>NC_141877.1:310790529-315790529 GCF_056163025.1 Triticum urartu
ATTTGGAACCGGCACAGGTTCTCAAATGTTTCCTTGAGGTCTTCCAGCAAGGTGCCGCGCTTCTCCATCTTCACCACAATGTCGTCTACGTAGATGTGGGCATTTCTGCCGAGCTGCTTGAGGAGGCACTTCTGCATGCAACGCTGAAAAGTGGCACCGGCATTTCTTAAGCCGAGTGCCATAGTCAGGTAGCAGAAAGCTCCGAATGGCGTGATGAAGGCGGTCTTCAGGCGGTCCGCCGGATCTAGCTTTATCTGGTGGTATCCTGAGTAAGCATCCAAGAAACTCAACAGCTCGCATCTGGCCGTGGAGTCTATCACTTGATCAATCCTCGGCAGGGCAAAGGGATCTTTGGGGCAGGCCTTGTTGAGGCTCGTATAGTCTGTGCACATGCTCCACTTGTTGTTCTTCTTTAGCATGAGGACCGGGTTGGCGAGCCACTCTGGAAAGAAAACTTCCATAATGAAGCCGGCTGCCAAAAGCCGGGCTATCTCTTCTCCTACAATCATTCTTTTCTCCTCCGACAGTCGGCGGAGGGGTTGTTTGACTGGTTTTGCGTCTTCTCGGACGTGTAGCTTGTGCTTGGTGAATTCCTTCGGAACACCCGGCATGTCCTTGGGGGACCATGCAAAGATGTCTCGATTCTCACGGAGGAAATCGGCGAGCTCGCCTTCCTATTTGCTGTTTAGGTTTGCCCCAATGACGGCAAACCTCTCTGGGTGCTCGGGGTCAAGAGGTATCTTCTTCGTCTCCTTGGCCGGCTGGAAAGATCCTTGGGCATCATACTCCTTGGGATCGGGGGACAAGGCCGACCGTTTGCCAGCCATGGCCATGACTCGGTCCAACATCTTCTTTTCTTCGGCAATCACAAGGGACTCGGCCAGCCGGCTGCTGGCTGTTGCGCACTCGGAAGATTTCTTGTAATCGCCGGCTATGGTGATGATGCCTTTGGTGCTCGACATCTTCATCTTGAGGTAAGCATAGTGGGGAACTGCCATGAACCTGGCCAAGGCAGGTCGGCCAAGCAATGCATGGTAGGGGCTCTCCAGGTCCACCACTTCAAACCAGATCGCTTCTTGGCGGAAATGCTCCTTGTCCCCAAAGAGTACATCAATCTTGATCTTGCCAATGGGGGCGCAGGACAGGCCAGGTACAATGCCATGGAACACAGTCCGAGTAGGTATGAGCTGCTTCGTCTTGACGTTCAGCTTCTCCAGGGTGCCACGGTACAGGATGTTGATGCTGCTCCCGCCGTCTATCAGCACGCGGGAGAAACGGGCGGCGCGTCTGTCCGTTGCAAGGGTGGCATCCAAAACCAACGCATAAGAGCCGGGAGATGGCATCATCTCTAGGTGGTCGGCCCGGCTCCAGCTGATAGGTTTTTCTGACCAGTGCATGTGTTCGGCGGGGTTGGTAGCGACCACGCTGACTTCCTGGTGCTCTCGGCGTCTGCCGCGCCGGTCTTTGGGCTGGCTTGTAAAGACGACATAGGCGGCATGCTCGTCGGGGAACTCATCGTGCACGGCTCCGACTGCAGGCCGAGCGGTCGGCGGCTGCGGAGCCGGAGGCGGCGGACCGGCAGGCGGAGGCGGCGCGAGCCCTTCGCCTTTAGAGTTCGGGTGAGCCAGTGGCACTTCCGGGTTGTGTGGTTGGACGGCTTCGCACCGATGTGGAACTTGCATGGGGCATCGAGAGTTTGCTCGTAGGAGAAGGCCGGCTGCCAAGCCGGCTTGCCGTCCCTCTGCTTCTTGGGTGCAGGCCGCCCTTCGGGCTGCTCGTCTTCGACTGTGGCCACCTGCCGACTGATGGAGGGCGGCACGGGGCCCTTGCGCTTGTGGTCGTTCTGGTGTGGGCGTCGGCCGGAGTCCCCAGCCGGCGTCTTGGGCGCCGGGTTGAGTACCTTCCCGGACGCGTCTACCCGGAGTTCGGTCTTCATTGAGGAGTCGGTGGTGGCGTACTTGTCTGCTATGACCAGAAGCTCGTCGAGGGTAGTCGGCTCGTCGCAGAGGAGTTTGTGCTTGAGGAGGGTGCCTTCTCGGCACCCGGCAGTGAAGTATTCTATGGCTTGCACCTCGTGCACCCCTTCGCAAGAGTTGCGGAGCTCGGCCCAACGCGTGAGGTAGTCGCGAGTGGACTCAGCGGGGCCTTGTACACACAAGGAGAGCTGTCTGGGCTTGGGAGCCCGCTTGTAGGTGCTGGTGAAGTTGCGGATGAATGCTTCTGTGAAGTCTAGCCAGCTGTTGATGCTGTATGGCTTGAGGCTGTTGAGCCAGGTCCGCGCCGTGCCTTGCAGCATGAGGGGCACGTACTTCACGGCAACGCGCCTGTTGCCATTTGCTATGCTAACCGCCGTGGAGTAGTCGATCAACCAATCTTCCGGCTTCATGGAGCCATTGTACTTGGGCGTGTCTCTTGGGAGCGAGAACCCTTTGGGGAAAGGCTCGTCGCGGATGCGGGGGCCGAAGCAAGGCGAGCCGACATCATCATCTTCTTCTAGCACCAGGGATCGCGCTAGGCGGTCGATCCGATGGCGGGCGTCATTCTCGCCGACTCCTTCGCGGCGACCTAGCCGGCCGCTGAGAGTCGGATGCGCAACAGGTGGTGGAGTGGGATATCTCTCCCCACGGGGCCGAGGCGGAGGCGGGTTCCCCGCCACTGCACGGCCCGGGGATGGCCTTCTGCGTCTCGCTCGATGGAGATTCGGGTTCGGCTCCGGCTGGCAGCTGGCTCTTTCTCGTGCCGCGCGCGGGTTTTACCCGTAGTCGGCGTCCGAGATGTCGCGCCGTGATCTCGGCGCGGGGGAGGGCTTTCCGCACGGGTGTCGGCATCGTGCCGCTGCACGGCCGCATCGATTAGCTGCTGGATGCGTTTGGTCATGTGGGGGAGTTCTTCGGCCCCCAGTCCGTCTAGCTCGTCTACGGCCGCCTGGGCGGCGCGCAGATTCTCGAGTGGAGTGGCGTAGACTGGGCGGTCGACTCCTAGCGTGTCGGCGACGACAACGCCGTGCTGTCTGACAACGCCGGCCCAGCTTGGCCCGCCTGGGGGCGGCGTGCCAAAGGCGGCGCGGTCGGCTTCGCGCCGATGGGCCTCAGTGAGGCGTCTCATGGAAGCCAACTTCCGGCCCTCCGCGAGGAGGGCGAGGCGGCGAGCCTCCAGTGCTTCGGCGTCGGCGTCTGCCGGGAGGGGGATGGACAAGTCGTGGACCGCCGCACGCGGGGTGTCGTGAGCGCTCTCGCCAGAAGCGCCACCGTGGCCGATGACCATCACCTCGATGGTGACAGCGTCGCAGCCATCGGCCCGGGGAAGCGGGTCATTGTAGATCGTGACGTCAGTGGGGAAAGTGTCGAGCGAGGCCGTGTTGGAGTCGACAGGCATCGGATCGGTGGAACCAACAGACTCCAAGTCCGCAGCAGGCTCGCCGGAGACGTGGAGCTGGCCGAGGAGGTTGACGAGGTGGTTGGTGTCCGCGTCAGAGGCGAGCTCGTCGGAGATGAGGGTCTCGTCAAGGAGGTCGGCGAGGCCGCTCGCTGCGCAGACGTTGGTGACGCCTTGCAGCGCGTCGTGGCAAGCGCCGTCGGGCGTGCCGGGCTGGCTACGCTCGCTGGGGAGGAAGAGGGTTCCCGTCCAGAACAGGTCTCCGGACGACGGTGCACCTGGCCCCACGGTGGGTGCCAAATGTCGGGTGGTAGGTGCGACATATGCCAACGGGTGGCTTATCATTGTGGGAGCCAGTAAGACGTCGCCGGTGCCTGGAAACGGGATGAGGCGAAGACATGCACGCCGGCGAATCTTACCCAGCTTCGGGGCTCTTCATGGAGATAACACCCCTACTGCTGCTCTGCGGGGTCTCCGCATGATCACTAGATGAACAAGTAGCTACACGATGCTCCTTGAGCTGTTTTGTGAGAGGAGGAAGAAGGGCACGGCTCGCTCTCTTCTCCTCCCTATGTGGTGTCTAAAACTAGCATGGATCAACCCTTTGCATGGGTGCCCCGGGGGGTTTATATAGGCCTACCCTCCGGGGGTACAATGGTAATCCGGCTGGGCGTGGGGCTCAGCCGTTTGTGTCTACACTCACCGGCTTCTGCGCCGACTGCTGGGGCCCGCCGGCTAGTGGGTCCCGCCGGCTGCCGGCTCCTTGGTCGACAGGCAGGCCCCACTGTCATGGGCCTTGTCAGTGGCTGGTTACTGTTGCTCAATCCTGGTGACGAGGGCTTCGCCGAGGTGGGCATGGCTACAGTGCCGCCGTCCGGCGGGTGATCGCTGTAGCCTCACCGCGTCTTGTCTCCTTGATGGGGCGTCTCCTTCGAGGGAGGTGGCAAGCCGGCTGTGAGGAGCCGGCTCTGTCTTGGGCCGACTGGGGGAGGCCTGGCCGCCTTCGGGTGTCTCTCTGCCCGAAGGGGCCCACCGCCCGTGGGCCGCGCTGGCAGCCCGTCGTGGATGACATCAGGGTCAACATGGCAACAGTGCCGCGCCGGACGGGTCATGGCCACCCATACGGCGCACTGTGCCAGGCGTGCTCCGGGATTCGGGGGTGGCAGGCTTTACTGTAGCCACGCCCCATCACATCACCGTTATGTGGATGCAGACTTCGAGGGTATGATCTTGACCGCTTTGTGGGAGCCGGCTTCTTGGAGTCGGCCTTCTCGCGGCCGGCTTCTTGGAGCCGGCCCTCCCACGGCTTTCTTCATGAGGGCTAAAGTCGGGCCGCCCTCCGTTAGTCAGCCTGGGAGACAGCCGGCAAGGGGAAGGCGGCCCCACGTCTTGGATTCTCGAGGGCCGGATCGGCTTGTAATTTTTTCAGAAGGGCCAGGGGAGCCGGCTAGGCTACCCGTGGTCATTTACTCCGACAAGTCATCATCGACAAAACCCAAGGTTAGTTCATCCCTCTTAAGGGGGGATCTCACATCTAGGGGGAGCTTTACTCTAAGAATTGAGCTAAAGCAACTCTAATGGTGTGAAAACAACAACACTTTATGTAAAAGTGGTAACCCCACTTGTGCTTAAACGATGAGTATGACCTATGATCAAATGTTCTCATTTGACTCCTAAGTCAATATACTCATATATAGATGACCTAGCCATCGCCAATTGCTTGATAGATGCTAGAATTGGTTGTGCATGCTTTGCCATATATTTCAATTGCCATTTTATTGTGTGAGCATATTGGTTGCATAATTTACTCATTCAAGGACATCCACTTGTTTTTTTGATTGATTGGTTTCTTTTTTTCTCTTGCCAAGTGGATGGACAAGAATGCCTAAGAACCTTCTCTAGCTATCTATGCTTTTCTCGTCTCAAACTCTATTCATGCTACATCACAAAATTTGATCAAGTCAGATTCGAACCACTCTGTGTGAGGAGCACTCGGAGTCCCCGATTCGTCATAGACTTAAACTTCCAAAACTTCTTTGTGCGTTTCGGTCTGACCGATTCACCCATTTTGGTCATACCGAGATCACTAAGTCGATCTAGGTTTAAAATCTCGGTGCAACCGATTTGAACTTTTCGGTCACACCGAGTTGCAGCAACTGCTTGCAGTTATGCATCTCGGTGCCACCGAGTTGTTCCACTCGGTCACACCGATAGGTTCGGGCAATTTATACCCACGGGCAAAATTTTGGAAATTTTCTCCGAACTCTTTCGCCCGCGCTTAGCCCGCTCTGCCTCCAGGGTCTCCGGATCGTCCTCCTCGTCGCCAGTTGCCTCCTGCCGCTGGTCTCCACCGCCGTCAATGGGAATCATCCCCGCCGTTGCCGCCGTAGCGAGTTCATCTGTAACGCCCTCGATGCGGCTATAGCTCCCACGTGTCGAGGCACGACTTAGAGACATAGCCGCATTGAAAGCAATGTCGCAAGTCAGGCAATCATTACAACAACCCATGTAATATATAATAAAAGGGGAAGAACATAGTTGGCTTACACTCGCCACGTCACATCAAAGTACATAAATAACATCCATCATACAAGCACTCATGGCCCGACTACGGCGCCAAAATAGGAAAGAACCCAACATGCGACAAGGCCCTGAATCAAACCCCAACTAGGCACCACTACTGATCATCGGGAAAGGAAACATAATAACGCTGAGAGTCCTCGTCGAACTCCCACTTGAGCTCGTACTCGTCACCTGGAGCGGAATCACCTGGACCTGCATCTGGAATTATAGTATCTGTGAGCCACAGGGACTCAGCAATCTCGCACCCTCGCGATCAAGACTATTTAAGCTTATAGGAATGGATGAGGCAAATATATGTGGAGCTGCAGCAAGCGGCTAGCATATATGGTGGCTATCTTATACGCAAAAGAGAGCGAGAAGAGGAGGCAAATCACGAGCGGGAATCTAAAGGAACAACCTGCGCAAGCATTACTCCAACACCGTGTCCACTTCCCGAACTCCGCCGAGAAGAGGCCATCACGGTAACACACTCAGTTGATTCATTTTAATTAATTAAGGTTCAAGTTATCTACAACCGGACATTAACAAATTCCCATCTGCCCATAACCGCGGGCACGGCTTTCGAAAGTTCAATCCCTGCAGGGGAGTCCCAACTTAGCCCATGACAAGCTCTCACGGTCAACGAAGGAATAGACCTCCACCCGAGACACACCGATTAGACTCGGTAACCCGGTACAACAAGACAATTCGACAGGTTAAAACAAGACCAGCAACACCGCCCGAATGTGCCGACAAATCCCGATAGGAGTTGCACATATCTCTTTCTCAGGGCACACTCAGATAGGTCAAGCTACGAGTAAAACCAACCCTCAAGTTTCCCCAAGGTGGCCCCGCAGGCTGCCCAGTTCGGACCAACACTCAGAGGGAGCACTGGCCCGGGGGGGGGGTAAAATAAGATGACCCTTGAGTCTGCAGAACCCAAGGGAAAGAAAAGGCTAGGTGGCGAATGGTAAAACCAATGTTGGTCATTGCTGGACAAGCTTTAATCAAGGCGAAATATCAAGGGGTTCCCATTATAACCCAACCGCGTAAGGAACGCAAAATCCGGGAACATAACACCGATATGACGGAAACTAGGACGGCAAGAGTGGAACAAAACACTAGGCGAGAGGCCGAGCCTTCCACCCTTTACCAAGTATATAGGTGCATTAAGATAACATAGCAATATAATGATATCCCAACAAGTAAATAAATGATGTTCCAACAAGGAACGACCTCCAATCTTCACCTGCAACTAGCAACGCTATAAGAGGGGCTGAGCAAAGCGGTAACATAGCCAATCAACGGTTTGCCAGGACAAGGTGGGTTAGAGGTTTGACATGGCAATTGGGAGGCTGACAAGCAAAAGGTAGGCATCGTAGCATTGGCATAGCAAGAGCGAGCAAACTAGCATAGCAAAGATAGTAGTGATTTCGAGGGTATGATCATCTTGCCTGCACAGTAGTCAGAGTTGACTGGATCCTCACAAGCAAACTCAACGGGCTCCTCGGTAGCGAACTCGTCTCCCGGCTCTACCCAACAAGACAAACAAGCAACAATGATACAATCAACCACGTGCAAGACCAAGCAATATGATGAAATGAAGATATGCTATGCGGGATGCGATGCGGGATGCAAAATGCAAGATATGACAGGAAATGCATGAACCTGGCCCCAACTTAGAAAACCAAGTGTGCCACTGGATAGAGGGGATGAAATCGCTTGAAAATGATATAAAGATCATTGGAATCGGAGTTACGGTTTGGAAATGGCAAGCGTTTTAAGATATGACACCGGTCTGCGATTTACAGTAAGTAGGCATCTAAATGCGACGAAATGAACATGCTACAGCCACCAAACATGACAACAAAATACATGGCAGGGATGCACACAAGATGCTTAACAAAAGACTAGCAATGAGCCACGGCCATTCATCCATTATGAGGTTCAAACAAGCATGGCAAAAACGCAAATGCAAAAACAGATTCCAGACTTAGTGAAATTAACACTTGTCTGAAATTTCAGATCACGATGCTCTCTTCGGAGCAGCAAAACAACATGATACGTGATCTGAACATGACAAGTAAGAACATGCAATGGATCTACTCAACAATCTTAACAAAAGACCCAAAGTGACCTAGGGCCAAAAGGTTTCGCAAAATATATTAACGGGCACACGAACATAGCATAAAACACAATCAGTTTTCAGACTTAGTGAAAACTGAGACATGCTGAAATATAACTCACGAAGGCATGTAAACGAGCTCGATGCACTCACCATGGTGCAAGTCACAGCAAGGCAAACATACATCCATTAATAAGGCACAAAATACAAGCTAGAAATGGTAAGAACAATGGCATATCATGCACGGACCAACTACAACAACGCCGGCAAAATCGCAAACGAGTTGACGATCTGCCCAGATTCACCACGAAGCAAAAGTAGAGCTCGATTGACTCAAGCTATGGTCCTCCATAATTTCAAACAAAGACATGGATGGATAGAGCATAACATGATTAACAAAACTCCTTTACTGATCATCCTCAAAAGAGGCACGGATCCTTAGGAAACAAGCTGAACATATGGCATCATGAACTAAAATATTCCAGACTTAGTGAAAACAACTAAGTCCCTGAAAACAGATTTACCGGGTGCCTCACTTTGCAAGCTTGCACAAGTCACCGCACACATCCTAAAAATGCATGGGTTGCACCTCTGGAAAGAAGACAAAATGCTTAACAAAACATATGAAGGACTCACAGACATAGCATGCACACAATAATCATGGCAAAAATGACAAAAGTCTAAGATGAGCTAGCAGATCTGACAATTAACTCACGAAGCCTCCTTCTAACAGTATTTTGAGCATCAAGATGAGCTCAAATGAAAATGATGCAATGGAATGAAATGATGTACTCGTCGAGGCGAACATTTTGATATATCATATGCCCAAATTGGAGCTACGGATGCAAAGTTACGGGCGGTCAAATATTGCATAAAAATTAAGGGGGAGAGGGAAAAGTCAACCGAGATTAGGGTTTTTTTAGATCTGAGATCCAGATCGGCCCGGGGCACTGTTCATGTGCGCGTCTCCCGAGGATGGCCGGCGCCGGAGGGAACCGAGGAAGGGGAGGTCGGGCTCCGCCGGCGACGAGGTGGTGGCGGCGCGGCCGGGGACGGGCGGTGGCGACCCGGTGTGGAGGCGGGGCGACGAGGTGGCGGCGGTGACGGCCGGAGGCAGGGGGCGGCGCGGGGAGCGCGGCGGGGTCCCGGCGAGGCGGCGGCCGCCGGCGAGAGGAGGCGGGCGGCGCTGCGGTGGCGCGGGCGCGGCCCGGGTGGAGCGAGGAGGGGGGCCCGCGGTGGGCCTGGGCGGGCCGGCGCGGTGGCGGCGATGCGGTCCCGCCCCGGGGACAGGTGGCGGGCGCTGACTGGGCGCGGAGGGCGGCGGACAATGTCCGGCCGTCCGGATTTTTGTCCGGCGGTCGGAGGAGGAGAGGGGCTAGGGTTTCGTCCGTGATTCGAATGGGGGGAGATATATATATAGGCATAAGTGGAGCTAGGAGAGTCCAAATGAGGTGCGGTTTTCGGCCACGCGGTCGTGATCGAACGATCTAGGACATAGAGCAGAGTTTGGTGGGTTTTGGGCCAAATTTGAGGGGTGTTGGGCTGCAACACACACGAGGCCTTTTCGGTCCCTCGGTTAACCGTTGGAGTATCAAACGAAGTCCAAATGATACGAAACTTGACAGGCGGTCTACCGGTAGTAAACCAAGGCCGCATGACAAGTCTCGGTCCAATCCGGAAATGTTTAATCCCCACAAACGAAAGAAAGCTAGAAATGGCCACCGGAGGAGAACGAAGCGCCGGAATGCAAAACGGACAACGGGGAAAGTGCTCGAATGCATGAGATGAACACGTATGCAAATGCAATGCACATGATGACATGATATGAGATGCATGAAAACGAAAACAATACACGGAGACAAAGACCCGAACCCGAGAAATAAATATAACTTAACGACGAAAACGGCAAGAGTTGGAGTACAAATAGGGAAAATTACACCCGGGGTGTTACAACACTCCACCACTACGAAAAAATCTCGTCTCGAGATCTAGGACTGAAAGAACTCCGGGTACTCAGAACGGAGGTGATCCTCGCGTTCCCAGGTAGCTTCACGGTCGGAATGGTGAGACCACTTGACTTTGAGAAATTTGATTGACTTGTTGCGAGTCTTGCGTTCGGTCTCTTCAAGAATAGCAACTGGGTGCTCACGATAGGAGAGATCTTCTTGGAGCTCAATGTCCTCAAAGTTGACGGTGCGGTCAGGAGTCTTGAAGCACTTTCGAAGCTGAGAGACATGGAACACATCATGAACATTTGCAAAGTTTGAAGGAAGCTCGAGTTGATAGGCGAGGTCGCCTCTCTTGCTGACAATCTTGAAAGGTCCCACGTATCTAGGGGAAAGCTTCCCTTTGATACCGAAGCGACGAGTACCTTTCATAGGAGAGACGCGGAGGTAAACATGATCTCCGATCTCGAAAGCCAAATCATGGTGCTTACTATCATAGTAGCTCTTCTGGCGGGATTGGGCTGCTTTGAGGTTATCACGAATGACTTTGCACATTTCTTCTGCTTCTGTGATTAAGTCATTACCCAGCAGCTGACGTTCACCGGTTTCAGACCAGTTGAGAGGGGTACGGCACTTCCTGCCATACAGAATTTCAAAAGGGGCCTTGCCCGAACTTGCTTGAAAACTGTTGTTATAGGAGAATTCAGCATAAGGAAGACAATGCTCCCACTTCATGCCGAAGGAGATCACACAAGCCCTGAGCATATCTTCAAGAATCTGGTTGACACGCTCGACTTGACCGCTTGTTTGAGGATGGAAAGCAGTGCTGAAGCGGATGTTAGTGCCCATGGCCTTCTGGAAAGAATCCCAAAACTTCGAGGTAAAGATGCTGCCACGGTCTGAAGATATCACTTGAGGAATACCGTGCAGAGAGACAATGCGAGAGGTATAGAGTTCCGCCAATTGAGCTGCAGTGATCGACTCTTTGATAGGCAGAAAGTGAGCCACTTTGGTGAGCTTGTCGATGACGACGAATATAGCATCATTGCCACGCTTGGACTTTGGAAACCCAGTCACGAAGTCCATTTCAATGTGGTCAAACTTCCATTCTGGAATGGCAAGAGGTTGGAGGAGACCAGCTGGCCTTTGGTGTTCTGCCTTCAGTCTTCTGCAGACATCACATTCGTTCACGAATTGAGCGATCTCGCGCTTCATTCGAGTCCACCAATAAGCTTGCTTGAGGTCCTGATACATCTTCGTGCTCCCAGGGTGGATGGAGAGGAGAGAATTGTGAGCCTCATTCATGATCACTTTACGAAGTTCACCTTTGGGCACAACAATACGATCCTTGAAGAAGAGAGTGTCCTTGTCATCAAGGTGGTAGCACTTGTACTTGGACTGACTCTTGGCAATCCCAATCTTCACCTTTTTCATCATAGCATCAAGAAGCTGGGCTTGGCGAATCTGGTCTTCTAAGGTAGGAGAGACTTGAAGGTTGGCGAGGAAACCTTGAGGAACAACTTGCAGATTAAGCTTGTGGAAAGCTTCACAAAGCTCGGGTTGATAAGGCTTGAGAATCAGACTGTTGCAGTAGGCCTTTCTGCTCAAAGCGTCAGCAATCACATTAGCCTTGCCTGGAGTATACTCAATACTCGGATTATACTCTTGAATCATTTCGACCCATCGAGTTTGCCTTAGGTTGAGATTAGGCTGAGTGAAGATGTACTTGAGACTCTTGTGATCAGTGAAAATGTCCACTTTTCTTCCCAATAGAAGATGTCTCCAAGTCAAAAGAGCATGCACAACTGGCGCCAACTCGAGATCATGAGTGGGGTAGTTCTTCTCATTAGGCTTCAACTGGCAAGATGTATAAGCAACCACTTTCTTCTCTTGCATCAATACTGCGCCAAGACCTTGGAGAGAGGCATCACAAAAGACCTCGTACGGCTTGGATTCATCAGGTGGAGTCAAAACTGGAGCAGTGATCAACTTCTCTTTCAAAGTGTTGAAAGCAATATCACACTCTGGAGACCAAACATACTTGACGTGCTTCTGAAGAAGATTTGAGAGAGGCTTCGCGATCTTGGAAAAGTTTTCAACGAATCTTCGGCAATAGCTTGCGAGACCGAGAAAACTGCGGAGTTGCTTCACATTCTGAGGAGGTTCCCAATTCACAATTGCGGAAACCTTCTCGGGATTCACGGAAATGCCCTTGGCAGAGATGATATGACCAAGATAAAGAACCTCATTGAGCCAAAATTCACACTTGGAGAACTTGGCGTAGAACTGATGTTCCCTGAGCTTATCGAGAACCAAACGCAAGTGCTTGGCATGATCTTCCTTGTTCTTCGAGAAAACCAGAATGTCGTCGAGATAGACCAAAACGAAGTCATTGGTGTAGGCGTTGAAGATGAAGTTCATCATGCGAGAGAACGTCGGAGGAGCGTTGGCGAGGCCAAAAGACATGACAGTGTATTCATATGAACCAAAGCTTGTTCTGAATGCTGTCTTGGGAATGTCTTCTTCACGAATGCGAATCTGATGATAACCCATACGGAGATCAAGCTTGGAGAATACTTGGGCACCTTTGAGTTGTTCGAACAGCTCATTAATGTTGGGAAGTGGGTATTTGTTCTTGATGGTCTTCTTGTTCACTGGACGGTAATCGACACAAAGTCTGTCCGTTCCATCCTTCTTGTTCACAAAAAGAACACCACAACCCCACGGAGAAGTACTAGGCCGGATGAGACCCATTCTTTCTTGCTCATCGAGTTGCTTCTTCAGTTCCTTCAACTCTTCAGGTCCGAGCTTGTAAGGACGTTTGCACACAGGTTCTGTGCCAGGCTCAAGTTCAATAACGAATTCAACTGGCCGGTGCGGAGGCATTCCTGGGAGCTCTTCTGGAAAGACGTCTTGATATTCGCAAACGACTGGAATTTGAGAGATGGCATCCAATTCACCCTTCTCATTGAGAGAAAACAGACGGATAGTATTATCCCGAGCGGCAAAGACAATTACATCCTCAGACGAATGAGTCAATTGAATCTGCCTGGCAGCACAATCAAGCTGAGCCTTGTGCTTAGAAAGCCAATCCATCCCGAGAATAAGATCAATATTCGAGTTACCAAGAACCATTGGGGAAGAAAGGAACTTGTAGTCGCCCAATGTGATAGTAACATCTGGCACCTCCAGACTAGCACTCAAACGTTTTCCAGGAGAAACGATATCCATTTGTTTACCCAAATGAGAAGAAACGAACTCATGCTTGGTAAAAAATGGCTTAGACATGAAACAATGCGATGCACCCATGTCAAAAAGAACTCTTGCAGGAATATCATTAACAGGAAGGTTACCCATGATCACATCTGACGAGTCCTCTGCCTGAGCTGCATTCATCAAATTGACCTTGGCATGCTTGGGATTATGCTTGACCATAGCTGTACTTGCCGACCTGACAGGAGGAGGAGGAGGAAGACGCCTCTGGTTGAAACACTTGTTGGCATAGTGACCCTTCTATTGGCACTTGTTGCACGTGACCTCTGAAAGCGGACGGTGATACGGAGCACTCGATCTTGGAGCTTGAGACGAAGTCTTGTTCTGAAAGCCTGGGTTGGGTGGGTGGGAAGAACCACTGCCACCTTTGCTCTTCTGCTGATACGGCTGACGGAACGGAGGAGGAGGAAGCCAAAACTTCTGCTGCTTGGCCACTTGAGTAGAGTAAGAAGGAGTAACATCTCTGACTCGCTTCCTGGAAGCATCACACCTCAACTGAGCAGCCTCTTGCTTTAGTGCCATGTTGTAGAACTCATCGTACCTCAAGGGCTCAAAGAGAACAAGAGCGAGCTGAATATCTTCTCTGAGACCACCCCTGAACTGGTATATCATGCTCTTCTCATCAGGCACGTCCTGCTTGGCAAAGCGGGCAAGCTTCTGGAACAATTTGTTGTAGTCATAGACAGACAAAGAGCCTTGCTTCAGATTGCGGAATTCCTCACGCTTGCTTTCAACCACGCTCTGCGGAATGTGATGAGCTCAGAAATCTCGACGGAAGTCATCCCAAGTGATAACACGTCCACCTCTGGAATCCTTGTACTGCTGGAACCATTCTGCAGCTTGATCTTTGAGTTGGAAGGAAGCGAACTTGACAAAGTCCTCAGGCCTGACGTTGCTGCACTCGAAATGCTTACACAGATCCATAAGCCAATCGTCAGCATCGGTTGCCTCAACACAATTACTGAAAGTCTTTGGCCCGTTAGCAAGGAACTGGTTGAGTGTAGCAAAGTGACTCTGACTGCTGCCTTGATTCCCTTGACTGCCTTGATTGCGCTCTTGAAGAATTTGCATGATCAGCTGAGTGTTTGCATTGGTTGCGGCCATCACAGCTTGCCATGCCTCTGGAGGAGGTGGAGGTGGTGGCGGATCTTGATTCTGGTTCTGACTGGTGCTCTTAGCGGGAGCCATCCAGAGCGATGAGGAGACTGAGAAGTAAAAAGAATTCCTAAGCTCTCCGATATATAATTCCTAAGGACTCAAAACATTTTTCTAGACACAACTCGGCTGCTAAAAACGATCAAGCAATGGGGCTCCTAAGGTCGGGGAAGGCTCTGATTACCAACTTGTAACGCCCTCGATGCGGCTATAGCTCCCACGTGTCGAGGCACGACTTAGAGACATAGCCGCATTGAAAGCAATGTCGCAAGTCAGGCAATCATTACAACAACCCATGTAATATATAATAAAAGGGGAAGAACATAGTTGGCTTACACTCGCCACGTCACATCAAAGTACATAAATAACATCCATCATACAAGCACTCATGGCCCGACTACGGCGCCAAAATAGGAAAGAACCCAACATGCGACAAGGCCCTGAATCAAACCCCAACTAGGCACCACTACTGATCATCGGGAAAGGAAACATAATAACGCTGAGAGTCCTCGTCGAACTCCCACTTGAGCTCGTACTCGTCACCTGGAGCGGAATCACCTGGACCTGCATCTGGAATTATAGTATCTGTGAGCCACAGGGACTCAGCAATCTCGCACCCTCGCGATCAAGACTATTTAAGCTTATAGGAATGGATGAGGCAAATATATGTGGAGCTGCAGCAAGCGGCTAGCATATATGGTGGCTATCTTATACGCAAAAGAGAGCGAGAAGAGGAGGCAAATCACGAGCGGGAATCTAAAGGAACAACCTGCGCAAGCATTACTCCAACACCGTGTCCACTTCCCGAACTCCGCCGAGAAGAGGCCATCACGGTAACACACTCAGTTGATTCATTTTAATTAATTAAGGTTCAAGTTATCTACAACCGGACATTAACAAATTCCCATCTGCCCATAACCGCGGGCACGGCTTTCGAAAGTTCAATCCCTGCAGGGGAGTCCCAACTTAGCCCATGACAAGCTCTCACGGTCAACGAAGGAATAGACCTCCACCCGAGACACACCGATTAGACTCGGTAACCCGGTACAACAAGACAATTCGACAGGTTAAAACAAGACCAGCAACACCGCCCGAATGTGCCGACAAATCCCGATAGGAGCTTCACATATCTCTTTCTCAGGGCACACTCAGATAGGTCAAGCTACGAGTAAAACCAACCCTCAAGTTTCCCCGAGGTGGCCCCGCAGGCTGCCCAGTTCGGACCAACACTCAGAGGGAGCACTGGCCCGGGGGGGGGGGGTAAAATAAGATGACCCTTGAGTCTGCAGAACCCAAGGGAAAGAAAAGGCTAGGCGGCAAATGGTAAAACCAAGGTTGGGCATTGCTGGACAAGCTTTAATCAAGGCGAAATATCAAGGGGTTCCCATTATAACCCAACCGCGTAAGGAACGCAAAATCCGGGAACATAACACCGATATGACGGAAACTAGGACGGCAAGAGTGGAACAAAACACTAGGCGAGAGGCCGAGCCTTCCACCCTTTACCAAGTATATAGGTGCATTAAGATAACATAGCAATATAATGATATCCCAACAAGTAAATAAATGATGTTCCAACAAGGAACGACCTCCAATCTTCACCTGCAACTAGCAACGCTATAAGAGGGGCTGAGCAAAGCGGTAACATAGCCAATCAGCGGTTTGCTAGGACAAGGTGGGTTAGAGGTTTGACATGGCAATTGGGAGGCTGACAAGCAAAAGGTAGGCATCATAGCATTGGCATAGCAAGAGCGAGCAAACTAGCATAGCAAAGATAGTAGTGATTTCGAGGGTATGATCATCTTGCCTGCACAGTAGTCAGAGTTGACTGGATCCTCACAAGCAAACTCAACGGGCTCCTCGGTAGCGAACTCGTCTCCCGGCTCTACCCAACAATACAAACAAGCAACAAGGATACAATCAACCACGTGCAAGACCAAGCAATATGATGAAATGAAGATATGCTATGCGGGATGCGATGCGGGATGCAAAATGCAAGATATGACAGGAAATGCATGAACCTGGCCCCAACTTGGAAAACCAAGTGTGCCACTGGATAGAGGGGATGAAATCGCTTGAAAATGATATAAAGATCATTGGAATCGGAGTTACGGTTTGGAAATGGCAAGCGTTTTAAGATATGACACCGGTCTGCGATTTACAGTAAGTAGGCATCTAAATGCGACGAAATGAACATGCTACAGCCACCAAACATGACAACAAAATACATGGCAGGGATGCACACAAGATGCTTAACAAAAGACTAGCAATGAGCCACGGCCATTCATCCATTATGAGGTTCAAACAAGCATGGCAAAAACGCAAATGCAAAAACAGATTCCAGACTTAGTGAAATTAACACTTGTCTGAAATTTCAGATCACGATGCTCTCTTCGGAGCAGCAAAACAACATGATACGTGACCTGAACATGACAAGTAAGAACATGGCATGGAGATACTCAACAAGCTTAACAAAAGACCCAAAGTGATCTGGGGCCAAAAGGGTTGGCAAAATATATTAACGGGCACACGAACATAGCATAAAACACAATCAGTTTTCAGACTTAGTGAAAACTGAGACATGCTGAAATATAACTCACGAAGGCATGTAAACGAGCTCGATGCACTCACCATGGTGCAATTCACAGCAAGTCAAACATACATCCATTAATAAGGCACAAAATACAAGCTAGACATGGCAAGAACAATGGCATATCATGCACGGACCAACTACAACAACGCGGGCAAAATCGCAAACGAGTTGACGATCTGCCCAGATTCACCACGAAGCAAAAGTAGATCTCGATTGACTCAAGCTATGGTGCTCCATAATTTCAAACAAAGACATGGATGTATAGAGCATAACATGATTAACAAAACTCCTTTACTGATCATCCTCAAAAGAGGCACGGATCCTTAGGAAACAAGCTGAACATATGGCATCATGAACTAAAATATTCCAGACTTAGTGAAAACAACTAAGTCCCTGAAAACAGATTTACCGGGTGCCTCACTTTGCAAGCTTGCACAAGTCACCGCACACATCCTAAAAATGCATGGGTTGCACCTCTGGAAAGAAGACAAAATTCTTAACAAAACATATGAAGGACTCACAGACATAGCATGCACACAATAATCATGGCAAAAATGACAAAAGTCTAAGATGAACTAGCAGATCTGACAATTAACTCACGAAGCCTCCTTCTAACAGTATTTTGAGCATCAAGATGAGCTCAAATGAAAATGATGCAATGGAATGAAATGATGTACTCGTCGAGGCGAACATTTCGATATATCATATGCCCAAATTGGAGCTACGGATGCAAAGTTACGGGTGGTCAAATATTGCATAAAAATTAAGGGGGAGAGGGAAAAGTCAACCGAGATTAGGGTTTTTTTAGATCTGAGATCCAGATCGGCCCGGGGCACTGTTCATGCGCGCGTCTCCCGAGGATGGCCGGCGCCGGAGGGAACCGAGGAAGGGGAGGTCGGGCTCTGCCGGCGACGAGGTGGTGGCGGCGGGCCGGGGACGGGCGGTGGCGACCCGGTGTGGAGGCGGGGCGACGAGGTGGCGGCGGCGACGGCCGGAGGCAGGGGGCAGCGCGGGGAGCGCGGAGGGGTCCCGGCGAGGCGGCGGCCGCCGGCGAGAGGAGGCGGGCGACGCTGCGGTGGCGCGGGCGCGGCCCGGGTGGAGCGAGGAGGGGGGCCCGCGGTGGGCCTGGGCGGGCCGGCGCGGTGGCGGCGATGCGGTCCCGCCCCGGGGACAGGTGGCGGGCGCTGACTGGGCGCGGAGGGCGGCGGACAATGTCCGGCCGTCCGGATTTTTGTCCGGCGGTCGGAGGAGGAGAGGGGCTAGGGTTTCGTCCGTGATTCGAATGGGGGGAGATATATATATATATAGGCATAAGTGGAGTTAGGAGAGTTCAAATGAGGTGCGGTTTTCGGCCACGCGGTCGTGATCGAACGATCTAGGACATAGAGCAGAGTTTGGTGGGTTTTGGGCCAAATTTGAGGGGTGTTGGGCTGCAACACACACGAGGCCTTTTCGGTCCCTCGGTTAACCGTTGGAGTATCAAACGAAGTCCAAATGATACGAAACTTGACAGGCGGTCTACCGGTAGTAAACCAAGGCCGCATGACAAGTCTCGGTCCAATCCGGAAATGTTTAATCCCCACAAACGAAAGAAAGCTAGAAATGGCCACCGGAGGAGAACGAAGCGCCGGAATGCAAAACGGACAACGGGGAAAGTGCTCGAATGCATGAGATGAACACGTATGCAAATGCAATGCACATGATGACATGATATGAGATGCATGAAAACGAAAACAACACACGGAGACAAAGACCCGAACCCGAGAAATAAATATAACTTAACGACGGAAACGGCAAGAGTTGGAGTACAAATAGGGAAAATTACATCCGGGGTGTTACATCATCACTGAACTAGGGTATGAACTTGATCACTGTGCTATCCTTATCTGATTCCTAGCACATTGTGTTCGCCATGAATCTTGCCACGATTGAAACTGTCTTATCCAGTCAAAAACACTCCGTAGATTAGAGATGATTTGAAAATTTAGGGTTAGGTTTCCGCCGAAATCATCTCGGACCAACTGAGTTGTGGAACTCGGTACCACCGATTCGGCTCAGGCCATTGCACATGTGATTCTCGGTTTGACCGAGAATTCAAAATCGGTGTGACTGAGTTCAGGACTTTGTGAAACCCTAGCAGTCTCGGTGCCACCGAATTGTGACTCGGTCTGACCGAGTTCACTAGTTTAGGTTCCAACAGCTGCTTCGGTATCACCGAGTTTACAAATCGGTTGATCCGAAATGCTTTCTAAGGAAAACTAAAACTAAGTTTTTGATTCATTCTTTTGCAAAACCTCTGTATTTTGTGATGCTCATCCACTCTACCTCATCTATAATATATTCACAGGGTCAGCTGTCAGAGATTGCATTATGTCTGATCAAAGTGACAGTCAGAACAAGTCAGAGAAGCAGGTTCACATGAGTGAGGGCACTAGTCCCTCTAGCAGCTCAGGTGATGGAAGCAGGAGCACACCCAACAACTTGCCAAAAGCTGGCACCAGGGCCAGAAAGAAGAAAACTTCTGAATCCAAGGATGAAGACTATGTGGCAGTTGAGGATGAGGCCACTTCCAAGAAGAAAGTGCTTAAAAAGGAATATAGCACTGCTGCTGCAACTAAGCCAGGTCTGAAGACCAAGAGGCCAGCAGGAAGACAACCAATGTCTAAAGCTAGGAAAGTTGCCACAAGTGAGAAAATGGAGCTCACTCTTGAACCCAAGGAAGCTGGAGATGGCAAGAAGAGGAAAGAGAGGGTCAAGAAGACCATGGCTAGAGTAATTGGAAAGCCATCTATGATGAGAGACTCTGAAGAGGAAGAGGAAGAAGATGCTGCACCAGCACCTAAGGCACAGAAACCTATGGGAGATGCCATAAGATTAGGGGCTGCTTCATCTAAGCCCAAAGAAGCTCCGAAGCCAGCTGCTCCAAAACCCAAAACTACACCAAAGAGGAGTACCAGGAACATTCTAGCTGCTGAGAAAAACAAGGCCCCAGTGCCTGAAACTGTTGCTGAAGAAGAAGATGATGAGACACATGTTTTGAGGAAGTTAAAGCCAAAAATTTCAGATCATAATGATGCTCATCCTGTAGCAGAAAACATGAAGATCAGGAAGGACTCAGGATTGAGGCTATGGAGATCAGGAAGGAGAACTGCTGTCGACTACAGGTTCCATACCAAAGAACAGCAGGATTTTTATGAGATAGTGTTGCTTTACAAGAAACCAATAGTATGTGACATGAGATGGGTCAACTGGGAGTACATCAAGGAGAATGAAGAACACTATCCAGGAGTATATGACAGTTTCAAGGCTTGTGGAGTTGATGAGTTTGTGGCTCAAAAGCTCACAAAGTGGAATGATGAGCTTATCATGCAGTTCTACTCCACAACTCACTTCTACCCAGATGGCAAGATAGTCTGGATGTCTGAAGGCACTAGATACCAGTCAACAGTAGCAGAATGGGCTCAATTGATCAATGCTCCCGAGGAGAATGAAGATGACTTGGATGTCTATGCCAGGAAGAAGAAGGATCACAACTCCATGGCTAGCATGTACAAGGAGATTCCTGATGCAGATCTTGAGACTCACCAATTTGGATCAGTGAAACACCTGCTGTCAGGACTGCCTACTATCAATTGGATCCTCAGGCACACTCTTCTGCCCAAGTTTGGTGATCACAGAATGATCAGAGGCCACTCCATCAATCTGCTACATATATTTGATGTGCCACAAAAGTTCAAGGTCATGAGTCTTATAGCTGAAACTATCAAGAGGACAGCTGCTGACCAAAAGAGAAGCTGTGGGTATGCACCACAGATCCAGGAGTTGATTAACTCCAAGATGGGCACTGGCACATACTTGTTGGACAAGGAGCACATGCCTATCTATCCAGACTTTGAGGACAACCAAGTGGTTATGAATGAGGATGAACCATCTTCTGTACACGCTCAAGCAAAGAGGGAGAAGGCAAAGGCTGAGAAAGCTGCAAAGATGCCAACCATGGAAGAGGCATCTCAGTATCTTCTGAAGCGCAAGCAATATCAGCTTGGCTACTTGATTGCATTCACTCTAAGGATTGAGAAAGGGCTAGCCACCCTGACTCAAAACCAGGAGAGCTTGGAAAGGATCATGGAGCAGAAGTTCTATGACATGGATGTGAAGGTAACTGAGATCCAGTCTGTTGTGGAGCAACTTCAGGATGATATGCAGGAGAGGAAGGGCAAGACAACCACTGAGGAATTTGCTAGAGTGCCTAGAGCTCAGAGGTCAACTGCAGTGCCAGTAACAGAAACCAGAGCCACTTCATCTGCACCAGCTACAGCTTCAGTGCCACAAGCTCCAACACCTACTCCAACAGCTCCATCTACATCGACTGAAGCCTTCGTTCTTGGAGTTCTCCGGACACCACCACCTGAAGACCAAGCCTGAGAGACGACTTAGTGCTATGCATTTTCTATGAACTTTTTGGTAACTTGTTACCAAAGGGGGAGAAAAATATATAGATCATAGGCTTCGAGAGAGAGAGCGTTGCTTTTTTATTCTCTCTTGCTTTGGTGGTTGAACTTTATTTGCTTGATTGAGATACTTTTTGTCTGTGTGATACTTGGATGATCATGTGTGTTTGATCATATGCTACATTAATGCTTGTTGGATGACATTATCATTTTATCCCTATATGATCATTCACTTTGCTTGGTGATGAGTGCATGTATTTAATTATTATCATTTGAGCGCTCCACCAAGATGTATGTGACATGGAAGAGTAACCCATGAGCCTAACTCTCTGTTCATTTGTAGTCCAAAGCAAATCATAAACTATGTGCAAATTTAGGGGGAGCTCTTGCTTTTCACATACTTCCCTAAGCGACAATGTTTTTCACTCTTATTATCATTCGTCGAAGCTTTGATCTATATGTTGTCATCAATTACCAAAAAGAGGGAGATTGAAAGTGCAACTATCCCTGGGTGGTATTGGTAATTCCTAACAACATATAGCTCATTGAGCTAACATTATTCCAAGATTAATATTTCAGGAAAAGCTCAATGAATGGCATGGCATGGATGAGGAAAGTGGACCCCTCAAAATACTAAGGACAAAAAGATTGGCTCAAGCTCAAAGCTCAAGACTCTACATTTTATATTTTAGTGATCCAAGATCACATTGAGTCTATAGGAAAAGCCAATACTATCAAGGAGGAATGAGGTGTTGCTTGATGAGGTTCTTGCTTCATAGTGCTTAGTGATATGCTCCAAAACCCTCAACTACCTTCCCACATCCACATATGACCTAAACCAAAAGTCAAACTCGGCCCCGCCGATTCTTTCTACCCGGCGCCACCGAGTTCAGATGTCATAGCCACTGCCACAAACCCTAGGCAAATCGGTCTCACCGATAGGGATCTCGTTCACACCGAGATGGGGTTGTAATCTCTCTGTTTCCCTTCGTAACATTTCGGTCCTATAGAGATGAGCGATCAGTCCCACCGAGATTGCAATGTAAACTCTCTGTTTCCCTTTTGTAACATTTCGGTCCCACCGAAATGAGCAAATCGGTCCCACCGAGTTTGTGTAATCGGTCACACCGAGATTACGTTATGCCCTAACCCTAACCATATCGGTCCTACCGAGTTGCATCTCAGTCCCACCGAAAATCATAACGGTCACTAGGTTTGCTAAATCGGTCCGACCGAGTTTCTCAATTCGGTCTCACCGAGATTGGTAAATTGTGTGTAACGGTTAGTTTTTGTGTGGAGGCTATATATACCCCTCCACTCACTCTTCATTCATGGAGAGAGCCATCAGAACATACCTACACTTCCAATACACATTTTCTGAGAGAGAACCACCTACTCATGTGTTGAGGCCAAGATATTCCATTCCCACCATATGAATCTTGATCTCTAGCCTTCCCCAAGTTGCTTTCCACTGAAATCTTCTTTCCACTAAATCCATATCCTGTGAGAGAGAGTTGAGTGTTGGGGAGACTATCATTTGAAGCACAAGAGCAAGGAGTTCATCATCAACACACCATTTGTTACTTCTTGGAGAGTGGTGTCTCCTAGATTGGCTAGGTGTCACTTGGGAGCCTCCGACAAGATTGTGGAGTTGAACCAAGGAGTTTGTAAGGGCAAGGAGATCGCCTACTTCGTGAAGATCTACCGCTAGTGAGGCAAGTCCTTCATGGGTGATGGCCATGATGGGATAGACAAGGTTGCTTCTTTGTGGAACCTTCGTGGAGCCCTCTGTGGACTCGCGCAACCGTTACCCTTCGTGGGTTGAAGTCTCCATCAACGTGGATGTACGATAGCACCACCTATCAGAACCACGACAAAAACATCCGTGTCTCCAATTGTGTTTGAATTCTCCAAACCCTTCTCTTTACATTCTTGCAAGTTGCATGCTTTACTTTCTGCTGCTCATAGACTCTTTGCATGCTTTCTTGAATTGTGTTAAGATTGCTTGACTTGTGCTAAGATAGCTAAAATCTGCCAAAGACTAAAATTAGGAAAATGATAGATTTTTAATTGGTCAAGTAGTCTAATCACCCCCCTCTAGACATACTTTCGATCCTACAGAAGAAAATCGTGTGTCCTCTGGATTTACCGCACGTGAAATACCATGTGTGCATGAACAATTGCATCATTTATCGGGCCGAGCACGCAGAGTCTACCATATGTCCGGTGGGCGGCGTTACTCAATACAAGAAGAGGAAGAAAGCTCCTCGAAAAGTGGTGTGGTACTTTCCGATCACTCCTCGTCTACAGCGGTATTTCGCGGACCCTAAGCTAGCCAAGCTCCTGCGTTGGCACGCAGATAGGGAGGAGAAGAAGCGAGAAGATGATGGAAATGATCCGGAGATAAATAAAAAAGACAAGATGCTGAGTCACCATAAGGATGCAAGCAAGTGGCAAGCATTGAACTTTGAACACCCAGAATTTGGGGACGATCCAAGGAACATCATGCTGGGCGCGAGCACCAATGGAGTCAATCCGTTTGGCAGCCAGAGAAGCACACATAGCACCTGGCCTGTGTTTGTGTGGACGTACAACCTTCCCCCCTGGTTGTGCATGAAGAGGAAGTACATTCACATGAGTATGCTAATTGAAGGGCCGAAACAACCAGGAAACGACATCAATCTATATCTGGGGCTACTGAAAGAGGAGTTAGACACGCTGTTGAAAACGCCAGCCAATATGTGGGACGCCGCAGAGAAAGAATATTTCCCTATGAGAACCGCACTGCTCACGATGGTGCACGACTATCTCGGTTACGGATATGTCGCGGGGCAGGTGGTCCATGGATTTTCTGGATGCGTCAGGTGCATGGATGACACAATGTATCGCCAGCTAGATAGAGATCCCGGGTCTTCGAAAACCATGTTCAAGGGACATCGAAGGTGGCATCGCGACGATGACTCATGGAGAAAATGCAAGGATCTGTTCGATGGTGAAACCGAACCCCGAAGACGCCTGCGTACGAGGAGCGGTGAGAAAATAGACGAGCTGTTGAAAAATTGGAAAGGTTGCCCACTGCCGAGAAAGAAGCAAAAGGCGCCAGAGCCGGGAAAGAAGCGAAAGGCGCCAGAGCCGTTGCTGAAGGTATGGAAAAGAGGTCTGTTTTCTGGGACTTGCCGTACTGGAAAATCCTCTGTGTGCCTCATAGCCTTGATATCATGCATATCACGAAGAACATGTGCGAGAGTCTGCTTGGTACCCTGCTCAACATGCTAGAGAGGACCAAAGATGGGCTGAAAGCAAGGGCAGACTTCAAATCAGTGGGCATCAGGGAGGAGCTTCACGCTAATGATGATGATGATGATGAGGCGAAGCAGGACACGGAAAGTCGTCGCAAAGGCAAAAAGGCCAAGAAAATCGGAAATGACTACCCTACCGCGTGCTTCACTCTAAGTCAAGAGGAGATCGAGAAGTTTTTCACCTACCTCGTAGGAGTAAAACTTCCTTACGGTTATGCCGGTAAGCAGATACCTAGACTCAGCGAAGCAGAAGTTCAGCGGGATGAAGTTGTTGGAGATCGTTGCAGAAATTAAAAAATTTCTACGCATCACCAAGATCAATCTATGGAGTTTACTAGCAACGAGAGGGGAGTGCATCTTCATACCTTTGAAGATTGCGATGCGAAGTGTTGCAAGAACGCGGTCGGTGGAGTCGTACACGAAGCCATTCAGATCGCGGTCGATTCCGATCTAAACACCGAACAACGGTGCCTCCGCGTTCAACACACGTGCAGCCCGGTGACGTCTCCCACACCTTGATACAGCAAGGAGAGAGGGAGAGGTTGGGGAAGACTCCGTCCAGCAGCAGCACGACGGCGTGGTGATGGTGGAGGAGCGTGGCACTCCAGCAGAGCTTCGCCAAGCACTGCGAGAGACAAGGAGGGAGAGGGGTAGGGCTGCGCCAGGAGAAGGGGGTGCCATTGCCCTCCCACCCCCCACTATTTATAGGGGGAAGGGGAGAGGGCGCCGTCCCCCTAGATCCATCTAGAGGGGGAAGGGGCGGCGACCCCCTTAGGATTTCCAACTAGGGGAGGCGCCCGCCCCCGGGGGGCAGCGCCCCCCTAGGGTTTCCGACCCTAGGCGCCTTGGGCCCTTGGGGGGGGGGGCGCACCAGACCCTTTACTAAGGGGCTGGTTCCCACCCAACTACAACTCATTAGGTCCTTCGGGGCAGGTGGACCCTCCCGGTGGACCCCCGGAACCCCTTCGGTGGTCCCGGTACAATACCGATAAACCCCGAAACCTTTCCGGTGACTGAAACTGGACTTCCCATATATAAATCTTTAACTTCGGACCATTCCGGAACTCCTCGTGATGTCTAGGATCTCATCCGGGACTCCGAACAACATTGGATAACCACATACATCTATTCCCTATAACCCTAGCGTCATCGAACCTTAAGTGTGCAGACCCTATGGGTACGGGAGGCATGCAGACATGACTGAGACATCTTTCCGGCCAATAGCCAACAACGGGATCTGGATACCCATGTTGGCTCCCACATGCTCCACGATGATCTCATCGGATGAACCACGATGTCAAGGATTCAATCAATCCCGTATACGATTCCCTTTGTCTACCGGTATAGCACTTGCCCGAGATTCGATCGTCGGTATACCGATACCTTGTTCAATCTTGTTACGGAAAATCTCTTTACTCGTTCCGTAACACATCATACTGTGATCAACTCCTTGATCACACTGAGCTCGTTATGATGATGTCCTACCGAGTGGGCCCAGAGATACCTCTCCGTCATAGGGAGTGACAAATCCCAGTCTCGATTCGTGCCAACCCAACAGATACTTTCGGGGATACCCGCAGTGTACCTTTATAGCCACCCAGTTACGTTGTGACGTTTGGCACACCCAAAGTACTCCTACGGTATCCGGGAGTTGCACAATCTCATGGTCTAAGGAAAAAGATACTTGACATTAGAAAATCTTTAGCAGACGAACTACACGATCTTGTGCTATGCTTAGGATTGGGTCTTGTCCATCACATCATTATCCTAATGATGTGATCCCGTTATCAATGACATCCAATGTCCATGGTTAGGAAACCGTAACCATCTATTGATCAACGAGCTAGTCAACTAGAGGATCACTAGGGACATGTTGTGGTCTATGTATTCACACATGTATTACGATTTCCGGATAACACAATTACAGCATGAACAATAGAAAATTATCATGAACAAGGAAATATAATAATAACCATTTTATTATTGCCTCGAGGGCATATTTCCAACAGTCTCCCACTTGCACTAGAGTCAATAACCTAGTTACATTGTGATGAATCGAACACCCATAGAGTTCTGGTGTTGATCATGTTTTGCACGTGGAAGAGGTTTAGTCAACGGATCTGCGACATTCAGGTCCGTATGCACTTTACAAATCTCTATGTCTCCATCTTGAACATTTTTCACGAATGGAGTTGAAGCGACACTTGATATGCCTGGTCTTCTTGTGAAACCTGGTCTCCTTGACAAGGGTAATGGCTCCAGTGTTGTCACAGAAGAGAGTCATCGGGCCCGACGCATTGGGAATAACTCCTAGGTCGGTAATGAACTCCTTCATCCATATTGCTTCATGTGCTGCCCCCGATGCTGCCATGTACTCCGCTTCACATGTAGATCCTGCCATGATGCTTTGCTTGCAATTGCACCAGCTGACTTCCCCACCATTCAAAATATACACGTATCCGGTTTGTGACTTGGAGTCATCCAGATCTGTGTCGAAACTAGCATCGACGTAACCCTTTACGACGAGCTCTTGGTCACCTCCATAAACGAGAAACATATCCTTAGTCCTTTTCAGGTACTTTAGGATATTCTTGACCGCTATCCAGTATTCCATGCCGGGATTACTTTGGTACCTTCCTACCAAACTTACGGCAAGGTTTACATTAGGTCTGGTACACAACATGGCATACATAATAGACCCTATGGCCAAGGCATAGGGGATGACACTCATCTTTTCTCTATCTTCTGTCGTGGTCGGGCATTGAGCCGTGCTCAATCTCACACCTTGCAATATAGGCAAGAACCCCTTCTTGAACTGATCCATATTGAACTTCTTCAATATTTTGTCAAGGTACGTGCTTTTTGAAAGACCAATGAGGCGTCTCGATCTATCTCTATAGATCTTGATGCCTAATATGTAAGCAGCTTCTCCAAGGTCCTTCATTGAAAAACACTTATTCAAGTAGGCTTTTATGCTTTCCAAGAGTTCTATATCATTTCCCATCAATAGTATGTCATCCACATATAATATGAGAAATGCTATAGAGCTCCCACTCACTTTCTTGTAAACACAGGCTTCTCCATAAATCCGCGTAAACCCAAACGCTTTGATCATCTCATCAAAACGAATGTTCCAACTCCAAGATGCTTGCACCAGCCCATAGATCGAGCGTTGGAGCTTGCATACCTTGTCAACATTCTTAGGATC
Organism: Triticum urartu; assembly: GCF_056163025.1. Classification (NCBI taxonomy): domain Eukaryota; kingdom Viridiplantae; phylum Streptophyta; class Magnoliopsida; order Poales; family Poaceae; genus Triticum; species Triticum urartu. Next base: position 310,818,517 of record NC_141877.1, read on the forward strand.
GACAAAACCTTCCGGCTGCATCATATACAATTCTTCCTTAAGGAATGCCGTTTTGACGTCCATTTGCCATATCTCATAATCATAGAATGCGGCAATTGCTAACATAATTCGGACAGACTTCAGCTTCGCTACGGGTGAGAAGGTCTCATCATAGTCAACCCCTTGAACTTGTCGATAACCCTTAGCGACAAGCCGAGCCTTATAGATGGTTACATTACCATCCGCGTCTGTCTTAGTCTTACAGATCCATTTATTTTCTATGGCTCGCCGATCATCGGGCAAGTCAGTCAAAGTCCATACTTCGTTTTCATACATGGATCCCATCTTGGATTTCATGGCTTCAAGCCATTTGTCGGAATCCGGGCCTGCCATCGCTTCTTCATAGTTCGAAGGTTCACCATTGTCTAACAACATGATTTCCAGGACAGGGTTGCCGTACCACTCTGGTGCGGAACATGTCCTTGTGGACCTACGAAGTTCAGTAGCAACTTGATCTAAAGTTTCATGATCATCATCATTAACTTCCTCTCTAGTCGGTGCAGGCACCACAGAAACATTTTCTTGAGCTGCGCTACTCTCCGGTTCAAGAGGCAATACTTCATCAAGTTCTACTTTCCTCCCACTTACTTCTTTCGAGAGAAATTTTTTCTCTAGAAAGGATCCATTCTTGGCAACAAAGATCTTGCCTTCGGAACTGAGGTAGAAGGTATACCCAATAGTTTCCTTAGGGTATCCTATGAAGACGCATTTTTCTGATTTGGGTTCGAGCTTTTCAGGTTGAAGTTTCTTGACATAAGCATTGCATCCCCAAACTTTCAGAAACGACAGCTTAGGTTTCTTCCCAAACCATAATTCATATGGTGTCGTCTCAACGGATTTCGACGGAGCCCTATTTAAAGTGAATGCGGCAGTCTCTAAAGCATAACCCCAAAATGATAGCGGTAGGTCGGTAAGAGACATCATGGATCACACCATATCCAATAGAGTGCGATTTCGACGTTCGGACACACCATTACGCTGAGGTGTTCCAGGCGACGTGAGTTGTGAAACAATTCCACATTTCCTTAAGTGCGTGCCAAATTCGTGACTCAAATATTCTCCCCCACGATCTGATCGTAAGGACTTGATTTTCCTGTCACTTTGATTCTCAACCTCACTCTGAAATTCCTTGAACTTTTCAAAGGTCTCAGACTTGTGTTTCATTAAGTAGACATACCCATATCTACTTAAGTCATCAGTGAGAGTGAGAACATAACGATAACCACCGCGAGCATCAACGCTCATTGGACCGCACACATCAGTATGTATGATTTCCAGTAAGTTGGTTGCTCGCTCCATTGTTCCGGAGAACGGAGTCTTGGTCATTTTTCCCATGAGGCATGGTCCGCATGTGTCAAATGATTCATAATCAAGAGACTCCAAAAGTCCATCTGCATGGATTTTCTTCATGCGTTTGACACCAATGTGACCAAGGCAGCAGTGCCACAAGTATGTGGGACTATCATTATCAACCTTACATCTTTTGGCATTCACACTATGAATATGTGTAACATCACGTTCGAGATTCAATAAGAATAAACCATTGACCAGCGGGGCATGACCATAAAACATATCTCTCATATAAATAGAACAACCATTATTCTCAGATTTAAATGAGTAGCCATCTTGCATTAAACGAGATCCAGATACAATGTTCATGCTTAAAGCCGGTACTAAATAACAATTATTGATGTTTAAAACTAATCCCGTAGGTAAATGTAGAGGTAGCGTGCCGACAGCGATCACATCGACCTTGGAACCATTCCCGACGCGCATCGTCACCTCATCCTTCGCCAGTCTCCGCTTATTCCGCAGCTCCTGTTTTGAGTTACAAATATGAGCAACCGCACCGGTATCAAATACCCAGGAGCTACTACGAGCGCTGGTTAGGTACACATCACTAACATGTATATCACATATACCTTTGGTATTGCCGGCCTTCTTATCCGCTAAGTACTTGGGGCAGTTCCGCTTCCAGTGACCGTTTCCCTTGCAATAAAAGCACTCAGTCTCAGGCTTGGGTCCATGCTTTGGCTTCTTGTAGGATCTAGAAGTAGATGTGTCTAGAGTGGGGTGATTAGACACTTAATGCTAAAGTTGCAATTTTTAAGCTTTTTCGGTTTAAGTGGAGTTTAGGCACAATTTCAACACACACAATACATATCAAGAAAGCATGCAAAGAGTATATGAGCAGCGGAATGTAAAGCATGGAAATTGCAAGAATGTAAAGGGAAGGGTTTGGAGAAATAAAACGCAATTGGAGACACAGATGTTTTTCCCGTGGTTAGGATAGGTGGTGCTATCCTACATCCACGTTGATGGAGACTTCAACCCACAAAGGGTAACGGTTGCGAGAGTCCACGGAGGGCTCCACCCACAAAGGGTAACGGTTGTGCGAGTCCACACAGGGCTCCACCCACGAAGGGTCCACGAAGAAGCAACCACCCACAAAGGGTCCACGAAGAAGCAACCTTGTCTATCCCACCATGGCCATCGCCCACACAGGACTTGCCTCACTAGCGGTAGATCTTCACGAAGTAGGCGATCTCCTTGCCCTTACAAACTCCTTGGTTCAACTCCACAATCTTGTCGGAGGCTCCCAAGTGACACCTAACCAATCTAGGAGACACCACTCTCCAAGAAGTAACAAATGGTGTGTAGGTAATGAACTCCTTGCTCTTGTGCTTCAAATGATAGTCTCCCCAACACTCAACTCTATCTCATAGGTTTTGGATTTTGTGGAAAGAAGATTTGAGTGGAAAGCAACTTGGGGAAGGCTAGAGATCAAGATTCATATGGTAGGAATGGAATATCTTGGTCTCAACACATGAGTAGGTGGTTCTCTCTCAGAACATATGAGTTGGAATGGTGTATGCGTTCTGATGGCTCTCTCATCGAATGAAGAGGAGGTGGAGGGGTATATATAGCCTCCACACAAAATCCAACCGTTACACACAGTTTTCCAATCTCGGTGGGACCGAATCAACAAACTCGGTCGGACCGAAAAGGTAAACCTAGTGACCGTTAGAGATTTCGGTGGGACCGACTGGATCAACTCGGTGGGACCGATGTGCTAGGGTTAGGGTAAATCCAAAACTCGGTTTGACCGATTACTCAAACTCGGTGGGACCGATTTGGGTAATAAGTGAAACTGAGATTTGGCCAAGCAAACTCGGTGGAACCGATTGCATATCTCGGTGGGACCGAGAATATTGCAATGGGCAACAGAGAGTTTGCAAGCCCATCTCGGTGAGACCGAGATCCCATCGGTGAGACCGAACTGATTAGGGTTTGGTAGTGGCTTATGACAAGTGAAACTCGGTGGCGCCGTATAGAAAGAATCGGTAGGACCGAGTTTGGCTTAGGGTTTAGGTCATATGTGGAAGTGGGAAAGTAGCTGAGGGTTTTGGAGCATATCACTAAGCACATGAAGCAAGAGGCTCATTAAGCAACACCTCATCCCTCCTTGATAGTATTGGCTTTTCCTAAAGACTCAATGTGATCTTGGATCACTAAAATGTAAAATTAGGAGTCTTGAGCTTGAAGCTTTAGCCAATCCTTTGTCCTTAGCATCTTGAAGGAGTTCCCACAACCTTTAGTCCATGCCACTCCATTGTTGAACTTATCTGAAACATGCTAGATTGAAATGTTAGTCCAACAAGAGATATGTTGTCATCAATTATCAAAACCACCTAGGGAGCACTTGTGCTTTCAATCTCCCCCTTTTTGGTAATTGATGGCAACATACATCAAAGCTTTAGATAAAGATATAAAGAACATCAAGTAAAGCTTTGGAAGGACATGTAACCAGCATAGGCTCCCCCTACATGTATGCACTCATGTAAATATGAAATATAGAGGCATGTGAGAGCATAATCATGACAGAGTAGGCAATGTGTTACATGCATCTTGGCCATATGCATCAGAGCAATAGATTATCAAGGAAAATACCTTCATGCTCATGAGTCCTTCTTGCAAACAGTATGTACATAAGCAAGAACTCGTCATACTCATGATTTTGATGCATATACTTACCTTGTGGTCTTGAGTTGGCTTAGGTGGAATGAACCTGCGATAACACAGGTACATCCACTAGCCAGAGCAAACAAAAGAAACCACAAGAATACCAAGACTGGGATGACATGTAGAGAGTAAGTACAAGGTACCACATTGAATTCAACATGTCCCCAAGAATAAAGATATGCAATGAATTTGACTGATTTCTTTCCCTTAGGTGTCTTGCTCCCCCTGAATCTTACATGGGATATTGGGAGAAGATAGGGAACAGAAAATCAGAGCTGAAAGATACAAATGGAACTTAATTCAAATGAGTACATATGAATATGTCTTTCCCCCAAAAGGACATGTGGTATCTCTCCTCTTGAACATCAAGCATCTGGGATCCTTGAGTATTCTCTCCCCCTGGAGATTTCTCTCTCCCTCTTAATAATATCTGGGATCCTTGAGACTTTCTCTCCCCCTTGAGCTTTGATGTGATCTCTTTCTCCCCCTTTGACATCAATTTCCAAGAAGGTTTTTCCTGGAATCCGTCGACTAGGTTTGGTCCTTGAGATTCAGCACAAAGCAGAGGATAAAATTGTGATGCTTGTAGAGGACAAGATTCATTGAGTGGAGCTGGATCAGAAGAAATGTAGAACAAGTGGCAGTCTTGTTTTTCTGATTGCAAAGTCGGTGAAACCGAGTTTACACAGAGAAAAACACTTGTCACCTCAGCTTACTAGACATGTAGGATCTCACAAAGATTTGCAATGAATTTCCTGAAGGATTTGCAAGGAATTAAGTGCAGAAAATGCAGAACAAAAACAAAGAGAAAAGAGAAGAAACTGAAAGATCTAGATGAAGTTTTTTTTTGTTTTTGAAAAAGGAGAGAGAAAATAAACATGCATGAGACAAATGCAATAACACAAAGAAAGAACACAAGAGAGCTTCATCTAGAGTTGGGCGGTGACATAGTCACCTATGTTAGAGTATATTGACTTAGGAGTCAAGTGGGAACACTTGATCATAGGTCATACTCATCGTTTAAGCTCAAAATGGGGTTACCATCTTTCGTTTAAGCATCTTGATGTATTCATATCTTGTTGAGTTGCTTTGACTCATGTCTTGGAGTAAAGCTTCTCTAAGATGGAATAACATACCTTGGGTGGTGGTGTGGTTCTTGCTCATGTAGTTGAACTTGTGTGGGTGCTCAAGGTTGATGTAGCTCATCAAGAGTTGGGAGCACCACTTGGAGTTTGAGTTCATCTACCTACATGGGTTAGTTCTTGCAAGGAAGAGCACTTGTGTATCCAAAAATGACAATCATGAGGCTTAACATAGAATTTGTCAAAGGATATGTTTGAATGGTTTTGTGCTTCCTTGTCTTCAACCACTATTGTGTAGAGTCTTGGTCTTGTAGAGATTGCTCAAGATGTGAGTGAGTCGCAATCTCATGGAATTAGATTCAACCAAGCACCTACATGGGTTAGACAACATGCAAGGTGCAAATATATCCAAGACATAAGATAGTTATCATAAGAGATATATCATGGATTAGTCATAAGCTCATGTCTTGCATGTATCCAATGGAGTTTCTACTCCAAGTTCGAAGCATCAATGATGTTCAATTCTCCTCTCAACCTGCAAAACACTTTCTCATCAAGTGGTTTAGTGAATATATCCGCTAATTGCTTATCGGTGCGAACATGCTTAAGATTGATGTCACCCTTAGCAACATGATCTCGAATGAAATGATGACGAACTTCAATATGCTTAGTTTGAGAATGTTGTACAGGATTATGACCAATTTTGATAGCACTTTCATTGTCACAAAGCAGTGGAACATGTTTCACATAAATCCCATAATCTTTAAGAGTTTGGGTCATCCAAAGTAATTGAGCACAACATGAACCAGCGGCAATGTATTCCGCTTCGGCGGTGGATAAGGATACCGAGTTTTGTTTCTTGGAAGACCAAGACACAAGAGATCTACCAAGAAATTGACAAGTACCCGAAGTAGACTTTCTATCAACCTTGTCTCCGGCATAATCCGAGTCAGAATAGCCAATAAGATCAAAAGAAGACCTCTTAGGATACCAAATGCCAAAATTTGGTGTATGGATTAAATATCTCACTATCCTTTTCACAGCCTTAAGATGACAATCTTTAGGAGCAGCTTGATATCGTGCACACATGCACACACTTAGCATAATATCGGGACGTGAAGCACATAGGTATAACAATGAACCAATCATAGAGCGATAAACCTTTTGATCAACCGGTTCACCATCTTTGGTTAAATCATTATGTCCACTAGTAGGCATGGGTGTAGACATACCTTTGCATTCTTGCATATTGAACTTCTTGAATAAGTCCTTGGTGTACTTTGTTTGAGAGACAAATGTACCTTCCTTAGTTTGCTTGATTTGCAACCCGAGAAAGAATTTGAGTTCACTCATCATAGACATCTCAAACTTCTCTGACATTAGCTTTCCAAACTTTTAACTAAAGAGAGGGTTAGTTGAACCAAATATGATATCATCAACATAAATTTGGCATACAAATAGTTCTCCATTAACCCTTTTAGTAAAAAGAGTAGAATCAATTTTACCAATTTCAAAACCACTTGTAGTAAGGAACTTGGTCAAGCATTTATACCATGCTCTAGGAGCTTGTTTAAGACCATAAAGAGCTTTGTGAAGTTTGTAAACATGATTTGGTTTCTTAGGGTTGATAAAGCCGGGAGGTTGTTTGACATAAACTTCCTCCTCTATTTCACCATTTATAAAAGCACTTTTAATGTCCATTTGGTACAAGGTGATATTATGGTGATTAACATAGTCAAGTAAGATGCGAATGGACTCAAGTCTAGCAACGGAGCATACGTCTCACCATAGTCCATACCTTCGACTTGTGTGTACCCTTGGGCGACGAGACGTGCTTTGTTGCGAACCACTTGTACATCTTCATCTTGCTTGTTGCGAAACACCCATTTGGTACCAATGATGTTGTGGTTGTTGTCGGGCTTCTCGACCAATGTCCAAACTTGGTTTCTCTCAAAATTATGTAGCTCTTCATGCATAGCGTTTATCCAATCCGGATCTTCCAATGCTTCTTCAACCTTCATAGGTTCAATGCTAGAGATGAATGAATAGTTTTCACAAAAGTTAGCTAAACGAGTTTTTGAGCGAGTGATTCTCCCGGTTTGTATATCATTGAGGATTTGCTCGACGGGATGATCTTTGGCAATTCTTGCTCGAACTCGTGAGAGCTTTTGCTTGGGTCTTCGTTGAACATCTTCTTCATCTTGTTCTTCTTCTTGGCCTTCTTCATTGTTGACGTCGTCGTTCTCTTGTCGTGGTGGAGAAGGAGGTTGTTGATGTTCGTCTTGACGTATTTCCTCGTTTTCTTCATCTTGGTGTGTCCCACTTGTGGATGCTTCCGTGTCGATTCTTGGTTCACCTTGTCGTGAAGTAGAAGCTTCCACTTGGACGGATGAAGTACTCTCGTTCACCTCTGTTGGACGAATTTTGCCAATGGACAAGTCTTGAATTGCTTCTGAAGGGTCTTTATCTCCTACATCAATTGGCAATTGCTCTACTTGCGAGCCATTAGATTCATCAAAATTCACATCTACCGTCTCTTCAACCTTTCGGGTGAAATTGTTGTAGACACGGTAAGTGTGAGAGTTTGAGCCATAACCAAGTAGAAAACCTTCATGAGATTTAGGAGCAAACTTTGAACGACGATGCTTATCAAGAATGTAGCACCTTGAGCCGAATACTCGAAAGTATCCAACTTGGGGTTTGTTACTAGTGAGAAGCTCGTATGCCGTCTTGCCGAGTAGCTTGTGAAGATATAAGCGATTTGTTGCGTGACAAGCTGTCTCAACCGCTTCTGCCCAAAAGTGCTTTGGCATCTTGTATTCATCAAGCATCGTTCTTGCCATTTCGATGAGCATCCGGTTCTTCCTCTCAACAACTCCATTTTGTTGAGGTGTGTACGTAGCCGAGAACTCGAGTGAAATCCCTTCTTCGTCAAGAAAGGTGTCCACATTTGCGTTCTTGAACTCCGTTCCATTGTCACTCTGAACCTTCTTGATCTTCACATCAAACTGATTTTGGGCCTTCCTAGCGAAGTTTCTGAAGATCTTCTGGACCTGCGACTTGTCATTAAGAAAGAACACCCACGTAAATCTTGAAAAATCATCAACTATAACTAGACCAAAAGAATTTCCACCGAGACTCTTGTAGGCATTGGGACCAAAAAGATCCATGTGAAGTAGCTCGAGTGGCCTCCTTGTGGTCATGATGTTCTTCACGGGATGTCTTCCTCCAACCTGTTTACCTGCTTGACAAGCACTGCAAAGTCTATCCTTATCAAATATGACATCGTTGACTCCAAGGATATGATTTCCTTTAATAAGCTTGTCAAGGTTTCTCATGCCAACGTGACCTAGTCGTCTATGCCACAACCAACCTTTTGAGGAGTTAGCAACAAAGCAAGTTTTAGGTTGTGCCTTTTTAGAGAAATCGACAATGTAAAGATCACCTCTACGCATACCCGTAAAGACCATTTTATGATTGTCTCGACGAAATACTTGGCAATCTACCTCAGTAAATAGGACATTCAAACCGAAATCAGCAAGTCTAGATACTGAAAGTAAGTTGTAGCCAAGAGATTCAACGAGCATGACATTTTGAATGGAACTATCATGTGAGATGGCCACCTTACCAAGGCCAACCACTTTACCCTTTGAATTATCACCAAAGGTGACATATTTTCGAGGGCCGTCATTTTCAGCAAGCTCACGAAGCATCTCTTCATCTCCGGTCATATGATCAGTACATCCACTATCAAGAACCCATTCCTTTCCTCCTGATTCATATCCCCGAAGATTTGCCATAAGACCAAAATGTCTCATTGCATTATCAAGATCGAAGTCACTATCATCATCATCATCATCATCATAATATTCATGTTCATCATGATCTTGTGACTCATCATTTCCTAGAGAGGGTAATTCATTAGATAAATGATCATCAAAGTGGTCACTTTTATGAATTCTTATAGCTTTGAATATGATATCATTAATGATTCCAACATCTCCTTTAGCATGCTTAAGATTGGTAAGTTCAAATAGACATTTACCAAAACTAGGATCACTAGAGTTCATCTTACTCAAGGCAATAGATTTATGGAGAATTTCATCCAAAGTTTTCAAGGAATGATCGGGAAATCGTTCCTCAAGAAATTTCCATATAGTATATGCACAATTTTGAGTAGGCAAACTAGCAATCAAATTTTTGGGCAATCCTCTAATGATGAGCTCAATAGTTCTAAGATTGCGAATCATGTCAATATCTTCATCTAGGGTAGGATGCAAAGGATCAATATGAGATGCACAAGGGCTAGCAATATACTTGTTCAAATGATATTGATTGAAGATTACAAGCATCTCATTTTTCCACTCATGAAAATACTCTCCATCAAGAATAGGCACTCTATGTCTAAGACTCCCTAATGTAGACACATCCATCTTCCTCCAATGGTGATTAAACCAAGGCAATGGAGACCAAAGCTCTGATACCACTTGTAGGATCTAGAAGTAGATGTGTCTAGAGGGGGGTGATTAGACACTTAATGCTAAAGTTGCAATTTTTAAGCTTTTTCGGTTTAAGTGGAGTTTAGGCACAATTTAAACACACACAATACATATCAAGCAAGCATGCAAAGAGTATATGAGCAGTGGAATGTAAAGCATGCAACTTGCAAGAATGTAAAGGGAAGGGTTTGGAGAAATCAAACGCAATTGGAGACACGGATGTTTTTCCCGTGGTTCGGATAGGTGGTGCTATCCTACATCCACGTTGATGGAGACTTCAACCCACAAAGGGTAACGGTTGCGAGAGTCCACGGAGGGCTCCACCCACAAAGGGTAACGGTTGCGTGAGTCCACACAGGGCTCCACCCACGAAGGGTCCATGAAGAAGCAACCACCCATAAAGGGTCCATGAAGAAGCAACCTTGTCTATCCCACCATGGCCATCGCCCACACAGGACTTGCCTCACTAGCGGTAGATCTTCACGAAGTAGGCGATCTCCTTGACCTTACAAACTCCTTGGTTCAACTCCACAATCTTGTCGGAGGCTCCCAAGTGACACCTAGCCAATCTAGGATACACCACTCTCCAAGAAGTAACAAATGGTGTGTAGGTAATGAACTCCTTGCTCTTGTGCTTCAAATGATAGTCTCCCCAACACTCAACTCTCTCTCATAGGATTTGGATTTTGTGGAAAGAAGATTTGAGTGGAAAGCAACTTGGGGAAGGCTAGAGATCAAGATTCATATGGTAGGAATGGAATATCTTGGTCTCAACACATGAGTAGGTGGTTCTCTCTCAGAACATATGAGTTGGAATGGTGTATGCGTTCTGATGGCTCTCTCATCGAATGAAGAGGAGGTGGAGGGGTATATATAGCCTCCACACAAAATCCAACCGTTACACACAGTTTTCCAATCTTGGTGGGACCGAATCAACAAACTCGGTCGGACCGAAAAGGTAAACCTAGTGACCGTTAGAGATTTCGGTGGGACCGACTGGATCAACTCGGTGGGACCGATGTGCTAGGGTTAGGGTAAATCCAAAACTCGGTTTGACCGATTACTCAAACTCGGTGGGACCGATTTGGGTAATAAGTGAAACTGAGATTTGGCCAAGCAAACTCGGTGGAACCGATTGCATATCTCGGTGGGACCGAGAATATTGCAATGGGCAACAGAAGTTTGCAAGCCCATCTCGGTGAGACCGAGATCCCATCGGTGAGACCGAACTGATTAGGGTTTGGCAGTGGCTTATGACAAGTGAAACTCGGTGGCGCCGGATAGGAAGAATCGGTAGGACCGAGTTTGGCTTAGGGTTTAGGTCATATGTGGAAGTGGGAAAGTAGCTGAGGGTTTTGGAGCATATCACTAAGCACATGAAGCAAGAGGCTCATTAAGCAACACCTCATCCCTCCTTGATAGTATTGGCTTTTCCTAAAGACTCAATGTGATCTTGGATCACTAAAATGTAAAATGAGGAGTCTTGAGCTTGAAGCTTTAGCCAATCCTTTGTCCTTAGCATCTTGAAGGAGTTCCCACAACCTTTAGTCCATGCCACTCCATTGTTGAACTTATCTGAAACATGCTAGATCGAAATGTTAGTCCAACAAGAGATATGTTGTCATCAATTATCAAAACCACCTAGGGAGCACTTGTGCTTTCACTTCTCCCCGGCATCTGGCTTACCGGGCGCGGCTACTCCCTTTCCATCCTTCTTGAAGTTCTTCTTACCCTTGCCTTTCTTGAACTTAGTGGTTTTATTCACCATCAACACTTGATGTTCCTTTTTGATCTCCACCTCCGCCGATTTCAGCATTGAATATACCTCAGGAATGGTCTATTCCATCCCCTGCATATTGAAGTTCATCACAAAGCTCTTGTAGCTAGGTGGGAGCGACTGAAGGATTCTGTCAATGACCGCATCATCCGGGAGATTAACTCCCAGCTGAGATAAGTGGTTGTGCAACCCAGACATTTTGAGTATGTGCTCGCTGACAGAACTATTCTCCTCCATATTACAACTGTAGAACTTGTCGGAGACTTCATATCTCTCAACCCGGGCATGAGCTTGGAAAACCATTTTCAGCTCTTGGAACATCTCATATGCTCCGTGCTGCTCAAAACACTTTTGGAGCCCCGATTCTAAGCTGTAAAGCATGCCGCACTGAACTAGGGAGTAATCATCACTACGCGACTGCCAGGCGTTCATAACGTCTTGAGTTGCTGGGAAAACAGGTGCATCACCTAGCGGTGCTTCAAGGACATATACTTTCTTGGCAGCTATGAGGATAATCCTGAGGTTATGGACCTAGTCCGTGTAGTTGCTACCATCGTCTTTCAGCTTGGTTGTCTCTAGGAATGCGTTGAAGTTGAGGGCAACATTAGCGTAGGCCATTTGATCTACAAGACATATTGCAAAGTTTTAGACTATGTTCATGATAATTAAGTTCATCTAATCAAATTATTTAATGAACTCCCACTCAGATAGACATCCCTCTAGTCATCTAAGTGATACATGATCCGAGTCAACTAGGCCGTGTCCGATCATCACGTGAGACGGACTAGTCATCATCGGTGAACATCTTCATGTTGATCGTATCTTCTATACGACTCATGTTCGACCTTTCGATCTTCCGTGTTCCGAGGCCATGTCTGTACATGCTAGGCTCGTCAAGTCAATCTAAATGTATTGCGTGTGTAAATCTGGCTTACACCCGTTGTATGCGAACGTTAGAACCTATCTCACCTGATCATCACGTGGTGCTTTAGAACAATGGACCTTAGCAACAGTGCACAGTTAGGGGAACACAATTCTTGATATTTTAATGAGGGATCATCTTATTTATGCTACCGTCGTTCTAAGCAAATAAGATGTAAAAACATGATAAACATCACATGCAATCAAATAGTGACATGATATGGCCAATATCATTTTTCTCCTTTTGATCTCCATCTTCGGGGCACCATGATCATCATCGTCACCGGCATGACACCATGATCTCCATCATCGTGTCTTCATGAAGTTGTCTCGCCAACTATTACTTCTACTACTATAGCTAACGGTTAGCAATAAAGTAAAGTAATTACATGGCGTTTTCATTGACATGCAGGTCATACAATAAATTAATACAAATCCTATGGCTCCTGCAGGTTGTCATACTCATCGACATGCAAGTCCTGATTCCTATTACAAGAACATGATCAATCTCATACATCACATATATCATTCATCACATCCTTTTGGCCATATCACATCACACGACATATGCTGCAAGAACAAGTTAGACGTCCTCTAATTGTTGTTGCAAATTTTTACGTGGATGCTATAGGTTTCTAGCAAGAACGTTTCTTACCTACGCCAAAACCACAACGTGATATGCCAATTTCTATTTACCCTTCATAAGGACCCTTTTCATCGAATCCGATCCGACTAAAGTGGGAGAGACAGACACCCGCTAGCCACCTTATGCAACTAGTGCATGTCAATCGGTGGAACCTGTCTCACGTAAGCGTACGTGTAAGGTCGGTCCGGGCCTCTTCATCTGACGATGCCGCCGAATCAATATAAGACTAGTAACGGTAAGTAAATTGGCAAAATCGATGTCCACAACAATTTGTTTTCTACTCGTGCATAGAAACTACGCATAGACCTAGCTCATGATGCCACTGTTGGGGATCATTGCAGAAATTAAAAAATTTCTACGCATCACCAAGATCAATCTATGGAGTTTACTAGCAACGAGAGGGGAGTGCATCTTCATACCATTGAAGATCATGATGCGGAAGCGTTGCAAGAACGCGGTCGGCGAAGTCGTACACGAAGCGATTCAGATCGCGGCCGATTTTGATCTAAGCACCGAACAACGGTGCCTCCGCGTTCAACACACGTGCAGCCCAGTGACGTCTCCCGCACCTTGATCCAGCAAGGAGAGAGGGAGAGGTTGGGGAAGACTCCGTCCAGCAGCAGCACGACGGCGTGGTGATGGTGGAGGAGCGTGGCACTCCAGCAGGGCTTCGCCAAGCACTGCGAGAGACGAGGAGGGAGAGGGGTAGGGCTGCGCCAGGAGAAGGGGGTGCCGTTGCCCTCCCACCCCCACTATTTATAGGGGGAAGGGGAGAGGGGGCCGGCCCCTAGATCCATCTAGAGGGGGGGGGGCAGCGGCCCCATAGGGTTTCCAACCCTAGGAGCCTTGGGCCCTTGGGGGGGCGCACCAGCCCACTAAGGGGCTGGTTCCCACCCAACTACAGCCCATTAGGTACTTCGGGGCAGGTGGACCCCCAGAACCCCTTCGGTGGTCCCGGTACAATACCGATAAACCCCGAAACCTTTCCGGTGACTGAAACTGGACTTCCCATATATAAATCTTTACCTCCGGGCCATTTCGGAACTCCCCGTGACGTCCGGGATCTCATCCAGGACTCCGAACAACATTCGGTAACAACGTACATATATTCCCTATAACCCTAGCGTCATCGAACCTTAAGTATGCAGACCCTACGGGTTCGGGAGGCATGCAGACATGACTGAGACATCTCTTTGGCCAATAGTCAACAGCGGGATCTAGATACCCATGTTGGCTCCCACATGCTCCACGATGATATCATTGGATGAACCACGATGTCAAGGATTCAATCAACCCCGTATACGATTCCCTTTGTCTACCGGTATAGCACTTGCCCGAGATTCGATCGTCGGTATACCGATACCTTGTTCAATCTCGTTATGGCAAATCTCTTTACTCGTTCCATAACACATCATCCCGTGATCAACTCCTTGATCACACTGAGCTCATTATGATGATGTCCTACCGAGTGGGCCCAGAGATACCTCTCCGTCATACGGAGTGACAAATCCCAGTCTCGATTCGTGCCAACCCAACAGATACTTTCGGGGATACCCGCAGTGTACCTTTATAGCCACCCAGTTACACTGTGACGTTTGGCACACCCAAAGTACTCATACGGTATCCGGAAGTTGCACAATCTCATGGTCTAAGGAAAAAGATACTTGACATTAGAAAAGCTTTAGCAGACGAACTACACGATCTTGTGCTATGCTTAGGATTGGGTCTTGTCCATCACATCATTCTCCTAATGATGTGATCCCGTTATCAATGACATCCAATGTCCATGGTTAGGAAACCGTAACCATCTATTAATCAACGAGCTAGTCAACTAGAGGCTCACTAGGGACATGTTGTGGTCTATGTATTCACACATGTATTACGATTTCCGGATAACACAATTATAGCATGAACAATAGACAATTATCATGAACAAGGAAATGTAATAATAACCATTTTATTATTGCCTCTAGGGCATATTTCCAACAGAAGTCTCACGACTGTCACGTGCTGATGACGCAGATACTCCCAGTTGCAATCCGTGGGATCATGGACGCGCACGCCCGTGAAATGCTATTTGGCCTTTGCAACTTTTTCGACATCATCTCTCGGAAGTCGGTTGGCGTGAGGCAACTCAAAAGGCTACAGGAAGAGATCGTGGTGATACTATGCGAGCTTGAGATGTAATTCCCGCCTGCATTCTTCGATGTTATGGTGCATCTGCTGGTCCATATCGTGGAGGATATCATCCAACTCGGGCCGACATTCCTACACAGCATGATGTCGTTCGAAAGGATGAATGGTGTCATCAAAGGATACGTTCGCAACATGTCATGTCCAGGGGGAAGCATAGCCAGGGGCTTTCTGACCGAAGAGTGCATCTCCTACTGCATGAATTATCTAGGCATCGAGAACCCCGTTGGTCTGCCCGTCAACAGGCACCTCGGTAGGCTCGCTGGATGGGGTCACCGCGATGGTCGCTGCGAAATGCATGTCGACTTCGAGGGTCGACTCGCCGACTTTGAAAGAGCAAACCTAGTCGCACTACAACACATAGACGTGGTCGATCCTTGGGTGGTAGATCACGAACCATTTATTGAGAAGATGTACAATGACCGAGGCCAACAAAGGACGGATGGAGATATAATCAAAGAGCACAACTCATGTTTCACGCGTTGGTTCAAGGAGAAGCTTCCGTCGTACCCTTTACATGAGGATTCTTCCGCGGAAGAAAAACTCATATTCGCCTTGTCACAGGGTGCCGAGCACAACCTGATGACCTATGAGGCGTACGATATCAATGGCTACACATTCTACACCGAGGACAAGGACATGAAGAGCGATGGTTATCAGAACTCCGGGGTAACGATGGAATCCAACACCGGTAACGACAAGGACAGATACTACGGAAGGATCAAGGAGATCTGGGAGCTGAGCTACACTGGAGAGAAGGTCCCGATGTTCCGTGTCAGATGGGCCAAGAGCGTCCTAAAAGAAGACAGGTATTTCACCACCATGGTTATACCCGAAGCCAAATCCAAGACCACGGGCGCAAATGTCACCTCGAAAAATGAGCCATGGGTACTGGCTTCCCAAGTGGACCAACGCTTCTTCATTACCGACCCATCAAAGCCCAGTCGTGTTGTCGTGAGGAGAGGCAAAATGAAGATCATCGGAATGGATGGAGTCGCCAATGAGCAAGACTTTGACTAGTACGGCGACCCGAAGATGGAACATGACGACGACGATGAAGTGCCATACACCATAAGAAGAAGCATGACCACCCTACTGATGTCTACTACACAACCTTCTTCTTGTAGACGTTGTTGGGCCTCCAAGTGCAGAGGTTTGTAGGACAGTAGCAAATTTCCCGCAAGTGGATGACCTAAGGTTTATCAATCCGCAGGAGGCGTAGGATGAAGATGGTCTCTCTCAAGCAACCCTGCAACCAAATAACAAAGAGTCTCTTGTGTCCCCAACGCACCCAATACAATGGTAAATTGTATAGGTGCACTAGTTCGGCGAAGAGATGGTGATACAAGTGCAATATGGATGGTAGATATATGTTTTTGTAATCTGAAAATATAAAAACAGCAAGGTAACTAATGATAAAAGTGAGCACAAACGGTATTGCAATGCTAGGAAACAAGGCCTAGGGTTCATACTTTCACTAGTGCAAGTTCTCTCAACAATAATAACATAACTGGATCACATAACTATCCCTCAACATGCATCAAAGAGTCACTCCAAAGTCACTAATATCGGAGAACAAACGAAGAGATTATGGTAGGGTATGAAACCACCTCAAAGTTATCCTTTCTGATCGATCTATCCAAGAATCCGTAGTAAAATAACATGAAGCTATTCTTTCCGTTCAATCTATCATAGAGTTCGTACTAGAATAACACCTTAAGACACAAATCAACCAAAACCCTAATATCACCTAGATACTCCAATTTCACCTCAAGTATCCGTGGGTATGATTATACGATATGCATCACACAGTCTCAGATTCATCTATTCAAACCAACACAAAGTAATTCAAAGAGTGCCCCAAAGATTCTACCTGAGAGTCAAGATGAAAATGTGTGCCAACCCCTATGCATAGGTTCATGGGCGGAACCCGCAAGTTGATCACCAAAACATACATCAAGTGGATCAATAGAATACCCCATTGTCACCACGGGTATCCCACGCAAGACATACATCAAGTGTTCTCAAATCCTTAAAGACTCAATCCGATAAGATAACTTCAAAGGGAAAACTCAATTCATCACAAGAGAGTAGAGGGGGAGAAACATCATAAGATCCAACTATAATAGCAAAGCTCACGATACATCAAGATCATACCACCTCAAGAACACGAGAGAGAGAGAGAGATCAAACACATAGCTACTGGTACATACCCTCAGCCTTGAGGGAGAACTACTCCCTCCTCGTAATGGAGAGCATCGGGATGATGAAGATGGCAACCGGAGAGGGATTCCCCCCTCCGACAGGGTGCCGGAACGGGTCTAGATTGGTTTTTGGTGGCTACGGAGGCTTCTAGCGGCGGAACTCCCGATCTATTCTCCTCCCCGAAGTTTTTAGGGTATATGGATATATATGGGAGGAAGAAGTACGTCGGTGGACCTCCGGGCTGTCCACGAGGCAGGGGGCACGCCCAGGGGGTGGGCGCGCCCCCACCCTTGTGGGCAGCCCGGGACTCCCCTGGTCCAACTTCGATACTCCGTGCGCTTCTTCTGGTCCAAAAATAAGTTCCGTGAAGTTTCAGGTCAATTGGACTCCGTTTGATTTTCCTTTTTTCTGATACTCTAAAACAAGGAAAAAAGAGAAATTGGCACTGGGCTCTAGGTTAATAGGTTAGTCCCAAAAATCATATAAAATGGCATATAAATGCATATAAAACATCGAAGGTTGATAATATAATAGCATGGAACAATAAATAATTATAGATACATTGGAGACGTATCAGCATCCCCAAGCTTAATTCCTGCTCGTCCTCGAGTAGGTAAATGATAAAAACAGAATTTTTGATGTGGAATGCTACCTAACATATTTATCCATGTAGTTCTCTTTATTGTGGCAAGAATATTCAGATCCATAAGATTCAAAACAAAAGTTTAATATTGACATGAAAGCAATAATACTTCAAGCATACTAACAAAGCAATCATGTCTTCTCAAAATAACATGGCCAAAGAAAGCTATCCCTACAAAATCATATAGTCTGGCTATGCTCCATCTTCACCACACAAAGTATTGAAATCATGCACAACCCCGATGACAAGCCAAGCAATTGTTTCATACTTTTGGTGTTCTCAAACCTTTTCAATCTTCACGCAATACATGAGCGTGAGCCATGGATATAGCACTATATGTGGAATAGAACGATGGTTGTGGAGAAGACAAAAAGGAGAAGATAGTCTCACGTCAACTAGGCGTATCAACGGGCTATGGAGATGCCCATCAATAGATATCAATGTGAGTGAGTAGGGATTGCCATGCAACGGATGCACTAGAGCTATAAGTATATGAAAGCTCAACAAAAAGAACTAAGTGGCTGTGCATCCAACTCGCTTGCTCATGAAGACCTAGGGCATTTTGAGGAAGCCCATCATTGGAATATACAAGCCAAGTTCTATAATGTAAAATTCCCACTAGTATATGAATGTGACAACATAGGAGACTCTCTATCATGAAGATCATGGTGCTACTTTGAAGCACAAGTGTGGTAAAAGGATAGTAACATTGTCCCTTCTCTCTTTTTCTCTCATTTTTCTCTCATTTTTTTTATTTTTTTATTTGGGCCTTCTCCCTTTTTTATGGCCTCTTTTTATTTATTTATTTGGGCTTCTTTGGCCTCTCTTTTTTAGTCCGGAGTCTCATCCCGACTTGTGGGGGAATCATAGTCTCCATCATCCTTTCCTCACTGGGACAATGATCTAATAATGATGATCATCACACTTTTATTTACTTACAACTTGATACTTAGAACAAGATATGACTCTATATGAATGCCTCCGGCGGTGTACCGGGATGTGCAATGAATCAAGAGTGACATGTATGGGAGAATTATGAATGGTGGCTTTGCCACAAATACGATGTCAACTACATGATCATGCATAGCAATATGACAATGATGAAGCGTGTCATAACAAACGGAACGGTGGAAAGTTGCTTGGCAATATATCTCGGAATGTCTATGGAAATGCCATAATAGGTAGATATGGTGGCTGTTTTGAGGAAGCGAATGGTGGGTGATATGGTACCGGCGAAAATTGCGCGGTACTAGAGAGGCTAGCAATGGTGGAAGGGTGAGAGTGCGTATAATCCATGGACTCAACATTAGTCATAAAGAACTCACATACTTATTGCAAAAATCGATTAGTTGTCGAAACAAAGTACTACGTGCATGCTCGTAGGGGGGATAGATTGGTAGGAAAAGACCATCGCTCGTCCCCGACCGCCACTCATAAGGAAGACAATCAATAAATAAATCATGCTCCGACTTCGTCACATAACGGTTCACCATACATGCATGCTACGGGAATCACCAACTTCAACACAAGTATTTCTCAAATTCACAACTACTCAACTAGCATGACTCTAATATGACCATCTCCATATCTCAAAACAATTATCAAGTATCAAACTTCTCTTAGTATTCAATGCACTTTATATGAAAGTTTTTATTATATCCCTCTTGGATGCCCATCATATTAGGACTAGTTTCATAACCAAAGCAAACTACCATGCTGTTCTAAAAGACTCTCAAAATAATATAAGTGAAGCATGAGAGTTCATCTATTTCTATAAAATAAAACCACCACCGTGCTCTAAAAAGATATAAGTGAAGCACTATAGCAAATGACAACTACTTCGAAAGATATAAGTGAAGATCAATGAGTAGTCGAATAATTATGAGACTATGTGAAGACTCTCTAACATTTAAGAATTTCAGATCTTGGTATTTTATTCAAGCAGCAAGCAAAACTAAATAAAATGACATTCTAAGAATGGCAAACATCATGTGAAGAAGCAAAAACTTAGGATCAACCGAAACTAACCGATAGTTGTTGAAGAAGAAAGGTGGGATGCCAACCGGGGCATCCCCAAGCTTAGACGCTTGAGACTTCTTGAAATATTATCTTGGGATGCCTTGGGCATCCCCAAGCTTGAGCTTTTGTGTCTCCTTAATTCCTCTCATATCACGGTCTCCCTAAATCTCAAAAGCTTCATCCACACAAAACTCAACAAGGACTCATGAGATAAGTTAGTATAAACCATTGCAAAAACCTTATCATACTCTACTGTAGCAAATCACTAAAATTATTATTCAACATTTCATACTAAATTCCTCTGCATGTTTAATAGTCCTATCCTCAAGTAGAATCATTAAAGAAGCAAACATATGCAAACAATGCAAACATAACAGCAATCTGCCTAAACAGGACAGTCTGTAAAGAGTGCAGAAAGATCCATACTTCCCTTCCTCCAAAAATTATGAAAGAAAATTCACACTGTAGTAAATTTATCAGAGCTTATTATGCAAAAGGTTTCAACATTTTACCACATTCTGAATTTTCTAGGGAACTTTTGCAACAGCGGTAAACTTTCTGTTTTCAAACAGCAACATGTGGACTAGTAAAATAGGCATAGTAAAGGCTATCAATGCCACTACTATTGAAATAAAAGATGCAAAACATTGTTATAAATAACAATAATCAAATCCTAACAAAATAAATTGACGCTCCAAGCAAAACACATATTATGTGGTGAATAAAAATATAGCTCCAAGTAAAGTTACCGATGAACGAAGACGAAAGAGGGGATGCCTTCCGGGGCATCCCCAAGCTTAGGCTTTTGGTTGTCCTTGAATATTACCTTGGGGTGCCTTGAGCATCCCCAAGCTTAGGCTCTTGCCACTCCTTATTCCATAGTCCATCGAATCTTTACCCAAAACTTGAAAACTTCACAACACAAAACTTAACAGAAAACTCGTAAGCTCCGTTAGTATACAAAAAATAAATCACCACTTAGGTACTGTTGTGAAGTCATTTTAAATTCATATTGGTGTAATATATACTGTATTCCAATTTATCTATGGTTCATACCCTCCGATACTACTCATAGATTCATCAAAATAAGCAAACAACACATAGAAAACAGAATCTGTCAAAAACAGAACAATCTGTAGTAATCTGTAGGTTCCAAATACTTCTGTAACTCAAAAAATCCTGAAAAAATAGGAAGTTCAAGGAAATTTGTTTATTAATCTTCTTCAAGTGGAATTGGTATTTTATCGCTCTCTGGTAAGAAATTAAAATTATTCTCGTGAGCGCATACTTTCTGTTTTTTACAGCAAGATCAAATAACAATCACCCAAGAAGGTCCTAAAGGCTTTACTTGGCACAAACACTAATTAAAACATTAAAAAACACAATCATAACAGAGGATAGATGATTAATTTATTACTAAATATGAACAAAAAGCAAGGAACAGGGTTGCCTCCCAACAAGTGCTATCGTTTAACGCCCCTAGCTAGGCACGGTGATTTCAATGATGCTCACATAAAGGATAAGAGTTGAAACATAAAGAGAGCATTATGAAGAATATGACTAACACATTTAAGCCTAACCCACTTCCTATGCATAGCGATTTTATGAGCAAACAATTTATGGGAACAATAATCAACTAGCATAGGAAAGCAAAACAAGCATAGCTTCAAGATTTTCAACATGTAGAGAGGAAACTTGATATTATTGCAATTCCTACAAGCATATATTCCTCCCTCATAATAATTTTTAGTAGCATCATGAATGAATTCAACAATATAAACAGCACCTAAAGCATTCTTTTCATGATCTACAAGCATAGAAAATTTACTACTCTCCACATAAGCAAGGTTCTTCTCATTAATAATAGTGGGAGCAAACTCAACAAAATAACTATCATGTGAGGCATAATCCAATTGAAAACTAAAATCATGATGACAAGTTTCATGGTTATCATTATTCTTTATAGCATACATGTCATCACAATAATCATCATAGATAGCAACTTTGTTCTCATAATCAATTGGAACCTCTTCCGAAATAGTGGAATCATTACTAAATAAAGTCATGACCTCTCCAAATCCACTTTCATCAATATAATAATCATAAATAGGAGGCATGCTATCATCAAAATAAATTTGCTCATCAAAACTTGGGGGACAAAAAATATCATCTTCATCAAACATAGCTTCCCCAAGCTTGTGGCTTTGCATATCATTAGCATCATGGATATTCAAAGAGTTCATACTAATAACATTGCAATCATGATCATCATTCAAAGATTTAGTGCCAAACATTTTAATGCATTCTTCTTCTAACACTTTGGCACAATTTTCCTTTCCATCATACTCACGAAAGATATTAAAAATATGAAGCGTATGAGGCAAACTCAATTCCATATTTTTTGTAGTTTTCTTTTATAAACTAAACTAGTGCTAAAACAAGAAGCAAAAAGATTCGATTGCAAGACCTAAAGATATACCTTCAAGCGCTAACCTCCCCGACAACGACACCAGAAAAGAGCTTGATGTCTACTACACAACCTTCTTCTTGTAGACGTTGTTGGGCCTCCAAGTGTAGAGGTTTGTAGGACAGTAGCAAATTTCCCTCAAGTGGATGACCTAAGGTTTATCAATCCGTAGGAGGCGTAGGATCAAGATGGTCTCTCTCAAGCAACCGCGCAACCAAAAAACAAAGAGTCTCTTGTGTCCCCAACACACCCAATATAATGGTAAATTGTATAGGTGCACTAGTTCGGCGAAGAGATGGTGATACAAGTGCAATATGGATGGTAGATATATGTTTTTGTAATCTGAAAATATAAAAACAGCAAGGTAACTAATGATAAAAGTGAGCACAAACGGTATTGCAATGCTAGGAAACAAGACCTAGGGTTCATACTTTCACTAGTGCAAGTTCTCTCAACAATAATATCATAATTGGATCACATAACTATCCCTCAACACGCAACAAAGAGTCACTCCAAAGTCACTAATAGCGGGGAACAAACGAAGAGATTATGGTAGGGTATGAAACCACCTCAAAGTTATCCTTTCTAAATGATCTATTCAAGAGTCCGTAGTAAAATAACATGAAGCTATTCTTTCCGTTCAATCTATCATAGAGTTCGTACTAGAATAACACCTTAAGACACAAATCAACCAAAACCCTAATATCACCTAGATACTCCAATGTCACCTCAAGTATCCGTGGGTATGATTATACGATATGCATCACACAATCTCAGATTCATCTATTCAAACCAACACAAAGTACTTCAAAGAGTGCCCTAAAGATTCTATCGGAGAGTCAAGACGAAAGCGTGTGCCAACCCCCATGCATAGGTTCATGGGCGGAACCCGCAAGTTGATCACCAAAACATACATTAAGTGGATCAATAGAATCACTACAGGAATCAGCTACTTTGCCGTCTTCCACGGCGGACGGCAAAGGCCTGAACGGCGGACGGCAAAGGCCTTTGCCATCAGCCGCGGACGGCAAAAGGCTCCGGCAAAGTAGGCTTCGGTAAACAGGTACTTTGCCGTCTGCTACTGACGGCAAAGTCTTTGCCGTCTGCGGCGGACGGCAAAGAGAGCGCGGCGGACGGCAAAGAGAGCGGACGGCAATAATTGTGCTGTCAGTCCGTTAAGTGGCTAACGGAAGGCCTTTGCCGTCCGCCGCTGACGGCAAAATTTCTAGGGTCTTTGCCGTCCGCCGTATGATGTCATCTACACGTCACTACATGGCAGGTTCTTTGCCGTCTGCCACTGACGGCAAAGTCTTTGCCGTCTGCCACTGTAGGCAAACTGACCAAATGGGTCAGCTCCCAGGAAGCACAGCTGGATGCCACGTGGCTTCTTTGCCATCCGCGGCAGACGGCAAAGAGCCCGTTGCCGTCAGTGGCAGACGGCAAAGAGCCTGCATTGCCTCTGTTTTTTCATATACCCAACCATTTTCACAGCAAATAGATGATACATATATATTTTTCACATGGCAAGTTCACAGCAAACATATGAGATATCCAACACATATAATTTCATCATACATGCATAGTTCCATCAACCATACATAGCAAGTTCGACATATACATGCATCCAACCATACATATTACAATAGTGTCATCCTACCATACATGCATAGTTCATAGATACAAAGGAAACATAGTTCATCCAAACAAGCACTCCATCTATGCATGCTTCCGTGAAGTGAATGAATTCTGCAAAATGGGAAATAAGAAAGTTAGAAGAAGAAGATTAGAAGAAGAAGAAGAAGAAGAATAAGAAAATGAAGAAGAAGAAGAATATATGACATTTATGAGCTAATTTAGGTGAAATTGATCATTTGTGAGCTAACTTAGGTGAAATGGATCGTTTATGAGCTAACCTAGGTGCAATGGATCGCTTATGAGCAAACTTAGGTAAAATGCATCATTTTAGAGGTAACCTAGGTAAGATGGATCATTTTGGAGCTAACCTAGGTAAAATGGGTCATTTTAGAGCTAACTTGGGTAGAATGGATCATTTATGAGCTAAGTAAGGTTAAATGGGTCATTTTAGAGCTAACGTAGGTAAAATGGATCGTTTATCAGCTAAGTAAGGTAAAATGGATCATTTTAGAACTAACTTAGGTAAAATGGATCGTTTATGAGCTAACTAAGCTAATTATGCCATTTTTGACATAAGTAAGCTAAGTACATGTCATTATTGAGCAAACCTAGTTAACTAAGCATATTAGAGCTAACTTTGGTCATTTTGGAGGAAACAAAGCTAAGTACAGATCGTTTTAGAGCTAACTTAGGTAAAATGGATGGTTTTGGAGGTCAGTAAGCTTATTAAGTCATTTTGGAGGTGAAGAAGCTAAGTCTAGGTCATTATGGTAAGCATTGGAGGAAATAAAGCTAAGTCTAGGTCTTTATGCATGTGTTAAGCAAAACACTAGATAAACTTACCAAGATGTAGGAGGTGTAGGAGCGGGGTGGCTCGTGTCGGTAGCTGGAGAAGGATCGTGCGATGCTTGTCTGGAGTTACGCTGCACCAAAGATCATTTCCAATGTCTTGTTAGCATGATGACACAAATGTTAAGACTAGCAAGAAATGTCCATTCAATAAAACTCACCATGGTCCCAGGAGCAATCACTGGCATCGGCGGAGCGGTCTGACCTGTCTTCTCGCACACAGACTGCACATTTGGTTTTGACGACTCAGTCATACTAGTTAGTAATGAGACAAACACTACATGAATGTTTTGGCTAATCTGCAGAAGAAACTTACCACAAGGAGCTCGTACAGGGCCCTTGCCTGCATGTCATTCCGTGCCCTCTCCTCCTCCATCATCTTTGTCGTCCTCTCCTCCAACTCCCGCTGCCTCTCCGCCACCTCCGCCAGAAGTTTCTCCGTTCTATCTCTCTCACTCTGTATAGCAACCTGCAACACCACTCACATGACCATTTGTAATCATTGATGGAAGTGCACAGAATGTAATGGAGAAAGATAACTGAGTACGTATCACTAACCTTGATGGTGAGTTGCACTGGCCGTTCACGAGGCCTTATCTCAGGAGCGGAGCTCGACTGGCGCGCCTTGATCTCCGGGAGAGTGCTAGGACAACGGATAAGTCCATCTCCAATGGCTATGGAGCCATGGGACCTCCCGCCACCAGATATCATCAACATCTCTGGATCAATGGGACCCTGGCTCGGGTTAAAGTCCTCCCCTTTCCTCGCCTTCCCCTCATCTCTATATCTCACGAGCTTGTTGTGGGAGGAGATGTTGGTGAAGTTGTTTGCATCATCGAGGTCAGACTGAGAGAAAGCCTTGACTTTCTTGAAAGAGGCAGTGTGGGCCATGGCATACAGGTCGTACACCTCTGGCACCTTATCCGCCTTATTGTAGCATGCCTGAAAGAGAGAAACAATGAAAATTAGTAATTAAAGGGCTCAAGCTAGCATGATGAATGAATTGCATGAATCATGAAGCAAACCACATACCCAGTTGCGCCCGAACTGATATAAGTTGGAGCTGCCTTGATGGTGTGGCACACCTTCCATTTGGGCACGTTTGTCCTTGGCCTCGTTGTGGAGGGCTAGCCATTGTGGAGAGCACCACTCATCGACTAACACCTCCCAACAATCCATCCGATCCGCACACCATCTCGGAGGCGCCTAAGTTAGCAAATAGAAACTTGAGCGCTACGGCTAAGAATTACTAAATGAAGGAACTTAAGTAGAGAAGGCCTTAAGAATTACCTTCATGTACTGCTCCTTACTCAGGAACTTATCGCGGCACGCCGGCTTGGTCTTCTTGATACCACGCAAGGCGTAGTAGTCTCGAATAGCCTGCACCCGAGCCTCGTGCCGTAAGTTCTGGAGTAGGCGCTTGCAGACGTTCTCGATAACATGTGCCGCGTCCTCCTCGTATCCCTCCTCACACCTGTAGAATGTCTGCAATCAAATGAGACAATATTGATTAGTACAATTAATAACTAGCTAGTTGAAGATTTTTAAATATGTAAAGGAGAAATTACCCAAAACTTTCTGATCACCATGTCTGCCCTCGTGTCGCACACGACACCGTCGATAATCTCATCCGGCGGGGTCGGGGCAGCCACGTAGTGCTCCCAGCTCAATCCAAGCTCTGGAAGCCGACCCTCACCAGGCAACGTGACAAACCCCGGGAAGTTTTGCCGGCAAAGAACTCCAAGGACGGAGTTGGGCCGGCGGACACTATGATGGTGGTCCCAACCCCTGCAGCATGACAAGGCCAACGCATTAGTTATTTGAAAAAACGTGAATGCACAAGGTACAAAAATATTAAATGCACTTACGTACCTCTCCCCATCAGGGAAAATCAACCACCTCTGCTCGCGGGTCACCGGCACGGATGGGAGCCGTGTAGCACCACGCTGGTAGACGGTGCCCCCCTCCTCCTCAAGATCAGTCGGCTCCCCACCATCATCAGCATGGCCACTCGGCTCCTCGGGCTGATCCGGCCAGGTACCCCATCCGGACGTGTGCTCCTCCGGGGTCACGTGGGCCGAACTCTCGTGGGCCGAAGGCCAGTCGACCCGAGGCTCGTGGGCCCAAGACCCGTGGACCGGAGGCTCGTGGACCGGAGTCCGTGTAGCCTCCTCCTCGGACGAGTCCACCCTAGCAGTCACGTGCTCGGGTGAAACAGCCGGGGGTGGCGGCGAGGAAGGCGCCGTAGCCCTACCTCCTCTCCCACGACCACGTGCCCCACCTCCTCTCTTCCTACCTCGAGCTCGTCCCCTGCTGGGCACCGCGGTCGACGAAGAAGGGCCCGGCGGTGTGGCCATACTGTCAAGCAACGCTCGGCGGAGAGGTGCGTCTGGAATGGAAGACCTCAGACCACGCTCCCGACCAGCGCCCACCATCTTTCAACACCTGCCATGACAAACAGTAAACGAAATTAGTACAACATAAAAAAAGACCGACATGAATAATAATATGTGTATCACTTAAGTGTATCATCATCAAGTACAACATAAAAAAATGTAATACCTGACACTACTAATAATCTCGATCAGTATCATCAATAAATGCATAATCATCATCATCACTATAATCAATGAAGGGCTCATAGGGTTCATTGGCATCAACATGTGCAAGGCCACCTTGACGTAATCGGTCAAGCATTGACAGGTCATCCGCAGCAGTAACCTCTTCTTGTTCCGACTCTTCTTGTTCCTCCTCTGGGGTGATGTCGGATTCATTGTCGCTGTCTACTTCAATGTTTTGGGGTGAAGTATAGCGGTTCTTGAAACGCTTTTTGGAAAGACGTGTCTCTTGGAAGAATTCTCCTTCATATGTGTCTGGGTTAATGTGAGGTTCATAATCCTCTTCCTTTGGGGGAGAAAGTCTAGCACGTGGCGGCACTTCATAAACGACATCCCAACCTTTCAGATTTGGTTTAGTTTGGCAGGCCCACGGTAGATAGAATACTTGGGTCGCCTGTTGAGCCATAATATAGACATCAGGAACATCTAAATGAGTGCTTTGGTTGATTTCAACTAGCCCTACATGTTCATGAGTCCTTCTAGTCTCCTTTGGCTGAAACCAATAACATTTGAAGACTACGACATTCGGTGGATTTTCACCATAGAACAGAAGTTCATAAGTTGCTTCAACTCTCCCATAATACTCGGTACCTCCTTCGCCGATAGCAGATACACAACAATTTGTTGACTTTCGGTCGGCCATAGATAGCTCTTTGCCATAGGTACGAAAGCGATACCCGTTGATGTCGTACTTGTCAAATGAACGGACCTTATAGTCAAAACCATTAGCGACTTGTCTCAATTCGGCGTCCGTAGACTCTGAATTAGCCTACAAGTTTAATATGAAAGGATTGTTGCATTATGCACAAATTAGCGAATGATATGAAATTGTCTAATAGAAATTACCGTTTGTTTGAACCAAGAGATGAAACCGGGATAGCCACCTCCTTGCTTTGCGAGAAGCTCATACTCTTCGACGGAATCCTTTTGGATCTCCGCTCCATACGAGAATATGGTGACGTATCGACTGTATGACATATCCAGGAATAAGAGTAGTTCAAAGGAAATAGAAGTTGCGAAACAATGTACCGAGAACTTACTCGATGTACGGCCGCACTTCTATCAGGTTGTTGAAGATATACAACGAAATCGTCCGCCATTCTTCGTTATCCAAAGATACTGGATGTGAAACACTAGCTGGTGCGAGATTCCCTTTGAATAGGCTGAGGTTGGATCCACCCTTTTTAGGCTCGTCAGCATTGTACCGAGGCTTCAGATTATGCAAATGACGATTTTTGGCTTCGTAGTGCGCTGTTACGAAGTTTGCCGCCTCCTCTGTGATGAATGCCTCAGCCATCGATGCTTCAATTCTACGTTTATTTTTACATTTTTCTCGAAGCGTCTTCTGCATCCTCTCAGTTGGGTAGCACCAATGATTTTGCACGGGCCCCCCCAATCTTGCCTCGGTCGGTAGATGCAAAATCAAATGCTGCATTGGATTAAAGAAGCCCGGTGGAAAGATCTCTAACTTGCAGATCAACTCCGGCGCCAACTCTTCCATTTCTTCTAGCACGCCAGGCGATAGTTCTTTCGCACAAAGAACACGGAAGAAATAGCTGAGTTCTGCCAGTACTAGCCATTCATCCTCAGGGATGAAGCCACACAACATCACCGGCATTACCCGCTCAATCCATATGTGCCAATCATGACTCTTGAGACCAAATATCTTTAGTTTATCAAGATTCGCTCCCCTCTTTAGATTCGCTGCATACCCATCGGGGAACATCAACTGCTGTTGCACCCACAAGAGAATTTCCCTCATAGCTGGCCTTCCAAGATTGAACCATGCCTTTGGCTTCGTCCAGTTCTGCTTTCCTTTCGGTTCTTTCATGTTTTGTAACGTCCTATCACATAGCGCCTCCAGATCGACTCTAGCCTTAGTATTATCCTTTGACTTCCCATCTATGCCGAACAATGTACCAAAAAGTGCCTCGGCGATATTCTTCTCAGTGTGCATCACGTTGATGTTGTGTGGGCAAAGGAGGTCTTTGAAGTAAGGCAGATCCCATAAGCATGTTTTGTGAGTCCACGCATGCTTAGTATTATACCCCTTGAAGTACCCTGGACGTTGTGGATCTGGCTCGAGAGCGTTTAACTGATCCAGGGTCTGTTGTCCTGTCAATGCAGGTGGTGCAGAGTTTTTGACAACTCTACCCCTGATGAAGTTCTTCTTGTCTTTCCTGAACTTATGGCGAGGATCCAGGAACTATCTATGCATGTCGAAGCAAGAAAACTTGCGACCGGCCTGAAGCCAACGAAACTCAAGAGCTCCCTTGCATGTGGGGCACGGGAACCTTCCATGCACACACCAGCCAATGAATAGCGCATACGCCGGCAAGTCATGCGTCGAGTACATGTACCAGACACGCATTATGAAGTTCCGTTTGCTAAAGGCGTCGTATGTCTTGAACCCATTATCCCAGGCTTCTTGCAATTCGTCCTTAAGCGGCTGCATGTACACATTCATATTTTTGCCCGGATAGTTGGGTCCTGGAATTATCAACGTCAGGAAAATGTTCTTTCTTTGCATAATCTGTCCGGGGGGGGGGGGAGATTGAGTGGAAAGACAAATACGGGCCAACAACTGTATTGGGCTGCCGTCATACCAAACACACTGAACCCATCCGTGCTGATGCCGACTCGAGGATGCCTCGGATCTGCCGCTTTGTCAGCATGTAATTCATCAAACCTTTTCCACGCAACACCATCCGATGTGTGTACCATCATCAGATTCCCATCTACATCTAGTTCGGTTCTTTTGCCTGTTTTGTGCCATGTCATCTGTCTGGCCGTCTCTTCGACCATGAAAAGACGTTGAAGTCTTGGTACGATTGGCATATACCGAAGAACACTAACGGGGATTTTGGTCTGTGTCTTCTCACCCATACCGTTGTCTACCACAATATACCTGGAAGACTTGCAAATGGGACAATAGTTCAAGTCCGCATAGTCAAGCCTAAATAAGGCACATCCTTTCTCACAGGCATGTATCTTCTCATAGGGCATCTTCAGTGCACGGAGGATTTTGTCCGACTGGTACAGGTTTGCAGGCATTACATGGCCTTTGGGTAGAAAGCGTCCAAATACTGTCATAATTGCGTCATAGCATTCTCTGCCCAAGTTGAACTGAGCCTTCAGAGCCATTACTTGTGAGATGGCATCCAACTCACAAAGCTCAGTGTGCTCGTGGAGCGGACGTTTCGAAGACTCCAACATTTCATTGAAGGCCTTTGCAGATTCCTCCATCTCCTCGTCCGAATCCCGAGCATCATCATAGCCTTGCACCATGTTTTCCATCCCGGTACCATGCTCGTCGGTGCGACGACGATCCACCTCAGCTCGGTCACGTTGGGCAGACTCACCATGAAATGTCCACACCGTATAATCGGGCGTAAAACCACTCTTCTGCAGGTGTTTGCCCATTTCAGCCTCTGTCTTCTTTTCCCAATTGCCGCACCGGAAACAGGGGCACCAGGTTTTCTTTTGGCCATTTGCAAATGCGGCTTGCACAAACCCCTTAGTTTTTGTGAACCATTCAACGCTCCATTTGTTCTGACCAGTGTGACCGGTATACATCCAAGCACGGTCACTCATCTTGACTTTCAGAGCTACTGGACACACAACAATTATATATGTAATTCACCATGTATGTATTCATCAGTTGATCTACTTTGTCAATTTTATTACGTCCATGCAACCTACACTCTAATAGGTAATGATAGGTCCTAATCCCACCCGTGTATGTGTAGATTGGGTATATTTTCCCATGCTATGCTCCAGATCCGACGCAAAATTTCGGCAGCACCTCCCCGCTGTTCTCCTGATACACGTCTCTGCAATAAACAGAGAGGATGTGTACCCGGAGAAGAACAGGGGAGGCACTGACGAAATATATGCGTCGGATCCGGAGCAAAGCATATGGAAAAACGAACCCAATCTACACATACTCGGGCTGTCCATGGATAGCGTTGGACAATTCGAAAGAATCAAGGTTATAAATATGCAAATGCATGCATATTTATAACTATGACGCTTTCAAACGGGAGACACATATTGGTTACGCATACTGATGATTCAAGACACATATATAGCTAGCTATCAAGTTTCATCGGAATAGATCAAATAATTAATGGGGGAGGAGGACTTGTCATTTGTGCTCACCCACGAACGAAGGGGCAGAGCTCGTCAAACGCACGGCGAGGTCGTCGAACACCAAACCTCGCAGCGATGAAACAACTGCACATTTAAAACAACACGATCAACACAATTATATATGATGTTTTTCATAACAAAATCGAAAAATATATGACCTAACTATAATTCACAAATATATGACCCCGTCGGCCTCTGGAAGGCCAAAGAACACCTTTTCGGGAGGTGTCAGTGGTCGGGGTGTCCTGTCGGTGTCGGGGTGCCGGGTCGGGGTCGGGGTCCCGTGTCGGTGTCGGGGTAAGGGTGGGTGTGGTGTCAGGGTGTCGGTGTCGGGGTGTCGTGTCGGTGTCGGGGTCGGGGTGTCGGGGTCGGGGTGTCAGGTCGGGGTGCCGGGTCGGGGTCGGGGTGCCGTGTCGGTGTCGGGGTCGGGGTTTCGGGTCAGGCTCGGGGTCGGGGTGTCGGGGTCGGGGTCGGGGTCGGGGTGTCGGGGTCGGGGTCTAGGGGTCAGGGTGTCGTGTCGGGGTGCCGGGTCGGGGTTGGGGTGCCGTGTCGGGTCGGGTTTTTTTCCTTTTCTTCTTCTTCCTATTCTTCCTTTTCTTCCTTTTCTTCCTTCTTCTTCTTCTTCTTCTTCTTCTTCTTCTTCTTCTTCTTCTTCTTCTTCTTCTTCTTCTTCTTCTTCTTCTTCTTCTTCTTCTTCTTCTTCTTCTTCTTCTTTCCTTTTTCCTTTTCTTCTTCTCCTCCTGTCCTCTTTTTTCTTCTTCTTCTTCCTCTTCTTCTTTTTTCTTCTCCTCCTCCTCTTCTTCTTCTTCCTTTCCTTTTTCCTCTTCTTCTTCTCCTCCTCTCCTCTTTTTCTCTTCTTCTTCTTCTTCTTTCCTCAAACTAAACTAAACCTAAAACTAAAACTAAAACTAAATCTAAATTAAACATAAACCTAAAACTAATAAAACAGAAAAAAAGGAAAAAACTAAATCTAAACCTAAAACTAAACTAAAACTAAACCTAAAACTAAATCTAAACTAAAACTAAAAAAGAAAAAACAGAAAAAAACAGAAAAAGGAGGGGGGCTCACCTGGGGCAGGGCCGGTGGAGGAGGGGGGCGGGGCGGTGGAGGAGCTGGCCGGGGCGCCGGGGCGGCCTGGGGCGGCGGGGGGCTGGGCCCGGGGCGGCGGAGGAGCTGGCCGGGGCGCCCTGGGGCGGCGGGGGGCCGGGCCCGGGGCGGTGGGGCGCGGGGCGGCGGGGCACCGGGGCGGCGGGGGGCCGGGGCGAGGGGGGCGACGGGGCGGCGGGGGCCCGGGGAGGCGGGGGCGACGGGGCGGGGGCGAGAGGCGGCGGCGGTGGGCCGGGTGGGAAGTCGGGCGAGGAGAGAACAGAGAGGGGCGGGGGGCATACGGGCCGTTAGGTACTGCCTCTTTGCCGTCCGCCCCTCTTTGCCGTCCGCCTTTTGCCTCTTTGCCGTCTGCTGGCAGACGGCAAAGAGGTGGGCCGTTAAGTGTTTCCCAAACGGGCGGGGGGTGGGGGCCACCTCTCTCTTTGCCGTCCGCCAGCTGACGGCAAAGATTCTTTGCCGTCAGCTGGCAGACGGCAAAGAGCTTGTTTGCCGTCCGCCAGATCTTTGCCGTCTGCTTTTTGGTAGCTGATGGCAAAGAGCTTCTTTGCCGTCAGCTAGCAGACGGCAAAGAGCTGGCAGATGGCAAATTAGCTGATTCCAGTAGTGAATACCCCATTGTCACCACGGGTATCCCACGCAAGACATACATCAAGTGTTCTCAAATCCTTAAAGACTCAATCTGATAAGATAACTTCAAAGGGAAAACTCAATTCATCACAAGGGAGTATACGGGGAGAAACATCATAAGATCCAACTATAATAGCAAAGCTCGCGATACATCAAGATCGTACCACCTCAAGAACACGAGAGAGAGAGAGAGATCAAACACATAGCTACTGGTGCATACCCTCAGCCCCGAGGAAGAACTACTCCCTCCTCGTCATGGAGAGCACCGGGATGATGAAGATGGCCACCGGAGAGGGATTCCCCCTCCGGCAGGGTGCCCGAACGGGTCTAGATTGGTTTTTGGTGGCTGCGGAGGCTTCTGGCGGCGGAACTCCCGATCTATTCTCCTCCCTGAGTTTTTAGGGTATATGGATATATATGGGAGGAAGAAGTACGTCGGTGGTCCTCCGGGCTGTCCACGAGGCAGGGGGCGCGCCCAGGGGGGTGGGCGTACCCCCCACCCTCGTGGGCAGCCCGAGACTCTCCTGGTCCAACTCCGACATTCCGTGGGCTTCTCTTGGTCCAAAAATAAGTTCCGTAAAGTTTCAGGTCAATTGGACTCCGTTTGATTTTCCTTTTTTGCGATACTCTAAAACAAGGAAAAAACAGAAACTGTCACTGGGCTCTAGGTTAATAGGTTAGTCCCAAAAATCATATAAAATGGCATATAAATGCATATAAAACATCCAAGGTTGATAATATAATAGCATGGAACAATCAAAAATTATAGATACGTTGGAGACGTATCACCTACCTAAAGGACGTCCATTCAATAGAAGAACTCCATTGGCAAAAAAGAAGGGCAAGAAGATTGTGAAAAGATAGCTAGCTAAGATCGATTGTATTTAAATTGTAGTCTTCATTTCTCGATTGTATTTCGACATATTGAAATGATATTTCTTTTGTTCTAGTCGTCATGAATATTTATTTATGTTTATTCTGGTATACCAATTTTTATTTATGTTTATTCTGGTATTGAATTTCTAACTCGCAAAAAGTATTGAATTTGTTAATATTTTTTGAACTCATGAATATTTTTAAATTTCATGGGCACGTTTTGAATTCATGAATATTTTTTCAAATTTGATGATATTTTTTCATATTCATAAATGTTTTACCAATTAACAAATGAATGCAATTAAAAATCCAAAAGAAACAAATTTGATGATATTTTTTCAAATATTTTCAAATAACAAATTTGATGATATTTTCAAATAAAAAATTTGATGATATTTTTACATATTCATAAATATTTTCAAATAACAAATTTGATGATATTTTTTCACATTCATAAATGTTTTCAAATTTGATTGTCATTTTCTAAAAAATTATTAGATGCAACTAAAAATTAAAAAAAGTTACTAATGGCGCACCAGGAGAAGGTGCGCCATTGCTATCAATGTACTTATGACGCACCCCTAGGTGGTGCGCCATTGGTATACCAATTTTTATGATATTTTTTCAAATATTTTCAAATAACAAATTTGATGATATTTTCAAATAACAAATTTGATGATATTTTTTCATATTCATAAATATTTTCAAATAACAAATTTGAAGATACTTTTTCACATTCATAAATGTTTTCAAATTTGATTGTCATTTTCTAAAAAAATCATTAGATGCAACTAAGAATAATAATAATAAAGTTAGTAATGGCGCACCAGGAGAAGGTGCGCCATTGCTATCGATGTACTTATGGCGCACCCCTAGGAGGGGCGCCATTGCTAACCTTCCTCCCTCTATCCCTCCCTCGCCAGATCCCCCTCGCCCCCACGCCAGATCCCCCTCCATCTCGCTATCCCCCTCCCCCCCCACCCCCCGCCGCCGCCGACCCCCCGCACCCAACGACCCCCGCGCCCGCTCCACCGCCGGAGCACTAGGAGGAGGAGGCCCGCGTCCACCAGGAGAGGAGGCCCGAGCACTTCTTCTTCCTCCGACCGACCCCATCTCGCCGTCGCCACCGCTGCTTCGGTCCATCCCCGCGGCAACCAAGGTGTCCACAAGCCCCGTGGTGAGCTCCTCCCTCGCCCCCCTTTTCCCCTTTGATTTAGATGCCGTAGGACGCCGACTCCATCGTGCCCGAACCATGCTTACGTGTACGTGCGTGCGGTTGTTTCCGCTTGTCCTACTGCTGCTGCGCGGCATACGGCCTCGCTGCGCGCCGGGCTTCCTTCTGCTGCCTCTGAAGTCCCTAGCCGCGAGCCCCGCCTCACCTGGCCGGTAGCCCTGCGCCCATGTCCGCCTTCCCTGACCCCCAGGCCATCCCCTGCTCGCGCTAGCCGCCCTCTGTCTCACGTCCACCAGGAGAGGAGGCCCGAGCACTTCTTCTTCCTCCTACCGACCCCATCCAAGGATCTGCATTGTTTCATCAAATTTGGTTAGATGTTGGATTAGTGCTGTTGTGTTCAGCTTTTGGTCTGGTGCTGCCATGTTGGTCGATATGTGCCCCTGTCAAATCTTTTCTGATTATCCATGTGTTGGATGCAAAGGTTGACTGATTCTGCTACCATGCCTGAGTTTTTTGCTGCTATGTTGAAGCATTAAGCTGCTGGTTCCGTCCAAGGGTCTGCATTGTTTCATCATGTTAACACAACCAATTAATTATATCTTGCCAATTGGGGCATGATATGCATGAAAAACAAAATTGGTGGGCTAGGAATTCCTGACCTTAGTTGGATATTGGGTCAGGAGGTATGTGCATGGAGATGATAAACTGTTGGAATTATGATAGAAACAACGGTCCTTACATTTTTCCTAGTTCTTCTGTTGACCCCTCCAGTAGATTTTCGCCGATGGATTTGCTTTGACATGGTTGTTGGAGTGGATTCTTTTCCTGGTGTTGATCCAAGGAGAAGCGATGTTTTTGCTTACATCATATTGGATCATGTTTGTTGGACTTATTTATGTGTATAGTTATATGTGGATGTGACTGAGCAACCAATTCAGCTGGGGGCATGTTCCTAGCAAGCATAGTTGTTAGAGCTTCCCGTTCCAGTGAGCTTCACCAGCCACACATACATCTAATTTGATGTTCTAAACTAGCATACCTGGTATGCAGAACCCAGCAAACTATTTGGGATAGTTTAACCTGCAAGTTGCCTTCTCTGTTTATGTGGCTGTGAGGGGGTAGCATGATCGGAAGCACCAACACTCTTTTCCTAGGCACTCGAGTAGGCGGTGCTGCCGATGCGATCTGCCATCATAACCCGTTGTTATGATCATCCAGCTATCCGTGAAGAACCACTTTCCTGCTTTTCTACAA
Source organism: Triticum urartu (assembly GCF_056163025.1). Lineage (NCBI taxonomy): Eukaryota > Viridiplantae > Streptophyta > Magnoliopsida > Poales > Poaceae > Triticum > Triticum urartu. The sequence goes on from NC_141877.1 coordinate 310,855,324, forward strand.
AGTGGTTGTTAGAGTCCAGAACACTTAAATAGTTAGCCAAATGAATTGCTTGCTTGCTACTATTTTTAGCTACTGTTTTTATTCAAAAATTATTGGAGTTTATATCATATATATTGCTGGCATGTATTTCATATGTTCTGTAGCATTATGGCTACATAGCATGCCATTTTTGTGCCTTGTATTAATTGCTTTCCCTACATGTTTGCAGGTTTAAGTGAAAAATAGGAAGAAAGGAGAATCAGGGTAGGGTTTCATGGCTAGAAGATATATTGCTGGGTTTTGTCTCCGACCATCGTGTCATGATGATATTGGGGGGTTTTCTCTCCGACCATCGTGTCGTGATGATATTGTGGGGTGTTGTGGGGTTGCAGCGGGGCGGGGGTGGGATAATGATTTTGCAGGTACCCGGAGAGGCCCTTGAGTTTGCCAGAATGTCGATTAACTTCCGTTCCGGCAGATTCGGGTACTCCATATGTCCTATTTTCAACAAAGGTCATGCTGAAATTTTCCGTGAATTTTAGCATGACTTTGCTAAAAATAGGAAATCTGGGGTACTTGCGACTAATGCATGGGCCAGGGTATCTTAGTACTTAATTAAGTAGGATCAACTGTTTTTTTGTCCATCACTCGATGTTTATAGGTGTTGGTCTTAGAGGTAGCACCAGTATTTGCCTACATGATATTTTTTGCTTCTTTTAAATGTCAAGATCTTTTACAGTACTCTCAATTCAATATGTATCAACTAATTTGATCTAAGCATGAATTTGGTTCAGATATGACTATCCTGATTGATAAGCATTGTCTTTCATCTTCTAGCTATGTTCATGGTAGAAGTAGTGAGGCAGGGCTAATTGATGGGCAGCCACGCCCGTTTGCCCACACTGGGACATAACGTTTCCTGTTTTGTGAACTTTTTAGTTTTGATGCTTTATAGTTTTCATAACTTTATTTCCAGGCACTTTTAGAAACTACAACTTACAATATTGGAAAATTACAGGATTTTTTAAACTTCAAAAAAACTTTAGAAATTGAATTTCTTAAAATTTTGAAATTTCAATTTTTGTGAACTTTTAATTTTTTTGGAACCTACAACAAAGAACTAAAAAAAATCCTACATGGGTGTGTGCCCCGCGAGGAAAATGAGAAGAGATGATAGAGAAGGGGTAAAACCACATGTGTGCCTCTCACCCACCGTGTCTTAATAGAGAAGCCCACCTCCTCCCGACAAATGATCAATTTTCAGCCCTTGGATTTTCAGCCCTTGGATTAGTTTAGTATTTTTTCACACACTCAAACACCCTTGCTTGCCATGTGTGTGAGATAGATAGTGAGAGGAGACAAGAAGAAGGGGGTTAGGAAGGGACTTGGACCTTAGCAACAACACACTAACAGGTTCCATCCCAAAACACCTAGGCAATATCACAAACATCTCTCAATTGTTCCTTGACAATGACCAACTTTTTGGCGACATTCCTCAAGAATTAGGTTATTTGGTCAACTTAGAGATCTTGTTCCTTGACAATAACCAACTTTTTGACCAAACTTTTTTTTCCTATTTAGAGTGAAACATGGCCCACAACGATGAGGCCAGCAGTTCGGGCAAGGCATTCTGGGAGCTGTCCCAGGAGATGGAGGAAGAACCTCACCGCTATGAGGACGCCGCGGAAGACACCAATCCCGACTACACAAACCCTAGTGGCGTCGGGGATGACACCACTGATGGTGCCACCGAGGATGCCACCATTGATGATGGCAGCGCACGCACATGTCTAAGCCAACCGAAGAGGCAACGGAAGGACCGGCTCCCGAATGTGCTCGGCACCGTCAAGGAGGAATTTACTGAAGTGTCCTCCAGTGGGCAGCCAACGACGCCCAAAGAATTAGTCAAGGGGTACGCGGGACAGCTCGGGTGCATTCTCCGGAGCACCGTCTTGATCAACACCGAGAACCTAAGGCATCGTGACTGAGGGAATTTGCACAACCTCCGCTTCACGAAGCTGCACGAACGATACAAGTTCCCTGGTGACTTCGCAAACACATGCCTCTCAGGGAATAAAGTGAACAGTGCCGCCCTCACGAAGATGAGCATGGCCCTGGCTACTTGGAGAGCCGCAATGAAGAGAAGGATTGAAAAAGGTGATAGTTATGAGAAGATCAAGGAGACAAATCCTTCGATCAGCGAAGCTGACCACCTGGAGTTCAAGATCAAGTGTGAGAGCAACGCAACAGCGGAATCAAGTCAGTGGGGGAAAGATATGCGGGACTTGAACTTAGGGGTCCACAAACTCGGTCCCAGCGGTTACAGAGTGGCAGAACCTATATGGGACAAGGAGGACGCGGAGCGTGCTGAGCAACGCCTATCGCCCCTCTTCGATAAATACGACGACAAGATTGACCCGGTAACCAAGGAGCTTACCACAGATCCGAAGACCAAGGCGCCTGAGCTTGTTCTGGTAAGGAATACACCCCACCTAATTAGCTCCATATGGTTGTATTCTAATTAATGAAGCCAATTTTCTAAATGGTTCACGTTCCTTCTGCAGGAAACTGAAAGCAGTAGCGCGGGGTCGTCTCAAAGCTCCCCTTGGGACACCACTTTAAATAGGGCGTTGAACGTAATGAAACACAATGATAATCTCAGTAGGCCGACGTCAGCTGGTCATGTGGCCGGCAAAGGCTTGTCCACGAAATGGTCGGAATACTATACCGCTGGGTGAAAGGAGAGAAAGACCAGCTCAGAAAGCCAGGAGCGTGAGGTTCAAGAACTCAAGGCACAAGTGGCGTGGATTCCGGAGATAGTCAAAGAGCAAGTGCGAGACCAACTGGGAGCGATGATCACCGCCATTATGCCTACCTTGCTTGAGGGGCTGCAGGCGTGGATTGGGGGCGGCCAACAGGGGCCACCTCCGATTCCCAGCTTCACGGGCAGCAACTCGCACAACGCGCCGGCGGCATTGGTGTCTCCGATGGAGGCGACATTGGTGTCTCCAACGTCGGTGCCGGCATTGGAGCTTAATGCGCCCGAGTGTGGGAAGAAGACGCCGGCCGGCACCTCGGCAGCAAGCGACCCCTCCGTCACTTGCACGCCCGCCGTTGGTGGTGCCTCGACATTAGCCGAGCTCGACGCCATCACGGTAACGAAGCCTCTCGGCTGATGACTTCATATCCTTGCCTTTGACTGGGCATCCCTGACGCCCTACATGTTTTCGCAGGGCGCCGTCGACGTTCCATGCACTCTCCTGCACTTCGTGAACGGCGAGTCGATCGATGTCGCCAAGGCCAGAATCGTTCAACCGGGCAACCGCCTATTCCACGGTAATCCGATGCCACCCAACGTGTATAGGGTTCAACTGGTTCGGGTGCTGCGGGGCTGTGACGACTTGTTACCTTCGTATCGACCCCTTGGGGCCAACGAACATGATGTGATGACCCTCAACGCCTGCATAAGCTGGTCCATACTTTGGCCGAAGAGCCAGATTCATTTGGGGGCGGGGGACACCACCCCACATACAACACGGCCAGTCGTGCCAGCGCCAAGCCATGGCAAGACCGCCGCAACGCTACCGCCGTCGGCTGATCCGGACATGCATATGGCACAGGATCCAGACGATGATGACGGTACATTTACCAGGGTCGATAAGTACTTCAACGAACATGGGTACGGCGATGAATTCTCGGGGCCTCCTTCTCAAGAACCCAACCCTGCAAAAGACGATCACGATCTAGCTGGTACTGCGGAGAAACCCAATTGCAACAGGCGTCGTCTGGCATTCAGTTCTTAGGAGACGCCTCCAGCTGCCACCTTCACCGAGCCTCAGATAGCCGAGGTGCAAAATATTATCAGCCCCAACACACTCAAGAAGGTGGTCTCTGAGCATAACTTGATCCCATTACAGCAGAAGAAGAAGGGACGGAAAAGAAAGAATAACAAGGGTGCGAGACAGCCGGCACTGAGTACGATCCGTGCTCAGGACGGGCGACCTTCACCTAAGGATATCTCAAGGAGGGTGCATGTGGCGGGTAGGCCGATGCTACCGACTAATCTGCTCAATGCTGCAACCGGTGCTATGCGGAGTCTGCATGACAGTGTTCTTTCTTTGGAGAAGCGACGTCTCTCCGAGAATGATGTGGCATACCCAGTTTTCGTCGCCAAGGTGCCAGAGGGCAAGGGCTTTGCCGATAACGCCATCGGGGGTATGATCGTCCTGCGGTTCGATGACATCTTCGCTATGTTTAACCTTCATCCACTGCACTACACCTTCATTCGGCTATTTTCGCTAAGTATGGAGATGTGGATCATTAGAGACAAGACCCCGGACATCGTGATAGTCGACCCATTCTACATGCGTGCCAAGATCTTGGGCAGCGCTGGGGACCAGCAAGTCGCGAGTTCATACCTCGAAGGCGTCATTCTGGCAAACCCAGATAAGGATAACTTCCTCGTGCCTTACTTTCCCGAGTAAGTCATCCCCTCACCGCCCCGTAACATATGATTTCTTAGATTTTGATCATTCTTTTTTTTCTAACATTCCATGTTTTGTGTAGTGACACACATTGCACACTCATCCTCTTAAGCCCGAACTATTCCATGGCCACGTATTTCGACTCGGACCGTCAGTCGAATAAAGACTACACAAATATCAAGAAAGTTCTTAATGATGTTCTCCTCGGCTACACCAAATCTGGAGGCACCTTCAGGAGGCCAATTTTTAAGTACGACAAGCACGTGTTCACCCACGTAACGACGTTCCCCTACGTCAAGTAGCCACCTGGCGGTTAGAAGGATGCCTACTACACCCTCCATCACATGCGGACGATCGTACGGGACCATAATCACCTTATGCTACCAAATAGTCTCAAAGATCGGGCCGCACGCTTGTCGGCAATCCAGGACGCGGACCTCAGACAAGAATTTTTTTGCATCCAGTCGGAGTTTGCGGAAATCATCCATCAAGATGTCCTTCGTACCTCGGGGCAGTTCTACCTCAGATATCAACCGTCCAACAGTGAAATAGAAACAACGCTACAAATGCAGGCTGACAACGATCACGATTTCATGACCATCACGAAAGACGGCGGCTTCATCCACGCTCCGGTCCCTGAGTCGAGTCGAAAGTAGTGATGCTATGTAGTTCTGAAATATCGATTAGCTCATGCTGTAATTAAACTTTAATGAACTTGTATGTCTCTTTGGTTTGGACAGTTGTTCAACTTATATGTAATCGATGCTATTTATTAGTAGGACTATGAATTGTGCTATTAATGTGTTTCTTTTCTCTTCCGATCCTTTTGTTGCATACTTATATATTGCTTATGTATTGTCTGTGAATTGCTACTAACGTTTTGTTTGTCTAGTGCATAGAGATGCCGTCGTATGTCGTGTACAAGGGTAAGGTTCCCAGAGTCTATGACTGGGAGGAGTGTCGAAGAAAGGTTCACCGTTTCAGCGGTAATAGTTACAAAGGGTACACCACTAGAGTGGAGGCGGAAGCTAGATACGTGCGCTATCTAGTGGGAGAGAGGAGGGAGCGGAGGAGGAACCGGATGAAGTCCAGTTTCATCGTGATGATGCTCAACGTGATGACCGCATCTCTCTTCTATGTGATGGTAGTTTAGATGATCGATATCGACTTGTAAGGTGAAGACAAACTCGCTACTCGCGGTCTCGAGACTTGTAATGTTTTAACTTTGTTCGGTATTTTGAATTCAGAGACTAATATGATGAATTGTATTCGGAGACTAATCTTCTATTGTATTCGATAAATCTGCCGTTTATATGTTGTGCTGTCTATATCCTGTGCAGTAATATATTTTGTAACCTGTGCAAATATCAGACAAGAAAAAAATAATTCCTAATATTCATACTAGTGGCGCACCATACAGCACTTTAGTGGCGCACTGCAATAAACAGACTAGTGGCGCATTATCTAGAAGTGCGCCATTAGTAACCCAGAGCACAAGGTAAATATGGCCCTGATACGTCCATTTTGCATCATGCTTTTATATCGATATTTATTGCATTATGGGCTGTTATTACACATTTCAATACTTATGCCTACTCTCTCTTATTTTACAAGGTTTACATAAAGAGGGAGAATGCCGGCAGCTGGGATTCTGGGCTGGAAAAGGAGCAAATATTAGAGACCTATTCTGCACAGCTCCAAAGGTCCTGAAACTTCACGGAAGTCATTTTCAAAATATATAAAAAATACTGAGCGCAAGAAGTTCACCAGGGGGGCCACACCCTGCCCACGAGGGTGGGGGGCGCGCCCTACCCCCTGGGCGCGCCCCCTACCTCGTGGGCCCCCTGGTGGCCCTCCGATGGGCATCTTATGCTATATGGAGTCTTTCGATGAGGAAAAAGAAAATCAAAAGCCATCTTTCCAGATGAGACTCCGCCGCCACAAGGCGGAACCAATCTAGGGCTCTGGCGGAGCTGTCCTGCCGGGGAAACTTCCCTCTAGGAGGGGGAAATCATCGCCATCGTCATCACCAACGCTCCTCTCATTGGTAGAGGGCAATCTCCATCAACATATTCACCAGCACCATCTCCTCTCAAAACCCTAGTTCATCTCTTGTATCCAATTCTTGTCTCCAAGTCCGGGATTGGTACCCGTGGGTTGCTAGTAGTGTTGATTACTCTTTGTAGTTGATGTTAGTTGGTTTACTTGGTGGAAGATCATATGTTCAGATCCTATATGCATATTAATACCCCTTCGATTATGAACATGAATATGCTTTGTGAGTAGTTACGTTTGTTCCTGAGGACATGGGAGAAGTCTTGCTATTAGTAGTCATGTGAATTTGGTATTCGTTCAATATTTTGATGAGATGTATGTTGTCTCTCCTCTAGTGGTGTTATGTGAACGTTGACTACATGACACTTCACCATTATTTGGGCCTAGAGGAAGGCAATGGGAAGTAATAAGTAGATGATGGGTTGCTAGAGTGACAGAAGCTTAAACCCTAGTTTATGCGTTGCTTCGTAAGGGGCTGATTTGGATCCATATGTTTCATGCTATGGTTAGGTTTACCTTAATACTTTTGTTGTAGTTGCGGATGCTTGCAATAGAGGTTAATCATAAGTGGGATGCTTGTCCAAGTAAGGACAGTACCCAACCACCGGTCCACCCACATACCAAATTATCAAAGTACCGAACGCGAATCATATGATCGTGATGAAAACTAGCTTGATGATAATTCCCATGTGTCCTCGGGAGCGCTTTTCTCAATATAAGAGTTTGTCTAGGCTTGTCCTTTTGCTACAAAAAGGATTGGGCCACCTTGCTGCACTTTATTTACTTTTGTTACTTGTTACTCGTTACAAATTATCCTATCACGAAACTATCTGTTACCTATTATTTTAGTGCTTGCAGAGAATACCTTGCTGAAAACTGCTTATCATTTCCTTTTGCTCCTCGTTGGGTTCGACACTCTTACTTATCTAAAGGACTACGATAGATCCCCTATACTTGTGGGTCATCAAGACTCTTTTCTGGCGCCGTTGCCGGGGAGTGAAGCGCCTTTGGTAGGTGGAATTTGGTAAGGAAAAATTTATATAGTGTGCTGAAATTTACTGTCACTTGTTACTATGGAAAGTAATCCTCTGAGGGGCTTGTTCGGGGTATCTTCACCCCGGCCAGTAGAGCAAAGAGTTGCTCCTCAACTTACTGAACCTACTAAAAATGAAAATGAAATTGAAAATGTCTGCTTTGAAATTCCTTCGGGTATGATAGAAAAACTACTAGCTAATCCTTTTGCAGGAGGTGGAACAATGCATCCTGATGAGCACTTAATATATGTGGATGAAGTTTGTGGATTATTTAAGCTTGCAGATGTACCAGAAGATGTTATTAAGAAGAAGGTCTTCCCTTTATCTTTGAAGGGAGATGCATTGACATGGTATAGGCTATGTGATGATACAGGGTCATGGAACTACAAACGATTGAAATTGGAATTTCATCAGAAGTTTTATCCTATGTATCTTGTTCATCGTGATCGCAATTATATATATAATTTTTGTCCTCGCGAAGGAGAAAGCATCGCTCAAGCTTGGGGGAGGCTTAAATCAATGTTATATTCATGCCCCAATCATGAGCTCTCAAGAGAAATGATTATTCAAAATTTTTATGCTCGGCTTTCTGATAACAATCGCACCATACTCGATACTTCTTGTGCTGGCTCTTTTATGATGAAGACTATTGAATTCAAATGGGATTTATTGGGAAGAATTAAACGCAACTCTGAAGATTGGGACCTCGACAAAGGTAAGGAGTCAGGTATGACACCTAAGTATGATTGTGTTAAATCTTTTATGGATACCGATGTTTTCCGTAAATTTAGCACTAAATATGGACTTGACTCTGAGATAGTTGCTTCTTTCTGTGAATCTTTTGCTTCTCATGTTGATCTCCCTAGGGAGAAGTGGTTTAAATATCATCCTCCCATAGAAGTAAAAGTCGCTGCACCTATTAAAGTTGAAGAAAAGACTATAACTTATAATGATCCTATTGTTCCTACTTCTTATGTTGAGAAACCACCTTTCCCTGTTAGGATAAAGGATAATGCTAAAGCTTCAACTGTGGTTCGTAAAAGCAATATTAGAACCTATACACCTCCTGAGAAAATTAAAGTTGAACCTAATATTGCTATTGTTAAAGATCTCTTGTCTGATAATATTGATGGGCATGTTATTCATTCCCATGATGAGACTGCTAGAATTGCTAAACCTTGTGCTAAAGATAAACCTAGATCTTTGGTAGGCATGCCTGTTATTTTTGTTAAAATAGGAGATCATTGTTATCATGGCTTATGTGATATGGGTGCTAGTGCTAATGCAATACCTTTTGACTTATACAAAGAAATTATGCATGACATTGCACCCGATGAGTTAGAAGATATTGATGTCACAATTAAACGTGCCAATAGAGATACTATTTCACCAATGGGAATTGTTAGAGATGTTGAAGTCTTGTGTGGGAAAACTAAATATCCTACTGATTTTCCTGTTCTTGGTTCCCCACAAGATAGCTTTTGTCCCATTATATTTGGTAGACCCTTCTTGAACACAGTTAATGCTAAGATAGATTGCAAAAAGGATGTTGTTACTATTGGTTTAGGTGATATGTCTCATGAATTTAATTTCTCTAAATTTTGTAGACAACATCGTGAAGAGGAATTGCCTAGTAAAGATGAAATTATTGGTCTTGCTTCTTTTGCCGTGCCTCCTAATGATCCTTTAGAACAATATTTGCTAGACCATGAAAATGATATGTTTATGAATGAAATAAGGGAAATAGATGAAGTATTCTTTAAACAGGAATCCATCCTGAAACACAATTTACCTGTTGAAATCCTAGGGGATCCTCCTCCACCCAAGGGTGATCCCGTGTTCGGTCTTAAACCGTATACACTTAAATATGCTTATCTTGGTGAAAAGAAGATATATCCTGTTATTATTAGCGCTAACCTTTCAGAGAATGAAGACGAGAGATTATTGAAAACTCTGAAGAAGCACCATGCTGCTATTGGATATACTCTTGATGATCTTAAGGGCATTAGTCCCACTCTGTGTCAACACAAAATAAATTTGGAGGAAGATGCCAAACCAGTTCGTGATCATCAACGATGGCTGAATCCTAAGATGAAGGAAGTGGTAAGAAAGGAAATACTAAAGCTTCTTGAGGCAGGTATAACTTATCCCGTTGCTGATAGTCAGTGGGTAAGTCCTTTCCATTGTGTCCCTAAGAAGGGAGGTATTATTGTCGGTCCTAATGATAAAGATGAGTTGATCCCGCAAAGAATTATCACAGGTTATAGGATGGTAATTTATTTCCGCAAATTAAATAAAGCTACTAAAAAGATCATTACCCCTTACCTTTTATAGATCAAATGCTAGAAAGATTATCCAAACATACACATTTTTGCTTTCTGGATTGTTATTCTGGTTTCTCTCAAATACCTGTGTCAGCCAATAATCAATCAAAGACTACTTTTACTTGCCCTTTTGGTACTTTTGCTTATAGACGTATGCCTTTTGGTTTATGTAATGCACCTGCTACCTTTCAAAGATGCATGATGGCTATATTCTCCGACTTTTGTGAAAAGATATGTGACGTTTTCATGGATGATTTTCCGTCTATGGATCCTTTTTTGATGATTGCTTAAGCAACCTTGACCGAGTTTTGCAGAGATGTGAAGAAACTAATCTTTTCTTGAATTGGGAAAAGTGTCACTTTATGGTTAATGAAGGCATTGTCTTGGGGCATAAAGTTTCTGAAAGAGGTATTGAGGTTGATAAAGCCAAAGTTGATGCTATTGAAAAGATGCCATGTCCCAAGGACATCAAAGGTATAAGAAGTTTCCTTGGTCATGCCGGTTTTATAGGAGGTTCATTAAGGACTTCTCAAAATTTCTCGGCCTCTGACTAATTTATTACAAAATGATATAACATTTATTTTGATGATGATTGTGTAGAAGCATTTGAAATACTTAAGAAAGCATTGGCCTCTGCACCTATTGTTCAGCCACCTGATTGGAATTTACCTTTTGAAATTATGTGTGATGCTAGTGATTATGCTGTAGGTGCTATTCTAGGACAAAGAGTTGATAAGAAATTAAATGTTATCCAATATGCTAGTAAAACCCTAGACGATGCTCAAAGAAATTATGCTGCTACTGAAAAGGAATTCCTAGCAGTTGTATTTGCTTGTGATAAGTTTAGACCATATATTGTTGATTCTAAAGTAACTATTCACATGGATCATGCTGCTATTAAATATAGTATGGAAAAGAAAGATGCTAAACCTAGACTTATTAGATGGGTTCTCCTGCTACAAGAATTTGATTTGCATATTGTTGATAGAAAAGGAGCTGAGAACCCCGTTGTAGACAACTTGTCTAGGTTAGAAAATGTTCTTGATGACCCACTACCTATTGATGATAGCTTTCCTGATGAACAACTGAATGTCATAAATGCTTCTCATACTGCTCCATGGTATGCTGATTATGCTAATTACATTGTTGCTAAATTTATACCACCTAGTTTCACATACCAGCAAAAGAAAAAGTTCTTCTATGATTTGAGACATTACTTTTGGGATGACCCACATCTTTATAAAGAAGGAGTAGATGGTGTTATTAGACGTTGTGTACCTGAGCATGAACATGAACAGATCCTATGAAAGTTTCACTCTAAGGCTTATGGAGGACACCATGCTGGAGATAGAATTGCACACAAGGTATTGCAATCCGGTTTTTATTGGCCTACTCTCTTCAAGGATGCCCGTAAGTTTGTCTTGTCTTGTGATGAATGTCAAAGAATTGGTAATATTAGTAGAAATCAAGAAATGCCTATGAATTATTCACTTGTTATTGAACCAGTTGATGTTTGGGGCTTTGATTATATGGGACCTTTTCCTGCCTCCAATGGATACACCCATATTTCAGTTGCTGTTGATTACGTTACTAAGTGGGTAGAAGCTATTCCAACTAGTAGTGCTGATCATAACACCTCTATTAAGATGCTTAAATAAGTTATTTTTCCGAGGTTTGGAGTCCCTAGATATTTAATGACTGATGGTGGTTCACATTTTATTCACGATGCTTTCTGTAAAATGCTTGCTAAGTATGATGTTAATCATAGAATTGCATCTCCTTATCACCCACAGTCTAGTGGTCAAGTAGAATTGAGTAATAGAGAGCTCAAATTAATTTTGCAAAAGACTGTTAATAGGTCTAGAAAAAATTGGTCCAAGAAACTTGATGATGCATTATGGGCCTATAGAACTGCATATAAAAATCCTATGGGTATGTCTCCGTATAAAATGGTTTATGGAAAAAGCATGTCACTTACCTCTCGAACTAGAACATAAGGCTTATTGGGCTATTAAAGAGCTCAACTATGATTTCAAACTTGCCGGTGAGAAGAGGTTATTTGACATTAGCTCACTTGATGAATGGAGAACCCAAGCCTACGAAAATGCCAAGTTGTTTAAAGAAAAAGTTAAAAGATGGCATGACAAAAGAATACAAAAGCGTGAGTTTAATGTAGGTGATTATGGATTGCTATACAACTCTCGTTTAAGATTTTTTGCAGGAAAACTTCTCTCTAAATGGGAAGGTCCTTACGTTATCGAGGAGGTCTATCGTTCCGGTGCCATAAAAATCAACAACTTCGAAGGCACAAATCTGACGATGGTGAACGGTCAAAGAATTAAACATTATATCTTAGGTAATCCTATAAATGTTGAAACCAATGTTATTGAAACCGTAACCCCAGAGGAATACATAAGGGACACTTTCTGGAACTTTTCAGACTCCGAAAAGGAATAGGTATGTGGTACGGTAAGTAAACCGACTCCAAAACAGTTTTATGGCAATATTTCTCCGTTTTGGAATATTTAGAAAAATAGAAAAATAAGAAGTAGTCCGGGAAGGACACGAGGCCTCCACGAGGGTGGAGGGTGCGCCCTACCCCCTGGGTGCGCCCCCTACCTCGTGGGCACCTCGTGTGCTCTCGGACTCCGTTTTCGTACATGACACGTATTTTGGTCGGCAAAAATTCATTATATAATCTCCCGGAGGTTTTGACTCCCGTATCACGCAAATATCTCCTATCTTTGTTTCAAGCTGTCCTGCTGCAGATTTGAGCAACATGTCGTCCCAGGATTCGGAAGGAGAGAGCTATGTGGCTGACTACCTTGTAGATCCTAAAGTCTGTGGGGATGTGGAGCATTGTGGTTGGACTACTGAAGAAGAAGAGGACTATGAACCTAAGGGAAAGGAGGAGACAAGCTCAGATGAAGACAAAGTCCCACTACCTCAACCTGGGGACATGCATGTGGAGTTCAAAAAGTCAAGCCTTCCTGACAGAGTAAAGAAACCTAAGATCGAGTTTATCCCTTTTCGCCTCTTGCAGGAAAACAAGCAGGAACTATGCAAAAAGATACTGAGCCTGGAGCAGGAGATCGAGGACCTAAGGGACCAAAATTCTGTCCTTAAGCGCAAATTAAAGAAGAAGCCCACGCCATCAACAAAACCATCACCTTCTTCACCAACAAAGAAGAACTGAGTATCTGGTATGGGCACTCTCCTTGGCAACTGCCAAGCTTGGGTGAGGGCCCCAGTATCGTATCACCATCACTTTTATCTTTACCGTTTTTCTTAGTTCGATCCTTTTGGTAATATCTTGATCTAGTAGTATAAAGTTTTTAGTATGATTTAGTTGTGAGTTTTGCTTTATGATCCTTCTATGTAATCGAGTCCGTGAGCTATATGATAAAGATTAGTGTTGAGTCAAGGGCTTGATTATTTTTCCATGATCTCGAGTGAATAAAAGAAAAGAGAAAGAATAAAAAGAATAAAAGAGATCATATGGATCTTATGGAGAGTAATGAGCTCACATAGAAAGAGTATGATGAATAAAAGTTGTTGAGAGTTGACAAACATAGTTCTGGTCATCGTTGCAATTAATAGGAAGTAATAAAGAAAGAGAGGTCTTCACATATAAATACACTATCTTGGACATCTTTTATGATTGTGAGCACTCATTAAAATATGACATGCTAAAGAGTTGACGTTGGACAAGGAAGACAACGTAATGGGTTATGTTTTATTACATCTGAGATAAATTATATTGTCATGGATCATCCAACATGATTGAGCTTGACTTTCCCCCTCATGCTAGCCAAATTCTCTACACTAAGTAGAGATACTACTTGTGCTTCCAAACACCCTTAAACCAGTTTTGCCATGAGAGTCCACCATAACTACCTATGGATTGAGTAAGATCCTCCAAGTAAGTTGTCATCGGTGCAAGCAATAAAAATTGCTCTCTAAATATGTATGATTGATTGGTGTGGAGGAAATAAGCTTTATACGATCGTGTGATATGGAAGAAATAAAAGTGATATACTGCATAATAAAGGTCCATATCACAAGTGGCAATATAAAGTGACATTCTTTCACATTAAGATTTTGTGCATCCAACCATAAAAGCACATGACAACTTCCGCTTCCCTCTGCGAAGGGCCTATCTTTTACTTTTATCTCCTACCTTACATAAGAGTCATGGTGATCTTCACCTTTCCTTTTTACATTTTATCTTTTGTCAAGCACAATATGTTGGAAAGATCCTGGTATATATGGCTAATTGGATGTGAGTTTTCACGAACTATTATTGTTGACATTACCCTTGAGGTAAAACATTGGGAGGCAAAACTATAAGCCCCTATCTTTCTGTGTCTGGTTAAAACTCCATACCCATAAGTATTGCGTGAGTGTTAGCAATGGTGAAACACTATATGATAGTTGAGTATGTGGACTTGCTGAAAAGCTCTTATATATTGACTCTTTCCTATGTTATGATAAATTGCAATTGCTTCAATGACTAAGACTATAGTTTGTTAGTTTTCAATGAAGTTTATGATTCATACTTGAAATTGTGATTGAATTGTTACTCTAGCATAAGAGATCATATGACAAGAATTATATAAGTTGCTGTTCTAAGAATGATCATGAAGCCCTCATGTCCGTATTTTATTTTTATCGACACCTCTATCTCTAAACATGTGGACATATTTTTCGATTTTGGCTTTCGCTTGAGGACAAGCGAGGCCTAAGCTTGGGGGAGTTGATACGTCCATTTTGCATCATGCTTTTATATCGATATTTATTGCATTATGGGATGTTATTACACATTATGTCTCAATACTTATGCCTATTCTCTCTTATTTTACAAGGTTTACATAAAGAGGGAGAATGCCGGCAGCTGGGATTCTGGGCTGGAAAAGGAGCAAATATTAGAGACCTATTCTGCACAGCTCCAAAAGTCCTGAAACTTCACGGAAGTCATTTTCAAAATATATAAAAAATACTGAGTGCAAGAAGTTCACCAGGGGGCCACACCCTGCCCACGAGGGTGGGGGGTGCGCCCTACCCCCCTGGGTGCACCCCCTACCTCATGGGCCCCCTGGTGGCCCTCCGATGGCCATCTTCTCCTATATGGACTCTTTTTATGAGAAAAAAAAATCCAAAGCCATCTTTCCGGACGAGACTCCGCCGCCACGAGGCGGAACCTTGGCGGAACCAATCTAGGGCTCTGGCGGAGCTGTCCTGCCGGGGAAACTTCCCTCCGGGAGGGGGAAATCATCGCCATCGTCATCACCAACACTCCTCTCATCGGGAGAGGGAAATCTCCATCAACATCTTCACCAGCACCATCTCCTCTCAAAACCCTAGTTCATCTCTTGTATCCAATTCTTGTCTCCAAGTCCGAGATTGGTACCTGTGGGTTGCTAGTAGTGTTGATTACTCTTTGGAGTTGATGCTAGTTGGTTTACTTGGTGGAAGATCATATGTTCAGATCCTATATGCATATTAATACCCCTCTGATTATGAACATGAATATGCTTTGTGAGTAGTTACGTTTGTTCCTGAGGACATGGGAGAAGTCTTGCTATTAGTAGTCATGTGAATTTGGTATTCGTTCGATATTTTGATGAGATGTATGTTGTCTCTCCTTTAGTGGTGTTATGTGAACGTCGACTACATGACACTTCACCATTATTTGGGCCTAGAAGAAGGCATTGGGAAGTAATAAGTAGATGATGGGTTGCTAGAGTGACAGAAGCTTAAACCCTAGTTTATGCGTTGCTTCGTAAGGGGATGATTTGGATCCATATGTTTCATGCTATGGTTAGGTTTACCTTAATACTTTTGTTGTAGTTGCGGATGCTTGCAATAGAGGTTAATCATAAGTGGGATGCTTGTCCAAGTAAGGACAGTACCCAAGAACCGGTCCACCCACATACCAAATTATCAAAGTACCGAACGCGAATCATATGATCGTGATGAAAACTAGCTTGACGGTAATTCCCATGTGTCCTCGGGAGCGCTTTTCTCTATATAAGAGTTTGTCCAGGCTTGTCCTTTGCTACAAAAAGGATTGGGCCAGCTTCCTGAACTTTATTTACTTTTGTTACTTGTTACTCGTTACAAATTATCCTATCACAAAACTGTCTGTTACCTATTATTTCAGTGCTTGCAGAGAATACCTTGCTGAAAACCGCTTATCATTTCCTTCTGCTCCTCATTGGGTTTGACACTCTTACTTATCGAAAGGACTATGATAGATCTCCTATACTTGTGGGTCATCAGGCCCCCTAGGAGGCATAGTAATGGCACACCAGGGGACATATTAATGGCGCACTGCCAGGTGCGCCACTATTGTCTGGTATACTAATGGCGCAGGGGTGCGCCATTAGTACTTGTTACAAGTGGCGTGATGATAGTGGCGCACCTATAGTGCGCCATTAATGGCCAAAACAGGTGCGCCACTAATTAGCCTTTTCCTAGTAGTGCCATATCCGTCTACAGACCGGGGGGAACCAGTCCGCAGACACTGATGCGAGAGTCGGCCATCAAACCGTTGCTGCATACATTTCAAACCAGATTTCAACAAACCAGGCGAATTACATGCAAACCAGATGATCTTCATCTAAACCGGAGCACACTCATTACATTTTTGACATATTTTAATTAAAAAGCGACTGCACCTAAAGCTAACCTAGGGCGGCGCCCGTCCCCCACATCCTTATTGTTCCCTTCGGTGATCACCGGGCTCATCTCGTTGTCTACATGAAAGGCGGCAATAAGACCCGTGAAATGAAGGTGTAGTCGCCAGCGAGGAAGAGTAGAACATGGGAGACGGACTGACCTACGGACTCGAGGCCCCGCCGCCTCCCATGCCCCACTCATCCTCGTCAGAGTCCGCGACCCGTCCGTTGCTGGTGGACGTGAGGTCCATGATGGAAGTGAAGGGCCTGACACACTCATCGTCCCATAACCGTTGCTATTGTCATGCGCCTGCCGGAACAACGACATAGGCGTGGGCTCCGGCGGCTCCTTCACCATGGTGACATTAACGTGCATTTGTGCCTGCTCCATCGTCGACCCAACATGCACGGGTGCGAGATGCGGTGCGGAGTCATCGTTGGAGCTAGTCTCCATCGTGGGGTCATCATCGGAGACCTTCGGAGAGCTGGCTGGCTATGACAGACCAAGACCAAGGCCTCGACTATTTTTGTGATATCCTCATGACTTGCATGCTTGTGATGTTTATTACTAGGTCGTTTGCTTCTTCTCACTAGTTCTCGGTAACGATACAGAGTGCAAAGATTTGTTTGACTATGCTTCGTGGATTCGATCTTCAAAGCAGGATTCTAGGTAAGGATGATCATTACCTTAGATATCTTCACTAGCTTTACTTTGCTAGATGTCTCGATGCTATCGTTTGGTCTCGCTACCTACCACTTGTCTGCAAGCCTCACAATTGCCATGATAAAGACTCTAACCTCCACCACCTATGCAAAACTTTGTTTGCTATGTTACTGCTTGCTCAACCCCTCTTATAGCGTTGCTAGTTGCAGGTGTAGGTTGTTCCATGCTGGGACATGGATATCAATATACCATGCTTATTTAATTAATCCATCTATACACTTAGTAAAGGGTGAAAGACTTGGCCTTTTGCTTAGTGTTTTGTTACACTCTTGTCGCCATAGTTTTCGTGATACCGGTGTTATGTTCCCTGATGAGCGCTACTAACGTATGTGGGGTTTATTGCCCCCCTGATCATTCTATCCATGTGCTGAACTTCTCTAATAAGTCCCAACATTGGTTTTAAAATTTGCCCACATAATAAAACATAATAATTTATTTTACCCTTAGGGGGATAGAGTGTGCGTGGCTTAGAGCTGGATCTGACTCACCGGGAGCTCTTGCTGGACAAGTTTTAACTTAGGTGGAGGACTTGTTACTCCGAACTCTTGGAACGCACGTGGCTATCCACGAGGGCTCTAATGACCTATTTTAATTGGGGGGAATGGGTATGCTTACGATAATTTATATTGGACAAGTTGGTGCACCCCTGTAGGGTTAAATCTTCTGGAAAGTCATGCCCTCGGTTATGTGGCGACTCGGAAATTTATGACATCCGGTTGTAGAGAACTTCAACTAACAATAACTAAAACTTGCCAACCGTGTGCATACTGTGATTGCCTCTTCTTGTGAGATTGGAATCAAGAAGGGGACACAATGTGGTTATGATTAACTCGTAGGTTGGTGTTCAGGACCACTTCTTGATTATTCTAGTTGCGCCTATTGGTGTCAAAACCGGCAGATCTCGGGTAGGGGGTCCCGAACTGTGCGTCTAAGGATCGATGGTAACAGGAGGCAAGGGACACGGTGTTTACCCAGGATTCGGGCCCTCTTGATGGAGGTAATACCCTACGTTCTGCTTGATTGACTTTGATGAGTATAGGGATTACAAGAGTTGATCTACCACGAGATCGTGATGGCTAAACCCTAGATGTCTAGACTATATGATTATGATTCTCTCCTCCGCAACTCCTCCGACCATGGCCGGCTCTCAAGGCAAGTGGATGGCCTCCTCCGTCACGGAGGAGAATATCAAGGAGCTGCGGGAGGCGCAGTACCTGACTGCGGAAATCAAGCACAAGCTTCCCGATCCGGCACAGGTTATCCCCACTCCGGAGCCTGGCGAGAGGGTGGTATTCATCCCCCACTTCCTCTGCGGACTCGGATTTGCCCTCCACCCCTTTGTGAGGGGTCTTATGTTCTACTACGGGCTAGATTTTCACGATCTGGCCCCAAATTCGTTTCTTCATATCTCGGTGTTCATCGTAATATGTGAAGCCTTCCTCCGCGTCCCTCCACACTTCGGTTTATGGCTTAAGATTTTCAACGTGAAGCCAAAGGTGGTCAATGGGCAACACGCGGACTGTGGCGGTGCCATAGTGAGCAAGCTCCCCAAAGTTAATTGGCCAAAGGGAGTTTTCGTGGACACCGTGATGTAGGGTGGAACCCTAGATGGCCAATCTTTCACGAAAGGAGCAGATCTCGCGAAGAACACGAAGAACACGAGGGGAAACACGAGGGAAAACACGAGGGGAATCACAAGAGAATCACTCAAACCAACATGAACGATCACACATGTGCTAGATCCTCGAAACACAAAGAGACACTACAAAAAAAAGACACATCTGTGACATTTTGGGCCGAATGAATTTTTTTCCTGTCATACATATGACACTTCTATGACGATAATTGTGACAAAACCCGGTATCATAATAGATGTGGTGGGCTCCTACTTCTATGACAAAAAATCATGACAGAAAATGGGCTTTTCGTCCTGGGCGGGCCGGAGACGCAGCTGCATGACATTCTTTGGGCCGTCCATGACGGAAAAAACCATGGTAGAAGCGAGGGGGAGGAAAATTTCGGGGAGTTCCCGGTTACGGTGGGAGGTCGGGGGCCGAGCGATGCGCGTTTCTCTCGTACACGTACGCGCGTGTGTGAGAAGCGTTGGCTCTAACTGAACCCGAGCAAGGCATTGGGCTCTAATTGAACCCGAGCGATTGCACTGCAGGCTATGTGTTACTGAACCCGGGCGATCGATCGATGGCTGTTAACTGAACCCGATCGAGCGATTCCTTGGCTACTGCTGCTAACTAAAGCCGATCGATGCTGCCTCTGGATGAACAATGAGCGTTGCGGGGGGGGGGGGGGGGGTTGGATGAACAGTTCCCGGTGGGGGTGGATGAACAGGACCCCGTGGTGTTGCCTCTGGATGAACAGGACCCCGATTGATCGAGCCGGTTGGGGCTGGATGAACAGGACCCCGTGGAGGGCTGGATGAACAGGACCACCCCGTGGAGGGCAGGATGAACTGTAGACGGTGGAGGGGTGCCCATGGAGGGGTGGTTGAACAGGACCCCGTGGTGTGGAGGGCTGGATGAACAGTAGACGGTGGAGGGGTGGTTGAACAGGACCCCGTGGTGTGGAGGGCTGGATGAACAATAGATGGTGGAGGGGTGGTTGAACAGTAGCCGGTGGAGTAGCGCGCGGTGGAGGCTGGATGAACAGGAGCTCGTGGAGGCTGGAGGAGGTCGACGGTGGATGAACAGTAGCTCGTGGAGGCTGGAGGGGGTCGACGGTGGAGATGAACAGTATCCTGTGGAGTCCCGTTTTGCGGTACGCCACACCCCTCCCGATGAACAGGACCCCCGTTTCGACCGTAGCGCTCCAACACAAGTCCGTTTCCTCCGTTTTGCGGTACGCCACACCCCTCCCGATCAATAGGACCCCCGTTTCGACCGTAGGAGGTCCGTTTCCTCCGTTTTGCAGTACGCCACACCCCTCCCGATCAACAGGACCCCCATTTTGATCGTAGGAGGTCCGTTTCCTCCGTTTTGCGGTACGCCACACCCCTCCCGATCAACAGGACCCCTGTTTCGACCGTAGGAGGTCCGTTTCCTCCGTTGTGCGGTACGCCAGGCCTCGTTTCCATCGCCTCTTTCGTCCAAGCCCTCCCGATGAACACGACCACACATTCCGTTCCGACCCATGAACACGACGACGACGCTGTTTCTCCGTTCCAACCCAGCCATGTACACGAGCCCTCGCCGTACGTATGCGCGAGTAGGCGTTCGAGACCCCGCCCGTATGTACACATACGTGGCCGTATTTTCTTTCTTGCACCCTGGCCGCTGTACGTACGTGTACATGCTACGTGCGCGCCTCTACTATGACATGTGCGCGCCTCTACTACGACACGTGCGCGCCTCTACATCGACCAGTATGTACGTACACGTTCGCGACCAGAATGACAACGCTACGTATGCTTCGACCAGGTGGGTCCCGACTGTCAGGCACTTCCTTGCCTGCGAAGATGTAGCTGGTGGGTCCCAGCAGTTAGGGGGCGAATCGTTTTTTTGCCCGGACGCACTTCCTTGCGTGCGAAGATGTAGCTGCTGGGTCCCAGCAATCGGGGGGCCGTTGGGTCCCAGCAGTCAGGGGGGCGAATCGTTTTGGTTTTCTTTTTTTTTGCCCGGACGCACTTCCTTGCGTGCGAAGATGTAGCAGGTAGGTCCCAGCAGTTAGGGGGGCGAATCGTTTTTTTTGCCCGGACGCACTTCCTTGCGTGCGAAGGTGTAGCTGGTGGGTCCCAGCAGTCAGGGGGAAACGTTTTTTCCACGAAATACGGTGGCCCGTCCGGTGGGCCCCTGCTGTTAGGTGGAGGAATCATTATTTTCCGCGTAATAAGGAGGCACTTCCTTGCTGCCGCCGTGGACCCAGCTGTCAGCCTCTTCACGTATAGTCCACGTCCGATGAAAGTCGTTCCTTGACCACGTTGACCACGCCGCGCCAAGAGCACCAGGGCGATGGACGACGGTGAGGCCTAGGAAGGGGACGACGCGGAGCCGGTGAAGACGCGGCAGTGGATGCCCACACGGAGAGGAGTATGAGGGTTCACTCGTTCGGCTGCGGTGTGAGGCTGCTGTCGCCGCAGGGCCTGGCCAGCGGTGGGAATAGTTGGGGGCGGTGAGGCCTCCGCGGCAACACAGCTGGCCACAGGAGGCAGGAGTAGGCGGGACGACCGGCGCTGCTTTAGGCGGTTGGAGCGAGAAGACCAGAGGTTGAAGAAGCACTACGGCCGTTGGATGGACATCGTACGGTCACTGCAGCTAGAATCATTTATATTGACTAAGTTGACAAAGCCCTTGGTACGTCAACTTAGTAGGCCCACAGGTCAGCTTCCGAAACGGTGCGCCCCAGATGTCAGGGGGAGGAATCATTTTTTGGGCGGGTGAGGCTAGAATATCCGAGATTGAAGAAGAAGCACGGCATCCGTTGGATGGACATCCAACAGCCACTGCTGCTAGAACCGTGTGTTGACTATAAGTTGACAAAGCCTTGCATACACGTCAACTCTAGTTTTTTAGGGGACGCGTCAACTTAGTAAGGCCAGAAGTGTGTGGCAGAGAACTTATAGCCCATTTGAGATTTGTAAGAATGTGTAGCCCATTTTTGAATTCTAATGGAATTTACTACAGCCCATTTACAGTTTGTTAAAAGTACAGCCCATTTCAACCAACCGTTCAAAACAGAATTCAACAAAATTTCCCACATTTTGATGTGATCCGAAATATTTTTATCCCGAAATTTCTAGTCAGATTAAATAAATTTATATTACGTAAAAATCCAACGAAACATTGCGCTCGCAACAATTAATAAAATTAAAATTTTCAATATCCAAAAATAATATTTTATAAAGTAATCACATGTTTGGTGCATTTTTTATAGTTACTGCCCAGTTTTTATAATTACATCCCATTTATTATTTCTTAAAGCCCATTTTCTTGTTAAGCCTAATGCATCCCTCCTAGGAAAGATTTGCAGCCCAGCGGGGCGAAGAATAACAACTTGACCTTGTCTGGGTATTCCTAAAAAAGTATAGCTGGGCTAGCCATTTTCAGCTTGAAAAAAATTAATATCTGGGCTAGACGGGCCACAGCCCGCCTAGTTAATACCTGCAGCGATGTTTTCGTTGTTGTTCAGAGGAGAAAAATTAATATCTGGGTTAAACATCGAAAAACTCTGCAGTGCTCACACCTCAAAAACACAAATACTGCTCGAGCTGCTTGGTCCGAGCTGTCGGCCGCTTCTTGTGCAATTCTCTCGTTTATTGACTACTACATAGGTTGACAATGGTGTGGGACCGTGATGTCAGGAAACCAGGGGAAGCAAAATAAATTACTCCAGCGAGCGCTTCCACCTCTGCCTCGTTGTCTCCCGTGGAAACCCCTTTCCTCCTTTTTTTTGCTCGGGCAAGGACCAATGCATGCAGCACGTCCATGCGGTTATTAGGCAAGAAATAAAAGCGCTTTGCATGCTATGAATTACGATGGCCTGCATGGGTAGCTAATAAGGCATCCTCTTAACTGTTGTGATTAAATGTTGTGTTTAGAAAAGAGAAATATTCTTCTTTTCCACCAATCTGCTTGCACCTAGGTTGTGATGCACCTTCTAATACGACTTATTCACCTAGACGGAGGGAGTATAGTTTTACACACACACACACACACACACACACACATATATATATAATAAGGAGGCACTTGCGTACGTGAGGCTATGGACCTGGTGGGTCCCCATTGTCATCCTCTCCAAGTAAAGTCATCTCCTCGCCCGCGCGCGCTTTCCGCCCGAAACAGTCAGCGTCGCCCGCCCCGCTTCCCGGTGCAGGCGATTGCTCCGCCTTCAAATGACACAAGTGCCGTCCGTCCGTCCATCTGCCGCCCACATTAATGATACGCGGTTGCCGAGGTGGCTACTCCGACGCCACACGTCCATCCCTCCGCCGCCCACCATTGCTACATAAACTGCTGCGCCGGCCATAGCCGCAGTCATCCGCATCCGTTCCCTTTCTCCTGTCCACACCACTACTGCCCACCATGGCTTCCTCGCGCTCCAGCGCTCTTCGGGACGGGCGGACGATGGACCACAAGGAGATGGCAGCCATTGCTGCCGACCGGCTGGCTGGCAGGCAGCCGGAGGACGACAACGTCCCTATGGAGAACATGGTAGTCGACGATCCGGCGCCAACCCCCTCCTCCACGCCATCCTCGCCCGTGCATTGCACCATGACCATCGGCGAGGCCCGTGCCCAATATATGGACAGTGTGAGGCAGATGCATCAGGAGCAGTTCCGAGAGGCGTAGGCCGACGCCGCCTATAACCACCACCTCCTCCAGGAGCACCTGCAGGCGGAGGAGCAGATCGCCGCGGAGCGGGCGGAGCAGGAGGCGCTGGTCGACTCGTACCGCTCCGCCCGCAAGGGCCGCCTCGAGCGCTGGCGGTACCGCATGCGGGTGTCGGAGGCTGCGGCCGCCTACAAAGAGGCTAGCAAAGAGGGCGATGAAGCGGACGAGGCGCTGTTTGGCGAGACCGAGGACGAGGCAGAGGACAATGCCGGCTCCGACGAGTCCCCGCTCCGCTGGCGTGGACGAGGCCCTGCTCCGCCGAGGCCTCGCGGCGCCAACAACGAGGCAGAGGACACCGCCGGCTCCGCCGAGGCCCTGCCCCGCCAACAACGAGGCAGAGGACATCGTCGGCTCAGCCGAGGCCCCACCCTGCCGGCAATGCGGGGGAGGATTTCCACCGCTCCGCTGAGGCGCCGCCCGCTGGCAACGAGACAGAGGACATCGCCGGCTCCGCCGAGGCCCCGCCCCGCTGCCAACGAGGCCGCGCCACACAGAAAACGAGGAAGAGTAGAACATGGTAGGTCGCCGCCGCTCGGGTCCAAGTAAGGCCACCGCTGCTACCCTCGTGTTGAAGCCAAGCGAGGTGGGTTGACCATTGACGGCCGGTTAGCTTGTTGGCGGTGACGTGGAGTCGGGGAGTTCTGCTGGAAAATAATGCTGCTTCTACTTAACTGCTGGTGCAGTTGGCTGACTGACACGTGGGCCCAACAGGCCACATGTCAGTTACGCAACTGCACTTGCAATTAAGTCACTGAAGCTTCTGTTCGGCTCAGCGAGACACAGGTGGGTAGCTTCGGTTAATTAATTATACCTCCTTCGTCACCAAGCTTCCTCCTTCGTGGATCTCATTGGCACTCTTGATGTGGAAGAAAAGTCGAGAGCAAAGGACACACATGCTTGAGGAATTGAGGGAGGATCTAGTGCCAATATGGTACAGAAGAACTTCCAGCCCCACAAGTTCAAGAACAAGGGCAAGTTTGATGGTAAAGCAAAGTTTGATGGGAAGAACAAGGCCGTGCAACACACGAACTTCAAGAAGAAGAATGACAAGAAGAAAGGTGTTTGTCATGTGGTGATCCTGATCATTGGGCTCCTAGTTGCCCTAATCGTTATGAAAAGCTAGGCCGATTAATTAATTATACATCCAGCGCACCCCTTTATAGTTGAAATGTAATGAAATCCGGCATGTTTATATGAAATCCGACCGTGTATGAATGAATTTATTTCGATTAGTTCGAATTCCTGTATCACTGGCATTGGATGAACATGCAAAACAATACGTACTAGCATTATTCCCAGGGTGATCACCTCGTTTGCAGCAGTTTCACATGTACTCCCTTCGGTCCTTTCTAGTCTGCATACAAGTTTTGTGTGCAGTCAAAGTATCTCTACTTTGACCAATCTTATACAAAAAAGTATGCACTTACACAATGTGCAAAGTAAAAAGGAACAGAAGGAGTACAAAGAGTTTGAGCAGCTTTTTAGCGTTTCTGTACATTGCAATCAAACACACAGGCCTGGCAATCCATAGAGAACATTCAAAACAATCGATGATTATGCATCTCAGCGACTCACATGTCAGAGGCAATATTTACTTCACAACTAAAGAATAAAGAAAAAATTGATCGACGCTGTTGACAGCAAAGGGCGTCCCATTTGAAAATATCAAACGCATGTCTTGCTAAAATCAATGAGCAAAATTTGACAAGGTTGTCCCATTCCAAAATATCAAATGCCTGCGATTGTGGAATGGATAGGGTTTGCCATCAGTTCGGACATTGACATGGCACCTCGTGCTAAATAAACTAGCTGTTCTTTTTGTGCAGTTCCACCAAAATCAACCAAATTCGCGCGTAGCTTGTATGATTTCGCCCTTATATGTTGCAACGCCTTGAACTTATTGGCACCTCCTTTCTTGTGGTGGAAATGAATGATTCGATGTATTCATGAAGATTTTGTGTAGTTCCCATTGAAATCAAGCTGAGCACCCCTGTTTGCACAAATACAAAAAAGTGATTAGTATAGAGCAAACTGTACTATGAATTGACAGTTTCAACATGCACATACATGGTCCATGTAGAGCACACTTTTAGAAAAATGGAACTCACCAGAAAGAATCCTAGAACAACAGCAAAAAATGGAGATTTTGTCAGTCCTTCTGAGCTGAAGTTAGTTTGGTCTTGTGGGGAGTAATGTAACCATCCTTCAACTGCTCCTTCTGATGATAAGATAGACAGGGCTTCTTCATCCTGGCATAATCGGAACTAGTCACTTCACGTACTCCATATTCTTCTTCAGAGAAAGATGATCCTATTGTGCAACGACAAGAGGACTACTAAATGCTAGCATCACTGTTTGCTCAAAAAAAGGAAAGGAAATATTTAAAACAGCACAGATGAAGCACTTCTCAAGGACAATACCAATTTTTCATGACAGTATCTAAACAGTAGCACAACACCAATAGAGATGACAAAGCTCAATCATATGGATGAAATCAGTGGGCGAGTACCAACCTTTGTCAGGAGGCTTATTGTGTAGAGCATACAGATGAAGCATCTACGATGGTGGCCAAGCTTACTATATACTCCTCGATTAGTTTAATGTTCCCAACATCTTCTTGTGTAGTTCCACTAAAATATATGGTATCTTCAAAGAAGATCCATATTTGCACAAGTAGAGATAATTACATATTACATTAAGAGTGGCATCAAATCAGTGGCAAAACAATTGCTCGTTCCAGCCATAGCAATAAATTAAGATGCAAAACTATATCATTACTTGTGCCATCACAGTTCCAGTGCTTCATTACAGCACCGGGAGTTGATTTTTGTTTTACTTCCCCTTGTTCTTCCCCTTCGTCACTTGGTTCAATAACAAACAAGCTTCGCCTTCAATTTAAGATTTGGCATGTCAATTAGGGAGCACAAGTATAGTACTAAACTTAATTTTCTGATGAAAATGGCAAAATACAGCCAACAGTTGTGAAATATCCTGATCTTACCTCAATGGGATATTACAGTGCACATACAGATTGGAAGTCTTGTCTCCATTTGTGCAGTTCACTAAAATCAAGCAACATTATCGTACAAGTAGCACAACATATGAATGCACACTGCAAAATCACATGAAAGAAGGCTAGTACTGACCTCTCATGATGCGGAATTCAAACAACTCACAAGAAGAAGATCTGAACCAAATTCGCCTTAACGGATAGGAAGTAAGATCTCCTCTTGTGCAGTTCCACTAAGATCAAGCAATCAAGCAACGTTGTCTGTGTGACATTTTGGTTGAACTGCACAAAACACTCCTAAAACAAAAGTGTTTTGTGCAGTGCAACAAAAGGTCACAATGGCAACGAGGTGAAGCAGATAACCCTGTTTACACGGAGGTGCAAAGGAAACAATTAGTGGTCAATAACGGTGGATGACACAGAAGCCAACAAAGAACCATCTACCTTATCTAAATGGGAAAGAAAGCAAGACAGTAGCATTTCTCAAACGGTGGCATTGATTAATATTAACATAGAGATTATATTAACAATAAAATTCGTTAAACATGTAATTTGCTTTTAACTGTGGCATTGCATCAATTTTGCAGCGGCATTATTAGAGGGTGTTTGTTTACAGGGACATTTTGGTGTATGGACTAAAAAAACTCCGTGTCAGTCCATGTTGGTCCCAGTTTTGTTATCAGACGCCTTTCCCTATGTGAGCACAGCAAATATAGTCCTGCTCAAACTCTACAGCCTTGTCCCTTCCTTTCCTTTTTGAACTAGTACTTTCGCCCCTTCCTTTCCTTTTTGAACCACGTCCTAGATTTATTCGATACAACTTTCCCCACTACTTTCCCCCATTCCTTTCCTCTTTGAACCGCGTCCTAGATTAATGCTATACAACTTTCCCCCTTCATTTCCTCTTTGAACCACGTCCGAGATTCATGCTATATACAACTTTTCCCACTCCTTTCCTCTTTGAACCGCGTCCTAGATTCATGGTATACATGCAGCTAGAGCAATGCACATGGAGTAAGTAAATTATACCTTAAGGTTCTTGGGGCGTGGTTTGGCGAGCGACGGGACGGCGACAAAGAAGAAGGGGTCGAAGGCCCTCCCGGGCCGCCGCTAGGTGGAAAGTGAACAGCTGCGCCGGTAGTCCCTCGCCGACGGCGACAGCGTTAAGCCTCCTTCCCTTCCCGGCGGACGGATCCTGCCGGCTCTTTGAGCAGCAGTGAGGGGAGAGAGCCGCCAACGAAGTCTTGTTTAGATCTGGAGAGGGCAAGAGAGTGTGAAGAGAGCAACTACAAGCGCTGAGGCTCCAGCGGGAGAGGGCGAGAGAGTGTGAAGAGAGCAACTACAAGCGCTGAGGCTCCAGCGTGTATATATATACTGGAGAGAGAGTGTGAAGCATGCAAACCCTAGAAAACATTTGACCAGTCAAAGAATCCTCCTGGCACAAATTAGGCTCAAGTGTAGTTATCAAACCCGAGACCTCAAGTTTGATGAGCGAACAGGCTAACCAGCTACACAACCCTCCCATTATGTTCAACGAGAGGGAAATAACCTTTTATACATTCCTGAATCCTTATTATAACATGCACACAAATTTTGGGCACTTGTATTCGACTTAAGTCAGTGTGCCACCGTATCTCGTATACTTACTACTCCCTCCGTCTAGTTGTAGTAAGTCACGTTAGAAGGTGCAACGGGACCAAGGTGCGTGCGTGTGCGTGTGTGTGTGTGTGCGTGCGCGTGTGTGTTTAACACCATGTGTGTGTTAGAAAGAGCGACAGATCGACCTACTCCTACAGAGAGATGTTGTGTAGTGTACGATTTTAGCCGCGAGAGTCGGTGCATCCTCTCGTTTCCGGGCGTGTCCGGTAGGGACATGCGGACAGCTGCCACAGCCGCTCCTGACTAGCCTGGCCCTCCCAAAGCCCCTCCGTCGCCCGCGCGCGCTTCCCGCCCGAAACGGTCAGCGCCGCTCCAAAGAATCGGTGCCGCATTCATGCCCGGGCAGAGCGGACGCGACCTCTCACTGGTGCAAGAGTGATGGTTGCTTCGTCCGTCCAACTTACTGCTGGGTCTATGTGATTTGACGGCTCGTTGGTCTTTATTACTGAGGTCGTAGGACTGCTGGATGTCCCACGCTTTCGGCGAAAGGAGGTATACCTAATAGATTACAATTTTCTCAATTCTTACAGCGGAGGCGTGCAAGAGTAGTGAAAACACGTAGGCTCAGTGATCCGCATGTGGTTCATGGTGAAATCTCTACAAAGACTTATATTTAGGAACGGAGGAAGTACTAGTATAGTACGCACTGTAATTTATCAGCGAGATAAATTTGTACAATGCTATGAAGCTTCCAGCTTCTGTTACATGTATCTTGCGTCCAAGGTTGCCCGTTGCAACATTTCATCAAATACAAAGGAGACTAACATGCATGCTGTTGCATCTCAATGATTGACAGATCATAGCAAATATGTACTCCCTCCGTTCCAAAATAAGTTTCTCAACTTTGTGCAAACTTTGGTACAAAGTTGTACTACTACTAAAGTTGACACTTATTTTGTAACAGAGGCGGCTAAAGAAAAAAACGATCCATGTAGTCCCTAGCCCTTGAACCGTGAACCCTGACCAGGCTTCAATTTGCTGGCAACGTTCGAGCTTCCTAATAAATGAAGTTTGCAACCTTTTGACCATCGGATCATTTTGTGCAGTTTCACCAAAATCGAGATGAGCATCCTTGTGGCAAAGAAATTGAACAAGCGTGATTAGAATAAGATTACTGGGACTAGTTGATGAGACATAAACTCATCACAAATACAATACGTAGAAGCTAGTAGAGGTATGTGCAGGGCAAAGAAGTAGAGAAATATCCACAGGGAGTGATGTGGGCAGCTGGAGCAGTGGTGCAAGCCGACTGTAAAGGGAGTTGTACCTAAGGGACGTAGCTCAACCTTGAGGAGGGCGACGGGAGGCGGCAACTGCCCACGTCGCGGCAGTGAGCAAGGGACGAAGGCAACCTCACCGGCTTTGTGAGAGAGAATGGCGGGGACCCCTGATCGGGACGTGCCGACAGTGGTTTTTCGCCGTCGGCGACGGCCACCGCATCTACACTAAGCATCCACCCCTTCCCCAAGCGGACGTGATCCGTCGGGATGTTAGAGATGTGGCCACAGTCGTTTTGTGCGAGAGAGTGTGAAGAGAGCAACCCCAGGAAGCAACCGTGTAGGCTGGCCTGTCCTGACTATGTATATAGTGGAGCGGTTTCCTTTTCTCTCCATATGAACCTATCATATTGCGTACGTGCCACTGATGAAAAAAAACTTTATTTATAAATGACGCGGCACCTACTACTCGTTTTCCTATAACCTTGCGCTTGGAATCTCCAAGATATTAACCTTGCGATTGGCTCTTCGCCTCTTCGGGAAGTCGAGCAATAATGGTAGTGCAGTATATATCGTTCTGGCTATATGAGACCGAATGAATTGCTGCACGTCCACCACGTGGGCGAGGGATGAGGGGCGAGGGAGAGTGCTACATACGTTGCAAAATGAGTGAATCTACACTCTAAAATACGTCTATATACATCAGTGTTTGGAGTATGTACTAGTAGTTCATATTGAAATCTACTAAAGGACATATGTATTCCAAACAATATGATAGTATAATCTCTATAACCAAGGTAGTAGGGACGAGGAGTAAATGGAGGGAGTAGTAAAATTTTCTCCTCGGGCTGCGAGCCACCGCGCGCGTGGGCGAGGGAGCGGGTGTAAGGCGTGGTAAGCAAGCTTCACCTCATCCTGCGAGCCACCGCGCCTGTGGGCGGGGGAGACGGCGTACTAAGCAAGCTTCTCCTCGTTCTGCGAGTTGACGGGACACATCAAAAGTACTCCAGTGTATAGAGCCTTGCCTCTAAGGTAGGCCCCACATGGTTTGCCTCTTTTTTAACATAACACATCAAGTCGCAATTTGTTTGTTCACCCGTGGTAGACGATCCTCCCTCCACCAAGTGGACAACTAGTACATGTGCCAAATTACCACGTGGGCTGACTTTTTCGTACAGAAATGAGCTCCACCGTGTACCCGCGCGGGTGTGGTTGGGAAAGAGACAGGAGTACGTGCGCCGTGCATGCACCTCTTCTCTTCGTGCACGTCCCCCACCTACGTGGGGTGTGTGTGAGAGATACAAACCGCGTTCATGAGTGTTTTTTGTTTTGGGGTGGGGGGTGGGGTGGGGGTTGATTTCGTGAATTATTTGTGGGAATATGTGTCGATGACATCTCAAACAAAATTTTGCATGCAATGTGTGTGAAATGGAGGCCTATCCATATCATACATAGAGGGTCGGGCAATCCACGAGAAGAGAGGGAGGGGTCATAGCTATCAATAGAGTCAAAGAGAGGATCAAGTGGGTGGGTGCGAGATCGATGAAGAGAGCCATCGAAATTGTTTGTGTGTACAAGTCAAAGATATAGGGTGACTAGCCTACCGGAACATTAGAGGGCACACGTCAAGTTTGTGTGTGGCAGGGAGACATGACTAGAGCTCTCAATGTATCAGTGTGTGTGGGGGGGAGGGGGTGGTGGGAGGGGTAGGCAGAGGCCTAACTATAGAGGTAGAACGACTCATATATGTGTTGAGAAGGAGAGACCCAGCTATGTCTTGAGGGAGATAGGTCGACATCCATACATAACTGAAGGACGGGAAATATGATGGGACAGAGGGAGAGAGAGAGAGGAGGGAGAGAGGGAGAGGGAGGGAGAGGGGTAGAGTGCTGGATGGGTGATGGAGTTGCTTCTCGAAGATGGTGGGAGAGGCCTACTAGACAAACTAAGGGTGGAACTACAATGTTATCAATAAGAGTGGAGATGTGTTTCTGTGTGTGCCTGTGCGTGATAGATCTGTCGGGACGCATCCATGGATGATGAAGGGGAACCATGTGTTTGGTAAGCAAACCTAACTAGATCGGTAGATCAATTGTTGTTTGTCGGAGGAAGGGAGAGACACAACTAATGAGGTAGATCGATTGACGTGTGGGTAAAAATGAGTCATAAGGACCTAGCTAGCTATATGTATAGCGTGAGATCGGTCGGTGTACGTCCATTTGTTAGAGGCAAATAAGGCCCAGCGAGACGGACAGACAGAGAGAATGGAGCTAGGAGGTGGTGCGAGAGGCCCAACTACTAGCTAGATAGGGGGAGGAGTGTGCGGTTGTGAGAGCGATGAAAAGAGGGGTGAGAGTTTACACGTGTGTCTGACCATATGAGAGACACGAGGCAAGGACACATAAAGGAGGAGATTGAAGGTATGTTTGTATGTTGTAGACAGGCATCGCTGGAGAGGTTTATCGATCGGTGTGTGTCGGAAAGGAGTTATGGAGACTCTGGGAGAACGACCTAAAGAAAAAAATGAATGTGCTCGGTGGATAGAATGTCGAGGGAGGGGGAGGGCGAGGAGGGCGTGTGCATGCACGAGAGAAAGTTAGTGGTAGCTACAAAGTTTAGAGGATTGTGTGGGTGTAAGAGACTAACAAAGATCATAATTTGATATGAAAGCGGATTCATATATTTGAATAGGAGATCATAGTGTTTTAAACATTGCATGCATGAATATAGTGGTGATACACGTGCTGTGCACATGTTATACCATAATGTGATAATGCATGGCGTTTGCAACTCACAGCTAAATGTCGAACAATCTAAACCATACTATACATCAAACAATCTCACATTTTATTTGAATTTGTGATAATGTGTGGCGTTCGCAGCTTACAACTAAATATCAAACCATCTAAACAATACTATATATCGAACATTCTCACATTTTATTTGAATTTGTGGTAATGTGTGGTGTTTGCAACTCACATCTAAATACTTGTAGGCGTAGGGGGCGGGGCACCATACATAATGTGATAAACACATTATACATATGAGACATGGTTTAGATTATGAAGATCTAGCTAGAGCTAGAAATGTAATGTGATTTGAAATCAAAATAAAGTGGATTCAAAAAATCTAGTTGGAGTTCATATAGGAGTACACATAGTTCATATGTAACTCGAGACTAATCATGTGGTGTGCTGTGAAGATAATACACAAACGATGGTTTAACTTGACAATAATGATGATTGTAGATCTTATTAAAATAGAGAAACGAATTCAAATGCTTTGACTTCACAACAATCATTACTGTAGATCTTATTCAAATAGAGAAACGAATTCAAATTTAGTTCATATTGAAGCGGTAGTATATACGTTTGGAATGCACTAAAACGTTCATTTGAGTAGTAGGTTGCATGCATTATACACGTAGCGAATTATTTTAATTGAACATAACATGAATTCAAAGTTTTGAATGACATTTATAGGGCGCATTGATTTGGGACAGTACACGTTAGGTTTGTCCGGAAATTTCAACCCGCGCCTTGTTAGCCCGAAATATTTAAGATATATCTTTGTCTCGTTGTGCTCCGACAACTCCCTCCATCTCAACCCGCGCCTTGCTATTCCGAAATTACAACGCACACGAAAACTCCCACCTCTTGTGAAATCCAGACACGCGAAATGCCCGTGGTACCCCTGAACCGAAAGAAGCGCCTCAAATCGGTGGGGGTACTTTTGTAACTTACCCCACATTTCGGACAAGCGCGTCTCTAAGCCATGGTTCCTCACTGCCATCCCATCCGCCCACCCAATCGTACACCGAGGCCGCGAAAACCCACGACGAAACCCCACACCCTGCTCCGTTCGCCACCCAGCCGGAGCCTCTTCCCCGACGACGTCGTCCACAGCAACACCTCGATGTCCCTCATCCACCGTACCGGATGAGGATCCGTCGTCGATCTCATTGTCCCGCCGGTTCAGCCACCCCGTCCTCCACCTCCAAGGAGCTGCCCCGACGTTCCCCTCGTCTTTCGCGCCACCTCCATTCCCACACCGCCGTCTTCACCTACACCACCAGAAGAGCATCATCATCACGGTTTCCTCGGATGAAGCTACGGCCTAATCGGCGCCACCAAAGAGGTTGTACACTAATCGCCACATTTTCTTCTTGATTCGATCTCACGGTGCTGCCGGCGCTCGGTCCCGAGCCGACACGGCGCGTCTCCATCCACGGTGGCGTCGCCGGCCACTTCCTCCACGGCGTCACTCCCTCGGCGGCGACGTCCACATTAGTAGGACCTGCTGCTGCTTTAGCTCTCGCTCGCTCTGCTGCTCTCGCTCTTGCTCTTTCTTGCGATGCTGCTTTGATTTAGCTACACTTTAGTCGACTGAATCGACTTTTGGGTCAGTCGTTATTCAGGTGGTGGGGGGGGGCTCGCCGGGGTGAAGGAAGAACCATCCGCAGCAGGGAGGGGGGCTTGCCGGAGAGATACCCCACTATCTATCTTAGGGTTCAGGATTGGGGCGGTGGTCGCGGGCGGTGGCGGGGCGGTGGCGTGGGGATCGCCGAAGAAAAAGCTCGGCACGGGGTGGCCTAGAGGGATGGCTGGGGCGGCGGCGGACCGGCGGTGGGGAGTGTTTTCGGGGCGGGCGGGGCGGCGCACCGCCGGCCGCGGGTGGCGGGCGGCTGCTGTTTGGCCGGCTCAGGGGGGTGGAGGTTGAAGATGAACCGCAGGCCCTTGATTTCATATCCAACAGCTGCAAAATCGAATGACCAGAGATGAAAAAGTTAGTCGACCGACGTGTAGCCTCACCTTGCTAGTGCGTTCAGTTTCGACAGCAAAGTTCAGTTTTGATAGTTAAATTCAGTTTCGATAGTTAAGTTCAGTTTTGACAGTTAAGTTCAGTTTCGACAGTTAAGTTCAGAGATGAGTGGCCGTTGTATTTTACATATAGCACTTTGTGGTTATGTATTTTACATCATGTATTGGAGATGCTATTAGAATTCCACTCAGGTTAACGTTGTTCGTTGTCTCTCTTGTCCTGCTTCAGCCTCGGCGTCGTACAACTCACCAGAGCTACTCCAACGAAGAAACCCTCCATCACAGCGGAGCAGTACCTCGGGCTCCATCTCCAGACGCCTAAGTTCTTCTTCCCCTCCTCTGACAGCCTAGTCAGCCGGAGCATCCTCACCGGCCAACCCAATCATGCTGAGATCGACATGGCTTCGCCAAAGAGGTTCTACACTTGTTGCATTTCTTTTTTACTCTACATGTTATATATATTGTCCACTGAGCACACGGATCTGTTCCTTTAGTGTCTCCTTGAAAGAAAAAACGTAGTAATTTTAATTTTCACTTGTCCTCCTTTTCAAATTCCTATCCATGAAGCACAAGACTAAGAGATAGTAGCATAATAGCATTATAACTGTACATTTTCTTGTGGTTTGACTTAATGTCACCATGCTTCTTTGCATCCTGTGATCTTCCAATTGTTGTGAATCAAGCACCCAGATTGGTAGAAATCCTGTGTTTTTAAATTCTCTATTTTGCACGTGCATTCCTATCCTATTCCTGTCTATTTCCTATCCATGCATTGTTGGAATCCTCCAATTCAAACGAGCCCTTACAGAATTACTTCTCTTATAGATAGTTGTCAAAGAAAACCTTGCGTGGTTTGTCCCGCTCCTGCTGCACCGTCGTCCACCCCAGCTCAGCTGCTCCAACGACAGAAGGGTCCAGCACAGCAGGGATCCGGCCTCCAGACTGTCTTTCGCCGCCTCAGATCTTCTTCCCCGCCGCTGGCAGCCATGAAAACTGCACTACCATCATCAACCGAGCAAATGACCTCGAGGACTACACGGGTCCGCAGGAGAGGTCTCACTCTTTCATGTCTGCTTACGTTATGCATCGCTTAATATTACATGCTACTTTATCGTCCCGTTCACCGATTAGACTCTGAGTCAGCTCTAAACTAATGGTCAAACTTGAGTTTTTAAATGGTTGTGGGGTACATATCGGGGCCGCTATCAATAGTATCTATCTACTATCTGGTTAATCTCCGGTGTCTACTATGAGTTTCATGTTGGGTGGGAAACAAACAGTGAAGAAGCCATTATTTGTATTTTTTAACTGAAGCCATTATCTGCCTGCTATTATTGGTTTTGGGTCTATCCACAGGTTGCTACCATCACTCTGGATTTCTGCATGCACTCCTTACATAATCTCACTTTGTTTTATTCCTATGCATGACAGTTATTGTAAACAATGGAACTGAACATGTAGAGCAAAAGAGACGAGCCTTGCGTGGCAATAAAATTTCATGCAGACGTCGCTCCATGGTAGGCGCAAAGGCAGCCCCCCTCCATGCATTTCGAATTGTAATCGAGAGGAAGATATCTGTTCTAAGGGGGATTCAGAAGGAGAAGTGTCGGTGTCAAAACCGGCGGATCTCGGGTAGGGGGTCCCGAACTGTGCCTCTAGGCCGGATGGTAACAGGAGGCAGGGGACACAATGTTTTACCCAGGTTCGGGCCCTCTTGATGGAGGTAAAACCCTACGTCCTGCTTGATTAATATTGATGATATGGGTAGTACAAGAGTAGATCTACCACGAGATCAGAGAGGCTAAACCCTAGAAGCTAGCCTATGGTATGATTGTATGTTGTCCTACAGACTAAAACCCTCCAGTTTATATAGACACCGGAAGGGGCTAGGGTTACACAAGGTCGGTTACAAAGGAGGAGATATGCATATCCGTATTGCCTATCTTGCCTTCCACGCCAAGTAGAGTCCCACCCAGACACGAGACGAGGTCTTCAATCTTGTATCTTCATAGTCCAACAGTCCGGCCAAAGAATATAATCCAGCTGTCCGGAGACCCCCTAATCCAGGACTCCCTCAGCAGCCCCCGAACCAGGCTTCAATGACGATGAGTCCGGCATGCAGATTGTCTTCGGCATTGCAAGGCGGGTTCCTCTCCAAATTCCGTGTACCTATTGAAATAGTGTCCGGCCTCTTGTGAATGTTGCGCTCCTTGGCTTCCACGCCCAATAATGGCCACTTTCCATGTGTCGAGCGAATGTGAAGAGCCAGGGTGTTTTTACATTTACCCCCCTAGCTGTGTGAATGAGCTGCCTATTAAAAAGACGAGGATTCAGATCCAAATCACACCATCCTCCCTTGGCGAGCCTTCATCGGAGCGCATACGACAGAGATCCATTCCATCATGGCCGGTCGACGCAGCTCCTCCTCTCGCTCCCCTAGCCCCAAGCCCGGAGATTGGGGGAGATGTTCCGTCCCTCACAGCAAATTAGTGATGCTTCAGACCAAGGGATTTCTTCCCCCAGCGTACATGGTCCCGGTTCGAGCCGGGCTCGCCACCTATAATGGCGGAGAGCAAGCGGAGAGCCTTCCCAAGCCCTCCAAGGGAGAGCGGGTATGCCTTGTCCCTCATTTGGTAAGAGGGCTTGGATTTCCAATTCATCTGTTTCTCCGGGGGCTCCTGGAGTTCTACGGCCTCCAGTTGCACAACCTTACGCCTGTCTCCATATTGCATATCACGGGATTCGTAGCCCTTTGCGAGCTGTTTTTGGGCTGTGAGGCTCATTTCACGCTGTGGAAAAAGTTGTTATGCCTTGTGCCCCGTTCTCAGAAGGGGTCAATATATCAAGTGGGCGGAGCCGAAGTGTGGCGTATTGCCGGGACTAGATATCTGTCCGGAACCCCAAAGAAGACGTCCGAAGATTGGCCTTCAGAATGGTTTTATATAGAAGACGTCCCCCTCCCGGACCCTATTCGAATCGGCCTCCCTGAGTTCGACAACGCTCCTTTGAAGAAGCGCCGGAGCTAGCGTCCATGGAGCCCCCTGGAGGAAGATGACAGGACGTTCTTTACCTGATGAGCCGGATAAGTTTGTTAGCTCGATCCGGATTGACCATGATCGAGGTCATGGCCACATGTATTATGCGGGGGGTGCAGCCGCTTCAGTATAGAGGCCACCCCATGTGGGATTTCAACGGGGAGGATGACGCCACCCGCTACGGCCGTAAAGGGCCGAAATCGGTTGCTGATCTAATAAAGATCTTATCCGCTTTGTACAAGGGAGAAGAGGAGGAATTCCTCTGCGTCAACCCATAGGGCGGATTTTCTATGTACAATCCTCCGAGCTGGGTAAGCGAAGACTTTTTCTCGTCCATCCGTTTCATATTCCCATAGTTAAGTATTCAGTCTAGCGATTTCAACACAGGAGCTGCGCCAGGCTGTAAGGGAGATAAACAACCCCCTCCACAACCCGAGGACCCGGAACGGTCCCTTGACCCGGCCTCCCAAGAGGATCC
Source organism: Triticum urartu (assembly GCF_056163025.1). Classification (NCBI taxonomy): domain Eukaryota; kingdom Viridiplantae; phylum Streptophyta; class Magnoliopsida; order Poales; family Poaceae; genus Triticum; species Triticum urartu. The sequence continues at coordinate 310,893,167 of NC_141877.1, forward strand.
GGACATATCTGTGGAGCTGATCGATGGGGTATTATACCAATTGAGCAATGACAAGGCCTTGGTGGCCATTACGGCCGATTACCCTGGGCTACTTCTAGCCTCACAGGTAACTGAGACCGAAGTCCCAGTACTTTGAAAAGGGATCCGTCCTTGCGTGTTTTTGATTACCGTATAACAACCGTGTTTTGCAGGGGAGGTCCTCGAGGCGGAAGGCCGAGACTGCGGCGACTAGCCAACAAGGGGCCGCGAGGCCAGGCAGGCTGAAAAGACACGCAGTCCGGATTGAGACACTGGCGCAGCGGTACGGCGCGCCGTCTTTATTCCAAGACATTATTCTTAGAGGCATACTAACGCCCATGCCTTATTTTTAGGAAAAAGAGCACTCGTCGGACTATACCCGGAGAGGCTAATAATCGCGCCTCCACCAGCCAGGCTCCAAGGCCGAATTCGGAGGCAGGAACGAATACGAGGCGTGCGCCAGGCGCTCCTCCGAGAGAGGATGCAGATAGACTGTCCGCCACCAATTCTGAGGTGGAAAGTGCCATGAACCATAGGCGTCGCCGGACTGTTCTTCGTGACGCTTGTTTCTCCCAAGAGGCATTGGATGCCTTCAACTCGGGAGATGCATACCTCCGTGCCGCTCAAAATGGTCTAGCCAGAGCCACGGAGCAGTATGTAAAAGACATACGAGTGAGAAAATTTGGTGATTATATATATCAGTAGCCCCTGAGACTTGAAACAGTTAGAATAACTGATTTAAGAATCATTTGTTATGCAGGTTCTTACAGAAAAGAATACCCAACTGTCCCAGGAGCTGGAAGAGTGCAAAGCCCAACTTCAGGCCGCACTGGCCGCAGCAGGGGAGCCCAAAGAGACCCCCTCTGGTAATATATCCTTCGAATGATAAGTATCATATAGAGTGCGGCGTATATGCAGATCTGACGATAAAATTGTAGATGACGCTGGAGTAAATCCGGATAAGCAACAGCTCCTACGCCAGCTGATGGCCGGTGAGGGAGTCCTGGATTAGGGGGTGTTCGGGTAGCCGGACTATACCTTCAGCCGGACTCCTGGACTATGAAGATACGAGATTGAAGACTTCGTCCCGTGTCCGGATGGGACTTTCCTTGGCGTGGAAGGCAAGCTTGGCGATGCGGATATTCAAGATCTCCTACCATTGTAACCGACTCTATGTAACCCTAACCCTATCCGGTGTCTATATAAACCGGAGGGTCATAGTCCGTAGACAATCAACTCCATATACAACAATCATACCATAGGCTAGCTTCTAGGGTTTAGCCTCCTTGATCTCGTGGTAGATCTACTCTTGTACTACCCATATCATCAATATTAATCAAGCAGGATGTAGGGTTTTACCTCCATCAAGAGGGCCCAAACCTGGGTAAAACATCGTGTTCCCTGCCTCCTGTTACCATCCGGCCTAGACGCACAGTTCGGGACCCACTACCCGAGATCCGCCGGTTTTGACACCGACATTGGTGCTTTCATTGAGAGTTCCTCTGTGTCGTCGCCTTTAGGCCCGATGGCTCCTTTGATCATCATCTATGATGTGGTCCAGGGTGAGACTTTTCTCCCCGGACAGATCTTCGTCTTCGGCGGCTTTGCTCTGCGGGCCAATTCGCTCGGCCACCTGGAGTAGATCGAAAGCTACGCCCCTGGCCATCAAGTCAGGTTTGGAAGCTTAAACAACACGGCTAACATCCGCGAGGACTTGATCTTCGACGGACTCGAGCCACGGCCAAGCGCGCCGCACTATCTCGAGAGGCATGATCTAGCTCTGCCCCCGGACAGTGTCCTAGAGGCCGCACATGCATCGGTTCCGACCCCTAACTCGGAGCCTATTGCGCCAATCGAGGATGAGCTGTTGGACGTCACCTTGGGGGCTGCGATCCCAAAAGCGATCGAGTTGAACGCTAGCCCCGCACTCTGCACGACCCGTGACTCCGAGGATCCGGACTTCTTCCCGGACTTCGAACCCCCCGCACCCCTGCCAATCGAATCCGATTGGGCGCCGATAATGGAGTTCACCGCCACAGACATCTTTCAGCATTCGCCTTTTAGCGACATCCTGAATTCTCTTAAGTCTCTCTCTTTATCAGGAGAGCCCTGGCCGGACTACGGTTAGCGAGGGTGGGATACGGACGATGAGGAAATTCAAAACCCACCCACCACCCACTTTGTAGCCACTGTCGACGATCTAACCGACATGCTTGACTTCGGCTCCGAAGACATCGACGGCATGGACGACAATATAGGAGACGAACAGGAACCAGCACCTGTAGGGCGCTGGAAGGCCACCTCGTCATATGACATATATATGGTGGATACTCCAAAAGATGGAGATGGCGATGGAACAGTGGGGGATGACGCCCCCAGGAAACAGCCAAAGCGCCGGCGTCAGCGGCGCCGCTCTAAATCCCGCCAAAGCAAAAACGGTGATTCCGGCACGGGAGATAATACTACCCCGGATAGTGCCGAAGAACACCCACCTCAGCAAGATTCGGCATAGGAAGACGGAGAAGCCAGACCTCATGAGAGAGCGGCAGACCGAGAGGTCGAGGATGATAACTATACGCCTCCCTCCGAAGATGAGGCAAGCCTCGATGACGACAAATTCGTCATACCATCAGACCCCGCTGAACAAGAGCGTTTTAAACGCAGGCTTTTAGCCACGGCAAGCAGCCTCAAGAAAAAGCAGCAACCGCTTAGAGCTGCCCAAGATTTGCTAGCTGACAGATGGACTGAAGTCCTTGCGGCCGAAGAGTATGAACTCGAAGGCCCCTCCAAGAGTTACCCGAAGCGCAGGCCGCTACCCCGATCAGAGGAGGAAGCACCTACATCACCAGCGCATGACATGGCAGACCGGCCACCTCGCGGCCGCGACAGAGAGGCCTCTCGGCCCTCCACCCAAGCCATGCCCCGACGCCGCTCAACTAAGGCGCGGGAAAATGTGCCCGCCTTCGAGACATACTGGAGGATAAGGCAAGACAAACAAGATCGATCTACGGATCGCGCAGGCGCCCTACGACATGTGACAATGATCTTCACTCCGGATACAACAAATCCGGTCGGGCCGAACACAACAGACATAGCTCTTCTGAGCTGCGTCGTGATATATCCCAGTACAGAGGCACCGCACACCCGTTATGCTTCACGAATGAAGTAATGGATCATAAAATCCCAGAGGGTTTCAAACCCGTAAACATTGAATCATACGATGGCACAACAGATCCGGCGGTATGGATCGAGGATTATCTCCTTCACATCCACATGGCACGCGGCGATGATCTACACGCCATCAAATACCTCCCGCTCAAACTTAAAGGACCGGCCCGGCATAGGCTTAACAGCTTGCCAGCAGACTCAATCGGTTCTTGGGAGGACCTGGAAGCCGCATTCCTCGACAACTTCCGGGGCACTTACGTGCGACCACCGGATGCCGACGACTTAAGCCACATAATTCAGCAGCCAGCGGAATCCGCCAGACAATTCTGGACACGGTTCCTAACAAAGAAAAACCATATAGTTGACTGTCCGGATGCAGAGGCCCTAGCAGCCTTCAAGCATAACATCCGCGACGAGTGGCTTGCCCGGCACCTGGGACAGGAAAAGCCGAAATCCATGGCAGCCCTCACGACACTCATGACCCGCTTTTGCGCGGGAGAAGACAGCTGGCTAGCTCGCAGTAACAACTTATCAAAGAACCTTGGTAATTCAGATACCAAGGACAAAAGTGGTAGGACACGTCGGAATAAGCAAAAACACCGCGTTAGCAGCGACAGCAATGAAGACACGGCAGTCAATGCCGGATTCAAAGGCTATAAATCCGGTCAGCGGAAAAAGCCATTCAAAAAGAATACTCAGGGCCCGTCCAGTTTGGACCGAATACTCGATTGCTTGTGCCAGATACATGGCACCCCCGAAAGGCCAGCCAATCACACTAACAGGGATTGTTGGGTGTTCAAGCAGCCAGGCAAGTTAAGGGCCGAAAACAGAGACAAGGGGCTGCACAGCGACGACGAGGAGCCCAAGCCGCCGAACAACAATGGACAGACGGGCTTACCCCCACAAGTGCGGACGGTGAACATGATATACGCAACCCACATTCCCAAGCGGGAGCGGAAGCGTGCGCTACGGGACGTATACGCGATGGAGCCAGTCGCCCCAAAGTTCAACCCATGGTCCTCCTACCCGATCACCTTTGATCGAAGGGACCATCCCACTAGCATCCGTCATGGCGGCTTCACCGCATTGGTTCTCGACCCAATCATCGACGGATTTCATCTCACAAGAGTCCTCATGGATGGCGGCAGTAGCCTGAACCTGCTTTATCAGGATACAGTGCGGAAAATGGGCATAGATCCCTCAAGGATTAAGCCCACAAGAACGACCTTTAAAGGCGTTATACCAGGTGTAGAAGCCAACTATACAGGCTCAGTAACACTTGACGTGGTCTTCGGATCCCCGGACAATTTCCGAAGCGAAGAGTTAATCTTCGATATAGTCCCGTTTCGCAGTGGCTATCACGCCCTGCTCGGACGAACCGCATTCGCAAAGTTCAATGCGGTGCTGCACTACGCATATCTCAAGATCAAGATGCCAGGCCCTCAAGGAGTAATTACGGTCAACGGAAACACCGAACGCTCCCTTCGTACGGAGGAGCATACGGCGGCTCTCGCAGCGGAGGTACAAAGTAGCCTTCTCAGGCAATTCTCCAGTCCAGCCATTAAAAAGCCAGACACTGCCAAGCGCGCCCGGAGTAACCCACAGCAGGACCGCCTGGCACACTCTGAGCAAGCGTAGCAATGCGGCCCCAATCCCAGCTTTCGCGACATAGCGAAACCAGTACCTCGCGTACATAACTACGCCCTTGAAATACCATGGGCACAGGGGAAGGGGCACAATAACGGCACGCCCAAAATACGGCTTAAAACGTACTAGGGGCTGCCGGATTCTTTTTTTTAATTTTTTCTTACTTTCAGGACTCCATACTTCGGACGACCTGTTCGGCAATTCGACTGCCGCACAAACGATGCAAGATCCAGGGAGGCAGACAAGCCATGCCGCATTATGGAACTCCTAGGTGGTCTCTGTTACGAGCGGTATACCTGTTTTAAATACAATTCCGCGGCTTGCCCCTGGTCAGGACATACCGAATAGTCCAATATCTTTTGCTTACCGCACCATTTGTATCGTTCGGCTTTGATAAATAGCCTCTCTATAAACAATGCTTAGCTTCTTGTCTATTTTTTGCATTGTCTTCTTTTTACATTTATGTTTATTAAATGACATGATTGCACCCGTACACCATGGTACGACAAACACGCCAGGGGCTTCAGTACCCCTCATAATGGTGTGAGAAGTCCGTACACTTTCACAAGTGCGGCACCCCGCACTTATAGCACTATATGCATCGGCTCCGAATCATGATTTGGGTCAATAGTTGGGTTTGCCCGGCTCCTATGTTTTGGTGCCTTACGTTCCGCTCTATCGGCTAAGGTAGCACTAGGAGAACCACTGCGATTGTGCCCCGATTCAGCTGGGTTAAGCACCTTAGTGGAGAAAGCTAAAACTGACTGTCATGATGTGGCGAGAGACCGGTCGCTGTTCGAGAGTTTTTTCGAGTCCCTAAAGGCTTATGCCGCTTCGAGCGAGGAGCTGGCTTCGTCCGGCCAAGGCGTGGATAGCGCCCCGAACTCAGTCTTCCGAACCAGGGGCTTCGCCGAAATTTAAAATTATAGAGTTCTATGGCTAAGTGAGAGTGTTCAAGCATTATAGTCCGATTGCCTGGTTCGTTGTGCTGAGCGCCTCCCTCGAAGGACCCAACTATGGGAAAAAGAGCGCTCAGGTTTATCCCGAACACCCCAGCACTAGTGGCACGGGGGCAGAAGCCAACGACTGGCCATCTCTCAATTTTTGATAAACCGCTGCACAGAAAGTAATATTTTAAATTCAATAAGCATTGCTTAGCGCATATGAACAAGTTTTCAGCGCACAGGATAAACACGAGCGAGTTCATTCAAATATCACATCCTTGGTACATTCATCCGCCACAAGGCGGGCACCTGCAAGAACATCCTTGTAGTAGTTCTCGGGCTTGCGATGCTCGTTCCCCGGCGGCGGCCCGTCCTTCACAAGCTTCTCACCGTCCAGCTTACCCCAGTGCACCTTTGCACGGGCAAGGGCCCGACGGGCACCTTCGATGCAGATGGAGCGCTTGATGACCTCAAGCCTCGGACAGGCCTCCACCAGCCGCCGCACTAGCCCGAAATAGCTCCTAGGCAGGGCCTCTCTGGGCCACAGCCGAACCATGAAGCCCTTCATAGCCTGCTCGGCTGCCTTGTGGAGCTCGACTAGCTGTTTCAGCTGGTCGCTCAAGGGCACAGGGTGTCCGGCCTCAGAATACTGAGACTAGAACACCTTCTCCGTCGAGATGCCCTCTTTAGCTCTGTAGAATGCGGCGGCATCGGATACGCTGCGGGGAAGATCTGCGAATGCCCCTAGAGAGCTCCAGATTCGGGTAAGTAACAGGTAGTTCACTTTTATATTTCTGCTTTGCATACAGAATGCCTTACCCGCTGCTATCTTCCTCATCTCCTCCAACTCTTGGAGGGCCTTTTGGGCTTCGGCCTTGGCAAACTTGGCAGCCTCTAGGGCCGTTGCAAGCTCGGATGCTTGCGCCTTCGACTCCAGCTCCAAACTCTCATGTTTTTTCATGAGAGCCTGAAGCTTTCGCTGCACCTCGCTGACCTGAGCCCCAAGTCTGTCTCGCTCGGTGCGCTCCGCGACCGTTTTCATTTTGGCCGCAGACAGCGCCTGCTTAAGGGTTGCCACCTCAGTCGTGGCCCCTACAATCAGTAGTACAATCATGTTACTCTTTTTGCAATCAAGCCTTTTTATAGGCACTTTTTCTGTAAGGTATTTCTTACCTTCTTCCTCCTCGAGCCGCCGCTTGGCAAGGCCGAGCTCTTGCTCGGTCCGCTCGAGGTCCTGCTTCAGGACACCCACCTCCGCAGTCAGTGCGGCGGTGGATAGCAGCGAAGCCTGCATATTCATATTGACTCTTTTTTGTTAGACTCCTGCGATATTTAGATCCTCTATTCGGCTTTTCTTTCCGAACGCCAAACAGAGCATCAGGGGCTACTGTCTATGCGGTAATATTTTTACATATTTTTACTTACCTCGAAGCCTGTTAGAAGGCTAGCGCAAGCTTCAGTCAGTCCGCTCTTGGCGGACTGAACCTTCTGGATCACCCTACTCATAATAGTACGGTGCCCCTCGTCGATGGAGGCGTCGTCAAGCACCTCCAACAGATTGTCCGGCACCTCCGGTTGGACGGAGGCCGCCGGCTCAGAAGGCTTGCTCCTCTTGGGAGGAGTTCGCCTACCGCGGTCTGGAACTGTGGAAGATTCCGGCGCGGTGTCCGGCACAAAGCCGGACTGAGAGCCCCGGGGAGCCTTATCCCCTTCACTCCTGGAGTCCGGGAGGTTGCCTTGCGGCTCCTCCGGGACCACCTCCTCCTGCCCCGGAGCTTGTCGCGACGCCACTTCGGCGTCGTCTGCAGTGCGGGGGGAGACAGCGGGCGGAACTGAGTTCACGTCCGATGAGTCCAGGGAGCCGCCCGATGATTCATCGAATTCGGCCCGGGGCGGACTGCATAATTACATTCGACATTAGGGAAAGCTGTGCAACAAAGGAACATCATGAGTTACTCTGATATCCGAAGTTACGATTTCGCCGGACGCTTGGCCCTGTTTGGCCACTCCTCTTTGCCCTCTTCGGCATCGGGGGCGTAGTCCGGCGGAGGGGTCTTCCTTTTCCTAGACCCCTCGGCCTTCCCCGTTGGGGCGGCCTTCCTCTTCTCTCCTCCCTCTGATGGGGGGGGGAGAGTTTTCTTCTTCCTCCTCCTTGTTTTCGCGGGAGGAGAGCGTCTCGGACTCGTCAGATGACGAGTCTGACACCACCACGTTGCGGGCACTCTTTTGAGCCCCCTTGGTCTTCTTCTTCTTGGCCTTCTTGTCTGGCACCACATAAGGCGCCGGAACCAGCAGCTTCACTAGTAAAGCTGGGGCTGGGTCTTCCGGCAGCGGAGTCGGACAGTTAATCGGTCCGGATATCGCCCGCCAAGCCTGTCAAAGGTAAGGGAGTTTAGATCCCACATAGAGTCAAACTATGAAAAAAGCTTAACATCCTGTAAAAGGTGTAGATGGCTTTCCTCGCTAGCGTTGCGCTGCGAGCTGTATCCGCGGTCCTCGGAAGCGGATGCGGGAGCCTCGGCGCCCTTGAATAGCATCTTCCAGGCATCTTCGTACATCGTGTCGAAGAGCCTGCTGAGGGTTTGATGCTGCGCCTGGTCGAACTCCCATAGATTAAAATCCCGTTGTTGGCACGGAAGTACCCGGCGGACGAGCATAACCTGGATTACATTAACAAGACGGACTGGCTTGTTCACCAGGGACTGGATGCATGTTTGCAATCCGGTCACCTCTTTTTCGTCACCCCACGACAGGCCCGTCTCTTTCTAGGACATAAGCCGCGTGGGGGGTCCGGATCGGAACTCGGGGGCTGCGGTCCATTCTGGATCGTGCGGCTCGGTGATATAAAACCACCCGGATTGCCATCCCTTTAGGATCTCCACGAAAGAGCCCTCGAACCATAGGACGTTGGCCATCTTGCCCGCCATGGCACCTCCGCACTCCGCCTGGCTGCCACGCACCACCTTGGGCTTGACGTTGAAGGTCTTGAGCCAGAGGCCGAAATGGGGGCGGACGCGGAGAAAAGCCTCGCACATGACGATAAACGCCGACATGTTGAGGATGAAGTTTGGAGCCAGATCATGGAAATCCAGGCCGTAGTAGAACATGAGCCCCTGGAAAAATGGGTGGAGTGGAAAACCCAGTCCGCGGAGGAAGTGAGGGAGAAATACTACCCTCTCATGGGGCCTTGGGGTGGGAAGAAGCTGCCCCTCTTCGGGAAGCCGGTGCGCGATGTCCTTGGACAGGTATCCGGCCTTCCTTAGCTTCTTGATTTTACCCTCCGTGATGGGGGAGACCATCCACTTGCCTCCCGCTCCGGACATTGCTGGAGAAGGTTGAGGTGGGAAGTGCGGGCTTGGGCGCTGGAGCTCGGGTGCGCAGGAGATGGATAGGCAAAGGAGGAAGAAGGCGTAGGTAAAAAGGTGGATCCTTGTCCCCTTATATGGGTGGATGCGGTTGTGCCTCCCCACCTGCCTAGTAAAACTAGCTTGCCTCCCAAGCGCCGTGATAACTGGCGCGGTTGGGTTACCCACGTCCGTATTGATGAGAATCCCGTAAAAGGGGGGTACACGATCTCTGCTTTGACAAGACGTGCCAAGGAAACCGCCTCGCAAAACATGCTGAGGTGGAAAAGTGAAAACAATTCGAGTGAAGGACTTGGCTGTAGTGTGTTGACGCACTGCGGAATACGTCAGCAGATTTGATTTGTGTTAATATTATTCTCTCTATGGCAATATGTGGAAGCTTATTTTGCAGAGCCAGACACTACTCTTGGTGTTTACAATCTTCTATGAAGGACTTGGAGGAGGAACCCGCCTTGCAATGCCGAAGACAATTTGTGTGCCGGACTCGTCGTCATTGAAGCCTGGTTCAGGGGCTACTGAGGGAGTCCTGGATTAGGGGGTGTTCGGGTAGCCGGACTATACCTTTAGCCGGACTCCTGGACTATGAAGATACAAGATTGAAGACTTCGTCCCGTTTCCGAATGGGACTTTCCTTGGCGTGGAAGGCAAGCTTGGCGATGCAGATATTCAAGATCTCCTACCATTGTAACCGACTCTATGTAACCCTAACCCTATCCGGTGTCTATATAAACCGGAGGGTCGTAGTCCATAGACAATCAACTCCATATACAACAATCATACCATAGGCTAGCTTCTATGGTTTAGCCTCCTTGATCTCGTGGTAGATCTACTCTTGTACTACCCATATCATCAATATTAATCAAGCAGGACGTAGGGTTTTACCTCCATCAAGAGGGCTCGAACCTGGGTAAAACATCATGTTCCCTGCCTCCTGTTACCATCCGGCCTAGACGCACAGTTCGGGACCCACTACCCGAGATCCGCCGGTTTTGACACCGATAGCCGGTGAGAGCATGCTTACGAGGGTGAGGGAGGAGAAGAATGATCTCCTAGATGCCAACACCAAGCTGGGCGTGGAACTAAAAGATGTTCGTGCCCAACTGCCGGACTCCGTTAAGGAGAATCGGCGGCTTCGACGCGGCATATTTAGTAAGTGCTTGAACAAACTTTGAAAAAGAGTTCGGCGAGGAAGTTGGCCGACAGAGTTACGTCTGTAGGTATGCTAACAGGTCGTCCTGCAGAGGAAATACCCGGTTCTACGGGTGACCTTCTTCCCGAGCTCTCACAACTGCATGAACAGGCAGGTGATGCAAGGCGTCGCCCAGGCTTTGTGGCCATCCATCTCCATGCCCGAAGGCCTTGGAGAGCTTGTAGAGAAGCTGAAGGGAGCGCGGCGGCGCTTCCGATTATGGAAGATATCGGCCTACCGTCAGGGCGCCAGGGAAGCCTGGGCAATGATGAAGACGCGGTACACGAAGGCTGACCCAAACCACATGGCCGAGGTCGGACCTGTGGGGCTCTATGGGAAGGAGATCCGTGTGAGCTTAGTGTACGGCCAAGTAGAATTGTCCGCAAAGTATTCCCAACAGGACTGTAGACTAGACAGCCTATTGGATGGTATTGAAGAGGAATTCAACCAGTCAAATTGACTATGTAATTTAAAGTGACATGTATAATGCCTTCTAGCCGGATTGTAGATCGTTTGTCATGGCGGACCTTTTCGCTTCAACCTCGGGACCCGACGGTCCGGAGTGTATCCGAATACCCTCTCGGTTATGTAAGAACCGGGGCATGCGTGGAGACCAGGCGTAGGGGTCATTAGTGCTTGAACGGACAAGTGCCCAACTAGTTATGTTATATTACATGGTTAGTAAGAAACATCTTCCAGGGAGAATAGTTCCGTTAGGGGTTCCTTTCCCTGGGAGGCATGCCCTAAAGTGCATGTCCGGACTGCGAGAAGAAACGCAGAAAAAACATCTGGGGGCGCATAAGTAAATAAGTGAAAAATCATCTTTAGTTCACCGACCGAATATTCCCTTAAGAACGCTAGCTTTTGGCTTCACCCAGTCTGAGGTACACATCCGGCTGACCCGGCAGTAACAATCGCAGAGGTGCTCCCCTTATGCCCTAGCCAAATTAACGGGAACGTAGGGCATAAATAAAAGAGCCAGGCAACCCAGCTTGGCCAAAACTTAAGTCATATCGATGCATATAATGGTGAATAAAGGGGACATGCGGAAGGATAACACATGTGTTGGGCATAAAGCCCGTATGAATAAGCTTTTGTTAAAGAAGCCCCCAGGTATAATGAGCGCGGATAGCGCGTCAGTTGTGTGCAAACAAGGCACGAATGGGCCCCTAAAGGCTGTGAGAGAAAAGAAAAGGAGAAGGAGAAAAATATAAGACAAATAGTGTATAAAAATGGACAAAGGAAGGAGACGAACACAGAGTCCGGCGTTAGGCGTAGAATCTTCGAAGTCAGGCTGCGTTCCATGGGTTCGGCTCGAGTCGATTATCCGATGCATCCCATAGACGGTACGCTCCACCAGTCAGGACTTGGTCAATGATGAAGGGACCTTCCCATTTGGGCTTGAGTTTGTCCTTTTTCTTTTCCAGCAGGCATAGAACTAACTCGCCAATATTGTAAGTTTTGGCCCATACTTTTCTGCTTTGGTATCTTCGAGCCTGCTGTTGATAGAATGCGGAATGGGCTTTTGCCATGTCACGCTCCTCCTCCAAGGCGTCCAAACTGTCCTGCCGATCAAGATCGGCTTCTCTTTCTTCGTACATGCGCACTCGAGGTGAGTCATGAATAATGTCGCAGGGCAGAACCGCCTCTGCGCCGTATACCATAAAGAATGGTGTGTATCCGGTAGTGTGATTCGGCGTGGTCCGCAGCCCCCAGAGTACGGAGTCGAGCTCCTCTGCCCAATGCATGTTAGATTCATTGAGGGACCACACTAATCTGGGTTTGATTCCGCTCATGATAAGATCATTTGCTCGCTCGACCTGACCGTTAGTTTGTGGGTGATAGACCGAAGCTTAATCAAGCTTGATGCCCATGTTTTTGCACCAGAGTTTTACCTCGTCGGCCGTAAAGTTCGTGCCGTTATCAGTGATGATGCTATGGGGGACGCCGTAATGGTGTACGACCACAGATATGAAGTCTATCACCGGTCCGGATTCGGCCGTCTTAACAGGCTTGGCTTCTATCCATTTGGTGAACTTATCCACCATGACCAGTAAGGATTTTTGCTTGTGGGTTCCTCCTTTAATGGGTCCAACCATGTCAAGCCCCCAGACCGCGAAGGGCCAGGTGATGGGGATAGTTTGGAGGGCGGTGGGTGGCATATGGCTTTGGTTAGCAAAAAGCTGGCAACCAACACATTGTTGGACTAAGTCCTGAGCGTCTGCCTGGGCCGTCGGCCAATAGAAGCCTGTACGGAAGGCCTTGCTTACAAGGGCCCAGGCTGCCGCGTGGTGACCGCCGAGTCCGGCATGAATCTCAGCCAGAAGATTCCGCCCTTCCTCTTCGGAGATGCACCTTTGAAGGACTTCGGTGGTGCTTTTCTTATAAAGCTCTCCTCATGCACTTTATAGGCTTTAGATCGCCGCACTATGCAGCGTGCCTCGTTTTGGTCCGCAGGAAGTTCCTACTTAGTTAGGTAGGCTAGGAATGGTTCTGTCCACGGGGCGATGACTGCCATTATTACGTGGGTTGAAGATGTTATTTCGTTGGCAGAGCCTCCAATTATGTCAGAATGTTCAGTGTCGGGCAGCGCGGTTGGGTCCGGGCTGTTATTTCCGGGTTCCCCTTCCCATACTACGGATGGCTTGAACAGCCACTCCAAGAAGATGTTGGGAGGGACGGCATCGCGTTTTGCGCTGATGCGTGCCAGGACGTCTGCTGCCTGATTGTTTTCCCGGGCTATATGGTGAAATTCGAGCCCCTCGAACCAAGCTGACATTTTTAGGACGGCATTGCAATAAGCTGCCATTTTCGGATCCTTGGCATCAAAGTCTCCATTTATTTGGGATATCGCGAGGTTCGAATCCCCGCGCACCTCTAGGCGTTGAATGCCCATGGATACTGCCATCCGGAGACCATGTAGAAGGGCCTCATATTCGGCTGCGTTGTTGGAGTCCATATACATTATCTGTAGTATGTATTGAACTGTATCTCCTGTTGGGGACGTCAAAACGACGCCAGCCCCCAGACCAGCCAACATTTTGGAGCCGTCGAAGTGCATGATCCAGTTTGAATATGTGCCGTACTCTTTAGGGAGTTCGGCTTCCGTCCACTCGGCGACGAAGTCGGCCAAAACTTGCAACTTAATAGCTCGCCGTGGCTTGTAAGTTATGTCGAACGGGAGGAGCTCAATGGCCCATTTGGCAATCCGGCCCATCGCGTCGCGGTTGTTTATAATATCGTTAAGTGGTACTTCCGAGGCTACCATTATCGAACACTCTTGAAAGTAGTGTCGCAGCTTCCGGGATGCCATAAATACCGCGTACGCTATCTTATGATAATGCGGGTACCGTGACTTGCATGCAGTAAGGACAGTGGACACATAGTAAACCGGCTTTTGAAGGGGGAATTTGTGTCCATCCGTTTCTCGTTCGACGACGAGCACTGCGCTTACAACTTGATGAGTTGCCGCAATGTATAATAGCATTGGTTCGCTAATGTTTGGCACGGCCAGGACTAGGTTTGTTGCCAATATGGCTTTTATTTCGTCGATTCCGGCCGTGGCGGCATCCGTCCACTCGAAGTGTTCGGTGCGCTGGAGGAGGCGATAAAGGGGTAATGCCTTTTCTCCCAAGCAGGAGATAAAGCGGCTTAGAGCCGCCACGCATGCGGTCAATTTTTGTATTTGTTTGAAGTCCTTTGGGATGTCCAATTGTGACAGCGCTCGGATCTTGGCTGGATTTGCTTCAATTCCTCTACCGGATACAATGAAGACCAAGAGCTTTCCGGCTGGTACGCCGAAAACACATTTTTCCGGGTTGAGCTTGATGCCGTATGTTCGGAGGTTTTCGAATGTGAGCCTCAAGTCGTCTACTAGAGATTCGACAGGCTTGGTTTTTACAACCACGTCATCTATGTATGCCTCCATTCTTTTGCCGATCCTGTTTGCTAGACATGTCTGAATCATGCGCTGATATGTTGCGCCAGCGTTTTTGTGCCCGAAGGGCATTGTGTTGAAGCAGAATGGGCCGTACGGTGTGATGAATGCCGTTGCGGCTTGGTCTGGCTCTGCCATTTTAATTTGGTGGTAGCCGGAGTATGTGTCGAGGAAACACAATGAATCGTGTCCTGCGGTAGCGTCGATGATTTTATCGATGCGGGGGAGGGCGAAGGGATCCTTTGGGCAGGCCTTGTTAAGGTCCTTAAAATCAACGCACAAGCGCCAGGATTTGTCCTTCTTTGGTACTATCACCAGGTTTGCTAGCCAGTCCGGATGCTTTATGTCTCTGATGAATCCGGCCTCCAATAGCTTGGCTAGTTCCTCTCCCATGGCTTGTCTCTTAGGTTCGGAGAAACGCTGAAGAGCCTGCTTGACTGGCTTGAATCCTTTTAGGATATTTAGGCTGTGCTTGGCCAGCCTGCGTGGGATTCCTGGCATGTCTGAAGGGTGCCAGGCAAAAATATCCCAGTTCTCGCGTAGGAACTCTCGTAGTGCGGTGTCGACATCAGGGTTTAATTGTGCCCCGATGGAAGCTATTTTTGTAGGGTCCGTTGGATGGACTTGGAATTTGACTATTTCGTCCGCCGGTTTAAAGGAGGTGGACTTGGATCTTTTATCGAGTATCACGTCGTCCCTGTTCACCGTGGAGCGCAGCGCAGTCAGTTCCTCGGCCGCTAGGGCTTCGGATAGTGCCTCGAGGGCCAGTGCGGCTGTCTTATTTTCGGCGCAGAGTGCTATGTCCGGATCACTAGCAAGAGTGATGATTCCGTTGGGCCCGGGCATTTTGAGCTTCATGTATCCGTAATGGGGTATGGCTTGGAAGATTGTAAACGCCTCCTGCCCTAATAGAGCTTGGTATCCGCTATTGAACAGGGCCACTTGGAATGTGACCTCTTCGGACTTGTAATTATCCGGTGTGCCG
The DNA here is from genome assembly GCF_056163025.1 of Triticum urartu. Taxonomy (NCBI): domain Eukaryota; kingdom Viridiplantae; phylum Streptophyta; class Magnoliopsida; order Poales; family Poaceae; genus Triticum; species Triticum urartu. Next base: position 310,908,420 of record NC_141877.1, read on the forward strand.
AACACCACATCTAGTGTGATTTTTCCTGTACAGCGCGCTTCCTGACTGGGGATTATTCCTCTAAAGGTTCTGCTGCTTCGCTCGATGCGGTTCCAGTCTATTTCCATTTTTCGAAGGGTTTCCTCATAAATGAGGTTCAATCCGCTGCCACCAACCATGAGTACCTTGGTGAGTCAAAAGCCGTCCACTATTGGACTGAGGACCAATGCGGCTGGTGCTCGGGCTATTCGGAATTTAGGTTCGTCACTGGCATTAAAAGTAATAGTCGTGTCACTCCATGGGTTTATTGTTGCCGTGTGGTAGAGCTCAGCAAGGCTGCGGAGTGTTCGTTTTCGCATATTATTTGATGCGAAAGTCTCGAAGACTGTTAATACCGTACTGGTATCCCTGGGCTGGTGCTCTGTGGCTTCTGGGGTTAGAAGATCTTCACCACTTTTGGCCACCTGCCGGAGTATCCAACATGCTCTAAGGCTATGAGTTGGTGTGGCGCCCTCTGCACTGTGAATTTTACAGGGTCCATTGAGCCATCCCTCCAGTACAGTTCCATGCCCTGTAGAGGGTTTCTGCTTTTTGGTGTTTAACCCGGGTGTCTGGCGATAATGCAACCTTTTATTTCGGACCGGGTTTGTATTCAGGGCCGGATTATCCCAAAATTTTATTTCGGTTTTCCAGGCGCTTTCCATCGCACAGTACTTTCGTACTATGGACGCCAAGTCGGCAAAGCGTGTAATTTCGCGGCGACTTATGGCGTTGAGGATTCCCTTGTCTGTGCAATTATTGCAGAAGAATGAAATTGCGTCTTCCTCGCGGCAGTCCTTTATCCTGTTCATGACCAGGAGGAATCTGGCCCTGTAATGGTGTACTGTTTCTTCGGGCTCTTGCCTAATTTGGGATAGATTGCTTATGTTTGGGTGGGTGGGTGGAATTGAATCCGAATCCTCACCCAATCTGAGACTCAGGGGCCAAGGAGTTTCCGAACTCGGAAGTTTGGATTCTTGGATGTTTTCCAATGAATCTAGCCCGCTGCCTGACTCTAGGTTCAGGTCTTGAGTGACGTCCTCCCCTCCACGGGTATCCGACTTGGAGGGATCGGGAATCCGGACATAGCTAGTCCTCAAGATAGATGAAGGGTTTCCGCATTGTTCCTCCGCCACTGCAACGTGATGGGTGACCTGGGGAGAGTTGATCTCTCTCAGATCGGGTTTAGGCCCAATCTGATCGTAGTCTGTAGCGACTTCCAGGGCAGCGATGCGATCCAAGAGCTCGTTTAGGGAAGAGAGCTCCATTGGATCTAACTGCTCGGCGAGTTCCGAGTTGACGTGAAGATTGCTTTCGGTGACCCGAGAAGTCATCGTCGGCGTAGCGACCGAATAGGCGGTCATAAGAAAACCACCTAGCCGGAGAGTTTGGCCGACAACCAAAGCTCCCTTAGCAATAGTGTCGTCTTTAAAGACGGGATGAGGCATCCTTCCCGATGGCGACGGCACAGCGGAACTCTCAATGAAAGCACCAATATCGGTGTTAAAACCGGCGGATCTCGGGTAGGGGGTCCCGAACTGTGCGTCTAGGCCGGATGGTAACAGGAGGCAGGGGACACAATGTTTTACCCAGGTTCGGGCCCTCTTGATGGAGGTAAAACCCTATGTCCTGCTTGATTAATATTGATGATATGGGTAGTACAAGAGTAGATCTACCACGAGATCAGAGAGGCTAAACCCTAGAAGCTAGCCTATGGTATGATTGTATGTTGTCCTACGGACTAAAACCCTCCGGTTTATATAGACACCGGAAGGGGCTAGGGTTACACAAGGTCGGTTACAAAGGAGGAGATATGCATATCCGTATTGCCTAGCTTGCCTTCCACGCCAAGTAGAGTCCCACCCAGACACGAGACGAAGTCTTCAATCTTGTATCTTCGTAGTCCAACAGTCCGGCCAAAGAATATAATCCAGCTGTCCGGAGACCCCCTAATCCAGGACTCCCTCAAGAAGACAACTCCTATTTACCCCCTGAGGTCTTCGCTCTAACTTGGCATGCTGATGTTGGGTATATCATGCATATGGTCTCTTGCATTGCTTACTTTATACATCAAATATGTCATCTGCTTAGTTTAGACATCCTTTGTGCGAATGCCATCTGTTTAGTTTATTCATCGTTTATGTGAATTATGCAACGCCATCTTGTTTAGCCCGGCATCATATATGTGAATTTTGCAATGCCATCCTGCTTAGCCAGTCATCTTATATGTAAATTATATCAGGCCATCCTTTTTTTGGTTACATATTACATTTGTCAAAAATGTTATTACATTCAACTGCTCTTCGTGTGCATCAGCCATTTGACACGGCGATGGCAAGTTCTGGAGTGAAAACAAGGTCTTCAGAGCAGACTATGCTATCTGACGAAGCGCATATCTCGCTGGTTACGGATAGCTCCTCAGAGGAGGATTCAGAGATAGATGACCAGTCCTTTTGCCCCCCGAGGTGTATGCTCTAACTTGGCAGGGTTATGTTGCTCATATCGTGCATATGGTGTCTCGCATTGCTATGTCATTTGATTATTTTAGACATGCTTTGTGTGAATGCCACCTGTTCAGTGTCTAATTACCATATATGTGAATTATGCATTGCCATCTTGTTGTAAGACATTATATATGTGAATTATACAATGCTATCTTGTTGCAAAGGCATTATATATGTGAATTATGCAATGCCATGTTGTTTAGCCAATCATCATGTATGTGAATTATATCATGCTACCATTTTTTTGTATTACGTGTTCCATTTGTCGACACCGTTTGTATATTCAACTACTCTTCCTATGCATCAGCCATTTGAAGCAGTGATGGAAGTATCTGGAGTGAAAACAAGGTATTCAGAGCAGACAATGCTACCTGCTGAAGCAGACATCTTGCTGGTTACAGAGAGCTCCTCAGAGGAGGATTCAGAGACTGATGACCAGTCCTATTTCCCCCCTGAGGTCTATGCTCAAACTTGGCAGGGTTATATTACCCATGTCATGAATGTTGTCTTGCATTGCTTAATTTTTACATCATATATGGATTGGCATCTACTGACTTGCTTACTATATAAATCATATATTTGAATTATATCATGCCATCATGTTTACATAGTACATACACATCATCTATCTGAATTATGGCATGGCAACCCATTTAATAAAGACATCATATAGTTATATCATCTCATCCTGTTTAGTGTTTGCAGTCATCATATTTTGAATTATGGCATTCTATCCGTGAATGTATGTGAATTATGGCATTCCAACCTATTTAATAAACACATTATATAGTTATGTCATGTCATCCTGTTTACATAGTCTCATATTTTGAACTATGTCTTTCCATCTTTTTTAGTTAGCCATCATAATGTGAAATTGTGTCATGCTATCCTATTTAGTTAGCCATCATATATGTGAAATTGTGTCATGCTATCCTGTTTGGTTAGACAACATAAATATGAATTATTTCATGCCCTCTTTTATTCCCCACTATCCATTGCACCTGTCTATCATACAATGTCTATACTTTCAATTACCTTTCTTGTTTATCGGCCATTTGAATTGGAGAGTGTGATGGCAGTATCTAAGGGAGTAACAACACGGTCTTCAGAAAAGATAGTGCTACCAGTTGATGTAGATAGAACCACGGTTGTACTTGCCCAAGGACGAGATCCACCGCACATAACCCAGACTCTCGCAGATTGTACCCCTACCCAGTTGGGCAGAGAACCAGCTACACCCCTTCTAACCCCAACCCCGGCAGGTAGTAACCCAGTTCCAGTTGACACCGCACCGTCTCCACCACAGAGCACCCAAACACGAGCAGTTAGTAAGGGAACTGCAGTGCCCAAAGCACGAGGTCCACCACTCTGAATCCCAACTCAACGCTTAAAGGAGAAGAAGATTTGTTCTCAGGTCAGGTTCTGTAGCTATGGTTCATACTCCTTTGCTCTTGCATGACTGTATTTACTCATACCAACTATTTTCAAATTTGAAGGATGGAATTGAAACTCCAATGGCGCAACAGGTATGTTTTAAACTTGTTTCTTTAACTGGTTTGCTGTTGTAACCTGCTCTATGTTGATTTCAGTTTCAATTGAATAAACAGTTATGTTCTCATGTCATGCACATTACAAGTGTTGTTATTTCTCTATAGTTACCCACACTTATATTCTGTCTATTCTGCCTTGTCTTGAACAAATATTATTTGAACTGTGTCTCTATCTTGATTTGGCAACAAAAACTAGAATGATATAGACCATAAAGTGACCATGGTACATAGATATATGTTTGTTTCATGCTGTTATCCTGTCCACTTTACTACTGAACTCATTTACCAAAATGAGTTTCATATACAACATGGTAAACATGTGATGTGTCTGCTTGTTTCTCTTTTAGAATGCAGACAAAATATTGGAGAACAGTACCGCGTTATCCAATGGTAAAGGAAGTAATGCAGATAAGGTTCAAGATAGTGAGACATCCCTGTTGGTCTCCAAGAAAGATGATAAAAACTATCTTGACGACAGTGAGGGAACCCAAAAGTCCTGTCTTGATGTAGTGTTCGAGTTACTGGCCACTACTGCTGGCACAAGCTCTTCGAACTCGCTGCCTGAATCAATCCATCTTCTTGAGTCTCAACTTCAAGTTGAAAGACATCGATCAGATGTGCTGCGACAGGAAGCTGAAGGACTGAGGAAGTCCCTGCAGAATTCAGATGCATATTTTCTGGTGCAACAACAAGCGCTGGAGGATTTAAGCGCCAAACAAGAGAAACTTAATAAGCTTGCTAAGCATCTTGCCAGCATTATGGGTACCCAGGATATTGTTTCTTGAGATCTTCTGAAGTGGTTTCAGTTCTGGATTTGTTTTGCTGCGATGTTTATTTGTGCTGGTCGCCAACTTTGACAACCAGTGTATATGATATGCTGCTTTGTTCCCTATATTTGCACTGGTGGCGAACTTTGATGCCCAATGGTTGTAATATGTGTAATAGCCGTGATAGCCTAGCGTTAGTTGCTTGCGTATTTATTTCCTTGTTGTCTTGTTTATTTGTTTGCTTGTAGTCATTGCAGTTCTTTTTCCGCGGTTAGCTAGTGGCTGCAATAACCTATTTTTTAAAACTAGGCCACAATAACCATGGGCTAATATTTACTGTAGTGACACCGGGCCTCCTACTGGCCGTAGAAACAGTGGGCCTTCTAAAGGCCGTAGAAACAATGGGCCTTCTACGGGCCATAGAAACAATGGGCCTTCTGTGGGCCGTATTACAATGGGCCTTTTACGGGCCGTATAATCGATTGGCCAAACATGGGCCAAACAGACCGCATTATCGCTGTAAACGGGCTAGAGTTGGAATCATCCGTTCATGGGCTGACCATAATGGGCCATCGTTAATAGGCCGTATTTGATGACGCTATGAAATCGGCCCAACGTATTAACAGACCACAAACGGGCCGACTGTAACCACGGGCTGAATTTGGCCCACAAGCAGAAAATGATAGTAACGTGCCGTAAGTAAACGAATGCTGGAAATGAGCCCAAGAATAAATGGGCTCTGAGAAGGCCAAAAGATAACATGGGCTGGAAACGGCCCAACGGAATAACGGGCCGTTAATGGGTATAAAGTGATACACTGTTCATTACGGGCCAGTTTCACCGCAGGCCGTTAATGGGTGTAAAGTGATACACTGTTCATTACGGGCCAGTTTCACCACGGGCCGTTAGTAGGCCAGGAGTTACATAGGGCCTCATATGGGCCGAAAGACGTCATGGGCCATACATGGGCCAGAAGTGAAAACGGGCTGGAATCATATTGGATGGCCCAGATGACGCTACTGGGCCTAATTTGGATAGGGCGTAACGGGCCTTGGGTTAGCGGGCTGTAAATGGTCTATATTCGAACAGGCCGTTAACAGGCTTTCCATGGGCCGGCCCGCCAGCTTTTGACCAAGTCAAACGGGCCGGCCTTTTCACAGGAATGGGCCTCTGTTGGGCCGTGCCACGTGTCGACGTATCATAGGCGCCTATATGACCCACTGACGAGCTGACACGTGTTTCGTCCGACCAATAAGAATTTTACACGTGGAAATTTCCCATTGGTCGGGGCTGTTAACGGGTTATCGGATCCAAAACCCGACCCGATAGCTTAACGGCATTCCATTATGGTGGATGCCACGTGTCGGTCACCCTTGACGAAAGCACTTCTGTGACGCGTGATTTATCGTCATGGAAGTGGACACTTCCGTGATGATAATTTTGGTAATGTCATGGAACACTTCTACGACAGCACAGGTATGACTATCTTGATTCTGTCATAAATTTGTCATGGATGTACATGCATGACAAAAAAAGCGACCTACTGTGACAAACACATATCATCATGGAAGTGTATTTTTTTTTGTAGTGAGAGACACATGATCCAAAGTCAACATGGGAAGATACAAAGGGTAACTGGTTCTTCTCCGTGAGGAGGTCTTGATGGTCTTCTCCGCGAGGAGGTCTTGAATCCAACATGGATCTTCTCCGTAGAGGGGCCGCGATCTCTCTCATGGAGTAGATCCGATGTGGATGAGCGAGGCTCTATCTCTAATATGAGCTATCACAACGTTGACCTTAGAAAGGAGGTGGAGGTGGTCTATTTATAGTTTTAGCCACGAAGGGGTAAGTGGGAGAGGGGTACAAGTCCAAAGGCCCGCTACTGCGCACAGGTAGGTATCGGACGACCGGTGGGGGTCGGACGTCCGGTGGCTCAGGACGGTGCAGACGTCTGGCGTGCGTCGGATGTCCGTTAATTCTTCTCGGGTGTAGTGGCACCGGTCGTCCGGGTGCTGGGACTCGTCGGACGTCTGGCCGCTGTAGCACTCATCGCTTGTAGTACTTCTGGCCGTCTGGGATGTACCAGGTATGGGATGTCCGATGGCTGTAGCTTGTAGCAGCTCCGTCTTCTTCTGTCTTAGCTTCCACACTTCCCTCGCGGATGGTGTAGGTGTTCCTTGGCGCTTGCACTCCTCCACGTCGTCCGTAGCGTTCCGACAATACCTATGCGTGCACACGAGAGAAGTGTCAAGTAGTATATCATCCTCGAAGGGGTCAAGTGAACACGCGTAAAGGAGATGATTCACCTTTGTGTATGTGGAGTGAATGTCGAACGTATCACTTGCCAAACAGACTCTTGACATGGTGATGTCCGTGGGATGCTCCACATTATCTCCCCTCCCTTGGGAAAGATCCGACCTCGGATCGAAACCAAATCACCATGGGAAAGAGATGGCGTCGCCGAGTAGGCATGGTCGATCACCAAGTTCTCGTCATCTTGAAGCTCGAAATGGGTACTCTCCAATGTCGCACCATCTTGGGATTCCTTCAAAAGGAGCAAAGACAACAAACACTTGGAAAAACAAATGTGGTTAGCGTTAGTGCAAAACCAAGCATTCAAGAGGTGATGCACCAAACAAGTGTCGTCATCATGCAAAGCATATGGTTTGACAAAGGATTGTGACATGGCATATAAGCACATAAATTGAGCACAAGCAAAGATATCATGGGGACAAGCATGTAAATGTGAGGTAGTGATGCAAATATGTTGGACAAGTGAATAAGCATCTACCTCAAGATCATAGCAAACATGGGCAAAGCGCTTAATGAAAGGTCTAAGGTGGGCATAGGAATCATTCACAACACCAAAAGAAATGAAGTGTCTAAACACACGGGTCAAGTGCAAGACAATCCAAGCATAACGTGCATAGGGTGTAGTGAATATAGTGTGGCACTCAACACAATAGAAATAGCAATTGTTCATCATGTGTGAGGCAATCATGGAAATCATGTCATGTGAGCAAATAATAGACATAGGCAATGCACATGACATATCGCAAGCACGAACACAAAGCAAGATGGAAGTATCATCATAGGCATGGGGCACAAAGCAAACATGGCAATAACAAGCAATATCTCCACCAAGCTTGCAAATACACATACAAGTATGATAATCAATCATCATGTGTAATGCAAAGCATGGGTCACAAATGCTTGGCAAAAGCATAGGAATTAGCATATCATGCAAAGTGAACATGGCAAGATGGGCAAAGGATATATAATGGACAACAACCCATAGCTAAGTGAGGGCCATGTAGAAGAAATGTGTGAACTCTTTGCATGAAGAGAGCGGTGGGAAAGACAATCCATGGGATCCCAAGTCATCATTGCTCTCTAGAGCTCATTTTGTCAACTCGTGGGATTGTGAGGTTGACAAGAATTCATGGGTACCAACACAAAAGAGACACAAACGAAAGAAATTGTGTGTGTGGTACATATACACATCATCCATCATGATGTGTATGTGCACGTGAAAGTTAGCACAAGATAAGCATCACTCCAAGAAATTTGATGTATGGTATAAGAACATGTCATCCATCATGAAAGAATAATTATTGTGTATAACACGATGGGGATGCAAATTGAGCATACAAGTATAAGGATCATGCAATGGATGTGAGTGATCACAATCTCCTAAAATGTATGGGGAAACTATGGGGGTCTCCTCATGTGCAATATTTGAAACATCATACGGAGAAAATGGACAACGTCCAAAACAATGCATATCTGAAGCTAGGTGGTTATGGCATGGCATATGAGATAAATGATGCAAAGGTAGCATGTCAATATCATCACAAGAGAAACAAATGCCAATAACCATAGGCTTGTCATCTATGCCATATGTGCAAATTGGGCTTATTTTAATGGCATATGCATAATCACTATGAAGAGATTGCAAATATGACATATAGTTGATCAAATGCATAGCATATGACAAGTCAAGCGGATTGGCAAACATGATGTGACCGAGAGAATTAGCACAAGAAATCCTATGTAACATGGCATCACAACTAATATACTCCACATGACAATCATCATACTCATCATAAATGGGTAAATCATCGCATGGGAAAGTCGCACTAGCATGAAGCATGGTAATAGGTTGATCAACATCATGCAAGCAATCAATGTCAAGAATGTCCACAAGTGGGACTAGAGCATCACCTTCACCTATGTTACCTTTGTCATTCCACTCATGTGGTGTAGGTGAGGTGGGAAAGACCAAATGGTGGTCATCTTCATCTTGATGGAACCATGTGGGGGGTGCATCATATTCCACCATGGCCATCATCTTGTCTAAAGGGAGGACGAAGTCATCGTGAATCGGCGCGTCATCATAGATGGGACCTAGCACCAAATGAGAAGACAAAATAGAGGTAGAGGTCAAGTCGTTAGTGTTTAAAGTGGCCTCACATGACCTATCAACTATCTCACTCTCTCTATGTGGTGGTTCACTCACTCCCTCAAGGTAGGTGCACTCAATCTCATGTATGGTGAAGTCACTCATCTCACTCAAGTGGTGGGGGTTGTGGCTCTCCTCACATTGGAATTGTGGCAACACATCATATATGGGGCTACTGGTGAAGTCACTCTCGCTCTCAATATGGTGGCTAAAGTCACTCAAGCCATCATACGTCACCGTGGTCGAAGGGAAAATCCCATGCTCAACCATCTCATTGTTGTCGCCGTGGATGAAGGCCGAAGATGGCACATCATCACTCTCGCCTCCTAAGATGGAAGCATCATCTTTCTTGTCACCATGTCGCTCGCGTCCAAAGCATGTTCCTTGATGGTCTCTGTAGTCGTAGTCGTCGCCGCACCATCTTAAAAAAGAGTCGAAGTAGACTCGGCATCATCAATGCCACAAAGAGGGATGGTGGTGAAGTTGAACTTGGGAGCATCGTCTTGGAGCTCGTCGGGCCTGGACATCGTGCTGGTACTAGCCTCATGCTCGTTCTCATGGAGCTTGGTCGTCGCGAAGTGAGCTTGGGGTGGAGAAGCTTTAGCCTTCATGAGTTCTTGTGCCGCCTTGAGAGCACCAATGTAGTTGTCGTCGAGGGACTTGTAGTTCTTGAGGAAGATCCTCTTGGAGATGTCGTTGTGCGATCCCATCATGAAGTGGAACTTCATCGAAATGGGGTCGTCCACGCTGGCTCGTCGCAAGGCAATCTTCATCTCCTTGAAGTACTCATCGATGGACTTGGATCCTTGGATGGTGTTCTCCAATTGGTGTAGAAGTTGTTCCATGTAGGTTGGAGGCACAAACTCTCACCACAAAGCTCTCTTCGTCTTGGGCCAACTCATGTCGTAGGTCTCCGAAGGTGCGTGAAGCCACCATGTGGACGCGTAGTCGTGGAAGTTCCTTGTGGCGCACTTCACTTGATCTGTCGGAGGAACTTGATGTAGCTTGAGGTAGTCTTCCATCAAATGCTCCCACTTGAGATACTCCTTGGGTTCTTGAGTCCCATAGAAAGGAATCGTGTGGTCGATGTCAAGGTCGTAGTAGCTCGTGGAAGTCACGGACTTGAGCTTGGGAAGCTTCTCTTGAGGTGCTTGTGGGCGAAGATGCCGTATGTCCGTAGGCAAAGATGCCTTGAAGTCGCTTAGCGAAGATGCCAAGGGAGATGGTGAAGTCGTTGAGCGGTTGTTGGTGTTGAGCTCTGGACCTTCACGTCCTTGTTGGTGATGCTGTCGATGCCGATGTCATTTTGCCGGAGATGGTAGCTCGGAGACATGTGCTCTTGAGCGTCTTCTCGAAGATGAGGAAGATCGCTTATAGGACTTGATGAGGGCTTTGATCTCCTCCATTTGAGCTTGCATCTTGGCGTCGTTGGAGTTGTTCGTGGCATTGAACTCGTCGTTGTTGTTGTAGATCGAAGATGAAATGTCTTGCCTATCCATTACAAGACTCGAGCAAATATGAGTGGGAGAAAGAGAAGAACTATACCAAATGTACCTTGACCGATGTTGAAGATGGATCAATGATCACTCAATGATGTAACACAGAAATAGCACAATTGGTATCGATATTGTCGATTTCTCACATCTACACAAATAAGGCTTATGGTGGAGATCGGTGAGGATAGTGGCACAAAAATTTAATGCAAAATGTTAGCAAGAGTCAATAAAGTTGAAAGAGATTCACAAATTTGCAAGTGAAACAAGTAGACCAATAGCAATATGTGGTACACGGAAACACACACACGGATAGATAAATGGGGTCGTGCAACCAAGGAGTTAGCACAAAATGTGGAATCCACGGAAAACGCTCGTGTTGCACAACTCAAGAGAGACGCTAGCACGATTGCTCAATAGGCGGATACGACACTTGTGCACAACCTATAAGATGCAAAAATGTATGAACTTTCTATCCCAAGTATGCTATGTATGATGTTCCCGTGGTATGATCCAAGATGATCGGATATGACAATCTTGTATGCAATGTGGTATGATGCTATGGCACTTGCTTACAAGCTTCTTTGCTCTTTCTCTTTTGCTTAAAAGCTTATTTTGTTGTATGGCCACTGTTGCACAATGCACAAACCAAGATAGCAATTGTGTATATGCGGGAACAAACTTGAGGCACATGAGATGATATGATACCAATATGATATGGTATGTATGCAATGGATGATGTAGATCACTAATGCGCACAAGTAACGTTGCCGGCAATACTCAAATGGCTAGTCTCGGTAGGCAAGTAACGCAAAATGGCCTAGGGGTTATCAATGCAATGGCAAGGGAATATACAATGGAGGGATACCACGATACCAAGATGATATGGAGGTTACCGTCTGTGGCGATGATGAGTGGCGGTGATCTTGATGGAGATACCAAGATGATGGAGACTCGTCCCTAAGTAGCCGAAACACCTTAGGAAACGGAAAAACCGCGAACTCAAAATCTGAAATGTCAAATGGTGGTAGCGAGATGCGGTGGTGGTTGCGGAAGCTCAATGGGATTGCGAAAATGGAGGGTAGGGTGGTGGAATATACACGGTGTCGGAGTTGCAAGCACGGTCCCTAAGTAGCCAAAACACCTTAGGAGACACAACTCACAACACAAACAAAAATTGGGTCAAGTTGCGGTGGCGGATTTGTATGGTGGGTAAGCCTATGCGGAAGTGGTGGTTAAGTAGCCGAAACACCTTAGAAGACTCAAATCACTACTCAAGCAACCACTAATGCTATGGGGATCAATATGGGTTAGGTTGCGGAAGTCGGTGGTGTGTAGTGGATGATGTGGTGGAAGCCCTAGGCAAAGATGCCAAAGTTCCAAAACTTTGATGGTGTCAAAACTTGTTGATGGTATTTTTGTGGGAAGGGGGATGTCAAGAGCTTCGAAACGAGCTAAAGAACGTCAAAATCGGAGTTCGGATGAATTAGTTATGGCCGAAACAAGAATCACCCGAAGTCAGTTTTTACAGGTTACGGACGTCCGTAAATGGATGGATGTCCGGTCGCCGGACATCCGGTCAGGTCGGAAATCCATAAATTTGGCTCGGGTTTGGGGTTCCGGTTGTCCGAAAAAGGTCAGGCGTCCGGTGTTTCCTGAGGCTCCGTACGTCCGTAAAACGTCGGTCGTCCGGTGGGTCGGGGTCAACGCGAGATGCGAGTTTCGGGACACGATTTTGGGCAGAATTTGGGGATTTTGGGGTCAAAATTGAGGAGATTTCGTGGATGAAAGATGGGGAAACTTTGGGAGATGCTAGATCCACTTGAAACCAAGCAAATCCATGGATGAAATCCAACAAAACTTCGTCAAACCAACAAATCACAAAAAAATTGGGGCTATTTTTGGTGGGGATTTTCGAAATTGGGTAAGAACACAACAAAATTAGGCTAGAAAACGAAGAGGGGAGGCTCCGAAATCGTGATCAACGTGGCTATGATACCAATATGATGTAGGATTGGGTAAGAACATGAAGAACACGAGGGGAAACATGAGGGAAACCACGAGGGGAATCACAAGAGAATCACTCAAACCAACATGAACGATCACACATGTGCTAGATCCTCGAAACACAAAGAGAAACACACGATCCAAAGTCAACACGGGACGATAAAAAGGGTAACCGGTTCTTCTCCGTGAGGAGGTCTTGATGGTCTTCTCCGCGAGGAGGTCTTGAATCCAACGTGGATCTTCTCCGTAGAGGGGCCGCGGTCTCTCTCATGGAGTAGATCCGATGTGGATGAGCGAGGCTCTATCTCTAATATGAGCTATCACAACGCCGACCTTAGAAAGGAGTTGGAGGTGGTCTATTTATAGTTTTAGCCACGAAGGGGTAAGTGGGAGAGGGGTACAAGGCCAAAGGCCCGCGGCTGCTCACAGGCAGGTACCGGACGACCGGTGGGGGTCGGACGTCTGGTGGCTTAGGACGGTCCGGACGTCCGGCGTGCGTCGGATGTCCGTTGAGTCTTCTCAGGTGTAGTGGCACCGGTCGTCCGGCTGGTGCCGGTCGTCCGGGCGCTGGGACTCGTCGGACATCCGGTATTCGTCGGACGTCCGGCCGCTGTAGTACTCGTCGCCTATAGTACTTCTGGTCGTCTGGGCTACACCAGGTACCGGATGTCTGGTGGCGTCCGGACGTCAGGTGGCTGTAGCTTGTAGCAGTTCTGTCTTCTTCCGTCTTCGCTTCCACGCTTCCCTCGCGGATGGTGTAGGTGTTCCTTGGCGCTTGCACTCCTCCACGTCGTCCGTAGCGTTCCGACAATACCTATGCATGCACACGGGAGAAGTGTCAAGTAGTATACCATCCTCGAAGGGGTCAAGTGAACACACGTAAAGGATATGATTCACCTTTGTGTATGTGGAGTGAATTTCGAACGTGTCACTTGCCAAACGGACTCTTGACATGGTGATGTCCGTGGGATGCTCCGCATCACACCATCAGGATATGGCAACAGGAATGGTTCTATATCACAGAACTCCGTGGCTCTAAGTGGGCAGCCACTCTAGCCTTCAGATCCGGACCCCCGCTAAGGCTCACATCCTGGACTGACAGGGGTCCTGAATGGGGGTCGGTTAATGAGGTGTTGCGGCTGCAGAAGCGCGTCAAGAGCATGATAGCGAAGGGTGATGTAATTCAAGTGATGCTGATCCGCCGCGTACTTCCCTGCCAGCAGCGGCCCCTCAAGATGTGGGATTTCAATCCAGAAGGGTCGTAGACCCTACAACGGTTCTACATCACAACGCATAAGGGGATCTGGAAGCTTCTTTTTAAGAAGCAGAAAACATGGCCGAAGTTATCAGACGACACCGGCCTCGACTGCAACCATCCGGCCATTGAGGTAAATTCTTAATCCTCCGAACATCAATAGATTTGTCACTCCAAAGGAGATGTATTGAGTAATCCATCCCCGAACAGGTTTGGATCAAGAGAGTGGAACATATTTGGTGTCCGGCTCCGCTCCTCGAGGACCCAGCCAATCCTCTATTAATGAGGATGCTAGTCCCAGCGCCATATCAGGCGCCGGTAAAGAAGGACAAGAAGAATAAGAAGAAGAAGAAGAAAGAGGATGACTCTTCGGACGCAATGTCTAGAGAAGCTGATGCCCAATCCTCTCACTAGGGCGAAGACGATGACGAGGAGGAGGACGAAGAAGAAGATCCTCCCCGCAAGGGCAAGAAAGGGCGTCCTCCGAAGACCTCGAGGCCGAAGCTGAAGGAAATATGCCCTAGAGGCAATAATAAAGTTATTATTTATTTCCTTTGTAACATCCCAAATGTGCAATTTGGAATGTTATACACTAGATCATCATGCATATTATATTTCTTGCATTTTGGTTGATCCTAGAAATTTCACGCAACTCAAGGACCTTCGGAGAGAGTTGGAGATTTCGTTATTTTCATATTTGAGAGTTTTCTCGAATTTGAAAAGAGGATCATTTGATTTATTTATTTCATCTTCAATTATTTTCGAATATCAAATATGAGAGGGGGAATAATATGACTTTCCCAAAAATTTAGGAAAATGAAGATCTAATGGATAAATCAATTTTTGTTTTCCGGAGTTTATTTGCATTTTATTTGGATAGGGAAAAATGCATGTTTTCAAAAAAATTGCATTCTAGGTCCGGAGTAAAGTTCATTTTGTTCGGCTCATTTTTAGGAGTCGGGGAAAATTTACTTTAGAATTTTTCGAGTTCGTTTAGTTTTCTTTTTCTTTGCTTTTCTGCGCGCGGAACTATTTAAAAAAAAGGAGTGCAGCACCCCCGCCTGGGCCAAGGCCCAGCCGGCCCAGCCGGCCTCCTCGCCGCGCGCGCCAGCCAGGTCGCCGCCTCGCCCGAGTCCGGCTTGGACTCCAAGCCAGCCGCCGCCGCCTCTTTTTCGTGCCCCCTCCCCCAAGTAAACCCCTCCCCTCCCTCCTATAAATACCCCCACACCAGCCCGCCGCCCCAAGCAGCAGCAGCAGCCGCAGCCGCGCGCCAGCCCCGCCGCCGCCTAGCAGCCGCCGCCGCCTAGCCGCCGCCGCCCCTAGCCGCCGCCACCGGAGCCCCTCGCCGGAGCCTCGTCGAGGTAGCCGCGCCTCTCTTTTTCTTCCCCGGTCCGGTTTTTCCTAAAAGAACTGTTCGGTTTTCTCTCTGTTTCTTTTCTTTTCTTCCGGTTTTTGTTTCGGTTTTCTTCCTAAACCCTAGATCGGTTTTCCGTTTCTTTTTCGATTTCTTTTCCGAAAACCCTAGATCGGTTTTTGTTCTTCTTTCGGACCGCTCGTCTCAATGAACGTGATCACCGATATTTCCCGGTTAATGACGCTTGTTCGTTTAACCGTTCCTTGTTTTCTTTCTCGTCGGATTTATTCCGTGATCGTGATCTCAGATCCGATCTTCATTCTAGTCTTTCTTCCCGCTCGTTTATCGGAATCAGGTGATTCAAGCGCCTGGAGTTTCGTTTCAAAACCGCCGTTCCGTCTAATCAACTTGAACAAGTTTTTGCCACAATAAAAATTTGACCTAGATTCAACTTGCTAGAACCGAGTTGTTTTATTCCGCCGTTTGTTTTCCGTTTCTTTGTTCGGTTCGTTCTTTCTTTGCAACCGGAGTTCTTAAGTTGAACTATCTGGTTCGTTCTCTTGTTCGAGTTTTACCTGTGCATTAGATGAGTTCTTATTGTATGCTTGTTGTTTGTCTGCGATAGATCACCCGGATTGCGCCGCTTGTTACTTCGATTCCCTAGGTCTCGCGGATCATCAGCAAGGCAAGTAACACTTTGATCATACCTTTTCTACAACCCATGTTTTATTGCATTAGATCAATCCTCTCACATTGCATGATTAGGATCTAATTAAATTGTGGGATGGGAAGTAGATGAGGTAGTACCTATCACCTGTATTACTATGAAACCCTTGGGAGTTACTTCTACGTTTGCTTATTATGCCATGCTATGCTAGTAGACGTGGATTGGGTGAGTGATATCCATGACAGATGTGAGTTTGTTAATTTTTAATGGTTTATCTAAGGTGGCAACTTAAACACACATCTGGGTGGATTGAGGCACCTGATGTCTATCAGGACTTGCCTGTTTTTTTTTCGGACCGCCACCCAGGCTCAAAGGGATCATAAGATAATTCATGCTAGAAACTTCCGTGTGCAGCCACATGCTACTATGGGCTCTGGCATAGTTGACTAAGTTGTGCGAACTCTTACGGGGTGGACTAGCAGATGTAGGGGTTGTAGGTGGTACGGTCTACCCCACATGTAAGGTGCTAGTGCTTCTGAAAGACTATGTCTCGATCATCCGTCTTCTCAAACACCATGTAGTGCGAGAAAACAAACGGAGGCGATCGAGTCATGTGGGGAAAAGTGCGCAAACCTCTGCAGAGTGTACAAACTAATCATGATTAGCCGTGTCCCCGGTTATGGACAACTTGAGTATCTAGTACTTGAATATCATGTGAATGTCAACATGTTACTTCTAATTAATGTTGTTGGGTTTTAATTATTCACTTAATTGGGATCGGAATGCTGTCAACCATTCTCGATGTTTCACAACCACCATGATAGTTAAATAAATTTATTCCTTTGCAGTAGGGAAAAACTGGCTTTACGCAAAACTGTAACCATAGAGCTTTCCACCAGCCATATATGCATATAGTATAGCTATTTCATTCCATTACTCTCTATGTGTTACTTTGCCAGCATATTCCATGTGCTGACCCGTTTTCGGGCTGCAACTTCTCATGTTGCAGACTATTCAGACGACGAGTAAGGTGCTTTTAGGTTGTGGTTCTATACTCAGTGATGCCGCTGGAGTTGATGGACCCATTTATCTTCCGAGTCTTCCGCTGTTATCATTATTAGGTGGCCTTAAGCCATTTTTATTGCAATAAGTTCTCTTTGAGACAACGTTGTAATAAGTGTGTGATTGCCACTCTGCTATAAATCCTTCGATGTACTGTGTGGTGTCAGCATTACTGATCCAGGGATGACACCTGAGCACAGAGCACTTGATCCATTCGGATCGGGTCGCTACAGAGATGGTATCAGAGCACACGCTGACTGTAGGACACGACCACTAAGTTAAAGCCATAGATCACCATTCTCTTCTCATTTTCTAACTCCTCATCTTTTCTACTCTTTTAGGATGACGCACGTGAAGATTAAGTACGCTCAACCGGATGAAGGCACACCATTTGGATTTCACCTGAAGGAAGTCACCAAGTACCTGAACATTGGATTACCAAGCTTCACGGGAACCTTCAGCGCCACTCTGCCTGAAGAGGAGCACTGGAAGATTCAAGCTCACGTTCCGGGAAGGACATTCGCGCCAATCACGAAGCCTATAGATAGTGTTTTCAATGCACCAACCTGGAGTCTGGGAAGGAGCATTGCAGCTCATATCACCATAGGACGCATTGGAGAAGTTTACCAAGAAGACCTCAAGGACACTATCTACCAGATTTGCGGACGCCGAGATGAACAATGGGAGTTAGTTAGCACCAAGAAGGATAGATCCATTGCATCATTCATCCAGGAGTTAAACCAGCACATTCGACGCCACGAGAACCAGATGTGCAATGATATGATAGAGTTGAAGAATGCGAAGGCAAGGATCATCGAGCTAGAAGGGGAACTGAAGTCTACACGCAAGGACTACATGGACGAGATCGTAGCTCTAGCGAGACACAATAGCGATCTTAAGCAGGAGATTGAAGAACTCAAGAGGAAGTTAGCATCCATGGAGGAAGACGAGTACGTCGCATGTCCGTACAACTACATCATCATCGACGACACCGATTCGGATCCAAGTGAACCCGACTTTGAAGACGAAGCTGGAGCAGATATCATGGAGTCTTCCACCGGTTCAAATTTCTAGATGACCACCAGATAGTAGTAGTATTCCCCCATGTAAACATTATAGTCGAGCACTTTTGCGATAGTTAGACCGTTTGTAAGCCCTTGTTTGATTGAATGAAATGATTTTGTGTGCATTTTCTCATGTGCATTGGGGTAGTGTTTTCTCTTTAGACCTCACTCTATTCTCAATTCTCGTCTTTTCTAAACCCTCAGATGCCTCCGAGGCGTGACAATGGATTCCCACAGGAGCTCACTCAGTTGATCCAGCAACAGAATCAGTTGATGCAGATGTTAGTCCAGAACCAGCAGAACAACAACAACAATCCACCACCACCACCCCCAGTTGACCACTTAGCCCGTATCCTTAGGCTGAACCCGCCGGTGTTTTCCAGTAGCACCGAGCCGATAGTAGCGGACGATTGGCTCCGCAAGATAGGAAGGGAGTTGACCACTGCAGGATGCACGAATGGTGAGAAAGTGAAGTTTGCCGCTCACCAGCTTGACGGACCCGCGGCAGCATGGTGGGAGAATTTCACAGCCACTTACCCAGTTGACACTGTCACATGGGATCAGTTTCAGCAAGCTTTCCACACTGCCCATGTTTCAGCAGGAGCTATGGCCATGAAGAAGCGTGAGTTTCGCAGCTTACGCCAAGGAGGAAGGACAGTTGGCCAGTACGTTGACGACTTTAGCAAGTTAGCACGTTATGCCCCAGATGACGTTGCTACGGATGCAGCTAAGCAGGAGAAGTTTCTGGAAGGACTGAATGATGAACTAAGCATGAAGTTGATGGTAGCGAGTTTCAACAACTACCAGGAGTTGGTAGATCGTGCCATCATGATTGAAGGGAAGCAACAGCAGATTGAGAACCGTAAGAGGAAGTATGGACAGGGGAAGTATAACTCGGGAACCCAGCAGAAGCCCCGTTTTACCCCTAAACCGGGATTTCAGTTTCAGCACACCCATGGAGGAGGTAGCTCGCACAACCATAATGGCCACAAGAATGGTAATGGGAATGGAGGAAGCAACGGCCAGAACCGGACCACCCCATCGACCCCAACCAAGAGAGACCTGAGTCAAGTCACCTGTTTCAAGTGTTCCAAGACCGGACATTATGCCAATGAATGTCCTGAAGGCCAGAATGGAAATGTCAATGGAAGCTCTGGGAAGAAGCCGAACCCTTTCAATAGAGGACAGGTGAACCACGTTAATGTGGAGGAGGTTGAAGATCAGCCCGATGCAGTAATAGGTAAGTTTTTGGTTAAGTCATTTACTGCACTCGTTCTTTTTGATACTGGTGCATCGCATTCATACATCTCAAGGGGATTTGTGGATAAGTATAACCTACCAACCCAAGCCCTTAGGTCACCCATGTTAGTAACCTCGCCAGGAGCAGAGTATGTGGCAAGTTTATGGTGTGATCGGTTACCATTAAGGATTGGTAACTATGTTTTTCCCTCAGACCTAATAGTATTGGAATCTCAAGGATTGGATGTGATATTAGGCATGGATTGGTTATCAAAGTATGACGGGAAAATTGAGTGTGCTAGTAAGTCAATTTTGCTTACCACACCAGAAGGAAGAAGGATCAAGTATGTATCCCGACATGTACCAAAAAGGACACAAGTGAATTGCCTAACAGGAGTCGTGCAGGAGGAAGTACCAGTGGTAAAGGATTTTCCTGATGTATTTCCAGAAGAGTTGCCAAGCATGCCACCGGATAGAGACATCGAGTTTTTAATTGAGCTTTTTCCAGGTACCGGCCCAATATCGAAGCGACCATACCGGATTCCAGCAAAGGATTTGGTGGAAATTAAGAATCAGATTAAGGAGTTACTGGATAAAGGTTACATTCGCCCAAGTTCTTCGCCTTGGGGATCACCCGTACTTCTAGTGGAAAAGAAGGATGGATCATTAAGGATGGTTGTAGATTATCGGGGATTGAATGAAGTAACCATCAAGAATAAGTACCCACTGCCAATGATTAATTATCTGTTTGATCTTTGCAAGGAGCTAAAGTGTTTTCCAAGATCGATTTGTGATCAGGGTACCATCAATTGAAGATTCGGGAGCAGGACATACCTAAGACAGCATTCACCACGAGATATGGACTGTATGAGTATACCGTTATGTCATTTGGATTGACTAACGCACCTGCCTATTTTATGAACCTGATGAACAAAGTGTTTATGGAGTTTTTGGATAAGTTCATCGTAGTGTTCATTGATGACATCCTGGTTTATTCAAAGAATGAAGAGGAGCATAAGGAACATTTACGTTTGGTTTTTGAGAAACTAAGGGAACATCAGTTATACGCCAAATTCAGAAAATGTGAGTTTTGGTTGAAGGAAGTTGGATTCCTCGGACACGTTATATCCGGAGAAGGTATAGCAGTTGACCCCACTAAGGTTGAGACCGTAACCGAATGGGAAGCACCAACAACAGTTGGAGAGATCCGGAGTTTTCTTGGACTCGCAGGATACTACCGGAGATTCATTGAGAACTTTTCAAAGATTGCAAAGCCTATGACTGAATTGTTGAAGAAGGATACTAAGTTCAAATGGACTGAGGAGTGTGAGGCTAGTTTCCAGGAATTGAAGAAATGTTTGGTTACCTCACCGGTATTGATTTTGCCAGATCAAACCAAGGATTATGAGGTGTATTGCGACGCTTCACGTCGAGGACTTGGAGCGGTGCTTATGCAGGAAGGAAGAGTTGTTTCGTATGCCTCACGGCAACTGAAGCCTCATGAGTTGAATTATGCCACGCATGATTTGGAGTTAGCAGCCGTAGTGCATGCATTGAAGACGTGGAGACATTTCCTCATTGGAAATCATTGTGAGGTGTACACGGATCACAAGAGTTTGAAGTACATTTTCACTCAGAAGGAGTTGAACCTCCGACAAAGGAGATGGTTGGAGCTCATCAAGGATTATGATATGAAATTGCATTATCACCCTGGGAAAGCTAATGTAGTAGCTGACGCTTTGAGCTGTAAGAGCCATGTCAACACCCTAGTGACGGGGAAAATACCCAAGGAGTTAGCAGAAAACCTTCGTGAGCTATGTTTGGAAATAGTTCCGAGAGGCTATGTAGCAGCATTGGAGATTCAGTCAACATTGATGGATAGAATCAGAGAAGCTCAGAAATTTGACAAGGAGATTGCTGCTATAAAAGAGAAATTGAGCGAAGGAAAAGCAAAGGGATTTCGTGAGGATGAGCACGATACCCTATGGTTTGAGGACCGTGTTTATGTGCCCAATGACCCGGAGATCAGGAAGTTGATTTTACAAGAAGCACATGATTCACCGTATTCGATTCACCCAGGGAATACCAAGATGTATTTGGATTTGAAGGAAACATTCTGGTGGACCGGAATGAAGAAGGATATTGCAGCATATATAGCAGTTTGTGACGTATGTCAGAGAGTAAAGGCAGAGCATCAGAAGCCAGCAGGATTGTTACAACCATTGCCCATACCCGAATGGAAGTGGGATAAGATAGGCATGGATTTTATCACAGGACTACCCAGGACGAAAGCAGGCTATGACTCGATATGGGTAGTAGTTGATCGTTTGACAAAGGTAGCACATTTCATTCCAGTTAAGACCACTTACACCAGTGCTAAGTTGGCAAAGATATACATGACTAGGATCATTTGTTTGCATGGAGTTCCGAGGAGTATCGTATCAGATAGAGGAACCCAATTTACCTCAAAGTTTTGGAATCAGTTGCATGAAACTTTAGGAACCAGACTAGAGTTCAGCACAGCTTTTCATCCGCAGACAGATGGACAGACCAAGAGAGTCAATCAGATTTTGGAAGATATGCTGAGAGCTTGTGCACTAGATTATGGATCTAGCTGGGACAATAACTTGCCGTATGCGGAGTTTTCTTATAACAACAGTTACCAAACTAGTTTGAAGATGGCACCTTTCAAAGCTTTATATGGAAGGAGGTGCAGGACACCGTTGTCATGGGACGAAGTTGGAGACCGTCAGTTCTTTGGACCAGATTTGATTAAGGAGTCTGAACGGAAAGTTAAGTTGATTCGCGATAGGCTCAAGGTAGCCCAGTCCAGGCAGAAGAGCTACGCAGATTCAAAACGCAAGGAGACAGTTTATGGAACTGGAGACAGAGTTTATCTCCGAGTATCCCCACTTCGAGGAGTTAAGCGCTTTGGAGTTAAGGGAAAGTTAGCACCGCGTTTCGTTGGACCGTATAAGATCTTGCAACGTATGGGAGAAGTCGCTTATAAGTTGGAATTACCAGAGGGACTGTCAGGAGTTCATGATGTATTCCATGTTTCTCAGCTGAAGAAATGTCATGCCGAGATGGCGGAGATACCGCTAAGAGATACCGTGCCACTCGAAGCGATTCAGTTGAAGGACGACTTAACATATGAGGAGAAGCCAGTCAAGATTCTCGATTATGCCAGCAGAGTTACCCGTAGCAAGGTTATCAAGTTTTGCAAAGTTTAGTGGAACCACCACTCAGAGGATGAAGCCACCTGGGAAAGAGAAGAAGATCTGCTCAAGGACCACCCTCACCTATTTTCTAGCCAACCCGAATCTCGAGGGCGAGATTCATCTTAAGGGGGGTAGGTTTGTAACATCCCAAATTTGCAATTTGGAATGTTATACACTAGATCATCATGCATATCATATTTCTTGCATTTTGGTTGATCCTAGAAATTTCACGCAACTCAAGGACCTTCGGAGAGAGTTGGAGATTTCGTTATTTTCATATTTGAGAGTTTTCTCGAATTTGAAAAGAGGATCAATTGATTTATTTATTTCATCTTCAATTATTTTCCAATATCAAATATGACAGAGGGAATAATATGACTTTCCCAAAAATTTAGGAAAATGAAGATCTAATGGATAAATCAATTTTTGTTTTCGAAGTTTATTTGCATTTTATTTGGATAGGGAAAAATGCGTGTTTTCAAAAAAATTGCATTCTAGGTCCGGAGTAAAGTTCATTTTGTTCGGCTCATTTTTAGGAGTCGGGGAAAATTTACTTTAGAATTTTTGGAGTTCGTTTAGTTTTCTTTTTCTTTGTTTTTCTGCGCGCGGAACTATTTAAAAAAAAGGAGTGCAGCACCCCCGCCTGGGCCAAGGCCCAGCCGGCCCAGCCGGCCTCCTCGCCGCGCGCGCCAGCCAGGCCGCCGCCTCGCCCGAGTCCGGCTTGGACTCCAAGCCAGCCGCTGCCGCCTCTTTTTCTTGCCCCCTCCCCCAAGTAAACCCCTCCCCTCCCTCCTATAAATACCCCCACACCAGCCCGCCGCCCCAAGCAGCAGCAGCAGCAGCCGCAGCCACGCGCCAGCCCCCCCGCCGCCTAGCCGCCGCGCCGCCTAGCCGCCGCCGCCTCTAGCCGCCGCCGCCTCTAGCCGCCGCCACCGGAGCCCCTCGCCGGAGCCTCGTCAAGGTAGCCATGCCTCTCTTTTTCTTCCCCGGTCCGGTTTTTCCTAAAAGAACCGTTCCGTTTTCTCACCGTTTCTATTCTTTTCTTCCGGTTTTTGTTTCGGTTTTCTTCCGAAACCCTAGATCGGTTTTCCGTTTCTTTTTCGGTTTCTTTTCCAAAAACCCTAGATCGGTTTTCGTTCTTCTTTCGGACCGCTCGTCTCAACGAACGTGATCGCCGATATTTCCCGGTTAACGACGCTCGTTCGTTTAACCGTTCCTTGTTTTCTTTCTCGTCGGATTTATTCCACGATCTTGATCTTAGATCCGATCTTCGTTCTAGTCTTTCTTCCCGCTCGTTTATCGGAATCAGGTGATTCAAGCGCCTGGAGTTTCGTTTCGAAACCGCCGTTCCGTCTAATCAACTTGAACAAGTTTTTGCCACAATAAAAATTTGACCTAGATTCAACTTGCTAGAACCGAGTTGTTTTCTTCCGCCGTTTGTTTTCCGTTTCTTTGTTCGGTTCATTCTTTCTTTGCAACTGGAGTTCTTAAGTTGAACTATCTGGTTCGTTCTCTTGTTCGAGTTTTACCTGTGCATTAGATGAGTTCTTATTGTATGCTTGTTGTTTGTCTGCGATAGATCACCCGGATTGCGCCGCTTGTTACTTTGATTCCCTAGGTCTCGCGGATCATCAGCAAGGCAAGTAACACTTTGATCATACCTTTTCTACAACCCATGTTTTATTGCATTAGATCAATCCTCTCACATTGCATGATTAGGATCTAATTAAATTGTGGGATGGGAAGTAGATGAGGTAGTACCTATCACCTGTATTACTATGAAACCCTTGGGAGTTACTTCTACGTTTGCTTATTATGCCATGCTATGCTAGTAGACATGGATTGGGTGAGTGATATCCATGACAGATGTGAGTTTGTTAATTTTTAATGGTTTATCTAAGGTGGCAACTTAAACACACATCTGGGTGGATTGAGGCACCTGATGTCTATCAGGACTTGCCTGTTTTTTTTCGGACCGCCACCCAGGCTCAAAGGGATCATAAGATAATTCATGCTAGAAACTTCCGTGTGCAGCCACATGCTACTATGGGCTCTGGCATAGTTGACTAAGTTGTGCGAACTCTTACGGGGTGGACTAGCAGATGTAGGGGTTGTAGGTGGTACGGTCTACCCCAAATGTAAGGTGCTAGTGCTTCTGAAAGACTATGTCTCAATCATCCGTCTTCTCAAACACCATGTAGTGCGAGAAAACAAATGGAGGCGATCGAGTCATGTGGGGAAAAGTGCGCAAACCTCTGCAGAGTGTACAAACTAATCATGATTAGCCGTGTCCTCGGTTATGGACAACTTGAGTATCTAGGACTTGAATATCATGTGAATGTCAACATGTTACTTCTAATTAATGTTGTTGGATTTTAATTGTTCACTTAATTGGGATCGGAATGCTGTCAACCATTCTCGATGTTTCACAACCACCATGATAGTTAAATAAATTTATTCCTTTGCAGTAGGGAAAAACTGGCTTTACGCAAAACTGTAACCATAGAGCTTTCCACCAGCCATATATGCATATAGTATAGCTATTTCATTCCATTACTCTCTATGTGTTACTTTGCCAGCATATTCCATGTGCTGACCCGTTTTCGGGCTGCAACTTCTCATGTTGCAGACTTTTCAGACGACGAGTAAGGTGCTTTTAGGTCGTGGTTCTATACTCAGTGATGCCGCTGGAGTTGATGGACCAATTTATCTTCCGAGTCTTCTGCTGTTATCATTATTAGGTGGCCTTAAGCCATTTTTATTGTAATAAGTTCTCTTTGAGACAACGTTGTAATAAGTGTGTGATTGCCACTCTGCTATAAATCCTTCGATGTACTGTGTGGTGTCAGCATTACTGATCCAGGGATGACACCTGAGCACAGAGCACTTGATCCATTCGGATCGGGTCGCTACATCCTTATATCATGATAAATGTGTATTATTCATGCTAGAATTGTATTAACCGGAAACATAATACATGTATGAATACATAGACAAACAGAGTGTCACTAGTATGCCTCTACTTGACTAGCTCGTTGATCGAAGATGGTTATGTTTCCTAACTATAGACATGGGTTGTCATTTGATTAATGGGATCACATCATTAGGCGAATGATGTGATTGACTTGACCCATTCCGTTAGCTTAGCACTTGATCGTTTATTTTGTTGCTATTGCTTTCTTCATAACTTGTACATGTTCCTATGACTATGAGATTATGCAACTCCCGTTTACCGGAGGAACACTTTGTGTGCTACCAAACGTCACAATGTAACTGGGTGATTATAAAGGTGCTCTACAGGTGTCTCCAAAGGTAATTGTTGGGTTGGCGTATTTCGAGATTAGGATTTGTCACTCCGATTGTCGGAGAGGTATCTCTGGGCCCTCTCGGTAATGCACATCATTTAAGCCTTGCAAGCATTGCAACTAAATGAGTTATTTGCGGAATGATGTATTACGGAACGAGTAAAGAGACTTGTCGGTAACGAGATTGAACTAGGTATTGAGATACCGACGATCGAATCTCGGGCAAGTAACATATCGATGACAAAGGGAACAACGTATGTTGTTATGCGGTCTGACTGATAAAGATCTTCATAGAATATGTGGGAGCCAATATGAGCATCCAGGTTCCGCTATTGGTTATTGACCGGAGACATGTCTCGGTCATGTCTACATAGTTCTCGAACCCGTAGGGTCCGCATGCTTAACGTTTCGATGCTGGTTATATTATGAGTTTATGAGTTTTTATGTACCAAAGGTTGTTTGGAGTCCCGGATGTGATCACGGACATGACGAGGAGTCTCGAAATGGTCGAGACATGAAGATTGATATATTGGACGACTATATTCGGACACCGGAATGGTTCCGGGGGTTATCGGATATATACCGGAGTACCGGGGGGTGGCCAGAACCCCCCCGGGGGTTATTGGGCCTCATGGTAGAACATCATCATCGTCACCATGTCGTCGTGCTGACGGAACTCTCCCGTGAAGCTCTACTGGATTGGAGTTCGCGGGACGTCATCGAGCTGAACGTGTGCTGAACTCGGAGGTGTCGTGCGTTCGGTACTCGGATCGTGAAGACGTACGACTACATCAACCGCGTTGGCTAACGCTTCCGCTTTCGGTCTACGAGAGTACGTAGACAACACTCTCCCCTCTCGTTGCTATGCATCACCATGATCTTGCGTGTGCGTAGGAATTTTTTTGAAATTACTATGTTCGCCAATAGTGGCATCCGAGCCAGGTTTTATGCGTTGATGTTATATGCACGAGTAGAACACAAGTGAGTTGTGGGCGATATAAGTCATATTGCTTACCAGCATGTCATACTTTGGTTCGGCGGTATTGTTGGATGAAGCGGCCCAGACCGACATTACGCGTACGCTTACGCGAGACTGGTTCTACTGATGTGCTTTGCACACAGGTGGCTGGCGGGTGTCAGTTTCTCCAACTTTAGTTGAACCGAGTGTGGCTACGTCCGGTCCTTGCGAAGGTTAAAATAGCATCAACTTGATAAACTATCGTTGTGGTTTTGATGCGTAGGTAAGAACGGTTCTTGCTAAGCCCGTAGCAACCACATAAAACTTGCAACAACAAAGTAGAGGACATCTAACTTGTTTTTGCAGGGCATGTTGTGATGTGATATGGTCAAGACATGATGCTAAATTTTATTGTATGCGATGATCATGTTTTGTAAACGAGTTATCAGCAACTGGCAAGAGCCATATGGTTGTCGCTTTATTGTATGCAATGCAATCACGCTGTAATTCTTTACTTTATCACTAAGCGGTAGAGATAGTCGTGGAAGCATAAGATTGACGAGACGACAACGATGCTACGATGGAGATCAAGGTGTCGCACCGGTGACGATGGTGATCATGACGGTGCTTCGGAGATGGAGATCACAAGCACAAGATGATGATGGCCATATCATATCACTTATATTGATTGCATGTGATGTTTATCTTTTATACATCTTATCTTGCTTTGATTGACAGTAGCATTATAAGATGATCTCTCACTAAATTTCAAGATAAAAGTGTTCTCCCTGAGTATGCACCGTTGCCAAAGTTCGTCGTGCCCAGACACCACGTGATGATCGGGTGTGATAAGCTCTACGTCCATCTACAACGGGTGCAAGCCAGTTTTGCACACGCGGAATACTCAGGTTAAACTTGACGAGCCTAGCATATGCAGATATGGCCTCGGAACACTGAGACCGAAAGGTCGAGCGTGAATCATATAGTAGATATGATCAACATATTGATGTTCACCATTGAAAGCTACTCCATTTCATGTGATGATCGGTCAT
Organism: Triticum urartu; assembly: GCF_056163025.1. Lineage (NCBI taxonomy): Eukaryota > Viridiplantae > Streptophyta > Magnoliopsida > Poales > Poaceae > Triticum > Triticum urartu. The sequence goes on from NC_141877.1 coordinate 310,936,398, forward strand.
GGTTTAGTTGATTTGGATCACATGATCACTTAGAAGAATAGAGGGATGTCTTTCTAAGTGGGAGTTCTTAAGTAATATGATTAATTGAACTTAAATTTATCATGAACTTAGTACCTGATAGTATTTTGCTTGTCTATGTTTGATTGTAGATAGATGGCACGTGCTATTGTTCCGTTGAATTTTAATGCGTTCCTTGAGAAAGCAAAGTTGAAAGATGATGGTAGCAATTACACGGACTGGGTCCGTAACTTGAGGATTATCCTCATTGCTGCACAGAAGAATTACGTCCTGGAAGCACCGCTGGGTGCCAGGCCTGCTGCTGGAGCAACACCAGATGTTATGAACGTCTGGCAAAGCAAAGCTAATGACTACTCAATAGTTCAGCTTGCCATGCTTTACGACTTAGAATCGGGACTTCAACGACGTTTTGAACGTCATGGAGCATATGGGATGTTCCAGGAGTTGAAGTTAATATTTCAAGCAAATGCCCGAATTGAGAGATATGAAGTCTCCAATAAGTTCTATAGCTGCAAGATGGAGGAGAATAGTTCTGTCAGTGAACATATACTCAAAATGTCTTGGTATCATAATCACTTGACTCAACTGGGAGTTAATCTTCCTATTGATAGTGTCATTGACAGAGTTCTTCAATCACTGCCACCAAGCTACAAGAGCTTCGTGATGAACTATAACATGCAAGGGATGGATAAGACGATTCTCGAGCTCCTCGCAATGCTAAAGGCTGCGGAGGTAGAAATCAAGAAGGAGCATCAAGTGTTGATGGTCAATAAGACCGCTAGTTTCAAGAAAAAGGGCAAAGGGAAGAAGAAGGGGAACTTCAAGAAGAACAGCAAGCAAGTTGCTGCTCAGGAGAAGAAACCCAAGTCTGGACCTAAGCCTGAAACTAAGTGCTTCTACTACAAGCAGACTGGTCACTGGAAGCGGAACTGACCCAAGTATTTAGCGAATAAGAAGGATGGCAAGGTGAACAAAGGTATATGTGATATACATGTTATTGATGTGTACCTTACTAGAGCTCGCAGTAGCACCTGGGTATTTGATACTGGTTCTGTTGCTAATATTTGCAACTCGAAACAGGGACTACGGATTAAGCGAACACTGGCCAAGGACGAGGTGACGATGCGCCTGGGAAATGGTTCCAAAGTCGATGTGATCGCAGTCGGCATGATACCTCTACATCTACCTTCGGGATTAGTTTTTAGACCTAAATAATTGTTATTTGGTGCCAACGTTGAGCATGAACATTATATGTGGATCTTCTTTGATGCGAGACGGTTATTCATTTAAATCAGAGAATAATGGTTGTTCTATTTATATGAGTAATATCTTTTATGGTCATGCACCCTTGAAGAGTGGTCTATTTTTGATGAATCTCGATAGTAGTGATACACATATTCATAATGTTGAAGCCAAAAGATGCAGAGTTGATAATGATAGTGCAACTTATTTGTGGCACTGCCGTTTAGGTCATATCGGTGTAAAGCGCATGAAGAAACTCCATACTGATTGACTTTTGGAACCACTTGATTATGAATCACTTGGTACTTGCGAACCGTGCCTCATGGGCAAGATGACTAAAACGCCGTTCTCCGGTACTATGGAGAGAGCAACAGATTTGTTGGAAATCATACATACAGATGTATGTGGTCCGATGAATGTTGAGGCTCGTGGCGGATATCGTTATTTTCTCACCTTTACAGATGATTTAAGCAGATATGGGTATATCTACTTGATGAAACATAAGTCTGAAACATTTGAAAAGTTCAAAGAATTTCAGAGTGAAGTTGAAAATCATCGTAACAAGAAAATAAAGTTTCTTTGATCTGATCGTGGAGGAGAATATTTGAGTTACGAGTTTGGTCTACATTTGAAACAAAGCGGAATAGTTTCGCAACTCACGCCACCCGGAACAACACAGTGTAATGGTGTGTCCGAACGTCGTAATCGTACTTTACTAGATATGGTGCGATCTATGATGTCTCTTACTGATTTACCGCTATCGTTTTGGGGTTATGCTTTAGAGACGGCCGCATTCACGTTAAATAGGGCACCATCGAAATCCGTTGATACGACGCCTTATGAACTGTGGTTTGGCAAGAAACCAAAGTTGTCATTTCTTAAAGTTTGGGGCTGCGATGCTTATGTGAAAAAGCTTCAACCTGATAAGCTTGATCCCAAATCGGAGAAATGTGTCTTCATAGGATACCCAAAGGAGACCGTTGGGTACACCTTCTATCATAGATCCGAAGGCAAGACATTCGTTGCTAAGAACGGATCCTTTCTAGAGAAGGAGTTTCTCTCGAAAGAAGTGAGTGGGAGGAAAGTAGAACTTGATGAGATAACTGTATCTACTCCCTTATTGGAAAGTAGTTCATCACGTAAACCGGTTTCTGTAACACCTACACCAATTAGTGAGGAAGTTAATGATGATCATGAAACTTCAGATCAAGTTGCTACTGAACCTCGTAGATCAACCAGAGTAAGATCCGCACCAGAGTGGTACGGTAATCCTGTTCTGGAAGTCATGCTACTAGATCATAATGAACCTATGAACTATGAAGAAGCGATGGTGAGCCCAGATTCCGCAAAATGGCTAGAAGCCATGAAACCGAGATGGGATCCATGTATGAGAACAAAGTGTGGACTTTGGTTGACTTGCCCGATGATCGGCAAGCAATTGAGAATAAATGGATCTTCAAGAAGAAGACTGATGCAGACGGTAATATTACTGTCTACAAAGCTCGACTTGTTGCAAAAGGTTTTCGACAAGTTCAAGGAATTGACTACGATGAGACCTTCTCACCCGTAGCAATGCTTAAGTCTGTCCGAATCATGTTAGCAATTGCCGCATTTCATGATTATGAAATTTGGCAGATGGATGTCAAAACTGCCTTCCTGAATGGATTTCTGGAAGAAGAGTTGTATATGATGCAACCGGAAGGTTTTGTCGATCCAAAAGGAGCTAACAAAGTGTGCAAGCTCCAGCGATCCATTTGTGGACTGGTGCAAGCCTCTTGGAGTTGGAATAAACGCTTTGATAGTGTGATCAAAGCATTTGGTTTTGTACAGAATTTTGGAGAAGCCTGTATTTACAAGAAAGTGAGTGGGATCTCTGTAGCATTTCTGATATTATATGTGGATAACATATTGCTGATCGGAAATGATATAGAATTTCTGGATAGCATAAAGGGATACTTGAATAAAAGTTTTTCAATGAAAGACCTCGGTGAAGCTGCTTACATATTGGGCATTAAGATCTATAGAGATAGATCAAGGCGCTTAATTGGACTTTCACAAAGCACATACCTTGACAAAGTTTCGAAGAAGTTCAAAATGGATCAAGCAAAGAAAGGGTTCTTGCCTGTGTTACAAGGTGTGAAGTTGAGTAAGACTCAATGTCCGACCACTACAGAAGATAGAGAGAAAATGAAAGATATTCCCTATGCTTCAGCCATAGGCTCTATCATGTATGCAATGCTATGTACCAGACCTGATGTGTGCCTTGCTATAAGTCTAGCAGGGAGGTACCAAAGTAATCCAGGAGTGGATCACTGGACAACGGTCAAGAACATCCTGGTGTACCTGAAAAGGACTAAGGATATGTTTCTCGTTTATGGAGGTGACAAAGAACTCATCGTAAATGGTTACGTTGATGCAAGCTTTGACACTGATTCGTACGATTCTAAATCGCAAACCGGATACGTGTTTACATTGAACGGTGGAGCTGTCAGTTGGTGCAGTTCTAAACAAAGCTTTGTGGCGGGATCTACATGTGAAGTGGAGTACATAGCTGCTTCGGAAGCAGCAAATGAAGGAGTCTGGATGAAGGAGTTCATATCCGATCTAGGTGTCATACCTAGTGCATCAGGTCCAATGAAAATCTTTTGTGACAATACAGGAGCAATTGCCTTAGCGAAGGAATCCAGATTTCACAAGAGAACCAAGCACATCAAGAGACGCTTCAATTCCATCCGAGATTTAGTCCAGGTGGGAGACATAGAAATTTGCAAGATACATACGGATCTAAATGTTGCAGACCCGTTGACTAAGCCTCTTCCACGAACAAAACATGATCAGCACCAAGGCTCCATGGGTGTTAGGATCATCACAGTGTAAGCTAGATTATTGACTCTAGTGCAAGTGGGAGACTGAAGGAAATATGCCCTAGAGGCAATAATAAAGTTATTATTTATTTCCTTATATCATTATAAATGTTTATTATTCATGCTAGAATTGTATTAACTGGAAACATAATACATGTGTGAATACATAGACAAACAGAGTGTCACTAGTATGCCTCTACTTGACTAGCTCGTTGATCGAAGATGGTAATGTTTCCTAACCATAGACATGAGTTGTCATTTGATTAACAGGATCACATCATTAGGAGAATGATGTGATTGACTTGACCCATTCCGTTAGCTTAGCACTGGATCGTTTAGTTTGTTACTATTGCTTTCTTCATAACTTATACATGTTCCTATGACTATGAGATTATGGAACTCCCGTTTACCGGAGGAACACTTTGTGTGCTACCAAACGTCACAACGTAACTGGGTGATTATAAAGGTGCTCTACAGGTGTCTCCAAAGGTAATTGTTGGGTTGGCGTATTTCGAGATTAGGATTTGTCACTCCGATTGTCGGAGAGGTATCTCTGGGCCCTCTCGGTAATGCACATCACTTAAGCCTTGCAAGCATTGCAACTAAATGAGTTAGTTGCGGAATGATGTATTACGGAACGAGTAAAGAGACTTGTCGGTAACGAGATTGAACTAGGTATTGAGATACCGACGATCGAATCTCGGGCAAGTAACATATCGATGACAAAGGGAACAACGTATGTTGTTATGCGGTCTGACTGATAAAGATCTTCATAGAATATGTGGGAGCCAATATGAGCATCCAGGTTCCGCTATTGGTTATTGACCGGAGACATGTCTCGGTCATGTCTACATAGTTCTCGAACCCGTAGGGTCCGCACGCTTAACGTTTCGATGCCGGTTATATTATGAGTTTATGAGTTTTTATGTACCGAAGGTTGTTTGGAGTCCCAGATGTGATCACGGACATGACGAGGAGTCTCGAAATGGTCGAGACATGAAGATTGATATATTGGACGACTATATTCGGACACCGGAATGGTTCCGGGGGGTTATCGGATATATACCGGAGTACCGGGGGGTGGCCAGAACCCCCCGGGGGTTATTGGGCCTCATGGGCCCAAAGTGGTGGAAGAGGAGAGGCAGCAGGAGGTGGCACGCAGCCCCCCTTGCCCCAATCCGAATTGGGAAAGGGAAGGGGGCGCGGCCCCCTTCTGCTTCCTTCTCTCCACCTCCTCCTTCCCCCTTCTCCTAGTTGGAATAGGAAAGGGGGGCAAAACCTACTTGGAGTAGGATTGCCCCCCTTGGGCGCGCCTCCTCCTCTTGGCCGGCCCCCTCCTCCTCCACTCCTTTATATACGTGGCCAGGGGCACCCCATAGACACAACAATTGATCTCTTGATCTCTTAGCCGTGTGCGGTGCCCCCTTCCACCATAATCCACCTCGATCATATCGTAGCGGTGCTTAGGCGAAGCCCTGCGATGGTAGAACATCATCATCGTCACCACGCCGTCGTGCTGACGGAACTCTCTCGTGAAGCTCTACTCGATTGGAGTTCGCGGGACGTCATCGAGCTGAACGTGTGCTGAACTCGGAGGTTCCGTGCGTTCGGTACTTGGATCGGTCGGATCGTGAAGACGTACGACTACATCAACCGCGTTGTGCTAACGCTTACGCTTTCGGTCTACGAGGGTACGTATACAACAATCTCCCCTCTTGTTGCTATGCATCACCATGATCTTGCGTGTGCGTAGGAATTTTTTTTGAAATTACTATGTTCCCCAACAGAAGCCTCCAAGAGGGACAAAATTACTCTCCCCGATGACTCGGAGTCAGACACCGAGGCCATCCCAACACACCAATCGCCGGAACAAGCCCCAAGCCGACTCGTAAGTAGTCTGAGACCTTTCCACATACTTCCAATCTCTATGGACTGTGATGATAAATCTAAGTTCTATTTTTTTAGTCCGGCCCGCAGCCTTCCCCAGCAATCCTCATCCTCGGGGGATTTGCCGCCGGAGTTGATGGAGAGCGGATCGCCTCCCCTAGCTTCCACGTCGCCTAGGGCGGATGACACCAAGGCACCATCACATAGGCCCTCCCCGGGCCTCGAAGAGATGCGGGGGGGGGGGGGGGGCGAATTGATGGCTCCGAGGGGCAACACCTCGGCTGCCGAAGGGCTGGGGTGTGGCCCCAATGGAATCGGCGACGGGGGCCCTAGTCACCCTGACCCACAGCCACATACTACTCCGAAGACCGATACAACTCTGGAGTCTAGTAAGCGCCCCCTACAAGGAAGGTGGGAGTGGCGTCCTCTGTTAATCCGGAGGCGCTGAGTACCAGGGCGAACACACTGCAAAGTGCGTTCGTCCTGGACGAGCACCGCATCCTGATGGGTACGGTGGCTGAGAAGATTCAGTCCGCCGGGAGCGGACTGAACGAAGCCTTCTCCAGCCTGCTAGCAGGCTTTGAGGTACACAATGTAATTTATTTGATCATTTTTACGAGAAATATGCTTGTACATAGACAATAGCCCCTGAGGCTCTGTTCGGTTTTTGGAAAGAAAAGCGAGCAGGGGATCAATAATATGTTGTCAGGTGGTAACATGCATTTTTATTTGAATTTCAAAACAAGCCTCTCTGTTAGAGGCGATTCCCCAGTCTGCGGAGATTTCTGAACTCAAATGGAAACTGGAGCGAGCCGGTGAGGATCTAGTCCTTGTTAACACGCGGCTCGACCAGGCGCAAGGTATAAGATACATCTTATTATATACCTATTTATTTCCGTACTTTTGTGGAAGTTGAAGAGCTTTACTGTGCATGGTTGTACAGATGGTGCCTCCGCGGTGGAGACCCTTAGGGGTGAGCTTGCTCAAGCCAAGGAGCAGGCAAGGGTAAGCCAGGCAGCTGCTGACAAGGCGGTTGTGGCCTTATCGGCCGAACAGGCCGCTCGACGCCGTTTTGTGGAACGGGCGACTAAGATGGAGCAAAAGCTCAAGGAGACTGCCACCGAGTGCAAGTCCCTGGAAACTGAAAACAAAGCGAAGGGGACCGAACTCTCCAAGGCCCTTCAAGATGCTTCGGAGGCACGGTCCGAATCCCACGCAGCGCGCGAGGAAATTCGTCAAGCCAGTCAGATAGTGGCTGGTAAACCTATTCTTTTACACGCTAAACTTGGGGACCAGAAGTATGCCTTGATTAATCGACTGTGGGGTTCTCCAGACGCGTATGCTGATCTGCCGACGAGTGCTGCAGACGCCACCCAATTCCTCGAGGCCCGGGAGGGGTATGAGTTGGAGAAGCTCTTCTGGTCGCAGTTTGTGGAGCGCGAGCGTCCCCTACTACTAAATGACCAGATGGCACAATGGGCGGAGCTGCATAAGATGTCCAGCACGGCCATGAAGGACGTCATAGTCCTGTTGTGGCCGGCTGAAGCCATTCCGGGGAGCTACTTCGGCTTCGTGCGACGTCTCGTCAATGCGCTGCCCCGGATTGATGCCGTCAAGAGGTGGTCCTTCATGGAAGGAGCGCGTATGGCTTTCACCCGTGTTAAGATGCACTGGGTGAAAATGAATGCCAAAAAGGTGGCAATTGAGGGTCCTCCCGAAAGCAAGGCCCACCGCACACCAGAGCGCTATTTTGAGGTCGTGCTAAAAGGTGCTCGTCTTATAGAGGGCGAATGCTCCAAGGACGTAGTGTTCGAATGAAAGAGTCCGAACTGTCTAGGGATTTATATTATAAACTAAGTGTTTTGTAATATATTCATTCCTTGATGAAAAGTTTTTATCCTCCTGTGCGGCCGTTTTTTATATCGGAGAGTTCCCATTCGTCGGCTTTGGCCCCCATGTAGATGCTACCAGGGTGTTCGGAATTTGCACATGACTACACTTAACCCAACGTCTTGGTCCTTGAAGGAGGTGTTAGTGCGAAGAACCAGGCAATCAGACTATTCGGTTTTAGTGCTCTCACTTAGCTATAGGAGTTTGACAATGGGTCTATTAGGTAGCCCCTAGTATGTACGCGGCTACTTGGATGCGGATGCGTTACATATGTGACCGAGAAACGGTCCTTCGTGTAATACGGAAAAATTGTTAAGGATTGTAATTAATCGCCGAGTGGTTGACCAGCTCTCGCCGCATCATGACAGTCAGTTTTTGGCTTTCTCTACTAAGGTGGTTAACTGGACGAACCAGAAACACAATCGCAGTAGTTCTCCCTTTACTACCCTAGTCGATCAGACGAAACATAAGGTAGCAAGCATAGGAGCCGAGCAACCCAACTATTGACCAAAAACATGATTCGGAGCTGATGCATATAATGCCGAGCTTGGGATGCCGAATTGTGCTGTAAAGCTGTTCAGACTTTTGTTTGGCAACACATATGTTGCCTTGTAGAGCCCCTGGCAATTTTATGTCTGTGTATGCGAGACCACTTAACATACGGAATAAAAAGGATACCAAATAAGAATTTTGGTTCACTAAAATCTGATTGATACGTCAAAACGTAATCTTACAGAAGGTACCATAATCACCAAGGTCATTTTACACGCCGGGGGTCTAGGGCTAAGGGAGAAGCTCTATACAGGTTCTTAAGCAAAGTTGTGGTTTGCACAATGCTTTGCACCTTCGTACCGCACGTCTGCGTCGCTTTTGCCCAAATAAGAAAGTGTCCCTTTAAAGGAATGGTCTTCGGCCATGTATACGGAACCGGGCTCGGAAAGATTCCACATGGGTCCGAAGAACGAGTAGGTTTTGATTCACCTGTGGTAAAAAGGAAAGGGTGATTAAAATAAAAGGCAAGGCCGTATAAGGTCGAACCTTTGTATGGGCCTGTCCGTATATTACCTCCGCCGATGCCCAAGGTATTTTGAGTGCATAATTGTGCACGCGCGGTACGAATTCCGTTGATGTACGTGGTGGTCGACGGAGGCTAGGCTGCTAATCCAGCCCTGAAGTTGCCGGACTGTCGGTATGTATAGCTGACCGGTCCTGCGTGGGAAAGTTCGATGGCCTAATAGCCAAGGGGCTGTGCGGTTTGATAGGGCCGCTTTATACCTCGGCCACAATGGCCGCTGTATGCTCCTCAGTACAGAGGGAGCGCTCCATGTTTCCATTGATTGTAATAACGCCACGTGGACCGGGCATCTTGAGCTTCAAATAGGCGTAATGCGGGACCGCGTTGAAGCGGGCAAAAGCGGTTCGTCCAGGCAGTGCGTGATAGCCACTGCGGAAGGGGATGATGTTGAAGATCAAGTCTTCGCTTCGGAAGTTGTCCGGCGAGCCGAAGACTACTTCCAGCGTGATTGATCCCGTATAGCGGGCCTCTTTGCCTGGTATTACTCCTTTGAAGGTAGTTCTAGTGGGTTTGATTCTTGACGGATCAATGCCCATTTTGCGGACAGTGTCTTGATAAAGTAGATTAAGACTGTTGCCGCCATCCATGAGGACTCGCGTAAGATGGAATCCACCGATGATTGGATCGAGGACCAAAGCTTCTGAACCTCCGCGACGGATACTGGTTGGGTGGTCCTTTCGATCGAAGGTGATCGGACAAGCCGACCATGCGTTAAATTTGGGGGCGATCGCCGCCATGGCGTAGACGTCCCGTAGTGCGTGTTTGTGCTCCCACGTAGGGATATGTGTGACATATATCATACTCACTGTTTTTACGTCGGGGGGAAATTGCTTCTGTTCACCTGTGTTCGGCTGACAAGGCTCTTGGTCATCGTCGTCGCTTGGCAACCCCTTTCCCTTGTGTTCGGCGTTAAGCTTGCCGACTTGTTTGAAGACCCAAAAATTTCTATTGGTGTGATTGGTGGGTTTATCGGGGGTACCATGAATCTAGCAAGGCCGATCAAGTATTCTGTCTAGACTAGATGGGCCATCTCTGTTTGCCTTGTATGGCTTTTTCCGTTGACCGGGTTTGGAGCCGCTGAATCCGGCGTTAACCGTCGTGTCTTGCGTTCCTTCATTGTTGTTTTAACGCTTATGCTTGTCGCGTCGTGGCTTGCCATTGCCGTCCCTGGTTTTGGAGGTACCAGCGTCGCTGGTGCTATTGCTTCTACGAGTGAGCCAACTGTCTTCTCCTGCGCAAAAACGGGTCATAAGTGTGGTGAGGGATGCCATGGACTTCGGTTTTTCTTGGCCGAGGTTTCGGGTGAGCCACTCGTCTCGGACGCTATGTTTGAAGGCTGTGAGGGCCTCTATGTCCGGACAATCCACAATCTGGTTTTTTTTGATTAGGAACCTTGTCCAAAGCTGTTGGGCCGATTCCTCGGGTTGCTGGATTATGTGGCTAAGGTCATCGGCGTCTGGGGGCCGAACATAGGTACCTTGGAAGTTGTCTCTGAATGCATCCCCAGGTCCTCCCAGCTACCAATAGAATTTTCTGGTAGACTATTCAACCAGTGCCATGCTGGTACCTTAAGTTTGAGGGGAAGGTATTTTATGGCGTGTAGATCGTCACCGCGAGCCATGTGAATGTGGAGAAGAAAGTCTTCAATCCACACTACGGGATCTCTTGTGTCATCGTATGATTCGATCTTCATGGGTTTGAACCCTTCAGGGAACTCGTGCTCCATTACCTCATCGGTGAAGCATAGGGAGTGTGCGGTGCCTCTGTATCGGGCCATGTCGCGACGCAGTTCGGATGGAGTCCGTATGCGGTTTTCCTCCCGGGGTTGGTGATGTTTATCGCACCAGGCTTGATAACCCTCCTCTCGCACCGGAGCACGCCCCCACGACCCGTAGATTGACCTGGTCTGACCTGCGAGGTGGAGCGGGCTAGTGTTCGGCTTGAGTTGTCGTTCTGCCTTGGCCACGTGGTGGTCGTTTGGGTCCGACAGCCGCATTGCATGCGGGCGGTATGGGCTCCCGTGCCTCGTCATCGAATTGGGGTAGCAGCTGACGCTTCGAGTAACTCTTTGTTGGGCATTCGTGTCCGTATTCTTCGGCCGCCAGGACATTAGTCCATCTGTCATTGAGCAGATCTTGGTCAGCATGAAGCTGTTGTTGTTTCTTTTTTTAGGCTCCTAGTCGTAGATATTAGCCGGCGCTTGAAGCGCTCTTATTCGAGGGGTTCCTCTGGAACGATAAAATCTTCGTCGCCGAGGCTTACATCGTCCTCGGAGAGTGGCAGATAGTTGCTGTCCTCTGAGTTGTTGTTCCCTGTTTGTTCGTCAAGGTCGACTTGCCTGTCCTCCCGATCATCCTGTTCGGATGTTGGTTCGACGGGGTCTTCTTGGTCTTCACCGTTCTCCGGAGTATCATTGTCTTCGGTGCCGGTATTGCTGTTCTTACCTCGACACAATTTAGAGCGGCGCCGCTGACGTTGATGCTTCGGCAGTATCTCAGGAGGTTCATCCTCGACTGGGTTTTCCTCATCATCGCCGTCGCCATCTTTCGGTGTATCCACCATGTATACATCATACGAGTAGGTGGTTGTCCAACGTTCGGTGACCAGCAGGTTTTGGGCCTGCTCCTCTCCGGCATTGTCGTCCATACCGTCGATGTCTTCGGAGGTGTAATCAAGCATGTCGGTTAGGTCCTGACAGTGGCTATGAAGTGGGTGGTGGGTGGGAAGTAAAATTCCTATTTCCAGCCCCTAGTCTGGGCTGAGCGTGATTCGGAAGTGGTTCCCCTACGATGATGAGGGATCACATTAAGTCCGGAGCCTCGTTTAAGAGCAGGGTTTGGACAGGGTCAGAGGTTTCTGGGCCGAGCTTGCATGATATGGGTATCCAGAGTCCAGAATTAGTGTCCGGAGAGGAGTCCGGCTGTGCAACGATTGCCGGAGACACTATTCTCTCTGGTTTTCCGGTGTTGAGCTCTAGGGCCGTAGAGAGTCCGGCGGGCTCTAGACTCCCGTCTTCAAACCTGATGACGCGCTTCAGATCTAAGGCCGGAGCAGTAGTTGAGGCCGTGAACCCTTGTAAGATCAAGTCGCCTCGGATGTTAGCGACATAGTTTAGATTTCCAAAACTGATATGGTGACCAGGGGCATAGCTATCGATCTGCTCCAGATGGCCAACCGAGTTGGCCCGCAGTGCGAAGCCGCCGACACAAGGATCTGGCTAGGGAGAAAGGTCTCCTTTGTGGCAGCGTTGTTGTAGATGATTGATGGAGCCATCGAGCCTTTTGAGGACGACACAGTGGAACTCTCAATGTAAGCACCAATGTCGATGTCAAAACCGGCAGATCTCTGGTAGGGGGTCCCGAACTGTGCGTCTAAGGATCGATGGTAATAGGAGGCAAGGGACACGGTGTTTACCCAGGTTCGGGCCCTCTTGATGGAGGTAATACCCTACGTCCTGCTTGATTGACTTTGATGAGTATAGGGGTTACAAGAGTTGATCTACCACGAGATCGTGATGGCTAAACCCTAGATGTCTAGCCTATATGATTATGATTGTCTCTACGAACTAAACCCTCTGGTTTATATAGACACCGGAGGGGGCTAGGGTTTGTACAGAGTTGGTTTACAGAGAAAGGAATCTTCATATCCGCATGCTAAGCTTGCCTTCCACACCAAGGAGAGTCCCATTAGGACACGGGGAAATTCTTCTGTCTTGTATCTCCACGGCCCATTAGTCCGGCCCATATCACATAGCCCAGACGCCCGAGGACCCCATAATCCTGGACTCCCTCAGCGCCCCCTTATGCGTAGGAATTACTCTTCTTGTTCTAGTACTCATATGAATAGTCAAAAAGAAATGCTTAGTGCTTGTTGCAACCTCACCACTTAACCATATCCAACCCATTAAGTATTGTTAGTCTTGATATCCTTGGTAATGTTATTGTGGAGTCTCAATGACTCACGATACCCCACAACACCAGATGCAGGTACAGGTAAAGCGATGCTCTAATGTGAGAGTGATGCGTTGTTCTATTTGGAGTTCTTCTTCTTTAATGATGAACATAAGATGGGTTCCCAGTTGGCAGCCTAGGATTAGCAGGGTGCATATTGCTTTCTTTATTTGGGCCCTCTTTATGCCAATTTGCTTCTTATCTGTACTCTGATCATGTCTTATTGTATGATGATTGTTGTGTATTGGTGAATTTTGATACTTATACTGTTCCCCCTTTCTTTCTTGTGGCGAGTGTGAGTGATACGTCTCCAACGTATCTATAATTTTTTATTGCTCCATGCTATTATATTATCTATTTTGGATGTTAATGGGCTTATTTTTACACTTTCATATTATTTTTGGGACTAACCTATTAACCGGAGGCCCAACCCAAATTGTTGTTTTTTTGCCTATTTTAGAGTTTCGCCGAAAAGGAATATCAAACGGAGTCCAAACGGAATGAAACCTTCGGGAGCATTATTTTTGGAACAAACATGATCCAGGAGACTTGGAGTGGACGTCAAGCAATCAACAAGGCGGCCACGAGGCAGGGGGCGCGCCCTCCACCCTCATGGGGCCCCCATTGCTCCACCGACGTACTTCTTCCTCCTATATATATATATCCATATACCCCGCAAACATCCAGGAGCACCACAAAACCCTATTTCCATCACCGCAACCTTCTGTACCCAAGAGATCCCATCTTGGGGCCTTTTCCGGAGCTCTGCCGGAGGGGGAATTGATAACGGAGGGCCTCTACATCAACTCCATGGCCCCTCCGATGATGTGTGAGTAGTTTACTTCAGACCTTCAGGTCCATAGCTAGTAGCTAGATGGTTTCTTCTCTCTCTCTTTGGATCTCAATACAAAGTTCTCCTCGATTCTCTTGGAGATCTATTCGATGTAATCTTCTTTTGCGGTGTGTTTGTCGAGATCCGATGAATTGTGGGTTTATGATCAAGTTTATCTATGAACAATATTTGAATCTCCTCTGAATTCTTTTATGTATGATTGGTTTATCTTTGCAAGTCTCTTCGAATTATCAGTTTGGTTTGGCCTACTAGATTGATCTTTCTTGCAATGGGAGAAGTGCTTAGCTTTGGGTTCAATCTTGCGGTGCTCGATCCCAGTGAAAGAAAGGGAAACGACACGTATTGTATTGTTGTCATTGAGGATAAAAAGATGGGGTTTGCATCATATTGCATGAGTTTATCCCTCTACATCATGTCATCTTGCTTAAGGCGTTACTCTGTTCTTATGAACCTAATACTCTAGATGCATGCTGGATAGCGGTCGATGTGTGGAGTAATAGTAGTAGATGCAGAATCGTTTTGGTCTACTTGTCTCGGACGTGATGCCTATATACATGATCATACCTAGATATTCTCATAATTATTCACTTTTCTGTTAATTGCTCGACAGTAATTTGTTCACCCACCGTAATACTTATGCTTTCTTGAGAGAAGCCACTAGTGAAACCTATGCCCCCCGGGTCTATTCTCCATCATACAAGTTTCCAATCTACTTTATTTTGCAATCTTTACCTTCAATCTATATCATAAAAATACCAAAAATATTTATCTTATTATTATCATCTCTATCAGATCTCACTCTTGCAAGTGGTCGTGAAGGGATTGACAACCCCTTTATCACGTTGGTTGCGAGGTTCTTATTTGTTTGTGTAGGTACGAGGTGACTCGCGCGTGGTCTCCTACTGGATTGATACCTTGGTTCTCAAAAACTGAGGGAAATACTTACGCTACTTTACTGCATCACCCTTTCCTCTTCAAGGGAAAACCAATGCAATGCTCAAGAGGTAGCAAGAAGGATTTCTGGCGCCGTTGCCGGGGAGATCTACGCCAAGTCGAGACATACAGTACCCAGCACAACTCTTATCCTTCACATTACATTATTTGCCATTTGCCTCTCGTTTTCCTCTCCCCCAATTCACCCTTGCCATTTTATTCACCCTCTCTTTTCCGTTCCCCTTCTCTTTTCCAGTTTGCCTCTTTTGCCTGTTTCTTGTTTGCTTGTGTGTTGGATTACTTGCTTGTCATGATGGCTCAAGATAATACTAAATTGTGTGACTTTGGCAATACCAACAATAATGATTTTATCAGCACTTCGATTGCTCCTCTTACAGATGCTGAATCTTGTGAAATTAATACTGCTTTGCTGAATCTTGTCATGAAAGATCCGTTTTCTAGCCTTCCTAGTGAAGATGCCGCTACCCATCTAAACAACTTTGTTGATTTGTGTGTTATGCAAAAGAAGAAAGTTGTGGATAATGATATTGTTAAACTTAAGCTATTTCCATTTTCTCTTAGAGATCGTGCTAAAGCCTGGTTTTCGTCTTTGCCTAAAAATAGTATTGATTCATGGAATAAGTGCAAAGATGCTTTTATCTCTAAGTATTTTCCTCCCGCTAAGATCATCTCTCTTAGAAACGATATTATGAATTTTAAGCAACTTGATCATGAACATGTTGCACAATCTTGGGAGAGGATGAAATTAATGATACGTAATTACCCTACACATGGTTTGAATCTTTGGATGATCCATGATGTTTATGTGAAGATCCGGTTTTTTATACGAAATCCTGCATGCTTATATGAAAACAGTCCGTGTTTGCACGAATTTCATCTGGTTGGTTAGAGTAGTGGAAATATATGCCGCTGGCGTTTGATGTCGTCCTCCGTGAAAGGAAGCGGGAGGAAATTTGACGGCTTCCATTGGAGATGCTCTTATGCTGGAAATAATAGAGTCACATCCAATCCATTTGAGTTAATTGCGTGTATGATTCTCCCTCTATAAAAAGTTAATTGCATGTACAGTGTACACGTGACTTGCTGGGTGGCTACGGCTTCGTACAAAAGTTAAAAAGAAACAAGTCCATCCTTAATGTTGTATTCTAAGTACTCTATGGGTTCCACTGTTAGTACAGTAGCGAAAGAAGTATATATTAAATAAGTAATATATAATATAAAAAAATAAAGTTAAAGCCAGCATCTGAACTTAGGTCATCGTGTTGCGAGCATCCAGCGTTGACCAGTCCAGCACATTTTTGTTGTAGACCATGCTGGAGATATATCTCCATGTCTACTCTTATACTCCATCCGTTCCTAAATATTTGTCTTTTTCAGATTTCAAATGGAGTACCACATACGGATGTGTATGTAGACATATTTTAGAGTGTAGATTCACTCATTTTGCACTGTATGTAGTCACTTGTTGAAATCTCTAAAAAGATAAATATTTAGGAATAGAGGGAGTAGAAAACAGAGTTGGTGATGATGGTGTGCGTGCCATCCTACAATATAGGCCGTCGGATTTATATCTAACGTATAGGAAGGAAACTATCGCAATTTTGCAAAAAGATACCCACACCCCTCTCCATGTTTGCATATAAGGCCTTCCCTCGTTGATCCTTTTCTCTACTCTTGCTAGCAATGTGCAGGTGCGTTGCAACGGATCCAAAATAGAATAATACATGTTCATAAACTTGAAAGAAAAACACTCTAGTTTGGTGTATATATCACTAAAAATATACTCGTATTAGGTTTCACTCAAAATATATTCCTTGTGGCTGTTTTGATGAGGTGAGGAGGGATGTGGTTGGTTTCAAGATACTAAGGGGTTTCTGCAAATTGGAGCAGAGAAGTGGGGTCTTGTTGCAGAAATGCCATGACTTACATCATAGTCGTTAGATGCAGATCTGATGGTCAGAAATGACGGATGACAGACACACCATCATCACCAAATGAGTCTTTGTAAGAGTTAGAGATAAAAAAACAGAGTTGGTGATGATGGTGTGCCTGCCATCCTGCAATACAGGCCGTCCGATTTATATCTGACGGATATGGAGGAAACTATGGCAATTTTGCAAAAAGATACCCACACCCCTCTCCACATTTGCAAATAAGGCCTTCCCCCGTTCATCCTTTTCTCTCACAAGATAAACTACTCATATAAATGCATCTTGATGTTCCGTGCAACGCACGGGCATCTAGCTAGTTTCTTCTAAAATAGTTACTGTGATAATTGGGTTGAAGTGATATATTATATATCTACCCCGAATGATTTCAGATTCAAGTAGTAACAAAGAAAAGGTTGTCTTGTTAATTAACAGAAAATAGGGTGAAAACTATCACATGAGGCCAGTGAAAACAAGGCACATTGGGTTCAGCGTCATCGTCACTACAGCTGTGTGCGCGCACGAGAATTCTACATATTGAGGGGGCTAAGGAGAAAAAGACGTATCTTATGTGTTTGAGCGAGGCACAGAGACTGTAGCGACCAGACCTCAAACAGTCTGATCTCTGTGCTCCGGTGTCATCCCTGGATCAGTAATGCTGACACCACACAGTACTCGGAGGATTTATAACAGAGTAGCAATCACACACTTATTACATCGAGTGTCTCCATAGAGAACTTATTACAATAAATATGGCTTAAGGCCATCTAATAACGATAACAGCGGAAGGCTTGGAAGATAAGTGAGTCCATCAACTCCAACGGCATCACTGAGTATAGAACCACGACCTAAAACTTCTTAATCGTCGTCTGAAAAGTCCGCAGCATTAACGTTGCAGCCCAAAACGGGTCAGCACATGGAATATGCTGGCAAGGTAACACATAGAGAGTAATGGAATGAAACAACTATACTATATGCATAGTTGGCTGGTGGAAAGCTCTATGGTTACAGTTTTGCGTAAAGCCAATTTTTCCCTACTACAAAGGAATAAATTTATTTAACTATCATGGTAGTTGTTAAACATTGAGAATGGTTGACAGCATCCTCAATCCCAATTAAACATCATCATTATCAAAAACCCAACAAAATTAATTTAGAGTAACATGTTGAGATTCACATGATAATCCAGGTACTAGATACTCAAAACGTCCATAACCGGGGACATGGCTAACCATGATTAGTTTATACACTCTGCAGAGGTTTGCACACTTTTCCCAACAAGACTCGATCGCCTCCGTTTGGTTTCTCGCACTACATGGTGTTTGAGAAACGGATGACCGAGACATAGTCTTTCAGAAGCGCTAGCACCTTATGATCGGGTAGACTGTACCACCTACATCCCCTACATCTGCTAGTCTACCACTGTAAGAGTTCGCACGACTTAGTCAACTATGCTAGAGCCCATAATAGCTTGTGGCTGCACACGGAAGTTTCTAGTATGAATAATCTCATGATCCCTTTGAGCCTGGGTGGCGGTCCAAAAGAAAACAGGCAAGTCCTGGATTACCCAGGTGCCTCAATCCACCCAGATGTGTGTTTAAGTTGCCACCTTAGATGAACCATTAATTAACAAACTCACATCTGTCATGCATATCACTCACCCAATCCACGTCTACTTGCATAGCATGGCATAATAAGCAAACATAGAAGTAACTCCCAAAGGTTTGAAAATAAACAGGTAATAGGTACTACCTCAACTACTTCCCATCCCACAATTTAATTAGATCCTAACCATGCAATGTTTGAGGATTGATCTAATGCAGTAAAACTGGGTAGTAGAAAAGGTATGATAAAAGTGTTACTTGCCTTGCTGATGATCCGGGAAACCTAGCGATTCGAAGTAACAAGCGGCGCACTCCGGGTACTCTATCGCAAACAAACAAGCACACAATAAGTACTCATCTAATGCATGGGTAAAACTCGAATAAGAGATCTAACCAGAAGGTTCAACTTAAGAACTCCGGTTTGCAAAAAGAATCAAATCGAACGAAGCAACGAAAGTCAAACGGCGAAAGAAAACAACTTCGTTCTACTAATCTGGATCTAAGTCAAATTTTACTGTAGCGAAAACTTTTTTAAGTTGGTTAAACGGATAGAGGGTTTCGAGACGAAACTCCAGGCGCTTGAATCGCCTGATTCCGATAAACGAGCGAAAAGATATACTAAAAAGAAAATCGGATCAGAAATCGCGATCAGAAAAATCGCGGATTTAATCCGAGAAAAAGAAAAACGACGAACGTTTGCTAGAACGAATGAACGGACGAACGCTCGCTAATTAAATAAATCGGAAGAACCGATCTATTTAAAAAAACCGAAACTAAAAAAACCGACAGAAAAACCGAACGGTTTTTCAAAAAAGAAAATAAAAAAACGGCGCGGATTTTGAAGCGACCTTGGCGGCGGCGGCGTCGGTGGCGGCGGGCGGCGGCGGGGCGGCGGGGTGGAGCGGGCGGCGAGGCGCGGCGGCGGCGGCTAGCGGCGGTGCGGGCGGGGCGCTCGGGCGACTAGGGTTCAAGGGCGGCGGCTGGGCCTCGGGCTGGCTCCCCCCCGGCTTATAAAGCCTTGGCGGGCCGGAGTCCCGGTCGGACACGGCCCGTAGGTCGGTTTGTTTTTTAAAATAATTACGCACAGAAGAAAAAAAAAATACTAAACGGACTTCAAAAATCCCGAAATAAAATTTTCCCGGACTTCTAAAATCAAGCCGTACAAGGTGAACATTTATTTGGGGCCTAAATGCAATTTTGAAAAACGCACATTTTTCCTAAATTCAAATAAAATAACGAAAAAAACTCCGAAATAAAATCTTATTTGATTTTATTATTAAATCCTCAATATTTCTTTATTTTGGAAAAGTCATTTTATTCCCTCTCTCATATTTTTGTAATAGAAATAATTGATGATAAAATAATAAAAATCAAATGATCCTATTCTCAAAATTTGAGAAAACTCAAATATGAAAATAAAGAATTTCCCAACTCTCTCCGTGGGTCCTTGAGTTACGTAGAAATTTCTAGGATCAAACCAAAAGCAAAACAAAATATGATATGCAATGATGATCTAATGTATAACATTCCAAATTGAAAATTTGGGATGTTACAAACCTACCCCCCTTAAGATGAATCTCGCCCTCGAGATTCGGGTTGGCTAGAAAATAGGTGAGGTTGGTCTTTGAGCAAATCTTCCTCTCATTCCCAGGTGGCTTCATCCTCTGTGTGGTGGCTCCACTGAACTTTGCAAAACTTAATAACCTTGCTGCGAGTGACTCGGCTGGCAAACTCGAGAATCTTATTGGTTTCTCCTCGTAGGTCAAATAATTATCCAACTGAATTGTTTCCAATGGCACTGTGTCTCTCAAGGGTATGCCAGCCATCTCCGCGTGACACTTCTTCAACTGAGAAACGTGGAACACATCATGAACTCCTGACAATCCTTCGGGCAATTCCAACTTGTAGGCCACTTCTCCCATACGCTCTAAAACTCGATATGGTCCTACAAATCGTGGTGCTAACTTTCCTTTAACCCCAAAACGCTTTGTTCCCCGAAGTGGGGATACTCGAAGATAAGCTCTATCTGCAACTTCGTAAACAGTCTCCTTGCGTTTAGAATCTACATAACTCTTCTGTCTGGACTGAGCTACCTTGAGCCTATCGCAAATCAATTTCACCTTCTGTTCAGACTCTTTAATCAAATCAGGTCCAAACAACTGGCAGTCTCCAACTTCGTCCCACGACAACGGTGTCCTGCACCTCCTTCCGTACAAAGCTTCGAAAGGGGCCATCTTTAAACTGGTTTGGTAACTGTTGTTGTAAGATAACTCTGCATATGGCAAATTGTCGTCCCAACTAGATCCGTAATCTAGCGCACAAGCTCTCAGCATATCCTCCAAAATCTGATTGACTCTCTCAGTATGTCCATCTGTCTGTGGATGAAAAGATGTACTGAATTCTAGCCTAGTACCCAAAGTTTCATGCAACTGCTTCCAGAACTTTGAGGTAAACTGGGTTCCTCTATCTGATACGATACTCCTCGGAACTCCATGCAGACATATGATCCTGGTCATGTATATCTTTGCCAACTTAGCACTGGTGTAAGTGGTCTTTACCGGGATGAAGTGAGCTACTTTCATCAACCGATCGACTACAACCCAAATCGAGTCATAGCCTGAACGAGTCCTGGGTAATCCCGTGATAAAATCCATGCCTAACTTATCCCACTTCCATTCGGGTATCGGCAATGGTTGTAACAACCCTGCTGGCTTCTGATGCTCTGCCTTTACTCTCTGACACACATCACAAACTGCTACATACTCCGCAATATCCTTCTTCATTCCGGTCCACCAGAAAATGTCTTTTAAATCCAAATACATCTTGGTATTTCCTGGGTGAATCGAATATGGTGAATCGTGTGCCTCTTGCAAAATTAGCTTCCTAATCTCCGGGTCATTGAACCTTATTTGGCCACTACAGGAGCAACTGTTAATGGTCATTATGGAGAGGCACATAAACACGGTCTTCAAACCATAGGGTGTCGTGCTCATCCTCACGAAATCCTTTAGCCTTTCCTTCGCTTATTTTCTCCTTTATAGAGGCAGTCTCCTTGTCAGTCTTCTGAGCTTCTCTAATTCTATCGATCAAAGTTGACTGAATCTCCAATGCTGCTACATAGCCTCTCGGAACTATTTCCAAACATAGTTCATGAAGATTTTCTGCTAACTCCCTTGGTATTTCTCCCGTCATTAATGTATTGAAATGGCTCTTACAGCTTAATGCGTCAGCTACTACATTAGCCTTTCCGGGATGGTAATGCAATCTCATATCATAATCCTTGATGAGCTCCAACCATCTCCTTTGTCTGAAGTTTAACTCTTTTTGTGTGAAAATGTATTTCAAACTCTTATGGTCTGTGTACACCTCACAATGGTTTCCAATGAGGAAATGTCTCCATGTTTTCAATGCATGCACTACGGCTGCTAAATCCAAATCATGCGTAGCATAATTCAACTCATGAGGTTTCAGTTGTCTTGAGGCATATGAAACAACTCTCCCTTCCTGCATAAGCACTGCTCCAAGTCCTCGACGTGAAGCGTCGCAATACACCTCATAGTCCTTGGTCTGATCTGGCAAAATCAACACTGGTGAAGTAACCAAACGTTTCTTCAACTCCTGGAAAATAATCTCACATTCCTGAGTCCATATGAACTTGGTAGCCTTCTTCAACAGCTCTGTCATAGGCTTCGCAATCTTTGAGAAATTCTTAATAAATCTCTGGTAGTATCCTACGAGTCCCAGAAAACTCCGTATCTCTCCAACCGTGGTCGGTGCTTCCCACTTGGTCACGGTATCAACTTTAGTGGGATCTACTACTATTCCTTCTCCGGATATAACGTGTCCGAGAAATCCTACTTCCTTCAGCCAAAACTCACATTTGCTGAACTTGGCATACAACTGATGTTCTCTGAGCTTCTCAAGTACCAATTGCAAATGTTCCTTATGCTCTTCTTCGTTCTTCGAGTAAACCAGGATATCCTCAATGAACACCACGACGAACTTATCCAAGAACTCCATAAACACTTTGTTCATAATGTTCATAAAATATGCAGGTGCGTTAGTCAGACCAAATGACATAACGGTATACTCGTACAGCCCATACCTGGTGGTAAAAGCTGTCTTAGGAATATCCTGTTCTCGAATCTTCAACTGGTGGTATCCTGATCGCAGATCGATCTTGGAAAATACCTTAGCTCCTTGCAATCGATCAAACAGATCATTGATCATTGGTAGTGGGTACTTGTTCTTGATCATTACTTCATTCAATCCTCGATAATCAACAACCATCCTTAATGATCCATCCTTCTTCTCCACTAGAAGTACTGGAGATCCCTAAGGCGAAGAACTTGGGCGAATATATCCTTTATCCAGTAACTCCTTAATCTGCTTCTTAATTTCCACCAAATCCTTTGCAGGCATCCTGTATGGTCTCTTTGATATTGGCCCTGTGCCTGGCAATAGCTCAATCAAAAACTCAATATCTCTATCCGGTGGCATGCCTGGCAACTCTTCTGGAAATACTTCAGGGAAATCCCTTACCACTGGTACTTCCTCCTGCACAACTCCTGTTAAGCAATTTACTTGAGTCCTCTTTGGCACATGTCGGGATACATACTTGATCGTTCTCCCTTCTGGGGTGGTAAGCAAAATTGACTTACTAGCACATTCAATATTCCCTTCATACTTTGATAACCAATCCATGCCTAATATCACATCCAATCCTTGGGATTCCAATACTATTAGGTCTGAGGGAAAAACATAGTTACCAATCCTTAATGGTAACCGATCACACCATAGACTAGCCATATATTCTGCTCCACGCGAAGTTACTAACATGGGTGACCTAAGGGCTTGGGTTGGCAGTTTATACTTATCCACAAATCCCCTTGAGATGTATGAATGCGATGCACCAGTATCAAAAAGAACGAGTGCAGTAAATGACTTAACCAAAAACTTACCTATTACTGCATCAGGCTGAGCTTCAACCTCCTCCACGCTAACGTGGTTCACCTGCCCCCTGTTGAAAGGGTTCGGCTTCTTCCCAGAGCTTCCATTGCTATTTCCATTTGTAATTCAGGACATTCATTTGCATAATGTCCGGTCTTCGAACACTTAAAGCAAGTGACTTGGCTCAGGTCTTTCTTGGCTGGGGTTGATGGGTTGGTGCGATTCTCGCCGTTGCTTCCTCCATTACCATTACCATTCCTGGTGCCATTGTGATTGTGCGAGCTACCTCCTCCATGGGTATGCTGAAAATGTCCTCCCGGTCTAGGGGTAAAACATGGCTTCTGCTGAGCTCCTGAATTGTACTTTCCTTGTCCATACTTCCGCTTGCGGTTCTCAATTTGCTGCTGCTTGCCTTCAATCATAAGAGCACGGTCTACCAACTCCTGGTAGTTGTTGAAGGTTGCTACCATCAACTGCATGCTCAACTCATCATTCAGTCCTTCCAGAAACTTCTCCTGCTTAGCTGCATCCATAGCAACGTCATCTGGGGCATAACATGCTAATTTACTAAAGTCCTCCACATACTGGCCAACTGTCCGTCCTCCTTGGCGCAAGTTGCGAAACTCACGCTTCTTCATGGCCATAGCTCCTGCTGAAACATGGGCAGTACGAAAAGCCTGCTGAAACTGGTCCCATGTGACAGTGTCGACAGGGAAAGTGGCTATGAAATTCTCCCACCATGATGCTTCGGGTTCTTCAAGCTGATGTGCGGAAAACTTCACCTTCTCCGCATCCGTGCATCCTGCTGTGGTCAACTCTCTAGCTGTCTTGCGGAGCCAATCATCTGCTACTATCGGCTCGGTGCTACTGGAAAACACCGGCGGATTCAGCCTAAGAAAACGGGCTAAGTGATCAACAGGTGGTGGTGGTGGTGGTGGGTTATTGTTATTGTTCCCCTGATTCTGATTCTGGACTAGCAACTGCATCAATGTGTTCTGCTGCTGGATCAACTGAGTGAGCTCCGGTGGAAAGGTAAATCCAGGGTCACGTCTCGGAGGCATCTGAGGGTTTAGAAAAGATGAGATTTAAGAATAGAGGGGTCTAAAGAGAAAACACTACCCATATGCATATGAGGCAAAAGCAAACAATTCACTTCATTCAATCAATCAAACAAGGGCATACAATCGATCTATCTATCGCAAAAGTGCTCGGACTACTATATTTACATGGTGGACTACTACTAATGATGAGGTGGTCTACTAGAAATATTCTTCAGTTGCAGACTCCATGATATCTGCTCCGGCTTCATCAACATAGTCATCCTCGCTATCATCTGGGTCTGAGTCGATGTCGTCGATGATGATGTAGTCTTCCGGGCGAATCTCCTTGGGTTCTTCGTCTTCATCTACTGGTGTAGGGTCTCCCATAAATATCCCGATCTTCTTGATCAGATCGTCATTCTTCTCCACCAATACTTCAATTTCCTCTTCATAATCTTCACGTGTAGCCTTGAGTTCTTCCTCCAGCTCCTTGATTCTTGTCCTCGCCTTCTTCAGATCTATCATGTCGGAGGACATCTGGTTCTCCTGACGTCGAATGTGCTGGTTTAATTCCTGGATAAAAGCTGCAATGGATCTATCCTTTCTGGTGCTAATCATCTCCCAGTGTGCATCTCGGCGCCCACAAATCTGGTAGATAATATCCTTGAGATCATTGCGGTAGACTTCTCCAATGCGTCCCATGGCGATGTGAGCTGCCATGCTCTTTCCTAGACTCCAAGTTGGTGCATCAAAAGAAAACTCTATGGGCTCAGTGACTGGCATGAACGTCCTTCCTGGAACTTGAACTTGAATCATCCAGCGCTCTTCTTCAGGTAAAGTGGCGTTGTAGGTTCTGGTGAAGCTTGGTACTCCTATGTTCAGGTATCTAGTGACTTCCTTCAAGTGACGTCCAAAGGGTGTATCGTTATCCGGTTGCGTGAACTTGTTCCTTGCATCCGCCATCCTAAAGAGTAGAAAAGATGAGAGGTCAAAAAAGAAGAGAATGAATAGTGATCTATGTCTTTAGCTTAGTGGTCGTGTCCTACAGTCAGCGTGTGCTCTGATATCATCTTTGTAGCGACCAGACCTCAAACAGTCTGATCTCTGTGCTCCGGTGTCATCCCTGGATCAGTAATGCTGACACCACACAGTACTCAGAGGATTTATAACAGAGTAGCAATCACACACTTATTACATCGAGTGTCTCCATAGAGAACTTATTACAATAAATATGGCTTAAGGCCATCTAATAATGATAATAGCGGAAGGCTTGGAAGATAAGTGAGTCCATCAACTCCAATGGCATCACTGAGTATAGAACCACGACCTAAAACTCCTTAATTGTCATCTGAAAAGTCTGCAACATTAACGTTGCAGCCCGAAACGGGTCAGCACATGGAATATGCTGGCAAGGTAACACATAGAGAGTAATGGAATGAAACAGCTATACTATATGCATATTTGGCTGGTGGAAAGCTCAATGGTTACAGTTTTGCGTAAAGACAATTTTTCCCTACTACAAAGGAATAAATTTATTTAACTATCATGGTAGTTGTTAAACATTGAGAATGGTTGACAGCATCCTCAATCCCAATTAAACATCATCATTATCAAAAACCCAACAAAATTAATTTAGAGTAACATGTTGAGATTCACATGATAATCCAGGTACTAGATACTCAAAACGTCCATAACCGGGGACACAACTAACCATGATTAGTTTATACACTCTGCAGAGGTTTGCGCACTTTTCCCCACAAGACTCGATCGCCTCCGTTGTTGGAAATATGCCCTAGAGGCAATAATAAAATGATTATTATATTTCCTTGTTTATGATAATTGTCTATTGTTCATGCTCTAATTGTATTATCCGGAAATCGTAATACATGTGTGAATACATAGACCACAATGTGTCCCTAGTGAGCCTCTAGCTGACTAGCTCGTTGATCTACAGATAGTCATGGTTTCCTGGCTATGGACATAAGGATGTCATTGATAACGGGATCACATCATTAGGAGAATGATGTGATGGACAAGACCCAATCCTAAACATAGCACAAGATCGTATAGTTCGTTTGCTAGAGTTTTTCCAATGTCAAGTATCTTTTCCTTAGACCATGAGATCGTGTAACTCCCGGATACCGTAGGAGTGCTCTAGGTATACCAAACGTCACAACGTAACTGGATGACTATAAAGGTGTACTACGGGTATCTCCGAAAGTGTCTGTTGGGTTGACACGGATCAAGACTGGGATTTGTCACTCCGTATGACGGAGAGGTATCTCTGGGCCCACTCGGTAATGCATCATCATAATGAGCTCAAAGTGACCAAGTGTCTGGTCACGGGATCATGCATTACGGTACGAGTAAAGTGACTTGCTGGTAACGAGATTGAACGAGGTATTGGGATACCGACGATCGAATCTCGGGCAAGTAACATACCGATTGACAAAGGGAATTGTATACGGGGTTGCTTGAATCCTCGACATCGTGGTTCATCCGATGAGATCATTGAGGAGCATGTTGGAGCCAACATGGGTATCCAGATCCCGCTGTTGGTTATTGATCGGAGAGCCGTCTTGGTCATGTCTACATGTCTCCCGAACCCGTAGGGTCTACACACTTAAGGTTCGGTGACGCTAGGGTTGTAGAGATATGAATATGCAGTAACCCGAAAGTTGGTCGGAGTCCCGGATGAGATCCTGGACGTCACGAGGAGTTCCGGAATGGTCCGGAGGTGAAGAATTATATATAGGAAGTGCAGTTTCGGCCATCAGGATAGTTTCGGGGGTCACCGGTATTGTACCGGGACCACCGGAAGGGTCCCGGGGGTCCACCGGGTGGGGCCACCCATCCCGGAGGGCCCCATGGGGCAAAGTGGGGAGGGGAACCAGCCCATAGTGGGCTGGTGCGCCCCCCTAGGCCCACCCCATGCGCCTAGGGTTGGGAACCCTAGGGTGGGGGGCGCCCCACCTGGCTTGGGGGGCAGTCCACCCCTTGGCCGCCGCCCTCCTAGGAGTTCCCATCTCCTAGGGCCGGTGCCCCCCCTAGGGGGCCTATATAAAGGGGGGGAGGGGCAGGAACACCTTGAGTCTTGGCGCCTCCCTCTCCCCTGCTACACCTCTCCCTCTCGCAGTATAACGGCGAAGCCCTGCTGCGGTGACGCCCTGCATCCACCACCACGCCGTCGTGCTGGTGGATCTTCATCAACCTCTCCCCCCCCTTGCTGGATCAAGAAGGAGGAGACGTCACACTGACCGTACGTGTGTTGAACACGGAGGTGCCGTCCGTTCGGTGCTAGGATCTCCGGTGATTTGGATCACGTCGAGTACGACTTCCTCATCCCCGTCCTTGAACGCTTCCGCGCGTGATCTACAAAGGTATGTAGATGCAATCCGATCACTCGTTGCTAGATGAACTCATAGATGGATCTTGGTGAAACCGTAGGAAAATTTTTGTTTTCTGCAACGTTCCCCTATAGTGGCATCATGAGCTAGGTCTATGCGTAGTTCTCCTTGCACGAGTAGAACACAATTTGTTGTGGGCGTAGATGTTGTCAACTTTCTTGCCGCTACTAGTCTTATCTTGCTTCAGCGGTATTGTGGGATGAAGCGGCCCGGACCGACCTTACACGTACGCTTACGTGAGACTGGTTCCACCGACTGACATGCACTAGTTGCATAAGGTGGCTAGCGGGTGTCTGTCTCTCCCACTTTAGTTGGAGCGGATTCGATGAAAAGGGTCCTTATGAAGGGTAAATAGAAGTTGACAAATCACGTTGTGGCTATTACGTAGGTAAGAAAACGTTCTTTCTAGAACCCTTTTGAAGCCACGTAAAACTTGCAACAACAATTAGAGGACGTCTAACTTGTTTTTGCAGCAAGTGCTTTGTGATGTGATATGGCCAAAGTTGTGATGAATGATGAATGATATATATGTGATGTATGAGATCATGTTCTTGTAATAGGAATCACGACTTGCATGTCGATGAGTATGACAACCGGCAGGAGCCATAGGAGTTGTCTTTATTTTTTGTATGACCTGCGTGTCATTGAGAAACGCCATGTAAATTACTTTACTTTATTGCTAAACGTGTTAGCCATAGTAGTAGAAGTAATAGTTGGCGAGCAACTTCATGGAGACACGATGATGGAGATCATGATGATGGAGATCATGGTGTCATGCCGGTGACAAGATGATCATGGGGCCCCAAGATGGAGATCAAAGGAGCTATGTGATATTGGCCATATCATGTCACTATTATTATTTGATTGCATGAGATGTTTATCATGTTTTTGCATCTTGTTTACTTAGAACGGCGGTAGTAAATAAGATGATCCCTCATAATAATTTCAAGAAAGTGTCCCCCCTAACTGTGCACCGTTGCGACAGTTCGTTGTTTCGAAGCATCACGTGATGATCGGGTGTGATAGATTCCAACGTTCACATACAACGGGTGTAAGACAGATTTACACATGCAGACACTTTGGTTGACTTGACGAGCCTAGCATGTACAGACATGGCCTCGGAACACAAAAGACCGAAAGGTCGAGCATGAGTCGTATAGAAGATACGATCAACATGAAGATGTTCACCGATGTTGACTAGTCCGTCTCACGTGATGATCGGACACGGCCTAGTTAACTCGGATCATGTTATACTTAGATGACTGGAGGGATGTCTATCTAAGTGGGAGTTCATTATATAATTTGATTAGATGAACTTAATTATCATGAACTTAGTCTAAAATCTTTACAATATGTCTTGTAGATCAAATGGCCAACGTTGTCCTCAACTCCAACGCGTTCCTAGAGAAAACCAAGCTGAAAGACGATGGCAGCAACTATACGGACTGGGTCCGGAACCTGAGGATCATCCTCATAGCTGCCAAGAAAGATTATGTCCTACTAGCACCGCTAGGTGACGCACCCGTCCCACAGAACCAAGACGTTATGAACGCTTGGTAGACACGTGCTGATGATTACTCCCTCGTTCAGTGCGGCATGCTTTACAGCTTAGAACCGGGGCTCCAAAAGCGTTTTGAGTGACACGGAGCATATGAGATGTTCGAAGAGCTGAAAATGGTTTTCCAAGCTCATGCCCGGGTCGAGAGATATGAAGTCTCCGACAAGTTCTTCAGCTGTAAGATGGAGGAAAATAGTTCTGTCAGTGAGCACATACTCACAATGTCTGGGTTACATAACCGCTTGACTCAGCTGGGAGTTAATCTCCCGGATGACGCAGTCATTGACAGAATCCTCCAGTCGCTTCCACCAAGCTACAAGAGCTTTGTGATGAACTTCAATATGCAGGGGATGGAAAAGACCATTCCTGAAGTATTTGCAATGCTGAAATCAGCAGAGGTAGAAGTCAAAAAGGAACATCAAGTGTTGATGGTGAATAAAACCACTAAGTTCAAGAAAGGCAAGGGTAAGAAGAACTTCAAGAAGGACGACAAGGGAGTTGCCGCGCCTGGTAAGCAAGCTACCGGGAAGAAGCCAAAGAATGGACCCAAGCCCAAGACTGAGTGTTTTTATTGCAAGGGAAGTGGTCACTGGAAGCGGAACTGCCCCAAATACTTAGCGGACAAGAAGGCCGGCAAAACGAAAGGTATATGTGATATACATGTAATTGACATGTACCTTACCAGTACTCGTAGTAGCTCCTGGGTATTTGATACCGGTGCAGTTGCTCACATTTGTAACTCAAAGCAGGAGCTGCGGAATAAACGGAGACTGGCGAAGGACGAGGTGACGATGCGCGTCGGGAATTGTTCCAAGGTCGATGTGATCGCCGTCGGCACGCTACCTCTACATTTACCCACGGGATTAGTTTTAAACCTCAATAATTGTTATTTAGTACCAGCTTTGAGCATGAACATTGTATCAGGATCTCGTTTAATACGAGATGGCTACTCATTTAAATCCGAGAATAATGGTTGTTCTATTTATATGAGAGATATGTTTTATGGTCATGCTCCTATGGTGAATGGTTTATTCTTAATGAATCTCGAGCGTAATGCTACACATATTCATAGTGTGAATACCAAAAGATGTAAGGTTGATAATGATAGTCCCACATACTTGTGGCACTGCCGCCTTGGCCACATAGGTGTCAAACGCATGAAGAAGCTCCATGCAGATGGACTTTTAGAGTCTCTTGATTACGAATCATTTGACACGTGCGAACCATGCCTCATGGGTAAGATGACCAAGACTTCGTTCTCAGGAACAATGGAGCGAGCAACCAACCTATTGGAAATCATACATACTGATGTGTGCGGTCCAATGAGTGTTGAGGCTCGTGGTGGCTATCGTTATGTTCTGACCCTCACTGATGACTTGAGTAGATATGGGTATATCTACTTAATGAAACACAAGTCTGAAACCTTTGAAAAGTTCAAGGAATTTTAGAGTGAGGTTGAGAATCAACGTGACAGAAAAATCAAGTTTTTGCGATCAGATCGTGGAGGAGAATACTTGAGTCACGAATTTGGTACACACTTAAGAAAATGTGGAATAGTTTCACAACTCACGCCGCCTGGAACACCTCAGCATAATGGTGTGTCCGAACGTCGTAATCGCATTCTATTGGATATGGTGCGATCTATGATGTCTCTTACCGATTTACCGCTGTCATTTTGGGGCTATGCTTTAGAGACTGCCGCATTCACTTTAAATAGGGCTCCGTCGAAATCCGTTGAGACGACACCATATGAATTATGGTTTGGGAAGAAGCCTAAGCTGTCATTTCTAAAAGTTTGGGGATGCGATGCTTATGTCAAGAAACTTCAACCTGAAAAGCTCGAACCCAAGTCGGAAAAATGCGTCTTCATAGGATACCCTAAAGAAACTATTGGGTATACCTTCTACCTCAGATTCGAGGGCAAGATCTTTGTTGCCAAGAATGGATCCTTCCTAGAGAAGGAGTTTCTCTCGAAAGAAGTAAGTGGGAGGAAAGTAGAACTTGATGAAGTATTACCTCTTAAACCGGAAAGTGGCGCAACTCAAGAAAATGTTCCTGTGGTGCCTGCACCAATTAGAGAGGAAGTTAATGATGATGATCAAGATACTTCTGATCAAGCTCCTACTGAACTTCGAAGGTCCACAAGGACACGTTCCGCACCAGAGTGGTACGGAAACCCTGTCTTGGAAATCATGTTGTTAGACAACGGTGAACCTTCGAACTATGAAGAAGCGATTGCGGGCCCAGATTCCGACAAATGGCTGGAAGCCATGAAATCCGAGATAGGATCCATGTATGAAAACGAAGTATGGACTTTGACTGACTTGCCCGATGATCGGCGAGCCATAGAAAATAAATGGATCTTTAAGAAGAAGACAGACGCGGATGGTAATGTGACCATCCATAAAGCTAGGCTTGTCGCTAAGGGTTATCGACAAGTTCAAGGGGTTGACTACGATGAGACATTCTCTCCCGTAGCAAAGCTGAAGTCCGTCCGAATCATGTTAGCAATTGCCGCATACTATGATTATGAGATATGGCAAATGGACGTCAAAACGGCATTCCTTAACGGTTATCTTAAGGAAGAACTGTATATGATGCAGCCGGAAGGTTTTGTCGATCCTAAGAATGCTGACAAGGTGTGCAAGCTCCAACGCTCGATTTATGGGCTGGTGCAAGCATCTCGGAGTTGGAACATTCGCTTTGATGAGATGATCAAAGCGTTTGGGTTTATGCAGACTTATGGAGAAGCATGCGTTTACAAGAAAGTGAGTGGGAGCTCTGTAGCATTTCTCATATTATATGTAGATGACATACTTTTGATGGGAAATGATATAGAGCTTTTGGACAGCATTAAGGCCTACTTGAATAAGAGTTTTTCAATGAAGGACCTTGGATAAGCTGCTTATATATTAGGCATCAAGATCTATAGAGATAGATCAAGACGCCTCATAGATCTTTCACAAAGCACATACCTTGATAAGATATTGAAGAAGTTCAATATGGATCAGTCTAAGAAGGGGTTCTTGCCTCTGTTGCCAGGTGTGAAATTGAGCTCAGCTCAATGTCCGACCACGGCAGAAGATATAGAAGAGATGAGTGTCATCCCCTATGCCTCAGCCATAGGTTCTATTATGTATGCCATGCTGTGTACCAGACCTGATGTAAACCTTGCCGTAAGTTTGGTAGGTAGGTACCAAAGTAATCCCGGCAAGGAACACTGGACAGCGGTCAAGAATATCCTGAAGTACCTGAAAAGGACTAAGGAAATGTTTCTCGTTTATGGAGGTGACGAAGAGCTCGTCGTAAAGGGTTACGTCGACGCTAGCTTCGACACAGATCTGGATGACTCCAAGTCACTAATCGGATACGTGTATATTTTGAATGGTGGGGCAGTTAGCTGGTGCAGTTGCAAGCAAAGCGTTGTGGCGGGATATACATGTGAAGCGGAGTACATGGCAGCCTCGGAGGCAGCACACGAAGCAGTCTGGGTGAAGGAGTTCATTACCGACCTAGGAGTCATACCCAATGCGTCGGGCCCGATGACTCTCTTCTGTGGCAACACTGGAGCTATTACCCTTGCCAAGGAGCCCAGGTTTCACAGGAAGACCAGGCATATCAAGCGTCGCTTCAACTCCATTCGTGAAAGTGTTCAAAATGGAGACATAGATATTTGTAAAGTACATACGGACCTGAATGTAGCAGATCCATTGACTAAACCTCTCCCTAGAGCAAAACATGATCAACACCAGAATTCCATGGGTGTTCGATTCATCACAATGTAACTAGATGATTGACTCTAGTGCAAGTGGGAGACTGTTGGAAATATGCCCTAGAGGCAATAATAAAATGATTGTTATATTTCCTTGTTTATGATAATTGTCTATTGTTCATGCTCTAATTGTATTATTCGGAAATCGTAATACATGTGTGAATACATAGACCACAATGTGTCCCTAGTGAGCCTCTAGTTGACTAGCTCGTTGATCAACAGATAGTCATGGTTTCCTGGCTATGGACATAAGGATGTCATTGATAACGGGATCACATCATTAGGAGAATGATGTGATGGACAAGACCCAATCCTAAACATAGCACAAGATCGTATAGTTCGTTTGCTAGAGTTTTTCCAATGTCAAGTATCTTTTCCTTAGACCATGAGATCATGTAACTCCCGGATACCGTAGGAGTGCTCTGGGTATACCAAACGTCACAACGTAACTGGGTGACTATAAAGGTGTACTACGGGTATCTCCGAAAGTGTCTGTTGGGTTGACACGGATCAAGACTGGGATTTGTCACTCCGTATGACGGAGAGGTATCTCTGGGCCCACTCGGTAATGCATCATCATAATGAGCTCAAAGTGACCAAGTGTCTGGTCACGGGATCATGCATTACGGTACGAGTAAAGTGACTTGCGGTAACGAGATTGAACGAGGTATTGGGATACCGACGATCGAATCTCAGGCAAGTAACGTACCGATTGACAAAGGGAATTGTATACGGGGTTGCTTGAATCCTCGACATCGTGGTTCATCCGATGAGATCATCGAGGAGCATGTGGGAGCCAACATGGGTATCCAGATCCCGCTGTTGGTTATTGACTGGAGAGCCGTCTCGGTCATGTCTACATGTCTCCCGAACCCGTAGGGTCTACACACTTAAGGTTCGGTGACGCTAGGGTTGTAGAGATATGAATATGCAGTAACCCGAAAATTGTTCGGAGTCCCGGATGAGATCCTGGATATCACGAGGAGTTCCGGAATGGTCCGGAGGTGAAGAATTATATATAGGAAGTGTAGTTTCGTCCATCGGGATAGTTTCGGGGGTCACCGGTATTGTACCGGGACCACCGGAAGGGTCCCGGGGGTCCACCGGGTGGGGCCACCCATCCCGGAGGGCCCCATGGGCCAAAGTGGGGAGTGGAACCAGCCCATAGTGGGCTGGTGCGCCCCCCTAGGCCCACCCCATGCGCCTAGGGTTGGGAACCCTAGGGTGGGGGGGCGCCCCACCTGGCTTGGGGGGCACTCCACCCCTTGGCCGCCGCCCCCCCTAGGAGTTCCCATCTCCTAGGGCCGGCGCCCCCCTAGGGGGCCTATATAAAGGGGGGGAGGGAGGGCGCAAGAACACCTTGAGTCTTGGCGCCTCCCTCTCCCCTGCTACACCTCTCCCTCTCGCAGTATAACGGCGAAGCCCTGCTGCGGTGACGCCCTGCATCCACCACCACACCGTCGTGCTGCTGGATCTTCATGAACCTCTCCTCCCCCTTGCTGGATCAAGAAGGAGGAGACGTCACGCTGACCGTACGTGTGTTGAACACGGAGGTGCCGTCCGTTCGGCGCTAGGATCTCCGGTGATTTGGATCACGTCGAGTACGACTTCCTCATCCCCGTCCTTGAACGCTTCCGCGCGTGATCTACAAAGGTATGTATATGCAATCCGATCACTCGTTGCTAGATGAACTCATAGATGGATCTTGGTGAAACCGTAGGAAAATTTTGTTTTCTGCAACGTTCCCCAACATCCGTTTGGTTTCTCGCACTACATGGTGTTTGAGAAACGTATGACCGAGACATAGTCTTTCAGAAGCGCTAGCACCTTACGATCGGGTAGACCGTACCACCTACATCCCCTACATCTGCTAGTCTACCACTGTAAGAGTTCGCACGACTTAGTCAACTATGCTAGAGCCCATAATAGCTTGTGGCTGCACACGGAAGTTTCTACTATGAATAATCTCATGATCCCTTTGAGCTTGGGTGGCGGTCCAAAAGAAAACAGGCAAGTCCTGGATTACCCAGGTGCCTCAATCCACCTAGATGTGTGTTTAAGTTGCCACCTTAGATGAACCATTAATTAACAAACTCACATCTGTCATGGATATCACTCACCCAATCCACGTCTACTAGCATAGCATGGCATAATAAGCAAACATAGAAGTAACTCCCAAAGGTTTGAAAATAAACAGGTAATAGGTACTACCTTAACTACTTCCCATCCCACAATTTAATTAGATCCTAACCATGCAATGTTTGAGGATTGATCTAATGCAGTAAAACTGGGTAGTAGAAAAGGTATGATCAAAGTGTTACTTGCCTTGCTGATGATCCGGGAAACCTAGCGATTCGAAGTAACAAGCGGCGCACTCCGGGTACTCTATCGCAAACAAACAAGCACACAATAAGTACTCATCTAATGCACGGGTAAAACTCGAATAAGAGATCTAACCAGAAGGTTCAACTTAAGAACTCCGGCTTGCAAAAAGAATCAAATCGAACGAAGCAACGAAAGTCAAACGGCGAAAGAAAACAACTTCGTTCTACTAATCTGGATCTAATTCAAATTTTACAGTAGCAAAAACTTGTTTAAGTTGATTAAATGGATAGAGAGTTTCGAGACAAAACTCCATGCGCTTGAATCGCCTGATTCTGATAAACGAGCGAAAAGTTATACTAAAAAGAAAATCGGATCAGAAATCGCGATGAGAAAAATCGCAGATTTAATCCGAGAAAAAGAAAAACGACGAACGTTCGCTAGAACGAACGAACGGACGAACGCTCGCTAATTAAATAAATCGGAAAACCTGATCTATATAAAAAAACCGAAACTAAAAAAACCGACAAAAAACCAATGGAAAAACCGAAGGGTTTTTCAAAAAAGAAAATAAAAAACGGCGCGGATTTCGAGGCTACCTCGGCGGCGGGTCGGCGGCGGCGGCTAGCGGCGGCGTGGGCGGGGCGCTCGGGCGGCTAGGGTTCGGGGGCGGTGGCTGGGCCTCGGGCTGGCTCCCCCCGGCTTATAAAGCCTTGGGGGGCCGGAGTCCCGGTCGGACACGGCCCGTAGGTCGGTTCGTTTTTTTTAAATAATTACGCACAGAAGAAAAATAAAACGAAATACTAAACGGACTCCAAAAATCCGGAAATAAATTTTCCCGGGCTTCTAAAATCAAGACGCACAAGGTGAACATTTATTTGGGGCCTAAATGCAATTTTTAAAAACACACATTTTTCCTAAATTCAAATAAAATAACGAAAAAAACTCCGAAATAAAATCTTATTTGATTTTATTATTAAATCCTCAATATTTCTTTATTTTGGGAAAGTCATTTTATTCCCTCTCTCATATTTTCGTAATAGAAATAATTGATGATAAAATAATAAAAATCAAATGATCCTATTCTCAAAATTTGAGAAAACTCAAATATGAAAATAAAGAATTTCCCAACTCTCTCCGTGGGTCCTTGAGTTGCGTAGAAATTTCTAGGATCAAACCAAAAGCAAAACAAAATATGATATGCAATGATGATCTAATGTATAACATTCCAAATTGAAAATTTGGGATGTTAAAGAGACACAATGTTTGAGAGAGAAATCGATCGACAGATTAATTAAGATCAGATCGAGTTGTTACCCTTCTGCTGTCATTGTTGGGGTTGGGGGTGGGGAAGGGGAGGGAGAGAAAGACGTATCGAGAGTGTGCGTGGTAGGCACAGAGGCACAACTAGCGAGTGTGTGTGTGTGTCTATGTGTGTTTGAAAGAGGAGTAGATAGATTACTATCAAGATCGAGGTGCCACCCTACTCCTTCGGTGTTAGATAGTGTGTGTGTGTGTGAGAGAGAGAGAAGCCAGTCGATAGATTAGTATCAAGATTGAGGTGTCACCCTACTCCTTCGGTGTCGGGAAGTGTGTGTGTGGGGGGGGGGGGGTGGGGGGGCAATGACACTTACATATCTCTACTATTATAAAAACAGAGTTGGTGATGATGGTGTTCCTGCCATCCTACAATATAGGCCATCCGATTTATATCTGACGGATATGAAGGAAACTATGGAAATTTTGCAAAAAGATACACACACCCCTCTCCACATTTGCAAATAAGGCATTCCCTCGTTCATCTTTTTCTCCCACAAGATAAACTAATCATACAAATGCATCTTGATGTTCCGTGCAACGCATGGGCATCTTGCTAGTAGGGAGAAGGAGTTTGTGTGACCCATATCTATATTAAGGGATAGGTAGATAGGATGTGTGCGAGGCATACTTAAAGCATCATAGAGATAAACAAATGGTGTGCATGCAAGTGCCAGAAAAATGAAGCAATAAACAATGTTTATGCGCGCATGTGTGTGTGTGTGAGAGAGAGAGATAGAGAGAGAGAGAGAGCGAGATCTCAAAACAAAAGGTGCTCTACTGGAATCCCATCGTATGTATTCATATGGTTCCGAAACTCGAGTTGACCTTAGGCATATGTTTGAGAGACATAATTATCCTTTGAGACATTTGTGGCTGTGGGTGGGCGGAATTAAAGGGGTGGGAATGTTCGATAGAGAGAGCGTGTGTGTTTCTGTGTGAGAGACTTGTAGGACGCGGTAGAAAGACGAATTCTAACCTTGACGGAGGGAGAGAAATACATGAAGTGCGTGTGTGTGATTCCGATGCCAACGGGGAAATGAGATATGTATGCGTGTGAGAGAGATTGCACAATTCATTCATGTATCACTATCCAGCGATCGTGGACATGCATCGCTTGAACATAAATCAATATCTACTTTGTATCGTGGCCAAAGGTACAATATCGATTCAACGCTATAAAGATTGGACACTCACATATCACATTTTTTCTATCTAAATAAACCTTTTCAATTGTGCATGCCAAAGTTACAGTGATGTTTCTTCAAACAACCAATGTAGCTATCATGTACATGCACCATTGTTACTCTTGCATTCAAATTCATTAGTCTTGGATGATTTAAGGTTCTATTATGAAGTAATATATGTAATATTCATATATGAATTCAACGGGTACATAATTTTTGAAATGGAGGCTATGTAATCATATGAGGTAACAATTTTAAGTAGCGGACTACAATATCCATTTTTTGTGGGACTACAATATCCATTTCTTTTTGTGCGCCTCTACACTAACACGTCAATGCATTATGATTAAAGTAAATAACCAATGGCACTAAATTATCTATTTACACGAGAAATACATAGGCTGAGCGTTTGATCCCTTTTTTTGTGAACGCGCCTCTACACCCATACGATTGGTCGCGCCCGTGTGAACGTCCAAGTTATCAGCGCATCATCCCAAGTTATTGTATTTTTTTGGGGGTGGACTTCACACCAGTTATTAAATTCTCACGCGTGCCCTGTGTACATAGTCTCGCATGACCTTCCCGCTAGCACGGTCCAAAATTAGTTGAAACTGGATACAAACGATCCCGCGGGCGGCAAAATCTCCCGCCTCCTTCTGAAATTCCGCCACCTAGTCTTTAGCATGCGAAATTCCCCTTTTGTCCTTGGTGCATGGAGAACAATAGTCACAATACCGCCCTCATCTACATAATAAGTTGGGGCCAGTTTGGTAACTTCCGGTTCCCCCCCACCACACGACACCCCCATTTCCTCTCCCCCTCCCGCAAAAACGACTAACTCCACATCACCAGAGCATCTTACATCACGCCGTCCGTACTTCATCGTCTTTTCTACCCCTCCCCTCTCGAAACCCTAGACTTCTCATCCACTGGCGTACCAGAGCCCATTCACTGCCAGCGGCGACCACCTCGCCAGATCTGCTTCTGCGGCCGCATCTACCCCTCCCACCTCCACTAGAAACAAGTAGACTGCTCATCCACCACTTTACCACAGCCCATTCAGTGTCGGCCTTGTCCATGGCACTAGATCTGCTTCGCCGGTACTCTCGTCAACAGCAGCGCATCTGCAGTGGCTCATTCGTACTCCCCATCGGAGACGCTTCATCCACACCCCCCGGAGCCACCCCACTGACGGCCTCTGATCCTCTTTGCCGACACCTTCCTCAACCCTATCGGATCCGCTTCGCCAACACCATCATCAACCCTACCAGAGTAGCTTCACCTATACCATTCTCAACCCTACCTGGGCCACTTTGCCAACTCACAAGTCCATGGCCACAGATCCGCTTCGTCGCACCCTCATCCAACCTACCGGAGCAACTTCTGACGCCCCGTCCACGGCCGCAGATCCGCATCGTCAACACCATCCTTAACCCAACCACCGGAGCAGCTTCACCGACACCCTCATCCATGGTCACAGATCCGCTTCGCCCACACCATAGTCCACCCTACCAGCGCCGCTCCACAAACACCCTACTCGACGGTTCTAGATCTCCTTACCGGACCCCGACAGCCAGCGCAGCTTCATCACCCTTGACGTTTCTAACCTGATTCCCACCGTCTGGCGAGATGCTAACCACATGCCACGGCCTAGGTACTTGTCACCTTTAAACCCGTCCAGCATCACCTGCCCGATGTACTTCAAATATACTAACAGGTCGTTGTTACCTTTATGCAACTGGCAAAAACTACAAGGACGATGTTTCTTCTGGATCTAACAGCTTGGCCAACCAAGATCCTGGAATGAGGCATTGCTATGATCTTGTAAGTGTGTCTCTCTCTCTCTCTTGTATTGTTGTGTGTTTGCCAGCGTGCTTTGCTAGGATTTTCGACCAGTAATCCCTTTGTGCAGACAATGTTTTATACTACTGGCTGCTAAATTAGATATGTAGATGTCATACATAATACTACCTCGTACCTCCATTCCTAAATATAAGTCTTTCTATGGATTCCACTATAGGTTACATACGGAGCAAAATGAGTGAATCTACACTCGAAAATGCATCGATATACATCTGTATGTGGTCCATACTGGAATCTCTACAAAGACATATGTTAAGGAACAAAGGCAGTACATTACACAAAATCGTAGGTGGCATGTAGGAATTCCAGTGCAGTACATTAGGCTCCCTTAGAGTGCCTTCTAGTCCAGCACACAGAGTCATGGCTAGTTTATGCTACGCACATAATCATTAAGAGGTGGTTTAAATTTGCACAAGGGATATGCAATGTATTATCATGTAGAGATGTCTGAAATTAGCCATGTCAACTTGCAGATAGGGTTACACAATGAAAAAGTACAAGATGTATGTGGCAATTTCATGGAACGTCGCAAAAAAAGGAGAGGCGGTGGTGATCCTATACAATGTGCTATGGTAGGTCACTCCTCCATTACAATCATCATGACATGTTATTTGTATGTCAGTTCTATTGGCCAAGTTTCTTAGGGACAGTTATTACGAGTTATCCTAAGAAAATAAGCACCTGTGAATATAAGCTCCAGGTAATAAGCCAACCAGTTCTTTTCATTGCCTTCCTTTTCAACTTATCTTTGGTATGATCAGCGAAAAGTCTAGATTGCATTATATTTTTTCATTTTGCTGCCCATATGAAAAATAATTTGACTTGCAAACATCACAAATTGAACCCAGTGCGGTAATTAATATGATAGGAAAACAGACCATCACTATTTGTTCAAAATGCAAATACAAAGATACCATCTACTTGGGACAATCTACTTTGGTTAATGTCTTCCATAGAGATTCAATTGCCTAATTTAAATGAAGAACGCATGACCCGCATTTAAATGAAGAACAATTATTTATTGAAATTCGATGGTCAAAGTGGCTGGTTATTATCATATAGCAGCACCACCTGAAAGCATCATATAGGAGCAACATCTCATAGCAACTCATCATATAGCAACAGCAGTGTGCAATTCATCATATACCAGCAGCAACTCATAGCAATTCATCATATAGCAGCAAGAGGAGTAGCTCATAGCAATTTATCATATAGCAATAGCAGGAGCAGCTCATAGCAATTCATCATACAACAACAGCAGGAGCAACTTATAGCAACTCATCATATAGCAGCAGCAGCAACTCATAACAATTCATCATATAGCAGCAACAACTCATAGCAATTCATCATATAGCAGCAGCAGGATCAGCTCATAGCAAGGCATCATATAGCAGTAGCAGAAGCAGCTCATAGCAATTCATCATATAGTGGATCAGAATGAAAATTTGGCAAAAAATCAGAGGAGATCCTCACCTTGTTGGATGAGCTCATCCTTCAACAGCACCTCAAGGCCACGGCCTAGGAGGAGGGGAGGGGGAACAAGGTGCCTTCTGCTGAAGTGTGGCATCAGCCGTAGTTGTGCGGCGCCTGCCGGAGTAGTGCGTTGGACGGACCACAGTGGAGCAGCTGCTGGAGACCATGAGAATGAGGGGCGGCGCCAGAGGGAGGAGCAGCCAGGGAGATTTTCCCCTACCTGCCGGCCATGTAGCCTAGCTGGATAGAGCATCATCGAGGACCAGGCCAGATGGGACCATACGCGACGGCTCACTGGAGGAACCCTAGGGCTACAGGCAGGGGATCGAGGTAGAGGGAAAGGGGAGAGGAGATGCAAGCGGGCAGGGCAATGAACGCTTGCGTGTTTGTTTTTTACTTGAGCATCAGGTGTGATGCGGGCGTGAGCAGTTGCATTTTGTGTGTAACATAGGCAGACAATAGAGTCATTTCACTATTCCCCTTCCCTTCAATTTTTAGTGAGCTTCTACCCGAAACACCCCCCTCCAAAGCAAAATAAGTTAAGCCCAAGCCCATAACTCAAAAATGACTTCTTTACATCTTTTATGGCTTATTTTGATAATAAGCCCTGAAAAGGCGGAATCGAACTGGCCCTTAACCTGCAATTCAATTGTGTGTGCAATGATGAATCACTCCTTCTTGCTATAGTGTACATTTAGGCATCATCATACATGGCATAACCTAATACATGTGCATTCATTGTAGAATCTGGAATATGCAATGTTTATGTTAATTCATACGTTGCACATGTTGTTTAAATGCCCCTTAAATCTGGTCAGTCAAGTGATGGTCTTTAAGCCTCCTTCTTTGCTTCTTTTCTTGATATGTAAGATTTGCTCACACATATGTTCAATTGTTGTTTGCACCGGCCAGCCATACTAGGACTGTTTGCTTTCATTACTTGTTGTTCTTGACCTAACACTCTAACAAAGCTTTTCAACGATTTAAACACTAAGGGCTGCTGTAGTGGGGCCTGGTCTAACTCATAGGTGACATAAAGGTTTGGCTGTACACTAAAGTAGGCTCTCCAAGAGTACCTGGAGATCCAGTTCGAAGGTATGCCTAGTTTTTACATAGTGCAGACATAGTAAATGCTCATTTCATTGTGTGCAAGTGCAAGAGATGTGGCATGTTTCATTATGTGGTATTGTTTTGTTATAATCTCATCCTTTTGTGTTGTTCACAGACTGGAAAGTATGCATATTTATCTTCCAAGGAGACGAGTAACTAGTTTGTGTCACCTTGCAGAGGGGGTGCAATGAAGATAAGATTGAGGATTTCCAAGTACAAGATGTTAGGAAGGAGCCTTGCAAGAGAAGTAGGAGCTGCACTGAGCCTGTTCAACCAGTTAAGGTAAGTCACTGTATCCAACTCAACAATTCAATTCCTTGTTTGCTCCAGGCATAGTTATTTTGCTCTTTTCAATTGCTTTATTTGTCCTCAGTTAATGAGATGCCCAAGCAATGATGCCTGATATTGGGTACTTGTATAACTATTAGTTGACATAATTAAAGGCCTTACCATTTAATTACTCTGGTGAAGTGTGCCTGAAGCTTTGAAGTCTATTAACAAATAATTATTGCATGAGGCTCAAAATCTAGTTTATACTAGGCTAATGATTGCATAGTTTTGCTTGCTATAGTAGGTTTGTATGAATCCCTCTGTTGTTCATTATGCTCCCTAAGACTTTAATTGAGCTACATAATGGCCAACAACTTGCTTACTTATACGCAACATGATGTCTGAATTTGTAACTTGTTTGTGTTTTGGATTGGGCCCCAACATCATGCTCCTCTGGTGAGCTAAGAGAGATTTCTGTATGTAGGCTGCACAGACTACCTTTTTTATAATTTTTAAAATATCACCTGCTTATGCTTCATGACGTGTGACATTATTGTTAGTCCTGTTTTGCCATGTACAAAATAGTCTGTCTTGCTCGCTTCACTGTTGTAACTATATTTTTGCCCTAATCATGTGTACTTACAGAAACATTTCAGGATGAAGTGACATCAACACAAAGATCTGCGAGCAGTGCGGCATGGCCGTTACCGAATGATTTTCGATTGGAATTGGAATGTGTTGATGTTCTCAAGCATCAACTAGAGGTGGCAAGACAACGTGTACATGATTCTCAACATACAATCAACAAGTTGAGACTGGACATGCAGGTATTAGATGCAGGAGTCAAAAAATGAAACAAGACACTGAGGTAACCAGGAAGGAATTGGAGATTTTACAAACTGAAATTTGTGCTATCTGTCCAGTGTATGTTCTGTTGATGCGTGTCCATGATGTATGAGCTTTATTTGTCCAGTGTATGTAATTTGCTGTTTGTGTGTGCTTTATAATCACTGGTGCTGAACTATAATGCCCAGTGGGTATATTCGGCTGTGATTTCTTTACTGTATAGTGTAGGATTATTCTACGTTTCTATGCTTTTTATTGTATAGTGTATGTTTTTAGAGGCGATGGTATAGAGTAGGATATTTCTTGAATATGCTATATCGTTGAGACGGGGGCCAACACGCCCGAACATTTCCTAGATGCCATACAAACGAACAAACATGTGCAGTCAAAGCGGGCCTTAATTGGGCTGGTCAAAATAATATTAAGTGGATCCCAAATGGGCCCACCGTAACAACGACTCTTAGCAGGCCGTCAACAAGCCTGAAGCTCGATAGGGCCGTATAAATGGAAATGGCCCACGGGGCTTTAGTAGGCCAAAATAAATGTCAATTTTGTCTCGGCCCTTTTACTTTAAGGGCTAGTAAGAGGCCCAAAGTGTTATGGTCCAGAGGAGGCCCAATTTGCAAACTAGGCTTTTAATAGGCCGA
Organism: Triticum urartu; assembly: GCF_056163025.1. Classification (NCBI taxonomy): domain Eukaryota; kingdom Viridiplantae; phylum Streptophyta; class Magnoliopsida; order Poales; family Poaceae; genus Triticum; species Triticum urartu. The sequence continues at coordinate 310,980,425 of NC_141877.1, forward strand.
AAGTCGCGTTGGGCTGAAATGATGCCCTGCAGAACATGGGCCCCTAATGGACCTAAAGTCAAAGGCCCAACTGTTGTGCGGGCCCTTAATAGGCCGAGAGACAAAATGGGCTAAGGGCTGGCCCATTTACCAAATGGGCCGAGGACAGGCCTAAAGTCACAGCGGGCTAGAATTTTCCCAACTGCAGAATGGGACGAGAAAAGGCCGAAATACGTTCCGAGCCGTTAACGGGCTGGAACTGATGATGGGCTACTAACAGGCCGAAAGAAGCTCAGGCCACAATTGGGCCCAAAAACATAGCGGGCCGTTAACGGGCTTAAAGTGACGATGGGCTGGAAATTGTCGAATCTAGAATGGGCTTTTGATGGGCCAATTCTATGTACCTTGTATGGACCGTACTTGTAAATGGGCCTGACTCAAGTAGGCCTCTAATGGGCCGGCCCGCTTATTTTGACAGGCCCAGCCTTTTCACCGGAATGGGCCTTTGTTGGGCCATGCCATGTGTCAACGTATCATAGGCGCCTCCTGTACAATGAGTGGATGACATCTGTCCGAATGTTGAGTCCGGCCAATGAGAATTTTACACGTGGAAAATTCCCATTGGTCCGGGCTGTTAACGGGTTATCGGATCCAAAACCGGACCCGATAGCTTAACGACATCCTGTTACGGTGGATGCCACGTGTCGGTCACCCTTGACGAAAGCACTTCTAGGACGTAGGATTTATCATCATGGAAGTGGACACTTCCGTGATGATAATTTTGGTAATGTCATGGAACACTTCTATGACAGCACAAGTATGACTATCTTGATTCTGTCATAAATTTGTCATGGATGTACATGCATGACAGAAAACATGACCTACTGTGACAAACACGTATCATCACGAAAGTATCTTTTTTGTAGTGAATGCATGTAACCTGCTACTCAAATGAACGTTTTAATGCATTCCAAACGTATATACTACCACTTCAATATGAACTAAATTCAATTTCGTTTCTCTATTTGAATAAGATCTACAATCATGATTGTTGTGAAGTTAAACCATTTGAATTCATTTATCTATTTTAATAAGATCTACAATCATCATTATTGTCAAGTTAAGCCATCGTTTGTGTATTATCTTCAGAGCACACCACATGGTTACTATCGAGTTAGATATGAACTATGTGTACTATATGAACTCGAACTCAATTTTTTGAATCCACTTTATGTTGATTTCAAATCATAGTACATTTCAAGCTCTAGCTAGATCTTCATAATCTAAACCATGTCTCATATGTATAATGTGTTTATCACATAATGTAGGGTGCCCCACCCCCTACGCCTAGAAGTATTTAGATGTGAGTTGCAAATGCCACGCATTACCACAAATTCAAATAAAATCTGAGATTGTTCGATATATAGTATGGTTTACATTATTTGATATTTAGTTGTGAGCTACAAACGCCACACATTATCACAAATTCAAATAAAATGTGAGATTGTTTGATGTATAGTATGGTTTAGAATGTTCAATATTTAGCTGTGAGTTACAAACACCACACATTATCACATTATGGTATAACATGTCCAGAACCACACCACGCGTATCCCCGCTATACTCATGCATGCATATGTTTATAACACCATGATCTCCTATTCAAATATATGAATCCACTTTCATATCGAATTATGATCTTTTTTGGTCTCTTACACCCACACAATCCTCTAACCTTTGTAACTAGCACTAACTTTCTCTCGTGCATGCACACGCCCTCCTCACCCTCCCCTCCCTCAGCATTCTATCCATCACACACATTCATTTTATTTTCTTTAGGTCGTTCTCCCACGGTCTCCACAACTCCTTTCAGACACACACCGATCGATAAACCTCTCCAGCAATGTCTGTCTACAACATACACACGCACGTTCCATCTCCTCCTTTCCGTGTCCGTGCCTCGTGTCTCTCATACAGTCCCACACACGTGTAAACTCTCGCCCCTCTTTTCATCGATCTCACAATCGCACGCTCCTCCCCCTATCTAGCAAGTAGGCCTCTTGCACCACCTCCTAGCTCCATTCTCTCTGTCTATCCATCTCGCTAGGCCTTATTTGCCTCTAACAAATGGATGTCCACCGACCGATCTCCCGCTATACATATAGCTAGCTAGGTCATTATAACTCATTTTCCCCACACGTCGATCGATCTACCTCATTAGTTATGTCTCTCCCTTCCTCCGACAAACAACAATTGATCTACCGATCTAGTTAGGTCTGCTTACCAAACACATGGTCCCCCTTCATCATCCATGCATGCGTCCCGACACATCTATCACGCACATGCACACACAGAAACACGTCCCCACTCTTATTGATAATATTGCCGTTCTACAGTCAGTTTGTCTAGTAGGCCTCTCCCACCATCTTCGAGAAGAAACTCCATCACCCATCCAGCACTCTACCCCTCTCCCTCCCTCCCTCCCTCCCTCCCTCTCTCTCTCTCTCTCTGTACCAACCTATTTCCCGTCCTTCAGTTATGCATGGATGTCGAACGATCTCCCTCAAGACATAGTTGGGTCTCTCCTTCTCAACACATATACGAGTTGATCTACCTTTCTAGTTAGGTCTCTGCGTCCCTCCTCCCCCCACATATCGATACATCAAGCGCTCTCATGTCTCCCTGCCACACACAAACTTGCCATGTGCCCTCTGACGTTCCCGTAGGTCAGTCGCCCTATATCTTGGACTTGCACACACACAATTTCGATGGCTCTCTTCATCGTTCTCACACCCACCCACTTGATCCTCTCTTCGACTCTATCCATATCTATGACCCCTCCCTTCTCATGGATCGCCCCCTCTATATATGATATAGATAGGCCTCTATTTCACACACACATTGCATGTGTCAAATTTTTGTTTGAAATATCATCGGCACATATTCCCACAAATGCATTCACGAAATCACCCCTCCCCGAATGAAAAACACTCACGAATGCACACGCCATCTATCTAGGTTTGTATCTCTCTCTCACACACCCAGGTAGGTGGGGGACATGCACGAAGAGAAGAGGTGCATGCACGACGCACGTACTCCCGTCTCTTTCCCAACCACACCCGCGCGGGTACATGGTGGAGCTCATTTCTGTACGAAAAGGCAGCCCACGTGGTAATTTGACACGTGTACTGGTTGTCCACTTGATGGAGGATCATGTACCACGGGTGAACAAACAAATTGTGACTTGACGTGTTATGTTAAAAAAGAGGCAAACCATGTGGGGCCTACCTTAGAGGCAAGGATCTATACACTGGAGATGCTCTGTACGTATAACTTTTGATGTGCTTGTCAACTCGCAGAACGAGGAGAAGCTTTCTTAGTACGCCGTCTCTCCCGCCCACGGGAGCGGTGGCTCACAGGACGAGGTGAAGCTTGCTTACAACGTCTTAGGCCTGCTCCCTCGCGCACACGTGCGGTGGCTCGCAGAACGAGGAGAAAATTTTACTACTCCCTCCGTTTACTCCTCGTCCCTACCTTGGTTAGAGAGATTATAATACTGTTTGAAATATATGTCTTTTAGTAGATTTCAATGTGAACTACTAGTACATACTCCAAACACTAATGTATATAGACATATTTTAGCATGTATATTCACTCATTTTGCTCTATATGTAGTCCATATTGAAACGGACGTAATAGTACGCACTCTCCCTCGCCCCTCGCCCCTCGCCCACGTGGTGGACGTGCAGCAATTCATTCGGTCTCAGATAGCGGGAACGATATATACTGCAGTACCATTATTGCTCGACCTCCCGGAGAGGCGAAGAGCCAAGCGCAAGGTTAATATTTTGGAGATGCCAAGCACAAGGTTTATAGGAGAACGAGTAGCAGTGGTACTAGTAGTACGTACGAGTGGTACGTACTGTATGAGGAAGAAGGCAACAAGATGTATGTTTTGCGTGACAATCTCTTCTTACTGGACGTGCTAGACCTAGTGGACCTCATTGTTGCAATGGGAGTACTCCCTATCATAGATGGCATGATTCAGAGTGGTGGGCAACGGGCATAATTCGGAGCTGCTTAGTCTTAAACCCCATGAAGAAGTCCCATCAAAAGGAATAGGCATCCTCTACACATGCTCCTATGTAAAATGAGTAAATGAGACAAAAAGAGAAAGAGACAAAGTAAAAAAACTCACCAACCTTAGATCCAGTCCTATTGTATTAGTGAATGATATTTCTACGTCGTGATTCACATGGCTATATTATTAACCATGCTACGGAGGTAGAAGCGGATTTTTATTTATTTGCGGAGGTAGCACTAGATGGATATTCCACGAGGAGTGAAATGATGGCTGCTTCCTTAGTCAAAAATAGAGAAAGGTGGGCCTCATGATTTGACGGCTTAGTAGTCATTATTACTCCTATAATCTTTTCCCATATATAATAACGGCGTGGTACAATAGTGGGCTATACTTTTAATAACCATGCTCAAAGAGAAGAGGTGCACACACCCACGCACGTAGTACTAGTAGAACTCTTTGCGTCTTCCCCAACCACACATGTGACATGGTGGAGCTCATTTCTGTAAGATGATGCAGCCCACGTGCACTACAAAAAAACACTTCTGTGATGATACGTGTTTGTCACAGTAGGTCACGTTTTCTGTCATGCATGTACATCCATGACAATTTTATGACAGAATTAAGATAGTCATACCTGTGCTGTCGTAGAAGTGTTCCATGACATAACCAAAATTATCATCATGGAAGTGTCCACTTCCATGACGATAAATCGTGCGTCACAGAAGTTCTTTCGTCAAGGGTGACCGACACGTGGCATCCACCGCAACGGAACACCGTTAAGCTATCGGGTCCGGTTTTGGATCCGATAACCCATTAACAGCCCCGAGCAATGGGGATTTTCCACGTGTAAAATCATCATTGGCTGGAGGAAACACGTGTCGGCTCACCGTTGGGACAGATGTCATCCACTCATTGGACCCAAAGCGCCTATGATACGTCGACACGTGGCACGACCCAACAAAGGCGCATTCCTGTGAAAAGGACGGCCCGTTGGACTTGGTCAAAAGGTGGCGGGCCGGCCCATGACAAGCCTGTTAACGGCTTGTTCGCATATAGCCCATTTACTGCCCGCTAACCCAGGGCCTATTTATGGCCTATCCGAGTTATGCCCAGTATCGTCATTTGGGCTGTCCAATATAATTCCAGCCTGTTTTAACTTCCGGCCCATGTATGACCCATGATGTATTTTGACCCATATGAGGCCCTTAGTAACCCTCGGCCCATTAACGGCCCGTGGTAAAACTGGCCCATAGTGAACGGTGTATCACTTTATACCCATTAATGGCACGTGGTGAAACTGGCCCATAATGAACAATGTATCACTTTATACCCATTAACGGCCCATTATTCCGTTGGGCCGTTTCCAGCCCATGTTATCTTTCGGCCTTCTCAGGGCCCATTTTTTCTTGGGCTCATTTCGAGCATTCGTTTTCTTAGGTCCCATTACTGTCCTTTTCTGCTTGTGGGCCAAATTCAGCCCGTGGTTACAGTCGGCCCGTTTGTGTCCCGTTGATACATTGGGCCATTTTCATAGCGTCATCAAATATGGCCTATTAACGATGGCCTGTTATGGCCGGCCCATGAATGGACGATTTCAACTCTAGCCCATTTACAGCCCTAATGTGGTATGTTATTGGCCCATGTTTGGCCAGCCGATCATACGGCCCATAGAAGGCCCATTGATGATACGACCCGTAGAAGGCCCATTGTGTCTACGGCCCGTATAAGGCCCATTGTTTCTACGCCGCAGAAGGCCCATTGTTTCTACGGCCCTTAGAAGGTGCATTGTTTCTATGGCCCGTAGGAGGCCCATGTTAACTACAGTAAATATATAGCCCATGGTTATTGTGGCCTAGTTTTAAAAAATAGGTTATTGCGGCCACTAGCAAACCGCGGAAAAAGAACTGCACTGACTACAAGAAAAAAAATAAACAAGACAATAAGGAAATAAATAAGCAAGCAACTTACGCTATGCTATCACGGCTATTACACATATTACATCCACTGGGCATCAAAGTTCGCCACCAGTGCAAATATAGGGAACAAAGCAGCATATAAACGCCACACCAAAACAAGTCCAGAACTGAAACCACTTCATAAGAGCTCAGGAAACAGTATCCTGGGTACCCGCAATGCTGCAAGATGCTTAGCAAGCTTATTAACTTTCTCTTGTTTGGCGCTCAAATCCTCCAGCACTTGCTGTTGCACCAGAAAGTATGCATTTGAATTCGCAGGGACTTCCTCAGTCCTTCGGCTTCCTGTCGCATAACATCTGATCGATGTCTTTCAACTTGAAGTTGAGACTCAAGAAGCCGAACTGATTCAGGCAGCAAGTTCAAAGAGCTGGTGCCAGCAATAGTAGCCAGTAACTCGAACACTACATCAAGACAGGACTTTGGGGTTGTCTCAATGTCTTCAATATAGTTTTTATCAGCTTTCTTGGAGACCAACAGGGATGTCTCACTATCTTGAACCTTATCTGCATTACTTCCTTTACCATTGCATAACGGGGGTACTCTTTTCCAATATTTTATCCGCGTTCTAAAAGAGAAACAAACGCATCATAGGTTTACAATGTAGTATATGAAACTCATTTTGGTAAACCAGTTCAGTAGTAAGGTGGACAGGATAACAGCATGAAACAAACATATATCTATGTAGTATGGTCACTGTATGGTCTATATCATTCTAGTTTATGTTGCCAAATCAAGATAGATACAGTTCGAATTATATCTATTTAAGACGTAGCATAGACAAAATATAACTGTGGGAAACTACATAGCAATAACAACACTAATGTGCATGGCATGAGAACATAAATTTTTATTCAATTGAAACTGAAATCAACATAGAGCAAGTTACAACAGCAAACACGTTAAAGAAACAGGTTTAAAACATACCTGTTGCGCCATGGGAGTTTCAATTGCATCCTTCAAATTTGAAATTAGTTGGTATGAGTAAATACAATGATGCAAGAGCAAAGTAGTATGAACCATAGCTACGGAACCTGACCTGAGAACAATTCTTCTTTTGCTTTAAGCGTTGACTTGGGGTTCGGAGTGGTGGTCCTCGTGCTTTGGGAACTGCAGTTGCCTTACTAACTGCTCGTGTTTGGATGCTCTGTGGTGGAGATGGTGCAGTGTCAACGGGAACTGGGTTACTATCTGCTGGGGTTGGGGTTAGAAGGGGTGTAGCTGGTTCTCTGTCCAACTGGGTAGGGGTACAATCTACGTGAGTCTGGGTTATGTGTGGTGGGGCTGGTTCTTGGGCAAGTACAACCGTGGTTCTATCTCCATCGACAGGTAGCACAATCTTTTCTGAAGACCGTGTTTTTACTCCCACAGATACTGCCATCACCCCCTCCAATTTAAATGGCTGATAAACAAGAAAAGTAATTGAATGTACAGACATTGTAAGATAGACAGGCGCAATGGATAGTAGGGAAGAAAACAGGGCATGAAATAATTCACATTTTTGTTGTCTAACCAAACATAATAGCAGGACATAATTTCACATATATGATGGCTAATTAAACAGGATAGCATGACACAATTTCACATGTATGATGGCTAACTAAACATCATAGAATGACATACTTCTAAATATGATGACTATGTAAACAGGATGACATGATATAACTATACGATGTGTCTATTAAAGTGGTTGGCATGCCATAAATCACAAACATGTCGTCGATGGAAACATGTGGCATGATATAATTCATGGATAGATGACATAATTCAAAATATGATGACTATGTGAACATGATGAGATGATATATCTATATTATGTCTTTAGAAAATGGGTTGGCATGCCATAATTCAGATACATGCAGTCTATGTAAACATCATGGCATGATATAATTCAAATATATGATTTACATACTAAGGAAGTGAGCAGAGGGCAATCGCGTATATGATGTGTCAACTTAGGAGATGGCATTCACTATCGTGTATATGATGTAAAAACTAAGCATTGCAATACAACATATGCATGATATGAGTAATATAACCCTGCCAACTTTGAGCATACACCTCAGGGGGATAATAGGACTGGTCATCTACCTCTGAATCCTCCTCTGAAGAGCTATCTGTAACCACCAAGATATCTGCTTCAGTAGGTAGCATTGTCTGCTCTGAAGACCTTGTTTTCACTCCAGATTTCTCCATCACCAATTCAAATGGCTGATGCACAGGAAGAGTAGTTGAATATACAAACATTGTTGACAAAACCAATGAGAAATACAAAAAAAGGACGACATGATATAATTCACATATATGACGCTTGGCTAAACAACATGGCATTGCATAATTCACATATATAATGTCTTGCAACAAGATGTAATTGCATAATTCACATATATGGTAATTAGACACTAAACAGGTGGCATTCACACAAAGCATGTCTAAACTAAGCAAATGAAATAGCAATGCAAGGTACCATACGCACGATATGAGCAACATAACCCTGCCAAGTTAGAGCATGCACCTCGGGGGGGGGGAATAGGACTAGTCATCTGTCTCTGAATCCTCCTCTGAGGAGCTATCTGTAACCAACAAGACATGCGCTTCGTCAGATAGCATTGTCTTCTCTGAAGACCTTGTTTCCACTCTAGATTTTTCCATGACCGTGTCGAATGGCTGATGCACAGGAAGAGTAATTGAATGTACTAAAATTGTTGACAAATTTAACACGTAACAAAATATTATGTCATGATATAATTCAAATATAAGATGGTTGGCTAATCAGGGTGGCATTGCAAAATTCACATATATGATGCCTGGCTAAACAAGATGGCATTGCATGATTCACATATACAATAAAGAAACTAAACAGATGGCATTGACACAACGCATGTCTAAACTAAGCAGATGACATCTTTGATGTATACAGTAAGCAATGCAAGGCACCATATGCATGATATTACCAACATCAGCATGCCAAGTTAGAGCGAAGACCTCATGGGGTAAATACGAGTGGTCTTCTGCTTGTGAATCCCCCTCAGAACAGTTATCTTCCTCTTGATTACGATTAGAAATGGGTGGAGGGGGGACTGCCTTTGCGCCCACCATGGAGCGACGTCTGCGTGAAATTTTATTGCCATGCAAGGCTCGTCTCTTTTGCTCTACATGTTCACTTCCATTGTGTACAATAACTGACATGCATAGGAATAAAACATAGTGAGATTATGTAAGGAGTGCATGCACAAATCCAGAGTGATGGTAGTAAACTATGGATAGACCCAAAACCAATGATAGGCAAAAAACAGCAGTTCTGGGCTGGGCCTCCGGTTAATAGGTTAGTCCCAAAAATAATATAAAAGTGGATAATAAAGCCCAATAATGTCCAAAACAGTAGATAATACAGCATGGAGCAATCAAAAATTATAGATACGTTGGAGACGTATCAAGCATCCCCAAGTTTAATTCCTGCTCGTCCTCGAGTAGGTAAATGGTAAAAACAGAATTTTTGATGCAGAGTGCTACTTGGCATAATTTTAATGTAATTCTTCTTAATTGTGGTATGAATTTTCAGATCCGAAAGATTCAAGATAAAAGTTCATATTGACATAAAAATGATAATATTTTAAGCATACTAACTAAGCAATTATGTCTTCTCAAAATAACATGGCCAAAGAAAGTTCATCCCTACAAAATCATATAGTTTAGTCATGCTCCATTTTCGTCACACAAGAATGCTCTCATCATGCACAACCCCGATGACAAGCCAAGCAATTGTTTCATACCTTAGCAATCTCAAACCTATAAACTTTCACGCAATATATGAGCGCGAGCCATGGACATAGCACTATGGGTGGAATAGAATATGATGATGGGGGTTATGTGGAGAAGACAAAAAAGGAGATAGTCTCACATCAACGAGGCTAATCAATGGGCTATGGAGATGCCCACCGATTGATGTTAATGCAAGGAGTAGGGATTGCCATGCAACGGATGCACTAGAGCTATGAATGTAGGAAAGCTCAACAAAAGAAACTAAGTGGGTGTGCATCCAAATTGCTTGCTCATGAAGACCTAGGGCACTTGAGGAGGCCCATTGTTGGAATATACAAGCCAAGTTCTATAATGAAAATTTCCCACTAGTAAATGAGAGTGACAAAACAAGAGACTCTCTATCATGAAGATCATGGTGCTACTTTGAAGCACAAGTGTGGTAAAGGATAGTAGCATTGTCCCTTCTCTCTTTTTCTCTCATTTTTTTATTTAGGCCTTTCTCTTTTTTTTATATGGTATTTCTATTTTTTCCTCACTTGGGACAATGCTCTAGAAAATGATGATCATCACACTTCTATTTATTTACAACTCAATGATTACAACTCGATGCTAGAACAAAAGATGACTCTATATGAATGCCTCTAGCGGTGTACCGGGATATGCAATGAACCAAGAGTGACAAGTATGAAAGAATTATGAATGGTGGCTTTGCCACAAATACTATGTCAACTACATGATCATGCTAAGCAATATGACAATGATGAATGTGTCATGATAAACGGAATGGTGGAAAGTTGCATGGCAATATATCTCAGAATGGCTATGGAAATGGCATAATAGGTAGGTATGGTGGCTGTTTTGAGGAAGATATAAGGAGGTTTATGTGTGAAAGAGCGTATCATATCACGGGGTTTGGATGCACCGGCGAAGTTTGCACCAACTCTCAATGTGAGAAAGGGCAATGCACGGAACCAAAGAGGCTAGCAATGATGGAAGGGTGAGAGTGCGTATAATCCATGGACTCAACATTAGTCATAAAGAAATCACATACTTATTGCAAAAATCTACAAGTCATCAAAAACCTCGGCACTACGCGCATGCTCCTAGGGGGATAGATTGGTAGGAAAAGACCATCGCTCGCCACTCATAAGGAAGACAATCAAATAACACCTCATGTTTCAAATTTGTTACATAACGTTTACCATACGTGCATGCTACGGGACTTGCAAACTTCAACACAAGCACTTCTCAAATTCACAACTACTCAACTAGCATGACTTTGATATTATTACCTCCATATCTCAAAACAATCATCAATCATCAAACTTTTCTTAGTATTCAAAACACTCATAGGAATTTTTTTACTAATCTTGATTACCTAGCACATTAGGATTATTTAAGCAAATTACCATGCTATTTAAGACTCTAAAAGTAATCTAAGTGAATCATGAGAGATCAATAGTTTCTATAAAACAAATCCACCACCGTGCTCTAAAAGATATAAGTGAAGTACTAGAGCAAAACTATATGACTCAAAAGATATAAGTGAAGCATATAGAGTATTCTAACAAATTCCAAATCATGTATGGCTCTCTCAAAAGGTGTGTACAGAAAGGATGATTTTTGTAAACTAAAAAGCAAATAATCAAATCATACAAGACGCTCCAAGCAAAACACATATCATGTGGTGAATAAAAATATAGCTCCAAGTAAAGTTACCAATAGAAGTAGACGAAAAGAGGGGATGCCTTCCGGGGCATCCCCAAGCTTTGGCTTTTAGGTGTCCTTAGATTATCTTGGGGGTGCCATGGGAATCCCCAAGATTAGGCTCTTGCCACTCCTTGTTCCATAATCCATCAAATCTTTACCCAAAACTTGAAAACTTCACAACACAAAACTTAAAGTAGAAAATCTCGTGAGCTCCGTTAGCGAAAGAAAACAAAAGACCACTTCAAAGTACTGTAATGAACTCATTATTTATTTATATTGGTGTTAAACCTACTGTATTCCAACTTCTCTATGGTTTACAAACTATTTTACTAGCCATAGATTCATCAAAATAAGCAAACAACACACGAAAAACAGAATCTGTCAAAAACAGAACAGTCTGTAGTAATCTGTAGCTAGCGCAAGATAGGGAACCCCCAAAATTCTAAAATAAATTTCTGTACGTGAGGAATTTATCTATTAATCATCTGAAAAAATAATTAACTAAATATCACTTTCCAAATAAAAATGGAAGCAGTTCTCGTGAGCGCTAAAGTTTCTGTTTTTTTACAGCAAGATATCAAGACTTTCCCCAAGTCTTCCCAACGGTTCTACTTGGCACAAACACTAATTAAACACAAAAAACACAAAATAAACAGAGGCTAAATAAATTATTTATTACTAAACAGGAGCAAAAATCAAGTAATAAAAATAAAATTGGGTTGCCTCCCAACAAGCGCTATCGTTTAACGCCCCTAGCTAGGCATAAAAAGCAAGGATAGATCTAGGTATTGCCATCTTTGGTAGGCAATCCATAAGTGGCTCTCATAATAGATTCATAAGGTAATTTAACTTTCTTTCTAGGAAAGTGTTCCATGCCTTTCCTTAATGGAAATTGGAATCTAATATTTCCTTCCTTCATATCAATAATTGCACCAATCGTTCTAAGGAAAGGTCTACAAAGAATAATAGGACATGAAAGATTGCAATCTATGTCAAGAACAATAAAATCTACGGGCACATAATTCCTATTTGCAACAATAAGAACATCATTAATTCTTCCCATAGGTTTCTTAATAGTGAAATCCGCAAGGTGCAAGTTTAGAGAGCAATCATCAAAATCACGGAAACATAACAAATCACACAAAGTCTTTGGAATCGTGGAAACACTAGCACCCAAATCACACAAAGCATAGCATTCATGATCTTTAATTTTAATTTTAATAGTAGGTTCCCACTCATCATAAAGTTTTCTAGGGATAGAGACTTCTAATTCAAGTTTTTCTTCATAAGATTGCATCAATGCATCAACGATATGTTTAGTGAACGCTTTATTTTGACTATAAGTGTGAGGAGAATTTAGCACGGATTGCAACAAGGAAATACAATCAATCAAAGAGCAATTTTCATAATTAAATTCCTTGAAATCCAAAATAGTGGGTTTAGCAACATCTAGGGTTTTAATTTCTTCAATCCCACTTTTATCAATTTTAGCATCAAGATCTAAAAACTCCGAATTCTTGGAACGCCTTCTAGGTAAAGGTGGATCATATTCAGTACCATCATTATTAAGATTCATATTGAAAAACAAAGATTTAATAGGGGACACATCAATAACTTTTAGATCTTCATCTTTATTTTCATAGGAACTAGAAGAACACGCTCTTATAAAGGCATCTTTCTTAGCATGCATCCTAGCGGTTCTTTCTTTGCACTCATCAATGGAAATTCTCATGGCTTCGAGATACTTATTGATATCATGCTTAGGTGGAATAGATCTAAGTTTCAAAGAATCAACATCAAGAGAAATTCTATCAACGTTCCTTGCCAACTCATCAATCTTAAGCATTTTTTCTTCAATCAAAGCATTGAAATTCTTTTGTGAAGTAATAAATTCTTTAATATTAGATTCAAAATCAGAGGGCATCTTATTATAATTTCCATAAGAATTGTTGTAGGAATTACCATAATTATTAGAGGGATTACTAGGATAAGGCCTAGGATTAAAATTTCCTCTATACGCGTTGTTACCAAAATTGTTCCTACCAACAAAATTCACATCCATAGATTCATTATTATTCTCAGTCAAAGTAGACAATGACATATCATTAGGATTAGAAGAAACACTTTTACTAGCAAATAATTTCATAAGTTCATCCATCTTTCCACTCAAAACATTAATTTCTTCTATCGCATGCACCTTTTTATTAGTGGATCTTTCAGTATGCCATTGAGAATAATTAACCATAATATTATCTAGGAGTTTAGTAGCTTCTCCTAAAGTGATTTCCATAAAAGTGCCTCCCGCGGCTGAATCTAAAAGATTTCTAGAATCAAAATTCAATCCAGCATAAAAAATTTGTGTAATCATCCACAAATTCAAACCATGAGTAGGGCAATTACGTATCATTAATTTCATCCTCTCCCAAGCTTGTGCAACATGTTCATGATCAAGTTGCTTAAAATTAATAATATCTTTTCTAAGGGAGATGATCTTAGCGGGACGAAAATACTTAGAGATAAAAGCACCTTTGCACTTATTCCAAGAATCAATACTATTTTTAGGCAAAGACGAAAACCAAGCTTTAGCATGATCTCTAAGCGAAAAAGGAAATAGCTTCAATTTAACAATATCGGTATCCACATCTTTCTTCTTTTGCATATCACACAAATCAACAAAGCTATTTAGATGGGTAGCGGCGTCTTCACTAGGAAGGCCGGAAAATGGATATTTCATGACAAGATTCAGCAAAGCAATATTAATTTCACAAGATTCAGCATCGGTAAGAGGAGCAATCGGAGTGCTAATAAAATCATTGTTGTTGGTATTGGTAAAGTCACACAATTTAGTGTTATCTTGAGCCATCGTGACAAGCAAGCAATCCAACACACAAGAAAACAAAAAGCAAGGGGGAAAAAAGAGGCAAATAGAGAAAGAGAGGGAGGATAGAGAGAGAGGGCGAATAAAACGACAAGGGTGAAGTGGGGGAGAGGAAAATGAGAGGCAAATGGCAAATAATGTAATGCGGGAGATAAGGATTGTGATGGGTACTTGGTATATTGACTTTTGCGTACACTCCAGGCAACGGCGGCAGAAATCCTTCTTGCTACCTCTTGAGCACTTCGTTGGTTTTCCCCAAAGAGGAAGGGATGATGCAGCAAAGTAGCATAAGTATTTCCCTCGGTTTTTGAGAACCAAGGTATCAATCCAGTAGGAGGCTACGCGCGAGTCCCTCGTACCTGCACATAACAAATAAATCCTCGCAACCAACGCGATAAGGGGTTGTCAATCCCTACACGGCCACTTACGAGAGTGAGATCTGATAGATATGATAAGATAATATTTTTGGTATTTTTATGAAAAAGATACAAAGTAAAATAAAAGGCAATGAAAATAACTAAGTATTGGGAGATTAATATGATGAAGATAGACCCGGGGGCCATAGGTTTCACTAGTGGGTTCTCTCAAGAGCATAAGTATTCTATGGTGGGTGAACAAATTACTGTTGAGCAATTGACAGAATTGAGCATAGTTATGAGAATATCTAGGTATGATCATGTATATAGGCATCATGTCCGAGACAAGTAGACCGACTCCTGCCTGCATCTACTACTATTACTCCACTCATCGACCGCTATCCAGCATGCATCTAGAGTATTAAGTTAATGAAAACAGAGTAATGCCTTAAGCAAGATGACATGATGTAGAGGGATAAACTCATGCAATATGATGAAAACCCTATCTTGTTATCCTCGATGGCAACAATACAATATGTGCCTTGCTGCCCCTACTGTCACTGGGAAAGGACACCGCAAGATTGAACCCAAAGCTAAGCACTTCTCCCATTGCAAGAAAGATCAATCTAGTAGGCCAAACCAAACTGATAATTCGAAGAGACTTGCAAAGATAACCAATCATACATAAAAGAATTCAGAGAAGATTCAAATATTATTCATAGATAGACTTGATCATAAACCCACAATTCATCGGTCTCAACAAACACACCGCAAAAAGAAGATTACATCGAATAGATATCCACAAGAGAGGGGGAGAACATTGTATTGAGATCCAAAAACAGAGAAGAAGCCATCTAGCTAATAACTATGGACCCGTAGGTCTGAGATGAACTACTCACACTTCATCAGAGGGGCTATGGTGATGATGTAGAAGCCCTCCGTGATGGATACCCCTTCCGGCGGAGCTCCGAAATAGGCCCCAAGATGGGATCTCGTGGATATACAAAGTTGCGGCGGTGGAATTAGGGTTTTGGCTCCGTATCTGATCGTTTGGGGGTACGTAGGTATACATAGGAGGAAGGAGTACGTCGGTGGAGCAACAGGGGCCCAATGAGGGTGGAGGGCGCGCCTGGGGGGGGGGGTAGGCGTGCCCCTACCTCGTGGCCACCTCCTTTGTTTCTTGACGTAGGGTTCAAGTCTCCTGGGTCTTGTTCGTTGAGAAAATCACATTCCTGAAGGTTTCATTCCGTTTGGACTCCGTTTGATATTCCTTTTCTTCGAAACCCTAAAATAGGCAAAAAAAACAGCAATTCTGGGCTGGGCCTCCGTTTAATATGTTAGTCCCAAAAATAATATAAAAGTGGATAATAAAGCCCAATGATGTCCAAAACAGTAGATAATATAGCATGGAGCAATCAAAAATTATAGATACGTTGGAGACGTATCAAGCGCCGGCAGCACCGTGAGATCGAATCAAGAAGAAAATGCGGCGATTAGCGTACAACCTCTTTGGTGGCGCCGATTAGGCCGCAGCTTCATCCGAGGAAACGGTGATGATGATGCTCTTCCGGTGGTGCAGGTGAAGATGGTAGTGTGGGAATGGAGGTGGAGCGAAAGACGAGGGGAACATCGGGGCAACTCCTTGGCGGTGGAGGACAGGGTGGCTGAACCGCTGGGACGACCAGATCGACGATGGATCCTCATCCGGTACGATGGATGAGAGAGGTCGAGGTGTTGTTGTGGACGACGTCATCGGGGAAGAGGCTCCAGCTAGGTGGCGGACAGAGGAGGGTGTGGGGCTTCGCGGGTTTTCCCGGCCTCGGTGTACGAATGGGTGGGCGGATGGGATGGGAGTGGGGAACCATGGCTTAGGGACGCGCTTGTCCGAAATGTGGGGTAAGTTACGAAAGTACCCCCACCGATTTGAGGCGGTTCTTTCGGTTCAGGGGTATCACGGGCATTTCACGTGTCGGGATTTCACAGGAGGTGGGAGTTTTCGCGCGCGTTGTAATTTTGGAATAGCAAGGCGCGGGTTGAGATGGAGGGAGTTGTCGGAGCACAACGAGACAAAGATTTATCTTAAATATTTCGGGGTGACAAGGCGCGAGTTGAAGAGGCGGGAGTTTTGCAGCACGATAGACAGAGATGCTAGCTTGAAATTTCGGCATAATAAGGCACGGCTTGAAATTTCGGGAGAACAAGCTTAATGTGTACCCAAAAAAGGACAATTTAGACTAGTTTAACACGCACAACACACACAGACACCATTTGGACTAGTAAGGTACACGTGCATTGCATGCATGAGATTTGGCAACCAAATTATGAATAAACACCACATTATAGCATGTAAGCTTTGAGTCATATATGCATGATGTAGATGTTCGTTTGATTCTTATAGTTCATTTCATTCAAAATCATCTAGTTTTTATAAGAAAGCTAATCTATTTTAAGATTCATGGAATTGTGCGTTGTAAGGCATAAAGTAAAAACAAATCATGTAGAAAAACATTTGGGCAATTCTAATACGGAAGATTCTAGAACAAAGAAGAAGTGCTTGTGTTTTGAGGTTTGTGCATTATGCTTAAGTTCAACCATAGAGTCTTCTAGATTGTACATGTCGCAAAATCTGGTGGAATCTAGATGATATCCAACGGCCAGTAGTGCTCAAATTTGCTAGCTCTGCACCATCGGATTGGCCTCATCCAACGACAATCTTTCAAAGTTAAAGTTATCTGCACACTATATAAAAAATATAAAATATATAATATATATAGGGGTATATATATAGATATGTGATGTGAAATCCACCCATCATCTCCAATTAGAATAGTGTGTCCATGCACGGATGCAATGTGGCCAAACGATGTCTGCCATCGGTATCTCAAATTCAAACCAGTCTGACCTTGTTCAATGTGTATACATTACAACATGCTCATTTCCAAACCACACCGCGCAGATCTCCGTTATATTCATGCATGAGAAGTTGTTGTGACCCGTGGAAACGCATATTGTGATCACTGAACCTTTTGATAGCGATGAGTTGTTGCTGGAGTCTCTCGGTTTTCTTGAAACTTGGCTTTGGCTGCATTTGGTTCGAGAACCATCTAACAGGACCAAGGATAAGAGAAAGAGCAATGGATGGGTTTCAAACATCATGATCTCTTATTCAAATATTTGAATTCAACTTTACATTGATTATGACCTCGCCTAGTCTTCTACACCCACACATTGGTCTTCTCTTTATAATTGTACCACTAACTTTCTCTCGTGCATGCATGCACACACACTACCAGTCGGCATTATCCATCGCACACATGCAATCCTTTTCTTCAGGTCGGTCTCCCATGAAGGCACACACACACAACCCCCTCTCCATCATATCGGGCATTCTTTATCTCTCATGTGCATGCGCAACGATCGATGTTCCTCTATGTGTGTGTGTGTATAGCTATGTCTTTCATAGTTTTCCACATAAACCGATCAATCTATATATCTAGTGAGATCTCACCCTCTTTCCCACGTCCACATCGATCAATCTATACCTCTCTATATAGGATTACATATATAGCTAATACACCCACATTAATTATATATCAAACGCCCCCCTCTCATCATCCATGCCATTCGCTTCATCTCTGAGACGCGCGCACAATGGCGAAGACAGGGGCAGCAAGGGCCCTGCCCCCCTAACATCACTATATATCGAGGCTAATATGAATGTGATCATTAGACAATTGCTGGTAAAAATGGTTTAAGTTGATGAATTGGACCTCCTCATAAAGGATTAGCAATGCTTGGCCCCCTAGCTCATGGGACATTTTTCATGGCTCCGCCACTACGCGCAACAGCGCACGTTCTCGCCCCCTCTCTCTAAATATCAATCTCGCAGTTGTGCACTCCTTCATAGTCTCCCTCCACTTGGCCCCTCACACCATCTTCTAGCCCCCACCGGATTTTGCCACATGTACAATCTAGCAGACTCCATGGTTGAACTTAAGCATAATGCACAAATCTCAAAACAACAGTGGTTCTCCTTTGTTCTAGAATCTTCCGTATCATAACTGCCCAAACTTTTTTTCTAGTTGAATTGCCATTATTTGTTTTTACTTTATGCTTTACAACACACAATTCCATGAATCATAAAACATATTAAGGGCTTCTTTGATTCAAAGGATTCTCAAAGGAACTTTGGAGCATTCTAATCCTTAGGAATTTTTCCTATCTTGGTTGTTTGATTCGTAGGATTGTAAACCATAGGAATTTTTCCATATGATTCATTTGCACTAGATTTCATAGGAAACATCCCATCCTCTCAAACCTCTTTGAAAGAATTCTGCGTTTTTCTATGCACAATCAAACACTCGTACAATCCTGTGGGATTCAAGATGACATTCCACTCTAATCCCATGTTCTTCCTATTCCCGCGTTTTGGATATCCTACGAATCAAAGAGGTCGTAGGTTTTTTATAAAAACTAATTGATTTTGAATGAGATGAACTATAAGAATTAAAGGAAGGTCTACATGAGGCATATATGACTCAGAGCTTACATGCTATAGTGTGGTATTTATTCATAATTTGGTTGCAAAATCTGACACGTGCAATGTACGTGTTCCTTACTAGTACTTCGAGTATGTGCAAAACACAATAGCACGCTACACAGTGTCTCTCTTATAGTTCATGAAGCCATGTGGCACATGTGGAGGCGTTATCACGACATCCTTGTGTGGATTGATCACAGTGATGTGCTGCTGGTTCCAGAAGAATGTACTCATCCTCCCTAAGCCACACTGGCGGTACATGCATGAAGCGAAGATGTGCACGCATGCCACACACGCACTCATTCCCTCGCATGCACATGCGGGTACACGGGCGGACACAATTTTGTACCAAGATCCACCCCATGTGATAATTTGACACGTGTAAAGTCCTTCACTTCATTGATAGTCAATTAATACAGCGCATGCAAATTGAGTGGACGTGAGGGCGGAAGAAAGACATTACCACTCCACTGTGCGCATGCGAGTAGTTAAACCATGGGTTGCTAGTATTACTTCCATTGGTCTCCTTCGTATTTTGTGCCAATTTTTTACAGTAACATAATATTTACGCATCTGAGCAGTGTAGTCTACTTGAAATTTATGTTCCACTAAACTCATCGGGAGCCGTTTCGGGCCTCGAAACCAAAACCCATCAATTTATCTTTACCTTATTCCCATCACATTCGAAAATACTCCCTCTGTTTCTTTTTAGTCCGCATATAAGGTTTGGTTAAAGTCGAGCTTTGTAGAGTTTGACTAACTTTATATTAAGAAATATAAACATTCACAATATGAAATCAACATTATTAGATGCACCATGAAACGTATGTTCATACTATATAGTTTTAGTATTGTAGATGTTCATATTTTTTTATATAAATTTGGCCAAACTTTGTGCAGTTTGACTTTGACCAAATCTTATATGCGGAGTAAAAAGAAACGGAGGGAGTACTAGTGCTACAATTAAGTGCAAGCCTGCTCACACCTACTAGTACGTACCAAACCTGAACGTGTTCCCACTATGCAGGTATTAGTACTAGTGCTAGTACTTAGGTTATAAAAAGGGGAACTACCTAACCGAAAATTACTCCACCTTTCCTCCTCATAAGTGCTTCTTCTTCGTCCATCCTTGCCATGTCCGGTGTGCTGAGCTCTAGGTCGAGAACTACTCGTAACAAGGGAGCAGCAACCAAGGCCGCGGAGAAAAAAGAGAGGGCTCGCCGCCATGCAGAGACCTCGAAAGATCTCTCACGGGCTGGCGATGGCTCCCAGGAGCGCCCTAGCCTCGGAGGCGAACATGCCGAGCTGGCGGCGCTGGAGTCGTTATCCCTCGACGGCATGCCCGATCAGCTCAATAAGCACCTCACTAAGCAGAAGGAGTTCATCCACAGCTTGGTGGAGCTGCTGAAGGAGAGCCTCGACGACATGCCCGTTGAGCTCAATAAGCAGGGGGAGTTGACGGCCGGCTTGGTGATGCTGCTGAAGAAGAGAATTGCCTCGGAGAAGAAGGCGACTAGCAAAATCCTGCAACTTCAGGAGGACAAGGTGAAGCTCTGCCACGAGCTCGACCTGCTGAAGGAGAAGAACGCTGACTGGAAGAAGCTGCATGAGAGTAGTAGTTCCTCGATGAAGATTCTGCAGGCCCTCGTCATGGAACAGAAGGAGGAGTTGGCGAAGCTCCGCATCAAGCACCCAGCTGCTGTCAAGGTACGTAATGCGGCCGTGGAACAGATGATGAAGGCTCACGTCGAGAAATCTCGTGTCATGGACAAAATGAAGAAGATGGCGGAGGAGACGCGCAAGGAGATGGAGGTCGTGGAGGCGATGAAGAAGCAGTTATGACTCCGCGGCGAATTAGCTCATTTGGGGTGATAATCTTCCTTCTTCTTTTGCTCCTGTGTTTCTTCTTTTGCTTCGGGTGTTTCGCCGCACGTGTCACATTCTCTGCGAGGCATGAATAGAACAATGCTAACAATGAGATGACTAGCAAATTAGATCATTTTTATCGCCATAAGGCACTGGGATGCCGTGTTTCGTGCTCCTCCGTCGTAGTACTACTCCAGTGGAAAACTTGAGTATATCACATGGTTCTTTGCTCCTCCTCAGGTCGTCGGCACATTTATACGAGCAGTGAAATCACAAGGCCCCACCTTCCAACAGTAATGAGCCGTCAAATCACAAAGGCCCCGCCTTCCAGCAGTAATGAGTCGTTAAATCACAAAGGCCCTCGCCTCTCGTGAAAAGGACCAAGCTAGAATGCCCCGCCCTCTATCCTTTTAAAAAGTGTATACATTTGTACAGTAGTAGTATCGATGGATTGCGCCATGGAGCAAAACTAACAAGATGAAATTAAAGAAAAAGGTGGTACATATAGAGAGCGCTCGTCGCCAAATTATGCATATACTATATGACACTACCCACTATGAAGGTACTAGTAACATAGACTAACTAGTCTATGTTACTCTCCACTATGACCAGCCAAAGTCGAGGCGCGGATACCAACGAGGGCATGGTTGTGTCTATACTTGGACAACTCACCCGACTGCATGCGCACCAAGCAAACAAAGCTCATGTCATGTTGGTGCCGTGTGCGGCCCGCACATTAATCAAAACCTCGCGCCTCCATCTTAGCCTCCGTGTTTTAAACTTCTCAATCTCAAGGCCAAGGAGCAACGTGAAACCCATGATAGAGCCAATCGGATGGTTGAGAACACAACAATTCTTAGCTACAGATGCGTGTGTGAGAGAGGACAAGTGCATGCGTGCACCTCTTCTAAGAGTACAAGTGTATGTGGGTGGCATCGACCTAGGGAGCAGTGATGGTGCGTGCGAGAAGTCCTGAGAGATAGGTGTAATGCGTCTGAAAAAAAGACTAGTCTATAGCTCGCCACGAGGCTATTCCTGTCAAACGCAAAGCGTAAGATATGTATCCGACGGTGCCAGTTTTTGCACGTACACAACAGTAGAAAAAGAACTAGTACGATGGCATATGCTACACCACGACCAAGAAAACATGCCGACGTTACGCCATCCAGGAATAGTGCCGCACTTCAAAACTAGAACCGTCAATAAATTTTGAGCGCGTCTCATCACATTCCAAATTACTACTACTGCCACGCTATATTTAATTGCAAACCTGTTCACATCGATCACAACCTAAACGGTTTCCCACTTAGGAGCGTATTAGTAGTACTCGGTTATAAATACTACTATGCTAAGATGACTGCACATTCCTCCTCAACTCCTCATCCACAAAAACAATCAAGTCAGTCAAGCCATGGCCAGCGTGAGTTCTGGGTCAAGAGATTTCCACCAGGGAGAGGTGAGCATGGAAGAGTGATACGTCCATTTTGCATCATGCTTTTATATCGATATTTATTGCATTATGGGCTGTTATTGCACATTATGTCACAATACTCATGCCTATTCTCTCTTATTTTACAAGGTTTACATAAAGAGGGAGAATGCTGGCAGCTGGGATTCTAGACTGGAAAAGGAGCAAATATTAGAGACCTATTCTGCACACAGCTCCAAAAGTCCTAAAACTTCACGGAAGACGTTTTCAGAATATATAAAAAATACCGAGCGCAAGAAGTTCACTAGGGGGGCCACACCCTGCCCACGAGGGTGGGGGCGCCCCCTACCCCCTGGGCACGCCCCCCTAACTCGTGGGACCCCTGGTGGCCCTCCGATGGCCATCTTATGCTATATAGAGTCTTTCGATGAGAAAAAAATCATAAGCCATCTCCTCGGACGAAACTCCGCCGCCACATATGAACGTGATGAAAACTAGCTTGACGCTATTCACATGTGTCCTCGGGAGCGCTTTTCTCTATATAAGAGTTTGTCCAGGCTTGTACTTTGCTACAAAAAGGATTGGGCCACCTTGCTGCACTTTATTTACTTTTGTTACTTGTTGCTCATTACAAATTATCCTATCACAAAACTATTTGTTACCACTTATTTCAGTACTTGCAGAGAATACCTTGCTGGAAACCGCTTATCATTTCCTTCTGCTCCTCGTTGGGTTCGACACTCTTACTTATCAAAAGGACTACGATAGATCCCCTATACTTGTGGGTCATCAAGACTCTTTTCTGGCATCGTTGCCTGGGAGTGAAGCGCCTTTGGTAGGTGGAATTTTGTAAGGAAAAATTTATATAGTGTGCTGAAATTTACTATCACTTGTTACTATGGAAAGTAATCCTCTGAGGGGCTTGTTAGGGGTATATTCACCCCGACCAGTAGAGCAAAGAGTTGCTCCTCAACCTACCGAACCTACTGAAAATGAAAATGTTTGCTTTGAAATTCCTTCGAGTATGATAGAAAAACTGCTAGCTAATCCTTTTGCAGGAGACGGAACAATGCATCCTGATGAGCACCTAATATATGTGGATAAAGTTTGTGGATTATTTAAGCTTGCAGGTGTACCCGGAGATGTTGTTAAGAAGAAGGTCTTCCCTTTGTCTTTGAAGGGAGATGCATTGACATGGTATAGGCTATGTGATGATACGGGGTCATGGAACTATAAACGATTGAAATTGGAATTTCATCAGAAGTTTTATCCTATGCATCTTGTTCATCGTGATCGCAATTATATATATAATTTTTGGCCTTGCGAAGGAGAAAGCATCGCTCAAGCTTGGGGGAGGCTTAAATCAATGTTATATTCACGCCCCAATCATGAGCTCTCAAGAGAGATGATTATTCAAAATTTATATGCTCGGCTTTCTGATAACAATCGCACCATGCTCGATACTTCTTGTGTTGGCTCTTTTATGACGAACATTATTGAATTCAAATGGAATTTATTGGAAAGAATTAAACGCAACTTTGAAGATTGGGACCTCGACGAAGGTAAGGAGTCAGGTATGACACCTAAGTTCGATTGTGTTAAATCTTTTATGGATACTGATGCTTCTTTCTGTGAATCTTTTGCTACTTATTTGATCTTCCCAAGGAGAAGTGGTTTAAACATCATCATCCCATAGAAGTAAAAGTAGCTTCACCTATTAAGGTTGAAGAAAAGACTATCACTTATAATGATCCTATTGTTCCTACTTCTTATGTTGAGAAACCACCTTTCCCTGTTTGGATAAAGGATCATGCTAAAGCTTCAACTGTGGTTCATAAAAGCAATATTAAAACTTATACACCTTGTGAGCAAATTAAAGTTGAACCTGATATTGCTATTGTTAAAGATATCTTGTCTGATAATATTGATGGTCATGTTATTCATTTCCTTGATGAGACTGCTAGAATTGCTAAACCTTGTGCTAAAGATAAAAACAGACATGTGGTAGGCATGCCTGTTATTTCTGTTAAAATAGGAGATCATTGTTATCATGGCTTATGTGATATGGGTGCTAGTGCTAGTGCAATACCTTACGACTTATACAAATAAATTATGCATGATATTGCACCTGCTGAGATAGAAGATATTTATGTCACAATTAAACTTGCCAATAGAGATACTATTTCACCAATGGGAATTGTTAGAGATGTTGAAGTCTTGTGTGGGAAATCTAAATATCCTGCTGATTTTCTCGTTCTTGTTTCCCCACAAGATAGCTTTTGTCCCATTATATTTGGTAGACCCTTCTTAAACACTCTTAATGCTAAGATAGATTGCAAAAAGGATGTTGTTACTATCGGGTTAGATGATATGTCTCATGAATTTAATTTCTCTAAATTTAGTGAACAACACCGTGAAGAAGAATTACCTAGTAAGTATGAAATTATTGGTCTTGCTTCTATTGCCGTACCTCCTAGTGATCCTTTAGAACAATATTTGCTAGACCATGAAAATGATATGTTTATGAATGAAAGAAGGGAAATAGATGAAGTATTCTTTAAACAGGAACCTATTTTGAAACACAATTTGCCTATTGAAATCCTAGGGGATCCTCCTCCACCCAAAGGTGATCCCGTGTTTGAGCTTAAACCGTTGCCTAATACTCTTAAATATGCTTATCTTGATGAGAAAAAGATATATCCTGTTATTATTAGTGCTAACCTTTCAGAGCATGAGGAAGAGGGATTATTGAAAGCTCTGAAGAAGCACCGTGCTGCTATTGGGTATACTCTTGATGATCTTAAGGGCATTAGTCCCATTCTATGTCAACGTAAAATAAATTTGGAAGAAGATGCTAAGCTAGTTCGTGATCATCAACGACGGCTGAATCCTAAAATTAAAGAAGTGGTAAGAAAGGAAATACTAAAGCTCCTTGAGGCAGGTATAATCTACCCCGTTGCTGATAGTTAGTGGGTAAGTCATGTCCATTGTGTCCCTAAGAAGGGAGGTATTACTGTCGTTCCTAATGATAAAGATGAATTGATTCCTCAAAGAATTATTACAGGTTATAGGATGGTAATTGATTTCCGCAAATTAAATAAGGCCACTGAAAAGGATCATTACCCCTTACCTTTTATCGATCAAATGCTAGAAAGATTATCCAAACATACACATTTTTGCTTTCCAGATGGTTATTCTGGTTTCTCTCAAATACCTGTGTCAGCCAAGGATCAATCAAAGACTACTTTTACTTGCCCTTTTGGTACTTTTTCTTATAGACGTATGCCTTTTGGTTTTATGTAATGCACTTGCTACCTTTCAAAGATGCATGATGGCTATATTCTCTGACTTTTGTGAAAAGATGTGTGAGGTTTTCATGGATGATTTCTCTGTCTATGGATCTTCTTTTGATGATTGCTTGAGCAACCTTGATCGAGTTTTGCAGAGATGTGAAGAAACTAATCTTGTCTTGAATTGGGAAAAGTGCCACTTTATGGTTAATGAAGTGTAGCGACCCGACCTCAAACAGTTAAGTCTCTATGCTTCAGTGTCATCCCTGGATCGGTAATGCTGACACACATAGTACTCGAGGATTTATAACAGAGTAGCAATCACATACTTATTACATGGAATGTCTCAAAAGAGAACTTATTACAATAAATATGGCTTAAGGCCATCTAATACGATAACAGCGGAAGGCTTGGAAGATAAAGTGAGTCCATCAACTCCAACGACATAGCTGAGCTGCACGGCAACAACCTAACGAACCTTACTCTTCATCTGAAAAGTCTGCAACATAATACGTTGCAGCCCGAAAACGGGTCAGCACATGGAATATGCTGGCAAAGTAACACAGTAGAGCAAGAACAGAATAATGCTATCACTACATGCATATTTGGCTGGTGGAAAGCTCTATGGTTACAGTTTTTGCGAAAAGCCATTTTTTCCCTACAACAAAGGAATAGATTTTATTTAACTATCATGGTAGTTGAAACATCATTGAGAAGGTTCCTCCAACTCAATCCCAATTAAAGTAATTAACAACCCAACAATATTAATTTAGAGTGATGAGATACTTATGATACTCCAAGTACTAGATACTCAAGATGTCCATAACCGGGGACACGACTAACCATGATTAGTTTATACACTCTGCAGAGGTTTGCGCACTTTTCCCCACCAGACTCGATCTCCTCCGTTGGATTTCTCGCACTACATGGTGTTTGAGAAACGGATGACCGAGACACAGTCTTTCAGAAGCATTAACCCCTTACTCCGGGCAGACCATACCAAACCTACATCCCTCTACCTGCTGATCCACCTCTTCGGGAGCTTCACGCAACTTACTCAACTATGCTAGAGCCCATAATAGCTTGTGGCTGCACACGGAAGTTTCTAGCATGAAAATATCTCAGTTCCCTTTGAGCCTGGGTGGCGGACCATAGGATTATCACACGGGTACTCCGGGATATCCTAGGACAACACTAGATTCCCAGGTGCCCAACAAACAATCCACCCAAATGTGTATTCAAGTTGCCACCTTAAGTTGAACCATTAATTAACAATCTCACATCTGTCATGGATTTCACTCACCCAAACCACGTCTACGAGCATAGCATAGCAATATAAGCAACATGTAGAAGTAACACCCAAGGGTTTGATAATAGCAGGGCAATAGGTTCTACCTCATCAACTACTTCCCAACCCACATGTTAAATCACAATCTAACCATGCAATGTTTGAGGATTGGAACTAATGCACAAAAAATGGGTGATAAAGGGGTATGATCAAAGTGTTACTTGCCTTGCTGATGATCCGCAAAACCTAGGGACTCGTAGTAGCACGCTTCGCACTCCGGATGTTCTATCGCAAACAAACAAAAGCATACATAAGCGCAATCAAGCAACGAAACACGGGTAAATCTCAAATAAGAAGATCTAACCAGAAAGTTCAACTTAAGAACTCCAGTTTGCAAAAGAATCAAATCAAACGGAGCAACGAAACTCAAACTGCGAATGAAACAAGATCCGCTTACTAATCTGGACTAAGGTCAAATTTTACAGTAGCAAAAGCTTGTTCGAGTTGGTTAAGCGGAAAGAGGGTTTCGAGACAAAGATCTAGGTGCTTGAATCGCCTGATTCCGACAAGCGAGCGAAAAGATAAACTAAAACGAAAATCGGATCAGAAATCACGATTGAAAATAATCGTGGAAAAATCCGAGAAAAAGAAAACTGACAAACAGGCTAACGGGCGAGCATTCGTTGTCTGCGGCTAACTGGTGAACTCCATTCGTTAAAACGAACGTACGGACGAACGTCCACAAAGTAACTAAAACAAAAAAAACTGGTGAACCGATCTATCCAAAAAAACTAGGGTTTCTAAAAAACCGAACCGGTTTTTTTAAAAACCGAACGGTTTTACCTCCGGCGAGGTCCGGCACGGCGGGGAAACACGGGGCGGCGGCGACGAGGGCAAGCGACGGCGGCGGCGCGGCAGAAAGGCGGTGGGGCGGAACGGCAGCGGGCGGCGGCGAGCGGCTCGGGGCTCCAAGGGGGGCAGGGGCGGCGGCCTATAAGGAGGGGGCGGGGCAGCGCGACTTGGAGGAGGGGGCAAGGCGCGGGAGGAGTCCCGGCCGGACTCCGGTTGGGCGGCGGCGCGGTGCGCGCGGTCTCCTACTCGGAGACGGCGGCGTGGGGAGCGGGCCGGCGGCTGGGCTTCGGCCCAGTTGGCCACTGCGTGTTTTTTCTTTTTAAATAATTCCGCCAAAACAAAAAAATCCTAGAAAATAAAATAAAAATCTAAAATGCCAAAAAAAAAATTTCATCGTCTCAATAAAATATTTAGAACAAGATGAACATTTTCTTGGCCCTAAAATGCAACTTTGAAAAAATGTGCAATTTTTCTAATTCAAAGAAAATAGCAATAAACTCCGGATAAAATCAAATATTTTATTTTAATATTTTTCCTCCAATATTTCATTTATTTTGGAGAAGTCATATTATCTCCTCTCGTATATTTTGTTATGAAATATTTTCGAAGAGAGAAATAATTAAAACCAAAAATCCTCGTTTCGATATTTGGTAAAACCCAAATAGGAAAACAGGGAAATCCCCAACTCTCTCGGAGGGTCCTTGAGTTACTTAGGATTTTGAGGATTGCAAGACGAAATGCAATAAAATATGATATGCATGAATGATCTATGTATAACATTCCAAATTGAAAATTTGGGATGTTACATGAACGTATTGTCTTGGGGCATAAAGTTTCTGAAAGAGGTATTGAAGTTGATAAAGCCAAGGTTGATGCTATTGAAAAGATGCCATGCCCCAAGGACATCAAAGGTATAAGAAGTTTCCTTGGTCAGGCCGGATTTTATAGGAGGTTCATTAAGGACTTCTCAAAAATTTCTCGGCCTCTGACTAATTTATTACAAAAAGATATACCATTTGTCTTTGATGATGATTGTGTAGAAGCATTAGAAATACTTAAGAAAGCATTGATCTCTGCACCTATTGTTCAGCCACCTGATTGGAATTTACCCTTTGAAATTATGTGTGATGCTAGTGATTATGTTGTAGGTGCTGTTCTAGGGCAAAGAGTTGATAAGAAATTAAACGTTATTCAATATGCGAGTAAAACCCTAGACAATGCTCAAAGAAATTGCGCTACTACTGAAAAAGAATTCTTAGCAGTTGTATTTGCTTGTGATAAGTTCGGACC
Source organism: Triticum urartu (assembly GCF_056163025.1). Classification (NCBI taxonomy): domain Eukaryota; kingdom Viridiplantae; phylum Streptophyta; class Magnoliopsida; order Poales; family Poaceae; genus Triticum; species Triticum urartu. Next base: position 311,009,722 of record NC_141877.1, read on the forward strand.
GTATATTGTTGATTCTAAAGTAACTATTCACACTGATCATGCTGCTATTAAATATCTTATGGAAAAGAAAGATGCTAAACCTAGACTTATTAGATGGGTTCTCTTGCTACAAGAATTTGACTTACATATTGTTGATAGAAAGGGAGCTGAGAACCCCGTTGCAAACAACTTGTCTAGGTTAGAAAATGTGCTTGATGACCCACTACCTATTGATGATACCTGATGAGCAATTAAATGTCATAAATGCTTCTCATACTGCTCCATGGTATGCTGATTATGCTAATTACATTGTTGTCAAATTCATACCACCTAGTTTCACATACCAGCAAAAGAAAAAGTTCTTTTATGATTTGAGGCATTACTTTTGGGATGACCCACATCTTTATAAAGGAGTAGATGGTGTTATTAGACGTTGTGTACCTGAGCATGAACAGGAATAGATCCTACGCAAGTGTCACTCTGAAGCTTATGGAGGACACCATGCTGGAGATAGAACTGCACATAAGGTATTGCAATCTGGTTTTTATTGGCCTACTCTCTTCAAGGATGCCCGTAAGTTTGTCTTATCTTGTGATGAATGTCAAAGAATTGGTAATATTAGTAGACGTCAAGAAATGCCTATGAACTATTCACTCGTTATTGAACCATTTGATGTTTGGGGCTTTGACTATATGGGACCTTTTCCCGCCTCTAATGGATATACACATATTTTAGTTGTTGTTGATTACGTTACTAAGTGGGTAGAAGCTATTCCAACTAGTAGTGCTGATCATAACACTTCTATTAAAATGCTTAAAGAAGTTATTTTTCCAAGATTTGGAGTCCCTAGATATTTAATGACTGGTGGTGGTTCACATTTTATTCATGGTGCTTTCCATAAAATGCTTGCTAAATATGACGTTAATCATAGAATTGCATCTCCTTATCACCCATAGTCTAGTGGTCAAGTAGAATTGAGTAATAGAGAGCTCAAATTAATTTTGCAAAAGACTGTCAATAGGTCTAGAAAGAATTGGTCCAAGAAACTTGATGATGCATTATGGGCCTATAGAACTACATATAAAAATCCTATGGGTATGCCTCTGTATAAAATGGTTTATGGAAAAGCATGTCACTTACCTCTCGAACTAGAACACAAGGCATATTGGGCTATTAAAGAGATCAATTATGATTTTAAACTTGCCGGTTAGAAGAGGTTATGTGATATTAGCTCACTCGATGAATAGAGAACCCAAGCCTACGAAAATGCCAAGTTGTTTAAAGAAAAAGTTAAAAGATGGCATGATAAAAGGATACAAAAGCGTGAGTTTAATGTAGGTGATTATGTATTGCTATACAACTCTCGTTTAAGATTTTTTGTAGGAAAACTTTTCTCTAAATGGGAAGGTCCTTATGTTATCGAGGAGGTCTATTGTTTCGGTGCCATAAAAATTAACAACTTGGAAGGCACAAATCCGAAGGTGGTGAACGGTCAAAGAATCAAACATTATATCTCAGGTAATCCCATAAATGTTGAAACCAATGTTATTGAAACCGTAACCCCAGAGGAATACATAAGGGACACTTTCCAGAACGTTTCAGACTCCGAAAAGGAATAGGTATGTGGTACGGTGAGTAAACCGACTCCAAAATAGTTTTTAAGGCAATATTTCTCCGTTTTGGAATATTTAGAAAAATAGAAAAATAAGAAGCAATCCTGGAAGGACACAAGGCCTCCACGAGGGTGGAGGGTGCGCCCCCTACCTCGTGGGCACCTCGTGCGCTCTCCGGACACCGTTTTCTTACATGACACATAATTTGGTTGGTAAAAATTCATTATATAATATCCCGGGGGTTTTCACTCCCATATCACGTAATTATCCTCTCTTTGTGTTTCGAGCTGTTGCTGCTGGAGATTAGAGCAAGATGTCATTGCAAGAGTCAGTCGGGGAGAGCCGGGTGTCTCATCCGGCACCGAGATCAATGACAAACAGCAATGTAGACCTCTTTGGGCCAGCAACGGAGGAAGAGATGGAGGCTGATTTGAAGAGGATAGATGCCATGGAAGAGGATCAAGAAGTCACTTCCCGCTTCCGAGCTAGATTCACAATGGGAGAACTGCAGAGCTCGGCTATTCCTAACTCGGTTATCCCTTCCAATGTTAGATTTCTTTCTTATGAGAATATGAAAAAGAGTGTCACTGGTTCTCCCGCAGCTATGCAGCACCCTTGGGTGCAGGGAGCTTTGGCTATTACATGAAAACTCCGAAAGGAAATAATGGACCTCAAGCAGCAAGTCAATAAGCTCGAGGAGGAGAATTGTGTCCTGAGGGGCATCATCGCTAAGAATATCACATCACCATCCCCGAAATGAGAGACATAGTCACATGGGTATGGGCACTCCCCTTGGCAACTGCCAAGCTTGGGGGAGTGCCCCGGTATCGTATCACCATCACTTTTATCTTTACCGTTTTTCTTACTTCGATCCTTTTGATAATATCTTGATCTAGTAGAATAAAGTTTATGGCATGATCTAGTTTTGAGTTTTGCTTTATGATCCCTCTATGTAATCGAGTCCGTGAGCTATATATAATAAATATTAGTGTTGAGTTGAGGGCTTGATTATTTGGCCATGATCCTAAGTGAATAAAAGAAAAGAGAAAGAAATAAAAAGAAACAAAGAGATCATATGGATCTTATGGAGAGTAATGAGCTCACATAGAAAAAGTATGATGAATAAAAGTTGTTGAGGGTTGACAAACATAGTTTTGGCCATCGTTGCAATTAATAGGAAGTAATAAATAAAGAGAGGTCTTCACATATAAATATAATATCTTGGACATCTTTTATGATTGTGAGCACTCATTAAAATATGACATGCTAAAGAGTTGACGTTGGACAAGGAAGACAACATAATGGGCTATGTTTTCTTACATCTGATATAAATTATATTGTCATGGATCATCCAACATGGTTGAGCTTGCCTTTCCCCTCATGCTAGCCAAATTCATTGCACCAAGTAGAGATACTACTTGTGCTTCCAAACACCCTTAAACCAGTTTTGCCATGAGAGTCCACCATACCTACCTATGGATTGAGTAAGATCCTCCAAGTAAGTTGTCATCGGTGCAAGCAATAAAAATTGCTCTCTAAATATGTATGACTTATTAGTGTGGGAGAAAATAAGCTTTATACGATCGTGTGATATGGAAGAAATAAAAGCGACAGACTGCATAATAAAGGTCCATATCACAAGTGGCAATATAAAGTGAAGTTATTTCGCATTAAGATTCTGTGCATCCAACCATAAAAGCACATGACAACCTCTGCTTCCCTTTGCGAAGGGCCTATCTTTTACTTTTATTTCCTACCTTGCATAAGAGTCATGGTGATATTCACCCTTCCTTTTTACATTTTATCCTTTGGCAAGCACACTCTGTTGGAAAGATCCTAGTATATATGGCTAATTGGATGTGAGTTTTCATGAACTATTATTGTTGACATTACCCTTGAGGTAAAAGGTTGGGAGGCAAAACTATAAGCCCCTATCTTTCTCTCTGTCCGATTAAAACTCCGTACCCATAAGTATTGTGTGAGTGTCAGCAATTGTGAAAGATTATATGATAGTTGAGTATGTGGACTTGCTGAAAAGCTCTTATATATTGACTCTTTCCTATGTTATGATAAATTGCAATTGCTCCAATGACTGAGATTATAGTTTGATAGTTTTCAATGAAGTTTACGATTCATACTTGAAACTGTGATTGAATTATTACTGTAGCATAAGAAATCATACGACAAGAATTATGTAAGTTGCTGTTCTAAGAATGATCATGATACCCTCATGTTCATATTTTACTTTTATCGACACCTCTATCTCTAAACATGTGGACATATTTTTCTATTTCGGCTTTCGTTTGAGGACAAGCGAGGTCTAAGCTCAGGGGAGTTGATACGTCCATTTTGCATCATACTTTTATATCGATATTTATTGCATTATGGGTTGTTATTACACATTATGTCACAATACTCATGCCTATTCTCTTTTATTTTACAAGGTTTACATAAAGAGGGAGAATGTCGGCAGCTGGGATTCTAGACTGGAAAAGGAGAAAATATTAGAGACCTATTCTGCACAGCTCCAAAAGTCCTGAAACTTCACTGAAGACGTTTTCAGAATATATAAAAAATACCGAGTGCAAGAAGTTCACCAGGGGGGCCACACCCTGCCCACGAGGGTGGGGGCGCGCCCTACCCCCCTGGGCGCGCCCCCTACCTCGTGGGCCCCCTGGTGGCCCTCCGATGGCCATCTTCTGCTATATGGAGTCTTTCGATGAGAAAAAAAAAATCATAAGCCATCTCCTCGGATGAAACTCCGCCGCCACGAGGCGGAACCTTGGCGGATCCAATCTAGAGCTCCGGCAGAGCTGTCCTGCCAGGGAAACTTCCCTCCGGGAGGGGGAAATCATCGCCATCGTCATCACCAACGCTCCTCTCATCGGGAGAGGGCAATCTCCATCAACATCTTCACCAGCACCATCTCCTCTCAAAACCCTAGTTCATCTCTTGTATCCAATTCTTGTCTCCAAGTCCGGGATTGGTACTAGTAGGTTGCTAGTAGTGTTAATTACTCCTTGTAGTTGATGCTAGTTGGTTTATTTGGTGGAAGATCATGTGTTCAGATCCTATATGCATATTAATACCCCTCTGATTATGAACATGAATATGCTTTCTGAGTAGTTACGTTTGTTCCTGGGGACATGGGAGAAGTCTTGCTATTTGTAGTCATGTGAATTTGGTATTCGTTCGATATTTTGATGAGATGTATGTTGTCTCTCCTCTAGTGGTGTTATGTGAACATCGACTACATGAAACTTCACCATTATTTGGGCCTAGAGGGAAGGCATTGGGAAGTAATAAGTAGATGATGGGTTGCTAGAGTGACAGAAGCTTAAACCCTAGTTTATATGTTGCTTCGTAAGGGGCTGGTTTGGATCCATATGTTTCATGCTATGGTTAGGTTTACCTTAATACTTTTGCTGTAGTTGCGGATGCTTGCAATAGAGGTTAATCATAAGTGGGATGCTTGTCCAAGTAAGGATAGTACCCAAGCACCGGTCCACCCACATACCAAATTATCAAAGTACCAAACGCGAATCATATGAACGTGATGAAAACTAGCTTGACGATATTCCCATGTGTCCTCGGGAGCGCTTTTCTCTATATAAGAGTTTGTCCAGGCTTGTCCTTTGCTACAAAAAGGATTGGGCCACCTTGCTACACTTTATTTACTTTTGTTACTTGTTGCTCGTTACAAATTATCCTATCACAAAACTATCTGTTACCACTTATTTCAGTACTTGCAGAGAATACCTTGCTGGAAACCACTTATCCTTTCCTTCTGCTCCTCGTTGGGTTCGATGCTCTTAGTTATCGAAAGGACTACGGTAGATCCCCTATACTTGTGGGTCATCAAAGAGGAAGCACGAGAGATGTCCCGCCTCACCGCGAAAGCAGCAGACATGTCCAGCCGCGCAGCAGTAGCAGCACAGAGGTCCCACCGCTCCACCGAAGCAGCACGGAGGTCCCGCCGCGCCGTCGATGTAGCAGACTGGTACGGCCATGCCGCGGAAGCAGCAGAGATGTCCCGCCATGCCGCCGAAGCAGCACGGAGGTCCCGCCGCACTGCGGTGGCCTGGGAAAATTTCTCGTGGGCAGACGAGGACTCTTACAGGCGCATGCATGTGATGGTCCATAGCCAGATGGATCAGATCTTTGGCCGGGCGAGGTTGTAGGACGAGGCTACCAGTGTCATCCGGCAACTAGGGGAGGGCAATGCGAAGCTCCGGGGGGAGCGCGACCTGCTGAGGGCGAAGATCGCCGGAAGGGCAAAGTAGGAGGAGGAGACCGCTGCCTTGTTGCAGAGGACATGCATCATCATCAAGAAACTTATGGACGAGAATGCCATGCTCCGCATCAAGCGCAACAGGCTGGTGGAGGAATCCATGGATGCTGCCAAGCAGCGTATTAAGGACATGAAACTGATGAAAGAGATCATCGCCCGCCGCGAGAACTAGTCTCCGCGACCTGCAGCGCATAAAGAAAGTAGAGATCAGCGAGCCAGATCGTTGTATGCGTCTTCTTCTTTTGCCCTTGTGTATTTTGGGCGTAGCCGCATGTGCTTTTTAATTATCTTCCTAATTATGTAAGACAATTATTATCCACTCTCATCGTCCTTATATATATTCATCAGTCTTGCTATTAGTCGCAGTAGATACTATATAGGTCCGTCGGATCTTACATCAAGATCCATGCAAAATTTTCTTTTCAGATTTTCTTTTTTCTCTCTTAAATCTCAGTCGAGTGAGACATTGACACGCCATTAAACAGAGGCTCGGGTGCCATTAATGGAGACCTTGGGAGAGAGGTGGACGACAGATGGAGGTCAAAGGGCTCTCCTCCCGATAAGCACGCGCAGGGGTCCGATCGCACGCCTCCCGTACTCAAATAGCTATCCTGCATGGCGCCTCCTAGCTAATAAAAAAGGGGACACGTGGCGGCATGTAAATGGTAAATAGAATGCCCACGGTTTCAATAATACTTGTGTTTCCGATTGTAACGTGACAGCACCTGTTCCAAAATGACTTTGTTGATTGTTAATGTGTGCGCCTTCACAAATCGGACATCAAAATTACAACAGCATGTTGGTGCCATGTCATGACACCAAGCCAAGTTTCATGATTTTCATGCGTGTTTCGGATTTGCAGGAATTAAAAAACTAAGTTTATCAATGTTTCCAGCCAAGCCATGATGCCCAGATGTTTGAATTTCCTTCCCATTTCTGGCATGGGACCTAGAAATTTACCCGAGGACACACATGTGATTTTTCAACCAGCTTTGGTGCACTGGAGCATGTGCTTGTATTTAAAATTTGAATTATGCACACAAAGGTGACACGTTCCCTCTCAGAACCATGAGCCTTCTTGAGAGAAGCTCCGGTTTGCAAGAAACTTATACCAAAACGTGTTCCTATTCTGCAATTTTTTTACCACAGCATGGTAGTACCATGACATGACACCATGCCAAGTTTCATGATTTTCAGGCATGTTTTGTATTTACAAGAATTTTAAAACCAAGCTTCTCAATGTTCTCGGCCGAACCACGATGCCCAGATGTTTGAATTTCATTCCCATTTCTTGCATGGGACCTAGAAATTCACCCGAGGACACACATGTGATTTTTCAATCAACTTTGGTGCACGGGAGCATGTGCTTGTAGTTCAAATTTGAATTGTGCACATTAAATGACCAAAAACTCAATTAATGTATGAAAAAGGCCAAACGAACCCGGAATAATTCCAAAATTTAATAGGGCACTCATATAGTTCTATATTGCCTCTGTAAAGAAAATCTGGGGTGAGGCAGCGTATATTGTTTTGCACACAAAGGTATAAAGAAATAAAGAAATTAGCATACCTATTTAATTCTTGGGTTCTTATTATGTATGCCACTAGTTGTGTATCACTACTCAGTTTTCCATTAGAAGTTACAACTACTCAAAAAATGACATCGATCCGTGAGATGCCTGCTCAAAATGCAATTAGATATCTAAAAAATGCCATTGTTAAGTTAGATGTTTGCTCAGAAATGCCATTAGACATTGTTATTTTCACGTCAAACCCGTTGACCATGTTACATGACAAAAATAAGCCGATTCTCACAATGATAAGTTAATGGTGTCCAGCACAACACGCCCCTCAAATAAAACTAAGCACCCTGGAATTCTTTGACAAAACTAAGCACCCTGAAATTCTTTCACAACTAAACTGCTGGCTATATGATGTTGGCCATATATATTGTATGTATATAATGTGAAGAAACGAGTTGTAGTACTATACCAACTAAAAGATGAAATGTACGAAATATAACGAGAAGAAACATAACATAGTTTTGCTGGGGGCTCAGCACAACACACCCCTCAAATAAAACTAAGCACACCAGAAATTAAACTAAGCAACTAATCCGGTAGACACTGCGGTAGAACCACCATGAGAAACGACACTGCCACCTTACTCGGAGTCCTCGTCCTCGTCCACGTCCTCGACTTCGTCCTTGTCCCTCTTCCTCTTGGGTGATACTTCTTTGCTTGAACTGCACACTTGGTTCTTGCTCTTCATCCAACCCTTGTAGATATTGAAACAAAGGTAGCCATCCATTGCAGCATAGTGGATATGGTCTATATCTAGTACAGTCCACTGCCATGCACGATGAAACGTGTGCGGAGGTTTCTTCTATTCACCGTATGAAGGATGAACCATGGCTCCCGCCAGGGTCAGCATTGAAGGTTGATCATGGTAGGGCACCAACCCTTCCTTCTGGAGGTCGAAGGGGTTGCCTACAACAAGGCCTATCCGACCCAGGATTTCCTTGTCGTTCCTAAAGTCTACAGTAACGAATTTGACTCGGTCGCCCTTGAGGAACTTCTTAAATTCCTCGCACTCAAAGTCGGCATTGGCATATGTGGTAGACCAAGCATACATCACGCACGCAAACCTGGATCACGACGAGCTTCTTCTTCTCTGCCTCCTTTAGATTCTTCTCGCTTCCTAGGACTGTGGTGTACTCAACATCTAGCCCAGCGACCCACTCATCATTTGAGTTTTCGAACATGCGGTTGATGCAAGCAAGGCATTCTTTCACCGTTGCGGAAGAATGGGTGTAGATGACGTTGAACTCATCCCGGTGATGATTCTAACCTTGTACTCACCGCCGATCTTGGAGATTTGGGATGCCATGGATTTGGGAGGAGGGTTAGGATTAGTGGAACTGTCGTAATGTGAAAGGACGGGACGACTAGGAGCGGTTTATCGATTGTAAAAATGTCGAGTTGGGGGGCGCGTGCGAATGGCAGGGTAGTGGCTTGCCTGGTGGATAAATGGATTCATGCACAGTACTATGGGGGCCCAATTAGATGTCATGTCTACTAGATGCCCAATTAAATGGCTTTCGATGTCATGTCAAGCGTCGGGAAAATTACAGGTGATACGAAGCTTTCCATTCTCCCATGATATGGGCTTCCGAGAGCCCTTGGATCTGAGATCGAATGGTTGCATGGCGTGATTCTAGACCTATGGGTGAATATCCTATCCCGGAGGGTTATTCTGCAAATTTTCAGCAAGTTAGCATGCGACCATTCGATCTCAGATCCAAGGGCTGCCAGCAGCCCGTATCATGGTCGCGCCTACCACGACTGTCGCCTCGCTCGCGTGGTCGCGCCCTTGGAGATGTAACACGATGCGTTAGGCTATCTGATGTTGGCATGTCATACATAGTCATCACTTAGTCACTCATACAACAAGGTTAGCTATAAGGTTGGCTATAGGAGTATTTTTTTTGTTTACTTCTCTCTATCTCTTTCTTTGTAGTATTTATTGCATTTGCCAAGGAGTGACCTCTTCCAATGAAATGGTGCTTAGATGAGGTGCTATGGGCATTAAATGGCTTAGCAACTCAAGTCCCCAATGCATAGGTGCTTAGTTTTTTGTTGCTAAGTTTGCTTCATCTAGGTACACGCACTTATCACCGTTTCTTCTTGGGGTCACCAAACTAGTCTCTCTCTTCTTAATTAACTTGCCACATCAGACTTTATGCCTATGTGGCAAGCTTAGCACCTGTAGGATCAAGTACAATAGTGGGATATAAGCCCGCTTTACATGGCATTTTTGCATATGTGGGGGAAAGAGGCAAGGAAAAAGTGGAGGAGTAGGCTCTCAAGCAAGAGCCAGCCTCTACATGGTGGAGCATCGGGAGAGGCACCTGTATGGAGGTGGTCAGGAATCAGGAGACTCATGCCGGTCGTAGCACCGCAGTTAAAATGATAATGGCAAGTCAAATCACCGGGCCCCACCTGTCCAGCAGTAACTCACTATCAAATCACACAGCCCTACGTTTGCAACAGCCTACTCCCTCATCTTCTCGCGTCTCTGTCGAATTGACTAGGCGGAACTGCCCCGCCTACCACGCGAGAAAAGCCCCGCCCTTGACTTTTAAATAGTACAGTATACTAATTTTGTATCCATGGATTGCGCCATGGATCAAAGCCTCAAGAAAACGATGATACACATGTACGGAGTATACAGCATGCCCGTCACGTTTGCGTCGCACCCCAGACGGTCGGTCGGTCTGGTACGTCGCTCTCCGAATGGAACATGCGTCATATTGCGTTTGCACACACATGCGGGACCGCAATTGAGAACCAACCATAGGCACACTCCCCGGCCCTGCAAGTCGGGTGAGTTAATAGAAGAGAGAGACGAGCGATAGTACTACTAGAGAAGTGTTGTAGGAGTACATACGTTGGTACCTAGACAATCCCTGCAAGACACAGAAGATCAGTTCGTCCACGCATGTGACCAGACTCTAGCAGACATGCCTGGATTGGCTATCGTCTACATATCGTGTAGGCTATGTTGTACAGGGTTGTAGTTCTGGTGAGAAATCTAAAAAAGGGTTTCTTGTCATCTCGCAAAATTAGGTGTCATGTGCTTCGGATCACTGCGAGGGTTAAACAGCAACAACTGAGTTGTGCTAGTCATTGGGGCCACATGCATGAAGACTACTCGGCTGCCATCTAGGTCAAGCCGGCTATGTTAATTAGGGCATCTATCGACAGACCCCTTTTCTACGAGTTTATCTTTAATTTGAGCTTTAACCCTCGTCTAGTTTGTCCGTCGGGATTCATCTTGTATCCTTTGGGCAGTAAGGTTATGATTTCTTGTCATGTGGCATTTTTTCGTGTTATATTTATAATCCGGTGCTTCAGATCAAAATGACAACAACTGCGCCTCCAGGGCACGTCCACGAAGACTTCTCGATGGTCATTGCCGAGGTCAAGCTGGCTCCGGCCGGTAGACAAAAGAAAACTAGTACTCCACTATATAGGCAGGAGCCTCCGCGCTTGCTTGCTAGTGTTGCTCTCTTCACACTGTCTCGTCCTCTCCAGATCTAAACACGACAGCGGTGGCCACTCTCTCTCTCTACTCATCGCTGGTCACAGATCCCACCAGATCCTCTCCGCTAGGGAAGGTGAGAAGGTGCAACGTTCATGCGGTCATCCTCGGCGACGGCTCTTACCCGCTGCCGGCGCGTCCTGATCAGCGTGCCTTTCCATTCTCTCCCAAGCATCGCTGGCGAGGGAGGGCCTCCCACCCCTTCCTCCTTGATGTCGTAGTGTGGGCAGATCCGGCCTCCCGCCGCTCACCTAGCGACATCCCGGCGACCCTCAGGTATAACTTCCTTAGAAACCGGCCTTGCTCTACTTCCCGAGCTCCTGACGTCGCTGCATTTGTATCTTTTACTATTTCTCAGGCCCCCTCGTAGATAGGATCGATCGGCTCTTCGAAAACCACCTAATTTTTTACTGTTAAGAGGTAAAACTAGTTCATGCACTCGAATCTAGTACTACTTGGTTCAAACAAGGAAGAAAGGGGGTGGGGGTGGGGGAAGATTTTTTACCTGAATCTAGGACTTGGTCGAAAGAGGAAATAATGGGGGTGTAAAGTAGCAGAGACTAGCTATCCAACTGGTCTCTAGGTCTAATAGGGAAATAAAGGGAATGCAGTACAAACTCAATATAAACCCGATCTATTGGTTGAAAAAGGAAAGAAAGTGGGGAGTGGGGGACAAGTCAACAGAGTAAGTCCAGCACTACATTTGCTAGCCTCACACAGTATAAGGTGGCTATATATCGAACAAAAATGGGACCAACCCAGATATCCTCTTCTGATGTTTGTTGCCCCGAGCCGCTCTTATGTAATGCCACTGGTAAAATGTAGCAGTCGCACTGTTAAAAGTAAGGACACGTTAAACCAATGTTGTTTTCAAAGTAATGCCTCCAGTAATATGAATTAATGGCAATTTTTTCATGTCCTGCTAAATTTGCCATTAAGATAAGTTGCTTGTTTTCATTAGAGATGCAACTGTCCTGGTCCTCCTACTCTCCCGTGCCCAAATACCGACTCTGTAGCGGCTGTTAATGTAATGTTGCTAGTAAAATGAAGCAATGGCACCATTAAAGTAATGTCGTATTTAACGGTTGTCATAGTTAATCCTAATGCCCACACTAATATCTAGCAATGCTGCTAGAAATTGCTACTGTCCTTGTATGGTTGCCTTTCAGATAAGGAACATGTTTTTTTCATTTGATGGATGTTTCATCACTTGTTAGTCACCCTCCTTTCCACCTTTTTGTGCAAACAGAGATATACATTTCACGCTTGATCTTAGTTGAACTGCACAAATGATATCCAAATTATAGTTGAATATTGCAGGAGCTTCACGACCAACCTTGATGTTGCTCAATTTTATTGCAACTAATGAAGAAGAAGCTATGTGGGTTTCGTTTTCTAATGGAAATGGAACCGGGGCTGAAGCCCTTTTCTTAAAAAAGAAGAAGCTGCTAGCTCATGGGACATTGCTTCATTTTAGGTGAACTGCACCAAAAGGTCCCATGAATTGAATCATCCATGTTGGTGACTGGTGTCATCCCTTCTACGATGGCGTTGACTATAGATATGGTTCCCATCATGAGCTATGTTCCTTTTTGGTCTGACCGTTTGCCAAAGATCCTGCATGTTGATCCTGCTCTTGTGCTACTGTTTTGGCACTGCCATGATAAAGCAGTAATGTTATTATTTTGCACCTTAATCTACTCGCACTATTAATTTGAGGCAATGTTTTGGCAGCGCTAGTGCCACTGTTTTTTATATATCGAAAGAGGGGGTTCCCTCCAATTTCATTAAAGAAACCCAACCATAGAGAACCATTATCCGACAACATCTCATTGTAAATGGGCAGTTATGCAACTACTACTAGAACGGACTGAGTACTAGCAGGAGACAAGTTCGCCACATAAGCTAGGAAGGTAGGGGGCGCAGCACCAGCTCGACCAAGTTTGGATTACAACCCAAATACTACCACAGAAACATCAGGGGGGAGATAGGGACTGAAAGAGCCAGCTTCAGCATCCCAGTTTAAGCACCCCGACCTTCATCCTTGCGACGCACGGTACACCTCGTTTGCCACCTGGTCGACCCTAGTGTCACTGATAAAATGAAGTAATAATACTGTTAAAATAGAGCGGGTGTCCTCTTTATCATTTCATTTCCAATGTAGATAAAGAAAGTGCTTCTCTTTTTTAATGTATGTTTCATCAACTAGTCCCATTGTTAATGTTTAAGCATTTCTGCAAACTGGGGTGCTTAATTTTAGTTGATCTGCACAAAAATAGAGATTTGAATGTCTCAAGGCCCCTCCTTGTACTACCACTGTACACTCATGTTCATCACTGGCAGAAGGTGTATCGGGGAGACTTGGGACGATTTCCAGTATGAGGCGTGGCATACCGTATGAGGCGTCGCAGGGCCCATCTCGCCCTCGCAACATGGCATACTATGATACTATCGCAATATTTTCTTCTATTTATTTTGCATGTTTCATAAACTAGTGCCACTATAATGTAATCACGCTTTTTCATTATCTGTGCAAACAGGGTTATTCAGCTGCATTTTGGTGGAACTGCACAAATGTACGGATGGAACCGGCATATGTGCAGAGGGCGAGGTGTGCCAAGTAAAAATTACCAACACTAATCATGCTCCATGCACACATTGGCATCCACCACCACCAGTGGGATGTGTGGCGCTCTCTGTGCACGGATTTTTCTCGACAGCAAATCCTCTCACCAAATACTAGTAGCTTATATTGGTCGTTTTCTAGGGAGTACTCTTTTCTGAAAGAAGCACCAATCTATTTTTCTTTATTTGTACACAGTGTCACAACTTTGACCCAAAGGTCCAGAGCTATTTAAGGGTGATTGGCATAGTACTCGTAGACTGATTTTAAGCATGATTTTCATTAGCTGTCACACTGATTGTAAGCATGAGCAGGTGGAAGATTAGGTTAGTGCGAAGCTTACCTTAAACCCTATCGCCGCCGTTGAAACGAGGCAAGCATCGAGGGAACCATGAAGAATGGCGGGGAAGCGACGCCGCGCCATCCGTCCTCCTCTTGCGGTGGGAGAACGAATACTCCTATGGCTCCGGCTGGCTGTGCACCCTCACGAACGACACACCGTACTCGATCGATTCGTTATCCTCTGGGTGCTCGACCTTTGACCTGTACGCCCACCACGTCCGCCTAACTTTCGCCTCGGGCGAATCTGTCTGCTCCATCGCCCAAAGGAGATACTCGATGAACTCGAAGGACTGCGGCATGACTGCCGCCGAGGAGTACATGTACATCGCCGCCCTCATCGCCGCCGTCTTGCTCTTTCGCATACATTGCCACATGGCCCTCACTGCTTGAAAATCTCCGACTCATTGTCAAACCAAGTAAGGATCTCCTTCAACCTGGCTAACTTTTCCTGGTCGCCGCTGGCGATCTGCCTGATTCGCTGCTGCATCCTGTCCATAAATGTCCTTCTGAGTGGTCCGGTGCTAGATTTGGAAGATGGGAGGATAGACGGTGGTCTTGCAATAAAGAAGAGGGAGAGGTGAGACGGTGGTTTTGGAATGTAAATGATGGAGAGGAGAGGAGGTGGTTTTGCAATGGAGAAGAGGGAGAGGCGACACGGTGGTTTTGGAATGGAGATGATGGAGAGGAGAGGAGGTGGTTTTGCAATGGAGAAGAGGGAGAGGCGAGACGGTGGTTTTTGAATTGAGATGATGGAGAGGAGAGGTGGTTTTGCAATGGGGAAGAGGGAGAGGAGCGTGCGACACCGATTTAGGATTGGACGAGAGGTCCGGCGCGCTGTGACTGGATCAAAATCAAAATCAATTTACCCTTCAATTAAGAAAGCGACCCCACATTAACTAGTCTCCCTTTTATTCTGGGTCATAATTGACCATGATTTTCGCAAATAAAATATATGTTATACATTGCAAAAATAATATAATTTGAAAGTACATACAGATACGAACCAAACGATACAATTTTTGGTGACATGCATTCAAATTTTGCTTGTCAAATACAGTACGTGGTCAAACTTTGACCCAAAATACACAAAACAAAAAATACTTCCAAGACCAGCGCTGCTCTTCCGCTATTCTCCTGTTAAACCACCGCCGCTCCTCTCCTGTTCCAATCTAAATCCAGCGCCACTCCTCTCCTCTTCCATTTCAAAACCACCGCCCCCTCTCCTATTCCAATCCAAAACCAGCGTCGCTCCTCTCCTGTTCTAATCCAAAACCAGCGCTACTCCTCTCCTCTTCCATTCAAAAACCACCACCAGCGAGTGAAGGTGCTGTGGAGAAGTAGATCGATGGAGGAGTACAACCGATACATGAGGATCGCAGACGGCGACCCTGTGAAGCTAGCTAGGATGTTGGAGATACAATCTTGGTTTGACAACAAGGACCAACTAGCGGCAATAGCGACATCCATGGCCAAATATCTGCAACAGAGCGAAAAGGCGGCGATACTCCCGGAGGGAGTCACGCGGGAGTACATAGAGCTGCTCCTCTGGGCCATGGAGCAAAGAGATTCACCGAATCCGATCGTGAGGGAGCAGTGGTGGGAGTATCGATCCCAGATGGAGCATCCACCAGAGACTGAAGGATCGAGCATCTACAGGGTGCCGTTTGTGAGGGTGTCGTGCCAGAGCGAGCCGATGGAGTCTTCGTCACCGAACCCAATTGCAAGAGGAGAAAAACAGTTGGCCTGACGACGCTTCCCCGCCATCCTCTCCCTCCCCGTTCACATCGTCTCACGGGGTCCCCCCAGCCCAATAGTCGGGCAGGTTGTGAATTGTCAGGAGGAGCTTAGGGTTGTTAGTATTTGCAGGTTGTGAATTGTGTTTTGTGTTGCATATTTTGAGAGTACTTTCAGATATGAATGTCTTTTGAATTTTAGATTTGCAGTATTGAGCATATGAAGTATTTTATGAATTCTTGAGGTCTAGTTTTAGCACTTAAAAATGTAGTTTCATAGGAGTATAAAAGTGCAGACAATGTGATTCTCAGAGAAGAAACTGCAAGTTTCAGTTTCAGATAAGAAACTCCAAGTTCAGTTTCAGATAAGAAACTGCAACTTTCAGAGGCAGAGCATTTATATTAACACGGCCTTTTCAAACAGTGTGAACATCATGTTGGAAGTTTTATTCATGGTTGAAACTGGAACTACCAGCCAGTTAACATCATGCTGACCAACATTCATGCATAGCACATCTTCATATGATGCACAATCAAAAAGATATGCTATTTTCAAAATGTCCACACAATGTCGAGTGTGTGAAAAACAGAGAAAACGAGGGACGAAGTTTTGGCAAGTGTTGGACGTGGTGTGCGTAGATGACAATTGGGACCCACATGTCAATAAAGGCAGAGGCAAAAAATTTGGAGATATTTTCTCTGCACAGGTGGAATCTAAGCCGGGCGGAACAACTGTCGGGTAGTGTCACTCGACCACTAGGCTAGTTCAGTTGTTTCTTTATTAATAAGGCACTTCCTCAGGTGGTCGGATCTCCTCCTGTGCCTTTGTGCGCTCGCCGCGAGGCCGCTGTCTGCCATTG
This sequence comes from Triticum urartu, assembly GCF_056163025.1. NCBI lineage: Eukaryota > Viridiplantae > Streptophyta > Magnoliopsida > Poales > Poaceae > Triticum > Triticum urartu. The sequence goes on from NC_141877.1 coordinate 311,026,266, forward strand.
TGAACATGCTGAACAAACAAGAGGAATCTGGAGAGGACTGTACGTGGAGAGGCGGACAGTCAGGACCCACCAGGTCTATGGCCATACACAAGCAAGTGCCTCATCGAAAAAATACTTCCTCCTAATTCTATACTGACGCTGGGGCCCATGGGTTTGTCAACATATTTACATTTTTTAGGTGCTTCAGCGTAGTTACTATAGGAGATAAATTCACAACGAAGCCGGGGAGCTGGCAGGTATCATTTATTATCACTGGGGCATCAAGTATTAGCTGGGTTTTGGGCTACCCTGTCTAGGCTTTCATTTTTAACATGCGCAGCCCACGACCTCGGATGGGAGGTCCATAGGCCTGTTCCGAGGTTTTATTTTTCCTGAAACATCGGCAGCCCAATTTATGTTTTTTTTGAAGAAAACGCAGATGTCTGTTCTATTTTCTATATAAGAATAGGAACGTGTGGTCCAACTTATGTTTGCCGTCTAACTATATTATATATATTTAAATTATTTTATATGTTATTATATATTATTGTTATTGTCATCATATATTTAACAGATACTTACATATGTAAGAAAACAATATCCCACATCTTATTAACTTATAAAAATAATTTATTAACAATAAAATCCTGGATTTTTTTGGCAACGAAAATCCTGGTGATTGTGTACAAAAGCTTGGTAAAATTTAAGGACCAATGTAATAATAAATCACTTATTATTTAATATATATATATATATATAACAAATGCTCAGCCCCTGTTTATTTTTTGATAACATTTCTGCGCCCACCCCAGCATTATAATTAGAATCAGCCCAGCAAAATCGTGTATTTCGAGAAAGTGCTAGTGTCCTGTAATTTTTTAGGAAAAACATAAATGGGTTGCATGGACGCTACATTATTTGTTCACCCAGCCCAGCTAATGGACTGTAATTCAGAAAGAAGAGATCAAATTGACTGTAAATTCTACCCTACAAAAAAAGACTGTAAATTCTGAGAAAATGGTTGACTACGTGCCACATTTTTGGAGGCTAAAATGTGGGCCAATAGGTCGAAGCCAATGCAAGTCGTTGTCAACTTAGTAAACAAATGATTCTGACATCGTCAGCCGTTGGATTTATGTCCAACGACCGTCATCCATCTTCAATCTCTCGTCTTCTTCCTCCAGCGCCGCTGGGACCACCTACTCCCGCCTCCTGCTGCTAGCAGCTCTGCTTAGCACGCTTCGCTGTGAAGCGCTACTCCACCGTTGGCCTGGACATCCCTCCACCCCTCCACACCTCCCGTTCTTCTCCACCGACTGCCGGACCACACCGCACTAGAACCAGTTAACCCTCGTAGACCTCTCCGTCTGCGACTCTACTCTCGCCTCTTCCCATCTCCGGATCATTGCTATCCGGGGCCTCGCCATCGTCCACCACCTTGGTCAACGTGGTCAACGAACAACACCATCAGAAGTAGACTGTGCGTGGAGAGGCTGAGAGCTGGGTCCATGGCCGCACGCAAGGAAATGCCTCCTTATTATGCGCAAAATAATGATTCCTCCACCTGACAGCTGGGACCCATCGGAAGGGCCTCTGTATTTCGTGAAAAAAAATGTTCCCACCGTTGACAGGTCGGACTGACCAGCTATATCTTCGCACACAAGGAAGTGCCTCCTTATTACACAAAAAAAATACCCCCTGCTAGCTGGGACCCAGAATAGTGGGAGGCTGACTTGTGGGCCAACTAAGTTGACGGGGACGGAGGGCTTTGTCAACTTAGTCAATATGAACGATTCTTGCTCCAGTGACCGTACGATGTCCATCCAACGGCCGTAGTGCTTCTTCAACCTCTGGTCTTCTTGCTCCAACCGCCCAAACCAGCGTCGGTAGTGCCTCGTGCTCCTGCCTCCCGTGGCCGGCCGCGATGCCGCGGAGGCCTCACCACCTCCTACTACTCCCACCGCTGGCTAGGCCATCCCTCTACTCACCCACACCCCCTATTATTCTGCGGCGACGGAAGCCTCACACCACAGCGAACCAGTGAACCCTCATACTCCTCTACGCATGGGCATCCACTGCCGCATCTTTCCCGGCTCCGCGTCGTCCCCTTCGTAGGCCTCGCCGTCGTCCATCGCCCTAGTGCTCTCGGCTCGGCATGGTCAACATGGTCAAGGAATGGCTTCCATCGGACGTGGACTGTACATGGAGAGGCTGACAGCTGGGTCCACGACCGCAGCAAGGAAGTGCCTCCTTATTACGTGGAAAATAACGTTGTTGGGGAACGTTGCAGAAAACAAAAATTTTCCTACTCGTTTCACCAAGATCCATCTAGGAGTTCATCTAGCAACGAGTCATCGGATGCATCTACATACCTTTGTAGATCGCGTGCGGAAGCGTTCAAAGAACGGTGATGATGTAGTCGTACACGACGTGATTCAAATCACCGATGACCAAGCGCCGAACGGACGGCACCTCCGCGTTCAACACACGTACGGGACGGGAGACGTCTCCTCCTTCTTGATCCAGCAAGGGGGAAGGAGAGATTGATGAAGATCCAGCAGCACGACGGCGTGGTGGTGGATGCAGGGCGTCATAGTAGCAGGGCTTCGCCTATACTACGAGAGAGAGACGTAACGGGGAGAGAGGGAGGCGCCAAGGCTGGGGTATGAAGTCCCTCCTCTCCCCCACTATATATAGGGGTGCTAGGGGGGGCGCCGGCCCTAGTAGATGGCATCTACTAGGGGGGGGCGGCGGCCTAGGGTGGGGGGCTTGCCCCCCAAGCAAGGGGGCGCCCCCTCTAGGGTTTCCCCTCAACCCTAGCCGCATGGGCCCTAGGGGGGTGGCGCCCCAGCCCACTTTGGGCTGGGTTCCCTCCCACTTCAGCCCATGGGGCCCCCCGGGATAGGTGGCCCCACCTGGTGGACCCTCGGGACCCTTCCGTTGGTCCCAGTACAATACCGGTGACCCCGAAACTTGTCCCGATGGCGGAAACAGCACTTCCTATATATAATTCTTTACCTCCGGACCATTCCGGAACTCCTCGTGTCATCCGGGATCTCATCCGGGACCCCGAACAACATTCGGGTTACTGCATATACATATCTTCACAACCCTAGCGTCACCGAACCTTAAGTGTGTAGACCCTACGGGTTCGGGAGACAAGCAGACATGACCGAGACGACTCTCCGGTCAATAACCAACAGCGGGATCTGGATACCCATGTTGGCTCCCACATGCTCCACGATGATCTCATCGGATGAACCACGATGTCGAGGATTCAATCAACCCCGTATGCAATTCCCTTTGTCAATCGATATGTTACTTGCCCGAGATTCGATCGTCGGTATCCCAATACCTCGTTCAATCTCGTTACCGGCAAGTCACTTTACTCGTACCGTAATGCATGATCCCGTGACCAGACACTTGGTCACATTGAGCTCATTATGATGATGCATTACTGAGTGGGCCCGGTGATACCTCTCCGTCATACGGAGTGACAAATCCCAGTCTTGATCCATGTCAACCCAACAGACACTTTCGCAGATACCCGTAGTCTACCTTTATAGTCACCCAGTTACGTTGTGACGTTTGGTATACCCAAAGCACTCCTACAGTATCCGGGAGTTACATGATCTCATGGTCTAAGGAAAAGATACTTGACATTGGAAAACTCTAGCAAACGAACTATACGATCTTGTGCTATGTTTAGGATTGGGTCTTGTCCATCACATCTTTCTCCTAATGATGTGATCTCGTTATCAATGACATCCAATGTCCATAGTCAGGAAACCATGACTATCTATTGATCAACGAGCTAGTCAACTAGAGGCTTACTAGGGACATGTTGGTGTCTGTTATTCACACATGTATTACGATTTCCGGATAACACAATTATAGCATGAATAAAGACAATTATCATGAATAAGGAAATATAATAATAATAATGCTTTTATTATTGCCTCTAGGGCATATTTCCAACACACGTGTCGTAGTAGAGGCGCGCACGTAGCATGTACACGTACGTACAGCGGCCAGTGTGCAAGAAAGAAAATACGGCCAGGTACGTACATATAGGCGGGGTCTCGAACGCCTACTCGCGCATACGTGTGGCCAAGGCTCGTGTACATGGCTGGGTCGGAACGGAGAAACATCACCGTCGTCGCCCGCAAAAAAAACAACAGTGCCGTCGTCGTGTTCATGGGGAGGCAACGGAATGCGTTGTGTTCATCGGGAGGCAACAGAACGCGTGGGAGCCAACCGGCTTGGACGGAACGGCAAAACGGAGGAAACGGATCTCCTACAGTCGAAACGGGGTCCTGTTAATCGGGAGGGGTGTGGCGTACCGCAAAACGGAGGAAACAGACTATCTGTTGATCTCGTTATCAATGACATCCAATGTCCATAGTCAGGAAACCATGACTATCTGTTGATCAACGAGCTAGTCAACTAGAGGCTTACTAGGGACATGTTGGTGTCTGTTATTCACAGATGCATTACGATTTCCGGATAACACAATTATAGCATGAATAAAGACAATTATCATGAATAAGGAAATATAATAATAATGCTTTTATTATTGCCTCTAGGGCATATTTCCAACAGTTTCCCACTTGCACTAGAGTCAATAATCTAGTTACATTGTGATGAATCGAACACCCATGGAATTCTAGTGTTGATCATGTTTTGCTCTAGGGAGAGGTTTAGTCAACGGATCTGCTACATTCAGGTCCGTATGTACTTTACAAATCTCTATGTCTCCATCTTGAACATTTTCACGAATGGAGTTGAAGCGACGCTTGATGTGCCTTGTCTTCTTGTGAAACCTGGGCTCCTTGGCAAGTGCAATAGCTCCAGTGTTGTCACAGAAGAGCTTGATCGGCCCCGACGCGTTGGGTATGACTCCTAGGTCAGTGATGAACTCCTTCACCCATATTGCTTCATGTGCTGCCTCCGAGGCTGCCATGTACTCCGCTTCACATGTAGATCCTGCCATGACGCTTTGCTTGCAACTGCACCAGCTTACTGCCCCACCATTCAAAATATACACGTATCCGGTTTGTGACTTAGAGTCATCCAGATCTGTGTCGAAGCTAGCGTCGACGTAACCCTTTACGACGAGCTCTTCGTCACCTCCATAAACGAGAAACATTTCCTTAGTCCTTTTCAGGTACTTCAGGATATTCTTGACCGCTGTCCAGTGTTCCTTGCCAGGATTACTTTGGTACCTTCCTACCAAACTTACGGCAAGGTTTACATCAGGTCTGGTACACAGCATGGCATACATAATAGAACCTATGGCTAATGCATAGGGGATGACGCTCATCTCTTCTATATCTTCTGCCGTGGTCGGACATTGAGCTGAGCTCAATTTCATACCTTGTAACACAGGCAAGAACCCCTTCTTAGATTGATCCATATTGAACTTCTTCAATATCTTATCAAGGTATGTGCTTTGTGAAAGACCTATGAGGCGTCTCGATCTATCTCTATAGATTTTGATGCCTAATATATAAGCAGCTTCTCCAAGGTCCTTCATTGAAAAACTCTTATTCAAGTAGGCCTTGATGTTGTCCAAGAGTTCTATATCATTTCCCATCAATAGTATGTCATCTACATATAATATGAGAAATGCTACAGAGCTCCCACTCACTTTCTTGTAAACACAGGCTTCTCCATAAGTCTGTGTAAACCCAAACGCTTTGATCATCTCATCAAAGCGAATGTTCCAACTCCGAGATGCTTGCACCAGCCCATAAATTGAGCGTTGGAGCTTGCACACCTTGTCAGCATTCTTAGGATCGACAAAACCTTCCGGCTGCATCATATACAATTCTTCCTTAAGGAAACCATTAAGGAATGCCGTTTTGACGTCCATTTGCCATATCTCATAATCATAGAATGCGGCAATTGCTAACATGATTCGGACGGACTTTAGCTTCACTACCGGTGAGAAAGTCTCATCGTAGTCAACCCCTTGAACTTGTCGATAACCCTTAGAGACAAGTCGAGCTTTATAGATGGTCACATTACCATCCGCGTCTGTCTTCTTCTTAAAGATCCATTTATTTTCTATGGCTCGCCGCTCAACGGGCAAGTCAGTCAAAGTCCATACTTCATTTTCATACATGGATCCTATCTCGGATTTCATGGCTTCTAGCCATTTGTCGGAATCCGGGCCCGCCATCGCTTCTTCATAGTTCGAAGGTTCACCGTTGTCTAACAACATGATTTCCAAGACAGGGTTGCCGTACCACTCTGGTGCGGAACGTGTCCTTGTGGACCTTCGAATTTCAGTAGGAGCTTGATCAGAAGTATCTTGATCATTATCATTAACTTCCTCTCTAGTCGGTGCAGGCACCTCAGGAACATTTTCTTGAGTTGCGCCATTTTCCGGTTCAAGAGGTAATACTTCATCAAGCTCTACTTTCCTCCCACTTACTTCTTTCGAGAGGAACTCTTTCTCTAGAAAGGACCCATTCTTGGCAACAAAGATCTTGCCTTCGGATCTGAGGTAGAAGGTGTACCCAATAGTTTCTTTTGGGTATCCTATGAAGACGCATTTTTCCGACTTGGGTTCGAGCTTTTTAGGTTGAAGTTTCTTGACATAAGCATCGCATCCCCAAACTTTTAGAAACGACAGCTTAGGTTTCTTCCCAAACCATAATTCATACGGTGTCGTCTCAATGGATTTTGACGGAGCCCTATTTAAAGTGAATGCGGCAGTCTCTAAAGCATAGCCCCAAAAAGATAGCGGTAAATCGGTAAGAGACATCATAGATCGCACCATATCTAATAGAGTGCGATTACGACGTTCGGACACACCGTTACGCTGAGGTGTTCCAGGCGGCATGAGTTGTGAAACTATTCCACATTTTCTTAAGTGTGTGCCAAATTCGTGACTCAAGTATTCTCCTCCACGATCTGATCGTAGAAACTTGATTTTCCTGTCACGTTGATTCTCAACCTCACTCTGAAATTCCTTGAACTTTTCAACGGTTTCAGACTTGTGTTTCATTAAGTAGATATACCCAAATCTACTTAAATCATCAGTGAGCGTGAGAACATAACGATAGCTACCGCGAGCCTCAACACTCATTGGACCGCATACATCAGTATGTATGATTTCCAATAAGTTGGTTGCTCGCTCCATTGTTCCTGAGAACGGAGTCTTGGTCATCTTACCCATGAGGCATGGTTCGCACGTGTCAAATGATTCATAATTAGGAGACTCTAAAAGTCCATCAGCATGGAGCTTCTTCATGCGTTTGACACCTATGTGACCAAGGCGGCAGTGCCACAAATATGTGGGACTATCATTATCAACTTTGTATCTTTTGGTACTCACACTATGAATATGTGTAGCATTACGCTCGAGATTCATTAAGAATAAACCATTCACCATAGGAGCATGACCATAAAACATATCTCTCATATAAATAGAACAACCATTATTCTCGGATTTAAATGAGTAGCCATCTTGAATTAAACGAGATCCCGATACAATGTTCATGCTCAAAGCTGGCACTAAATAACAATTATTAAGGTTTAAAACTAATCCCGAAGGTAGATATAGAGGTAGAGTGCCGACGGCGATCACATTGACCTTGGAACCATTCCCGACGCGCATCGTCACCTCATCCTTTGCCAGTTTCCGCTTATTCCGCAGCCCCTGCTTTAAGTTACAAATGTGAGCAACTGCACCGGTATCAAATACCCAGGAGCTACTACGGACACTAGTAAGGTACACATCAATTACATGTATATCACATATACGTTTTGTTTTGCCGGCCTTCTTGTCTGCTAAGTATTTAGGGCAATTCCGCTTCCAGTGACCGCTTCCCTTGCAATAAAAGCACTCAGTCTCGGGCTTGGGTCCATTCTTTGGCTTCTTCCCGGCAGTTTCCTTGCCGGGCGCGGCAACCTCCTTGCCGTCCTTCTTGAAGTTCATTTTACCCTTGCCTTTCTTGAACTTAGTGGTTTTATTGACCATCAACACTTGATGTTCCTTCTTGACTTCTACCTCCGCTGATTTCAGCATTGAGAACAACTCAGGAATGGTCTTTTGCATCCCCTGCATGTTGAAGTTCATCACAAAGCTCTTGTAGCTTGGTGGAAGCGACTGGAGGATTCTGTCAATGACCGCATCATCCGGGAGATTAACTCCCAGCTGAGACAAGCGGTTATGTAACCCAGACATAGTGAGTATGTGCTCACTGACAGAACTATTTTCCTCCATCTTACAGCTAAAGAACTTATCGGAGACTTCATATCTCTCGATCCGGGCATGAGCTTGAAAAACCATTTTCAGCTCTTCGAACATCTCATATGCTCCATGTCTCTCAAAACGTTTTTGGAGCCCCGGCTCTAAGCTGTAAAGCATGCCGCACTAAACGAGGGAGTAGTCGTCAACACGTGTCTGCCAAGCGTTCATAACGTCTTGGTTTTGTGGGACGGGTGGATCACCTGGCGGTGCTTGTAGGACATAATCTTTCTTGGCAGCTATGAGGATGATCCTCAGGTTCCGGACCCAGTCCGTATAGTTGCTGCCATCGTCTTTCAGCTTGGTTTTCACTAGGAATGCGTTGAAGTTGAGGACTACGTTGGCCATTTGATCTACAAGACATATTGTAAAGATTTAGACTAAGTTCATGATAATTAAGTTCATCTAATCAAATTATTAATGAACTCCCACTTAGATTAGACATCCCTCTAGTCATCTAAGTATTACATGATCCGAGTTAACTAGGCCGTGTCCGATCATCACGTGAGACGGACTAGTCAACGTCGGTGAACATCTTCATGTTGATCGTATCTTCTATACGACTCATGCTCGACCTTTCGGTCTTCTGTGTTCCGAGGCCATGTATGTACATGCTAGGCTCGTCAAGTCAACCTAAGTGTTTGCATGTGTAAATCTGTCTTACACCCGTTGTATGTGAACGTAAGAATAAAACACCCGATCATCACGTGATGTTTTGAAACAGCGAACTGTCGCAACGGTGCACAGTTAGGGGGAACACTTCTTGAAATTAGTATGAGGGATCATCTTATTTACTACCGTCGTTCTAAGTAAACAAGATGCAAAACATGATAAACATCACATGCAATCAAATAATAAACGTGACATGATATGGCCAATATCACATAGCTCCTTTGATCTCCATCTTGGGGCTCCATGATCATCTTGTCACCGGCTTGACACCATGATCTCCATCATCATGATCTCCATCATCGTGTCTCCATGAAGTTGCTCGCCAACTATTACTTCTACTACTATGGCTAACGCGTTTAGCAATAAAGTAAAGTAATTTACATGGCGTTTCTCAATGACACGCATGTCATATAAAAGAATAAAGACAACTCCTATGGCTCCTGCCGGTTGTCATACTCATCGACATGCAAGTCGTGATTCCTATTACAATAGCATGAACATCTCATACATCACATATAGATCATTCATCATTCATCACAACTTTGGCCATATCATATCACAAACCACTTGCTGCAAAAACAAGTTAGACGTCCTCTAATTGTTGTTTGCAAGTTTTACGTGGCTGAATTAGGGTTCTAGCAAGAACGTCTTCTTACCTACGTTAAAGCCACAACGTGATTTGTCAACTTCCATTTACCCTTCATAAGGACCCTGTTCATCGAATCCGCTCCAACTAAAGTGGGAGAGACAGACACCCGCCAGCCACCTTATGCAACTAGTGGATGTTAGTCGGTGGAACCGGTCTCACGTAAGCGTACGTGTAAGGTTGGTCCGGGCCGCTTCATCCCACAATGCCGCTGAAGCAAGAAAAGACTAGTAGCGTCAAGAAAGTTGACAAATCTACGCCCACAACAAATTGTGTTCTACTCGCGCAAGAAGAACTACGCATAGACCTAGCTCATGATGACACTGTTGGGGAACGTTGCAGAAAACAAAAATTTCCTACTCGTTTCACCAAGATCCATCTAGGAGTTCATCTAGCAACGAGTCATCGGATGCATCTACATACCTTTGTAGATCGCGTGCGGAAGCGTTCAAAGAACGGTGATGATGTAGTCGTACACGACGTGATTCAAATCACCGATGACCAAGCGCCGAACGGACGGCACCTCCGCTTTCAACACACGTACGGGACGGGAGACGTCTCCTCCTTCTTGATCCAGCAAGGGGGAAGGAGAGGTTGATGAAGATCCAGTAGCACGACGGCGTGGTGGTGGATGCAGGGCGTCACAGTAGCAGGGCTTCGCCTATACTACGAGAGAGAGACGTAACGGGGAGAGAGGGAGGCGCCAAGGCTGGGGTATGAAGTCCCTCCTCTCCCCCACTATATATAGGGGTGCTAGGGGGGCGCCGGCCCTAGTAGATGGCATCTACTAGGGGGGGGGGCGGCGGCCTAGGGTGGGGGGCTTGCCCCCCAAGCAAGGGGGCGCCCCCTCTAGGGTTTCCCCTCAACCCTAGCCGCATGGGCCCTAGGGGGGTGGCGCCCCAGCCCACTTTGGGTTGGGTTCCCTCCCACTTCAGCCCATGGGGCCCCCCGGGATAGGTGGCCCCACCCGGTGGACCCTCGGGACCCTTCCGTTGGTCCCGGTACAATACCGGTGACCCCGAAACTTGTCCCGATGGCCGAAACAGCACTTCCTATATATAATTCTTTACCTCCGGACCATTCCGGAACTCCTCGTGTCATCCGGGATATCATCCGGGACTCCGAACAACTTTCGGGTTACCGCATACTAATATCTCTATAACCCTAGCGTCACCGAACCTTAAGTGTGTAGACCCTACGGGTTCGAGAGACAAGCAGACATGACCGAGACGACTCTCCGGTCAATAACCAACAGCGGGATCTGGATACCCATGTTGGCTCCCACATGCTCCACGATGATCTCATCGGATGAACCATGATGTCGAGGATTCAATCAACCCCGTATGCAATTCCCTTTGTCAATCGATATGTTACTTGCCCGAGATTCGATCGTCGGTATCCCAATACCTCGTTCAATCTCGTTACCGGCAAGTCACTTTACTCGTACCGTAATGCATGATCCCGTGACCAGACACTTGGTCACATTGAGCTCATTATGATGATGCATTACCGAGTGGGCCCGGTGATACCTCTCCGTCATACGGAGTGACAAATCCCAGTCTTGATCCATGTCAACCCAACAGACACTTTCGGAGATACCCGTAGTCTACCTTTATAGTCACCCAGTTACGTTGTGACGTTTGGTATACCCAAAGCACTCCTACGGTATCCGGGAGTTACATGATCTCATGGTCTAAGGAAAAGATACTTGACATTGGAAAACTCTAGCAAACGAACTATACGATCTTGTGCTATGTTTAGGATTGGGTCTTGTCCATCACATCATTCTCCTAATGATGTGATCTCGTTATCAATGACATCCAATGTCCATAGTCAGGAAACCATGACTATCTATTGATCAACGAGCTAGTCAACTAGAGGCTTACTAGGGACATGTTGGTGCCTGTTATTCACACATGTATTACGATTTCCGGATAACACAATTATAGCATGAATAAAGACAATTATCATGAATAAGGAAATATAATAATAATGCTTTTATTATTGCCTCTAGGGCATATTTCCAACACACGTGTCGTAGTAGAGGCGCGCACGTAGCATGTAGACGTACGTACAGCGGCTAGTGTGCAAGAAAGAAAATACGGCCAGGTACGTACATACAGGCGGGGTCTCGAACGCCTACCCGCGCATACCTGTGGCCAAGGCTCGTGTACATGGCTGGGTCGAAACGGAGAAACATCACCGTCGTCGCCCGCAAAAAAAAACAACAGCGCCGTCGTCGTGTTCATGGGGAGGCAACGGAATGCGTTGTGTTCATCGGGAGGCAACAGAACGCGTGGGAGCCAACCGGCTTGGACGGAACAACCGGCTTGGACGGAACGGCAAAACGGAGGAAACGGATCTCCTACGGTCGAAACGGGGTCCTGTTAATCGGGAGGGGTGTGGCGTACCGCAAAACGGAGGAAACAGACTTGTGTTGGAGTGCTATGGTTGAAACGGGGGTCCTGTTCATCGGGAGGGGTGTGGCGTACCGCAAAATGGGACTCCACGGGATACTGTTCATCTCCACCGTCGACCCCCTCCAGCTTCCATAGGCTACTGTTCATCCACCGTCGACCTCCTCCAGCCTCCAGTTGCGACTGTTCATCCACGGGCTCCTGTTCATCCAGCCTCCACCGCGCGCTACTCCACCGGCTACTGTTCAACCATCCTTCTACATGGGCTCCTGTTCAACCACCCCTCCACGGGCTACTGTTCATCCAACCCACCACTGTCTACTATTCATTCAACCCTCCATGGGGTGCCGTTCATCCAGCCCCAACCAGCTCGATCGATCGGGGTCCTGTTCATCCAGAGGCAACACCACGGGGTCCTATTCATCCACCCCCACCAGGAACTATTCATCCAACCCCCCTAGCAACGCTCACTGTTCATCCAGAGGCAGCACCGATCGGCTTCAGTTAGCAGCAGTAGCGAAGGAATCGCTCGATCGGGTTCAGTTAACAGCCATCTATCGTTCGCTCGGGTTCAGTAATGCGTAGCCTGCAGTGCAGTCACTCGGGTTCAGTAGGCGAATGCCTCGCTTGGGATCAGTTAGAGCCCAACGCCTCTCACCCACGCGTGTGCGTGTACAAGAGAAATGCGCAAAACTCCGTGCATCACTCGACCCCGACCACCCACCGTAACCGGGAACAACCCGATATTTTCCTCGCCCTCGCTTCTACCACGGTTTTTCCGTCATGGACGGCCCAAAGAATGTCATGCAGTTGCGTCTCCGGCCCGCCCAGGACGAAAAGCCCATTTTCCGTCATGATTTTTTGTCATAGAAGTAGGAGCCCACCAGATCTATGATGATACCGGGTTTTGTCACAGTTATCGTCATAGAAGTGTCATAAGTATGACAGAAAAAAAATTCGTTCGGCCCAAAATGTCACGGATGTGTCTTTTTTTTGTAGTGGTGATAATTTGACGCGTCTAGTAGTAGTTACTCACTTATAAATAATGGAGGGTCGGGAACCACGCATGAACTGTACCGCGTCATTTATAAATAAAGGTCTTTCTTCTTCACTAGAACGTACGCAATATAAAAAGGTTCATATGGAGACAAAAGGAAACCACTCCACTATATACATAGCTAGGACGAGCCTACATGGTTGCTTGTTGGGGTTGCTCTCGTCACACTCTCTCGCACAAAACGACTGTGGCCATATCTCTAACATCCGGGCATATCCCGTCCGCCGGGGGAAGGGGTAGATGCTTTGTGTAGATGCGGTCACCGTCGCCGACGGCGAAAACCCAGTGTCGGCACATCCCGATCAGGGGTCCCTGCCATTCTCTCTCACAAAGTCGGTGAGGTTGCCTTCGTCCCTTTCTCACTGCCGTGACGTGGGCAGTTGCCGCCTCCTGCCGCCCTCCTCTAGGTTGAGCTATGTCCCGACATCCCTCATGTACAACTTCCTTACAGCCGGCTTGCACCACTGCCCCAGCTGCCCACATCGCTCCATGTGGATATTTCTCTAGTTCTTTGCCCCGCACATACCTCTACTGGCTTCTACTGTATTTGTGATGAGATTATATCTCATCAACTAGTCCCAATAATCTTATTCTAATCACACTTCTTCAATTTCTTTGCCACAGGGATACTCATCTCGATTTTAGTGAAACTACACAAAATGATCCGATGGTCAGAGGGTTGCAAACTTCTTCATTTCTTCAGAAGCTTCAACGTAGCCAGAAAATTAAAGCCTGGTTAGGGTTTAGGGTTCAAGGGCTAGGGACTACATGGATCATTTTTTCTTTAGTTGTCTCTATTCCGAAATAAGTGTCAACTTTAGTAGTAGTACAACTTTGTACTAAAGTTTGCATCAAGTTGAGACACTTATTTTGGAACAGAGGGAGTACATATTGGCTATGATCTGTCAATCATTGAGATGCAATAGCATGCCTGTTAGTCTCCTTTGTATTTGATGAAATGTTGCAACGGGGAAACCTTGGATGCAATAGCATGCATGTTAGTCTCCTTTGTATTTGCTGAAATGTTGCAACGGGGAAACCTTGGATGCAAGATACATGAAACAGAAGCTGGAAGCTTCATAGCATTAACAAATTTATCTCGCTGAGAAATTATAGTACGTACTATACTACTATGTAAAAAGTTAGTTGTCGAACGGTGTCTAGAATATATGGTGATAGTGTGAGGTGGGCCATGTGATCACTGATCCTGCGTGTTTTCACTGCTTTCACACTCCTCCACTGTAAGAATGGAGAAAATTGTAATCTAGTACCTCCTTTTGCTGAAGCATGGGACATTCAGCAGTCGTACCACCTTAGTAATAGTGACCAATGAGACGTCAAATCACATAGACCCAGCGGTAAGTTGGACGGACAAAGCAACCATCACTCTTGAATCCGCTTCTCTGTTCAACGCAGACGCCGGTGAGAGGTCATGTCAGCTCTACCCGGGCATGAATGCAACACTGATTCTTTGGAGCAGCGCTGACTGTTTCGGGCGGGAAGTGCGTGCGAGAAATGAAGGGGCTTTGGGTGGGCCAGGCTGGTCAGGAGCGGGCGTGGCAGCTATCCCGACCGGACGCCCGGAAACGAGAGGATGCACCGACTATCGTGGCTAAATCATACACTACACACCATCTATCTGTAGGAGTAGGTCAATGTGTCGCTCTCTCTAACACACACACACACACGCATACACACGCACACACACACACACTGGTTCGTAGAATAGGAATATCGTGCGAGTGCAAAGCCACAGGAAGTGAGATACAGAAGGAGTACGTATAAGAAGAGAAGAGGTGACGAATATTCCATCACACCTGGACTGAGGAGTAGTACTCCCACCGTCTAGGTGTTAAGTCATCTTATGAAAATTAGATATTCCCAAAATGTTTAGGCGTCGCCCATTAACTTCGCATCTCAATCCCCTCCTAGCCTCATTGCTAGCGAGCGTTGTTACTTACTCTGCCTTGTAATCTCCCCCAGAAACCCAATTCATGGAGCGCAACTACGTGTTGATTAGTCAAGAAATCAAAGTCGGCTTGCATCCAAGTTAAGACGTGGCCCTGCATGGTAGCTGAAACGACATCTCTTAATTGTTGTGATTAATAGTTGTGTTTAGAGACATAAATTAGGGCTTTGATTGGAGGAAGGACCTCTCAAGTTTCTCCTTCTCCTCCAATCTGCTTGCACCTTGGTCCCGCTCCACCTTCTAACATGACTTACACCTAGACGGAGGGAGTAGTACGAGATATGGTGGCACACTGACTTAGGTCGAATACAAGTGCCCAAAATTATTGGAAGAGGGCAAAGTGTACAAACTAAATAATTAAAATTGAATTTCTCGTTTATTTTTTCGAAACGGAGGCAAAAGATTTGCCTCGTGCACTAAATAAGAGGAGAATAGAGTTTCACAATTTGCAAGTGACCCTACAAATAAACGCCATGGCAATTACTCTCAATACGCCTAGTTTCTTAGCACCCGTTGTAACCCTTAGTGCATATGGTGGCACACTGACTTAGGCCGAATACAAATGCCCAGAATAATTAAAATTGGAGGATGGTGCAGCCCACATTTCTGATATTTTAACCTTGTGTGGTTCAGTTGTTGTTCACTTCGGAGGGTCATGTACCACACGTGAACGTTAGTAAGCGCGACCGGGAGGCATGCATCGCTAATTGCGAGTTGACTCCTTCGAGTGTTAAAGTTTCCTCACATATTAGCATTGCCCCTAGTATTTTTCTTCACTACGTTAAATAAAGAGTTCCATTTCGTGCACAATTTAAAATGATTTTTATGGAGAGAAAAAGAAAACCACTCCATCTATATACGCTACAGCCTCGACGCTTGTTTTCTAGGGTTTGCACTCTTCACACTCTCTCTCCACTATATATATACACGCTGGAGCCTCAGCGCTTGTAGTTGCTCTCTTCACATTCTCTCACCCTCTCCAGATCTAAACAAGACTTCATTGGCCTCTCTCTCTCCCCTCGCTGCTGGTCAAAGAGCAGGTAGGATCTGTGTGCCAGGAAGGGAAGGAGGCTTAACGCTGTCGCCGTCGGCGAGGGAGGGAGTCCACTATCGGCGCAGCTGTTCTCTTTCACCCAGCAGCGGTGTAGGAGGGCCTCCGAACCCTTCTTCCTTGCTGCTATAGATAGTGTGGGAAGATCGGCCTCCGGCCGACCACTGAGCCACACCCCGAGAACCTTAAGGTATAATTTACTTATTCCACATGCATTGCTCTAGCTGCATGTGGGCTTTTTCCGCTTCTGCACTCGAATCTAGGTGTTGGATCAAACAGGAAAGTATTGGCGAAATTTATATAGCATGAATCTAGGACGTGGTTCAAAGAGGAAAGGAAGGGGGGAAAGTTGTGGGGAAAGTTTTATAGCATGAATCTAGGACGTGGTTCAAAGAGGAAAGGAAGGGGGAAATTAGTACAGACTGGCTACCCAGCACCTACATTGGTCGAAAAGGGAAAACAATGACAAACGCAGTGTGCACATCTTTAATGAACTAATCTTTTTGTTTTGGGGGACAGGGCTGTAGAGTTTGAGCAGGACTAGATTTGCTGCCCTCACATAGTGAAAGCTGTCTAAAGATAACAAAACTAGGACCAACACAAATATGCTCCTTGGTTGTTTGTTCTTTGTTGCAACAGACTGTGCATCACCCCTTTATACATCGGTAGATGCACATCGTGTTGGTGTGTCCACTGTCCCGTGCAACTCTCTAGCTGTTGTTAATCTAAGGCCCTGTTTGGTTAAAAAGTCCTAGTTGGGACTAGAAAAGTCCTTTAGTCCCAACTAAAAAGTCCCTAGTCCCTACCTGCTTGGTTCCCGGGACTAAACATGGACTAGAGGTTATTAAATGACATGCTAAAAGACCATGTTACTGATACATCTCCAATGTATATATAATTTTTGATTGTTCCATGCTATTACATTATCTGTTTTGGATGTTTAATGGGCTTTAATATACCTTTTATATTATTTTTGGGACTAACCTACTAACCAAAGGCCTAGTGCAAATTGCTGTTTTTTTTGCCTATTTCAGTGTTTCACAGAAAAGGAATATCAAACGGAATCCAAACGGAATGAAACCTTCGGCAGTGTTATTTTTGGAACAAACGTGATCCAGGAGACTTGGAGTGGACGTCAAGAAAGAAGCGAGGAGGCCACGAGGCAGGAGAGCGCGCCCCCACCCTCGTGGGCCCCTCGCAGCTCCACCGACATACTTCTACCTCCTATATATACCCATATACCCTGAAAACATCAGGGAGCACCACAAAACCCTATTTCCACCACTGCAACCTTCTATACCCGTGAGATCCCATCTTGGGGCCTTTTTGGCACTCCGCCGAAGGGGGAATCGGTCATCGAGGGCTTCTACATCAACACCATAGCCTCTTCGATGATGTGTGAGTAGTTTACCACAGACCTTCGGGTCCATAGTTATTAGCTAGATGGCTTCTTCTCTCTCTTTGGATCTCAATACAAAGTTCTCCTCGATACTCTTGTAGATCTATTCGATGTAATTCTTTTTGCGGTGTGTTTGTTGAGATCCGATGAATTGTGGTTTTATGATCAAGATTATCTATGCACAATATTTGATTCTTCAATGAATTCTTTTATGCATGATTTAATATCTTTGCAAGTCTCTTCGAATTATCAGTTTGGTTTGGCCTACTAGATTGATCTTACTTGCAATGGGAGAAGTGCTTAGCTTCGGGTTTAATCTTGCGGCGTCCTTTCCCAGTGACAGCAGGGGCAGCAAGGCACGTATTGTATTATTGCCGTCGAGGATAAAAAGATGGGGTTTATATCATATTGCTTAAGTTTATCCCTCTACATCATGTCATCTTGGCTAATGTGTTACTCTGTTCTTATGAACTTAATAATCTAGATGCATGCTGGATAGCGGTCGATGTGTGGAGTAATAGTAGTAGATGCAGAATCGTTTCGGTCTACTTGTCGCCGACGTGATGCCTATATACATGATCATGCGTAGATATTCTCATAACTACGCACTTTTCTATCAATTGCTCGACAGTAATTTGTTCACCCACCATAGAATTTGCTATCTTGATAGAAGCTACTAGTGAAACCTATGGCCACCGGGTCTATCTTCCATCATATTATTTTCCTATCAACTTGCTATTTCTATCATTGTTTATTTTGCAATCTTTATTTTCCAATCTATACAATAAAAATACCAAAAATATTTATCTTATTATCTCTATCAGATCTCACTTTCGTAAGTGACTGTGAAGGGATTGACAACCCCTTTATTGCGTTGGTTGCGAGGTTCTTGTTTGTTTGTACAGGTACTAAGGGACTTGTGTGTAGTCTCCTACTGGATTGATACCTTGCTTCTCAAAAACTGAGGGAAATACTTACGCTACTTTGTTGCATCACCCTTTCCTCAACAAGGGAAAACCAACGCATGCTCAAGAGGTAGCAAGAAGGATTTCTAGCACTGTTGCCGGGGAGGTTGCACCAAGTCAAATCAAGATTTGATCTCCCGTCAACAAGCCATTTCTGGCACCGTTGTCGGGGAGATCTACGCACAAGTGAATACATACCAAGTACCCATCACAAACTCTTATCCCTCGCATTACATTATTTGCCATTTGCCTCTCGTTTTACTCTCCCCCACTTCACCCTTGCCATTTTATTCGCCCTCTTTTCTGTTCGCCTCTTTTCCGTCCGTCTCTTTTTGCTTGCTTCTTGTGTGTTTGTGTGTCACAATGTCTCTTCCAAAAAGTATTGATCTTCAACATAGAAGGTTGGGAGAAATTGAAAACAACATTATAAGTTTTATGTCCTTGCAATTTGAGCATAATAATTTCTTCAGAAATGAGCTTAAAGAGCAAAAAAGTTTTATGGATTACATGAATAAAGAGCTCGATGATATGTCTAAGAATTTTATGGTTTGAAATCTCAGTTTGCTCATCTTGAAAACTTAATTGCCCAAATTTCGGATAAGCAGGCCACCTTAGTTAATAAGATGGCCGCCAAACCGGAAGAGTTAGACGATAAAAAGGATGAAGATCTAAAAGTGATTGATGTGTCTCCTATTAAATCTTTGTTTTGCAATATGAATCTTGATAAATATGGGACTGGAGATGAGTCAACTTTAGCTAAAAGGCATCCCAATGATCCGGAGTTTTTAGATCTTGATGCGAAAATTGGTAAAAGTGAGATTGAAGAGGTTAAAACTTTACATATCACTGAACCCACTATTTTGGATTTCAAGGAATTTAATTATGATAATTGCTCTTTGATAGATTTTATTTCCTTGTTGCAATCTGTGCTAAATTCTCCTCATGCTTATAGTCATAATAAAGCTTTTACCAAACATATCGTTGATGCTTTAATGCAATCCTATGAAGAAAAGCTTGAATCAGATGTTTCTATCCCTAGAAAACCTTATGATGAGTGGGAACCTACTATTAAAATTAAAATTAAAGATCATGAATGCTATGCTTTATGTGATTTGGGTGCTAGTGTTTCTACGATTCCAAAAACTTTGAGTGATGTGTTAGGTTTCCGTGAATTTGATGATTGTTCTTTAAATTTGCATCTTGCGGATTCCACTATTAAGAAACCGATGGGAAGGATTAATGATGTTATTAATGATGCAAATAGGAATTATGTGCCCGGAGATTTCATTATTCTTGATATAGATTGCAATCCTGCATGTCCTATTATTCTCGGTACACCTTTCCTTGGAACGATTGGTGCAATTATTGATATGAAAGAAGCAAATATTAGATTCCAATTTCCGTTAAGGAAAGGCATGGAACAGTTCCATAGGAAGAAAATTAAATTACCTTATGAATCTATTATGAGAGCCACTTATGGATTGCATACCAAAGATGACAATACCTAGATCTATTCTTGTTTTTATGCCTAGCTAGGGGAGTTAAACGATAGCGCTTTTTGGGAGGCAACCCAATTTTATTTTTGTTTCTTGTTGTTTTGTTCCTGTTTAGTAATAAATAATTCATCTAGATTCTGTTTAGATGTGGTTTTATGTTTTTAATTAGTGTTTGTGCCAAGTAGAACCTTTGGGAAGACTTGGGAGAATTCTTTGCGATCTTGCTGTAAAAAACAGAAACTTTAGCGCTCACGAGATTTGCTGCCATTTTTTTACTGGAGAGTGCGATTAGGTTGATTATTTTTGCAGATGATTAATAGACAAATTCCTCACGTCCACCAATTTATTTCAGAATTTTGGGGGTTACAGAAGTATTTGAAACCTACAGATTACTACATGGTGTTCTGTTTTTGACAGATTCTGTTTTTCGTGTGTTGTTTGCTTATTTTGATGAATCTATGGCTAGTATAGGGAGGTATGAACCATAGAGAAGTTGTAATACAGTAGGTTTAACACAAATATAAGTAAATAATGAGTTCATTACAGTACCTTGAAGTGGTGGTTTGTTTTCTTATACTAACGGAGCTCATGAGATTTTCTATTGAGTTTTGTGTTGTGAAGTTTTCAAGTTTTCGGCAAAGATTTGATGGATTTTGGAATAAGGAGTGGCAAGAGCCCAAGCTTGGGGATGCCCAAGGCACCCCAAGGTAAAATTCAAGGACAACCAAAATCCTAAGCTTGGGGATGCCCCGGAAGGCATCCCCTCTTTCGTCTTCGTCCATCGGTAACTTTACTTGAGGCTATATTTTTATTCACCACATGATATGTGTTTTGCTTGGAGCATCTTGTATGATTGGAGTCTTTGATTTTTAGTTTACCACAATCATCCTTGCTGTACACACCTTTTGGAGAGTCACACATGAATTGGAATTTATTAGAATACTCTGTGTGCTTCACTTATATCTTTTGAGCTAGAAAATTTTGCTCTAGTGCTTCACTTATATCCTTTTTAAGAGCACGGTGGTGGTTCTATTTTATAGAAATTATTGATCTCTAATGCTTCACTTATATTATTTTTAGAGTCTTTTAGAACAGCATGGTAATTTTCTTTGGCTATAAAATTAGTCCTAATATGATAGGCATCCAAGATGGGTATAATAAAAACTTTCATAAAAAGTGCATTGAATACTATGAGAAGTTTGATACTTGACGATTGTTTTGAGATATGAAGATGGTGATATTAGAGTCATGCTATTTGAGTATTTGTGAATTTGATAAATACTTGTTCTAAAGTTTATGATTCCCGTTGCATGCACGTATGGTGAACCGTTATGTGATGAAGTCGGACCATGCTTTATTTATTGATTGTCTTCCTTATGAGTGGCGGTCGGGGACGAGCGATGGTCTTTTCCTACCAATCTATCCCCCTAGGAGCAGGCGCGTAGTACTTTTTTTTGATAACTAATAGATTTTTGCAGTAAGTATGTGAGTTCTTTATGACTAATGTTGAGTGAATGGATTATACGCACTCTCACCCTCCCACCTTTGCTAGCCTCTCTAGTACCGCGCAACTTTCGCCGGTACCATACACCCACCATATACCTTCCTCAGAACAGCCACCATACCTACCTACTATGGCATTTCCATAGCCATTCCGATATATATTGCCATGCAACTTACCACCGTTCCATTTGTTGTGACACGCTTCATCATTGTCATATTGCTTTGCATGATCATGTAGTTGTCATCGTATTTGTGGCAAAGCCACCTTTATAATTATTTCATACATGTCACTCTTGATTCATTGCATATCCTGGTACACCACAGAGGCATTCATATAGTCATATTTTGTTCTAAGCATCAAGTTGTAATTCTTGAGTTGTAAGTAAATAAAAGTGTGATGATCATCATTATTAGAGCATTGTCCCAAGTGAGGAAAGGATGATGGAGACTATGATTCCCCCACAAGTCGGGATGAGACTCTGGACGAAAAAAAGAGGAAAAAAAGAGGCCATAAAAGAAGGCCCAAATAAAAAAATAAAAAAGAGAGAAGGGACAATGTTACTATCCTTTTACCACACTTGTGCTTCAAAGTAGCACCATGATCTTCATGATAGAGAGTCTCCTATGTTGTCAATTTCATATAATAGTGGGAATTTCATATTGTAGAACTTGACTTGTATATTCCAATGACGGGCTTCCTCGAAATGCCCTAGGTCTTCGTGAGCAAGCAACTTGGATGCACACCCACTTAGTTTCTTTTGTTGAGCTTTCATACACTTATAGCTCTAGTGCATCCGTTGCATGACAATCCCTACTCACTCACATTGATATCTATTGATGGGCATCTCCATAGCCCGTTGATATGCCTAGTTGATGTGAGACTATCTTCTCCTTTTTGTCTTCTCCACAACCACCATTCTATTCCACCTATAGTGCTATATCCATGGCTCGCGCTCATATATTGCGTGAAGATTGAAAAAGTTTGAGAACATCAGACGTATGAAACAATTGCTTGGCTTGTCATCGGGGTTGTGCATGATTAAATACTTTGTGTGACGAAGATAGAGCATAGCCAGACTATATGATTTTGTAGGGATAACTTTCTTTGGCCCTGTTATTTTGCGAAGACATCATTGCTTTGTTAGCATTGTACAAATTTATCTCGCTGAGAAATTACAGTACATACTATACTACTATGTAAAAAGTTAGGTGTCGCACAGTGCCCAGAATATACGACGATAGTGTGAGGTGGGCCATGTAATCACTGAGCCTGCGTGTTTTCACTGCTTTCGCACTCCTCCGCTGTAAGAATGGAGAAAATTGTAATCTAGTACCTCCTTTGGCTGAAGCATGGGATATTCAGCAGTCGTACCTGTTGGGGAACGTAGCATAAATTCAAAATTTTCCTACGTGTCACCAAGATCTATCTATGGAGTCATCTAGCAACGAGGGAGGAGTGGATCTACATACCCTTGTAGATCGCGCGCGGAAGCGTTCAAGAGAACGGGGTTGATGGAGTCGTACTCGTCGTGATCCAAATCACCGATGATCCTAGCGCCGAACGGACGGCACCTCCGCGTTCAACACACGTACGGAGCAGCGACGTCTCCTCCTTCTTGATCCAGCAAGGGGAAAGGAGAGGTTGATGGAGATCCAGCAGCACGACGGCGTGGTGGTGGAAGTAGCGGGATTCCAACAGGGTTTCGCCAAGCGCTGCGGGAGGAGGGAGGTGTGTCATGGGAGGGAGAGGGAGGCGCCAGGGCTTAGGTATTGCTGCCCTCCCTTTCCCCCACTATATATAGGGCCAAGGGAGAGGGGGGGCGCAGCCTTGGCCCTTCCTCCAAGGAAGGGTGCGGCCAGGGAGGAGTCCCTCCTCCCCAAGGCACCTCGGAGGTGCCCTCCCCCTTTAGGACTCTTCCTTCTCTCATCTCTTGGCGCATGGGCCTCTTGGGGCTGGTGCCCTTGGCCCATATAGGCCAAGGCACACCCCCTACAGCCCATGTGGCCCCCCGGGGCAGGTGGCCCCACCCGGTGGACCCCCGGGACCCTTCCGGTGGTCCCGGTACAATACCGGTGACCCCGAAACTTGTCCCGATGCCCGAAATAGCACTTCCTATATATAATTCTTTACCTCCGGACCATTCCGGAACTCCTCGTGACGTCCGGGATATCATCCGGGACTCCGAACAACTTTCGGGTTACCGCATACTAATATCTCTATAACCCTAGCGTCATCGAACCTTAAGTGTGTAGACCCTACGGGTTCGGGAGACATGCAGACATGACCGAGATGACTCTCCGGTCAATAACCAACAGCGGGATCTGGATACCCATGTTGGCTCCCACATGTTCCACGATGATCTCATCAGATGAACCACGATGTCAAGGACTTAATCAATCCCGTATACAATTCCCTTTGTCTAGCGGTACGATACTTGCCCGAGATTCGATCGTCGGTATCCCGATACCTTGTTCAATCTCGTTACCGGCAAGTCCCTTTTACTCGTTCCGTAACACATCATCCCGTGATCACCTCCTTGATCACATTGTGCACATTATGATGATGTCCTACCGAGTGGGCCCAGAGATACCTCTCCGTTTACACGGAGTGAAAAATCCCAGTCTCGATTCGTGCCAACCCAACAGACACTTTCGGAGATACCTGTAGTGTACCTTTATAGCCACCCAGTTACATTGTAACATTTGGCACACCCAAAGTATTCCTACGGTATCCGGGAGTTGCATAATCTCATGGTCTAAGGAAATGATACTTGACATTAGAAAAGCTTTAGCATACGAACTACATGATCTTTGTGCTAGGCTTAGGATTGGGTCTTGTCCATCACATCATTCTCCTAATGATGTGATCCCGTTATCAACGACATCCAATTTCCATGGTCAGGAAATCGTAACCATCTATTGATCAACGAGCTAGTCAACTAGAGGCTTACTAGGGACATGGTGTTGTCTATGTATCCACACATGTATCTGAGTTTCCTATCAATACAATTCTAGCATGGATAATAAACGATTATCATGAACAAGGAAATATAATAATAACTAATTTATTATTGCCTCTTGGGCATATTTCCAACAGTCTCCCACTTGCACTAGAGTCAATAATCCAGTTCACATCGCTATGTGACTAACACTCAAGGTCACATCCCCATGTGACTAACACCCAAAGAGTTTACTAGAGTCAATAATCTAGTTCACATTACCATGTGATTAACACTCGATGAGTTCTGGGTTTGAACATGTTATGCTTGTGAGAGATGTTATAGTCAACGGGTCTGAATCTTTCAGATCCGTATGTACTTCGCAAATTTCTTATGTCTTCTTGTAGATGCAACTACTACGCTACATTTGGAGCTATTCCAAATAACTGTTCTACTATACGAATCCATTTTACTACTCAGAATAATCTAGATTAGTGTCAAAGTTTGCATCGGCGTAACCCTTTACTACGAACTCTTTTACCACCTCCATAATCGAGAAAATTCCTTAGTCCACTAGTTACTAAGGATAACTTTGACCGCTGTCCTATGATCCATTCTTGGATCACTCTTGTACCCCTTGACTGACTCATGGCAAGGCACATTTCAGGTGCAGTACACAGCATAGCATACTGTAGAGCCTATGTCTTAAGCATAGGGGACGACCTTCTTCCTTTCTCTCTATTCTGCCGTGGTCGAGCTTTAAGTCTTAACTTCATACCTTACAACTCAGGCAAGAACTCCTTCTTTGACTGATCCATCTTGAACACCTTCAAGATCATGTCAAGGTATGTGCTCATTTGAAAGTACCATTAAGCGTTTTGATCTATCCTTATAGATCTTGATGCTCAATGTTCAAGTAGCTTAATCCAGGCTTTCCATTGAAAAACACTTTCCAAATAACCCTATATGCTTTCCAAAAATTCTACGTCATTTCTGATCAACAATATGTCAACATATATTTATCAGAAATTCTATAGTGCTCCCACTCACTTCTTTGGAAATACAAGTTTCTCATAAACTTTGTATACACCCAAAACTTTGATCATCTTATCAAAGCATACATTCCAACTCCGAGATGCTTACTTCAGTCCTTAGAAGGATTGCTGGAGCTTTGCATACTTATTAGCATCTTTCAAGATTGACAAAGCCTTCCGGTTGTATCACATACAACCTTTCCTCAAGAAAATCATCGAGGAAACAATGTTTTGACATCCTATCTGCAAGATTTCATAAATAATGCAGTAATCGCTAATATAATTCCAACAGACCCTTAGCATCGCTACGAGTGAGAAAGTCTCATCGTAGTCAACTCCTTGAACTTGTCAGAAAACATCTTAACGACAAGTCGAGCTTTCTTAATGGTGATACTTACCATCATTGTCCGTCTTCCTTTTAAAAATCCATATGTACCTAACAGCCTTACGACCATCAAGTAGCTCTTTCAAAGTCTACATTTTGTTTTCATATATGGATCCTCTCTCGGATTATATGGCCTCGAGCCATTTTGGAATCCAGGCCCACCCTCGCTTCTCCATAGCTCGTAGGTTCATTGTTGTCTAGCAACATGACTTCCAAGACAGGATTACATACCACTCTGAAGTAGTACGCATCCTTGTCATCCCACGAGGTTTGGTAGTGACTTGATCTGAAGTTTCATGATCACTATCATAAGCTTCCACTTCAATTGGTGTAGGTGCCACAGGAACAACTCCTGTGCCCTGCCACACACTAGTTGAAGAGACGGTTCAATAACCTCATCAAGTCTCCACCATCCTCCCACTCAATTCTTTCGAGAGAAGCTTTTCCTCGAGAAAGGACCCGATTCTAGAAACAATCCCTTATTGCTTTCAGATCTGAGACAGGAGGTATACCCAACTGTTTTGGGTGTCCTATGAAGATGCATTTATCCGCTTTGGGTTCGAGCTTATCAGCCTGAAACTTTTTCACATAAGCATCGCAGCCCCAAACTTCTAAGAAATGACAGCTTAGGTTTCTCTAAACCATAGTTCATACGGTGTCATCTCATCGGAACTACGTGGTGCCCTTTTAAAGTGAATTTGGTTGTCTCTAATGCCTAACCAATAAACTATTGTGGTAATTCGATAAGAGACATCATGGTATGCATCATATCCAATAGGGTGCAGTTATGATGTTCGGACACACCATCACACTATGGTGTTCCAGGATGTATTAGTTGTGAAACAATTTCCACAATGTCTTAATTCTGTGCCAAACTCGTAATTCAGATATTCATCTCTATGATCATATCATAGATCTTTTATCCTCTTGTCACGACGATCTTTCAACTTCACCCTGAAATTACTTGAACCTTTCAATAATTCAGACTCGTGATTCATCAAGTAAATATACTCAACATCTACACAAATCATCTGTGAAGTAAGAACATAACGACATCCACTACACGCCTCAGCACTCATTGGACTGCACACATCAAAATGTATTACTTCCAACAAGTTGCTTTCTAGTTCCATTTTACTGAAAACGAGGCTTTCAGTCATCTTGCCCATGTGGTATGATTTGCATGTCTCAAGTGATTCAAAATCAAGTGAGTCCAAATGGTCCATTTGCATGGAGTTTCTTCATGCATATACACCAATAGACATGGTTCGCATGCCTCAAACTTTTCAAAAACGAGTGAGCCCAAAGGTCCATCAACATGGAGCTTCTTCATGCGTTTTATACCGATATGACTTACGTGGCAGTGCCACAAGTACGTGGTACTATCATTACTATCTTTTGGCATGAACATGTGTATCACTACGATCGAGATTCAGTGAACCATTCATTTTAGGTGCAAGACCATTGAAGGTATTATTCAAATAAACAGAGTAACCATTATTCTCCTTAAATGAATAACCGTATTGTGATAGACATAATCCAATTATATCTATGCTCAACGCAAACACCAATCTCGATGGTAGAGGGAGCGTGCGATGCTTGATCATATTAACATTGGAAACACTTCCAACACATATCGTCAGCTCACCTTTAGCTAGTCTCCGTTTATTCCGTAGCTTTTATTTCGAGTTACTAACACTTAGCAACCGAACCGGTATCTAATACCCTGGTGCTACTAGGAGTACTAGTAAAGTACACATCAACACAATGTATATCCAATATACTTCTATCGACCTTGCCAGCCTTCTTATCTACCAAGTATCTAGGGTAATTCTGCTCCAGTGGTTGTTCCCTTTATTACAGAAGCACTTAGTCTCGGGTTTGGGTTCAACCTTGGGTTTGTTCACTAGAGCAGCAGCTGATTTGCCGTTTCATGAAGCATCCCTTTTTGCCCTTGCCCTTCTTGAAACTAGTGGTTTCACCAACCATCAACAATTGATGCTCCTTCTTGATCTCTATTTTTGTGGTGTCAAACATCGCGAATATCTCAAGGATCATCATATATGTCCCTGATATATTATAGTTCATCATGAAGCTCAAGCAGCTTGGTGGTAATGACTTCGGAGAACCATCACTATTTCATCTGGAAGATCAACTCCCACTCGATTCAAGAGATTGTTGTACTCAGACAATCTGAGCACAAGTTCAACAATTGAGCTTTTCTCCCTTAGTTTGCAGGCTAAGAAAATCGTCGGAGGTCTTATACCTCTTGACGTGGGCACGAGCCTGAAATCCCAATTTTAGCCCTCGAAACATCTCATATGTTTCGCGACATTTCAAAACCGTCTTCGGTGCCTCAATTCTAAACCGTTTAACTGAACTATCACGTAGTTATCAAAATGTGTATGTCAGATGTTCGCAACATCCACAGACAACGTTCGAGGTTCAGCACACTGAGCGGTGCATTAAGGACATAAGCCTTCTATGAAGCAATGAGGACAATCCTCAGTTTACGGACCTAGTTCGCATAATTGCTACTATCAACTTTCAACTAAATTTTCTCCAGGAACATATCTAAACAGTAGAACTGAAGCGCGAGCTACGACATAATTTGCGAAGACCTTTTGACTATGTTCAGGATAATTAAGTTCATCTTGTGAACTCCCACTCAGATAGACATCCCTCTAGTCATCTAAGTGATTACATGATCCGAGTCAACTAGGCCGTGTCCGATCATCACGTGAGACGGACTAGTCATCATCGGTGAACATCTTCATGTTGATCGTATCTACCATACGACTCATGCTCGACCTTTCGGTCTCTTGTGTTCCGAGGCCATGTATGTACATGCTAAGCTCGTCAAGTCAACCTAAGTGTTTCGCGTGTGTAAATCTGTCTTACACCCGTTGTATGTGAACGTTAGAATCTAACACCCGATCATCACGTGGTGCTTCGAAACAACGAACTGTCGCAACGGTGCACAGTTAGGGGGAACAATTTCTTGAAATTATTATGAGGGATCATCTTATTTACTACCGTCGTTCTAAGTAAACAAGATGCATAAACATGATAAACATCACATGCAATCAAATAGTGACATGATATGGCCATCATCACTTTGCTCCTCTTGATCTGCATCTTCGGGGCTCCATGCTCATCATCGTCACCGGCATGACACCATGATCTCCATCATCATGATCTCTATCATCGTGTCTTCATGAAGTTGTCTCGTCAACTATTACTTCTACTACTACAGCTAACGGTTAGCAATAAAGTAAAGTAATTACATGACGTTTATGTTGACACGCAGGTCATAAATAAATTAAGACAACTCCTATGGCTCCTGCCGGTTGTCATACTCATCGACATGCAAGTCGTGATTCCTATTACAAGAACATGATCATCTCATACATCACATATATCATTCATCACATCCTTTGGCCATATCACATCACGTAGCATACCCTGCAAAAACAAGTTAGACGTCCTCTAATTGTTGTTTGCATGTTTTACGTGGCTGCTATGGGTTTCTAGCAAGAACATTTCTTACCTACGCAAAAACCACAACGTGATATTCCAATTGCTATTTACCCTTCATAAGGACCCTTTTCATCGAATCCGATCCGACTAAAGTGGGAGAGACAGACACCCGCTAGCCACCTTATGCAACTAGTGCATGTCAGTCGGTGGAACCTGTCTCACGTAAGAGTATGTGTAAGGTCGGTCCGGGCCGCTTCATCCCACAATGCCACCGAATCAAGATTGGACTAGTAACGGTAAGCATATTGAACAAAATCAACGCCCACAACTACTTTGTGTTCTACTCGTGCATAGGAACTACGCATAGACCTAGCTCATGATGCCACTGTTAGGGAACGTAGCATAAATTCAAAATTTTCCTACGTGTCACCAAGATCTATCTATGGAGTCATCTAGCAACGAGGGAGGAGTGGATCTACATACCCTTGTAGATCGCGCGCGGAAGCGTTCAAGAGAACGGGGTTGATGGAGTCGTACTCGTCGTGATCCAAATCACCGATGATCCTAGCGCCGAACGGACGACACCTCCGCGTTCAACACACGTACGGAGCAGCGACGTCTCCTCCTTCTTGATCCAGCAAGGGGAAAGGAGAGGTTGATGGAGATCCAGCAGCACGACGGCGTGGTGGTGGAAGTAGCGGGATTCCAACAGGGCTTCGCCAAGCGCTGCGGGAGGAGGGAGGTGTGTCATGGGAGGGAGAGGGAGGCGCCAGGGCTTAGGTATTGCTGCCCTCCCTTTCCCCCACTATATATAGGGCCAATGGAGAGGGGGGGGCGCAGCCTTGGCCCTTCCTCCAAGGAAGGGTGCGGCCAGGGAGGAGTCCCTCCTCCCCAAGGCACCTCGGAGGTGCCTTCCCCCTTTAGGACTCTTCCTTCTCTCATCTCTTGGTGCATGGGCCTCTTGGAGATGGTGCCCTTGGTGCATTCCGGAACTCCTCGTGACGTCCGGGATATCATCCGGGACTCCGAACAACTTTCGGGTTACCGCATACTAATATCTCTATAACCCTAGCGTCATCGAACCTTAAGTGTGTAGACCCTACGGGTTCGGGAGACATGCAGACATGACCGAGATGACTCTCCGGTCAATAACCAACAGCGGGATCTGGATACCCATGTTGGCTCCCACATGTTCCACGATGATCTCATCAGATGAACCACGATGTCAAGGACTTAATCAATCCCGTATACAATTCCCTTTGTCTAGCGGTACGATACTTGCCCGAGATTCGATCGTCGGTATCCCGATACCTTGTTCAATCTCGTTACCGGCAAGTCCCTTTTACTCGTTCCGTAACACATCATCCCGTGATCACCTCCTTGATCACATTGTGCACATTATGATGATGTCCTACCGAGTGGGCCCAGAGATACCTCTCCGTTTACACGGAGTGACAAATCCCAGTCTCGATTCGTGCCAACCCAACAGACACTTTCGGAGATACCTGTAGTGTACCTTTATAGCCACCCAGTTACGTTGTGACGTTTGGCACACCCAAAGTATTCCTACGGTATCCGGGAGTTGCACAATCTCATGGTCTAAGGAAATGATACTTGACATTAGAAAAGCTTTAGCATACGAACTACATGATCTTTGTGCTAGGCTTAGGATTGGGTCTTGTCCATCACATCATTCTCCTAATGATGTGATCCCGTTATCAACGACATCCAATGTCCATGGTCAGGAAACTGTAACCATCTATTGATCAACGAGCTAGTCAACTAGAGGCTTACTAGGGACATGGTGTTGTCTATGTATCCACACATGTATCTGAGTTTCCTATCAATACAATTCTAGCATGGATAATAAAAGATTATCATGAACAAGGAAATATAATAATAACTAATTTATTATTGCCTCTAGGGCATATTTCCAATAGTACCACCTTAGTAATAATGACCAATGAGACGTCAAATCACATAGACCCAGCAGTAACTTGGACGGGAAAAGCAACCATCACTCTTGAATCCGCTTCTCCCTTCAACGCAGACGCCAGTGAGAGGTCATGTCCGCTCTGCCCGGGCATGAATGCATCACTGATTCTTTGGAGCAGCGCTGACCGTGTCGGTCGGGAAGCGCGTGCGGGTGATGGAGGGGCTTTGGGTGGGCTAGGCTGGTCAGGAGCGGGCGTGGCAGCTATCCCGACCGGACGCCCAGAAATGAAAGAATGCACCGACTATCGCGGCTAAATCGTACACTACACGCCATCTCTCTGTAGGAGTAGGTTGATGTGTCGCTCTCTCTAACACACACACAGGTTCGTAGAATAGCAATATTGTGCGAGTGCGAAGCCACAGGAAGTGAGATACAAATGGAGTACGTACAAGAAGAGAAGAGGTGACGAATATTCCATCAAACCTGGACTGAGGAGTAGTACTCCCACCGTCTAGGTGTTAAGTCATCTTACGAAAATCAGATATTCCCAAAATGTTTAGGCGTCTTCCATTAACTTTGCATCTCAATCCCCTCCTAGCCTCATTGCTAGCGAGCGTTGTTACTTTCTTTGCCTTGTTATCTCCCCCGGAAACCAAATTCCTGGAGCACAACTACGCGGTGATTAGTCAAGAAATCAAAGTCGGCTTGCATGCGAGTTAATACGTGGCCCTGCATGGTAGCTAAAACAACACCTCTTAATTGTTGTGATTAATAGTTGCTTTTAGAGACAGAAATTAGGGCTTTGATCGGAGGAAGGACAGGTCAAGTTTCTCCTTATCCTCTAATCTGCTTGCACCTTGGTCCTGCTGCACCTTCTAACGTGACTTACACCTAGACGGAGGGAGTAGTATGAGATACGGTGGCACACTGACTTAGGTCTAATACAAGTGCCCAAAATTATTGGAAGAGAGCAAAGTGTACAAACTAAATAATTAAAATTGAATTTATCGTTTATTTTTCCGAAACAGGGGCAAAAGATTTGCCTTGTCCACCAAATAAGAGGAGAATAGAGTTTCACAATTTGCAAGTGACCCTACAAATAAACGCCATGGCAATTACTCTCGATACGCCCTAGTTTCTTAGCACCCGCTGTAACCCTTAGTACATACGGTGGCACACTAACTTAGGCCGAATACAAGTGCCCAAAATATTTTAAATTGGAGGATGGTGCAGCCCACATTTCCGATATTTTGACCGTGTGTGGTTCAATTGTTGTTCACTTCGGAGGGTCGTGTGCCACACGTGAACGTTAGTAAGCGCGACCGGGAGCCATGCAGCGTTAATTGCGAGTTGACTCCTTCGAGCGTTAAATTTTCCTCACGTATTAGCATTGCCCCTAGTATTTTTCTTCACTATTTTAAATAAAGAGTTCCGTTTCATGCACGATTTAAAATGATTTTTATGGAGAGAGAAAGAAAACCACTCCATCGATATATGCTACAGCCTCGGCGCTTGTTTTCTAGGGTTTGCACTCTTCACACTCTCTCTCCACTATATATATACACGGTGGAGCCTCAGCCTTGCAGTTGCTCTCTTCACACTCTCTCACCCTCTACAGATCTAAACAAGACTTCGTTGGCCTCTCTCTCTCTCTCCCCTCACTACTGGTCAAAGAGCCGACAGGATCTGTCTGCCAGGAAGGGAAGGAGGCTTAACGCTGTCGCCGTTGGCGAGGGAGGGAGTCCACTACCGGCGTAGTTGTTCTCTTTCACCCAGCAGCGGCGCGGGAGGGCCTCCGAACCCTTCTTCCTTGCTGTTGTACATAGTGTGGGCAGATCGGCCTCTGACTGCCCACTGAGCCACACCCCGAGAACCTTAAGGTATAATTTACTTATTCCACATGCATTGCTCTAGCTGCATGTGGGCTTTTTCCGCTTCTGCACTCGAATCTAGGTGTTGGATCAAACAGGAAAGTAGTGGGGAAAGTTGTATATCATGAATCTGGGACGTGATTCAAAGAGGAAAGGAAGGGGGAAAGTTTTGTAGCATGAATCTAGGACGTGGTTCAAAGAGGAAAGGAAGGGGGAAAGTAGTACATAATGGCTACCCAGCACCTACATTGGTCCAAAAGGGAAAACAATGACAAACGCAGTATGCACATCTTTAATGAACTAATCTTTTTGTTTTGGGGGACAAGGCTGTAGAGTTTGAGCAGGACTAGATTTGCTGCCCTCACATAGGGAAAGTTGTCTAAAGATAACAAAACTGGGACCAACGCAAATATGCTCCTTGGTTGTTTGTTCTTTGTTGCAACAGACTATGCAGCACCCCTTTATACATCGGTAGATGCACAGGGTGTTGGTGCGTCCACTGTCCCATGCAACTCTTTAGCTGTTGTTAATCTAAGGCCCTGTTTGATTAAAAAGTCCTAGGACTTTTTTTAGTCCCAACTAAAAAGTCCCTAGTCCCTACCTGCTTGGTTCTAGGGACTAAACATGGACTAGAGATTATTAAATGACATGCTAAAAGACCATGTTACTGATACGTCTCCAACATATCTATAATTTTTTTATTGTTCCATGCTATTATATTATCTGTCTTGGATGTTTAATGGGCTTTAATACACCCTTTCATATTACTTTTGGGACTAACCTACTAACCAAAGGCCTAGTGCGAATTGTTGTTTTTTTTGCTTATTTCACTGTTTCGCAGAAAAGGAATATCAAACGGAATGAAACCTTCGGGAGAGTTATTTTTGGAACAAACGGGATCCAGGAGACTTGGAGTGGACGTCAAGAAAGAATCGAGGAGGCCACGAGGCAGGAGGGCGCGCCCCCCACCCTCGTGGGCCCCTCGCAGCTCCACCGACCTACTTCTTCCACCTATATATACCCATATACCCTGAAAACATTAGAGAGCACCACAAAACCCTATTTCCACCGCCGCAACCTTCTATACCCGTGAGATCCCATCTTGGGGCCTTTTCCGGCGCTCCGCCGGAGGGAGAATCGATCACCGAGGGCTACTACATCAACACCATAGCCTCTCCGATGATGTGTGAGTAGTTTACCATAGACCTTCGGGTCCATAGTTATTAGCTAGATGGCTTCTTCTCTCTCTTTGGATCTCAATACAAAGTTCTCCTCGATTCTCTTGGAGATCTATTCAATGTAATTCTTTTTGCGGTGTGTTTGTCGAGATCTGATGAATTGTGGGTTTATGAACAAGATTATCTATGAACAATATTTGATTCTTCTCTTAATTCTTTTATGCATGATTTAATATCTTTGCAAGTCTCTTCAAATTATTAGTTTGGTTTGGCCTACTAGATTGATCTTTCTTGCAATGGGAGAAGTGCTTAGCTTTGGGTTCAATCTTGCGGTGTCCTTTCCCAGTGACAGCAGGGGCGGCAAGACACGTATTGTATTTTTTGCCATCAAGGATAAAAAGATGGGGTTTATATCATATTGCTTGAGTTTATCCCTCTACATCATGTCATCTTGCCTAATGTGTTACTCTATTCTTATGAACTTAATACTCTAGATGCATGCTGGATAGCGGTCGATGTGTGGAGTAATAGTAGTAGATGCAGAATCATTTCGGTGTACTTGTCGCGGACGTGATGCCTACATGCATGATCATGCCTAGATATTCTCATAACTATGCGCTTTTCTATCAATTGGTCGACAGTAATTTGTTTACCCACCGTAGAATTTGCTATCTTGAGAGAAGCCACTAGTGAAACCTATAGCCCCCGGGTCTATCTTCCATCATATTATTTTCCTATCAACTTGCTATTTCTATAATTGTTTATTGCAATCTTTATTTTCCTATCTATACAATAAAAATACCAAAAATATTTATATTATTATCTCTATCAGATCTCACTTTCATAAGTGATCGTGAAGGGATTGACAACCCCTTTATCGTGTTGGTTGCGAGGTTCTTGTTTGTTTGTGCAGGTACTAAGGGACTTGCATGTTACCTCCTACTGGATTGATACCTTGGTTCTCAAAAACTGAGGGAAATACTTGCGCTACTTTGCTGCATCGCCCTTTCCTCTTCAAGGGAAAACCAACGCATGCTCAAGAGGTAGCAGTTACCCCTAGTTATGAACTAATAGAGATAAGGTGTGATGCGGGGCAGGGGCAACTGTTGGACAAAGTCCTAAAAAGACTCTCCCTCAGGGTCTTCTTTCTTTAGTCCCAAATGCCCACTTTTAGTCCCTAAAGGTCCCTCCTGTTTGGTTTAGATGGGACTAAATGGGACTTTTTTTCCCTACACCAAAAAGTCCGTGTAAACAAACACCCTCTAATAATGCCGCTGGAAAATTGAAGCAATGCCACAGTTAAAAGCAAATTACATGTTTAACAAATTTTATTGTTAATATAATATCTCTTTTAATATGAATCAATGCCACCATTTGAGATATGCTACCGTCTTGATTTCTTTCCCATTTAGATAAGTTAGATGCTTCTTTCAGTTGGCTTCTGTGTCATCCACCGTTATTGACCACTAGTTGTTTCCTTTGCACCTCTGTGTAAACAGGTTATCTACTTCACCTCGTTCCTATTGTGACCTTTTGTTTTAGGAGTGTTTTGTGTAGTTCAATCAAAATGTCACACTAACAACGTTGCTTCATTGCTTGATCTTAGTGGAACTGCACAAGAGGAGATCTGACTTCCTATCCATGTTGGCAAATTTGTTTCAGATCTTCTTCTTGTGAGTTGTTTGAATCCCGAGTCATAAGAGGTCAGTACTAGCCTTGTTTTGATTGTGTAGCGTGCTTTCATATGTTGTGCTACTTATACGGTAATGTTGCCTGATTTTAGTGAACTACACAATTGGAGACAAGACTTCCAATCTGTATGTGCATCGTAATATCCCATTGAGGTAAGATAAGGATATTTCACAATTGTTGGCCTGTATTTTGCCACTTTCATCAGAAAATTAATGTCATTGTTTAGTGCTATACTTGTGCTCCCTAATTCACATGCCAAATCTTACATTCAAGGCGAAGCTTGTCTGTTAATGAACCAAGTGATGAAGAGGAAGAACAAGCGGAACAAAAACAAAAATCAACTCCCGGTGCTGTAATGAAGCACTAGAACTGTGATGACACAAGTAATGATATAGTTTTGCATCTTAATTTATTGCTATGGCTGGAACGAGCAATTGTTTTGCCACTGATTTGATGCCACTCTTAATGTAATATGTAATTATCTCTACTTGTGCAAACAGGGATCTTCTTTGAAGATAACATATATTTTAGTGGAACTGCACAAGAAGATGTTGGAAACATTAAACTAATCGAGGAGTATATAATAAGCATGGCAACAACAGTAGATAACAACAGATGGTTCTGGAGAAGTGCTTGATCTGTATGCTCTACACAATAAGCCTCCTAACAAAGGTTGGTACTCGCCCACGGATTTCATCCATATGATTGAGCTTTGTCATCTCTATTGGTGTTGTTCTACTGTTTAGATACTATCATGAGAAAGTGGTATTGTCCTCGAGAAGTGCTTCATCTGTGATGTTTTAAATATTTCCTTTCCTTTTTTCCGAGCAAACAGGGATGCTAGCATTTAGTTGTCGTCTTGTCTTTGCACAACATGATCATCCTCTGAAGAAGAAGCATACGGAGTACGTGAAGTGCCTAGTTCCGATTATGCTAGGATAAAAAAGCCAAGCCTCTCTTCTTAAGAAGGGAGCAGTTGAAGGATGGTTATATTATTGCCCACAAGAACAAAGTAACTTCAGCTCAGAAGGACTCAAGGATCTCCATCTTTGTTGCTGTGATGCCCAATAGAATGACCCTAAAGAAACTCATATCTACAATTCGCTCTAAATTTGGGTCCATGACCCTAAAGAGATTAAGCATGCGAATTACCCAAACATCAAAATTTGTGCCATCGAAATCAAGAGTGTTAGAGAATCCTAATCCCCTAGTCGACATCTTTACACTCTAGGTGATTAAGCCTAACAAAGAGAGACGAGGCTCTGATATCAATTGAAAGATCATGGATGTCGCCTAGAGGGGGGTGAATAGGCGCTTTAAAATAATTACGGTTTAGGCTTGAACAAATGCGGAATAAACCTAGCGGTTAATTTGTCAAACACAAAACCTACAACAACTAGGCTCACCTATGTGCACCAACAACTTATGCTAAGCAAGATAAACTACTAGGTGATAGCAAGATATATAACAAGAAACAATATGGCTATCACAAAGTAAAGTGCATAAGTAAAGAGCTCGGGTAAGAGATAACCGAGGCACGCGGAGACGACGATGTATCCCGAAGTTCACACCCTTACGGATGCTAATCTCCGTTTGGAACGGTGTGGAGGCACAATGCTCCCCAAGAAGCCACTAGGGCCACTGTAATCTCCTCACGCCCTCGCACAATGCAAGATGTTGTGATTCCACTGAGGGACCCTTGAGGGCGGTCACCGAACCCGTACAAATGGCAACCCTTGGGGGCAGTCACCGAACCCGTACACTTTGGCAACCCTTGGGGGCGGTCACCGGTACCGTCAAATTGCTCGGGGCGATCTCCACAACCTAATTGGAGACCCCGATGCTTGCCCAGAGCTTTACACCACAATGATTGATCTCCGAACACCACCAACCGTCTAGGGTGCCCAAGCACCCAAGAGGAACAAACTCAAGGGTACCAAGCACCCAAGAGTAATAAGCTTCTCAACTTGTAACTTCCACGTATCACCGTGGAGAACTCAAACCGATGCACCAAATGCAATGGCAAGGGCACACGGAGTGCCCAAGTCCTTCTCTCTCAAATCCCACGGAAGCAACTAATGCTAGGGAGGAAAATGAGAGGAAGAACAAGAAGGAGAACACCAAGAACTCCAACATCTAGATCCAAGGGGTTCCCCTCACATAGAGGAGAAAGTGATTGGTGGAAATGTG
This sequence comes from Triticum urartu, assembly GCF_056163025.1. Taxonomy (NCBI): domain Eukaryota; kingdom Viridiplantae; phylum Streptophyta; class Magnoliopsida; order Poales; family Poaceae; genus Triticum; species Triticum urartu. The sequence continues at coordinate 311,064,385 of NC_141877.1, forward strand.
GATCTAGATCTCCTCTCTCTTTTCCCTCAAAAACTAGCAAGAATCCATGGAGGGATTGAGAGTTAGCAAGCTCGAAAAAGTCAACAATGGGGGAAGAACACGGGCTCAAGAGATAAGGTTCATTGGGGAAGAAGACCCCCTTTTATAGGTGGGGAAAAATCCAACCGTTATGCTCACAGCCCGCACCGAGCGGTACTACCACTCCAAGGAGCGGTACTACCGCTAGGGTGGTAGTAGCCCTTTGAAACACAACAGCGAGGAGACAAAAAAGCCAGAAGAACCGTCGGAGCGGTAGTACCGCTTGACCTCACGGTACTACAACTAGGGGTAGCGGTACTACTGCTAAGGGCAGCGGTACTAAAAAATTACATCCGTGCCTACCACCGCTGGACTTGTGACGAGTTTTTGGTCCCGAGCGGAAGTAGCCACGGAAGTAGCCGCGGTAGTACTGCTCCAAGCGGTAGTACTGCTCCCAAGAGCGGTAGTAAAAAATTACATCCGCTCCTGTCCACGGTAGTACCACTGCAGCCTTTTCAGAACACCAAAACTGACACAACTTCTGCAAACAGACTCCGAATTCGACAAAACCAAGTTTTTTGGAAAGCTAGCGACAAGGGCTAACACAATCTTGATAGAAATACCAATAAGAAGCAAATCAGAAAAGGCCCAAAAGAAAATGGTGAGAACCCTTCCTCGGATAAGACCGGTAAAACCTCCAACACCGAAAACATCATAGAAGACGCATGCAAACTCCGTTTTCGATGAACTCAAGCTTGTCATCAAGATGACCATAAGCTCTAAGACTCACAAAGAGAACCAAACAAGAACCAAGAAACATGATGCAAGGATGCAATGGTTTGAGCTCTCGACGAACGATATGCTCAAGCTACTCACTTGAGAGCCCCCCTTGATAGTACGACTATCGATCCTATAACCCGGTCTCCCAATTACCACCATGATACCGGTAAAATAGAAAACCTATCAAGGGCAAACCTTTTCCTTGCACATGATCCACTTGAGCTAGATGATGACAATCTTGTCCTCCTCAAGATGGACCACCTCTCTTGATTGCGTTGGGTCGATGGAGACTAGATGATTGCTTCCCCATACTCCACTATGGGTGAGCCACTCTTCGGCACATCTTCACAAGTCCATTGACACCACAATGGATGGCAAGCTTCAAGCACTTGATCTCTTCGTGATGCTCCACTTGAACTTGCACACGGCAATCTTGATGACGCTCACCACTTGATGTCATCCTTCCCATGGGTTGTATGATATAATCCTATTGACGCAAGCCCATGGACACGTACCTAACCCCACATAGATTATCACATAGACCATGGGTTAGTACACAAAGTGCAATGGACAATGCTTACCATACCATGGGATCACTTGATCCCTCTCGGTACATCTTCTACTCTTTGTGAGTTGATCAACTTGATTCACTCTTAACTTAGTCTTGATCAACCTTGAATCTTTCCAACTCTCTTCGTTTGGATGATGTCTTGAAGGTAGACATGAATGATCACACAATCTTCTTCTTCAAGACATGCTTGCAATAAGCTCAACTCTCACATGACCAATCTTTGGATAATTCCTTGAATAACACCTTGGTCGACTCATAAACTCCTTGAAACCAACAAATGGACTTCAAGAAAAAACTATGGACAAATCCTTCAAATATAACTCAATGCAAACATTAGTCCATAGAGATTGTCATCAATTACCAAAACCAAACATGGAGGCACCGCATGTTCTTTCAATCTCCCCCATTTTGGTAATTGATGACAATCACTTTCAAAAGAGTTTAATACAAGGAATTATGCATCACCATGCAATGCAACAACTAATGATGCATGCGTATGAGATGCAAATGCTTAGGAACAAAACCAAAGCAAGGAGAAAACTATAAAGACTTCTCCACCAAACTCTCTGAAACCTCCACAAAACTCTTTGAAACTTCTCCCCCATTGGCATCGATTGCCAAAATGGGCGAAAAGCTTAGAAGGCCAATATAGATTCAGTTCCTCCATAATTTGTGTATTTCTCAATAAGAGAGTGGAATGCAATACACATATCCAACGGTAAATACTTGGAGGAATACAAACTATATTGAGACCCAAAGATTGCAAAAGAATGATATGCCACAAAGACATAACAAAGAGAGAAACAAGCAATCAAGCAATCAAAAGATACCAATTGAAGCAAGCAATCAATAGATATCAATTGAGCCAACTAGACCAATGATCCTACGTGCCATATGAATGAAATAAATTATGATATGAGCAAAGGAGTGTTCTAGAGAAACTAGAGAAGATCCCCATGATTTGTGCACTCCTTACAACATTTGCATTAGGATACCAAGTGCAAAAAATAGGATCATGACTCCCCGAAAATCGACAGAAACTCACAACAAGTGCAAGTGAGCATGTAGGAAACAAAGCCTAGCACTTTCAACAAACAAATGGTTGAGCAACATATAAAAGAGGCAAATTCAAAGTAGGCTCAACCAAAATGATGTGTGTGAGTCATGGCAAAGCACTTGAGAAGACTAATGTACGGATGAGCATTAAGCATCAACAAAGTCTTGGAAGAATGAGGCACACGGTGCAAGGCCTATCATTCACACACACAACTAGCAAATGGGTTCACAAGCTTACTAATAAGCATATAGAGAACCTATGCTTGTGATAACCCGTGGTGAAGATAGAAGAAGAAAGCCTCATCAAGACGAGGGATACCAATTAAGATGGCAAAAGCCTCGTAAAGATTAGCATGAGGAAAATAATCTTCACCACACAAGAGTCCATCAAGATACAACGAGATACGACACGCACTCAAGGCAAAAGCTTTCACGGAGCCACCAAAGAAATAACAAAAGAGAGACAAGGTGGACGTGAAAGAAAGGATATCATATAGAGATGTAATTTCTCTCAAGTGTATAAGGTTCTAGGTAGACGAAATCATGATGATATATATCTACAAAGAAGGATGTACACCTGAAATAGTTACAACATGAAGGAACAAGATATCCAAAAGGAAGTCATACATATACCAATAAGATATTTGCTTGAGAGCATAGCACATGGCTAGATGTGGTCTTATTGTATATAAATGAATTCCAACCACACGAACATCAAAGACATCACAACTAGCAACAAGACATCATTATTGGGATGCTTTGAGAAAGGAAACAAGTATCACAAGAAAGAATGGATAACATGCCATGATACAACCTACACAAGGTTGATGCAAGAAATGTGTGCATGAAGTATATGAAGATACTTGTTACCGAGATAACATTGGAAGGATGTAGTAGATACCAATTGAAGATACAAAGTAGTTCATTGATCATCCTAGCTTGACTCCAATAAGCACATGGTGACAACACCTTCCTTGTGAGTGAGCCGAGCATCCAATGCATCTCCACTTGTTCCTAGAACAACAACACAAACAAAATGGTACCCAAACTCATTGGGAGCAAAGAGTTAGAGAACCAACAACACATAGGACAAACTCCACATAAATATGTGCATATAGATATGAAAATGAATTTCATGCACATCTCATCCAATTTGAGACTTGGTGGAGTTCCCCCTATATATTGGGTCAAAGAAAGAAAGCATGCCAAAGAAACTACAAGAAGTAAATATGCATGCTCAAGACTTTCAAGAACCGAGACCAAAAGACAAAGAAATACCAAGCAAAGAAAAGATACCAAATGAATAAATCATCACTTGGAGGATATCCATAAAAGATACATCAAGGAATGAGATATCCATTGATACACTCAAAAAGAAAGATGTCAAACTCCCAAAAGAGAGAATGGTTCCAAACAAACCAAGCCCTCTACAAAGTTTCATGATGGCACAAAGTACCAAAAAGAAACGGCTTGCCTTCCACAAACACACACTTGATAAGGATCACAAGATGAGTGTTTTATAGAGAATAGGATAGCTACCCCAAGACTAGTGCATTATAGAGAATTTGCATTTGAATACAAAATGCACAAGGTGGGATCATCACTTTCACTATATCTAGAAAACACTTAGACAAGGTCAAGAAATTAACAAGATCCACAAGTGGTATGGAATACAATGGGAGTTGACACAATCCTAGGCAAGAGATAAAGCAAATGAAAGCAAAGGCCAATGTAAAGACGATCAATAATTTCTACCACACATAAGTGAGTACCAATTGTCAAAAAACAAGAAGTATTTGGAAATAATTCCTGGTGGTAGATAGCAAGGATATCCGACATCATCTTTACACCAAACAAAAAGCAAATTGCAACTAGTAGAGCTAACATGCCACCTAGGAACAAGATAATTTACAATATCAATTCTAGGTGACAATATCTCAAATGTACACATTTTCTAGGCTAGTAATATACACATAGCATATTACTCCCCCATAATGTGATACCAATTAAAGATAAACAAGAGGCAAAATAACGATCCAACAAGAGATAATTAATGGACAATTTAGAATTTGAATTTCTCATGAGAAGACATACCACATAGCGACTAGATAATCTTGAAATATCAATACTAGATGGTATTACTCATGTACACACATATATAGGATTGTGAGGTGCACAAAGCACATCACTCCCCCATAATGGGATATTCCATTAATCTCTCACAAGAGCCAACTAACATACAAATAAGATGCGCAAAGGCTCAACACACTACACACACGTACATGATGTGCAAACCAACACACACATACTTGATTACTCAAGATAAGCAAATTGGAGGCACACCATATACAACCACATGCAAGGAACAAATCCAAACATGCAAAGGGGTAAGTAACCATCAATGTAAACACTTTAAGCATGAGTTACCGCATGGAGAAACATTGGATATAAGATAGAACTTGATAATTCGAATAACTTGGCTTGAGACAATTAGAATGATGAAGTCCCCTTAATTCTTCATAAAGTAGCCAAGTCTCCAATGCCCTCCAACAACACCTATTGATAAAGTTTGAGCTTGTTGGTCCCCAACCAAGTTGGGTCCTAAGAGGTTAGTCACAATTGGCTTGGCTACCTAAATGGTTCTCTTCTTGACACCACTTTGAGTACCAACAACTTTGGCAAACACATTGCCAACCTTATCCTTCCCAAGAGAATAGATATCATCAATAATAATTGGGTTGGATAAGTTACCACTAGTGCATGAAGAGGCGAGGTGACCTTTCTCACGACATAAGTAGCAACGTCTACTCTTCACTTTCTTCTCACTTGATTTCTCAACTTGAGAAGCATTAGCTTGAGGATTCTTGGGAAGAGGACTTTCTTCAACTTGTGGTTGAGCATGAGATCGAACTTGTGGCCGCTTCCCTTGTTGATTGTCACTAATGGCCTTCTTCTTCAATGGGCAAGATCTAACATGATGTCCTTCTACTTTGCACTTGAAGCAAACAATCTTTGCCAAATTCTTGACTTGTTCTTGGCCCTTCTTTTTGTTCATCTTGGACTTCTTCTTATTCTTGGGGTTGAATCCAAGTCCACCTTTGTCATTGGGGGATTTTTGCACACTCAAGATATTGTTGAGTGTGAATTTCCCTTCATGACTCTTTTCCAAGTCTTTCTTCAAAGAAGTGACTTGGGCCTTGAGCTCTTTGATTTCCTCTACATGGTTAGTCTCAACACAAGTACTAGAGGAAGTATAAGCTTCATTATTAGAGCAACAAGGCAAGGAAAGGAATTCATCACAAGATGTACCAACATTGTGAGTAGATGAATTACAAGGACTAGCACATGGCAACATAGCATTTTGACTAGAAGTAGTGCTAGTATCCACATGAGGCTCACTAGATGTTACCTTAGCAATCATGGCCTCATGAGCTATCTTTAGCACATTATGGGATACTAGAAGATCATCATGAGAGCTTGGAGCTTTTCATGACTTTCTTCCAATTTCCCATAATTGCTAGACAGCAACTCAAGTTGAGCCCGCAGCTCAACATTCTCCTTCAAAATGGATGCTTCACAAGTAATAGAGTTAGTAGCACAAGCATCATCATTAATAACAAGAGGAGAGGACAACTTGGAAAGATCTTTTAAATAAGAAGCTTCAAGTTGAGCATGAGACTCGGTGAGTTTGATGAGCTCACCCTTAATGACCCTTGAGCCATTTTCGAGGTGCTCAAAATCCTCAAGGAGTCTAGCATGAGTAACTTCAAGCTTAGCATTTTTAGTTTCAAAATCATTGGCCACCACAAGAGCTCTATCACTAGATTCCCTCACTCTAGATAATTCTAGAGCAAAAGTCTCCTCGAGAGATTCCTTGGTGGTTTGTTCAAGTTCAAGAGCTTGAGAGAGGTCCGCAATCTCATTAGCGTAATCACGCTCATGAACTTCCATTTTATCAATGGTGACCTCATGCTCCTCAAGACAAGATTCCAACTCATCAATATATTTCTTGCCCTCGGTAGCAATAGACATGATTTCCATGAAGTTGGAACGAGCAATTTTATTCTTAAGAAGAGCTTTAAAAATCATTTCCCCCTTAATTTTTAAGGAGGCAACATCATCATTCTCTTCATCATAATCAACATCATCATCACTCTTGCCATCATCAATATCATCACAAGATATATTAGGATTCAAAGTGGGAGATACCTTTGAAGCCTTGGCCATAAGGCAAAATGCAATAGATGATGATTTAGGATCCCTTGAAGCACCATCCAAGACCACATCTTGTTCCATGGAGTGTTGGGTTTACTCTACATTGTTAGCACAACAACTCGAGGAAATACATGCATTTTCATCATGGCAACAAGATATAGCAAGCATATCATCATGAGATTTAGTCAAGAAATTTCTACATGATATGCAAGGACTATCAACATAAGCATGTGAAACATTTGGAGTGCTCGAAGTGATAAAGTCCAAAGATGAAGCATTGCAATAAGAAAGTGATGAAGGATTATCAACAATGAGCCCACTATCATCATTTCAATGAACACCACTACTCACCATGTCATTACCTTGTGGCAAACCACACATAGGTGAAGTAGAAGAAGTTGAGAACACAACACGGCCGGAGGTGGAGGGAGAACAATCATCCCCACAAAACTTGGACACGCCATATTTATCTTGAAGCTTTGTCCACAACTCATGAGCATCCCGGAACGGCATGAGTTGAAATATAACTACATTGCTCAAAGCATCGAAAAGCACATTAGAAGCTTGAGCATTGAGATAAGAGTTTTTATCATCCTCTAAGGATAATCTTATGGGATCCTTTGGAGGAGAAAAACCCATATCTACAATTCGCTCTAAATTTGGGTCCATGACCCTAAAGAGATTAAGCATGCGAATTACCCAAACATCAAAATTTGTGCCATCGAAACTAAGAGTGTCAGAGAATCCTAATCCCCTAGTCGACATCTTTACTCTCTAGGTGGTTAAGCCTAACAAAGAGAGACGAGGCTCTGATAACAATTGAAAGATCGTGGATGTCGCCTAGAAGGGGGGGCGGTGAATAGGCGCTTTAAAATAATTATGGTTTAGGCTTGAACAAATGCGGAATAAACCTAGCGGTTAATTTTTCTAACACAAAACCTACAACAACTAGGCTCACCTATGTGCACCAACAAATTATGCTAAGCAAGATAAACTACTAGGTGATAGCAAGATATATGACAAGAAACAATATGGCTATCACAAAGTAAAGTGCATAAGTAAATAGCTCGGGTAAGAGATAACCAAGGCACGCGGAGACGATGATGTATCCCAGATTTCACACCCTTGCGGATGCTAATCTCCGTTTGGAGCGGTGTGGAGGCACAATGCTCCCCAAGAAGCCACTAGGGCCACCGTAATCTCCTCACGCCCTCGCATAATGCAAGATGCCGTGATTCCACTAAGGGACCCTTAAGGGCGGTCACCGAACCCATACAAATGGCAACCCTTGGGGGCGGTCACTGAACGCGTACACTTTGGCAACCCTTGGGGGCGGTCACCGGTACCCGTCAAATTGCTCGGGGCGATCTCCACAACCTAATTGGAGACCCCGATGCTTGCCCGGAGCTTTACACCACAATGATTGATCTCTGAACACCACCAGCCATCTAGTGCACCCAAGCACCCAAGAGGAACAAGCTCAAGGGTACCAAGCACCCAAGAGTAATAAACTTCTCAACTTGTAACTTCCACGTATCACCATGGAGAACTCAAACCGATGCACCAAATGCAATGGCAAGGGCACACGGAATGCCCAAGTCCTTCTCTCTCAAATCCCACGGAAGCAACTAATGCTAGGGAGGAAAATGAGAGGAAGAATAATAAGGAGAACACCAAGAACTCCAACATCTAGATCCAAGGGGTTCCCCTCACATAGAGGAGAAAGTGATTGGTGGAAATGTGGATCTAGATCTCCTCTCCCTTTTCCCTCAAAAACTAGCAAGCATCCATGGAGGGATTGAGAGTTAGCAAGCTCGAAGAAGGTCAACAATGGGGGAAGAACACGGGCTCAAGAGATAAGGTTCATTGGGGAAGAATACCCCCTTTTATATGTGGGGAAAAATCCAACCGTTATGCTCACAGCCCGCACTGAGCGGTACTACCGCTCCAAGGAGCGGTACTACCGCTATGGCAGTAGTAGCCCTTTGAAACACAACAGCGAGGAGGCAAAAAAGCCAGAAGAACCATCGGAGCAGTAGTACCACTTGACCTCATGGTACTACCGCTAGGGGTAGCGGTACTACTACTAAGGGCAGCGGTACTACAGCTTGCGAGCGGTACTAAAGAATTACATCCGTGCCTACTACCGCTGGACTTGTGACGAGTTTTTTGTCCCGAGCGGAAGTAGCCACGGAAGTAGCCGCGGTAGTACTGATCCAAGCGGTAGTAGCGCTCCCAAGAGTGGTAGTAAAAAATTACATCCGCTCTTGTCCGCGGTAGTACCACTGCAGCCTTGTCAGAGCACCAAAACTGACACAACTTCTCCAAACGGACTCCGAATTCGACGAAACCAAGTTTGTTGGAAAGCTAGCGACAAGGGATAACACAATCTTGATAGAAATACCAATAAGAAGCAAATGAGAAAAGACCCAAAATAAAATGGTGAGAACCCTTCCTCGGATAAAACCGGTAAAACCTCCAACACCGAAAACATCATAGAAGACGCATGCAAACTCCGTTTTCGATGAACTCAAGCTTGTCATCAAGATGACCATAAGCTCTAAGAGTCACAAAGAGAACCAAACAAGAACCCAGAAACATGATGCAAGGATGCAGTGGTTTGAGCTCTCGACAAACAATACGATCAAGCTACTCACTTGAGAGCCCCCCTTGATAGTACGGCTATCGATCCTATAACCCGGTCTCCCAACTACCACCATGAGGCCGGTAAAATATAAAACCTATCAAGGGCAAACCTTTTCCTTGCACATGATCCACTTGAGCTAGATGATGACGATCTTGTCCTCCTCAAGATGGACCACCTTTCTTGATTGCGTTGGGTCGATGGAGACTAGATGATTGCTCCCCCATACTCCACTATGGGTGAGCCACTCTTCGGCACATCTTCACAAGTCCATTGACACCACAATGGATGGAAAGCTTCAAGCACTTGATCTCTTCGTGATTCTCCACTTGAACTTGCACACGGCAATCTTGATGATAATCACCACTTGATGTCATCCTTCCCATGGGTTGTATGATATCATCCTCTTGACGCAAGCCCATGGACACGTACCTAACCCCACATAGATTCTCACATAGACCATCGGTTAGTACACAAAGTGCAATGGACAATGCTTACCATACCATGGGATCACTTGATCCCTCTCGGCACATCTTCTACTCTTTGTGAGTTGATCAACTTGATTCACTCTTGACTTAGTTTTGATCAACCTTGAATCTTTTCAACTCTCTTTGTTTGGATGATGTCTTGAAGGTAGACATGAATGATCACACAATCTTCTTCTTCAAGACATGCTTGCAATAAGCTCAACTCTCACATGACCAGTCTTTGGATAATTCCTTGAATAACACCATGGTCGACTAATAAACTCCTTGAAACCAACAAATGGACTTCAAGAAAAACCTATGGACAAATCCTTCAAATATAACTCAATGCAAACATTAGTCCATAGAGATTGTCATCAATTACCAAAACCAAACATGGAGCCACCGCATGTTCTTTCAGCGTTGCAACATATAAAGGCGAAATCATACAAGCTACGAGTGAATTTGGTTAATTTTTGTGGAACTACACAAAAAGAACAACTGGTTTATTTAGCACGAGGTGTCATGTCAATGTCCGAACTGATGGCAAACCCTGCCCATTCCACAATCGTAGGCATTTGATATTTTGGAATGGGAAAACCTTGTCAAAGTTTTCTCATTGATGTATGTAAAACAACACGCATTTGAAATTTTGGAATGGCACAACCTTGTCAAAATTTGCTCATTGATGTTAGCAAGAAGACATCCGTTTGATATTTTCGAATGGGACACCCTTTGCTGTCAGCAGCATCGATTTATTTTTATCTATTATGTAGCTATGAAATAAATATTGGCTCTGACATGTGAATCACTGAGATGCATAATCATCGATTGTTTTGAATGTTCTCTTTTAATTGCCAGGTCTGTGTGTTTGATTGCAATGTACAGGAACGCTAAAAAGCTGCTCAAACTCTTTGTACTCCCTCTGTTCCTTTTTACTTTGCATATTAGATTTCTTTCAAGTCAGTTGATTTTACATTGTGAGTGTTCATACTTTTTCTATAAGATTGGTCAAAGTAGAGATACTTTGACTTTAGACAAAACTTATATGCAGACTAAAAAGGACCGGAGGGAGTACATGTGAAACTGCTGCAAACGAGGTGATCACCTTGGGAATAATGCTACTACGTATTCTTTTGCATGTTCATCCAATGCCAGTGATACAAGAATTCGAACTAATCGAACTAAATTCATTCATACACGATCGGATTTCATATAAACATGCCGGATTTCATTACATTTCATACATTCTTTAAATAAAAAAGGGGTGCGCTGGAGGTATAACGAATTAACCGAAGCTACCCACCCATGTCCGGTTGAGCCGAACAAAAGCTTCTTCTCCAGTGGACTGACCTTTAGTGACTTAACTGCAGGTGCAATTGCGTAACTGACATGTGGCCAGATGCCTGTTGGGCCCACGTGTTAGTGACCCAACTGCACCTGCAGTTAAGTAACTAAAGTAGCGTCCTTCTCCAACACAGCTCTCCGACTCCACGTCACCGCCAAGAAGCTAATCAGCCATCAATGGTCAACCCACCTAGCTTGGCTTCAACCGGAGGGTAGCAGCGATGGCCTGACTTGGACCCGAGCGGCGGCGACCTACCGTGTTCTACTCTTCCTCGTTTTCTATGTGGCCTGGTCTCATTGGCAACGGGGCGGGGCCTCGATGGAGCCAGCGATGTCCTCTATCTTATTGCCGGCGGGGCGGCGCCTCGGTGGAATGGGGGGCCGCGGCTGAGCTGGCGATGTCCTCTGCCTCGTTGTTGGCAGGGCAGGGCCTTGGCGGAGTAGGGCCTCGCCAAAGCCGGCGAAGTACTCCGCCTCGGTGCCGGCGGGGCGGGGCCTCGGCAGACCCGTCGATGTCCTCTGCCTCGTTGTTGGCACCGAAGCAGAGAAAATCCTCCGCCTCAGTGTCGGTGGGGAGGGGCATCGGCGGAGCCGGTGGTGTCCTCTGCCTCATTATTGGCATGGCGGGGCCTCGGCGGAGCAGGGCCTTGTCGACGCCAGCGGAGCGGGGACTTGGCGGAGCCGACATTGTCCCCCGCCTTTCCTCAGTCTTGCCAAACAGTGCCTCGCCCGCTTCATCGCCCTCTTTGTAGGCGGCCGCAACCTCCGGCACCTGCATGCGGTACCGCCAGCGCGCGAGGCAGTCTCAAAGGCGGAGCGGTATGAGTCGAGCAGCGCCTCCTACTCCACCCGCTCTGCGTCGATCTGCTTCTCCGCCTGCAGGTGCTCCTGGAGGAGATGGTTGTTGTAGGTGGCGTCGGCCCGCGCCTCCCGGAACTGCTCCTAACGCTTCTGCCTCATCGTGTCCATGTATTGGGCACGGGCCTCGCCGATGGTCATGGTGCAATGCACCGGCGACGTTCGCGTGGAGAGGGGGTTGGCACCGGATCGTCAACTACCATGTTCTCCATTGGGACGTTGTCGTCCTCTGGCTGGCTGCCGGCCAGCAAGTCGGTAGCAATGGCTTCCATCTCCTTGTGGTCCGTTGTCCGCCTATCCCGAAGAGCGCTAGAGCATGAGGTAGCCATGGTGGGCAGTAGTGGTGTGGACAGGAGAAAGGGAACGGATGCGGATGACTGTGGCTATGGCCGGCGCAGCAGTTTATATAGCAATGGTGGGCGGCTGAGGGATGGACGGGTGGAGCCGGAGTGGCCGCTTCAGCAACCGCGTATCATTAATGTGGGTGGCAGACGGACGGACGACAATTGTGTAATTTGAACGCGAAGCAATCGCCTGCACCGGGAAGCGGCGCGGGCGGCACTGACTGTTTCGGGTGGAAAGCGCGCGCGGGCAAGGGAGGCGGTCTGGGTGGGCCAGGGCAGTCAGACTCATGCTTTGTAGCGGGTCGGTCCAGTAGCCGGACATGCTGGCTCGCCAGCGAGCTCGCTGAGCTAAGCAACGACAATCAGACGATGGGCGTAGCTTCTGACCAGGAGCCTATGCCACTGTCCAAGCCGATTCATGCCGTGTTCACCATAGAGCAGGTGCGGCCGCACTTCAATGCCCTAATGGCAAAAGAGCTACCAGTGCAGGAGGACCTATGTTGTAACCTCTATCTCCTAAACGAGCACCGGCGAACAAGCAAACAACAATGTCGTCGCGGACATGGGGCGCTATGATCCTGGCTTCCTGAATGAGTAGCGGGTGTTGTATCAGACCATCCGTAGGGCTCGCGAGGCCCTCTCTATCATCCTTCGAGTTGTTGCGCTCGCCGTGGCGCCATCGTCTCGCGTTGTCAACATGGTCAACAGACATGAGGAATGAGGTGATGACTTTACTTGGAGAGGATGACAGTGGGGACCCACCAGGGCCATAGTCGCACGTACGCAAGTGCCTCCTTATTATATACAACTATATTTTTTATTCCTCCTGGTTTCCTGACATCATGGTCCCACACCATTATCAACCTATGTAGTCAATAAACGAGAGAATTGCACAAGGAGCGGCCGACAGCTGGGACCAAGCAGCTCGACCAGTATTTGTGTTTTTGAGGTGTGAGCACTGAAGAGTTTTTCTTGAGCGATGTTTTTGTTGTTGTTCAGAGGAGAGCAGGGTGTTAACTGAGCAGGCTGTGGCCTGTCTAGCCTAGGCCAGATATCCAGTCCAGATATTAATTTTTCAAGCTGAAAATGGCTAGCCCAGCTATACTTTTTTTTGAGGAATACCCACGGAAGGTCAACTTGTTATTCTCCGCCTCGCTGGGCTGCAAATCTTTCCTAGGAGGGATGCATTAGGCTTAACAAGAAAATGGGCTTTAAGAAATAATAAATGGGATGTAATTATAAAAAGTGGGCAGTAACTACAAAAAATGCACCAAACACGTAATTAGTTTTAAAAAAAATATTATTTTTGGATTTTGAAAATTTGCACGCAATATTTCGTTGGATTTTTACATAATACAAATTTATTTTGAAATTATATTTAATCTGACTAGAAATTTCGAGATAAAAATATTTTGGATCCCATCAAAATGTGGGAAATTTTATTGAATTCTGTTTTGAGCGGTTGGTTGAAATTATTAATCATTGTCCTAGCTAGAAAATGGGCTGTACTTTTAACAAACTATAAATGGGCTGTAGTAAATTCCATTAGAATTCAAAAATGGGCTATAAATTCTTACAAATCGCAAATGTGCTATATGTATTGTGGCACCCATGCTCAGAGACACCGGAACTCCCCGTATTCCAGCCCAGAGATTGAGGAGAAGTCTCTGGAATACGGCACTTCTTGACATAGAACAAATCAGCTCTTATTACAAGAATAATAATACAAGGGTCTGATGTAACCAAGAATCACATCAGCACAGCGACACTACGCCTACGATACTACACTTGCTCTATGCTTGCAGTGGAACAACTCGAAGCAGCGGAACAACGATGAAGGTGGTGAACTCCACTCCGCAGGGACTCTGGCTGGAACGCTTAGCCTAGCTCGCAAACAAGGGATCCACGGCAAACAAGCAATCAAATCCTACATGACCTGCAAACTGGCGTGACACGCCAGGTCAGTACATTGAATGTACTTGCAAGCTCACAACAACCAAAGCAATCAAGACAAACAACAACATGGCATTTACAGGTTAAGCAAGAATTATTAAGAGATCATCAGGATAACATGGCATGAACAACATGAACATGATACAACTAGAACAATATGAGCATGGCATGAACATATAAATCTAAAGATACTAGAATGCAACATGATGACACTATATGCACCACTTATTCTGCTCGGGTTACCTCATAACCATCACATGCATCACTTACCGACCTTGGACATCACACGATCATCTCAAGATCCAATCAAGCTTGGTATAAACAATACCGTAGTAATCATTAAATGACCACATGGAGCTTGATCTTTACCCATGATTATCGCACAACATCATGAATATCCAACAACTCGGTATCATCGATACCACGGTAATCATTCAGGGATCAAAAACGAAACCACTCTTGGCCCAATGGGTTACCTCGTAACCAAACGGTGATCATTAACGGATCACAACGGAACCAGTCTTGTTTCAACGGGTTACCTCGTAACCAAACGGTGATCATTCACGGATCACATAACCAACTTATCTCATCATTGAACCAGGGTTGTTATTAAGCACATTATTATTACTGTTGACCCATAGTGTGACCAACTACGAATAGGGCCCTTATCCACGGGAGCGGCTATCGATATATTTAATATACACTCTACACAGGTAGCGCACTTTTTTTTTGAATTTTAGGTAGCGCACTATATGCACACCACAGAACCCATGGCCTCGCACTCCCATTCGGGTGGACCAATGGTGTTCCAACAAAACCATCCTACTGCCATGACATTCTCCTGGCTACTTCGACCAACACCCCCTTGGGGTTCAGTCCCGGGTGGCCCCATGTCTACCAAAGACATCACAACCACCGTCATGGCAAAACGTCCACCGTCGTGGCCAAACAAAACGGTCCCAAACGGGGACAAAAGCACTTATCATCCAACTACGGGCACACAAGGCTTATGTCCGCCTACCTGATCAGGGTAGCGCGCGCCCATTACCTTCCCTCGTTGGAGACACCAGCGAGAGGCACGACAATAGACCTAGTTAGGACCTTCCCATAATGGCAAGCATGGTTGCACTGGTCAGCTCGATATGGTGGCACCATGACTCAGCCAACAATTGTTCAAGTTGAATTTAATCCGGTTAAACTTGAATGCAAATATGCCATGATAAAATAACATGATGCAATTACAATGCATCATCATGATATCAACATGAGCATGAGGGTACAACATAACAATCAACCATATCAATAATGAATCACATCCAAGTGAGCAAGGCATAATGGCGAGCATGAATATTACAAGCATAAGACTACTCATAGCATAACATGACCATTAGCATCAACCATAAGTACCATGCAAGAACACATAAATAACATAACCGGGTAAACACTTAACCAACTAACAACAAGGAACAATGCATATCACCGGTACTCGGTAACCGACGACAGTCATGCACCGAAGAATATGACCAACCCAGCATGTACTACTGCCAAGCATGGCCAATATGAAAGTAATACTAACAGGTAGAACGTGATAACGGAATGCAAGAAAACATAACATGACAGTAATCACTGATCTACAAGCCTAACCAAAATAACGACAACAGTAGCAAAACCAACATACAATTATTAAAGATTCAAGTTGAAAACCAATGCTATTGCATGGCTATCATGCAAATGGTGGTTGTGGCTTGCCTGGGGTGAAGGGATTCATCGGGAGAAAGTGCGAGAAGCTCGTAGAAAGAATCGCTGGAAAACGTTCTCTCTCGGAGGGGGATGATCAAGGGCAAGAGCATAATGGCCATTTTCAGAATGTTAACATGTAACATCCCAAATTTTCAATTTGGAATGTTATACACTAGATCATCATGCATATCATATTTTCATGCATTTTGGTTGATCCTAGAAATTTCACGCAACTCGAGGACCTTCGGAGAGAGTTGGAGATTTCGTTATTTTCATAATTGAGAGTTTTCTCGAATTTGAAAAGAGGATCATTTGATTTATTTTATTTTATCTTCAATTATTTTTCCAATATCAAAATATGAGAGAGGGAATAATATGACTTTCCCAAATTAAGGAAAAAATGAAGATTTAATAAATAGATCAAATTTTGTTTGCCGGAGTTTGTTTGCATTTTATTTGGATAGGGAAAAATGCGCGTTTTCAAAAATTGCATATTATGTCCGGAGAAAAGTTCATTTTGTTCGGCTCATTTTTAGGAGTCGGGGAAAATTTACTTTAGAAATTTTGGAGCTCGTTTAGATTTTCTTTTCTGTGTTTTTCTGCGCGTGAAACCGTTTAAAAAAAAAGAGCAGCGCCCCGCCTTGGGCCAAGGCCCAGCCAGCAGGCCGGCCGGCCAGGCCCCAGCCCCAGCCGCGCGCGCGCCAGGCGCCAGGCGAGGCAGCCGCCGCCGTCGCCCTGGCCGAGTCCCAGCGGGACTTAGGTCGGTTAGCCCCTCCCCTTTTCCTTTGTTTTGTTTCCTATTCCTACTCTATTTCTTGTCCCCTACCCCAAGAAACCCCCTCCCCTCCCCAATATAAATACCCCAACACCCCCCCCCCCTCTAAACACATCAAACCAAACCCCAAGCCCTCCACCGCACCCCACCCCGCGCCCAACACCGCCGCCGCGCCACCCCACACCCGCGCCGCCGCAGCCCCACCCGCGCCGCCGCCGCACCTTGCCCACGCCGCCGCCGCCCTACGCTGCCGCCGCCGGAGCCCCTCGCCGGAGCCTCTTCAAGGTAGCCGCGCCTCTCTTCTTTTCCTCGCCTCGGTCCGATTTTTCCTAAAAGAACAGTTCCGTTTTCTTTCCGGTTTTCTTTTCTTTTTCTTCCGGTTTTGTTTCGGTTTTCTTCCGAAACCCTAGATCGGTTTTCCGTTTCTTTTTCATTTTCTTTTCCGAAAACCCTAGCTCGGTTTTCGTTCTTCTTACGGACCGTTCGTCTCAACGAACGTGATCACCGTTTCTTTCTCGGTTAATGACATCCGTTCGTTTAACCGTTCGTCTCTTTCTTTTTGTTGGATTTACTCCGCGGTCGCGATCTCAGATCCGATCTTCGTTCTAGTCTTTCTTCTCGCTCGTTTATCGGAATCAGGTGATTCAAGCACCTGGAGTTTCGTTTCGAAACCGCCGTTCCGTCTAATCAACTTGAATAAGCTTTTGCCCTAGTAAAATTTGACCTAGTTTCAACTTGCTAGAACCGAGTTGTTTTCTTCCGCCGTTTGTTTTTCCGTTTCTTTGTTTGGTTCGTTCTTTCTTTGCAACCAGAGTTCTTAAGTTAAACTATCTGGTTCGTTCTCTTGTTCGAGTTTTACATGTGCATTAGATGAGTACTTACTGTATGCTTGTTGTTTGTCTGCGATAGATCACCCGGATTGCGCCGCTTGTTACTTCGATTCCCTAGGTCTCGCGGATCATCAGCAAGGCAAGTAACACTTTGATCATACCTTTTCTACAACCCATGTTTTATTGCATTAGATCAATCCTCTCACATTGCATGATTAGGATCTAATTAAATTGTGGGATGGGAAGTAGATGAGGTAGTACCTATTACCTGTATTATTATGAAACCTTTGGGAATTACTTCTACGTTTGCTTATTATGCCATGCTATGCTAGTAGACGTGGATTGGGTGAGTGATATCCATGACAGATGTGAGTATTGTTAATTAATGGTTTATCTAAGGTGGCAACTTGAACACACATCTGGGTGGATTGAGGCACCTGATGTCTATCAGGACTTGCCAGTTTTATTTTGGACCGCCACCCAGGCTCAAAGGGATCATAAGATCTTTCATGCTAGAAACTTCCGTGTGCAGCCACAAGCCATTATGGGCTCTGGCATAGTTGACTAAGTTGTGCGAACGCTTACAGTGGTGGACTAGCAGATGTAGGGGATGTAGGTGTACCGGTCTACCCGATCGTAAGGTGCTAGTGCTTCTGAAAGACTATGTCTCGGTCATCCGTCTTCTCAAACACCCTGCAGTGCGAGAAACCAAACGGAGGCGATCGGGTCTTGTGGGGAAAAGTGCGCAAACCTCTGCAGAGTGTACAAACTAATCATGATTAGCCGTGTCCCCGGTTATGGACAACTTGAGTATCTAGTACTTGAATATCCTGTGAATCTCAACATGTTACTTCTAATTAATGTTGTTGGGTTTTAATTGTTCACTTAATTGGGATCGGAATGCTGTCAACCATTCTCGATGTTTCACAACCACCATGATAGTTAAATAAATTTATTCCTTTGCAGTAGGGAAAAACTGGCTTTACGCAAAACTGTAACCATAGAGCTTTCCACCAGCCATATATGCATATAGTATAGCTGTTTCATTCCATTACTCTCTATATGTTACATTGCCAGCATATTCCATGTGCTGACCCGTTTTCGGGCTGCAACTTATCATGTTGCAGACTTTTCAGACGACGAGTAAGGTGCTTTTAGGTCGTGGTTCTATACTCAGTGATGCCGCTGGAGTTGATGGACCCATTTATCTTCCGCGTCTTCCGCTATTATCTTATTTAGATGGCCTTACGCCATTTTTTTGTAATAAGTTCTCTTCTGAGACAACGATGTAATAAGTGTGTGATTGCCACTCTGCTATAAATCCTTCGATGTACTGTGTGGTGTCAGCATTACTGATCCAGGGATGACACCCGACCACAGTAGGCTTGATCCATTCGGGTCGGGTCGCCACAGAGATGGTATCAGAGCACACGCTGACTGTAGGACACGACCACTAAGTTAAAGCCATAGATCACCATTCTCTTCTCATTTTCTAACTCCTCATCTTTTCTACTCTTTTAGGATGACGCACGCGAAGATTAAGTACACTCAACCGGATGAAGGCACACCATTTGGATTTCACCTGAAGGAAGTCACCAAGTACCTGAACATTGGATTGCCAAGCTTCACAGGAACCTTCAACGCCACTCTGCCTGAAGAGGAGCGCTGGAAGATTCAAGCTCACGTTCCGGGAAGGACATTCGCGCCAATCACGAAGCCTATAGATAGTGTTTTCAATGCACCAACCTAGAGTCTGGGAAGGAGCATGGCAGCTCATATCACCATAGGACGCATTGGAGAAGTCTACCAAGAAGACCTCAAGGACACTATCTACCAGATTTGCGGACGCCGAGATGAACAATGGTAGTTAGTCAGCACCAAGAAGGATAGATCCATTACATCATTCATCCAGGAGTTAAACCAGCACATTCGACGCCACGAGAACCAGATGTGCAATGATATGATAGAGTTGAAGAATGCAAAGGCAAGGATCATCGAGCTAGAAGGAGAACTGAAGTCTACATGCAAGGACTACATGGACGAGATCGTAGCTCTAGCAAGGCACAATGGCGATCTTAAGCAGGAGATTGAAGAACTCAAGGGGAAGTTGGCATTAAAGGAGGAAGACGAGTACGTCGCATGTCCGGACAACTACATCATCATCGACGACACCGATTCGGATCCAAGTGAACCCGACTTTGAAGACGAAGCTGGAGCAGATATCATGGAGTCTTCCACTGGTTCAAATTTCTAGATGACCCCCATATAGTAGTAGTATTCCCCCATGTAAACATTAGTCGAGCACTTTTGCGATAGTTAGATCGTTTGTAAGCCCTTGTTTGATTGAATGAAGTGATTTTGTGTGCATTGCTCATGTGCATTGGGGTAGTGTTTTCCCTTAGACCTCATTCTATTCTTAATTCTCATCTTTTCTAAACCCTCAGATGCCTCCGAGACGTGACAATGGATTTCCACCGGAGCTCACTCAGTTGATCCAGCAGCAGAACCAGTTGATGCAGATGTTAGTCTAGAACCAGCAGAACAACAACAAAAACCCACCACCACCACCACCACCTGTTGACCACTTAGCCCGTTTCCTTAGGCTAAATCCGCCGGTGTTTTCCAGTAGCACCAAGCCGATAGTAGCAGACGATTGGCTCCGCAAGATAGGAAGGGAGTTGACCACCGCAGGATGCACGGATGGTGAGAAAGTGAAGTTTTCCGCTCACCAGCTTGACGGACCCGCGGCAGCATGGTGGGAGAATTTCACAGCCACTTACCCAGTTGAAACTGTCACATGGGATTAGTTTCAGCAAGCTTTCCGCACTGCCCATGTTTCAGCAGGAGCTATGGCCATAAAGAAGCGTGAGTTTCGCAACTTACGCCAAGGAGGAAGGACAGTTGGCCAGTACGTTGATGATTTCAGCAAGTTAGCACGTTATGCCCCCGATGACGTTGCTACGAATGCAGCTAAGCAGGAGAAGTTTCTGGAAGGATTGAATGATGAACTAAGCATGCAGTTGATGGTAGCGAGTTTCAACAACTACCAGGAGTTGGTAGATCATGCCATCATGATTGAAGGGAAGGAACAGCAGATTGAGAACCGCAAGAGGAAATATGGACAGGGGAAGTATAACTCTGGAGCCCAGCAGAAGCCCCGTTTTGCCCCTAAACAGGGATTTCAGTTTCAGCACACCCATGGAGGAGGTAGCTCGCACAACCATAATGGCCACAAGAATGGTAATGGGAATGGAGGAAGCAACGGCCAGAACTGGACCACCCCATCCACCCCAGCCAAGAAGGATTTGAGCCACGTCACTTGCTACAAGTGTTCGAAGCCAGAGCATTATGCAAATGAATGTCCTGAAGGCCAGAATGGAAATGGCAATGGAAGCTCTGGGAAGAAGCCGAACCCTTTCAACAGGGGACAGGTGAACCACGTTAATGTGGAGGAGGTTGAAGATCAGCCCGATGCAGTAATAGGTAAGTTTTTGGTTAAGTCATTTACTGCACTCGTTCTTTTTGATACTGGTGCATCGCATTCATACATATCAAGGGGATTTGTGGAAAATTATAGCCTGCCCACTAGGATTCTTAAAACGCCTATGCTAGTAAGCTCACCAGGAGCAGAGTACATGGCCAGACAAGGATGTTTCCAAGTGCCACTAAGTATAGGAAGGCACGTTTTCCCAACAGATTTAATTATTCTGGAGTCCCAAGGATTGGATGTGATTCTTGGTATGGATTGGCTGTCGATGTATGGAGGAAACATCGATTGTGCTAGTAAGTCAATTTTGCTTACCACACCAGAAGGAAGAAGGATCAAGTATGTATCCCAGCATGTGCCAAACAGGACACAAGCAAACTACCTAACAGGAGTTGTGCAGGAGGAAGTACCTGTGGTAAAGGATTGTCCTGATGTATTTCCAGAAGAGTTGCCAGGCATGCCACCGGATAGAGACATTGAGTTTTTGATTGACTTATTGCCAGGTATAGGCCCAATATCGAAGCGACCATACCGGATGCCAGCAAAGGATTTGGTGGAAATTAAGAATCAGATTAAGGAGTTATTGGATAAAGGTTACATTCGCCCAAGTTCTTCGCCTTGGGGATCACCCGTACTTCTAGTGGAAAAGAAGGATGGATCATTAAGGATGATTGTAGATTATCGGGGATTGAATGAAGTAACCATCAAGAACAAGTACCCACTTCCAATGATCAAAGATCTGTTTGATCGGTTGCAAGGAGCTAAAGTGTTTTCCAAGATCGATTTGCGATCAGGGTACCATCAATTGAAGATTCGGGAGCAGGACATACCTAAGACAACATTCACCACAAGATATGGATTGTATGAGTATACCGTTATGTCATTTGGATTGACTAACGCACCTGCCTATTTTATGAACCTGATGAACAAAGTGTTTATGGAGTTTTTGGATAAGTTCGTCGTAGTGTTCATTGATGACATCCTGATTTATTCAAAGAATGAAGAGGAGCATAAGGAACATTTGCGTTTGGTTTTGGAGAAACTAAGGGAACATCAGTTATAGCCAAATTCAGCAAATGTGAGTTTTGGTTGAAGGAAGTTGGATTCCTCGGACACGTTATATCCGGAGAAGGTATAGCAGTTGACCCCACTAAGGTTGAGACCGTAACCGAATGGGAAGCACCAATGACAGTTGGAGAGATCCGGAGTTTTCTTGGACTCGCAGGATACTACTGGAGATTTATTGAGAATTTCTCAAAGATTGCGAAGCCTATGACCGAATTGTTGAAGAAGGATACGAAGTTCAAATGGACTGAGGAGTGTGAGGCTAGTTTTCAGGATTTGAAGAAACGCTTGGTTACCTCACCAGTATTGATCTTGCCAGATCAGACCAAGGACTATGAGGTGTATTGCGACGCTTCACGTCGAGGACTTGGAGCAGTGCTTATGCAGGAAGGAAGAGTTGTTTCGTATGCTTCACGGCAACTGAAGCCTCATGAGTTGAATTATGCCACGCATGATTTGGAGTTAGCAGCCGTAGTGCATGCATTGAAAACGTGGAGACATTTCCTCATTGGAAATCATTGTGAGGTGTACACGGATCACAAGAGTTTGAAGTACATTTTCACGCAGAAGGAGTTGAACCTCCGACAAAGGAGATGGTTGGAGCTCATCAAGGATTATGATATGAAATTGCATTATCATCCCGGAAAAGCTAATGTAGTAGCTAACGCATTGAGCCGTAAGAGCCATGTCAACACCCTAGTGACGGAAGAAATACCCAAGGAGTTAGCAGAAAACCTTCGTGAGCTATGTTTGGAAATAGTTCCGAGAGGCTATGTAGCAGCATTGGAGATTCAGTCAACATTGATGGATAAGATCAGAGAAGCTCAGAAATCTGACAAGGAGATTGCTGCTATAAAAGAGAAATTGAGCGAAGGAAAAGCAAAGGGATTTCGTGAGGATGAACACGATACCTTATGGTTTGAGGACCGAGTTTATGTGCCAAACGACCCGGAGATCAGGAAGTTGATTTTGCAAGAGGCACATGATTCACCATATTCGATTCACCCAGGGAATACCAAGATGTATTTGGATTTGAAGGAAACATTCTGGTGGACCGGAATGAAGAAGGATATTGCAGCATATGTAGCAGTTTGTGACGTATGTCAGAGAGTAAAGGCAGAGCATCAGAAGCCAGTAGGATTGTTACAACCATTGCCGATACCCGAATGGAAGTGGGATAAGATAGGCATGGACTTTATCACAGGACTACCTAGGACGAAAGCAGGATATGACTCAATATGGGTAGTAGTTGATCGTTTGACAAAGGTAGCACATTTCATTCCAGTTAAGACCACTTACACCAGTGCTAAGTTGGCAAGGATTTAGATGACTAGGATCATTTGTTTGCATGGAGTTCCGAGGAGTATCATATCAGATAGAGGAACCCAATTTACCTCAAAGTTTTGGAATCAGTTGCATGAATTTTAGGAACTAGACTAGAGTTCAGCACAGCTTTTCATCTGCAGACAGATGGGCAGACTGAGAGAGTCAATCAGATTTTGGAAGATATGCTGAGAGCTTGTGCACTAGATTATGGATCTAGCTGGGACAATAACTTGCCGTATGCGGAGTTTTCTTATAACAACAGTTACCAAACCAGTTTGAAGATGGCACCTTTCGAAGCTTTATACGGAAGGAGGTGCAGGACACCGTTGTCATGGGACGAAGTTGGAGACCGTCAGTTCTTTGGACCAGATTTGATTAAGGAGTCTGAACGGAAAGTTAAGTTGATTCGTGATAGGCTCAAGGTAGCCCAGTCCAGGCAGAAGAGCTATGCAGATTCAAAATGCAAGGAGACAGTTTACGAAACCGGAGACAGAGTTTATCTTCGAGTATCCCCACTTCGAGGAGTTAAACGCTTTGGAGTTAAGGGAAAGTTAGCACCGCGTTTCGTTGGACCGTATAAGATCTTGCAACGTATGGGAGAAGTTGCTTATAAGTTGGAATTACCAGAGGGACTGTCAGGAGTTCACGATGTATTCCATGTTTCTCAGCTGAAGAAATGTCATGCCGAGATGGCGGAAGTACCGCTAAGAGATACAGTACTGCTTGAAGCGATTCAGATAAAGGGTGACCTAATGTATGAGGAGAAGCCAGTCAAGATTCTCGATTATGCCAGCAGAGTTACCCGCAGCAAGGTTATCAAGTTTTGCAAAGTTCAGTGGAACCACCACTCAGAGGATGAAGCCACTTGGGAAAGAGAAGAAGATTTGCTCAAGGACCACCCTCACCTATTTTCTAGCCAACCCGAATCTTGAGGGCGAGATTCATCTTAAGGGGGGTAGGTTTGTAACATCCCAAATTTTCAATTTGGAATGTTATACACTAGATCATCATGCATATCATATTTTCATGCATTTTGGTTGATCCTAGAAATTTCACGCAACTCGAGGACCTTAGGAGAGAGTTGGAGATTTCGTTATTTTCATAATTGAGAGTTTTCTCGAATTTGAAAAGAGGATCATTTGATTTATTTTATTTTATCTTCAATTATTTTTCCAGTATCAAAATATGAGAGAGGGAATAATATGACTTTCCCAAATTAAGGAAAAAATGAAGATTTAATAAATAGATCAAATTTTGTTTGCCGGAGTTTGTTTGCATTTTATTTGGATAGGGAAAAATGCGCGTTTTCAAAAATTGCATATTAGATCCGGAGAAAAGTTCATTTTGTTCGGCTCATTTTTAGGAGTCGGGGAAAATTTACTTTAGAAATTTTGGAGCTCGTTTAGATTTTCTTTTCTGTGTTTTTCTGCGCGCGACACCGTTTTTAAAAAAAAAGAGCAGCGCCCCGCCTTGGGCCAAGGCCCAGCCAGCAGGCCGGCCGACCAGGCCCCAGCCCCAGCCACGCGCGCGCCAGGCGCCAGGCGAGGCAGCCGCCGCCGTCGCCCTGGCCGAGTCCCAGCGGGACTTAGGTCGGTTAGCCCCTCCCCTTTTCCTTTGTTTCGTTTCCTATTCCTACTCTATTTCTTGTCCCCTACCCCAAGAAACCCCCTCCCCTCCCCAATATAAATACCCCAACACCCCCCCTCTAAACACATCAAACCAAACCCCAAGCCCTCCACCGCACCCCACCCCGCGCCCTACACCGCCGCCGCGCCACCCCACACCCGCGCCGCCGCAGCCCCACCCGCGCCGCCGCCGCACCTTGCCCACGCCGCCACCGCCGGAGCCCCTCGCCGGAGCCTCTTCGAGGTAGCCACGCCTCTCTTCTTTTCCTCGCCTCGGTCCAGTTTTTCCTAAAAGAACCGTTCCGTTTTCTTTCCGGTTTTCTTTTCTTTTTCTTCCGGTTTTGTTTCGGTTTTCTTCCGAAACCCTAGATCGTTTTTCCGTTTCTTTTTCGTTTTCTTTTCCGAAAACCCTAGCTCAGTTTTCGTTCTTCTTACGAACCGTTCGTCTCAACGAACGTGATCACCGTTTCTTTCTCGGTTAATGACATCCGTTCGTTTAACCGTTCGTCTCTTTCTTTTCGTCGGATTTACTCCGCGATCGCGATCTCAGATCCGATCTTCGTTCTAGTCTTTCTTCTCGCTCGTTTATCGGAATCAGGTGATTCAAGCGCCTGGAGTTTCGTTTCGAAACCGCCGTTCCGTCTAATCAACTTGAATAAGATTTTGCCCTGGTAAAATTTGACCTAGTTTCAACTTGCTAGAACCGAGTTGTTTTCTTCCGCCGTTTGTTTTTTCGTTTCTTTGTTCGGTTCGTTCTTTCTTTGCAACCGGAGTTCTTAAGTTGAACTATCTGGTTCGTTCTCTTGTTCGAGTTTTACCTGTGCATTAGATGAGTACTTATTGTATGCTTGTTGTTTGTCTGCGATAGATCACCTGAATTGCGCCACTTGTTACTTTGATTCCCTAGGTCTCGCGGATCATCAGCAAGGCAAGTAACACTTTGATCATACCTTTTCTACAACCCATGTTTTATTGCATTAGATCAATCCTCTCACATTGCATGATTAGGATCTAATTAAATTGTGGGATGGGAAGTAGATGAGGTAGTACCTATTACCTGTATTATTATGAAACCTTTGGGAGTTACTTCTACGTTTGCTTATTATGCCATGCTATGCTAGTAGACGTGGATTGGGTGAGTGATATCCATGACAGATGTGAGTATTGTTAATTAATGGTTTATCTAAGGTGGCAACTTGAACACACATCTGGGTGGATTGAGGCACCTGATGTCTATCAGGACTTGCCAGTTTTATTTTGGACCGCCACCCAGGCTCAAAGGGATCATAAGATCTTTCATGCTAGAAACTTCCGTGTGCAGCCACAAGCCATTATGGGCTCTGGCATAGTTGACTAAGTTGTGCGAACTCTTACAGTGGTGGACTAGCAGATGTAGGGGATGTAGGTGTACCGGTCTACCTGATCGTAAGGTGCTAGTGCTTCTGAAAGACTATGTCTCGGTCATCCGTCTTCTCAAACACCCTGCAGTGCGAGAAACCAAACGGAGGCGATCGAGTCTTGTGGGGAAAAGTGTGCAAACCTCTGTAGAGTGTACAAACTAATCATGATTAGCCGTGTCCCCGGTTATGGACAACTTGAGTATCTAGTACTTGAATATCCTGTGAATCTCAACATGTTACTTCTAATTAATGTTGTTGGGTTTTAATTTTTCACTTAATTGGGATCGGAATGCTGTCAACCATTCTCGATGTTTCACAACCACCATGATAGTTAAATAAATTTATTCCTTTGCAGTAGGGAAAAACTGGCTTTACGCAAAACTGTAACCATAGAGCTTTCCACCAGCCATATATGCATATAGTATAGCTGTTTCATTCCATTACTCTCTATGTGTTACATTGCCAGCATATTCCATGTGCTGACCCGTTTTCGGGCTGCAACTTCTCATGTTGCAGACTTTTCAGACGACGAGTAAGGTGCTTTTAGGTCGTGGTTCTATACTCAGTGATGCCGCTGGAGTTGATGGACCCATTTATCTTCCGAGTCTTCCGCTGTTATCTTATTTAGATGGCCTTACGCCATTTTTTTGTAATAAGTTCTCTTCTGAGACAACGATGTAATAAGTGTGTGATTGCCACTCTGCTATAAATCCTTCGATGTACTGTGTGGTGTCAGCATTACTGATCCAGGGATGACACCCGACCACAGTAGGCTTGTTCCATTCGGGTCGGGTCGCCACATAACACAAGATGAAAATTATACCAACAGAACGGGCTCGACGAGACGAAGAAGTGGTCTTTGGAATCACCTCATTTGGAGTTAGGAGCAAAAAGATATAGTTGTTTTTCTGCCAGGGAAACATATGTAAAGAAAATATTTTCCAGCAGGGCCTAAATAGAAAAACGGAAAGCGGAATCAGAGAAATACGCTTTCAATCAACTGGAAACATATTTTGGGCTGAAGAGGAAACGAAGTGCGCTTTCGGTGCAGGAAAACGTATTCCAAAGAATACGCTTTCACTTATCCACGTCAGCAGTCCGGGTTAACGCGGGCAACTTACAAGCGGGGCCCGCCACTTAACCACGTGGGCCACACAAGGTCAAAGCTCGTGAGGCTGACGAGGGGGTCCCGCGTGCGGTGGGGCCCGCCGGCAGGGGTCATCTTCTTCCTCCGTCTCCCGCACTAGACCGAAGGCAGGACCAGCCCCGACGGCATTTGCCGACGACACGGGCGACCACAGGTGGCGCCCGGCCTACCATTGGAATCAGAAGAGTGAGGCAGTCCCGTCTCTGCGTGACTCAGCCATCGGGGAGCTCTGAGCTGAGTGGGGCAGCAACCGCAGCGGACGGCGACAACGGCTGGAGATGAGCTCGCGGCTATGGCGCTCCGGCGATGAGACGAAGGGGCGGGGAGACTCTTCTGGGTGGAGGGGTTCTACTGGTGGTGGATAGAAGGAGGGAGGGGCTCTGCTCCGGGAGAATTTAGGCCGGAGGGGACGGCGGCCATGGTGGCAGAGGGAGACGAGGAGAGGCTCTGGGGCTCGGTAAAGTAGCTAGGGAGGAGTGTGAGAGTGAGGTGATGGCGATGCGGTGCTCGGGAGGCCGCGAGGAGGCCCATTTATAGGCGGGCGAGGGAGGCCATTGCCGAGTGCTGCCGCTCGAGCTCTGCCAAAGCTCTGGCTAGCTTAGCGAGCACTGGCGGGCATGGGAATATGACGAAGCACTGATGCAGGGGTCATGGAGAGGTAGACGATGCCGGGGAGCAGAGGAAGAAGCCGAGCACCACTAAAACATGTCGGGGCACTGTGCTCCCGTGGGCGAGCGTCGGCACGCATCGGTGAGTAAGCGGACGGAGGGGGAGAGGGGTCCAGGGGAACGGCGACGATGTGGAGAAGCCAAGGGACATGCTCATGTGCGCAAAGATGACGAGTGGGGAGCAGACGAAGCAGAAACGACACCCTGGACGCGGCCACTACGCAAAGAGCGCGTGCACAGGCACACCATCGTCGTAGTTACCACGTGAACCGGGGCATTTGATGCTCTACAACACCCAAAACGTTGTCTAGCTTATAGTGAGGGAGTCCTGGAGTAAGGGGTCCACGGGCGTCCGGCCTGTTATCCATGGGCCGGACTAATGGGCTATGAAGACATGAAGGCCGAAGACTGTACCCGTGTCCGGATTGGACTCTCCTTGGCGTGGAAGGCAAGCTTGGCGACCAAAGATGAAGATCCCTTCTTATGTAACCGACTCTATGTAAAACCTAGACCCCCCCGGTGTCTATATAAACCGAAGGGGTTAGTCCGGAAAGCATATATTCATGACCATAGTCATACAAGCTAGGCTTCTAGGTTTAGCCATTACGATCTCATGGTAGAACAACTCTTGTAACAATCATATTCATCAAGATCAATCAAGCAGGACGTAGGGTATTACCTCCATAGAGAGGGACCAAACCTGGGTAAACATCGTGTCCCCCGTCTCCTGTTACCATCGATCCTAGATGCACAGTTCGGGACCCCTACCCGAGATCCGCCGGTTTTGACACCGACATTGGTGCTTTCATTGAGAATTCCATTGTGCCCTCAACGAAAGGTTTGATGGCCCCTCCAATCGTCTATAGCGACACTGTCCAAGGAGAAACCTTCCTCCCCGGACAGATTTTCATGTTCGGTGGCTTCATACTGCGGGCCAACTCGCTTGGCCATCTGGAGCAGATCGATAGCTATGCCCCTGGCCACCAGGTCGGATTTTGAAACTTGAACTACGTCACGGATATCCATGGAGACTTGATCTTCAATGGATTTGAGACAGCATCGATCGCTCCCCCTCCCCCCGATGAACATGACTTAAATCTGTCATTGGATCACATCCAGGAGATGGTCCCTGTTGCTGCAACAGCCTTAGAACCGGAGCAGATCGTGCCATCCGAGGCCACAGAGTCCGCGGCGTTGAAGCCGCACACGGACTCGGCACCCCGCAATATTTGCGTCAATGGAACTCCGGACTCGTCTCCGGCTATAAGTTCCGGACCGGGTACGCCTGCGGACACCGAGATGGATCGGTTATCGATTATCGAATTTAGCACCACAGACATCTTCCAGCACTCACCTTTGGGTGATGTGCTAAACTCTTTAAAGAACTTGTCCTTGGAGAAGGACTCATAGCTGAAATATGTTCGGTTCGAGCCAGAGGCTGATGATGGTGAATTTTGCTTCCCACCCGCCACCCACTTCATAGCCACTGTCGATGCCTAAACCGACGTGCTTGATTACGGCTCTGAAGACATCGACGGTATGGACGACGATGCCGGCAAGGAGCAAGGCTAAGACCTGCCATGTACTGGACGTTGGACGGCCACCTCTTCGTACAATGTGTACATGGTCGACACACCTAAAAAAGCTAGCGACGATGACAAAGGAGATCCAGTTGCGAATAAACATTCTGAGACACAGTCCAAGCGCCGGCGCCCTAAACGCCGCTCTAAGCCTCGTCGCTCAAAAGATGGCAACACTGGCATCGGAGAAATTAGTACTCCGGGCGACGCCGAAAACAATGAAGACCCTGTCGGGGCTGCATCCGAACAGGAGGAACAAGACAACGGACAAGATAACCCTGATAAACAGGCCATGCCCAATGACCTAGATGATGATAGTCATCGTCCAGTCTCTGAGGATGATGATAACCTCGGCAATGAGGACTTCATCATGCCTGAGGCACCCCTCGAGCAGGAGCACTTCAAGCGCCAGCTAATAGCCACTGCAAGAAGCCTGAAGAAGAAGCAGCATCAGCTCCAAGCTGATCAAGACATGCTCATTGACAGGTGGACTGATGTCCTGGCAGCCGAAGAATACGGCCTCGAGTGCCCAGTCAAGAGTTCCCCGTAGCGCAGACTGCTACCTCAGTTTGATGAGGAGGCACCAAATCCCATACCTCCCTCACGCAATGCGGACCGACCACCACGTGGTCGGGATAGTGCGGCGGACCGACCACCCCGCGGTCGGGATAAAACGGCAACTCAGGCCGAACAACAGCCCGCCTCACCACCTTGCAAAAACAGGGACATAACAGCTCGGGACCATACATACGACCTTCGGCAGGATCTGGACAGTAGAGCAGGACACAGCAGATCAATCTACGGATCGCGAGGACGCTTGCCGACTCGGGATGACGGCTACCTATTCGGATGTGACAAACCTAGTCACACCCGGGCCGATAACCGCAGACGGACTTCATCGGAGGTGCGTCGTGACGCAGCCCGATATAGAGGCGTCGCACACCCTTTCTGCTTCACAGATGAGGTGCTGGATCACGAATTCCCCGAGGGGTTCAAGCTCGTCAATATTGAATCATATGGCGGAATAACTGATCCCGTAGTATGGATTGAGGAGTTTATTCTCCACATCCACATGGCCCGTGGAGACGACCTCCATGCCATCAAATACCTCCCACTAAAACTCAAAGGGCCAGCTCGACACTGGCTGAATAGCCTGCCCAAGAATTCCATCGGCAGCTGGGAGGACTTGGAAGAGGCCTTCCTTGACAACTTCCAAGGTACATATGTCCGGCCACCCGATGTCGATGACTTAAGCCACATAATTCAACAACCTGGAGAATCAGCCAGAAAATTCTGGACTAGGTTCCTAACCAAAAGAACTAGATCGTTGACTGTCCAGATGCCAAAGCCCTAGTGGCCTTTAAACACAGCATCCGTGACGAATGGTTAGCACGCCACCTTGGCCAAGAAAAGCCGAAGTCCATGGCAGCCCTTACGGCACTCATGACCCGCTTTTGCGTGAGTGAGGACAGCTGGCTGGCTCGTAGCAAAAACACAACCAGCGAGACAGGCCCCTCCGAGGCCAATAACAGTTCCGGCAAGCTCCGGCGCAATAGACACAAACGCCGAAGCAATGGCGACAACACCGATGACACCACCGTCAACCCGGATTCAGCGGCTCCAAGTCCGGCCAGCGAAAGAAGCCCTACGAAAGGAACAGTGAGGGACCATCCAGCTTGGATCACATACTCGATCGTCCATGCCAGATACATGGTACCCCAGATAAACAAGCCACTCACACCAACAGAGACTGTTGGGTTTTCAAACAGGCTGGCAAGTTAAATCCCGAAAACAAAGAAAAGGGATCACAAAGTGCGGACGAGGACGAAGAGCCCCGGCAGCCGAACACTAGGGGGGGGCAGAATAAATTTCCCCCTCAAGTCAAAACGGTGAACATGATATACGCTACACACATCCCCAAAAGGGAGCGCAAGCGAGCACTTAGGGACGTCTACGCGGTAGAGCCAGTCGCCCCAAAATTCAATACGTGGTCGTTGTTCCCGATCACCTTCGATCATCGAGATCACCCAACTAGTATCCGCCATGGCGGTTCAGCCGCACTAGTCCTCGACCCAATTATCGACGGGTTTCACCTAACACGTGTCCTGATGGACGGCGGTGGCAGCCTCAACCTGCTTTATCAGGACATAGTGCAGAAGGTGGGCATTAACCCCTCACAAATCAAACCAACAAGGACTACCTTTAAAGGAGTCATACCAGGCGTAGAGGCCCGCTGTACGGGCTCAATCACACTGGAGGTGGTCTTCGGTTCTCCGGACAACTTCTGAAGCGAAGAGTTAGTCTTTGATATCGTCCCCTTCTGCGGCGGCTACCACGCACTGCTCAGACGAACCGCGTTTACTAGATTCAATGCAGTACCACACTATGCTTATCTCAAGCTCAAGATGCCTAGTCCACGCAGCGTCATAACAATCAATGGCAATACTGAACGCTCCCTCTGAACAGAGGAGCACACCGCCGCCCTAGCAGCAGATGTACAGAGCGGCCCTCTCAAGCAGCACCATAGTACGGCTGCCGAGCCCCTGGACATCATTAAGAGGTTCCGCACTACAGTGCAACAAGACTGCGCGGCTCGCCAAGAGCTCGAATAGCAATTCGGCTTCCATCCCAGTCCCGATGCAGTAGTGGCATTCGTACCACGCGTACATAATTACGCACTCAAAATTCCATGGACATCGACGAAGGCACAAGCCAGCCCGGGATCTACAGTTCGGTTAGACCGATCCCGGACACACATGTAACTTTACTATCTCCTTTTCCCTTTTTTTCAGGTTTCTCTTATGCGGGCCTCCTTCGATGGCCTGACTAATGGTCCTATCAAAGGATAAACACACCGGATTGACACTGAGCACAGGCGTACATGGGAACCCCTGGAGGCTAACTAAATGATTACTCTATCTGTTTTCAGGACCCACACGCAGCTCGCCTTTGGTCGCGGCATGTCAAATAGCCGGTTGCTTATTGCATTATTTTTGTACCAATGTGCTCGGACGCATTAACCCAACTATAATGGAAACAGTTCATGATCCAAGTTCAAGGGCCCTAGATCCTATCTCTGTTCTCCCTCTGTTTTCCTTTAAATTACTTATTTGCTAGCAACCGTACACTCTGGTACGTTTCATATTTGCCAGGGCCTCCCCATCACCCCACGATACGGCAACAAAGTCCGAACACTCCTTAAAGATAAGTTCGGCACCCCAAATTTAGCATTACATGCATTGGGTCCGAATCATGTCTTTGGTCAATAGTTGGGTTGCCCGACTCCTGTGCTTGCTATCCTACGTTCCACTAATTCGGCTAGGGTAGTAAAGGGAGAAGTACTGCAATTGTGCCCTGGCCTTGACTAGATGAGCGCCTCAGTAGAGAAAGCCGAAAACTGACTGTCATGATATGGCGAGCCGGTCAGCTGTTCGAGGGTTACAAATCGTTGGAGATTTTTTCCGCATTATGTGAAAGATCGGCACTTCCCGATCAGATGCTGACAGCACTCTGGTTTGAACCAGGGGCTACGCCCATGCTTTATTATAAAACTCCTATGGCTAAGTGAGGGCGTTTAAGCCGCATAGTCTGATTGCCTTGTTCGTTGCGCTAAACAACTCCTTCAAGGACCATTTAATTGGATCCAGATTGTTTAGATTCCATTCCGAACACCTCCATATTACCTACGTGAGGGCAGAAGCCAACGACTGGCCAACCCTCAGATTACATACAACACGGTCACACGGGAGGAAACGGTTAAATCATAACAAAATTATATTACAAACAGGCTTTGTTTTCATAATACAAGGCAAGGGCAACACGAATACATCTATTCAAATACAACGTCCTACGAGCATTGTGCTGCCGCAAGGCGAGACCCCTCCAGGACATCCGCAAAATACCGTTCGGGTGTGCGGTTCTCCTTGCCCTTCAGTGGCCCTCTGGTCACCTCGACGGCGTCCATCTTCGCCCACCACATCTTGCAACGGGCGAAGGCCATGTGCGCACCTTCAATGCAGGCCGAGCGCTTGATGACGTCCAGCCGAGGATAGGCGTTCACCATCCGCCTCACGAGCCTGAAGTAGCTTCCTGGCATAGCTTCGGCTGGCCATAGCCGGATTATCAAATCCTTAATGGCTAATTCGGCCACCCTATGCAGCTCCACCAGCTGTTTCAGCTGATCGGTGAAGGACACGGGATGCTCTGGCGCCGCATACTGCGACCAGAATAGCTTCTCCGTAGAACCCCCTCCTTCGGCTCGATAGAACTCCGCGGCGTCTAATACACTGCATGGTAAATCCGCAAAAGCCCCTGGGGAACTCCGAACTCGGCTTAGTAGAAGGTACTGCTTCTCCGCATACTTGCTTTGCATGTTAAATGCCTTACCGTCATGATCTTCTTGGCCTCCTGAATCTCCTGGAGGGAGGCCTAGGCCTCATTCCGTGCGGTCTCTGTGCTGTGACGAGCCTTGGTGAGTTCGGTCCCTTGAACCGACGCATCATGCTCCAAGGCTTCGCATTTCTTGACCGCATCCTGGAGCTCCTGCTGGACTTCTTTGACCCGGGCATTGAGCTTCTTACGGGCGGCTTGCTGCTGGACAGCCTTCTCCTCGGCCTTGCCCAGGGCCTTCCTTAGGGCCTCGACCTCGGTCGCGGCTCCTGCACATATCATGACACTGCGGTCAATATGCAGTGCCTATCCTATCCAAACACACAGCAAGTCGTCACTCACCTTGCTTCTCCTGGAGCCGAACCTTAACCTTGCTGAGCTCGTTCTCGGTCCGCTCCGGCCTCTGTCTTAGTTCAGAGACTTCGGCAGCATGTGAGGTTGCGGCCAACAGCGACGCCTGCTTATTCATACACAACAAAAGATTGATCCTCTGTACAGTTCTTCTTGCCGAACACCGGACAGTGTCTCAGGGGCTACTGTCTACATGGGTTTTTTTTCTTTCTTACCTCGAAACCCGTCAACAGGCTGCTGTAGGCTTCATTCAGTCCACTCTTGGCGGACTTAACCTTCTCGATCACCGCACCCATAAGGACATGGTGCTCGTCCATGACGGAGGCGCCTCGTAGCGCCTCCATCAGGTTATCCGGCGCCCTAGATGAACAGGGGCCATCGGTGGAAGCGGCACACCCCCCCTCCTTCAAAGGGGGCTGCTCGCCCGACTCTGGAGCCATATGAGTCTCTGGAATCATATTCGGCTGAGGGCCGAACTAGTTGCGGCCCTCTTTGCTAGTCTCCATGGGGATCGGCTTCCCCATGTGTCTGGCAGTGGAGGTCTCGCCTTGTGGCGCCTCCCGGACAGCGTCCTGGGCTCCTCCCCGGTTTGGAGCGGTCCTCCGAGATAACACTTCGGTGTCGTCCCTGGCCCCGGGGGAATAAGCAGGCGGCGGCGACATGCTCGCCATCTGCGATGGAGCCAATGAACCTCCAGATGAGGATCGCTGGATAAGCTCGCAGGCCGGACTGCAATAGTACAATTAACTATGTCAAGATAATGAAGAGAAAAGGCCGGATGCACGCATGAGCGAGCCATGTCACTTACGATGCGGCCTGGGGCTTAGTGCGGGGGCATCGTCCCGGACTACTATCAATGTCCCACGCGGTGTTGACCGCTGGGGCGCCCTTCCCCTTCTTGGGCATTTCCGCCTTCGGATGCGCCGAAGCCGCCCTCTTCTTCTTCCTCTCCTCAAGGGGAGGATTGTTTTCCTCCTCTTCCTCTTCCTCGCCATTGTCCTCAGGGGCAGAGGAATGAGCTTCGTCGTCTTCGGACGTCCCGTCCAAAGTGCCCTTGCGACGGGGGCCACTCTTGGCCCCCTTGGCCTTCTTCTTGGCCTTCTTCTCTGGTGCCTTATAAGGCACCGGCACCGGCATCTTCGCTAGACGCGGGATGACCGATTCTTCAGGCAGCGAAGCCGGACACTGGATCCGCTTCGCCCTCTTCATCTAGTCCTTAAAAACAAACAATAAAAGCTCAGGCATCATCCTTAAAACAAACAAGTGGAGAATGCATCAAAAAAGACATACCTCGCTAGCGAGGTGTTTAGCGTTGTGCCCGCGATCTGAATCTGTGGCCAGCGATTTCTCGTTGCCCTTAAAGAGCAACTTCCATGCACCTTCATGAGTAGTCTCGAAGAGCCTCACCAGGGTCTGGTGCTTCTTCAGGTTGAACTCCCACAGAGGGTGGCTTCGGCGCTGGCACGGAAGGATCCGACAAACTAGCATCACCTGGATCACATCAAAGAGCTTGATGTTCTTGGTTACCATGCTTTGAACGTGCGTCTGCAGCGCTATCAGCTCGTCAGGTGAACACCAGTCCGGACTCTTCTCGACCCTGGAGGTGAGTCGCATGGGAGCGCCGGAGCGGAATTCGGCAGCTGCGGCCCAGGTGGTGCTGCGAGGTTCTGTGATGTAGAACCACTGCTTCTGCCACTCCTTTACCGTGTCCACAAAAGTACGTTTGGGCCAGGAGACGTTGGACAGCTTGCTCACCATGGCTCCTCCGCACTTCGTGTGCTGGCCATCCACCACCTTCGGCTTCACGTTAAAGACTTTGAGCCATAGCCCGAAGTGGGGTTGGATGCGGAGGAAGGCCTCACACACGACGATAAACGCCGAGATGTTGAGGAAGGAATTAGGGGACAGATCATGGAAATCTATCCTGTAATAATACATCAGCCCGCAGACGAAATGGTGGAGTGGAAACCCTAGCCCGCGGAAGAAATGGGGGATGAACACTACCCTCTCGGTGGGCTTCGATATGGGGACGACTTGTCCCTCGGTCGGCAGGCGGTGAGTGATCTCCTTTGCCAAGTATCCAGCCGCCCGAAGCTCAGTAATGTCCTCCTCCTTGACGGAGGAGACCATCCACTTGCCTTAACCTCCGGATGTGGACATGGTTGCTTGAGTGGAAAGGAGATGAGAACTTGGGCGCTGGAGCTCGAGATTGGAAAGGCGAAGACAGAGAGAGGGTGTGAGAGAGGAAGAGGGAATCCTTATCCCCTTATAAAGGCAACGAATATTAAATGCCTTCTCACTCGCCTTAAGATTCGCCTATTCCCAAGGACTGTATAAATGGCACGGTTGGGTTACCCATGCCCGCATTGATGAGAATCCCGCGATAAGGGGACACGATCTCTGCTTTGACAAGAGGTGCGAATGGCAACCGTGTCTCGGGACGTGGGGCATCGAAAAATGAAAGCGGTTTGGAATTATGCCAGTCAGACGTAATACCGTGTTGCGAAAAAGTTGTCAGCAGATGGAACTCGTGTAAGAATATATTCTCTCTGCGGTTGTGTATGGTGTGTGTGACAGGTCCAGATACTATCATCGCATCCGAAGACTATCTTGAAGTTCGGATAGAAGGGAACCCGCCTTGCAATGCCGAAGACAATCTGCGCGCTGGACTCCTCGTCATTGAAGCCATGTTCAGGGGCTACTGAGGGAGTCCTAAACTAAGGGGTCCTCGGACATCCGGCCTATTACCCATGGGCTGGACTGATGGGCTGTGAAGACATGAAGGCCGAAGACTATACCCGTGTCCGGATTGGACTCTCCTTGGCGTGGAAGGCAAGCTTTGCGACCGAAGATGAAGATCCCTTCTTATGTAACCGACTCTATGTAAACCCTAGATCCCCCCGGTGTCTATATAAACCGGAGGGGTTAGTCTGGAAAGCATATTTTCGTGACCATAGTCATACAGGCTAGGATTCTAGGGTTTAGCCATTACAATCTCGTGGTAGATCAACTCTTGTAACACTCATATTCATCAAGATCAATCAAGCATGACGTAGGGTATTACCTCCATAGAGAGGGCCCGAACCTGGGTAAACATCGTGTCCCCCGTCTCCTGTTACCATCGATCCTAGACGCACAGTTCAGGACCCCCTACCTGACATCCGCCAGTTTTGACACCGACAGATAGTCCTTCCAAGATAGAGCATTGATGAGGCCATGGCTGGATTTGGGGTGCTATGGTTAAATGGTAATCATCCTCTGAAGTTTACTGCAGTAAACTTGGCCGTGCACTGCTGATCAAGAGGAACTTTATTGGAGCCGAAGAATTTGTCTGGGTGATTGATACGTCTCCAACATATCTATAATTTTTGATTGCTCCATGCTATATTATCTACTGTTTTGGACATTATTGGGCTTTATTATCCACTTTTATATTATTTTCGTGGCTAACCTATTAACCGGAGGCCCAGCCCAGAATTGTTGTTTTTTGCTTGTTTTAGGGTTTCGAAGAAAAGGAATATCAAATGGAGTCAAAACAGAATGAAACCTTCGGGAACGTGATTTTCTCAACAAATAAGACCAGGGAGACTTGGACCTTACGTCAAGAAACGAAACAGGAGGGCACGAGGTAGGGGGTGTGCCCACCCCCACCAGGCGCGCCCTCCACCCTCGTGGGGCCCCTGTTGCTCCACCGACGTACTCCTTCCTCCTATATATATCCACGTACCCCCAAACGATTAGATACGGAGCCAAAACCCTAATTCCACCGCCGTAACTTTCTGTATCCACGAGATCCCATCTTAGGGCCTGTTCCGGAGCTCCGTCGGAGGGGGCATCGATCACGGAGGGCTTCTACATCAACACCATAGCCTCTCCGATGAAGCGTGAGTAGTTTACCTCAGACCTACGGGTCCATAGTTAGTAGCTAGATGGCTTCTTCTCTCTTTTTGGATCACAATACAATGTTCTCCCCCTCTCTTGTGGAGATCTGTTCTATGTAATATTCTTTTTGCGGTGTGTTTGTTGAGACTGATGAATTGTGGGTTTATGATCAAGTCTATCTATGAATAATATTTGAATCTTCTCTGAATTCTTTTATGTATGATTGTTTATATTTGCAAGTCTCTTCGAATTATCAGTTTGGTTTGGCCTACTAGATTGATCTTTCTTGCAATGGGAGAAGTGCTTAGCTTTGGGTTCAATCTTGCGGTGTCCTTTCCCGGTGACAGTAAGGGCAGCAAGGCACGTATTGTATTGTTGCCATCGAGGATAACAAGATGGGGTTTTCTTCATATTGCATGAGTCTATCCCTCTACATCATGTCATCTTGCTTAAGGCATTACTCTGTTTTTAACTTAATACTCTAGATGCATGCTAGATAGCGGTCGATGAGTGGAGTAATAGTAGTAGATGCAGGCAGGAGTCGGTCTACTTGTCTTGGACATGATGCCTATATACATGATCATACCTAGATATTCTCATAACTATGCTCAATTCTGTCAATTGCTCAACAGTAATTTGTTCACCCACCGTAGAATACTTATGCTCTCGAGAGAAGCCACTAGTGAAACCTATGGCCCCCGGGTCTATCTTCATCATATTAATCTCCTACCACTTAGTTATTTCCTTTGCTATTTACTTTGCCTTTATTTTACTTTGCATCTTTTATCATAAAAATACCAAAAATATTATCTTATCATATCTATCAGATCTCACCCTCGTAAGTGGCCCTATAGGGATTGACAACCCCTATTT
Source organism: Triticum urartu (assembly GCF_056163025.1). Lineage (NCBI taxonomy): Eukaryota > Viridiplantae > Streptophyta > Magnoliopsida > Poales > Poaceae > Triticum > Triticum urartu. The sequence goes on from NC_141877.1 coordinate 311,103,773, forward strand.
GCATTGCTTGCGAGGATTTATTTGTTTTGTGCAGGTGCGAGGGACTCGCGCGTAGCCTCCTACTGGATTGATACCTTGGTTCTCAAAAACTGAGGGAAATACTTGCGCTACTTTGCTGCATCATCCCTTCCTCTTCGGGGAAAACCAACGCAGTGCTCAAGAGGTAGCAGTGATCAGCTTAGGAAGGACTATAATCCTGTTAACTTTGAGAATATTTGGATCAAGGTTTAACATAGTTGCTTTGCAACTGACCCAGATGGTCCAGAAAATGGATAAAGATGATGCATTCAAATGGTGTGGCCACTTGAGCTCGAATTTGGCAAGTCTTAGTGATTTGGTCAGATAAAGGTGCTGTAAAAATTTCATACCAATTGGATTCCCCAAAATGGTACTTTCTTCACAGCTATTCTCTCTGCCCAAAAGCTTGCAAAAATCCTAGAGAAATATCGGCTTGATGAATTGCTCCCAAATTTGGTGGAGAGATGTTATTTGGGCAGGATCACAATCTGGTAATTTCTCAGAATTAATGAAGCAATATAAAATATACTTGCTTCACAACCTGAAAATATTAACATAATCAAATATTTGAACCTGTGCTCACAACGATGGTTGGATGGGGCTGAAATTTGGAGGTGTGTGATGATATGAGCACATTAAGGAGTGTGCAAAATTTAAACTCATTTGGAAACTCCTAGCTAGTACTTCCTTCACAATGCCTTTTGTGTGACAGAAAGTTTGAAACTTTGCTGAGGAAGATTGGCTAGGCAAATAAAGTTGAATTTTTGCATGAGGCAATGATTTGGACATAAGAGAATGCCCAAAAGGTTTGGGAGCAATTAGGAAAGGGTAGTGGTACTTCCTTCACAGAAAGCCACTTTGGACAGAAATGAAGAATAATTATTGGGGAATTATTCTTGGGCTAGGGCAGGAAAGTTTGGGCATATTTGAGCAACATATGATCCAAAGAAATTATGAGAATTGATTGGGATTTTTGGGAGTGACAAAAATATAGGTTGCTTCACAACCTACGGCAGACAGGGTTATTCCTTTAATAGAAAAAGGAATATTCCTGAGAAAAGAATTTTAGGGTTTGAGCTAGAATGGAAACGGAATGATCTTGGGAAAGTTTTGAGAATGATGAGCCACATGGGAGGGGAATGAGGATGATTTCCCGGGTGGCAAGGCCACAGAACCACTCCAAAAAGAAAAATGGAGCAAAAACCAATAAATCAAAAAGAGAAAGAAACGGGCCAAAAGCCAGGCTGTTACAACTCTTACCCCCTTAAAGAAATCTCGTCCTCGAGATTTTGTTGCTCATGGAACAAGTATAACTTGAGGACACTGTTTCCAACTCGGGTATCCATTTCCTTTATTTATTGTTCCCCTGAGAATTTCAGATGATCAACTTACCTTGCTCTGGGGTGGTTTGCTTCACCTTTCCCAAATCCTGTCAGATTTTTTCTCGTATACCAATTCCTTTTTACTGACATTGATTTTCCATACCTATGGTGATATCCAATGGATCTAAGCATAAGTTTTCTTTTGGTCATGAAAACCTTTTTACTTCTGTCATGGGGTTGCTGCAATTAAATGCAGGCCTTCTGGTTTCGATAAATGCTTTGAATTAATCAAGGCCATCTTCTGATGGGATCTGACTGCTCATAGGTGGTACTGATTTATTTTGATTTATTCCTTTGGCTCGAGCATGAGATATGTGGGAAAGATTCGACTGCCTTTTGTCGTGAGCAATATAAGTGTGTATGGAGTTATAGTTGTGTCATACCTCAAATATTTACATCTTGAGACTGGCCCAACAGGGGGCTGACGGATAAAAGCTTTTCCTGATAGACTGGTCGTGTACTTGATTCTGTCGGTGAGTATACCGGGTTTGAGCTGATTGTTCAGCTTTTGATTTTCTCATTTTGTCGGTATACCCAATTGGATTTTTCCACACTAACCATTTCAAGTGGGTCAACGGGATATGAAATCCTTGTAAAATAGAGTAGGCCACTGAGAGTATGCCTTTGTGGATCCATATGGAATTATGGCCTCCAACTGATATGGGTATCTGGACCCTGATGGCCATGCAAAAATCATCATACCTTTGTTGTTAGTCTCACCCTTCAACGGTCATGATTTTCTTTGTTAAGATACCTTACTGAAATATCTTGGCCACACTTGTCCTTGATTCTTTGTATGACCATGGACGTGATTATGCAATATTTTTGACATTATCCCCTTGTGCCTGTTTTTTGACCTGGGTCCACACACATATGACATATACCCGGGGTTTGTAGCTGTACAGAGCTCATTGCTGAGGCCAATCATACAAGAAGGTGACGAGATTTTAGGACATCTCCTTGTCAGTTGCGGGAATAATGACCTTGATGACCATTGTCAAGACTGTTGATTATGTGATGTCATCCCCAGATCTTGTCGATCCTTGCAATTCATGAGATGTATCTCTGCTTATTTTCCTTTGCCTGACTCATGAGGTTATGGGATCCTTACTTTCCTTAGGTATATCTGTTGGATCCTTGCCGCCTCTCGTATGAGTGACTGATATGATTGGGGAAAGATGTGTAGCCGAACACTTGATTTCTAAAGCAGACATCTACTTTGACTAACCTATACTTCTGACCAAAATATTGCTGATCTGACTCTTGAGATGTACTGCCGTATATTTCCAACTCATCATGTAATCTCTGAGGACGGTACATAGTGTTGTTCTGACGGGGGCTGAGGGGCTTACGAGAGAAGCCATCTGAGTAGCTTGTTGAGGAAGACTTGTTAACTTCTGCTCAAATCTTTTGTCTGGGTATCGTGCGGAAGAATACTCTATAACTTACACACGAAGCTTGGTCTGATTATTGTGCTGGAGAAGCCTGAGTTCCGTACTTGAGAAGGTTCTCCTCGGGTTTGCTTGTTGAGAAAAATTCATTTACGTCTGCCAGAAGCTTTTAACGAGGTATCTTGCTGCGAAAGACCGGGTATCTTGGACCGAAAATTGTTCACATATCGTGCTGAGGAAAATGGAGGAGCCTTGCATCATAAATTTCTTCTGATAACGTGTGGAAGAAGACTGAGTTTCTTACATGCAAATTGAAATGTACACACATGCCCATAATATTCTGTGGCTGATTATTTTCATGAGAAATTTGTTTGACTATCTTCCTTGAGCATATCACATTCTGACTTTATTTCGGATGATAACATATTTCAAGCATCATTTATTGCTGAGCCAGACCTTGTATATGAGCCATACCTTTGTCTGAAAATATATTCCATTGGTCTTGCAACTATCTTGTCTTTCTGCTGGTTGGATCATAACTGTTGTAAGGATTTTGTACTGATGTGGACTTGAGGCTGATAATCAATCCAATACACCATTGGTATTCTGAGTACATATTAGTGCTATAATGCAGTTGACTGGGTAGACCATAATGTTTAGCTGAGCTTCTTCCAAATATTTGAAATCCTTATTACTTCTTCGAGTCCGGTGTTAGTTGATGAGCAACTCTTTATAGGGGAAAAATAATGTAACACCGGGGCCCCAAAAAGAAAGAAGCAAAAGAGAACTCAACTAAACAAAAGCACACAACAACAATCATTACACACTCAAACAAAGTCACATAGTACTGCTAGTCACACAATATGCATGTCTACTTAAGCACAGAAATCTCGCGGGATCTCTGATTCTATGATCTAGAATCCTGTGACGGTGTGCACGAGGACGAATAAATGTGTGGAAGGATTGGTGTAAACAACGCTACACCAAGTGCTAGCTTAGCCAGGTAGCAACCTGGACTAGCTTGGAGGCGAGGACGCACTCAGTAATCATGTAGTGGGACACGAAGGTCGCAACCACATTATTATCAAGAAGACGAAAAAAGATCTGTACTCGTCCAAGAAATAGGATAGCGGGGAAAACTGAGGCTGCTGACATTGCCCTTTCTTGATAACTAAGATCATTAAGGGATGCCAACACGAGAAAATGAAAGAGAGATTCGTAATAGAAGCATGTCCATCACCGAAACGATAGGCGGGGTTGAAAGGGGATATCGGCGAGATACCTGAGCACCATGTTTGCAAACAGTGTCGAGATCACTTGGCATCACTCTGCTGGGACAGAAATGACACCAAACACTGAAGAACGAGCAAGAAAAGAAAACTGGAGAAATGCAAAGGCTGGGCTGTAGTTGATCCGAACCGACGCCAACTACACTCACCAGATAAACCATTAGCAATAAATACTAAGGCTATATGCATGCTATGCAATAGACAAATGCAGCAACCAAATGCAATAAACAAGCCAGACTTTAAACTACCGACTTCTACCCGTTTCTACCACTCGCGCTGACTAGGGCGTCCTACAACCAGACCTGCTCTAATACCAAGCCTGTGGCACCCCGGCTCAGATAAACCGGAACGCCCCGTATTCCAGCCCAAAGATCGAGGAGAAGTCTCTAGAATATGGCATTGCTTGACGTAGAACAAATCAGCTCTTACTACAAGAATATTAATACAAGGGTCTAATGTTACCAAGAAGCACATCAGCATGGTGACACTACGCCTGCGATACTACACTTGCTCTATGCTCGCAACGGAACAACGACGAAGGTGGTGAAATCCACTCTGCAGGGACTCTGGCTGGAATTCTTAGCCTAGCTCACAAACAAGGGATCCACGGCAAATAAGCAATCAAATCTGGCATGACCTGCAAACTGGCATGACACGCCAGGTCAGTACATTGAATGTACTTGCAAGCTCACAGCAACCAAAGCAATCAAGACAAACAACAACATGGCATTTATAGGTTAAGTAGGAATTATTATGAGATCATCAGGATAACATGGCATGAACAACATGAACATGATACAACTAGAACAATATGAGCATGGCATGAACATATAAATATGAAGATACTAGCATGCAACATGATGACACTATATGCACCACTTATTCTGCTCGTGTTACCTCGTAACCATCACATGCATCACTTACTGACCTCAGACATCACACGATCGTCTCAGGATCCAATCAAGCTTGGTATAAACAATATCGTAGTAATCATTAAATGACCATAAGGAGCTTGATCTTTACCCACAATTCTCGCACAACATCACGAATATCCAACAAATCGATATCCTCGATACCACGGTGATCATTCACGGATCACAAACGGAACCCCTCGTGGCTGTACGGGTCACCACGTAACCAAACGGTGATTGTTCGCGGATCACAAACGGAACCAATCTTGGTTCAACGGGTTACCTCGTAACCAAACGGTGATCATTCATGGATCACATAACCAACTTATCTTATCATCGAACCAGGGTTGTTATTAAGCACATTATTAGTGTTGACCCATAGTGTGACCAAGTACGAACTGGGCCCTTATCCGTGGGCGCGGGTATCGATAGATTTAATATACACTCTGCAGAGGTAGCACACTTTACCCACACCACATAACCCATGGCCTCGCTCTCCCATTCGGGTGGACCAACGACAAAACCATCCTACTGCCATGACACTCTCCCGGCCACTCCGACCAACACCCCCTTGGGGTTCAGTCCTGGGTGGCCCCATGCCTACCAAAGGCGCCATGGATACCGTCGTGGCAAAACGGCCACCATCGTGGCAAAACAAAACGGTCCCAAACGAGGACAAAAGCACTTATCATCCAACTACGGGCACACAAGGCTTATGTCTGCCTACCTGATCAGGGTAGCGCGCGCCCATAACCTTCCCTCATTGGAGACACCGGCGAGAGGCACGACAATAGACCCAGTTAGGACCTTCCCATAAAGGCAAGTGTGGTTGCACTGGTCAGCTCGATATGGTGGCACCATGACTCAACCAATAGTCATTGAAGTTCAATTTAATCTGGTTAAACTTGAATGCAAATATGCTGAGCCATGATAAAATAACATGATGCAATTACAATGCATGAGCATGATATCAACATGAGCATGAGGGTGCAACATAACTATCAACCATATCAATAATGAATCACATCCAACTGAGCAAGGCATAATGACGAGCATGAATATTACAAGCATAACACTACTCATAGCATAACATGACCATTAGCATCAATCATAAGTACCATGCAAGAACACAACAATAACATAACCGGGTAAACACTTAACCAACTAACAACAAGGAACAATGCATATCACCGGTACTCGGTAACCGACGACAGTCATGCACCGAAGAACATGACCAACCCAACATGTACTACTGCCAAGCATGGCCAATATGAAAGTACTAACAGGTAGAACATGATAACAGAGTGCAAGAAAACATAACATGACGGTAATCACTGATCTACAAGCCTAATCGAAATAACAATATCAGTAGCAAAACAAACATACAATTATTAAAGATTCAAGTTGAAAACCAATGCTAATGCATGGCTATCATGCAAATGGTGGTTGTGCCTTTCCTGGGGTGAAGGGATTCATCGGGAGAAAGTGCGAGAAGCTCGCAGAAAGAATCGCCGAAAAACGTTCTCTCTCGGAGGGGGCTGATTAAGGGCAAGAGCATAATGGTCATTTTCGGAATGTTAACACATGGTGAAAATGATACCAACAGAACGGGCTTGACGAGACGAAGAAGTGGGCTTTGGAATCACCTCATTTGGAGTTAGGAACAAAACGATATAGTTGTTTTTTGCCAGGGACCCATTTGTAAAGAAAATATCTTCCGGCGGGGCTTGAACAGAAAAACGGAAAGCACAATCAGAGAAATACGATTTCAATAAACTGAAAACATATTTGGGGCTGAAGAGGAAATGAAATGCGCTTTTGGTGGAGGAAAACATATTCCGAAGAATACGCTTTCACTTATCCACGTCAGCAGCCCGGGTCAACGTGGGAGACTTACAGGCAGGGCCTACCACTTAACCACGTGGGCCGGACGGGGTCAAAGCTTGTGTGGCTGACAAGGGGGTCCCACGCATGGTGGGACCCGTCGGCCTGGGTCACCTTCTTCCTCCGTCTCCCACACCAGACCGAAGGCAGGCCTGGCCCCGACGGCAATTGCCGGCAACACGGGCCACCACAGGTGGCGCCCGACCTACCGTTGGAATCAGTAGAGTGAGGCGGTCCTGTCCCTGGGTGACTCAGCCGTCGGGGAGCTCTGAGCTGAGCGAGGCAGCAACCGCGGTGGACGACGGCTATGGTCGGAGATGAGCTCACGGCGATGGCGGTCCAGCGACGAGACGAAGGGGAGGGGAGACCCTTCTAGGTGGAGGGGTTCTACTAGTGGTGGATGGAAGGAGGGAGGGGCTCGGCTCCGGGTGAATTTAGGCCGGAGGGGACGGCGGCCATGGTGGCATAGGGAGACGAGGAGAGGCTACGGGGCTCAGGAAAGTAGCTAGGGAGGAGTGTGGGAATGAGGTGAGGGCGATGCCGTGCTTGGGAGGCCATGGGGAGGGCCATTTATAGGCGGGCGAGGGAGGTCGTGGCCGAGTGCCACCGCTCGAGCTTGGCCAAAGCTCTGGCTAGCTCAGCGATCATGGGCAGGCATGGGAACACGACGAAGCATTGATGTAGGTGTCACGGAGAGGTAGACGACGCCGGGGAGCAGAGGAAGAAGCCGAGCACCATTAAAACATGTCGGGACACTGTGCTCCCGTGGGTGAGTGTCGGCGAGCATCGGTGGGGATGCGGACGGAGGGGGAAGGGGTCCAGGGGAACGGAGATGATGAGGACAAGCCAAGGGACATGCTCAGGCACGCGAAGACGACGAGTGGGGAGCAGGCAAAGCAGGAACGGTGCCCTGGACGCGGCCACTGCGCAAAGAGCGCGTGTACAGCCACGCCATCGCCGTAGTCACCACGTGAACCGGGGCATTCAATGCTCTACAACACCCAAAATGTTGTCTAGCTGATAGTCCTTCCAAGATAGAGCATTGATGAGGCCATGGTTGGATCTGAGGTGCTATGGTTAAATGGTAATCATCGTCTGAAGTTTACTGCAGTAAACTTGGCCGTGCACTGGTGATCAACAGGAACTTTATTGGAGCCAAAGAGTTTTTCTGGGGTGATCAACTTAGGAAGGACTATAATCCTGTTAACTTTGAGAAGATTTGGATCAAGGTTTAACCTAGTTGCTTTGCAACTGACCCATATGGTCCAGAAAATGGATCAAGATGATGCACTCAAATGGTGAGGCCACTTGAGCTCAAATTTGGCAAGGCTTAGTGATTTGGACAGATAAAGGTTCTGTAAAAATTTGTTACCAATTGGATTCACCAAAATGGTATTTCATTCACAGCTATTCTCTATGTCCAGAAACTTGCAAAAATCCTAGAGAAATATTGGTTTGATGAATTGGTCCCAAATTTGGTGGAGAGATGTTATTTGGGCAGGAGCACAATCTGATAATTTCTCAGAATTAATGAAGCAATATAAATATACTTGCTTCACAACCTGAAAATATTAACAGAATCAAATATTTGACCCTGTGCTCACATAGATGATTGTATGGGGCTGATATTTTGAGGAGTGTGATGATATGAGCACGTTAAGGAGTGTGCCAAATTTCAACTCATTTGGAAACTCCTAGCTAGTACTTCCTTCAAAATGCCTTCTGTTTGACAGAAAGTTTGAAAAATTGCTAAGGAATATTGGCTAGGCAAATAAAGTTGAATTCTGGCATGAGGCAATGATTTGGACATAAGAGAATTCGCAAAAGGTTTGGGAGAAATCAGGAAAGGACAGGTGGCACTTCCTTCACAGAAAGCCACACTGGACAGACAGGGTTATTCCTTTAATAGAAAAAGGAATATTCTTGAGAAAATAATATTAGGGTTTGGGCTAGAATGGAAATGGAATGATCTTGGGAAAGTTTTGAGAATGATGAGCCACATGGGAGGGGAATGAGGATGATTTCCCATGTGGCAAGGCCACAGAACCACTCCAAAAAGAAAAATAGAGCAAAAACCAATAAATCAAAAAGAAAAAGAAACGGGCCAAAAGCCAGGATGTTACATGTTCTCTCCACACACTTGTGGGCCTAGTAAGTTGACGCGTCCCCTAAAAAAACCAAGTTGACGCGTATGCAAGGCTTTGTCAACTTATAGTCAACACAAGGTTTGTGACGCCCTCGATTTGACCATACACTAATCATGCACGCAAATGTGTACGATCAAGATCAAGGACTCACGGGTAGATATCACAACACAACTCTACAAATAAAATAAGTCATACAAGCATCATATTACAAGCCAGGGGCCTCGAGGGCTCGAATACAAGAGCTCGATCATAGACGAGTCAGCGAAAGCAACAATATCTGAGTACAGACATAAGTTAAACAAGTTTGCCTTAAGAAGGCTAGCACAAACTGGGATACAGATCGAAAGAGGCGCAGGCCTCCTGCCTGGGATCCTCCTAAACTACTCCTGGTCGTCGTCAGCGGGCAGCACGTAGTAGTAGGCACCTCCGGTGTAGTAGGAGTCATCGTCGACGGTGGCGTCTGGCTCCTGGACTCCAGCATCTGGTTGCGACAACCAGAATGAAAGGAAAGGGGGAAAAGGGGAAGAAAGCAACCGTGAGTACTCATCCAAAGTACTCACAAGCAAGGAGCTACACTACATATGCATGGGTATCAAATGGAGTAAGGGTATCATATGTGGACTGAACTGCAGAATGCCAGAATAAGAGGGGGATAACTAATCCTTTCGAAGACTACGCTTCTGGCAGCCTCCGTCTTGCAACATGTAGAAGAGAGTAGACTGAAGTCCTCCAAGTAGCATCGCATAGCATAATCCTAACCGATGATCCTCCCCTCGTCGCCCTGTGAGAGAGCGATCACCGGTTGTATCTGGCACTTGGAAGGGTGTGTTTTATTAAGTATCTGGTTCTAGTTGTCATAAGGTCAAGGTACAACTCCAAGTCGTCCTGTTACCGAAGATCACGGCTATTCGAATAGATTAACTTCCCTGCAGGGGTGCACCACATACCCCAACACGCTCGATCCCATTTGGCCGGACACACTTTCCTGGGTCATGCCCGGCCTCGGAAGATCAACACGTCGCAGCCCCACCTAGGCACAACAGAGAGGTCAGCACGCCGGTCTAAACCTAAGCGCACAGGGGTCTGGGCCCATCGCCCTTAGCACACCTGCACGTTGCGAACGCGGCCGGAAGCAGAACTAGCCCCCTTAATACAAGAGCAGACTTACGTTCCAATCCGGCGCGCGCCACTCAGTCGCTGACGTCACGAAGGCTTCGGCTGATACCACGACGCCGGGATACCCATAACTACTCCCATGTAGATGGTTAGTGCGTATAGACCAAATGGCCAAACTCAGATCAAATACTCAGATCTCGTTAAGCGTGTTAAGTATCCGCGAACGCCGACCAGGGCCAGGCCCACCTCTCTCCTAGGTGGTCTCAACCTGCCCTGTCGCTCCGCCACAAAGTAACAGTCGGGGGCCGTCGGGAACCCAGGCCCACCTCTACCGGGATGGAGCCACCTGCCCCTTCAGCCCCCATCTCCGAACAGTATCACAGGTAATGTAACTGTGTAAAGTATATTGTATATGCCCGTGATCACCTCCCGAAGTGATCACGGCCCAGTAGTATAGCATGGCAGATGGACAAGAGTGTAGGGCCACTGATGGAATACTAGCATCCTATACTAAGCAGTAGGATAGCAGGTAATGGTAACAACAGTAGTAGTAAGGACAAGCTATGCATCAGGATAGGAATAACGAAAAGCAGTAACATACTACACTACTTTAATGCAAGCAGTATAGAGGAGAGTAGGCGATATCTGGTGATCAAGGGGGGGGCTTGCCTGGTTGCTCTGGCAAGAGAGAGTGGTTGTCAACACCGTAGTCGTACACACGGACATCGGCAGCGGTCTCGGAGTCTACCAGAAAGGAGTAACGGAGGGGGAACACAATAAATAACAGAGCAATCAAATGCAACACAAAGCAAGACGCGGCAATACGTTGTGCTAGGGGTGACCTAACGCGGTACGAGGTGGTACCGGTGAAGGGGGAGAACATCCGGGAAAATATCCCCGGTGTTTCTCGTTTTCGGACAGATGAACCGGAGGGGGAAAGTTGCGTGTTCGCTATGCTAGGGATGCGTGGCGGATGAACGGGCTGCGTATCCGAATTCGTCTCGTCGTTCTGAGCAACTTTCATGTACAAAGTTTTTTCATCCGATATACGGTTTATTTCATATTAATTTTCTAATGTTTTAATTCATTTTTGGAATTAACAGATTTAGTTTAAATAAAAACAGATTTACTGCATCAGCATGACATCATCATGATGTCAGTAGTCAATAGTGTGTTTGACTGGGTCAGCTGATGTGTGGGTCCTGGTTGTCATAGACTACTAACTAATTATTTGTTAACATTTAATTACCAGGTTTAATTAGAGTTAATTAGTTATCTAAACAGTGTTAATTAAGTTAATTAATTAATTACATAAATAATTAAGTATTATTTAATTTAACTAATCCTTTTTATTAAATTAATTATATATTTCCTTTTTTTTAATTCGTTCTGGGGCGGGTCCACGTGTCATTGCCCCCAGGGGCCTATCGGGCGTGGCCCGAAAGAGCAAGCGGGCAGCGGGCGAAGCGATGCCCGACCAGGCGAGGGCCGAGCGGCCGCCGACGGGCGCCGGCGTCGGGCGACGACCGGGGCCGCGGCGAGGCTGGCCGAGAATGGCACCGGCGAGGCCGGACGAGCGCCGGACTGCCGTAGAGGACGGCGGGTCGCGCGAGGGGGCGGTGGAGGCGGCTACAGGGCAGGGCGGCAGGGGAGCCGCGGGACCGTGCGGCAGCGAGCAACGGGAGCGAAGCGGCGTCGCAGGGCAGCGGGGCGCCGGCGGGGAGTCGAGGCGGGCGCGGCAGTAGCAGCCGAGGCGAGGCGGAGCGAGCGGCAGCAAGCGATGCAGAGGAGGAGGGAGGCTCACGGGGTAGTTGTAGGGTATGAGGCAGCGGGTGGTGGGGCGGTTGACGGGGACGACCGGGACGGAGAGGAGAAGCAGGCCAGCGGGGAAGAGGCGCCGTCGAGGTCGAGATCCGGCGGAGAGGTTCGGTGCGGCGACCCTGGAGGAGCGGGCGGGCGGAGGCGGCGGTCCTCAGGCACGGTGCGGCGCAGTCCGGTGATGGTGAACGGCGGCGCCGCCAACGGGGACGGCCCGATCCGATCTGGATCGGGTGAGAGGGAGAGACGAGGGAGGCGTTCAGCAGGGTCCAGCGGGGTCGAACGGCGTCGGAGCCACCGGGGTAGAGACGAGGGGCGTCGGGCAGAGGTGAGGGGGATCTCTCGATCCAAAACGAGAGAACGAGAGGGAGAGGTGGATCGGGGGGAGTGGGGTGTAGCGGGCTAGGGTTTGCGGGTGGTGGTGGGGGGTTATGCGAGGAGAGATGGGCCGGTCGGGGTGGGCTGGCTGACTGGGCCGGCCAGTTGGCTAGCTGCGCCAGTTGGCTCAGTTGGCCAGGGGGGTTCTCTTTTTCATTTTATTTTCTATTTAAAACTTTGCTATTGTTTTCAATTAAACTGTAAACAGTTTTGTTAGATATGAGACTTGCCTCATAAAACAAGCACATTATGTCTACGAGTCACAAAATGTTCGAGGCCAAAATGAGTTGTCTAATCATTTCTAGAAATTGGAAAGGCCAATTTTAAATGTTGGCAGACCACTAAATAAATTTCCAGGGGCACTTTTGAATCACAAAAGAGGTTGGTTCCAACATGATAATTAACCAGAGATTATTTGCCACACTTTGAACATTTTAGTTTTAATATTTGAAAACTTTTACTATTTGCCTGATTTTGAATTTGAATTTGAATCGGTTTGAACTAACGTGAGATTAACAACAGTAACCGCGATGGCGTGGCATCATTAGCAGAGGTTTACTGTAGCTTAATTATCCGGGCGTCACAATTCTCCTCTACTACAAGAAATCTCGTCCCGAGATTTAAGAGAGGGGTAAGGGGGAAGGTTCTGGTTACGAAATTCTAGCGAGTGTTCTCGGTCTTGGTTGCTCTTCTCGAAGAGGTAGATCCACTACATTGACATCTTCATTTCTCTGCTTCAGGTCATCATAGTGAAGTCGTCCTTTTCTTCGGGATCTCCATCGTTCTTACAAAGAATAAAGGGTGGTTATTCCGAGAGAGCGGACCTCTACAAGGTTGACTACCTGGTCGATAACATTGGGGAAGGTGGTAGAAAGTAACTCTCGAATTGAAACTGAAGAAAATATCGAGAGCAAGGTACGAAGGTGCAATAAGAAGTTTGAAGTGGATAGGCAATCATTTGTTGCCTGATACGAAATGTGAAGGGGTTCAGAGCATTGGGAATAAGTATTGCGCCTGATACCAGAATAGATCACTAGGCAGGTGGCCCGTGAATTACATACGAAGTCAAGCGTGGGGAATAAGTTTGACAACAGGGTGTATAGGAGAGTCAGGTTTCGATCCTGTGGAACTGTGGGTTATGGGCCCACCATGTGGGTTAACATAGGGATGGGCGTTGACATCTTGCATGGTCATGATAGCAAGGCATGTCAGAGGATCAGCCTATCAGTTATGTCGGCAACAACGTCGGTACCAAGGGCGAGGGACGAAGAGAACCATTTTCCTGCTCGTTGAACGAGGCGGACCAATAGGCAAAGTTCTCGTCCATCGGTGGTTACCGGAATGCTATCAACAAAAGCAACAGGGTCTTACTGACAGAGTGGTATAACGAAGTGCTTAACTAAGAAGGGAATTATCACTTCTCAGTTAAGTCAGATTACTGGAAAGGTTAAACAAAACAAGGGAAAGGATAGTATGATTATCATATTAAACAAAACAATGGAAAGGAAAACGTGTTTAAACACATAATTCAGGGGTATATCCTTCCCAAGGACAAGCAAAACATGATATCCATGACAGGATATAATGTAGAAAACTCTTTAGGTAAGGGGAGAGAAATTTCATGACATTACCCATACAACGGTGTTTGGATAATTGAGCAAGAAACATTTAGCATTGGGCTTCAAATGTTCTTGTTGAAAATCGAAGTACCATCTACATGCTTCGAGATAGCATTGACATGGTCAACAGGTGAAGATCAGACTTTGGAAACACAAAGGATCCATCAGGAATAACTGGTAGAATAAGTCTTACAATTTCCTTACGGAAGAATGGTTAGCCTTGCTAAAAAGGAAGAACTATAACAATAGGTCCTCCGGCCAGGGGTGCTAGGCATGACATCACCTTACTAGGTTATATAAAGACCAATGTTATGACTCTTGGAATAGGTTCCAACCATCATATCTGATCGAGATTCAGATCAGATTGGTGTCAGGATAACTCGGACTCATGATGCCCGAGAAGGAAAGGGGCAACACAATTAGATGAGATGGAGTTGCAAAATTCTCGGGAAATGTACTATGGAAGCAAGTCCCGAATCATGAGTTCATCATTTAACCAAGGAGAGGACGAGGAGGTGGCTGATGAACTCAACGATTATTCATTGAAATTTTCAAAGGATGGATTTCCACACTTATGTGAATCAAGGAGATAACATTTGTCAGATCAAATGATGTAATGAAGCATGTTTGAGGAAAACATACACAATTAAACATTGGTAGAAAGGTGCGCCCGAAATATGGGTTGGGCTGCACGACCAATGTCAGAATGGTGATTCAATAATAAATAGTCTAAGAATGAATGGCCGACCATTATTCAAAGCAATAGGGTTGCTAGAAAGGCAGAATCCAAACAGCACCGTTCACTTGTTGGTACCCCGGTTGGAATCAACGCGAGGACCAAGAAGGAATGGTGATGATGAGAAGTATCACTATACCAAGAATTCTTAAGAGGAGGAGCAATCCTCACAACATCCTTGATATTAAAAGATGGTAATACTCCAAGGTAGAACACAACACTAGCTGGAGAACAAGTTGCATTCACTATGTGGGGAAGTTCATGATGAAAGGAAGTCAAGGGTGTTGTCGATGATAATAAAAATCATCGAGGGCAAGGAGGGTATTTCTCATCATGAGCACAGTTGACATCTCGGAAGAAGTCAAAGTGTTGAAGGTGATCCGACACATTTGCCGGGAGGTTTCAAGAGGATGCAATCAAATAACAACGGCAACAAGCAAGGAAATGACAAAGTGGCAAGTTATAGGATCAATATATAAGAGGCAAGCTCGGAACCAAAGTTGCATTCCAAGACAAGCAACAAGATGTTGAAAGCTTGACGTAAGTCGTGCTCACACACTGAAGAATACGTGCACCAGAGAATGACAAGGTAGCACAGTCAAAGGTAGCAAGACCAGGATGCAGCTGATAGTCTAGGAATGACCAGCTTGAGTTTAGAATTTCCCAGTAAAAATACTAGGGGTATTTGATTTGTAGTGCGGAATAATTTCACTAGTCGGTGTTCTCGGTTGACAACAACCTATAACCTAAGAACAATTGGACCTGGTGAGTAATAACAATTGATGAAGAACCCATAAGAAGTTATGATGTTCCATGATATTCTTGAGATACCAGATTGTAATACTTGACGGTAGAGCAGAGTAGAGGGTGGACACATGAAGTGATCTGCAGAAGACAAGTACTTCATCTTGTCTGAGAAATGGAATCAAAGGGGATCAATCATGGTCGGAGCCATGATAGCAAGGGATCAATTCACAGGTACCAGATGATATTATACCAAGGAAATAGTTATTATTACAAGAAGTTTCCATGATAGGATCTACATCATGTCCATGGGCATGAACACAAAGTTCAAGGTCGACTCCCACTTCTCCAATGCATAACCTTTCATTTACTTCTCGCGTTCGATGAAGTTGTAGTGTTGAAATTTTATCTGGCAAAATACCAGAAGAGTATGACTCGTGAAAACTTTCGAGTTCACACATATTAAGGAAGGCATAGGTTCAAGCCATCGGGGCTTCTTAGCACATGTACCACGAACTTCAGGAGTAAATAACACAAGCTCAAAAGTAGAGCATGGTTGACAAAGCGGAGGATACAATTTACCAAAGGCATTATATACCCGTGGAAAGGCTCACAAGGTTATTGAATATGAAGGACGATGTCGGATGAAATCCAACAAAATGGATCGGGCGATCCACAACGGAGCTTATGTGAGTATCGGTACTCAATCAGACAAAGAAAGAATGCACAGCATCATCTTATAGAACATCTGAATAATTCGATGTTTAGATAACAAAGGAATTATGATTTTCAAATCAAGGGATCAGGAGCAAACGCTCTGATCAAGGACGGACAAGTTGAATAGACTTAGGGGTACAATCGATGGCAATCTGATTGGTTAAGAACCAGCTCATGTTTAAAATGACGTCTGAGCCGGGAAGATAATTTAAAAGGATCAACTGATGATTGCGTGCTTTCACACACATGTTGAATCGATAGGATCAAAATGATGGTGTCAAAGGATACTAATGAATATTGCTACACATATGGAAAGCATCCATATTGCAAGCAGACAAGTATTTGCCGAGCAATAGTTTGAGGAGGATACTCGGAAGATCGGGTAGTATTTCCAAGTATTTTGAAAAGCATATGAACAACTGGGGATAAGCGGATACTTGATAAGTGCGAGAATTATCCATAGGGGTATTCAGGTGACAAAGAACAGCAAGGCAATAAGCTCAAAGGATTATCAAAACAACGACGAGTATTTCGGGGTATCTTGTAATAACAAGACCAACTGGGGATGAATGTAAGAATAACAACTGCAAGTAGTTATCCATAAGGGTTGACGGTGGAAGGGTAATTGCAAACGCGATGAAGACAAGTTCTCGGGTTAACCGCGGAGAGTATCTTCAGGGTCTTCATGTGCAGCAGACGATCCTCAGTAATAAGTGGCTCTCCGGGTGAAAGTGATAATGAGATCCTAATGTTAGATTTAGCAAAATTCATTTAACCCGAATAGAAGAGAGATCAGAGTCCCAGAGTAAAGGTCGAGGAGTAAAAGATCCTAGTACCACCCAATGGCGACGTGGGCCCATGGGCCACACAGCCATGTTAGTAAAAGTTTTTGCAATGTCTAGACTCGACTTTGGCCAAGGAGTGTGGAAGGGGGATTCCTACAGGCAGTCGGCTCTGATACCAACTTGTGACGCCCCCGATTTGACCGTACACTAATCATGCACGCAAATGTGTACGATCAAGATCAAGGACTCACGGGTAGATATCACAACACAACTCTACAAATAAAATAAGTCATACAAGCATCATATTACAAGCCAGGGGCCTCGAGGGCTCGAATACAAGAGCTCGATCATAGACGAGTCAGCGAAAGCAACAATATCTGAGTACAGACATAAGTTAAACAAGTTTGCCTTAAGAAGGCTAGCACAAACTGGGATACAGATCGAAAGAGGCGCAGGCCTCCTGCCTGGGATCCTCCTAAACTACTCCTGGTCGTCGTCGGCGGGCAGCACGTAGTAGTAGGCACCTCCGGTGTAGTAGGAGTCGTCGTCGACGGTGGCGTCTGGCTCCTGGACTCCAGCATCTGGTTGCGACAACCAGAATGAAAGGAAAGGGGGGAAAGGGGAAGAAAGCAACCGTGAGTACTCATCCAAAGTACTCGCAAGCAAGGAGCTACACTACATATGCATGGGTATCAAATGGAGTAAGGGTATCATATGTGGACTGAACTGCAGAATGCCAGAATAAGAGGGGGATAACTAATCCTTTCGAAGACTACGCTTCTGGCAGCCTCCGTCTTGCAACATGTAGAAGAGAGTAGACTGAAGTCCTCCAAGTAGCATCGCATAGCATAATCCTAACCGATGATCCTCCCCTCGTCGCCCTGTGAGAGAGCGATCACCGGTTGTATCTGGCACTTGGAAGGGTGTGTTTTATTAAGTATCTGGTTCTAGTTGTCATAAGGTCAAGGTACAACTCCAAGTCGTCCTGTTACCGAAGATCACGGCTATTCGAATAGATTAACTTCCCTGCAGGGGTGCACCACATACCCCAACACGCTCGATCCCATTTGGCCGGACACACTTTCCTGGGTCATGCCCGGCCTCGGAAGATCAACACGTCGCAGCCCCACCTAGGCACAATAGAGAGGTCAGCACGCCGGTCTAAACCTAAGCGCACAGGGGTCTGGGCCCATCGCCCTTAGCACACCTGCACGTTGCGAACGCGGCCGGAAGCAGAACTAGCCCCCTTAATACAAGAGCAGGCTTACGTTCCAATCCGGCGCGCGCCACTCAGTCGCTGACGTCACGAAGGCTTCGGCTGATACCACGACGCCGGGATACCCATAACTACTCCCACGTAGATGGTTAGTGCGTATAGACCAAATGGCCAAACTCAGATCAAATACTCAGATCTCGTTAAGCGTGTTAAGTATCCGCGAACGCCGACCAGGGCCAGGCCCACCTCTCTCCTAGGTGGTCTCAACCTGCCCTGTCGCTCCGCCACAAAGTAACAGTCGGGGGCCGTCGGGAACCCAGGCCCACCTCTACCGGGATGGAGCCACCTGCCCCTTCAGCCCCCATCTCCGAACAGTATCACAGGTAATGTAACTGTGTAAAGTATATTGTATATGCCCGTGATCACCTCCCGAAGTGATCACGGCCCAGTAGTATAGCATGGCAGACGGACAAGAGTGTAGGGCCACTGATGGAATACTAGCATCCTATACTAAGCAGTAGGATAGCAGGTAATGGTAACAACAGTAGTAGTAAGGATAGGCTATGCATCAGGATAGGAATAACGAAAAGCAGTAACATACTACACTACTTTAATGCAAGCAGTATAGAGGAGAGTAGGCGATATCTGGTGATCAAGGGGGGGGCTTGCCTGGTTGCTCTGGCAAGAGAGAGTGGTCGTCAACACCGTAGTCGTACACATGGACATCGGCAGCGGTCTCGGAGTCTACCGGAAAGGAGTAACGGAGGGGGAACACAATAAATAACAGAGCAATCAAATGCAACACAAAGCAAGACGCGGCAATACGTTGTGCTAGGGGTGACCTAACGCGGTACGAGGTGGTACCGGTGAAGGGGGAGAACATCCGGGAAAATATCCCCGGTGTTTCTCGTTTTCGGACAGACGAACCGGAGGGGGAAAGTTGCGTGTTCGCTATGCTAGGGATGCGTGGCGGATGAACGGGCTGCGTATCCGAATTCGTCTCGTCGTTCTGAGCAACTTTCATGTACAAAGTTTTTTCATCCGATATACGGTTTATTTCATATTAATTTTCTAATGTTTTAATTCATTTTTGGAATTAACAGATTTAGTTTAAATAAAAACAGATTTACTGCATCAGCATGACATCATCATGATGTCAGCAGTCAATAGTGTGTTTGACTGGGTCAGCTGATGTGTGGGTCCTGGTTGTCATAGACTACTAACTAATTATTTGTTAACATTTAATTACCAGGTTTAATTAGAGTTAATTAGTTATCTAAACAGTGTTAATTAAGCTAATTAATTAATTACATAAATAATTAAGTATTATTTAATTTAACTAATCCTTTTTATTAAATTAATTATATATTTCCTTTTTTTTAATTCGTTCTGGGGCGGGTCCACGTGTCATTGCCCCCAGGGGCCTATCGGGTGTGGCCCGAAAGAGCAAGCGGGCAGCGGGCGAAGCGATGCCCGACCAGGCGAGGGCCGAGCGGCCGCCGACGGGCGCCGGCGTCGGGCGACGACCGGGGCCGCGGCGAGGCTGGCCGAGAATGGCACCGGCGAGGCCGGACGAGCGCCGGACTGCCGTAGAGGACGGTGGGTCGCGCGAGGGGGCGGTGGAGGCGGCTGCAGGGGAGCCGCGAGACCGTGCGGCGGCGAGCAACGGGAGCGAAGCGGCGTCGCAGGGCAGCGGGGCGCCGGCGGGGAGTCGAGGCGGGCGCGGCAGTAGCAGCCGAGGCGAGGCGGAGCGAGCGGCAGCAGGCGATGCAGAGGAGGAGGGAGGCTCACGGGGTAGTTGTAGGGTATGAGGCAGCGGGTGGTGGGGCGGTTGACGGGGACGACCGGGACGGAGAGGAGAAGCAGGCCAGCGGGGAAGAGGCGCCGGCGAGGTCGAGATCCGGCGGAGAGGTTCGGTGCGGTGACCCTGGAGGAGCGGGCGGGCGGAGGCGGCGGTCCTCAGGCACGGTGCGGCGCGGTCCGGTGATGGTGAACGGCGGCGCCGCCAACGGGGACGGCCCGATCCGATCTGGATCGGGTGAGAGGGAGAGACGAGGGAGGCCTTCAGCAGGGTCCGGCGGGGTCGAACGGCGTCGGCGCCACCGGGGTAGAGACGAGGGGCGTCGGGCAGAGGTGAGGGGGATCTCTCGATCCAAAACGAGAGAACGAGAGGGACAGGTGGATCGGGGGGAGTGGGGTGTAGTGGGCTAGGGTTTGCAGGTGGTGTGGGGGGGGGGGGTTATGCAAGGAGAGATGGGCCGGTCGGGGTGGGCTGGCTGACTGGGCCGGCCAGTTGGCTAGCTGCGCTAGTTGGCTCAGTTGGCCAGGGGGGGTTCTCTTTTTCATTTTATTTTCTATTTAAAACTTTGCTATTGTTTTCAATTAAACTGTAAACAGTTTTGTTAGATATGAGACTTGCCTCATAAAACAAGCACATTATGTCTACGAGTCACAAAATGTTCAAGGCCAAAATGAGTTGTCTAATCATTTCTAGAAATTGGAAAGGCCAATTTTAAATGTTGGCAGACCACTAAATAAATTTCTAGGGGCACTTTTGAATCACAAAAGAGGTTGGTTCCAACATGATAATTAACCAGAGATTATTTGCCACACTTTGAACATTTTAGTTTTCATATTTGAAAACTTTTACTATTTGCCTGATTTTGAATTTGAATTTGAATCGGTTTGAACTAACGTGAGATTAACAACAGTAACCGCGATGGCGTGGCATCATTAGCAGAGGTTTACTGTAGCTTAATTATCCGGGAATCACAAGGTTCAAGCAGCAGTGGCCGTTGGATGTCCATCCGACGGATGTGTGCTTCTTCTTCAATCTCGGATATTCTTGCTTCAGCCACCCAAAAAATGATTCCTCCCCCTGACATCTGGGGCGCACCATTTCGGAGGCTGACCTGTGGGCCTACTAAGTTGACGCGTACCAAGGGCTGGTCAACTTAGTCAATATAAACGATTCTAGCTATAGTGACCATAAGA
The DNA here is from genome assembly GCF_056163025.1 of Triticum urartu. Taxonomy (NCBI): domain Eukaryota; kingdom Viridiplantae; phylum Streptophyta; class Magnoliopsida; order Poales; family Poaceae; genus Triticum; species Triticum urartu. The sequence continues at coordinate 311,124,918 of NC_141877.1, forward strand.
TGTCCATCCAACGACCGTCGTGCGTCTTCAACCTCTGGTCTTCTTGCTCCAGCCGCCCAAACCAGCACCGGCCATGCCGCCTGCTCCTGTCTCCTGTGTCTGGCTGTGCTGCCACCGCTGGCCATGCCATCCCTCTATACTCACCCACACCTCCTGTTATTCTCTGGTGACGGCAGCCTCACACCGCAGCCGAAGCAGTCAACCCACGTACTCCCCTCCGTGTGGGCATCCAATACTGCGTCTTCCCCGGCTCTGCGTCGTTCCCTTCCTAGGCCTCACTATTGTCCACCGCCTTGGTGCTCTCGGCGTGGCGTGGTCAACGAAGGACACCCATTGGAAGAGGACTTGATAGCGGCTTGAGGCTATGTCGGTATTTCCCCAAAGAGGAAGGGATGATGCAGCACAACGACGGTAGGTATTTCCCTCAGTGATAAAACCAAGGTTATCAAACCAGTAGGAGAATGAAGCAACAACACATAAATGGCACCTGCACACAAATAACAAATACTCGCAACCCGACGTATTAAAGGGGTTGTCAATCCCTTTTGGGTAACGGCGCTAGAAATTGGCAAACGGACGTGAATAAATTGTAGTAGATTGATAGATCGAACGCCAAATAAAATAAATAAGAATAAATTGCAGCAAGGTATTTTTGCTATTTTTGCTTCAATAGATCTCAAAATAAAAGGCAAATAAAATAGATCGCAAAGGCAAATAATATGAGAAAGAGACCCGGGGGCCATAGGTTTCACTAGTGGCTTCTCTCGAGAAATATAGAAAATGGTGGGTAAACGAATTACTGTTGGGCAATTGATAGAACTTCAAATAATCATGACGATATCCAGGCAATTATCATTATATAGGCATCACGTCCAAGATTAGTAGACCGACTCCTGCCTGTATCTACTACTATTACTCCACACATCGACCGCTATCCAGCATGCATCTAGTGTATTAAGTTCATGGAGAAATGGAGTAATGCAATAAGAACGATGACATGATGTAGACAAGATCTATTTATGTAGAAATAGACCCCATCGTTTTATCCTTAGTAGCAATGATACATATGTGGCGATTCCCCTTCTGTCACTGGGATCAAGCACCGTAAGATCAAACCCACTACAAATCACCTCTTCCTATTGCAAGATAAATAGATCAAGTTGGCTAAACAAAACCCAAACTTTCATGGATAAAAAGATAGATCTGATCAACTCAAAGTTCATCGGATCCCAACAAACACACCACAACAGAGTTACATCATATGGATCTCCAAGAGACCATTGTATTGAGAATCAAACGAGAGAGAGGAAGCCATCTAGCTACTAACTACGGACCCGAAGGTCTACAAAGAACTACACACGCATCATCGGAGAGGCACCAATGGAAGTGGTGAACCCCTCCGTGATGGTGTCTAGATTGGATCTGAAGGTTCTGGACTCTGCGGTGGCTGGAATTGATTTTCATCGACTCCCCTAGGGTTTCTGGAATATTGGGGTATTTATAGAGCAAAGAGGCTGTGCAGGAGGCCATCGAGGTGGGCACAACCCACTCGGGCGCACCTAGGGGCCCAGGCGCGCCCTGGTGGGTTGTGCCCCCCTCGGGGCACCCCTAGGTGCTTCTCCGGCCCATTGGATGTCTTCTGGTCCATAAAAATTCCACAAAAAGTTTCGCTGTGTTCGGACTCCGTTTGGTATTGATTATTTGTAATGTAAAAAACATGCCAAAAACAACAACTGGCACTTGGCACTATGTTAATAGGTTAGTACCAAAAAATGATATAAAATAATTTTAAAACATCCAAGATTGATAATATAACAACATGGAACAATCAAAAATTATAGATGTGTTGGAGATGTATCAGCCTCCCCAAAAGCTTAATTCTTGCTCGTCCTCGAGTAGGTAAATGATAAAAACAGAATTTTTGATGTGGAATGCTGCCTAACATGTCATATCATATTCTTTTCTTTATACCATGGACATTTGGACTTTTATATTGTTCAAAGCAATAGTCTAGTTTTGCCACGATAACTTAAATACTCAAGCATATCAACAAGCAACCATGTCTTTCAAAATATCAACGCTAAAATAAGCTATCCCTAGCCCATCATGTTCAATCATTGATCCATTCATGAAACACACTCGCATATTAACTACACCCAATGCTCAAGTACGATCATAGTGCCTCCTAGTTGGTGCTTTTATAAGAGAAGATGGAGACTCAAATTTAAAAATAAAAACTGCATAAAGTAAAAGAAAGGCTCTTTACAGAGGGAAGTAGGGATTTGTATAGGTGCCAGAGCTCAAAGCGAAAATTGAGAGATTAAAACATTTTGAGAGGCATACTTTTCCCACCAATGAAAACGACTTAGAGTTACCAACACTTTACATGCTAGATATATCATAGGCGGTTCCCAAATAGAAATTACAGTTTATTCCTTTTTCCAGCATACTTTCACTTTCCATGGCTAACCGTATCCACCGGTGTCTTCCATACCAACACTTTCCAAGGAATTTATTATTTGACAACATAAAGTAAATTCATTTTTCATTTCGGGACTGGGCATCCCTAATACCTTTGCCTTACTCTCGTGCAATGGCAAGTGAATAAACACTCATTGTGAGAATAACACATCTAGCATGGAAAATATTAGCCACCCCTCACCGCCTCGCGAGCAGAACAAGCACACAAAAGAGAAATTTATTTTGAATATTAGAGATGGCACATACAAATTTTCTTAGAACGGCAAAAGAATACCGCATATAGGTAGGTATAATGGACTCATGTGGCAAAACTAGTTTAAAGGATTTTGGATGCATAAGTAGTGATCATAATTAGTGCAAAATGAAGGCTAGCAAAAGATTGAGAAGCGACCAACCAAGAAACGAATAATCTCATAAGTGAGCGTTAAGCATAATTAACACCGAATAATGCACCACAAGTAGGATATAATTTCATTGCATGACTATTGACTTTCATGCTTGCATACGGAATCACAAACCTTAACACCAATATTCTTACTAAAGCATAATTACTCATCAAGATGACCCACATATCACATCATTATATCTCAAAACTATTACTAAGAATCAAGTTTATTTTGTCCAATGATCTTCATGAAAGTTCTTATTATACCCTTCTTGGATATCTATCACTTTGGGACTAATTTTCATGTGTTGCTTTTGACAAGCTCTTGACAAGCTCAAACAAATATAAGTGAAGATCATGAGCATAATATTTCTTACTCTGAAATTAATTTAAGTGAAGCAAGAGAGAATTTCTTGAAAATTTTACTAACTCTCAAATAAATCTAAGTGAAGCAATAGATAATTTCTTCAAAAATACTAAAGCACACCGTGCTCAAAAAGACATAAGTGAATCACTAGAGCAAATTCATAGCTCGTAAAAATTTAAGTGAAGCATAGTGAGCAATTTTAAGAAGTCATGGCATAATTTTGGCTCTCTCAAATAGGTGTGTCCAGCAAGTGATCTAGACTAAAAACACAAAATAAAACAAGAAAAGACTCATATCATACAACACGCTTCAAGCAAAACACATAGTATATGACGAATAAAAATATAGCTTCGAGTAAAATACCGATGGTCGTTGGAAGAAAGAGGGGATGCCACTCGGGGCATCCCCAAGCTTAGTTGCTTGATCTCTTTGGATAATTGCCTGGGATGCCGGGGCATCCCCAAGCTTAGGCTCTTCTTACTCAATCCTTCATCCATCGTACGATAACCCAAAATTTAAAAACTTCAATCACACAAAACTCAACAAAACCTTCATGAGATCCGTTAGTATAAGAAAACAAATCACTACTATAAGAGATGTAGCAAACCAATTCATATTTTGTTCTTGCATTATATCTACTGTATTCCAACTTTTCTATGGCAAAAACTCATCAAAGAAAACAATAGAATCATCAAAACAAGCACACAACGCAAAGAAAACAAAATCTGTCAAAAATAGAACACTCTGTGGCAATCTGGATATTTTGAATACTTTCTATAACTCCAAAAACTCTGAAAAATTAGTACGACCTGGGCAATTTGTATATTAATTTTCTTAAAAAAGAATTGGTGTTTTATCGCTCTCTGGTTAAAAATGGGAATTATTTTCGTGAGCGCAAAAGTTTCTGTTTTTTAGCAAGATCGAACAACTATCACCCAAGAAGATCCTAAAGGATTTACTTGGCACACAAACACTAATTAAAACACAAAAAACAATCATAACATTAGCATAATTTTCCTAACACTCAAGAACAAAAATCAAAAGGTAAAAATAAATTTTATTCATTGGGTTGCCTCCCAACAAGCGCTATAGTTTTACGCCCTTAGCTAGGCATATAGCAAGGATCTAAGTTTTGTCATCTTTCTTTCGAGATCCATATGATACCCTCATTATTGATTCATATGGTGGCCTAATTCTTGTTCTAGGGAAATGTTCCATACCGTTCCTTAGTGGAAATTGGAACATAATATTGTCTTCCTTCATATCAATCATAGCACCGATAGTGCGTAAAAACGGTCTACCAAGAATAATTGGACAAGACGGATTGCAATCAATATCGAGAACAATAAAATCTATGGGTACATAATTCCTATTTGTAAGAATAAGAACATCATTAATTCTTCCCATAGCCTTTTTAATAATAGAATCGACCAAGTGCAAATTTAAAGAACATTCTTCAATATCGGTAAGACCAAGCACATCACAGAGAGATTTCGGAACTGTAGAAACACTAGCACCAAAGTCACACAAAGCAAAACACTCATAATTTTTAATCTTGACTTTGACAGTAGGTTCCCATTCATCATGAAATTTTCAGGGAATTGAAACTTCTAATTCCAACTTTTCTTCTGAAGCTTTCATCATAGCATCAACAATATGTTTAGTAAAAGCTTTATTTTCTTCATAAGCATGGGGTGAATTTATCATGGATTGCAACAAAGAAATACAATCAATCAAAGAACAACTATCATAATTGCATTATTTGTAATCCAAAAGAGTAGGCACATCACTAGTTAAAGTTTTGACCTCTTCAAACCCACTTTTATCAATTTTCTCAACAAGATTTTCACCCTTCGAATTATCGGGATGCCTTCTAACTAAAGTTGACTCTTCTCCAGTCCCGTTTTCATCAATATTAACTTTACTAAACAAGGAATCAATAGAAGAAACACCACTCATTTTAAGGTCATCATTTTTATCTTCTAACGAGATTGGTTTAGTGGCCATTTGATTTAGTAGGGTATCTTGTGCATCGGATATTTTTCCTAGCAAACTTTCAGCAAAACTATATTTAGATTGGAGGTTGCAAACTTCTCTACTAACATCATCAAGTTGTTTTGTTATAGCATCAAGCACAATGGAGTATTCTTTAAGTTCTTCGGTAAAATACTTATTATGCTCAAATTGTGTAGTCACATATTCCTTAGTACTTTTCTCAATTTCAAGCAAGATATTGGGGTAAGGAACATTATAACATTTCCTTTGAGGCATCGTGACTACGCAAACTAGAACGCACGCAAAAACAAATCCGGCAAAAAAAGGCGAACAAAAAAGAGGGCGGATAAAACGACAAATTTTTTGTGAAGTGGGGGAGAGGAAAACGAGAGGCAAATGACAAATAATGTAAATTTCAAGGAGATGAGATTTGTGATTAGGAACCTAGTATATGTTGAAGATCTTCCCCGGCCACGGTGCCAGAAATTCCTTTTGATAGCGGCTTGAAGCTACGTCGGTATTTCCCCAAAGAGGAAGGGATGATGCAGCACATCGACGGTAGGTATTTCCCTCACTGATGAAACCAAGGTTATCGAACCAATAGGAGAACCAAGCAACAACACGTAAACGACACCTGCACACAAATAACAAATACTCACAACCCGACGTATTAAAGGGGTTGTCAATCCCTTTTGGGTAATGCTACCTCTTGAGCACTGCGTTGGTTTTCCCTTAAGAGGAAAGGGTTATGCAGCAAAGTAGCATAAGTATTTCCCTCAGTTTTTGAGAACCAATGTATCAATCCAGTAGGAGACTACACGCAAGTCCCTCGTACCTGCACAGACAAATAAGAACCTCGCAACCAACGCGATAAAGGGGTTGTCAGTCCCTTCACAGTCACTTATGAGAGTGAGATTTGATAGAGATAATAATAATAATAAGATAAATATTTTTGGTATTTTTATGATATAGATTGGAATATAATGATTGCGAAATAAACGGTAATAGAAATAGCTAGTTGACGGGAGATAAATATAATAGAGAATAGACCCGAGGGCCATAGGTTTCACTAGTGGCTTCTCTCAAGATAGCATAAGTATTACGGTGGGTGAACAAATTACTGTCAAGCAATTGATAGAAAAGTTCATAATTATGAGAATATCTAGGCATGATCATGTACATAGGCATCATGTCCGTGACAAGTAGACCGAAACGATTCTGCATCTACTACTATTACTCCACACATTGACCGCTATCCAGCATGCATCTAGAGTATTAAGTTCATAAGAACAGAGTAATGCATTAGGCAAGGTGAGCTAATGTAGAGGGATAAACTCAAGCAATATGATATAAACACCATCTTTTTATCCCCGATGGAAACAATACAATATGTGCCTTGCTGCCCCTGCTGTCACTTGGAAAGGACACCACAAGATTGAACCCAAAGCTAAGCGCTTCTCCCAATGCAAGAAAGATCAATCTAGTAGGCCAAACCAAACTGATAATTCAAAGAGACTTGCAAAGATAACCAATCATACATAAAAGATTTTAGAGAAGAATCAAATATTGTTCATAAATAAACATGACCATAAACCCACAATTCATCGGATCTCGACAAACACACCGCAAAAAGAGTTAAATCAAATAGATCTCCAAGAAGATCGAGGAGAACATTGTATTGAGATCCAAAGAGAGAGAAGAAGCTAACTAGCTAATAACTATGGACCCGAAGGTATGAAGTAAACTACTCACACATCATAGGAGAGGCTATGCTGTTGATGTAGAAGCCCTCCGTGATTGATTCCCCTCCGGCGGAGCTCCGGAAAAGGCCCCAAGATGGGATCTCTTAGGTACAGAAGGTTGCCGCGGTGGAAATAGGGTTTCTTGGTGCTCCTGGATGTTTTCTGGGTGTATGGGTATATATAGGAGGAAGAAGTAGGTCGGTGGAGCTACGAGGGGCCCACGAGGGTGGGGGCGCGCCTAGGGGGCAGGCACTCCTCCCAACCGCGTGAACTCCTCGTTGATTTCTTGACATCCACTTCAAGTCCCATGGATCATGTTTGTTCCAAAAGTAACTCTCCCGAAGGTTTTATTCCATTTGGATTTCGTTTGATATTCCTTTTCTGCGAAACACTGAAATAGGCAAAAAACAGCAATTTGCACTAGGCCTTGGGTTAGTAGGTTAGTCCCAAAAATAATATAAAAGTGTATAAATAAGCCCTTTAACATCCAAAACAGATAATATAATAGCATGGAACAATCAAAAATGATAGATACGTTGGATACGTATCAAGCATCCCCAAGCTTAATTCCTGCTCGTCCTCGAGTAGGTAAATGATAAAAACAGAACTTTTGATGTGGAATGCTACCTAGCATAATTCTCAATGTAATTTTCTTTATTGTGGCATGAATGTTCAGATCCGAAACATTCAAGACAAAATTTTAATATTGAAATAAAAATAATAATACTTCAAGCATACTAACTAAGCAATCATGTCTTCTCAAAATAACATGGCAAAAGAAAGTTCATCCCTGCAAAATCATATAGTTTAGTCATGCTCCATTTTCCTCACACAAGAATGCTCTCATTATGCACAACCCCGATGAAAAGCCAAGCAATTGTTTCATACTTTAGTAATCTCAAACTTTTTTTAACTTTCACGCAATACATGAGCATGAGCCATGGATATAACACTATGGGTGGAATAGAATAATGATAGGGGTTATTTGGAGAAGATAAAAAATAGAAAGTCTCACATTGACGAGGCTAATCAACGGGCTAGGGAGATGCCCATCAATTGATGTCAATGCAAGGCGTAGGGATTGCCATGCAACGGATGCACTAGAGCTATAAATGTATGAAAGCTCAATAAAAGAAACTAAGTAGGTGTGCATCCAACTTGCTTGCTCACGAAGACCTAGGGAATTTGAGGAAGCCCATTGTTGGAATATACAAGCCAAGTTCTATAATGAAAAATTCCCACTAGTATATGAAAGTGACAAAATAAGAGACTGTCTATCATAAAGATCATGGTGCTACTTCGAAGCACAAGTGTGGAAAAAGGATAGTAGCATTGCCCCTTTTTATTTCTTCTCTCTCTTTTGGGGGGGGGGCTTTTTTTATTTGGCCTTTCTCTTTTTTTTATTTGGGACAATGCTCTATTAATGATGATCATCACACTTCTATTTATTTACAACTCAATGATTACAACTCGATACTAGAACAAAATATGACTCTATATGAATGCCTCCAGCGGTGTACCGGGAAGTGAAATGAATCAAGAGTGACATGTATGATAAATTATGCATTGTGGCTTTGCCACAAATACGATGTTAACTACATGATCATGCAAAGCAATATGACAATGATGAAGCGTGTCATGAATGAAACGGTGAAAAGTTGCATGGCAATATATCTCGGAATGGCTATGGAAATGCCATAATAGGTAGGTATGGTGGCTGTTTTGAGGAATAAATAAGGAGGTTTATGTGTGATAGAGCGTATCATATAACGGGGTTTGGATGCACCGGCGAAGTTTGCACCAACTCTCAAGGTGAGAAAGGGCAATGCACGGTACCGAAGAGGCTAGCAATGATGGAAATGTGAGAGTGCGTATAATCCATGGACTCAACATTAGTCATAAAGAACTCACATACTTATTGCAAAAATCTACAAGTCATCAAAAACCAAGTACTACGCGCATGCTCCTAGGGGGATAGATTGGTAGGAAGTGACCATCGCTCGTCCACGACCGCCACTCATAAGGAGGACAATCAAAGAACGCCTCATGTTTCAAATTTGTTACACAACGGTTACCATACGTGCATGCTACGGGACTTGCAAACTTCAACACAAGTATTTCTCAAATTCACAACTACTCAACCAGCACAACTCTAATATCACCATATTTATATCTCAAAACAATTATCAAGTATCAAACTTCTCCTAGTACTCAATGCACTTTTTATGATAGTTTTTATTATACCCATCTTGGATGCCTATCATATTAGGACTAATTTAATAACCAAAGCAAATTACCATGCTGTTCTAAAGGACTCTCAAAATAATATAAGTGAAGCATGAGAGATCGATAATTTCTATAAAATAAAGCTACCACCGTGCTCTAAAAAGATATAAGTGAAGCACTAGAGCAAAATTATCTAGCTCAAAAGATATAAGTGAAGCACATAGAGTATTCTAATAAATTCCAATTCATGTGTGTCTCTCCAAAAAGGTATGTACAACAAGGATGATTGTGGTAAACTAAAAAAGCAAAGACTCAAATCATACAAGACGCTCCAAGCAAAACACATATCATGTGGTGAATAAAAATATAGCCTCAAGTAAAGTTACCGATAGAAGAAGACGAAGGAGGGGATGCCTTCTGGGGCATCCCAAAGCTTAGGATTTTGGTTGTCCTTGAATTTTACCTTGGGGTTCCTTGGGCATCCCCAAGATTAGGCTCTTGCCACTCCTTATTCCATAATCCATCAAATCTTTACCCAAAACTTGAAAACTTCACAACACAAAACTTAAACAGAAAATCTCATGAGCTCCGTTAGTATAAGAAAACAAATCACCACTTAAGGTACTGTAATTAACTCATTCTTTATTTATTTTGGTGTTAAACCCACTGTATTCCAACTTCTCTATGGTTCATAACCTCCGATACTATCCATAGATTCATCAAAATAAGCAAACAACACGCGAAAAACAGAATCTGTCAAAAACAGAACAGTCTGTAGTAATCTATAGGTTTCGAATACTTCTGTAACCCAAAAAGTTCTGATAAATTTCTGGACATGAGGAATTTATCTATTAATCATCTGGAAAAAGAATCAACCTAATCGCACTCTCCAGTAAAAAATGGCAGCAAATCTTGTGAGCGTTAAAGTTTCTGTTTTTTACAGCAAGATCGCAAACACTTTCCCCAAGTCTTCCCAAAGGTTCTACTTGGCACAAACACTAATTAAAATCATAAAACTACAACTTAACAGAGGCTAGATGAATTATTTATTACTAAACAGAAACAAAAATAAAATTGGGTTTCCTCCCAACAAGCGCTATCGTTTAACGCCCCTAGCTAGGCATAAAAGCAAGGATAGATCTAGGTATTATCATCTTTGGTATGCAATCCATAAGTGGCTCTCATAATGGATTCATAAGGTAATTTAATTTTCTTTCTAGGAAAGTGTTCCATGCCTTTCCTTAATGGAAATTGGAATCTAATATTTCCTTCTTTCATATCAATAATCGCACCAATCATTCTAAGGAAAGGTCTACCAAGAATAATAGGACATGTAGGATTGCAATCTATATCAAGAACAATGAAATCTACGGGCACATAATTCCTATTTGCAACAATAAGAACATCATTAATTATTCCCATAGGTTTCTTAATGGTGGAATCCGCGAGGTGCAAATTTAAAGAACAATCATCAAATTCACGGAAACCTAACACATCACACAAAGTTTTTCGAATCGTGGAAACGCTAGCACCTAACTCACATAAAGCATAGAATTCATGATTTTTAATTTTAATTTTAATTTTAATAGTGGGTTCCCACTCATCATAAAGTTTTCTAGGGATAGAAACTTCCAATTGAAGCCTTTCTTCATAAGATTGCATTAAAGCATCAACGATATGTTTAGTAAAAGCTTTATTTTGATTATAAGCATGCGGAGAAAGCACGGATTGCAACAAGGAAATAAAATTTATTAAAGAAAAATTATCATAATTAAATTCCTTGAAATCCAAAATAGTGGTGTTGGGGATATTACTACTGGGCGTAAACCGGCCTATCGGGGTCAGGTTAACTTCGTCAGTAGTTAAGTATGTTAAAGCCCAAGAAGACAGAGGAGGGCTCAAGGCCCATGGTCGGTTCAAGGCCTGTAGCCGTAAACCGGCGTTAGTAGTTAACTTGTATTGTAAGTTAGGAATAAGTGGAGACCAAACCGGACACATCTATGATCCGGTATTGGGACTCCGTAAGCTGACGGGAGTCACCCGTGTATATAAGGGGACGACCTGGCGGCGGTTCAAGGACAACAGACAACAACTCGAGACATAGGTGAAGCTTTTTTGCTCCCTAGTCATCGAAACCCCATCAATTCCATCACAACTAGAAGTAGGCTTTTACCTTCATTGAAGGGGCCGAACTAGTATAAACTCTCTTGCGTCCCTGTGTCCGCTTTAACCCCTTCAAGCTAACCCATAGCGATGGCTCCATGACTAAGTCCTTTTGCTAGGACATCTGCCGTGACAAAACCACGATAGTTGGCTCCCACCGTGGGGCTATCGCACGATGGTTTCCGGTTCTTGGAGGGCCGCTTTGAAGGACTCGAGGGCTACGCTGTAGGCCGGATGACTAAGAGTCGTCGCGGCAAGCTCTACATCGACAACGCAGGCTGGGGCCCCGAGGCCGGCTCAATTGAGTACGGGTACCGGGTCCCCTTTGGTGGCATTCACGTTTTCATTGGCAAGATCGGTGAACTGGGCCCCGAGCTGGACATCCGCACCGACCTCGTCGAGACGGCTCAGCGTGCGCGACCCGCCCGGATTAAACCGTCCATGAAGCATGCCTTCGTGGGAGTCATCCATGGAGGAAGTTATGAGGATGGATCGGAATCTTGCGGCGATACCGTCATTTGTTTCCATGACGAGTCATCGACCGGAGAAACCGAATCTCTTTATCAGCTACAAGACGGCCGAATTGGGGGCTGTTCCGATGGCGACAGTATTCCGGACCCCTCTGATCTGCCCAACCGGGTTGGGATATTCATGACTGGCACACAAGCAGCGCTTCATTCTTCGACCTCTACGGCAACGACCTTCGGTTCAGCAGCGGCGACGGCTGCTGGAGCAGGAGGCCCTGTGCGCCCGCGGCTCAAGTTCTATCAGAGCTATTTGATGCATTGGCTGTGCTTATGGCGGAGGCTAATCCGGCGGATCAGGGCGTTCACAACACCGAGATTGCAAAAGTGAAGGAACAGATCACCCAGGCCAAGGCAGATCTGGCAGCTGAGGACACCAGGATGGCCACGGAGCGGGCCGCTTTAGACGCACAAGCCTACAGGCTCATGTTGGACCAGAGTGTGTCGCAGGAAGTCATGAGGTGGAAGTACCGATCCCGTTTGCCTCCGGTCTTTGAGGCCAGAGACCTCTTCAACACTCCAGGAGTAGGAACCGGCAATCCGCTAGAGGGAAACCGGGCGGAAGCTCCCGGGGCCGGCGCACCGGTTCAGCCTCGTCAGATGGACCCGCCTCGTCAAAACACCGTTATACCTCAGGCTGTTTTAACACCTCCGGGTCACTACTCCAACCCAATGGACAATCTCGTTGCCGCTGCTGCACGGCTGGAGGCCATTCTAATTGAAGGTGATTCGCCGCAGGCAGTAGAGACGCGACGGGTCAAGGAGCTTCTGAGGACAGCCTTGGTCCAATAGGAAGCATACTCGTACAGCCGCGACCGAATCCACTCGACCCCCCATCCAAGCCAGAGCTATAGCAGACATATGGATGAACCGGCAGTGTCGAGTAACGAACGACGTGGAGCACCCCGTGGCAACAACCCGACGGGTGGTGCTGATGACGGTCAAGAAGTGGTGAACCGGGCCCGAGCGCGCAGGGAGGCCGAGTTAGCCGCACAACATCAGGCTTGGCAGCTCACACCGGTTCGTCCAACCATCTCGATCGAACCTGGTGTTACTTCTAGTTCTTTGGGGGTGCCTTGCCTTATCCCCGCTTTACGCAATGTGCGCCTGCCCAAGGATTTCAAGGGCCCGCGCAAGGTACCAAATTACACGGCGGATCAGCCTCCGGAGACATGGGCGGAGAGCTATGAGATGGCCATGGAGATGCTTGATGTGGATGACGCAGCGTGTGCGAAATACTTCACCATGATGCTTGAAGGAACAGCCCGTACTTGGTTAAAAAGCTTGCTGGCTAATTCTATCAGTTCATGGGCCCAATTACGAGCCCGGTTTATCAGCAATTTTAAGGATACCTGTAAACAGCCTATGTCGATAGTGGACTTAGCTGCATGCGTCCAGGAGGAAGGAGATTCAACAACTCATTGGGTGCGCCGGGTTTCACAAGTGTTGCACTCATCAGACCGCATCAACGCTGACACCGCAGTATTAACCCTAGAAGGCAACTGCCGGTTTGGGCCCCTAAAGCTGAAGTTGGGACGGATGAAGCATCATTGCACTGACATGGGGACCCTCATGGCTGCTTTGGTGAAATATGCTGATTCTGATAGTACCAAGGATCCTGAATCTGATGATGACAAGATAGGGAAGGGAAAGAGGAACAGCAACTCCAAGGGTCAGCAGCATCACTGGGCAGGCAATGGTGGTGGAGGCAAGCGTAAAGCGGATGGTAACATGGACTTTGTGGCTAATACTAACGCACAGGACAATGGCCAGTGACGCAGGGGTAAACCGAAAAATCGTAATGGGGCACCCAATCCTAACCCAGAACGCCTAAACTATCTGCTAAGCCAGCCCTGTCCAAGACATGGGACGAAGGAGTCGCCAGCAAACCACCTTTGGAAGGATTGCTTTATTATGCAGGAGTTCAAGAATTCTAATAATTTCTGGTATGATCACGAATCTGGCGGTGGCTCAGGATCCGGGCCGGGTTACGGTGGAGGAAGTTCTGGTTCAGGATTTAATGGTAATCCGGGCGGACATAATGGTCAAAATAGTCAGAACAACGAGGGTGGTTACAACCAACAACAGCAACAGTCAGGTTACCAGAGCAACCCAAAGCAGTTGAGTAGTGGGCAGTACCATGTTTTCACCACTAGCTTGGACAAGCGAGACAGGAAGGTTCAGAGGCGGGCCGTCAACTCTGTTGAACTGGCCATACCCCGTTATCTATGTTGGTCTGAACAGCCAATCATATGGAGCAGAGAGGATCACCCACCCCAGGTCGATAATCCGGGTCAATTGGCTCTGGTGGTGGCGCCTCAGGTGGGAGATTATAAGTTCACCAAGGTGCTCATGGATGGAGGTAGCAGCATTAATATCCTATACCATGAGACCTTCCGTCGTATGGGACTGACAGATAAATATCTTAAACCGTCTAATACAGTGTTCCACGATGTAGTACCTGGCAGATCAGCATATCCTGTTGGCAAGATAGCTCTGGAAGTGGCCTTTGGGGATGATCATGATTCCAGGTCGGTGACATTGATGTTTGAAGTGGTGAAAATCCAAAGTCCGTATCACGCCCTATTTGGGCGACCGGCCTACGCCAAGTTTATGGCACGGCCCTGTTATGTGTATTTGCAGCTCAAGATGTCGGGTCACAAGGGGACAATAACGGTTCACGGAAGCCGCAAAATTGCTTTGGAGTGCGAGGAAGGTGATGCGGCCTATGCAGAGTCGGTTTGTGCCACCGAGGAGCTGAAGTATTATAAGGACAATGTTGATCCGGCAGACATGACTCCATTAAAGAAGCCAACTACGGAGCATGATCCGGCCCTGAAGTTCAAATCGGTAGCAGAAACTAAGCTTGTTGACTTTGTACCTGGTGATTCGTCCAAGCAGTTCAGCATCAGTGCTAATTTGGATCCGAAATAGGAAAGCGCGCTCATCGAGTTCATCCGTGAGAATTGGGACATTTTTGCATGGAAGCCCTCTGACATGCCAGGTGTACCGAGGCAACTCACTGAGCACACCCTTAATGTGGATCCTAAATACAAACCGGTGAAACAGTTCCTCCGCCGGTTTAACGAAGAAAGACGCAAGGCAATTGGACAAGAGGTAGCCAGGCTCTTAGCAGCTGGTTTTATTGTTGAAGTTTTTCACCCTGAGTGGCTTGCCAATCCGGTGCTAGTCCTTAAGAAAAATGGTACCTGGCGCATGTGTGTGGATTACAAAGATCTTAATAAAGCTTGTCCAGCAGATCCTTTGCCCTCCCCCGTATTGATCAAATTATTGATGCTACGGCGGGTTGTGAGCATTTAAGTTTTTTGGATGCATATTCTGGCTATCATCAGATCAAAATGGCAGTTAAGGACCAGGAGAAAACGGCATTCATAACTCCCTTTGGAGCCTTCTGCTATGTGTCTATGCCTTTTGGGCTCAAGAGTGCCCAGGCAACTTATCAACGTTGTGTGCAAAATTGTCTACATAAACAGATTGGCCGTAATGTACACGCCTATGTGGATGATATCGTGGTTAAATCCAGGGAGAAGGAGACTCTGATTGATGATTTAAAGGAAACTTTTGATAACCTGAGGACATACAAGATGATGCTTAATCTGGACAAATGCGTCTTTGGTGTATCGGCGGGCAAGTTATTAGGCTTCTTGGTGTCCAATAGGGGAATTGAGGCTAATCCGGAGAAGATCACAGCCATCACCTCCCTCGCTAAACCGAAGTGTATCAATGATGTTCAGCGCCTGGCAGGCCGGATTGCCGTGCTAAGCCGGTTTATCAGTCGCCTTGGTGAGAAGGCAATCCCTTTGTATCAGATGTTGAAAAAGACGGATCAGTTTGTCTGGAGTTCTACTGCTGATGAAGCATTTGAGGACTTAAAGCGGCAATTGGCCAATCCGCCTATGCTCGCCGCTCCCATTGACAAGGAGCCGTTACTGCTATATGTTGCTGCTAATGCTCGGGCAGTCAGCGTGGCTATTGTGGTGGAGCGAAAGGAGGCAGGTAAGGAGCATCCGGTTCAACGTCCGGTCTATTATATCAGCGAGGTGCTCATTGAGTCCAAGCAAAGGTATCCGCATTGGCAGAAGCTGGTGTATGGAGTCTTTATGGCAAGCCGGAAGCTTAAACAATACTTCCAAGGGCATCCAATTACGGTGGTCAGTTCTGCTCCTTTGGGAGATATCATCCAGAACCGGGAAGCAACTGGCCGGATTGCCAAGTGGGCTATAGAGCTTGGGCCGCACGATTTGAGGTATGTGCCTCGGACGGCCATTAAGTCTCAAGCACTGGTTGATTTTTGATTGGACGGAAATGCAAGCACCTGAAGAAAAGCCGGATCACACATATTGGACCATCCATTTTGACGGATCCAGGCAACTGGAAGGCTCGGGGGCTGGAGTCGTTTTAACTTCCCCATGAGGTGATAAGTTTTGTTATGTTCTCCGCTTAATGTTCCCTTGTACTAACAATGCAGCTGAGTATGAAGCCTTGCTCCATGGTCTCCGGATGGCTAAGGAGATGAATCTAAGTCGAGTTAAGTGCTTCGGTGACTCGGACCTTGTGGCTCAGCAAGTGTCTGGCACTTGGGATTCCAAGGACCCACTAATGGCAGCATATCATCTTGAGGTGGATATTGTTGCAGGTCATTTCAAAGGCTATCAGGTGGACCACGTGGACCGGCGGAAAAATGAAGCGGCGGACGCCTTAAGCCGGCTGGGCTCTCAGCGCAAACCAGTTCCGCCCAATGTTTTTCTGGACGTGCTGCACAACCCGTCGGTCAAGATCCCTGGTGAAGCGGATTTGGCTATTCCTGATCGGGAGGCTCAATTGGTGGCAGCTCTTCATGTTATTCCGGATTGGACGCTTCCTTACCTGGCGTATAAGAACCGGGGTGAGTTACCAGAGGATGAGACTCTGGCCCGACAGATAATCCGGTGATCCAAGTCCATGACTATTATCAACGGCGAGTTGCATCATTGCAGTGTGTCAGGAGCATTTCAACGTTGTGTGTCTCCTGAAGAAGGCCGTGAAATTTTGCGTGAGATCCACGAAGGAGATTGTGGTCACCACGCCGGTTCAAAATCTCTGGTGGCTAAAGTGTTTCGCCACGGCTTCTATTGGTTAACTGCTCATGCTGATGCGGAGGATCTGGTCAGACGATGTGATGGTTGCCAAAGGTTCTCAAGACGTGCTCATGTACCGGCTCAAGAATTGAGAATGATTCCAATTACTTGGCCATTTGTGACTTGGGGGCTGGATATGGTTGGGCCTTTCAAAAGGTCCAAAGATAAAAAGACCCACCTCCTGGTGGTGGTTGACAAGTTTCCAAAGTGGGTGGAAGCAGAACCTGTTAGCAAGTGTGATGCGGCCACGGCAGTTCAGTTCATTAAAAAAGTGATTTTCCGGTTTGGCTTTCCACACAGTATCATCACAGATAATGGTACCAATTTGTCCAAAGGTGCCATGAAGGAGTTCTGCGAACGGGAGCACATCCGGCTCGACGTTTCATCAGTGGCACACCCACAGTCCAATGGTCAGGCAGAAAGAGCTAATCAAGAGATCTTGAGAGGCATCAAGCCCCGGCTCATGGTTCCTTTGCAGAGAACGCCGGGTTGTTGGGTAGAAGAATTACCATCTGTGCTATGGAGCATCAATACGACACCCAACAGGTCAACAGGATACACACCGTTCTTCATGGTTTATGGAGCGGAGGCGGTTATCCCCAGTGATATCCGTCATGATTCACCTCGTGTGACGGCTTATATTGAAGCGGACAACGAGACGGCACGGCAAGATGCTTTGGACCGGTTGGATGAAGAGCGTGACATAGCAGCCACCCGATCGGCGGTTTACCAACAGGATCTTCGTCGTTATCACAGTCGCCGAGTCAGAACCAGAACCTTCCAGGAAGGAGATTTGGTGCTTTGGCTCATTCAAGATCAGACTGATATGCATAAGTTATCCCCACCTTGGGAGGGGCCTTTCGTGGTCAGCAAGAATCTGCACAACGGGTCATACTATCTGATCGATATTCAAGAACATAAGGACTCACATACATCAGAGGAGGAGACCAACAGGCCGTGGAACATAGCTCATCTTCGGCCTTATTATACCTGAGCCATTGGTTCTACTTATGTACATATTACAACGATGTATATATTAACTATAGTAAATCGGAACCTCAGCTAAAGCGGGGTATCTGTTCTTTTGCATCATGTGTGGTTACACGGAGTTGTTCTAAAGCGGCTTCTGGTTTACCCCTTGAGTTCGCTTTTCTAAAAGCGTCGTGTTATATCACTTGGAGGATTGGTCGTGTCCGAACCAATACCATACCTCTTGATAGGTGAGAGCCACCAGATCACTTGGGGACTTGGTCACGTCTGAACCACTCATGCCTCTTGATCGGCCTAAGGCCATAGAATCACTTGGGGGCTTGGTTGAACCCGAACCATCGCCATGCCACTTGGTCAGCATAACTGCCACGGTTTCATTTGGGGACCTGGCTGACTAGAACCATAGTTACACCTAACAGGAGCTTGGTCGTGTTCGGCCATGGTAACGCCATTTGATCAGCTCAAATAAATCTTTTTTGGCAAATGGTTTTCTCATTGCTTTTTTGCTTCGCATTTTTCTTTGCCAGATTCTTTTTTCTTTTTTCTTGCGTTCTTTTTAAACCGACAAAGTTTTCAACCAATCCATTGACGGAACACAGTTCACGTCAATCCGGAGACTATTTGCCCGGTTTGATCCTTGTTGTTAACATCCTCTTACGGAGTAACACGATGTTTATTATAACCCGGCACGGTTTACATGGTAAACCAGAGTCATATATATACAGGAGCTGTTATCTCCTCAATAGTGTGGGTTTGCAAAACTCCGCTTCAAGATTGGCCAAGCCAACTTCACGCTCAACTATGGCAGGTATTATGTATCTCAAAAATTTGATCATATACTTAAAATTTTGTTTTGGATGTTTTGATTTCATATATGCAGACATCATATTCCGCCTGACGGTACAACCGCGTGGCACTTGATGAATTTCTCATTTCAGAAAGTGCTTTGGAAAGTTCATCACCACAGGAAGAACAAACTATGCACGAAGGCATATCAACATCAAAAGTATCAGCTAGCCTATTACAAGGCAACATGGTGCCCATAATAATATAATTGTTTTTCGCAAAGGAGAGGCAGTTTTAAAACTGGCTTCCGGTTCAAGCTTGGTCACCAGCCTGGCCTGATGGTTGTGGGTCATCCTGCGCCGCTTCAGCCTCCGTTTCTCTACCCAGTGGCCGGAAATCCACAGTTGTCCAGTCGATTCCCATTAATGCTTGAAAAACAGCTTCATCATGGATCAGCAATGACGGGTCAATATCGGGAGCGTAAGTATGCTTACGGATTGGAGGGATCAGATTTTCCGATTCATGGATTGGTGCAGCTATTCGCTTGTTCTGACTGTCATATTGGGCTTGATAATGAGACAAGTCTGCTTCTTCAGCCAATTGACAAGCTAGCAGACGTACCTCCCGGTTTATTGCTCGCAGATCCGCTTCACCAAATTCTGACCCGTCTTCCTTCAAGCTGGGATAGCCCTGAGCCGCTTCAATAGGATCAAAATCCGGCACCCAGGCTTTTGCCCAGATTAAGGCATTGATTGCACCGGTTCGAGCAGCAGATTTCTTCAGCTCTTCAACCCGGGCAGGAAACACCGACAGTTTCATCAGAGTATCTTGAATCAAAGTGGGCGTCAGTTTGCTATGAGATGCGGTACAGATGATCCGCTGGGCACCAGTATACAATTGTTCAACCAATGTATAGGCGGCTTTCAGTTTCTTCCGCACATCTGACCCCAAGTGACCAATGCGTGTCCCTGAAATACCATAAAGGGTTAATAAACCAGTGACTCTGTAAGAAGGCAGAGCCAATTCAGAAGGCAAACTGGCTTACCAAAGATAGCAGTAGTCATGGCATGCACGTGCCGCTTTATGCTGGTCAGTTCATCCACCACTGGTTTTAGTGCAGCCTCGGCATCCTCTGCTCGTTTGATCAAAGAGGACTTTTCAGTGGCCCAATCCGCCCGCTTCTTCTTGAAGCTCTCCTTAAGCTGTTCCATGGCGCTTAAAGCGCTGGCCAATTCCTCTTTTGCTTTGGAGGTTTCAGCCTGTTGGGTTTTCAGGTTTTCTTGGAGATCGGTGACTTGGTTTTCTTTCGTCTTTTGCTCCGCCTGCATGCATACAGATATATGTTTCAACAAATCAGTATAAGGATTCAAGTACCAATCACATAACAAGTTATGCACTTAGCACTTGGGGGCTAATGCATATTCGATCTTCATCTTTTAATTGCTTGCGAAGTCCCAAGATCAATACAAGTATTCAACTTGGCACTTGGGGGCTAATGGCTATTTGCTCGTATATATATTCTGATGCGGTAATCTCAATTACTTAAAGTACCGGTTTAACTACGCTAAGTTGAACCGGCCCTTGGGGGCTACATCGGCAAAAGTTCAAAGTATTAAGATTTATGTTAGTAAGTCCCGGTTTGAAAGAAGATTACAAACCGGCCCTTGGGGGCTAAGGAGAGTCAGTAAATATTGAAGCATACAAGCAAGAAAGAGCGTATGGAAGTTACCTCGTATTTATCCTTCATCATATTAATCATACTGGCTTCATAGTCACGGCTGGCATACAGCCGGTTCAGGTAGCCGGAATGGATATCTTGGGCGTTTAGAGCAGTGTAAGTTGCCAGATCAGCATTCCACTTGCCTTTACCAAAGGCAGCAAATTCTTCCTTGGCAGAATGTTTGGACAAAGCAACAGGATTGCTTGGCTCGGTATGGCCAGTGCCAGTGATGACAACCTCATCCTCCTGAGTATCGCCGGTTTGCACTGGGGCTGTTGGCTTGTCAGTAGGTTTTGCTGGACCGGTGGATCTCTCCATCCGGATGGAGCCTGTGGGCTGATTGACAGGACCTGAGGCATCAGTAGGTCTCTCTTCAGCAATAAGATCGTCGTCTTGCCGCGATGGATCGTTGGGTATATCCTCAGGAATAGCCGCTTCAAGATCGGGTGTCTTGCCTGGCTCAAGAACGGCATCTTCTTCGGCCGCTTTGTCCAGGCGGGCCTTCTTGCTTGGCCTAGGTTTGGCCCTGGAAAGAATAACAAAATCAAATACAGAATATGTTCTAAGGCAATGTACTGTAAGTATCATAATAAGTATAGCTTACCCAAGCACCGTTTTGAGCGGTGGCAGCTGAGTAGCCGATGACTCGCCAGAAGATGAGTGGGAAGTAACCTGGTAATCGGAGTCAGATGGATTAAGAGGTTGGCGAAAGCAGACCGCTTTAGGACAATCACTGACAAGAAAATTAGAGACCTCTGAACGGCGTTTCCAAACTGGACTGTCCGGTAAACCGGCGGAGGTAACTACCTGGCCGCTGTGCCGGGTTGTGCGACGAGCTTCGTGCTGTTGGGTCTTCATAAGAAATTTGGGATCCAAATAAGCAAGAGGATGAGAAAATTTAACTTTCCGGTTTGCCTGACGGATTTTTAGCGAAGGCAAAGGTTCTGAATCGGAAGAGAGAATAATTACCTCTGCAGCATCAGCATGGCTGGCTTCGGCATCATCCTAACAAATATCATCATCAATAAGACGCATGAAAAATAAGCCAAGCGAGTGAAGATCTACCTCAAGGTCCGGATTATCCACATCATCATCAGGGGCCGGATTAGAAGATGCAGTAGTTCTTTTCCTGTGGGCAGTCTTCTTTACAACTTTAGTCTTTTGCCGGGTTGCTCGTTCCAGTTTGTCTGGTTTTTCCAGTTTCTTCTGCGGCAATTTCTTGCTGCAAAACGGATCATTGCCCTGATTACACAGACACTGATATTAAACAATGACCAGATATATCAATAATAGATTCAGCAAAAGGAAAAATCAAGGCCTTACAGCTGGCGGTTTGTTGGTGGCACAGAAGGGAAGTAGGCCGTTTTTAGCACAGATATGTTCCGGTTCATTCAGCATCTTATTCACAGCTTCTGTGATTTCTTCATCGGTGAGCTGGATTCTGGAATGTCGCAGTGGGTCATCCACACTGCCGGTATACTCACACATCAAACCGGAGCGCTGACTAAGGGGCAGTATGCTCCATGATATCCAGCAGCGAGCGAGATCAACCCCTGTTAAACCGTTGGCCATAAAGGCTCTGAGCTTCGACAGCTGAGGAGCATATTTGCTTCTCTCCTGGGCAGTCAATCTTTGCGGAAAAGGGTGTGTATTGCTGAGCCGCTCCGGATGAAAGCCGGGCAAGGGATTCTCACCAGCAGGGGAGGTATCTTTGCAGTAGAACCATGTCTGATTCCACTCTTTGGGGTGGCTGTGCAGTTTGGCATGAGGGTATGTGACCTCTTTCCTTTTCTGGATCGCCACGCCACCCAACTCCGTATTGGAGCCATCAGTAAACTCAGTACGACGGTTTAGATGGAAAAGGTCCCGGAACAATTCCACTATGGGATCCTGTTGAAAGAATGCTTCACAGAGCACTTGGAAGTGACACATATTTGTAACAGAGTTGGGGCCAGTATCTTGTGGATCGAGTTGGAAATCGGCCAAAACATCTCGGTAAAATTTAGAACCGGGTGGCTTAAAGCCCCGAGCTAAGTGATCTACAAAAACAACAACTTCTCCTTCTTGAGGAGTGGGAGGGCATTCTTTGCCAGGAGCCCTCCGATGAATGGTATCTTTGCTGCCTAAAGCGCCGATCAAGACTAGATCGTCCAGCTGAGCCTCTGTGACACGAGAAGGAACCCAATTGCATTCATATACTTGCTTGGCCATGATGGAATCTACAAGGTAGAAGATCTCGGTTCAAAAATACATTTGATCAAGGTACACTGGTATGTGCAATGTTAAACCGGAGACAGATCTATATGAACCGGAGTTTTATGAAGCAACAACATCTGGCGGTTCAACAAGGGGACTAATGGTATATACCGGTTTGGCAATTTTTTCCTACAAGGTTAAACCGCTGGGTTTAAACATTGAAGTAGAGGAGTAAGTTTACAGAAACAGGTTTCGTAAGATTTCTCTACAGCGATGGATCTGAAGCAAGTTCAGAAAAAAGGTAAATATTCAGAGGTCCAAAAGGAGCAGTACCGAATCAATGAACAAGACGTACATATAGATCTATGGTTTTGAGATGTGCAAGTGAAGGCGAAGGGTAAACAGCTACCATTGCACAGAATAAAGATTTGCGGAGCCATCTAAAGATCTATCGTATGAGCAAGAGGCAGACGATGAACACTGAAGAACTGCGAAACCCTAGGTCAGATCTGCGGGGGAAAGGATGGAAGATTTACCGGAGCTGAGGAAGATGCGGAAGGTTGCCGCGATGCTCTAGTGCGCTCAGGTTGATGCAGCGGCCAAGGTTGAGGCAGAGGTCGACGGCGGAGCTCCGAGGCTGGCGACGCGAGGAAGACGAAGAAGGCACGGAAGGAGAAAAGAAATGACCCTTCGGTCCTATTTATAAGGCGAAGAACATGTGTCAGGCGCGACAATCAAGGGGCCACGAAACGGAGCTGTCGCCTCGATTTCCGCCGATCTATTAAGCAAAGAAGCATAATGGATAGCTTCGTTATGACAGGTGACGTCACTCCGGTTTACAGCAATCAGAGAAGATGACATCATGGTGGTTTACCAATTTATAAGAAGATGTTGAAGATGAAGATTTTATTAAAGGATTGACATGAACCCGTTCAAATCAATCTAGGGGCTAATGTTGGGGATATTACTACTGGGCGTAAACCGGCCTATCAGGGCCGGGTTAACTTCGTCAGTAGTTAAGTATGTTAAAGCCCAAGAAGACAGAGGAGGGCTCAAGTCCCATGGTCGGTTCAAGGCCTGTAGCCGTAAACCGGCGTTAGTAGTTAACTTGTATTGTAAGTTAGGAATAAGTGGAGACCAAACCGGACACATCTATGAGCCGGTATTGGGACTCCGTAAGCTGACTGGGGTCACCCGTGTATATAAGGGGACGACCCGGCGGCGGTTCAAGGACAACAGACAACAACTCGAGACATAGGCGAAGCTTGTTTGCTCCCTAGTCATCGAAACCCCATCAATTCCATCACAACTAGACGTAGGCTTTTACCTTCATTGAAGGGGCCGAACTAGTATAAACTCTCTTGCGTCCCTGTGTCCGCTTTAACCCCTTCAAGCTAACCCGTAGCGATGGCTCCACGACTAAGTCCTTTTGCTAGGACATCTGCCATGACAAAACCACGACAAGTGGGTTCATTTCTATGTAAAGTTTTGACCTCTCCAATCCCACTTTTACCAATTTTAGCATCAAGATCTAAAAACTCTGAATCATTGGGATGCCTTTTAACTAAAGTTGACTCATCTCCAGTCCCATCATTATCAAGATTCATATTGCAAAACAAAGATTTAATAGGAGACACATCAATCACTTTTATATCTTCATCCTTATTATCATGAAAACTAGAAGAACACGCTTTCACAAAGCAATCTTTTTTTTGCACGCATCCTAGCGGTTCTTTCTTTGCACTCATCAATGGAAATTATCATAGCTTTGAGAGACTCATTGATATCATGCTTAGGTGGAATAGATATAAGTTTCAAATAATCAACATCAAGAGAAATTCTATCCACGTTCCTAGCCAATTCATCAAACTTAGACAGTTTTTCTACAATGAAAGCATTAAAACTCTTTTGCGAACTAATAAATACCTTAATATTAGATTCAAAATCAAAGGGCATATTATTATAATTTCCATAAGAATTGTTGTAGGAATTACCATAATTATTAGAGGAATTACTAGGAAACGGCCTAGGATTAAAATTACCTCTATACGCGTTATTACCAAAATTGTTCCTACCAACAAAATTCACATCCATAGATTCATTGTTATTCTCAATCAAAGTAGACAAAAGCATATCATTAGGATCAGAAGAAACACTCTTATTAGCAAACAATTTCATAAGTTCATACATCTTTCCACTCAAAACATTATTTTCTTCTATCATGAACCTTTTTACTAGTGGATCTTTCGGTGTGCCATTGAGAATAATTAACCATAATATTATCTAGGAGTTTAGTACCTTCTCCTAAAGTGATTTCCATAAAAGTGCCTCCCGCGGCCGAACATAAAGATTTCTAGATGCAAAATTCAATCCAGCATAAATTGTATAATCATCCAAAGATTCAAACCATGTGTAGGGCAATTACGTATCATTAATTTCATCCTCTCCCAAGCTTGTGCAACATGTTCATGATCAAGTTGATTGAAATTCATAATATCGTTTCTAAGAGAGATGATCTTAGTGGGAGGAAAATACTTAGAGATAAAAGCAACTTTGCACTTATTCCATGAATCGATACTATTTTTAGGCAAGGACGAAAACCAAGTTTTAGCACGATCTCTAACGAAAACATGAATAGCTTCAATTTAACAATATCATTATCCACATCTTTCTTCTTTTGCATATCACACAAATCAACAATGTTGTTTAGATGGGTAGCGACATCTTCACTAGGAAGTCCGGGAAACAGATCTTTCATGACAAGATTTAGCAAAGCAGCATTAATTTCACAAGATTCAGCATCGGTAAGATGAGCAATCGGAGTGCTAATAAAATCATTATTGTTGGTATTAGAAAAGTCACACAATTTAGTATTATCTTGAGCCATCGTGACAAACAATCCAACACACAAGCACACAAGAAGCAAGAGAAAAGAGACGAACTAGAAAAGAAAAGGGGAACAAAAAAGAGGAGAGCGGAAAAGAGGGCAAACAAAACTGCAAGGGTGAAGTGGGGGAGAGGCAAACGAGAGGCAAATGACAAATAATGTAATGCGAGGGATAAGAGTTTGTGATGCGTACTTGGTATGTCTTGACTTGTGCGTAGATCTCCCCGGCAATGGCACCAGAAATCCTTCTTGCTACCTCTTTGAGCACTGCGTTGGTTTTACCTTGAAGAGGAATGGGTGATGCAGCAAAGTAGCACTAGTATTTCCCTCGGTTTTTGAGAACCAAGGTATCAATCCAGTAGGAGACTACACGCAAGTCCCTCGTACCTGCACAAACAAATAAGAAGCTCGCAACCAACGCGATAAAGGGGTTGTTAGTCCCTTCACGGTCACTTCCGAGAGTGAGATCTGATAGAGATAATAATAATAAGATAAATATTTCTGGAATTTTCATGATATAGATTGGAATATAAAGATTGCAAAATAAACGGTAATAGAAATAGCTAGTTGACGGGAGATTAATATAATAGAGAATAGACCCGGGGGCCATAGGTTTCACTAGTGGCTTCTCTCAAGATAGCATAAGTATTACGGTGGGTGAACAAATTACTGTCGAGCAATTGATAGAAAAGTGCATAATTATGAGAATATCTAGGCATGATCATGTATATAGGCATCACATCCGCGACAAGTAGACCGAAACGATTCTGCATCTACTACTATTACTCCACAATCGACCGCTATCCAGCATGCATCTAGAGTATTAAGTTCATAAGAACAGAGTAACGCATTAGGCAAGATGACATGATGTAGAGGGATAAACTCAAGAAATATTATATAAACCCCATCTTTTTATCCTTGATGGCAACAATACAATACGTGCCTTGCTGCCCCTGCTGTCACTGGGAAAGGACACCGCAAGATTGAACCCAAAGCTAAGCAGTTCTCCCAATGCAACAAAGATCAATCTAGTTGGCCAAACCAAACTGATAATTCGAAGAGACTTGCAAAGGTAACCAATCATACATAAGATATTTCAGAGAAGAATCAAATATTGTTCATAGATAAACTTGATCATAAACCCACAATTCATCATATCTCGACAAACACACCGCAAAAAGAGTTACATCAAGTAGATCTCCAAGAAGATCGAGGAGAACATTATATTGAGATCCAAAGAGAGAGAAGAAGCCAACTAGCTAATAACTATGGACCTGAAGGTCTGAATTAAACTACTCACACATCATCGGAGAGGCTATGGTGTTGATGTAGAAGCCCTCCATGATCGATTCCCCCTCCGGCGGAGCTACGGAAAATGCCCCAAGATGGGATCTCTTGGTACAGAAGGTTGCGGCGGTGGAAATAGGGTTTCGTGGTGCTCTCGGATGTTTTCCAGGTATATGGGTATATATAGGAGTAAGAAGTAAGCCGGTGGAGCTATGAGGGGCCCACGAGGGTGGGGGTGTGCCCAGGGGGCAGGCGCGCCTCCCTACCTCGTGGCCTCCTCGTTGATTTCTTGACGTCCACTCCAAGTCCCCTGGATCACGTTTGTTCCAAAAATAACTCTCCCGAAGGTTTTATTCCGTTTGGATTTCGTTTGATATTCCTTTTCTGCGAAACACTGAAATAGGCAATAAAACAACATTTTGCACTGGGCCTTGGGTTAGTAGGTTTGCCCCAAAAATAATATAAAAGTATATAAATAAGCCCATTAACATCCAAAACAGATAATATAATAGCATGGAACAATAAAAAATTATAGATACGTTGGAGACGTATCAGGTAACGACGCCAGAAATTGGCAAACGGGCATGAATAAATTGTATTAGATTGATAGATCGAACGCCAAATAAAATAAATAATAATAAATTGCAGCAAGGTATTTTTGGTATTTTTGGTTTAATAGATCTGAAAATAAAAGGCAAATAAAATAGATCGCAAAGGCAAAAAATATGAGAAAGAGACCCGGGGGCCGTAAGTTTCTCTAGTGGCTTCTCTCGAGAAAAATAGCAAACGGTGGGTAAACGAATTAGTTTTGGGCAATTGATAGAACTTCAAATAATCATGACTATGTCCAGGCAATGATCATTATATAGGAATCACGTCCAAGATTAGTAGACCGACTCCTGCCTGCATCTACTACTATTACTCCACACATTGACCGCTTTCCAGCATGCATCTAGTGTATTAAGTTCATGGAGAAACGGAGTAATGCAATAAGAACAATGGCATGATGTAGACAAGATCTATTTATGTAGAAATAGACCCTATCGTTTTATCCTTAGTAGCAACGATACATACGTGTCGCTTCCCCTTCTGTCACTGGGATCAAGCATCGTAAGATGTAACCCACTACAAAGCACCTCTTCCCATTACAAGATAAATAGATCAAGTTGGCCAAACAAAACCCAAATATCAGAGAAGAAATACGAGGCTATAAGCAATCAAGCATATAAGAGATCAAAGAAACTCAAATAACTTTCATGGGTAAAAAGATAGATCTGATCATAAACTCAAAGTTCATCGGATCCCAACAAACACGCCACAAAAGAGTTACATCATATGGATCTCCAAGAGACCATTGTATTGAGAATCAAATGAGAGAGAGGAAGCCATCTAGCTACTAACTACGGACCTGAAGGTCTCCAAAGAACTACTCACGCATCATCGGAGAGGCACCAATGGAAGTGGTGAACCCCTCTGTGATGGTGTCTAGATTGGATATGGTGGTTCTAGACTCTGTGGCGGCTGGAATTGATTTTCGTCGACTCCCCTAGGGTTTCTAGAATATTGGGGTATTTATAGAGCAAAGAGGCGGTGCGGGAGGCCACCAAGGTGGGCACAACCCACCTGGGCGCGCCTGGTTGTACCCCCCTCGGGGCACCCCCTAGGTGCTTCTCCTGCCCATTGGATGCCTTCTGGTCCATAAAAATTCCACAAAAAGTTTCCTGCGTTTGGACTCCGTTTGGTATTGATTATCTGCGATATAAAAAACATGCAAAAACAGCAAGTGGCACTTGGCACTATGTCAATAGGTTAGTACCAAAAAATGATAAAAAATGAATATAAATGATTATAAAACATCCAAGATTGATAATATAACAACATGGAATAATAAAAAATTATAGATACGTTGGAGACGTATCAAGACTTTAGGCGGTGAGGCTGACAGCTGGACCCACCAGCTGCATCTTTGAACACAAACAAGTACCTCCTTATTACTCAAAAAATAAAAACAATTCCTCCCCCTGCAAGCTGGGAACGACCAGCTATATCTTTGCACGCAAGGAAGTACGTCCTTATCCTCCCTGACCGTTGGGACCCACCCAGTCAAAGCGTATGTAGCATTGTCTGTCTGGTCGCGAACGTGTACATACAGACTGGTCGATCGGTCTGTCTGCAAGTATGAACCGTGGCCGAGTAAGTAGCGACACATGTGGTTGTAGAGCACCTGACAGAGTAGTTCACGCAGTCCCATCTAAGTCCTGTGCATGTACGTACAACCACAGGGCAAAACATACGGCCACGTACGTACATACGGATGGGGTCTCGAGTGCGTACTTGCGCATATATACGGACGGCCAGGGCTTGTGTACATGGATAGGCAATGGACGGCAGCAACGGCGTCATGTTCATCGGGCAGCGAACTGGCTGGGTCGGAACGGAGAAACAACGTCATGTTCATCGGGAGGCAACCGACTGGGTCGAAATACGTCCTGTTCAACGGGAGCCAACCGGCTTGGACACAACAGCCGAAACGGGGCCTGGCATACCGTGGAATGGAGGAAACGGCCTTCTGTTCGACCGGCCACAGTCAAAACGGGATCCTGTTCATCGGGAGGGGTCTGGCGTACCCCAAAACGGAGAAACAGACTTGTGTTCGAGTGCCTATGGTTGAAACAGGGTCATGTTGATCGGGGGGGTGTGGCGTACCACAAAACGGAGGAAACAAACTTGTGTTGGAGCGCCTACGGTCGAAACGGGGTCCTGTTCATCCACCGTCTACCGCCTCACTCCAACCTCCACGGGCTACTGTTCATCCATTGTCAATCTCCTCGAGCCTCCACGAGCTGCTGTTCATCCATGGCTATTGTTCATACAGCCTCCACTGGCTGCTGTTCATCCAGCCCTCCACTGGGTCCTGTTCATCCACCCCCAACTGGCTGGGCTGCAGTAACCTCCTTGATCGGGGTCCTGTTCATCCAGCGGCAATGGCCTACTACCATGGGGTCCTATTCATCCAACCCCCACAGGGAACTGTTCATCCACAGCCAACCAACTGGCTTGACTCACCACGTCTCAACTCGTTCTACGTACGTAGCACGCACACGGTAGCAACAGTCACTGTTCATCGAGAGGCAACCCAACACCGGCTGGCTATGTCTCGCACGGGGGCTCGATCGGCTTCAGTAAGCAGCACCAGTGATCGATCGCTCGGGTTTAGTTAGCAGCAACAGCGAAGGAATTGCTCGGGTTTAGTCAGTAGCGAGTGAATCGCTCAGGTTCAGTTAACAGCCAAGGGATCGACCGCTCGGGTTCAGTAACGTGCGATCGCTCCATGTTCAGTTAGCCAATGCCTTGCACACACACGTGTACACGAGAGACACACACAAACCACAGTGCATCGCTCGGCCCCGACCACCCACTGTAACTGGGTACTCCGCGATATTTCCTCTCCCTCGCTTCTACCACAATTTTTTCCATCATGGACGGCCCAAAGAATGTCATGCAGCTGCGTCTCCGGCCTGCCTAGGATGAAAAGCCCATTTTCTGTCATGATTTTTTGTCATAGAAGTAGGAGCCCACCACATCTATGATGATACCGGGTTTTGTCACAATTATCATCATAGAAGTGTCATAAGCATGACAGAAAAAATTCGTTCGGCCCAAAATGTCACGGATGTGTCTTTTTTTGTAGTGTATGTTGTGGGGCGCGTACCCCTATTTGTATTGAGTGTAGGGGCGCTCCAAGAACTGAGATAGAGCTCGGGCTCATTTGCTTGTCTCTCTTGCCTTGACGGCGAACTGATACTTCGGCACTTCGTTGCCGATTTGGACTTCGGCTGCTAGAGCCGCTGTACGCTCCTCGGTCCAGAGTGAGCGCTACGTTTTTCCGTTAACAATGATGACACCCTTGGGACCGGGCATCTTTAGCTTCAGATGTGCATAATGGGGGCGACGTTAAAGTGAGCGAACGTCGTACGACCAAGAAGTGCGTGATAGCCGCTACGGAAGGGGACGACATCGAAGATCAAATCTTTGCTGCAGAAGTTATCGGGCAAGCCGAACACTAGTTCCAAGGTCACAGTGCCCGAGAAGCAGGCTTTGACGCCTGGAATTACTCTTTTAAAGGTTGTGTTGCTGGGCTTGATCCTTGATGGATCTATGCCCATTTTTCTCACTGTGTCTGAGTAAATCAGATTGAGGCTACTGCCACTGTACATAAGGACTTGAGTTAGGTGGTACCCATTGATAATGGGGTCAAGTACCAGGGCCGCTGACCCTCCATGACAAATACTGGTTGGATGGTCCCTGCGGTCAAAGGTGATCGGGCCTGCTGACCATGCGTTGAATTTTAGGGCCACCAGCTCTACAACATAGACATCCTGAAGTGCGCGCTTCCTCTCCTTCTTGGGTATGTACGTGTCATATATCATGTTCATGGTTTTTACCTTAGGAGGGAATTTCTTCTGACCTCCACTGTTCGGTCGGCGAGGCTCGTCGTCCTCCTTGCTGCGGGGGGGCCTTTCCCTGTTCCTCGGTCGTGAGCTTGCCGGCCTATTTAATCACCCAATAGTTACGGTTGGTGTGGTTGACAGGCTTGTCAGGGGTGCCATGTATCTGGCAGGGTCTATCTAAGATATTGTCTAGTGCGGTAGGTCCATCCCTGTTCCCTTTAGAGTGTTTCTTCGGCGGTCCTGATTTGGAGTTATTGAATCTGGCGTTTACTAATATATCATTGGCCTCACCGCCGTTGCCCGAGGGCAATGGGGTCGCCGAGGTCTTCCATATTGTCTGGGGTATCGTTTTCTCTGGTGCTCGTATTGCTCTTGCGACCCTTACGCCCCTTGGATCATCTGCGCTTGGGCGGTTCCTCTCCGGGATTATCGCCATACACAATCGTCAACAAAGAGCTCGTCAGGTGCAGTGTCACTGGAGTCCTCCAGCGATGCGTCGAGCAAGAGAAGGGCATTGCAATCCTCAGAGACATCCACCAAGGAGAATGCGGCCACCATGCGGCCTCAAGATCACTCGTCACCAAAGCTTTCCGCCATGGGTTCTTTTGGCCGACTGCTTTGGATGACGCCAAGGAGTTAGTTAAACATTGCAAAGGGTGCCAAGTCCTCAGCTCCAAGCAACACATGCAGGCTTCGGCACTCAAGACCATTCCCCTCACTTGGCCCTTCGCCGTTTGGGGACTGGACATGGTGGGCCCATTCAAGACGGCGCGCGGCGGCATGACACATCTACTTGTCGCCGTGGACAGATTCACCAAATGGATTGAGGCAAAGCCGATCAAGAAGCTGAATGGGCCGACTACCGTGACATTCATCACAGATATAACAACTCGGTACGGCGTGCCACACAGCATCATCACCGACAACGGCACGAATTTTGCCAAGGGAGCATTGGCATGTTTCTACGTGACGCAGGGCATCCGGATGGACTTAGCGTACGTTGCCCACCCGCAGTCAAATGGCCAAGTCGAGCGAGCCAACGGCCTCATCCTTTCCGGCATCAAGCCCCGACTGGTCGTACCACTAGAACGTTCGGCCGGCTGTTGGCTCGATGAGCTGCCGGCCATCCTCTGCAGTCTGCGCACTACCCCAAACAAGTCAACCGGCTTCACTCCTTTCTTCCTCATGTATGGTGCCGAGGCGGTCATCCCAACTGACATCGAGTTCGACTCGCCTCGGGTAACCATGTACATGGAGGCGGAGGCCATGGAAGCACAAGAAGACGGCATCGACCTGCTGGAAGAAGGCCGGCTGTTAGCCCTCAGCGGTCTGCCATCTACCAACAGGGCTTGCGCCGCTACCACAGCCAAAAGGTCAGACTAAGATCTTTCCAAGAGGGCGACCTCGTGCTCCGGCTGATCCAGCGAACAGCCGGCCAGCACAAGCTCTCGGCCCCTTGGGAAGGCCCCTTTGTCATCAGCAGAGCGCTGGGAAATGACTCCTAGTACCTGATCGACGCACAGAAGCCGAAGGTACGAAAGAGAGACGACTTCGGCAAGGAGTCGGAACGACCATGGAACGGCAACCTCCTCCGAAGATTTTACAGTTGAAATGCAGTATGTATCACGCTAACTTTTGTACTAAGTACGAGACAATAGGCCCCCCGAGGAGAGCTCAAGGACTGCCATCTTTTATCTATGAATGAAGAGTATCATGCTTATGATCATGTCATTACATTCACTTTTTTCGTCTGGCACCGGGTTCGACTAGTCGGCCCGGGGACTGGCCGCCTTGAGTTATATTAGAAGTCCTACCCACAGTCAGACAAGTAGTGTGTCGGCACCCAAGCCTTCTCTTGCCAAAAGTTGCAGTTCGAAGAACCGGCTGTCCGGCTGGTAAGAGTTAAAGGCAGGAAAGGACGCCCACACGAAAAACGGCTAGGGACTAACGGACTAATATAACAAAAGCCGGTTTTTCTCCCACCACCGACTGACTACCAAAGTAGCTGGCCGGCCGGCTTCCATTCACCTCGCTTCAATCTAAGAAAGCTCGAGTACTTGCCTTCCCCAAAAAAATATAAATATAGCCAAGTTCTTCCCTAGCCACAGGCTGCAGAGCAGCTGCCGGTTGGGAAGGCAGCAGCCAGGGGAAGGCGGCAAAGGAAACAGCCTAAGGATAAAAAGCATACGCGAATGGAAGCCAAACACACACACACGATCATATTTGCACAAAAGACCTTCGAAAGGCCAGCATTCAACATAGTTTGAATACACCCCCAGTGGGTGGAACTACGCAAGTTTAATAAAAATTGTTCAAAAAGTAACAAGCAGGAAAAGCAAGGACGGCAGATTAAGCCAAGGGAACGACTGGCGAGTCGGGCAGGTCGGTAGAGACGGCAGTGCTGGCTGGAGGAGTGGCCGGCTGGCGAACCTCGGCATGATCACCACCTCCCGCAGAGGGCGCGCTAGCACGCGCCTCATTGCTGGAGGCACGGTCAAGCTGAGGCTGGCTGGCCGCTTCACCGGCCGGCTCGACGTCTTCGCCTTCCTCTCCTTCGTTGTCTTCACCTTCATCGCTGGAAGCGATCTCCTCCGCCGAGTCCTCACCCTCTGCCGGGTTCAGCCCGAACCATTCCTACGGCTGGGCAACGCCGTCGTCATTTCTTTCAGGAGCAAAGGCGCTGATGACAGTGCACTCGGCGATCGTCAAGGCATGCTGAGCGATAGCCGGCCGCACCTCCTCCATCTCCTCGTCGGCTTCCAGCCGCCAGGTGTGCAGCTGGTCCAGGTTCAGCCCGGGATACCAGGCTCGGACGAACTCCAGCGCCCGCCCAGCTCCAAGCCGGGCTGCCGATGCCTTCCAGGCCTCGAAGCAGCCAACTGCAACCTCCAGCCAGTCGGCAGTCCGACTCGGGGTGCGGGGAATCGCTTCGCCTGGCCAGAGGGCGGCCAACACCTGCGCCCCGGCGCGCTGGAGGAGGCGGAGCATGCGGTGAGCCGGCTGCAGCCAGGCTTGGACCGCCAAGAGTTGCTCCTCAAGCGTCCGGCTCGCGTCCGGCGCGATTTCAGCCCCCGCCTGCCGGCGCGCCTCGCGGTGGGCCTCGATGGCCTAGGTGGCAATGACGCAGTAGCCGGGGAAGTAGTCTGCACAAAGAACAAAATGCAGCACAAGTCAGAACACAAATCAGGGGGCAAGGGGCAAGCAAGGAGTGAGGAAGGCGGCTTACCATCGATCAGATCCTCAACCCGGCCGTAGCCCTCGCTCAGCGCTTGTTTTGCCTCAGCCCAGCCCGCCGCTTCGGTCTCGAACTTAGCTTTGAGGGCGTCGTCGCTATCCTGCGCCTTCTTCAGAGCCGCCTTGTGGCTCTCCTCCTGGTCGGCCAACTTCTTGGCCAGGCGGTCGTGCTCCAGGACTAAGGCGTTGCACTCGGCTTCCTTGGCGCGAAGGGCGGTCTGGGCCCCACTGAGCTGCTCCCTCAAGCTGGCATTGGCTCCTGCAAGCATGAAGACAAAGGAAAAATCAATAAGGAAGAAGTCGTCAGGGAAGATCCGACCCGACTGCTCAGCAGTCGGCCCGAATCTCGGGGACTACACCCAGTGGGTGCGTTGACACGCCCCCACAGGAGATGAACGAGACAAAGCACGCACTCCGGCTATTGGTCAGGTCCTCGGTTTTCTGGCCTAGCTCCTGAGCCTGGGAGTTGAAGGCAGCAGCGTGGAGGTTATGGTATTCCTGGAAGATCAGACAGGACGCAAGAATAAGATAGCTGTCAGGACCTAGTAAGTTCCAAGCCGCCTGCTCAGCAGCCGACTCGGAACTAGGGGACTACACCCAGTGGGTGCGCTGACACGCCCCCACGGAAGAAATCAAAAAAGCAAAACAACCAAGGCCAGAAGGCTCACCCGAATGACGGCCCGCGTCGTGAGGAACTCTTGGGTATATCGCTGCAGCGAAGCGGCCTGGGCTTGAAGCCGGTTCTGGACCTCCTGGGCCGCCGTGTTCAGCTCGGCCGTCCCCCCGCTGGGCGTCCACTCGGACGTGCTGGCGCTGGCCGCCTCCAGGGCCTCCGCCGTCCGGCCGGTGCCCGCAGCTCTGTGCGGCTCCGGCGCGGAGGTAGTTCCCCCTGCACGCCGTCGAAATGCCGGCTGCACCTTGAGGCCGGCCCCTGCCTCCGGCTCGCCCCTGGCCGGCTGCTTTAGCGCCGCGGCTGGTCGGCTGCTTTGGCCCGCTCCAGTCGGCGCCGTCTGCGGCGCCTCCTCCACGAAGACCACGTGGTCCTCCCTCCTCTCCATCACCGGTGGGTCTCGGTCGACCTCCTCCGACGGGGGCACGGGGATGTCGGGGGCCACGACGCGAAGGGGAACGACGAGCTGCGGAGGCTGGTTGCGCGAGGCCTCCGCCTCCCTCTCCGCGGCCGCCACCTCCGCCCGGGCCTTGGCCGCCGTGTCGTCCTGCTCCTTCGCTGCCTGGGCGGTCCTTTGCTCCGCCGCCTCCCGCTCCTCCCGCGCCTCCCGTGCATTCCGCTCCGTGGCCTCCATGAGGTCGGCGCGGGGATCCACGCGGCAGGAGCCTGAGGACCCTCCAGTCGGCCCGACTACGGAGCTGCTAGGACCTCGCTCGAGGGAAAGTGGTGCCCTGCCCGGTGAGCAAAGAAAAGTTTAGAAGAGCCTCAATCGAAGAGGACAACAAAAAATACAAGACGTTTGACGCTTATGCCGAGATCGCATGCGGCTGTTTCACCGCCTTGCGGAAGCGGGCCACCTTCACGGCCGCCTCATCCCGCTTGGTCGCCGCCGTGGAACCCTTGGATTTCTTTGGCTGGCTGCCGAAGTAGGTCGACACGGCCCGGCGTTTCTGCGCGCCGCCACGGGCAGCCGGCGTGGCAGACGGGCCCGCGGCTTGATGATCAAGCGCCGGCTGGCGGTGCGGAACGACTTCGACCTCGTCATCGTCCGCCCAGTCCTCGAGGCCGGCCCCGAGCGCCTCGTCGCCTTCCCCCACGACGGCATCTTCCATGGCGGCCGCTCCCAGGTCCGGATCATTGACGTCGTCCACCGTGCCGTCGGGGAGGAGCTGGCGCTCTACCCTTGCGGCCCCGGCCGTCGGCGGAAGA
This sequence comes from Triticum urartu, assembly GCF_056163025.1. NCBI lineage: Eukaryota > Viridiplantae > Streptophyta > Magnoliopsida > Poales > Poaceae > Triticum > Triticum urartu. The sequence continues at coordinate 311,161,369 of NC_141877.1, forward strand.
AGAGGGTTCTTCCGAGGGCAAACCAATTGATCAGAAGTCGGCCATCATGAGGCCGGCTACAAAAAGGAAGAAAAGAAGAAAAACTTACAGCAGGCGGAGGGTTGGCGCGAGAATACGGCCCCTTGCCGTATCGCCAATCCTCGGCAAGCTTGCAGTTGGAGATGTAGTTCACCATGTAAGACACCTCGACATGAGGCATCTCCCTGGTGCTCAGCCGGCCTTGGAGTGGAAGTACTCGGCGCTCCACGAAGGCGGCCACCAGGTCGGCTCCGGTCAGGCCCTCCGACTGGATCATCACCCGGAGCTGGGCGACGGCTGCGTTCCCGGCCTGAGACAACGACCTGGCCCGGTAGCTCCACAAGGGTTGCCTCCCAGCCGGCGGGCCGGCTACGTAAGCCGGCAGGTTGACGAAGTCGCCTAGCTGGGCGACGTTCTTCACGTAAAAATAGGACTTCTGCCAGAGCTTCACCGACTAGATCAGCGGGATGGGCGGGAACGGATTGTTCTCGCCCGTCTGCCTCACGGCGATGAAGGCTCCGCACGGGGCGGGCACGCCCGCGACAACGGTGCCGAGCTTGCACTGGAAGAATTCTCCCCAGAGCTCGAGAGTGGGGAGAACCTCAAGAAAGCCCTCACACAGGGTGACGAAAGCCGACAACAGCTTCACCGCGTTGGGTGTGAGGTGATGTGGCTGGAGGTGGTAAAACTCAAGAAAAGAGCGAAAGAATCCGCTCGCCGGGAGGCCGAAGCCGCGCAGGCAGTGCGAGCGGAAGATTACCCACTCGCCCTCCTCCGGTGCCGGCGAAATCTCCCTCGCCGGCGCACGACGAACCCGCACGTAGTTCACGCCCGGCAGACGCCGCGTCCGGCGGAGGAACTCAACATGGTCCTCGTGGACGTTGGAGCCGTCCCACGAGCTCGACAACGCCATGGGAGCGACCCGGCGAGGAACAAGGCGATGCGACGGCGGAGACGCGCACGACCCCGCTACGGCGGGACCGAAGGAACCGAGAGGTCCAACGGCGGGGCGGCGCGGCAATGGGTCGCTACGGCGGCGGAAGGAAGGAGAAGGAAGGTGAGCAAGGGTGGAGCGAGGGAGAGCGTGGGAGCCTCTGCCCCTCCCTCTCCTCCCCCTACTTATAGACCCGCGCGGTGGAGCCGAGGAGGCGTGGTGTGGGGGAACGTGGGATCAACTGCGCCCACTCCCCCACGTCCCGTGATTATTGCGCCCTGATGACGTAATGAAACCGCCATGGGAAGGCGAGCGGTCCATTGTGGGCCGCAGAAGATCCGTGCTTGGGCCGAGGCCTAGAAGTGGCGGGCTCGGGCCTGCGGCGGCGGCCCATCACACGCGTGCGTTGGCAGGTTTTCCTTGCCACGTGGCCCGCGGGGTGGCGCGCGGTTAGCTCGCAGGCCGACCCATGTTCCCGCCTACAAGATACGGAGCTTTCCGAAGACGGCGCGCATAAGCAAAGCCAGCTCCTCAGGATAGGAAGCTGACCAAGCTTCTCGTCCCTTTGTCAGCCTCGAAGCTCGATCAGCTTCGGGGACTACTGTCGGAGTAAACGACCACGGGTAGCCTAGCAGGCTCCCCCTGGCCCTTCTGAAAAAATTACGAGCCGATCCGGCCCTCAAGAATCCAAGACGTGGGGCTGCCTTCCCCTTGCCGGCTGTCTCCCAGGCCGACTATCAGAAGGCGGCCCGGCTTTAGCCCTCATGAAGAAAGCCGCGGGAGGGCCGGCTCCAAGAAGCCGGCCGCGAGAAGGCTGACTCCAAGAAGTCGGCTCCCACAAAGCGGTCAAGATCGTACCCTCGAAGTTTGCATCCACATAACAGCGATGTGGCGGGGCATGGCTACAGTAAAGCTTGCCCCCCCGAATCCCGGAGCACACCTGGCACAGTGCGCCGTACGGGGTGGCCATGACCCGTCCGGCGCGGCACTGTTGCCATGTTGACCCTGATGCCACCCACAACGGGTTGTCAGCGCGGCCCATGGGCGGTGGGCCCCTTCAGGCAGAGAGATAGCCGAAGGCGGCCAGGCCTCCCCTAGTCGGCCCAAGACAGGGCCGGCTCCCCATAGCCGGCTTGCCTCCTCCCTCGAAGGAGACGCCCCATTAAGGAGACAAGACGTGGTGAGGCTATAGCGTTTGCCCGCCGGGCGGCGGCACTATAGCCACGCCCACCTCGGCGAAGCCCTCGTCACCGGGTTTGAGGCAACAGTAACCAGCCACCGACAAGGCCCTTGACAGTGGGGCCTTCCTGTCGACCAAGGAGCCGGCAGCCGGCGGGACCCACCAGCCGGCGGGCCCCAGCAGCCGGCACAGAAGCCGGCGAGCGTAGACACAGACGGCTAGGGCCCACGCCCAGCCGGATTACCATTGTACCCCCGGGGGGTGGGCCTATATAAACCCCTCGGGACACCCATGCAAAGGGTTGATCTGAGCTAGTTTTAGACACCACATAGAGCGGAGACGAGAGCTAGCCGTGCCCTTCTTCTTCTTCTCGCCAAACAGCTCAAGGAGCATCTTGTAGCCACTTGTTCATCTAGTGATCATGTGGAGACCCTGCAGAGCAGCAGTAGGGGTGTTATCTCCACGGAGAGCCCTGAAGCTGGGTAAGATTCGCCAGCGTGCATGTCTTCGCCTCATCCCGCTTCCAGGCACCGGCGACGTCTTACTGGCTCCCATAATGATAAGCCACCCATTGGCATATGTCGCACCTACCACCCGACACAAAGACTTCGATCCATTGGGATCGGGTCGCTATAAGATGGTATCAGAGCACATGACCACTAGGAAAAGCCACAAGATACTCTTATCTATTCATTTATAATCCTTCTCCACTTCTACACTATAGATGTCGGACCCCAGGAACAAGTTCACTCAAACTGATGACGACACCCCTTTCGGACGACACTTGAAGGAAGTCATGAGGTACCTGAACATCGGCCTACAAAGCTTCACTGGAACCTTCGCTGCAACTTTACCAGAAGAGTAGCGCTAGAAGATCCAAGTTTGTGTTCCTGGAAGGACTTACGCACCAACTATCGAGCCCATCGAGTTTTCCTTTGATGCACCAACCCGGAGCTTAGGAAAGAGCATGGTCGCCCACATCACCTTAGGACGCATTTGCGAGATGTACAACAGGGATCTCGAAGACACTGTCTACCAGATATGTGGACGCCGAGAGGAGAAATGGGAGATGATTCGCACCAGGAAGGATGGATCTATTGCGGCATATATACAGGAGATGGATCAGCACATTCGTCGATATGAGAATCATATGTGCGCTATCATGAAGAAGACCAAGAAGGTGATGACCCAGAATATGGACCTATAGGATGAACTCAAGGCAACTCGCGATGGATACGAAGAGGAAATTGCTATGCTACTGGAGCAGAATGAAGACCCGAGGAAGAAGCTAGGAATACCCGTGGTGAAACCAGAACCAGAAGTAGACATTTGTTCGGAAGACTACATCATACTAGATGACACATACACCAACATTGATGATGAAGAAGAGAGTGATGATGAGGACAGTGATGATTATGAAGACGAAGTTGGAGCTGATATTATGGAGTCTTCCACCGATCAAAACTTCTAATCGACCACCATGTTTATATTAGAGTTCTTCCAACTAGTTAGAAATCATTCGTGATATTTTGTAATAGTAGTTTAGATCGATTGTATGAATTTTGTTTGAAATTGAGTGGTGTGAATTGAATATATTTGTCTCATATGCATATGGGTAGTGAAATCTCTCATTAGACCTCGTTCTATTCTGATTTCTCACCCCTCTAACCTATCAGACGCCTCCGAGACGTGACCCCGGATTCACTTTCCCATCAGAGCTCACCCAGTTGATTCAACAACAGAATGCCTTGATGCAGATGATCATCTAGAACCAAGGCAACAACAACAACCCACCGCCACCACCCCTAGTTGACAACCTAGCCCGTTTCCTAAGGTTGAATCCGCCGGTGTTCTCTAGCAGCACCGAGTCGATTGTTTCTGATGATTGGCTCCGCAAGATCGAAAGAGAGTTAACAACTGTTGGATGCATGGACGCGGAGAAGGTGCGCTTTGCCGCACATCAGCTTGATGGACCAGCCACCTCTTGGTGGGAGAATTTTACCACCACCTACCCCATTGCTACAGTTACATGGGATCATTTCAGCGGGCCTTCCAGACCGCACATATCTCATCTGGAGCCATGAGTTTGAAGCAGCGTGAGTTCCGCAACTTATGCCAGGGGAATCGTACCGTGGGGCAGTATGTGGATGAGTTCAGCAAGTTAGCACGCTACACCCCAGATGATGTGGCCACAGATTTCTCGAAGCAGGAGAAATTTCTTGTGGGACTCAATGATAAGCTGAGTATGCAGTTGATGGTGGAAACTTTCAACAACTACCAGGAGCTGGTAGACATGGCCCTCATGATTGAAGGCAAGCAGCAGCTGATAAAGAGCCGCAAACGGAAGTATGGACAGGGGAAGTACATCTTCACGCGGAAGGAGTTGAACCTCAGCCGAGGAGATGGTTGGAGCTCATAAAGGATTATGACATGAGACTGCGTTATCACCCAGGAAAGGCTAATGTCGTGGAAGATGCTTTGAGTCGCAAGAGTTATGTTAATACTCTCATAACCGGAGGATTACCTCAGGAGTTAGCCGATGATCTCCGAGAACTTCGCTTTGAGATAGTTCCGAGAGGTTTTGTTGCAGCATTGGAAATTCAGTCCACTTTTTGGGAAGGATCCGAGAAGCCCGGAAGACGGAGAAGGAAATTGCGGAGATAAAAGAAAGGATGACTAAGGGAAAGGCTAAAGGTTTTCGTGAGGATGAACATTGAACTTTATGGTTTGAGGATCGCATCTATGTGCCCGATGACCCAGAGATCAGGAAGTTCATTTTTCAGGAGGCTCATGATCCGCCTTACTCGATTCACCCAGGTAACACCAAGATGTATCTGGACTTGAAGGAACGTTTCTGGTGGATAGGAATGAAGAAGGATATCACCGATTAAGTAGCAGTGTGTGACATATGTCAGAGAGTTAAGGCAGAGCATCATATGCCAGCAGGGTTACTTCAGCCTTTGCCGATACCCGAATGGAAATGGGATAAGCTTGGCATGGATTTCATCACCGGATTTCCCAGGACTCATTCAGGATATGACTCCATTTGGGTGGTAGTTGATCGCTTGACCAAGGTAGCTCACTTCATCCCCGTGAAAACCACATATACGAGCGCTAAGTTGGCCAAGATATACATGACCAGGATCGTATGTCTGCATGGAGTTCCGAGGACCATCGTATCAGATAGAAGGACATATGTGTCTTAGAAGTTTTGGAATCAGTTACAGCAAACTTTGGGTCCAGGCTAGATTTCAGTACAGCCTTTCATCCGCAGACAGATGGGCAGACTGAGAGAGTCAATCAGATTTTGGAGGACATGTTCAGATCTTGCGCGCTAGATTATGGGTGTAGTTGGGATGATAATTTACCCTATGGAGAGTTCTCTTATAACAATAGCTATCAGGCTAGTTTGAAGATGGCCCCTTTTGAAGCTTTGTATGGAAGGAGGTGCAGGACACCATTGATGTGGGATGAAGTTGGAGATCGACAATTGTTCGGACCAGATTTAATCAGAGATTCTGAGGAGAAGGTCAAGTTGATCCGTGATAGGCTTAAGATAGCCCAGTCTAGGTAGAAGAGTTAGGCTGATACTAAACGCAAGGATGTAACCTATGAAGTCGGGGATAGAGCATATCCTTGTGTGTCGCCACTTTGAGGAGTTAAACGATTTGGAGTCAAAGGAAAGTTAGCACCACAGTTTGTGGGACCATACAGAGTCTTGGAACGTATGGGTAAAGTTGCCTACAAGTTGGATTTACCCGAAGGTTGGTCAGGAGTTCATGATGTGTTTCACGTTTCCCAGTTGAAGAAGTGCCTTGCAGAGATGGCCGATATTCCTCTGAGAGATACAGTGCCCCTGGAAGGAATTCGGTTGGAGAGTGACCTGACTTATGAGGAGAAACCCGTCAATATTCTCGAGTTCGCCAACCGAGTTACTCACAGCAAGGTCATCAAGTTTTGCAAAGTTTAGTGGAGTCACCATACCGAGGAGCAAGCCACCTGGAAACGAGAAGAATACCTCCAGAAGGACTGCCCACATCTTTTTGCTAGCCAACCCGAATCTCGAGGGCAAGATTCATCTTAAGGGGGGTAGGTTTGTTACATCCCAATTTTCAATTTGGATGTTACTATTTAGATCATCCATATGCATCCATGATTATGCATTTTTGCCCATTTTTTTCTCTGAATTTTGATCCTAGAAAACCTTAAGCAACTCAAGGACCAATTGAGAGAGTTGGAGGTTTCCCAAAAATCCATTTTTGAATTTTCAAAATTTGGTAAATTGGATCAAACTGATTTATTCAAAATTCTTTTCCAATTATTTCAAATAAATAAAATAAAGAGAGAAGATAAAGGGACTTCTTCAAAAACAACAAAGAAATATTGGAAACTGAATTTTGAATTTTGGAATAATTTATCTGATCTTATGTGCAAGTTTATTTATTTTTATTGCAGAGTTTATTAGTACTGAAAATCAATTTTCAAAACTTGCATTTTTAGGACAGAAACATGTCCACAAGGTCATATATGAGGCCATATAATTGTGTGAATTTTGTGTGATTTTTAAAAATATATTTGTTATGTTTTTCTATTTTTCGTATTTATTGGAATAGTTATTCATTTTAAAAAAATATCTCGGGCCGCCCAACTGGGCCGGCCCAGCTCAGCCGCAAGGCCGCGGCCCAGCCCAGCGCACCGCGCCGCCCGTCTTTGAGCTCGGGAAGTAGTCTCGAGTGAACGCGGCCATCGCCGCTGTGCCCGACCCGGACTCCCGCCGCCGCCTCGCCTTGCCTCCTCCCTCACGCGCCCGAGGCCGCCCCTCCTCCTTTATATAGCTCTGCCCCCGACCCCTCTCCTCCCAAATCGAGCAGCAGCAGCCGTGCCGTAACAGGCACCGCCGCTGACGACCGTCTCACCGCATCCACCGCCGCCCCGCACAGCGCCCGCCACCGTTCGTCGCCGGAGTCACCGCCGCCGAAGCCGCCGACCAACGGAGCCGTGGCCCCGTTCGAAGCCGAGCCGCCACCACCGTCTTCTTCGTCGCCGGAGACCTCCACGCCGCGGTAACCGCCGCCTCTTCCCTTGTTCGTTTGATCTCAGATCGGCGGCTAGAAATAGATCGATCTGTTTTTTTATTTTTGAACTGTTATCCTTTAATTAGCAAATGCTCATTGTTTAAGCCTCTATAGCGAACGGTTTTCAGCGTTTAGGTTCTGTAGCGAACGCTCGTTTGTTAGATTTTCTGTTTGTAGCTAGGGACCTAGATGCAATTATTTTTCTTACACATTAGCCCCTCGTTTTCAATCTATCACAACATTTTACTCGTTTGTCCAAATTCAATAAAACCAACGCCAAATTCTTCATCATGATCCCCTCTATCCAGATAACCAACTTGGTAGTATTTTTAAAAATTTAAATTTGATTTCAAGCAGCTTTGAATTTGAATTTGTTTTATCATAACTTGAGTTTCGTAACTCCGATTTAGTTGATTCTTTTTGCAAATCGAAGCTCTTGATCTAAAGTTTCTGTTAAGACCTAATCCTCATAGTTTAAGTACTGTTAGAAACAATTTTCTGTTTAAAAGAGATATTTTCTTATTTTCGAGTTTTCTGAATCTTTTTCTTTGATTTCTTTGCATCTTCATGCTTGAGTGCTTATGTATGATATTGTTTGTCCACGACAGATTTTCCGGAGTGTGAAGCTTGCTACTACGAGTCTCTAGGGTTTACCGATCGTCAGCAAGGGAAGTTACACTTTGATCATACTCTTTTATACCCAGATTTATTATGCATTGGTTTCACCCTCGAAGATTGCTTGAGTAGGATTGGGAACATGTGGTTATTGCTACGTAGTTCATGACATAGGAACCTATTACCTTTGATCTCCCCAGGAATATATGTTATGTTCATAAATTTCTTAGCCATGCTCGTAGACGGGGATTGGTATATGAGATTCATGCAAGTTGTGAGAGATAATAATTAAGGGTAACTTAAGGTGGCAACGTTAACACACATCTGGGTGGATTGTTTGGGGCACCTAGAGAAACCAGTGCTTGCTCAAGGGACTCCCGGAGTACCCGTGTGATTACCCTAGGTCCGCTACCCAGGCTCAAAGGGATCATATAATTATTAATGCCTAGAAACTTCCGTGTGCAGCCACAAGCCATTATGGGCTCTGGCATAGTTGTGTAAGTTGTGTCACCTCTTTCAGTGGTAGACTAGCAGATGTAGGGGAAAGTAGGTGTACCGGTCTACCCAGAGTAAAGAGTTAATGCTTCAGAAAGGCTATGTGTTGATCTTCCGATCATGGATGCGGTCGAGTCTTATGGGGAAAAGTGTGCAAACCTCTGCAGAGTGTATAAACTAATCATGATTAGCCGTGTCCCCGGTTATGGACAACTTGAGTATCTAGAAGTGAATTATTGGTTGATCTCATCACTCTATTTAATTAATGTATTGGGTATTATTATTACTATTGTTAATTGGTAAATTTTGGGATTGAGTTGGAGGAACCTTTTCAATAATGGCATAAACTTGGTAGTAAATAAAATGTATTCCTTTCTTGTAGGAAAAAATTAGCTTTATGCAAAATTAAACTTAGAGCCTCCACCAGCCAAATTTGCATGTAGTGATAGTTATTATTTATCATTGCTCTCTAGTGTGATCTTGCCAGCATATTCCATGTGCTGACCTACACGGCCGCAATGTCTCATGTTGCAGAATTTTCAAACGAGGATTAAGGTGTGATAGGTCATTGTCGTGCACTTAGTTTTGCCGTGGAGTTGGATGGACTCATTTATCTTCGAAGCTTCCGCAGTTATTTTATTTAGTTGGCCTTCAACCATATTTATGTAATAAATACTCTTTATGAGGACCTCGATGTAATAAGTGTGTGATTGAACTCTGTTATAAATCCTCCAGTATTGTGTATGTCAGCATACCGATCCAGGGATGACACTTAAGCACAGAGACTTCGATCAATTGGGATCAGGTCGCTACAAGATGGTATCAGAGCACACGCCGACTGTAGGACGCGACCACTAGGAAAAGCCACAGGATACTTGTCGGTGTCAAAACCGGCGGATCTCGGGTAGGGGGTCCCGAACTGTGTGTCAAGGCCGGATGGTAACAGGAGACAAGGGACACGATATTTTTACCCAGGTTCGGGCCCTCTCGGTGGAGGTAATACCCTACTCCTGCTTGATTAATATTGATGATATGGGTAGTACAAGAGTAGATCTACCACGAGATCAAGGAGGCTAAACCCTAGAAGCTAGCCTACGGTATGATTGTTGTATATGGAGTTGATGTCCTACGGACTACAACCTTTATATAGACACCGGATAGGGTTAGGGTTACACAGAGTCGGTTACAATAGTAGGAGATCTTGAATATCCGCATCGCCAAGCTTGCCTTCCACGCCAAGGAAAGTCCCATCCGGACACGGGACGAAGTCTTCAATCTTGTATCTTCGTAGTCCTGGAGTCCGGCTGAAGGTGTAGTTCGGCTACCCGAACACCCCCTAATCCAGGACTCCCTCAGTAGCCCCTGAACCAGGCTTCAATGACGACGAGTCCGGCGCGTAGATTGTCTTCGTCATTGCAAGGCGGGTTCCTCCTCCAAGTCCTTCATAGAAGATTGTAAACACCAAGAGTAGTGTCCGGCTCTGCAAAATAAGTTTCCACATATTGCCATAGAGAGAATAATATTAACACAAATCAAATCTGCTGACGTATTCCGCAGTGTGTCATCACACTACGGCCAAGTCCTTTACTTGAATCGTTTTTACTTTTCCACCTCCGCACGTTTTGCGAGGCGGTTTCCTTGGCACGTCTTGTCAAAGCAGAGATCGTGTGCCCCTTTTACGGGATTCTCATCAATACGGACGTGGGTAACCCAACCGTGCCCGTTAGCATGTTTCCTCGATTAAAGACGAGTCCCAAACGGTTACGGGGAGGGCTCTTGGTATTCAACCTCTTATAAAGAGACCAAGGCCTTACTCCTTTTTTCAATCTCAAGCGAGTTCGCCCGTCGCCTCGAGTTCCAACACCCTAGGCTCCAGATTCCAGGCGCTTCGGACCTTCGACGATGTCCGGCTCTGACCTTCAAGGCCGATGGACGCCCTCGTCTGTCACGAAGGAGGACGTACTAAAGTTGAGGGAGGCTAAGTTCCTGACCGGCGAAATTTCGCATAGGTTGCCTGCTCAAGGGCAGGTCATTCCCAGTCCCCAGCTCGGTGAGAGCGTGGTGTTCATGTCTCACTTCCTTCGAGGGTTGGGCTTCCCAATGGATCCCTTTGTGAGGGGACTGCTGTTTTATTACGGGCTGGAATTCCATGACTTAGCTCCGGAGTCCATCCTCCATATCTCCTTGTTTATTGTCGTGTGTGAAGCGTTGCTCCGTGTTACCCCTCACTTTGGATTATGGCTCAAGACCTTCAAAGTGGAGCCGAAGATGATCAAGGGACGGCACGCAGAGTGCGGAGGCGCTGTTATAAGCAAAAATGCTGATGCTCCATGGCCTGAGGGCTCTTTTCAAGAGGAGCTAGGCTTGTGGCAACGAGAGTGGTTTTATATCACCGCTCCCCGGAGTACCAAGTGGGTGGCGCCTCCTGCCTTTCGCTCGGGTCCCCCACCACGGCTAGCGTCATGGGTCAACAGAGGGTTAGATTGGGGTTTGCCCAAAGACGTGCCCTTCTTACAGGGCCGCATTAAGGATCTCTTGGAAGGAGACCTCAGCCTGGTCAAGGTGATGCGGGTCATGATGATTCACCGAATATTGCCCAGCAAACGTCGCTCCCTTCGCCTGTGGGAGTTTAATCCAGAGGGACCGTGAGCTCTCCAGAATTTCATGGGCGCAACGCCCGCGGAGATGTATAAACTGTTCTTCGGATCACAAGAGATGTGTCCGGATTTAACCGAGGACACAGGCCTAAGCTGCAATCGCCCAGATACTCAAGTAAGCAACCTTGTGCCCGGACCTTCTATCCGTATAATTGTCATAAACTTGCCCCTAAAAGAGCCGTCCTTTCAAACAGGAGTGGATAGCGAAGGCAAAGCTGATCAGGTGTCCGGCTCCCCTTCCCGAAACCAGGCTGGATCCCGTGCTAGTCAGGATGCTGGAGATAATGCCTTTGGAGGGAAGCAAGGGGGAGGACAAGGAAACTATGGCCTCCTCGAAGGAGGCTGCTCCGAAGGGAGGAACCAACAATTCCTCTCCTAACGGGAAGAAGAGAGCCGCCTCTGACGACCCGGAAACCATGGCCTCGAAGCGGGGGGAAAAATCCTCGTCAGAGGGTCCGATGCCGGGGAGTTCCTCGGCCGGACTACGCCCTCAAGGGGATCAGCCCTCCAGCGAGCCGTAAGTAGAGAAAGATTTTCCTTTTGAGGGGTGAGGGAAATCCTTTATTTATATCTGAGAAAATTAACCGAATTATTACCTTGTAGCTCAGACCTCAGCCCTTCTCAGTAGAGCTCGTCTTCGGGGGATCTCCTTCCGGAGATGATGGAGAGCGGGACGCCTCCCCCTGCCATGCCGCCTAGCGAGGCGGGCGACCCTCAGGTGTCGTCGCGGAGGGTTTCTCCGAATCCGGCAGGGGCGGAAGATAGCTATGTGGCCCCCCGAGGTTCTCCGCGTCCGGCCTTCGAAAGAGGTTGTGGGACAAGTCTGGCACCGTCTGGTGCTCGGCCGGAGGAGCTAAAGATTCTGCTGGGGCGAGCTTCTATCTCGGAGGAGAACCGTGCATTGATGGGCACGGTGATTGAAAGGATCTCATCCGCAGAGAGCGGATTGCATGAGGCCGTCAAAAGTTTACTGACGGGTTTTGAGGTACATTAGATAATGTACACTTTTGTCAGTTGCGCATGAATAAGATGTGCCCTGTGTAGATAGTAGCCCTTGAGACTCTGAGCGTCGTCAAGAAATGACGGCACGCGGAGGATCATAATCCCAGGTCTAAAATCTCTCCTTTGTATGTAGGCGGCAGGGTGTCCGGAATCGAGCCGAACTGATGATTTCGCCGAACTAAAGCGGCAACTGGACGTGGCAGATGCCGACATCGCGCATGTCAACAAGCGTCTTGATGAGGCTCAAGGTATGTAATTCCTCGGGCGGCATCAGGTAAGGAGAGTTTTATGCCAGTGTATTATGATGTGTGTGCTTGACGCAGATGGTGCGGCCGCCGTGGAGAGTCTTAGGGCAGAACTTGCCCGAGCTAAAGAACAAGCTAGAGAAAGTGGTGCGGCTGCCAAGAAAGCCCTTGAAGAGTTGAGAGCCGAACAGGCTGCTCATTGCCGAAGCAAGGAAGAGATGGCCGAGATGGTCGAAAAGTTAAAGAGTGCTGCAGACCGTTGCAGACTTCTTGAGAAAGAAGACCGGGCGAAACAGACGGACTTAGAGAAGGCCGTTTGCCAATGCCAAGGACGCGCACTCTACGATGAGAGCTGCGAAGGAGGAGCTGCGTTAGGCCGAACAGATTGCGGCTGGAAAGCCCTTTATGCTGCGAAGGAAATTTTGCGATCCGAAGTTTGCTCCATTGGACCGGATGTGGAGTGTGGAGGATACCTATCTGGATTTGGCAGCGAGTGCTGCTGAGGCGACCGAACACTTTCGAGATCAGAAAGATCGCGAAGTGGAAAAGCTTTTCTGGTCGCAGTTTCACAATCCAGAGCGTCCACTGGCAGTGGACGATCGTTTGGCTCAATGGGCCGAACTGAATAGGTTGTCCGGACTCGCCATGAAGTACGTCATGGGTCATCTGTGGCCGGGGAGATCGGAGCCGAAGAGTTATTTCAGCTTAGTGCAGCAATTCCTTGACGCGGTGCCGCGTATTAATGCAATGAAGAGGTCAGCATGCATAGAGGGCGCAAGGATGGCTCTTTCCCGTGTCAAGACATACTGGGTAGAGATGGAGACCACTGTTGTTGCGTCCCGAGATTCGGATAAAAGCCGAGTACCCTCCGAGCACTATTTTCAGGAAGTCCTTGAAGGCACTCGTGTAATAGAGACGCAGTGCTCGAAAGATGCTATGTTATGATAGCATATGTAATTATAAAGTAATATTTTGATAAACTGTAGTGGCCTTTTTATACTTGTGCCTTCAAGTATTGGGAACACCTCCTGTGCGGCCGTTTTAAGATATGTACAAAATCTGAAAGATGGCAGTCGTTGGCTTCAGCCCCCACGCACATAGTGCGGGGGTGCTCGCAGAAGACGCATTTTCACACTTAACCCAACGTCTTGGTCCTACAAAGGAGGTGATAGCACAGCGGGCCAGGCAACCGGACTATAATGCTTTAACACTTTCACTTAGCCATAGGAGCTTGACAGTGAGACTATTTAGGTAGCCCCTTGGTGCCGACTGCGCTCGCCCGAGTTCGGGGCGCGTATGTGCCTGACCGGGAAGCGGCCCTTCGTTAAAGAGGAGGAATCCGATAGATTTCGATAGGTCATCGAGTGGCTGACCAGTCTCACGCTACATCATGACAGTCAGTTTTCGGCTTTCTCTATTGAGGTGCTCGCCCGGCCGAACCGGGGCACAATCACAGTAGTTCTCCTGGTGCTACCTTAGCCGATAGAGCGGAACGTAAGGAAGCCGAACTCAGGAGCCGGGCAACCCAACATTTGACCAAAGACATGATTCGGAGCTGATGCATATAATGCCAAAACTCGCGACGCCGAACACTCCCTAAGGTGTTCGGTCTTTATGAGTGCGGGCGAAACAACACTCTTTATTAAAAAAGCCCATGGTGTCCAGGTACGTGCAAAAATTCTGACGTGGCCACATGCCAAGACGCCAGCCTCCTCCTTGGTTATATCAGAAAAAACCAGGGGATGTGTAGCAACAAGAGACAATAAAAAAGGTTTACGCAGGGTCTTAATCTAAAAAGAATCCTTTAGGACGGGTCCCTACTGCACGTCTGCGCCTGTGTCTCCGTTGTGCCGTATCCTGGACGGGCGCCGCACGACGTTCATTTGTAAAAGAGAGGAACTGAGTTGAAAACGGATCGTGCCGAACAAAAGTTTAAAATAAACAAAGTATAAAGTAAAATATATAAAATTGAGCTTTATTGTCTCTTATTGTATATGCATGGAGCCCCTAGTGGGGGTATATGGCCACTAAGCCCGCATCAATGATGATTTTGTCCCAAACTCGTCTATCCACGTTCGTGGTCTTTAATGACCTATTTCGAAGTTTTTTTGGCCGGTGAGGCCATTTTACTGTGGGGCTGTCAAAGCGGCCGCACAGTCCTCCGCTTGGGGAGGCGCACTTTAGTGCTTCCCCTTCAAAGAGATGATGCCTCGTGGACCGGGCATCTTAAGCATGAGAGATGCATAATGCGGTATTGCGTTAAAGCGAGCGAAAGCTTCGCGTCCCAGTAGTGCTTGATAGCGACTTGAGAACGGGACAATATGGAAGGTCAGCTTTTCGCAGCGGAAGTTATCGGCAGAGCCGAATATAACTTCGAGCCAGAGAAAACCCATACAATGGGTGTCCGGACCAGGTGTTACCCCTTGAAAGGAGGTTTTGCTATGGCGGATTCTTGCTTGGTTTATCCCCATGTGATGGATTGTATCCTGATATATCAGGTTTAGTCCACTGCCGCCGTCCATAAGGACATTTGAAAACTGGAGTCCGCCAATTATTGGATCGAGTATCAAGGCAGTCCAGCCTGCATTCTTGATATTTCTAGAATAATCTAGCTGATCGAAGATGATTGGTTTTGACAACCAGTGGCGGGACCCTTTGGGGATAGGTCGTGTGGTGCGTACCTTTATGGGCGCCGCACGTTTTGTTATGTGAAGTAAGTTCACTGTTTTTACTTCTTGTGGGAAGTTCTTTTGTTTCCTGGTGCTCTGCTTTTGGGGTTCGTCCTCGTCTTCGCTTGGTGTGTCGAGCCCCTTGTGCTCGGCATTGAGTCTGCCGGATTGTTTGAAAACCCAACAATCTCTGTGGGTATGGTTAGCAGGCTTCCCGGGAGTACTGTGTATCTGACATATCCTGTCCAGGATTTTATTTAAGTTGGATGGATCGTCCCTGTTATCCTGGAGGGGCGGTTTTCTCTGATTTTGTCGTGAGCCTTTGAATCCGGCATTGACTGCCGTGCTCTTCGGACTTTTTTCCTTAGTCCGGCGACGGTCCTTGTGGCGTCGCGGTTTTCCGTTTCCATCCCTAGTTTCGGATGTACTTGGGTCGCTGGGGCTGCACCTTGCCAACCAGCTGTCCTCTCCTACACAAAAGCGGGTCATGAGGTTTGTTAGTGGGGCCATTGTTCTTGGCTTTTCTTGGCCGAGGTGTCTGGCGAGCCATTCGTCTCGGACGTTATGCCTGAAAGCTGCTAAGGCTTCGGCGTCCGGACAGTCGACTATTTTATTCTTTTTAATGAGGAATCTATTCTAGAACTGCCGAGCTGATTCTCCGGGCTGTTGAGTTATGTGACTAAGATCGTCTGCATCCGGAGGGCGGACATAGGTCCCTTGAAAATTTGCTCGGAAAGCATCCTCGAGCTCTTCCCAACTTCCAATTGTGTTTTCAGGGAGGCTTTTAAGCCAATGCCGGGCTGGCCCTTTAAGCTTAAGGGGTAAATATTTTATGGCGTGGAGATCATCTCCTCTAGCCATGTGTATGTGGAGGATATAATCCTCGATCCAGACTCCAGGGTCTGTTGTTCCATCATATGCCTCTATGTTTACGGGTTTGAATCCCTCTGGAAATTCATAGTCCAGGACCTCATCGGTGAAACATAGGGGGTGTGCGGCGCCCCTATATTTGGGTGTGCAGGATTCTGATGATGGCTTTATTGCGTTGCTTACGAGAGCTTGCTTTCTTGGCCCATAAATGGACCTAACTGGGCCATGATGCGAATCCTTAGGTAGGTCGCATGCCGATTTGAGTGTGGCGCCGCTTGCCGCTTTGTTGGGTCGTCTATCCGACCGTGTGGCTTTCTTATTTTTTGAATGCGAGGGCTCTAGGGCCTCTTCGTCAAATTCAGGCAGTAGCTTTCTTTTCGGATAGCTTTTAGTGCGGCGACCGTTGCCGTGTTTATCTGCAGTATTGATTACTTTGCTCCATCTAATCTGGAGTGCATCTTCCGCTGTTTTTAGCTTCCGCTTCTGCTTTTTCAGGCTGCGTGCAGTTGCAACAAGCCTCTTGTAGAGATTATTCTGCTCCATGGGTTTATCCGGCATGAGGTCATCTAGAATGCCGTTTTTGCCGGAGGAGGGATGTTCAGTTTCTCTATCCATGTTGCCCTGTTCGGACGGTTGCTCTAAGGCCTGCTCGTCGTCTACCGGCTCATCCTGCTATATGGCTGGGTTTTTATCGAGGCGGGGCTTGGGTTGGCGTTTACGCCGACGCTTTGGTTGCTTTTCGGGGGGTCGATCTCCCGTTCCATCCCCTTTTTCCTCGTTGTCGCTTCCTTTAGGGGTATCCACCATATACACATCGTGAGATGAGGTGGCTGTCCAATGCCCTATGGGCGTTGGTTCATCGGTATCTCCTGCATCGTCATCCATGCTGTCGATGTCTCTGGAGTCGAAGTTGAGCACATCATTTAAATTGTCGACAGTGGCTACCAAGTAGGTGGTGGGTGGGCTTTGAATTTCTTCATCGTCTGTATCCCATCCTTGCTGACCGTAGTTCAGCCAGGACTCTCCTGATAAAGAGAGAGACTTGAGAGAATTGAGGATATCGCCAAAAGGCGAGTGCTGAAAGATGTCCGCGGTGGTGAACTCCATTATTGGCGCCCAATCGGATTCGATCCGCAGGGGCGCGGGGGGTTCGGAGTCCGGATCCTTGGAGTCGTGAGTCACGCGGATTGTGGGGCCGGCGTTCGGCTCGATCGCCTTTGAGATCGCAGCCCCCGAGGTGACGCGCAACCGCTCATCCTCGATTGACACAACTGGCTCTGAATTAAGGGTCAGAGCTGGTGCGTTTGCGGCCTCCGGGATATTGTTCGGTGACAGAGGTAGATCATGCCCCGCGAGACAGTGCGGCGCACTTGGTTGTGGCTCGAATCCGTCGAAGATCAAATCTCCACGGATGTCCGCCATGTAATTTAGGCTTCCAAACCTGACTTGATGGCCAGGGGCGTAGCTTTCGATCTGCTCCAGGTGGCCAAGCGAATTGGCCCGCAGTGCAAAGCCGTCGAAGACGAAGATCTGTCCGGGGAGAAAAGTCTCACCCTGGACCGCATCGTTGTTGATGATCAAAGAAGCCATCGGGCCTAAAGGCGACGACACAGAGGAACTCTCAATGAAAACACCAATGTCGGTGTCAAAATCGGCGGATCTCGGGTAGGGGGTCCCGAACTGTGCGTCAAGGCCGGATGGTAACAGGAGACAAGGGACATGATGTTTTTACCCAGGTTCGGGCCCTCTCGGTGGAGGTAGTACCCTACTCCTGCTTGATTAATATTGATGATATGGGTAGTATAAGAGTAGATCTACCACGAGATCAAGGAGGCTAAACCCTAGAAGCTAGCCTACGGTATGATTGTTGTATATGGAGTTGATGTCCTACGGACTACAACCCTCCGGTTTATATAGACACCGGATAGGGTTAGGGTTACACAGAGTCGGTTACAATAGTAGGAGATCTTGAATATCCGCATCGCCAAGCTTGCCTTCCACGCCAAGGAAAGTCCCATCCGGACACGGGACGAAGTCTTCAATCTTGTATCTTCATAGTCCTGGAGTCCGGCTGAAGGTATAGTCCGACTACCCGAACACCCCCTAATCCAGGACTCCCTCAATACTCATCTCTATTCATTTCTAATCCTTCTATATTTCTACACTATTGATGTCGGACCCGAGGAACAAGTTCACCCAGGCTGATGACGACACCCCTTTTGGACGACACTTGAAGGAAGTCACGAGGTACCTGAACATCGGCCTACCAAGCTTCACTGGAACCTTCACTGCAACTTTACCAGCAGAGGAGCATTGGAAGATCCAAGTTTGTGTTCCTGGAAGGACTTCCGTACCAACTTCCCATCGAGTTTTACTTTGATGCACCAACCAGGAGCTTAAGAAAGGGCATGGCCGCCCACATCACCTTTGGACGCATTTGCGAGGTGTACAACAAGGACCTCGAAGACACCGTCTACCAGATATGTGGACGCCGGGATGAGCAATGGGAGATGATTCGCACCAGGAAGGATGGATCTATTGCACCATACATCCAGGAGATGGATCAGTACATTCGTCAATATGAGAATCAGATGTGTGCTATCATGAAGAAGACCAAGAAGGTGATGACCCGGAATATGGATCTAGAGGATGAACTCAAGGCAACTCATGATGGATACGAAGAGGAAATTGTTGTGCTACTAGAGCAGAATGAAGACCTGAGGAAGAAGCTAGGAATACATGTGGTGAGACCAGAACCTGAAGTAGACATTCATTCGGAAGACTACATCATACTAGACGACACAGACACAGACATCTACAGTGATGATGAAGAAGACGGTGATGATGAGGACAGTGATGATTATGAAGATGAAGTTGGAGCTGATATTATGGAGTCTTCCACCGATCAAAACTTCTAGTCGACCACCATATTTATATTAGATTTCTTCCAAGTAGTTAGAAATTGTTCGTGAGATTTTGTAATAGTAGCTTAGATCGATTGTATGAATTTTGTTTGAAATTGAGTGGTGTGAATTGAATATGTTTGTCTCATATGCATATGGGTAGTGAAATCTCTCATTAGACCTCATTCTATTCTGTTTTCTCACCCCTCTAACCTATCAGATACCTCCGAGATGTGACCCCAGATTCACTTTCCCGCCAGAGCTCACCCAGTTGATCCAACAACAGAATGCCTTGATGCAGATGCTCATCTAGGACCAAGGAAACAACAACAACCCACCGCCACCACCCCTAGTTGAAAACCTAGCCCGTTTTCTAAGGTTGAATCCGCCGGTGTTCTCTAGCAGCACTGAGGGAGTCCTGGATTAGGGGGTCTCCGGACAGCCGGACTATATCCTTTGGCCGGACTGTTAGACTATGAAGATACAAGATTGAAGACTTCGCCTCGTGTCCGGATGGGACTCTACTTGGCGTGGAAGGCAAGCTAGGAAATACGGATATGTATATCTCCTCCTTTGTAACCGACCTTGTGTAACCCTAGCCCTTTCCGGTGTCTATATAAACCGGAGGGTTTTAGTCCGTAGGACAACATACAATCATACCATAGGCTAGCTTCTAGGGTTTAGCCTCTACGATCTCGTGGTAGATCAAGTCTTGTAATACTCATATCATCAAGAACAAATCAAGCAGACGTAGGGTTTTACCTCCATCAAGAGGGCCCAAACTTGGGTAAAACATCGTGTTCCCTGCCGCCTGTTACCATCCGCCTTAGACGCACAGTTCGGGACCCCCTACCCGAGATCCGCCGGTTTTGACACCGACATTGGTGCTTTCATTGAGAGTTCCTCTGTGTCGTCGCCGTTAGGCTTGATGGCTCCTATGATCATCAATAGCGATGCGGTCCAGGGTGAGACTTTTCTCCCCAGACAGATCTTTGTGTTCGGCGGCTTCGCACTGCGGGCCAACTCGCTTGGCTATCTGGAGCAGATCGAAAGTTACGCACCTGGCCACCAGGTCAGGTTTGGAAGCTTAAACTACATGGCCGATATCCGCGGAGACTTGATCTTTGACGGATTCGAGCCCCTTCCTTGTGCGCCGCGCGGTCACGATGAGTACAATTTAGCTCTACCATCGGACCGTATTCAGGAGATCGCGCCGGCGGCCGCTCCGACCCTCAATTCGGAGCCAGTTTCGCCATCCGTGGACGGGTGGATAGACCCTGTCACGAAGGTCGTATCCTCTATGGCGATCGAGCCGAATATCAACCCTACCCTTCACGAGAGCCGTGTTGCCAAACTGCCGGATTCTTCTCCGGCCACGGACTCCGAACCGCGTGCGCCCGTTCCTATCGAATCCGATTAGGCGCTGATCATGGAGTTTACCTCCACGGATATTTTTCAGCACTCGCCTTTCGGTGGCATACTGAACTCATTAAGGTCTCTCTCCTTGTCAGGAGAATCCTGGCCAAACTACGTCCGGAAGGATTGGGATGCGGATGACGAAGAAATTTGCCGCCCACCCACCACCCACTTAGTAGCCACTGTCGATGACTTAACCGACACGCTCAACTTCGACTCAGAAGACATCGACGGTATGGACGACGATGCAGGAGTCGAAGAGGAACCACTGCCCACAGGGCACCGGAAGCCCACTTCACCACATGACGTATACATGGTGGACACACCCAAAGAAAATAACGACGAGGAACGGAAGGACGCAGCGACGGGTGGTTCCCTCGAGCAGCAGTCAAAGCAGCGGCATAAAAGCCGCCCCAAATCCCGCCCCGGCAGAAATAACGATCACAAAGACCAAGCGTTAGAGCAGGGTGAACCATTGGCCGATCACGGTAACACGGAAGATCAAGCCGAACAACCCAACCCTGTCGAAGATAACAGTCTAGACGACACCACACCGGACAGGCGCCAGGAGCAACATAATGCCCACAAAAGACTTGTTGCCACGGCGAGGAGTCTGAAAAAACAAAAGCAAAGGCTCAAGGCTGCACAAGACACACTCAAAATCAAATGGAGTGAAGTACTCAACACAACTGTGAAGTACGGCAGTAATCGCCACACCAAGAGCTACCCGAAGCGGAAGTTGCTACCTGGATTCGATGAGGAGGCCTTAGATCCCCCGCAACCAAAAATTAAAATTGCCATCCAGCCGGATAGACGACCTCACGGCCAACATAAAGCGCCAAACAACGCCGCACATAAGCCAATGCGCGACCCACGCGAGGGCTCGCATCAAAAGGACGGCGCAACCAGATCCATTTATGGACCACGCAAGCGCGCTCCAGCATACGATGCAATACAACAAACATCCGAACACCACGGTACACCCAGATACAGGGGTGTCGCACACCCCCTATGTTTCACCTATGAGGTGCTGGACCATGAATTTCCAGAGGGATTCAAACCCGTAAACATAGAGGCATACGATGGAACAACAGACCCAGGGGTCTGGATTGTGGACTATATCCTCCATATCCATATGGCTCGAGGGGATGATATCCATGCCATCAAGTACTTACCCCTCAAGCTCAAAGGGCCAGCTCGGCACTGGCTTAAAAGCCTCCCTGAAAGCTCCATTGGAAGCTGGGAAGAGCTCGAAGACGCCTTTCGGGCAAATTTTTAAGGGACATATGTTTGACCACCGGATGCAGACGATTTAAGTCATATAACTCAATAGCCCGGAGAGTCATCCTGAAAGCTTTGGAACAGGTTTCTTACTAAAAAGAACCAAATAGTCGACTGTCCGGATGCTGAAGCCTTGGCAGCCTTTAAGCACAGCGTCCGAGACGAATGGCTTGCCAGGCACCTCGGCCAAGAAAAGACAAGAACAATGGCAGCATTAACAAGCCTCATGACCCACTTTTGCGCGGGCGAGGACAGCTGGTTAGCCCGGTGCAGCATCAGCGACCCAAGTACATCCGAAGTTAGAGATGGAAACAGGAAATCACGACGCAGCAAAAATAATAAGCGCCGGAATAAAGAAGACAGCCCGAAGAGCATGGCGGTAAACGTCGGGTTCAGAAGCTCTCGGCCAGGTCAGCAAAAGCTGCCCTCTGAAGGCGCCAGAGATGAACTGTCCAGCTTAAACAAAATTCTGGACCAAATATGTCAGATCCATAGCACCCCCGATAAACCTGCAAATCATACCCACATAGAATGTTGGGTCTTCAAGCAGTCCGGCAAGCTCAACGCCGAACATAAGGGGCAGGATACACCAAGCGAAGACGAGGATGAGCCTCGCAAGCAAAACACTGGGGAACAGAAGAAATTTCCACCAGAAGTCAAAACAGTAAATGTGTTACACGTGATAAAGGGGAGAACCAAAGCGGCACTCCCAATCAAACATACCCAAGGACCTATCACCGCGGAGTTCTGCCACTAGCCGTCTCAACCGATCACCTTTGACCATCAGGATTACTCACCAAGTATCCGGAACGCAGGGCGGGCTGCCTTGGTATTAGATCCGATAATTGACGGATACCACTTCACACGAGTCCTGATGGACGGCGGCAGCAGCTTAAACCTGCTATATCAGGACACAATCCGCAAAATGGGGATAGACCCAACAAAAATTTGCCACACCAATACTACCTTTCGAGGAGTAACGCCAGGCCCAGGGGCTCATTGCACGGGCTCCCTGCTACTAGAGGTTATATTCGGCTTCCATGATAACTTCCGTAGCGAAAATTTAACCTTCCACATTGCTTCGTTCCAAGGTGGCTATCAAGCACTACTGGGACGCGAAGCTTTCGCTTGCTTTAATGCAATACCGCATTACGCTTCCCTCACACTTAAGATGCCCGGTCCACGTGGCATCATTACAGTAAATGGAAATATTGAGCGATCCCTGCGCGCCGAAGAGAGTGCGGCTGCCTTGGCAGCCGCACACTAAAACGGCCTCACCAACTAAAGCATTCGATAGGTCATCAAGACCACGGACACGATTAGATGAGTCCGGCGCAGCTATATGAAATTCATACAGGTTTGATGGCCACACCCCTATTACAAATACGGGGGGCTCAACGCACGCAGACAAGTGGCAATTTTTACTCATCTTGAACTATAGATGGTTTCTTTAAACCCACCTTTTTGCATGACAACTTTTCACCTAAAGTTCCTCTCTTTTACAGATGACAATCATGCTACATCCGTCCAGGATACGGCACAACAGAGACACAGGCGCAGACGTGCAGCAGGGACCCGTTCCAAGGATTCTTTTTAGATTAAGACCCTGAGTCAACCTTTTTTACTGTCTCTTGTAGATACACATCCCTCGGATTCTCAGTACAATTGAGAAGGATGCTGACATCTAGGCATGTGGCCACGTTAGAACAATGCACGTACCTGGACACTAGGGGCTTCTTACAAAGGGCACTATTTAGGCCCGGTTTACACCATAAAGACCGAATACCTTAGGGAGTGTCCGGCGTCGCGAATTTGGCCTTATATGCATCAGTTCTGAATCATGTCTTGGGTCAAATGTTGGGTTTGCCCAGCTCCTGTGTTTTGCTGCCTTACGTTCCGTTCTATCGGCTAAGGCGGCACCAGGAGAACTACTGCGATTGTGCCCTGGTTCATCCGGACGAGCGCCTCAGTAGAGAAAGCCGAAAACTGACTGTCATGATATAGCACGAGACTGGTCAACCACTCGATGACCTATCGGAATCCTAGAATTCCTCTGCCTTAACGAAGGGCCGTTTCCCGGTCAGGCATGGTACGCACCCCGAACTCGGGTGAGTGCGGCGCCACCATGGGCTATATAGTAGCCCCACTATCAAACTCCTATGGCTAAGTGAAAGTGTTAAAGCATTATAGTCTGGTTGCCTAGTTCGCTACGCTCTCACCTCCTTAGTAGGACCAAGACATTGGATTAAGTGTGAATACGCGTCTTCTGTGAACACCCCCGCATTATATGCGTGGGGGCTTAAGCCGACAACTGCAATCTTTCAGGTTATATACATGTATACATAAAACGGCCGCACAGGAGGCATCACAATACTTTCGGGCAAAAGTATAAATACAGCCTTGATAAAACTAATAAAACATTGTTTTTACAATGGGAATACATGTCACTCAAACATAATATTCTTCGAGCACTAGGCCTCTATCAAACGAGCACCCTCAAGAACTTTAAAATAGTGCTCGTCAGCCACTCGGCCTATGGCCGAACCTTGCGCCGCAACAGTGGTAGCATCCATTTCCACCCAGTATGCTTTGACATGGGCAAGGGCCATTCGTGAGCCTTCTATACACGCCGACCTCTTCATCGCATTGATGCGCGGCATCGCACCAAGGAACTGCGGCACTAAGCTGAAATAGCTGTTCGGCTTCGGTTTTTCCGGCCACAGATGATCTACGACGGACCCCATGGCAAGTCCGGACAATCTATTGAGTTCGGCCCATTCAGCAAGCTGATCAGTTAGTGGACGCGGATGCTCTGGAACGTAAACTGCGACCAGAATAGTTCGTCCACTTCACGATTTGTTTGATCTCGGAAGTATTCGGCCGCATCAACAACACTCGCCGTCAAATCCAGATATGCGTCTGCCGAACTCCACAGCCGATCCAGAGGGGTGTACCGCGGATCTCTGAACTTCCTCCGCAGCAAAAAGGGCTTCCCAGCCCCAATATCACTGGCTTCACGCAGCTCCTCCTTCTTCACTCTCATGGCAGAGTGGGTGTCTTTGGTCGCCATCGTGGCCTTTTCGAGGTCCGTCGCCTTCGTTCGGTTTTCTTCTTCAAGGACCTAACAACGATCGTCAGTATCTTCTAACTCTATAGCCATCTTGGCCATTTTATCTTTGCTCTCGCAATGCGCGGCCTTCTCGGCTCTTAACTCTTCAGCCGCCTTCAAAGCAGCCGCATTACTACTCCTTGCTTGTTCCTTGGCTCGGGCAAGTTCCGCCCGAAGGGTCTCCACGGTGGCAACTCCATCTGCAGTCACAACATATTAAAGATACTGGCATCGCGCTGCTCTTACTATGTGACATTCACCAGAAAATATCACTTACCCTGTGCCTCGTCAAGCCGCTTGTTAACAAGCTCGATGTCGGCATCCGCCGCATCCAGTTGCCGCTTTAGTTCGGCAAACTCATGAGTCCGGCTAGCCACCGGAGCTTCCACCACCTGCACATAAAGGCGGTATGGTTATTACCTAGGACTACGATCCTCTATTTGCCACCATTCTCGGTGACAACTAGAGTCTCAGGGGCTACTATCTACACCGGGCACACCTAAAAATGTGCGGTACCATCACAAAGGTATATCATTTTACGTACCTCAAAGCCCGTTAGTAGACTCATAAAGGCGTCATGCAACCCGCTTTCGGCGGATGAAATCCTTTCCATCACTGTACCCATTAACATACGGTGTTCTTCCGATATGGTCGCTCGCTTCAGCCGATCCCTCAGTGCGTCCGACCGCATACCAGACGGCGCCGGACTCTTTTGTCTGCCCTCTTCAAGAGCCGGATGCTGGGGACTTCGCGTGACTATGGGATTATGTTCTGGCCTCACCGGATCCGGAGAGGCCCTCCGTGATGGTACTTCAAGGTCGCCCGCTTCTTGAGCGGGGGAGTCCGGGGGAGGCGTTTAGCTCTCCATCATCTCCGGAAGAAGGTCCCCTAAAGACGAGCTCTGTTGAGAAGAGCTAATATCCGAACTGCAAGATAAATGCTTCGGTTATTTTCCTTGGAAGTAAGGTAGAATATCTCTACTATTAAGTAAATTTTGATCACTTACGACCCATTAGGGGGCTGATCCCCGTACGAACTTTGTGCGGCAAAAGCACCCTCCGAGACGGGATCCTCTGGTGGAGTTTTCTTCTCCCGTTTGGAAACCTTGGTTTCCGGATCATCAGAGGTAGTCATCTTCCTCCCCCGGGGCGAAGGAATGTCAGACTCCTTCTCTTGGCTATCCTCCCTCACGGAGGCGCTCGTTCCCTCGGTTGGAATAGATAGCGGTGGAGGCCCGCTTTTTGGCCCTCTTTATTCCCCCCCTTCATCTTCCTTTGCGGGCACCAGGCAAGGTGCTGGCTCGAGCATCTTTTCCAGCACCGGATTGTCCAAGCCTTCGGGAAGGGGAGCCGGACACTGGATCATCTTCGCCTTTGCTATCCAGCCCTTTTCAAAGAGCGATCCTTTGGGATGATTTCATGATAACAGAAAGATGGTGTGTTCGGCTAGAGGGTTACTTACTTGGTTCGCGGTGCGGTTGCTGCTCAGGCCCACGTCCTCGGAGGTGTCCGGACACTCTATCTGGGGTCCGAAGAATGACTTGTACATTTCCTCGTGCGTCAGGCCGAGGAAATTCTGAATAGCGCGCGGTCCTTCTGGGTTGAATTCCCATAAACGGAGGGGCCGACGTTTGCAAGGCTGGACTTGACGAACCAGCATGACTTGCACTACCATAACCAAACTAAAGTCTCCCTCGAAGAGATCCCGGATGCGGCTCTGCAGTATGGGCACATCCTTGGCTGGACCCCAGCTCAGCCCCCTGCTAATCCATGACATCAGTTGTGGTGGAGGGCCCGAGCGAAAGGTGGGGGGAGCTACCCACTTGGCACTTCAGGGAGCGGTGATGTAGAACCACTCCCTTTGCCATAATCGGGACACCTCTGGAAAGGAACCTTTTGGCCATGGAGCTCCAGCAATCTTGCTTATTAATGCACCTCCGCACGCTTCATATTGCCCCTCGATCGTCTTCGGCTTCACATCAAAGGTCTTGAGCCATAGGACGAAGTGAGGGGTAATACGAAGGAATGCCTCACATATGACAATAAATGCCGAGATGTGGAGAAAGGAATCTGGGGCTAGATCGTGGAAATCAACCCGTAATAGAACATCAAACCCCTTACGAAGGGATCCAGAGTGAGGCCTAGTCCTCGGAGGAGGTGGGACATGAACACGACGTCCTCGTTGGGTTCGGGAGAAGGGACGACCTGCCCTCGGGCGGGCAGCCGATGCGAGACTTCGACGGTCAAGTATCTTGCCTCCCTCAACTTCTTGATATCCTCTTCCGTGATGGAGTAGGGCATCCACCGGCCCTGGAGGCTGGATCCGGACATGATTGAAGGTTTGAAGCACCTGACCTGGGCTTTGGGTGTTGGAACTCGAGGCGGGGGAAGGATTCGATTGAGCACGGGAGGAAAAAAGGTAAAAACCTTGACCCTTTATAAAGAGGGTGAATATCAAGCATCCTCCTCGTGGCCGTTTGGGACTTGCCTAAAATCTAGGAGTCCTAGGCACGCTTGGGTTACCCACGCCTGTATTGATGAGAATCCCATGATAAGGGGGACACGATCTCTGCTTTGACAAGATGTGTCAAAAAACTGCCTCGCGTTATGTGCGGGGCTAGTTGAAGGAAACAGTTCAAATAATCACCGGGCCATGGCATAATGTCATGTTACCAAAACAAGTCAGCAGATTAGATTTGTGGAAATATTATTCTCTCTATGGTGGTATGTGGAACTTATTTTGCAGGGTCGGACACTATCCTTGTATTCAAATTTTTCCATGGTGTATTCGGAGGAGGAACCCGCCTTGCAATGCCGAAGACAATACTGCGTGCCGGACTCATCGTCATTGAAGCCTGGTTCAGGGGCTACTGAGGGAGTCCTGGATTAGGGGGTCTCCGGATAGCCAGACTATATCCTTTGGCCGGACTATTAGACTATGAAGATACAAGATTGAAGACTTCGTCTCGTGTCCGGATGGGACTCTACTTGGTGTGGAAGGCAAGCTAGGCAATACGGATATGTATATCTCCTCCTTTGTAACCGACCTTGTGTAACCCTAGCCCTTTTCGGTGTCTATATAAACCGGAGGGTTTTAGTCCGTAGGACAACATACAATCATACCATAGGCTAGCTTCTATGGTTTAGCCTCTACGATCTCGTGGTAGATCAACTCTTGTAATACTCATATCATCAAGAATAAATCAAGCAGGACGTAGGGTTTTACCTCCATCAAGAGGGCTCGAACCTGGGTAACACATCGTGTTCCCTGCCTCCTGTTACCATCCGCCTTAGACGCACAGTTCGGGACCCCCTACCCGAGATCCGCCGGTTTTGACACCGACAAGCACCGAGCCGGTTGTTACTGATGATTGGCTCCACAAGATCGGAAGAGAGTTAACAACAGTTGGATGCATGGATGCGGAGAAGGTGCGCTCTGCCACACATCAGCTTGATGGACCCGCAGCCTCTTGGTGGGAGAATATCACCACCACCTACCCCATTGCTACAGTTACATGGGATCAGTTTCAGCATGCCTTCCGTACCGCACATGTCTTAACTAGAGCCATGAGTTTGAAGAAGCGTGAGTTCCGCAACTTATGCCAGGGGAATCATACCGTGGGGCAGTATGTGGATGAGTTCAGGAAGTTAGCACGCTACGCACCAGATGATGTGGCCACAAATATAGTGAAGCAGGAGAAATTTCTTGAGGGACTCAATGATGAGCTGAGTATGCAGTTGATGGTGGCAACTTTCAACAACTACCAGGAGCTGGTAGATAGGGCCCTCATGATTGAAGGCAAGCAGCGGCAGATAGAGAGCCACAAACAGAAGTATGGAAAGGGGAAGTACATCTTCACGCAGGAGTTGAACCTCAGGCAGAGGAGATGGTTGGAGCTCATAAAGGATTATGACATGAGACTACATTATGACCCAAGAAAGACTAGTGTCGTGGCAGATGTTTTGAGTCGCAAGAGTTATGTTAATACTCTCATAATAGGAGGATTACCTCAGGAGTTAGCCGATGATCTGCGAGAACTTTGCTTGGAGATAGTTCCGAGAGGTTTTGTTGCAGCATTGGAAATTCAGTCCACTTTGTTGGGAAGGATCCGAGAAGCCCAGAAGACGGACAAGGAAATTGCGGAGATAAAAGAAAGGATGAGTAAGGGAAAGACTAAAGGTTTTCATGAGGATGAACATGGGAACTTTATTGTTTGAGGATCGCATCTATGTGCCCGATGACCCAGAGATCAGGAAGTTAATTCTTCAGGAGGCTCATGATTCGCCTTACTCGATTCACCTAGGAAACACCAATATGTATCTGGACTTGAAGGAACGTTTCTGGTGGACAGGAATGAAGAAGGATATCACCAAGTATGTAGCAGTGTGCGACGTATGTTAGAGAGTTAAGGCAGAGCATCAGAAACCAGCATGATTACTTCAGCCTTTGCCGATACCTGAATGGAAATGGGATAAGCTTGGCATGGATTTCATCACCGGATTGCCCAGGACTCGTTCAAGATATGACTCCATCTGGGTGGTAGTTGATCGCTTGACCAAGGTAGCTCACTTCATCCCCGTGAAAACTACATATACGAGCGCTAAGTTGGCCAAGATATACATGACCAGGATCGTATGTCTGCATGGAGTTTCGAGGACCATCGTATCAGATAGAGGGACATAGTTTACTTCAAAGTTCTGGAATCAGTTACACCAAACTATGGGTACCAGGATAGAGTTCAGTACAGCCTTTCATCCGCAGATAGATGGGCAGACCGAGAGAGTCAATCAGATTCTAGAGGACATGTTGAGATCTTGTGCGCTAGATTATGGGTCTAGTTGGGATGATAATTTACCCTACGCAGAGTTCTCTTATAGCAACAGCTATCAGGCTAGTTTGAAGATGGCCCCTTTCGAAGCTTTGTATGGAAGGAGATGCAGGACACCATTGATGTGGGGTGAAGTTGGATATCGAGAATTGTTCGGACCAAATTTAATCAGAGATTCTGAGGAGAAGGTCAAATTGATCCGTGATAGGCTTAAGATAGCCCAATCTAGGCAGAAGAGTTATGCCGATACTAAACGCAAGGAGGTAACCTATGAAGTCAGAGACAGAGCATATCTTCGTGTGTCGCCACTTCGAGGAGTTAAACGATTTGGAGTCAAAGGAAAGTTAGCACCACAGTTTGTGGGACCGTACAGAGTCTTGGAACGTATGGGTGAAGTTGCCTACAAGTTGGAATTACCCGAAGGTTTGTCAGGAGTTCATGATGTGTTTCACGTTTCCCAGTTGAAGAAGTGCCATGCAGAGATGGCCGATATTCCTCTGAGAGATACAGTGCCCCTGGAAGCAATTCAGTTGGAGAATGAACTGATTTATGAGGACAAACCCGTCAAGATTCTCGAATTCGCCAACCGAGTTACTCGCAGCAAGGTCATCAAGTTTTGCAAAGTTCAGTGGAGTCACCATACCAAGGAGGAAGCCACCTGGGAACGAGAAGAAGACCTCCAGAAGGACCACCCAGATCTTTTTGCTAGCCAACCCGAATCTCGAGGGCAAGATTCGTCTTAAGGGGGTAGGTTTGTATCATCCCAATTTTCAATTTGGATGTTATTATTTAGATCATTCATATGCATCCATGATTATGCATTTTTGCCCATTTGTTTTATTTGAATTTTGATCCTAGAAAACCTTAAGCAACTCAAGGACCAATTGAGAGAGTTGGAGGTTTCCCAAAAATCCATTTTTGAATTTTTGAAATTTGGAAAATTGGATCAAATTGATTTATTCAAAATTCTTTTCCAATTATTTCAAATAAATAAAATAAAGAGAGAAGATAAAAGGACTTCTTCAAAAAAAGCAAAGAAATATTGGAAATTGAATTTTGAATTTTGGAATAATTTATTTGATTTTATTTGCAAGTTTATTTATTTTTATTGCGGAGTTTATTAGTACTGAAAATGAATTTTCAAAACTTGCATTTTTAGGCCAGAAAAATGTTCACAAGTTCATATATCAGGCCATATAATTGTGTGATTTTTTCTGTGATTTTTAAAAATATATTTGTTATGTTTTTCTATTTTTTTGTATTTTTTGGAAAAGTTATTTATTAAAAAATATCTCAGACCGCCGAACTGGGCCGGCCCAGCTCAGGCGCCAGGCCACGACCCAGCCCAGCGCACCGCGCCGCCCGTGTCCGAGCTCGGGAAGGAGTCCCGAGCGAACGCGGCCACCACCGCCGTGCCCGAGCCAAAGTCCCACCGCGCCGACACAGCCACCACTGCCGATGACCACCGACCGCTGCAAGTCGCTGCCTCGCCGCATCCACCGCCGCACCCGCCGCCGAAGTCGCCATTCGTTGCCCGAGTCACCGCCGCCGACCACCGGAGCCGTCGCCCCGGTCGAAGCCGAGCCGCCGCCGACTCCTTCTTCGTCGCAGGGGACCTCCATGCCATGGTAACCGCCGCCTCTTCCCTCGTCCATTCAATCTCAGATCAATGGCTAGGAATAGATCGATCTGTTTTATTATTTACGAACCATTGTCCTTTAATTAGAGAACATTTGTTGTTTAAGCCTCTGTAGTGAACGGTTTTCATCGTTTAGGTTCTGTAGCGAAAGCTCGTTCTTTAGATTTTCTATTTCGTAGCCAGGGACCTAGATGCAATTATTTTTCTTACAGATTAGCCCCTAGTTTTCAATCTATCACAACCTTTTGCTCGTTTGTTTCGGTGAAACCAACTCCAAATTCTTCATCATGATCGCCTCTATCCAAATAACCAACTTAATAGTATTTTTGAAAGTTTAAAATGTGATTTCAAGTAGATTTGAATTTGAATTCCTTTTAATCATAACTTGAGTTGCGTAACTTCGATTTAGTTGATTCTTTTTGCAAATCGAAGCTCTTGATCTAAACTTTCTGTTAAGACCTAAATCCTCATATCTTAGGTACTGTTAGAAATTGCTTTCTGTTTAAAAGAGATATTTGCTTATTTTTTAGTTTTCCAAATATTTTTCTTCGATTTTCTTTGCATCTTCATGCTTGAGTGCTTATGTATGCTATTGTTTGTCTACAATAAATTTTCCGGAGTGCAAAGCTTGCTACTACGAGTCTCTAGGGTTTACCGATTGTCAGCAAGGCAAGTTACACTTTGATCATACTCTTTTATACCCATTTTTATTATGCATTAGTTTCACCCTCTAAGATTACATGAGTAGGATTGGGAACATGTGGTTATTGCTATGTAGTTCATGAGGTAGGAACCTATTACCTTTATCACCCCGGGAATATATGTTATGTTCATAAATTGCTTAGCCATGCTCGTAGACGGGAATTGGTATGTGAGATTCATGCAAGTTGTGAGAGATAATAATTAAGGTTAACTTAAGGTGGCAACACTAACACACATTTGGGTGGATTGTTTGGGGCACCTCGAGAAACCAATGCTTGCCCAAGGGAATTCTGGAGTACCCGTGTGATTACCTAGGTCCGCCACCCAGGCTCAAAGGGATCATATAATTATTCATGCCTAGAAACTTCCGTGTGCAGCCACAAGCCATTATGGGCTCTGGCATAGTTGAGTAAAATGTGTGACCTACTTCAGTGGTAGACTAGCAGATGTAGGGGAAAGTAGGTGTACCAGTCTACCCAGAGTAAAGAGTTAATGCTTCAGAAAGGCTATGTCTCAATCTTCCGATCATGGATGCGGTCGAGTCTTGTGGGGAAAAGTGCGCAAACCTCTGCAGAGTGTACAAACTAATCATGATTAGCTGTGTCCCCGGTTATGGACAACTTGAGTATCTAGAAGTGAATTATTGGTTGATCTCATCGCTCTATTTAATTAATGTATTGGGTATTATTATTATTATTATTGTTACTTGGTAAATTTTGGGACTGAGTTGGAGGAACCTTCTCAATAATGGCATAAACTTGGTAGTAAATAAAATTTATTCCTTTGTTGTAGGAAAAAATTAGCTTTATGCAAAATTAAACTTCGAGCCTTCACCTGCCAAATATGCATGTAGTGATAGTTATTATTCATCATTGCTCTATAGTGTGATCTTGCTAGAATATTCCATGTGCTGACCTACACGGCTGCAACGTCTCATGTTGCAGAATTTTCAGACGAGGATTAACTTGTGATAGGTCGTTGTTGTGCACTTAGTTTTGCCGTGGAGTTGGATGCACTCATTTATCTTCGAAGCTTCCGTAGTTATCTTATTTATTTGGCCTTCAGCCATATTTATGTAATAAATACTTTTTATGAGGACCTCGATGTAATAAGTGTGTGATTGAACTCTGTTATAAATCCTTGAGTACTGTGTGTGTCAGCATACCGATTCAGGGATGACACTTAAGCACAGAGACTTCGATCCATTGGGATTGGGTCGCTACAAAAGTGCATCATCTAATTTCTTAGACCAATTCTTCCTGGACCTATTAACAGTCCTTTGCAAAATTAATTTTATTTCTCTATTGCTAAGTTCAACTTGACCACTAAATTGAGGATGATAAGGTGATGCAATTCTATGGTTAACATCATACTTGGCAAGCATTTTACGGAAAGCACCATGAATAAAGTGTGAACCACCATTAGTCATTAAATATCTAGGGACTCCAAACCTTGGGTAAATAAATTCCTTAAGCATTTTAATAGAGGTGTTGTGATCAACACTACTGGTTGGAATAGCTTCTACCCATTTAGTGACATAATCAACAGCAACCAAAATATGTGTATACCCATTAGAGGAAGGAAAAGGTCCCATGTAATCAAATCCCCAAACATCAAATGGTTCAACAGCAAGTGAATAGTTCGTAGGCATTTCTTGACGCTTACCGATATTACCAATTCTTTAACATTCATCACAAGATAAGACGAACTTACGGGCATCCTCGAAGAGAGTAGGCCAATAAAATCCAGATTACAATACTTTGTGAGCAGTTCTATCTCCAGCATGATGCCCTCCATAAGCTTCGAGGTGACATTTCCGTAGGATTTGTCCCTGTTCATGCTCAGGTACACAACGCCAAATAATACCATCTACTCCTTCTTTATAAAGATGTGGGTCATCCCAAAAGTAATGTCTTAAATCATAGAAGAATTTTTTTTCTATTGTTGGTATGTAAAGCTAGGTGGTAAATATTTAGAAACAATGTAATTAGCATAATCAACATACCAAGGAGTACTATGAGAAACATTTATTGCAGCTAACTTCTCATCAGGAAAACTATCATCAATAGGTAGTGGGTCATCAGGCACATTTTCAAGCCTAGACAAGTTATTAGCTATAGGGTTCTCAGCTCCTTTTCTATCAATGATATGTAGATAAAATTCTTGTAACAAGAGAACCCATTGAATAAGTCTAGGTTTAGCATCTTTCTTTTCCATAAGATATTTAATAGCAGCATGATCGGTGTGAACAATTACTTTGGAATCAACAATATAAGGTCTAAATTTATCACAAGCAAACACCACTGCTAAGAATTCTTTTTCAGTAGTAGCATAATTTCGTTGAGCACTGTCTAGAGCTTTGCTAGCATAATGAATAACGTTCAGTTTCTTATCAACTCTTTGTCCTAGAACAACACCAACATCATAATCACTAGCATCACACATAATTTCAAAAGGCAAGTTCCAATCAGGTGGTTGAACAATAGGTGCAGAAATTAAGGCTTTCTTGAGTGTTTTAAAGGCTTGTAAACAATCATCATCAAAAACAAAAGGAATATCCTTTTGCAAAAGATTCGTAAGAGGCCTAGAAATTTTAGAAAAGTCTTTGATAAATCTCCTATAGAAACCAGCATGACCTAAGAAACTATCAATACCTTTTATGTCTTTAGGACATAGAATTTTCTCAGTTGCATCAACCTTAGCTTTGTCCACTACCTCTTTCAGAAATTTTATGACCCAAGACAATGCCTTCATTAACCATAAAGTGGCACTTCTCCCAATTCAAGACAAGATTTGTTTGTTCACATCTCTGCAAAACTCGATCAAGATTGCTTAAAAAATCATCAAAAGACTTCCCATAAACAGAGAAATCATCCATGAAAACCTCAACAATCTTTTCACAAAAGTCAGAGAATATAGCAGTCATACATCTTTGAAAAGTAGCAGGTGCATTACATAAACCGAAAGGCATACGTCTATAAGCATAGGTTCCAAAGGGATAAGTAAAAGTGGTCTTTTCTTGATCAGGATGAGAAACAGGTATTTGTGAAAAACCATAATGTCCATCAAGGAAGCAAAAATGTGTGTGGTTAGATAATGTTTCAAGCATTTGATCAATAAAAGGCAGAGGGTAATGATCTTTTCTAGTTGCTTTGTTTAATTTTCTAAAATCAATTACCATTCTATAGCCTGTAAAAATTATTTGTGGAATAAGTTCATTCTTATCATTAGGAACAACAGTTATACCTCCTTTCTTAGGGACACAATAAACATGACTTACCCACCTACTATCAGCTATAGGATAGATTATACCTGCTTCTAGAAGTTTAAAGATTTTTGTTCTTACCACTTCCTTCATTTTCGGATTTAACCGATGTTGGTGATCAACAACTGGTTTAGCATCAGGTTCCATATTAATTTTGTGCTGATATAGAGTGGTACTAATGCCCTTTAAATCATCAAGAGTATGTCCAATAGCAACTCGGTGCTTCCTTAGAACTTTCAATAATCTTTCTTCTTCATGTTCTGAAAGGTTAGCACTGATAATAACAGGATATATCTTCTTTTCATCAAGATAAGCATATTTCAAAGTGTCTGGCAATTGTTTTAGTTCAAACATAGGATCACCTTTAAGTGGAGGAGGATCTCTGTAGTGACCAGACCTCAAACGGTCCAATCTTTGTGCTCCGGTGTCATCCCTGGATCAGTAATGCTGACACCACACAGTACTTGAAGGATTTATAACAGAGTAGCAATCACACACTTATTACATTGAGTGTCTCAAAAGAGAACTTATTACAATAAAATATGGCTTAAGGCCATCTAATAACGATAACAGCGGAAGGCTTGGAAGATAAGTGAGTCCATCAACTCCAATGGCATCACTGAGTATAGAACCACGACCTAAAAGTCTCCTTACTCGTCGTCTGAAAAGTCTGCAACATGAATGTTGCAGCCCGAAAATGGGTCAGCACATGGAATATGCTGGCAAAGTAACACATAGAGAATAATGGAAGAATAAGACTATACTACATGCATATTTGGCTGGTGGAAAGCTCTATGGTTACAGTTTTGCATAAAGCCAATTTTTCCCTACTGCAAAGGAATAATTTTTTTTTAACTATCATGGTAGTTGTTAAACATTGAGAGTGTAGACACCCTCTCAATCCCAATTAAGCATCAGCATTAACCCAACAAAATTAATTAGAGTAACATGATAAGATTCACATGATAATCCAAGTACTAGATACTCAAGTTGTCCATAACCGGGGACACGGCTAACCATGATTAGTTTATACACTCTACAGAGGTTTGCGCACTTTTCCCCACAAGACTCGATCTCCTCCATTGAGATTCTTGCACTACATGGTGTTTGAGAAACAGATGACCGAGACATAGTCTTTCAGAAGCGCTAGCACCTTACGAACGGGTAGACCGTACCACCTACATCCCCTACATCTGCTAGTCTACCACTGTAAGAGTTCGCACGACTTAGTCAACTATGCTAGAGCCCATAGTAGCTTGTGGCTGCACACGGAAGTTTCTAGTATGAATAATCTCATGATGCCTTTGAGCCTGGGTGGCGGTCCAAAGAAAAACAGGCAATCGTTGGAATACTGATGACCCACAAGTATAGGGGATCCATCGTAGTCCTTTCGATAAGTAAGAGTGTCGAACCCAACGAGGAGCAGAAGGAAATGATAAGCAGTTTTCAGTAAGGTATTCTCTGCAAGTTATGAAATAAGTGGTAACAGATAGTTTTGTGATAGGATAAATTGTAACGAGCAACAAGTAACAAAGGTAAATAAAGTGCAGCAAGGTGACCCAATCCTTTTTGTAGCAAAGGACAAGCCAGAACAAACTCTTATAATAGGAAAAGCGCTCCCGAGGACACATGGGAATATCGTCAAGCTAGTTTTCATCACGTTCATATGATTCGCGTTCGATACTTTGATAATTTGATATGTGGGTGGATCAGTGCTTGGGTGTTGTTCTTACTTGAACAAGCATCCCACTTATGATTAACCTCTATTGCAAGCATCCGAAACTACAACAAAAGTATTAAGGTAAGCCTAACCATAGCATGAAACATGTGGATCCAAATCAGCCCCTTACAAAGCAACGCATAAACTAGGGTTTAAGCTTCTGTCACTCTAGCAACCCATCATCTACTTATTACTTCCCAATGCCTTCCTCTAGGCCCAAATAATGGTGAAGTGTTATGTAGTCGACGTTCACATAACACCACTAGAGGCTAGACAACATACATCTTATCAAAATATCAAACGAATATCAAATTCACATGACTACTAATAGCAAGACTTCTCCCTTGTCCTCAGGAACAAACGTAATTACTCACAAAGCATATTCATGTTCATAATCAGAGGGGTAATAATATGCATATAGGATCTGAACATATGATCTTCCACCAAATAAACCAACTAGCATCAACTACAAGGAGTAATCAACACTACTAGCAACCTACTAGCACCAATCCCGAACTTTGAGACAAGAATTGGATACAAGAGATGAACTAGGGTTTGGAGATGAGATGGTGCTGGTGAAGATGTTGATGGAGATTGCCCTCTCCCGATGAGAGGAGCGTTGGTGATGACAATGGTGATGATTTCCCCCTCCCAGAGGGAAGTATCCCCGGCACAACAGCTCTGCCGGGGCTCTAGATTGGTTTCGCCAAGGTTCCGCCTCGTGGCGGCGGAGTCTCATCCCGAAAAGTTCCTTCTTATTTTTTTCTCATCAAAAGACATCATATAGCAGATGGACGTCGGAGACCCACCAGGGGGCCCACGAGGTAGGGGGCGCGCCCTAGGAGGGGGGGCGCGCCCCCCACCCTCGTGAGCAGGGTGTGGGCCCCCTAGCCTTCATCTTTGGCGAGGATTTTTCTTTATTTATTTTAAGATGTTCCATGGAGTTTCAGGACTTTTGGAGTTGCGCAGAATAGGTCTCTAATATTTGCTCCTTTTCCAGCCTAGAATTCCAGCTGCCGGCATTCTCCCTCCTTATTTAAACCTTGTAAAATAAGAGAGAATAGCCATAAGTATTGTGACATAAAGTGAAATAATAGTCCATAATGCAATAAATATCAAAATAAAAGCATGATGCAAAATGGACGTATCAACTCCCCCAAGCTTAGACCTCGCTTGTCCTCAAGCGAAAAGCCGATAACAATAAATATGTCCTCATGTTTAGAGGTAGAGGTGTCGATAAAAATAAAATACGGACATGAAGGCATCATGATTATTCTCATAACAGCAACATATATAGATTTTGTCGCATGATTCCTTATGTTCAACTAATGATCTATTCACAATGCAAAAGTATAAATCATAAACCTTATTGGGCTCCGACAAACTATAATCTCAGTCATTGAAGCAATTGCAATTTATCGTAACATCGGAAAGAGTGTATGTCAGAGCTAAAAAGCAAGTCCACATACTCAACTATCATTTAGTCCTTCATAATTGCTAACACTCATGCAATACTTGTGGTTATGAAGTTTTAATCAGACACAGAGAAAGATAGGGGCTTATAGTTTTGCCCCACAACCTTTTACCTCAAGGGTAATGTCAACAATAATAATTCATGCTCCCCTATATCCAATTAGATATATATATATATATCATGTTCTTTCCAACATGCTGAGCTTGCCAAAGGATAAAATGAAAAAGGAAAGGTGAAGATCACCGTGACTCTTGCATAAGGTAGAAGATAATAATAAAAGATAGGCCCTTCGCAGAGGGAAGCAGAGGTTGCCATGCGCTTTTATGGTTGGATGCACAAAATCTCAATGCGAAAGAACGTCACTTTATATTGTCCCTTGTGATATGAACCTTTATTATGCAGTCCGTCACTTTTATTACTTCCACCTCACAAGATCGTATAAAGCTTATTTATCCCACACCAATCAATCATACATATTTAGAGCAATTTTTATTGCTTTGCACCGATGACAACTTACTTGAAGGATCTTACTCAATCCATAGGTAGATATGGTGGACTCTCATGGCAAAACTGGTTTAGGGATTCTGGAAGCACAAGTAGTATTTCTACTTGGTGCTGAGAATTTGGCTAGCATGAGGGGGAAAGGCAAGCTCAACAAGTTAGAGGATCCATGACAACATACTTTATCTCATATATAAGAAAGACATAACTCATTACGTTGTCTTCCTTGTCCAACATCAACCCTTTAGCATGTCATATTTTAATGAGTGCTCCCAATCATAAAAGATGTCAATGATAATATATATATATATATATGTGAAAAACTCTCTTTCCTTATTACTTCCTATTGATTGCAACAATGACCAAAGCTATGTTTGCCAACTCCCAACAACTTTTAATCATCATACTCTTTCTATGTGAAGTCATTACTCTCAATAAGATCAATATGAACTTTTTGTTTCTTTTTATTCTGTTTCTCTTTTCTTTTATTCACCCAAGATCATGGCAAAATAATCAAGCCCTTAACTCAACACTAATCTTTATTATATATAGCTCACGGACTTGATTACAAAGAGAGATCATAAAGCAAACTCAAAACTAGATCATGCCATAAACTTTATTCTACTAGATCAAGATACTACTATTAGGATCGAACTAAGAAAAAAATGGTAAAGATAGGAGTTGTGATTGTGATACGATACCGGGGCACCTCCCCCAGGCTTGGCAGTTGCCAAGGGGAGTGCCCATACCCATGTGATTATATCTCCTTTGTCGGTGTAGAAGGTGGAGGTGTTGTAGATGATGTGGGCCCTGCGTCCATCTTCCAAGGCATAGGTTCTCCATCATAGAAAGATGATTGAGTCTCAGGGATCCTCAAATCTGCAGCCAAACTCATCCTTTTGAATCTATATTCATACTCACAGTTTTGGTTTTGCAGGTCATAGATTTGGGCTTGGAGGTGCTCGATCTTCTCATGAAGCTTGAAGATAGTCTCCCCGATGTTATCAACATCCAACTTGTGGTTGCTAGTGAACTCCGCGGTCATCATGTGGTTAGAGTTGAGTCCATGTTCCACCATCCCTTGGCACTTGAAAACTTGTTGCTCCACTGCTTCGAGCCTCGTCTCCATGCTTCCGGTCCCCTTTGGTCCCTCTTCATCGTGGATGTGCAGCAACCCATCACGCAACTCAATGGTTTGAGGGTGTCGCAGCACCTCCGCGAGGTAAGGGTTGATGACCTTCTCGAAGAACTTGTCCTTGGAGGCGCTTGGGGCCGTCATGATAACCTAGATCTATCAAAAAATAGCTCGAAACAAGAACAGAGGAGTTTTGCGTGATACGGGAGTCAAAACCTTCGGGAGGTTATATAATGAATTTTTACCAACCAAAATACGTAACGTGCAAGAAAACGGAGTCCGGAAGGCACACGAGGTGCTCACGAGGTAGGGGGCGCGCCCACCACCCTTGTGGGGCCCTCGTGTCCTTCCCGGACTACTACTTATTTTTCTATTTTTCTAAATATTCCAAAACGGAGAGATATTGCCTTAAAAATTGTTTTGGAGTCGGTTTACTTACCATACCACATACCTATTCTTTTTCGAAGTCTGAAACGGTCTGGAAGGTGTCCCTTATGTATTCCTCCGGGGTTATGGTTTCAATATTATTGGTTTCAACATTTATGGGATTACCTGAGATATAATGTTTGATTCTTTGACCGTTTACCACCTTCGGATTTGTGCCCTCGAAGTTGTTGATTTTTATGGCACCGGAACGATAGACCTCCTCGATAACATAGGGGCCTTCCCATTTAGAGAGAAGTTTTCCTGCAAAAAATCTTAAATGAGAGTTGTATAGCAATAGATAATCACCTACATTAAACTCACGCTTTTGTATCCTTTTTTCATGCCATATTTTAACTTTTTCTTTAAACAACTTGGCATTTTCATAAGCTTGGTTTCTCCATTCATCAAGTGAGCTAATATCAAATAACCTCTTCTCACTGGCAAGTTTGAAATCATAGTTAAGCTCTTTAATAGCCCAATATGCCTTATGTTCTAGTTCGAGAGGTAAGTGACATGCTTTTCCATAAACCATTTTATACGGAGACATACCCATAGGATTTTTGTATGCAGTTCTATATGCCCATAATGCATCATCAAGTTTCTTAGACCAATTCTTTCTAGACCTATTAACTGTCTTATGGAAAATTAATTTGAGCTCTCTATTGCTCAACTCTACTTGACCACTAGACCGTGGGTGATAAGGAGATGCAATTCTATGATTAACATCATATTTAGCAAGCATTTTACGGAAGGCGCCATGAATAAAGTGTGAACCACCATCAGTCATTAAATATCTAGGGACTCCAAACCTCAGAAAAATAACTTCTTTAAGCATTTTAATAGAAGTGTTATGATCAGCACTACTAGTTGGAATAGCTTCTACCCACTTAGTAACGTAATCAACAGCAACTACAATATGTGTGTATCCATTAGAGGCAGGAAAAAGTCCCATATAATCAAATCCCCAAACATCAAATGGTTCAATAACAAGTGAATAATTCATAGGCATTTCTTGACGTCTAGTAATATTACCAATTCTTTGACATTCATCACAAGACAAGACAAACTTACAGGCATCCTTGAAGAGTGTAGGGCAATAAAAACCAGATTGCAATACCTTATGCGCAGTTCTATCTCCAGCGTGGTGTCCTCCATAAGCCTCGGAATAACACTTGCGTAGGATCTGTTCTTGTTCATGCTCAGGTACACAACATCTAATAACACCATCTACTCCTTCTTTATAAATATGTGGGTCATCCCAAAAGTAATGTCTCAAGTCATAGAAAAACTTTTTCTTTTGCTGGTATGTGAAGCTAGGTGGTATAAACTTAGCAACAATATAATTAGCAAAATCAGCATACCATGGAGTACTACGAGAAGTACTTATAACATTTAATTGTTCATCAGGAAAGCTATCATTAATAGGTAGTGGGTCATCAAGAACATTCTCTAACCTAGACAAGTTGTCTGCAACGGGGTTCTCAGCTCCCTTTCTATCAACAATATGCAAATAAAATTCTTGTAGCAAGAGAACCCATGTAATAAGTCTAAGTTTAGCATCTTTCTTTTCCATAAGGTATTTAATAGCAGCATGATCAGTGTGAATAGTTACTTTAGAATCAACAATATAAGGTCTGAACTTACCACAAGCAAATACAACTGCTAAAAGCTCTTTTTCAGTAGTAGCATAATTTCTTTGAGCATTGTTTAGAGTCTTACTAGCATAATGAACAACATTTAATTTCTTATCAACTCTTTGCCCTAGAACAGCACCTACAGCATAATCACTAGCATCACACATAATTTCAAAGGGTAAATTCCAATCAGGTGGCTGAACAACAGGTGCAGAGACTAATGCTTTCTTAAGTATTTCAAATGCTTCTACACAATCATCATCAAAGACAAATGGTATATCTTTTTGCAATAAATTAGTCAGAGGCTGAGAAATTTTTGAGAAGTCCTTAATGAACCTCCTGTAAAATCCGGCGTGACCAAGGAAACTTCTTATACCTTTGATGTCCTTAGGACATGGCATCTTTTCAATAGCATCAACCTTGGCTTTATCAACTTCAATACCTCTTTCAAAAACTTTATGCCCCAAGACAATACCTTCATTAACCATAAAGTGGCACTTTTCCCAATTCAAGACAAGATTAGTTTCTTCACATATCTGC
Organism: Triticum urartu; assembly: GCF_056163025.1. Classification (NCBI taxonomy): domain Eukaryota; kingdom Viridiplantae; phylum Streptophyta; class Magnoliopsida; order Poales; family Poaceae; genus Triticum; species Triticum urartu. The sequence goes on from NC_141877.1 coordinate 311,203,702, forward strand.
AAAACTCGATCAAGATTGCTCAAGCAATCATCAAAAGAGGAACCATAGACGGAAAAATCGTCCATGAAAACCTCACAAATCTTTTCACAAAAGTCAGAGAATATAGCCATCATGCATCTTTGAAAGGTAGCAGGTGCATTACATAAGCCAAAAGGCATATGTCTATAAGCAAAAGTACCAAAAGGGCATGTAAAAGTAGTCTTTGATTGATCTCTAGCCGACACAGGTATTTGAGAGAAACCAGAATAACCATCTAGAAAGCAATAGTGTGTATGTTTGCATAATCTTTCTAGCATTTGATCAATAAAAGGTAAGGGGTAATGATCTTTCTTAGTAGCTTTATTTAATTTGCGGAAATCAATTACCATCCTATAACCTGTGATAATTCTTTGTGGAATCAATTCATCTTTATCATTAGGAACAACAGTAATACCTCCCTTCTTAGGGACATAATGGACAGGACTTACCCACTGACTATCAGCAACGGGATAAATTATACCTGCCTCCAGAAGCTTGAGTATTTCTTTTCTTACCACTTCTTTCATTTTAGGATTCAGACGTCATTGAGGATCAGGAACTGGTTTGGCATCTGCTTCCAAATTTATTTTATGTTGACATAGAGTGGGACTAATGCCCTTAAGATCATCAAGAGTATATCCAATAGCAACACGATGCTTCTTCAGAGTTTTCAATAATCTTTCTTCTTCATGCTCTGAAAGGTTAGCACTAATAATAACAGGATATATCTTCTTTTCATCAAGATAAGCATATTTAAGATTATCAGGCAAAAGGTTTAAGCTCAAACACGGGATCACCCTTGGGTGGAGGAGGATCCCCTAAAATTTCAACAGGCAAATTGTGTTGCAGAATAGGTTCCTGTTTAAAGAATACTTCATTTATTTCCCTTCTTTCATTCATGAACATATCATTTTCATGGTCTAGCAAATAGTGTTCTAAAGGATCACTAGGAGGTACGGAAATAGAAGCAAGACCAATAATTTCATCCTTACTAGGTAATTCTTCCTCATGATGTTGTTTACTAAATTTAGAGAAATTAAACTCATGAATCATATCATCCAAGCCAATAGTAAAAACATTCTTTTCGCAATCTATCCTAGCATTAACAGTGTTCAAGAAGGGTCGACCAAATATAATGGGACAAAAGCTATCTTGCGGAGAAGTAAGAACAAGAAAATTAGTAGGATATTTAGTTTTCCCACACAAGACTTCAACATCTCTAACAATTCCCATCGCTGAAATAGTATCTCTATTGGCAAGTTTAATTGTGACATCAATATCTTCTAATTCAGCAGGTGCAATTTCATGCTTGATTTCTTTATACAAGTCATAAGGTATAACACTAGCACTAGCACCCATATCACATAAGCCATGATAACAATGATCTCCTATTTTAACAGAAATAACAGGCACGCCTACCACAGGTCTATGTTTATCTTTATCACAAGGTTTAGCAATTCTAGCAGTTTCACCTTCGAACTGAATAACATGCCCATCAATATTATCAGACAAGAGATCTTTAACAATAGCAATATTAGGTTCTACTTTAACTTGCTCAGGAGGTGTATAAGTTCTAATATTGCTTTTACGAACAACAGTTGAAGCTTTAGCATGATCCTTTACTCTAACAGGGCAAGTTGGTTTCTCAACATAAGAAGTAGGAACAATAGGATCATTATAAGTGACAGTATTTTCTTCAACTTTAATAGGTGCAGCTACTTTTACTTCTATGGGAGGATGATATTTAAACCACTTCTCCTTAGGGAGATCAACATAAGTAGCAAAAGATTCACAGAAAGAAGCTACTATCTCAGAGTCAAGTCCATATTTAGTGCTAAACTTACGGAAAATATCGGTGTCCATAAAAGATTTAACACAATCAAACTTAGGTGTCATACCTGACTCTTTACCTTCGTTGAGGTCCCAATCTTCAGAGTTGCGTTTAATTCTATCCAATAAATTCCATCTGAATTCAATAGTCTTCATCATAAAAGAGCCAGCACAAGAAGTATCAAACATGGTTTGATTATTATGAGAAAGCCGAGCATAAAAACTTTGCATAATTATTTCTCTCGAGAGATCATGATAGGGGCATGAATATAACATTGATTTAATCCTCCCCCAAGCTTGAGCGATGCTTTCTCCTTCGCAAGGCCAGAAATTATATATATAATTGCGATCATGATGAACAAGATGCATAGGGTAATACTTTTGATGAAATTCCAACTTCAATCTTTTATAGTTCCATGATCTCATATCATCACATAGCCTATACCATATCAATGCGTCTCCCTTCAAAGATAAAGGGAAGACCTTCTTCTTAGCAACATCATCGCGTATACCTACAAGCTTAAATAATCCACAAACTTCATCCACATATATTAAGTGCTCATCAGGATGCCTTGTTCCATCTCCTGTAAAAGGGTTAGCTAGCAGTTTTTCCATCATACCCGAAGGAAATTCAAAAGGAGTTTCATTTTCAATAGGTTCAGTAGGTTGAGGAGAAACTCTTTGCTCTACTGGACGGGGTGAAGATACCCCGAACAAACCCCTCAGAGAATTACTTTCCATAGTAGCAAGTGGCAGTAAATTTCAGCACACTATATAAATTTTTCCTTACCAAATTCCACCTACCAAAGGCGCTACACTCCCCGGCAACGGTGCCAGAAAAGAGTCTTGATGACCCACAAGTATAGGGGATCTATCTTAGTCCTTTCGATAAGTAAGAGTATCAAACCCAACGAGGAGCAGAAGGAAATGATAAGCGGTTTTCAGCAAGGTATTCTCTGCAAGTACTGAAATAAGTGGTAACAGATAGTTTTGTGATAGGATAAATTGTAACGAGCAACAAGTAACAAAAGTAAATAAAGTGCAGCAATGTGGCCCAATCCTTTTTGTAGCAAAGGACAAGCCGGAACAAACTCTTATAATAGGAAAAGCGCTCCTGAGGACACATGGGAATATCGTCAAGCTAGTTTTCATCACGTTCATATGATTCGTGTTCGATACTTTGATAATTTGATATGTGGGTGGATCGGTGCTTGGGTGTTGTTCTTACTTGAACAAGCATCCCACTTATGCTTAACCTCTATTGCAAGCATCCGCAACTACAACAAAAGTATTAAGGTAAACCTAACCATAGCATGAAACATGTGGATCCAAATCAGCCCCTTACAAAGCAACGCATAAACTAGGGTTTAAGCTTCTGTCACTCTAGCAACCCATCATCTACTTATTACTTCCCAATGCCTTCCTCTAGGCCCAAATAATGGTGAAGTGTTATGTAGTCGACGTCCACATAACAGCACTAGAGGCTAGACAACATACATCTTATCAAAATATCAAACAAATACCAAATTCACATGACTACTAATAGCAAGACTTCTCCCTTGTCCTCAGGAACAAACGTAATTACTCACAAAGCATATTCATGTTCATAATCAGAGGGGTAATAATATGCATATAGGATCTGAACATATGATCTTCCACCAAATAAACCAACTAGCATCAACTAAAAGGAGTAATCAACACTACTAGCAACCTACTAGCACCAATCCCGGACATTGAGACAAGAATTGGATACAAGAGATGAACTAGGGTTTGGAGATGAGATGGTGCTGGTGAAGATGTTGATGGAGATTGCCCTCTCTCGATGAGAGGAGCATTGGTGATGACGATGGTGATGATTTCCCCCTCCCGGAGGGAAGTATCCCTGGCAGAACAGCTCTGCCGGAGCTCTAGATTTGTTCCGCCAAGGTTCCGCCTCGTGGCGGCGGAGTCTCGTCCCGAAAAGTTCCTTCTTATTTTTTCTCATCGAAAGACATCATATAGCAGATGGACGTCGGAGACCCACCAGGGGGCCCACGAGGTAGGGGGCGCGCCCTAGGAGGGGGGGCGCGCCCCCCACCCTCGTGAGCAGGGTGTGGGCCCCCTAGCCTTCATCTTTGGCGAGGATTTTTCTTTATTTATTTTAAGATGTTCCATGGAGTTTCAGGACTTTTGGAGTTGCGCAGAATAGGTCTCTAATATTTGCTCCTTTTCCAGCCTAGAATTCCAGCTGCCGGCATTCTCCCTCCTTATTTAAACCTTGTAAAATAAGAGAGAATAGCCATAAGTATTGTGACATAAAGTGAAATAATAGTCCATAATGCAATAAATATCAAAATAAAAGCATGATGCAAAATGGACGTATCAACTCCCCCAAGCTTAGACCTCGCTTGTCCTCAAGCGAAAAGCCGATAACAATAAATATGTCCTCATGTTTAGAGGTAGAGGTGTCGATAAAAATAAAATACGGACATGAAGGCATCATGATTATTCTCATAACAGCAACATATATAGATTTTGTCGCATGATTCCTTATGTTCAACTAATGATCTATTCACAATGCAAAAGTATAAATCATAAACCTTATTGGGCTCCGACAAACTATAATCTCAGTCATTGAAGCAATTGCAATTTATCGTAACATCGGAAAGAGTCTATGTCAGAGCTAAAAAGCAAGTCCACATACTCAACTATCATTTAGTCCTTCATAATTGCTAACACTCATGCAATACTTGTGGTTATGAAGTTTTAATCAGACACAGAGAAAGATAGGGGCTTATAGTTTTGCCCCACAACCTTTTACCTCAAGGGTAATGTCAACAATAATAATTCATGCTCCCCTATATCCAATTAGATATATATATATATATATATCATGTTCTTTCCAACATGCTGAGCTTGCCAAAGGATAAAATGAAAAAGGAAAGGTGAAGATCACCGTGACTCTTGCATAAGGTAGAAGATAATAATAAAAGATAGGCCCTTCGCAGAGGGAAGCAGAGGTTGCCATGCGCTTTTATGGTTGGATGCACAAAATCTCAATGCGAAAGAACGTCACTTTATATTGTCCCTTGTGATATGAACCTTTATTATGCAGTCCGTCACTTTTATTACTTCCACCTCACAAGATCGTATAAAGCTTATTTATCCCACACCAATCAATCATACATATTTAGAGCAATTTTTATTGCTTTGCACCGATGACAACTTACTTGAAGGATCTTACTCAATCCATAGGTAGATATGGTGGACTCTCATGGCAAAACTGGTTTAGGGATTCTGGAAGCACAAGTAGTATTTCTACTTGGTGCTGAGAATTTGGCTAGCATGAGGGGGAAAGGCAAGCTCAACAAGTTAGAGGATCCATGACAACATACTTTATCTCATATATAAGAAAGACATAACTCATTACGTTGTCTTCCTTGTCCAACATCAACCCTTTAGCATGTCATATTTTAATGAGTGCTCCCAATCATAAAAGATGTCAATGATAATATATATATATATATATATGTGAAAAACTCTCTTTCCTTATTACTTCCTATTGATTGCAACAATGACCAAAGCTATGTTTGCCAACTCCCAACAACTTTTAATCATCATACTCTTTCTATGTGAAGTCATTACTCTCAATAAGATCAATATGAACTTTTTGTTTCTTTTTATTCTGTTTCTCTTTTCTTTTATTCACCCAAGATCATGGCAAAATAATCAAGCCCTTAACTCAACACTAATCTTTATTATATATAGCTCACGGACTTGATTACAAAGAGAGATCATAAAGCAAACTCAAAACTAGATCATGCCATAAACTTTATTCTACTAGATCAAGATACTACTATTAGGATCGAACTAAGAAAAAAATGGTAAAGATAGGAGTTGTGATTGTGATACGATACCGGGGCACCTCCCCCAGGCTTGGCAGTTGCCAAGGGGAGTGCCCATACCCATGTGATTATATCTCCTTTGTCGGTGTAGAAGGTGGAGGTGTTGTAGATGATGTGGGCCCTGCGTCCATCTTCCAAGGCATAGGTTCTCCATCATAGAAAGATGATTGAGTCTCAGGGATCCTCAAATCTGCAGCCAAACTCATCCTTTTGAATCTATATTCATACTCACAGTTTTGGTTTTGCAGGTCATAGATTTGGGCTTGGAGGTGCTCGATCTTCTCATGAAGCTTGAAGATAGTCTCCCCGATGTTATCAACATCCAACTTGTGGTTGCTAGTGAACTCCGCGGTCATCATGTGGTTAGAGTTGAGTCCATGTTCCACCATCCCTTGGCACTTGAAAACTTGTTGCTCCACTGCTTCGAGCCTCGTCTCCATGCTTCCGGTCCCCTTTGGTCCCTCTTCATCGTGGATGTGCAGCAACCCATCACGCAACTCAATGGTTTGAGGGTGTCGCAGCACCTCCGCGAGGTAAGGGTTGATGACCTTCTCGAAGAACTTGTCCTTGGAGGCGCTTGGGGCCGTCATGATAACCTAGATCTATCAAAAAATAGCTCGAAACAAGAACAGAGGAGTTTTGCGTGATACGGGAGTCAAAACCTTCGGGAGGTTATATAATGAATTTTTACCAACCAAAATACGTAACGTGCAAGAAAACGGAGTCCGGAAGGCACACGAGGTGCTCACGAGGTAGGGGGCGCGCCCACCACCCTTGTGGGGCCCTCGTGTCCTTCCCGGACTACTACTTATTTTTCTATTTTTCTAAATATTCCAAAACGGAGAGATATTGCCTTAAAAATTGTTTTGGAGTCGGTTTACTTACCATACCACATACCTATTCTTTTTCGAAGTCTGAAACGGTCTGGAAGGTGTCCCTTATGTATTCCTCCGGGGTTATGGTTTCAATATTATTGGTTTCAACATTTATGGGATTACCTGAGATATAATGTTTGATTCTTTGACCGTTTACCACCTTCGGATTTGTGCCCTCGAAGTTGTTGATTTTTATGGCACCGGAACGATAGACCTCCTCGATAACATAGGGGCCTTCCCATTTAGAGAGAAGTTTTCCTGCAAAAAATCTTAAATGAGAGTTGTATAGCAATAGATAATCACCTACATTAAACTCACGCTTTTGTATCCTTTTTTCATGCCATATTTTAACTTTTTCTTTAAACAACTTGGCATTTTCATAAGCTTGGTTTCTCCATTCATCAAGTGAGCTAATATCAAATAACCTCTTCTCACTGGCAAGTTTGAAATCATAGTTAAGCTCTTTAATAGCCCAATATGCCTTATGTTCTAGTTCGAGAGGTAAGTGACATGCTTTTCCATAAACCATTTTATACGGAGACATACCCATAGGATTTTTGTATGCAGTTCTATATGCCCATAATGCATCATCAAGTTTCTTAGACCAATTCTTTCTAGACCTATTAACTGTCTTATGGAAAATTAATTTGAGCTCTCTATTGCTCAACTCTACTTGACCACTAGACCGTGGGTGATAAGGAGATGCAATTCTATGATTAACATCATATTTAGCAAGCATTTTACGGAAGGCGCCATGAATAAAGTGTGAACCACCATCAGTCATTAAATATCTAGGGACTCCAAACCTCAGAAAAATAACTTCTTTAAGCATTTTAATAGAAGTGTTATGATCAGCACTACTAGTTGGAATAGCTTCTACCCACTTAGTAACGTAATCAACAGCAACTACAATATGTGTGTATCCATTAGAGGCAGGAAAAAGTCCCATATAATCAAATCCCCAAACATCAAATGGTTCAATAACAAGTGAATAATTCATAGGCATTTCTTGACGTCTAGTAATATTACCAATTCTTTGACATTCATCACAAGACAAGACAAACTTACAGGCATCCTTGAAGAGTGTAGGGCAATAAAAACCAGATTGCAATACCTTATGCGCAGTTCTATCTCCAGCGTGGTGTCCTCCATAAGCCTCGGAATAACACTTGCGTAGGATCTGTTCTTGTTCATGCTCAGGTACACAACATCTAATAACACCATCTACTCCTTCTTTATAAATATGTGGGTCATCCCAAAAGTAATGTCTCAAGTCATAGAAAAACTTTTTCTTTTGCTGGTATGTGAAGCTAGGTGGTATAAACTTAGCAACAATATAATTAGCAAAATCAGCATACCATGGAGTACTACGAGAAGTACTTATAACATTTAATTGTTCATCAGGAAAGCTATCATTAATAGGTAGTGGGTCATCAAGAACATTCTCTAACCTAGACAAGTTGTCTGCAACGGGGTTCTCAGCTCCCTTTCTATCAACAATATGCAAATAAAATTCTTGTAGCAAGAGAACCCATGTAATAAGTCTAAGTTTAGCATCTTTCTTTTCCATAAGGTATTTAATAGCAGCATGATCAGTGTGAATAGTTACTTTAGAATCAACAATATAAGGTCTGAACTTACCACAAGCAAATACAACTGCTAAAAGCTCTTTTTCAGTAGTAGCATAATTTCTTTGAGCATTGTTTAGAGTCTTACTAGCATAATGAACAACATTTAATTTCTTATCAACTCTTTGCCCTAGAACAGCACCTACAGCATAATCACTAGCATCACACATAATTTCAAAGGGTAAATTCCAATCAGGTGGCTGAACAACAGGTGCAGAGACTAATGCTTTCTTAAGTATTTCAAATGCTTCTACACAATCATCATCAAAGACAAATGGTATATCTTTTTGCAATAAATTAGTCAGAGGCTGAGAAATTTTTGAGAAGTCCTTAATGAACCTCCTGTAAAATCCGGCGTGACCAAGGAAACTTCTTATACCTTTGATGTCCTTAGGACATGGCATCTTTTCAATAGCATCAACCTTGGCTTTATCAACTTCAATACCTCTTTCAAAAACTTTATGCCCCAAGACAATACCTTCATTAACCATAAAGTGGCACTTTTCCCAATTCAAGACAAGATTAGTTTCTTCACATATCTGCAAAACTCGATCAAGATTGCTCAAGCAATCATCAAAAGAGGAACCATAGACGGAAAAATCGTCCATGAAAACCTCACAAATCTTTTCACAAAAGTCAGAGAATATAGCCATCATGCATCTTTGAAAGGTAGCAGGTGCATTACATAAGCCAAAAGGCATATGTCTATAAGCAAAAGTACCAAAAGGGCATGTAAAAGTAGTCTTTGATTGATCTCTAGCCGACACAGGTATTTGAGAGAAACCAGAATAACCATCTAGAAAGCAATAGTGTGTATGTTTGCATAATCTTTCTAGCATTTGATCAATAAAAGGTAAGGGGTAATGATCTTTCTTAGTAGCTTTATTTAATTTGCGGAAATCAATTACCATCCTATAACCTGTGATAATTCTTTGTGGAATCAATTCATCTTTATCATTAGGAACAACAGTAATACCTCCCTTCTTAGGGACATAATGGACAGGACTTACCCACTGACTATCAGCAACGGGATAAATTATACCTGCCTCCAGAAGCTTGAGTATTTCTTTTCTTACCACTTCTTTCATTTTAGGATTCAGACGTCATTGAGGATCAGGAACTGGTTTGGCATCTGCTTCCAAATTTATTTTATGTTGACATAGAGTGGGACTAATGCCCTTAAGATCATCAAGAGTATATCCAATAGCAACACGATGCTTCTTCAGAGTTTTCAATAATCTTTCTTCTTCATGCTCTGAAAGGTTAGCACTAATAATAACAGGATATATCTTCTTTTCATCAAGATAAGCATATTTAAGATTATCAGGCAAAAGGTTTAAGCTCAAACACGGGATCACCCTTGGGTGGAGGAGGATCCCCTAAAATTTCAACAGGCAAATTGTGTTGCAGAATAGGTTCCTGTTTAAAGAATACTTCATTTATTTCCCTTCTTTCATTCATGAACATATCATTTTCATGGTCTAGCAAATAGTGTTCTAAAGGATCACTAGGAGGTACGGAAATAGAAGCAAGACCAATAATTTCATCCTTACTAGGTAATTCTTCCTCATGATGTTGTTTACTAAATTTAGAGAAATTAAACTCATGAATCATATCATCCAAGCCAATAGTAAAAACATTCTTTTCGCAATCTATCCTAGCATTAACAGTGTTCAAGAAGGGTCGACCAAATATAATGGGACAAAAGCTATCTTGCGGAGAAGTAAGAACAAGAAAATTAGTAGGATATTTAGTTTTCCCACACAAGACTTCAACATCTCTAACAATTCCCATCGCTGAAATAGTATCTCTATTGGCAAGTTTAATTGTGACATCAATATCTTCTAATTCAGCAGGTGCAATTTCATGCTTGATTTCTTTATACAAGTCATAAGGTATAACACTAGCACTAGCACCCATATCACATAAGCCATGATAACAATGATCTCCTATTTTAACAGAAATAACAGGCACGCCTACCACAGGTCTATGTTTATCTTTATCACAAGGTTTAGCAATTCTAGCAGTTTCACCTTCGAACTGAATAACATGCCCATCAATATTATCAGACAAGAGATCTTTAACAATAGCAATATTAGGTTCTACTTTAACTTGCTCAGGAGGTGTATAAGTTCTAATATTGCTTTTACGAACAACAGTTGAAGCTTTAGCATGATCCTTTACTCTAACAGGGCAAGTTGGTTTCTCAACATAAGAAGTAGGAACAATAGGATCATTATAAGTGACAGTATTTTCTTCAACTTTAATAGGTGCAGCTACTTTTACTTCTATGGGAGGATGATATTTAAACCACTTCTCCTTAGGGAGATCAACATAAGTAGCAAAAGATTCACAGAAAGAAGCTACTATCTCAGAGTCAAGTCCATATTTAGTGCTAAACTTACGGAAAATATCGGTGTCCATAAAAGATTTAACACAATCAAACTTAGGTGTCATACCTGACTCTTTACCTTCGTTGAGGTCCCAATCTTCAGAGTTGCGTTTAATTCTATCCAATAAATTCCATCTGAATTCAATAGTCTTCATCATAAAAGAGCCAGCACAAGAAGTATCAAACATGGTTTGATTATTATGAGAAAGCCGAGCATAAAAACTTTGCATAATTATTTCTCTCGAGAGATCATGATAGGGGCATGAATATAACATTGATTTAATCCTCCCCCAAGCTTGAGCGATGCTTTCTCCTTCGCAAGGCCAGAAATTATATATATAATTGCGATCATGATGAACAAGATGCATAGGGTAATACTTTTGATGAAATTCCAACTTCAATCTTTTATAGTTCCATGATCTCATATCATCACATAGCCTATACCATATCAATGCGTCTCCCTTCAAAGATAAAGGGAAGACCTTCTTCTTAGCAACATCATCGCGTATACCTACAAGCTTAAATAATCCACAAACTTCATCCACATATATTAAGTGCTCATCAGGATGCCTTGTTCCATCTCCTGTAAAAGGGTTAGCTAGCAGTTTTTCCATCATACCCGAAGGAAATTCAAAAGGAGTTTCATTTTCAATAGGTTCAGTAGGTTGAGGAGAAACTCTTTGCTCTACTGGACGGGGTGAAGATACCCCGAACAAACCCCTCAGAGAATTACTTTCCATAGTAGCAAGTGGCAGTAAATTTCAGCACACTATATAAATTTTTCCTTACCAAATTCCACCTACCAAAGGCGCTACACTCCCCGGCAACGGTGCCAGAAAAGAGTCTTGATGACCCACAAGTATAGGGGATCTATCTTAGTCCTTTCGATAAGTAAGAGTATCAAACCCAACGAGGAGCAGAAGGAAATGATAAGCGGTTTTCAGCAAGGTATTCTCTGCAAGTACTGAAATAAGTGGTAACAGATAGTTTTGTGATAGGATAAATTGTAACGAGCAACAAGTAACAAAAGTAAATAAAGTGCAGCAATGTGGCCCAATCCTTTTTGTAGCAAAGGACAAGCCGGAACAAACTCTTATAATAGGAAAAGCGCTCCTGAGGACACATGGGAATATCGTCAAGCTAGTTTTCATCACGTTCATATGATTCGTGTTCGATACTTTGATAATTTGATATGTGGGTGGATCGGTGCTTGGGTGTTGTTCTTACTTGAACAAGCATCCCACTTATGCTTAACCTCTATTGCAAGCATCCGCAACTACAACAAAAGTATTAAGGTAAACCTAACCATAGCATGAAACATGTGGATCCAAATCAGCCCCTTACAAAGCAACGCATAAACTAGGGTTTAAGCTTCTGTCACTCTAGCAACCCATCATCTACTTATTACTTCCCAATGCCTTCCTCTAGGCCCAAATAATGGTGAAGTGTTATGTAGTCGACGTCCACATAACAGCACTAGAGGCTAGACAACATACATCTTATCAAAATATCAAACGAATACCAAATTCACATGACTACTAATAGCAAGACTTCTCCCTTGTCCTCAGGAACAAACGTAATTACTCACAAAGCATATTCATGTTCATAATCAGAGGGGTAATAATATGCATATAGGATCTGAACATATGATCTTCCACCAAATAAACCAACTAGCATCAACTAAAAGGAGTAATCAACACTACTAGCAACCTACTAGCACCAATCCCGGACATTGAGACAAGAATTGGATACAAGAGATGAACTAGGGTTTGGAGATGAGATGGTGCTGGTGAAGATGTTGATGGAGATTGCCCTCTCTCGATGAGAGGAGCATTGGTGATGACGATGGTGATGATTTCCCCCTCCCGGAGGGAAGTATCCCTGGCAGAACAGCTCTGCCGGAGCTCTAGATTTGTTCCGCCAAGGTTCCGCCTCGTGGCGGCGGAGTCTCGTCCCGAAAAGTTCCTTCTTATTTTTTCTCATCGAAAGACTTCATATAGCAGAAGATGGACGTCGGAGACCCACCAGGGGGCCCACGAGGTAGGGGGCGTGCCCCCCACCCTCGTGAGCAGGGTGTGGGCCCCTTGGCCATCATCTTTGGCAAGGATTTTTCTTTATTTATTTAAGATGTTCCATGGAGTTTCAGGACTTTTGGAGTTGTGCAGAATAGGTCTCTAATATTTGCTCCTTTTCCAGCCCAGAATTCCAGCTGCCGGCATTCTCCCTCCTTATGCAAACCTTGTAAAATAAGAGAGAATAGCAATAAGTATTGTGATATAAAGTGAAATAACAGTCCATAATGCAATAAATATCGATATAAAAGCATGATGCAAAATGGACGTATCAAATACCCAGGTGCCTCAATCCACCCAGATGTGTGTTTAAGTTGCCACCTTAGATAAACCATTAATTTAACAATCTCACATCTGTCATGGATACACTCACCCAATCCACGTCTACTAGCATAGCATAGCGATAAGCAACGTAGAAGTAACTCCCAAAGGTTTGATAATAAAACATGTAATAGGTACTACCTCATCTACTTCCCAAAACCCACAATTTAATTAGATCCTAAACATGAAATGTGTGAGGATTGATCTAATCCAATAAAAACTGGATAATAGGAAGTATGATCAAAGTGTTACTTGCCTTGCCGATGATCCGTGAAACCTAGAGATTTGAAGTAGCAAGCGGCGCACTCCGGGTACTCTATCGCAAACAAACAAGCATACAATAAGTACTCAACTAATGCACAGGTAAAACTCAAATAAGAGATCTAACCATATAGTTCAACTTAAGAACTCCGGTTGGCAAAAAGAATCAAATCGAACGAAGCAACGAAAGACAATCGGCAAAAAAACTCCGTTTACTAATCTGAATCTAGGTCAAATTTTACTGAGGCAGAAACTTGTTTGAGTTGGTTGAACGGAAAGAGGGTTTCGAGACGAAACTCCAGGCGCTTGAATCACCTGATTCCGATAAACGAGCGAAAAGTTATACTAGAACGAAAATCGGATCAGAAATCGGGATCAGAAATAATCGCGGAAAATCCGAGAAAAAGAAAAACGACGAACAGAATAATGAACGAACGTTCGTGTTCTGGAACTTAACGATGAACGCGTTCGTTAAAACGAACGAACGAGTGAACGCTCGCTAAATAAATAAACCGGAAAAACCGATCTATTAAAAAAACGAAAACTAGTGGTTTTCTATAAAAACGGATTGTTTTTTCTCAGAAAACCGGGCGGCAGTGGCTACCTCGGCTCGGACTCCGGCGGGGCTCCGGCGAGGTTCCGGGCAGCGGCGGGTGGTGTGGGGCGGCGGCTCCTGGCGGCGGCGGCGGCAGCGGCGTGCGGAGGAGCGGGCGGCGGCTTGCGGCGGCAGCAGCGCAGGCGGCGGGGCGGGCTGTGGTGCAGGGTGGGTGGCGCGGCGTGGGGTGGGGAGAGGCGGCGGCGGTGGCTATTTAAAGAGGGGGGCGGCTGACTTGGGGAGGGGTCGGGCGGCGGCGAGGCGGCTCCGGCTCGGACTCTCTCCCGAGTCCGGCGGCTGCACGGGCGAGGAGGCGGCGGTGGCTGGGCCGGCCTGGCTCGGCTGGGCCCTTGGCCCAGTCGGGCGCGGGGGTTTTTTTTAAAAAAAATCGCCGTACTAAGAAAAATCCTAGAAAAATAAATAAAAATCTAAAAATGCCAAAACAAATTTTCACCGTCTAAATAAAATATTTATAACAGGATGAACATTTTCTTGGCCCTAAATGTAGTTTTTGAAAACATTTTCTTGGCCCTAAATTCAAATAAAACCATGAAAAACTCCAAAATAAAATCTTATTTGATTTTATTATTAAATCCTCAATATTTCTAAATTTTGGGAAAGTCATTTTATTCTCTCTCACTTATTTTATAATAGAAATAATTGAAGATAAAAATAAATAAAATAAAATGATCCTATTTTCAAAATTTGAGAAAACTCCAATATGAAAATAACGAAATCCCCAACTCTCTCCGAGGGTCCTTGAGTTGCATGAAATTTCTGGATCAGGCCCAAAAGCAATAAAATATGATATGCATTGATGATCTATTGTATAACATTCCAAATTGAAAATTTGGGATGTTACAAACCTACCCCCCCTTAAGATGAATCTCGCCCTCGAGATTCGGGTTGGCTAGAAAATAGGTGAGGGTGGTCCTTCAGCAAATCTTCCTCTCGCTCCCAGGTGGCTTCATCCTCCGTGTGGTGGCTCCATTGAACTTTGCAAAACTTGATAACCTTGCTGCGAGTGACTCAGCTGGCATACTCAAGAATTTTGACTCGTTTCTCCTCATAAGTCAAATCACTGTCCAACTGAATCGCTTCCAGCGGCACTATATCTCTCAGCGGTATATCAGCCATCTCTGCGTGGCACTTCTTTAACTGGGAAACATGGAACACATCATGAACTCCTGACAATCCTTCGGGCAATTTCAACTTATAAGCTACTTCTTCCATACGCTCCAAAACTTTGTATGGTCCTACAAAACGTGGCGCTAGCGTTCCCTTAACTCCAAAGCGCTTAACTCCTCGAAGTGGAGATACTCGAAGATAGACTCGGTCTCTGACTTCGTAAACTGTCTCCTTGTGTTTAGAATCTACGTAGCTATTCTTCCTGGACTGGGCAACCTTGAGCCTATCGCGAATCAATTTCACCTTCTGTTCAGACTCCTTAATCAGATCCGGTCCAAACAACTGGCGGTTTCCAACTTCATCCCACGACAATGGGGTCCTGCACCTCCTTCCGTACAAGGCTTCGAAAGGGGCCATCTTCAAACTGGATTGATAACTGTTGTTGTAAGAGAACTCTGCATATGGTAAATTGTCGTCCCAACTAGATCCATAATCTAGCGCACAAGCTCTCAGCATATCCTCCAAAATCTGATTGACTCTCTCGGTCTGTCCATCTGTGTGCGGATGGAAAGCTGTACTGAACTCTAGCCTGGTACCTAAAGTTTCGTGCAACTAATTCCAGAACTTTGAGGTAAAATGGGTTCCTCTATCTGATACAATGCTCCTTGGAACTCCATGCAGACATACGATCCTGGTCATGTATATCTTTGCCAGCTTAGCACTAGTGTAGGTAGTCTTTACTGGGATGAAATGAGCTACCTTTATTAAACGATCGACTACTACCCAAATCGAGTCATAGCCTGAACGAGTTCTGGGTAAACCCGTAATAAAATACATGCCTAACTTATCCCACTTCCATTCGGGTATTGGCAATGGCTGTAACAATCATGCTGGCTTCTGATGCTCTGCCTTTACTCTCTGACATACATCACAAACTGCTACATACTCCGCAATATCCTTCTTCATTCCGGTCCACCAGAAAGTATCCTTCAAGTCCAAATACATTTTGGTATTTCCTGGGTGAATCGAATATGGTGAATCATGGGCCTCTTGCAGTATCAACTTCCTGATCTCCGGATCATTGGGCACATAAACACGGTCTTCAAACCATAAGGTATCATGCTCATCCTCACGAAATCCCTTAGCTTTTCCTTTGCTCATTTTCTCCTTAATAGAAGCAATCTCCTTATCAGTCTTCTGGGCTTCTCTGATCTTATCCATCAAAGTAGACTGAATCTCTAATGCTGCTACATAGCCTCTCGGAACTATCTCCAAACAAAGCTCACGAAGATTTTCGGCTAACTCCCTTGGTAAATCTCCCGTCATTAGGGTATTGACGTGGGTTTTACGGCTCAACGCGTCGGCTACTACGTTTGCCTTTCCGAGGTGATAATGCAATCTCATATCATAATCCTTGATGAGCTCCAACCATCTCCTTTGCCTGAGATTCAACACCTGCATGAAAATATACTTCAAACTCTTGTGATCCGTGTACACTTCACAATGGTTTCCAATGAGAAAATGTCTCCAAGTCTTCAATGCATGCACTATGGCTGCTAACTCCAAATCATGTGTGGCATAATTCAACTCATGAGGCTTAAGCTGTCATGAGGCATATGAAACAACTCTTCCCTCCTGCATAAGCACTGCTCCAAGTCCTCGACGTGAAGCGTCGCAATACACCTCATAATCCTTGGTCTGATCTGGCAAAATCAACACAGGTGATGTAACCAAACGTTTCTTCAACTCCTGGAAACTGGCCTCACATTCCTCAGTCCATTTGAACTTGGTATCCTTCTTCAACAACTCCGTCATAGGTTTCGCAATCTTCGAGAAATTTTCAATAAATCCCCAGTAGTATCCTACGAGTCCAAGAAAACTCCGGATCTCTCCAACTGTTGTTGGGGCTTCCCAACTTGTCACAGTGTCAACCTTGGTGGGATCTATTGCTATACCTTCTCCAGATATAACGTGTCCAAGGAATCCAACTTCCTTCAACCAAAATTCACATTTGCTAAACTTGGCATATAGTTGATGTTCTTTGAGATTTCCAAGTACCAAACGCAAATGCTCCTTATGCTCCTCTTCATTCTTCGAGTAAACCAAGATATCATCAATGAACACTACGACGAACTTATCCAAAAACTCCATAAATACTTTGTTCATCATGTTCATAAAATAGGCAGGTGTGTTAGTCAGACCAAATGACATAACGGTATACTCATACAACCCATACCTGGTGGTAAAAGCCGTCTTAGGTATATCTTGTTCTCGAATCTTCAACTGATGGTATCCTGATCGCAGATCGATCTTGGAAAATACCTTATCTCCTTGCAATCAATCAAACAGATCATTAATCATCGGTAGTGGGTACTTATTCTTGATGGTTACTTCATTCAATCCTCGATAAGTCAACAACCATCCTTAACGATCCATCCTTCTTCTCCACTAAAAGTACTGGCGATCCCCAAGGTGAAGAACTTGGGCGAATATAACCTTTATCCAGTAACTCCTTAATCTGCTTCTTAATTTCCTCCAAATCCTTTGCGGGCATCCTATATGGTCTCTTAGATATTGGCCTTGTGCCTGGAAAAAGCTCAATCAAGAACTCAATATCTCTATCTGGTGGCATGCCTGGCAACTCCTCTAGAAATACGTCAGGGAAATCCTTCACCACTGGTACTTCCTCCTGCACAACTCCTGTTAAGCAATTTACTTGAGTCCTCTTCGGCACATGCCGGGATACATACTTGATCCTTCTTCCTTCTGGTGTTGTAAGCAAAATTGACTTACTGGCGCATTCAATGTTCCCTTTAGACTTCGATAACCAATCCATGCCTAATATCACATCCAATCCTTGAGATTCCAATACTGTTAGGTCCGAGGGAAATACATAGTTACCAATCCTTAATGGTAACCGATCACACCATAGACTAGCCATATACTCTGCTCCAGGCGAGGTTACTAACATGGGTGACCTAAGGGCTTGGGTTGGCAGTTTATACTTATCCACAAACCCCCTTGAGATGTATGAATGCGATGCACCAGTATCAAAAAGAATGAGTGCAGTAAATGACTTAACCAAAAACTTACCTATTACTGCATCAGGCTGGGCTTCAACCTCCTCCACGTTAACGTGGTTCACCTGTCCCCTGTTGAAAGGGTTCGGCTTCTTCCCAGAGCTTCCATTGCCATTCCCATTTTGGGCTTCAGGACATTCATTGGCATAATGTCCGGTCTTCTGGCACTTAAAGCAAGTGACTTGGCTCAGGTCTCTCTTGGCTGGGGTTGATGGGTTGGTACGGTTCTGGCCGTTGCTTCCTCCATTCCCATTACCATTCTTGGGGCCATTATGATTATGCGAGCTTCCTCCCCCATGGGTATGCTGAAAAGGTCCTCCCTGTCTAGGGGTAAAGCGCGGCTTCTACTGAGCTCCAGAATTGTACTTCCCTTGTCCATACTTCCTCTTGCGGTTCTCAATTTGCTGTTGCTTCCCTTAAATCATAAGAGCATGATCTACCAACTCCTGGTAGTTGTTGAATGTTGCTACCATCAACCGCATGCTCAACTCATCATTCAGTCCTTCCAGAAACTTCTCCTGCTTAGCTGCATCCATAGCAACGTCATCTGGGGCATAACGTGTTAGCTTACTAAAGTCCTCCACATACTGGCCAACTGTCCGCCCTCCTTGGCGCAAGTTGCGAAACTCACGCTTCTTCATGGCCATAGCTCCTGCTGAAACATGGGCAGTACGGAAAGCCTGCTGGAACTGGTCCCATGTGACATTGTCGGTAGGGAAAGTGGCTGTGAAATTCTCCCACCATGATGTTGCGGGTCCGTCAAGCTGATGTGCGGCAAACTTCACCTTTTCCGCATCTGTGCATCCTGCCGTGGTCAACTCCCTTGCTGTCTTGCGGAGCCAATCATCTGCTACTATTGGCTCGGTGCTACTGGAAAACACTGGCGGGTTCAACCTAAGAAAATGGGCTAAGTGATCAACAGGTGGTGGTGGTGGTGGGTTGTTGTTGTTGTTGTTGTTGTTCCCCTGATTCTGGACTAGAACTGCATCAACGTATTCTGCTGCTGGATCAACTGAGTGAGCTCCGGTGGGAAGGTAAATCCGGGGTCACGTCTCGGAGGCATCTGATGGGTTTAGAAAATATGAGATTTAAGAATGGAGGGGTCTAAAGAGAAACACTACCCTTATGCACATGAGGCAAAAGCAAACAATTCACTTCATTCAATCAAACAAGGGCACACAATCGGTCTAACTATCGCAAAGTGCTCGGACTACTATATTTACATGGTGGACTACTACTACTATTGGGGTGGTCTACTAGAAATATTCTTCGGTTGCAGACTCCATGATATCTGCTCCAGCTTCATCAACATAGTCATCATCGCCATCATCTAGATCTGAGTCGGTGTCGTCGATGATGATGTAGTCTTCCGGGCGAATCTCCTTGGGTTCTTCGTCTTCTTCTACTGGTGTAGGGCCTCCCATGAATATTTCGATCTTCATTGTTAGGTCGGCATTCTTATCCACTAGTACTTCGATTTCCTCTTCATAATCTTCATGTGTAGCCTTGAGATCTTCCTCCAGTTTCTTGATTCTTGTTCTTGCCTTCTTCAGATCTATCATGTCTGTGCACATCTGGTTTTCCTGACGTCGAATGTGCTGGTTCAACTCCTGGATAAAAGCTGCAATGGATCTATCCTTCTTGGTGTTGATCATCTCCCAGTGCTCATCTCGGCGCCCACAAATCTGGTAAATAGTATCCTTGAGATCATTGCGGTAAACTTCTCCAATACGTCTCATGGCAATGTGAGCTGCCATGATCTTTCCTAGAGTCCAGGTTGGTGCATCAAAGGAAAACTCTATGGGCTCGGTGACTGGCATGAACGTCCTTCCTGGAACTTGAACTTGAATCATCAAGCGCTCCTCTTCCGGTAAAGTGGCGTTGTAGGTTCCGGTGAAGCTTGGTACTCCGATGTTCAGATATCTAGTGACTTCCTTCAGGTGACGTCCAAAGGGTGTATCTTCATTCGGTTGCGTGAACTTGTTCCTTGCATCCGCCATCCCAAAAGAGTAGAAAAGATGAGGAGTCAGAATGAGAAGAGTGAGTAGTGATCTAGGGCTTTAGCTTACTGGTCGTGTCCTATAGTCAGTGTGTGCTCTGAAACCATCTTGTAGCGACCAGACCTCAAACAGTCCAATCTCTGTGCTCCGGTCTCATCCCTGGATCAGTAATGCTGACACCACACAGTACTTGAAGGATTTATGACAGAGTAGCAATCACACACTTATTACATCGAGTGTCTCAAAAGAGAACTTATTACAATAAAATATGGCTTAAGGTCATCTAATAACGATAACAGCGGAAGGCTTGGAAGATAAGTGAGTCCATCAACTCCAACGGCATCACTGAGTATAGAACCATGACCTAAAAATCTCCTTACTCGTCGTCTGAAAAGTCTGCAACATGAACGATGCAGCCTGAAAACGGGTCAGCACATGGAATATGCTGGCAAAGTAACACATAGAGAATGATGGAAGAATAAGGCTATACTACATGCATATTTGGCTGGTGGAAAGCTCTATGGTTACAGTTTTGCGTAAAGCCAATTTTTCCCTACTGCAAAGGAATAAATTTTATTTAACTATCATGGTAGTTGTTAAACATTGAGAGTGTAGACACCCTCTCAATCCCAATTAAGCATCAGCATTAACCCAACAAAATTAATTAGAGTAACATGATGAGATTCACATGATAATCCAAGTACTAGATACTCAAGTTGTCCATAACCGGGGACACAGCTAACCATGATTAGTTTATACACTCTGCAGAGGTTTGCGCACTTTTCCCCACAAGACTCGATCTCATCCATTAAGATTCTCGCACTACATGGTGTTTGAGAAACGGATGACCGAGACATAGTCTTTCAGAAGCGCTAGCACCTTACGAACGAGTAGACCATACCACCTACATCACCTACATCTGCTAGTCTACCACTATAAGAGTTCGCACGACTTAGTCAACTATGCTAGAGCCCATAGTAGCTTGTGGCTGCACACGGAAGTTTCTAGTATGAATAATCTCATGATCCCTTTGAGCCTGGGTGGCGGTCCAAAGAAAAACAGGCAATCACTGGAATACCCAGGTGCCTCAATCCACCCAGATGTGTGTTTAAGTTTCCACCTTAGATAAACCATTAATTTAACAATCTCACATCTGTCATGGATACACTCACCCAATCCACGTCTACTAGCATAGCATAGCGATAAGCAACGTAGAAGTAACTCCCAAAGGTTTGATAATAAAACAGGTAATAGGTACTACCTCATCTACTTCCCAAAACCCACAATTTAATTAGATCCTAAACATGCAATGTGTAAGGATTGATCTAATGCAATAAAAACTGGGTAATAGGAAGTATGATCAAAGTGTTACTTGCCTTGCCGATGATCCGTGAAACCTAGAGATTCGAAGTAGCAAGCGGCGCACTCCGGGTACTCTATCGCAAATAGCAAGCATACAATAAGTACTCAACTAATGCACAGGTAAAACTCAAATAAGAGATCTAACCAGATAGTTCAACTTAAGAACTCCAGTTGGCAAAAAGAATCAAATCGAATGAAGCAACGAAAGACAAACGGCAAAAAAACTCCGTTTACTAATCTGAATCTAGGTCAAATTTTACTGAGGCAAAAACTTGTTTGAGTTGGTTAAACGGAAAGAGGGTTTCGAGACGAAACTCCATGCGCTTGAATCACCCGATTCCGATAAACGAGCGAAAAGTTATACTAGAACGAAAATCGGATCAGAAATCACGATTAGAAATAATCGCGGAAAATTAGAGCAAAAGAAAAACGACGAACAGAATAATGAATGAATGTTTGTTTTCTGGAACTTAATAATGAACGCGTTCGTTAAAATGAACGAACGAGTGAATGCTCGCTAAATAAATAAACCGGAAAAATTGATCTATTAAAAAAACGAAAACTAGGGTTTTTCTAAAAAAACAGGATTGGTTTTTCTCAGAAAACCGGGCGGCGGCGGCTACCTCGGCTCGGACTCCGGCGGGGTTCCGGGCGGCGGCGGGTGGTGCGGGGCGGTGGCGGTAGCAGGCGGCGGCAGCGGCGTGCAGCGGCGCGGGCGACGGCTTGCGGCGGCAGCAGCGCAGGCGGCAGGGCGGGCTACGGTGCGGGGCGGGTGGCGCGGCATGGGGTGAGGAGAGGCGGCGGTGGCTATTTAAAGAGGGGGGCGGCTGACTTGGGGAGGGGGTCGGGCGGCGGCGAGGCAACTCCGGCTCGGACTCTCTCCCGAGTCTGGCGGCTGCAGGGGCGAGGAGGCGGCGGCGGCTGGGCCGGCCTGGCTCGGCTGGGCCCTTGGCCCAGTCGGGCGTGGGGTTTTTTTTAAAAAAAAATAATTTCACCGGACTAAGAAAAATCCTAGAAAAATAAATAGAACTCTAAAAATGCCAAAACAAATTTTCACCGTCTAAATAAAATATTTAGAACAGGATGAACATTTTCTTGGCCCTAAATGCAGTTTTTGAAAACGTGCAATTTTTCCTAAATTCAAATAAAACGACGAAAAACTCCAAAATAAAATCTTATTTGATTTTATTATTAAGTCCTCAATATTTCTAAATTTTGGGAAAGTCATTTTATTCCCTCTCACTTATTTTATAATAGAAATAATTGAAGATAAAAATAAATAAAACCAAATGATCCTATTTTCAAAATTTGAGAAAACTCCAATATGAAAATAAAGAAATCCCCAACTCTCTCTGAGGGTCCTTGAGTTGCGTGAAATTTCTGGATCAGTCCCAAAAGCAATAAAATATGATATGCATTGATATTGTTCAAAGAAAATTTCTGGATCAGGCCCAAAAGCAATAAAATATTGTATAACATTCCAAATTGAAAATTTGTGATGTTACAATCTCCTAGAGTTTCAATAGGCAAATTGTGTTTAAGCAGAGGACATTGTTCAAAGAAAATCTTATCTATTTCATTTCTTTCATGCATATGTAAATCATTTTCATGGTCTACCAAATATTGTTCTAAAGGATCAGTAGGAGGCACAGCAATAGAAGCAAGACCAATTAATTCATCCTTATGAGGCAACTCTTTTTCATGAAGCTTTCTACTAAACTTGGAGAAATTAAACTCATGAGACTCATCACCAAAACTAACACCGACAGTTTGTTTCTTACAATCTATTTTAGCATTTACAGTGTTCAAGAAAGGTCTACCAAAGAAAATGGGACAAAAGTCATCTTGTGGGGAACCAAGAACAAGAAAATCAGTAGGGTATTTTATTTTCCCACACAAGACTTCAACATCTCTAACAACTCCAATTGGTGAGATAGTGTCTCTATTAGCAAGTTTAATAGTAACATCTATGTATTCTATCTTTGCGGGTGCTATTTCATTCATAATTTCTTGATATAAGGTGTAAGGAATAGCACTCACACTAGCACCTATGTCACATAAACCATGATAAAAGTGATCTTCTATTTTAACTGAGACAACGGGCATGCCAGCAACAGGTCTATGTTTATCCTTTTTATCAGGTTTGGCAATTCTAGCAGCTTCTTCACAGAAGTAAATAACATGCCCATCTACATCTTCTTCTAAGAGATCTTTAACCATAGCAATAGTAGGTTCCACTTTAATTTGTTCATCAGGTTTAGGTGTTCAAATATAGCTTTTGTTGACCACAGTTGAAACTTTAGCATGTTCCTTTATCCTAACAGGGAAAGGTGGTTTCTCAATATAAGCAGAAGGAACAACTGGATCAACATTGTAAAGTATAGCTTCTTCTTTAACTGGTACCGATTCTTTGATTTCTTCTTTAATAGGTGGGTCATATTTAAACCACTTCTCTTTAGGGAGATCAACATGAGTAGCAAATGCTTCACAAAAGGAGGCTACTATCTCAGAGCCAAGTCCATATTTAGTGCTAAACTTTTGAAAAGCATCAGTATCCATAAAAGATTTAACACAGTCATACTTAAGTTTAATACCTAACTCTTTAACTTTGTCGAGTTCCCAATCTTCAGAGTTGTGTTTAATTCTTTCCAAAATATCCCACCGAAATTCAATAGTCTTCTTCATAAAAGAACCAACACAAGAGGTATCAAGCATGGTTTGATCATTATGAGAAAGCCGAGCATAAAAGTTCTGGATAATAATTTCTCTTGAGAGGTCATGATTGGTGCATGAATGTAACATTGACTTAAGCCTCCCCCAAGCTAGAGCGATACTTTCTCATTCACGAGGCCAAAAATTATATATATAATTCCGATCACGATGAACTAGATGCATAGGATAATTTTTTTGATGCAACTCCAATTTCAAACGATTCCAATTCCAAGATCCAATATCATCGCATAGCCTACACCATGCCAATGCTTTTCCCTTCAAATATAAAGGGAAAACCTTTTTCATAACTTCATCTCCGGGTAAACCTGCAAGCTTGAACAATCCACAAATTTGTTCTACATATATCAAGTGCATATCAGGATGTTCGGTTCCATCTCCTGCATAAGGATTAGCTAGCAGTTGTTCTATCATACCCGAAGGAATTTCATATTCAATATTTTCAGTAGGTGCAGTAGGTTCAGGGGTAGCTACTTGTTGTTCAGGTCGAGGTGAAGATACCCCGAACAAACCCCTCAAAGGATTTTTTTTTTCATAGTAACAAGTGACAATAAATTTCAGCACACTATATAAATGTTTCCTTACCAAAGGCGCTTCACTCCCAGGCAATAGTGCCAGAAAATAGCCTTAATGACCCACAAGTACGGGGATCAATTGTATCTCTTTTCGATAAGTAAGAGTGTCGAACCCAACGAGGAGCAGAAGGAAATAACAAGTGTTTTCAGCAAAGTAATGTCTGCAAGTGTTGAAATTGTAAGTAACCGAGTAGTTTGATAGCAAGATAATTTTAAACGAGCAAGTAACTATAATAGTAAAAAAAGTGCAGCAAGGTAGCCCAATCCTTTTGAGGCAAAGGATAGGCCAAAACGGTCTCTTATGATAAGCAAAGCATTCTTGAGGGTACACGGGAATTTCATCTAGTCACTTTCACCATGTTGGTTCGATTCGTGTTCGGTACTTTGATAATTTGATATGTGGGTGGACCAGTGCTTAGGTGTTGTTCTTACTTGAACAAACCTCCTACTTATGATTAAACCTCCCGCAAGCATCCGCAACTACGAGAAAATTGTTAAGAATAAATTCTAACCATAGCATTAAACTTTTGGATCCAACCGGTCCCTTACGGAATAGCGCATAAACTGGTGTTTAAGCTTCTATCACTCTCGCAACCCATCATCTAATTGCTACTCCACAGTGCATTCTCTTAGGACCAAATATGGTGAAGTGTCACGTAGTCAATGTTCACATGACACCACTAAGGTTATCACAACATACATACTATCAAAATATCGAACACATATCAAGTTCACATGATTACTTGCAACCTGATTTCTCCCGTGACCTCAAGAACAAAAGTAACTAATCACAAATGATAATCATGGGTATTAAATAGCATATTGGATCTGAACATATAATCTTCCACCAAATAAACCATATAGTAATCAACTACAAGATGTAATCAACACTACTAGTCACCCACAAGCACCAATCTATAGTTCTGGTAAAAAGATTGAACACAAAAGATGAACTAGGGTTTGAGATGAGATGGTGTTGTTGAAGATGTTGATGGAGATTGCCCTCCCCAAGATGGGAGAGTTGTTGGTGATGATGATGACAATGATTTCCCCCTCTAGGAGGGAAGTTCCCCTGGCAGAATCGCTCCGCCGGAGGGCAAAAGTGCTCCTTCCCAAGTTCCGCCTCGAGACGGCGGCGCTCCGTCCCGAAAGTCCTCTCCTGATTTTTTTTCTAGATCAAAATGACTTATATACCAGAAGATGGGCACCGGAGGTGGGCCTGGGTGAGCACAACCCACCAGGGCGCGCCTGGGCTCCCTGGCGCCCCCAGGTGGGTTGTGCCCACCTGCTGGGCCTCCTCTGGTAGTTATTTGCTTCAATATTCCTCATATATTTGATAAAAAATCTCCGTGAAGTTTCAGCTTGTTTGGAGTTGTGTAGAATAGGTGGCCTGACGTAGCTTTTCCAGGTCCAGATTTCCAGCTGCCAGAATTCTCCCTCTTTGTGTATACCTTGCATATTATCAGAGAAAAGGCATTAGAATTACTCTGAAAGGCATTATTATGGATAAAAACATCATAAATAACAGTAAGAAAACATGATGCAAAATGGACGTATCAGTTACTCCTTTCTTTATGGACTTAATACTCTAGATGCATGCTGGATAGCGGTCGATATGTGGAGTAATAGTTGTAGATGCAGGTAGGAGTTAGTGTAGTTGTCTCAGACATGATGTCTATATACATGATCATTGGCTTGGATATCATCATGATTATTTGCTTTTCTATTAGTTGCCCAACAATAATTTGTTTACTCACCGTATGCTATTTTCAAGAGAGAAGCCTCTACTGAAAACTATGGCCCCTGGGTCTACTTTTATCATATATTAAAATCCAAAAATATGTTGCTGCAATTTTATTTTATTTATTTTGCGTTCAATCTATCAATCTACCACTACAAAATTTGATCTTGCAAATAACCGTCGAGGGATTGACAACCCCTTGTTTGCATTGGGTGCAAGTATTTGTTATTTTGTGTGCAGGTAATGCTAAAGAGGTGTTGTGTGATTCTCCTACTGGATTGATAACCTTGTTTCTTAACTGAGGGAAATACTTATCTCTATTGTACTGCATCATCCCCCCCTCTTAGAGGAAATCCCAATGCAGCTCACAAGTAGCAGTTCTCCCTAGAGTCATGAAACTCCTCCACTAGGGGTTATATTTCATTCTATGGTCTTGCTTCTCCGTTGCCACGGAGTGGTCGTTTCCACAATTAAGTTCATATGACTGGAACCAAGCATTAAGTTCATTGGATCACCGTTATCTCATATTGTCTTCGGTTCTCATAGATATCTCCACCTATCATGTCAGAGGTCACAGAGTTCCTAAACAATATGTGTTACCTGTGTAGGTCTTGAGAACATGTTGCCTGGGCCCTTAAATTGGACAACATGCATAGGGTTCACCACATTATAACAACATACTAAATAGATCATACTACTACAAAATTCAAATGACGACATATAGGTTAGGCACATATGAATCTTACCACTCACCTAGATCTCCCACACCTAGGGGAATTACTCACACATCATAAGTGAAGGAAATATGCCCTAGAGGCAATAATAAAGTTATTATTTATTTCCTTATATCATGATAAATGTTTATTATTCATGCTAGAATTGTATTAACCGGAAACATAATACATGTGTGAATACATAGACAAACAGAGTGTCACTAGTATGCCTCTACTAGACTAGTTCGTTAATCAAAGATGGTTATGTTTCCTAACCATGAACAAAGAGTTGTTATTTGATTAACAAGGTCACATCATTAGTTGAATGATCTGATTGACATGACCCATTCCATTAGCTTAGCACCCGATCGTTTAGTATGTTGCTATTGCTTTCTTCATGACTTATACATGTTCCTATGACTATGAGATTATGCAACTCCCGTTTGTCGGAGGAACACTTTGGGTGCTACCAAACGTCACAACGTAACTGGGTGATTATAAAGGAGTACTACAGGTGTCTCCAAAGGTAGATGTTGGGTTGGCGTATTTCGAGATTAGGATTTGTCACTCTGATTGTCGGAGAGGTATCTCTGGGCCCTCTCAGTAATGCACATCACATAAGCCTTGCAAGCATTGCAACTAATGAGTTAGTTGCGGGATGATGTATTACGGAACGAGTAAAGAGACTTGCCGGTAACGAGATTGAACTAGGTATTGGATACCGACGATCGAATCTCGGGCAAGTAACATACCGATGACAAAGGGAACAACGTATGTTGTTATGCGGTCTGACCGATAAAAGATCTTCGTAGAATATGTAGGAACCAATATGGGCATCCAGGTCCCGCTATTGGTTATTGACCAGAGATGTGTCTCAGTCATGTCTACATTGTTCTCGAACCGTAGGGTCCGCACGCTTAACGTTACGATGACAGTTATTATGAGTTTATGCATTTTGATGTACCGAAGGTTGTTCGGAGTCCCGGATGTGATCACGGACATGACGAGGAGTCTCGAAATGGTCGAGACATAAAGATTGATATATTGGAAGCCTATGTTTGGACATCGGAAGTGTTCCGGGTGAAATCAGGATTTTATCGGATTACCGGGAGGTTACCGGAACCCCCCGGGAGTCATATGGGCCTTATTGGGCTTTAGTGGAAAGGTGAAAGGGGCTGCCCATAGTGGGCTGCGCGCCTCCCCCCCTCCCCTAGTCCTATTAGGACTAGGAGAGGTGGCCGGCCACTTCTCTCTCTCTTTCCCCCTTGGGAGTCCTATTTGGAATAGGATTGGGGGGGAGTCCTACTCCCGGTAGGAGTAGGACTCCTCCTGCGCCTCCATAGGGCTGGCCGCACCCCTCCCCCTTGGCTCCTTTATATACGGAGGCAGGGGGCACCTCTAGACACACAAGTTGATCATTGAGATCGTTCCTTAGCCGTGTGCGGTGCCCCCTGCCACCATATTCCACCTCGATCATATCGTTGTAGTGCTTAGGCGAAGCCCTGCGTCGGTAGAACATCAAGATCGTCACCACGCCGTCGTGCTGACGGAACTCTTCCCCGACGCTTTGCTGGATCGGAGCCCGGGGATCGTCATCGAGCTGTACGTGTGCTAAGAACTCGGAGGTGCCGGAGTAACGGTGCTTGGATCGGTCGGATCGGGAAGAAGACGTACGACTACTTCCTCTACGTTGTGTCAACGCTTCCGTTGTGATCTACAAGGGTACGTAGATCATACTCTCCCCTCGTTGCTATGCATCACCATGATCTTGCGTGTGCGTAGGAATTTTTTTGAAATTACTACGTTCCCCAACAGTGGCATCCGAGTCTAGGTTTTATGGTTTGATGTTATTTGCACGAGTAGAACACAAGTGAGTTGTGGACGATACAAGTCATACTGCCTACCAGCATGTCATACTTTGGTTCGGCAGTATTGTTGGACGAGACGACCCAGACCAACCTTACACGTACGCTTACGCGAGACCGGTTCCCTCGACGTGCTTTGCACATAGATGGCTTGCGGGCGACTGTCTCTCCAACTTTAGTTGAACCGAGTGTGGCTACGCCCGGTCCTTGCGAAGGTTAAAACGGAGTCTATTTGACAAACTATCGTTGTGGTTTTGATGTGTAGGTGAGATTGGTTCTTGCTTAAAGCCCGTAGCAGCCACGTAAAACTTGCAACAACAAAGTAGAGGACGTCTAACTTGTTTTTGCAGGGCATGTTGTGATGTGATATGGTCAAGGCATGATGCTAAATTTTATTGTATGAGATGATCATGTTTTGTAACCGAGTTATCGGCAACTGGCAGGAGCCATATGGTTGTCGCTTTATTGTATGCAATGCAATCGCGATGTAATGCTTTACTTTATCACTAATCGGTAGCGATAGTCGTGGAAGCATAAGATTGGCGA
Organism: Triticum urartu; assembly: GCF_056163025.1. Lineage (NCBI taxonomy): Eukaryota > Viridiplantae > Streptophyta > Magnoliopsida > Poales > Poaceae > Triticum > Triticum urartu. The sequence continues at coordinate 311,233,318 of NC_141877.1, forward strand.
GACGACAACGATGCTACAATGGAGATCAAGGTGTCGCGCCGGTGACGATGGTGATCATGACGGTGCTTCGGAGATGGAGATCACAGGCACAAGATGATGATGGCCATATCATATCACTTATATTGATTGCATGTGATGTTTATCTTTTTATGCATCTTATCTTGCTTTGATTGATGGTAGCATTATAAGATGATCTCTCACTAAATTATCAAGAAGTGTTCTCCCTGAGTATGCACCGTTGCGAAAGTTCTTCGTGCTGAGACACCACGTGATGATCGGGTGTGATAGGCTCTACGTTCAAATACAACGGGTGCAAAACAGTTGCACACGCGGAATACTCAGCTTATACTTGACGAGCCAAGCATATACATATATGGCCTCGGAACACAGAGACCGAAAGGTCGAGCGTGAATCATATAGTAGATATGATCAACATAATGATGTTCACCGATGAAACTACTCCATCTCACGTGATGATCGGACATGGTTTAGTTGATTTGGATCACGTGATCACTTAGAGGATTAGAGGGATGTCTATCTAAGTGGGAGTTCTTAAGTAATATGATTAATTGAACTTAAATTTATCATGAACTTAGTACCTGATAGTATCTTGCTTGTTTATGTTGATTGTAGATAGATGGCTCGTGCTGTTGTTCCGTTGAATTTTAATGCGTTCCTTGAGAAAGCAAAGTTGAAAAATGATGGTAGCAATTACACGGACTGGGTCCGTAACTTGAGGATTATCCTCATTGCTGCACAGAAGAATTACGTCCTGGAAGCACCGCTGGGTGCTAGGCCTGCTACTGGAGCAACACCAGATGTTATGAACGTCTGGCAGAGCAAAGCTGATGACTACTCGATAGTTCAGTGTGCCATGCTTTACGGCTTAGAATCGGGACTTCAACGACGTTTTGAACGTCATGGAGCATATGAGATGTTTCAGGAATTGAAGTTAATATTTCAAGCAAATGCCCGGATTGAGAGATATGAAGTCTCCAATAAGTTCTATAGCTGCAAGATGGAAGAGAACAGTTCTGTCAGTGAGAATATACTCAAAATGTCTGGGTATAATGATCACTTGATTCAATTGGGAGTTAATCTTCCAGATGATTGCGTCATTGACAGAATTCTCCAATCACTACCACCAAGCTACAAGAGCTTCGTGATGAACTATAATATGCAAGGGATGAACAAGACTATTCCCGAGCTCTTCGCAATGCTGAAAGCTGCGGAGGTAGAAATCAAAAAGGAGCATCAAGTGTTGATGGTTAACAAAACCACTAGTTTCAAGAAAACGGGCAAAGGGAAGAAGAAGGGGAACTTCAAGAAGAACGGCAAGCAAGTTACTGCTCAAGAGAAGAAACCCAAGTCTAGACCTAAGCCTGAAACTAAGTGCTTCTACTGCAAGCAGACTGGTCACTGGAAGCGGAACTGCCCAAAGTATTTGGCGGATAAGAAGGATGGCAAGGTGAACAAAGGTATATATGATATACATGTTATTGATGTGTACCTTACTAATGCTCGCAATAGCACCTGGGTATTTGATACTGGTTCTGTTGCTAATATTTGCAACTCGAAACAGGGGCTACGGATTAAGCGAAGATTGGCTAAGAACGAGGTGACGATGCGCGTGGGAAAAGGTTCCAAAGTCGATGTGATCGCGGTCGGCACGCTACCTCTACATCTACCTTCGGGATTAGTATTAGACCTAAATAATTGTTATTTGGTGCCAGCGTTAAGCATGAACATTATATCTGGATCTTGTTTGATGCGAGACGGTTATTCATTTAAATCAGAGAATAATGGTTGTTCTATTTATATGAGTAATATCTTTTATGGTCACGCACCCTTGAAGAGTGGTCTATTCTTATTGAATCTCGAGAGTAGTGATACACATATTCATAATGTTGAAGCCAAAAGATGCAGAGTTGATAATGATGGTGCAACTTATTTGTGGCACTGCCGTTTAGGTCATATCGGTGTAAAGCGCATGAAGAAACTCCATACTGATGGACTTTTGGAACCACTTGATTTTGAATCGCTTGGTACTTGCGAACCGTGCCTCATGGGCAAGATGACTAAAACACCGTTCTCCAGTACTATGGAGAGAGCAACAAATTTGTTGGAAATTATACATACAGATGTATGTGGTCCGATGAATATTGAGGCTCATGGCGGATATCGTTATTTTCTCACCTTCACAGATGATTTAAGCAAATATGGTTATATCTACTTAATGAAACATAAGTCTGAAACATTTGAAAAGTTCGAAGAATTTCAGAGTGAAGTGGAAAATCATCGTAACAAGAAAATAAAGTTTCTACGATCTGATCGTGGAGGAGAATATTTGAGTTACGAGTTTGGTGTACATTTGAAAAATTGTGGAATAGTTTCACAACTCACGCCACCCGAAACACCACAGCGTAATGGTGTGTCCGAACGTCGTAATCGTACTTTACTAGATATGGTGCGATCTATGATGTCTCTTACTGATTTACCGCTATCATTTTGGGGATACGCTCTAGAGACGGCCGCATTCACGTTAAACAGGGCACCATCAAAATCCGTTGAGACGACGCCTTATGAACTATGGTTTGGCAAGAAACCAAAGTTGTCGTTTCTGAAAGTTTGGGGCTGCGATGCTTATGTGAAAAAGCTTCAACCTGATAAGCTCGAACCCAAATCGGAGAAGTGTGTCTTCATAGGATATCCAAAGGAAACTATTGCATACACCTTCTATCACAGATCCGAAGGCAAGACTTTTGTTGCTAAATTCAGAAACTTTCTTGAGAAGGAGTTTCTCTCGAAAGAAGTGAGTGGGAGGAAAGTAGAACTTGATGAGGTAAATGTACCTGCTCCCTTGTTGGAAAGTAGTACATCACAGAAAACTGTTTCTGCGACACCTACACCAATAAGTGAGGAAGTTAATGATAATGATCATGAAACTTCAGAACAAGATACTACTGAACCTCGTAGATCAACCAGAGTAAGATCCGCACCAGAGTGGTAAGGTAATCCAGTTCTGGAAGTCATGCTACTAGATCATGATGAACCTACGAACTATGAAGAAGCGATGGTGAGCCCAGATTCCGCAAAGTGGCTTGAAGCCATGAAATCTGAGATGGGATCCATGTATGAGAACAAAGTATGGACTTTGGTTGACTTGCCCGATGATCGGCAAGCAATTGAGAATAAATGGATCTTCAAGAAAAAGACTGACGCTGACGGTAATGTTACTGTCTATAAAGCTCGACTTGTCGCAAAAGGTTTTCGACAAGTTCAAGGGGTTGACTACGATGAGACCTTCTCACCCGTAGCGATGCTTAAGTCTGTCCGAATCATGTTAGCAATTGCCGCATTTTATAATTATGAAATTTGGCAGATGGATGTCAAAACTGCATTCCTGAATGGATTTCTGGAAGAAGAGTTGTATATGATGCAACCAGAAGGTTTTGTTGATCCAAAGGGAGCTAACAAAGTCTGCAAGCTCCAGCAATCCATTTATGGACTGGTGCAAGCCTCTCGGAGTTGGAATAAACGCTTTGATAGTGTGATCAAAGCATTTGGGTTTATACAGACTTTCGGAGAAGCCTGTATTTACAAGAAAGTGAGTGGGAGCTCTGTAGCATTTCTGATATTATATGTGGATGACATATTATTGATTGGAAATGATATAGAATTTATGGATAGCATAAAGGGATACTTGAATAAGAGTTTTTCAATGAAAGACCACGGTGAAGCTGCTTACATATTAGGCATAAAGATCTATAGAGATAGATCAAGACGCTTAATTGGACTTTCACAAAGCACATACCTTGACAAGATTTTGAAGAAGTTCAAAATGGATCAAGCAAAGAAAGGGTTCTTGCCTGTGTTACAAGGTGTGAAGTTGAGTCAGACTTAATGCCCGACCACTGCAGAAGATAGAGAGAAAATGAAAGATGTTCCCTATGCTTCAGCCATAGGCTCTATCATGTATGCAATGCTGTGTACCAGACCTGATGTGTGCCTTGCTATAAGTTTAGCAGGGAGGTACCAAAGTAATCCAAGAGTGGATCACTGGACAGCGGTCAAGAACATCCTGAAATACCTGAAAAGGACTAAGGATATGTTTCTCGTATATGGAGGTGACAAAGAGCTCACCGTAAAAGGTTACGTTGATGCAAGCTTTGACAATGATCCAGACGATTCTAAATCGCAAACCGGATACGTGTTTACATTGAACGGTGGAGCTGTCAGTTGGTGCAGTTCTAAACAAAGCGTCATAGTGGGATCTACATGTGAAGCGGAGTACATAGCTGCTTCGGAAGCAGCGAACGAAGGAGTCTGGATGAAGGAGTTCATATCCGATCTAGGTGTCATACCTAGTGCATCGGGTCCAATGAAAATATTTTGTGACAATACTGGTGCAATTGCCTTGGCAAAGGAATCCAGATTTCACAAAAGGACCAAGCACATCAAGAGACGCTTCAATTCTATCTGGGATCTAGTCCAGGTGGGAGACATAGAGATTTGCAAGATACATACGGATCAGAATGTTGCAGACCCGTTGACTAAGCCTCTTCCACGAGCAAAACATGATCAGCACCAAGACTCCATGGGTGTTAGAATCATTATAGTTTAATCTAGATTATTGACTCTAGTTCAAGTGGGAGACTGAAGGAAATATGCCCTAGAGGCAATAATAAAGTTATTATTTATTTCCTTATATCATGATAAATGTTTATTATTCATGCTAGAATTGTATTAACCGAAAACATAATACATGTGTGAATACATAGACAAACAGAGTGTCACTAGTATGCCTCTACTAGACTAGCTCATTAATCAAAGATGGTTATGTTTCCTAACCATGAACAAAGAGTTGTTATTTGATTAACGAGGTCACATCATTAGTTGAATGATCTGATTGACATGACCCATTCCATTAGCATAGCACCCGATCGTTTAGTATGTTGCTATTGCTTTCTTCATGACTTATACATGTTCCTATGACTATGAGATTATGCAACTCCCGTTTGCCGGAGGAACACTTTGGGTGCTACCAAACGTCACAACATAACTGGGTGATTATAAAGGAGTACTACAGGTGTCTCCAAAGGTAGATGTTGGGTTGGCGTATTTCGAGATTAGGATTTGTCACTCCGATTGTCGGAGAGGTATCTCTGGGCCCTCTCGGTAATGCACATCACATAAGCCTTGCAAGCATTGCAACTAATGAGTTAGTTGCGGGATGATGTATTACGGAACGAGTAAAGAGACTTGCCAGTAACGAGATTGAACTAGGTATTGGATACCGACGATCGAATCTCGGGCAAGTAACATACCGATGACAAAGGGAACAACGTATGTTGTTATGCGGTCTGACCGATAAAAGATCTTCGTAGAATATGTAGGAACCAATATGGGCATCCAGGTCCCGCTATTGGTTATTGACCAGAGATGTGTCTCAGTCATGTCTACATTGTTCTCGAACCGTAGGGTCCGCACGCTTAACGTTACGATGACAGTTATTATGAGTTTATGCATTTTGATGTACCTAAGGTTGTTCGGAGTCCCGGATGTGATCACGAACATGACGAGGAGTCTCGAAATGGTCGAGACATAAAGATTGATATATTGGAAGCCTATGTTTGGACATCGGAAGTGTTCCGGGTGAAATCAGGATTTTACCGGATTACCGGGAGGTTACCGGAACCCCCCGGGAGTCATATGGGCCTTATTGGGCTTTAGTGGAAAGGTGAAAGGGGCTGCCCATAGTGGGCTGCGCGCCTCCCCCCCTCCCCTAGTCCTATTAGGACTAGGAGAGGTGGCCGGCCACCTCTCTCTCTTTCCCCCTTGGGAGTCCTATTTGGAATAGGATTTGGGGGAGTCCTACTCCCGGTAGGAGTAGGACTCCTCCTGCGCCTCCATAGGGCTGGCCGCACCCCTCCCCCTTGGCTCCTTTATATACGGAGGCAGGGGGCACCTCTAGACACACAAGTTGATCATTGAGATTGTTCCTTAGCCGTGTGTGGTGCCCCCTGCCACCATATTCCACCTCGATCATATCGTTGTAGTGCTTAGGCGAAGCCCTGCGTCGGTAGAACATCAAGACCGTCACCACGCCGTCATGCTGACGGAACTCTTCCCCGACGCTTTGCTGGATCGGAGCCCGTGGATCGTCATTGAGCTGTACGTGTGCTAAGAACTCGGAGGTGCCAGAGTAACGGTGCTTGGATCGGTCGGATCGGGAAGAAGACGTACGACTACTTCCTCTACGTTGTGTCAACGCTTCCGTTGCGATCTACAAGGGTACGTAGATCATACTCTCCCCTCGTTGCTATGCATCACCATGATCTTGCGTGTGCATAGGAAATTTTTTGAAATTACTACGTTCCCCAACAATAAGAGGGGAATCAATCACAACAGAGAAAAAAACATGAAAACCATATCGATAATATTGAGGAGATCCACAATGATATGAAACGGTACTCATATAGTCTTGATCTAAGATAAGATGGAGTTGAGATTACAAGTTCCAATCCCTCTTACAATAGTGAAAGAGATGATGAGGATGATGGAGATGAAAGGACAAAAAACTACGATGATCTTCTCCTCTCCTGTTTTGGATGGTATGGCGGCGGCTAGGGTTCTCTTCTCCTCGTGGCCCCTTCATGAAAGTTGCTTGTATAGATGAGGAGGGGTCGTGGGCACTCCAAACAACTGCTCCAACAAGCGCATGCAGTCGTAAGAAATGTCGTCTTTCACTCTGGTGCGCCTATTGATAGTGCTCTCTTTAGGAAAGTTGCTCCAACTGGCTTGATTTGCAGTAATCTCATTTGAATTCCTTCCAAATGTGTTATTTCCTGCCATCCATAGGACAAAGTAGATTTTCCTTTCTTTAGTTGGATTAGCATTAGAAATATCCGAAGAATAACAAAAATCAAATGAAACCAAATGGAAATCACTATGAAAAACATTGCAAATTCTCGAGCCATCACGGTCACCACTCATAAGTGATAGCCCCTGGTTGATGTGGAAGGAGTAGCGCTGGGTCATGTGCTAAGCCCTTCATATTGCAGTCCTCTTTGTTGTTAGAAGAAAGGCTTGTGTGAGGAGATCATCGACATCTAGAGCTGCGCATTTGCTCACACGGTCGCACACTCACACATGGTGGGGCAAGGCCGACGTGGAAGGAGTAGTATGGGGTTACACTAAGCCCATTGACTTGTAGTTCTTTCGATGTTAAAAGGAAGATTGGTGACATTCCATTATCAATGCCCTTGAGCCATCCATTTGCCTCCCGCAGTTGCATGCTTACACGTGATGAGGTCAAACCGGCATGGGAATGAGTAGTGTGGGGTCACATGTTTAGGTCCTCGCGATGTAGTCCTCTTTTAGCACTAACAGGAAGGTCAACATGACACCGTTTTTGACACCCTTAAGCAATCCATTTGTCTCCTTTAGTTGCATGCTCACAGGTGATGGAGCATGATGTCATTGAAGTAGTAGCGTGGAATCATGTGATAACCACATGGTGACGCATACTTATGGCCACACCATCGTCGATGCCCTGAGGCTTTTCATTTGCCTCACATAGGGTACGTTAAACCCGTGCATAGTCCTCTTTAGTGTTACAAGAAAGCCAATGTCACACAATGTTTTTGGTATGTAACACCATGGTTAAAAGCATTGCAAGTGAACCCAATGTGGTTTGTGAATGAAGAAAGATAGAAAAGGCAAGTATTTGTATTACACGTTATGAGACAAATTGACTTTCACAAGTGACAAAGATACCCATGTTATCAATAAATAATTACTTTGTAATCAATTGGCAAAGAATGATTAATTAAGAGAATCCACTAATCAGACTATTATGCTATATCAATGGTTTAGTTCTGTTGCAAAAATGAGGAAAACAATTTCAAGAATGGAATTCCAGTCCTTTCCTCAATTCTCTTTAACTATCTAAAAACTTCAGTTTGAGGAGTTATACCCGATCTAGCCCTTCCCTCATATCTTTAATTTCTCAAAAGTTTAAGGAGTTACCCCTCAAAATAGTCCTCCCCTTAAATTTAAGCAACCACTCAAAATCTCCCTAAACCTTATCTATCCTCACTCAAACTCAGCCACCTTCGCACGCCTCCTCGACAGCAACGTATAGGAGCTCCCTGTCGTCTATGCCAAGGCACTATAGCACAACGAACTTGGCTTCGCACCGTGCTCATACTCGATGCTAAGAAGGATCAAGAGACATACAATCATAGACCCTTTTGAGACACCCATTTGCCTCATGTGGTGGCACACACACATAACACATGAAAAGGTAGGTGTGATGTGGGAAGGGTAGCACAAGGTCATTACATTGTCCCCATTGTATGTTAAGAGGATGGATAACGTCACATCATTATCGACGATCTTGAGTCGCTCATCTGCCTCATGTGGTGGCGGCTCACCCCATGTGTTGATGTGGAAGGTTTAGCATGAGGTCATGCTGTTGTCCTTTTCGGTGTTAAGAGGATGGACAATTTCATGCCATTTTGACACTCTTGGGCCGCTCATTTGCATCATGTGTCTGTCGCTCTACTTCTTGAGCTTGCATTGATTTTTCCCTTGAAGAGGAAAGGGTGATGCAGCAAAGTAGAGATAAGTATTTCCCTCAGTTAAGAACCAAGGTATCAATCCAGTAGGAGGCACAAGCAAGTCCTCAATATATGCACCTGCACAAACTAATAAACACTTGCACTCAACGTGAAAAAGGGGTTGTCAATCCCTTCACGGTCACTTGCAAGAGTGAGATCTAATAGAGATAGAAAGTAAAAGGAAAAATAAAGTAAATATAAATAAATTGCAGCAAGGTATTTTTGGGTTTTTAGTTTTATAGATCTGAAAATATATGATGGAAAATAGACTCGGAGCCATAGGTTTCACTAGAGGCTTCTCTCTTGAAGAAACGATAAGGTGCGTAAACAAATTACTGTTGAGCAATTGATAGAAAAGCGCAAAGTTATGACGATATCTACGGCAATGATCATAAATATAGGCATCACATCCGAGACAAGTAGACTGACTCCTGCCTGCATTTACTACTATTACTCTACTCCACACATTGACCGACTCTTGCCTGCATCTAGAGTATTAAGTTAATAAGAACAGAGTAACGCCTGAAGCAAGATAACATGTAGAGGGATAAACTCAAGCAATATGATATAAACCCCATCTTTTTATCCTTAATGGGAACAATACAATACGTACCTCGCTACCCCTACTGTCACTGGTTGAGGACACCGCAAGATTGAACCCATCACAAAGCACCTCTCCCATTGCAAGAAAAACCAATCTAGTAGGCCAAACCAAATTGATAGATCAGAGAGAAATACTAAGCTATCTCAATCATGCATAAAAGAGTTTAGAAAAGACTCAAATAATATTTATAGATAATCTGATCATAAATCCACAATTCATCAGATCTCAACAAACGCACTGCAAAAGAAGATTACATCGAATAGATCTCCAAGAACATCGAGGAGAACATTGTATTGAAGATCAAAGATACAGAAGAAGCCATCTAGCTACTTGCTATGGACCTTTAGGTCCGTGGTAAACTACTCATGCTTCATTGGAAGGGCAGCAAGGTTGGTGTAGATGCCCTACGTGATCGAATCCCCCTACGGCAGAGTGCCAGATGAGGACCCAAGATGGGATCTCACGAGAACAGAAGCTTGCGGCAGCGGGGAAGTATTTTTGATGTGCCCTCTGACGTAGGGGGATATTTGAGAATTTATAGTGGTGGAGTTAGGGTTGGCAGGTCTCCGAGGGGTCCACAAGCCTAGGGGCGCACCCCTAGGTCTTATGGCCTCCTCGTACTTCTACTGGCCTCCTCCAAAAGCTTCCTAGGTTTCTCTAGTCCAAGAAAAATCATCGTAAAGTTTTATTCCATTTGGACACTGTTTGATATTGATTTTCTGTAAAATCCAAAAACAAGGAAAACCCAACAACTAGCACTGGGCACTAGGTTAATAAGTTAGTCCCAAAATAATATAAAATACTCCCTCTGTAAACTAAGATAAGAGTGTTTAGATCACTAAAATAGTGATCTAAACGCTCTTATATTAGTTCACGGAGGGAGTAGCATATTAATGCATATAAACCATCCAAAACAGATAATATAATAGCATGGAACAATCAAAAATTATAGATAGTTGGAGATGTATCAAGCATCCCCAAGCTTAATTCCTACTCATCCTCGAGTAGGTAAATGATAAAAACAAAAAAATTGATGTGGAATGCTACCTAACATATTTATCAATGCAATTCTTCTTATTGTGGCATGAATATTCAGATCCATAAGATTCCAAACAAAAGTTTAATATTGACATAAAAACAATAATACTTCAAGCATACTAATAAAGCAATCATGTCTTCTCAAAATATCATGGCTAAAGAAAGTTGTCCCTACAAAATCATAAAGTCTTGACATGCTCTATCTTCTTCACACAAAGTATTTATCACGCACAACCCTGGTGTTAGCCAAGCATTTGTTTCATACTTTTGGTGTTCTCAAACTTTTTCAGCTCTCATTCAATACATGAGCGTGAGCCATGGATATACCACTATAGGTGGAATAGAACATGGTGGAGGTTGTGAGGAGAAGACAAAAAATGAGAAAGTCTCACATCAACTAGGAAAATTAATGGGCTATGGATATGCCCATCAATTGATATCGATTCAAGTGAGTAGGGATTGTCATGCAACGAATGCACTAGAGCTATAAGTGTATGAAAGCTCAAAAGAAAACTAAGTGGGTGTGCATCCAACTTGTTTGCTCACGAAGACCTAGGGCAATTTGAGGATGCCCATCATTGGAATATACAAGCAAGTTCTATAATGAAAAATCCCCACTAGTATATGAAAGTGATAAAATAGGAGACTCCCTATCATGAAGAACATGGTGCTATTTTTTAAGCAAAAGTGTGGAAAAGGATAGTAACATTGTCCCTTCTCTCTTTTTCTCTCTTTTTTCTTTTTTTTTCTTTTGGGCTCTTTTTTTGTTGGACTCTTTGGCCTCTTTTTTATTTATTTTAAGTCTGAAGACTCATCCCAACTTGTGAGGGAATCATATATTCCTTCATCCTTTCCTCACGTGGGACAATGATCTAATAATGATGATCATCACTCTTTTATTTACTTACAACTCAAGAATTACAACTCGATACTTGAACAAGCATATGACTCTATATGAATGCCTCGGCGGTGTACCGAGATTTGTAATGATCTAGCATGACATGTATAAAAATATGAACGTGGCCAAGCCACAAATACTATGCCAACTACATGATCATGCAAAGCAATATGACAAGGATGGTGCGTGTCATAATAAAATGGAACAGTAGAAGTTGCATGGCAATATATCTCGGAATGGCTATGGAAATGCCATAACAGGTAGGTATGGTGGATGTTTTGAGGAAGGGTATATGGTGGGTTTAATGCATCTGTGAAAGTTGTGCGGTACTAGAGAAGCTAGCAATGGTGGAAGGGTGAGAGTGCGTATAATCCATGGACTCAACATTAGTCATAAAGAACTCACATACTTATTGCAATAGTTTATTAGCCATCAAAACAAAGTACTAATACGCATGCTGCTAGGGAGAGGCTGGTGGAGTTAACCATCGCGCACGGATGTCAACTACACAACCTTCTTGCTGTATACATTGTTGGGCCTCCAAGCGCAGAGGTTTGTAGGACAGTAGAAAATTTCCCTCAAATGGATGACCTAAGGTTTATCAATCTGTGGGAGGCGTAGGATGAAGATGGTCTCTCTCAAGCAACCCTACAACCAAATAACAAAGAGTCTCTTGTGTACCCAACACACCCAATACAATGGTAAATTGTATAGGTGCACTAGTTCGGCGAAGATATGGTGATACAAGTGCAATATGGATGGTAGATATAGGTTTTTGTAATCTGAAAATATAAAAACAGCAAGGTTGCAAGTGGTAAAAGTGAGCGTAAACGGTATTGCAATACTAGGAAACAAGGCCTAGGGTTCATACTTTCACTAGTGCAAGTTCTCTCAACAATAATAACGTAGTTTGATCATATAACTATCCCCCAACATGCAACAAAGAGTCACTCCAAAGTCACTAATAGCGGAGAACAAACGAACAGATTATTGTAGGGTACGAAACCACCTGAAAGTTATCCTTTCTGATCGATCTATTCAAGAGTCTGTAGTAAAATAACACGAAGCTATTCTTTCCGTTCGATCTATCCTAGAGTTCGTACTAGAATAACACTTTAAGACACAAATCAACCAAAACCCTAATATCACCTTGATACTCCAATGTCACCTCAAGTATTCGTAGGTATGATTATACGATATGCATCACACAATCTCAGATTCATCTATTCAACCAACACAAAGAACTTCAAAGAGTGACCCAAAATTTCTACCAGAGAGTCAAGAAGAAAATGTGTGCCAACCCCTATGCATAAGTTCGCAAGGTCACGGAACTCGCAAGTTGATCACCAAAACATACATCAAGTGGATCACGTGAATATCCCATTGTCACCACAGATAAGCACATGCAAGACATACATCAAGTGTTCTCAAATCCTTAAAGACTCAATCCAATAAGATAACTTTAAAGGGAAAACTCAATTCATCACAAGAGAGTAGAGGGTGAGAAACATCATAAGATCCAACTATAATAGCAAAGCTCGCGATACATCAAGATCGTGCCGAATCAAGAACACGAGAGAGAGAGAGATATCAAGCACATAGCTACTAGTACATACCCTCAGCCCCGAGGGTGAACTACTCCCTCCTCATCATGGAGAGCGCCGGGATGATGAAGATGGCCACCGGAGGGGGATTCCCCCCTCCAGCAGGGTGCCGGAACGGGTCTAGATTGGTTTTCGGTGGCTACAGAGGCTTGCGGCGGCGGAACTCCCGATCCAGGTTATTTTCTGGAGGTTTATGTATTTATAGGAATTTTTTACGTCGGGAACAAGTCAGGGGGGTCCCCGAGTCGTCCACGAGATAGGGCGACGCGCCTGGGGGGGTAGGGCGCGCCCCCCACCCTCGTGGATGGCGCGGGACTCCACTGGCCCAACTCTTTTACTCCAGGGGCTTCTTTTGGTCCATAAAAAATCGTCAAAAATTGGCACGTCCATTGGACTCCGTTTGGTATTTTTTTCTGTAAAACAAAAAAAAGAAACTGGCACTAGGCTCTAGGTTAATAGATTAGTCCCAAAAATCATATAAAATAGCATATAAATGCATATAAAACATCCTAGATGGATAATATAATAGCATGGAACAATCAAAAATTATAGATACGTTGGAGACGTATCAAGCATCCCCAAGCTTACTTCCTACTCGTTGTCGGTGTACAAAAGTAGGGGCTCTCCTTTTCACCCCTTTACTTGTGCACGAGCAATCAGAGCCACGCACCGCGGCCACACTTAGCAGGGTAGAGGAGGGAAGCCGGAGAGAAGCCAAAGCACGAGACGACCAAGGCGATGCCAAGACCAGAAGCACGGGAGGGCAAGAGGGCGAGGTGGACTCCCTTGGCAAGATCCTTGCCGAGGCGGCCCCCCGCAGCCCCGGCAAGAGCCTCGCCGGGACAACTTGCCTGATGCCAGCAGAGTGAACCACCCTTGATCCCACTAGCTCCAACCCAACCAGCTGCGTTGGAACCAGGGCTCGGGAGGCGCCTCTGTGGTGGCATGCAAATCTTCATCAAACTCATAAATATATGAGTTCAGATGAGGACTAGAAGACGGCGACCCTCGGCAGGATCCTAGCCAAGGAAATCCACAAGACCCCCGGCAAGACCCTTGCCGGGGATGACAGCAAGGCCATGGCAAGACCCTTGCCGAGGGCGGCAGCAGGGCCACTGCCAGGCCCGCACCAGCCAAGACTCTGCCGCCGTTCGCATGCAGCTGCCAGCCCAACCAGCTGGGTAGGCACCTGCGTGGCAACATGCAGCTTCCAGGCCAACTCAGCAAGTGCCTATGTGGTGGCATGCAGATCTTCATGCAGGCCCTACCACCGCGCCACCTGAGCTGCCTGCCTGCCTACATGGCGCTGCATGCATCGCCAGCCTGGGCGTGTGTCGAAGTGAGGTGGAGCGGCGATGGACAGTACGGGCCTCGTTCCCGACCCCGATAAAGCTAATGGACACCTACGTAGCACATTTAATGCGCTTTGTCATGTAATGTCGTGTTATAAGCTCGCGCACTGTAGGCCTTTCCACCTCCTGTGTGCCACTGTGGCAGCCCCTTTTCCCTATAAAAGGAGGTCCGAGGCGACCAGGAGGAGGATTTGGCTTTTTGGGAACAGGACGGCCACCGTAGCTAGTTCAGAAAGCTCAAGAACACTCAATACATCCACCAAAGCAGGACTAGGGTTTTACGCATCCTTGCGGCCCGAACCTGGGTAAACGATCTGTGTGCTTGCTCCTAAACCTGCTCTTCTCACGACCCCACGCCCGCCGACCGTAGGAGGGATCCCAGTGATCCCATAGGTGTCGTTCCCACCGACATCTTTGGCGTGCCAGGTAGGGGGCGCGGCTGTGAGAATCTGGTCTAGCGGCCGGCTTAGCAGTTTCTTGTGGCCATGGCTTTCGGAGAAGAAGACAGCCAAGGGAACGACGCCGCCTGCAAGCGCAAGGGACGCCGGAGCGGCGACAGGAAAGCTAAGTCATACGAAACCTTAAGCAATTTCCTTTTTATACATGAGGTTATTGTCCTCGGAGGTCCTGCCCTATGTATGAAACCCTGCACGCAAAGGGGCCCTTCCGCAATTGGCAACGCCCTTGTTCTGTTTCGAGTCCGCTCAACATCTCAAGCGGTCGCGCCGAGAGTGGCAGGGTAGCCTTCCGCAATTGGCAATGCTCTCGATTCTGACTCGAGTCAAGCTCGACAATTCGAGCGGACGCGTTGAGAACGCTAAGGTGGTTCGCTCGGCAGGAAGCACCCCCGGCAGGACATTGGGGATCCGTCCTCAAGGTGTCGCCCTGGGTTTACGCGCCGGCAAGCCTACTCGTTTAACATAGGGTAAACATACAAAGGGAAGATCGAACAGGAAGATAACATGCATTGTACCAAAAGTGTTGTAGAGTTATATTACATCAATTGTTGCTGCGGTTCTAACTAAAGATAAAAATTGTCTTGGTCATGAACCTGCAGTGACAGTGGGAGATGGGGTGCCTAATCTCGGCGCTGGCCCTCCACCCTCTCGATTTCATCGATGCGGCTGATGATGGGCTTGATACGCTCCTTGAGTGCCACGAGGTCCACACCCACCGGCAAGCTGTCCAGCGCGGCGTCGAAGTCGAGGTTGGGGTTCCAGTACGCCATCTTGGTGAGAACCTTGGTCATGGCACCCTAGCAAAGCCTCCGGGCCTCATTGGCCAGCGAGGCCGCCCAGTTGGCGCGAAGCCACTCCAAGGCACCGACAACCCTCTCAAAGAACAGGGTCAGGCTGCAGTTGGCACTCAAGTTCAGCTCTGGGGCGTACCTCACATCCGGTATCCCCATGGAAGCCAGCTGCATGGTGGCCTTGTCGGCAATGACGGCGAGGCGATTGAGCCAGCGGTTCTCACCCTCCACGTGCTCCTTGTGGGCAAGGGGGTCATCCTTCCGCAGCCACTTCTCGGTCTCCAGGTTCTTGGTCAGGGTCTCCTCTCGGGCCTTGCTCTCCGACAACATCCC
This sequence comes from Triticum urartu, assembly GCF_056163025.1. Lineage (NCBI taxonomy): Eukaryota > Viridiplantae > Streptophyta > Magnoliopsida > Poales > Poaceae > Triticum > Triticum urartu. The sequence continues at coordinate 311,249,020 of NC_141877.1, forward strand.
CTCGAGACCCTCCAGCTTTAGCCTGAGGTCTTTGATGGAGTTGTTGGCAGAGAGGTATGCCAACAACCTCGAGCCCGGTGGCGGCAAGCACCTCTTCGTCGAACACCTCTCCCTCGATGGGCACCCTAGAGCTTGACGACCCTGGGAGGTGGACGAAGAGGTCGTCGCTCACCCGTAGGTACCTGTCGGAGCAAGAGGCAGTAGAGGAGGAAGGCTGGTCATCAGCCCCCTCCTCCTCGACAACGGGCTCGCCAGCCTCCCCGGCAGGTCCCTTGCCGGCCTCCTCGACAGTATCCTTACCGGGCTCTCCGGCAGGCCCCTTGGCGGCGTCCTCGGCAGCGCCCTTGGCGGCCTCTTCGGCGGCGGTCTTCTCGGCCTCCGCCGCGGTGTTCCTGGCGACATCCTCGATGACGGTGTCCAGGTCCTCCCGGTCCGCCAGGAGAGGATCTGGGTATCGGAAGGAGGGGTGAAGCCAAGACCAGGATTCAAGAAGAACAAAAGAGAAGGGATAGAAGGCGAGCGGCTTACCCGTGCCGGGCTGGGAAGCAGAGGTCCCCTCTCCGCCAACATCAGGCGCTGAGGTGCGGCCGCCGGTGCCCAAGCTTCCCTCCTCCTCCTCTGTGCGCATGGGCTCGGTGCTTGGCGCCCTTGCCGGGGACACCCCTCGGGGCGGCGTGGTTGACGGCGGCGGCGTGTTTGGGGTAACCCTCAGTGGCTCTTCCTGCTGCTATCCTCCTCCTGCAACCACGGCAAGGTCAGCACCAAGGATCATGCCCTTGGCACACGTCTACGGGGAGTGAGTGGCAAACTTACGCTGGGGGCTGCACCGGGGGTTGCTGTCCGGACTACTCACCACCACGAGTGGCGCCTTAGAGGTGCCCACCGGGGGCTGGCTGCCCGCCAAAAACCTGGCCCTCTTCACCCTCTGGGCCAGTGTCTCCATATCCCTGCCAAGACGGAAACAAGTCAAGATAAGAAGCACAGCCAGTGGAGCTGGAGATGACGAAAGGAAATGGCACTTACTCATCCTCCTCCTCCTCTTCTGCTGCTTTCCTCTTCCTCCTCGGGCTGAGAGACCCGAGGTCAAAGAAGACCTCCGTGGCATCTCCTGCGGGAGGTGGGGAAGCAAGTGGAGTTGGGGGCCGCTTGGACGAAGAAGAAGCCGATGCTTTCTTCTTTCCCACCGCGGCCTTCACCAACTTCTTCGCTGCCGCGGCCCTCGCTTGGCGCGCGGACGTCTCTTGGGTTTGCCGGGGTGGCATGGCCCTGCCGGGCTGAACCGGCTCGCCAGAGGTGGCCCGTCGCAGGACTCGCCCTTTCCCCGCGGCCGGGGGCTCGACAGCTTCAGCCTCCTCCTCGTACGGCTCGTCGTCGTCGTCATCTCCAATAAGAGGAGCCCCGGTGCTGGCGCTGCTGGCCTCCCCAGCAGAGTCCGCCCACTGGGCGAGCTCCTTCTCCTCTGCGGCCGCCGCGGCTTTGTCCTCTGATAACCCACAAGTATAGGGGACCGCAATAGTTTTCGAGGGTAGAGTATTCAACCCAAATTTACTGATTCGACACAAGGGGAGCCAAAGAATATTCTCAAGTATTAGCAGCTGAGTTGTTAATTCAACCACACCTGGAAACTTAATATCTGCAGCAAAGTATTTAGTAGCAAAGTAATATGATAGTAGTGATAACGGTAACAAAAGGTAACAGTAGTAAAAGTAATGTTTTTGGTATTTTGTAGTGACGATAGCAATAGCAACGGAAAAGTAAATAAGCGGAGAATAATATATGGAAAGCTCGTAGGCAATGGATCAGTGATGGAGAATTATGTCAGATGCGGTTCATCATGTAACAGTCATAACCTAGGGTGACACGGAACTAGCTCCAGTTCATTGATATAATGTAGGCATGTATTTCGAATATAGTCATACGTGCTTATGGAAAAGAACTTGCATGGCATCTTTTGTCCTACCCTCCCGTGGCAGCGGGATCCTTACGAAAACTAAGGGATATTAAGGCCTCCTTTTAATAGAGAACCGGAACAAAGCATTAACACATAGTGAATACATGAACTCCTCAAACTACGGTCATCACCGGTAAGTATCCCGATTATTGTCACTTCGGGGTTAACGGATCATAACACATAATAGGTGACTATAGACTTGCAAGATAGGATCAAGAACACTCATATATTGATGAAAACATAATATTCAGATCTGAAATCATGGCACTCGGGCCCTAGTGACAAGCATTAAGCATAGCAAAGTCATAGCAACATCAATCTCAGAACATAGTGGACACTAGGGATCAAACCCTAACAAAACTAACTCGATTACATGATAGATCCCATCCAACCCATCACCGTCCAGCAAGCCTACGATGGAATTACTCACGCACGGCGGTGAGCATCATGAAATTGGTGATGGAGGATGGTTGATGATGACGATGGCGATGGATTCCCCTCTCCGGAGCCCCGAACGGACTCCAGATCAGCCCTCCCGAGAGGTTTTAGGGATTGGCGGCGGCTCCGTATCGCAAAACGTGATGATTTCTTCTCTCTGTTTTTTTCTTCCCGAAACTCAATATATGGAGGTGGAGTTGGAGTCGGAGAGTCAACAGGGGGCCCACGAGGTAGGGGGCGCGCCCTAGGGGGGCAGGTGCGCCCCCCACCCTCGTGGAGAGACGGTGGGCCCCCTGGCCTTCATCTTTGGCAGGTATTTTTCTTATTTTCTGAAAAGTGGCTCCGTGAAGTTTTAGGTCATTCTGAGAACGTTTGCTCCTGCACATAAATAACACCATGGTAATTCTGTTGAAAATAGCGTCAGTCCGGGTTAGTTCCATTCAAATCATGCAAGTTAGAGTCCAAAACAAGGGCAAAAGTGTTTGGAAAAGTAGATACGTTGGAGACGTATCAACTCCCCCAAGCTTAAACCTTTGCTTGTCCTCAAGCAATTCAGTTGACAAACTGAAAGTGATAAAGAAAAACTTTTACAAACTCTGTTTGCTCTTGTTGTTGTAAATATGTAAAGCCAGCATTCAAGTTTTCAGCAAAGATTATAACTAACCACATTTGCAATAACGCATAGGTCTCAAGTTTACTCATATCAATAGCATAATCAACTAGTGAGCCATAATAATAAATCTCGGATGACAACACTTTCTCAAAACAATCATAATATGATATAACAAGGTGGTATCTCGCTAGCCCTTTCTGAGACCGCAAAACATAAATGCAGAGCACCTTTAAAGACCAAGGACTGACTAGACATTGTAATTCATGGTAAAAGAGATCCAGTCAAGTCATACTCAATGTAAACTAACAGTAATGAATGCAAATGACAGCAGTGCTCTCCAACTGGTGCTTTTTAATAAGAGGATGATGACTCAGCATAAAAGTAAATAGATAGGCCCTTCGCAGAGGGAAGCAGGGATTTGTAGAGGTGCCAGAGCTCGGTTTTGAAATAGAGGCGGATAATATTTTGAGCAGTATACTTTCATTGTCAACATAACAACCAAGAGATGGCAATATCTTCCATTCTACACACATTATACGTGGTTCCCAAACAGAATGGTAAAGTTTATACTCCCCCTTCCACCAACAAGCATCAATCCATGGCTTGCTCGAAACAACGAGTGCCTCCAACTAACAAGAGTCCCAGAGGGAGTTTTGTTTGCAATTATTTTGATTTAGTTTGCATAAAGCATGGGACTGGGCATCCCGGTGACCAGCCATTTATCTCGTGAGTGAGGAGCGGAGTCCACTCCTCTTGAGAATAACCCGCCTAACATGGAAGATACAAACAACCCTAGTTGATACATGAGCTATTCGAGCATACAAAACAGGATATTTATTTGAAGGTTTAGAGTTCGGCACTTACAAATTTACTTGTAACGGCAGGTAGATACCGTATATAGGTAGGTATAGTGGACTCATGTGGAATAACTTTGGGGTTTAAGGGATTGGATGCACAAGCAGTATTCCCACTTATTACAGGTGAAGGCTAGCAAAAGAGTGGGAAGCGACCAGCTAGAGAGCGACAACAGTCATGAACATGCATTAAAATTAATCAACACCGAATGCAAGCATGAGTAGGATATAATCCACCATGAACATAAATATCATGAAGGCTATGTTGATTTTGTTTCAACTACATGTGTGAACATGCGCCAAGTCAAGTCACTTAAATCATTCAAAGGAGGATACCACACTATCATACCACATCATAACCATTTAATAGCATGTTGGCACGCAAGGTAAACCATTATAACTCATAGCTAATCAAGCATGGCACAAGAAACTATGATCTATAGTTGTCATTGCAAACATGTTTATTCATAATAGGCTGAATCGGGAACGATGAACTAATCATATTTACAAAAACAAAAGAGGTCGAGTTCATACCAGCTTTTCTCATCTCAGCCAGTCCATCATATATCATCATAATTGCCATTCACTTACACGACCGAACGATGTGAATAATGGTAATAGTGCACGTGCATTGGACTAAGCTGGAATCTACATGCATTCAATAAACAGAAGAAGACAAGGCAATATGGGCTCTTTTGTCAGATCAACAATAATGCATATAAGAGCCACTTCAACAAATTAATTATGGTCATCTCCTATCGACCCCCAAAGAAAAGAAAAGAAATAAAACTATTTACACGGGAAAGCTCCCAACAAGCAAAAGAAGAACAGGAAATCTTTTTGGGTTTTCTTTTTAATTACTACTACAAGCATGGAAATTAAACTGATTAAAAGCTACAACTAAATTTTTTTGGTTTTTCTTAAGGTTTATTAAACACACAAGAAGAAAGCATAAAAAGGAAAGTAAACTAGCATGGATGATACAATGAAAAAGTATGAGCACCGACATCTAGCAATGAGTGTGTGAACATAAATGTAATGTCGGTGGGAAATACTGTTGGGGAACGTAGTAATTTCAAAAAAAATCCTACGCACACGCAAGATCATGGTGATGCATAGCAACGAGAGGGGAGAGTGTTGTCTACGTACCCTCGTAGACCGTTCGCGGAAGCGTTATATCAACGCGGTTGATGTAGTCGTACATCTTCACGTCCGACCGATCCAAGTACCGAAAGCACGGCACCTCCGAGTTCTGCACACGTTCGGCTTGGTGATGTCCTCGCCTTCTCGATCCAGCAAGAGGGGCGAAGTAGTAGATGAGTTCCGGCAGCACGACGGCGTGGTGACGGTGTTGGTGAAGAACAATCTCCGCAGGGCTTCGCGTAAGCACTACGAAAACTATGATGGAGGATAAACTAGAGGGGACGGGGTTGCCGGCACACGGCTTGGTGTTTCTTGATGTGTCTTTGGTGCTAGCCCTACCCCTCTATTTATATGTTGAGCCCTGGGGTCGAAACTTGGAGTAAAAGCCTCCTCAAAGTCGGTTTCACCCGACAGGCAAGAGTCCTTCTCGGACTCCAGGGCTAGACGCCAGGGTTCCCGGCGTCTACCCCCTAGACGCCAGGGTTCCTGGCGTCTAGCCTCTGGTCTCCGCAAAACTTCCTTTTGCACTTTCCAAAAGCCTCGTGGGCTTTCCCCTTTGGCCCAGATAAAGTGTTCTCGTGCCCAAACATTTCGGGAAACATCCGGAACCCCTTCCGGTGAATTTCGGAACCCTTCCGGAGATCAAACACTACTATCCCATATATCAAACTTTATCTCCGGACCATTCCGGAGTTCCTCGTCATGTCCGTGATCTCATCTTGGACTCCGAACAACATTCGGTCATCAACATACATAACTCATATAGTACTATATCGTCAACGAACGTTAAGCGTGCGGACCCTACGGGTTCGAGAACTATGTAGACATGACCGAGACACCTCTCTAGTCAATAACGAATAGCGGGACCTGGATTCCCATATTGGCTCCTATATATTCTACGAAGATCTTTACCGGTCAGACCGCATAACAACATACGTTGTTCCCTTTGTCATCGGTATGTTACTTGCCCAAGATTCGATCGTCGGTATCTCAATACCTAGTTCAATCTCGTTACCGGCAAGTCTCTTTACTCGTTTCGTAATACATCATCCCGCAACTAACTCATTAGTTGCAATGCTTTAAAGGCTTATAGTGATGTGCATTACCGAGTGGGCCCAGAGATACCTCTCCGACAATCGGAGTGACAAATCCTAATCTCGAAATACGCCAACCCAACAAGTACCTTTGGAGACACCTGTAGAGCACCTTTATAATCACCCAGTTACGTTGTGACCTTTGGTGGCACACAAAGTGTTCCTCCGGTAAACGGGAGTTGCATAATCTCATAGTCATAGGAACATGTATAAGTCATGAAGAAAGCAATAGCAACAAACTAAACGATCAAGTGCTAAGCTAACGGAATGGGTCAAGTCAATCACATCATTCTCCTAATGATGTGATCCCGTTAATCAATTGACAACTCATGTATATGGTTAGGAAACTTAACCATCTTTGATCAACGAGCTAGTCAAGTAGAGGCATACTAGTGACACTCTGTTTGTCTATGTATTCACACATGTATTATGTTTCCGGTTAATACAATTCTAGCATGAATAATAAACATTTATCATGAAATAAGGAAATAAAAAATAACTTTATTATTGCCTCTAGGGCATATTTCCTTCAGTCTCCCACTTGCACTAGAGTCAATAATCTAGATTTCACAGTAATGATTCTAACACCCATGGAGCCTTGGTGCTGATCATGTTTTGCTCGTGGAAGAGGCTTAGTCAACGGGTCTGCAACATTCAGATCCGTATGTATCTTGCAAATTTCTATGTCTCCCACCTGGACTAAATCCCGGATGGAATTGAAGCGTCTCTTGATGTGCTTGGTTCTCTTGTGAAATCTGGATTCCTTTGCCAAGGCAATTGCACCAGTATTGTCACAAAAGATTTTCATTGGACCCAATGCACTAGGTATGACACCTAGATCGGATATGAACTCCTTCATCCAGACTCCTTCATTTGTTGCTTCCGAAGCAGCTATGTAGTCTGCTTCACACGTAGATCCCGCCATGATGCTTTGTTTAGAACTGCACCAACTGACAGCTCCACCATTTAATATAAACACATATCCGGTTTGCGATTTAGAATCGTCCGGATCAGTGTCAAATCTTGCGTCAACGTAACCATTTACGATGAGCTCTTTGTCACCTCCATAAATGAGAAACATATCCTTAGTCCTTTTCAGGTATTTCAGGATGTTCTTGACCGCTGTCCAGTGATCCACTCTTGGATTACTTTGGTACCTCCCTGCTAGACTTATAGCAAGGCACACATCAGGTCTGGTACACAGCATTGCATACATGATAGAGCCTATGGCTGAAGCATAGGGAACATCTTTCATTTTCTCTCTATCTTCTGCAATGGTCGGGCATTAAGTCTGACTCAACTTCACACCTTGTAACACAGGCAAGAACCCTTTCTTTGCTTGATCCATTTTGAACTTCTTCAAAATCTTGTCAAGGTATGTGCTTTGTGAAAGTCCAATTAAGCGTCTTGATCTATCTCTATAGATCTTTATGCCTAATATGTAAGCAGCTTCACCGTGGTCTTTCATTGAAAAACTCTTATTCAAGTATCCCTTTATGCTATCCATAAATTCTATATCATTTCCAATCAATAATATGTCATCCACATATAATATCAGAAATGCTACAGAGCTCCCACTCACTTTCTTGTAAATACAGGCTTCTCCGAAAGTCTGTATAAACCCAAATGCTTTGATCACACTATCAAAGCGTTTATTCCAACTCCGAGAGGCTTGCACCAGTCCATAAATGGATTGCTGGAGCTTGCACACTTTGTTAGCTCCCTTTGGATCGACAAAAGCTTCCGGTTGCATCATATACAACTCTTCTTCCAGAAATCCATTCAGGAATGCAGTTTTGACATCCATCTGCCAAATTTCATAATCATGAAATGCGGCAATCGCTAACATGATTCGGACAGACTTAAGCATCGCTACGGGTGAGAAGGTCTCATCGTAGTCAATCCCTTGAACTTGTCGAAAACCTTTTGCAACAAGTCGAGCTTTGTAGATAGTAACATTACCGTCAGCGTCGGTCTTCTTCTTGAAAATCCATTTATTCTCAATTGCTTGCTGATCAATGGGCAAGTCAACCAAAGTCCACACTTTGTTCTCATACATGGATCCCATCTCAGATTTCATGGCTTCTAGCCATTTTGCGGAATCTGGGCTCACCATCGCTTCTTCATAGTTCGTAGGTTCATCATGATCTAGTAGCATGACTTCTAGAACAGGATTACCGTACCACTCTAGTGCGGATCTTACTCTGGTTGATCTAAGAGGTTCAGTAATAACTTGATCTGAAGTTCCATGATCATCATCATTAACTTCCTCACTAATTGGTGTAGGTGTCATAGAAACCGGTTTCTGTGATGAACTACTTTCCAATAAGGGAGCAGGTACAGTTACCTCATCAAGTTCTACTTTCCTCCCACTCACTTCTTTCGAGAGAAACTCCTTCTCTAGAAAGGATCCATTCTTGGCAACGAATGTCTTGCCTTCGGATCTGTGATAGAAGGTGTACCCAACAGACTCCTTTGGGTATCCTATGAAGACACATTTCTCCGATTTGGGTTCGAGCTTATCAGGTTGAAGCTTTTTCACATAAGCATCGCAGCCCCAAACTTTCAGAAACGACAACTTTGGTTTCTTGCCAAACCACAGTTCATAAGGCGTCGTCTCAACGGATTTCGATGGTGCCCTATTTAACGTGAATGGGGCTGTCTCTAAAGCATAACCCCAAAACGATAGCGGTAAATCAGTAAGAGACATCATAGATCGCACCATATCTAGTAAGGTACGATTACGACGTTCGGACACACCATTACGCTGTGGTGTTCCGGGTGGCGTGAGTTGTGAAACTATTCCGCTTTGTTTCAAATGTAGACCAAACTCGTAACTCAAATATTCTCCTCCATGATCAGATCGTAGAAATTTTATTTTCTTGTTACGATGATTTTCAACTTCACTCTGAAATTTTTTGAACTTTTCAAATGTTTCAGATTTATGTTTCATTAAGTAGATATACCCATATCTGCTTAAATCATCTGTGAAGGTGAGAAAATAATGATATCCGCCACGAGCCTCAACATTCACCGGACCACATACATCTGTATGTATGATTTCCAACAAATCCGTTGCTCTCTCCATAGTACCGGAGAACGGCGTTTTGGTCATCTTGCCCATGAGGCACGGTTCACAAGTACCAAGTGATTCATAATCAAGTGATTCCAAAAGTCCATCAGTATGGAGTTTCTTCATGCGCTTTACACCGATATGACCTAAACGGCAGTGCCACAAATAAGTTGCACTATCATTATCAACTCTGCATCTTTTGGCTTCAACATTATGAATATGTGTATCACTACTATCAAGATTCATCAAAAATAGACCACTCTTCAAGGATGCATGACCATAAAAGATATTACTCATATAAATAGAACAACCATTATTCTCTGATTTAAATGAATAATCGTCTCGCATCGAACAAGATCCAGATATAATGTTCATGCTCAACGCTGGCACCAAATAACAATTATTTAGGTCTAAAACTAATCCCGAAGGTAGATGTAGAGGTAGCGTGCCAACCGCGATCACATCGACTTTGGAACCATTTCCCGCGCACATCGTCACCTCGTCCTTTGCCAGTGTTCGCTTAATCCGTAGTCCCTGTTTCGAGTTGCAAATATTAGCAACAGAACCAGTATCAAATACCCAGGTGCTACTGCGAGCTCTAGTAAGGTACACATTAATAACATGTATATCACATATACCTTTGTTCACCTTGCCATCCTTCTTATCCGCCAAATACTTGGGGCAGTTCCGCTTCCAGTGTCCAGTCTGCTTGCAGTAGAAGCACTCAGTTTCACGCTTAGGTCCAGATTTGGGTTTCTTCTCCTGAGCAGCAACTTGTTTGCTATTCTTCTTGAAGTTCCCCTTCTTCTTCCCTTTGCCCTTTTTCTTGAAACTGGCGGTCTTATTGACCGTCAACACTTGATGCTCCTTCTTGATTTCTACCTCCGCAGCCTTTAGCATTGCGAAGAGCTCAGGAATCGTCTTATCCATCCCTTGCATGTTATAGTTCATCACGAAGCTCTTGTAGCTTGGTGGCAGTGATTGAAGAACTCTGTCAATGACACTATCAACAGGAAGATTAACTTCCAGTTGAGTCAAGTGATTATGATACCCAGACATTTTGAGTATATGTTCACTGACAGAACTATTCTCCTCCATCTTGCAGCTATAGAACTTATTGGAGACTTCATATCTCTCAATCCGGGCATTTGCTTGAAATATTAACTTCAACTCCTGAAACATCTCATATGCTCCATGACGTTCAAAACGTTGTTGAAGACCCGGTTCTAAGCCGTAAAGCATGGCACACTGAACTATCGAGTAGTCATCAGCTTTGCTCTGCCAGACATTCATAACATCTGGTGTTGCTCCTGCAGCAGGCTTGGCACTTAGCAGTGCTTCCAGGACATAATTCTTCTGTGCAGCAATGAGAATAATCCTCAAGTTACGAACCCAGTCCGTGTAATTGCTACCATCATCTTTCAACTTTGCTTTCTCAAGGAACGCATTAAAATTCAATGGAACAACAACACGGGCCATCTATCTACAATCAACATAGACACACAAAATACTATCAGGTACTAAGTTCATGATAACTTTAAGTTCAATTAATCATATTACTTAAGAACTCCCACTTAGAAAGACATCCCTCTAATCTTCTAAGTGATCACGTGATCCAAATCAACTAAACCATAACCGATCATCACGTGAAATGGAGTAGCTTTCAATGGTGAACATCAATATGTTGATCATATCTACTATATGATTCACGCTCGACCTTTCGGTCTCACTGTTCCGAGGCCATATCTGCATATGCTAGGCTCGTCAAGTTTAACCTGAGTATTCTGCGTGTGCAAAAACTGGCTTGCACCCGTTGTAGATGGACGTAGAGCTTATCACACCCGATCATCATGTGGTGTCTGGGCACGACGAACTTTGGCAACGGTGCATACTCAGGGAGAACAGTTTTATCTTGAAATTTAGTGAGAGATCATCTTATAATGCTACCGTCAATCAAAGCAAGATAAGATGCATAAAAGATAAACATCACATGCAATCAATATAAGTGATATGATATGGCCATCATCATCTTGTGCTTGTGATCTCCATCTCGGAAGCACCATCATGATCACCATCGTCACCGGCGCGACACATTAATCTCCATCGTAGCATCGTTGTTGTCTCGCCAATCTTATGCTTCCACGACTATCGCTACCGGTTAGTGATAAAGTAAAGCATTACAGCGCAATTGCATTGCATATAATAAAGCGACAACCATATGGCTCCTGCCAGTTGCCGATAACTCGGTTACAAAACATGATCATCTCATACAATAAAATTCAGCATCATGTCTTGACCATATCACATCACAACATCCCCTGCAAAAACAAGTTAGACGTCCTCTACTTTGTTGTTGCAAGTTTTACGTGGCTGCTACGGGCTTAAGCAAGAACCGTTCTTACCTACGCATCAAAACCACAACGATAGTTTGTCAAGTTGGTGCTGTTTTAACCTTCGCAAGGACCGGGCGTAGCCACACTTGGTTCAACTAAAGTTGGAGAAACTGACACCCGCCAGCCACCTGTGTGCAAAGCACGTCGGTAGAACTAGTCTCACGTAAGCGTACGCGTAATGTCGGTCCGGGCCGCTTCATCCAACAATACCGCCAAACCAAAGTATGACATGCTGGTAAGCAGTATGACTTATATCGCCCACAACTCACTTGTGTTCTACTCGTGCACAACATCAACGCATAAAACCTAGGCTCGGATGCCACTGTTGGGGAACCAAAAAAATTCCTACGCACACGCAAGATCATGGTGATGCATAGCAACGAGAGGGGAGAGTGTTGTCTACATACCCTCGTAGACCGTTCGCGGAAGCGTTATATCAACACGGTTGATGTAGTCGTACGCCTTCACGTCCGACCGGTCCAAGTACCGAAAGCACGGAACCTCCGAGTTCTGCACACGTTCGGCTCGGTGACGTCCTCGCCTTCTCGATCCAGCAAGAGGGGCGAAGTAGTTGATGAGTTCCGGCAGCACGACGGCGTGGTGACGGTGTTGGTGAAGAACAATCTCCGCAGGGCTTCGCCTAAGCACTACGAAAACTATGACGAAGGATAAACTAGAGGGGACGGGGTTGTCGGCACACGTCTTGGTGTTTCTTGATGTGTCTTTGGTGCTAGCCCTACCCCTCTATTTATATGTTGAGCCCTGGGGTCGAAACTTGGAGTAAAAGCCTCCTCAAAGTCGGTTTCACCCGAAAGGCAAGAGTCCTTCTCGGACTCCAGGGCTAGATGCCAGGGTTCCCGGCGTCTACCCCCTAGACGCCAGGGTTCCTGGCATCTAGCCTCTGGTCTCCGCAAAACTTCGTTTTGCACTTTCCAAAAGCCTCGTGGGCTTTCCCCTTTGGCCCAGATAAAGTGTTCTCGTGCCCAAACATTTTGGGAAACATCCGGAACCCCTTTCAGTGAATTCCGGAACCCTTCCGGAGATCAAACACTACTATCCCATATATCAAACTTTATCTCCGGACCATTCCGGAGTTCCTCGTCATGTCCGTGATCTCATCTTGGACTCCGAACAACATTCGGTCATCAACATACATGACTCATATAGTACTTTATCATCAATGAACGTTAAGCGTGCGGACCCTACGGGTTCAAGAACTATGTAGACATGACCGAGACACCTCTCTGGTTAATAACCAATAGAGGGACCTGGATGCCCATATTGGCTCCTATATATTCTACGAATATCTTTATCGGTCACACCGCATAGCAACATACGTTGTTCCCTTTGTCATCGGTATGTTACTTGCCCGAGATTCGATCATTGGTATCTCAATACCTAGTTCAATATCGTTACCGGCAAGTCTCTTTACTTGTTCTGTAATACATCATCCCGCAACTAACGCATTAGTTGCAATGCTTGCAAGGCTTATAGTGATGTGCATTACCGAGTGGGCCCAGAGATACCTCTCCAACAATCGAAGTGAAAAATCCTAATCTCGAAATACGCCAACCCAACAAGTACCTTTGGAGACACCTATAGAGCACCTTTATAATCACCCAGTTACGTTGTGATGTTTGGTGGCACACAAAGTGTTCCTCCGGTAAATGGGAGTTGCATAATCTCATAGTCATAGGAACATGTATAAGTCATGAAGAAAGCAATAGCAACAAACTAAACGATCAAGTGCTAAGCTAACGGAATGGGTCAAGTCAATCACATCATTCTCCTAATGATGTGATCCCGTTAATCAAATGACAACTCATGTATATGGTTAGGAAACTTAACCATCTTTGATCAACGAGCTAGTCAAGTAGAGGCATACTAGTGACACTCTGTTTGTCTATGTATTCACACATGTATTATGTTTCCGGTTAATACAATTCTAGCATGAATAATAAACATTTATCATGAAATAAGGAAATAAATAATAACTTTATTATTGCCTCTAGGGCATATTTCCTTCAAATACGTACTCCCCCAAGCTTTGGCTTTTGGCCTAAGTTGGTCTATGGCCACGGCTGGCCTGGCGGATATCCATAATAGTAGCTGGGGTCGTACTGCGATGCAGCCGCTATCGCCTGCTGAGCTGCAGCATGGCGACGAGCAGCCTCCTCTCTCCTCTCATACTCATCTGCCTCCTCTCTGGTAATAGTATATCCTCCTCTTGCCTGATAATCAAAGAAGGCAGGAGCAGGGAGAGTAATACGGACAACATGGTGTCTGTCAAAGATTAGTCGATACTGGAGAGGTGATTCGTTCCTCTCGACAAACTGGTGGTGAACCATAGCATTAAAATCTAGATAAGCAGGAGGTAATTCAATATCATCTTCGCGTATGGCTATACCAAGAAAATTAGCTATGCGGGTTGCATAAATTCCACCAAAGAAATCTCCATTAAGTCTATTAAGATGCAACCTACATGCAACAATGGCTCCCAAATTATATGATTTGTCTCCTAACACAGCACTCCTAAGAATACTAAGATTGGGGACACACATGTGACATGCCTCATCTTTACCATTAATGCATCTACCTATGAAGAGAGCAAAATAATGCATAGCAGGAAAGTGAATGCTCCCTATGGTAGCTTGTGTAATATCTCTAGATTTTCCCACAGTTATTCTAGCAAGAAAATCTCTAAATTCAGATTTGCGAGGATCCCTTATACTACCCCATTGTGGAAGTTTGCAAGTGTGGTAAAATCCTCTAAGTCCATAGTGTAAGATTTATCATAAAGATCAAACAGGACAGTTGGAGAATTACGTGAAGTTGAAAATTCAAACCTCCTCACAAAGGTACTGGTGAGATAGTGATACTCGCTGCACTTCTCTTCCTCGAAGCTCACAAGATCGGCGTTATGCAAATATGCATTAAATTCTTCCTTAATTCCCGCTCGATCCATAAAGTTCTCAGAAGGCCATTCACAAGGACGCACTGGAGCATCTCTTGGTGGCTCTTCATCAGCATCACGCATTGCAAGCCTGGGTCCTTGCTTCCTTGAAGAACCACCTTGGAACATTTTCCTAAGCATATTTCTTGCTCTGAAAAATTCTGAAATTTTTTAGTAACTTCAAAATAAAAGTAAACCAAACTCAATAATATTGATAGCAACTACTCCTACAAGTGCCTAGGGCCTATATCATGCACCAAAACTACTTGGAACCATATAAATTTGACATGCAAACTCAAGAACAGGGTCACCTAAGCAGCAAAAAATTGCAATGAATAAAGCACTAGAACAAAAACTAATTGGACCAATGGAGGAGTCACATACCAAGGAACAATCTCCCCAAGCAGTTTTGTGAGAGGTGCTTTGAGCAAGGAGATCGTAAATGGCAGCAAAACGAGCTAGGACTCGGGTTTGAGCTGGTTATTCGTGTTTGTGGGAGGAAGATGAAGTGTGTGGGTGCAGGAATAAGTGGAGGAGGGCCACCGTGGGCCCACGAGGTAGGGGTGCGCCCTCCACCCTCATGGGCAGGTGGTTGACCCCCCTGGTGTGTTCTCAGTTCCATAAATCCTCAAATATTCTAGAAAAAATCATATTTAAATTTCAGGGCATTTGGAGAACTTTTATTTTCGAGGTATTTTTATATTGCACGGATAATCAGATAACACACAGAAAAATATTTATTTTTATTTTATTTAATATAAATAACAGAAAGTAAAAGTGGGGTACAGAAGGTTGTTCCTTCTAGTTTCATCCATCTTATGATCATCAAAAATGAATCCACTAACAAGGTTGATCAAGTCTTGTTAACGAACTCATTCCGAATAACATGGAACCGGAGAAATTTCGAATAACACTATGTTACCTCAACGGGGATATGCACATCCCCAATAATAAGAATATCATATTTCTTCTTGATAGTAGGAAGAGGAAATTCAAAACCTCCAAATATAATTGATGGAATTTTTCCAATAGAGTTGATACTATGAACTTGAGGTTGTTTCCTCGGAAAGTGTACCGTATGCTCATTACCATTAACATGAAAGGTGACATTGCCTTTAGTGCAATCAATAACAGCCCTTGAAGTATTCAAAAAGGGTCTTCCAAGAATAATAGACATACTATCGTCCTCGGGAATATCAAGAATAACAAAGTCCGTTAAAATGGTAACGTTTGCAACTACAACAGGCACATCCTCGCAAATACCGACAGGTATAGCAGTTGATTTATCAGCCATTTGCAAATATATTTCATTAGGTGTCAACTTATTCAAATCAACTCTACGATATAAAGAGAGAGGCATAACACTAACACCGGCTCCAAGATCACATAAAGCAGTTTTAACATAGTTTCTTTTAATGGAGCATGGTATAGTGGGTACTCCTGGATCTCCAAGTTTCTTTGGTATTCCACCCTTAAAGGTATAATTAGCAAGCATGGTGGAAATTTCAGCTTCCGGTATCTTTCTTTTATTTGTAATAATATCTTTCATATACTTAGCATGAGGATTGGTTTTGAGCATATCAGTTAAACGCATACGCAAAAAGATCGGTCTAATCATTTCAGCAAAGCGCTCAAAATCCTCATCATCCTTTTTCTTGGATGGTTTGGGAGGAAAAGGCATGGGTTTCTGAACCCAAGGCTCTCTTTCTTTACCATGTTTCCTAGCAACAAAGTCTTTCTTATCATAATGTTGATTCTTTGATTGTGGGTTATCAAGATCAACAGCAGGTTCAATTTCTATATCATTATCATTACTAGGTTGAGCATCATCATGAACATTATCATTAACATTATCACTAGTTTCAGGTTCATTACCAGATTGAGTTTCAGCATCAGAAATAGAAATATCATTTGGATTCTCAGGTGCTTCAACAATAGGATCACTAGGAGCATGCAAAGTCCTATCATTTTTCTTTTTCTTCTTTTTAGAATAACTAGGTGCGTCTATATTATTTCTCTGAGAATCTTGCTCAATTCTCTTAGGGTGGCCTTCAGGATACAAAGGTTCCTGAGTCATTTTACCACCTCTAGTCATAACTCTAACAGCATTATCATTATTCTTACTATTCAATTCATTGAGCAAATCATTTTGAGCTTTAAGTACTTGTTCTACTTGAGTGGTAACCATAGAAGCATGTTTACTAATAAGTTTAAGTTCACCTTTAACATTAGCCATATAATCACCCAAGTGTTCAAGCATATTTGAATTGTTTTTCAACTGTCTACCGAAATAAGCATTAAACTCTTCTTGCTTAGCCATAAATTTATCAAACTCATCTAAGCATGGGCTAGCAAACTTAGTAAATGGGATTACAGCTTTATCATATCTATAGAGAGAATTTACCTTTACTACCTATGTCGGGTTATCAAGACCATGAGTTTCTTCAATAGGTGATGGATCAAGATCATATGTTTCTTCAACAGGCGGTAAATTAAGACCATGTATTTCTTCAATAGGAGGTAAATTCTTAACATCTTCAGCTTTAATACATTTTTCTTTCATAGATTTCTTTGCCTCTTGCATATCTTCAGGACTAAGAAATAGAATACCCCTCTTCTTCGGAGTTGGTTTAGGAATAGGCTCAGGAATTGGCTCCGGAGGTGTCCAATTATTTTCATTTGTCAACATATTATTCAATAAAATTTCAGCTTCATCCGGTGTTCTTTCCCTCCCCTCGTAGTTGAGGGATAGATCTTGGTTTTTGGATCTCTCAAGTTCTTCATAATGATAAGCAGATATATATCCCAAGTGACTCAAAGAATAGAGCTATGCTCCCCGGCAACGGCGCCAGAAAATAGTTTTGATAACACGCAAGTATAGGGGATCGCAACAGTTTTCGAGGGTAGAGTGTTCAGCCCAAATTTATTGATTCGACACAAGGGGAGCCAAAGAATATTCTCAAGTATTAGCAGCTGAGTTGTCAATTCAACCACACCTGGAAACATAATATCTGCAGCAAAGTATTTAGTAGCAAAGTAATATGATAGTAGTGATAATGGTAACAAAAGGTAACAGTAGTAAAAGTAATGTTTTTGGTATTTTGTAGTGACGAGCTTAACAGAAGAATGCTCAATATTAAAAAATTCTAGAAAAATCCTTTGGATGCAAGGGTGCATATGAATAAATTGTCTTTCAAGTTCAACTATGAGCAAAGATATAGCATCCACAAAACTACTAGTTCTATGGATAATGGACCCTCCCATAGTAGGTAAAGCATCGCACAAGTAAAGAAATCTTGAATAACTCCTTTTCCAATAATATTACCACTACCAATCCGAAACTTTTTAGTGTGTAAAATAGTGGGTTCTCCATGAGGATCAACAAAAGCATCAAAGTTTATTACCACTATCCTTATCAACGATAACCTCCTCAATTTCAGACATGATGGCAGCAAGAGGCAAGCAAAAAGAGGCGAACGGAAAAGGAGGGCGAATAAAACGGCAAGGGTGAAGTGGGGAGAGGAAAACGAGAGGCAAATGGCAAATAATGTAATGCGAGGGATAAGAGTTTGTGATTGGTACGTGGTATGTCTTGACATGTGCGTAGATCTCCTCGGCAATGGCGCCAGAAATCCTTCTTGCAACCTCTTGAGCACTGCGTTGGTTTTCCCTTGAAGAGGAAAGGGTGATGCAGCAAAGTAGCATAAGTATTTCCCTCAGTTTTTGAGAACCAAGGTATGAATCCAATAGGAGACTACACGCAGGTCCCTCGTACCTACACAAACAAATAAGAAGCTCGCAACCAACGCAATAAAGGGTTTGTCAATCCCTTCGCGTTCACTTGCGAGAGTGAGATCTGATAGAGATAATAAGATAAATATTTTTGGTATTTTTATGATATAGATTGAAAGTAAAGATTGCAAAGTAAAATAGATTGGAAACTTATATGATAAAAGATAGACCCGGGGGCCATAGGTTTCACTGGTGGCTTCTCTCAAGATAGCATAAGTATTACGATGGGTGAACAAATTACTGTCGAGCAATTGATAGAAAAGTGCATAATTATGAGAATTATCTAGGCATGATCATGTATATAGGCATCACGTCCGCGACAAGTAGACCGAAACGATTCTGCATCTACTACTATTACTCCACACATCGACCGCTATCCAGCATGCATCTAGAGTATTAAGTTCATAAGAACAGAGTAACGCAATAGGCAAGTTGACATGATGTAGAGGGATAAACTCAAGCAATATGATATAAACCCCATCTTTTTATCCTCGATGGCAACAATACAATACGTGCCTTGCTGCCCTTGCTGTCACTGGGAAAGGACACCGCAAGATTGAACCCAAAGCTAAGCAGTTCTCCCATTGCAAGAAAGATCAATCTAGTAGGCCAAACCAAACTGATAATTCGAAGAGACTTGCAAAGATAACAAATCATACATAAAAGATTTCAGAGAATAATCAAATATTTTTCATAGATAAACTTGATCATAAACCCACAACTCATCGGATCTCAACAAACACACCGCAAAAAGAATTACATCGGATAGATCTCCAAGAAGATCGAGGAGAACTTTGTATTGAGATCCAAAGAGAGAGAAGAAGCCATCTAGCTAATAACTATGGACCCGAAGGTCTGTGGTAAACTACTCCCACATCATCGGAGAGGCTATGGTGTTGATTTAGAAGCCCTCTGTGATCGATTCCCCCTCCGGCGGAGCTCCAGAAAAGGCCCCAAGATGGGATCTCTTGGGTACAGAAGGTTGCAGTGGTGGAAATAGGGTTTTGTGCTTCTCCGGGATGTTTTTGGGGTATATGGATATATATATATAGGAGGAAGAAGTAGGTGAGTGGAGCTGCGAGGGGCACACAAGGGTGGGGGCGCGCCCAGGGGCAGGCGCACCTCCCTGCTTCGTGGCCTCCTTGCTTCTTTCTTGACGTCTACTCCAAGTCCCCTGGATCACGTTTGTTCCAAAAATAACTCTACCAAAGGTTTCATTCCGTTTGATATTCCTTTTCTGCGAAACACTGAAATAGGCAAAAAAACAGCAATTTGCGCTGGGCCTTGGGTTAGTAGGTTAGTCCCAAAAATAATATAAAAGTGTATAATAAAGCCCATTAAACATCCAAAACAGATAATATAATAGCATGGAATAGTCAAAAATTATAGATACGTTGGAGACGTATCAGTGAGCCATGGACATAGCACTATAGGTGGAACAGAATATGATGATGGAGGTTGTGTGAAGAAGAAAAAAAGGGAGAAATTCTCACATTGACGCGGCTAATCAACGGGCTATGGATATGCCCATCAATTGATGTCAATGCAAGGAGTAGGGATTGCCATGCAACGGATACACTAGAGCTATAAATGTATGAAAGCTCAACAAAAGAAACTAAGTGGGTGTGCATCCAACTTGCTTCCCCATGAAGACCTATGGCATTTTGAGGATGCCCATCATTGGAATATACAAGCCAAGTTCTATAATGAAAAAATCCCACTAGTATATGAAAGTGATAAAATAAGAGACTCTCTATCATGAAGATCATGGTGCTACTTTGAAGCACAAGTGTGGAAAAAGGATAGTAACATTGCCCCTTCTCTTTTTTTTCTCTCATTTTTTATTTGGGCCTTTTTTTCTCCTTTTTATGGCCTCTTTTTTTATTTGGGCTTCTTTGGCCTCTTTTATTTTATTTCATTTTTCGTCCGGAATCGCATCCCGACTTGTGGGGGAATCGTAGTCTCCATCATCCTTTCCTCACATGGGACAATGCTCTAATAATGAAAATCATCACACTTTTATTTACTTACAACTCAAGAATTACAACTCGATACTTAGAACAAAATATGACTCTATGTGGATGCCTCCGGCGGTGTACCCGGATGTGCAACAAATCAAGAGTGACATGTATGAAAGAATTATGAAGGTGTCTTTGCCACAAATACAGCGTCAACTTCATGATCATGCAAAGCAATATGACAATGATGGAGCGTGTCATAATAAACGGAACGGTGGAAAGTTGCATGACAATATATCTCGAAATGGCTATGGAAATGCCATAATAGGTAGGTATGGTGGCTGTTTTGAGGAACATATAAGGAGGCTTATGTGTGATAGAGCGTATTATATCACGGGGTTTGGATGCACCGGCAAAGTTTGCACCAACTCTTGAGGTGAGAAAGGGAAATGCACGGTACCGAAGAGGCTAGAAATGATGGAAGGGTGAGACTGCGTATAATCCATGGAATCAACATTAGTCATAAAGAACTCACATACTTATTGCAAAAATCTACAAGTCATCAAAACCAAGCACTACGCACATGCTCTAGGGGGGTAGATTGGTAGGAAAAGACCATCGCTCGCCCCCGACCGCCACTCATAAGGAAAGCAATCAAAGAACACCTCATGCTTCAAATTTGTCACACAACGTTTACCATACATGCATGCTACAAGACTCCCAAACCTCAACACAAGTATTTCTCAATTTCACAATTACTCAACTAGCATGACTCTAATATTACCATCTTTATATCTCAAAACAATTATCAAGTATCAAACTTCTCATAGTATTTAATGCACTCTATATGAAAGTTTTTATTATACCCATCTTGGATGCCTATCATATTAGGACTAATTTCATAACCAAAGCAAACTACCACGCTGTTTAGAGACTCTCAAAATGCTATAGGTGAAGCATGAGAGCAAATGACAAACTACTCCAGAAGATATAAGTGAAGATCAATGAGTAGTTGAATACTTATGCAACTACGTGAAGACTCTCTAACATTTAAGAATTTCAGATCTTGGGATATTATTCAAACAGCAAGCAAAATAAAATAAAATAAAATGACGCTCCAAGAAAAACACATATCATGTGGTGAATAAAAATATAGCTCCAAGTAAAGTTACAGATGAACGAAGACGAAAGAGGGATGCCATCCGGGGCATCCCCAAGTTTAGGCTCTTGGTTGTCCTTGAATATTACCCTGGGGTGCCTTGGGCATCCCCAAGCTTAGGCTCTTTCCAGTCCTTATTCCTAGTCCATCAAAACTTTACCCAAAACTTGAAAACTTCACAACACAAAACTTAACAGAAAACTTGTAAGCTCCGTTAGTATAAGAAAATAAATCACCACTTAGGTACTATTGTGAACTCATTCTAAATTCATATTGGTGTAATATCTATTGTATTCCAACTTCTCTATGGTTCATACCCTCCGATACTACTCATAGATAACAGCGGATCATATAACTATCCCTCAACATGCAACAAAGAGTCACTCCAAAGTCACTAACGGCGGAGAACAAACGAAGAGATTATTGTATGGTACGAAACCACCTAAAAGTTATCCCCGATCGATCTATTCAAGAGTCTGTAGTAAAATAACATGAAGCTATTCTTTCCTTTCGATCTATCCTAGAGTTCGTACTAGAATAACACCTTAAGACACAAATCAACCAAAACCCTAATGTCACCTAGATACTCCAATGTCACCTCAAGTATCCGTGGGTATGATTATACGATATGCATCACACAATCTCAGATTCATCTATTCAACCAACACAAAGAACTTCAAAGAGTGCCCCAAAGTTTCTACCGGAGAGTCAAGATGAAAATGTGTGCCAACCCCTGTGCATAAGCTCACAAGGTCACGGAGCTCGCAAGTTGATAACCAAAACATACATCAAGTGGATCACATGAATATCCCATTGTCACCACAGATAAGCACATTCAAGACATACATCAAGTGTTCTCAAATCCTTAAAGACTTAATCTGATAAGATAACTTCAAAGGGAAAACTCAATTCATCACAAGAGAGTAGAGGGGGAGAAACATCATAAGATCCAACTATAATAGAAAAGCTCGCGATACATCAAGATCGTGTTGAATCAAGAACACGAGAGAGAGAGAGAGATCAAACACATAGCTACTGGTACATACCCTCAGCCCCGAGGGTGAACTACTCCCTCCTTGTCATGGAGAGCGTCGGGATGATGAAGATGGCCACCGGAGAGGGATCCCCCCCTCCGGCAGGGTGCCAGAACGGGTCTAGATTGGTTTTCGGTGGCTATAGAGGCTTGCAGCGGCGGAACTCCCGATCTAAGTTATTTTCTGGAGGTTTTCGTATTTATAGGAATTTTTGGCATCGGGAACAAGTCGGTGAGGGTCCCCGAGTCGTCCACGAGATAGGGCGGCACACCCGGGGGGTAGGGCACGCCCCCACCCTCGCGGACGGCCCGAGACTCTTCTGGCCCAACTCTTTTACTCCGGGGGCTTGTTTTGGTCCATAAAAAATCGTCAAAAATTGGCACGTCCATTGGACTCCGTTTTGTATTCCTTTTTTGTAGAACTCAAAAACAAGGAAAAACAAAAACTGGCACTGGGCTCTAGGTTAATAGGTTAGTCCCAAAAATCATATAAATAGCATATAAATGCATATAAAACATCCTAGATGGATAATATAATAGCATTGGACAACCAAAAATTATAGATACGTTGGAGACGTATCACGTGCTCCTGACCTCCACACAAAGGATGACAATCAATAATAAATCATGCTCTAACTTCACTGCATAACGATAGACCATATGTGCATGCTTAGGGAATCACAAACTTTAACACAAGAATTTCTACCAATACACGATTACTCTCTAGAATGAATCTAATATCACCATCTTTATATCTCAAAACAAATGCAAGGAATCAAACTTCTCATATATTCAATGCTCGTTATGAAAGTTTTTATTATATCCCTCTTGGATGCCCATCATATTAGGACCAAATTCATAACCTAAGAAAATTTCCATACTGTTTTAATACTCTCAAAATAATGTAAGTGAAGAGTTCATCAATTTCTACAAAATAAAACCACCACCATGCTTAAAAAGATATAAGTGAAGTACTAGGGCAACTGCCTAGCTCAAAAGATATAAGTGAAGCACATAGAGTATTCTAATAAATTCACGATTAATGTGTGTCCCTCTCCAAAGGTGTGTACAGCAAGGATGATTGTGGCAAACTAAAAAGCAAAGACTCATATAATACAAGAAGCTCCAAGAAAAACACAAATCATGTGGTGAATAAAAATATAGTGTGGCACCCCGGCTCAAAGAAACCGGAACGCCCCGTATTCCAGCCCAGAGATCGATGAGAAGTCTTCTGGAATATGGCACTGCTTAGCATAGAACAAATCAGCTCTTTATTACAAGCTATATGGATAGAAGGGGATTACATCGGCACGGTGACACTATGCCTGCCACGGTTGCTCCATGCAAGCAGCAGAACAACACGATGCAGCGGAATAGCGACGATGGTGATGAACTCCACTCCGCAGGGACTCTGGCTGGAATGCTTATCCTAGCTCGCAAACAAGGGATCCACGGCAAACAAGCAATCAAATCCGGCATGACCTGCAAACTCGCATGACACACCAGGTCAGTACATTGAATGTACTTGCAAGCTCACAGCAACCAAAGCACAATAGCATGGAAATTACAGGTTAACCAGAATTAACATGATACTATCAGAACAACATGGCATGAACAACATGATATAGCTAGAACAATCCGAGCATGGCATGAACATATAAACATGATGACACTATCATGCAACATGATGACGTTATCATGCACCAATTTACTCTGTTCGGGTTACCTCGTAACCAACACGAACACCACACGATCATCTCAGGATCCAATCAAGCTTGGTATTAACAATACCATAGTAATCATTACATGACCACAAGGAGCTTGATCTTCACCCTTGCTCTCGCATAACCCCACAAATACCCATCAACTCGGTATCCTCGATACAACGGTGATCATCTCACGATCACAACCAAAAATATCCATCAACTCGGTATCCTTGATACCACGGTGATCATCTCACGATCACACCAATCTCTTTCTCATCATCGAACCAGGGTTGTTATTAAGCAAGTTATTATTATTACTGTTGACCCATAGTGTGACCAACTACGAACTGGTCCATTATCCGCGGGCACGGCTACTGATAGATTTAATATACACTCTGCAGAGGTAGCGCACTGTACCCACACCACAGAACCCATGGCCTCGCACTCCCATTTGGGTGGACCAACGACGTTCCAACAAAACCGTCCTACTGCCATGACACTCTCCTGGCCACTTCGACCAACACCCCCTTGGGGTTCAATCCCGGGTGGCCCGTGCCTACCAAAGGCATCACGACCACCGTCGTGGCAAAACAAAAACGGTCCCAAACGGGGACATGTGCACATAACCAAATGCGGTCTCAAAAGTCTTATGCCATCCTACCTGGCCAAGGTAGCGCCCGCGCATAACCTTCCCTCGTTGGAGGCACCGGCGAGAGGCACAACAATAGACCCAGTTAGGACCCTCCCAAAAAGGCAAGTGTGGTTACACTGGTCAGCTCGATATGGTGGCACCATGACTCAGCCAACAGTTGTTCAAGTTCAATTTAATCCGGTTAAACTTGAATGCAATATGCTGAGCCATGATAAAATAACATGATGCAATTACAATGCATGAGCATGATATCAACATGAGCATGAGGGTACAACATAACTATCAACCATATCAACAATGAATCATATCGAACTGAGCATGGCATAATGACGAGCATGAGTATCACAAGTAACACTACTCATTGTATAACATGACCACTAACATCAACAATAAATACCGTGCCATAACACATCAATAATATTACCGAGTAAACACTTAACCAACTAACAGCAAAGGAACAATGCATATCAACGGTACTCGGTAACCGACGTTAGTCATGCACCGAAGAACATGACCAACCCAACATGTACTACTATCAAGCATGACCAATATGAACTTAATACTAGCAGGTAGAACATGATAGAGTGCAAGAAAACATAACATGACGGTAATCACCGATCCATAAGCATAACCGAAATAACGACAGCAGTAGCAAACAAACATACAGTTATTAAAGATTCAAGTTGAAAACCAAAGCTACTGCATGGCTATCATGCAAATGGTGGTTCTGGCTTGCCTGGGGATGAAGAATGCACTAGGGAGATTGCGGTGAAAGCGCGAAAAGATTCACCGGAAACAGTTCTCTCTCAGAGGGGGCTGTTTACGGGCAAGGGAAAAATGGTCATTTCCATTATGTCAAACCATAGGAAAATGATACCAAAAGTTAGGGCTCGAAGAGATGAAGATGTGGGCATTGGATTCACCTCAATCGGAGTCTTGAGCAAAAAGTTATAGCTCGACGAAGTTCAGGGACCAATCTGTAAAAATAACTCTACAAACAGGCCCGTGGCTGGAAAATCAGAAAGCGCATTTCTCAGATTACGTCTTCAGAAGTGAAAACGTATTTTAAGCCAAAGGAGAAACAAAATACGTTTTCTTCAAAGGAAAACGTATTTCCAAGAATACGCCTTCACTAAAACGGTCAGCGGGGCCACTGGGTCAACATGAGAGACTTACAGGTGGGGCCCGTCACTTATCCACGTGGGCAGGACGGGGTCAACGCCCGTGGCTTATATGCGGGGTCCGCATGGAGGTGGGGCCCGCTTGGCTTGGCTCCTTCTTCCTCCTTGTTGTGCCCCGATGGAAACAGAGGAGGGCAGGGGAGGGCGCACAGCCAGCGACGGCCCGGACGGCTCCGACGGTCTCCGGCCAAGAGGAGGCCACCGGCGGACGCGGGGTGGAGAGCCGCTCCCGCCTGGATCAGCAACAATGCCAAAGAAGGGACGGGGCAACCGCGGCTCGCAAAGCGGATGGCTCGGGCGGCACGGCCGATCTTAGGGTCGCGACCACACGGGCTCCGGCGAGGAAACGAGAAGCTGGGGAGGGTTGAGGTGGAGTGGGGAGGCTAGTGGCTAGGTCAGGGAGTGGAGGGGTGGCTTGGGTCGGCCGAATTTGAGCGGAGCACCGCGGTGAAGCTGCGGCCATGGGAGGGGCAGGGGAGGAGTAATGGAGCGAGGGGAGGCTTGTGGTGCAGACGAGAGCGCTCGGGAGTGCCTTAAATAGGCGGGGTGAGGATGGCCAAGCTAGTTGCCGCCGCACGAGCTCGGACAAGGCTCTGGCGACGCGCAGCGATCACGGGGAGGCGCGGGATCACGACGAGCAGGAACCGTACGAGCTACAGAAGGTCACGGAGCGGCCGGAACCAAGGGGGAGCAGAGGAAGAGGCCGAGCGCCATTAATGCGCTGTCGGCTACAGCTCGCCCGTGGGCGCGCGGCGGCGAGCACTGACGGAGAGGCTTATGGAGGGGGAGATGGCTCCAGGAGGATGGCGACGACGCGGGGAACACGCTGGACAGGCCCGTGCTCGCTGAGACGTCGAGCAGAGGAGGGGGCCCGAGCAAGAAGACGCTCTGGACGCGGCCAGTGCGTGCCAAAACGGTGGTTACTGCGTGCACTGGTGCACACAGTGCCACAAGCTATGCCAAATGATGTCTGGGTGTTAGTCCTTCCAGGGTAGGTTGCAACTGAGGTGGTATATCGGTTAAAGACTCGATGGTTAAATGGTAAGTGAGCTCTGAAGTTTACTGCATCAAACTGAATCATTATGCAGTGATCAACATAGTGAGGTTAAGAGGCAAAATAGATGCCAGGGGAGTTTAGGTTAGGAAGGACTATAATCCTATCAAATATGAGATGATTTGGACAAGTATTTTATATAGTTGCTTTACAACTACATAAACTGCTCCAGAAACAAAATCATGAAGGAGCACTCACCAGGAGAGGCCACTTGAGCTAAAAATGAGCATGGCAGAATGATTTGGGCATATGAGAGTGATGTAAAAATTTCATACCATTTGGTCAAGCCAAAGTGGTACTTCTTTCATATAGCACCTCTCTGGACAGAAACTTAGGAAAAATCCTAAGGGAAAATGGCTTCAGGAAATGATCCCAAAATTTGTGGATATTGGTTATATAGGTGGGAGAAGGCCTAGGAAAATTTTCAGACATAATGGAGCAAGATAAAATATACTTGCTTCATTAACTGAAAATTTGGACAGAACCAAATAATTGATGATCAGCTCACATGGTTACATTGCATGAGCTCAAATCTTGAGGAGGGTGATTATTTGGTGATATGAAGGGCCATGCAAAATTTCAACTCAATAGGATAAACCTAGCTAGTACTTCCTTCACAACCAATTCCCTCAGACAGGAACTTTGAAAAATTGCTCAGGAATATTCACTAGGCAAATTAAGTTGAATTTTTTCATGAGGCAATTATTTGGACATTAAAAGGTGTCCAAAAAGTTTGGGGTCAATTGGGCAAAGGTAAATGGCACTTGTTTCACAATCTGCCATTCAGGACAGAATACGAAAGGAATTAATTGGGGCATGATGGGAAACATGGCCAATGAAATATCTTGCCATATTTGAGGAATATATGACCCAAATAATTTATGAGAATTATTTGGGAATTTTAGGAGTGATGGAAATATAGGTTGCTTCACAACCTAGGGCAAAAGGATTATTCATTTAATAGAAAAGGAATATTCCCAAGGAAAAGAATATTGGGGTTTGTCTAGGATGGAAATGGCAAGGTCTTGGGAAGGGTTTGAGGATGACAAGCCACTCTGGAAAGAAAGAAGAGGTCATCTTCTTCAGTTTCCAGACCACAAAGCCACGGAAAAAGAAAACTCAAGCAAAAATCCTAGAGGAACAAAAGAAAAAGAAAGGGCCAAAAATCAGGCTGTGACATATAGCCTCAAGTAAATTTACCGATGGATTGAAGACGGAAGAGGGGATTCCATCTAGGGCATCCCCAAGCTTAGATGCTTGGTTGTCCTTGAATATTACCTTGGGGTGCCTTGGGAATCCCCAAGCTTAGGCTCTTGCCACTCCTTATTCCATAGTCCATCAAATCTTTACCCAAAACTTGAAAACTTCACAATAGAAAACTCGTAAGCTCCGTTAGTATAATAAAGCAAATCACCACTTTAGGTATTGTTGTGAACTCATTCTAAATTAATATTGGTGTTATATCTATTGTATTCCAACTTCTCCATGGTTCATACCCCCCGATATTATCCATAGATTCATCAAAATAAGCAAACAACACATAGAAAACATAATCTGCCAGAAACAGAACAGTGTGTAGTAATATGGAAACTTCGTATACTTCTGTAACTCGAAAAATTCTTAAAATTAGGCAAATATAGGCAATTTGTATATAAATCTTGAGTAAAAAAATAAGAATTTATCACGTTCCAGCAGCTCAGATCAATTCTGTTACTGGGCGCAAAAGTTGCTGTTTTTCAGCAAAATCAAATCAACTATCACCGTGGACCATCCCAAAGGACTTACTTGGCACAAACACTAATTAAAACACTAAACACAATTATTACAGAAGTAATATTGTGTATTTATTCAAAAACAGAAGCAAAAACAAAAAACACAAAATAAAATTGGGTTGCCTCCCAACAAGTGTTATTGTTTAACGCCCCTAGCTAGGCATATTGCATAGATCTAAGTACTGTCATCTTTCTTCTTAATTTCCATGATAGTGCTTTTGTTAGGATATTTTTCAAATATAACATGAAACACATCATCCATAGAAATTTTAGCATTATCAAGTTGTCCCTCGGCATATCCCCTTTGATTACCGGCTACAATCCAAGAAAATTGTTGGTTAACATCATTAAAAACTTGTTGGATCATATCTAAAACAGGAATTGCCTTTCTAAGGTTCTCATCAAAGATTTGATTATTGCCAAGCAAGGTTCTTAAAACATGATCACTATTGTAGAGGATCTCATCTATTACCGGTTTCTCACGGTTCATACCATAAAAATCAAAGATCTCCCTAGGTTCCCGTACTATATGATCAAACTCATTCATAAGAACAAGGGTAACTATTTTTTAGCTTTAGGGTCCTTTATCACCGGCAGCTCATAAACAATCTTTGCAAGGTGGGGTGTGTGCGAATAAATCTTTTTCAAGTTTATGAACAAGAGCTGAAATAGTATTTACATAAGTATTTGTCCTTTTAAGTATGGGAACATCATCACAAGTTAGAGTCTCAATACAATTAAAGAACTCTTCAATGGTTTCTTTTCCTATAACATTCCCTTGTCCTAGGAAAAAAATTAGCATCTAGATTAGCAGAACGTCCAATTTTAGGAGTTCTGTCGTCATCTATTTCTGCCATACCGAAATCACTCATGATAGTAGGTTCAAAGCAAGCGATCAAGCAAATGAAAAGCAAGCGAAAACACGAACGGGAAGAAGGCAAATAAAAAGGAAAATATTTTTGTGTTTTTCTGAAAACTTTTAGAAGTGGGGGAGAGGAAAACGAGAGGCAAATGGCAAATAATGTAAATGCAAGAGATAAGAGTTTATGATACGTACTTGGTAGGCTTGATGTAGAACCTCCCTGGCAACGGTGCCAGAAATTCTTCCTGCTACTTCTTGAGCTTGCGTTGATTTTTTCCTTAAAGAGAAAAGGCTGATGCAACAAAGTAGAGATAAGTATTTCCCTCAGTTAAGAATCAAGGTATCAATCGAGTAGGAGGCACAAGCAAGTCCCCAATATATGCACCTGCACAAACAAACACTTGCACTCAACACGAAAAAGGGGTTGTCAATCCCTTCACGGTCACTTGCAAGAGTGAGATCTAATAGAGATAGAAAGTAAAAGGCAAAATAAAATAAATATAAATAAATTATAGAAAGGTATTTTTTTGGTTTTTATTTTATAGATCTGAAAATATATGATGGAAAATAGACCCGGGGGCATAGGTGATAGGTTTCACTAGAGGCTTCTCTCTTGAAGAAGCATATAGTGGGTAAACAAATTACTGTTGAGAAATTGATAGAAAAGCGCAAAGTTATGATGATATCTAAGGCAATGATCATGAATATAGGCACCACATCCGTGCCAAGTAGACCGACTCATGTCTGCATCTACTACTATTACTCCACACATCAAGCGACTCATGCCTGCATCTAGAGTATTAAGTTCATAAGAACAGAGTAACGCCTGAAGCAAGATGACATGATGTAGAGGGATAAACTCAAGCAATATGATATAAACCCCATCTTTTTATCCTTAATGGCAACAATACAATACATGCCTCGCTACCCCTACTGTCACTGGTTGAGGACACTGCAAGATTGAACCCATCACAAAGCACCTCTCCCATTGCGAGAAAAACCAATCTCGTAGGCCAAACCAAATCGATAGATCGGAGAGAAATACTAAGTTATCTCAATCATGCATAAAAGAGTTCAGAAAAGACTCAAATAATATTCATATATAATCTGATCATAAATCCACAATTCATCGGATCTCAACAAACGCACCGCAAAAGAAGATTACATCGAATAGATCTCCAATAATATCGAGGAGAACATTGTATTGAAGATCAAAGAGAGAGAAGAAGACATCTAGATACTAGCTATGGACCCTTAGGTTCGTGGTAAACTACTCATGCTTTGTCGGAAGGGCAGCAAGGTTGGTGTAGAGGCCCTCTATGATCGAATCCCCCTCCAGCGGAGTGCCATAGAAGGCCCCAAGATGGGATCTCACAAGAACAAAAGCTTGCGGCGGTGGAAAAGTATTTTTGGTGTGCCCTCTGACGTAGGGGGGATATTTGAGAATTTATAGTGGTGGAGTTGTTGGAAATATTCCCTAGAGACAATAATAAATTGGTTATTATTATATATTTCCTTGTTCATGATAATCGTTTATTATCCATGCTATAATTGTATTGATAGGAAACTCAGATACATGTGTGGATACATAGACAACACCATGTCCCTAGTAAGCCTCTAGTTGACTAGCTCGTTGATAAATAGATGGTTACGGTTTCCTGACCATGGACATTGGATGTCATTGATAACGGGATCACGTCATTAGGAGAATGATGTGATGGACAAAGACCCAATCCTAAGCCTAGCACAAAGATCGTGTAGTTCGTATGCTAAAGCTTTTCTAATGTCAAGTATCATTTCCTTAGACCATGAGATTGTGCAACTCCCGGATACCGTAGGAGTGCTTTGGGTGTGCCAAACGTCACAACATAACTGGGTGGCTATAAAGGTACATTACAGGTATCTCCGAAAGTGTCTGTTGGGTTGGCATGAATCGAGACTGGGATTTGTCACTCCGTGTAAGCGGAGAGGTATCTCTGGGCCCACTCGGTAGGACATCATCATATGCGCAATGTGACCAAGGAGTTGATCATGGGATGATGTGTTACGGAACGAGTAAAGAGACTTGCCGGTAACGAGATTGAACAAGGTATAGGGATACCGACGATTGAATCTCGGGCAAGTACAATACCGCTAGACAAAGGGAATTGTATACGGGATTGATTAAGTCCTTGACATCGTGGTTCATCCGATGAGATCATCGTGGAACATGTGGGAGCCAACATGGGTATCCAGATCCCGCTGTTGGTTATTGACCGGAGAACGTCTCGGTCATGTCTGCATGTCTCCCGAACCCGTAGGGTCTACACACTTAAGGTTCGATGACGCTAGGGTTATAAAGGAAGCTTGTATGTGGTTACCGAATGTTGTTCGGAGTCCCGGATGAGATCCCGGACGTCACGAGGAGTTCCGGAATGGTCCGGAGGTAAAGATTTATATATAGGAAGTCCTATTTCGGCCATCGGGACAAGTTTCGGGGTCATCGGTATTGTACCGGGACCACCGAAAGGGTCCCGGGGGCCCACCGGGTGGGGCCACCTATCCCGGAGGGTCCCATGGGCTGAAGTGAGAAGGGATCCAGCCCAAAGTGGGCTGGGGAGCCACTTCCCCTAGGGCCCATGCGCCTAGGGTGAAAGGGGAACCCTAAGGAAGAGTCCCAAGGAGGGAAGGCATCTCCTAGGTGCCTTGGGGGGGAGGGAAACCTCCCCTGGCCGCCGCCCCCTAGGAGATTGGATCTCCTAGGGCTGGCGCACCCCCCCCCCCTTGGGCTCCCTATATATAGTGGGGGTAGGAGGGCCTCTTGAGACACCCCTTATGCCTTTGGTGCAGCCCCTCCCTCTCTCCCAAGTTCTTCTCCTCTCCCGTGGTGCTTGGCGAAGCCCTGCAGGATTGCCACGCTCCTCCATCAC
Source organism: Triticum urartu (assembly GCF_056163025.1). Lineage (NCBI taxonomy): Eukaryota > Viridiplantae > Streptophyta > Magnoliopsida > Poales > Poaceae > Triticum > Triticum urartu. The sequence goes on from NC_141877.1 coordinate 311,281,610, forward strand.
CACCACGCCGTTGTGCTGCTACTGGATGGAATCTTCCTCAACCTCTCCCTCTCTCCTTGCTGGATCAAGGCGTGGGAGACGTCACCGGGCTGTACGTGTGTTGAACGCGGAGGTGCCGTGCGTTCGGCACTTGATCATCGGTGATTTGGATCACGACGAGTACGACTCCATTGACCCCGTTCACTTGAACGCTTCCGCTTAGCGATCTACAAGGGTATGTAGATGCACTCTCCTTTCCCTCGTTGCTGGTCTCTCCATAGATAGATCTTGGTGACACGTAGGAAAATTTTGAATTTATGCTACGTTCCCCAACAGTGGCATCATGAGCTAGGTCTATTGCGTAGATTCTATGCACGAGTAGAACACAAAGTAATTGTGGGCGTTGATTTTGTTCAATATGCTTGCCGTTACTAGTCTTATCTTGATTCGGCGGCATCGTGGGATGAAGCGGCCCGGACCGACCTTACACGTATTCTTACGTGAGACTGGTTCCACCGACTGACATGCACTAGTTGCATAAGGTGGCTAGCGGGTGTCTGTCTCTCCTACTTTAGTCGGATCGGATTCGATGAAAAGGGTCCTTATGAAGGGTAAATAGCAATTGGCATATCACGTTGTGGTTTTGCGTAGGTAAGAAACGTTCTTGCTAGAAACCCATAGCAGTCACGTAAAACATGCAAACAACAATTAGAGGACGTCTAACTTGTTTTTGCAGGGTATGCTATGTGATGTGATATGGCCCAAAGGATGTGATGAATGATATATGTGATGTATAAGATTGATCATGCTCTTGTAATAGATAATCATGGAGCCCCAAGATGGAGATCAAAGGAGCTATATGATATTGGCCATATCATGTCACTATTATTTGATTGCATATGATGTTTATCATATTTATACATCTTATTTGCTTAGAACGACGGTAGTAAATAAGATGATCCCTTACAACAATTTCAAGAAGTGTTCTCCCCTAACTGTGCACCGTTGCTACAGTTCGTCGTTTCTAAGCACCACGTGTTAATCGGGTGTGATGGATCCTTACGTTCACATACAACGGGTGTAAGACAGTTTTACACATGCAAAAACACTTAGGGTTAACTTGACGAGCCTAGCATGTACAGACATGGCCTCGGAACACAGAAGACCGAAAGGTCGAGCATGAGTCGTATAGAAGATACGATCAACATGAAGATGTTCACCGATGTTGACTAGTCCGTCTCACGCACAGATCGGACACGGCCTAGTTGACTCGGATCATGTAATCACTTAGATGACTAGAGGGATGTCTATCTGAGTGGGATTTCATAAGATGAACTTAATTATCCTGAACATAGTCAAAAGGATTTTGCAAATTATGTCATAGCTCACGCTATAGTTCTACTGTTTAGATATGTTCCTAGAGAAAATTTAGTTGAAAGTTGATAGTAGCAATTATGCGGACTAGGTCCGTAAACTGAGGATTGTCCTCATTGCTTCATAGAAGGCTTATGTCCTTAATGCACCGCTCAGTGTGCTGAACCTCGAACGTTGTCTGTGGATGTTGCGAACATCTGACATACACGTTTTGATGACTACATGATAGTTCAGTGCGTAATGCTAAACGGTTTAGAATTGAGGCACCGAAGACGGTTTTGAAACGTCGCAAAACATATGAGATGTTTTGAGGGCTGAAATTGGGATTTCAGGCTTGTGCCCACGTCAAGAGGTATAAGACCTCCGACAATTTTCTTAGCCTACAAACTAAGGGAGAAAAGCTCAATTGTTGAGCTTGTGCTCAGATTGTCTGAGTACATCAATCATTTGAATCGAGTGGGAGTTGATCTTCCAGATGAGATAGTGATGTTTCTCCGAAGTCATTACCACCAAGATGCTAGAGCTTCGTGATGAACTATAACATATCAAGGACATATATGATGATCTTTGAGATGTTCGTGATGTTTGACACCACAAAAGTAGAAATCAAGAAGGATCATCAATTGTTGATGGTTGGTGAAACCACTAGTTTCAAGAAGGGCAAGGGCACGAAGGGATACTTCATAAAATGGCAATTCAGCTGCTGCTCTAGTGAAGAGACCCAAGGTTGAACCCAAACCCGAGACTGAGTGCTTCTGTAATAAGGGAAACAGCCACTGGAGCAGAATTACCCTAGATACTTGGTAGATTAGAAGGCTGGCAAGGTCGATAGAAGTATATTGGATATACATTGTGTTGATGTGTACTTTACTAGTACTCCTAGTAGCACCAGGGTATTAGATACCGGTTCGATTGCTAAGTGTTAGTAACTCGAAATAAAAGCTACGGAATAAACGGAGACTAGCTAAAGGTGAGCTGACGATATGTGTTGGAAGTGTTTTCAATGTTGATATGATCAAGCATCGCACGCTCCCTCGACCATCGAGTTTGGTGTTTGCGTTGAGCATAGACATGACTGGATTATGTCTATCGCAATACGGTTATTCATTTAAGGAGAATAATGGTTACTCTGTTTATTTGAATAATACCTTCAATGGTCTTGCACCTAAAATGAATGGTTCATTGAATCTCGATCGTAGTGATACACATGTTCATGCCAAAAGATATAGAATAGTAATGATAGTACCACCTACTTGTGGCACTGCCACATAAGTCATATCGGTATAAAACGCATGAAGAAGCTCCATGTTGATGGATCTTTGGGCTCACTCGTTTTTGAAAAGTTTGGGACATGCGAACCATGTCTATTGGTATATATGCATGAAGAAACTCCATGCAAATGGACCGTTTTGTACTCGCTTGATTTTGAATCACTTGAGACATGCAAATCATACCACATGGGCAAGATGACTGAAAGCCTCATTTTCAGTAAAATGGAACAAGAAAGCAACTTGTTGGAAGTAATACATTTTTGATGTGTGCAGTCCAATGAGTGCTGAGGCATGTAGTGGATATCGTTATGTTCTTACTTCACAGATGATTTGAGTAGATGTTGAGTATATTTACTTGATGAATCACGAGTCTGAATTATTGAAAGGTTCAAGTAATTTCAGGGTGAAGTTGAAAGATCATCGTGACAAGAGGATAAAATGTCTATGATATGATCATAGAGATGAATATCTGAATTACGAGTTTGGCACAGAATTAAGACATTGTGGAAATTGTTTCACAACTGATACAGCCTGGAACACCATAGTGTGATGGTGTGTCCGAACATCATAACTGCACCCTATTGGATATGATGCATACCATGATGTCTCTTATCAAATTACCACAATAGTTTATGGGTTAGGCATTAGAGACAACCACATTCACTTTAAATAGGGCACCACGTAATTCCGATGAGATGACACCGTATGAACTATGGTTTAGAGAAACCTAAGCTGTCATTTCTTAAAAGTTTGGGACTGCGACGCTTATGTGAAAAAGTTTCAGGCTGATAAGCTCGAACCTAAAGCGGATAAATGCATCTTCATAGGACACCCAAAATAGTTGGGTATACCTCCTGCCTCAGATTCGAAAGCAATAAGGGATTGTTTCTAGAATCAGGTCCTTTCTTGAGGAAAAGTTTCTCTCGAAAGAATTGAGTGGGAGGATGGTGGAGACTTGATGAGGTTATTGAACCGTTACTTCAACTAGTGTATAGCAGGGCACAAAGAGTTGTTCCTGTGGCACCTACACCAATTGAAGTGGAAGCTTATGATATTGATCATGAAACTTCAGATCAAGTCACTACCAAACCTCGTAAGATGACAAGGATGCGTACTACTTCAGAGTGGTACGTAATCCTGTCTTGGAAGTCATGTTGCTAGACAACAATGAACCTACGAGCTATGGAGAAGCGATGGTGGGCCTGGATTCCGATAAATGGCTCGAGGCCATAAAATCCGAGAGAGGATCCATGTATGAAAACAAAGTGTAGACTTTGGCAGAACGGCTCGATGGTCGTAATGCTATTGAGTACAGATGGATTTTAAAAGGAAGACAGACAATGATGGTAAGTATCACCATTAAGAAAGCTCGACTTGTCGTTAAGATGTTTTCCGACAAGTTCAAGGAGTTGACTACGGTGAGACTCTCTCACTCGTAGCGATGCTAAGAGTCTGTTGGAATTATATTAGCGATTACTGCGTTATTTATGAAATCTTGCAGATAGGATGTCAAAACATTGTTTCCTCGAAGATTTTTCTTGAGGAAAGGTTGTATGTGATACAACCGGAAGGTTTTGTCAATCCTGAAAGATGCTAATAAGTATGCAAAGCTCCAGCAATCCTTCTAGGGACTGGAGTAAGAATCTCGGAGTTGGAATGTATGCTTTGATGAGATGATCAAAGATTTTGGGTGTATACAAAGTTTATGAGAAACTTGTATTTCCAAAGAAGTGAGTGGGAGCACTATAGAATTTCTGATGAGTATATGTTGTTAACATATTTTTAATCAGAAATGACGTAGAATTTCTGGAAAGCATATAGGGATATTTGGAAAGTGTTTTTCAATAAAAACCTGGATTAAGCTATTTGAACATTGAGCATCAAGATCTATAAGGATAGATCAAAACGCTTAATGGTACTTTCAAATGAGCACATACCTTGACATGATCTTGAAGGTGTTCAAGATGGATCAGTCAAAGAAGGAGTTCTTGCCTGAGTTGTAAGGTATGAAGTTAAGACTTAAAGCTCGACCACGGCAGAATAGAAAGGACGAAGGTCGTCCCCTATGCTTAAGACATAGGCTCTACAGTATGCTATGCTGAGTACCGCACCTGAAGTGTGCCTTGCCATGAGTCAGTCAAGGGGTACAAGAGTGATCCAAGAATGGATCACAGTACAGCGGTCAAAGTTATCCTTAGTAACTAGTGGACTAAGGAATTTTTCTCGATTATGGAGGTGGTAAAAGAGTTCGTCGTAAAGGGTTACGTCGATGCAAGCTTAACACCTATCCGGATAGCTCCGATAGAGATACCGGATACGTATAATGGAGCAACAATTTAGAATAACTCCAAGTAGAACAGTTATTTGGAATAGCTCCAAATAGAACATGGTAGCTGCATCTAGGAGATGACATAGAGATTTGTAAAGCACACACGGATCTGAAAGGTTCAGACCCATTGACTAAAACCTCTCTCACAAGCAACATGATCAAACCCAGAACTCATTGAGTGCTAATCACATAGTGATGTGAACTAGATTATTGACTCTAGTAAACTCTTGGGAGTTAGTCACATGGGGATGTGACCTTGAGTGTTAATCACATATCGATGTGAACTAGATTATTGACTCTAGTGCAAGTGGGAGACTATTGGAAATATGCCCTAGAGGCAATAATAAATTGGTTATTATTATATATTTCCTTGTTCATGATAATCGTTTATTATCCATGCTATAATTGTATTGATAGGAAACTCAGATACATGTGTGGATACATAGACAACACCATGTCCCTAGTAAGCCTCTAGTTGACTAGCTCGTTGATCAATAGATGGTTACGGTTTCCTGACCATGGACATTGGATGTCATTGATAACGGGATCACGTCATTAGGAGAATGATGTGATGGACAAAGACCCAATCCTAAGCCTAGCACAAAGATCGTGTAGTTCGTATGCTAAAGCTTTGCTAATGTCAAGTATCATTTCCTTAGACCATGAGATTGTGCAACTCCCGGATACCGTAGGAGTGCTTTGGGTGTGCCAAACGTCACAACATAACTGGGTGGCTATAAAGGTACATTACAGGTATCTCCAAAAGTGTCTGTTGGGTTGGCACGAATCGAGACTGGGATTTGTCACTCCGTGTAAGCGGAGAGGTATCTCTGGGCCCACTCGGTAGGACATCATCATATGCGCAATGTGACCAAGGAGTTGATCACGGGATGATGTGTTACGGAACGAGTAAAGAGACTTGCCGGTAACGAGATTGAACAAGGTATAGGGATACCGACGATTGAATCTCGGGCAAGTACAATACCGCTAGACAAAGGGAATTGTATACGGGATTGATTAAGTCCTTGACATCGTGGTTCATCCGATGAGATCATCGTGGAACATGTGGGAGCCAACATGGGTATCCAGATTCCGCTGTTGGTTATTGACCGGAGAACGTCTCGGTCATGTCTGCATGTCTCCCGAACCCGTAGGGTCTACACACTTAAGGTTCGATGACGCTAGGGTTATAAAGGAAGCTTGTATGTGGTTACCGAATGTTGTTCGGAGTCCCGGATGAGATCCCGGACATCACGAGGAGTTCCGGAATGGTCCGGAGGTAAAGATTTATATATAGGAAGTCCTATTTCGGCCATCGGGACAAGTTTCGGGGTCATCGGTATTGTACCGGGACCACCGAAAGGGTCCCGGGGGCCCACCGGGTGGGGCCACCTATCCCGGAGGGTCCCATGGGCTGAAGTGAGAAGGGATCCAGCCCAAAGTGGGCTGGGGCGCCACTTCCCCTAGGGCCCATGCGCCTAGGGTGAAAGGGGAACCCTAAGGAAGAGTCCCAAGGAGGGAAGGCATCTCCTAGGTGCCTTGGGGGGGAGGGAAACCTCCCCTGGCCACCGCCCCTAGGAGATTGGATCTCCTAGGGCTGGCGCACCCCCCCTTGGTCTCCCTATATATAGTGGGGGTAGGAGGGCCTCTTGAGACACCCCTTATGCCTTTGGTGCAGCCCCTCCCTCTCTCCCAAGTTCTTCTCCTCTCCCGTGGTGCTTGGCGAAGCCCTGCAGGATTGCCACGCTCCTCCATCACCACCACGCCGTTGTGCTACTGCTGGATGGAGTCTTCCTCAACCTCTCCCTCTCTCCTTGCTGGATCAAGGCGTGGGAGACGTCACCGGGCTGTACGTGTGTTGAACGCGGAGGTGCCGTGCGTTCAGCACTTGATCATCGGAGATTTGGATCACGACGAGTACGACTCCATCGACCCCGTTCACTTGAACGCTTCCGCTTAGCGATCTACAAGGGTATGTAGATGCACTCTCCTTTCCCTCGTTGCTGGTCTCTCCATAGATAGATCTTGGTGACACGTAGGAAAATTTTGAATTTATGCTACGTTCCCCAACAGGAGTTAGGGTTGGAAGGTCTCCGAGGGGCCCACAAGCCTAGGGGGCCCTTGGGGCATGCCCCTAGGGCTTGTGGCCTCCTAGTAGGTCTTCTAGCCTCCTCTCGGAGCTTCCTAGGTTTCTTCTGGTCCAAGAAAAATCATCGTAAAGTTTTATTCCGTTTGGACTTCGTTTGATATTGATTTTCTGTAAAAGCCAAAAACAAGGAAAAAAATAGCAACTGGCACTTGGCCCTAGGTTAATAAGTTAGTCCCAAAAATAATATAAAATAGAATATTAATGCATATAAAACATCCAAAACAGTTAATATAATAGCATGGAATAATAAAAAATTATAGATACGTTGGAGACATATCAGCCGCTCACATGTGTATTGATGTGGAAGGAGTAGCGCGGGGTCACTCACAGTTTCCCCACACGGTGGCATAATAACACATGATGAGTCCGGGATGATGTGGAAAGAGTAGTGGGGTGGCACGCCCTAAGCATGTCATGCTATCATCCTCTTCGTTGTTAAAATCATCAATAATGTCATACCATTGTTGACCCTCTGTAAGTCATTCATGTGCCTCATGCGGCCACCGGTCACCGCCTATGTTGATGTGGAAGGAGTTGCGTGGCTCCACATGCTAATCCCGCCATATTATAGTCCTCTTCATTGTGAAAAGTAATGTTGGTGCCACACCATCGTCGACGCCCATGGGATATCCATTTGTCTCATGCGGCGGCACACTTACACACAGTGAGACCAGTCTGATTTGGCATGACTAGTGTAGGGTCACACCCTCAGCCTATCATAGTATCGCCTATTTGATGTTAAAAGGATGGTCAATGTCACACCATTTGTCGATGCTCCTAAGCCATTCATTTGTCTCATGTGGTCGTCGCTCACAAGTGATAGCCCTAGGCTGATGCAGAAGGAGTAGCATGGGATCACGTGCTAAGCCCGTCATAATGTAGTCCCCCTTAGTGTTAAAAGGAAGGCTTGTCTCATACCATCACTAACATTCTAGAGCCGCGGACGCACACTCACGCGTGATTGGGGCGAGGTCGATTTGGAAGGAGTAGTTTGCGGTTACACTAATCCCATTGACTTGTAGTCCTCTTAAATGTTAAAATGAAGATTGGTGACATATCATCATCGATGCTCTTGAGTTGTCCATTTGCCTCACGCAACCACATGCTTACACATGTTAGGGCCAAACCGACATGGGAATGAGTAGTGTGGAGTCGTATTGAGCCCATCGTGATGCAATCCTATTTTAGTGTTAATAGGAAGGCCGACACATGACACCATTTTCAACACTCTCAAGTTGTCCATTTGCCTCCCTTATCGCACGCTCATAGGTGATGGAGCATGATGTAGTGGAATAGAAGCATGGAGTCGTGTGATAACCACATAAGGTTGTAGCTCTAAGGTCACACCATCGTCTAGGCTCTCAAGCTATTCATTTGCCTTATATGGGGTCACATGATAAGCTAGTGCATAGTCCTCTTCAATGTTAGAAGAAAGTGCATGTCATAATTTTTCTTCGTATGCCAAGCAAGTATCTGAATAACATACTATGAGACAAATTTCCTCTCACTAGCCGTGAATATACCCATGCCATCCATGCACAATTACTTTGTGATTAATTGGTAGAGGAAGATTAATTCAAGCACCCATTGATCATACTGTTATGCCCAGTGGATTGGTTCTGTTGCATAAAATCACGAAAACAATCTTGAGAATGGAATCAAGAACATCTTTAGTATTTCCCTAAAATCTCTTGAACTATATAAAAAACTTCACTTTGAGGACTTATACCCGATCTAGCCCTTCCCTCATATCTTCAATTTCTCAAAAGTTTAAGGACTTACCCCTCACAATAGCCCTCCCTCCTTAAATTTAAGCCGCCACTCAAAATCTTCATAAAGCTTTTATTTCCTCTCTCAGACTCAGTCATCGCCCACCTCCTCGGCGACAACGTCTCAGAGTTCCCCGTCGTCCATGTCGACTACGCGCGACAACCCCGACTACCCCCACCCCACGCTTTCTCCCTCCTCGACGATTGCCAAGCTCCTGTAATCGCCGCTATCTCCCTCCACCATAGCTACAACAAATAAGAACGTAGTGATTGAGATAACTCACACATAACTCGTCGGGAGCTACTAGCCTCTCGAAAGAGGTCATTGTTGAGGAGGGCAACTGCCGAAGGGCCTCATGATGCTACATGCGCCCTTCGCCTCTATTGTCGGGATCCTTCGTCAGAGGCCGATATGGTGGCAGAGGTGGTGACATGTGTGAAGACGAGGCTCTGGACCTCGTCGATCGGTGTGGGAAGGATATGTCGGGGCGGAGGTGTACGAGGTTGGCGCGGGTGAGACCCTATCGCGAAAACATGCATGAACAACACCATGAAGCAGTGGCCCCTATTGTTTTAGAGCTCAAGGTGGGACATCTTAGCACCGTTAGTGTAGATCCTAGCACGGTAGAGGTCAAAGGGGCCCCACTCAATGAATACCTTGATGCACAAGCCGACAAAGGCAGAGGGGACATGGTCTATCTTGGTGGATTCGAGTCGCGGGGATGTCGATTTGGAGAATAAAGGATAGGAAGAGAGACGGGCTTGCATGCGGGACCCAGGGTGTAGAGGAAGAAGAAAGGATAGGGAGAGAGATGGGTTTCCTTTACTCTTGAGAATGGAATTAAGAAAGGAGATGGAGAATGGAGTTTAAGCAGCCACTTGATATCTCCCTAAAGCTTCTCTCCCCCCCTCTCAGACTCAGTCATCACCCAACTCCTCAACGGCAGCGTCTTGGAGCTCCCGGTCGTCCGTGTCGACTATGTGCGGCCTCGTCGACCCCCTCCTCACGACCACCCTGCTCCCGTAATCGCCCTCGTCGCTCTCCACTATGGCTACAAACATAGAAGAGCAAAACGATCGAGATGGATCACACAAAACTCACCAGGAGTTACTGGCCTCTCGAGAGAGGTCATGGCCGAGGAGGAGGACGAGTCGAAGGGTCCAACGATAGTCGATAGTCGTGCTCCTTCATCGGAGGCTGAGCTGGTGGCAGAGGTGGCGATGAGACTCTAGCCCTTGCCGGCTGGTATGGGGAGGATCATGCTGGGGCGGAGGCGTAGGAGGTCGGCGCGGATGAGGCCCTGTTGGGAAGCCGCACATAGACAAGACAATGAAGTCATAGCCCCTCTCGTTTTAGAGCTTGGGGCATGACACCTTGACACCATTGGTGTAGATCCTGACGCGGTAGACGCCAAACGAGCCCCGCTCGGTGAATACCTTGACGCGCAAGCCGACAGAGGCAAAGGGGCAGGATGTATCTCTGTTGGATTCGGTCACGGGGATGTCGGTTTGGAGAATAAAGGAGAGGGAAAGAGACATGCTTCCATGCGGGACCCGGGGTTTAGTGGGAGTTAACTGAGGGAAGAGTAAGATGCAACAAAATTAACTCATCAAAATCTAAAGGGCCAAGGTTTTCGAGTTGTTCCCTAAAAAAAAAGGTTTTGAAGTTGTTTGAGAAATGAAAAATTGGAGGAACGGCTAGAGATGCTCTGCCCCCCTGCCTTTTAACCATGGCTAGCTGTCATCGGTGCATGTTTTTTCTGCTTTAAAGCAAATGAGCCCTTATGTGCAACATTACAACAAGCAAGGTGTCATGAGAAACTAATGCCTGCTGGCGCTTAATGAAAACAATTAAGAAATAAAATAAAACCCTCGAGCAGAGTACCAGGCCGCACAGCCTTCTCCCTCTATAAAACCCCTGCCTACTTTCTTTCTTCCACCTTGACTCCCCACTCTCGCTCGGCCCACCACCATTGACACAGCACAGAGATCATGAAGAGATCCCCTCCTCCTCCTCCTCCTCAGCCATCTCCTTCTTCTTCGCCGGCATGCTCGCTGTCGCCGTCGCCGTCGTCTCCTTCCTCCTCCGACTCGTCCTCGATCGCCATTCCCCGCAAGCGGGCGCGGACGCAGAAGGCCGGGAGCGCCAAGGCCAAGGCAGCGCCCAAGCGGGCCAAGAAAGACGCGAGCAGGAGCAGCAAGGAGTCTGACGCCTCCGCCAATGGCGCCGCCGCGGCAGGGAAGAGGAGCTCCATCTACAGAGGGGTCACAAGGTATGGATCATGCCTGTATTCCGTGGATTGATTTCGATCTCTGCCCGCAAAGTAACCAGTCAATTGCGCATTGCCGCTGATTAATTAGGAGTCGCACAATTGGTTGGTCCCCAACCTTGGCTTGCATGTCAAAAGTCTGCACCCTTTTTTCCTTCCTGATCTCTCGGAGAGCCTGTTAAGCATGATCCCGGTGGAGTTCTTGAATTCGGCCATCGGATTTTCTTGCCGTGCTCCATTTGAATAATTCGGTCAACTGCTGTTAGTTGTTAGGAAGTAGGAGGGCTGGTTGATCTGCAATCTGCATTACTGCTGCCTGCTCATTTAATCCGGTCAATCAGTTTTTCCTTACTTTTTTATCTCCTTGAAAGGCAAGTGCTTATATTGATCAGCTGCATCCATGTCAATATGTACCCAGGCACAGGTGGACGGGCAGATTCGAGGCACACCTCTGGGACAAGAACTGCTTCACTTCCATCCAGAACAAGAAGAAAGGGAGGCAAGGTAGATTTTTTTCCTTCACTTCTTCTGATTTTCAGATTTAAATCGCATTAATGTTTCAGATTTATAGAATTGTTTTTGTAAGCATCAAAGGAAAAATAGAGATGCAATACGAGGATGGTACCTAATACTGAATAAAAAACTGCAAGGTCCTTGTGACCGAGGCTGCTCTGGATCCTGATATTCCCATCTCTGATATTAGCACAAAGCATATTTTTTTCTTCCGTAAAGCGAAACGAATTTATTAAGGCTGACATTCTGATTATACTTTTTTATCTCTTTGTTTTCTGTTATCTTTTGTGGGGGTCCTTGTCTGGTGATCTGCATGTGACTGCGATCTACTTCTGCTTTGATGCTGTGTTGGCTCAATAGTCTATCTGGGTAAGTCCCACAAGCATATTTGTAGACACACATCCAGCCTACCTGTTTTTGGCAGATTCATGTCACTTGTCATTTTTTTTCTTCAATTTTCCTTTAGAATCAAAATACTTATAATCTGCTTGTTGACGATTTGGTTGTCAATTCTGCAGGGGCTTATGATACAGAGGAGGCAGCTGCTCGTGCGTACGATCTTGCAGCTCTCAAATATTGGGGCCCTGAAACCACACTGAATTTCACTGTACGTTGTTCTCCTCTTGGAAATAGAAAAAGTAATGCATTGATATGAATGTGTACATATATATCCAAGTTGCTGCGTCAGTTCCTGTTTGGTACAAGCAGGAGCCAGGGTGTGTCTTGGCAAACACCACCATTGACTCGAGAGTTATGGTGGTGACAGCAGAGAGAGTAGTAACGTCTTGACAGCCCATGTCGCTTGTGTTTTAGTAGCACTACTACTAGATGAGCAACACGCATAAAAAGACGGCCTTGAATGTGCTGGTTGTATAACAACTGTTTGTTGTTTTTCTCAACAAAATAAACATAGTTACTTACCATGAGAAATTATATTAATTCATGGACGGACGCATGCTGCAGGTGGATGAGTACGCGAAAGAGAGGTCGGAGATGGAGGGGGTGTCACGGGAGGAGTACCTCGCCGCCCTCCGCCGCCGGAGCAGCGGCTTCTCAAGGGGGGTCTCCAAGTACAGGGGCGTCGCCAGGTACTACACTATTACTGCATTAATTAGCAGCTCCGTTTGGGTAACACTATTGCGAGGCATGCAAAATTCATGAAGAGACACGTGGCATGCAAGTGCCAAGTGTATGCTACGTGGGATACAGGGATGGTGCTGACTCGGGAGGAGGGACCTTTCTGGTCGACTGACAAAATAGGGGTACGTAGGCAGCTAGGATCCATCTGCACCGTGGAGTCAGTGGCATGCGTCAGCTGGCAGGCAGAAAGTGCAACGTCATACCCCAGCCAGCCATGTCATCTAGAGTGGCCACAGATGGCTCACCTACCTACCTCTTTCTCCCGTCAGCTTCGTGTGTCGAAAAAAGTCCAACCTGGCCGACAGCAGGCCGCCGGTTTGGAAATTCGACTGGAATTCACAGAAACGGCTCAACAATATGCATCCAACTTTTTTCTCGTGACTAATTTTGACAAAACACGGGAACTAATTTTGCTGAAATTTCAGAGAGAAACAGTTGGATTTGTTGTGTCTGAATATATGTAAATGTTTATCATTTTGGGTGCAGGCACCACCACAATGGGCGGTGGGAGGCGCGAATTGGGCGGGTGCTGGGGAACAAGTACCTATACCTGGGAACCTTTGGTGAGCTCCTCCTCCTACTCCTTTGAGCAAGAAAACAGTTTTAATTAATCGGCATTGAAAGGCTACCATTGTTCGTTGTAGAATCGTCCTGCTTAACATTCCGCAAGAGCAGAGCAGCTGCCCACCTAACTTTTACCAGAATTTTATGATCAAACCTAACACCCACATATATTCAATGGCATGCACTTGTTGTTTCCCTCCCTTCAATGCACCACACCCGGCCTTACCCTGATGCTGCTACCATAATCTTTACTACTAGCATGTTAATTACTAGTTGTTCTCGCTTTATTTCTACTTTCTTTTTATTTTCTATGTATCTGAAAAAGAAAGAAAGGAAGAAAAAAGGGGCAGTGGCAGGGTCAAGATTCAGGACCATGAGAGAGACAGACCAAGATACCATCCTGTGTGCAATCCCAAGGGGATTGCTCAACTTGCCCTAAGAATAACATTAAGCACACAGACAGAGCGTTGGATCAGATCATACGCAATGCCTGCACCGCTAATTACCAGTAAATACTGCGGGCATGTGAGCAGCACGTGGTGGGAGTGGTAATGCCACCGGCTGGTGCATAGGGATCTTCAATCTCTCCCTGTCTTCTTTTCACTTGCCTCTCTGACTCAGCAGTGAGTGGTCGCCTCACGTGCATGGGGCATGCCCTCCTCTCTGTCAAAAAACAGACCAGATCAAGATTCAGGATCCAAATCACCGCACAAATGATATGATTCACCACACTAACAGCAGAGATAAAAAAGAAAAAAAAATCCCCAAAGGGCGAGAAGATCGCCACTAAAGGGCAGGTTGCCACAAGAGTTCTCTAGTTAATTACTGCAGTAGCAAAACACCGCAATCAACTCTAGTGACCAGCACATGTGAAAGTAGCAAGCATCCCATCCACATCCACTGTCGTCTTTCAGGCAACTAGGGTGTGAAATTCAGCATCTTCTACTCTAGATATCTGATGCTTGCGCTCATTCACTGATACCACCAAACAACTCTTGTCCTTTGGGAGAACAATGGAGCCAATTTGACACAAGTTGGTAAATTCTGTGATTTAGCTCACCATAGTGCATCTACTTTCTTCCTGCAGATACCCAAGAGGAAGCAGCCAGGGCCTATGATCTTGCGGCCATCGAATACCGAGGCGCCAACGCCGTAACCAACTTCGACATTAGCCGCTACCTGGACCAGCCACAGTTACTGACACAACTGGAGCAGGGGCCACAGGTGGTGCCAGCATTGCAAGAGGAGCTTCAACATGATCACCAAAGTGACAATGCAGTCCAAGAGCTCAACTCAGGTGAAGCGCAGAAACCAGGTAGCGTCAACGAGCCCATTGCAGTGGATGACACAGACAACACCGGAGACATGGGTCCCCCCCTTGTGTTTGACAGCGGCGTCGAGGAGAACCTGTGGAGCCCTTGCTATGAATTGGAGAACTTCTTTGGGCCCAACAACAGCAACTCGATGAATCTGAGCGAGTACTTCAACGTAAACGATGCCACCTTTGAGAGCAACATCGGGTACCTGTTCGAAGGATGTCCCGACATCGACGACTGCAGCACCAGGCATGGCACAGGCCTGGCGGCGCTCGGTTTTCTCAAGGAAGGTGACGATAATATGAAGGATGTTCCAGACATGGATGCAGAATTAACTCCTCAAGCAAACGATGTCTCCTGCCCTCCAAAAATGATCACTGTGTGTAATTGAGTATCTCTGTGCTCTCATGTCCAAGGAAGGTTTCAGGTTTTCATGTTGGGTATACTTCTTAGCTAGCTCCTTGTAGGCTGTCTGTCTGTCTGATCAGGTCGGAAATTCATGTGTTCATCCCCATCCTTTGAGAAAAACCCAAAGGCATTCTACTTGGTATGGTATGAGTGCCAATGTTCCTTTTTCTTCTCCTTAAAAGTTACCCAGAAGGCTAATATACTAACCTCAACGAGATGTGCTCACTTAACCTCGGTTTAACCAATCACATTGTGATAGCTTACAAGTTTCATTCATGTATTTACCCTTTATTTTTTGAGTTGGATTCATGTATTTACTTGTTCCTATAGAAGTACGGTGGTCCTAATATACTACTCCCTCTGTAAAACATCTTATATTTGTTTGAGGACGTATTACAATATAGCTTGCTTGATTTGAAAATTCCCGCTACGAATGCAGAGAATGTCCTAGGTCCCCCCAAAAAAATCTTGATGGAAGAATCTTAACTTCCATTCAACACAAATGCCATCTGTGGTAAAAACAAAAACAAATGCCAAGTACTTAGAAGCAACGTTCTTGCAACAAGTTTTCGCCGTAGAAATAGTTCAATAAAAGTTCCCGTCATGGTTATTCTTTTTCCTTTTCAAATCAGAAAAAACAGAGGCAGAACCTCAGGATATATTCTGGTAAACGTAATGTTTATTTGGCGAATTGTCATGTTATAGTGTGTCTAGCCAACCAAATAGTGGAAATGACATACGTATTAAACTTAACAAAGGGCTACATAACATTTTCTTTTTTTCTTCTCGAGATGACATGAAATGTATAAGAGGGAGCCTGTAACCGATGGTTTCTCTACACGGCAAGGTGGGAGACAAGGAATGGATCATCAGTCATCAAGCCAACCGCAGGAGCCTGGCTGTGGACGCAGGAACAAGTGCTTCGGCGCAAATGAATCGATGGGCTTCACCCTACCGCGGCCAGTTTCTGCCGGCTGAGGGGACTGAGATGGATTGCAGGACGCTAGGCGGTCGAGTAGCTCGTCTTCGTCGGGTATATCGTGCCCGTGAGGTGCACCTCTATGCCTTTCTGCTGCATCAGGATTTCTCGCATCTGGAAAGACAATATGGTCCCTCTTGGGAGTTCCCAGCTCTTCTTGAATCTCATGCTTCCTGAAAACATTTACAGAAATTCACAGAGGGTACCAGAAACCAAGACAAATGGAAAACAGGAGAAATTATGTGGCTGATCAAAGTAGGAGAATCAACAGACCTGCAGTAGATTAAAATTTGATCAGGTAGAATGCCATCCCATGCCCTTTGTGGAGTAGCCTCTTCCTCGTCCTCTACCAAGGAAATATCCCTGGAAAACAAGTAAAGGTGACGACCAGAAATTCTTATTTTCTGCAATGGGACATTACATAAAAGAGACCGGGTTGAGGATGGCAATGCAAAGGCAAACCTTGGCAAGCACTTCCGGTGATATACAGTAGGACAGCGCCTGCATACTGCGAATTGCATTTCCTTGTCATGCTTGTTCTCTGCTTCCTTACACCGCTTACATTTATGCACGGGACAACTGAATTCCAGTCCACCAGCAACACAATGCTCAAAACATGTGGCCTTGGCTTTGTTATCAGGGTAGAGTATTTTAGCAACACATCCCGGGTGGTAAAAGTGCCCACACTTTTGCTCCTTACATTGGAATACCTGAAAAGCCATCAAGAAATGGGTAAGAAAATTAAGTATTTTATAAGATGAGAACACACAAGCATTATACTCCCTCCATTTTTATTTACTTCGCATATTAGCTTTGACCTAAGTAAAACTTTACAAAGTTTGACCAAATTTATAGAAAACAATATAAACTTTCACAGTAAAAAATATATATGATGCGAAAATATATCCAATGATGATTCTAATGGTATTGATTTGGTATTGTGGATGTTAATATTTTTCGTATAAATTTGGTCAAAGTTTACAAAGTTTGACTTGAGACAATGCTAATACGCAGAGTAAATAAAAATGGAGGGAGTAATTATTACTCGTATAGATGTGCAGCACACAAAGTCAAACGCCTTCTAAGATTTAATTTCACTGCAAAGCTCTGACATGGTCCTGACATACGCGCATATCCCAATACAAGCTGGCGGATAAGATAAGAAGGTATAAGACCGAGCTCAACAACACCTTTCCTGACAGGTAAGCAAATAAGCACATCATCATCGAGTGCGGCGTTGGTGTGCTCGATGTCAATTTGTGGTGGCAGTCCATCCAGCTTTGAATACACCGGGTGATAGATTTGACACCGATGGTTTGGATGCGAGGGGATATGTATATGTTTGATTTGGCACGATCGTCAAAATTTCTATACATGCAGTATATAGTTTTTTATTAATTCACAGCAACACATTGGTGTTGCACTACTTTCTAACATCTTAGAAAATACTATAATGAAAAAGGCATCTTGAAATGCTTCCTATTTCTTATAACTTTTGAGCAATATACTTAATTTCATTTCTTCATCTCTTCTGACATAAACAAAGACAGAAAGTATCGATGAAAGATAATGAAATGTATCTGTTCTGCATACCTCAGGACCTGCTGTTAAGTTTGAAGACCCCAATAATCCACAAGCAAAACATTGATGCTGCTTATGCTTGCAGTTCTCGCACAAATATAACCCCTTTTCCTGAATTACCATTCAAAATATGAAGCAAAATGTCAACTCCTATACATAAATAGAAGTGCAAAATGAAAAACGACTAAAATATATCATATACCGCTAGTGCTTTATGCTTTTGCCACTTTGCTTCATTTAGCCCAAGGGTTGTGCACATTGATCTTTCACCATGTCCTTTGGTTGGGTGGAAGGATCTCAGACATCCACCATCACAGCTAAAAAAACATAATGTAAGAAGGAAAATTGACATAAAGCAAGGAATGCGGTTCGTTCAAAGCAACAGGAAATTCAACAAACTTGCATCTATAACACTGGAAACCATAACTCAGTGTTGCGTTACAAACACATTGATGACAATATTGAAGAAGATCCATATATTTCATTTCAAACATGATGCCTATCACAATATTGGTGGGGCTGAATCACAGAACAATTTCTGGACATAGTGAACGTGCTATCTATTTGGAAACAACTATCATGTGAATGTCAGCTATCCGAGTAGAAAAGTACAGCATTCCTAGTTTCATTAGTTTGGTTGAAGAAACATGGAATCTGTTGCTTAAAGAACACTAATTAACTACAACGTTACACAACCAATGCCCGTGTTATGTGTCAAGAAACTAAATTGCTCTATAGAGTGGGTCAAAGTTTCAGTGGAGAACGATTCTCGAGGAAAGAAAGTGAATTCGCGATCACAACTGGACATTCATTAAAGATGAAGCCGCTGAAACTTGATTGTAGATAAACCTACCAGATTAAATCACCACCATCGTCGCAGAATGCACAAACTTCCCTCTGCACAAAAATTAGATATGTTAGCTTCGCAAAATTGGGCTTAAGTAGACCAGCAGAAAACGAACACAAAATCTGGGAACTAGTTAAGAAAAGGAAAATATGGTAATATGCTAGGCATATGGGTGGAAAAATTCAACTGAATCAAGAAAATGGTTAATGTAGTTGCCTCCAGAGAAGTCCATGGTTAAGAGCTTAAGGCTACTTGTGTAATTTCGAAAAACAAGATGACAACAAGCTAGGCATATGGGTGTCAAAAATCTGGGAACATGAGTACATCACTGCTAACTTCGCTTATAGCTTTGTAATGGCATTTTTTGTAGGTTGTTTTCTGTAGTCACATTTTTTATTATGCCAAGTTGGCAGTGCCATATTTCAAATTAACCAAGTTCAAAAAGAAAGAGTCAAACTTGTTTAAGTTTGACCAACACTGTACACAAATGTGGTAAGATCTAAACCACCAAATACACATGGTACAAAAAATATATTTCATAAATAAATAATCTCATGAGACTAATTTGGTGTTATAGATGTTAATATATTTTTCTATAGACTTGGTCAAACTTAAACAAGTTTTGACTTAGAACAAACCCAGAACTTGAATTATTTTGGAACAGAGGTATAGTATGCGGTACCTGCTGAGGCTCAACTGGTGCCTCGCCATTGGCCCTCTTGTGCCTGCTGTCCTCAACACTCTTTGCCTTGCGGAGTTTGCTCACTCGCACCTTTATCACGGCCATGATCTCCCCCAAGGATCGGGCAAGGCAGATCTGCTGCCAAGACGCGAACTTTAGTTTTTCATAGGGTCCCAAACAAAAAAAGAGAAGAAAAAAACTGTCAATCTCCCTCCCCCCTCCGCGGAGAAGTGCGGCGACCGAGCCGACAGACCGGACGCGGGCGGAAGTGAGAATCGCTCACCTCGAATCCTCTGGACCTACTCCTCTAGCGGATGCTGCAAAATCTCGGCCGCTGAAATCGCCATTAGGTTCGGATCGCTGGAATTTATGGAGCCTGGGACGCGTGATGGCGAAATCAGACTCGGATCGGTAACGATTATGGAGCCTGACACGCGTGATGGCAAAAATCGGATTCGGCACACACGTTATTATGCATAAATCATCTACCGTGTTGGACCCACCTGTCTGTCAGGAACTAGCTAGCAATCGGGATGCGATCTAGAGATTTGGAGGGGAGAGATTGCGGAATTCCGCCCAGATCTCGAATGTATGTATTAATATATGGATTTACTTAGCCATTTAGGCAATTCTCAGCAACAGCACGATGCCTCCAGCCAGCCATAGCCCGGCAACGGGGTGAAACGGAACAGTAACAGCTAACGGTAAAGACACAATTCAATCTAACGGCTAGCGACGAGCGGTAACAGTGAGGAGTCATCTTAGCCGGCCGTTTCTTCTAAAACGTTTTCCTTGATCTGCTACAGTTAACTGAAACTATCGACACCTGGTTCAGTCCTGACATTGCCCCCTTCTTGAGTTTCGACGTGGCCTCACGACGATGTTGCTTCTCGCTGCCATGCTCGTGTAGTGGTACTGAAGAACTCGGGGTACGTGTACTTGATGAAATCCGCGTTCTCCCATGTTGCATCTTCAGGTGGCAAGTTAACCCATCGAATCAGCCATTGCACCACTGGCACGTTGTGTCTCTGAACCTGATGAACTTGAAGTACTTCGACTGGCCCCATTTTCATTGTACCGTCCGCATTCACCAATGGTAGGTTAGGGCTTGGGATGGATTTGTCCCCTATGTGCTTCTTCAGCTGGCTGACATGAAAAACAGGGTGTATTTGCACTTTATCTGGTAACTGTAATCTGTATGCAGAATTGCCCACTTTTTGTGTCACCAGAAAAGGCCCATAGAACTTGTTTTGTAACTTCAGTGCTCCCCTGAATCCAAATGCAGCTAGTCTATAGGGTGCCATTTTGAGGTAAACATGATCTCCAACTTGAAAAAATTCTTTCACTTCTCTTGGTGTCTGCAAATTTCTTCATCCTGTTCTGAGCCAACAACAAGTTCTCTTTCAGTTGTTGCAAAATTTGTTGTTTGGCAGACAGAAAATCTTGTGCTTTTGGATCATCAGGACCAGGAATGGCCAACTCTGAAATGAGTGGTGGAGGAAAACCATATAAAGCCTGGAAGGGGGACATCTTGATTGTTGTGTGGTAAGTAGTGTTCTACCAGAATTCAGCTAGAGATAACCATGAAAGCCATTTCTTAGGAGCTGAAGTTGTCGTGCATCTTAAGTAAGTTTCCAGGCACTGATTTACTCTCTCGGTCTGACCATCAGTTTGTGGATGATATGCTATGCTGTACCTTAGTTCTACTTTAAGGGCTGCAAAAATATCTCTCCAGAGTTGACTAGTAAAAATTCTGTCTCTATCAGATATGATCATTTTAGGAGGGCCATGCAGTCTAATTATGTTATCCACAAAAGCTTGAGCCACACTGAGTACTGTATATGGGTGAGAAAGTGGGATGAAATGTGCATATTTAGTAAATCTGTCCATTATTACCATGATCACATCTTTTCCCTGAGAACTAGGCAGTCCTTTAATAAAGTCCATTGATATATGTTGCCATGCCATGTCAGCTACAGGGAGTGGCTCCGGTAGTCCAGGTTGCAAGCAGTTTTCATGTTTTGCTCTTTGGCAGATGGGACAGGCGGCAATGAAAGCCTCTACTGTTGATTTCAATCCAGGCCAGTAGAAAATGCTTTTAACTCTGTGGTAAGTTGCTCTTCTTTCAGAATGACCCCCCACAGGAGAACTATGCAGTGCAAGTAGTAGTTTGTTTCTTAACTCAGGGATATTGCCCACCAAATTTTTTCCCTTATATCTTATAATGCCAGCTGTAAGGGAATAATCTGATACTGAGTTGTCTTTCTTCAGTAGCAATTTCTCCAACAACTGAAGACTTCCTGGGTCTTTGTGATAACTGTCAACTAGTTCTTCTGCCCATATAGGAGTAGCAGCAGAGATGGCCATGCATTTAGGGAGCAGTCTTGACAATGCATCAGCTACTTTGTTCTGAATCCCTTTTTTATATTGGATGGTGAAATTAAATTCCAATAGCTTCATCATCAACTTATGTTGTACTCCTTCAGTAATTTTCTGGTCAGTTATAAACTTTAGTGACTGCTGGTCTGTTTTGATAATTAGCTCTTTGCCCAAGAGATAGTGCCTCCACCTCTTGAGAGCTTCCAGAATGGCCAAGGCCTCTTTTTCATAAGTAGACAGAGCAACATTTCTAGGGCAGAGAGAAGAACTGTAATAAGATATAGGTCTTCCCTGCTGCATTAACACAGCTCCAATACCTTTCCCACAAGCATCAGTTTCCAACATAAAAGATTGTGTGAAATCTGGTAGAGCCAACACAGGAGCAGATGTGAGAGCTTGTTTTAGTTGTTGGAAAGCCGTATTATGCTCAGGTTGCCAGGAGAAGTTGCCCTTTTTTAACAAGTCATGAAGGGGTCTGCATATTATACCATAACCTTTAATAAATCTTCTGTAATATCTAGCCAGACCCAAAAAACTTCTCAGTTTAGTTATGTTTTCAGGAGTTGGCCATTCTGCTATAGCTGAAATTTTCTGGGGGTCTGTTGCTACCCCTTTCTCAGAGATAACATGACCCAAATACTCCACTTGCTGTACTGCAAATACACACTTGGACATCGTTGCATATAGCTGATTTTCTCTGAGCAATTCCATTACTAGTTTGATATGTTCCAAGTGTTCATTGAGAGATTTGCTGAATATTAATATGTCATCGAAGAAAACCAATACAAACTTCCTCAAGTAAGGGGAAAATATGGTGTTCATTAATTCCTGAAATGTACCAGGAGCATTTGAAAGTCCAAATGGCATAACAAGATATTCAAAATGCCCTAGAAATGTTCTAAAAGCAGTTTTTGGTATATCTTCAGGAGACATCCTGATCTGATGGTACCCAGACCTTAAGTCCAATCTTGTGAAGTATTTTGCTCCTTAGAGTTCATCTAACAAATCTTCTATAACTGGTATAGGAAATTTATTTTTAATGGTGAGAGCATTGAGCTTTCTGTAGTCTGTACATAACCTCATAGGTCCATCCTTTTTCTTTACTAGGAGGACAGGAGCTGCAAAAGGGCATTGACTGTGTTTTATCATGTGTGCAGCTAGCAGCTTTTTGATTTGCTTTTCCATTTCCTTCTTTTGGTGCTGAGGAACCCTGTAAGGTCTGACCTGAGGTGGAGTAGCCCCAGCTACTAGAGGAATTTTGTGGTCCAGAACTCTCTGTGGTGGCAGTGTTTTTGGCTCTTCAAAGAGATTTGCATATTCCAGTAGTAACTTTTGTATTTGAGGAGGGGTTTTGAAATCTGGAGGGGCATCCATCAATATATTATTGATCTGACAAAGAAATACTTCAGGTCCTTTTTCCATCAGTTTGTCCACTCTCTTAGGTGGCACTTCTTTCAGATTAGCAGCACTTGAGAATATGGCTATAGATACAGTTTGTTTCCCTCCATGAGTGAATCCAAATTGCTGTGCAGGTTTGTCAAATGATACTGGACTTACATCAGTGAACCAATCATATCCAAGGATAACATCATGGCTGGGTAGAGGTATTACCCTAAAGTTGTGAGACAATGTCAGTTTAGCTATCTGAAATTTACAGTTGTGAACTACTGCATCAGATACTAATATGCCCCCTCCAGCTACTGAAATGTTTCTGGGCTTTACAGGTAACATGTTGCAGTTAGCTTTAACTGCAAAATCCTGATTAAGGAAAGAAGTAGTACTGCCAGAGTCAAGTAAAGCTACTGCCCTTTTTCCATTGATATGTATTATTACTGTTGGTGTTGGTACAGCTAACTGTTGTCCCATAGCAAAGGCAGATATAAACATAGCTTGATCTCCTTCAGATACTAGTTCCATTTGCTCCTCAAACTGTTGCTCTTCCATATCATAAGTTGTTTGCTCCTCTGTTTCCTGCTGCATGGCATGAACAGTTGGCACTAATTTACACTTATGACCATGCACCCACTTGTCACCACACCTCCAACACTCTCCTACTTTCCTGATTTTCTGTGTGTTGTTAACAGGAATTTCAGCTTGCCTGATAGGTGGTTGTTGCTGAGTAGAGGGAGTAGTGTTCTGTTTAAGAGGAGAACTGCCATGTGATTTCTGGTAGTAATTGCTATAAGGAACAGTATTTCTTTTGGGAACTGTTGATACTGGTGGATAGCAGGGCTCCACATCTTTAGCTAACCAATATGCATCAGTAAGTGTTTGAGGTCTCAGGGGTCTGATCTGGAATTTTATGCCATCTCTCAATCCATTGACATAGCATCTGACAAACCAAGATTCTCCCAGTTCTGGATTTTCTTCCTGAACTTCATCCATGAGATCTTCAAAGAGCTTTGTGTATTTAGATACATTGCTATTCAACTGTTTAACTGAATTGAATTTTTCAGTTAAGTCATAAGAACCCTGTGCAGAGAACCTCTTAGTGATTTCAGTGCAGAATTCCTTCCATGATACTTTCTTTTTTAACAGTCCTGATCTCCTCAACCACACATCTGCTTCCCCTATAATGTATAATTGTTCCAAAGAAACCTTATATTCTTCTGGTGCTCCAGACATTTGGAAGTATTTGTTACACTGCCTAATCCATCCAACTGGATCTTCACCTTCAAATCTAGGAAAATCCATTTTAGGCCCTTTTGTCAGAGATCTCATGAACTGGCACTGCATGTCATGTTCATAAGTTTTTGCATAGCCCTGCCATAACTGTCTATCTCTGTTTTGCTGATAATGTTGTTGAAATGCAGGAGTATAAGCATTGTGCCTAGCTATCAGAGGTGTTCCCAATGGACTTGCTTGCTCTGTTCTGCCCTGCTGATTAAATCCAGGAGGTACTGCTGGTTTACTTGTTCTGATAGGAGGTAAGTTTTGTATCTGCAACTCTTCCAGTTGTCTAGTTTTCTCTTTTTCTGCTTCTAGATGCTTCGTGAGTTGTTCTGTTCTGAGTAGTTGGTTCTGCATTTGCTCCTGATGTCCTGCTGGTGATTTAGGAACTTGCTGTGAGCTGGAAGGTAGATCAGTAGCCTCTCTTTGTACTTGGTTCTTCACCAATGTTTGCAGCACTGCATTAATTGTGGAGAGTTGTTTGCCTAGGTCCAACACAACTTGCTCAACATTCCCCACTTGCACTAATATTTCGCCCCGTTTGGAACTGATAGAGTGGACATCATCATGCAATTTCGCCATATCTGCCTGCATCTGAGCTTGATCTTTCTGTAAAACTCCCAAATCCTCGCGCAGAGACAACATCTCTTGAAGATCTGCCTCGTCAATTGCCTTTGTGCGCCCCATCTCCTTGATCTGAAGTGGTTCTTAGGAATTTTACCACTAGATGCCCAGCAACCCTCGCTCAACTTCAGATCCTGTCGTCGCCATGATCCACGCCTCCAAGGTACACGGATCAGTGCTCAGACACAGGATTTTACTGATCAGGCGATGTGCCCGACCAACCGCTCCTGCTCGACTGATCTGTACCCGAATGATCGCCGATCAGAAGAACTAGGGTGGGAAATCGGGTGGGATCTGGCTAGAGAGAAAAAATTTCCCCAATTTCACTCACTTCCGCCGAGGAACGACTGCTCATGATACCAATTTGTTAGGAACTAGCTAGAAATCGGGATGCGATCTAGAGATTTGGAGGGGAGAGTTCCGCCCAGATCTCGAATGTATGTATTAATATATGGGTTTACTTAGCCATCTAGGCAATTCTCAGCAACAGCACGATGCCTCCAGCCAGCCACAGCCCGGCTGTCTTTATAGGCGATAGCTCCCGGCAACGGGGTGAAACGGAACAGTAACAGCTAACGGTAAAGACACAATTCAATCTAACGGCTAGCGACGAGCGGTAACAGTGAGGAGTCATCTTAGCCGTCCGTTTCTTCTGAAGCGTTTTCCTTGATCTGCTACAGTTAACTGAAACTATCGACACCTGGTTCAGTCCTGACACTGTCATTGAGAGTATTTTCTCTTCCGGCGTGGGCAGGGAGCGGCGTGGCGTCGATTCGGGTGGCTGTAATGCCCCTGATCCAAGAGGTGATCAGCGATCCAGAGAGGGTGAGAGGGAGCAGGTGAGGAAAGGGGATGAGCTTGGAGAAGGGGTTGGGATTGCTGAGGGAAGTTTAGATATAGAAGTGATTTACACACGCATGCTTCATACGGCCACATGCGGCCACCCTTTATCGTCACCCACGCCTCCACTTGGCCGGCCAGCTGGCTGGGCCCACCAGCCAGCTCTTAGGCACACTAACAGCTGGTTATGTGTGACATTCTCCCCTCCTTAAGACGAGGCATCCCCCTCCTAGATGGTAGCTGTGGGAAATCGCCGGCGTAGCACTTCGTAGTCCTCCCAGGTGGACAAATCCGAAGATGATGACGACCACTGGATCTTGAGCTGCACCACGGGCGCGTCTCCATGCTTCATCATGCGCCTCTCCAGAATTTTGACGGGCTCTGTCGTCGAAGCAGACAGGTCTTGGACTCGGGGAAGCTCGGCGAACACCAGCGAGTAATCCAGCGTGAATGGATTAAGCTGGGAGACGTGGAAGACCGGGTGCACGCGGCTGTCCGGTGGCAAATCCATCTTGTAAGCCAGAGGTCCAATCTTCTCCAGCACGGTGTAGGGGCCGAAGAACTTGTAGGCAAGCTTGGCGCATGGGCGTGAGACCACGGAGCGTTGCACATAGGGCTGCAGTTTCAGCAGGACTTGTTCGCCCACTTGGAAGGAGCGCTCGACGCGGTGCTTGTCCGCCTGCTTCTTGAAGCGGTGCTGGGCGCGCGCCAGCTGGGCACGGATGGCATCCATATGTGCTGCCCAGTCCAGGTCGTCGTCGGCTGGTGCCTCATCCGCCTAGGTTGCCATGGCGCCCAAATTGGCTTCTCTGCCGTACAGGGCCTTGAAGGGTGTGCACTTGAGCGATGAATGGAAGGTCGAGTTGTACCAGAACTCAGCCATCGGAAGCCTGCGGCGCCACTTGTTGGGGGAGTCGTGGACGGCGTAGCGCAGGTACATCTCCAGGCACTGGTTCACCCGCTCGCTCTGGCCATCGGTCTGCGGGTGGTACGCTGTTGAGTACAGTAGCTTGGTGCCCGCGCTCTCAAGCAGCTCGCGCCAGAGGTTGCTGGTGAAGATCTTGTCGCGGTCGGAGACGATGGACGAAGGGATGCCGTGCAGCTTCACAATGTTGTCCCAGAACGCGCGGGCGACTGTCGCGGCGGTGAAGGGGTGGCGGAGTGGCACGAAGTGCGCAAACTTGGTGAAGCGGTCGACGACCACCATGATGGAGTTGCAGCTCTCGGACGCCGGCAAGCCCTCGATAAAATCCATTGTCAGGTCCTCCCATGGCGCAGAAGGAATGGGCAGGGGCGCGAGGAGGCTAGCCTGTTTGGTGTGCTCGTGCTTGGCATGTTGACAGATGGCGCATTGATGCACAAACTCCTCCACGTCCTTCTTCAGGCCACGCCACTTGAAATGCTTCTTGACATGGTGATAGGTCGCCGTGACGCCCGAGTGGCCACCCACCGCGCTATTGTGGAGCGCGGCGATCAGCTTGGTGCGCAGGGCCGTGTTCGCCCCAATCCAGAGCCGGCCTTGACGACGAATGACGCCTCGGTGGAGCTCGTACCCGTCTGCATCCGGGCTGGACACGGCCAGATGTTGGAGGTGCTCCTGGGCCTCCGCGTCCGTCGCATAGGAGTTAGCCACCTCTTGCAACCACCCCGGCTGGCAGGTCGAGAGCACGGCCACGCCCATGAGCTTGCCCACCCTGGAGAGCGCATCCGCTGCGTTGTCGAGGCCGCGCTTGTACAGGAAGCGAAACTGGAGATCGACGAGCTTGGACATGGCCTTGCGCTGGACGTCTGTCTCGAGGTGTTGCTCGCCCAAGTTGCAGAGGCTCTTGTGGTCCGTGAGGATGTCGAACGGCCCGCGTTGTAGATACTGTCGCCATTTGTCCACAGCCATCATAATCGCGAGAAACTCCTTCTCATAAGTGGAGAGTTTCTGGTTGCGTGCGCCCAGTGCCTTGCTGAAGTAAGCCACGGGGTGCCCCTCTTGAGTGAGCACAGCGCTGATGCCCGTGTTGCAGGCATCCGTCTCGATGGCGAACGGCCTGTCAAAGTTGGGGAGCGCGAGCACCAGTGTGGTGACCATGGCCTGCTTGAGCAGGTCGAACACAGCTTGGGCGTGCTCGGACCACTCAAAGCCTTTCTTGGTGAGGAGCCGCGTGAGTGGCTTGGCGATGATGTCGTAGTGCGGCACAAACTTGCGGTAGTAGCCGGTGAGGCCGAGGAAACCGCAAAGTTCAGTCGCCGTCGTCGGCGTAGGCCACTGCACCATGGCCTGGGTCTTCTCCGCATGGGTGGCGACGCCCTCGCGGGAGATCACGTGGCCGAGGTAGTCGATGTGGTCGGTGGCGAACTCGCACTTGGAGACCTTGACATAGAGTTGGTGTTGTCGGAGCAACTCCAGCACCATGCGCACATGTTCTAGGTGCTCCTCCATCGTTTCACTAAAGACCAGAATATCGTCAAGGAAAATGATAACGAACTTGCGGATGAACTTACGGAAGATCGCGTTCCTCAGGCATTGAAATGTTGCCGGTGCGTTGGTGAGGCCGAACGGCATGACGTGTGTCGGTGTCAAAACCGGCGGATCTCGGGTAGGGGGTCCCGAACTGTGCGTCTAAGGCGGATGGTAATAGGAGGCAGGGGACACAGTGTTTTACCCAGGTTCGGGCCCTCTTGATGGAGGTAAAACCCTACGTCATGCTTGATTAATATTGATGATATGGGTAGTACAAGAGTAGATCTACCACGAGATCGGAGAGGCTAAACCCTAGAAGCTAGCCTATGGTATGATTGTATGTTTTCCTATGGACTAAAACCCTCTGGTTTATATAGAAACCGGAGAGGGCTAGGGTTACACAAGGTCGGTTACAAAGGAGGAGATATCCATATCCGTATTGCCTAGCTTGCCTTCCATGCCAAGTAGAGTCCCACCCGGACACGATACGAAGTCTTCAATATTGTATCTTCATAGTCCAACAGTCTGGCCAAAGGATATAGCCCGGCTGTCCGGAGACAGCCTAATCCAGGACTCCCTCAGTAGCCCCTGAACCAGGCTTTCAATGACGATGAGTCCGGCGCGCAGTATTGTCTTCAGCATTGCAAGGCGGGTTCCTCCTCCGAACACATCTCAGAAGAATTTGAATACAAGGATAGTGTCCGACCCTGCAAAATAAGTTCCACATACCACCGTAGAGAGAATAATATTTCCACAAATCTTAATCTGCTGACACGTTTTGGCAGCATGACATCATGCCATGGCCCGATGATTATTCGAACCGTTTTTCTTCAACCAGCTCCACACATAACGTGAGGCGGTTTCTTGACACGTCTTGTCAAAGCAGAGATTGCGTTCCCCTAATTACAGGATTCTCATCAATATGGTCGTGGGTAACCCAACCGTGTCTAGGACTCCTAGATTATAGGCAAGTCCCAAACGGCTACGGAGAGGACGCTTGATATTCACCCTCTTTATAAAGGGACAAGGCTTTTACTTTTTTCCCTCCCGTGCTCAATCGAATCCTTCCCCCGCCTCGAGTTCTAACACCCAAAGCCCAGGTCAGGTGCTTCGGACCTTCAATCATGTCCGGATCTAGCCTTCAAGGCCGGTGGATGCCCTCCTCCATTACGGAAGAGGATATCAAGAAGTTGAGGGAGACCAGATACCTGACCGCCGAAATTTCGCATAGGCTGCCCACCCGAGGGCAGGTCATCCCTACTCCCGAACCCGACGAGAGCGTCATGTTCGTCTCCCACTTCCTCCGAGGTCTAGGCCTCACTCTGGATCCCTTCGTTAGGGGTTTGACGTTCTATTACGGGCTAGATTTCCACGATCTAGCCCCAGACTCCTTTCTCCACATCTCGGTATTTTATTGTCGTATGTGAGGCCTTCCTCCGCATTACCCCTCACTTCGGCCTGTGGCTCAAGACCTTCGACGTGAAGCCGAAGATGGTCGAAGGGCAGCATGTAGCGTGCGGAGGCGCATTAATAAGCAAGATCGCCAGAGCTCCATGGCCGAAGGGTTCCTTTCCAGAGGTGTCCGGATTATGGCAACGGGAGTGGTTTTACATCACAACTCCCAGAAGTGCCAAGTGGGTGGCTGCCCCTGCTTTCCGCTCGGGCCCTCCACCACAACTAATGTCATGGATTAGCAGAGGGCTGAGCTGGGGTCCAGCCAAGGACGTGCTTGTACTGCAGAGCCGCATTCAAGATCTCTTCGAAGGAGATTTTAGTCTGGTTATGGTGGTGCAAGTCATGCTGGTTCGACGAATCCAACCATGCAAACGCCGGCCCCTCCGCATGTGGGAGTTCAACCCAGAAGGACCGCGCACTATTCAGAATTTCCTCGGCCTGACGCACGAGGAGATGTACAAATCATTCTTCGGACCCCAAATGGAGTGTTCGGAGACTACCGAGGACGTGGGCCTAAGCAGCAACCATACCACCGACCAAGTAAATAATCCTTTAGCTGAACACACCGTCTTTCATTTACCATGACGTCATTCTGAGAAATTGCTCTTTGACCAAGACTGGCTAACAAGGGTGAAGATGATTCGGTGTTCGCCCCCCCTCCCTGAGGGTTTGGAGAATCCGGTACTGGAAAAGATGCTTGAGCTAGCACCTTGCCCGGAGCCCTCAAAGGAAGATAAATGGGGGAATAATGAGGTCGAAAGCGGACCCCCATCGCTACCAATTCCAACCGAGGGAATGAGCGCTTCCGTGAAGGAGGATAACCAAGGGGAAGAATCTGACCTTCTTTGGGGAAGGAAGAGGACTGCCTCTAAAGACCCGGAAACCAAGGCTTCCAAACGGGAGAAGAAGTCTCCACCAGAGGGTCCTGCCTTGGAGGGTGCTTTTGCCGCACAAAGTCCACGCGAGGATCAGCCCTCCAACGAGCTGTAAGTAATCAAAAAGTACTTTAATAGTGGAGATATACTATCTTACCTCTGAGGAAAATAACCGAGGCGTATATCTTGCAGTTCGGATCTTAGCCCTTCTCAGTAGAGCTCGTCTTCGGGGGATCTTCTTCCGGAGATGATGGAGAGCGAAACGCCTCCCCCAGACTCCCCCGCTCAAGAAGCGGGCGACCTTGAAGTGTCGTCATGGAGGGCCTATCCGGATCCGGTGAGGCTAGAAGATAATCCTATAGTCACCCGAAGTCCCCAATGCCCGACTCTTGAAGAGAGCAAACAAAAGAGTCCCGCACCGTCTGGTATGCGGTCGGACATACTGAGGGAGCTGTTGGAGCGAGCGGCCATCTCAGAAGAACACCGTACATTGATGGGTACGGTGATGGAAAGAATTTCATCCGCCGAAAGCGGATTGCATGAAGCTTTTATGAGTCTACTGACAGGCTTTGAGGTACGTGAAATGATATACTTTTTGATAGTACCGCACATTTTTAGGTGTGCCCTGTGTAGATAGTAGCCCCTGAGACTCTGGTTGTCATCGAGAACAGCGGCGAACAGAGGATCGTAGTCCCTGGTAATAACCAAACTGCCTTAATGTGCAGGTGGTGGAAGATCCGGTGGCTAGCCAGACTAATGAGTTTGCCGAACTAAAGCGGCAACTGGATGCGGCAGATGCCGACATCGAGCTTGTTAACAAGCGGCTTGACAAGGCACATGGTAAGTAATGTTTTCTGGTGAATGTCACATAGTAAGAGCAGCATGATGCCAGTATCTTTAATATGTTGTGACCGCAGATGGAGCTGCCACCATGGAGACCCTTCGGGCGGAACTTGCCCGAGCCAAGGAGCAAGCAAGAATTAGTAATGCGGCCGCTTTAAAGGCGACCGAAGAGTTAAGAGCCGAAAAGGCTGCACATTGCGAGAGCAAAGATAAAATGGCCAAGATGGCTATAAAGTTAAGAGACACTGCCGACCGTTTCCAGTTCCTTGAAGAAGAGAACCGAGCGAAGGCAACAGACCTCAAAAAGGCCACGGTGGCGGCCAAAGACACCCGCTCTGCCATGAGGGCAAAGAAGGAAGAGCTGCGTGAGGCTGGTGATATTGCGGCTGGGAAGCCCTTTTTGCTGTGGAGGAAATTCGGAGATCTGCGGTATGCTCCTCTGGATCGGCTGTGGAGTTCGGCAGACGCGTATATGGACTTGGCGGCGAGCGCTGTTGATGCAGCCGAATACTTCCGAGATCAGATAGATCGTGAAGTGGACAAGCTGTTCTGGTCGCAGTTTAACGTTCCAGAGCATCTGCTTCCATTGACTGATCAGCTAGCCAAATGGGCCGAACTCAAGAGGTTGTCCGGACTCGCCATGAGGTCCGTCGTAGATCATCTGTGGCTGGAAAAACCAAGGCCGAACAATTATTTCAGCTTAGTGCAGCAGTTCCTTGGAGCGGTGCCGCGCATCAGTGCGATGAAGAGGTCGGTGTGTATAGAGGGCTCGCGGATGGCCCTTGCCCGTGTCAAAGCATATTGGGCAGAGATGGATGCTACCACTGTTGCGGCGCAGGGTTCGGCCATAGGCCGAGTGGCTGCCGAGCACTATTTCGAAGACGTTCTCGAGGGTGCTCGTTTGATAGAGGCCCAGTGCTCGAAGAATATTATGTTTGAGTGACATGTATTCCCATTATAAACACAATGTTTTTATGAAATTTATTAAGGCTGTATTTATACTTTTGCCTGGAAGTAATATGATGCCTCATGTGCGGCCGTTTATGTATATATGTATATAACCTGAAAGATTGCAGTCGTCGGCTTCAACCCCCATGCATATAATGCGGAGGTGTTCGCAGAAGACGCGTGTTCACACTTAACCCAACGTCTTGGTCCTATTAAGGAGGTGATAGCGCAGCGAACGAGGCAACCAGACTATAATGCTTTAACACTTTCACTTAGCCATAGGAGTTTGACGGTGGGGCTACTATATAGCCCCTGGTGGCTCCGCACTCTCCCGAATTCGGGGTGCGTACCTGCCTGGCCGGGAAATGGCCCTTCGTTAAGGCGGAGGAATTCTAACATTCCGATAGGTCATCGAGTGGTTGACCAGTCTCACGCTATATCATGACAATCAGTTTTCGGCTTTCTCTATTGAGGTGCTCGTTCGGATGAACCGCGGCACAATCGCAGTAGTTCTCCTGGTGCCGCCTTAGCCGATAGAGCGGAACATAAGGCAGCAAAACACAGGAGCCGGGCAAACCCAACATTTGACCAAAGACATGACTCGGAGCTGATGCATATAAGGCCAAACTCGCGACGCCGAACACTCCCTAAGGTATTCGGTCTTTATGGTATAAACCGGGCCTAAACAGTGCCCTTTGTAAGGAGCCCCTGGTGTCCAGGTACGTGCATTATTCTGACGTGGCCACATGCCAAGACGCCAGCATCTTTCTCAATAGTACTGAGAATCCGAGGGATGTGTATCAACAAGAGACAGTAAGAAAGGTTTACGCAGGGTCTTAATCTAAAGAGAATCCTTGGAACGGGTCCCTGCTGCACGTCTGCGCCTGTGTCTCCGTTGTGCCGTATCCTGGACGGGTGTAGCACGATGGTCATCTGTAAAAGAGAGGAACTTAGGTGAAAAGTTGTCGTGCAAAAAAGGTAGGTTTAAAGAAACCAAGTATAATTCGAGATGAGTTAAAATTGCCACTTGTCTGCGCGCGTTGAGCCCCTTGTGTTTGTAATAGGGGTGTGGCCTTCAAACCTGTATGAATTACATATAGCTGCGTCGTACTCGTCTAACCGTGTCCATAGTCTTGACGACCTATCAGATGCTTTAGTTGGTGAGGCTGTTTTAGTGTGCGGCTGCCAGGGATCGCTCCATATTTCCATTTGCTGTAATGATGCCACGTGGACCGGGCATCTTAAGCGTGAGGGAAGCGTAATGCGGTATGGAATTAAAGCGAGCGAAAGCTTCGCATCCAAGTAGTGCTTGATAGCCACTTTGGAATGGAGCAATGTGGAAGGTTAAATTTTCGCTACGGAAGTTATCAGGGAAGCCGAATATAACCTCTAGTAGCAGGGAGCCCGTGCAATGAGCCCCTAGGCCTGGCGTTACTCCTTTAAAGGTAGTATTGATGTGGCAACTTTTCGTTGGGTCTATCCCCATTTTGCGGATTGTGTCCTGATATATCAGGTTTAGACTGCTGCCATCGTCCATCAGGACTCGTGTGAAAGGGTATCCGTCAATTATTGGGTCTAATACCAAGGCAGCCCATCCTGCATGCCGGATACTTGCTGAGTAATCCCGATGGTCGAAAGTGATCGCTTGAGACGACCAGTGGCCGGACTCCGCGGTGATAGGCCCTTGGGCATATTTCTCTTGGAGTGCCGCTTTGTTTCTCCCCTTGATCACGTGTAACACGTTTACTGTTTTGACTTCTGGTGGAAATTTCTTTTGTTCCCCAGTGTCTTGCTTGAGAGGCTCATCCTTGTCTTTGCTTGGTGTATCCTCCCCCTTGTGTACGGCTTTGAGCTTGCCGGACTGCTTGAAGACCCAACAGTCTCTGTGGGTATGATTAGCGGGTTTACCAGGGGTGTTATGGATCTGACATATTTGGTCCAGAATTTTGTTTAGGCTGGACAGTTCATCTCTGGTGCCTTTAGAGGGCGGCTTTTGCTGACCTGGCCGAGAGCTTCTGAATCCGGCATTTACTGCCGTGCTCTTCGGGCTGTCTTGTTTATTCCGGCGCTTATTATTTTTGCTGCGCCGTGATTTCCCGTTTCCATCTCTAACTTCGGATGTACTGGGGTCGCTGGTGCTGCATCTGGCTAGCCAGCTATCCTCACCCGCGCAAAAGCGAGTCATGAGGCTTGTTAATGCTGCCATTGTTCTCGGCTTTTCTTGGCCGAGGTGTCTGGCAAGCCATTCGTCGCGGATGCTATGCTTAAAAGCTGCCAAGGCTTCGGCGTCCGGACAGTCGACTATTTGGTTCTTTTTAGTAAGAAACCTGTTCCAAAGCTTTCGGGCTGACTCTCCGAGCTGTTGAGTTATATGACTCAAGTCGTCCGCGTCCGGAGGTCGGACATAAGTCCCTTGAAAATTTGCCCGAAAAGCGTCTTCGCGCTCTTCCCAGCTTCCAATGGAGTTTTCGGGGAGGCTTCTAAGCCAGTGCCGAGCTGGCCCTTTGAGTTTGAGGGGTAAATACTTAATGGTGTGGAGATCATCTCCTCGAGCCATATGTATATGGAGGATATAGTCCTCAATCCAGACCCCCGGGTCTGTTGTTCCGTCATATGCCTCTATGTTTACGGGTTTGAATCCCTCTGTAAATTCATGGTCCAGCACCTCGTCGGTGAAACATAGGGGGTGTGCAGCACCCCTGTATCTGGGTGTACCGTGGTGTTCGGATGTTTGTTGTGTTGCATCGTATGCTGGAGTGTGCTTGCATGGTCCATAGATGGATCTGGCTGCGTCATCCTTTTGATGCGAGCCATCGCGTGAATCGCGTATTGGCTTATGTGCGGCATTGGTTGCCGCTCTATGTTGGCCGTGAGGTCGTCTATTCGGCCAGATGGCCGTTTTAATTTTTGGTTGCGGGGGGTCTAAGGCCTCCTCATCGAATTCGGGTAGCAACTTCCGCTTCGGGTAGCTCTTGGTGGGGTGATTACCGCCGTACTTTGCTGCTGTGTTGAGCACTTTACTCCATCTAATTCTGAGTGTGTCTTGCGCAGCCTTGAGCCTTTGCTTCTGCTTTTTTAGACTCCTCGCGATGGCAACGAGCCTTTGATGGGCATTCTGTTGCTCTGGGTGTCTGTCCGGTGTGATGTCGTCCGGACTATTATCTTTGACAGAGTCGGGTTGTTCGGTTTGATTCTCCGTGTTGCCGTGGTCCGACGATGGTTCACCCTGCTCTAACGCTGGGTCTATATGATCGTTGTTTCTGCCGAGGCGGGATTTGGAGCGGCGCTTACGTCGCCACTTTGACTGCTTCTCGAGGGGACAGCCCTTCGTTGCGTCCTTCCGTTCCTCGTTGCCGTCTTCTTTTGGTGTGTCCACCATGTATACGTCATGTGATGAAGTGGGCGTCCAGTGCCCTGTGGGCAGTGGTTCCTGTTCGTCTCCTGCATCGTCGTCCATACTGTGGATGTCTTCGGAGTCGGAGTCGAGCATGTCGGTTAAGTCATCGACAGTGGCTACTAAGTGGGTGGTGGGTGGGCGGCGGATTTCTTCGGCATCCGCATCCCAATCCTGCCAGACATATTTCGGCCAGGACTCTCCTGATAAGGAGAGAGACTTTAATGAATTTAGTATGTCGCCGAAGGGCGAGTGCTGAAAGATATCCGCGAAGGTCAACTCCATGATCGGTGCCCAACCGGATTCGATAGGAACGGGCGCAGGCGGTTCGGAGTCCGTGGCCGGAGAAGTATCCGGCAGTTTAACAACACGGCTCTTGATACATCTCCAATGTATCTATAATTTTTGATTGCTCCATGCTATATTATCTACTGTTTTGGGAAATATTGGGCTTTATTTTCCACCTTTATATTACTTTTGGGACTAACCTATTAACCGGAGGCCCAGCCCAGATTTGCTGTTTTATGCCTATTTCAGTGTTTCGAAGAAAAGCAATATCAGACGGAGTCGAAACGGAACGAAATCAACTGTAGAAGTTATTTTTGGAAGGAAACACACCTGATGGACTTGGACCCCACGTCAAGGAAGAAACGAGGTGCTCACGAGGGTGGGGGACGCGCCCCCCCTAGGGCGCGCCCCCTGTCTCGTGGGACCCTCATGACTCCCCTGACGTACCTCCTGCACCCATATATACCTACGTGACCTAAAACTTCCAGAACGCAACATAGATCGGGAGTTCCGCCGCCAGAAGCCTCCGTAGCCACCGAAAACCAATCTAGACCCGTTCCGGCATCCTGCCGGAGGGGGCAATCCCTCACCGGTGGCCATCTTCATCATCCCGGTGCTCTCCATGACGAGGAGGGAGTAGTTCTCCCTCGGGGCTGAGGGTATGTACCAGTAGCTATGTGTTTGATATATATCTCTCTCTCTCTCGTGTTCTTGAGATGATACGATCTTGATGTATCGCGAGCTTTGCTATTATATTTGGATCCTATGATGTTTCTTCCCCCCTCTACTCTCTTGTAATGAATTGAGTTTCCCCTTTGGAGTTATCTTATCGGATTGAGTCTTTAAAGATTTGAGAACACTTGATGTATGTCTTGCCGTGGATATCTGTGGTGACAATGGGATACCGCGTGCCACTTGATGTATGTTACGGTGACCAACTTGCGGGTTCATGAACCTATGCATAGGGGTTGGCACACGTTTTCGTCGTGATTCTCTGGCATATCTTTGGGGCACTCTTTGAGGTTCCATGTGTTGGTTGAATAGATGAATTGAGATTGTGTGATGCATATCGTATAATCATGCCCATGGATACTTGAGGTGACATTGGAGTATCTAGGTGACATTGGAGTATCTAGGTGACATTAGGGTTTTGATTGATTTGTGTCTTAAGGTGTTATTCTAGTACGAACTCTAGGGCTGTTTGTGACACTTTTAGGAATAGCCCAACGGATTGATTGGAAAGAATAACTTTGAGGTGGTTTCGTACCCTACCATAATCTCTTCGTTCGTTCTCCGCTATTAGTGACTTTGGAGTGACTCTTTGTTGCATGTTGAGGGATAGTTATGTGATCCAATAATGTTATTATTGTTGAGGGAACTTACACTAGCGAAAGTATGAACCCTAGGCCTTGTTTACCATCATTGCAATACCGTTTACGCTCACTTTTACCATTAGTTACCTTGCTGTTTTTATATTTTCAGATTACAAATACCTTTATCTACTATCCATATACCACTTGTATCACCATCTCTTCGCCGAACTAGTGCACCTATATAATTTACCATTGTATTGGGTGTGTTGGGGACACAAGAGACTCTTTGTTATTTGGTGCAGGGTTGCTTGAGAGAGACCATCTTCATCCTACGCCTCCTACGGATTGATAAACCTTAGGTCATCCACTTGAGGGAAATTTGCTACTGTCCTACAAACCTCTGCACTTGGAGGCCCAACAACGTCTACAAGAAGAAGGTTGTGTAGTAGACATCAAGCTCTTTTCTGGCGCCG
The DNA here is from genome assembly GCF_056163025.1 of Triticum urartu. Taxonomy (NCBI): domain Eukaryota; kingdom Viridiplantae; phylum Streptophyta; class Magnoliopsida; order Poales; family Poaceae; genus Triticum; species Triticum urartu. The sequence continues at coordinate 311,319,335 of NC_141877.1, forward strand.
TTGCTGGGGAGGTGAGTGCTTGAAGGTATATCTTTAGATATTGCAATCGAGTCTTTTAGTTTCTTGTTTTATCACTAGTTTAGTTTATAAAAGAAAATTACAAAAAAGGGAATTAAGTTTGTCTCATACGCTTCACCTCTTTAATATCTTTCGTGAGTATGATGGAAAAGAAAATTGTGCTCAAGTACTAGAAGAAGAAATCTATAAAATATTTGGCACTAGATCTTTGAATAATGAGCATGATTGCAATGTTGTTAGTATGAATTCTTTGAATACCCATGATGCTAATGATGATTGCACTAGTTATGATGAAAATGTCTCCTATGAACATGTCAATTTTTGTGGAGTGCATTGGGTTTGTAGGTACACACCAAATAGGGAAGATAGATATTGCAAGAAGCATAAGTACTTAGAAACCAAATTGTTGCAAGAAGAGCTAGATGAATGTGCTGAAAATTTAAATTATTTTGGCCGTGCTTGTGGACTTTGCAATGAAATTGGTCATTTAGCTATCCGATGCAAATTGTTTCACGATCTAATCATGTCCAAAAATTATGATGACTTGATTTCCCTTGCACATTATAATGAACTTAGTTTGCTTATGGGTTATGAAGAAATGAAACGTTTAACTAATTATCTTCCAGAATTTGCCCATTACAAACTTCTTGGCTTTGACCTAGAAGAAATTTATATGTATTGTGCGGTGAATTGCATTGAAAATCCTTATATTGCCAATTACATAAAGAAAAGAAAACAAATAGAAGATGAAGAGAATACTAATGAAAGGGAAGAGACTTCCCAATATCCTCCTATTATTTCTTATGATGAATCAGGTAATGAGGAGGAGCCTTCTACTCAACCAATCTCATTAATAAGGAGCTCCAAAAAGAGGATTGAACCCCCACACTCTCAACACTTTATGATGATCTCGTTATGCCTATTGCTTGTTGTGATGATTATGATTGGGAATATAATGATACTTCTTATGATCTTGAAAATCTTTTTGGTACTTGCTTGGAAGAATATAATAATTGCTATACTATTGGTGCTATACATGGTAGTAATGATGAGAGTGATTATGCTTATGATACGAAAAGGCCCAAGCTTGGGAAGCTATGTTGATGCGGATGACATATTTGAGAATATATTTGCCGCAATTAATGTTTGTCCCAAGCTTGGGGAGGCTATGTTTAATAATGATGATATTTTTAGCCTCTCAAGTTTTGATATGCAAAGTAGTTATGATGATAGCATGCCTTCTACCTATGATGATTATTGTGATAAAATTTATGCTATAAAGAGTAGTGATGATTATATTTATAAAACTTGTCATGATTATGAGTACCCTTTCTCTGAACATTACTCTTTTAATGTGGAGACAATTTATAGTATCCAAGTCTCTTATAATACTCCCACTATTCTGAATGAGAAGAATTTTGCTTATGTGGAGAGTAATAAAATTTCTATGTTTGTAGATCATGAAAAGAATGCTTTAGGTGCTGGTTATATTGTTGAATTCATTCATGATGCTACTGAAAATTATTATGAGGGAGGAATATATGCTTGTAGGAATTGCAATAATATCAAGTTTCCTCTCTATGTGCTTAAAATTTTGAAGTTATGCTTGTTTTACCTTCCTATGCAAGTTGATCCTTGTTCCCACAAGTTGTTTGATCACAAAATCCCTATGCATAGGAAGTATGTTAGACTTAAATGTGCTAGTTATATTCTTCATGATGCTCTCTTTATGTTACAATTCTTATCTCTTATGTGAGCATCATTGAAATCATCATGCCTAGCTAGGGGCGTTAAATGATAGCGCTTGTTGGGAGGCAACCCAATTTTATTTTTGTTCCTTGCTTTTTGTTCCTGTTTAGTAATAAATAATTCATCTAGACTCTGTTTAGATGTTGTTTTATGCTTTTAATTAGTGTTTGTGCCAAGTAGAACCTTTGGGAAGACTTGGGGGAAGTCTTGTTGATCATGTTGTCAAAAACAGAAACTTTAGCGCTCACGAGAATTGCTGCCATTTTTATTTGGAGAGTGATATTTAGTTAATTCTTTTTGCAGACGATTAATAGATAAATTCCTCAGGTACAGAAATTTATTTAAGAATTTTATGAGTTCCATAAGTATACGTTTGATCCAGATTACTACAGACTGTTCTGTTTTTGACAGATTCTGTTTTTCATGTGTTGTTTGCTTATTTTGATGAATCTATGGCTAGTAAAATAGTTTATAAACCACAGAGAAGTTGGAATAAAGTAGGTTTAACACCAATATAAATAAATAATGAGTTCATTACAGTACCTTGAAGTGGTGATTTATTTTCTTGTACTAATGGAGCTTTCGAGTTTTCTGTTAAGTTTTGTGTTGTGAAGTTTTCTAGTTTTGGGTAAGGATTCGATGGACTATGGAATAAGGAGTGCCAAGAGCCTAAGCTTGGGGATGCCCGAGGCAACCCAAGGTAATACTCAAGGATAGCCAAGAGTCTAAGCTTGGGGATGCCCCGGAAGGCATCCCCTCTTTCGTCTTCGTTCATCGATAACTTTACTTGGAGCTATATTTTTATTTACCACATGATATGTGTTTTGCTTGGAGCGTCAATTTATTTTTTTAGGATTTGCCTGCTGTTATTTAGAACAATGTTTTGCATCTTTTATTTCAATAAAAGTGGCATTGATAGCCTTTACTATGCCTATGTTACAAGTATACATGTTGCTGTTTGAAAACAGAAAGTTTACCGCTGTTGCAATAATTCCCTAGAAAATTCAGAATGTGATAAAATGTTGAAACATTTTGAATATTAAGCTCTGATAAATTTACTACAGTGGGAATTTTCGTTCATAATTTTTGGAGCTAGGGAAGTATGGATGTTGCTGCATTCTTTACAGACTGTCCTGTTTAGGCAGATTGCTGTTATGTTTGCATTGTTTGCATATGTTTGCTTCTTTAATGATTCTATTTGAGGATAGGAATATTAAATATGCAGAGGCATTTAGTATGCAATGTTGAATAATAATTTTAGTGATTTGCTACAGTAGAGTATAATAAGGTTTCGGCAATGGTTTATACTAACTTATCTCACGAGTCCTTGTTGAGTTTTGTGTGGATGAAGCTTTTGAGATTTAGGGAGACCGTGATATGAGAGGAATTAAGGAGACACAAAAGCTCAAGCTTGGGGATGCCCAAGGCACCCCAAGATAATATTTCAAGAATTCTCAAGCATCTAAGCTTGGGGATGCCCCGGTTGGCATCCCACCTTTCTTCTTCAACAACTATCGGTTAGTATCGGTTGATCCTAAGTTTTTGCTTCTTCACATAATGATTGCTATTCTTAGATGTCATTTTATTTTGCTTTGCTTTCTGTTTGAATAAATTACCAAGATCTGAAATTATTAAATGTTAGAGAGTCTTCACATAGCTAAAAAAATTATTTAACTACTCATTGGTCTTCACTTAAATCTTTCGGAGTAGTTTGTCATTTGCTCTAGTGCTTCACTTATACCTTTGAGAGCATGGTGGTAGTTTTATTCTGAAGAAATAGATGAACTCTCATGCTTCACTTATATTATTTTTGAGAGTCTTAAATAGCATGGTAATGTGCTTAAAAATCCTAATATGCTAGGTATTCAAGAATAATAAAATCCTCTTATGAGTGTGTTGAATACTAAGAGAAGTTTGATACTTGATGATTGTTTTGAGATATGAGGATGGTAATATTAGATTCATTCTAGTTGAGTAGTTGTGAATTTGAGAAATACTTGTGTTGAAGTTCGTGATTCCCGTAGCATGCACGTATGGTGAACCGTTATGTGAGGAAGTCGGAGCATGATTTATTTATTGATTGTCTTCCTTATGAGTGGCGGTTGGCGACGAGCGATGGTCTTTTCCTACCAATCTATCCCCCTAGGAGCATGCGCGTAGTACTTTGTTTCGATAACTAATAGATTTTTGCAATAAGTATGTGAGTTCTTTATGACTAATGTTGAGTCCATGGATTATACGCACTCTCACCCTTCCACCTTTGCTAGCCTCTCTAGTACCGCGCAACTTTCGCCGGTACCATAAACCCACCATATACCTTCCTCAAAACAGCCACCATACCTACCTATTATGGCATTTTCATAGCCATTCCGAGATATATTGCCATGCAACTTTCCACCGTTCCATTTATTATGACACACTCCATCATTGTCATATTGCTTAGCATGATCATGTAGTTGACATCGTATTTGTGGCAAAGCCACCATTCATAATTCTTTCATACATGTCACTCATGCATCATTGCATATCCCGGTACACCGCCGGAGGCATTCATATAGAGTCATATTTTGTTCTAAGTATCGAGTTGTAATTGTTGAGTTATAAGAAAAATAAAAGTGTGATGATGATCATTATTAGAGCATTGTTCCAGTGAGGAAAGAATGATGGAGACTATGATTCCCCCATAAGCCAGGATGAGACTCCGGACGAAAAAAAGAGGCCATAAAAAGAAGAAGAGAAAAGGCCCAAACAAAAAAATGATGAGAGAAAAAGAGAGAAGGGACAATGTTACTATCCTTTTACCACACTTGTGCTTCAAAGTAGCACCATGATCTTCATAGTAGAGAGTCTCTCATGTTATCACTTTCATATACTAGTGGGAATTTTTCATTATAGAACTTGGCTTGTATATTCCAATGATGGGCTTCCTCAAAATGCCCTAGGTCTTCGTGAGCAAGTGAGTTGGATGCACACCCACTAGTTTCTATTGTCGAGCTTTCATACATTTATAGCTCTAGTGCATCCGTTGCATGGCAATCCCTACTCACTCACATTGATATCTATTGATGAGCATCTCCATAGCCCGTTGATACGCCTAGTTGATGTGAGACTATCTTCTCCCTTTTTGTCTTCTCCACAACCACCATTCTATTCCACCTATGGTGCTATATCCATGGCTCACGCTCATGTATTGCGTGAAGATTGAAAAAGTTTGAGAACATCAAAAGTATGAAACAATTGCTTGGCTTGTCATCGGGGTTGTGCATGATTTAAATATGTTGTGTGGTGAAGATGGAGCATAGCCAGACTATATGATTTTGTAGGGATAACTTTCTTTGGCCATGTTATTTTGAGAAGACATGATTGCTTGTTAGTATGCTTGAAGTATTATTATTTTTATGTCAATATTAAACTTTTGTCTTGAATCTTATGGATCTGAATATTCATATCACAAGTAAGAAGAATTACATTGAAATTATGCCAACTAGCATTCCACATCAAAAATTATCTTTTTATCATTTACCTACTCGAGGACGAGCAGGAATTAAGCTTGGGGATGCTTGATACATCTCCAACGTATCTATAATTTTTGATTGCTCCATGCTATACTATCTACTGTTTTGGGCAATATTGGGCTTTATTTTCCACTTTTATATTACTTTTGGGACTAACCTATTAACCGGAGGCCCAGCCCAGATTTGTTGTTTTATGCCTATTTCAGTGTTTCGAAGAAAAGGAATATCAGACGGAGTCGAAACGGAACGAAATCAACTGGAGAAGTTATTTTTGGAAGGAAACACACCTGATGGACTTGGACCCCATGTCAAGGAAGAGACGAGGTGCTCACGAGGGTGGGGGGCGCACCCCCTGTCTCGTGGGACCCTCGTGGCTCCCCTGACGTACCTCCTGCACCCATATATACCTACGTGACCTAAAACTTCCAGAACGCAACATAGATCGGGAGTTCTGCCGCCAGAAGCCTCCGTAGCCACCGAAAACCAATCTAGACCCGTTCCGGCACCCTGCCGGAGGGGGCAATCCCTCACCGGTGACCATCTTCATCATCCTGGTGCTCTCCATGACGAGGAGGGAGTAGTTCTCCCTCGGGGCTGAGGTTATGTACCAGTAGCTATGTGTTTGATCTCTCTCTCTCTCTCTCTCTCGTGTTCTTGAGATGATACGATCTTGATGTATCACGAGCTTTGCTATTATATTTGGATCCTATGATGTTTCTTCCCCCCTCTACTCTCTTGTAATGAATTGAGTTTCCCCTTTGGAGTTGTCTTATCGGATTGAGTCTTTAAAGATTTGAGAACACTTGATGTATGTCTTGCCGTGGATATCAGTGGTGACAATGGGATACCGCGTGCCACCTGATGTATGTTAAGGTGACCAACTTGCGGGTTCATGAACCTATGCATAGGGGTTGGCACACATTTTCGTCGTGATTCTCCGGTAGATCTTTGGGGCACTCTTTGAGGTTCTATGTGTTGGTTGAATAGATGAATTGAGATTGTGTGATGCATATCATATAATCATGCCCATGGATACTTGATGTGACATTGGAGTATCTAGGTGATATTAGGATTTTGATTGATTTGTGTCTTAAGGTGTTATTCTAGTACGAACTCTAGGACTATTTGTGACACTTATAGGAATAGCCCAACAGATTGATTGGAAAGAATAACTTTTAGGTGGTTTCGTACCCTACCATAATCTCTTCGTTCGTTCTCCGCTATTAGTGACTTTGGAGTGACTCTTTGTTGCATGTTGAGGGATAGTTATGTGATCCAATTATGTTAGTATTGTTGAGGGAACTTACACTAGCGAAAGTATGAACCCTAGGCCTTGTTTACCATCATTGCAATACCGTTTACGCTCACTTTTACCATTAGTTACCTTGCTGTTTTTATATTTTCAGATTACAAATACCTTTATCTACTATCCATATACCACTTGTATCACCATCTCTTCGCCGAACTAGTGCACCTATACAATTTACCATTGTATTGGGTGTGTTGGGGACACAAGAGACTCTTTGTTATTTGGTTGCAGGGTTGCTTGAGAGAAACCATCTTCATCCTACGCCTCCTACGGATTGATAAACTTGAGGTCATCCACTTGAGGGAAATTTGCTACTGTCCTACAAACCTCTGCACTTGGAGGCCCAACAACGTCTACAAGAAGAAGGTTGTGTAGTAGACATCAAGCTCTCGTGAAGGGTAAGATCGATATTCGGCTCGATCGCCGTTGGGGATGCGGCCTCTGTGGCAGGGTCTATCCACCCATCCATGGGAGGCGTAACTGACTCCGAATTAAGGGTTGGAGCGGTTGCCGGTGTGATTTCTTAAACACTGTACGATGGTAGAGCTAAATCGTACTCATCGTGACCGCGAGACGCACAAGGCAGAGGCTCGAATCCGTCGAAGATCAAATCTCCACGGATATCGGCCGTGTAGTTTAAGCTTCCAAACCTGACCTGGTGGCCAGGGGCGCGACTTTCGATCTGCTCCAGATGGCCAAGCGAGTTGGCCCGCAGTGCGAAGCCGCCAAACACAAAGATCTGTCCGGGGAGAAAAGTCTCAACCTGGACTGCATCGCCATCGATGATAGTAGGAGCCATCAAGCCTAACGGCGACGACACAGAGGAACTCTCAATGAAAGCACCAATGTCGGTGTCAAAACTGGCGAATCTCGGGTAGGGGGTCCCTAACTGTGCGTCTAAGGCGGATGGTAACATGAGGCAGGGGACACGGTGTTTTACCCAGGTTCGGGCCCTCTTGATGGAGGTAAAACCCTGCGCCCTGCTCGATTAATATTGATGATATGGGTAGTACAAGAGTAGATCTACCACGAGATCGGAGAGGCTAAACCCTAGAAGCTAGCCTATGGTATGATTGTATGTTGTCCTACGGACTAAAACCCTCTGGTTTATATAGACACCGGAGAGGGCTAGGGTTACACAAGGTCGGTTACAAAGGAGGAGATATCCATATCCGTATTGCCTAGCTTGCCTTCCACGCCAAGTAGAGTCCCATCCGGACACAAGACGAAGTCTTCAATCTTGTATCTTCATAGTCCAACAGTCCGACCAAAGGATATAGCTCTGCTGTCCGGAGACCCCCTAATCCAGGACTCCCTCAACGTGGAACTGAAAATGGCCGTGATGGGTTTTGAACGCCGTCTTGGCCTCATCTTCTTCTCTCATTCGAATCTGATGATGAAAGTGCAACTATCCCTAGGTGGTTTTGGTAATTCCTAACAACATATAGCTCATTGAGCTAACATTATTCCAAGATTAATATTTCAGGAAAAGCTCAATGAATGACATGGCATGGATGAGGAAAGTGGATCCCTCAAAATTCTAAGGACAAAAAGTTTGGCTCAAGCTTGAAGCTCAAGACTCTACATTTTATATTTTAGTGATCCAAGATCACATTGAGTCTATAGGAAAAGCAATACTATCAAGGAGGGATGAGGTGTTGCTTAATGGCTTGCTTGCTCAAAATGCTCAGTGATATGCTCCAAAATCCTCAACTACCTTCCCACATCCACATATGACCTAAACCAAAAGTCAAACTCGGCCCCACCGATTCTTTCTATCCGGCGCCACCGAGTTTCAAATGTCATAGCCACTGCCACAAACCCTAGGCAAATCGGTCTCACCGATAGGGATCTCGGTCTCACCGAGATGGGATTGTAATCTCTCTGTTTCCCTTCGTAATGTTTCAGTCTTACCGAGATGAGCGATCGGTCCCACCGAGATTGCAATGTAAACTCTCTGTTTCCCTTTTGTAACATTTCGGTCTCACCGAGATGAGCGAATCGGTCCCACCGAGTTTACCTGACCAACTCTCTGGTTAGCTTATTACCAAAATTGGTCCCACCGAGTTTGTGTAATCTGTCACACCGAGATTACGTTATGCCCTAAACCTAACCATATCGGTCCTACCGAGTTGCATCTCAGTCCCACCGAAAATCCTAACGGTCACTAGGTTTGCTGAATCGGTCCGACCGAGTTTAACCATTCGGTCCCACCGAGTTTGGCAAATTGTGTGTGACGGTTAGATTTTGTGTGGAGGCTATATATACCCCTCCACCCACTCTTCATTCGTGGAGAGAGCCATCCGAACATACCTACACTTCCAATACACATTTTTTGAGAGAGAACCACCTACACTTGTGTTGAGGTCAAGATATTCCACTCCAACCATATGAATCTTGATCTCTAGCCTTCCCCAAGTTGCTTTCCACTCAAATCTTCTTTCCACCAAATCCAAATTCTGTGAGAGAGAGTTGAGTGTTGGGGAGACTATCATTTAAAGCACAAGAGCAAGGAGTTGATCATCAACACACCATTTGTTACTTCTTGGAGAGTGGTGTCTCCTAGATTGGCTAGGTGTCACTTGGGAGCCTCCGACAAGATTGTGGAGTTGAACCAAGGAGTTTGTAAGGGCAAGGAGATCGCCTACTTCGTGAAGATCTACCGCTAGCGAGGCAAGTCCTTCGTGGGCGACGGCCGTGATGGAATAGACAAGGTTGCTTCTTCGTAGACCCTTCATGGGTGGAGCCCCCCGTGGACTCGCGCAACTGTTACCCTCTGTGGGTTGAAGTCTCCATCAACGTGGATGTACGATAGCACCACCTATCGGAACCACGACAAAAACATCCGTGTCTCCAATTGCGTTTGAATCCTCCAAACCCTTCCCTTTACATTCTTGCAAGTTGCATGCTTTACTTGCTGCTGCTCATATACTCTTTTGCATGCTTGCTTGAATTGTGTGGAGATTGCTTGACTTGTGCTAAGATAGCTAAAATCTGCCAAGAACTAAAATTGGGAAAAGGCTAGATTTTTATTTGGTCAAGTAGTCTAATCACTGTAGCGACCAGACCTCAAACAGTCTGATCTCTGTGCTCCGGTGTCATCCCTGGATCAGTAATGCTGACACCACACAGTACTCGGAGGATTTATAGCAGAGTAGCAATCACACACTTATTACATCGAGTGTCTCAAAAGAGAACTTATTACAATAAATATGGCTTAAGGCCATCTAATACCGATAACAGCGGAAGGCTTGGAAGATAAGTGAGTCGATCAACTCCAACGGCATCACTGAGTATAGAACCACGACCTAAAACTCCTCAATCGTCGTCTGAAAAGTCTGCAACATTAACGTTGCAGCCCGAAAACGGGTCAGCACATGGAATATGCTGGCAAGGTAACACATAGAGAGTAATGGAATGCAACAGCTATACTATATGCATATTTGGCTGGTGGAAAGCTCTAAGGTTACAGTTTTGTGTAAAGCCAATTTTTCCCTACTTCAAAGGAATAAAATTAATTACTATCATGGTGGTTGTTAAACATTGAGAATGGTTGACAGCATTCTCAATCCCAATTAAGTAACATCATTAAAAACCCCACAAAATTAATTTAGAGTAACATGTTGAGATTCACATGATAATCCAGGTACTAGATACTCAAGATGTCCATAACCGGGGACACGGCTAACCATGATTAGTTTGTTACACTCTGCAGAGGTTTGCGCACTTTTCCCCACAAGACTCGATCGCCTCCGTTTGGTTTCTCACAGTACAGGGTGTTTGAGAAGACGGATGACCGAGACACAGTCTTTCAGAAGCGCTAGCACCTTACGACGGATAGACCGGTACACCTACTTTCCCCTACATCTGCTAGTCTACCCTGTAAGAGTTCGCACAACTTAGTCAACTATGCCAGAGCCCATAATTGCTTGTGGCTGCACACGGAAGTTTCTAGTATGAATAATCTCATGATCCCTTTGGGCCTGGGTGGCGGTCCAAATAAAAACAGGCAAGTCCTGGAAACCCCAGGTGCCTCAATCCACCCAGATGTGTGTTAGGTTGCCACCTTAGATAAACCCTTAATTATCAATCTCACATCTGTCATGGATATCACTCACCCAATCCACGTCTACTAGCATAGCATGGCATAATAAGCAAACGTAGAAGTAACTCCCAAAGGTTTGATAATAAACAGGTAATAGGTACTACCTCATATACTTCCCATCCCACAATTTAATTAGATCCTAATCATGCAATGTGTGAGGATTGATCTAATGCAATAAAACTGGGTTGTAGAAAAGGTATGATCAAAGTGTTACTTGCCTTGCTGATGATCCGCGTAACCTAGAGATTCGAAGTAACAGGCGGCGCACTCCGGGTATTCTATCGCAGACAAACAACAAGCATACAATAAGTACTCATCTAATGCACAGGTAAAACTCAAATAAGAGATCTAACCAGAAAGTTCAACTTAAGAACCCTGGTTTGCAAAAAGAATCAAATCGAACGAAGCAAAAGAAATCAAACGGCGAAAGAAAACAACTTAGTTCTAGTAATCTGGATCTAGGGCAAATTTTACAGTAGCAAAAACATGTTTAAGTTGATTATTCGGAAAGAGGGTTTCGAGACGAAATTCCATGCGCTTGAATCGCCTGATTCCGATAAACGAGCGAAAAGTTATACTAAAACGAAAATCGGATCAGAAATCACGATCAGAAAATAACCGCGAAAAATCCGACGAAAAAGAAAAACGACGAACAGATTTTTTTTAAATAGCACGGAAAACGAGGCGGCGGCGAACCTCGGGCGGCGCGCAACTCCGGCGGCGGCGGGCGGTGGTGGCGGCGGCTGGGGCGGGGCTAGGGTTAGGCGGCGGCGGCTGGGCTCTCTCTCGGGTCGGGCCTCGGGCGCCTTATAAAGGCCCCGGCCAGGGAGTCCTGGCCGAGTACGGCCCGTAGTCGGTTCCGGTTTTTTTTAAATAATTCCGCTCCAAAGAAAAATAAAAAGAAATACTAAACGGACTCCAAAAATCACGAAATAAATTTTGCCGGGTTTCTAAAATCAAGCCCGATAAAGTGAACATTTATCTGGGCCCAAACTACAACTTTGAAAATCGCGCATTTTTCCTAAATTCAATTAAAAATACCGAAAAACTCTGAAATAAAACTTATTTGATTTTTTATTAAATCCTCAATATTTCTATATTTTGGGAAAGTCATTTTATTCCCTCTCTCATATTTTTGTAATAGAAATAATTTATGATAAAATAAATAAAATCAAATGATCCTGTTTACATAATTTGAGAAAACTGAAATATGTAAATAACGAAATCCCCAACTCTCTCCGTGGGTCCTTGAGTTGCTTAGGATTTTCTAGGATCAAAACCAAAAGCAAAATAAAATATGATATGCATGATGATCTAATGTATAACATTCCAAATTGAAAATTTGGGATGTTGCAAACCTACCCCCCTTAAGATGAATCTCGCCCTCGAGATTCGGGTTGGCTAGAAAATAGGTGAGGGTGGTCTTTAAGCAAATCTTCCTCTCGCTCCCAGGTGGCTTCATCCTCCGTATGGTGGCTCCACTGAACTTTGCAAAACTTGATAACCTTGCTGCGAGTAACTCGACTGGCAAACTCGAGGATCTTGACTGGTTTCTCCTCATAGGTCAAATTGTTATCCAACTGAATTGCTTCTAATGGCACTGTGTCTCTCAAGGGTATGTCAGCCATCTCCGCGTGACACTTCTTCAACTGAGAAACGTGGAACACATCATGCACTCCTGCCAATACTTCTGGCAATTCCAACTTGTAGGCCACTTCTCCCATACACTCCAAAACTCGATATGGTCCTACAAATCGTGGCGCTAACTTCCCCTTAACTCCAAAGTGCTTAATCCCTCGAAGTGGGGATACTCGAAGATAAACTCTGTCTCCAACTTCGTAAACTGTCTCCTTGCGTTTAGAATCTGCGTAGCTCTTCTGCCTGGACTGGGCTACCTTGAGCCTATCGCGAATCAACTTCACCTTCTATTCAGACTCTTTAATCAGATCTGGTCCAAACAACTGGCGGTCTCCAACTTCGTCCCATGACAACGGTGTCCTGCACCTCCTTCCGTACAAAGCTTCGAAAGGGGCCATCTTCAAACTGGTCTGATAGCTATTATTGTAAGAGAACTCTGCATATGGCAAATTATCATCCCAACTAGATCCATAATCTAGCGCACAAGCTCTCAGCATATCCTCCAAAATCTGATTGACTCTCTCGGTCTGTCCATCTGTCTGCGGGTGAAAAGCTGTACTAAATTCTAGCCTAGTACCCAAAGTCTCATGCAACTGCTTCCAGAACTTTGAGGTAAACTGGGTTCCTCTATCTGATACGATGCTCCTCGGAACTCCATGCAAACATACGATCCTGGTCATGTATATCTTTGCCAACTTAGCACTGGTGTAAGTGGTCTTTACTGGGATGAAATGAGCTACCTTCGTCAATCGATCAACTACAACCCAAATCGAGTCATAGCCTGAACGAGTCCTTGGTAATCCCATGATAAAATCCATGCCTAACTTATCCCACTTCCATTCGGGTGTTGGCAATGGTTGCAACAATCCTGCTGGCTTCTGATGCTCTGCCTTTACTCTCTGACATACGTCACAAACTGCTACATACTCCGCAATATCCTTTTTCATTCCAGTCCACCAGAAAATATCCTTCAAATCCAAATACATCTTGGTATTTCCTGGGTGAATCGAATACGGTGAATCATGTGCCTCTTGCAAAATCAACTTTCTGATCTCTGGGTCATTGGGTACATAAACACGGTCTTCGAACCATAGGGTGTCGTGCTCATCCTCACGAAATCCTTTAGCTTTTCCTTCTTTCATCTTCTCCTTTATGGAAGCAATCTCCTTGTCAGATTTCTGAGCTTCTTTGATTCTGTCCATCAATGTTGACTGAATCTCGAATGCTGCTACATAGCCTCTCGGAACTATTTCCAAACATAGTTCATGAAAATTTTCTGCTAACTCCTTGGGTATTTCTCCCGTCATTAACGTATTGACATGGCTCTTGCGGCTTAATGCATCAGCTACTACATTAGCTTTTCCGGGATGGTAATGTAATTTCATATCATAATCCTTGATAAGCTCCAACCATCTCCTTTGTCTGAGGTTCAACTTCTTCTGCGTGAAAATGTACTTCAAACTCTTATGATCCGTGTACACCTCACAATGATTTCCAATGAGGAAATGTCTCCATGTCTTCATTGCATGCACTACGGCTGCTAACTCCAAATCATGCGTGGCATAATCCAATTCGTGGGGCTTCAGTTGTCGTGAAGCATATGAAACAACTCTCCCTTCCTGCATAAGCACTGCTCCAAGTCCTCGACGTGAAGCGTCGCAATACACCTCATAATCCTTGGTTTGATCTAGCAAAATCAACACTGGTGAGGTAACCAAGCGTTTCTTCAACTCCTGGAAACTAGCCTCACACTCCTCAGTCCATTTGAACTTGGTATCCTTCTTCAGCAACTCCGTCATAGGTTTCGCGATCTTTGAGAAATTCTCAATAAATCTCCGGTAGTATCCTGCGAGTCCAAGAAAACTCCGGATCTCTCCAACGGTAGTTGGGGCTTCCCACTTGGTCACGGTTTCAACTTTAGCGGGATCTACTGCTATACCTTCTCCAGATATAACGTGTCCGAGGAATCCTACTTCCTTCAACCAAAATTCACATTTGCTGAACTTGGCGTATAATTGGTGTTCTCTGAGCTTTCCAAGTACCAAACGCAAATGCTCCTTATGCTCCTCTTCATTCTTCGAATATACCAGGATATCATCAATGAACACTACGATGAACTTATCCAAAAACTCCATAAACACTTTGTTCATCATGTTCATAAAATAGGCAGGCGCGTTAGTCAGTCCAAATGACATAACGGTATACTCATACAGTCCATATCTTGTGGTGAATGCTGTCTTCGGGATATCCTGTTCTCGAATCTTCAACTAATGGTATCCTGATCGCAAATCAATCTTGGAAAACACTTTAGCTCCTTGCAATCGATCAAACAGATCATTGATCATTGGTAGCGGGTACTTGTTCTTGATTGTTACTTCGTTCAATCCTCGATAGTCAACAACCATCCTTAACGATCCATCCTTCTTCTCCACTAGAAGTACTGGTGATCCCCAAGGCGAAGAACTTGGGCGAATATATCCCTTATCCAGTAACTCCTTAATCTGCTTCTTAATTTCCACCAAATCTTTTGCTGGCATCCTATATGGTCTCTTCGATATTGGCCTAGTGCCTGGCAAAAGCTCAATCAAAAACTCAATGTCTCTATCCGGTGGCATGCCTGGCAACTCTTCGAGAAATACATCAGGGAAATCCTTTACCACTGGTACTTCCTCCTGCACAACTCCTGTTAGGCAATTTAGTTGGGTGCTCTTTGGCACATGCCGGGATACATACTTGATCCTTCTCCCTTCTGGGGTGGTAAGCAAAATTGACTTACTAGCACACTCAATATTCCCTTCATACTTTGATAACCAATCCATGCCTAATATCACATCCAATCCTTGAGATTCCAATACTACTAGGTCTGAGGGAAAAACATAGTTACCAATCCTTAATGGTAACCGATCACACCATAGACTAGCCACATACTCTGCTCCTGGCGAGGTTACTAACATGGGTGACCTAAGAGCTTGGGTTGGAGGCATCTGAGGGTTTAGAAAAGATGAGATATAAGAATAGAGGGGGTCTAAAGAGAAAACACTACCCATATGCACATGAGGCAAAAGCAACCAATTCACTTCATTCAAACAAACAAATGCATACAATCGATCTAACTATCGCAAAGTGCTCGGACTACTATATTTACATGGTGGACTACTACTACTGATGATGCGGTCTACTAGAAATATTCTACGGTTGTAGACTCCATGATATCTGCTCCTGCTTCATCCACATAGTCATCATCGCTACTATCTTGCTCCGAGTCGGTGCAGTCAATGATGATGTAGTCTTCCGGGCTAATCTCCTTGGGTTCTTCGTCTTCATCTACTGGTGTCGGGCCTCCCATAAATATTCCAATCTTCTTGATCAGATCGTCATTCTTCTCCACCAATACTTCAATTTCTTCTTCATAATCTTCGCGTGTAGCCTTGAGTTCTTCCTCTAGTTCCTTGATTCTAGTCTTAGCCTTCTTCAGATCTATCATGTCGGCGCACATCTGATTCTCCTGTCGTCGAATGTGCTGGTTTAACTCCTGGATAAAAGATGCAATTGATCTATCTTTCCTGGTGCTGATCATCTCCCAGTGTTCATCTCGGCGTCCACAAATCTGGTAGATAGTATCCTTGAGATCCTTGCGGTAGACTTCTCCAATGCGTCCCATGGCGATATGAGCTGCCATGCTCTTTCCTAGACTCCAAGTTGGTGCATCAAAAGAAAACTCTATGGGCTCAGTGACTCGCATAAACGTCCTTCCTGGAACTTGAACTTGAATCATCCAGCGCTCTTCTTCAGGTAAGGTGGCGTTGTAGGTTCCCGTGAAGCTTGGTACTCCTATGTTCAGGTATCTAGTGACTTCCTTCAAGTGGCGTCCAAAGGGTGTATCTTCATCTGGTTGTGTGAACTTGTTCCTTGCATCCGCCATCCTAAAGAGTAGAAAAGATGAGAAGTCAGAAGAGAAGAGGGTGAGTAGTGATCTAAGTCTTTAGATTAGTGGTCGTGTCCTACAGTCAGCGTGTGCTCTGATACCATCTCTGTAGCGACCAGACCTCAAACAGTCTGATCTCTATGCTCCGGTGTCATCCCTGGATCAGTAATGCTGACACCACACAGTACTCGGAGGATTTATAGCAGAGTAGCAATCACACACTTATTACATCGAGTGTCTCAAAAGAGAACTTATTACAATAAATATGGATTAAGGCCATCTAATACCGATAACAGCGGAAGGCTTGGAAGATAAGTGAGTCCATCAACTCCAACGGCATCACTGAGTATAGAACCATGACCTAAAACTCCTCAATCATCGTCTGAAAAGTCTGCAACATTAACGTTGCAGCCCGAAAATGGGTCAGCACATGGAATATGCTGGCAAGGTAACACATAGAGAGTAATGGAATGCAACAGCTATACTATATGCATATTTGGCTGGTGGAAAGCTCTAAGGTTACAGTTTTGCGTAAAGCCAATTTTTCCCTACTTCAAAGGAATAAAATTAATTACTATCATGGTGGTTGTTAAACATTGAGAATGGTTGACATCATTCTCAATCCCAATTAAGTAACATCATTAAAAACCCCACAAAATTAATTTAGAGTAACATGTTGAGATTCACATGATAATCCGGGTACTAGATACTCAAGATGTCCATAACCGGGGACACGGCTAACCATGATTAGTTTGTTACACTCTGCAGAGGTTTGCGCACTTTTCCCCACAAGACTCGATCGCCTCCGTTTGGTTTCTCACAGTACAGGGTGTTTGAGAAGACGGATGACCGAGACACAGTCTTTCAGAAGCGCTAGCACCTTACGACGGATAGACCGGTACACCTACTTTCCCCTACATCTGCTAGTCTACCCTGTAAGAGTTCGCACACCTAGTCAACTATGCCAGAGCCCATAATTGCTTGTGGCTGCACACGGAAGTTTCTAGTATGAATAATCTCATGATCCCTTTGGGCCTGGGTGGCGGTCCAAATAAAAACAGGCAAGTCCTGGAAACCCCAGGTGCCTCAATCCACCCAGATGTGTGTTAGGTTGCCACCTTAGATAAACCCTTAATTATCAATCTCACATCTGTCATGGATATCACTCACCCAATCCACGTCTACTAGCATAGCATGGCATAATAAGCAAACGTAGAAGTAACTCCCAAAGGTTTGATAATAAACAGGTAATAGGTACTACCTCATATACTTCCCATCCCACAATTTAATTAGATCCTAATCATGCAATGTGTGAGGATTGATCTAATGCAATAAAACTGGGTTGTAGAAAAGGTATGATCAAAGTGTTACTTGCCTTGCTGATGATCCGCGTAACCTAGAGATTCGAAGTAACAGGCGGCGCACTCCGGGTATTCTATCGCAGACAAACAACAAGCATACAATAAGTACTCATCTAATGCACAGGTAAAACTCAAATAAGAGATCTAACCAGAAAGTTCAACTTAAGAACCCTGGTTTGCAAAAAGAATCAAATCGAACGAAGCAAAAGAAATCAAACGGCGAAAGAAAACAACTTAGTTCTAGTAATCTGGATCTAGGGCAAATTTTACAGTAGCAAAAACATGTTTAAGTTGATTATTCGGAAAGATGGTTTCGAGACGAAAGTCCAGGCGCTTGAATCGCCTGATTCCGATAAACGAGCGAAAAGTTATACTAAAACGAAAATCGGATCAGAAATCGCGATCAGAAAATAACCGCGAAAAATCCGACGAAAAAGAAAAATGATGAACAGATTTTTTTAAACAGCACAGAAAACAAGGCGGCGGCGAACCTCGAGCGGTGCGCAACTCCGGCGGCGGCTGGGGCGGGGCTAGGGTTAGGCGGCGGCGGCTGGGCTCTCTCTCGGCTCGGGCCTCGGGCGCCTTATAAAGGCCCCGGCCAGGGAGTCCTGGCCGAGTACGACCCGTAGTCGGTTCCGTTTTTTTTAAATAATTCCGCTTGAAAGAAAAATAAAAAGAAATACTAAACGGACTCCAAAAATCACGAAATAAATTTTGCCGGGTTTCTAAAATCAAGCCCGATAAAGTGAACATTTATCTGGGCCCAAACTACAACTTTGAAAAACGCGCATTTTTCCTAAATTCAATTAAAAATACCGAAAAACTCCGAAATAAAACTTATTTGATTTTTTTATTAAATCCTCAATATTTCTATATTTTGGGAAGTCATTTTATTCCCTCTCTCATATTTTTGTAATAGAAATAATTGATGATAAAATAAATAAAATCAAATGATCCTGTTTACATAATTTGAGAAAACTCAAATATGTAAATAATGAAATCCCCAACTCTCTCCGTGGGTCCTTGAGTTGCTTAGGATTTTCTAGGATCAAAACGAAAAGCAAAATAAAATATGATATGCATGATGATCTAATGTATAACATTCCAAATTGAAAATTTGGGATGTTACAATCACCCCCCTCTAGACATACTTAATTCCAAATTGAAAATTTGGGATGTTACAATCACCCCCCTCTAGACATACTTTCGATCCTACAAGTGGTATCAGATCTTTGGTCTCCATTTGCTTTGATTTCCATAGCTTTTGGTGGTCATAGCCTTGGTTTCACAACCTAGGTGAGTATGGCGTCTAGCGAGGGAAATTATCACCGTAGAGGTCCTTACTTTGATTGCACTAATTTTGCTAGTTGGAAGCATAAGATGAAAATGCATATTCTTGGACATAACCCCGCCGTTTGGGCTATTGTGTGTATTGGCTTGCAAGGTGAATTCTTTGATGGGAAAGAACCGAACCGTGAAGCTACCGCGGAAGAGTTGAAGATGCTGCAATACAACGCTCAAGCTTGTGATGTCCTCTTCAATGGATTGTGCCCCGTAGAATTCAACAAAATCAGCCGTCTTGAGAATGCAAAGGAAATTTGGGATATGTGACACTCCAAAATTTTTATTTGGTTTTCAGCAAAAACTTTGTTGGTTTTGAAAAGAGGCCATTTAAAATTTTTCTAGAAAACCTTCCTCTTAAAAACTTCTTTGGCAAGGATTTTTATTCTTGTATCTTCTTCAAACTATGGTGTTTGATCATTTAAAACTCTTTCTCTGATGGTTCCCTTCTCAAAGTATATTTTTGGAAATTATTCTTTTTCTTATAAAAAGAACTCTATGAATTTTGAGGTTTTTCTTATCTTGAAAACCACCCATGGTTTTACCATGTCTCCTATAGTAAATCTTCTCAAAATCCCTCCCTCCACTTTTGAACAATCTAAATTCTCTGTCTCAACAGGTCCAAACAAGTTTTGGATTTTATTTCAATTATTTTATCTCTCAAATCATTTCTGCCAATTATTTTGAGCCTGAGTGATTTTCAAAGCAAGTACCTCATTGCCTTTGAGTTTTTATCTCAAACCAACTCCTCTGGATAGTCCTTAGTACCCACAACCTAGAACCATCTTGGTCCACTCTTCTTCTCTTCAAATTTTTCAAATTTCACTCACCGCAAGTTTGGACCAGATTTGCCAAATTTGGTGAAATTCATATCTACACTTCTCCAAAAATTCCACCAAAATTCAAGCAACCTCTAGTTGCAATGAGAGGCCACTCCACCAAAAATCAGCTCAAGCAGAGCCTCCCTCATACCAAAAACATTCTGTCGAACACCTGAACTGCACTGTTCCTTTGCACATTCAGAAAATTCAGAGAAACTTCAGGGTTCAGTGTCATTTCTCTTCGTCAGATTTCGGTCATGCGGCCACAGTGCCCTTGGCACGTTGCTCGCCGCCTGGCCTGCTTGTCCGGAGCTCCACATGCGCGCTTGGCGCCTTCCTGGCGTCGGTAGCACCCTGGCCCGCCTGCACCGGCCTGTCTTGCGGCGGCCGAACCACCGTAGCGGCCGACAGGGAGCAGAACGGCGGCTCAACGCCGTTCGGCGCCGCCGAATCCTCCTGGTAGCTCCGCGTGGCCATCTCCTTGCCAGCGCACGCATGCGGCACCGTCGCCGTGGCGCGGCACGCACAGAGCGTGCTCCCTGACGCCGACGGGCCCGCGCCGCCCCGTTCCGTCGAAACCCACCCCAAGCTCCTAATCCAAGTCCGTTTAGCGTCTGAATGGAACCAGTGGACCTCCACGTTGATGCCCAACCTCCTAAACTCCCCGACCGAGCACTGCGCCGCCGTAATCCATCGCCGGAGAACCCCGTTCACGGCCACCGCCTCGGATCGCCTATAAAAGGGGACCCCGAGCTCGCCCTCGAGCACACACCCTCACTACACCCCACAGACACCCCGCCAGGCCACTAGGAGGACCTCGAGGAGGTCTCCTCCCCCAACTCCGGCCGCCTCGTTCCGCCTCGGCCACCAAATCGATTCACTCCGGTGAGGCCATCCCCGATGCCCAAACCTCGTCAGTAGCCCCCTCGAGCACCCGGTGAGCTAACCCAAGACTCAATTTGGCCTTCGCAGCTCTCCCCGACGAGATCCATCTCCACCCGAGCCACCGTCCGTCGGAGCAAGGGCCGCCGTCGACGTAGAGCTCGCCGGCGACCACCACCACCACCCAGTTTGTGCATTTATGGAATTGTTTTTGCGACCCTTTTCGCTTTTCTTATGGGTTTTACAAAATATATCCCCAGAGTGAAAAATGTCTCGTCCTTGGACTCGCTCCATGCCAACTCCACCAGAGGAAAATTATGACACTCAACCAGGCAACAATTTCACACAGGGACAGTCGAGTCAACAGGACAGTGAAACAGCATTTTCCCAAATGTGCCGCCTTTATGAGCAAAGTCAGCAACAACACCAGGAAATGATGAACCAAGTCATCAACATGGGAAATCACCATGGACAGTATCAGCAGCATTCCAAGTTATCTGAGCTACAGAAGACACGTCCCCAAACATTTTCTCATACTGACAAGCCTCTTGAAGCCGAGGATTGGCTTCGAGATATGGAGAGAAAATTAATTATTGCAAAATGTTCAGACCCCGAGAAGGTACTATATGCCCCACACTATCTCATAGGAGCAGCTGCATCATGGTGGGAGAATTTTCTGCACATGCACCCCAACGAAAATGATATAACCTGGGATGATTTCAAGGAAGGTTTCCGTGGTGCACACATTCCTAAGAGTATTATGAAAATCAAGAAGAGAGAGTTCGATGACCTCAAACAAAGGAACATGACAGTGTCAGATTACAACGGTCAATTTACTCTATTGTCTCGCTACGCCAATGAAGAACGTATGACTGAAAGCAAGAAGATGGAGAAATTCCTTGATGGTCTGGCGCCCGCGCTTAAATGCCAACTGGTCGTGCACACTTTTCCAGATTTTAAGACACTAGTGGACAAAGCCATTACTCTGGAAAATGAGAGACGTAGCTTGGAGGATTTCCGCAAGCGAAAAAGAGACCAGACTACTCTTGTGCGCAACCACCGAAGCAAGACAGATTTTCAGAAAGGTGGGACACACAAACCTATGACAAACGTCTCACGCCCAACCAAGAATTTCCATGCCAGAGACAAGGAGTTCACATATCGCCCAGGCGTTACTTGTTACGCCTGTGGAGAGGAAGGGCACTATGCCAAGCAGTGCCCCAAGCCAAGGAACTCGACCCCAAAGCCGAACAACGGTGGCAATAATTCAGCACCCAAGCGAAACAATTTCAACCCCAACAACAACCACAGGAAGGGTCATCTGAACCACGTGACCAAAGAAGAAGCACAGAACGCCCCGGATATCGTACTCGATACGTTTCCTGTCAACACAATACCTGCCATGGTTTTGTTTGATTCTGGAGCTTCTCACTCATTCATCTCGAAAAGTTTTGCTTTGCAAAATAATTTTTCGATGTTTCCCTTGGAAAAATCCATGATCATCAAGTCCCCTGGGATTCAGCAAGTCACTCAGAATTACTGTCAGGATGTGGTTATTGAGTTTGAAGGATTGAAGTTTCACGCCAATCTTATTGTATTGGAAAATAAAGGACTGGATGTCATCCTAGGGATGGACTGGTTAACCACCAACAAAGGTTTTATTGATTGTTTCAACCGGACCGTAATTCTCACACACCACCACGGGAAGACAATAAGAGTGTCGGCCAAAGAAAGAAAAATACCCCGGCAACCGAGATTGAATAAGGTGGACGTTTCTGAGCTAAACAAGGTTCCAGTAGTGTGTGAATTTCCAGACGTATTCCCCGAAGAACTACCAGGCATGCCACCAGACCGAGAGATAGAATTCAGCATTGAGCTAGCACCAGGAACCACTCCCATATACAAGAAACCATACAGAATGGCACCATCCGAGTTGGTTGAGTTGAAGAAACAAATAAAGGAATTATTGGACAAAGGGTATATACGAGCCAGCTCCTCACCTTGGGGTTCACCAAATTTATTTGCCAAAAAGAAGGATGGAACACTGAGATTGTGCATAGACTACCGAGCACTTAACATGGTCACAGTCAAGAACAAATACCCGATGCCAAGGATAAACGATTTGTTTGATCAACTCGCTCAGGCCAAGGTATTCTCAAAAATTGACTTAAGGTCAGGATACCATCAATTAAAAGTGCGAACAGAAGATATCCCCAAAACAGCCTTCACCTCCAGATATGGACTATATGAGTTCACAGTAATGCCATTTGGATTAACGAACGCCCCCGCATATTTTGTTCACCTCATGAACAAAGTATTTATGAAGTTTATGGACAAGTTCGTTGTGGTATTCATCGACGATATTCTGGTATACTCCAAGACACCAGAAGAGCACGCGGAACATCTCAGGATTGTGCTAGGAGAACTCAGGAAACACCAATTGTATGCCAAGTTCAGCAAGTGCGAATTTTGGCTAAGACAAGTAGGCTTTCTAGGCCACGTGCTGACCCAAGACGGTATTGCAGTGGACCCGGAGAAAGTCAAGGCCGTACTTGGCTGGAAGTCACCAGCCAGCGTAACAGACATACGAAGTTTCTTGGGAATGGCAGGACATTACCGTAGATTTATTGAAGGATTCTCCACCATAGTCAAGCCTATGACGCAGTTACTCAAGAAAGACAAGAAGTTTGAATGGACAGAAGCCTGCGAGAAAAGTTTCCAAGAGCTAAAACGGAAATTAACGACAGCACCGGTATTAATTGTGCCAGACATACACAAGAATTTTGAAGTGTATTGTGACGCGTCCAGAAAGGGTCTCGGATGCGTGTTGATGCAAGAAGGCAAGGTTGTCGCGTACGCTTCAAGGCAACTTCGCAAGCATGAGGAAAATTATCCCACTTATGACTTAGAATTGGCAGCAGTCATACATGCACTCAAGGAATGGAGGCACTTCTTACTTGGAAATCGTTGTGAAATATATACGGACCATAAAAGTCTCAAATATATTTTCACACAGCCAGAACTAAACTTACGGCAACGACGCTGGTTGGAATTGGTAAAGGATTATGATGTTGGTATCCACTATCATCCAGGAAAAGCAAACGTAGTGGCAGATGCTCTTAGTCGGAACCCCAGCCCGGATGACAACAGTCTGCCAGACTTGAGACCTGAATTCCAACAAGAATTTGCCAAACTCAACTTGTTAATGATCGCGGAAGGCACCATATCAAACTTGGAAATACAGCCCGACCTTGTGGAGAGAATTAAAGAAGCTCAGCCTGGTCACCCCAGCATCAAAGGAATTAAAAGAAAGGTGAGTATGGGCAAGGCCTCGGAGTTCGTCATAGACGATGGAGGAATATTATGGTATGGAGACAGACTCTGCGTGCCAAATATAGAGGACCTCAAACAGCAAATTCTAGCTGAAGCCCACACCGCCCCATATTCGATCCACCCTGGAGGAACCAAAATGTATAAGGATATTCAGGAAAGATTCTGGTGGCACGGTATGAAGAGGGACATAGCCACATTCGTTGCATGTTGCGATTCTTGCCAACGCATAAAAGTTGAGCATCAAAGACCAGCCGGACTACTGCAACCAAACAAAATACCTGAGTGGAAATGGGATGAAATAGGGATGGATTTCATTGTTGGACTACCTCGGTCACGACACGGGAATGATGCCATATGGGTCATCACCGATAGATTAACCAAGGTGGCACATTTCATTCCAGTAAAGACAACCTACAGAGGCTTGCCAGGATTTATCTCTCCCGTATAGTTTGTCTGCATGGAGTCCCGAAGACTATAATATCCGACAGAGGCACTCAGTTCGTCTAGATTTTGGGATCATTTACAACAGGCTCTGGGAACTCAACTGGCCTTCAGTACAGCCTACCATCCCCAGACTGATGGACAGGCTGAACGCGTAAACCAAATTCTAGAAGACATGCTGAGAGCATGTGTCCTCACCTATGGGACCAGTTGGGAAGAAAGCCTGCCATACGCCGAGTTCGCGTACAATAACAGTTACCAGGCCAGCCTGCAGATGGCACCATTTGAGGCTTTATACGGACGGAGATGTCGTACCCCATTAAATTGGTCAGAGACCGGAGACAGCCGCATCTTCGGCCCAGACATGCTCAGAGAGGCCGAGGAAAAGGTCAAGCTAATCAGAGATCGACTCAAGACCGCTCAAAGCCGACAGAAGAGTTATTACGATCAGAAACATCGTAGGGTCAGCTTCGAACCCGGTGAGTTCGTGTACCTAAGAGTATCCCCTATGAGGGGATTGCAACGATTCAAGATTAAAGGAAAGCTAGCGCTAAGATTCATCGGACCATTCTGTATAGTGGCACGAAGGGGCACTGTAGCCTACCAGCTAGACTTACCCGAAGAATTATCCGATGTCCACGACGTGTTCCACGTCTCGCAATTGAGGAAGTGCGTAAGCAACCCAGAGAAACAAGTATCCCATGAGAACATTGACGTGCAGCTAGACCTCACCTATCGAGAGCGCCTAGTAAAAATATTAGAAGGGTCTGAAAGGAGGACCCGACAAAAAACCATCAAGTTTTTCAAAGTTTAGTGGAGCAACCACACCGAAAGTGAAGCAACCTGGGAAAGGGAGGATTCCTTCGGACAGAGCATCCATACTTATTTAAGGATCAGCTGAAATCTCGGGGACGAGATTTTTCCTAAGGGGGTAGGTGTTGTGACACTCCAAAATTTTTATTTGGTTTTCAGCAAAAACTTTGTTGGTTTTGAAAAGAGGCCATTTAAATTTTTTCCAGAAAACCTTCCTCTTAAAAACTTCTTTGGCAAGGATTTTTATTTTTGTATCTTCTTCAAACTATGGTGTTTGATCATTTAAAACTCTTTCTCTGATGGTTCCCTTCTCAAAGTATATTTTTGGAAATTATTCTTTTTCTTATAAAAAGAACTCTATGAATTTTGAGGTTTTTTCTTATCTTGAAAACCACCCATGGTTTTACCATGTCTCCTATAGTAAATCTTCTCAAAATCCCTCCCTCCACCTTTGAACAATCTAAATTCTCTGTCTCAACAGGTCCAAACAAGTTTTGGATTTTATTTCAATTATTTTATCTCTCAAATCATTTCTGCCAATTATTTTGAGCCTGAGTGATTTTCAAAGCAAGTACCTCATTGCCTTTGAGTTTTTATCTCAAACCAACTCCTCTGGATAGTCCTTAGTACCCATAACCTAGAACCATCTTGGTCCACTCTTCTTCTCTTCAAATTTTTCAAATTTCACTCACTGCAAGTTTGGACCAGATTTGCCAAATTTGGTGAAATTCATATCTACACTTCTCCAAAAATTCCACCAAAATTCAGGCAACCTCTAGTTGCAATGAGAGGCCACTCCACCAAAAATCAGCTCAAGAAGAGCCTCCCTCATACCAAAAACATTCTGTCGAACACCTGAGCTGCACTGTTCCTTTGCACATTCAGAAAATTCAGAGAAACTTCAGGGTTCAGTGTCGTTTCTCTTCGTCAGATTTCGGTCACGCGGCAACAGTGCCCTTGGCACGTTGCTCGCCGCCTGGCCTGCTTGTCCGGAGCTCCACACGCGCGCTTGGAGCCTTCCTGGCGTTGGTGGCACCCTGGCCCGTCTGCGCCGGCATGTCTTGCGGCGGCCGAACCACCGTAGCGGCCGACAGGGAGCAGAACGGTGGCTCAACGCCGTTCGGCGCCGCCCAATCCTCCTGGTAGCTCCGCGTGGCCATCTCCTTGCCAGCGCACGCATGCAGCACCGCCGCCGTGGCGCGGCACACACAGAGCGTGCTCCCAGCCGCCGACGGGCCCGCGCCGCCCCGTTCCGTCGAAACCCACCCCAATCTCCTAATCCAAGTCCGTTTAGCGTCTGAATGGAACCAGTGGACCTCCACGTTGATGCCCAACCTCCTAAACTCCCCGACCGAGCACTGCGCCGCCGTAATCCATCGCCGGAGAACCCCGTTCACGGCCACCGCCTCGGATCGCCTATAAAAGGGGACCCCAAGCTCGCCCTCGAGCACACACCCTCACTACACCCCACAGACACCCCGCCAGGCCACTAGGAGGACCTCGAGGAGGTCTCCTCCCCCAACTCCGGCCGCCTCGTTCCGCCTCGGCCACCAACTCGATTCACTCCGGTGAGGCCATCCCCGACGCCCAAACCTCATCAGTAGCCTCCTCGAGCACCTAGTGAGCTAACCCAAGCGTCAATTTGGCCTTCGCAGCTCTCCCCGACGAGATCCATCTCCACCCGAGCCACCGTCCGCAGGAGCAAGGGCCGCCGTCGACGTAGAGCTCGCCGGCGACCACCACCACCACCCACCGACGCGGAAGGACGCACTGAACACAGAGGTACCACCCGACCCCCCTGCCTCGCCGTGGATCGCCGCCGGCGACCACCGCGGCTCTCGGGCACCGTCGAGCTCTGCCGCCTCTTTTGAAAATTTAAACCTGACGGGCGGTGATGAAGCTATGTACCTAGGGTAGGGGCACGGACCCATCCAAAGAGCCCTACCCAAGGACATCCCTAGAAGAAATCACCTATCAATCGACTTGAAGGTACCCCACTCGACAGGTTCAAGACACTCGACCAAGAAACTACCACTCGACCATGAAGCTAATCACTCGACTGCCAGGAGACCTACAGTCACTCCGTAGGCAAACGGTCAGCTGTTAAGTAGTCTTCATGGTCATTATAGCACTTTATTAGAGGCGTTACCAGTAACGCCCAATCTTAAATGTACCTTAAACCCTGCATTACTGAGGGCAGGAGGGGGCCGACGAACTCTATATAAGCCACCCCCTCCTCAGTATGAAGGGTTCGCACCCCTGTAATCCATACACGCATAATCCAGTCGACCGCCTCTGGGCTCCGAGACGTAGGGCTATTACTTCCTCCGAGAAGGGCCTGAACTCGTAAACCTCGCGTGTAACAACTTCCCAATAGCTAGGATCTAGCCTCTCCATACTCACCCCCCTACATCACTGTCAGAGTCGGAACCACGACAGTTGGCGCCCACCGTGGGGCAGGAATCTTAGCACTTAGTTGGAGAAGTTGCGATCTTTTCCGATCCCTTTGATCATGGTTTCTTGCGGAGTTTTGGTGGAGGGCCGCGAGATCCGTCTCGGCGCGCTCACCTTCATCGCCGATGACTCCGCCTGGCTTCAGGAGGCACCACTCGACATCGACACGCTCCCCGTCCGCGGCGTGACGCACTTCCGCGCATGCATTCGTGGCGTCCTCCTGCGGCAGCCGTCGACCCAGTATCGGTCGACCCCTGCGTCGTCTCCCCGCCCTGTCTCCCACCAGCGCAAGCGCTCCGGTCGGTCGAGACTTCAGCGGTGGGTGAGGCATGCCGTGGCCCGCCAGTCGGCAGCCCCACAAGTTGCGGCAATCGAGCCCGTCGAGTCCCTCTATGGCCTGTTCGACCTGTCGACTGGCTCCGTGGGGACCGCATCCGAGTGCGACAGCAGCGACCCAGCGGCTGAGGTTCTGGCGGTCGATGGGACACACAGTCCCCCCGGTTTCCCTCGCGCTGACGGAGCTACGGGCGGAGGCGACCCGTCGCGTCCCCACGATGAGTATCTGCCCGAACCTCTCACGTCGTTACAGCGAGAGGAGCTTCGCCGCCGGAACATGGACGCACTCCACACTCCTATTGTCGGAGAAACCCCCGAGGCCCGGGCCTTGGAGGACGTGCACCTTGCTAACCTGGCCGAGCGCACTCGACTGGAGAATCTCCAGCGAATACTCGACGAGCAAGCGCGTCAGCGGGCTTCCAAGTCCAGTCGACGTCCACTAGCTCCCGAGTCCAGTCGGCGCCGGCTCTTCTCACCGCCTCAGGTATATCGAACCCCAGTTCAGAATTTCGCAGCTGCAGCCCGTATAGCAAAATCAATTTAGCCATCCCAGTCAGAGGTAGGCAGGGGCTTGTTGCAGATCAGAGCATTGCTCCGGGCGGCAGGAAACCAGAATTCCGCCGTTTCTCAGTCGTAGGATAGGATCCACAGTCGATCCGTTGCAGCAGACACAGTCCAGTCGGCCCACAGCCCGAGATCGCCCCTGAGGCGTGAGGGACGCGATGACCGGCATGATCAGTACAGGAGGAATGAGCAGTATGATCATCGATTCGGTCGAGATGATCGACGTCGAGTGCCAACCCCTGCCCCGAGGAGCGGGTCATATGCGCCTCGACGGCAAGATGACAGACGCCCTCACAGTGTTGGGCAGAGGATTCCAGTCGACCCCAGAGACCCAGGCTTTGATGCGAGGTCTATCCTTGTTCAAGGTTTGGTCGACAGGAACAGGGCTCATCGAGAGGGCCACAACAGAGATGCGCCTGCCAGCAGCAGTAGAGTACGTGTTTCAGGGCCAGAGTGCTTTAGTCGAGCCATCAGGGCCGCAGTGATTCCTCCCAATTTTAGGCTGGCAACTGGAGTCAGCAAGTTCACCGGCGAGTCCAAGCCTGACACTTGGCTCGAAGATTACCGAGTGGCTGTACAGATTGGCGGTGGCAATGATGAAGTGGCCATGAAGCATTTGCCTCTTATGTTGGAGGGCTCAGCCAGAGCGTGGTTGAATCAGCTGGCACCTAGCAGCATTTACACCTGGGAGGACCTCTCCCGAGTGTTTGTCACGACCTTTGAAGGAACATGCAAACGACCTGCAGGCCTCACAGAGTTACGGTCTTGCGTGCAGAAGCCGAATGAAACACTGAGGGATTACATCCAGAGGTGGATCACGCTGCACCACACAGTTGAGAACGTGCCAGACCATCAAGCAGTTTGCGCTTTCAAAGAGGGCGTTAAATACAGAGAGTTGAATCTGAAGTTCGGTCGAACTGGAGAGATGTCTCTGAATCGGATGATGGAGATCGCCACCAAGTACGCTAACGGTGAAGACGAAAACCGACTCCGAAGCGGCAAGCTCAAAGCAGTCGCCCAAGAAACTGGAGGAAACTCCACTCGGAAACAGAAGCGGAAGGCCGAGCCAGCTGCTCCCAGGGAGGCCCTGGCCGTTGCCCAGGGAAACTTCAAGGGGAAACCCAAGGGCACCTGGAAGCCCAAGAAGGTCAAAGATCAAGACGGGAATGATGTTTTGGACTTACCGTGTCACATCCACACCAAGAAAGACGAAGAGGGTAATTTTATTTACCCAAAGCATACCACTCGACAGTGCCGGCTCCTGATCCAGTAGTTCCAGGGCAAGCAGCCCAAAGATAAGGAAAAAGAGCCAGACAGGACTGAAGACAAAGAAGACAGTGACGATGGATACCCTCAGATCAATTCCACCCTGATGATTTTTGCTGATGTTGAGAGCAAGAGTCGACTGAAAGTCATTAACCGTGAGGTGAACATGGTTGCCCCGGCAACACCCAATTACCTGAAGTGGTCGCAGACTGCCATCACATTCGACCAGTCGGATCACCCGACACACATTGCCACCCCTGGGAGGCAAGCTTTGGTGGTCGACCCAGTTGTCGAAGGCACTCGACTGACCAAAGTATTGATGGACGGCGGCAGTGGCCTAAACATACTGTACTCTGAGACTTTGAAAGGGATGGGCATTCCGATGTCCAGACTTAGTACCAGCAACATGAGCTTCCATGGAGTCATTCCTGGGAAGAAAGCCGAGTCGCTCGGCCAGATTACTCTTGATGTAGTTTTCGGTGATTCAAAGAATTACCGCAAGGAAAGGTTGACATTCGAAGTTGTGGACTTCCAGAGTGCCTATCATGCCATTTTGGGTAGGCCAGCTTACGCACGCTTCGTGGCTCGACCATGTTACGTGTATCTCAAACTGAAGATGCCTGGCCCCAAAGGTGTGATCACTGTTACTGGCAGCCGAAAGAAAGCAGAAGAATGCTTTCAGAAAGGCCCAAAGATCGCTGACGCTCAGATGGCAGTAGTCGAGCTGAAAGAGTACCAAAAGACTGCTGATCCGAGTGAATTGCTGCGAACCAAGAAGCCCGCCTCAGAATCAGGTTTTCAGTCGGCTGGCGAAACAAAGACAGTCCACATTCACCCGACCGACCCCGACGCTGCTCCGACTCACATCTCGACGACGCTCGACTCCAAATAGGAAGAAGCGCTCATCCAGCTCCTCCGTGAGAACTGGGATATCTTCGCATGGAAACCCTCTGACATGCCTGGAGTTCCCAGAGGGCTGGCTGAGCACCGTCTACGAGTCGACCCAAAATTCAAGCCTGTGAAGGAACATCTTCGACGGTCCGCCTTCTAGAAGAAGCAAGCCATTGGCGAGGAAGTGGCTCGGCTCTTAGCAGCAGAGTTCATCCGAGAGATTTACCACTCTGAGTGGCTCGCCAATGTCGTCATGGTCCCCAAAAAGGACAAGTCGCTCCGCATGTGCATTGACTTCAAGCATATCAATCGGGCCTGCCCGAAAGATCATTTTCCCCTCCCTTGCATCGACCAAATAGTCGACTCGACTGCGGGGTGCGAGAGACTGTCTTTCCTAGACGCCTATTCCGGATACCATCAGATCCGTCTGTATGGGCCTGACGAGATCAAAACAGCTTTCATCACTCCATTCGGGTGCTTCTGTTATGTCACCATGCCGTTCGGCCTCAAGAACGCCGGAGCCACGTTCATGAGAATGATTCAGAAGTGTTTACTCACTCAAATCAGTCGGAATGTGGAGGCATACATGGACGATATCGTGGTCAAGTCCCGAAAAGGTTCCGACCTGCGGGCTGACCTTGCTGAAACCTTTGCCAATCTCAGGAGGTATGATATCAAGCTCAATCCATCAAAGTGCACATTTGGAGTTCCAGGTGGAAAGTTACTCGGTTTTCTCGTTTCCGAACGAGGGATCGACGCCAATCCTGAGAAAATTGGCACCATACTCCGGATGAAGCGTCCAGTACGCGTGCACGATGTACAAAAGCTTACAGGCTGCTTGGCCGCTTTATGGCGCTCATTTCTCGTCTCGGTGAAAAGGCGTTGCCTCTTTACCAACTGATGAAGAAGTCTGACAAATTCGAGTGGAATCTAGAAGCTGATGCAGCGTTTGCAGATCTCAAAGCTCTGCTCTCCACCCAGCCGGTGCTTGCTGCCCCAATCAGCAAAGAACCTTTGCTGCTTTACATTGCAGCCACAGGACAAGTTGTCAGCACAGTACTTATGGTCGAGCGGGAAGAGGAAGGAAAGGCCTTCAGAGTTCAGCGCCCAGTCTATTACGTGTCTGAAGTTTTGACCCCTTCAAAACAAAGATACCCCCATTACCAGAAGCTTGTATATGGGATTTACATGACCACAAAGAAGGTTGCACATTACTTCTCTGACCACTCCATTACAGTCGTCAGCGACGCCCCACTGTTAGAGATTCTGCACAACAGAGATGCAACTGGTCGAGTGGCCAAGTGGGCGATTGAACTCCTTCCCTTAGATATCAAGTTCGAGGCAAAGAAGGCTATCAAGTCCCAAGCAATCGCAGATTTCATCGCCGAGTGGATTGAACAGCAACTTCCGACTCAAGTTCACTCGGAGCACTGGACCATGTTCTTCGATGGATCTAAGATGCTTAATGGTTCCGGCGCGGGAGTAGTCTTAGTCTCCCCCCGAGGAGATAAGCTCAGATATGTTCTCCAGATTCACTTTGATTCCTCCAATAATGAAGCAGAGTATGAAGCACTTTTGTATGGGTTGCGCATGGCCATTTCACTCGGCGTCCGTCGCCTCATGGTCTATGGCGATTCGGATTTAGTGGTTAACCAAGTGATGAAGGAGTGGGACGTCAGAAGTCCGGCTATGACCGGTTACTGCAACGCAGTAAGAAAGCTAGAAAAGAAATTTGAGGGGTTGGAGCTTCATCACATTCCCCGACTGAAAAATCAGGCAGCTGATGATCTGGCAAAGATAGGCTCCAAGAGGGAAGCCATTCCCAGCAACGTGTTCCTGGAACACATCCACTCGCCGTCAGTCCAAGAAGATCCCTTCACAGAAGAGACCCCGCAGCCGAAAAGTGCCACAGATCCGACTGAAGTCGAAGTTCCTGCCGTGGTCGACCTAATCATGGAAGTCTTGGCGATCACTCCCTACTGGACGGTACTGTACATCGCGTATATCCTAAGAAAAGAACTCCCGGAGGACGAAGAAGAGGCTCGACAGATCGTCCGTCGATCCAAGGCCTTCACAGTCATAAAAGGACAGTTGTACAGAGAAAGCGTGACTGGAATCGGTCAGAAGTGCATAACACCGGAAGAAGGTCAGATGATCCTTGATGAGATCCACTCGGGGACCTGTGGTCACCATGCGTCCTCTCGGACTATTGTGGCCAAAGCATACCGAGCGGGATTTTTCTGGCCAAGAGCAAATGAGATGGCAAAGGAGATAGTCGACAAGTGTGAAGGGTGTCAGTTCTACTCCAACATGTCACGCAAGCCCGCATCAGCCCTGAAGACCATTCCACTCGTCTGGCCCTTCGCTGTTTGGGGACTGGACATGGTCGGTCCTCTGAGAACAGGCAGGAGCGGTTTCACCCATGCGCTTGTGGCAGTCGACAAGTTTACCAAATGGATTGAAGCTAAACCCATCAAGAACCTCGATGCTTGCACTGCTATTAGTTTCGTCAGAGGACTAACATTCAGATATGGAGTCCCTCACAGCATCATCACTGACAATGGGTCAAACTTCGATTCAGACCAGTTCAGAGCCTTTTGCGCCTCTCAAGGCACTCGAGTCGACTATGCATCAGTCGCCCATCCCCAGTCGAATGGACAAGCTGAAAGAGCAAATGGTCTGATCCTCAAAGGACTAAAACCTCGACTAATGCGTGATCTCAAGCATGCGGCAGGTGCCTGGGTCGACGAGCTTCCGTCAGTTCTATGGGGATTAAGGACCACCCCTAACCGGTCGACTGGAAGAACCCCATTCTTTCTTGTTTATGGAGCCGAAGCCGTTCTGCCAAGTGATCTCCTTCACAACGCTCCCCGAGTCAAGCTTTACACCGAAGATGAAGCAGAACAGGCTCGGCAAGATGCAGTAGACCTCCTGGAAGAAGAAAGAGAGATGGCAATGATCAGATCGACCATTTATCAGCAAGACTTGCGTCGATTCCATGCCCAGCATGTGAAGAGTCGAGCCTTCCAAGAAGGAGATTTGGTCCTCCGAGTGGATCAACAGAAACCACACAAGCTTGCTCCTACTTGGGAAGGCCCCTTCATCATCACCAGAGTCCTCCACAACGGAGCGTATCACCTCTACAATGTTGATCGCCAGATCGACGAGCCGCGAGCTTGGAACGCGGAGCTGCTCCGCCACTTTTACACTTAAGTTCCTTCCTATAAAGATGTAATAAGAGAAACTTCCGCAGTTCATTTTTATCAAAGTCAAGAGTGTTCCAATGATTGCTGTCACTTTTGTTTACATACGAAAACCCCCAGTGGGTGACTTAGCCGCGAATCCGTTTCGCCTAAGTTCAAAAAAAAATCCTACCGAGTGGAGAGCAAACCTCCCACTCGGGAGCTTAGCTGCAGTCCAGCACTCGCCTAAGTTCTCCTACGAAGAGACTTAGCTGCAGTCACCACTCGCCTAAGTTTGAAAAATCCTACCGAGTGGAGAGCAAACCTCCCACTCGGGGGCTTAGCTGCAGTCCAGCACTCGCCTAAGTTCTCCTATGAAGAGACTTAGCTGCAGTCAGCACTCGCCTAAGTTTGAAAAATCCTACCGAGCGGAGATCAAACCTCCCACTCGGGGGCTTAGCTGCAGTCCAGCACTCGCCTAAGTTCTCCTACGAAGAGACTTAGCTGCAGTCAGCACTCGCCTAAGTTTGAAAAATCCTACCGAGTGGAGAGCAAACCTCCCACTCGGGGGCTTAGCTGCAGTCCAGCACTCGCCTAAGTTCTCCTGCGAAGAGACTTAGCTGCAGTCAGCACTCGCCTAAGTTTGAAAAATCCTACCGAGTGGAGAGCAAACCCCCCACTTGGGGGCTTAGCTGCAGTCCAGCACTCGCCTAAGTTCTCCTACGAAGAGACTTAGCTGCAGTCAGCACTCGCCTAAGTTTGAAAAATCCTACCGAGTGGAGAGCAAACCTCCCACTCGGAGGCTTAGATGCAGTCCAGCACTCGCCTAAGTTCTCCTACGAAGAGACTTAGCTGCAGTCAGCACTCGCCTAAGTTTGAAAAACCCTACCAAGTGGAGAGCAAACCTCCCACTCGGAGGCTTAGCTGCAGTCCAGCACTCGCCTAAGTTCTCCTACGAAGAGACTTAGCTGCAGTCAGCACTCGCCTAAGTTTGAAAAATCCTACCGAGTGGAGAGCAATCCTCCCGCTCGGGGGCTTAGCTGCAGTCCAGCACTCGCCTAAGTTCTCCTACGAAGAGACTTAGTTGCAGTCAGCACTCGCCTAAGTTTGAAATCCTACCGAGCGAGAGCAAACCTCCCGCTCGGAGGCTTAGCTGCAGCCCAGCGCTCGCCTAAGTATGAAACACATCTCATTTCCCAAGGATGACGAGGGGCAGGTCGATTGCCACCTTCTCCTGGAGAGCTTCGCCACAAATACAATGTGCGCTCCCTCCCACTCTGCAGTAACAGGGTGTAGATCGACTACTACCTTCTTCTTCGGAGCTGGACCACAGACACAAAAGTTATTTCGAGTGAAGATCAAATTCCACTCGACGGGTCATCCACAAAGAGATTCAACGACAAATCAAGTTCAAATAAAGCCTAAAAGGTCCCAGAGACCTCAGATCAAAGTACTCGAGCCCCCGGCTCGGCAGAGTTTAGCTATTACACTTCCACTCGGCATTCCGAGGCAAATTTAAGGCAGAGTTTAACGGATTACAAAATACACTCGGCATTCCGAGGCAAGTTTTTTTCATTCCTCAGGAGGAGGAGGACTGGCAGGGGCGACAAACTCATCCAAGTCGACCCCGTCTGCGATACGGGTAGTAGCAGCAATAAATGTCTCCATGAAGTCCTGGAAGTTGTGCTTCCTCGTGTTGGCAACTTGGATGGCGGCCAGCTTCTCCTCCCGCACCTCCTTGCAATGGACGCGGACCAGAGACAGAGCCACGTCAGCGCCACACCGAGCTGAAGACTTCTTCCACTCCTGCACTCGGTCAGGGATTCCGTTGAGTTGAGTCATCAGAGACTCGAGATCATTCTGGAGCGTAGACTCTGGCCAAAGCGTCGGGTCGATCCGCGTCATGGCAACCTTCAGTCGAGCCAAGTAATCCACGACGCCGTCAACACGAGATTCCAGTCAGAGCAGGTTCATGGCAGCTTCATCTTTCACCGGAGAGTTGATTGGATCCAAACCTGTTTCGATCCGCCCAGTCTCCTCTTCAAAGTTCTGGCAAAGTTCTGCATACACGACCCAAGGATAAGTCAAATTTCGTAAAACCGAGTCGACACAAAAAAAACCCAGTCGGAACTGAGTGTGCACCTTCGAGCTTGATGTACAACTTCTTGGCAAGGCTCCTCAAGTAGCTCTCTAGGTCGTCCCTCCTGCGAGCGATGCCTTCCATCTTCTCGTTCAGGGTGAGGTTCTCCTTCTTCCAACGCGAACACTCCCTGTTGGCTTCATTCAGAGCGGTCTTCAACTTGGTATTCTCTCCTTCTAATTGGTCGACCGAAGCCAGCTTCTGTGCGGCCAGAGCGGTCTTGTCATCAGCCTCACGGGCAGCAGCCAAGTCCTGATCCTTCTTCGCCAGAACTTCTTTCAGTTTTTCTGCAAAAAAATGATGAGTGAGTCGGAGAAAGCGAAAAGATACTCAAGCCTAAAAACTAACCAGTCGACAAAGGCGTCTTACCTGCGGCGCCGTCTCTGACCTTCTGCAGCTCTGTCCTGGCCAGCTCCAGATCAAGGTTCATTTGAATTTGCTGCTTCTCCAAGTCAGCCAAGCGGGTTCCAAGATCACAAGATCTCTGAAGTCAAAGGGGAGGAGTTACAATTTCAGTAAAAAAAAGCAACAAAGGCAATAAATACTAAGACTACGGTCGACTGCCAGTAGTCCACCATAGTCTCGGGGACTACACCCAGTGGGTGCACTTAGCGTGCCCCCACCGGTTCCTATCCCACCCGACCGACCCCTGAAGTCGAGTCCAAGACAAGTTGCTTCCGAGCAGCTAAGAGACAATAATGGAGTTTCTAAGACTACAGCCGAAGCGAAACATTCGACAGTAGCCTCGGGGACTACACCCAGTGGGTGCACTCAGCGTGCCCCCACAATAAAAAAAAAGAGAAAGACGTCGACTGCCCGCAGTTGACAGGATACCGTTCCATTCGACATGACCCGATCAGACAGAGTGAAGAAACTCAACTACAACGACTCAATTTAAAGACTACAGTTGACTGCCAGCAGTCCACTGTAGTCTCGGGGACTACACCCAGTGGGTGCACTTAGCGTGCCCCCACTCGTCCAAGAATTGGCAAACACACCCAGTGGGTGTACAAACTTAAAGATCTTCGGAAAAGAGATTCTTCAAAGGACATATCAAAACAGACCAAGTGTTGAAGTCGACTGACCTGGACATTGCTCTGAAGAGCCGAGCTTGCGTCATAAGCCGCCTGGCAAGCCTCCCGAGCCACTTTCACCTGTTCCATCATGATTCCAGCCTGGCGTACAGCCTCCTTCGCAGCAGCCGCTTGGTCCTCAGGGACAGGGTACGCAGCAAAAAGCGAAGACGGATCCGCAGTCGACGCTGAAGGCCGCACACTCGTCATAGGAACAGCGAAAGTCACATAAGCCCGAGTGGGTTCGCCATCGTCCTGAACTACGGCCTCAGGCGCCGGAGTGGATTGCGGAGTCTTGCCAGCCAACGCCTTCTTCTTCCTCTTCACCTTCAGTGGTTCGTTGTCGTCGTCGTCCGGGAGGTCAATAACATGAGGAGGAGCTGCAAGGAAAACAGTCAATCGACCAGAGTCGCAATAAAGTTTCAGTCGACTCGAAAGCAGGACGTCAGTGATCGTACCAGGGTTGGAGGTGATAGCGTCCTCCATCTCTTGATCGTTGTTCCTAGCGGAGACCTCAGAAGTTGCACCACTGCAAATCTCGAAAGTTAGTCAGTTGGCCCAGTGAATCGACCAAGGATCCGTCCACAGTCGACAAAGGAAAGCAAGTGTTATTGTTACCCGGAAATGGTGGGAACAGCTATCTTCATTTTGGGCAAGGCCTTGGGCGGCTTGGATGGCGTCGCTCGTGGGTGCTTGGGAGCCTTCCCGGTCGGCGGAGGAGAAGAAGTCCGAGGGCGTTTTGACGACTGCCCAACAGGAGCAGTCGCCTTGCCACGTTCCTACGCTGGATCGTGGGTGAGCTTGGATCGCCCCTCCGGGCGGGAGGGTTCAGCCTCCCCCTCCTCTTCGCTGGAGAAGATGTCGTCGCCTTCCTCTCCCTCACCGTCGGACTCCCACTCGACCTGGTCGTCCCCGCTCTCGCCTCCGCTCCCCTCACCTTCCTCAGTCGACCCTTGTGCCCCATTGGGCGTCGAGTACATCTCAGTGGTCGCCTGGAAGACAACAGACAGGACGAAAGTCAATCGACTTACCCAAAGAAGACCAATACAGAAGGCCAGATATCCGACACAAAGACATACCTGATCCACTTCATATGAGTTGTCGAGTGGAATTACCCTTCTGGCTCCTCGGGGGTTGTCTTTGTTCCCCGTGATGCTTGACAGCCACCCCTCCAGCATCTCGTTGGTGACCTCCTCCGGGTGGATCCGAGTGGTGTCGTCAAGGCCAGAATACAGCCACATCGGGTGGTCTCGCGCCTGGAGCGGTTGGATGCGCCTCTGGAGAAAGACCTCTAACAGGTCCATCCCAGTCACCCCCTCACGGACAAGCTCAACCACTCGACCCGCCAATACCTTGACTTGGGCACTTTCCTCCGGCATGACTTTCAGAGAGACAGGCTTCTCGGCTCGGTCGAGGGAAAAAGGAGGAAGACCAGTCGACTGTCCGGGGGTCGCCTGGTCCTGGCAGTAGAACCAGGTCGACTGCCAGCCGCGGACCGACTCCGGGAAGGTGATAGAGGGGAAACAGCTCTTCCCCCTCGTATGGATCGCCAGGCCCCCACACAGCTGGATCACTTGCGTCTTCTCATCACTCGACTTGGCCTTTTTAACCGACTGAGAGCGGCAAGTAAAAATATGCTTGAAAAGCCCCCAATGCGGACGGCAACCCAGGAAGGCCTCGCACATGGAAATGAACGCGGCAAGATAGACTATGGAGTTGGGGGTAAAGTGATGGAGCTGCGCTCCGAAGAAATTCAAGAAGCTCCGGAAGAATGGATGGGGAGGCAGAGAAAACCCTCGGTCGATGTGGGTGGTGAGGAGCACGCACTCACCGTCGCGGGGTTGAGGTTCGATCTCCCTCCCCGGGAGACGCGCAGCCTCGTGGGGAATGGCTCCTCCCTCGATCATGTCGTCGAGATCCTCCTGCCGGAGCACCGATGGCATCCAGTCGCCCTGAATCCAACCCTTGGGCAGGGCGGTCCGGGAGGAAGATCCGCCTCGTGCAGACCTCTTTCCTTTCCCCGCCGCCGCCACCTTCTTCGCGCGCTCCAAAGCAGTGGTCTTGCCCTTCACCATCGTCGCTGGCGAGGCCTCACACGGGCTAACGGCGCTAGGGTACGGCCGAAGGTCACGGGAGGGCTGGCGAAGGGAGAGAGGAAGAAGGAAGAAGAAGAAGAGAAGCGCACGGCTTGGAAACCCCGAGCCGGCAACTTATAAGGGGCCGCTCCCGAGTGGCTGACTGGTAGGCCCAGGCAGTCCAGTCAAATCCCGCAGCAGATGCGCGTGCAGTACGTGGCGAAAAAGGTGACGCGAGGATCGAGGAGTTTCCGCTTTATCACTTCCGATTACTGCGGCTGCTCCCGTCCCGCGCGCTTCCCAAAATCTGAATCCCGTGAGATCCGCGGGCCGCAGAACCACTTGCCAAAAACAGAGTATCCCGCTCGCACCAACACTCGGCATGTCGCAAGCAAAGATATTCACTCGACGAAGGGCCTGGAATGGATCAAGGCGACTGAAAGAGGTTGATGACATCATCCGTGACAACTGACCCTAAACGAGGCACTCATACAGCCCCAAAGAACCAGTCGGAAAGGATCCCCAACTCTTTCCCCACTCTAACCTCGATCCATTCGGGGGCTAATGATGAAGCTATGTACCTAGGGTAGGGGCACGGACCCGTCCAAAGAGCCTTACCCAAGGACATCCCTAGAAGAAATCACCTATCAATCGACTTGAAGGTACCCCACTCGACAGGTTCAAGACACTCGACCAAGAAACTACCACTCGACCATGAAGCTAATCACTCGACTGCCAGGAGACCTACAGTCACTCCGTAGGAAAACGGTCAGCTGTTAAGTAGTCTTCATGGTCATTATAGCACTTTATTAGAGGCGTTACGAGTAACGCCCAATCTTAAATGTACCTTAAACCCTGCATTACTGAGGGCAGGAGGGGGCCGGCGAACTCTATATAAGCCACCCCCCCTCCTCAGTATGAAGGGTTCGCACCCCTGTAATCCATACACGCATAATCCAGTCGACCACCTCCGGGCTCCGAGACGTAGGGCTATTACTTCCTCCGAGAAGGGCCTGAACTCGTAAACCTCGCGTGTAACAACTTCCCAATAGCTAGGATCTAGCCTCTCCATACTCACCCCCCTACATCACTGTCAGAGTCGGAACCACGACAGGTGGGACCCGCCTGTCAGCCTCTCTGTCCTTTCTAAACGAACCGTTTTCTGAAAGCGTCTTCTGCCAAATGCGTTTTCCCTCTGGGCCGGCGTATTCTTTATCGAAGCGTTTTCTGTTTTTATAAGTTAAACCCTGGAAACTTTCTGTTTCATTACAGATGAGTCCCTGGACAAAAACCTTTATAACTTTTAAACAAAAATGTATTTTTGATTGATTCTTTTTCTGTCCTCTTTAGAATTTTGTCTAGTTTTTTATCAGATTTATTTGAAAAATATTTGGAATAATTTTTGTGCACCTCTCGGTATTTACGTTAGCGCTTGTGTTTTCTTTATACCGTAGATACCGAAGGAGGTGACGGAACCGCGGACTTCACCGAGCTAGGCTCCGACTACTCTGAACCAGGCAAGCATGTTTGAACTTTTGATATGATGATTGTTTTGGCATGTTTGCATTAAGTAGTTTCATGGCATGTTGATGAGCATACCGACGAATGTCATGTTACATGCAACGATGAGGCAAGTGAGTTTCGAAAATCCATAAGTGGATGGATGTGAGTATGCATGGCCATGTGTTGGCATGAGGATGGGTAAGATGGCAGTGTTGTAGCATGCCAGTCTTATGCCAGACTATATGACTTCAGTGTCAACCCGTATCGGTCCAGTTCCTTCCATTTTTCCTTCCCTGTACTACCACATGTTTTCCGCAAGGAATATGGCTTAGTAAGTTGCAAACCGCTTTCTTGGTACACACCAAAAGGAGAGGCCGTGATGATGGTTCCATGGCCCTGGATTAAAGCCAGTCAT
The DNA here is from genome assembly GCF_056163025.1 of Triticum urartu. Lineage (NCBI taxonomy): Eukaryota > Viridiplantae > Streptophyta > Magnoliopsida > Poales > Poaceae > Triticum > Triticum urartu. Next base: position 311,360,485 of record NC_141877.1, read on the forward strand.
CCGGTCAGGGGGCATGGGTGTTTCCGGTTGGGACCGAGAGGGGGGCACCCCTTAGAGCGCGCGTATATAAATTTGATCCCATGCTATTCGAGATTGTGATCTCCCCGTCTCAAAAGTTTTTCTTGGACGATGTCTAGGGTGATTCCTGGCATCGAGAGGTAGGATGGGTGTGTACTGGCTAGCTGTGTTTTCTTCCGAAATACCGTAAACGGAACTAGTCCTTCGTGACTACGGAAATCCATTGGCTGTGGGAAAAAATTTCGTACAAACTCTACAGAGTCATATATTCCTTTGAATCATCTATTCCATGTCCAAGTTTGGTATTATCTTATCCTGACAAATGTCAGTTTTGATGACAGAGACTCCGGTGAATCACATGAGTGCTAAGTCCGGTTAAATGTTTATTCCTTTGGATGGACTAACCCGTTTATTATCATGAATTGAATATTTATTATGAGTATTATTTACTTGTGAATAAAAGCCCTTTCTGCGATGTCGCTCAGACGTCCGACTGTGGCATTGTTATTATTTACTTTCAATAAAAGCCCTTTCTGCGATGTCGCTTAGACGTCGACTGTGGCATTGTTATGATTTACTTTCAATAAAAGCCCTTTCTGCGATGTCGCTCAGATGTCCGACTGCGGCAGTACTGTTATTTACCTCCAATATAAGCCCTTTCTGTGATGTCGCCCCGACGTCTGACTATGGCACGCATGTCTTTTATTTTCAGTTTAAGCCCTTTACGTGGTGTCACTTAGACGCCCGACTACGGCATGATCTTTATTTATTTGTTCACCCTTCGAGGCGTCGCTTCAGACACCCGATCGGTTTCCTATTATTTCTTTTTGTTGGGTTTTCAGGCGGACTACCGCCGATTCCCTTTTTACTTACCTTGCTTGCTAAATTTTGAATGTGCATTGGTAAATTAATCATGACGCATCCATGCATGCATTTGTTATATCTTACGTCCGAACTGTCTTGCGAGTACTTTCAAAGTACTCACCTGGCTTGTTGATTTGGCCAGATGCTGACGAAGGCGATCTAATGGATGAAGAATTCGATAGCGAGTCCGACGCCTAGAGGAATCCCAGTCAGTCTCGTGCGACCCTGGATTTGGTCACTGTATTATATCCGCTTCCGCTACCAAATAAAATCATCGAGCCTCACCTCGACGCTCGATGAGATGCCAGTTTTAGAGTCATGTATCTCACTCCCCGCTGTGATTTTCCACCACCACCCTATCCTCGAGTCAGTAGTATGCCTCCACACCACTATGTCATATCCGCCATTATGTATAATTATTGGCGTGCTTGTAATAATTTGGTTGAGCAACCGTAGCTCGACCCTGTAATATATTTTGTGCTACTGGATTATTGTATCAAGAATTTGTCTACCAGTAAGGAGGATTTTTCTCATACTGGACTCAAAAGATTTGTTTCTCAATAAACATTTTTATTGAAAAACCGGTCGTGACAGGATACTTTGATTGATATGCACGAAGGCACCGACTCCGTCAAGGAATCCAAATTGGATGTGCTTCAAAGTCAACTTGACAAGTTCAAAATGAAGCATGGTGAAGGTGTTGCTGAAATGTACTCTAGGCTTGCTCTTATCACAAATGAGATTGCCGGCTTAGGGAGTGAAGAGATGACTGGTAGATTCATCATCAAGAAGATCCTAAGAGCCTTGGATGGAAAATATGATACTGTGTGCACATTGATCCAAATGATGCCAAATTACAAAGATCTCAAGCCAACGGAAGTCATCGGAATAATTGTTGCTCATGAGATGTCACTCAAGGATAAAGAGGAACTTCACAACAAATCAAGTGGTGCTTACAAAGCCTCATGTGAAGCCCCCACATCATCGAGTGAGAAACAAACCTTCAATGAAGAATTGAGCTTAATGGTTAAGAACTTCAACAAGTTCTACAAGAGTAGAAGCAAAGAGAGAAGCTCCAAGTCAAGGTCCTACAATGACAAAAGATCTTCTAGTTGAGAGCGAAATTGCTACAATTGTGGAAGGCCTGGACACTATTCCAATGAGTGTACGGCCCCCTACAAGAGAAGAGAAGATTCTCCCAAGAGAAGAAGTAGAAGAGAAGAATCACCATCTAGAGAAAGAAGGAGTAGAGATGATCGTTATGAATGAAGACCCTCACAGAGAAGCAAGGATTCGGAAAGAAAGTACAAGTCATCAAGGAGCTACACAAAACGAAGATATCAAGCTCATGTTGGTGAATGGGTATCCTGCTCCGACTCCGACAACCACTCCGAGAGAAGCTATCACTCCGACTCCTAATATACTCAAGATGAAGGTGTTGCCGGTCTAGCACTTGTGACAACCAACTCCTACGACATATTTGACTCACCAAATGAAGGAGTTGGAACATGCTTCATGGCTAAAGGCCCAAAGGTATCACACCCCGAGTATGTTGATTTCAATAGTGATGAAGATGACTTGTTAGGTGATGATGATTTACTTGTTGATAACTCTAGTGATGAATACTATGATGAAACATCAATTAATCATGCTAATCAAGATAAAACGAATGACAATGATAAGGAGAAGATTGAGTCTCTAACTAAAGAACTAAACACTCTTAAGTTAGCTCATGAAACTATCTTAGGAGATCATCGAGAACTTTTAAGGACTCATGAGAAATTGCTCTTTGAAAAGCTCAACCTTAAGCAAGAGCATGAGTTCTTAAAAGCAATCAATGATGATCTTCGTAAGAAAAGTTCTTCTTACATTGCCAAGCGTTTACTCTTATCCACTTACATGCCTCAAGTCAAGTCTAGTAACAAGAACAAGAAAGATTATTCCTCTAGTAGTAACAATAATCATGCTAAATCCAATATTGTTGCTTCTAGTAGTTCTCTTGATTCCACTAATGATTCTCTTAGCCAAGTTACACTTGAGCAAGAAAATAGCTTATTGAAGGGAATTATAGAGAAAGGTGTTTACAAGAGCCTTGCCGGAAGTAAGTAATTCGAGGAAATTGTATGCAAGCAAGGAAGGCACCGGAAGAATCAAGGTGTTGGTTTTGAACGAAAGTTGAATGCCAATGGAGTAGAGTGGGAAGAAGATCAATACCCCAAGACGAAGTTTGTTCCTCAACAAGAGAATTATGATCCTACTTCTTTCAAAGGGACACAAGCTCAAGATGATCTTCCACCACAAGACCACAAGCAAAAAGGCAAGGACACGCTTCAAGAGGAAATTGATGCATTTGAAGAAGCTCCTAAGGCCTTGGTCAAGTGGGTTCCCAAGACTACTTCAAGTTCCACTTCATCAAGTACAACTACAACACCGAGGATTCCCATCAAGATGGTGTGGACCCCGAAGAAGAACTAGAGAGTTCTTGAGGGTGACTCCGCCAACATACTTCACTCTTATCATCTTGGCAAGAACAAGTGCAATCAACTTCCACATCTTGCACTAGTTCAAGGAGTCACAAACCCTCTTGTTGGTAAGACAAGGGACAAGGTAACCTAAAAGTCTTCATAGACATCATCTTGTGTGTGCATCACTCTATGTCTATGGATATCCTTGTTTGTTCCTTGTGGGACTAACCCGTGTAGGTATTGAAAGTGCAACTCACTCCAATGGATAGCTTCAAATGATCTACATCAACATTGAGCATCCACATCTTCAACATCTACATGAAGTCATCATCGACAAAACCCAAGGTTAGTTCATCCCTCTTAGGGGGGATCTCACATCTAGGGGGAGCTTTACTCTAAGAATTGAGCTAAAGCAACTCTAATGGTGTGAACACAACAAATGCTTTATGTAAAAGTGGTAACCCCACTTGTGCCTAAACGATGAGTATGACCTATGATCAAATGTTCTCATTTGACTCCTAAGTCAATATACTCATATATAGATGACCTAGTCATCGCCAATTGTTTGATAGATGCTAGAATTGGTTGTGCATGCTTTGCCACATATTTCAATTGCCATTTTATTGTGTGAGCATGTTGATTGCATATTTTACTCATTCAAGGACATCCACTTGTTGTTTTGATTGAGTGGTTTTATTTTCTTTTGCCAAGTGGATGGACAAGAATGCCTAAGAACCCTCTCTAGCTATCTATGCTTTTCTCGTCTCAAACTCTATTCATGCTACATCACAAAATTTGATCAAGTCAGATTCGAACCACTCTGTGTGAGGAGAACTCGGAGTCCCCGATTCGTCATAGACTTAAACTTCCAAAACTTCTTTGTGCTTTTCGGTCTGACCGATCCCTCCATTTCGGTCATACCGAGATCACTAAGTCGATCTAGGTTTTCAATCTTGGTGCAACCGATTTGAACCTTTCGGTCACATCGAGTTTCAGTAACTGCTTGCAGTTATGAATCTCGGTGCCACCGAGTTGTTCCACTCGGTCACACCGACAGGGTCGGGCTATATGTATTCACGGGCAAAATTTTGGAAATTTCTCCGAAACCCCTTCGCCCACGCATAGCTCGCTCTGCCTCCTGGGTCTCCGGATCATCCTCCTCGTCACCAGCCGCCTCCTGTCGCTGGTCTTCGCTGCCGTCAACGGAATTCTTCCCCGCCGTTGCCACCGTAGCGAGTTCATCGCCGAACTAGGGTATGGACTCGATCACAGTGCTATCCCCGTCCGATTCCTAGCACATTGTGTTCATTATGATTCTTACCAGGATTGAAACGCTTCTATCTAGTCGAAACACTCCGTAGATTAAAGTTGAATTGAAACTTTAGGGTTAAGTTTCCGCCGAAACCATCTTGGACCATCCGAGTTGTGGAACTCGGTACCACCGATTCGGCTCAGGCCATTGCACATGTAATTTTCGATCTGACCAAGAATTGCAAATCGGTGTGACCGAGTTCAGGACTTTGTGAAACCCTAGCAGTCTCGGTGCCACTGAACTGTGACTCAGTCTGACCGAGTTCACTAGTTTAGGTTCCAACAGCTGCTTCGGTATCACCGAGTTTACAAATCGGTTGATCCGAAATGCTTTCTGTGGAAAACTAAAACTAAGTTTTTGACTCATTCTTTTGCAAAAACCTCTACATTTTGTGATGCTCATCCACTCTATCTCATCTATATCTATTCACAGGGTCTGCTATCAGTGTTTGCAATATGTCTGATCAGAGTGACAGCCAGAACAGGTCAGAGGAGCAGGTTCACCTGAGTGAGGGCACTAGTCCCTCTAGAAGTTCAGATGATGGTAGCAGGAGCACTCCCAGCAACTTGCCCAAAGCTGCCACCAGAACAAGGAAGAAGAAAACTTCAGATTCTGAGGATGAAGACTATATGGCAGTTGAGGACGAGGCCACTTCCAAGAAGAAAGTGGTTAAGAAGGAATATAGCACTGCTGCTGCCACCAAGCCAGGCACGAAGCAAAAGGTTCCTGCAAAAAAAATTCCAATGTCTAAGGCCAAAGCATCTACTCAAGTCCCTTTGGGATCTAAACCCAAAGAGGCTGCTGCAGAAGGGAAGAAGAGGAAGGAGAGGATCAAAAAGACAATTGCTAGAGTGCTTGGGAGATCCTCAATCATGAGAGATTCTGAAGAGGAAGAGGAAGAGGAAGAGGTTGCTGCACCAGCACCTAAGGCCCAGAAGCTTATGGGTGATGCTATCAGGACAGGGGCTGCTTCATCAAAGCCCAAAGAAGCACCCAAAGCAGCCTCCAAGCCCAAGAGTGCACCTAAGAGGAATACCAGGAGTATACCAGCTGCTGAGAAGAACAAGGCCCCAGTGCCTGAAGTTGCTGCTGATGAAGATGATGAAGGACAAGTCCTGAGAAAGCTCAAACCCAAGATTCCAGACCACAATGATGCTCATCCTGTGGCTGAGAACATGAAGATCAAGAGAGACTCAGGGTTGAGGCTATGGAGAGAGACAGATCCATATGCTACCAGGAGAAGGACTGCTGTTGATTACAGGTTCCACACAAAGGAACAACAGGACTTCTATGAGACAGTGTTGTTGGACAAGAAGCCTATAGTGTGTGAAATGAGGTGGGTCGACTGGAAGTATATCAAGGAAAATGAGGAACACTATCCTGGTGTGTTTGATAGCTTCAGTGCTTGTGGACTTGCAGACTTTGTTGGGCAGAATCTCACAAAGTGGAATGAGGAGCTCATAATGCAATTCTACTCCACAACACACTTCTATCCAGATGGCAGGATAGTATGGATGTCTGAAGGTACAAGGTACCACTCAACTATTGAGGAATGGGCAAATCTGATCAATGCTCCTAAGGAAGAAGAAGATGACTTGGATGTCTATGCCAAGAAGATGGATCACAACTCTATGGCAAACATGTACAAGGAGATTCCTGAAGATGATCTTGGGACTCACCAGTTTGGGTCAATAAAACACTTGCTGTCAGGGCTGCCTACAATCAATTGGATCCTTAGGCACACTCTCTTGCCCAAGTCTGGTGATCACAGAATGATTAGAGGCCATGCAATTAACTTGCTACATATATTTGATGTGCCACAGAAGTTCAAGGTCATGAGCCTTATAGTTGAGACTATCAAGAGGACTGCAGCTGACCAGAAAAGAAGTTGTGGATATGCCCCACAGATCCAGGAGTTGATAAACTCAAAGATGGGCACAGGCACATACTTGTTGGATAAGGAACACTTGCCTATCTATCCTGACTTTGAGGACAATCAAGTTGTGATGAATGAGAATGAACCATCATCAGTACAAGCTCAAGAGAAGAAGGAGAAAGCAAAGAAAGAGAAGGCTGCCAAGATGCCAACTCAAGAGGAGGCATCTTAGTACTTTTTGAAAAGCAAGCAAGATCAGCTTGGCTACCTGATTGCATCCACTCTGAGGATTGAGAAGGGACTGGCCACCCTAACTCAAAACCAGGAGAGCTTGGAAAGAATCGTGGAGCAAAAATTCTATGATTTAGATGTCAAAGTAATTGACATTCAGTCAGTTGTGGAGCAGCTACAAGATGACATGCAGGAGAGGAAGGGCAGAACAACCACTGATGCATTTGCCAGAGTGCCTCGAGCTCAGAGATCAACTGCAGTGCCTGTAACAGACACCAGAGCCACTTCATCTGCACCAGCTACAGCTTCAGTGCCACCAGCTCCAGCACCTACTCCATCAGCTCCTTCCACATCAACTAAAGCCTTCGTCCTTGGCGTTCTCTGGACACCACCACCTGAAGACCAAGCCTGAGAGACGTTCTAGTGCTATGCATTTTCTATGAACTTTTTGGTAACTTGTTGCGAAAGGGGGAGAAAAATGTATAGATCATAAGCTTTGAGAGAGAGAGTTTGCTTTTGTTCTCTCTTGCTTTGGTGGTTGAACTTTGTCTGTCTTTTGATTGCTTGAGATACTATGCTATTATTTGTGAGACATTGATGATCATGTCGTTGATCATAAGCTACACTTATGCTTGTTAGATGATATTATCTTACTTATCGTTATATGATCATTCACTTTGCTTGGTGATGAGTGCATGTATTTAATTCTTATCATTTTGAGCGCTCCACCAAGATGTATGTGACATGGAAGAGCAACCCATGATCCTAACTCATTGTGCATTTGCAGTCCAAAGCAAATCTTAAGATATGCACAAATTTAGGGGGAGCTCTTGCTTTTCACATACCTCTCAAAGCGACAATATCTTTCACTCTTATTATCATTTTTCGAAGCTTTGATCTATATGTTGTCATCAATTACCAAAAAGGGGAGATTGAAAGTGCAACTATCCCTGGGTGGTTTTGGTAATTCCTAACAACATATAGCTCATTGAGCTAACATTATTCCAAGATTAATATTTCGAGAAAAGCTCAATGAATGGCATGGCATGGATGAGGAAAGTGGATCCCTCAAAATTATAAGGACAAAAAGTTTGGCTCAAGCTTGAAGCTCAAGACTCTACATTTTATATTTTAGTGATCCAAGATTACATTGAGTCTATAGGAAAAGCCAATACTACCAAGGAGGGATGAGGTGTTGCTTAATGGCTTGCTTGCTCAAAATGCTTAGTGATATGCTCCAAAATACTCAACTACCTTCCCACATCCACATATGACCTAAACCAAATGTCAGACTCGGCCCCACCGATTCTTTCTATCCGGCGCCATCGAGTTTCAAATGTCATAGCCACTGCCACAAACCCTAGGCAAATCGGTCTCACCGATAGGGATCTCGGTCTCACCGAGATGGGATTGTAATCTCTCTGTTTCCCTTCGTAACGTTTCGGTCTTACCAAGATGAGCAATCGGTCCCACCGAGATTGCAATGTAAACTCTCTATTTCCCTTTTGTAACATTTTGGTCTCATCGAGATGAGCGAATCGGTCCCACCGAGTTTACCTGACCAACTCTCTAGTTAGCTTATTACCAAAACCGGTCCCACCGAGTTTGTGCAATCGGTCACACCGAGATTACGTTATGCCCTAACCCTAACCATATCGGTCCTACCGAGTTGCATCTCAGTCCCGCCGAAAATCCTAACGGTCACTAGGTTTGCTGGATCGGTCCGACCGAGTTTGGCAAATTGTGTGTAAAGGTTAGATTTTGTGTGGAGGCTATATATACCCCTCCACCCACTCTTCATTCGTGGAGAGAGCCATCAGAACATACCTACACTTCCAATACACATTTTCTGAGAGAGAACCACCTACACTTGTGTTGAGGTCAAGATATTCCACTCCAACCATATGAATCTTGATCTCTAGCCTTCCCCAAGTTGCTTTCCACTCAAATCTTCTTTCCACCAAATCCAAATTCTGTGAGAGAGAGTTGAGTGTTGGGGAGACTATCATTTGAAGCACAAGAGCAAGGAGTTCATCATCAACACACCATTTGTTACTTCTTGGAGAGTGGTGTCTCCTAGATTGGCTAGGTGTCACTTGGGAGCCTCCGACAAGATTGTGGAGTTGAACCAAGGAGTTTGTAAGGGCAAGGAGATCGCCTACTTCGTGAAGATCTACCGCTAGTGAGGCAAGTCCTTCGTGGGCGACAGCCGTGATGGAATAGACAAGGTTGCTTCTTCGTGGACCCTTCGTGGGTGGAGCCCTCTGTGGACTCACGCAACCGTTACCCTCCGTGGGTTGAAGTCTCCATCAACGTGGATGTATGATAGAACCACCTATCGGAACCACGACAAAAACATCCGTGTCTCCAATTGCGTTTGAATCCTCCAAACCCTTCCCTTTACATTCTTGCAAGTTGCATGCTTTACTTTCCGCTGCTCATATACTCTTTTGCATGCTTGCTTGAATTGTGTGGAGATTGCTTGACTTGTGCTAAGATAGCTAAAATCTGCCAAGAACTAAAATTGGGAAAAGGCTAGATTTTTATTTGGTCAAGTAGTCTAATCACCCCCCTCTAGACATACTTTCGATCCTACAGATGATAGCCAGACCGCAGATCAAGCTTGGAGAAGACCGTAGCACCCGCCAGTTCATCGAGCAGTTCATCCACAATCGGCAGGGGAAACTTGTTCTTGATCGTCGCGTCATTGAGCCGGCGGTAATCGACGCAAAACCTCCAGGTGCCGTCCTTCTTCTTGACCAACAACACAGGTGTCATGTAGGGGCTCACGCTGTGTGTAATTATCCCTGAGTCCAGCATCTCTCGGACCCGCCGCTTGATCTTGTCTTTCTGCAGAGGAGAGTAGCGGTAGGGGCGAGTATTGGCCGGGATCGCCCTTCCACCAACGTGACGGCGTGGTCATACTGATGGTGTGGCGGCAGTCCGTGGGGCGCGACAAAGACATCGGCGCACTCGTCGAGGAGGTCTGCAAGCGGGGTGTGGCTTGGTGACTTGCACTTGGTTTGAACAGGCGAGCAAGCATCCACCATGGCCATTGCCCAAACCTCGTTGTCGGCGATCAACTTGTGAAGTTCGGCTGGCTCCACCACCGTCAGGGTCTCGGTGGCCTTCGGTTTGACGCCGCGCAGCGTGACCTGTTCGCCATCGTGGAGGAATGAGACGAACTTGTCTTGCCAGTAGCAATTCATGGGGCTGTGCTGCGCCAGCCAGTCCATGCCCAATATGCCGTCGTAGGCACCGATGTCGAGCTCGTGCATTGGTGTCGAGAAGGTGTGCCCCTGCATCCACCACTTCAGGTCGGGCACGATGCGATCGCAGGTAAGGCGGTCACCATTGGTGACCCGTACTTCCACCGGCGGTAGAGGTTGGGTTTGCGCGCCGATGTGGTCGACAAAGCTCTTGTTGACGAAGCTGTGGGTGCTACCCGAGTCGAGGAGGAGCAGCATGACTTGGTTTCCTACTAGCGCGCGCAGGCGAATAGTACTTGGCGAGTCAGAGCCGCCCAGCGCCTGAGCTGACAGAACGCAACACTTCGCAGCCAGATCTGGTGGGGCGGGCTCGTCCAAGAGCTGGAGAGCATGGATCGCGTCGTCGGAGAGGACCTCTCCATGCTCTCCCACATGGATGGTGAGCAATTGTGTCGGCTGCATGCAGCGGTGTTCCCGTGAGTATTTGTCACCGCACTTGAAGCAGAGGTTGTTGGCGCGCCTGTAATCCTACAACTGACGCTCCCGAGCGAATTCGTCACCGGCAGTGCGTGGGGCTGCCGCTTGGCGCGGTTTCGCCGCGTTCGTTAGTAGAGGAGGGCGCCCTGGAGGGACTGGTCGGACCCGTGGGCGTGTCGTGCCCAGCTCTTCCTCCTGAATGCGCGGCAGCACGGACGCGCGGGTGATGCTCGACGGGGCTTGTAGGCGAACCGCGGCGCGTGGCTCGTCCTTCAGGCCCAACAAGAACTGGGTGATGAAGAACTTGTTGTTGATGAAGGGATCCAACACCAAGAGGTGATACATGAGTTCATCAAACATCGTGCGATAATCGGCGACGCTGCCAGTCTGCCGTAGTTGGAGAAGACGGTGCATAGTGAGCTCGAACTCGTCCGCGCCGAACTCTTCGAGCACGGCGGCGGAGAACATGTCCCATGACAGGTTGGGGTGACTCTGGCGAAACGCCTGGAGCCAATGTGCTGCTTGCCCCTCGATGTAAAGAGCAGCGGTGGGCACCCAAAATTGTTGGCCACCTTGTAAAGATCAAAGTATGCCAAGCACCAATCCAGCCAAAGGTAGGGTGCGGATCCGTCGAAGCGGGGGAAATCGTGTTTTGGGGGTTTGTGGTAGGAGCTCTCTGGGTAGCTGGGGCTGGGCGGCGGCGCGGTGACCCCAGCCAGAGGCGCACCGAGAGGGGGAACCGGAATGAGTGGTGGTCGGTTGTCCCCCAAATGAGCGTGAGCAGAGGCGGGGCGATGGGGCTCCGTGTGGGGGGGCTGGTGGCGCGGAGACGGCGGTGGCGGCGGTGGTGGTTGTGGTACCAGCGTGGTGACACAGCCTGCCGGAGAGGCCGAGCCATCGACGGTCTTGCGGGCCGCATCGATGTTGGCCTACGTCAGATCGAGCTGCCGCGAGAGACCCCGCAACTCCAGCGAGATTTGGTTGTTGAAGGAGAGTTGCGCCTCGAGTTGCTTGTCACGGAGAGCGGTCTGCTCGCCGAGCTTGGTGAGGAGGGAGTCGAGCATTTTAGCGATGTTGGCGTTTCCTTCCTCCATGGCTTCCAGGACTTGCCGCGTCGCAATGGAGGGCTTCGAGGGTGCCGTTGCTCCTGCCTGAAAGGGGATCGAACCCCGCAACGGATTTCGGGCGAGATCCGGCGAGCGGACTCGCACCGTGCGCGGTGGATGTTACCGATCCACCTCCCAAGCTTCAGAAGGTGCAGCGGCGGCGAGGGGAAGAAAATTTTCTGTCTCTGAATACCAATGTAACGCCCCTGATCCGAGAGGTGATCGGCGATCCAGAGAGGGTGAGAGGGAGCAGGTGAGGAAAGGGGATGAGCTTGGAGAAGGGGTTGGGATTGCAGAGGGAAGTTTAGATACAGAAGTGATTTACACACGCATGCCTCACACGGCCACAGGTGGCAACCTTTATCGTCACCCACGCCTCAACTTGGCCGACCAGCTGGCTGGGCCCACCAGCCAGCTCTTAGGCACACTAACAGCTGGTTAGGTGTGACACGAGGCTGCCAGACCGCCGCCTCGTCTAGCTCCTCTGCCGGTCGCTCACCCAAGCCAGGGCACACAGTCGCAAGTACGCAGCTAGAATAATTAGGCAATGTCACGATTAATTTCGGAATATAAATTATATGATTAAAGCAATTATTTTTTTGCAGGCAAAGCTTGCATATCATTTCATTTCATTGATAGAAGAAGTCAGATTGAGTATAGTAGATGATTCAATACATGTCACGCACGCAAGAGACGTGAACATGGTGCACGAAATGGGCAGACATGAGATGCTCGACCCAAACATAGAAACACAATAAACTCGCCGACCAGAGAAACAGTCCAACCAACAACTAGACAACCAATATCTCCAAAGACAGCACCGAGGACGTCGCGAGAATACAAGACAACGCCTTCACGAAGAAGAACGACACCAAGACTCCATCGTCATCTGATCTGCAATACCAAACCTAAAGTTTCCCCTGATGCTCAAAGAGGGGCATAGATATCAGCCATGGCAGCGCCTCCAAGAAGGGAACGACCCCCACAGATGTCTTCGCTGCCAGCACAAGATGCAGGGATTTTCTCTGGCCAAATTCAGAGCAGTCCCAAGCCGTTGGAGAACGAGTCAGAGAAGAGGAAGTCGAGCCTAGGACGGAACTGCGACTGCAGTAAGGGGAGCCATGCCCAACGCCAAAGGAGGCACCGGTTGTTGCCGGACGTGTGAGCTTTGAAGGAGGGCAAGGCTATGTGGCTGGGCGGAATGAGAAGCAGTGAGGGCGCGACGGTGGCCGGAGGCCCAAATGAGCAAGGATCTAGAAGGAAGTGCAGATCCAGGCTACCGGGACCGGAGCAGCCGGGGCGCCAGCGGGCCAAAGGAGCTGGAAGGGGACGCGACTCCTGGAGCGTGCCGGAGCCAAAGATGTGCCTAGATGGACGCCCAACCAAGGGCACCCGCAGGGTGTTGGGTCCGGAGATGCCAAGGAGCCAGCGAGGCATAGGAGCAAGAAAATAGTGCACCTCCTAGGGTGCGCCTGATCCGAAGTCACGCAGGCCGGCCATGGACGCAGGTCCTTGGCCGCCGGGCCAAAGTAGCCCTTGCAGGGCAGGGATGAATGATGAAGGAGTCTTGCACGCAGCCAAACTCACGGTCGACGCGCTACAAGAAGCAGCAACAACCGGTCACAACCCTGCACCTCCATGGTTGCCTCCGGAAGAGGTTGACCCGAGCAGAGGGACGAGTGGTGGGGGTCGGGGCGCAGCAAGGAGGGCACGCCTGGTCGCACCAGGAGGAGCATAGCCGAGGAGACCAAACACTCCAGCTGCGGGCCAGGAAAGACAGCACCAGGGGAGGCCGCTCCCACCGCCAGTGAAGGCCGTCAGAGCCTACAGTGAACGGATCTGGGGGAGTGGCGAAGCGGACGGGCAGGCGCGAGGGGGAGAACAGCCCCGCCGCCGCCATCCCTGGGTCTGGCACAGCTTCCCCGGGTGTCCCTCCGACGGCAGCCGGCGGCGCGGGGATGGGCGGGAGGAATGGCGGCCGGCGGTGGCCGGGATTCCCCCCGAGTCACTTGGTGTAGCGATGTGAGGGTCGGGAGGCTCTGACTTTCGTATTAACACAATTTTTTAGCATGCATAGATGAACAAAACATCATAAACTACAACATCCCATGCAAAATGAAGCTAGTATAATAAAAGACTGGATCATATGAAGACACGCATACTGATTGACTGCAGATGAAGTACTGGTGGTTGTTGGAGAGGCAATGTTGTTGGTGAAGACCAGCCGAAGCAGACGTTGATGAATATAACGCGCAACAGCGCCTGGCCTTGGAGGTAAACGACTCGTGGTGAAAACGCGATCAGCCACATGAAGCGCTTTTCAATAACCTATTTTGCCCTTTCCCAGTGCAAGATCACAAGGATGAGAGGCTCCGGAGACCTGCTCTCTGATACGTCTCCGTCGTATCTACTTTTCCAAACATTTTTGCCCTTGTTTTGGACTCTAACTTGCATGATTTGAATGGAACTAACCCGGACTGACGCTGTTTTCAGCAGAATTGCCATGGTGTTATTTTTGTGCAGAAATAAAAGTTCTCTGAATGACCTGAAAATCAATGGAGCATTAATTTGGAATATATAATGAATATTGGAAGGAAGATCCACGTCAGGGGGTGCCCCACCTGTCCACGAGGGTGGAGGCGCGCCTGCCCCCCTGCCTTGTGGGCCCCCTGACGCTCCACCGACCTCAACATGGACTCCATATATTCACTTTTGGGGAGAAAAAACCAGAGGAGAAGGATTCATCGCGTTTTACGATACGGAGCCACCGCCAAGCCCTAAACTCTCTCGGGAGGGCTGATCTGGAGTCCGTTCGAGGCTCCGGAGAGGGGAATCCGTCGCCATCGTCATCATCAACCATCCTCCATCACCAATTTCATGATGCTCACCGCTGTGCGTGAGTAATTCCATTGTAGGCTTGCTGGACGGTGATGGGTTGGATGAGATTTATCATGTAATCGAGTTAGTTTTGTTAGGGTTTGATCCCTAGTATCCACTATGTTCTGAGATTGATGTTGCTATGACTTTTCTATGCTTAATGCTTGTCACTAGGGCCGAGTGCCATGATTTCAGATCTGAACCTATTATGTTTTCATCAATATATGAGAGTTCTTGATCCTATCTTACAAGTCTATAGTCACCTATTATGTGTTATGATCCGTTAACCCCGAAGTGACAATAATTGGGATACTTACCGGTGATGACCGTAGTTTGAGGAGTTCTTGTATTCACCATGTGTTAATGCTTTGTTCTGGCACTCTATTAAAAGGAGGCCTTAATATCCCTTAGTTTCCGCTAGGACCCCGCTGCCACGGGAGGGTAGGACAAAAGATATCATGCAAGTTCTTTTCCATAAGCACGTATGACTATTTCGGAATACATGCCTACATTACATTGATGAACTGGAGCTAGTTCTGTGTCACCCTAGGTGAAAGTGCTAGTTATCGACTAGAGGGGGGTGAATAGGCGATTTTTATGAAAGTCTTCAAAACATGGAAGTTTCGAAGACAATCGATAGAAATGAACCTATTAACATGCAGCGGAAGGTAGACTACACTAGGCAAGCCATAGTCAAGTATTCAATGAACTGAAAGCACAAAGACTAATAGTAGCTAGCCAGTATGGATCAGGATGGAAGACAGTATGAAGCCAATCAGAACAAGCAGTCACACAGTGAAGACAAATAGATAATGCAAACAGGCAATGACTTCACAAGGACCAACTGTACATAAAGAGATGGGAAGGATAGAACCATTTGCTCGTTGAAGACAATGATTTGTTGGACCAGTTCCAGTTGCTGTGACAACTGTACGTCTGATTAGGGAGGCCGAGATTTAACTCAGAAGGCCATGTATTCACCTTATTCCCCTTGAGCTAAGGACACCCAGTCCTCGCCCAATCACTCTGGTAAGTCTTCAAGGTAGACTTCCAAACCTTCACAGACTTCGTTCACCGGCGATCCACAATGACTCTTGGATGCTCAGAACGTGACGCCTAACCAGCTGGAGGATTCACAGTCCTCAAGTGTAACAAGTCTTCAGATCACACAAACAGGAAGACTTCAGTGATGCCTAACACTCTTTGGCTCTGGGTGTTTAGGGCTTTGTCCTCGCAAGGATTTCTCTCTCAAAGGCTTCGAGGTGGGTTGCTCTCAAACGACAAAAGCCGTGCACTAACTCTGAGCAGCCATCCAATTTATGGTGTAGGGAGTGGGCTATTTATAGCCACTAGGCAACCCGACCTGATTTTTCTGAAATGACCCTAGGTCACTAAGGAACTGACACGTGTTCCAACGGTCAGATTTCAAACACACGCGGCAACTTTACTTGGGCTACAAGTAAAGCTGACTCATCCAGCTCTTGATAATATTTGCTCTCATTGTCTTCGCTCGAAGACATAGGATTTTGGTTAAGCATCACTTCAGTCACTCTGACTTTGTTCACTGGGACCCCACTTAACAGTACGGTGGTTCCTATGACTCAACAAAGAAGAAAAGGAAACAACGAAACAACTACGTCTTCCCGCTCCATAGTCTTCACGTGATGTCTTCTCTTGTCATAGTCTTCAATGTGAATATCTTCACATACCACCTTTGTCTTTAATGTCTTCATACATTTTTAGGGGTCATCTCCGGTAGGAAAACCGAATCAATGAGGGACTACTACCTGTCTTATCCTGCAATTCTCACAAACACATTAGTCCCTCAACCAGGTTTGTCATCAATACTCCAAAACCAACTAGGGGTGGCACTAGATGCACTTACAATCTCCCCCTTTTTGGTGATTGATGACAAACTGGTTGAAGTTTTCAACGGGGATAAAAGTATGTGAAATTGTAAAGGATTTAGGTATTGTCTTCGTAAGTAGAAGAAAGGCTCCCCCTGAAGATGTGCATATAAGTATTTTGCTTTTGAATGCAAATGCACATGACAGGTTGTACTTGCGGAGCTCCTGTTCTACTTATGAAGACAGTCCATCATGCATGAAAGGATATAACGAAGATAATGACATGCATAATGAAAAATGGATGTCTGCAAAATGACTTTGTGTGGAATTTATCATCACACATGCGGAATTTATCATCGCATCACATAGTGTCGAAAAGGTAGCAGACGACCATCAAGTTTAAGTGTTACAACTCAAAACGAACCAAATGTATCAAAAGCGAGAGTTGTAAGCACTTGGAAAATGTAGCAAAAGTATAGCAACCACCCATATGGATCCGCTTGAAGACTATCAACTCATATGCTTCTCCCCCTTTTGCCAGTAATGACCAAAAAGGGTTGAAGACATAGAGCTTCTACTCATTCCCATGAGGAGTAGGCGAAGTAGCAGGGTCGTCGTTGAGGTTCGGTGGTGCAGAAGAACTTGGTGTAGTGTCGACACGCGCTGAAGTTGGAGGTGGAGAGGTAGCATCATCTTGATCATCTATGACTCTGGCATTGACTGTTGCAGCCGAGGAAGAATAGTCAGAGTCTTCAAGTGAGGGAGTCCAACGCAAGTGAGCATTTCTTGGAGGAGTTGAGTCAAACTTGAATCTCTCTATGAAGCCATCGTCTTGAAGATCAGCTTCAGCACTGAGCAATGTCAAACTCTTCCAAGACCTCCGACAGGTTTCATGTGTAACAAAGGAATTCTTGGTGGCAAGATTGCGAATGCGATTGACGTCCACCAAGAGGCTTTGCATCCGACGCTTAAGCCAGTCATGATGCTTATCCTGTTTCTGATGTAGAGCGACGAGAAGCTCTCGGTCATTGAGAACACGAGATCGCTTCCGAGGCCTTTGAGCGATGGTACTTGCAGTGGCTTCAGTTTGGGTGCGAGGGGCACATCTATTGCCAGCCAAGGGATAAACACGAGAAACGGCCAGAACTCCTTCAATGGGCTGGGTGAAGCTTTGATGATCGACATTGTGAAGATAAATTGGCTCCTTTGCAGGCTCTAGGTAAATGGCTTCGACAGACAGATCAACCTCTGGCAAGAATATAAGGTGATTGCGCACAGACGGCTGATAGTTGATAGCAGAGTGAAGCTTGATGAGGCGCATTACCCATGGAGCATAGAACTTCAGACCAAAGATGTCGGAGCCAGATGCAGCCAACTGCCCGATGAAAAAGTCTTAAGCATTGAAGCTGATGCCATTGAAGATATAGCAAACCAAAGTCTTCATTGCTCCTTCAAGCTTCGCTATAGATGAATGTCCTTTGACAGGCCATAGAGTTCGCCTGATGATATGATAGATGGTGCGGGGCAGATACTCTAGGTCTTCAACAAAGAATTCTGTTGGGTATTCAGCGTCGCGTGGTAGAGGCTTCATCATGCTCAGCATTTGGCTCATGTTAGGCTCTGGCTTCTGAAAAATGCTCTCCAAAGCATTCTGGTGTTGCTGACAACCTGGTTCATAATATTCGCCAGGAGTGGGCAGGGCTTTGAGCTCAATGATGTCTTGGGATTTAGCTTCATGATGTACATCGCCCGTCATCCACTCAAGGATTCAAGTCTTCGGATCCCTGTTGTATCCATGAATGTGGAGGGTAGCATAGAATTGAAGCAGAAGTTCTACATTCCAATGTTCCTTGTCAGTCACAAAATTGAGCAGACCCGCATCACGGAAGCAGTCAAGAGCTTCTTCAAGGCAAGGCAATCCAGCAATGGCTTCATAGTCTAGACGCATATGAGGGAAAATGCGCCCCTGATTGTATACGATGCAAGAATAGTAGCTGCGCTGCTGATAACTCCAGAACCGATCTGAGGAGATTCTTGGCCTTGTGTAGGGGTTCTTGTCACTGTCAAAGAATGTGTTGTGTGCCTTGAAGCCATTCAGATTAAACGATCCTGGTGAGGTTGCAGTACTTGGAAACCGTGGTAGCCTCGGCTTTGGCTTCTTGACCTGAGGCCTGTGCTCCACATGATATTCAAATTGTGGACCGGCAGCAGGTGGAGGAACCAGAATGGGCCAGTGGACGGTGGTAAGTAGCCCTTGATAGAATGCTTGCTCAATGGTGTGTGGCCTGGGAGGTGGTACAGGAGCAGAGGCATTGTCTTCGAGTAGCAGATTTGCTTCGGGTGCTGCATTGGCTTCAGGTGCATTCACTTCTGGCACCACATTGACTTCAGGTGCCGTATTAGCTTCAGCCATGGCAACGTCATTGACTTCAGTGTTGAGGTTGGTGGCCACCTCAGTATTGGTAACCTCCACTTCAGGAGCTGGAGGGTCGGACATGTTTTCTTCGAGAACAACTTCAGGGTTGGACGGGGGTGTAGCAACACGTTCTTCTTCTCTTGGTTCTTCTTCTTGGTCATCGGCTGATGCAGCCGGAATATCTTCAGCCGCTTTGGCTTCAGATTCAGGGATGTTCGCAGTAGGAGAGGATTCAGGAAAGACTTCGCGTGAAACGGATTGGCGCTCTTCTCCTTCTGGAACACTTGACAAAGTGACATGTGGCCTTGGTCCTTTGCGAAGCCTGCGAAACGCTGGCGACGCCTGTGGAGATGGATTTGGTTGGGCCTCAAGGTCTTCATCGTCAATCACGGGAGTGGTGACCTGGGTTGGGGGAGTAACTGATGTTTCTTCATCACGAGGGGATTCTTGAGAGTGATCAGCCCATGAGTCATCCTGAGCAATTGGAGTCAATGGACGACCAATGCTGATGTGTTCGCTGTTCGTGAGAACATGCGATGATACCAAATTGTGCTCGATCTGAGGAAGGACTACATCATCTTCAACATTGTCTTGATGACCAATGTCTTCAGCTGCGGTGGGGTCAACAGCTGGAATGTCTCCAGCTTCAGGAGCCTCTGTGAAAGCAGGCTCATGAACTATCAACTGGCGCTCATGATGTTCAGACGCAGGACGAGCCACTGAGATTGGCTCGACAACAAGGGGAGCAGCCCAGTCTCTCTTCTTTGTCTTTCTCTTCTTAGTCGGTGGAGCATCATCAGTCGGCTTCAGCTGCCCTAGTTTTCTTGAGCTCCGAAGCCACTGTAGGAACCTTAGGCTTCAAGCCTGTCATACTGGCCGGGAAGACAATGTGAGGTTCTTCCTGCCTTGATGCTTTTGGTTGGGACACAACAGGCTTCTTCTTCTTGGCAGCCATTCTAGGGTCAATGCCTGGTCGCCCCAAAGCCTTGCGCTTTTCAACTTCATTGTAGCCTTGAACACATTTGGCAGTGACATTCTTCATGCGCTCACGAGAACCTCTTTCTTCTTCACGTTTCTTGTGAAACGCCTCCTTGAGCTCATGCAGCATGACCTTGAAGTTTCGAATGTCTTCAACATTGAGCTTGGCCATGTGCTTCTTGAACTGAGCCTTTTCATAATCAATCTTGTGCTTCAGCTCAACAATCTTCTGTGCAAGAGCCAACTCAGGAGCAATGGCTCCATGGAAAGAGAAGCCGAGGCCAATTAGGAGCTGAAGATCATCAAAACTAAGGTCTGGGCTGTCAAACCACTCATCAATAAACTTGTACATGATCTCCACATCAAAGAGGGGAAGATCATTGAAGATTTCCGCCTCTTGCTTGCTCTTTATCAATTGCTCAAGAGCATCATCGCCAAGATCGTCGTCGCTAGACAGATCAATAGCGTCATTCTCGTTTCTCAAAACAACAGCAGGAGTCAGAACAGGACTAGAGGAGTGCACGGGCTTCTTCTTTTTCTTCTCAGCCTTGGAGATGCGAGAGAGATCTTGCTACCTCTTGAGCTTGCGTTGGATTTCCCCGAAGAGGAAGGGATGATGCAGCAGAGTAGAGTAAGTATTTCCCTCAGTTTTTGAGAACCAAGATATCAATCCAGTAGGAGGCCACGCTCAAGTCCCTCGTACCTGCACAAAACGATAGCTACTCGCAACCAACACGATTAGGGGTTGTCAATCCCTTCACGGTCACTTACGAGAGTGAGATCTGATAGATATAATATTTTTGGTATTTTTGGTATAGAGATGCAAAGTGAAAAGTAAAAGGCAAAGTAAAAAGCAAAGCAAGATTAAAGTGATGGAGATTGATATGATGAGAATAGACCCGGGGGCCATAGGTTTCACTAGTGGCTTCTCTCAAGAGCGTAAGTATTCTACGGTGGGTGAACAAATTACTCTTGAGCAATTGACAGAATTGAGCATAGTTATGAGAATATCTAGGCATGATCATGTATATAGGCATCACGTGTAACGCCCTCGATGTGGCTATATCTCCTACGTGTCGAAGCATGACTTAGAGGCATAACCGCATTGAAAGCAATGTCGCAAGTGAGGTAATCTCCACAACGACCCATGTAAATAAATAAAGGGGAAAGGTACATAGTTGGCTTACACTCGCCACGTCACACAAATACATAAATAAGTCATTACATTCATCCAATAAACTCAGGGTCCGACTACGGTACCAAAATAAAGATCAAACCCCAAATGCGATAAAGTCCCCGATCGCCCCAACTGGGCACCACTACTGATCATCTAGGAAAGACACATAGTAACGACGAGAGTCTTCATCAAACTCCCACTTGAGCTCAAGCGCATCATCTGGAACGGTATCATCGGTGCCTGCATCTGGTTTTGGAAGGAATCTGTGAGTCACGGGGACTCAGCAATCTCACACCCTCGCGATCAAGACTATTTAAGCTTATAGGTAAGGCAAATGTATGATGTGGAGCTACAGCAAGCGACTAGCATATATGGTGGCTAACCTATTCACAAAAGAGAGCGAGAAGAGAAGGCAAAAGCACGGTCGAACAACTATGATCAAGAAGTGATCCTAGAACAACCTACGTCAAGAATTACTCCAACACCGTGTTCACTTCCCGGACTCCGCCGAGAAGAGACCATCATGGTTACACACGCGGTTGGTGCATTTTAATTAAGTTAAGTTTCAGGTTATCTACAACCGGGCATTAACAAATTCCCATTTGCCCATAACCGCAGACACGACTTTCGAAAGTTCAAATCCCTGCAGGGGAGTCCCAACTTAGCCCATCACAAGCTCTCACGGTCAACGAAGGATATTCCTTCTCCCAAGACAATCCGATCAGACTCGTCATCCCAGCTACAAGACATCCTCGACAATGGTAAAACAAGTCCAGCAACACCGCCCGAATGTGCCGACAAATCCCGATAGGAGATGCACATATCTCGTTCTCAGGGCACACTCAGATGAACACTATGTACAACTAAAACCAAACCTCAAGTTTCCCCGAGGTGGCGCTGCAAGTGGCTCTGTTTGGACCAACACTCAAAGGAGCACTGGCCCCAGGGGGGGTTAAATAAAGATGACCCTTGGGCTCCGGAAACCCAAGGGAAATAGATGCTAGGTGGCGAATGGTAAAACCAAGGTTGGGCATTGCTGGAGGAGTTTTATTCAAGGCGATCTATCAAGGGTTCCCATTATAACCCAACCGTGTAAGGAACGCAAAATCCGGGAACATAACACCGATATGACGGAAACTAGGGCGGCAAGAGTGGAACAAAACACCAGGCATAAGGCCGAGCCTTCCACCCTTTACTAAGTATATAGGTGCATTAAGATAAACAAGATAATATGGTGATATCCCAACAATAAAGAAGTTCTAACAAGGAACGATCTCGAATCTTCACCTGCAACTAGCAACGCTATAAGAGGGGCTGAGCAAAGTGGTAACATAGCCAAACAACGGTTTGCTAGGACATGGTGAGTTAGAGGTTTGACATGGAAATTTTGGAGGCATGATAAGCAAGTGGTAGGTATCGTAGCATAGGCATAGCAAAAGAGCGAGCATCTAGCAAGCAAAGATAGAAGTGATTTCGAGAGTATGGTCATCTTGCCTGCAAAGTTCTCAGAGTTGCCTTGATCCTCATAAGAGAACTCCACGGGCTCCTCGTTCACGAACTCGTCTCTCGGCTCTACCCAAACAAGAACAACAAGCAAAAGGAACACAATCAACCACGTGCAATGCTCAAGCAATATGATGCAAACATGGTATGATATGCAGGATGCGATACGTGATGCATATGCAAGATTTGGAAAGGAATGATTGAACCTGGCCTCAACCTGGAAATCCAAGAGTGCCAGTGGAAAGGTGAGATGATTTCGGTCGAAATCGATATAAAGATCACCGGAATCGGATGCACGGTTTGGTAATGGCAAGAAAAACAAATATGGCACCGGTCTGCGATTAACAACAAGTAGCCATCTAAATGCATCAAGATAAATATGCTACAGCACTCAAACATGACAACAAAATACATGGCAGGGATCCACTCATGAAGCTTTACAAAAGATGAACACTGAGCTACGGCTAATTCTTCCATTCACATGTTCAAACAAGCATGGCAAAAGTGCAAATGATAACAGGTTTCAGACTTAGTGAAATTAACACAAGTCTGGAATTTATCATCATGAAGCAATCTTTAGAGCATGAAAACTACATGCCACAGGAACATATCATGGCAAAGAAAGGCATGGCATGAAGCTACTCTAAGCATATAACAAAAGTCCCTTAGTGACCTTGAGCCAAAAGGGATCAGAAAATATAATTGCAAGCATGTGAACATAGCAAAACATAAACAGATTCAGACTTGGTGAAAAACTGGAGCATGCAAAACAGTTAACAAGTAGGCATGTTTACGAGCTCGATGCACTCACTACAAGGCATTTCATGACAAACTAAGCATACACCCATCAAGAAGACATGGCATAGAAGCTATACATGGCAAGAACAACATCATAGCATGCACGGATCAATAGCAACAAGCTTGGCAAAATTGTTAAACATGTCAACAATCTACCAGGAACAATTTTATAGCAAAAGTAGAGCTCGATTGACTCAAGCTAGGATGCTCCATAATTGCAAAAAAAGACATGGATGGATAGAGCACCACAATATATACAAAACATCCTTACTGATCATGCTCAAAATAGGCACGGATCACTAGGAAACAACATGAACATATGGCATAAAAATAATGACAGGGCAAGGACTTAGTGAAATTCTAAGTCCCTGAAATCAGCATCATTGAGTAAGCTACTTTGCATGCTTGTGCTAGTCACCAAAAAGATCACAAAAATACATGGCATACACCTCTGTAAAGATGGCATGGCATTCTACAAAACACATGTAGAGCTCAGGATCATAGCATGCACACATTAATCATGGCAAAAATGACAAAAGGCCAATTGCTTAAACAGATCTGAAATATTCCTCACATAGCCCTCTTCCAACAGCATTTCGGGCATTAAGATGAGCTCAAATGAAAATGATGCAATGAGATGAAATGATGTACTCGTCGAGACGAACATTTTGATATGCTACACGCACGAATCGGAGCTACTGATGCAGAGTTATGACATGTCAAAGTATGCATAAAATTCTAGGGTTTCGGGGAGAAGTCAACCGTGTTTGGATCTGGATCTGAAGCTACTGTAGCTTCACGTGAACCGAGGTTCGCTGGAACCCTCGAGGTCGCTGGAGTTTGAGGTTGAGGCGGCTGGGACGTGTTGCGGGGAGGCGAGGAGGTCGGTGGAGAGGGGCCGGACGGCGGAGAGCGAGCCGCGGCGAGCTTCTCCGGCGCAGGCGGGTCGAGGAGGCGGCGGCCAGAGCACTAGAGGGCGTCGGGGCGGCGAAGCGCGCCGGCGGTGATGGCGTGCGGTGGCGCGGCGGAGGGAGCGGCGCCGGACGGAGAGAAGACACGAGCGCGGGCGGTGCTCCGCTTCGGGCCGGGGAGGGCCCCGCGCGGGCTGCGGCGGGCCGCGGGGATGAGGCGGCGATGCGGTCCCGCCCAGGACAGGTGGCGTCGGCGGATTGGTCGGCGGCGGTGGGCGGACACGTCCGATCGGTGGGATTTTGTCCAGCGGCGGCGGGGACGAAAAAGGCTAGGGTTTCGTCCGGATTTCAGGGAAGGGATCTATATATAGAGGTAGAGGGAGCTAGGAAGCTCCAAATGGAGTGCGGTTTTCGGCCACGCGATTGTCATCGAACGCTCTAGACGATGGAGGGGTTTTTGGTGGGTTTTGGGCCACTTTGGAGGGGTGTTGGGCTGCAACACACATGAGGCCTTTTCGGTCCCTCGGTTAACCGTTGGAGTATCAAACAAAGTCCAAATGGTACGAAACTTGACAGGCGGTCTACCGGTAGTAAACCAAGGCCGCATGACAAGTCTCGGTCCAATCTGGAAATTTTTAACGCCCGCACATGAAAAGAGGTAGAAAGGACCACCGAAGGACATAGGAGCGCCGGAATGCAAAACGGACAATGGGGAAAATGCTCGGATGCATGAGACAAACACGTATGCAAATGCAATGCACATGATGGCATGATAAGAGAGCATGACAAAGAAAAAACACACGGAGACAAAAACCCAACAACGAGGAAATAAAATAACTTAGGGCCGAGAACGGCAAGAGTTGGAGTACAAATAAGGTAAATTACATCCGGGGTGTTACAACACTCCACCACTACGAAAGGATCTCGTCCCGAGATCTAGGACTGGAAAAACTCCGGGTACTCAAAACGGAGGTGATCCTCGCGTTCCCAGGTGGCTTCATGGTCGGAATGATGTGACCACTTGACTTTGAGGAATTTAATTGACTTGTTGCGAGTCTTGCGCTCAGTTTCTTCAAGAATAGCAACTGGGTGCTCATGATACGAAAGGTCTTCTTGGAGATCAATGTATTCGAAGTTGACGGTGCGGTCAGGAGTCTTGAAGCACTTGCGGAGTTGAGATACATGGAACACGTCGTGCACGTTTGTGAAGTTGGAGGGAAGCTCAAGTTGATAGGCGAGATCGCCTCTCTTGCCTAAGATCTTGAAAGGACCCACGTATCTAGGGGCAAGCTTCCCTTTGATACTGAAGCAACGAGTACCTTTCATTGGAGAGACGCGGAGGTAAACATGGTCTCCGATCTCGAAAACCAAATCACGATGTTTGCTATCATAGAAACTTTTCTCGCGCAATTGCGCGGCTTTGAGGTTATCACGAATGACTTTGCACATCTCTTCTGCCTCTGTGATCAAGTCATTTCCAAGAAGTTGACGTTCACCAGTCTCTGACCAGTTAAGAGGAGTACGACACTTCCTGCCATAGAGAATTTCAAATGGGGCCTTGCCCGAACTCGCTTGAAAGCTGTTGTTGTAGGAGAACTCGGCATATGGAAGACAATCTTCCCACTTCATATCGAAGGAGATGACGCAAGCCCTGAGCATATCTCAAGAATCTGATTGACACGCTCGACTTGGCCACTAGTTTGGGGATGAAAAGCTGTGCTGAAACGGATGTTGGTGCCCATGGCCTTCTAAAAAGAATCCCAAAACTTGGAGGTGAAGATGCTGCCACGATCTGAAGATATCAACTGCGAAATGCCGTGCAGAGAGACAATCCGGGAGGTATATAGCTCTGCCAATTGAGCTGCTGTGATAGACTCCTTGATAGGAAGGAAATGAGCCACTTTAGTGAGTTTGTCGATGACAACGAAGATAGCATCATTGCCACACTTGGACTTTGGAAATCCAGTCACGAAGTCCATCTCAATATGGTCAAACTTCCATTCTGGAATGGCAAGAGGTTGGAGGAGACCAGCTGGCCGTTGGTGTTCTACCTTCACTCTTCTGCAGACATCACATTCATTCACGAACTGAGCAATTTCGCGCTTCATTCAAGTCCACCAATACGATTGCTTGAGGTCATGGTACATCTTTGTACTTCCAGGGTGGATAGAGAGGAGTGAATTGTGAGCCTTGTTCATAATGACTTTACGAAGGTCACCTTTAGGCACAACAATGCGATCCTCGAAGAATAGAGTATCCTTGTCATCAAGACGATAGCACTTGTACTTGGGTTGACTCTTGGCAATCCCAATCTTCACCTTCTTCACCATAGCATCAAGAAGTTGAGCCTCGCGAATCTTATCTTCCAAAATAGGAGAGACTTGAAGGTTGGCCAGAAATCCTTGAGGAACAACTTGCAGATTGAGTGTGCGGAAAGCTTCACAAAGCTCGGGTTGGTAAGGCTTGAGAATCAAACTGTTGCGGTAAGCCTTCCTTCTCAAAGCGTCAGCAATTACATTGGCCTTGCCTGGAGTATATTCGATACTTGGATTATACTCTTGAATCATTTCGACCCAACGAGTCTGCCTGAGGTTGAGATTAGGCTGAGTGAAGATGTACTTGAGACTCTTGTGGTCAGTGAAGATGTCCACTTTTCTTCCCAATAAGAGATGTCTCCAAGTCAAAAGAGCATGCACAACTGCCGCCAACTTGAGGTCATGAGTGGGGTAGTTCTTTTCATTGGACTTCAACTGGCGAGAAGTATAGGCCACAACTTTCTTCTCTTGCATCAACACTGCACCAAGACCTTGAAGAGAGGCATCACAGAAGACCTCAAACGGTTTGGATTCATCAGGAGGAGTCAGAACTGGAGCAGTGACTAACTTCTCTTTCAAGGTGTTGAAAGCGATGTCACATTCAGGAGACCAAACGCACTTGACGTGCTTCTGAAGAAGGTTGGAAAGAGGCTTCACGATCTTTGAAAAGTTCTCAACGAACCTTCGACAATAGCTTGCGAGACCAAGGAAGCTGCGGAGTTGCTTCACGTTCTGAGGTGGTTCCCAAGTCACAATTGCAGACACCTTCTTAGGATTCACAGCAATGCCCTTGGCAGAGATGATATGCCCAAGGTAGAGAACCTCATCGAGCCAAAACTCGCACTTTGAAAACTTGGCATAGAACTGATGTTCTCTGAGCTTATCCAGCACCAAACACAAGTGCTTGGCATGATCTTCCTTGTTCTTGGAAAAGACCAAAATGTCATCGAGGTAGACCAAGACGAAGTCATTTGTGTAGGCGTTGAAGATGAAATTCATCATGCGAGAGAATGCTGGCGGAGCGTTGACGAGGCTGAAAGACATGACAGTGTATTCATATGAACCATAGCTTGTTCTGAAAGCTGTCTTGGGGATATCTTGTTCACGAATGCGAATCTGATGATAGCCCATACGGAGATCAAGCTTGGAGAATACTTGAGCACCTTTGAGTTGTTCAAACAGCTCATTGATGTTGGGAAGTGGGTACTTGTTCTTTATGGTCTTCTTGTTCAATGGACGGTAGTCGACACAAAGTCGGTCCGTTCCATCCTTCTTCTTGACAAAAAGAACACCACAACCCCATGGAGAAGAACTTGGTTGGATGAGACCCATTCACTCTTGAATATCGAGTTGCTTTTTCAGCTCCTTCAACTCTTCAGGTCCAAGCTTGTAAGGACGTTTGCAAACAGGTTCCGTGCCAGGCTCAAGATTGATGACGAATTCAACTGGCCAATGCGGAGGAATTCCTGGAAGCTCTTCTGGAAAGACGTCTTGATATTCGCAAACGACTGGAATTTGAGAGATGGCATCCAGCTCGCCCTTCTCATTGAGAGAAAACAGACGGATGGTATCATCATGAGCGGCAAAGACAATTACATCCTCAGACGAATGAGTCAATTGAATCTGCCTGGCAGCACAATCAAGATGAGCCTTGTGCTTAGAAAGCCAGTCCATTCCAAGAATAAGATCAATATCTGAGTTAACAAGAACATTAGGAGAAGACAAGAACTTATAGTCACCCAATGTGATTGAAACATCCGGAACGCATACTCGAGAAGTCATTTGGCGGGCCGGAGAGACAATAGCCAAAGGTTTCGGCAACACTTGATTAACAAAATCATGCTTAGATGCAAAAGGTCTCGAGATGAAACAATGCGATGCACGAGTGTCAAAAAGAACTCTTGCAGGAATATCGTTAACAGGAAGGTTACCCATGATGACATCTGACGAGTCCTCTGCCTGAGCTGCATTCATCAAGTTGACCTTGGCGTGCTTGGGGTTATGCTTGACCACAACTGTACTTGCAGATCTCACAGGAGGAGGAGGAAGACGCCTCTGATTGAAGCATTTGTTGGCATAGTGACCCTTCTGTTGGCACTTGTTGCACGTGACCTCTGAAAGCGGACGGTGATACGGAGCACTTGATCTTGGAGCTTGAGACGAAGTCTTGTTCTAAAAGCCTGGGTTGGGTGGGTGGGAAGATCCATTGCCACCTTTGCTCTTCTGCTGATAAGGCTGACGGAACGGAGGAGGAGGTAGCCAATACTTTTGCTGCTTGGCCACTTGAGTTGAGGAAGAAGGAGTTGCATCTCTGACTCGCTTCTTGGAAGCATCACACTTCAGTTGGGCAGCCTCTTGCTTCATTGCCATGTTGTAAAACTCATCGTACTTCTTGGGCTCAAAAAGGACGAGAGCTAGCTGGAGTTCTTCTCTGAGACCACCTCTGAACTGGTATATCATGCTCTTCTCATCAGGGACGTCTTGCTTAGCAAAACGGGCGAGCTTCTGAAACATGATGTTGTACTGGTAAACAGACAAAGAGCCTTGCTTCAGGTTGCGGAATTCCTCACGCTTGCTCTCAACAACACTCTGAGTAATGTGATGAGCTTTGAAGTCTTGACGGAATTCATCCCAGGTAATCACACGGCCTCCTCTGGAATCTTTGTATTGCTGAAACCATTCTGCAGCTTGGTCTTTGAGTTGGAAGGATGCAAACTTGACAAAGTCCTCAGGCCTGACGTTACTACACTTGAAATGCTTGCATATGTCCACGAGCCAATCATCAGCGTCTGAGGCCTCGACACAGTTGCTGAAGGTCTTTGGCTGGTTAGCAAGGAACTGCTTGAGTGTAGCAAACTGATTCTGATTGTTGCCATGGCCATGATTCCCTTGGTTGCGCTCTTGAAGAATTTGCATGATCAGCTGCGTGTTTGCATTGGTAGCATCCATCACAGCTTGCCATGCCTCCGGAGGTGGAGGTGGTGGTGGCGGATCCTGATTCTGATTGTTGCCTTTAGCATGAGCCATCCTGAAGTGGGTGACATCCGTTAGCATCTTGACAGACATATATTCAAGCTAAATCAAACGGATTGAAATTGCAACTTATAGACTTCACATCCAAACAAAATGAACGAATGCATTCCAATTGAAATGGTCACATTTCCATAAATTGAGAAGCCACTTGAATAGATGTAGAAGAAAAACAACAAGGTACGGACAAGAACAAATACTTGGTGAGGATTACCCAATCCCAAACCAAATATCCGCGGAAGAAGAACTAGAGCTACAAGAATTCCCACCTATTAAACTCCCGAACCTTTCAGGTTATGCAATCAGGTGTTGGGGATATAGGGGAAGCATAATATCTCACCCAAAGCTAGCAAATCCTACATCCAGCTGTATCCATCCTTCAACACATAACCAAGAAACCTTCAGAAATCATTTACCTCAACCTTCGAAAAGCATCCGTTATACAAGTTATGGCAATACTCCCGAACTCCTGCCCCAGTACTGGGTGGCGTCGAGGTTATCTCACCAACAACTGCATAAAAGAGATTTTCGATGTCGGCGAAACTCAGGTATTCCAGAATCTCAACGATAAAATTGTGATGACAACACCTCAGAGCTCAACTCCCCGGGACACTGCCACAACCCCTAAATGACAGGAGGCACCAAGAACAATGTTCTTGTCACAAAACCACTGGAATGATTCCAAGATACCCAAGTGATCCTAAATTTTTTTAGTGAAATTTGAGAAGAGAAGAGTCAAAACTCTACGTCAGGATGCCTTACCAGAGCGACGAAGGGACTGAGGAGTAAAAAGAATTCCTAACTCTCCGATATATAAAATCCAAAATGACTCAAAACATTTTTCTAGACTCAACAACGCTAGCGATTCGATCAAGCAGGGGGCTCCTAAGGTCGGGGAAGGCTCCGATTACCAACTTGTAACGCCCTCGATGCGACTATATCTCCTACGTGTCGAAGCACGACTTAGAGGCATAACCGCATTGAAAGCAATGTCGCAAGTGAGGTAATCTTCACAACAACCCATGTAAATAAATAAAGGGGAAAGGTACATAGTTGGCTTACACTCGCCACGTCACACAAATACATAAATAAGTCATTACATTCATCCAATACACTCAGGGTCCGACTACGGTACCAAAATAAAGATCAACCCCCAAATGCGACAAAGTCCCCGATCGCCCCAACTGGGCACCACTACTGATCATCTAGGAAAGACACATAGTAACGACGAGAGTCTTCATCGAACTCCCACTTGAGCTCAAGCGCATCATCTGGAACGGTATCATCGGTGCCTGCATCTGGTTTTGGAAGGAATCTGTGAGTCACGGGGACTCAGCAATCTCACACCCTCGCGATCAAGACTATTTAAGCTTATAGGTAAGGCAAATGTATGATGTGGAGCTGCAGCAAGCGACTAGCATATATGGTGGCTAACCTATTCACAAAAGAGAGCGAGAAGAGAAGGCAAAAGCACGGTCGAACAACTATGATCAAGAAGTGATCCTAGAACAACCTACGTCAAGCATTACTCCAACACCGTGTTCACTTCCCGGACTCCGCCGAGAAGAGACCATCATGGTTACACACGCGGTTGGTGCATTTTAATTAAGTTAAGTTTCAGGTTATCTACAACCGGGCATTAACAAATTCCCATTTGCCCATAACCGCAGACACGACTTTCGAAAGTTCAAATCCCTGCAGGGGAGTCCCAACTTAGCCCATCACAAGCTCTCACGGTCAACGAAGGATATTCCTTCTCCCAAGACAATCCGATCAGACTTGGCATCCCGGTTACAAGACATCCTCGACAATGGTAAAGCAAGTCTAGCAACACCGCCCGAATGTGCCGACAAATCCCGATAGGAGCTGCACATATCTCGTTCTCAGGGCACACTCAGATGAACACTACGTACAACTAAAACCAACCCTCAAGTTTCCCCGAGGTGGCGCTGCAAGTGGCTCTATTTGGACCAACACTCAGAGGAGCACTGGCCCGGGGGGGTTTAAATAAAGATGACCCTTGGGCTCCGGAAACCCAAGGGAAATAGAGGCTAGGTGGCGAATGGTAAAACCAAGGTTGGGCATTGCTGGAGGAGTTTTATTCAAGGCGAACTGTCAAGGGGTTCCCATTATAACCCAACCGTGTAAGGAACACAAAATCCGGGAACATAACACCGATATGACGGAAACTAGGGCGGCAAGAGTGGAACAAAACACCAGGCATAAGGCCGAGCCTTCCACCATTTACCAAGTATATAGGTGCATTAAGATAAACAAGATAATATGGTGATATCCCAACAATAAACAAGTTCCAACAAGGAACGATCTCGAATCTTCACCTGCAACTAGCAACGCTATAAGAGGGGCTGAGCAAAGCGGTAACATAGCCAAACAACGGTTTGCTAGGACATGGTTGGTTAGAGGTTTGACATGGCAATTTGGGAGGCATGATAAGCAAGTGGTAGGTATCGTAGCATAGGCATAGCAAAAGAGCGAGCATCTAGCAAGCAAAGATAGAAGTGATTTCGAGGGTATGGTCATCTTGCCTGCAAAATTCTCAGAGTTGCCTTGATCCTCGTAAGCGAACTCCACGGGCTCCTCGTTCACGAACTCATCTCCCGGCTCTACCCAAACAAGAATAACAAGCAAAAGGAACACAATCAACCACGTGCAATGCTCAAGCAATATGATGC
The DNA here is from genome assembly GCF_056163025.1 of Triticum urartu. Lineage (NCBI taxonomy): Eukaryota > Viridiplantae > Streptophyta > Magnoliopsida > Poales > Poaceae > Triticum > Triticum urartu. The sequence goes on from NC_141877.1 coordinate 311,392,588, forward strand.
AAACATGGTATGATATGCGGGATGCGATATGTGATGCATATGCAAGATTTGGAATGGAATGATTGAACCTGGCCTCAACATGGAAATCCAAGAGTGCCACTGGAAAGTTGAGATGATTTTAGTCGAAATCGATATAAAGATCACCGGAATCGGATGCACGGTTTGATAATGGCAAGCAACACAAATATGGCACCAGTCTGCGATTAACAGCAAGTAGCCATCTAAATGCATCAAGATAAATATGCTACAACACTCAAACATGACAACAAAATACATGGTAGGGATCCACTCATGAAGCTTGACAAAAGATGAACACTGAGCTATGGCTAATTCTTCCATTAACATGTTCAAACAAGCATGGCAAAAGTGCAAATGATAATGGTCGGCGGTGGCGGGCGTACACGTCCGATCGGTGGGATTTTGTCCGGCGGCGGCGGGGACGAAAAAGGCTAGGGTTTCGTCCGGATTTCGGGGAAGGGATCTATATATAGAGGTAGAGGGAGCTAGGAAGCTCCAAATGGAGTGCGGTTTTCGGCCGCGCGATCGTGATCAAACGCTCTAGACGATGGAGGGGTTTTTGGTGGGTTTTGGGCCACTTTGGAGGGGTGTTGGGCTGCAACACACACGAGGCCTTTTCGGTCCCTCGGTTAACCGTTGGAGTATCAAACGAAGTCTAAATGGTACAAAACTTGACAGGCGGTCTACCGGTAGTAAGCCAAGGCCGCATGACAAGTCTCGGTCCAATTTGGAAATGTTTAACACCCGCACATGAAAAGAGGTAGAAAGGACCACCGGAGGACATAGGATTGTCGGAATGCAAAACAGACAACGGGGAAAATGCTCGGATGCATGAGACGAACACGTTTGCAAATGTAGTGCACATGATGACATGATAAGAGAGCATGACAAAGACAAAACACACGGAGACAAAAACCCAAGAACGAGGAAATAAAATAACTTAGGGCCGGGAACGGCAAGAGTTGGAGTACAAATAAGGTAAATAACATCCGGGGTGTTACATCACGTCCGTGACAAGTAGACCGAAACAATTCTGCATCTACTACTATTACTCCACTCATCGACCGCTATCCAGCATGCATCTAGAGTATTAAGTAAAAAACAGAGTAACGCTTTAAGCAAGATGACATGATGTAGAGAGATAAATTCATGCAATATGAAATAAACCCCATCTTGTTATCCTCGATGGCAACGATGCAATATGTGCCTTGCTGCCCCTTCTGTCACTGGGAAAGGACATCGCAAGATCGAACCCAAAGCTAAGCACTTCTCCCATGGCAAGAAAAACCAATCTAGTAGGCCAAACCAAACTGATAATTCGAAGAGACTTGCAAAGATAACCAATCATACATAAAAGAATTCAGAGAATATTCAAATATTATTCATAGATAGACTTGATCATAAACCCACAATTCATCGGTCTCAACAAACACACCGCAAAAAAGAAGAAGATTACATCAAATAGATCTCCACAAGAGAGGGGGAGAACTTTGTATTGATGTCCAAAAAGAGAGAAGAAGCCATCTAGCTAATAAATATGAACCCGAAGGTCTGAGGTAAACTACTCACACTCCATCGGAGAGGCTATGATGATGTAGAAGCCCTCCGTGATGACGGCCCTCTCCGGCGGAGCTCCGGAACAGGCCCAAGATGGGATCTCATGGATACAGAAATTTGCGGCGGTGGAATTAGGTTTTTGGCTCCGTGTCTGTTCGTTTGAGGGTACGTAGGTATATATAGGAGGAAGAAGTACGTCGGTGGAGCTTCGATGGGCCCACGAGGGTGGGGGCGCGCCCCCTACCTCGTGCCCACCTCAAAGCTTCCTTGGCGTAGGGTCCAAGTCTCCTGGGTCATATTCGGGAAGAAAATCACGTTCTAGAAAGGTTTATTCCGATTGGACTCCGTTTGATATTCCGTTTCTTCGAAACACTAAAATAGGCAAAAAACAACATATTCTGGGCTGGGCCTCCGGTTAATAGGTTAGTCCCAAAAATAATATAAAAGTGGAAAATAAAGCCCAATATAGTCCAAAACAGTAGATAATATAGCATGGAGCAATCAAAAATTATAGATACGTTGGAGACGTATCAGATCTTTAGACTGCACACTTGGTGCAGGAGGAGCAGTGGCCAGAGGCTTCGTGCGCGACACTTTTGGTGGAGTGGAAAGCTTCGAAGCCTTAGATTTCTTCTGCTTCTTTGGCTTTGGTGGTGCAGGCGCTTCGTCAGAGTCAGCGTCGTCTGCAGAGTGATCCAAGGCTGCCCCTTGAACTTGAATGTGAGTGATGAGACCTTCTAAGTTGTAGAAGGGCCCAACAAGATTGGGTTCAGCTTCGCGTGTGCCATTGGCACGTGGCACAGAGGGGCCTGGGTTGAAGTCTAATCCACAAGACTTCTTGTTTTCCCTAGCCGAGTTCTTGGCAAACTAAAAGTTGCGCTTGAACAGATTGTCATCTCGACACCATAGCAATGACAATGGGTCGGCATCAGTAGGCTGTGGCCCTCGGACCATGCAAGGGTAGAATCCTTGAGCAATGGCTTCAGTTCTGGTCTTGGGTTGAAGATTTTTATAGAGAATATCTCCCCAAGGACGCGTGATAGCATTCTTCTCGGCATACTCCTTAGTGACGAATATGTACTTGAACAATTGCTCGGCCCAATATCTTCGAATCCATTGGATTCGTGTCTTGCGCTGACCATAGATTTCTTCGGGGTCAGTTTTGTATAGTTCATAGAGATCTTCGGGCAGATCCATTGATGTACCCCCACGGCGCTGTCTGCCACCCTTCCTTGCTGATTTCTCTGTTGCCATGAAGTTTAGACTGAAAGGCCTCGACACTGTCAAAGTCTTCCGTCTGCTGGTCAGACAGGAACTGGCTTCGGGAGAATTTATGTGATGTTGTAAGAACTCTGCAAATGAATGCAGACTATGAGAACCAAGGGATTCTCCCACGGACATGTACCTGTGACAACATTAGAGATGCGAGGGAAGGGGAAGAGGTCATATGCATTCTTAGAAGATTTTGAAGATAAATCAGTTTAGAAGACATTGACCTCATAGTGCGAAGACATTCACTCATATGTAGAGAGTTGGTTCCAGATTTGTATGAATCCATGAATAAGTACACGTGAGGAATCTAACTACGTTGTGAAGCATAAGTGAACATACTAGGCATGTTATGAGATGCAGAACAGGATAGATCCAACTTTGTAGGAACAGAAACCACTTATGGTTGAAAAGGATGAATCTATTGGATCAAAAAGGACTATAAAAAGAGTTTCTATTTACCACTCGAGGAACTGCTAGACGGAGTAGGAGATGAGGCCGAGCAGTTTGATCTTCCCTGCCCTAACTTGGCGACGGAGGACACCTACGACGACGGCAGAGAAGACGATGTCCGCGGCCGGCGTGATGACGACGTGAAAGTGCAACTATCCCTAGGTGGTTTTGGTAATTCATAACAACATATAGCTCATTGAGCTAATGCTATTCCAAGATGATTATTTCAAGAAAGCTCAATGATTGGCATGGCATGGATGTGAAAGTGGAACCCCCAAAATGCTAAGGACAAAGGATTGGCTCAAGCTCAAAAGCTCAAGACTCTTCATTTTATATTTTATTGATCCAAGGTCACATTGAGTCTTTAGGAAAAGCCAATACTATCAAGGAGGGATGAGGTGTTGCTTAATGAGCCTCTTGCTTCATGTGCTTAGTGATATGCTCCAAAACCCTCAACTACTTTCCCATATCCACATATGACCTAAACCCTAAGCCAAACTCGGTCGTACCGATTCTTCCTATCCGGCGCCACTGAGTTTCACTTGTCATTAGCCACTGCCAAACCCTAGCAATTCGGTTCTACCGATAAGGATCTCGGTCTCACCGAGATGGGATTGCAAACTCTCTGTTTCCCTTTCATAACTTTTCGGTCTCACCGAAAGAGCGAATCGGTCCCACCGAGATTGCAATGTAAACTCAGTGTTTCCCCTTTGTAACTTTTCGGTCTCACCGAGTTCCACTCGATCTCACCGAAAGAGCAAATCGGTCCCACCGAGTTTGCCTGACCAACTCTCTAGTTAGCTAATTACCAAATTCGGTCTCACCGAGTTTGTGTAATCGGTCTCACCAAGATTACGTTATGCCCAAACCCTAACCATATCGGTCCTACCGAGTTGCATGTCAGTCCCACCGAAAATCTCTAACGGTCACTAGGTTTACATTTTCGGTCCGACCGAGTTTGTTGATTCGGTCCCACCGAGATTGGAAAACTGTGTAACGGTTGGATTTTGTGTGGAGGCTATATATACCCCTCCACCTCCTCTTCATTCGTGAAGAGAGCCATCAGAACACATACACCATTCCAACTCATATGTTCTGAGAGAGAACCACCTACTCATGTGTTGAGACCAAGACATTCCATTCCTACCATATGAATCTTGATCTCTAGCCTTCCCAAGTTGCTTTCCACTCAAATCTTCTTTCCACCAAATCCAAATCCTATGAGAGAGAGTTGAGTGTTGGGGAGACTATCATTTGAAGCACAAGAGCAAGGAGTTCATTACCTACACACCATTTGTTACTTCTTGGAGAGTGGTGTCTCCTAGATTGGCTAGGTGTCACTTGGGAGCCTGCAACAAGATTGTGGAGTTGAACCAAGGAGTTTGTAAGGGCAAGGAGATCGCCTACTTCGTGAAGATCTACCGCTAGTGAGGCAAGTCCTGTGTGGGCGATGGCCATGGTGGGATAGACAAGGTTGCTTCTTCGTGGACCCTTCGTGGGTGGAGCCCTGTGTGGACTCGCGCAACCGTTACCCTTGGGTGGAGCCCTGTGTGGACTCGCGCAACCGTTACCCTTCGTGGGTTGAAGTCTCCATCAACATGGATGTAGGATAGCACCACCTATCCGAACCACGGGAAAAACATCCGTGTCTCCAATTGCGTTTGAATTCTCCAAACCCTTCCCTTTACATTCTTGCAAGTTGCATGCTTTACTTTCCGCTGCCAATATACTCTTTGCATGCTTGCTTGAATTATGTGATGATTGCTTGACTTGTCCTAAATTAGCTAAAATCTGCCAAGAACTAAAATTGGGAAAATGTTAAGTTTTTATTTGGTCAAGTAGTCTAATCACCCCCCCTCTAGACATACTTTGGATCCTACAAGTGGTATCAGAGCTTTGGTCTCCATTTGCTTGATCTCCATAGCTTTTGGTGGTCATAGACTTGGTTTCACAACCTAGGAGAGTATGGCGTCTAGCGAGGGAAATTATCACCGTAGAGGTCCTTACTTTGATGGTACTAATTTTGCTAGATGGAAGCATAAAATGAAAATGCATATTCTTGGACATAACCCCGCCGTTTGGGCTATTGTGTGTGTTGGTTTGCAAGGTGACTTCTTTGATGGGAGAGAACCAAACCGTGAAGCTACCGCGGATGAGTTGAAGATGTTGCAATACAATGCTCAAGCTTGTGATATTCTCTTCAACGGATTGTGCCCCGAAGAATTCAACAAAATCAGCCGTCTTGAGAATGCGAAGGAAATTTGGGACACTTTGATTGATATGCATGAAGGTACCGACTCCGTCAAGGAATCCAAGTTGGATGTGCTTCAAAGCCAACTTGACAAGTTCAAGATGAAGGATGGTGAAGGTGTCGCTGAAATGTACTCTAGGCTTGCTCTCATCACAAATGAGATTGCCGGCTTAGGAAGTGAAGAGATGACCGATAGATTCATCATCAAGAAGATTCTAAGAGCCTTGGATGGAAAATATGATACCGTGTGCACATTGATCCAAATGATGCCAAATTACAAAGATCTCAAGCCAACGGAGGTGATTGGAAGAATTGTTGCTCATGAGATGTCACTTAAGGATAAAGAGGAACTTCACAACAAATCAAGTGGTGCCTATAAAGCCTCATGTGAAGCCCCTACATCATCAAGTGAGAAACAAGACTTCAATGAAGAATTGAGCTTAATGGTGAAGAACTTCAACAAGTTCTACAAGAGTAGAAGCAAAGATAGGAGCTTCAAGTCAAGGTCCTACAATGACAAAAGATCTTCTAGTCGAGAGCGAAACTGCTACAATTGTGGAAGACCCGGACACTATTCCAATGAGTGTACGGCTCCCTACAAGAGAAGAGAAGATTCTCCAAGAAGAAGAAGCAAAGAATCACCACCAAGAGAGAGAAGGAGTAGAGATGATCATTATGAACGAAGATACTCACGGAGAAGCAAGGATTCGGAAAGGAAAGAAAAATCATCAAGGAGCTACACAAGATGAAGACATCAAGCTCATGTTGGTGAATGGGTATCCGGCTCCGACTCCGACAGCCACTCCGAGAGAAGTTATCAATCCGACTCCGAAGATACTCAAGATGAAGGTGTTGCCGGTCTAGCACTTGTGTCAACCAACTCCTACGACATATTTGACTCACCAAATGAAGGAATTGGAAGATGCTTCATGGCCAAAGGTCCTAAGGTAACACACCCCGAGTATGTTGATTTCAATAGTGATGAAGATGACTTGTTAGGTGATGATTTGCTTGTTGACAACTCTAGTGATGAATACTATGATGAAATGTCAATTAAACATGCTAATCAAGATAAAACGAGTGACAATGATAAGGAGAAGATTGAGGCCCTAACTAAAGAACTAAACACTCTTAAGTTAGCTCATGAAACCATCTTCGAAGATCATCGAGAACTTTTAAGAGCTCATGAGAAATTACCTTTGAAAAGCTCAATCTTGAGCAAGAGCATGAGTTCTTAAAAGCAATCAATGATGATCTCCGCAAGAAAAGTTCTTCTTACATTGCCAAGCATTTACTCTTATCCACTTACATGCCTCAAGTCAAGTCTAGTAACAAGAAAGATTCTTCCTCTAGCAGTAACAATGATCATGCTAAATCCAATATTGTTGCTTCTAGTAGTTCTCTTGATTCCACTAATGATTCTCTTAGCCAAGTTACACTTGAGCAAGAAAATAGCTTATTGAAGGGAATTATAGAGAAAGGAGTGTACAAAAGCGTTGCCGGGAGTAAGCAATTCGAGGAAATTGTGCGCAAGCAAGGAATGCACCGGAAGAATCAAGGTGTTGGTTTTGAACGAAAGTTCAATGCCAATGGAGTTGAATGGGAAGAAGATCAATACCCCAAGACAAAGTTTGTTCCTCAACAAGAGAAGAATACTTCCTTCAAAGGGACACAAGCTCAAGATGATCTTCCACCACAAGACTACAAGCAAAAAGGCAAGGACAAGCTTCAAGAGGAAATTGACGCATTTGAAGAAGCTCCAAAGACCTTAGTCAAGTGGATTCCCAAGACTACTTCAAGTTCCACTTCATCAAGTACGACTACAACTCCAAGGATTCCCATCAAGATGATGTGGATCCAAAAGAAGAAGAACTAGAGAGTTCTTGAGGGTGACTCCGCCAACATACTTCACTCTTATCATTTTGGCAAGAACAAGTGCAATCAACTTCCACATCTTGCACTAGTTTAAGGAGTCACAAACCCTCTTGTTGGTAAGACAAGGGACAAGGTAACCTAAAAGTTTTCATGGACATCATCTTTGTGTGCATCACTCTATGTCTATGGATATCCTTGTTTGTTCCTTGTGGGACTAACCCATATAGGTATTGAAAGTGCAATTCACTCAAATGGATAGCTCCAAGAGATCTACATCAACATTGAGCATCCACATCTTCAATATCTACATGAAGTCATCATCGACAAAACCCAAGGTTAGTTCATCCCTCTTAAGGGGGATATCACATCTAGGGGGAGCTTTACTCTAAGACTTGAGCTAAAGCAACTCTAAAGATGTGAACAAAACAATGCTTTATGTAAAAGTGGTAACCCCACTCGAGCTTAAACGATGAGTATGACCTATGATCAAGTGTTCTCACTTGACTCCTAAGTCAATATACTCATATATAGATGACCTAGTCATCGCAAATTGCTTGATAGATGCTAGAATTGGTTGTGCATGCCTTGTCACATATTTCATTTGCCATCTTATTGTGTGAGCATGCTGGTTGCATATTTTACTCATTCGAGGACATCCACTTGTTGTTTTGATTGTTTGGTTTTATCTTCTTCTGCCAAGTGGATGGACAAGAATGCCTAAGAACCTCCTCTAGCTATCTATGCTTTTCTCGTCTCAAACTCTATTCATGCTGCATCACAAAATTTGATCAAGTCAGATTTGAACCACTCTGTGTGAGGAGCGCTCGGAGTCCCCGATTCATCATAGACTTAAACTTCCAAAACCTCTTTATGATTCTCGGTCTGACCGATACCCCACTTTCGGTCCTACCGAGATCATTAAGTTGATCTAGGTTTTCGATCTTGGTGCAACCGATTTGAACATTTCGGTCACACCGAGTTTCAGTAACTGCCTGCAGTTATGAATCTCGATGCCACCGAGTTGTTCCACTCGGTCACACCGACAGGGTCGGGCTATATATAGTCACGGGCAAAATGTGGAAATTTCTCCGAACCCCTTCGCCCGCACGATAGCCTGCTCTACCCTCGTGGTCTCCGGATCGTCTTCTCGCCGCCAGCCGCCTCCAGTCGCTGGTCTCCGTCGCCGTCAACGGGAATTCTGCCCCGCCGTTGCCGCCGTAGCGAGTCTCCACCGAACTAGGGTATGGACTCGATCTTTGTGCTATTCCTTGTCCGATTCCTAGCACATTGTGTTCTTCATGATTCTTGCCATGATTGAAACACTCCTATCCAGTCAAAACGCCCGTAGATTAGGTTTGATTCGAAAATTCTAGGTTTAGGTTTCCGCCGAAACCATCTCGGACCCACCGAGTTGAAAAACTCGGTCCCACCGATTTGGCTTATGCCATTGCACAAGTGAGACTCGGTCTGACCGAGAATTACTTATCGGTGTGTCCGATTTTGGAACTCTGTGAAACCCTAGCAGTCTCGGTGCCACCAAACTGTGACTTGGTCCTACCGAGTTCACTAGTTTAGGTTCCAAAACTGCTTCGGTATCACCGAGTTTGAAAATCGGTAGATCCGAGATGATTTTAGTGGGAAACTAAAACTAAGTTTTTGGATCATTCTTTTGCAAAAATCTCTGCATTTTGTGACGCTCATCCTTTCTACCTCATCTATAATCTGTTCACAGGTTCAGTAGTCAGAGTTTGCAGCATGTCTGATCAAAGTGATAGCCAGAATGTGTCAAAACAACAAGTGGTGATGAGTGAGGGCACTAGTCCCTCCAGTTCTTCTGATGAAGGCAGCAGGAGCACTCCTAGCAACTTGCCAAAGGCTGCCACGAGACAGAGGAAGAAGAGAACTTCAGACTCCGAAGATGAAGACTATGTGGCAGAGGAAGAGGCCACTTCCAAGAGAGTTGAGCCAGCTCAAGGCACTAAGCCAGGCCTGAAAATCAAAAGGCCAGCAGGCAGGCAGCCAATGTCAAAGGCCAGAATGTCAACTGAGAAGCCCATAGAGCCAGTTGCAGCTGAGGGCAAGAAAAGAAAGGAAAGGGTGAAGAAGACTATGGCTAGAGTGCTTGGCAAAGCTTCCATCATGGAAGAGGAAGAAGAGGAAGAGGTAGCTGCACCAGCACCCAAGGCACCCAAGCTAATGGGAGATGCCATAAAATCAGGGGGAGCTGCTTCCAAGGCCAAGCCAGCTCCAAAGCCAAAGCCAAAGAGGAACACAAGAAGCATTCCTGCAGCTGAAAAGAACAAGGCCCCAGTGCCTGAAGCTGCAGAAGAAGAGGAAGAGAATGTCCCAAGGAAGCTAAAGCCCAAGATCCCAGACCACAACGATGCTCATCCTGTGGCTGAGGATATGAAGCTCAGGAGAGATTCAGGGCTGAGGAAGTGGAGAGAAGCAGACCCATATGCTTCAAGGAGGAGGACTGCTGTTGACTACAGGTTTCACACCAAGGAGCAGCAGGATTTCTATGAGGCTGTTTTGCTTGATAAGAAGCCAATAGTCTGTGATATGAGATGGGTTGATTGGCAATACATTAAGGACAATGAGGAGCACTATCCTGGAGTGCAAGACAGCTTCATAGCTTGTGGAGTAGCTGACTTTGTTGGGCAGAAGCTCACAAAGTGGAACAAGGAGCTTATCATGCAGTTCTACTCCACGGCACACTTTTACCCAGATGGAAAGATCACATGGATGTCTGAGGGTACAAGGTACCAATCCACAGTTGCTGAGTGGGCACAGATCATTAATGCCCCAGAGGAGCAAGATGATGACTTGGATATCTATGCCAAGAAGAAGATGGACCACAACTCAATGTCAAATATGTACAAGGAGATCCCACATGAAGCACTTGATATCCTCAAGTTTGGCTCAGTACATTACCTTCTGTCAGGGCTCCTGACTATCAATTGGATCTTGAGGCACACCTTATTGCCCAAGTCAGGTGATCACAAGATGATCAGAGGCCATGCTATCAACTTGCTACATGTGTTTGATGTGCCTCCGAAGTTCAAGGTGACTATCAAAAGGACTGCAGCAGATCAGAAGAGGAGTTGCGGATATGCCCCTCAGATTCAGGAGCTCATCAACTCCAAGATGGGCACGGGCATATACTTATTGGACAAGGAACATTTGCCCATCCGTCCAGATTTTGAGGACAATGAAGTTGTCATGACTGAGAATGAACCGTCATCTGCCCAAGCATTCGCAAAGAAGGAGAAGGCAAGAAAGGAGAAAGCTGCCAAGATGCCAACTCAAGAGGAGGCATCCGAGTATTTCTTGAAGACTAAACAAGAGCAGCTTGGTTACTTGATTGCATCCACGCTGAGGATTGAGCAAAGTCTGGCCACCCTCACTCAGAATCAGCAGAGCCTAGAGAGAATCATGGAACAGTAGTTCTAATACTTGGATGTCAAAGTAACGGAAGTTCAGTCTGCAGTGGAGCAGCTCCAAGATGACATGCAGGAGAGGAGAGGCAGGACTACCACTCATGCCTTTGCCAGAGTGCCAAGAGGTCCGAGGTCGTCTGCCGTGCCAGTTGCTGACACAAGAGCCACCACCTCAGCACCAGCCACAGCCTCAGTTCCACCAGCTCCAGTGTCTACTTCAGCTCCAACTCCAGCGTCTACTTCAGCGTCTACCGAAGCCTTCGTCCTTGGAGTGATCCGGACTCCACCACCACCTGAAGATCAAGCCTGAGAGTCGATCTAGTGCTATGCATTTTCTAGGAACTTTTTGGTAACTTGTTGCCAAAGGGGGAGAATATGTATAGATCATAGGCTTCGAGAGAGAGAGAGAGAGTGTTGCTTTTCTCTCTTGCTTTATTTGGTGGTTTTTCAAACTTGTTTGCTTTTGAGTGCTTGAGATACTACGTCATTATTTGTGAGACATTGATGATCATGTGTTTGATCATAAGCTACACTTAATGTTTGCTCAATGCTATTATCTTATCTATCTTATGTGATCATTCACTATTCTTGGTGATGAGTGCATGTATTTCATTCTTATCATTTTAAGCGCTCCACCAAGATGTATGTGACATGGAAGAGTAACCCATGACTCTAACTCTTTGTGCATTTGCAGTCCAAAGCAAATTTTAAATATGCACAAATTTAGGGGGAGCTCTTACTTATCACATACATCTCAAAGCGATGATATATTTCATGCTTATTATCATTTGTCGAAGCTTTGATCTATATGTTGTCATCAATTACCAAAAAGGGGGAGATTGAAAGTGCAACTATCCCTAGGTGGTTTTGGTAATTCATAACAACATATAGCTCATTGAGCTAATGCTATTCCAAGATGATTATTTCAGGAAAGCTCAATGATTGGCATGGCATGGATGTGAAAGTGGAACCCTCAAAATGCTAAGGACAAAGGATTGGCTCAAGCTCAAAAGCTCAAGACTCTTCATTTTATATTTTAGTGATCCAAGATCACATTGAGTCTTTAGGAAAAGCCAGTACTATCAAGGAGGTATGAGGTGTTGCTTAATGAGCCTCTTGCTTCACGTGCTTAGTGATATGCTCCAAAACCCTCAACTACTTTCCCATATCCACATATGACCTAAACCCTAAGCCAAACTCAGTCCTACCGATTCTTCCTATCCGGCGCCACCGAGTTTCACTTGTCATTAGCCACTGCCAAACCCTAGCAATTCGGTTCTACCGATAAGGATCTCGGTCTCACCGAGATGGGATTGCAAACTCTCTGTTTCCCTTTTGTAACTTTTCGGTCTCACCGAAAGAGCGAATTGGTCCCATCAACATTGCAATGTAAACTCAGTGTTTCCCCTTTGTAACTTTTCGGTCTCGCCGAGTTCCACTCGGTCTCACCGAAAGAGCAAATCGGTCCCACCGAGTTTGCCTGACCAACTCTCTGGTTAGCTAATTACCAAATTCGGTCTCACCGAGTTTGTGTAATCGGTCTCACCGAGATTACGTTATGCCCAAACCCTAACCATATCGGTCCTACCGAGTTGCATGTCAGTCCCACCGAAAATCTCTAACGGTCACTAGGTTTACATTTTCGGTCCGACCGAGTTTGTTGATTCGGTCCCACCGAGATTGGAAAACTGTGTAACGGTTGGATTTTGTGTGGAGCTATATATACCCCTCCACCTCCTCTTCATTCGTGAAGAGAGCCATCAGAACACATACACCATTCCAACTCATATGTTCTGAGAGAGAACCACCTACTCATGTGTTGAGACCAAGACATTCCATTCCTACCATATGAATCTTGATCTCTAGCCTTCCCAAGTTGCTTTCCACTCAAATCTTCTTTCCACCAAATCCAAATCCTATGAGAGAGAGTTGAGTGTTGGGGAGACTATCATTTGAAGCACAAGAGCAAGGAGTTCATTACCTACACACCATTTGTTACTTCTTGGAGAGTGGTGTCTCCTAGATTGGCTAGGTGTCACTTGGGAGCCTCCAACAAGATTGTGGAGTTGAACCAAGGAGTTTGTAAGGGCAAGGAGATCGCCTACTTCGTGAAGATCTACCGCTAGTGAGGCAAGTCCTATGTGGGCGATGGCCATGGTGGGATAGACAATGTTGCTTCTTCGTGGACCCTTTGTGGGTGGTTGCTTCTTCATGGACCCTTCGTGGGTGGAGCCCTGTGTGGACTCGCGCAACCGTTACCCTTGGGTGGAGCCCTGTGTGGACTCGCGCAACCGTTACCCTTCGTGGGTTGAAGTCTCCATCAACGTGGATGTAGGATAGCACCACCTATCCGAACCACGGGAAAAACATCCGTGTCTCCAATTGCGTTTGAATTCTCCAAACCCTTCCCTTTACATTCTTGCAAGTTGCATGCTTTACTTTCCGCTGCCAATATACTCTTTGCATGCTTGCTTGAATTATGTGATGATTGCTTGACTAGTCCTAAATTAGCTAAAATCTGCCAAGAACTAAAATTGGGAAAAGGTTAAGTTTTTATTTGGTCAAGTAGTCTAATCACCCCCCTCTAGACATACTTTCGATCCTACACGACGTCGGTGAGGTCGCGGCAGCGAAGCGCTTCATCGCCGGCGTCATCGAGGGCTAGCGGTGGCGCTAGGGTTTGTGCGAGAAAGAGAAGTGGAAGAAGAGATAATGACTGGGGTGTGGCGTGTATTTATAGGGACAAGGACGGTGCAGCGTTATTACGCAGGTGCCCCTGGCGGTTCACATATGAAGGACACGTGGCGATCATGCAACTCATTGGAGGTTGTCCCATGTTCCCACGTACGCCTAGATTGTTGGGTGGTCGTTCCCGCTTCTCCGGGTTTCAGGCAAAAAGGATTGAGCATTTTAAAACAGATTTAATGTTTGTCTCTGTATCTTCTGCTGACAAGGACGCATCGAAGACATTCGACAGTTTCAATAGAAATCATATGATTTGGATAGATAGATTTGAGACGGGAGCATAGAAAGGTTAGGGTCCGATCACATTCACTTAGTTCAAAAGATCCAACGAGAAGACATAGATATAAGTGAATGTTGTAGAGGACATAACGCAAATACATGAATATATCCGAATGGGACCAAATCAATATAGTGAAGATAAACATGAAGCCATGTTAATATTGAAGACAAACCAAATGCGAAGACTTTGCAAATATAACGCCAACAGAAAAATACTCCAAACAAAAGTTTGGTGGTGGCGTTACCCACCGTATAGGAAGTATTAGACCCAGACACGGCGCACAATTATCGTGGCGCTCTGAAGTCAAATTCTGCATTAATGTATTCACACTTAGAGTGTAAGTCTTCATTAGTTGAAGATACATGTTACTTCATGTGTTGCACATCTAAGTCATCAACATGCATAAGTGTTAGGATGTGTGCATGATCACATGACATTTGAGGATTCCAAGATATTTAGCTCACACCGCAACTTGCAAAACCTTTTCTCATCCAAGGGCTTTGTGAAGATATCTGCCAGTTGCTCTTCAGTGTTGACGTGAATGATATCAATATCTTCCTTCATGACATGATCTCTGAGAAAGTGATGACGGATCTGAATGTGCTTTGTCTTTGAGTGCTGAACTGGGTTGTTGGCAATCTTGATGGCGCTTTCATTGTCGCAGTAGAGTGGCACTTGCTTCAGATGAATGCCATAGTCTTTGAGTGTTTGCTTCATCCAAAGAAGCTGAGCGCAGCAAGATCCAGCAGCAATGTATTCAGATTCAGCAGTGGAGAGAGATACACCGTTCTGCTTCTTTGAAGACCAACACACAAGTGATCGTCCTAGAAAGTGACATGTGCCTGATGTAGACTTGTGATCCACATTGTCACCGACATAATCAGCATCCGAGAATTCAACTAGATCAAACTCTGAGCCCTTTGGATACCACAATCCTAGTGTTGGGGTGTAAGCCAAATATCGAAGAATTCGCTTCACAGCTAAGTGATGCGATTCCTTTGGTGCCTCTTGGAATCGGGCACACATGCAAACACTAAGCATGATATCTGGCCTAGATGCACATAAATAAAGCAAAGAACCAATCATGGAGCAGTATACCTTTTGATCGAATTCTTTACCATTGGCGTCAGGATCCAGATGACTCTTGGTAGGCATTGGCGTCGCATAACCTTTGCAGTCTTGCATTCCAAACTTCTTTAGGCAATCTTTGAGGTATTTTTCTTGAGATATGAAGATGCCATTGCGTTGCTGCCGTATCTGAAGAACAAGGAAGAACTTCAGCTCACCCATCATGGACATCTGATATTGCTCTTGCATCATGTATCCAAACTCATCACTGTATTTCTAATTAGTGCAGCCGAATATAATGTCTTCCACATATATTTGGCACACAAACAGTTCACCATCATATGTCTTCGTGAAGAGTGTGGGATCCAGGGAACCAAGTTTGAAGCCTTTGCTCTTTAGGAAGTCTTTGAGTGTGTCATACCAAGCACGAGGGGCTTGTTTGAGGCCATACAGTGCCTTGTTGAGCTTGTAAACCACGTGAGGATGTTTTGGATCTTCAAAACTAGGCAGTTGTGCAACATACACTTCTTCAATCTTGCCATTGAGAAAGGCACTCTTCACATCCATTTGATACAGAAGGATGTTATGATGATTTGCATAGGCTAGCAGTATGCGTATAGCTTCAAGCCTAGCCACAGGAGCAAATGTTTCATCAAAGTCAATTCCTTCAAGTTGAGTGTATCCTTGAGCAACGAGACGAGCCTTATTTCTGACAACTTGACCATGCTCATCTTGCTTGTTGCGATATATCCATTTAGTGCCTATGATATTGTGTTTACGAGGATCAGGACGCTTGACCAGTTCCCATACATTATTCAGCTCGAACTGTTGAATCTCTTCTTGCATAGCTTGAATCCATTTAGGTTCCATGAAGGTTTCATCAACTTTCTTGGGTTCAGATATTGAGACGAATGCAAAGTGCCCACAGAAATTTGCTAGTTGTGTTGCCCTTGAACGAGTGAGTGGACCAGGTGCATTGATGCTATCAATTATCTTCTCAATCTGTACTTCATTTGCAACACGAGGATGAACTGGACGAAGATTTTGCTCTTGCTGATCATTGTCATCGTTTGAAGAATTGTCTTCAGGTTGATTAGGTGCAGAGATGATAAGTTCCTCTTCAGGCTGTACTTCAGACGGTATGATTTCTCCAGTTCCCATAAGCTTGATGGATTCACTGGGTGGAATTTCATCTAGCACATTTGGCAGGTGCTCTCTTTGCGAGCCGTTACTCTCATCGAACCGCACATCCATAGTTTCAACCACTTTATAGTGAAAGAGGTTGAAGACTCTGTAGGAGTGCGAATCCTTTCCGTAACCAAGCATAAAACCTTCATGTGCTTTCGGTGCAAATTTTGAAGTGTGATGTGGATCCTTGATCCAGCACCTAGCACCAAATACTCTAAAGTAACTGACATTTGGCTTCTTACCAGTGAGGAGTTCATAGGATGTTTTCTTCAGAAGCTTGTGAAGACAAACACGGTTGATGACATGGCATGCAGTATCAATAGCTTCAAGCTAGAACTTTCTTGGTGTCTTGTATTCATCGAGCATCGTCCGAGCCATCTCAATGAGTGTTCTATTCTTGCGTTCCACGATGCCATTCTGCTGCGGCGTGTACGGAGCTGAGAACTCATGAGTGATGCCCAATGTATCAAGATAATTGTCAAGGTTGGTGTTCTTGAATTCAGCGCCATTGTCACTTCTGATGTGCTTGATCTTGACGCTATAGTTGTTCATGGCTCGATTGGCGAAGCGTCTAAAGACATCCTGCACTTCAGTCTTGTAGAGGATTATATGCACCCATGTATATCTTGAATAATCATCAACAATGATGAAGCCATAGAGACAAGCAGTAGTAGTAAGGGTAGAGTAGTGAGTAGGGCCGAAGAGGTCCATGTCTAGCAGTTCGAAGGGTTGAGTCGTTGTCATGATTTTCTTTGAGGGATGCTTGGCCCTCGTCATCTTTCCAGCTTCGCAGGCACCGCATAAGTGATCCTTCTTGAACATGACGCCCTCGATGCCTATGACGTGCTTCTTCTTTGCAAGAGTATGCAAGTTCCTCATGCCAACATGCCCTAGCCTCCGATGCCAGAGCCATCATTCTGAAGCTTTTGCAAGAAGACATACGGCAAGCTGTGGTCCTGTTGAGAAATCTACCATGCACAAATCATCTTTCCGAGACCCTTCAAAGACTAGAGACTTGTCAGATTCCATTAGGCAACGATATTTTCCAAATATCACAATCATGTTCAAATCGCAAAGCATTGAGACAGACATTAAGTTGAAGCCAAGGGATTCAACAAGCATCACTTTATCCATGTGCTGATCCTTTGAGATTGCAACTCTACCTAGACCCAATACCTTGCTTTTGCCAGTATCAGCAAATGTGATGTGACTTTTGTCAGATGGACGTAGGGTTGAGTTCATGAGAATACTTCGTTTGCCAGTCATGTGATTAGTACATCCACTATCAATAATCCATTCTGAAGCAGCTGGTGTCATACCCTACAGTGCAGTTAGGGGGATAGGCTTTACGAAGAGCATTGTGAAGCATAAACATTTGACGAGCAAGAGGATTATTAAAGCTTAGATCGAGGTTAGGACTGATAGGACAAGTAGCAAGCGACTCAGGAACAAAATACATAATAAGACCATTTGGGCATTTAATCTTGCGCCCTACAAGATGTTTTAGGTCCCCAACAATAGCTTCAGGCGCATTTGATTTTCGACTGGAGACCTTTCCCTGCAAAAGAGAGTTAAGTTTTCTTAGCCACCCACATCTTCAAGGGTGGCTTCGAAGCAATGAGTCTAAGTGCAGCATCTGAGAACTTTGGCTTTGAAGCCCTAGCAAATAGTCTTGCAGGTGGAGAATAGTACTCATAAGAATAAGCAGAGTAGTTCTAGGTCTTATGAACATGGCGGTTTGATGAAACACGCTCATATTCATAGGCCTGAGTATGGTTTCCTTGCAAAACATTTGTGTTAGTGCGACTCAGGTGAGTCCTCCGTCTGTATGAAGACTTTGGACCATATGAAGCATGTGGTCTGGGGTTTGTCTTCTTCCCTTGTGGTGTCATGACGACATTCACAGGAAGATTCTCCAGACACCTTTTCGGCACCCAGACTTTCTTCATAGGTGGCCCATTCCTGTAGTTAGTACCAATATACTTGGCAAACACTTCACCATTCTGATTCTTAAACGGTTTATAGTTTGCATCAAAGGATTCATCAATGACGATGGGATTAGCACAAGTGAAGCCAGATAGAGTGCATGGATCCACTGAAGGTTCCTTTGCAGCAACCCATGTAGTTTTGGGGTACTGCTCAGGTTTCCAGTAAGAGCCATCAACATTCATTTTCCTTTCGAACCCAACACCCTCTTTCCTAGGGTTTCGGTTCAGAATCTGCCTTTTGAGGACATCACATAGTGTCTGATGCCCTTTGAGACTTTTGTACATCCCTGTTTCAAGCAATGTCTTCAACCTAGCATTTTCATCAGCAATAGCAGTGGCATCCTTAGCAGAGGGGTTAGTTTCCACATCAACAGTTGAAGATATTGCAACAGTAGCAGCAATAGAACATTCAGCAACAGAAATAGCGTTATCATGCTCAAGGCATTTAAGACATGGTGGTTCAAATCCTTCCTGGGCGGGGCTGATCTGTTCAGCGTGAAGTGACTCGTTTTCCTTTTGAAGATCTTCATGAGCCGCTCTCAATTTCTCAAGTTCTTGCTTCCTTTGAAGATAATCATAGGAAAGCTTTTCATGAGTTGTTGAGAGCGTTTCATGACGACTTTCAAGTTCCTCATACTTAACATGAAGATTTTTATGTCTTCCATTAAGGACTGAGACCGAGTCATTTCAGCGTCCAACAGGTCACCGCTTTTGTCTAACAGTTTTTGAATATGTTCCATAGCTTTCTGTTGTTCAGTTGCAATTTTAGCAAGTGTTTTGTAGCTGGGTTTGGAATCACAATCAGAGTCATCTTCATTGGATGTTTGATAGTGAGTATTGCGTGAGTTTACCTTGGCACCGCATACCATGAAGCAATAGGTGAGAGCGGAGTTGTCCTTGTCATTAGCATCGGCATCAGTGACGAAGTCATTGTCTTCAGTGTTGAAGATGGACTTGGCAACGTAGGCTATAGCCAGACTTGCAACGCCAGAATCAGACTCCTCCTCAGACTCCACCTCCGCCTCCTCAGAAGCAGACTCCTCTGAATCCATTTCCTTGCCAACAAATGCACGAGCCTTGCTAGATGAGCTCTTCTTGTGTGATGAGGGCTTTGAGGAAGACTTGGAAGAAGACTTTGAGTATTTCCTCTTCTTCTTGTCGTCAGAATCATATTCCTTGCTCTTCTTCTTCTTCTTCTTCTTCTTCTTCTTCTTCTTCTTCTTCTTCTTCTTCTTCTTCTTCTTCTTCTTCTTCTTGTTGTTGTTGTTGTTGTTGTTGTTGTTGTTCTCATTGTCCCACTGCGGACACTCAGAGATGTAGTGACCAGGTTTCTTGCACTTGTGGCATGTTCTCTTCTTGTATTCATGAGCAGAAGCTTCATCATTCCTTGAGCTGGATCGTGAAGACTTTCTGAAGCCTTTCTTCTTGGTGAATTTTTGGAACTTCTTCACAAGCATAGCAAGCTCCTTTCCAATGTCTTCAGGATCATCAGAATTGCAGTCAGATTCTTCTTCAGATGAGGAAACAGCTTTTGCCTTCAAGGCACGAGTTCGGCCATAGTTGGGACCGTAGATATCTCTTTTCTCAGAAAGCTGAAATTCATGTGTGTTGAGCCTTTCAAGTATGTCAGACGGATCGAGTCTCTTGAAGTCAGGGCGTTCTTGAATCATCAGGGCTAGGGTGTCAAACGAGCTGTCAAGTGATCTCAGGAGTGTCTTGACGATTTCATGCTTGGTGATCTCAGTAGCGCCGAGAGCTTGAAGCTCATTTGTGATGTCAGTGAGGCGATCAAACTTGAGCTGAACATTCTCATTGTCGTTTCTCTTGAAGCGGTTGAAGAGGTTGTGAAGGACACTGATCCTTTGATCTCTCTAGGTTGAGACGCCTTCGTTGACCTTGGAGAGCCAGTCCCAGACTAGCTTAGATGTTTCCAGAGCACTCACACGGCCATACTGCCCTTTGGTCAGATGACCACAGATGATGTTCTTGGCAGTGGAATCCAGTTGAACGAACTTCTTGACATCAGCAGCGGTGACACCTTCAGCAGCCTTGGAAATGCCATTCTTGACGACATACTAGAGGTCGACATCAATGGCTTCAAGATGCATGCGCACCTTATTCTTCAAGTAGGGATATACAGTTCCATCAAAGACGGGGCACGCAGCGGAGACTTTGATTATCCCTGCAGTCGACATAGCTAAAACTCCAGGTGGTTAAACTGAATCACACAGAACAAGGGAGTACCTTGCTCTGATACCAATTGAAAGTGCTAGTTATCGACTAGAGGGGGGTGAATAGGCGATTTTTATGAAAGTCTTCAAAACATGGAAGTTTTGAAGACAATCGATAGAAATGAACCTATTAACATGCAGCGGAAGGTAGACTACACTAGGCAAGCCAAAGTCAAGTATTCAATAAAGTGAAAGCACAAAGACTAATAGCAGCTAGGCAGTATGGATCAGGATGGAAGACAGTATGAAGCCAATCAGAACAAGCAGTCACACAGTGAAGACAAATAGATAATGCAAACAGGCAATGACTTCACAAGGACCAACTGTAAATAAAGAGATGGGAAGGATAGAACCAGTTGCTCGTTGAAGACAATGATTTGTTGGACCAGTTCCAGTTGCTGTGACAACTGTACGTCTGATTAGGGAGGCCGAGATTTAACTCAGAAGGCCATGTATTCACCTTATTCCCCTTGAGCTAAGGACACCCGGTCCTCGCCCAATCACTCTGGTAAGTCTTCAAGGTAGACTTCCAAACCTTCACAGACTTCGTTCACCGGCGATCCACAATGACTCTTGGATGCTCAGAACGCGACGCCTAACCGGCTGGAGGATTCACAGTCCTCAAGTGTAACAAGTCTTCAGATCACACAAACAGGAAGACTTCAGTGATGCCTAACACTCTTTGGCTCTGGGTGTTTAGGGCTTTGTCCTCGCAAGGATTTCTCTCTCAAAGGCTTCGAGGTGGGTTGCTCTCAAACGACAAAAGCCGTGCACTAACTCTGAGCAGCCATCCAATTTATGGTGTAGGGAGTGGGCTATTTATAGCCACTAGGCAACCCGACCTGATTTGTCTGAAATGACCCTGGGTCACTAAGGAACTGACACGTGTTCCAAGGTCAGATTTCAAACAAACGTGGCAACTTTACTTTGGCTACAAGTAAAGCTGACTCATCCAGCTCTGGATAAGATTTGCTCTCATTATCTTTGCTCGAAGACATAGGATTTTGGTTAAACATCACTTCCGTCACTCTGACTTTGTTCACTGGGACCCCACTTAACAGTATAGTGGTTCCTATGACTCAACAAAGAAGAAAAGGAAACAACGAAACAACTAAGTCTTCGCGCTCCATAGTCTTCACGTGATGTCTTGTCTTGTCGTAGTCTTCAATGTGAATATCTTCACATACCACCTTTGTCTTCAATGTCTTCATACATTTTTAGGGGTCATCTCCGGTAGGAAAACTGAATCAATGAGGTACTACTACATGTGTTATCCTGCAATTCTCACAAACACATTAGTCCCTCAACCAGGTTTGTCATCAATACTCCAAAACCAATTAGGGGTGGCACTAGATGCACTTACACTAGGTTATGACTGTTGCATGATGAACCGCATCCGGCATAATTCTCCATCACTGATCCATTGCCTACGAGCTTTCCATATATTGTTCTTCACTTATTTACTTTTCCGTTGCTATTGTTATTATTACTACAAAATACCAAAAACATTACTTTTGCTATTGTTACTTTTGCTATCTTTACCACTACTATCATACTACTTGGCTACTAAACACTTCGCTACATATATTAAGTTTCCAGGTGTGGTTGAATTGACAACTCAGCTGCAAATACTTGAGAATATTCTTTGGCTCCCCTTGTGTCGAATCAATAAATTTGGGTTGAATACTCTACCCTCGAAAACTGTTGCGATCCCCTGTACTTGTGGGTTATCAAGACTAATTTCTGGCGCCGTTGCCAGGGAGCATAGCTCTATTCTTTGAGTCACTTGGGATTTATATCTGCTTATCATTATGAAGAACTTGAAAGACGCTAAAACAAAAATTTATCTCTCAACTACGAGGGGAGGTAAGGAACTGCCATCTAGCTCTGCACTTAATTCACCTTCTGTTTTGAGTAAGCTTGCAACACCTATACCTGCTTCTACTATTAATTCTGATATGTCGCATGTTATTGATGATGCCACTTCTGCTATGCATGATACTTATGATGAAACTACTTCTATGCTTGATACTACTGTGCCACTTGGTGAATTTCTTGATGAACAACTTGCTAGGGCTAGAGAGAACGAAATTATTGAAACTGATAATATTGATGAAAGTGATGATGAAGACTCTCCGCCTAGATATGAATTACCTGTTGTGCCTGAGGGCTATGTTATGGATGAAGAAACTACTAGAGATTTTCTTGCTTGCAATGATAGGAGTGATCTTAAGAAATTATTAGCTAAGTTGAAACAAATAACTCTGAATGCTAGAATGAAATATGATCCTGCTTATGCTACTTCACCTATCTTTGTTACTGATAAGGATTATGAATTCTCTGTCGATCCTGAGATAATTACTTTAGTTGAATCTGATCCTTTCTATGGTTATGAATCTGAAACTATTGTGGCACATCTTACTAAATTAAATGATATAGCCACCCTATTCACTAATGATGAGAGAACTCACTACTTTTATATCCTTAAATTATTTCCGTTCTCATTAAAGGGTGATGCTAAGATATGGTTTAATTCTCTTGATCCTGGTTATGTGCGTAGTCCCCAGGATATGATTTATTACTTCTCTGCTAAATATCGCCCTGCTCATAAGAAACAAGCTGCTTTAAGGGAAATATATAATTTTGTGCAAATTGAAGAAGAGAGTCTCCCACAAGCTTGGGGGGAGGCTTCTCCAATTACTTAATGCTTTGCCTGATCATCCTCTTAAGAAAAATGAAATACTTGATATCTTTTATAATGGACTAACCGATGCTTCCAGAGACCACCTGGATAGTTGTGCTGGTTGTGTTTTCAGGGAAAGAACACCAGATGAAGCTGAAATTCTATTAAATAATATGTTGACTAATGAAAATAATTGGACACTTCCTGATCCAATTCCCGAACCAACTCCTAAGCCAACTCCAAAGAAGAGGGGTATTCTATTTCTCAGTCCTGAAGATATGCAAGAGGCAAAGAAATCTATGAAGGAAAAAGGTATTAAAGCCGAAGATGTTAAGAATTTACCTCCCATTGAAGAAATACATGGTCTTAATTTATCGTCTGTTGAAGAAATACATGGTCTTGATAACCCGACACAGGTAGTAAAGGTAAATTCTCTCTATAGATATGATAAAGCTGAAATCCCATTTACTAAGTTTGCTAGCCCATGCTTGGATGAGTTTGATGACTTTATGGTTAAGCATGAAAACTTCAATGCTTATTTTGGTAGAGAATTAAAACGCAATGCTGATATTCTTGAACACGTGGGTGATTATATGGCTAATGTTAAAGGTGAACTTAAACTTATTAGTAATCATGCTTCTATGGTTACCACTCAAGTAGAACAAGTACTTAAAGCTCAGAATGATTTGCTTAATGAATTAAATAGTAAGAAAAATGATAATGTTGTTAGAGTTATGACTAGAGGTGGTAAAATGACTCAGGAACCTTTGTATCCTGAGGGCCATCCTAAGAGAATTGAGCAAGATTCTCAGAGAAATATTATTGATGCACCTAGCCCTTCTAAAAGGAAGAAAAAGAAAAATGATAGGACTTTGCATGCTTCTAGTGAACCTGTTATTGACATACCTGAGAATCCTAATGATATCTATATTTCTGATGCTAAACACAATCTGGTAATGAACATGAGCCTAGTAATAATGTTAATGATGATGTTCATGTTGATGCTCAACCTAGCAATGATAATGATGTAGAGATTGAACCTGCTGTTGATCTTGATAACCCACAATCAAAGAATCAACGTTATGATAAGAGAGACTTTGTTGCTAGGAAGCACGGTAAGGAAAGAGAACCATGGGTTCAGAAACCCATGCCTTTTCCTCCTAAACCATCCAAGAAAAAGGATGATGAGGATTTTGAGCGCTTTGCTAAAATGATTAGACTATCTTCTTGCGTATGCGTTTGACTGATATGCTCAAAATGAATCCTTATGCTAAGTATATGAAAGAAATTGTTACAAATAGAAGAAAGATACCGGAAGCTGAAATTTCCACCATGCTTCCTAACTATACTTTTAAAGGTGGAATACCTAAGAAACTAGGAGATCCCGGAGTACCAACTATACCATGCTCCATTAAAAGAAACTATGTTAAAACTGCTTTATGTGATCTTGGAGCCGGTGTTAGTGTTATGCCTCTCTCTTTATATCGTAGACTTGATTTGAATAAGTTGACACCTACTGAAATATCTTTGCAAATGGCTGATAAATCAACTGCTATACCTGTCGGTATTTGTGAGGATGTGCCTGTTGTGGTTGCAAACGTTACTATTTTAACGGACTTTGTTATTCTTGATATTCCCGAGGACGATAGTATGTCTATTATTCTTGGAAGACCCTTTTTGAATACTGCAGGGGCTGTTATTGATTGCACCAAAGGCAACGCCACTTTTCATGTTAATGGCAATGAGCATATGACACACTTTCCGAGGAAACAACCTCAAGTTCATAGTATAAACTCTATTGGAAAAATTCCATCGATTATTTTTGGAGGTTTTGAATTTTCTCTTCCTACCGTTAAGAAGAAATATGATATTCTTATTGTTGGGGATGTGTATATCTCCGTTGAGGTAACCTAGTGTTATTCGAAAATTCTCGGGTTCCATGTTATTCGGAATGAGTTTGTTAACAAGACCTGATCAACCTTGTTAGTGGATTCTTTTTGATGAGCATGAGATGGATGAATTTAGAAAACACAACTCTGTGTACCCTCTTTTTATTTTCTGTTATTTATATTAAATGAAGCAAAAATAGTAATTTCTGTCTGTTTTCTGAATTATCAATGCAATAAAAAATACCTCGAAAATAAAAGTTCCCCAAATGCCCTGAAAATTAAATATGATTTTTTCTAGAATATTTTAGAATATCTGGCACTGAGAACACAGTAGGGGGAGCAAGCACCTGGCCACGAGGGTGGAGGGCGCGCCCTACCCCCTGGGCGCGCCCCTTGCCTCATGGGCCCACGGTGGCTCCCGTCCACTTATCCTAGCTACCACACATTCCTTCTTCCTCCCACAAACACCACTAACCAGCTCAAACCCGAGTCCAAGCTCATTTTGCTGCCATTTTCGATCTCCTTGCTCAAAGCACCCCTCACAAAACTTCTTTGGGGGATTGTTCCTTGGTATGTGACTCCTCCAATGGTCCAATTAGTTTTTGTTCTAGTGCTTTATTCATTGCATATTTTTTCTGCTTAGGTGACCCTGTTCTTGAGCTTGCATGTCAAATTTATATGGTCAAAAGTAGTTTCAATGCATGATATTGACTCTAGACACTTGTAGGAGTAGTTGCTATCAATATTGTTGAGCTTGGTTCACTTTTATTTTGAAGTTACTAAAAATTTCAGAAATTTTCAGAAAAAGATGAAGAGATTTTTGAGGGGCTCATCGAGCCGAAGCTCGAAGGATAAGCAAAGTGAGGAGGATAAGAGGCCCAAGTATAATCCCCCTCGCACCGTGGAAGTTTGGCCGTGTGAATGGCCTTGTGATAATTTCTTGAGAGCGGCCGGGATTTATGATGATTTCTATGAAATGGCTGAGAATACAGGCCTCACCGCCTTCCTCCATGACCAAAGCGAATAGTATCTCTTGCTCACCAATATCTTTGTGCAAAACTTTCATTTCCATGCTAGGAGCTCACCGCCTACGGTGGAATTTTATTTATATGATGAGCATAAAGAGATGTCACTTCATGATTTTGGTCGGGTTTGTTTGATCCCTTTCAAGGGCAGCGTAGAGGAACCCCATCGTGACGATGTGGATGGGTTTATTGACACCATTACTATAGGGGAAACGAGGAAGGTTTCCGACGCACGAATTACTAGCATACACTTTCCTGTTCTACGTTACTTTGCTATATTTGCTAGTAGATGCTTAATTGGGCGCGGAAACTATGGAAACCTGAGTGCCCCTGATATTGTTATTTTGTGCCATGCCTTATTTCGTGATGATACATTCAACATGGGCGCTATTATTGCAAAGCGGTTAAATCTTAACCATACTAAGGGCCCCGTCCTTGGAGGCATCTTCGCCTCGCGCCTCGCTGCACATTTTAACATACCCATTAGGCATTAAGAGAAGGAAGAAAAATTGCTGCCTCCTGTTTATTTAGATTATAAGAGTATGGTAGCACACGATTTTATTGTTAAGAATAGGGAGAAGGAGCTTAAGTACAAATTAATATTTGGTAAAAATCATCCTGAGATTATTACCCTGCCTGCTCCTTCCTTGTTTGATTTATCTGCAGGCAAGTACCTTGTTCCTTTGGAGGCCATTCACGCCTACCGGAACCCTACATCAGCTACAGAGCCGGAGCCGGAACCACAATTTGATCCTCCACGACAGTCTGATTATCAGTGGGATCCGGAGGTGATTGCCAACCAGTGGCAATCCGAGGCTTCTTCACAGTACGACCCCAACTATTACTTTGGATACCGCTAGGCCAGCCGTGGCCATAGACCAACTTAGGCCAAAAGCCTAAGCTTGGGGGAGTACGTATTTCTCACCGACATTACATTCATGTTCACACACTCATTGCTAGTTGTCGGTGCTCATACTTTTTCAGTGTATCATCCATGCTAGTTTATTTTCCTTTTTATGCTTTCTTCTTGTGTGTTTGATAAACCTTAAGAAAAACCAACAAAATAGTTGTAACTTTTAGTTAGTTTACTTTCCATGCTTGTGGTAGTAATTAAAAAGAAAACTCAAAAAGATTTCTCGTACTTCTTTTGCTTGTTGGGAGCTTTCCCGTGTAAATAGTTTTACTTCTTTTCTTTCCTTTGGGGGTCGATAGGAGAAGACCATAATGAAAATGTTAAAGTGGCTCTTATATGCATTATCGTTGATCTGACAAAGAGCCCATATTACCTTGTCTTCTCTCTTGAATTGAATGCTTGCAGATTCCAGCTTAGTCCAATGCATGTGCACTATTATTATTATCCACACTATTCGGTCGTGCAAGTGAAAGGCAATAGTGATGTTTATATGATGAACTTATTGAGATGACAAAAGCTGGTATGAACTCGACCTCTCTTGTTTTTGTAAATACGATTAGTTCATCGTTCTTGATTCAGCCTATTATGAATAAGCATGTTTGCAATGACAATTAGAGATTATAGTTGCTTATGCCATGCTTAATTAGCTATGAGCTTATAATGGTTTACCTTGCATACCAACATGCTATTAAAATGGTTGTGATGTGGTATGATAGGGTGGTATCCTCTTTTGAACGATTCGAGTGGCTTGCCTTGTCACATGTTCACACATGTAGTTGAAACAAAATCAACATAGCCTCTATGATATTTATGTTCATGGTGCATTATATCCTACTCATGCTTACATTCGGTGTTGATTAATTTTAATGCATGTTCATGACTGATGTCGCTCTCTAGCTGGTCGCTTCCCAGTCTTTTGCTAGCCTTCACCTGTACTAAGCGGGAATACTGCTTGTGCATCCAATTCCATAAACCCCAAAGTTATTCCACATGAGTCCACCATACCTACCTATAGACGGTATCTACCTGCCGTTCCAAGTAAATTTGTATGTGCCAAACTCTAAACCTTCAAATAAGTATCCTGTTTTGTATGCTCGTATAGCTCATGTATCAACTAGGGCTATCCGTATCTTCCATGTTAGGCGGGTTATTCTCAAGAGGAGTGGACTCCGCTCCTCACTCACGAGAAAATGGATGGTCACCGGGATGCCCAGTCCCATGCTTTATGCAAATCAAATCAAAATAATTGCAAACAAAACTCCCCGGGACTCTTGTTAGTTGGAGGCACTCATTGTTTCGAGCAAGCCATGGATTTATGCTTGTTGGTGGAGGGGGAGTATAAACTTTACCATTCTGTTTGGGAACTGCCTATAATGTGTGTAGCATGGAAGATATCGCCACCTCTCGGTTGTTATGTTGACAATGAAAGTATACTGCTCAAAATATTATTCATATCTATTTCAAAACCGAGCTCTGGCACCTCTACAAATCCCTGCTTCCCTCTGCGAAGGGCCTATCTATTTACTTTTATGTTGAGTCATCACCCTCTTATTAAAAAGCACCAGCTGGAGAGCACCGCTGTCATTTGCATTCATTACTGTTAGTTTACATTGACTATGACTTGACTGGATCTCTTTTACCATGAATTACAATGTCTAGTCAGTCCTTGATCTTTAAAGGTGCTCTGCATTTATGTTTTGCGGTTTCAGAAAGGGCTAGCAAGATACCATCCTGTAATATCATATCATGATTGTTTTGAGGAAGTGTTGTCATCCGAGATTTATTATTATTGCTCGCTAGTTGATTATGTCATTGATATGAGTAAACATGAGACCTACATGTTATTGTGAATATAGTTAGTTCATAATCTTTGCTGAAAACTTGAATGCTGGCTTTACATATTTACAACAACAAGAGCAAACATAGTTTGTCAAAGTTTTTCTTTATCACTTTCAGTTTATCAACTGAATTGCTTGAGGACAAACAAAGGTTTAAGCTTGGGGGAGTTGATACGTCTCCATCGTATCTACTTTTCCAAACACTTTTGCCCTTGTTTTGGACTCTAACTTGCATGATTTGAATGGAACTAACCCGGACTGACACTGTTTTCAGCAGAATTGCCATGGTGTTATTTTTGTGCAGAAATAAAAGTTCTCAGAATTACCTGAAAATCAACGGAGCATTATTTTGGAATATATAATGAATATTGGAAGGAAGATCCACGTCAGGGGGTGCCCCACGTGTCCACGAGGGTGGGGGCGCGCCTGCCCCCCTGGGCGCGCCCCCTGCCTCATGGCCCCCCTGACGCTCCACCGACCTTAACCTGGACTCCATATATTCACTTTCAGGAAGAAAAACCAGAGAAGGATTCATCGCGTTTTACGATACGGAGGCGCCGCCAAACCCTAAACTCTCTCGGGAGGGCTGATCTGGAGTCCGTTCGGGGCTCCGGAGAGGGGAATCCGTCGCCATCGTCATCATCAACCATCCTCCATCACCAATTTCATGATGCTCACCACCGTGCGTGAGTAATTCCATCGTAGCCTTGCTGGATGGTGATGGTTTGGATGAGATTTATCATGTAATCGAGTTAGTTTTGTTAGGGTTTGATCCCTAGTATCCACTATGTTCTGAGATTGATGTTGCTATGACTTTTCTATGCTTAATGCTTGTCACTAGGGCCCGAGTGCCATGATTTCAGATCTGAACCTATTATGTTTTCATCAATATATGAGAGTTCTTGATCCTATCTTGCAAGTCTATAGTCATCGATTATGTGTCATGATCCGTTAACCCCGAAGTGACAATAATCGGGATACTTACCGGTGATGACCGTAGTTTGAGGAGTTCATGTATTCACCATGTGTTAATGCTTTGTTCCGGTACTCTAATAAAAGGGGGCCTTAATATCCCTTAGTTTCCGCTAGGACCCCGCTGCACGGGAGGGTAGGACAAAAGATGTCATGCAAGTTCTTTTCCATAAGCATGTATGACTATATTCGGAATACATGCCTACATTACATTGATGAACTGGAGCTAGTTCTGTGTCACCCTAGGTTATGACTGTTGCATGATGAACCGCATCCGGCATAATTCTCCATCACCAATCCATTGCCTACGAGCTTTCCATATATTGTTCTTTGCTTATTTACTTTTCCGTTGCTATTGTTATCATTACTACAAAATACCAAAAACATTACTTTTGCTATCGTTATTTTTGCTATCGTTACCACTACTATCATACTATTTTGCTACTAAACACTTTGCTGTAGATATTAAGTTTCCAGGTGTGGTTGAATTGACAACTCAGCTTCTAATACTTGAGAATATTCTTTGGCTCCCCTTGTGTCGAATCAATAAATTTGGGTTGAATACTCTACCCTCGAAAACGGTTGCGATCCCCTATACTTGTGGGTTATCACTCTCTCATCGCCAATGTTCGGGATGAGGTCGATGGCGGTTCAAACAATATAAAACCACTTAGACACCAATGTCTCGACGTCCTCTTTCGAAGTGCCAAGAAGATAGCCCTCCCTGACAATTCTGCACACTTCGGCTCCTTTGGCCTCAAATGTAGAGCCGCCTCGGGATCAGGGGACCACGCAAAAATAATTTTACTGTAAACTGATGTGGGCCTTGCAACCAAGAAAGGCCTAACAAAGGGTGAAGAAGCCAGAGATATGAAGTATGGAATTCGGAGATAGGTGGTGGAGTTGGATCCCATAAAACTCTAGGAGACCCCTAAGGTAGGGGTGGTTTGGGAAACCAAGACCCCTGAGAAGAAAGGGGAGGAAGCATACTCGCTCCTCCCCACGGGTGTTGGATAGTCGTCAACAAAAAACCGTTTACCTACAGAAACCAACCAGAATGGACGGGTGCAAAATATGGATCTAGAAGATATCCTTGGGTCGCCAGCCAATTCATTTATGCTTGAGCAATTAAGCAATTCGTCCAATCTCCTTCGAGGGGGCCATTTGGGCACTTCGACGAGCCAAAGGCATTCTCCATTGTTGCAAATCTAGAAGCTGTAGCGGAATGAAGTAGGTGGGGTGAGTAGTTTCTCCCCTATCGCCTTATATCTACCGTGACAAGACGGGTCGCAGTGGGTCGCTTGAGTCCCCGTGTCGTGGTGGGTGCACGACAGATGCCAAAGGATGCCAAAAGAGAGGAGGAGGCTCGAGGGCACCGGTGGGCTCCAGAGGCGAGGTCGGCATGAGCGAGCGAGGGACGCAAGACATATCCATGTTCGGGGCTCTCCGAAGAGATAACACCCCTAGTCCTGCCGAGCATGGTTTATATGTGGATGTTACAAGCTTGCTCCTAGAGCTGTTTTGGGGAGGAAGGAAGACATGCCAAAGCATTGGTCACTCCTTCTCCTTGTGTGTGTGTTCTACTGATCGTATGATCGTGTGCCTGTGCCCGTGTACATGGGGGCTCCTAGGGGGTTTTATAGGTCAATCCCCCGGGGTTACAATTGGTAAAGTTACAAAGCCATGGGGCTGGGATGTGAGCACCTGGGAAGCCGGTGCTGGGACCCACCTCGTGCCAGGGCTCGCCGGGTTCTCTGGGCACGGGCCCCATGCACTACAGGGCACTGTTCTCTGTCTTGTCGATCATCAGGAGTGGTCGGATCGACCCGGCTACAGTGGCACACCACCTGGTCGCTGTCAGCTCACGTGAGCAGTGACGAAGGGCCCACTATAGCCACACCGGCCTCGATCAGCGGAGTAGGTAGGTCACTGTTGCCACGCCCCCGCTGGTCCGAGGAGTTGGTGGGGCACTGTTGCCATGTTCATTGATAGAGGCTAAGGTGTCCCGTCTTTCAATGAGATGGTGGCTATCATTTTGGAGGAAGTCGACTTTGACGATCCGACTACGAACGTGCGAGGACGTCGCGCCTTAGCAATCGCTAAACCAACTCCGAGAGGTTATTGACCATGCCGGAGCACGATCAACCTGACCATGAAGGTCTGTTTCCTGCAGGCAAACGAAGAACAAGCAAGAAACTAAGATTGGAATCTAGATATTGCGAATATAAGAGGAAAGCTTTATTGATCAAGGTGGGGTTCTGTGACGCCTTTGTCTTGTCGTTGAACACAAACGAAGTACGCGAGGTTGCACCTATGGCAAACTATAATCTAAACAAAACCCAAAGTCTAAACGATGCCCTAAGGGCTGTAGATATGGAGGAGAGAGGGGGGAATTTCGTGGCCCTTGGAGGAGGGGTCCGAAACCAACCCCAACTCTTGTTTCTCCACACATACGGACTCTAAAAATAGCCTATAATCAAGTACTTCGAAATTACATGGGCCTGGCCCAAAAATAAGGTGACGCAGCACCTAGAATAGCCTCTGGACAAAATTTATGAAGTGGCGTCTTGAATATTTCGTCCAAGGTTTCATGCACTCATTATGGTGGCTTCAAAGTCCTAGAATCATCACTTGTAACTCCGTTCTTGTTCCCCTTGCGCATGCCATCATCTCCATGCTTGAACTTTCTCCAAGGTTCATCTGTCTTGTCCAAGCTAGGCCCTTCATTTGTAAGCAAAACAAACGTATCCAATTTAGGCAGCATCATATTCTCTTGAACATTAGAATCGTTACCAAGAAACAAAAGTACCCGGTAATTCAATTGGCGTGCACGAGCTCTAGTAATTGGTCTAGTATGTATAGCAGCAGGGGCTATGGGTGTAACAATGGTATTAATCTCCTCATCATCCTCCCCTTCTTGAAATTAAGTCGTCCTCGACGGAAGCTCATCTTCCTCACCCAAATAAGGCTTCAAATCTGCAATGTTAAAAGTGGGACTAACCCCAAAATCTGCAGGCAGCTCAAGTTTATATGCATTATCATTTATTTTATCTAACACCTTAAAAGGACCATCAACACGTGGCATTAGCTTTGATTTGCGCAAATTAGGAAATCTATCCTTACGCAAATGTAACCAAACAAGATCTCCATGTGCAAACATCACATGTTTTCTACCCATATCTCCAGCAAGTTTATATTTAGCATTCATACGCTCATGTTTTCCTTAGTTAACTCATGCATTTTTAAAATCAATTCAGCACGTTCTTTAGCATTAAAATTAACCTTCTCCAAAGATGGAAGAGGCAACAAATCAATAGGTGCACGAGGTAGGAAACCACACAATTTCAAAAGGGCACATCTTAGTAGTAGAATGCAATGGACGATTATAAGAAAATTCAATGTGAGGCAAGCATTCTTCCCACATTTTCTTATTATTCTTCAAAACAGCCCTAAGCATAGTAGACAATGTTCTATTGACTACTTTAGTTTGTCCATCAGTTAGGGGGTGACAAGTAGTACTAAAAAGCAGTTTAGTCGCCAAATTAGCCCATAAATATCTCCAAAAGTGGCTAAGAAATTTAGTATCACGATCTTAAACAATAGTATTTGGCACACCATGCAAGTGAATAATTTCATGAAAGAACAAATCAGCAACATTGACAACATCATCGCTTTTATGACATGGTATAAAGTGTGCCATTTTCGAGAATCTATCCACAACAACAAATATGCTATCCCTCCCCTTCTTTGTTCGAGGTAAACCTAAAACAAAATACATAGATATATCCTCCCAAGGAACACTAGGTACAGGCAAAGGCATATATAAACCATAAGGATTGAGTCGTGACTTAGCTTTTTGACATGTAGTGCAGCGAGCAACAAAACGCTCAACACCCCATCTCATCTTTGGCCAAAAGAAATGTGTAGCCAGTACGTCCTCCGTCTTGTTCATGCCAAAGTGTCCCATTAATCCTCCTCCATGCGCCTCCTGCAACAACAAAAGATGAACGGAGCTAGCTGGAATGCATAGCTTGTTAGCACGGAACACAAATCCATCATTAACGACGAACTTGTTCCATGTTCTTCCTTCTTTACAATTCTGCATTACATCTTTAAAATCAGCATCATGCACATATTGATCTTTGATGGTCTCCAAACCAAATATTTTGAAGTCAAGTTGTGAAAGCATAGTATAGCGATGAGACAATGCATCAGCAATAACATTTTCTTTACCCTTCTTGTGTTTAGTGACATAAGGGAAAGTCTCAATGAATTCAACCCATTTAGCATGTCTACGATTCAGTTTAGCTTGACTTTTAATATGTTTCAAGGATTCATGATCAGAATGTATAACAAATTCTTTGGGCCATAAATAATGTTGCCATGTCTGTAAAGTACGAACAAGAGCATATAATTCTTTATCATAAGTAGAATAATTCAGACTAGGCCCACTCAATTTTTTAGAAAAATATGCAATAGGTTTGCCATCTTGTAATAACACACCTCCTAATACAATTCCAATAGCATCACAATCAATCTCAAAAGTCTTATTAAAATCAGGAAGTTGGAGTAAAGGAGCATGTGTCAACTTATCTTTCAATACCGTGAAGGCTTCTCCCTGTGCTGTACCCCAAACGAAAGGTACATCCTTCTTTGTAAGCTCATTGAGATGTGCAGCAATGGTGCTGAAATTTTTCACAAAACGCCTATAGAATCTAGGAAGGCCAAGAAAACTCCTCACTTGTGTGACCGTTTTGGGTTGCGGCCAACTCTCAATAGCTTCAATCTTGGCTTTATCAACTTCAATTCCCTGTGGAGTAACAACATAGCCAAGAAAATATACTCGGTCGATGCAGAAGGTGCACTTCCCAAGGTTACCAAACAAATGTGCATCATGTAGAGCAATAAAAACATCACCTAAATGTTCCAAATGTTCCTCCAAAGATATGCTATAAATCAGTATATCATCAAAATAGACTACCACAAATCGTCCAATGAAAGCACGTAAAACTTCGTTCATTAATCTCATGAAAGTACTAGGTCCATTAGTTAACCCAAAAGGCATGACTAACCACTCATATGATCCAAACTTAGTTTTAAATGCTGTTTTCCATTCTTCTCCCAATTTCATACGAATTTGATGGTATACACTACGCAAATCAACTTTGGAGAATATTGTAGAGCCACTTAATTCATCAAACATATCATCTAGCCTAGGAATAGGATGACAATAACGAATAGTAATATTATTAATGCCTCTACAATCAACACACATATGCGAGGTACCATCCTTTTTGGCAATAGTATAATAGGAACAACACAAGGACTAAGAGATTCACGTATATAACCTTTGTCGAGCAGCTCCTGTACTTGACGCATAATCTCCTTCGTCTCCTCTGGATTGGTACGGTATGGCGCACGGTTAGGCAGCGAAGCACCGGGAATTAAGTCAATCTGACGCTCAATCCCTCGAATAGGTGGTAATCCCAGTGGCACGTCTTGTGGAAAGACGTCAGCGAACTCCTGCAAAATGTTAGTGACAGCAGGAGGCAAAGAGGAAGGTACATCCTCGAAAGAAAATAACGCCTCTTTGCACACAAAAGCATAGCATACAGATTTACTGAAATCCAGATCATCAATATCAGATTTGCTGGCAAGTAAACATGCACTTTTCAATTTAATTTCAGAAGCAACACTAGATGGTTTATTATTAGGCTTCATTTGTTGCTCAAATTCTTTTGCCACAATCTGATTTTCACTCTTATGTTTCTCCTGTTTTGCTTTATTAGCTCTATTAATATCATCTTTCCAAATGGAATCAGGAGTCATAGGAAGCAAAGTAATATTTTTGTCCTTATGAACAAGAGTATACTGATTATTTCTACCATGGTATACAGAATTTTTATCAAATTGCCATGGTATACCAAGTAATAAGGAACATGCTTGCATATGTACCACATCACAATCAACATAATCAACATATGTAGAGATACTAAAATGCACACGAACAGTACGTGTTACCTTAACCTTGCCGCCGTTGTTGAATCATTGGATGTAATAAGGATGTGGATATGGTCTTGTGGTGAGAGATAGCTTCTCCACCATCTCCATGCTAGCCAAGTTGTTGCGGCTCCCTCCATCTATGATGACGCGAACAGAACGTTCCTTCACAACTCCCTTTGTATGGAAAAAAATATGCCTCTGAGTTTGCTCACCTTGTGTAACCTGCACACTCAAAACACGTTGAGCAACTAAACATTCATACCTGTCAGCATCTTCAGCAGCCATGTATTGCGTCTCATGATCAGAATCATCTCCACCATGTTATTCACATGTAATAAGAGCCAAGGTCTCCTCATCATAGTCACTAGCGGACTCATACCCACCATCCTCAATAACAATCATCACACGCTTAGATGGGAATTGTCTCGCATAATGACCTCCACCCTTCCAACGACGACAAATAATATCATGCGTTTGCCCTGTTGATGTCATGGATGAAGAAGAGCTCTGTGCAAGCCCAGAAGGTGTGCTCTTGGCAGATAGTGGTGGTTGTGTCTGCTTTCTTGTATCATGGTTGGCGGTGGCAGCTGACGGAGGCACTGGTGCAGCAGAACGTGTGGAAGTAGAGGATGCACACGGTGTCCATGATGAAGGTCGACATGCAGAAAATTTAGTTCGCGCCAATGCCTGTCGATCCTGCACTTCACTTTCAGCTTTGCAAGCAAGATGGAATAAACGAGTGATATTAGTAT
The DNA here is from genome assembly GCF_056163025.1 of Triticum urartu. NCBI lineage: Eukaryota > Viridiplantae > Streptophyta > Magnoliopsida > Poales > Poaceae > Triticum > Triticum urartu. Next base: position 311,429,026 of record NC_141877.1, read on the forward strand.
ATTCCTTATACTCTAGAATGGTCTGAATCTCTCTATTTAATCCACCCATAAAACGTGCAAGAATAGCTTCATTCTCCTCAACAATATCACATCGAATCATGCCGGTTTGTAATTCCTGATAATATTCTTCTACATAATTTTTTCCTTGTCTTAAGCATTGCAATTTTTGAAGTAATTTATGTTGATAATATGGTGGAACCCAACGGGTATGCATAGCAGTTTTCAAAGCAGCTCAAGTAGCTGGAATAGGATATAATCTACAATGTTCGGACCACAGACAACATGCAAAACTAGTGAAAGCACAAACAGCAGTAGGAACACGTCTCTCCTCAGGATATTGTAAACATGTAAAATGTTGTTCAATTTCTAACTCCCAAGTTAGATATATATCAGGAACATATCTACCCTCAAATGGTGGAATATTCAATTTTAGTTTAGGAAGATGGTCATGATCTCATACCTCAGGTGGTTGTGCGGCCCTACCATTGCGATGATATGCATGAGGACGACCTGGTGGCGGTGGTGCTGGTGGTTGTACGTAGTTATGATTTTGATCAACCTCATCCTCGTAATGGTCCTCCACCTCTGCAGGAGCAGCAGAAGCTACAGAAGCATCAACAGCGGCACCAGAATTTTGACCAGGCTCAAGGGGAATGCGCCGTGCCCGTCCCACTTGATTTGGAAGGCGATGTTGTTGTTGTTGTTGTTGTTGTTGTTGTAGAGGTGTGTTAGGTGCAGCCGGTGGTGGTGGTGGAAGACGCGCGAGCAATTCATTAAACTTGTTATCGAGCTTTGTTTCGAACGTCTTCTCCATGCCATCTATCTTCTCCATGGCCTCTTCAAATCTGTTTAGCACATCTTGCACCTGTCCACTCATCATTTCCTGAAACTTATCATGAAGCTCCTTGTTCGTCAAGTTCTCCCAGTCAATATCGTCGGCTTGTGATCCTGCCATGGTTAGCAGCAACAGAAACACACAAGAATATGATCCTACATACTACTAACAAGAGGTGGTGGTGGGTGTCACAAATCCGTCAAGCAAATCTCAAATTCTTACCAGTTCTTCCCCAACAGCAGGCGGTGATCGGCAACCGTTGTAGTCAAAAATCTTAAAGCTTGGATAGAGCGATTACCAGGGAGAGTCAAACGCATGACGTAGATGTATGTGGAGCTAGGAAGGCTTATAATATGGTAGCAAAAATGGTCAGCAATAATCAATTTCGAGATGCAAAGTTGAATAAACGCTCAATGACGGTGCTGTGCTGGTCCTAGCCTAGACCGTACTAGAGACGCGAGCCTAGAACACGAACAAAATCACGACGCAGCACATAAACAAGGGAAAAGCACACTCTGGAATTTTTTTTCGCTCTGTTTTTTTTGGCGCTCTTTTTTTGCGCTCCTCTTTTTTGTGTGAAAACTCACTATAATGGCGAGTGTCTCAAAACTCTTCCTAGGTCAAACTGACAGGATGTGCACGAAATTTTTTTGACTATTTTTTTCGAAAATCAGGGCAGCGACGATGAAAAAGTGCGACAAAAAATCACTATGATGGTGAGTGTCTCAAAAGACTTAGAAAAGCCTAAAAATAGGATAGGGAAAAATATTTTCGGTCACCGAAATTTTGGCCTAAAAATTGCCCGGGGGTCACCAGACTCTTTTTTCTTCCGAAACCTACTCAGGCAAGGAAACACGAATTGGAAATTAGATGGATCTTGAAAACAAACCTAATATGAAAAGAACTCGGATTGGTGATGGATATATGATGGTAAGATATGGCAGCGATGGTGGTATATGGATAGGGATTGGTGGTGGTATATGGATACGGATTGGTGATGGTATATAGAGACGGATCGGTGGTGGATAAGCGGTGGTGGCATGACAACTTATGACCAGAACTCGAAACTCTAAAAGATTAGGCTCTAAGACCATCAACTAGACACGACGGTGCAACCGCAAATTCAACAAAGCAAAATACTGAAAAGACTATGCAATGGCTCAGACTGGTTCGGATATGATGAACTAACCCTAAGTTTTTTGGCTTTTGCGTGGACTGTAGGTATGAAGAACATACTCGATCTAAACTACGAAAAACTATAAAATCTCACCGAGCAACCTGGAAATCTGATACCACTTAATAGAGGCTAAGGTGTCCCGTCTTTCAATGAGATGGTGGCTATCATTTTGGAGGAAGTCGACTTTGACGATCCGACTACGAACATGCGAGGACATCGTGCCTTAGCAATCGCTAAACCAACTCCGAGAGGTTATTGACCACGCCGGAGCACGATCAATCTGACCACGAAGGTCTGTTTCCTGCAAGCAAACGAAGAACAAGAAAGAAACTAAGATTAGAATGTGGATATTGCGAATATAAGAGGAAAGCTTTATTGATCAAGGCCTTTGTCTGGTCGTTGAACACAAACGAAGTACGCGAAGTTGCACCTATGGAGAACTTTAATCTAAACAAAACCCAAAGTCTAAATGATGCCCTAAGGGCTGTATATATGGAGGAGAGAGGGGGGAATTTCATGGCCCTTGGAGGAGGGGTTCGAAACCAACCCTAACTCTTGTTTCCCCACACATACGAACTCTAAAAACAACCTATAATCAAGTATTTCGAAATTACATGGGCTTGGCCCAAAAATAAGGTGACGCAGCACCTAGAATAGCCTCTGGATGAAATTTATGAAGTGACATATTGAATATTTCATCCAAGGCTTCATGCACTCATATGGTGGCTTCAAAGTCCTGGAATCATCACTTGTAACTCCGTTCTTGTTCCCCTTCCGCATGCCATCATCTCCATGCTTGAACTTTCTCCAAGGTTCTTCTGTCTTGTCCAAGCTAGGCCCTTCATTTGTAAGAAAAACAAACGTATCCAGTTTGGGAAGCATCATATTCTCATGAATATTAGAATCGTTACCAAGAAACGAAAGTACCTGGTAATTCAATTGGCGTGCGCGAGCTCTAGTAATTGGTCCAATATGTATAGCAGTAGGGGCTATGGGTGTAACAATGGTATTGATGTCCTCACCATTCATCCCTTTTATGGGGACTTGCTCCGTCGTATGTCTTTGATGGGACGGGAGCTGACTCGTGGTCGGGTTGAGGAAGACGGCACAAGGGAGCTGGCATGCTGGAGAAGTCTTGGCCTGCCGGGTTCGGCGGCACGCGCCAGCCTTCTTAGCCAGGTTGAGGAACTCGGCCAAGTGCGAGCCGAATTGAGGGGTGCTACTGGCCCCAATGTTTTCGAAAAGGATCTGGGTTCCGTTGCCTGCCTGGGGTTCATCCCCCCGACAGTAGTCCCCAGAGCTGTGAAGGCTCGCCGGCTTCAAGCAGGGGGGCTTTCGCAGTTTCCTCCCTGAGAAGGCGGCTGTTGATGAAGCTTGCCACCGTCGGGTTCGGCAACACCCACTGTGTGCCGGCTTCCGGAAGCCGGATTGCGGCATCCTGCCATGGGCGGGAAACTGAGGAGTCTGTCGAATCTTGAGCATGATCTCGGGCCAACTACGTGGTAGTTGGGTTGAATCTTAAATGCACTATCTTGCTTTCCGTAGCAACTGGACGCTTACTGGGTCAGTGTCTACAACCGGCTACTGGACAAGCACCAGCAGCTCACGACGTGGCTCGCTGCCAGGGAGGAGGCGCTTCGCTTTGCCGAAGGTAAGCTTCTTGTGTGCTCTTAGTGGGGGTGCGCTAGCGCACCCACTAGGTGTAGCCCCCCGAGATTCGGGCCAACTACGTAGTAGTTGGGTCGAATCTTAAAGTAGTCTTGACTTTGGCTTGATTCTATGTCTTTGTTGAGCAGCTGCCGTAGCCGAGGTGCCGTCTTGGCGAACCCGACTAATCTGAGCCGGCCACTAGTGCGACCAGGCTGTTGCCCATGCCGGCCGGCTTCGGGTCGAGGTGGGGGGGGCAAGGGCGGAGGTGGCGGAGGCCCAACGGGCCCTTGCCGAAGCCGGTTGGCTGCTGTGACAGGAGACGACTGCAGGCCAAGGTGGAGTGCCTCAGGACGGAGGCAACCAAGGAGACGAAGGCCCAGCAGGCCCTCACTGAGGCCGGCCAGCAGTGCAACCGGCTGGCCAACGACAAGGGCCAAAACTCCAGGCCGAGGTGGACCACCTGAAGACGGCGGTGGCCATGGCGGCGGAGGCCCACCAGGCGGAGCTCCTCCGTCTTGAGGAGGAGCATGAGAAGGCGGCCGCCGCCAAGGACGCGGAGCTGAAGGCGGCCGTTGATAAGGTCGTCGGGCTAGAGAAGGTGCTCCAGGACCTCGACCGTGCTGGCAACAGGGACCGGCACAGTATGTTGCTCGAAGCGCAGCACCTGGACAAGACCTTTGCCAGTAAGTGCTTCCTTCGGATTCTATCGGACTGTGAAACCGGCTTCCTTTTCTTTTTGTCGCTGACTTATCTTGCTCTTCTTTTTGATAGGGCACTTCTCGGAGACGCACATGGTGGCGGAGGAGGCCGTTGGCTTCCAGCGGTCGCCGCAGGGGGTCGTGGGCACCGGGGTTGACCCGCACGTCGCCTAGAACTTCTCGCGGATCATGAGTGCCGCCAAGGCTTGCCTACAGGTCTTGGACGAGCAGATGGCTTGGATCTCTAAGGCCGGTGCGGGGACATGAAAGCACAAGTGCTCCCTGGGTGATTTTGGTAATTAATGTCAACATATCTCTTGTTGGACTAATATTTTCATCTAGTGTATTTCAGATGAGTTCAACAGTGGAGTGGCTTGGACAAGAGGATGTGGAACACCTTCAAGATGCTAAGGACAAAGATTGGTTCAAGCTCAAGACTCTACATTTTTCATTTTAGTGATCCAAGATCACATTGAGTCCATAGGAAAAGCCAATACTATTAAAAGGGGATGAGGTGTTGCTTAATGGCCTGCTTGCTCAAAGTGCTTAGTGATATGCTCCAAAGCCCTCAACCACTTTCTCATATCCACATATGTCCCAAACCAAAAGTCAAACTCGGCCCCACCAATTTGATCTATCTGGTGCCACCAAGTTCATTTGACATAGCCACTGCCAGAAACCCTAATCAGTTCGGTCTCACCGAGATGGGCTTGCAAACTCTTTGTTGCCTGTTGCATCTATTTCGGTCTCACCGAGATATGCAATCGGTCCCATCGAGTTTGCTTGACCAACTCTCTGATTTGCTTATTACTAAAATCGGTCCCACCGAGTTTGTGTAATCAGTCAAACCGAGTTGAGGTTTTACCCTAACCTAGCACATCGGTCCCACCGAGTTGATCATAACGGTCCCACCGAAATTCCTAACGTTCACATTTTGAACCATATCGGTCTGACCGAGTTTCTCGACTCGGTCCCACCGAGTTTTGTGAAATGTGTGTAACGGCTAGATTTTGTGTGGAGGCTATAAATACCCCTCCACCCACTCTTCACTCGTTGAGAAAGCCATCAGAACATGCCTACACTTCTAGCATACATTTTTTGAGAGAGAACCACCTACTCATGTGTTGAGACCAAGATATTCCATTCCAACCATAAGAATCTTGATCTCTAGCCTTCCCCAAGTTGCTTTCACTCAAATCATATTTCCACCAAATCCAAATCTCTATGTGTGTGAGAGAGAGAGAGTTGAGTGTTGGGGAGACTATCATTTGAAGCACAAGAGCAAGGAGTTCATCATCAACACACCATCTATTACCTTTTGGAGAGTGGTGTCTCCTAGATTGGTTAGGTGTCACTTGGGAGCCTCCGACAAGATTGTGGAGTTGAACCAAGGAGTTGTACGGGCAAGGAGATCGCCTATTTCGTGAAGATCTATCCAAGTGAGGCAAGTCCTTCGTGGGCGATGGCCATGGTGGGATAGACAAGGTTGCTTCTTTGTGGACCCTTCGTGGGTGGAGCCCTCCATGGACTCGCACATCCATTACCCTTCGTGGGTTGAAGTCTCCATCAACGTGGATGTACGATAGCACCACCCATCGGAACCACGCCAAAAATCTCCGTGTCTCCAATTGTGTTTGCACACTCCAATCCCATCCCTTTACATTCTTGCAACTTGCATGCTTTAGCTGCTCATATACTCTTGCCATGCTTGCTTGAAATGTATTGTGAATGTTTAAAACTTGTGCTAAAACTCCACCTTAACTTGAAGAAATTCAAAACTGCTACTTTTCTTTGTTAAGAGTCTATTCACCCCCCTCTAGACACCTCTTCTCGATCCTTTCAGGACGACGGAGGCCCTCTGGCATGGCGCTATTGTGCCGAACACACTACAAAAAAATACACTTCCGTTATGATACGTGTTTGTCACAGTAGGTCACGCTTTCTGTCATGCATGTACATCCATGACAATTTCATGACAGAATCAAGATAGTCATACCTGTGTTGTCGTAGAAGTGTTCCATGACATTACCAAAATTATCATCACGGAAGTGTCCACTTCCATGACGATAAATCGTGCGTCATAGAAGTGTTTTCGTCAAGGGTAACCGACACGTGGCGTTCACCGTAACGAGTCGTCGTTAAGCTATCGGCCCCGGTTTTGGATCCGATAACCCGTTAACAGCCCGGACCAATGGGGATTTTCCACGTGTAAAATTCTCATTGGCTAGAGGAAACACGTGTTGGCTCACCGTTGGGACAGATGTCATCCACTCATTGGACAGGAGGCGCCTATGATACATCGACACGTGGCACAACCCAACAGAGGCCCATTCCGGTGAAAAGGCCGACCTGTTTGACTTGGTCAAAAGGTAACGGGCCAGCCCACGGAAAGCCTGTTAACGGCCTGTTCGTATATCACCCATTTACGGCCCGCTAACTCCTGGCCCGTTACGGCCTATCGGAATTAAGCCCAGTAGCTTCATCTGGGCCGTCCAATATGATTCCAGCCCGTTGTTACTTCCGGCCCATGTATGGCCCATGATGTCTCTCGGCCCATATGAGGCCCATCATAACTCTGGGCCCAATAAAGGCCCGACATGAAACTGGCCCATAATGAACAGTGTATCGCTTTATACCCATTAATGACCCATTATTCCGTCGGCCGTTTCCAGCCCATGTTAACTTTCGGCCTTCTAAGGGCCCATTTATTCTTGGGCTCATTTCTAGAATTCGGTTAGTTACGATCCGTTACTGGCCTGTTTCGTTTGTGGCCCAATTCAGCCCATGGTTACATTCGGCCCATTTGTGGCCCGTTAACCCGTCGGGCTATTTTCATAGTGCTATCAAATATGGCCTATTAACGACCCGTTATGGTCCAGTAGTACGACCCATGTTTGGCGAAATGATTATACGCCCTGTATAAGGCCATGGATCCTACGACCCGTAGAATACCAATGGACCCTACGGCCCGTAGAAGGCCCATGGATCATAAGCCCCGTAGAAAGTCCATGGATCCTACGGCCCGTAGAAGGCCCATGGATCCTATGGCCCATAGAAGGCCCATGGATCCTACGACCCGCAGGAGGCCCATGGTTACAACAGTCCATGTGTTGCCATGATTATTGTGGCCTAGTTACCAAAAATAGGTTATTGTGGCCACTAGAAAAACGCGGGAAAAGAACTGCAGTGACTACAAGCAAACAACTAAACAAGACAATAAGGAAATAAATAAGCAAGCAACTAATGCTAGCCTATTACAGCTATTACACATACTACACCCACTGGGCATCAAAGTTCGCCACCAATGCAAATATAGGGAGCGAAGCAGCATATTACATACACTGGCCGTCAAAATTGGCCACCAGTGCAAATAAACATGGCAGCAAAACAAGAGCATAACTGAAACAACTTTATAAGAGCTCAAGAAACGTTATCCTAGGTATCCACCATGCTGGCAATAAGCTTAGCAAGCTTATTAGCTTTGTCCTGTTTGGCACTAAAATCGTCCAACGCTTGCCGTTGCACCAGAAAGTATGCATCTGAATGCTCCAGGGATTTTCGCAGTCCTTCCGCTTCTTGTCGCAGCACAGCTGATTGATGTATTTCAGCTTGTAGTGGAGACTCAAGAAACCGAACTGATTCAGACAGTGAGTTTGCATAGCTTGTGCAAGTGGTAGTGGCCAATAACTCGAACACTAAACAAAGACAGGACTTTGGGGTTGTATCACTGTCTTCAAGATAGTCTTCCTTAGCTGTTTTATCAACTTTGTTGGAGATCAACAAGGATATCTCACTATCCTGAACCTTATCTGCATTACTTCCTTTACCATTGCTTAATAAGGCACTCTTCCCCAATATTCTGTCAGCATTCTAAAAGAAGAAACAAGCAGACACATAACAGGTTTAGCATGTACTACTATATGAAACTCATTTCAGTGAACCAGTTCATTAGTAAGGTGGATAGGATTAAACTACCAAGTCTTATATTGCCAAGTACTAGTACATAATAAAAGCATCAAACAAACATATATCTATGTCCTATGGTCACTGCATTGTCTTGCCAAATCAAAATAGAGACATGGTTCAAATCATATCAGTTCAAGACAAAGTAGCAATGAAAGAATACAAAGCATGGGAAACTACATAGCACAACAAGATTTCAGATGGGTACGACGGATCTACATGTACAACAACACTATTTGCTCTGTTGTGATGCTAGTAATGTGCCTGATATGAGAAGTCAACTGTATACACAATTGAAATTGAAATCAATAGAGCTATTAAGAGCAAACCTGTTAAAGAAACATGCATGAACATACCTGCTGTACTATTGGAGTTTCTATTGGATCCTTCAATTTAAAAATAAGTTTGTATGAGTAAATACAGTAATACAAGAGCAAAGCAGTATGCACGATAGCAATGGAATCTTAAATTAGAACAGTTGTTCTTCAGGTTTAAGCACTTGTTCTACATGAACAGAGTACAGTAAGACACAAGAATACACTACTTAAAAAAATGAGCTCATAGACCTTACCACATTCTTGGTTCGGGACCAGTACAGAACAAGGCTTTCCCAGTCATTGTCCAGTAAATGTGTCTTAGGAGAACGTAAGGGAATTTGATGAGTTTCTTTGCCAGTGAAGTACATTTTCTTTAGGTAATTCTGATACTGCCACCAAGCATTCTTGAAGATAGCAGAGGTATTAGCACATGTTACCTCATCATGAGCTTCCAAAATGGTCCTTCACTATAGAGAAAAATGGGAAAATTTTCTGTATTATAACCATCATGGAGGTCGAATGTATGGGACAAAGTAAAGTAATTGCCATGAATAACATTACTTACACATAACTCCTGGACAAACACCTACAACTGGCATTTTCCTTCATCTTCAGTATAATATTTCCAAGATGGGAAGATACACACATAGGATTTAACAACATCAAATGCGATAGATGCTAAACTACGACTGGCTGGTTGTGCTTCCTCCACAGGAATAGGCGTACTAACTGGTGGAGTTGGGGTTCGCCGTGATAGTACTGGCCCTTTGGGCACTAGAGCTGCCTTACTAACTGCTCTTGTTTGGGATCTCTGTGGTGGAGATGGTGCTGTGGCAACAGGAACTGGGTTACTATCTGCTAGGGTTGGGGTTAGATTGTGTGAAGCTGGTTCTCTGACCATCATAGTAGGCGTACAATCTGCGAGAGTCTGGGTTATGTGTGGTAGGGATGGTTCTCATGCATGTACAACCGGGGTGCTATCTCCACCAAGAGGTGGCACTGTTTTATTTGAAGACCATGTTTTTACTCCGCTAGATACTGGCATCAAGCGCTCCAATTTAAATGTCTGGTAAACAGGAAACATAGTTGAATGTACAGACATTGTATGAGAGACATATGCAATAGATCGAGTGGAAAAAAGAGGGCATGAAATAGTTGACATGTATTGTAACACCCCGGATGTAACTTGCCATATTGTTAACTCCAACTCTTGCCATTTTCGGCTATGTGATATGATATTCCCTTCGTGGTTGGGTTTTGTCTTTGTTTTGCATTCTGTTCATGTCATGCATTTCATATCATGTCATCATGTGCATCTCATTTGCATTCATGTTCGTCTCATGCATCCAGTCATTTTCGCCGTTGTCCATTTCGCAATCTAACGCTCTCTCGTGCCCCGTGGCACCCCTCTAATCTCGTTTCGTGAGAGGGAGAAAAACGTTCTCGGAATGGGCCGAAATTTGTCGGGTGGCCTTGGTACATCACCAGTAGGCCGCCTATCAAATTTCGTTCCATTTGGAGGTCGTTTGATGCCCCAACGGTTAACCAGGTAACCGCAAAAGCCCTCTTCTGTTGCAGCCCAACACCCCTCCAAAACAGCTCACTAGCCCATCTAAACCCCCTCCATGCTCTCCGTCATTGGATCACGATCGTGTGGGCGAAAACCGCACCTCATTTGGACACTTCTAGCTCCCCCTACCTACATATATGGGTCTCCCCCCGAAATTCTCACAGATGAAACCCTAGCTTCCCTCTCCTCGTGCCGCCGGACGTGTCCGACCCGGACCGGACAGATCGCGCCGCCGCCCTCCACCAATCCTGACATGCCACGTGTCCCGCCGCCACCACAGCCGCCGCTGGCCCGCTCGGCCCATGGGGAGCCCTCCCCGGGCCGGACCGGACCCGAGCGCCCGCGCGCCGCGCGCGCGCCACGCCACTGCGCGAGCCCCGCCGCCACCGCGCCTCCCGTCACTGCACCTCGCCGGCAAGTCGCCGGAGGACGCCACCGCCTGCTCCACCACGTGCAGCCTCGACCACCGCCACCGCTCACTGCTCCACCGACCCGCCTCCACCACGCCTCGCCTCCGCCTCCACCGCGTCGCCCCGCCGGAGCCGCCGCCCTCGCCGGAGTTCACCGGCCGGATCTGGTGGATCGGGACAAGATCCACCGGGATTTCATCCAAACACCTCGCCTCATCCCGTACTGCTCCGTCCCACGTTGACTTTTCGGAGGTTGAAATTTCTCCAAGTCCCTATATCTGCAATGTTATGTTGCCCCCTTTGACATGTCATATCTCCTTGCATATAGCTCCGTTTTGTGCACATGATATATAAAAATGTTCGTCTCGTGATACTCTTCATGTTAGTTTCATTTGCATGCATGTTACTGTCTGTATTGATGACATTATCATGGTTGCAAAAGTGCTATATGATAACTGCTGTCTGTTAATGGAACTTGATGATTTGTCATTTTCGTGGCATTTTGTGTGTGCATCTTATGAACATGATGTCTACATGTTTTATGAGCTCCAGCATACCATCTTTACAGGGGTGCACATCTTGTATTTTTGTGATCTATGCGGTGACTAGCACAAGCATGCAAAGTAGGCTTCATAATGTTGCTGATTTCAGACACTTAGTGATTTTGCTAAGTCCTTTTCCTGTTATGTTTTGATGCCATGTAAACTTGTTGCTACCATGAGATCCATGCACATTTTGAGATAGTCTAGTAAGAGTGTTTTGAAGATGTGATACCGTTCTATCAATTCACGCCTCTCGTTCCAATTATGGAGTATGCTAGCATGTCATTTTGTTGCTCTACTTTTGCTAAATAATGTTCCTGGCAGATTGTTAACATGATATTCAATATTGCTATGTGTTTTGCTGGTGATCCATGTGCCCTACGAACTTGCTCTTGACATGCTTAGCTTCTTGAATATGTCTAATTCATGTTGGTTACCTTTTCATGCCATGATATGCCATGTGGTGAGTGAATTGAGCTTGCAAAGTTGCTATCGTGAATCTGTTCTTGCCATGCCATGTTTTCTTCTAAGTCTGAATCTGTTTATAAAACTTGCTATGTTTGCATGGGTGTAATCATATTTTATGTGCCTTTTTGGCTAATGTTTAGTAAGGGAGTTTTGTTAAGTATGTTTAGCACTAGCATGTCATGCCTTTGTTTGCCATGATATGTTCCTGTAGCATGTTGTTTTCTTGCTCTAAACATTGCTTTCTGATGTTGTTTTTGACATGTTAGTATTTTCTCCAAGTCTGTGAAGCTGATATCATTTGAATTTTTGCCATGCTATTTTGAGCTTGTTCTAGTGAGAACTAGCAGGAGCTTGGTGTTCATGATTTGTAGAGCTTCACCTGTTCTTTATGCTTAAATGCTTTGTTGCCATGTTGGAGTGCTGTAGCATAGTTTCTTGTTGCATTCTAAGTGCTATCATGCTGTTAATCGCAGATTTGCACCATTCTTGTTTTGCTTGTCATTTGCAAACCGTGCATCCGTTTCCGGTGATCCTTATATCGATTTCGACCGAAATCACCTCATCTTTCCAGCGACATACTTGTTTTGACAAGTTGATGGCTTGATCATCTTTTCCCTTCCGGTGTACCCATATGCATTGCACATCATATCTTGCATTCCATGCCATGTATTGCATCATGTTGCTTGTGCGTTGCACCGTGATTGATTGTTGTTCCATTTCTATGTTCTTGCTTTGGTAGAGCCGGGAAACGAGTACGTGAATGAGGAACCTGTTGAGTACGCTAATGAGGATCAACCTTTCGACTACTCTGAGAACATTGCAGGCAAGATGACCATACCCTCGAAATCACTTCTATCTTTGCTTGCTAGCTGTTCGTTCTATTGCTATGTCGCGCTACCAACCCCTTGTTATATCATGCCTCCCATATTGCCATGTCAAGCCTCTAACCCACCTTCCTAGCAAACTGTTGTTTGGCTAAATTATTGCTTTTGCTCAGCCCCCTTATAGCGTTGCTAGTTGCAGGTGCCTTGCAGGTTGTTCCATGTTGGAACATGGATATGTTGGGATATCACTTTTATCTCTTATTTTAATTAATGCATCTATGTACTTGGTAAAGGGTGGAAGGCTCGGCCTTTTGCCTGGTGTTTTGTTCCACTCTTGCCGCCTTAGTTTCCTTCATACCGGTGTTATGTTCCTTGATTTTGCGTTCCTTACGCGGTTGAGGTTATGAGACCCCCTTGACAGTTCGCCTTGAATAAAACTCCCCCAGCAAGGCCCAACCTTGGTTTTACAGTTGCCTAACAACCTACAACTTTCCCTTGAGTTCTGCAGACCCGAGGGTCATCTTTATTTTAACCCCCCCCCCCCGGGCCAATGCTCCTCTGAGTGTTGGTCCGAACCGAGTAGACCGCGAGGCCACCTCGGGGAAACTTGAGGGTTGGTTTTACTCGTAGGATGTATCATCCGGTGTGCCCTAAGAATGAGATATGTGCAGCTCCTATGGGGATTTGTTGGCACAGTCGGGCGGTCTTGCTGGTCTTATTTTACCATTGACGAAATGTCTCGTAACCAGGATTCCGAGACTGATCGAGTCTTTCCGGGAGAAGGAATATCCTTCTTGATCGTGAGAGCTTGTGATGGGCTAAGTTGGGACACCCTGCAGGGTATAAACTTTCGAGAGCCGTGCCCATAGTTATGTGGCAGATTGGAATTTGTTAATATCCAGTTGTAGAGAACTTGACACTTGACTTAATTAAAATGAATCAACTGCGTGTGTAGCCGTGATGGTCTCTTTTTGGCGTAGTCTAGGAAGCGAACACGGTTTTGGGTTATGTTTGAACGTAAGTAGTTTCAGGATCACTTCTTGATCACTTTTAGCTTCACGACCGTTTCATAGCTTCTCATCTTACTCTTATTTGCGTATGTTAGCCACCATACTTTCTTAGCAGTTGCTGCAACTCCACCTCATTACCCTATCCTACCCATAAGCTTAAATAGTCTTGATCTCGCGGGTGTGAGACTACTGAGTCCTCGTGACTCACAAATACTTCCCAAACAGTTGCAGGTGCCGATGATACCAGTGCAGGTGATGCTACCGAACTCAAGTGGGAGTTCGATGAGGACCTTGGTCGTTACTATGTGTCATTTCGTGATGATCAGTAGTGGAGCCCAGTTGGGACGATCGGGGATCTAGCATTTGGGTTTATCTTCCTTTTTCATTTGGATTTGACCGTAGTCGGTCTATGAGTGTATTTTGGATGAAGTATGAATTATTTATGTATTGTGTGACATGGCGAGTGTAAGCCAACTCTATTTATCCCTGTCTTGTTCATTACATGGGATGTTTGTGAATATGACCCTTCTTGCGACAAAACCACTATGCGGTTATGCCTCTAAGTCGTGCCTCGACACATGGGAGCTATAGACACATCGTGGGTGTTACAAGTTGGTAATTACAGCCATCCTTGACTTAGGAGCCCCCTGCTTGATCGAATCACCGACGTTGTTGAGTCTAGAACAAAATGTTTTGATTCTTAGGATTATATATAACAGAGAGTAGGATTCTTTTTACTCATCAGTCCCTTCGTCGCTCTAGTGAGGCCTCCTGACGTAGATGTTTTGTCTTTCCTCTCCTCAAATTTCATGAATTTTTTTAGGATCACGCGGGTATCTTGGAATCGTTCCGATATTCTTGTGATGAGAACATTGTTCTTGGTGCCTCCTAACATTTAGGGGTTGTGGCAGTGTCTCGGGGAGTTGAGCTCTGAGGTGTTGTCCTCACAATTTTATAGTTGCAGTTCTGGAATACCTGAGTTCGCCAACTTCGAAAATCTCTTTTATGAAGTTGTTGGTGAGATAACCTCGACGCCACCTAGTACTATGGCGGGAGTTCGGGAGTATTGCCATAACTCGTATAATAGATGCTTTTCGAAGGTTGAGGTACACGATTTCTGAAGGTTTCGTGGTTATGTGTTGACGGATGGATACAGTTGGAGCGTAGGGCTTGTTAGTTGTGTGATATATATTGTGCCTCCCTGTATCCCCAACACCAGATTGCATAACCGGAAAGTTTCGGGACTTTATAGGTGGGAATTCAAGTAGCTCTAGTATTTCTTCCCACAGATATTTGGTTTCTGATTGGGTAATCCTTACCACTTATTTGTTCTAGCCGTACCTTGTTGTTTCATTCATCAACCTTGTCTAAGTGGCTTCTCAACTTAATGGACATGTGATGTTAAGTTTGGAATTCATTCGTTCATCCTTATTCGAATATTTATTGTGAGGACTATATGTTGCAATTTCTATCCATTGATTCAGCTTGTCTATCTGTCTATCAAGATTCTAACGGATGTCACCCTCTTTAGGATGGCTCCTCCAACGCGGCTGAATCCGGAACGCAATGATGGGAGTCCAGCGAACCCTCCACCTCCATCTCCGCCTCCGGAGGCATGGAAAGCTGTCATGGCAGCCACCTGCCAATGCCCAGATGCTTTTGGAATTCTTGCAAGAGCGCAACCAAGGCCAAGGCATCCAAGGAAATCAAGGCCAAGGGAACTTCAACAATCAACCTCAGTTTGCTACCCTCAACCAGTTCCTTGCAAACCAGCCAGAGTCTTTCAGCTACTGTGCCGAGGCCATGGACGACGACGATTGGCTCGTGGACATCAACAAGCATTTTGAATGTAGCAACGTCAGGCCTGAGGACTATGTCAAGTTTGCTTTGTTTCAACTCAAGGACCAAGCTGCTGATTGGTATCAACAATACAAAGATTCCAAAGGAGGTCATGTGATTACCTGGGATGATTTCTGCCGAGACCGCAAAGCTCATCATATTCCAACAAGTGTTGCTGAGAGCAAGCATGAGGAGTTCCGCAATCCCAAGTGAGGCAACATGTCCCTGTACCAATACAACATCCAGTTTCAGAAACTTTCTCGCTTCGCAAGGCAGGATGTTCCTGATGAAAAGAGCATGATCTATCACTTCAGAGGTGGCCTCGATGAAGATCTATAGTTAGCTCTCGTTCTTGTTGAGCCTACTAAGTTTGATCAATTCTATAACTTGGCCCTCGAGGAAGAAGGTGCTCAGCTCAAGTGTGAGGCTTCTAAGAAGAGAATCAGGGATGTAGTTCAGTTTCTTCCTCCTCACAAGTGGCAGCCAAGCAACAGAAGTTCTGGCTTCCTCCTCCTCCATTTTGTCAGCCCTACCAGCAGAAGAACAAAGGTGTCCATGGATCTTCCCACCCACCCAACCCAGGCTATCAGAACAAGTCTCAGACTCAAGCTCCAAGGTCAAGTGCTCCTTATCATCATCCTCTCTCAGAGGTGACTTGCAACAAGTGTCAGCAGACAGGTCACTATGCAAACAAGTGCTTCAATCAAAGGCGCCTTCTGCCTCCTCCTCCTATAAGGTCTTCAAGCAATACAGTGGTCAAGCATAATCCCAGCATGCTAAGGTGAACATGATGAACATAGCTCAGGCAGTGGATTCTTCAGAAGTGATCATGGGTAATCTTCCAGTTAATGATATTCTTGCAAAAGTCTTATTTGATACTGGTGCATCGCATTCTTTCATGTCATACCCATTTGCATCGGAGCACAATGTTGACACAGAGATTTTGTCCAAAGTTATGCAAGTTGTTTCTCTGGGAAAGCTTATGACTTCTAGTTTGGTTGCTCCCGATGTCTCTGTCCAGTTGGGCAACTATAAATTTCTGGCTTCTCCAATTGTTCTTGGTGACTCGGATATTGATCTAATTCTTGGTATGGACTGGCTTTCTAAGCACAAGGCTCAGCTTGATTGTGCTGCCAGGGAGATTCAATTGACACACTCTTCTGAGGATGTGATCATCTATGCCGCTCGGGATGAAACCATTCGACTGTTTTCTCTCAATGAGAAGGGCAAGTTGGATGCAATTTCTCAGATTCCAGTCGTTTGTGAGTACCAAGACGTTTTTCCAGAAGAGCTTCCGGGAATGCCTCCTCACCAGCCAGTTGAATTCATTATCGATCTTGAGCCTGGCATGGAACCCGTTTGCAAGCGTCCATACAAGGTTGGACCTAAGGAGTTGAAGGAATTGAAGAAATAACTTGTTGGGGATATAGCTACCAGGTATGACCCACCCAGGAGGGGCTGGGTCAACCCCAATGGCGGGTTATAAAAGAAGCCCAGTAATATTCAGGGTGATAGTTTATAAGACTTGATGAAGGCCTAAGCCCAGAGGCGGCTTAAGGCCAATATTGTAAACCAGCGTATGTAAAGAAAGACTTGTAAAGAAAGACATATAAAAGAAGTCACTGAGCCGGGCACTTTTTATGAGCCAGCCGGGACTCTGTAGGTCGCTAGATGTCAACCCATGTATATAAGGGGACGACCCGGCGGCGGCTCAGGACAAGAAAACCAGAGATCGATAGCCAAGCTAGCGGATTCGCTCCTTGGTCATTGAAACCTCGCAATACAACATCAATTGGACTAGGCCTTACCTTCACCGTAAGGGGCCGAACAGTATAAACATCTCGTGTCCTTTGTCCCGATTAACCCCTTTAAGCTTCCTAGTTGCGATGGCCCCACGACCAAGTCCTTTCGCTAGGACATCTGCCATGACAATTCCACGACAGTTGGCGCCCACCGTGGGGCCTGAGCACGGTGGATTTGAGTTCTTGAAGGACAACTTCGAAGGGCTCAAGGGATATGCTATGGGCCGGATGACCAAGAGTCGTCGCAGCAAGCTCTACATCGACGACGAAGGCTGGGGCCCCGAGGCTGGCTCAATTGAGTACGGGTACCGGGTCCCCTTTGGCGGAATCCATGTCTTCATCGGCTGGATCAATGAGTCGGGCCCTGAGCCGGACGTCTGCACCAACCTCATCGAGACGGCTTAGCGCACGAGATCCGCCTGGGCTCAACCTGCCATGAGGCATGCCTTAGTGGGTTGCATCCATGGAGGTGAATTCTCTGAAGGATCAGTGGATGGCGGTGAGACGACCATCTATTCCGACGGTGAGTCATCCTCAGGCGAGACAGATTCTTTGTATCAGCTACAAGATGGCATGCTTGGGGGCTGTTCCGATGGCAGCAGTATTCCGGACCTCTCCGAGCCGCCGAATTAAGCCGGAGTTTTCATGGTTGGCACTCAACCCGGGCAGAACTCTACGGCTGCGGCAGCAATAACCATCGGGTCGGCAGCAGCCGGGTCAGGAGACCCCGCGTGCCCCCGGCTCAGGTGCTAATGGACCTCATGGATAAGTTGACGACTCTGTTGACTGTTGTAGTGGAGCCGGCGGATAAGGCTCAGCATGATGCGGAGGTGGCACGGCTACGCGAAGAGATGGCAC
The DNA here is from genome assembly GCF_056163025.1 of Triticum urartu. Classification (NCBI taxonomy): domain Eukaryota; kingdom Viridiplantae; phylum Streptophyta; class Magnoliopsida; order Poales; family Poaceae; genus Triticum; species Triticum urartu. The sequence continues at coordinate 311,446,989 of NC_141877.1, forward strand.
AGGCCAAGGAAAATTTAGCAGCAGAAGAGATCAGGATGGCCGTGGAGCAGGCGGCTTTGGATGCTCGTGCTCAGCAGCTTCAAGCGAAGACTTTCCGGCTCTCAGTGGATCTGAACGCGTCAAACAAGGTCATGAGGAGAAGGCACGCGAAAACTCAGTCACGTCTGCCTCTGACTTACGATCCTAGGAACCTTTTCCACACACCTGGGGCTGGTCCAAATAACCCGCCGGAGGCAAACTGGATCACGACACCCGGGGCTGGTCCAAATAACCCGCCGGAGGCAAACTGGATCACGACACCCGGGGCTGGGGCGCCGGTTCAACCGTGGGCCATGGAGTCACCCCGTATGAATACGACTCCACCTCATTACACACCAATACAACCGGGTCACCTTTCTAACCCTTTGGAGAATCTCATTGCTGCGTCGGCTCGTTTGGCGGCTCTCCCGATGGAAGGCGACTCTCCGACAACAATTGAAACACGAAGGTGAGAGAACTTCTTCAGATGGCTCTAGCGCAGCCGGATGCGTACTCTTACAGTCGAGACAAAAATCCATTCAACCCGTCGCCCAAGACGGAGCCCAAGCTATAGCAGGCATATGGACTCAGCCGCTATGTCGAGCAATGCTCAATGCCGTAACCAACCGCGCAGGCATGAGCCGGCACAGGGTGGAGCCCTTAACTTGGCGGATCAGGAGAGAATCCATCAAGAGGCTGAGAGGGCGGTTCAACTGGCAGCTGAGCAGGCGGCTCATCAGGCTTTTCCGGTTTATCCGGCAACCTCTGTTGAGGCAGGAGTAGCCACAAGAACAAGAGGTGTCCCTTGCCTGGTGTCGGCTATACGTAATGACGCTTGCGAAAAGACTTTAAGGGGCCTCGTAAGGTGCCTAATTATATGGCCGACTTGCAGCCTGGGGCATGGATTGAAAGTTATGAGATGGCGATGGAGCCGTTGGAGGTGAGCAATGCAACAATGGCTAAGTATTTCACTATGATGTTGGATGGAACGACTCGCACTTGGTTGAAAGGGTTGCCACCCAATTCCATCGGCTCATGGGCGGAGTTAAAAGCCCGGTTCATTCAGAACTTCAAGGACACATGTAAACAACCTATGTCAATCGTGTACTTGACTAATTGTAAGCAAGAGGAAGGTGAGTCCACGACCCATTGGGTGCGCCGGGTCAAGGAGATAATACATTCATCTGATAAGATGGACGCCGGCTCTGCGGTCTTAATGTTGGAGAAAAATTGTTGTTTTGAACCTCTAAAACAAAAGCTGGGGTGGCTCAAGCGTGATTGTAATGACATGGGCCAGTTGATGGCGGCCCAGGTCAAATATGTTGATTCTGACAGTACCAAGGATCCCATGTCTGATGAAGAAAAAACAGGGAAGGGAAAGAAGAACGGCAACGACAAGGGTCACCAGCATAACCCGGCTAATCAAGGAGGTAATAAACATAAGGCTGACGAGTTTGTGGCTAGCACCAATACACAGGGCAACAACCAACAACGCAAGGGTAGGCCACCTCCTCGGCCAGGCAGGTCAGGTCCCACCCTCGAACAACTACTGAATGAACCTTGTCCAAGACATGATACCTGGGAGAAGCCAGCTACCCATCTATGGAAGGACTGTACGATCATGAAGGCATTTAAAAATTCCAACATGTTTGATGGTAGCCACGGACCTGGCGGCGGTTCAGGCAGAGGCGACTTTCATGGCCCGGGCGCCGGTTCAGGTGGGGGCGGTTTTCATGGTCAGGGCCATCGGGGTAACCAGGGTGGCTATAATCAGCAACCCGGCCAAAGTAACCAGCAGCAACAGCAGCAATAGTCCGGGTATCAGAGTAATCCAAAATAGTTGAATAGGTGGCAGTACCACATATTTACCACTAGTTTATGCAAGAGGGACCAGAAGCTTCATAAGAGGGTTGTCAATGCTGTTGAGCCAACGATTCCACGTTATTTGAGCTGGTCAGAACAGCCTATTGTGTGGAGTAGGGAAGATCACGCTCCTCGGGTTGATAATCCGGGTCACTTTGCCTTGGTGGTGGCACCTCAGGTTGGTGGATATAAGTTCACTAAGGTGCTCATGGATGGAGGCAGTAGCATCAACATCCTCTATTATGAGACGTTTCGTCGGATGGGGTTGACTGATAAGAGTCTTAAACAATCCAACACTGTTTCTCATGGTGTTGTGCTTGGTAAGTCGGCATACCCAGTTGGTAAGATTGAACTGGAAGTAGCCTTTGGGGATGAATATGATTCCAGGGCTGAGAAGTTAACTTTTGAGGTGGTTAAGATCAAAAGCCCATATCATGCTCTGTTTGGACGGCCGGCTTATGCCAAGTTCATGGCTCGGCCGTGTTATGTGTATCTGCAGCTAAAGATTCCGGGTTATAAAGGCACCATCACAGTACATGGAAGCCGGAAAATAGCCCTGGAATGTGAAGAAGGTGATGCCGCTTATGCTGAGTCTGTTTGTGCGATAGAGGAGATAAAGTTTTATAAAGATAATGTTGACCCGACAGACATGACGTCTTTGAAGAAGCCAACTATGGAGAATGAACCGGTGTTGAAATTCAAGTCATCTGATGACACCAAGATGGTTGATTTTGTGCCTGGCGACTCATCCAAACAGTTCATCATCAGTGCCAACTTGGATCCAAAATAGGAAAGTGTGCTCATCGAGTTCATCCGTGAGAACCGGGACATCTTTGCATGGAAACCTTCTGACATGCCGGGTGTCCTGAGAGAACTCACTGAGCACACTCTTAATATTGATCCGAAGTTTAAGCCGGTCAGGCAGTTTCTTCGACGGTTTAACGAGGAAAGGCGTAAGGCCATTGGAGAAGAGGTGGCCCGGCTCTTGGCAGCCGGGTTCATTGTTGAAGTTTTTCACCCAGAGTGGTTGGCTAACCCAGTGCTTGTACTCAAGAAGAATGGCACCTGGCTTATGTGTGTGGATTACACCGATTTGAACAAGGCTTGTCCGGCTGATCCTTTTGCTCTCCCTCGTATTGATCAGATCATTGGTGCTACGACGGGTTGCGAGCGTTTGAGTTTTTTGGATGCATATTCAGGTTATCATCAGATCAAGATGGCAGTTAAAGATCAGGAGAAGACGGCTTTCATCACTCCGTTTGGAGCCTTCTGCTATGTGTCTATGCCTTTTGGACTGAAAAGTGCCGAAGCGACTTATCAACGATGTGTACAGAATTGTCTTTACAGTCAGATTGGGCGTAACGTTTATGCTTATGTGGATGACATAGTGGTGAAATCTAGAGAGAAGGAAACCTTGGTAACTGATCTGAAGGAGACCTTTGAGAACCTCCGGGTCTACAAGATGATGCTTAACCCAGCCAAATGTGTTTTTGGAGTCCCAACTGGCAAACTTTTGGGTTTTTTGGTGTCTAACAGAGGTATTGAGGCTAATTCGGAGAAAATTAAGGCAATTACATCTCTGGCCAAACCGGTGTGCATTAATGACGTTCAGCGTTTGGCGGGTCGCGTCGCTACCTTAAGCCGGTTCATAAGCCGGTTAGGGGATAAGGCAATGCCTTTGTATAAAATGATGAAAAAGGCGGATGCCTTTGTCTGGAGTGATGCTGCTAACTCTGCTTTTGAGGATCTAAAGAAACAGCTCGTTGAGCCGCCGGTCCTTGCGGCTCCAGTTGAGAAAGAGCCGTTGTTGTTATATGTAGCTACTAACTCACGTGCTGTCAGCGTGGCCAATGTTGTGGAGCGCAAGGAGGCTGGCAAAGAACATCCGGTCCAACGGCAGATGTCCTCGTTGAAATGGAGTGAGTCGGAGGAAATAGTTACCTCTTCTTCTACGGCCTGGCTGGCCCCCGTGTCGTCCTGGCAATAGTCAGTGTCAATAAGGTTATTAAAAAACTGACCAAGGGAGTCAAGGGCTACCTCCGACTCAGTATCATCGTCAAGCTTTAACAGGTCCGAAGCAGTGCTCCTTTTCTTCTTGGACCTCCGGGTCGTCTTCCGGGCAGCTATGGCGGCGACTCTAGCCTTCTTGGCAGCTTCATGGTCATACTTGGCCTTCCAGAAGTTGGATCTGGCCTATAAACAAATAAACAGGATAAAAGGTCATGCAAGTATTCAAAACTACCGAGGAAAACACACAAAGAGAAAGAGGTCAGGGGTTTTTCACCTCTGGTGCCGGGTTAAGTTTGCAGAAGGGGTTTAACCCAACCTTACTGCAGTCCTCATATTTTCTGTTCACAAGGATGGTTGACATTGCAACAATGTCTTCTTCAGTTAGTTGTACCGAGCTATGACGCAGAGAGTCATTTGGGCCTCCGCCATACTCATACATCAATTTGGATCGGTGGCTTAGAGGGATGACCCGCCATGAGATCCAGCAATGGATCAAGTCAACTCCGGTTAAGCCATTCCCCAATAAGGCATTAATCCTTTTAATAGATGGAATAAGCTTCTTGCGTTCAGCAGCAGTAAGTTTATCAGGGAGCACAAACTTGGAATCCAGACGTTCCGCGCGATAAACCGGCAGTGGTTTTTCATTGGCTGGAGACGTATCTTGGCAATAGAACCAGGTCTGATTCCAATCTTTGGGATGACTCGGTAAGACTATTAAGGGAAAGACGGCGCCCTGTCAGCGCTGAATTGAGATTCCGCCGAGTTCCAAGCTAGGGCCATTGGTACACTCATTCTGGCGGTTCAGATAAAAGTACTCTCTGAAGAGTTCCACAGTTGGCTCTTCTTGAAGATACACCTCACAGAGAACTTGAAAATTGCAGATGTTGGATATGGAATTGGGTTCAAGGTCTTGAGGGTGAAGTTTGAAAAAAATGAAGAATGTCTCTGAAGAACTTTGAGCCGGGTGGTGAAAAACCCTGATTCATGTGGTCAGTGAAGACAATAACTTCACCGTCTTTGGGATTAGGCCGTTCCTCGTCCGGGTCAGGAGCACGATAAGACATAACATTTTTCTCTGGCAAAAATCTAATGGTGACAAACTCTTTCAAGTTATCATCAGTTACTGTGGAGGGGACCCAGTTGCACACTGTCGGTGCTTTTGATGGCATGATGAAGAAGGGGAAGTTCAAAAGAAAGCAATTTGCCAGTTCAATTTATTTGATGAAGTTACAGGTTCATGATCATGATACAGATGAATCATGGCAACTTAAATAAGGGCTAATGACATATAAAGGAAAGCCGGAGTCATAAGCCGCCATGACTAAAGATATTCAAAGGATGCAAGAAACAGAAAATGGCCAAGTGTTGGCACAAACAAGTTTACCAAGATGTCATTATTATTTTAGATCAAATGGCCGTTCCGAAAAGAAAATATTCTATACCTAAAAATCTAGTACAGATGAGTTTGTGAGTTATAATGAGGCATCTGTACAGAAAAAAGGGATTTACTGGTATAAAAAATGGACACAAAACAAATACCACACGAGTTATGTGTTCCTTTCTGGATCAGAAGAGATTGCGGAGGAAGAACTACAAGAAGATCCATGATGAATAGCGAAGAACACCGATGAACTCGCAACCCTAATACAGATCTAAGTGCGTGAAAAAGAAGGGACTTACGAAATGCAGATCTACTGCGAAGAGTCGCCGCGGTTCTCTGGACGAGCTTAGGGTGTTGCAGCGGCCGACGTTGAGGGCAACGGTGAGTGCTACGGCAGCGGCGCAGCTCGAGAAGCATAGGGGTAGCGAGAATATGGAAGGAAGAAGAAGAAAGAAGAAGGGCCGGCCAAGCCTATTTATAAGGGGATAAGTGAACAGGCAGGCGCGAAAATTGAGGAAGACCAAAATAATGATTATCCAGCTAAACGGACACCTTGATTCTCGAAAGACATTAAAAGATAAAAGATCCGTTGAAGATGAAATCATAGCAGGCTTTCATGTTTTCAGAAGATGACGTCATGGTGGGTTACAGAGTTTTTTTTAGACAGAGGAAGATAGATTTCGTCTAAGTGTTGAAGATTGACACAGAACAAAGTTCAAGTCAACCTGGGGCCTAATGTTGGGGATATAGCTACCAGGTATGACCTGCCCAGGAGGGGCTGGGTCAATCCCAATGGCGGGTTATAAAAGTAGCCCAGTAATATTCAGGGTGATAGTTTATTAAGACTTGTAGAAGGCCTAAGCCCAGAGGTGGCTTAAGGCCCAATATTGTAAACCGCCATATGTAAAGAAATACTTATAAAGAAAGGCATATAAAAGAAGTCACCGAGCCGGACACGTTTTATGACCCGGCCGGGACTCTGTAGGTCGCCAGGCGTCAACCCGTGTATATAAGGGGACGACCCGGCGATGGCTCAGGACAAGAAAACAAGAGATCGATAGCCAAGCTAGCGGATTCGCTCCTTGGTCATTGAAACCTTGCAATACAACATCAACTGGACTAGGTATTACCTTCACCATAAGGGGCCGAACCAGTATAAACCTCTCGTGTCCTTTGTCCCGATTAACCCCTTTAAGCTTCCTAGTTGCGATGGCCCCATGACTAAGTCCTTTCACTAGGACATCTGCCGTGACAATTCCATGACACAACTCGATGAACAAGAGCATCTGGGTTTGATCAGACCGAGTTCATCTCCGTGGGGTTGTGGTGTTCTTTTTGTCCAGAAGAAGGATGGCACGGAGCGACTTTGTGTCGACTACCGTCCATTGAACAAGAAGACAATAAAGAACAAGTATCCTCTTCCCAACATTAATGAGCTATTCGAGCAACTTAAAGGTGCTAAAGTATTCTCCAAGCTTGACCTACATATGGGTTATCATCAGATTCGCATTCGTGAACAAGATATCCCCAAGACAACATTCATAACAAGCTATGGTTCTTATGAGTATACCGTCATGTCTTTCGGCCTTGTCAATGCTCCTACAACGTTATCTCACATGATGAACTTCATCTTCAACCCCTACACAAATGAATTCGTCCTGGTGTATCTCGATGATATCTTGGTCTTCTCCAAGAATAAGAAGGATCATGCCAAGCATTTGAGATTGGTGCTCGACAAGCTCAGAGAGTATCAATTCTATGCGAAGTTTTCCAAATGTGAGTTCTAGCTTGATGAAGTTCCTTATGTTGGTCATATCATCTCTGCCAAGGGCATTACTGTTAATCCGGAGAAGGTTTCCGCAATTGTGAAATGGGAACCTCCTCAGAATGTCAAGTAGCTCCGCAGTTTTCTTGGGCTTGCAAGCTATTGCCGAAGATTCGTTGAGAATTTCTCTAAGATTGCAAAGCCTCTTTCCAACCTCCTCCAGAACCATGTCAAGTATGTCTAGACACCTGAGTGTGACGTTGCTTTCAACACCCTCAAAGAGAAGCTTGTCTCAGCTCCTGTCTTAACTCCTCTTGACGAATCCAAGAAATTCAAAGTTTTCTGTGATGCCTCATTGCAAGGTCTTGGCGATGTGTTAATGCAAGAGAAGAAAGTTGTGGCTTATACCTCTCGTCAGTTGAAGCCCAATGAGGGAACTACCCCACTCACGATCTTGAGTTGGCGGCAGTTGTCCATGCATTAATAACATGGAGACATCTCTCGTTGGGAAGGCAAGTGGACATTTTCACAGATCACAAGAGCCTCAAGTATATCTTCACTCAACCGAACCTCAACCTCAGGAAAACTCGTTGGGTCAAAATGATTCAAGAGTACAACCCAAGTATTGAATATACTCCAGGAAAGGCCAATGTGATTGCAGATGCTTTGAGCAGGAAGACTTACTTCAACAGCTTAATCCTCAAGCCATTCCAACCGGATCTTTGTGAAGCTTTCCGCAAACTCAACCTCCAAGTTGTTCCTCAAGGTTTTCTTGCCAACCTTCGAGTCACTCCTACATTGGAAGACCAAATTCGTGACGCACAACTCCTTTACACCATGGTGAAGAAGGTAAAACGTGGTATTGCCAAGGGCCTATCCACATACAAGTGCTATCACATTGATGACAAAGACACATTAATCTTCAAGGACCAGATTGTGGTTCCTAAAGGTGATCTAAGGAAGGTCATAATGAACGAGGCGCACAATTCTCTTCTATCCATTCATCCTGGCAACTCAAAGATGTACCATGACCTCAAGCAGTTGTATTGGTGGACTCGAATGAAGCGAGAGATTGCTCAATTCGTGAATGAATGTGATGTCTGCCGAAGGGTGAAAGCAGAACACCAACGACCAGCTAGTCTCCTCCAACCTCTTGCTATTCCAGAATGGAAGTTTGATCATATCGAGATGGACTTCGTTACTGGATTTCCTAAGTCCAAGCGTGGGAATGATGCTATTTTCGTTGTCATTGACAAGCTTTCAAAAGTGGCTCATTTCCTTCCAATCAAAGAATCTATCACAGCAGCTCAGTTGGCAGAGCTATACACCTCCAGAATTGTCTCCTTGCACGGTATTACGCAATTGATATCTTCAGACCATGGAAGCATTTTCACTTCTAAGTTCTGGGACTCCTTCCATAATGCCATGGGCACCAACATTCGCTTCAGCACAGCTTTCCATCCTCAAACAAGTGGCCAAGTCGAGCGAGTCTGTTGGGGATAGAACTATCAGTTATGACCCGCCCAGGAGGGGCCGGGTCAACCCCAATGGCGAGTCACGAAGGAAGCCCAGTAAACACTCAAGACAATAGTTTATTAAACCTTATAGAAGGCCTAAAGGCCCGGAGGCGGCTTAAGGCCCAATATTGTAAACCGCCGTATATAAGGGAAGACTTGTAAGGAAAGGCATGTAAAAGAAGTCATCGAGTCGGACACGTTTTATGAGCCAGCCGGGACTCTGTAGGCCACCAGGCATCAACCCGTGTATATAAGGGGACGACCCGGTGGCGGCTTAGGGCAGAAACAAGAGATCGATAACCAAGCCAGCGAACTAGTCTCTTGGCGATCGAAACCCCAGCAATATCAACACAACTAGACGTAGGCTTTTACCTTCATTGTAAGGGGCCGAGCTAGTATAAAATCTCTCGTGTCCTTTGTCCCGATTAACCCCTTTAAGCTTCCTAGTTACGATGGCCCTACGACTAAGTCCTTTTGCTAGGACATCTGCCATGACAATTCCACAACAGTTGGCACCCATCGTGGGGCCAGCGCACGGTGGATTCGAGTTCTTGAAGGGCAACTTCGAAGGGCTCAAGGGATACGCTGTGGGCCAGATGACCAAGAGTCGTCGCGGCAAGCTCTACATCGACGACAAAGGCTGGGCCCCCGAGGCCGGCTCAATTGGGTACGGGTACCGGGTCCCCTTCGGCGGAATTCATGTCTTCATCGGCCGGATCGACGAGTCAGGCCCTGAGCCAGACGTTCACACCAACCTCATTGAAATGGCTCAGCGCGCGAGATCCACCCGTGTTCAATCTGTCGTGAAGCATGCCTTTGTTGGTTGCATCCATGGCGGTGAATACTCTGAAGAATCGATGGATGGTGGTGAGACGGCTGTCTGTTCTGATGCCACATCATCAACGGGAGAGACGGACTCTTTGTATCAGCTGCAGGATGGCATGCTCGGGGGCTGTTCCGATGGCAGCAGTATTCTGGACCCCCTTGAGCCGCCGAATTGGGCCGGAGTCTTCATGGCAGGAACACAGCCGGGGTAGAACTCCACAGCAGCGGCAGCAACAACCACCGGGTCGGCCGCAGCCGGGTCAGGAGACCCAGCACGCCCCCGGCTCAGATTCTGACGGACCTCATGGATAAACTGACGACCCTGTTGACTGTCGTGGTAGAGCCGGCGAATCAAGATTAGCATGACACAGAGGTGGCGCGTGTACATGAGGAGATGGTACAAGCTAAAGAAAATTTAGCAGCATAGGAGGTCAGGATGGCCGTGGAGCGGGAGGCTTTGGACGCTCGTGCTCAGCAGCTTCAGGCAGAGACTTTCCGGCTCTCGGTGGATCTGAACACGTCAAACGAGGTCATGAGAAGAAGGCATCAGAAAACTCAGTCACGTCTACCTCTAACATTTGATCCTAGGAACCTTTTTCATACGCCCAGGGCCGGGGCAAGTAACCCGTTAGAGGCAAATCAGATCACGACACCCGGGGCACCGGTTCAGCCGCGCGCCATGGAACCGCCTCGTATACATACCACTCTGCCTCATTATGTACCAACACCGCCGGGTCACTTCTCCAATCCCTTGGAAAACCTCATTGCAGCTTCGGCTCGTTTGGCGGCTCTCCCGATGGAGGGCGACTCTCCGGCGGCGATCGAAACACGAAGGGTGAGAGAACTTCTTCAAACAGCTCTAGCGCAATAGGATGCGTACTCTTACAGTCGAGACATGATCCATTCAACCCCTCGCCCGAGCCGGAGCCCAAGCTACAGTAGGCGTATGGATTCAGCTGGCATGTCAAGCAATGTTCAATGCGGCAACCGGCCGCACATGCATGAGCCGGGATAGGCTGGAGCCCTTAACTTGGTGGATCAGGAGAGGATCCGACAAGAGGCTGAGCGAGCGGTTCAACTGGCGGCAGAACAGGCAGCTCATCAAACGTTTCCAGCTTATCCAACAACCTCGGTTGAGGCAGGAGTGGCCACAAGAACCGGAGGTGTTCCTTGCCTGGTTCCGGCCATACGTAATGAGCGTTTGCCAAAGGATTTCAAGGGGCCTCGTAAGGTGCCTAATTACACAGCCGATTTGTAGCCTGGGGCCTGGATTGAGAGTTATGAGATGGCCATGGAGCTGTTGGAGGTTAGTGACGTGGCAATGGCTAAATATTTCACCATGATGTTGGATGGAACAGCTCGTGCTTGGATAAAAGGGTTGCCCCCCAATTCCATCGGCTCATGGGCGGAGTTAAAGGCCCGGTTCATTCAGAACTTCAAGGACACATGCAAACAACCTATGTCAATCGTGGACCTGACTAATTGTAAACAAGTGGAAGGTGAGTCCACAACCCATTGGGTGCGCCGGGTCAAGGAGATAATTCATTCATCTGATAAGATGGATGACGGATCGACAGTATTAATGTTGGAGAAAAATTGCCGTTTTGAACCTCTGAAGTAGAAGCTGGGGCGGCTTAAACGTGACTGCAATGACATGGGCCAGTTAATGGCGGCTCTCGTCAAGTATGCTGATTATGATAGTACCAAGGACCCTGTGTCTGATGAAGAAAAGATAGGGAAGGGAAAGAAGAACAACAATGGCAAGGGTCACTAGCATAACCCGACAAATCAAGGAAGTAATAAACGTAAGGCTGACGAATTTGTGGCTAACACCAATGTGCAAGACAATAATCAATGGCGCAAGGGTAGGCAACCCCCTCGGTCGGGCAGTTCAGGTCCCACCCTTGAGCAACTATTGAATGAACCTTGTCCAAGACACGACACCCGGTAGAAGCAAGCCACCCATCTGTGCAAGGACTGTACAATCATGAAGGCATTCAAGAATTCAAATGCATTTGATGGAAGTCACGGCCCTAGCGGCGGTTCAGGTGGAGGCCGTTCTCACGGTCAGGGACATGCGGGTAACCAAGGAGGTTATAATCCACAACCCGACCTAGGTAATCAGCAGCAATCTGGATATCAGAGCAACCCAAAATAGTTGAATAGTGGGCAATATCATGTGTTTACCACTAGCTTGTGCAAGCGGGACCAAAAGCTTCACAAGAGGGCTGTCAATGCCGTTGAGCCGGCGATTCCGCGTTACTTACGGTGGTCAGAACAACCTATTGTGTGGAGCAGAGAGGATCACCCTCCCCGGGTTGACAATCCGGGTCACTTGGCCTTGGTAGTAGCACCTCAGGTTGGTGGATATAAATTCACTAAAGTGCTCATGGATGGAGGCAGTAGCATCAACATCCTCTACTATGAGACGTTTCATTGGATGGGGTTGACTGATAAGAGTCTTAAGCAATCTAACACTATTTTTCACGGTGTGGTACCTGGCAAATCGGCATACCCAGTTGGCAAAATTGAACTGGAAGTAGCCTTTGGGGATGAATATGATTCCAGAGTGGAGAAATTAACCTTTGAGGTGGTTAAGATCAAAAGCCCATATCATGCTTTGTTTGGACGGCCGGCTTACGCCAAGTTCATGGCTCAGCCGTGTTATGTGTATCTGCAGCTCAAGATGCCAGGTTATAAGGGCACCATTATAGTACATGGAAGCCGGAAAATAGCCCTAGAGTGTGAAGAAGGAGATGCTGCATATGCTGAGTCTGTTTGTGCAACGGAGGAGCTGAAGTTTTATAAAGATAATGTTGACCCGACAGACATGACGTCTCTAATGAAGCCAACAACGGAGCATGAACACGTGTTGAAATTCAAGTCAGCTCATGACACCAAGATGGTTGATTTTGTGCCCGGCGACTCATCCAAGCAATTCATCATCAGTGCCAACTTGGATCCAAAATAGGAAAGCACTCTCATCGAGTTCATCCGTGAGAACCGGGACATCTTTGCATGGAAACCTTTTGAAATGTCGGGTGTCCCAAGAGAACTCGCTGAGCACACTCTCAATATTGATCCAAAGTTTAAGCCGGTTAGGCAATTTCTCCAACGATTCAACGAGGAAAGGCACAAGACCATCGGAGAAGAGGTGGCCCGGCTCTTGGCGGCCGGGTTCATTGTGGAAGTCTTTCACCCATGTAAGTGCATCTAGTGCCACCCCTAGTTGGTTTTGGAGTATTGACGACAAACCTAGTTGAGGGACTAATGTGTTTGTGAGAATTGCAGGATAACACAGGTAGAAGTCCCTCATTGATTCGGTTTTCCTACCAGAGATGACCCCTAAAAATGCATGAAGACATTGATGTCAAAGGTGGTATATGAAGATATTCACATTGAAGACTATGACAAGAGAAGACATCGCATGAAGCCTATGGAGCTCGAAGACTTAGATCTTTCGTAGTTCTTTTTCTTCTTCTTTGTTGAGTCATAGGAACCACCGTACTGTTAAGTGGGGTCCAAGAGAACCAGTCAGAATGACTGAAGTGATGCTTAACCAAAACCTATGTCTTCGAGTGAAGACTATGAGAGCGAATCTTGTCCAGAGTCGGACAAGTCAGCTTTGCTTGTAGCCCAAGTAAAGTTGCCGTGTGAGTTTGAAATCTGACTGTTGGAACACATGTTAGTTCCTTAGTGACCCAGGGTCATTTCGTACAAATCAGGTCGGGTTACCTAGTGGCTATAAATAGCCCACCCCCTACAACCATAAACGGTTGGCTGCTCAGAGTTAGTGTACGGCTTTTGTCGTTTGAGAGCAACCCACCTCGAAGCCCTTGAGAGAGAATTCCTTGCGAGGATAAAGCCCTAACCACCCAGAGCCAAAGAGAATTAGGCATCACTTAAGTCTTCTTGTCTGTGTGATCTGAAGACTTATTACACTTGAGGACTGTGAATCCTCCAGCCGGTTAGGCGTCGCGTTCTGAGCATCCAAGAGACATTGTGGATTGCGAGTGAACGAAGTCTGTGAAGGTTTGGGAGTCTACCTTGAAGACTTACGAGAGTGATTGGGCGAGGTCTGTGTGACCTTAGCTCAAGGGGAATACGGTGAGGACTGGGTGTCCTGAGCTGCGTGTTCAGGACTGGGTGTCCGGGACTGTGTGTCCTCAGGTTTAAATACCTAGCCGCCCTAACCAGACGTACAGTTGTCACAGCAACCGGAACTGGTCCAACACATCATTGTCTTCAATGAGTCGTTGGTTTCATCCTTCCCTTCTCTTTACGTACTGTTACTCCTTGTGAAGTCATTGTATGATTGCACTACCTTTTATCTTCACTGAGTGACTGCGTGTTTTGTTTGGCTTCATAATATCTTCCTACCTGATCCTTACTACATTGCTGCTATTAGTCATTGTGCTTTCACTCTGTTGAATACTTGACTATGGCTTGCCTAGTGTAGTCTACCTTCCGCTGCAGGGTAATAGGTTTATTTCTATCGTTTGTCTTCATAACTTCCATGTTTTGAAGACTTTCATAAAAATCGCCTATTCACCCCCCCTCTAGTCGATATAACGCACTTTCAATTGTTATCATAGCGAGGTACTCCTTTGTTCTGTGTGATTCGGTTTAACCACCTGGAGTTTTAGCTATGTCGACTGCAAGGATAATCAAAGTCTCCGCTGCGTGCTCCGTCTTCAATGGAACTGAATATCCCTACTGGAAGAATAAGATGCGCATGCATCTTGAAGCCATTGACGTCGACCTATGGTATGTCGTCAAGAACGGCATTTCCAAGGCTGGAGAAGGTGTCACTGCTGCTGACGTCAAGAAGTTCGTTCAACTGGACTCTACAGCCAAGAATATCATCTGTGGTCATCCGACCAAAGGACAGTATGGCCGCGTGAGTGCTTTGGAAACATCTAAGCTATTCTGGGACTGGCTCTCCAAAGTCAACGAAGGCGTCTCAACCCAGAGAGATCAGAGAATCAGTGTCCTTCGCAACCTCTTCAACCGCTTCAAGAGAAATGACAATTAGAATGTCTAGCTCACATTTGATCGACTCACTGACATCACGAATGAGCTTCAAGCCCTTGGCGCTACTGAGATCACCAAGCATGAAGTCGTCAAGACACTACTGAGATCACTTGACAGTTCGTTTGACACCCTAACCCTGATGATTCAAGAACGTCCTGATTTCAAGACACTCGATCCGTCTGACATACTTGAGAGGCTCAACACACATGAGTTTCAGCTTTCTGAGAAAAGAGATATCTACGGTGCAAACTATGGGCAAACTCGTGCCTTGAAGGCAAAAGCTGTCTCCTCATCTGAAGAAGAATCTGACAGCAGTTCTGATGATCTTGAAGACATTGGAAGGGAACTTGCTATGCTTGTGAAGAAGTTCCAAAATCATCTGACGCTATTGCTGGGGACCTTAAACATCTTGTAGGGCGCAAGATCAAATGCCCGAATGGTCTTACTATTGACTTCGTTCCTGAATCGCTTGCTACTCTCCCTATCAGTCCTAATATGGATCTAAGCTTTCATAACCCACTGGTTCGTCAAATGTTTTTGCTTCACAATTCTCTTCGTGAAGCCTATCCCCCTAACTGCATTGTAGGGTACGACACCAGCGTCTTCAGAATGGATTATTGATAGTGGGTGTACCAACCACATGACTAGCAAAAGAAGCCTTCTTATGGACTCAACCTTACATCCATCCGACAAGAGTCACATCACATTTGCTGACACTGGTAAAAGTAAGGTATTGGGTCTAGGTAGAGTTGCAATCTCAAAGGATCAACACATGGATAAAGTCATGCTTGTTGAATCCCTTGGCTTCAACTTAATGTCTGTCTCAATGCTTTGCGATTTGAACATGATCGTAATATTTGGAAAATATCGCTGCCTTGTACTAATGGAATTTGACAAGTCTCTAGTGTTTGAAAGGTATCGGAAAGATGATTTGTACATGGTAGATTTTTCGGCAGGACCATAGCTTGCCGTATGTCTTCTAGCAAAGGCTTCAGAATGCTGGCTCTGGCATCGGAGGCTAGGGCATGCTGGCATGAGGAACCTCCACACCCTTGCAAAGAAGAAGCATGTCATAGGCATCGAGGGCATCAAGTTCAAGAAAGATCACTTATGCGGTGCCTGTGAAGCAGGGAAGATGACGAGGGCCAAACATCCCTCGAAGACAATCATGACAACCACTCGACCCTTCGAACTGCTCCACATGGATCTTTTCGGTCCCACTCATTACTCAACTCTTACTACTACTGCTTGCCTCTATGTCTTTGTTATTGTTGATGATTATTATAGATATACTTGGGTGCACATAATCCTCTACAAGACTAAAGTGCAGGATGTCTTCAAACACTTCGCCAATCGAGCAATGAACAACTATGGCGCCAAGATAAAGCACATCAAAAGTGACAATGGCACTGAATTCAAGAATACTGGCCTTGATACATATCTTGATACCTTGGGCATCACACATGAATTCTCAGCCCCATACATGCCACAGCAGAATGGCGTCGTCGAACACAAGAACAGAACACTCATTGAGATGGCCCGAACGATGCTTGATGAATACAAGACTCCAAGAAAATTCTGGCCTGAAGCCATTGATACTGCATGCCATACAATCAATTGTGTTTATCTTCACAAGCTTCTGAACAAGACATCTTATGAGCTCCTTACTAGCAAGAAGCCAAATGTCAGTTACTTCAGAGTATTTGGTGCCAGGTGCTGAATCAAGGATCCACATCACACTTCAAAATTTGCACCAAAAGCACATGAGGTTTTTATGCTTGGATATGGAAAGGATTCGCACTCCTACAGAGTCTTCAATCTCTTTCATTATAAAGTGGTTGAAACAGTGGATGTGCGGTTTGATGAGACTAACAGTTCACAAAGAGAGCACCTCCCAAATATGCTAGATGAAGTTCCATCCAGCGAATCAATCAAGCTTATGGGAATCGGAGAAATCATACCCTCTGAAGCTCAACCTGAAGAGGAACTTATCATCTCCGCACCTGATCAACCTGAAGACAATGCTCTGCCTGAAGACAATCCCACTAACAATGACAATGATCAGCAAGAGCAAAACCTTTGCCCTGTACATCCTCGTGTTGCCAATGAAGTGCAGATTGAGAGAATAATTGACAGCATCAATGCACCTGGTCCGCTCACTCGATCAAGGGCAACTCAGCTGGCAAATTTCTGTGGGCACTTCGCATTCGTCTCAATAACAGAACCCAAGAAAGTTGAAGAAGCCTTCACGGAACCTGAATGGATTCAAGCTATGCAAGAAGAGCTTCAACAGTTTGAGCTGAATAATGTATGGGAACTGGTTAAGCGTCCTGATCCTCGGAAGCACAACATAATAGGCACCAAATGGATATATCGCAACAAGCAAGATGAGCATGGTCAAGTTGTCAGAAACAAAGCTCGTCTCGTTGCTCAAGGATATACTCAAGTGGAAGGCATTGACTTCGATGAAACATTTGCTCCTGTGGCTAGACTTGAAGCCATACGCATACTGCTGGCCTATGCCAATCATCACAACATACTTCTATATCAAATGGATGTGAAGAGCGCCTTTCTCAATGGCAAGATTGAAGAAGAAGTGTATGTTGCACAACCGCCTGGCTTTGAAGATCCAAAACATCCTGACATGGTATACAAGCTCAACAAGGCACTGTATGGCCTCAAACAAGCCCCTCGGGCCTGGTATGACACACTCAAATACTTCCTGAAGAGCAAAGGCTTCATACCTGGTTCCCTAGACCCCACTCTCTTCACGAAGACATAAGATGGTGAACTGTTTGTGTGCCAAATATATGTGGATGACATTATCTTCGGCTGCACCAATCAGAAGTACAGTGAAGAGTTTGGATATATGATGCAAGAGCAATATCAGATGTCCATGATGGGAGAGCTGAAGTTCTTCCTCGGTCTCCAAATACGACAACAACGCAATGACATCTTCATATCTCAAGAGAAGTATCTCAAAGATTGTCTGAAGAAGTTCGGTATGCAAGACTGCAAAGGCTTCACAATGCCAATGCCAGCCAAGCATCATCTGGGTCCCGACGACAATAGTAAAGAGTTCGATCAAAAGGTATACCGCTCCATGACTGGTTCTTTGCTTTATCTATGTGCATCTAGGCCAGATATTATGCTTAGTGTTTGCATGTGTGCTCGATTCCAAGCGACACCAAAGGAGTCGCATCACTTAGCTATGAAGCGAATTCTTCGATATTTGGCTCACACCCCAACTCTAGGATTATGGTATCCAAAGGGCTCAGAGTTTGATCTGGTTGGATTCTCGGATGCTGATTATGCTGGTGACAAAGTGGATCGCAAGTCTACATCAGGCACATGTCACTTTCTGGGACGATCACTTGTATGTTGGTCTTCAAAGAAGCAGAACTGTGTATCTCTCTCCACTGCTGAATCTGAATACATTGCTGCTGGATCTTGCTGTGCTCAGCTTCTGTGGATGAAGCAAACACTCATGGACTATGGCATTCATCTGAAGCAAGTGCCACTCTACTGCGACAACGAAAGCGCCATCAATATTGCCAACAACCCTGTTCAGCACTCAAAGACAAAGCACATTGAGATTCATCATCACTTTCTCAGAGATCATGTTGTGAAGGAAGATATTGATATCATGCACGTCAACACTGAAGAGCAATTGGCAGATATCTTCACCAAGCCCCTGGATGAGAAGAGATTTTGCAAGTTACGGTGTGAGCTAAATATCCTAGAATCCTCAAATGTCCTGTGATCAGGCACACATCCTAACACTTATGCATATTGATGACTTAGATGTGCAACACACGAAGTAAAGTATATCTTCAATCAATGAAGACATACATTCTAAGTGTGAATACATTAATGTGGAATTTGACTTCGGAGCGCCACGATAATTGTGCGCCGTGTCTGGGTCTAATACTTCCTATACGGTGGGTAACGCCACCACCAAATGTTCTGTTTGAAGTGTTTCACTCATGGCGTTACATTTGCTATGCCTTCACATTTGGTTTGGCTTCAATCTCAACATATCTTCATGATTATCTTCACTATGTTGATTATATATATATACTAGTGTTCTGTCCTCTACAGCATTCACTTATAGCTATGTCCTCTTGTTGAATCTTTTGAACTAAGTGAATGTGATCGGACCCTAACCTCTCTATGCTTTCTATCTCAACCTCTATCTCTCCGAATCATATGCATTCTATTGAAACTGTCGAATGTCTTCTCTGCGTCCTTGTCAGCAGAAGATACAGTGACAACCATTAAGTCCATTTTTCAATGCTCATTCCTCCACCTGAAACCCGGAGAAGTGGGAATGACCACCCGACAATCCAGGCGTGCGTGGGACGTGGAACAAACCCCAATATGCTGCATGATGGCCACGTGTTCCTCAGATGCGAATCGCCAGGGGCACCTGTGTAATAACGCAGTGCCGCCCCTGTACCTATAAATACACACCTCACAGCAGTCAGTATCTCTTCTTCCACTCTCGCACGAACCCTAGCGCCACCGCTAGCCCTCGACGACGCCGGCGACGAAGCGCTTCGCTACCGCAACCTCTCTGACGCCGTCTTCACGCCGACCGCGGACATCGCCTTCTCCGCCGTCGCCGTAGCTGTCCTCCGTCGCCAAGTTAGGGCACGGACGATCGAACTTCTCGGCCTCCTCTTCCACTCCGTCTAGCAGCTCTTCGTGTGGTAAATAAAACCTCCTTTTTACGGCCTCTTTGATCCTATAGCTGTATCACTTTCTACCACAAGCAGTTTCTCTTCACACAAGTTGGATCTCTTTCATACTGCATCTCATAACATGCCTAGTATATTCACTTATGCTTCACAAAGTAGTTAGATTCCTCACTTGTACTGATCCGTGGATTCGTACAAATCTAGAACCAACTCCTTATCTATGAGTGAATGTCTTCGCACGATGAGGTCAATGTCTTCTAAACTGATTTATCTTCAAAATCTTCTGAGAATGCATATGACCTCTTCCCCTTCCCTCGCACCTTAATGCTGTCACAGGTACATGTCCGTGGGAGAATCCCTTGGTTTTCATAGTTTGCATTCATTTGCAGAATTCTTACAACATCACATAAATTCTCCCGAAGCCAGTTCCTGTTTGTCCAGCAAGTGAAAACCTTTGAAGCCTCTGAACATATTGAAGCCTTTCAGATTAAGGTTCATGGCTTCAGAAAAATCAGCAAGGAAGGGTGGCAGAAAGCATCGAGGAGAAACATCAAGAGATCTGCCCGATGACCTCTCAGAGCTGTACAAGACAGATCCTGAAGAGGATTACAATCAGCGCAAGACGCGAATCCAATGGATTCGATGCTATTGGGCAGAACAGTGGTTCAAGTACAGATTTGTGACCAAGGAATATGCTGAAAAGAATGCCATCAAGCGACCATGGGGAGACATCCTCTACAAAAATCTTCAACCCAGGACCAGAGATGAAGCCATTGAACAAGGCTTCTATCCCTGCATGGTCTGTGGATCACAGCCTGTGGATGCTGACCCATTGTCCCTGCTATGGTGTCGTGACGACAATCTGTTTAAGCGCAACTTCCAGTTTGCCCAACACTCAGCGAAGCAGAACAAGAAGACTTTGGGTTTAGATTTCAACCCTGGTCCCTCTGCTCCCCGTGCCGATGGAACTCACGAACCTGAACCCAATCTTCTTGGGCCCTTCTACAATATTGAAGGCCTCATCACTCACATCGTGGTTCAAGGGACAGCCGTGAATGAGCCTGCAGATGACGCTGAATCAGATGAAGCGCCTGCACCGCCGAAGCCAAAGAAGCTGAAGCAGCCAAAAGCTTCAAAGCCGGCCTCTGCACCAAAAATCTCACGGGCGAAGCCACTAGCAACTGCACCTCTTGAAGACAGTGTGCAGTCTGAAGATTTGTCACGCATCTCCAAGCCCCAGAAGGTCAAGATGCCTCTGCCACACACCGGCCAAGAGCTAACAGCTGCTGCCATTCTGCGCAATGATGCCATTGATCTGTCAAGTGATGAAGATCTTGCAGACGACCCTCTTGAGCAACTCATCAAGAGAAAAGAAGAAGCAGAAATCTTCAATGATCTGCCTCTCTTTCATGTAACAATCATCCACAACTTCATTGATGAATGGTTTGACACGCCAAACATCAGCTTCGAAGATCTGCAACTACCCATTGGCCTCAGTGTCGCCTTCCATGGCGCCATTGCTTCAGAGCTAGCCCTCGCTCAGCGCATCGTCGAACTGAAGCAAAAGATTGACTATGAAAAGGCTCATTTCAAGAAGCATATGTCCCATCTTAGCGTGCAAGAGGTGAAAAACTTCAAGATTATGCTGCACGAGCTCAAAGAAGCCTTTCTAAAGAAACGCGCAGAAGCTCAAGGTTCTCGGGAGCGTATGAAGAACCTGGCTGACAAGTGTGTGCAAGGCTACAACGAAGCTAAGAAGCGCAAGGCCCTTGGGCGTCCGGGCATTTATCCCAGGATGGCTGCTAAGCAGAAGAAGAAGCCCATTGTGACCGAACCTCTCGCACCAAGGCAGGATGCAGATCCCATTGTCTTCCCAACTAGAATGACTGGCTCGAAGCCAAAAAGCCGGTCAACTGCTTCAGAGCTGAAGAAGACGAGGACTGCTGAGGCTGAAGCCAGGAAGAGGAAACATCCTGAAGCCTCTCCTACTGCCCCCTCTAAGAAGAAGAGGAAGACCAAGAAAGAACAGGCTGCTCCCACAGAGCCTTTGATTGTTGAACCCATTTCCATGGTTCGTCCTGTCGCTGAACGCCAACTGACAATCCATGAGCCCACTTTCACAGAGGCTCATGAAGCTGAAGACTTTCGAGCAGCTGATCTCATCGCTGCTGACGACATTGGTCACCATGACCATGTAGAAGATGGTGCGGTCCTTCCTCAGCCCGAGCACAGCGAACTCATCAGCATTGGTCGTCCTCTGACGCCAATTGCTCAGGATGCTTCATGGGCTGATCGCCCACAAGAGGAAGAAGACTTTGAGGCCCAGCCAACTCCAACTACACAGGCGTCGCCTGCGTTGCGCAGGCTTCGCAAAGGACCAAGGCCTCCAGTCTCTGCGTCTGAAGCTGAAGCTGCTGAAGACATTCCAGCTGCATCAGCCGATGAAGAAGAAGTCCCACAAGCTGCTACTCCCCTGTCCCACCAAGAAGCAGTTCTCGAGGAGAACGTGGTTGTGACCGACCCTCCAGCTCGTCAAGTGGAGGTTGAAAATCTTGAGGCTGCCACCACCAACACCAATGAAGCCACTGACGTTGTCATGGCTGAAGCTAATGTGGAGCCCTCCCCAACAAAAGCACCAGAAGTCAGCGAAGCCACTGATCCCACTGCTTCTGTTCCTGCGCCTGCTGCCGGTCCTTAGTTCGACTATAATGTTGAGCACACGCCTCAGGTACAGAAGCCAATCCCAAGATTGCCCAGGTTCCCAGGTCCTACATCAGCACCTGGATCCTTCAATATCAATGGCTGCAGAGCAGACAACACATTCTTCAATAGCTCCAGGAACCCCTACTCAAGGGAAAGAATATCATCTGATTGGTTCTGGAGCTATCCGCAGCGAAGCTATTACTCCTGCATTCTATACAATCAAGGTCGCATCTTCCCACACAAGCATCTTGACATTGAAGCAATAGCTGGTCTGCCCTATCTGGAAGAAGCTCTGGATTGCTTCAAAGAGGTTGGATTGCTGCCATTCGTCACTGACTAAGAGCATTGGAACGAAGAGTTGCTGCTCCAATTCTATGCCACACTTCACATCCGCGGGTATAACAGAGATCCGAAGACTTGGGTTCTGGAGTAGATGACAGGAAACATTCATCACGAAGCCAAAGCCTTTGACATCATTGAGCTCACTGGTCTACCCACTCCCGGCGATCTCTAGGAATCTGGCTGTCAACTTCACAGTGAAGCTGTGGAGAGCATCTTTCAGGAGCCTGAACCTAACATGAGTTAGATGCTCAGTATGATGAAGCCATTACCCCAAGATGCTGCATATCCCAAAGAGTTCTTTGTTGAATACCTAGAGTATCTGCCAAGGACTATTTATCACATCATAAGGTGAACTCTCTGGCCCATCAAAGGGCACTCTCCACATGCCAAGCTGGAAGGTGCAATGAAGACTTTGGTCTTCTATATTCTTCATGGAAAATGCTTCAATGCACAGGACTTCTTCATTCGCCAACTTGCTGCATCAGGCTCTGATCTGTTTGGCTTGAAGTTCTACGCCCCATGGGTAATGCGGCAGATCAAACTTCACTCCGCTATCTCATATCAGCCATCTGCTCGCAATCATCGGATTTTTCTGCCTGATGTGGATATGTCTATTGAAGCCATCTATCCTGAGCCTGCCAAGGAACCTCTAAGTCTTCAGAATGCAGAGCATCAAAGTTTTTCTCAGAACATTGAAGGAGTTGAAGCAGTCACTCGTGTGTATCCTTTGGCTGGCACTACACGTGCACCGCATCCTGCTCTCACTGAAGCCACTGACAGTACAACTTCCCCACGACCCAAGAAGTGCACTCGTGTTCTCAATGACCGAGAGCTTCTTGTGGCTCGTCATCAAAAACAGGATAGGCATCATGACTGGCTGAAGCGTCAAATGCAAAGCCTCTTGGTGGATGTTAATCGCATTCGCAATCTTGCCACCAAGAATGCCTTTGTTGCTCATGAAACCTCTCGACGCACATGGAAAGGGCTGACGCTGATGTGTTCTAAAGATGATCTTCAAGAGGATGGCTTCTCTGAGCGCTTCAAGTTTGACTCCACACCTCCTCGAAGGGAAGTGCTGCGACGAACTCCATCTCTTGAAGACTCTGAGTTCTCTTCCTCTGCTGCAACTGTAAATGCCAGAGTGATCGAGGATGACGACGATGCTACTTCACCGCCGCCTCCTTCAGCATGCTTCGACACTGCTCCAAGCTCTTCTGCACCGCCGAACACCACCAACGACCCTGCTGCTTCACCTACTCTTCATGGGAACGAGTAGAGGCTCTATGTCTTCAAACCTTTTTGGTCCTTACTGACAAAAGGGGGAGAAGCATATGAGTTTAATAGTCTTCAAGCGGGTCCATATGGGCGGGTGCTTCATATTTTGCTTCGTGTTTACAACTCTCGTTTTGATACATTTGGTTCTTTGAGTTGTAACACTTAAACTCGATGGTTGTCTGCTACCTATTTGCCATTTTGTGATGCGATGATAAATTCCGCATGTGCGACGATAAATTCCGCACTTAGATCATTTTGCAGACGTCCATTTTCCATTATGCATGTCATTATCTTCACATACCTTCACATGCATAGTGGATTGTCATCATAAGTTGAAGAGGATCTCCACAAGCACAACCTGCCATGTGCATTTGCATTCCAAAAGCAAACTACTTATATGCACATCTGCAGGGGGAGCCCTTGCAACTTATGAAGACAATTCCTTATCCTTTACAATTTCACATATTATATTCCCCGTTGAAAACTTCAACTAGTTTGTCATCAATCACCAAAAAGGGGGAGATTGTAAGTGCATCTAGTGCCACCCCTAGTTGGTTTTGGAGTATTGACGACAAACCTAGTTGAGGGACTAATGTGTTTGTGAGAATTGCAGGATAACACAGGTAGAAGTCCCTCATTGATTCGGTTTTCCTACCAGAGATGACCCCTAAAAATGTATGAAGACATTGATGTCAAAGGTGGTATATGAAGATATTCACATTGAAGACTATGACAAGAGAAGACATCGCATGAAGCCTATGGAGCTCGAAGACTTAGATCTTTCGTAGTTCTTTTTCTTCTTCTTTGTTGAGTCATAGTAACCACCGTACTGTTAAGTGGGGTCCAAGAGAACCAGTCAGAATGACTGAAGTGATGCTTAACCAAAACCTATGTCTTCGAGTGAAGACTATGAGAGCGAATCTTGTCCAGAGTCGGACAAGTCAGCTTTGCTTGTAGCCCAAGTAAAGTTGTCGTGTGAGTTTGAAATCTGACCGTTGGAACATGTGTCAGTTCCTTAGTGACCCAGGGTCATTTTGGACAAATGAGGTCGGGTTGCCTAGTGGCTATAAATAGCCCACCCCCTACAACCATAAACGGTTGGCTGCTCAGAGTTAGTGTACAGCTTTTGTCGTTTGAGAGCAACCCACCTCGAAGCCCTTGAGAGAGAATTCCTTGCGAGGATAAAGCCCTAACCACCCAGAGCCAAAGAGAATTAGGCATCACTTAAGTCTTCTTGTCTGTGTGATCTGAAGACTTATTACACTTGAGGACTGTGAATCCTCCAGCCAGTTAGGCGTCGCGTTCTGAGCATCCAAGAGACATTGTGGATTGCCGGTGAATGAAGTCTGTGAAGGTTTGGGAGTCTACCTTGAAGACTTACCAAAGTGATTGGGCGAGGTCTGTGTGACCTTAGCTCAAGAGGAATACGGTGAGGACTGGGTGTCCTGAGCTGCGTGTTCAGGACTGGGTGTCCGGGACTGTGTGTCCTCAGGCTTAAATACCTAGCCGCCCTAACCAGACGTACAGTTGTCACAGCAACTAGAACTGGTCCAACACATCATTGTCTTCAACGAGTCACTGGTTTCATCCTTCCCTTCTCTTTTTGTACTGTTACTCCTTGTGAAGTCATTGTATGATTGCACTACCTTTTATCTTCACTGAGTGACTGCGTTTTCTGTTTGGCTTCATAATATCTTCCTACCTGATCCTTACTACATTGCTACTATTAGTCATTGTGCTTTCACTCTGTTGAATACTTGACTATGGCTTGCCTAGTGTAGTCTACCTTCTGCTATAGGGTAATAGGTTTATTTCTATCGTTTGTCTTTATAACTTCCACGTTTTGAAGACTTTCATAAAAATCGCCTATTCACCCCCCTCTAGTCGATATAACGCACTTTCAACCCAGAGTGGTTAGCCAACCCGGTGCTTGTACTAAAAAAGAAAGGCACCTGGCGTATGTGTGTGGATTACACCGATTTAAACAAGGCTTGTCCGGCTGACCCTTTTTCTCTCCCCCGTATTGATCAGATCATCGATGCTACGGCGGGTTGCGCACGTTTGAGTTTTCTGGACGCTTATTCAGGTTATCATCAGATCAAGATGACAGTTAAGGACCAGGAGAAGACAACTTTGATCACTCCGTTTGGAGCCTTCTGCTATGTGTCTATGCCCTTCGGGCTCAAGAGTGCCCAGGCAACTTATCAACGGTGTATGCAGAATTGCCTTCACAATCAGATTGGGCGTAATGTTCATGCTTATGTGGATGATATAGTGGTAAAGTCCAGGAAAGAGGAAACCTTAGTCACAGATCTGAATGAGGCCTTTGATAACCTCCGGGTCTACAAAATGATGCTTAACCAGGCCAAGTGTGTTTTGGAGTCCCAGCTGGCAAGCTCTTGTGTTTTTTGGTGTCCAACCAAGGTATTGAAGCTAACCCGGAGAAGATTAAGGCAATCACATCCCTGGCCAAACCAACATGCATCAATGCCGTTCAATGGTTGGCGGGTCATGTTGCTGCTTTGAGCCGGTTCATAAGCCGGTTAGGAGAGAAGGCGATGCCTTTATATCAGATGATGAAGAAAACGGATGATTTCATTTGGAGCAATGCTGCGAACTCTGCTTTTGAGGATCTGAAGAAACAGCTTGCTGAGCCGCCGGTCCATGCTGCTCCAGTTGAGAAAGTGCCGCTATTGTTATACGTAGCCGCCAACTCACGAGCTATTAGTGTGGAAATTGTGGTGGGGCGTAAGGAGGTTTGCAAGGAACATCCGTTTCAACGGCCAGTTTACTACGTCAGTGAGGTGTTGATTGAATCTAAACAAAGATATCCACATTGGCAGAAGCTCGTGTATGGAGTGTTCATGGCGAGCCGGAAGCTCAAACATTACTTTCAAGGTCACCCAATCACTGTGGTTAGCTCTGCTCCTTTGGGAGACATCATTCAAAATAGAGAAGCCACTGGACGAGTCACCAAGTGGGCCATTGAGCTTGGGTCTCATGGGTTGAAGTATGTACCACGTACTGCGATCAAGTCTCAAGCACTGGTTGACTTTATTAATGACTGGACAGAGATGCAGATGCTGGAGGAGAAACCAGACAACACGTATTGGACTATTCACTTTGATGGGTCCAGAGAGTTGGAAGGCTCGGGGGCTGGAGTTGTTTTAACCTCCCCTCGAGGTGACAAATTTTGTTATGTGTTACGGCTGATGTTTCCTTGCACTAACAACACAGCGGAATATGAAGCATTGCTCCATGGTCTTCAAATGGCTAAAGAGATGAGCCTGAGCCGGGTCGGGTGTCTTGGCGACTCAGATTTGTTAGCTCAACAGGTGTCAGGCAAGTGGGATTCCAAAGATCCTCTCATGGTGGCTTATCGCCGGGAAGTTGATGCTGTTGCAGGGCATTTTAAAGGTTATCAGGTGGAGCACATTGACCGTAGGGAGAACGAAGCGGCGGATGCTTTAAGCCGGTTGGGATCTCAGTGTAAGCCGGTGCCACCTAACACCTTTTTGGATGTTTTGCATAACCCGTCTGTTAAGTTACCTACAGAAGAAGATCTAGCCGTTCCTGACCCGGAGGCGCAGTTGGTGGCGGCTCTTCACGTCATCCCAGATTGGACCGTACCATTCTTGGCTTACATGACCCGGGGCGAGTTGCTAGTGGATGAGACCCTGGTCCGACAGATAACCCGGCGGTCTAAGTCAATGACGATTTCTGACGGAGAACTATACCATCGCAGTGTCTCTGGAGCGTTTCAGTGGTGTGTTTCCCCTGAAGAAGGCCAAGAAATACTTCATGAGATCCATGAAGGTGATTGTGGTCATCACGCCGGGTCAAAATCTCTGGTGGCCAAAGCTTTTCGTTATGGTTTTTATTGGTTGACGGCTCACGCTGATGCAGAAGATCTGGTCAGTAGATGTGATGGATGTCAAAAATTTGCACGACGAGCACATGTGCCGGCTCAAGAGTTGCGGATGATTCCAATCACTTGGCCGTTTGCGGTCTGGGGGCTTGACATGGTTGGACCTTTCAAAAGGTTTAAGGATAAAAAGACACATCTTTTAGTGGCAGTTGACAAATGCACAAAGTGGGTTGAGGCAGAACCAGTGAGTAAGTGTGATGCGGCCACAACGGTTCAGTTCATGAAAAAGGTGATCTTCCGTTTTGGTTTTCCACACAACATTATCACTGACAATGGTACCAATCTATCCCAAGGGTCTATGGAGGAGTTCTGTCAGCGCGAGCATATCCGGCTTGATGTCTCTTCTGTAGCTCATCCCCAATCCAATGGTCAGGCTGAGAGAGCAAATCAGAAAATATTGAAAGGTCTCAAGCCCCGGCTTATGGTTCCCTTACAGCGAACACCGGGTTGTTGGGTAGAGGAGTTACCCTCGGTGCTGTGGAGTATCAACATGACCCTAACAGATCTACAGGTTATACACCCTTCTTCATGATTTATGGAGCGGAAGCAGTGTTGCCTAGTGACATCCGTCATGACTCGCCCCGTGTGGCGGCTTATGTTGAAGCTAACAATGAACAAGCCAGACAGGATGGACTTGACTTGTTAGATGAGGAAAGAGACTTAGCAGCGACTCGATCAGCAATTTATCAACAGGACCTGTGCCATTATCACAGCCGCCGGGTTAAATCCAGGACTTGTCAAGAAGGTGACTTGGTGCTCTGGCTCATCCATGATCTATCAGATGCACACAAGCTATCTCCACCTTGGGAAGGACCCTTTGTGGTCAACAAGAACTTAAACAATGGGTCATATTACCTCATTGACGTTCGAGAGCACAAAGACTCACGTAAGTCGGAAGAGGAGACCCGCCAGCCATGGAACATTGCTCAACTTCGGCCATACTACACCTGAGCCACCGACTCTCATCATGTACATACCTTGACGTTATATATACTATGATAAGTAATAAAGCAGGACCATCGGTCTCTTTTCTTTTCAGAAAGATTATACATCTTTATTATTTTTTACAACTATTTTCAAATGACTATTAAGGAGCTGATCATATTTGAATCAAGTCTAACCTTTTTTGGTCCGGCTTATGATCGTATTCGAATCTAGCTGCAACTATCATGGTCACTTGGGGGCTTCCTGTTCAAACCCAGGTCGTATTCGAACCAAAGAGAACATAGATGTCGTAACCCTTTTGATCGGCTCAAAGCCAAACTCACTAGGGGGCTTCTTGATCATATGCGAATCACAGCTTAACCCCTTTTGGGTCCGACTTGGATTGTATTTGAATCAGGGTCGTTAAAAACCTCTCAAGGTCATTTGGGAGCTTCCTGTTCAAACATGGGTCATATTCGAATCAAAGAGAACATAGTTGTCAGTACCCTCTTGATCGGTGCTACGCCAAAGCCACTGGGGGCTATATGGTCGTATTCGAACCTTAGCTTAACCCCTTTGGTCTGGTTTACTGATCGTATTCGAATCAAAAACCCCAACCTTTAATTACAAGGTTAATTTTGTTTAACACCTATTATTTTCCTTATTGGTTTTTTGTTGTCTCAACTTCACAAATAATCAGCATGGTCTTTTCACCGGCTGGACTATCTGACGACAGGCCGCCGGGGCATGATAATCATTAAGTATTCAGAAGCATTGACTTCTCAAAAAAGACTGGATTATCAACTTCATCACCCGCGTCATTTAAACCGGTGGTCCAGAGATCAAAGGTACAGGTGTGGCTATTGTTTATGAACAGTTGCTTTCTGTATTAATCAAAGGTTATTTCAGCCTTGTTTCTTTTTACATCTGGTTCTGTTTTTTACTATGATAAAAATATTGGCTATAAACCGGGTGTTCTAACCCGTTTGGTACTAAGCCACCAAGCCAGTTTTTTCCTTTTTATCTACAGGAACAGAGTTGAAGTATTGCAGGGACAACCATAAATATGATGCATATATTAACATCAGAAAGCACAGAGTAACACACGGTGTCTTATGCGCGATAGCATAGGCAGAATATGCAGTGTTTTCAAAACTAATCTAGTACAAGGCTTTTACAAGCCCATGAAGATGGTCATCACTCCTCCCTCGCCGGTTCACCGCCCTTTGCTGATTGGAAGCTGGGTTTTGACCAATCAAAACCGTTTACGGCAATAAATTCTGCTTCTTCGTCAATCAGGCCTGCCGGATCAACTTCCGGAGCAAATGTATGTTCATGAACATGCGGGATTAAATCTGTCACCTTGTACGAGGGAGTTGCCATCTTCTTATTTTCCACATCAAAACCCGGCTAATACTTGTCGATATTGGTTTCATCTCCAAGAATAGTCGCCTGAGGTCGAACTCCGCGCACGCAAGCCATGAAGTCATCTTGTTCAAAGGGAGATCCGTCTTCCTTCACGGTAGGATACCCTCTGGCTACATCCGCCGGGTCTAGATCTGGCACCCAAGCCTTGGAGTGGCTCAGGGTAGTCAAAGCTCCGGCTCTGGCATAGGAGCGCTTCACTTCTTGGAACCTGGCGGGTAAGATTGACAGCTTTTTTAAGACGTCATTGAGCCGGTTGGGTCCTTGATTGGCAGGAGAGATAGCGGCAAGTGCCCGTTGTGCGCCAATATACAATTGCTCCACTAAGGTATACACCGCCTTCAGTTTAATCGCATTGTCTTGGCTCAGATTCTTGCTTCGTGGGCCTGCACATATTTTGTAAACAAAGAGTCAGCTAGCGGTTTATATTCCGGATCAACAGAAAGTACACAATATCAAATACAGATGGCTTACCAAAGATGGCGGCCACCATTTGAGACACCCGGTCCTTTAATCCGGTCTGCTCCGTTGTAACCTCTTCAAGGGCTGCCTCAGCTTTCTCGACGCGTTGTGTCAACGACGTTTTTTCCTCAGCCCAGGTTTTCTTCTTGACAGTCAAGCTGGTTTTCAAATTTTCCGTCTCAGCAAGACTCAGTTGCAGTTTGGAGTCAGCAGACTTGATTTCTGCTTCCTGATCGGCTAGCCGGGTCTTTGCATTAGTTAATTGCGAGTTCAATTCAGATAAAGCATTCTACAAAATGTACACAGATGTATCAAGGTTTCCATTAAAGTCCAAGAGTCAAGATTCAAGTCTCAAGTACTTTTGCATTACAAAACCACTTGACACTTGGGGGCTAATGTATGCCAAAACAATTTCTTAATACTTCAAGTCCCAAATACTTTACAAAGTAACAACACTTGGCACTTGATAACGCACAAGTATAGGGGATCGCAACAGCTTTCGAGGGTAGAGTATTCAACCCAAATTTATTGATTCGACACAAGGGGAGCCAAAGAATATTCTCAAGTATTAGCAGCTGAGTTGTCAATTCAGCCACACCTGGAAACTTAGTATCTGCAGCAAAGTGTTTAGTAGCAAAGTAATATGATAGTGATGGTAACGCTAACAAAAGACTAATGAAAGCAAAGTAATGTTTTTGGTGTTTTGTAGTGATTGTAACAATAGCAACAAGAAGGTAAATAAGCATAAACCAGTATATGGAAAGCTCGTAGGCATCAGATCAATGATGGATAATTATGCCAGATGCGGTTCATCATGTAACGGTCATAACATAGGGTGACACAGAACTAGCTCCAATTCGTCAATGTAATGTAGGCATGTATTCCGAATATAGTCATACGTGCTTATGGAAAAGAACTTGCATGACATCTTTTGTCCTACCCTCCCTGTGGCAACGGGGTCCTAATGGAAACTAAGGGATATTAAGGCCTCCTTTTAATAGAGAACCGGAACAAAGCATTAGCACATAGTGAATACATGAACTCCGCAAACTACGGTCATCACCGATAAGTATCCCGATTATTGTCACTTCGGGGTTCACGGATCATAACACATAATAGGTGACTATAGACTTGCAAGATAGGATCTAGAACTCACATATATTGATGAAAACATAATAGGTTCAGATCTGAAATCATGGCACTCGGGCCCTAGTGACAAGCATTAAGCATAGCAAAGTCATAGCAACATCAATCTCAGAACATAGTGGATACTACGGATCAAACGCTAACAAAACTAACTCGATTACATGGTGAATCTCATCCAACCCATCACCGTCCAGCAAGCCTACGATGGAATTACTCACGCACGGCGGTGAGCATCATGAAATTGGTGATGGAGGATGGTTGATGATGACGACTGCGACGAACCCCCCTCTCCGGAGCCCCGAACGGACTCCAGATCAGCCCTCCCGAGAGGTTTTAGGGCTTGGCGGCGGCTCTGTATCGTAAAACGCGATGATTTCTTCTCCCTATTTTTTTCTCCCCGAAAGCAGTTATATAGAGTTGGAGTTGGAGTCGGGGGGTCTCTAGGGGGCCCATGAGGTAGGGGGCGCGCCCTAGGAGGGGGGCGCCCCCCACCCTTGTGAGAAGGGTGTGGGCCCCCTGGTCTTCATCTTTGGCGAGGATTTTTTATTATTTATTGTAAGGTATTTCGTGGAGTTTCAGGTCATTCCGAGAACTTTTGTTTTCTGCACATAAAACAACATCATGGCAATTCTGCTGAAAATAGCGTCAGTCCGGGTTAGTTCCATTCAAATCATACAAGTTAGAGTCCAAAACAAGGGAAAAAGTGTTTGGAAAAGTAGATACGACGGAGACGTATCAACTCCCCCAAGCTTAAACCCTTGCTTGTCCTCAAGCAATTCAGTAGACAAACTGAAAGAAATAAAGAAAAACTTTTACAAACTCTGTTTGCTCTTGTTGTTGTAAATATATCAAGCTAGCATTCAAGTTTTCAGCAAAGATTATAACTAACCATATTTGCAATAATTCTTAGGTCTCATGATTACTCATATCAATAGCATAATCAACTAGCGAGCCATAATAATAAATCTCGCATGACAACACTTTCTCAAAACAATCATAATATGATATAACAAGATGGTATCTCGCTAGCCCTTTCTGAGACCGCAAACATAAATGCAGAGCACCTTTAAATATCAAGGACTGACTAGACATTATAATTCATGGTAAAAGATATCCAATCATAGTCATACCCAATATAAATTAACAGTAATGAATGCAAATGACAGCTGCGCTCTCCAGCTAGTGCTTTTTAATAAGAGGGTGATGACTCAACATAAAAGTAAATAGATAGGCCCTTCGCAGAGGGAAGCAGGGATTTGCAGAGGTGCCAGAGCTCGGTTTTAAAATAGAGGTGAATAATATTTTGAGCGGTATACTTTCATTGTCAACATAACAACCAAGAGATGGTGATATCTTCCATGCTACACACATTATAGGCGGTTCCCAAACAGAATGGTAAAGTTTATACTCCCCCTCCACCAACAAACATCAATCCATGGCTTGCTGGAAACAATGAGTGCCTCCAAAATACATCATGCCCCAGGGGGAGTTTTGTTTGCAATTATTTTGATTTAGTTTGCATAAAGCATGGGACTGGGCATCCCGGTGACCAGCCCTTTATCTTGTGAGTGAGGAGCGGAGTCCACTCCTCTTGAGAATAACCCGCCTAACATGGTAGATACAGACAACCCTAGTTGATACATGAGCTATTCGAGCATACAAAACAGGATGATTATTTGAAGGTTTAGAGTTTGGCACATACAAATTTACTTGGAACGGCAGGTAGATACCGCATATAGGAAGGTATCGTGGACTCATGTGGAATAACTTTGGGG
The DNA here is from genome assembly GCF_056163025.1 of Triticum urartu. Classification (NCBI taxonomy): domain Eukaryota; kingdom Viridiplantae; phylum Streptophyta; class Magnoliopsida; order Poales; family Poaceae; genus Triticum; species Triticum urartu. The sequence goes on from NC_141877.1 coordinate 311,480,082, forward strand.
TTTAAGGAGTTTGGATGCACAAGCAGTATTCCCGCTTAGTACAGGTGAAGGCTAGCAAAAGACTAGGAAGCGACCAACTAGAGAGCGACAACAGCCATGTACATGCATTAAAATTAATAAACATTGGATGCAAGCATGAGTAGGATATAATCCACCATGAACATAAATATCGTGAAGGCTATGTTGATTTGTTTCAACTACATGCGTGAACATGTGCCAAGTCAAGTCACTTAAATCATTCAGAGGAGGATACCACCCTATCATACCACATCATAACCATTTTAATAGCATGTTGGCACGCAAGGTAAACCATTATAACTCATAGCTAATCAAGCATGGCACAAGAAACTATGATCTCTAATTCTCATTGCAAACATGTTTATTCATAACAAGCTGAATCAAGAACAATGAACTCATCATATTTACAAAAACAAAAGAGGTCGAGTTCATACCAGCTTTTCTCATCTCAGTTAGTCCATCATATATCATCATAATTGCCTTTCACTTGCACGACCGAACGATGTGAATAATAATAAGAGTGCACGTGCATTGGACTAAGCTGGAATCTGCGAGCATTCAATAAACAGGAGAAGACAAGGCAATATGGGCTCTTTTGTCAGATAAACAATAATGCATGTAAGAGCCACTTCAACAAGTTAATCATGGTCTTCTCCTACTGACCCCCAAAGAAAAGAAAAGAAATAAAACTATTTACACGGGAAAGCTCCCAACAAGCAAAAGAAGAAAAGGAAATATTTTTGGGTTTTCTTTTTAATTACTACTACAAGCATGGAAAGTAAATTAATTAAAAACTACAACTATTTTTTTGGTTTTCTTAAGGTTTATTAAACACACAAGAAGAAAGCATAAAAGGAAATAAACCAGCACGGATGATACAATGAAAAAGTATGAGCACCGACATCTAGCAATGAGTGTGTGTGAACATAAATGTAATGTCGGTGGGAAATACGTACTCCCCCAAGCTTAGGCTTTTGGCCTAAGTTGGTCTATGGCCACGGCTGGCCTGGCTGATATCCATAATAATAGTTGTTGGGGTCGTACTGTGATGAGGAAGAAGAAGGCTCCGATTGCCACTGGCTGGCAATCATCTCCGGATCCCACTGATAGTTAGACTGTCGTGAAGGATCAAATTGTGGTTCCGGTTCTGGCTCCTCGGCTGGTGCAGGGTCCCGGTAGGCGTGGATAGCCATCAATGGAACAAGGTACTTGCCTAAAGTCAAATCAAACAAAGCAGGAGTAGGCAAGGTAATAGTCTCAGGATGATGTTTATTAAAGAACAATTGATATTTAAGCTCTCCTGCCCTATTCTTAACAATAAAATCATGTGCCACCATACTTTTATAATCTAAATAAACATGAGGCAGCACTTTTTCTTCCTTCTCAGCATGCCTAATAGGTATGTTAAAATGTGCAGCTAGGCGTGTGGCATAGACACCTCCAAAGATGGGACCCTTAGTACGCATACTTAACCGTATAGCAATAATGCCGCCCATACTAAAAGTGTTATCACTGTATAAGCCTTGGAGAAAAATAATAATATCAGGGATACTAAGGTTTCCAGGGTTTCTGCGACCAATTAAGCAACGACTAGCAAATAATGCAAAGTAACGTAAGACAGGAAAATGTATGCTAGTGATTCATGCATTGGAAACCTTCCTAGTTTCCCCTACAGTGATACTATTAATAAATCCCTCCACATCATCATGATGTGGTTCTTCTGTCTTGCCCCCAAAAGGGACTAAACAAATCCGACAGAAATCATAAAGTGACATCTCCTTATGCTCATCATATAAATGAAACTCCACCGTAGGTGGTGAGCTCCTAGAATGAAAATGAAAGTTTTGCACAAAGGTATTTGTGAGCAAGAGATACTGATCGCACTGGTCGTGGAGGAAAGCGGTGAGGCCTGCATGATGAGCCAACTCATGAAAATCTTCATAAATCCCGACTGCTCTCAAGAAATCCTCAGAAGGCCATTCACACGCCTGAACCTCTGCGGTGCGCGGCAAATTATACTTAGGCTTTGGTGCCTTTTCCTTCGAGCTTTGGCTCGATGAGCCCCTCAATAATCTCCTCATCATTTTCTGAAAAATTCTGAAATTTTTAGTAACTTCATAATAAAAGTAAACCAAACTCAATAATATTGATAGCAACTACTCCTACAAGTGCCTAGGGCTTATATCATGCATAAAAACTACTTTTGACCATATAAATTTGACATGCAAGCTCAAGAACAGGGTCACCTAAGCAGCACAAATTTGCAATGAATAAAGCACTAGAACAAAAACTAATTGGACCAATGGAGGAGTCACATACCAAGGAACAATCTCCCCAAGTAGTTTTGTGAGAGGTGCTTTGAGCAAGGAGATCGAAAATGGCAGCAAAACGAGCTTGGACTCGGGTTTGAGTTGGTTTTTCGTGTTTGGGGGAGGAAGATGAAGTGTGTGGCTGAAAGAATAAGTGGAGGAGGGCTACTATGGGCCCACGAGGCAGGGGGGCGCGCCCTCCACCCTCGTGGCAAGGTGGTTGCCCCTGGTGTGTTCTTTGTTCCATAAATCCTCAAATATTCTATAAAAAATCATATTTAATTTTTAGGGCATTTGGAGAACTTTTATTTTCGAGGTATTTTTATATTGCACGGATAATCAGATAACAGACAGAAAATTATTTATTTTTATTTTATTTAATATAAATAACAGAAAGTAAAAGTGGGGTACAGAAGGTTGTGCTTCTAGTTTCATCCATCTCATGCTCGTCAGAAGGAATCCACTAACAAGGTTGATCAAGTCTTGTTAACAAACCCATTCCGATTAACATGAAACCAGAGAAATTTCGAATAACACTAGGTTACCTCAACAGGGATATGCACATCCCCAATAATAAGTATATCATATTTCTTCTTGACAGTAGGAAGAGGAAATTCAAAACCTCCAAATATAATCGATGGAATTTTTCCGATAGAATTGATACTATGAACTTGAGGTTGTTTCCTCGGAAAGTGTACCGTATGCTTATTACCATTAACATGAAAAGTGACATTGCCTTTGTTGCAATCAGTAACAGCCCCTGCAGTATTAAGAAAAGGTCTTCCAAGAATAATAGACATACTATCGTCCTCGGGAATATCAAGAATAACAAAGTCTGTTAAAATAGTAACATTTGCAACCACAACAGGCACATCCTCACAAATACCGACAGGTATAGCAGTTGATTTATCAGCCATTTGCAAAGATATTTCAGTAGGTGTCAACTTATTCAAATCAAGTCTACGATATAAAGAGAGAGGCATAACACTAACACCGGCTCCAAGATCACATAAAGCAGTTTTAACATAGTTTCTTTTAATGGAGCATGGTATAGTAGGTACTCCTGGATCCCCAAGTTTCTTTGGTATTTCACCCTTAAAAGTACAATTTGCAAGCATGGTAGAAATTTCATCTTCCGGTATCTTTCTTTTATTTGTAACAATATCTTTCATGTACTTAGCATAAGGATTCATTTTAAGCATATCAGTCAATCACATACGCAAAAATATAGGTCTAATCATTTCAGCAAAGCGCTCAAAATCCTCATCATCTTGTATGGTTTGGGAGGAAAAGGCATGGATTTCTGAACCCAAGGTTCTCTTTCTTTACCATGTTTCCTAGCAACAAAGTCTTTCTTGTCATAACGTTGATTCTTTGATTGTGGGTGAGGGAGTCCTGGATTAGGGGGTATCCGGACAGCCGGATTATATCCTTTGGCCGGACTGTTGGACTATGGAGATACAAGATTGAAGACTTCGTCCCGTGTCCGGATGGGACTCTCCTTGGCGTGGAAGGCAAGCTTGGCAATACAGATATGTAGATCTCCTTCCTTGTAACCGACTTTGTGAAACCCTAGCCCCCTCTGGTGTATATATAAACCGGAGGGTTTTAGTCCGTAGGACAACATACAATCATACCATAGGCTAGCTTCTAGGGTTTAGCCTCTCTGCTCTCGTGGTAGATCAACTCTTGTACTACTCATATTATCAAGAATAATCAAGCAGGACGTAGGGTTTTACCTCCATCAAGAGGGCCCGAACCTGGGTAAAACATCATGTCCCCTACCTCCTGTTAGCATCTGCCTTAGACGCACAGTTCGGGACCCCCTACCCGAGATCCGCCGGTTTTGACACCGACATTGTTGCTTTCATTGAGAGTTCCACTGTGCCGTCGCCGTAAGGAAGGAGGCCTCGTCTCGTTGTTAAAAACAACATTACCGCCGGGGGAGCCCTGGCTGTCGGCCAAACTCTCCGGCTAGGCAGTTTCATCATGACCGCACGTTCGGCCGCTGCACCGACAATGACTTCTAGGGTCATCAAAAACAGCCTCCACGTCGGTTTGGAATTTTCAGAGCAGATGGATCCAATGGAGCTCTCTTCCCTAAACGAGCTCTTGGATCGTATCGCCGCCTTGGGAGTCGCTACAGACTATGATCGAATTGGGATTAAACCCGATCAAATGGAGATTAACTCTCCACCGGTCACCCATCATATTGCGGTGGTGGAGGAACAATGCGGCGATTCTTCCTCTATCTTGAGGACTAACTATGTCCGGATTCCTGAACTCTCCGAGCCGGACACCCATTTACGGGAGGACATCACCCAAGCCCTGAACCTAGAGTCAGGTAGCGGGCCAGACTTATCGGGCAACATCCCGAAATCTGAACTTCTAAGATCGAAAACTCCTCGGCCCCTAGGTCTCAGATCGGGTAGGGGTTCGGACTCAAATCCACCCACCCACCCAGACATGAACGATCTTTCCCACATCAGGCAAGAGCCCCATGAAACAGTACATCATTATTGGGCTAGATTCCTCCTTGTGATGAACAAGGTTAAGGACTGTCGCGAGGAAGACACAGTCTCATTTTTCTGCAATAATTGCACGGACAAGGGAATCCTTAACGCCTTAAGTCGCCGTGACATATCACGCTTCGCTGACTTGGCGTCCATAGTACGAAAGTACTGTGCGATGGAAAGCGCTTGGAAAACCGAAACGGAATTTTGGGATAATCCGGCTCGGAATATACACCCAGTCCGAAGTAAAAGGGTGCACTATCATAAGATACCCGAGTTAGTTACAAAGAAACAAAAACCCTCTACAGGGCATGGAACCGTATTGGAGGGATGGCTCAATGGCCCCTGCAAAATTCATAGTACAGCGGATACCACACCAACACACAACCTTAGAGCATGTTGGGTACTCCGGCAGGTGGCTAAAAGTGGTGAGGATCTTCTCATCCCAAATACCACAGAGCATCATCCCGTGGATAACAATACGGTATTAACAGTCTGCGAAACCTTCACATCAAATAATAGGCGCAAGCGAACACTCCACAGCCTCGCCGAAATCTGCCACGTGGCAGCAATGAATCCATGGAGTGACACGGCTATTACCTTCAATGCCAGTGACGAACCTAAATTCCGAACAGCCCGAGCACCAGCTGCATTGATCCTCAGTCCAATTGTAGATGGCTTTCGACTCACTAAAGTACTCACGGACGGCGGCAGTGGATTGAACCTCATCTATGAGGAAACTCTTCAAAAAATGGAAATAGACTGGAACCGCATTGAGCAAAGCAGCACAACCTTTAGAGGAATCATCCCCAGTAGGGAAGCATGCTGTACCGGGAAAATCACACTAGATGTGGTATTCGGCACGCCGGAGAACTATAGGTCCGAAGAAATTACATTCCAAGTGGCCCCGTTCAGTAGTGGATACCACGCCCTTTTAGGACGGGAGGTGTTCTCGATCTTCCAAGCCATACCCCATTATGGGTACATGAAGCCCAAAATGCCCAGGCCCAACGGAATCATCACTCTCGCTAGTGATCTGGACACAGCAGTCCGCGCCAAAAACAAAACAGCCGCATTGGCCCTCGAGGCATTGTCCGAAGCCCTTTCGGCCGAGGAGTTAACCGCGCTACGCTCCACAGTGGACAGGGACGACGTGATACTTGACAAGAGATCCAAGTCCACCTCTTTTTAAACCAGCAGATGAAATAGTCAAATTCCAAGTCCACCCAACGGACCCTACAAAAACAGCCTCCATCAGGGCACAGCTAAACCCCGCCGTGGATGCCACACTACGAGAGTTCCTCGCGAGAGTTGGGACATATTCGCCTGGCACCCTTCAAACATGCCAGGAATCCCACGCAGGTTGGCTGAGCACAACCTCAATATAAAGGGATTCAAGCCGGTCAAGCAGACTCTTCGGCGTTTCTCTGAACCTAAGAGACAAGCTATGGGAGAAGAACTAGCCAAGTTATTAGAGGCCGGATTCATTAGAGAAATAAAACACCCGGACTGGCTAGCAAACCTGGTGATGGTACCAAAGAAGGACAAATCCTGGCGCCTGTGTGTCGATTTTAAGGACCTCAACAAGGCCTGCCCAAAGGATCCCTTCCCCTCCCCCGCATTGATCAAATTATCGATGCTACCGCAGGACACGAGTCATTGTGTTTCCTCGACGCATACTATGGCTACCACCAAATCAAGATGGCGAAGTCCGACCAAGCCGCAATGGCATTTATCACACCATACGGCCCCTTCTGTTTCAACACAATGCCTTTCGGGCTCAAAAACGCCGGCGCAACATATCAGCGCATGATTCAGACATGTCTGGAGAAACAGATCGGCAAAACAGTAGAGGCATACGTAGATGATGTGGTCGTCAAAACCAAACATGTCGACTCTCTAATAGACGACTTGAGGCTCACATTCGACAACCTCCAAAAATATGACATCAAGCTTAATCCGGAAAAAATGCATTTTCGGCGTACCAGCCGGAAAGCTCCAGGGCTTCATTGTCTCCAGTAGAGGAATTGAAGCCAATCCGGCCAAAATCCGAGCTCTGTTACAGTTGGCTACCCCAACAGACCTCAAACAAATCCAGAAATTAACTGGATGTGTGGCGGCTCTAAGCCGCTTTATCTCCCGCTTAGGAGAAAATTCATTACCCCTTTATCGCCTCCTTCGGCGCACCGAACACTTTGAGTGGACGGACGCTGCCACAGCCAGATTCAAAGAAATAAAAGCCATACTGGCAACCAACCCAATCCTGGCCACGCCAAACATCGGCGAGCCAATGCTGTTGTACATTGCGGCAACTCATCAGGTTGTAAGCGCAGTGCTCGTCGTCGAACGAGAAGCGGACAGACATAAATTCCCCCTTCAAAAGCTGGTATATTATGTATCCACTGTCCTCACTCCATGCAAGTCACGGTACCCACATTATCAAAAGATAGCCTATGCGGTATTCATGGCATCCCCGAAGCTGCGACACTACTTTCAAGAGTGTTTGATTACAGTAGCCTCGGAAGTGCCACTTAATGATATTATAAACAACCGTGACGCCACGGGCCGGATTGCCAAATGGGCCATTGAGCTCCTCCCGTTCGACATAACATAAAACCCCGACGAGGCATTAAATCGCAAGTATTGGCCGACTTTGTCTCCGAATGGACGGAAGCCGAACTACCTAAAGAGTACGGCGCATACTCCATCTGGATCATGCACTTCGACGGCTCCAAAATGCTGGCTGGTCTGGGGGCTGGCGTCGTCCTGATGTCCCCAACCAGAGATACAGTCCAATACATACTATAGATACTGTATACAGACTCCAACAACGTAGCCGAATACGAAGCCCTGTTACATGGTCTTCGGATGGCAGTTTCCATGGGCATTCAACGCCTGGATGTGCATGGGGATTCGAACCTTGCAATATCCCAAATAAATGGAAAGGATCTGAAGATGGCGGCCTATCGAAACGCCATCCTAAAGATGTCAGCTCGGTTCGAGGGGCTCGAATTTCACCATGTGGCTCGGGAAAACAATCAGGCGGCGGATATCCTCGCCTGCATCGGCGCAAATCGCGATGCGATCCCCCCCAACATCTTTTTGGAGAGGTTGTTTAAGCCATCCGTGGTATGGGAAGGGGACACCGGTAACAATAGTCCGGACCCGGCCAAAATACCCGATACCTAACACTCTAACATAATCGGAGGCTCTGCCACCGAAATAACACCTTCAGCCCATGTAATAATGGCCATCATTGCCCCGTGGACAGAACCATTCCTGGCCTACCTAACTAGGCAGGAACTTCCCGAGGACCAAAATGAGGCACGCTACATAGTGCGGCAATCTAGAGCCTACAGGGTCCACGAGGGAGAGCTGTATAAAAAAAGTACTACCAGAATCCTTCAAAGGTGCATCTCCGGAGAGGAAGGGCGGAAGCTTTTGGCAGAAATTCACGCCGGACTCGGCGGCAACCATGCCGCAGCCCGGGCCCTTGTAAGAAAGGCCTTCCGTATAGGTTTTTATTGGCTGACGGCCCAGGCAGACGTAGAGGACTTGGTCCAACGCTGCGTCGGTTGCCAGCCTTTTGTAAACCAAAGCCACATGCCACCCATCGCCCTCCAAACAATCCCCATTACCTGGCCCTTCGCGGTCTGGGGGCTTGACATGGTTTGACCCCTTAAAGGGGGAACTCATAAGAAAAAATACTTACTGGTCATGGTGGATAAATTCACCAAATGGATAGAAGCCAAACCTGTTAAAACGGCCAAATCCGGACCTGTGATAGACTTCATATCCGGGGTTGTACACCGTTATGGCTTCCCCCACAGCATCATCACTAACAACGGCACGAACTTCACGGCCGACGAGGTAAAACTCTGGTGCAGCAACATGGGCATCAAGCTCGATTATGCTTCTGTCTATCACCTACAAACCAATGGCCAAGTTGAGTGAGCAAATGGTCTTATCATGAGCGGCATCAAACCCAGACTAGTGCGGTCCTTAAGGGAGTCTAACACGCACTGGGTAGAGGAACTCGACTCCGTACTCTGGGGGCTGCGGACCATGCCGAATCGTACTACCGGATACACACCCTTCTTTATGGTGTACGGCGCAGAGGCGGTTCTGCCCTGTGACATAATTCATGACTCACCTCGAGTGCGCATGTATGAAGAAAGAGAATTCGAGCTCAATCGGCAGGATAGTCTGGACACCCTGGAGGAGGAGCGCGACATGGCAAAAGCCCGTTCCGCATTCTATCAGCAACAGGCTCGCAGATACCAAAGCAGAGAAGTACGGGCCAAAACTTATAACGTTGGCGAGTTAGTTCTACGCCTGCCGGAGAAGAAAAAACCAAGCTCGAGCCCAAATGGGAAGGTCCCTTCATTATTGAACAAGTTCTTACCGATGGAGTGTACCGTCTGCGGGATGCATCAAATAATCGAGTTGAGCCGAACCCATGGAACGCAACCTGACTCCAAAGATTCTACGCTTAGTGCCGGACTCTATGTTCGTCTCTTTCCTCTATCAATTTTTTGCATATACATTATCTGTCTTATTTCTCTTCCTTTCTTTTATTCTTTCTCAAGGCCTTTAAGGGCCAACTTGTGCCCCGCTTGCACACTATTGACGCACTAACTGCGCCCATTATACCTAGGGGCTTCTTACATAGAAGCTTAATTATTTATCTGGGCTTCATGCCCCGCACATGTGTTATTCTTCTGCATGTACCTTTTCTTCACCATTATATGCATCGATATGACTTAAGTTTTGGCCAAGCTGGGTTGCCTGGCTCTTGTATTTATGCCTACGTTCTCGTTAATTCGACTAGGGCATAAGGGGAGCACCTATGCGATTGTTACTGTCGGGTCAGCTAGATGTGTACCTCAGACTGGGTGAAGCTGAAAGCTAGCGTTGTTAAGGGAATACTCGGTCGGTGAACAAAAGATGATTTTTATTTATTTTCCATATGTGCCCCTAGATGTTTTTGCCTGCGTTTCCTCTCGCAGTCCGGACATGCACTTTAGGGCATGCGTACCCAGGGAAAGGAACCCCTGACGGAACTATTCTCCCTGGAAGATGTTTCTTACTACCCATGTAATATAACATAACTAGTTGGATACTTGTCTGTTCAAGCACTAATGACCCCTACGCCTGGTTTCCACGCATACCCCGGTTCTTATATAACTGAGCGGGTATTCGGACACACTCCGGACTATCGGGTCCTGAGGTTGAAGTGAAAAGGTCCGCCGTGACAAATGATTTACAATCCGGCTAGAAGGCATTATACATGTCACTTCAACTACATAGTCATGTAGACTGACTAAATTCCTCTTCGATACCATCCAACAGGCTGTCTAGCCTACAATCCTGTTGGGAATACTTTGCGGCTAATTCTACTTGCCCATACACTAAGCTAACGGGGATCTCTTTCCCATCGGGCCCCACAGGTCCGACCTCAGCCATGCGGTTTGGGTCAGCCTTGGTATACCGCGTCTTCACCATGGCCCAGGCTTCCCTAGCACCTTGACGGCATGCCGATATCTTCCATAATCGGAAGCGCCACCATGCTCCCTTGAGCTTCTCCGCAAGCTCTCCAATGCCTTCTGGCAGGGAGACGGATGGCCACAAGGCCTGGGCAATACCTTGCACCACCTGCCGAACTTGTTCGTGCAGTTGTGAGAGCTCGGGTAGAAGATCACCCGCAGACCCGGGCATCTCCTCCGCGGGACGACCCGTCAGCATACCTGCAGACATAATTCTGTTAGCCAGCTTCTCCGCCGCCCTACTTTTAAGGGTTCATCCAAGCACTTACTGAAAATGCCGCATCGAAGCCATTTATTCTCCTTCTTGGAGTCCGCAAGCTAGGCTCGAACATCCTTCAGTTCCACGCTCAGCTTGGTATTGGCGTCTTGGAGATTGTTTTTCTCTCGTCTGACCTCAGTCAGCACGCGTTCGCCAGCCTTTAGCTGTCGTACGACATGCTGGTCCTTCGGATTCTCTCTGGCTTCATCTGTGATATCTATTGTTAGATCTGCAGCCACACCGCACGCTATATGGTACCTATCATTGTTTGAAAGAAATGTTACCAGCTGGGGACTTTTTAGGTTCCTTCAATGCGGCAACGGCGGCCCGAAGTTGGGTCTTGCATTCCTCCAGCTCCTGTGGTAGTCGAGTATTCTCCTCTGTAAGAACCTGCACAATAGATGATCCTTAAATCGGTTCTGCTAACTGTTTCAAGTCTCAGGGGCTACTGATACATATAATCGTCAAATTTGCTTACTCGTACATCCCTTACATACTGGTCTGTGGCTCTGGCTAGACCATTTTGAGCAGCACGGAGGTACGCGTCTCCAGAATTGAAGGCATCAAATGCCTCTGGTGAGAAGCAAGCATCACGGAGTACGGCCCGGCGACGCCTATGATTCATGGCGCTCTCCACTTCTGAATTTGTAGTGGATAGTCTATCCACATCCTCTGTAGGGGGAGTATCCGGCATCCGCCCCATGTCGGCTTCCGCCTCTATGTCCGGTCCTGGAGCCCGACTGGTGGAAACATGATCGGCAGCCTCACCGGACATATTCCGGCGAGCGATTTTTCTGTTAAAGAAAGATGGACGTCATTACATTTTGAGAAAGACGACAACCATAGAGTGGGGTTTTTGTCATACCTCTGCGCCGGCGTCTCCGTCCTGACCGCCTTCCTTTTTGGCCTACCCGGCCTCGGTGCCTCTTGTTGGCGAGTTGTTGTGGGTTCAGCACGGCGTCCCGAATGCCTTCCCTGTAAAACACCATATGTATATGGTAGGTGAAGTATCTAAAAGGGGATCCTAGTTTTTGGAGTTGGGATTTTGGTTTTTCTTACAAGCGACATAGGGAGCAGTCCGGGATAGTCGGCCGTAATGGCCACCATGGCGTCATCACAGCTCAATTGATAGAACTGCCGGTCTATCAACTCCACGAATATGTCCGGATCTTCTTCGAGTCTGGGACTGAGGGCCCGGTCGAGGTCCTCTGGTTGTGGGGATGGACTGTTGACCTCCCTTATGGCTTTTCGCGGTTCCTGCCGTAAAATGGCAAGGTGAGTACCTACGACAAAGAATGTGGGAAGAATGGGAGTAAGGAGATATAACTCACCCAGCTTGGAGGGTTGTACATGGAGAATCCATCCCGTGGCTTGATGCGGATGAACTCCTCTTCCTCTCCCTTGAACAGCTCGGACAAGATTTTTGCTAAAGCAGCAGCGTTGTCCGGACCCTTACGCCCGCAACGGGTGGCATCATCTTCCCCGTTAAAACACCATAGGGGGTGCCCTCGATATTGAAGTGGCTGCACTCCCCGCATTATGCATATTGACATAACCTTGATTACTGTCAATCCTGATTGAGCCAGCGCTTTAATCCGGTTCATCAGGTAAAGGACTTCTCCGTTGTCTTCCTCCTGGGGGCTCCGTGTGCGCCAGCTTCGGAGTTTCTTCAGAGGAGCATTGTTGAACTTAGGAAGACCCCGCCGAACAGGGTCCGAAAGGGGGACATCCTCCATACAAAACCATTTCAAAGGCCAGTCCTCGGGCGTCTTCTTCGGAGTACCGGACAGGTATCCGGTTTCGGCGATGCACCATATTTCGGCTCCGCCCACTTGATAAAGTGACCCCTCCTGTGTGCGGGGGATGAGGTAAAATAACCTTTTCCACAGCTCGAAATGAGCCTCGTAGCCCAGGAATAACTCACAGAGGGCAACATAGTCGGTGATTTGTAATATGGAAGCAGGGGTGAAATTATGCAGTTGGAGGCCGTAAAACTCCAGGAGCCCACGGGGGAACGGATGAATTGGAAATTCGAGTCCCCTTAATAAGTAAGGAATAAGGCATACCCGCTCCCCCGTAGATGGGTGGGGGAAGCTCTCCGCTTGCTCCCCGCCATTGTAGGTGGCGAGCTCGGCTCGGACGGGAACCATATACGCTGGAGGGAGAAATCCCTTAGTCTGTAGTTCTACTAATCGACTGTGTGGGACAGAACACCTCTCCCAATCACCGGGCTTAGGGCTACGGGGGGGGGGGAGGAGGAGCCGCGAAGGTCGGCCATGCTATAGTGGATTTTTCCGAAGCGCGCTCCGATGGATTCTCGCTGGGGGAGGATGATATGGATTGGATCTTAGAATCCCCATCCCTTTAATAGACAATTTATTTATCTGGCTAGGGGGGTGAATGTAAAAATGCCCTGGCTCCTCATATTCATTCGACGCGTGGAAGATAGCCCTTATTGGGCGTAGAAGCCAAGAGGTCCAACACTTATGGGGCCGGACACTGCTTAACAAACATTCAAAACTTGGAGAAGAACCCGCCTTGCAATGCCGAAGACAATACTGCGTGTCGGACTTGACGTCATTGAAGCCTGGTTTGGGGGCTACTGAGGGAGTCCTGGATTAGGGGGTATCCGGACAGCCGATTATATCCTTTGGCCGGACTGTTGGACTATGGAGATACAAGATTGAAGACTTCGTCCCGTGTCCGGATGGGACTCTCCTTGGTGTGGAAGGCAAGCTTGGCAATACGGATATGTAGATCTCCTTCCTTGTAACCGACTCTGTGTTACCCTAGCCCCCTCCGGTGTCTATATAAACCGGAGGGTTTTAGTCTGTAGGACAACATACAATCATACCATAGGCTAGCTTCTAGGGTTTAGCCTCTCTGATCTTGTGGTAGATCAACTCTTGTACTACTCATATTATCAAGAATAATCAAGCAGGACGTAGGGTTTTACCTCCATCAAGAGGGCCCGAACTTGGGTAAAACATCGTGTCCCCTGCCTCTTGTTACCATCCGCCTTAGACGCACAGTTCGGGACCCCCTACCCGAGATCCGCCGGTTTTGACACCGACAGTGGGTTATCAAGATCAACAGCAGGTTCAATTTCTACATCATTATCATTACTAGGTTGAGCATTATTATGAACATCATCGTTAACATTTTCATTAGGTTCATGTTCATTGCCAGATTGAGTTTCAACATCAGAAATAGAAATATCATTTGGATTATCAGGTGGTTCAGCAATAGGTTCACTAGAAGTTTTCATAGTTCTTTTATTTTTCTTCTTCTTCTTTTTAGAAGAACTAGGTGCATCAATATTATTTCTCTAAGAATCTTGCTCAATTCTCTTAGGGTGGCCTTTAGGATACAAAGGTTCCCAAGTCATTCTACTAGTTCTAGTAGCCACTTTAACAGCATAATCATTTTTCTTACTATTCATCTCATTGAGCAATTCTTTTTGAGCTTCAAGTAGTTGTTCTACTTGAGTGGTAACCATAGAAGCATGTTTGCTAACAAGTTTAAGTTCACCTCTAATATTAGCCGTATAATCACCTAAATATTTAATCATATCAGCATTTTGTTTTAATTGTCTACCAAAATAAGCATTGAAGTCTTCTTTCTTAAAAATAAAATTATCAAACTCATCCAAGCATTGACTAGCAATTTTAGTAGGAGGGATTTCAGCTTTATCATATCTATAGAGAGAATTTACCTTTACTACCTGTGTCGGGTTATCGAGGTCTGGAGGTTCTTCAATAAATAAAGGATTAAGATCATATATTTCTTCATCAGGCGGTAAATTGAGACCATGTATTTATTCAATAGGAGGTAAATTCTTAACATCTTCAGCTTTAGTACCTTTTTCTTTCATAGATTTCTTTGCCTCGTGCATATCTTCAGGACTGAGAAATAGAACACCTCTCTTCTTCGGGGTTGGTTTAGGGATAGGATCATTAATTGGAGCAGGAGCTGGCTCAGGAGGTGCCCAATTATTTTCATTTGTCAACATATTATTCAATAAGATTTCAGCTTCATCCGGTGTTCTTTCCCTGAAAAGAGAACCAGCACAACTATCCAGGTAATCTCTAGAAGCATCGGTTAGTCCATTATAAAAGATATCAAGTATTTCATTTTTCTTAAGAGGATGATCAGGCAAAGCATTAAGTAACTTGAGAAGCCTCCCCCAAGCTTGTGGGAGACTCTCTTCTTTAATTTGCACAAAGTTGTATATTTCCTTTAAAACAACTTGTTTCTTATGAGCAGGAAAATATTTAGCAGAGAAGTAATAAATCATATCCTGGGGACTATGCACACAACCAGGATCAAGAGAATTAAACCATATCTTAGCATCACCCTTTAATGAGAAAGGAAATTTTTTAAGGATATAAAAGTAGCAGGATATCTCATCATTAGTGAACAGGGTGGCTATATCATTTAATTTAGTAAGATGTGCTACAACAGTTTCAGATTCGTAGCCATGAAAAGGATCAGATTCAACCAATGTAATTATATTAGGATCAACGGAGAATTCATAATCCTTATCAGCAACACATATAGGTGAAGTAGCAAAAGCAGGGTCAGGTCTCATCCTAGCATTTGGAGATTGCTTATTCCATTTAGCTAATAACCTTTTGAGTTCATATCTATCTTTGCAGGCTAAAATAGCTAAAGAAGCATCTTGATCAAATAAATAACCCTCGGAAATAACAAGTGATTCTTTATCATCACTTTCATCTTCATGATCAGATTCAATATTTTCAATCTCTCTAGCCCTAGCAAGTCGTTCCTCTAGAAAATCACTAAGTTGCATAGTAGTATCAGGCATAGAGGTAGTTTCATCATAAG
This sequence comes from Triticum urartu, assembly GCF_056163025.1. NCBI lineage: Eukaryota > Viridiplantae > Streptophyta > Magnoliopsida > Poales > Poaceae > Triticum > Triticum urartu. Next base: position 311,495,575 of record NC_141877.1, read on the forward strand.
TATCATGCATAGCAGAAGTAGCATCATCAATAACATGCGACATATCAGAACCAATAGCAGAAGCAGGTGTAGGTGTCGCAAGCTTACTCATAACAGAAGGTGAATCAAGTGCAGAGCTAGATGGTAGTTCCTTACCTCCCCTCGTAGTTTTGGGATAGATCTTGGTTTTTGGATCTCTCAAGTTATTCATAGTGTCCAGCGGATATAAATCCCAAGTGACTCAAAGAATAGAGCTATGCTCCCCGGCAACGGCGCCAGAAATTAGTCTTGATAACCCACAAGTATAGGGGATCACAACAGCTTTCGAGGGTAGAGTATTCAACCCAAATTTATTGATTCGACACAAGGGGAGCCAAAGAATATTCTCAAGTATTAGCAGCTGAGTTGTCAATTCAACCACACCTGGAAACTTAGTATCTGCAGCAAAGTGTTTAGTAGCAAAGTAATATGATAGTGATGGTAACGGTAACAAAAGAGTAATGAAAGCAAAGTAATGTTTTTGGTGTTTTGTAGTGATTGTAACAATAGCAACAGGAAAGTAAATAAGCGTAAACCAGTATATGGAAAGCTCCTAGGCATTGGATCAATGATGGATAATTATGCCGGATGCGGTTCATCATGTAACAGTCATAACATAGGGTGACACAGAACTAGCTCCAATTTGTCAATGTAATGTAGGCATGTATTCCGAATATAGTCATACGTGCTTATGGAAAAGAACTTGCATGACATCTTTTGTCCTACCCTCCCGTGGCAGCGGGGTCCTAAAGGAAACTAAGGGATATTAAGGCCTCCTTTTAATAGAGAACCGGAACAAAGCATTAGCACATAGTGAATACATGAACTCCTCAAACTACGGTCATCACCGGTAAGTATCCCGATTATTGTCACTTCGGGGTTAACGGATCATAACACATAATAGGTGACTATAGACTTGCAAGATAGGATCTAGAACTCTCATATATTCATGAAAACATAATAGGTTCAGATCTGAAAATCATGGCACTCAGGCCCTAGTGACAAGCATTAAGCATAGCAAAGTCATAGCAACATCAATCTCAGAACATAGTGGATACTAGGGATCAAACCCTAACAAAACTAACTCGATTACATGTTGAATCTGATCCAACCCATCACCGTCCAGCAAGCCTACGATGGAATTACTCACGCACGGCGGTGAGCATCATGAAATTGATGATGGAGGATGGTTGATGATGACGACGGCGATGAATCCCCCTCTCTGGAGCCCCGAACGGACTCTAGATCAGCCCTCCCGAGAGGTTTTAGGCCTTGGCGGCGGCTCCGTATCGTAAAACGCGATGATTTCTTCTCCCTATTTTTTCTCCCTGGAAGCAGTTATATAGAATTGGAGTTAGAGTCGGGGGGTCTCCAGGGGGCCCACGAGGTAGGGGGCGCGCCCTAGGGGGGGGCACCCTCGTGAGAAGGTTGTGAGCCCCCTGGTCTTCATCTTTGGCAAGGATTTTTATTATTTATTGTAAGGTATTCCATGGAGTTTCAGGTCATTCCGAGAACTTTTGTTTCCTGCACATAAAACAACATCATGGCAATTCTGCTGAAAACAGCGCTAGTCCGGGTTAGTTCCATTCAAATCATACAAGTTAGAGTCCAAAACAAGGGCAAAAGTGTTTGGAAAAGTAGATACGACGGAGACGTATCAACACTTGGGGGCTAATGTATGATATTCAGCAAAGTTTCTCAACGTTAAGCCGGATTACAGTATTTGTTGGATTCGGTACAAGACAGTTATGAAATTCAAAGTACCAGTTCATTTATGGTTAAATGAACCGGCCCTTGGGGACTACAGGTGAAGCTTTGTTCAAATTTTATTGGATTTCAGGAAAATCTAAAGGTACCCTCTTAGCCTATATCATAAAGTCTACAGATCATTTCGGTTTTCTCATAATCTGAAGACTTGGTGGCTAGCAGAATATAAGTAAGCCGGAAGAATATACCTCATACTTTAGCTGCAACTGCTTGACCATTTTGATCTCCGAGTCGCGGCTGGAGTGCACATGGCTGAGATAGCCGAATAATATATCGTTGGCATTCAGATGGCCATAATGCGAAATGTCAAAACACACTTTCTGTCTCTCCAACACCTCTTGTTTCACCGTGTGACGAGCCAATACGGTGGGATTCCCCGGATCTACAAAGCGGCTTCCGGTGATCAGTACGTCTTGTGCAGACAGTGATGGCGGGTTGGCCGAGCTGGATGGTCCAGTTGCAGAAGGATCAACTGACGGTTCAGGAGGAGTTACTTCAGCGTTGACAGCCGGGTCTTCTGGAGCTTCAGTTACTGGAGGAGAAGGTGGCATGGCCGGTTCAGGTGCAAGGACTGGCGGGTTTTCCACCGGCTTAGTTACCTTGTGTGACAGCCTAGTTTTTGCCCTCTCTTATTTGTTTGAGTTTTCATTTGATTTTTTTTTAAACTTGGAGTTCTTGAGTCTTTTCATTTGGACTTAAACACTTGGGCATCATTGGCTTTCACCCAAGTGCTTCATTTCTCTCCCAAACCCTCATTTCACTTCTGATCCACCTCAAAATAATCTTTGGAATATTTTTCATAAATGAAAAATATTCATTTCCTCTCAAAAACCCTTAGGCAAATCTGTTTGCTCCAAAGCAACCCTAATTTTTATGGCTCAGAAAATTCTAAGATAATTCACAAATATTCTAGGGACCCTAGGGCACCTCCCTCAGCAAAAATATTTCATCACTTTTGGATTATATTTGCTACAGAAAATCTTTTTTGTTCTGGACAGAAATGGTGGTTTCTATAGCAACTACCATTTTACTTGCTCCTTTTGACCTCATCCTTCTTGTGCATAGTTACCTTAGTAACTCTAAGCTAGCCTCCAAAGCATAGCTCCAAAATCCCAGCCATTTGACCACAGTAACATCACAAAGTTACTATCTAGAAACTTACCAGACTTGTAAAATCTTATCTACTACATCTGGAGCCAAACAAAATCGTGGTAACACACTAAACTACCATGAACAACATGCCAGACACCGAGTTTACGCTTAGATCGACCTGATGTCATAGTTCACGCGGTGACCGCGTTCGTCCAGGCGTGCTGGCATGCAGCCGACGCGCTCTGCGACGCGCCTGAGCCTCTGTTGCTCGCGTGCTCGCTTCCCCGCCTGCCCAACCTTGCCAAAACTCGCCACAATCATCGTGTCGACACCCTTAACTCTGCCCTGGCACTCGCTGACGCCGGAGCTCGCCGCAATGAGCACGGGCAAGGTCCGGCCAGCCCAACAGTGCGGAGTGCACTGTGCTCGTCGTCACCCCCTTGATCATGTGCTCGTCTCCGCTCGCCCACAGTGGCCGCGTGACCTCCGTCGCCTTCTCCCCCTCTCACTGACGCCGCACGTCGCCGGGCGCCGTGGACAGGTGTCCACCGGTGGAGCCCGAAGCACTCTCGCCGCTCGCCTATATATAGAGCCCCTCCCCAACCTCCTTGAGCATCCTCCAGCACTCACACACACACTCCATGATCGAGTAGGAAGCCGTAGCCCGGCCGGGCAGGCCTCGGGCCGCCGACCCCGAGCTTGAGCTCGCCGGCGATCTCCTCTGGTCGCTGCAGCAGCTCCAGCCCCTCCCAGGCCTGGGCGGCCTCTCCAGGGCTTCCGCCTTTCTCTAGTGAGGCCGTCTCGCCCGCTTGGAGCCCCTGGAGCAGCCTCTGCTCGCCGTCTTCCTCAACTCCGACGACCTCCTCGTTCTGGCTCCACTCACGAGCTAGATTGCGACGTTGTCCGACCACCCCTAGCCACGCTACGGGTACGGGCAGGTGCGCCTCGACCTCCTCTTGCCATCCCTCCCTTTCATTTTGGCCAAAGAGCCCTCGTCGCCCGTGAGAGCTCCGGCGAAGCCGCAGCTGTCTCTGTTTCTCTCCCCCTCTTCCCCCACCTAACTAGCAGGGCCCGCTAGTCAGGCACTCAGTACGCGCGCAAAGCGGTACGATTGGTGGCGCCCCTGGGCTTTACGCCTTCGACGTCACCCCCCAGTCTTTTGCTTTTTATTCAAATTCATTTGAATTTACAGAACACTTCAAAAAGTTATAACTTTTTAACCATAAGTCCAAATGAATTGATTCTTTTTGCATTGTGTTCTTTGAAAGAAAATCTAACAGCTCACCAAAGATGAGATTTTTCTGAGCTATTTATAATTTTTTGGTGAATTTCAGAAGAGTCCTTGATATTTTCTTTTTGTGTTTAAAATTATTTTCAGAAGGTGAGGCTTGTCTTGAGGATCACCAGGAGGCTCTTGAACCTCATCTGCACTAAGGCAAGCCACAACAACATTTTCATGATGCCATTGCAATATTTGTGATTTTCTTACTTGAATGATTTGATTAATCCATGCATTTAAATAATCATTGAGTTATTTGTATTCTGTTAAAGGTTGGTTAGTTATTATGCTTGATTTACAGAATAGTTGAAGTGGGTAAGGCAAGTTATGGTTTATTTGAGGTGATGTTAGAAATAATTTTGTTATGCATGTTAGTAATTATTTAGCTATGTTTTTGCCTTCCTAAATTGGTAAAAATTTGTGAGTAAATGTTTTGTTAAATACTTGTTAAAGCATATTACTTGTTTTACAGAATGATTGAACCCAACTTAGTGATAAAGAAATTAAGAGTTATTGATAGTAAAATCTTTTGTCAAACATATAAGAAATTTATCGGAGTTACTTTCCTGTGTAAGAAAATTTATGAAAACTTGTGACAAAAATATTTTTGACTAGTAAGAGTCAGTTTGAGCAAGTAAAGTAATCTGAGTTGTTGACGTTTATGCTTGGTGTGAATGTGGATGACATCTGTCATGTTGATCAGTATATGATGCATGTGTTGTTTTGCATTTCATGGCATGCTATGACATAGGTCATTGTTAACAATTGAACCTGAATATAACTCAATTAGAATACACCGTTGACTGGGTCATGGTGCCGTTGAATCGAGTTTCTTTCCAATGCAACCACATTTGCCTTTATGGGAAGGCCTTGATTCGGTCCATTGACACGGCCTCTGGTCGGTGCCTCCATCTAGGGAAGGTTATGTCGTGTTTGCCTTGGCCCGGCAGGCAGGCATAACCTTGTGTGCTTGTTGATGAGATTATGGTACCGAGTCCCCAAGTGGGAGTGTCCCCGAGTGGGAGTTGGCCACGACAGTGGTCAGGGTGTCTTTGGTAGACACGGGGCCACCCAGGACCAACCCGTTGGGGATTTGGGTCGGAGTGGCCGGGAGAGTGCTGTGGAAATGGAGGGTTTTTGTTGGAATGCCGTTGGTCCACCCGAATGGGAGTGTGAGGCCATGGATTCCGTGGTGTGGGTACAGTGTGCTACCTCTACAGAGTGTATAATCTATCGATAGCCGCGTCCACAGTCATGGATACCTTGTAGTAGGTCCCACCATGTGTCAACGATTAATAAAAATTGCACACTAAGCCGTAAACTTTGCATTGTTGATGATGGCAGAAAGGCCATCGAGGAAATTGGGATCAGATATTGGTCGTGGTGGTGATCGCCGTAAGGATCACGAGTCATTTTGTAAAAGACCACGATGGTGGTTTGTTTTACCACGTTGGTGGTGTGCTTTACCACGTTGGTGGTGTGTTTTACCACGTTGGTGGTGTGCTTGTGATCTGAGAATGATCACGGTTGGTAAGTTGTCCTGAGGGACGTTCGATGTATGATCACAACATGTTGGCCTATAGTGTTGCATTATTAATAATTGGTTAAATATCATGATATTGTTTTTCATTATGATTATGCTTGTTGTGAGCTTGCAAGTACATTCAATGTACTGACCTGGAGTGTCATGCCAGATTTCAGGAAAGTCTCGTTGGAAAGGAGCGCTGTTCGAGTCTAGATCGTGTCCACATTGGTGTCCCTGTGATATGGAGCTTCCTCTACGACGTTATTCCGCTGCCACGTAGTTGTTCGGATCGAGGCCCCTTTATCTTCACTAAATAATGTACATATTGTTCAGCCGCACCGAGTGCGCCGCTTGGCCTCGACCGCTGTTGTAATATGAACTCTGTTCCGCTAATATCAATAAAGCGGTTGTTTTCTGTACCAATATGTTGTGTCTTGCCAGAAGACATGGTGTCTGGGCTGGCAATGCAGGGTAAACCGGTCGCTCTGAGCCGGGGTGCCACAACGATCAGTGTCAGAGCCGCGCTGACTGTAGGCCACGCTAGACTACGACGTGTTAACTGGACGCTAGGCGCGAGTAAATTTGAGTGCCGGTAGCAGTTATAGCTAGTTGTTGCCTTCTAGTCATTTGATTATTATTGTTATACTAACCTGTTAATGGTTGTGAGTGTAGATGGATCTGGTGCCGTATCCGTGCCAGTTGCAGCTGATGCCGTACACGTCACCGCACCTTCTCCGCAACGTGTGGCGTCGGCTGTACCCTCACGGAGACGAACCAGTCTACCGTGTGTACCGGGAGCGTCTAGCAGACTCAGTGTATGAGTATCACGCAGTGGTTACTCTGCGCACCAGTTCCGATTCCGGCTCTTACACTCGCACTTCTCGGAGCGGTTATGCCTCCACCACTTCTCAGGCTGTCCAGTTTGCCACATTTGAGGTCCTTGTCGAGCTTCGTTATACCGAGGTTCAAATGCAGCACCACCCAGGTTTCTATTACTACCCATCTCTGCATGACAACGGTTGTGTCCATTTTCCTCTCGTTGACCTGGAGTCTGATAGTGTTGCTAGCCATCTTGCTCGCTATATCACTGCTAGCTATCAGATGATCCACGAGTTGGCTCGAGAGTTGACTCGTGCCCGTCATGTTGTACGAGTCATGATGCTTCATGTATGAGAGTAGTGGAACTAGTAATGTTGTTTAATTTTCATGTATGAGTCTATGTATAATTATGTTGGGACTTTAATCGCCGTATTTTCTTCGCTCATTCGTCTTTTTCGAGTTATGTCGCTAGCTTTTCCCCAACTTATTTTTGGGTGTTTCTCATCTCGATTGTGTTGTCTTGGAAAAAATTCACAATAGGATGACGCGGGGAGGCTGCGGTAGCAATGTTCGTGAGGGAACTCCTATTCGTCGTTCCGCACGACAGGCAGGATATTCTCCCGAGCCATACGTTCAGCCACCACCTCCACCGCCTGATCCTCCCTCCACCGAGCAAGTTCTGCGTATGTTTGAAGAGAAAAGGAACAATGATCTGATTGAAATATTGAGAAGTGTGCAAGCTATGGTTGGATAGAATGGAAATCAGAATGGTCATCACTCAAAGCTGTCAGATTTTCAAAGGACTAATCCACCCAGTTTTAGTCAGGTTGTTGACCTATTGGACGCAGACGATTGGTTGCGCACCATGGAGAAAAAGCTTGAGATCGCCCGTACTGAAGGAAATGATAAAGTCCCATTTGCAACCCATTACCTTGAAGGCGCAGCTGCCATATGGTGGGAAATACAAAATCCATGTGGCCAATTGATGAGGAAGTCACTTGGGAAAGATTTAAGGATAAGTTCCGCAAGTATCACATCCCTACTAGAGTTATGAAGGCCAAGCAGCGTGAATTTCTCGTGCTCGTCCAAGGAAATTAGTCTGTGGCTGAGTACTTGCAAAAATTCAATCATTTCACCCGTTACTCTCTGTATGACGTGGCCATTGAAGAAAGGAAGATTGACAGATTTCTTGGAGGTCTAAATCCGCAACTCCGGTGTGCTCTCAGTATGTTCGATTTCACGGATTTCCAAACCTTGGTAGACAAGGCGTTCATTGCTGAACGGGAACACAAGCTTATATCAGATAATAGGCCTGTTAACAATGACAACAAGCGCAAGTTTGAGCCAAAGAAGGATGGACAACCTGTGCAAAAGGCTCGTACCTGGCAGCAGACTCAGGTGGAATACCGGTCAGATTGGTAGCAGAATGTTAACAGGACCACCACTCAAGTCAAGAATATTTTAACCAGTCCAACACATGAGGAGCGCCAGCGCAATAATACTTGTTTCATTTGCGGGCAGCACAGACATTATGCCAAACAGTGCCCCAAGAACCACAAGGTGAATGCCCTAAGAAGGCCACAAGTCAACTTTATGAAGTCAGGGCCAACCCAGCAAAACTTCACTGGGCACGTGAATCATATCTCCGCCGATGAAGCCCAAGGGAAGCCAGAAGTCGTCATTGGTATGTTTTCTGTTAATGACATACCTGCAGTAATTTTATTTGACTCTGGGGCTTCCCATTCTTTTATTTCTCAGAGTTTTGCCACCCAAAACAATTTTCCTTGCACAATTTTGGGCAAAAATATGCTGGTATAAACCCGGGATCTATAATCAAGAGCAATCTAGTCTGCCGTGATCTGGAGATCAATATCAACGGGGTCTACTTTCCAACATCCTTGATAATCATTGAGTCTGAGCAATTGCATATTATATTGGGTATGAATTGGTTGACCAAATATCAAGTTTGTATAAACTGCGCAACCCGAGAAGTCAATTTGACCAGTCTGAATGGGCAGCTCACCAAATTCTATGCTCGCAAGCATGTACCCAAGCCAGAACTAGTTTGCACCACGGTGGTTGAATTGGAATTTATTCCTGTGGTCGGTGAGCACCCTGATGTGTTTCCAGAAGAACTGCCAGGCATGCCACCAGATCGGGAACTGGAGTTTGCCATAGACCTTGTGCCCGGAACCGCACCATTATACAAGAAGTATTACCAGATGCCCTCATCAGAATTAGTGGAGCTAAAGAAACAGCTTGACGAATTACTCTAAAAGGGTTATATTCGTCCCAGCTCTTCACCATGGGGGTCACCTGCAATTTTCGTGGGCAAAAAGGATGGCAGTCTCCGTATGTGCATAGATTACCGCCAGCTGAATGAGGTCACCATCAAAAATAAATACCCACTGCCAAGGATTGATGATCTGTTTGATCAGCTTAGTGGGGCTAAAGTATTCTCAAAAATCGATTTACGGACTGGATATCATCAGCTCAAGATTAAAAAGTAAGATATTCCTAAGACCGCATTCACTACACGATACGGTCTTTACGAATATACCGTGATGTCCTTTGGTCTCACCAATGCCTCTGCCTTCTTCATGCATATGATGAACAAAGTGTAAATGGACTTCCTAGACAAATTCATGGTAGTCTTCATCGACGACATCCTCATTTACTCCAAGGGTGAATAAGAGCATAAGGGTCACCTTCGAGCAGTGCTACAACGACTCCGCGACCATCAGTTACACGCCAAGTTCAGTAAGTGCGAATTTTGGCTCAAGCAAGTTGGGTTTCTCGGACATATATTATCCGCCGAAGGTATAGCCGTGGACCCAAGCAAAGTTAAGGATGTGCTCAATTGGGTACCACCCACGACTGTAACACAGATCCGGAGTTTCCTTGGATTAGCAAGGTACTATCGCCGCTTTATTGAAGGGTTTTCCAAGATTGCTAAACCCATGACGGAGCTGCTCAAAAAGGATACAAAGTTTAAGTGGACCGAGGACTGTGAGAAGAGTTTTAATGAGCTAAAGACACGTCTGACAACCGCACCTGTATTAACTCTTCCAGACATTTATCACAGCTTTGATGTGTATTGTGATGCCTTCAGACATGGTATTGGTTGCATGCTGATGCGAGATGGCAAGGTAGTAGCATATGCCTCTGGACAGTTATGACCACATGAGGGAAATTATCCTACTCATGATTTGGAATTAGCTGCAATGGTTCATGCATTAAAAATTTGGAGACACTATCTCATTGGAAAGAGGTGCCAAATTTTTACCGACCACAAAAGCCTCAAGTACGTCTTCACTCAGCCAGACTTAAATCTCCGTCAGCGAAGATGGTTAGAGTTGGTCAAGGATTATGACCTTGGAATAAATTACAATCCCGGCAAGGCCAACGTCATTGCCGATGCGCTCAGTCGAAAGCCCGTCAGCTTAAATGTCATGTTAGCATCATTGCCTACCAAACTTCAAGAAGAGATTGCTCAGCTCAACTTGGTCATCATGGATGCTGGCCTCGCTAATATTTTGGAAGTTATACCCCCACACTTGAAATGGAAATCTGCAAGGCCTAGCCAGGTGATGCCGAGCTACAAAAACATGCCAAGGGCCAGATAGCAAGGCAGCCCCCAGATTTCTTCAAGGACAAATTCGGTACCCTCCGATTTCGTGGACGAATTTGTGTACCAAATCAACCGGACTTGAAGAACAAAATCTTGTCAGAAGCACACGAGTCCTCGTATTCCGTTCACCCGGGAGGAACAAAAATGTATGAAGACCTTAAACAAATATTCTGGTGGGATGGGATGAAGAAAGACATTGCCTATTTTGTAGCCTGTTGCGACATATGCAACAAGGTGAAAGCAGATCATCAGAAGCCAGCCAGACTTCTCCAACCACTTCCAGTTTCACAATGGAAATGGGATGATGTTTGCATGGATTTCATCACCGGATTGCCTAGGACTCAGCGAGGCAAAGACGCAATCTGGGTTATAGTGGACACTCTCACCAAGGTTGCTCACTTCATCCCGATCAGCACCAGATACAGAGTAGATGAACTTGCACAACTGTATGTATCCAGAATCGTCAGTCTTCATGGAGTACCCCGGACTATCACTTCCGACCGAGGTTCTTTGTTTACCTCCACTTTCTGGTCCCGTCTCCATCAAGCGTTGGGGACAGCACTGAAATATAGTACTGCTTATCACCCTCAGAAAGATGGTCAGACAGAGCGAGTAAACCAAATACTCGAAGATATGTTGCGAGCCTGTGCGCTAGCCAACGGAGCTAAATGGGATTGCTTGCCATACGCCGAGGTCTCGTATAACAACAGTTTTCAGACCAGTCTCAAGATGTCGCCATATGAAGCTCTATAAGGTCGTAAGTGCCGCACTCCTCTAAATTGGTCTCAAGCTGGAGATAGTCGTATCTTCAGAACATATCTCATGATGGAAGCTGAGAAACAAGTCAGGGAAATCAGAGACCGACTTCAATTGGCCAAATCCCGTCAGAAGAATTATTATGATGCAAAGCATCGACATGTCAGTTTTGAACCCGGGGAACACGTGTACCTCCGAGTCACTCCTATGAAAGGAGTTAAGAGATTTCAAACTCGTCGAAAGCTGGCACCCAGATTCATTGGTCCATTCCCGATTATGTCTTGAGTGGGTACGGTTGCATATCAACTGGAACTACCCCCGGAATTGGCAGACATACACAATGTATTCCATGTTTCGCAATTGAGACAGTGCATATCCCTGCCTGAGAAAAGGACTGCAATGGCTGAGATAGAATTGGCAAAAGATTTAACTTATGAAGAAAGACCGTTCAACATTTTGGATCAAGTGGAAAGGGTCACTCGCAGCAAAGTCAGAAAATTTTACAAGGTTCAGTGGGAGCATCACACAGAGTTAGAAGCAACTTGGGAGCAGGAACAATTCCTTAAGGGTCAGTATCCAGAGTGGTTTTCCCAAGCAACCGAATCTCGAGGACGAGATTCATTCTAAGTGGGGGAGGTTTGTGACAGCCTGGTTTTTTCCCTCTCTTATTTGTTTGAGTTTTCATTTGAATTTTTTTTGAAACTTGGAGTCCTTGAGTCTTTTAATTTGGACTTAAACACTTGGGCATCCTTGGCTTTCACCCAAGTGCTTCATTTCTCTCCCAAACCCTCATTTCACTTCTGATCCACCTCAAATAATCTTTGGAATATTTTTCATTTCCTCTCAAAAACCCTTAGGCAAATCTGTTTGCTCCAAAGCAACCCTAATTTTTATGGCTCAAAAAATTCTAAGATAATTCACAAATATTCTAGGGACCCTAGGGCACCTCCCTGAGCAAAAATATTTCATCACTTTTGGATTATTTTTGCTACAGAAAATCTTTTTTGTTCTAGACAGAAATGGTGGTTTCTACAGCAACTACCATTTTACTTGGTCCTTTTGACCTGATCTTTCTTGTGCATAGTTACCTTAGTAACTCTGAGCTAGCCTCCAAAGCACAGATCAAAACTCCCAGCCATTTGACTACAGTAACATCACAAAGTTACTGTCCAGAAACTTACCAGACTTGTAAAATCTTCTCTACTACATCTGGAGCCAAACAAAATCGTGGTAACACTTTTTACTACCATGAACAACATGCGAGACACCGAGTTTACGCTTAGATCGACCTGATGTCATAGTTCACGCGGTGACCGTGTTCGTCCAGGTGTGCTCGCATGCAGCCAACGCGCTATGTGATGCGCCCGAGCCTCTGTTGCTCGCGTGCTCGCTTCCTCGCCTGCCCAACCTTGCCTAAACTCACGACAATCATCGTCTCGACACCCTTAACTCCGCCCTGGCACTCGCTGACGCCGGAGCTCGCCACAGCGAGCACGGGCAAGGTCTGGCCAGCCCAACAGAGCGGAGCGCACTATGCTCGTCGTCACCCCCTTGATCCTGTGCTCGTCTCCGCTCGCCCACAGTGGCTGCGTGACCTCCGTCGCCTTCTCCCCCTCTCACTGACGCCGCTCATCGCCAGGCGCCATGGACAGGTGTCCACCAGCAGAGCCCGAAGCACCCTCGCCGCTCGCCTATATATAGAGCCCCTCCCCCAACCTCCTTGAGCATCCTCCAGCACTCACACACACTCCACGATCGAGTAGGAAGCAGTAGCCCGGCCGGGCAGGCCTCGAGTCGCCGACCCCGAGCTCGAGCTCGCCGGCGTTCCCCTCTGGTTGCTGCAGTAGCTCCATCCCCTCCCATGCCTGGGCGACCTCTCTAGGGCCTTCGCTTCTCTCCGGTGAGGCCGTCTCGCCCACTTGGAATTGGAGCGGCCTCTGCTCGCCGTCTTCCTCAACTCCAACGACCTCCTCGTTCTGCCTCCGCTCGCGAGCTAGATTCAATGCCGTCTGACCACCCCTAGCCACGCTACGGGTACGAGCAGGTGCGCCTCGACCTCCTCTTGCCATACCTCCCTCTTGTTTTGGCCAAAGAGCCCTCGTCGCCGGTGAGAGCTCCTGCGAAGCCGCGGCCGTCTCTGTTTCTCTCCCCCTCTTCCCCCACCTGACTAGCGGGGCCCGCTAGTCAGGCACTCAGTACGAGCGCGAAGCGGTACGAGTGGTGGCGCCCCTAGGCTTTACGCCTTCGACGTCACCCCCTAGTCTTTTGCTTTTTATTCAAATTCATTTGAATTTACAGAACACTTCAAACAGTTATAACTTTTTAACCATAAGTGCAAATGAATTGATTCTTTTTGCATTGTGCTCTTTGAAAGAAAATCTAACAACTCACCAAAGATGAGATTTTTCTGAGCTGTTTAGAATTTCTGGTGAATTTTAGAAGAGTCCTTGATATTTTCTTTTTGTGTTTAAAATTATTTTCATAAGGTGAGGCTTGTCTTGAGGATCACCGGGAGGCTTGTGAACCTCATCTGCACTAAGGCAAGCCACAGCAACATTTTCATGATGCCATTGCAATATTTGTGATTTTCTTACTTGAATGAATTTATTAATCCATGCATTTAAATAATTATTGAGTTATTTGTATTCTGTTAAAGGTTGGTTAGTTATTATGCTCGATTTACAGTTGAAGTGGGTAAGGCAAGTTAAGATTTATTTGAGGTGATGTTAGAAATAATTTTTTTATGCATGTTAGTAATTATTTAGCTATGTTTTTGCCTTCCTAAATTGGTAAAAAATTTGTGAGAAAATGTTCTGTTAAATACATGTTAAAGCATATTACTTGTTTTACAGAATGATTGAACCCAACTTAGTGATAAAGAAATTAAGAGTTATTGATAGTAAAATCTTTTGTCAAACATATAAGAAATTTATCGGAGTTACTTTCTTGCGTAAGAAAATTTATGAAAACTTGTGACAAAAATATTTTTGACTAGTAAGAGTCAGTTTGAGCAAGTAAAGTAATCTGAGTTGTTGACATTTATGCTTGGTGTGAATGTGGATCACATCTGTCATGTTGATCAGTATATGATGCATGTGTTGTTTTGCATTTCATGGCATGCTATGACACCTGTCATTGTTAACAATTGAACCTGAATATAACTCAACTAGAATACACTGTTGACTGGGTCATGGTGCCGCTGAATCGAGTTTCTTTCCAGTGCAACCACATTTGCCTTTATGGGAAGGCCTTGATTCGGTCCATTGACACGGCCTCTGGTCGGTGCCTCCATCTAGGGAAGGTTATGTCGTGTTTGCCCTGGCCCGGCAGGCAGGCATAACCTTGTGTGCTCGTTGATGAGATTATTGTACCGAGTCCCCAAGTGGGAGTGTCCCCGAGTGGGAGTTGTCCACGATGGTGGTCGGGGTGTCGTTGGTAGACACGGGGCCACCCAGGACCAGCCCGTTGGGGATTTGGGTCGGACTGGCCAGGAGAGTGCTGTGGCAATGGAGGGGTTTTGTCGGAATTCCGTTGGTCCACCCGAATGGGAGTGCGAGGCCATGGGTTCCGTGGTGTGGGTACAGTGTGCTACCTCTGCAGAGTGTATAATCTATCGATAGCCGCGTCCATGGTCATGGACACCTCGTAGTAGGTCCCACCATGAGTCAACGATTAATAAAAATTGTACACTAATCCGTAAACTTTGCATTGTTGACGATGGCAGAAAGTCCATCGAGGAAATTGGGATCAGATATTGGTCGTGGTGGTGATCGCCGTAAGGATCACGAGTCATTTTGTAAAAGACCACGATAGTGGTGTGTTTTACCACGTTGGTGGTGTGCTTTACCATGTTGGTGGTGTGTTTTACCACGTTGGTGGTGTGCTTGTGATCTGAGAATGATCACGGTTGGTAAGTTTTCCTGAGGGACGTTCGATGTATGATCACAGCATGTTGGCATATAGTGTTGTATTATTAATAATTGGTTAAATATCATGATATTGTTTGTCATTATGATTATGCTTGTTGTGAGCTTGCAAGTACATTCAATGTACTGACCCGGCGTGTCATGCCAGATTTCAGGAAAGTCTCGTTGAAAAGGAGGGCTGTTTGAGTCTAGATCGTGTCCACATCGGTGTCCCTGTGATATGGAGCTTCCGCTACGACGTTATTCCGCTGCCACGTAGTTGTTTGGATTGAGGCCCCTTTATGTTCACTAAATAATGTACATATTGTTCAGCCGCACCGAGTGTGCCGCTTGGCCTCGACCGCTGTTGTAATATGAACCCTGTTCCGCTAGCATCAATAAAGCGGTTGTTTTCTATACCAATATGTTGTGTGTTGCCATAAGACATGGTCTCTGGGCTGGCAATGCAGGGTAAACCGGTCGCTCTGAGCCGGGGTGCCACACCTTGGCCTTCTTGGACTTAGCTTGACCACTAAGAGAAATGTTATGAGACTGTCAGTATAAAGATGCAGTTTTAAAAACACGGAGGAAAGAGGATTTTTTCCTTACCCAGGGGCAGTCTTGAAGGCTGGAAATTGAGTCTGAGACGAGTCGCCAGAAGAGCGAGACACCTCCTGCAAAGATAAAACAAAGCTAAAGTAATGCAAGGAAAAGGATCCATTAACAGAAATTCAAAGACAATGAAATAAACCTCATTCGGGCGTTTTTGAGGAGTCTGTGGAAGGACAGCGGGCGGTTCATCATCGTTCCGGGCCTGACGGCGGCTTTCATGTTGCTACTTTTTCAAAAGAAAATGAGGGTCTAGATAAGCGAAAGGGTGTGAAAACCTTACTTTCCGGGTTACGACTCGAAGTTTCTGTCCTGGCAAATGGGCTGAGTCGGAGGAAATAGTTACCTCTTCTTCCACGGCCTGACTGGCCCTTGTGTCATCCTGGCAATGATCAGTGTTAATAAGATTATTAAAAAGTTGGCCAAGGGAGTCAAGGGCTACCTCCGACTCAGAAGTATCATCAAGCCTCATCAGGTCCTCAACAGTGCTTTTCTTCTTCTTGGATCTCTGGGTCATTTTTTTGGTGTTGATAGCAGCGGCTCTAGCCTTCTTGGCAGCTTCGTGGTCGTACTTGACTTTCCAGAAATCAGATCTGGCCTGCAGATGAATAAACAAAGATGAAAGATCAGGCAGGTACTTAACACGGCTGGGAAAAATACGAAGAAGGAGGTCAGAGATTTTTTACCTCTGGCACCGGGTTAAGTTTGCAGAAGGGGTTTAACCCGACTTTACTGCAGTCTTCATATTTTCCGTTGACCAGAAGGGTTGATATTGCAACAATATCTTCTTCGGGTAATTGGACGGAGCTGTGACGAAGAGAATCATTTGGGCCTCCGCCATATTCACACATCAGTTTTGATCGGCGGCTTAGAGGGATGACCCGCCATGAGACCCAGCAGCAGGTCAAGTCAACTCCGGTTAAGCCATTCCCTAATATGGCGTTAATCCTTTTGATTGATGGGATCAGCTTCTTGCATTCGGCAGCAATAAGCTTGTCAGGGAGCACGAATTTGGATTCAAGACGCTCGGCGTGATAACCTGGCAGTGGCTTCTCGTCTGCTGGTGAAGTATCTTGACAATAGAACCAAGTCTGGTTCCAGTCTTTTGGATGACTTGGCAAGACTATAAGGGGGAAGACAGCACCCTGTCGACGCTGAATGGAGATGCCTCCAAGCTCCAAGCTAAGGCCGTTGGTGCACTCATTCTGCTGGTTCAGATAAAAATACTCTCTAAAGAGTTCCACGGTCGGCTCTTCCTGAAGGTACACCTCACAGAGCACTTGGAAGTTGCAAATATTGGATATGGAATTGGGCCCGATATCTTGAGGGTGGAGTTTGAAAAAATGGAGGACATCTCTGAAGAACTTTGAGCCAGGCGGTGAAAAGCCACGGTTCATGTGGTCAGTAAAGACAATGACTTCACTATCTCTTGGATTGGGCCGTTCTTCATCCGGGTCAGGTGCACGGTAAGACATGACATTTTTTCCTGGCAAAAATCCTATGGAGAAGAACTCCTTCAAACCTTCCTCATTTACGGTTGAGGGAACCCAGTTGCAGACAGTCGGTGTTTTGGACGGCATGGTGTTCAAAAACGTACTAAAAGGAAAGTAACATGCCGGTTCAATTCAATAAATATGATGAAAGTAAAAGATGATACAGGGGAGTAATGGCAGCTTAATTAAGGGCTAATGTCATATAAGGAAAAGTAAGCCGACACAGTAAGCCACCATGACTACAGAAATTTCAGAAATACCAGCGGCATAATCGGTAAAGTATGGAGACAAACAAGTTTCTTAACTTCTGGATATTAATATGGATCAAATGGTCGTTCAAATTAAAAACTTCAAAGACCTAAAAATATAGCTCAGATGAGTTCATTAGTTCTAAATGCGGCCCTTGTACCAGAAAAAGGGATCTACTAATGTCAAAAGTAGGCACCAAACAACTACCACTTAAGCATACATCTCTTTTGGATCAAGAGGAGGAGGTAGTGGAAGGACTACGAAGAAACCGTGAAGAACTATGAAGAACATGCGGAAAACCTAGAAGCTTTGAATGTGGATCTGAGGAACAAGAGAACGAGAACTTACAGCTACGGATCCTCCAAGGAAGATCGCCGTTGTTCTCTGAACCAGGTCTGGTTGATGCAATGGCCAAGGTCGGCGACGAGGTGCTCTGCGACGGTGGCAGGGCTCGAGCTGCAATGGAGTTGCGAGAGGAAGAAGATGAAGAACAGAGAGGAATGAGAAAAGACCGGGGCGTGCCTATTTATAAGGAAATAAGCGAACAGGCGGGCACGAAAATCGAGGAAGAGCCGAATAATGGTTATCTAACTAGATGGACGCCTCGATTCTCGGAAGGCATTAAAGATGAAGATCCATTGGGAGATGACGTCATAAAAGTTTTTCGTGTTTTCCAGAGATGATGTCATGGCGGGTTACAAAAACCTCTGCGAGGATAAGAAGATGGATTTTGTCTAAGTATTGAAGATTGACAAAGAACAAAGTTCGAAGTCAACCTGGGGCCTAATGTTGGGGATATAACTATCAGTTATGACCCGACCAGGAGGGGCCGGGTCAACCCCAATGGTGGGTCACGAAGGAAGCCCAATAAACACTCAAGATGATAGTTTATTAAACCTTATAGAAGGCCTAAAGGCCCGGAGGCGGCTTAAGGCCCAATATTGTAAACCGCCGTATATAAGGGAAGACTTGTAAGGAAAGGCATGTAAAAGAAGTCACCGAGCCGGACACGTTTTATGAGCCGGACGGGACTCTGTAGGCCACCAGGCGTCAACCCGTGTACATAAGGGGACGACCCGGTGGCGGCTTAGGCCAAGAAACAAGAGATCGATAACCAAGCCGGAGAACTAGCCTCTTGGCGATCGAAACCCCAGCAATATCAACACAACTAGACGTAGGCTTTTACCTTCATCGTAAGGGGCCGAACTAGTATAAGATCTCTCGTGTCCTTTGTCCCGATTAACCCCTTTAAGCATCCTAGTTGTGATGGCCCTACGACTAAGTCCTTTTGCTAGGACATCTGCTGTGACAATTCCACGACAGAGTCAATCAAATCCTTGAAGACATGCTCAGGGCTTGCGTCATCAATTTTGGTATGAAGTGGGAAGATTGTCTTCCATATGCCGAGTTCTCCTACAACAACAGCTTCCAAGCGAGTTCGGGCAACTCCCCATTCGAAATTCTCTATGGCAGAAAGTGCCATACTCCTCTCAATTGGTCAGAGACTGGTGAATGCCAACTTCTTGGCAACGACTTGATCATAGAAGCTGAAGAAATGTGTAAAGTCATCCGTGAAAATCTCAAAGCCGCGCAATCGCGCCAGAAGAGTTACTATGATAGCAAGCACCATGACTTGGCTTTCGAGATCAGAGACCATGTCTACCTCCACGTCTCTCCAATGAAAGGCACTCGTCGCTTCGGTATCAAAGGGAAGCTTGCCCCTAGATACATGGGTCCCTTGAAGATCATTGGCAAAAGAGGTGACCTCGCCTATCAACTTGAGCTTCTGTCTAACTTGAAGACTCGATGTGTTTCATGTGTCACAACTTCGCAACTGCTTCAAGACTCCTGAGCGCACAATCAACTTGAAGAGATTGATCTCCAAGAAGATTTGTCTTATCATGAGCATCTCATTGCTATTCTTGAAGAAACCGAGCGCAAGACTCTCAACTAGTCAATCAAATTCCCGAAAGTGAAGTGGTCACACCATTCTGACCGAGAAGCCACCTGGGAACGCGAGTATCACCTCCGTTGCGAATATCCGGAGTTCTTTCAGTCCTAGATCTCGAGACGAGATCCTCTTGTAGTGGTGGAGTGTTGTAACACCCCGGATGTAACTTGCCATACTTGTCACTCCAACTCTTGCCATTTTCGGCTATGTGATATGATATTCCCTCCGTGGTTGGGTTTTGTCTTCATTTTGCATTTTGTTCATGTCATGCATTTCATATCATGTCATCATGTGCATCTCATTTGCATTCGTGTTCGTCTTATGCATCCGGTCATTTTTCCCGTTGTCCGTTTTGCAATCCGACACTCTCTCGTGCCCGTGGCACCCCTCTAATCTTGTTTCGTGAGCGGGAGAAAAACGTTCTCAGAATGGGCCGAAATTTGTCGAGTGGCCTTGCTACATCACCGGTAGGCCGCCTATCAAATTTCGTTCCATTTGGAGGTCGTTTGATGCCCCAACGGTTAACCGGGTAACCGCAAAAGCCCTCTCGTGTTGCAGCCCAACACCCCTCCAAAACATCCCACTAGCCCATCTAAGCCCCCTCCATGCTCTCCGTCGTTGGATCACGATCGTGCGGGCGAAAACCGCACCTCATTTGGACACTCCTAGCCCCCTACCTATATATATATGGGTCTCCCCCCGAAATTCTCGCAAATGAAACCCTAGCTTCCCTCTCCTCGCGCCGCCGCCCTCCACCAATCCTGACGCGCCATGTGTCCCGCCGCCGCCACAGCCGCCACCGGCCCGCTTGGCCCAAGGGGTGACCGCCCCGTGCCGTACCGGGCCCGAGCGCCCCCGCGCTGCCCGCGCGCCGTGCCGCCGCTGCGCCGGACCTTCACCCCGGCGCTGCGCCTCCCGTCGCTTCCCCTCGCCGGCAAGTCGCTGAAGGACGCCGCCGCCTGCTCCGCCGCGTGCCGCCTCGACCACCGCCGCCGCTCGTTGCTCCGCCGGCCCGCCTCCACCGCACCTCGCCGCCGCGCCTCGCCTCCGCCTCCATCGCGCCACCCCACCGCCCTATCACCGGAGCCGCCGCCCTCGCCGGAGTTCGTCGGCTGGATCCGGTGGGTCGGGACGAGATCCACCGGGATTTCATCCAATGACCCCGCCTCATCCCGTACCGCTCCGTTCCGCGTTGACTTTTCGGAGGTTGAAATTTCTCTAAGTCCCCAGATCTGCAATGTTATGTTACCCCCTTTGACATGTCATATCTCCTTGCATATAGCTCCGTTTTGTGCACATGATATATAAAAATGTTCGTCTCATGATGCTCTTCATGTTAGTGTCATTTTCATGCATGTTACTGTCCGTATTGATACCATTATCATCGTTGCAAAAGTGCTATATGATAACTGTTGTATGTTAAGAGAACTTGAGGATTTGTCATTTCGTGGCATTTTGTGAGTGCATCTTATGAACATGATGTCAACATGTTTTATGAGCTCCAGCATGCCATCTTTATAGGGGTGCAAGTCTTGTATTTTTGTTATCTATGCGGTGACTAGCACAACCATGCGAAGTAGGCTTCATAATGTTGCTGATTTCAGACACTTAGTGGTTTTGCTAAGTCCTTTTCCTGTTATGTTTTGATGCCATGTAAACTTGTTGCTACCATGAGATCCATGCATATTTTGAGATAGTCCAATAAGAGTTTTATGAAGATGTCATATTGTTCTATCCATTCGTGTCTCTGGTTCCAATTATGGAGTACGCTAGCATGTCATTTTCTTGCTCTACGTTTGCTAAATAATGTTCCTGGCAGATTGTTAACATGATATTCAATATTGCTATGTGTTTTGCTAGTGATCCATGTGCCCTATGAACTTGCTCTTGCCATGCTTAGCTTCTTGAATATGTCTAATTCATGTTGGTTACCTTTTCATGCCATGAAATGCCATGTGGTGAGTGAATTGAGCTTGCAAAGTTGCTATCGTGAATCTGTTCCTGCCATGTCATGTTTTCTTCTAAGTCTGAATCTGTTTATAAAGCTTGCTATGTTTGCATGGGTGTAATCATATTTTATGTGCCTTTTTGGCTAATGTTTAGTAAGGGAGTTTTGTTAAGTATGTTTAGCACTAGCATGTCATGCCTTTGTTTGCCATGATATGTTCCTGTAGCATGTTGTTTTTATTCCTCAGTCCCTTCGTCGCTCTGGTGAGGCCTCCTGACGTAGATGTTTTGTCTTTACTCTCCTCCAATTTCACGATTTTTTAGGATCACGCGGGTATCTTGGAATCGTTATGATATTCTTATGACGAGAACATTGTTCTTGGTGCTTCCTGACATTTAGGGGTTGTGGCAGTGTCTCGGGGAGTTGAGCTCCAAGGTGTTGTCGTCACAATTTTATCGTTGCAGTTCTGGAATACCTGAGTTCGCCGACATCGAAAATCTCTTTTATGCAGTTGTTGGTGAGATAATCTCGACGCCACCTAGTACTGCGGTGGGAGTTTGGGAGTATTGCCATAACTCGTATAATGGATGCTTTTCGAAGGTTAAGGTACACGATTTCTGAAGGTTTCGTGGTTATGTGTTGACGGATGGATACAGTTGGAGCGTGGGGCTTGTTAGTTGTGTGATATATATTGTGCCTCCCTGTATCCCCAACACCAGATTGCATAACTGGAAAGTTTCGGGAGTTTAAAGGTGGGAATTCAAGTAGCTCTAGTATTTCTTCCCACAGATATTAGGTTTGTGATTGGGTAATCCTTACCACTTATTTGTTCTAGACGTACCTTGTTGTTTCATTCATCAACCTTGTCTAAGTGGCTTCTCAACTTAATGGACGTGTGATGTTAACTTTGGAATTCATTCGTTCATCCTTGTTCGAATGTTTATTGTGTGGACTATATGTTGCAATTTGTATCCATTGATTCAGCTTGTCTATCCGTCTATCAAGATTCTAACGGATGTCACTCATACGTCCAGTTTGCATCATGCTTTTATATCGATATTTATTGCATTGTGGGCTGTTATTACACATTATGTCACAACACTTATGCCTATTCTCTCTTATTTTACAAGGTTTACATAAAGAGGGAGAATGCCGGCAGCTGGGATTCTGGGCTGGAAAAGGAGCAAATATTAGAGACCTATTCTGCACAGCTCCAAAAGTCTTGAAACTTCATGGAAGACGTTTTCAGAATATATAAAAAATACTGAGCACAAGAAGTTCACCAGGGGGGCCACACCCTGCCCACGAGGGTGGGGGGCGTGCCCTACCCCCTGGGCCCCCTGGTGGCCCTCCGATGGCCATCTTATGCTATATGGAGTCTTTCAATGAGGAAAAAAATCATAAGCTATCTTTCGGGACGAGACTTCGCCGCCAGGAGGCGGAACCTTGGCTGAACCAATCTAGGGCTCTGGCGGAGCTGTTCTGCCGGGGAAACTTCCCTCCAGGAGGGGGAAATCATCGCCATTGTCATCACCAACGCTCCTGTCATCGGGAGAGGGCAATCTCCATCAACATCTTCACCAGCACCATCTCCTCTCAAAACCCTAGTTCATCTCTTGTATCCAATTCTTGTCTCGAAGTCCGGGATTGGTACCCGTGGGTTGCTAGTAGTGTTAATTACTCCTTGTAGTTGATGCTAGTTGGTTTATTTGGTGGAAGATCATAGGTTCAGATCCTATATGCATATTAATACCCCTCTGATTATGAACATGAATATGCTTTGTGAGTAGTTACGTTTGTTCCTGAGGACATGGGAGAAGTCTTGCTATTAGTAGTCATGTGAATTTGGTATTCGTTTGATATTTTGATGACATGTATGTTGTCTCTCCTCTAGTGGTGTTATGTGAACGTCGACTACATGAGACTTCACCATTATTTGGGCCTAGAGGAAGGCATTGGGAAGTAATAAGTATATGATGGGTTGCTAGAGTGACAGAAGCTTAAACCCTAGTTTATGCGTTGCTTCGTAAGGGGCTGATTTGGATCCATATGTTTCATGCTATGGTTAGGTTTACCTTAGTACTTTTGTTGTAGTTGCGGATGCTTGCAATAGAGGTTAATCATAAGTGGGATGCTTGTCCAAGTAAGTGCAGCACCCAAGCACCGGTCCACCCACATACCAAATTATCAAAGTACCGAACGCGAATCATATGAATGTGATGAAAACTAGCTTGAAGATATTCCCATGTGTCCTCGGGAGCGCTTTACATCATATAAGAGTTTGTCCAGGCTTGTCCTTTGCTACAAAAAGGATTGGGCCACCTTTCTGCACTTTATTTAATTTTGTTACTTGTTACTCGTTACAAATTATCCTATCACAAAACTATCTGTTACCTATTATTTTAGTGCTTGCAGAGAATACCTTGCTGAAAACCGCTTATCATTTCCTTCTGCTCCTCGTTGGGTTCGACACTCTTACTTATCGAAAGGACTACGATATATCCCCTATACTTGTGGGTCATCAAGACTCGTTTCTAGTGCCGTTACCGGGGAGTGAAGCGCCTTTCGTGGGTGGAATTTGGTAAGGAAAAATTTATATAGTGTGCTGAAATTTACTGTCACTCGTTACGATGGAAAGTAATCCTCTGAGGGGCTTGTTCGGGGTATCTTCACCCCGACCAGTAGAGCAAAGAGTTGCTCCTCAACCTACTGAAAATGAAAATGTCTTCTTTGAAATTCCTTCGGGTATGATAGAAAAACTGCTAGCTAATCCTTTTGCAGGAGATGGAACAACTCATCCTGATGAGCATCTAATATATGTGGATGAAGTTTGTGGATTATTTAAGCTTGCAGGTGTATCCAGAGATGTTATTGAGAAGAAGGTCTTTCCTTTATCTTTGAAGGAAGATGCATTGATATGGTATAGGCTATGTGATGATACGGGGTCATGGAACTACAAACGATTGAAATTGGAATTTCATCAGAAGTTTTATCCTATGCATCTTGTTCATCGTGATCACAATTATATATATAATTTTTGGCCTCGCGAAGGAGAAAGCATCGCTCAAGCTTGGGGGAGGCTTAAATCAATGTTATATTCATGCCCCAATCATGAGCTCTCAAGAGAAATGATTATCAAAATTTATATGCTCGGCTTTCTAATAACAATCACACCATGCTCGATACTTCTTGTGCTGGTTCTTTTATGACGAAGACTATTGAATTCAAATGGGATTTATTGGAAAGAATTAAACGCAACTCTGAAGATTGGGACCTCGATGAAGGTAAGGAGTCAGGTATGACACCTAAGTTTGATTGTGTTAAATCTTTTATGGATGCCGATGTTTTCCGTAAATTTAGCACTAAATATGGACTTGACTATGAGATAGTAGCTTCTTTCTGTGAATCTTTTGCTACTCATGTTGATCTCCATAGGGAGAAGTGGTTTAAATATCATCCTCCCATAGAAGTAAAAGTAGCTGCACCTATTAAAGTTGAAGAAAATACTATCACTTATAATGATCCTATTGTTCCTACTACTTATGTTGAGAAACCACCTTTGCCTGTTAGGATAAAGGATCATGCTAATGCTTCAACTGTGGTTCGTAAAAGCAATATTAGAACTTATACACCTGCTGAGCAAATTAAAGTTGAACCTAATATTGCTATTGTTAAAGATTTCTTGTCTGATAATATTGATGGGCATGTTATTCATTTCCGTGATGAGACTGCTAGAATTGCAAAACCTGGTGCTAAAGATAAACCTAGATCTTTGGTAGGCATGCCTGTTATTTCTGTTAAAATAGGAGATCATTGTTATCATGGCTTATGTGATATGGGTGCTAGTGCAATACCCATTGACTTATACAGAGAAATTATGCATGATATTGCACCTGTTGAGTTAGAAGATATTCATGTCACAATTAAACTTGCCAATAGAGATACTATTTCACCAATGGGAATTGTTAGAGATGTTGAAGTCTTGTGTGGGAAAACAAAATATCCTACTGATTTTCTTGTTCTTGGTTCCCCACAAGACAACTTTTGTCCCATTATATTTGGTAGACCCTTCTTGAACACTGTTAATGCTAAGATAGATTGCAAAAAGGATGTTGTTACTATTGGTTTAGGTGATATGTCTCATGAATTTAATTTCTCTAAATTTCGTAGACAACACCGTGAAGAGGAATTGCCTAGTAAAGATGAAATTATTGGTCTTGCTTATATTTCCGTACCTCCTAGTGACCCTTTAGAACAATATTTGCTAGACCATGAAAATGACATGTTTATGAATGAAAGAAAGGAAATAGATGAAGTATTGTTTAAACAGGAACCCATCCTAAAACACAATTTGCCTGTTGAAATCCTAGGGGATCCTCCTCCACCCAAGGGTGATCCCATATTTGAGCTTAAACCGTTACCTGATACTCTTAAATATGCTTATATTGATGAGAAAAAAGATATATCCTGTTATTATTAGTGCTAACCTTTCAGATCATGAAGAAGAGAGATTACTGAAAACTCTGAAGAAGCACCGTGCTGCTATTGGATATACTCTCGATGATCTTAAGGGCATTAGTCCCACACTATGTCAACACAAAATAAATTTGGAGGAAGATGCCAAACCAGTTCGTGATCATCAACGACGGCTGAATCCTAAGATGAAGGAAGTGGTAAGAAAGGAAATACTAAATCTCCTTGAGGTAGGTATAATTTATCCCGTTGCTGATAGTCAGTGGGTAAGTCCTATCCATTGTGTCCCTAAGGAGGGAGGTATTACTGTCGTTCCTAATGATAAAGATGAGTTGATCCCGCAAATAATTATTACAGGTTATAGGATGGTAATTGATTTCCGCAAATTAAATAAAGCTACTAAAAAGATCATTACCCCTTACCTTTTATTGATCAAATGCTAGAAAGGTTATCCAAACATACACATTTTTGCTTTCTAGATGGTTATTCTGGTTTCTCTCAAATACCTGTGTTAGCCAATGATCAATCAAAGACTACTTTTACTTGCCCTTTTGGTACTTTTACTTACAGACATATGCCTTTTGGTTTATGTAATGCACCTGCTACCTTTCAAAGATGCATGATGGCCATATTCTCTGACTTTTGTGAAAATATTTGTGAGGTTTTCATGGACGATTTTTCCATCTGTCGATCCTCTTTTGATGATTGCTTGGGCAACCTTGATCGAGTTTTGCAGAGATGTGAAGAAACTAACCTTGTCTTGAATTGGGAGAAGTGCCACTTTATGGTTAATGAAGGTATTGTCTTGGGGCATAAAGTTTCTGAAAGAGGTATTGAGGTTGATAAAGCCAAGGTTGATGCTACTGAAAAGATGCCATGTCCCAAGGACATCAAAGGTATAAGAAGTTTCCTTGGTCATGCCGGTTTTATAGGAGGTTCATTAAGGACTTCTCCAAAATTTCTTGGCCTCTGACTAATTTATTACAAAAAGATATACCATTTGTTTTTGATGATGATTGTGTAGAAGCATTTTAAATACTTAAGAAAGCATTAATCTCTGCACCTATTGTTCAGCCACCTGATTGGAATTCACCCTTTGAAATTATGTGTGATGCTAGTGATTATGATGTAGGTGCTGTTCTAGGGCAAAGAGTTGATAAGAAATTAAATGTTATTCAATATGCTAGTAAAAGTCTAGACAATGCTCAGATAAATTATGTTACTACTGAAAAAGAATTCTTAGCAGTTGTATTTGCTTGTGATAAGTTTAGACCTTATATTATTGATTCTAAAGTAACTATTCACACTGATCATGCTGCTATTAAATATCTTATGCAAAAGAAAGATGATAAACCTAGACTTATTAGATTGGTTCTCTTGCTACAAGAATTTGATTTGCATATTATTGATAGAAAGGGAGATGAGAACCCCGTTGCAGACAACTTGTCTAGGTCAGAAAATGTTCTTGATGACCCACTACCTATTGATGATAGCTTTCCTGATGAACAATTAAATGTCATAAATGCTTCTCATACTGCTCCATGGTATGCTGATTATGCTAATTATATTTTTGCTAAATTTATACCACCTAGTTTCACATACCAGCAAAAGAAAAAGTTCTTCTATGATTTGAGACATTACTTTTGGGATGACCCACATCTTTATAAAGAAGGAGTAGATGGTGTTATTATACGTTGTGTACCTGAGCATGAACAGGAACAGATCCTACGCAAGTGCCACTCCGAGTCTTACGGAGGACACCACGCTGGAGATAGAACTGCACATAAGGTATTGCAATCCGGTTTTTATTGGCCCACTCTCTTCAAGGATGCCCGTAAGTTTGTCTTATCTTGTGATGAATGTCAAAGAATTGGTAATATTAGTAGACGTCAAGAAATGCCTATGAATTATTCACTTGTTATTGAACCATTTGATGTTTGGGGCTTTGATTATATGGGACCTTTTCCTGCCTCTAATGGATATACACATATTTTAGTTGCTATTGATTACGTTACTAAGTGGGTAGAAGCTATTCCAACTAATAGTGCTAATCATAACACTTCTATTAAAATGCTTAAAGAAGTTATTTTTTCGAGGTTTGGAGTCCCTAGATATTTAATGACTGATGGTGGTTCACATTTTATTCATGGTGCTTTCCGTAAAATGCTTCCTAAATATGATGTTAATCATAGAATTGCATCTCCTTATCAACCACAGTCTAGTGGTCAAGTAGAATTGAGTAATAGAGAGCTCAAATTAATTTTGCAAAAGACTATTAATAGATCTAGAAAGAATTGGTCCAAGAAACTTGATGATGCATTATGGGCCTATAGAACTGCATATAAAAATCCTATGGGTATGTCTCCGTGTAAAATGGTTTATGGAAAAGCATGTCACTTACCTCTCGAACTAGAACATAAGGCTTATTGGGCTATTAAAGAGCTCAACTATGATTTCAAACTTGCCGGTGAGAAGAGGTTATTTGACATTAGCTCACTTGATGAATGGAGAACCCAAGCCTACGAAAATGCCAAATTATTTAAACAAAAAGTTAAAAGATGGCATGACAAAAGAATACAAAAGCGTGGGTTTAATGTAGGTGATTATGTATTATTATACAACTCTCGTTTAAGATTTTTTGCAGGAAAACATCTTTGTAAATGGGAAGGTCCTTACGTTATCGAGGAGGTCTATCGTTCCGGTGCCATAAAAATCAACAACTTCGAAGGCACAAATCCGAAGGTGGTGAACGGTCAAAGAATTAAACATTATATCTCAGGTAATCCTATAAATGTTGAAACCAATGTTATTGAAACCGTAACCCCGGAGGAATACATAAGGGACACTTTTCGGAATGTTTCAGACTCTCAAAAGGAATAGGTATGTGGTACGGTAAGTAAACCGACTCCAAAACAGTTCTAATGGCAATATTTCTCCATTTTGGAATATTTAGAAAAATAGAAAAATAAGAAGCAGACCGGGAAGGACACGAGGGCTCCACGAGGGTGGAGGGCGCGCCCTACCCCCTGGGCGCCCCCTACCTCGTGGGCACCTCGTGTGCTCTCCGGACTCCGTTTTCTTACACGTTACGTATTTTGGTCGGTAAAAATTCATTATATAACCTCCCAAAGGTTTTGACCACCGTATCACACAAAAATCTCCTATCTTTGTTTCGAGCTAATTTTCTGACAGATCCAGGTCGTCATGTCGTCTTCAAGTGCCCCTAAGGACCAGTTCTTCAAGAAGGTCATCAACCCCTACCTCGCGGAAGTGCTGCAACACCCTCAAACCATTGAGATGCGTGAGGGGTTGTTGCACATCCGCGATGTTGAGGGACCAAGGAAGACCGGAAGCACGGAGGCAAGGCTCGAGGCATTGGAGCAAGAAGTTTTCAAGTGTCAGGAGATGGTGGAGTGTGGACTCGATTCCAATCACATTATGATCATGGAGTTCACCAACAACCACAAGCTGGACGTCAAGGACATTAGGGAGGCCATCTTCAAGCTGCATGAGAAAATCGAGCACCTCCAAGCCTAGATCTATGACCTACAAAATCAAAACTGTGAGTATGAATATAGATTCAAGAGGATGAGTTTGGCTGCAGATTTGAGGTTTCAGGAGACTCAATCATCCTTCTATTATGGTGAGCCTATGCCTTGGAAGAAGGATGACAAGCCTACGCCATCAACAAAACCATCAACTTCTTCACCAACAAAGGAGACATAATCACATGGGTATGGGCACTCCCCTTGGCAACTGCCAAGCTTGGGGGAGTGCCCTGGTATCGTATCACCATCACCTTTATCTTTACCGTTTTTCTTAGTTCGATCCTTTTGGTAATATCTCGATCTAGTAGAATAAAAGTTCTTAGTATGATCTAGTTGAGTTTTTCTTTATGATCATTCTATGTAATCAAGTCCATGAGCTATATAATAAAGATTAGTGTTGAGTCAAGGGCTTGATTATTTTGCCATGATCTTAAGTGAATAAAAGAAAAGAGATAGAAATAAAAAGAAACAAAGAGATCATATGGATCTTATGGAGAGTAATGCGCTCACATAGAAAAAAGTATGATGAATAAAAGTTGTTGAGAGTTGACAAACATAGTTTTGGTCATCGTTGCAATTAATAGGAAGTAACAAACAAAGAGAGGTCTTCACATATAAATATACTATCTTGGACATCTTTTATGATTGTGAGCACTCATTAAAATATGACATGCTAAAGAGTTGACGTTGGACAAGGAAGACAACGTAATGGGTTATATTTTCTTACATCTGAGATAAATTATATTGTCTTGGATCATCCAACATGATTGAGCTTGCCTTTCCCCCTCATGCTAGCCAAATCCTTTGCACCAAGTAGAGATACTACTTGTGCTTCCAAACACTCTTAAACCAGTTTTGCCATGAGAGTCCACCATATCTACCTATGGATTGAGTAAGATCCTTCAAGTAAGTTGTCATCGGTGCAAGCAATAAAAATTGCTCTCTAAATATGTGTGATTGAATGGTGTGGAGGAAATAAGCTTTATACGATCGTGTGCTATGGAAGAAATAAAAGCGACAAACTGCATAATAAAGGTCCATATCACAAGTGGCAATATAAAGTGACGTTCTTTCGCATTAAGATTTCGTACATCCAACCATAAAAGCGCATGACAACCTCTGCTTCCCTCTGGGAAGGGCCTATCTTTTACCTTTATATCCTACCTTACATAAGAGTCATGGTGATCTTCACCCTTCCTTTTTACATTTTATCTTTTGGCAAGCACAACATTTTGGAAAGATCCTGGTATATATGGCTAATTGGATGTGAGTTTTCATGAACTATTATTGTTGACATTACCCTTGAGGTAAAACGTTGGGAGCCAAAACTATAAGCCCCTATATTTCTCTGTGTCCGATTAAAATTCCATACCCGTAAGTATTGCGTGAGTGTTAGCAATGGTGAAAGACTAAATGATAGTTGAGTATGTGGACTTGCTGAAAAGCTCTTATATTGACTCTTTCCAATGTTATGATAAATTGCAATTGCTTCAATGATTGAGATTATAGTTTGTTAGTTTTCAATGAAGTTTATGATTCATACTTGAAATTCTAATTGAATTGTTACTCTAGCATAAGAGATCATATGACAAGAATTATATAAGTTGTTGTTCTAAGAATGATCATGATGCCCTCATGTCCGCATTTTATTTTTATCGACACCTCTATCTCTAAACATGTGGACATATTTTTTGATTTTGGCTTTCACTTGAGGACAAGCGAGGTCTAAGATTGGGGGAGTTGATACGTCCATTTTGCATCATGCTTTTATATTGATATTTATTGCATTGTGGGCTGTTATTACACATTATGTCACAATACTTATGCCTATTCTCTCTTATTTTACAAGGTTTACATAAAGAGGGAGAATGCCGGCAGTTGGGATTCTGGGCTGGAAAAGGGGCAAATATTAGAGACCTATTCTGCACAGCTCCAAAAGTCCCGAAACTTCACAGAAGAAGTTTCCAGAATATATAAAAAATACTGAGCGCAAGAAGTTCACCAGGGGGCCACACCCTGCCCACGAGGGTGGGGGGCGCGCCCTACCCCCCTGGGCGCGCCCCTACCTCATGGGCCCCCTGGTGGCCCTTCGATGGCCATCTTCTGCTATATGTAGTCTTTCGATGAGGAAAAAATCATAAGACATCTTTCGGGACAAGACTCCGCCATCACGAGGCAGAACCTTGGCGGAACCAATCTAGGGCTCTGGCGGAGCTGTTCTGCCGGGGAAACTTCCCTCCAGGAGGGGGAAATCATCGCCATTGTCATCACCAACGCTCCTGTCATCGGGAGAGGGCAATCTCCATCAACATCTTCACCAGCACCATCTCCTCTCAAAACCCTAGTTCATCTCTTGTATCCAATTCTTGTCTCGAAGTCCGGGATTGGTACCCGTGGGTTGCTAGTAGTGTTAATTACTCCTTGTAGTTGATGCTAGTTGGTTTATTTGGTGGAAGATCATAGGTTCAGATCCTATATGCATATTAATACCCCTCTGATTATGAACATGAATATGCTTTGTGAGTAGTTACGTTTGTTCCTGAGGACATGGGAGAAGTCTTGCTATTAGTAGTCATGTGAATTTGGTATTCGTTCGATATTTTTATGAGATGTATGTTGTCTCTCCTCTAGTGGTGTTATGTGAACGTCGACTACATGACACTTCACCATTATTTGGGCCTAGAGGAAGGCATTGGGAAGTAATAAGTAGATGATGGGTTGCTAGAGTGGCAGAAGCTTAAACCGTAGTTTATGCATTGCTTCGTAAGGGGCTGATTTGGATCCATATGTTTCATGCTATGGTTAGGTTTACCTTAATACTTTGTTGTAGTTGCGGATGCTTGCAATAGAGGTTAATCATAAGTGGGATGCTTTTCCATGTAAGGGCAGCACCCAAGCACCGGTCCACCCACATACCAAATTATCAAATTACCGAACGTGAATCATATGAACGTGATGAAAACTAGCTTGACGATATTCCCATGTGTCCTCGGGAGCACTTTACATCATATAAGAGTTTTTCCAGGCTTGTCCTTTGCTACAAAAAAGGATTGGGCCACCTTGCTGCACTTTATTTACTTTTGTTACTTGTTACTTGTTACTCGTTACAAATTATCCTATCACAAAACTATCTGTTACCTATTATTTCAGTGCTTGCAGAGAATACCTTGCTCAAAACCGCTTATCATTTCCTTCTGCTCCTCGTTGGGTTCGACACTCTTACTTATCGAAAGGACTATGATAGACCCCCTATACTTGTGGGTCATCAGTCACCCTCTTTAGGATGGCTCTTCCAACGCGTCTTAATCCGGAACACAATGATGGGAGTCAGGCGAACCCTCCACCTCCACCTCCGCCTCCGGAGGCATGGCGAGCTGTCATGACAGCCACCAATGCCAATGCCCAGATGCTTTTGCAACTCTTGCAAGAGCGCAACCAAGGCCAAGGCAACCAAGGAAATCAAGGCCAAGGGAATTTCAACAATCATCCTCAGTTTGCTACCCTCAACCGGTTCCTTGCAAATCAGTCGGAGTCTTTCAGCTACTGTGCCGAGGCCACAGACGCTGACGATTGGCTCGTGGACATCAACAAGCATTTTGAATGTAGCAGCGTCAGGCCTGAGGACTATGTCAAGTTTTCTTTGTTTCAACTCAAGGACCAAGCTGCTGATTGGTATCAACAATACAAAGATTCCATAGGAGGTCGTGTGATTACCTGGGATGATTTCTGCCGAGACCTCAAAGCTCATCATATTCCAACAAGTGTTGCTGAGAGCAAGCATGAGGAGTTCCGCAATCTCAAGCGAGACAACATGTCCGTGTACCAATACAACATCCAGTTTCAGAAACTTGCTCGCTTCGCAAGGCAGGATGTTCCTGATGAAAAGAGCATGATCTATCACTTTAGAGGTGGCCTCAAAGAAGATCTACAGTTAGCTCTCATTCTTGTGGAGCCTACTAAGTTTGATCAATTCTATAACATGGACCTCAAGTAAGAAGGTGCTCAACTCAAGTGTGAGGCTTCTAAGAAGAGAATCAGGGATGCAGTTCAGTCTTATTCTTCCTCACAAGTGGCAGCCAAGAAACAGAAGTTCTGGCTTCCTCCTCCTCCATTTCGTCAGCCCTACGAGCAGAAGAACAAAGGTGGCCATGGATCTTCCCACCCACCCAACCCAGGCTACGAGAACAAGTCTCAGACTCAAGCTCCAAGGTCAAGTGCTCCTTATCATCGTCCGCTCTCAGAGGACTTGCAACAAGTGTCAGCAGAAAGGTCACTATGCAAACAAGTGCTTCAACCAAAGGCGCCTTCCGCCTCATCCTTCTGTAAGGTCTTCAAGCAATACAGTGGTCAAGCATAATCCCAGCTGCTAAGGTGAACATGATGAACGCAGCTTAGGCAGAGGATTCTTCAGAAGTGATGATGGGTAATCTTCCAGTTAATGATATTCCTACAAAAGTCTTATTTGATACTGATGCATCACATTCTTTCATGTCATACCCATTTGCATCGGAGCACAATGTTGACACAGAGATTGTGTCCAAAGTTATGCAAGTTGTTTCTCCGGGAAAGCTTATGACTTCTAGTTTGGTTGCTCCCGATGTCTCTGTCCAATTGGGCAACTATAAATTTATGGCTTCTCCAATTGTTCTTGGTGACTCGGATATCGATCTAATTCTTGGTATGTACTGGCTTTCTAAGCACAAGGCTCAGCTTGATTGTGCTTCCAGGGAGATTTAATTGACACACTCTTCTGAGCATGTGATCATCTATGCCGCTCGGGATGAAACCATTCGACTGTTTTCTCTCAATGAGAAGGGCAAGTTGGATGCAATTTCTCATATTCCAGTCGTTTGTGAGTACCAAGACATTTTTCCAGAAGAGCTTCCGGGAATGCCTCCTCAACGGCCAGTTGAATTCATTATTGATCTTGAGCCTGGCACGGAACCTGTTTGCAAGAGTCCATACAAGCTTGGACCTAAGGAGTTGAAGGAGTTGAAGAAACAACTCGATGAACAAGAGCGTCTGGGTTTGATCGGACTGAGTTCATCTCCGTGGGGTGTTGGTGTTCTGTTTGTCCAGAAGAAGGATGTCACGGACCGACTTGTGTCGACTACCGTCCATTGAACAAGAAGACAATAAAGAACAAGTATCCTCTTCCCAACATCAATGAGCTATTCGAGCAACTTAAAGGTGCTAAAGTTTTCTCCAAGCTTGACCTCCATATGGGTTATCATCAGATTCACATTCATGAACAAGATATCCCCAAGACAACATTCATAACAAGCTATGGTTCTTATGAGTATACCATCATGTTTTTCGGCCTTGTTAATGCTCCTACAACGTTCTCTCGCATGATGAACTTTATCTTCAACCCCTACACAGATGAATTCGTCCTGGTGTATCTTGATGATATCTTGGTCTTCTCCAAGAATAAGAAGGATCATGCCAAGCATTTGAGATTGGTGCTCGACAAGCTCAGAGAGTATCAATTCTATGCGAAGTTTTCCAAATGTGAGTTCTGGCTTGATGAAGTTCTTTATCTTGGTCCTATCATCTCTGCCAAGGGCATTACTGTTAATCCGGAGAAGGTTTCCGCAATTGTGAACTGGGAACCTCCTCAGAATGTCAAGTAGCTTCGCAGTTTTCTTGGGCTTGCAAGCTATTGCGAAGATTCATTGAGAATTTCTCTAAGATTGCAAAGCCTCTTTCCAACCTCCTACAGAAGGATGTCAAGTATGTCTGGACACCTGAGTATGACGTTGCTTTCAACACCCTCAGAGAGAAGCTTGTCTCAGCTCCTGTCTTAACTCCTCCTGACGAATCCAAGCCATTCGAAGTTTTCTGTGATGCCTCATTGCAAGGTATCGGCGATGTGTTAATGCAAGAGAAGAAAGTTGTGTCTTATACCTCTCGTCAGTTGAAGCCCAATGAAAGGAACTACCCCACTCACGATCTTGAGTTGGCGGCAGTTGTCCATGCATTAATAACCTGGAGACATCTCTTGTTTGGAAGGCAAGTGGACATTTTCGCAGATCATAAGAGCCTCAAGTATATCTTCACTCAACCCAACCTCAACCTCAGGCAAACTCGTTGGGACGCAATGATTCAAGAGTACAACCCAAGTATTGAATATACTCCAGGCAAGGCCAATGTGATTGCAGATGCTTTGTGCAGGAAGGCTTACTTCAACAGCTTAATCCTCAAGCCATTCCAACCGAATCTTTGTGAAGCTTTCTGCAAACTCAACCTCCAAGTTGTTCCTCAAGGTTTTCTTGCCAACCTTCAAGTCACTCCTACGTTGGAAGAGCAAATTCGTGAGGCACAACTCCTTTACACCATGGTGAATAAGGTGAAACGTGGTATTGCCAAGGGCCTATCCAAATACAAGTGCTATCGCATTGATGACAAAGACACATTATTCTTCGAGGACCGGATTGTGGTTCCTAAAGGTGATCTAAGGAAGGTCATAATGAACAAGGTGCACAATTCTCTTCTATCCATTCATCCTGTCAGTTCAAAGATGTACCATGACCTCAAGCAGTTGTATTGGTGGACTCGAATGAAGCGAGAGATTGCTCAATTCGTGAATGAATGTGATGTATGCCGAAGGGTGAAGCAGAACACCAACGACCAGCTGGTCTCCTCCAACCTCTTGCTATTCCAGAATGGAAGTTTGATCATATCGAGATGGACTTCGTTACTGGATTTCCTAAGTCCAAGCATGGGAATGATGCTATTTTCGTTGTCATTGACAAGCTTTCAAAATTGCCTCATTTCCTTCCAATTAAAGAATCTATCACAACAGCTCAGTTGGCAGAGCTATACACCTCCGGAATTGTCTCCTTGCACGGTATTCCGCAATTGATATCTTCAGACCGTGGATGCATTTTCACTTCTAAGTTCTGGGACTCCTTCCATAAGGCCATGGGCACCAACATTCGCTTCAGCACCTCTTTCCATCCTCAAACAAGTGGCCAAGTCGAGCGAGTCAATCAAATCCTCGAAGACATGCTCAGGGATTGCGTCATCTCTTTTGGTATGAAGTGGGAAGATTGTCTTCCATATGCCGAGTTCTCCTACAACAACAGCTTCCAAGCGAGTTCAGGGAAGGCCCCATTCGAAATTCTCTATGTCAGAAAGTGTCGTACTCCTCTCAATTGGTCAGAGAATGGTGAATGCCAACTTCTTGGCAACGACTTGATCACAGAAGCTGAAGAAATGTGTAAAGTCATCCGTGAAAATCTCACAGCCGCGCAATCGCGTCAGAAGAGTTACTATGATAGCAAGCACCGTGACTTGGCTTTCGAGATCGGAGACCATGTCTACCTCCGCGTCTCTCCAATGAAAGGCACTCGTCACTTCGGTATCAAAGGGAAGCTTGCCCCTAGATACGTGGGTCCCTTCAAGATCATTGGCAAAAGAGGCAACCTCGCCTATCAACTTGAGCTTCTGTCCAACTTCGCAAATGTGCACGATGTGTTTCATGTGTCACAGCTTCGCAAGTGCTTCAAGACTCCTGAGCACAAAATCAACTTGAAGAGATTGATCTCCAAGAAGATTTATCTTATCATGAGCATCTCGTTGCTATTCTTGAAGAAACCGAGCGCAAGACTCGCAACAAGTCAATCAAATTCCTGAAAGTGAAGTGGTCACACCATTCCGACCGAGAAGCCACCTAGGAACGTGAGGATCACCTCTGTTCCGAATATCCGGAGTTCTTTCAGTCCTAGATCTCGGGACGAGATCCTCTTGTAGTGGTGGAGTGTTGTAACACCCCGGATGTAACTTGCCATATTTGTAACTCCAACTCTTGCCATTTTTGGCTAGTGATATGATATTCCCTTCGTGGTTGGGTTTTGTCTTCATTTTTCATTTTGTTCATGTCATGCATTTCATATCATGTCATCATGTGCATCTCATTTGCATTTGTGTTCGTCTCATGCATCCGGTCATTTCCCCATTGTCTGTTTCGCAATCCGACGCTCTCTCGTGCCCCGTGGCAACCCTCTAATCTCATTTCGTGAGCGGGAGAAAAACGTTCTTAGAATGGGCCGAAATTTGTCGAGTGGCCTTGGTACATCACCGGTAGGCCACGTGTCAAATTTCGTTCCATTTGGAGGTCATTTGATGCCCCCAATGGTTAACCGGGTAACCGCAAAAGCCCTGTTGTGTTGCAGCCCAACACCCCTCCAAAACATCCCACTAGCCCATCTAAGCCCCCTCCATGCTCTCCGTCGTTGGATCAGGATCGTGTGGGAGAAAACCGGACCTCATTTGGACACTCCTAGCTCCCCCTACCTATATATATGGGTCTCCCCCTGAAATTCTTGCAGATGAAACACTAGCTTCCCTCTCCTCGTGCCGCCGAACGTGTCCAACCCGGACCGGACAGATCACGCCGCCACCCTCCACCAATCCTGACGCGCCACGTGTCCCGCCGCCGCCACAGCCGCCACCAGCCCGCTCGGCCCATGGGGAGCCCACCTCGTGCCGGAGGACGCCGCCGCCTGCGCCGCCGTGTGTCGCCTCGACCACCGCCGCCGCTCGTTGCTCCGCCGACCCGCCTCCACCGTGCCTCGCCTCCACCTCCACTACGCCACCCCGCCGCCATATCGTCGGAGCCGCCGCCCTCACCGGAGTTCGCCGGCCGGATCCGGTGGGCCGGGACGAGATCCACCGGGATTTCATCCAAATGCCCCGCCTCATCCCGTACCGCTCCGTCCCGCGTTGACTTTTTGGAGGTTGAAATTTCTCTAAGTCCCCAGATCTACAATGTTATGTTACCCCCTTTGACATGTCATATCTCCTTGCATATAGCTCCGTTTTGCGCACATGATATATAAAAATGTTCGTCTCGTGATGCTCTTCATGTTAGTGTCATTTTCATGCATGTTACTGTGGGTATTAATGCCATTATCATCATTGCAAAAGTGCTATATGATAACTGCTGTCTGTTAACAGAACTTGAGGACTTGTCATTTTCGTGGCATTTTGTGAGTGCATCTTATGAACATGATGTCCATATCTTTTATGACCTCCAGCATACCATCTTTACAGGGGTGGAAGTCTTGTATTTTTGTGATCTATGCGGTGACTAGCACAAGCATGCAAAGTAGGCTTCATAATGTTTCTATGTAGCGACCAGACCTTAAACAGTCTGATCTCTGTGCTCCGGTGTCATCCCTGGATCAGTAATGCTGACACCACACAGTACTCGGAGGATTTATAGCAGAGTAGCAATCACACACTTATTACATCAAGTGTCTCAAACGAGAACTTATTACAATAAATATGGCTTAAGGCCATCTAATAACTATAACAGCGGAAGGCTTGGAAGATAAGTGAGTCCATCAACTCCAACGGCATCACTGAGTATAGAACCACGACCTAAAAACTCCTTAATCATCGTCTGAAAAGTCTGCAACATTAACGTTGCAGCCCGAAATGGGTCAGCACATGGAATATGCTGGCAAGGTAACACATAGAGAGTAATGGAATGAAACAGCTATACTACATGCATATTTGGCTGGTGGAAAGCTCTATGGTTACAGTTTTGCGTAAAGCCAATTTTTCCCTACTTCGAAGGAATAAAATTTTATTACTATCATGGTAGTTGTTAAACATTGAGAATGGTTGACAGCATTCTCAATCCTAATTAAAAATCATCATTAAACATAACCCAACAAAATTAATTTAGAGTAACATGTTGAGATTCACATGATAATCCAAGTACTAGATACTCAAGATGTCCATAACCGGGGACACGGCTAACCATGATTAGTTTATTACACTCTGCAGAGGTTTGCGCACTTTTCCCCACAAGACTCGATCGCCTCCATTTGGTTTCTCGCACTACATGGTGTTTGAGAAGATGGATGACCGAGACATAGTCTTTCAGAAGCGCTAGCACCTTACGATCGGGTAGACCGTACCACCTATATCCCCTACATCTGCTAGTCTACCACTGTAAGAGTTCGCACGACTTAGTCAACTATGCTAGAGCCCATAATAGCTTGTGGCTGCACACAGAAGTTTCTAGTATGAATAGTCTCATGATCCCTTTGAGCCTGGGTGGCGGTCCAAAAGAAAACAGGCAAGTCCTAGAATACCCAGGTGCCTCAATCCACCCAGATGTGTGTTTAAGTTGCCACCTTAGATAAACCATTAATTAACAAACTCACATCTTTCATGGATATCACTCACCCAATCCACGTCTACTAGCATAGCATGGCATAATAAGCAAACGTAGAAGTAACTCCCAAAGGTTTGATAATAACAGGTAATAGGTACTACCTCATCTACTTCCCATCCCACAATTTAATTAGATCCTAATCATGCAATGTGCGAGGATTGATATAATGCAATAAAACTGGGTAGTAGAAAAGGTATGATCAAAGTGTTACTTGCCTTGCTGATGATCCGCGAAACCTAACGATTCGAAGTAACAGGCGGCGCACTCCAAGTACTCTATCGCAAACAAACAAACAAGCATACAATAAGTACTCATCTACTGCACAGGTAAAACTCAAATAAGAGATCTAACCAGAAGGTTCATATTAAGAACTCCGGTTGGCAAAAAGAATCAAATCGAACGAAGCAACGAAAGTCAAACGGCGAAAGAAAACAACTTCGTTCTAGTAATCTGGATCTAAGGCAAATTTTACAGTAGCAAAATCTTGTTTAAGTTGGTTATTCTGATAGAGGGTTTCGAGACGGAACTCTAGGCGCTTGAATCGCCTGATTCCGATAAACGAGCGAAAAGTTATACTAAAATGAAAATCGGATCAGGAATCGAGATCAGTAAAATCGTGGATTTAATCCGAGAAAAAGAAAAACGACGAACACCGATTTTTTTTCTTCTTTCTTTTTCTTTTTTTTTCTTTTTTTTCTTACGACGGCATGGAAAACGAGGCGTGGCGAACCTCGGCGGCGGGATCCGGCGGCGGCGGACGACGGCGGCGGCGAGCGGCGGCGGCGGCGGCTAGGGCGGGGCGCGGGCTAGGGTTTGGGGGCGCGGGTGGCTGGGCTCGGCTGACTCCCTCCCGGCTTATAAAGCCTAGTGGGCCGGGAGTCCGGGTCGGACACGGCCCCTAGGTCGGTTCGTTTTTTTTTAAATTATTCCACTCAGATGAAAAATAAAAATAAATAGTAAACGGACTCCAAAAATTCCGAAATAAATTTTCACGGGCTTCTAAAATCAAGCCGCACAAGGTGAACATTTATTTGGGACGTAAATGCAATTTTGAAAAACGCACATTTTTCCTAAATTCAAATAGAACACGGAAAAACTCCGAAATAAAATCTTATTTGATTTTATTATTAAATCCTCAATATTTCTTTATTTTGGGAAAGTCATTTTATTCCCGCTCTCATATTTTTGTAATAGAAATAATTGATGATAAAATAAATAAAATCAAATGATCCTATTCTCAAAATTTGAGAAAACTCAAATATGAAAATAATGAAATCCCCAACTCTCTCCGTGGGTCATTGAGTTGCGTAGAATTTCTAGGATCAACCAAAATGCAAAGTAAAATATGATATGCATGATGATCTAATGTATAACATTCCAAATTGAAAATTTGGGATGTTACAAACCTACCCCCCTTAAGAAGAATCTCGCCCTCGAGATTCGGGTTGGCTAGAAAATTGGTGAGGGTGGTCCTTGAGTAAATCTTCCTCTCGCTCCCAGGTGGCTTCATCCTTCGTGTGGTGGCTCCACTGAACTTTGCAAAACTTGATAACCTTGCTGCGAGTGACTCGACTGGCAAAGTCGAGGATCTTAATTGGTTTCTCCTCATACGTCAAATCGTTATCCAACTGAATAGTTTCCAAAGGCACTGTGTCTCTCAACGGTATATCAGCTATCTCCGCGTGACATCTCTTCAACTGGGAAACGTGGAATACATCATGAACTCCTGACAATCCTTCGAGCAATTCCAACTTGTAGGCCACTTCTCCCATATGCTCCAAAACTCGATATGGTCCTACAAATCGTGGCGCTAACTTCCCTTTAACTCTAAAACGCTTTGTTCCTCGAAGTGGAGATACTCGAAGCTAAGCTATATCTCCAACTTCATAAACTGTCTCCTTACGTTTAGAATCTGCATAACTTTTCTGTCTGGACTGGGCTACCTTGAGCCTATCGCGAATCAACTTCACCTTCTGTTCAGACTCTTTAATCAAGTCAGGTCCAAACAACTGGCGGTCTCCAACTTCGTCCCATGACAACGGTGTCCTGCACCTCCTTCCGTACAAAGCTTCGAAAGGGGCCATCTTTAAACTGGTTTGATAACTGTTGTTGTAAGAGAACTCTGCATATGGCAAATTATCGTCCCAACTAGATCCATAATCTAGTGCACAAGCTCTCAGCATATCCTCCAAAATCTGATTGACTCTCTCGGTCTGTCCATCTGTCTGTGGATGAAAAGCTGTACTGAATTCTAGCCTGGTTCCCAAAGTTTCGTCCAACTGTTTCCAGAACTTTGAGGTAAACTGGGTTCCTCTATCTGATACGATACTCCTTGGAACTCCATGCAAACATACGATCCTGGTCATGTATATCTTTGCCAACTTAGCACTGGTGTAAGTGGTCTTTACTGGGATGAAATGAGCTACTTTCGTCAATCGATCGACTACAACCCAAATCGAGTCATAGCCTGAACGAGTCCTGGGCAATCTCGTGATAAAATCCATGCCTAGCTTATCCCACTTCCATTCAGGTATCGGCAATGGTTGTAACAGTCCTGCTGGCTTCTGATGCTCTGCCTTTACTCTCTGACATACATCACAAACTGCTACATACTCCGCAATATCTTTCTTCATTCCGGTGCACCAGAAAATATCCTTCAAATCCAAATACATCTTGGTATTTCCTGGGTGAATTGAATATGGTGAGTCGTGTGCCTCTTGCAAAATCAACTTCCTGATCTCTGGGTCATTGGGCACGTAAACACGGTCTTCAAACCATAGGGTGTCGTGCTCATCCTCACGAAATCCTTTGGCTTTGCCTTTGCTCAGTTTCTCCTTTATAGCGGCAATCTCCTTGTTAGCTTTCTGAGCTTCTCTGATTCTATCCATCAAAGTTGACCGAATCTCCAATGCTGCTACATAGCCTCTCGGAACTATTTCCAAACATAGTTCACGAAGATTTTCTACTAATTCCTTGGGTATTTCTTCCGTCATTAATGTATTGACATGGCTCATACGGCTTAATGCGTCAGCTACTACATTAGCCTTTCCAGGATGATAATGCAATTTCATATCATAATCCTTGATAAGCTCCAACCATCTCCTTTGTCTGAGATTCAACTCCTTCTGTGTGAAAATGTACTTCAAACTCTTATGGTCTGTGTACACCTCACAATGGTTTCCAATGAGAAAATGTCTCCATGTCTTCAATGCATGCACTATGGCTGCTAACTCCAAATCATGCGTGGCATAATTCAATTCATGAGGCTTCAGTTGTCTTGAGGCATATGAAACAACTCTCCCTTCCTGCATAAGCACTGCTCCAAGTCCTCGACGTGAAGCGTCGCAATACACCTCAAAATCCTCGGTCTGGTCTGGCAAAATCAACACTGGTGAGGTAACCAAACGTTTCTTCAACTCCTGGAAACTAGCCTCACATTCCTCTGTCCATATGAACTTGGTATCCTTCTTTAATAACTCAGTCATAGGCTTTGCAATCTTTGAGAAATTCTCAATAAATCTCCAGTAGTATCCTGCGAGTCCAAGAAAACTCCGGATCTCTCCAACTGTTGTTGGGGCTTCCCTCTTGGTCACGGTTTCAACTTTAGCGGGATCTACTGCTATACCTTCTCCAGATATAACGTGTCCAAGGAATCCTACTTCCTTCAACCAAAACTCACATTTGCTGAACTTGGCATATAATTGATGTTCTCTGAGCACTCCAAGTACCAAACGCAAATGCTCCTTATGCTCCTCTTCATTCTTCGAGTAAACCAGGATATCATCAATGAACACTATGAAGAACTTATCCAAAAACTCCATAAACACTTTGTTCATCATGTTCATAAAATATGCATGTGCGTTAGTCAGACCAAATGACATAACGGTATACTCGTACAGCCCATACCTGGTGGTAAAAGCTGTCTTCAAGGATGCTCAGCTCGATTTTAGTGGAAGTGGACAATTTCTTCGGAATATCCTTTTCTCGAATCTTCAACTGGTGGTATCCTGATCGCAGATCGATCTTGGAAAATACCTTAGCTCCTTGCTATCGATCAAACAGATCATTGATCATTGGTAGTGGGTACTTGTTCTTGATCGTTACTTCATTCAATCCTCGATAATCAACAACCATCCTTAACGATCCATCTTTCTTCTCCACTAGAAGTACTGGCGATCCCCAAGGTGAAGAACTTGGGCGAATATATCCCTTATCCAGTAACTCCTTAATCTACTTCTTAATTTCCACCAAATCCTTTGCTGGCATCCTATATGGTCTCTTTGATATTGGACCTGTGCCTGGCAATAGCTCAATCAAA
Source organism: Triticum urartu (assembly GCF_056163025.1). Lineage (NCBI taxonomy): Eukaryota > Viridiplantae > Streptophyta > Magnoliopsida > Poales > Poaceae > Triticum > Triticum urartu. The sequence continues at coordinate 311,539,148 of NC_141877.1, forward strand.
AACTCAATATCTCTATCCGGTGGGATGCCTGGCAACTCCTCTGGAAATACATCAGGTAAATCCCTTACCACTGGTACTTCCTCCTGCACAACTCCTGTTAGGCAATTTACTTGAGTCCTCTTTGGCACATGCCGGGATACATACTTGATCCTTCTCCCTTCTGGGGTGGTAAGCAAAATTGACTTACTAGCACATTCAATATTCCCTTCATACTTTGATAACCAATCCATGCCTAATATCACATCCAATCCTTGAGATTCCAATACTATTAGGTCTGAGGGAAAAACATAGTTACCAATCCTTAATGGTAACCGATCACACCATAGACTAGCCACATACTCTGCTCCGGGCGAGGTTACTAACATGGGTGACCTAAGGGCTTGGGTTGGTAGGTTATACTTATCCACAAATCCCCTTGAGATGTATGAATGCGATGCACCCGTATCAAAAAGAACGAGTGCAGTAAATGACTTAACCAAAAACATACCTATTACTGCATCGGGCTGAGCTTCAACCTCCTCCACGCTAACGTGGTTCACCTGTCCCCTGTTGAAAGGGTTCGGCTTCTTCCCAGAACTTCCATTGCCATTTTGGCCTTCAGGACATTCATTGGCATAATGTCCGGTCTTCAAACACTTAAAGCAAGTGACTTGGCTAAGGTCCTTCTTGGCTGGGGTTGATGGGTTGGTGCGGTTCTGGCCGTTGCTTCCTCCATTGCCATTACCATTCTTGGTGCCATTGTGATTGTGCGAGCTACCTCCTCCATGGGTATGCTGAAAATGTCCTCCCGGTCTAGGGGTAAAACATGGCTTCTGCTGAGCTACTTAATTGTACTTTCCTTGTCCATACTTCCTCTTGCGGTTTTCAATCTGTTGCTGCTTCCCTTCAATCATAAGAGCACGATCTACCAACTCCTGGTAGTTGTTGAAGGTTCCTACCATCAACTGCATGCTCAACTCATGATTCAGTCCTTCCAGAAACTTCTCCTGCTTAGCTGCATCCGTAGCGACGTCATCTGGGGCATAACGTGCTAATTTACTAAATTCCTCCACATACTGGCCAACTGTCCGTCCTCCTTGGCGCAAGTTGCGAAACTCACGCTTCTTCATGGCCATAGCTCCTGCTGAAACATGTGCAGTACGAAAAGCCTGCAGAAACTAGTCCCATGTGACAGTGTCGACTGGGAAAGTGGCTGTGAAATTCTCCCACCATGATGCTGCGGGTCCTTCTAACTGATGTGCGGCAAACTTCACCTGCTCCGCATCTGTGCATCCTGCTATGGTCAACTCCCTAGCTGTCTTGCGGAGCCAATCATCTGCTACTATCGGCTCGATGCTACTGGAAAACACCGGCGGATTCAGCCTAAGAAAATAGGCTAAGTGGTCAACAGGTGGTGGTGGTGGTGGGTTGTTGTTGTTGTTCCCCTGATTCTGATTCTGGACTAGCAACTGCATCAATGTGTTCTGCTGCTGGATCAACTGGGTGAGCTCCGGTGGAAAGGCAAATCCGGGGTCACGTCTCGGAGGCATCTGAGGGTTTTAGAAAAGATGAGATATAAGAATAGAGGGGGTCTAAAGAGAAAACACTACCCATATGCACATGAGGCAAAAGCAAACAATTCACTTCAATCAATCAAACAAGGGCATACAATCGATCTATCTATTGAAAAAGTGCTCGGACTACTATATTTACATGGTGGACTACTACTACTGATGAGGGGGTCTACTAGAAATATTCTTCGGTTGCAGACTCCATGATATCTGCTCCAGCTTCATCAATATAGTCATCATCGCTACTATCTGCTTCCGAGTCGGTGCCGTCGATGATGATGTAGTCTTCCAGGCTAATTTCCTGGGGTTCTTCGTCTTCATCTACTGGCGTAGGGCCTCCCATAAATATTCCAATCTTCTTGATTAGGTCGTCATTCTTCTCCACCAATACTTCAATTTCCTCTTCATAATATTCACGTGTAGCCTTGAGTTCTTCCTCCAGTTCCTTGATTCTAGTATTAGCCTTCTTCAGGTCTATCATGTCGGCGCACATCTAGTTCTCCTGTCGTCGAATGTGCTGGTTTAACTCCTGGATAAAAGCTGCGATTGATCTATCCTTCCTGGTGCTGATCATATCCCAGTGTTCATCTCGGCGCCCATAAATCTGGTAGATAGTATCCTTGAGATCCTTGCGGTAGACTTCTCTAATGCGTCCCATGGCGATGTGAGCTGCCATGCTCTTTCCTAGACTCCAAGTTGGTGCATCAAAAGAAAACTCTATGGGCTCAGTGACTGGCATGAACGTCCTTCCTGGAATTTGAACTTGAATCATCCAGCGCTCTTCTTTGGGTAAAGTGGCATTGTAGGTTCCCGTGAAGCTTGGTACTCCTATGTTCAGGTATCTAGTGACTTTCTTCAAGTGTCGTCCAAAGGGTGTATCTTCATCCGGTTGTGTGAACTTGTTCCTTGCGTCCGCCATCCTAAAGAGTAGAAAAGATGAGAGGTCAGAAGAGAAGAGAGTGAATAGTGATCCAGGTCTTTAGCTTAGTGGTCGTGTCCTACAGTCAACGTGTGCTCTGATACCATCTCTGTAGCGACCAGACCTCAAAAAGTCTGATCTCTGTGCTCCGGTGTCATCCCTGGATCAGTAATGCTGACACCACACAGTACTCGGAGGATTTATAGCAGAGTAGCAATCACACACTTATTACATCGAGTGTCTCAAACGAGAACTTATTACAATAAATATGGCTTAAGGCCATCTAATAACTATAACAGCAGAAGGCTTGGAAGAGAAGTGAGTCCATCAACTCCAATGGCATCACTGAGTATAGAACCACGACCTAAAAACTCCTTAATCATCGTCTGAAAAGTCTGCAACATTAATGTTGCAGCTCGAAATGGGTCAGCACATGGAATATGCTGGCAAGGTAACACATAGAGAGTAATGGAATGAAACAGCTATACTACATGCATATTTGGCTGGTGGAAAGCTCTATGGTTACAGTTTTGTGTAAAGCCAATTTTTCCCTACTTCAAAGGAATAAAATTTTATTACTATCATGGTAGTTGTTAAACATTGAGAATGGTTGACAGCATTCTCAATCCCAATTAAAAATCATCATTAAACATAACCCAACAAAATTAATTTAGAGTAACATGTTGAGATTCACATGATAATCCAAGTACTAGATACTCAAGATGTCCATAACCGGGGACACGGCTAACCATGATTAGTTTATTACACTCTGCAGAGGTTTGCGCACTTTTCCCCACAAGACTCGATCGCCTCTGTTTGGTTTCTCGCACTACATGGTGTTTGAGAAGACGGATGACCGAGACATAGTCTTTCAGAAGCGCTAGCACCTTACGATCGGGTAGACCGTACCACCTATATCCCCTAGATCTGCTAGTCTACCACTGTAAGAGTTCGCACGACTTAGTCAACTATGCTAGAGCCCATAATAGCTTGTGGCTGCACACGGAAGTTTCTAGTATGAATAGTCTCATGATCCCTTTGAGCCTGGGTGGCGGTCCAAAAGAAAACAGGCAAGTCCTGGAATACCCAGGTGTCTCAATCCACCCAGATGTGTGTTTAAGTTGCCACCTTAGATAAACCATTAATTAACAAACTCACATCTTTCATGGATATCACTCACCCAATCCACGTCTACTAGCATAGCATGGCATAATAAGCAAACGTAGAAGTAACTCCCAAAGGTTTGATAATAACAGGTAATAGGTACTACCTCATCTACTTCCCATCCCACAATTTAATTAGATCCTAATCATGCAATGTGTGAGGATTGATATAATGCAATAAAACTGGGTAGTAGAAAAGGTATGATCAAAGTGTTACTTGCCTTGCTGATGATCCGCGAAACCTAACGATTCGAAGTAACAGGTGGCGCACTCCAAGTACTCTATCGCAAAAAAACAAACAAGCATACAATAAGTACTCATCTAATGCACAGGTAAAACTCAAATAAGAGATCTAACCAGAAGGTTCATATTAAGAACTCCGGTTGGAAAAAAGAATCAAATCGAACGAAGCAACGAAAGTCAAACGGCGAAAGAAAACAACTTCGTTCTAGTAATCTGGATCTAAGGAAAATTTTACAGTAGCAAAATCTTGTTTAAGTTGGTTATTCGGATAGAGGGTTTCGATACGAAACTCTAGGCGCTTGAATCGCCTAATTCCGATAAACGAGCGAAAAGTTATACTAAAACGAAAATCGGATCAGGAATCGCGATCGGAAAAATCGCGGATTTAATCCGAGAAAAAGAAAAATGACGAACGCCGATTTTTTTTCTTTTTTCTCTCTCTCTCTTTTTTTACGACGGCACAGAAAACGAGGCGCGGCGAACCTCGGCGGCGGGATCCGGCGGCAGCGGCGGCGGACGACGGCGACGGCTAGGGCGGGGCGCGGGCTAGGGTTTGGGGGCGCGGGTGGCTAGGCTCGGCTGGCTCCCCCCGGCTTATAAAGCCTAGTGGGCCGGGAGTTCGGGTCGGACACAGCCCCTAGGTCGGTTCGTTTTTTTAAAATTATTCCGCTCAGAAGAAAAATAAAAAGAAATACTAAACGGACTCCAAAAATTCCAAAATAAATTTTCACGGGCTTGTAAAATCAAGCCGCACAAGGTGAACATTTATTTGGGACCTAAATGCAATTTTGAAAAAAGCACATTTTTCCTAAATTCAAATAAAACACCGAAAAACTCCGAAATAAAATCTTATTTGATTTTATTATTAAATCCTCAATATTTCTTTATTTTGGGAAAGTCATTTTAATCCCTCTCTCATATTTTTGTAATAGAAATAATTGATGATAAAATAAATAAAATCAAATGATCCTATTCTCAAAATTTGAGAAAACTCAAATATGAAAATAACGAAATCCCCAACTCTCTCCGTGGGTCATTGAGTTGCGTAGAATTTCTAGGATCAACCAAAATGCAAAGTAAAATATGATATGCATGATGATCTAATGTATAACATTCCAAATTGAAAATTTGGGATGTTACATGCTGATTTCAGAAACTTAGTGATTTTGCTAAGTCCTTTTCCTGTTATGTTTTGATGCCATGTAAACTTGTTGCTACCATGAGATCCATGCACATTTTGAGATAGTCCAGTAAGAGTTTTTTGAAGATGTGATATCGTTCTATCCATTCGTGCCTCTCGTTCCAATTATGGAGTATGCTAGCATGTCATTTTCTTGCTCTACTTTTGCTAAATAATGTTCCTGGCAGATTGTTAACATGATATTCAATATTGCTATCTGTTTTGCTAGTGATCCATGTGCCCTATGAACTTGCTCTTGCCATGCTTAGCTTCTTGAATATGTCTAATTCATGTTGGTTACCTTTTCATGCCATGAAATGCCATGTGGTGAGTGAATTGAGCTTGCAAAGTTGCTATCATGAATCTGTTCCTGCCATGTCATGTTTTCTTCTAAGTATGAATCTGTTTATAAAACTTGCTATGTTTGCATGGGTGTAATCATATTTTATGTGCCTTTTTGGCTAATGTTCAGTAAGGGAGTTTTGTTAAGTATGTTTAGCACTAGCATGTCGTGCCTTTGTTTGCCATGATATGTTCCTGTAGCATGTTGTTTTCTTGCTCTAAACATTGCTTCCTGATGTTGTTTTTGACATGTTAGTATTTTCTCCAAGTCTGTGAAGCTGATATCATTTGAATTTTTGCCATTCTATTTTGAGCTTGTTCTAGTGAGAACTAGCAGGATCTTGGTGTTCATGATTTGTAGAGCTTCACCTTTACTTTATGCTTATATGCTTTGTTCCCATGTTGGAGTGTTGTAACATAGTTTCTTGTTGCACTCTAAGTGCTATCATGCTGTTAATCGCAGATTTGCACCATTCCTGTTTTGCTTGTCATTTGCAATCCGTGCATCCGTTTCCGGTGATCCTTGTATTGATTTCGACCGCAATCACCTCATCTTTCTAGCGACATACTTGTTTTGACAAGCTGATGCCTTGATCATATTTCCCTTCCGGTGTACCCATATGCATTGCACATCATATCTTGCATTCCATGCCATGTATTGCATCATGTTGCTTGTGCGTTGCACCATGATTGATTGTTGTTCCTTTGCCTGTGTTCTTGCATTGGGTAGAGCCGGGAGACGAGTACGTGAATGAGGAACCTGTTGAGTACGCTAACGAGGATCAAGCTTTCGACTACTTTGAGAAATTGCAGACAAGATGACCATACCCTCGAAATCACTTCTATCTTTGCTTGCTAGCTGTTCGTTCTATCGCTATGTCACGCTACCTACCACTTGTTATATCATGCCTACCTTATTGCCATGTCAAGCCTCTAACCCACCTTCCTAGCAAACCATTGTTTGGCTAAGTTACCGCTTTTTCTCAGCCCCTCTTATAGTGTTGCTAGTTGCAGGTTGTTCCATGTTGGAACATGGATATGTTGGGATATCACTTTTATCTCTTATTTTAATTAATGCATCTATATACTTGGTAAAGGGTGGAAGGCTCGGCCTTTTTCCTGATGTTTTGTTCCACTCTTGCCGCCTTAGTTTCCGTCATACCGGTGTTATATTCCTTGATTTTGCGTTCCTTACGCAGTTGGGGTTATGGGACCCCCTTGACAGTTTGCCTTGAATAAAACTCCTACAACAAGGCCCAACCTTGGTTTTACATTTGCCTAACAACCTATATCTTTCCCTTGGGTTCTACAGACCCGAGGGTCATCTTTATTTTAACCCCCTCGCCCCAGTGCTCCTCTAAGTGTTGGTCCGAACCGAGTAGACTGCGGGGCCACCTCGGGGAAACTTGAGGGTTGGTTTTACTCGTAGGATGTCTCATTAGGTGTGCCCTGAGAACGAGATATGTCCAGCTCCTATCGGGATTTGTCGGCACAGTCGGGAGGTCTTGCTGGTCTTGTTTTACCATTGTCGAAATGTCTTGTAATTGGGATTTCGAGACTGGTCGGGTCTTTTCGGGAGAAGGAATATCCTTCGTTGATCGTGAGAGCTTGTGATGGGCTCAGTTGGGACAACCCTGCAGGGTATAAACGTTCGAGCCGTGCCCGCGGTTATGTGGCAGATGGGAATTTGTTAATATCTGGTTGTAGAGAATTTGACACTTGACTTAATTAAAATGAATCAACTGCGTGTGTAGCCGTGATGGTCTATTTTCGACGGAGTCCGGGAAGCGAACACGGTTTTGGGTTATGTTTGAACGTAAGTAGTTTCAGGATCACTTCTTGATCACTTTTAGCTTCATGACCATTGCGTAGCTTCTCATCTTACTCTTATTGTGTATGTTAGCCACCATACTTTCTTAGCGCTTGCTGCAACTCCACCTCATTACCCTATCCTACCCATAAGCTTAAATAGTCTTGATCTCGCGGGTGTGAGACTGCTGAGTCCTCGTGACTTTCCCAAACAGTTGCAGGTGCCGATGATACCAGTGCAGGTGATGCTACCGAACTCAAGTGGGAGTTCGACGAGGACCTTGGTCGTTACTATGTGTCATTTCCTGATGATCAGCAGTGGAGCCCAGTTGGGACAATCGAGGATCTAGCATTTGGGGTTTATCTTCCTTTTTCATTTGGATTTGACCGTAGTCAGTCTATGAGTGTATTTTCGACGATGTATGAATTATTTATGTATTGTGTGACGTGGCGAGTGTGAGCCAACTCTATTTATCCATGTCTTGTTCATTACATGGGATGTTTGTGAAGATGACCCTTCTTGCGACAAAACCACTATGCGGTTATGCCTCTAAGTCGTGCGTCAACACGTGGGAGTTATAGCCGCATCGTGGGTGTTACATGTATATTGTTTAACTAAAACGGATAGCATGACATAATTTCACATATATGATGTCTATCTAAACTGGATAGCATAGCATAACATAATTCAAAGATATGATGAATAACTAAACATGATCGCATGACATAATTCACATACATGTTATCTAAGTAATCAATATCGCATGATTTAATTCACATATGTGATTTATATGCTAAATAGAGGGCATTCGATATGATGTCTGAACTAAGAACATGGTGTTGAATATTGTGTATATGATGTCTAAACTATGCAATGCAAGACACCATATGCATGATATGAGCAGTATAACCGTGCCAAGTTAGAGCATACACCTTGGTGGGGGAATAGGACTGGTCATTTGTCTCTGAATCCATCTATGAGGAGCTATCGGGACCCAACAAGATATCTGCTTCGACAGGTAGCACTGCCTGCTCTGAAGGCCTTGTTTTCACTCCAGATTTTTCCATCTCCCACCCAAATGGCTGATTCACAGGAAGAATAGTTTAATGTACAAACATTGTCGACAAATGGAAATGTAATGAAGAAAAGGATGGGCAAGATATCATTCAAATATATGATGCCTGGTTAAACAGGATGGCATTGCACATTCCACATATATTATGGCTGGCTAAAAGACATGAGACTGCATAATTCCCATATATGATATAGAAACTAAACATGTGGCATTACAGAACATGTCTAAACTAAGCAGATGACATATATGATGTCAAAAGTAGGCACTGCAAGGCAACATATGCATGATATGACTAACACCATCATGCCAAGGTAGAGAAAACACCTTGGGGGTAAATAGGACTGGTCAGATGCGTCTGAATCCACCTCAAAACAGATATCTTCCTCTGGATTACAATCTGGAGAGGGGCGAGGGTTTTCCATTGAACCCACCATGGAGCGATGTCTGCATGACATTGTATTGCCGCACAAAACTCTTCTCTTTTTCTCTACATGTTCAGCATGACTGTGTACAATATCTGACATGCATACGAAAAAAATATGGTGAGATTATGTAAGGAGAGCATGCATAAATCTAGAGTGATGGTAACAACCAATGGATGGATCCAAAAATAATGATAGCAGGCTGATGATTTCTTTAATTTAATAAAAAGATAGATGATGGTTGCTTTACTATTTGTTTCCCACCCAAGATGAACAACATAGGCATACCCTAGGTGAAACAGATATTAGACAGAGATACTATTCATTGCTGCCTCGATATGTGCCCCACAACTAATTTAGAACTCAAGTTTGAACATTAATTTGGACCTGACTTGGAGTCTAAGAGGTGAATAGGACGATAAAGTAGCAGGTAATTTTGAGCAATGCATAACATAAGCATAAACAAAAGAGTGTGACCTCTCTTGTGGACCAGTGTACTCCTCAGGTTCATCTGCCGAGTCGATGATGGTGATGCCGTTGTGGTGGGTGCTGGCGGCAGGGAAGGAGATCTGAGGCGGCGAAAGACAGTTGGGAGTCATGATGTCTGGTTTGGTGGATGCCTCTGTCGATGGAGCAGCTCAGGTGAGGTGGACGACGTCGCGGCAGGAGCAGGACAAACCACCCAAAGTTTCCTTCGACACCTACTTGTAACTAAAGTAATTCTGTAAGGGCTCATTTGGCTTGCATGATTCTAAAAACGTACGGATAGGAAAAACATCGGAATAGGATAGGAATGCACATGATAAATAGAGCATTTGTAAACACATGATTTCTGTCAACTTAGGTGTTTGGTTCACAGGAATTAGAAGAGCAGAGGAATGCAAAGAAACATGGCCAAAATAAAGTGAAACCATATGAAAGTGTGTACAGTTAGAATGTTATTCTGCAACTAATGCACTTGGTCTTGTTTTCATGCATAAGATTTTGAAAAGTAGTTCTAGGTGGATGTTTTGCTCCATTCCTTTCAACAAAATGCATGAATAATTGAATAGTAGAGTGCCATAGGAAAATTCCAATTGCTATCTTTTTCCGTTGAACCAAAATAGCCCTAATGGATCGACATGAATGTAGAGTAATAAGTGATGCAACAAGTATACAACCTCTTTGTCGTAGCCATGTTGACCTCAGCATCATTGGGTTGGTCGCTGAAGAAGTTGAGGCAGAGGTGGCTGTCGGAGGTGTGGAGGAAGATCTGAGGAATTTGTAGACGGCGTCCAGGGCACTGCTCTGTTGTGATGGATCGTTCTGTTGTTGGAGCAGCTCCGGTGAGCCGTAAGACATCAAGGCTGAAGCAGCCCAAGACAGACATCGTTAATCTCAAGTGGGATTCTAATAGCATCTCCAATAGATGATGTAAAATAGATGTAAAATTTACATCACCAAAAACCACCTAACTACAATAGATGAGGTAAAAACTGTTGACTCTGAACTTAATTGCCGAAACTGAAATTTACTGGGGAATCTGAATGTTACTGTCGAAACTGGACGCAATGGTAGCAGAGAGGCACTTGACATGTAGTTTAGGGAGGGACTGCAGTTCATCTCCAACCTGCACCCCCCTGAGCCGCCAGCCACCACTGGCCCCCGCGCTGCCTCGCCGCCCTAAAACAACTCCCCACCGCCGGTCTGTCGCCGCCCCGAAACAACTCCCCACCGCCCCGGCCAGCCCTCTAGCCCCTCGCCCACGTCGAGCTTTTTCTCCGACGATCCCCACGCCACCGCCCCACCACCACACCCCCCACCACCGGCGACCACCGCCCCCACCCTGAACCCTAAGATAGATAGTGGAGTACCTCTCCGGCGAGCCCCCCTCCCCGCTGCGGGTGGTTCTTCCTTAACTCCGGCGAGCCTGATACGTCCATTTTGCATCATGCTTTTATATCGATATATATTGCATTATGGGATGTTATTACACATTATTTCACAATACTTATGCCTATTCTATCTTATTTTACAAGTTTTACATGAAGAGGGGGAATGCCGGCAGCTAGAATTGTGGGCTGGAAAAGGAGCAAATATTAGAGACCTATTCTGCACATCTCCAAAAGTCCTGAAACTCCACGGGAATTATTTTAAGAATATATAAAAAATATGGGTTAATTAGATAAATGCCACTCTAATTATGATGATTCATAAAAAGGCCACTGCAATTTCCCAACTTTGAAAAATACCACTGCAATTTTTGCAAACTTTGAAAAACGCCACTACAGACTTCGAAATATGCCACTGAAAATGACATGAAATGGCATTTTTCAAAGTTTGGAAATTAGAGTGGCATTTCTTGGAATCCCTAGATTTGGAGTGGCATTTACCAAATTAACCTAAAAAATATTGGGCGAAAGAAGTACCAGAGGGGGGCCACCCACAGTCCACGAGGGTGGGGGGCGTGCCCCCTGCCTCATGGGCTCCTTGGTGGCCCTCTGATGCCCATCTTTGGCTATATGGAGTCTTTCGTCGAGGAAAAAAATCATAAGCAAGCTTATGGGACGAAACTCCGCCGCCACGAGGCGGAACCTTGGCGGAACCAATCTAGGGCTCCGGTGGAGCTGTTCTGCCGAGGAAACTTCCCTCCGAGAGGGGGAAATCATCACCATCGTCATCACCAATGATCCTCTCATCGGGAGGGGGTCAATCTCCATCAACATCTTCACCAGCACCATCTCATCTCAAACCCTAGTTTATCTCTTGTATCCAAACCTCAGATTGGTACCTGTGGGTTGCTAGTAGTGTTGATTACTCCTTGTAGTTGATGCTAGTTGGTTTACTTGGTGAAAGATCATATGTTCAGATCCATTATGCATATTAATACCCCTCTGAATATGAACATGAATATTCTTTGTGAGTAGTTACGTTTGTTCCCGAGGACATGGGAGAAGTCTTGCTATAAGTAGTCATGTGAATTTGGTATGCGTTCGATATTTTGATGAGATGTATGTTGTCATCCCTCTAGTGGTGTCATGTGAACGTCGACTACATGACACTTCACCATTGTTTGGGCCTAGAGGGAGGCATTGGGAAGTAATAAGTAGATGATGGGTTGCTAGAGTGACAAATGCTTAAACCCTAGTTTATGCGTTGCTTTGTAAGGGGCTGATTTGGATCCATATGTTTCATGCTATGGTTAGGTTTACCTTAATACTTCTGTTGTAGTTGCGGATGCTGAGAGAAATGCATCAGAATGAAGCGCGCCCTGTAAACTGTGACGGAGGGAGGAGTAGTATGAAGGTGCAAAACCAAGTACGCGTATGGCTAGTCGGTCAACGCACCTCCTCTTGGCATATCACTGACACATGGGACCAGAGTGTGAGCAAACCAATCTCAATTGACGGCAAAATGGCCAACCCGCCGTTCCTTGAGAGAGACAAGGAGCGAGAGCACATAGACGGGCTCGCACGGAGGCCAAGATATATTCGAGCATGGTTGAACGATATCATCATTACATGTTTGATGATTTTTAATACTATACTATTGGGCTACCGTTTTTCGCCCTTCTCCTGAATAAATGTGTACTTTATCAGAGATTAAAATAAAATAAGAGTATAGACGCTCCACCATGCGGTTCTAGTAGTAGTACTACTCGTACTACTAAACCTTGCACTTGGCTCTTCGCCTCTTCGTGAAGTCGAACAATGATGGTCTCTGCATGTTGGGTACTACAGTGTATGCCTCTGGCAATCTGACACCGAATGAACTGATGCATGTCCACCGCTTGGGTGAGGGTAGGTTGCATTAGTCAAAAGGCGTAAGCAAGCTTCACCTTGTCCTGCAAGCTTCTCCTCGTTCTGCGGGTTGATAGGACGCACCAAAAAGTAGTGCTAGTCCATACTCCCTCATTTCAGGTTAATATGGCTTAATCTATTTTGCAGGTAAATGAGAGAGCTTTATTCATATATAAGCATTCTTTGGACGATCAACCAAGAGACTGGTCACTAGGAAGCGAGGTACCATGCAAAAAAAGAAGAAGGAAGCAAGGTGTTTCATCAAGCCAGCTTTCGGCCACATTCAAATTGCAGCAAGCACGGTTCGCACAAAGATGCGTCGCAAGGTTTGCTGACCTGTTTACATGCTGAATAACAAAAAAAGAGGAAATATTACCGAGCATTCCTATTTGTAACAGGATATGAGCCAGAACTAAGCGAGAACTGTGGCGAGTGTTCCATGCAATCAACTTCCATTATCACATGCGAGAACCCTCAAAGAGAACCAAATGTGTTGAAGATTGCTTTATCACATTTATAAAATATAATAAGAGTGCAGACGCTCCTGCATCTAGTTCCTAGTAGTATAGTACATACCTCTATAGTAGTAGTATGAGTACTAGTAAACTTTGCGCTTGGCTGTTCGCCTCTTCGGTAAGTCGAACAATAATAGTACTAGTATAGTGTATGATTCTGGCAATCTGACACCGAATTAACTGTTGCACATCCACCGCCTGAGCGTGGGAGAGCTTGCATTAGTCAAAAGTTTCTCCTTATCCTGCGAGCCACCGCGCGCAAGCTTCTCCCGTCCTGCAAGCTTCTCCTCGTTCGGCAAGTTGACGGGACACAGAAAAGTAATGCTAGTCCATACTGCCTCCTTTTCGGTTAATATGGCTTAACTTCAAATGAGATAGATACACTATCTATCACTGTATATTTGTAAAAATATGGCCAGTGGACTTCATAATATGCTCACTGCACTCAATATAAACATTTTCCGGTGTTTATATGGTCACTAGCTCACCCTAGTTGAGTATGTGTGTGCATGCGCGTGTAGGTTGAGCACTTGAGCGTGACCGTGTGTGTTCCTCGTGTGCTCGTACATGCATGCATTAGGGCGTCGCATGCGTTTTTGCGTCCATGTGTACGTGTGACTATTGCATGCATGCACGAGGTTGTAGTCCCTCACATTAACATGTTCATAAGTCAATGCTTTGTCAAAACGTTGCATGCAAGGTTTAATCATTCGTTGTTCATGCATGCATTCCCGATATTAATACGTTGGTAAAGACAATTTCTTGAGGAAAATGAGCCATGAATTGAGTACAAAGGGGACCAATAAGCCAGGACGAAGGGAGTACCAGTAGTGAACCGAAAGGAGGGAGCAGGTACTAGTGGTACAATACTACGTAACAACGTGCAGTAAAAAATTCCTCTATGCGCATCCTATCTATGTGTCATGCAAGAAAATAGAGATAAGTACAAGTGAGACTCAGGAACGGTCATACACGTAGGGGGAGTACGTGTAGGGGCCACTAAGGAGCAGTCAAATCACACAGTAAGTTAGTCGGAAGAAGCAACCATCATTTCACTCTTCAATCACATGTACGCAATATAAAATGGTTGATATGGAGAGAAAAAGAAAACCACTATATATACACTAGCAGGAGCCTAAGCTACACCTGCTTGCTTGGGTTGCTCTCTTCACAAGCATAGAACGACGGTGGCCACACTATTGGTCACATATCCGGCCAGATCCCGCCGGTGGGGGAAGGGAACAATGTTCTGCGTAGATGTGGTCGACATCGGCGAGGGAAAAAACTCACAGTCGATGCGTCCCAATCGGGGGTCCCCGCGGTATGGGCTGATGCCGCGTCCCAACTGCCCTTCTAGCTATAGCCCGATGTCCCAGGTAGTACATCTTCCTTTTGGAGCTGGCTTGCTCCACTGCCGCAGCTTGCCATGTAGCTCCATCTCCATGTCGATCTTTCTCTACTTCTACCGGCTTCTATTTGTGATGAGTTTATGTCTCATGAACTAGTGCCAGTACTATTATTATAATCACACTTCTTGAATATCTTTGCCATCAAGGATGCTCAGCTCGATTTTAGTGGAAGTGCACAAAAGAATCGTAATCCGAGGGTGCCAGCCATATTTCCTTCGACAGGTTCTATCTAGCCAGGAAACTAATTCTTGTTTAGGGTTTAGGGTTTAAGTCGTAGTGACCCCATCAATAGTTTTTCCTTTGTACACGATCTCACAACTTTTGTCTTTAGTTGTGAAGTAAATATTGGCTATGATCTGTGAATCATTGAGATGCATCAGCATGCGTGTTAGTTTTCCTTTGTATTTGATGGAATGTTGTAACGGGGGAACCTTGGAGTAGGAATGAAAATGGAGTGGAAAGTTTCCATTTTTCCGGAGAAAAAATGGAAACGGAGAGAAACCAACGTTTCATTTCGTCGGATCGCGCCATCGAGCAAAACCAATGTTTAAATCATGTCTTTCGCGTTCGTGTCTCACCCTCCTCCACGGCTCCACCCCACATGGTTGCTCGGCATGCCACTCACCGCAAACCGAGTATACGATAATTTTCCCGCATGCTTGTCGATGGATCGCGCCATGGAGTACTAGCACTACTGGAAGAGATTCACGAGTTGGGGGAGGACATCTAGCTATAGCACGGACTCCCAAGAACTTTCTACATGCATGTCGTGGCCGTCTATTGCGACCTTTGAACGCGGAGCAGTCACGTGCACCGGGAAGCAGCGCGAGTGATGCTCTCTTGTCGGCGCGTCGCTTCAATGCCGGCGCCAGTGAGAGGTCGCGTCCGCTCTGGCCGGGCATGAATGCGGCACTGACCGTTTCGGGTGGGAAGCACGCACGGGTGATGAAGAGGGTTCGGGTTGGTCAGGAGTGAGCGTGGCAGCGGTCCCGACGCCCGCAAAAAAGAGATGTTGTACGTTAATATTGCTGCGTATATAATTAACAACATAAATAATGTGCCAGTTGGACAAATATGATTGGAGATGGAATTGTACGTAAACACGTATATGTATGTCTATGTCTATGTGTGTGTGCGCGATGACTCTCGCGACCTGGAAGCGGGGGCGTGTTTTTGTGATCAAGTTTTCTTTCTTGGTACGTTAAAATATTGTCCGCCACTTTTTGTTTCTTTTTTCTGGGAACGCGTGTATTCTATTTAAAACCACAGCTATGGAGAGATTTTTTACTCCATTGTATATATAGCCTCTTGTTTGATAGGGTTTCTCGCGTCTCGCTCTCTCACCCTCTCCATATCAAAACAAGATGAAAGTGTCCACTCTATCTCTCTCCTCACCGGTGGTCACAGATCCGGCCGAATCCCGTCCGCTGCGGGAGGTGAGGAGGTGCAGCGTTGACGTTGTCGCCGTAGGTGATGCGCACCGTCCTCTCGGAGCTGGCGCTGGCATGCACGAAGGTCCTCCGCGCCCTTGTTCGATGTCGTCGTGTGGATAGATCCCGCCCGCCCGCCTAAGCGACATCTCGCCCACCTAAGGTATACGTTCTTGTACTGGTCCAGCTCCCCAGGTCACCACATGTAGGTTTTCTTCTATGCGACTACTCCCCATGTATAGTAGCTAGGGTTCATCGGCTGGTCCAACATCACCTACTATTATAGAGGAAATGCCACTGGAAAAGTTGTCCTGATTTATGCCTCGGTGGAGGTATACATGTTGTTTCCACAAAAAGTACATGGTGGTTGTGCGGTCATTGTCCATATGCTCGTATTGCTGCTGCTAATCTAATACTATCACTAGTTAAATGAAGAAATGCTTTTTTTTCTCGGGTATCCTGAGCATCTCCAATAGCTTGTCTATATGGATGTCTATACTCGTTTTCCACGATGTGAGCCCCAAAAAGGCATCCAACAGCTTGTCTATATGGTCATCCAAATATACACATCCTCTAAATCAACCTCGACAATGTCCACGCTTGGACAATGTGAAGGCGTCGTCTAAACTCGGCTGCAGTCATGATTTCTTCCTCTCCCTAGTGATGGCCCACCTGTCATGATCCATGTATATAGACGTTCTGATGCAAAACTGGACGTGTATATGAGGGAATCTTTTTAGACCATTGTCTATATGAATATATAGACATCCAAATATAGACATGCTATTGGAGATGCTCTTAGTTCCCATCGAGATAATCGTGATGCTTCTGTTTGTTGGTGTACTTTTCATTAATTCTTATTGACAATTGAGATGTCATTGTTAATCTTTTACCACTGCCAAAATGAAGTAACAACACTATATCCCTTTTTTGTATTTTTTCAAACAACGATGCGTATCTCCATACCCGGGCATGTCTTCCTCAATTTTAGTGGAACTGCACAAAATTGGATGGCCATTGTTGTTCCGCCTCACTGTCCCCTGCCACATGGTTCTTCCTTCCTCGAGCTTGATTAATGAGAAGAAACAGACCACAATCAGGATTTGTCGAACTTCATAGGTGGCTCACCCAAACTTGATGCCAAATGGATGATGCATCACCACGATGACATATCGATGCTCATGGTTGCGCCTCATGGTTGCGTCGGCTGGTGCAGCTGATCGATTTTCCATGAAAAACAAGTTGTCTTCCATTAGTGATCTTTGCTTGTTACCCACAAAGATGTTATCCTTCATCAGTTCACCTTGGTTGCGTCGGAGACACAGTCGTCTTTCACGTTGGTGCAATGTTATCACACAATTGGCTATGAACCAAATGTTTCCTCGAAGAAGGATCGATGTTGGTACTAAGAGCATAAGTTTTGTATTGATTTCTAAGCCTTCTCACAACTTTGTCTTCAGCTCCCTAGTAATTTTATTTGTCCAGCTATTAACTTTGATTAAAAAATGCTGTGGACTAAAAACCCGGATGGACGTAGTAGCCCTCCATTTTTATATAGTCTGCATATGAGATTTGACCGAAGTCAAACTTTGTAAAGTTTGACCAAGTTTAGGCCGAACACAACAAACCATAATTATTGAGAGAGGGAAAATTGTACGTACTCTCAAACCTTTATGATAATTGAAATTAAAATTATTTATTTTTACACACTCTCACACGTTTCCGATAATTTGGCACATGTGTGGTTGTTCACTTAAGGGAGGGTAGTGTACCGCACGTGAAGGACATGAAGTGCGACCACGACGCGTGGATTGTTAGTTCATTGGAAGTAGTAGTTTTCTTCACTGGTACGTTAAATAAAGAGTTTCGTTTCGTACTTACACAATTTAAAACGATTGTTATGGAGGGAATAAGAAAACCACTCCGCTATATATTAGTAGTATACACGAGTACTATATGGACGCAGCTTCATTGACTTAGTACACCTGCCATTGGGTGTATGACAGGTGGGCCCAAAATGTGGCTGGCCCACCTGTCATACAGCCAAAGGCAGGTGCAGTTAAGGCACCGGAGCTCAGTCCGTAATACAGTATATATGTAGTACACTATATAAGCTGGAGCGTCAGCGCTTGTTCGCTAGGGTTTGCACTCTCCACACTCTCGCCGCACTACATATATATACACGCTGGTGGCTCAGTGTTCCTTTGCTAGGGTTTGCTATATTCCTTTGCGTTGTGGCCTCTGTCTCTCTCTCTCCCCCCCCCCTCATAGCTAGTGAAGGAGGCATCCGGATCCCGTGGCACCGGGAAGGGGAGGAGGTCAGTGTTCACTCTATCGCCTTCAGTGAGGGAGGCAATCCACTGCCGGCTGCGCTGTTCTCTTTCACCTAGCGCCTGTGCGGGAGGGCCACTAACCCCTTCTTCCTTGCTGCCATACGTAGTGTGGGTAGATCTGGCCTCCCGCCGCATGCCTTTCCACATCCCGATGACCCGGTATAAGTTTCTTTGAAACCGTCATTGCTCTAGCTGCATGCGGATATTTTTTTATTCTGTAGTCGAATCTAGGTCTTGGTTCAAAGAGGAAAGAAGGGTGTGGTGGGGTGGAGCATGAATCTAGGATGTGGTTCAATGAGGAAAGGAGGGAGGGAAAGTATTATAGACTGGCTATCCAGCCGCTTTGTTGGTCGAAAAGGGAAAAAGAGGGTAACCCAGTACACATATCTGTAAGGAACCGATCTCTTTGTTGAAAAGGGAAAGAAACTGGGGGGCGGGTAGTTTGTGCAGGACTAGATTTGCTGCCCTCACATAGGAAAAAGGTTCAAAGAGAACAAATATGGGACCAACGCAGATATGTTGCTTGGCTACATACTCTGCATCACCCATTTATACGTGTGGACGCACATGGTGCTGGCATGTCCCATGTCCCATACAACTATATTGCTGTTGTTAATCTAAGAATGCTGCTGGAAAATTGAAGCAATGCCACTATTAAAAGTAAATTACATTCTTAACAAATGTTGTTTTAATAGAATGTCTCTGTTAATATGAATCAATGCAACCGTTTTAGAAATGCTACTGTCCTACTTTGTTTTCCATCAAGATAAGCTAGATGCTTCTTTTTGTCACCGTTTGTTTCATCCTCCTTTATTGGCCAGTAATTGTTTCCTTTTTCGCCTCTGTTAAAACAGGGATATCTATTCAACTTGTTGCTATAGCAAACTTAAATGTCACACCGGCGACTTTGCTTGATTTCAGTGCAACTGCACAAAACGAGATTGGATTTCCTATTCGTGTTGGCAGATTCGTAGGTGATCTTGTGTGCGTCATGACAGGTTGGTACTTGCCTTCATCCACATGATCGTGCAGTGTGTTTTGAGATGTTGTGTTACTTGTATTGGTACTGTTTTAAATAAATGTTGAATTAAAGCCATTGTATTGCTCTCTTTTCCCATTAAGTAGTGAACAAAAATGGTACCAACCCAGACATGATGCTTGTTGCTTTGTTACAACAAACTCTGCATCACCCCCTTTATAAGCAGATGGAAGCACATGGTGTTGTTGCACCTACTCTCCCCTGGAACTGTTTATGATTTTTGTTAATCTAATGCCGCTGGTAAAATTAAGCAATGCCACTTTCAGAATTAACTACTGAATCTTAGTTCAAAACTGCAACACTTGTTAGGGATTGGCGGGATTACCATTTTTGTGGCCACATGTTTCATCCTCCTTTCTTGGCCAGTAATTGATTCCTTTTTTGCCTCTGTTAAAACAGGGATATCTATTCAACTTGTTGCTATTGCGACATTTTGCTTCGCTACGCGAAACACTTCTGTTTTAAGAGTGTTTTGTGCAGTTCAACTTGAATGTCACACCGATGGCTTTGCTTAATTTTGGTGGAAGTGCACAAAAGGAGATCATGGATTTCAATATATGTGTTGGCTTTCAAGTCCTCCTCGCGAGTTGTTTCAAATCTTGGTCAAGAAAGGTTAGTACCGACTTTCATCCACATGATGTTGCAGTGTGCTTTGAGATGTTGTGCTACTTGTATTGGTACTATTTGGATAAATGTTGAATTGAAGCTATTGAACTGCTACCTTTTACCATTAAGTGGGCAAAATTTGTTCCAACCCAGACATGATGCTTGTTGCTTTGTTACAACAAATTCTGCCTCACCCCCTTTATAAGTAGATGGAAGCACATGGCGTTGTTGTGCCCACTCTCCCCTGGAACTGTTTATGCTTTTTCTTAATCTAATGCTGCTGGTAAAATTAAGCAATGCCACTCTTAGAATTAACTACTGAACTATTTTAAGAGAATTTCTCTGTTAATATGAATCAATGCAACCGTTTTAGAAATGCTACTGTCCTATACTTTGTTTTCCATCAAGATAAGGTAGATGCTTCTTTTTGTGGCCTCATGTTTCATCCTTCTTTGTTGGCCAGTAATTGTTTCCTTTTTTGCCTCTATTAAAACAAGGATATCTATTCAACTTGTTGCTATAGCAAACTTAAATGTCACACCAGCAACTTTGCTTGATTTCAGTGCAACTGCACAAAACGAGACTGCATTTCCTATTCATGTTGGTAGATTCGTATTTTATCTTGGTCGTCTCATGAAAGGTCAGCACAGGCCTTCATCCACATGATTGTGCAGTGTGTGTTGAGATGTTGTGCTACTTGTATTGGTACTGTTTTAAATAAATGATGAATTGAAGCTATTGTATTGCTGTCTTTTCCCATTAAGTAGTGAATAAAAATGGGACCAACCCAGACATGATGCTTGTTGCTTTGTTACAACAAACTCTGCAACACCCCCTTTATAAGTAGATGGAAGCACATGTTGTTGTTGCGCCCACTCTCCCCTGGAACTGTTTATGCTTTTTGTTAATTTAATGCCACTGGTAAAATTAAGCAATGCCACTCTCAGAATTAACTACTGAATCTTAGTTCAAAACTGCAACACTTGTTAGGGATTCGCGGGATTACCATTTTTGTGGCCGCATGTTTCATCCTCCTTTATTGGCCAGCAATTGATTCCTTTTTGCCTCTGTTAAAACAAGGATATCTATTCAACTTGTTGCTATTGTGACATTTTGCTTCGCTTAATTTTGGTGGAACTGCACAAAAGGAGACCGGATTTCCATATATGTGTTGAGATCTCTTTTAGGTCTTCCTCACGAGTTGTTTCAAATCTTGGTCTTGAAAGGTCAGTACCGACTTTCCTCAGAATTAACTACTGAATCTTAGTTCAAAACTGCAACACTTGTTAGGGATCGACGGGAGTGCCATTTCTGTTAGGGATCGACCGGAGTACATGTTTAAGAAATGTATTGTTCAGATAATGTCTCTGTTATTATATATCAGTTATAGTTTTTTACAAATGGTACTATCCTACTTTGTAGTTCTTTCTACATGTTTAACCAAGGTATTATTAAGATAATGTCTCTATTAAAATCAATTAGTCGCATTGTTTTATGAATGGTACTTTTCTCCTTTATCGTTCTTTATACATGTTGAAACAAGGCATTGTTAAGATAATGTCTCAGTTAATATGAATGAATCACACTGATTGAGAATTGCTACTCTCCTGCTTTGTTTCCCATTAAGATAAGGTAGATTAGTAGATATTTTTCTTCTGGGAGTACAATTCATCAACCGTTATTTCTCAGTAAGTGTTTCCTTATACCTATTGTTGCTTACAGGGATATCAAAATTAAAGCTCGGTTTTATTCCGAATTTTATTTTAGTTGAAGTGCACAAAAGGATCCAATGAGTCTAAGGCAAGCTGCTGCATTAGTGGGTCCAGTTGGTCTTACCACTTTGCAGAAAGAAGCAGTCACTGTTTGTGCTACATTACACAAGGAATGATCAAGAACCTTTACAGAGTATTAGTAGACGCTAGTGACATGACTAGTCTGCAGAGAGCATAGGAAACTCTACAACACATGGAGTGCACTGAGCAAAAAGTGCCCAAACAAGTACAAGAAGCCAGGATAGGACTCCAAATCTGTCAATGTCATTCTAAGAAACAATGATGGGGCATCTGGGTATGGTAATTTGTTTGCTGTACTTTCAGTTTGTTAGTCCACTGATTGGTGGGTTGACACTCGGGCCAATATTCATGTGTGCGCTGATGTGTCTTTGTTTTCTGGCAGCATATACATACAAAATCCACAGGGATGCTCAACTTGATTTTAATGGAACTGCACAAAATGTTCACATGGCTCGTGTCCTCCATAATACTTCATCATGCACAATACATCGAATGGTTCTCTAATCATTCATCGTCAACTTGAGCCACCGGACTATCAGATGACAAACTGCTGACAAACCCTGCCCATTCCACAATCATAGGCATTACATATTTTGAATGGGAAAAGCGTGTCAAAGTTTAATCATTGATGTTAGCAAGAAGACAATAGTTTAATATATTGGAATTGGAAAACCTTGTCAATTTTTTCTCATTGATGTTATCCAGAATACATGCATTTGATATTTTTGAGTGGGACGCCCTTTGCTGTGAGCAACGTCGATCATTTTTTTCCTATTCATGTCTTCAGTTCAGAAGAAAATATTTACTCTACTGAGATGCACAGTCACATGAATGTTGACTTACGTAAGGTATTTTAAGAGTTTGTTCTCAATGTTTTCTATGTAATGCCAGGCCTTGTGAGTTTGATTGCAAAGTTGAGCTTGGAATGCTGTGGCATGCGGCATCATGAGCTGTACACCGTGCCTCCTTAAAATAATGCTTCATATTGTTTTGCATGGTGATCTAATGCCCGTGATTTTCACGTTAAGAAGATCATCCTCTTCTGTTGTTTATGTGCTTAAGAAGTTCATTGTCTTATGTTTCATTCATAGCCTATACGACAACTCGGGTAGGTTAGAGGTGAAACCATATGATCTTCCAACCAACTCATCATCTTAGGCCGTGATTGGATCGTCATTTTGCAACCAAAACCGCTTGTAAAACTGACGCTTGTAAATAAAAGCAGATGGTCTCGGGCGAAGCGCTTGGTTGGTCGATTTCGACTAGTAAAATATACATTGGTCTCTCAAATTACACGTGTAACCCGCCGGCTTTACATACAAACCTCAGGCCCTCGGTTTCATTACACCTGTATTTTACGCGTTGTTTCCGATGACGAGTAAATTACACTTGTATCTTAATACAGGTGTGAAATAAACCAGAGCTCCCAAGCGCGGCCTTACTGTTTCATGCCGTCTCAGTCTCTCGAAGGTGCTCATAGGTGTCTGATGATCCTAGCTTCCTGAATGAGCAGCGGACGCTGTATCAGACCATCCGTAGGATCGCGAGGCCATCTCCATCATCCTTCAAGTTGTTGCGCTCGCCATGGCGTCGAGCATTGTCAACATGGTCAACGAACATGAGGATTCAGGAGATGACTTTATTTTGATTGGATGACAGTAGGGACCCACTAGGGCTATAGTCGTACGTACGCAAGTGCCTCCTTATTATGTACAACTATAATTTTTTTGCTTCCTCCTAGTTTCCTGACATCACGGTCCGACACCATTGTCAACCTATGTAGTCAATAAACGAGAGAATTGCACAAGGAGCGGCCGACAGCTGGGACCAAGCAGCTCGAGAAGTATTTGTGTTTTTGAGGTGTGAGCACTTCAGAGTTTTTCTTGAGCGATGTTTTCGTTGTTGTTTAGAGGAGAGCAGGGTATTAACTGGGCGGGTTGTGGCCCATCTAGCACAGGCCACATATCCAGCCCAGATTTTAATTTTTTTCAAGATGAAAATGGCTAGCCCAGCTATACTTTTTTTGAGGAATACCCAGGCAAGGTCAACTTGTTACTCTCCACCCTGCTGGGCTGCAAATCTTTCCTAGGAGGGATGCATTAGGCTTAACAGGAAAATGGGCTTTAAGAAATATTAAATGGGATGTAATTATAAAAATTGGGCAGTAACTATAAAAAATGCACCAAACACGTAATTAGTTTATAAAATATTATTTTTGGATTTTGAAAATTTTAATTTCATTAACTGTTGCACGTGCAATGTTTCATTGAATTTTTACGTAATACAAACTTATATTGAAATTGTATTTAATCTGACTAGAAATTTCGGGATAAATATATTTCAGATCCCATCAAAATGTGGGAAATTTTTTAGAATTCTGTTTTGAACGGTTGGTTGAAATTATTAATCATTGTCCTTCCTAGAAAATGAGTTGTACTTTTAACAAACTGTAAATGGGATGTAGTAAATTCCATTAGAATTCAAAAATGGGTTGTACATTCTTACACATCGCAAATGGGCTATAAGTTCTCTGCCACACACTTGTGGGCCTACTAATTTGACGCGTCCCCTAAAAAAAGTAAGTTGACACGTATGCAAGGCTTTGTCAACTTATAGTCAACACACGGTTCTAGCAGCAGTGGCCATTGGAAGTCCATCCAACGGATGTCGTGCTTCTTCTTCAATCTCGTATATTCTAGCTTCATCCGCCAAAAAAATGATTCGTCCCCCTGACATCCGGGGCGCACCGTTTTGGAGGTTGACCTATGGGCCTACTAAGTTGACATGTACCAAGGGCTTTGTCAACTTAAGTCATTATAAACGATTCTAGCTGTAGTGGCCGTACGATGTCCATGCGATGGCCGTCGTGCTTCTTCAACCTCTGGTCTTCTTGCTCCAGCTGCCCAAAGCAGCACCAGTCGTGCCGCCTGCTCCTGCCTCCCGTGGCCGGCTGTGCTTCCGTAGAGGTCTCACCGTCCCCTACTACTCCCATCACTGGCCAGGCCATCCCCCTACTCACCCACACCCCCTGTTATTCTGCGACGACGGCAGCCTCACACCGCAGCCAAACCAGTGAACCCTCGTACTCCTCTCTGCGTGGGCATCCACTGCCGCGTCTTCCTTGGCTCCGCGTCATCCCCTTCCTAGGCCTCACCGTCGTCCACCGCCCTGGTGCTCTCGGCGTGGCGTGGTCAACGTGGTCAACGAACGACATCCATCGGATGTGGACTGTACGTGGAGAGGCTGACAGCTGGATCCACGGCCGCACAGAAGGAAATGCCTCCTTATTACGCGCAAAATAATGATTCCTCCACCCGACATCTGGGACCCACCGGAAGGGCCTCTGTATTTCGCAAAAAAACATTCCCCCCGCTGACAGGTCGGACCCATCAGCTATATCTCCGCACGCAAGGAAGTGCCTCGTTATTACGCACAAAAAATGAATACTCCCCTTCTAGCTGGGACCCAGCATAGTGGGAGGCTGACTTGAGGGCCTACTAAGTTGACGGGGATGGAGGGATTTGTCAACTTAGTCAATATGAACGATTCTAGCTCCAGTGACCGTACGATGTCCATCCAACGGCCGTAATGCTTCTTAAACCTCTGGTCTTCTTGCTCCAGCCGCCCAAAGCAGTGCCGGTCATGTCGCCTGCTCCTGCCTCCCATGGCCAGCTGTGCTACCGTGGAGGCCTCACCGCCCCCTACTACTCCCACCGCTGGCCAGGCTATCCCTCTACTCACCCACACCCCCTGTTATTCTGTGGCGACGACAGCCTCACACCGAAGCCGAACCAGTGAACCCTCGTACTCCTCTCTGCGTGGGCATCCACTGCCGCGTCTACCCCGCCTCCTCGTCGTCCCCTTCCTAGGCCTTGTCATCGTCCACCGCCCTGGTACTCTAGGCGCGGCGTGGTCAATGTGGTCAAGGAACGACTTTCATCGGAAGAGTACTGTACCTGGAGAGGCTGACAGCTGGGTCCACAGTCGTAGCAAGGAAGTGCCTCCTTATTACACAGAAAATAATGATTCCTCCACATAACAGCAGGGACCCACCGGACGGGCCACCGTATTTCACAAAAAAATGTTTCCCCCTGGCTGTTGGGACCCACCAGCTACATCTTCGCACACAAGGAAGTGCTTGACAGTCGGGACCCACCCGATCGAAGCGTACATAGCGTTTTCATTCTGGTCATGAACATGTATGTACATACGATCGGTCTATCTGCAGGCTGCAGCGATGAACCGTGGCCGTGTAAGGAAGGGCACGTGTTGTAGTAGAGGCGCGCACGTGTCGTAGTAGAGGCGCGCGCGTAGCATGTACATGTACGTATAGCAGCCAGGGTGGAAGAAAGTAAATATGGCCACGTATGTACATACGGGCGGGGTCTCGAACGCCTACTTGCGCATACGTACGACCATCACTCGTGTACATGGTGGGTCGGAACGGAGAAGCTGCGCCATCGTCGTGATCATGGGGAGGCAATCGGATGGGTCGGAATGGAATGCATCGTCATGTTCATCGGGAGCCAACCAGCTTGGATGGAATAACTGATGGAAACGAGGCCTGGCGTACCGTAGAACGGAGGAAACGGCCTTGTGTTCGACCGGCCACGGTAGAAACGGGATCCTGTTCATCGGGAGGGGTGTGGCGTACCGCAAAACAGAAGAAATAGACTTGTGTTGGAGCACCACGGTTGAAACAGGAGTCCTGTTCATCGTGAGGGGTGTGGGGTACCGCAAAACGGGACTCCACGAGATACTGTTCATCTCCACTGTCGACCTCCTCCAGCCTCCACGGGCTGCTGTTCATCCACCGTTGACCTCCTCCAGCCTCCACCTGCGACTTTTCATCCACGGGCTCCTGTTCATCCAGCCTCCATCACGCGCTCCTCCACCGGCTACTGTTCAACCAGCCCTCTCCATGGGGTCCTGTTCAACCACCCCTCCATGGGCAACTGTTCATCCAGCCCTCCACCGGCTCGATTGATCGGGGTACTGTTCATCCAGCGGCAACGGCCTCTACTACCACGGAGTCTTGTTCATCCAACCCCCCACCGGGAACTGTTCATCCAAGCCCCCCAACAACGCTCACTGTTCATCAAGGGAAGGAGGCAGCAATGTTTGATCGGCTTCAGTTAGCAGCAGTAGCGAAGGAACAGCCATCGATCGATCGCTCGATCGAGTTCAGTTAACAGCCATCGATCAATCGCTCGGGTTCACTAATGCGTAGCCTATAGTGCAATCGCTCGGGTTTAGTTAGAGCCCAATGCCTCGCAGCCACGAGCCTACGTGTATGAGAGAAACGCGCATCGCTCGGCCCTCGACCACCCACCGTAACTAGGAACTCCCTGATATTTTCCTCGCCCTCGCTTCTACCACGGTTTTCTCCATCATGGACGGCCCAAAGAATGTCATGTAGCTACGTCTCCGGCCCACCCAGGACGAAAAGCCCATTTTCTGTCACGATTTTTTGTCATAGAAGTAGGAGCCAACCACATCTACAATGATATCATTTTTTGTCACAATTATCGTCATAGAAGTGTCATAAGCATGACAGAAAAAAATTCGTTTAGCCCAAAATGTCACGGATGTGTCTTTTTTCTGTAGTGACAGCTTCACACGGCTGGCACGATGGCTGGAGGCCCGACCGACGCGGCTTCACATGTGGCGCGTCTCCGCCGCACGTGCCAGCGCCAAGATGGCGCTTAGGTTCGGCATGTCCTGGTACCCGAACCTGGCGCTAGACCAGATGATGGGCCAATGAGCAGGCGTGGAGCGCCAGTTGCAGGCGGAGGCTGGCCGGATCGCCGCCAGGGCCAGCTACATAGTTGGGTTCTCGTTGCATGACGAGTTCCGGCTGGAGCGGACAGATGTAGGCAGGGTCGTTCCTCCTGACTACTTTGGCCTGCAGCTGGACGACCCGGAAGGCAGCTCTGAGTAGTCAGGTCCTTGTGAGGACGAGGACGCCGAGTTGGAAGACACCGGTGCCTCAGTGAACCTGGAGGCCACCGAGGGGAAGCCGGCAGCTGTGCAATCCAGCGCTAGGCCATCTGAAGCTGAAGCCGACCTATTTTTTCTTTCCAGTACTTTTTGTTAAGTAGCAGGTCCACCCACCCACTGGGGTGTTTAGGTGAATGTAATGAATTCTGGCCTTCGGCCTATTTTATCATGATGTAAATATTCTCGCGAGTGTTTATGCTTTTGCTTTCTGTTTTTCGAGCCGTTTTCTTGCTTGCTCCCCCTTCGGGCCTTCCCCCGCATGTCGAATAGCCGGGTTCCTGTTTGTGACAAGGAGTTCGACCCTTGGAAGGGGCGCGCAGTACTTAGGCCCTTCAACCATTGAGCGTGAACGAAACACTCACTGGGCCGGCTGGCGAGCAGCCGGTCATGCAGCAAGTTAATGTGGCGGGGCCGGGTTGGCCAATCCGGGGGACCCAACTTAGTGCTTCGCAGCGTGCTGGTGGTTTGGCCCATAGTTCTTGCCGAACAATAGCCGAAGCCAGTACTGTGGCATAGGACGAAGTGGAGGGCTGCGGCAACCCGAATACGCCGATATGTGCTAAGGAGGACGGCAGGTGGTGGTCAAGCCGGCCAGCCCCCGAGCCCCTGGGTTGAGCGAGTCAACCCGGCGGTGGGGTTTTTTAAGAAAATTTGCACGAATGTGTGGAACACGATAATTTGGCTGGAAATGGTAGCCGCCGCGCATTGTTCGGGGACCCCATAGTCTTTCATATGGTTACAAAAGGTAGTGATACATACGTCCACACAGCTAACTATAAAACGGGCAGAGGAGCTCTGCATTCCATGGCTGTCTTGTCTCGTCGCCGGCGGTGTCTTTCTTATGCTTGTTCGTCTTGCGGGCATCGATCAGGTAGTAGGTGTTGCGGTCACACAAGGCTTTGCTGACGATGAAGGGGCCCTCCCATGGGGAGCACAACTTGTGCTGGCCAGCTTGCTGCTGGACAAGCCGGAGGACGAGGTCTCCCTCACGGAATGCGAGGGGCTTGATCTTCTTACTATGGTAGTTCCTTAGACCTCACTGGTAGATGGACGATCGGCGGTGTGCCGAAAGGCGTGCTCCTTCGAGTAAGTCGACGGCGTCTTCATGGGCTTCCTTGGCTTGGGCTTCAGTGTACATTGCGACTCACGGTTAGTCGAACTCGATGACGGTTGGGATGACGACTTCTGCTCCATAGACAAGGAAGAGTGGGGTGAACCCGGTCGACCGGTTCGGCGTAGTGCGGAGACTCTAGAGGACGGCTGGGAGCTCGTCAAGCCAGCTGCCGGGTGAACGGATGAGTGGCTCTACGAGCCGCAGCATGATGCCGGACAGGATGAGGCCGTTGGCCCACTCAACCTTGCCATTTGGACTAAGGGTGGGCCATTGAGGCCAGGTCAAGGCGAATCCCAGAGACGGAGCAGTACTGCGCGAGCGCGCCCTTGGCGAAGTTGGTGCCGTTGTCTGTGATGATATTGTGCGGGACGCCGTAGCGCACCGTGATACGTCCATTTTGCATCATGTTTTCCTGCTATTATTTATGATGTTTTTATGCATTATAATGCTTTTTGGAGTAATTCTAATGCCTTTTCTCTCATAATATGCAAGGTACACATAAAGAGGGAGAATTCCGGCAGCTGGAAATCTAGACCTGGAAAAGCTATGCCAGGCTACCTATTCTGCACAACTCTAAACAAGATGAAACTTTACAGAGAATTTTTATGGAATAAATGAGGAATATGGGAGCCAATAAGTACCGCAGGGGGCCACCCTAGTGAGCACAAGACACCAGCGTGCGCCTGGGCCCCCAGGCACACCCTGGTGGGTTGTGCTCATCCAGGCCCACCTCCGGTGCCCATCTTCTGGTATATAAGTCATTTTGACCTAGAAAAAAAAAGGAGAAGACTTTCAGGACGGAGCACCGCCGTCTCGAGGCAGAAGTTGGGCAGGAGCACTTTCCCCTCCGACGGAGCGATTCCGCCGGGGGAACATCCCTCCCGGAGGGGGAAATCATCGTCATCATCATCATCATCATCACCAACAACTCTCCCATCTTGGGGAGGGCAATCTCCATCAACATCTTCAACAACACCATCTCATCTCAAACCCTAGTTCATCTCTTGTGTTCAATCTTGTTACCAGAACTATAGATTGGTGCTTGTGGGTGACTAGTAGTGTTGATTACATCTGGTACTTGATTATTATATGGTTTATTTGGTGGAAGATTATATGTTCAGATCCAATATGCTATTTAATACCCCTCTGATCTTGAGCATGATTATCATTTGTGAGTAGTTACTTTTGTTCTTGAGGTCACGGGAGAAATCATGTTGCAAGTAATCATGTGAACTTGATATGTGTTCGATATTTTGATAGTATGTATGATGTGATTCCCTTAGTGGTGTCATGTGAACGTCGACTACATGACACTTCACCTTATTTGGGCCTAAGGGAATGCACTTTGGAGTAGTTATTAGATGA
Source organism: Triticum urartu (assembly GCF_056163025.1). Lineage (NCBI taxonomy): Eukaryota > Viridiplantae > Streptophyta > Magnoliopsida > Poales > Poaceae > Triticum > Triticum urartu. The sequence continues at coordinate 311,569,235 of NC_141877.1, forward strand.
TGGGTTGCGAGAGTGCTAGAAGCTTAAACCCTAGTTTATGCGCTATTTCATAAGGGACCGATTGGATCCGAAATTTAATGCTATGATTAGGATTTATTCTTAATACTTTTCTCATAGTTGCAGATGCTTGCGAGAGGGTTAATCATAAGTAGGATGGTTGTTCAATTAAGAACAGCACCTAAGCACCGGTACACCCACATATCAAATTATCAAAGTAGCGAACACAAATCGAACCAACATGATGAAAGTGACTAGATGAAATTCCCGTGTACCCTTAAGAACGCTTTGCTTACTCTAAGAGATCGTTTTGGTGTAACGCCCTCGATGCGGCTATATCTCCCACGTGTCAAAGCACGACTTAGAGGCATAACCGCATTGAAAGCAATGTCACAAGTGAGGTAATCTTCACACAAACCCATGTAATACACAAGGGAAAGATACATAGTTGGCTTACACTCGCCACTTCACACAATACAAGCATTACATCAACTAGTTACAATCCAGGTCCGACTACGGAACCAAAATAAAAGAAGACTACCCCAAATGCTACACAGATCCCCGATCGTCCCGACTGGGCTCCACTACTGATCAACTAGAACGAAACAACATAAAGAACAAGATCTTCCTCAAGATCCTCCTTGAGCTTGGTTGCGTCACCTGCACGATATCATCGGCACCTGCAAGCTAGTTCTGGAAGTATCTGTGAGTCACGGGGACTCAGCAATCTTACACCCTCGCGATCAAGACTATTTAAGCTTATGGGTAAGGTAAAGGTATGAGGTGGAGCTGCAGCAATCGACTAGCATATATGGTGGCTAATCATATTCGCAAAAGAGTGCGAGAAGAGAAGGCAAAAGCACGGTCGATGAACTATGATCAAGAAGTGATCCTAAAACAACCTACGTCAAGCATAACTCCAACACCGTGTTCACTTCCCGGACTCCGCCGAGAAGAGACCATCACGGTTACACACGCGGTTGATGTATTTTAATTAAGGTCAACTTCAGGTTTTCTACAACCGGACATTAACAAATTCCCATCTGCCCATAACCACGGGCACGGCTTTCGAAAGTTCAAATCCCTGTAGGGGTGTCCCAACTTAGCCCATCACAAGCTCTCACGGTCAACGAAGGATATTCCTTCTCCCAAGACAATCCGATCAGGCTCGGCATCCAGGTTACAAGACATCCTCGACAATGGTAAAACAAGTCCAGCGACACCGCCCGAATGTGCTAACAAATCCCGATAGGATCTGCACATATCTCGTTCTCAGGGCACACTCAGATGAGCGCTCCATACAACTAAAATCAAACCTCGAGTTTCCCCGAGGGGGCGCTGCACAGGGCTCTAGTTTGGACCAACACTCAGAGGAGCACTGGCCTGGGAGGGTTAAAATAAAGATGACCCTTGGGCAGGCCTACCGAAGGGAAAGAAAAGGCTAGGTGGCGAATGGTAAAACCAATGTTGGGCATTGCTGGAGGAGTTTTAATCAAGGCGAACTGTCAAGGGGTTCCCATTATAACCCAACCGCATAAGGAACGCAAAATCCGGGAACATAACACCGATATGACAGAAACTAGGGCGGCAAGAGTGGAACAAAACACCAGGCATAAGGCCAAGCCTTCCACCCTTTACCAATTATATAGATGCATTAATTAGATAAGAGATATTGTGATATCCCAACAAGTAAACATGTTCCATCAAGGAACAACATCTCCATGTTCCAAACAAGGAACAAACTTCAATCTTCACCTGCAACTAACAACGCTATAAGAGGGGCTGAGCAAAGCCGTAACATAGCCAAACAACGGTTTGCTAGGACAAGGTGGGTTAGAGGCTTGGTTCAACAATATGGGAGGCATGATAAGCAAGTGGTAGGTGTCGCAGCATAGGCATAGCAAACGAGCGAGCATCTAGCAAGCAAAGATAGAAGTGATTTCGAGGGTATGGTCATCTTGCTTGAAATCCCGCAAGGAAGAAGAACGAGTCCATGAAGAAGACAAACGGACGTAGTCGAACGGGTCCTCACAAAAGCGACGTTATTGGAACCAACCCGAAGAATCAACACCGGAAAGAAGCACACAACATAGTAAAGAACCAACACATGAACATGGTATGATATGCGGGATGCGGCATGTGATGCATATGCATGATTTGCAAAGGAATAATTGAACCTGGCCTCAACTTGGAAATCCAAGAGTGCCACTGGAAAGAGGAGATGATTTAGGTTGAAATCGATATAAAGATCACCGGAAACGGATGCACGGTTTGGAAATGGCAAGCAAAACAAATATGGCACCGGTCTGCGATAATCAGCAAGTAGCCTCTTAAATGCATCAAGATAAATATGCTACAGCACTCAAACATGGCAACAAAATACATGGCAGGGATCCACTCATGATGCTTGACAAAATATGAACACTGAGCTACGGCTAATTAACTCAATAGCAAGCTCAAACAAGCATGGAAAAAGTGCAAATGATAACAGGTTTCAGACTTAGTGAAATCAACACAAGTCTGGAATTTATCATCAGGAAGCAATCTTTAGAGCATGAAAACTACATGCTACAGGAGCTTAACTTGGCAAAGCAAGGCATGGCATGAAGCTACTCAAAGCACTTAACAAAAGTCCCTTAGTGACCTTGAGCCAAAAGGGATCAGAAAATACAATTGCAAGCATGTGAACATGGCAAAAACACAAATAGATTCAGACTTTGTGAAAAACTGGAGCATGGCAAAACAGTTAACAAGTAGGCATGTTTACAAGCTCGATGCACTCACTACAAAGCATGGCATGACAAACTAAGCATACACCCATGAAGAAGAAATGGCATAGAAGCTATACATGGCAAGAACAACAACATAGCATGCACGGATCAATAGCAACATCCTCGGCAAAATCGCTAAACATGTCAACAATCTGCCAGGATCATTTTATAGCAAAAGTAGAGCTCGATTAACTCAAGCTAGGGTGCTCCATAAATGCAAACAAAGACATGAATGGATAGTGCATCACAATGTTAATAAAACATCCTTACTGATTATCCTGAAAAGAGGCACGGGTCACTAGGAAACAACATGAACATATGGCATAACGACAAAATCAGAACAAGGACTTGGAGAAATTCTAAGTCCCTGAAATCAGCATTACCATTACGCTACTTAGCAAGCTTGTGCTAGTCACCACAAATATCACAAAAATACATGGCATACACCCCTGTAAAGATGGCATGACATATAACAAAACACATGTAGAGCTCAGGATCATAGCATGCACACATTAATCATGGCAAAAATGAAAAAATGCCATTTGCTGAAACAGATCTGACAAATTCCTCACACAACCCTCTTCCAACAGCATTTCGGGCATCAAGATGAGCTCAAATGAAAATGATGCAATGAGACGGAATGATGTACTCGTCGAGACGAACATTTTGATATGCTACACGCCCGAAATGGAGCAACGTGTGATGAATTATGAGCTAATGAACAGAGGCATATGAATCTGAAAATTTCAGGACTTAGTTGATTTGGAAAAAAAACATGCGGGCGTCGAATATCTAAAAGGTGCCCTTGGCGAAGGATAGAGGGTGGGGCTCACCACTGGGCTCGGCCCAGAACGTGGAGGGGTGAGGAAGATGGGCCTGGTCCAGCGCGGGGCCATGGTCAACGGCGAAGGCGGATCGGGGCCCTCCCGATCCCCTTGACGGGCGGCGGCGACGGCATGAGGGAGCTCGGCTCCGGCGACGGGGATGGACGGAACCGCGGCGGGCAGCACCGGATCTGGGACCGGACGACACCTGGGCTCCTCCCTTGGGCGGATCGAGGCAGAAGTGCCCCTGGATGGCAGCGGGGAAGCGAAAGGGCGACGGGGGCGGACTCCGGCGAGCTCGGTGGTGACCGGATCCAGGTCCGGCGCGGGACTGCGGTGGCGTTCCGGCGTAGACGGGCGGAGGCGATGAGGCGACGGCGCAGAGCGATCCGAGGCGCAAGGTGGCGGCGCACGCACGGGGTCTGGCGGTGGGGAAGATGGGCTTCGCGGGCTCGCCCCGAGCCTGGGCGGGCCGCGCGGCTGGGAGGCGCGGGGAGGACAGGTGGCGCGCGGCGGTTGGCCTGGAGTGGCGGTGGAGATGACGTGTCGCCTCCGGATTGGCCAGAGTGACGTGGTGGCGGGATGGACGCGTCCTCCGGTGAGACGGACATGTCCGGCGGCGCGGTGGAGAAGATGGCTAGGGTTTCAACCGCGAAAAATGCGGGGAGGCACACATATTTATAGGTAGAGGGAGCTAGGAGGCTCCAAATGAGGTGCGGTTTTCGGCCACACGATCATGATCGAACGACCGAGATGATGGAAGAGGTTTAGGTGGGTTTTGGGCCACTTTGGAGGGGTGTTGGGCTGCAACACACACGAGGCCTTTTCGGTCCCTCGGTTAACCGTTGGAGTATCGAACGAAGTCCAAATGGCACGAAACTTGACAGGCGGTCTACCGGTAGTAAACCAAGGCCGCATGACAAGTCCCGGTCCAATCCGAAAACGTTTAACACCCGCACACGAAAAGAGGTAGAAAGGAACACCGGGTGACATAGGAGTGCCGGATTGCAAAACGGACAACGGGGAAAATGCTCGGATGCATGAGACGAACATGTATGCAAATGAAATGCACAAGATGACATGATATGCAATGCATGACATGCAAGCAATGACAACGCAACAACAACGAATAACTGGAGGACACCTGGCACATCGGTCTCGGGGCGTTACATTTGGCCTGTCCTTTGCCTCATAAGGATTGAGCTACCTTGCTGCACTTTTGTTACTACTATCATTACTTGCTCGTTACAAATTATCTTGCTATCAAACTACTCTGTTACTTACAATTTTAGCACTTGCAGACATTACCTTGTTGAAAATCACTTGTCTTTGGGTTCTAAACTCTTACTTATCGAAAAGAGCTACATTGATCCCATATACTTTGGGTCATCAGGGCTATTTTCTAGCACCGTTGCCGGGGAGTGAAGCGTCTTTGGTAAGGAAACATTTATATAGTATGCTGAAATTTACTGTCACTTGTTACTATGGAAAATAATCCTTTGAGGGGCTTGTCCATGGTATCTTCACCTCGACCGGAACCGCAATTAGCTACCCCTCAACCTACTGCACCTACTGAAAATATTGAATATGAAATTCCTTCGGGTATGATAGAACAACTGCTAGCTAATCCTTATGAAGGATATGGAATCGAACATCCTCATATGCACTTGATATATGTGGAACAAATTTTTGGATTGTTTAAGCTTGCAGGTTCACCCGGAGATGAAGTAAAGAAGAAGGGTTTCCCTTTATCTTTGAAGGGAAAAGCATTGGCATGGCATAGGCTATGCCATGATATTGGATCTTGGAATTGGAGTTCCACGAAAAAAATTATCCCATGCATCTAGTTCATCATGATCGGAATTATATATATTATTTTTGGCCTCACGAAGGAGAAAGTATCGCTCTAGCTTGGGGGAGGCTTAAGTCAATGTTATATTCATGCCCCAATCATGAGCTCTCAAGAGAAATTATTATCCAGGATTTTTATGCTTGGCTTTCTCATAATGATCGATCCATGCTTGATACTTCTTGTGCTGGTTCTTTTATTAAGAAGACTATTGAATCCCGGTGGGATCTTTTGGAAAGAATTAAACGCAACTCTGAAGATTGGGAACTCGACGAAGGTAAAGAGTCGGGTATTAAGGTTAAGTATGATCGTGTTAAATATTTTATGAATACCGATGCTTTTCAAAAGTTTAGCACTAAATATGGACTTGACTCTGAGATAGTAGCCTCCTTTTGTGAATCATTTGCTACTCATGTTGATCTCCCTAAAGAGAGGTTGTTTAAATATCACCCACCTATTAAAGAAGAAATTAAAGATCCGGTACTAGCTAAAGAGGAAACTATACTTTATAATGTTGATCCAGTTGTTCCTACTACTTACAATGAGAAACCACCTTTCCCTGTTAGGATAAAGGAACATGCTAAAGTTTCAACTATGGTCAACAAAAGTTATATTAGAACACCTAAACCTGATGAACAAATTAAAGTAGAACCTAGTGTTGCTATGGTTAAGGATCTCTTGGAAGAAAATGTAGATGGGCATGCTATTTACTTCTGTGAAGAAGCTGCTAGAATTGCCAAACCTGATAAAAAGGATAAACATAGACCTATTGTTGGCATGCCTGTTGTCTTTGTTAAAATAGGAGATCACTGTTATCATGGTTTATGTGACATAGGTGCTAGCATGAGTGCTATTCCTTATTCCATATATCAAGAAATTATGAATGACATAGCACCCGCAGAGATAGAAGACATATATGTTACTATTAAACTTGCTAAAATAGATACTATATCACCAATTGGGATTGTTAGAGATGTTGAAGTCTTGTGTGGGAAAATGAAATACCCTACTGATTTTCTTGTTCTTGGTTCCCCGCAAGATGACTTTTGCCCCATTATCTTTGGTAGACCTTTCTTGAACATCGTTAATGCTAAAATAGACTGTGAGAAACAAACCGTCAGTGTTAGTTTTGGTGATGAGTCTCATGAGTTTAATTTTTCCAAGTTTAGTAGAAAGCTTCTTGAAAAAGAACTGCCTGGTAAGGATGAAATAATTGGTCTTGCTTCTATTGTTGTGTCTCCTATTGATCCACTAGAACAATATTTGCTAGACCATGAAAATGATTTACATATGCATGAAAGAAATGAAATAGATCAGATTTTCTTTGAACAACGTCCTCTGCTTAAACACAATTTGCCTATTGAAACTCTAGGAGGTCCTCCTCCACCTAAAGGTGATCCTATGTTTGAATTAAAACAATTACCAGACACTTTGAAATATGCTTATCTCAATGAAAAGAAGATATATCCTATTATTATTAGTGCTAACCTTTCAGAACATGAAGAAGAAAGATTATTGAAAGTTCTAAGGAAGCATCGAGCTGCTATTAGATATACTCTTGATGATTTAAAGGGCATTAGTCCCACTCTATCTTATCACAAGATTAATATGGAACCTGATGATAAACCCGTTGTTGATCACCAATGTCAGTTAAATCCATAAATGAAGAAAGTGGTAAGAACGGAAATCTTAAAACTTCTGGAAGCAGGTATAATCTATCCTACAGCTGATAGTAGATGGGTAAGTCATGTCCATTGTGTCCCTAAGAAGGTAGGTATTACTATTGTTCCTAATGATAAGAATGAACTTATTCCACAAAGAATTGTTACACGCTATAGAATGGTAATTGATTTTAGAAAATTAAACAAAGCAACTAGAAAAGATCATTACCCTCTGCCTTTTATCGATCAAATGATAGAAAGATTATCTAAGCACACACATTTTTGTTTTCTTGATGGATATTCTAGTTTTTCACAAATACGTGTTTCTCAACCTGATCAAGAAAAGACCACTTTCACTTGTCCCTTTGGAACTTATGCTTATAGACGTATGCCTTTTGGTTTATGCAATGCACCTGCTACATTTCAAATATGTATGACTGCTATATTCTCTGACTTCTGTGGAAAGATTATTGAGGTTTTCATGGATGAATTCTCTGTTTATGGGAAGTCTTTTGATGATTTCTTAAGCAATCTTGATCGAGTTTTGCAGAGATGCGAGCAAACAAATCTTGTCTTGAATTGGGAGAAGTGCCACTTTATGGTTAATGAAGGTATTCTTTTGGGCCATAAAATTTCTGAAAGAGGTCTTGAAGTGGACAAAGCTATGTTTGATGCAATCGAGAAAATGCCATGTCCTAAAGATATCAAAGGTATTCGTAGTTTCCTAGGTCATGCTAGTTTCTATAGGAGGTTTATCAAAGACTTTTCTAAAATTTCTAGGCCTCTTACAAACCTTTTGCAAAAGGATGTTCCGTTTGTTTTTGATGATGATTGTTTAGAAGCCTTCGAAACACTAAAGAAAGCCTTAATTTCTGCACCTATTGTTCAACCAGCTGATTGGAACTTGCCTTTTAAAATTATGTGTGATGCTAGTGACTATGCTGTTGGTGTTGTTCTAGGACAAAGAGTTGATAAGAAACCGAATGTTATTCATTATGCTAGTAAAACTCTAGACACTGCTCAATGAAATTATGCTACTACTGAAAAAGAATTCCTAGCTGTGGTGTTTTCTCGTGATAAATTTAGATCTTACATTGTTGATTCAAAAGTAATTGTTCACACCGACCATGCTGCTATAAAATATCTTATGGAAAATAAAGATGCTAAACCTAGACTTATTCGATGGGTTCTCTTGCTACAAGAATTTGATTTACATATCACTAATAGAAAAGGAGCGGAGAACCCCATACCTGATAACTTGTGTAGGCTTGAAAATGTGCTTGATGACCCACTACCTATTAATGATAGTTTTCCTGATGAGCAGTTAGCTGCAATAAACGTTTCTCATAACACTCCTTGGTATGCTGACTATGCTAATTACATTGTTGCTAAATATTTACCACCTAGCTTTACATACCAACAAAAGAAAAAAAATCTTCTATGATTTAAGACATTACTTTTGGGATGACCCACATCTTTATAAAGAAGGAGTATATGGTGTTATTAGACGTTGTGTACCTGAGCATGAACAGGGACAAATCCTATGGAAATGTCACTCCGAAGCTTATGGAGGGCATCATGCTGGAATAGAACTGCTCACAAGGTATTGCAATCCGAATTTTATTGTCCTACTCTCTTCAACGATGCTCGTAAGTTTGTCTTATCTTGTGATGAATGTCGAAGAATAGGTAATATCGGTAAGCATCAATAAATGCCTATGAATTATTCACTTGCTGTTGAACCATTTGGTGTTTGGGGATTTGATTACAGGGGACCTTTTCCTTCCTCTAATGGGCATACACATATTTTGGTTGTTGTTTATTATGTTACTAAGTGGGTAGAAGCTATTCCAACCAGTAGTGCTGATTACAAAACCTCTATTAAAATGCTTAAGGAAGTTATTTTTCCAAGGTTTGGAGTCCCTAGATATTTAATGACTGATGGTGGCTCACACTTTATTCATGGTGCTTTTCGTAAAATGCTTACCAAGTATGATGTTAACCATAGAATTGCATCACCTTATCATCCTCGGTTTAGTGGTCAAGTTGAACTTAGAAATAGAGAAATAAAACTAATCTTGCAGAAGACTATCAATAGGTCCCGGAAGAATTGGTCTAAGAAATTAGATGATGCCCTTTGGGCTTATAGAACAGCATATAAAAATCCTATGGGTATGTCTCCTTATAAAATGGTTTATGGAAAAGCTTTTCATTTGCCTCTTGAGTTAGAACATAAAACATATTGAGCAATCAAAGAACTCAACTATGATTTCAAACTTGCCGGTGAAAAGAGGTTAATTGATATTAGCTCATTAGATGAATGGGGAACCCAAGCTTATGAAAATGCCAAGTTTTTTAAAGAAAAAGTTAAAAGATGGCATGATAGAAGATTCCAAAAGCATGAGTTCAAAGTTGGAGAATATATTCTTTTGTACAACTCTCGTTTCGGATTCTTTGCAGGAAAACTCCTCTCCAAGTGGGAGGGACCTTATGTCATCGAAGAGGTTTATCAGTCTTGTTGGGGATATAGCTATCAGTTATGACCCGCCCAGGAGGGGTCGGGTCAGTCCCAATGACGGGTCACAAAGGAAGTCCAGAAAACAATCAAGACCATAGTTTATTAAAGCTTATAGAAGGCCTAAGCCCAGAGGCGGCTTAAGGCCCAATATTATAAACCACCGTATGTATGGAAAGACTTGTAGGAAAAGACATGTAAAAGAAGTCACCGAGCCGGACACGCTTTATGAGCCGGCCGAGACTCTGTAGGCCGCCAGGCGTCAACCCATGTATATAAGGGGACGACCCAGTGGCGGCTTAGGGCAAGAAACAAGAGATCGATAACCAAGCCGGCGAAATAACCTCTTGGTGATCGAAACCCCAACAATATCAACACAACTAGACGTAGGCTTTTACCTTCATCGCAAGGGGGCGAACTAGTATAAAACATCTTTAAGCTTCCTAGTTGCGATGGCCCTACGACTAAGTCCTTTTGCTAGGACATCTGCCGTGACAATTCCACGACAGTTGGCGCCCACCGTGGGGCCAGCGCACGATGGATTTGAGTTCTTGAAGGGTAACTTCGAAGGGCTCAAGGGATACGTTGTGGGCCAGATGACCAAGAGTCGTCGCGGAAAGCTCCACATCGACGACAAAGGCTGGGGCCCTGAGGCCGGCTCAATTGAGTACGGGTACTGGGTCCCCTTCGGCGGAATTCATGTCTTCATCGGCCGGATCGGCAAATCAGGCCCTGAGCCGGACGTCCACACCAACCTCGTCGAAACGGCTCAGCGCGCGGGGTCCACCCCTGTTCAATCTGTCGTGAAGCATGCCTTCGTAGGTTGCATCCACGACGGTGAATACTCTGAAGAGTCAGTGGATGGCGGTGAGACGACCATCTGTTCTGACGCTACATCATCAACGGGCATCTGTTCGTAGGTTGCATCACCTCACATTTAAGTTGACGGCTCTGTTGACTGCCATGGCGGAGCCGGTGGATAAGGTTCAGCACGACGCGGAGGTGGCACGCGTACGTGAAGAGATGGTACAAGCTAAGGAAAATTTAGCAGCAGAAGAGGTCAGGATGGCGGCAGAGCGGGCGACTTTGGACGCTCGTGCTCAGCAGCTTCAAGCAGAGACCTTTCGGCTCTCGGTGGATCTGAACGCGTCAAACGAGGTCATGAGAAGAAGGCGCCAGAAAACTCAGTCACGTCTACCTCTGACACTCGATCCTAGGAACCTTTTTCAAACACCCAGGGCCAGGGCAAGTAACCCACCGGAGGCAAATCGGGTCACGACACCCGGGGCACCGGTTCAGCCACGCACCATGGAACCACCTTGTGTACACACCGCTCCGCCTCATTATGTGCCAACACCATTGGGTCACTTCTCCAATCCCTTGGAAAAACTCATTGCTGCGTCAGCTCGTTTGGCGGCTCTCCTGATGGAAGGCGACTCTCCGGCGGCAATCGAAACGCGAAGGGTGAGAGAAATTCTTCAAACAGCTCTGGTGCAGCAGGATGTGTACTCTTACAATCGGGACAGAATCCATTCAACCCCTCGCCCGAGCCGGAGCCCAAGCTACAGTAGGCATATGGACTCAGCTGATATGTCGAGCAATGCTCAACGCCGCAACCGGCCGCGCAGGCATGAGCCGATACAGGCTGGAGCCCTTAACTTAGCAGATCAGGAGAGGATCCGACAAGAGGCTGAGCGAGCGGTTCGACTGGCAGCGGAGCAGGCGGCTCATCAGACTTTTCCGGCTTATCCAGCAACCTCGGTTGAGGCAGGAGTGGCCACGAGAACCGGAGGTGTCCCTTGTCTGGTGTCAGCCATACGTAATGAGAGTTTGCCAAAGGACTTCAAGGGGCCTCATAAGGTGCCTAATTACATGGCCGACTTGTAGCCTGGGGCCTGGATTGAGAGTTATGAGATGGCTATGGAGCTGTTGGAGGTCAGCGACACGGCGATGGCTAAGTATTTCACTATGATGTTGGATGGAACAGCTTGTACTTGGCTAAAAGGGTTTCCCCCCAATTCCATCGGCTCATGGCGGAGTTAAAAGCCCGCTTCATTCAGAACTTCAAGGACACATACAAACAACCTATGTCAATCATGGACCTAACTAATTGTAAGCAAGAGGAAGGTGAGTCCACAACCCATTGGGTGCGCCGGGTCAAGGAGATAATTCATTCATCTGATAAGATGGATGCTGGCTCGGCAGTCTTAATGTTGGAGAAAAATTGCCGTTTTGAACCTCTGAAGCAGAAGCTAGGGCGGCTTAAACGTGACTACAATGACATGGGCCAGTTGATGGCGGCTCTCGTCAAGTATGCTGATTCTGATAGTACCAAGGACCCTGTGTCTGATGAAGAAAAGACAGGGAAGGGAAAGAAGAACGGCAACGGCAAGGGTCACCAGCATAACCCGGCAAATCAAGGAGGTAATAAACGTAAGGCTGATGAATTTGTGGCTAACACCAATGCGCATGGCAACAATCAATGGCGCAAGGGTAGGCAACCCCCTCGGTCGGGCGGGTCAGGTCCCACCCTTGAGCAACTATTGAATGAACCTTGTCCAAGACACGACACCCAGGAGAAGCCAGCCACCCATCTGTGGAAGGACTGTACAATCATGAAGGCATTTAAGAACTCAAATGCATTTGATGGAAGTCACGGCCCTGGCGGCAGTTCAAGTTGAGGCGGCTTTCATGGCCCGGGCCGGTTCAGGTGGAGGCGGCTTTCAAGGTTAGGGACATGCGGGTAACCAAGGAGGTTATAATCCACAACCCGGCCAAGGTAATCAGCAGCAATCCGGATATTAGAGCAACCCAAAACAGTTGAATAGTGGGCAATATCATGTATTTACCACTAGCTTGTGCAAGAGGGACCAAAAGCTTCACAAGAGGGTTTTCAATGTTGTTGAGCCGGCGATTCCGCATTACTTACGGTGGTCAGAACAGCCTATTGTGTGGAGCAGAGAGGATCATCCTCCCCGGGTTGATAATCCGGGCACTTGGCCTTGGTAGTAGCGCCTCGGGTTGGTGGATATAAATTCACTAAAGTGCTCATGGATGGAGGTAGTAGCATCAACATCCTCTACTATGAGACGTTTCGTCGGATGGGGTTGACTGATAAGAGTCTTAAGCAATCCAACACTATTTTTCACGGTGTGGTACCTGGCAAGTCGGCATACCCAGTTGGCAAGATTGAACTGGAAGTAGCCTTTGGGGATGAATATGATTCCAGAGCAGAGAAGTTAACCTTTGAGGTGGTTAAGATCAAAAGCCCATATCATGCTTTGTTTGGACGGCCAGCTTACGCCAAGTTCATGGCTCGGCCGTGTTATGTGTATCTGCAACTCAAGATGTCGGGTTGTAAGGGCACCATTACAGTACATGGAAGCCGGAAAATAGCCCTGGAGGGTGAAGAAGGAGATGCTGCATATCCTGAGTCTGTTTGTGCAGCAGAGGAGCTAAAGTTTTATAAAGATAATGTTGACCCGGAAGACATGACGTCTTTAAAGAAGCCAACAACGGAGCATGAACCGGTGCTGAAATTCAAGTCAGCTGATGACACCAAGACGGTTGATTTTGTGCCCGGCGACTCATCCAAGCAGTTCATCATCAGTGCCGGCTTGGATCCAAAATAGGAAAGCGCGCTCATCGAGTTCATCCGTGAGAACCGGGACATCTTTGCATGGAAACCTTCTGACATGCCGGGTGTCCCGAGAGAACTTGCTGAGCACACTCTTAATATTGATCCAAAGTTTAAGCCGGTCAGGCAATTTCTCTGACGATTTAACGAGGAAAGGCGCAAGGCCATTGGAGAAGAAGTGGCCCGGCTCTTGGCGGCTGGGTTCATTGTGGAAGTCTTTCACCCAGAGTGGTTGGCCAACCCGGTGCTTGTACTCAAAAAGAACGACACCTGGCGTATGTGTGTGGATTACACCGATTTAAACAAGGCTTGTCCGGCTGACCCTTTTTCTCTCCCCCGTATTGATCAGATCATCGATGCTACGGCGGGTTGCTCACGTTTGAGTTTTCTGGATGCTTATTCAGGTTATCATCAGATTAAGATGACTGTTAAGGACCAGGAGAAGACAACTTTGATCACTCCGTTTGGAGCCTTCTGCTATGTGTCTATGCCCTTCGGGCTCAAGAGTGCCCAGGCAACTTATCAACGGCGTATGCAGAATTGCCTTCACAATCAGATTGGGCGTAATGTTCATGCTTATGTGGATGATATAGTGGTAAAGTCCAGGAAAGAGGAAACCTTAGTCACAGATCTGAAAGAGACCTTTGATAACCTCCGGGTCTACAAAATGATGCTTAACCAGGCCAAGTGTGTTTTTGGAGTCCCAGCTGGCAAGCTCTTGTGTTTTTTGGTGTCCAACCGAGGTATTGAAGCTAACCCGGAGAAGATTAAGGCAATCACATCCCTGGCCAAACCAACATGCATCAATGCCGTTCAACGGCTGGCGGGTCGTGTTGCTGCTTTGAGCCGGTTCATAAGCCGGTTAGGAGAGAAGGCGATGCCTTTATATCATATGATGAAGAAAACGGATGATTTCATTTGGAGCAATGCTGCGAACTCTGCTTTTGAGGATCTGAAGAAACAGCTTGCTGAGCCGCCGGTCCATGCTGCTCCAGTTGAGAAAGAGCCACTATTGTTATATGTAGCCGCCAACTCACGAGCTGTTAGTGTGGCAATTGTGGTGGAGCGTAAGGAGGTTTGCAAGGAACATCCGTTTCAACGGCCAGTTTACTATGTCAGTGAGGTGTTGATTGAATCTAAACAAAGATATCAACATTGGCAGAAGCTCGTGTATGGAGTGTTCATGGCGAGCTGGAAGCTTAAACATTACTCTCAAGATCACCCAATCACTGTGGTTAGCTCTGCTCCTTTGGGAGACATCATTCAAAATAGAGAAGCCACTGGACGAGTCGCCAAGTGGGCCATTGAGCTTGGGTCTCATGGGTTGAAGTATGTACCACGTACTGCGATCAAGTCTCAAGCACTGGTTGACTTTATTAATGACTGGACAGAGATGCAGATGCCGGAGGAGAAACCAGACAACACGTATTGGACTATTCACTTTGATGGGTTCAGAGAGTTGGAAGGCTCGGGGGCTGGAGTTGTTTTAACCTCCCCTCGAGGTGACAAATTTTGTTATGTGTTACGGCTGATGTTTCCTTGCACTAACAACGCAGCGGAATATGAAGCATTGCTCCATGGTCTTCGAATGGCTAAAGAGATGAGCCTGAGCCGGGTCCGGTGTCTTGGTGACTCAGATTTGGTAGCTCAACAGGTGTCAGGCAAGTGGGATTCCAAAGATCCTCTCATGGCGGCTTATCGCCGTGAAGTTGATGCTGTTGCAGGGCATTTTAAAGGTTATCAGGTGGAGCACATTGACCGTAGGAAGAACGAAGCGGCTGATGCTTTAAGCTGGTTGGGATCTCAGCGTAAGCCGGTGCCACCTAACACCTTTTTGGATATTTTGCATAACCCGTCTGTTAAGTTACCTACAGAAGAAGATCTAGCCGTTCCTAACCCAGAGGCGTAGTTGGTGGCGGCTCTTCACATCAAACCAGATTGGACAGTGTTGTTCTTAGCTTACATGACCCGAGGCGAGCTGCAAGCGGATGAGACCCTGGCCCGACAGATAACCCGGCGGTCTAAGTCAATGATGATTTCTGACGGAGAACTATACCATCGCAGCGTCTCTGGAGCGTTTCAGCTGTGTGTTTCCCCTGAAGAAGGCCAAGAAATACTTCGTGAGATCCATGAAGGAGATTGTGGTCATCACGCCGGGTCAAAATCTCTGGTGGCCAAAGCTTTTCGTCATGGTTTTTACTGGTAGACGGCTCACCCTGATGCAGAAGATCTGGTCAGTAGATGTGATGGATGTCAAAAATTCGCACGACGAGCACATGTGCCGGCTGTAACACCCGCGATGCGGCTATATCTCCCACGTGTCGGAGCACGACTTAGAGGCATAACCGAATTGTAGGCATGTCGCAAGAGGGGTAATCTTTACACATCACATGTACTGAATAAGAAAGAGGTAGAGAGTTGGCTTACAATCGCCACTTCACACAATACATGAATATAACATTACATCAACCAGATACAAACAAGGTCCAACTACGGAACCAAAATAAAAGAAGACTACCCCTATGGCTACAGATCCCCGATCTCCCCAACTGGGCTCCACTACTGATCAACTGAAATGAAACAACACAATGAACACGAACTTCAATGAGCTCCTCCTTGAGCCTGGTTGCGCCACCTACAAGCTATCATCGGCACCTGAAAGCTGGTTTTTGGAAGTATCTGTGAGTCACGGGGGACTCAGCAATCTCACACCCTCGTGATCAAGACTATTTAAGCTTATCGGTAGGGAAAAAGTATGTGAGGTGGAGCTGCAGCAAGCACTAGCATATATGGTGGCTAACTTATGCAAAAGAGAGCGAGAAGAGAAGGCAAAGCACGTTCGAGAATCTATGATCAAGAAGTGATCCTAGAACAACCTACGTCAAGCATAACTCCAACACCGTGTTCACTTCCCGAACTCCGCCGGAAAGAGACCATCACAGTTACACACGCGGTTGATGCATTTTAATTAAGTTAAGTGTCAAGTTCTCTACAACCGGACATTAACAAATTCCCATCTTCCCATAACCGCGGGCACGACTTTCGAAAGTTCAAATCCCTACAGGGGTGTCCCAACTTAGCCCATCACAAGCTCTCACGGTCAACGAAGGATATTCCTTCTCCCAGGAAGACCCGATCAGGCTCGGAATCCGGTTACAAGACATTTCGACAATGGTAAAGCAAGACTAGCAAAGCCACTTGAATGTGCCGACAAATCCCAATAGGAGCTGCACATATCTCGTTCTCAGGGCACACCGGATTGTCCAAGGTTCCGGTAGGCCAGCCCAGAGTTGCCCCTGGTGGCCACCGGCAGCTGACAGGTTGGACCAACACTCAGAGGAGCACTGGCCCGGGGGTTTAAATAAAGATGACCATTGAATCTGCAGAACCCAAGGGAAAAAGGCTAGGTGGCAAATGGTAAAACCAATGTTGGGCCTTGCTGGAGGAGTTTTATTCAAGGCAAACTGTCAAGGGGTTCCTATTATAACCCAACCGTGTAAGGAACGCAAAATCAAGGAACATAACACCGGTATGACGGAAACTAGGGCGGCAAGAGTGGAACAAAACACCAGGCATAAGGCCGAGCCTTCCACCCTTTACCAAGTTTATAGGTGCATTAAAGTAAATAAGATATATTGTGATACCCCAGCAATATCCATGTTCCAACATGGAACAAACTCCAATCTTCACCTGAAACTAACAACGCTATAAGAGGGGCTGAGAAAAGCGGTAACATAGCCAAACAATGGTTTTCTAGGACAAGGTGGGTTAGAGGCTTGACATGTCAATATGGGAGGCATGATACAGCAAGTGGTAGGTATCGCAGCATAGGCATAGCAATAGAGCGAGTAACTAGCAAGCAAAGATAGAAGTGATTTCGAGGGTATGGTCATCTTGCCTGAGATCCCGCAAGGAAGAAGAATGAGTCCATGAAGAAGGCAAACGGACGAAGTCGAACGGATCCTCACAACGCGACGTTATCGGGACTAACCCGAAGAAGCAACACCGGAAAGAAAGCAAACAACATGGTAAACAACCATCACATAAGCATGGCATGATGGACAACCAAGTATGATGCATGTCTAGTTTAAATATGCATGACATGGCAAAGTGCAACAACCAAAACTACAAATTAAGTGGAGCTCAATATGCAACGGGTTGCATATTGATGAAACACCACATCAATTATTTAGTTCTCTCCCGGTTATGTACTCACCAATATTAAATGTTGTCAAGCATGTGAAGAGGTGAAACATAACAAACCTATACCATCTAAACAATTTAAATTGGGCCGGATATAATAAACAACAAACCCGATAAATCCCCATATGCATTAGTAATTTAATGCAAACAACAATTTTAAACATTTTAAATGTTGTTAACATGATGCGGAGGACATGTGCAAGTTTTATGCAGGTTTTATGAAAATGTTAACAAGAGCATATTATGAAGCATTTGTCATCGTGGCGGAAACGAAAGGGGTGCCACGGCGACGAATCCGAAAATGATGCCACGGCAACTTTCCGGTTCCGGTAATTCGATTGAGATACTGATGCAAAGGAGAAGTGTGCGGATGCGTATAAAAGATGGTGGGGCACTCCCGGATACCGGGTGTCCCATGAGTTGAAGATGGTGACAAGGCAAAAGAGGGGCAACGTGCACCGACAATTCGAGCACGGAGAAAGCACGAGCATCTCATACATCACAGATGCATTTGTTCACGGGCGGTCGTCTTGGGGTTATACATGCACCTTCGAAGCGTGCGTTATCGGAGCGGTTCAGGTCAAGCGGTGTAGTCGTTCACGATCGTCGTGGGAAGTAGTGGTACTCGGCGATGGTAGAGGACGTAGTTGTTCACGGTTCGTTGTGGGAAGTAGACGTTCTCGTGGCGACAGTAGTCGTTCATGTTCTTAGTCTCACAAGTTTCTGTAGATGTTCAGGGGCACGGCGAGAAACTTGACGTCCACGGAGTCTTCGAGGGTCGACGGTAGTGGTACTTGGCAAAATGCACGTCGACCGTAGTTGTTCTCGTATCGTCGTGGTACTTGGCGATTTCGGAGACGGCAGAAGACGAACTTGGCGGTCCTCATTGACCTAGTACTTGGCGTTATTTCCGGTTTGGTCATCGTTTTAGGCGTCGGGCGTCGAGGTATCCGGCCGTAGTGGTACTTGCTGTTACGGGTAGTCGAACTTGAGGTGCTCCTGGCGTCTGACTTACGGTGTTGGAAAAATCCATGGGGAGGTTCAGCAGCTACCCCATGTCCATGATGAAGAACGGAGCTCAGGCAGGGAGTCGAAGCAGCAAGTAGGGGCGTGTGTGGAGCAGCAGCTAACACCAGCAAAGGCCATGGCAACCTGGGGCCTTGGGCGCCATCGGGGTGGAAGGACGCGGTTCCTGCCAAGTTCTCGGAGGGACCGTCCATGGAGGCAGGAAGGTGATGGCTCTGGGTAGCAGTGAAGGTCATAGGGCGCGGGAAGATGGAGATGATAGCGCGACGGTCGGATGGCGGGGTCGCCTGAGGGCGCAGAAGGGACTTGGCGGCAGGGCCTCAGCAGCAGGGGCGCGGCCATGGCGGGGCTTGGCTGCTCGTGGAGGACGGCGGGCGCCGGAGCTCCTGCTCTGCTGTAGCGAGCATGGGGACGAGGAGGTGGAGCTCGAGCGCCGTGGCCCGAGAGAGAGAGAGAGGGAGAGAGAGAGAGAGAGTGAGAGAGGCTGCAAGGCCTGGAGGGATCGAGAGGAGAGAGCGAGAGGAAGATGGAATCGTGGGAGACGGGGAGGTTCGAAGGACATGGGGATCGAGCGTGGTGCCTCCTCTCCTGGCGGCGCTAGGGAAGGAATCGAGGGAGAGGGAGATGGGGGATCGAGGCATAGGGTTACGGGGGCGTGCGGGCTGGCCTCGGTGCGGGTAGCCTAGGTAGGCCGGCGCGAGAATGGGCCTAGGGAGGCCCAGTAGAGAGGAGGGGGCTAGCTGGGCCTTAAGGCAAAATGGCAGGACTGGCAACCTGGGAGGCTGGGCTCTTCTCTCCCTCTATTTGCTCTATTCAAAAACAACAGAAAAAGAGGAAGAAAAGGGAAGAAAAGAAAAAGGTAGAGAAAGAGTTTGGGCACGGGAATAAATTTCCCGGACTCGCAAAAATGCGCATGTTCCAAGAAAAATGGAGTGGGCATTTTTGAAAGTTTAAATTCAAACTCATTTGATTTAAATTCAAATGGTTCGAATAGGAAGTGAGAGTTAGGAAGGTCCAAAAATGTTCGGATATTTGGTGGAGCTCCCGAAAGAATATAAGCAAAGTTTGGGGACCAAACTTGAAGCGAGAAAAGGCATGTGATTATTTGCAAGTGTGTTCATGGGTGATTCCGAAAATGGAATATTTAATACAGCTCCCTAATATCGGGTGGATATGTTATAAAGAGAATCATCATGTGAATTCCCTCGATTTAAATGGATCAAAGATCCATGCCATTTATTTATTTGAGTTAAGAAAAGAAACGACATGATGGCAGGATGACATGATATGAAATGCATGACACGCAAGCAAATGACAAGGCAACACAGCGAATAACCGGAAGACACCTCACAACGGTCTCGGGGCGTTACACCGGCTCAAGAGCTGTGGATGATTCCAATCACTTGGCCGTTTGCGGTCTGGGGGCTTGACATGGTTGGACCTTTCAAAAGGTCTAAGGATAAAAAGACACATCTTTTAGTGGCAGTTGACAAATTCACAAAGTGGGTTGAGGCAGAACCAGTGAGTAAGTGTGATGCGGCCACGGCGGTTCAGGTCATGAAAAAGGTGATCTTCCGTTTTGGTTTTCCACACAGCATTATCACTGACAATGTCACTAATGTATCCCAAGGGGCTATGGAGGAGTTCTGTCAGCGCGAGCATATCCGGCTTGATGTTTCATCTGTAGCCCATCCTCAATCCAATGGTCAGGCTGAGAGAGCAAATCAGGAAATCTTAAAAGGTCTCAAGCCCTGGCTTATGGTTCCCTTGCAGCAAACGCCGGGTTGTTGGGTAGAGGAGTTACCCTCGGTGTTGTGGAGTATCAACACCACCCCTAACAGGTCTATAGGTTATACACCTTTCTTCATGGTTTATGGAGCGGAAGCAGTGTTGCCTAGTGACATCCGTCATGACTCGCCCCGTGTGGCGGCTTATGTTGAAGCTAACAATGAACAAGCCAGACAGGATGCACTTGACTTGTTAGATGAGGAAAGAGACTTAGCAGCGGCTCGATCAGCAATTTATCAACAGGACCTGCGCCTTTATCACAGCCGCCGGGTTAAGTCTAGGACTTTTCAAGAAGGTGACCTGGTGCTCCGGCTCATCCAGGATCTGTCAGATCCACACAAGCTATCCCCACCTTGGGAAGGACCCTTTGTGGTCAGCATGAACTTAAACAACGGGTCATATTACCTCATTGATGTTCGAGAGCACAAAGACTCACGTAAGTCGGAAGAGGAGACCCGCCAACCGTGGAACATTGCTCAACTTCGGCCATATTACATCTGAGCCACCGGCTCTCATCATGTACATACTTTGAGGTTGTATATACTATGATAAGTAATAAAGAAGGACCATCGGTCTCTTTTCTTTTCAAAGATTACACATCTTTACTGTTTTTTACTACTATTTTCAAATGACTATTAAGGAGCTGATCATATTTGAATCAAGTCTAACCTTTTTTGGTCCAGCTTATGATCGTATTCGAATCTAGATCAAAACTATCAAGGTCACTTGGGGGCTTCCTGTTCAAACATAGGTCGTATTCGAACCAAAGAGAACATAGCTGTCGTAACCCTCTTGATCGGCTCAAAGCTAAACTCACTAGGGGGCTTCTTGATCATATTCGAATCACAGCTTAACCCCTTTTGGGTCCGACTTGGATCGTATTCGAATCAGGGTCATTAAAAACCTCTCAAGGTCATTTGGGGGCTTCCTGTTCAAACATAGGTCGTATTCAAACCAAAGAGAACATAGCTGTCGGTACCCTCTTGATCGGTGCAACGCCAAAGCCACTGGGGGCTATATGATCGTATTCGAATCTTAGCTTAACCCCTTTGGTCCGGTTTACTGATCGTATTCGAATCAGAAAACCCCCAACCTTTAGTTACAAGGCTAATTTTTTTCTACCACCTATTATTGGTCTTATTGGTTTTTTGTTGTCTCAATTTTAAAATAGTCAATCATGGTCTTTTCACCGGCTTGACTATTTGACAACAAGCCGCCAGGGCATGATAATCATCAGGTATTCAGAAGCATTAACTTCTCGCAAAGACTTGATTATCAACCTCATCACCCGAGTCATATAAACTGGTGGTCCGGAGGTCAAGGATACAGGTATGGCTATTGTTTATGAATAGTTTCCTTCTGTATTAATCAAAGGCTTTTTCAACCTTGGATATTTTCACATCTGTTTTCCTGTTTTTCCTCTATTATAATAAAATATTGGTTATAAACCGGGTGTTCTGACCCGTTCGGTACTAAACCGTCAAGCCAGATCTGGAGCTATCAAAATAAATAATGTCTAAGGTACTAACCTGAAGGTTGTTAATGTGCAATGAATGAAACATTATATCTCAGTTATGCCCATTAATGTTGAAAGCAATATTATCCAAACTATGACACCGGAAGAACACATAAAAGAGTCCTTACGGAACACTCCAGAATCATGAAAATAAGGAGGTACGTGATATGGTAAGTAAACGGACTCTGAAAAATCCGCAAAAATATTTTCTATCAGTTTTGGAATTTAACAAAAATTAGGAAAGTAAGAAACAACCAGGAAGCGTACCCTGGTGGGCACAAGACACCAGGGCGCGCCTGGGCCAGGTGCGCCCAGGTGGGTTGTGCCCACCTCGGGTACCTTCCGGACTCCATTCTTCTATAGTTTGCTTGTCTCCCAAGATAAAAAAAATCTTTATATACCGCCCGAACTTATTGACCATCATATCACAGAGAATTCTTATGTTCTCTTTTCTTGCTGTTTTCGGTCAGATTTGTTGAGTTGGGAATCATATCTTCTTCTTCCTCCAACAACGTGGAAGAGGATGCTTGGTTGATGAAGATCGAGCTGAAGAGAGAAGAGCCCGTAGAAGCCATCAAAGGGGACAACAGCAAAGAGGCTACCAGAGATCAAGCACTGGTGGTTGAGCAAGCCTGGCCTGCTGAGGAGGAAGATGAAGATATCCTTAAACCTTATTATGTTCATCTTACCCCGACTGAGATAGAAGCCTTTTGAATCATTGAAGTGGTTCCTGTGCAAAATAAATATCTCACTCGTGAAAATATTCTGCATCAAGAGCACATCATCTTCCTCCGGAGCGTCATTCATAGATTAGAGAATCTCTTGATCCTGAAGGATAGGGTCTCCTCTGCTTCATCATAACCACCACCTTCTTCATCACCAAAAGAAAATTGAGTATCGGGTATGGGCACTCCCCTTGGCTTCCGCCAAGCTTGGGGGAGGTGCCCTGGTATTGTATCATCCCCACTATCTTTTGCCATTACTTATTTTAGTTCGATCTTTTGCTTTATATGAATAAAAGTTTAGTTCGATCCTTTCTTTTCGAGAGTTTGCTTAGTGATCTATCCTTGTAATCGCGTGCAAGATATATAATAAAGTCTAGTTTGAGCTTTTGCTTTCTTTATTTTCATGTTGCAATAAAAAGAAAGGAAATAAATAAAAATAAAGGAAATAAATGAAAAAGATCATATGCTAATCTTATGGTAGGTGATGACACCACATAAGGAAAAGTATAAGTAGAAAATTTTATTAGATATTGACAAACATAGCATTGGTCAATGATGCAATTCATGAAAGAATTAATAAGGGAAGAGAAGATTCACATATAAATACACTATCCTAGAAATCTTTTGTGATTGTGAGCCCCCATCAAAATATTATATGCCAAAATTGTTGACGTTGGACAAGGAAGACAATGTAATGATTTATGTTTGTTCATATTCACACAGAAGTCATATTGTCATAGATCCTTTAACATGTGGTGCTTGCCCCCTATCTTTGCTAGCCAAAAATTCTACACTAAGTAGAGATACTACTTGTGCAACCAAAAACCCTTAAACCCAAATCTTATTTTCAAGAGTCCACCATATCTACCTAGGGATTGAGCAAGATCCCTCAAGTAAGTTGTCATTGGTGCAATAAGGAAATAAAAATTGCTTCTAAAAGTGTGAGATCATTTAGTGTAACACAAAATTGAGCATTGTACGAACTTGTGATGGTGAACAATAAAAGCGACAGACTGCATAATAAAGGTCGCCATCACAAGGGGCAATACAACATGATGTTCTTTTGCACTAAGGGGTTGAGCATACAAACAAATAAGTGCATGGCAACCTCTGCTTCCCTCTGCGAAGGGCCTATCTTTTACTTTTATGTATTTACTTTTATGCAAAGAGTCAAAGTTTTACTCTCTATTCCTTTTTATTTTCTCCTTTGGCAAGCATCATGTGGTGAGGAAAGATCTAGGCACGTATGTCCAGTTGAATATGTGTAGCATGAGTTATTATTGTTGACATCACCCTTGAGGTGAATATGTTGGGAGGCGAAACTATAAGCCCCTATCTTTCTATGTGTCCGGTTGAAACATTTTGCTCATGTGTACACAACTCCAAGCAATTCTGGCACCTGGAAATCTGGACCTGGAAAAGCTACGTCAGGCTACCTATTCTACACAACTCCAAACAAGCTGAAACTTTACAAAGAATTTTTACGGAATAAATGAGGAGTATTGGAGCCAATAAGTACCGGAGGGGGCCACCCTAGTGAGCACAAGACACCAGGGCGCGCCTGGTGAGGGAGTCCAAGATTATGGTCCTCGGGCGTCTGGGCTATGTGATATGGGCCGGACTAATGGGGCGTGGAGGTACAAGACGGAAGACTTTCCCTGTGTCTAGATGGGACTCTCCTTGGCGTGGAAGGCAAGCTTAGCGTGCGGATATGAAGATTCCTTTCTCTGTAAACCAACTCTGTATAAACCCTAGTCCCCTCCAGTGTCTATATAAACCGGAGGATTTAGTCCGTAGAGGCAATCACAATCATAATCATATAGGCTAGACATCTAGGGTTTAGCCATTACGATCTCGTGGTAGAACAACTCTTGTAACCCCTATACTCATCAAAGTAAATCAAGTAGGTGATAACCCACAAGTATGGGGGATCGCAACAGTTTTCAAGGGTAGAGTATTCAACCCAAATTTATTGATTCGACACAAGGGGAGCCAAAGAATATTCTCAAGTATTAGCAGCTGAGTTGTCAATTCAACCACACCTGGAAACTTAATATCTGCAGCAAGGTATTTAGTAGCAAAGTAATATGATAGTAGTGGTAACTGTGGCAAAAGGTAACGGTAGCAAAAGTAATATTTTTGGGTTTTGTAGTGATTGTAACAATAGCAACGGAAAACTAAATAAGTGAAGAACAATATAGGAAAAGCTCGTAGGCATTGGATAGTGATGGAGAATTATGTCGGATGCGATCGATCATGTAACAGTCATAACATAGGGTGACATAGAACTAGCTCCAGTTCACCAATGTAATGTAGGCATGTATTCCGAATATAGTCATACGTGCTTATGGAAAAGAACTTGCATGACATCTTTTGTCCTACCCTCCCGTGGCAGCGGGGTCCTATTGCAAACTAAAGGATATTAAGGCCTCCTTTTAATAGAGTAGCGGACCAAAGCATTAACATATAGTGAATACATGAACTCCTCAAACTACGATAATCACCGGTAGCGGTCCCGATTATTGTCACTTCGGGGTTAACGGATCATAACACATAATAGGTGACTATAGACTTGCAAGATAGGATCAAGACCTCTCATATATTGATGAAAACATAATAGGTTCAGATCTGAAATCATGGCACTCAGGCCCTAGTGACAAGCATTAAGCATAGCAAAGTCATAGCAACATCAATCTCAGAACATAGTGGATACTAGGGATCAAACCCTAACAAAACGAACTCAATTACATGATAAATCTCATCCAACCCATCACCGTCCAGCAAGCCTATGATGGAATTACTCACGCACGGCGGTGAGCATCATGAAATTGGTGATGGAGGAAGGTTGATGATGACGATGGCGATGAATTCCCCTCTCTGGAGCCCCGAACAGACTCCAGATCAGCCCTCCCGAGAGAGTTTAGGGCTTGGTGGCGGCCCCGTATCGTAAAACGCGATGAATCCTTCTGTCAGATTTTTTTCTCCCCGAAAGTGAATATATGGAGTCAAGGTGGACATTGGTGGAGCATCAGGGGGCCCACGAGGCAGGGGGGCGTCCCCAGGGGGTAGAGCGCACCCCCCACCCTCGTGGACAGGGTGTGGCCCCCCTGACATGGATCATTCTTCCAGTATTTTTATATATTCCAAAAATAATCTCCGTTGATTTTTAGGTCATTCCGAGAACTTTTATTCTGCACAAAAATAACACCATGACAATTCCGCTGAAAACAACGTCAGTCCGGGTTAGTTCCATTCAAATCATGCAAGTTTTTTTTTGAGCATCAGTACAGACACAAGCGCTCATATACACGCGCATACACGCACCCCTATGAACGCACACACGCACACCCTACCCCTATGAGCACCTCCGAGAGACTGAGCCAGCATATCATCTTGAGATTTACGAAGTCATCATAGGCGCCTCGTCGTCAACGGGAACGTCTCCTCCCACTGAAAGCGTATCGCCGGAAATCCTGAAATAAATCCAGGAATAATGCGAGCACTAGGATTTGAACCCTGGTGGGTTGGGGATACCACTGTCCACCTAACCAACTCAACCACAGGTTGATTCGCCATTCAAATCATACAAGTTAGAGTCCAAAACAAGGGCAAAAGTGTTTGGAAAAGTAGATACGACATAGACGTATCAATTCCCCAAGCTTAAACCTTTGGTTGTCCTCAAGCAATTCAGTTGATAAACTGAAAGTGATAAAGAAAAACTTGTACAAACTATGTTTGCTCTTGTTGTAAATATGTAAAGCCAGCATTCAAGTTTTCAGCAAAGATTATGAACTAACCACACTCGCAATAACATTTAGGTCTCATGTTTACTCATATCAATGGCATAGTCAGCTAGCGAGCAATAATAACAAGTCTCGGATGACAACACTTTCTCCAAACAATCATGATATGATATAACAAGATGGTATCTTGCTAGCCCTTTCTGAGACCGCAAAACATAAATACATAGTGCCTTTAAAGATCAAGGACTGGCTAGACATTTTAATTCATGGTAAAAGAGATCCAGTCAAGTCATACTCAATGTAAAATAATAGTAATGGATGCAAATGACAGCGGTGCTCTGCAACTGGTGCTTTTTAATAAGAGGATGATGACTCAACATAAAAGCAAATAGATAGGCCCTTCGCAGAGGGAAGCAGGGACTTGTAGAGGTGCCAGAGCTCGGTTTTGAAATAGATATGAATAATATTTTGAGTGGTATACTTTCATTCTCAACATAACAACCGGGAGATCTCGATATCTTCCATGCTACACACATTATAGGCGGTTCCCAAGCAGAATGGTAAAGTTTATACTCCCCCACCACCAACAAGCATCAATCCATGGCTTGCCCGAAACAACGGGTGCCTCCAACTAACAACAAACCTGGGGGAGTTTTGTTTGCAGTTATTTTGATTTGATTTGCATAAAGCATGGGACTGGGCATCCCGGTGACCAGCCATTTTCTCGTGAGTGAGGATCGGAGTCCACTCCTCTTGAGAATAACCCGCCTAGCATGGAAGATACAAACAACCCTAGTTGATACATGAGCTGTTTGAGCATACAAAACAGAATGTTTATTTTGAAGCTTTAGAGTTTGGTACATACAAATATACTTGGAACGGTAGGTAGATACCGTATATAGGTAGGCATGGTGGACTCATATGGAACAACTTTGGGGTTTATGGAATTGGATGCACAAGCAGTATTCCCGCTTAGTACAAGTGAAGGCTAGAAAAAGACTGGGAAGCGACCAGCTAGAGAGCGAGAACAGTCATGAACATGCATTAAAATTAATCAACATGGAATGCAAGCATGAGTAGATATAATTCACCATGAACATAAATATCGTACAGGCTATGTTGATTTTGTTTCAACTACATGTGTGAACATGTGCCAAGTCAAGCCACTCGAATCGTTCAAAGGAGGATACCACCCTATCATACCACATCACAACCATTTTAATAGCATGTTGGCATGCAAGGTAAACTATTATAAACTCCTAGCTAATTAAGCATGGCATAAGAAACTACAATCTCTAATTGTCATTGCAAACATGTTTCTTTCATAATAGTCTGAATCAGGAATGATGGACTAACCATATTTACTAAAACAAGAGAGGTCGAGTTCATACCATATTTTCTCTTCTCAATAAGTTCATCATATAATCATCATTATTGCCTTTCACTTGCACGACCGAATAGTGTGGATAATAATAATAGTGCATGTGCATTGGACTAAGCTAGAATCTACAAGCATTCAATTCAAGAGAGAAGACAAGGTAATATGGGATCTTTGTTAGATCAACAATAATGCATATGAGAGACACTCGACATTTTCATTATGGTCTTCTCCTCTCGACCCCCAAAGAAAAGAAAAGAAATAAAACTATTTACACGGGAAAGCTCCCAACAAGCAAAAGAAGAACGAGAAATCTTTTTGGGTTTTCTTTTTAGTTACTACTACTACAGACATGGAAAGTAAACTAACTAAAAGCTACAACTATTTTTTTGTTTTTATAAGGTTTATCAAACACACAAGAAGAAAGCTTAATAAGAAAATAAACTAGCATGGATGATACAATGAAAAAGTATAAGCACTGATAACTAGCATGAGTGTGTGAATAGGAATGTAATGTCGGTGAGAGATACGTACTCCCCCAAGCTTAGGCTTTTGGCCTAAGTTGGTCTATGGCCACGGTTGGCTTGGCGGATATCCAAAGTTGTAGCTGGGGTCATACTGAGATGCAGCGGCAATTGCCTGATGAGCTGCAGCTTGGAGGCGAGCTGCCTCCGCCCTCCTCTCGTACTCGGTCGCCTCCTCCCTGGTTATAACATATCTCCCTTTTGCCTGAAAGTCAAAGAAAGTAGGAGCAGGGAGAGCGACATGATAGGTGCGTCGTCTGTCAAAGATTAGTCGGTACTGGAGGAACTGATCGTTCCTCTCAACAAACTGATGATGAACCATAGCATCATAATCTAGATAAGAAGGAGGCAACTCAATATCATCTCCACGTATGGGTATCTCAAGAAATCATCACAAGGCCATTCACACGGCCGAACCTCCGCGGTGCGAGGAAGATTATACTTGGGCTTCTTGTTCTCTTCACTTTGTTTATCCTTCGAGCTTCGGCTCGATGAGCCCCTTAAAAATCTCTTCATCTTTTTCTGAAATTTTTAGCAACTCAAAATAAAAGTGAACCAAACTCAACAATATTGATAGCAACTACTCCTACAAGTGCCTAGAGACTATATCATGCATTGAAACAAATTTTGACCATATAAATTTGACATGCAAGCTCAAGAACAAGGTCACCTAAGCAGCAAAAATTTGCAATGAATAAAGAACCAGAACAAAAACTAATTGGACCATTGGAGGAGTCACATACCAAAGAACAATCCCCCAAAGCAGTTTTGTGAATGGAGCTTTGAGCTTGGAGATCGAAAATGGCAGCAAGATGAGCTAGAACTCGTGCTTGAGCTGGTTGGTGATTTTTTTGGGAGGAAGGAGTGTGTGGTGGCTGGAATAAGTGGAGGGGAGCCACCATGGGCCCACGAGGCAGGGGGGCGCACCCAGGGGTAGGGCGTGCCCTGGACCCTCATGGCCAGGTGCTTGCTCCCCCTGATGTGTTCTCAGTGCCAGATATTCTCAAATATTCTAGAAAAAGTCATGTTTAATTTTCAGGGCATTTGGAGAACTTTTATTTTTGGAGTATTTTTTATTGCAGGGATAATTCAGAAAACAGATAGAAAAATACTATATTTGCTTTATTTAATATAAATAATAGAAGGTAAAGGAGGGTATAGAAAGTTGTGCCTTCTAACTTCACCCATCTCATGCTCATCAAAAGGAATCCACTAACAAGGTTGATTAGGTCTTGTTAACAAACTCATTTCAAATAACATGAAACTAGAGAACCTTCGAATAACACTAGGTTACCTCAACGGGGATATGCATGTCCCCAAAAATAAGAATATCATATTTCTTCTTGACAGTAGGAAGAGGAAATTCAAAACCTCCAATAGTAATCGATGGAATTTTTCCAATAGAATTGATACTGTGAACATGAAAAGTGACATTGCCTTTGGTGCAATCAATAACAGCCCCTGCTGTAGTCAAAAAGGGTCTTCCAAGAATAATAGACATACTATCGTCCTCGGGAATATCGAGAATAACAAAGTCCGTTAAAATAGTAATGTTTGCAACTACAATGGGCACATCCTCACAAATACCGACAGGTATAGAAGTTGATTTGTCAGCCATTTGCAAAGATATTTCAGTAGGTGTCAACTTATTCAAATCAAGTCTATGATATAAAGAGAGAGGCATAACACTAACACCGGCTCCAAGATCACATAAAGCAGTTTTAACATAGTTTCTTTTAATGGAGCATGGTATAGTTGGTACTCCTGGATCTCCTAGTTTCTTAGGTATTCCACCCTTGAAAGTCTAATTAGAAAGCATGGTGGAAATTTCAGCTTCCGGTATCTTTCTCTTATTAGTAACTATATCTTTCATATATTTAGCATAAGGATTCATTTTAAGCATATCTGTCAAACGCATACGCAAAAAGATAGGTCTAATCATTTCAGCAAAGCGCTCAAAATCCTCATCATCCTTTTTCTTGGATGGTTTAGGAGGAAAAGGCATGGGTTTCTAAACCCATGGTTCTCTTTCTTTACTGTGCTCGCTAGCAACAAAGTCTCTTTTATCATAACGTTGATTCTTTGATTGTGGGTTATCCAGATCAACAGCAGGTTCAATTTCTACATCATTATTATTTCTAGGTTGAGCATCAACATGGACATCATCATTAACATTATCACTAGGTTCATGTTCATTACCAGATTGTGTTTCAGCATCAGAAATAGAAATATCATTGGGATTCTCAGGTGTGTCAACAACAGGTTCACTAGAAGCATGCAAAGTCCTATCATTTTTATTTTTCTTCCTCTTATAAGGACTAGGTGCATCAACATTAGTTCTCTGAGAATCTTGCTCAATTCTCTTAGGATGGCCCTCAGGATACAAAGGCTCCTGAGTCATTTTACCACCTCTAGTCATAACTCTAACAACATTATCATTTTTCTTATTATTTGATTCATTGAGTAAATCATTCTGAGCTTTAAGTACTTGTTCTACTTGAGTGGTAACCATAGAAGCATGTTTACTAATAAGTTTAAGTTCAGCTTCAATACTAGCCATATAGTCACTCAAGTGTTCAATCATATAAGCATTATGTTTCAATTGTCTACCAACATAAGCATTGAAGTTTTCTTGTTTAATAATAAAGTTATCAAATTCATCCAAACATTGGCTAGCAAACTTAGCAGGAGGGATTTCAGCTTTATCATATCTATAGAGAGAGTTTACCTTTACTACCTGTGTTGGGTTATCGAGACCGTGTGTTTCTTCAATAGGTGATGAATTAAGACCATGTATTTCTTCAACAGGAGGTAAATTCTTAACATCTTCATCTTTTATAGCCTTTTCTTTCATAGATTTCTTTGCCTCTTGCATATCTTCAGGACTGATAAATAGAACCCCTTTTCTTTAGAGTTGGCTTAGGAGTTGGTTAAGGAAGTTTCCAATTATTTTGATTAGTCAACATATTATTAAATAGAATTTCAGCTTGATCAACTGTTCTTTCCCTGAAAACACAACCAGCCCAACTATCCAGGTAATCTCTGGAAGCATCGGTTAGTCCATTATAAAGGATATTAAGTATTTCATTTTTCTTGAGAGGATGATCAGGAAAAGCATTAAGTAATTGGAGAAGCATCCCCCAAGCTTGTGGGAGACTCTCTTCTTCAATTTTCACAAAATTATATATTTCCCTTAAAGCAGCTTGTTTCTTATGAGCGGGGAAATATTTAGCAGAGAAGTAGTAAATCATATCCTGGGGACTACGCACACAACCAGGATCAAGAGAATTAAACCATATCTTAGCATCACCCTTTAATGAGAATAGAAATAATTTAAGGATATAATAGTAGCGAGTTTTGTCATCATTAGTGAATAGGGTAGCTATATCATTTAATTTAGTAAGATGTGCCACAACAGTTTCAGATTCATAGCCATAGAAAGGATCAGATTCAACCAAAGTAATTAACTCAGGATCAATAGAGAAATCATAATCCTTATTAGTAATAAAGATAGGTGAAGTAGCATAAGCAGGATCATATTTCATTCTAGCATTCAGAGATTTTTGTTTAAGCTTAGCTAATAATTTCTTAAGATCACTTCTATCATGGCAGGCAATAAAGTCTCTAGCAGTTTCTTCATCCATAACATAACCCTCAGGAACAACAGGCAATTCATATCTAGGGGGAGAATCTTCATCATCACTTTCATCAATATTATCAGATTCAATAATTTTATTCTCTCTAGCCCTAGCAAGTTGTTCATCAAGAAATTCACCAAGTGGCACAGTAGTATCAAGCATAGAAGTAGTTTCATCATAAGTATCATGCATACCAGAAGTGGCATCATCAATAACATGCGACATATCAGAATTAATAGCAGAAGCAGGTTTAGGTGTCGCAAGCTTACTCAAAACAGAAGGTGAATCAAGTGCAGAGCTAGATGGCAATTCCTTACCTCCCCTCGTAGTTGCGGAAAAAATCTTGGTTCTTTGATCTTTCAAATTCTTCATAATGATAAGCAGATATAAATCCCAAGTGACTCAAATAATAGAGCTATGCTCCCCGGCAATGGCGCCAGAAAATGTTCTTGATAACCCACAAGTATAGGGGATCGCAACAGTTTTCGAGGGTAGAGTATTCAACCCAAATTTATTGATTCGACACAAGGGGAGCCAAAGAATATTCTCAAGTATTAGCAGCTGAGTTGTCAATTCAACCACACCTGAAAACTTAATATCTGCAGCAAGGTATTTAGTAGCAAAGTAATATGATAGTAGTGGTAACTATGGCAAAAGGTAACGGTAGAAAAAGTAATATTTTTGGGTTTTGTAGCGATTGTAACAATAGCAACGGAAAAATAAATAAGCGAAGAACAATATAGGAAAAGTTCGTAGGCATTGGATCGGTGATGGAGAATTATGTCGGATGCGATCGATCATGTAACAGTCATAACATAGGGCAATGCAGAACTAGCTCCAGTTCATCAATGTAATGTAGGGATGTATTCCGAATATAGTCATACGTGCTTATAGAAAAGAACTTGCATGACATCTTTTGTCCTACCATCCCGTGGCAGTGGGGCCCTATTGGAAACTAAGGGATATTAAGGCCTCCTTTTAATAGAGTACCGAACCAAAGAATTAACACATAGTGAATACATGAACTCCTGAAACTACGGTCATCACCGGTAGTGGTCCCGATTATTGTCACTTCGGGGTTAACGGATCATAACACATAATAGGTGACTATAGACTTGCAAGATAGGATCAAGAACTCTCATATATTGATGAAAACATAATAGGTTCAGATCTGAAATCATGGCACTCGGGCCCTAGTGACAAGCATTAAGCATAGCAAAGTCATAGCAACATCAATCTCAGAACATAGTGGATACTAGGGATCAAACCCTAACAAAACTAACTCGATTACATGATAAATCTCATCCAACCCATCACCATCTAGCAAGTCTACGATGGAATTACTCACGCACGGCGGTGAGCATCATGAAATTGGTGATGGAAGAAGGTTGATGATGACGATGGCGACGAATTCCCCTCTCCGGAGCCCCGAACGGACTCCAGATCAGCCCTCCCGATAGAGTTTAGGGCTTGGCGGCGGCTTCGTATCGTAAAATGCGATGAATCCTTCTTTGTGATTTTTTCTCCCCAAAAGTGAATATATGGAGTCAAGGTGGACATTGGTGGAGCATCAGGGGGCCCATGAGGCAGGGGGCGCGCCCCCACCCTCGTGGACAGGGTGTGGGCCCCCTAACGTGGATCTTTCTTCTAGTATTTTTTATATATTCCAAAAATAATCTCCATTGATTTTCAGATTATTCCAAGAACTTTTATTTCTGCACAAAAATAACACCATGGCAATTCTGCTGAAAACAACGTCAGTCCGGGTTAGTTCCATTCAAATCATGCAAGTTAGAGTCCAAAACAAGGGCAAAAGTGTTAGGAAAATTAGATACGACGGAGACGTATTAGTAGGATGTAGGGTATTACCTCCATCAAGAGGGCCCGAACCTGGGTAAACATCGTGTCCCCTGTCTCATGTTACCATCGATCGTTAGACGCACAGTTCGGGACCCCCTACCCGAGATCTGCCGGTTTTGACACCGACGTTGGTGCTTTCATTGAGAATTCCACTGTGCCGTCCTCGAAAGTCTCGATGTGTAACGCCCCGAAACCGTTGCGGCAGGTGTCTTCCAGTTATTCGCTGTTGTTTCTTTGTCATTTGCTTGCATGTCGCATCTTGTCATGTCCTCATGTGCATTGCATCATCATGTTTTCGAAACTTGCATTCGCCCGGGTTCTCCCAGTTCCTTCCGTTGTCCGTTCTGAGCCTAGACACACTTGCACGTGCCCGCGGCATGTCCGAAATAGTATTTTATAAGTGGCTAGAAAATGTTCTCCGATTGGGTTGAGAGTTGGCGTGTGGTCTTATTATAGTGTAGGTAGGCCGCCTGCCAAGTTTCATCGCATTCGGAGTTCGTTTAACGCCCCAACGAATAACTATAGCGACATTAGAGTCGGTCTATCGTCGGACGTTTTTGGTCTTCGGAAACAGTCGCCGGGTCTCTCTCTTCTCTTCTCTCTGCCCAAGGCTTTTTGCACGGCCCACTACCTACCGCCAGGTCCAACCTAACCTCTGTCGTCACACCGCGGCCCTCCTCGCACGCGCGTCTGAAAGCTGTCCCGGACCCGACCCGGGCAGTCGTCACCGTTGGGTCCGGATCATCCCCAAACGTCTACAAAACATCACCGTTTTCTTATTTGGACTTCCTAGTCTATTTTTCTCGACCGCTCGATTTTAATTGGAGGGACAGATTAGCCCTAAACTCTCCCTCTTTCCTTATATATACTCCCTAGTCTAAATCTGGACATAACCCTAAAACCTAGGGCATTTGTCCCTTACCCCGCCGCCGCCGCATCTTCATCGGGATCTATCCCGAACCAACCAGCCTCCTCTCCCTCGATTCACCCATTCCCGCAGTTCCTCCACCCACCAATAGGAGCCCGAGCTCTTTCTCCATGACCCCAAGCACTCGATCCACCGAGCCAACCACCTTCTCCCCTTGATCCATGGCCACCTCCTACTCGAGCAACCAATGCCCCGCTGTTTTCTCTCCCCTGTTCAATCCAGAGGAGAGGAGCTCCTCCAGGCCCCACCTAGCGGGATGGTCGCCGGCCACCCAAGCATCAGCAGCAGATGAGCATCGCGACCCTCCTCTTCCACATGTTTTCTCCTTCTCCTCGTCTTCCTCCTCCATCTCTCAACTCCCCTCCTCTACTTCTTATCGCAGGAACCGGTCGCTGCCGTCACCACGAATCCTCCCCGTTGTCTGCATCTCCTCTGGGAGCGCCGCCGTGCCCGCACGCCTCTGGCGAAACTCCGGTCAGCCAAGCCGCGCCCAATCTTCCCTCCTTTCTTCCCCGTTTCTTCTCCCTGTCTCTCCCTTCTGAACTCATTTGTTCGATGTATTTCTTCGCAGGAACCGAGCCGTCGACGTCTTGTTTGACTCCCACCATCAGGAACCGGCTTCCCTCGTCAGATCCGGTGGATTCCCGCCGCCGTACGCCACCTGCAGGCCCCATCTCGTTGAACCTCCCATCAAGCAGCGCCGCCTCGCCCTGCTTCATGTTCCATCCGTGCCAGGACAGCGCCCGGCCATCTCCTTCCCCTGCTTCGAGCAGCGGTTCAGGATCGAGCGCGCCCGCTCGCCCGCTCATTGACTGCGCCATGCGTGGGCCTCTTCTTTCCCACCAGGGCCCGGGCCGCAACCACAACATGCATCAGGCCCAGCGGCCTCCCCTCCAACTCATGGGCCAAGCCCATGGTGAGCCCCTCCCCCCCCCCCCCCCGAGCGCCATCCTTTTTTTCTTTTTTTCTCTTTCTCTGGTGGGCCAATCAGTTTCGGCCCGAGATGTGTTTTTTTCCCGCAGAATGTTTTAGCTAATTTCCAGAGACAGCAGTTTTTGCAGAAAACCCCTAGACTTCATGCATCTAATAACTAATTAACCGTGCATCGGATTAAAACAATTTATATATGAAACTTGCTTAGAATTTCATCTAGTTTAATAATATGCCACTTTCATCCATGTTTGAGATGTTTAAAATGCTGTTTGTTTAAAGTTTTCTCAAATAACTTGTTAAAATGCTTTATTTCATAACTAAATAACCGTAGCTCGGTTTTAAATAATCTTTATATGTAAATGGGGTAGAAAAATTCCTAGTTTATCTTGGTGCACTCATCTTGCATGTTTAACAACCCTAAAATTGTGTTTAGGGCAGAACAGTACCAAACCTAATATATGCATATGGGGATTTACCAGAATTGTTGTTCGTTGCTTCCGGCCTCATTTAAACTTGACTAGATAGGTAGTTTTACTTTGCTTCACCCTCTTGCCATGTTTAACAACATTTAATATTGTTGGGTACATAAACAAGATCTAACTAAATAAGTCACGTGATGTTTCGTCAATATGCAACGGAGTTGAATATTGAGCTCCACTTAATTTGTAGGGTTGTTTGTGCACTTTGCTATGCCATGCCTCATTAAACCGGACATGCATCATACTTGTTTGTGCATCGTGCCATACTTATGTGATGTTTGTTTACTATGTTGTTTGCTTTCTTTTCGGTGTATTTCTTCTCGGTAATCCGGTAACGTAGCGTTTGTGAGGAACCGTTCGACTTCGTCCGCTTGTCTTCTTCATGGACTCGTTCTTCTTCCTTGCGGGATCTCAGGAAAGATGACCATACCCTCGAAATCACTTCTATCTTTGCTTGCTAGTTGCTCGCTCTTTTTCTATGCCTATGCTGCGATACCTACCACTTGCTTATCATGCCTCCCATATTGTTGAGACAAGCCTCTAACCCACCTTGTCCTAGCAAACCATTGTTTGGCTATGTTACCGCTTTGCTCAGCCCCTCTTATAGTGTTGTTAGTTGCAGGTGAAGATTGGAGTTTGTTCCATGTTGGAACATGGATATTTTGTTGGGATATCACAATATCTCTTATTTAATTAATGCATCTATATACTTGGTAAAGGGTGGAAGGCTCGGCCTTATGCTTGGTGTTTTGTTCCACTCTTGCCGCCCTAGTTTCCGTCATATTGGTGTTATGTTCCCGGATTTTGCGTTCCTTACACGGTTGGGTTATAATGGGAACCCCTTGACAGTTCGCCTTGAATAAAACTCCTCCAGCAAGGCCCAACCTTGGTTTTACCATTTTCACTAACAACCTACCACCTTCCCTTGGGTTCTGCAGACTCAAGGGTCATCTTTATTTAACCACCCCCCCCCCCCCCCCCCCGGCCAGTGCTCCTCTGAGTGTTGGTCCGAATTGATCCGCCTGCGGGGCCACCTCAGGGAAACTTGAGGGTTGGTTTTACACGTAGCTAGTCTCATCTGTGTGTGCCCTAAGAATGAGATATGTGCAGCTCCTATCGGGATTTGTCGGCACATTCGGGCGGTCTTGCTGGAGTTGTTTTACCATTGTCGAGGATGTCTTGTAACCGGGATGCCGAGTCTGATCGGATTGTCTTGGGAGAAGGAATATCCTTCGTTGAACGTGAGAGCTTGTGATGGGCTAAGTTGGGACCCCCCTACAGGGATTGAACTTTCGAAAGTCGTGCCCACGGTTATGGGTAGATGGGAATTTGTTAATGTTCAGTTGTAGAAAGCGTAAAGTTGATCTTAATTAAAATACATCAACCGCGTGTGTAGCCATGATGGTCTCTTCTCGGCGGAGTCCGGGAAGTTGTTCGACCGTGCTTTTGCCTTCTCTTCTCGCTCTCATTTGCGTTTGTTAGCCACCATATATGCTAGTTGCTTGCTGCAGCTCCACCTCATACCTTTTACCCTACCTATAAGCTTAAATAGTCTTGATCGCGAGGGTGTGAGATTGCTGAGTCTCCGTGACTCACAGATAATTCCAAAATCAGTTTGCAGGTGCCGATATTATCGAGAAGGCGACGCAACCAAGCTCAAGGAGGAGCTCGATGAAGATCTTGTCCTTTGTGTTGTTTCGTTCTAGTCGATCAGTAGTGGAGCCCAGTTGGGGTCGATCGGGGATCTGTGTAGCATTTGGGGTGGTCTTCTTTTATTTTGGTTCCATAGTCAGACCTTGATTGTATCTGGATGATGTAATGCTTTATTCATGTAATTGTGTGAAGTGGCGATTGTAAGCCAACTATGTAACTCTTTCCTTTATGTATTACATGGGTTGTGTGAAGATTACCTCACTTGCGACATTGCTTTCAATGCGGTTATGCCTCTAAGTCGTGCTTCGACACGTGGGAGATATAGCCGCATCGAGGGCGTCACAAGTTGGTAATGAGAGCCTTCCCCGACCTTAGGAGCCCCCTGCTTGATCGAATCGCTGACGTTGTTGAGTCTAGAAAAATGTTTTGAGTCTTTTAGGATAATATATATATCGGAGAGTAGGATTCTTTTTACTCCCCAGTCCCTTTGTCGCTCTGGTGAGGCATCCTGACGTATAGTTTTGACTCTTCTCTTCTCAAATTTCACTAAAAAAAATTAGGATCAGGCGGGTATCTTGGAAACATTCCGATGGTTTTGTGACGAGAACATTGTTCTTGGTGCCTCCTCACATTTAGGGGTTGTGGCAGTGTCCCGGGGAGTTGAGCTCCGAGGTGTTGTCGTCACAATTTTATCGTTGCAGTTCTGGAATGCCTGAGTTTTTTTCGCCGACATCGAAAATCTCTTTTATGCAGCTGTTGGTGAGATAACCTCGACGCCACCCAGTACTGGGGCGGGAGTTCAGGAGTATTGCCATAACTCGTATAACGGATGCTTTTCAAAGGTTGAGGTAAACGATTTCCGAAGGTTTCTTGGTTATGTGTTGAAGGATGGATATAGCTGGATGTCGGATTTGCTAGTTTTGGGTGAGATATTATGCTTCCCCTATATCCCCAACACTTGATTGCATAACCGGAAAGGTTCGGGAGATTGATAGATGGGAATTCAAGTAGCTCTTAGCATATCTTTCCGACAGATGTATGATATGAAATTGGGGTTCGACGTCTAGTGGTCCGCCTATCCACGGTTGGTTTTACAGTGGTCTCGTTGTGTCTTAAAGAGTCCTTGGCTATGCCGACTCGGGGACGCTTCGTATGTCATGTGCACTACCTTGTACATGATGGTGCTGTACGATCGAGCCCGTGTAGGCCCCACCACGAAAACTTTGGACGAAATCTCTATCATATGTTTGTTCTGGCTTATTTTGCAAGCCAATCCTTTGCTTTTGTTTTGAGTTGTGGTATTCGAGTTGCTTCAAAGTCAAATGTTGATTCCATACCTTTCCTAAGCGGTGTTCTCATATTTCTATGTGAATACTAATCCTTCTCGATGATCGAGTTTGTCATTTCAATTTCTTGTCAACCGGTGTGTCTCTCCTCAAGTGGATCCGATCACTTCAACATTCGCAAGATCAATTATCAGTTCTTCTCAATGGCGTTTGCTTCATCCGTTCCAAGTTGTCTTTGTTTTCCCACCCTCCCACCCTTGTTTTTCTTGAAGGATTCAGATTTCTTCATCAAGTATCCATCTTATTCATGTGAAGCCTCTCCACTCCTTTTCCGTCAATGTTATTATCCGGTGATTCTCATGAAGATTCTAACGGAGCTTCAAGTTCGTCACTCTTCACTCGTTTTCTTCTCCGGTGGATTCAAATCAAGCTTTGGTGTTGATCATATCATTTTTCCTCGTTTCAAATACCTTCTCATGCTGGTGCACCTCATATTCTTTCACTTCTCGCTATTTAATTGTTCCGGAGTGCTCAAGATATCTCGAAGATTCGTGTTTTCCACTCTGCATTCATTCAAGATCTTTCTTGGTTGTTATCTCATTCAAGCCATTTAATTCAACCGGCACAACCTCTCTTTTAAATCATTTCAACGGTGTTTCTTTTGAGTGGGCCCTAACCCACAGGTCTTTCCCAGGATCTTACCTGACTCTTCTTATTTTACCGGAGCTTCTCAAATTCTCTCCAAAGTTTGACGTAAGAATGAACTGCCATCAGTCAAATGTTTTTCTCCAAGATCTTTCAAATTCGTTTCATCGTTGGATCAACCTTTCTATTCTTCATTCCGGAGTGCCTCTACAATTATTGGTGGTGTTTCTCGTCGTCATTCTCAGATTTTGAAGACCGAAGAAGAGTTTTACCTCCATATCTTATCAGTTCTCTCAGAGATTCGTGATTCTAGTTTGAGCCCATCCTCTCATAATTGTTTTCGATGGTCCGAATTCTTTTAACCCATCCGGAGCAATTCAGGAGTCTTCTCAGTTTGTTATCCAGAGTCCATCAATTCGGGTTTATTCATTCTCAACTATCAGTTATCATTCTTCAATCTTACCGGTGCTTCGTTCAAGTGATCTCTAATTAGTTCGTGATCCCTTCGTTCTTATGTATCTAGTTTCTCTCAAGTATCTTCGTTCATTTCACTATTCTTACCCGGTGATTCATTCCTTTACTTCATTCGTTTTTCAATTCTTACGGTGGTTCGTTCAAGAGTTCTCTGCCTTGGTTATCACATCAATTTATTTGTTGCGTCAATCCTACCGGTGGATCATCGAAGACCTTCTCAAGTTTGCACTATATCTATCTTAATCTTTTCTACGAGAATAAGTAGTATGCCAAATCTGTTGCTTGTCATCAATCTATATTGGTGAAGGATACGCATAACATAATTCTTATTCTTGTTTCATCCAAGTGATCTAATTTCTTCTTTCTAGATTGGTTCATCATATCACATTCTCAGTTCAAGATGCTTTATCTTTTCTTTCCGGAGTTCCAAACTCTCATCATCACGAAGCTCCTTCTAATCATTGCAAGGCTTCAATCTTATTCTTTTCATCCTTCTTTTCGTTTGATCATCCTTTTTATTACTGGAGTTCTTCATGGAGGCTCAACTTGGTGGTTCACCAATGATGTAATTCCTTATCGAAGTGTGCATCAAGATTCTTTTCAGAGGATCTCAATTATTCTTCTTCTTCCAATCTGGAGTGCAATTCTTTCTACCGTATCATTGGAGATGGTATTATGTCATTCTTGATAATTTGAGTTCGTGTTTCATGATTCACATGTTGTTAAGAATGAGGTATTTTAAATCCATCAACCTCTTCGTTGGAGTTATCTTGTGTCATGTTTCACCTAAAGCCTTCCCTAAGGATTGTTGCTATTTATGGTGCTCATAAATGACCCAAGTTCTTCATTTATCCTCCCGGTGAATATAGTTTCTCTTCTCCTTGTTCTTATCAATCCAATCTTGTTTTCGTTAGTGGCAGAATTTCACCTCTTGATTTTCAGATGTTTTATATAAGCCCACAACAAGCTTACTCTTTTTGTTGTTGGTTTTCCAACAACTCCGTTCGACCCTTCTCCTAAGGATGCCTTTTCAAGCTCAATTGTGGCAGAAGTTGGCATTTTCTTCTCCATTCTTTTATTTCAATTATCTATCTTTTATTCTTTCGTTCCGGAGGCATTGTGTTGTTGCTCTCTCCTCTCATCATATCGAATGTTGAAGATCATGTTCTTTTCGTGTTTATCCATTTAACCGGAGTGTTGTGCCTTTTGCTCAAGTCCTTTTTCATCCTATCAAGTCTTGCATCTCTTTTCAACTGGAGTGCTATACGAATTTGTTCTTCCTTGTTCCTCTTTCTAACAGAGTGTTTTCAACTTCGTTCATCTCCATTGTATTCTTTCTTTCAATTTGTTCAACTTTTCAAGGTTCTTTGGTTTCACTCGTTTATCAAAGAAGCAACTTAGTTTTACCTCTTCTCTTCCTCTTCTTTTTCCCTCCGGTGCCATCCTAGATCTCGGGACGAGATCCTCTCGTAGTGGTGGAGTGTTGTAACGCCCCGACA
Organism: Triticum urartu; assembly: GCF_056163025.1. Lineage (NCBI taxonomy): Eukaryota > Viridiplantae > Streptophyta > Magnoliopsida > Poales > Poaceae > Triticum > Triticum urartu. The sequence goes on from NC_141877.1 coordinate 311,610,786, forward strand.
CCATTGCGCCAGGTGTCTTCCAGTTATTCGCTGTTGTTGCTTTGTCATTTGCTTGCGTGTCGCATCTTGTCATGTCATCATGTGCATTGCATCATCATGTTTTCGAAACTTGCATTCGCCCGGGTTCTCCCAGGTCCTTCCGTTGTCCGTTCTGAGCCCAGACACACTTGCACGCGCCCGCGGCATGTATGAAATAGTATTTTGTAAGTGGTCGGAAAATGTTCTCGGATTGGGTTGAGAGTTGGCATGCGGTCTTATTATAGTGTAGCTAGGCCGCCTGCCAGGTTTCATCGCATTCGGAGTTCGTTTGACGCCCCAATGGATAACTATAGCGACATTAGAGTCGGTCTATAGTTGGACGTTTTCGGTCTCCGGAAAGAGTCGCCAGGTCTCTCTCTTCTCTTATCTCAGCCCAAGGCTTTCTGCACGGCCCACTACCTACCGCCAGGTCCAACCTAACCTCTCTCGTCACACCGCGGCCCTCCTCGCGCGCGTGTCCGAAAGCTGTCCCGGACCCGACCCGAGCAGTCGTCACCGTTGGGTCCGGATCATCCCCAAACGTCTACAAAACATCACCGTTTTCTTATTTGGACTTCCTAGTCTATTTTTCTCGACCGCTCGATTTTAATTGGAGGGGCGGATTAGCCCTAAATTCTCCCTCTTTCCTTATATATACTCCCTAGTCTAAATCTGGACATAACCCTAAAACCTAGGGCATTTGTCCCTTACCCCGCCGCCGCCGCATCTTCATCGGGATCTATCCCGAACCAACCAGCCTCCTCTCCCTCGATTCACCCATTCCCGCAGTTCCTCCACCCACCAACAGGAGCCCAAGCTCTTTCTCCACGACCCCAAGCACTCGATCCACCGAGCCAACCACCTTCTCCCCTTGATCCATGGCCACCTCCTACTCGAGCAACCAGCGCCCCGCTGTTTTCTCTCCCCTGTTCAATTCAGAGGAGAGGAGCTCCTCCAGGCCCCACCTAGCACGATGGTCGCCGGCCACCCAAGCATCAGCAGCAGATGAGCATCGTGACCCTCCTGTTCCTCCTGTTTTCTCCTTCTCCTCGTCTTCCTCCTCCATCTCTCAACTCCCCTCCTCTGCTTCTTACCGCAGGAACCGGTCGCTGCCGTCACCACGAATCCTCCCCGTTGTCTGCATCTCCTCCGGCAGCGCCGCCGTGCCCGCATGCCTCTGGTGAAACTCCGGTTAGCCAAACCGCACCCAATCTTCCCTCCTTTCTTCCCCGTTTCTTCTCCCTGTCTCTCCCTTCTGAAATCATTTTCCCGATGTATTTCTTCGCAGGAACCGAGCCGTCGACGTCTTGTTCGACTCCCACCATCAGGAATCGGCTTCCCTTGTCAGATCTGGTGGATTCCCGCCGCTGTACGCTGCCTGCAGGCCCCAACTCTTCGAACCTCCCATCAAGCAGCGCTGCCTTGCCCTGCTTCATGTTCCATCCGTGCCAGGGCAGCGCCCGGCCATCTCCTTTCCCTGCTTCGAGCAGCGGTTCAGGATCGAGTGCGCTCGCTCGCCTGCTCGTTGACCGCGCCGTGCGTGGGCCTCTTCTTGCCCACCAAGGCCCGGTGTAGGATCGAAAGTATGTCTAGAGGGGGGGGTGATTAGAGTACTTGACCAAATAAAAACTTAACCTTTTCCCAATTTTAGTTCTTGGCAGATTTTAGCTAATTTAGGACAAGTCAAGCAATCATCACATAATTCAAGCAAGCATGCAAAGAGTATATAGGCAGCGGAAAGTAAAGCATGCAACTTGCAAGAATGTAAAGGGAAGGGTTTGGAGAAATCAAACGCAATTGGAGAAACGGATGTTTTTCCCGTGGTTTGGATAGGTGGTGCTATCCTACATCCACGTTGATGGAGACTTCAACCCACGAAGGGTAACGGTTGCGCGAGTCCACACAGGGCTCCACCCAAGGGTAACGGTTGCGCGAGTCCACACAGGGCTCCACCCACGAACGGTCCATGAAGAAGCAACCACCCACAAAGGGTCCATGAAGAAGCAACCTTGTCTATCCCACCATGGCCATCGCCCACACAGGACTTGCCTCACTAGCGGTAGATCTTCACGAAGTAGGCGATCTCCTTGCCCTTACAAACTCCTTGGTTCAACTTCACAATCTTGTCGGAGGCTCCCAAGTGACACCTAGCCAATCTAGGAGACACCACTCTCCAAGAAGTAACAAATGGTGTGTAGGTAATGAACCCCTTGCTCTTGTGCTTCAAATGATAGTCTCCCCAACACTCAACTGTCTCTCATAGGATTTGGATTTGGTGGAAAGAAGATTTGAGTGGAAAGCAACTTGGGAAGGCTAGAGATCAAGATTCATATGGTAGGAATGGAATATCTTGGTCTCAACACATGAGTAGGTGGTTCTCTCTCAGAACATATGAGTTGGAATGGTGTGTGTGTTTTGATGGCTCTCTCATCGAATGAAGAGGAGGTGGAGGGATATATATAGCCTCCACACAAAATCCAACCGTTACACACAGTTTTCCAATCTCGGTGGGACCGAATCAAGAAACTCGGTCGGACCGAAAGTGTAAACCTAGTGACCGTTAGAGATTTTCGGTGGGACTCACATGCAACTCGGTAGGACCGATATGGTTAGGGTTTGGGCATAACGTAATCTCGGTGAGATCGATTACACAAACTCGGTGAGACCGAATTTGGTAATTAGCTAACCAAAGAGTTGGTCAGGCAAACTCGGTGGGACCGATTTGCTCTTTCGGTGAGACCGAGTGGAACTCGGTGAGACCGAAAAGTTACAAAGGGGAAACACTGAGTTTACATTGCAATCTCGGTGGGACCAATTCGCTCTTTCGGTGAGACCGAAAAGTTACGAAAGGGAAACAGAGAGTTTGCAATCCCATCTCGGTGAGACCGAGATCCCTATCGGTAGGACCGAATTGCTAGGGTTTGGCAGTGGCTAATGACAAGTGAAACTCGGTGGCGCCGGATAGGAAGAATCGGTAGGACCGAGTTTGGCTTAGGGTTTAGGTCATATGTGGATATGGGAAAGTAGTTGAGGGTTTTGGAGCATATCACTAAGCACATGAAGCAAGAGGCTCATTAAGCAACACCTCATCCCTCCTTGATAGTATTGGCTTTTCCTAACGACTCAATGTGATCTTGGATCACTAAAATATAAAATGAAGAGTCTTGAGCTTTTGAGCTTGAGCCAATCCTTTGTCCTTAGCATTTTGAGGGTTCCACTTTCATATCCATGCCATGCCAATCATTGAGCTTTCCTAAAATAATCATCTTGGAATAGCATTAGCTCAATGAGCTATATGTTGTTATGAATTACCAAAACCACCTAGGGATAGTTGCACTTTCAATCTCCCCCTTTTTGGTAATTGATGACAACATATAGATCAAAGCTTCGACAAATTATAATAAGCATGAAATATATCGTCGCTTTGAGAAGTATATGATAAGTAAGAGCTCCCCCTAAATTTGTGCATATTTAATATTTGCTTTGGACTGCAAAGGCACAAGGAGTTAGAGTCATGGGTTACTCTTCCATGTCACATACATCTTGGTGGAGCGCTTAAAATGATAAGAATGAAATACATGCACTCATCACCAAGAATAGTGAATGATCACATAAGATAGATAAGATAATAGCATTAAGCAAGCATTAACTGTAGCTTATGATCAAACAGATGATCATCAATGTCTCACAAGCATAGTATCTCAAGCACTCAAAAGCAAACAAGTTCGAAAAACCACCAAATAAAGCAAGAGAGAAAAGCAACACACTCTCTCTCTCTCGAAGCCTATGATCTATACATCTTCTCCCCCTTTGGCAACAAGTTACCAAAAAGTTCCTAGAAAATGCATAGCACTAGATCGACACTCAGGCTTGATCTTCAGGTGGTGGTGGAGTCCGGATCACTCCAAGGACGAAGGCTTCGGTAGATGCTGAAGTAGACGCTGGAGTTGGAGCTGAAGTAGATGCTGGAGCTGGTGGAACTGAGGCTGTGGCTGGTGCTGAGGTGGTGGCTCTTGTGTCAGCAACTGGCACGGCAGACGACCTTGGACCTCTTGGCACTCTGGCAAAGGCATGAGTGGTAGTCCTGCCTCTCCTCTCCTGCATGTCATCTTGGAGCTGCTCCACTGCAGTCTGAATCTCCGTTACCTTGACATCCAAGTCATAGAACTTTTGTTCCATGATTCTCTCTAGGCTCGCCTGGTTTTGAGTTAGGGTGGCTAGTCCTTGCTCAATCCGCAGGGTGGATGCAATGAGGTAACCAAGCTGCTCCTGTTTGGTCTTCAAGAAATACTCAGATGCCTCCTCTTGAGTTGGCATCTTGGCAGCTTTCTCCTTCCTTGCCTTCTCCTTCTTTGCGAATGCTTGGGCAGATGACGGTTCATTCTCAGTCATGACAACTTCATTGTCCTCAAAATCTGGACGGATGGGCAAATGTTCCTTGTCTAATAAGTATATGCCCGTGCCCATCTTGGAGTTGATGAGCTCCTGAATCTGAGGGGCATATCCGAAACTCCTCTTCTGATCTGCTGCAGTCCTTTTGATAGTTTCCACTATGAGGTTCATCACCTTGAACTTCTGAGGCACATCAAACACATGTAGCAAGTTGATAGCATGGCCTCTGATCATCTTGTGATCACCTGACTTGGGCAATAAGGTGTGCCTCAAGATCCAATTGATAGTCGGGAGCCCTGACAGAAGGTAATGTACTGAGCCAAACTTGAAGGTATCAAGTGCTTCATTTGGGATCTCCTTGTACATATTTGACATTGAGTTGTGGTCCATCTTCTTCTTGGCATAGATATCCAAGTCATCATCTTGCTCCTCTGGGGCATTAATGATCTGTGCCCACTCAGCAACTATAGATTGGTACCTTGTACCCTCAGACATCCATGTGATCCTCCCATCTGGGTAGAAGTTTGCCGTGGAGTAGAACTGCATGATAAGCTCTTCGTTCCACTTTGTGAGCTTCTGCCCAACAAAGTCAGCTACTCCACAAGCTATGAAGCTGTCTTGCACTCCAGGATAGTGCTCCTCATTGTCCTTAATGTATTGCCAATCAACCCATCTCATATCACAGACTATTGGCTTCTTATCAAGCAAAACAGTCTCATAGAAATCCTGCTGCTCCTTGGTGTGAAACCTGTAGTCAACAGCAGTCCTCCTCCTTGAAGCATATGGGTCTGCTTCTCTCCACTTCCTCAGCCCTGAATCTCTCCTGAGCTTCATATCCTCAGCCACAGGATGAGCATCGTTGTGGTCTGGGATCTTGGGCTTGAGCTTTCTCAGAACATTCTCTTCATCCTCTTCTTCAGCAACAGTCTCAGGCACTGGGCCCTTGTTCTTCTCAGCTGCAGGAATGCTTCTTGTGTTCCTCTTTGGCTTTGGCTTTGGAGCTGGCTTGGCCTTGGAAGCAGCTCCCCCTGATTTTATGGCATCTCCCATTAGCTTGGGTGCCTTGGGTGCTGGTGCAGCTACCTCTTCTTCTTCTTCCTCTTCCATGATGGAAGCTTTGCCAAGAACTCTAGCCATAGTCTTCTTCACCCTTTCCTTTCTTTTCTTGCCTTCTGCAGCAACTGGCTCTTGGGGAGTGGGCTTCTCAGTTGAGGCTCTTGCCTTTGACATGGGCTGCCTGCCTGCTGGCCTTTTGATCTTCAGCCCTGGCTTTGTCCCCTGAGCTGGCTCACCTCTCTTTGATGTGGCCTCTCCCTCTGCCACATAGTCTTCATCTTCGGAGTCTGAAGTTCTCTTCTTCCTCTGTCTCGTGGCAGCCTTTGGCAAGTTGCTAGGAGTGCTCCTACTGCCTTCATCAGAAGAACTGGAGGGACTAGTGCCCTCACTCATCACCACTTGCTATTCTGACACATTCTGGCTATCACTTTGATCAGACATGCTGCAAACTCTGACTGCTGACCCTGTGAACAGATTATAGATGAGGTAGAAAGGATGAGCATCACAAAATGCAGAGATTTTTGCAAAAAAATGATCCAAAAACTTAGTTTTAGTTTCCCACTGAAATCATCTCGGATCTACCGATTTTCAAACTCGGTGATACCGAAGCAGTTTTGGAACCTAAACTAGTGAACTCGGTAGGACCGAGTCACAGTTCGGTGGCACCGAGACTGCTAGGGTTTCACAGAGTTCCAAAATCGGTCACACCGATAAGTAATTCTCGGTCAGACCGAGTCTCACTTGTGCAATGGCATAAGCCAAATCGGTGGGACCGAGTTTTTCAACTCGGTGGGTCCGAGATGGTTTCGGCGGAAACCTAAACCTAGAATTTTCGAATCAAACCTAATCTACGGGTGTTTTGACTGGATAGGAGTGTTTCAATCGTGGCAAGAATCTAAGAACACAATGTGCTAGGAATCGGACGAGGAATAGAACTGTGATCGAGTCCATACCCTAGTTCGGCGGAGACTCACTACGGCGGCAACGGCGGGGCAGAATTCCCGTTGACGGTGACGGAGACCAGCGACTGGAGGCGGCTGGCGGCGAGAAGACGATCCGGAGACCACGAGGGCAGAGCAGGCTATCGCGCGGGCGAAGGGGTTCAGAGAAATTTCCAAATTTTGCCCGTGACTATATATAGCCCGACCCTGTCGGTGTGACCGAGTGGAACAACTCGGTGGCACCGAGATTCATAACTGCAGGCAGTTACTGAAACTCGGTGTGACCGAAATGTTCAAATCGGTTGCACCGAGATCAAAAACCTAGATAAACTTAATGATCTTGGTAGGACCGAGTATCGGTCAGACCGAGAATCATAAAGAGGTTTTGGAAGTTTAAGTCTATGACGAATCGGGGACTCCGAGCGCTCCTCACACAAAGTGGTTCGAATCTGACTTGATCAAATTTTGTGATGCAGCATGAATAGAGTTTGAGACGAGAAAAGCATAGATAGCTAGAGGAGGTACTTAGGCATTCTTGTCCATCCACTTGGCAAAAGAAAATAAAACCAAACAACCAAAACAACAAGTGGATGTCCTCGAATGAGTAAAATATGCAACCAGCATGCTCACACAATAAGATGGCAAATGAAATATGTGACAAGGCATGCACAACCAATTCTAGCATCTATCAAGCAATTTGCGATGACTAGGTCATCTATATATGAGTATATTGACTTAGGAGTCAAGTGAGAACACTTGATCATAGGTCATACTCATCGTTTAAGCTCAAGTGGGGTTACCACTTTTACATAAAGCATTGTTGTGTTCACATCTTTAGAGTTGCTTTAGCTCAAGTCTTAGAGTAAAGCTCCCCCTAGATGTGATATCCCCCCTAATAGGGATGAACTAACCTTGGGTTTTGTCGATGATGACTTCATGTAGATGTTGAAGATGTGGATGCTCAATGTTGATGTAGATCACTTGTAGCTATCCATTTGAGTGAATTGCACTTTCAATACCTACATGGGTTAGTCCCACAAGGAACAAACAAGGATATCCATAGACATAGAGTGATGCACACACAAGATAATGTCCATGAAAACTTTTAGGTTACCTTGTCCCTTGTCTTACCAACAAGAGGGTTTGTGACTCCTTGAACTAGTGCAAGATGTGGAAGTTGATTGCACTTGTTCTTGCCAAAATGATAAGAGTGAAGTATGTTGGCGGAGTCACCCTCAAGAAATCTCTAGTTCTTCTTCTTTTGGATCCACATCATCTTGATGGGAATCCTTGGAGTTGTAGTCGTACTTGATGAAGTGGAACTTGAAGTAGTCTTAGGAATCCACTTGACTAAGGTTTTAGGAGCTTCTTCAAATGTGTCAATTTCCTCTTGAAGCTTGTCCTTGCCTTTTTGCTTGTAGTCTTGTGGTGGAAGATCATCTTGAGCTTGTGTCCCCTTGAAAGAAGTATACTTCTCTTGTTGAGGAACAAACGTTGTCTTGGGGTATTGATCTTCTTCCCACTCAACTCCATTGGCATTGAACTTTCGTTCAAAACCAATACCTTGATTCTTCCGGTGCATTCCTTGCTTGCGCACAATTTCCTTGAATTGCTTACTCCCGGCAAGGCTTTTGTACACTCCTTTCTCTATAATTCCCTTCATTAAACTATTTTCTTGCTCAAGTGTAACTTGGCTAAGAGAATCATTAGTGGAATCAAGAGAACTACTAGAAGCAACAATATTGGATTTGGCATGATCATTGTTACTGCTAGAGGAAGAATCTTTCTTGTTCCTGTTACTAGACTTGACTTGAGGCATATAAGTGGATAAGAGTAAACGCTTGGCAATGCAAGAAGAACTTTTCTTGCGGAGATCATCATTGATTGCTTTTAAGAACTCATGCTCTTGCTCAAGATTGAGTTTTTCAAAGCATAATTTCTCATGACCTCTTAAAAGTTCTTGATGATCTTCGAAGATAGTTTCATGAGCTAACTTAAGAGTGTTTAGTTCTTTAGTTAGAGCCTCAATCTTCTCCTTATCATTGTCATTCGTTTTATCTTGATTAGCATGTTTAATTTACGTTTCATCATAGTATTCATCACTAGAGTTGTCAACAAGCAAATCATCACCTAACAAGTCATCTTCATCACTATTGAAATCAACATACTCGGGGTGTGTTACCTTAGGACCTTTGGCCATGAAGCATCTTCCAATTCCTTCATTTGGTGAGTCAAATATGTCGTAGGAGTTGGTTGACACAAGTGCTAGACCGGCAACACCTTCATCTTGAGTATCTTCGGAGTCGGAGTGATAACTTCTCTCGGAGTGGCTGTCGGAGTCGGAGCCGGATACCCATTCACCAACATGAGCTTGATGTCTTCGTCTTGTGTAGCTCCTTGATGATTTTTCCTTTCTTTCCGAATCCTTGCTTCTCCGTGAGTATCTTCATTCATAACAATCATCTCTACTCCTTCTCTCTCTTGGTGGTGATTCTTTGCTTCTTCTTCTTGGAGAATCTTCTCTTCTCTTGTAGGGAGCCGTAAACTCATTGGAATAGTGTTCGGGTCTTCCACAATTGTAGCAGTTTCGCTCTCGACTAGAAGATCTTTTGTCATTGTAGGACCTTGACTTGAAGCTTCTATCTTTGCTTCTACTCTTGTAGAACTTGTTGAAGTTCTTCACCATTAAGCTCAATTCTTCATTGAAGTCTTGTTTCTCACTTGATGATGTAGGGGCTTCACATGAGGCTTTATAGGCACCACTTGATTTGTTGTGAAGTTCCTCTTTATCCTTAAGTGACATCTCATGAGCAACAATTCTTCCAATCACCTCCGTTGGCTTGAGATCTTTGTAATTGGGCATCATTTGGATCAATGTGCACACGGTATCATATTTTCCATCCAAGGCTCTTAGAATCTTCTTGATGATGAATCTGTCGGTCATCTCTTCACTTCCTAAGCCGGCAATCTCATTTGTGATGAGAGCAAGCGTAGAGTACATTTCAGCGACACCTTCACCATCCTTCATCTTGAACTTGTCAAGTTGGCTTTGAAGCACATCCAACTTGGATTCCTTGACGGAGTCGGTACCTTCGTGCATATCAATCAAAGTATCCCAAATTTCCTTTGCATTCTCAAGACGGCTGATTTTGTTGAATTCTTCGGGGCACAATCCGTTGAAGAGAATATCACAAGCTTGAGCATTGTATTGCAACATCTTCAACTCATCCGCGGTAGCTTCACGGTTTGGTTCTCTCCCATCAAAGAAGTCACCTTGCAAACCAACACACACAATAGCCCAAACGGCAGGGTTATGTCCAAGAATATGCATTTTCATTTTATGCTTCCAACTAGCAAAATTAGTACCATCAAAGTAAGGACCTCTACGGTGATAATTTCCCTCGCTAGACGCCATACTCTCCTAGGTTGTGAAACCAAGGCTATGACCACCAAAGCTATGGAGATCAAAGCAAATGGAGACCAAAGCTCTGATACCACTTGTAGGATTGAAAGTATGTCTAGAGGGGGGGGTGATTAGACTACTTGACCAAATAAAAACTTAACCTTTTCCCAATTTTAGTTCTTGGCAGATTTTAGCTAATTTAGGACAAGTCAAGCAATCATCACATAATTCAAGCAAGCATGCAAAGAGTATATAGGCAGCGGAAAGTAAAGCATGCAACTTGCAAGAATGTAAAGGGAAGGGTTTGGAGAAATCAAACGCAATTGGAGACACGGATGTTTTTCCCGTGGTTCGGATAGGTGGTGCTATCCTACATCCACGTTGATGGAGACTTCAACCCATGAAGGGTAACGGTTGCGCGAGTCCACACAGGGCTCCACCCAAGGGTAACGGTTGCGCGAGTCCACACAGGGCTCCACCCACGAAGGGTCCATGAAGAAGCAACCACCCATAAAGGGTCCACGAAGAAGCAACCTTGTCTATCCCACCATGGCCATCGCCCACACAGGACTTGCCTCACTAGCGGTAGATCTTCACGAAGTAGGCGATCTCCTTGCCCTTACAAACTCCTTGGTTCAACTCCACAATCTTGTCGGAGGCTCCCAAGTGACACCTAGCCAATCTAGGAGACACCACTCTCCAAGAAGTAACAAATGGTGTGTAGGTAATGAACTCCTTGCTCTTGTGCTTCAAATGATAGTCTCCCCAACACTCAACTCTCTCTCATAGGATTTGGATTTGGTGGAAAGAAGATTTGAGTGGAAAGCAACTTGGGAAGGCTAGAGATCAAGATTCATATGGTAGGAATGGAATATCTTGGTCTCAACACATGAGTAGGTGGTTCTCTCTCAGAACATATGAGTTGGAATGGTGTGTGTGTTCTGATGGCTCTCTCATCGAATGAAGAGGAGGTGGAGGGATATATATAGCCTCCACACAAAATCCAACCGTTACACACAGTTTTCCAATCTCGGTGGGACCGAATCAACAAACTCGGTCGGACCGAAAATGTAAACCTAGTGACCATTAGAGATTTTCGGTGGGACTGACATGCAACTCGGTAGGATCGATATGGTTAGGGTTTGGGCATAACGTAATCTTGGTGAGACCGATTACACAAACTTGGTGAGACCGAATTTGGTAATTAGCTAACCAGAGAGTTGGTCAGGCAAACTCGGTGGGACCGATTTGCTCTTTCGGTGAGACCGAGTGGAACTCGGTGAGACCGAAAAGTTACAAAGGGGAAACACTGAGTTTACATTGCAATCTCGGTAGGACCGATTCACTCTTTCGGTGAGACCGAAAAGTTACGAAAGGGAAACAGAGAGTTTGCAATCCCATCTCGGTGAGACCGATATCCCTATTGGTAGGACCGAATTGCTAGGGTTTGGCAGTGGCTAATGACAAGTGAAACTCGGTGGCGCCGGATAGGAAGAATCGGTAGGACCGAGTTTGGCTTAGGGTTTAGGTCATATGTGGATATGGGAAAGTAGTTGAGGGTTTTGGAGCATATCACTAAGCACATGAAGCAAGAGGCTCATTAAGCAACACCTCATCCCTCCTTGATAGTATTGGCTTTTCCTAACGACTCAATGTGATCTTGGATCACTAAAATATAAAATGAAGAGTCTTGAGCTTTTGAGCTTGAGCTAATCCTTTGTCCTTAGCATTTTGAGGGTTCCACTTTCATATCCATGCCATGCCAATCATTGAGCTTTCCTGAAATAATCATCTTGGAATAGCATTAGCTCAATGAGCTATATGTTGTTATGAATTACCAAAACCACCTAGGGATAGTTGCACTTTCACCCGGGCCACAACCACAGCATGCATCCCCCCCTGAGCACCCTCGTTTTTTTCTATTTTTTCTCTTTCTCTGGTGGGCCAATCAGTTTCGGCCCGAGATGTGTTTTTTTCTGCAGAACGTTTTAGCTAATTTCCAGAGACAACGGTTTTTGTAGAAAACCCCCTAGACTTCATGCATCTAATAACTAATTAACCGTGCATTGGATTAAAACAATTTATATATGAAACTTGCTTAGAATTTCATCTATTTTAATAATATGCCACTTTCATCCATGTTTGATATGTTTAAAATGCTGTTTGTTTAAATTTTTCTCAAATAACTTGTTAAAATGCTTTATTTCATAACTAAATAACCGTAGCTCGGTTTTAAATAATCTTTATATGTAAATGGGGTAGAAAAATGCCTAGTTTATCTTGGTGCACCCATCTTGCATGTTTAACAACCCTAAAATTCTGTTTAGGGCAGAACAGTACCAAACCTAATATATGCATATGGGGATTTACCGGAATTGTTGTTCGTTGCTTCCGGCCTCATTTAAAGTTGACTAGGTAGGTAGTTTTACTTTGCTTCACCCTCTTGCCATGTTTAACAACATTTGATATTGTTGGGTGCATAAAAAAGATCGAACTAAATAAGTCACGTAATGTTTCGTTAATATGCAACGGAGTTGCATATTGAGCTCCACTTAATTTGTAGGGTTGTTTGTGCACTTTGCCATGACATGCCTCATTAAACCGGACATGCATCATACTTGTTTGTGCATCATGCCGTGCTTATGTGATGTTTGTTTACTATGTTTTTTGATTTCTTTCCGGTGTACTTCTTCTCGGTAATCCGGTAACGTCACGTTTGTGAGGAACCGTTCGACTTCGTCCACTTGTCTTCTTCATGGACTCGTTCTTCTTCCGTGCGGGATCTCAGGCAAGACCATACCCTCGAAATCACTTCTATCTTTGCTTGCTAGTTGCTCTCTCTTTTGCTATGCCTATGCTGCGATACCTACCACTTTCTTATCATGCATCCAATATTGTTGAGCCAAGCCTCTAACCCACCTTCTCCTAGCAAACTGTTGTTTGGCTATGTTACCGCTTTGCTCAGCCCCTCTTATAGCGTTGTTAGTTGTAGGTGAAGATTGGATTTTGTTCCATGTTGGAACATGGATATTTTGTTGGGATATCACAATATCTCTTATTTAAGTAATGCATCTATATACTTGGTAAAGGGTGGAAGGCTCGGCCTTATGCCTGGTGTTTTGTTCCACTCTTGCCGCCCTAGTGTCCGTCATATCGGTGTTATGTTCCCAGATTTTGCGTTCCTTACACGGTTGGGTTATAATGGGAACCCCTTGACAGTTCACCTTGAATAAAACTCCTCCAGCAAGGCCCAACCTTGGTTTTACCATTTGCACTAACAACCTACCACCTTTCCTTGGGTTCTGCAGACTCAAGGGTCATCTTTATTTAACCCCCCCCCCCCCGGGCCAGTGCTCCTCTGAGTGTTGGTCCAAACTGAGCTGCCTGCGGGGCCACCTTGGGGAAACTTGAGGGTTGGTTTTACTCGTAGCTAGTCTCATCTAAGTGTGCCCTGAGAACGAGATATGTGCTGCTCCTATCGGGATTTGTCGGCACATTCGGGCAGTTTTGCTGGACTTGTTTTACCATTGCCGAGGATGTCTTGTAACCGGGATGCCGAGTCTGATCGGATTGTCTTGGGAGAAGAAATATCCTTCATTTACCGTGATAGCTTGTGATGGGCTAAGTTCGGACCCCCCTGTCGGGATTGAACTTTCGAAAGCCGTGCCCGCGGTTATGGGCAGATGGGAATTTGTTAATGTTCGGTCTTGCGCGAGGGTGTGAGATTGCTGAGTCCCCGTGACTCACAGATACTTCCAAAACCAGTTTGCAGGTGCCGATGTTACCGAGCAGGTGACACAACCAAGCTCAAGGAGGGGCTCGATGAAGATATTGTCCTTTGTGTTGTTTCGTTCTAGTCGATCAGTAGTGGAGCCCAGTTGGGGTCGATCGGGGATCTGTGTAGCATTTGGGGTGGTCTTCTTTTATTTTGGTTCCGTAGTCGGACCTTGATTGTATCTGGATGATGTAATGCTTTATTCATGTAATTGTGTGAAGTGGCGATTGTAAGCCAACTATGTAACTCTTTCATTTATGTATTACATGGGTTGTGTGAAGATTACCTCACTGGCGACATTGCTTTCAATGCGGTTATGCCTCTAAGTCGTGCTTCGACACGTGGGAGATATAGCCGCATCGAGGGCTTTACACGATGGCTCCATCAATCATCTACAACAATGCTGCCGCGTAGGAGATTTTTCTCTCCGGCCAGATCTTTGTATTTAGCGGCTTCGCACTATGTGTCAACTCGGTTGGCCACCTAGAGCAGATCGACAGCTACGCCCCTAGTCACCAGATCAGTTTTGGAAATCTGAACTATGTCGCTGATATCCGAGGAGACTTGATCTTCCAAGGGTTTGTGGCCTCAACCACCACTCCGGCCTTAGATCCGGAGCGCGTCATCAGGTCCGAAGACAGGAGTCTAGAGCCCGCCGGACTCTCTGTGGCCTTAGAGCTCGACACCGAGAGAATAGCATCTCTAGCAATCATTGTGAGGCCGGACTCTTCTCCAGACACTAATTCCAAACCCTGGAGGCCCGCGTCATGCGAGCTCGGCCCAGAAACTTCCGACCCCGTCCAAACCCCGCTCTTAAACGAGGCTATGGACTTAATGTGATCCCTCGTCACCAGAGAGGAACCGCTTCTGAATCACGCCCAGCCCGGACTAGGGGCTGGAAATAGGGAATTTTACTTCCCACCCACCACCCACTTCATAGCCACTATCAAGGACCTAACCTACATCCTTGATTACACCTCCGAAGACATTGACGGTATGGATGACGATGCCGGAGAGGAGCAGGCCCAAAACTCGCTGGTCACCGGATGTTGGAAGGCCACCTCCTCGTATGACGTATACCTGGTGGATACACCGAAATACGGTGACGGCGATGATGAGAAAAACCCAGTCAAGGACGAACCTCCGGAGATACTGTCGAAGCATCGACGTCAGCGGCGCCGCTCTAAAACGCGTCACGTTAACAACAGAAATACCGGCACCGAAGACAATGATACTCCGGAGAACGCCGAAGACCAAGAAGACCCCATCGAACCAACATTCGAACATGATGATCGGGAGGACGGGCAAGTTAACCCTGATGAACAAACAGGGAACAATGACTCGGAGGACAACAACTATCTGCCACCTCCGAAGACGATGTAAGCCTCGGCGACGAAAATTTTATCGTACAAGAGGAACCCCTCGAACAAGAGCACTTCAAGCGCCGGCTAATAGCCATGGCTAGAATCCTAAAAAAGAAACAACATAAGTTTTTGGTTCTTTAAACAAGCCGGCAAGTTAGATTTCGAACATAAGGAGAAAGGGTCACCCATTTAGGATGACAACGACGAACCTAGCGCACCGAAAATAGGGGGACAGAAGAAATTTCCCCCCGAAGTCAAAATGGTGAACATGATATGCGCCACCCATATCCCCAAGAGGGAGCACAAGCGCGAGCTAAGGGACGTCCATGCGATAGAGCCAGTCGCCCCAAAATTCAACCCATGGTCGGCCTGTCCGATCACCTTCGATCACAGGGACCATCTGACCAGTATCTATCATGGAGGTTCGGCCGCATTAGTCCTCGATCCAATCATCAATGGATTCCACCTTACGCGAGTCCTCATGGACGGCGGCAGCAGCCTTAACCTGCTCTATCAAGACACAGTCCGCAAGATGGGTATTGATCCGTCAAGAATCAAGCCCACTAAAACTACCTTTAAAGGAGTGATACCCGGTGTAGAGGCCCGCTGCACGGGCTCAATCACATTGGAAGTGGTCTTCGGTTCGCTGGACAACTTCCGTAGAGAAGACTTGATCTTCGATATCGTCCCCTTCCATAGTGGCTACCATGCACTGCTCGAACGAACCGCGTTCGCTCGCTTCAATGCAGCCCAGCACTATGCCTATCTCAAACTCAAGATGCACGAACCACGCGGAGTTATAACAGTGAATGGAAACATGGAACACTCCCTCCGCACCAAGGAGCACACCGCGGCACTGGCAGCGGAAGTACAGGTTGGCCTCATCAAGCCACCTATTACGTCGGCGGCCAAGTCCTCGGACACTATCAAACGAGTCCGACTACCCCACTATACAACAGTCCAGCCCGTCAGGAGCTAGATTAGCAAATCGGCCTCCATCTCATCCCCTACCGGATTGTGGCATATGTACCACGCGTACATAATTACGCACTAAAAACACCATGGGAAAGGATGGAGGCATAATAAGGACAATGTCTACAATACGGCTAGACCCTATCATGACACTCACATTTCCCTTTTTTCTTTTCTTTTTTACTTTTCCAGGTTCCTTACAACCCAAACCATCATTTCGATGGTACCAAAGCCTCTTTCCGTGGCCTATTATGAAAACACCGGTCGATGATCCTCTCGAAGGACAATATACCAAGGAGAAAAGAAGCATAGACGCGTGCCAAAGCACCTAAAAGATCTTTAAAGATCACCTCGTCTGCTATCAGGACGCATGCAAGGCTTCCCCTTGTGTTCGACATGTAAAATAGCCTTGTTGCTTATTGCACTATTTGTATCAATACGTTTTGACGTATCAATTAGACTACTATGGAAACAGTTTTTGGCCCAAACCTACGTGGCATTGGGTTATCTCTCAACATATGTTTCTCCATTTTTGTCCGATTGTCATGTACACCTTGGTATGACATAAATCGCCAGGGGCTCTATTAAGATGCGTACATCTTTTAAATACTAAAACAAAGTCCGAACACTTTCACAGTGCAATTCGGCGTCTCGAATATAGCATTATATGCATTGGCTCTGAATCCTGTATTTGGTCAATAGTTGGGTTACCCGGCTCCTGTGCTTGCTACCTTACGTTCCGTCTGATCGGCTAGGGTAGTAAAGGGAGAACTACTGCGATTGTGTTTCTGGTTCACTCGGACAAACACCTTAGTAGAGAAAACCGAAAACTGACTATCATGATGCGGCGAGAGCTGGTCAGCTATTCAGTGACTAAGTATAAATCTCTTGCAATTTTTTCCGCATTATGCAATAGGCGGGCCTCCACCCGGCCGGGCATTCACAACACCCAAGTTTGGATAATCGAACAATACTAGGGGCTGCGCCCGCACTCCCATTATAAAACTCCTATGGCTATGTGAGGCCGATAAAGACGTATAGTCCGATTGCCTGGTTCGCCGCACTAACACCTCCTTCACGGACCAGTACGTTGGGTCAAGTGTGTTTAAGTGTTATCCTGAACACCCCCGTACTACCTACGTGGGGGCTGAAGCCGACGACTGGCCAACTCTCCGATATCATAAATAGCCACACACGAGGAGATATTTTAAAATAAAATAAGCAACATATCATACATAAGCCTTGTTTCATGATACAAGATTGGACAACATAGATACATTCATTCAAAAATGATGTCCTTCGAACATTGGCCCTCTTCAATGAGCGATCCTTTCCGGACATCATCAAAGTACCGCTCCAACATGCGGTGCTCTTTGCCAGCGGGCGGTCCCTCGGTTGCAAGCTTGATGGCGTCCATCTTCGCCCACTGCACCTTGACACGGGTGAAGGCCATCCACGCACCTTCAATACAGTCCGACCGCTTCATGGCATCAAGTCGAGGGAAGGCGCTGACCAGCCGCTTCACGCGACGGAAATAACTACTGGGCATGGGTTCAGCGGGCCAAAGACGGATTATCAAATCCCTCTTGGCCAATTCAGCCACTCTATGCAGTTCGGTCCATTGCTTTAGCTGATCGCTGAGGGGGACAGGATGCTCTGGCGCAAGGTACTATGACCAGAAAAACTTCTCCATTGAGCTCCCCTCTTCGTCCCGAAAGAACTCCGCGGCATCAACAACACTCCGGGGCAGGTCCGCAAACACTCCTGGAGAATTCCAAATCCGGGATAGAAAGATATATCTTTTCTTCACAAATTTGCTCTGCATGTTAAAGGCCTTACCCGCCGCAATTTGCTTTGCCTCTTGGATCTCCCGAACAGCGCTTTTGGCTTCGGTCCGGGCTTCCTATGCGCTTTGGAGTGCCTTAGCAAGTTCGGAATTTTGCTCCGAACTCTTACGCTATAAGGACTCGCATTTTCCTATGGCATCCTTGAGCTCTTGTTGGACTTCCTCCACTCGTGATTCATGTTTAAGGCTGGAGGCTCGCTCCTCCTCCGCCTCCTTCCTGGCCTCGGCCAGTGCACTCTTGAGGGCCTCGACCTCAGACGTGTCAGCTACAAACATAATTATAAAACTCATTCAGATAACACATAAGAGCTGACACCATTTCAGACGTGTGTTCAGTATCACATACCTTGTTTTTCTTCTAACTTCCGCCTTAGCTCGGATGCTTCGGCGGCATGGGTAACTGACGCCTGTTTTGCACACTGTTTGTTCAAACAGATATGTATCTTAACCTCATGCGTGAGTTATTAGATCCTCTGCTCGGTTTTTCTTTCCGAACACTAAACAGAGTCTCAGGGGCTACTATCTATACACATGCATTCTTTTTATATAGCTAAAAGACACTATAAAGGACATACCTCAAAGCCTCTTAAAAGGCTAGTGTAGGCCTCGCTCAGTCAGCTTTTCGCAAACTGAACCTTTTCAATCACTGTACCCATAAGGGTATGATGTTCTTCCACAATGGTGGCGCTCTGAAGCGCTCTCACCAAAGTGTCCGGCGCCTCCGCATTGACAGAGGACGCCGATGTAGTAGGTGTGCCCCCTTCTCGCAAAGAGGATTGCTCATCTGTTTCTAGAACCGTATGGGTTTCCGAAATGACATTTGGTTGGGGGCGAAACTGGACATGGCCCCTGTCTCCATGGGGGTCGGTTCCCCCATGTTCTTGACAGCTGAGGTGTCACCCTTCCGCACCATCTTGACGGCCTCCGGCACCTCTCCCTGTTCCGGAAGGGTCCTCTGGGATGACACCTCGGTGTTATCCGCGGCAGTGGGGAAGAAGCTGGTGGAGGCGATTCTCTCTCCATCATGTTCGGACCCAGCGAGTTCCCGAAAGAGGAGGATCGCTGGGGGAGGACCTTAATCGGACTGCGGCATACAATTTAAATGCATTACAACCATAAGCCAGAAAAGCTGGACATATATATACCTTTGAGTACTTACGATCTGGCCAGGGGCTTCGGCCTGGGGCGCCACTCGTCAGCGTCCGATTCGAAGTCATCCGTAAGGGACATCCTCCCTTTCTTGGACGCCTCCACCTCTAGATCGGTGGAGGATACCCTTTTCTTCTTCTCCCCCTTAGGGAGGAGTTGCTCTCTTCCTCCTCCTCTTCCTCTTCGTCAGGGGAGGAGAGGGTTCCGGTGTCCTCGGACACTACGTCCGAGGCACCTTTACAGCGGATGCCACTCTTGGCCTCCTTGCCCTTCTCCTTGGCCTTCTTTTCTAGCACCTGGCATGGCGCCGGGACCAGCATCCTCGTCAACAGAGGAATAGTTGAGTCTTCAGACAGCGGAGCCGGACAGTGAATCCGTTCCGCTTTCTTTTTCCAGCCCTGTGAAAGAAAATGGGAAGTTTAGCATGCTCCTTGGACTCGCAAAAGTAAGGTTATCAAAGAACTTACGGGGGTTGCAGCATGGGTGCTATCGGAGCCGAGGTCCTCGGTTGTCTCCGGCTATGACTTCTGGTTTTTGAAGAGCAGCTTCCACATGTCTTCATGCTTCGTGCCAAAGAACTGCTGCAAGGTCCGGGGACTGGCCGGGTTGAACTTCCACATGGGCTCTTGACGCGCCTGATAGGGGAGAATCCGGCGGAAGAGCATCACCTGGATCATGCTGGCGAGGCTGGTATTTATATCTACCATGCTCTTGATTTGCTTCTGTAGCATCCTCAGACTATGCCCAATCCAAGCCCTTGTTGAGCCAGGATGCCAGCCGCATTGGGGGTCCAGACTTGAACTCCACAGGAGCAGCCCATGTGGAGTCACTGGGCTCTGTGACATAGAACCATCCCTGCTGCCATCCCTTCACGGTCTCCACGAAGGTGCCCTGGGCGAAGTGAAGTTGGGCAGTTTGCTCAGTATAGCACCACCACAATCCGCGTCATGGCCGTCCACCACTTTCGGCTTCACATTGAAAACCTCGAGCCACAGGCCGAATTAGGGGGAAACGCAGATGAATGCCTCACATACGACGATAAATGCAGAAATGTTAAGGAAAGAATTTGTGGATAGATCATGGAAATCTAGCCCGTAGTCAAACATGAGGCCGCGGACGAAAGGATGAAGGGGAAACCCCAGTCCGCAAAGAAAGTGAGGGATAAACACTACCCTCTCGCCAGGCTTTGGAGTGGGGATGATCTGTTTTTAGGCTCGGAGCCAGTGGGCGATCTCCTTGGCCAGATAACCCACTTCCCGGAGTTCCTTGATGTTTTTCTCCATGACAGAGGAAGCCATCCACTTGCCCTGCGCTCCGGATGCTGGAGTACTTTCTGGGAATGGATTGAAGCTTGGGCACTGGAGCTTGAGGGCAGATGGGCTGAGGAAGGGGAAGGCGTGGGGTAAAAAGGGGGCATCTTATCTCCTTATAAAGGCAGTGAATATCATGCATCCCCCACGAGCCTTAAAGCTCGCCTATTTCCAAGGGGTCGTGCGAAACGGCACGGTTGGGTTTCCCAAACCCGTATGATGAGAATCCCGTAATAAGGGGGCACGATCTCTGCTTTGACAAGACGTGTCGTCGGTGGTTGCACCTCAAAACGCAAAATGGGAAGCCAAAGGACAGTTTGAAATAATAAACTGGCCGGACATAACGTCTCACCAGTGAAATCTTCATAAGACAGAACTTATCTGTATCCTGCCCTTGCGATTCAGGGGTATGACTGTTGTACAGAGCCGGATATAGTACTGATGATAAACTGCTTTGAAATGTTCGTAGGAGGAACCCGCCGTGCAATGCCGAAGACAATCTGCGCACCGGACACATCGTCATTGAAGACCAGTTTAGGGGCTACTGAGGTATTCTAGGATTATGGGGTCCTCGGGCGTCCGGGCTATGTGATATGGGCCGGACTAATGGGCCATGGAGGTACAAGACGGAAGACTTTCCCTCTGTCCGGATGGGACTCTCCTTGGTGTGGAAGGCCAGCTTAGCATGCGGATATGAAGATTCCTTTCTCTATAAACCGACTCTGTACAAACCCTAGTCCCCTCGGGTGTCTATATAAACTGCAGGGTTTAGTCCGCAGAGGCAATCACAATCATAATCATATAGGCTAGACATCTAGGGTTTAGCCATTACGATCTCGCGGTAGATCAACTCTTGTAACCCCTATACTCATCAAAGTCAATCAAGCAGGACGTAGGGTATTACCTCCATCAAGAGGGCCTAAACCTGGGTAAACATTGTGTTCCCTGTCTCCTGTTACCATCGATCCTTAGACGCACAGTTCGGGTCCCCCTACCCGAGATCTGGTGGGTTGTGCTCATCCAGGCCCACCTTCGGTGCCCATCTTCTGGTATATAAGTCATTTTGACCTAGAAAAAATAAGGATAAGACTTTCGGGATGGAGCGCCACCATCTCGAGGCGGAACTTGGGTATATCACTTTTGCCCTCCGGCGGAGCGATTCCGTCGGGGGAACTTCCCTCCTGGAGGGGGAAATCATTATCATCATCATCATCACCAACAACTCTCCCAACTTGGGGAGGGCAATCTCCATCAACATCTTCAACAACACCATCTCATATCAAACCCTAGTTCATCTCTTGTGTTCAATCTTGTTACCGGAATTATAGATTGGTGCTTGTGGGTGACTAGTAGTGTTGATTACATCTTGTAGTTGATTATTGTATGGTTTATTTGGTGGAAGATTTTATGTTCCGATCCAATATGCTATTTAATACCCCTTTGTTCTTGAGCATGATTATCATTTGTGAGTAGTTACTTTTGTTCTTGAGGTCACGGGAGAAATCATGTTGCTAGTAATCATGTGAACTTGATATGTGTTCGATATTTCGATAGTATGTATGTCGGTGTCAAAACCGGCGGATCTCGGGTAGGGGGTCCCGAACTGTGCGTCTAAGGAGGATGGTAACAGGAGGCAGGGGACACAATGTTTTACCCAGGTTCGGGCCCTCTTGATGGAGGTAAAACCCTATGTCCTGCTTGATTAATACTGATGATATGGGTAGTACAAGAGTTGATCTACCACGAGATTGGAGAGGCTAAACCCTAGAAGCTAGCCTATGGTATGATTGTATGTTGTCCTACGGACTAAAACCCTCCGGTTTGTATAGACACCGGAGGGGCTAGGGTTACACAAGGTCGGTTACAAAGGAGGAGATATACATATCCGTATTGCCTAGCTTGCCTTCCACGGCAAGTAGAGTCCCCTCCGGACACGAGATGAAGTCTTCAATCTTGTATCTTCATAATCCAAAAGTCCGGCCGAAAGATATAGTCCGGCTGTCCGAAGACCCCCAAATCTAGGACTCCCTCAGTAGCCCCCGAACCAGGATTCAATGACGACGAGTCCGGCGCGCAGTATTGTCTTCGGCATTGCAAGGCAGGTTCTTCTCCAATTTCCAAGTGTTTGTAAATAGTATCCGGCCCCATAAATGTTGATCCTCTTGGCTTCTACGCCCAATAAGGGCAATTTCTCGAACGAATACGAGTCGCCAGGGCATTTTTACATTCACCTCCCTAGCTAGATAAATAAATTGTCTATTAAAGGGATTGGGATTCTTAGATCCGATCCACACCATCCTCCCCTCAGCGAGAATCCATCAGATCGCATTTCGGAAAGATCCATTCCAGCATGGCCAACCTCCACAGCTCCTCCTCCCGCCCCCGTAGCCCTAAGCTTGGCGATTGGGAGAGGTATTCAGTTCCACATAGTCGATTGGTCGAACTGCAGACCAAAGGATTTCTTCATTCGGCATACATGGTGCCCGTTCGAGCCGGGCTCGCCACCTACAATGGCGGGGAGCAAGCGGAGAACTTTCCCTGTCCCTCCATGGGGGAACGGGTTTGACTTGTTCCTTACTTACTAAGGGGACTCGGATTTCCAATTCATCCGTTCCTCCGCGGGCTCCTGGAGTTCTACGGCCTCCAACTACACAATCTCAGCCCTGCCTCCATCCTACACATTGCTGGCTATGTTGCTCTCTGCGAGTTGTTCCTGGGCTGCGAGGCTCACTTCGAGCTATGGAAAAGGCTATTTTGCCTTGTCCCTCGCACACAGAGGGAATCACTTTATCAAGTGGGCGGAGCTGAAGTATGGCGCATCGCCGATACAGGATATCTGTCCGGTACCCCGAAGAAGCCGTCCGAAGACTGGCCTTCAGAATGGTTTTATATGGAGGACGTTCCCCTTCCGGACCATGTTCGGCGGGGTCTTCCTGAGTTCAACAATGCTCCTATGAAGAAGCGCCGAAGTTGGCGCCCGCGGAGCCCCCAGGTGGAAAAAGACAGAGAAGTCCTCTATCTGATGAACCGGATTAAGGCACTGGCTCAGTCAGGTTTGACAATAACCGAAGTTATGTCCATTTGCATAATGCGGGGAGTGCAACCACTTCAATATCGTGGGCATCCCTTATGGTGTTTCAACGGGGAGGATGACGCCACCCGCTACGGGTGTAAGGGTCCGGGCGATGCTGCCGCATTAGCCAAAATGCTGTCCGAACTATTCAAGGGAGAGGAGGAGGAGTTCACCCGCATCAAGCCACGGGGCGGATTCTCAATGTACAATCCTCCAAGTTGGGTAAGCTATATCCCCTTACTTCCATCTTCCCGCGTTTTTCGTTGTAAGTATTCAACTTGCCAATTTATGGCAGGAACTGCGAAAGGCCATAAAGGAGGTCTGCAGCCCTTCTCCACAACCGGAGGACCCAGACCGGGCCCTCGACTCCGGACTCGAAGAAGATCCGGTTATCTCCAGGGAGCTGATAAACCGACAGTTCTATCAGTTAGGCTACGATGACGCCATGGTGTCCATTACGGCCGACTATCCCGGACTGCTCCCTGCATCGCACGTAAGAAAAACCGAAAAGTCCCAACTCAAAAAAGTAGGATCCCCTTTTAGACACTTCCCCCACCATATTCACATGGCCTTTTTACAGGGAAGGCATTCGGGACGCCTTGCAGCAACGCGCCAACAGGAGGCGCCGAGGCCAGGTAGGCCAAAAAGGAAGGCGGTTAGGATGTAGACGCGGGCACAAAGGTACAACAAACCCCGCTCCATGGTTGTCGTCTTTCTCAAAATATAATGACGCACGTGTTTCTTTAATAAAAAAACGCTCGCCGGAATATGTCCGGCGATGTCGCCGATCACGCTTCCACCAGTCGAGCACTAGGACCGGACACAGAGGCAGAAGCCGATATGGGGCAGGCGCCGGATAATCCCCCTACAGAGGATGCGGATAGGTTATCTGCTACAAACTCAGAAGTGGAAAGCGTCATGAATCATAGGCGCCGCCGGGCCGTACTCCGTGACGCTTGTTTCTCACCAGAGGCGTTTGATGCCTTTAATTCTGGAGAGGCGTACCTCCGTGCCGCTCAAGATGGTCTAGCCAGAGCCACGTATCAGTATGTAAAGGATGTACGGGTGAGTGAATCTGATGATTTGTATGTATCAGTAGCCCCCGAGACTTGAAACAGTTAGCAGAACAGATTTAAGGATCATCTTTATTGTGCAGGTTCTGACACAGAAGAATACTAGGCTGTCCCAGGAGCTGGAGGAATGCAAAACCCAACTGCGGGCCGCCATTGCCGCATTGCAGGAACAGAAAAAACCTCCCATTGGTAATATTTTAAAGAATGATGGTTACCATATAGTGCGCAGTGTGGCTGCAAATCTAACAATAGATTTTGTAGATGAATCCAGAGAAAATCCGGGGGACCAGCATGTTATGCGGCAGCTAGAAGCTGGCAAACGCGTGCTGACTGAGGTTAGGCGGGAGAAAAACAATCTCCAAGACGCCAATATAAGGCTGAATGTGGAACTAAAAGACGTTCGGGGCCAGCTTGCAGACTCCAAGAAGGAGAATAAGAGGCTTCGACACGGCATTTTTAGTAAGTGCTTGAATGAATCCTTTAAAGGTATTCGGTGAAGAAGCCGACTAACAGCGTTACGTCTGTAGGTATGCTGACGGGTCGTCCCGCGGAGGAAATGCCCGGGTCTGCGGGTGATCTTCTGTCTGAGTTGTCACATCTGCACGAACAAGTTCGGCAGGTGATGCAGGGTGCTGCCCAGGCCTTGTGGCCGTCCGTCTCCCTGCCAGAGGGTGTTGTGGAGCTTGCGGAGAAGCTCAAAGGAGCGCGGCGGCGATTCCAATTATGGAAGATATCAGCATGCCGACAGGGTGCCAGAGAAGCCTGGGCCATGGTGAAGATGCGGTATACCAAAACAGACCCAAATCACATGGCCGAGGTCCGACCTGTGGGGCCTGCCGGAAAAGAGATTCCCGTTAGCTTAGTTTATGGGCAAGTAGAATTAGCCACAAAGTATTCCCAACAGGACTGTAAGCTAGACCGCCTGTTGGATGGTATAGAAGAAGAATTTAGTCAGTCTGCATGACTATGTAATTGAAGTGACATGTATAATGCCTTCTAGCTGGATTGTAGATCATTTGTCGTTGCGGACCTTTTCGCTTCAGCCTCCGGGCCCAATAGTCCGGAGTGTATCCGAATACCCGCTCAGTTATATAAGAACCGGGTATGCGTGGATACTAGGCGTAGGGGTCATTAGTGCTTTATCAGACAAGTGCCCAACTAGTTATGTTATATTACATGGGTAGTAAGAAACATCTTCCAGGGAGAATAGTTCCGTTAAGGGTTCCTTTCCCTGGGCAAGCATGCCCTAAAGTGCATGTCCGGACTGCGATGGGAAACACAGTAAAAACATCTGGGGGCAGATATGAAAAATAAGAGTCATCTTTTGTTCACGGGCCGAATATTCCCTTAAGAACGCTAGCTTTCGGCTTCACCTAGTCTGAGGTACACATCCGGCTGACCCGGCGGTAACAATCGCAGAGGTGCTCCCCTTATGCCCTAGCCGAATTAACAGGAATGTAGGGCATAAATACAAGAGCCAGGCAACCCAGCTTGGCCAAAACTTAAGTCATATCGATGCATATAATGGTGAAAAAAGGTACATGCGGAAGTATAACACATGTGTTGGGCATGAAGCCCGGATAAATAATTTAAGCTTCTGTGAAAGAAGCCCCCAGGTATGAAGAGTGCGGCTAGCACATCTGTAATATGCAAACAAGGCACAAGGTGACCCTTGAAGGCCTAGAGAAATAAGAAAAGAAAGAAAGAAAGGAAAACAAGACAGGTAATGTATTTGTGAAAAATGGACAAAGGGAGGGGACTAACATAGAGTCCGGTGCTACGCGTAGAATCTTCGGGGCCTGGCCACGTTCCATGGGTTCGGCTCGAGTCGACTGGTCGATGCATCCCGCAGTCGGTATGCTCCACCGGTCAGAACTTGGTCGATAATGAAGGGACCTTCCCATTTGGGCTCGATCTTGTTCTTTTCCTTATCCAGCAGGCGTAGAACTAGTTCGCCAATGTTATAAGTTTTGGCCCGTACTTCTCTGCTTTGGTATCTGCGAGCCTGTTGCTGATAAAAGCGGAACGGGCTTTGGCTACGTCGCGCTCCTCCTCCAAGGTGTACAGACTGTCCTGCCGATCGAGCTTGGCTTCTCTTTCTTCGTACATGTGCACTCTAGGTGAGTCATGAATTATGTCACAGGGCAAGACTGCCTTTGCGCCGTACACCATAAAGAAGGGTGTATATCCGGTACTGCAATTCGGCGTGGTCCGCAGCCCCCAGAGTACGGAGTCGAGCTCCTCTACCCAGTGCGTGTTAGACTCCATTAAGGAATGCACTAATCTAGGTTTAATGCCGCTCATTATAAGACCATTTGCTCGCTCGACTTGACCGTTGGTTTGTGGGTGATAGACTGAGGCATAATCGAGATTGGTGCCCATTTTGCTGCACCAGAGTTTTACCTCGTCGACCGTGAAGTTCGTGCCGTTATCAGTGATGATGCTGTGGGGGACGCCGTAACGGTGTACAACCCCAGATATGAAATCTATCACCGGTCTGGATTCGGCTGTTTTAACCGGTTTGGCCTCTATCCATTTGGTGAATTTATCCACCATGACCAATAAGTATTTTTTCTTGTGGGTTCCCCCTTTAAGGGGTCCAACCATGTCGAGCCCCCAGACCGCAAAGGGCCATGTAATGGGGATTGTTTGGAGGGCGGTGGGTGGCATGTGGCTTTGATTTGCAAAGAGCTGGCAACCGGCGCAACGTTGGACCAAGTCCTGTGCATCTGCCCGGGCCATTGACCAATAGAATCATGTACGGAAGGCCTTGCTTACAAGAGCCCGGGCTGCGGCCTGATGACCGTCGAGTCCGGCATGAATTTCTGCCAAAAGATTCCGCCCTTCCTCTTCGGAGATGCACCTTTGAAGGACTCCGGTAGTGCTTTTCTTGTACAATTCTCCCTCATGGACCCTGTAGGCCTTGGATCGCCGCACTATGCAGCGTGCCTCATTTTGGTCCTCCAGAAGTTCCTGTCTAGTTAGGTAGGCCAGGAATGGTTCTGTCCACGGGGCAATAATGGCCATTATTTCGTGGGTTGAAGGTGTTATTTCGGTGGCGGAGCCTTCGATTGTGTCAGAGAGTTCGGTATCGGGTATTTTGGCCGGGTCCGGACTATTGTTACCGGTGTCCCCTTCCCATGCTACGGATGGCTTGAAGATCCTTTCCAGAAATATGTTGGGGGGGGGACCGCGTCGCGTTTTGCGCCGATGCGGGCAAGGATATCTGCCGCCTGATTGTTTTCCCGAGCCACATGGTGAAAGTCGAGTCCCTTGAACCGAGCTGACATTTTTAGGACGGCATTTTGATAGGCCGCCATTTTCGGATCCTTGGCGTCGAAATCTCCGTTTATTTGGGATATTGCGAGGTTTGAATCCCCACGCACCTCCAGGCGTTGAATGCCCATGGAGACTGCCATCCGAAGACCATGCAACAGAGCTTCGTATTCGGCTGCATTGTTGGAATCTGTATACAATATTTGCAGTATGTACCGAATGGTATCTCCGGTTGGGGACGTCAGGACGACGCCAGCCCCTAGATCGGCCAGCATTTTAGAACCGTCGAAGTGCATGATCCAATTGGAGTATGCGCCGTACTCTTTAGGGAGTTCGGCCTCCGTCCATTCGGCGACGAAGTCGGCTAGTACTTGCGATTTAATGGCTCGGTGAGGTTTGTATGTTATGTCGAATGGGAGGAGCTCAATGGCCCATTTGGCAATCCGGCCCGTAGCGTCACGGTTTTTGATAATATCATTAAGTGGCACTTCTGAGGGTACTGTAATCGAACACTCTTGAAAGTAGTGTCGCAGTTTCCGCGATGCCATGAATACCGCATATGCTATTTTTTGGTAATGTGGATACTGTGATTTGCATGGACTAAGGACAGTGGATACATAGTATACCGGCTTTTGAAGAGGGAATTTGTGTCCATCTGCTTCCCGTTCGACAGCATTGGTTCGCCGATGTTTGGCGCAACCAGGATCAGGTTGGTTGCCAGAATGGCCTTTATTTCTTCCAATCCGGCTGTGGCCGTGTCCGTCCACTCAAAGTGTTCGGTGCGCCGAAGGAGGCGATAAAGGGGTAAAGCCCTTTCTCCCAAGCGCGAGATAAAGCGGCTTAGAGCCGCCACACATCCAGTTAGCTTCTGAATTTGTTTGAGGTCTGTTGGGGTAGCCAACTGTGACAACACTCGGATTTTGGCCGGATTAGCTTCGATACCTCTACTAGAGACAATGAATCCCAGGAGCTTTCCGGCTGGTACGCCAAAAACGCATTTTTCCGGATTGAGCTTGATGTCATATGTTCGGAGGTTGTCGAATGTGGGCCTCAAGTCATCTATCAAAGAATCGACGTGTTTGGTTTTGACGACCACATCGTCTACGTATGCCTCAACTCTTTTTCCAATTTGTTTCTCCAGACATGCCTGAATCATGCGCTGATATGTTGCGCCGGTGTTTTTGAGCCCAAAAGGCATTGTGTTGAAACAGAAGGGGCCGTATGGTGTGCTGAATGCCGTTGCGGCTTGGTCGGACTCCGCCATCTTGATTTGGTGGTTACCGGAGTAAGCGTCGAGGAAACACAATGACTCGTGTCCTGCGGTAGCGTCAATGATTTGATCGATGCGTGGGAGGGGGAAGGGATCCTTTGGGCAAGCTTTATTGAGGTCTTTGAAATCGACGCAAAGGCGCCAGGATTTGTCCTTCTTTGGTACCATCACCAGGTTTGCTAGCCAGTCCGGATGTTTTATTTCTCTGATGAATCCGGCCTCCAATAACTTGGCTAGTTCTTCTCCCATGGTTTGTCTCTTAGGTTCGGAGAAACGCCGAAGAGCTTGCTTGACCGGCTTGAATCCCTTCAGGATATTGAGGCTATGCTTGGCCAGCCTGCGCGGGATTCCTGGCATGTCTGAAGGATGCCAGGCGAATATGTCCCAATTCTCGCGCAGGAACTCTCGTAGTGCGGCGTCCACAGCGGGGTTTAACTGTGCCCTGATGGAGGCTGTTTTGGTAGGGTCCATTGGGTGGACATGGAATTTGACTATTTCATCCGCTGGTTTAAAAGAGGTGGACTTGGATCTCTTGTCGAGTATCACATCGTCCCTGTCCACTGTGGAGCATAGTGTGGTTAACTCCTCGGCCAAGAGGGCTTCTGATAATGCCTCGAGGGCCAATGCCGCTGTTTTGTTTTCGGCGCGGAGTGCTGTGTCCGGATCACTGGCGAGAGTGATGGTTCCGTTGGGTCCGGGCATTTTAAGCTTCATGTACCCATAATGGGGTACGGCTTGGAAGATTGTGAACGCCTCCCGTCCTAAAAGAGCGTGATAGCCACTGCTGAACGGGGCCACTTGGAATGTAATTTCTTCAGACCTGTAATTGTCCAGTGTGCCGAATACAACATCTAGTATGATTTTCCCAGCACAGTGTGCTTCCCGATTGGGGATAATTCCTCTAAAGGTTGTGCTACTTTGCTCGATGCGGTTCTAGTCTATTTCCATCTTTTGAAGGGTTTCCTCATAGATGAGGTTTAGTCCGCTGCCGCCGTCCATGAGTACTTTGGTGAGTCGAAAGCCGTCCACGATTGGACTGAGGACTAGTGCGGCTGGTGCTCGGGCTGTTCGGAATTTGGGTTCATCACTGGCATTGAAGGTAATAGCCGTGTCACTCCATGGATTTGTTGCTGCTACGTGGCAGATTTTGGCCATGCTGCGGAGTGTTCGCTTGAGCCTGTTATTTGATGCAAAGGTCTCGTACACTGTTAACACTGTATTGTTATCCACTGGATGGTGCTCTTTGGTATGTGGGATAAGAAGATCCTCACCACTTTTGGCCACCTGCCGGAGTATCCAACATGCTCTAAGGCTGTGTGTTGGTATCATATCCGCCGTGCTATGAATTTTGCAAGGTTCGTTGAGCCATCCCTCCAGTACGGTTCCTTGACCCGTAGAGGGTTTTTGCTTTTTGTTAGTTAACCCGGGTGTATTGTGATAGTGCACCCTTTTATTTCGTACTGGGTTTGTGTTCAGGGCCGGATTATCCCAAAAGTTTGTTTCAGTTTTCCAGGCACTTTCCATCGCACAGTACTTTCGTACTATGGACGCCAAGTCAGCGAAGCGTGTTATCTCACGGCGATTTATGGCGCTAAGGATTCCCTTGTCCGTGCAATTATTGCGGAAAAATAAGATTGCATCTTCCTCGCGACAGTCCTTAACCTTGTTCACCGCAAGGAGGAATCTGGCCCAGTAATGATGTACTGTTTCCTGGGGCTCTTGCCTGATATGGGAAAGGTCGCTTGTGTTTGGGTGGGTGGGTGGGTGGAATTGAATCCAAACCCCTACCCGATCTGGGATCCAGGGGCCGAGGAGTTTCCAATTCTGGAAGTTCCGGTTCCGGGATGTTACCCTCTAATCTTGGTCCGCTGTCTGACTCTAAGTTCATGGATTGGATGTTATCCTCCCGCGAACGGGCGTCCGGCTCGGAGAACTCGGGAATCCGGACATATTTGGTCCTCAGGATAGAGGAAAGGTCGCCGCATTGTTCCTCCACCACTACAATATGATGGGTGACCGGTGGAGAATTAATCTTCCTTTGATCGGGTTTAAGCCCAATCCAATCATAGTCCGTAGCGACTCCCAAGGCGGCGATGCGATCCAAGAGCTCGTTTAAGGAGGAGAGCTCCATTGGATCCATCTATTCGGCGAGTTCCGATTTGACGTGGAGGCTGTTTTCGATGACCCAAGAATTCATCGTCGACACGGCGGCCGAACAGGCGGTCATAATGAACCCGCCTAGCCGGAGAGTTTGGCCAACAGCCAAAGCTCCCCCAATAGTAGTACCGTCTTTAAAGACGAGACGAGACAACCTTCCTTCTGGCGATGGCCCAGAGGAACTCTCAATGAAAGCACCAATGTCGGTGTCAAAACCGGCGGATCTCAGGTAGGGGGTCCCGAACTGTGCGTCTAAGGAGGATGGTAACAGGAGGCAGGGGACACAATGTTTTACCGAGGTTCAGGCCCTCTTGATGGAGGTAAAACCCTACGTCCTGCTTGATTAATATTGATGATATGGGTAGTACAAGAGTTGATCTACCATGAGATCGGAGAGGCTAAACCCTAGAAGCTAGCCTATGGTATGATTGTATGTTGTCCTATGGACTAAAACCCTCCGGTTTATATAGACACCGGAGGGGCTAGGGTTACACAAGGTCAGTTACAAAGGAGGAGATATAAATATCCGTATTGCCTAGCTTGCCTTCCACGCCAAGTAGAGTCCCCTCCGGACACGAGATGAAGTCTTCAATCTTGTATCTTCATAATCCAACAGTCCGGCCAAAAGATATAGTCCGGCTGTCCGGAGACCCCCTAATCCAGGACTCCCTCAATGTATGTTGTGATTCCCTTAGTGGTGTCATGTGAACGTCGACTACATGACACTTCGCCATATTTCGGCCTAAGGGAATGCATTGTGGAGTAGTTATTAGATGAAGGATTGCGAGAGTGACACTAGCTTAAACCCTAGTTTATGCGCTATTCCATAAGGGACCGATTGGATCCAAAAGTTTAATGTTATGGTTAGAATTTATTCTTAATACTTTTCTCATAGTTGCAGATGCTTGCAAGAGGGTTAATCATAAGTAGGAGGTTTGTTCAAGTAAGTGATGGGGGACATGGCATGCAATTTCAAAAAAAAATTGTATGCTCATGCAAGATCTATCTAGGAGATGGATAGCAACGAGAGGAGGAGAGTGTCCCCACGTACCCTCGTAGACTGAAAGCGGAAGCGTTTGACAACACGGTTGAAGTAGTCGAACTTCTTCTCGTTCCGACCGATCAAGCACCGAACGTATGGCACCTCCGAGTTCTGCACACGTTCAGCTAGATGACGTCCCTCGAACTCTTGATCCAGCAAAGGGTCAAGGAAGAGTTCCATCAGCACAACGGCATGGTGACGGTGTTGGTGAAGTGA
Source organism: Triticum urartu (assembly GCF_056163025.1). NCBI lineage: Eukaryota > Viridiplantae > Streptophyta > Magnoliopsida > Poales > Poaceae > Triticum > Triticum urartu. The sequence goes on from NC_141877.1 coordinate 311,643,119, forward strand.
TCTGCACATGGCTTCTCCTAAGCACTACGTGAATATGACCGGAGGCGTAAACTATGGAGGGGGCACCGCACACGGCTAACAACTATTAATGTGTGTTCTAGCGGTGCCCCCTCATATATATAGGTTGGAGGGGAGGAGAGGCAACCAAGGGGGCACCCCAAGTAGGAGGAATCCTACTTGGGCGCCACCCAATTCGGCCTCCCCCTTCCATATTCTTCCGGAGGGGGAAGGAAGGAGGAGGGAGGAGAGAAGGATGGGGGAGGCCCAATTGCTCCCCTTCCTTTCTCTCTCCCCCTCTTTCCTTCCCCCTTATTTCGGCCTACATGGGGTGCACCAGCCCCCTAGGGGATGGTATGTCCCCTTCTTGGCCCCTTAGGCCCATGTAGTTGCTGGGGGGATGCCCAGAACCCCTTCCAGTGACCCTATATGTACCCGGTACCCCCGGAACACTCCCGGTGTCCGAATATCATTGTCCAATATATGAATATTTACCCATTGAACATTTTAAGATTCCTCGTCATGTCCATGATCTCATCCGGGACTTTGAACAACATTCGGTCACCAAATCACATAACTCATATAATAAAAAATCATCATCGAACGTTAAGCGTGCGGACCCTACGGGTTCGAGAACTATGTAGACATGACCGAGAGATATCTTCGGTCAATAACCAATAGCGGAACCTGGATGCTCATATTGGTTCCCACATATTCTATGAAGATCTTTATCGGTCGTACCAAAATGACAACATACGTTATTCCCTTTGTCATCCGTATGTTACTTGCCCGAGATTCGATCGTGGTATCTTCATACCTAGTTCAATATCATTACCGGAAAGTCTCTTTACTCGTTCCATAATGCATCATCCCGCAACTAACTCATTAGTCACATTGCTTGCAAGGCTTATAGTGATGTGCATTACCGAGAGGGCCCAGAGATACCTCTCCGATACACGGAGTGACAAATCCTAATATCGATCTATGCCAACTCAACAAACACCATCAGAGACACCTGTAGAGCATCTTTATAATCATAGGGTTACGTTGTGACGTTTGATAGCACACAAGGTGTTCCTCCAGAATTCGGGAGTTGCATAGTCTCATAGTCATAGGAACATGTATAAGTCATGAAGAAAGCAATAGCAATAAACTAAACAATCATAGTGCTAAGCTAACGGATGGGTCTAGTCCATCACATCATTCTCTAATGATGTGATCCCGTTCATCAAATGACAACACATGTCCATGGGTAGGAAACTTAACTATCTTTGATTAACGAGCTAGTCAAGTAGAGGCATACTAGGGACACCCTGTTTGTCTATGTATTCACACATGTACTAAGTTTCTGGTTAATACAATTCTAGCATGAATAATAAACATTTATCATGATACAAGGAAATATAAATAACAACTTTATTATTGCCTCTAGGGCATATTTCCTTCAGTCTCCCACTTGCACTAGAGTCAATAATCTAGATTACACAATAACGACCCCAACGCCCATGGAGTCTTGGTGCTGATCATGTTTTGCTCGTGAGAGAGACTTAGTCAACGGGTCTGCAACATTCATATCTATATGTATCTTGCGAATCTCTATGTCTCCCTCCTTGACTTGATCGCGGATGGAATTGAAGCATTTCTTGATGTGCTTGGTTCTCTTGTGAAATCTAGATTCCTTTGCCAAGGCAATTGCACCAGTATTGTCACAAAAGATTCTCATTGGACCTGATGCACTAGGTATTACACCAAGATCGAATATGAACTCCTTCATCCAGACTCCTTCATTTGCTGCTTCCGAAGCAGCTATGTATTCCGCTTCACACGTAGATCCCGCCACGATGCTCTGCTTAGAATTGCACCAACTGACAGCTCCACCATTTAATAAAAATACGTATCTGGTTTGTGACATAGAGTCATTCGGATCAGTGGCAAAGCTTGCATCAAAATAACCATTTACGGCGAGCTCTTTGTCACCTCCATAAACGAGAAACATATCCTTAGTCCTTTTCAGGTATTTCAGGATGTTCTTGACCGCTGTCCAGTGATCCACTCCTGGATTACTTTGGTACCTCCCTGCTAAACTAATAGCAAGGCACACATCAGGTCTGGTACATAGCATTACATACATGATAGAACCTATGGCTGAATCATAGGGAATGACTTTCATTTTCTCTCTATCTTCTGCAGTGGTCGGGCATTGGGCTGACTCAACTTCATACCTTGTAACACAGGCAAGAACCCTTTCTTTGCTTGATCCATTTTGAACTTCTTCAAAACTTTATTGAGATATGTGCTTTCTGAAAGTCCAATTAAGCGTATTGATCTATCTTTATAGATCTTGATGCCCAATATATAAGCAGCTTCACCGAGGTCTTTCATTGAAAAATTCTTATTCAAGTATCCTTTTATGCTATTCATAAATTCAGTATCATTTTTGATTAACAATATGTCATCCACATATAATATCAGAAATGCTATAGAGCTCCCACTCACTTTCTTGTTAATACAGGCTTCTCCAAAAGTTTGTATAAAACCATATGCTTTGATCACACTATCAAAGCGTATATTTCAACTCCGAGATGCTTGCACCAGTCAATAAATGGATCGCTGGAGCTTGCACAGTTTGTTAGCACCTTTTGGATCGATAAACCTTTCGGTTGCATCATATACAACTCTTCTTTAAGATATTCATTAAGGAATGCAGGTTTGACATCCATTTGCCAAATTTCATAATCATAAAATGCGGCAATTGCTAACATGATTCGGATGGACTTAAGCATCGTTACGGGTGAGAAGGTCTCATCGTAGTCAACTCCTTGAACTTGTCGAAAACCTTTCGCAACAAGTCAAGCTTTGTAGATAGTAACATTACCGTCAGCGTCAGTCTTCTTCTTGAAGATCCATTTATTCTCTATGGCCTGCCGATCATCGGGCAAGTCAACCAAAGTTCATGGCTTCAAGCCATTTTGCGGAATCTGGGCTCACCATCGCTTCCTCATAGTTCGTAGGTTCATCATGGTCTAACAACATGACCTCTAGAACAGGATTACCATATCACTCTGGTGCGGATCTTGCTCTGGTTGACCTACGAGGTTCGGTAGTAACTTGATCTGAAGTTTCATGATCATCGTCATTAACTTCCTCACTAATTGGTGTAGGAATCACTGGAACTGATTTCTGTGATGAGATACTTTCTAATTCGAGAGAAGGTACAATTACCTCATCAATTTCTACTTTCCTCCCACTCACTTCTTTCGAGAGAAACTCCTTCTCAAGAAAGTATCCATTCTTAGCAACGAATATCTTGCCTTCGGATCTGTGATAGAAGGTGTACCCAACAGTTTCCTTTGGGTATCCTATGAAGACACATTTCTCCGATTTGGGTTCGAGCTTATCAGGTTGAAGCTTTTTCACATAAGCACAACCCCATACTTTAAGAAACGACAAGTTGGGTTTCTTGCCAAACCACAGTTCATATGGTGTCGTCTCAACGGATTTCGATGGTGCCCTATTTAACGTGAATGCGGTTGTATCTAAAGCATAACCCCAAAACGATAGCGGTAAATCAGTAAGAGACATCATAGACCGCACCATATCTAATAAAGTGTGGTTACAATGTTCGGACACACCATTACGCTGTGGTGTTCCAGGTGGCGTGAGTTGAGAAACTATTCAGCATTGTTTCAAATGAAGACCAAACTCATAACTCAAATATTCACCTCCACAATCAGATCGTACAAACTTAATTTTCTTGTTACGATGAGTTTCCACTTCACTCTGAAATTCTTTGAACTTTTCAAATGTTTTAGACTTATGTTTCATCAAGACGATATAGCCATATCTGCTCAAATCATCTGTGAAGGTCAGAAAATAACAATACCCGCCGCGAGCATCAACACTCATCGGAACGCATACATCAGTATGTATTATTTCCAATAAGTCTGTTGCTCGCTCCATTGTTCCGGAGAACAGAGTCTTAGTCATCTTGCCCATGAGGCATGGTTCGCAAGTATCAAGTGATTCATAATCAAGTGATTCCAAAAGGCCATCAGCATGGAGTTTCTTCATGTGTTTTATACCAATATGACCTAAACGGCAGTGCCACAAATAAGTTGCACTATCATTATTAAACTTATATCTTTTGGCTTCAATACTATGAATATGTGTATCAGTACTATCGAGATTCAATGAAAATAGACCACTCATCAAGGGTGCATGACCATAAAAGATATTACTCATATAAATAAAACAACCATTATTCTCTGATTTAAATGAATAACCATATCGCATCAAACAACATCCAAATATAATGTCCATGCTTAGCGCTGGCACCAAATAACAATTATTCATGTCTAATACTAATCCCGAAGGTAGATGTAGAGGTAGCGTGCCGACTGCGATCACATCGACTTTGGAACCATTTCTCACGCGCATCGTCACCTCGTCCTTAGCCAATCTTTGCTTAATCCGTAGCCCTGTTTCGAGTTGCAAATATGAGCAAAGAACCAGTATCAAATACCCAGGCGCTACTGCGAGCATTAGTAAGGTACACATCAATAACATGTATATCAAATATACCCTTCACTTTGCCATCCTTCTTATCCGCCAAATACTTGGGGCAGTTCCGCTTCCAGTGACCAGTCCCTTTGCAGTAGAAGCACTCAGTCTCAGGCTTATGTCCAGACTTGGGCTTCTTCACTTGAGCAGCAACTTGCTTGCCATTCTTCTTGAAGTTCCCCTTCTTCCCATTTCCCTTCTTCTTGAAACTAGTGGTCTTGTTGACCGTCAACACTTGATGCTCCTTCTTCATTTCTACCTCCGTAGCCTTTAGCATTGCGAAGAGCTTGGGAATTGTCTTATCCATCCCTTGCATATTATAGTTCATCATGAAGCTTTTGTAGCTTGGTGGAAGTGATTGAAGAACTCTATCAATGACACTATCATCAGGAGGATTAACTCCCAGTTGAGTCAAGTGGTTGTGGTACCCAGACATTCTAAGTATATGTTCACTGACAAAACTATTCTCCTCCATCTTGCAGCTATAGAACTTATTGGAGACTTAATATCTCTCAATTCGGACACGAAGAACTATCGCAATGGTGCATACTAAGGGAGAACACTTATACCTTGAAATTTTAGTAAGGGATCATCTCATAATGCTACCGTCGTACTAAGAAAAATAAGATGCGCAAAATATAAACATCACATGCAATCAAAATATGTGACATGATATGGCCATAATCATCTTGTGCCTTTGATCTCCATCTCCAAAGTACTGTCATGATCTCTATCGTCACCTGCATGACTGTTGGGGAACGTAGTAATTTCAAAAAAATTCCTATGCACATGCAGGATCATGGTGATGTATAGCAATGAGAGGGCAGAGTGTCGTCCATGTACCCTCGTAGACCGTTAAGCGGAAGCGTTATGACAATGCGGTTGATGTAGTCGTACGTCTTCATGATCGACCGATCCTCGGTACCGAACATACGCACCTCCGTGTTCAGCACACGTTCCGCTCGGTGACGTCCCGCGAACTCACGATCCAGTAGAGCTCGGGGAAGAGTTTTGTCAGCACGACGGCGTGGTGATGATGTTGATGAAGCTACCACAGCAGGACTTCGCCTAAACACCGCTACAGTATGCCTGAGGTGGATTATGGTGGAGGGGGGCACCGCCCACGGCTGGGAGAGATCTTTGTGATCAACTTGTGTGTCTAGAGGTGCCCCCCTGCCCCTTTATATAAAGGAGCAAGGGGGAGGCCGGCCGGCTCTTGTTGGCGCGCCTAGGAGGAGGAATCCTCCTCCTAGTAGGAGTAGGATTCCTCCCTTTCCTAATCCTACTAGGAGGGGGAAAGGCATGGAGAGAAAGAGAAGTAAAGGGGGGCGCCGCCCTCCCTTCTCCTAGTCCAATTCGGACAGGGGGAAGGGGGCACGCTGCCTGCCCTAGGCCGGCCCCTCTCTCTTTCCCCTATGTCCCAACAAGGCCCATTAGTCCCCGGGGGGTTCCGGTAACCCCTCCGGTACTCCGGTAAAATCCCGATTTCACCCAGAACTATTCCGATGTCCAAATGTAGGCTTCCAATATATCAATCTTTATTTCTCGACCATTTCGAGACACCTCGTCATGTACGTGATCACATCCGGGACTCCGAACTACCTTCGGTACATCAAAACATGTAAATTCATAAAACCGATCGTCACAGAATTTTAAGCGTGCGGACCCTACGGGTTCGAGAACTATGTAGACATGACCGAGACACGTCTCCGGTCAATAACCAATAGCGGAACCTAGATGCTCATATTGGTTCCTACATATTATACGAAGATCTTTATCTGTCAAACCGCACAACACTATACGTTGTTCTCTTTGCCATCGGTATGTTACTTTCCCGAGATTTGATCGTCGGTATCCAATACCTAGTTCAATCTCGTTACCGGCAAGTCTCTTTACTCGTTCCGTAATACATCACCCAATAACTAACTCATTAGGTATCATGTTTGCAAGGCTTATAGTGATGTGTATTACCGAGAGGGCCCAGAGATACCTCTCCGACAATCGGAGTGACAAATCCTAATCTTGATCTATGCCAACTCAACAAGTACCATCGGAGACACCTGTAGAGCACCTTTATAATCACCCAGTTACGTTGTGACGTTTAGTAGCACACAAAGTGTTCCTCCGGTATTCGGGAGTTGCATAATCTCATAGTCATAAGAACATGTATAAGTCATGAAGAAAGCAATAGCAGTAAACAAACGATCAAGTGCTAAGCTAACGGAATGGGTCAAGTCAATCACATCATTCTCCTAATGATGTGATCCCATTGATCAAATAACAACTCATGTCTATGGTTAGGAAACTTAACCATCTTTGATCAATGAGCTGGTCAAGTAGAGGCATACTAGTGACACTATGTTTGTCTATGTATTCACACATGTAGTATGTTTCCAGTTAATACAATTCTAGCATGAATAATAAACATTTATCATGAAATAAGGAAATAAATAATAACTTTATTATTGCCTCTATGGAATATTTCCTTCAGTCTCCCACTTGCACTAGAGTCAATAATCTTGATTACACAATAATGATTTTAACACCCATGGAGCCTTGGTGCTGATCATGTTTTGCTCGTGGAAGAGGCTTAGTCAACGGGTCTGCAACATTCAGATCCGTATGTATCTTGCAAATCTCTATGTCTCCCACTTGGACTTGATCCCGAATGGAGTTGTAGCGTCTCTTGATGTGCTTGGTTCTCTTGTGAAATCTGGATTCCTTTGCCAAAGCAATTGCACCAGTATTGTCACAAAAGATTTTCATTGGACCCGATGCACTAGGTATGACGCCTAGATCGGATATGAACTCCTTCATCCAGACTCCTTCATTCGCTGCTTCCGAAGCAGCAATGTACTCCGCTTCACATGTAGATCCCGCCACGACGCTCTATTTAGAACTGCTCCAACTGACAGCTCCACCATTTAATATAAACACATATCCGGTTTGCGATTTAGAATCGTCCGGATCAGTGTCAAAGCTTGCATAAACGTAACCATTTACGATGAGCTCTTTGTCACCTCCATAAGTGAGAAACATATCCTTGGTCCTTTTCAGGTACTTCAGGATGTTCTTGACCGCTGTCCAGTGATCCACTCCTGGATTACTTTGGTACCTCCCTGCTAAACTCATAGCAAGGCACACATCAAGTCTGGTACACTGCATTGCATACATGATAGAGCCTATGGCTGAAGCATAGGGAACACTTTTCATTTTCTCTCTATCTTCTGCAGTGGTCGGGCATTGAGTCTTACTCAACTTCACACCTTGTAACACAGGCAAGAACCCTTTCTTAGCTTGATCCATTTTCAACTTCTTCAAAACTTTATCAAGGTATGTGCTTTGTGAAAGTCCAATTAAGCGTCTTGATCTATCTCTATAGATTTTGATGCCCAATAAATAAGCAGCTTCACCGAGGTCTTTCAGTGAAAAACTTATATTCAAGTATCCTTTTATGCAGTCCAGAAATTCTATATCATTTCCAATCAACAATATGTCATCCACATATAATATTAGAAATGCTACAGAGCTCCCACTCACTTTCTTGTAAATACAGGCTTCTCCAAAAGTCTGTATAATACCATATGCTTTGATCACACTATCAAAACGTTTATGCCAACTCCGAGATGCTTGCACCAGTCCATAAATGGATCGCTGGAGCTTGCACACTTTGTTAGCTCCCTTTGGATCAATAAAACCTTCAGGTTGCATCATATACAACCCTTCTTCCAGAAATCCATTCAGGAATGCAGTCTTTACATCCATTTGCCAAATTTCATAATCATAAAATGCGGCAATTGCTAACCTGATTCGGACGGACTTAAGCATCGCTACGGGTGAGAAGGTCTCATCGTAGTCAACTCCTTAAACTTGTCGAAAACCTTTTGCAACAAGTCGAGCTTTGTAGACAGTAACATTACCGTCAGCGTCTGTCTTCTTCTTGAAGATCCATTTGTTCTTGATGGCTTGTCGATCATCGGGCAAGTCAACCAAAGTCCACACTTTGTTCTCATACATGGATCCCATCTCAAACTTCATGGCCTCAAGCCATTTTGAGGAATCTGGGCTCATCATCGCTTCTTCATAGTTCGTAGGTTCATCACGGTCAAGTAACATGACCTCCAGAACTGGATTACCGTACCACTTTGGCGCGGATCTTGCTCTAGTTGACCTACGAGGTTCGGTAGTAACTTGATCTGAAGTTTCATGATCATCATCATTAGCTTCCTCACTAATTGGTGTAGATGTCATAGGAACTGGTTTCTGTGATGAACTACTTTCCAATAAGGGAGCAGGTACAGTTACCTCATCAAGTTTTACTTTACTCCCACTCACTTCTTTCAAGAGAAACTCCTTCTCTAGAAAGGATCCATTCTTAGCAACGAATATTTTTGCCTTCGGATCTGTGATAGAAGGTGTACCCAATAGTTTCCTTTGGGTATCCTATGAAGACACATTTCTCCGATTTGGGTTCGAGCTTATCAGGTTGAAGCTTTTTCACATAAGCATCGCAACCCCAAACTTTAAGAAACGACAACTTTGGTTTCTTGCCAAACCACAGTTCATAAGGTGTCGTCTCAACGGATTTTGATGGTGCCCTATTTAACGTGAATGCAGCCGTCTCTAAAGCATAACCCCAAAATTATAGCGGTAAATCAGTAAGAGACATCATAGATCGCACCATATCTAGTAAAGTATGATTACAACGTTCGGACACACCATTACGTTGTGGTGCTCCGGGTGGCGTGAGTTGCGAAACTATTCCGCATTGTTTCAAATGTAGGCCAAACTCGTGACGCAAATATTCTCATCCACGATTAGATCGCAGAAACTTTATTTTCTTGTTACGATGATTTTCCACTTCACTCTGAAATTCTTTGAACTTTTCAAATGTTTCAGACTTATGTTTCATTAAGTAGATAGACCCATATCTGCTCAAATCATCTGTGAAGGTAAGAAAATAACGATACCCGCTGTGAGCTTCAATATTCATCGGACCACATACATCAGTATGTATGATTTCCAACAAATCTGTTGCTCACTCCATAATTCTGGAGAACGGCGGTTTAGTCATCTTGCCCATAAGGCATGGTTGTGATTCATAATCAAGTGATTCCAAAAGTCCATCCGTATGGAGTTTCTTCATGCGCTTTATACCAATATGACGCAAACGGCAGTGCCACAAATAAGTTGCACTATCATTATCAACTCTGCATCTTTTGGCTTCAACATTATGAATATGTGTATCACTACTATCGAGATTCAACAAGAATAGACCAATTTTTAAGGGTGCATGACCATAAAAGATACTACTCATATAAATAGAACAACCATTATTCTCATATTTAAATGAATAACCGTCTTGCATCAAACAAGATCCAGATATAATGTTCATGCTTAACGCTGGCACCAAATAACAGTTACTTAGGTCCAAAACTAATCCCAAAGGTAGATGTAGATGTAGCGTGCCGATGGCGATCACATCGACTTTGTAACCATTTCCCACGCGCATCGTCACCTCGTCCTTAGCCAGTCTTCACTTAATCCGTAGTCCCTGTTTTGAGTTGCAAATATTAGCAACAGAACCAGTATCAAATACCCAGGTGCTACTGAGAGCTCTGGTAAGGTACACATTAATAACATGTATATCACATATACCTTTGTTCACTTTGCCATCCTTCTTATCCGCCAAATACTTGAGGCAGTTCCGCTTCCAGTGACCAGTCTGTTTGCAGTAGAAGCACTCAGTCTCAGGCTTAGGTCCAGACTTGGGTTTCTTCTCCTGAGCAGCAACTTGTTTTCCGTTCTTCTTGAAGTTCCCCTTCTTCTTCCCTTTGCCCTTTTTCTTGAGACTGGTGGTCTTATTGACCATCAACACTTGATGCTCCTTCTTGATTTCTACCTTCGCAGCCTTTAGCATCGCGAAGAGCTCGGGAATAATCTTATTCATCCCTTGCATATTATAGTTCATCACGAAGCTTTTGTAGCTTGGTGGAAGTGATTGAAGAACTCTGTCAATGACACTATCAACAGGAAGATTAACTCCCAGTTGAGTCAAGTGATTATGATACCCAGACATTTTGAGTATATGCTCACTGACAGAACTATTCTCCTCCATCTTGCAGCTATAGAACTTATTGGAGACTTGATATCTCTCAATCTGGGCATTTGCTTGAAATATTAACTTCAACTCCTGGAACATCTCATATGCTCCATGACGTTCAAAACATCGTTGAAGTCCCAGTTCTAAGCCGTAAAGCATGGCACACTGAACTATCAAGTAGTCATCAGCTTTACTCTGGCAAACGTTCTTAACGTTGTCTGCAGCATCTGCAGCAGGCCTGGCACCCAGCGGTGCTTCCAGGATGTAATTCTTCTGTGCAGCAATGAGGATAATCCTCAAGTTACGGACCCAGTCCGTGTAATTGCTACCATCATCTTTCAACTTTGCTTTCTCAAGGAACACATTAAAATTCAACGGAACAACAGCACGGGCCATCTATCTACAACAACATAGATAAGCAAAATACTATCGGGTACTAAGTTCATGATAAATTTAGTTCAATTAATCATATTACTTAAGAACTCCCACTTAGATAGACATCCCTCTAATCATCTAAGTGATCACGTGATCCATATCAACTAAACCTTAACCGATCATCACGTGAAATGGAGTAGTTTTCAATGGTGAACATCACTATGTTGATCATATCTACTATATGATTCACGCTCGACCTTTCGGTCTCAGTGTTCCGAGGCCATATCTGCATATGCTAGGCTCGTCAAGTTTAGCCCGAGTATTTTGCATGTGCAAAACTGGCTTGCACCCATTGTAGATGGACGTAGAGCTTATCACACCCGACCATCACGTGGTGTCTTGGCACGACGAACTTTGGCAACGATGCATACTCAGGGAGAACACTTTTAACTTGAAATTTAGTGAGAGATCATCTTATAATGCTACCATCAAACAAAGCAGAATAAGATGCATAAAGGATAAACATTACATGCAATCAATATAAGTGATATGATATGGCCATCATCATCTTCTGCTTGTGATCTCCATCTCCGAAGCACCGTCATGATCACCATCGTCACCGGCGCGGCACCTTGATCTCCATCGTAGCATCATTGTCGTCTCACCAACTATTGCTTCTACGACTATCGCTACCGCTTAGTGATAAAGTAAAGCAATTACAGGGCGATTACATTGCATACAATAAAGCGACAACCATATGGCTCCTGCCAGTTGCCGATAACTCCGTTACAAAACATGATCATCTCATACAATAAATATAGCATCATGTCTTGACCATATCACATCACAACATGCCTTGCAAAAACAAGTTAGACGTCCTCTACATTGTTGTTGCAAGTTTTACGTGGCTGCTACGGGCTGGGCAAGAACCGTTCTTACCTATGCATCAAAACCACAACGATAGTTCGTCAAGTTGGTGTTGTTTTAACCTTCTCAAGGGCCGGGCGTAGCCACACTCAGTTCAACTAAAGTTGGAGAAACTGACACCCGCCAGCCACCTGTGTGCAAAGCACATCGGTAGAACCAGTCTCGCGTAAGTGTACGCATAATGTCAGTCCGGGCCGCTTCATCCAACAATACTGCCGAACCAAAGTATGACATGCTGGTAAGCAGTATGACTTGTATCGCCCACAACTCACTTGTGTTCTACTCGTGCATATAACATCTACGCGTAAAACCTGGCTCGGATGCCACTGTTGGGGAACATATTAATTTCAAAAAAATTCCTACGCACACGCAGGATCATGGTGATGCATAGCAACTAGAGGGGAGAGTGTCGTCCACGTACCCTCATAGACCATTAAGTGGAAGCGTTATGACAATGCGGTTGATGTAGTCGTACGTCTTCACGACCGACCGATCCTCAGTACCGAACGTACGGCACCTCCGCGTTCAGCACACGTTCAGCTCGGTGATGTCCCACGAACACACGATCCAGTAGAGCTCGGGGAAGAGTTTCGTCAGCACGATGGCGTGGTGACGATGTTGTTGAAGCTACCGCAGCAGGGCTTCGCCTAAACACCGCTACAGTATGACCGAGGTGGATTATGGTGGTGGGGGGCACCGCACACGGCTAGGAGAGATCTTTGCGATCAACTTGTGTGTCTAGAGGTGCCCCATGCCCCTGTATATAAAGGAGTAAGGGGGAGGCCGGCCAGCCCTTGTTGGCGTGCCTAGGAGGAGGAATCCTCTTCCTAGTACGAGTAGGATTCTTCACTTTTCCTAGTCCTACTAGGAGGGGGAAAGGCAGGGAGAGAAAGAGAAGGAAAGGGGGGCGCCGCCCTCCCTTCTCCTAGTCCAATTCGGGCAGGGGGAAGGGGGCGTGCTGCCTACCCTAGGCCGGCCCCTCCGGTACTCCGGTAAAATCCCGATTTCACCCAGAACTATTCTGATGTCCAAATATAGGCTTCCAATATATCAATCTTTATATCTCGACCATTTCGAGACTCCTCGTCATGTGCGTGATCACATCCGGGACTCCGAACTACCTTCAGTACATCAAAACATATAAACTCATAAAACCGATCATCACAGAACTTTAAGCGTGTGGACCCTACGGGTTCGAGAACTATGTAGACATGACCAAGACACGTCTCCAGTCAATAACCAATAGCGGAACCTGGATGCTCATATTGGTTCCTACATATTCTATGAAGATATTTATCGGTCAAACCGCACAACACCATACGTTGTTCTCTTTGTCATCGGTATGTTACTTGCCCGAGATTCGATCGTCGGTATCCAATACCTAGTTCAATATCGTTACCGGCAAGTCTCTTTAATCGTTCCGTAATACACCACCCCGTAACTAAATCATTAGTTATCATGCTTGCAAGGCTTATAGTGATGTGTATTACCGAGAGGGCCCAGAGATACCTCTCCAACAATCGGAGTGACAAATCCTAATCTTGATCTATGCCAACTCAACAAGTACCATCGGAGACACCTGTAGAGCACCTTTATAACCACCCAGTTACTTTGTGACGTTTGGTAGCACACAAAGTGTTCCTCCGGTATTCGGGAGTTGCATAATATCATAGTCATAAGAACATGTGTAAGTCATGAAGAAAGCAATAGCAGTAAACAAACGATCAAGTGCTAAGCTAACGGAATGGGTCAAGTGAATCACATCATTCTCCTAATGATGTGATCCCATTGATCAAATAACAACTCATGTCTATGGTTAGTAAACTTAACCATATTTGATCAATGAGCTAGTCAAGTAGAGGCATACTAGTGACACTATGTTTGTCTATGTATTCACACATGTACTATGTTTCCGGTTAATACAATTCTAGCATGAATAATAAACATTTGTCATGAAATAAGGAAATAAATAATAAGTTTATTATTGCCTCTAGGGCATATTTCCTTCAATGACACCATGATCTCCATCATCTTGATCTTTATCAACGTGTCGTCACATGGTTGTCTCGCCAACTATTGCTATTGCATAGCGATAATGTAAAACAATTATATGGCGCTTGCATCTTATGCAATAAAGAGACAAGCATAAGGCCCATGCCAGTTGCCAATAACTTTAACAAAACATGATCATCTCATACAAAAATTTATATCTCATCATGTCTTGCACTACAAAAAAATACACTTTCGTGATGATATGTGTTTGTCACAGTAGGTCACTTTTTTTGTCATGCATGTACATCCATGACAAATTTATGACAGAATCAAGATAGTCATACCTGTGATGTTGTAGAAGTGTTCCACGACATTACCAAAATTATCATCACGGAAGTGTCCACTTCCATAACGATAAATCGCGTGTCACAGAAGTGCTTTCGTCAAGGGTGACTGACACATGGCATCCACCGTAACGGAACGTCGTTAAGCTATCGGGTCGGGTTTTGGATCCGATAACCCGTTAACAGCCCCGACTAATGGGGATTGTCCACATGTAAAATCATCATTGGCTAGAGGAAACACGTGTCAGCTCATCGTCAGGACAGATGTCATCCACTCACTGGACAGAAGGCGCCTATGATACGTCGACACATGGCACGGCCCAACAAGTTTAAATGGGCCGACCCAACTAGAGGCCCATAGGATTTTGCGGGCCATAATGGGCCGGCCCAGCTAAAGGCCCACGAAATTTTGCGGACCATAATGGGCTGGCCCAGCTAAAGCCCCACAAGATTTTGCGGGCCATAATGGGCCGGCCCAGGTAAAGGCCCATGAGATTTTTTTTGTGCCATAATGGGCCGGCCCAGGTAAAGGCCACAAGATTCTTGCGGGTCATAATGGGCCGGCCCAGCTAAAGGCCCACGAGATTTCGCCGAGATTAATGGGCCGGCCCAGCTGTAGGCCCACAAGATTTTGAGGACCCTAGTAGGCCGGCCCATTAACTGGCTGCCATGTTTTGGGCCAAATGCCGACCAATATTTGATCCGGTCCATTAATGGCCTGCCATGCTCCGGGCCTAATAGTGGCCCATATGAGATCCGGCCCGTTAAAAGCCTACCACGTTCTGGGCCAAATTACGGCCCAGATCAGGTCCGGCCCTTTAAGAGGCTTTGGGCTCAATTATGGCCCATATCAGATTCGACCCATCAACTGGACACTATGCTTTTGGGCCCACTTGCTAAAGGCCCACTTAGTAATTCGGCCTGATATTAGTTTTGGCCTGTTAAGGGCCCGTTTAACATTTCGGCCCTATATTAAATTTCGCCTATTAAAAGCCCGTCATATAGTTGGGCCTAACTATGGCCCGGTTTGCATCCGGCCTGCTCGCAACCGATATCTGATTGGGCCAAACAAGGACCCAGACAATTTTGGCCTATTAAAAGCCTGCGATTTGATTCGCACTATCATGGGTCGGGGTTCATTTCAGGCTGCTGCGTAACTAGTAGGAATTAAGAACAAACCTACTCTATACAATAAAGAAATTACGGCATAGTAACTAAGAATAAACCTACACTACACAATAAAGGATTTAAGGTATATTACATCCACTAGGCATCAAAGTTTGCCACCAGTGATCATAAAGCGCAATGAAGAAGAAGATTACAAAAACTGGGCACCATTGCAATGTAACAAAATAATACTGAACCGAGACCACTTCCAAGACAGTTCAAGAAAGGTTAGCCTTGCGGGGGAACTACTGCGCAAGCTACTGAGCAAGGTTGTGAGACCGGCCTAGCATGTTGGTCATAGCTTCCAGGTGTAGCTGTTTAGCGATGAGGTTCGCATTGGTGTTCTCCGCAATCTTTCTTAGAGATAGGACTTCAAGTCGAAGTTGAGTTGTAGAATGCCTTTCTGCTTGATCTTGGGACTGAAGAAGTTGAACTGATTCAGACAATGAATTCTGTGAGCTTGTCTGACTGTTAGTCTCAAGTAACTTGAACACTGCATCAAGACAAGACTTTGGGGTTGTCTTGCTATCTTCAAGATGTTTTGCCTTTTCTTTGCTGCAATATATGTTGGGTTTGTCTCACAACCTTCAGCAGACTTGTGCATGCCATCAGGCATATCACCCTGAAACAAAGCAGAGAGATGACAGGTTTTGCACGTGTATAAACAAAGATGATAACTGTTCTGTCAATTCTATCCCATTTCAAATTAGAAAATAAAGAGTATGTTCAAAATATCAATAGCATAATTTGGCATTGTTCATAATGCAGGGAGCTTCACCACACTACTGGATTACCATGTCAACATAACAAGCATAGATGAAGGGCAAAGAAAATCATTGTATCTATTTTGGATAATGTGCATGGCATGTTGTTCATATCATCAGCCACACCAGTAAGATAAAACAGGAGATGGCAAGGTGCAAACGTGGGCTGCTTCACCACACACTGGATTATAGATCCACAAAAACAAGCATACATATAGGGAGTATTAAGTAATGTGCATGGTATGAATAAGGAATTTGGTTTTACAAGTAAAACTTAGAACTTATGGTTCTTACAAACATGCATTTTGGTAGAAACAACAAACTAAACAGCAGTAAACGATAGGGAGTATGAGCAAATTAAACAGGAGTTGAGGATAAAGGATTTAGAAGGACTGACTTACATTAACAGTTAACACCGGCTTTATAATGCCCTTCTCCATGGCAAGGGAAGGATAACTCAAGAATTTCAGCACAGAATCTTCTTCATAAGCATTGCCTGTACTCTACATTTTGTAGAGAGTAATTATAGATATGATAATACTGGAAGGGATAGAGGATAATGAAGATAAGATGCAGATTGATGCTACATAATCAACTACCAATCCCTGGAAGTACAAGCGTTACAGGACAAAATGTACTGACAAGAGCAATGGGCTACACTTCTACGCTGGCATTGTCTGTGTATTCTACTTGTTGGTAAGATCAAATATAGATCTAATATTTTTTAGTAAATGGTGGGCGAGGGAGATAAGATGCAGAATGCTACAAAATGAACCAATCCCTTTTCCCATAATACAAGAGTGTTTTGAACACTGGTGTACTGTACAAAACGTTCTTATATTATGGGACAGAGGGAGTAGCTGTTAATGTAAGTATAGTGATAGACCATGTTCAGTCCTTACAAGAGGACGGCAGAGCTAAACCTCTTCAAAAGCATTGGGTTGATTCTAAATTTATGTAAAAGTCCATACGGATCTTATAATGTCCACCAAATGGACGATTACGAGGCTAACATGTGCAGTGATGCTACATAATCAAACAGCTATGAAAGTAATTATGGTCATACAGGGCAAGAGGTACTCACAAGAGCAATGCAGTGTGCAGTATAGTTGCAAGATTCTGTGGTCCCTTGAGAACGAATGTTCTTCTGCTAACAGTTTTCATACAAGTGAGACATTAAGGCAAATGCAGAAATGTAGTTCAAATTGTGATGTGATATCATAGACAGTACCTTACGCTGCAGCCGAGACCAATGTGTAACAAGATTATTCTAGTCACTGTCGGATAAATGTAGCACCGGAGACTTTATAGAAATTTCGTTCAGAGGCTTGCCATCGAAGTGCGCTTGCCTCAGGTAGGAACGATACTTCATCAACGAGTGCTTGAAAAGCGCAACCAACCCTTGCTCGTCATCACAATCCAGTTTGCGCCTCGCCTATTTAAAAGAATGAAATCTTGTGTCTTCTGTCAGCAGAAACATATGCAGTAATGACCATTAATAACATTAGTACATTACTTACGCGTAAGTTGCGGAGGAAGACTGGAAATTGTTCTGTGTCTGCGGTATAATCTTTTCATGAAGGAAAGATGCGCACAAAGTTCCTGACAACATAAGCTTCGTCTTCTAAACTGGGAAGAAATGGAGCAGGGGTCCTATTTGCTGCAATTGGGGCTCTCTCTGGTTCGAAAAGGGATTTGGCAACTGGATTTGGTGTACTCTTTGCTGGAATGGGGGTTTTGCGTCGTATAGCTGGTGCTATGTCAACTGGCATAATCATACTATTTGCTGCAGTTGGGGTCTGCTAAGTTGGGGCATCAGAAATGACCAGTTTAGTAGGGCTAGAGTCTGCTAGAGTTGGGGTATTTTGTGGCTCAGGTGATATTGCAACTACACCTAATGGGCTATTTGATTTATCAGGTGCCACTATATTTTCCAAATACTTTTCTTGTGCTCCTCCATGATCAGCAATCACCCTCTTCCTTTTGAACGTCTGATACATAAGAACAGCATTTGAATGGATAAATATGGTATGATGACAGATGTAATATGTACTGAAAATGGATAGGCAGGGCGTATCCATTGTTTGCTTCAAACTAAGAACTAAATTCTAAGAGTTGAAAAGAAAGTAGAGTAACCATGTTAAGATCTATTTTCTGGTTGAGATCAAAAAGTTGAGGAGATATGAAGTACCACCTCTCTTGCGGCGCCGTGTAGGCATTGGGGGTGCGATGGCTGTTGGTGGCGTTGAAGCAGATCTTCGACAGTAGACGGGTGCATCGGGGGATAAGTCCCGTTGCGGTGGAAGAGAAGGTCGTGTGAGCGGCCCCGGCAAAGAGGACGACGGCGCCGATGAAGCGAGAGGACGCGATGCAAGGCTATTGGTCCGTTGCCATGGATGAGAAATGTCCATCTCTAGCAGTGGACGACGCGGTCTTGGTAGGCACTCCGGCATGGTGGAGGACGGTGGCAATGGATGTGGTGGAGGACGGCGGCGATGGATGGGGTGGCGGGCGGAGGCTGGTGTGGGAATGGGGTATTCTAGCGCGGACGGTGTATGAATTGGAAAATGGAGGGAGAGGTATGGGGAACCATGTTTTTGGGACGCGCCTGTCTGAAATATGGGAAAGTTACGAACTTATCCCCCGTTTCAAATTTGGACGTCTCATTGGTTGGGGATAGGACGGTAATCTTGCATCTCCCAAATATTTGCCGGTAACTATTTCGGGCGAGGAGAGGGTGTTTTGCCGCCCACGGTTGGCGCCCATGGTGTATGAACGGGTCTAACAGGTAGGGCGGTTGTGTCACGTCTGATGGAAGTTACACATCTGCCCCTATTTAAAATATTAGCCTACATCTATTTCGGACGAGGAGAGGGTGTTTTGCCGCCCACCGTGTATGAATGGGGAATGGAGGGAGAAACAGAGGTCTTTCGGACGAGCTTGAATCAAATGAGTTTTCCCGCCCATGTTTGACGCCCACCGTGTCGGAATGGGCTCAGAGGCGGTCGTGTCACGTCTAATTGAAGTTACTAACCTACCCCTATTTAGAGCAGTGGAAATCGGGCCGATGGATTGTCCGTGTAATGGGTAGACAGTAATTTCCATCTCCCAAACACATGGCTTCGGGCAGCCGATGTGGGAGTGGACATTTTGTTGTTTCTTTCGAATTTTGGGACAATAAGCATCCACGTTTACCCTGGCAACTAAATTTGAATCCATTTTGTATCCCTATATGAATCTTTATAAATCATTCTATGTGTTTTTATATATCTTCAAAAGGACGACAAAGATGTATTCCACTGTCATATATGAATATGGTTTACAAATGCCGATACTCAAATTTAGAAACTAGAATCCAGTTTAAGGTGAATTCGAATATTTGGAACACTTCATGTCCAACTCAAATGTCACACGCAACATAATGTGTACTCCCATTTAGATGTATCAATATTCAAATACCGAGTCAATCAACCAAGAATGTACGGAACTAACAGACATATAAACACTTATAGAGTATATGGATCAGTAATATCAACTAACATACATAAGCCAGGCCGCTATACTTTTTTTTGGCTACAATAGCATCCTTTTTTTAGCCAGCATCTTGGCCCTTTCCGATGCGTGCCACTTATGGTCCATCTATACTACTATTGATGAATGCACATTCAGCCCGATTGGCATATTTGTAGGTCTGGCACAACAATCCAAATGAAATGTCTCCGAGTCTTATCAATTAATACAGACTTGTGCTCAAATAAAATTACAAACAAAAAACAAAAAACCAATTATTACATGATCTCTAAAACAAATGGTTTGATTGATTACATGAACAGAGAACACAAAGGTTATTCCACTATGGAAAGAACATTTCACTTATGATTTACCAAGTAGGAATTTAATTTCCTTTTTTCCTTCAGGACCTTAACAATCTGGTCAGTCTCAGCTTGCTTCGTTTTTAAATCCACCAAATATTTAATGGTTGTCTTGAGTACTTCTTGTGATTGTGTTGTTTGCTTCCTCAACATGTCAACTTCATCTCTAAGTGCAGAAGCAGAATCTCTTTCTACCACTAGTTTAGCCTCTAGAGCATCAGCAGTTGGCAATTCATAATGCACGATTGGGCCGGTGCCACTATTGTGGAATGATGCAATGTCCATGGGGACCTTGCTCTTTGATCTTGGGCTAACCTGTTTTGCCATTAAAGTTCCGATTGGATTCAGAAAAGTTGAAGTTAGCAAAACATCTCAACTGGGAGTTATAACAGCAAACCAGTTAAACAAACAAGGAATTAAAGAGTTTCAATTGGATGCTAAAAAGTAGTTATTAACATCATTGTAACCCGTTGTTGTAGCAGCAAAGCAGTTAAACAAACAAGTAGATATTTATGTTAAGGCAAACAGGTAATTCTTAACAATAAGTATCAAACACATAGATAGGCTCAGTCTACAATATGATTAACAGGCTGCGCCATTATGTAATTAGTAGCAAACTAAATTAAGCCAAGCAACGTAATTGAACAATTTTGCAATAAGTCGCTAACTAAAATTCCGAGAAGCAGGTAACTGAACTTACGCTAGTTCTTTGTACTGGCACGCTGCAACTTCTTTTTCGCTTACAAGGTTGTATGAAGGAGTCCATGACATCAATTACTTGGATACGTAGTCCCAATACTTCTTTCTTCCCACACTGCATGGGTAAGTCAAATGGTTAATCTGGTAAGATGGTGCATCCTTGATATGTTATATGAGGACGTGTAGTCAGACTAGTTGTAGCCAAACACATCACACTAGCTTTTACTGTATATTTCATGCGATTACTTTTGGCATATCGAGATCTAAGCAATCTACAATAGGATGAAAAGACTGGCATCCTTCACATCATTGGCGAACTCAGTTCATAGAAACAAGCAATTCACCCATTTTGTGGGTAAATCAAAAGCGCCACTGGAATATTTTCACTATCCAATCATACACGCAAAAAGGGGCGACGACACCATAGGGGCTGGTATGGGCGGCCGCCTCAGGTGGCTGGAAAGTGTGCACCTAGTTTGAGTCGTCCAGGTTGGCCCAAGCTAGTTTTGTTCGTCCCAACGCACGAGCAGGCAATGTAAAAAATGAAAAAAAAATGTTTCAATTTGGATGGGCTAATAACATAAGTGCAAGGCAGGCCCTATAGCAGGCTCGCGGCCCAAACGAGCGCCTCCCATATCGATCGTCAGCAGGAAAAATCCCAATTCATTCGCTCCAGCCTCCAGTCTGGTTCGCTCCTAACCTAGCCGCCGCTGGACAGACCGACACAGCACTTCCTCGCGCCCTCGTTGGAGGGCGGTCGCCGGGATTCAAGCGAACGGAAGGACAAGAAGATGAAGATCCAACCCTTTGTGTAGCCTGCGTGGGAGGCAGCGGCAGCAGCACGGGCATGGCATCGAGCTTGCGCAAACGGACAGTCGCAGCTTGCAAGAGTAGCATGCGCAACGAGCAGGTACATCACATCCCTGATTATATCTAATTCAACTCTTCAATTTCTGGCCAATAGTTAAACCTGACGGTGTTGTAAAACTGTTTGTATGTAGGGAATCTATGAGAAAATGAAACCAATCTCTACTTATTTTATAACTCCCCAATCAATACTGAACTGACTGAATCTGATGTATCTAATCAAGTTTCCGGTGCAAACATACAAGCTCATGGTGTTCTTGAGCCTGAAGTGTCTAATGAATAGACTGCTAATGAAGGATTTGATGCAAAAAAAATTACATGCTCCTGGTGATGAACATATAGTGTCTAATGAGGGATCTAATGCAAGCATTTTGCATGCCCATTGAAGGATTTAGTTTCTAATGATGATCTACTATGTTGAGAGAGACAGAGATTTGCAGGCATTGATGACAAGCAAATTATAGTGCATTTTCATAGCTTGAGGAAACGTCGAGCCATCTACCAGAAAGTCCCTGTATCATGACAACATAGCATAAATACTTTTCTAATCTGTTGTTTGAAACTATTGGCATACTTGTGCAGGATAGATATATTGATATGCAGTTTGCGCACTGGTTATACGTGCAATTACGCTTCGATATTTTCAGCCAGAGAACGAATAATTCAATCAGGTACAAACCATGTTTGTAGTCCTTGTACACCATGTTGCATTTTGTGTTTTTTGGTGCTTGCATCATTTAGTGTTTATAATCTGAACTACTTTGGATCATTAGCTGGTTTTTGAAGTGCATGTAGCTTCACATTTCTCAAGTTATGTTGATTTCCGGAGTGCAAGTGCCTTCATATTTTTTAAGTTAAATGTTCGCCCCTGGTAACTTGAATTCGTGGATTAGCCACTGCACACAAATCATACATGAATGCCAGTACAAATTAAATGAAATGTAGGGACTTACGCTAGCTCATTGTACAGGCTCATTGCAGCTTTGCTTGCGCTTGGGATGTTCCATGTACAAGTCCATGTTAGCACTTGCTTGGATGTGCAAGCCTTGTGCTCCTTGCATCCCCCTCTGCATTTTTGACAGGTCGAATGGTTGATCAAATAAGAGAAATCGACCTTGATGTTGTACCGGAGGATAGATACTTACAAGGTTATACGGGTGTGCAGGATGTGTACCAGATCCCGTAGCGCCGTTATGCTTTGCTAAAATATGGATTTGCTTGTTTCAGATGATATCTCCAGAAGAAATAAGAGTTAAGGTCAGAGTTGCATAGGCGGGTAAGCTAACAGAGCAGTGAAAGGATATCCAAACATCGTCGGAACAGTGCACAAGGGAGTGATGTGTGGATACCTAGTTCAGGCCGTCGTTTGGGCATGCTCGCCTAGCTAGAGTGCGGGTCACTTCAGAGCCGTTGAGGGTGATGCGCTGGCGTTGGCTGGGTGTGCACGGATGCAGATCTTGAGTGGTAGCAGAGCGCTACGATGCGGTGGACGAGACCGTTGGTGAAGCCCCAACAGCCTCAGGGGGCGGAGGTGCGACGATGTGCTCGGTGATGTAGCCCCGATGAGCTGGGAGACGGTGTCGGTGAAGCATACCTGATGCGGTGGAACTCGGTGTCTGTGAGGCACATCGGTTGCGGCGGCCGACGTTGTCAGTGGACCACCCGGTGCGGTGGACGAGGGCGTAGATGAGGTAGCTCCGGTGCGGTGGTGAAGCGCGATCGTCGTCTTCGTCGTCGTCGTCCGACACAGAGGTGGGGAACGGTAGGGAAAGAGACGAGACGAGGGGCGATTCGAGGGTTGGTGGCGAATTAGGGATTTGAGCAATCTGGGCGCGGAAGGGGACGGTGGAGAAGATAGATTTTGCAGGGCTGGAATTGGGGCCGCCAGATATTTCAATCCGAAACGTGGAAGCATGAACTTATAATGTCGTCGTCCTTTTTGGTGGGGGGAGGGGGGTGGGTGGCTGGGTGCTACGCGTCCGTCCGACACACGCGACCACCCCAACAGGACTATGCTTCGGTGCCTTAAGGCACCTGCCTTTGTGTCCATGACATATGGGCCCAACAGGTGGCTGGCCCACATGTCAGTGACCCAAAGGCAGTTGCCTTTAAGGCACCGAAGCAGCGTCCACCCCGACACAACCCTGGTTTGCCTGGTGCGCCTACATTTGAGAATGCAAACGAATCTGTATGAATCACCATGCCCATGTTTTCCTTGCAGTAATTAGTCATTCGAAACGAGATACTCCATCCGTTCACTTTTGTACGTCGTTTCAGACAACTTAAAATGAATTGTTTTGCACATTGTCTGAAATGTCTTGAAGGTCCTATAAAAGTGAACAGAGGGAGTACTATAAATTAATTAATGAGGAGTTATTTGAAAAAAATCGAAACGGTACCCACGCTAACGTGGATTAGAGTGTGTGTCACATAATTAGTTATTTGAATTAGAGTGTGTGTCACGTAGTTAGTTATTTGAATTAGAGTGTGTGTCACGTAGCGATCTCCAATTCTAACGTGGATTTCGCATTTCACTGTGTCCACGCTACTTTAATACAAATTCATATGTATATGATGAACACCATGGTAGTGAGAAAACTTTTGGATGGATTCAAACATATGACCTACAAAATAGCACAACAAACTGAGTCAATGTCAACTTTTCGAAACTTAGTATGGCACGAATTCGAAATAATTACCCCTATGCCTGGTCCTCGGTTCAAATCTTACAATGTACACCGAATTGAAACATCGATATTAAGTCTCGTACTATGTACATTCAAATGTTGTTTTTAGCCCCCCCCCCTCCCCGCACAAACCCTACATACTTCCTGTATCGGTCAATCTTCCTCTCCTAACCACCTCAGGAAGCTATCGGTTTCCAACACACGTTCATTCTTTCTCTCCATGTTTCGATCTCTTAGTCTCTCAACTACACAACCCCTTTTTCCACTCTGTTACCAAATGTATTTACCTCACAGACCCGCCATTGCACCCCATGCCGAGCTCTCTCTCTCTCCCCCCTCTCCCTCTCACCCTCTCGCGCTAAATACATGCATTGCCTATCTAGCCCCCAACCTGTCGTGCATGCGCACGCACGCACGTTGTATATCTAGGTCACTCCCTCGAGACTGTCTCACTCTTTCTTCCACACGGCGGGCCACACTCGCTCAATCTCGCTCTCTTTATCTGAGTCTCGTTTAACCTCGTTTACTTTCACACACAAATGATATATCTCCCTGTTCGGGCCTCGATTGACATACTCTATACTCTCTCACACAGATTGTCTATCTAGGTCAGTCCATCCAAGCCGCCACCACTCTTTCGACCTCATGGTGGGCCATGCTCACTCAATCTCTCTCTCTCTCTCTCCATATGTCTCGATTGACCTCGCTCTTTCTCGGACAAAAACGATATATCACCATGTTGAGCCCAATTCGACCTATTCACAATGTATACTCTCTCACGCACATCGTCTATCTAGGTCACTCTCTCCAACCTGTCTTACTCTTTCGATCGCACGGCGACCCTATGTGATTGGTTGACCTTGCTTCCTCTCACACACAAAATATATCTACACGTCTATGAATGGATCATCTCTCAAGCTCTATCTTATAGCCCTCACCCTTGCCAAAAAGCTCAATCGGACAATATCTCTCCAGAGCATTTATATTTGTTCAATGAATGTTGGACCACACTCACTTTGTCTCTCTATCTATATGTCTCTCGATTGACCTCGCTTTCTCACACCGTATCTTCCATGCGTTGAAGCTACTGCCTCTCCATCCCTCACAAAGCCGGAGCTATTTACATTGCGAGGGGCACTCCAACCTTGGATTAATTTGTGTAGGCATTTATTCTGGTCGGTTTAGATTATATTTTCGTAGCATTCGGCCCACAACTACTCCAATCACCGTAGCGGGTAATTAAGCTACGGGGAGCACCTAATATGAGCACCGGGGAGCCATTGGATCGAAGATGCAGCGGAACACACGAGGCCTGAATGTTTTATTTGCAAAAAAAACCTTTGGAGAGTTAGGAAATTGCGCATAATTACAAAGACTACTCCCAAGCCATTGGATCTCACTTCCAACGGTGTGAAAACTCGTATCACCATAGTATCTAAGTTGTGGGGTGGATGTGATATTCTATGCCGCTGTCATTTTTGTTCATAAACTTGCAAAAAAGTGTAACTCGTGCCGTTACTTGTCTAACCGCGCAAAGTGTTTGTTCAAAAAAACCATCCTACACTGAAATATCGGAACAACACACGGGGGTCCCACTTGTCATTAATCAAATTTGGACCTAAAACTAACAAATCTGAAAGACAAGATTCGAACTAGCAACCTGGACTACAAAGCGTAAGTCGATAGCCTGAAAAAATGAACGGTTGTTGGCTTTGTCCCATAACTTGATTTTATACAGTACTTGCATTGAGTAGAGTAGAGGGAGTGCCTCGTCAACACGTGCATGACCGTTATCTCACTTACTGGTGGGTCCCAGGTCTGCGATCTCAATCTCTCTTCTCTCCATCGTCTAACCTTTGCACGGGCACACACGAAGAGCGGCGCTAGCTTTCCGTGGTGTTATTACAACTAAAAAAACTTGGAAAATAGAAGAATCGCCTAGAACAAGAGACGTTGTGGCTGGTCGAGACGGAGCTAACCACATCTATCCTCTGTGCCACGTTTGCATGATGAAGCTGTGTGGCTAGTGGGGTGTTTTCAACCGACTGGCTGGGTCCCGAGGTCGAACCATAGGTACTCTACTACGTCTGGTACAGTATATTTTTACACGCACATTTTTCCTCCGTGCCGAGACGTGGCACACCCTACCACGCGGTTTCGGGGTCCTCCCGGGTGGTGCACGCATATATTCTTCCTGACGTGGGACGCCCTACCGCACGTTTTTTGGGTCCTCCTCGGTCGTAGCGCTGAAGCAAGTAAATGAGTTGTCAAATCACGAAAGACCACCTTTCCCACCGAGTACATCAGTGAAGCACGGTGGCTAGCTAGTTGGGCTAGTTCGACCAATTAGCTAGGCCGCCGCCACATTTGTTTTTTCACCCCTTTTTTTATCTACTTGCCGGCAGGTAAATGTAAATATTCACCGCGGCGTTGCTCTGGTGTTTGGGTGCGGCAGGATTTTTAATTTTTTGATTGACGGGAGCAGGCGCAGCAGGATTTTTAATTTTTTGATTGACGGGAGCAGGCGCGGCAGCAATTAGTCATGATGACTCCGCCTATCCCCACTGCTCCCTGATGTGAGAAGTCGTCGACTGGTGTTTTACCGTGGTGAAAACCAAAAGATTCCCCGCTCCCTCCGCCTTCCCGTAGATTGCATTGCCTTTCAGCCGTTTCGCCCCCTTTGCTTCCTCTCCCCATTGCTTCTACCTGGTGCCATGGCGGCGCAGCAGATCACGGAGTCCGAGGTGAGGCTCCTGACACAGGAGCTCCATGCCAAGGATGCGGATCTTAGGGCCATGGACGTGGAGCTCCGTGAGCTCAAGGAGGAGAGGAGTGCCATGCTCCTCCATTATGTGCGGGAGTTCACGGAGCTTCAAAAGCGGTAGGCATCCACCACAAAGATGCTCGAGGCGTCGGCGGCGTTGCTGCAGAAAGCGGGAGATACGGTAGGCCGTCAGGGGAGCTGGCTGGAGCGTGAGCGGGCCGATCGTGATGTGGTCTAGGATCGCCTCAGCCACTTGGTGAACCAAGTTGCCACGCATGTGTTGCGGCTGCGCGATGCCTACCATCGTGCCAGTGCGACGATGCCGGTCGTCGGGCTAAACCCTCTGCATGGGCATGTCCATGTCTCGGCGCAACATCACCGTTGGATCAAACTCAGACGGTGTAGATCAGTCACTGTAGCACAAAGCGTGTGGGTGTGTTTGGTTGCATTCTCATCTCAATATAGTTGTTTCCTCTTCGTGTATTTTTCTCAACCTACTAGTGTGGACTCATGCACCCTTCATGCACTCTGCCAAACACCCAAAAGTGGGTCGAGAAGGGAACTTTTGCTCCCATCCCGTGCACCCTTCATACACCCTGCCTAACACTATTCGTGCTTCATGTGGTTCATGTTTCATGGAGTACTGTAGCACCGTACTCTCCGTGCGCTGTGGACCTAGTTCTGTTAACATTGATCTCACCGTCCATTCTCGACCGAACAGTCGAAAAAGCGGTACTATGTTACATATAGGAGTAGTTGACATGCGCACAACATCATTTGTTATCATCATATCTTACTACACTAGCAATAAGATTGTGTAGTACTGACGTATGAACCACTGCACATGCCTAGTAGTAGGAGCACTATGTATGTTCAAGTGGCTGCCGTGTTTCGCACTCCTCCATCATAGGAGAGGAAACGCTTGCTGTAATCATTTTTTTATTCTGAAAAATAGTGGACACACTCTACCGTGCGGATCCTCCTCCAGCCATGCACTAAATTACTCACTTTTGCCGACGTGTGGGACAGCCAGCATCGGGGTCCACCAGCCATGCACTAAATTACTCCATAGTAGAGTGACAGTAGACTACCCCGATCGAAGCGCCGCAGTAATGCCCAATGATCCGTCAAATCACAAAACCCCCTCCTTTCCAGCAGTAAGTTGGACGGACGAAGCAACCATCACTTCACTCTTCTCTCTC
The DNA here is from genome assembly GCF_056163025.1 of Triticum urartu. Classification (NCBI taxonomy): domain Eukaryota; kingdom Viridiplantae; phylum Streptophyta; class Magnoliopsida; order Poales; family Poaceae; genus Triticum; species Triticum urartu. The sequence continues at coordinate 311,671,439 of NC_141877.1, forward strand.
AGCTTCATCTCTACCCAACCCTCGCTTCTGCCTCATCTTTTTCCTCATTTCTTCAAGAAAACCCTGACCTGCTTCTGCCATTGTTCTTCTCTCCCAAAGAAGGAAAGGTGAGCGCATCAATGGTGTTGATTCTGGACAAGGCCTGGTCTTGCAACCCCAAGACTGATCCTATAAATCCCTCTCTTTTCTTCTTTTGGGTTTGTGATTATGGTTTCTTTTCTTTTATTTCTATTTGACAGTTTCTTGATGGATGCTGGAGCACCGGCCGAAGAGATGTCTATGGCTCCGACCAAAACCGTCGAGGCTCATGGTACGAAGAAGCGCAAGAACCCCGCCGAGACTACCGCAGACAAGCTCAAAGCCATCGCCCTGTCCAAGCCCCCCTCTCCAGGATCCCTCATTAAGCAAGTCCAGGTAATATCTCTTCTTGACGATCTTTTTCTCAATCTTGATCGTGTTTTTTCATCTAACACGCAGTACTAGTACTAGTAGTACAACTTTCTGGGTGATCTTGCATGTGATTTTTGTGTGCCAAATGACGGTTCTAAATTCCTCTTTTGACCAAAACATGCGAGAGGTTGACACTGATTTCTTATAGATTACTTTCAACTACTCCCTCTATCCCAAATTTCTTGTCTTAGATTTGTCTAGATACGGATGTATCTAATACTAAAATGTGACTTGATACATCCGTATCTAGACAAATCTAAGACAAGAATTTTGGGACGGAGGGAGTACTTTATGAACATCAATGCTACCTTTTAAGAGGGTATATTTGCCTCAGTAACTTGTGTTATGGATATTGCATGTAATCCCTCTGCTCTCATTCCTTTGAAGACATGTTCTAGTGTCTTTGTTCACTCATTTATGTGCGTATATGTAGTCATATATGGAGTATAATATCGAAAATCATCTTATATTTCTGAACAGAGGTAGTAATAAAATATGGTTTCTGTTTGAATTAGAACCAGGTCCGCGATGGAGATGAAGTTCTCAAAGTCATGCCGTGTGAACTGGAAGACCTGATGATGAGTTCTACTACTGAACTATCCAGCTGTTGTGTCCTTGTCGCCACATGTCCTCAACTAGTGTTTTCTTGTAGCATTGTTGTCGGGCGTGTTCTCGAGGCTGTACTTGACCACAACAATTTCCTGGATGTGCCTTCGATTATGTAGGGTGTGGTTCTTGTAAAGATTCACAACAAATCTGATGCGGCCTGTCTTCATCATCATGTTTATGAGTGGAAAGACCACTCTGTTAGGTTTTCCAAGGTTGACAAGATGGTGATGTTGCATGTAGACATCTCACACGAAGTCCATGGCCTAGTCAGTTATGTGGGGTTCATCCCGTAGGTCGGTGGCAAAAAATAGTCTGCAGAGTTTAGTTAGTGCAACTTTGCTTGTCTGTATTAAGTACTATTGTTCAGTACTTGATTTGTGTTTGTGAACCATGTATTGTTTATTAGTATTGCCGCTTTTGGTGTGTGGTCAGACCTGAGAACGGTCTATGTTAATATCTGTCCACTCAATTCAGTCTGTATATTTTGAAGTATCCATATCATATTTTTTGTGAGGACGGTCTATCAATTATGGTTACACTCCAATGTCTATATGCATTGCAGGGTTTATCGCACCCACCAGGATTTCCAGCCCCATGGATGTTCGGTCCATATGATTTGTCACGACCTTTGGACTGTCCTGCTTGTGGGAGTAGGCGGGGCCCCTGCATGCCACGCGTAGTTGAATGATCAATCTTCTATTTAGTACTTCAACATAGTGATTTCCTGGTAAGGATTCACTCGTGTCACATCAAGTAAATCTTATTGATTTACTATCTAAATCTTATTGATTTAATGTCATGTTTTCTTTCTTTTCCTGCAATTTTATGATGCAGGTTTTGCCATGTGACATTCATCACAGAATAAACCGTTTGGTTTGCTCTACGATGGCTATTTTTGCAGGTTTCACTTCTTATGTCGTGTTAGTAATGAAGGCACTGTCCATCACTTATATTACTGGAAAAAATTGGATCAGTCTATTGCCTGAGTACAAGCTGAATCCCTATGATGAACTGCAATTTGGTTTAACAAAAATGCCACAATTAGTCCTTCTCGCGTTTAAAAGAAATGAAGAAAAAGACTGGATCACGGTCACGGATCCTAGTCAAGTTAGAAAGCTGATCATAGCAGACCAGTCACGATCGCCGCTGTCTCGCACAGATCGAGCATCGACAGTTGCTCTAGCACTGACAGCGGCAGCAACTCAGTCTGATCCAGCTGAGGATTGGGCACCGACCGCGTCAGCGGGTCAGTCTGATCTACTGGAGGATCGGGCATCGACACCGGCACCTGCTCCGACAGCGGCACCAGCTCTACAAGGAGCACCATCTCCGGCAGCAGCAGCGGCTTCGGCACCTGCACCAACACTTGCACTTGCATCTGCTCCAGCCCGTGCAGTTGCACCGGCAACAGACTAGGCTGTAGTTCGCACTTCATATACCAAAGTCCTTATAAAAACTGACATGTCCACCTTCTTGGTAAGCATTGGCCGCCCAAGTGCTTCCTTCTTTTTTCTTTCCATGTTGTTTCACATGATTCACTGTGTTGATCTAACTGTTTGGGTATGTCTTCTTGTTTGCAAACAGAGAATTCCTAGAGCAACGAGGGAGTCGTTCAACAATCCGGGCGACCGCGGCCAAGTTTCTCTTACCATGCGCAACCTTGGTGTGAATGAACCTGCTCAATATATCGTAAGTACAAAGGATGGTCGCATGATGATTGATGCTAAAGGATGGTCAAGGTTCAAATCTAAATCATATCTTGCGGTAGGGGATGATGTCAAAATCGAACTTTCTCGGCAAGGAGAGCTGGTCCAAATCAACTTTGAAATTCTTCAGTAGCAGCACGCAACTACCTAACTGATCTATCCTCCGAGAGATTTTGATGTAAAAATCTGGCATGGTGAAACAAGTGTCCTGTGTGTATAAGTAGTATGATAGTATTATTTATCACATGGTATATCATTGATAGAATTGCAACACTGATTGCTGGTTAGGAACTATCGTTCGATTTCATTCCTACAGCTACCGTGCTTTATTCAATTTTGTGTATCCGCCTTGCGACATCATCTAAAACCAGCGTTGTACCGATCGCTTGCAATATGAAAAGCGCTGAGGTAGAACACATGGGCCCCCAAACATGTAGGGTCGTCCTGTGGCCCAAAGTCCAGAACCTGGTTTCTAGAAGCACTAGCTCAGTGCAGAAGTGGCGTCCTCCTCCTGCTGTGGGTTGGGCGAAGATGAATGTTGATGCTGCGTTATCTCGCAATGGTGAAAGGGGAGCCCTGGCAGTTGTGAGCCTGGATCATACAGGCTTCTTCCTTGGAGCATCGGCACTGGTGTGCGAAAGTGTTACTGATCCAGAGATCCTAGAGGCAATGGCATGTTGCGAGGGGCTATCTCTGGCTCTTGACTTAAACCTGCAACAAGTTCAGATTAGCACCGATTGTTGAGCAACAGTCAAGCATATCGGAGAGGCATACTTGGGGCCCAGTAAAGTTATTATGGACGAGATCAAGATGAAGAAGAATATGTTCCAAACCATGGAGATCATACATGAAAAACGCGAGTGTATGTTGAAGCGCATGTGCTCGCAAAAGCTACTACTTATTTGCCCTGTGGACGCCATCTTTGGCTCACAGGAACCCCCGAAATTATTTGTATACCTATGATTGTTAATCTTCCATAAAGCAGTTTTTATCCCTCAAAAAAACATCTGAGTATTATATTCTCAGCTGAACCACCATAATGCCCGTGCGTTGCAGAGGGAGTATTTTTCTCAGCAAGGTGAGCCTGTGATATAAAAGATTTGTATATTTCTTTACAGAGGGAGTATCTCTCTGTCAAACAAAAATATTTATGTGTAACTAGTTACTCCTGTCTTTCTACTTCCTTTCGCTCATATGTGGGGCAACCAGCAACGGGGTCCACGTGCCATATGCACAAATTAGAGTGCACAACTTCACGGTAGACACACCCCGGTCATAGCGCCGCAGTAATGCCCAATGAGTCGTCAAATCACAACCCCCCCCCCCTTTCCAGCTTTAGCAGTAAGCTGAATGGACGAAGCGGCAATATTTCACTGGGCCTGAATCCCTTTCTCCCTCGTCTGCTTGTTCAGAGAAAAACCCCTCTCGGCGATTGCATAGGGTTTTCTCATGGATAACCAGGTATGAATTCTTCATCCATCCCTGATAAACCCAAGTCCCTTGGTCGCAAGTAATCCTAGGATGGCAGCCGCCGCCGTTGATGCATTTTTCTTCCTACTGAATCTAGTGTGTTTCATTTGCAGTGCCCAAAGTGTGAGTACCCTATAGGTTTCTGCGCCCTTGGCGAAACGCCACACTTGTTCCTTCTCATCCTAACATAGCATTTTGAAACGCGCACAGTATGTTCCTAGAATCCTCTTTTCTATCTGGGAGGGTGGGGGTTTTTTGAACATGCTCTGTTCTCATATTATTTTTCCTGCAGTGTATTATTTGCTCTGCCAGAACACATGTACTCAAGATGCTCGGCCTTGCCATAACTGAATACACTAGTTTAATGGTCACAGTGAAGACAAGCCATGGATATAAGTTCCGAGTTGGGTTCATGAACCAAGAAGATCGCTGCTTTTTTTATGGCCGAACTTGGATAAACTTTCTCAAGTGTTACGGACTGAAAGTTGGTGCACGAATGTTGATGGAAATAGCAGAACCTGGTCTCATCTTCACTGCGATCTTCCACCCCGGCGTCGTTCCAATTGTTCATCCATGTTAGTTTTGTATCTAGTTCTTGCTTGTTGCCTCGATTACTTCTTAATCCACCTATTCTGTCTAACTAATCACAATTTAACTTTAGAAGTAGCAACGAATCTCTCACGAAGATGCTACTTCTAACTAATTTTTTCTCATAATTGGTGGCACGTGTAGGTTTTTTCAGAGTAAAGCAGTTTGCTCATTTGTTACTCTGTAATAACTCGGCTGTTACTAATGGCACTGAAGTTGACTGGATCGACATCCACAAGTTCCTACACTTTATTGATCGTCTTGAGGTCCTTGTGGGGCGTTTCAATGGTGGAAGGCCACGTGGGATATGTGTGCCACTGCTGCACTCGTTGAACAGGTCCAACTGTGTCGAGAAACTTATGGTACGAGCTGTTTTTTGTTATATATGTTGTTCATAAACTATTGCTTATACACAGTTTTACAGCTGTGATCTTCTTGAAACAGGAACTGCCGAGTTCTATTGTTCCTATACAGATGCCTGACCATGGTCGGGTCAGACTTGCGCTTGGTCACAACATGATGTTTATGTCGACCTACTCAATTCCCCTTGGAGGTGAAAAGATACTTATTCATAGGTGGTCTCAAATAATGAAGGCCCGTCCATCTTGGAGAATAGGACAGAAGATTATGTTCATGCTTTTCCATGGCTCTAAAGCGAATATCCTATTTATTGACCACGTTGCGAGATGAAGCCGCTTTCAGAAGGTTGTGGATGCGCGGGGTGGCGCCTGGGCCTTGTCCCGGGGCTTGGCAGCCTCACCCTTGGTTAACTGTAGGCGAAGTAGCACTATTCGAGGCGTGCTTTGCACGGTTGAACCTGTATAAGTACTCATACTGCTTTCAGCTTTGGTTGTTAAGTGCCCCTGTTGGTTTCAGTTGAGGTTGTTAAGTACTACAGTCTGTCGTGTTTCTTTAGTCCTGTCTTCCTTCAGCCGCCAAAACCAAACCAGCACCGGCGGGGCCGCCTGCTTCCGCCTCCCACGGCTGGCTGCGCCTCAGTGCACGCATCGCCGCCCCACCGTCTCCTAAATCGTTAATGCCGACGTCCTTCGCACGCTTTGGTGCGCTCGCCGCGGCGCCGCCCTCTCGCGTTGTCAACATGGTCAACAAACAATAGGAATCGGCAGAAGTACGTGGAGAGGATGACAGTAGGGGCCCACCACGTCAGCGTATGAAAAATAAAATGCTTCCTCCTAGTGTTTTCCTGACATCTGGGACCCACGACATTGGGAGCGTATATAGTCAATAGACAAGAGAACATCACAAGATCGGCTGACACCTGGGACGTAGCTACTGGAGCAGTATTTTTTGTTTGGCATTGTTGAGACGGAGCAGGGTTTGAACTGGGTTGTGGCCCGTCTAGCCCAGGCTTATATTTTATGTTCACCATGTGACCAACCCAGCTATTTTTTCTTTGTGAAAATGAGCCCAGTTTATTTTTTCTGAAGAATACCCAATCCAGGCCTACTTATTTTTCTACGCCCTGATGGGCTGCAACTCTTTCAAGACGCCTTGCAAATCTTGAAAGTAATATGAAATGGGTTGTAAATATAAAAATAGATGACAAATTGGCAATTGCTTTATATTTTCTGAATTTTATTACATTTTCAGATTCCTATTTCATTGGGCATTAACCTAATTTAAATATATCTTCAAAGTACTTTAAATCTGGCTGGACATTTCGGTATTAAAAATAGTTTGGAACCCACAGAAATATGCGAAATTGGCCCTGGCCAACCAAAAAAATGACTGCAATAAATTACATAAGAAGTTGCCATGAGCTATATATAAATTATTAAAAAAAGAGGGAGTGGTCTGACTTGTGGGCCTGTTTAGTTGACGCGTATGCAAGATTTTTTTAGTTATTATATACGTCAACAAACAATTCTAGCAGACGTAACCGTTGGATCTCAATCCAACGGCCATCGTGTTTCTTCAATCTCTGATCTTCTTGCTCCAGCCGCCAAAGCAGCGCCGGCGGGACCGCCTACTCCCGCCTCCCGTGGCCGGCTGTGCTGCCGCGCAGGCCTCAGCGCCCCCTACTACTCCCACCGCTGGCCAGGGCATCCCTCTACTCACCCACACCCCCTGTTATTCTGCGGTGACGGCAGCCTCACACCGCAGCCGAACCGGTGAACGCTCATACTCCTCTCCGCGTGGGCATCCACTGCCGCGTCTTCCCCGGCTCCGCGTCGTCCCCTTCCTATGCCTCGCCGTCGTCCACCGCCGTGCTGCTCTCGGCGCGGCGTGGTCAATGTGGTCAACGACTGACTTCCATCGGAACAGTACTGTACGTGTAGAGGCTGACAGCTGGGTCCACGGCAGCCGCAAGGAAGTGCCTCCTTATTACGCGCAAAATAATTATTTCTCCACCTGACAGCGGGGACCCACCGGACGGGTCACCAGTATTTTGCGAAAAAAATCGTTTCCCCCTGACTGCTGGGACCCACCGAACGGGCCGTCGTATTTCGCGAAAAAACGTTCCCCCCGCTGTCAGCTGACCCACCGGAAGTGCCTCCTTATTACGCACAAAAAATGAATACTCCCCCGCCTAGCTGGGACCCACCTTGGTGGGAGGCTGACTTGTGGGCCTACTAAGTTGACGGGGACGAAGGGCTTTGTCAACTTAGTCAATATGAATGATTCTAGCTCCAGTGACCGTACGATGTCCATCCAACAGCCGTAGTGCTTCTTCAACCTCTAGTCTTCTTCCTCCAGCCGCCCAAAGCAGCGCCGGTCGTGCCGCATGCTCCTGCCTCCCATGGCCGGCTGTGCTGTCGCGGAGGCCTCACCGCCCCCTACTATTCCCACCGCTGGCCAGCCCTGCGGCGACGGCAGCCTCACACCGCAGCCGAACTAGTGAACCCTCGTACTCCTCTCCGCACGGGCTTCCACTGCCGCGTCTTCCCCAGCTCTGCGTCGTCCCCTTCCTAGGCCTCGCCGTCATCCACCGCCGTGGTGCTCTCAGCGTGGCGTGGTCAATGTGGTCAACGACCGACTTCCATTGGAAGAGTACTGTGCGTGGAGACGCTGACAGCTGGGTCCACGGCCGCAGCAAGGAAGTGCCTCCTTATTACGCGCAAAATAATTATTCCTCCACCTGACAGCGGGGACCCACCGGACGGGCCACCGTATTTCGTGAAAAAAATGTTTTCCCCTGACTGCTGGGACCCACCAGCTACATCTTCGCACACAAGGAAGTGCCTGACAGTCGGGACCCACCTGGTCGAAGCGTACGTAGCATTGTCATTCTGGTCGCGAACGTGTACGTACATATATACTGGTTGATGTAGAGGCGCGCACGTGTCGTAGTAGAGGCGCGCACGTAGCATGTACACGTACGTACAGCGACCAGGGTGCAAGAAAGAAAATATGACCACGTATGTGTACATACGGGCGGGGTCTCGAACGCCTACTCGCGCATACGTACGGCCAGGGCTCGTGTACATGGCTGGGTCGGAACGGAGAAACAGCGTCGTCGTCGTGTTCATGGGGAGGCAATGGAATGCTTCATGTTCATTGGGAGGCAACGGAATGCGTCGTGTTCATCGGGAGGCCTTGGACGGAACAGGCGATGGAAACGAGGCCTCGCGTACCGCAGAACGGAGGAAACGGCCTTGTGTTCAACCGGCCACGTTCGAAACTAGATCCTGTTCATCGGGAGGGGTCTGGCGTACCGCAAAACGGAGGAAACGGACCTCCTATGGTCGAAACGGGGGTCCTGTTGATCGGGAGGGGTGTGGCGTACCACAAAACGGATGAAACGGACTTGTGTTGGAGCGCTACGGTCGAAATGGGGGTCCTGTTCATCGGGAGGGGTGTGGCGTACCGCAAAACGGGACTCCACGGATACTGTTCATCTCCACTGTCGACCCCTCCAGCCTCCACGAGCTACTATTCATCCATCATCGACCTCCTCCAGCCTCCACCTGCGACTATTCATCCACGGGCTCCTGTTCATCCAGCCTCCACTGCGCGCTACTCCACCGGCTATTGTTTAACCAACCCTGTCCACGGGCTCCTGTTCAACCACCCCTCCACGGGCTACTGTTCATCCCGCCCTCCACCATCTACTTTTCATCCTGCCCTCCACGGGGTGGTCCTATTTATCCAGCCCTCCACGGGGTCCTGTTCATCCAGCCCCAACTGGCTCGATCGATCGGGATCCTGTTCATCCAGAGGCAACACCACAGGGTCCTATTCATCCACCCCCACCAGGAACTGTTCATCCAACCCCCCCCCCCCCCCCCCCGCAACACTCACTGTCCATCTAGAGGCAGCATTGATCGGCTTCAGTTAGCAGCAGTAGCGAAGGAATCGCTCGATCGGGTTCAGTTAACAGCCATCGATCGATCGCTCGGGTTCAGTAACGCGTAGCCTGCAGTGCAATTGCTCGGGTTCAGTTAGAGCCCAATGCCTCGCTCGGGTTCAGTTAGAGCCAACACCTCGCACACACACGCGTACGTGTACGAGAGAAACGCGCATAGCTCGGCCCCCGACCTCCCACTGTAACCGGGAACTCCCCAAAATTCCCCCCCCCCCTCGCTTCTACCATGGTTTTTTCCATCATGGACGGCCCAAAGAATGTCATGCAGCTGCGTCTCTGGCCCGCCCAGGACGAAAAGCCCATTTTCTGTCATGATTTTTTGTCATAGAAGTAGGAGCCCACCACATCTATGATGATACCGAGTTTTTTCACAATTATCGTCATAGAAGTGTCATATGTATGACAGAAAAAAAATTCGTTCGGCGCAAAATGTCACGGATGTGTATTTTTTGTAGTGTTGACCATATCACATCACAACATGCCCTGCAAAAACAAGTTAGACGTCCTCTAATTTGTTGTTGCAAGTTGTATGTGGCTGCTACAGGCTTCTAGCAAGAACCGTTCTTACCTACGCATCAAAACCACAACGACTTTTCATCAGGTTTGCTATTTTAACCTTCAACAAGGACCGGGCGTTGTCAAACTCAATTCAACTAAAGTTGGAGAAACAGACACCCACCAGCCACCTGTGTGCAAAGCACATCGGTAGAACCAGTCTCATGAACGTGGTCATGTAATGTCGGTCCGGGCCACTTCATCATACAATACCACCGAATCAAAGTAAGACGTTGCTGGTAAGCAGTATGACTATTATCGCCCACAACTCTTTGTGTTCTACTCGTGCATATAACATCTACGCATAGACCTGGCTCTGATGCCACTTTTGGGGAACGTAGTATTTCAAAAAAATTCCTAAGATCATGCCAGATCTATCTAGGAGAAGCATAGCAATGAGCGAGGAGAGTGTGTCCACGTACCATCGTAGACCGAAAGTGAAACCGTTTAGTAACGCGGTTGATGTAGTCGAACGTCTTCATGATCCAACCGATCAAGTACCGAACGCATGGCACCTCCGCGATCTGCACACGTTCAGCTCGGTGACGACCCTCGTACTCTTGATCCATCTAAGGCCAAGGGTGAGTTCCGTCAGCACGACGATGTGTTGACGGTGATGAAGAAGTTACCCACGCAAGGCTTCGCCTAAGCACTACGACAATATGACCAAGATCTAAAACTGTGGAGGGGGGCACCGCACACGGCTAAAGATCAACTTGTGTGTCTATGGGGTGCCCCCTTCCCTGTACATAAAGGAGGGGAGGAGGAGGCCGGCCGGCCACAAGGGGTGTTCCCAAGGGGGGGATCCTACTCCAAGTAGGAATCGCCCCCCCCCCCTTTCCTAGTCCAAGTAGGAGAAGAAGGAAGGAGATGGAGAGGGAGAGGGAAAGAGGGACCGCGCCCCCTCCCCTAGTCCTATTCGTACTCCCCTTGGGGGCGCCACCTCCTAGATGGGTCTAGTCCATCACATCATTCTCTAATGATGTGATCCCGTTCATCAAATGACAACACATGTCCATGGCTAGGAAACTTAACCATCTTTGATTAACGAGCTAGTCAAGTAGAGGCATACTAGGGACATTCTGTTTGTCTATGTATTCACACATGTACTAAGTTTCCAGTTAATACAATTCTAGCATGAATAATAAACATTTATCATGATATAAGGAAATATAAATAACAACTTTATTATTGCCTCAAGGGCATATTTCCTTCACATATCTCACCAAGATGGATCGTAAAATGGACCAAGAATAATCCACCTTGGCCGTACAACCTCTCTCTTGTTGTTGGTCAAAGTGATGGCCGTCCATGCAGCCCCGGAGATGGGCTAGCTCGCTAATAATCACACAAGTAGCTAGTCCCCAAAGACAACCACTGCATGCGTGTGGCCCAAACATATGTATGGAGAGGTGTGTTTTTGAGTAACAATGGAATAACTTTGATGTGGCACCGTGATTTCGAACTAGAAATCCCCACACTGAGTGAGGGTTAGGTTGACGATGCATATGTATGTTACACCACACTTCAAGCCAAAATGACGGGGATTCATGCATGCATGCGTGCATAGTATATGCACTGAAACTTATGGTCTTAATCTCACCATAACCTATACTACGATAACACGAACCAACTGAAGAATCTGCCATGGTAACCTATGTTGTTGTTGGTCTAGGTGATCATGGATGTCCACGCGGGCCCATGAATATATAGGCTTGTCGCTGATAACCATGCGAGGGAGTGTACCGTTCAAAGGCAACCACTACATGCATATGTATGGAGGTGATGCGTGCATGCGTGTTTGAATACCATTTCACAACATTGATGTGGCACGTGCGTCAAAAATCATACACTAGCTCCCCACACAAAGCGAGATCGGTTCATGACGTGTCGTTGTACTAGCCACTTCGACTCGATGGGAGGGATTCATGCGTACACGTGCATGTGTGTGTGCTCAAACTGTATCATGCATGTCATCCCAGAGCATGGCCTATATATATCGTATTACAAGCAAAAATAATAATCCCCTCCTGAGTCAATTAACCTCTCTTGTTGTCAGGAAAAAAGTAGTGATGGACCAAGCGGGCCCACGGATGGAAAGCATCGATATCGCTGATAACCGCTTAAGTGGGTGCGAGAGGACAACCACCACCACTTTGCATGTGGGCCAAACATATATACATATATATATATGTGTGTGTGTGTGTGTGTATGTGTGTTGAATACCCAAAATGCACAACATTGATGTGCCACATGCCTCAAAAACCGTAAACCATGCACCCACACAGAGCGAGGTTCATGAAGTGTACTACATATGATGGTCCCCTTCCCCCCTCTTCACCGCATACTATATGCTCCTGCCGTAATATGTACAACCCAAAAGAATCCTCATTGATGGTGAAATTAATTAACCTCTCCCGATGTAGGTCAAAGTGATGCATGCATGCATCAATGATGGCCTCGTGGGCCCACAGATGGAAGCGTCACACGTGAGTGTCCTAGCTAGGATAACCACCGCGTGCATGCATGTGGCCCAAAGAGGTGTTGTGTGATGTTTGAAGAGGCAATTTCACAATTTTGATGTGGCACGTGCCTAGGAAACCAAAAAGTCCCGACACTGAGTGAGGTGTACTTGTTCATGAACACGTACGTATAGTATATATGCTAGTCCCCTCCCACCTCTCCGACACGTACTATATACCACCATTACACAAACAAAAAAGATTCTACCATGCTAGTCAAATTAACCTCACTGCCGGCTATTCGTCAAAGTGATGGACGATGACCTCGCGGGCCCACAGAAAGCGTCACACACAAGTATCGAGTGTCGTGTAGGACAACCATCGACTGCATGTGGCCAAAACATGTATGTATGAAAGGGTTGTGTAATGTTTTAAATAACGATTTCACGACTCTGATGTGGCACCGACCTGCCTAACAAAACGGCGAACCCACACGGTGGATCACAACTCGTAGTGTACTACGAGCCACCAACCACACCCAAACACACACACACACACCGCAAATCCACCGCAAATACGATGCATGTTAAATTAGTTATCCCGCGGTGAACATATGTTACCAAATGAGGGGCGTTTTAATTTTGAAAAAATGATAGAGATCATTAAGACGTTTTAGTACAATAATTGATTGATTTTCTACGGGTGTAATGTGCAAAAATAAAATTTGAGGTACATGCACACGTGACAGTGCACCTAAATGGATTGCAAAAACACATGTGTCTCACTAGGTGCATGTTTACTCCCCGTGCAACAAATTTCAAACATTGAGAATCTTGATTTTTAAATTCTAGTACATCCAAAACTTATTTGAAGTTCATGAAACTTATCGTGTTGTCATATGGACACCAATACAAAGTGGCATTGTACTTTTTTTTGTCAAATTTGAGACCAGTTTTGATGTAATCTTTATCTAATTACAAACGGGAGATTATTAATAATTGGAAACCAATATCCCAAACGGGTTATTTATTCGAATCGTGAGCGTTAATCCAACAATGGATACGTGCCATGCTTCAGTTAAGCAATAAAGCGACAACATTAATCATCCAAATAGAAAAACAATACATGTGGTCGTGCGACCCGTGTGCCGTGCGAACATGCGTGAGTTGACAGGACGCATGCGAGTAGTCCGCCGCGTAGGCAGACGGGGAGGCGTGCGTGCAGGTGTGTGAATTGATGGAGGCGTGCTCACTGGGTAGTGTCATCGGGAGGCGTGCGAGTAGCTGTGTGAAACTTTGGTAGTCATCCAGCAGTCTGGTGCGTAGGCTCACCGGGGAGGCAAGCCATCAGTTTGACCGCCGCCCGCCTCTCCCCCACAACTCCCACTACTCCATATTAATGGTGCGCCCGAGCGGCCGCACCCCCATCCCTGCCACACACACACAATCCTCTCTCTCCGCTTGCATCCTCGACGCCGCTCTCAGTTCTCAAAGCCGTCAGTGTATGAGGATGCCGCCGAAGCGGCCCATCTGAGGGAGTGGCGACGCCGGGGCTGCTAAAGGACCGGAGCATGACGTGGAGATGGAGACAGAGGTTGCCGTCACCGCCGGAGAGTTATCGCTGCACCCTGACGCCGTCGACGGCGTCGAGCTTCCATAGTTGGAGGCGGAGTTCCACACCGACTCTGGTGACAACCCCAGTGACGACTCCGACGACCACTCCAGCGACGACTCCGACGACGACGGACAGCTGGTTAGTCATCTATACCCATTTATGTGTCAAATAGATCATAGGGTTTCTCTGGTTACTCCTACCTCCCCCTTTTTGGAATAGAAATCATATGGTTATGTTCTCCCAATCCATGAAATCTGAGTAAGTTTCGTTAGATACGTGTCGTGTATTGATTGTTTGAATGGTACAAGTAATAAGTGATTAGCTGTTTCATCTGTGCAAATGATTTCTTCTAGTAATCCGAATAGTGTTAGTGTCTGTGCTAATAATTCCTAGCCAGGACTTGATAATTGATTTTGAATGACCTACATATGTTTGTGACATTATTTTCTTCAAGATTGGTCTGTACATAGACGACTGTGCTTAAAAATCGAACCATGATCTCTGGATACGTATAAATAAATAGCCATAAATTCCTAATCCTACTTCATGGCATGTAATCATTGATCTGATGCCAAATTTCTTTTACTATTTGTATACGTGTTGTCTGATGATGTGGACAACGAGGATGAAGATGGCCAGAGGAGGTACAAGAGGCAAATCCTGAGGGAGCTTTATGAGGGAATCGATGCCCATTTTGCAACCACAAGCTTCATGCCACGTATCTAAGTGTTCTGGCGCATGCAAGAGGACGAGCCGTTGGCTCCTTCAAGCAGAAGTATTCTCGTAGAGTGGCGCACGGTGTGTACACCGAGTACCTGGAGAAGCTTGAGGATCGTGCCGGCATGTGAGATGAGATGTGGGATGGATCGAACTATGTACGCTTGAGTATGCTTAATGACAGTTGGACTACGTACTTATGGTTGAACTATGCTTATGTATGTGTACGCTTATTATCTATGTCTGAGTATGTTTAATCTATGTTTACTTATGTCTAACCGTGGGATATGGATGCAACCAGTTCGGTTGATGGAATCTACCTCTGTCATGGTTTATTGGTCCCCTTTGTAATTTGTGTTAAATTTTGACCAAAGGTTTCACTGACAAAATGTTAGTGCAAGTCATCAAAAATTATATCGTTGGATGGGTATTTGAGCATAGTGTTCAATGATATAATTTTTGGTGACATGCATAAACATATCTTAGTTAAATATTTGATCAAAATTTGGTAAAAATTACAAAGGGGGGGCCAATAAACTAGGACGGAGGTAGTACGTCAATCACACACAGTTCCCAAAATTGGAACCGTGTGCAATGACTTCTGTCGGTGTCAAAACCGGCGGATCTCGGGTAGGGGGTCCCGAACTATGCGTCTAAGGCAGATGGTAACAGGAGGCAGGGGACACGATGTTTACCCAGGTTCGGGCCCTCTTGATGGAGGTAATACCCTACGTCCTGCTTGATTGTTCTTGATGATATGAGTATTACAAGAGTTGATCTACCACGAGATCGTAGAGGCTAAACCCTAGAAGCTGGCCTATGGTGTGATTGTATATTGTCCTACGGACTAAACCCTCCAGTTTATATAGACACCGGAGGGGGCTAGGGTTACATAGAGTCGGTTACAAGGGAGGAGATCTACATATCCGTATTGCCTGGCTTGCCTTCCACGCCAAGGAGAGTCCCATCCGGACACGGGACGAAGTCTTCAATCTTGTATCTTCATAGTCCAACAGTCCGGCCAAAGGATATAGTCCGCCTGTCTGGAGACCCCCTAATCCAGGACTCCCTCAGTAGCCCCTGAACCAGGCTTCAATGACGACGAGTCCAGCGCGCAGATTTGTCTTTGGCATTGCAAGGCAGGTTCCTCCTCCGAATACTCCATAGAAGATTTTGAACCCAAGGATAGTGTCCGGCTCTGCAAAACAAGTTCCACACACCACCGTAGAGAGAATAATATTTCCACAAATCTAATCTGCTGACACGTTATGACAACACGACATCATGTCATGGCCCGGTCATTATTCAAACCGTTTTTCTCAACCAGCACTGCACATATCGCGAGGCGGTTTTCTTGACATGTCTTGTCAAAGCAGAGATCGTGTCCCCCTTATTACGGGATTCTCATCAATACGGACGTGGGTAACCCAACCGTGCCATAAATTACGGCGTTTGGGGAATAAGCGTTTTATCAGGCAAGTGGGGAGGCACATCGCCTCTTCCACCCCTATAAAGGGACAAGGACTCACCCTTTTTACCCACGCCTTCTTCCTCCTTGCTTACCCATTCTCGCACACTCGAGCTCCAGCGCCCAAGTTCGCGTCTTTCTTCTCAAACCACTCCACACATGTCTAGAGAGGGAGACAAGTGGACGGTCTCCTCCGTGACGGAAGAGAACATCACAAAGTTACGGGAAGCCGGATATCTGGCTGCGGATATAGCGCACCGGCTGCCAGATGCAGGGCAGCTCATCCTTATGCCTGAACCCCATGAGAGGGTAGTTTTTCTTACCCACTTCGTCCGCAGACTGGGATTTCCCCTCTACCCGTTTGTCCGCGGGCTCATGTTCTACTACGGGCTAGATTTTCATGATCTGGCCCCCAATTTCATCCTCAACATCTCGGCGTTTATCGTCGTGTGTGAGGCCTTCCTCCGCATCAGGCCCGACTTCAGCCTGTGGCTGAAGACCTTCAATGTTAAACCGAAGGTGGTGGTCGGCTAGCAAGTAGAGTGCGGAGGCGCCATGGTGGGAAAAATGCCTAACGTCACCTGGCTCAAAGGCTCCTATGTGGAGACCATAAAGGGGTGGAAATCGGGGTGGTTCTACATCATCGAGCCACGCGACACCAACTGGGTGGCAGCCCCCAAATTTCGATCCAGAATCCCCACGCGGCTCACTACCTGGAAAGAGAAGGGCCTGTCCTGGAGTTCTTCGGTAGAGCTGACCGGACTCCAGACCTGCATCAGGAACATGATGAGCAAGAAAATCAAGCTCGTCAATGTGGTCCAGGTCATGCTCTTCTGCCGGATTCTCATGTGTCAACGAGGGGCATTCAATTTGTAGGAGTTCAACCCGGCCAAGCACCAGACGCTGCGAGAGCTCTACAGCATGACGCACAAGGACGTCTGGAGGGTGTTGTTCAAGGGCGTCGGGGTACCTCGTTCCCTCGCCGAGGACCGCGGACTCAGCGCAAAGCGCCATGACAATCCAGTAAGTTTTTGTATCTCACAGGGTATTTATTCCCCCCAGTTAAATGACGTGCGGGATCTAAGCTCCCATGCCATTAACATGATTGGATAAAGACAGCAGAGCAGCTCGATTGCCCGACCCCCCAGCCTGAAGATCCCGCAGATGCTCTCCTAACGGAGATGCTGGCTCTGACACCTTACGAGGTGCCGGCAAAGAAGACCAAGAAGAAGGCCATGGGGACCCGAAAGGGTCTTCGGCGCAAGGTTGTATCGGACTCATCGTCCGATGACTCCGACGCGCACTCCTCCCATGAAAACAAGGAGGAGGAGGAGGAGGAGGAGGAGGAGGAAAGTTCTCGCCCCCAGCTGGGGGAGACAAGAAAGGAAGGCCGACCCAACCGGGGAGGCCGAAGGGTCCAAGAAGGGAAGGACCCTCCCTCTGGACTGCTCCACGACGGCCGCCTACAGCAGCGACGAGTGCCTACCTAGGGTCAAGCCCCTGGTGAAGTTGTAAGTATCCGGACACCATAGTAATTCATGGTATGTTTTATTGCACTGCTTCTCCTCATGCCGAACATGATTATGCAGTTCGTCCCGAGCTCATCTCGACGTATCCTCGTCGAGCGGTTCATTGGACTCGTCGAATATGAACATTGGTTCTCTTCCGACCGCCTCCACCCCTCGCATTACGGACAACGTCGAGGTGTTGTCTCGAAAGGCACCGAGCTAAGGGGAGGTGGTCCTGGGGGCGCCTCGAGGCGACCTCCCAGAACTTGGGTACAAAGGGAGCAAAACTCCCACGGGTTTCGAGTTTGGCCCCTAGCCGAACACTGCGTCGGAACCTTCGATGGTTCCAGACTCCGGCAAGCGATCCCCCATTAAGGGGGGCCAGCTGCCCGTGCCGGTGTCCTCTGTCCATCCAGAGGCACTGCACAACTTGCTGGAAGCACTTCGCAGTGCTTCCATCGATGAAGAGCACCGCACTATCATTAGTGTGGTGATCGAGAAAGTTCAGTCTGCCAAAAACGGACTGACTGAAGCTTGCACCAGCCTCCTAACAGGCTTTGAGGTAAGCAATCAAAATATAATAAAATATTACCGCACAGATAGTAGCCCCTGATGCTCTGTTCGGCGTTCGAGAAGAAAAGCCGAATAGAGGATCAAATGATGCCTCAGGAGTCTGATCAGAATATGTCTATGTGTATGTGCAGGCTTCACTGCTGGCCGCTGCCGCAAGTACTGCGGAGGTCTCTGCACTGAAGCAGGGCCTAGAGCGGTCCGAGAATGAGCTCGGCCTTACCAAGAGGCAGCTCGAGGAGAGCAAAGGTAAGCAATACCTTGTCTACGGTTTTGAAAAGAAGTTCGGTTGTAAAATAATAGGATCATCATGAATTTGCCAGGGGCCACGACCGAAGTGGCGACCCTGAAGAAGGCGCTGTCCAAGGCCGAAGACAAAGTGGCCAAGGAGCGCATCGAGCGGGAGAAGCAAGAAGCCCGAGTGGGCGAGGTGCAGCAAGATCACGAGGCTCTCGCCAAAAAACATGAGTCCTTGGAGCTTGACTCTAAGACGCGAGAGTCCGAGCTCGCGCAGGCGCTTGAAAGCGCCCAGAGCGCCAAGGCTGAAGCCCACAAGGCCCTCTAGGAGATTGATGCAGTGAAGAAGATAGCAGCGGGTAAGGCATTCATTATGCAAAGCAAGCATGTGAAGGAAACTTTCCTTTTTCTTACCCGAGTTCGGAGCTCTCCAGGAGCGTTCGCAGATCTTCCCCGTAGTGTAATGGATGCCGTGGAGTTTTAGCGAGCTGAGGTGGGGAGCTCGACGGAAAAGTTGTTCTGGTCTCAGTATACTAGGACCGAGCACTCAATGCCCTTGAGCAACCAGCTGAAGCAACTGGTCGAGCTTCACAAGGCGGCCGAACAGGCCATGAGGGGCCTTATAGTCCGGATGTGGCCTGGCGAGCCCCTGTCCGGCAGCTACTTTGGTTTGGTGAGGCGGCTTGTGGAGGCCTGCCCACGGCTTGAAGTCATAAAGCGGTCCGTCTGCATCGAGGGTGCGCGCAGGGCTTTTGCCCGGGCGAAGGTGCACTGGGCGAAGCTGGACGTCGTGAAGCTGGTGAAGGAGGGGCCACCGGAGGGCAAGGAGCATCGCTGCCCCGAGATGTATTATGAGAGTGTCCTGAAGGGTTCCCTCCTTGTGGCGGATGAATGTGCCAGAGATGTAATTTTTGAATGAACATGCTCGTGTGATCCTGTAATGTGAAACAAGTCATCTGCGCTATGCAACGCTTTTTTTAATTTAAAATATTACCTTCTGTGCGGTCGTTTATAACATCTGAGAGTTGGCCAGTCGTCGGCTTCTGCCCTCATGTAACTAGTACTGGGGTGTTCGGGATAAACCTGAGCACTCTTTACCACAATTTTGGGTCCTTCGAGGGAGGTGTTCAGCGCAATGAACCAGGCAATCGGACTATAAGGCTTCATCACTCTCACTTAACCATAGAAGTCTACAATTTTAAATCTTGGCGAAGCCCCTAGCATTCGGAAGGCCGAATTTGGGGCGCTATACACGCCTAAGACGGGCAAGGCCGACTCCTCGCCTGAAGCGGAAAAATTCTTTAAGGACTTGAGACCTCTCGAACAGCAACCAGTCTCTCGCCTTATCATGACAGTCAATTTTCGGCTTTCTCTACTGAGGTGCTCGTCCGGAAGAACCGGGACACAATCGTAGTAGTTCTCCCACCGCTACCTTAGCCGATATAGCGGAACGTAAGGTACCAAACCATGGGAGCCGGGCAAACCCAACTATTGACCCAAGACATGATTCAGAGCTGATGCATATAGTGCTATAAGTTCGGGGTGCCGCACTGTCGAAAGTGTTCGGACTTCTCGCGCCGTATTATGAGGTAAACGAAAGCCCCCGGCGTACTGACCGTACCCGAATGTACGGGTGCGTATTGTCATAAATGGACATATAAGAGAAAAAAAGGATAAATAATGCAATAATAGACTAATGCTATGCATTGTTATTTAAATAATACGTCGAAGCGTACTGGTACAAGTAGGCAATAAGCAGAAAGTAGGACTACTCGAAATGTCCCATCCAACGGCAAGCTGCGTATGGATAGTAGAAAGCGGGTATATCAATTATTATTAGAGACCACCTAGGGGTTCCTGTGTACATCTTAGCTTCTTGCCGCCTTGGTTGTTCCTTCCCGTAATGTGTCCGGCAATCGTACTGCTGGAAAGGGCTTCCAGAGAGTTAGGCCCTGAAAGAGAAAAAATGATAAAGATATACAACCCCTAGGGCGGTTAAGCCGCATTGCGGGACGTGCCCTGATCATGCCCCGCCTATGTCCATGGTATTTTCAGTGCGTAATTATGTACGCGCGGCACGATTTTCGTCGCTTGACTGGGACTGGGACTGGGGCCGAATTGCTAGGCGAGCTCTGAACGTGCCAAGCGATCCTGTTGCAGTTTACTCCGGACTCGCTTGAAGGTGTCCGGGGGCTGTAAAGCTGAATTAGTGGTTTGCCTTAAAAGGCTGCTTTGTGCTTCTGCTGCGAGGGCCGCAGCGTGCTCTTCCGTGCGGAGCGAGCATTCTGTGTTTCCATTTACTGTTATGACCCCCCTAGGTCCTGGCATCTTGAGCATGAGGTATGCGTAATGCGGTACTGCATTAAATTTTGCAAATGTTGTTCGTCCGAGTAGTGCGTGATAGCCACTGCGAAACGGGGCAATATCGAAGATTAACTCCTCGCTTCGGAAGTTGGCCGGTGATCCGAAGACCACTTCCAGTGTGATTGAGCCCGTGCAACGGGCCTCTACACCTGGGATGACGCCCTTAAAGGTGGTTTTGGTGGGTTTGATCCTCGAGGGATCGATACCCATTTTTCGCATTGTATCCTGATAGAGCAGGTTCAGGATGCTGCCGCCGTCCATAAGGACTCGAGTGAGGTGAAATCCGTCGATGATGGAGTCTAGGACCAGTGCGGCGGATCCGCCATGACGGATACTGGTGGGGTGGTCCCTGCGATCAAAGGTGATCGGACAAGAGGACCATGGGTTGAACTTTGGGGCGACGGGCTCCATCGCATAGACGTCCCTTAGTGCACGCTTCCGCTCCCTCTTGGGAATGTGGGTTGCATATATCATGTTCACCATCTTCACTTGTGGGGGGAACCCCATCTGTCCTCCTGTGTTTGGCGGCCGGGGCTCCTCCTCGTCGTCACTATGCAGCCCCTTGTCCTTGCTTTCAGCATTTAACTTGCCGGCCTGCTTGAACACCCAGCATTCTCTGTTGGTGTGATTGGCTGGCTTGTCGGGGGTGCCGTGGATTTGACACGAGCGATCCAGTATGCGATCCAAACTAGAAGGTGCCGGAGTACTTCTTTTAAATGGCTTTTTCCGCTGACCGGATCTAGAGCCTCTGAATCCGGCATTGACTGCCGTATCATCGTTGTTATCGCCGTTGTTGCGGCGCTTTGGTCTGTTACGACATGGTCTGCCATTGGCATCTTTGGTATCTGAAGTGCCCGGATTCCTTGATGTGTTGTTGCTGCGAGCCAGCCAGCTATCCTTGCCCGCACAAAAGCGGGTTATGAATGTTGTGAGGGCTGCCATAGACTTCGGCTTCTCCTGGCCGAGGTGGCGGGCAAGCCACTCGCCGCGGGTGTTATGCTTGAATGCCGCTAGGGCATCTGCATCCGGACAGTCGACAATTAGGTTTTTCTTAGTCAGGAACCGTGTCCAGAATTGCCTAGCCGATTCCCCTGGCTGCTGAGTTATATGGCTCAAGTCATCAGCATCCGGTGGTCGCACATAAGTGCCCTGGAAGTTGTCAAGGAATGTGTCTTCCAAATCCTCCCAACTACCGATGGAGTCTGCTGGGAAGCTATTCAGCCAATGCCAAGCTGGTCCTTTGAGTTTGAGTGGGAGGTACTTGATGGCATGCAGATCGTCGCCGCGAGCCATGTGGATGTGAAGGAGGAAATCCTCAATCCATACAACGGGATCTGTTGTACCATCATACGATTCGATATTTACGAGTTTAAAACCCTCCGGGAATTCGTGATCCATAACTTCATCAGTGAAGCATAGGGGGTGTGTGGCGCCTCTGTGCCGGGCTATATCACGACGCAGTTCATATGAGTCTTGTCTGCTGTATTCGGCCCGGCCGGATTTACCTTTGGTGTATCCGGCACGACGATCATTGTCCCGTGTTGGCGCGCGTGCCCGTGACCCATATATTGACCTTGCGAGTTTTGCCCTGCTGTCCAATACATCTCGCGGGTCCCGTGTGTTGCCCCGGGCCTTGGTAGTTTTGATTGAGTGGCGGCGGGGTGCAGGCTGAAACGCCTCTTTGGCTCGGCCACGCGGTGGCCGGTCAGCCGCATTGTACACTGGTGATGGAGATTTCAATGCTTCCTCCTTGAGGTGAGGTAGCAACCTGCATTTTGGGTAACTCTTGGAGGCGCGCTCGAGTTCGTATTCCTCGGCCACAAGGACTTCGGTCCATCTAACTGCTAGCAAGTCTTGATCAGCTTGAAGCTGTTGTTGCTTTTTCTTCAGTCTATTTGTTGTGGCCATAAGCTGGCGCTTGAAGCGCTCCTGCTCGACGGGATCCTCAGGTACGATAAATTCTTCGTCGCCGAGGCTCACCTCGTCTTCGGAGAGGGGCATGTAACTGTCCTCTTCTGGTTCATCATCTGCTGCCTGCTCTGGAGGGGCTAGCTTGTTCATCTTCCCGCTCTACATCGTGCTGGAGGGGATTGTGGTTGTCTTCGGCACTATCTGGAGTGTTATTATCTCCTGTGCCGGTATCACTACTTTTTGCTGCGGCGGGACTTAGAGCGGTGTCGCTGACGTCGGCGCTTGGGTAGCTTCTTGGAGGGGTTATCTTCCGTTGTCTCATCACCGTTGCCTTCTTTGGGGGTGTCCACCATGTATATATCATATGATGAGGTGGCGGTCCAGCGCCTTGTGGGCGGTGGTTCCTATTCATCTCCTGCATCGTCGTCCATACCGTCGATGTCTTCGGAGTCGAAGTCGAGCATGTCGGTTAAATCGTCGACAGTGGCTACTAAGTGGGTGGTGGGTGGGCAGCGAATTTCTTCGTCGTCCGCATCCCATTCTAGCCGAACATAGTTCGGCCAAGGTTCTCCTGACAAGGAGAGAGACCTTAATGAATTTAGCACATCGCCGAAAGGTGAGTGCTGAAAGATATCCATGGAGGTGAATTCCATGATCGGCGCCCAGTCGGATTCGATGGGCGCGGATGCAGGCGGCTCGGAGTCCGTGGCCGGAGACGAATCCAGTGGTTCGGCGACACGGCTCTCGTAAGGGGTGAAGTAAGTATCCGGCTCTATCGCCACTGAGAGTGCAGCCTCCATGGCGGGGTCTATCCCTCTGCTCTCGGATGGCGCGATTTGCTCCGGATTGACGGTCAGAGTAGTTGCAGATGCGATCTCCCGAATACTGTCCGACAGCAGAGTTACGTCATGCTCGTCGTGACTGTGCGGCGCACCTGACACGGGCTCGAATCCGTCGAAGATCAAGTCTCCGCGGATGTCGGCAGTGTAGTTCAAGTTTCTGAATCTCACCTGATGGCCAGGGGCGTAGCTCTCAATCTGCTCCAGATGGCCAAGCGAATTGGCCCGTAGTGCGAAGCCGCCGAATACGAAGATCTGTCCGGGGAGAAAAACCTCACCCTGGACCGCATCATTACCGATGATTGAAGGGGCCATCGAGCCTTATGGTGACGGCACAGTGGAACTCTCAATGAAAGCACCAATGTCAGTGTCAAAACCGGCGGATCTCGGGTAGGGGATCCCGAACTGTGCGTCTAAGGCGCATGGTAACAGGAGGCAGGGGACATGATGTTTACCCAGGTTCGGGCCCTCTTGATGGATGTAATACCCTACGCCATGCTTGATTGTTCTTGATGATATGAGTATTACAAGAGTTGATCTACCACGAGATCGTATAGGCTAAACCCTAGAAGCTAGCCTATGGTATGATTGTATATTGTGCTACGGACTAAACCCTCCAGTTTATATAGACATCGGAGGGGGCTAGGGTTACACACAGTCGGTTACAAGGGAGGAGATCTACATATCCGTATTGCCTAGCTTGCCTTCCACGCCAAGGAGAGTCCCATCCGGACACGGGACGAAGTCTTCAATCTTGTATCTTCATAGTCCAACAGTCCGGCCAAAGGATATAGTCCGGCTGTCCGGAGACCCCCTAATCCAGGACTCCCTCAACTTTCATTTTGCATGTTGCGTCAATCACACACGGTTCGCTCTAGCAAATTGTCGCCTCCAAAATTCTTTGTGGGACAGAAAACCCTCACCATCCAATTCAAAAAAGAAAAAAGAAAACCCTCACCACCCCCACGTCACAAAAACCCTCACCCCGCTCGCCAGCCCCTCCGGTCCCCATTCACACTTGCACAAGCTCCTCCGCGTCTATGCCATGGCACCGGCTATCGCGGCGGTAAACACTTAGCTCGACGCATGCCGCCGTCACCAGGCTGCCGGCAAAGCCCACAGCATTTCGCCACTTCCGCTTGCCACCGCCTATCGCCATCGACTTTCTCGAAGCTACTCGCGGTCGACCCAGCTCCGCTCGGTTGGGGAATCTGCCGTACTGAGGATTCATTCTCATGGACGACAAGGTAACTAATTTAATGAGATATTATCTCATCTCTTATCCCAGTTCATCTGCCTCCTTTTATCACCGAGTGGAAATTGTCGTGAATTAATTTTTATTCGAGCTGATTTGAGGGTTTTCTTTCATTAATAGAATGTACAGTGCACCGACACATCAGGCTTTGTGACCTCCGCCAGAGATTCCATCTCACTGTACCAGATCAATTGAGGACGCGCGCGGTATGTTCAATCTCACCCTAAATCGGTTGGCATGGAACATATTCTAAATATTGCTACATTTGGATAAAAGGTGCCACATGCACCATATACGTCAAAGGGGGGGGGTTTCCCCTCTTCTTTCTATATTAGGCAAATTAATGATGTATTGTTATTTCGATCACTCTCATATTTCCATGACATCATGTTTACCCTATCTGTTTAATTGTTGATTTTTGTCCTTCGATTTCAATTGTTGTACAGTTCTTTCAATTTGGGCCCATATTTGCATGTTACCATATTTTCTTTAATAATCCTACCATTTTCTGCAGTGCATCCCTTGCTATGCAACAGATTATGTAGTGCACAATCTTTCCCTTTACATAGATCAAGACTGCACGGATGTCATACTACACACAAACCATGGATTTACAATCGTTGCTACTGTAAGACTTGATGAACGTGGTGACTCCTATTTTGGCACTGGCTTTTGGAAAGAAATTTCTAAGTTTTATGTACTGAAAGTTGGCACTAAAATTGCACTGCACATAAAAGGGCTTGGTCATGAGATATATGCTAACTTCCCTGACAAAATCATCTGTCTAGACTTTGTTCGAAGTAAGTTTTCTTTTCAACTATCTGCATGTTAACTTACCTAGCAATGTCAAATGAATTGTGTAGTATTTAAGCAACCAAATTTATTCCCTTTTCTTACTATATTCCTACCTAATAACTTCTAGTTACCAATACACTTTTCTATTGCCCTGTTTTAACTAAATATTCCTTGTACTCCTGACAAGGAGACTCCGGAGGTGGAGAAGGGGGCTGCCAACAAGCGGAGGCGGGGTGAGCTAGAACCGCAAGCGACTCCGGCAGGCCTAGACTTCCTCAGCAGCCTCCCTGATGATATGTTGACAGTCATCATCTCCCTCCTCCCAATCAAATATGGGGTGCGGACAACCGTCCTTTCCCGGCACTGGCGCCCCTTATGGAACTCCAGCCCTCTCGACCACATCGACACCCATGAGCTCTGCCATGGCTATCACAAAAGCTTGGATGCATTCTCCAAGATCCTCGGCAGTCACCTTGGCCAAACTAGAGGCCTTAGAATGGGCAAGTTCCGTTCCAACGGCAAGGACCGAGCCAAGCTTGACGACTGGTTCCGATCCCCCACCCTAGATCAGCTCGAGGAGCTCACTTTTGATGATGGGCATATGTGGTCGTTGCCAACGTCCGCACTCCACCTCGCGCCCACGCTACGCGTCACCAAGTTCAAGACCAGCCATCCCCCCTTAATGACGCGCCCGCTCTTATTCTACCACGACTGGAGCACCTCGAGCTCGTCGTCGTCTGCCTCTCAAATAGTGACATGGAGCGCCTGCTCCATGGCCATACTGCACTCGAGTACCTTCGTCTTTAGGCGGTCAATGGGTTCAGTACCTTCCACATCACCTCCATGACTCTTCGGGCTATTTATGTGTGTTGCTGGTGCGGCAGAAGGACATCACAAGATGTGTACCATGGTATGGTCATTGAGGACACACCTAAACTTTAGAGATTACTTGTAGTTGATCAAGAAGGTCCAACAAGAATCAATGTCATTTCTGCGCCAAAATTGACAGTGGTGGGCTACTCATCTAACAAATACTCTGAAGTTGTTATTGGATCCACACCCGTTCAGGTACAACAACTGCCTTCTACCTCTCCTTCTACAAATTAACATTATTTCTAATTTTGAAGATGTTTGTTCGTCTGTCATTCAGAAAATGATTCCGACAAGCTTGACCCTGAAACTGCGCAGAGTGAAGGTCTTGGCACTAGAATCTATCGGCCCCAACCTGGAGCAAGTTGTCAGTTTCCTGAGATGCTTTCCATGCCTGGAGAAGCTATATATCGAGGTGATGTTCCTTTCCTGTTAAATCTTAACCATAAGGGAATTAAATTTGTGACACATTTTTCCAAGCTTACAATGATAATGTACTACGATTTCTGAAGGATTCTTTTGGAGGATTCTGTCGGTGTCAAAACCGGCGGATCTCAGGTAGGGGGTCCCGAACTATGAGTCTGAGGTTGATGGTAACATGAGAAAGGGAACACAATGTTTACCCAGTTTCGGGCCCTATCGATGGAGGTAAAACCCTACGTCCTGCTAGATTAATATTGATGAGTATAAGGGTTACAAGAGTTGATCTACCACGAGATCGTAATGGCTAAACCCTCCAGTTTATATAGATACCGGAGGGGATTAAGGTTATACAAAGTCGGTTATAGTGAAAGGAATCTTCATATTTGATCGCCAAGCTTGCCTTCCACGCCAAGGAGAGTCCCATCCGGACACGGGGCAGAGTCTTCGGTCTCTGTATTTTCATAGCCCATCAGTCCGGCCCATGGCTAACAGGCCAGACGCCCGAGGACCCCTTAGTCCAGGACTCCCTCAGTAGCCCCTGAACCAGGCTTCAATGACAAGGTGTCCGGTGCGCAGACTGTCTTCGGCATTGCAAGGTGGGTTCCCTTCTCGAAAATAGTCTTCGGACGCAAAGAATGTATACGGATCTATAACACAAGTACCACACACAACCGCAGAGAGTATAATGTTTCACGAGTCAAATCCACTGACAACTTTTCGCAATGTGACATCTCATCTGACCGGTCATTGTTTCAAACTGTTTTTTGGCATGCCGCTTTGTATTTCAAGACGCGGTTTTATTGGCACGTCTTGTCAAAGCAGTGATCGTGTCCCCCTATTGCGGGATTCTCATCAATACGGGCATGGGTAATCCAACCGTGTCATTTGCACAGCCCTTGGTAACAGGCGAGTTTTAAGGTGAGCGGGGAGGCGCTTGATATTCATTGCCTTTATAAGGAGATAAGGATTCCCTTTCTTCACCCACGCCTTTTCTCTTTCTCTTCCCTTCCATTATCGAGCTCCAGCTCCCAAGTCCTCATCTTTTCCGCCTCAAGGAAGCACTTAACCATGTCCGGATCTGGAGGGCAAGGCAAGTGGATGGCCTCCTCTGTTAAGGAGAAGGACATCACCAAGCTTCGGGAGGTCGGGTATCTGGCGAAAGAAATCTCCCACCTGCTTCCAGCCAAGGGGCAAATTGTCTCCACCCCGAAACCTAACGAGAGGGTGGTGTTCATCCCCCACTTCGTCCGCGGGTTAGGGTTTCCTCTCCAGCCTTTCGTCCGCAGACTTATGTTCTATTACGGGCTAGATTTCCATGATCTAGCCCTGAATTCTTTCCTCAACATCTCGGCATTCATTGTCGTGTGTGAGGCCTTCCTCCGCATCCAACCCCACTTTGGATTGTGGCTCAAGATCTTCAACGTGAAGCCGAAGGTGGTGGATGGCCAGCACACAGAGTGCGGAGGTGCCATGGTGAGCAAGCTGCCCAATGTCACGTGGCCCAAAGGTACTTTTGTGGAGACCGTCAAGGAGTGGCAGAAACTGTGGTTCTATATCACAGAGCCTCACGACGCCACCTGGGCCACGACTCCCGAATTAAAGTCCGAAGCTCCAACGCGGCTCACTTCCTGGATAGAGAAGGGCCCAAATTGGTCTTCGTTGGATAAACTGATAGCGCTACAGACGCGCATCCAAAGCATGGTGGATAAAAACATCAAGCTCATCGATGTGATCCAGGTGATGCTAGTTCACCGGATCCTCCCATGCTAAAGCCGAACTTTCCCTTTATGGGAATTCGATCAGAAGAAGCACCAAACCTTGGAAGGGCTCTTTGGAACCACTCACGAAGATGCCTGGAAGTTGCTTTTTAAGGGCAATGAGACGCCGCCGGCCCTAGACTCGGACCGCCGACACGATCTTGTCCATCCTGCCAGTGAGGTAAGTCTTTCATGTCTCAAGGCATATCCTCTACTTTCTTGTTCAAGGGGGCTATCTAAACTTTACTATTTTTATTTTTTCAGGTATGGACAGAGAAAGCGGAGCGGGTTCAATGTTTGGCTCCGCTGCCCGAGGAACCAGTCATCCCGCTCCTGGCGAAGATGCTGGTCCCGGTGCCCTATCAGGAGCCGGAGAAGAAGGCCAAGAAGAAGGCCAAGGGGGGCCGGAGTGGCCCTGTAACGCCCCGAGACCATTGCGACAGGTGTCTTCCAGTTTTTCGTTGTTGTTGCCATGTCATTCACTTACGTGTCGCATCTTGTCATGCCATCATGTGCATTGCATCATCATGTTTTCAAAACCTGCATTCGTCCGGGTTCCCCCAGTTCTTTCCGTTGTCCATTCTGAGCCCAGACACACTTGCACGCGCCCGCGGCACATCCGAAATATTATTTTATAAGTGGCCAGAAAATGTTCTCGGAATGCAATGAAAGTTGGCGTGCGGTGTTGTTTTGTTGTCAATAGGTCGCCTGCCAAGTTTCAACGCATTCGGAGTGCGTTTGATGCCCCAATGGATAAATATAGCGGCAATAGTAGTCGGTAAACCGTCGGACGTTTTCGGTCTCCGGAAACCGGGTCGGGCTGCATCTCTCCCCTCTCCTCTCAGTCCAAGCCCTTCTTCATAGCCCACCTGCAGCCCACCTAAACCTCCTCTGACCGGAACCGTTCGATTGCGATCGGAGGGTCCAGAAACCCCTCCTAACCCCAAACCCTAGCAAATTTGCTATATATGGACACCCATAGTCCATTTTGGGCAACCTAGACCTTACCCTACCTCTAGCCTCCCCCTCCTTAGATTCTGCCGCACCGCAACCATCTCGCCACTTGGCGCCGTCCAACGTTCCAGCAGCCGCCGGCCGGACGCTCCCCACCAACCCGCTCGTGCCACCTCAGCAACCAGCGCCGCCCTCCTCCACTCCGCGTGCGCCACGTGGCCCCTGCCCGCTCCCCGCCGCCACAGCCCGCGGAGCCCGTCGCAGGCCCGCGCCAGGCCAGATCTGGGCCGCCTATAGCGCCCGTTTGCCCTAGCGCTCGTGCAGCAACGCCCACCGTCGCCCGCAGCTCTCCTCGCCTCCCCGCGCCGGCGCCGACCTTCCTTGCTGTCCACCCCACGTCGGAGTTGAGGACCCACCTCCCTGTCTCTGTTGTCATGTGCCTTCCCGTTTCCCTCTCCTTCTCCCTCTCTGTCTCATGGTCTCTCTCTCCCCGCAGGAACCCCGACATGGCGCCGTTCCTAGCTCGATGAGCTCCACCACTGCCGGCCGGATCCACTGCCAGGAGGGCGGATCTGGCTATTCCCGCCATCCCTGACCTCTGCCTTGGCCGACCCTGGCCACCGAGCTTCGTAGTGCTGCCATCCCTGTCTTCCCTCGATCCAGCAGGACCGGGGACGAGGACGACATGCCTTTGGGCCTCGTGGACCGCGAACCACCTGAGGCCCAGCGCACCGGCCTCTAGCCCAGCCTGCCTCTTCCACCGACCGGGCCAAGCCCAATGTGAGGAGCTTCCCCCAACCCAGTTTTGTTCTGTTTCGGCCCATTATCGTTGTTTTTTTTCGTTCTGCGATTTGTCCATTTATCTAGAGTTACCAGTTTTACAGAAAAGCCCTTGCATTTCATGCATATCCTAACTCCACAACCGTGCATCAGAATTAAACAAACTTTATAAGAAACCTGCTTAGAATTTTGTGTAGTTTCATAATATGCCACTTTCATCCATGTTTAAAATGTTGTTTGTTTAAATTTGCTCTTATGCCATGTTAAAATGTTTTAATTCATAACTAAATAACCGTAGCTCCAAACCTAACAAACTTTATATGTAAATGGGGTAGGAAAATTCCTAGTTTAACAGTGGCATTACTTTGCATGTCTAACAACATTAAAAAATGCCTTAGGACAGAACAATACCAAATCTAAAATATACACATGGGGATTTCTCGGGTTTGTTGTTTGTTGTATCCGGCCCCATTTAAATTGCTTAGATAGTTAGTTTGTTTATGCTTCACCCTCTTGTCATGTTTAACAACATTTAATATTGTTGGGTACATAAATGAGAGAGAGCTAAATAATTGTTGTGGTGTTTCGTCAATATGCAACTCATTGCATATTGAGCTCCACTTAATTTGTAGTTTTGTTTGTGCACTTTGCCATGCCATGCTTCATTACACCATACATGCATCATACTTGGTTGTGCATCATGCCATGTTTATGTCGTGGTTGTTTACTATGTTGTTTGCTTCTTTCCGGTGTTTCCTCTTCGGGTTAGTTCCGATAACGTTCCGTTTGTGAGGATCCGTTCGACTGCATCTATTTGTCTTCTTCATGGACCCGTTCTTCTTCGTTACGGGATCTCAGGCAAGATGATCATACCCTCGAAATCACTTCTATCTTTGCTTGCTAGTTGTTCGCTCTATTGCCATGTCGTGATACCTACCACTTGCTATATCATGCCTCCCATATTGCCATGTCAAGCCTCTAACCCACCTTTCTAGCAAACCGTTGTTTGGCTATATTACCTCTTTTGCTCAGCCCCTCTTATAGCGTTGCTAGTTGCAAGTGAAGATGAAGTTTGTTCCATGTTGGAACATGGATATGTTGGGATATCACAATATCTCTTATTTAATTAATGCATCTATATACTTGGTAAAGGGTGGAAGGATCGGCCTTATGCCTGGTGTTTTGTTCCACTCTTGTCGCCCTAGTTTCCGTCATACCAGTGTTATGTTCCTTGATTTTGCGTTCCTTACACGGTTGGGTGTTATGGGGACCCCTTGACAGTTTGCTTTGAATAAAACTCCTCCGGCAAGGCCTAACCTTAGTTTTACCTTTTGCCTCATCACCACCTACTTTTCCCTTGGGAGTCACTGCTCTCGAGGGTCATCTTTAATTTAAACCCCCCCCCCCCGGGCCAGTGCTTCTCTAAGTGTTGATCCGAACCAGATCCACTTGCGGCGCCACCTCGGGGAAACTTGAGGGCTGGTTTTAGCTGTATGTAGGTTCAGCCGGTGTTGCCCTGAGAACGAGATATGTGCAGCTCCTATCAGGATGTCGGCGCATCGGGCGGTTTTGCTGGTCTTGTTTTACCATTGTCGAAATGTCTTGTAACCGGGATTCCGAGTCTGATCGGGTCTTCCTGGGAGAAGGAATATCCTTCGTTGACCATGAGAGCTTGTGATGGGCTAAGTTGGGACACCCCTGGATGGTTTGAACTTTCGAAAGCCGTGCCCGCGGTTATGGGCAGATGGGAATTTGTTAATGTCCGGTTGCAGAGAACTTGACACTTAACTTAATTAAAATGAATCAACCGCGTGTGTAGCCGTGATGGTCTCTTTTCGGCGGAGTCCGGGAAGAGAACACGGTATTGTGTTATGCTTGCGCATAAGTAGTTTCAGGATCACTTCTTGATCATTTCTAGCTTCACGACCGTTGCGTTGCTTCTCTTCTCGCTCTTATTTGCGTATGTTAGCTACCATATATGCTTAGTGCTTGTTGCAGCTCCACCTCACTACCCTTTCCTACCCATAAGCTTAAATAGTCTTGATCTCGCGGGTGTGAGATTTCTGAGTCGTCGTGGCTCACAGATACTTCCAAAGAGTTGTAGGTGCCGATGATACCAGTGCAAGCGACGCAACCCAGCTCAAGTGGGAGCTTGATGAAGATCTTGTTCGTTGTGTTGTTTCATTTTCGATTGATTAGTAGTGGAGCCCAGTTGGGACGATCGGGGATCTAGCATTTGGGGTTGTCTTCCTTTTATTTTGGTTTCATAGTCGGACCTTGATTTTATTCTGGATGTTGTATGTTTAACTTGTATTGTGTGAAGTGGCAATTGTAAGCCAACTCTTTATCCCTTTCTTATTCAGTACATGGGATTGTGTGAAGATTACCCCTCTTGCGACAAACCTACCATGTGGCTATGCCTCTAAGTTGTGCCCCGACACGTGGGAGATATAGCCGCATTGTGGGTGCCACAAGTTGGTAATCAGAGCCATCCCCGACTTAGGAGCCCCCTACTTGATCGAATCATTGACGTTGTTGAGCCTAGAAGAAAATGTTTTTGAGTCTTAGGATTATATATATCGGAGAGTAGGATTCTTTTTACTCCTCAGTCCCTTCGTCGCTCTGGTGAGGCCTCCTGACGTAGAAGTTTTGGCTTTTCTCTCCTTAAATTTCACAAAAAAAATTAGGATCACGCGGGTATATTGGAATCGTTCCGATAGTCTTGTGACGAGAACATTGTTCTTGGTGCCTCCTGACATTTAGGGGTTGTGGTAGTGTCCCGGGGAGTTGAGCTCCGAGGTGTTGTCGTCACAATTTTATCGTTGCAGTTCTGGAATACCTGAGTTCGCCGACATCGAAAATCTCTTTTATGCAGTTGTTGGTGAGACAACCTCGACGCCACCCAGTACTGGGGCGGGAGTTCGGGTGTATTGCCATAACTCGTATAATGGATGCTTTTCGAAGGTTGAGGTACACGATTTCCGAAGGTTTCTTGGTTATGTGTTGAAGGATGGATACAGCTGGATGTAGGTATTGTTAGTTTGGGTGAGATATTATGCTTCCCCTGTATCCCCAACACCTGATTGCATAACCAGAAAGTTTCAGGAGTTTATAAGTGGGAATTCAAGTATCACGTAGGATATCTTTCCAACAGACACATGATACGATATGGGATCTATCATATGTTTGTTTCCAGCTTATTTTGCAAGTCAATCCTTTGTTTTGTTTTGGTTAGTGGTATTCGAGTTGCTTCGAAGTCAAGTGTGGATTCCATACATTCCTTAAGTAGTGTCCTCATATTTCTATGTGAATACCAATCCTTCATGATAATTGAGATTTTCATGTCAATCCTTTTCAATCAGTGTGTTTCTCTTCAAGTGGATCTGATCATTTCAACATCCGCAAGATCACCTCTCGGTTTTTTCCCAATGTTGTTTGTTTCATCTGTCCCCAAGTTGCCTTTGTTTTCCCGCCCACCCACCCCTTTTTCTTCGAGGAATCAGATTTCTCAATCAAATATCCATCTTATTTATGGAAGTCTCTCCATTCTTTTCCGTCAATGTTCTTATCCGGTGATTCTCAGGAAGATACTAACGAAGCTTCAAGTGTATTATTCTTCATTCTTTTCTTCTCCGGTGGATTCAAGTCAAGCTTTTTTGATCATATCCTTTCCTCGTTTCAATGCTTTCTCATACCGGTGCACCTCTTAATCATCCACTTCTCGCCATTCATTTATTCCGGAGTGATGAAGATGTCTTAGAAGATTCCCGTTTCAATTCTCAGTTTGCTCAAGTTCTTTTGAGGATGTTATCTCATTCAAGCAACATAACTAAACCAGTGCAATCACTCTTTTAAATTGTTCAACGGTGTTTTTTTGAGTGGGCCCTAACCCACAGGTCTTTTCCTAGGATCTTACCCGACTCTTATTTTCTCGGAGTTATTCTCAAATTCTCTCAAAGTTTGACATAAGAATGATTTATCATCAATCAAATGTCTTTCTCCAAGAACTTTCAAAATTCTTTCATCGTTGGCCCAACCTCTTCGCATTTGATTCTCCCAGAGTGTCTAAACAATTCTCAGTGGTGGTTCTCATCATCATTCTCAACATTTGAAGACCAAAGAAGAGTTTCTCTGCAATCATATCCATTCTCTTGAAGATTCTTGGTGCTAGCTTTATGCCATCCTCTCATAATTGTTTTTGATTGTGAGAATTATTTTCACCTATCCGGAGCAATTCAAGAGTCTTTTCAGTTTGATTCTCCGAAGGCCGTCATTTCGGATTATTCATTCCAGCTTTCAGCTCTCGTTCTCCAAATCATACCGGTGCATCATTCAAGTATTCTCTTATCAGCTCGTGATCTCATCGTTCTCATGTATCCAAATTCTCTCAAGTATCATCTTTCGTTTTCCAATTCTTCCCGGTGAATTGTGCCTTTGCTACGTTCTTTTTCAATCCTTACGGTGGTTCGTTTAAGATTTCTCTTCCTTCATTATCATATCAATTTATTCGTTCTTTCAATTCTACCGGTAGTTCTTTGAAGACCTTCCCAAGTTGGCACTATATCTATCTTAATCCTTTCTACGAGAATAAGTAGTATGCCAAATCCGTTTGCTCGTCATCAATTTAATTGGTGAAGGATACGCATAACGTAATTCTTATTATTGTTTCATCCAAGTGATCTAATTTCTTCTTTCCGGAGTGGTTCATCATATGACATTCTCGGTTCGAGATGCTTTATCTTTTCTTTCGGAGTTCCAAGTTTCCACTTTATCTCGTCGCAAAGCTTCATCCAATCATTTCAAGGCCTCAATCTTATTCTTTCATCCTTCACTTCCTTTTGATCATTCTTTTATTACCGGAGTTCTTCATGGAGGCTCTTGTAACGCCCCGAGACCGATGTGCCAGGTGTCGTCCAGTTATTCGTTGTTGTTGCCTTGTCATTGCTTGCGTGTCATGCATTGCATATCATGTCATCATGTGCATTTCATTTGCATACATGTTCGTCTCATGCATCCGAGCATTTTCCCCGTTGTCCGTTTTGCATTCCGGCGCTTCGTTCTCCTCCGGTGGTCATTTCTACCTTTCTTTAGTGTGTGGGGATTAAACATTCCCGGATTTGACTGAGACTTGCCAAGCGGCCTTGGTTTACTACCGGTAGACCTCCTGTCAAGTTTCATGCCATTTGGACTTCGTTTGATACTCCAACGGTTAACCGAGGGACCGAAAAGGCCTGTGTGTGTTGCAGCCCAACACCCTTTCAATTTGGCCCAAAACCCACCTAAGCCTTCTCCATCATCTAGAGCGTTCGATCACGATCGCGTGCCCCCCCTATGCCTATATTTAGACCCCCCCCTTTCCAAATCCGGATCCCCCCTCGTCCGAAACCCTAAATCCACCTCGCGCCACGCCGGACGTGTCCGTTCCGGCCGGACACATCGCCGCAGCCAGCCACCGACCACCACGTGGCCCGGGCGAGCCCCACTTCGCCGCCGCCGCCCGAGGCCCGCCCGAGCCCGCGTTGAGCCCCCGTGGCCCACTCGCCATCCGCCGCCGCCCGCTGCTTCTCCTCCCTCTACGCCGCCTAACCGCGCGCCGGCCACCGCCGTCACTCCGGCCGCCGCCAAGCTGCTCCGCGCTGGCAAGCTCGGCGTCCGGCCTCGCCCCGCTGCCTTGCCCTCGCCTCGCCGCCTCACCCTCGCCGCCCTTCGGGTCCCGAGCCCCGGGCCGGCCTCCTCCTTCCTCCGGCCACCGCGGCCCCCTGTTCCGGCGAGAGGATCCGACGATCCTCGTTTTGCGCGCAGATCCAAATCGGATGAACAGTAAACCCTAGGTGGTTTTTTTCACTAAGTCCCTGCTTTTTCCTGATCCAAGTGCTCATGTTCTTAGCCTCGTAACTTTGCATCCGTAGCTCCGATTTATTCATATAGCCTATCAAAATGTTCATCTCAGAGAGTACATCATTTCACTCCATTGCATCATTTTCATTTGAGTTCATCTTGATGCTCGAAATGCTGTTAGAAGGAGGCTACTTGAGATAATTGTCAGATCTGCTGCTCCATTTAGGTTTTTGTCATTTTTGCCATGATTAATGTGTGCATGCTATGCCCTGATGTTCTACATATGTTTTGTTAAGAGTTTTGTCATCTTTCCAGAGGTGCAACCCATGTATTTTTGTGATGTGTGTGGTTACTAGCACAAGCTTGCAAAGTGGTGCACTTGGTAATTCTGATTTCAGGGACAGCATTTCCACTAAGTCCTTGATCTGTTTATCTCATGATGCCATATGTTCATGTTGTTTCCTAGTGATCCGTGCCTCTTTTGAGGATGATCAGTAAGGATGTTTTGTTAATCTTGTAGTGCTCTATCCATCCATGTCTTTGTTTGCAATATGGAGCACCCTAGCTTGAGTCAATCGAGCTCTACTTTTGCTACTTTGTGAATCTGGGCAGATTGTCAACTTGTTTGCAATTTTGCCGATGTTGTTGTAGTTGATCCGTGCATGCTATGCTATTGTTCTTGCCATGTCTAGCTTGAATTTTGTGCCTTCTTGATGGGTGTATGCTTAGCTTATCATGACTTGCACCATAGTGAGTGCATCGAGCTCGTAAACATGCCTACTTGAGTTATGTTTCAGCATGTGCCAGTTTTCACTGTCTGAAAACTGATTATGTTTTTGTCATGTTCACATGCTTGCAATTGTATTTTCTGATCCCTTTTGGTTCAAGGTCACTAAGGGACTTTTGTTAAGCTCTTTGAGTTACTCCATGCCATGCTTTACTTTGCCATGTTCAGGTCCTGTAGCATGTAGTTTTGTTGCTCCGAAGAGTGCTACCTGATCTGAAATTCCAGACAAGTGTTAATTTCACTAAGTCTGAAATCTGTTTGCCATATGCATTTTTGCCATGCTTGTTTGAACCTGTTAATGGATGAATTGGCCATAGCTCAGTGCTAGACTTTTGTTAAGAATCTTGAATGCATCCCTGCCATGTATTTTTTTGTCATGTTTGAGTGCTGTAGCATGTTCATCTCATTGCATTTAGTTGGCTACTTGCTGTAAATCGCAGAACGTGGCCATATTTTGAATCGCTTGCCATTTCCAAACCGTAACTCCGATTCCGGCGTTCTTTATATCGTTTTCAAGCGATTTCATCTCATCTTTCCAGTGGCCCACTTGGATCTCCAAGTTGAGGCCAGGTTCTTGCATTTCCTGTCATATCTTGCATATGCATCCCGCATCGCATCCCGCATAGCATATCATCATTGCTTCGTATTGTTTATTCCTTGCACGTGGTTGATTGTGTCCTTGTTGCTTGTTTGTGTTGTTTGGGTAGAGCCGGGAGACGAGTTCGCTAACGAGGAGCCCGTTGAGTTTGCTTTCGAGGATCCAGTCAACTCTGACAACTGTGCAGGGAAGATGATCATACCCTCGAAATCACTACTATCTTTGCTATGCTAGATTGCTCGCTCTTTTGCTATGCCAATGCTACGATGCCTACCACTTGCTTTCAAGCCTCCCAAATTGACATGTCAAACCTCTAACCCTCCATGTCCTAGCAAACCGTTGATTGGCTATGTTACCGCTTTGCTCAGCCCCTCTTACAGCGTTGCTAGTTGCAGGTGAAGATTGGAGGCCGTTCCTTGTTGGAACATTTATTTACTTGTTGGGATATCATTATATTGCCATGTTATTTTAATGCATCTATATACTTGGTAAAGGGTGGAAGGCTCGGCCTCTCGCCTAGTGTTTTGTTCCACTCTTGCCGCCTTAGTTTCCGTCATATCGGTGTTATGTTCCCGGATTTTGCGTTCCTTACGCGGTTGGGTTATAATGGGAACCCCTTGATAGTTCGCCTTGATTAAAGTTTTTCCAGCAATGCCCAACCTTGGTTTTACCATTTTCCACCTAGCCTTTTTTCCCTTAGGTTTCCGGAGCCCGAGGGTCATCTTATTTTAACCCCCCCCCCCCCCCCCGGGCCAGTGCTCCTCTGAGTGTTGGTCCAAACTGTCAGCCGCCGGTAGCTACCAGCGGCAACTCTGGGCTGGCCTACCGGAAGTTTAGATAATCTGAGTGTGCCTTGAGAAAGAGATATGTGCAGCTCCTATCGGGATTTGT
The DNA here is from genome assembly GCF_056163025.1 of Triticum urartu. Lineage (NCBI taxonomy): Eukaryota > Viridiplantae > Streptophyta > Magnoliopsida > Poales > Poaceae > Triticum > Triticum urartu. The sequence continues at coordinate 311,709,782 of NC_141877.1, forward strand.
CGGCACGTTCGGGTGGTGTTGCTGGTCTTGTTTTAACCTGTCGAAGTGTCTTGAAGAACCGAGATACCGAGTCCGATCGGAACGTCTTGGGAGGAGGTCTATTCCTTCGTTGACCGTAAGAGCTTGTCATGGGCTAAGTTGGGACTCCCCTGCAGGGATTTGAACTTTCGAAAGCCGTGCCCGCGGTTATGGGCAGATGGGAATTTGTTAATGTCCGGTTGTAGATAACTTGAACCTTAACTTAATTAAAATGTTTCAACCGTGTGTGTTACCGTGATGGCCTCTTCTCGGCGGATTCCGGGAAGTGGACACGGTGTTGGAGTAATGCTTGCGCAGGTTGTTCTCTAGTTTCTCGCTCGCGCTTTGCCTCCTCTTCTCGCTCTCTTTTGCGAATAAGTTAGCCACCATATTTGCTAGTCGCTTGCTGCAGCTCCACATATTTATTTACCTTGCCTTGCCTATAAGCTTAAATAGTCTTAATCGCGAGGGTGCGAGATTGCTGAGTCCCTGTGGCTCACAGATTACTATTACACCAGATGTAGGGCCTGATGATTACGCTCCAGGAGACGCGCTTGAGCTCAAGTGGGAGTTCGACGAGGACTCTCAACGATACTATGTTTCCTTTCCCAATGATCAGTAGTGGTGCCCAGTTGGGGGTGATCGGGACCGTGTCGCTTGTTGGGTTATCTTTTATTTTGGCGCCGTAGTCGGGCCATGAGTGTTTGGATGATGTAATGTTATTTATGTACTTGATTGACGTGGCGAGTGTAAGCCAACTATGTTATCTCCCCTTTATTATTCATATTACATGGGATGTTGTGAAGATTGCCTAACTTGCGACATATGCCTTCAATGCGATTATGTCTCTAAGTCGTGCCTCGACACGTGGGAGCTATAGTCGCATCGACGGTGTTATAAGTTGGTAATCAGAGCCTTCCCCGACCTTAGGAGCCCCATTGCTTGATCGTTTTTAGTGGCCGAGTTGTGTCTAGAAAAAAATGTTTTGAGTCATTTAGGAATTATATATCGGAGAGTTTAGGAATTCTTTTTACTTCCCAGTCTCCTCATCGCTCTGGTAAGGCATCCTGACATAGAGTTTTGACTCTTCTCTTCTCAAATTTCACTAAAAAAATTAGGATCACGCGGGTATCTTTGAATCTTTTCGATGGTTTTATGATGAGAACATTGTCTTGGTGCCTCCTGTCAGGGGTTTTGTGGAAGTGTCCCGGGGAGTTGAGCTCTGAGGTGTTGTTGTCATAATTTTATTGTTGCAGTTCTGGAATACCTGAGTTTAGTACGCCGACATCAAAAATCTCTTTTATGCAGTTCGTTGGTGAGATAACCTCAACGCCACCCAGTACTGGGGCGGGAGTTCGGGAGTATCGCCATAACTTGTATAACGGATGCTTTTCGAAGGTTGAGGTAGATGATTTCCAAAGGTTTCTTGGTTATGTGTTGAAGGATGGATACAGCTGGATGTAGGATTTGCTAGTTTTGGGTGAGATATTATGCTTCCCCTGTATCCCCAACACCTGATTGCATAACCGGAAAGGTTCGGGAGTTTCATAAGTGGGAATTCAAGTAGCTCTTAGGTTATCTTTCCGACAGATGTATGATATGAAATTGGGGTTCGACGTCTAGTGGTCCGCCTATTCACGGTCGGTTTTACAGTGGTCTCGTTGTGTCTTAAAGAGTCCTTGGCTATGCCAACTTGGGGACGCTTCGTATGTCATGTGCACTGCCTTGTACATGATGGTGCTGTATGATCGAGCCCGTGTAGGCCCCACCACGAAAACTTCGGACAAAATCTCTATCATATGTTTGTTCCGGCTTATTTTGAAAGCCAATCCCTTGTTTTTGTTTTGAGTCGTGGTATTCGAGTTGCTTCGAAGTCAAATGTTGATTCCATACCTTTCCTAAACGGTGTTCTCATATTTATATGCGGATACAAATCCTTCTTGATCATCAAGATTGTCTTGTCAATCCTTTTCACCGGCGTGTTTTCTCTTCAAGTGGATCCGATCATTTCAACATCCGCAAGATCCAATCTCAGTTTTTCATCAACGTTGTTTGTTTCATCCGTCTTCAAATTGTCTTTGTTTTTCCCATCCTCCCTCCCTTTGTTTTTTTTCTCCTAGGACTCGGATTTCTTTATCAAGTATCTATTTTATTATGGAAGTATCTCCATTCTTCTTCCTTCATGTTTGTACCCGGTGATGCTCATGAAGATTTTAACGAAGTTTCTAGTTCACCATTATCCATTCTTTTTCTTCTCCGGTGGATTTAATTCAAGCTTTGGTATTGAGCATACTCCTTTTCATTTTGCCCAATGCTTTTCTCATACCGGTGCACCCCAAAATAATTCACTTCTCACTATTCATTTGTTCCGGAGTGCTGAAGATATCTCAGAAGGTTCACGTTTCAATTATCAATCCGTTCAAGATATCTCGAAGATTCGTGTTTTCCACTCTGCATTCATTCAAGATCTTTCCAGGTTGTTATCTCATTCAAGTCATTTAATTCAACTGGTGCGTTCTCTCTTTTAAATCATTTCAATGGTGCTTCTTTTCAGTGGGCCCTAACCCACAGGTCTTTTCCCAGGATCTTACCTGACTCTTCTTATTTTCCTGGAGCTATCCTCAAATTTCCTTTTGAAGTTTGACGTAAGAATGATTTATCATCAGTCATATGTATTTCTCCAAGATCTTTCAAATTCTTTTCATCATTGGTTCAACCTTTATAATTTTCCATCCTAGGGTATCTCAACAATTCTTGGTGGTGTTTCTCATCATCATTCTCAGATTTTGAAGACCGAAGAAGAGTTTTTTCTCCATATCTTGCTTCATTCTCTTCAAGATTCGTGGCTCTAGTTTGTTGCCATCCTCTCATAATTATTTTCGATTGTGAGATTTCTTTCCACCCATCCGGAGTGATTCAGGAGTCTTTTCAGTTTGATTATCCGGAGCCCACCATCTAAGATTTATTCATTCTAGCTTTCAGCTCTCATACTCTAAATTTTACCGGTGATTCGTTCAAGTGATCTCTAATCGGCTCGTGATCTCTTCGTTCTCATGGGTCTAAATTCTCTCAAGCATCTTCATTCATTTGCTAATTCTTCCCGGTGTCTTCCTTATCTTTTCTTTGTTCATTTTTTATTCTTACGGTGGTTCATTCAAGATTTCTCTTCCTTTGTTTATCATATCAATTTATTCATTGTTCCAATCCTACCGGCGGTTCATTGAAGATTTTCTCAAGTTGACGCTATATCTATCTTATCTTTTTCAAAGAGAATAAGTAGTGTGCCAAATCCATTGTTTATCATCAATTTTATTGGTGAAGGACAAGCATAAATAATTCTTATTCTTGTTCATCCAAGTGATTAATTCCTTATTCCGGAGTTTCATCTAAATCATTACAAGGTTTTACCTTGTGTTTTCAACTTCTCTTTCTTTTCGTTACCTTTTGTTTACCGGAGTTCTCATGAAGGTTCTACATGATGGTTCATCAAGGACTTATTTCCTTCTCGAAGCGTTCATCAAGATTCTTTTCTAAGGAGCTTAAGTTTCTTCATCTTGCATCCGGAGTGCAATTCTTTCAACCATGTCATTGGAGCTGGTATTATGGCATTCTTGATAATTTGAGTTCTTGTTTCATGATTCACATGTTGTCATGAATGAGATATTTCAAATCCATCAATCTCGTCATTGGAGTTATCTTGGGTTATATTTCACTTTAAGCCTTCCCTAAGGATTGTTACTATCTATGGTGCTTATAAATACTCCAAGCTCTTCATTAATCCTTCCGGTGAGATAAGTTTCTCGTATCCTTGTTCATATCAACCCAATTCTTTTCCCATGAGTGGCAGGTTTTCAGCTCTTAACTTGAGATGTACTCCACAAGACCATATCAAGCTTATCCTTTCGTTGTTGGTTTTCCAACAACTCCGCTCGACCCGTTTCCTAAGGATGCCTTCTCAAGCTCTTTTGTGGTATAAGATGGCATTTTCTTCTCCATTCTTTTCCAATTATCTATATTCTATTCTTTCGTTCCGGAGGCATTGTGATGTTGCTCTCTTCAACCATATTCTTGTTTGTCAAGATCATGTTCTTTTCATGATTGTCCATTTAACCGGAGTGTCGTGCCCTCTTTTCAAGTTCTATCACCTTATCAAGTTCTTATTCAATTATTTTTTTCTTTTCAACCGGAGTGCTGCCTGAATTTGGTCTTCCTTGATCCCCTTCCTTAACCGGAGTCTTTTCTATATATATCTTCCCTTCAACCTCAAGGTTTTCGCAATGCTCTTTGTCCCTCTTTTCTAACGGAGTGTTTTCAACTTCGTTCATCTCCGTTGTATTCTTTTCTCGTATTTGCTTAACCTCTTCAAGGTTCTTTGGTTTCACTCATTGGTCAAAGAAGCAACTTAGTCTTACCTCTCCTCTTTTCTCTTCCGTTGTCCCTCCGGTGCCATTCTAGATCTCGGGACGAGATCCTTTCATAGTGGTGGAGTGTTGTAACGCCCCGAGACCGATGTGCCAGGTGTCATCCAGTTATTCGTTGTTGTTGCCTTGTCATTGCTTGCGTGTCATGCATTGCATATCATGTCATCATGTGCATTTCATTTGCATACATGTTCGTCTCATGCATCCGAGCATTTTCCCCGTTGTCCGTTTTTCATTCCGGCGCTTCGTTCTCCTCCAGTGGTCATTTCTACCTTTCTTTAGTGTGTGGGGATTAAACATTCCCGTATTGGACAGAGACTTGCCAAGCGGCCTTGGTTTACTACCGGTAGACCGCCTGTCAAGTTTCGTGCCATTTGGACTTTGTTTGATACTCCAACGGTTAACCGAGGGACCGAAAAGGCCTCGTGTGTGTTGCAGCCCAACACCCTTTCAATTTGGCTCAAAACCCACCTAATCCTTCTCCATCATCTAGAGCGTTCGATCACGATCCCGTGGCCGAAAACCGCACCTCATTTGGACTCTCCTAGCTCCCCCTATGCCTATATTTAGACCCCCCCCTTTCCAAATCCGGATCCCCCCTCATCCGAAACCCTAAATCCACCTCGCGCCGCGCCGGACGTGTCCGTTCCGGCCGAACACATCGCCGCAACCAGCCACCGACCGCCACGTGGCCCGGGCGAGCCCCACTTCGCCGCCGCCGCCCGAGGCCCGCCCGAGCCCGCGTTGGGCCCCCGCGACCCACTCGCCATCCGCCGCCGCCCGCTGCTTCTCCTCCCTCCGCGCCGCCCGACTGCGCACCGGCCACCGCCGTCACTCCGGCCGCCGCCAAGCTGCTCCGCACCGGCGAGCTCGGCGCCCGGCCTCGCCCCGCCGCCGTTCGGTCGCCCCGCCGCCTTGCCCTCGCCTCGCCGCCTCACCCTCGCCGCCCATCGGATCCCGAGCCCCGGGCCGGCCTCCTCCTTCCTCCGGCCACCGCGGCCCCCCTGTTCTGGCAAGAGCATCCGACGAACCTCGTGTTGCGCATAGATCCAGATCGGATGAACAGTAAACCCTAGGTGGTTTTTTTTCACCAAGTCCCCGCTTTTTCCTGATCCAAGTGCTCATGTTCTTAGCCTCGTAACTTTGCATCCGTAGCTCCGATTCATGCATATAGCATATCAAAATGTTCATCTCAGAGAGTACATCATTTCATTCCATTGCATCATTTTCATTTGAGTTCATCCTGATGCCCGAAATGCTGTTAGAAGGAGGCTACTTGAGATAATTGTCAGATCTGCTGCTCCATTTAGGTTTTTGTCATTTTTGCCATGATTAATGTGTGCATGATATGCCCTGATGTTCTACATATGTTTTGTTAAGGGTTTTGTCATCTTTCCAGAGGTGCAACCCATGTATTTTTGTGATGTGTGTGGTGACTAGCACAAGCTTGCAAAATGGTGCACTTGGTAATTCTGATTTCAAGGACAGCATTTCCACTAAGTCCTTGATCTGTTTATCTCATGATGCCATATGTTCATGTTGTTTCCTAGTGATCCGTGCCTCTTTTGAGGATGATCAGTAAGGATGTTTTGTTAATCTTGTAGTGATCTATCCATCCATGTATTTTTTTTGTAATTATGGAGCACCCTAGCTTGAGTCAATCAAGCTCTACTTTTGCTACTTTGTGAATCTGGGCAGATTGTCAACTTGTTTGCAATTTTGCCGATGTTGTTGTAGTTGATCCGTGCATTCTATGCTATTGCTCTTCCCATGTCTAGATTGCATTTTGTGCCTTCTTGATGGGTGTATGCTTAGCTTATCATGACTTGCACCGTAGTGAGTGCATCGAGCTCGTAAACATGCCTGCTTGAGTTATGTTTCAGCATGTGCCAGTTTTCACTGTCTGAAAACTGATTATGCTTTGCCATGTTCACATGCTTGCAATTGTATTTTCTGATCCCTTTTGGTTCAAGGTCACTAAGGGACTTTTGTTAAGCTCTTTGAGTAGCTACATTCCATGCTTTACTTTGCCATGTTCAGGTCCTGTAGCATGTAGTTTTGTTGCTCCGAAGAGTGCTACCTGATCTGAAATTCCAGACAAGTGTTAATTTCACTAAGTCTGAAATCTGTTTGCCATATGCATTTTTGCCATGCTTGTTTGAACCTGTTAATGGATGAATTGGCCGTAGCTCAGTGCTAGACTTTTGTTAAGAATCTTGAATGCATCCCTGCCATGTATTTTTTTGTCATGTTTGAGTGCTGTAGCATGTTCATCTCATTGCATTTAGTTGGCTACTTGCTGTAAATTGCAGAACGTGGCCATATTTTGAATCGCTTGCCATTTCCAAACCGTAACTCCGATTCCGGCGTTCTTTATATCGTTTTCAAGTGATTTCATCTCATCTTTCCAGTGGCCCACTTGGATCTCCAAGTTGAGGCCAGGTTCTTGCATTTCCTGTCATATCTTGCATATGCATCCCGCATCGCATCCCGCATAGCATATCATCATTGCTTCGTATTGTTTGTTCCTTGCACGTGGTTGATTGTGTCCTTGTTGCTTGTTTGTGTTGTTTGGGTAGAGCCGGGAGACGAGTTCGCTAACGAGTAGCCCGTTGAGTTTGCTTTCGAGGATCCAGTCAACTCTGACAACTGTGCAGGGAAGATGATCATACCCTCGAAATCACTACTATCTTTGCTATGCTAGATTGCTCGCTCTTTTGCTATGCCAATGCTACGATGCCTACCACTTTCTTTCAAGCCTCCCAAATTGCCATGTCAAACCTCTAACCTTCCATGTCCTAGCAAACCGTTGATTGGCTATGTTACCGCTTTGCTCAGCCCCTCTTATAGCGTTGCTAGTTGCAGGTGAAGATTGGAGGTCGTTCCTTGTTGGAACATTTATTTACTTGTTGGGATATCATTATGTTGCCATGTTATATTAATGCATCTATATACTTGGTAAAGGGTGGAAGGCTCGGCCTCTCGCCTAGTGTTTTGTTCCACTCTTGCCGCCTTAGTTTCCGTCATATCTGTATTATGTTCCCGGATTTTGCGTTCCTTACGCGGTTGGGTTATAATGGGAACCCCTTGATAGTTTGCCTTGATTAAAGCTTTTCCAGCAATGCCCAACCTTGGTTTTACCATTTGCCACCTAGCCTTTTTTCCCTTGGGTTTCCGGAGCCCGAGGGTCATCTTATTTTAAACCCCCCCCCCCCCCCCGGGCAAGTGCTCCTCTGAGTGTTGGTCCAAACTGTCAGCCGCCGGTAGCTACCAGGGGCAACTCTGGGCTGGCCTACCGGAAGTTTAGACAATCTGAGTGTGCCCTGAGAAAGAGATATGTGCAGCTCCTATCGGGATTTGTCCGCACGTTCGGGCGGTGTTGCTGGTCTTGTTTTAACCTGTCGAAGTGTCTTGAAGAACCGAGATACCGAGACCGATCGGAACGTCTTGGGAGGAGGTCTATTCCTTCGTTGACCGTAAGAGCTTGTCATGGGATAAGTTGGGACTCCCCTGCAGGGATTTGAACTTTCGAAAGTCGTGCCCGCGGTTATGGGCAGATGGGAATTTGTTAATGTCCGGTTGTAGATAACTTGAACCTTAACTTAATAAAAATGTTTCAACCGTGTGTGTTACCGTGATGGCCTCTTCTCGGCGGAGTCCGGGAAGTGGACACGGTGTTGGAGTAATGCTTGCGCAGGTTGTTCTCTAGTTTCTCGCTCGCGCTTTGCCTCCTCTTCTCGCTCTCTTTTGCGAATAAGTTAGCCACCATATTTGCTAGTCGCTTGCTGCAGCTCCACATATTTATTTACCTTGCCTTACCTATAAGCTTAAATAGTCTTGATCGCGAGGGTGCGAGATTTCTGAGTCCCTATGGCTCACAGATTACTATTACACCAGATGCAGGGCCTGATGATTATGCTCCAGGAGATGCGCTTGAGCTCAAGTGGGAGTTCGACGAGGACTCTCAACGATACTATGTTTCCTTTCCCGATGATCAGGGGTGGTGCCCAGTTGGGGGTGATCGGGACCGTGTCGCTTGTTGGGTTATCTTTTATTTTGGCGCCGTAGTCGGGCCATGAGTGTTTGGATGATGTAATGTTATTTATGTACTTGATTGATGTGGCGAGTGTAAGCCAACTATGTTATCTCCCCTTTATTATTCATATTACATGGGATGTTGTGAAGATTGCCTAACTTGTGACATATGCCTTCAATGCGATTATGTCTCTAAGTCGTGCCTCGACACGTGGGAGCTATAGTCGCATCGAGGGTGTTATAGCTCTACATGGTGGTTCGTCAAGGATTCTTTTCATTCTTCAATTGTTGTTCAAGATACCTTTATGGAGATTATCTTATGCCATATTTCACCTAAAGTCGTCCACTGGGAATGTTGATCTTGGTAATGTCTACCTGTGTTTCAAGTTTTCTTATCACCTCGGTGGAAGAAGCTTTATATCTTTTTCTAGATCTCAATCAAATCTTTTTCCCGTGAGTGGCAGGTTGTCACCTCTTAATTTTGAGATGTCTTCCATAAGCCCACATCAAGCTTACTCTTTTTGTTTTTGGTTTTCCAACAACTCCGTTCGACCCTTCGCCTAAGGATGCCTTTGCAAGATCATTTGAGGTAGAAGATGTTGTTTTCCCCTCCGTTCTTTTAATTCCTTTCTTACATTTCTTCTGGAGGCTTTGTGATGTTGCTCTCTTCACTCATCATCTCGAATTGTGAGGACCGTGTTCTTTTCGTGCTTGTCCATTTAACCGGAGTGTCGTGCCCTCTTTTCAAGTTCTTCCCATTCTGTCAAATTTTGCCTCCCTTCTCAGCCGGAGTGCTGTCTGAAATCTTTCTTACCCCTTGTGCCATTCCTTCAATAGTTCCGGAGGCAGTGTGTTGTCTATTTCGTCGGGTATCCTCTCATCTTGTCAAATTCATGTTCAATTCCTTCCATTTACAGTCGGAGTGTTGTCCAAATTATATAATTCTTATTCCTTCTCTATCTTGTTTTAACCGGAGTGTTGTGTCTATCCTTCCTCTTCTAACCGGAGTCTCACCCAAGTGCTTTCATTTTGCCAAGTTCATATTCTTTACCTTCCATTTCCAACCGGAGTGTTGTCGTAATTGATCTTTATCATTCCTTGTACATCTCGTTTCAACCGGAGTGCTTGCATGTACTTCTTGTCCATTGTAACACTTTTCTTATGTCTTTCAACCTACAAGGTTCTAGTAAGGTTCCTTGTTCCTCTTTTATAACAGAGTGTTTTCAACTTTGTAAATCTTCATTGTTTTCTTTCTTTCAATTCGTTCAACCTCGCAAGGTTCTTTGGTTTCACTCGTTTGTCAAAGAAGCAACTTAGTTTTACCTCTTCTCTTACTCTTCCATTTTCCCTCCGGTGCCATCCTAGATCTCGGGACGAGGTCCTCTTGTAGTGGTGGAGTGTTGTAACGCCCCGAGACCGTTGCGCCAGGTGTCTTCCAGTTTTTCGTTGTTGTTGCCATGTCATTCGCTTGCGTGTTGCATCTTGTCATGCCATCATGTGCATTGCATCATCTTGTTTTCAAAACTTGCATTCGTCCGGGTTCCCCCAGTTCTTTCCGTTGTCCGTTCTGAGCCCAGACACACTTGCACGCGCCCGCGGCACATCAGAAATATTATTTTATAAGTGGCTGGAAAATGTTCTCGGAATGGGATGAAAGTTGGCGTGCGGTGTTGTTCTGTTGTCAGTAGGCCGCCTGCCAAGTTTCAACGCATTCGGAGTCCGTTTGATGCCCCAATGGATAAATATAGCGGCAATAGTAGTCGGTCAACCGTCGGACGTTTTCGGTCTCCGGAAACCGTGCCGGGCTGCATCTCTCCCCTCTCCTCTCAGTCCAAGCCCTTCTTCACAGCCCACCTGTAGCCCACCTAAACCCCCTCTGACCAGAACCATTTGATTGCGATCGGAGGGTCCAGAAACCCCTCCTAACCCCCAAACCCGAGCAAATTTGCTATATATGGACACCCATAGTCCATTTTGGGCAACCTAGACCTTACCCTACCTCTAGCCTCCCCCTCCTCAGATTCCGTGCCGCACCGCTCCCATCTCGCCACTTGGCACCGTCCAACAGTCCAGCCGCCGCCGGACGGACGCTCCCCACCAACCCGCTCGTGCCAACTCAGCAACCAGCGCCACCCTCCTCCACTCCGCGTGCGCCACGTGGCCCCTGCCCGCTCCCCGCCGCCGTGGCCCGTAGAGCCCGCCGCAGGCCCGCGTCGGGCCAGATCTGGGCCGCGTGCAGCGCCCGTTTGCCCTAGCGCTCGTGCAGCAGCGCCCGCCGTCGCCCGCGGCTCTCCTCGCCTCCCCGCGCCGGCGCCGACCTTCCTCGACGTCCGCCCCTCGCCAGAGTTGAGGACCCCACCTCCCTGTCTCTGATGTCCTATGCCTTCCCGTTTCCCTCTCCTCCTCCCTCTCTCTCTCATGGTCTCTCTCTCCCCGCAGGAACCCCGGCATGGCACCGTTCCTAGCTCGATGAGCTCCACCACTGCCCGCCGGATCCGCCGCCGGGAGGGCGGATCTGGCTGTTCCCGCTGTCCTTGACCTCTGCCTTAGACGACCCTGGCCGCCGAGCTTCGCAGCGCCACCACCCCTGGCTTCCCTCAATCCAACGGGATCGGGGACGAGGACGACATGCCTCTGGGCCTCGTGGACCGCGAACCACCTGAGGCCCAGCGCACCGGCCTCCAGCCCAGCCTGCCTCTTCCACCAACCGGGACAAGCCCAATGTGAGGAGCTTCCCCCAACCCAATTCAGTTATGTTTCGGCCTATTATCATTTTTTTCGTTTTGCGATTTGTCCATTTATCCAGAGTTACCAGTTTTACAGAAAAGCCCTTACATTTCATTCATATCCTAACTCCACAACCGTGCATCGGAATTAAACAAACTTTATATGAAACATGCTTAGAATTTTGTGTAGTTTCATAATATGCCACTTTCATCCATGTTTAAAATTTTTAAAATGTTGTTTGTTTAAATTTGCTCTTATGCCATGTTAAAATGTTTTAATTCATAACTAAATAACCGTAGCTCCAAACCTAACAAACTTTATATGTAAATGGGGTAGAAAAATGCCTAGTTTAACATGGTGGCATTACTTTGCATGTTTAACAACATTGAAATATGCCTTAGGATAGAACAGTACCAAATTTAAAATATGCACATGGGGATTTCCCTGGTTTATTGTTTGTTGTATCCGGCCCCATTTAAATTGCTTAGATAGTTAGTTTGTTTATGCTTCACCCTCTTGTCATGTTTAACAACATTTAATATTTTTGGTTACATAAACGAGAGAGAACTAAATAATTGTTGTGGTGTTTCGCCAATATGCAACTCATTGCATATTGAGCTCCACTTAATTTGTAGTTTTGTTTGTGCACTTTGCCATGCCATGCTTCATTAAACCGTACATGCATCATACTTGGTTGTGCATCATGGCATGTTTATGTGGTGGTTGTTTACTATGTTGTTTGCTTCTTTCCGGTGTTGCCTCTTCGGTTTAGTTCCGATAACGTCGCGTTTGTGAGGATCCGTTCGACTGTGTCCGTTTATCTTCTTCATGGACTCGTTCTTCTTCCTTGCGGGATCTCAAGCAAGATGATCATACCCTCGAAATCACTTCTATCTTTGCTTGCTAGTTGTTCGCTCTATTGCCATGCCGCGATACCTACCACTTGCTATATCATGCCTCCCATATTGCCATGTCAAGCCTCTAACCCACCTTTCCTAGCAAACCGTTGTTTGGCTATGTTACCGCTTTTGCTCAGCCCCTCTTATAGTGTTGCTAGTATCAAGTGAAGATGAAGTTTGTTCCATGTTGGAACATGGATATGTTGGGATATCACAATATCTCTTATTTAATTAATGCATCTATATACTTGGTAAAGGGTGGAAGGCTCGACCTTATGCCTGGTGTTTTGTTCCACTCTTGCCGCCCTAGTTTCCGTCATACCGGTGTTATGTTCCTTGATTTTGCGTTCCTTACACGGTTGGGTGTTATGGGGACCCCTTGACAGTTCGCTTTGAATAAAACTCCTCCGGCAAGGCCCAACCTTGGTTTTACCTTTTGCCTCATCACCACCTACTTTTCCCTTGGGAGTCGCGCTCTCGAGGGTCATCTTTATTTTAACCCCCCCCCCCCGGGCCAGTGCTTCTCTAAGTGTTGGTCCGAACCAGATCCACTTGCAGCGCCACCTTGGGGAAACTTGAGGGCTGGTTTTAGCTGTACGTAGTGTTCATCCGGTGTTGCCCTGAGAACGCGATATGTGCAGCTCCTATCAGGATGTCGGTGCATTGGGCGGTTTTGCTGGTCTTGTTTTACCATTGTCGAAATGTCTTGTAACCGGGATTCCAAGTCTGATTGGGTCTTCCTAGGAGAAGGAATATCCTTTGTTGACCGTGAGAGCTTGTGATGGACTAAGTTGGGACACCCCTGCAAGGTTTGAAATTTTGAAAGTCGTGCCCACGGTTATGGGTAGATGGGAATTTGTTAATGTCCAGTTGTAGAGAACTTGACGCTTAACTTAATTAAAATGAATCAACCGCGTGTGTAGCTGTGATGGTCTCTTTTCGGCGGAGTCCGGCAAGAGAACACGGTCTTGTGTTATGCTTGTGCGTAAGTAGTTTCAGGATCACTTCTTGATCATTTCTAGCTTCACGGCCGTTGGGTTGCTTCTCTTCTCGCTCTTATTTGTGTATGTTAGCCACCATATATGCTTAGTGCTTGCTGCAGCTCCACCTCACTACCCTTTCCACCCCATAAGCTTAAATAGTCTTTATCTCGCGGGTGTGAGATTGTTGAGTCCTCGTGGCTCACAGATACTTCCAAAGAGTTGCAGGTGCCGATGATACAAGTGCTAGCGACGCAACCCAGCTCAAGTGGCAGCTCGATGAAGATCTTGTTCGTTGTGTTGTTTCGTTTCCGATTGATCAGTAGTGGAGCCCAGTTGGGACGATCGGGGATCTAGCATTTGGGGTTGCCTTCCTTTTATTTTGGTTCCGTAGTCGGACCTTGATTGTATTCTGGATGTTGTATGTTTAACTTGTATTGTGTGAAGTGGCGATTGTAAGCCAACTCTTTATCCCTTTCTTATTCAGTACAAGAGAAGGAGGTGTGCATATCCTGCCGGTGACCTCTGTCCAACCAGAGGCACTGGATGATCTGTTGGAAGCGCTACGAGGTGCTTCCATTGTAGATATACACCGTATCCTTATGGGTACGATGGTTGAGAGGGTTCAGTCCGTCAAGAGCGGACTAACCGAAGCCTGCAGCAGCCTGCTGACAGGTTTTGAGCTAAGCAACGTAAAAGAGAAAGTCCCAATATAGATAGTGTTGCCCCTGAGACACTGTACGGTGTTCGAAAAGAAAAGTCGGACAAAGGATCAAATAATTTGCATAGGAAGCTAACTAAATATGTCTTATAAACACTGGCGTCGCTGCTGGCCGACACCTCTCATGCCGCTGAGGTCTCCGGACTAAAGCGGAGTCTGGAGCGGGCCGAAGAAGAGCTCGGCCTTGTGAAAAGGCAGCTGGAGGACAAGCAAGGTGTGTGGAGACTTGCTATATGTTCGGAAAGAATAAATGATGTATATTGATTGTAGTGCTGTGATATTTGTAGGAGCGGCGACTGAGTTGAAACCCTCAAAAAGGCGCTGGCCGAGGCTGAGGAGAGGGAAGCCAAGGAACGAGCCATCTAGAAAAAGCATGAGGCTAGGGTTGGGAAGGTCCAGCAGGAGCTTCAAGACGCTTTGAGGAAATACGAGTCCTTGGAGCGTCAGCGTGCGGACCAAGAATCCGAACTTGGGAAGGCTCACCAGGGTGCACAAGAGGCCCGAGCCGAAGCCCAAGGCACCCTCCAGGAAATCCAGGAGGCCAAAAAGATCATGGCAGGTAAGGCTTTTATTATGCAAAGCAAGTATGTGAAGAAGAGGTATCTCCTACTGACCCATATTTGGAGTTCTCCAGGGGCGTTTGCGGATCTGTCATGCAACGTTTCTGACACTGCTGAGTTCTTCTGAGCCGGAGAGGGGAGCTCGACGAAGAAGCTATTCTGGTCGCAATATCTTGCGCCAGAACATCCGGCGCCCTTGAGCAACCAGCTAAAACAGCTGGTCGAACTACATAGGGTGGCCGAACTGGCCATGAAGGACTTGATAGTCCGGCTGTGGCTGGCCGAAGTTATCCCCAACAGCTACTTTGCTCTCGTGAAGCGGCTAGTCAATGCCTGCCCTCGGCTTGACGCCATCAAGCGGTCGGTTTGTATCAAAGGTGCGCGGATGGCCTTCGCCCGTGTCAAGATGTAGTGGGCGAACATGAATGCTTCCACGGTTGTGACCGAAGGACCGCCCGCGAGCACGGAGTATCGCACGCCCGAGCGATATTTTAGCGAAGTCCTTGAGGGATCCCGTATTGTGGCAGAACAGTGTACGAAGGATGTAATTTTTGAATGAATACTGTTATATTGTCTCGCCCTGTATAAAAACAAGTTCGGCTATGTAATATAATGTTTGTTTATTATTTTACCTCCTGTGCGGCCATGTTTATGAAATTTTGAGAGTTGGCCAGTCGTCGGCTTCAGCCGCCACGTAGGTATTACGGGGGTGTTCGGGATGGAATCTAAACACTCTTGATCTAATTTGTTTGGTCCTTAAAGGAGGTGTTTAGTGCAACGAACCAGGCAATCGGACTATGTGGCTTTATCACCCTCACTTAGCCATAGGAGTTCTACAATGAAAATTTTAGGCGCAGCCCCTGGTATCCGAACTAGGGTACTGTAATCACCTGATCAGGTAAAAGCTGATTCATCGCATAATGCAGAAAAAATCACTAAAGATTTGAACCCTCCGAAGAGCTGACCAGCTCTCGCCACATCATGATAGTCAGTTTTCGGCTTTCTCTATTGAGGTGCTCATCCTGATAAACCAAGACACAGTCGCAGTAGTTCTCCATTTACTACCCTAGTTGATATAGCGGAACGTAAGGTAGTAAGCACAGGAGCCGGGCAACCCAACTATTGACCAAAGACATGATTCGGAGCCAATGCATATAATGCTAAATTCGGGGTGCCGAACTATGTTAGAAAATGTTCGGACTTTGTTGTCATGTTGTGGGTCGCGATGAAGCCCCTGGCAGATAAAAGCGTACCAAAGTGTATGGTCGCAACTTTGAGAAAATCCTCAAAGAAAAAGGAAAATAAAAGGGGAGTAAGCCAGTGCCGCAGAAGTTGGGCCACAAACTGTTTCCCTTATAGTTTGATTAATATGTCAAAGCGTATTCGTACAAGTGGTGTGATAAGCAACCAGGCTATTTAACATGCCCTAACCAAGGGACAGCTGCGTGCGGGTCCTGAAGGCAGGTAGAGTGGTCGTTAAAGAGACCATCTAGGGATTCCCGTGTACACCAGTGCTTCTTGCCATATTGGTGTATCCGTCCTGCCGAGAGGACCAATGATCAGGTCGTCAGAAGAAACCTATGGAAAAAGGGACCTGAAAAGGATAAAAAGGAAAAATGTAAAGTATGTGTGTCCAGAAGCGGTCAAGCCGTATTATGGATCACAAGATAGTTATGCCTCCGTCTATGCCTATGGTATTTTGAGTGCGTAGTTATGTACACGCGGTACAAATGTCGCTTCTTAGTTGGGATGGGGACGGAGGCCGAGTTGCTAGTCGAGCTCTTGACGAGCTGGGCTGTCCTGCTGCAGAGTAGTCCGGACTCGTTTGACAGTGTCCGGGATTTCGCCGACGAATTAAGGTTTTGCTTGAGGAGGCCGCTCTATACTTCTGCTGCTAACGCAGTGGTGTGCTCCTCGATACGGAGGGAGCGTTCTATGTTTCCATTGACTGTTATGACGCCGCGTGGACCGGGCATCTTGAGCTTAAGATAAGCGTAGTCTGGCACCGCGTTGAAGCGTGCAAATGCGGTTCGTCCGAGCAGTGCATGATAGCCGATGCGGAAGGGGACGATATCAAAGATCAGATCTTTGCTTCGGAAATTATCCGGAGATCCGAAGACAACCTCTAGTGTGATTGAGCCCATACAGCGGGCCTCTACACCTGGTATGACTCCTTTAAAGGTAGTATTTGTGGGCTCAATTCTTGATGGATTAATGCCCATTTTGCGCGTTGTATCTGATAGAGCAGGTTCAGGCTGCTACCACCATCCATGAGGACTCGCATGAGGTGAAATCCATCAATGATTGGGTCAAGGACCAGTGCGGCTGAACCGCCATGACGAATACTGATCGGATGGTCCCTGCGATCAAAAGTGATCGGGTAGGAAGACCATGGGTTGAACTTTGGGGCGACTGGCTCTATCGCGTAGACGTCCCTGAGCGCGCGCTTGCGTTCTCTCTTGGGGATGTGGGTAGCGTATATCATGTTTACCGTTTTAATTTGGGGGGGGACTTCTTCTGTCCCCCTGTGTTCGGTGGCCGGGTCTCCTCGTCTTCGTCTTCGCTTTGCGACCCCTTCTCCTTGTTCTCGGCATTTAACTTGTCGGC
The DNA here is from genome assembly GCF_056163025.1 of Triticum urartu. Classification (NCBI taxonomy): domain Eukaryota; kingdom Viridiplantae; phylum Streptophyta; class Magnoliopsida; order Poales; family Poaceae; genus Triticum; species Triticum urartu. The sequence continues at coordinate 311,726,750 of NC_141877.1, forward strand.
CTGTTTAAAAACCCAACAGCCTCTGTTGTTGTGGTTGGCTGGTTTGTCAAGACTACCGTGTATCTGGCATGGGCGATCGAGTATGCGGTCCAAGCTGGATGGGCTTGAACTGTTCCTTTTGAATGGCTTCTTCCGCTGGCCGGACTTGGAGCCGCTGAATCCGACATTGATCATCGTGTCGTCAGTATTGTTACCGTTGTTTCGATGCTTGTGTCTATTGCGTCGGGGCTTGCCGTTGCTATTCTTGGCTTCCGCAGTGCTAGGTTCGCTTGCCATGTTATTGCTATGAGCTAGCCAGCTATCTTCGCTCGCGCAAAAGCGGGTCATGAGTGTCGTAAGGGCTGCCATGGACTTCGGCTTCTCTTGGCCGAGGTGTCGGGCGAGCCATTCGTCCCGGATGCTGTGTTTGAAGGCCGCAAGGCTTCGGCATCCGGACAGTCGACGATCTGGTTCTTTTTAGTTAAGAACCTAGTCCAGAGTTTCCTGGCCGATCCTCTGGGCTATTGAATTATGTGACTTAAGTCATCGGCATCCGGAGGTTGAACATATGTACCTTGGAAGTTGTCAAGGAAGGCTTCTTCCAAGTCCTCCTAGATGCCAATGGAATTTTTGGGCAGGCTGTTCAGCCAGTGTCGGGCTGGCCCTTTGAGTTTTAGGGGGAGGTATTTAATGGCATGAAGGTCATCGCCACGAGCCATATGAATATGGAGAATGAACACTTCAATCCATACCGCGGGGTCTGTGGTTCCATCGTATGATTCGATATTCACGGTTTTGAACCCTTCTGGGAATTCATGTTCCATGACTTCATCAGTGAAGCAGAGAGGGTGTGCGGCACCTCTATATTGGGCCAGTTCGTGACGTAGTTCGGATGGAGTCCGTCTGCGGCTTTCGGCCCGAACGTAATTGTACTTAGCATGTTCGGCTTGATAGCCGTCATCGCGTGTCAAGACACGCCCCCGTGATCCGTAGATCGATCTGGCCGGACCTGTTTTATTCTTCAGGCCCTGCCAGAGATCATACGTGTATCCCTGAGTGGTTGTGTCTCTGCCTTTACGGCGAGGTAAGGTGGGCTGGTGTTCGGCTTGTGTTGCTGCTTTGTCCCGGCCACGTGGCGGTCGGTCAGCCGCATTGCGCGCTAATGGCATGGGCTCCGGCGCCTCGTCTCGAATTGAGGTAGTAATTTGCGCTTCGGGTAACTTTTTAGTGGTCGCTTGAGGCCGTATTCCTCGGCTGCCAGGACGACAGTCCATCAATCGTTGAGCAGATCTTGATCAGCTTGAAGCTGTTGCTGCTTCTTTTTCAGGCTCCTTGCAGTGGCTATTAGCTGGCGCTTGAAGCGCTCCTGCTCGAGAGGTTCCTCGGGCACGATAAAATCCTTAGTGCCGAGGCTCGCCTCATCCTCAGAGAGCGGGAGATAATTACTATCCTCCGAGTCTTCGTGTGTGGCCTGTTCACCAGGGCTAAGTTGCTCGTCTTCCCGTTCATTTTGTTTGGCAGTTGCCTCAATGGGGTCTTCATTGTCTTCGGCACCCTGCGGAGTGTTATCTTCTCCTGTGCCAGTGTTGCTATCTTTGCTGCGGCATGACTTAGAGCGGCGCCGCTAACGCCGACACTTTGGTTGTATCTCGGGAGGTTTATCCTGAATCGGATTTTTCTTGTCATCGTCGCTATTCTCTTTTGGTGCATCCACCATGTATACGTCATAAGAGGAAGTGGTCTTCCAGCGTCCGGTAAACGGCGGGTTTTGGGCCTCTTCTTCTCTGGCATCGTCGTCCATCCCATCGATGTCGTCGGAGTCGTAATCGAGCATGTCAGTTAGGTCTTCGACAGTGGCTATTAAGTGGGCAGGGGTGGGAAGCGAAATTCTCCGTCATCGGCCTCTAGTTCAAACCGGATGTAGTTCAGTTGTGAGTCCCCCACTAGGGAGAGTGTTTTTAATGAGTTTAGCACGTCGCCTAAAGGTGAGTGCCGGAAGATGTCCACAGAGGTGAATTCAACGATCGATGCTGATCAAGCTCGTCGTGCACGGACGCACATGCCTTGGAACCTGTAGCTGGAAACGTGTCCGAGGTTCTAGCAACACAGATCTCACCTGATGTTGGGTCTGTGTGCGGCTCCAACGCCACTGAGCCTGTGGCCTCCATGGCGGGGCTGAGCCTCCCGTCCTCGGATGGCGTGATCTGCTCCGGATCTAAGGCAAGAGCAGTTGCGGGTTCTATCTCCTGGGTGTAGTTCGATGACAGGTTTATGAGCCATGTTCATCGTGGTGACAGAGAGCGGCTACTTCCACGTTCTCGAATCCGTCAAAGATCAAGTCTCCACGGATGTCCGCGACGTAGTTCAAGCTTCCAAATCTGACCTGATGGCCAGGTAGCTATCGATCTGCTCTAGATGGCCAAGCGAGTTGGCCCGCAGAGCGAAGCCGCCGAACACGAAGATCTATTCAAGGAGGAAGGTTTTTCCCTAGATAATGTTGTTGTGGATGATTGACGGGGCCATCAAACCTCTTGGCGACGACACAGCGGAACTCTCAATGAAAGCACCAATGTCGGTGTCAAAACTGGCGGATCTCGGGTAGGGGGTCCCGAACTATGCATCTGAGGTTGATGGTAACAGGAGACAGGGAACACAATGTTTACCCAGGTTCGGGCCCTCTCGATGGAGGTAAAACCCTACGTCCTGCTAGATCAATATTGATGAGTATAAGGGTTACAAGAGTTGATCTACCATGAGATCATAATGGCTAAACCCTAGAAGTCTAGCCTATCTGATTATGATTGTCATCACAGACTAAACCCTCCAGTATATATAGACACTGAAGGTGACCAGGGTTATACAAAGTCAGTTACAGTGAAAGGAATCTTCATATTTGATCGCCAAGCTTGCCTTCCACGCCAAGGAGTGTCCCATCCGGACACAGGCAGTGTCTTCTGTCTTTGTATCTTTCACAGCCAATCAGTCCGGCCCATGGCTAACAGGTCGGATGCCCGAGGACCCCTTAGTCCAGGACTCCCTCAGATTCCAGTACATACATGTTCCACCCCCCCCCATATTGGTTGCTTGACCCACATGGTTACAATCAATAAGCATTTCTCCTTTGGATTCATCTGTACTAGTTTTCTTAGGGAACTTTTCATCCACTCCAACCTCTTGTGAAGAAGGCTACATTTTTCTAGAATGTAATCAAATTCCCATGTTAATCATGTCAGATTGAAAATGGCATGTTAGTGCATTTTACAAATCCTGCAAACCAAATAGGCCTGTAGTAATGTTCAAAACTGCATGTAGGCACTAACACATTTTCTTCTTTTGGAGATAAGATTAGGCCTAGTGTTGGACAATGTGATACAATATAACAATCATGTTGAATGCCTAGATCTGCATCTCTCAGAAATTACTTTGAACTCCTACCGAGGGACCTTACCGGAGATTATATTCGCCAGGTTCTTTGTTCTCAAAACAAGGGTGCTGAAGGAAATGAGGTTTGCCCTACATTTATTTTTGCAAAAATGAATGGTCTGTTGAACAGTGCCGGCACCTGCGGCGGAATGGAATAGGCTCCAAAAATGCTGAATTTCATTTTGGAACTTCAGATGACAGAGTAATCGGAAGTCATCGTGTCAACCCCATACATGAGTTCTCAGTGGCTGACCCCTTTGCAAAAATTGTGAGGTTTCAAAACCAGACTTAGAAGTGGTAATATTAGTTTGAACCTCTTTGATATCCATGTTCAGCGGATTGGCGCGACCGTTTGCAACTAATGAGCTGAATTTCATTTCTAATATCAGTCTGAACCTTGTAATCTTCGAATTTGAGCCATATAACTCTGGAATTTGAACCTTGTAATATTTCGAGCTTTTGTGGTACAATCGTTGAAATGGCATCGTATGAGACTCGTATATTGGTAGCACTATTTTGACCTTAATATGCAATGGTCTTAGATTTTATTAACCATTCTCAAATCTATTTACCTTGTCGATCTCACAGCACACGATCTGTATAGCTAACTCGACTGCGGTCTTCAACATTATTGCACAAAGTTGGTTTCTTCCATCGTGTTCCTTGTAGAGCGTAGAATTAATTATTGCACTCGAGTGTCCATCATCACCCTTCTGTGTAACTTTGACCTTATCACCCACGAGTAAACTTATGACCAAAGTCATTCCACACACTTTGTTTTTACAAAGCTTTTGCCAATAAACACCCATGATTTGTACCTCTTCTAGCCAACATGTGGCCAAACTAGCCGGGAAGGAACCTTGTGCGGTAAATTGCGCGGTAGCGCGGGAACAAGCTCACCGGCGATAAATTTGGCGCCTCTTTGAGGCCACGCGTGCGGTGCAGTGTTGTCAAGCGTGCACTAGAATCCTCCGCTATGAACGCTGTGACAAGACGTGACAATTACAGTTATTACAGTGGCCAACCTTTCGATCGCGCCCCACCATTGCAAGAAGCACACCCACCACGAGAAATTCTTAGAGGGTATCCTACGTGGCTCCAATGGCGCTTCGAGCGGCTTCTGACGACGAGCAGCAGTTCACCATGCGTGCCGTGATGGACACCCACAGAAGGTTCATGGACCTCTCGGTGGTGTACACCAATGACCCGGTCTGGGTGGAGCACTCCATCTACATCATGGAGTTGTTGCTTGCCGAGGAGAAGTACAAGGTGGTTGGGTTCGACCTCGAGTACACCCGCGCTCATGCTGGGTCTCGTCCCAAGGACGCCATCACCCAGATGTGCGTGCACCACCACGTCCTCATCTACCACTACTGTCTGGCCACAAGTCCTTGCGAGCGTTTCGCTAGGTTTGTCAACAGCCCCCACTACATGTTCGCTACGGAGGACATCACCAACGATGTAAAGGCGCTCGAGAATTCGGGCATCGCCTGGCAGAATCTTGTCGACATCCAGGGCCAATACAAGATCTGGGGCAGGAAGGAGCGTGAGAAGGACTCACTGGTTCACCTCGCCGAGGCCATCATCGACCCCTACTACAGAGACATGAAGGATTCATGCAACAAGGACAAGCGTGCCTGGCACTCGGCCTGGATGGAGAAACTCGACAAAGCTCACGTCGTGTACGCGGCCAAGGAGGCATACACGAGCTACTACATGTATAGGCGGATCGTTGACATGACGAAGTGCCTCCTTCCCCCAAAACGGTCAGGGATTCGGCCGGAAGCAGAGCAATGGGAAGCATCGTCGCAACAATAAGTAGATGATTGGATCCTTGTTTCTCCTACTTTAGTATGCATGTAATTGCTTACTTTGGTGTGTGGAAATGTTATGTGTGTAGTCACTTGTGTAATTGTATGCTTAATTTGGTTATGTAATGTTGTCTTTTTAAGTATACTAGTAGAATGCCCGTGCGTTGCTACGGGCTAGCATGCATATAATAAATCAGAATAATGACTAAGATCATCTTTAAATTCAAAATTCATTTCTTCCTCATATGTTTGAACGTGTTCGGACATCAAATGGGCGCCTAGTAGGCTCCCAAAATTCAACCATCTAGACAGTTTGGGCTCCCCTGAATCTAGACTATATGTGCGGGAGAAATATGGTTGTCCAGATTATCCGTCATGTTATCTTCAACACGCATGCCAACACAAAAAAACACCCCATGATGCACCCTTCCCATTTCCTGTTGGACGTTTCCCTGTGTAGCAAGGCATTTCTCGCTGGAGTCCTCTTATTTAAAACCGGATAATGCCCACCTCACCTTCGCAATGGTGCCCTCTCTCCTTCACACCGTACTTCCCCACGGACCGCCGAGAAGTCCCCTACCAACCGCTCAACTCTCCTACTTAAATTCAGTCAAGTAGAAGCATGCTACCTAGCCCTTGAATCCCTCATAATTAAATTTGCATTCAAGGCACATGCAACAACAATATATCCACTGAATCACAATTCTGGGCTTCCTTCGCATTGTCTAGTAAGCTGGCATTGTTAAGTCACAAGATTTACAAAAGCGGAGACTAAAAAAGTACTTGACATAACTATCATATGTATATGTACTCCCTCCGTTCCCAAATATAAGTTTTTTTAGAGATTTCAATATAGACTACATTCGTAGCAAAATGAGTGAATCTACACTCTAAACTATGTCTACATACATTCGTATGTAGTTCATATTGAAATATCTAAAAAGACATACATTTAGGAATGGAGGGGGTAGTATATAGAGATTCGGGAGGGCCAAATTAGGTACAGAACAATAAATGCACAATTGGCTTTTCAGGATCAAAAGAACTTCTATACAATATAATGCACCGTCAGTTCGTCGCTAACTGATTGCAAATAGTATTCTTTAACACCTGGCATAAAACAGTACAATCACAGTATCATTGCTCTCTTTCCGATAGTTGGTATTCAAGGAGGAGCTAGTAATGTCGGTGGAGGTAGATCTAGTTGATAATAATTCAACATTCGATCGAAAATCGAACATACAGACTATTCACGCCATCCATATTTCAATTCAGATTAGATGTGTCCTACCTACATCCCAATACTTATCAAAGAGCTAGATACTGCATCTGTCACTCACTTTACATATTACACAAGCCTTGGTTCAGATAGTCGTCTGCACCTTCTACCAATTTATTTGCTCGTGTTCGCTGCACTGTCCCTGCTCAAACAAAAATTATAGGTCAGTGCAAAGAGGGATAACATAGAGAGTTCAGAAAAAATATCTAATAGATGATACAAGCAAAAGCTTCAAGATCCATAGAAGCCTTTGTAATATGCATGACATCAAGAAAACATTCCGCATGCATAACCAAACTGACATCGTCTTGGAGAGGAGGACAAACATCTGGAAGTGCACTACCTTGTCTTCCTTAACCCATCTGGATGACAAATATGAACAAAAATTCATTTGTTGTGGCAATGAGGGTCATAAAGAATGGATACCAGGAAATCAGAGTTAAGGAGACCCAAATCTGTCCAAAGATCATAAGCCAGCTTACATCACAGGATAATATGGTTATCGACTCAACGGAGTTAGGGAGCTAGGGACAACAATTGCAGAAATAGTCTCGTATATTCCTCGATTGCTTCCTGATCGTACTTGCACGTGCATTCAGTCTTCATCTGAAAGCTAGCCAAAGGAACACATGAGCGTCAAAGAGCACCAAATGTACTTAGCAGGAGACCAAAGAACCCATAATGCAGAACATGTGCATGCATGGAGGAAGAGCATCCCGCTTGCTTGACCTCAAGAAAATTGACACATGAGAAAGTAAGTGTTTCTGTTTCATAAGAACTAACTGAACAAAGAGAAACCACAGTTTAATAATATAGCACGTGATGTAAACATATAGCAGTACACTGTACAAGTCTGTTCCTGTGATTGCATCAAAAAAGTGGTAAAACATAAAAGAAAACAGTACATGAGTTCGATTCTTACCACAAATATTTCCTGAAGCCTGTGAATGAAATCGAGCACGGTAGCGTGGCATGGAGACATCCAAGGAAATCTGCTTGTCGCCCACACATCGATGATTCTCAGTCAAACCAAATCAGGGCGATTGAGACCGGCACCACCATCGTCATGTGCACGCCGACAGATCAGGTCGACAATCCTAGGTTAGAGGGACCGTGGGGCCGTTGCCTTGGGAACGGAACGGGGGTAGGGATGGGCATGGTAGCGAGGAAGTGGGGAAGGGAAGGGAGCTCACCACGCTCGGGATCTCGGCCGCTCAGGAGGCGGCAGCGGTGGGGGATAAAGCGCGTCAACGTCGCCGTAGTTGCCATTTGATAGCCATCGCCATCAGTGGCGGGCCAGCCCTAGTGCATCTTGGGATCGGTGCAGTGCGTCCGTGTTGCGTGCCTCCGTTGCTGAGGCGAGAGAGAGGGGTGTGCGGGCTGGGCTCCTGACTCCTAAGCTATCGCCTCTTTGGTTCAGGGAAAATAAAACCGTGACGGATGAAAATAAACCACATGAAAAAGAGAAGGAGGAAAATCGGTGGGGGTGGATCGAGCGAGGCCTTAGGGGCGGACGAACGAACGAACGACGTACGAACTCGTCCTTTAGGACCACAACAGGCGTAGGTGACAATAAACTCGTGATTGCCACAACAGGTGACCTCGTGTGATCTCCCAATGATCTGTCGTTGTGTTGTGCTTGATGGGGAGCGCTTGATTCAGGGGTGTCCTTGAATGACCAAGCCCGTAACAAATAGTACGTACTTAAATAACAACCTCAATATGACGGAGATATTTGAGGAGATTATCCTGTTTCTTTGGCAATGATATACTCTACGATAATCGGTGATTCTTGTCCATACCTTGTGTCTGCTGTTTTAGGAAGTAAATCAGCCTGATTATTTCTTTTTTGCGGGGTTGTTAGGACGTGATTGCTTCCATATCTTGTGCCTGCTGTTTTAGGATGTAATCACTGCCAAATATTGTTTTTCGGGTTTTTTTTGAGTTTGTTTCCTTTTATCGCTACATGGACGGACGAAGGGGAGGCGAATGAAACAAATGAAACAAATCGGATTTGATTTGATTATAGGAAAAGCATGGAAGTATATATTGATCTGATTAGGAAAGCATGGGTTTTTTCTCCCTAGGATGATGCCTACCGTTTTTCAGTGGAGATAAAAAAATCAGATTTGATTAGGAAAGCGTGGGTTTTCTCTCCTTGGTTTGATGTGTACCGGTTTTTCAGCGGAGATAAAAAATCGATGGGGATGGGATCTGGTGGAGGTATCGATCGAGGGAGGGTGGGGGTGAGCGAACGAACGAAACAACGTACGGACTCCTCCATTAGGAGTAGAGATATGTTGATGCTCTGTAGACAAAGCATAGATGTTGTGCGGACAAAGAAAATCGCATCGCACATGGACTAAACAATGGAACCCGTCGGTGATGTTTTCATCAACCACTCACAATTGTATACCAGCAACCGTTTGCTCACAACACACACGGCTTGTTAGCAGTAATCGTCTGTGTTGTTATCGGTCTTCGCACACATTTCCGATTACAAACCTGTTTGCCGGATATCACACACATCTTGTTAAGTTGAACCGTTTCTGTTCTCATGCCTCAACGCTAACAGTTCATCCGAGTGAACCGCATGCCGTATATTGCACACCCCTTGATCTGGCTAACCATTTCTTTTGTGTTGCCTAATCACAAACAGTTCATCCGAGTGAACCGTATGTTGTATATCGCACACACCTTCATCTGGATGCCCATTTCTTTTGTTCCTCCTCATTGCAAACAGTTAATTGAGCTGAACTGTATGCCCTGGATCGCACACGCAACTAAAATCTGAACCGTGTTTGATGCATCCTCCAATGCAAATGTTCTGCACCTTTTTTGACGGGTTTTTACACCACCGTTTGTGATTATGGCATCGTACACAGTTCCGTCAAAGGGTCTCTTATCGTAGTGTCGCGTTAGCGGCATCCTATAGTAGTGGTTGTGTTGGTGTACAAAAGTAGGGGCTCTTCTTTTGACCCCTTTACTTGTGCACGGGCAGTCAGAGCCGCGTGCCACGGCCACACTTAGCAGGGTAGAGGAGGGAAGCCGGAGAGAAGCCGAAGCACGAGACAACCAAGGCAACGCCAAGACCAGAAACGCAGGAGAGCAAGAGGGCGAGGTGGACTCCCTCGGCAAGATCCTTGCTGAGGCAGCCTCCGCAGCCCCGGCAAGAGCCTTGCCGGGGCAACTTGCCTGATGCCAGCGGAGCAAGCCACCCTTGAGCCCACAGGCTCCAACCCAATCAACTACATTGGAACCAAGACTCGGGAGGCGCCTCTGTGGTGGCATGCAAATCTTCGTCAAGATCATAAAACCTGCGAGATCAGATGAGGACCAGAAGACGGTGACCCTCGGCAGGATCCTAGCCGAGGAAATCCACAAGACCCCGGGCAAGACCCTTGCCGGGGACGACTGCAACGCCATGGCTATACCCTTGCCGGGCCCCCGGCAAGACCCTTGCCGAGGGCATCAGCAGGGCCACTGCCAAGCCCGCCCCAGCCAAGACTCCACCACCATCCCCAAGCAGCTACAAGCTCAACCAGCTGGGCAGGCACCTGTGTGGCGACGGGCGGCCTCTACACCGACTCAGCAAGCACCTGTGTGGTGGCATGCAACCCTTCATGAAGGCTCCACCACCGCGCCAGTGCAGCAGCCAGCCAACATGGCACCGCGATGCCTCATCAGCTCGGACGCGTGTCGAGGCCAGGAGAGGCGGTGACGGCTGGGACGTGCTTCCCAGGCGTCCCCGATAAAGCAAGGGGGGCACGTCGGCAGCACATTAAATGCATTTTTTCGATAGTCCCAGAGGATAGGCTTATCGACTGTAGACCTTTCCACCTCATGTGTGCCATTGTGGCAACCCCTTTTTTCCTATAAAAGGAGGCCCGAGGCGACCAGGAGGGCGGTTCGGCTCTTTTGGGCAAGTTGCACCCCGTAGCTAGCTCAAAAACACAAGAACACTCAAATACATCCACCAAAGTAGGATAAGGGTATTATGCATCTTCGTGGCCCGAACCTGGGTAAACGATCCGTGTGCTTCCTGTCAGACCCGCTCTTTGCACAACCTCGCGCGCGAACCATAGAAGGGATCCCAGTGACCCCGTAGGTGTTGTTTCCACCACCATATCTGGCGCGCTAGGTAGGGGGGGCAGTCGTGAAAATCTGGTCTGGCAGTCAGCCTAGCGGTTCTTCATCGCCATGGCTCCCAAGAAGAAGAAGGCCACAGCGGTCGGTTCTCCGGGAGCCGGACGGCCTGTGCCGGTGCGGGCGAGCGGCGGGCCAGTCACGGACAGGATCCGAGGCGCGGCCCGCGAGCACCAACATCGCTCTGGCAGTCAGAGCCTAGCGAGCGGCGTCGTTCGTGCGCAAGGCGATGGGCCGCACGCCGCAAAATCCAGAGATGGAGCTGGGGCCCCTGCAGGCGGCGTGGGGCCCCTGCAAGCGGCGCGGGACCCTCCGAGGGCGTCGCCGTGCCACCCACGGGCGGCGCGTGACCTCCAAGACGCCCACCCCGGTGCCCACAGCGCGCTCTTCCCAGGTTGTGCGCAACAAGCAGCGTCACCACGCCGGTGACCCTGGACACCGCCATGGGAAGAGTCTTGTGCGTCATTTGCGGGACAAAGGAGGCCAGCATGCCCGCCGAAGTGCTGGCGAAAATGGCACACGGCCACCAGGCCATGATAGAGCTCCTTCTAACGTGGTTAGAATTCGAAGTGCGCCACGTTCCACGCAGCTTTCGCCGCCACACACGCTAGCAGAAGCTTTGGCGCGCGCGCAGCTGCTCCTCGACTTCCCTCCTGCTGTGGAGAAGCTCGGTGAGTGGAGAGCCACTATCCAGATCCTCGTCGGCATCGCCAACAAAGACGAGCCTCGGCCGACGGGGCCCTCATGCCGGCGCTCCATCGAACCGCTGCACGCCAGCGGTGGAGGGGCCGGAGGCGCCGCGGCCACGATGCACTCTCCTCCACGCCAGCCACCACGGGTGTCCGTCCGTTGGGATGACGCTTGTGATAACATTTCCATAGCGTCGTCTGACCCACGGACCCACTGCGACCAACGCCGGGTTCTTCAGGAGCGAGCGCATGAAGACACTCGAACCACCGTCGAGCGCCGGCGCAATACATGCCACAAGTCAGATAGGCGAGCAAGGCCCGCCATGGACCGCCCAGCACCAGGAGGCTTCGGCGGCCTACCTTACGAGGTGGGTTGCCCTGCCTTTACCCGTGAGCTTCGGCAGTTCCAGTGGCCGTCCCACCGCACGTTGAAGCCTGATGTTGGCGAGAAATACAATGGCAAGACTCACCCGTCGCAGTTCCTCAGCATCTACACCATCGCGATGCAAGCCGCTGGGGCTCGCGACGATAAGGTGCTTGCCAATTACTTCCCGTTGGCCCTGAAACCCAATATCATGTCTTGGTTGACGCACTTGCAGGCGGATTCCATTTCTTCTTGGTCGGACCTGTGTCATGAGTTCGTTGGTGCCTTCACTGGAGGCCACCAAGCTCATGGCCAGGAGAGTGATTTGCATATCATTCCCCAGAAGGAAGGTGAAAACCCGCGCAAGTACATACAGAGGTTCAGCCGAGTGCAATACAACATCCCAGATGTTCACCCTGCCACCGTGATCAGCGCATTCCATCAGAATGTGCGCAACCGCAAGATGCATGAAGAGCTGGAAATGAACAAGGTCAAGGATGTGGCCGAACTTTACGTTCTGGCCGATAGATGCGCTCGGGCAGAAGAGGGGAGGAAGTACCCAGGAGAAGACGTCAGCGCGGAAACTGACTCTACCGACGAAGACACCGCCGCCCCGACGAAGAAGGGTTGGCGTCGCAACAGGAAGCGCAAGGGCAAGACCGTGCTTGCTCTCGAGGGATCCGACGACACCGGCGCCGCCAAGAAGGCCAAGGCAGACAACCCCGGCAAGGAGATTGTCGGGTGCGCCGCTTGGCGGGCCTTAGCGGCTGCCGACAAGCCAGGGGGCTCCGACAAGCGGTACTGCAAGATCCACCGCACCAAAGGCCATGACCTCCAGAACTGCGACAAGTCGAGCTGCTTGCTGAAAAGCAAAAAGCTGAGTATGAGAGTTGGGACAAGGAGAAGGGCCAAGATGGCACTGAATGCCCCGGCAAGAAGCATGGCGGCCAAGGAGGTCGCCGCGGCAAGGATAACCAGGAAGAGAGGCCCGCTCGGGGCCGCGACAAGAAGCAGGAACACGATGATCATGACGAGGATAGCGAGTCCGGTGAGCATGAGTTACAGAAGGCTACGGGGGCCATGTGCGTCGATGGTGGCACCTCGCTGCATACTTCTCACCGCCAGCTCAAACAGTGCGCGCGTGAGATCACAGCAGCGGAGCCCTCGTTCGACACTCAAAAGCCACTGAAGTGGTCCAGCACACCCCTCATCTTTGATGCCGAGGACCACCCTGACCGCACAATTGTGGTCGGGTGTTTGTCGTTGTTGGTCTCACCAACGATACACAACCTCGAGGTGAACAAGATGCTGGTTGATGGCGGGGCCGGTCTGAACTTGATCTCACCTGTTGTGATCAAAAGGCTGCAAATTCCTGATGGAGACCTCTAGGAAACAGGCACGTTTCAAGGGGTCAACCCGGGAAGGAGCCAGCTGAAGGGGAAGGTCACATTGCCTGTGACGTTTGGAGGCGAGTTGAACTACAGGATGGAGAGGATTGTCTTCGATGTAGTCGAGATCCCCTTGCCCTACAACGGGATCCTCGGCCGCCCGGCACTAGCCAAGTTCATGGCGGCGGCGCACTATGCCTACAACACGCTGAAGATGCCTGGGCCGATGACCATCATCACCGTCCCCTCTGACAAGAAGGACGCGCTGATCTGCACTGACCAACTCTACCGAGAAGCAGTTGCGGCAGCTGTCGCCAAGGCACTTGCTCCTGCCACTGAAGCCCCGGGAGGCAATAAGAAGACCGGCAAGACCTCTCGCACCCACTCCGGCAAGCGCACCTCTTCAGAGTGTTGTGCTACCATCGAGGACGTGCCAGAGAACTCCACCGGCAAGAGCAAGAAATTGAGAGTTGCACCACCAGAGACCAAGAGGTTGTCCATCAAGGAGGATGGCTCCGGAGGGGCTTTCACCATAAGCTCCACCCTCAACAGCAAATAGGAAAGCGCGCTCATCACTTTCCTACAGGCGAATGTTGATGTGTTTGTATGGCAAGCATCCGACATCCCCGGCGTTCCCAGAGAAGTGATTGAGCACCATCTCGCTGTCTGTTCCCATGCGCGACCCATCAGACAGAAGGTCAGGAAGCAAGCTTTGGAACGGTAGGAATTCATCATAGAGGAGATCAGGAAGTTGGAAGCGGCAGGCTTGGTGAGAGGAGTGCTCCATCCAACGTGGTTGACCAATCCAGTGGTGGTGCGCAAGGCAAACGGGAAGTGGAGGATGTGTATTGATTACATAGATATCAATAAGGCTTGTCCTAAGGACCCCTTCCCGTTGCTGCGCATTGACCAGATTGTTGACTCCACGGCCGGGTGCGATGTTATCATTCCTCGACGCCTACTCGGGCTACCACCAGATCTTCATGGCAAAGGAAGACGAAGTGAAGACAGCATTCATCACCCCATGTGGTACGTATTGCTTTTTACGGATGCCTTTCGGGTTGAAGAGTGCTGGCTTGACATTCGCAAGGGCGGTTCAAATTGGTTTTGAGCCCCAGTTACATAGAAATATGGAAGCCTATATGGATGACATAGTGGTCAAAACCAAGGACGAGGCAACCCTCGTACAAGACTTAGAAGAGACGGTTGCCAACCTACGCAAGATCAACCTCAAGCTGAACCCTAAGAAGTGTGTCTTCGGTGTTCCGTCCGGCAAACTTGTCGGGTTCTTTGTGTCGCAGCGTGGGATCGAGGCAAACCCGGACAAGATCAAGGCTATCGAGCGAATTGAGGCACCCAAGCGGATCAAGGATGTGCATCGGCTCTCTAGCTGCGTTGCCACCATGAGCAGATTCATCTCCAAGTCCGCTGAGCGTGCCCTTCCCTTTTTCAAGATCTTGAAGAAGGCGGCCCAATGGAGTGGACCCCAGAGGCCGAGGCAGCGTTGCAAGATCTGAAGAAATACCTTTCCTCTACACCAATACTGGTTGTGCCTAAACCAAAAGAGTCATTGCTGCTGTATCTGGCAGTGACGAATCAAGTGGCCAGTGCCGTGCTAGTGGCGCAGAGGGAGGTCGGTAAAGAGGCAATGGCGACGGCGGGACTGGCGGATGGCAAGACAGAGATTCCCCCGGCAGGGCCTGATGCCGGCAAGTCAAGGCCCCCGGCGGAGTCTGACACCATCATGACAGGCCCCATGCAATCAAATGAGGTGGTGCAGAAGAAGAAGAAGATGCAGCACCCGGTTTAGTTTGTCAGCTCCCTCCCACAGGGGGCTAGGTCAAGGTACTCTGGTGTGCAGAAATTGCTCTTCGGCCTCATTATGGCCTTGAGGAAGCTGCGTCACTACTTCCAAGCACACGAAATCACCGTCGTCACCCGCCTCCCACTACAACGGATACTGCACAACCCAGACGCAACCAGAAGGATTGTGGAGTGGGCATTGGAGCTTTCGAGCTTTGATTTGAAGTCTGAAAGTACTTCAACAATCTAGAGTAGAGTCTTGGCAGAGTTCATTGCAGAATGGACCTCAACGCCTGACGGGGAAATCATGGAGACCACCCTCCCCGGCAAGGAAGCAAGTCACAACTGGATCATGTACTTTGACGGGGCTTTCTCGCTGCAAGGCGCCGGTGCTGGTGTGCTGATCGTCGCACCCACCGGAGAGCACCTCAAGTATGTAATCCAGATGCACTTTCCCAGGGAGATGTCCACCAACAGCACTGCTGAGTATGAGGGGTTGCTTGCCGGCCTCAGGATCGCGTAGGACCTCGGGGTCAAGAAGCTCATCGTCAGGGGTGATTCACAGCTTGTCATCAGACAAGTTAACAAAGATTATCAGAGCCCGTTGATGGAGGCATACGTAGATGAGGCGAGGAAGCTGGAGGACCGCTTTGACAGTATACAAGTGGAGCATGTTCCCCGAGCGGAGAATGACATCGCCGATTACCTGTCAAAGCGCGCTGCATTCAAGCTACCTGTGGAACCAGGTACTTTTTTGCTTCGGTTAACTCAACCATCCGTCGAACCATCAACGGAGCAGAACAAATTAACGGAGGAAATCAAGACCCAGCAAGTACTTTCCCGCTGAGCCCCCAGGGGCCGCCGGCAAGGATGCTGCCGCGGATTCTGAGCCTGCCGAGGAGCGACTGATTTCGGCGGGCCATCAAGCCCTGGCCGTAGAGACGGCTGCTCCCATGGCAAAAGAAATGCCTTTGGTCCTTGTCATCGAGCCCCAGGCTCCGGCATGGGCACAACATACGGTCTGATTCATCCAAACGGGGGAGCTTCCTGAGGAGCAGGAAGAAGCGGAGAAAGTAGCCCGTCGGTCTGCCATGTATCAGTTCGTCGATGACGTCCTGTACAGGAAGAGATCGAACGGCATGAAATTGTAGTGCATTCCCCGGGAGGAAGGACTGGAGCTATTGGCGGAGATACACGGAGGCATATGTGGCTCCCACATAGGGCTGAGGGCCCTTGCCGGCAAGGCATTCTGGCAGGGTTTCTTCTGGCCCACTGCCCTCCAGGATGCAACGGCACTAGTAACCAAGTGTGAAGCGTGTCAGTTCCATTCAAAGAAGCTTCATCAACCATCTCAAGCCCTTCAAACAATTCCTCTTTCCTGGCCATTCTCGGTCTGGGGGCTCGACATCCTGGGCCCTTTCCCCCACGTTGTTGGGGGATTTGAGTACTTGTACGTTGCGATCGACAAGTTCACAAAGTGGCCAGAGGTGGAAGCAGTGAGGAAGGTGACAGCACAGTCAGCCGTCAAGTTATTCAAGGGGCTAGTGTGCCGTTTTGGTGTGCCAAACAGAGACATCACTGACAACAGCACATAGTTCACAAGCCACACCTTCATGCAATACACCCAAGACCTCGGCAGCAGGGTCTGTTTCGCTTCCATGGCACACCCACGGAGCAACGGCCAGGTGGAGAGGGCAAATGCTGAAGTGTTGCGGGGCCTGAGGACAAAGACTTTTGACAGGCTGCACAAGAGCGGAAAACGCTGCATTGATGAGTTGTCGGCGGTTCTTTGGTCGATCAGAACGATGCCAAATCGAGCCACCAGCCAGACACCCTTTGCCCTAGTATACCGGGCAGAAGCAGTTCTCCCCACAGAACTCATATACGGGTCACCTCGAGTGCTCACTTACGACGAGCTTGAGCAAGAGAAATTGCGGCAAGATGACGCAACGCTCCTTGAGGAAGATCGTCTTCGGGCGGCTATGAGAGCAGCACACTACCAGCAAGCCTTGCGCCGCTACCATAGCCGCAAGGTTCATTCCCGAAGCCTTGAGGAAGGTGACCTTGTTCTTCGGCGCGTTCAGTCGGCCAAGAATTCCAACAGGTTGACGGCAAAGTCGGAAGGCCCTTATCGGGTAATACGAGTCACCAGGCCTGGCGCAGTCTACCTGGAGACCGGAGATGTTGTTCCAATGAGCAACTCCTGGAACATTGAACATCTTCGCAAGTTTTACCCATAAGGCATGGTTGCCGGGGCCCCCGGCAACCCACCTTTTGTACAAGCCTTGCCGGCAAGGCATGTAACCCTCTATACAAAGCCAGGCGTAGACCTAAGAATAAATAAATGAAGCGCTGGCGCCCTAAGTTTTAGCATGCATGCTAGGTTAAGTCTCTCCCTCGGTTAGGGTTGATAGTGCATAGCGGCGACTAACCCCTAGCCTAGAGGTCGAGTATGCATCTTTCTGTCTTCTTTGGTTCGCAGGGCACGTGGACACTTCTGCTAAGCCGCTTGGGAGAAAGAGCACGAACTGGCACTTTGACCTGGCAAGCCAAGACTGCCGGGAGCTGAAGACACGAGGATCTAACCATGGCAAGCCAAAGTTGCCGGGGGCTGCGGATTCAGATAAGTCCTTCATCCCTTGTTGTGCATTTCCGTATGGAACTGGGACAAATGAAACCTCGTTTTGCTCCAAGACCATCGTGCTCCCCCTTCTTCTTGTACCCAAGTCCCTGGGACAGAACCAGGTCATAGACGTAGTGGCAAGGAAATAAACAAAGGGCCTAACTCTACTTCACCCCTGCCTCCACCAAAGGCATGAGAATGGTCGACTGAAGTTAAGGGACGACAGGGCCTGTTGCCGGGCGATAGTGTTTATCATAAAAATAACAAGGATTCGTTCCTTGGCATGGGCCTCGCTCACGCACAAAGAACCCGGCAAGCACCCTTTTACATTAAAAACATCCCATATAGGTACAATTCGTACGAAATTAAAAATATGAGCGAGGGAATTACAAGTATTAAAATTAACAAGTCCCCGTAGGCTTACAAACTAAAAAGAGATAAGATGCCCATAATCCCTTTCTTGTCCCTCTCCTCAGGAGGTGGAACAAGATAGCAAGAGGGCAAAAAGAGCGCCAAGGCGAGGTGCGAGGAGTAGAAGGCACCAAGAGAACGTCCCGATGCCGGTAGGGGAGCCGGAAGATGAGGCAGCAGGCCGTCAATACGCGACGAAGGCATCGGTGCCCACGTACTCTGACTTGACGGCCGCCACCTGCGTTCTTTGCCTTCTCCAACCCTCCTACGCCAGCCGCCCAAGTAGGCGACGGGGGACGCGCCGATGGAGAACTTAACGAGGAAGGCCCTCGGCAGGCCGCACGACGTAGGGCGGGGCGACGCGGTCAGTCGGAGACAAGGTCGACGTGACCTCGCTCGACGCTCTCGTCGTCGCTGTCACTACCCTCCTCATCACTCCCGCTTGAAGAGTAATCTTCATCGTCGGAGGAGTTCTCCACGCAGCACTTTAGGCGAGTTCCAAGATCTCCAAAGACCTTGACGGAGAGCAGGCCGCCCTCCATTAACTTGAAGTAAAGGACAAGCCCCACCATCAGGCTGTGGATGCGAGTGAATGTCTTCCATCCGCGACGGAGGTACATGACAGGAGGAGCGGGGAAGTCGATGTCGACCTGCGTGTTGCCGTTCCCGCAGCCCCTCATGTGCAACCTGAGGGTCTAGGGTGGATCGGGATCCATCTCCCGAGCAAATGGGGTAGGGAGATGGAGGCGGCGACGAGGTGGCCAGCGCAGCCTGATGAAGAACTCGCGGGGCTGGTCCCCGACGTGGCCCTCCATCGGGGGAGGCATCACTGGCAGAGGCGAGGCCGGTGCGCCGCCCCGTCCCCCTCTCCCCCGAGTTCCACGGCAACCTCGGCCTCACCCCCTCCCCCTTCCTCTCGTGGCCGGCTCCGCCGCCACGAGCTCTTGGGAAGGAGGGACGCGCTATCGAGCAGCAACCCTCGCCGCCACCGTTGAAGGGTTGGCGCCTCCTCTCGCCATGGCAAATGGAATAAAGGAGCCGAAGTGAGTGGATATGGATGACGAAAGGATGTGGGATACCATCCCCCTCCCCCTTCTTATAAAAGGGGCGGGGTCGGGGCTCGGCCGCCCCACTCGGCCAATCCAGCCATCGGGGGCGCAGGGGATCGAGACCGACCCGCTACCCCAATCAGCGACGGTCCGGTTTCCCGCCTCCACCGCCTGCCACCTGCATGGGGGACACATGGCGAGCAAGCAGAATTGAGGGGACGGGTGAGGCGACCGTTCCCCACCCCGTGATCATGGGAGACTGGCGCCTTGAGACCACAACCCGAGTCCACACAAGTAAATGAGCCGCGCCTCTGCGCCTTCCTCTTTTTAAGGGGAAGGCGCGAGCCGCATCTTTACCATGATGTGACGCATGCATGCGAAAACCGTCCCACGCACGACCCCCATGTCACGCACGACCCTCCATGTCGCGCGTTCAACGCAGGTCGTGGGGAAGCGCAGCGGACGAGAAGTTACTATGGTAAAATCTGCCCACCTGCCCACGCACCGTTCTGGGCCTAGCCAAACAACACGGCGCACTTATGTATGGCCCAGGCCCGGGGGCTCCTATCGGTGTACAAAAGTAGGGGCTCTTCTTTTGACCCCTTTACTTGTGCACGGGCAGTCAGAGCTGCGCGCCACGGCCACACTTAGCAGGGCAGAGGAGGGAAGCCGGAGAGAAGCCGAAGCACGAGACAACCAAGGCAACACCAAGACCAGAAACGTAGGAGAGCAAGAGGGCGAGGTGGACTCCCTCAGCAAGATCCTTGCCGAGGTAGCCTCCACAGCACCGGCAAGAGCCTTGCCGGGGCAACTTGCCCGATGCCAGCGGAGCAAGCCACCCTTGAGCCCACAGGCTCCAACCCAACCAACTACATTGGAACCAAGGCTCGGGAGGCGCCTCTATGGTGGCATACAAATCTTCATCAAGATCATAAAACCTGTGAGATCAGATGAGGACCAGAAGACGGCGAACCTCGGCGGGATCCTAGCCGAGGAAATCCACAAGACCCCGGGCAAGACCCTTGCCGGGGATGACTGCAACGCCACGGCTATACCCTTGCCGGCCCCCCGGCAAGACCCTTGCCAAGGGCATCAGCAAGGCCACTGCCAGGCCCGCGCCAGCCAAGACTCCACCATCGTCCCCAAGCAGCTGCTAGCTCAACCAGCTGGGTAGGCACCTACGTGGCGATGGGCGGCCTCTACACTGACTCAGCAAGCACCTGCGTGGTGGCATGCGACCCTTCATGAAGGCTCCACCACCGCGCTAGCCCAGCAGCCAGCCAACGTGGCGCCGCGATGCCTCATCAGCTCAGACGCGTGTCGAGGCCAGGAGAGGCAGCGACGGCTGGGACGTGCTTCCCTGGCGTCCCCGATAAAGCAAGGGGGGCACGTCAGCAGCGCATTAAATGTGTTTGTCCGATGGTCCTAGAGGATAGGCTTATCGACTGTAGACCTTTCCACCTCCTGTGTGCCACTGTGGCAACCCCTTTTTCCTATAAAAGGAGGCCCGAGGCGACCAGGAGGGGGATTCGGCTCTTTTGGGCAAGTTGCACCCCGTAGCTAGCTCGAGAACACAAGAACACTCAAATACACCCACCAAAGCAGGACTAGGGTATTACGCATCTTCGCGGCCCGAACCTGGGTAAAAGATCCGTGTGCTTCCTATCAGACCCACTCTTTGCACAACCTCGCTCTCGCCAACCGTAGAAGGGATCCCAATGACCCCATAGGTGTCGTTTCCACCGACGGGTTGGGTACGCCTTCTATCACAGATCCGAAGGCAAGATATTCGTTGCTAAGAATGGATCCTTTCTAGAGAAGGAGTTTCTCTCGAAAGAAGTGTGTGGGAGGAAAGTAGAACTTGATGAGGTAATTGTACCTTCTCCGGAATTGGAAAGTAGTTCATCACAGAAATCAGTTCCAGTGATTCCTACACCAATTAGTGAGGAAGCTAATGATGATGATCATGAAACTTCAGATCAAGTTACTACCGAACCTCGTAGGTCAACTAGAGTACGATCCGCACCCGAGTGGTACGGTAATACTATTCTGGAAGTCATGTTACTAGACCATGACGAACCTACGAACTATGAGGAAGCGATGATGAGCCCAGATTACATGAAATGGCTTGAGGCCATGAAATCTGAGATGGGATCCATGTATGAGAACAAAGTGTGGACTTTGGTTGACTTTCCTGATGACCGGCAAGCCATGGAGAATAAAAGGATCTTCAAGAAGAAGACCGACGCTGACGGTAATGTTACTGTCTATAAAGCTTGACTTGTTGCGAAAGGTTTTTGGCAAGTTCAAGGAGTTGACTACAATGAGACTTTCCCACCCATAGCGATGATTAAGTCTGTCCGAGTCATGTTAGCAATTGCCGCAATTTATGATTATGAAATTTGGCAAATGGATGTCAAAACTGCATTCCTTAATGGATATCTTAAAGAAGAGTTGTATATGATGCAACCAGAAGGTTTTGTCGATCCAAAAGGTGCTAACAAAGTGTGCAAGCTCTAGCGATCCATTTATGGACTGGTGCAAGCCTCTCGGAGTTGGAATATACGCTATTGATAGTGTGATCAAAGCATATGGTTTTATACAGACTTTTGGAGAAGCTTGTATTTACAAGAAAGTGAGTGGGAGCTCTGTAGCATTTCTAATATTATATGTGGATGACATATTGTTGATTGGAAATAATACAAAATTTCTGGATAGCATAAAAGGATACTTGAATAAGAATTTTTCAATGAGAGACCTCGGTGAAGCTGCTTATATATTGGGCATCAAGATCTATAGAGATAGATCAAGACGCTTAATTGGACTTTCACAAAGAACATACCTTGATAAAGTTTTGAAGAAGTTAAAAATGGATCAGTCAAGGAAACGGTTCTTGCCTGTGTTACAAGGTGTGAAGTTGAGTCAAACTCAATGCCCGACCACTGCAGAAGATAGTGAGAAAATGAAAGTCATTCCATATGCCTCAGACATAGGTTCTATCATGTATGCAATGCTGTGTACCAGACCTGATGTGTGCCTTGCTAGAAGTTTAGCGGGGAGGTACCAAAGTAATCCAGGAGTGGATCACTGGACAACCATCAAGAACATCCTGAAATACTTGAAAAGGACTAAGGATATGTTTCTCGTTTATGGAGGTGACAAAGAGCTTGTCGTAAATGGTTACGTCGATGCAAGCTTTGACACTGATCCGGATGACTCTGAGTCACAAACCGGATATGTATTTATATTGAATGGTGGAGCTGTTAGTTGGTGTAGTTCCAAGCAGAGCGTCGTGGCGGGATCTACGTGTGAAGTGGAGTACATAGCTGCTTTGGAAGAAGCAAATGAAGGAGTCTGGATGAAGGAGTTCATATCCGATCTAGGTGTAATACCTAGTGCATCGAGTCCAATGAAAAGCTTTTGTGACAATACTGGAGCAATTGCCTTAGCAAAGGAATCCAGATTTCACAAGAGAACCAAACACATCAAGAGACGCTTCAATTCCATCCGCGATCAAGTCAAGGAGGGAGACATAGAGATTTGCAAGATACATATGGATCTGAATGTTGTAGACCCATTGACTAAGCCTCTCTCACAAGCAAAACATGATCAGCACCAAGGCTCCATGGGTGTTAGAATCATTACTACGTAATCTAGATTATTGACTCTAGTGCAAGTGGGAGACTAAAGGAAATATGCCCTAGAGGCAATAATAAAGTTGTTATTTATATTTCCTTATATCATGATAAATGTTTATTATTCATGCTAGAATTGTATTAACCAGAAACTTAGTACATGTGTGAATACATAGACAAACAGAGTGTCCCTAGTATGCCTCTACTTGACTAGCTCATTAATCAAAGATGGTTAAGTTTCCTGACCACATGTGTTGTCATTTGATGAACGGGATCACATCATTAGAGAATGATGTGATGGACAAGACCCATCCGTTAGCTTAGCATAATGATCGTTTAGTTTCATTGATATTGCTTTCTTCATGACTTATACATGTTCCTATGACTATGAGACTATGCAACTCCCGAATGCCAGAGGAACACTGTCGGTGTCAAAACCGGCGGATCTCGGGTAGGGGGTCCCGAACTGTGCGTCTAGGCGGATGGTAACAGGAGGCAGGGGACACGAAGTTTTACCCAGGTTCGGGCCCTCTTGATGGAGGTAAAACCCTACGTCCTGCTTGATTAATATTGATGATATGGGTAGTACAAGAGTAGATCTACCACGAGATCAGAGAGGCTAAACCCTAGAAGCTAGCCTATGGTATGATTGTCTGTAGTCCTACGGACTAAAACCCTTCCGGTTTATATAGACACCGGAGGGGGCTAGGGTTACACAAGGTCGGTTACAAAGGAGGAGATATACATATCTGTATTGCCTAGCTTGCCTTCCACGCCAAGTAGAGTCCCATCCGGACATGAGACGAAGTCTTCAATCTTATATCTTCATAGTCCAACAGTCGGGCCAAAGGATATAGTCCGGCTGTCCGGAGACCCCCCAATCCAGGACTCCCTTAGTAGCCCCCGAACCAGGCTTCAATGACGATGAGTCCGGCGCGCAGTGTTGTCTTCGGCATTGCAAGGCGGGTTCTTCTCCAACTTTCAAGTGTTCGTAAGCAGTGTCCGGCTCCATAAATGTTGAACCTCTTGGCTTTTGTGCCCAATAAGGGCTTTCTCCCACGCGTCGAATGAATACGAGGCGCCAGGGCGTTTTTACCTTCACCCTCCTAGCCAGATAAATAAATTGTCTATTAAAGGAATGAGGATTCTTAGATCCGATCCATACCATCCTCCCCCATCGAGAATTCATCAGAGCGCATTTCGGAAAGATCCATTCCAGCATGGCCGACCTCCGCAGCTCCTCCTCCCGCCCCCGTAGCCCTAAGCCCGGTGATTGGGAGAGGTGTTCAGTCCCGCACAGTCGATTAGTCGAGCTGCAGACTAAGGGATTTCTCCCTCCGGCGTATATGGTGCCCGTTCGAGCCGGGCTTGCCACCTACAATGGCGGGGCGCAAGCGGAGAGCTATCCTTGTCCCTCCATGGGGGAACGGGTCTGCCTTGTTCCTTATTTACTATGGGGACTCGGATTTCCAATTCATCCGTTCCTCCGCGGGCTCCTGGAGTTCTACGGCCTCCAATTACACAATCTCACCCCTGCCTCCATTCTACATATCGCCGGCTATGTTGCCCTCTGTGAGTTGTTCCTGGGCTGCGAGGCTCACTTCGAGATGTGGAAAAGGCTATTCTGCCTTGTCCCTCGCACACAGAGGGAATCACTTTATCAAGTGGGCGGAGCCGAAATATGGCGCATCGCCGATACTGGATACCTGTCCGGTACCCCGAAGAAGCCGTCCGAATACTGGCCTTCAGAATGGTTTTATATGGAGGACGTCCCCCTTTCGGACCCTGTTCGGCAGGGTCTTCCTGACTTCAACAGTGCTCCTTTGAAGAAGCGCCGAAGTTGGTGCCCCCGGAGCCCCCAGGCGGAAGACAACGGAGAAGTCCTCTATCTGATGAACCGGATCAAAGCACTGGCTCGATCAGGATTGACAATAATCGAGGTTATGTTGATTTTCATAATGCGGGGAGTGCAGCCACTTCAATATAGTGGGCACCCCTTGTGGTGTTATAACGGGGCGGATGACGCCACCCGCTGCGGGCGTAAGGGTCCGGACAATGCTGCCGCTCTAGCAAAAATTCTGTCCGAACTGTTCAAGGGTGAGGAAGAGGAGTTCACCCGCATTAAGCCACGGGATGGATTCTCCATGTACAATCCTCCAAGCTGGGTAAGTTATATCTCCCTGCCCCAATTTTTCCCGCATTCTTAGTCGTAAGTATTCACCTTGCCACTTTGCGGCAGGAACTGCGAAAAGCCATAAAGGAGGTCAGCGGCCCTTCTCCACAACCAGAGGACCCTGAACGGGCCCTCGATTCCGGACTTGAAGAAGATCTGGTTATCTCCATGGAACTGATAGACCGGCAGTTCTATCAGTTAAGCTGCGATGATGCCCTGGTGGCCATTACGGCCGGCTATCCCGGACTGCTCCCTGCATCGCAGGTAAGAAAAACCAAAAAGTCCCAACTCCAAAACTAGGATCCCCTTTTAGGCACTTCACCCACCATATACACATGGCATCTTTTACAGGGAGGCATTCGGGACGCCCTGCCAAACCCGCAGCAACTCGCCAACAAGAGGCACCGAGGCCGGGTAGGCCAAAAAGGAAGGCGGTCAGGACGGAGATGCCGGCGCAAAGGTACAGGAAAAACCCCGCTCCATGGTTGTCGTCTTTCTCAAAATGTAATGACGCCCATGTTTCTTTAGCAGAAGAAACGCTCGCCGGAATATGTCTGGCGATGCTGCTAATCAAGCTTCCACCAGTCGGGCGCCAGGACCGGACAGGAGGCGGAAGCCAATATGGGGCAGGCGCCGGATAATCCCCCTACAGAGGATGCGGGTAGATTATCCACTACAAACTCAGAAGTGGAAAGCGCCATGAATCATAGGCGCCGCCGGGCCATACTTTGCGATGCTTGTTTCTCACCAGAGGCGTTCGACGCCTTCAATTCTGGAGAGGCATACCTCCGTGCTGATCAAGATGGTCTAGCCAGAGCCATGGATCAGTATGTAAAGGATGTACGGGTGAGTAAATCTGGTGATTTATATGTATCAGTAGCCCCTGAGACTTGAAACAGTTAGCAGAACTGATTTAAGGATCATATTTAATGTGCAGGTTCTTACAGAGAAGAATACTAGGCTGTCCCAGGAGCTGGAGGAATGCAAGACCCAACTGCGGGACGCTCTTGCCGCATTGCAGGAACAGAAAAAGCCTCCTGCTGGTAACATTTATTTTAAAGAATGATGGTTACCATATAGTGTGCGGTGTGTCTGCAGATCTAACAATTGATTTTGCAGATGAATCCGGAGAAAATCTGGGGACCAGCATGTTATGCGACAGCTAGAGGCTGGCAAGGCGTGCTGACTGAGGTTATGCGGGAGAAAAACAATCTCCAAGACGCCAATGTTAAGTTGAACGTGGAACTAAAAGACGTTCGGGGCCAGCTTGCGGACCCCGAGAATGAGAATAAGCGGCATCGGCGCGGCATTTTCAATAAGTGTTTGAACGAATCCTATTAAAGGAGTTCGGCAAAGAAGCTGACTAACAACGTTATGTCTGTAGGTATGCTGGCGGGTCATCCTGCGGAGGAAATGCCTGGGTCTGCAGGTGATCTTCTGTCCGAGCTGTCACATCTGCATGAACAAGTTCGGCGGGTGATGCAGGGTGTTGCCCAGGCCTTGTGGTCATCCGTCTCCCTGCCAGAAGGCGTTGCAGAGCTTGCGGAGAAGCTGAAGGGAGCACGGTGGTGCTTCTGATTATGGAAGATATCAGCCTGCCGACAGGGTGCCAAAGAAGCCTAGGCCATGGTGAAGACGCGGTATACCAAGGCAGACCCAAATCACATGGCCGAGGTCGGACCTGTGGGGCCCGACGGATAAGAGATCCCCGTTAGCTTAGTTTATGGGCAAGTAGAATTAGCCGCAAAGTATTCCCAACAGGATTGTAAGCTAGACCGCCTGTTGGATGGCATAGAGGAGGAATTTAGTCAGTCTGCATGAATATGTAATTAAAGTGACATGTATAATGCCTTCTAGCCGGATTGTAGATCATTTGTCATTGCGGACCTTTTAGCTTCAACCTCCGGGCCCGATAGTCCGGAGTGAATCCGAATACCCGCTCAGTTATATAAGACCGGGGTATGCGTGGAGACCAGGCGTAGGGGTCATTGGTGCTTTATCAGACAAGTGCCCAACTAGTTATGTTATATTACATGGGTAGTAAGAAACATCTTCCGGGGAGAATAGTTCCGTTAAGGGTTCCTTTCCCTGGGTAAGCATGCCCCAAAGTGCATGTCCGGACTGCGATAGGAAACGCAGAAAAAACATCTGGGGGCAGATATGGACAATAAATAAAAATCATCTTTTGTTCACCGACCGAATATTCCCTTAAGAACGCTAGCTTTCGGCTTCACCCAGTCTGAGGTACACATCCGGCTGACCCGGCAGTAACAATCGCAGAGGTTCTCCCCTTATGCCCTAGCCGAATTAACGGGAACGAAGGGCATGAATACAAGAGCCAGGCAACCCAGCTTGGCCAAAACTTAAGTCATATCGATGCATATAATGGTGAAAAAAGGTACATGCGGAAGTATAACACATGTGTTGGGCATGAGGCCCGAATAAATAATTTAAGCTTCTGTGAAAGAAGCCCCCGGGTATGAAAAGTGCGGCTAGCGCATCTGTAATGTACAAGCGAGGCACAAGGTGACCCTTGAAGGCCTAGAGAAATAATAAAAGAAAGAAAGAAAGGGAAACAAGACAGATGATGTATATGCAGAAAATGGACAAAGGGAGGGGACTAACATAGAGTCCGGTGCTAGGCGTAGAATCTTCGAAGCCTGGTCGCGTTCCATGGGTTCGGCTCGAGTCGACTACTCGATGTATCCCCCAGTCGGTACGCTTCACCGGTCAGAACTTGGTCAATAATGAAAGGACCTTCCCATTTGGGCTCGAGCTTGTTCTTTTTCTTATCCGGCAGGCGTAGAACTAGTTCGCCAATGTTATAAGTTTTGGCCCGTACTTCTCTGCTTTGGTATCTGCGAGCCTGTTGCTGATAAAATGCAAAACAGGCTTTGGCTACGTCGCGCTCCTCTTCCAGGGTGTCTAGACTGTCCTGCCGATCGAGCTCAGCTTCTCTTTCTTCGTACATGCGCACTCGAGGTGAGTCATGAATTATGTCACAGGGCAAGACTGCCTCTGCGCCGTACACCATAAAGAAGGGTGTATATCCGGTACTACGATTCGG
Organism: Triticum urartu; assembly: GCF_056163025.1. Lineage (NCBI taxonomy): Eukaryota > Viridiplantae > Streptophyta > Magnoliopsida > Poales > Poaceae > Triticum > Triticum urartu. Next base: position 311,754,590 of record NC_141877.1, read on the forward strand.
CGTGGTCCGCAGCCCCCAGAGTACGGAGTCGAGCTCCTCTACCCAGTGCGTGTTAGACTCCGTTAAGGAGAATACTAATCTGGGTTTGATGCCGCTCATTATAAGACCGTTTGCTCGCTCGACTTGACCGTTGGTTTGTGGGTGATAGACTGAAGCGTAATCGAGCTTGATGCCCATTTTGCTGCACCAGAGTTTTACCTCGTCGGCCGTGAAGTTCGTGCCATTATCAGTGATGATGCTGTGGGGGACGCCATAACGGTGTACAACCTCGGTTATGAAGTCTATCACTGGTCCGGATTCGGCTGTTTTAACAGGTTTGGCCTCTATCCATTTGGTGAATTTATCCACCATGACCAATAAGTATTTTTCTTGTGGGTTCCCCCTTTAAGGGGTCCAACCATGTCAAGCCCCCAGACCACAAAGGGCCATGTAATGGGGATTGTTTGGAGGGCGGTGGGTGGCATGTGGCTTTGATTTGCAAAGAGCTGGCAACCGGCGCAACGTTGGACCAAGTCATGTGCATCTGCCCGGGCCGTTGGCCAATAGAATCCTGTACGGAAGGCCTTGCTTACAAGAGCCCGGGCTGCGGCGTGATGACCGCCGAGTCCGGCGTGAATTTCTGCCAAAAGATTCCGCCCTTCCACTTTGGAGATGCACCTTTGAAGGACTCCGGTAGTACTTTTTTTGTACAATTCTCCCATACTACGGATGGTTTAAATAGCCTTTCCAAAAATATGTTGGGGGGACTGCATCGCGTTTTGCACCGATGCGGGCGAGGATATCCGCCGCCTGATTGTTTTCTCGAGCCACATGGTGAAAATCGAGCCCCTCGAACTGAGCTAACATTTTTAGGACGGTGTTTCGATAGGCCGCCATTTTCGGATCCTTGGTGTCAAAGTCTCCATTTATTTGGGATATTGCGAGGTTTGAATCCCCATGCACCTCCAAACGTTGAATGCCCATGGAGACTGCCATCCGAAGACCATGCAACAGAGCTTCGTATTCGGCTGCATTTGTTGGAGTCTGTATACAATAATTGCAGCACGTACTGGACGGTATCTCCGGTTGGGGACGTCAGGACGACGCCAGCCCCTAGACCAGCCAGCATTTTAGAACCGTCAAAGTGCATGATCCAATTGGAGTATGCGCGTACCCTTTAGGGAGTTCGGCCTCCGTCCATTCGGCGATGAAGTCGGCCAATACTTGCGACTTGATGGCTCGTCGAGGTTTGTATGTTATGTCGAACGGGAGGAGCTCAATGGCCCATTTGGCAATCCGGCCCGTAGCGTCGCGGTTGTTTATAATATCATTAAGTGGCACTTCCGAGGCTACTGTAATCAAACACTCTTGAAAGTAGTGTCGCAGCTTCCGGGATGCCATGAATACCACATAGGCTATCTTTTGATAATGTGGGTACCGTTATTTGCATGGAGTGAGGATAGTGGATACATAGTATACCGGCTTTTGAAGAGGGAATTTGTGTCCGTTTGCTTCTAGTTCGACGACGAGCACTGCGCTGACAACTTGATGAGTTGCCGCAATGTACAACAGCATTGGTTCACCAATGTTTGGCGCGGCCAGGATTGGGTTGGTTGCCAAAATGGCCTTTATTTCTTCCAATCCGGTTGTGGCCGCGTCCGTCCACTCAGAAGTGTTTGGTGCGCCGAAGGAGGCGATAAAGGGGTAAAGCCTTTTCTCCTAAGCGGGAGATAAAGCGGCTTAGAGCCGCCACGCATCCAGTTAACTTCTCGATTTGTTTGAGGTCTGTTGGGGTAGCCAACTGTTACAAAGCACGGATTTTGGCCAGATTAGCTTCAATACCTCTACTGGAGACAATGAAACCCAGGAGCTTTCCGGCTGGTACGCCAAAAATGCATTTTTTCCGGATTGAGCTTGATGTCGTATGTTCGGAGGTTGTCGAATGTGAGCCTCAAGTCATCTATCAAAGAGTCGACGTGTTTGGTTTTGACGACCACATCGTCTATCTATGCCTCTACTGTTTTGCCGATTTGTTTCTCCAGACATGTCTGAATCATGCGCTGATATGTTGCACCGGTGTTTTTGAGCCCAAAAGGCATTGTGTTAAAACAGAAGGGGCCGTATGGTGTGATGAATGTCGTTGCGGCTTGGTCAGACTCCGCCATCTTGATTTGGTGGTAATCGGAGTATGCGTCGAGGAAACACAATGACTCGTGTCCTGCAGTAGCATCAATGATTTGATCGATGTGTGGGAGGGGGAAGGGATCCTTTGGGAAAGCTTTACTGAGGTCTTTGAAATCGACACAAAGGCGCCAGGATTTGTCCTTCTTTGGTACCGTCACCAGGTTTGCTAGCCAGTCCGGGTGTTTTATTTCTCTGATGAATCCGGCCTCCAATAACTTGGCTAGTTCCTCTCCCATGGCATGTCTCTTAGGTTTGGAGAAATGCCGAAGAGCTTGCTTGACCGGCTTGAATCCCTTTAGGATATTGAGGCTATGCTCGGCCAGCCTGTGTGGGATTCCTGGCATGTCTGAGGGATGCCAAGCGAATATGTCCCAGTTCTCCCGCAGGAACTCTCGTAGTGTGGCGTCCACAGCGGGGTTTAACTGTGCCCCGATGGAGGCTGGTTTTGTAGGGTCCGTTGGGTGGACTTGGAATTTGATTATTTCATCCGCTGGTTTAAAAGAGGTGGACTTGGATCTCCTGTCAAGTATCACGTTGTCCCTGTCCACTGTGGAGCGTAGCATGGTTAATTCCTCGGCCGAGAGGGCTTCGGATAATGCCTCAAGGGCCAATGCGGCTGTTTTGTTTTTGGTGCGGAGTGCTGTCTCCGGATCACTGGCGAGAGTGATGATTCCGTTGGGCCCAGGCATTTTGAGCTTCATGTACCCGTAATGGGGTATGGCTTGGAATATTGTGAACGCCTCCCGTCCTAAAAGAGCGTGATAACCGCTGCTGAACGGGGCCACTTGAAATGTAATTTATTCAGACCTGTAATTATCTAGCATGCCGAATACCACATCTAGTGTGATTTTCCCAGCGCAGTGTGCTTCCCGACTGGGGATGATTCCTCTAAAGGTTGTGCTACTTTGCTCAATGCGGTTCCAGTCTATTTCCATCTTTTGAAGAGTTTCCTCATAAATGAGGTTTAATCTGCTACCGCCGTCCATGAGTACTTTGGTGAGTCGAAAGCCCTCCATGATTGGACTGAGGTCTAGTGCGGCTGGTGCTCGGGCCGTTCGGAATTTAGGTTCGTCACTGGCATTGAAGGTAATAGCCGTGTCACTCCATGGATTTATTGCTGCTACGTGGCAGATTTCGGCCATGCTGTGGAGTGTTCGCTTGCGCCTATTATTTGACGCAAAGGTCTCGAAGACCGTTAACACCGTATTGTTATCCACGGGATGGTGCTCTCTGGTATTTGGGAGAAGAAGATCCTCACCACTTTTGGCCACCTGCCGGAGTATCCAACATGCTCTGAGGCTGTGCGTTGGTATTGTATCCGCTGTACTATGAATTTTGCAGGGCCGTTGAGCCATCCCTCCAGTACAGTTCCATACCCTGTAGAGGGTTTTTGCTTTTTGGTGGTTGACCTGGGTGTATTGTGATAATGCACCCTTTTGTTTTGGACTGGGTTTGTATTCAGGGCCAGATTATCCCAAAAGTTTATTTCGGTTCTCCAGGCACTTTCCATCGCACAGTACTTTAGTACTATGGACGCCAAGTCAGCGAAGCGTGTTATCTCACGGCGATTTATGGCGTTAAGGATTCCCTTGTCCGTGCAATTATTGCAGAAGAATAGGATTGCGTCTTCCTCGCGATAGTCCTTAACCTTGTTCATCGCAAGGAGGAATCTGGCCCAATAGAGATGTACTGTTTCCTGGGGCTCTTGCCTGATGTGGGAAAGATCGCTTATGTTTGGGTGGGTGTGTGGAATTGAATCCGAACCCTCACCTGATCTGGGATCCAGGGGCCGAGGAATTTCCAATTTTGGAAGTTCCGGTTCCGGGGTGTGACTCGATAATCCTGGCCCACTGCCTGACTCTAAGTTTAGGGATCGGGTGTTGTCCTCCCGCAAACGGGCGTCCGGCTCAGAGAGCTCGGGAATCCGGACATAGTTGCTCCTCAAGATGTTGGAAAGGTCGTCCCATTGTTCCTCCACCACTGCAACATGACGGGTGACCGGTGGAGAGTTAATCTTCCTTTGATCGGGTTTAAGCCCAATCCGATCATAGTCCGTAGCGACTCCAAGGCGGCGATGCGATCCAAGAGCTCGTTTAAGGAGGCGAGCTCCATTGGATCCATCTGTTCGGCGAGTGCTGATTTGACATGGAGGTTGTTTTCGATGACCCGAGAAGTCATCGTCGGCGCGGCGGCCGAACAGGCGGTCATCATGAAACCACCTAGCCAGAGAGTTTGGCCGACAGCCAAAGTTCCCCCGACAGTAGTACCATCTTTAAAGACGAGACGAGACATCCTTCCTTCTGGGGACGGCACAGAGGAACTCTCAATGAAAGCACCAATGTCGGTGTCAAAACCGGCGGATCTCGGGTAGGGGGTCTCGAACTGTGCGTCTAGGTGGATGGTAACAGGAGGCAGGGGACACGAAGTTTTACCTAGGTTCGGGCCCTCTTGATGGAGGTAAAACCCTACGTCCTGCTTGATTAATATTGATGATATGGGTAGTACAAGAGTAGATCTACCACGAGATCAGAGAGGCTAAACCCTAGAAGCTAGCCTATGGTATGATTGTCTGTAGTCCTACGGACTAAAACCCTTCCAGTTTATATAGACACCGGAGGGGGCTAGGGTTACACAAGGTCAGTTACAAAAGGAGGAGATATACATATCCATATTGCCTAGCTTGCCTTCCACGCCAAGTAGAGTCCCATTCGGACACGAGACGAAGTCTTCAATCTTGTATCTTCATAGTCCAACAGTCCGGCCAAAGGATATAGTCCAGCTGTCCGGAGACCCCCCCAATCCAGGACTCCCTCAAACACCTTGTGTGCTATCAAACATCACAACATAACTCGGTGATTATAAAGATGCTCTACAGGTGTCTCCGATGGTGTTTGTTGAGTTGGCATAGATCGAGATTAGGATTTGTCACTCCGTGTATCGGAGAGGTATCTCTGGGCCCTCTCAGTAATGCACATCACTATAAGTCTTGCAAGCAATGTGACTAATGAGTTAGTTGTGGGATGATGCATTACGAAACGAGTAAAGAGACTTGCCGGTAACGATATTTAACTAGGTATAAGAATACCGACAATCGTATCTCGGGCAAGTAACATACCGATGACAAAGGGAATAATGTATGTTGTTATGCGGTTTGACCGATAAAGATCTTCGTAGAATATGTAGGAGCCAATATGAGCATCAAGGTTATGTTATTGGTTATTGACTGGAGATGTGTCTTGGTCATGTCTACATAGTTCTCGAACCCGTAGGGTCCTCACGCTTAATGTTCAATGACGATTTATATTATGAGTTATGTGTTTTGGTGACCGAAGTTTGTTCGGAGTCCCGGATGAGATCACGGACATGACGAGGAGTCTCGAAATGGTCGAGAGGTAAATATTCATATATTGGGAGGTTATATTCGGACATCAGAATGGTTCCGAGTGATTCGGGTAATTTTTCGGAGTACCGAGGGGTTACCGGAACCCCCCGGGGAAGTGTTGGGCCAACGAGGGCCTAAAGGGAGAGAGAGAGAGAGAGGGAAGCCCGGCGGGGTGGCCGCGCACCCCCCTCCTAGGGAGTCCGAATAGGACAAGGAGGAGGGGGCGGCGCCCCCTTCCCTTTCCCTCTCCCTCTACATCCTATTCCCTCCGGTGGAGAAAGGAAAAGGGGGGATCCCACTTGGACTAGGAGTCCAAGTAGGACTCCCCCCATGGCGCGCCCCTCTAGGCCGCCGGCCTCCTCCTCCCCCCTTTATATATAGGGGCAGGGGGCACACCAAAAAATCACTTAGCCGTGTGCGGTGCCCCCTCCACAGATTACTCCTCTGGTCATATTTGTCGTAGTGCTTGGGCGAAGCCCTGCGCGGATCACATCACCATCACCGTCACCATGCCGTCGTGCTATCGGAAATCTCCCTCGACCCTCTAATGGATTAAGAGATCGAGGGACGTCATCGAGCCGAACGTGTGCTGAACATGGAGGTGCCATACGTTCGATACTTGGATCGGTTGGATCGCGAAGACGATCGACTACATCAACCACGTTAACCTAACGCTTCCGCTTTCGGTCTACGAGGGTACGTGGACACACTCTCCCCCTCTCGTTGCTATGCATTTCCTAGATAGATCTTGCGAGATCGTAGGAAATTTTTGAAATAGCATGCTACGTTACCCAACAATTCCCTTTGTCATCGGTATGTTACTTGCCCAAGATTCAATCGTCGGTATCTTCATACCTAGTTCAATCTCGTCACCGGCAAGTCTCTTTACTCGTTCCGTAATACATCATCCCATAAATAACTCATTAGTCACATTGATTGCAAGGCTTATCATGATGTGTATTACCGAGAGGGTTGATGCGGCTTGAAGCTACGTCGGTATTTCCCCAAAGAGGAAGGCATGATGCAGCACAGCAGCGGTAGGTATTTCCCTCATATATGAAACCAAGGTTATCGAACCAGTAGGAGAACCAAGCAACACAACGTAAACATCACCAGCACACAAATAACAACTACTCGCAACCCGACGTATTAAAGGGGTTGTCAATCCCTTTCGGGTAACGGTGCGAGAAATTGGCAAAACGAGCGTGAATAAATTGTAGTAGATTCATAGATCGAATGCCAAATAAAATAAATAAGAATAAATTTTAGCAAGGTATTTTTGTATTTCTGGTTTAGTAGATCTGAAAATAAAAGGCAAATAAAATAGATCATGAAGGCAAATAATACGAGAAAGAGACCCGGGGGCGTAGATTTCACTAGTGGCTTCTCTCGGAAAAATAGCAAACGGGGGGTAAACAGATTACTGTTGGTCAATTGATAGAACTTCAAATACTCATGACGATATCCAGGCAATGATCATTATATAGGCATCACGTCCAAGATTAGTAGACCGACTCCTGCCTGCATCTACTACTATTACTCCACACATCGACCGCTATCTAGCATGCATATCTAGTGTATTAAGTTCATGGAGAAACGGAGTAATGCAATAAGAATGATGACATGATGTAGACAAGATCTATCTATGTAGAGATAGACCCCATAGTTGTATCCTTAGTAGCAACGATACATACGTGTCGGTTCCCCTTCTGTCACCGGGATCAAGCACCATAAGATCGAACCCACTACAAAGCACCTCTTCCCATTGCAAGATAAATAGATCAAATTGGCCAAACAAAACCCAAATATCGGGGAAGAAATACGAGGCTATAAGCAATCATGAATATAAGAGATCGAAGAAACTCAAATAACTTTGATGGATATAAAAAGGTAGATCTGATCATAAACTCAAAGTTCATCCGATCCCAACAAATACATCGCAAAAAGAGTTACATCATATGGATCTCAAAGAGACCATTGTATTGAGAATCAAACGAGAGAGAGGAAGCCATCTAGCTACTAACTACGGACCCAGAGGTCTACAAAGAACTACTCATGCATCATCGGAGAGGCACCAATGGAAGTGGTGAACCCGTCCGTGATGGTGTCTAGATTGGATCTGGTGGTTCTAGACTCTGCGACGGCTGGAATTGATTTTCATTGACTCCCCTAGGGTTTCTAGAATATTGGGGTATTTATAGAGCAAAGAGGCGGTCCGGGGGGCACCCGAGGTGGGCACAACCCACCAGTGCGTGCCTGGGCCTCCTGGCGCGCCCTGGTGGGTTGTGCTCTCCTCGGAGCACCCCCCCTCCAGGCGTAGCCTTGGCCCATTAGGTGTCTTCAGGTCCATAAAAAATCTCCATGAAGTTTCGTTGCATTTTGACTCCGTTTGGTATTGATTTTCGACGATGTAAAAACATGCAAAAACATCAACTCGCACTTGGCACTATGTCAATAGGTTAGTACCAAAAATTGATATAAAATGATTATAAAACATCCAAGATTGATAATATAACAGCATGGAACAATCAAAAATAACAGATACGTTGGAGACGTATCAGCATCCCCAGGCTTAACTCCTACTCGTCCTCGAGTAGGTAAGTGATAAAAACAGAATTTTTGATGTGGAATGCTGCCTATCATGTCATATCATATTTCTTTTCTTTGTAGCATGGACATTTGAACTTTTATATTGTTCAAAGCAATAGTCTAGTTTTGACATGATAACTTAAATACTCAAGCATATCAAAAAGCAACTATGTCTTTCAAAATATCAATGCTAATATAAGCTATCCCTAGCCCATCACGCTCAATCATTCATCCATTCATGAAATACACTCACATGTTAACTACGCCCAATGCTCAAGTACGATCATAGTGCCTCCTGGTTGGTGCTTTTATAAGAGAAGATGGAGACACAAATTCAAAATAAAAATTGCATAAAGTAAAAGAAAGGCCCTTCACAGAGGGAAGTAGGGATTTGTAGAGGTGCCAGAACTCAAAGCGAAAAACTTAGAGACAAAAAACATTTTGGGAGGTGTGTCCTTCCCACCAACGAAAATGACTTAGAGTTCCCAATACTTTCCTTGCTTAGAGATATCGTAGGCGGTTCCCCAACAGAAAATAAAGTTTACCTCTTTTTCCACCATGCTTTCACTTTCCATCGCTAACCGTATCCACGGGTGCCCTCCATACCAACACTTTCCAAGGAATTTATCATTTGACAACATAAAGTAAATTCATTTTTCATTTCGGGACTGGGCATCCCTAATACCTTTGCCTTACTCTCGTGCAATGACAAGTGAATAAACACTCATCGTGAGAATAACACATCGAACATGGAAAATAGTAGCCACCCCTCACCGCTCCGCGAGTGGAACAAACACACAAAATAGAAGTTCATTTTGAAAATTAGAGATGGCACATACAAATTTGCTTAGAACGGCAAAAGAATAGCGCATATAGGTAGATATAGTGGATTCATATGGCAAAACTAGTTTAAAGGTTTTTGGATGCACAAGTAGTGATCATACTTAGTGCAAAATGAAGGCTAGCAAAAGATTGAGAAGCGACCAGCCAAGAAACGAATAATCCCATGAGCGAGCATTAAGCATAATTAACACCGAATAATGTACCACAAATAAGATATAATTTCATTGCATAATTATTGACTTTCGTGCTTGCATGGGGAATCATAAACCTTAACACTAATATTCTTACTAAAGCATAATTACTCATCAACATAACTCACATATCACATAATCATATCTCAAAACTATTACTAAGAATCAAGTTTATTTTGTCCAATGATCTTCATGAAAGTTTTTATTATATTCTTCTTGGATATCTATAACTTTGGGACTAATTTTCATGTGTTGCTTTTGACAAGCTCAAACAAATATAAGTGAAGATCATGAGCATAATATTTCTTTCTCTCAAATTAATTTAAGTGAAGCAAGAGAGAATTTATAGAAAATTTCACTAACTCTCAAATAAATCTAAGTGAAGCAAGAGAGCATTTCTTCAAAAATACTAAAGCACACTGTGCTCAGAAAGATATAAGTGAAGCACTAGAGCAAGCCCATAGCTCATAAAAATTTAAGTGAAGCATAGAGAGCAATTCTAATAAGCCATGACATAATTTTGGCTCTCTCAAATAGTTGTGTCCAGCGAGGAATCAATACTTAAAACACAAAATAGAACAAGCAAAGACTCATATCATACAAGACGCTCCAAGCAAAACACATAGTATGTGACGAATAAAAATATAGCTTCGAGTAAAATACCGATGGTCGTTAGAAGAAAGAGGGGATGCCACTCGGGGGCATCCCCGAGCTTAGTTGCTTTCTCTCTTTTGGATAATAGATTGGGATGCTGGGGCATCCCCAAGCTTAGGCTCTTCTTACTCCTTATTCCTTCATCCATCGTAAGATAACCCAAAACTTGAAAACTTCAATCACACAAAACTCAACAAAAGCTTCCACGAGATCCGTTAGTATAAGAAAACAAATCACTACTATAAGTGTTGTATTAAACCAATTAATATTTCATTACTGCATTATATCTACTGTATTCCAACTTTTCTATGGCAAAAACTCATCAAAGAAAACCATAGAGCCATCAAAACAAGAACACAACGCAAAGAAAACGGAATCTGTCAAAAACAGAATAGTTTGTAGCAATCTGGGCATTTCGAATAGTTCTGTAACTCCCAAAACTCTGAAAAATTAGGACGGCCTAAGAAATTTGTATATTGATCTACTGCAAAAGGAATGCGTATTTTATTGCTCTCTGGTTAAAAATGAGAATTATTTTCGCGAGTGCAAAAGTTTTTGGTTTTTTCAGCAGGATCAAACAACTATCACCCAAGCAGATCCTAAAGGCTTTACTTGGCACAAACACTAATTAAAACATAAAAAACACAATCATAACAGTAGCATAATTGTGCTAACACTCAAAAACAGAAAGCGAAAAGCAAAAATAAATTTTATTCATTGGGTTGCCTCCCAACAAGCGCTATAGTTTCACGCCCTTAGCTAGGCATAAAGCAAGGATCGAAGTTTTGACATATTTGTTTCAAGATCCATAAGATGCCCTCATGATTGATTCATATGGTGGCCTAATTCTTGTTCTAGGGGAGTGTTCCATACCCTTCCTCAAAGGCAATTGGAATTTAATATTGCCTTCTTTCATATCAATCACGGCACCAATTGTGCGCAAAAACGGTTTACCAAGAATAATTGGACAAGACGTTGCAATCAATATCAAGAACAATAAAATCTATGGGCACATAATTCCTATTTGCAAGAATAAGAACATCATTAATTCTTCCCATAGGCTTTTTAATAGTAGAATCCGCCAAGTACAAATTCAAAGAACATGATTCAATATCGGTAAGACCAAGCACATCACACAAAGATTTCGGAATTGTAGAAACACTAGCACCCAAGTCACACAAAGAAAAACACTCATATTTTTTATTCTTGACTTTGATATTAGGTTCCCATTCATCATGCAATTTTCTAGGAATTGAAACTTCTAATTCCAACTTTTCTTCTAAAACTTTCATCATAGCATCAACAATATGTTTAGTAAAAGCTTTATTTTGTTCATAAGCATGGGGAGAATTTATCATGGATTGCAACAAATAAATACAATCAATCAAAGAGCAACTATCATAATTAAAGTCTTTGTAATCCAAAAGAGTGGGCACATCACTAGCTAAAGTTTTGACCTCTTCAAACCCACTTTTATCAATTTTCTCAACAAGATTTTCACCCTCCGAAATATCGGGACGCCTTCTAACTAAAGTTGACTCTTCTCCAGTCCCTTTTTCATCAATCTTAACTTTACTAAACAAGGAATCAATAGAAGAAACACCAACCATTTTAAGATCTTCATCACTTTTACAAAAGTAATCACTAGAAAACATTTTTTCTAAAAATTCTCTTTTAGCTCTAAGAATAGTAGTTCTTTTCTTACTTTCATCCAAAGAAGAATAAAGAGCTTTAATTGATTCCTCTACCTTAGGCACAAAAAATTTCATTTTGAGACTTTCCACATCATGAGAAATTCTATCAACACTTCTAGACAAATCATCAATCTTATTCAACTTTTCTTCTATGGTAGTGTTGAAATTTTTTTGCGTGTTGATAAATTCTTTAATATTATTCTCAAGATCAGAGGTGTTCCTATTATTATTATAAGAAGAATTTCCATAGGAATTACCATAATTAATAGAGGAATTACTAGGAAAAGGCCTAGGATTAAAATTACCTCTATAAGCATTGTTGTTGAAATTATTTCGAGAGATAAAATTCACATCGACGGCATCACTAGTTTGCTCAATCAAAGTAGACAAAGGCATATCATTAAAATCAATAGGAGAACTTTTACTAGCAACCAATTTCATAAGAGCATCGGCTTTTTCACTCAAAGAGGAAATTTCTTCAATCGAATTAACCTTTTTACTAGTAGGAGCTCTTTCGGTATGCCATTGTGAATAATTTGCCATAATATTATCAAGAAATTTAGTGGCTTCACCCAAAGTAATTTCCATAAAAGTACCTCCCGCGACGGAATCTAAAAGATTATGAGAAACAAAATTCAACCCCGCATAAAATTTTGTATGATCATCCAGAGATTTAACCCATGAGTTGGGCAATTCCTTAGCATCATTTTCATCCTTTCCCAAGATTGTGCAACATGCTCATGTTCAAGTTTCTTGATATTCATGATCTGGGTTCTAAGGGAAATAATTTTTGTGGGCGGAAAATACTTAGTGATAAAAGCATCTTTGCATTTATTCCAAGAATCGATACTATTGCGAGGCAAAGATGAGAACCAAATTTGTGCAGAAGCACACAAAGAAAACGGAAATAATTTCATCTTCACCACGTCGTTGTCCACATCTTTTTTCTTTTGCATATCGCATAATTCCACAAAGGTATTAAGATGGAACGCGACATCCTCATTAGGAGTATAGGACAACTGATCTTTCATAACAAGATTCAACAAAGCAGTATTAATATCACAAGACTCTACACTAGTGGCAGGAGGAACAAGCGGAGTGCCGATAAAATCATTATTGTTGGTATTTAAGAAATCACACAACTTGGTGTTCTCTTGAGTCACGATGACTACACAACAAGATTGCACTCAAAAACAGATCCGGCAAGAAAACGGCGAACGAAAAAGAGGGGCGAATAAAACGCAATTTTTTGTGAAGTCGGGGAGAGGAAAACAAGAGGCAAATGGCGAATAATGTAAATTGCGAGGAGATGAGATTTTTGATTAGGAACCTGGTATATGTTGAAGATCCTCCCCGGCAATGGTGCCAGAAATTCCTTTTGATGCGGCTTGAAGCTACGTCGGTATTTCCCCAAAGAGGATGGGATGATGCAGCACAGCAGTAGTAGGTATTTCCCTCAGATATGAAACCAAGGTTATCAAACTAGTAGGAGAACCAAGCAACACAACATAATCAGCACCTGCGCACAAATAACAACTACTCACAACCCGGCGTATTAAAGGGGTTGTCAATCCCTTTCGGGTAACGGTGCCAGAAATTGACAAAACAGATGTGGATAAATTGTAGTAGATTGATAGATCGAACGCCAAATAAAATAAATAAGAATAAATTGCAGCAAGGTATTTTTGTATTTTTGGTTTAATAGATCTGGAAATAAAAGGCAAATAAAATAGATCGCGAAGGCAAATAATATGAGAAAGAGACCCGGGAGCCGTAGGTTTCACTAGTGCCTTCTCTCGAGAAAAATAGCAAACGGTGGGTAAACAAATTACTGTTGGGCAATTGATAGAACTTCAAATACTCATGACGATATCCAGGCAATGATCATTATATAGGCAGCATGGCCAATATTAGTGGACCGACTCCTGCCTGCATCTACTACTATTACTCCACACATCGACCGCTATCCAGCATGCATCTAGTGTATTAAGTTCATGGAGAAACGGAGTAATGCAATAAGAACGATGAGATGATGTAGACAAGATCTATCTATGTAGAGATAGACCCCATCGTTTTATCCTTAGTAGCAATGATACATACGTTTTGGTTCCCCTTCTATCACCGGGATCAAGAACCGTAAGATCAAACCCACTACAAAGCACCTCTTCCCATTGCAAGATAAATAGATCAATTGGCCAAAAAAACCCAAATATCGGAGAAGAAATATGAGGCTATAAGCAATCATGAATATAAGAGATCAAAGAAACTCAAATAACTTTCATGGATATAAAAAGATAGATCTGATCACAAACTCAAAGTTCATCCGATCCCAACAAACACACCGCAAGAAGAGTCACATCATATGGATCTCCAAGAGACCATTGTATTGAGAATCAAATGAGAGAGAGGAAGCCATCTAGATACTAACTACGGACCCGAAGGTCTACAAAGAACTACTCACGCGTCATCGGAGAGGCACCAATGGAAGTGGTGAACCCCTATGTGATGGTGTCTAGATTGGATCTGGTGGTTCTGAACTCTGCGGCGGCTGGAATTGATTTTCGTCGACTCCCCTAGGGCTTCTATAATATTGGGGTATTTATAGAGAAAAGAGGCGGTCCAGGGGCACCCGAGGTGGGCACAACCCACCAGGGCGCGCATGGGCCTCCGGGCACGCCCTGGTGGATTGTGCTCTCCTCGGAGCACCCCCCAGGCGCCGCCTTGGCCCATTAGGTGTCTTCTGGTCCATAAAAAATCTCCATAAAGTTTCGTTGCATTTGGACTCCGTTTGGTATTGATTTTCTGTGATGTAAAAACATGCAAAAAACATCAACTCGCACTTGGCACTATGTCAATAGGTTAGTACCAAAAAATGATATAAAATGACTATAAAATGATTATAAAACATCCAAGATTGATAATATAACAGCATGGAACAATCAAAAATTATAGATACATTGGAGACGTATCAGCATCCCCAAGCTTAACTCCAACTCGTCCTCGAGTAGGTAAGTGATAAAAACAAAAAATTTGATGTGGAATGCTGCCTATCATGTCATGTCATATTTCTTTTCTTTATAGCATGGAAATTTGAACTTTTATATTTTTCAAAGCAATAGTCTAGTTTTGACATGATAACTTAAATACTCAAGCATATCAATAAGCAACTATGTCTTTCAAAATATCAATGTTAAAATAAGCTATCCCTAGCCCATCATGCTCAATCATTGATCCATTCATGAAACACACTCGCATATTAACTACGCCCAATGCTCAAGTACGATCATAGTGCCTCCTAGTTGGTGCTTTTATAAGAAAAGACCGAGACACAAATTGAAAATAAACATTGCATAAAGTAAAAGAAAGGCCCTTCGCAGAGGGAAGTAGGGATTTGTAGAGGTGTCAGAGCTCAAAGAGAAAAACCACTTGTCACTTCCTTCTACTCCTCGTTGGGTTCAACACTCTTACTTATGAAAAGAGCTACGATTGATCCCATATACTTGTGGGTCATCACACCGCAATGTCCTTGATGAACCGGACGGCTGTTGGCTCGTCCAGCTTCTTGATTGGTCGTGCCACGATCCACTTGGTGAACTTGTCCACCGCCACCATCAAGTGTGTCATGCCGTCTCGAGCATTCTTGAAAGGCCCTACCATGTCGAGTCCCCAGACCGTGAAGGGCCAGGTAATCGGGATGGTCCGAAGTGCTGAAGCCGGCTGGTGGATGCGCTTGCTGAAGCGCTGGCATCCCTCACATTGAGGACAAGCGACTCGGCATCTTGGAGGGACGTTGGCCAGTAGAAATCATGGAGGAAAGCCTTGGCCACCAGGGAAATGGAGGCGTCGTGGTGCCCGCACTCATCCTGGTGTATGTCGAGGAGGATCTCTATGCCCTTGTCCTGCTCGACGCAACGCTGGAAAACGCACGTCGCGTTGCGCTTGACGAGCTCATTGTTGATGATGATGTAGGTGGACACCCGGTGCTATACTTGTTGGGCCTCAGTCTCGTCCATGGGGAGGACTCCGTTCTCCAGGAACTTTGAGATTGGCAGTGCCCATGATGGAGCCGTCACCACGGTGAAGACGGCCACCATGAGGGCTTCTGGGGTGGCAACCCCGAGCCGGAGGCGGCAGCCCCCGGGTCGGAGATGACGATGGCCGGGTTGAGTATGGTAGCCCCCGGGCCGGGTTTAGCAGTCCCCAGGCCGGGTTCCGCAGCCCCCAGGATCGGGTCAGAGACGGCATCGGCCGGGTCGGACACGGCAATCCTCGGGCTGGGATCTGCAGTCCTCGGGCCAGGTTCCGTAGCTTTCGGGTATGGGTTGGAGAGGGGCATAGCCGGGTCGTCCGAGACGAAGATGGACTCGGAGTCTGGAGACGGCTTGACGGACGGCTTGTGTAGGTGCTCGAGGGAGACACCGGACGGTATGGCCTACCGGGATGAGCCAATCTTGGCTAGTGCGTTGGCGGCTTCATTTTCTGCGCGCGGGATGTGGAGGAACTCACAGCCGTCGAAGAAGCCGAAGAGCTGTTGAACGAGGAAGCGGTAGCTGGCCATGTTGGCGTCTCGGGCGTCTCAGTCACTGGAACACTGCTGCACCACCATGTCTGAGTCACCGTAGCACAGGATGTGCCAGATGCCGAGTTCCTTGGCAAGCCGGAGGCCATGCGCAAGGGCTTCATACTCGGCAACATTGTTGGAGGCAGCGAAGTGGATCTGGAGCGCGCACCAAAGACGGTCACACTTCGGAGACGACAGCATGATGCTGGCTCCCAGGCCGAAGCGCATCTTGGAGTCATCGAAGTGCATGCGCCAGTGTGTCGAATCCGACGGTGGCGACATGTACTAGGTCTCCGTCCAGTCGACGAGGAAGTCGACCAGGGCTTGGGACTTGATCGTAGTGCGGGGCTTGTAGAGGATGGTGTGGCCAGCTAGCTCGATCGCCCACTTTGCAACCCGGCCAGAGGCATCCCGCCAGCCCATGATCTCGCTGATGGGGGTCGTGCTGACCAAGGTGCCAACGTGCTCTTGGAAGTACTGCTTCAGTTTCTTGGTGGTAGAGTACACGCCATAACAAATCTTCTGGTAGGGCGGGTACGTAGTTCTGCTTGGAGGGGGAAAGCACCTCGCTCGGGTAGTAGACCGGGCGCTGGACAGACTGGATCTTGCCCTTCTCTGGTCGCTCGACCACCAGCACCGTGCTGGCCGTCCACGAGGTGGCGGCAACGTATAGCAACAGCGGCTCCTTCTCGGCTGGTGCGGCCAGGATGGGTGCGGTGGAGAGCATGCGCTTGAGATCCCAGAAGGCTTCGTCCGCCTGGTCGTTCCACTCGAACGGCATCGTCTTCTTCATCAGCTGATATAGGGGCAAGGCCCTCTCGCCTAGTCGAATGAGGAACCGGATGACCTAGGCCAAGCAGCTAGTGAACTTCTGGACATCGTGCGGTTGGGTTGGCTTGCTCATGCGCTTGATGGCCTTGATCTTCTCCAGGTTCACCTCAATGCTGCGCTCCGAGACGAGGAAGCCGAGTAGCTTTCCGGCTGGCATGCCGAAAATGCACTTCTCCGGGTTGAGCTTGATATGGTACTCGCACAGATTGGCAAAGGTCTCTCTCAGGTCATCGAGGAGCATGAGGTGCTGCTTGGTCTTCACCACTATGTCGTCCACATAGACGTGGATGTTGTGGACGAGTTGCGTCAGCAAGCATTTCTGCATGCAACGCTGGAAGGTGGCGCCGACAATCTTTAAGCCGAACGACATGGTGATGTAGCAATACGCCCCGAAGGGTGTGATGAAGGACGTCTTCACGGCGTCGGAAGAGTCCAGCTTGATCTGATGATAGCTGGAGTAAGCATCCAGGAAGGATAGGAGCTCGCAGCCGGCGGTGGAGTCGATGACTTGATCGATCCGCGGTAGGGAAAAAGGATCCTTGGGGCAAGCCTTGTTCAGGTTGGTGTAGTCTATGCACATGCGCCAGGTGTTGTTCTTCTTCAAGATGAGGACTGGGTTGGCCAGCCACTCGGGGTGGAACACTTCCATGATGAAGCCGGCCGCCAGGAGCTTGGCGAACTCTTCACCGATGGTTCTTCTCTTCTCTTCTGAAAAGCAATGTAGGGGTGGACGGACAGGCTTGGCGTCCTTGTAGACGTGGAGTTTGTTCTCGGCGTACTTCCTTGGAATACCTGGCATGTCCTTTGGGGTCCATGCAAAAATATCCAGATTCTTACGGAGGAAGTCGACGAGCTCGCCTTCCTATTTGCCGTCGAGGCGGGTGCCCACAACAACGTACTTGCTGAAGATGGGGTCCTCCGGGTTCAGCTTGACCTTCTTGGTCTCCTTGGAGGGCTGGAACGAGGCCTCGCCAGCCAGCTACTTAGCCGAAGCTGGCACGACCAGCGTCTCGTTGGCCGGTGCGATGATCCGGTCAAGCTGGCACCGCTCCTCGGCTATGACCAGCGACTTGGCCAGTTTGGCGCCGACTTGGGCGCATTCCAAGGACTTGTGGTAGTCGCCGACGATGGTGATGAAGCCCTTTGGACCTGGTAGCTTCATCTTCAGGTAGGCGTAGTGGGGGACCGCCATGAACTTGGCGAGCGCAGGCCGGCCCAGCAGCACGTGGTACATGCTGGACAGGTCCACCACCTCAAACCAGATTGGCTCGCGCCGGAAATGGTCGCTTGTGCCGAACAGGACATCAAGCCGGATCCGGCCGATGGGGGAGCTGGAGAGACCGGGTACGATGCATTGGAAGACCATCCGGGATGGCTCCAGGTCCTTGGCCTTGAGGCCCAGCTTGGTCATGGTGTCGCGGTAGAGGATGTTGATGCTGCTGCCGCCGTTGATGAGGACTCGTGAGAACTTGCAGGTGTGCCGGGGTACGCCGATGGTGGGGTCGAAGGACGAGTGCGTAGCCACCCGGGTTTGGCATGACAGTCGGGTGGTCTTCCCGAGACCAACTAATCGGGCGTTCCGACCAGTGCATGTATTCCGGCTTGGCCGGGACGATGGTGTTCACCTCCTGCCGGAGCAGGCACTCGCTACGCTTGTCGTCGCCAAGGCTGGTGAAGACGACGTAGCTCGCATTATGGTTGGGGTAGACGTCATCGCGCATCACGCCATTGGCCAGGGGCGGGGTGGAGGAAGCGGAGCCGGCGGCCCCGCTCCCGGAGCCGGAGGAGGCGGGAAGTTGCCCCTCATGATGCGCTTGGTGATGGCGCACTGCCGGAGCGTGTGCGTTGATGGCCTCGCGTCGTTGTGGTGCTTGCAGGGAGCGTCGAGCATCTCCTCGAAGCTCATGGCGGGTTGCCACGCCGTCTTGCCGGTTTGCCAGCGTTTGGCGGACGGCTTGGCCGCGGGTGCCTGCATGGTGGCGGCGACGAGACGGTTGTAGTAGCGCTGGGCTAGTTGGTCGGCCCTGCGTTTGTTGTTTTGTTGATTGTTCTACTGGCGGCTGCTCTCGCTAGCCGGCTTGGGAGGCGGTACCGGCTTTGCCTTGCTGGCTTCGTCCAGCGCCACCTGAATCTTTATGGCGGAGTCAGCGTTGGCGTACTTGTTCGCCGTCACCATGAACGCGACCATGGTGGCCGGCTCAGAGCGCAAGAGCTTGTGCTTGAGGAGGGTGCCATCCCGGCAACCGCTGATGAAATATTGGATGTCATGGACCTCATGGACGCCCTCGCAGCTGTTCCGGAGCTCAGTCTAGCACGCGAGGTACTCGCGGCCGGTCTCTGTCGGCCCCTGCACGCACATAGCAAGCTGGCTGGGGCGGCCGGTCTCTGTCGGCCCCTGCACGCACATAGCAAGCTGGCTGGGGCGGCCGGGACGCTTGTAGGTGCCAGTGAAGTTGTGTATGAAGGCCTGCTCAAAGTCGACCCACGCATTGATGCTGCCAGCCGGCAGGCTGTTCAACCACGTGCAGGTCGAGACCTGGAGCATGAGCGGAGCGTAGCGTATGGCAAGGCAGAGATTATTGCCCACGATGCCAATGGCGATGGTGTAGTCGACGAGCCAGTCCTCTGGCTTGATGGTGCCGTTGTACTTGGGGGTGTCACGGGGGAGTGTGAACCCTTTGTGGAAGGTCTCATCCCGGATGCATGGACCAAAGCAAGCCGGCCCAACAACGTTGTCCTCCTCGAGCTCCAAGGAGAGGGCGAGATGGTCGAGTCGGTGATGAGCGTTGGTGTCATCAATGGCGCGCGGGCCTAGCCGGCTCGCGACTAGGCCGCAGGGAGCCGGACGAGCGCGACGGCTGGGTTGTGGGGGAGGATCCTGCTGGCGCCGGTCTTCTAGGGCAGGCTCGTCGCCCAAATCGCCGGCGGTCGCCGGAGCGCGGTTGTGCCGGGTCCGGGCGGCCGGAATGAGCTTCGTCGGGTGGCGAAGACGCCATGTGCTGTTGCTCGGGGTCATTGGTATGGTGCTAGACGGATCCCACGGGCTGGTTGAGGCGGTTGAGGCAGTCCTGCTGCGTGTTGGTGGCGCCGAGAAGCTCGTTCACACGCTGCAGGCTGTCTTTCAGCTCCTCGCCCTGTAGCTGCTCCAGGCCAACAGCGGCCGCTTGCACGACGCGCATATTCTTCAAGGGGGTCATAGACGGGCGGGATTGCGCCAAGGGCGCGGCCAATGGCGCCACCCCAGGCCCACACATTGGCGCCCCGGTTGGGCTTCGCGCTCCCGCTGAGCAGAATCCAGACGGTGCCGCGTGGCAGCGAGCATCTTGGACAGGTCCAGCAGGCGCTGGCGATCTTCCTCGAGCCGAGCCCAGGTCTTGGCGGAGTTAGTGGCGTCGATGTCGGTGGCGATGGGGACGCGGAGGCTCTGCATCGTGGCGTGTGATGTCTACTACACAACCTTCTTCTTGTAGACGTTGTTGGGCCTCCAAGTGCAGAGGTAGGACAGTAGCAATTTTCCCTCAAGTGGATGACCTAAGGTTTATCAATCCGTGGGAGGCGTAGGACGAAGATGGTCTCTCTCAAGCAACCCTGCAACCAAATAACAAAGAGTCTCTTGTGTCCCCAACACACCCAATACAAAATTAAATTGTATAGGTGCACTAGTTCGGCGAAGAGATGGTGATACAAGTGCAATATGGGTAGTAGATAATGGTTTTTGTAATCTGAAAATATAAAAACAGCAAGGTAACTAATGATAAAAGTGAGCACAAACGGTATTGCAATGCGTTGAAACAAGGCCTAGGGTTCATACTTTCACTAGTGCAAGTTCTCTCAACAATAATAACATAATTGGATCATATAACTATCCCTCAACATGCAACAAAGAGTCACTCCAAAGTCACTAATAGCAGAGAACAAACGAAGAGATTATGGTAGGGTACGAAACCACCTCAAAGTTATCCTTTCTTATCGATCTATTCAAGAGTCCGTAGTAAAATAACACGAAGCCATTCTTTTCGTTCAATCTATCCTAGAGTTCATACTAGAATAACACCTTAAGACACAAATGAACCAAAACCCTAATGTCACCTAGATACTCCAATGTCACCTCAAGTATCCGTGGGTATGATTATACGATATGCATCACACAATTTCAGATTCATCTATTCAACCAACACAAAGAATTTCAAAGAGTACCCCAAAGTTTCTACCGGAGAGTCAAGACAAAAACGTGTGCCAACCCCTATGCATAAGTTCACAAGGTCACAGAACCCGCAAGATGATCATCAAAACATACATCAAGTAAATCATGTGATATCCCATTGTCACCACAGATAAGCACATGCAAGACATACATCAAGTGTTCTCAAATCCTTAAAGACTCAATCCGATAAGAAAACTTCAAAGGGAAAACTCAATCCATTACAAGAGACTAGAGGGGGAGAAACATCATAAGATTCAACTATAATAGCAAAGCTCGCGATACATCAAGATCATGCTGACTCAAGAACATGAGAGAGAGAGAGAGATCAAACACATAGCTACAGGTACATACCCTCAGCCCCGAGAGAGAACTACTCACTCCTCATCATGGAGAGCACCGGGATGATGAAGATGGCCATCGGAGAGGGATTCCCCCCTCCGGCATGGTGCCGGAACGGGTCTAGATTGGTTTGAGGTGGCTACGGAGGCTTCTGGCGGCGGAACTCCCGATCTATTCTGCTCTCTGATGTTTTAGGGTATATGGACATATATAGGCGAAAGAAGTCGGTCAGGGGAGCCATGAGGGGCCCACGAGGGTGGGGGCGTGCCCAGAGGGGTAGGGCACGCCTCCCTGCCTCGTGGCTTCCTCCAAGCTTCCCTGACGTACTCTCCCGAAGGTTTCATTCCGTTTGGACTCTGTTTGATATTCCTTTTCTTCAAAACACTGAAATAGGCAAGAAAACAACAATTTGCGCTAGGCCTTCGGTTAATAGGTTAGTCCCAAAAATAATATAAAAGTGTATAATAAAGCCCATAAACATCCAAAACGGGTGATATAATAGCATGGAACAATCAAAAAATATAGATACATTGGAGACGTATCAGCGTGCAGCAGGTTGGGCGCGTTGGCGTGATCTGCTGCAGCCTTGGCTTCAGCGGCCTTTCTCGCAGCGTTGGACGAGGAGCCGGTGTTGGTGGTGAACACCTCCACTCGAACGCAGAGGTCCATCACCCCGGCGGAAGCATCATTGCCGAGGGGAACGAGAGAGTCAGAGATATTGAGCACCCCGTTGGGGTCCTCGTCAGCCGCGGGCGCATCACAGACGCGCAGCGCGGCAAAGGAGGCAGCGAGCGTGTCAATGACATCGGCTGCCAGTGTGACGGGCTCATCGGAGTTCGAGAGGAGCCCTGTCTAGAACGTGTCCCTAGCCGGGACCTCGAGCTGCCCAATGGTGGGCACCAACTATCGTGGTGGGTGCACGGCAGATGCCAAAGGATTGCTAAAGAGAGGAGGAGGCTTGAAGGCACCGATGGGCTCCAAAGGCGAGGTCAGCATGAGCGAGCGAGGAACGCAAGACATACCCAGGTTCGAGGATCTCCGGAGAGATAACACCCCTAGTCCTGCCGAGCGTGGTTTATATGTGGATGTTACAAGCTTGATCCTAGAGCTGTTTTGGGGAGGAAGGAACACTGCTAGGGAAAACCCTAGTAGTAGCGCGGGTTTTGAGGCTATCAGTAGCGCGGGCAGCCATGCTACCAATAAGGCGCTACAACTAACTGGTAGTAGTAGCGCAGTTTGCACCCGCGCTACTACTATTGACTATATCAGCAGCGCTTTTCCAGAACACGCTACTATTAGTTAGTTGTAGCGCTTTCCTAGCCCCGCGCTACTGCTATGTGTTTCATCATTTTTCTCCGCTTCCTACCCAGTTTCAGTTTCAATAAACTGCAATTTCCAGATACTAGGCACTACTAGATATCAATTTCATAAAGCATTATAGGTACCAGGTAGTACTACCTACGTTCCAAATTACTCGTCGTGGTTTTAGTTCAAATTTGAACTAAAACCATGACGAGTAATTTGGAACGGAAGGAGTACTAGATAACAATTTCATATATAGTCAACATGCATCCTCAATCAGTACAAGGTGATATCGATGACGATCATCATATATAGTTCTAGATGATATCGACAACGATCATCATATGTAGTTCTACATGATATCGACGACGATCATCATATGTAGTTCTAGATGATATAGCCACACACACATATGTAGTTCTAGATGATATCGACGACGATCATCATCCTGAAGTCTGGGCGGTGGGTGTTCCTGATAGTAATTAGGATGGCCTGGCCAACATGAAGATTCTTGCCAACGAGGAATCTCTTCCACCCAACCGAGTTTAAGTGTGCGCGACTGTGTCCATGCGGTAAGTACAGGTGGTGAAGGAGCCCCTTGTGGTAAGGCGTAGTCCAGCTGAGCCTTCTTCATTAGGCTCGATACCACAACTCACAGATAGGTTCTTTGGCAATTTCTGAATAAGAAAAACATATCAATGAATAAATAGCCTCACACATACTCTTGCAAATATATTTCTATTAAGTATAGATTTCTACACTATTGAAAGACACAGTACTACACATTTGTACTAATTAAGCATGAATTCTACTAATAAGTATATACGGATTATCTACACTATTAATAGTTCCTTGGATTGTACACTAATAAGCATGTGATCATACTCTACACTAAAGCATATCATCTTCTAGATTCCACAAGGCATATCATTGGACTCTACACTAAGCATATCATCGGATTCACTAAGCATATCATCGGATAATTAGCATTTGTAAGTATAACAATAAAGCATATATATATATCATCAAATTACTACAGTCAGTATAACATACCATTTCATGCCGATCGACCATGGTACTTGTCAGGCGGGTCAGGAATGGCACCCCGACAAAGTCATCACGTGGCGGAATTATGTCCCATAGGTTGCACACCTCCTCCTCGCCCAGCCTCATTCTTTGAGCTACGATGGCTTCATGAAGTGGGTTCTCATCATCTTCATCGAGTGGGTCCTCATTATCTTCATCATCTTCCACCAGGTTGAGATAAATGACAGCCAGCTTGGGTCTTTCTGCTCTGAAGGAGAAGTTGATCAACTCACCACCAGTAAGACACATGCGGGTGAGGAAACAGGCCCATCCATCTCCTCCAATCTACGACATATTGCGTCCTTTCTCGACCTCCATAGTGTACGGCCCCCTAGGAGCCTCAAATGTCATAGTGTCTCCTGTCAGCTTGTTGAATTTCAACCTCACATTGCATGGGACGATCTGTGTAAAAAAGCAAAATGACACAATGCAATAATGCCAACACTAAAAATAAAATAGTTGTTACATTTCATCTAATTTCTTACCGCCGCATGATGAAACTCGGCTGGAAGTAGATGCCAAACAGCTTGTCAGTTGCAAGGCTGCTGGCGCACCTTGACTTGCACAGTCGACATGGTGGTCGTGGTGGTGGCGCCATTTTCCTAAAGCAATATGAGCAAAGGATTAACGATCCACTTCACAGGAAAGAAAAACAGTAGCATGTGATATTTTTGGTTCTTCTTCAGTTATATTTTCATAGTGGAACCTGATCCCAAAAAGTAAACAACAAGCTCTCAATTAACTTACTAACACCTTCTATAATAGAACCAACAGCTAGCAGGCCAATGCCAAATCAACCAACAAGACTCCAGACAACAAGTTCTCAATTAGCTTACTAACACCTTCTAGAATATCTCTAGATGAAGAGATTCTTCCGCAAGAAGCAATTTCAGGGGCACCTATTTCCAAAAAAATATTTGGCCCCTACCAAAGGTATAATCCTAAGATCTGTAATAAGTTATCTACCAAATCAAGGTACCACCTACCAAGACACATTTCATCTAATTTGGCCCCTATTGCCTAAGATAACTGATTAAAAAACAAGTGGAAAATTAAATTGGGATTAACTTAGCACTTGCAAACTAAATACTTGTACCACCTACCAAAGCATTTCAACTAAATTGGCACCTAAATTTAATTCGTAAGCCCTTGTTGCATCTAGGTAGGGCAACCCTCGGGGGATGCTGACGATCAGGGGGGATGGCATGGTGTCCTTGGTCGGGGGTGCTGACGAGGGGAAGGTCGGTGACTTTCCTATGAGAGGGGGCAACGACCGCGGCCGGTGAGGAGATCGAGTGCGATCGGCCAAAGGCACCCGGCCAGAGCTCGCGGGCGGCGACAGGGTGGGTGGCGACAGGGTGGAGGAGCAGCTAGCAGAGTGGCGGCGAGAGGGGGGAGGATCATTACGTGTGGAGGCGGTGGGGGTGGCGGAGGATAAACCCTAACCGCAGCTGCCGACGTCGGGCGGAGGGGACGATTGAGAGATGAGCGTGCGGGGGGCGGGCCGCGTGTTTTGTTTTGCTGTAGCAGTAGCGCGGGTACAGGGAGCGCGTTGCTACTAAGCCCAATATCAGTAGCGCTTTGTCCTGAAAAAACACTACTGCTAAGGCTAAGCATGTAAAAACATCAAAAATATACGTTGGTCATCATTGATCTTTTTGTGTAGAATCTAAATAGTCAACATGAATCCTCACCATACCTGTATAGGCACAGGTGAAGATTCATATTGCAGCCACAAATCCTACACATACAGTTCAATGAAGACCAAGTGCTCGAGATAGTTTGAGAAGTAACATATTTAAGGTGGTAAACACCTTGTTCGCTTAGCAGTATGGGACTAAACTTAATTAGTTGCAAGAGGGGATGATACTTAGCAGCAGCGAGTTTTAAAGAAAAATGCTGCTACTAAGTACTTTAGCAGTAGCGCGTCTAGGAGAAGGGCTCTACTACTCTATCTAGCCTGGAGGCAACACCGTGGCTATTGTAGTAGTAGCGCTCATTTCAACTAGAGTGCTACTGCTACTGGGCTATTAGTAGCGCGGTCTTCTGAAGCTTGCTACTAATAATTAGCAGTAGCGTTTGTTTTTAAACCTCGCTGCTGCTAAGATTCTGTGTATAAGGTTTTCCCTAGTAGTGGAAGACAGGAAAAAGCATAGGTCACTCCTTCTCCTTGTATGTGTGTTCTACTGATCCTATGATCGTGTGCCTGTGCCCGTGTACATGGGGGCTCCTGGGGGGTTTTATATGTCAGCCCCCCCAGGGTTACAATGGTAAAGTTACAAAGCCATCGGGTCGGGACGTCAGCGCCTGGGAAGCCGGTGCTGGGACCCGCCTGGTGCCAGGGCTCGCCGGGTTCTCCGGGCACGGGGCCCCATGTGCCAGAAGGCACTGTTCTCCGTCTTGTCGATCGTCACAGAGTGGCCGGGTCGACTCGGCTACAGTGGCACACCGCCTGGTCACCGTCGGCTGGCGTCAGTAGTGATGAAGGGCACACTATAGCCATGTCGACCTCGGTCAGCGGAGTAGGAAGGCCATTGTTGCCACGCCCCCACTGGTCAGAGGAGTTGGTGGGGCACTGTTGCCACATTCATCCCTTTTATGGGGACTTGCTCCATCGTACTCCTTGGATGGGACAGGAGCTGACTCGTGGCCGGGTTGAGGAAGACGCCACGAGAGAGCTGGCATGCTGGAGAAGTCTTGGCCTATCGGGTTCGGCGGCACGCGCCGGCCGTCTTGGCCGGGTTGAGGAGCTTGGCCGGGTTGAAGAGCTTGGCTAGGTTGAGGAACCCGGCCAAGTGCGAGCCAGATTGAGGGGTGTTGATGGCCCGGATGTTTTTGAAAAGGATCCGGGTTCCGTTGCCTGCCCGGGGTTCATCCCCCCGACACCCCGGTAGTAAAAGTCGCTTGTTCCGCAGGTATTATGCCTTGATTGTGAACGCGGATCAAGGAAGAGGGGTTAAGGCTACCGCTAAGGAGGGCCTTCGGGCCCACCACGACTCCTTTCCACAATTATAATGAGTTGTGGGACCATAAAGCTACCCAAGGGTCGCCAAGAAACCTCAGAGGTAAACGTCTAGTAAGGAAGAGACCTCAGGTTTTAGTCCTCGGACCCAGAAAAAGGTGCATTACTTGTATAAGGAGTCTTGTTAAAAGACACGCGGATACTCAAAGTATATCGATGCTCGAATCCCGAATCTAAAAACCTAAGGCCGACAGCCAAGCATAGAAAGAGGACCTCGGGTACGAATATAGCCTCGGATCTAGAAGCCGACATGGAGGATAGAACTCGCCTACGAAGCCGAAGACCACAAGATAGATGTTGTTCTGAAGATAGGAGCCTGAGTCCTTGCCTTGAAGACCGGTTCAAGGGCTATTGTCGGTGTCATGGATTAGGGGGTGCATGCCACGTCGGCCTGCCACTCATGGGCCGAGCCGAGGACCCCACCAATGGACTTCACATACCCTGGCCCTCGGCATGATCAAGATGGAGTTCTCCTGAGACTTGGCGTACACTTCAAGACATATTTGAATGATTGACATGTTTATCCCTAAATTGATTATGTGCAAACCCTAGCTACCCCCTAGTGCCTACATAAACCATGGGGTTTCGTCCGTAGAGGTAAAATTTCAAGATCTTAGAGCTTAGAACTCATTCATACGATCTCGAGGTAGATCAAATTGTACTTTGTACCCCCTCCACAATCAATATAATAAGAGCAGGACATAGGTTTTACCTCTTTGAGAGGGCTCAGACCTGCATAAATACCGCGGCCCTATTCTTCATGTTACCATCGTTCCTAGATCACCAGCTTGGGACCCCCTACATGAGATCCGCCGATTTTAGCACTGACACCACTCAAAATACAATTATATCTACTTTTGAAACAATGAGCTCTAGCACCTCTCCAAATCTCTGTTTTCCTCTGCGAAGGGCCTATCAATTTACCTTTATTGTTGACTCATCACCTTCTCATTCAAGCACCAATCCTGAGAGCGCAATTGCATTCTTAGTGTACCATGCATTCTATCTAATTAATGTTGACAATGAGCATGACTGAATCTCTTCTACCCCGAATTACAATGTTTAGTCTCTGCTTGAACTCCAGAGGTGCTCTGTTTTTATATTTTGCGGTCTCAGAAAGGGCTAGCGTAATACTATTTTATCATATTGCGTCACAATTGTTTTGACAAATTGTTGGCATCTGAGATATTGTATTATTACCCGCCAGTAGGTTATGTCATTGACATGAATAAATATGAGTTATAAACATTATCAGATATGTGTCTAGTTCACGATCTTCGCTGAAAACTTGATTACTAGTTAAGCTCATATACGATAACAGAAACAAAAAAGTTTGTAAAAGTTTTTCTGTGTCACTTTCAGTTTGTCAATTGAATTGCTTGAGGACAAGCAATGAGTTAAACTTGGGGGAGTTGATATGTCTCCAACATATCTACTTTTCCAAACACTTTTGCTCTTGTTTTGGACTCTAATTTGTATGATTTGAATGAAACTAACCCGGACTACCGTTGTTTTCAGCAGGACTACTTTGGTGTTGTTTTTGCGCAGAAATAAAAAATTCTCAGAATCGAGTGATTTTGGAATATATATAAAATAATAGCATAAATAGTTACTGGAGGGGGCCACCTGTGAGGCACAAGCTTAGGGGCCCCCTCGGGGCACGCCGTCTGAGCTTGTGGGTCCCACGGGCCTTAGTTTGCCCTACCTCCAAGTCCATAAGTACCGTCTTCCCGAGAGAAAAAATCAGAGAGAAAGAGTTATCGGTTTTACGATACAAAGTCACCACCACCTCTTGTTCATCACCAGAAGGGCGGATCTGAAGTCCTTTCAAGGCTCCGAAGAGGAGGATTTGTCACTGCCATCGTCTACAACCCTCCTTCGTCAATAAACTCATGATGCTCACCCCCGGGAGTGAGTAATTTACTCATAGGCATATTGGAGGTAGATGGACATGGATGAGATTTTTCATGTAATCGAGTCAATTTGTTAGGTCTTGATCCCTAGTATCCACTGTGTTCTAAGATTGGTGTTGCTATGTTTAATACTTGTCATTAGGGCCCGGGTATCATGATTTCAGATCTAAACCTAGTACGTTTTCAAGAATATATTTAAGTTTTTGATCCTATCTGCAAGTTATATGCACTTGTTATTGTTCTGAACCTTAGACCCCAAGGTGACAATAATTAGGATACTCTTCGGGGATGACTGTAATTTGAGGAGTTCATGCATTCATTGTTGGTTAATGCTTTGTTCTGGTTCTCTATTGAAAGGAGCGTCTTAATTACCCTTAGATTTCTATTAGGACCCGGCTGCCACGGGAGGGTAGGACAAAAGATGTCATGCAAGTTCTTATTGCAAGCACATAAGACTATATACAGAATACATGCCTACATATGATTGATGAATTGGATCTATTGTGTATCGATCTAGGTTGTGACTGTTACATGATGAATGTCATCCAAATATACATCGCTACTCCATGCCTACACTTTTCATAATATATTTTTTGCTCGAATCACTATTACTATTGCTATTCCAATTGCTACAAATTTGTTACTACTGCTACCAAAACTACCATATTATTGTGCTATTAATATTTTGCTACAAGGAAATAATTGTGGTTGAACTAACAACTCAACTTCTAAGGCTTATAAATATTCTTTGCCTCCCATTATGCCGAGTCAATAAATTTGGTTGAAATACTACCCTTGAAGACAGTTGCAGTTCCCTATACTTGTGGGTCATCAATAGCTCATAGAATTGATGCAGTGAGTTTTATCCAGTGTCCCATGGATGCTAATATGATATCACATAATTTGACTAGGTGGGTTTATGATTTTAAAATTGTACTAATAAATTGGGAGGGTGTCCCCTCGAGTTTTATTATCCCAGACTGTCAGCGAGTCCAAGGCCGGAGCAGAGCAACCAGGAGAGCGCGAAGACGATGATTCGACTCATGGGCGATCGCACGGCCCACTCGAGCCCGGCAGCTTCCCAGTGGCTTGCAGGCTCGAACTGGGCCCGTTAAGGGTGTACGTTGGCATATAACCATTGGCGTGTGTTGCGTGTGGATTGGGAACGGAGTTGGTGGCTTTGGCCAGGACCTCGCGCGTGCATGTGAGCTTGTATAGCCATTCATGGCGAATTGATCCCCAATTAGAGATAATACATGCCCCATCTCACATCTGGCATCAAAGATGTTCAATCCTGGAGCTTCCCCGCCACCCCCACCCCACCAGATTCAGCGATCTTCGACAGCGAGAGGCCATGGAGAACCTGTCGGCGGAGGGCCGCAACATCCACGAGTTTGTCAAGGCGGCCGTCACCGACGACCTCGAGCAGCGCCTCAAGGTACACAACGACGACCTCCTCAAGTCCATGACCAAGCTGCTCCAAGATTCAACCAAGACCTTGGATGGGATCATCACGGCCTGTGTCGACAGCGTCCGTTCCGAGCTCCACCTCGACATAGAGCGGATCTACTTCGATCTAGAGTGAGTCGACAAGGTTGACTACGAGGGCGGGCCCGGGGGCTCGTCTGCTGGCAGAGAGGTGAGAACCCACAACATCTGTGTCCCCCCCCCCCCCGGCTCGCGGAGCACGTGATCTGTCGTCTCCACAGGAAATTCAGTCTCCCCCCGCGAACTTGTTGCTCTGGATCAAGGTGAGCAGTACAGTTCAGGCCCTCAGGTGGAATTGCCGTGATTTGACGGGTCTAATCCACGATTATGGCAAGCTAGGTGTGAGGATTACTTCAAATTATGGGGCACTCACCACAACAGATGGATATCTTATGCCATTGCCCAGTTTGAAGGTGCAGCCGCCCGATGGTTGGAGTCAGTGCAGAGGCGAACTGCAGAACTGCATTGGATTGAATTTTGCAACCTATTGCAGACAAGGTTCAGTCGGAATCAGCACCAGAATCTCTTGAGGAAGATGTCCAGAATTAACCAGACGGGGTCAGTGGAGGAGTATGTGGAACAATTTGCAGAATTGTATGATGAACTCACTGCATATGAATCTAGTCCTGATCCTCTGCATTACACCACCTGATTCATTGATGGTCTAAAACCAGGAGTTCAGATGGCCATTGCCATGCAAAAACCACGCGATCTGGATACTGCTTATGAATTGGCCTTGCTCCATGAGGAATTGGGCGAAATGCAATATTCTCAACACACTTCCACAGCAAAAAGAAGTACTGCTCCATCAGGAGTTTATCCTTATAAGGCAAGGACAGTAGAAGAGAAAAAACCAGCTGAAGGTCATAGATCTCTGCCAGTGGAAGATAAATGGACTTCCCTAAGGAATTTTAGGAAGGATAAGGGATTGTGTTTCATTTGTGGTGAGAAATGGTCCAAAGATCACTAATGCAAATTGACAGTCCAGTTGCATGTGGTGCAGGAACTGATAGAATAGTTGCAAGGCTCCACTCCTTCTCTTGATGATTCAGACAGTGACACTGATAATCTGATGCTACTGTCAGCAGCTGCTACAAGCAAAAGTGTGTCTATCTTGTCTTTGTCCTTGCCAGTAAACATTAAAAATACAGAGCTGAAGTTCTTAGTCAATTCTGGCAGCATTCACTCGTTCTTGGACAGTTCCTTGCATTACCTGCTCCTAGAAGTTACTGACATTAAAGCAGTTACAGTAAAGGTAGCAGGTGGAGGAAAATTGACTTGTTCACAACAAGTGAAACAATGTCAGTGGGACTATCAAGGCTAAGAATTCTCACATGACTTCAGATTGCTGTCATTAGGGGGTTATGATGGCATTTTGGGCCTGGGTTGGCTAGCCAAACACAGCCCCATGTACATTGACTGGGAACAGAAATGGCTTTCATTCTAATACAAGGGTACTACTGTCACTCTGCAAGGAGATCTGCCTAAGGAATGTGCTTTTACAGTTATGGCCATTTTCCAAAATGTTATCTCTGAACAAAAGGAACAGTTACCTAAAATTCAAGCTCTGTTGGACAAGTATGCAGTGGTCTTCTCTCCTCCTACAGGTCTACCTCCCAGAAGACAGTTTGATCACAGTATACCATTAATCCCTGGTGCTCAACCAATATCAATCAGACCCTATAGAATTCCTCCTCATCTGAAAGTTGAAATGGAGAAGCGGGTGCAGGAAATGCTACAAAGGGGAATAATTCAGGTGAGAAACAATCCATTTTCTTCCCCTACTCTGATGGTTAAGAAAAAGGAAGAAGGAGATTGGAGGTTGGTCATTGACTTCAGACATGTTAATGCTCTCACAGTAAAAAGCAAGTACCCTATTCCTGTCATAGATGAATTACTTGATGAACTTGCTGGAGCTTGTTGGTTTTCCAAATTAGACTTAAGAGCTGGCTACCATCAGATCAGATTAGCACATGGAGAAGAATTTAAGACTGTCTTCCAAACACATACTGGGCACTATGAGTTTACTGTGGTAGCTATGGGCCTGACAGGTGCACCTAATACTTTCCAAGGAGCAATGAACATAGACCTAGCTCCAGTTTTGAGAGAAGGTCCTTGTGCAGTATGTTTCTTTGATGATATTCTCATTTTCAGTAAAACCCTAAAGGAACATTTCATACATCTAGAAAAGGTGCTAACAATTTTGTTGGAGAAACATTGGAGAGTTAAATTGAGCGAGTGTGACTTTGCTAAACAAGAAATTGCTTACTTGGGCCATGTCATTAGTAGTGAAGGGGTTTCTACTGATGCCAGCAAAATTGCAACTATCAAACATTGGCCAGTTCCTGCTGATCTGAAACAAGTTAGAGGATTTCTGGGCTTAACTGGGTACTACAGGAAATTTATCAGGAATTATGGCATGGTCAGTAGACCATTAATTGATTTGTTGAAAAGGGGGGCTATCTTTGTGTGGACACCAGCTACAGAGATGTCTTTTCAAACTCTGAAGCAAGCCCTTATTCATGCTCCTGTCTTAGCAGTGACTGATTTTTCTAAGTAGTTTGTGGTGGAAACTGATGCTTGTGATGTTGGTATTGGTGTTGTTCTTATGCAGCAGGACCATCCCATTGCTTTTGTTAGCAGAGCTTTAGGTCCTAGGAACAGAGGATTATCTGTTTATGAGAAGGAATATCTAGCTATATTATTAGCTATTGAGCAGTGGAGACCATACTTACAGTTCCAGGAATTCATTATCAGGACAGATAAAAGAGTTTGGTTAATCTTTCTGCAGAGATTGCATACACCCTGGCAGCAAAAGGCACTCACAAAGATGATGGGACTGAATTATAAGATTGTTTATAAGAAGGGTATTGATAATTCTGTAGCTGACGCTCTCTCCGGGAGACCATAATCAGATTCTCAAGTGTTAGCAATTTATGGGGTTCGGCCTAGCTGATTGGAAGATGTTGTTGAAAGCTACAAGAATGAGACAAAAGCACAGGAATTATTGCAGCAGTTGTCAGTGCAACCAAAGTCCAAACACAATTTTCAACTGATACACGGGGTGCTGAGATATAAAGGTTGCATTTGGGTGGGCAATGACAGTGGCTTTCACACTAGAATTTGCCAAGCTTTCCATGACACTCCCCTGGGTGGTCATTTTGGGTTTCTTGTCACCTAGAAAAGAATTTGTGCATTGTTTAAATGGGTAGGTATGAAGAAAAAGATCCAGCAGTTTGTGCAATCTTGTCTCATTTGTCAACAAGCAAAACCAGAGAGAGTGGCTTACCTTGGGTTGCTCTCACCATTGCCTGTTCCTGCAAAAGCTTGGGAAACTGTGACAATGGATTTTATCTCAGGGCTGCCTTCTTCTAATCAGTATGACTCCATCATGGTGGTCATTGACAAGTTTACAAAATATGGCCATTTTGTTCCTGTCAAACACCCATACACTGCCCAGAAAATTGCTGAACTTTTCTTGGATAATATTTACAAGCTTCATGGCATGCCTCTTTATATTGTATCTGACAGGGATCTAGTGTTCACAAGCAAATTTTGGCAAGCTCTAGTGAAGAGGACGGGAGCTGTACTTAATATGAGCACGACATATCATCCTGAAACAGATGGACAGACTGAACGTGTTAATCAGCAGGTGGAGTGTTTTTTGAGGTGTTTCATCAGTGCTCATCCGAAGAAATGAGCAAAATGGCTCTCACTTTGTGAGTTTTGGTACAACACAAACTGGTATTCAGCACTTAACAAATCTCCATTTGAAGTTCTTTATGGCCATGGCCCTCGGCAATTTGGAATTTCTGCTTCAGATTACATTGACCATGTTGATTTGCAGCAATGGTTAGATGCTCGGGCAGTTGTTCAGCAGTCAGTGCGCCAACATTTGTTGCGTGTTCAGCAAAGAATGAAGCATCAGGCTGACAAGAAACGCACTGAAAGGACATTTGCTGTTCGTGATCGGGTATTTCTCAAACTTCAACCATATGTGCAATCTTCTGTGGCGCACAGAGCTAATCACAAGCTCACCTTCAAGTACTTTGTCCCATTTCTCATCCTGGATAAGATTGGAGAGGTGGCTTATCGCGTGCAGCTTCCAGCAGCCAGCCGTATACATCATGTTTTCCATGTTTCACAACTAAAATGTTGCGTGTAGCCACACCATGAGGTACTCAACTCACTACCTTCTATCGATACTCGCCTCCAGTTTCCTGTCAAGGTGCTGCAGGAGCGCCTCCGCCGTTCAGATAACAGATATGTGGCACAAGTTCTGGTCCAGTGGAGCGGGGGAGACGCGTCTTCAGCTACCTGGGAAGACAAAGACTCCCTTCGTCAGCTGTTTCCGCGGGCTCCGGCTTGGGGACAATCCGGTTCTCAAGAAGGGGGGAATGTCAGCGAGTCCAAGGCCGAAATAGAGCAACTAGGAGAGCGTGAAGACGATGATTCGACTCGTGGGCCGATCGCACGGCCCACTCAAGCCCGGCAGCTTCCCCGGTGGCTTGCAGGCCCGAACTGGGCCCGTTAAGGGTGTATGTTGGTATATAACCATTGGCGTGTGTTGCGTGTGGATTGGGAACGGAGTTGGTGGCTTCGGCCAGGATCTCGCATGTGTGTGTGAGCTTGTACAGCCATTCATGGCGAATTGATCCCCAATTAGAGATAATACATGCCACATCTCACACAGACATTGTTTTCGATGTAATTGTCATTTGATGTTGATAAAGTGCGCCCAAGGGCACTCCCCAAAAAACAAAATCTCGGCCATGAGAGGAGGATTACACCCAATAAATCATAGTTATGGAACTAAATCCCAAATTTCCCTGTGCTATTCGCGTTTGAAATTCTAGCAAAAGGGGATGCAATTTATAACTTCCGGAGACACAGCGGCTCTTCCCCGATCTGGCTCCCAGTCCAGGCTCCCTCCTCCTTCTGCCCGGCGACGAGACCTCCCAGGAGCGCGAGAGATCTGCTCACTTGCACAACGGCACATACAACAAGTTGCTAGATGGGCGTTCGAGCAAATATTACAAGAGACGAATATCCAGTGATACCACACCTTAGATGCTCTATGATAACAAAAAAATCAAATTCAGATCTAAAAAAACAAATTCAAATGTTTCAAAAAATCTTTAAAAAATCATGACGTTCACAAGAAATGTGTCTACAACCCCTAGAAATTTTAGCTTCTAATTCGAAATGCACATTGAGAACCAAAAAAAAACAAATCCAGATGTGAATGGTGTCAATTTTGCTTTTTTCTTTTTGTGACACTAGTCATGCTAGATTTGTCTTTTTTGTTTTTGAATTTGTATTACGAATTTAGATTTGATTTTTAGGGGTTGTAGTCTCATACGTTGTTTATACATTCATAAAAGAAATTCAGAATTTTTTGAAATATCCAAAATTGATTTTTCAAATATCATGCGAGTATGTTTCAAAATTTTCAAATACCTTTTTGTAGACACCAAAATTTCAAATACACTAGTGAATTCAGGAGCTCAGCCCGGACCTTCCCGCGAAGCCAAGCCTACTTGTGTTGGCGCCGCAACGCGAGAGGCATGGCTCTCCTCCTCCTCCACCTCTTGCTCTTCCTCCGCCTCGTTACCTCCGGCGCCGCCGACTCGTTTCCAGCCACTGCGATGTTCGTCCTCGGAGACTCCACTGCCAGCTGTGCCGCCACCACGCTGTCCCTCAACCTCACCCCCCCCTCCTCTTTCTCCAGCCCCTGCCTCTTCCACTCCGGCCGCCGCCGCCTCCTCCCCGACATCCTTGGTAAGCACCTTGAACGCCCCCGTTCCACTGAACCCCACCAGCTCCGCTCCTGATTCGCGCACCATCACGTGCGTGCATGCAGCCGCCAAGATGGAGCTCCCGCCACCGCCGCTCATCTCCACGCTCAACGGCTCAGCGGCCGCGGCCGCGATGGGCGTCAACTTCGGCGGCGAGGAGGGCGAGAGCGGCGGAGCCGGGGTGTTCCGCATGGGCGCCGTCGGGCAGCAGCTGCGGCTGGCCGCCGAGACGCTGCAGCTGCTGCGCCTCGAGGCCGCCACGCCGGGCGAGGCGTCCGCGGCCGCGGCCGGCGCCGTCTTCGTGGTGTCCTTCGGCGCCGACGCGTACGCGCGGCTGCTCGCGCGCGGGTCCGAGGCGGACGCGTCGGCGCCCAAGCACGGCCGCCGCGGCTTCGCCCGCCTCCTGGCCGGCCGCGTGGCGCGCGCGGTGCAGGAGCTGTACGAGGCGGACGTGAGGAGGGTGGCGGTGCTGGGGGTGCCGCCGCTGGGGTGCGCGCCGCGGGTGATGTGGGACGGGCTGCACCTCGTGGACGGCCGCGGGTGCGTGGAGGAGGCTAACGAGCTCGTCCAGGGGTACAACGCCAGGGTGGA
Source organism: Triticum urartu (assembly GCF_056163025.1). Taxonomy (NCBI): domain Eukaryota; kingdom Viridiplantae; phylum Streptophyta; class Magnoliopsida; order Poales; family Poaceae; genus Triticum; species Triticum urartu. The sequence continues at coordinate 311,791,241 of NC_141877.1, forward strand.
GGCGCAGCTGGACGCGCTCCGGCCGGAGCTGCCCGGCGCCGACATCGTCTTCTGCGACGTCTACAAGGGGGTCATGGAGATGATCACCAATCCGGCCGCCTATGGTAACATTACTTTTACTAACCGAAATTATCTGTTTTGTATGTGATCACCAATGTGAGTCGACGTTTGCCGCATTGCGCTCTTTTGTTTCTGCAAACACATTCGGAAAAATGAACACCTGCTGCTACCGGGTGTTCAATCAGTTCCATGTGAGCCATGCTGTGCCTGTTTTTCAAACTTAGCTGGGTTGATCGGTGATCGAAGCGTCTTAACCAATCTTCTATTATATTATTAAAACGATAGAGTTATGATAAATCAACGGCAGTGATTGGGTGATCTGAATTTTTTTTTCATGGAGCGTGATGTGAGCTTGGAAAGGCCAGCCAGCAAAACAGAGTATGTACGTGAACCTATTCCATCGGCTATAGGCAAGAAGAGTCCATATGCTAATACAAACGGATTCCGGATGAAGTCCAATTACTATACGGGTCATGTTATGGTAATTCGTATACGTACAGCGTAACGTTTGGATGCTATCTTCCAAGTATTTAATTTGCATGCAGAAGGCAAGGCATAATGGCTCTTGCTTGCATGAGCGTGGATTGCATGCAACATGAAATTCAGCTGGGGAACATCAAAGTAATAAGGAACTGTAGGACAGCTAGAATATATATTGCTTGCAAATACGAATCAACCATTCAGAGTCTACACGGGTGAAAAAAATGGCCACAAAAATTATAGAGGAAAATACGCAGCAGAGTCGTATTTCCCAAAAAAATGTCCACAGAAATTGTACAGTGAAAAAGATTTTTTGCATGTAAAAGAATTAGAAATTTCAATAGTTGGATGGATATTATAATTCTGTTATTTAGAAAAAATGTAGTACGTATTTGTTTTTCTAAGAATGGCAATGCCATTATATATAAAAAGCATTTTTTTGGTAGATAAAGAATACAATAATTATATATATGTAATATATCTATTATATTATTATTAAAACAAGAGACTACGGAAATTGTACAGGCAAAAAGATTTTTTTGCATGTAAAAGAACTATAAAATTCAATAGTTGGATGGACACTATAATTCTGTTATTTAGAAAAAATATAGTATGTATTTGTTTTTCTAAGAACGGCAATGCCTTTATATACAGAAAGCATTTTTGGTAGATAAAGAATACAGTAATTATATTTATGAAATCTATCTATTATTATATTATTAAAATAAGAGACTAACAAGCCATCACGGTTATCCACATATGTTAATATTTTTTGCATCGTTTGATAAAGAAAATAACAGTTGAGATTTAAAATAAATTACATAAGAGATTAACATGTATGTACGAACATATTGGACTGTGGCGTCTTTACTTGAAGATTCCAAATATACACGCTTAAAGCTTCCACGCCACGTAAAAAAAAGAGGCACGTAATGCTCAGAGTCTTGGTTATGCATACGCTTACTTCCCTCACTAATAGAGACCCAAAGGCTGTAAAATAAAACAAAAACAGTCGGTGTATGCTAGCGTGTAGTACTAATGAGAAGCTAGCACATGCATGTATATTAATTAACTAATGCAAAGTTACAGTTCACAAATGGGTCCAGCCTGCTTTATGAGCCCACTTTAAAAGACAACAAGCACAATCTTTAGGTAAAAAGTCCGATCAGTTATTCTAGATGCACAGATAGTTGCTCATTCTTTTGCAGGGAGCTGCTCATTACACGTAGGTAGAATTTCGTGAATAAACATGTTTATCTATCTATAAGCTAAAAAGCAAAAATATATCTGTAGAATGCACGTACTATTTACTATTACATATGCACATTTTTTATTTATTTTCGTAGTTCAGAAATAAATATATTTAAAAATGATGAAATTACTCATGTGTATAGAGCACATCTACAAGTACACATGATATGTATTTTAAATGTTCTGAAAATTTACAAATATGACTCTCTTTACTTTTGAAAATAACTCCCATTATATAGGTATATAAATGGTCTCTAACTCTATATTTCTTTTTCTCTTCCACTATCTCAAAATTTTCCGGAACCTATAAATATGTCTTTTCTTACTTTTGAAAATTATGGGCCAGCTTTATGGGTATATGGCTGGCCTTCAAACCAATATATTTTTTCTCTCTTTCTGTCGATAAGATTTCAGCTGTTCCCAAAGGCAAAAAACCATAATTCAAATTCACATATCAATTTAACTAGCACGTGTTTTTTTTCAAAAGATGAAAAGTGTGTACCAAGTGGGGCCATATCCGTTGGCCAAATTCAAATTTTACACGCCAACCAATAGAAGGAAATCAAATGCTTGACTGATGGTAGTTTGTAAAGTCTTCTCTTCCATCATGTCAAGGGGTGAGTGGATTAATAGATTACTAAGATCATGTATAACCATCAATATTTCGATTTAATCCTATATAAAATGGTTCACAAATAATATATGTTGTTGAAGAGATAGACATTGCTCGACGAGGAGGAGTGGAGGAGGGAAGTTAGAGATCAATATGAAAGTAAATGATTTCACATGGTAGGTTAAAAACTCGAATAACATCAAAAAAATTATCACCAACCTTGCCAAAGACCAAATACAACCATCGGAAGATTTATATCAAAATGCAATCATATGTTTCCGCCAGGCATATATTATGCATAAATTTTTAAATAATAATTCACCGCACGAACACTATAGCTTCAAGAGAATAAAATTTACAAGTAAAATAATAAGCACCAACTTTTGAAATATCTTGAAGACAAAACAATATGTGTTGAGCCTAGCCGCGCAAATGCGCGGGTTACCCCGCTAGTTACTAGTACTAGAACTAAAATACTTGTTAGAGCAAGTACAATAGTGGGCTTATAGCCGGCTTACATGGTAATTTTGCCAATGTGGAGGAGAGACATGAAAAAATAAGGGGAGTGGGCTCTTATGTAAGAGCCTGACTATATGCGTGCTTCAAGGCAGGTGCAATAAATGTGAGAAAAGAGATAGAGAGAAGATGTGAAAAAGTACTAATCTTAGAACCAACCTTATAGCTAACTTTGTTGTATGAGTGACTATATATGTTGACTATATATGATATAACAACACCTTATAGCTAGCAGTTGACTGTATTATTAACCATGCTCTTAGTTACCTTCTTGATCAGTTGTGTGCAAAATCACTTTTTCTAGTTATAGTATTTCAATAGAAACTGGTTGTCGTGACAAGAAACATAGATGGTCACATTCTTTTCTCTTCTCTCTGGGGTCAAAAAGTGCCTTGTACAATATCGAAACGACAGAATAAGCTGTGAGGTCTACGTATATAGTCAGTGGTGGAGCCATAACTTTTGTGAAGCCTGGGCGAGTTTAAGTCTAAGTGACTAATCTAGAAATCGAAATCAGGTATTCATGTATGCAATATACAAAATATCCTCAAACATTCAAACCAAAAATCCACATTAACGTTGATGTAAAAATGCAAACATATGGTAGTCATACAAATGTATTTTAAAGTGAACTAACATATAATATAGCAGAATTTAGTAGATAGACCACAATAACGTTGAGACTTGGCAACAAAAGTCATAGAACCGAGCCATGCATCGAATCAAATTTGCCATGTTACAGACAAAATTATAGATATCCAATTTATAATCGAAACGTCCTTCAAGATTAAGAAATGGATTTGTAATACATGAAAATTAAGTGTTGTGATTTGTGAGTATAATTTAGAATTTTGAAGTAAACATTCAACTATGTAGAACAAATGACTGACGAAAAAGGCTTTTCCCCCGCTTTATATTAAAGCAAACATCTAGAACAAATACCTAAAGCAAAACTAATTTCATGAAGTCACAATCATCCCTGGATAATTCCCCATGCTTTGATCTCAAATTTAAGCCATAGGTATGTCGATTAATCCCCACATGAATAGATCAGTTAGCAATTTTACCTAGTCACAATGGAGGAGCCGAGTAGTTAAGATGCATCGGTTTCTGCCTTCTTGGGGATGGACCGGCTCTGCCGGCGCGCGGCCAGCCTCTGCTCGCGGCCAGTCTATCTCCTGGATACGCGGTCCTGGCGGTTGGCGATACGTGAGAAAGAAAGGAAGGAACGAGGAGGCGGAGCGATCAGCGCAACAAAATTGGACATGAACCAGCCGAACAGACGTTTCAGTCTTGCTAGGCTTAGTTCTCACGAGGCCCATTGCCACAAGAAGCCCAAAGTGTGCCTAAGTTTTGGGCCAAAACAATTCTGCCCGGGAAATAAAGTATACGGACATGAATTTTTCAGTTGTGGCACCGCATGTACAACGTCAGCGTACGCAGGGAGCCCGGGCAACTGCCCAGGGTGGCCGGGCGCTGGCTCAGTAATTAGCCGTCCCTATTATTGGATTCGCGGCCCTTTTATCTGTAGATTGACGCTCATTAAGATGCAGAAAGTCATGTTCATCGGTGCAATGATAGTACATAGGAGTAGTACTCAGAGCGATCCGAATTGCAGTTAGCACGACCTAAACGACAAGGTTAGGAAGTACTCCCTCCGTCCCATACTAGTTGTTGTCATTATGTCCTAGCGATTTTCTGCTTGTTATTAGTTGAATATCTGATCAAATGAGAATGAAGTTTTTATGTGAATCCTTGGAGCCTGCAGGGTTTGAGGAGGCGAGGGACGCGTGCTGCGGGCTGGGCCCGTTCGGTGGCACCATCGGGTGCCTGACGAGGGAGATGGCGTGCCCCACACCGCAGGGACACGTCTGGTGGGACCTGTACAGTGTCACGGAGACAGTGAACACACTGCTCGCGGACTGGGCCTGGTCGGTGCCGCCGTCGACGGACTCCGACACGAGCATCTGCCGCCCCATTACCCTGCAGCAGCTTGCCGGGCGAGCCGACGCGCCGCCGCCACCGGTGATGGTGTAGGTCCGACGACGAGGGCTGGTAGGTTATTTCAGCTTGATCGTTGGAGATTGAACATTTTTTCGTTCAACCCGTGCTGCTGTTCCAGTTGACGGCGGGAAACAAAGGAAATCAGAGAACAGTCTCATGCTACGAAGAAGCGAGGGTCTGATGGGTGTGCGTGTCCATACAGACGTGAGACTACATGTGATGCTGCGTACGCAATTGAAGTACGGAGTACTGTATAGCGGGGTTGGCGATGATCTAACGCATTATTATTGCTCCTTCATGCTGAAATGCAACGGTGTTATCATCACTTTAATAATTCGTAGTAAAAACCATCACACCAAAAAATTGACGGTGGCAAGGTAAATGCTAGTGAGGACTAAAGCACCAACGCGAAACCACATCTCTGAGGCTGTGTTTGGATGTAGACATTGAGGACCTTGGTATTGAATTGGCTCCAATGCCAAATATCCCAAGACATTGATATTGAGCTTCAATGCCACACATGGTGTTTGGATGTTCATGTATTGGGCTCTTGGAATTCATAGGAAGGAACAATGCCCAATCATGTTTGGATGCACATAGTTTGGAATTGGACATTTAAAAATGTGGGAACACAATTTGCCGTACAAATTTGAAAATGGAATTTGAGCAACACATGCATATATTTGAAAAATGATGTATTACAAAAAAATGAAAAAATGAAATAAAACATAAAAGATGGTACAGGCCAGCAGTACATTATGATGAACTTGACAACATCTACTGTGAAAAGATACAAAAAAATAGGTTGTATGCAACAGTAGCAAACAATAGCATATTATGGTGAACTTGAGAGCAACATCAACTTCTCAAAAAACACGAAAAATAGGAATAGATATATGTAACAGCAGCATATATGATTATCTTGACAATATATAATATAACATGATTAAGTGAGAAGTCTCATAAGGATGGCAACAACAAATTATAGAAGTCTTACACAAAAGAGGCCACATTACAAGTTTTAGCACAACAAGTTTAGAAGTCTGATACACACTAAATCAGATTATAAGTAGCAACATGCATACATAATATCCATCAAGAGCCATTTTTTAATTCAACATCAACAGACCAGCCCTCTCACGCAACATGGTGCATAAGTTATGGAAGTTTCTTTTAGTTAAACGCAGCTGATCATAGCATGTTACTTCTGCCCCATCATACATTCCTTTTAGCAAATAGTTCCGATGAATGTTTTTTTTCCTCATCGTCACTAAAGCTCCCTAAATCCCTTGGTGCCCTCTGCGTACTAAGATATGCTATCCCAAGAAGAAACGATTCAAAATACAGTTTGGTCAAAACTATCCGTCTCCTCTTTCTTCTTTTGTTCTCCTCGTTTATGTAATCAACCAAGTCCAAGTTAGACATGGTGCAGCTACATTACACTAGTCGAATACCCGTGCGTTGCCACGGGAGAGATGTTACCGATCAAATTATTGCACTATCAATGTTTGATGTGCTTTACTTTGGAGTATAATATAATTTGATCAGTTTGGTTATAGCGAATACATTATTTATTTAGGCGTATCATAGAAGTTCTATGAGCTCTAAGTTTTATGAATAAATTTTTTAGATAACAATTTTCAAAGACTAAAATTGAATCTGAAACTTAAGTGACAACTCTATTACTTAGACAATTCGTTTCCTTCTCCATGTCACACCATTTTCTTTGCGTCGCAGACAAAAGCTATATTGAAGCAATCTGTCACATGGTGTAGTTGGCAGTGTAGATCATAAAGGTTCCATGTACAGTCTATGTACATCAGCCAACACCATAAAGATTAGAGATGCGTGCATGACGCGGTAAAGAAAAATTAATCACTAAATTTGGTACTTTATTTGAAACAAAATAATTAGATATTAAATGACACCAATAAAATAGTACTCCCTCCTGTATATTAATATTCATGGTGATTTCGTGTCATTATCATTAACAAAATAACCTGTAGAAAATTATTCCCTTCTCTTGATCATACCATGCTACCCATTAGTACTCTCAATGTTAGTGAATAATGACAAATCATAACGTCAAAGTGTAAGAACAAACTTGTTTTGGTGACCAGAAATAAATTACCTGCACAAGTCGTTCTTAAAGCTACAGGATGCAAGAGGAAAGCATAGTTAGAGCTACAGGATATAAGAGGAAAACATAGTCACACAGGACGAACAAAAGGGAGAGACGAACAAGATGATTACATGAACACAACGTGTCCTAGGTCCTCTCCCGCCGCCCTGGCTACTGCCTGCCCTGCACTCGCGCACGCCGCTCCGCAGCTGTCCCGAGCATCAACCATGTGCCTCGCCCGCGCCCTTCAGTAGCCCCACGAGCACCTGGCAGCCGTCACCGGCGCCCTCGCCTGCGATTCTGCGATGCCGAGACGACCGGTCCTGCACCGGGATGAATGTAGCTAGAGCGATGGCCATGTCTGTACGCGCAGCCGTAGCACGCCCTTGTAGACCACAAAGAGAGAGTGAGCATAAGAGATGAGGAAAAAAACTACCTGGATTGCAGCCGCCACTGCCCTAGCTCAGGCACGCTGCCGGCTTGTTTTCTGCTCCTCCATGAGTCGTGGCAATTCGAGGGGGCTCCGGGCCTCAGCCGCTTCCGCCTCGACGATCAACCCTGCCCAGGGCTCGGGGCTTTATAGAGGACCACCAGGAGCATCTCGATGAAGACGATAGAGACAACGCCGCCGCGGCGACCGATGCTGGTGAGTTCAGAGGCCAGGAGGTAGAGCGCGATGGCCACCCCAAACGTAGGCGTGAACCCTGCGCGTCCACCACTTCCCCGCCCGCGTCATGCTAGTGACGCGCTCCTCGAGGAGGAACACCATTGAAACGGTGCACATGGCGGCCTCCCGTCTGGCACGATGGCGAGCATGACCAGGAAGGAGGAACATGCATGGTCAGGTCGTTAGGAAATAAGGAGAAGCCCTAGCAGATCGTGCATGTATAGATGTGTGCATACCGGTGCGTTGATTTTGCCTGGTCTAGCGGCAGTTCTGGATTGCATAGGAAACGTGCATGCGTGGGTAAGGTTGTTTCTTTTTTGGTTTTTCCCCTTGTAAACCGGAGGGTTGGAAGTGTGGGAGGTGCTGTAAAAAGATCGTTGCGGTTCTCGCGAGAGGCGATCATGGTCTCGTGGATGGATCGTGGGAAGGAGGTGGCCCAATGATACGTGTCCAACGAGGTGGGGGGATCAAACGAGGTGTCGAACCACGAGGGGAGGTCGAACCATCACGATGTTCGATCCCCCTTTAATAGTAGAGATTTCAGAAATTAGCCATGCATGCCTCATTCAATTACGCAAGTAAATATAGAAAGCCATGGTGCAACAAGCATTCCAAAATAATATATTATTTAGACACACAAGTATAACCCAAGACATGGTGCAGCAAGCATTCTAAAATTATGTATCATTCCATCACAGAGATTAATAAACCCTGACTTGGCACACCACATCTGAACCATTTGAGGATAGCAAGCAAACATCACATATGAAAGGATAGCAGGCAAACATCACATATGACAGGATAGCACAAATTATGGCAAGGCAAATTTATTTGCTTATTCTACCAGCAAACAAACATCACATATGACAGGATAACACAAATTATAGATGAACAAACCTTGAATCTGCCTCAGCTAAACAACCTGCAAATTTATGAGAGACAATTTGTTAGCATCTGAATATGTATCGAAGTTCATAGCTTGCACTGGTGTATTTACAATATGGCAATATTCACATCTGGTCGAGATATGGTGGGGAGGCCATCGGATCTGAATCATTTGATGAGACAGAGGGATATATGGGAGAGACGGTGGCTACAGAGGAGGTGACAGGCGACGAGGTAGGGGCCAAATCGGGTGGGGAGAAGGCAGGGGATCTCAGTGAGAGATGCATCGGGTGAGAGTGACGGGTTCAAAGAGGCATGGAGGAAGAGGTCTGGCCGGATGGGGCGTAGGCGGATGGCCGGAGATGCAGGCCGACCGGGGAGATGGGGGCGGGCCGCATGGGCGATGGGGGCGGGTGCCGGGGGTGCTGCATGGGAGATGTGGAGAGGGAGGAGGCCGGTGCTGGCCGGAGAAGGAAAGGAGGGGGAGGGGCGAGGCCGGGGCTCACCTGCGCCCCCGCGTGCCGCCGCTTCTCCACCTCGTCCCGCGCGAGCCCTTTTCGCTTCTGGGGCGGTCGAGCGAAATCAGCCCAAAACCGAGCGCCAGAGCAAAGAATTCTGGAAGAGCGCGCGAAGTGTTCCCAGGCTGCTTCCAATATCACGGTCCAATGTCTATGACCACCCAAACGCACGCACCCAATTACACAATTCTACCCCTCAATCTCCACATCCAAACACAGCGGAGTGGGTGGGAGAGGGGGGCACGGTGCTTACGGTGGCGGCGGCGCGCGAGCGCAGGGCTCGTCGGCATGGCCCTGCGCAGTGCGCTGCGAGGTGGTGGCGCCCGTTGCGGCCGCTCGATCTGGTTCGGGTCCGAGCGGATCCGGGCGGCGGATGGCCTGATGGCCGCCGATGGATCCTCCTACCGCTCCTAGAGGTCTTCCTCGTGCCTCCATGGATGCGTGCGGAGGCGGCTTCGTAGATGTGGGGCTGGTGGCGGCGCGCTCATCCGGATCTGACAGCAAGATCGGGGTGGGAGGCACAGGTTAGGCAGCGGCCTGGTGTGGTTGTTGCTCCGGCCATGGACGGCGGCGCGGGAAGGTCCGGCACATGGGCGGTAGCCTCCTGGTGGCGTGGCGGCTACACGGTGGCCCGACAGCTCTGCCCACGGCGACGGTCGGCTTCTACTTCGGCATCGGCTCGTCTGTGAGCGGACTGTTTCGACTTTCACTTCAACCCCTCGTCATGTGTGTGCTACGTTCACTGGAGGGCAGTCCTCTCCCAGTCGTCGTCCACCATTAAGGGACAACTCCGCCGCTAGGTGGGCCGCCGAGTCTTCCTTGCCTCCCGTCGACTGGTGTGTGCCACCGCGGAGCTTGTCCCTTGCCCGGGAGGGATGGGGAGGGACGGTGCCGGCCAGTTTTGGCCGACCCAAGGGTGGATTTTAAGGGCTGGAGGCCGCCCAGGAGTGGTAAAAAGGGGTATTTTCCACTCATCTCTTCGTTCGTCATAGCTGTGTGTCTCGAGTGGGGTGGTATCGAGGTCTTGAATGCCGGGGTGACGGCCTTGGCGGTGGGAGCCGCGGGTCCCGTGAGCGGAGCTCGTGGCTCGGGTGTGGTCTGGCTGCCATGCTCGTGCGAGAAGCGTGGTGGTCAGGGTTCGACGACGGGTGGTGGTGTGCAGCGAGCGGTGGCTCTATGTACCCCATCTAGGTGGTGAAGAGGGCTTGCCGGGGTGAAAACCTATTCTGGTCTAGTCAGGTCGACAGCGGCAGCATCTATGGTGTTGTCCCCTTCTTGAAGGCGTCGCCACGGCCCCTCTATGTTCCCTTTGATGCTCCCGGGTAATCCCCGATCCCTGGATTGGGGGTAGTGGCACTCGATATCATACCCTTCCTGAAGGCACAATCTTGGAGCTTTTGTTTCGTCTTGCTCAGCTTCTCTTCATTTGGAGATGGCCCTGATCGCCTCAAGAGGTGCTCGTGTTCCTGTTGGGAAACGTAGCATGCAAGTTCAAAAAATTTCCTACGCTCACAGAAAATCTATCTAGGAGATGCAGAGCAACGAGAGGAGGAGAGTGTGTCCACGTACCCTCGAAGACCGAAAGCGGAAGCATTTGACAACACGGTTGATGTAGTCGAACTTCTTCTCGTTCCAACCGATCAAGCACCGAATGTACGGCAGCTCTGAATTCTGCACACGTTCAGCTCGATGACGTCCCTTGAACTCTTGATCCAGCGAAGTGTCGAGGGAGAGTTTCATTAGCACGACGGCGTGGTGACGTTGATGGTGAAGTGATCCGCGCAGGGCTTCGCTTAAGCACTACGTGAATATGACCGGGGGCGTAAACTGTGGAGGGAGGCATGGCACACGGTTAGGAATCAATGTTGTATATGTTCTAGCGGTGCCCCCCCCATATATATATATATAGGTGGGAAAGGGAGAGCGGCAGCAAGGGGCGCCCCAAGTAGGAGTAATCCTACTTGGGCGCCTCCTACAAGTCGGCCTCCCCCCTTCCATAAGTGTGGGAGGGAGAAGGAAAGAGATGGGGGAGGGGAAGGAAAGGGGGAGGTCGAATCCTCCCCTTTCCTTCTCCCTTCCCTCCTTTCCTTTCCCCCTTTGTAGCGACCAGACCTCAAACAGTCTGATCTCTGTGCTCCGGTGTCATCCCTGGATCAGTAATGCTGACACCACACAGTACTCGGAGGATTTATAGCAGAGTAGCAATCACACACTTATTACATCGAGTGTCTCAAAAGAGAACTTATTACAATAAATATGGCTTAAGGCCATCTAATAACGATAACAACGGAAGGCTTGGAAGATAAGTGAGTCCATCAACTCCAACGGCATCACTGAGTATAGAACCACGACCTAAAACCTCCTTAATCATCGTCTGAAAAGTCTGCAACATTAACGTTGCAGCCCGAAAACGGGTCAGCACATGGAATATGCTGGCAAGGTAACACATAGAGAGTAATGGAATGCAACAGCTATACTATATGCATATTTGGCTGGTGGAAAGCTCTATGGTTACTGTTTTTGCGTAAAGCCAATTTTTCCGTACTTCAAAGGAATAAGATTAATTACTATCATGGTGGTTGTTAAACATTGAGAATGGTTGACAGCATTCTCAATCCCAATTAAGTAACATCATTAAAACCCCACAAAATTAATTTAGAGTAACATGTTGAGATTCACATGATAATCCAGGTACTAGATACTCAAGATGTCCATAATCGGGGACACGGCTAACCATGATTAGTTTGTTACACTCTGCAGAGGTTTGCGCACTTTTCCCCACAAGACTCGATCGCCTCCATTTGATTTCTCGCACTACAGGGTGTTTGAGAAGACGGATGACCGAGACACAGTCTTTCAGAAGCGCTAGCACCTTACGACAGAAAAACGGCTTACAGATTTTTTTTAAACAGCACGGAAAACGAGGCGGCGGCGAACCTCAGGCGGCGCGCAACTCTGGCGGCGGCGGCGGCTGCGGCGGGGCTAGGGTTAGGCGGCGGCGGCTGGGCTCTCTCTCGGCTCGGGCCTCGGGCGCCTTATAAAGGCCCCGACCAGGGAGTCCTGGCCGAGTACGGCCCGTAGTCGGTTCCGGGTTTTTTTTTAATAATTCCGCTCGGAAGAAAAATAAAAAGAAATACTAAACGGACTCCAAAAATCATGAAATAAATTTTGCCGGGTTTCTAAAATCAAGCCCGATAAAGTGAACATTTATCTGGGCCCAAACTACAACTTTGAAAAACGCGCATTTTTCCTAAATTCAAATAAAAATACCGAAAAACTTCGAAATAAAACTTATTTGATTTTTTTATTAAATCCTCAATATTTCTATATTTTGGGAAAGTCATTTTATTCCCTCTCTCATATTTTTGTAATAGAAATAATTGATGATAAAATAAATAAAATCAAATGATCCTGTTTACATAATTTGAGAAAACTCAAATATGTAAATAACGAAATCCTCAACTCTCTCCGTGGGTCCTTGAATTGCTTAGGATTTTCTAGGATCAAAACCAAAAGCAAAATAAAATATGATATGCATGATGATCTAATGTATAACATTCCAAATTAAAAATTTGGGATGATACAAACCTACCCCCCTTAAGATGAATCTCGCCCTCGAGATTCGGGTTGGCTAGAAAATAGGTGAGGGTGGTCTTTGAGCAAATCTTCCTCTCGTTCCCAGGTGGCTTCATCCTCCGTATGGTGGTTCCACTGAACTTTGCAAAACTTGATAACCTTGCTGCGAGTGACTCGGCTGGCAAACTCGAGAATCTTGACTGGTTTCTCCTCATAGGTCAAATTGTTATCCAACTGAATTGCTTCTAATGGCACTGTGTCTCTCAAGGGTATGTCAGCCATCTCCGCGTGACACTTCTTCAACTGAGAAACGTGGAACACATCATGCACTCCTGCCAATACTTCTGGCAATTCCAACTTGTAGGCCACTTCTCCCATACGCTCCAAAACTCGACATGGTCCTACAAATCGTGGCGCTAACTTCCCCTTAACTCCAAAGCGCTTAATCCCTCGAAGTGGGGATACTCGAAGATAAACTCTGTCTCCAACTTCGTAAACTGTCTCCTTGCATTTAGAATCTGCGTAGCTCTTCTGCCTGGACTGGGCTACCTTGAGCCTATCACGAATCAACTTCACCTTCTGTTCAGACTCTTTAATCAGATCTGGTCCAAACAACTGACGGTCTCCAACTTCGTCCCATGACAACGGTGTCCTGCACCTCCTTCCGTACAAAGCTTCGAAAGGTGCCATCTTCAAACTGGTCTGATAGCTATTATTGTAAGAGAACTCTGCATATGGCAAATTATCGTCCCAACTAGATCCATAATCTAGCGCACAAGCTCTCAGCATATCCTCCAAAATCTGATTGACTCTCTCGGTCTGTCCATCTGTCTGCGGGTGAAAAGCTGTACTAAATTCTAGCCTAGTACCCAAAGTCTCATGCAACTGCTTCCAGAACTTTGAGGTAAACTGGGTTCCTCTATCTGATACGATGCTCCTCGGAACTCCATGCAAACATACGATCCTGGTCATGTATATCTTTGCCAACTTAGCACTAGTGTAAGTGGTCTTTACTGGGATGAAATGAGCTACCTTCGTCAATCGATCAACTACAACCCAAATCGAGTCATAGCCTGAACGAGTCCTTGGTAATCCCGTGATAAAATCCATGCCTAAGTTATCCCACTTCCATTCGGGTATCGGCAATGGTTGCAACAGTCCTGCTGGCTTCTGATGCTCTGCCTTTACTCTCTGACATACGTCACGAACTGCTACATACTCCGCAATATCCTTTTTCATTCCGGTCCACCAGAAAATATCCTTCAAATCCAAATACATCTTGGTATTTCCTGGGTGAATCGAATCTGGTGAATCATGTGCCTCTTGCAAAATCAACTTTCTGATTTCCGGGTCATTGGGTATATAAACACGGTCTTCAAACCATAGGGTGTCGTGCTCATCCTCACGAAATCCTTTAGCTTTTCCTTCTTTCATCTTCTCCTTTATGGAAGCAATCTCCTTGTCAGATTTCTGAGCTTCTCTGATTCTGTCCATCAATGTTGACTGAATCTCCAATGCTGCTACATAGCCTCTCGGAACTATTTCCAAACATAGTTCACGAAAATTTTCTGCTAACTCCTTGGGTATTTCTCCCGTCATTAACGTATTGACATGGCTCTTGCGGCTTAATGCATCAGCTACTACATTAGCTTTTCCGGGATGGTAATGTAATTTCATATCATAATCCTTGATAAGCTCCAACCATCTCCTTTGTCTGAGGTTCAACTCCTTCTGCGTGAAAATGTACTTCAAACTCTTATGATCCGTGTACACCTCACAATGATTTTCGATGAGGAAATGTCTCCATGTCTTCAATGCATGCACTACAGCTGCTAACTCCAAATCATGCGTGGCATAATTCAATTCGTGGGGCTTCAGTTGTCGTGAAGCATACGAAACAACTCTCCCTTCCTGCATAAGCACTGCTCCAAGTCCTCGACGTGAAGCGTCGCAATACACCTCATAATCCTTGGTTTGATCTGGCAAAATCAACACTGGTGAGGTAACCAAGCGTTTCTTCAACTCCTGGAAACTAGCCTCACACTCCTCAGTCCATTTGAACTTGGTATCCTTCTTCAGCAACTCCGTCATAGGTTTCGCGATCTTTGAGAAATTCTCAATAAATCTCCGGTAGTATCCTGCGAGTCCAAGAAAACTCCGGATCTCTCCAACGGTAGTTGGGGCTTCCCACTGGGTCACGGTTTCAACTTTAGCGGGATCTACTGCTATACCTTCTCCAGATACAACGTGTCCGAGGAATCCTACTTCCTTCAACCAAAATTCACATTTGCTGAACTTGGCGTATAATTGGTGTTCTCTGAGCTTTCCAAGTACCAAACGCAAATGTTCCTTATGCTCCTCTTCATTCTTCAAATATACCAGGATATCATCAATGAACACTACGACGAACTTATCCAAAAACTCCATAAACACTTTGTTCATCATGTTCATAAAATAGGCAGGCGCGTTAGTCAGTCCAAATGACATAACGGTATACTCATACAGTCCATATCTTGTGGTAAAAGCTGTCTTAGGTATATCCTGTTCTCGAATCTTCAACTGATGGTATCCTGATCGCAAATCGATCTTGGAAAACACTTTAGCTCCTTGCAATCGATCAAACAGATCATTGATCATTGGTAGCGGGTACTTGTTCTTGATTGTTACTTCGTTCAATCCTCGATAGTCAACAACCATCCTTAACGATCCATCCTTCTTCTCCACTAGAAGTACTGGTGATCCCCAAGGCGAAGAACTTGGGCGAATATATCCCTTATCCAGTAACTCCTTAATCTGCTTCTTAATTTCCACCAAATCTTTTGCTGGCATCCTATATGGTCTCTTCGATATTGGCCCAGTGCCTGGCAAAAGCTCAATCAAAAACTCAATGTCTCTATCCGGTGGCATGCCTGGCAACTCTTCGGGAAATACATCAGGGAAATCCTTTACCACTGGTACTTCCTCCTGCACAACTCCTGTTAGGCAATTTACTTGGGTCCTCTTTGGCACATGCCGGGATACATACTTGATCCTTCTCCCTTCTGGTGTGGTAAGCAAAATTGACTTACTAGCACACTCAATATTCCCTTCATACTTTGATAACCAATCCATGCCTAATATCACATCCAATCCTTGAGATTCCAATACTACTAGGTCTGAGGGAAAAACATAGTTACCAATCCTTAATGGTAAATCCGGGGTCACGTCTCGGAGGCATCTGAGGGTTTAGAAAAGATGAGATATAAGAATAGAGGGGGTCTAAAGGGAAAACACTACCCATATGCTCATGAGGCAAAAACAAACAATTCACTTCAATCAATCAAACAAGGACATACAATCGATCTAGCTATCGCAAAAAGTGCTCGGACTACTATATTTACATGGTGGACTACTACTACTGATGAGGTGGTCTACTAGAAATATTCTACGGTTGTAGACTCCATGATATCTGCTCCTGCTTCATCCACAAAGTCATCATCGCTACTATCTTGCTCCGAGTCGGTGCCGTCGATGATGATGTAGTCTTCCGGGCTAATCTCCTTGGGTTCTTCGTCTTCATCTACTGGTGTCGGGCCTCCCATAAATATTCCAATCTTCTTAATCAGATCGTCATTCTTCTCCACCAATACTTCAATTTCTTCTTCATAATCTTCGCGTGTAGCCTTGAGTTCTTCCTCTAGTTCCTTGATTCTAGTCTTAGCCTTCTTCAGATCTATCATGTCGGCGCACATCTGATTCTCCTGTCGTCGAATGTGCTGGTTTAACTCCTGGATAAAAGCTGCAATTGATCTATCTTTCCTGGTGCTGATCATCTCCCAGTGTTCATCTCGGCGTCCACAAATCTGGTAGATAGTATCCTTGAGATCCTTGCGGTAGATTTCTCCAATGCGTCCCATGGCGATGTGGGCTGCCATGCTCTTTCCTAGACTCCAAGTTGGTGCATCAAAAGAAAACTCTATGGGCTCAGTGACTGGCATGAACGTCCTTCCTGGAACTTGAACTTGAATCATCCAGCGCTCTTCTTCAGGTAAAGTGGCGTTGTAGGTTCCCGTGAAGCTTGGTACTCCTATGTTCAGGTATCTAGTGACTTCCTTCAAGTGGCGTCCAAAGGGTGTATCTTCATCCGGTTGGGTGAACTTGTTCCTTGCATCCGCCATCCTAAAGAGTAGAAAAGATGAGAAGTCAGAAGAGAAGAGAGTGAGTAGTGATCTAGGTCTTTAGCTTAGTGGTCGTGTCCTACAGTCAGCGTGTGCTCTGATACCATCTCTGTAGCGACCAGACCTCAAACAGTCTGATCTCTGTGCTCCGGTGTCATCCCTGGATCAGTAATGCTGACACCACACAGTACTCGGAGGATTTATAGCAGAGTAGCAATCACACACTTATTACATCGAGTGTCTCAAAAGAGAACTTATTACAATAAATATGGCTTAAGGCCATCTAATAACGATAACAACGGAAGGCTTGGAAGATAAGTGAGTCCATCAACTCCAATGGCATCACTGAGTATAGAACCACGACCTAAAAACTCCTTAATCGTCGTCTGAAAAGTCTGTAACATTAACGTTGCAGCCCGAAAACGGGTCAGCACATGGAATATGCTGGCAAGGTAACACATAGAGAGTAATGGAATGCAACAGCTATACTATATGCATATTTGGCTGGTGGAAAGCTCTATGGTTACTGTTTTTGCGTAAAGCCAATTTTTCCATACGTCAAAGGAATAAGATTAATTACTATCATGGTGGTTGTTAAACATTGAGAATGGTTGATAGCATTATCAATCCCAATTAAGTAACATCATTAAAACCCCACAAAATTAATTTAGAGTAACATGTTGAGATTCACATGATAATCCAGGTACTAGATACTCAAGATGTCCATAATCGGGGACACGGCTAACCATGATTAGTTTGTTACACTCTGCAGAGGTTTGCGCACTTTTCCCCACAAGACTCGATCGCCTCCGTTTGATTTCTCGCACTACAGGGTGTTTGAGAAGACGGATGACCGAGACACAGTCTTTCAGAAGCGCTAGCACCTTACGACGGATAGACCGGTACACCTACTTTCCCCTACATCTACTAGTCTACCCTGTAAGAGTTCGCACAACTTAGTCAACTATGCCAGAGCCCATAATGGCTTGTGGCTGCACACGGAAGTTTCTAGTATGAACAATCTCATGATCCCTTTGGGCCTGGGTGGCGGTCCAAATAAAAACAGGCAAGTCCTGGAAACCCCAGGTGCCTCAATCCACCCAGATGTGTGTTAGGTTGCCACCTTAGATAAACCCTTAATTATCAATCTCACATCTGTCATGGATATCACTCACCCAATCCACGTCTACTAGCATAGCATGGCATAATAAGCAAACGTAGAAGTAACTCCCAAAGGTTTGATAATAAACAGGTAATAGGTACTACCTCATCTACTTCCCATCCCACAATTTAATTAGATCCTAATCATGCAATGTGTGAGGATTGATCTAATGCAATAAAACTGGGTTGTAGAAAAGGTATGATCAAAGTGTTACTTGCCTTGCTGATGATCCGCGTAACCTAGAGATTCGAAGTAACAGGCGGCGCACTCCGGGTATTCTATCGCAGACAAACAACAAGCATACAATAAGTACTCATCTAATGCACAGGTAAAACTCAAATAGAAGATCTAACCAGAAAGTTCAACTTAAGAACCCTGGTTTGCAAAAAGAATCAAATCGAACGAAGCAAAAGAAATCAAACGGCGAAAGAAAACAACTTCGTTCTAGTAATCTGGATCTAGGGCAAATTTTACAGTAGCAAAAACATGTTTAAGTTGATTATTCGGAAAGAGGGTTTCGAGACGAAACTCCAGGCGCTTGAATCTCCTGATTCCGATAAACGAGCGAAAAGTTATACTAAAACGAAAATCGGATCTGAAATCGCGATCAGAAAATAACCGCGAAAAATCCGACGAAAAAGAAAAACAACAAACAGATTTTTTTTTAAACAGCACGGAAAACGAGGCGGCGGCGAACCTCGGGCGGCGCGCAACTCCGGCGGTGGCGGCGGCGGCGGCTGGGGCGGGGCTAGGGTTAGGCGGCGGCGGCTGGGCTCTCTCTCGGCTCGGGCCTCGGGCGCCTTATAAAGGCCCCGACCAGGGAGTCCTGGCCGAGTACGGCCCGTAGTCGGTTCCGGTTTTTTTAAATAATTTCGCTCAGAAGAAAAATAAAAAGAAATACTAAACGGACTCCAAAAATCACGAAATAAATTTTTGCCGGGTTTCTAAAATCAAGCCCGATAAAGTGAACATTTATCTGGGCCCAAACTACAACTTTGAAAAACGCGCATTTTTCCTAAATTCAAATAAAAATACCGAAAAACTCCGAAATAAAACTTATTTGATTTTTTTATTAAATCCTCAATATTTCTATATTTTGGGAAAGTCATTTTATTCCCTCTCTCATATTTTTGTAATAGAAATAATTGATGATAAAATAAATAAAATCAAATGATCCTGTTTACATAATTTGAGAAAACTCAAATATGTAAATAACGAAATCCCCAACTCTCTCCGTGGGTCCTTGAGTTGCTTAGGATTTTCTAGGATCAAAACCAAAAGCAAAATAAAATATGATATGCATGATGATCTAATGTATAACATTCCAAATTGAAAATTTGGGATGTTACACCCTTATTTCGGCCTATAGGAGGCGCACCAGCCCCTTAGGGGCTGGTTTGTCCCTCTTTGGCCCATTAGTCCCATATAGTTTGCCGGGGGTTGCCCGAAACCCCTTCCGATGACCCGATACGTACCCAATGCCCCCCGAAACACTTCCGGTGTCCGAATACTATTGTCCTATATATGAATCTTTACCTCTCGACCATTTTGAGACTCCTCGTCATGTATGTGATCTCATACAGGACTCCGAAAACATTCGGTCACCAAATCACATAACTCATATAATACAAAATCGTCATTGAACGTTAAGCGTGCGGACCCTACAGATTCGAGAACTATGTAGACATGACCAAGACACCTCTCCGGTCAATAACCAACAACGGAACCTGGATGCTCATATTGGTTCCCACATATTCTACGAAGATCTTTATCGGTCATACCGTAATGACAACATATGTTATTCCCTTTATCATCGGTATGTTACTTGTCCGAGATTCGATCGTCGGTATCTTCATACCTAGTTCAATCTCGTTACCGTCAAGTATCTTTACTCGTTCCGTAATACATCATCCCACAACTAACTCATTAGTCACATTGCTTGCAAGGCTTATTACGATGTGCATTACCGAGAGGGCCCAGAGATACCTCTCTGAAACTCGGAGTGACAAATCCTAATCTTGATCTATGCCAACCCAACGAACACCTTTGGAGATACCTGTAGAGCATCTTTATAATCACCCAGTTACGTTGTGACGTTTGATAGCACACAAGGTATTCCTCCGGTGTCTGGGAGTTGCATAATCTCATAGTCAAAGGAATATGTATATGACATGAAGAAAGCAATAGCAATAAAACTTAACGATCATTATGCTAAGCTAACGGATGGGACTTTTCCATCACATCATTCTCCTAATGATGTGATCCCGTTCATCAAATGACAACGCATGTCCATGGCTAGGAAATTTAACCATCTTTGATTAACGAGCTAGTCTAGTAGAGGCTTACTAGGGACACTGTGTTTTGTCTATGTATCCACACATGTATCAAGTTTTCGGTTAATACAATTCTAGCATGAATAATAAACATTTATCATGATATTAGGAAATATAAAATAACAACTTTATTATTGCCTCTAGAGCATATTTCCTTCAGTCTTCCACTTGCACTAGAGTCAGTAATCTAGTTCACATCACCATGTGATTTAACACCAATAGTTCACATCTTTATGTGATTAACACCCATAGTTCACATCGCCATGTTACTAACACCCAAAGGGTTTACTAGAGTCAAAAATCTAGTTCACACCACTATGTGATTAACACCCAAGGAGTGCTAAGGTGTGATCATGTTTTGCTTGTGAGAGAAGTTTAGTCAACGGGTCTGGCACATTCAGATCCGTATGTATTTTGCAAATTTCTATGTCTACAATGCTCTGCATGGAGCTACTCTATCTAATTGCTTCCACTTTCAATATGTAAGCAGATTGAGACTCAGAGTCATCCGTATCAGTGTCAAGCTTGCATCGACATAACCCTTTACGACGAACTCTTTGTCACCTCCATAACCGAGAAACATTTCCTTAGTCCTCTTTAGGTACCTAAGGATAATTTTGACCATTGTCCAGTGATCTACTCCTGGATCACTATTGTACCCCCTTGCCAAACTCATGGCAAGGTACACAATAGGTCTGGTATACAACATGGCATACTTTATAGAACCTATGGCTGAGGCATAGGGAATGACTTTCATTCTCTCACTATCTTCTGTCGTGGTCGGGTTTTGAGTCTTACTCAACTCCATACCTTACAACTCAGGCAAGAACTCCTTCTTTGACTGATCCATTTTAAACTCCTTCAAAATCTTATCAAGGTAAGCACTCATCAAAAGTCTTATCAAGCGTCTTGATCTATCTTTATAGATCTTGATGCCCAATATGTAAGCAGCTTCACCTAGGTCTTTCTTTGAAAAACTCCTGTCAAACACTCCTTTATGCTTTCCAGAAAATTCTACATCATTTCCGATCAACAATATGTCATTCACATATACTTATCAGAAAGGCTGTAGTGCTCCCACTCACTTTCTTGTAAATACAGGCTTCACTGAAGTCTGTATAAAACTATATGCTTTGATCAACTCATCAAAGCGTATATTCCAACTCTGAGATGCTTGCACCAGTCCATAAATGGATCGCTGGAGCTTGAACATTTTGTTAGTACCTCTAGGATTGACAAAACCTTCTGGTTGTATCATATACAACTCTTCTTTAAGAAATCCATTAAGGAATGCAGTTTTCACATCCATTTGCCAGATTTCATAAAATGCGGCAATTGCTAATATGATCCGGACAGACTTAAGCATCGGTACGGGTGAGAAAATCTCATCGTAGTCAACACCTTTGAACTTGTCGAAAACCTTTTGCGACAAGTCGAGCTTTGTAGATAGTAACACTACCATCAGTGTCCGTCTTCCTTTTGAAGATCCATTTATTCTCAATGGCTTGCCGATTATTGGGCAAGTCCACCAAAGTCCACACTTTGTTCTCATACATGGATCCTATCTCAGATTTCATGGCCTCAAGCCATCTGTTGGAACGTGGGCTCATCATAGTTTCTTCATAGTTCGTAGGTTTGCCACAGTCTAATAACATGACTTCCAGGACAGGATTACCGTACCACTCTGGTGCAGAACATGCTTTGTTCGACCTACGAGATCTAGTAGTAACTTGATCCAATGTTTCATGATCATCATCATTAGCTTCCTCTCTAGTTGGTGTAGGCATCATGAGAACAGATTTCACTGATGTGCTACTTTCCAATTTGAGAGAAGGTACAATTACCTCATCAAGTTCTACTTTCCTCCCACTCACTTCTTTCGAGAGAAATTCCTTCTCTAGAAAGGATCCATTCTTAGCAACAAAGATCTTGCCTTCGGATCTGTGATAGAAGGTATATCCAGCAGTTTCTTTTCGGTATCCTATGAAGACACACTTCTCCGGTTTGGGTTCGAGCTTAGCAGGCTGAAGCTTTTTCACATAAGCATCGCAACCCCAAACTTTAAGAAACGACATCTTAGGTTTCTTGCCAAACCATAGTTCATACGGTGTCATCTCAACGGATTTAGACGGTGCCCTATTTAACGTGAATGTAGCTGTCTCTAATGCATAACCCCAGAATGATAGTGGTAAATCGGTAAGAGGCATCATAGATCGCACCATATCTAATAAAGTATGGTTACGGCATTCGGACACACCATTACGCTATGGTGCTCCAGGTGGCGTGAGTTGTGAAACTATTCCACATTGTTTTAAATGAAGGCCAAACTCATAACTCAAATATTTGCCTCCGCGACCAGATCATAGAAATTTTATTTTCTTGTTACGATGATTATGCATTTCACTCTGAAATTCTTTGAACTTTTCAAATGTTTCAGACTTGTGTTTCATTAAGTAGATATACCCATATCTGCTCAAATCATCTGTGAAGGTCAGAAAATAACGATACCCGCTGCAAGCCTCAACACTCATCGGACCGCATACATCGGTATGTATTATTTCCAATAAGTCATTAGCTCGCTCCATTGTTCTGGAGAATGGAGTTTTAGTCATCTTGCCAATGAGGCATGGTTCGCAAGTATCAAATGATTCATAATCAAGTGATTCCAAAAGCCCATCCGCATGGAGTTTTTTCATGCGCTTTACACCAATATGACCTAAACGGCTGTGCCACAAATATGTTGCACTATCATTATCAACTTTGCATCTTTTGGCATCAATATTATGAATATGTGTATCACTACGAGCGAGATTCAATAAACCATTTACATTAGGTGTATAACCATAGAAGGTTTTATTCATGTAAACAGAACAACAATTATTCTCTGACTTAAATGAATAAACCTATCGCAATAAACATGATCCAATCATATTCATGCTCAACGCAAACACCAAATAACATTTATTTAGGTCCAACACTAATCCTGAAGGTAGAGAGAGTGTGTGATGGTGATCTTATCAACCTTGGAATCACTTCCAACACACATCGTTGATGTCTACTACACAACCTTCTTCTTGTAGACGTTGTTGGGCCTCCAAGTGCAGAGGTTTATAGGACAGTAGCAAATTTCACTCAAGTGGATTACCTAAGGTTTATCAATCCATAGGAGGCGTAGGATGAAGATGGTCTCTCTCAAGCAACCCTGCAACCAAATAACAAAGAGTCTCTTGTGTCCCCAACACACCCAATACAATGGTAAATTTTATAGGTGCACTAGTTCGGCGAAGCGATGGTGATACAAGTGCAATATAGATAGTAGATAATAATTTTTGTAATCTGAAAATATAAAAACAGCAAGGTAACTAATGATAAAAGTGAGCGTAAACAGTATTGCAATACGTTGAAACAAGGCCTAGGGTTCATACTTTCACTAGTGCAAGTCCTCTCAACAATAATAACATAATTGGATCACATAACCATCCCTTAACATGCAACAAAGAGTCACTCCAAAGTCACTAATAGCGGAGAGCAAATGAAGATATTATGGTAGGGTACGAAACCACCTCAAAGTTATTCTTTCCAATAAATCCGTTGGCTATTCCTATAGGTGTCACAAACAACCCTAGAGTTCGTACTAGAATAACACCTTAAGACACAAATCAACCAAAACCCTAATGTCACCTAGATACTCCAATGTCACCTCAAGTATCCGTGGGTATGATTATACGATATGCATCACACAATCTTAGATTCATCTATTCAACCAACACATAGAACCTCAAAGAGTGCCCTAAAGTTTCTACCAGAGAATCACGATGAAAATGTGTGCCAACCCCTATGCATAGGTTCATGGGCGGAACCCGCAAGTTGATCAGCAAAACATACATCAAGTGAATCATGTGATATCCCATTGTCACCACAGATACGCACGGCAAGACATACATCAAGTGTTCTCAAATCTTTAAAGACTCAATCCGATAAGATAACTTCAAAGGGGAAACTCAATCCATTACAAGAGAGTAGAGGGGGAGGAGAAACATAAGATCCAACTATAATAGCAAAGCTCGCGATACATCAAGATCGTGCCAAATCAAGAACACGAGAGAGAGAGAGAGAGATCAAACACATAGCTACTGGTACATACCCTCAGCTCCGAGGGTGAACTACTCCCTCCTCGTCATGGAGAGCGCCGGGATGATGAAGATGGCCACTGGAGAGGGATTGCCCCCTCCGGCAGGGTGTCGGAACGGGTCTAGATTGGTTTTCGGTGGCTACGGAGGCTTCTGGCGGCGGAACTCCTGATCTATTGTGCTCCCCGATCGTTTTAGGGTATATGGATATATATAGGCGGAAGAAATACGTCAGGGGAGCCACGAGGGGCCCACGAGGGTGGAGGGTGCGCCCAGGGGGGTGGGCGCGCCCCCTGCCTTGTGGCTTCCTCGTTCCTCCCTTACGTGGACTCCAAGTCTCCCGGGTTGCTTTCCTTCCAAAAATAAGTTCCTTGAAGTTTCAGGTCAATTGGACTCCGTTTGATTTTTCTTTTCTGCGATACTCTAAAACAAGGAAAAAACAGAAACTGCCACCGGGCTCTGGGTTAATAGGTTAGTCCCAAAAATAATATAAAAGTGTATAATAAAGCCCATAAACATCCAAGGTTTATAATATAATAGCATGGAACAATCAAAAATTATAGATACGTTGGAGACGT
Source organism: Triticum urartu (assembly GCF_056163025.1). Taxonomy (NCBI): domain Eukaryota; kingdom Viridiplantae; phylum Streptophyta; class Magnoliopsida; order Poales; family Poaceae; genus Triticum; species Triticum urartu. The sequence continues at coordinate 311,816,293 of NC_141877.1, forward strand.
ATCAGCATCCCCAAGCTTAATTCCTGCTCGTCCTCGAGTAGGTAAATGATAAAAACAGAATTTTTGATGTGGAATGCTACTAGGCATAATTTCAATGTAATTCTTCTTAATTGTGGCATGAATATTCAGATCCGAAAGATTCAAGATAAAAGTTCATATTGACATAAAAATAATAATACTTCAAGCATACTAACAAAGCAATTATGTCTTCTCAAAATAACATGGCCAAAGAAAGTTCATCCCTACAAAATCATATAGTTTAGTCATGCTCCATTTTCGTCACATAAGAATGCTCTCATCATGCACAACCCCGATGACAAGCCAAGCAATTGTTTCATACTTTAGTAATCTCAAACCTATAAACTTTCACACAATATATGAGCGCGAGCCATGGACATAGCACTATGGGTGAAATAGAATATGATGATGGGGGTTATGTGGAGAAGACAAAAAGGAGAAATTCTCACATCAACGAGGCTAATCAATGAGCTATGGAGATGCCCATCGTTTGATGTTAATGCAAGGAGTAGGGATTGCCATGCAACGGATGCACCAGAGATATAAATGTATGAAAGCTCAACAAAAGAACTAAGTGGGTGTGCATCCAACTTGCTTGCTCACGAAGACCTAGGGCACTTAAGGAGGCCCATTGTTGGAATATACAAGCCAAGTTCTATAATGAAAAATTCCCACTAGTATATGAAAGTGACAAAACAAGAGACTCTCTATCATAAAGATCATGGTGCTACTTTGAAGCACAAGTGTGGAAAAAGGATAGTAGCATTGTCCCTTTTATTTTTTATTTTTTTGTTTTTTTATTTGGCCTTTTTAGGACAATGCTCTATGAATGATGGTCATCACACTTCTATTTATTTACAACTCAATAATTACAACTCGATACTTAGAACAAGATATGACTCTATATGAATGCCTCTGGCGGTGTACCGGGTTATGCAATGAACCAAGAGTGACATGTATGAAAAAATTATGAACGGTGGCTTTGCCACAAATACTATGTCAACTACATGATCATGCTAAGCAATATGACAATGATGAATGTGTCATGATAAACGGAATGGTGGAAAGTTGCATGGCAATATATCTCGGAATGGCTATGGAAATGCCATAATAGGTAGGTATGGTGGCTGTTTTGAGGAAGATATAAGGAGGTTTAGTTGTGAAAGAGCGTATCATATCACGGGGTTTGGATGCACCGGCGAAGTTTGCACCAATTCTCAATGTGAGAAAGGGCAATGCACGGTACCGAAGAGGCTAGCAATGATGGAAGGGTGAGAGTGCGTACAATCCATGGACTCAACATTAGTCATGAAGAACTCACATACTTATTGCAAAAATCTACAAGTCATCAAAAACCAAGCACTACGCGCATGCTCCTAGGGGGATAGATTGGTAGGAAAAGACCATCTCTCGTCCCCGACCGCCACTCATAAGGAAGACAATCAAATAGCACCTCATGTTTCAAATTTGTTACACAATGTTTACCATGCATGCATGCTACGGGACTTGCAAACTTCAACACAAGCATTTCTCAAATTCACAACTACTCAACTAGCATGACTTTGATATTATTACCTCCATATCTCAAAACAATCATCAAGCATCAAACTTCTCTTAGTATTCAATACTCTATATGAAAGTTTTTACTATTCTTGGATGCCTAGCATATTAGGATTATTGAAGCAAATTACCATGCTATTTAAGACTCTCAAAATGATATAAGTGAAGCATGAGAGTTCTTTAATTTCTACAAAATAAAACCACCACCGTGCTCTAAAAGATATAAGTGAAGCACTAGAGCAAATGACAAACTACTCCGAAAGATATAAGTGAAGACCGATCAGTAGTCGAATAATTATGCAACTATATGAAGACTCTCTAACATTTAATAATTTCAGATCTTGGTATTTTATTCAAACAGCAAGCAAAGCAAAATAAAATAAATTGACGCTCCAAGCAAAACACATATCATGTGGCGAATAAAAATATAGCTCCAAGTAAAGTTACCGATGAACGAAGACGGAAGAGGGGATGCCTTTCGGGGCATCCCCAAGCTTAGGCTTTTTGTTGTCCTTGAATATTACCTTGGGGTGCCTTGGGCATCCCAAAGCTTAGGCTCTTGCCACTCCTTATTCCATAGTCCATCGAATCTTTACCCAAAACTTGAAAACTTCACAACACAAAACTTAACAGAAAACTCGTAAGCTCCGTTAGTATAAGAAAGAAAATCACCATCATAAGGTACTGCAATGAACTCATTATAAATTCATATTGGTTTAATATATACTGTATTCCAAGTTCTCTATGGTTCATACCCTCCGATAGTACTCATAGATTCATCAAAATAAGCAAACAACACGATGAAGACAGAATCTGTCAAAAACAGAACAGTCTGTAGTAATCTGGATTAAACGTATACTTTTGGAACTCATAAAATTCTCAAATAAATTTCTGGACGTGAGTAATTCATCTATTAGTAATCTGAAAAAATAATTAACTAAATATCACTCTCCAGTAAAACATGGCAGCAAATCTCGTGAGCGCTAAAGTTTCTGTTTTTTACAGCATGATCAACAAGACTTTCCCCAAGTCTTCCCAACGGTTCTACTTGGCACAAACACTAAATAAAACATAAAAACTCAATCATAACAGAGGCTAGATAAATTATTTATTACTAAATAGGAGCAAAAAGCAAGGGACAAAAATAAAATCGGGTTGCCTCCCAACAAGCGCTATCGTTTAACGCCCCTAGCTAGGCATGATGATTTCAATGATGCTCACATAAAGGATAAGAATTGAAATATAAAGAGAGAATCATGAAGAATATGACTAGCACATTTAAGTATAAGCCTCTTCCTATACATAAGGATTTTGTGAGCAAACAACTTATGGGAACAATAATCAACTAGCATAGAAAGGCAAAACAAGCATAACTTCAAAACTTTAAGCACATAGAGAGGAAACTTGATATTATTGCAATTCCTACAAGCATATATTCCTCCCTCATAATAATTTTCAGTAGCATCATGAATGAATTCAACAATATAACTAGCACCTAAAGCATTCTTTTCATAATCTACAAGCATAGAATTTTTATTACTCTCCACATAAGCAAAATTCTTCTCATTCGGAATAGTCGGAGTATCATAAGAGACTCGAATACTATAAATTGTTTCCACATTAAAAGAGTAATGTCCAGAAAAAGGGTAATCATAATCATTATAAGTTTTATAAATATAATCACTACTTTTTATAGCATAAGTATCATCACAATAATCACCATAAGTAGGAGGCATGCTATCATCATTACAAATTTGCATATCAAAACTTGGGAGACTAAAAATATCATCTTCATTAAACGTAGCATCCCCAAGCTTGGGACAAACATTAATTGCAGCAAATATATTCTCAAAAACATCATCTTCATCAAACATAGCATCCCCAAGCTTGGGCCTTTTCATATCATAAGCATAATCACTCTCATCATTAATAGTATGGATAGCACCAATAGTATAGCAATTATCATATTCTTCCTAGCAAGTGCCCAAAAGATTTTCAAGATCATAAGAAGTATCGTTATATTCCACAATTATATTTTCATGAGGCACAATAGTAATAGGAGCAACATTATTTGGGAGAGATATCTTTTTACCTCTCTTCCTTTTTCTTTTCTTTTTCTTCACCACATCATGTGTGGGTTCAATCCCCTTTTTGGTGCTCCTTATTAATGAGATTGGTTGGATAGACGGCTCCTCCTCGTTACCTGATTCATCATAAGAAATAATAGGAGAATATTGGGAAGTCTCTTCCCTTTCATTAGTGTTCTCTTCATCTTCTATTTGTTTTCTTTTCTTTATGTAATTGGCAATATAAGGATTTTCAATGCAATTCACCGCACAATACATATAAATTTCCTCTAGATCAAATCCAAGAAGTTTATAATGGGCAAATTCTGGAAGATAGTTAGTTATATGTTTCATTTATTCATAGCCCATAAGCAAACTAAGTTCATTATAATGTGCAAGGGAAATCAAGTCATCACAATTTTTGGACACGATTAGATCATGAAACAATTTGCATGGGATAGCTAAATGATCCCGTTCATTGCAAAGTCCACAGGTACGGCCAAGGAAATTTAAATTTTCAGCACAATCATCTAGCCTTTCTTGCAACAATTTAGTTTCTAAGTACTTATGCCTCATGCAATATCTATCTTCCCTATTTGGTGTGTACTTACAAACCCAATGCACTCCACAAAAATTGACATGTTTATAGGAGACATTTTCATCATAACTAGTGCAATCATCATTAGTACTATGGATATTCAAAGAGTTCATACTAACAACATTGCAATCATGCTCATCATTCAAAGATTTAGTGCCAAACATTTTAATGCATTCTTTTTCTAACACTTTGGCACAATTTTCCTTTCCATCATACTCACGAAAGATATTAAAAAGATGAAGCGTATGAGACAAACTCAATTCCATTTTTTTATTTTCTTTTATAAACTAAACTAGTGATAAAACAAGAAACTAAAAGACTCGATTGCAAGATCTAAAGATATACCTTCAAGCACTCACCTCCCCGGCAACGGAGCTAGAAAAGAGCTTGATGTCTACTACACAACCTTCTTCTTGTAGACGTTGTTGGGCCTCCAAGTGCAGAGGTTTGTAGGATAGTAGCAAATTTCCCCCAAGTGGATGACCTAAGGTTTATCAATCCGTAGGAGGCGTAGGATGAAGATGGTCTCTCTCAAGCAACCCTGCAACCAAATAACAAAGAGTCTCTTGTGTCCCCAACACACCCAATACAATGGTAAATTGTATAGGTGCACTAGTTCGGCGAAGAGATGGTGATACAAGTGCAATATGGATAGTAGATAATAGTTTTTTGTAATATGAAAATATAAAAACAGCAAGGTAACTAATGATAAAGTGAGCGTAAACGGTATTGCAATGCGTTGAAACAAGGCCTAGGGTTCATACTTTCACTAGTGCAAGTCCTCTCAACAATAATAACATAATTGGATCACATAACTATCCCTTAACATGCAACAAAGAGTCACTCCAAAGTCACTAATAGCGGAGAGCAAACGAAGAGATTATGGTAGGGTACGAAACCACCTCAAAGTTATTCTTTCCAATCAATCCGTTGGGCTATTCCTATAGGTGTCACAAACAACCCTAGAGTTTGTACTAGAATAACACCTTAAGACACAAATCAACCAAAACCCTAATGTCACCTAGATACTCCAATGTCACCTCAAGTATCCGTGGGTATGATTATACGATATGCATCACACAATCTCAGATTCATCTATTCAACCAACACATAGAACCTCAAAGAGCGCCCCAAAGTTTCTACCAGAGAATCACGACGAAAACGTGTGCCAACCCCTATGCATAGGTTCATGGGCGGAACCCGCAAGTTGATCAGCAAAACATACATCAAGTGAATCACGTGATATCCCATTGTCACCACAGATACACATGGCAAGACATACATCAAGTGTTCTCAAATCTTTAAAGACTCAATCCGATAAGATAACTTCAAAGGGGAAACTCAATCCATTACAAGAGAGTAGAGGGGGAGGAGAAACATAAGATCCAACTATAATAGCAAAGCTCGCGATACATCAAGATCGTGCCAAATCAAGAACACGAGAGAGAGAGAGAGATCAAACACATGGCTACTGGTACATACCCTCAGCCCCGAGGGTGAACTACTCCCTCCTTGTCATGGAGAGCGCCGGGATGATGAAGATGGCCATCAAAGAGGGATTGCCCCCTCCGGCAGGGTGCCGGAACGGGTCTAGATTGGTTTTCGGTGGCTACGGAGGCTTCTGGCGGCGGAACTCCCGATCTATTGTGCTCCCTGATCATTTTAGGGTATATGGATATATATATATATATATAGGCGGAAGAAATACGTCAGGGGAGCCACGAGGGGCCCACGAGGGTGGAGGGTGCGCCCAGGGGGGTGTGTGAGCGCCCCTGCCTCGTGGCTTCCTCGTTGCTTCCCTTACGTGGACTCCAAGTCTCCCGGGTTGCTTTCCTTCCAAAAATAAGTTCTGTGAAGTTTTAGGTCAATGGGCTCCGTTTGATTTTCCTTTTATGCGATACTCTAAAACAAGGAAAAAAACAGAAACTGGCATTGGGCTCTGGGTTAATAGGTTAGTCCCAAAAATAATATAAAAGTGTATAATAAAGCCCATAAACATCCAAAGTTGATAATATAATAGCATGGAACAATCAAAAATTATAGATACGTTGGAGACGTATCAATCTTCACCTCGCCCTTAACTAGTATTTGTTTGTTTTGCAACTTTTGTTTCGTGTTACTAATCTTAGCAACTGAACCGGTATCAAATACGCAGGGGTTACTATGAACACTAGTAAAGTACACACCAATAACATGTATATCAAATATACCTTTGTTCACTTTGCCATCCTTCTTATCCGCCAAGTATTTGGGGTAGTTCCACTTCCAGTGGCCATTTACTTTGCAGTAGAAGCACTTAGTTTTGGGCTTGGGTATAGCTTTGGGCTTCTTCACGGGAGTGGAAACTTGCTTGCCATTCATCTTCAAGTTCCCTTTCTTTCCCTTGCCCTTTTTCTTGAAACTAGTGGTCTTGTTAACCATCAACACTTGATGCTATTTCTTGATTTCTACCTTCGCCGATTTCAGCATCGCGACAAGCTTTGGAATCATTTTTGTCATCCATTGCATTTTATAGTTCATCACGAAGTTCTAGTATCTTGGTGATAGTGACTAGAGAACTTTGTCAATCACTATCTTATCTGATTAACTCTCACTTGATTCAAGTGATTGTTGTACCCAGACATTTTGAGCACATGCTCACTGGTTGAGCTATTCTCCTCCATCTTGTAGGCAAAGTACTTGTCACAGGTCTCATACCTCTCGATATGGGCATGAGTTTGAAATACCAATTTCAGCTCTTAGAACATCTCATATGCTCTGTGGCATTCAAAACATTTTTGAAGTCCCGGTTCTAAGCTGTAAAGCATGGCGCACTAAACTATCAAGTAGTCATCATATTGAGCTTGCAAAACGTTCATAACGTCTGCATCTGCTCCTCAATAGGTCTGTCACCTAGCGGTGCATCAAGGACATAATTCTTCTGTGCAGCAATGAGGATAATCCTCAGATCATCGACCCAGTCTGCATCATTGCTACTATCATCTTTGAACTTAGTTTTCTCTAGGAACATATAAAAACATAGGGGAGCTACAACGCGAGCTATTGATCTACAACATAGATATGCAAACACTACCAGGACTAAGTTCATGATAAATTAAGTTCAGTTAATCATATTACTTAAGAACTCCCACTTAGATAGACATCCCTCGAGTCATATAAATGATCATGTGATCCAAATCAACTAAACCATGTCCGATCATCACGTGAGATGGAGTAGTGTTCAATGGTGAACATCTCTATGTTGATCATATCTACTATATGATTCACGTTCGGCCTTTCGGTCTCCAGTGTTCCAAGGCCATGTCTGTACATGCTAGGCTCGTCAAGTTTAACTCGAGTATTCCGCATGTGCAAAATTGTCTTGCACCCGTTGTATGTGAACGTCGAGCCTATCACACCCGATCATCACATGGTGTCTTAGCACGATGAACTGTTGCAATGGTGCATACTCAGGGAGAACAGTTATACCTTGAAATTTTAGTAAGGGGTCATCTTATAATGCTACCACCGTACTAAGCAAAATAAGATGCATAAAAGATAAACATCACATGCAATGAAAATATGTGACATGATATGGCCATCATCATCATGTGCCTTTGATCTCCATCTCCAAAGCACCATCATGATCTCCGTTGTCACCGGCTTGACACATTGATCTCCATCATAGTGTCGTGGTCGTCCCACCAACTATTGCTTCTACAACTATTGCTAACACATAGTGATAAAGTAAAGCAATTACATGGTGTTTGCATTTCATACAATAAAGAGACAACCATAAGGCTCATGCCGGTTGCCAGTGACTTTCACAAAACATGATCATCTCATACAAAAATGTATATCACATCATGTCTTGACCATATCACGTCACAACATGCCCTACAAAAATAAGTTAGACGTCCTCTACTTTGTTGTCGCAAGTTTTACGTGGCTGCTACGGGCTTCTAGCAAGAACCGTTCTTACCTATGCATCAAAACCACAATAGTGATTTATCAAGTTTGTTGTTTTAACCTTCAACAAGGACCGGACACAGTCAAATTTGATTCAACTAAAGTTGGAGAAACAGACACCCACCAGCCACCTTTATGCAGAACTAGTTGCATGCTTGTCGGTGGAACCGGTCTCATGAACTAGGTCATGTAAGGTTGGTCTGGGCCGCTTCATCCAACAATACCGCCGAATCAAAATAAGACATTGGTGGTAAGCAGTACAATGATCACCGCCCACAACTCTTTGTGTTCTACTCGTGCATATCATCTACGCATAGACCTGGCTTGGATGCCACTGTTGGGAAACAGCATGCAATTTCAAAAAAATCCTACGTTCATGGAAGATCTATCTAGGAGATGCAGAGAAACGAGAGGGGGGAGAGTGTGTCCATGTACCCTCATAGACCGAAAGCGGAAGCATTTGACAACGCGGTTGATGTAGTCGAACTTTTTCTCGTTCCGACCGATCAAGCACCGAACGTACGGCACCTCCGAGTTCCGCACACGTTCAACTCGATGATGTCCCTTGAACTCTTGATCCAGCAAAGTGTCAAGGGAGAGTTGCGTCAGCACGACGGCATGGTGACGGTGATGGTGAAGTGATCCGCGCAGGGCTTCGCTTAAGCACTACATGAATATGACCGGAGGCGTAAACTATGGAGGGGGCGCTGCACACGGCTAGGAATCAATGTTGTATGTTCTAGTGGTGCCCCCCCCATATATATATATAGGTGGGAGAGGGATAGGGGCTGGAAGGGGCGCCCCAGGTAGGAGTAATCCTACTTGGGCGCCTCCTACAAGTCGGCCTCCCCCTTCATAAGTGTCGAAGGGAGAAGGAAAGAGAGGGGGGAGGGGAAGGAAAGGGGGAGGCCGAATCCTCCCCCTTCCTTCTCCCTTCTCTACTTTCCTTTCCCCTTATTTCGGCCTATAGGGGGTGCACCAGCCCCTTAGGGGCTGGTATGTCCCTCTCTTGGCCCATTAGGCCCATGTAGTTTGCCGGGGGTTGCCCGGAACCCCTTTCGGTGACCCGATACGTACCCGGTACCCCTGAAACACTTCCGGTGTCCGAATACTATCATCCTATATATGAATCTTTACCTCTCGACCATTTCGAGACTCCTCGTCATGTTTGTGATCTCATCTGGGACTCCGAACAACATTCGGTCACCAAATCACATAACTCATATAATACAAAATCGTCATTGAACGTTAAGCGTGCGGACCCTAGAGTTTGAGAACTATGTAGACATGACCGAGACACCTCTCCAGTCAATAACCAACATCGGAACCTGGATGCTTATATTGGTTCCCACATATTCTATGAAGATCTTTATCGGTCGTACCGTAATGATAACATATGTTATTCCCTTTGTCATCGGTATGTTACTTGCCCGAGATTCAATCATCGGTATCTTCATACCTAGTTCAATATCATTACCGACAAGTATCTTTACTCGTTTCATAATACATCATCCCGCAGCTAACTCATTAGTCACATTGCTTGAAAGGCTTATTATGATGTGCATTACCGAGAGGGCCCAGAGATACCTCTCCGAAACGTGGAGTGACAAATCCTAATCTTGATCTATGCCAATCGAACAAACACTTTCGGAGATACCTGTAGAGCATCTTTATAATCACCCATTTACGTTGTGATGTTTGATAGCACACAAGGTATTCCTACGGTATCTGGGAGTTGCATAATCCTATAGTCAAAGGAGTATGTATATGACATGAAGAAAGAAATAGCAATAAAATTTAACGATCATTATGCTAAGCTAACAGATGGGTCTTGTCCATAACATCATTCTCCTAATGATGTGATCCCGTTCATTAAATGACAACACATGTCCATGGCTAGGAAACTTAATCATCTTTGATTAATGGGCTAGTCTAGTAGAGGCTTACTAGGGACATTGTGCTTCGTCTATGTATCCACGCATGTATCAAGTTTAATTCTAACATGAATAATAAACATTTATCATGATATAAGGAAATATAAAATAACAAATTTATTATTGCCTATAGGGCATATTTCCTTCAGTTTTTGCTGGTAGTGTGCTTGGTGTACTCGGGTGCTTATAGTCGTTCTTGTCACCCTTCTATCTTGCCTTGTGTGTGTGTGTTGTGGTGTCGGGTGATGTGCGTTGAGTTGTATGCTGGATTGGTTGTTGCTTTATATATAAAGCGGGGTGTGAGCCTTTTTCGGTAAATGCTATTGACTTGGATGACATCACTAATTGGTTGGGGCCGCCTGTCGGGCTGAGTTGGGTAGAGAAGCCGTGTAAACACTTAGACTTGGCCTTCTTATTCTTCCTCCCTCTTTCTCTCTTTGTAGCATTTTATCGAACGCCTTATTAAGAACATGTTCTTTCTTAGCACTCTTGAGAATGATTCTCAGATTATGAAACCAGTCCGCAAAGCTATTTTCATATGCACTAAGTTTTTCTTTCTCAAGCATAGGTGCTAACTTAAAGGTGGTATTGTGTGGCATATTTACAACATATAATGCAAATTCATTTAAACTTTGTTAAAAAATAATGCAACTAATTAACAATTAACTAGAGCGCTCCCACTAAAAACAATATCTTCATACTCCCTCCGTCCCGAAATAAGTGACTCAACTTTACACTAACTTTGAACTAAATATAGTATAAATTTGAGTCACTTATTTTGAGACGGAGGGAGTAATTGATTACTATAGTGATTCAAGATCTACGCCTCACTTACTACCCATTGATGTGACATCACTGATGAGTAGCAGTGAGACCGGTAGGTGAAAGTGCGTTATATCGACTAGAGGGGGGTGAATAGGCGTTTTTTATGAATTCTTCACTAAGGAATTTGCAGGTGAGGAAATTCCTTAGAGAAGAACTGCTAGCAGCGGAATAAGTACTCAAAAGTAAACATAACAGAACACAAGCATAGTCATCATGATGAAATGAAGACAGGCACAGAGTACAGAAAGTGTAAACACAAGATAGCACAGGATGAAGACAAACAGACTGAAGAAATTTGAACTGAGGAAATTGAGAAAATCTTCAGTCAAAGTCTTCAAGCACAGATATGAACAAGCACACAACACAGTTATGAGGAAATGAAAGAGTTGAGGAAATAGAACCAGTAAGCTTGGTGAAGACAATGATTTGGTAGACCAGTTCCAACTGTTGTCTCAGTTGTACATCTGGTTAGGGCGCCTAGGTATTTAAACCTGAGGACACACAGTCCCGGACACCCAGTCCTGAACACGCAGCTTAGGACACCCAGTCCTCACCGTATTCCCCTTGAGCTAAGGTCACACAGACCTCGCCCAATCACTCGTGGTAAGTCTTCAGGTGACTTCCGAACCTTCACAAACTTGGTCACTCGGTGATCCATAATTCCTCTTGGATGCTCTAGACCATGACGCCTAACCTTCTGGAAGAAGCACAATATTCAAAGGTAACAAGCGTCGGATCCACGCAGGATCAATCTCTTCAGTGATGCTCAATCACTTGGGGTTTGTAGGTGTTTGGGTTTGGGTTTTCCTCACTTGATGATTTTCGCTCAAAATCCTTGGAGGATGGGTTGCTCTCAAATGATAAGTGCAGTTTCTCTCGGAGCAGCCAACCAGCTAGTGGTTGTAGGGGCGGCTATTTATAGCCTAGGGAGCAGCGCGACATGATAAGACATAAATGCCCTTCAATGATATGACCGTTAGGTGGGTAGATATTTTGGGACAGCTGGCTCATAGCACAGCAACGGTCGGAATTTTGAGTAGCAAAATCCTCAGGGCTATCATGTTCCTCACTGTGTAGGTAATCTGCACTGGCGAATTCCTAACTCCTCAGTCAGAACAAATTCCTCAGAGACCAGAAGAACTTCATCTCTATCACTGAAGAATATGACTGGACTGTATGAGATTTCCAATGGCTTCACTCGAAGGGATTTGTAGGTGTAGGATTTTGAGTTGAGCATCACATGGAAATTTTTCCTTAGTATTTTCTCGACCCCCTTTAACAGTACGGTGTTTCCTATGACTCAAGAAAGAGAAAATGAAACTACGAAAACAAAAGTCTTCACGCTTCATGTTCCTCGAATGAATACCAAGTCTTCAAGGTCACACCAATTTCTTCACTTTCAAAGTCTTCGGAAAGTCTTCAGAAATCCAAAGTCTTCAGTCGAAGAACTTCATTTTTAGGGGTCGACTTTCTCTGTTAATATCAAACTCCTTATAGACTTATAGACTTGTGTACACTCACAAACGCATTAGACCCTTAACCTATAAGTCTTCAATACACCAAAATCACTAAGGGGCACTAGATGCACTTACAATCTCCCCCTTTTTGGTGATTGATGACAATATAGGTTAAGTTTTCAACAGGGATAAACATATGAAGTGTAAATACTGATATTGAGGAATTTGATTGCAAGATATAGTAGAATTCCCCCTGAATATGTGCATGGTGAGGTATTTGCTTTTGAAGCATTGCACACTTGAAGAGTAGAATCATGGAGATCTCCCCCTATATCTTGTAATTCATACACGCATTTGACATATCGTAATGAAGAATTTGAAATGCATGATGAAATATGGTGACTGATGTAATTCAGCATGCGTGCGTTAGCATATGTGAGGAATGAGCATGCAGAAACACATATCAAAAGTATCAGAGCACCATTGGGTTTAAGTTTACAACTCGATCCAATAAAGTCTCAAAAGAACGAGAGTTATAACTTAACAAAGAAACGCCCATATAGAAAGACCGGCTTGAAGACTAACTCAAAATCCTCCCCCTTTGTCATCAAATGACCAAAAGGATCGAATATGAGGACTAACACCCCTGAAGAATATCAAGTTGATGAAGGAGCGCTAGCGTTGTTGGGGTCGTTTGTGGTGGAAGGGCCTGCCGCAGTGTCGTCCAAGTCTTCATTCTCATCGGTGTCGCGCGATGAAGAATATGAGCTGTCACCAAGGAAGGAACCTCGACCTTCTTGAATTTCTTCGGTGGAGGTGCAGACCAGTCAAAATCTTCCTTGAGACCTATTTTCTTCAGATCTTCTTCACCATACAGATGTGACAGAATGGCCCAGGTGCGACCGAAAACTTCATGGAGGTAGTAATTGTTTTTCTTCACTTCATTGTGCATAGCAGTCATGTTGTGAAGAAATGAACCAAACTGACGCTTAACCCATTTATGGTTTCGATCCACCTTCTGGTGAAGACTAAGTAGAAGCTCACGATCAGTCATCACAGAGGAGCAGTGGCTTGAGGAGTAGACTTGGGTGCATTGGCAGAGTCATGTGTGGCAGAGTCATCAATGGTGGAATAAGATGCAGCTTTGCGAAACTGTCCATCCAATGGACGAATGCCTTCATCTATAATAGCTGGTGCCTTGCCCTTTTCATCAACTGAAGAATAGGTCTGCTTGAGGGCTTCAATCGAGGGCAAGTAGCTGAGGTGATTATGAAAATCAGCTTTGTAGTTGAGTGAAGACCTTGTCCCGAGGAATCTCATAATCCAGGGAGCATAAGGCTTCAGCTCAAACGGAGAAAGTGCAACATTTGCCAGAGTCCTCATGAAGAAATTGTGATAATTGACAGGAATGCCATGGATGATATTGAATACCAGATTCTTCATGATGCCAACAATTTCCTCATCAGATGAGTCGTGGCCTTTGATGGGACTCATTGTCCTCATTAGAATGTGATAGACAGTTCTGGGCACATAAAGTAATTCCTTCACAAGGAATTTGGTTCGTGGGGCCTGAACTGGCTTCAAAGGTTTCATCAGAATTTGCATGTAGTGATTTTTAAGCTCAGGTTCACTGTAAATGCAACGAGCTTCTTCAAGGGGAGGTCTGAGTGGTAAGGCACGAAGCAATTCAGTAGCTGGTGCTGTGTAGTGAGTGTTCTCAGACATCTAGTCCAGCACCCATGAATTCACATCTTCAGAATCTCCTGTGATGTGCAGCGTCGCATAAAATTGAAGAATCAGTTCTTCATTCCAATCGCAGATGTCAGAATAGAAGTTTAATAGTCCAGCATCGTGAAGAACACTGAGGACTAGCATGAAGCACGACAGAGATTCCATATCCACGTGAGGAATGTGCTCATGGTAGAAGATTTTGTTTTTGTTGAACAGCACTGAGGAATAGAAATTGGCTTGGCTGGCTGTCCAGAAACACCTCTTCCTAATGCGAGCAGAGTTATAAGGGTTGTAGTCTTCGAAGAATACATGCTCGCCGAAGAAATCATCAGCCTTGAACTTTTGCTTCCTCGAGAATGGATCCTTTGGCTTGGGTAGAGGAGTGTCAGTGAGTTGCATCACGACCTCAGGAATCTCAATCACAGGTTCTTCAGGCTGAGGAATTTCTGGTTCCTCTTCGGTGGTAGTCTGCGTCTTCAGATGTTCAGCAGCAGCAGTTTCTTCAGCACTAGTGGCTGGAATTTCTTCACGTACAGATGAAGTGGGGTGAGTTTCTTCAGAGCCCATTTGAACAGTTTGTGCAGGGGACTGAGGTATTTGCTGCAACGGTGTGAACATTGGAGAGTTTGGATGCTGACTTTCCCAGAATTCATCACTCATTACTGGTGTGGAGCAGCCAACATCCACATCTTCATCTTCCATTTCTTCAACGCTAGCCTCTTCAGCAGTGAACTAAGGCAGAGGCGAGGAAATGACAGGTGTTGAAGGGATCTCATCCACTTCAATTTCTTCATCCAACTGCTCTGATGAAACAGCAGAAGGAGTTTCTTCATCAGATCCGCTGGGGATCACATATTCTTCATCGAAAGGAACAAGGTCCTTTGATGGCATGGTAGAGAGAGGAACAACATCAATGGAATTTTCAAACGAGCTGGTTAAAGGCTTCATCTTCTTCGGAGCTGAAGAATCTGAAGTAGCTGATGCTTTTCTTTTCTTCACTGCTGCACGCTCTGCAGCCTTGGTTTTCTTCACATCTGGTGTAGATGGAAGGATCAGAGTTGGTGTTGGCGCAGGAGGAGCAGAGGAATCGGGTTGATTTTCTTCAGGCACAACTGATGCAGTTGCCCTGATTTCTTCATCTTCTTCAGGCGCACCACTAGTGGATGCCCTAGCAATTTCTTCAGCGGATGGAATGCAGTCATCAGCCCTGGAACTTATATTTTCTTCAGCAGCCTGATTTTCATCAGCGGTGCTGGCATGTTCTTCAGTCGGCTGAGCAGATGCTTCAGCCTGAGGAACTTCCTGTTGCGTTGGGGCTGCAACATTTGAGGTGAAGTTATCCGCAAGTTTCACAAAGCGCACCTTGGCTCCAAGCCAATCAGGGCGGTATGCGTCAAATTCATCACTGAGTTTCTTGGTCTTAGTTTGAACAGCGACAAGTTCTTCAGTTGTCATAGAGACAATGTTTTTCTTCAGATAGCGCTCCTTCTTGTACTGCGCTTTCTTGATCTGCCTGGCCTTCTCAAATTTCCATTTTTCTTCTTGAATGAAGTGGGTCAGCATGTGACTTTGGCCAGGAGTCAACTTGAAGTTAGGCATGGGAGTGTTGGGGTCCTTGTGCCAAACATCAATGTATTCGAGGATCAACTTTGGATCCAAAAGTAGTGGCACATTTGTTCCCTTGGCTCTAGCGGCCCTGACTTGCCTATCTCCGATGATTTCAGCAAGTTCATCATCATCAGCTTTGTCTTCTTCAGACGGCTCTTGGAAGGCGACCTGCTTCTTCTGAGGACTAGGGTGAGGACCTCGTCTAGCAGTGACATTTGTCTTCAGTGGAGAGGGTCCCATTGAAGAATTTGGTGCAGCTGAGGAACTAGCTAAAGCTCCCGAGGCAATTGAGATGCCTGTGGTCCTTTGACACGTGGCGAGATGCATAGGTGCAGAGGACTTTGTCGGAGCAGCTGAGGACTCGTGAGGAGCTGAGGATTTGGGAGGAACAGGAGCAACATGAGAAGTTGGCCTTGATGGCTTTGAAGATTCTGGCCGTGAGGGCATTGCTGAGGAACTTGGCCTTGAAACCACTGAAGGTGAAACACTTGGCTTGTGCGCATGCTTCTTTGACATGGCCTTCTTAGGCTTGACAGAGGCCTCAGCGGCAGCAGCAGCGCAGAGTCTTCATTGAATTTCCTCATAGCTTCTTTGGCTTGTTTAGCCAACTTGGCTTGGCGCTTGGCCCATTCATCCGGATAATCCTCACCACGCTTGAGGCTGGTGGGATCAGCTATTTGGCCAGGTGCCAATGGAGGTCTTGGGCATGGAGGATTGAGTGCGAATTTCTTCATGTACTTGGGAGTAACATACATGTACTCCCTCCACTCTCTTGCCCATCTCCTTTCTATCCTTTGTATGCGCACCTTGCGCTGATTTTTGTCCTCTTTTCCAAACTTGGCCTCATCAGGAGTGCAGTAATCTTTGTATATGTCATCAGGGATTTCAAACGTTGTGTTGACCTCATCCCTCTTTCCTCCTTTCTGTGGCTTCTTACCATCAGCCATTTTCTTCAGTTGAGGAATTTGAACAATTGAATTTTCTAAAAAAGTATGTAACTTTTCTTCAAGGAACGTTGCAAATGAGTTAAGTTAATGAGAACCTAGAGATTCAGCAGCTGACATGAGTACCTGTGAACAGAGTATAGTTGTGAGGAATTTGGAGAGGTCATATGCGTTCTCAGAAGGTTTCGTAAAAAGAACAAGTTTGAGGAATTTGACCAGATGAGTCTTGAAGAATTTCACTAAGCGTTCTTTGTCTTAGGTTCCAGAGATGTGTAGATCAAAAATCCACACATTTAAGGAATCTTGAAGAAAAGCATAGCTTAGAGAAACGAATCAAGAATAGATGATATGTGAGGTGTTTTAGTGTGTGAGGATTTGAAGAAAAAACACCTTTGCAAATTTTGTAGAAAACATTCGAATCAAAGAGGGCAGTAAAAGTAACTTTTAATTACCCTGGATGAAGAACACGACGAACTGAGAGATGGAGAGGTGAAGTTCGTCTGTGTAGATCTTCCACGCCCTAACTCGGCGGAGGAAGACGGCTACGGTGGCGGCGGAGTGAAGATTTCTGCGGCCGACGGGAGTACGACGGCGACGAGGTCGAGGCGGTGAAGCTCTTCCTCACCGGCGACGATGAAGTAGCGGCGGCGCTAGGGTTTGAGAAGCTCGAGCTGGAGAGAGGTCGAGCGGAGTAAAAGAAGTGAGGAAGGGGAGAGGGGTATTTATAGCCATGGTGAAAACCGTTCGCTCGAAGAATTTGGACGAACATGCCCCTGACCCTTTACATTCGCATGACATGTGTCACCCACGTACTGAGAAGTGGAGATCGTGTTAGATCGTGGGTGAGTGGATAAGTATGTCGTGGGATGCGGAACGGTTTGAGCGGCAAAGCCGAAAATTGGATAAGATAAGTTAAAAGTTCCGTTCGCAATTTCTTCAGCTGACAAGGACACAGTGAAGATTTTGAACGAGTTTCAAATAGAACGCACATGAAGAATTTGTGAACAGATTGGGTTGAGTATAGCATAGAGGGGGAAGGGTCCGATCACATTCACTTAGCAGAAAAACCAACTTGAAGAGCTATAAGTGAATGATGTAGAGGACATAAACTATATATATATATATATATATATAGAGAGAGAGAGAGAGAGTAACACTATTCTAATCCCAGGTTTAGAATAGTTATTTGAATCACAACGCGTCCTATATATAGGCGCTGGCGGGATCCTTCCCGAACTAAAAACCACCGAGCCGGAAAAAGAAAAAAACTACCCACCCCGCGTCTCCAACCTCGTAGCCCACCCACCCGACCAACACGTTTCCACCAGGAGGTCGCCGACGCCACCCCACCCCGTGCGCCACCGCCCCTGCCTCCCCCGACGTGCTGCCACCCCCTCCTCCATCGCGCCGCTGCCCCCGCATCATCCAGCACGAGGCCACCCCTCCTCCTTCGGCACACCGCATCCCCTGCCTCCTCCAGCGCTCAGATTTGTGGGATCTGGCGGTTGCTCACGGCGGTGCTGCTCCGATGAGCCTCCGTCCCCAAGTGCGACACGGAAAATGGCCTCCTCCCTATTGTTCATCCTCCATCCACCGAGCACGGCGAATCCACGATGACCTCCTCTCTCCCATCCTCTTCTCTGCGCTGGTAGGCGTTTGTGAAGTTCGACATGGCCAGCCACGTGAGTTTGATTCTGCCGTGCCCTGCGCCCCTGCCCTGCCTCCACCCACCAGAGGAGGCCTAGCTCCGAGCCACCACCTGCGCACAGCTGCCGCCGTGACGCACCTTCCCCAATCCCACCGGGCGGCGCCACCAGCAACCCCTCCCCAACCACATGTCAGATCTAGCGCCGGCGTCAGGCACCCCTCTTCCTTCACGTCCTCTTGCTCCGATGGCTCGCCCCTACCCTCCCCGGTCTTCGACTCCCGATGAAGCCCCGACCATGTTGTTGGTGGCAGATGCTCCAACGGTAGGCTCACTCCCCACGGTGTGATTGAACTTCAGTACAAGGGGGAGTAGAACCGCCGGAGATGCTCGTGTCAATTCCTTCCAACGACCTTTGTCCACACCTCGTCGCTGGCGTGAGGTATATATATATACAGGTGACATATATATACAACATGGTCGCTGGGAGGTGTATACAACATTGTCGACGACGAGGCTACCTGTATATATACCATCATCCTCTACCCCTAGATCCTAGTATTCTTTCCTCCACACCACAAAGGATGACAAAGAGATCTTGGTTGACGCTGCTCTTCTTCTACCGGGTTCAAAAACGAGGTTCAGCTTGTGTAACGCCCTCGATGCGGCTATATCTCCCACGTGTCGAAGCATGACTTAGAGGCATAACCACATTGAAAGCAATGTCGCAAGTGAGGTAATCTTCACACAATCCATGTAATACATAAGGGAAAGAGTTACATAGTTGGCTTACAATTGCCACTTCACACAATTACATGAATAAAGCATTACATCATCCAGATACAAACAAGGTCCGACTACGGAACCAAAATAAAAGAAGAACCCCAAATGTGACAAGGTCCCCGATCGATCCCAACTAGGCTCCACTACTAATCAACTAGAACGAAACAATACAAAGGACAAGATCTTCATCGAGCTCCTCCTGAGCTTGGTTGCATCATCTGCACGGACTCATCGGCACCTGCAAGCTGGTTTTGGAAGTATCTGGGAGCCACGGGGACTCCGCAATCTCGCACCCTCGCGATCAAGACTATTTAAGCTTATAGGAAGGGTAAAAGGTATGAGGTGGAGCTGCAGCAAGCGACTAGCATATATGGTGGCTATCAGACGCAAATGAGAGCGAGAAGAGAAGGCAAAGCACAATCTAGAAACTATGATCAAGAAGTGATCGTAGAACAACCTACGTCAAGCATAACTCCAACACCGTGTTCACTTCCCGGACTCTGCCGGAAAGAGACCATCACGGTTACACACGCGGTTGATGCATTTTAATTAAGGTCAACTTCAGGTTTTCTACAACCGGACGTTAACAAATTCCCATCTGCCCATAACCGCGGGCACGGCTTCCGAAAGTTCAAATCCCTGCAGGGGTGTCCCAACTTAGCCCATGACAAGCTCGCACGGTCAACGAAGGATATTCCTTCTAGCGGGAAGACCCGACCAGACTCGGAATCCCGGTTACAAGACATTTCGACAGGGTAAAACTAAACCAGCAACACCGCCCGAATGTGCCGACAAATCCCGATAGGAGCTGCACATATCTCGTTCTCAGGGCACACTCAAATTAGCTCTCCATACAACTAAAACCAAACCTCAAGTTTCCCCGAGGGGGCGCTGCACAGGACTCTAGTTTGGACCAACACTCAGAGGAGCACTGGCCCGGGGGGGGGGGGTTTAAAATAAAGATGACCCTTGAGTCTGCAGAACCCAAGGGAAAAGAAAAGGCTAGGTGGCGAATGGTAAAACCAATGTTGGGCATTGCTGGAGGAGTTTTATTCAAGGCGAACTGTCAAGGGGTTCCCATTATTACCCAACCGCGTAAGGAACGCAAAATCCGGGAACATAACACCGATATGACGGAAACTAGGGCGGCAAGAGTGGAACTAAACACCAGGCATAAGGCCGAGCCTTCCACCCTTTACCAAGTATATAGATGCATTAATTAAATAAGATATATTGTGATATCCCAACAAGTAAACATGTTCCAACAAGGAACAACATCTCCATGTTCCAACAAGGAACAAACTTCAATCTTCACCTGCAACTAACAACGCTATAAGAGGGGCTGAGCAAAGCGGTAACATAGCCAAACAACGGTTTGCTAGGACAAGGTGGGTTATAGGCTTGGTTCACAAAATGGGAGGCATGATAAGCAAGTGGTAGGTATCGCAGCATAGGCATAGCAAAAGAGCGAGCAACTAGCAAGCAAAGATAGAAGTGATTTCGAGGGTATGGTCATCTTGCCTGAAATCCCGCAAGGAAGAAGAACGAGTCCATGAAGAAGACAAATGAACGTAGATGAACGGATCCTCACAACACGACGTTATCGGAACCAACCCGAAGAAGCAACACCGGAAAGAAGCAAACAATCATAGTAAAACAACCACCACATAACATGGCATGATGCACAACCAAGTATGATGCATTTCCGGTTTAATGAAGCATGGCATGGCAAAGTGTACAAGAAATCCTACAAATTAAGTGGATCTCATTATGCAACGGAGTTGCATATTGAAGAAAACACCACATGACTTATTTAGTTCTCTCTCATTTATGTACCCAACAATATTAAATGTTGTTAAACATGGCAAGAGGGGAAGCATGATGAAACTATCTAATCTAGACAAGTTTAAATGAGGCCGGAACAACAAAACAACAAGTCCGGAAACTCCTCATATGCATATATTAGGTTTGGTACTGTTCTGCCCTAAACACAATTTTAGAGTTGTTAAACATGCAAAGTAAGGTCACCATGATAAACTTGGCATTTTTCCACCCCATTTACATATAAAGTTTATTAAATTCCGAGTTATGGTTATTTAGTTATGAATTAAACCATTTTAGCATGGCATAGGAGCAAATTTAAATAAACAACATTTTAAACATCTCAAACATGCATGAAAGTTGGGTATTATTAAACTAGACAAGATTCTAAGCATTTTACATATTTAAACCATTTTAATCCGAAGCACGGTTCAAGAGTTATTAATGCATGAACATGGAGGGGTAATCTGTAAATATGCAGTTCTCTAGATAATAGGAAAATTCGTCCTGGCAGGAAAAAAAACAACAGGGGCCGAAACTAGCAGGCTCGATGGAACAGGGGATCTGGAGGGCTTCTCACCCATGGGCTCGGCCCAGTAGGAAGCAGAGGAGGCCGGATGGGGCAGCGGTTGGACCGGCCCGACTGAGGCCCACGCGGCACTGGATTAGACGTGCCCTTGCCGATCCCACTGGATCTAGGCAGGGACGAGCGCGGTCAACGGAGGCATCTCTCCCGCTCGTTCATGAAGCAGAGGTCGCAGGGGAACGGCGGCCGAGCAGCAGCGGAGGGCGGCGGATCCAGCGGGCGACGCGGCAGGGGAAGCAGGAGCCATCAACGTCGTCTCCGTCGCGGATGCAGGCGCGCGGCGGTGCAGGCTCGTTCGACAGGGAAACAGCAGCAGTGGCGCACTCGACCAAGATGAGGCCTGCCGGCGGGGGTTCCGGGCAAGGGGCAAGGTCCACGCGGGCGCGGTGGATCTGGCCAGTCCGAGGTTCAGGGAGGCGATTCCTGGCGACGAGGAACTCCGGAAGAACGGATTGGAGGAGCTCGGCGAGGGAATCAACCATAGCGTGAAGCTCCTGGTTCCTGCGGGGCAGAGAAAAAAACTAAGAGAAAGAAAAAGATGCAGGGAAGGAGAAGAAGGGAACGGGCCAGGGGAAGCGACCTGATGGTTGAGGTCCCTGGTGGTGGTGCTCCGGTGGCGGCGAACCCCGGCGAGGCGATCTGCGGGAGGAGAGCATGGGAGGGGCTCCAAGAGAATGTCCTCTTCTCTGGGACGAGAGGAGGCAGAAGAGAGCGAAGGTTGGTTGGTAGCTGAAATCGAGGAGGGAATCGGTGGCTGGTTCGAGTGGATCGAGGGGAGGATATGGTTGGCCCTTTGCTGAAAACAAGGGAGATGGTCGGCTCGGCTAGATCGGGAGGGATCCCGAGGAAAAACAAAGTGGCGGCGGCGCGAGGGAAGGGAGGAAGGGACAAGCTAGGAATAGGGTTTAGGATAATATATATAGCGAGGGGATTAGGATAGGGTTAATTGGACCCTCCGATTTAGATCGAGCGGTCGAGAAAAATAGGTTAGGAAGTCTAATAAACAAAACAGAGATGTTTTGTAGACGTTTGGGGATGATCCGAACACAGCGGTAACGATTGTCCGAGTCGGGTTCGGGACAACTTTGGACGCGCACGTGAGGGGGGCCGCAGGCTGACGAGAGAGGTTAGGTTAGGCCTGGCGGTAGGTCGTGGGCTGTGTAGACGGTCTCGAGCTGAGAGGAGAGAAGAGAGGGAGGCCCGCCGACTGTTTCTGGAGACCGAAAACGTCCGATGTTAGACCGGCTACTATTGCCGCTATATTTATCCGTTGGGGCATCAAACGGACTCCGAATGCGATGAAACTTGGCAGGCGGTCTACTGACAACAAAACAACACCGCATGCCAACTTTCAACCCATCCTAAGAACATTTTCCGGCCACTTATAAAATAATATTTCGGACATGTCGCGGGCGTGTGCAAGTGTGTCTGGGCTCAGAACGGACAACGGAAGGAACTGGGAGAACCCGGACGGATGCAAGTTTTAAAACATGATGATGCAATACACATGATGACATGACAAGATGCAACATGCAAGCGAATGACAAGGCAACAACAGCAAATAACTGGTGGACACCTGGCACAACGGACTCGGGGCGTTACAGCTTGCTGGTTCCTACCTCCACTACACCGGACAATAGAGAGATAAAAAAGTTTGATGCTTACTTATTTTTCTACAGCGTCAGATTCAAAAAGTTCAGCTTCGCCCCTGGTTGAAGTTCAGTTGTCACTGAAGCTTATGTTGTTCATGACCGTGTGGTTGTAGAACATCCATGCATGTCGAGTAATTTTCTCATGCCAGTTCAGTTACAATAGCAGCTCCAGTGTGGCAGTAGGCGATGGTGAAAACTGAAGTCTGAAATGAGTGTTGCTGAGTACATCTGGCAGCATATATTCTGAAGTTTGTTGGTGAAAAACAAATGCTAGAACATCAGTTGGTGTCATTGGGGTCGTGCGGGCAAGCAACATTCTCCCCCTGGTGTACTCTCTCTGTCTCTTTCTCTTTGCAATTCTAATCTATTTGTAGATTCTATCTCACATACCCGACCATAGTAGCAGACTAGTAGTGTTGTATGGTCAGCTGCGTAAGGGAGTTTGTGGAGTGCACTACTATGTCTAGTTGAACTCACATGGATTACTTTTATAAGTCTAAACTACTTTTGGAAATTTGAGCGTGGTGTTCCTTCAGGAAGCCATTTTCCTTTTAGAAAGATCTACATTCCGTGAGTCTACTTACATCTTTCTTCATTAAAAGAGATAAAGTTCATTTATACGAGTACATATGTAGATCTAGTGTGCATTCTATTTTCAGTTTGGAAGTTGAGGAAAAATATGTAAGTTCAAAAAAACATTGGGGAAAACCATGTAAAAATTCACGCAGGAAGTTCAGCATTAAAAATTGACGAAGTTCAAACGAGAACAAAAGGAAGAAAGTATCACGGCACAAAAAATAAAAAAAGGATCACCCCATGAAACATAGTAAGTTTTGATCCTAAAAAAAACATAGTAAGTTTGAAGAATAAAACAAACTATTATTTTTGAGTAAGTTTAACCTGTGAACCCAAAAAAATTGACGAGAATAATAGTTTATAAAAATGAATTTTCACCATTTCTAAATAAAAAGAATTAAAAGTTCAAATTAAAAATAACAAAAGTGGTTCCATGTTTACTACAAAACTCAGCTTTCTCGTCAATAAATAATAAAATCTAGAAGTGCAAATTAAAACCAGAGAGTAGTTTGATGTTTATATACAAGGAAAAAAACAAGTGTTACCTAGAAAAATGTTAACTATCGCAGTTCAAATTTAATAAATTACAGAGCTCAAGGAAAATATTATGTGTGTACAAAAAAGTACAAGCTGTGTAAGGTTGAGCTCCGCAATGTCGCATTCACACCGGTAGCACTACACACACACACATTGCTCCTTGCGCATGCATGGTTTTTTTTCTCTATTAACTAGCATGATTGGTGAATGTGTGAAGTCCTGCTACTACTAATAGAGAAGGAAAATTGCTCCTAAAAAACATAAGCTTTCCAATAGTATATCATACACGTAATTTCCATAATGTAATTTGAATGTTTTTTGTGTATCGTTCAAAACAACTTTTACCGTGTTGAAAAGACGCTCTTAACCCATCATGATTTTTCTAGAAAAATTAGAGCTCATTTCAAAGTGAAAACAATTAGAAGTTCACGTACTACATGGTGTGTGTATTCATTTGAGAAAATAAGAGTTTTTGTTATTACATTACATTTACAAAAATAGAGATTTACAAAAACTTACGAGGACGTTGATATTTAGAAAATCTGAAAGTTCAAAATAAATTAAGCAAGAAGTTCAAATAAAAATGTACTTCAAAAATCTTTATAAAAAAGGGATTTCTCCCGTTCATAAAAAATCAGAGAAGTTCTAATTAAAAAGGAGGAACATTTCAAAAGAATTTATAAAAAAAGGTTTTCCCAATTATAAAATAAAACTAGTAGTTTAAATTAAAATAATGGTGCGGTTCAATGTTTGTAGGACTTTCCCTGTTACTAACCAATGAAACTAAGAAGTTCAAATTTTAAAAATAATGAAGTTCGATGTCTATAAAAAAATTATATTTTTCTCATCACTAAAAGAATACAACCAAGAACCAAAGTGGAAACAATCAGAAGTTCATGTACTACATGGTGTGTGTTTTATATGAGAAAAAGTGAATAAAAAGGCAAAGTCCAAAATTTGTGTTGCTAGAAGTTCAAGTCCTCCGCCGGAGAAAGATAAAAAATTGTTGTGAGAGAGTTTGAACAAAAATACATGACAGAAGTTCAAGGTGAAAACAACGGGAAGTTCAGCTACTACACAAAACGTGTTTCAGATAAGAATAGAAAACAAAAAGCTTAAAAGATTTGTGGCAAGAAGTTCACGTGCTCCTCCCAGTGAAGTTCAAGATCTCTAGTGCAAGACGTCCGACCTTCAATTACATGTAAAAAACAAGCAAAAAACGACGTTGTTTTTGCCATTTTTAAAACTGCTCTCAAACGACAATGAATTTGTATTGTCTGTCTACATGAAAAAGTTGCTTCTATTCATAAGATTTCCAATGGTATATTATATGCCACATTTCGATAGATGGTTTAAAAGTCCTATGTATACGTTAAAAACATTTTACGCATTCAAAAAATAATTTTCATACTTGAACTTCACTCTGTTTTTAACTTCACTCTGTTTTCTTGAATTTCAGTAGAATGCGAAGTTCATATTTCAGAAATTCTTAAAGTTCACGTGTACCACATACTGAATAAATTCATCTATGAACAAAAAACGGACCGCCCAGGCCATTATAAAAAAGCTCAATGTGCTTTTAAAAAAGAAAAATCAAACCGACATTTGAAAATGTGCAGCAGAAGTTCATGTCAAACTAACGGGGCGATTCAACGTTTATTCTTGAAAAAGTGGAGAAAATTGTACATGCTTTGTAGGTCAAAAGTTTGGCTTTAATTTATGTTTTGCGAAGGTCAAAATGTTGTGTTCAAGAAGGTCAAGTGTGTTATCTTAGCAAGTTCAAAAATAAATTTAAACATGCAAGAAAAGAAAAAGAAAGGTAGAAGTTCAATTTGTAAAGATGACATGGTTCAACGTGTAAACCAATGTTGAAAGAAAACAAAAAGAAAAGGAGAAGTTCAATTTCTAAATATGAAGCGGTTCGACGTGCAAACCAATGTTGAAAGAAAACAAAAAGAGAGGAGAAGTTCAATTTCTCAAGATGACGTGGTTCGACGTGCTAAACAATGTTGAAAGAAAACAAAAACGAAAAGGAGAAGTTCAATTTCTAAAGATGACGTGCTTTGACGTGCAAACCAATGCAAAAACACACACAAAAATGTTGTTTTGGTGTCTTAAAATATTTTTGTTCATAAAAAAGATTAAGAAGAAAACAGGAAGTCCATATTAAAAAGATGGAGAAGTTGGATGATCATAGAAAAGTCAAATTTCCCTCGTTATGAAACAATGGAAGCAAGAAGTTCAAAAATAAAATAACAAGAAGTTCAACTTTTAAAAATGGAGCGCTTCAAAATTCACAAAAAAGGATTAAGAAATTCATATTAATATTTATAAAAAACTTAGATATTTTCACGTAACCGAGAGAAGTTCAGGTTGATAAACAACCAGAAGTTCGCATTCTACACGGTGTGCATTTTGTATTAAAAAGGAATAAAAATGCAAAAGCTAAATTTGTTGTCGTTATAAGTTCAAGTACTCCGTCAGAGAAAGTTAAAAAAATTATTGTGAGAGAGGTTTGTACAACAAGAATATCATTTGTGTAACACTGACGAATGGATGAGAAAATTACAAACGAAAATACGTCACAGAAGTTCAACGTGAAAACACCATGAAGTTCAACTACTACGCTGAATGAATTTCAGATGAAAAACTTTTAAAATCATCACGAGTATGAAAAAATGATCAACACGGGAAAGTTATGTGCTTACAGCAGCTTTCCACTGGTATATCACTTGCTCAATTCCGGTGAGTGGATGGAGAGTTACGAGCAGTGGATGGAGACCTACGAGCAAAAAAATCACATGAAAAACAGAGTGAAGTTCAGGTACACGCGCCGAGAAGTTCAGGTTCTTCACGCGCTGCATTTTCGAAGAACCGGTTTCGCTATAAAGGCAGAACGCATGATCCCGCTGTTTTTGAAATTACTTGAAAATGGCTAGGAATCAGAGAAAACCATCAACATGAAAAAGTTTCACATTTTCCATAGCTTTTCTGCGGTATATTATTTGCCCCATTCTGATAAAGTTTCTAGAAATTACGGCAAAAATACGTTTTTCGCCATTTTCAAAATTGACTTAAAACCGTAAAGAATTGGGAGAAACAATACATACCAAAAATTTTCGCATTTGTCCAAGCTTTCCAACGCCATATCATTTGCTGCATTCGGACGAACGGTTAAAAAATTAGCTCGAAAATACGAACTCGGTAGGACTTGGACCATTTTCTAAATTACTCTTAAACCATTCAAAATTAGAAAAAAAACTTTCAAGATGAAAAAGTAGCGCATTTTCATAAGCTTTCCAATGCCGTATTATATGCCTCCATTGGGTTAGCCGTTTAGAAATGACATCGAAAAAACGAACTCAGCTGTTCGGTTTATGAAATTTTACGTTTTTTCAAATTACTCTTTAACCATAGGGAATTAGAGAAAACTTTCAACATGTGTAAGGAGCGGTTTTGCAGCAGCTTTCCAACGCCATATTATATGCCTCATTCCGATAAACGGTTTAGAAATGTGATCGAAAATACGATTCACGTTTTTTGTGCGAAGAAAAAAACGGTTTTCAAAACTGCTCTTAGACCGCTTATATTTTACCAAAAATTTAAGTTGGGTCATGATATTGGTGTCCATAGCTTTCCAACGGTATATCGCAAGCCCCATTTGGGCAATGTTGGCGGAAGTTCAACCTAGTTCACAGGGAAGTTCAACGTACTACTAGCGGGGCAGGTCAGGTTGTGATCAGAATATTATTCTGATCCCGTGATCAGAATAGTGTTTATATATATGTGTGTATATATATAGCCAATGAAGAAGAACAACGGAAACAATGAAGACAATGCAAAGTTGAAGATTTGAACAACTGAGGAATTTCAACTTTTGGTGGTGGCGTGACCCACCGTATAAGAATGATGATTTTAGACACCGCGTATAATTATCGTAGGGTTCTGAGAATCAAATTCTTCGTTAATTTCTTCACACTTAGAGTGTTATTCTTCAATGATTGAAGAAAAACGTTTCTTCATGTGTTGCACATCTAAGTCATCAATTTTGCATAAGTGTTAGGATGAGTGTCCTTTTCAGAGAAAGATTCTAGGATATTTAGCTCACACCGCAACTTGCTAAATCTCTTCTCATCCAAGGGCTTTGTGAAGATATCGGCTAGCTGTTCTTCAGTCTTCACATGTTCAATAGAAATGTCGCCCTTCAACACATGATCACGAAGAAAATGATGACGAATCTGAATGTGCTTAGTCTTCGAGTGCTGAACTGGGTTTTGAGCAATCTTGATGGCACTCTCATTGTCACAGAAGAGAGGCACATTCTTCATGTTGA
Source organism: Triticum urartu (assembly GCF_056163025.1). Taxonomy (NCBI): domain Eukaryota; kingdom Viridiplantae; phylum Streptophyta; class Magnoliopsida; order Poales; family Poaceae; genus Triticum; species Triticum urartu. The sequence continues at coordinate 311,844,915 of NC_141877.1, forward strand.
CACCGTAGTCCTTAAGAGTTTACTTCATCCATAGCAATTGAGCACAACAAGAACCAGCGGAAATATACCCAGCTTCAACAGTAGATAGTGATACGCAGTTCTGTTTCTTCGAGGATGAACAGACCAAAGATCGTCCGAGGAAATGGCATGTACCAGATGTTGACTTGTGGTCCACACGATCACCAGCATAGTCAGAGTCAGAATATCCAATGAGATCAAAAGCCGAGCCCTTGGGGTACCATAATCCAAGTGTTGGTGTGTGAGCTAGATATCGAAGAATATGCTTCACAGCCTTATGGTGTGATTCCTTCGGTGTAGCTTGAAATCGGGCACACATGCAAACACTAAGCATTATATCTGGCCTAGATGCATATAAGTACAATAAAGAACCAATCATGGATCAGTATACCTTATGATCAAAGTCAATACCATTTTCATCAGTGCACAGATGGCCATTTGTGGGCATAGGAATTTTGACGCCTTTGCAATCTTGCATGCCGAATTTCCTCAGTACATCCTTGAGGTAGTTCTCCCGAGATATGAATATGCCATTGCGTTGTTGATGAATTTGAAGACCTAAGAAGAATTTTAATTCTCCCATCATAGACATTTGATATTCTTCACTCATCATGTAGGCAAATTCATCACTATAACGTTGGTCAGTACAGCCAAAGATAATATCATCAACATATACTTGGCACACAAACAATTCACCATCATAAGATTTAGTGAAAAGATTAGGGTCGAGTGAACCGGGTTTGAAGCCTTTCTTCATGAAGAATTCCTTCAAGGTAACATACCACGCCCGTGGGGCCTGCTTGAGGCCATAGAGGGCCTTGTTGAGTCTAAAGACTTTGTCAGGATTCTTTGGATCTTCAAAACCTGGGGGTTGAGCAACATATACTTCTTCCTCAAGCTTACCATTGAGGAATGCACTTTTCACATCCATTTGATATAAAGTGATATCATGATGGTTAGCATAAGCAAGTAATATGCGAATAGCCTCAAGTCTAGCAACAGGTGCAAAAGTTTCATCGAAATCAATTCCTTCAACCTGTGTGTAGCCTTGAGCTACGAGCTGTGCCTTATTCCTCACCACAAGGCCATTTTCATCTTGCTTGTTGCGGTAGATCCACTTTGTGCCAATGATATTGTGCTTGCAAGGATCTGGACGTTTGACCAGTTCCCAAACATTGTTGAGCTTGAACTGATGTAGTTCTTCTTGCATGGCCTAAATCCACTCAGGCTCCAGAAATGCTTCATCTACCTTAGTGGGCTCTGTGATAGTGACAAAAGCATAGTGCCCACAAAAGTTAGATAAATGTGAAGCTTTTGAGCGTGTGAGAGGACCTGGCGCTTTGATGTCATTGATGATCTTTTCAACTTGCACTTCTTTTGCAATGCGAGGATGAGCTAGTTGTCGTTGAGGAATTTGATCAGCATTCTCTTCAGCACCATTTTCTTCAGTATTTTCTTCAGGTGTATTAGCTCGACGTTCTTCATGTTCTGGAATGAATTCTTCAGCAGATTCTTTAGTAGGAATGACATCCTCAGTAGCCTTGTACTTGATAGTTTCCTCAGGTGCTGGTTCATCTATCACAGTAGGTAGGTGCTCTCTTTGCAATCCATTAGTTTCATCGAACCGCACATCTACAGTTTCAACAACCTTGTGAAGAACGTTGTTTAAGACTCTGTAGGTGTGTGAGTCCTTTCCGTAACCAAGCATAAAACCTTCATGTGCTTTCGGTGCAAATTTTGAGTTGTGACGAGGATCTCTAATCTAACATTTAGCACCGAAGATTTTGAAATAACTTACATTGGGTTTCTTATCAGTGAGGAGTTCATAGGCAGTCTTCTTGAAGAATTTGTGAAGATATACTCTGTTGATGATGTGGCACGCAGTATCAATTGCCTCAATCCAGAAACGATGATGCATTTTGTATTCATCAAGCATAGTGCGAGCCATCTCAGCAAGAGTCCTGTTCTTGCGCTCCACGACACAGTTCTGCTGAGGAGTATAAGGAGCAGATAACTCATGAGTAATACCAAGTTCATCAAGGTAGTCATCTAGACCAGAATTCTTGAACTCAGTTCCATTGTCACTTCTGATGTGCTTGATCTTCACACCAAAGTTGGTTGAAGCCCTCGAGGAAAATCGTTTGAAGACTTCCTGCACTTCATGTTTGTAAGTAACAATGTGTACCCATGTGTATCGAGAGTAATCATCAACAATAACAAAGCCATGTTGAGATGCATCATTTGAAACAGCAGAATAATGATTAGGACCGAAGAGATCCATGTGAAGCAATTCAAATGGACGAGTGGTGGTCATGATAGTCTTTGATGGATGCTTAGCCTTTGTCATCTTCCCAGCTTCACAGTCTCCACATAGGTGATCCTTGAGGAATTTGACATTCTCGATGCCGAGGACATGCTTCTTCTTCGCAAGCGTGTGTAGATTCCTCATGCCTGCATGACCAAGTTGTCGATGCCAGAGCCAGCCTTCTGAAGCTTTTGCAAGTAGACACACGGCTGGTTGTGGTCCTGTAGAGAAATCAACAATATACAGATCTCCTCTCCTAAAGCCTTCGAAGACTTTGGAATTGTCAGCTTCCATAACCACAACACAATGGTACTTGTCAAAGACAACAACCATATCAAGATCGCAAAGCATTGAGACAAACATGAGGTTGTATCCTAAGGACTCGACAAGCATGACTTTGTCCATGTGTCGATCCTTTGTGATCGCAACCTTACCTAGACCCAATACTGGACTTTTGCCTTTGTCGGCAAAGATGATATGCTTCATATGCGACGGAGATAATGGAGCATCCATCAATAGATTCTTGTCACCAGTCATGTGATTTGTACATCCACTATCGAGGACCCACTCAGTGGCTTTGGGTTTATCATCCTGCAGATGAATTAGTGCAACTTACGAACTCATATACTTCATCAGTGAAGAATATGACATCAATTCATCAGATCAATTTCATCAAGCAAAAGAACAGATAAAGCAGTATGAGGACGTGAGAAATGAAAGTTCATTTCTTCATGATTAGCCTGCGTCCTTTCAGGCATACTCAGGTCTCCAACAAATTCTTCAGACGATTACATATGTCTGGAGACCTGACCCTGCAGAAGAGATTAGTTCTTTTTCTTCACCACCCACATATGAAGGGTGGCAAAGAGTTCATCACTCTGCGAGCTCCATATGAGAAAGGTGGCATAGAAGCTAGTCCATTTCGTTTCACATAAGAGGAGTTAGGATAAGCATATGAATAAGCAAAGAAATTCTTTGAGGACTTATGAACATGATGATTAGAAGAATAATGCTCATATTCATAGCCCTTAGCTCTTCCCTGCGAAACAGAGTTGTTAGCACGATGATACTCATGTGAGGGCTTTGATCCTTTTGAGGAATTTGGTCCATATGAAGAATTTGATCTGGGGTTCCTATTCTTCATAGGTGGTGTCCTGAGGACATTCACCTGAAGACTTTCAAGGCACCTTTTGGGAACCCAGATTTTCTTCATAAGGGGACCGTTCCTGCAGTTAGTGCCAACATATCTAGCAAATACTTCACCATTCTGACTTTTAAACAGTTTATAGTTGGAGTCAAATGACTCATCGTCAGAACGAGGAGATTCACATGCAAATCCATATAAGTTAGATGGATCAACTGGAGGTCCCTTTGCAGCAACCCATGTAGTTTTGGGGTACTGCTCAAGCTTCCAATATGTACCATCAACATTGAGTTTCCTCTCAAAGGCAATACCCTCTTTCCTAGGGTTCCTGTTGAGGATCTGCTTTTTAAGCACATCACAAAGAGTCTGATGCCCTTTGAGGCTTTTGTACATGCATGTCATGTACAATTCCTTCAGCCCTGCATTGTCAGTGATACTAGCAATGTCCTCAGATGAGGAATTAGTGATAGCAGAGGCATGTGAAGAATTTGAAACATTAGCAGCATTTGAACATTCAGGTGAAGAATTAGCAGATTCACGTTCAATGCACTTCAAGCATGGAGGAACAAATTCTTCCTGAGAAGCGTTGATTTATTGAGCAAGTAATGAATCGCGCTCCTTCTGAAGACCTTCATAACTCACTCTTAGCTTCTCAAGATCTTGCTTTCTTTGAAGAAATTCATAAGAAAGCTTCTCATAATTAGATAAGAGAGTGTTATGATGACCTTGAAGGTTGTCAAACCTGGTCTGAAGTCTCTGAAGATTTTCAGTCAAGGATTTAGTGCGATCCATTTCTTCACCCAACATATCATCACTTTTGTCTAGCATGTTTTGAACCTTTTCAAAAGCCCTTTGTTGTTTTACAGCAATCTTATCAAGTTTAGAATAGCTGGGCTTGAGGTTTTCATCAGATTCATTCTCACTTGATTGAGAGGAGGTGTATTTGAGTACCTTGGCACCCTTTGCCATGAAGCAATAGGTGGGAGCGTAGTCATCATTGCCTTCATCAGCCTTTTTCGTGAGGTCATTTTCTTTAGAGTTGAAGATAGACTTGCTGACGAATGCAGTAGCGAGGGCTAGGCTTGCCACACCGGATTCGGATTCCTCAGATCCCTCCTCTTCCTCATTTTCTTTAGATTCAGCCTCAGAGTCCATTTCCTTGCCAATGAATGCCCAAGCCTTTTTGGAGCTGCTCTTCTTGTGAGATGAAGACTTTGAGGATTTTGATGATGAAGTTTTGTGGATTTCTTCTTTTTCTTCGCATCATCAGAACTATAATCCTTGTACTTCTTCTTCTTTGATTCCTTTTCCCACTGAGGACAATCTTGAATGTAGTGCCCAGGTTTCTTGAATTTGTGACAGAGCCTCCTCTTGTAGTCACTGGTTGAGGAATCATTGCTCCTTGAGGGTCTTCCAAAGCGACCACGTCTTGAGAACTTTTGGAACTTCTTCACGAGCAGTGCTAGCTCATGGCTTAGTTCTTCAGGATCACCAAGGCTGCTACCAGAGTCTTCATCTTCGGACTCAGATACTGCCTTGGCCTTCAGTGCACGTGATCTGCCATAGCTCGAACCATAGAGATCTCTTTTTTCAGCAAGTTGGAACTCATGAGTATTTAGCCTCTCGAGAATATCAGTGGGATCAAGTGACTTGTAATCAGCATGTTCTTGTATCATCAATGCCAGAGTGTCAAATGAGGAGTCAAGCGATCTTAGCAATTTCTTCACCACCTCATGGTCGGTGATGTCAGTGGCACCAAGTGCTTGAAGCTCATTTGAGATGTCAGTGAGGCGATTGAAGGTTTGTTGAACATTTTCATTGTCGAGTCTTTTGAAGTGGTTGAAGAGATTGTGAAGAACATCAACTCGAGAGTCACGCTGTGTTGAGACTCCTTCATTCACTTTGGACAGTCTATCCCAGATAAGCTTGGCAATTTCCAAAGCACCCACTCTTCCATACTGTCCTTTGCGCAGATGGCCACATATGATATTCTTCGCTTGAGAATCGAGTTGCTTGAATCTCTTCACATCAGCAGCATTCAGAGAAGGTGTGACTAAGGGAACACCATTTTCCACAACATACCAGAGATCGTTATCAATTGCTTCAAGATGCATTCGCATCTTATTCTTCCAGTAGGGGTAGTCCGTCCCATCGAAGGTAGGACACCCAGCAGAGACCTTGATCATACCTGCGGTCGACATAACTAAAACTCCAGGCGGTTAAACCAAAATCACACAGAACAAGGGAGTACCTTGCTCTAATACCAATTGAAAGTGCGTTATATCGACTAGAGGGGGGTGAATAGGGGATTTTTATGAATTCTTCACTTAGGAATTTGCAGGTGAGGAAATTCCTTAGCGAAGAACTGCTAGTGGCGGAATAAGTACTCAAAAGTAAACATAACAGAACACAAGCATAGTCATCATGATGAAATGAAGACAGGCACATAGTACAGAAAGCGTAAGCACAGGATAGGACAGGATGAAGACAAACAGACTGAAGAAATTTGAACTGAGGAAATTGAGAAAATCTTCAGTCAAAGTCTTCAAGCACAGATATGAACAAGCACACAACGCAGTTATGAGGAAATGAAAGAGTTGAAGAAATAGAACCAGTAAGCTTGGTGAAGACAATGATTTGGTAGACCAGTTCCAACTGCTATCTCAGTTGTACATCTGGTTAGGGCGACTAGGTATGTAAACCTGAGGACACACAGTCCCGGACACCCAGTCCTGAACACGCAGTCCAGGACACTCAGTCCTCACCGTATTCCCCTTGAGCTAAGGTCACACAGACCTCGCCCAATCACTCGTGGTAAGACTTCAGGTGACTTCCGAACCTTCACAAACTTGGTCACTCGGCGATCCACAATTCCTCTTGGATGCTCTAGACCATGACGCCTAACCATCTGGAAGAAGCACAGTCTTCAAAGGTAACAAGCGTCGGATCCATGCAGGATCAATCTCTTCAGTGATTCTCAATCACTTGGGGTTTGTAGGTGTTTGTGTTTGGGTTTTCCTCACTTGATGATTTTCGCTCAAAATCCTCGGAGGATGGGTTGCTCTCAAATGACAAGTGTCAGTTTCTCTCGGAGCAGCCAACCAGCTAGTGGTTGTAGGGGGCGGCTATTTATAGCCTAGGGAGCAGCCCGACATGATAAGACATAAATGCCCTTCAATGATATGACCGTTAGGTGGGTAGATATTTTGGGACAGCTGGCTCATAGCACAGCAACGGTCGGAATTTTGAGTAGCAAAATCCTCAGGGCTATCATGTTCCTCATTGTGTAGGTAATCCGCACTGGCTAATTCCTAACTCCTCGGTTAGAACAAATTCCTTAGAGACCAGAAGAACTTCGTCTCTGTCACTGAAGAATATGACTGGACTGTATGAGATTTCCAATGGCTTCACTCGAAGGGATTTGTAGGTGTAGGATTTTGAGTTGAGCATCACATGGAAATTTTTCCTTAGTATTTCCTCGACCCCCTTTAACAGTACGGTGTTTCCTATGACTCAAGAAAGAGAAAATGAAACTACTAAAACAAAAGTCTTCACGCTTCATGTTCCTCGAATGAATACCAAGTCTTCAAGGACACACCAATTCCTTCACTTTCAAAGTCTTCAGAAAGTCTTCAGAAATCCAAAGTCTTCAGTCGAATAACTTCATTTTTAGGGGTCGACTTTCTGTGTTAATATCAAACTCCTCATAGACTTGTGGACCTGTGTACACTCACAAACGCATTAGTCCCTTAACCTATAAGTCTTCAATACACCAAAATCACTAAGGGGCACTAGATGCACTTACAGTAGGTCCACATGCGCCACTCATATCTTCATATGATTTTTGTTCATCTTTCGGTGGGTGTGTTCCGGGATCAAGTCCGTCTTACTATCTCGTCAAGACAACTAGGTGTACTTGCAGCATGAACCATTCATGCTTGCTTCAAACAAGAAACATCTATCATACCCATTTGACATGACGTACTTCAGGAAACATGTATTCTAGACGGTTCTAAGGTTGGATGAACACTATTGACTTGATATTTTAAGTAAGAGGTCAAAACAATTTAGATGCATCTAATCGTTTTGCTATTTACTGTGGCTGCTACGGTTAAGTGTGCAAAATTTTAATTTCCTACGAAATCATAAGCATGAACTTCACGCCGTTGCTTTAACATGTGGGGTATATGAAACAAGAGACTTAATTAAATAATCTTGAGCCCCATACCAAACTTCATCACTACATATAACCCCCATGTAGATCATAATCTACAAGCCCTTCTTTATTCACAAAGTTTTTCTTTCTCAACTATGAATGAACCCAAAGTATCTGAAGCTTAGCTATGAATGCCAGACCTTAGCAAGTCAGACCTTTGTAACAAAGTTCTTCCATGCTTCCAAGATCAAAACCTCGCAAAATTAGAGGAGTTACAACATGAATTTCTAGCAGTTAGAGCTCTCTAATCACTCCCCATATACGTGCAATGCCCCATATCACCATATGATCTAATGGTGCCTACATCTACTCATAGATTTGCCTTGGTGACACTGTAGGGGAACGTGTAACACAACAAAAAATATGCTACATGTTCACACCCAAAAACACTATGAAGATGGTGTTGGGGAACGTAGCATGCAATTTCAAAAATTTCCTACGATCACACAATATCTATCTAGGAGATGCATAGCAACGAGAGGGGGAGAGTGTGTCTACGTACCCTCGTAGACCGAAAGCGGAAGCATTAGGTTAACGCGGTTGATGTAGTCGAACGTCTTCACGATCCAACCGATCCAAGTACCGAACATACGGCACCTCCGTGTTCAGCACACATTCAGCTCGATAACGTCCCTCGAGCTCTTGATCCAGTAGAGGGTCGAGGGAGAGTTTCGTCAGCACGACGGCGTGGTGATAGTGATGGTGATGTGATCCGCGTAGGGCTTCGCCTAAGCACTACGACGCTATGATCGGAGGAGTAAACTGTGGAGGGGGGCACCGCACACGGCTAAGAGAAATCTTGGTGTTCCTTTGGGGTGCCCCCCGCCCCCGTATATAAAGGGGGGAGGAGGAGGCCGACGGCCTAGGAGGGGCGCGCCAAGGGGGGAGTCCTACTTGGACTCCTAGTCCAAGTAGGATTCGTCCCCCCTACATTTTCCTTCCAACGGAGGGGGAAAGAGGGAAGGAGAGGAGACGAAGAGGGAAAGGGGGGCCGCGCCCCCTCCCCTTCCTATTCGGACTCCCCTTGGGGGGGCATGCCTCCCCCTTGTGGGTTGTCCCCTCTTCTCTCCCATGGCCCATGAGGCCCATGATTTCCCCCGGGGGGTTCCGGTAACCCCTCGGTACTCCGATAAAATACCCGAATCACTCGGAACCATTCTGATGTCCGAATACAACCTTCCAATATATGAATCTTTACCTCTCGACCATTTCGAGACTCCTCGTCATGTCCGTGATCTCATCTGGGACTCCGAACAAACTTCGGTCACCAAAACACATAACTCATAATACAAATCGTCATCGAACGTTAAACGTGCGGACCCTACGAATTCGAGAACTATGTAGACATGACCGATACAAATCTCCGGTCAATAATCAATAGCGGATCCTAGATGCTCATATTGGCTCCTACATATTCTACGAAGATCTTTATCGGTCAAACCGCATAACAACATACGTTATTCCCTTTGTCATCGATATGTTACTTTCCCGAGATTCGATCGTCGGTATCATCATACCTAGTTCAATCCCGTTACCGGCAAGTCTCTTTACTCATTCCATAATGCATTATCCCGCAAATAACTCATTAGTTACATTGCTTGCAAGGATTATAGTGATGTGCATTACCGAGAGGGCCTAGAGATACCTCTCTGATACTCGGAGTGACAAATCCTATTCTTGATCTATGCCAACTCAACAAACAACTTCGCAGACACCTTTAGAGCATCTTTATAATCACCCAGTTACGTTGTGATGTTTGATAGCACACAAGGTGTTCCTCTGGTATTCGGGAGTTGCATAATCTCATAGTCAAAGGAATATGTATAAGTCATGAAGAAAGCAATAGGAATAAAACTAAACAATCATAATGCTGAGCTAACAGATGGGTCTTGTCCATCACATCATTCTCTAATGATGTGATCCCATTCATCAAATGACAACACATGTCTATGGCTAGGAAACTTAACCATCTTTGATTAACGAGCTAGTCAAGTAGAGGCATACTATGGACACTCTGTTTGTCTATGTATTCACACATATACTAAGTTTCCGGTTAATAAAATTCTAGCATGAATAATAAACATTTATCATGATATTAGGAAATATAAATAACAACTTTATTATTGCCTCTAGGGCATATTTCCTTCAGATGGCAGTAACAATCAAACTCACCGACGAGCAGAGTTACGGAAGTAGTAAAGAGTTGGTGCAACGCAAAGATTTCCCATAGCTAGGTTACACCTCCTAGCCGCGAGAAAGTTCTCCGATATGAGAATCGAAGTAGACGACCCCTCCAAGGTATCCACATGTTTCAAAGTAGTAATCCGGTAGAGCTTCGACGTATGCTACCTATGATAGGCGTTGCGATTACCCGAAGAGGAAGGATGAAGTAGTGTAGTAGAAAAAGTATTTCCCTTAGTTAGAACCAAGATTTATCGAACCAATAGGAGACGCCACACAAACAAGATAAGTGACACCTAGACGCACACAAAGAAAATGCTTTCACCCAACGAAGGAAAGAGGGTTGTCAATCTCCTTGTCCTTGCCAATTGCAAGGATTAAATCTGATAGTGGTAGATATATAAAATAGAAATAGAAATGGAAACAACGAGCAATTTTTAGGGTTTTAGTAAATATGGAAAATGAACCCGGGGGCGATAGGTTCACTAGATGCAGCTCTCTCAGAAGCATATCAATGGTGGGTAAACAAATTACTATTGGGCAATTGACACAATAATGCATACTTATGATGATTCTTCATGACATGATCAATATATAGGCATTATGTCTGACACAAGTAGACTGAATAATCCATCTGCATCTACTACTATTACTCCACCCCTTGACCACTATCTAGGATGAATCTCAAGGTATTAAGTTGATAACAAATAGAGTAATATTTGGAGCATGGTGACATAACGTAGACAAAGTAAGACCAATTAATATGTTCGAACCCCTTCGTTTTATCCTTAGTAGCAACAATACAAATACGCCCCTTCCAACTCCTCCTGTCATAGAGTAAGGACACTGCAAGATTGAACCTACTACCAAGCACTTCTCCCACTGAAGATAAACCAATCTACTTCGCCAAAGAAGATAGATAGATCGAAGAGAAATACAAGGCTATAAAATCACACATAAATAAATCTCAGAAAAGACTCAAATATGTTCAATGAATAATCTGATCATAAACCCACAATTCATCAGATCCCACCAAATGCACCGCAAAAAGTTTACATTAAATAGATCTCCGAAGAGATCGTTAAGATCAAAGAGATAGATAGATAGATAGAGAGAGAGAGAGCCATCTGGCTACTACTATGGACCCGTAGGTCCTATGGGAACTACTCACACATCATCGTGGAGGTAGCAAGGGCGATGAAGATTGCCTCCCAATGGTTTCCCCCTCTGGTAGAGTACCAAAAAAGGCATACAGGTGGTTTTTCGTGGCTATAGAGGCTTGCGGTGGCGGAATAATGGTTTCTGGTCTATCGGGGGTTTCTGGATTGTAGGGAACTTATAGGCCATATATTAGGTCAAGCAGAGCCACATGGGCCTCGCAAGTGCAGATGGCGCCCCCCTGGGACGCGCCCCTTGAGCTTGCCTCTCTCTCTTGCATCGTCTAGTCTCTCCCCGAAGCTTCTAAGGTCTCTTCTGGTCCAAAAAATCATCGTAAAGTTTCATCGTGTTTGGATTTTGTTTGGTATGGTTTTTCTGCGGAACAAATAAATAGGTAAAAAAACAGGAACTGATACTGTGCACTTAGTTAATAGGTTACTCCACAAAAATGATATAAAGTGGCATATAAAGCATACAAGAATGATAATATAATAGCACGAAACAATCAAAAATTCTAGATACGTTAGAGACGTATCAATGTCCAGGAAGAAGAACTCTGAGAAAGCTAGAGAGAGAAAGCCTAGCGGTGCTTCTCGTCTAATTAGGAGTCTAATTCTATTAGACCAATTAGACCGAGAATAGAGCCCATCTAATTAGGAGCCTAAAACACTTAGGCCAATTAGACCGGGAGTGTGTGGAGCTATGCGGATCCCCTTTGGATTGGTATGGTGCAACCGGGAAGGAGGGAATGACTCCTATTAGGATTCGGCATCCCATGTGGGCCTTATGGGGCCCAGTAGGGGTGGTCATCTCATGATAGTTTTTTCACAACTTTCTTTCAAAAATAAAATTTTGGATTTTTTTGGCTGTCTCCGGAACCCATTCCAAGACCCTCTAAAACCTTCCATATATAGATCCGTACTTTCTGATATCATGTTACACCTTTCCAGAATTCTGGGAACCGCCCCAAACCCTTTTGGAACTCTCCGAAACTCTTTTGGTGCTCATTTACCCACTTTTCATTTCTCCGGTGATCATGACTATTACCCTAATAAGCATGTGACCCTACAGGTTCAGAAATAAGCTGACATGACCCGGAACCCTTTCCAGTCAATAGTTGACAACGGGATCTGGACACCCTTATTAACGCCTGCATATACACTGATTTCTCGAGCGAACCTTTGTTTACGAATACTATTCCCTTTGCTTCGCGATACATTCACAAAACCCGAGGTGAGATTATTGGTATCCTCGTGATCAACTCCTTGATCACTATATCGATTATCCTCGTTACTGGTTTTGTTCTCTTTACTCATGTATGTGTTCCGGCATCTCGTGATCATAAAGTGTCTGGCCAGGTGTAGGATCAAAAGTATGTCTAGAGGGGGGTGATTAGATTACTTGACCAAATAACAATCTAGCCTTTTCCCAATTTTGAGTATTGGAAAATTTTAGCAACTTAGCACAAGTCAAGCAATCAACCTACACATGCAAGTCTAAGACTATAGCAGCGGAATGTAAAACATTTTCATATGAAGGTAAAGGGAGGAGTTTGGAGGGAGCAAACACAATGTAGACACGGAGATTTTTGGCGTGGTTCCGATAGGTGGTGCTTGATACGTATCCAACGTATCTATAATTTTTGATTGCTCCATGCTATATTATATACTGTTTTGGACTATATTGGGCTTTATTTTCCACTTTTATATTATTTTTGGGACTAACCTATTAACCGGAGGCCCAGCCCAGAATTGCTGTGTTTTGCCTATTTCAGTGTTTCGGAGAAACAGAATATCAAACGAAGTCCAAACGGAATAAAATCTTCGGGAACGTGATTTTCTCACCGAACGTGATCCAGGAGACTTGGACCCTACTCCAAGGAGTCAAAGAGGAGGTCACGAGGGTGGGGGGAGCCCCCTAGGGCGCGCCCCCTGCCTCGTGGGCCCCTCGGTGCTCCACCGACGTACTCCTTCCTCCTATATATACACACGTACCCCCAAACGACCAGAACAGGAGCCAAAAACCTAATTCCACTGCCGCAACTTTCTGTATCCATGAGATCCCATCTTGGGGCCTGCTCCAGAGCTCCGCTGGAAGAGGGCCGTCATCACGGAGGGCTTCTACATCATCATAGCCTCTCCGATGAAGTGTGATTAGTTTTCCTCAGACCTTCGGGTCCATAGTTAGTAGCTAGATGGCTTCTTCTCTCTCTTTGAATCTCAATACAAAGTTCTCCCCCTCTCTTGTGGAGATCTATTCGATGTAATCTTCTTTTTGCGGTGTGTTTGTTGAGACCGATGAATTGTGGGTTTATGATCAAGTCTATCTATGAATAATATTTGAATCTTCTCTGAATTCTTTTATGTATGATTGGTTATCTTTGCAAGTCTCTTCGAATTATCCGTTTGGTTTGGCCAACTAGATTGGTAGTTATTGCCATGGGAGAAGTGCTTAGCTTTGGGTTCGATCTTGCGGTGTCCTTTCCCAGTGACAGAAGTGGCAGCAAGGCACGTATTGCATCGTTGCCATCGAGGATAACAAGATGGGGTTTATTTCATATTGCATGAATTTATCTCTCTACATCACGTCATCTTGCTTAAGGTGTTACTCTGTTTTTAACTTAATACTCTAGATGCATGCTGGATAGCGGTCGATGAGTGGAGTAATAGTAGTAGATGCAGAATCGTTTCGGTCTACTTGTCATGAACGTGATGCCTATATACATGATCATGCCTAGATATTCTCATAACTATGCTCAATTCTGTCAATTGCTCAATAGTAATTTGTTCACCCACCGTAGAATACTTATGCTCTTGAGAGAAGCCACTAGTGAAACCAATGGCCCTCGGGTCTATTCTCATCATATCAATCTCCATCACTTTAATCTTGCTTTGCTTTTTTACTTTGCCTTTACTTTTTACTTTGCATCTTTATACCAAAAATATTATATCTATCAGATCTCACTCTCATAAGTGACCGTGAAGGGATTGACAACCCCTAATCACGTTGGTTGCGAGTAGCTATCGTTTTGTGCAGGTACGAGGGACTTGAGCATGGCCTCCTACTGGATTGATACCTTGGTTCTCAAAAACTGAGGGAAATACTTACGCTACTCTGCTGCATCATCCCTTCCTCTTCAGGGAAAACCAACGCAAGCTCAAGACGTAGCAAGAAGGATTTCTGGCGCCATTGCCGGGGAGTCTACGCAAAAAGTCAACATACCAAGTACCCATCACAATCCCTATCTCCCGCATTACATTATTTGCCATTTACCTCTCGTTTTCCTCTCCCCCACTTCACCCTTGCCGTTTTATTCGCCCTCTCTCTCTATCCTCCCTCTCTATTTGCCTCTTTTGCCCGTTTGCTCTTGTTTGCTCGTGTGCTAATTTGTTTACTTGTCATCATGGCTAGTCTCATATCTTCTCCGTTGTCTCCTGAGAGTGAAGTTTTAAATTTTAAACAAAGGGAGGGAGAAAATCTAAAAGATGCTTTGTATAGAATTTGCAATGCTCAAAATAGATCTACCAGGAAGCAATCTACCTTAGTTCTTCTCCGCAATTTTTTATGTAGGTGTTAATCCTTGGTATAGATATATCCTCGATACCATTACCGGAGGGAACTTCTTGGGTAGCCATACTTTTGATTCTTATAATGCTATGCTAAATTTATTTGGCTCACCACCTCTTTTGGTTAATGGAACCATGTTAACTTTGGAGCATGTTATGCAAAGACTTGAAATTATTGAAAATAAAGTTGCTACTATTGAATCAATTGAAAATCTAGATAAAAAGATCCACAATCAAATTACTCAATATGGATCTAAGGTAGGAATGACTTTGAAAAATATTAAGGAAAAAGAACCCATAGCTAATGAGAAGATAAACTTAGATTCTACTAGAATTGATAAACTTGAGGGTATCATTACAAACTTGGGAACCGCTTTTTCTTTCATAAAGAATACTCCAAGTCCTCCTACTAAAATTTCCAAGCTTATGTATGTTCCTAAAAATAAGGGTGGATCATCTAGTAAGGAAACCGCGGATCTCAAATCTATAAGTATTCATCCTAATCTTTTTGCTATCATTAAGGAACCAATTGCTACAAATGAATTTTTCGATCTTGTGCCTAAAAGTTTGATAATCACTAGAAATAAAGAAATTCCTAAGGGAAATAGATGCCTCATCAAAGAATTGCCTACCAAAGATGGCAATACCTAGATCTATCCTCGCTTTTATGCCTAGCTAGGGGCGTTAAACGATAGCGCTTGTTGGGAGGCAACCCAATTTTATTTTTATTCCTTGCTTTTTGCTCCTACTTAGTAATAAATAAATTATTTAGCCTCTGTTTTGGTTGTGTTTTTTGTGTTTAATTAGTGTTTGTGCGAAGTAGAACCGTTGGGAAGACTTGGGGAAAGTCTTGTTGAACTTGCTGTAAAAAACAGAAACTTTAGCGCTCACGAGAACTGCTGTCATTTTTATTTGGAGAGTGCTATTTAGTTAATTCTTTTTGAATATGATTAATAGATAAATTACTCACGTCCATCAATTTATTTTAGATTTTTTTGGGTTCCAGATCTTGCGCTAGCTACAGATTACTACAGACTGTTCTGTTCTTGACAGATTCTGTTTTTCGTGTGTTGTTTGCTTATTTTGATGAATCTATGGCTAGTAAAATAGTTTATAATCCATAGAGAAATTCTAATACAGTAGTTTTAACACCAATATAAATAAATAATGAGTTCATTACAGTACCTTGAAGTGGTCTTTTGTTTTCTTTCGCTAACGGAGCTCACGAGTTTTCTATTTTGAGTTTTGTGTTGTGAAGTTTTCAAGTTTTGGGTGAATTCTTTTGATGGATTATGGAACAAGGAGTGGCAAGAGCCTAATCTTGGGGATGCCCATGGCACCCCCAAGATAATCCAAGGACACCAAGAAGTCAAAGCTTGGGGATGCCCCGGAAGGCATCCCCTCTTTCGTGTACTTCCATCGGTAATTTACTTGGAGCTATATTTTTATTCACCAACACGATATGTGTTTTGCTTGGAGCGTCTTGTATTATTTGTGTCTTTGTGTCTTAGTATGCCACAATCATCCCTGCTGTACACACCTTTTGAGAGAGCCATACATGGATAGAATACTCTATGTGCTTCACTTATATCTTTTGAGCTAAGTAATTTTGCTCTATGTGCTTCACTTATATCTTTTGAGCTAAGTAGTTTTGCTCTATGTGCTTCACTTATATCTTTTGAGCTATGTAGTTTTGCTCTATGTGCTTCACTTATATCTTTTGAGCGTTATAATTTTGCTCTATGTGCTTCACTTAGATCTTCTAGAGAACGGTGGTGGGTTTGTTTTAAAGAAACTATTGATCTCTCATGCTTCACTTAAATTATTTTGAGAGACTCTTAATAGCATGGTAATTTGCTTAATAATAATATGCTTGGTATTCAAGATTTGTGAAACTTTCTTTTGAGTGTGTTGAATACTAAGAAAAGATTGAAGCATGATAATTGTTTTGAGATATGAAGGTGATAATATTAAAGTCATGCTAGTTGAGTAGTTGTGAATTTAAAGAATACTTGTGTTAAAGTTTGTGATTCCCGTAGCATGCACGTATGGTGAACCGTTATGTGATGAAGTCGGAGCATGATTTATTTATTGATTGTCTTCCTTATGAGTGGCGGTCGGGGACGAGCGATGGTCTTTTCCTACCAATCTATCCCCCTAGGAGCATGCGCGTAATACTTTGCTTTGATAACTTCTAGATTTTTGAAATAAGTATATGAGTTCTTTATGACTAATGTTGAGTCCATGGATCATACGCACTCTCACCCTTCCACCTTTGCTAGCCTCTCTAATACCGCGCACCTTTCGCCGGTATCATACACCTACCATATACCTTCCTCAAAACAGCCACCATACCTACCTATTATGGCATTTCCATAGCCATTCCGAGATATATTGCCATGCAAGTTTCCACCATCTAGTTCATCATGACACATTCATCATTGTCATATTGCTTAGCATGATCATGTAGTTGACATAGTACTTGTGGCAAAGCCACCATTCATAATTTTTCATACTTGTCACTCTTGATTCATTACATATCCCGGTACACCGCCGGAGGCATCCATATAGAGTCATACTTTGTTTTAGAATCGAGTTGTAATCATTGAGTTGTAAATAAATAAAAGTGTGATGATCATCATTTAATAGAGCATTGTCCCAATAAAAAAAGAAAGGCCAAAGAAAAAAAAATAAGGCCCAAAAAAAGAAAATAAATAAAAAGGGGCAATGCTACTATCCTTTTACCACACATGTGCTTCAAAGTAGCACCATGATCTTCATAGTAGAGAGTCTCTCATGTTATCACTTTCATATACTAGTGGGAATTTTACATTATAGAACTTGGCTTGTATATTCCAATGATGGGCTTCCTCAAATTGCCCTAGGTCTTCGTGAGCAAGCAAGTTGGATGCACACCCACTTAGTTTCATTTTGAGCTTTCATACATTTATAGCTCTAGTGCATCTGTTGCATGGCAATCCCTACTCACTCACATTGACATCTATTGATTGGCATCTCCATAGCCCGTTGATACGCCTAGTTGATGTGAGACTATCTTCCCCTCCTTTTTGTCTTCTCCACAACCACCATTCTATTCCACCTATAGTGCTATATCCATGGCTCATGCTCATGTATTGCGTGAAGATTGAAAAAGTTTTGAAAAAGTTAGAGTATGAAACAATTGCTTGGCTTTTCAAAGGGGTTGTGCATGATTTAAATACTTTGTGTGGTGAAGATGGAGCATAGCCAGACTATATGATTTTGCAGGGATAACTTTCTTTGGCCATGTTATTTTGAGAAGACATAATTGCTTTGTTAGTATGCTTGAAGTATTATTATTTTTATGTCAATATAAACTTTTGTCTTGAATCTTTCTAATCTGAATATTCATACCACAATTAAGAAAATTTGCATTGAAATTATGCCAAGTAGCACTCCGCATCAAAAATTCTCTTTTTATCATTTACCTACTCGAGGACGAGCAGGAATTAAGCTTGGGGATGCGCGATACGTCTCCAACGTATCTATAATTTTTGATTGCTCCATGCTATATTATCTACTATTTTGGACTATATTGGGCTTTATTTTCCACTTTTATATTATTTTTTGTACTAACCTATTAACCGGAGGCCCAGCCCAGAATTGCTGTTTTTTGCCTATTTCAGTGTTTCGGAGAAACAGAATATCAAACGGAGTCCAAACGGAATAAAATCTTTGGGAACGTGATTTTCTCACCGAACGTGATCCAGGAGACTTGGACCCTACTCCAAGGAGTCAAAGAGGAGGTCACGAGGGTGGGGGCGCCCCCCCTAGGGCGCGCCCCTGCCTCGCGGGCCCCTCGGTGCTCCACCGACGTACTCCTTCCTCCTATATATACACACGTACCCCCAAACAATCAGAACAGGAGCCAAAAACCTAATTCCACCGCCGCAACTTTCTGTATCCACGAGATCCCATCTTGGGTCCTGTTCCGGAGCTCCGCCGGAAGAGGGCCGTCATCACGGAGGGCTTCTACATCATCATAGCCTCTCCGATGAAGTGTGAGTAGTTTACCTCAGACCTTCGGGTCCATAGTTAGTAGCTAGATGGCTTCTTCTCTCTCTTTGAATCTCAATACAAAGTTCTCCCCCTCTCTTGTGGAGATCTATTCGATGTAATCTTATTTTTGCGGTGTGTTTGTTGAGACCGATGAATTGTGGGTTTATGATCAAGTCTATCTATGAATAATATTTGAATCTTCTCTGAATTCTTTTATGTATGATTGGTTATCTTTGCAAGTCTCTTTGAATTATCCGTTTGGTTTGGCCAACTAGATTGGTAGTTATTGCCATGGGAGAAGTGCTTAGCTTTGGCTTCAATCTTGCGGTGTCCTTTCCCAGTGATAGAAGGGGCAACAAGGCACGTGTTGCATCGTCGCCATCGAGGATAACAAGATGGGGTTTATTTCATATTGCATGAATTTATCTCTCTACATCATGTCATCTTGCTTAAGGTGTTACTCTGTTTTTAACTTAATACTCTAGATGCATGCTGGATAGCGGTCGATGAGTGGAGTAATAGTAGTAGATGCAGAATCGTTTCGGTCTACTTGTCACGGACGTGATGCCTATATACATGATCATGCCTAGATATTCTCATAACTATGCTCAATTCTGTCAATTGCTCAATAGTAATTTGTTCACGCACCATAGAATACTTATGCTCTTGAGAGAAGCCACTAGTGAAACCTATGGCCCCCGGGTCTATTCTCATCATATCAGTCTCCATCACTTTAATCTTGCTTTGCTTTTTTACTTTGCCTTTACTTTGTACTTTGCATCTTTATACCAAAAATACCAAAAATATTATATCTATTAGATCTCACTCTCGTAAGTGACCGTGAAGGGATTGACAACCCCTAATCGAGTTGGTTGCGAGTAGTTATCGTTTTGTGCAGGTACGAGGGACTTGAGCGTGGCCTCCTACTGGATTGATACCTTGGTTCTCAAAAACTGAGGAAAATACTTACGCTACTCCGCTGCATCATCCCTTCCTCTTCGGGGAAAACCAAGGCAAGCTGAAGACGTAGCAGTGCTATCATATATCCACATTGATGGAGACTTCAACCCACAAAGGGTAATGGTTGCGCGAGTCAACGGAGGGCTCCACCCACGAAGGGTCCATGAAGAAGCAACCTTGTCTATCCCACCATGGCCATTGCCCACGAAGGACTTGCCTCACTAGGGTAGGTCTTCACAAAGTAGGCGATCTACTTGCCTGTAAGAACTCCTTGGTTCAACTCCACAATCTTGACGGAGGCTCCCAAGTGACACCTAACCAATCTACGAGACACAACTCTCCAAAAGGTAAAAGATGGTGCGTTGATGATGAACTCCTTGCTCTTGTGCTTCAAATGACAGTCTCCCCAACACTCAACTCTCTCTCACAGATTTGGATTTGGTGGAAAGATGATTTGAGTGGAAAGCAACTTGGGGAAGGCTAGAGATCAAGATTCATATGGTTGGAATGGAAGATCTTGGTCTCAACACATGAGTGGGTGGTTCTCTCTCAAAAAATGTATGCTGGAAGTGTAGGCACATTATGATAGCTCTCTCCTCTAATGAAGAGTGGGTGGAGGGGTATATATACCCTCCACACAAACTCTAACCGTTACACACAATTTACCAAACCCGGTGGGACCGAATCAGAAAACTCGGTCAGACCGATTCAGTTCAAAATGTGAACGTTAGGCTTTTTGGTGGGACCGATTCCATTAGGGTTAGGGCATAACGTAATCTCAGTGAGACCAATTACACAAACTCCCTAGGACCGACTTTGGTAATAAGCTAACCAGAGAGTTGGTCAGGCAAACTCGGTGGGACCGATTCGCTCATTTCGGTGAGACCGAAACGTTACGAAAGGGAAACAGAGAGTTTGCATTGCGAACTCGATGGGACCGATCGCTCATCTCGGTTGGGACGAAACATTACGAAGGGAAACAGAGAGTTTGCAATCCCATCTCGGTGAGACCGAGATCCCTATTGGTGAGACCGAAGTGACTAGGGTTTCTAGCAGTGGCTATGTCAAGTGAACTCGGTGGCGCCGGATATAACATTTTGGTGGGGCCGAGTTTGACTTTTGGTTTGGGACATATGTGGATATGAGAAAGTGGTTGAGGGTTTTTGGAGCATATCACTAAGCATTTTGAGCAAGTAAGCCATTAAGCAACACCGCATACCCTTTTAATAGTATTGGCTTTTCCTATGGACTCAATGTGATCTTGGATCACTAAAATGAAAATGTAGAGTCTTGAGCTTGAGCCAATGTGTGCTTAGCATTTTGAGAGGTCCACATTCCTAATCCATGCCATGCCAATCACTGAACTTTCTGAAATGATCATCTTGAAATAGTATTAGTTCAATGAGCGATGTGTTGTTAGTAATTACCAAAACCACCCAAGGATAGTTGCACTTTCAATCTCCCCCTTTTTGGTAATTGATGACAACATATAGATGAAAGCTTCGAAAAATGATAATAAGATTTAAATACATTGTCGCTTTGAGAAGTATGTGATAAGCAAGAGCTCCCCCTAAGTTTTTGCATTATTTAAAATTTTCTTTTGAATGCAAATGCACAATCGATTAGGATCATGGGTTACTCTTCCATGTCACATACATCTTGGTGGAGCGCTCAAAATGATAGGAATTTAAACATGCACTCATCACCAAGCAAAGTGAATGATCATATAGGGATAAAAAGATAATATCATCCAAGCAAACATTAAAGTATGATATGATCAAACACATGATCGTATATGTATCTCACACACAGACATAAAAAGTATCAACCGAGCACACACAAAAGTTCAACCAAATAGCAAGAGAGGCAAAGAAGCAAAACACTCTCTTTCGAAGCCTATGATCTATACATTTCTCCCCCTTTGGCAACAAGTTACCAAAAAGTTTGAAAATGCATAGTGCTATGCGTCTCTCAGGCTTGGTCTTCGGGAGGTGGTGTAGAGAGAACTCCAAGGACAAAGGCATCAGTAGATGTTGTTGGAGCTGGTGGAGTAGTTGCTAAAGGTGGCACTGAAGTTGTGGCTGCTGGTGCAGATGAAGTAGCTCTTGTATCTGGCACTGGCACTGCAGCTGACCTCTGACCTCTTGGCACTCGCTGAAAAGCATCTGTAGTTGCCTTCCCTTTCTTCTCCTCTGATTCCTCCTGGAGCTGCTCGACTGCAGTCTGTATCTCAGTCACTTTCAGATCAAGATCATAAAACTTGGTCTCAACGATCCTCTCCAAGCTCTCCTGATTCTGAGTCAGGGTGGCCAAGCCCTTCTCAATCCTCAAAGTTGCGTGAATCAGATAATCTAGTTTATCTTGTTTGCTCTTTAAGAACACTTGAGATGCCTCCTCAACACTTGGCATCCTTGCAGCCTTTTCTGCCTTTGCCTTTGCCCTCTTCTCTTGTGCTTGCACTGATGAACGATCATCCTCATTCATCAAAACTATGTTATCCTCAATTTCTGGGTGCGGCGGTAAATTCTCCTTGTCCAACAAGTAAGTGCCTGTGCCCGTCTTGGAATTGATGAGCATCTGAATGTGTGGAGCATACCCACAAGATATTTTTGATCTGCAGCAGTCCTCTTGATTGTCTCAACAATCAGACTCATGACCTTGAATTTTTGAGGAACATCAAATATCTGCAGCAAGTTGATTGAATGGCCTCTGATCATCTTGTGATCTCCATATTTGGGTAACAGAGTATGCCTCAAGATTGTGTTGATTGTAGACAGACCAGACAACAAATACTGCACACACCCAAGCTTGTGTGTCTCCAAAGCTTTGTCTAGGATCTCTTTGTACATGTTTGCCATAGAGTTGTGGTCTTTATTTTTCTTGGCATACACATCCAAATCATCCTCATGCTCTTCTGGGGCATTGATCAACTTTCCCACTCATCAACAGTTGATTGGTACCTTGTACCCTCAGACATCCAAACAATTCGACCATCTGGATAGAAGTGAGCCATATAATAGAACTGCATAATGAGCTCATCATTCCATTTGGCAAGCTTTTGACCCACAAATTTGTCAACACCACATGATTTTAAGCTCTCATGTACACTGGGAAAATAGTCTTCATTCTCATCAATGAATTCCCAATCAACCCATTTCATATCACAGACTATAGGCTTCTTGTCCAGCAGAATGGTCTCATAGAAATTCTGTTGTTCCTTGGTGTGGAACCTATAGTCTAATGCAGTCCTCCTCCTCACAGCATATGGATCATACTGTCTCCAAAGTCTTAGTCCTGCATCCTTCCTGATCTTCATATCCTCAGCCACTGGATGTGTGTCATTGTGTTCTGGAATCTTTGGTTTCAGTTTCCTCAGCACTTGGGCTTCTGCATCTTCTTTTTCAACTTTAGGCAGTGGAGCCTTGTTCTTCTCTTCAGCTGGGATGTTCCTGGTGCTTCTCTTGGGCTTAGAAGGCTTCCGAGCTTGAGCAGCAGCCTTGAGGGCAGTCTTGGGCTTTGAAGTGGCATCACCCATAAGCTTTTGTGACTTGGGTGCTAGTGCAACATCCTCTTCCTCTTCTTCTGGATCTCTCATTATAGAGGATCCACCAATGACTCTGGCAGTGGTCTTCTTGACCCTCTCTTTCCTTTTCTTACCCTCTCCAGCAGCCTCTTTAGTTGGCTTAGGAGTTTCAGCAGATGAGGCCCTGGCCTTTAAGGTTGGCACCCTCTTGGCAGGGGTCTTCTTATGTAGTCCAGGCTTTGTTGTTGCAGCAGTACCATATTCTTTCTTTAGCACTTTCTTTTTGGAGGTAACTTCCTCCTCTGTAGCCACATAGTCCTCATCCTCAGAATTTGAGTTTTTCTTCTTCCTTGATCTGGTGGCTGCCTTGGGAAAATTACTTGGAGTGCTCCTTCTGCCCTCATCATAGCTGCTTGAGGGACTAGTCCCTCACTCATTTGCACTTGCTCTTCTGACTTGTTCTGACTATCACTTTGGTCAAAAATCCTGGCAAGCAAACTGACAGCAAACCCTGTGAATAGATATAGATGAGGTAGAATAGATGAGCATGACAAAGTGCAGAGTTTTTGCAAAACAAATGAGTCAAAAACTTAGTTTTAGTTCTCCACATAAATCATTTCGGAGCTACCGATTTGTTAAACTCGGTGATACCGAAGCAACTGTTGGAGTCTAAACTAGTGAACTCAGTCAGACCAAGTCACAGTTCGGTGGCTCCAAGATTGCGAGGGTTTCACGGAGAGTCGAATTCGGTCACACCGATTTGCAATTTTCGGCCAGACCGAAAAGCGCATGTGCAATGGCCTAAGCCAAATCGGTGGAACGATTTCTACAACTCGGTCGGTCTGAGATGAGTTCGGCGGAGACCTAACCCTAAATTTTTGAATCGAACCTAACCTAAAGGAAGTTTTCTTTGGATAGATTGATTTCATACGTGGTAATGATCATGGCAAAGCAATGTGCTAGGAATCAGATTAAGTAATTAGCACACAAGATCGAACTCATACCCTAGTTTGGTGGGAGTTCACTACGGCGACAACGGCAGGGCAGAATCCCATTGACGGCGATGGAAACCAGCGGCGGGAGGTCGTTGGTGACGAGGAGACGATCCGGAGACCCGAGGCGGCAGAGCAGGACACGCGCGGGCTGAGGAGGTTTGAAGAAATTTCCAAAATCTCACCCATGGGTATATATATCCTGACCCTGTCGGTGTGACTGAGTGGAACAACTCGGTGGCACCGAGATGCAGAATCACAAGCGGTTACTGCATCTCGGTGTGACCGAAAAGTTGAAATCAGTTGCACTGATATTGAAAACCAAGATCAACTTAGTGAACTCGGTGAGTGGATGGATCGGTCAGACCGAAATGCATAGATAGGTTTTGGAAGTTTAAGTCTATGACGAATCGGGGACTCCGAGTGCTCCTCACACAGAGTGGTTCGAATCTGACTTGATCAAACTTTGTGATGTAGCATGAATAGAGTTTGAGACGGGAAAAGCTTAGATAGCTAGAGGAGGTTCTTAGGCATTCTTGTCCATCCACTTGGCAAAAGAGAAAAAAAGCCAAACAATCAAAACAACAAGTGGATGTCCTCGAATGAGTAAAATATGCAATCAACATGCTCACACAATAAAATGGCAAATGAAATATGTG
This sequence comes from Triticum urartu, assembly GCF_056163025.1. NCBI lineage: Eukaryota > Viridiplantae > Streptophyta > Magnoliopsida > Poales > Poaceae > Triticum > Triticum urartu. The sequence goes on from NC_141877.1 coordinate 311,869,675, forward strand.
ACAAAGCATGCACAAACACTCTAGCATCTATCAAGCTATTGGCAATGACTAGGTCATCTATATATGAGTATATTGACTTAGGAGTCAAATGAGAACATTTGATCGTAGGTCATACTCATCGTTTAAGCACAAGTGGGGTTACCACTTTTACATAAAGCATTGTTGTGTTCACACCATTAGAGTTGCTTTAGCTTAATTGATTAGAGTAAAGCTCCTCCTAGATGTGATATCCCCCTAAGAGGGATGAACTAACCTTGTGTTTTGTCGATGATGACTTCATGTAGGTGTTGAAGATGTGGATGCTCAATGTTGATGTAGATCATTTGGAGCAATCCATTGCAGTGAGTTGCACTTTCAATAACTACATGGGTTAGTCCCACAAGGAACAAGCAAGGATATCCATAGACATATAGTGATGTTCACACAAGATGATGTCCATGAAGGCAATAGGTTACCTTGTCCCTTGTCTTACCAATAAGAGGGTTTGTGACTCCTTGAACTAGTGCAAGATGTGGAAGTTGTTTGCACTTGTCCTCGCCAAAATGATATGAGTGAAGTATGTTGGTGGAGTCACCCTCAAGAACTCTCTAGTTCTTCTTCTTCGGGATCCACATCATCTAGATGGGAATCCTTGGAGTTGTAGTCGTACTTGATGAAGTAGAACTTGATGTAGTCTTGGGAACCCACTTGACCAAGGCATTAGGAGCTTCTTTAAATGCATCAATCTCCTCTTGAAGCTTACCCTTGCCTTTTTGCTTGTGGTCTTGTGATGGAAGATGATCTTGAGCTTTTGTCCCTTGGAAAGAAGTAGGATCATACTTCTCTTGTTGGGGAACAAACTTCGTCTTGGGGTATTGATCTTCTTCCCACTCAACTCCATTGGCATTGAACTTTCGTTCAAAACCAATACCTTGAATCTTCCGGTGCCTTCCTTGCTTGCGTACAATTTCCTCAAATTTCTTACTTCCGACAAGGCTCTTGTAAACACCTTTCTCTATAATTCCGTTCAATAAGCTATTTTCTTGCTCAAGTGTAACTTGGCTAAGAGAATCATTAGTGGAATCAAGAGAACTACTAGAAGCAACAACATTGGATTTAACATGATTATTGTTACTACTAGAAGAAGAATCTTTCTTACTCTTGTTGCTAGATTTAACTTGTGGCATGTAAGTAGACAAGAGTAAACGCTTGGCAATGTAATAAGAACTTTTCTTGCAATGATCATCATTGATTACTTCTAAGAACCGATGTTCTTGCTCAAGGTTGAGCTTTTCAAAGCGTAACTTCTCATGAGTATTTAAAAGTTCTCGATGATCTTCCAAGGTAGTTTCATGAGCTAACTTAAGAGTTTTTAGCTCTTTAGTTAGACACTCAATCTCCTTCTTATCATCATCATTCGTTTTATCTTGATTAACATGATTAATAGCAAGTTCATCATAGTTTTTGTCGGGGGTTGGATGCGACATATGCCAAAGGATGGCTTATCATGGTGGGGGCGAGTAGAACGTTGCCGGTGCCTGGAAACGGGATAAGGCGAAGGCATGCACGCCGGCGAATCTTACCCAGCTTCGGGGCTCTCCGGGGAGATAATACCCCTACTGCTGCTCTGCGGGGTCTCCGCATGATCACTATGGCAAAGTGTTTACACGGTTGCTCCTCGAGCTATTTCCAGGAGGTAGGAGAAGGCAAGGCTAGCTCTCTCCTTCCTATATGACCTGGTCTAGTGCTAATGGATTCCAACCCTTTGCATGGATGCCCTGGGGGTTTATATAGGCCTACCCCCCTAGGGGTACAATGGCAATCTGGCTGGGCGCGGGCCCAGCCGTCAGTCTCTTTGGCCGCCGTCTTATCCGCCAACTCCTGGGGCCCGCCAACTGGTGGGCCCCGCCGACTGGCTCGGTACGGAGCCGACATGCCGCGTCCGCCGCGGGCGGGTCTTGCCGGTTGTAGATTACTGTAGCCGTGCCTCTAATGACGCAGGCTCGGTCATGAGGTCGTGGCGACAGCTCCGCCGTCTGGCGGGCGATCACTGTGGCCACTACCTGTCACGTCTGATTAATGGTGCGTGGGGCCCGTGGGAGGGGCCGACCGTCTCCTGGTGGCCGACTCCCATCCGGGCCGACTGGTGGTGCTCTCGCCGTCTTTCGTACGCCCGTCGACTGGTGGGACCCATCATCCTTGGGTCGTACCGGTTGGCCGTCGTGGGCACAGGACTCCGCCCTCTGGGGCTGACGTCAGGGCCGGCATGGCAATAGTGTCGTGCCGCGCGGAGATCTCTGCGGGTACGGCGTACTGTAGTCACGCCTGCCCTTGGAAAAGGGGTGGGAGTGGACCTTACTATGGCCACTCCCCATCCCGTCCCTCTTTATGAGGGCATGGGGGTTGTTGGCATCGCGGGCCGACTCCCCAAGGCCGGCTTCTCTGGAAGTCGCCAGTCAGGAGTCAGCTTATCCTGAAGTCGTCCCTGGGACTCGGCCGCGAGTGGGCAGTCGGCCGCCTCGCCGCCGACTCTCAGAGGGCGGCTCTTCGTCCTGGGGTCTCGAGGGGCGCAGTCTGCCTCAATGTCTTGAAAGGTTCTGGGCCTGGGTTAGCCTACCCGTGGCCCATTACTCAGACAGTAGTCCCCGAAGCTGGTGAGGCTCCGAGGGCGACATGTCGAGGAGCCTCAACAGTTTCTTCTCTCCAGCGGTTGGATCTGGGCCTCTCTAGCCGTCTTCTGTCAAGCCGACTAGTTGAAGTCGGACTTGCTCAAGGCCGACTTGCCCCTAAAAAAGTTTGAACGTCGCGGCGGAGTTCAGGCGGTGTGCCTGATAAGCTTCCGGGTTGCCGCCCGTGGTGGACCCGTCGTGAGGCGCCACGTGGCTGAGCTAGTCTGCTCACCCATGCGCGTGACGAGACAGGCCTACAGGCGGAGCCCGCCACTACCGCGCCTCGGCATGCGAACGGATCCGTTGTGGCTGTGCGGACGGTTGGGGTTCCCGCGCGGTTATTGCACGTGGTAACTTTGTGTGGTAAATCGTGGGGGTCATGGGGTCCCGGGCGCAGTTAATCCCACGACCGCCCCCTCGGCTTCTCAGCCCACGAGCCTACAAGTAGGCGGGGGGAGGGGGGCGGCGAAGCACGCGCGCCCATTCTCCCCACTCCCTTACGCTCCTTCTTGCTTCTTCTTCCTCTCGCCGCTGCTGCTCCGAACCACGCCGCTCCCGCAGCGATGAGCTCTTCCTTCGCCACCGTGCCTCCTGCTGTATGCTCCGGAGTGTAGGATGGCTCCGAGGTTGATGACGATGACATCGAGATCCTCCGCCAGACACGGCGGCTGCCCGACAGGGACGTAGTGCGGGTCCGCCTCGCGCCGGAGGGGGAAATATCGCTGGCGCCGGAGGAGGGCGAGCGGGTCATATTCCGCTCGCACCTTATGCGCGGCCTGGGGCTGCCGGCGAGCGGCTTCTTCCGCTCCTTCTTGGAGTTCCACGGGCTCCAGCCGCACCACCTTACTCCGAACACGGTGGTGCTACTGGCTGCCTTCGCCACCTTATGCGAAGGCTTCCTCGGTGTTCTCCCCACCATCGAGCTCTGGGGTGAGTTCTTCCAGTCCAAGCTCGGCACACACGTTGCCGGCGTGCCGGCCCAGTGCGGTGCATTTATCGCGATGCGGAGATCAGTGGCCGACAATCCGTTTCCCACCATCGCACTAATTAAGTCGGTGAAGATGTGGCAGCGGTCCTATTTTTATGTGAAGAACGTCGCCCCAGAAGGCGACTGGGTTAACCTACCGGCTTACGAAGCCGGCACGCCGGCTGGAAGGCTCCCCAGCTGGTCACGCCGAGCCAAGACGCTGTCTCCCGCTGGTGCCGCCGCCATCGCGCGACTCCAAGTGCTGACACAGTCGGAGGGCTTGACCGGGGCCGACTTGCTGGCCGCCTTCATGGCGCGCCGAGTCCTCCCACTCCAAGGCCGACCTCACCTGATCTGCCAGATGAGCGGTCATCGGGACTCGAGTCAGATGTGCTCCAAGGACATGCCTCACGCGGAGGTGGCGAACACGGTGAACTACATCGCGAACTGCGGTCTCTCGGTGGACTGGCAGTTCGGCAAGGAGCCGTATTCGCGCGCCAACCCCCCGCCTATTGTAAGTCATCTTCCTTCTTCTTCTGTTTCTTTTGTTTCCAAGTCTGACTTGTCAAGTCTGACCGTTTTCGTTTTGAATCAGAACCCTCTCGTCCCTCCTTCGGCCGGCATCGCGGGGCCAGCTCGTCAGTTTGTCCCCGATCGGGCGGAGAGCGACGTCGACGATCCTGACTTGGGGGCGGCGGCCATGGAGGCCGACGCCGAGGGAGGAGGAGGAGAAGCAGGCGGCTCTAGGCCTTCGGCCACTTTCGCCGACTGGCCTGACGACGAGGCCGAGGGAGAAGTCGCCCCGCGCCACCAGCCAAAGGCTGGCCAGCCAAGCGCGAGTTCCTCCGCCGGCTTGGACGCTCAAGGCGGCGCGAAGAAGCGCCGGGCCGGGCCGAGTACGCTTGGTGGCCGGTCGAAGAAGTTCAAGGGAGCAGCCGCCGCGACCAAGCGGGAAGAGGCAGCCGCGAAAGCCAACCGCTTCCGCAAGGAAGTGAAGAAGCCGCCGCTGGTCTCTGTGTAAGCGCCTCCGTCCCTTATCTTTATTTTCTCTTTGTTGATCTTGTCTGAGTTTTTCATATGGTTTTCTCGCCTCAGGGATCCCCTCACTCTTGAGAGGGTTGCCGCCGCCTCCGTTATGGGGTCGATGGAGACATCTGCCACCACTCGGCGGATTGACCCCGCCGCCGACCTTCGGGAGGCGACGGAGTGGAACGCGCATGAGAAGCGCGAGGAGGACGAGGCCGCTCGCCGGGAGAAAGTGGAGGCCGAGAAGGTGGAGGCCTCCGCCCTGAAGAAGCTGGAGGCGGCCGAGGCCGCCGCTGCGGCAAAGCGGCCGGCTAAGGAAGTCGCGCCCCGGCGGTCAGCGGTGTTCGTCACCCCTCTGAACTCTGCGCCGCCGCCCCCGGAGTTCACGGGGCTGTCAGGGGAAGCCGGCGGTGAGTTTCCGATCATGGAGAGAGGCGGCGGCGACGCCCCCATGCCGGACGCGGTCGCGCCGCCACTGCCGCCCCCGCCACCGTCTAGGAGCGCGCAAGGCAAACAACCGGCGGATCCGCCCTTGCCGCCGACTGAAGACGAGGCCGTGGCAAGGCTACTCCTTCAAGTCGGCTCGCCAATGCGTCGCCGTCTTGAGAAGGCGACTTTGGCGCCATGCCCCTTGGAGACCGGCACCGCCAGCTCGACGATTCCAGACGCCGAAGCGACGAGCGCCGCGCCCATTGGGTGGGTGCGAGGAGGCGGCACGGTCCCACTGAACCAGGCGCTTCTGGATGTCCAGACGAAGCTGCGAGCTGAGAGCGACGCCATCCAAAACTGCACCAAGGCGCACCTGGCGTCGCGGGCAGCCATCCGGGTATGCTTTCTCCTTTGTCCCTATTTTCTTGTTCCTCTCTGTGGGGGCGCGCTAGCTCACCCACTGGGTGTAGTCCCCGAGTTTTGGGCCGGCTGCTGAGCAGGCGGCCCGGAACTCCAATTGGTGAGTTCCGGGTACTAACCTTTGTCTGAAATACTTGTTGCAGGACTATCACAACCTCCGTGTCACCGCCTTCAACCGCAACGTTGAAGAGCTGGGCAAGCGGACCGCCGACTTGTCGGATAGCCGGAGTGATTCCTTTTTCTTCTCCCCCTGGGCGCGCTGGCGCACCCGCGGGCTGTAGTCCCCGAGATTCGGGCCGACTGCTGAGCAGTCGGGCCGGATCTCCCTGGCGACCTTCTTCATTGATGACTTAATGCCTTCTTTCTTCTTTCTCTTCAGAGGCCAACGTCACTCTTCAATAGCAGCTGAGCGAAGCCAACTCCGCGTTGCGCGCCAAGGGGGAGGAGTGCAGCAAGCTCGCTGCAGAGCGCGATCTACTGGCCGCACAATTGGCAGAGCAGAAGGAGCTACTTAAGAAGACGCAGAAGGAGGCGGAAGAGGCGGAGGCTGCCCTCCTGGCCGAGTTCGCGAGCGAGCGCTCCTCCTAGACTGACAAGGAGGCAATGCTGGCCTCCGGCTTCCACGAGATCGAGGACCTCGTCGATGGTGAGCTTCTTTGCTTTCCTTCTTCGAGCCGCCGACTATAGGTCGAGCCGACTCCTGGTTTTTTGACTTGTTCTTCATTCTTTCCGTCTTGGCAGACTTCTTCCCCGGCCACTTGCAGGCCGCCATTCAAGCTATCGAGGCCGACCGCGAGGAGCGCAGGGCGGATGGCGCGGAGATCGCCGCTGATGCCCCTCGGACCCTTGACGAGCATATTTTGAGCATTGGGGCTCGCCTGCGGCCGACCCACCAGATGCTGCGCCGGCTTCATCGTGTCGGCGCCCAAGCGATCGCCGCCCTGTGGCCAGACGTGCAGGTTCCGCGCACCCCCAATAGGACTGCCGACTGGCTGGAGGTCGCGGCTGGCCGTCTTGAGGCCTGGAAGGGTTCCTTGGCCCGGGCCGAAGTGCGTCGAGCCTTGGAATTCGTCAAGGCATGGTATCCAGGGCTGGACCTAGACCGGCTGGCCACACTCCGGTCAGAGGCCCAGTCGGAGCTGGTAGCCGCGGAAGACGCCCTTGTCAAGCGTGCGGTGGCGATCGCCGAGTACACCGACACCAGCATGTTTGTCCCCGAGCGGGCTGAAGACGGCGGGGAGGTACCACCGGAGTGGTTTGGGCTGAACCCCGACTACGGCGAGGACTCAGCAGAGGTGATCAGCTCCAGCGTCGAGGAGGAAGACGAGGCGGAGGACGGAAGCGAGACGGAGGCCCCGGAAGACGGAGCGGACGACCAGCCTCAGCTCGACCGTGCCTCCAGCAACGAGCCGTGCCCGCCCGAACTGACTGCCACCGGAGGTGATCAAGCCGAGACCGCCCAGCCGGCCGCCCCAACATCCAACACCGCCGTCTCCTCCGATCCTCCAAACCCGTCTGCCGCCCCCTAGGCTGCCGCCTTGTCTTTGTTTTATCTGTTCTAATAGTTTTTGAAGAACTTGTTAATTCGCACAATTCCACCCACGGGGTGTATTTTGAAATTCTGCTCGAAGATTCGGCCAAGGGCCTTTGTTATGTAAATATTCATCCGACTTCTATCTTTTCTTGCTCATTGCTCTTTTGGCTTTTTCCTTTGCCGTCTTCCCTCAGTTGCTGTCTTTGTCAGTCGGACAGCTGCCCTGCGGACTGCTGCTGGATCAAATTCTTGGTCACTTTGGGAAGGCAAGTACTTAGCCGTTTTTAGAGTTTTTTAACAAGTCGGATAGAAGGCGGCAAGCTGACTATTCAAGAGTCGGTTTGCGAAAAAAGGCTGGAAGCCGACCTTAAGCTATGTTTATGCTTTGAGTCCTTAGCCATTTTTCATGTGGACGCCCATTCTTCCTTACTTCTGCCCACCAGACAGTCGCTCTGCGAGCTGCGGCTTCTGGCAGGAGACGGCTTAGACGCCACACACTACTTGTCCGGCTGCAGGAAGCATTTCATAGCGCAGGATGGCAAGTCCCCGGGCCGACAAGTCGAACCCGGTGCCAAGCGGCATAACAAAGAGTAATATACTCGAAGGCATATTTCTTATCATATAGATAAAAGAGGGCAGTCCCCGAGCTCTTCTCGGGGGGCCCAAAGTCTTGGTACTTTTAATACAAAAGGTAGCGTGATACATACTGTGTTTAACTGTAAAATTTTCGGAGGAGATTTGCATTCCATGGCCGCTCTGTCTCTTTGCCGGAGTCGTCCCTCTTGTGTGCTCGGGGCTTCTGAGTGTCGATCAGGTAGTAGGAGTCGTTGCCCAGCACTTTGCTGATGATGAAGGGGCCTTCCCAAGGCGCCGACAGCTTGTGCTGGCCGGCTGTTCGCTGGATTAGTCGGAGCACGAGGTCGCCCTCCTAGAAAGATCTCGGCCCGACCTTCCTGTTGTAGTATCTGCGCAGGCTCTGCTGGTAGATGCTGGACCGGCTGAGTGCCAACAGCCGGCCCTCTTCCAGCAGGTCGACGCCGTCTTGTCGTGCTTCTTCTGCTTCTTCCTCGGTGTACATGGTGACTCACGGGGAATCAAACTCTGTGTCCATTGGGATGACGGCTTCAGCACCGTAGACGAGGAAGAAAGGCGTGAAGCCGGTTGACTTGTTTGGAGTCGTGCGCAGACTCCAGAGGACGGCTGGCAACTCGTCGAGCCAGCAGCCAGCCGAGCGCTCCAGAGGCTCAACTAGTCGGGGCTTGATGCCGGACAGGATGAGGCCGTTTGCTCGCTCCACCTGGCCGTTTGACTATGGGTGGGCGACGGACACTAGGTCCAGTCGGATGCCCTGTGTTGCACAGAAACGGGCCAAGGCGCCTTTGGAAAAATTCGTGCCGTTGTCGGTGATGATGCTGTGTGGTATGCCGTACCGAATTGTGATGTCGGAGATGAAAGTCACGGCAATCGGACCATTCAGTTTCTTGATTGGCTTCGCTTGTATCCACTTGGTGAACTTGTCCACCGCGACAAGTAAGTGAGTTAAGCCACCTCGTGCCGTCTTGAATGGTCCCACCATGTCTAGGCCCCAAACTGCGAAAGGCCAGGCAATGGGGATGGTCTTGAGTGCATAAGTCGGCTGATGCAGCTTGGAGCGGAACTTCTGGCATCCTTTGCATTTTTGGACCAATTCCTTGGCCTCTTCTAAGGCCGTTGGCCAAAAGAAACCGTGTCGGAAAGCTTTGGCGACGAGTGCTCTTGAAGTCGCATGGTGGCCGCACTCGCCTTGATGGATGTCTTTGAGAATTGCTTGGCCTTGCTCTGGCTCTACGCAGCGCTGGTAGACACCAGTGACGCTGCGCCTGACCAGCTCTCTGTTGACTATGGTGTATGCTGCCGCTCGGCATTGTACTTGCCGAGCTAAGGTCTCATCAGTCGGCAGCTCTTTGCTCACTAGGAATTTGAGGATGGGCTGGGCCCATGAGGGTGCTGCTATTTCTTCGACTGCCAGAACTGCGACTTGGACGAGGGCGGCTGGGCTGGGAGGCGGCGGGCTGGAGTCAGCAACCGCTTGCTGGATTAATGAAGTCCCCGGGCCGACTGGCGCAGCCCTTGGGCCGAGTTTTGGAGTCTTCAGGCCGGCCGCCGCAGTCCCCGGGCCGGGTTCTGCAGTGCCTGGGCCGGCCTCGACTGTGGCGGCTTTGGAGCCATCTGCCAAAATCCCCGTACCGTCTGCCGGGGCTCTGGAGTCGGATCCGACTTCTTCGGGAGGAGCCGGCACAAAGATGGAGTCTGATTCTGGTGAAGGCTTGACAGACGGCTTGAGGAGGCGTTGAAGGGCGACGCCGGATGGTATTGCTTGGCGGGTAGAGCCGATTCATGCCAAGGCGTCTGCTTGGTCGTTGTCGTTTCTTGGCACATGGAGGAACTCGCACCCCTCGAAATATCCACTGAGTTGCTGCACGAGGAAACGGTAACTCGCCATGTTTGCATCTTTGGCGTCCCAGTCGCCAGACGACTGCTGGACCACTAAGTCCGAGTCGCCATAACACAGGATCCAGCGAATGCCAAGTTCTTTGGCAAGCCGGAGCCCGTGAATGAGCGCCTCGTACTCGGCGACGTTGTTGGAAGCGGCAAAGTGGATTTGCAGTGCGTATTTGAGCTTGTCGCCTTTAGGAGAAGTGAGGATAACGCCGGCTCTCAAGCCGGTGCGCATCTTGGAGCCATTGAAATGCATCCGCCAATGGGTGGAGTCGGGCGCTGGAGGTAGGTACTGGGTCTCGGCCCTGTCGACGAGGAAGTCGGCCAGTGCTTGTGACTTGATGGCGGTGCGGGGCTGGTAGTGGATGGTGTAGGGAGCCAGCTCTATGGCCCATTTGGCCACTCGGCCAGAAGCATCTCGGCTTCCAATGATCTCGGCAAGTGGGGCCGTGCAGACCATAGTGATTGGATGCTCTTGAAAGTAAGGCTTCAATTTCTTGGCGGCAAAGTGCACGCCATAGCACATCTTCTGGTAGTGGGGGTAGTTCTGCTTGGAGGTCGACAACACTTCGCTCAGGTAATATACTGGTCTCTGGACAGGTAGTGCCTTGCCTTCCTCCTTGTGTTCCACTACAATGACTGTGCTGACTACCCGGCTGGTGGCGGCGATGTACAGGAGCATAGGCTCCTTAGGAGTCGGAGCCGCCAGAACGGGTGGAGTAGTCAACATCTTCTTCAACTGGAGAAAAGCTTCATCCGCCTTGTGGTTCCACTCGAAAAAAGTGGTCTTCTTCATGAGCTGGTATAAGGGGAGAGCTTTCTCGCCCAGCCGACTGATGAATCGGCTGATGGACGCCAAGCAGCCGGTGAACTTTTGCACGTCCAACAGTCGGCTGGGTACCTCCATCCTCTCAATGGCCTTGATCTTTACAGGGTTGCACTCTAGGCCGCGTTCAGAGACCAGGAAGCCAAGGAGTTGGCCGGCTAGTACTCCGAAGACGCACTTCTCAGGGTTGAGCTTGATCTGGAATTGGCGCAGGTTCTCAAAGGTCTCCTTGAGGTCATCCAGCAGTGTTCCATGCTTCTCCGTCTTCACCACCGCATCATCCACATAGACGTGGGCGTTTCTGCCGAGTTGCTTGAGGAGGCACTTTTGCATGCAACGCTGAAAGGTGGCGCCGGCATTCCTCAAGCCGAACGTCATGGTGAGGTAGCAGAAGGCTCCAAACGGTGTGATGAAGGCGGTCTTCAGTCTGTCAGCCGGGTTCAGCTTGATCTGGTGATATCCTGAATATGCATCCAAAAAGCTCAACAGCTCGCATTCGGCTATGGAGTCTATCACCTGATCAATTCTTGGCAAAGCAAACGGGGCCTTGAGACAAGCCTTGTTGAGGCTTGTGTAGTCAATACACATTCGCCACTGCTTGTTCTTCTTCAGTACCAGGACCGGGTTGGCTAGCCACTCTGGAAAGAATACTTCCATAATGAAGTCGGCTGCTAGGAGTCGGGCTATCTCTTCTCCGACAACTCTTCTCTTTTCTTCTCATAGGCGGCGCAAGGGCTGCCTGACCGGCTTTGCATCAGATCGGACATGTAACTTGTGCTTGGCGAATTCCGTCGGTACACCTGGCATGTCTTTGGGGGACCATGCGAAGATGTCCCGATTCTCACGGAGGAAATCGACGAGCTCACCTTCCTATTTGCTGTCAAGGTTTGCGCCTACGATAGCGTACCTCTCGAGGTGCTCCGGATCCAAGGGTATCTTCTTTGTCTCTTTGGCCGGCCTGAACGAACCCTCAGCCTTCGACTCCTTGGGGTTAGGCGACACCTCTAGCTGCTTGCCGGCCATCGCCACAACCCGGTCAAGGAGCCGCTTCTCGGCCGCGATCACCAGGGACTCGGCCAGCCGACTACTCTCACCCGCACAGGTAGACGACTTCTGGTAGTCGCCGGCTACGGGCAGAATCCCCTTGGAACTGGGCATCTTCATTTTGAGGTAGGCGTAGTGGGGGACCGCCATGAACTTGGCCAGGGCGGGTCGGCCAAGTAATGCATGGTATGGGCTCTCGAGATCCACCACCTCAAACCAAACTGACTCTCGGCGGAAGTGATCTTTGTCTCCAAAGAGGACGTCCATCAGGATCTTGCCGATTGGTGAGCAGGAAAGACCAGGAACAATGCCGTGGAACACAGTCCGGCTGTTCTGAAGCTGTCTTTGCTTGATTCCTAACTTCTCCATGGTGTCCTTGTATAGGATGTTGATATTGCTGCCTCCGTCTATCAGAACTTGCGAGAAACGAGCAGCTCGTCTATCCGTGGCAAAAGTGGCATCCAAGACCAAGGCATAAGATCCCGGACTCGGCATTGCCTCTGGGTGATCAGCTCTGCTCCAGCTGATAGGCTTCTCGGACCAGTGCATGAACTCTGGTGTCTCTGATGCTACTGCGTCACCTCTTGTTGCTGCAGCCGCCTGCTGCGTCGATCATCAGCCACGCTGGTAAATATCACGTAGGCTCCGTGCTCTTCGGGGTACTCGTCTTGTACTGCGCCGACTAGCCTGACAGCCGGCTGCTAGGTGGAGGCGGAGGCTGCTGCCCAGCAGGCGGGGGAGGTAGGAGGCTGTCTCCTTTGGCGATCCTGGTGAGCCAGTGGCACTTCCGGGTGGTGTGATTCGACGGCTTCGCACCGCTATGGAACTTGCAAGGACCATCCAGAGTCTGCTCGTATGAGAAAGCCGGCAACCAGTTGGGCTTGCCACCTTTCTGTTGCTTGGGTGGAGGCTGCCCATCCGGCTGCTGGTCTTCAACTGTCGCCACCTGCCGGCTGTTGGAAGCCGGCTGCGGGGCCTTGCGCTTGTGGTCGTTCTGCTATTGCCGCCGACTGGCGTCTCCGGCCGGAGTTCTAGGAGCCTGAGGGGCCACTTTGCCAGTCGCGCTAACTTGAATCTCCGCCTTCATGGAGGAGTCGACCGTGGCATACTTGTCTGCTATGATCAGCAGCTCGTCGAGGGTTTCTGGCTCGTCGCAGAAGAGCTTGTGTTTGAGGAGGGTGCCTTCTCTGCACCCGGCGGTGAAGTACTCGATAGCCTGCACCTCGTGCACGCCCTCGCAGGAGTTCCGAAGCTCGGCCCAACGCGTGAGGTAGTCGCGAGTCGACTCGTTGGGGCCTTGCATGCACAAGGAAAGCTGACGAGGCTTGGGAGGACGCTTGTACGTGCTTGTGAAGTTGCAGACGAATGCATCAGTGAAGTCGACCCAACTGTTGATGCTGCGGGGCTTCAGGTTGTTCAGCCATGTCCGGGCCGTGCCCTGGAGCATGAGCGGAACGTATTTTACGGCGACACGCTTGTTGCTGTTTGCTATGTTGACGGCCGTGGAGTATTCAAGCAGCCAGTCCTCTGGCTTCACGGAGCCGGTGTACTTGGGCGTGTCTCTTGGGAGCGTGAACCCTTTGGGAAAGGGCTTGTCTTGAATGCGGGGCCCAAAACAAGGCGGACCCAACTCGTCTTCTTCCAGCGCCAGGGATCGGTGAAGTCGGTCGATCCGGTGGCGGGCATCGTTTTCTCCGACTCCCTCTCGGCGGCCAAGGCGGTCGCCGAGAGTCGGATGGTCAACAGGCGGCGGGGAGACTCACCTTTCCTTGTGAGGAGGAGGAGGCGGACAATCGTCCTGTCGTTCCACTGCTCTCGGGCGGCCGTCTTGGTCACACTCTATGGTAATGTGAGTCCGACCGTGGCTGACAGCCGGATCCTTGTCTTTCCTTCCTCGGGCGCCGCCAGTCGGCGTTCGAGATGTCGCGCCTTGATCTCGGCGTGGAGGCGGGTCGTCGTTTTGTCGCCGCGGCGCCTCCGTGCGACAGCCGACCTCGTTCTGCGCGGCAGCCGCGTCGAGGAGCCGCTGGACTCGCTCCGTCATCAGGCGGCGCTCTTCGCCCTCGAAGTTGTCCAGCTCGTCCACCGCCGCCTGGGCGGCTCGAATGTTCTCCGCAGGCTTGGCGTACACAGGGCGATTTGCCCCGAACAGGTTGGCGATGGCCACGCCGCGCTGCTGGACCGCGCCAAGGCGGCTGGCCCAGCTGGGGCTGGCGAGCCACCCACAACGCGATCCATCTCACGTTGGTAGGCTTCTGACAAGCGTCTCATGCTAGCCAGCTTCTTCGCGCCTTCGACGAGCTGAAGGCGGTGCGCCTCCAACGTCTCCGCGTCAGCGTCTTCCGGAATGGGCGCAGTCAGGTCTTGCAGTGCCCCGCCAAGTGGGTCATGCGCTCCTCCGCCGGGAGGCTCGTCATGACCGATGATGAGCACCTCGGTGACGGTGCTTCCGTCGCTCTCCATGCGAGGGAGCGGCTCGTCGTAGACCACCATGTTGGTGGGGAACGCGTCGAGCGACGCGGTGTTGGAGTCGACCAGCATCGGGTCGGTGGAGCCTACAGACTCCAAGTCCACGGCAGGCTCGCCGGTGACGTGGAGTTGGTCGAGGAGGCCCGCGAGGAGGCTCTCGGGGCCGCCCGTGCCTGCGTTGGATGCAGGTTCGTCGGAGAGGCGAACCTCGCCGACAAGATCGGCGAGGCAGCTGGCTACGCAGGCGATCTCAGCGCCGTGCAGCGCGTCAGCGCAAACTCCGTCTAGCGTGTCGGGCTGGCTGCGCTCGCCAGGGAGGAAAAGGGTTCCCGTCCAGAGCAGGTCTCCGGACGACGATGCACCAGGCCCCAAGGTGGGCGCCAAATGTCGGGGGTTGGGTGCGACATATGACAAAGGATGGCTTATCATGGTGGGGGCGAGTAGAACGTCGCCGGTGCCTGGAAACGGGATAAGGCGAAGGCATGCACGCCGGCGAATCTTACCCAGCTTCGGGGCTCTCCGGGGAGATAATACCCCTACTGCTGCTCTGCAGGGTCTCCGCGTGATCACTATGGCAAAGTGTTTACACGGTTGCTCCTCGAGCTGTTTCCAGGAGGTAGGAGAAGGCAAGGCTAGCTCTCTCCTTCCTATATGACCTGGTCTAGTGCTAATGGATTCCAACCCTTTGCATGGATGCCTTGGGGGGTTTATATAGGCCTACCCCCTAGGGGTACAATGGTAATCCGGCTGGGCGCGGGCCCAGCCATTAGTCTCTCTGGCCGCCGTCTTATCCGCCGACTCCTGGGGCCCGCCAACTGGTGGGCCCCGCAGACTGGCTCGGTACGGAGCCGACAGGCCGCGTCCGCCGCGGGCGGGTCTTGCCAGCTGTAGATTACTGTAGCCGTGCCTCTAATGATGCAGGCTCGGTCATGAGGTCGTGGCGACAGCTCCGCCGTCTGGCGGGCGATCACTGTGGCCACTACCTGTCGCGTCTGATTAATGGCGCATGGGGCCCGTGGGAGGGGCCGGCCGACTCCTGGTGGCCGACTCCCATCCGGGCCGACTGGTGGTGCTCTCGCTGTCTTTCGTATGCCTGCCGACTGGTGGGACCCATCATCCTTGGGTCATACCGGCAGGCCGTCGTGGGCACAGGACTCCGCCCTCTGGGGCTGACGTCAGGGCCGACATGGCAATAGTGTCGCGCCGCGCGGAGATCTCTGCGGGTATGGCGTACTGTAGCCACGTCTGCCCTTGGAAAAGGGGTGGGAGTGGACCTTACTATGGCCACTCCCCGTCCCGTCCCTCTTTATGAGGGCATGGGGGTTGTTGGCATCGCGGGCCGACTCCCCAAGGCCGGCTTCTCTGGAAGTCGCCAGTCAGGAGTCGGCTTATCCTGAAGTCGTCCCTGGGACTCGGCCACGAGTGGGCAGTCGGCCGCCTCGCCGCCGACTCTCAGAGGGCGGCTCTTCATCCTGGGGTCTCGAGGGGCGCAGTCTGCCTCAATGTCTTGAAAGGTTTTGGGCCTAGGTTAGCCTACCCGTGGCCCATTACTCCGACAGTTTTCATCACTAGAGTTGTCAACAAGTAAATCATCATCACCTAGCAAATCATCTTCATCACTATTGAAATCAACATACTCAGGGTGTGATACCTTTGGGCCTTTAGCCAAGAAGCATCTTCCAATTCCTTCATTTGGTGAGTCAAATATGTCATAGGAGTTGGTTAACACACGTGCTAGACCGACAACACCTTCATCTTGAGTATATTCGGAGTCGGAGTGATAACTTCTCTCGGAGTGATTATCGGAGTCGGAGCCGGATACCCATTCACCAACATGAGCTTGATGTCTTCGTTTTGTTAGCTCCTTGATGACTTGTCCTTCCTTTCCGAATCCTTTCTTCTCTGTGATGTTCTTCGTTCATAACGATCATCTCTACTCCTTCTCTCTCTTGGTGGTGATTCTTCTCTTCTACTTCTCCTTTTTGGTGAATCTTCTCTTCTTTTGTAGGGGGGCGTACACTCATTGGAGTAGTGTCCAGGTCTTCCACAATTGTAGCAATTTCGTTCATGACTCGAAGATCTTTTGTCATTGTATGACCTTGACTTGGAACTTCTTTCCTTGCTTCTACCTTTGTAGAACTTGTTGCAGTTCTTCACCATTAGGCTCAATTCTTAATTTAAGGCTTGTTTCTCACTTGATGATGTAGGAGCATCACATGAGGCTTTGTAAGCACCACTTGACTTGTTGTGAATCTCTTCCTTATCCTTGAGTGACATCTCATGAGCAACAATTCTTCCAATGACTTCCATTGACTTGAGATCTTTGTAGTTGGGCATCATTTGGATCAATGTGCACACGGTATCATATTTTCCATCCAAGGCTCTTAGGATCTTCTTGATGATGAATCTATCGGTCATCTCCTCACTTCCTAAGCCGGCAATCTCATTTGTGATGAGAGCAAGCCTAGAGTACATTTCGGCGACACCTTCACCATCCTTCATTTTGAACTTGTCAAGTTGACTTTGAAGCACATCCAATTTGGATTCCTTGACGGAGTCGGTACCCTCATGCATATCAATCAAAGTATCCCAAATCTCCTTTGCATTCTCAAGACGGCTGATTTTGTTGAATTCTTCGGGGCACAATCCATTGAAGAGGATATCGCAAGCTTGAGCATTGTATTGCAGCATCTTCAACTCTTCCGCGCTAGCCTCACGGTTCGGTTCTCTCCCATCAAAGAATTCACCTTGTAAGCCAATACACACAATAGACCAAACGGTGGGGTTATGTCCAAGAATATGCATTTTCATCTTATGCTTCCAACTAGAAAAATTAGTACCATCAAAGTAAGGACCTCTACGGTGGTAATTTCCCTCGCTAGACACCATACTCTCCTAGGTTGTGAAACCAAGGCTATGATCACCAAAGCTATGGAAATCAAGGCAAATGGAGACCAAAGCTTTGATACCACTTGCAGGATCCAAAGTATGTCTAGAGGGGGGGGGGGTGATTAGACTACTTGACCAAATAAAAATCTAGCCTTTTCCCAATTTTAACTCTTGGCAGATTTTAGCAACTTAGCACAAGTCAAGCAATCAACCTACACATGCAAGTCTAAGAGTATAGCAGCGGAATGTAAAACATTTCCATATGAAGGTAAAGGGAGGAGTTTGGAGGGAGCAAACACAATGTAGACACGGAGACTTTTGGCGTGGTTCCGATAGGTGGTGCTATCGTACATCCACGTTGATGGAGACTTCAACCCACGAAGGGTAACGGTTGCACGAGTCTACGAAGAAGCAACCTTGTCTATCCCACCATGGCCATTGCCCACAAAGGACTTGCCTCACTAGGGTAGATCTTCACGAAGTAGGCGATCTCCTTGCCCGTACAAACTCCTTGGTTCAACTCCACAATCTTGACGGAGGCTCCCAAGTAACACCTAACCAATCTAGGAGACACCACTCTCCAAAAGGCAATAGATGGTGTGTTGATGATGAACTCCTTGCTCTTGTGCTTCAAATGATAGTCTCCCCAACACTCAACTCTCTCTCACAGATTTGGATTTGGTGGAAAGATGATTTGAGTGGAAAGAAACTTGGGGAAGGCTAGAGATCAAGATTCATATGGTTGGAATGGAATATCTTGGTCTCAACACATGAGTAGGTGGTTCTCTCTCAGAAAATGTATGCTGGGAGTGTAGGCATGTTCTAATGGCTCTCTCCTCTAATGAAGAGTGGGTGGGGGGGTATATATAGCCTCCACACAAACTCTAACTGTTACACACAATTTACCAAACTCGATGGGACCGAATTAGAAAACTCGGTCAGACCGATTCAGTTCAAAGTGTGAACGTTAGGCTTTTCGGTGGGACCGACATGTCAACTCGGTGGGACCGATTCCATTAGGGTTAGGGCATAAGGTAATCTCAGTGAGACCGATTACACAAACTCGGTAGGACTGACTTTGGTAATAAGCTAACCAGAGAGTTGGTCAGGAAAACTCGGTGGGACCGATTCGCTCATTTCGGTGAGACCGAAACGTTACGAAAGGGAAACAGAGAGTTTGCATTGCGAACTCGATGGGACCGATCGCTCATCTCGGTTGGGACAAAACATTACGAAGGGAAACGGAGAGTTTGCAATCCCATCTCGGTGAGACCGAGATCCCTATCGGTGAGACCGAAGTGACTAGGGTTTCTGGCAGTGGCTATGTCAAGTGAACTCGGTGGCGCTGGATAGAACATTTCGGTGGGGCCGAGTTTGACTTTTGGTTTGGGACATATGTGGATATGAGAAAGTGGTTGAGGGTTTTTGGAGCATATCACTAAGCATTTTGAGCAAGTAAGCCATTAAGCAACACCTCATACCCTTTTAATAGTATTGGCTTTTCCTATGGACTCAATGTGATCTTGGATCACTAAAATGAAAATGTAGAGTCTTGAGCTTGAGCCAATGTGTGTCCTTAGCATTTTGAGGGGTCCACATTCCTAATCCATGCCATGCCAATCATTGAACTTTCTGAAATGATCATCTTGAAATAGTATTAGTTCAGTGAGCTATATGTTGTTAGTAATTACCAAAACCACCCAGGGATAGTTGCACTTTTACCATGCGATAATGACATCGTAAAACCAAGTGGGGCCAGCGAGTATCTTTCTGTCATGAGAGGAGCAAATCCTAGTCTTCAACTATCGATACCGAGACATGCGTTTCCGGGCTTCCGACATACCGGTAGTCACCTTTACTCACATCCAGTTATAGAGTGACGTTCGGTAACCCCAAAGTAACCATCCAACATGTTGACATATGATATTCTTATGGTCTAAGGAACTTAGTAATCATGAACAAGTTATATGAAAATACCAACAACATAACAACGATAAAATCTCTAAGTAATTCATAAGTTGGGTCCATCCAACACCATTGTTTCGATAACAACGTGTTCTCATTATTCATAGCATCCTTGTTACAAAACAATGCTTATAATTAGGAAAACAAGATCATCATCAATACATGAGCTAGTTTAGAGGCATGAGTAGGGATCATATTGGTGTTTATGTTTCCACACATGTATTTGGGTTTCCCTCTAAATCTCATATACAAAAACTAATAGAATTGTAGCACATAAGTATAAACTTAATAATGAACATGGAAATATAATAATACAAATGGTATTGCCTTTAGGGTATGTTTCCAACAATTCTCCACTCTAGTTGCTTCAAGACTTCATCAACCAAAACCAACACATGAGCTCAGTGATCTTGTCTTGAAACCATAACTTAAATTCTTCTCTTAAATAGTTCTCTTGGGTCCTTGATCTTTATAAGCCTAAACGTGTCAACCTTTGAGATCCTCCAGCGAACTCCACCTTGAACATATTTGTTTAAGCATTGAAATCAATCTTGAGGGGCAGCTAGGGTTGAGGCCCGGTCTGACTTAAATAGCCGACTTTGACCCCTCTGGCGACGTAGGAGCGACGACATATGAATGGCGATCAGTGAGATCTAGTTAGACTGATGGTATCTCTGCGTATTTTTGTGTGGGTCCCACCCATCGGTCTGATGTGGTAGATACGTCCGGCGCACCCGGTCCTCCCCATATATGGGGTGGGTATGGGTGGGGTGCCTAACAGCCCATACATGTAGGGGCCGGTTTTAGTCGTCTGGGTGGATTGCATTTTCATGACCTGTCACTGCCCGGGCCATTCATCCGGATGTACATGTGGAATTTGATGGGTCCATTGTAGATGCTCTTATAGCATGTATTTATTCACCCATGAAATCAAACATGCCCTTAGTTGTCTGTGTTGGAATTGCCTACGTGAACAGATCCCTAGCGCCAGCCTTATACATCTGGGCTGTCACCTGCTCCTCCTTCTCCCCCCTTCAGAGAGTTCGGAGGCAAATCGACTGCAAAGTGAGCGGCGCGCGGTGCCTGGACTGGATGGCCTCCATCTCTTCATGGATCTTCACCCGATGCTGCATGGACATCATCTTGTAGTAGGTAATCTTTTGGCAACCATGGCTACCGGAGGATGGCGAGGTCGGCGTGGAATAGGGTGTGGACGAGGTCGCGGCAGCGACACGGATGGGAGAGAGGGGGAGGAAATGGGGGCAACTAGGGTTGAGGCTCGATGTCCAGCTTAAATAGCCGGCTTTGGCCCCTCGGCCAGCGCGCAAGAGCGACGACATGAATGTGGAGCGGTGAGCTCCCGTCGAACCGAAGGGTTTCGCGTGTTTTCGTGTGGGTCCATTCCATCAATCCGACATGGCGGACGTGTCTGAGTGCGCCCGGACCTCCTAATATCCGCTCATATACGGGCTGGTCTAGGGGTGTCGGACAACCTAGACGTATAAGGATGGTTTGAGAGGTCTAGTTAGGTCACATTTTTTTAATTATAAAAAACAACGTGTCTTTATTCTTCCCGCAAAGAAAACCAAAGTGTTTTTATTCAACGAGAAAACTACTGTCATGAACCAACCTGTGATTGGATGGTTAGAAGGACAGTGCAACCGGAGTTCAAGTCCTAGACTTTACATTAGTGCTCGCATTATTTCTGGATTTATTTCAGGCTTCATGCGATGTTCGTGTAGTGGGAGGAGACATTCCCGTTGACTGCGAGGCGTCTATGGTGACTTTGTAAAATCTCAAGATGCTATGTCGGCTCAGTCTCTCGAAGGTGCTCATAGGGGTAGGGTGTGTGTGTGCGCGTTCATAGAGTGAGTGTATGCTTATGTATATTTTTCTCGAATACGCATGACCCATAGGGGTAGGGTGTGTGTATGCGCGTTCATAGAACCGAGGATATGCTTATGTGTTTTTTTATTAAATATGCACAAGCATGCGTATCATATGTTATAAAAAGAAAAGGGGTGGATAGCCCCTACACATGAGTTTGTTACAAAACACCCAAATCAACGCTTATACATCATAGTGGGTTATCTACTCCCGACCAACCCACCGTGCCAACGCTCGAAAGAAGCTCTCTAGTCCGCCCTTCAGCAAGCCCGCTTGCTTCCATGCCCTTCCTTCCTCCAAGATCCTCTTACCAACTCTGTGGAGTTATGGTGACACTCTGTCAAACACTATCCTATTTTTGTGCTTCCATTACTCCTATAGGACAAGGGTGAAGATAGCCCTCTATTCCTTGCGTCACCCGTCCCCGGAGTCCTTCGTTGCACACCATTCATTGATGATTGCGGTCACCGTTTCCCCAAAACCTGCTGCCTTCGGCTAGAAGGCCTCAAATCTGAACCTACACCCACCTTCCAGTCCACATTTAAGTCGAGTAGCAAAGGGCAGTGATCCGAGATGGCCGAGCCTATGGCACCAAGGAAGCTGGAAGGGTGCATGTCGTCCCAGTCGTTTGTGGTAAGCACGTGATCAATCTTCTCCAAAGTGGCATGCTCGCGCTCATTTGAGTGTCTGCTGTTAAGGTACATCTCCTTGAGCTCGAGACGGTTCAACGTTGTGCGGAAGCGTGCCAGCATCCTCCTATTCACCGCCATGTTGTTTTTGTCCTCGGGGTTGAGTAGGAGGTTGAAATCCCCTACGACAGTCAATGGTCCACCGTGTAGATCTCTGACCTTATAGAGCTCCTTCATGAACGCGATTTTTTCCACGTCAAGTTGGGGGTCATAGGCATCCATGATCCATCATTGGGACTATAGCTTTGACGAGCGTCTCCCGTTATGCTTGTGTATGTTAGCGTCTTCGATTGTACTGTGTTAGAAAAAGTTCAGAAAAAAAAACTGCTATGCGCATGATGATTTTTTTTTTCCATTTTTGAGGGGATGTGCGCACGATGAGTTAGTCCGCACGACCATTGCACGATGGCCCATGTAGCGTTCAGTTGTCATGCAACTTTAGGCTTGATCGCATTGTCGTCCAAAAATCGTGTGTATAATGTCGTGTGTATAGTAGTGTAGCCCACCACCCCACGCCAGCACTGCCGCCCTGCCCGGCGCTGCCGCCGAGCGCGCGCTGAGCTGCAAACCCTCCTCTTTATTCGACATTTCCTCTGACGCCGCCATCTCCCTGCCCCAAATGCACCGCCTCTCATCTACTTCGCGACTTCCCATCTCTTTCATGGCATCTGCCCCGCCTCGCTAGTGGCCATCAGCGCTTGCCCGGCGAGTTACCCCACTCTTGGCGGCTCCAAATCCACCTGCCCGTCGTCTTTCCCGGTGTGTTTTCTTGTTCTGATGCTAACGTTTGCGCCTTTACCTGGTTGTTATAGTTTTCTTTAAAGGAGTTTGGCATAGTTTTAGATGCGGATTATGACCAATCATTTTTGAGGCTTACATAATGGTTACATCACGATTTCAGTCCTTAGGCTGGTCACAATGGGCAAGAACATAGTCTAGTAACTTACACATTTCCCTAGACTATGTTACTACCTCCACAGTGGGTAGGAACATCTATGTAGTGTCATGCAACAATGTATTTATTAGGTTATAGACTCATTGTTTCTTGGAGTGTGTGATGTTTCGGTAACTTAGCTAGTTACCACAAGCACCTCTCTCTTCATTAAATATGTGACACATAAGCAAAGTTCTATTGGAGTGTGTGATGTTACTCCTAAGTTCCTTCCCATTGTGACCAGCCTTACCCGATGATTACAATCCTATTTATGTCCGATACTGAGGTTGGATTTTTATGCTATTTTCGTGATAGATTTCCTCATGGATCTTAGAACCTGGCCACCGTCAGTCGAGTACAAGGCGATGAGTCTGGTAAACCATATAGACGACTGCCCATCTCGATCGCTCAAATCATGAAAAGAATGAAAAATACTGGGACGAGGGACACTGTCTTGGAGGTTATAGATGAAGACGAGGGGAAAAGTGATAAAGAAGCTTGTAGGACAACCTCAAAATCGATACATGGGGCCAAAATGTGAACTTACCGGGTTTTGAGGAAGACCAAAGTAGGGCAACCAAGAATCACATTACTGGAATCGCTGTCAGTGAGGATGAAGGACTCAGTGATGATGAAAGATTTAGTGTGAACGGTATACTTGCAAAAAGCAGACATCGTGACGGTTCTATATACAGGGGTATGGATTTATTTCATTGGAAAGAAGAGTATCGTATTGCAGACCGTAATGAGAGTAAGTGACCAATATATCTTTCCTATTTTTATTTTTATTGTTAGAGATATGATTAGTTTTCTTAATCAGTGGCACCTCTTTCCATATCCTACAGCTGTACAGATTTGATATTGATCATATAGATTACTTTTACAGAGACAATCCTAGCTGTTTGATCATATATGATCATATTGATCATAATTGCTGTTTGGACAAATAGCAATTGGTGCCCAATTTCCCATGAAATTGACATGTAGAGTATCGATGACATTGACTAGGACTTTATTCCATGCTACGTGACTCCGTAGATGCCCAATTTCCATGTGAGGCTGAATAAATTAATGCTTACTGCCTAAATTTGCTTACATATCAAACCGTGCAACAATATATACGAACGACATAGTACGTAGGAAAATGGCAGTTGTAAATTCAAATAACAGTATAAATATGTACAGTCACACTGCTGCAGTTAATTAGGTTTAAAGCCTTTATATACAGCCTGAAGCAACCAATAATACAAAGGGTTTCAAGTCCTCATAAATTTCACATACTTACATAACCTGAAGGACTGCTAGTTATGAAAGGAGCCAACCAAACCTTCAATGCCCTTGTTTAGCACGAGGTTTGGGTTGCCACTTCCAAATTTATACTATCCCCCAATACATTTATCAATTTCTAGCAAGCAAAGTTTTAGTTTTTTCTCACTGATTGATAACAATGCTGAGAGGGGGCAAAGATGTGTAGGAACTTCTTTTGCCGGAAATGCGTGTAGGAACTAATGGCTAGATCATTTACAGAAACTAACCAGACAACTACACAAGCATGATCATATATTTCCTTATAATATAATTTCATCATACATAATTATGATAAGTTCATTACCAAAGTAAAAGTAAACTAACCATTTTAAGATACAGTGACTTGAGAAATAGCAATATGTTGTTACTAATCGTCTTGAATAAATTTTTTAACCTGCAAACTGTAAGAAATGAGGATGTTAAAATCTAGGGAGAATGTAAACATTGATAAATAAAGAAATAAGCTTGAGCGCATTACCTCCTTCCGTTTCATCCCATGTCAATTTTTTGCATGGAAGGCTTTAACTATCACCTCATTAGGGATGTTATCCTACATTTCCTTTTATAGGAAACAAATTAGGCTACAGTTCAAAAAATCATCACCCATTTTGTTACATAAAGTTTCTTCACAAACTTTATAGCTGAGAAGCATCTCTCGCTGCAGTGGCTACAGGAAGAGTTAGTACTAGCTTTAAAAGTTGATAGACAAAAGGATAGGAGTGATTCTTCTTTGTAGACACCATCAGTTTAGCCAGATAATTAATAGTTTCCAATCTAGGTAATCTTGTATCATCGTTTACATTATGTATGGGCAAAGCTCTTGCTCAAGATGGTTCACTTATCATCGCTGAAGTCATTAGGATAAAACTTGGCCAACTTCATCAGCTTCTCATCATGATAATGTCTAAATTGATCACTTGGATTGAAAGCACACATGCAACGAAGCAACTCATTATTTACCTCATTGAATATGCGATTTAATTCTTCTCCCAACAAATCCAAGACAACAAAAGAACAATCAACCCTATAATGGTGGTCCTTTGCCTTGGCTCTTTTGGATCACTGAAATGTCATTCTTGTCGCAGAAAGAACATAATCCCTCCGATCCAAATTAATTGACGCAACTTCAGTACAAAGTTGTACTAAAGCTGCGTCAATTAATTTGGATCGGAGGGAGTACCTTGTTCAAGGAGAATTCCAGCCATACTCAGACCTAAGCTTCCCTAGCTCTTGCTTACAAATTCCGGTGATATAGCATTTACAATGTGCCTATTCTTTCTCTGAAATGTTTTGATAGCCCATTTATCAAAGCTAATATAATAATCATCATTGTAGAAAGAATGCGAAATCAAATGACTAAAACTATTTAATAGACCATTGACTTGACATTGCTTGTTAGAATCTGTGCCCTCTTCCTCCACACATGTTCTAGTACTTTTACCACTGAGGTGAACATTGCTCAACAAAGTGGTATAGTGAGAAGTCCATTAGTATCTCCCGGTCTTTGAAGAGAAAGCTCTTGGTTAAAACCAGAAGCACACAAAGGCAGAAGGGAAAGAGAGCTGAGGGATGGTGCGCTCTGGCGACTGCCCTGGCGACTCGCCTCCCGCCGTGGCTCCGCCCGCGGTGGCCGGAGCGCATAGCCCCGCCGTCCCTGTGCCGTGCCCGCCCCCTCCGCCGTCGCCGGAGACGCTTCCCTCCCCCTCGGTCGCTGTGCTCCTGGCCGCCCCGCCGAGGATTCGGTGGGCCGACCTCGCCGAAGACGACTCCGATTCCCCCCTCGCTTGCCCCTCTGATGCTCGTTCGGCACGCCCCTCCCCAGCCCCTCGGCGAGTCGTGCCACCCTGCGTGGCTGGTAGCTTAGCCTCCCCTGTGCGAGGCTCGGCTGTTAGCTCGCGGCAGCCGCTGCGCTCTGCCCCGGCGCCTGGGCCGCAAGACGCTGTCTTGCGGGGCCGCGGTGCTCGACGACGTAGGCTGTGTGCCTGGGGCGTGGCTGGCCGCTCGGAGATGGGCCTGGCCAGTGAGTCTTGGCTCCGGTCGGTGGCGGGATCTCCCCTCTCGCCAGCGTCGCACCCGCGGTCAGCTCGCCGTGCGGAGATTCTTGCCGGCCCGCTCGTGCGCTCCTCCCCCTTTCGCCCCTTCATCGCCAACTTTGGTTCGTCAATGCTCGCTCTCCGTTCGTCTCAGCCCCCCAGCCGGACCTGGCTGGCCTCCCCCCACATCCTCGCACTGGCGGCGGCGGCGGTGGTCGCCTATGGAGGGGAAACCCTGTCGGCAACCACCCCGCCCCCCCTGGGCCCTGTCGCGCGTGGGCGTGGCCTGCTGGGCCCGTGCCCGGCCCAGCGGCCCGTTGCCCTGGCTAGGCCTCCCGCCTGCAGCTTGGGCCGGCCTGGCCATGTTGGGCTGTTGCGGTGCCCTAGGCCCGTTGTGGCGGCCTCTGGAATTTGGCCCCCTTACGAGTTTCCGCTTGCATCGGCTCCCCTCTCCGCCGCCACATCTGTTTCCCTCTCGCCTCCCCGCACGCTCCCTCCGACGCTCCATCCCCGCCGCCCGCGTTGTCCTCTTGCGCCCCGACCTCCCCTCCTCCCCCCCAACCCGTCCGGCCATGACCCGGGAATGGGACGATGGGGAGGCTCGCCGGAAACGTCGTTATGAGGACCGGCCCCGCCCGTCCCCGGACGCTGTCCGCCAGTAGGAGGAGCTCCGGCGGGAGCTCTGTGCTCTTCGGGATGGCCACTGTGATGACCGTCGTTCCCCTGGCCGCTCGGACCGGCACGGCCGCTCCCGCTCTCCTCCGGGCGCCGGGGCCGATTGGCGCGGGCGACGTCGTTCGCCCTCCCCGCGCCGTGGCCGCTCCCCCTCGCCTTCGGGCCATCCTCGCCCTCCGCTCCCCCCCCCCCGCCCACAAGCCCAGCAGCCTCCCGCGGCGGCCCGGAAATATGTTCCCCCGCATGCCTCCTCCGCGGCTGGGTCGGGTGCGGGTGGCGCTCCCGCCCGCGGCCGCCAAGGTCAAGCAAAGAAGAAGAAGCGTCGTGGGCAGGGTCGCCGCATCTTGCCCACTCCCGCTCCGCTAGGCCCGGGCTCCTCGTCCGCTTCGGGTCCGGTGTCCGGTCTCCCTCGCCCCCCGTGCTACAATTGCGGGGTGGCGGGTCACTCCCAAGTCTCCTGCGTCAACCCTCAATGCTGCTATATCTGCAAGGACCCGGGCCACCCCGCCCTTCTGTGCCCGGATCACCCCGTACCGGCCGAGCTCATGATGTACGGTCATGGTATCGAGGGGTTGGGCTTCTTCCACCTCGAGGTGCTGGACATCCCTCCCCCACCCCGTCGCTCCAGGCGGTCGTCACGGTGGTGGATGGAGTGGCCTCCCCGGAGATGATCGAGGAGCTCAACCACCTGTACCGGCGTCAGTGGGACTGGGTGGTCACTCCCACCGCCGACAACATCTTCACTGTGATCTTCCCCGACGCCATCAGCTACGGCTACGCCACCCGCAGCGGCCAGATCACCCTCGCCCTCCACCAGCTCATCGTCGACATCACTGAGCCGATCCTGGACCCGAAGGCAGTGGCCGTCCTGGACACGGCCTGGATCTTGGTGGGAGGCCTCCCAGACATTGCTCGGTCTGAGGTGGTCATTCGCCAGATGTCCCGGATCCTGGGCAAGGTGGTGGTGGTGGACGAGCTCTCCCTCCGCAAAGAGGAGGAGGTCCGCGTCAAGGTCAAATGTCTGGACTCCTCTAAGCTTCGGGCCACCATCCGGGTGTTCTTCAACGACCAGGGCTTTGACCTCCGGATCGCCCCTGAGCCTCCCAACCACATTGGGCGTCCTCCCTTCTCCGATGATGGCCCCCTCGGTAGCAACCCTGGGGTCGACGGCGACTACCATGGCCGCCACCACCCACGCTCTCACCGCTCCCAGCGATCTGATGATGATGCGGGCTCCGACGACTCGCGCTCCCGCTCTCTGTCACCGTCGCCTCCTCCCCCCGCTGTTGGACCACAGAGCCGTCAGGCTTTGCTCGACCCCCCTCCTGGCTCTCCGTTTCCTCGGGATGCCTCCCCTGTGCCGGGCAGCGAGACCATGGATGGGAGTGACGCGTCGAGCGTCAGCCTGATGGTCCTCCCGGCGTCCTCTCCTCGCTCCCCAGCAGTCGTCGGCTGCTCCATGCCGGCTTTGGAGGGGTCGCCGCCGTCTCCCTTGGGCCCCTTGGCCCCCTCTGAGGTCGTCCCGTCCCCGACCAGGGTGGATGGCACCGTGGCCTCCCCATCGTTCCTCTGGGTCCCTCCGCCCCGGTCGGGTTGGCTCCGCTGGCGACTCCCGTCGACCGACCCGCCTCGCCAGTGCCGCTCGCCCCGGGCCTCAGCCTCGTGCTCGCCCCCGCCGCCATCCCCCTGGCTCCGTCTCCGACCTGGCGCTCTACCCCTCGTCCCCGACTGTTCCGCCGCCCCCTTCCTCGCTCCTCGACTGCACCGGGCTGGTGCTCCGGCCTACCCCCGCTACGGCCCCTGAGGCGGAGCGGCAGATGCGGGTGACCAGCCCGGTGGCCGCTCAGCCTCCCCCTCCGCGGATCGCGGCCTACTCCCGCCGTGGCTGGTCTGCCTCCTCCCCGGTGACGGCTTCCCGCCGGATCGCCCGGCTCGATGCTGCACATCCCGACGGCAGTCCGGCTCTGCCCATTCCCGCCCGGGCGGAGCTCCGGGCTGCAGCTCGGAACCTGGAGCCAGGTACCCCCTCTGTCCCCCTTCTACTGCTACTTGCTCATTTTCTGCTCCCGAGTCGGTGCCTCTTGGTCACCTCGCAAAGGTGGCGACTGATTCCGCGATAATCTTCAGGGGGAGGCTGCTAACCCCTTAGTCCAAATCGAGGCCATCAAGGCCCGTGAGATCCTCGACGGTAGGCTAGCGGAGGCCCACGCGGCTCTGCTCTCACCTGCTAACCCCTCCCCTTCTGTGGTAGTCGCCTCCCCAGCACCACCTAGACGGCCCAGCGGCCTCCTCCCCCTCGCCGAGACTGAGCTTCGTGGTCGTACGCGGTCCCGCACCGCCGCCCTCCGCGCCCAAAGCGCATCCCGTGTCCTGGGGTCAAGCAGCCCCCAATGGTGCCTTAGTGCGGGCCCTTTTCTGAAACATCCGCGGTTTCGTCCATGATGGCCGATGCCGCTAACTCGTGGAATACATGCATGATGAACACATTGACATTGTCGCCATCCAAGAAACCGTGCGTATAGAATTTTCTCTCCTGGAGCTTGACCGTATGAGCTCTCACCTCTTTGCTTGGCATTGGCTCCCTTCTAGTGGGAGCATAGTCCACTCAGGTGGCATCCTATTAGGTGTCAAGGATGCCACCTTCGAGGTGGGGAGCATGGATCGGGGGCAATTCTTTGTGAGCATGGAACTCTTCGAACGGTCTCTCAACTTCAAGTGGGAGGTCATCATTGTCTACGGCCCGGCCGACCATAGTAGGTCTACGTCCTTCCTCGAGGAGATCCACCGGAAGATTTCGGCGGCCTCTCTCCCGGTGGTCGTTGGAGGCGATTTCAACCTCCTCCGCTTCGTGGAGGACAAGAGCAACGCGAACATTAACTTTGCATGGATGCAAATGTTTAATGATTGCATTGCTGACCTTGGCCTCCTCGAGATTGATAGGATTGGTGCCAGGTTTACCTGGACCAATCGCCAGGCCTCCCCAACCCAGTCCGTTCTGGACAGGGTCCTAGTTTCCCTGGATTTGGACCTCCATTGCCCTCTAGCCTCCATTCGTGCCATCACCAGGATTGGATCCGACCACGTCCCCCTCCTCTCCTCCGCCGACGAGCGGCCGCTGATTCCTCCTAGATTCCGCTTTGAGACATTCTGGCTATCCCAAACCGGTTTTGTGGAGGCTGCTGGCGCCCGCTGGGTGGAGGCCCGTGGCCACCCCCACCCCCGCCATCCCTCGGCTATTGACTCTTGGCATTTCTGCGCCAAGCGTGGCCGGCAGTTCATGAAGGGTTGGGGTGCTAACTTGGGGCGTGACCTCCGCGAGCGTAAGAAGGCCTTGTTGGCCGGCATCCAAGCCTTGGACTTGCGGGCTGACTCAATCGGCCTCTCCCCGGACGAGTGGCTCTCTCGCTACGATTTAGAAGACCAGCTTTCCGTCATCTACACTGATGAGGAGGCGTATTGGCGCCTCCGCGGGGCCTAGAAATGGGTCTTGAAGGGCGACGCGAACACGGCCTACTTCCAGGCCATCGTGAACGGCCGACGTAGACGCAACACCACCCCCCTCCTCTGGGATGGTGCCTCCCTATTGCAGGATCCCCGCGACATTCGTAGCCATGTTGACGGTTTCTATAGGTCCATGTTCTCTGCCGCTCCTAGGAGCGGCCTCTCCCTGGCGACTGATTGCTGGACCGGTGCCCAGCTGGTTTCTGATGAGGAAAACGCAGCCCTCACGGCCCTGTTCTCCGAGGGCGAGGTCTGGACCGCGATTCGAGGCATGAATCCCACCTCCGCTCCAGGCCCCGACGGCCTTCCGGTTAAATTCTTCCAGGCCTTCTGGAACGTGATTAAACCTGAGGTCATGGCCATCTTCGATGAGTTCTATGTTGGATCCATTGACCTCGGGCGCCTCAACTATGGGATTATCTCGCTCATCCCAAAGGTCCCGGGTGCCTCCGACAGCTGCCAGTTTCGTCCGATCACGGTCATCAACGTGATCTTCCGGATTCTGGCTAAAGGGTGCGCCAATAGGGTGACCCTCCTCGCTGACCACATTACCCACCCCAACCAGTCCGCCTTCATTCAGGGGCGGTACATCCTGGATGGGGTGCTTGTTCTTCATGAAGTCCTCCATGAGGTCCGTTCTAAACACCTCAAGGCGGTTTTCTTGAAGATTGATTTTCATAAGGCCTATGACACTGTTAGTTGGCCCTTCCTTCGGGAAGTTCTAATCCGGAAGGGCTTCGACGACCGATGGATCACCAGAGTTATGCAGATGGTCTCATGCGGTCGCACTGCCGTGAACATCAATGGGGACATCGACCCCTACTTCCCCACACTCTGTGGGGTTAGACAGGGCGATCCCTTCTCCCCTTTCTTGTTCAATATGGTGGTGGACGCGCTTGCCGCCATCCTCGATAAGGCTAAGGCTGCTGGCCACATTCATGGGATCACCCCCACCTGGCTGGCGGCGCTGGGATCTCCCTCCTCCAGTACGCTGATGACACCATCATCATGGTCGAAGGCTCTGAGTCGGACATCTCAAATCTTAAGTTCCTCCTCCTCTGCTTTCAGCAAATGTCTGGCCTTAAGATAAACTTTGACAAGAGTGATGTCATGGTGATGGGCTACTCTAAGACCGAGGCACTTGCCATTGCTAACAGGCTCAATTGCCGCATTGGATCCTTCCCCACGACCTACTTGGGAACGCCCATTAGCGACTCTCGGCTCACCATCGCGGACCTCCGCCCGACCGTGTCCAAGCTTCAGATACGTATTGAACCTTGGCAGGGTAGGTGGTTGTCAAAGGCGGCTCGGACTATTCTCATAAACTCATCCCTCTCCAGCCTCCTCTTGTTTCTTATGAGCTTCTACAACCTTCACGAGACTCTGCACCATGAGATCGCCAAAATCCAGTCCCGCTTCTATTGGGCTGGCGACAACAATAAGCAGAAATATCATATGGTTAGCTGGCTTGACATCTGCAAGCCCGGGGAATAAGGAGGCCTCGGTATCATGTGCTCCAAGCGCATGAATATCGCCCTCCTATCCCGCTGGCTCTGGCGCATCTCGTGCGGCCAGGGTGGTCTCTGGCTCGATATCATCCGGAACAAGTACCTGCGTGGACAACCCCTTGCCTTTTGTCAGAGAACTGGCGGCTCGCAGTTCTGGCAGTCGGTCGTCCAGCTTCTCCCGGTCCTTCGCATCGGGACTTCCATCTCGGTGGGGTTCAGCATGAAGACTTTGTTTTGGTTTGACCGATGGGCCGGAGACTCCCCCTTCGCTGCGCGCTTCCCCGTCCTCTTCTCCATAGTGGTAGACCCCTTGATCTCAGTTGAGAGGGCCCTTATTGACTTAGGGCGCCTTGCTTTCCGGAGGCCCTTTGGTCCCCCGGAGTCCGCTGCTTGGCGTGAGTTACTAGATTGCGTGGCTCTCCACGAGCCTATGGGGGACGGTGGCCCGGACCAGATGAGATGGCGGCTCGAGCCTTCGGGCCAATTCTCCACTAAGTCTCTCTACCATGCCATCGCCCCCTCCTCCGCCCCTCCCCCCTTGCGACGGTGTGGTCCATCCGCTTGCCTCTGAAAATCCGGATCTTCATGTGGCAGTGGATTCGCGGGCGGCTTCCGTCGGGTGTTGAGGTCCGCAAGCGTAATGGCCCGGGCTCTGGCCTTTGCCCGCTTTGCGCCACCCCCGAAGACTCGAACCACATCTTCTTTTCCTGTGTGTCCGCGCAATTCGTGTGGAGCTGCTTCCGCGAGGTGGTGGGTGGAAATTGGTGCCACACCAACTTCCCCGACCTGTATACGGAGCTCCAGTCCTCCCCCTTGGCATCTCGCCACATTAGGTGGCTTGAGATTGGGGTCATCGCTTGGACCCTCTGGACAATCCGTAATAAGCTTGTGATCCAGCGCGCTCCTCTTCGACGGGCTACTGGCACTATCTTCAAACTGTCTGGTTTCTTGCAGCTTTGGCGGCCGCTTACCGCCCTGATGACCGTGACGCCATATCTGCCTTCATCGCCGACCTTCGCTCGATGGCCGTCCGTTTGTCCATTGCTTAATCAATTTCCACCCACCACCTCGTGGGATGGATATGTAGCAGTGTGGGATGATCTGGATCCATTGCTTAATTATGTTGTCAACATTAGCAGGGATGACCCCGTCATCGTGGAGCAGGTATATATCTATACTTATCTACAATAATTTCTAGGAAGAAGTCTCCCCTAACACCCCATACAATCGAGGTTTGTCTGTGTAATCAGGTGTTTGCCCGTTAAAAAGAATCTCCACTACCATCTAAATCACACCTTGGGACAGTTTCGGAGGCAATCAAAACCGCCCCAGATAATAGATTTAGCGGTATGGAATATTTCAGGGGTAGATACCAGATTTTGTACTTGTGTTTTAAATAAACAAACGTTGATATCTGATGCGGTTAAGAAAACCTGTTCCTTATTTTAAGCTATATTATTTGTTTCACAGTATAAGGTTAAACTTATCACATGAATATAACATATGAGATCAAAGCAGTTACATTCTCCCGATGGCATACTACAACTACTACCCTGCTCCTGAATTATTTAGTAGACATAAATTTCAAATTTCACTCTTGATTTTCTTAGTAACTATAAATAGGATTAGTTTATTGTTGTTGTTCCACATATTTATTGTGTTGTAGCTCCAATTTAATAATTTGTCTTAGCTGTGAAAAAATGCTTCTATGCGACTATCTGTCCAAAAGTAGCAGAATAGTTGTGTAACACTTACGATGTACAAGCCAATACCGAAAAAGGCTTTCGCCCCGCTTTATAAATAAAGCAAACCGCCAAGAGCACACATACACGGACTAGTCCAGGACACACACACCCAAGTCACACAACAAGAGGTACAAAGGTTCTGCTGAGGGCACAGCTCAACAAGCCCAAAAAACATAAAAAAGGAGAGGTCGAGGCCAGAGCCGGGGTCGGGGAGCAAGCCAGGCATCTAATCTGGCTCCGAAGGTGGCGGCAGGGGCGGCGGCGACAGGCAGTCGGCCATCGAGCGAAGGTCGGCGATGAAGGCGGAGATGGCGTCCCGGTCCCGAGGGCGGCTAAGCGGCCGCCAAAGCTGCAAGTAACCAGAAAGTTTGAAGAGAGCGTCAGTAGCCCGTCAAAGAGGAGTGCACTAAATCACAAGCTTATTGCGAATCGTCCAGAGGGTCCACGCGAGAGCCCCAATCTCAAGCCACCTAATGTGGCGAGCGGGCAGGGGGGAAGTCTGGAGTTCGGCGAAGAGGTCGGGGAAGTTGGTGTGGCACCAATCACCGCCCACAACTTCTCTAAAACAACTCCAAACGAATTGAGAAGACATGCAGGAGAAGAAGATGTGGTTCGAATCTTCGGGGGTACCATAGAGCGGGCAAAGTCCGGAGCCAGGACCATTGCGTTTGCGGACTTCCACCCCAGACGGGAGCCGCCCGCGGATCCATTGCCACATGAAGATCCGGATTTTCAGAGGCAGGTGAATGGACCACACCGCCGGGAGGGGGGGAGGGGCGGAGGAGGGAGCAATGGCCGAATAGAGGGACTTGGTGGAGAATTGGCCAGAAGGCTCAAGGCGCCACCGGACCTCATCCGGGCCCGCATCAACAGCCGGCTCATGCAGAGTGACGCAATCGAGCAGCTCATGCCAAGCGGCGGCTTCCGGAGGCCCAAATGGCCTCCAGAACGTGAGGCGTCCTAAGTCAATAAGGGCCCGTTCAACTGAGATCGAGTGGACGACAGCGATGGAGAAGAGGGCGGGGAAACGAGCCGCGAAAGGGGTGTCTCCCGCCCAACGGTCAAACCAGAACAGGGTCGTAGATCCCGATCCGACCGATATGGAAGTCCCAATGCAGAGAACGGGGAGCAGTTGAATGCTGACTGCCAGAACTGGGAACCACTGGACCGTTGACAGAAGGCCAGTGGTTGGCCACACAGGTACTTGTTCCGGATGATGTCTAACCACAGCCCGCCGTGCCCTTGCAAGATGCGCCAGAGCCAGCGGGAAAGGAGGGCAATATGCATGTGCTTTGAGCACATGATACCGAGGCCTCCTTGTTCCCGGGGCTTGCAGATGTCGGGCCAACTAACAATGTGGTACTTCTGCTCATTGTTGTCACCAGCCCAATAGAAGCGAGATTGGACCTTGGCGATCTCATGGTGGAGAGTCTCGTGAAGGCTGTAGAAGCTCATGAGGAACAAGAGGAGACTGGAGAGGGAGGAGTTGATGAGAATCGTCCGAGCCGCCTTTGACAGCCATCTACCCTGCCAAGGCTCAATGCGTGTTTGCAACTTGGCCACGGTCGGCCGCAAGTCAGCAACGGTAAGCCGAGAGTCACTAATGGGCATTCCCAAGTAGGTTGTGGGGAAGGAGCCCAGGTGGCAATTAAGGCGGTTGGCAATGTCGAGGGCCTCTGCCGGAGAGTAGCCCATCACCATCGCATCACTCTTGTCGAAGTTGATCTTGAGGCCAGACATTTGTTGGAAGCAGAGAATGAGGAACTTAAGGTTAGCGATGTCTGCGCCCAAGCCTTCGACCATGATGATGGTGTCGTCGGCGTACTGGAGCAGGGAGATGCCGGAGCCACCGGCCAAGTGGGGGGTGATCCCACGAATATGGCCCACAGCCTTGGCCTTGTCCAGGATGGCTGCAAGCGCGTCCACCACCATATTGAACAAGAACGATGGAGAAAGGGCCGTAAGAGCCGCGTTCTCCGCATCGGTGACAAGCTGTCGGCCGGTCTAACAGTCCTGGGCCAGAGATAACCCGCCCCGAGGAGCGACTGCGAACAGGGATCTATAGAACCCGTCGACGTGGGACCTAATGTCGCGCAGGGACTGCAGGAGAGTCGGGCCATCCCAGAGGAGGGGGATGGTGTTACGTCTACGACGACCATTCGCTATGGCCTGGAAGTAAGCTGTGTTTGCATCTCCCTTCAACACCCATTTCTGGGCACCATGCAAAACGCCCGTAGGCCTCCTCGTCAGAGTAGATGATACAGAGTGGTCTTCCAAGTCATAACGGGAAAGGCACCCCTCAGGAGAGAGGCCGGTCGCGTCGGCGCGCAGGTCCAGGGCCTGGATAGCAGATAGCAGGGCCTTCTTGCGCTCACGAAGGTCGCGTCCCAGGTTGGCGCCCCAACCGTTCATGAACTGCTGGCCTCGCTTGGCACAGAAATGCCACGAGTTGATTGCAGAGGGGGGGGGGGCGAGACTGGGACTGGGGTTGGGGGCGGGCCTCCGCCCAACAGGCGCCAACAACCTTGACGAAGCCAGTTTGGGACAACCAGAATGTCTCAAACCAAAATCAGGGAGGGATCGGGGGGCACTCGTCGGCGGAAGAGAGAAGGAGGGGGACGTGGTCAGAACCAATCCGAGTAATGGCCCGGAGGGAGGCTAGTGAGCAACGGAGGTCCCATTCCGGGGAGACTAGGACCCGGTTCAGGACGGACTAGGTCGGAGTAACTTGACGGTTGGTCCAGGTGAACCTGGCACCAACCCTATCTATTTCGCGGAGACCAAGGTCAGCAATGCAGTCATTGAACATTTGCATACGTGCAAAGTTTACATGCGAATTGCTCTTGTCTTCCGTGAAACGCAAGAGGTTAAAATCACCCCAACTACCATCGGAAGCGAAGCAGCCGAAACCTTCCAGTGGAGCTCCTCGAGGAAGGAGGCAGACCGACTATGGTCAGCGGGGCCGTAGATGATAATAACCTCCCACTTGAAGTTCAGAGCGCGTTCGAAAAGTTCCATGCTAACAAAGAACTGGCCCCGGTCCATACTGCCCACCTCGAAGGTGGCATCCTTCACGCCTAACAGGATGCCACCGGAATGGCCCGAGCTCCCACTAGAAGGGAGCCAATGCCAGGAGAAGAGGTGGGCGCTAAGGTGGTCGACTTCCGGGAGGGAGAATTCCGTGTGCATGGTTTCTTGGATGGTGACAATGTCAATGTGTTCATCTCGCATGTACTCAATGAGTTGGCGGCGGCCATCATGGCCGAAACCGCGGATGTTCCAGAAGAGGGCACGCATTATGCATCCATTGAGGGGCTGCTTGACCCCAGGACACGGGATGCGCTTTGGGAGCGGAGAGCGGCCGTCCGAGAACGGGTACGACCACAAAGCTCGGCAGTGGTTAGGGGAAGGATGCCACCGGCCCTTCGAGGAGGGGGCGGGATGGCATCCTCCAAAGCGATCGACGGGGCGGGAGGCGAGAGCAGAGCTGCTCGGGCCTCCGCGAGCCTACCGTCGAGAATCTCGCGGGCCCTAATGGCCTCGATCTGGACTAGGGGGGAAACCTCCCGCTGAAGATGATCGCGGAGTCAGCCGCGATCTTCGCAAGGTGACCAAGTGGAACCGACCCAAGAGCAGAGAAGGAACAAGTAGATGCCGAGGGGGGGGGCTGCAGGCGTACCTGGCTCCAGGTTCCGGGCAGCCGCCTAGAGCTCCACCCGCTCGTGGATGGGCAGCGCCGGGCTGCCCTCGGGGCAAGCAACATCAAGCCGAGCGCTCCGGTGGGAGGCTGTCACCGGAGAGGAAGCAGACCGGCCGCGGCGGGAGTAGGCCGCGGCCCGTGGAGGGGGAGGCTGGGCGGCCAAGGGGGTGGTCACCCGGGTCTCCCCATCCGTGCCGGGGTCCGACGCGAGGGGGAGCAGGAGAGCTGGCCCAGCGCAGCCGAGGAGCATCGGAGTCGGAGTCGGAGTCGGAGTCGAGCGCGTCGGGGGTGGAGCAGGGGCGTCGACAAGCGGAGCCCGGTCCGCCAGAGGCATCGGGGGCAATGGCGGGATCGCGACCGGTGGAGGCAGGACGGCCACGGGGGGAACCGTAGGCGGAAAGGCCACAGCCGGGTCCGTCACAACGGCATCGAGGCTTGCCGTCGGTGGAGGGGCGCGGAGAGGGCCCATCGGGGCGGCTGTGAGCGAAGCGCCAGGGGAGGAAGCCGGGGTGGCCGCCACCCCCGCGGAGACCGGAGAGGGCGGGTCGGGGGCCAGCGACGCGGCAGGGGAGCACCGTCTCCAGGATCGGCCCGACGGGAGCAGAGGGAGCGGGGGAGTGCGGGGATGAGGCAGGGCAGACGACTAGGCCCACACTGGAGGTGTCACTGGCCTCCGAAGACTCGGCCACCAGGCTGGAAGGAGCATCGAGGAGCAGGCCCGGAGCGGCCTGGCGCCCATGCCGACCGGCGGCCGAAGGCGAAGGAGAGCGGGACTGCGAACGGGAGTGCGAGTCATCCGATGCCCCCTCTTCCTCCGATCGGCGGGAGCGAGGGCGGTGGCAGCCGTGGTAGTCCCCGTCGGCCCCCGGGTTGTCATCGGGAAGGCCATCCTCGACGAAGCGGGGACGGCCGACGTGGTTGGGAGGCTCGGGGGCGATCCAGAGGTCGAAGCCCTCGTCGTTGAAGAACACGCGAACGGTGACACGGAGCTTGGAGGAGTCTAAGCACTTGACCTTGACCCGGACCTCCTCCTCCTTGCGGAGGGAGAGCTCGTCTACCACCACCACCTTGCCCAGAATCCTGGACATCTGGCGGATGATGAGCTCAGACCGGACGATGTTGGGAAGACCGGCCACGAGAATCTAGGCGGTATCCAGGACGGCCACAACCTTGGCGTCGAGGACCGGCTCGGTGATGTCGACGACGAGCTGGTTGAGGGCGAGGGTCATCTGGCCACTACGAGTGGCGTAGCCGTAGCTCACGGTGTCGGGGAAGACCACGATGAAGATGTGACCGGTGGTAGGAGTGACCACCCAGTCCCACTGGCGACGGTAGAGGTGGTTGAGCTCAGCCTCAATTAGCTCCGGAGAGGCCACCCCGTTGACCACAGTGACGACCGCCTGAAGGGAGGGGGTGGGAGGTGGGAGGTCGGGGACCTCGAGGTGGAAGAAGTCCATCCCCTCGATACCGTGGCCGTACATCATGAGCTCCGACGTCACCGGTCGATCCGGGACAGGAGGGCGGGATGCCCGGGGTCCTTGCAGAGGTAGCAGCACTGGGGGTTGACGCAGTTGACTTCCGAGTGGCCCGCCACCCCGCAATTGAAGCAAGGGGGGCGGGGAAGGTTGGAGACGAGGCCCGGGGCGGAGGAGGTGCCCGGGGCAGACGGGGGGAGTGTGGCCGGGTTGCCACGGCCCTGGCCGCGACGCTTCTTCTTCTTGGCGGGGCCTTGGCGGCAGCGGGAAGGGGCACTGCCCGGGATGGCCGCAGAGGCAGGAGCTGAGGGGCCGGTGGCATGGGGCAGCACGTACTACCGAGCAGCGGGGGCGGACGTTGGAGCTTGGACGCGGGGAGATGGGGGGGCGCACTGCCCGAGACGGGAAGGGGCTACGACCACATCACGGGGCCGGGGACGGCGAGCGCCGATGGGACCTCAAGTCCCCAGAAGTCGTCGAGCGAGGGAGCGGGGTCGGCCCCGGGCGTCGCGGCGGGCCGGGGAGCAGCGATCATCACGGCGGCCCTCGCGGAGTTCCCGCAGCTCACGTCGGAGCTCTTCTTCCCGGTGGAGGGCATCGGGAGAGGGACGGGATGCCTCACGCCGACCCTCGTCGCGGCGCTTGGGCCGAGCCGCGCCGTCATACCACTCGCGAGGCATAGCCTGCCGCGGCGAGGGAGGGGCGGCAACAGAGGTTGGTCGGGAGGGAGGGGAGGGCGAGGTGTCCGACAGAGTTGCAGGGGAGGCGCGAACAGGGTCGAGGGAGGCGGACGGGAGGCCACCCGGTAGCCAGATCGAGGCTACCGGTGTCCCGGGCCTAGGGCACGAAGGCGGCCGAAGACCGGCCTGCTGGCCCAACCGGGGCGACGCAGGCCCAGCAGGGGGAAGCAGCAGATGGGTCGGGCCGTGGCCCAGGAGGCCCCTCGCAGGCGAGGCACGGTCCAACGAGCGGTGGGGAGCCGCGACCTGTAGGGTTTTCCCCCATGGTGCAGGCTTCGCCGCCGACGCTGCCGATGAGCCGCCGGAGATGGCCAGCCAGGGTCGTCGCAGGGGAAGGGGAGCTCGAACGCGGAGCGAGGAGGACCCGAAGGCAGCTATGAACGGACGGAAGGGCGAGGGGTGAACAAACGGTGCCGTGGAGGACAGGTTACGGCGAGCCGCCGGCAGAGCCGGGGACATTACCGGACACCCGCTACCCACCGGCCGGCGCCACGACGAGCGGGCGTAGCCCTGGTCGGAGCGGCCAACAACCCCCCAGGACCGCAACCGCCGGCGGCGCGCCCCTCCCACCTGCAAGGCCACACCTTGCATCCCACTCGCCCGAGACGAGCTCGAGGGCGGCGTCGGCACCCGCAGCAGCCGCAAGCCGGCGGCAGAACCCCACACGCGGGGGGCTAAGCAGAGCGACGGGGAGTGGCAGGATGGGGAGAGGGGCGGCCAATAGGAGAGGGCAGCGGCTCCTCGTCAGCGAGGTCCGCCCAACGGACACGGGGGGCAGGGGTGGGGGCGCGTGAAGGGGGCAGCGGCCCTAGCGCAGCACACGGCACCGGCGGAGCGGGAGGGGGCATGGTCGCCGGGGCGTCCCCGGAGCTAGGGGAGGCGGCGGGGGCGACAACCAGCGCGGGGGGAGCGGGTCGCCATCGCCAGAGCAAGCGGGAGCCATCTCAACTCTCGCTATGATCATACAAGCCAATACTATATTATGAAATCATGATTTAGTTTGAGAACAGATTTGAATTATGAAATTAAGGGAGTATCACATCCCAAACAAATCCAAATTGAATAGTTTTGGATTCTTGGCTGATTCTTAGCACACCAGGAAATTGATATCCTTTTGTTTACAGACATACGAGGATGCATACCCCCTTTGTTTGGGTTTACAAGGTCTAATATGTATTTTGAGATTTACTTTGGCCATCAATTAAACAATAATAATGAGATATATGGCATAAAAATTATGACGTTGGAAATTTCTTTGAAATACAAATTCAGTGTTATACCTTCTGTGGCATACATATATATTATTGGTCTCATTGATGGTCAAACTAAATCTCGAAATATGCGTTGGGCCTTATAAGCCTGGTCCGAGGGAGTATCATTAATGAATCCATCAGTACAAGTCATTTTCTTTTGTCTTTTTATTACACACATGCTTATGTACAATTGTGTATATTTTGAGGGTTTGAAACAGAGTCAAATAAATTTGGGGGACCAATTTTCCTTATCACCATTATGCAGCTCATAACTGTCTTGTTTGAAATGTGACAAATATCTTGGTTATCAATTATTAAAAACTTCTTTCAATCAAATTTTGTTACAAGTGAAACATCGTAACAGAAGTATTTAGCTTTAGACATTTCTCACTTTTCTATAAA
The DNA here is from genome assembly GCF_056163025.1 of Triticum urartu. NCBI lineage: Eukaryota > Viridiplantae > Streptophyta > Magnoliopsida > Poales > Poaceae > Triticum > Triticum urartu. The sequence goes on from NC_141877.1 coordinate 311,910,220, forward strand.
GAGCTACTAAATAAAATCATTTTGTAGGGTTCTCTCATCAACATGATTGGCCGCAAGCGAGGGATAGATATGGCAGATCATGCTCTACTTGAATATGACATGAAGATCAAGTCAGGTGAACAAGAAAAAGATGACCTACAGCCGATTGATGGTGCATCATTACCAAAAAAGGCTTTTGCCCCGCTTTATAAATAAAGCAAACCGCCAAGAGCACACATACACGGACTAGTTCAGCACACACACACACACACACACCCGAGAGACATAACAAAAGTACAAAGGTTCTGCTCAGGGCACAGCTCAACAAGCCCAAAACACAAAAAAGAAAAGGCGGCCGCAGCCGTCGATGACAACGCCCAGCATCTAATCAGGCTTTGGAGGAAGCAGAGGGAGCGGCGGCGATAAGCGGACGGCCCTCGAGCGGAGGTCGGCGATGAAGGTGGTAATGGCGTCCTGATCCTGAGGGCGGCTAAGCGGCCGCTAGAGCTGCAAGAAATTAGACAGTTTGAAGAGAGCGTCAGTGGCACGTCGGAGAGGGATGCGCTAAATCACGATCCTATTGCGGATGGTCCAGAGGGTCCATGTGAGTGCCCCAATCTCGAGCCACCTAATGTGGCGAGAGGGCAGGGGGGAGTTCTGGAGTTCGGCAAAGAGGTCAGGGAAGTTGGTGTGGCACCAATCCCCTCCCACCACTTGTCTAAAGCAGCTCCAAACGAATTGTGCGGACACACAGGAGAAGAAGATGTGATTGGAGTCTTCTGGAATCCCACACAGCGGGCAGAGGCCAGTCGCAGGGCCATTGCGCTTGCGAACCTCCACCCCAGACGGGAGCCCACCACGGATCCATTACCACATGAAAATCTGAATTTTCAATGGCAAGCGGATGGCCCACACCGCCGAGAGGGGGGGGGGAAGGAGGGGGCAATGACCAGATAAAGGGACTTGGTGGAGAATTGGCTAGAGGGCTCAAGGCGCCACCGCACTGTTGGGTTTCGTAGTAATTTCAAAAAAATTCCTACGCACACGCAAGATCATGGTGATGCATAGAAACGAGAGGGGGAGAGTGTGATCTACGTACCCTTGTAGATCGACAACGGAAGCGTTAACTGGGTTGATGTAGTCGTACGTCTCCACGGCCCGACCGATCAAGCACCGAAACTACGGCACCTCCGAGTTCTAGCACACGTTCAGCTCGATGACGATCCCCGTACTCCGATCCAGCAAAGTGTCGGGGAAGAGTTCCGTCAGCACGACGGCGTGGTGAAGATCTTGATGTACTACCGTCGCAGGGCTTCGCCTAAGCACCGCTACAATATTATCGAGGGCTATGGTGGAAGGGGGCACCGCACACGGCTAAGAATATGATCACGTGGATCAACTTGTGTCTCTAGGGGGTGCCCCTACCTCCGTATATAAAGGTTCAAGGGAGGGGGGCCGGCCGGCCAGGAGAGGCGCGCCAGGAGGAGTCCTACTCCCTCTGGGAGTAGGACTCCCCCCTTTCCTAATTGGAATAGGATTCGTGGGGTGGGAAAAGAGAGAGAGAGAAAAGGAGGGGGGCGCCGGCCCCCTCTCTCCTTGTCCTATTCGGACTAGGGGTGGAGGGGCGCGCGGCCCAGCCCTGGCTGCCTCTTCTCTTCTTCCACTAAGGCCCATATACCTCCCGGTATTCCGGTAAAATCCCGATTTCACCCGAAACACTTCCGATATCCAAACATAGGCTTCCAATATATCAATCTTTATGTCTCGACCATTTCGAGACTCCTCGTCATGTCCGTGATCACATCCGGGACTCCGAACAACCTTCGGTACATCAAAATGCATAAACTCGTAATATAACTGTCATCGTAACCTTAAGCGTGCGGACCCTACGGGTTCGAGAACAATGTAGACATGACCGAGACACGTCTCCGGTCAATAAACAATAGCGGAACCTGGATGCTCATATTGGCTCCTACATATTCTATGAAGATCTTTTATCGGTCAGACCGCATAACAACATACGTTGTTCCCTTTGTCATCGGTATGTTACTTGCCCGAGATTCGATCGTCGGTATCCCATACCTAGTTCAATCTCGTTACCGGCAAGTCTCTTTACTCGTTCTGTAATACATCATCCCGCAACTAACTCATTAGTTGCAATGCTTGCAAGGCTTAAGTGATGTGCATTACCGAGAGGGCCTAGAGATACCTCTCCGACAATCGGAGTGACAAATCCTAATCTCGAAATATGCCAACCCAACATGTACCTTTGGAGACACCTGTGGAGCTCCTTTATAATCACCCAGTTACGTTGTGACGTTTGGTAGCACACAAAATGTTCCTCTGGCAAACGGGAGTTGCATAATCTCATAGTCATAGGAACATGTATAAGTCATGAAGAAAGCAATAGCAACATACTAAACGATCGGGTGCTAAGCTAATGGAATGGGTCATGTCAATCAGATCATTCAACTAATGATGTGATCCCGTTAATCAAATAACAACTCTTTGTCCATGGTTAGGAAACATAACCATCTTTGATTAACGAGCTAGTCAAGTAGAGGCATACTAGTGACACTCTGTTTGTCTATGTATTCACACATGTATTATGTTTCCGGTTAATACAATTCTAGCATGAATAATAAACTTTTATCATGATATAAAGAAATAAATAATAACTTTATTATTTCCTCTAGGGCATATTTCCTTCAGTCTCCCACTTGCACTAGAGTCAATAATCTAGATTACACAGTAATGATTCTAACACCCATGGAGCCTTGGTGTTGATCATGTTTTGCTCGTGGAAGAGGCTTAGTCAACGGGTCTGCAACATTCAGATCCGTATGTATCTTGCAAATCTCTATGTCTCCCACCTGGACTAGATCCTGGATGGAATTGAAGCGTCTCTTGATGGGCTTGGTTCTATTGTGAAATCTGGATTCCTTTGCCAAGGCAATTGCACCAGTATTGTCACAAAAGATTTTCATTGGACCCGATGCACTAGGTATGACACCTAGATCGGATATGAACTCCTTCATCCAGACTCCTTCATTTGCTGCTTCCGAAGCAGCTATGTATTCCGCTTCACACGTAGATCCCGCCACGACGCTCTATTTAGAACAGCACCAACTGACAGCTCCACCGTTTAATGTAAACACGTATCCGGTTTGCGATTTAGAATCGTCCGGATCAGTGTCAAAGCTTGCATCAACGTAACCGTTTACGATTAGCTCTTTGTCACCTCCATATACGAGAAACATATCCTTAGTCCTTTTCAGGTACTTCAGGATGTTCTTGACCGCTATCCAGTGATCCACTCCTGGATTACTTTGGTACCTCCCTGCTATACTTATAGCAAGGCACACATCAGGTCTGGTACACAGCATTGCATACATGATAGAGCCTATGGCTGAAGCATAGGGAACATCTTTCATTTTCTCTCTATCTTCTGCAGTGGTTGGGCATTGAGTCTGACTTAACTTCACACCTTGTAACACAGGCAAGAACCCTTTCTTTGCTTGATCCATTTTGAACTTCTTCAAAATCTTGTCAAGGTATGTGCTTTGTGAAAGTCCAATTAAACGTCTTGATCTATCTCTATAGATCTTTATGCCTAATATGTAAGCAGCTTCACCGAGGTCTTTCATTGAAAAACTCTTATTCAAGTATCCCTTTATGCTATCCAGAAATTCTACATCATTTCCAATCAGTAATATGTCATCCACATATAATATCAGAAATGCTATAGAGCTCCCACTCACTTTCTTGTAAATACAGGCTTCTCCAAAAGTCTGTATAAAACCAAATGCTTTGATCACACTATCAAAGCGTTTATTCCAACTCCGAGAGGCTTGCACCAGTCCATAAATGGATCGCTGGAGCTTGCACACTTTGTTAGCTCCCTTTGGATCGACAAAACCTTCCGGTTGCATCATATACAACTCTTCTTCCAGAAATCCATTCAGGAATGCAGTTTTGACATCCATCTGCCAAATTTCATACTCATAAAATGCGGCAATTGCTAACATGATTCGGACAGACTTAAGCATCGCTACGGGTGAGAAGGTCTCATCGTAGTCAACCCCTTGAACTTGCCAAAACCCTTTTGCGACAAGTCAAGCTTTGTAGACAGTAATATTACCGTCAGCGTCAGTCTTCTTCTTGAAGATCCATTTATTCTCAATTGCTTGCCGATCATTGGGCAAGTCAACCAAAGTCCACACTTTGTTCTCATACATGGATCCCATCTCAGATTTCATGGCTTCAAGCCATTTTGTGGAATCTGGGCTCACCATCGCTTCTTCATAGTTCGTAGGTTCATCATGATCTAGTAGCATGACTTCCAGAACAGGATTACTGTACCACTATGGTGCGGATCTCACTCTGGTTGATCTACGAGGTTCAGTAGTATCTTGTTCTGAAGTTTCATGATCATTATCATTAGCTTCCTCACTAATTGGTGTAGGTGTCACAGAAACAGTTTTCTGTGATGCACTACTTTCCAATAAGGGAGCAGGTACAGTTACCTCGTCAAGTTCTACTTTCCTCCCACTCACTTCTTTCGAGATAAACTCCTTCTCCAGAAAGTTTCCGAACTTAGCAACAAAAGTCTTGCCTTCGGATCTGTGATAGAAGGTGTATCCAATAGTCTCCTTTGGATATCCTATGAAGACACATTTCTCGGATTTGGGTTCGAGCTTATCAGGTTGAAGCTTTTTCACATAAGCATCGCAGCCCCAAACTTTCAGAAACGACAACTTTGGTTTCTTGCCAAACCATAGTTCATAAGGCGTCGTCTCAACGGATTTTGATGGTGCCCTATTTAACGTGAATGCGGCCGTCTCCAAAGCATAACCCCAAAACAATAGCGGTAAATCAGTAAGAGACATCATAGATCGCACCATATCTAGTAAAGTACGATTACGACGTTCGGACACACCATTACGCTGTGGTGTTCCGGGTGGCGTGAGTTGCGAAACTATTCCGCGTTGTTTCAAATGTACACCAAACTCGTAACTCAAATATTCTCCTCCATGATCATATCGTAGAAACTTTATTTTCTTGTTACGATGATTTTCAACTTCACTCTGAAATTCTTTGAACTTTTCAAACGTTTCAGACTTATGTTTCCTTAAGTAGATATACCCATATCTGCTTAAGTCATCTGTGAAGGTGAGAAAAAAACCATATCCGCCACGAGCCTCAATATTCATCGGACCACATACATCTGTATGTATGATTTCCAATAAATCTGTTGCTCTCTCCATAGTACCGGAGAACGGTGTTTTAGTCATCTTGCCCATGAGGCACGGTTCGCAAGTACCAAGTGATTCATAATCAAGTGGTTCCAAAAGTCCATCAGTATGGAGTTTCTTCATGCGCTTTACACTGATATGACCTAAACGGCAGTGCCACAAATAAGTTGCACTATCATTATCAACTCTGCACCTTTTGGTTTCAACATTATGAATATGTGTGTTACTACTATCGAGATTCAATAAGAATAGACCACTCTTCAAGGGTGCATGACCATAAAAGATATTACTCATATAAATAGAACAACCATTATTCTCTGATTTAAATGAATAACCGTCTCGCATCAAACAAGATCCAGATATAATGTTCATGCTTAACGCTGGCACCAAATAACAATTATTTAGGTCTAATATTAATCCCGAAGTTAGATGTAGAGGTAGCGTGCCGACCGCGATCACATCGACTTTGGAACCGTTTCCCACGCGCATCGTCACCTCGTCCTTAGCCAATCTTCGCTTAATTCGTAGTCCCTGTTTCGAGTTGCAAATATTAGCAACAGAACCAGTATCAAATACCCAGGTGCTACTGCGAGCATTAGTAAGGTACACATCAATAACATGTATATCACATATACCTTTGTTCACCTTGCCATCCTTCTTATCCGCCAAATACTTGGGGCAGTTCCGCTTCCAGTGACCAGTCTGCTTGCAGTAGAAGCACTCAGTTTCAGGCTTAGGTCCAGACTTGGGTTTCTTCTCTTGAGCAGCAACTTGCTTGCTGTTCTTCTTGAAGTTCCCTTTCTTCTTCCCTTTGCCATTTTTCTTGAAACTAGTGGTCTTGTTGACCATCAACACTTGATGCTCCTTTTTGATTTCTACCTCCGCAGCTTTCAGCATTGCGAAGAGCTCGGGAATAGTCTTATTCATCCCTTGCATATTATAGTTCATCACGAAGCTCTTGTAGCTTGGTGGCAGTGATTGGAGAATTCTGTCAATGACGCAATCATCTGGAAGATTAACTCCCATTTGAATCAAGTGATTATGATACCCAAACATTTTGAGTATATGCTCACTGACAGAACTGTTCTCCTCCATCTTGCAGCTATAGAACTTATTGGAGACTTCATATCTCTCAATCCGGGCATTTGCTTGAAATATTAACTTCAACTCCTGGAACATCTCATATGCTCCATGACGTTCAAAACGTCGTTGAAGTCCCGGTTCTAAGCCGTAAAGCATGGCACACTGAACTATCGAGTAGTCATCAGCTTTGCTCTGCCAGACGTTCACAACATCTGGTGTTGCTCCAGCAGCAGGCCTGGCACCCAGCGGTGCTTCCAGGACGTAATTCTTCTGTGCAGCAATGAGGATAATCCTCAAGTTACGGACCCAGTCCATGTAATTGCTACCATCATCTTTCAACTTTGCTTTCTCTAGGAACGCATTAAAATTCAACGGAACAACAGCACGGCCCATTTATCTACAATCATACATAAACAAGCAAGATACTATCAGGTACTAAGTTCATGATAAATTTAGGTTCAATTAATCATATTACTTAAAGAACTCCCACTTAGATAGACATCCCTCTAATCCTCTAAGTGATTACGTGATCCAAATCAACTAAACCATGTCCGATCATCACGTGAGATAGAGTAGTTTCATTGGTGAACATCACTATGTTGATCATATCTACTATATGATTCACGCTCGACCTTTCGGTCTCCGTGTTCCGAGGCCATATCTGTATATGCTTGGCTCGTCAAGTATAACCTGAGTATTCCGCGTGTGCAACTGTTTTGCACCCGTTGTATTTGAATGTAGAGCCTATCACACCCGATCATCACGTGGTGTCTCAGCACGAAGAACTTTCGCAACGGTGCATACTCAGGGAGAACACTTCTTGATAATTTAGTGAGAGATCATCTTATAATGCTACCATCAATCAAAGCAAGATAAGATGCATAAAAGATAAACATCACATGCAATCAATATAAGTGATATGATATGGCCATCATCATCTTGTGCTTGTGATCTCCATCTCCGAAGCACCGTCATGATCACCATCGTCACCGGCGCGACACCTTGATCTCCATCGTAGCATCGTTGTTGTCTCGCCAATCTTATGCTTCCGCGACTATCGCTACCGCTTAGTGATAAAGTAAAGCATTACAGCGCGATTGCATTGCATACAATAAAGCGACAACCATATGGCTCCTGCCAGTTGCCGATAACTCGGTTACAAAACATGATCATCTCATACAATAAAATTTAGCATCATGTCTTGACCATATCACATCACAACATGCCCTGCAAAAACAAGTTAGACGTCCTCTACTTTGTTGTTGCAAGTTTTACGTGGCTGCTACGGGCTTAAGCAAGAACCAATCTTACCTACGCATCAAAACCACAACGATAGTTTGTCAAGTTGGTGCTGTTTTAACCTTCACAAGGACCGGGCGTAGCCACACTTGGTTCAACTAAAGTTGGAGAAACTGTCACCCGCAAGCCACCTATGTGCAAAGCACGTCGGGAGAACCGGTCTCGCGTAAGCGTACGCGTAATGTCGGTCCGGGCCGCTTCGTCCAACAATACCGCCGAACCAAAGTATGACATGCTGGTAAGCAGTATGACTTATATCGCCCACAACTCACTTGTGTTCTACTCGTGCATATAACATCGACATATAAAACCTAGGCTCGGATGCCACTGTTGGGTTTCGTAGTAATTTCAAAAAATTTCCTACGCACACGCAAGATCATGGTGATGCATAGCAACGAGAGGGGGAGAGTGTGATCTACGTACCCTTGTAGATCGACAACGGAAGCGTTAACTGGGTTGATGTAGTCGTACGTCTCCACGGCCCGACCGATCAAGCACCGAAACTACGGCACCTCCGAGTTCTAGCACACGTTCAGCTCGATGATGATCCCCGGACTCCGATCCAGCAAAGTGTCGGGGAAGAGTTCCGTCAGCACGACGGCGTGGTGACGATCTTGATGTACTACCGTCGCAGGGCTTCGCCTAAGCACCGCTACAATATTATCGAGGGCTATGGTGGAAGGAGGCACCGCACACGGCTAAGAATATGATCACGTGGATCAAATTGTGTCTCTAGGGGGTGCCCCTACCTCCGTATATAAAGGTTCAAGGGAGGGGGGCCGGCCGGCCAGGAGAGGCGCGCCAGGAGGAGTCCTACTCCCTCTGGGAGTAGGAGTCCCCCCTTTCCTAGTTGGAATAGGATTCGTGGGGTGGGAAAAGAGAGAGAGAGAGAAGGAGGGGGGCGCCGGCCCCCTCTCTCCTTGTCCTATTCGGACTAGGGGTGGAGGGGCGCGCGGCCCAGCCCTGGCTGCCTCTTCTCTTCTTCCACTAAGGCCCACTAAGGCCCATATACCTCCCGGGGGGTTCCGGTAACCTCCCGGTATTCCGGTAAAATCCCGATTTCACCCGGAACACTTCTGATATCCAAACATAGGCTTCCAATATATCAATCTTTATGTCTCGACCATTTCGAGACTCCTCGTCATGTCCGTGATCACATCCGGGACTCCGAACAACCTTCGGTACATCAAAATGCATAAACTCATAATATAACTGTCATCGTAACCTTAAGCGTGCGGACCCTACGGGTTCGAGAACAATGTAGACATGACCGAGACACGTCTCCGGTCAATAAACAATAGCGGAACCTGGATGCTCATATTGGCTCCTACATATTCTACAAAGATCTTTTATCGGTCAGACCGCATAACAACATACGTTGTTCCCTTTGTCATCGGTATGTTACTTGCCCGAGATTCGATCGTCGGTATCCCATACCTAGTTCAATCTCGTTACCGGCAAGTCTCTTTACTCGTTCTGTAATACATCATCCCGCAACTAACTCATTAGTTGCAATGCTTGCAAGGCTTAAGTGATGTGCATTACCGAGAGGGCCCAGAGATACCTCTCCGACAATCGGAGTGACAAATCCTAATCTCGAAATATGCCAACCCAACATGTACCTTTGGAGACACCTGTAGAGCTCCTTTATAATCACCCAGTTACGTTGTGACGTTTGGTAGCACACAAAGTGTTCCTCTGGCAAACGGGAGTTGCATAATCTCATAGTCATAGGAACATGTATAAGTCATGAAGAAAGAAATAGCAACATACTAAACGATCGGGTGCTAAGCTAATGGAATGGGTCATGTCAATCAGATCATTCAACTAATGATGTGATCCCGTTAATCAAATAACAACTCTTTGTCCATGGTTAGGAAACATAACCATCTTTGATTAACGAGCTAGTCAAGTAGAGGCATACTAGTGACACTCTGTTTGTCTATGTATTCACACATGTATTATGTTTCCGGTTAATACAATTCTAGCATGAATAATAAACTTTTATCATGATATAAGGAAATAAATAATAACTTTATTATTGCCTCTAGGGCATATTTCCTTCACGCACCTCATCCGGGCCAGTATCCACAACCGGTTCGTGGAGGGCCACGCAGTCAAGCAACTCATATGCCACGCGGCCGCCTCCGGAGGCCCAAATGGCCTAGCGAGGCGCCCTAAGTCAATAAGGGCCCTCTCTACAGAGATCGAGGGGTCGACGGCAATGGAGAAGAGGTCGGGGAAGCGAGCAGCGAAGGGGGAGTCCCCCGCCCAACGGTCAGACCAGAACAAAGTCGTCGTCCCCGAACCCACCGAGATGGAGGTTCCAATGCGGAGGATGGGGAGCAGTTGGATAACTGACTGCCAAAACTGGGGAACCCCAGACCTTTTGCAGAAGGCTAGGGGTTGCCCATGCAGGTACTTGTTCCGGATGATGTCTAACCAGAGGCCGCCATGCCCTTGTGAAATGCGCCAAAGCCAGCGGGAAAGGAGGGCAATATTCATGCGCTTAGAGCACATGATACCAAGGCCACCTTGATCACGAGGCTTGCAGATGTCAGGCCAACTAACCATATGGTACTTCTGCTTATTGTTATCGCCAGCCCAATAGAACCGAGATGGGATTTTGGCGATCTCATGGTGAAGAGTCTCGTGAAGGCTGTAGAAGCTCATGAGGAACAAGAGGAGGCTAGAGAGTGAGGAGTTGATGAGAATAGTCTGAGCAGCCTTCGACAGCCATCTCCCCTGCCAAGGCTCAATGCGAGTCTGCAGCTTGGCCACGGTTGGGCACAGGTCCGCGACAGTAAGCCGAGAGTCACTAATGGGCGTGCTCAAGTAGGTAGTGGGGAAGGAGCCTAGACGGCAGTTGAGGCGGTTGGCAATGACGAGGGCCTCCGCCGGGGAGTATCCCAATACTATCACATCACTCTTGTCGAAGTTGATCTTGAGACCAGACATTTGTTGGAAACAGAGGAGGAGGAATTTCAGGTTAGCGATGTTTGCGTCCGAGCCCTTGACCATGATGATGGTGTCGTCGGCATATTGGAGCAGGGAAATTTCGGCGCCACCGGCCAAGTGGGGAGTGATCCCCTGAATATGGCCCGCGGCCTTCGCCTTATCGAGGATGGCAGCAAGCGTGTCCACCACCATATTGAACAAGAATGGGGAGAATGGGTCGCCTTGCCTCACACCACAGAGAGTGGGAAAGTAAGGGCCAACCTCCCCATTGGTGTTCACAGTCGTGCGACCGCGGGAGACCATCTGCATCACTTTGGAAATCCAACGGTCGTCGAAGCCTTTCCAGAGCAGAACTTCCCGAAGGAAGGGCCAGCTAACAGTGTCGTAGGTCTTATGAAAGTCAATCTTCAGAAAGACTGCCTTGAGGTGTTTGGATCGGACCTCATGCAGAACTTCGTGAAGGACAAGCACCACATCCAGGATATATCGGCCTTGGATGAAGGCGGATTGGTTGGTGTGAGTAATGCGGTCGGCAAGAAGGGTCACCCTATTGGCGTACCCTTTCGCCAAGATCCGAAAGATTACATTAATGACCGTGATCGGACGAAACTGGCGAATGTCCGACGCCCCAGACACCTTGGGAATGAGTGAGATGATCCCATAGTTGAGGCGCCTCAGGTCGATGGACAGAATGAGTGAGATGATCCCATAGTTGAGGCGCCTCAGGTCGATGGACCCCACGTAGAGCTCGTCGTGCATCATTCATAGGCCCCTTAGGCTCATGGGATCGGCCATACAAATTTCACATTGCTGACGATTGTGGCTCAGTTGACATAACTTTGTCACGTCTTTTACATGCAGTTGAGGCGACCGTAGAGGTTCTCATATTGGAAGTGAAAAACAGTTTCAGTTTGTCCGTCAGATGTTTAGCCAGTGGGTTTAATGAAGAAATCCGGATCTTTGATGGAACCATCGCTGATTCACAAGGCCTAAAGAGGTCGGTTGTTGCTGTAATGGACAATTCTTTTATAGATTTGGAGTTCAAGGTAGGCGCAATGTCATCCAGTTCCGACCAACATTGCTGTTCCTTCAAGGTGAAAATGCATGGGCATGATATTGAAGAAATAAAGACTGATTTTGCATTAATCTTAGTGAAGGTGATTTGGTCGACCTTACCTTGGGGCTTTTCGGCTTAAGGTTTGTCTGGTCATGTGTCTGATGGGCTGGCTAACTAACTTGTGGAGTGTAATAATCAAAACTATTCTGGCAAGTCTTTGCATACTCAGTCGAGAGGCCATAGTTTGCTTATTACCAAAACACCACACCACAAGCTAGTGCTATGGTTGGGTCCTTCTGGTGGCGAGACGTCTGTTCGTTGATGCATTCTTTCTTTGGAATTTCGGTCTGCTCTCCTCATAATGGTCTATCAGTGTTGTTTTGGAAAGATAACTGGTGTGACCCTCTAACGGCCCATAAATTCCCACGCCTGTTCTCACATGCAATTAATCCTGATGTTTCGTTGGCCGAGCTCTTGGGTTCAAGGGATTTGCGTGAACTTGCGATGAACTTTCCTATTCCTATCTCAGAGCAAGCTTTTGTTGAACTGCAAGAACTGGTGGTGCTTCTCCTGGAGCTCAATATGGATCAGGAGGCTCGTTCTGGTCAGGACTGCTGGTTTTTTCAGGTACCCCAGGGACAGGACAGTATACTGCAGCTGGCACCTACAAGCTCATGTTTGCCGGTCTAGAGTGTCCATCTATTTTCAAGAAAATATGGAAAAGCTGCATGCCAAAACTGAAGGTGTTTATTTGGCTGTTCTTGGTTGACCGACTCAATACCGCGACATGTTGGATAGAAGACACTGTCACAAGGATTCGGGATTAAATTGTGTTTTGTGTGCAAGCAACAGCAGAGAGACCAGAGAGCACCTATTCTTCAACTGTACATTTGCTCGCCGCTGCTGGAGGCAGGTTGGCATAAATTGGACCCAAAGTCATGATGTGGCTGCCATGTTCCGCTCGGCTAAACAATCTTTTACTGGCCCTTGTTTCTTTGAGGTGGCAACTTGTGTTCTGTGGAACGTGTGGAAACAACGCAACACTTGTAGTCCAGTATATTTCAGCATCAGACCCCTTCTTTGGCTACTTGGCGTGTGCTGTTTAAGAGAGATATCTGTCTTATTGGTCATAGGGTTAAGCCCCATCTTCAAGCTCTGCTTTCTGCTTGGTTGACAACTTTGCACTAATTTGGCCCTTTTGGGCTTGTAACCTCCCCTATACAGCATGGTCTCATTACCTTAGGTCAAAATAATAATAATACATAAATGCAGTTCATCACTGCATTGTGAGTGTGAACTGAACAATTTTTTTTGCTGAAACTTTTTCTAGAACTAGATGATACCCCGCACGTTGCGGGAATATTTTACAACACATCTCAATGTGATTCATTGTATGAAACATATATAAAAGGATAAAACTGAAACTACATATATATGTTTGATTACTATATAGTTGTAAAATGTTTATTCGGTATAAATAGAATAATAGAATAGAAATTCGCATGTTGAGATAGGTCTTTTTTTCATGCATGTTTCATGATGAAGTGGTATGCTTGCATGTTGCGAGAAATATGGTAGTGAGTGTGGGCCTTTTCTCGTGCATGTTGTCACTACTTCATGTTGTCACCAAGTATTGTCATGGAAGCCCTCTCAAGCTCCGTTGACGGGAGAAAATGCCACTACTTCATATGTAAGTAGTGAAGCAACTGAAGAGGATGTGGATATTGACGGTGCTACAACACCCGTACTTCATGATGAATTTTGGGAAGCAGCTCACCCAAATTCACTCGTCACCACACCACTCACGCAAGTGCCTCAGTCGCCTGCACGCATTGAAGAAATTCATATTGGCTCTGAGGGAAGACAACCTTCTCTTCAGACCATCAATGAAGAAATTCCAGCTGCAACAGTTGATGAAACTGCATAAGATGACCAGATGGTGGATGTCGTCACTACATCCCCTTAGTGTGATGACTCAATTCCTTCAGCAGACACTGATACAGTTCCAACTGCTACTGCTGAGGAATTGCTAAATCACTTGCTGTGACTGATCCGCATGACTCCACTGGGTCTCCAAGACCAGTGTTTGATGTAATACCAAAGAAGCAAAATCTTCAACTAGTTCTTGTCATGCCAAAGATTGGCAGAAGCCTCAGGCAACCATAGTTTGATAATGCCAAATTCTTCGAAGAGAAGGATTTCTTCGTTGATGAGTCCCCATGTGACTCAGCCAAGATAAGGTGCATGCACTTTTGGACAAAGACACAGATGAACTATTATGCTTCATTGTTGTTTGACAAGAATAAGATCTCCCTGCATCGTCATATTCCTCATGTGGATATGGAGTCTATTCCCTGCTTCAAGCCTGTATTGGCTGTACTTCACGATGTTGGGTTACTAAGCTTCTGCTCTGACATCTGCGACTGGAATGAAGAGTTAATTCATCAGTTCTACACCACTGTGCATTTCTCTGAAAACGCTGACGACATTGCAACATGGGCTCTGGACTAGATGAGTGAAGACACTCATTATAAAGCACATGTTGATGAACTTCTTCGTGCTCTACCAGTTGATCCACCCCTTGATGAAGACAAGAAGATCTATGACGAACCTGAGTTACCATGTAACATCCCAAATTTGCAATTTGGAATGTTATACACTAGATCATCATGCATATCATATTTCTTGCATTTTGGTTGATCCTAGAAATTTCACGCAACTCAAGGACCTTCGGAGAGAGTTGGAGATTTCGTTATTTTCATATTTGAGAGTTTTCTCGAATTTGAAAAGAGGATCAATTGATTTATTTATTTCATCTTCAATTATTTTCCAATATCAAATATGAGAGAGGGAATAATATGACTTTCCCAAAAATTTAGGAAAATGAAGATCTAATGGATAAATCAATTTTTGTTTTCCGGAGTTTATTTGCATTTTATTTGGATAGGGAAAAATGCATGTTTTCAAAAAATTGCATTATAGGTCCGGAGTAAAGTTCATTTTGTTCGGCTCATTTTTAGGAGTCGGAGAAAATTTACTTTAGAATTTTTGGAGTCGTTTAGTTTTCTTTTTCTTTGTTTTTCTGCGCGCGGAACTATTTAAAAAAAGGAGCCAGTGCCCGCCTGGGCCAAGGCCCAGCCGGCCGGCCAGGCCGCCCCGAGCGCCAGCCGCCCTCCCGCCGCCAAGCCGAGTCCGGCTAGGACTCTAGGCCGGCGCCCCCCTTGCCCCTTGCCCCTTGCCCAAGCATCTACCCCCTCCCCCTCCTAGTATATATACCCCTCTACCCCCCCTCTCCTCACACCAAAACCCCAAGCCCCTCTCCTCCCAAGCAGCAGCAGCAGCCGCAGCCGCGCGCCAGCCCCGCCGCCGCCGCCCTTAGCCGCCGCCACCGGAGCCCCTCGCCGGAGCCTCGTCGAGGTAGCCGCGCCTCTCTTTTTCTTCCCCGGTCCGGTTTTTCCTAAAAGAACCGTTCTGTTTTCTTTTCCGGTTTTCTTTTCTTTTCTTCCGGTTTTTGTTTCGGTTTTCTTCCGAAACCCTGATCGGTTTTCGTTCTTCTTTCGGACCGTTCGTCTCAACAAACGTGATCACCGATTTTTCCCGGTTAACGATGCCCGTTCGTTTAACCGTTCCTCGTTTTCTTTCTCGTCGGATTTATTCCGCGATCGTGATCTCAGATCCGATCTTCGTTCTAGTCTTTCTTCCCGCTCGTTTATCGGAATCAGGTGATTCAAGCGCCTGGAGTTTCATTTCGAAACCGCCGTTCCGTCTAATCAACTTGAACAAGTTTTTGCCCCGGTAAAATTTGACCTAGATTCAACTTGCTAGAACCGAGTTGTTTTCTTCCGCCGTTTGTTTTCCGTTTCTTTGTTCGGTTCGTTCTTTCTTTGCAACCGGAGTTCTTAAGTTGAACTATCTGGTTCGTTCTCTTATTCGAGTTTTACCTGTGCATTAGATGAGTACTTATTGTGTGCTTGTTGTTTGTCTGCGATAGATCACCCGGATTGCGCCGCTTGTTACTTCGAAACCCTAGGTCTCGCGGATCATCAGCGAGGCAAGTAACACTTTAATCATACCTTTTCTACAACCCATGTTTTATTGCATTAGATCAATCCTCTCACATTGCATGATTAGGATCTAATTAAATTGTGGGATGGGAAGTAGATGAGGTAGTACCTATCACCTGTATTACTATGAAACCCTTGGGAGTTACTTCTACATTTGCTTATTATGCCATGCTATGCTAGTAGACGTGGATTGGGTGAGTGATATCCATGACAGATGTGAGTTTGTTAATTTTTAATGGTTTATCTAAGGTGGCAACTTAAACACACATCTGGGTGGATTGAGGCACTTGATGTCTATCAGGACTTGCCTGTTTTTATTCGGACCGCCACCCAGGCTCAAAGGGATCATAAGATAATTCATGCTAGAAACTTCCGTGTGCAGCCACATGCTACTATGGGCTCTGGCATAGTTGACTAAGTTGTGCGAACTCTTACGGGGTGGACTAGCATATGTAGGGGTTGTAGGTGGTACGGTCTACCCCACATGTAAGGTGCTAGTGCTTCTGAAAGACTATGTCTCGATCATCCGTCTTCTCAAACACCATGTAGTGCGAGAAAACAAACGGAGGCGATCGAGTCATGTGGGGAAAAGTGCGCAAACCTCTGCAGAGTGTACAAACTAATCATGATTAGCCGTGTCCCCAGTTATGGACAACTTGAGTATCTAGTACTTGAATATCATGTGAATCTCAACATGTTACTTCTAATTAATGTTGTTGGGTTTTAATTGTTCACTTAATTGGGATCAGAATGCTGTCAACCATTCTCGATGTTTCACAACCACCATGATAGTTAAATAAATTTATTCCTTTGCAGTAGGGGAAAACTGGCTTTACGCAAAACTGTAACCATAGAGCTTTCCACCAGCCATATATGCATATAGTATAGCTATTTCATTCCATTACTCTCTATGTGTTACTTTGCCAGCATATTCCATGTGCTGACCCGTTTTCGGGCTGCAACTTCTCATGTTGCAGACTTTTCAGACGACGAGTAAGGTGCTTTTAGGTCGTGGCTCTATACTCAGTGATGCCGCTGGAGTTGATGGACCCATTTATCTTCCGAGTCTTCCGCTGTTATCATTATTAGATGGCCTTAAGCCATTTTTATTGTAATAAGTTCTCTTTGAGACAACGTTGTAATAAGCGTGTGATTGCCACTCTGCTATAAATCCTTCGATGTACTGTGTGGTGTCAGCATTACTGATCCAGGGATGACACCTGAGCACAGAGCACTTGATCCATTTGGATCGGGTCGCTACAGAGATGGTATCAGAGCACACGCTGACTGTAGGACACAACCACTAAGTTAAAGCCATAGATCATCATTCTCTTCTCATTTTCTAACTCCTCATCTTTTCTACTCTTTTAGGATGACAAACGCGAAGATTAAGTACGCCCAACCGGATGAAGGCACACCATTTGGATTTCACCTGAAGGAAGTCACCAAGTACCTGAACATTGGATTACCAAGCTTCACAGGAACCTTCAACACCACTCTGCCTGAAGAGGAGTGCTGGAAGATTCAAGCTCATGTTCCGGGAAGGACATTCGCGCCAATCACGAAGCCCATAGATAGTGTTTTCAATGCACCAACCTGGAGTCTGGGAAGGAGCATGGAAGCTCATATCACCATAGGACGCATTGGAGAAGTTTACCAAGAAGACCTCAAGGACACTATCTACCAGATTTGCGGACGCCGAGATGAACAATGGGAGTTAGTCAGCACCAAGAAGGATAGATCCATTGCATCATTCATCCAGGAGTTAAACCAGCACATTCGACGCCACGAGAACCAGATGTGCAATGATATGATTGAGTTGAAGAATGCGAAGGCAAGGATCATCGAGCTAGAAGGAGAACTGAAGTCTACACGCAAGGACTACATGGACGAGATCGTAGCTCTAGCGAGACACAATAACGATCTTAAGCAGGAGATTGAAGAACTCAAGAGGAAGTTAGCATCCATGGAGGAAGACGAGTACGTCGCATGTCCGGACAACTACATCATCATCGACGACACCGATTCGGATCCAAGTGAACCCGACTTTGAAGACAAAGCTGGAGCAGATATCATGGAGTCTTCCACCGGTTCAAATTTCTAGATGACCACCAGATAGTAGTAGTATTCCCCCATGTAAACATTATAGTCGAGCACTTTTGCGATAGTTAGACCGTTTGTAAGCCCTTGTTTGATTGAATGAAGTGATTTTGTGTGCATTTGCTCATGTGCATTGGGGTAGTGTTTTCTCTTTAGACCTCACTCTATTCTCAATTCTCGTCTTTTATAAACCCTCAGATGCCTCCGAGACGTGACAATGGATTCCCACCGGAGCTCACTCAGTTGATCCAGCAACAGAATCAGTTGATGCAGATGTTAGTCCAGAACCAGCAGAACAACAACAACAATCCACCACCACCACCCCCTGTTGACCACTTAGCCCGTTTCCTTAGGCTGAACCCGCCGGTGTTTTCCAGTAGCACCGAGCCGATAGTAGCGGACGATTGGCTCCGCAAGATAGGAAGGGAGTTGACCACTGCAGGATGCACGGATGGTGAGAAAGTGAAGTTTGCCGCTCACCAGCTTGACGGACCCGCGGCAGCATGGTGGGAGAATTTCACAGCCACTTACCCAGTTGACACTGTCACATGGGATCAGTTTCAGCAAGCTTTCCGCACTGCCCCTGTTTCAGCAGGAGCTATGGCCATGAAGAAGCGTGAGTTTCGCAGCTTATGCCAAGGAGGAAGGACAGTTGGCCAGTACGTTGACGACTTTAGCAAGTTAGCACGTTATGCCCCAGATGACGTTGCTACGGATGCAGCTAAGCAGGAGAAGTTTCTGGAAGGACTGAATGATGAACTAAGCATGAAGTTGATGGTAGCGAGTTTCAACAACTACCAGGAGTTGGTAGATCGTGCCATCATGATTGAAGGGAAGCAACAGCAGATTGAGAACCGTAAGAGGAAGTATGGACAGGGGAAGTATAACTTTGAACCCAGCCGAAGCCCCGTTTTACCCCTAAACCAGGATTTCAGTTTCAGCACACCCATGGAGGAGGTAGCTCGCACAACCATAATGGCCACAAGAATGGTAATGGGAATGGAGGAAGCAACGGCCAGAACCGGACCACCCCATCGACCCCAACCAAGAGAGACCTGAGTCAAGTCACCTGTTTCAAGTGTTCCAAGACCGGACATTATGCCAATGAATGTCCTGAAGGCCAGAATGGAAATGGCAATGGAAGCTCTGGGAAGAAGCCAAACCCTTTCAATAGAGGACAGGTGAACCACGTTAATGTGGAGGAGGTTGAAGATCAGCTCGATGCAGTAATAGGTAAGTTTTTGGTTAAGTCATTTACTGCACTCGTTCTTTTTGATACTGGTGCATCGCATTCATACATCTCAAGGGGATTTGTGGATAAGTATAACCTACCAACCCAAGCCCTTAGGTCACCCATGTTAGTAACCTCGCCAGGAGCAGAGTATGTGGCAAGTTTATGGTGTGATCGGTTACCATTAAGGATTGGTAACTATGTTTTTCCCTCAGACCTAATAGTATTGGAATCTCAAGTATTGGATGTGATATTAGGCATGGATTGGTTATCAAAGTATGACGGGAATATTGAGTGTGCTAGTAAGTCAATTTTGCTTACCACACCAGAAGGGAGAAGGATCAAGTATGTATCCCGACATGTACCAAAAAGGACACAAGTGAATTGCCTAACAGGAATCGTGCAGGAGGAAGTACCAGTGGTAAAGGATTTTCCTGATGTATTTCCAGAAGAGTTGCCAGGCATGCCACCGGATAGAGACATCGAGTTTTTAATTGAGCTTTTGCCAGGTACCGGCCCAATATCGAAGCGACCATACCGGATGCCAGCAAAGGATTTGGTGGAAATTAAGAATCAGATTAAGGAGTTACTTGATAAAGGTTACATTCGCCCAAGTTCTTCGCATTGGGGATCACCCGTACTTCTAGTGGAAAAGAAGGATGGATCATTAAGGATGGTTGTAGATTATCGGGGATTGAATGAAGTAACCATCAAGAACAAGTACCCACTGCCAATGATCAACGATCTGTTTGATCGGTTGCAAGGAGCTAAAGTGTTTTCCAAGATCGATTTGCGATCAGGGTACCATCAATTGAAGATTCGAGAGCAGGACATACCTAAGACAGCATTCACCACGAGATATGGACTGTATGAGTATACCGTTATGTCATTTGGATTGACTAACGCACCTGCCTATTTTATGAACCCGATGAACAAAGTGTTTATGGAGTTTTTGGATAAGTTCGTCGTAGTGTTCATTGATGACATCCTGGTTTATTCAAAGAATGAAGAGGAGCATAAGGAACATTTGCGTTTGGTTTTGGAGAAACTAAGGGAACATCAGTTATACGCCAAATTCAGCAAATGTGAGTTTTGGTTGAAGGAAGTTGGATTCCTCGGACACGTTATATCCGGAGAAGGTATAGCAGTTGACCCCACTAAGGTTGAGACCGTCACCGAATGGGAAGCACCAACGACAGTTGAAGAGATCTGGAGTTTTCTTGGACTCGCAGGATACTACCGGAGATTCATTGAGAACTTTTCAAAGATTGCAAAGCCTATGACTGAATTGTTGAAGAAGGATACTAAGTTCAAATGGACTGAGGAGTGTGAGGTTAGTTTCCAGGAATTGAAGAAACGTTTGGTTACCTCACCAGTATTGATTTTGCCAGATCCAACCAAGGATTATGAGGTGTATTGCGACGCTTCACGTCGAGGACTTGGAGCAGTGCTTATGCAGGAAGGAAGAGTTGTTTCGTATGCCTCACGGCAACTGAAGCCTCATGAGTTGAATTATGCCACGCATGATTTGGAGTTAGCAGCCGTAGTGCATGCATTGAAGACGTGGAGACATTTCCTCATTGGAAATCATTGTGAGGTGTACACGGATCACAAGAGTTTGAAGTACATTTTCACTCAAAAGGAGTTGAACCTCCGACAAAGGAGATGGTTGGAGCTCATCAAGGATTATGATATGAAATTGCATTATCACCCCGAGAAAGCTAATGTAGTAGCTGACGCTTTGAGCCGTAAGAGCCATGTCAACACCCTAGTGACGGGGAAAATACCCAAGGAGTTAGCAGAAAATCTTCGTGAGCTATGTTTGGAAATAGTTCCGAGAGGCTATGTAGCAGCATTGGAGATTCAGTCAACATTGATGGATAGAATCAGAGAAGCTCAGAAATCTGACAAGGAGATTGCTGCTATAAAAGAGAAATTGAGCGAAGGAAAAGCAAAGGGATTTCGTGAGGATGAGCACGATACCCTATGGTTTGAGGACCGTGTTTATGTGCCCAATGACCCGGAGATCAGGAAGTTGATTTTACAAGAAGCACATGATTCACCGTATTCGATTCACC
The DNA here is from genome assembly GCF_056163025.1 of Triticum urartu. Classification (NCBI taxonomy): domain Eukaryota; kingdom Viridiplantae; phylum Streptophyta; class Magnoliopsida; order Poales; family Poaceae; genus Triticum; species Triticum urartu. The sequence goes on from NC_141877.1 coordinate 311,931,324, forward strand.
CAGGGAATACCAAGATGTATTTGTATTTGAAGGAAACATTCTGGTGGACCGGAATGAAGAAGGATATTGCAGCATATATAGCAGTTTGTGACGTATGTCAGAGAGTAAAGGCAGAGCATCAGAAGCCAGCAGGATTGTTACAACCATTGCCGATACCCGAATGGAAGTGGGATAATATAGGCATGGATTTTATCACAGGACTACCCAGGACGAAAGCAGGCTATGACTCGATATGGGTAGTAGTTGATCGTTTGACAAAGGTAGCACATTTCATTCCAGTTAAGACCACTTACACCAGTGCTAAGTTGGCAAAGATATACATGACTAGGATCATTTGTTTGCATGGAGTTCCGAGGAGTATCGTATCAGATAGAGGAACCCAATTTACCTCAAAGTTTTGGAATCAGTTGCATGAAACTTTAGGAACCATACTAGAGTTCAGCACAGCTTTTCATCCGCAGACAGATGGACAGACCGAGAGAGTCAATCAGATTTTGGAAGATATGCTGAGAGCTTGTGCACTAGATTATGGATCTAGCTGGGACGATAACTTGCCGTATGCGGAGTTTTCTTATAACAACAGTTACCAAACCAGTTTGAAGATGGCACCTTTCGAAGCTTTATACGGAAGGAGGTGCAGGACACCGTTGTCATGGGACGAAGTTGGAGACGGTCAGTTCTTTGGACCAGATTTGATTAAGGAGTCTGAACGGAAAGTTAAGTTGATTTGCGATAGGCTCAAGGTAGCCCAGTCCAGGCAGAAGAGCTACGCAGATTCAAAACGCAAGGAGATAGTTTACGGAACTGGAGACAGAGTTTATCTCCGAGTATCCCCACTTCGAGGAGTTAAGCGCTTTGGAGTTAAGGGAAAGTTAGCACCGCGTTTCGTTGGACCGTATAAGATCTTGCAACGTATGGGAGAAGTCGCTTATAAGTTGGAATTACCAGAGGGACTGTCAGGAGTTCATGATGTATTCCATGTTTCTCAGCTAAAGAAATGTCATGCCGAGATGGCGGAGATACCGCTAAGAGATACCGTGCCAGTCGAAGCGATTCAGTTGAAGGACGACTTAACATATGAGGAGAAGCCAGTCAAGATTCTCGATTATGCCAGCAGAGTCATCCCGCAGCAAGGTTATCAAGTTTTGCAAAGTTCAGTGGAACCACCACTCAGAGGATGAAGCCACCTGGGAAAGAGAAGAAGATCTGCTCAAGGACCACCCTCACCTATTTTCTAGCCAACCCGAATCTCGAGGGCCAGATTCATCTTAAGGGGGGTAGGTTTGTAACATCCCAAATTTGCAATTTGGAATGTTATACACTAGATCATCATGCATATCATATTTCTTGCATTTTGGTTGATCCTAGAAATTTCACACAACTCAAGGACCTTCGGAGAGAGTTGGAGATTTCGTTATTTTCATATTTGAGAGTTTTCTCGAATTTGAAAAGAGGATCAATTGATTTATTTATTTCATCTTCAATTATTTTCCAATATCAAATATGAGAGAGGGAATAATATGACTTTCCCAAAAATTTAGGAAAATGAAGATCTAATGGATAAATCAATTTTTGTTTTCCAGAGTTTATTTGCATTTTATTTGGATAGGGAAAAATGCGTGTTTTCAAAAAATTGCATTCTAGGTCCGGAGTAAAGTTCATTTTGTTCGGCTCATTTTTAGGAGTCGGAGAAAATTTACTTTAGAATTTTTGGAGTTCGTTTAGTTTTCTTTTTCTTTGTTTTTCTATGCGCGGAACTATTTTAAAAAAAGGAGCCAGCGCCAGCCTGGGCCAAGGCCCAGCCGGCCGGCCAGTCCGCCCCGAGCGCCAGCCGCCCTCCCACCGCCAAGCCGAGTCCGGCTAGGACTCTAGGCCGGCGCCCCCCTTGCCCCTTGCCCCTTGCCCAAGCATCTACCCCCTCCCCCTCCTAGTATATATACCCCTCTACCCCCCCTCTCCTCACACCAAAACCCCAAGGCCCTCTCCTCCCAAGCAGCAGCAGCAGCAGCCGCAGCCGCGTGCCAGCCCCGCCGCCGCCTAGCAGCCGCCGCCGCCGCCTAGCCGCCGCCGCCCTTAGCCGCCGCCACCGGAGCCCCTCGCCGGAGCCTCGTCGAGGTAGCCGCGCCTCTCTTTTTCTTCCCCGGTCCGGTTTTTCCTAAAAGAACCGTTCCGTTTTCTTTTCCGGTTTTCTTTTCTTTTCTTCCGGTTTTTGTTTCGGTTTTCTTCTGAAACCCTAGATCGGTTTTCGTTCTTCTTTCGGACCGTTCGTCTCAACGAACGTGATCACCGATTTTTCCCGGTTAACGACGCCCGTTCGTTTAACCGTTCCTCGTTTTCTTTCTCGTCAGATTTATTCCGCGATCGTGATCTCAGATCCGATCTTCGTTCTAGTCTTTCTTCCCGCTCGTTTATCGGAATTAGGTGATTCAAGCGCCTGGAGTTTCATTTCGAAACCGCCGTTCCGTCTAATCAACTTGAACAAGTTTTTTCCCCGGTAAAATTTGACCTAGATTCAACTTGCTAGAACCGAGTTGTTTTCTTCCGCCGTTTGTTTTCCGTTTCTTTGTTCGGTTCGTTCTTTCTTTGCAACCGGAGTTCTTAAGTTGAACTATCTGGTTCGTTCTCCTGTTCGAGTTTTACCTGTGCATTAGATGAGTACTTATTGTGTGCTTGTTGTTTGTCTGTGATAGATCACCCGGATTGCGCCGCTTGTTACTTCGAAACCCTAGGTCTCGCGGATCATCAGCAAGGCAAGTAACACTTTGATCATACCTTTTCTACAACCCATGTTTTATTGCATTAGATCAATCCTCTCACATTGCATGATTAGGATCTAATTAAATTATGGGATGGGAAGTAGATGAGGTGGTACCTATCACCTGTATTACTATGAAACCCTTGGGAGTTACTTCTACGTTTGCTTATTATGCCATTCTATGCTAGTAGACGTGGATTGGGTGAGTGATATCCATGACAGATGTGAATTTGTTAATTTTTAATGGTTTATCTAAGGTGGCAACTTAAACACACATCTGGGTGGATTGAGGCACCTGATGTCTATCAGGACTTGCCTGTTTTTTTTCAGACCACCACCCAGGCTCAAAGGGATCGTAAGATAATTCGTGCTAGAAACTTCCGTGTGCAGCCACATGCTACTATGGGCTCTGGCATAGTTGACTAAGTTGTGCGAACTCTTACGGGGTGGACTAGCAGATGTAGGGGTTGTAGGTGGTACGGTCTACCCCACATGTAAGGTGCTAGTGCTTCTGAAAGACTATGTCTCGATCATCCGTCTTCTCAAACACCATGTAGTGCGAGAAAACAAACGGAGGCGATCGAGTCATGTGGGGAAAAGTGCGCAAACCTCTGCAGAGTGTACAAACCAATCATGATTAGTCGTGTCCCCTGTTATGGACAACTTGAGTATCTAGTACTTGAATATCATGTGAATCTCAACATGTTACTTCTAATTAATGTTGTTGGGTTTTAATTGTTCACTTAATTGGGATCGGAATGCTGTCAACCATTCTCGATGTTTCACAACCACCATGATAGTTAAATAAATTTATTCCTTTGCAGTAGGGGAAAACTGGCTTTACGCAAAACTGTAACCATAGAGCTTTCCACCAGCCATATATGCATATAGTATAGCTATTTCATTCCATTACTCTCTATGTGTTACTTTGCCAGCATATTCCATGTGCTGACCCGTTTTCGGGCTGCAACTTCTCATGTTGCAGACTTTTCAGACGACGAGTAAGGTGCTTTTAGGTCGTGGTTCTATACTCAGTGATGCCGCTGGAGTTGATGGACCCATTTATCTTCCGAGTCTTCCGCTGTTATCATTATTAGATGGCCTTAAGCCATTTTTATTGTAATAAGTTCTCTTTGAGACAATGTTGTAATAAGTGTGTGATTGCCACTCTGCTATAAATCCTTCGATGTACTGTGTGGTGTCAGCATTACTGATCCAGGGATGACACCTGAGCACAGAGCACTTGATCCATTCGGATCGGGTCGCTACATACCACATCATCTGATGCAAGTGCTTATGAAGTCATTGACTGAAGGAGAAGCTCCAAGGACAACATTCCTTGTGAAGGATTTGCTATATGTTCCAAAACAATGTATCTCATTCTGGCCAAAACCCTCAGCCCCATCAAAGGTCACAACTCCAACACTGCAGAAATTGTGGGAGTCATGAAGAATCTGATGTTCCACATCATACATGGTACTCCCATCAACATCCATTTTTTCTTCATGAGGACTTTTGTCACGGTGGCACATTCACCTTTTGATCTGAAGCCGTATGCTCCATCGATCATGAGATTCATCAGATCCCGGTCTTCAATTCATTACAAGGCTGATTGTCAGAATCATCTAAGCTATCTGCCACAAGTTGAAGTTCTTTAGAGCACTATCTCCTTAGTCCTGGCAAGGGCAAGGCTGTAATTGATGAAGGAATTCGTCCCCTTGATGGACAATTTTGCCAGCCTGTCTCAAATTCCACTATTGATGAAACTGCAAGCCAAGACACAACTGCAAAAGCTTCAAGACCATCTTATTCACCAGAAGGTCCATGTGTCATGACTGACCGTGAACTCCTCATAAGCTTGCACCAGAAAGTTGACAAGAATCATCGATGGGTTAAGCGTCAATTTGCTGCAATTCAAGCCAATATGGCTGTGACGCATAACGCCGACCGCAAGAACCATTACTATGCCCACGAGATCTTTGACATAACATGGGCCATACTCTCGCACCTAAAGACAGATGCAGAACTTGCTACAATGGATTTTCATATGAACTTTGATTGGGCCGATCCGCCCAGCAAGAAGTTCAAGAAACTCAAGTTCCTCCTCTCATGCCGAGCTCGGAGTCTTCATCGTGTTTTATTGATGAACATGAAGTTGTTGAAGACATTGTTGCTGGCCCCACTGCTTCATGCGACCCCAACAACATTGGCGCTCCCTCGACTTCGTCATGATGATATTCTTTAGGGGCGTTAGTGTTGGGGAACGTAGTATTTCAAAAAAAAAATCCTATGATCACGCAAGATCTATCTAGGAGATGCATAGCAACGAGCGGGGAGAGTGTGTCCACGTACCCTCGTAGACCGAAAGCGGAAGCGTTAAGTAACATGGTTGATGTAGTCGAACGTCTTCGCGATCCAACCGATCAAACACCGAACGTACGGCATCTCCGCGATCTGCACACGTACAGCTCGATGATGTCCCTCGTACTCCTGATCCAGCTGAGGCCGAGGGAGAGTTTCGTCAGCACGACGGTGTGGTGACTGTGATGATGAAGTTACCGGTGTAGGGCTTCGCCGAAGCACTGCAACGATATGACCGAGGTGTGTTTCTATGGAGGGGGGCACCGCACATGGCTAAGAGAAACTTTGGTGTGTCTTTGGGGTGCCCCCCTCCCACGTATATAAAGGCGGGAGGGAGGAGGAGGCCGACCAAGGGAAGGAGGCGCGCCAGGGGGGGCAATCCTACTCCAAGTAGGATTCACCCCCCCTTTCCTATTCCAACTAGGAGAAGGGGGAAGGAGAGGGAGGAGAGAAGGAAAGGGGGGCCGGCCCCCCTAGTCCAATTCGGTTTGGGCTAGGGAGGCACGCGCCACCTCTTGGCCTTCCTCCTCTCTTACACTACTAGGCCCATGATGCCCAATAACCCCCCGAGGGGTTCCGGTAACTCCCCGGTACTCCAGTAAATACTTGATACATCTCGGAACCATTCCGGTGTCTGAATATAGTCATCCAATATATCAATCTTTATGTCTCGACCATTTAGAGACTCCTCGTCATGTCCGTGATCACATCCGGGACTCCAAATTACCTTCGGTACATCAAAACACATAAACTTATAATACCGATCGTCATCGAACGTTAAGCGTGCGGACCCTACGGGTTCGAGAACTATATAGACATGACCGAGACTCATCTCCGGTCAATAACCAATAGCGGAACCTGGATGCTCATATTGGCTCCTACATAATCTATGAAGATCTTTATCGGTCAAACGGCATAACAACATACGTTGTTCCCTTTGTCATCGTTATGTTACTTGCCCAAGATTCGATCATCGGTATCATCATACCTAGTTCAATCTCGTTACCGACAAGTCTCTTTACTCGTTCCGTAATGCATCATCCTGTAACTAGCTCATTAGTTACATTGCTTGCAAGGCTTATAGTGATGTGCATTACCAAGAGGGCCCAGAGATACCTCTCCGACAATCGAAGTGACAAATCATAATCTCGATCTATGGCAACTCAACAAACACCATCGGAGACACCTGTAGAGCATCTTTATAATCACCCAGTTATGTTGTCACGTTTGATAGCACACTAAGTGTTTCTTCGGTATTCAGGAGTTGCATAATCTCATAGTCATAGGAACATGTAAGTCATGAAGAAAGCAATAGCAATAAACTAAACAATCATAGTGCTAAGCTAACAGATGGGTCAAGTCAATCACATCATTCTCTAATGATGTGATCCCGTTCATCAAATGACAACTCATGTCTATGGCTAGGAAACTTAACCATCTTTGATTAACGAGCTAGTCATGTAGAGGCATACTAGTGACACTCTGTTTGTCTATGTATTCACACATGTACTAAGTTTCCGGTTAATATAATTCTAGCTTGAATAATAAACATTTATCATGATATAAGGAAATATAAATAACAACTTTATTATTGCCTCTAGGGCATATTTCCTTCAGTCTCCCACTTGCACTAGAGTCAGTAATCTAGATTACACAGTAATGATTCTAACACCCATGGAGTCTTGGTGCTGATCATCATTTGCTCGTGAGAGAGGCTTAGTCAACGGGTCTGCAACATTCAGATCCCTATGTATCTTGCAAATCTCTATGTCTCCCTCCTTGACTTGATCGCGGATGGAATTGAAGCGTCTTTTGATGTGCTTGGTTCTCTTGTGAAATCTGGTTTCCTTTGCCAAGGCAATTGCACCCGATGCACTAGGTATGACACCTAGTTGGATATGAACTCCTTCATCCAGACTCCTTCATTTGCTGCTTCCGAAGCAGCTATGTACTCCGCTTCACACGTATATCCCGCCACGACGCTCTGCTTGGAACTGCACCAACTGACAGCTCCACCATTCAATGTAAACACGTATCCAGTTTGTGACTTAGAGTCATCCGGATCAGTGTCAAAGCTTGCATCAACGTAACCATTTACGACGAGCTCTTTGTCACCTCCATAAATGAGAAACATATCCTTAGTCCTTTTTCAGGTATTTCAGGATTTTCTTGACCGCTGTCCAGTGATCCACTCCTGGATTACTTTGGTACCTCCCTGCTAAACTAATAGCAAGACACACATCAGGTATGGTACACATCATTGCATACATGATAGAACCTATGGCTAAAGCATAGGGAATGACCTTCATTTTCTCTCTATCCTCTGCAGTGGTCGGGCGTTGAGTCTGACTCAACTTCACACCTTGTAACACAGGCAAGAACCCTTTCTTTGCTTGATCCATTTTGAACTTCTTCAAAACTATATCAACGTATGTGCTTTGTGAAAGTCCAATTAAGCGTCTTGATCTATCTCTATAGATCTTGATGCCTAATATATAAGCAGCTTCACCGAGGTCTTTCATTGAAAAATTCTTATGCAAGTATCCTTTTATGCTATTCAGAAATTCAGTATCATTTCCGATTAATAATATGTCATCCACATATAATATCAGAAATGCTACAGAGCTCCCACTCACATTCTTGCAAATACAGGCTTCTCCAAAAGTCTGTATAAAACCATATGCTTTGATCACACTATCAAAGCGTATATTCCATCTCCGAGAGGCTTGCACCAGTCCACAAATGGATCGCTGGAGCTTGCACACTCTGTTAGCACCTATTGGATCGACAAAACCTTTTGGTTGCATCATATACAACTCTTCTTTAAGATATCCATTAAGGAATGCAGTTTTGACATCCATTTGCCAAATTGCATGGTCATAAAATGCGGCAATTGCTAACAAGATTCGGACGGACTTAAGCATCGCTATGGGTAAGAAGGTCTCATCGTAGTCAACTCCTTGAACTGGTCGAAAACCTTTCGCAACAAGTCAAGCTTTGTAGACAGTAATATTTCTGTCAGCGCCAGTCTTCTTGAAGATCCATTTATTCTCTATGGCTTGCCAATCATCGGGCAAGTCAACCAAAGTCCACACTTTGTTCTCATACATGAATCCCATCTCAGATTTCATGGCCTCAAGCCATTTTGCGGAATCTGGGCTCATCATCGCTTCCTCATAGTTTGTAGGTTCGTCATGGTTAAGTAACATGACCTCCAGAACAGGATTAGCGTACCAGTCTGGTGCGGATCTTACTCTGGTTGACCTACGAGGTTCGGTAGTAACTTGATCAGAAGTTTCATGATCATCATCATTAGCTTCCTCACTTACTGGTGTAGGAATCACTGAAACTAATTTCTGTGATGAACTACTTTCCAATAAGGGAGTAGGTACAGTTACCTCATCAACTTCTACTTTCCTCCCACTCACTTCTTTCGAGAGAAACTCCTTCTCTAGAAAGGATCCATTCTTAGGAACGAATATCTTGCCTTCGGATCTGTGATAGAAGGTGTACCCAACAGTCTCCTTTGGGTATCCTATGAATACACATTTCTCCGATTTGGGTTTGAGCTTATCAGGTTGAAGCTTTTAAACATAAGCATCGCAACCCCAAACTTTGAGAAACGACAACTTGGGTTTTTGCCAAACCACAGTTCATATGGTGTCATCTCAATGGATTTCGATTGTTCCCTATTTAACATGAATGTAGCCCTCTCCAAAGCATAACCCCAAAACGATAGCGGTAAATTAGCAAGAGACATCATAGATCGCACCATATCTAATAAAGTGTGGTTACGACGTTCGGACAAACCATTACGCTGTGGTGTTCTAGCTGGCGTGAGTTGCGAAACTATTCCGCATTGTTTCAAATGAAGACCAAACTCGTAACTCAAATATTCTCCTCCACGATCAGATCATTGAAACTTTATTTTCTTGTTATGATGATTTTCCACTTCACTCTGAAATTCTTTGAACTTTTCAAATGTTTCAGACTTATATTTCATCAAGTAGATATACCCATATCTGCTCAAATCATATGTGACTGTCAGAAAATAACGAGCATCAACACTCATCGGACCGCATACATCAGTATGTATTATTTCCAATAAGTCTGTTGCTTGTTCCATTGTTCCGGAAAACGGAGTCTTAGTCATCTTGCCCACGAGGCATGGTTCACAAGCATTAAGTGATTCATAATCAAGTGGTTCCAAAAGCCCATCAACATGGAGTTTCTTCATGCGCTTTACACCAATATGACCTAAACGGCAGTGCCACAAATAAGTTGCACTATCATTATTAAACTTATATCTTTTGGCTTCAATACTATGAATATGTGTATCACTACTATCAAGATTTAGTAAAAATAGACCACTCATCAAGGGTGCATGACCATAAAAGATATTATTCATATAAATAGAACAACCATTATTCTCTGATTTAAATGAATAACCATCTCGCATCAAACAAGATCCAGATATAATGTTCATGCTTAATGCTGGCACCAAATAACAATTATTCAGGTCTAAAACTAATCCTGAAGGTAGATGTGAAGGTAGCGTGCCGACGGCGCTCACATCGACTTTGGAACCATTTCCCACGCGCATCGTCACCTCGTCCTTAGTCAATCTTCGCTTAATCCGTAGCCCCTGTTTCGAGTTGCAAATATTAGCAACAGAACCACTATCAAATACCCAGGCGCTACTGCGAGCATTAGTAAGGTACACATCAATAACATGTATATCAAATATACCTTTCACTTTGCCATCCTTCTTATCCGCCAAATACTTGGGGCAGTTCCGCTTCCAGTGACTGGTCCCTTTGCAGTAGAAGCACTTAGTCTCAGGCTTAGGTCCAGACTTGGGCTTCTTCACTTGAGCATCAACTTGCTTGTCATTCTTCTTGAATTCCCCTTCTTCCCTTTGCCCTTCTTCTTGAAACTGGTGGTCTTATTGACCATCAACACTTGATGCTCCTTCTTGATTTCTACCTTCGCGGCATTTAGCATCGCGAAGAGCTCGGGAATTGTCTTATCCATCCCTTGCATATTATAGTTCATCACGAAGCTTTTGTAGCTTGGTGGCAGTGATTGGAGAACTCTGTCAATGACACTATCAACCGGAAGATTAACTCCCAGCTGAGTCAAGTGATTGTGGTAGCCAGGCATTCTGAGTATGTGCTCACTGACAGAATTGTTCTCCTCCATTTTGCAGCTGTAGAACTTATTGGAGACTTCATATCTCTCAATCCGGGCATTTGCTTGAAATATTAACTTCAACTCCTGGAACATCTCATATGCTCCATGACGTTCAAAATGTCGTTGAAGTCCCGGTTCTAAGCCGTAAAGCATGACACACTGAACTATCGAGTAGTCATCAGCTTTGCTCTGCCAGGTGTTCACAACATCTGGAGTTGCTCCTGCAGCGGGTTTGGCACCTAGCGGTGCTTCCAGGACGTAATTCTTCTGTGCAGCAATGAGGATAATCCTCAAGTTACGAACCCAGTCCGTGTAGTTGCTACCATCATCTTTCAACTTAACTTTCTCTAGGAACGCATTAAAATTCAACGGAACAACATCACGTGCCATTTATCTACAACAACATAGACATGCAAAATACTATCAGGTACTAAGTTCATGATAAATTAAAGTTCAATTAATCATATTACTTAAGAACTCCCACTTAGATAGATATCCCTCTAAGCATCTAAGTGATCACGTGATCCATATCAACTAAACCATGTCCGATCATCACGTGAGATGGAGTAGTTTTCAATGGTGAACACCACTATGTTGATCATATCTACTATATGATTCACGCTCGACCTTTCGGTCTCAGTGTTCCGAGGCTATATCTGCATATGCTAGGCTCGTCAAGTTTAACCCGAGTATTATGCTTTTGCAAAACTGGCTTGCACCCGTTGTATGTGAACGTAGAGCTTATCACACCCGATCATCACGTGGTGTCTCGACAGGACGAACTGTAGCAATGGTGCATACTCAGGAAGAACACTTATACCATGAAATTTAGTGAGAGATCATCTTATAATGCTACCACCGTACTAAGCAAAATAAGATGCATAAAGGATAAACATCACATGCAATCAATATAAGTGATATGATATGGCCATCATCATTTTGTGCCTTTGATCTCCATCTCCAAAGCACCGTCATGATCACCATTGTCACCGGCTTGACACCTTGATCTCCATCGTAGCATCGTTGTCGTCTCGCCAACTATTGCTTCTACAACTATCGCTACCGCTTGGTGATAAAGTAAAGCAATTACATGGTGATTGTAATTCATACAATAAAGCGACAACCATATGGCTCCTGCCAGTTGCCGATAACTCCGTTACAAAACATGATCATCTCATACAATAAATATAGCATCATATCTTGACCATATCACATCACAACATGCCTTGCAAAAACAAGTTAGATGTCCTCTACTTTGTTGTTGCAAGTTTTACGTGGCTGCTACGGGCTTAGCAAGAACCGTTCTTACCTACGGCATAAAAACCACAATGTGGTATAGTGATTGCTTTTTGATCTTCAAAAAGAACCCTGTTCATTGAATCTGATTCAACTAAAGTTGGAGAAACATACACCCGCCAGCCACCTGTATGCAAAGCACGTCGGTAGAACCAGTCTCATGAACGCGGTCATGTAATGTTGGTCCAGGCCGCTTCATCCAACCATACCGCCGAATCAAGAAACAACTAGTGACGGCAAGCAATATGTATATACCCACGCCCACAACTCCTTTGTGTTCTACTCATGCATATAACATCTACGCATAGACCTGGCTCTGGTACCACTGTTGGGGAACGTAGAATTTCAAAAGATTACCTACGATCATGCAAGATCTATCTAGGAGAAGCATATCAACGAGCGGGGAGGGTGTGTCCACGTACTCTCGTAGACCAAAAGCGGAAGCGTTAAGTAATGCGGTTGATGTAGTCGAACGTCTTCACGATCCAACCGATCAAGCACCGAACGCACAACACCTCCGCGATCTGCACATGTACAGCTCGATGACGTCCCTCGTACTCTTGATCTAGCTGAGGCCGAGGGAGAGTTTCGTCAGCACGACGGTGTGGTGACTGTGATGATGAAGTTACCGGCGTAGGGCTTCGCCTAAGCACTGCAACGATATGACCGAGGTGTGTTTCTATGGAGGGGGCACCGCACACGGCTAAGAGAAACTTTGGTGTGTCTTTGGGGTGCCCCCCTCCCACGTATATAAAGGGGGAGGGAGGAGGAGGCCGACCAAGGGAAGGAGGCGCGCCAGGGGGGGCAATCCTACTCCAAGTAGGATTCGCCCCCCCTTTCCTATTCCAACTAGGAGAAGGGGGAAGGAGAGGGAGGAGAGAAGGAAAGGGGCCGCCCCCCTAGTCCAATTCGGTTTGGGCTAGGGGGGCACACGCCACCTCTTGGCCTTCCTCCTCTCTTACACTACTAGGCCCATGCGGCCCAATAACCCCTCGGGGGGTTCCGGTAACTCCTCGGTTCTCCGGTAAATACTCGATACACCTCGGAATCATTCCGGTGTCTGAATATAGTCATCCAATATATCAATCTTTATGTCTCGACCATTTAGAGAATCCTCGTCATGTCCGTGATCTCATCCGGGACTCCAAACTACCTTCGGTACATCAAAATACATACACTTATAATGTCGATCGTCATCGAACGTTAAGCGTGCGGACCCTACGAGTTCGAGAACTATGTAGACATGACCGAGACTCATCTCCGGTCAATAACCAATAGCGGAACCTGGATGCTCATATTGGCTCCTACATAATCTACGAAGATCTTTATCGGTCAAACGGCATAACAACATACATTGTTCCATTTGTCATCATTATGTTACTTGCCCGAGATTCGATCGTCGGTATCATCATACCTAGTTCAATCTCGTTATCGGCAAGTCTCTTTACTCGTTCCGTAATGCATCATCCTGTAACTAACTCATTAGTTACATTGCTTGCATTACCGAGAGGGCCCAGAGATACCTCTCCGATAATCGAAGTGACAAATCATAATCTCGATCTATGGCAACTCAACAAACACCATCGGAGACACCTGTAGAGCATATTTATAATCACCTAGTTACGTTGTGACGTTTGATAGCACACTAAGTGTTCCTCCGATATTCGGGAGTTGCATAATGTCATAGTCATAGGAACATGTATAAGTCATGAAGAAAGCAATAGCAATAAACCAAACAATCATAATGCTAAGCTAACGGATGGGTCAAGTCAATCACATCATTCTCTAATGATGTGATCCTGTTCATCAAATGACAACTCATGTCTATGGCTAGGAAACTTAACCATCTTTGATTAACGAGCTAGTCATGTAGAGGCATACTAGTGACACTCTGTTTGTCTATGTATTCACACATGTACTAAGTTTCCGGTTAATACAATTCTAGCATGAATAATAAACATTTATCATGATATAAATAAATATAAATAACAACTTTATTATTGCCTCTAGGGCATATATCCTTCAGTTAGTTCTCAGTTGTGTCTCATTTTGGTCATTTGATGACAAAGGGGGAGACGTCTGAGTTAGTCTTCAAGCGGGTCGTTATACGAGCTATTTTTTGCTGAGTTACAACTCTTGAACTTCATTTGATTTGATGTTTGATGGGTTGTAACTTAACTAACTATTGGTGGTATGACTCTTATGCTACTTCATTACGCATGCTCTGATCTTCAATATATCTACCCAAGCATGCACAATCTCGTCAGACACCATTTTTTCATCATCAATCATATTCTTGAAATATCTTATCATATGATCATGCATGATTGGATTCCAAGATATGGGGAAGATCTCCACAATTTCAACCTGTCATGTGCATTTGCAATCCAAATCAAATTCATCATATGCACATCTTCAAGGGGAGTTCCTCAATATCATGTAACCAATTTCTTCATACTTTGTATTTACACTTCAATTATTTACTCCCATTGAAAAGCTAACCAATTTGTCATCAATCACCAAAAATGGGGAGATTGTAGGCGCATCAAGTGGCCCCTCAGTGGTTTTGGAGTATTGGAGACAAATAGGTTGAGGGACTAACGTATTTGTGAGTGTACACAGGAGATATAGTCCCTGAAGATTTGGTTTAACACATGGAAGACGACCCCTAAAAATGGATTTCTTCAAGTGAAGGATTTGGTGATGAAATTGGTATGGTCTTTGAATAAATTGATGTGAAGACTTGAAGCTTGAAGACTTTTGTTTTTGTAGTTTCTCTCTTCTTGTTTTGAGTCATAGGAAAAAAATGTATTGTTAAATGGGGTCTACGTGAATCATAGTTCACATTTCCAAAGTGATGCTCAAACCTATACATACACAAGCCGCTTCGAGTGAAGCCTTTGGAAATCTCCAGAACAGCTGACGTATTTGATAGCGAGAGTGATGAAGTTCATCTGGTCGCTGACGAATTTGGTCAGGCTGAGGAGTTAGGATTTTGGCAGTGTGATCTACCTAAAAGTGAAGAAATTGAGTGCCCCAGCGAATTTGAGAGTTCAAATTTTGACCGTTGCTGCTTCGCGGGCCAGCTATCGAGCGGATGCTTATCTTGACGACGGTCATATCAGATAAGGGCATTTATGACAATTCATGTCGGGTTGCCACTTGGCTATAAATAGCCATCCCCACAACCACTTGTTGGTTGACTGCTCAGAGAGAACTTGACACTTGTCATTTGAGAGCAACCCATCCTCTAATGACTTTGAGAGAATCCTAAGTGAGGAAAACCCAGAGCCAAAGTGATTGAGCATCACTGAAGAGATTGATTTGTGTGATCCAATGCCTTTCACCTTTGAAGACTGTCATTCTTCCAGATGGTTAGGCGTCATGTTCTAAGCACCCAAGAGTCATTGTGGTGTGCCAGTGAACAAGTCTGTGAAGATTTTGGAAGTCTACGTTGAAGACTTACCATGAGTGATTGGATGAGGTCTAAGTGACCTTAGCTCAAGAGGAATACGGTGGGGACTGTGTGTCCTCTGAGTTCGTCTTAGCCCCCTCAACCAAACGTACAAATGATACAACAACTGGAACTGGTCTACCAAATCGTCGTGTCTTCACCGAGCCAACCTGGTTTCAAATTCCTCACCCACCCCCTTACTTTATTCCGCTGCTGAAGAATTTGTGATCTACTTTCTGAAGAACTTGAACTAAAGACTTTCATTATGTTGTATTCTATTTCTTCAGTTCATCTTCCTCATGCTTGTATGACTATATGATTGCATGTTCTTCATCTGTATATATCTTGAGCCGCCGGCCCTAGGCCTATGCTCCTCTCTCCCCCCTCCCGCCGCCGCCAGAGGCCATGCTAGCGTAGCCTGGCCAGTGATGGTGGTGGCGGGGCCCTCCCCCTCGTGCAATGGTGGCGGTCTCCTATCATCGGCGACGACTCATGGATTGGCAGTGCACCGGCTGCAAGGAGCAGTGGGCACCCGGCGGCGAGTGTGGTGGCAATGACAGCGTAGGCGCATTATCCCCGCGGTTGAGGAGCACCTGTGGCGGCGGCCCAGATCGCGGGCCTCGTCCGTGGGTCGGCAGATCTGGAGGGCGTCTACAGGCGGGCATGGTGGGCCTGACGGCGCCGGCTTAGGGACCATGGTGGTGCCATGGCCGGTCAGGCGGCGGCGGCTTGGATCCATCATCCAGTCCTCGGCAGAGATGGCGACGATCCGTGCACGGGATGCTTGATGGAGGTCCATCGGACAGATCCGGGTGAAAACTTGCTTTCGGCTTACTGCCAAAGCCGGCGGTGACGGCGCTATTTTGCGACATTCCCTTCTTGAAGGCATCGTCGAGGAGAGTTTTAAGGTCACTGTCTGCTACCTCTGGGGGTAACCCTAGATCAGTAGATCGGAAGACAGCGGCATTCTTATGTCGTTTCCCCCTTGGGGCGTCGTTCTTGGAGGTGTGCACGGGCTTGAGGGACCAGTGGACCACATCTTTGGTGGAGCGGTGCTTTATCCTATACATTAATGGCGACGGATCTCGACGGCGTGGCGCAGTGCAGATTTGGCGTCCGATGTACGAGGATGGACTTGCGCAGGAGGACGACGCTGTCTGGCGTCGTGGTGGCGTCGATGGCAGAGAGACCTAACACGGTAGATGCAACAATACAACTCTGAAGATGGATTGGTGGCAGGTGGCTGCGGCGGCATCATACCCGGTAGGCGTCCTGGTTGAGGAGTGCGCCGGACTGGTGGGTGCCCCATACCCGGCAGGCATCCTAGTTGGGACCTCATGTCTTAGATGTTAGGTTTGGCTGCGAGGTTTGTTTGGTATAAGGCCCAGACTATCAACATCCCTACATCTACTAGATAGGAATAGCGACAGATGTTGCCTAGACGGTGGCTTTAGTCTTACTGTTGTATGACTTTGTAAGGTCTTATGTGAATAATTAATAAAGTGGCTGCATGCATTGTCCAGATGCAGAGGTCGGGGGTTCTCCCCCATTTCTAAAAAAATTTGTATCTTGTATGTATGTTTTTCATTTCTATGATGACTTAGTTTTCTAGAGTTTCTATTTCTTCACTCTGATCTTCGTCAAATTCATTAGACGAATTTCCAAAATTCTCCCATCCCCCCCTCCTCTGGGAGTAAACATGCGCTTTCAGGATCATACTAACCGGCATGTAATCACCCACATGGGCCGCGTCTGACTTCTTTGGCAAGACCATGATGTTATGAGGTCACACAATCTCCCCAAAGGATTGCCAGCTGAAAGATGGTCAGCGTGATATCTACTTGATAATAACCCAACATGACTTGAAGGAGGGCACAATGAAGTCATCTAGTCCGGTAGCCTTGATAGATGAGAGGATAACACATCATGATAATACCCCCAACATGACTTGAAGAATGGCACAATGAAGCCATCTAGTCCGGTAGCCTTGATAGATGGGAGGGATAATACATCATCCTCGGTTTCATGATCATCAAAATTTGCCTCAAGATCCGAGAGGTCGTGGACCAGGATGTCCAAATTATCCTAGATCAGGCTAGCCTTCCTCCCGATGGGCGTCCCGAGAAGCTCAAGTGAGAGTGCGGGGCCTTCTCCTTGTCCTCGGTGATCGCAATGTCCATGTCAGAATGAATGGTATGAATGAAGTTCTTATACTTGTGACCATTGACCCTCGCATGAAACAGCTTCTGAATTTACGCCCCTACTCGATCCAAATGTGACGTGGTCGTTGCCCAAATTGATCCAAGTGAGATGGGATCGTTATTGTAACTTGATCTTTTGGATGAACAACATACCCTAATAAGAAGACTTTAGGATGCGCCTTAGGTCGCCCTCAACTAGATGCCTAGAGGAGCAACATACCCAAATTAGGAAGACTTCCTTTATGCCTGAGGTCACGCTCGGACAATCATAGGGATATGTGGTTCTTCGCAGGTCCAGGCACCAGATCACCTTTTTTTCATAATGAGCCGAGTCTTTAGGACACCCACTCACTCATGCTCTCACTTCTTGATGGCCTTGGTCGTACGACAAAGCTTAATATGGACGCGGCGGATGACATCTCATATGTTTCTATTTGACAGTGTCGATGTTGTTCTTTTTCATTTTGAACTTTTTGATTTTGGGTAAAACCTATATGCACTATATTAGTATGTTTTCTATGAAGTTTTCAAAAGTTTGACTTAGGATAAAACTGTATGCACTGTGTTTTTTTAGAATAAAAAGTAGTAGGAGTAGTACATATGGGTGGATATCAAGTGATGCCACCTTTCACATGCTCCCATGTTATACATTTTGAAAAATCACATTTAGATGTTTCAAAAATTTCTGAAAAAACTTGGGGATGTCCACAAGACATGTCTATAACCTCTAAAAAATTTAGATTATAATTCAAAATATACATCAAGAAACAAAAAAATACAAATCTATATGTGAATAGAGTCATTCCTGACACAGGTAATGTTTTGTCTTCTTTTGACAATATTCATTCTAGATTTGTCTTTTTTGTTTCTCAATGAGTATTTTGAATTTGTATCTGAATTTATTAGAGTTTGTAAACATATGTCTGGTGAACATCTACAGATTTTTCCAGATTTTTTTGAAACATCTAAATGTGATTTTTTTTTTCAAAAGTTGGAGCATGGTAGCATACAAGAAATTGATAAATACACATATAGGCGAACCAACTTGTGGTTGGATGGTTAGAGGGACTGTGGTATCCCCATCCCATCAAGGTTCAAATCCTGGTGCTCGCATTTATTTCTGTATTTATTTCAGAATTTTCGGTGACACGCATTCAGTGGGAGGAGACGTTCCCGTCGACGATGAGGCGCCTACGGTGACTTTGTAAAATCTCAAGATGATAAGCCGGCTCAGTCTTTCGGAGGTGCTCATAGGGGTAGGGTGTGCGTGTGTGCGCTCATAGGGGTGAGTATATGCGCGTGTATATGAGCGCTTGTGTCTGTACTGATGTTCAAAAAAAAGATAAATACACATATATGTATGACCAATTAAATGTTGGGGACTGATCGGCCAGCTATATGTATGGTCCAGCTAAGACGAAGGCGTGGGATGAGTTTACGTGCAAATCCTTAGTCTGGTCATAGTGGGGAGTAACTTAGGCTGGTCATTGTAGGTCGGAATCGTAGTCTTGGAGCGTACACTATCACGTGGAAACTTACCTCCTCCAAGAAATTTACGGTCAAGTCCCTTTATGACAAATTGACCGAGGGCACATCGCTAGACATAGCTAGAGGGTTATGGAAGGCCGTGTATCCCTCTTAAAATCAAGATATTTATGTGGCAAATGTTCTGCAACCGCTTACCAACCTCGGATAATGTGGCCAAGTATAACGGGCCGACGGATGGAACTTGCACCACTTGCGGTTTAGGGGAAAACGCAAATCATGTGTTCTCCAGGTGTGCTCTCACTAGATTCGCGTGGAGTGCGGTTAGGGATGCTTTCAAGCAAAACTGGAACCCACAATCTAGTGTTGACCTACTTACATTGATTTCGGCGCAAAGAGGGGCCAATGCAAGGATAATTTGGAGATGCGTTGGGCCGCTACTTTGGTCGCTTTGGTCGGTCCGAAACAAAATTACGACTGAACACAAGTTCCCGGCTCACCCTGCTGATATTATCTTCAAATGTCACATTTTTTCTTCAGGTTTGGGCGCCGTTGAGGAAGACGCGTGACGCGGATCGCATGAACGAGATCATGGAGCAGATCAAGACGACTATGGAGTGAAGGAAATATGCCCTAGAGTTAATAATAAAGTTATTATTTATTTCCTTATTTCATGATAAATGTTTATTATTCATGCTAGAATTGTATTAACAGGAAACTTGATACATGTGTGAATATATAGACAAATAGAGTGTCACTAGTATGCCTCTACTTGGCTAGCTCGTTGATCAAAGATGGTTATGTTTCCTAGCCATAGACATGAGTTGTCACTTGATTAATGAGATCACATCATTAGGAGAATGATGTGGTTGACTTGACCCATTCCATTAGCTTAGCACTTGATCGTTTTTGTTTACTACTATTGCTTTCTTCATGACTTATACATGTTCTTATGACTATGAGATTATGCAACTCCCAAATACCGGAGGAACACTTTGTGTGCTACCAAACGTCACAACGTAACTGGGTGATTATAAAGGTGCTCTACAGGTGTCTCCGATGGTACTTCTTGAGTTGGCATAGATCAATAATAGGATTTGTCACTCCGATTGTCGGAGAGGTATCTCTGGGCCCTCTCGGTAATGCACATCACTATAAGCCTTGCAAGCAATGCAACTAATGAGTTAGTTGCGGGATAGTGCATTACGAAATGAGTAAAGAGACTTGATGGTAATGAGATTGAACTAGGTATTGGTATACCGACGATCGAATCTCGAGTAAGTAACATACCGATGACAAAGAGAACAACGTATAGTGTTATGCGGTTTGACCGATAAAGATCTTCGTAGAATATGTAGGAAGCAATATGAGCATCCAGGTTCCACTATTGGTTATTGACCGGAGACATGTCTCGGTCATGTCTACATAGTTCTCGAACCCGTAGGGTCCGCACGCTTAAAGTTCTGCGACGATCGGTTTTATGAGTTTATATGTTTTGATGTACCGAAGGTAGTTCGGAGTCCCGGATATGATCACGGACATGACGAGGAGTCTCGAAATGGTCGAGACATGAAGATTGATATATTGGAAGCCTACATTTGGACATCGGAAGAGTTCCGAGTAAAATCGGGATTTTACCGGAGTACCAGAGGGGTTACCGGAACCCCCCGGAGGCTAATGGGCCTTGTTGGGCCATAAGGGAAAGAGAGAGGGGCCGGCCTAGGGCAGGCAGCGCCCCCCCTCCCCTCTGGTCCAAATTGGACTAGGAGAGGGGGGGCGCCCCCTTTCCTTCTCTTTCTCTCCCTTCCTTTCCCCCTTCTAGTAGGAGTAGGAAAGAGGGGAATCCTGCTCCTACTAGGAGGAGGATTCCTCCTCCTGGCGCACCAACAAAGGCTGGCCGGCCTCCCCCTTGCTCCTTTATATACAGGGACAGGGGGGCACCTCTAGACACACAAGTTGATCACAAAGATTTCTCCCAGCCATGTGTGGTGCCCCCTCCACCATAATCCACCTCGGTCATACTCTAGCGATGCTTAGGCGAAGCCCTTCCACGGTAGCTTCATCAACATCGACACCACACCGTCGTGTTGACGAAACTCTTCCCCGAGCTCTACTGGATCGTGAGTTCGCGGGACGTCACCGAGCTGAACGTGTGCTGAACGCGGAGGTGCCGTACGTTCGGTACTAAGGATCGGTCGATCGTGAAGACGTACGACTACATCAACTGCGTTGTCATAACGCTTCCGCTTAACGGTCTACGAGGGTACGTGGACGACACTCTCCCCTCTCGTTGCTATGCATCACCACGATCCTGCATGTGCATAGGAATTTTTTTGAAATTACTACGTTCCCCAACAGTGGCATCCGAGCCTGGTTCTATGCGTAGATGTTATATGCACGAGTAGAACACAAGTGAGTTGTGGACAATACAAGTCATACTGCTTACCAGCATGTCATACTTTGGTTCGGCGGTATTGTTGGATGAAGCGGCCCAGACCGACATTACGCGTACGCTTACGCGAGACTGGTTCTACCGACGTGCTTTGCACATAGGTGGCTGGCGGGTGTCAATTTCTCCAACTTTAGTTGAACCGAGTGTGGCTACGTCCGGTCCTTGAGAAGGTTAAAACAACACTAACTTGATGAACTATCGTTGTGGTTTTGATGCGTAGGTAAGAACGGTTTTTGCTCAGCCCGTAGAAGCCACGTAAAACTTGCAACAACAAAGTAGAGGACGTCTAACTTGTTTTTGCAGGGCATGTTGTGATGTGATATGGTCAAGACATGATGCCATATTTATTGTATGAGATGATCATGTTTTGTAACGGAGTTATCGGCAACTGGCAGGAGCCATATGGTTGTCGCTTTATTGTATGCAATGTAATCGCCCTGTAATTGCTTTACTTTATCACTAAGCGGTAGCGGTAGTCGTAGAAGCAATAGTTGGCGAGACGACAACGATGCTATGATGGAGATCAAGGTGTCGCACTGGTGACGATGGTGATCATGACGGTGCTTCTGAGATGGAGATCACAAGCACAGGATGACGATGGCCATATCATATCACTTATATTGATTGCATGTGATGTTTATTCTTTATGCATCTTATTCTGCTTTGTTTGACGGTAGCATTATAAGATGATCTCTCACTAAATTTCAAGGTAAAAGTGTTCTCTCTGAGTATGCACCGTTGCCAAAGTTTGTCGTGCCGAGACACCACGTGATGATCGGGTGTGATAAGCTCTACGTTCATCTACAACGGGTGCAAGCCAGTTTTGCACACGCAGAATACACAGGTTAAACTTGACGAGCCTAGCATATGCAGATATGGCCTCGGAACACTGAGACCGAAAGGTCGAGCGTGAATCATATAGTAGATATGATCAACATAGTGATGTTCACCATTGAAAACTACTCCATCTCACGTGATGATCGGACATGGTTTAGTTGATTTGGATCACGTGATCACTTAGATGATCAGAGGGATGTCTATCTAAGTGGGAGTTCTTAAGTAATATGATTAGTTGAACTTAAATTTATCATGAACATAGTACCTGATAGTATTTTGCTTGTCTATGTTGATTGTAGATAGATGGCCTGTGTTGTTGTTTCGTTGAATTTTAATGCGTTCCTTGAGAAAGCAAAGTTGAAAGATGATGGTAGCAATTACACAGACTGGGTCCGTAACTTGAGGATTATCCTCATTGTTGCACAGAAGAATTACGTCCTGAAAGCACCGCTGGGTGTCAGGCCTACTGCAGATGCTGCTGAGTTAAGAACGTCTGACATAGTAAAGCTAATGACTACTCGATAGTTCAGTGTGCCATGATTTACGGCTTAG
This sequence comes from Triticum urartu, assembly GCF_056163025.1. Lineage (NCBI taxonomy): Eukaryota > Viridiplantae > Streptophyta > Magnoliopsida > Poales > Poaceae > Triticum > Triticum urartu. The sequence goes on from NC_141877.1 coordinate 311,953,910, forward strand.
AACCGGGACTTCAACAACGTTTTGAACGTCATGGAGCATATGAGATGTTCCAGGAGTTCAAGTTAGTATTTCAAGCAAATGCCCGGATTGAGAGATATGAAGTCTCCAATAAGCTCTATAGCTGCAAGATGGAGGAGAATAGTTCTTTTAGTGAACATATACTCAAAATGTTTGGGTATCATAATCACTTGACTCAACTAGGAGTTAATCTTCCTGTTGATAGTGTCATTGACAGAGTTCTTCAATCACTACCACCAAGCTACAAAAGCTTCGTGATGAACTATAATATGCAAGGGATGAATAAGACAATTCTCGAGCTCTTTGCAATGCTAAAGGCAGCGGAGGTAGAAATCAAGAAGGAGCATCAAGTGTTGATGGTCAACAAGACCACCAGTTTCAAGAAAAAGGGTAAAGGGAAGAAGGGGAACTTCAAGAAGAACAGCAAACAAGTTGCTGCTCAGGAGAAGAAACCTAAGTCTGGACCTAAGCCTGAGACAGAGTGCTTCTACTGCAAACAGACTGGTCACTGGAAGCGGAACTGCCCCAAGTATTTGGCGGATAAGAAGGATGGCAAGGTGAACAAAGGTATATGTGATATACATGTTATTGATGTGTACCTTACCAGAGCTCGCAGTAGCACCTGGGTATTTGATACTGGTTCTATTGCTAATATTTGCAACTCGAAACAGGGACTACGGATTAAGCGAAGACTGGCTAAGGACGAGGTGACGATGCGCGTGGGAAATGGTTCCAAAGTCGATGTGATCGCCGTCGGCACCCTACCTCTACATCTACCTTTGGGATTACTTTTAGACCTAAATAATTGTTATTTGGTGCCAGCATTAAGCATGAACATTATATCTGGATCTTGTTTTATGCGAGACGGTTATTCATTTAAATTTGAGAATAATGGTTGTTCTACTTATATGAGTAATATCTTTTATGGTCATGCACCCTTGAAGAGTGGTCTATTTTTGTTGAATCTCGATAGTAGTGATACACATATTCATAATGTTGAAGCCAAAAGATGCAGAGTTGATAATGATAGTGCAACTTATTTGTGGCACTGCCATTTGGGTCATATTGGTATAAAGCGCATGAAGAAACTCCATACTGATGGACTTTTGGAATCACTTGATTATGAATCACTTGGTACTTGCGAACCATGCCTTATGGGCGAGATGACTAAAACGCCGTTCTCCGGAACTATGGAGCGAGCAACAGATTTGTTTGGAAATCATACATACTGATGTATGTGGTCCGATGCATATTGAGGCTCGCGGTGGGTATCGTTATTTTCTCACCTTCACAGATGATTTGAGAAGATATGGGTATATCTACTTAATGAAACATAAGTCTGAAACATTTGAAAAGTTCAAAGAATTTCAGAGTGAAGTGAAAAATCATCGTAACAAGAAAATAAAGTTTCTACGATCTGATCGTGGAGGAGAATATTTGAGTTACGAGTTTGGTCTACATTTGAAACAATGCGGAATAGTTTCGCAACTCACGCCACCCGGAACACCACAACGTAATGGTGTGTCTGAATGTCGTAATCGTACTTTACTAGATATGGTGCGATCTATGATGTCTCTTACTGATTTACCGCTATAATTTTGGGGTTATGCTTTAGAGACGGCTGCATTCACGTTAAATAGGGCACCATCAAAATCCATTGAGACGACACCTTATGAACTGTGGTTTGGCAAGAAACCAAAGTTGTTGTTTCTTAAAGTTTGGGGTTGCGATGCTTATGTGAAAAAGCCTCAACCTGATAAGCTCGAACCCAAATCAGAGAAATGTGTCTTCATAGGATACCCAAAGGAAACTGTTGGGTACACCTTCTATCGCAGATCTGAAGGCAAGACATTCGTTGCTAAGAATGGACCCTTTCTAGAGAAGAAGTTTCTGTCGAAAGAAGTGAGTGAGAGGAAAGTAGAACTTGATGAGGTAACTATACCTGCTCCCTTATTGGAAAGTAGTTCATCACAGAAACCGGTTCCTGTGACACCTACACCAATTAGTGAGGAAACCAATGATGATGATCATGAAACTTCAGATCAAGTTACTACCGAACCTCGTAGGTCAACCAGAGCAAGATCCGCACTAGAGTGGTACGGTAATCCTATTCTGGAGGTCATGTTACTTGACCATGATGAACCTACGAACTATGAGGAAGCAGTGATGATCCCAGATTCCGCAAAATGGCTTGAGGCCATGAAATCTGAGATGGGATCCATGTATGAGAACAAAGTGTGGACTTTGGTTGACTTGCCCGATGATCGACAGGCCATCGAAAATAAATGGATCTTCAAGAAGAATACATACGCTGATGGTAATGTTACTGTGTACAAAGCTCGACTTGCTGCGAAAGGTTTTCGACAAGTTTAAGGAGTTGACTACGATGAGACCTTCTCACTAGTAGCGATGCTTAAGTCCGTCCGAATCATGTTAGCTATTGCCGCATTTTATGATTATGAAATTTGGCAAATGGATGTAAAGACTGCATTCCTGAATGGATTTCTGGAAGAAGAGTTGTATATGATGCAACCTGAAGGTTTTATCAATCCAAAGGGTACTAACAAAGTGTGCAAGCTCCAGCGATCCATTTATGGACTGGTGCAAGCCTCTCGGAGTTGGAATAAACGCTTTGATAGTGTGATCAAAGCATTTGGTTTTATACAGACTTTTGGAGAAGCCTGTATTTACAAGAAAGTGAGTGGGAGCTCTATAGCATTTCTGATATTATATGTGGATGACATATTACTGATTGGAAATGATGTAGAATTTCTGGATAGCATAAAGGGATACTTGAATAAGAGTTTTTCAATGAAATACCTCGGTGAAGCTGCTTACATATTAGGCATAAAGATCTATAGAGATAGATCAAGACGTTTAATTGGACTTTCACAAAGCACATACCTTGACAAGATTTTGAAGAAGTTCAAAATGGATCAAGCAAAGAAAGGGTTCTTGCCTGTGTTACAAGGTGTGAAGTTAAGTCAGACTCAATGCCCAACCACTGCAGAAGATAGAGAGAAAATGAAAGATGTTCCCTATGCTTCAGCCATAGGCTCTATCATGTATGCAATGCTGTGTACCAGACCTGATGTGTGCCTTGCTATAAGTATAGCAGGGAGGTACCAAAGTAATCCAGGAGTGGATCACTGGATAGCGGTCAAGAACATCCTGAAGTACCTGAAAAGGACTAAGGATATGTTTCTCGTTTATGGAGGTGACAAAGAGCTCATCGTAAATGGTTACATTGATGCAAGCTTTGACACTGATCCAGACGATTCTAAATCGCAAATCGGATACGTGTTTATATTGAACGGTGGAGCTGTCAGTTGGAGCAGTTCTAAACAAAGCGTCGTGGCGGGATCTACATGTGAAGCGGAGTACATTGCTGCTTCGGAAGCAGCGAATGAAGGAGTCTGGATGAAGGAGTTCATATCCGATCTAGGTGTCATACCTAGTGCATCGGGTCCAATGAAAATCTTTTGTGACAATACTGGTGCAATTGCTTTGGCAAAGGAATCCAGATTTCACAAGAGAACCAAGCACATCAAGAGACGCTTCAACTCCATCCGGGATCAAGTCCAGGTGGGAGACATAGAGATTTGCAAGATACATGCGGATCTGAATGTTGCAGACCCGTTGACTAACCCTCTTCCACGAGCAAAACATGATCAACACCAAGGCTCCATGGGTGTTAAAATCATTACTGTGTAATCTAGATTATTGACTCTAGTGCAAGTGGGAGACTGAAGGAAATAGGCCCTAGAGGCAATAATAAAGTTACTATTTATTTCCTTATTTCATGATAAATGTTTATTATTCATGCTAGAATTGTGTTAACCGGAAACTTGATACATGTGTGAATACATAGACAAACAGAGTGTCACTAGTATGCCTCTACTTGACTAGCTCGTTGATCAAAGATGGTTATGTTTCCTAGCCATAGACATGAGTTGTCATTTGATTAATGGGACCACATAATTAGGAGAATGATGTGATTGACTTGACCCATTCCATTAGCTTAGCACTTGATCGTTTTTGTTTACTACTATTGCTTTCTTCATGACTTATACATGTTCTTATGACTATGAGATTATGCAACTCCCGAATACCGAAGGAACACTTTGTGTGCTACCAAACGTCACATCGTAACTGGGTGATTATGAAGGTGCTCTACAGGTGTCTCCGATGGTACTTGTTGAGTTGGCATAGATCAAGATTAGGATTTGTCACTCCGATTGTCGAAGAGGTGTCTCTGGGCCCTCTCGGTAATGCGCATCACTATAAGCCTTGCAATCAATGCGACTAATGAGTTAGTTGCGGGATAGTGCATTACGAATCGAGTAAAGAGACTTGCCGGTAACGAGATTGAAGTAGGTATTGGGATACCGACGATCGAATCTCGAGCAAGTAACATACCGATGACAAAGAGAACAACGTATACTGTTATGCGGTTTGACTGATAAAGATCTTCGTAGAACATGTAGGAACCAATATGAGCATCCAGGTTCCGCTATTGGTTATTGACCGGAGACATGTCTCGGTCATGTCTACATAGTTCTCAAACCCGTAGAATCCGCACGCTTAAAGTTCTATGACGATCGGTTTTATGAGTTTATGTGTTTTGATGTACCGAAGGTAGCTCGGAGTCCCGGATATGATCACGGACATGACGAGGAGTCTCAAAATGGTCGAGACATGAAGATTAATATATTGGAAGCCTATTGGACATCGGAAGAGTTCTGGGTAAAACCGGGATTTTAGCGGAGTACCAGAGGGATTACCGGAACCCCCCGGAGGCTAATGGGCCTTGTTGGGCCATAAGGGAAAGAGAGAGGGGCCGGCCTAGGGCAGGCAGCGCGCCCCTCCCCTCTGGTACGAATTGGACTAGGAGAGGGGGGCCCTTTCCTTCTCTTTCTCTCCCTTCCTTTCCCCCTCCTAGTAGGAGTAGGAAAGAGGGGAATCCTACTCTTACTAGGAGGAGGATTCCTCCTCCTGGCGCACCAACAAGGGCCGGCCGGCCTCCCCCTTGCTCCTTTATATACAGGGGCAGGGGGGCACCTCTAGACACACAAGTTGATCACAAAGATGTCTCCCAGCCGTGTGTGGTGCCCTCTCCATCATAATCCACCTCGGTCATACTGTAGCGGTGCTTAGGCGAAGCCCTGCCACGGTAGCTTTATCAACATCGTCACCACACCGTCGTGCTGACGAAACTCTTCCCCGAGCTCTACTGGATCTTGAGTTTGCGGGACGTCACCGGGCCGAACGTGTGCTGAACGCGAAGGTGCCGTACGTTCGGTACTGTGGATTGGTTAATCATGAAGACGTACGACTACATCAACCGCGTTGTCATAACGCTTCCGCTTAACGGTCTACGAGGGTACGTGGACGACACTCTCCCCTCTTGTTGCTATACATCACCATGATCCTGCATGTGCGTAAGAATTTTTTTGAAATTACTACGTTCCCCAATGGTGGCATCCGAGCCTGGTTCTATGCGTAGATGTTATATGCACGAGTAGAACACAAGTGAGTTGTGGACGATACAAGTCATACTGCTTAACAGCATGTCATACTTTGGTTCGGCGGTATTGTTGGATGAAACGGCCCGGACCGACATTACGCGTACGCTTACGCGAGACTGGTTCTACCGACGTGCTTTGCATATAGATGGCTGGCGGGTGTCAGTTTCTCCAATTTTAGTTGAATCGAGTGTGGCTACGCCCAGTCCTTGAGAAGGTTAAAACATCACTAACTTGACGAACTATCGTTGTGGTTTTGATGCGTAGGTAAGAACGGTTCTTGCTCAACCCGTAGCAGCCACGTAAAACTTGCAACAACAAAGTAGAGGACATCTAACTTGTTTTTGCAGGGCATTTTGTGACGTGATATGGTCACATTGGTCGTAACATAGGCAGTAACATCACACATATCTAGATAAAATAGATGATGTGACGAGCAATAAGTGAAGAAAGAGAGGCATGTAGTAACATAGCTAGTTACTACTCCCTCCGTTCGGAATTACTTGTCTCAGAAATGGATGTATCTAAAACTAAAATACGTCTAGATACATCCATTTCTGCGACAAGTAATTCCAAACGGAGGTAGTACTAGTATAAGTAACATCACACATATCAAGGCATGATGAGTCTATAACATAATACATGAAGTGTTGCATGTTACCACACATATGTTACTCCCTACTAGAGAGGTAGTAGTAACATAGAGTAGTAGTATGAGCATGTTACTACTCTATGTTACTATCCATTATGGCTAGTCTTACTCCCACTACGACTAGCCTTACTCACTACTAGTATAAGTAACATCACACATATCTAGATATGATGAGTCTATAGTATAATAAATGAAGTGTTGCATGTAACCACACATATATTACTCCCTAGTAGAGAGGTAGTAACATAGAGTAGTAACCTGGGCTTACTACTCTATATTACTACATAGAGTAGTAACCTGGGCTTACTATTCTATGTTACTACCCACTATGATTAGTCTTACACCCACATATGTTACTCCCCATTAGAGAGATAGCAACATAAGTATGTTACTACTTTATGTTACTACTCATTATGAGTAGACATAAACAAAATGAGAAAGTTTCGATAAAGAAAATGAGGGAAGAAAAGAAATCGGAGGAAGACGTGCGTATGTGGATCGATCCGAGGAAATCGGAGGATGGGTGCGGGAGCTGGATTGCGGAATTTTCGGCCGCAGCCCACGCCTCGAATGCACGGAAGTAGTATTTTCTGGAACTGATAAAAAGTACTACTCCGTACAACTTTATAATATATGTATGACTAATTAAATGTTCGGGACTAGCCGCCCTCATATGCGGGCAATGACTTCTCTGCAGGGAGAGGGAGGGGTTCGATCATCAATGAATCTCGTCGTGGGCCGTCACCCAACGTGTTCAACTGCTGCGTCGGACGGCCAACGTGCGTACTGACGAGAGCTAGCGACAGTGCCACGACCGGCGAGGTCCAGGCGTCTACGTGCCAGCGCCCAGACCGCGCGCTGCAACCGTGGAACGCCACAGGTTAAGGTTAGCTTGAACCGCGGGGCGTGTAAACGCTGGTGACCAATGGCCGGGCACATATGCCCGATCTGCCCGTCCTGCTCCCCCCTACCAACCAAGAAGCAGAAGGTGCCACAGGGGCAAACTCGTCCTCGCGTCGCATCTACCAGTACCAAGCACGCACGCCCCCGGCACCAGCGAACTCTCTCTCTCTCTTGCCGCCTCCTCTATAAAGACGGCTGCCCGTTGTTAGGCCTGGCTGCGTGTGTCAAATCCGCGCCTTGATCAGATTCTCTCCAAGATTCTACTAGGATAGACGTGGCTGATTCACTGGGCCTTTCAGCCAATGGAGAAGAGGGGGGAGGAGAGCCAGGCCCCGCTGCTGGAGCCCAGGCCGGCGGCGGCGGAGAATGGCGGGAGTGACATGGTCGGCGAGGGAGGGGCGGAAGAAGAGGAGGTGGGGCTGGGGCGTCAGCTGCTGGAGGAGAACCGGAAGCTGTGGGCGGTGGCGGGGCCGTCCATCTGCACGCGCTTCTCCACCTTCGGGGTCACCGTGATCAGCCAGGCCTTCATCGGCCACATCGGCCCCACCGAGCTCGCCGCCTACGCCCTCGTCTCCACCGTGCTCATGCGCTTCAGCAACGGCATACTGGTAATCACCTTCCTGCTTTGCTTCTTCCTTTTCTTTTTCCGAACATCATGATTTTGCTTCAATCTGACAAAGAATTAAGGCTTGACCATAACTGAACTGCTTAAGTTTTTAGTATACTTGTATATACAAAAAACTGATTAAATTTGTAGAACCAAACCAGGAGCGCGCCCCTGCTTCAGTCTGTAGACAGTTTCAACATCATCATTAACATACAAACAACGGGGCAGAATAAGAATTAAGAACAGTGTTTCCTCGCAAAAATAGAACACGGTTTCTCTATGTGCAAGTAGCGCATTTTGATACCGATGATGTGACACGACATGATATTGATAGGAAATGTGCGGGCAAACATATACGCCAACTGTATCGTGGTCCATGCTTGGCACCGTATTCTTCATTTTTGGCAAATCAAACTCCAGTTTGCTGTCGACTTGTACACCAAAAGTAAAGTAGTTCTGGTACACGCAGTACTTTCAAGTCACTGCTCATGTCAAAGCGGGACAAACCCCATATGATTTTTCTTTGGGCGAAAACAACCCCATTGGATTTTTCTGTCATTTTCCATCCCGAGCCGGTCTAAGTTACTACTTAATACCATTTGCTCTTTGTCCGGTAGACCAGTGGCATTGCACCGGTTCAGACATTTCAGAGTCTTCACTGCATCAGAAGCAAATTTGTATCAAACCAGAAAAGGCTGATGATCTCAAACACAACTACTAATAACGTAAGTGAACTGAATGCAGCTCGGCATGGCGAGCGCGCTGGAGACGTTGTGCGGGCAGTCGTACGGGGCGAAGCAGTACCACATGATGGGCATCTACCTGCAGCGGTCCTGGATCATCCTCAGCGGCTGCGCCGTGCTCATGCTCCCCATCTTCATATTCACCGAGCCGCTGCTCGTCTTCATCGGCCAGGACCCAACGATCAGCGCCGTCGCCGGCACCATCTCCATATGGTACATCCCCGTCATGTTCGCCAGCGTCTTCAACTTCACGCTCCAGATGTACCTGCAGGCGCAGAGCAAGAACCTGATCATCACCTACCTCGCCTTCGTCAACCTCGGCCTCCATCTGTTCCTCTCGTGGCTCCTGACCGTCAAGCTGCACCTTGGGCTCGCCGGGGTCATGACCTCCATGGTCATCGCCATGTGGATACCTGCGTTTGGGCAGCTCATCTTCGTCCTCTTCGGTGGCTGCCCTCTCACGTGGACGGGCTTCTCCTTCACAGCACTCACCGACCTCGTCCCTATCTTCAAGCTCTCTCTGTCCTCTGGTGTGATGCTCTGGTATGAACAAACTTGAGCTTTCACTATATATACTATTTCAGCTGCCCAAGTGTACCTACTCACCAAGTGTGGGTCGACATTTTATACTTCACCGTCCTTGTCAATAATGCATGTTTTTCCCTATTTGCCTTTTCAGTTTGGAATTGTGGTACAGCACCATACTGGTCCTCCTAACCGGGTACATGAAGAATGCAGAGAGTGCACTTGACGCTCTTTCAATATGGTAATACATACTTATTACTCTTTACTTCACAGTTCATCATTTCATATTGTCATTGCATTGTTTCATATTGTTTCCCTGCCATTGCATATCAACTAATTAGGTACTGTGGTTTCTATCTGTGAAATCTGCAGCCTTAACATCAATGGTTGGGAGATGATGATCTCTATCGGCTTTTTGGCTGCAACAGGGTAACTTGTTGATTTAGAGCTCTCTGTTACTCGTATCATGTGACTGAATCAGTTTTCAGATTTTTGATGATAATGATTTTGTGTCTTATAGAGTGCGTGTGGCAAACGAGCTCGGAGCTGGAAGTGCAAAAAGGGCCAAGTTTGCCATCTTAAATGTCGTCGCGACTTCTTTCTCAATAGGCCTTGTGTTGTTCGTCTTCTTTCTTTTCTTCCGTGGGAAGCTTTCCTACATATTTACCACGAGTGAAGAGGTGGCTGCCTTAGTTGCTGACCTGTCGCCTCTTCTGGCCTTCTCCATCTTGCTGAACAGTGTTCAACCAGTGCTATCAGGTTTGCTTTAGCATTTGACTGAATTCCAAATCTTCTAGTTTGCTTACTTTTTTCAAAACGAGGCAAACGATTTGCCTGTCATACTAATGAAAGGTCCATTTGGTTTACTGATACTATAACTTCGTTTGATAGGTGTTGCCGTTGGTGCCGGTTGGCAAAGTGTCGTTGCCTATGTTAACATCGCAACATATTACTTGATTGGTATCCCTCTTGGAGCGATCCTAGGTTATGTTCTTGGATACCATGTGAAGGTACGATAATTATTTTAGACATTGCTGTTGTACCTATCAGTCGACTACTAGTTACAAATTAAAATCATTGTCCTTGTGTCTCCTGGATCAGTGTTCTGGTCCTAACTCTCATTGGTTGTTGTTACAGGGCATTTGGGTTGGCATGCTGCTCGGGACACTGGTTCAAACAATTGTACTTCTGTTCATAACAATTAGGACCGACTGGGATAAACAGGTTAGCTTGGTTAACTGTTCGTTCATCACTGTAATCAAACATTGCTAAGTAAAGTCTTCATATGACTTATCTACTGAATAGAATTCTTCATGAGTAGGAGATGTACTCAGTTATGGTTTCTATTCTATTTTTTCAGGTGGAGGTTACTCAGGAGAGATTGAAGAGGTGGTACATGGACGGGAACAATGGAAAGTCAGATTCAAGGTCAAGTCCATGAGATTAGAAATCCGGCACAAGTAATGAATCGCCATCAAGGTAGAACATGCATACTCTGCTTGATCGGAGTTCGCGGCGTTTCAGAGGTTAACTACGGTTCTTTCAATATGTGAAGAATGAATGGATGGAACATTTGTAGGCGCAGATGTGTCGGAGGTTGTTCCTCAAGATCGAGCAAAAGGTAACAGTGAGTCAGTAACGCAGGCTCCACTAGAGAATGGAGAACATACTATCTCTGTTTCTGGATATTAGACATTTTGGCAGTTCAATTGAAACTGCAAAAGCGTCTTATATTTAGGAAGAGAGGGTGTATTACTCAAGGGACACTTGATTTTCTGTAATTTCTACCACTGCTTCAGCATGTAAAATATGCCTTGGATTGCTGTGGGCTGGTGGCACTAGTGTTGTTTTGGATTGATTGATTTTGGTTGTGATTAGTAACATGGTGTTTGTATATCCATTGCATTCGCTTGGTCTTGTCATCAGGTATCTTGGTGTAATTATGAAACAATCAGTTAGGCGTAAAGATTATCCGAGATTTCTCTCTGACGGACGAACTTTGCTAAACGTACACGCTGATTTTACAGATTATACCGGGGAGGGCTGACGTGAGATTAGAAGAAATATATTGACCAATTTCTTCTGCTCCTTGTCCGGTTTGACACTGTTACTTATCAAAAAGGGCTACAATAGATCCCCTACACTTATGGATTGTCAGATACCCTGTCCTTAGAGCCACATACTGATGAATCTGAACTGGAGATTCAGAAGATTATCAATTTGCAACACATCATAAATAATCTGCCAGTTGCATTTAGTGAGTGAGTATATAGGTGTCACAAATTAAAACATTTTCATTGTGAATGTGTTAGTGAGAGTGGATGTGACCCATAGGTCCACTCAGCCACCCAAGAAGAGGAGAAATCTGGACACAATAGGACAAGGCTTCACAAAAGTGTCTAAAAGCAACGAGGTTCCTGACAGTAAATGCATGTCAACTTCCTATTAATATGAACATAGGGTTGAAGAACACCTAAGGGATGTTGAACATTCGGGACCCGGTGCGAGTGTGTGCACAAATTTTTGTGCGGGGACATCGGAAGACCTGGCGTCAATTGTTGTGGGAAATCGAGTCAAAAGGTATTGAATAAATCTTCACTATTTATGTGGATTCAAGGAGAATTATATAATAGAAAGACTATATTTTATCGACTCTTGATTTTCCTTGAGAATTGCAAAAGAGTTTGGATTGGATCCAAAACCTAAGTCCATGCATGGTTGAGTGCCGTGAGCGCTTAGGTTGACCCAAAGTAAGGTAGAAATTGAGGATAAATTGTGCTCGCTCTCAAGAAGATGAGTGTTGACTTGATCAGTAATACCCACTCCTCTGAATTTGTTCACTGAGGGGAGCAAAATGAGTTTTTTTGTTCATGAGAAGAACGAACACAATGAGGTGGTAAGACATGAAGCGAGGCTTGTAGCACATGGATTCACGCAGAGACCCATCGTCGTTTTAAGATGAAACATATTCTCATGTTATTAGCGGAATGATGTTCTGATATTTGATATTATTGCAATGAATATTAATTTTGTATATCCAACTGATGGATGTCTTGACTGCATAGTTGCATGAGTCACTTGATTCGGATATACCTATGATAGTTCCTGGGGGAACGAAGATACTTAATTGAAAAGCTAATTGCAACATGTATTGTGTAAAGCTTCAAAAGTCATTATATGGCTTAAAGCAGTCAGGATGAATGTGGTATAACTGACTGAGTGGGTTCCTTTGTTAGAAGAGTTACTCACAAAATGATGATTCCTCATGTATGCATCAAGAAATTCAAAAAAGGACTTTGCGTCATTTGTGTATGTTGATGATCTGATTATCATTGGCACTACACAAGAAATACATCACAAGCAAATTATCTTAAGACGTAGTTTCAGATAAAAAATTTGGTTGAGACCTAACTTTGATTGAGTTTGGTACTTGAGCGTATTCCTTCAAGAATACTTGTTTATCGATCTGCATTTATCCAAAAGATTGTTGAAAAGTTCAACATGGATAAATCACACCATCAAAAAAACTAGACCGTGAGATCTCTTGATTAATACAGATAAATACTCATTTATACCTAAGGGCGGTCATGAAGGGGTATTGGAACTGAGTCTCCATATCATGGTGCAATGAAGCACTAATGTATCTAGCAAACTGCACCAGGTATGAAATATTATTAGAAGTGAATTATCAGATAGATACAATGCATCACCAATGGAAAGGTGTTGGGTTGGTACGAAGAATATTTTTGGATATCTTGTAGAGGCCAATGATCTTGGTTTATGTGAAAAATCAAGATATGATCATGGTTGGATATCATGATGTTGGCTATATATCAGATCTCCATAATCCCATATCATTTTTGGGCGTTGCGCCCATGACAACTTCATGCTAGTGCAACAAACAATGAGACAACTACACAGGCTTAGGTTAGCGCGGGTGGTTCTCAAGCTCGACATCGTGTGGGCATTTGATTCGGTATCTTGGCCATTTCTCCTTGAGGTTCTAGAGCACCTTGGTTTTGGGCCTTGCTGGTGCAAGTGGATCTTCATCCTCATCTCCACCGCCTCTACTTGGGTCTTGATGAATGGTACTACCGGGCCACCAATCCTGCACATGTGTGGTCTCTGCCAGGGTGGTCCCTTATCGTCGATGTTCTTCACCATGGTCATCAATGGGCTCAACTCCCTACTCCAACACACTATTCAGATTGGAGTTCTTCGGCACCTTACCCCTCGTTACGCAGCATCCAACATCTCTCTTTCCATAGATGATGTGGTCATCTTCTTCCTCCCTAACACCGACGAGTTGCAGTCAGTTTGTGCACTACTCAATACCTTTGGTACGACATCCAGTTTGTGCATCAACTATAATAAATGCTTGGCTACGCCAATCTCTAGTGCTCGCAAGTGGTCTTAGAAGACATTGCGACGACCCTTTATTTCCCCGTCACATCCTTCCTGGTGCAATATCTTGGACTTTTGCTCTTTATCGGTAAGGTTCCCTCATCGCAGCTGTTCCCGCTAGCTGGCAAGCTTCGCAAGAAATTGGCGACTTGGAAGGCATCCATGTTCTCCCGTGTTGAGCGGCTGGCGCTTGTCTGGCATGTGCTTTCCGCCATGCCAGTACAGATTCTTCTTGCCATGGCCATCTCACCTCCCATCCTCAAGAAGGTTCACCAAGTTATTCGTTACTTCCTATGGCATGGTCGTGACGTCAGAGTGGCGCTTTCCTAGTGAATTGGCCCAAGGTTTGCTGCCCTCTCGAGCTTGGAGGCCTTGGTGTCCGAGACCTCCAACGTACAGGTGTCTCGCTTCACGTTCGATGGATCTGGCTGCATGATACTGATCCATCACATCCTTGGCATCACCTGACGCTACTGCATGATCGGGAGGTCCGCAACTTTTTTCGTGCATCAACCACCTGAACACTCGGGGATGGTCACACTTGCAAGTTCTGGACTGGTCATTGGCTAAACGGCCAATCTGTTGCTCTGAAGGCTCCTTTCCTCACGGCCTTGGTCCCACACGACAAAACGCCGCTGCACTCTCTAAGGTGCTCTCTTTAACCGGACTTGGATTCTGGACATCCATGGGGCCCTTGGACTGGCTGCTCTTATCGAATACATCGATGTTTGGCGGCTACTACAGCAGGTGACTCTTACGGACCTACCCGACTCTTTGCTATGGCGATGGACGAGTTCTGGTACCTATATCGTGGCCTCCTGCTACATGGAGCTTTTCCTTGGTAGCACTACGTCCCCTTTTCTAGAGGCTGATCTGGAGGAGTTGGGCCCCCTTGAGCGTGATTTTTCTTCTTTGGCTGGCTGCTCGACATCGTTGTTGGACGGTAGATCGACTTGCTCGCCATAGGTTGCCTCATGACCACGTCTTCATCCTATGTCTTAAGATCCGGAGACCCTGGACCACCTTCTGGTTGATTGCGTTGATAACCCACAAGTATAGGGGATCGTTTGTAGCCTTCTTTGATAAATAAGAGTGTCGAACCGAACGAGGAGCTAAAGGTAGAACAAATATTCCCTCAAGTTCTATCGACCACCGATACAACTCTACGCACACTTGACGTTTGCTTTACCGGGAACAAGTATGAAACTATTTTGCAAGGATAAAACTACGAGTACTTTGCGAGAATAAAACTATGAACAAATTTCAAGGTAATAAAAGTGGATAGCTTTTGTCAACAAGAAAGTCATTTGTCCCTAGACAATCGATAACAAGTATCGGTAATCATTCTTGTAATTTTATATGAGGGAGAGGCATGAGCTAACATACTTTCTCTACTTGGATCATATGCACTTATGATTGGACCCCTAGCAAGCATCCGCAACTACTAAAGATCATTAAGGTCGTGAAACCCAACCATAGCATTAAGTATTAAGTCATCTTTACTTCCATACGCCATAACCCACTTATCCGTGTTTAGGTTGCTGTCACCCCCGCAACACCGACAATAAGCAAACCATGAACATATTGTAACACCCTACAGCGGGGGGCCCTCACGTTTGCACGAGACAGAGGGCACCGTAGGACAGCACCATAAATAAAATATACAATCATACCAACCAAGATCACGATTAACCCACATGACAAAACGGATCTACTCAAACATCATAGGATAGCCAAATATCATTGGGAAATAATATATGGAGTTGATCACCATGTTTAAGTAGAGATTACAGTGGCAAGAAGGGGTGTTACACCACTGCATAGAGGGGTAGAGAGTTGGTGTTGACGGTAGCAAGATTGTTGATGTAGATCGCCTTCACGATCCTAGCCCCGGCGGCACTCCGGCGCCACCGGGAGAGAGGGGGAGAGAGCCCGCCTCATTCTTCTTCTTCCTTGGCCTCCCCCTAGATGGGAGGAGAGTTCTCCCTCTGGTCCATGGTATCCATGGCGGCGTAGGGGTGGGAGCCCCTCCGAGATTGGATCTCCCTCTCTGTTCTCTTCTGTTTCGCATTCTCAGATTTGGCCGAAAACCGTTTCTTATATTACGGGAGATTCGTAACTCCGATTGCATTGATATTTTAACACGATTTTTTTCCGGATATAAGCTTCCTTGTGCCCGAAGTAGAGCCCCAACTGATGTTCGAGGAGGGCACAACCCACCACCACACGCCAGGGGCCTCTGGCGCGCCCTGATGTCTTGTGGGCTGTGCGGGCCTCTGTTTGCGGTGATTCCAACTCCCAAAAATCGCATATGTTCCAAAATAATTCGCCGTAAAATTTTATTGCATTTGGACTTCGTTTTATATGGATTTTCTACGAGACAAAAAACATGCAAAAAACAGGAACTGTCACTGGGCACTGGATCAATAGATTAGTCCAATAAATCATATAAAAAGTTGCCAAAAATATGTGAAAGTTGTATAATATTGGCATGAAACAATAAAAAATTATAGATACGACGGAGACGTATCATGCGTATTTGCCAGAATAATCTGGCATGATGTGTTATCTTGGTGTTGTCTAACCATACCCCCTTGGATGGTGCTATTGGGTTCCTCAAGTGGCTTTCATTGGCGTTGGATTTGTCAGATTGCCTTGCGCAAGGGCCTTGCCATGCTTTCCATTCTCACGACATGGTCTATTTGGAAGCACCAGGACGCATGTATCTTCAATGGCATGCAACCCTCCTCAACACGCTTACTGGCCACCATCCAAGACAACGCACACGAGTGGGCTCCTGCCGAACTGAATGCAATCAACCCTGTAATCTTAAGTTGTGTATTTGGGGTTGAGCATCCCCCTCTTCTCCTGCTCCCATCGTGTCCATCTACGCCTCTCTGTGTACATAGTTGGGTACGAACCCTGTAACTTCTAACTTCTCTATCAATGCAATGATGTGATCTTGAGCGTATTCCAAAAGAAGAAGAAAATCCCATATCAAAAACTAGTTTTATCTTCTCGAATGAAGTTACAACCTTCTCTTGGAAGTCAAGAAGACAAACTTTAGTGGTTGCATCCACTAATGATTCCAAAATCATTGATTTATATGAAGCAACATGTGAATTTGTGTGACTTCGTAGAGTGATGAACTTCGTTAAAAGTTCAACTGAGATCGGTTGGTAGGAGCCACCCACCATTATCTATGAAGGTAATGTTGTTTGTATTAGGTAGATGCAGACATGTTATAAAGAGCAATATTAGTATGTGTACTACTATGAAATTAGTTGCAAAGAATTGGGAGCTAAATATTTTTGCAAAAGAAGTCATGTGATAATCTCAATGTTTTGTTCATAAAGTATTTACCAAGTCCTTCATTCCAGAATATGTTAATGGAATTGGTATGAGATGACTTCGTTATTTGCAAGGTTCAGGGGGAGTGCGCTCCTGGAGGATAACTTGTTTGAGATCCTCGAATCTTTGAATTACACTCTCTTCATCTATGAGGTTTTTTCCTAGATGGTTTCTCATGGAAAATTTACAATGAGGCAACAGTAATACAAGCATTGTGATATGTCATTTTCTCCTTATTTCCCACTCTGTTTTTGGAAGAAGTTTTTCACATACACTCCTCATATCTTTCTTGTTGGGTTTTTGGAGGAGACTTTAAACAAGATGATAATCATAAGAAAAAGCACTAATTAGGGGTGTTAAGGGTTAATTAACATCCATCAATTAGGGATAATCCCTGCTTTCCCACTAACCACCGACAATTGTTATTTGGGCAGCAAATGTGACTATTCGCTCGCGTCCTTTCGGTGAAAGAAACCTCTTGTAACACCCTTTGGGAGGGTGTACAACTGCAAATACCTAGATCAATGAATAAGAAAACAATGTTCACAATTGCTTCTCTTTCACGTTATTTCTAAATAGTATTATGCATGTTGCCACCATTGTCGTGGGCGGTAGAATATTGCCATGTCAGCGCCCGCATGCAAGCGTAGACCAGGGTTCACTGCCGTTGACCATGGTGATAGCCCATTAACCCTACCATTCTCGTGTATGACAATGGTCTGTTGGGGAACATAGCATGTAATTTCAAAAATTCCTACACTCACGCAAGATCTATATAGGATATGCATATCAACGAGAGGGGTAGAGTGTGTCCACGTACCCTCATAGATCGAAAGCGGAAGCGTTTGATAATGCGGTTGATGTAGTCGAACTTCTTCTCGTTCCGACCGATCAAGCACTGAATGTACGGCACCTCCGAGTTCTGCACACGTTCACCTCGATGACATTCCTCGAATTCTTGATCCAAAAAAGTGTTGAGGGAGAGTTACGTTAGCACGACGGCATGGTGACGGTGATGGTGAAGTGATTTGCGCAGGGCTTCGCCTAAGCACTACGATAATATGACCGAAGGCGTAAACTGTGGAGGGGGCACCGCACACGGCTAGGAATCAATGTTGTGTGTTCTAGCGGTGCCCTCCCCACATATATATAGGTGGGAGAGGGAGAGGGGCTGCAAGGGGCGCCCCAAGTAGGATTAATCCTACTTGGGCGCCTCCTCCAAGTTGGCCTCCCCCCTTCCATATCCATCGGAGGGGAAGGAAAGAGAGGGGGGAGGGGAAGGAAAGGGGGAGGCCGAATCCTCCCCTTTCCTTCTCCCTTCACTTCCTTTCCTTCTCCTCCTATTCAGCCTATAGGGGCGCACCAGCCCCTTTTGGGGCTGGTCTGTCCAACTCTTGGCCCATTAGGCCCATATAGCTTGCCGGGGGTTGTCAGAAACCCCTTCCGGTGACCTGATACATACCCGGTACCCCCAGAACACTTCCGGTGTCCGAATACTATCGTCCTATATATGAATCTTTACCTCTCGACCATTTCGAGACTCCTCGTCATGTCCGTGATCTCATCCGGGAGTCCTAACAACATTCAGTCACCAAATCACATAACTCATATAATACAAAATCGTCATCGAACGTTAAGCGTGCGGACCCTACGGGTTCGAGAACTATGTAGACATGACCGAGACACCTCTTCGGTCAATAACCAGCAGTGGAACCTGGATGCTCATATTGGTTCCCACATATTCTACGAAGATCTTTATCGGCCGTACCGTAATGACAACATACGTTATTCCCTTTGTTATCGGTATGTTACTTGCCCGATATTCGATCGTCGGTATCTTCATAGCTAGTTCAATCTCGTTACCAGCAACTCTCTTTACTCGTTCCATAATGCATCATCCCGCAACTAACTCTTTAGCCACATTGCTTGCAAGGCTTATTATGATGTGCATTACCAAGAGGGCCCAGAGATATCTCTTCGATACTCAGAGTGACAAATCCTAATCTTGATCTATGCCAACCCAACAAATACCTTCGGAGATACCTGTAGAGCATCTTTCTAATCACCCGGTTACGTTGTGATGTTTGATAGCACACAAGGTATTCCTCTGGTATTCGGGAGTTGCATAATCTCAGAGCAAAGGAATATGTATAAGTCATGAAGAAAGCAATAACAATAGAACTTAACGATCATTATGCTAAGCTAACGGATGGGTCTTTTCCATCACATAATTCTCCTAATGATGTGATCTCGTTCATCAAATGACAACACATGTCTATGGTTAGGAAACTTAACCATCTTTGATTAACGAGCTAGTCTAGTAGAGGCTTAGAAGGGACACTGTGTTTTGTCTATGTATCCACACATGTATCAAGTTTCCGGTTAAAACAATTCTAGCATGAATAATAAACATTTATCATGATATAAGGAAATATAAATAACAAATTTATTATTGTCTCTAGCGCATATTTCCTTCAGTCTCCCACTTGCACTAGAGTCAATAATCTAGTTCACATCGCCATGTGATTTAACACCAATAGTTCACATCTTTATGTGATTAGTTCACATCGCAATGCGACTAACACCCAAAGGGTTTACTAGAGTCAATAATCTAGTTCAAATCGCCATGTGATTAACACCCAAAGAGTACTAAGGTGATATCATGTTTTGCTTGTGAGAGAAGTTTAGTCAACGGTGATAACCCACAAGTATAGGGGATCAATTGTAGCCTCTTTCGGTAAGTAAGAGTGTCGAATCCAATGAGGAGCTAAAGGTAAAACAAATATTCCCTCAAGTTTTATTGACCACTGATACAACTCTACACACACTTGACGTTCGCTTTACCTAGAACAAGTATAAAACTAGAAGTACTTTGTAGGTGTAACGGGATAGGTTTGCAAGAATATAAAGAGCACATAAATAAAAACTAGGGGCTGTTTTAGGTAAATAAGCAATAAAGTTAGTATAGCGAGTGTGGAGAAGTGGTGGTAGGAGTTGCGAAATTATCCCTAAGCAATTGACTACTTTACTAGACCGATATCAAGTTTTATGTGGGAGAGGCCACTGCTAGCATGTCATCCCTGACATGGAATTCTATGCACTTATGATTGGAACTATTAGCAAGCATCCGCAACTACTAACGTTCATTAAGGTAAAACCCAACAATAGCATTAAGATATATTGGTCCCCCTTCAATCCCGTATGCATCAATTTCTATGCTAGGTTGAAGCTTCTGTCACTCTTGCCCTCCAATACATAGTCCTATCAACATACAACTAACCCTATGGTGTGATCCACGTGCGCACTCATATGATGGGCACCAACGGATAGCAACATAACCGCAAGCAAATTAAACCAATCATAGCAACTCACCAATTACCGATAGGACAACGAAAATCTACTCAGACATCATAGGATGGGAACACATCATTGGATAATAATATGAAGTATAAAGCACCATGTTCAAGTAGAGGGTACATCGCGTTGCGGGAGAGTGGACCGCTGTAGATAGATGGGGGAAGGTGATGAAGATATTGGTGAAGATGACGGAGGTGTTGGTGTAGATCGCCATCACAAGATGATAGCCCCGATGGCGTTCCGGCGCCCCCGGGAGAGAGGGGGAGAGAGATCCCCCTTCTTCTTTTTCTTCCTTGACCTTCTCCCTAGATGGGAGAAGGGTTTACCCCCTGGTCCATGGCCTCCATGGCCGGCGAGGTGCGGCGGCGGCGGCGCTAGGGTTGCGGCGGCGGTGGGCTCTCGTGGGCTGGGGCGTGGCCTCGGCCGGCTTTTAAAGCCCGTTCGGCTCAGGCATGGCCCGTTAGGTCGGTTTGTTTTTTTAAATGGTTCCGCTGAGAAAAATCCTAATTAATTAAATAAAAATCTAAAAATGCCAAAACAAATTTTCACCGTCTAAATAAAATATTTCAAACAAAGTGAACATTTTTCTGGACTAAAAATGCAATTTAAAAAATGCAAATTTTTGTAATTCAAATAAAATAGCAACAAAATCCAAATAAAATATTTATTTGATTTTAATAATTTTCTTCCAATATTTCATTTATTTTGGAGAAGTCATATTATCCCCTCTCATATATTTTTAATATGAAATATTTTTGGAGAGAAAAATAATAAAACCAAAATGATCCATTTTTTTAATATTTGAGAAAAAATCGAATATGAAAATAATAAAATCCCCAACTCTCTCTGTGGGTCCTTGAGTTTCTTAGGATTTTAGGATCACAAAACCAAAATGAAAATTAAATATGATATGCATATGATGACCTATGTATAACATTCCAAATTGGGAATTTGGGATGTTACAAACCTACCCCCCTTTAAGGTGAATCTTGCCCTCGAGATTCGCGTTGGCTAGAAAATATGTGTGGGTGGTCTTTCCGTAGATCATCCTCTCATTCCCAGGTGGCTTCATCCTCGGTATGGTGGCTCCACTGAACTTTGCAAAACTTGATAACCTTACTGCGAGTGACTCGGCTGGCAAACTCGAGAATCTTCACTGGTTTCTCCTCATAAGTCAGATCACTATCCAGTTGAATTGCTTCCAGGGGCACTGTATCCCTCAGAGGAATATCAGCCATCTCTGCATGACACTTCTTCAACTGGAAAACGTGAAACACATCATGAACTCCTAATAGTCCTTCGGGTAATTCCAACTTGTAGGAAACCTCTCCCATATGTTCCAAAACTCGGTATAGTCCTACAAATCTTGGGGCTAACTTTCCCTTAACTCCAAAACGTTTAACTCCTCACAGAGGTGACACACGAAGATATGCTCTATCTCTGATTTCATAGACTACCTCCTTACGTTTTGAGTCTGCATAACTCTTCTGCCTGGACTGAGCTACCTTCAGTCTATCTCGAATCAACTTAACCTTCCCTTCTGACTCTTTAATCAGATCCGGTCCAAACAACTGACGGCTTCCAACTTCATCCCACATCAACGGCGTCCTGCACCTCCTTCCATACAAGGCTTCAAAAGGTGCCATCTTCAGACTAGCTTGGTAACTGTTGTTGTATGAGAACTCTGCGTAGGGCAAATTATCATCCCAACTAGATCCATATCTAGCGCACAAGCCCTCAACATGTCCTCCAGAATCTGATTGAATCTCTCGGTCTATCAATCTGTCTGTGGATGAAAAGTTGTATTGAACTCTAGTCTGGTGCAGCTGGTGCCAAAACTTTGAAGTAAACTGTGTTCCCCTATCTGATACGATAGTCCGCGGAACTCCATGCAGACATACGATCCTGGTCATATATATCTTGGCCAACTTTGCACTTGTATAAGTGGTTTTCACTGGGATAAAGTGGGCCACTTTGGTCAGACGATCCACTACTACCCAAATAGAATCATATCCCGATCGGGTTCTGGGCAATCTGGTGATGAAATCCATGCCAAGCTTGTCCCACTTCCATTCGGGAATCGACATAGGTTGTAGTGATCCTGCTGGCTTCTGATGTTCTACCTTCACTCTCTGACATACATCACATACGGCTACATACTCGGCAATATCCTTCTTCATACCAGTCCACCAGAAACGCTCCTTCAAATCCAAATACATCTTGGTGTTTCCGGGGTGTATCAAGTATGGCGAGTCATGAGCTTCCTGAAGTATCAACTTCCTGATCTCTGCATTATTGGGTACATAAACACAATCCTCAAACCACAAGGTGTCGTGCTCATCCTCACGAAAACCCTTGGCTTTTCCTTTGCTCATCTTCTCCTTTATCTCGGCAATTGCCTTATCATCCTTTTGAGCTTCTCGAATTTTCCCCAATAGTGTTGACTGAATTTCTAATGCTGCAACAAAACCTCTAGGGACTATCTCCAAACGTAGCTCCCTGAGATCTTCGGTTAACTCCTTTAGAAATCCTGCACTTACGAGGGTATTGGCGTAACTCTTCCGGCTCAAGGCGTCTGCTACGACATTGGCCTTGCCTGGATGATAGTGCAACTTCATATCATAATCCTTTATGAGCTCCAACCATCTCCTTTGCCTGAGATTCAGCTCCTTCTGTGTGAAAATGTACTTCAAACTCTTATGATCCGTGTACATGTCACAATGATTACCAATAAGGAAATGTCTCCAGGTCTTGAGCGCATGCACCACTGTTGCTAACTCCAAATCATGCGTGGCATAATTCAACTCATGTGGTCGAAGCTGTCGTGAGGCATACGAAACAACTCTCCCGTCCTGCATAAGCACGCCTCCAAGTCCTAAGCGAGATGCGTCGCAATACACTTGGAAATCCTTGCGTATATCCGGCAAAATTAGCACTGGGGATGTAACCAGAGGTTTCTTCAACTCTTGGAAACTTGCCTCACATTCATCTGTCCACTTGAACTTGGTATCCTTCTTCAACAACTCCATCATAGGCTTCGCAATCTTATAGAAATTCTCAATGGATCTCCGATAATATCCCACGAGTCTAAGAAAACTGCGGATCTCTCCAACTGAGGTGGGTGCCAACCACTCAGTGACTGACTGAACCTTAGTAGGGTCTACTGCTATACCTTCTCCTGATATAACATGTCCAAGGAATCCAACTTCCTTCAACCAAAACTCACATTTGCTAAACTTGGCGTATAACTGATGTTCCCTGAGCTTCTCAGGAACTATTCGAAAATGCTCCTTATGTTCCTCTTCATTCTTCGAGTATACCAATATGTCATCAATGAACACCACAACAAAGTTATCCAAGAACTCCATGAACACCTTATTCATCATACTCATGAAATAGGCAGGGGCGTTAGTTAATCCAAATGACATAACCGTGTACTCATATAGCCCATACCTTGTGGTGTAGGTTGTCTTAGGTATATCCTGTTCTCGGATCTTCAGCTGGTGGTATCCTGATCGAAGATCGATCTTGGAAAATACTTTAGCTCCTTGCAGCTGGTCAAGTAAATCATTGATCATCGGCAGTGGGTACTTGTTCTTGATCGTCACTTCATTCAATGCACGATAATCAACAACCATTCTCAAGGATTTATCCTTCTTCTCAACCAAGAGAACTGGGGCTCCCCATGGTGACGAGCTTCGTCGGATGTAACCTTTTTCCAATAACTCCTTAATCTGTTTCTTAGTCTCCTCCAGATCATTCGCAGGCATCTGGTATGGTCTCTTCGATATTGGTCCGGTGCCTGGCAACAACTCTATCAAAAATTCAATGTCTTGATCCGGCGACATGCTCGGTAGTTCCTCTGGAAATACATTCGGGTAATCCTTCACTACCGGCACTTCCTCCTGAACAACTCTTGTGAGAGAATTTACGTGGGTCCTCTTTGGTGTATGCCGGGATACATACTTAATCCTTTTTCCCTCCGGTGTGGTGAGTAGAATTGACTTCCTGGCGCAATCGATGTTTCCTCCATACATCGATAGCCAATCCATTCCCAATATCACATCCAATCCTTGTGACTCCAAAATTCTCAAGTCATAGGGAAAACATGCCTACCTATGGTTAATGGCACCTGAAAACATCCTTGGCTTGCCATGTGCTCCGCTCCTGGCGAGCTTACTAACGTAGGTGTCCTAAGAACTTTGGTGGGCAACTTATACTTATCCACAAATCCCCTTGAAATGTATGAATGCGATGCACTAGTATCAAAAGAACGATTGCAGTAAACGACTTAACCAAAAACTTAACTATTACTGCATCGGGCTGCTCTTCAACCTCCTCCACGTTCACGTGGTTCACCTGTCCCCTATTGAAAGGGTTGGGCATCTTCCCAGAGCTTCCATTGCCATTTCCATTCTTTGCGTCAGAACACTCGGTGGCGTAGTGTCCAGTCTTCCCGCACTTGAAACAAGTATTGTGACTTAAATCCTTCTTGGTGGGCGTGCTTGGGTTAGAGCGGTTCTGATTGCTGCCTGCTCCATTCCCGTTTCCATTCTTGGGGCCACTGCGGTTATGCGAACTGCCTCCATTGTGGGTATGGCCTCCATGGTTATGGGTAAATCCTCCCGAGTTCGGGGTGAAACGAGGCTTTTGATGAGCTCCTGAATTGTACTTCCCTTGTCCATACTTCCTCTTGCAACTCTCAATTTGCTGCTGCTTCCCTTCAATCATAAGAGCCTTATCTACCAACTCCTGGTAGTTGTTAAATGTTGCCACCATCAAATGCACACTCATTTCATCATTCAGTCCTTCCATAAACTTCTCTTGCTTCGCGGCATCTATGGCCACATCATCCGGGGCATAGCGAGCTAACTTGCTAAACTCCTCCACGTACTGCCGTACAGTACGGTTGCCCTGGCGTAAGTTGTGAAACTCACGCTTCTTCATGCTCATAGCTCCATTTGAGACATGAGCAGTGCGGAATGCTTGCTGAAACTGCTCCCAAGTAACATTGGCTATAGGGAAGGTGGCTGTGTAATTCTCTGATAGAGGCTAAGGTGTCCCGATGTTTCGATGAGATGGTGGCTATCGTTTTCTATGGGAGTCGACCTTGACGATCCGACTACGAACGTGCGAGACGTCGCGCCTTAGCAATCGCTAAACCAACTTCCGAGGGTTATTGACCACGCTGGAGCACGATCAACCTGACCACGAGGGTCTGTTTCCTGCGAGCAAACGAAGAACAAGCAAGAAACTGAGATTGCAATCGGGATATTGCGAATATTAGATGAAAGCTTTATTGATCAAGGTGGGGTATTGTGACGTCTTGGTCTGGTCGTTGGACACAAACGAAGTACGCGAAGTTGCAGCTATGGCGAACTTTTAATCTAAACAAAACCCAAAGTCTAAACGACGCCCTAAGGGCTGTATATATGGAGGAAGAGGGGGGAATTTCGTGGCCCTTGAGGGTGGGGTCCGAAACCAACCCTAACTCTTGTTTCCCCACACATACGGACTCTAAAAATAGCCTATACTTAAGTATTTCGCAATTACATGGGCCTGGCCCATTAATAAGGTGACGCGGCACCTAGAATAGCCTATGGACGAATATTATGAAGTGGCATGTTGTATATTTCGTCCAAGGCTTCATGCACTCCTTATGGCGGCTTTAAAGTCCTGAAATCATCACTTGTAACTCCGTTCTTGATCCCCTTGCGCATGCCATCAACTCCATGTGTGTTCTTGCTCCAATGTTCATCCTTCTCCAAGTTAGGCCCTTCATTTGTAAGCAAAACAAATGTATCCAATTTAGGCAGCATCATAATCTCATGAACATTAGAATCATTACCAAGAAACGAAAGTACCTGGTAATTTAATTGGCGTGCGCGAGCTCTAGTAATTGGTCCAGTATATCTAACAGTAGGGGCTGTGGGTGTAACAATGGTATTGATGTCCTCATCATCCTCCCCTTCTTGAAATGAAGTCGTCCTCGACGGAAGCGCATCTTCCTCACCCAAATAAGGCTTCAAATCTGCAATGTTAAAAGTGGGACTAACCCCAAAATCTACAGGTAGCTCAAGTTTATATGCATTATCATTTATTTTCTCTAACACCTTAAAAGTACCATCAACACGTGGCATTAGCTTTGATTTGCGCAGATTAGGAAATCTATCTTTACGCAAATGTAACCAAACAAGATCTCCAGGCGCAAACACAACATGTTTTCTACCCTTATCTCCAGCAAGTTTATATTTAGCATTCATACGCTCAATGTTTTCCTTAATTAACTCATGCATTTTTAAAATCAATTTAGAACGTTCTTTAGCATCAAAATTAACCTTCTCTGAAGATGGAAGAGGCAACAAATCAATAGGTGCACGAGGTAGGAAACCATACACAATTTCAAAAGGGCACATCTTAGTAGTAGAATGCAATGAACGATTATAAGCAAATTCAATATGAGGCAAGCATTCTTCCGACATTTTCTTGTTATTCTTCAAAACAGCCCTAAGCATAGTAGACAATGTTCTATTGACTACTTCAGTTTGTCCATCAGTTTGGGGGTGACAAGTAGTACTAAAAAGCAGCTTAGTCCCCAACTTAGCCCATAAACATCTCCAAAAGTGGCTAAGAAATTT
Source organism: Triticum urartu (assembly GCF_056163025.1). Taxonomy (NCBI): domain Eukaryota; kingdom Viridiplantae; phylum Streptophyta; class Magnoliopsida; order Poales; family Poaceae; genus Triticum; species Triticum urartu. Next base: position 311,980,633 of record NC_141877.1, read on the forward strand.
AGTATCACGATCTGAAACAATAGTATTTGGCACACCATGTAAGTGAATAATTTCACGAAAGAACAAATCAGCAACATTAACAGCATCATCGCTTTTATGACATGGTATAAAGTGTGCCATTTTCGAGAACCTATCCACGACAACAAATATGCTATCCCTCCCCTTCTTTGTTCGAGGTAAACCTAAAACAAAGTCCATAGATATATCCTCCCAAGGAACACTAGGTACAGGCAAAGGCATATATAAACCATGAGGATTGAGTCGTGACTTAGCTCTTTGACATGTAGTGCAGCGAGCAACAAAACGCTCAACATCCCGTCTCATCTTTGGCCAAAAGAAATGTGTAGCAAGTATATCCTCCGTCTTCTTGACACCAAAGTGTCCCATTAATCCTCCTCCATGCGCCTCCTGCAACAACAAAAGACGAACGGAGCTAGCTGGAATGCATAGCTTGTTAGCACGAAACACAAATCCATCGTTAAGAACGAACTTGTTCCAAGTTCTCCCTTCCTTACAATTCTGCAATACATCTTTAAATTCAGCATCATGAACATATTGATCTTTGATGGTCTCCAAACCAAATATTTTAAAGTCAAGTTGTGAAAGCATAGTATAACGACGAGACAAGGCATCAGCAATAACATTTTCTTTACCCTTCTTGTGTTTAATGACATAAGGGAAAGTCTCAATGAATTCAACCCATTTAGCATGTCTACGGTTCAGTTTTGCTTGACTTTTAATGTGTTTCAAAGATTCATGATCAGAATGTATAACAAATTCCTTGGGCCATAAATAATGTTGCCATGTTTCTAAGGTCCGAACAAGAGCATATAATTCTTTATCATAAGTAGAATAGTTTAGACTAGGCCCACTCAATTTTTCAGAAAAGTATGCAACAGGTTTTCCATCTTGTAATAACACACCTCCTAATCCAATTCCACTAGCATCACATTCAAGCTCAAAAGTCTTATTGGAATTAAGAAGTTGGAGTAAAGGAGCATGTGTCAACTTATCTTTCAATACCGTGAAGGCTTCTTCCTGTGCGATACCCCAAACAAAAGGCACATCCTTCTTTGTAAGCTCGTTGAGAGGTGCAGCAATGGTGCTGAAATCTCTCACAAAACGCCTATAGAAACCAGCGAGGCCAAGGAAACTCCTCACTTGTGTGACCGTTTTGGGCTGCGGCCAACTCTCAATAGCTTCAATCTTGGCTTTATCAACTTCAATTCCCTGTGGAGTAACAACATAGCCAAGAAAAGATACTCGGTCGGTGCAAAAGGTGCACTTTCCAAGGTTTCCAAACAAACGTGCATCACGTAGAGCAATAAAAACAGCACGTAAATGTTCCAAATGTTCCTCCAAAGATTTGCTATAAATCAATATGTCATCAAAGTAAACTACCACAAATCGTCCAATGAAAGCACGTAAAACTTCGTTCATTAACCTCATGAAAGTACTAGGTGCATTAGTTAACCCAAAAGGCATGACTAACCACTCATATAATCCAAACTTAGTTTTAAATGCTGTTTTCCATTCATCTCCCAATTTCATACGAATTTGATGGTATCCACTACGCAAATCAACTTTGGAGAATATTGTAGAGCCACTCAATTCATCAAGCATATCATCTAGCCTAGGAATAGGATGACGATAACGAATAGTAATATTATTTATGCCTCTACAATCAACGCACATACGCGACGTACCATCCTTTTTCGGCACTAAAATGATAGGAACAACACAAGGACTAAGGGATTCACGTATATAACCTTTGTCGAGCAGTTCTTGTACTTGACGCATAATCTCCTTCGTCTCCTCTGGATTGGTATGGTATGGTGCACGGTTGGGTAGCGAAGCACCGGGAATTAAGTCAATTTGATGCTCAATCCCTCGAATAGGTGGTAATCCCGGTGGCACGTCTTGTGGAAAGACGTCAGCGAACTCCTGCAAAATGTTAGTGACAGCAGGGGGCAAAGAGGAAGGCACGTCCTCGAATGAAAATAATGCCTCTTTGCACACAAAAGCATAGCAAACAGATTTGCTGAAATCTAGCTCATCAATATCAGATTTGGTGGCAAGTAAACATGCACTTTTCAATTTAATTTCAGAAACAACAGTAGATGGTTTATTATTAGGCTTCATTTGGTGCTCAAATTCTTTTGCCACAATCTGATTTTCACTCTTATTTGTCTCCTGTTTTGCTTTATTAGCTCTATTAATATCATCTTTCAAAATGGAATCAGGTGTCATAGGAAGCAAAGTAATATTTTTATCGTTATGAACAAGAGTATACTGATTGTTTCTACCATGGTGTACAGAATTTTTATCAAAGTGCCATGGTCTACCAAGTAATAAGGAACATGCTTGCATAGGTACCACATCACAATCAACATAATCAGCATATGTAGAGATACTAAAATGCACACGAACAGTACGTGTTACCTTAACCTTGCCGCTGTTGTTGAACCATTGGATGTAGTAAGGATGTGGATGTGGTCTTGTGGTGAGAGATAGCTTCTCCACCATCTCCATGCTAGCCAAGTTATTGCAGCTCCCTCCATCTATGATCACGCGAACAGAACATTCCTTCACAACTCCCTTTGTATGGAACAAATTATGCCTCTGATTTTGCTCAGCTTGTGTAACCTGCACACTCAAAACACGTTGAGCAACTAAACATTCATACCTATCAGCATCTTCAGGAGCCATGTATTGCGTCTCATGATCAGAATCGTCTCCACCGTGTTCGTCACGTGTAATAAGAGCCAAAGTCTCCTCATCATAGTCACTAGCGGACTCATACCCACCATCCTCAGTAACAATCATCACACGCTTAGATGGGCATTCTCTCGCATAATGACCTCCACCCTTGCAACGTCGACAAATAATATCACATGTTTGCCCTGTTGATGCCATGGATGAAGAAGAGCTCTTTGCAGGTCCAGAAGGTGTGCTCTTGGCAGATAGTGGTGATTGCGCCTGCTTTATTGTATCACGGGTGGAGGTGGCAGCCGACGGAGGCGCCGGTCTAGCAGAACGTGTGGAAGTAGATGATGCACGTGGTGTCCATGATGAAGGTCGACCTGCAGAAAAGTTAGTCCGCGCCAATGCCTGTCGATCCTGCACTTCACGTTCAGCTTTACAAGCAAGATGGAATAAACGAGTGATATTAGTATACTCCTTATACTCTAGAATCGTCTGAATCTCTCTATTTAATCCACCCATAAAACGTGCAAGCATAGCTTCATTCTTCTCAACAATACCACATCTAATCATGCCAGTTTGTAATTCCTGATAATATTCTTCTACAGAATTTTTTCCCTGTCTTAAGCGCTGCAATTTTTGAAGTAATTCACGTTGATAATATGGTGGAACCCAACGAGTACGCATAGCAGTTTTCAAAGCAGCCCAAGTAGCCGGAATAGGATATAATCTACAATGCTCAGACCACCAAACACATGCAAAACTAGTGAATGCACAAACAGCAGCAGGAACACGTCTCTCCTCGGGATATTGTAAACATGTAAATCGTTGTTCAGTTTCTAACTCCCAAGTAAGATATATATCAGGAACATATCTACCCTCAAATGGTGGAATATTCAATTTTAGTTTAGGGAGATGGTCATGATCTCGTACCTGAGGGTGAGCCCTACCATTGCCATTATTTGCATGTGGACGACCTGGTGGTTGCTGTGCTGGTGGTGGCACGTAGTTCTGATTTTGATCAACCCCATCCTCATAATCTCCCACATAATCATCCTCCTCCACATCAACAGTAGGAGCCACAGAAGTATCAACAGCAGCACCAGCAGTTTGGCCCGACTGAAGAGGGACACGGCTCGCTCGGCGGAGGGCTGTTTCCCGACGTGGAGGTAGTCGGTGTTGTTGCTGTTGTTGCAGAGGTGCGGCAGGAGCAGCCGGTGGTGGTGGTGGAAAACGCGAAAGCAATTCAGCAAACTTGTTATCGAGCTTTGTTTCAAACATCTTCTCCATGCCATCTATCTTCTCCATGGCCTCTTCAAATCTGTTTATCACATCTTGCACCTGTACACTCATCATTTGCTGAAACGTATCATGAAGCTCCTTGTTCGTCAAGTTCTCCCAGTCAGTCTCGTCGGCTTGTGATCCTGGCATGGTTAGCAGCAATAGAAACACACAAGAATATGATCCTACAGACTACTAACAAGTGGTGGTGGTGGCGGGTGTCACAAATCCGTCAAGCAAATCTCAAATTCTTACCAGTTCTTACCCAGCAGCAGGTGGTGATCGGCAACCGTTGTAGTCAAAACTCTCAAAAGCTTGGATAGAATGATTGCCAGGGAGAGTCAAACGCACGACGTAGATGTATGTGGAGCTGGGAAGGCTTATAGTATGGTAGCAAAAAGGGTCAGCAATAATCAATTCAGAGATGCAAAGTTGAATAAACGCTCAACGACGGTACTGTGCTGGTCCTAGGCTAGACCGTGCTAGAGACGCGAGCCTAGAACACTAACAAAATCACGGCGCTGCACATAAATAAGGGAAAAGCACACTCTGGAACTCTTTTTTTTCGCTCTTTTTTTGCGCTCCTTTTTTTTGCGCTCCTCTTTTTTTTCGAAAAATCACTATAATGGCGAGTGTCTCAAAACTCTTCCCTTGTCAAACTGATAGGATGGGCACAAAATTTTTTTTTTCACTTTTTTTTCGGAATCAGGGCAGCGACGACGAAAAAGTGCGACAAAAAATCACTATGATGGCACGTGGCTCAAAAGACTCAGAAAAGCCTAAAAATAGGATAGGGAAAAAATTGCCCGTGAAAATTTTGGCCTAAAAGCTGCCCGGGGGTCTCCAGACTTTTTTTTCCGAGACCTACGCAGGCAAGGAAACACGAATCGGAATTTAGATTGATCTCAAGAACAAACCTAATATGAGAAGAACTCGGATTGGTGGTGGATATATGGTTGTGGTATATGCCAGCGGTGGTGGTATATGGTAGCGGTGGTGGTATATGGATAGAGATTGGTGGTGGTATATGGATACGGATTGGTGGTGGTATATGGATATGGATTCAGAGCGGTGGCGGATAAGCAAAAGTGGTAGATGGGAGATGATGATGGTGCGGCGGCGGCGTGACAACTTATGACCAGAACTCGAAACTCTAAAAGACTAGACTCTAAGACCAGCAACTTGACACGACGATGCAACCGCAAATTCAACAAAGCAAAAACCCTAAAAAGATTATGCAAAGGCTCAGATTGGTTCGGATATGATGAACTAACCCTAAATTTTTTTTGTGGCTTTTTCATGGACTGTAGGTATGAAGAACAGACTCGATCTAATCTACGAAAAACTGTAAAATCTCACCGAGCAACCTGGAAATCTTATACCACTTGATAGAGGCTAAGGTGTCCCGATGTTTCGATGAGATGGTGGCTATCGTTTTCTGTGGGAGTCGACCTTGACGATCCGACTACGAACGTGCGAGACGTCGCGCCTTAGCAATCGCTAAACCAACTTCCGAGGGTTATTGACCACGCCGGAGCACGATCAACCTGACCACGAGGGTCTGTTTCCTGCGAGCAAACGAAGAACAAGCAAGAAACTGAGATTGCAATCGGGATATTGCGACTATAAGATGAAAGCTTTATTGATCAAGGTGGGGTTCTGTGACGTCTTGGTCTGGTCGTTGGACACAAACGAAGTATGCGAAGTTGCAGCTATGGCAAACTTTTAATCTAAACAAAACCCAAAGTCTAAACGACACCCTAAGGGCTGTATATATGGAGGAAGAGGGGGGGAATTTCGTGGCCCTTGAGGGTGGGGTCCTAAACCAACCCTAACTCTTGTTTCCCCACACATACGGACTCTAAAAATAGCCTATACTTAAGTATTTCGAAATTACATGGGCCTGGCCCATTAATAAGGTGACGCAGCACCTAGAATAGCCTATGGACGAATATTATGAAGTGGCATGTTGTATATTTCGTCCAAGGCTTCATGCACTCCTTATGGCGGCTTTAAAGTCCTGAAATCATCACTTGTAACTCCGTTCTTGATCCCCTTGCGCATGCCATCAACTCCATGTGTGTTCTTGCTCCAATGTTCATCCTTCTCCAAGCTAGGCCCTTCATTTGTAAGCAAAACAAATGTATCCAATTTAGGCAGCATCATAATCTCATGAACATTAGAATCATTACCAAGAAACGAAAGTACCTGGTAATTTAATTGGCGTGCGCGAGCTCTAGTAATTGGTCCAGTATATCTAACAGTAGGGGCTGTGGGTGTAACAATGGTATTGATGTCCTCATCATTCTCCCACCATGAGGCTGTAGGTCCATCCAATTGGTGTGCGGCAAAACGCACCTTCTCAGCATCTGTGTAACCTGCAGTGGTCAACTCCCTTCCAATCCTGCGTAGCCAATCATCAGCAACTATGGGCTCGGTGCTACCGTAAAACACCGGTGGCTATAACCTCAGAAAATGGGCTAAGTTGTCAACTGGAGGTGGTGGCAGTGGGTTGTTGTTATTGTTGTTGTTGCCTTGGTTCTGAACTAGCAACTGCATCGGTGTATTCTGCTGTTGAATTAACTGAGTGAGCTTCGGTGGGAAAGCAAATCCGGGGTCACGTCTCAGAGGCATCTGATGGGTTTAGAGGGGAGAGATTAGAATAGAATGAGGTCTAGTGAGAAAACACTACCCATATGCACATGAGACAAACACAATCAATATCACTTCAAAACAATTCAGGCAAGGGCATACATCGATCTAACTATCGTTATAGTGCTCGGACTACTAATATATACATGGGGAAAATACTACTAATAATATGGTGGTCCACTAGAAATTTTGATCGGTAGAAGGCTCCATGATATTTTCTCCAGCTTCGTCTTCACAATCATCATCACTAGGGGCGGAGTTAGTGTTGTCAATTATGATGTAGTCCTTGGGATGGTCGTCATCTCCTCCTGGCGCAGGGTCTCCCATGAATACTCCTAGCTTCCTTGTCAGGTCGTCATTCATCTCCACTAGTATGGTGATTTCCTCCTTGTATCCGTCGTGTGTAGACTTGAGTTCCTCTTCTAGCTCCATGTTCCTAGTCATCAACTTCTTCAGGTCTATCATGCTTGCGCACATTTGGTTCTCCTGGTGTCGAATGTGCTGGTTTAACTCCTGAATGTAAGCTGCAATGGACATGCCCTTCCTGGTGCTGATCATCTCCCATTGCTCATCTCGGCGCCCACATATCTGGTAGGTAGTGTCACTACAAAAAAAGACACATCCGTGACATTTTGGGCCGAACGAAATTTTTTCTGTCATACATATGACACTTCTATGACGATAATTGTGACAAAACCCGGTATCATCATACATGTGGTGGGCTCCTACTTCTATGACAAAAAATCATGACAGAAAATGGGCTTTTCGTCCTGGGCAGGCCGGAGACGCAGCTGCATGACATTCTTTGGGCCATCCATGACAGAGAAAACCGTGGTAGAAGCGAGGGCGAGGAAAATTTCAGGGAGTTCCTAGTTACGGTGGGAGGTCAGGTCGGGGGCCGAGTGATGCGCGTTTCTCTCATACACGTACGCGCGTGTGTGCGAGGCGTTGGCTCTAACTGAACCCGAGCGAGGCGTTGGGCTCTAACTGAACCCGAGCGATTGCACTGCAGGCTACGCGTTACTGAACCCGAGCGATCGATCGATGGCTGTTAACTGAACCCGATCGAGCGATTCCTTCGCTACTGCTGCTAACTGAAGCCGATCGATGCTGCCTCTGGATGAACAGTGAGCGTTGCGGGGGGGGGGGGGGGGGGTTGGATGAACAGTTCCCAGTGCGGGTGGATGAACAGGACCACGTGGTGTTGCCTCTGGATGAACAAGACCCTGATCGATCGTGTCGGTTGGGGCTGGATGAACAGGACCCCGTGGAGGGCTGGATGAACAGGACCACCCCATGGAGGGCAGGATGAACAGTAGATAGTGGAGGGCGGGATGAACAGTAGCCCGTGGAGGGGTGGTTGAACAGGAGCCCGCGGAGAGGGCTGGTTGAACAGTAGCCGGTGGAGTAGCGCGCGGTGGAGGCTGGATGAACAGGAGCCCGTGGATGAACAGTCGCAGGTGGAGGCTGGAGGAGGTCAACGGTGGATGAACAGTAGCTCGTGGAGGCTGGAGGGGGTCGACGGTGGAGATGAACAGTATCCCGTGGAGTCCCGTTTTGCGGTACGCCACACCCCTCCCGATGAACAGGACCCCCGTTTCGACCGTAGGAGGTCCGTTTCGTCTGTTTTGCGGTACGCCACACTCCTCCCGATGAACAGAACCCCCGTTTCGATCGTAGGAGGTCTGTTTCCTCCGTTTTGCAGTACGCCAGACCCCTCCCGATCAACAGGACCCCGTTCCGAACGTAGGAGGTCCGTTTCCTCCATTGTGCAGTACGCCAGGCCTCGTTTCCATCGCCTGTTCCGTCCAAGCCCTCCCGATGAACACGACCACGCATTCCATTCCGACCCAGCCGGTTGGCTCCCACACGTTCCGTTGCCTCCCGATGAACACGATGCATTCCACTGCCTCCCATGAACACGACACATTCCGTTGCCTTCCCATGAACACGACGCATTTTTTTGCCTCCCCATGAACACGACGACGACGCTGTTTCTCCGTTCCGACCCAGCCATGTACACGAGCCCTCGCCGTATGTATGCGCGAGTAGGCGTTCGAGACCCCACCCGTATGTACACATACGTGGCCGTATTTTCTTTCTTGCACCCTGGCCGCTGTACGTACGTGTACATGCTACGTGCGCGCCTCTACTACGACACGTGCGCGCCTCTACATCGACCAGTATGTACGTACACGTTCGCGATCAGAATGACAACGCTACGTACGCTTCGACCAGGTGGGTCCTGACTGTCAGGCACTTCCTTGCCTGCGAAGATGTAGCTGGTGGGTCCCAGCAGTCAGGGGGCAAATCTTTTTTTTGCCCGGACGCACTTCCTTGCGTGCGAAGATGTAGCTAGTGGGTCCCAGAAGTCAGGGGGAAATGTTTTTTTTCGCGAAATACAGTGGCCCGTCCGGTGGGTCCCAGCTGTCCGGTGGAGGAATCATTATTTTCCACGTAATAAGGAGGCACTTCCTTGCTGCGGCCGTGGACCCAGCTGTCAGCCTCTCCACATACAGTCCATGTCCGATGGAAGTCGTTCCTTGACCACGTTGACCATGCCGCGCCGAGAGCACCAAGGCGGTGGACGACGGCGAGGCCTAGGAAGGGGACGACACGGAGGCAGGGAAGACTCGGCAGTTCTTTCCCACGCGGAGGGGGGGGGGTACAACTGTACGAGGGTTTACCGGTTCGTCTGCCGTCGCCGGAGAATAACAGCAGGTGCGGGTGAGTAGAGGGATGGCTAGGCCAGCGATGGGGGTACGATCGGGCGGTGAGGCCTGCGCGGCAGCACAGCCGACAGCAAGAAGGAGGGAGCAGGCAGTCCCACCGGCGCTTGTTTGAGCGGCTGGAGCAGGAAGAGCAGGGATTGAAGAAGCACGACGGCCATTGGATGGACATCCAACAGTCAATGCTTGTGCGTCAACCTTTTTTTAGGAAAGCCTCAAATCTGTGGAAAACAGCATACAGCCCATCTGCCATTATTTCTAATAATTTACAGCCCATTTGCTAATTCTTAAGGTTTTTTTGGAGCCCATATTCTTTTTGTTAGCATTACAGCCCATATTGTGGCAACGGTTAAAAAATTATAGGAAATTTTGCATATTTCGGTGCGGTCCGAACTGTTTTTAATCCCGAAATTTCAACTCACATTCAAATTTATTTTAAAAATAAATGTATATCAATATAAAATCCAACAAATTCTCCACGCATAAAAATTAATGTAATTTAAAATCTTGAAATGAAAAAAAGATATTTGAAACTAATTGCCGGTTTGATGTGTTTTAAAAATGTACAACCCATTTCTCATTACGGATGGGCCATTTTCTCGGCCAGCCGAATGAAAGCTCTCCTCGTCTTGAAAGATTTGCAGCCCAATAGGCCTGACAAAGCGACTTACTTGGCAAATCACAAAAAAACTGGGCTGTGGCCATGGACCCAGTTGTTAGCCTCTCCACGTATAGTACTCTTCCGATGGAAGTCGTTCCTTGACCATGTTGACCACGACGCGCGGAGAGCACCACGGCGGTGGACGACGGCGAGGCCTAGGAAGGGGACGATGCGGAAGTGGAAGCCCGCGTAGAGAGGACTACGAGGGTTCACTGGTTCGGCTGCGGTGTGAGGCTGCCGTCGCCGCAGGGCCTGGCCAGCGGTGGGAATAGTAGGGGGCGGTGAGGCCTCTGCGGCAGCACAGCCGGCCACGGGAGGCAGGAGCATGCGGCACGACCGGCGCTGCTTTGGGCAGCTGGAGCACGAAGACCAGAGGTTGAAGAAGCACTACGGCCGTTGGATGGACATCGTACAGTCACTGGAGCTAGAATCGTTCATATTGACTAAGTTGGCAAAGCCCTTCGTCCCCGTCAACTTAGTAGGCCCACAAGTCAGCCTCCCAGCAAGGTGGGTCCCAGCTAGCCGAGGGAGTATTCATTTTTTTGTGCGTAATAAGGAGGCACTTCCGGTGGGTCCGAGCTGACAGCGGGGGGGGGCATTTTACGGTGGCCCGTCCGGTGGGTCCCAGCAGTCAGGGGGAAACGATTTTTTTCGCAAAATACTGGTGGCCCGTCCGGTGGGTCCCCGCTGTCAGGTGGAGGAATAATTATTTTGCACGTAATAAGGAGGCACTTCCTTGCTGTGGCCGTGGACCCAGCTGTCAGCCTCTCCACGTACAGTCCACGTCCGATGGAAGCCGTTCCTTGACCACGTTGACCACGCTGCGCCGAGAGCACCAGGGTGGTGGACGACGGCGAGGCCTAGGAAGGGGACGACACGGAGCCGGGGAAGACGCGGCAGTGGATGCCCACGCGTAGAGGAGTACGAGGGTTCACTGGTTCGCTGCGGTGTGAGGCTGCCGTCGCCACAGAATAACAGGGGGTGTGGGTGAGTAGAGGGATGGCCTGGCCAGCGGTGAGAGTAGTAGGGGGCGGTGAGGCCTCTGCCGCATCACAGCCGGCCATGGGAGGCAGGAGCACGAGGCACGACCGGCGCTGGTTTGGGCGGCTGGAGCAAGAAGACCAGAGGTTGAAGAAGCACTACGGCCGTTGGATGGACATCTTACGGTCACTGGAGCTAGAATCGTGCATATTGACTAAGTTGACAAAGCCCTTCGTCCCCGTCAACTTAGTAGGCCCACAAGTCAGCCTGCCACTAAGGTGGGTCCCAGCTAGCAGGGGGGTATTCATTTTTTTGCGCGTAATAAGGAGGCACTTCCGGTGGGTCTGAGCTGACAGCAGGGGGAACATTTTTTTTGCAAAATACGGTGGCCCGTCGGGTGGGTCCCAGCAGTCAGGGGCAAACTTTTTTTTTTCGTGATATACTGGTGGGCGTCCGGTGGGTCCCTGCTGTGAGGTGGAGGAATAATTATTTTCCGTGTAATAAGGAGGCACTTCCTTGCGGCTATCGTGGACCCAGCTGTCAGCCTCTCCACGTACATTATTCTTTTGATGGAATTCGGTCGTTGACCACATTGACCACGCCGCGTCGACAGCACCACGGTGGTGGACGACGGCGAGGCCTAGGAAGGGGACGACGCGGAGCCGGGGAAGACGCGGCAGTGGATGCCCACGCGGAGAGGAGTACGAGGGTTCACTGGTTCGGCTGCGCTGCCGTCGCCGCAGAATAACAGGGGGTGTGGGTGAGTGGAGTGGAGGGATGGCCTGGCCAGCGGTGGGAGTAGTATGGGGGCGGTGCGGCCTCCGCGGCAGCACTGCCGGCCACGGGAGGCAGGAGCATGCGGCACGATCGGCGCTGCTTTGGGCGGCTGGAGCAAGAAGACCCGAGGTTGAAGCACTACGGCCGTTGGATGGACATCGTATGGTCAGTCGAGCTAGAATCGTGCATATTGACTAAGTTGACAAAGCCCTTCGTCCCCATCAACTTAGTAGACCCACTATACTGGGTCCCAGCTAGCAGGGGGAGTATTCATTTTTTGTGCGTAATAAGGAGGCACTTCCATGCGTGTGAAGATATAGCTGGTGGGACCGAGCTATTAGTGGCGGTAACGTTTTTTCGCGAAATACAAAGGCCGTTTCGGTGGGTCCCAGATGTCAGGTGGAGGAAATCATTATTTTGTGTGTAATAAGGAGGCATTTCCTTGCGTGCGGCCATGGACCCAGCTGTCAGCCTCTCCACATACAGTTCACTTCAGATGCATGTCGGTCGTTGACCACGCTGACCACGCCACGCCGAGAGCACCAGGGCGGTGGACAACGGCGAGGCCTAGGAAGGGAACGACACGGAGGCAGGGAAGACTCGGCCGTTGTTTTTGTTTTCCACACGGAGGGGAGTACGACTGTATGAGGATCTACTGGTTCGTCTGCCGTCGCCGGAGAATAACAGCAGGTGTGGGTGAGTAGAGGGATGGCTAGGCCAGCGATGGGAGTACGGTGGGGCGGTGAGGCCTGCGCGGCAGCACAGCCGGCCGCGGGGAGGAGGGAGCAGGCAGTCCCGCCGGCGCTTGTTTGAGCGGCTGGAATAGGAAGAGCAGAGATTGAAGAAGCACGACGGCCATTGGATGGACATCCAACAGTATATAGGCCATCTGTGGAAAGCCTCAAATCTGTGGAGAACAGCATGCAGCCCATCTCCCATTATTTCAAATAATTTAAAGCTCATTTGCTAATTCTTACGAGTTTTTTTGGAGCCCATATTCTTTATGTTAGCATTACAGCCCATATTGTGGCCATGGTTCAAAAATTATACGAAATTTTGCATATGTCGGTGCGGTCTGAACTGTTTTTAATCCCGAAATTTCGAGTCACATTCACACTGATTTTAAAAATAAATGTATATCTATATAAAATCCAATAAATTGTCCACCCATAAAAATCAATGCAATTTAAAATCTTGAAATGAAAAAAATATATTTGAAAATAATTGTCAGTTTGATGTGTTTTAAAAATGTACAACCCATTTCTCATTACTGATAGGCCATTTTCTCGGCCAGCCGAATGAAGCTCTCCTCGTCTTGAAAGATTTGCAGCCCAGCTAAGGATGGCAATGGGTCGGGTTTGGATCGGGTTGAACAATCTCAAATCCATATCCATGTCCGTGAAGACAATCTTTGCCCGCCCATGAAAAAATCCATGGGTGAAAAATTGTGTCCATGTCCAAATCCGATGGATATCCATACCCATTGGATATCCATTGGGTCCTCTCGAGACATATAAATAAGACATAACACAATATTAACATAAACTCTTCTATTCTTCACCTCGTGGTAGGCTAGGCTTCACTTATGGTAAATCAACATCCACTAATAACCTAAGATCATTTAGTATTTTTCTAACAGATGAGAATGATGAGTCATTTAAGAAGGAGGTAAAAATAAGGGACGAGGTGTTGGAGTATGTTACAGAGGGGATTGAATGTCAACTAAAAAAGTTACGATGGGGATTGTGTAATTTCTTATGCATGTTTTAGATAAAAAAGTGTAAAATTGCTGTGGGACATATGACCGTGGGGCAGGGATAACAGATTTTCCCCCATTAAGTCATACTATCGGGTCGGGTTTGGGTATATCCATGGGTACAAGATTATATCCATGCCCAATCCACGAACAATCGGGTCGGGTTTGGGCGTCGCCCATGGACACAAAAGCATATCCAAACCCTATCCATTCGGGTCGGATATCCATGGATATCCATGTCCATGGATAAAATTGCCATCCTTAAGCCCAGCAGGCCTGATAAAGCGACTTACTTGACAAATCACAAAAGAACTGGGCTAGCCATTTTCAGAAAAAAAAACTACTAGGTTGGTCTGTGGTAAACATAAAAGAAAAGGTTGTCTAGACAGGCCAGAGTGTCCCGCACAGCCCAGTTGACACCCTACTTCCATCTCAAAAACAAATTAGATAAATGTCACTCCAATTATGGTGATTCATAAAAATGCCACTGCAATTTCCAAACTTTGAAAAATGCCACAGCAATTTTTGCAAACTTTGAAAAACGCCACTGCAGTTTGCAAACTTTGAAAAATGCCACTCCAGACTTCGAAAAATACCACTAGAAATGGCATGAAATGGCATTTTTCAAAGTTTGGAAATTGTAGTGGCATTTCTCGGATACACCAGATTTGGAGTGGCATTTATCAAATTAACCCAAAACAAAAATAACTGGGCAAGCTGCTGGGTCCCTGGTGTCAGCCACTCGTTGTGCAATTCTCTCGTTTATTGACTACGTTGACAATGGCATGGGACCCAGATGTCAGAAATCCACTAGGAGGAGCCATTTTTTATTGGCTTGAAATAAGGAGGCACTTGCTTGCATACTGCCATGACCTTGGCGGGTCCCTGCTGTCATCCTCTCCACGTACAGTACTAGTTAGTCATGCTTCAATCAAAACTGATCGGCACACCATTAAAAAATAAAGGTCGATAACTAATGCGGCACTTCGGGACAACGCGGCCAGATCGCATTTTGCACGAGAAATTACACACCATGTTTTGTTGACATGTGGTCCCGTTCCAACATATCAGTGAGACGACGGCGAGTAGTAGGAGTATTTCCAAACGGACGTGTAGGCCGGGGCGCCTCTTCATGAACCGTGGCAAACTCGCAACCGTCCACCGACTCTTTGCCTTTCCCTCTCGATTTGGAACTGCTGTCGCACGCTCTTCCTCTCCCTCCTCCCTTTTTCTTCAGCCCTTCACCCTTTCTTTTGCCATTGTTCGATCGTCTTCTCCATGGAGGGAACAGGCCGGAAACGACCCCGTTATTCTTGCCCCGATCTGAAAGATGACGTGGTGGAGGAACTCATTGATCGGTGCAACGTCATCACCTCGGCTAGCATGGCAGGTTCGTTCAAGCCCATTCTCGACTCAACTAATAACATCATTACAAAGAACCCAAGAGTCAAGGAGCGGTTTGATCTCCCCTATCTTCTTCGCGGTGACCCTGATGACTGGCGCCGGCACGACGGAGGCCTCGCCCTGTGCCAGTTGATGCCGCTTGATAATGATACGTATGATGTTAAGATGCCATCGCTTGAGGGCAAGGCTTGGGCGGGCGCAAATGGAGATTGGGTTGTTTACATTGGGTCCAACTGCGAGCGGGAACTTGTGAATGTGTACACTCGTCACTGGGTTCCACTTCCAAAAATCTCAGCACACTGCCCAGAGGTTGAGCACACCGGTAATGTACGCAAGTTCAAATACGATCATGGTGACTGTCTTCTATGGAAGATAGCAATTTGTCGAGTTCCCAACCGCTCTTGGAATTACAACAACTATCAAGTTGTTGCTATCTTCGACAAGCTTGTTGCCGTCCTTCGTGGTTCGACTCGATGGATATTGCTCAAAAATCAGTTTCTGTACACGGATGAGTACTGTGATGCAATTCAATACGAGGGCCTTGTGTTTGCTGCCACCACTCGTGGAACTATTTTTGCATGGCATCCTAGTAGTTTCGGTACGTTTGTCTTCCACCGTAATTATAATTGTTTCATCCACATGCGTGCGGGTTTGCAAGTTTCCCTTTACTAATTAACCTTCTTGTGTTTCCAAGGTCCTGTGAACATCCCACCACCTATACTTGAAAATTTTTATAACCAAGGGGGAGATGACGATGGTGATGATCATGAGCATAAGGACGAGCAGCGCCGATATACTCTGTGGCGCCTGGCAACTAATTCCAATGGATCACCTCTTCTTGTGTGTATACAGCCCACTGATGATGTTACTGCTAAGGAAGCAGGTGTCTCCCATGGTCGCACTCTCTGGACCTATTCCAACACCCGTTGCATGGTATTCGGGATGGATACTAGTGTGCTAGCGCCAACTCCTTCTCCCTGGCACAGAATTGATAGTCTTGGAGAAAACTCGCTCTTCCTTGGACAAAACTATCCGATGATGGTGAAAGGCGATCCAACTGTTGTTGACACATTTATGAGAAGCAACTGTGTCTATACCTCGGACATTTGGGTGGTTCCCTACCCTGGTACTGATATAGTAGGCCGCTCCAGCCTGGATGATCAGTCCTGCGTTGGTCTCCAGATCGACAACGGATGGCCCGTCCCAGAGAATCACTTGTGGTTCAAAGCAAGCGTTTCCAACGCCACGGAATGGTTGAGTTGAAGTTCATTTCATGGCTTGTTATTTGTTGTGTGGTGAAAACTTTAGTATTTATAATGTATCCTCGTTGTCGATGTGGGTTGATGACCTGTTGTATGTAATAAAATGATATGCCTGTGATAAACTTACTAAATTTATGAATGGCTTTCGAGTCACTTCTCTAAATTTGTACTACTAGCTTCACATGCTTCGCGCGTCGGGCGGGTGTTTTTACTGCAGCCATATGTTAATGTGTTCGTTGTACGTAACCAGCACCTCGAATCCTCGATACTAGTATACTATATACTAGTTGGAGTAAGTAGTAGGAGTAGTAGGGTGGCATGGGCCAGAACAAGCATTCACGTCCAGGAGTACGGCACACGCCACCACCACGACATCCATCTGACACCATATTATTTCTTGGAGTCCGTGCTAGAGCAATCTCTTCAACCTCATCGTTTCTCTAACTTCAGCCATCGCGCGGCGGGCAAGGTGGGGGTTTGCCGATAGTCGGTTTCCTTAATTGCGGTCCCACTTGTAAGGCCAACTCCAACGCACGGCCCCAAACGGACCTCCGTTTTGCATGAACTCCAACGATAATTTTGACTAGAAAAGCAAGACCAAAGAAAACAAGAACCACAAGAATACATTTTACTACTCCTGTAAGTTGGATTAGTGCCTTATCGATGCATTCATTGTTGATCTGTGGAGGCTCGATCTTGTGTGCTTCTTTCTTCTTCGAGTGTAAAGAAGTAGACGTTGCTTCCTCACATCTAGTCTCATGTCCAGCCTCTATTCTAGTAGGAGTATCAACAAGTGAACTAATCTTATCCGAGAGCAGAACCGAATATTTGGTCGGGTTCTTCCTCCTTTTGCCAACACGTGGGACATCCAGCATCCAGGTCGTGTCATGAAACAAAATAGAGTGGTAGTTGAAGCCACGAGATGTGCATCTTGGGCTAAACTATAAAGAGAATCTTACTACTCTTGAGTAACTCCAAAAGCGGCCACCGAAGATCTTTATTGGATTTGTTTTTCATCACCAGCACGTCGAGGTGAAAGATGTGCAGGTTCAGTGGGTCCTCTTGCGTTTTCACTGACATGTGGGGCCGCATGTGAGCAAACAGACGATGGGCTCCACGCGTCCGCTGGCTGGCTGAGAAGAGAGATAGAGGAGGGCTGAGCACAGACTGCAGGAAATTTGTTCTACGTACCTCGATATAGTGGGGTGGCATGGGCCATAACTCAGTAGCATTCACCTCAAGCAGTACGGCACACGCCACCCACACGAGTCCCATCCGACACCAATTTTCTTGGAGTCCATGCTACAGCCATCTCTTCTCCCTCCTGTTTTCTCAGCCATTGTGCAGTGGGCGGGGTGGGGGTTTGTCGATAGTCGGTTTGCTCAACTACGGTCCCACTTGTAAGTGAAAATGCAACACCGCACGCATTCCCGCTTCAGCGGCGTGCTGGACCAACCGTGTGGGGGTGCGACGCGAACACGACAGACTTTTCCTTTTGAACTCGTAACTTGTAAACTTTGGTTCTGCTCCATGGCGTGACCGGTAGATAGAAAATAACGATTTTGCCTAGAGTAATGAGAAGTTTGGTTCTGGCGCCGTTCATGCATGGAGTATGTACGAAAATTATGAAGTTGATGCGAAAGGTAAGATAATTACTGTAGTATCATATACTACTACATGGATTTGACGGAAAGATAAAAATACATACGGATCCATCAACGTTAAACGACATCCTCACGCCCTAGTGCGCCGGGTCACCAACCGACGTGTCAGGAGCAGCGGCGTTGGCGGCGAGCTCAACGTGCTTCTGAACAGTGCCGTCCAAGGTTGCCCTGCGCTCCAAGAAGGCCAGCGTCCTATCGTCCTCCTCTTGCATGTAGTAGTCCTTGTGGACGATTTGCGCGTAGACGTGGGTGATTATGTCGATGGTGTCTTGCTGCGCCAGGCGCTGCGCGGCGAGCGCGACCTCGAGGTGGACATTCTCCGGCGCGACGGCAGGCAGTCACAGGGCCACCAGTGCGTCGAAGAGGTTGTTACCATAGTGGCCGTTGAGGGTGACGGGCATCGCAGAGCCTGGGCGCGTCGGCTGGAGGCTTACGTCAAAGTCGTCTGCAAGCTTCTTGATGACGGTGAACTTGTCGAGGAAACCGACGAGGACCTCGTCGAACAAGAAGACGAAGCTGTCGTCCAAGCGCCCCCTCGCCCTGGCGGCCTCAAGCAATACTACCTGGAGACGTTCCTCAGTGCCGGTGGACGTGGTAGTACTCCTAAATCCAGACGGTGGTGCTACTAGTACTAGTAGTAGGAGTACTAGCACTGTACTACCCGTTGGTCAAATTATTACGTGCTGCTCCTCACAGTGAAGTGACAAGACCCTGCGCCGGAGATGGCACCTGAGTATAGGCGCCATGTTCGGCATACCATAGTCAGCCTCACCGTCTGCAGTCACTATCATCATGGCTGTAGAGCTAGCCTGCTTACAACTAGCCCTGTTTGACATAATTTCCCGTGCGTAAATGCCCGTGCATTGGGGGTGGACGGCTCCGGTAGCGGCCATCGCGCCAAATTTTTCCACGGCCTTCTACTCCTAGATTGTGAGAGACAAGGAGTTGTTTGTAAATAGGGAACAAGTGCGGGAATCTTTTTGCAAAAATGGAGAAGCTTGGTTTGTATGCGTCAGATCTAGATCCGACGGCTATTGGTGAAAGATGGGAGGCACAACATCATCACCAACTCAGAACCTGTTTGATTCACAGGATTTTGAAAACGCAGTAATAGGACACGGCAATATTACAAGTTTCAAATTGATATTACAAATGTTAGGAGTAATGCTGCACCTACGAAGAGGGAATTACTAGGAAGTTTGTGTAAGAACTTTCGTTATTTTAGGTGGATGCAGCATTATCGTACAAACTAAAATCCACCGCCCTGACAAGTCACTAATGGGAAAATAAGTTTTCGAGTCTCTGGCCACTTGATGTTTCAAAAACAAATTCAGCTTCTGCGGAGAAATGAGCTCCACCGTGTGCCCGCGCGGGTGTGGCTGGGCACGAAGCGTGAGTACGTGCACGGTGCACCTATTCTCTTCTTGTATACGACACCACCTACGTGGGGTTGTGTGAGAGAGATACAAACCTAGAGAGATATAGTGTGTGGGTTCTTGAGAGTTTTTTTTGTGGGGGGGGGTGAATCAAAAAATTTAACATATGCAATGTGTGTGAAATAGAGTCCTGGATATAACATATATATAGAGGAGGCGATCCACGAGAAGTGAGTGAAGGTATCATCGGCTTGAGGTGTCCATAGAATCAAAGAGAGGGATGATGTGTGTGTGTGTGTGCGCGCGCGATCAATAAAGAGTGCCATCGAATTTGTGTGTGCCCACGTCAAAGATATAGAGTGGCTGGCCTACTGGAACATGAGATGGGACATGTGCAGTTTGTCTTTGTGGCATGGATACCTACCTGCAGCGCTTGACTATCGGTGTGTGGTGGGGGAAGAGGGAGGCCCAATTAACTATAGAGGTACAATGGCTGGTATATGTGTGAAGGAGGATAGAGGCCTACCTCATGTATTAAGGAGATCGATCTGCCTCATGTATTAAGGGAGATCGATCGGCATCCATGCATATGTGCAGGAGATGAATAAGGTTGGGAGAGAGACAGAGCTAGAGTGTTGGAGGGGGTGGTAGTGGAGTTGCTTCTAACAAATGGTGGGATAGGCTTGCTAGAAAAAACGGAGGGCACACCCGCAATATCAATAAGAGAGGAGATGGCTGCTTGTTGTTTGTGCACGTGTGTGTGAGAGACGGGTCAGGAGGCATGCACGAATGATGAGGGGGGACGATGTGGCTGTGGTAAGCAGACATAACTACATAGGAAGATCAATCGCCCTTTGTAAGAGAAAGGAGAGACACAACTTGTGAGGTACATCGATCGATGGGGGGGGGGTAGTTAAAGTCGATCTAGGTATATGTTGGGAGATCGATCGGTATACATGCATGTGTGTGTTAGAAGCAAATGAGGCACGAGGAGAAGGATAGAGAGAGGGATGCATGTAGGAGGTGGTACGAGAGGCATACTATATCGAGGGGGAGGAGTGTGCGAGTACGAGAATGATGAAAAGAGTGGTGGGAGTGAGGCATGGACGGTGACAAGAGAAGAGGGGAAGCTTGTGTTTGTGCTAGGAACACCTGGCTAGAGAGGCATATCGATCGATGTGCGCCATAAAGAAGGAGCTGGGGGGCCTACACACACCGTGGGTGAACGACCTAAAGTGAAAAGACGAATTTGCGCGATGGAGCTAGAGAATGCTGAGGGAGGGTGAGAGGGATGTGGGCGTGTGCATGCACAAGAGAAAGTTAGCGCTAGCTACAAAGATAAGAGGGTTGTGTGGGTGTAAAAGACGAATAGAGATCATATATACTTCATTATAAAAAGCGAATTCAGATATTTGAAGAATTTATCATAGTGTTTCAAACCGACGGATGTGTGAATATATATAACGGTGATACACATGGTGTGGTTATGAACATGGTATACTACATTTAATATATTTTATCTCTACTCTTATAAAAAACGGAGTTGTTGATGATGGTGTGCCTGCCATCCTGCATTATGGGCCGTCTGATTTATATCTGGCGGATAGCAAGGAAACTATGATGGTTGAAGTTGGCAACAATCATGATTGTAGATTCTTATTGAAATAGAGAAACAAATTCAAATTTAGTTCGAATTGCAGCGGTAGTATAGACATTTGGAATGCACTAAAATGTTGGTATGAGTAGGTTACATGCATTATACAGCAAGCAAAAAAATTTAATCGGACATAACATGGATTCATACTCCCTCCTTCCATCTATATAGGGCGTAATGAGATTTTTAAGACCGCCTTTGACTATTGACAAGATTAATAGTACATGACATGCACAATGTGAAAATTATATCATTGAAAGAACCTTTCACAGACGAATTTAATGGCGTGCTTTGTGTAAGTTGCATGTCATATATCATTGCTCTAATATTTGGTCAAAGTTAGCATCGAAAAACACATTAGGCCCTATATAGATGGAAGGAGGGAGTAGCTTTGAATAGCATTTGTATAGTAAAATGGGGCAAGACTCTCTCTTTGTGTGGTGTGAATAGTTTTATTTTTTTCGTTTTCTTTTTGGTTGAGGGAAGTGCGAATTGATTTAGTATGTACAAGTACAATATTACTACACGTTAGGCTTGTCCCTAAAATTCAACCCGCGTCTTGTTATATCCCAAAAATTCAGATATCGTGCTCCCAAAACTGACGCCTTCACAACCCGCGCCTTGCTATCCCGAAATTACAACGCGCGCGAAAACTCCCTCCAGCTGCCAAATTCCAACACGCAAAATCCCCCTTCTAACCCTGAGCCGAAAGGGCCACTAGTTCAAATTGGTGGGGGCTACTTTTGTAACACACCCTACATTTTGGACAAGCGTGTTCCTAAGTCATGCTTCACCCCTTCCCATCGCCCCCTTTTCGCCATTCGAAATCCCAGTCCGCCATAACCACTCCGCTCCAGCCACGAAACCCCACCCTCCTCCGTCCGCCACGTCACCGCTGCCCAGCCGGAGCCTCTTCCTCGACGATGTCGTCCACCGCAACAGCTCGACGTCCCTCGTCCACCTCCCCGGATGAGGATCCGTCGTCCATCTCGCCGTCCCGCCGGTTCAGCTGCCCCGTCCTCCACCTCCAAGGAGCTGCTCTGATGATCGTCTCATCTATCGCGGCTGCTCCATCCCCACAACGCCGCCTTAACCTGCTCTACCGGAACCGCAGCATCCTCACCGACTCCTTGGACGAAGCCGAGGCCTACTCGGTGCCACCAAAGAGGTTGTACACTCATCGCATCGCACCTTCTCCTTAACTCGATCTCCCGGCGCCGACGGTGCTCCATCCCGCACCCCCATGGAGCGGCTACCTTGAAGCTGGTGCCGCGGGCGACATCTCCACGGCGGCTCTCCCCCAGTGTGAGGCCCCTTCGGCGGCGGCGTCCATACCAGCGGATCTGCTGCTGCTGCTCCGGCTCTCGCTTGATCGCTCGCTCGGCCAGCTGCTGCTACTGCTCTCCCCCTCGCTCGTGCTGCTGCTCTGCTCCGATTAAGCCACACTTCTGTCGACTGAACCGACTTTTGGGTCAGTCGATTTTCAGGGGTTGGGGGGGCTCGCCAGAGTTAAGGAAGAACCACCCGCAGCGGGGACAGGGGCTCACCGGAGAGGTACCCGACCATTTTTTCTTAGGGTTCAGGGTGGGGGCAGGGGGCCTAGAGGGCTGGCCGGGGTGGCGGTGGCGAGTTGTTTCGGGGCGGCGAGGCGGCGCTGGGACCGGCGGTTCGGCCGGTGGTGGCTGGCGGCTCAGGGGGGTGCAGGTTGAAGATGAACTGCAGGCCCTCCCTAAACTACATGTCAAGTGCCTCTCTGCTACCATTGCGTTTAGTTTCAACAGTAGTATTCAGATTCCACAGTAAATTTCAGTTTCGACAGTTAAGTTCAGACTCAATAGTTTTTACGTCATCTATTGTAGTCAGGTGGTTTTTGGTGATGTTAATTTTACATCCATTTTACATCATCTATTGGAGATGCTATTAGAATCCCACTTGAGATAGACGATGTCTGTCTTGTGCTGCTTCAGCCTTGACGTCTTACGGCTCACCGGAGCTGCTCCAATGATAGAATGATCCATCACAATAGAGCAGTGCCCTGGACGCCATCTACATCGCCCTCAGATCTTCCTCCACACCTCCGACAGCCACCTCTGCCTCAACTGCTTCAGCGACCAACCCAAGGATGTTGAGGTCGACACGGCTACGGCAAAGAGGTTGTACACTTGTTGCATCACTTATTACTATACATTCACGACGATCCATTAGGGCTATTTTGGTTCAATGGAAAAACATCGATCCACTGGTTGTTACCATCACTCTAAATTTCTGCATGCTCTCCTTAGATAATCTCACCATATTTTTTCGTATGCATGTCAGATATTGTACACAGTCATACTGAACATGTAGAGAAAAACAGAAGAGTTTTGCGCGGCAATACAATGTCATGCAGGCATCGCTCCATGGTGGGTTCAATGGCAAACCCTCCCCACCCCTCTCCAGATTGTAATCCAGAGGAAGATATCTGTTCTGAGGCGGATTCGGACGCCGCTGACCACTCCTATTTACCCCCCCCCCCCCCAAGGTGTTTGCTCTACCTTGGCATGATGATGTTAGTCATATCATGCATATGTTGCCTTGCAGTGCCTACTTTTGACATCATATATGTCATCTGCTTAGTTTAGACATGTTCTATAATGCCACCTATTTAGTTTCTATATCATATATGGGAATTATGCAGTCTCATGTCTTTTAGCCAGCCATAATATATGTGAAATGTGCAATGCCATCCTGTTTAACCAGGCATCATATATTTGAATGATGTCTTGCCCATCCTTTTCTTCATTACATTTACATTTGTCGACAATGTTTGTACATTAAACTACTCTTCCTGTGAATCAGCCATTTGGGTGGGAGATGGAAAAATCTAGAGTGAAAACAAGACCTTCAGAGCAGACAGTGCTACCTGTCGAAGCAAATCTCTTGTTGGGTCCCGATAGCTCCTCAGAGATGGATTCAGAGATAGATGACCAGTCCTATTCCCCCACTGAGGTGTATGCTCTAACTTGGCATGGTTATACTGCTCATATCATGCATACGGTGTCTTGCATTGCATAGTTTAGACATCATATACACAATATTCAACACCATGTTCTTAGTTCAGACATCATATCGAATGCCCTCTATTTAGCATATAAATCACATGTGTGAATTAAATGATGCGATCCTGATTACTTAGATAACACGTAGGTGAATTATGTCATGCGATCATGTTTAGTTATTCATCATATCTTTGAATTATGTTATGCTATGCTATCCAGTTTAGATAGACATCATATATGTGAAATTATGTCATGCTATCTGTTTTAGTTAAACAATATACATGCCAACTATTTCATGCCCTCTTTTTTCCACACTATCTATTGCATCTGTCTCTCATACAATGTCTGTACATTCAACTATGTTTCTTGTTTATCAGCCATTTGAATTGGAGCGGGTGATGCCAGTATCTAGCGGACTAAAAACACGGTCTTCAAATAAAACAGTGCTACCTCTTGGTGGAGATAGCACCCCGGTTGTACATGCACAAGAACCAGCCCTACCACACATAACCCAAACTCTCGCAGATTGCACCCCTACTACGATGGACAGAGAACCAGCTTCACCCAATCTAACCCCAACCCCAGCCAATAGTAACCCAATTCCTGTTGACACTGCACCATCTCCACCACAAAGCTCCCAAACAACAGCAGTTAGTAAGGTAGCTCCAGTGCCCAAAGGGCCAGTACTATCACGGCGAACCCCAACTCCACCAATTAGTACGCCTATTCCTGTGGAGGAAGCACAACCAGCTAGTCGTAGTTTAGCATCTATCGCATTTGATGTTGTTAAATCGTATGTGCGTATCTTCCCATCTTGGAAATATTATACTGAAGATGAAGGAAAATGCCAGTTGCAGGTGTTTGTCCAGGAGTTATGTGTAAGTAATGTTATTCATGGCAATTACTTTGCTTCGTCCCATACATCCTACCTCCATGATGGTTATAATACAGCAAATTTTCCCATTTTTCTCTATAGAGAAGGACCGATTTGGAAACTCAGGATGAGGTAACCTGTGCTAATACCTCTGCTATCTTCAAGAATGCTTGGTGGCAGTATCGGAATTACCTGAAGAAAACGTACTTCACCGGCAAAGAAACTCATCAAATTCCCTTACGTGCTCCTGAGACACATTTACAGGACGATGACTGGGAACGCCTTGTTCTATACTGGTCCCGAACCAAGAATATGGTAAGGTCTAGGAGCTCATTTTCTATTTTTAATTATTATATTCTTGCATCTTACTGTACTCTGTTCATGTAGAACAAGTGCCTTAACCTGAAGAACAACTGTTCCAATTTAAGATTCCATTGCTACCATAGGACATAGATATATGTTTGTTTGATGCTTTTATTATGTACTAGTACTTGGCAATAGAAGACTTGGTAGTTTAATCCTGTCCACCTTACTAATGAACTGGTTCACCGAAATGAGTTTCATATACTAGTACATGCTAAACTTGTTATGTGTCTGCTTGTTTCTTCTTTTAGAATGCTGACAGAATATTGGGGAAGAGTGCCTTATTAAGCAACGGTAAAGGAAGTAATGCAGATAAGGTTCGGGACAGTGACACATCCTGTCTTGGTTTAGTGTTGGAGTTACTAGCTACTACCGCTTGCACAAGCTATTCAAACTCACTGTCTGAATCAGTTCAGTTTCTTGAGTCTCAACTACAAGCTGAAAGACATCGATCAGCTGTGTTGCGACAAGAAGTGGAAGGACTGCGGAAGTCCCTGGAGCATTCAGATGCATTCTTTCGTGTGCAATAACAAGCGTTGGAGGATTTTAGCACCAAACAGGACAAAGCTAATCAGCTTGCTAAGCTTATTACCAGCATGGTGGATACCCAGGATAATGTTTCTTGAGCTCTTCTGAAGTTGTTTCAGTTATGCTCTTGTTTTGCTGTCGTGTTTATGCACTGGTGGCCAATTTTGACGGCCAGTGTATATGATATGCTTCTTTGTTCCCTATATTTGCACTGGTGGCGAACTTTGATGCCCAGTGGATGTAATATGTGTAATAGCCGTGATAGCCTAGCGTTAGTTGCTTGCTTATTTATTTCCTTGTTGTCTTGTTTATTTGTTTGCTTGTAGTCATTGCAGTTCTTTTTCCACGGTTAACTAGTGGCTGCAATAACCTATTTTTAAAACTAGGCCACAATAACCATGGGCTAATATTTACTATAGTGACACTAGGCCTCCTACGGGCCGTAGAAACAGTGGGCCTCCTACGGGCCGTAGAAACAGTAGGCCTTCTACGGGCCATAGAAACAATGGGCCTTCTACGGGCCGTATCATCAATGGGCCTTATACGGGCCGTATGATCAATTGGCCAAACATGGGCCAATAACAGGCCGCAATATGGCCGTAAATGGGCTAGAGTTGGAATCGTCCGTTCATGGGCCGACCGTAACGGGCCATCGTTAATAGGCCGTATTTGATGACGCTATGAAAATGGCCCAACGTATTAACGGACCACAAACGGGCCGACTGTAACCACGGGCTGAATTTGGCCCACAAGCAGAAAATGACAGTAACGGGCCGTAAGTAAACGAATGCTGGAAATGAGCCCAAGAATAAATGGGCTCTGAGAAGGCCGAAAGATAACATGGGCTGGAAACGGCCCAACGGAATAACGGGCTGTTAATGGGTATAAAGTGACACACTGTTCATTACGAGCCAGTTTCACCACGGGCCATTAATGGGTGTAAAGTGATACACTGTTCATTACGGGCCAGTTTCACCACGGGCCGTTAATAGGCCAAAAGTTACATAGGGCCTCATATGGGCCGAAAGACATCATGGGCCATACATGGGCCAGAAGTGAAAACGGGCTGGAATCATATTGGATGTCCTAGATGACGCTACTGGGCCTAATTCGGATAGGGCGTAACGGGCCTTGGGTTAGCGGGCTGTAAATGGGCTATATGCGAACAGGTCGTTAACAGGCTTTACATGGGCCGGCCCGCCACCTTTTGACCAAGTCAAACGGGCTGACCTTTTCACAGGAATGGGCCTCTGTTGGGCCGTGCCACGTGTCAATGTATCATAGGCGCCTATCTGACCCACTGACGAGCTGACACGTGTTTCGTCCGGCCAATAAGAATTTTACACGTGGAAATTTCCCATTGGTCGGGGCTGTTAACGGGTTATCGGATCCAAAACCCGACCCGATAGCTTAACGTCGTTCCGTTATGGTGGATGCCATGTGTCGGTCACCCTTGACGAAAGCACTTTTGTGACGCATGATTTATTGTCATGGAAGTGGACACTTCCGTGATGATAATTTTGGTAATGTCATGGAACACTTCTACGACAGCACAGGTATGACTATCTTGATTCTGTCATAAATTTGTCATGGATGTACATGCATGACAAAAAAGTGACCTACTGTGACAAACACATATCATCACGGAAGTGTATTTTTTTTGTAGTGTGTCCTTAAGATCCTTGTGATAAATTTTGCCAATGTGTCCAATGGCGATATGGGCTGCCATGCTCTTTCCTAGACTCCAGGTTGGTGCATCAAAGAAAAACTCTATGGCCACAATTACTGGTGTGAATGTCCTTCCTGGAACTTGAACTCGAATCATCCAATGTTCCTCTTCTGGTAAAGTGGTGGTGTAGGTCTCGGTGAAGCTTGGTATTCCAATGTTTAGGTATCTAGTGACTTCCTTTAAGTGTCGCCCAAAGGGTGTGTCTTCATCCGGTTGTGCAAACTTGTTCCTCGTGCCCGCCATCCTATAGAGTAGAAAATGGAGAGGAGTCAGAAATGAGTAGAGAATAGTGACCTATGGCTTATCTCAGTGGTCATGTCCTACATTCAGCGTGCGCTCTGATACCATCTCGTAACGATCCGACCTCAAACGGTCAAATCTCTGTGCATAAGTGTCATCCCTGGATCGGTAATGCTGACACACACAGTACTTGAAGGATTTATAAGAGAGTGGCAATCACATACTTATTACATCGAATGTCTCAAAAGAGAACTTATTACAATAAATATGGCTTAAGGCCATCTATATACGATAACAGCGGAAGACTTGGAAGATAAAGTGAGTCCATCAACTCCAACGGCATAGCTGAGTGCACAACAACGACCTAATGCACCTTACTCTCGTCTGAAAAGTCTGCAACATGATATGTTGCAGCCCAAAAACGGGTCAGCACATGGAATATGCTGGCAATATAACACAGTAGAGCAATGAAACAAGTAAATACTATCACTATATGCATATATGGCTGGTGGAGGCTCTATGGTTATAATGTTTTTGCGAAAAGCCAATTTTTTGCTACAACAAAGGAATATATCTTATTTAACTATCATGGTAGTTGTTAAACATTGAGAAGGTTCCTCCAACTCAATCCCCATTAAGCAGTATTAACAATCCAACATATTAATTTAGAGTGATGAGATCAACATGATAATCCAAGAACCAGATACTCAAGATGTCCATAACCGGGGACTCGACTAATCATGATTAGTTTGTACACTCTGCAGAGGTTTGTGCACTTTTCCCCACAAGACCCGATCTCCTCCGTTGGATTTCTTGCACTACATGGTGTTTGAGAAACGGATGACCGAGACACAATCTTTCAGAAACATTAACTCTTTACTCTAGGTAGACAGTTACACTTACTTTCCCCTACATATGCTAGCCTACCACTTAAAGAGGTCATGCAACATACTCAACTATGCTAGAGCCCATAATAGCTTGTGGCTGCACACGGAAGTTTCTAGCATGAATAATCTTATGATCCCTTTGAGCCTAGGTGGCGAACCATAGGATGATCACACAGGTGCTCCGGGATATCCTAGGACAACACTGGATTCTCCAGGTGCCCGTAACCAATCCACCGAGATGTGTATTTAAGTGGCCACCTTAAGTTAACCATTAATTAACAAATCTCACATCTGTCATGGATACACTCAAACCCAATCCACGTCTACAAGCATAGCATGGCAATAAATAGCATAACGTAGAAGTAACTCCTAGGGGTTTGATAATAAAAGGGCAATATGTTCTACCTCATCAACTACTTCCCAAAACCCACATGTTAAGAGATCCTACTCATGCAATGTTTGAGGGTTGAAACTAATGCATAAAACCGGGTAATAAAGGGGTATGATCAATGTGTTACTTGCCTTGCTGATGATCCGCAAAACCTAGTGACTCGTACTAGCACGCTGCGCACTCCGGGAATTCTATCGCAAACAAAAAATAGCATACGTAAGCACTCCAACAAATATGCAAGGGGAAAACTTCAAATAAGAAGATCCAAACTGAAAGTTCAACTGAAGAGGTTCGATTTGCAAAAAGAATCGATCAAAACGGAGATACGGAACTGAAACTACAGTCAAAAGAACTTTGAATACAATTCTGCTTGCAACCAAATTTTAATTTGACAAAAACCTTGTTCAAGTTGATTAAAAAGAAAGAGGGGTTCTAGATGAAGATTTTGGCGTTGGTTTCACTGGATTTGGACAAACAGTTAAGAAACGGTGAGGGTTTGAAGATCAGGGGCTAATCTGCGATAAAAATCATCGCGGATAGGTCCCTGGCCAAAAAATAAAATAAAAAGAAAAGACTAATGAAAGAACGTCCGCTGTCTGAACCTAACCGGCGAACAATGTTCGTTAAAACGAATGAACGGACGAACGTCCGCTAAATAAATAAACCAACGAAAACAAAAAAACGCATCTAGGGTTTTAAAAGAAAAACCGGCGGTTTACCTAAAAACCAAAAAAAACTGGGCGGATCGGATCGGATGGATCGGTGGCGGCGGCGGCGGGTTAGGGTTCAGGCGGCAGCGGGCTCTGGTGGGCTGGGGGCGTGGCCTCGGCCGGCTTTTAAAGCCTCGCTGTACGGAGTCCGGCTCGTGCACGGCCCGTTAGGTCGGTTCGTTTTTTTAAACGGTTCCGCCAAGAAAAATCCTAATTAATTAAATAAAAATCTAAAAATGCCGAAACAAATTTTCACCGTCTAAATAAAATATTTAGAACAAAGTGAACATTTATTTGGCCTAAAAATGCAATTTTGAAAAATGCATATTTTTCTAATTCAAATAAAATAGCAACAAAATCCAATTAAAATATTTATTTGATTTTAATATTTTCTTCTAATATTTCATTTATTTTGGAGAAGTGATATTATCCCCTCTCATATATTTTTAATATGAAATATTTTCAGAGAGAAAAATAATAAAACCAAAATGATCCATTTTTTTAATATTTGAGAAAAATTCAAATATGAAAATAATAAAATCCCCAACTCTCTCTGTGGGCCCTTGAGTTGCTTAGGATTTTAGGATCACAAAACCAAAATGCAAATAAAATATGATATGCATATGATGACCTATGTATAACATTCCAAATTGGAAATTTGGGATGTTACAGCTATGCTCCATCTTTGTCACACAAAATGTTCAAATCATCCAGAACCCCGATGACAAGCCAAGCAATTGTTTCATACTTTAGTATTCTTAAACTTTTTCAACCTTCACGCAATACATGAGCGTGAGCCATGGACATAGCACTATAGGTGGAATAGAATATGATGGTGGAGGTGGTGCGGAGAAGACAAAAAGGGAGAAAATCTCACATCGACGCGGCTAATCAATGGGTTATGGAGATGCCCATCAATTGATGTCAATGCGAGGAGTAGGGATTGCCATGCAACAGATGCAGTAGAGCTATAAGTGTATGAAATCTCAAACTGAAACTAAGTGGGTGTGCATCCAACTTGCTTGCTCATGAAGACCTCGCGCATTTGAGGAAGCCCATCATTGGAATATACAAGACAAGTTCTATAATGAAAATTTCCACTAGTATATGAAAGTGATAACTCAAGAGACTCTCTATATGAAGAACATGGTTCTACTCTGAAGCAAAAGTGTGGTAAAAGGATAGTAACATTGTCCCTTCTCTCTTTTCTCTCATTTTTTATTTTTTCTCTCTGTTTTCCTCTTTTTTAGGCTTCTTTGGACTCTCTCTTTTTTGGGGGGCTTCTTTGGCCACTTTTATTTTGATAACCTCACATGGGACAATGTTCTAATAATGATGATCATCACACTTTTATTTACTTACAACTCAATATTACAAATCGATACTAGAACAAAGATATGACTATATATGAATGCCTCCGGCAGTGTACCGGGATGTGCAATGATCTAGCGTAGCAATGACATCAAAAAATGGACAAGCCATGAAATCATCATGCTAGCTATCTTACGATCATGCAAAGCAATATGACAATAAATTCTCAAGTCATGTATATGATGATGATGGAAGTTGCATGGCAATCTATCTCGAAATGGCTATGGAAATGCCATGATAGGTAGGTACGACGGCTGTTTTGAGGAAGATATAAGGAGGCTTATGTGTGATAGAGCGTATCATATCACGGGGTTTGGATGCACCGATGAAGTTTGCACCAACTTTCGAGGTGAGAAAGGGCAATGCACGGTACCGAAGAGGCTAGCAATGATGGAAGGGTGAGAGTGCGTATAATCCATTGTCTCAACATTAGTCATATAGAACTCACATACTTATTGCAAAAATCTACAAGTCATCAAAACCAAGCACTACGTGCATACTCCTAGGGGGGTACATTGGTAGGAAAAGACCATCGCTCGTCCCCGACCACCACTCATAAGGAAGACAATCAAAGAAACACCTCATGCTTCAAATTTGTTACACAATAGTTACTATACGTGCATGCTACGGGACTTGCAAACCTCAACACAAGTATTTCTCAAATTCACAATCACCCACTAGCATGACTCTAATATCACCATTTTATATCGCAAAACTATTGCAAGGAATCAAACATATCATATTCAGTGATCTACAAGTTTTATGTAGGATTTTATGACTAACCATGTGAATGACCAATTCCTGTCAACTCTCTAAATAGATATAAGTGAAGCAAGAGAGTTTAATTATTTCT
This sequence comes from Triticum urartu, assembly GCF_056163025.1. NCBI lineage: Eukaryota > Viridiplantae > Streptophyta > Magnoliopsida > Poales > Poaceae > Triticum > Triticum urartu. Next base: position 312,012,517 of record NC_141877.1, read on the forward strand.
ACAAAATATATACCCGCGCTCTAACAAATATAAGTGAAGCAAAAGAGCATTCTACAAATGGCGGTTTTCTATGTGAAGGGAAACAGGCAATCCAAACTTTAAATGATATAAGTGAAGCACATGAAGCATTCTATAAAGCCATACTCAAAAGATATAAGTGAAGTGCAAAGAGTATTCTATAAATCAACCATGGACTATCTCATACCAGCTTGTTGCATCAAAGAAAAGTGAAAACTAAATGCAAAAGATGCTCCAAGATTTGCACATATCACATGAACGAAACGAAACCAGAAACATACCGATACTTGTTGAAGAAAGATGGGATGCCTTCTAGGGCATCCCCGAGCTTAGACGCTTGAGTCTCTTCGAATATTTACTTGGGGTGCCCCCAAGCTTGAGCTCTTGCCTCTCCTCCTTCTCCTCATATCGAGGCATCTTCGATCTTTGATCACTTCATCCACACAAAACTCAGCAGAAAGCTCGGTAAGATCCGTTAGTATAATAAAGCAAATCACTACTCTAAGTACTATTGCAAACAAATTCATATTTTGTTTTTGCATTGTAGCTACTGCAATATAACTTTTGCACCGCTTAATCCACTGATAGAAATTGATAGTTTCCTCAAAACAAGCAAACGATGCATCAAAAATAAAATCTATCTTAAACAAGACAGTCTGTAGTAATCTAAACATTCACCATACTTATTTTACTCCAATATTATGAAAAATAAAAAATTTGTATAGAAAGACAGTGCAAAAAGTTTCAGAACCGTTTGACGTTCCAGTACAAAATGTAAAATCGCACACTACAGCCAAGGTTTCTGTTTTGCACCGCATAAACCAACAAGCAATGTAAACATCCTAAAGGCAAATCTTGGCACATTATTTTTATGATACAGTGGATTTGTAAAAGGGGATAATTATTTTTGTTGAAAAGTTTCTGTAATCAAGATTCACAAAGTTTCCGTGAGCATGAACAAAGTTCAAGGAGCTCCCACTTTAACAATGCTCGTCTTTCTCACTTTTGCTTTTCTTTTTGAAAAAAATTTAGGTTCCTCTCTTTTTTTTAAACTTTGTAAAAGCACACAGCAGAAATAAATGACTCTCTAAAACTTCCGGGTTGTCTCCCTGGCAGCGCTTTCTTTAAAGCCATTAAGCTAGGCATATAGTGCTCAAGTAATGGATCCACCCGGATCCCAAGGTATATCAAAGCCAATTTTAATTAACAATGATTTGTGATTTAGTAGTGAGCACAAAGTAACATATATCATGCAACAACGAAGTATAACTCTCTTCCTATGCATCGACATGTCGTAAAATAACAATTCATGCACACATAGTAAAGGCCAACGCATAGTATAAACAGTTTCTTGCAATTTTATCATATTGGAAACATGGAGAGGCAGAGATGTAGTTCCTCTCTCGTAATAATTGCAAGTAGGAGCAGTAAGCACATGCATATTATATCTATCAAAATCATCATGTGTAGTAGTAAAATGCAACCCATCAATAAAATCCTTAATAAGGGCAAACTTCTCCGATATAGTGTAGTCGGGAGAATTCAAAAATATAATAGGACTATCATGCGTGGGTGCAATGGCAAAAATTTCATGTTTAACATAAGGAACTATAGCAAGTTCATCTCCATAAACATAATTCATATTGGCATCTTGTCCACAAACATAGCAAGCATCGTCAAAAAGGGATATTTCAAAAGAATCAACGGGATCATAACAATCATCGTAGCATTCATCCTTCGGTAAATTCGAAGGGAAATTAAACAATGTATGGGACAAAGAGTTACTCTCATTAGGTGGTGGGAATGGGTGATCAATCTGCTCTTCCTCCTTTTGTTCTTCGCTCTCCTCCTCATCTTTTTCATCCAATGAGCTCACAATGTAATTAATTTCTTCTTCCATAGACTCCTACAAAATACTAGTCTCTTCTTGGACAACGGAGGAGTCCTCAATATATGGTTTAATATAAGGATTAGAAGCATAATTATTATAGCAATATTTAAGTATGGCCAAATTTTCAGATTTGTAGAGAGTAGTATCACACTCTTCAATAAAAGAAGCAATTTCACAAGTACCCCTAAAAGCAACAAATTCTTCAATTTGTTGAACATCATAGTAATTATAAACACCCTTAGTATATGAAGATACGATTCCATTATCACTAAACTCACATTGGTAAGGAAGGTGTTTCTTAGGGTCTTTAGAACAACAAGTACAATCATATATTTCACATAAATTCCAAGCATAGCACTACAAACGATGAATTTGATCCAGTAAAAGTTTCCCTTTTTCAAATACGCGGTGTCGCACATAACAAGCATGCTCATCTAAATATTTGACCTCAACTAAGCTAGTTGGGGTTTCAGCCCGAGCACATAGGGATCGAAGATGATCCAAGTAAAAAGCTTCAGTAGTGTGATAGATTTTGAGTGGTTCTTCAAGCATTGGTTCAGTAGGTACCACTAATTTTTTTGGTATTTTGTGTTTCCTACACATAACTAAAGATAGAAAACAAGAGCACAAAATAAAAACTACTTAGTGATAAAGCAAACAAGCACACACGAGAATATTCACCCCACGCTATAACTCCCCGAAAACGGCGCCAGAAAAAGGTCTTGATAACCCACAAGTATAAGGGATCAATTGTAGCCTCTTTCGGTAAGTAGGAGTGTCGGACCCAACGAGGAGCTAAAGGTAGAACAAATATTCCCTCAAATTTTATCGACCACCGATACAACTCTACGCACGCCTGACGTTTGCTTTACCTAGAACAAGTATAAAACTAGAAGTACTTTGTAGGTGTAACGGGATAGGTTTGCAAGAATATAAAGAGCACGTAAATAAAAACTAGGGGCTGTTTTAGGTAAAGAAGCAATAAAGTTAGTATAGCGAGTGTGGAGAAGTGGTGGTAGGAGTTGCGAAATTGTCCTTAAGCAATTGACTACTTTACTAGACCGATAACAAGTTTTATGTGGGAGAGGCCACTGCTAGCATGTCATCCCTGAGTTGGAATTCTATGCACTTATGATTGGAACTATTAGCAAGCATCCGCAACTACTAATGTTCATTAAGGTAAAACCCAACCATAGCATTAAGATATATTGGTCCCCCTTCAATCATGTATGCATCAATTTCTATGCTAGGTTGAAGCTTCTGTCACTCTTGCCCTCCAATACATAGTCCTATCAACATACAACTAACCCTATGGTGTGACCCATGCGCGCGCTCATATGATGGGCACCAAAGGACAGCAACATAACCACAAGCAAATTAAACCAATCATAGCAATTCACCAATTACCGATAGGAGAACAAAAATCTACTCAGACATCATAGGTTGGCAACACATCATTGGATAATAATATGAAGCATGAAGCACCATGTTCAAGTTGAGGGTACATCGGGTTGCGGGAGAGTGGACCATTGTAGATAGATGGGGGAAGGTGATGAAGATATTGGTGAAGATGACGGAGGTGTTGGTGTAGATCGCCATCACATGATGATGGCCCCGGCGGCGTTCCGGTGCCACCGGGAGAGAGGGGGAGAGAGCCCCCCTTCTTCTTCTAACTTGACCTTCTCCCTAGATGGGAGAAGGGTTTACCCCTGGTCCATGGCCTCCATGGCGGCGGAGGGGTGAGAGCCCCTCCGAGATTGGATCTGTCTCTCTGTCTCTCTCTGTTTCTGCGCTCTAGATTCTGGCCTTTCACTGTTTCTTATATTCCCGGAGATCCGTAACTCCGATTGGGCTGAAATTTTAACACAATTTTTATCTAGATATTGGCTTTCTTGCAGCGAAATAAGGGCACCAACCGCCTTACGGGATGGCCACGAGGGTCAGGGGCGCGCCCACCCCCTAGGGCGCGCCCCCTGCCTCGTGGCCCCCTCGGGCATCGTCTCGCATTGATTCTTCTTCCCAAAAATCAAATATATTCCAAAAAAAATCTTCGTAAGTTTTTATCCCGTTTGGACTCCATTTGATATGGATTTTCTGCGAAACAAAAAACATGCAACAAACAGGAATTGTCACTGAGCACTGGATCAATATGTTAGTCCCAAAAATAGTATAAAAAGTTTCCAAAAGTATATGAATGGTGTATAATATAGGCATGGAACAATAAAAAATTATAGATACGACGGAGACATATCAAACGGGTATGCCACATTCAGAGCCATATGTGTTTTGCAAATTTTCTATGTCTACAATGCTCTGCATGGAGCTACTCTAGCTAATTGCTCCCACTTTCAATATGTATCTAGATTGAGACTCAGAGTCATCCGGATCGGTGTAAGAGTTTGCATCAATGTAACTCGTTACGATGAACTCTTTATCACCTCCATAACCGAGAAATATTTCCTTAGTCCTCTTAGGTAACTAAGGATAACTTTGACCATTATCCAGAGATCCATTCCTGGATCACTATTGTACCCCCTTGCCAAACTCATGGCAAGGTACACAATAGGCCTGGTACACAGCATAGCATACTTTATAGAATCTATGGCTGAGGCATAGGGAATGACTTTCATTCTCTTTCTATTTTCTGCCATGGTCGGGTTTTGAGTCTTACTCAACTTTACACCTTGCAATACAGGCAAGAACTCCTTTGACTGTTCCATTGTGAACTACTTCAAAATCTTGTCAAGGTATGTACTCATTGAAAAAACTTACCAAGCATCTTGATCTATCTTTATAGATCTTGATGCCCAATATGTAAGCAGCTTCACCGAGGTCTTTCTTTGAAAAATCCTTTCAAACACTCCTTTATGCTTTCTAGAAAATTCTACATCATTTCCAATCAACAATATGTCATTCACATATACTTATCAGAAAGGCTGTAGTGCTCCCACTCACTTTCTTGTAAATACATGCTTCACCACCAGTCTGTACAAAACTATATGCTTTGATCAACTCATCAAAGCGTATATTCCAACTCCAAGATGCTTGCACTAGTGCATAGATGGATCACTGGAGCTTGCACATTTAGTTAGCACCATTAGGATTGACAAAACCTTCTGGTTGCATCATATACAACTCTTGTTTAATAAATCCATTAAGGAATGCAGTTTTGACATCCATTTGCCAGATTTCATAAAATGTGGCAATTGCTAACATGATTCGGATAGACTTTAAGCATCGATACGAGTGAGAAAATCTCATCGTAGTCAACACCTTGAATTTGTCAAAAAAATTGACAAGTCGAGCTTTGTAGATAGTAAGACTACTATGAGAGTTCGTCTTCCTCTTGAAGATCCATTTATTCTCAATGGCTTGCTGATCATCGGGCAAGTCCACCAAAGTCCACACTTTGTTCTTATACTAGAAAAAGAGCACGTGCGTTACAACAGGAGAAAAAACACAACACACACTCTTAACCCAACAACCATCACTCAAAACCACAAATAGGTCCATCTCCTTTATTTTAGAGAGGCATCATATTTGTATTGCCACTTATCCTCCTTCTCACCCTCGCCGGTGGTGGACTCAGTGTTCACACAAACCAAAACATGCTTGAATGTGGTTAATCCTAAGGCGTCGCTCTCTCCCTCTCTCCTCCCTCCCTTTCTCTCTCTCTCTCTCTCTCTCTCTCTCGCTTTCTCTCACACTGGCCATGATAAATCTGTTGTTTTCCCCTGTGACATTTTTAGATGTATGCATGTGTAGTTATCGATGTTTTCTTTTCCCTATATGGTTATAGTGGGTGTTTATTTGCAATCCAAATTTTTGCGGGTACGAAAGAAAAACGGATCATGCACTATAGATTATAATTTTGCTTCCAAAATAATATTTAAAAAATAGTCAACAGGTAAAATTAACATCATATTCAGATTTCACATGTTTTTCTAATCAAATTGCATATATAACCTGTTAAAATCGGAGTTATGGTCTAGAAGATACTGATAATTTAGAAAACCATTTGTTTGACTTTAATATCTTCTAAAATAATATTTAAAAATACTTAACAGGTTAAAAAAATCTCATATTCATATTCTACATAATTTTCTAATCAAATTTCATATATAACTTGTTTAAATCAGAGTTATGATCTAAAAGATATGGATGATTTAGAAAATCATTTGTTTGAGTTAAATATGACACGGAGATGAATTACCTAAAAGTTTAGGGGAGTTTTCAAAAAAAATGTAAAATAATGATTCAAGTGACTTAAGTCCGGATTGCGGGTTGATTTCAAGGAAATACAGGGTCTTTTTTGTAAAACGGTAAAATAATGGTTCGGCTGACTTAAGTCCGGACTGCGGGTTGATTTCAAGAAAATACATGGGCTTTTTGCAAAATGGTGCGACGGACGACCATAAACCCAATTTCTTTATTATTAGGTAGAGATATGGATCCTATCTTAGATTTCATGGCCTCAAGCCATTTTATCGGAATCTGTGCTCATCATCGCTTCCTCATAGTTCGTAGGTTCGCCATGGTCTAATAACATGACTTCCAGGATAGGATTACCGTACCACTCTGGTGCGGAACGTGCTCTGGTTGACCTACGAGGTTTGGTAGTAACTTGATCTGAAGTTTCATGATCATCATCATTAGTTTCCTCTCTAGTTGGTGTAGGCATCACGGGAATGGTTTTCTGTGATGAGCTATTTTCCAATTCGAGAGAAGGTACAATTACCTCATGAAGTTCCACTTTCCTCCCACTCACTTCTTTCGAGAGAAACTCCTTCTCTAGAAAGGATCCATTCTTAGCAACAAAGATCTTGCCTTCAGATCTATGATGGAAGGTGCACCCAACAGTTTCTTTTGGGTATCCTATGAAGACACATTTCTCCGATTTGGGTTCGAGCTTATCAGGCTGAAGCTTTTTCACATAAGCATCGCAACCCCAAACTTCAAGGAACGACAACTTAGGTTTCTTGCGAAACCACAGTTCATATGGTGTCGTCTCAACGGATTTAGATGGTGCCCTTTTTAACGTGAATGCATCTGTCTCTAATGCATAAGCCCAAAACGATAGTGGTAAATCGGTAAGAGACATCGTTGATCTCACCATATCTAATAAAGTACAGCTATGGCGTTTGGACACACCATTACGTTGTGGTGTTCCAGGTGGCATGAGTTGTGAAATTATTCCACATTGTTTTAAATGAAGGCCAAACACGTAACTCAAATATTCGCCTACGCGATCAGATCGTAGAAACTTTATTTTCTTGTTACGATGATTCTCCACTTCACTCTGAAATTCTTTGAACTTTTAAATGTTCCAGACTTGTGTTTCATTAAGTAGATATACCATATCTGCTCAAATCATCTGTGAAGGTCAGAAAATAACGATACCCGCCGTGAGCCTTGATACGTCTCCAATGTATCTATAATTTTTTATTGTTGCATGCTATTATATTATCTGTTTTGGATGTTTAATGGGCTTTAATTTACCTTTTTATATTATTTTTAGGACTAACCTACTAACCAAAGGCCGAGTGCAAATTGCTGTTTTTTGCCTATTTCAGTGTTTCGCGGAAAAGGAATATCAAACGGAATCCAAACGGAATGAAACCTTCGGGAGAGTTATTTTTGGAACAAACGTTATCCAGGAGACTTGGAGTGGACGTCAAGAAAGAAGCAAGGAGGCCATGCGGTAGGAGGGCGCGCCCCCACTCTCGTGGGCCCCTCGCAGCTCCATTGACGTACTTCTTCCTCCTATATATACCCATATACCCCGAAAACATCCAGGAGCACCACGAAACCCTATTTCCACCAACGCAACCTTCTGTACCCATGAGATCCCATCTTGGGGCCTTTTCCGATGCTCCGTCGGAGGGGGAATTGAATGCGGAGGGCTTCAACATCAACACCATAGCCTCTCCGATGATGTGTGAGTAGTTTACCACAGACCTTTTGGTCCATAGTTATTAGCTAGATGGCTTCTTCTCTCTCTTTGGATCTCAATACAAAGTTCTCCTCAGTTCTCTTGGAGATCTATTTGATGTAATTATTTTTGCGGTGTGTTTGTCGAGATCCGATGAATTGTGGGTTTATGATCAAGATTGTCTATGAACAATATTTGATTCTTCTCTGAAATCTTTTATGCATGATTTAAATATCTTTGCAAGTCTCTTCGAATTATCAGTTTGGTTTGGCCTACTGCATTAATCTTTCTTGCAATGGGAGAAGTGCTTAGCTTTGGGTTCAATCTTTCGGTGTCCTTTCCCAGTGACAGCAGGGGCAGCAAGGCACGTATTGTATTGTTGCCATCGAGGATAAAAAGTTGGGGTTTATATCATATTGCTTGAGTTTATCCCTCTACATCATGTCATCTTGCCCAATGTGTTACTCTGTTCTTATGAACTTAATACTCTAGATGCATGCTGGATAGTGGTCGATGTGTGGACTAATAGTAGTAGATGCAGAATCGTTTTGGTCTACTTGTCGCGGACGTGATGCCTATATACATGATCATGCCTAGATATTCTCATAAGTATTCGCTTTTCTATCAATTGCTCGACAGTAATTTGTTCACCCACCATAGAATTTGCTATCTCGAGAGAAGCCACTAATGAAACCTATGGCCCCCGGGTCTATCTACCATCATATTATTTTCATATCAATTTGCTATTTCTATTACCATTTGTTTTTGCAATCTTTATTTTTCAATCTATATCATAAAAATACCAAAAAAATATCTTATTATCTCTATCAGATCTCACTTTCGTAGGTGACCGTGAAGGGATTGACAACCCCTTTATCGCATTGGTTGCGAGGTTTTTGTTTGTTTGTGCAGGTACTAGGTGACTTGTGTGTTACCTCCTACTGAATTGATACCTTGGTTCTCAAAAACTGAGGGAAATACTTACGCTACTATGTTGCAAAACCCTTTCCTCTTCAAGGGAAAACCAACGCATGCTCAAGAGGTATCAAGAAGGATTTCTGGCGCCATTGTCGGGGAAGTTGCATCAAGTCAAGACATACCAAGTACCCATCACAAACTCTTATCCCTCGCATTACATTATTTGCCATTTGCCTCTCGTTTTCCTCTCCCCCACTTCACCCTTGCCATTTTATTCGCCCTCTTTTCCGCTCACCGCCTTTTAGTTCGCCTCTTTTTGCTTGCCTCTTGCTTGGTTGTGTGTTGGATTGTTTGTCACGATGGCTCAAGATAATATTAAATTGTGTGACTTTTCCAATACCAACAATAATGATTTTATTAGCACTCCGATTTCTCCTCTTTCCGATGCTGAATCTTGTGAAATTAATACTGCTTTGTTGAATCTTGTCATGAAGGATCCGTTTTCTGGCCTTCATAGTGAAGACGTCGCTACCCATCTAAACAGCTTTGTTGATTTGTGTGATATGCAAAAGAAGAAAGATGTGGATAATGATATTGTTAAATTGAAGCTATTCCCGTTTTCGCTTAGAGATCGTGCTAAAACTTGGTTTTCCTCTTTGCCTAAAAATGGTATTGATTCATGGAATAAGTGCAAAGATGCTTTTATCTCTTAGTATTTTCCTCCGCTAAGATCATCTCTCTTAGAAATGATATTATGAATTTTAAGCAACTTGACCATGAGCATGTTTTACAAGCTTGGGAGAGGATGAAATTAATGATACGTAATTGCCCTACACATGGTTTGAATTTGTGGATGATCATACAAAAAATTTATGCTAGATTGAATTTTGCCTCTAGAAATCTTTTAGATTCGGCTGCGGGGGGCACTTTTATGGAAATCACCTTAGGAGAAGCTACTAAACTCCTAGATAATATTATGGTTAATTATTCTCAATGGAACACCGAAAGATCTACTAGTAAAATGGTTCATGCTATAGAAGAAATTAATGTTTTGAGTGGAAAGATGGATGAACTTATGAAATTGTTTGCTAATAAAAATGTTTCTTCTAATGCTAATGATATGCCTTTGTCTACTTTGATTGATAATAATAATGAATCTATGGATGTGAATTTTGTTGGTAGGAACAATTTTGGTAACAACGCGTATAGAGGAAACTTTAATCCTAGGTCGTTCCCTAGTAATTCCTCTAATAATTATGGTAATTCCTACAACAACTCTTATGGAAATTTTAATAAGATGCCCTCTGATTTTGAGACTAGTGTTAAAGAATTTATGATTTCTCAAAAGAATTTTAATGCTTTGCTTGAAGAAAAATTGCCTAAGATTGATGAGTTGGCTAGGAACGTGGATAGAATTTCTCCTGATGTTGATTCTTTGAAACTAAGATCTATTCCACCTAAGCATGATATCAATGAGTCTCTCAAAGCCATGAGAATTTCCATTGATGAGTGCAAAGAAAGAACCGCTAGGATGCATGCTAATAAAGATTGCTTTATGAAAGCGTGGTCTTCTACTTTTCATGATAATAATGATGAAGATCTAAAAGTGATTGGTGTGTCTCCTATTAAATCTTTGTTTGCCAATATGGATCTTGATAAAGACGGGACTGGAGATGAGTCAACTTTAGTTAGAAGGCGTCCCGATGATTCGGAGTTTTTAGATCTTGATGCAAAAATTGGTAAAAGTGGGATTGAAGAGGTCAAAACTTTACATATCAATGAACCCACTATTTCGGATTTCAAGGAATTTAATTATGATAATTGCTCTTTGATAGATTGTATTTCCTTGTTGCAATCCGTGTTAAATTCTCCTCAGGCTTATAGTCAAAATAAAGCTTTTACCAAACATATCATTGATGCTTTAATGCAATCTTATGAAGAAAAGCTTGAATTAGAAGTTTCTATTCCTAGAAAACTCTATGATGAGAGGGAACCTACTATTAAAATTAAAATTAAATATCATGAATGCTTTGCTTTATGTGATTTGGGTGCTAGTGTTTCCACGATTCCAAAAACTTTGTGTGATGTGTTAGGTTTCCGTGAATTTGATGATTGTTCTTTAAATTTGCATCTTGCGGATTCCACTATTAAGAAACCTATGGGAGGATTAATGATGTTCTTATTGTTTCAAATAGGAATTATGTTACCGTAGATTTCATTGTTCTTGATATAGATTTCAATCCTAAATGTCCTATTATTCTTGGTAGACCCTTCCTTAGAACGATTGGTGCAATTATTGATATGGAAGAAGGAAATATTAGATTCCAATTTCCGTTAAAGAAAGGAATGGAACACTTTCCTAGGAAGAAAATTAAATTACCTTATGAATCTATTATGAGAGCCACTTATGGATTGCATACCAAACATGATAATACCTAGATCTATTCTTGTTTTTATGCCTAGCTAGGGGCGTTAAACGATAGCGCTTGTTGGGAGGCAACCCAATTTTGTTTTTGTTTCTTGTTTTTGTTCCTGTTTAGTAATAAATAATTCATATAGCTTCTGTTTAGATGTAGTTTTATGATTTTAATTAGTGTTTGTGCCAAGTAGAACCTTTGGGAAGACTTGGGGGAAGTCTTTGCGATCTTGCTGTAAAAAACAGAAAGTTTAGCGCTCACGAGATTTGCTGCCATTTTTTTACTGGAGAGTGCGATTAGGTTGATTATTTTTGCAGATGATTAATAGACAAATTCCTCACGTCCACCAATTTATTTCAGAATTTTTGGGGTTATAGAAGTATTTGAAACCTACAGATTACTATAGATTGTTCTGTTTTTGACAGATTCTGTTTTTCGTGTGTTGTTTGCTTATTTTGATGAATCTATGGCTAGTATCGGGGGTATGAACCATAGAGAAGTTGGAATACAGTAGGTTTAACGCCAATATAAATAAATAATGAGTTCGTTACAATATCTTGAAGTGGTGGTTTGTTTTCTTATACTAACGGAGCTCGTGAGATTTTCTGTTGAGTTTTGTGTTGTGAAGTTTTCAAGTTTTGGGTAAAGATTTGATGGATTTTGGAATAAAGAGTGGCAAGAGCCTAAGCTTGGGGATTCCCAAGGCACCCAAGGTAAAATTCAAGGACAACCAAAAGCCTAAGCTTGGGGATGCCCCGGAAGGCATCCCCTCTTTCGTCTTCGTCTATCGGTAACTTTACTTGAGGCTATATTTTTATCATCACATGATATGTGCTTTTCATCGAGCGTCTTGTATGATTTGAGTCTTTGCCTTTTAGTTTACCACAATCAGCCTTGTTGTACACACGTTTTGGGAGAGACACACATGAATCGGAATTTATTAGAATACTCTATGTGCTTCACTAATATCTTTTTAGAGCATGATGGTGGTTTTATTTTATAGAAATTATTGATTTCTCATGCTTCACTTATATTATTTTGAGAGTCTTATAGAACAACATGGTAATTTGCTTTGGCTATAAAATTAGTCCTAATATTATAGGCATCCATGATGGGTATAATAAAAACTATCATAAAAAGTGCATTGAATACTATGAGAAGTTTGATACTTGATGATTGTTTTGAGATATGAAGATGGTGATATTAGAGTCATGCTAGTTTAGTAGTTATGAATTTGAGAAATACTTGTTCTAAAGTTTGTGATTCCCGTAGCATGCACGCATGGTGAACCGTTATGTGATGAAGTCGGAGCATGATTTATTTATTGATTGTCTTCCTTATGAGTGGCGGTCGGGGACGAGCGATTGTCTTTTCCTACCAATCTACCCGCCTACACTACAAAAAAAAGACACATCCGTGACATTTTGGGCTGAACGAATTTTTTTTCTGTCATACATATGACACTTCTATGACGATAATTGTGACAAAACCCGGTATCATCATAGATGTGGTGGGCTCCTACTTCTATGACCAAAAATCATGACAGAAAATGGGCTTTTCGTCCTGGGCGGGCCGGAGACGCAGCTGCATGACATTCTTTGGGCCGTCCATGACGGAAAAAACCGTGGTAGAAGCAAGGGCGAGGAAAATTTTGGGGAGTTCCCAGTTACGGTGGGAGGTCGGGGGCTGAGCGATGCGTGTTTCTCTCATACACGTACGCGCGTGTGTGCGAGGCGTTGGCTCTAACTGAATCCGAGCGAGGCGTTGGGCTCTAACTGAACCCGAGCGATTGCACTGCAGGGTATGCGTTACTGAACTCGAGCGACCGATCGATGGCTGTTAACTGAACCCGATCGAGCGATTCCTTCACTACTACTGCTAACTGAAGCCGATCGATGGGATGAACAGTGAGCGTTGTAGGGGGGTTTGGATGAACAGCGAGCGGTGGCGTTGCCTCTGGATGAACAGGACCCCATGGTGTGGTGGAGGGCTGGATGAACAGTAGACGGTGGAGGGGTGCCCGTGGAGGGGTGGATGAACAGGACCCCAAAGTGTGGAGGGCTGGATGAATAGTAGACGGTGGAGGGGTGCCCGTGGAGGGGTGGTTGAACAGGACCCCGTGGTGTGGAGGGCTGGATGAACAGTAGATGCTGGAGGGGTGCCCGTGGAGGGGTGGTTGAACAGGACCTCGTGGTGTGGAGTGCTGGATGAACAGTAGATGGTGGAGGGGTGGTTGAACAGTACCTGGTGCAGTAGCGCGCGGTGGAGGCTGGATGAACAGGAGCCCGTGGAGGCTGGATGAACAGGAGCACGTGGAGGCTGGATGAACAGGAGCCCGTGGAGGCTGGATGAACAGGAGCCCGTGGAGGCTGGAGGAGGTCGACGGTGGAGATGAACAGTATCCCGTGGAGTCCCGTTTTGCGGTACGCCACACCCCTCCTGATGAACAGGACCCCCGTTTCGACCATAGCGCTCCAACACAAGTTCGTTTCCTCCGTTTTGCGGTACGCCACACCCCTCCCGATCAACAGGACCCCTGTTTCGACCGTAGGAGGTCCGTTTCCTGTGTTTTGCGGTACGCCAGACCCCTCCCGATGAACAGGATCCCGTTTCGAACGTGGCCGGTCGAACACAAGGCCATTTCCTCCGTTCTGCGGTACGCCAGGCCTCGTTTCCATCGCCTGTTCCGTCCAAGCCCTCCTGATGAACACGACGCATTCCATTGCCTCCCCATGAACATGACCCATTCCGTTGCCTCCCCATTAACACCACGCATTCCGTTGCCTCCCCATGAACACGACGACGATGTTGTTTCTCCGTTCCGACCCAGCCATGTACACGAGCCCTGGCCGTACGTATGCGCGAGTAGGCGTTCGAGACCCCGCCCGTATGTACACATACGTGGCCGTATTTTCTTTCTTCCACCCTGGCCGCTGTACGTACGTGTAAATGCTACGTGCGCGCCTCTACTACGACATGTGCGTGCCTCTAGTACGACACGTGCGCGCCTCTACATCGACCAGTATGTATGTACACGTTCGCGACCAGAATGACAACGCTACGTATGCTTCGACCAGGTGGGTCCCGACTGTCAGGCACTTCCTTGCCTGCGAAGATGTAGCTGGTGGGTCCTAGCAGTCAGGGGGAGAATCGTTTTTTTTTGCCCGGACACACTTCCTTGCGTGCGAAGATGTAGCTGGTGGGTCCCAGCAGTCAGGGGGAAATGTTTTTTTCGCGAAATACGGTGTCCCGTCCGATGGGTCCCGCTGTCAGGTGGAGGAATAATTATTTTGCACGTAATAAGGAGGCACTTCCTTGTTGCGGCCGTGGACCTAGCTGTCAGCCTCTCCACGTACAGTCCATGTCCGATGGAAGCCGTTCCTTGACCACGTTGACCATGCCGCGCCGAGAGCACCAGGGCGGTGGACGACGGCGAGGCCTAGGAAGGGGACGACGCGGAGCCGGGGAAGACGCGGCCGTGGATGCCCACGCGTAGAGGAGTACGAGGGTTCACCGGTTCGCTGCGGTGTGAGGCTGCCGTCGCCGCAGAATAACAGGGGGTGTGGGTGAGTAGAGGGATGGCCTGGCCAGCGGTGGGAGTAGTAGGGGGCGGTGAGGCCTCCGTCGCATCGCATCCGGCCACGGGAGGCAGGAGCACGAGGCATGATCGGCGCTGGTTTGGGCGGCTGGAGCAAGAAGACCAGAGGTTGAAGAAGCACTACGGCCGTTGGATGGACATCGTACGGTCACTGGAGCTAGAATCGTGCATATTGACTAAGTTGACAAAGCCCTCCGTCCCTGTCAACTTAGTAGGCCCACAAGTCAGCCTTCCACTATACTGGGTCCCGGCTAATAGGGGGGAGTATTCATTTTTTTTGTGCGTAATAAGGAGGCACTTCCTTGCATGCGAAGATATAGCTGGTGGGTCCGAGCTGTCAGCGGTGGTAACTTTTTTTCGCGAAATACAACGGCCCTTTCGGTGGGTCCCTGATGTTAGGTGGAGGAATCATTATTTTGCGCGTAATAAGAGGCATTTCTTTGCGTGTGGCCGTGGACCCAGCTGTCGGCCTCTCCACGTAAAGTCCACTTCAGATGCATGTCGGTCATTGACCACGTTGACCAGGCCGCGCCGAGAGCACCAGGTCGGTGGACGACGGCGAGGCCTAGGAAGGGAACGACATGGAGGCAAGGAAGACTCGGCAGTTGTTTCCCACGCGGAGGGGAGTACGACTGTACGAGGGTTTACTGGTTCGTCTCCCGTTGCCGGAGAATAACAGCAAGTGTGGGTGAGTAGAGGGATGGCTAGGCCAGCGATGGGAGTACGGTGGGGCGGTGAGGCCTGCGTGGCAGCAGAGCCGGCCGCGGGAAGGAGGGAGCAGGCAGTCCCGCCGGCGCCTGTTTGAGCGGCTGGAGCAGGAAGAGCAGAGATTGAAGAAGCACGACGGCCGTTGGATGGCCATCCAACAGTCACTGCTTC
Organism: Triticum urartu; assembly: GCF_056163025.1. Lineage (NCBI taxonomy): Eukaryota > Viridiplantae > Streptophyta > Magnoliopsida > Poales > Poaceae > Triticum > Triticum urartu. The sequence continues at coordinate 312,028,170 of NC_141877.1, forward strand.
TGCGTCAACCTTTTTTAGGAAAGCCTCAAATATGTGGAAAACAGCATACAACCCATTTGCTAATTCTTAAGGTTTTTTTGGAGCCCATATTCTTTTTGTTAGCATTACAGCCCATATTGTGGCAACGGTTAAAAAATTATATGAAATTTTGCATATTTCATTGCGGTCCGAACTGTTTTTAATCCCAAAATTTCGACTCACATTCAAACTGATTTTAAAAATAAATGTATATCAATATAAAATCTAACAAATTATCCACGCATAAAAATTAATGTAATTTAAAATCTCGTAATGAAAAAAAAAGATATTTGAAACTAATTGCCGGTTTGATGTGTTTTAAAAATGTACAGCCCATTTCTCATTACTGATGGGCCATTTTCTCGACCAGCCGAATGAAAGCTCTCCTCGTCTTGAAAGATTTGCAGCCCAACAGGCCTGACAAAGCGACTTACTTGGCAAATCACAAAAAAACTGGGTTGTGGCCGTGGACCCAGCTGTCAGTCCATTTGTTTTTTTGTCCATTTGGTGGGCTGGGTGAAACAATGATGTAGCATCTATGCAGCCCATTTAAATCCCATTTGCATTTTTCTCGAAAGCCGTGGACTTGCTGAGCTGGGTGAAAATATCATGTTGGGCTAGACGGAGAAATGTTATAAAAACATAAACACATGATTGCACATCAGTAAAATCTTTGCAAGCTTATGTACGCAATCACTAGGAGTTAACTTGCCAAGTTATATATAAACAATTATTATTATTTTGTAAGAACTTTCAACTTATGAAATAAAATATCATTTTAATTTGATGAGTTAATAGTACGTGGGGTATTATTATTTTTTAGGCTAGACGTGGGACAGTTGAGTTGGTTCTAGGGGAAAGTATTCGGAGAAAACTCAGTTTACATCGAAAAAGAAAGTGGGAGAAAATTCAGAGACCTGCTGGGTCCACCTGAGGAGGGGAATATGTTGGGAGGAAGGAGATTCAAAGCACGGCAGCCAAGTGAACTAGTTTTTTTTACGGACAAGTGAACTAGTTTACATACATAAGCAAATTGCCACTAAAAAAGCAATCAGGTTAATGGGTTCTTAAAAGAAATATTTCGGACAAAACAGATAATTACGACACATAGGCTAATGCATGAAACACTCACATGATAAAGGTGCTTATAAACAGATAGAGTACAACATCTAGACCTTCCTGGCACGCTTGATCATGACGTTGCGGCTGTCCGTGTACTCGTCGGTTACGGGAAGCAGACACGCCCTCATGTCCAAGATCTGCATGTACATGTCGTAGCATGCGTATGCGCCCTTGGCCGCGTAGGTTATGTAGGCTAGATTCAGAGGTACCTCCCACGTGTTTAGGTCGTCTTCTTTCATGTTGGTGTATCAGGGGTCGATGATAGTCTCAGCAAGGTCAACCACGGAGTCCTTCTCCTGCCCATTGCTGATGATCTTGTATTGCTTCTGGATGTCAACAAGCTTGTTGCACCAGATGGCCGAATCGTCGCGTTCTTCCTTCTCTCCACCGTAGTGAAGGTGCAGTCGGCGCTGCCGATGAAACGGGCGAATGCTCCAGAACCTGGTGCAGCCATAGGACTGAGGCAAGGCAGAGCTTCACCGAGTCTGTATCGTTGGTGTACATCACATTCAACTTGGTGCAGCCATAGGAGTGAACGGCGAACTCAAAGGGGAACTCCTTGCTGAAGTCCATATCCAGCAGGCTCACCCCTCGGATCGCCATTGGAGTCTCTTTGAGTGAACGAGTGTGTAGGCGGCGGCAGCAGTTCATTTTTCAGCTCTTGGGGAACTGGATTCAACAGTAAGCTGAGTGTGTACAGGCGACAACAGTTACTACCCCTCCCTCGTCCATTGCACGCCCGGCAGAAGATGCACCCTCGGCCACACGTCGGTTCACGAGCGGGTCTGTATTGGTACTGTAATAACAGGAGTTAGTGGTCACTTTACTTAAATTTAATTAGCTTTAATAGAAATTTGTACTTAAAACAAGCAATGCATTCGCTCGTTCTATCAGTGCCACAGGATCAACATGCACAACAATTAGAATTATTATTCTCAGGACGCACACGATCATCACATTTGTCGCACTTTCACAAAGATAATACTACCGAGTTTGAACGGTTTGTTATGGTTGTTGTCCTCTGCATCATCGTGCCGTGTTTCCCAACTTGCAAGATTCAGAACCAACAAATAAGATCCAAATAATAAGTACAACAAAGATGCCTACACATCTCATTGATTCCCAGCTTGCAAGATTCAGAACCAACAAATAAGATCCAAATAATAAGTACAACAAAGATGCCTACACATCTCACTGATTCCCAGCTTGCAAGATTCAGAACCAACCCATTAGAGCCTTTTGATAAAGTGAATATCGGGATTAAATCCATCTTGGATAGCCATGTCATACAATCGGAGAACTTGGCGAATGCTCTTGACCGTCACAACATCTGTAGTTGAGTATTCCTGTTTGCACAGCATGTTTGCACAGCACAAACAAGGAGACATGAGAGCATGATTTCACTTTAATAGCGGCCTCCTTGAACTCAACCTCCAGCTCTACTTGGATGATGTCTTCCTGGAGTTCCATGATTCAATTCATGCGCCTTTTTCTGCAGTTCACCTGAAATGAAGCAAAGATTGCATCATTCAGCTAGCAAGAAGTACTTGCTCTTGTGAGCTGGCAGGTTCTTCTTTAGTAGTTGCACTAAATTGAGGAACGTTAAGGTTGGCTGTCCGGCTCATGTAAGGTGCAACTATAATTTTCTTATCCTTTTGTGCAGTTCCACTAAAATAAAGTGCCATTGTGGTGACAGTGACAGCTCCATCTTGCAAAGGCTAATAAAATGTTGCACGAGATTACTAGCGGAACTTGACGGAGATTTTGGAAACTCCAATCACCATTTTGTGCAGTTCCACCAAAATTGAGAGATGTTGCCCACGTGACATTTTAGTTGAACTGCACAAGACACTCATTCCGAAAAAAGTGTTTTCTGCAGTTCACCAAAAGGTCACAATAGCAACAAGGTGAAATGGATATCCCTATCTGCACAAAAAGATAGAAAGTAAACAGTTGCTGGTCAATAAGAATATATGAAACATGTACAAAATGAAAATAAGCATCTTAATTATGTTCATGGCAATCACGCAAGGATAATAGAAATTTTAAAACGTCAGCGATGCTTCATGTTACCAGAAGCATTACGATCAACAATGAGATTCCTCAAATATGGGATTACTTTAATGGTGGCATTGATTGTTTACCAGACACAGTAAATCAACAGCAGCTAAAGAGTTGGTTTAAGGGCATGGGACCGTGGGGACACCAGGACACTCAGCAACGTAAAGGAGCAACTTACTTATCATACTGGGGAAAACAGAAGGAGTGCCATTGTACTATGTGAGGGCAGCAAAGCTAATCCTGGAGACCTTTTACTATGTGAGGGCAGGAAATCTAATCCTGGAGACCTTTTACTATGTGAGGGCAGCAAATCTAATCCTAAGACCTTTTACTATGTGAGGGCAGCAAATCTAATCCTGGAGACCTTTTACTATGTGATGGCAGCAAATCTAATCCTGGACATACTCTGTTGACATGTCCACCAGCCGCCACTTTCTATCCTTTTTTCAACCAATAATAGATCTGTTCCTTATCCAGTTTGTACTGCGTTTTCCCATTATTTCCCTTTTCAACCAAGAGACCGGTTGGGTATCCGGTCTCTACTACTTTCACCATATTATTTCCTCTTTGAATCAAGTCCTAGATTCATGCTACAACTTTCCCCCCTTTCTTCGTTGTTTGAACAAAGCCCTAGATTCGAATGCATAAAGTAGCTTTACCTCTAATAATACTAAAAATTTAGGTGGCTTTGGAAGAGCTGATGGGAGTAGAAAAAGATGCACATGCAGACACGTGGGGAGTTGGGGCAGTAGAGCAAGGCCGCTTTCGAAGAACTTATACCTGAGGGTCACCGGGATGTCGGCAGCGGCAGGTCGGATCTGCGGACAATACGACAGGGAGGAAGAAGGGTCAGAGGACCTCCCGAGCCGGCCATGTGTCGGAGAGAATGGCACGGGCAGAGGATCGGGCCCCTCCGGCAGCTGTGGGTTTCCTCCCTCGGCGGCGATGACCGCGTGAACGATGCACCTTTTAGTCCTCTACACACGCCGACCGAAGGGATCCGACCGGATCTGTGACCAGTGGTGAGCAGAGAGAAAATGTCACTACCGCTGTCTTGTTTATATCTGGAGAGGATGAGAGAATGAAGAGAGCAACCCTAGTAAAGCAAGCGCTCAGGCCCCTGCGTCCATATATAGTGGAGTGATTATCTTTTTTCTCTCCACAACAAGCGTTTCAATTTGTGTACGTGGCATAAACTTATTTAAGGTGACTACTGTACGACTCCTACTTACTACTAGTAGTACTACAGTATTGTTCACTTGTGCTCCCCGCCCCTCCATTCATTGAACAACCCCACGGGTGAATAAACATACAGTAAGTAATGTATTTATATAGAACGAACAAGCTCGAACTGTTTTCGCGTAGTTAAAAGTTGAGGGCGGGGCTTTTCCTGGGCAGTACGCGCGGCAGTTTTTGGGTAGGGACAGAAGACTATTTTAAAATTTTTTAAACTTCGAGACGGCCACATAGCATGGAGCCGACCCCAACGATTTTAAGCTTACAGGCATGATACACGCTATCCTAGACTACTATACACATGAAACTACCACACGAGCGTCTGGGCTGCGCTTGGCTCTTCGCCTCTTCGGGAAGTCGAACAATGATGGAATACTACTGCACTGGAGGAGTACTACAGTACGCTTCTGGCCATCTGACACCGATTGAACTGCTGCATGTCCACCGCGTGCGGGAGGGAGAGCGTGTAGCGAAAGCTTCTCCTAGTCATGCCAGCCAACACGCTCATGGGCGAGGGAGGGACGCTCCTGCCTTTGCGTGTATGATAGGTGGGCCCTACAGGTGTGTGGCCAACCTGTCATACAACCAAAGGCATGTGCAGTTAAGTCCGCGAGGGAGAGGATAATCAAACTTCTCGTTGATGCACGAGTTGACACGACACATCAAAGCACTGCACTCGATATATTTCAATAATTTGCGTGTGTGACTCCCAGATGCAGAGGCGGGGGGTCATCATCCTCCTTTTCGAGAAAAAATAGACGCGTGTGTGAGAGGACGAGTGTGTGCGTGCACCTCTTCTCTTCCTGTATAACGTACTACTAAACTCAGAGTACAAGTTTTTGTGGGTGGCACGACGGTGCGTGTGAGAAGTCCCGAGAGATAGGTTTAATGCATTAATTGCAATGCATGCATGCATAAAGTACATGCATTGGTCAATTTTCTCTTAATACTTGCATGCAATGATTTAATGCACCTTGGAATCTGAACATGTGTTGGGGACAACCAAATTGAGCCTTATAAAATGGAAAAACTAAAATTTTGAGATAAGCCCTATAAAACCGGAAAGGAGGGAATAGAAAAGAAGTACTCCATCCAGGAATAGTGCCGCACTTCGAAACTAGAACCGTCAATAAATTTTGAGCTTGCGTCTTGTCACATTCCAAATTACTCCACGCTATATTGAATTGCAAACTTGTTCACACCGATCACAACCTAAACGGTTTCCCACTTAGGAGCGTATTAGTACTCGGTTATAAATACTAGTATGCGAAGATGACTGCACATTCCTCCTCAACTCCTCATCCACAAAAACAAACAAGTCATTCAGCATCCTTCCCTTGCGTCTGCCATGGCCAGCGTGAGTTCTGGGTCGAGAGATTGCCACCAGGGAGAGGCGATCATGGAAGCGGAAGCACGGGAGATATCCCGCCTCGCTGCGAGAGCAGCCGACATGTCTCGCCATGCGGAAGTAGCCGCACAGAGGTCCCGCTATGCCGCTGAAGCAGCATGGAGGTCCCGCTGCGCCGTCGATGCAGCAGACTGGTCCGGCCGCGCCACGGAAGCAGCAGAGATGTCCCGCCGCGCCACGAATGCAGTAGAGATGTCCCGCTGCGCCGGGGGCCTGGGAAAATTTCTCGCGGGCATGCGACGACTGTTACAGGTGCATGCATGCGATCGTCCATAGCCAGATGGATCAGATCTCCCGCTCAGCGAGGTTGTAGGACGACATGATAGCCTCGTTTGAACAGGCTACCGGCGTCATCCGACAACTAAGGGGGCAATGAGAGGCTTTGGGCCGAGCGCGACCTGCTAAGGGAGAAGATTGTCCGAAGTGCAGACCTGCAGGAGGAGACTAGTGCCTTGTTGAAGAAACTTATGGACGAGAATGACATGCTCCGCAACGAGCGCCAAAGGCTGGTGGAGGAATCCGTGGATGTTCTCAAGCAGTGTCTTGAGGACACGAAAGAGCTCATTGCCGCTCGCTGCGGAGACTAGTTTCCTGGTTTCTTTTGATGTAACAACCGGTTTAGGATGTGGATTGTGTCGTCGGTTGTGAAATGTTGGGTTCTAGCGCAGATGTTTGGCCTTTGTTGGCCTCTTGGGATGTTGCGATTTCAATCTGGTACCTTTTAGTCCTTCGTGTTAGGCTGGAGTTGTGCTGAACTTCTTGTGAATTGTGGTGGTTTTCAGTAATGAAAATCGGAAGGGGCAAGCCCTTCTTTGATCAAAAAAAATTTAATCATCCTTATATATATATCAGTCTTGCTATAAGTCGCAGTAAATGCTATATAGGTCCGCCGGATCTTACATCAAGATCCGTGCTTTTAGATTTTCTTTTTTCTCTCTTAAATCTCAGTCGAGTGAGACATAGCCACGCCATTAAACAGAGGCTCGGGCGCCATTAATGGAGACCTTGGGAGAGAGGTGGACGACAGATGGAAGTCAAAGGGCTCTCCTCTCGATAAGCACGCGCAGGGGTTTGATCGCACGCCTCTCGTACTCAAATAGCTACCCTGCATGTCACCTCCTAGCTAATAAAAAAGGGGACGCGTGGCGGCACGTAAATGGTACTAGTAAGTAGAATGCCCACGGTTTCAATAATACTTGTGTTTTCGATTGTACCGTGACAACACTTCTTCCAAAATGACTTTGTTGATTGTTAGTGTGTGCGCCTTCGCAAATCGGACTGCAAATTTACCACAGCATGTTGGTGCCATGTCATGGCACCAAGCCAAGTTTCATTATTTTCATGCATGTTTTGGATTTACAGGAATTAAAAAACTAAGTTTCTCAATGTTTCCAACCCAGCCACGACGCCCAGAATTTTGAATTTCATTCCCATTTATTGCATGGAACCTACAAATTTACCCGAGGACACACATGTGATTTTTCAACCAACTTTGGTGCACTGGAACATGTGCTTGTATTTCAAATTTGAATTATGCACACAAAGGTGACACGTTCCCTCCCAGAACCACGAGCCTTCTTGAGAGAAGCTCCAATTTGCAAGAAGCTTATACCAAAATTTGTTCCTATTCGGCCAATTTTTTTACCACGGCATGGTACTACCATGACATGACACGATGCCAGGTTTCATGATTTTAAAACCAAGTTTCTCAATGTTATCGACCGAGCCATGATGCCCAGATGTTTGAATTTTATTCTCATTTTTTGCATGGGACCTACTCCCTCCTTCCATCTATATAGGGCCTAATGTGTTTTTCAAGACAGCCTTTGACTATTGACAAGATTAATAGCACATGAGATGTATACTATGCAAATTATATTATTGGAAGCTCCTTTGCCATACAAAATTGAAGGTATGCTTTGTGTAAGTTGCATGTCATATATTATTGCTCTAACGTTTGGTCAAAGTTAGCCTCGAAAAATGCATTAGGACCTATATGCATGAGAGGAGTCGACTTCAAGAGAATGTGTTTTTTCGAGAGACACCGAGGAAGACTACTATATATTGATGGTGCATGTAGGCGGGAATTAAATTAAGGGATGGTCTTATTGGTTTCGGGGATATATGGGAAGAGTGAGACGTGGGGGGGTGGGGGTAGCTAGAAGGAGATTGTTAAGTGTGAGTGTGTGTTTTACCCATCCAGGCGGAAGTTATGTGCACAAAAGAGGAGAACGATTCGATGTGGCGTTAGGATTGAGGGTAATTAACTACGTATGGAGACATAGAGACCTTGAACGTGCATGTGTGAGAGGTATACATGTATACGTGGATGTGTGTGTGCGCGCGCATGATCGAGATAAAAGAAAGAAGACATAAGTCATAAGATCAACGACATGGGAGAGACGGATCGGTATGGCAATATGCATGCATGTGAGAATGCATGGAAGAAGTCCCAAAAATTGAGCATGTGTTTTTGTCTTTAAGAGATAGTGGCGTGGGCTGGAGCATGCATCTGTGGCGAGCAGAGGGAGTGAGGCGCAACAATTGTGCAAAAGAGACCAACCTATAAATGCATATGTATGGAGAGACATATATAGTGTGGTGATAGGAAGCAAGACTCCGTGCGAGAAAGAAATGTTGACGGAGAAACTACAGATAGATACAGAGATGGAGATGCTAGCTAGAGGGACATCCGCTAGTTTGGGTGTTGGAGATGACCGTCGGGTGGTTCAAAGGGTGAAGTTATATATGTGTGTGAGAGGGCACTTGACTGCATGTAGAGAGAAACATATGTAGTGTGTGTGATAGGAATCAAGAGTGAGGGCGAGAAAGAAGGTTGATGGAGAAATAGATAAATAGAAAGATAAAGATGCTAGCTAGTGTGCGTTAGAGATAGGAGTCGAGTGGATCAGAAGGCTGGGTTATGTGTGTGGGTGTGAGAGAGATAGAGAGAGGGTGCGTGTGAGTCACATACAAACAAATATCAGAGAGAAATGAGATCCAGAGAGACGGAGTTTTGTGTTTGCGAGAGAGAAAGATATTTCACAACGAGAGTGATAGCTAGAGAGACATACGAGGGAATGCAAGATATCTCTAGGGGGAGAGGGTGTGTGTGAGCGACATACAAGAGAACAATGGAGAAATATGAGACCCTGGGAGACAGAGTTTGTGTTTGTGGGTGAGAAAGAGATATTGAAGAGGAAGAGTCGTAGGTTCTCATATCTAAGGAGCGAAAGACATCTCTGTATGAGGGGTGTGCGAGTGGCACACATGGGAATAGTAGAGAGAAGTGAGCCCCCGGGAGACAAAGTTTTGTGTTTGTGTGAGAGAAAGAGATTCCACATGGAGAATCATAGTTAGAGACACATAGCAGGGAGCGAGATATACTTAGAGAGAGATAGAGTGATGAAGGTCGAGGGAGAGAGTACCGTCAGTGTGTTACGAAGATAAAAGATCATTGTCGACATACAGGTAGCACGAGAGATAGCTGAGAGACGATGAACGCGTATAGGTCCAGAGAGATAGTCCTATATAAGCATGAGTGATAGCTATATGAGACGAATATCTGGATTAAAGGGGATTCAAATATTTAAACTGGAGATCACGACATCGATAATATCATAACGCAAATTGGTGTATCAAACATGCATATTCATTTGAATTTCGGCACACATGTAATGTTATATAGTTTATCAATATTGGTGATCCATAGATTCTTCAATTACAAACAATGCATGGTTTATATGCAATTAATGTCTAAACGGGATTACACTATATGTTGCCTGTGTGAAACACATTATACATGTTTGAGAAGTAAAAAAAACCCGCATGAAACACACATTAATTGGAGACAGTTAGCGAGGAATGCATACATTGGATTTCAACATAAAGTGGTTTCAAATATTTGAAAATACAAATTGATGGATACAGCCTTATGAATATGAGATCATGCCATTCGTAAACCATATTTATGTATAAATGGTGTTGTGCTTTTGAAAGTATATATAAAAATGATGTATATAGAATGTAATTCCAATTGAAAATGGATCCTGCCCGAAAAAAATAGAATACAAAAGGGATTCGAATTGAGTTGGCACGGTAAACGTGCACTTTGCAAAATTTGAACGAAGCGGGGAAAGTCGCAGTAACTGCCCGAAACCAAAATCGGTGAGATGGAAATCACTACTGCCTATCCCTGCCACGCAAAGCCTATATGCTGGATTTCTATAGGTTTCGATAGGGGTAGGTTTGTAATTTCACCCAAACGTGACGTAACCACCTCTCACCCGGATTCATACACGGCGGGTGCCAAAACACAGTGTGTCCTTGGCCGAAATCGACTCCTTCCCAATTCATATACATACATGGTGGGTGCCAAAAACAAACTCTCGTCGGCAAATATTCGGTGTATGTGAGATTACCGTCCTATCCCCAACCGACTAGTGTTGCTGTGATGTAGTAGAAATTTGAAACGGGGTCTAAGTTTGTAAATTTCCTTGCATTTGAGACAAGCGCGCCCTGAATACATGGTTCCCCCTTCCTCTCTATCTCCCTTTTCCCCATTCATACTCCGTGGGCGCCAAAACACCCTCTCCACCCCACCCTCGTCGTCCGCCGCCATCCGCCACCCCATCCACCGCCGTCCTCCTCCACCGTGCCAGAGCTGATACCCCGACGCCGCCGTCCATTACAAGAGATCGACCTCTCTCATCCACGGCTTCGGACCGGGATCCTTGCATCCTGTCCTCTCGCTTCATCCCCACCGTCGTCCACCTTACCGGCGCCGCTCCTACGACCGTCTCGTCCATCGCGCCCCGCCGCCACCGTCTACCCTCCTAGATCTGCTTCCACACCGCCGACAGCCATCGCTACTGCAGCACCGTCAAATTCTCAGCAGATGCGTACACGGTGCCGCACCAGAGGCGGTACTCTTTCGTATCTGCTCAACTTATTTATCGCAACAAGAAAATAGATCGCCACTGCTTTACTCTGATTTCTTGTCTTGGTTGCGAAGTTGCCTTTGTCCGGTTTGCACCTTCAGATCCGCCATGGCACGCTCAACACCACACTCGCAATGCTTATGGTTTTCCCCTTTTATATTCCACACTAGTTAAATCACAGTAGACTAAATTTCAAAATTGGGTCAGTCGATTTTTCAGAGCTCGTCGGAGTTCGCCGGTGCGATCGAAGGGGCTCGGGTGGTTGTGGGGCCTCGCCGAACAAAGAAAACTCGACGCGGGTGGGGGTTGGGGTGGGAGTGGGGGTGGGGGTGGCGGAGGAACACGGGAGGTGGGGGCCGGTGGTCCGGCCGGCGGCCCGTGCAGTGTTCTGTATGGGAAGAATCAGAGACGAGGAAGAAGAAGGGTTAGGAGACGTAGGATCTTCATCCAACCGCCTGAAATGGTCGAGAGACAGCTAGGAGTTGCATTCTTAATGTGCTCTAGTTCATCATGTGTGGGCACTGCGCAACCAACATTTTATTATCCAAAATCTGCTTGCTCTTCTTTACCATGTTCCTCTTCTGTTCTTCTTTAATATGTACTCTCTCCGTTCGTAAATACAAGTCTTCGTATAGATTCCACCATGGACTACATATGGAGCAAAATGAGTGAATCTACACTCTAAAATGTACCTAGATACATCTGTATGTGATCCATAGTGGAAATCTCTACCAAGACTTATATTTTGGAACGGAGGGAGTATGATAGTAGTACAGATGTTCCTTGTACTGAAGATGAGCAGGGACATTTGCAGTGTAGAGGTCTATACGGTCGGTTGTGATGGACACTTTGAGCCTCTTTGATTCGTAGGATCTTGTAAACGTAGGAATAGGATTTGTACTGGCCTGCCCACTTGAATCCTATAAGAATAGCAAGGAAATGCGGGGAGCTGTGTCACCTTTGAGAGTTACATTGATATTAACAGTACCGCACCTTAACTTGAAGAGAGCTGGTATCCGAAGCCTTTCTAGCCGTACCGGCAATACTAGCACATATATTCCAGCAAGTTCCACTTTGCTGATTTTACTCTGATGCTTAAGGTTTTCCCGTTATATCTACACTATGATCTGTGTAGCTGCTTTGTGTCGCACTAGCAGCAGTTCACTCTTGAAGCTAAACACTGCAATGACTTACAAAATTGGCATCAAAGCATTGAGTGCCATTCTGGATGCAATGAAACTCATACGCTCCCCACCTGTTGATTCTTGTTCAGAATATGATCCTAATGACTATTCTAACCTCGAGGAGACAAAGGCAGATGGCCTATCCTGTTCACCCATCAAGGTGCCTGTTCTAATTTGGCAATGTTTTATTGATTGCGGGTATCTTGCATATGTTGTCATGCATTTCTTCTACTTTGTTGCACCGCCATCTGCTTAGTTTACTCATCATATATGTCGAGATGCCATGCCCATCCATTATCATATTCCATCTGTCATCATACCATGTTTTTCCACTCAAATGCTGTTCTTGTGCATCAGACATCAAAAAGGAAGAGGGTGATTGCCGCCTGAAGGAGCACCAACAAAGTCCTTGAAAAACGTGGTGGTGCCGGAGAAATCAGACAGCACCCCTGAGGGAGTCTTGGATTAGGGGGTCTCCGGACAGCCGAACTATCTCCATTGGCCGGACTGTTAGACTATGAAGATACAAGATTGAAGACTTCGTCTCGTGTCCGGATGGGACTCTACTTGGTGTGGAAGGCAAGCTAGGAAATACGGATATGGATATCTCCTCCTTTGTAACCGACCTTGTGTAACCCTAACCCTCTCCGGTGTCTATATAAACCAAAGGGTTTTACTCCGTAGGACAACAACCACAACATACAATCATACCATAGGCTAGCTTCTAGGGTTTAGCCTCTCTGATCTCGTGGTAGATCTACTCTTGTACTACCCATATCATCAATATCAATCGAGCCGGACGTAGGGTTTTACCTGCATCAAGAGGGCCCGAACCTGGGTAAAACATTGTGTCCCCTGCCTCCTGTTACCATCCGGCCTAGACGCACAGTTCGGGACCCCCTACCCGAGATCCGTCGGTTTTGACACCGACATTGGTGCTTTCATTGAGAGTTCCTCTGTGTCGTCACCCTTAGGCTTGATGGCTCCTACTATCATCGATAGCGATGCGGTCTAGGGCGAGACTTTTCTCCCCGGACAGATCTTCATATTCGGCGGCTTTGCACTGCGGGATAATTCGCTTGGCCATATGGAGCAGATTGAAAGCTACTCCCCTGGCTGTCAGGTCAGATTTGGAAGTTTGAACTACACGGCCGACATCTGCGGAGACTTGATCTTCGGCGGATTCGAGCCACAGCCGGGCGCGCCGCACTGTCACGACGGGTATGACCTAGCTCTGCCGCCGAATAGTACCCCAGAGGCCGCGCCCGCATCAGCTCCGACCCTTAGCTCGGAGCCAACTGCGCCAATCGAGGACGGGTGGCTAGACACCGCCTCAGGGGCTGCAGTCTCAACGGCGATCGAGCCAAACACCAGCCTAATCCTATGCGAAGCCCGTGACTCCAAGGTGCCGGACTCTTTTCCAGATTCTGAACCGTCCACGCCCCTGCCAATCGAATCCGATTGGGCGCCGATCATGGAATTCACCGCCGCGGATATCTTTCAGCACTCGCCCTTCGGCGACATTCTGAATTCACTAAGGTCTCTCTCTTTGTCAGGAGAGCCCTTGCCGAACTATGGCCAATAGGATTGGGATGTGGGCGACAAAGAAATTCGACGCCCACCCACCACCCACTTCGTAGCCACTGTTGATGATTTAACCGACATGCTCGACTTCGACTCCGAAGACATCGACGGTATGGACGACGATGTAGGAGACGAACATGAACCAGCGCCTATAGGGCACTGGAAATCCACCTCGTCATATGACATATACATGGTGGATACACCCAAAGAAGGCAATGGCGATGAGATAACGGAGGATGACCCCTCCAAGAAGCAACCCAAGCGCCGACGTCAGCGGCGCCGCTCTAGGTCCCGCCAAAGCAAAAGTGGTGATACCGGCACAGGAGATAATAACACTCTGGATAGTGCCAAAGACAACAACATTCCCCTCCAGCAAGATTCAGAGTAGGAGGATGGAGGAGCCAGCTCTCCTGAGAGAGCGGCAGATGGGGAGGAGGAGGAGGATGACAATTACATGCCCCCCTCCGAAGACGAGGCAAGCCTCGGCGACGATGAATTTGTCGTACTAGAGGATCCCATCGAACAAGAGCGCTTCAAGCGCCGGCTTATGCCCACAGCAAATAGCCTGAAGAAAAAGCTGCAGCAGCTTCAAGCTGATCAAGATCTGCTAGCTGACAGATGGACTGAAGTCCTCGCGGCCGAGGAATATAAACTCGATCACCCCTCCAAGAATTACCCAAAGTGCAGGTTACTACCCCGACTGGAGGAGGAAGCGTATGATACGGCTGATCAGCCACCTCATGGCCGCGATAGAGAGGCATTCCAGCCAAAAGCTCAGCCTCCACCCCGACGCCATTCAAATAAAAAGGCATGGGGAGATACGCCAGACCTGCGAGACATATTGGAGGACAAAGCAAAGCATGCAAGATCGATCTACGGATCACGAGGACGCACTACTCTGCGAGACGATAAACGTCACGCCGGTTACAGTAAAAGCAAATCTGGCCGGGCTGAACACAGCGGGCAAGACCCTTTCGAGCTGCGTCCCGATATAGCCCAATACAGAGGCGCCGCACACCCCTTATGCTTCACAGACGAAGTAATGGAACATCAATTCCCAGATGGTTTCAAACCAGTAAATATTGAATCATACGACGGCACAACAGATCCCGCAGTATGATCGAGGATTTACTCCTCCACATCCACATGGCCCACGGTGATGACTTACACGCCATCAAATACCTCCCACTAAAGCTCAAAGGACCAGCGCGGCATTGGCTTAACAGCTTGCCAGCGGACTCCATTAGCCGTTCGGAAGATCTGGAAGCCGCATTCCTCGACAACTTTCAGGGCACTTATGTGCGACCACCAGACGCCGATGACTTGAGCCACATAATTCAACAACCAAAAGAGTCGGCCAGGCAATTCTGGACTCGGTTCCTTACAAAGAAAAATTAGATCATCGATTGTCCGGATGCAGAGGCCTTAGCGGCTTTCAAACACAACATCCAAGACGAGTGGCTAGCCCGGCACCTTGGTCAGGAAAAGCCGAAATCTATGGCAGCTCTCACGACGCTCATGACCCACTTTTGTGCGGGAGAAGACAGCTGGCTGGCTCGCATTAATAACATATCAAAGAACCATGGTACCCCAGATACCAAGGATAGCAATAGCAGGTCACGTCACAACAAACATAAGCGCCGCATTAACAGCGAAAATACCGAGGATACGGCAGTCAATGCCGGATTCAAAGGCTCTAAACCCGGTCAGCGGAAAAAGCCATTCAAACAAAGTACGCCGGGTCCGTCCAGCTTGGACCGTATACTCGATCGCTTGTGTCAAATACACGGAACCCTAGACAAACCAGCCAATCACACCAACAGGGATTGTTGGGTGTTCAAGCAGGCCGGCAAGTTAATTGCCGAAAACAAGGACAAGGGGCCGCATAGTGATGACGAGGAGGAGCCCCGGCAGCCGCACACCGGAGGACAGAAGAGGTTCCCCCCACAAGTGCGGACGGTGAACATGATATACACAACCCACATCCCCAAGAGGGAGCGGAAGCGTGCGCTCAGGGACGTATATGCGTTGGAGCCAGTAGCCCCAAAATTCAACCCTTGGTCCTCCTGTCCGATCACCTTCGATCGTAGGGACCATCCCACTACTATCCATCATGGAGGATTTGCCGCACTGGTCCTAGACCCAATCATTGACGGATTCCACCTCAGTCGAGTCCTTATGGATGGCGGCAGCAGCCTGAACCTGCTTTATCAGGACATAGTGCGCAAAATGGGTATAGACCCCTCAAGGATCAAACCCACAAAAACGACCTTTAAAGGCGTCATTCCAGGTGTGGAGGCCCACTGCACAGGCTCAATTACACTGGAAGTGGTCTTCGGATCCCCGGATAATTTCCGAAGCGAAGAGTTAATCTTCGATATAGTCCCGTTCCACAGTGGTTATCACGTGCTGCTCGAGCGAACCGCATTTGCTAGATTCAATGCGGTACCGCATTGTGCATACCTCAAGCTCAAGATGCCAGGACCTCGCGGAGTTATTACAGTCAATGGAAACACAGAGCGCTCTCTTCGAATAGAGGAGCACACCGCGGCCCTCGCAGCAGAAGCGCAAAGCAGCCTCTCAAGGCAATCAACCAGTTCGGCGCTTCAAAGCCCGGACACCTTCAAGCGCGCTCGGGGCAATCAGTAAATAGACCGCCTGGCGCGATCTGAGCTCGCGTAGCAATATGGCGGCCACCCCAATCCCAGCCCAACGGCGAAACTCGTGCCGCGCGTACATAATTACGCATTAAAAATACCATGGGCACAGGTGGGGAGGGGGGGCACAACTGCGGCACGCCCCAAGACGCGGCCTAAACCACACTAGGGGCTTCCCGTTTGGTTATTTTTATTTTTTTCAGGACCTTAATCTCTGGAAACACTGTCCGGCAGCACTATTGCTGAACACATGATGCCGCAACCAAGGAGGCAGACAGCTACGTCATACCATGGAATTCCCAGGTGGATTACAGTAACAAGCAAAATATTCGATTTAATATCATTCCTCAGCTTGCCCTTGGAAGGGACATAGTCCTACTCTTTGCTTATCGCACTATCTGTATCACTCTGCTTTAACGCAATTTTTTAATAAACAATGCATGACATTACGACTATTGTTGCATTCCTGTTATATATATATATATGTGTGTGTGTGTGTGTTCATTAATGACGCCTTGCAACCGTACACCTTGGTACGGCTAATACACCAGGGGCTTACGTACCTCACAATACGGTGTAAAAAGTCCGAACACTTTCACAAGTGCGGCACCCCGAACTTATAGCATTATATGCATCAGCTCCGAATCATGTCTTTGGTCAAATGTTGGGTTTGCCCGGCTCCTATGTTTTGGTACCTTACGTTCTGCTCTATCGGCTAAGGTAGCGCTAGGAGAACTACTGCAATTGTGCCCCGGTTCTGCTGGGTTCAGCACCTCAGTAGAGAAAGCTAAAACTGACTATCATGATAAGGCGAGAGACTGGTCGCTGTTCGGCGAGGTTTTCGAGTCCCTAAATACTTATACCACTTAGAGCGAGGGGTCGGCCCTGTCTGGCTTAAAGGCGTGTATCGCACCCCAAATTCGGCCTTCCGAATACCAGGGGCTTCGTCGAAATTTAAAATTATAGAATTCTATGGCTAAGTGAGAGTGATAAAGCATTATTAGTCCGGTTGCCTTGTTCGCTGTGCTGAGCACCTCCCTCGAAGGACCCAAACATGGGAACAAGAGTGCTCAGGTTTATCCCGAACACCCCAGCACTCGTGGCATGGGGGCAGAAGCCGAGGACTAGCCATCTCTCAGATTGGATAAACAGCCAAATAGAAGGTAATATTTTAAATTCAAACAAGCGTTGCAAAGCGCATATGAAACAAGTTTTCATAAATACAGGATAAAATGAGCAAGTCTCACTCAAATATTACATCTTTGGAACACTCGTCCGCTATGAGACGGGCACCCGGCAGAACACCCTCGTAGTACATCTCGGGGTGGCGGTTCTCCTTGCCCTCTGGCGGCCCCTCCTTGATCAGCTTCACGGCGTCCAGCTTGACCCACTGCAATTTCACACGGGCGAAAGCCCGGCGTGCACCTTCAGTGCAGACAGATCGCTTGACGACCTCCAGCCGCGGGCAGGCATCCACAAGCTGCCTCACCAGGCCGAAGAAGCTGTTCGGAAGGGCGTCGCCAGGCCACAGCCGGACTATAAAGCTCCTCATGGCCAGATCGGCCGCCTTATGTAGCTCGACCATCTGCTTCAGCTGGTCGCTCATTGGCACCGGGTGTTCGGCCTCAGCATACTGAGACCAAAACAGCTTCTCCGTTGAGCTTCCATCCTCGGCCTGGTAAAATTGTGCGGCATCGGACACGCTGCGGGGCAAATCTGTGAATGCTCCTGGAGAGCTTCGGATTCGGGTAAGTAATGGGTAATTTACTTTTACATGCTTGCTTTGCATATAGAAAGCCTTACCCGCCGCTATCTTCTTCATCGCATCGATCTCCTGGAGGGCCTTTTGGGCTTCGGCCTTGGCACTTTTTGCGCTCTCGAGGGCCGCGGCAAGCTCAGACTCCCGCGTCTTTGAGTCAAGCTCCAACGCCTCGTGCTTTGCCACGAGAGCCTGGAGCTCTTGCTGCACCTCGCCCACCCGAGCCTCGTGCTTCTCTCGCTCAGTGCGCTCCTTGGCCGCTATATCCTCGGCCTTGGTTAGCTCTTGCTTCAGGGTCGCCACCTCGGTCGTGGCCCCTGGCAAATATACGTTGATCCTGTCATTTTGCCATCGCGTCTTCTTTTATATATACATATCTATAGACAGGGTATTACTTACCCTTGTTCTCCTCGAGCTGCCTCTTGGCAAGGCCGAGCTCTTTCCTGGACCCCTCGAGGTCCTGCTTCAGTACGGCGACCTCTGCAGTCAGTGCGGCGGACGCCAATAGCGAAGCCTGCATATGCATATTGACATACTTATATTAGACTCCTGCGATATTATTTGATCCTCTGTTCGGCTTTTCTTTGTGAACACCGAACAAAGCATCAGGGGATACTGTCTATGCGGTAATATTTCTACGACATTTTAAAACACTTACCTCAAAGCCTGTTAGAAGGCTGGCACAGGCTTCAGTCAATCCGCTCTTGGCGGACTGAACCTTCTGGAGCACCGCACCCATGATAATGCGGTGCTCCTCATCGATGGAAGCGCTGCGAAGCGCTTCCAGCAGATTGTCCAGTGCCTCTGGATGGACAGAGGTCACCGGCACAGGCGTCTTGCCCCTCTTAGAAGGAGGCCTCCTGCCCGAGCCCGGAACCGCTGGAGGGTCCGGCGCGGTGTTCGGCTGAGGGCCAAACTCGGAGCTCTCAGGGGCCCTATCCCCTTGGCTCCCGGAGTCCAGAAGGTCGCCTTGAGGCACCTCCAGGACTGCCTCCCCTCGACCCGGTGCCTCTTGAGACAGCACCTCGGCGTCGTCAGCAGGATGAGGGGAGGTGGCGGTCGGGACTGGATCACTATCCATGTCCGATGAGCCCTGGGAGCCGTCCGATGATACATCGATGCTGGTTCGCGGCGGCCTGCATAATCATGTTCGGCGTTAGGGAAAGCAGTGCGACAAAGGAATGCTACGAATTACTCTGGTATCTGAATACTTACGATCTCCCCAGGGGCTTGGCCCTGGGCAACCAGTCGTCTTTGTCTTCGTCAGTGGCGGTGGAGCTGTCCGGAAGGAGAGTCCTTCCCTTCTTGGACCCTTCGCCCCCCCCCCAGTTAGGGCGGCCTTCCTTTTCTTATCTCCCCCTGCAGGAGGGGGAGCATCTTCTTCTTCCTCATCTTCGGGGGAGGAGTGCGCCGCAGAGTCATCGGACGGTGAGTCCGACGACGCCTGGTGTCAGGAACTCTTTTGGGTTCCCTTGGCCTTCTTGGTCTTCTCCGGCACCGTATAAGGAGCTGGAGTCAGCATCTTCACCAGAAGAGCGTCTGCTGGGCCTTCGGGCAAAGGAGCCGGACAATCGATCTGTCCGGCCGTCTCCTGCCAGTCCTGCCAAAGGTACGGGAGTTTAGATCCTGCATGGAGTCAACCTATAAAAAAGAAGTATCCTGCGAGAGGTAAAGCAGCTTACCACTTTGGCTTGGCGCTTCGCGCTGAATCCACAATCCTCAGTAATGGTAGGGGGGACCTCGGCGCTTTTGAACAGCACCCTCCAGGCATCTTCGTGAGTTGTGTCGAAAAGCCTGTTCAGAGTTCGGTGCTGTGCCGGGTTGAACTCCCACAAGTTGAACTCCCGTTGTTGGCAGGGGAGAATCCGGCGGTGGAGCATGACCTGGACCACGTTGACAAGTTTGAGCTTCTTGTTCACCATGTTTTGAATACATGTTTGGAGTCCGGTCAGCTCTTCTGAACTACCTAGGATAGGCCCTTCTCTTTCCAGGAGGTGAGCCGCGTGGGGATGCCAGATCGGAACTCGGGGGCCACTGCCCATACAGGGTCGCGCGGCTCGGTTATGTAGAACCACGCCGATTGCCACCCCTTTATGGTTTCCACAAAGGAGCCCTCGAGCCATGTTACGTTGGGCATCTTGCCCACCATGGCGCCTCCGCACTCCGCCTGGTGGCCGCCCACCACCTTCGGCTTGACATTGAAGGTCTTCAACCATAAGCCGAAGTGGGGCTTGATGCGGAGGAAGGCCTCGCACACGATGATAAACGCCGAGATGTTGAGGATGAAGTTCGGGGCCAGGTCGTGGAAATCCAGGCCGTAATAGAACATGAGCCCCCGGACGAATGGATGGAGAGGGAATCCCAGTTCGCGGAGGAAATGGGTGAGGAATACTACCCTCTCATGGGGCCTGGGGGTGGGGCTGAGCTGCCCCTCATTTGGGAGCCGGTGCGCGATGTCGTCGGGCAGGTATCCAGCTCTCCTCAGTTTCTTGATGTCTCCCTCCATGACGGAGGAGACCATCCACCTGCCTCCCGCTCCGGACATGGTTGGAGAAGGTTGAGGTGGGAAGTGTGGACTTGGGCGCTAGAGCTCGAGTGTGCGGAAACGGATGAGCAAAGGAGGAAGAAGGCGTGGATAGGAAGGTGAATCCTTATCCCTTTATATGGGCGGACGAAACTAAGCGTTCCCACTTGCCTGGTAAAGCTCGCTTATCCACCAAGCACTGTAATTGATGGCGCGGTTGGGTTACCCACGCCCGTATTGATGAGAATCCCGTAATAAGGAGACACGATCTCTGCTTTGACAAGACGTGTCGAAAAACTGCCTCGCATTATGTGCGGGGCTGGTTAAAGGGAACGGTTCGAATAATCACTGGGCCATGACATAACGTCATACTGTCAAGACAAGTCAGCAAATTAGAATTGCGAAAATATTATTCTCTCTACGGTGGTATGTGGAACTTATTTTGCAGGGTCGGACACTATCCTCGTTTTCAAGTTCTTCTGTGATGTATTCGGAGAAGGAACCCGCCTTGCAATCCCGAAGACAATACTGCGCGCCGGACTCATCATCATTGAAGCCTGGTTCAGGGGCTACTGAGGGAGTCCTGGATTAGGGGGTCTCCGGACAGCCGGACTATCTCCATTGGCCGGACTGTTAGACTATGAAGATACAAGATTGAAGACTTCGTCTCGTGTCCGGATGGGACTCTACTTGGCGTGGAAGGCAAGCTAGGCAATACGGATATGGATATCTCCTCCTTTGTAACCGACCTTGTGTAACCCTAACCCTCTCCGGTGTCTATATAAACCGAAGGGTTTTAGTCCGTAGGACAACAACCACAACATACAATCATACCATAGGCTACCTTCTAGGGTTTAGCCTCTCTGATCTCGTGGTAGATCTACTCTTGTACTACCCATATCATCAATATCAATCGAGCAGGACGTAGGGTTTTACCTCCATCAAGAGGGCCCAAACCTGGGTAAAACACTGTGTCCCCTGCCTCCTGTTACCATCCGGCCTAGACGCACAGTTCGGGACCCCCTACCCGAGATCCGCCCGGTTTTGACACCGACAACCCCACTTATATTGGTTGTACAACCAGTGACACAAAACGTAGGACCGACTCCAGCAGACTGTACCCATACTTCACTGGCCCCACCACTAGCCCCACCACACAGGACCTGCACTCCAGCAAAAGGTATACCAATTTCATTTGCCATAGCACTAGCTGTACCATAGAAAAGTCCCACTCCGGCAAAAAGTACAGCAAGTCCACTGGCCGAAGACCTATCCCAACTGCAGAGACGGCCAATTCCTGCAGATTGGAACCCCATTCCATTTATTCCCAGTTTAAAAGACAATGATTTCAATGTTGTTAGGGACTACGTGCATATATTCCCATCATGGGAAGATTATTGTGAAGACAAACACCATTTTCACATTTTCCTGTCCAACTTATGTGTAAGTGCTATTATTCATGGTTATTATTTTCCTGTTTTTTGCTGATTGAACACATGAATGATTTACATTACATTGTTGTAACTAGGCGAGGGTCAATCTGGATAGTCATGACGAGCAAAGCTTGCTTGTGCTTTTCAAGGAAGCATTGCAGCAGTATCGGTGTTACCTGAGGAAATCACACTTTGATGGCAAGTCTATAAACGAATTTCCAGTGAAGTCTCCTGTGCTAAATTTAGAAGACATTTAATGGAAAAACCTTTTTATGCACTGGTCTCATTGCCAGGATGAGGTACTGTCTATGAAATCACATGACAATTTAAACTTCTACTTTTCCGCATGTGCCTTACGAATCTTTTTTGCAGGAAATCTGCTCGAAGAAGAATTCCGGTTTGACAAGAACGACAGGATATCACAAATATGCTGCCCACTGCTTTGCTCTTGTTAGTACCTGTTGTCCTGTATCACTGTACTTGCATACATACCTAGTTCATTATGTGATAGCGGTATGCATGATAGCTTGCTTATCAATTGTTCGCTCCAAATTATCTGATCTGTATGAATGGTTACCTTAGTGTAGAATATATCCAATGCCAATGTTTTTTTAGCTCTGCATTGTTCTTGTAAGTACATGCTGTCCTTTATCAGTGTACTTATAATGACAGGTAGTTGTTCATGTACCATCACTCTGCAGCTTATTTTTCTTTGCCCTCCATTTTCTACACATCAGATCTATATTTACTCTTACCATAAGGTTGGTACTGAAGAAGTTTAGTTGTGCATTGCTCTTGGTTGTACCTTTTTCCTGTATCGCTGCACTTACATTTATAGCTACTTGGTTATGTAGCATCACTCTTCATCTTATCTTAAATATTCTCCATTTTTTCGTATATTATCACATCTATATTTACTCTTAACAAAATGTAGAATAAAGGCAATGCTTTTGAAGAAGATTCTGTGGTAAACTTCTTGAATTGCCCCCCCCCCATCAGCATGGACAAGGCCTTTATAGAGCCTGTCTTCACCAATAATGTAAGTTTGTCCATCTCAAGACTTCAAACTTTGTTGTATATATTTGGTTAGGCATGATTGCAACAGCTATTTATTTTTGGTGTTTGCATCAAATTGCTTGTTTAAAGTTTATTATGTAGTTCATAAACAAAAGTTTGTCCTTTCTCAATTTAAGTTTTCAGTTGTACAACCAACTTCCTTCTTCATACCATGTAAATTAAACTATACAGAGCAAGTGATCTTCTTTTGCACTGCATGTATGCTTCTGTTCTTCATCCGTAATCCAGTGGTGTGGTGAACCTACCCACTATAGCACAATGTCATATTCTGCAATGTCTTAACTATGAACAATGTCATATCATTCTACTATTATTTAAACCGTCTCTTTATTTGCCAATCTGAAATGGTATAAATTGACAGGACACTAACCATTAATACTTATGAGTTCTTGATCTGTAATCCAGTGGTATCATGAAGCTGCCAACTCCTTCACAATGTCATTTCCTGCCATTTCTTGACCTGAACAATACCATATTGTGTTAATGCAAATTTAAACTATGTCACTTTATTCGTCAGTAAGAAATGTGATGAATTGTCAGCACTGATACTTTTATGTGCAAAACCTGTCATATGTCTGCTTGTTTATCTTTCAGAGTGAGGAAGATATAAGTGTTGACAAGCGCGGTCTCATCTTCTTGCTCAGCTGCTTGCGCTGCAGCTCCCCAGCAGGGCTAACCTTTCTTGAACTCTATTGAAGTGTTGTCGGTTTTGTATATTATTTTGTCGGTGTGTTTATTTGCACCGGTGGCGATCTTTGATGCCCAGTGTATGTAATATGTTGTCTGCTTGTGCTTTATTATCATAGTGGCGAACTTTGATGCCTAGTGGATGTAATATGTCGTAATTTCTTTATTGTATAGTATAGGTTTTTTCTTATTCACGATGCTGCAGTTATTTTACTGTATATATATATATATATCCTGTCTTCGCAGTAAACCGGCCAAACCGTAAAATTACGGTACATAATCGGGCCGTCATGCAATCACGATGTAGGTTGGGCCTGAAACGTGTCGATCAGCTCACGGGCCGGCAGCAGCCCGAAATGAACCCCGGCCCATGATTGTGCGAATCAAATCACAGGCTTTTAACAGGCCAAAAAATTGTCTCGGTCCTTGTTTGGCCCATCAGATATCGCATGCGAGCAGGCCGGATGCAAACCGGGCCGTAGTTAGGCCCAACTATATGACGGGCTTTTAACAGGCTGAAATTAATATAGGGCCGAAATGTTAAACGGGCCCTTTACATGCCAAAACTAATATTAGGCCGAATTACTAAGTGGGCCTTTAGCAAGTGGGCCTAAAAGCATAGTGTCCAGTTGATGGGACGAATCTAATATGGGCCATAATTAGGCCCAAAACCTCTTAAAGGGCCGGACCTGATCTGGGCCGTAATTTGGCCCAGAACATGGTAGGCTTTTAACGGGCCGGATCTCATATGGGCCACTATTAGGCCCGGAGCGTGGCAGGCCATTAATAGACCGGATCAAACATGGGCCGTCATTTGGCCCAAAACATGGCAGCCAGTTAACGGGCCGGCCTACTAGGGTCCTCAAAATCTTGTGGGCCTACAGCTGGGCCGGCCCATTAATGTCGGCGAAATCTCGTGGGCCTTTAGCTGGGCCGGCCCATTATGATCCGCAAGAATTTTGTGGGCCTTTACCTGGGCTGGCCTATTATGGCACATGAAAATCTTGTGGGCCTTTAGCTGGGCCGGCCCATTATGGCCCGTGAAATCTTGTGGGCCTTTAGCTGGGCCAGCCCATTATGGTCCGCAAAATCTCGTGGGCCTTTAGCTGGGCCGGCCCATTATGGTCCGCAAAATCTTGTGGGCCTTTAGTTGGGCCGGCCTATTTAAACTTGTTGGGCCGTGCCACGTGTCGACGTATCATAGGCACTTTCTGTCCAGTGAGTGGATGACATCTGTCCCGACGATGAGCCAACACGTGTTTCCTCTAGCCAATGATGATTTTACACGTGGAAAATCCCCATTGGTCGGGGCTGTTAACGGGTTATCGAGTCCAAAACCCGACCCGATAGCTTAACGGCGTTCCGTTACGATGGATGCCACGTGTCGGTCACCCTTGACGAAAGCACTTCTGTGATGCGCGATTTATCGTCGTGGAAGTGGACACTTCCATCATGATAATTTTGGTAATGTCATGGAACACTTCTACGACAGCACAGGTATGACTATCTTGATTCTGTCATAAATTTGTCATGGATGTACATGCATGACAAAAAAGCGACCTACTGTGACAAACACGTATCATCACGGAAGTGTATTTTTTTGTAGTGCTAGGAGCATGCGCGTAGTACTTTGTTTCGATAACTAATAGATTTTTGCAATAAGTATGTGAGTTCTTATGACTAATGTTGAGTCCATGGATTATACGCACTCTCACCCTTCCACCATTGCTAGCCTCTCTAGTACGGCACAACTTTCACCGGTACCATAAACCCACCAATTACCTTCCTCAAAACAGCCACCATATCTACCTATTATGGCATTTCCATAGCCATTCCGAGATATGTTGTCATGCAACTTACCATCGTTCCGTTTGTTATGACGTGCTTCATCATTGTCATATTGCTTTGCATGATCATGTAGTTGACATCGTATTTGTGGCAAAGCCACGTTCATAATTCTTTCATACATGTCACTCTTGATTCATTGCACATCCCGGTACACCGCCGGACGCATCCACATAGAGTCATATTTTGTTCTAGTATCGAGTTGTAATTTTTGAGTTGTAAGTAAATAAAAGTGTGATGATCATCATTATTAGAGCATTGTCCCAAGTGAGGGAAGGATGATGGAGACTATGATTCCCCCACAAGTCGGGATGAGACTTCGGACGAAAATAAAAAAGGGAAAAAAAGAAAGGCCATAAAAAAGAGAAGGCCCAAAAAATGAGAGAAAAAGAGAGAAGGGACAATGTTACTATCCTTTTACTACACTTGTGCTTCAAAGTAGCACCATGATCTTCATGATAGAGAGTCTCCTATGTTGTCACTTTCATATACTAGTGGGAATTTTACATTATAGAACTTGGCTTGTATATTCCAATGATGGGCTTCCTCAAAATGCCCTAGGTCTTCGTGAGTAAGTGCTACCTCTTGAGCACTGCGTTGGTTTTCCCCGAAGAGGAAGGGATGATGCAGCAAAGTAGCGTAAGTATTTCCCTCGGTTTTTGAGAACCAAGGTATCAATCCAGTAGGAGGCTGCGCGTGAGTCCCTCGCACCTGCACAAAACAAATAAATCCTCACAACCAACGCAAATAGGGGTTGTCAATCCCTATAGGCCACTTACGAGAGTGAGATCTGATAGATATGATAAGATAATATTTTTGGTATTTTTATGATAAAAGATGCAAAGTAAAATAAAGGCAAAGTAAATAGAAAAGGAAATAACTAAGTAGTAGGAGATAAATATGATGAAGATAGACCCGGGGGGCATAGGTTTCACTAGTGGCTTCTCTTGAGAGCATAAGTATTCTATGGTGGGTGAAAAAAAATTATTGTTGAGCAATTGACAGAATTGAGCATAGTTATGAGAATATCTAGGTATGATCATGTATATAGGCATCATGTCCGAGACAAGTAGACCGACTAATGCCTGCATCTACTACTATTACTCCACTCATCGACCGCTATCCAGCATGCATCTAGAGTATTAAGTTAAAAACAGAGTAACGCCTTAAGCAAGATGACATTATGTAGAGGGATAGACTCATGCAATATGAAGAAAAACCCATCTTGTTATCCTCGATGGCAACAATACAATACGTGCCTTGCTGCCCTTACTGTCACCGGGAAAGGACACCGCAAGATTGAACCCAAAGCTAAGCACTTCTCCCATTGCAAGAAAGATCAATCTAGTAGGCCAAACCAAACTGATAATCCGAAGAGACTTGCAAAGATAACCAATCATACATAAAAGAATTCAGAGAAGATTCAAATATTATTCATAGATAGACTTGATCATAAACCCACAATTCATCGGTCTCAACAAACACACCGCAAAAAGAAGATTACATCGAATAGATCTCCACAAGAGAGGGGGAGAACATTGTATTGAGATCCAAAAAGAGAGAAGAAGCCATCTAGCTACTAACTATGGACCCGTAGGTCTGAGGTAAACTACTCACACTTCATCGGAGGGGCTATGGTGTTGATGTAGAAGCCCAACGTGATTGATGCCCCCTCCGGCGGAGCTCCGGAACAGGCCCCAAGATGGGATCTCGTGGATACAGAAAGTTACGACGGTGGAATTAGGGTTTTGGCTCCTGTTCTGATCGTTTGGGGGTACGTGGATATATATAGGAGGAAGGAGTACGTCGGTGGAGCAACAGGGGGCCCACGAGGGTGGAGGGCGCGCCTGGTGGGGGTGGGCGTGCCCACCTACCTCGTGGCCTCCTGTTTCGTTTCTTGACGTAGGGTCCAAGTTTCACTGGTCTTATTCGTTGAGGAAATCATGTTCCCGAAGGTTTCATTCCGTTTGGACTCCGTTCGATATTCCTTTTCTTCGAAACCCTAAAACAAGCAAAAAAACAGCAATTCTGGGTTGGGCCTCCGGTTAATAGGTTAGTTCCAAAAATAATATAAAAGTGGATAATAAAGCCCAATAATGTCCAAAACAGTAGATAATATAGCATGGAGCAATCAAAAATTATAGATACGTTGGAGACGTATCAGCAAGCGAGTTGGATGCACACCCACTTAGTTCTTTTTGAGCTTTCATACACTTATAGCTCTAGTGCATCCGTTGCATGGCAATCCCTACTCACTCACATTGATATCTATTGATGGGCATGTCCATAGCCCGTTGATACGCCTAGTTGATGTGAGACTATCTTCTCCTTTTGTCTTCTCCACAACCACCATTCTATTCCACATATAGTGTTATGTCCATGGCTCACGCTCATATATTGCGTGAAGATTGAAAAAGTTTGAGAACACCAAAAGTATGAAACAATTGCTTGGCTTGTCATCAGGGTTGTGCATGATTTAAGTACTTTGTGTGGTGAAGATAGAGCATAGCCAGACTCTATGATTTTGTAGGGATAACTTTGTTTGGCCATGCTATTTTGAGAAGATATGATTGCTTTGTTAGTATGCTTGAAGTATTATTACTTTTATGTCAATATTAAAATTTTGTCTTGAATCTTTCGGATCTGAACATTCATGCCACAATAAAGAAAATTTACATTGAGAATTATGCTAGGTAGCATTCCACATCAAAAATTCTGTTTTTTATCATTTACCTACTCGAGGACGAGCAGGAATTAAGCTTGGGGATGCTTGATACGTCTCCAACGTATCGATATTTTTTATTGTTCCATGATATTATATTATCTGTGCAAATTGCTGTTTTTTTGCTTATTTCAGTGTTTCGCGGAAAAGGAATGTCAAATGGAATCCAAACGGAATGAAACCTTCGGGAGAGTTATTTTTGGAACAAACGTGGTCTAGGAGACTTGGAGTGGATGTCAAGAAAGAAGCAAGGAGGCCACGAGGTAGGAGGGCGGGCCCAAGGGCGTAGGCATGCCCTCCACCCTCGTGGGCCCCTCGCAGCTCCACCGATGTACTTCTTCCTCCTATATATACTCATATACCCCGAAAACATCCAGGAGCACCACGAAGCCCTATTTCCACCGCCGCAACCTTCTGTACCCGTGAGATCCCATGTTGGGGCCTTTTTTGGCGCTCCGCCGGAGGGGGAATCGATCACGGAGGGCTTCTACATCAACACCATAGCCTCTCCGATGATGTGTGAGTAGCTTACCATAGACCTTCAGGTCCATAGTTATTAGCTAGATGGCTTCTTCTCTCTCTTTGGATCTCAATACAAAGTTCTCCTCGATTCTCTTGGAGATCTATTCGATGTAATTCTTTTTGTAGTGTGTTTGTCGAGACCCGATGAATTGTGGGTTTATGATCAAGATTGTCTATGAACAATATTTGATTCTTCTCTAAAATCTTTTATGCATGATTTAAATATCTTTGCAAGTCTCTTCGAATTATCAGTTTGGTTCGGCCTACTAGATTGATCTTTCTTGCAATGGGAGAAGTGCTTAGCTTTGGGTTCAATCTTGCGGTGTCCTTTCCCAGTGACAGCAGGGGCAGCAAGGCACATATTGTATTGTTGCCATCGAGGATAAAAATATGGGGTTTATATCATATTGCTTGAGTTTATCCCTCTACATCATGTCATCTTGCCTAATGCGTTACTCTGTTCTTGTGAACTTAATACTCTAGATGCATGTTGGATAGTGGTCGATGTGTGGAGTAATAGTAGTAGATGCAGAATCGTTTTGGTCTAGTTGTCGCGGACGTGATGCCTATATACATGATCATGCCTAGATATTCTCATAAGTATTCACTTTTTTATCAATTGCTCGACAGTAATTTGTTCACCCACCGTAGAATTTGTTATCTTGAGAGAAGCCACTAGTCATATTATTTTCATGATCATGCCTCGGGGTCTATCTTCCATCATATTATTTTCATATCAATTTTCTATTTCTATTACCGTTTATTTTGCAATCTTTATTTTGCAATCTATATCATAAAAATACCACAAATATTTATCTTATTATCTCTATCAGATCTCACTTTCGTAAGTGACCGTGAAGGGATTGACAACCCCTTTATCGCGTTGGTTGCGAGGTTCTTGTTTGTTTGTGTAGGTACTAGGTGACTTGTGTGTTACCTCCTACTGGATTGATACCTTGGTTCTCAAAAACTGAGGGAAATACTTGCGCTACTATGTTGCATCACCCTTTCCTCTTCAAGGGAAAACCAACGCATGCTCAAGAGGTAGCAAGCCTCAACACTCATCGGACCGCATACATCGGTATGTATTATTTCCAATAAGTCAGTGGCTTGCTCAATTGTTCCAGAGAATGGAGTCTTAGTCATCTTTCCCATGAGGCATGGTTTGCAAGCATCAAATGATTCATAATCAAGTGATTCCAAAAGTCCATCTGCATGGAGTTTCTTCATGCACTTTACATCAATATGACCTAAATGGCAGTGCCACAAATATGTTGCACTATCATTATCAACTTTGCATCTTTTGGCATCAATATTATGAATATGTGTATAACCACGATCGAGATTCAACAAACTATTCACATTGGGTGTATGACCATTGAAGGTTTTATTCATGTAAACAGAACAACAATTATTCTCTAACTTAAATGAATAACTGTATTGCAATAAACATGATCCAATCATATTCGTGCTCAACGCAAACACCAAATAACATTTATTTAGGTTCAAAACTAATCCTGAAGGTAGAGGGAGTATGCGATGGTGATCTTATAAACCTTGGGATCACTTCCAACACACATCGTTACCTCGCCCTCAACTAGTCTCTGTTCATTTTGTAACTCCTGTTTTGAGTTACTAATCTTAGCAACTGAACCCGTATCAAATACCCCGGGGTTACTATGAACACTAGTAAAGTACAGACCGGTAACATGCATATTAAATATACCTTTGTTCACTTTGTTATCCTTCTTATCCGCCAAGTTTATGGGGCAGTTCTGCTTCTAATGACCAGTCCCTTTGCAGTAGAAGCACTCAGTTTCAGGCTTGGGTCCAGACTTGGGCTTCTTCCTGGGAGTGACAACTTGCTTGCCATTCTTCTTGAAATTCCCCTTCTTTCCCTTTCCTTTTTTCTTGAAACTAGTGGTCTTGTTAACCATCAACACTTGATTCTCTTTCTTGATTTCTACCTCCGCAACTTTGTGTTAGGGAGCGCAGTATTTCAAAAAAATTCCTACGATCACGCAAGATCTATCTAGGGATGCATAGCAACAAGAGGGGAGAGTGTGTCCATGTACCCATGTAGACCGAAAGCGGAAGCGTTAAGTAACATGGTTGATGTAGTCGAACATCTTCGTGATCCAACCAATCAAGTATCGAACGCACGACACCTTCTCGATCTGCACACGTTCAGCTCGGTGACGTCCCTTGAACTCTAGATCCAGCTGAGGCCGAGGGAGAGTTTCGTCAGCACGACGGTGTGTTGACGGTGATGATGAAGTTACCGACGCAGGGCTTCGCCTAAGCACTACGACAATATGCCCGAGGTGGAAATCTATGGAGGGGGTGATACATCTCCAACATATCTATAATTTTTGATTGCTCCATGCTATATTATCTACTGTTTTGGACATTATTGGGCTTTATTATCCACTTTTATATTATTTTTGGGACTAACCTATTAACCGGAGGCCTAGCCCAGAATTGTTGTTTTTTGCCTCTTTTAGGGTTTCAAAGAAAAGGAATATCAAACAGAGTCCAAACGGAATGAAACCTTCGGGAACGTGATTTTCTCACCGAACATGATCGAGGAAACTTGGACCCTACGTCAAGACACAAAAGAGGAGGCCACGAGGTAGGGGCGCCCCTACCGCCCCCCCCCCCCACAGGCGCGCCCTCCACCCTCGTGGGCCCCTTGTTGCTCCACCGACGTACTCCTTCCTCCTATATATACCTACGTACCCCCAAATGATCAGATACGGAGCCAAAACCCTAATTTCACCGCCGCAACTTTCTGTATCCACAAGATCCCATCTTGGGGCCTGTTCCGGAGCTCCGCCGGAGGGGGTATCCATCACGGAGGGCTTCTACATCATCACCATAGCCCCTCCGATGAAGTGTGAGTAGTTCACCTCAGACCTACGGGTCCATAGTTATTAGCTAGTTGGCTTCTTCTCTCTTTTTGGATCTCAATACAATGTTCTCCCCCTCTCTTGTGGAGAACTATTCGATGTAATCTTCTTTTTGCGGTGTGTTTGTTGAGAATGATGAATTGTGGGTTTATGATCAAGTCTATCTATGAACAATATTTGAATCTTCTCTGAATTCTTTTATGTATGATTGGTTATCTTTGGAAGTCTCCTTGAATTATCAGTTTGGTTTGGCCTACTAGATTGATCTTTCTTGCAATGGGAGAAGTGCTTAGCTTTGGGTTTAATCTTGCGGTGTCCTTTCCCAGTGATAGTAGGGGCAGCAAGGCACGTATTGTATTGTTGCCATCGAGGATAACAAGATGGGGTTTTCATCATCTTGCATGAGTTTATCCCTCTACATCATGTCATCTTGCTTAAGGCGTTACTCTGTTTTAATTAACTTAATACTCTAGATGCATGTTGGATAGCGGTCGATGAGTGAAGTAATAGTAGTAGATGCAGGCAGGAGTCGGTCTACTTGTCTCGGACGTGATGCCTATATACATGATCATACCTAGATATTCTCATAACTATGCTCAATTCTGTCAATTGCTCAACAGTAATTTGTTCACCCACCATAGAATACTTATGCTCTTGAGAGAAGCCACTAGTGAAACCTGTGGCCCCCGGGTATATCTTCATCATATTAATCTTCCAATACTTAGTTATTTCCTTTGCTTTTTTACTTTGCTTTTATTTTACTTTGCATCTTTATCATAAAAATACCAAAAATATTATCTTATCATATCTATTAGATCTCACTCAGTGGCCGTGTAGGGATTGACAACCCCTTATCGCGTTGGTTGCGAGGATTTATTTGTTTTGTGCAGGTACGAGGGACTCGCGCGTAGCCTCCTACTGGATTGATACCTTGGTTCTCAAAAACTGAGGGAAATACTTACGCTACTTTGTTGCATCATCCCTTCCTCTTCGGGGAAAAACCAACGCAGTGCTCAAGAGGTAGCAAGAAGGATTTCTGGCGCCGTTGTCGGGGAGTCTACGCAAAAGTCAATATACCAAGTACACATCACGATCCCTATCTCCTGCATTACATTATTTGCCATTTGCCTCTCGTTTGCCTCTCCCCCACTTCACCCTTGCTGTTTTATTCGCCCTCTCTCTCTATCCTCCCTCTCTTTCCTGTTTGCCTCTTTTTCCCGCTTGCTTTTTGTTTGCGTGTGTGTTGGATTGCTTGCTTGTCACGATGGCTCAAGATAAAACTAAATTGTGTGACTCTACCAATACCAACAACAATGATTTTATTAGCACTCCGATTGCTCCTCTTACCGATGCTGAATCTTGTGAAATTAATGCTGCCTTGCTAAATCTTGTCATGAAAGATCTGTTTTCCGGCCTTCCTAGTGAAGATGCCGCTACCCATCTAAATAGCTTCGTTGATTTGTGTGATATGCAAAAGAAGAAAGATGTGGATAACGATATTGTTAAACTGAAGCTATTTCCTTTTTCGCTGAGAGATCGTGCTAAAGCTTGGTTCTCGTCTTTGCCTAAAAATAGTATTGATTCTTGGAATAAGTGCAAAGATTCTTTTATCTCTAAATATTTTCCTCCTGCTAAGATCATCTCCCTTAGAAATGATATTATGAACTTTAAGCAACTTGATCATGAACATGTTGCACAAGCTTGGGAGAGGATGAAATTAATGATACGTAATTGCCCTACTCATGGTTTGAATTTGTGGATGATTATACAAAAAATTTATGCCAGATTGAATTTTGCTTCTAGAAATCTTTTAGATTCGGCCGCGGGAGGCACTTTTATGTAAATCACTTTAGGAGAAGCTACTAAACTCCTAGATAATATTGTGGTTAATTATTCTCAATGGCATACTGAAAGATCTACTAATAAAAAGGTGCATGCGATAGAAGAAATTAATGTTTTGAGTGAAAAGATGGATGAACTTATGAAATTATTTGCTAGTAAAAGTGTTTCTTCTGATCCTAATGATATGCCCTTGTCTACTTTGATTGAGAATAATAATGAATCTATGGATGTGAATTTTGTTGGTAGGAACAATTTTGGTAACAACGCGTATAGAGGAAATTTTAATCCTAGGCCTTATCCTAGTAATCCCTCTAATAATTATGGTAATTCCTACAACAATTCTTATGGAAATTATAATAAGATGCCCTCTGATTTTGAATCTAATATTAAAGAATTTATTACTTCGCAAAAGAATTTCAATGCCTTGATTGAAGAAGAATTGCTTAAGATTGATGAGTTGGCTAGGAACGTTGACAGAATTTCCCTTGATGTTGATTCTTTGAAACTTAGATCTATTCCAATTAAGAATGATATCAATGAGTCTGTGAAAGCCATGAGAATTTCCATTGATGAGTGCAAAGAAAGAACCGCTAGGATGCGTGCTAAGAAATATGCCTTTATAAGAGCATGTTCTTCTAGTTCCTATGAAAATAAAGATGAAGATCTAAAAGTTATTGATGTGTCCCCTATTAAATCCTTGTTTTGCAATATGAATCTTAATAATTATGGGACTGAATATGATCCACCTTTACCTAGAAGGCGTTCCAAGAATTCAGAGTTTTTAGATATTGATGCTAAAATTGATGAAAGTGGGATCGAAGAAATTAAAATCCTAGATGTTGCTAAACCCACTATTTTGGATTTCAGGGAATTTAATTATGAAAATTGATCTTTGATTGATTGTATTTCCTTGTTGCAATCCGTGCTAAATTCTCCTCATGCTTATAGTCAAAATAAAGCGTTCACTAAACATATCGTTGATGCCTTGATGCAATCTTATGAAGAAAAACTTGAATTGGAAGTTTCTATCCCTAGAAAACTTTATGATGAGTGGGAACCAACTATTAAAATTAAAATTAAAGATCATGAGTGCTATGCTTTATGTGATTTGGGTGCTAGTGTTTCCACGACCCCTAAGACTTTGTGTGATTTGTTACATTTCCATGATTTTGATGATTGCTCTCTAAACTTGCACCTTGCGGATTCCACTATTAATAAACCTATTGGAAGAATTAATGATGTCCTTATTGTTGCAAATAGGAATTATGTGCCCGTAGATTTTATTGTTCTTGACATAGATTGCAATCCTTCATGTCCTATTATTCTTAGTAGACCTTCCCTTAGAACGATTGGTGCAATTATTGATATGAAGGAAGGAAATATTAGATTCCAATTTCTGTTAAGGAAAGGCATGGAACACTTTCCTAGAAAGAAAATTAAATTACCTTATGAATCTATTATGAGAGCCACTTATGGATTGCCTACCAAAGATGGCAATACCTAGATCTATCCTTGCTTTTTATACCTAGCTAGGGGTGTTAAACTATAGCACTTGTTGGGAGGCAACCCAATTTTATTTTTATTCCTTGATTTTTGCTCCTGTTTATTAATAAATAATTTATCTAGAATCTGTTTAGGTTGTGTTTTTTGTGTTTAATTAGTGTTTGTGCCAAGTAGAACCGTTGGGAAGACTTGGGGAAAGTCTTGATATCTTGCTGTAAAAAACAGAAAGTTTAGCGCTCACGAGAACTGCTGCCATTTTTATTTGGAAGGCGATATTTAGTTAATTCTTTTTTCAGATGATTAATAGATAAATTCCTCACATCCAGAAATTTATTTTAGAATTTTTGGGGTTCCAGATCTTGCGCTAGCTACAGATTACAACAGACTGTTCTGTTTTTGACAGATTCTGTTTTTCGTGTGTTGTTTGCTTATTTTGATGAATCTATGGCTAGTAAAATAGTTTATAAACCATAGAGAAGTTGGAATACATTAGGTTTAACAACAATATAAATAAATAATGAGTTCATTACAGTACCTTGAAGTGGTCTTTTGTTTTCTTTCGCTAACGGAGCTCACGAGATTTTCTACTTTAAGTTTTGTGTTGTGAAGTTTCCAAGTTTTGGGTAAAGATTTGATGGATTATGGAACAAGGAGTGGCAAGATCCTAATATTGGGGATGCCCATGGCTCCCCCAAGATAATCTAAGGACACCTAAAAGCCAAAGCTTGGGGATGCCCCGGAAGGCATCCCCTCTTTTCGTCTACTTCTATCGGTAACTTTACTTGGAGCTATATTTTTATTCACCACATGATATGTGTTTTGCTTGGAGCGTCTTGTATGATTTGAGTCTTTGATTTTTAGTTTACCACAATCATCCTTGCTGTACACACCTTTTGAGAGAGCCATACATGATTTGGAATTTGTTATAATACTCTATGTGCTTCGCTTATATCATTTGAGTTATATAGTTTTGCTCTAGTACTTCACTTATATCTTTTAGAGCACGGTGGCGGATTTGTTTTATAGAAACTATTGATCTCTCATGCTTCACTTAGATTATTTTGAGAGTCTTAAATAGCATGGTAATTTGCTTAAATAATCCTAATATGCTAGGTGTTCAAGATTAATAATTTTTTTCTTATGAGTGTTTTGAATACTAAGAGAAGGTTGATGCTTGATGATTGTTTTGAGATATGGAGGTAATAATATCAAAGTCGTGCTAGTTGAGTAGTTGTGAATTTGAGAAATGCTTGTGTTGAAGTTTGCAAGTCCCGTAGCATGCACGTATGGTAAACGTTATGTAACAAATTTGAAACATGAGGTGTTATTTGATTGTCTTCCTTATGAGTGGCGGTCGGGGACAAGCGATGGTCTTTTCCTACCAATCTATCCCCCTAGGAGCATGCGTGTAGTGCTTTGGTTTTTGATGACTTGTAGATTTTTGCAATAAGTATGTGAGTTCTTTATGACTAATGTTGAGTCCATGGATTATACGCACTCTCACCCTTCCATCATTGCTAGCCTCTTCGGTACCGTGCATTGCCCTTTCTCACATTGAGAGTTGGTGCAAACTTCGCCGGTGCATCCAAACCCTGTGATATGATACGCTCTTTCACACATAAACCTCCTTATATCTTCCTGAAAACAGCCACCATACCTACCTATTATGGCATTTCCATAGCCATTCCGAGATATATTGCCATGCAACTTTCCACCATTCTGTTCATCATGACACATTCATCATTGTCATATTGCTTAGCATGATCATGTAGTTGACATAGTATTTGTGGCAAAGCCACCGTTCATAATTATTTCATACATGTCACTCTTGCTTCATTGCATATCCCCGTACACCTCCGGAGGCATTCATATAGAGTCATATCTTGTTCTAAGTATCGAGTTGTAATTCTTGAGTTGTAAGTAAACAGAAGTGTGATGAGCATCATTCATAGAGCATTGTCCAAATAAAAAAGGAGAAAGACCAAATAAAAAAGAAAAGCCAAATAAAAAATATATAAAGAAGGGATAATGCTACTATCCTTTTCCCACACTTGTGCTTCAAAGTAGCACCATAATCTTCATAATAGAGAGTCTTTCATTTTGTCACTTTCATATACTAGTGGGAATTTTTCATTATAGAACTTGGCTTGTATATTCCAACAATGAGCCTCCTCAAGTGCCCTAGGTCTTCGTGAGCAAGCAAGTTGGATGCACACCCACTTAGTTTCTTTTGTTGAGCTTTCATACATTTATAGCTCTAGTGCATCTGTTGCATGGCAATCCCTACTCCTTGCATTAACATCAATCGATGGGCATCTCCATAGCCCATT
Organism: Triticum urartu; assembly: GCF_056163025.1. Taxonomy (NCBI): domain Eukaryota; kingdom Viridiplantae; phylum Streptophyta; class Magnoliopsida; order Poales; family Poaceae; genus Triticum; species Triticum urartu. The sequence goes on from NC_141877.1 coordinate 312,065,533, forward strand.
GATTAGCCTCGTTGATGTGAGACTTTCTCTTTTTTATCTTCTCCACATAACCCCCATCATCATATTCTATTCCACCCATAGTGTTATATCCATGGCTCACGCTCATATATTGCGTGAAAGTTTATAGGTTTGAGATTACTAAAGTATGAAACAATTGCTTGGCTTGTCATCGGTGTTGTGCATGATGAGAGCATTCTTGTGTGACGAAAATGGAGCATGACTAAACTGTATGATTTTGTAGGGATGAACTTTCTTTGGCCAAGTTATTCTGAAAGGACATAATTGCTTAGTTAGTATGCTTGAAGTATTATTATTTTTATGTCAATATGAACTTTTATCGTGAATCTTTCAGATCTGAATATTCATACCACAATTAAGAAGAATTACATTAAAATTATACCAAGTAGCACTCCACATCAAAAATTCTGTTTTTATCATTTACCTACTCGAGGACGAGCAGGAATTAAGCTTGGGGTGCTTGATACGTCTCCAACGTATCTATAATTTTTGATTGCTCCATGCTATATTATCTACTGTTTTCGACATTATTGGGATTTATTATCCACTTTTATATTATTTTTGGGACTAACCTATTAACGGGAGGCCCATCCCAGAATTGCTGTTTTTTGCCTATTTTAGGGTTTCGAAGAAAAGGAATATCAAACAGAGTCCAAACGGAATGAAACCTTCGGGAACGTGATTTTCTCACCGAACATGATCGAGGAAACTTGGACCCTACGTCAAGACACAAAAGAGGAGGCCACGAGGTAGGGGCGCCCCTACCGCCCCCCCCCCCCCCACAGGCGCGCCCTCCACCCTCGTGGGCCCCTTGTTGCTCCACCGACGTACTCCTTCCTCCTATATATACCTACGTACCCCCAAATGATCAGATACGGAGCCAAAACCCTAATTTCACCGCCGCAACTTTCTGTATCCACAAGATCCCATCTTGGGGCCTGTTCCGGAGCTCCGCCGGAGGGGGTATCCATCACGGAGGGCTTCTACATCATCACCATAGCCCCTCCGATGAAGTGTGAGTAGTTCACCTCAGACCTACGGGTCCATAGTTATTAGCTAGTTGGCTTCTTCTCTCTTTTTGGATCTCAATACAATGTTCTCCCCCTCTCTTGTGGAGAACTATTCGATGTAATCTTCTTTTTGCGGTGTGTTTGTTGAGACCGATGAATTGTGGGTTTATGATCAAGTCTATCTATGAACAATATTTGAATCTTCTCTGAATTCTTTTATGTATGATTGGTTATCTTTGCAAGTCTCTTCGAATTATCAGTTTGGTTTGGCATACTAGATTGATATTTCTTGCAATGGGAGAAGTGCTTAGCTTTGGGTTTAATCTTGCGGTGTCCTTTCCCAGTGACAGTAGGGGCAGCAAGGCACGTATTGTATTGTTACCATTGAGGATAACACGATGGGGTTTTCATCACATTGCATGAGTTTATCCCTCTACATCATGTCATCTTGCTTAAGGCTTTACTCTGTTTTAATTAACTTAATACTCTAGATGCATGCTGGATAGCGGTCGATGAGTGGAGTAATAGTAGTAGATGCAGGCAGGAGTCGGTCTACTTGTCTCGGACGTGATGCCTATATACATGATCATACCTAGATATTCTCATAACTATGCTCAATTCTGTCAATTGCTCAACAGTAATTCGTTCACCCATCGTAGAATACTTATGCTCTTGAGAGAAGCCACTAGTGAAACCTATGGCCCCCGGGTCTATCTTCATCATATTAATCTTCCAATACTTAGTTATTTCCTTTGCTTTTTACTTTTCTTCTATTTTACTTTGCATCTTTATCATAAAAATACCAAAAATATTATGTTATCATATCTATCAGATCTCACTCTCATAAGTGGCTGTGTAGGGATTGACAACCCCTTATCGCGTTGGTTGTGAGGATTTATTTGTTTTGTGCAGGTACGAGGGACTCGTGCGTAGCCTCCTAGTGGATTGATACCTTGGTTCTCAAAAACTGAGGGAAATACTTACGCTACTTTGCTACATCATCCCTTCCTCTTCGGGCAAAAACCAACGCAGTGCTCAAGAGGTGGCAGGGGGGCACCGCACACGACTAAGAGATCAACTTGTGTGTCTATGGGGTGCCCCCCTCCCCCCGTATATAAAGGAGTGGAGGAGGGGAGGGCCGGCCTCCTATGGCGCGCCCCAAGGGGGGATTCCAACTCCTACTAGGAGTAGGTTTCCCCCCTTTCCTAGTCCAACTAGGAGGGGGAAGGAAGGGAAGAGGGAGAGAAGGAAAGGGGGGGCGCCCCCCCAAACCCTACCCCAATTCGGATTGGGCCTAGGGGGCGTGCGCCACACCTGGCCGCCTCCTCCTCTCTTCCACTATGGCCCATCAAGGCCCATTAACTCCCCGGGGGGTTCCGGTAACCCCCGGTACTCCGGTATATGCCCGAACTCATCGAAAACAATTCCGGTGTCCAAACATAGCCTTCCAATATATCAATCTTCATGTCTCAACCATTTCGAGACTCCTCGTCATATCCGTGAACACATCCGGGACTCCGAACTACCTTCGGTACATCAAAACACATAAACTCATAATACTGATTGTCATCGAACGTTAAGTGTGCGGACCCTACGGGTTCGAGAACTATGTAGACATGACCGAGAATCATCTCCGGTCAATAACCAATAGAGGAACTTGGATGCTCATATTGGTTCCTACATATTCTATGAAGATCTTTATCGGTCAAACCGCATAACAACATATGTTGTTCCCCTTTTCATCGGTATGTTACTTACCCAAGATTCGATCGTCGGTATCATCATACCTAGTTCAATCTCGTTACCGGAAAGTCTCTTTACTCGTTCCATAATGCATCACCCCCTAACTAACACATTAGTCACAATGATTGCAAGGTTTATAGTGATGTGCATTACCAAGAGGGCCCGGAGATACCTCTCCGACAATCAGACTGACAAATCCTAATCTCGATCTATGCCAACTCAACAAACACCATCAGAGACGCCTATAGAGCATCTTTATAATCACCCAGTTACGTTGTGACGTTTGATAGCACACTAAGTGTTCCTCCGGTATTCGGGAGTTGAATAATCTCATAGTAATAGGAACATGTATAAGTTATGAAGAAAGCAATAGCAAAAAACTAAATGATCATAGTGCTAAGATAATGGATGGGTCAAGTCAATCACATAATTCTCTAATGATGTGATCCCGTTCATCAAATAACAACTCATGTCTGTGGCTAGGAAACTTAACCGTCTTTGATTAACAAGCTAGTCAAGTAGAGGCATACTAGTGACACTCTATTTGTCTATGTATTCACACATGTACTAAGTTTCCGGTTAATACAATTCTAGCATGAATAATAAACATTTATCATGATATAAGGAAATATAAATAACAACTTTATTATTGCCTCTAGGGAATATTTCCTTCAGTCTCCCACTTGCACTAGAGTCAATAATCTAGATTACATAGTAATGATTCTAACACCCATGGAGTCTTGGTGCTGATCATGTTTTGCTCATGAGAGAGGCTTAGTCAACGGGTCTGCAACATTCAGATCCGTATGTATGTTGCAAATCTCTATGTCCCCCTCCTTGACTTGATCGTGGATGGAATTGAAGCGTCTCTTGATGTGCTTGGTTCTCTTGTGAAATCTAGATTCCTTTGCCAAGGCAATTGCACCAGTATTGTCAAAAAAGATTTTCATTGGACCTGATGCACTAGGTATGACACCTAGATCAGATATGAACTCCTTCATCCAGACTCCTTCATTTGCTGCTTCTAAAGCAGCTATGTATTCCACTTCACACGTAGATCCCACCACGACGCTTTGCTTAGAACTGCACCAACTGATAGCTCCACCATTCAATAAAAATACGTATCCAGTTTGTGAATTAGAGTCATCCGGGTCAGTGTCAAAGCTTGCATCGACGTAACCGTTTACGATGAGCTCTTTGTCACCTTCATAAATGAGAAACATATCCTTAGTCCTTTTCAGGTATTTTAGGATGTTCTTGACCGCTGTCCAGTGATCCACTCCTGGATTACTGTAACATCCCAAATTTTCAATTTGGAATGTTATACATTAGATCATCATGCATATCATATTTTATTTTGCTTTTGGTTTTGATCCTAGAAAATCCTAAGCAACTCAAGGACCCACGGAGAGAGTTGGGGATTTCGTTATTTACATATTTGAGTTTTCTCAAATTATGTAAACAGGATCATTTGATTTTATTTATTTTATCATCAATTATTTCTATTACAAAAATATGACATAGGGAATAAAATGACTTTCCCAAAATATAGAAATATTGAGGATTTAATAAAAAAATCAAATAAGTTTTATTTCGGAGTTTTTCGGTAATTTTAATTGAATTTAGGAAAAATGCGCGTTTTTCAAAGTTGTAGTTTGGGCCCAGATAAATGTTCACTTTATCAGGCTTGATTTTAGAAACCCGGCAAAATTTATTTCGTGATTTTTGGAGTCCGTTTAGTATTTCTTTTTATTTTTCTTCCGAGCAGAATTATTTAAAAAAAACCCCGGAACCGACTACGGGCCGTACTCGGCCAGGACTCCCTGGCCGGGGCCTTTATAAGGTGCCCGAGGCCCGAGCCGAGAGAGAGCCCAGCCGTCGCCGCCTAACCCTAGCCCCGCCCCAGCCGCCGCCGCTGCCGCCGCCCGCCGCCGCCGCCGCCAGAGTTGCGCGTCGCCCGAGGTTCGCCGCCGCCTCGTTTTCCATGCTGTTTAAAAAAAATTCTGTTCGTCGTTTTTCTTTTTCCTCGGATTTTTCGCGGTTATTTTCTGATCGCGATTTCTGATCCGATTTTCGTTTTAGTATAACTTTTCGCTCGTTTATCGGAATCAGGCGATTCAAGCGTCTGGAGTTTCGTCTCGAAACCCTCTTTCCGAATAATCAACTTAAACATGTTTTTGCTACTGTAAAATTTGCCCTAGATCCAGATTACTAGAACGAAGTTGTTTTCTTTCGCCCGTTCGATTTGATTCTTTTTGCAAACCAGGGTTCTTAAGTTGAACTTTCTGGTTAGATCTTCTATTTGAGTTTTACCTGTGCATTAGATGAGTACTTATTGTATGCTTGTTGTTTGTCTGCGATAGAATACCCGGAGTGCGCCGCCTGTTACTTCGAATCTCTAGGTTACGCGGATCATCAGCAAGGCAAGTAACACTTTGATCATACCTTTTCTACAACCCGGTTTTATTGCATTAGATCAATCTTCACACATTGCATGATTAGGATCTAATTAAATTGTGGGATGGGAAGTAGATGAAGTAGTACCTATTACCTGTTTATTATCAAACCTTTGGGAGTTACTTCTACGTTTGCTCATTATGCCATGCTACGCTAGTAGACGTGGATTGGGTGAGTGATATCCATGACAGATGTGAGATTGATAATTAAGGGTTTATCTAAGGTGGCAACCTAACACACATCTGGGTGGATTGAGGCACCTGGGGATTCCAGGACTTGCCTGTTTTTATTTGGACCGCCACCCAGGCCCAAAGGGATCATGAGATTATTCATACTAGAAACTTCCGTGTGCAGCCACAAGCCATTATGGGCTCTGGCATAGTTGACTAAGTTGTGCGAACTCTTACAGGGTAGACTAGCAGATGTAGGGGAAAGTAGGTGTACCGGTCTATCCGTCGTAAGGTGCTAGCGCTTCTGAAAGACTGTGTCTCGGTCATCCGTCTTCTCAAACACCCTGTTGTGCGAGAAACCAAACGGAGGCGATCGAGTCTTGTGGGGAAAAGTGCGCAAACCTCTGCAGAGTGTAACAAACTAATCATGGTTAGCCGTGTCCCCGGTTATGGACATCTTGAGTATCTAGTACCTGGATTATCATGTGAATCTCAACATGTTACTCTAAATTAATTTTGTGGGGTTTTAATGATGTTACTTAATTGGGATTGAGAATGCTGTCAACCATTCTCAATGTTTAACAACCACCATGATAGTAATTAATTTTATTCCTTTGAAGTAGGGAAAAATTGGCTTTACGCAAAAACTGTAACCGTAGAGCTTTCCACCAGCCAAATATGCATATAGTATAGCTGTTGCATTCCATTACTCTCTATGTGTTACCTTGCCAGCATATTCCATGTGCTGACCCATTTTCGGGCTGCAACGTTAATGTTGCAGACTTTTCAGACGATGATTAAGGAGTTTTTAGGTCGTGGTTCTATACTCAGTGATGCCGTTGGAGTTGATGGACTCACTTATCTTCCAAGCCTTCCGCTGTTATCGTTATTAGATGGCCTTAAGCCATATTTATTGTAATAAGTTCTCTTTTGAGACACCCGATGTAATAAGTGTGTGATTGCTACTCTGCTATAAATCCTCCGAGTACTGTGTGGTGTCAGCATTACTGATCCAGGGATGACACCGGAGCACAGAGATCAGACTGTTTGAGGTCTGGTCGCTACAGAGATGGTATCAGAGCACACGCTGACTGTAGGACACGACCACTAAGCTAAAGACCTAGATCACTACTCACTCTCTTCTCTTTTGACTTCTCATCTTTTCTACTCTTTAGGATGGCGGATGCAAGGAACAAGTTCACCCAACCGGATGAAGATACACCCTTTGGACGCCACTTGAAGGAAGTCACTAGATACCTGAACATAGGAGTACCAAGCTTCACGGGAACCTACAACGCCACTTTACCTGAAGAAGAGCGTTGGATGATTCAAGTTCAAGTTCCAGGAAGGACGTTTATGCCAGTCACTAAGCCCATAGAGTTTTCTTTTGATGCACCAACTTGGAGTCTAGGAAAGAGCATGGCAGCTCATATCGCCATGGGACGCATTGGAGAAGTCTACCGCAAGGATCTCAAGGATACTATCTACCAGATTTGTGGACGCCGAGATGAACACTGGGAGATGATTAGCACCAGGAAAGATAGATCAATTGCAGCTTTTATCTAGGAGTTAAACCAGCACATTCGACGACAGGAGAATCAGATGTGCGCCGACATGATAGATCTGAAGAAGGCTAAGACTAGAATCAAGGAACTAGAGGAAGAACTCAAGGCTACACGCGAAGTTTATGAAGAAGAAATTGAAGTATTGGTGGAGAAGAATGACGATCTGATTAAGAAGATTGGAATATTTATGGGAGGCCCGACACCGGTAGATGAAGACGAAGAACCCAAGGAGATTAGTCCGGACGACTACATCATCATTAACGGCACCGACTCGGAGCAAGATAGTAGCGATGATGACTATGTGGATGAAGTAGGAGCCGATATCATGGAGTCTACAACCGTAGAATATTTCTAGTAGACCACCTCATCAATAGTAGTAGTCCACCATGTAAATATAGTAGTCCGAGCACTTTGTGATAGTTAGATCGATTGTATGCCTTTGTTTGATTGAATGAAGTGAATTGTGTGCTTTTGCCTCATGTGCATATGGGTAGTGTTTTCTCTTTAGACCCCCTCTATTCTTATATCTCATCTTTTCTAAACCCTCAGATGCCTCCGAGACGTGACCCCGGATTTGCCTTTCCGCCGGAGCTCACCCAGTTGATCCAGCAGCAGAACACCTTGATGCAGTTGCTAGTTCAAAATCAGAATCAAGGGAACAACAACAACAACCCACCACTGATGAGGACATCAATACCATTGTTACACCCACAGCCCCTACTGTTACATATACTGGACCAATTACTAGAGCTCGCGCACGCCAATTAAATTACCAGGTACTTTCGTTTCTTGGTAATGATTCTAATGTTCATGAGATTATGATGCTGCCTAAATTGGATACATTTGTTTTGCTTTCAAATGAAGGGCCTAGCTTGGAGAAGGATGAACATTGGAGCAAGAACACGCATGAAGTTGATGGCATGCGCAAGGGGATCAAGAACGGAGTTACAAGTGATGATTTCAGGACTTTGAAGCCGCCATAAGGAGTGCATGAAGCCATGGACGAAATATACAAGATGCCACTTCATAATATTCGTCCATAGGCTATTCTAGATGCTGCGTCACCTTATTAATGGGCCAGGCCCATGTAATTTCGAAATACTTAAGTATAGGCTATTTTTAGAGTCCGTATGTGTGGGGAAACAAGAGTTAGGGTTGGTTTCGGACCCCACCCTCAAGGGCCACGAAATTCCCCTCTCTTCCTCCATATATACAGCCCTTAGGGCGTCGTTTAGACTTTGGGTTTTGTTTAGATTAAAAGTTCGCCATAGCTGCAACTTCGCGTACTTCGTTTGTGTCCAACGACCAGACCAAGACGTCACAGAACCCCACCTTGATCAATAAAGCTTTCATCTTATATTCGCAATATCCAGATTGCAATCTCAGTTTCTTGCTTGTTCTTCGTTTGCTCGCAGGAAACAGGCCCTCGTGGTCAGGTTGATCGTGCTCCGGCGTGGTCAATAACCCCTCGGAAGTTGGTTTAGCGATTGCTAAGGCGCGACGTCTCGCACGTTCGTAGTCGGATCGTCAAGGTCGACTCCCACAGAAAATGATAGCCACCATCTCATCGAAACATCGGGACACCTTTGCCTCTATCAAGTGGTATCAGATTTCCAGGTTGCTCGGTGAGATTTTACAGTTTTTCATAGATTAGATTGAGTCTGTTCTTCATACCTACAGTCCACGAAAAGCCACACAAAAAAAAAATTAGGGTTAGTTCATCATATCCGAACCAATCTGAGCCTTTGCATAATCTTTTTAGGGTTTTTGCTTTGTTGAATTTGCGGTTGCATCGTCGTGTCAAGTTGCTGGTCTTAGAGTCTAGTCTTTTAGAGTTTCGAGTTTTGGTCATAAGTTGTCACGCCGCCGCCGCACCATCATCATCGCCCATCTACCACTTTTGCTTATCCGCCACCGCTCTGAATCCTTATCCATATACCACTACCAATCCGTATCCATATACCACCATCAATCTCTATCCATATACCACCACCGCTACCATATACCACCACCGCTGCCATATACCACAACCATATATCCACCACCAATCCGAGTTCTTCTCATATTAGGTTTGTTCTTGAGATCAATCTCAATTCCTATTTGTGTTTCCTTGCCTGCGTAGGTCTCAGAAAAAAAAATAAAGAGTCTGGAGACCCCCGGGCAGTTTTTAGGCCAAAATTTTCACGGGCAAAAATATTTTTTCCCTATCCTATTTTTAGGCTTTTCTGAGTCTTTTGAGCCGCGTGCCATCATAGTGATTTTTTGTCGCACTTTTTCGTCGTCGCTGCCCTGATTTCCGAAAAAAAAAGTGAAAAAAAAATTTTCGTGCCCATCCTATCAGTTTGACGAGGGAAGAGTTTTGAGACACTCGCCATTATAGTAATTTTTCGCAAAAAAAAAGGGGAGCGCAAAAAAAAAGAGGAGCGCAAAAAAAGCGAAAAAAAAAGTTCCAGAGTGTGCTTTTCCCTTATTTACGTGCAGCGCCGTGATTTTGTTAGTGTTCTAGGCTCGCGTCTCTAGCACGGTCTAGCCTAGGACCAGCACAGTACCGTCGTTGAGCGTTTATTCAACTTTGCATCTCTGAATTGATTATTGCTGACCCTTTTTGCTACCATACTATAAGCCTTCCCAGCTCCACATACCTCTACGTCGTGCGTTTGACTCTCCCTGGCAATCGCTCTATCCCAGCTTTTGAGAGTTTTGACTACAACGGTTGCCGATCACCGCCTGCTGCTGGGTAAGAACTGGTAAGAATTTGAGATTTGCTTGACGGATTTGTGACACCCGCCACCACCACCTCTTGTTAGTATTCTGTAGGATCATATTCTTGTGTGTTTTCTATTGTTGCTAACCATGGCAGGATCACAAGCCGACGAGACTGACTGGGAGAACATGACGAATCAGGAGTTGCATGATAAATTTCAGCAAATGATGAATGGACAGGTGCAGGATGTGCTAAACAGATTTGAAGAGGCCATGGAGAAGAGAGATGACATGGAGAAGACGTTCGAAACAAAGCTCGATAACAGGTTTAATGAATTGCTCGCGCGTCTTCCACCACCACCACCGGCTGCACCTAACGCACCTCTACAACAACAACAACGACGACTACCTACACATCGTGAAACAGCCCTCCGCCGAGCGAGCCGTCTCCCTCTTGCACCTGGCCAAACTGTTGGTGCTGCTGTTGCTACTTCTGTGGCTCCTGCTGCTGATGCGGAGGAGGATGATTTTGCTGGCGATTACGAGGATGAGGTTGATCAAAATCAGAACTACGTGCCACCACCAGCACAGCAACCATCAGGTCGTCCACATGCAAATAATGGCAATGGTAGGGCTCACCCTCAGGTACGAGATCATGACCATCTCCCTAAACTAAAATTGAATATTCCACCATTTGAGGGTAGATATGTTCCTGATATATATCTTACTTGGGAGTTAGAAACTGAACAACGATTTACATGTTTACAATATCCCGAGGAGAGACGTGTTCCTGCTGCTGTTTGTGCATTCACTAGTTTTGCATGTGTTTGGTGGTCTGAGCATTGTAGATTATATCCCATTCCTGCTACTTGGGCTGCTTTGACAACTGCTATGCGTACTCGTTGGGTTCCACCGTATTATCAACGTGAATTACTTCAAAAATTGCAGCGCTTAAGACAGGGAAAAAATTCTGTAGAAGAATATTATCAGGAATTACAAACTGGCATGATTAGATGTGGTATTGTTGAGGAGAATGAAGCTATGCTTGCATGTTTTATGGGTGGATTAAATAGAGAGATTCAGACGATTCTAGAGTATAAGGAGTATACTAATATCACTCGTTTATTCCATCTTGCTTGTAAAGCTGAACGTGAAGTGCAGGATCGACAGGCATTGGCGCGGACTAACTTTTCTGCAGGTCGACCTTCTTCATGGACACCACGTGCATCATCTACTTCCACACGTTCTGCTTCACCGGCGCCTCCGTCGGCTGCCACCTCCAACCGTGATACAATAAAGCAGGCACAATCACCACTATCTGCCAAGAGCACACCTTCTGGGCCTGCAAAGAGCTCTTCTTCATCCATGGCATCAACAGGGCAAACACATGATATTATTTGTCGACGTTGCAAGGGTGGAGGTCATTATGCGAGAGAATGCCCATCTAAGCATGTGATGATTGTTACTGAGGATGGTGGGTATGAGTCCGCTAGTGACTATGATGAGGAGACTTTGGCTCTTATTACACGTGACGAACACGGTGGAGACGATTCTGATCATGAGACGCAATACATGGCTCCTGAAGATGCTGACAGGTATGAATGTTTAGTTGCTCAACGTGTTTTGAGTGTGCAGGTTACACAAGCTGAGCAAAATCAGAGGCATAATTTGTTCCATACAAAGGGAGTTGTGAAGGAATGTTCTGTTCGCGTGATCATAGATGGAGGGAGTTGCAACAACTTGGCTAGCATCGAGATGGTGGAGAAGCTATCTCTCACCACAAGACCACATCCACATCCTTACTACATCCAATGGTTCAACAATAGCGGCAAGGTTAAGGTAACACGTACTGTTCGTGTGCATTTTAGTATCTCTACATATGCTGATTATGTTGATTGTGATGTGGTACCGATGCAAGCATGTTCCTTATTACTTGGTAGACCATGGCAATTTGATAAAAATTCTATTCACCATGGTAGAAACAATCAGTATACTCTTGTTCATAAGGATAAAAATATTACTTTGCTTCCTATGACTCCTGATTCCATTTTGAAAGATGATATTAATAGAGCTAATAAAGCAAAACAGGAGAAAACTAAGAGTGAAAATCAGATTGTGGCAAAAGAATTTGAGCAACAAATGCAGCCTAATAATAATAAACAATCTAGTGTTGCTTCTGAAATTAAATTGAAAAGTGCATGTTTACTTGCCACCAAATCTGATATTGATGATCTAGATTTTAGCAAATCTGTTTGCTATGCTTTTGTGTGCAAAGAGGCATTATTTTCATTCGAGGACGTGCCTTCCTCTTTGCCTCCTGCTGTCACTAACATTTTGCAGGAGTTCGCCGACGTCTTTCCACAAGACGTGCCACCGGGATTACCACCTATTCGCGGGATTGAGCATCAAATTGACTTAATTCCCGGTGCATCATTACCCAACCGGGCACCATACCGTACCAATCCAGAGGAGACGAAGGAGATTATGCGTCAAGTACAAGAACTGCTCGACAAAGGTTATATATGCGAATCCCTTAGTCCTTGTGCTGTTCCTATCATTTTAGTGCCAAAAAAGGATGGTACGTCATGTATGTGCGTTGATTGTAGAGGCATTAATAATATTACTATTCATTATCGTCATCCTATTCCTAGGCTAGATGATATGCTTTATGAATTGAGTGGCTCTACAATATTCTCCAAAGTTGATTTGCGTAGTGGTTACCATCAAATTCGTATGAAATTGGGAGATGAATGGAAAACAGCATTTAAAACTAAGTTTGGATTATATGAGTGGTTAGTCATGCCTTTTGGGTTAACTAATGCACCTAGTACTTTCATGAGGTTAATGAACGAAGTTTTACGTGCTTTCATTGGACGATTTGTGGTAGTTTACTTTGATGACATATTGATTTATAGCAAATCTTTGGAGGAACATTTGGAACATTTACGTGCTGTTTTTATTGCTCTACGTGATGCACGTTTGTTTGGTAACCTTGGAAAGTGCACCTTTTGCACCGACCGAGTATCTTTTCTTGGCTATGTTGTTACTCCACAGGGAATTGAAGTTGATAAAGCCAAGATTGAAGCTATTGAGAGTTGGCCGCAGCCCAAAACGGTCACACAAGTGAGGAGTTTCCTTGGCCTCGCCGGTTTCTATAGGCGTTTTGTGAGAGATTTCAGCACCATTGCCGCACCTCTCAACGAGCTTACAAAGAAGGATGTACCTTTTGTTTGGGGTACCGCACAGGAAGAAGCCTTCACGGTATTGAAAGATAAGTTGACACATGCTCCTTTACTCCAACTTCCTAATTTCAATAAGACTTTTGAGCTTGAATGTGATGCTAGTGGAATTGGATTAGGAGGTGTGTTATTACAAGATGGAAAACCTGTTGCATACTTTTCTGAAAAATTGAGTGGGCCTAGTCTGAACTATTCTACTTATGATAAAGAATTATATGCTCTTGTTCGGACCTTAGAAACATGGCAACATTATTTATGGCCCAAGGAATTTGTTATACATTCTGATCATGAATCTTTGAAACACATTAAAAGTCAAGCAAAACTGAACCGTCGACATGCTAAATGGGTTGAATTCATTGAGACTTTCCCTTATGTGATTAAACACAAGAAGGGTAAAGAAAATGTTATTGCTGATGCCTTGTCTCGTCGTTATACTATGCTTTCACAACTTGACTTTAAAATATTTGGTTTGGAGACCATCAAGGATCAATATGTTAATGATGCTGAATTTAAAGATGTATTGCAGAATTGTAAGGAAGGGAGAACTTGGAACAAGTTCGTTCTTAACGATGGATTTGTGTTTCGTGCTAACAAGCTATGCATTCCAGCTAGCTCCGTTCGTCTTTTGTTGTTGCAGGAGGCGCATGGAGGAGGATTAATGGGACACTTTGGCGTCAAGAAGACGGAGGATATACTTGCTACACATTTCTTTTGGCCAAAGATGAGACGGGATGTTGAGCGTTTTGTTGCTCGCTGCACTACATGTCAAAGAGCTAAGTCACGACTCAATCCTCATGGTTTATATATGCCTTTGCCTGTACCTAGTGTTCCTTGGGAGGATATATCTATGGACTTTGTTTTAGGTTTACCTAGAACAAAGAAGGGGAGGGATAGCATATTTGTTGTCGTGGATAGGTTCTCGAAAATGGCACACTTTATACCATGTCATAAAAGCGATGATGTTGTTAATGTTGCTGATTTGTTCTTTCGTGAAATTATTCGCTTACATGGTGTGCCAAATACTATTGTTTCAGATCGTGATACTAAATTTCTTAGCCACTTTTGGAGATGTTTATGGGCTAAGTTGGGGACTAAGCTGCTTTTTAGTACTACTTGTCACCCCCAAACTGATGGACAAACTGAAGTAGTCAATAGAACATTGTCTACTATGCTTAGGGCTGTTTTGAAGAATAACAAGAAAATGTGGGAAGAATGCTTGCCTCATATTGAATTTGCTTATAATCGTTCATTGCATTCTACTACTAAGATGTGCCCTTTTGAAATTGTGTATGGTTTCCTACCTCGTGCACCTATTGATTTGTTGCCTCTTCCATCTTCGGAGAAGGTTAATTTTGATGCTAAAGAACGTTCTGAATTGATTTTAAAAATGCGTGAGTTAACTAAGGAAAACATTGAGCGTATGAATGCTAAATATAAACTTGCTGGAGATAAGGGTAGAAAACATGTTGTGTTTGCACCTGGAGATCTTGTTTGGTTACATTTGCGTAAAGATAGATTTCCTAATCTGCGCAAATCAAAGCTAATGCCACGTGCTGATGGTCCTTTTAAGGTTTTAGAGAAAATAAATGATAATGCATATAAACTTGAGCTACCTGCAGATTTTGGGGTTAGTCCCACTTTTAATATTGCAGATTTGAAGCCTTATTTGGGTGAGGAAGATAAGCTTCCGTCGAGGACGACTTCATTTCAAGAAGGGGAGGATGATGAGGACATCAATACCATTGTTACACCCACAGCCCCTACTGTTACATATACTGGACCAATTACTAGAGCTCGCGCACGCCAATTAAATTACCAGGTACTTTCGTTTCTTGGTAATGATTCTAATGTTCATGAGATTATGATGCTGCCTAAATTGGATACATTTGTTTTGCTTTCAAATGAAGGGCCTAGCTTGGAGAAGGATGAACATTGGAGCAAGAACACGCATGAAGTTGATGGCATGCGCAAGGGGATCAAGAACGGAGTTACAAGTGATGATTTCAGGACTTTGAAGCCGCCATAAGGAGTGCATGAAGCCATGGACGAAATATACAAGATGCCACTTCATAATATTCGTCCATAGGCTATTCTAGATGCTGCGTCACCTTATTAATGGGCCAGGCCCATGTAATTTCGAAATACTTAAGTATAGGCTATTTTTAGAGTCCGTATGTGTGGGGAAACAAGAGTTAGGGTTGGTTTCGGACCCCACCCTCAAGGGCCACGAAATTCCCCTCTCTTCCTCCATATATACAGCCCTTAGGGCGTCGTTTAGACTTTGGGTTTTGTTTAGATTAAAAGTTCGCCATAGCTGCAACTTCGCGTACTTCGTTTGTGTCCAACGACCAGACCAAGACGTCACAGAACCCCACCTTGATCAATAAAGCTTTCATCTTATATTCGCAATATCCAGATTGCAATCTCAGTTTCTTGCTTGTTCTTCGTTTGCTCGCAGGAAACAGGCCCTCGTGGTCAGGTTGATCATGCTCCGGCGTGGTCAATAACCCCTCGGAAGTTGGTTTAGCGATTGCTAAGGCGCGACGTCTCGCACGTTCGTAGTCGGATCGTCAAGGTCGACTCCCACAGAAAACGATAGCCACCATCTCATCGAAACATCGGGACACCTTTGCCTCTATCAACCACCACCACCTGTTGACCACTTAGCCCGTTTTCTTAGGCTAAATCCGCCGGTGTTTTCCAGTAGCACCGAGCCGATAGTAGCAGATGATTGGCTCCGCAAGACAGCTAGGGAGTTGACCACAGCAGGATGCGCAGATGCGGAGAAGGTGAAGTTTGCCGCACATCAGTTAGAAGGACCCGCAGCATCTTGGTGGGAGAATTTCATAGCCACCTTCCCAGTCGACACTGTCACATGGGACCAGTTTCAGCAGGCTTTTCGTACTGCCCATGTTTCAGCAGGAGCAATGGCCATGAAGAAGCGTGAGTTTCGTAACTTGCGCCAAGGAGGACGGACAGTTGGCCAGTATGTGGAGGAGTTTAGTAAGCTAGCACGTTATGCCCCAAATGATGTTGCTACAGATGCAGCTAAGCAGGAGAAATTCCTGGAAGGACTGAATGATGAGTTGAGTATGCAGTTGATGGTAGCCACCTTCAACAACTACCAGGAGTTGGTAGATCGTGCTCTTATGATTGAAGGGAAGCAGCAGCAAATTGAGAACTGCAAGAGGAAGTATGGACAAGGAAAGTATAATTCAGGAGCTCAGCAGAAGCCTCGTTTTACCCCTAGACCGGGAGGACAATTTCAGCATACCCATGGAGTAGGTAGCTCGCACAATCACAATGGCACCAAGAATGGTAATGGGAATGGAGGAAGCAATGGCCAGAACCGCAGCACCCCATCGACCCCAGCCAAGAAGGACTTGAGGCACGTCACTTGCTATAAGTGTTCGAAGCCAGGACATTATGCAAATGAATGTCCTGAAGGCCAAAATGGCAATGGAAGCTCTGGAAAGAAGCCGAACCCTTTCAACAGGGGACAGGTGAACCACGTTAGCGTGGAGGAGGTTGAAGCTCAGCCCGATGCAGTAATAGGTATGTTTTTGGTTAAGTCATTTACTACACTCGTTCTTTTTGATACTGGTGCATCGCATTCATACATATCAAGGGGATTTGTGGAAAAGTATAGCCTGCCCACTAGGATTCTTAAAACACCTATGCTAGTAAGCTCACCAGGAGCGGAGTACATGGCCAGTCAAGGATGTTTTCAAGTGCCATTAAGTATAGGAAGGCATGTTTTCCCAACGGATTTAATTATTTTGGAATCCCAAGGTCTGGATGTGATTCTTGGTATGGATTGGCTATCGATGTATGGAGGAAACATCGATTGCGCCAGTAAGACAATTTTTCTCACAACGCCAGAAGGAAGACGGATCAAGTATGTATCCCGACATGCGCCAAACAGGACACAAGTAAATTCCTTATCAGGAGTTGTGCAGGAGGAAGTACAAGTGGTAAAGGATTTTCCTGATGTATTTCCCGAAGAGTTGCCAGGCATGCCACCGGATAGAGACATTGAGTTTTTGATTGAGCTTTTGCCACGCACTGGGCCAATATCGAAGAGACCATATAGGATGCCAGCAAAAGATTTGGTGGAAATTAAGAAGCAGATTAAGGAGTTACTGGATAAGGGATATATTCGCCCAAGTTCTTCGCCTTGGGGATCACCAGTACTTCTAGTGGAGAAGAAGGATGGATCGTTAAGGATGGTTGTTGACTATCGAGGATTGAACGAAGTAACAATCAAGAACAAGTACCCGCTACCAATGATCAATGATCTGTTTGATCGATTGCAAGGAGCTAAAGTGTTTTCCAAGATCGATTTGCGATCAGGATACCACCAGTTGAAGATTCGAGAACAGGATATACCTAAGACAGCATTCACCACAAGATATGGACTGTATGAGTATACCGTTATGTCATTTGGACTGACTAACGCGCCTGCCTATTTTATGAACATGATGAACAAAGTGTTTATGGAGTTTTTGGATAAGTTCGTCGTAGTTTTCATTGATGATATCCTGGTATATTCGAAGAATGAAGAGGAGCATAAGGAGCATTTGCGTTTGGTACTTGGAAAGCTCAGAGAACACCAATTATACGCCAAGTTCAGCAAATGTGAATTTTGGTTGAAGGAAGTAGGATTCCTCGGACACGTTATATCTGGAGAAGGTATAGCAGTAGATCCCGCTAAAGTTGAAACCGTGACCAAGTGGGAAGCCCCAACTACCGTTGGAGAGATCCGGAGTTTTCTTGGACTCGTAGGATACTACCGGAGATTTATTGAGAATTTCTCAAAGATCGCGAAACCTATGACGGAATTGCTGAAGAAGGATACCAAGTTCAAATGGACTGAGGAGTGTGAGGCTAGTTTCCAGGAGTTGAAGAAACGCTTGGTTACCTCACCAGTGTTGATTTTGCCAGATCAAACCAAGGATTATGAGGTGTATTGCGACGCTTCACGTCGAGGACTTGGAGCAGTGCTTATGCAGGAAGGGAGAGTTGTTTCGTATGCTTCACGACAACTGAAGCCCCACGAATTGAATTATGCCACGCATGATTTGGAATTAGCGGCCATAGTGCATGCATTGAAGACATGGAGACATTTCCTCATTGGAAATCATTGTGAGGTGTACACGGATCATAAGAGTTTGAAGTACATTTTCACACAGAAGGAGTTGAACCTCAGACAAAGGAGATGGTTGGAGCTTATCAAGGATTATGATATGAAATTACATTACCATCCCGGAAAAGCTAATGTAGTAGCTGATGCATTAAGCCACAAGAGCCATGTCAATACGTTAATGACGGGAGAAATACCCAAGGAGTTAGCAGAAAATTTTCATGAACTATGTTTGGAAATAGTTCCGAGAGGCTATGTAGCAGCGTTGGAAATTCAGTCAACATTGATGGACAGAATCAGAGAAGCTCAGAAATCTGACAAGGAGATTGCTTCCATAAAGGAGAAGATGAAAGAAGGAAAAGCTAAAGGATTTCGTGAGGATGAGCACGACACCCTATGGTTTGAAGACCGTGTTTATGTGCCCAATAACCCGGAAATCAGAAAGTTGATTTTGCAAGAGGCACATGATTCACCATATTCGATTCACCCAGGAAATACCAAGATGTATTTGGATTTTAAGGATATTTTCTGGTGGACCGGAATGAAAAAGGATATTGCGGAGTATGTAGCAGTTTGTGACGTATGTCAGAGAGTAAAGGCAGAGCATCAGAAGCTAGCAGGATTGTTGCAACCATCGCCGATACCCGAATGGAAGTGGGATAAGTTAGGCATGGATTTTATCACGGGATTACCAAGGACTCGTTCAGGCTATGACTCGATTTGGGTTGTAGTTGATCGATTGACGAAGGTAGCTCATTTCATCCCAGTAAAGACCACTTACACCAGTGCTAAGTTGGCAAAGATATACATGACCAGGATCATATGTTTGCATGGAGTTCCGAGGAGCATCGTATCAGATAGAGGAACCCAGTTTACCTCAAAGTTCTGGAAGCAGTTGCATGAGACTTTGGGTACTAGGCTAGAATTTAGTACAGCTTTTCACCCGCAGACAGATGGACAGACCGAGAGAGTCAATCAGATTTTGGAGGATATGCTGAGAGCTTGTGCGCTAGATTATGGATCTAGTTGGGATGATAATTTGCCATATGCAGAGTTCTCTTACAATAATAGCTATCAGACCAGTTTGAAGATGGCACCTTTCGAAGCTTTGTACGGAAGGAGGTGCAGGACACCATTGTCATGGGACGAAGTTGGAGACCGTCAGTTGTTTGGACCAGATCTGATTAAAGAGTTTGAACAGAAGGTGAAGTTGATTCGCGATAGGCTCAAGGTAGCCTAGTCCAGGCAGAAGAGCTACGCAGATTCTAAACGCAAGGAGACAGTTTACGAAGTTGGAGACAGAGTTTATCTTCGAGTATCCCCACTTCGAGGGATTAAGCGCTTTGGAGTTAAGGGGAAGTTAGCGCCACGATTTGTAGGACCATATCGAGTTTTGTAGCGTATGGGAGAAGTGGCCTACAAGTTGGAATTGCCAGAAGTATTGGCAGGAGTGCATGATGTGTTCCACGTTTCTCAGTTGAAGAAGTGTCACGCGGAGATGGCTGACATACCCTTGAGAGACACAGTGCCATTAGAAGCAATTCAGTTGGATAACAATTTGACCTATGAGGAAAAACCAGTCAAGATTCTTGAGTTTGCCAGCCGAGTTACTCGTAGCAAGGTTATCAAGTTTTGCAAAGTTCAGTGGAGCCACCACACGGAGGATGAAGCCACCTGGGAGCGAGAGGAAGATTTGCTCAAAGACCACCCTCACCTATTTTCTAGCCAACCCGAATCTCGAGGGCGAGATTCATCTTAAGGGGGGTAGGTTTGTAACATCCCAAATTTTCAATTTGGAATGTTATACATTAGATCATCATGCATATCATATTTTATTTTGCTTTTGGTTTTGATCCTAGAAAATCCTAAGCAACTCAAGGACCCACGGAGAAAGTTGGGGATTTCGTTATTTACATATTTGAGTTTTCTCAAATTATGTAAACAGGATCATTTGATTTTATTTATTTTATCATCAATTATTTCTATTACAAAAATATGAGAGAGGGAATAAAATGACTTTCCCAAAATATAGAAATATTGAGGATTTAATAAAAAAATCAAATAAGTTTTATTTCAGAGTTTTTCGGTAATTTTAATTGAATTTAGGAAAAATGCGCGTTTTTTAAAGTTGTAGTTTGGGCCCAGATAAATGTTCACTTTATCGGGCTTGATTTTAGAAACCCGGCAAAATTTATTTCGTGATTTTTGGAGTCCGTTTAGTATTTCTTTTTATTTTTCTTCCGAGTGGAATTATTTAAAAAAAACCCAGAACCGACTATGGGCCGTACTCGGCCAGGACTCCCTGGCCGGGGCCTTTATAAGGCGCCCGAGGCCCAAGCCGAGAGAGAGCCCAGCCGCCGCTGCCTAACCCTAGCCCCGCCCCCGCCGCCGCCGCCGCCGCCGGAGTTGCGCGCCGCCCGAGGTTCGCCGCCGCCTCGTTTTCCATGCTGTTTTAAAAAAAAATCTGTTCGTCGTTTTTCTTTTTCTTCGAATTTTTCGCGGTTATTTTCTGATCGCGATTTCTGATCCGATTTTCATTTTAGTATAACTTTTCGCTCGTTTATCGGAATCAGGCGATTCAAGCGCCTGGAGTTTCGTCTCGAAACCCTCTTTCCGAATAATCAACTTAAACATGTTTTTGCTACTGTAAAATTTGCCCTAGATCCAGATTACTAGAACGAAGTTGTTTTCTTTCGCCCGTTCGATTTGATTCTTTTTGCAAACCAGGGTTCTTAAGTTGAACTTTCTGGTTAGATCTTCTATTTGAGTTTTACCTGTGCATTAGATGAGTACTTATTGTATGCTTGTTGTTTGTCTGCGATAGAATACCCGGAGTGCGCCGCCTGTTACTTCGAATCTCTAGGTTACGCGGATCATCAGCAAGGCAAGTAACACTTTGATCATACCTTTTCTACAACCCGGTTTTATTGCATTAGATCAATCTTCACACATTGCATGATTAGGATCTAATTAAATTGTGGGATGGGAAGTAGATGAGGTAGTACCTATTACCTGTTTATTATCAAACCTTTGGGAGTTACTTCTACGTTTGCTCATTATGCCATGCTACGCTAGTAGACGTGGATTGGGTGAGTGATATCCATGACAGATGTGAGATTGATAATTAAGGGTTTATCTAAGGTGGCAACCTAACACACATCTGGGTGGATTGAGGCACCTGGGGATTCCAGGACTTGCCTGTTTTTATTTGGACCGCCACCCAGGCCCAAAGGGATCATGAGATTATTCATACTAGAAACTTCCGTGTGCAGCCACAAGCCATTATGGGCTCTGGCATAGTTGACTAAGTTGTGCGAACTCTTACAGGGTAGACTAGCAGATGTAGGGGAAAGTAGGTGTACCGGTCTATCTGTCGTAAGGTGCTAGCGCTTCTGAAAGACTGTGTCTCGGTCATCCGTCTTCTCAAACACCCTGTAGTGCGAGAAACCAAACGGAGGCGATCGAGTCTTGTGGGGAAAAGTGCGCAAACCTCTGCAGAGTGTAACAAACTAATCATGGTTAGCCGTGTCCCCGGTTATGGACATCTTGAGTATCTAGTACCTGGATTATCATGTGAATCTCAACATGTTACTCTAAATTAATTTTGTGGGGTTTTAATGATGTTACTTAATTGGGATTGAGAATGCTGTCAACCATTCTCAATGTTTAACAACCACCATGATAGTAATTAATTTTATTCCTTTGAAGTAGGGAAAAATTGGCTTTACGCAAAAACTGTAACCATAGAGCTTTCCACCAGCCAAATATGCATATAGTATAGCTGTTGCATTCCATTACTCTCTATGTGTTACCTTGCCAGCATATTCCATGTGCTGACCCGTTTTCGGGCTGCAACGTTAATGTTGCAGACTTTTCAGACGACGATTAAGCAGTTTTTAGGTCGTGGTTCTATACTCAGTGATGCCGTTGGAGTTGATGGACTCACTTATCTTCCAAGCCTTCCGCTGTTATCGTTATTAGATGGCCTTAAGCCATATTTATTGTAATAAGTTCTCTTTTGAGACACTCGATGTAATAAGTGTGTGATTGCTACTCTGCTATAAATCCTCCGAGTACTGTGTGGTGTTAGCATTACTGATCCAGGGATGACACCGGAGCACAGAGATCAAACTGTTTGAGGTCTGGTCGCTACAATTACTTTGCTACCTCCCTGCTAAACTAATAGCAAGGCACACATCAGGTCTGGTACACAACATTGCATACATGATAGAACCTATGGCTGAGGCATAGGGAATGCCTTTCATTTTCTCTCTATCTTCTACAGTGGTCGGGCATTGAGTTTGACTCAACTTCACACCTTGTAATACAGACAAGAACCATTTCTTTGCTTGATCCATCTTGAACTTCTTCAAAACTTTATCAAGGTATGTGGTTTGTGAAAGTCCAATTAAGCGTCTTGATCTATCTCTATAGATCTTGATGCCCAATATATAAGTAGCTTCACCGAGGTCTTTCATTGAAAAATTGTTACTCAAGTATCCTTTTATGTTGTTCAAAAATTCAGTATCATTTCCGATCAACAATATGTCATCACATATAATATCAGAAATGCTACAGAGCTCCCACTCACTTTCTTGTAAATACAGGCTTCTCCAATAGTCTGTATAAAACCATATGCTTTGATCACACTATCAAAGTGTATATTCCAACTCCGAGATGCTTGCACCAGTCCATAAATGGATCGCTGGAGCTTACACATTTTGTTAGCACCTTTTGGATGGACAAAACCTTCTGGTTGCATCATATACAACTCTTCTTTAAGATATCCATTAAGGAATGCAGTTTTGACATCCATTTGCCAAATTTCATAATCATAAAATGCGGCAATTGCTAACATGATTCGGACGGACTTAAGCATCGCTATGGGTGAGAAGGTCTCATCATAGTCAACTCCTTGAACTTGTCGAAAACCTTTCGCAACAAGTCGAGCTTTGTAGACAGTAATATTACCGTCAGTGTTAGTCTTCTTCTTGAAGATCCATTTATTCTCTATGGCTTTTCGATCATCGGGCAAGTCAACTAAAGTCCACACATTGTTCTCATACATGGATCCCATCTCTGATTTCATGGCCTCAAGCCATTTTGCGGAATCTGGGCTCATCATCGCTTCCTCATAGTTCGTAGATTTGTCATGGTCAAGTAACATGACCTCCAGAACAGGATTACCGTACCACTCTGGTGCGGATCTTACTCTGGTTGACCTACGAGGTTCGATAGTAACTTGAACAGAAGTTTCGTGATTAACATCATTAGCTTCCTCACTAATTGGTGTAGGAATCACTGGAACTGATTTTTGTGATGAACTACTTTACAATAAGGGAGCAGGTACAATTACCTCATCAAGTTCTACTTTCCTCCCACTCACTTCTTTCGAGAGAAACTCCTTCTCTAGAAAGGATCCATTCTTAGCAATGAATATCTTGCCTTCAGATCTGTGATAGAAGGTGTACCCAACACTCTCCTTTGGGTATCCTATGAAGACACATTTCTCCGATTTCGGTTCGAGCTTATCAGGTTGAAGCTTTTTCACATAAGCACCACAGACCCAAACTTTAAGAAATGACAACTTGGGTTTCTTGCCAAACCACAGTTCATATGGTGTCGTATCAACGGATTTTGATGGTGGCCTATTTAACGTGAATGTAGCCGTCTCTAAAGCATAACCCCAAAACGATAGCGGTAAATCAGTAAGAGACATCATAGATTGCACCATATCTAATAAAGTGTGGTTACGATGTTCGGACACACCATTATGATGTGGTGTTCCAGGTGGCGTGAGTTGCGAAACTATTCTGCATTGTTTCAAATGAAGACCAAACTCATAACTCAAATATTATCCTCCACGATCAGATCGTAGAAACTTTATTTTCTTGTTACGATGATTTTCCACTTCACTCTGAAATTCTTTGAACTTTTCAAATGTTTCAGACTTATGTTTCATTAAGTAGACATACCCATATCTGCTCAAATCATCTGTGAAGGTTAGAAAATAACGATACCCGCCACGAGCATCAACACTCATCGGACCGCATACATCGGTATGTATTATTTTCAATAAGTCTATTGCTCGTTCCATTGTTCCGGAGAACGGAGTCTTAGTCATCTTGCCCATGAGGCATGGTTCGCAAGCATCAAGTGATTCATAATCAAGTGATTCCAAAAGCCAATCAGCGTGGAGTTTCTTCATGCGCTTTACACCAATATGACCTAAACGGTAGTGCCACAAATAAGTTGCACTATCATTATTAAACTTATATCTTTTGGCTTAAATACTATGAATAGGTGTATCACCACTATCAAGATTTAGTAAAAATAGACCACTCATCAAGGGTGCATGGCCATAAAACATATTGCTCATATAAATAGAACAACCATTATTCTCTGATTTAAATGAATAACCGTCTCTCATCAAAGAAGATCCAAATATAATGTTCATGCTTAACGTTGGCACCAAATAACAATTATTCAGGTCTAAAACTAATCCCGAAGGTAGATGTAGAGGTAGCGTGCCGATGGCGATCACATCGACTTTGGAACCATTTCCCACGCGCATCGTCACCTCGTCCTTAGCCAATCTTCGCTTAATCCATAGCCCTTATTTCGAGTTGCAAATATTAGCAACAGAACCAGTATCAAATACCCAAGCGCTACTGCGAGCATTAGTAAGGTACACATCAATAACATGTATATCAAATATACCTTTCACTTTGCCATCCTTCTTGTCCGCCAAATACTTGGGGCAGTTCTGCTTCCAGTGACCGGTCCCTTTGCAGTAGAAGCACTCAGTCTCAAGCTTAGGTCCAGACTTGGGCTTCTTCACTTGAGCAGCAACTTACTTGCCGTTCTTCTTGAAGTTCCCCTTCTTCCCTTTGCCCTTCTTGAAACTGGTGGTCTTGTTGACCATCAACACTTGATTCTCCTTCTTGATTTCTACCTCCGCGGCCTTTAGCATCGTGAAGAGCTCGGGAATTGTCTTATCCATCCCTTGCATATTATAGTTCATAACGAAGCTTTTGTAGCTTGGTGGTAGTGATTGAATAACTCTGTCAATGACACTATCAACCGGAAGATTAATTCCCAGCTGAGTCGAGTGATTGTGGTACCCAGACATTCTGAGTATGTCTTCGCTGATAGAACTATTCTCCTCCATTTTGCAGTTGTAGAACTTATTGGAGACTTCATATCTTTCAATCCGAGCATTTGCTTGAAATATTAACTTCAACTCCTGAAACATCTCATATGCTCCATGACGTTCAAAACATCGTTGAAGTCCCGGTTCTAAGCCGTAAAGCATGGCACACTGAACTATCTAGTAGTCATCAGCTTTGCTCTGCCAGGTGTTCATAACATCTGGAGTTGCTCCTACAACGGTTTTGGCACCTAGCGGTGCTTCCAGGACGTAATTCTTCTATGCAGCAATGAGGATAATCCTCAAGTTACGGACCCAGTCCGTGTAGTTGCTACCATCATCTTTCAACTTAGCCATCTTCTATCTAGGCAGTTTGCTAGAACCTGTGGGGATTTTAAAGCAACTAGAGAGAATACAAAGACAGTGCTTATGGAGGAAACATAGAGATGAACCTTCTCCTTCCTTGGTAGCTTGGGATTTAATTTGCAGGCCAAAAAGCAAAGGGGGCCTTGGTATTCTTAATCTGGGTGTCCAGAACATAGCCCTCTTGCTCAAGCATATGCATAAATTCCTAAATAAGGTGGATTTGCCATGGGTCTCTCTTATTTGGGATACATATTACCATGTTGGTGTACCTCAGGGGACAACATCTTGTGGGTCTTTTTGGTGGACGGATATTTGTAAGCTGATTGACCATTTCAGGAGCACAACATGGGTTCAAGTTAACTCTGGGAATTCAGCTCTGTTTTGGTCTGACAAGTGGAAGATTGGTGACTCTATGACTCCTTTGCAGTCGAGGTTTCCCTGGCTTTTTTCATATGTGAAAGACCCCTGGATATCAGTGTCTAAGTCTTTTCAATCCCATGATATAAACCAGATGTTTCATCTTCCTCTCTCTGCAGAGGCATATCAGGAGTATTTGACAGTTCAAAACATGATGGCTAATTGCAACAGAGATATGGGTGTAAATGATATTTGGTTCTGGCAGGGGACTTGCAATGCTTTCAAGCCCAAGTTGTTTTATTCCTTCATGCACTCCACTATGTCCTTTAACCCTCTCCTATTATGGATTTGGAGATCTTCATGCACAATGAAAATCAAGGTGTTTGCCTGGATGTTAATTATGGACAGGCTTAACACCAAGGATATGGTTGAGAGAAGACAATGACATTTGGATGATGGGGTCATTTGTGTGTTGTGCCCTCTGTTGACACGTGAGACCAGGGATCATTTATTCTTCCAATGCAATTTTAGTGTGAGAGTTTGGAATTATCTCCAAATCTGCTAGCCACCTGGGGATGATATGGCCACCATTTTTATGCAGGCTAAGCAAGATTTTGCTAAACCTTTCTTCACTGAGGTTGTTTTTGTTGCTTGCTGGAACATTTGGATAATCAGAAATGCAAAAGTGTTCAGGCATGAAAGGCAGAGTTTTAATAAGTGGAGAAGTGCTTTCATCCATGAAATATCTCTCTTGCAGCATAGATTTAAGCCTAGATTCAAAGAGGAGCTTTTAAGATGGATTTACTTTTTGCCTCCTTGAGGTTTTGTACTTTAGTTTTCTCAGTGTTTTCTTTCTTTCTATTTCTTGATTACCCCTTGTAATCCTTGTACATTGTAACTTTGTTTATGAAAAAAAATTGAAATGCTGCGGGGGGGTTCACCCTACAGTCACCAGTCAAAAAAACTTAGCTTTCTCTAGGAACGCATTAAAATTCAACGGAACAACAACACGGGCCATTTATCTACAACAACATAGACATGCAAAATACTATCAGGTACTAAGTTCATGATAAATTAAAGTTCAATTCATATTACTTAAGAACTCCCACTTAGATAGACATCCCTCTAATCATCTAAGTGATCACGTGATCCATATCAACTAAACCATGTCCAATCATCACGTGAGATGAAGTAGTTTTCAATGATGAACATCACTATGTTGATCATATCTACTATATGATTCACGCTCGACCTTTCGGTCTCAGTGTTCCGAGGCCATATCTGCATATGTTAGGCTTGTCAAGTTTAACCCGGGTATTCTGCTTGTGCAAAATTGGCTTGCACCCGTTGTATGTGAACGTAGAGCTTATCACACCCGATCATCACGTGGTGTCTCGGCACGACGAACTGTAGCAACGGTGCAAACTCAGGGAGAACACTTGTACCTTGAAATTTAGTGAGAGATCATCTTATAATGCTACTGCCGTACTAAGCAAAATAAGATGCATAAAGGATAAACATCACATGCAATCAATATAAGTGATATGATATGGCCATCATCATCTTGTGCCTTTGATCTCCATCTCCAAAGCACCATCATGATCACCATCGTCACCGTCTTGACACCTTGATCTCCAACGTAGCATTGTTTTCATCTCGCCAACTATTGCTTCTATGACTATCGCTACCGCTTAGTGATAAAGTAAAACAATTACATGGCGATTGCATTTCATACAATAAAGCGACAACCATATGGCTCCTGCCAGTTGCCGATAACTTTGTTACAAAACATGATCATCTCATACAATAATTTATATAATCACGTCTTGACCATATCACATCACAACATGCCCTGCAAAAACAAGTTAGACGTCCTCTATGCTACCTCTTGAGCACTGTGTTGGTTTTCCCCGAAGAGGAAGGGATGATGCAGCAAAGTAGCGTAAGTATTTCCCTCGGTTTTTGAGAACCAAGGTATCAATCCAGTAGGAGGCTGCGCGCGAGTCCCTCGCACCTGCACAAAAAATAAATCCTCGCAACCAACGCAAATAGGGGTTGTCAATCCCTATAGGGCCACTTACGAGAGTGAGATCTGATAGATATGATAAGATAATATTTTTGGTATTTTTATGATAAAGATGCAAAGTAAAATAAAGGCAAAGTAAATAGCAAAGGAAATAACTAAGTAGTAGGAGATTAATATGATAAAGATAGACCCCGGGGCCATAGGTTTCACTAGTGGCTTCTCTCGAGAGCATAAGTATTCTACGGTGGGTGAACAAATTACTGTTGAGCAATTGACAGAATTGAGAATAGTTATGAGAACATCTAGGTATGATCATGTATATAGGCATCACGTCTGAGACAAGTAGACCGACTCCTTCCTGCATCTACTACTATTACTCCACTCATCGACCGCTATCCAGCATGCATCTAGAGTATTAAGTTAAAAACAAAGTAACGCCTTAAGCAAGATGACATGATGTAGAGGGATAGACTCATGCAATATGAAGAAAACCCCATCTTGTTATCCTCGATGGCAACAATACAATACGTGCCTTGCTGCCCTTACTGTCATCGGGAAAGGACACCGCAAGATTGAACCCAAAGCTAAGCACTTCTCCCATTGCAAGAAAGATCAATCTAGTAGGCCAAACCAAACTGATAATTTGAAGAGACTTGCAAAGATAACCAATCATACATAAAAGAATTCAGAGAAGATTCAAATATTATTCATAGATAGACTTGATCATAAACCCACAATTCATCGGTCTCAACAAACACACCGCAAAAAAGAAGATTACATCGAATAGATCTCCACAAGAGAGGGGGAGAACATTGTATTGAGATCCAAAAAGAGAGAAGAAGCCATCTAGCTACTAACTATGGACCCGTAGGTCTGAGGTAAACTACTCACACTTCATCGGAGAGGCTATGGTGTTGATGTAGAAGCCCTCCATGATCGATGCCCCCTCCAGCGGAGCTCCGGAACAGGCCCCAAGATGGGATCTCGTGGATACAGAAAGTTACGGCGGTGGAATTAGGGTTTTGGCTCCTGTTCTGATCATTTGGGGGTACGTGGATATATATAGGAGGAAGGAGTACGTCGGTGGAGCAACAGGGGCCCACGAGGGTGGAGGGCGCGCCTGGTGGGGGTGGGCGCGCCCCCCTACCTCGTGGCCTCCTGTTTCGTTTCTTGATGTAGGGTCCAAGTCTCCCTGGTCTTATTCGTTGAGGAAATCACGTTCCCCGAAGGTTTCATTCCGTTTGGACTCCGTTTGATATTCCTTTTCTTTGAAACCCTAAAACAGGCAAAAAATAGCAATTCTGGGTTGGGCCTCCGGTTAATAGGTTAGTCCCAAAAATAATATAAAAGTGGATTATAAAGCCCAATAATGTCCAAAACAGTAGATAATATAGCATGGAGGAATCAAAAAATATAGATACATTGGAGACGTATCAAGCATCCCCAAGCTTAATTCCTGCTCGTCCTCGAGTAGGTAAATGATAAAAACAGAATTTTTGATGCGGAGTGCTACTTGGCATAATTTTAATGTAATTATTCTTAATTGTGGTATGAATATTCAGATCCAAAAGATTCAAGACAAAAGTTCATATTCACATAAGAAATAATAATACTTCAAGCATACTAACAAAGCAATTATGTCTTCTCAAAATAACATGGCTAAAGAAAGTTATCCCTACAAAATCATATAGTCTGGCTATTCTCTATCTTCACCACACAAAATATTTAAATCATGCACAACCCCGATGACAAGCCAAGCAATTATTCATACTTTTGACATTCTCAAAACTTTTTAAATCTTCACGCAATACATGAGCTTGAGCCATGGATATAGCACTATAGGTGGAATAGATTGGTGGTTGTGGAGAAGACAAAAAGGGAGAAGATAGTCTCACGTCAACTATGCGTATCAACGGGCTATGGAGATGCCCATCAATAGATATCAATGTGAGTGAGTAGGGATTGCCATGCAACGGATGCACTAGAGCTATAAGTATATGAAGCTCAAAAAGAAACTAAGTGGGTGTGCATCCAACTTGCTTTCTCATGAAGACCTAGGGCAATTTGAGGAAGCCCATCATTGGATATACAAGCCAAGTTCTATAATGAAAGATTCCCACTAGTATATGATAGTGATAACATGAGAGACTCTCTACTATGAAGATCATGGTGCTACTTTGAAGCACAAGTGTGGTAAAAGGATAGTAACATTGTCCCTTCTCTCTTTTTCTCTCATTTTTTATTTGGGCCTTTTCTCTCTTTTTTTATGGCCTCTTTTTTTGGGCTTCTTTGGCCTCTTTTATTTTTCGTCTGGAGTCTCATCCCGACTTGTGGGGGAATCATAGTCTCCATCATCCTTTCCTCGCTGGGACAATGCTCTAATAATGATGATCATCACACTTTTATTTTTCTTACAACTCAACAACTACAACTCGATACTTAGAACAAAATATGACTCTATGTGAATGCCTTCGGCGGTGTACCGGGATATGCAATGATGCATGAGTGACATGTATGAAAGAATTATGAATGGTGGCTTTGCCACAAATACGATGTCAACTACATGATCATGCTAAGCAATATGACAATGATGGAGTGTGTCATAATAAACGGAACGGTGGAAAGTTGCATGGCAATATATCTCAGAATGGCTATGGAAATGCCATAATAGGTAGGTATGGTGGCTGTTTTGAGGAAGGTTATGGTGGGTGTTTGATACCGGCGAAAGGTGCGCGGTATTAGAGAGGCTAGCAAAGGTGGAAGGGTGAGAGTGCGTATAATCCATGGACTCAACATTAGTCATAAAGAACTCATATACTTATTGCAAAAATCTACAAGTTATCAATGCAAAGTATTACGCGCATGCTCCTAGGGGGATAGATTGGTAGGAAAAGACCATCGCTCGTCCCCGACCGCCACTCATAAGGAAGACAATCAATAAATAAATCATGATCCGACTTCATCACATAACGGTTCACCATACGTGCATGCTACGGGAATCACAAACTTCAACACAAGTATTTCTCAAATTCACGACTACTCAACTAGCATGACTTTAATATCACCATCTCTATATCTCAAAACAATTATCAAGTATCAAACTTAACATAGTATTCAACACACTCATAAGAAAATTTTATTATTAATCTTGTATACCAAGCATATTAGGATTTTAAGCAAATTACCATGCTATTTAAGACTCTAAAAATAATCTAAGTGAAGCATGAGAGATCAATAGTTTCTATAAAACAAATCCATCACCGTGCTCTAAAAGGATATAAGTGAAGTATTAGAGCAAAATTATATAACTCAAAAGATATAAGCGAAGCACATAGAGTATTCTGACAAATTCCAAATCATGTATGGCTCTCTCAAAAGGTGTGTACAGCAAGGATTATTGTGGTAAACTAACAAGCAAAGACTCAAATCATACAAGACGCTCCAAGCAAAACACATATCATGTGGTAAATAAAAATATAGCTACAAGTAAAGTTACCGATAGAAGTAGACGAAAGAGGGGATGCCTTCTGGGGCATCCCCAAGCTTTGGCTTTTAGGTGTCCTTAGATTATCTTGGGGGTGACATGGGCATCCCCAAGCTTAGGCTCTTGCCACTCCTTCTTCCATAATCCATCAAATCTTTACCCAAAACTTGAAAACTTCACAACACAAAACTTAAAGTAGAAAATCTCGTGAGCTCCGTTAGCGAAAGAAAATAAAAGATCACTTCAAGGTACTGTGATGAACTCATTATTTATTTATATTGGTGTTATACCTACTGTATTCCAACTTCTCTATGGTTTATAAACTATTTTACTAGCCATAGATTCATCAAAATAAGCAAACAACACACGAAAAAAGAATCTGTCAAAAACAGAACAGTCTGTAGTAATCTGTAGCTAGCGCAAGATCTGGAACCCCAAAAATTCTAAAATAAATTTCTGGACGTGAGGAATTTATCTATTAATCACCTGAAAAAAGAATTAACTAAATAGCACTCTCCAAATAAAAATGAAATCAGTTCTAGTGAGCACTAAAGTTTCTGTTTTTTACAGCAAGTTCGACAAGACTTTCCCCAAGTCTTCCCAACGGTTCTACTTGGCACAAACACTAATTAAACACAAAAAAAACAACCAAAATAGAGGATAGATAAATTATTTATTACTAAACAGGAGCAAAAAGCAAGGAATAAAAATAAAATTGGGTTGCCTCCCAACAAGCGCTATCGTTTAACGCCCTAGCTAGGCATTGTTGGAAATATGAGCAATTTAGCAAATAATTTTGCTAGCGGAAATACTAGATAAAGCATGACTAATATAGAAAATATAAAGCAAGTCATGCAATCTGACAGAGAGAAGGTAAACATCATCTGCATATATGAACTTGAGCTAAACACATCTAGAACAGACACTAGATGAAGTTGCTTAAATGACATAGAACCTAACATACGTAGGGCAGAGACTAGAGCCAAGAACTATAGCAGGACTTCTAACAGAAAGGAGAAGAGCACATACGGCATAGCAGCTGCAGAAGCGCTGGACTTGGGGTCGGTGTCCTCGCCTGCCATGTCGTCGAGGAGGTCGTGGACGTCGGGGAAGAAGTCGTCGTCGGGGAAGTAGTCGTTGGCGACCGGATTGCCCGTGATGAAGAAGCCAGTAGTCGCGCTGAGCGCTCCCTGAAAACCTTATCACCCTTCTCCCGTACAGGACTCAAAAGGAGTGGTCTTGGAGGCCTACTGTCCCGACGTGCGGTGCACGCCGCAAGCCGGGATGAGGAAGACAGCAGCAGCTCAGAGATGGAACCGATGGCGAGGGAAGGAGTAGTTCTGGTAAGAGAAGGAGGCGAGAGGGCAGCGACAGGAGGCGAAACGAAGAGACGGAGGCGAAGCGAACAACCAGCAGCCGAAGGGCTGCACCGTTCGCATTCGAACTTCACTTTCGCAAAAATCTTTTCAGCTTCCGTTTGACCTTTCGTATACCCGTAGTGCGTGGCAAAAATTTAGATATCGGCTCGGCTCATTCCCGCAACCCGCGGCGCGTCGTGACGAGGCGTGGCGTGGCGAGGCGGGCGGCAGAGGAGGAGCGCGCGTCGATATCCCTCTTGTTCTCATGCTCGTACAAGTGGGGAAAGAACCTCCCTTATAAGGAGGTCCAACTCCCACTAAACTAGCAATGTGGGACTAAACTTTAGTAGTATCCCTTGCCTTGCACAAATGGGCTAAGTGGGCCTCTAGGATTTACTAGGAATTTCTGAAATAGTTATTGGGCTGCCCAAAATATACTAAATTCCAGCAATCCCCCACCAGATCCTAGAGGCACACAGAAATTTGCCTTTGGTTCCAAAACACTATTTTATATACCGGTACTGTAGTGGAGACTGTTAAGTTGAACTTCCACCTAGAACTCTATGCTACACTAGTAAGCAACTTGAACAGTGGACTGGGCCTTGAACTGCAAGTTTTCTGTGAATCTAGCTTCACATAAAGCCTTGACCGATACGTGGCTACCGTGGGTCTCCCCCGCGGGTGGAGCATATGTGTCATACTCCGTGACCTTTCATGTGTTTACTAGAGAGAACCCTACTCTCGACGTTTGATAATCAGACTCATATAGGTGTGTTCTTCAAAAGATGTTCTGCAGGATAACATCTCTGCTTAAATAAGCCACTTAGAACACATTAAGATATACATCAACCTACCATGTAGATTAGGAGAGTATTGCATCTTCATGGAGTGGTATTGTGAATAGTAAGGATACTCTCCTCTCAGTTGACCAACAACTTGTCTTCCACATCTAATTCACGGGATCTCCGATCACAAAGAATAGGTTACCACTGTGAACAACTCATATTGTGGGTCTCATACCCATCTCCCTCGATGCATTATCTATCACATTATGTGATAGACCCTTAGTAAAAGGATCTGCCAGATTTTTAGACGTTTGGATATAATCCAATGCAATAACTCCAGAGTTTTTCATTTTCCTGACAGACTTTAACCTTCTCTGAACGTATCTTGATGACTTCATGTTATCCTTTGAGCTGCTCACTTTCGTGATCACAGTTTGATTATCGCAGTTCATAAGGATACCCGGTACAGGTTTCTCAACAACCGGCAAGTCATTCAAGAGCCGATGAAGCCAATCTGCTTCGACCGTAGCTGTATCTAGTGCTATGAGTTCTGCTTCCATTGTTGACCTCGTTAAGATGGTTTGCTTGCAAGACTTCCAAGAAACAGCGCCACCTCCATGAGTGAATACATATCCGCTCGTGGCCTTTATCTCATCAGCATCTGAGATCCAGTTTGAGTCACTATACCCTTCAAGCACCTTTGGGTGCCTGGTGTAGTGAATTCCATAATTTGCAGTGCCTTTCAAATAACGCAACACTCTCTCTAGAGCTTTCCAATGCACATCTCCTGGTTTTGAAACAAACCGACTCAATTTGCTAACAGCAAAATAGATGTCAGGTCTTGTAGCACTGGCTAAGTACATAAGCGAGCCAATAATCTGAGAATACTTCAATTGGTCTCTAGCAATTCTTTGATTCTTTTGAAGTAACACACTTGCATCATAAGGTGTTGGAGAGGGCTTGCAGTCAGTATAGCCAAAGCGACTCAAGATCTTTTTCACATAGTGAGATTGAAGCAATGTAATCCCACCATCATCGTCTCTCAACAACTTAATGTTCAGAATGACATCAGCCTCTCCTAAATCCTTCATCTCAAAATAGCGAGATAGGAAATTCTTGACCTCCTTAATAACATTCAGATTTGTTCCAAAAATCAGTATGTCGTCAACATACAAGCAAAGGATAACTCCCTCGCCCCCACCATGGCGATAGTACACACATTTGTCAGCTTCGTTTACAACAAAGCATGCGGCTGTTAAAGTTCTTTCAAACTTCTCATGCCATTGTTTAGGTGCTTGCTTGAGTCCATACAAAGACTTCAGCAACTTGCACACTTTTCCTTCCTGACCATCTAGTACAAACCCATCTGGTTGTTCCATATAGATTTCCTCGTCCAACTCTCCATTTAGGGAAGCAGTCTTAACATCCATTTGATGAACGAGAAGACCATGCGAGGCAGCTAGTGAAAGTAGAAATCGAATAGTTGTCAGTCGAGCCACAGGTGAGTAAGTACCAAAGAAGTCTTCACCTTCCTTTTGGGTATATCCCTTAGACACGAGCCGAGCCTTGTACTTTTCAATAGTACCATCATGCCTAAGCTTCTTCTTGAATACCCATTTGCATCCTATAGGTTTGCACCCATAAGGACGATCAGTTATCTCCCAAGTTTCATTCGCCAGAATGGAATCCATCTCGCTACAAACCGATTCCTTCCAGTAGTCAGCATCTTCAGATGCATAGGCCTCTGAAATATAACTGGGAGTGTCATCTATGAGGTACACAAGAAAATCATCACCAAAGGACTTTGCAGTCCTCTGTCTCTTGCTCCTAATAGGAACTTCATTGTTCTCCTCCACAGGACTTTCAAAGTGTTCCATCAAAATTGTAGGTTCGGTAATTGTAACTGGTTCCTGATTCATGAACTAGGCATCTCCTGATTAGATGAGGTAGCCATATCCTTCATGGGAAAGATATCTTCAAAGAAAGTCGCATCATTCGACTCCATGCTCGTACCGACATGCATGTCAGGTACCTCAGATTTTACAACCAAGAATCTATAACCAATGCTATGAAAAGCATATCCCAGGAAAACACAATCCACAGTCTTTGGTCCAAGCTTCTGCTTCTTTGGAATTGGAACATTGACTTTCGCCAAACAACCCCATGTTCGTAGATAAGAGAGTTTTAACCTTTTCTTCTCCCATTCCTCGAATGGAATTATCGCTTTGTTCTTTGTGGGAACTCGGTTTAGGACATGACATGCCGTCAATATCGCCTCCCCCCATCATGCCTTGGAGGAACCCGATGTGTCTAACATGGCGTTAACCAAATCAGTTAGAGTACGGTTCTTTCTTTTGGCTACCCCATTTGACTGAGGTGAATAGGGAGGCGTCCTCTCATGGATTATACCATGTTCCGCACAAAAAGCATCAAATTCATTGGAAAAATACTCTCCACCACGGTCGGACCTAAGCCTCTTGATTTTTCGATCAAGTTGGTTTTCCACTTCAGCTTTATAGATCTTGAAAAAGTTCAAAGCCTCATCCTTAGATTTCAGAAGATACACACGGCAGTATCTAATGGAGTCATCAATTAACGTCATGAAATATTTCTTTCCACCTTAAAACACCATTCATTTCACATAGATCTGAATGTATGAGTTCTAGTGGTGCAAGATTTCTCGTTTCCGCAGTCGTGTGTGACTTACGAGGTTGTTTAGCTTGCACACACACTTGACACTTGGATCCCTTGATAGTGGTGAAATTAGGGATTAAGTTCAACTTCGCTAGTCGCGACATGCAACCAAAGTTAACATGACAAACACGTGAATGCCACACATTTGATTCACTACTGTTGCAAATATGATTAACAACTTTATTGCAAACGTCTGATAAGGATAAACGAAACAGGCCTCCTGACTCATAGCCTTTACCAACAAAGGTTCCATACTTGGATATTACAAATTTATTCGACTCAAAGACAAGCTTGTAGCCATCTCTACACAGAAGAGATCCGCTAACAAGGTTTTCATTGACGGAGGGGACATAATGCACGTTCTTCAGCCGCACGATCTTCCCCGAAGTAAACTTCAGATCGACCGTGCCAACACCACGAATAGAAGCACTTGAACCATTGCCCATCAGCACGGTTGAAGTCCCTACGGTCTGATAAGACGAAAATATGGAAATATCACCGCATACATGCACATTAGCACCCGTGTCAATCAACCAATCAGGAGAATGACATACTAAAAGAATAGTGGGAAATATACCATACCCAACATCCTTCATGTCAGTGTCTCCAATGACAACATTAGCGGTCTTGCCACCTTTCCCAGGATGACGCTTGTCATAGAGATTAGGGCAACTAGGAGCCCAATGATCAGGATCCCCACACACATGACAAGCACCTTTCTTCTTGTCATTCTTCTTTTTGAAGTTCGTGTGTTGCACAGCCTTGTTCTTCCCATCAAACTTTGCTTTACCATCAAACTTGCCCTTGTTCTTGAACTTGTGGGGCTGGAAGTTCTTCTTCTTTACCAGATTGGCACTAGATCCTCCCTCAATACCTCGAGCACGTGTGTCCTTTGCTCTCGCCTTTTCTTCCACATCAAGAGTACCAATGAGATCCGGAACGGAAAACTCCTGTCTCTTATGCTTCAGTAAGGTAGCAAAGTTCCTCCACGAAGGAGGAAGCTTAGTGATGATACCTCCGGCAACAAACTTGTCCGGTAGCATACAACCGAAGTGCTCAAGTTCTCTAGCAAATGACTGTATCTCATGAGCTTGCTCAACCACGGAGCGCTCTTCAGTCATCCTGTAATCATAGAATTGCTCCATGATGTACAGCTCAGTGCCAGCATCCGAGACCCCAAACTTGGCCTTGAGTGCATCCCACATATCTTTTCCATTATCAATTGATGCAAAAGCATCAAATATGTTCTCACTAAGAACACTCAAGAGAGCAGCCTTAAACAGAGTATCCATTTTTTGAAAGGCTTGTGCATGTTGAGCATCAAGCTCTCCTTCGGATTTGCCAAGAGTGGCGTCATAGCAACTCATGGTTTGAAACCATAAGACTACTCTCACGCGCCACCTCTTATAGTGGATACCCTCAAACATATGAGGTCTCATGGAAGCAGCAAAACCACTTGGTGTAAATTGCCTATAATAAGGTTTTTGGGTTGTTGGAAATATGAGCAATTTACCAAATAATTTTGCTAGCAGAAATACTAGATAAAGCATGACTAATATAGCAAATATAAAGCAAGTCATGCAATCTGACAGAGAGAAGGTAAACATCGTCTGCATATATGAACTTGAGATAAACACATCTAGAACAGACACTATATGAAGTTGCTTAAACGACATAGAACCTAACATACGTAGGGTAGAGACTAGAGCCAAGAACTATAGCAGGACTTCTAATAGAAAGGAGAAGAGCACGTACGGCATAGCAGCTGCAGAAGCGCTGGACTTGGGGTCGGTGTCCTCGCCTGCCATGTCATCGAGGAGGTCGTGGACGTCGGGGAAGAAGTCGTCGTCGGGGAAGTAGTCGTCGGTGACCGGATCGTCCGTGATGAAGCAGCCAGTAGTCATGTTGAGCGCTCCCCAAAAACCTTATCTCCCTCCTCCCGTACAGGATTCAAAATGTGTGGTCTCGGAGGCCTACTGTCTCGACGTGCGGTGCATGCCGCAAGCCGGGATGAGGAAGACAACAGCAGCTCAGAGATGGAACCGATGGCGAGGGAAGGAGTAGTTCTGGTGCGTCTCTCTGGGAGGAGCGACCTCCCTTTTATAGGCGCAAGAGAAGGAGGCGAGAGGGCAACGACGGGAGGCAAAACGAAGAGACGGAGGCGAAGCGAACAGCCGGCAGCCGAAGGGCTGCACCGTTCGCATTCGAACTCCACTTTCGCAAAAATCTTTTCAGCTTCCGTGTGACCTTTCGTATACCCGTAGTGCGTGGCAAAAATTTAGATATCGGCTCGTTCCCGCAACCCGCGGCGCGGCGCGTCGTGACAAGGCATGGCGTGGCGAGGCGGGCGGCGGAGGAGGAGCGCGCATGGATATCCCTCTTGTTCGCATGCTCGTACAAGTGGGGAAAGAACCTCCCTTATAAGGAGGTCCAACTCCCACTAAACTAGCAATGTGGGACTAAACTTTAGTAGTATCCCTTGCCTTGCACAAATGGGCTAAGTGGGCCTCTAGGATTTGTTAGGAATTTCTGAAATAGTTATTGGGCTGCCCAAAATAGACTAAATTCCAGCAGGCATAACAAGCAAGAATAGATCTAGGTATTGCCATCTTTGGTAGGAAATCCATAAGTGGCTCTCATAATAGATTCATAAGGTAATTTAATCTTCTTTATAGGAAAGTGTTCCATGCCTTTCCTTAATGGAAATTGGAATATAATATTTCCTTCCTTCATATCAATAATTGCACCAATCGTTCTAAGGAAAGGTCTATCAAGAATAATAGGACATGAAGGATTGCAATCTATGTCAAGAACAATAAAATCTACGGGCACATAATTCCTATTTGCAACAATAAGAACATCATTAATTCTTCCCATAGGTTTCTTAATAGTGGAATTCGTGAGGTGCAAGTTTAGAGAGCAATCATCAAAATCACGGAAACGTAACAAATCACACAAAGTCTTAGGGGTCGTGGAAACACTAGCACCCAAATCACATAAAGCATAGCACTCATGATCTTTAATTTTAATTTTAATAGTTGGTTCCCACTCATCATAAAGTTTTCTAGGGATAGAAACTTCCAATTCAAGTTTTTCTTCATAAGATTGCATCAAGGCATCAACGATATGTTTAGTAAACGCTTTATTTTGACTATAAGCATGAGGAGAATTTTGCACGAATTGCAACAAGGAAATACAATCAATCAAAGATCAATTTTCATAGTTAAATTCCTTGAAATCCATAATAGTGGGTTTAGCAACATCTAGGGTTTTAATTTCTTGAATCCCACTTTAATCAAATTTAGCATCAAGATCAACAAATTCCGAATTCTTGGAACGCCTTCTAGGTAAAGGTGGATCATATTCAGTCCCATCATTATCAGGATTCATATTGCAAAACAAAGATTTAATAGGGGACACATCAATAACTTTTAGATCTTCATCTTTATTTTCATAGGAACTAGAAGAACACGCTCTTATAAAGGCATCTTTCTTAGCACGCATCCTAGCGGTTCTTTCTTTGCACTCATCAATGGAAATTCTCATGGCTTTGAGAGACTCATTGATATCATGCTTAGGTGGAATAGATCTAAGTTCCAAAGAATCAACATCAAGAGCAATTCTATCAATGTTCCTAGCCAAATCATCAATCTTAAGCAATTTTTCTTCAATCATAACATTAAAATTCTTTTGCAAAGTAATAAATACTTTAATATTAGATTCAAAATAAGAGGGCATATTATTATAATTTCCATAAGAATTGTTGTAGGAATTACCATAATTAGTAGAGGGATTACTAGGGTAAGGCCTAGGATTGAAATTTCCTCTATACCGTTGTTACAAAAATTGTTCCTACCAACAAAATTCATATCCATAGATTCATTATTATTCTCAATCAAAGTAGACAGGGGCATATCATTAGGATCAGAAGAAACACTCTTATTAGCAAATAATTTCATAAGTTTATCCATCTTTCCACTCAAAACATTAATTTCTTCTATCGCATGCACCTTTTTATTAGTAGATCTTTCAGTATGCCATTGAGAATAATTAACCATAATATTATCTAGGAGTTTAGTAGCTTCTCCTAAAATGATTTCCATAAAAGTGCCTCCCGCGGCCGAATCTAAAAGATTTCTAGAAGCAAAATTCAATCTGGCATTAAAATTTTGTATAATCATCCACAAATTTAAACCATGAGTAGGGAAATTACGTATCATTAATTTCATTCTCTCCCAAGCTTGTGCAACATGTTCATGATCAAGTTGTTTAAAATTCATAATATCATTTCTAAGAGAGATGATCTTAGCGGGAGGAAAATACTAAGAGATAAAAGCATCTTTGCACTTGTTCCATGAATCAATACTATTTTTAGGCAAAGACGAAAACCAAGCTTTAGCACGATCTCTAAGCGAAAAGGGAAATAGATTCAATTTAACAATATCATTATCCACATATTTCTTCTTTTGCATGTCACACAAATCAACGAAGATATTTAGATGGGTAGCAGCATCTTCACTAGGAAGGCCGGAAAACAGATCTTTCATGACAAGATTCAGCAAAGCAGTATTAATTTCAGAAGATTCAGCATCGGTAAGAGGAGCAATCGGAGTGCTAATAAAATCATTGTTGTTGGTATTGGTGAAGTCACACAATTTAGTATTATCTTGAGCCATCATGACAAGCAAGCAAACTAACACACAAGCAAACAAGAAGCAAGCGAACAAAAGAGGCAAATAGAGAGGGAGGATAGGGAGAGAGAGGGCGAATAAAACAGCAAGGGTGAAGTGGGGGAGAGGCAAATGGCAAATAATGTAATGCGGGAGATAAGGGTATGTGATGGGTACTTGGAATGTTGACTTTTGTGTAGACCTCCCCGGCAACGGCGGCAGAAATCCTTCTTGCTACCTCTTGAGCACTGTGTTGGTTTTCCCCGAAGAGGAAGGGATGATGCAGCAAAGTAGCGTAAGTATTTCCCTCAGTTTTTGAGAACCAAGGTATCAATCCAGTAGGAGGCTATGCGCGAGTCCCTCGCACATGCACAAAACAAATAAATCCTCGCAACCAACACAGATAGGGGTTGTCAATCCCTATAGGGCCACTTACGAGAGTGAGAGCTGATAGATATGATAAGATAATATTTTTGGTATTTTTATGATAAAGATGCAAAGTAAAATAAAGGCAAAGTAAATAGCAAAGGAAATAACTAAGTAGTAGGAGATCAATATGATAAAGATAGACCCGGGGCCATATGTTTCACTAGTGGCTTCTCTCAAGAGCATAAGTATTCTACGGTGGGTGAACAAATTACTGTTGAGCAATTGACAGAATTGAGCATAGTTATGAGAATATCTAGGTATGATCATGTATATAGGCATCACGTCCGAGACAAGTAGACCGACTCCTGCCTGCATCTACTACTATTACTCCACTCATCGACCGCTATCCAGCATGCATCTAGAGTATTAAGTTAAAAACAGAGTAACGCCTTAAGCAAGATGACATGATGTAGAGGGATAGACTCATGCAATATGAAGAAAACCCCATCTTGTTATCCTCGATGGCAACAATACAATACATGCCTTGCTGCCCTTACTGTCACTGGGAAAGGACACCGCAAGATTGAACCCAAAGCTAAGCACTTCTCCCATTGCAAGAAAGATCAATCTAGTAGGCCAAACCAAACTGATAATTCGAAGAGACTTGCAAAGATAACCAATCATACATAAAAGAATTCAGAGAAGATTCAAATATTATTCATAGATAGACTTGATCATAAACCCACAATTCATCGGTCTCAACAAACACACCGCAAAAAAGAAGATTACATCGAATAGATCTCCACAAGAGAGGGGGAGAACATTGTATTGAGATCCAAAAAGAGAGAAGAAGCCATCTAGCTACTAACTATGGACCCGTATGTCTGAGGTAAACTACTCACACTTCATTAGAGGGGCTATGGTGTTGATGTAGAAGCCCTCCGTGATCGATGCCCCCTCCGGCGGAGCTCCGGAACAGGCCCCAAGATGGGATCTCGTGGATACAGAAAGTTACGACGGTGGAATTAGGGTTTTGGCTCCTGTTCTGATCGTTTGGGGGTACATGGATATATATAGGAGGAAGGAGTACGTCGGTGGAGCAACAGGGGGCCCACGAGGGTGGAGGGTGCGCCTGGTGGGGGTGGGCGCGCCCCCCTACCTTGTGGCCTCTTGTTTTGTTTCTTGACGTAGGGTCCAAGTCTCCCCGGTCTTATTCGTTGAGGAAATCACGTTCCCGAAGGTTTCATTCCGTTTGGACTCCGTTTGATATTCCTTTTCTTCGAAACCCTAAAACAGGCAAAAAACAACAATTCTGGGCTGGCCCTCCAGTTAATAGGTTAGTCCCAAAAATAATATAAAAGTGGATAATAAAGCCCAATAATGTCCAAAATAGTAGATAATATAGCATGGAGCAATCAAAAAATATAGATACGCTGGAGACGTATCACTCTACTTTGTTGTTGCAAGTTTTACGTGGCTGCTACGGGCTTAGCAAGAACCGTTCTTACCTACGCATCAAAAACCACAACGCGGTATAGTGATTGATTTTTTATCTTCAGAAAGAACCCTGTTCATTGAATCCGATTCAACTAAAGTTGGAGAAACTGACACCCGCCAGCCACCTGTGTGCAAAGCACGTCGGTAGAACCAGTCTCATGAACGCGGTCATGTAATGTCGGTTCGGGCCGCTTCATCCAACAAT
Source organism: Triticum urartu (assembly GCF_056163025.1). Lineage (NCBI taxonomy): Eukaryota > Viridiplantae > Streptophyta > Magnoliopsida > Poales > Poaceae > Triticum > Triticum urartu. The sequence goes on from NC_141877.1 coordinate 312,108,542, forward strand.
ACCACCGAATCAAGAAACAACTAGTGACGGCAAGCAATATGTATATACCCACGCCCACAACTCCTTTGTGTTCTACTCGTGCATATAACAGCTACGCATAGACCTGGCTCGGATGCCACTGTTGGGGAACGCAGTATTTCAAAAAAATTCCTACAATCACGCAAGATCTATCTAGGGATGCATAGCAACGAAGAGGAGAGTGTGTCCACGTACCCTCGTAGACCGAAAGCGTAAGCGTTAAGTAACACGGTTGATGTAGTCGAACATCTTCGCGATCCAACCGATCAAGTACCGGATGCACGGCACCTCCGCGATCTACACACGTTCAGCTCGGTGACGTCCCTGAAACTCTAGATCCAACTGAGGCCGAGGGAGAGTTTCGTCAGTATGACGGCGTGTTGATGATAATGATGAAGTTACCGACGCAGGGCTTCGCTTAAGCACTACGATAATATGAACGAGGTGGAAATCTATGGAGGGGGCACCGCACACGGCTAAGATATCAACTTGTGTGTCTATAGGGTGCCCCCTCCCCGTATATAAAGGAGTGGAGGAGGGGAGGGCCGGCCTCCTATGGCGCGCCCCAAGGGGGGATTCCTACTCCTACTAGGAGTAGGTTTCCCCCTTTCCTAGTCCAACTATAGACACACAATTCGGATTGGGCCTAGGGGGGCGCGTGCCACACCTGGCCGCCTCCTCCTCTCTTCCACTATGGCCCATCAAGGCCCATTAACTCCCCGGGGGGGGTTCCGGTAACCCCCAGTACTCCAGTATATGCCCGAACTCATCCGAAACCATTCCGGTGTCCAAACATGGCCTCCAATATATCAATATTCATGTCTCGACCATTTCGAGACTCCTCGTAATATCTGTGATCACATCCGAGACTCAGAACTACCTTCGGTACATCAAAACACATAAACTTGTAATACCGATCGTCATCGAATGTTAAGCGAGCGGACCCTACGGGTTTGAGTACTATGTAGACATGATCGAGACTCATCTCCGGTCAATAACCAATAGCGAAACCTAGATGCTCATATTGGTTCCTACATATTCTACGAAGATCTTTATCGGTCAAACCGCATAACAACATATGTTGTTCCCTTTGTCATCGGTATGTTACTTGCCCAAGATTCGATCGTCGGTATCATCATACCTAATTCAATCTCATTACCGGCAAGTCTCTTTACTCGCTCCGTAATGCATCACCCCGTAACTAACACATCAGTCACATTGCTTGCAAGGCTTATAGTGATATGCATTACCGAGAGGGCCCGGAGATACCTCTCCGACAATCGGAGTGAAAAATCCTAATCTGAATCGATGCCAACTCAACAAACACCATCGGAGAAAACCTGTAGAGCATCTTTATAATCACCCAGTTACGTTGTGATGTTTGATAGCACACTAAGTGTTCCTCTGGTATTTGGGAGTAGCATAATCTCATAGTCATAGGAACATGTATAAGTTATGAAGAAAGCAATAGCAAAAAATTGAACGGTCATAGTGCTAAGCTAACGGATGGGTCAAGTCAATCACATCATTCTCTAATGATGTTATCCCGTTCATCAAATGACAACTCATGTCTATGGCTAGGAAACTTAACCATCTTTGATTAACGAGCTAGTTAAGTAGAGGCATACTAGTGACACTCTGTTTGTCTATGTATTCACACATGTACTAAGTTTTCGGTTAATACAATTCTAGCATGAATAATAAACATTTATCATGATATAAGGAAATATAAATAACAACTTTATTATTGCCTCTAGGGTATATTTCCTTCACTCTGAGCATAGAGAAGAGCTCGGGAATCATTTTTCATTATCCCTTGCATATTATAGTTCATCACGAAGTTCTAGTAACTTGGTGATAGTGACTAGAGAACTCTGTGAATCACTATCTTATCTGGAAGATTAACTCCCACTTGATTCAAGCGATTGTAGTACCTAGACATTCTGAGCACATGCTCACTAGCTGAGCTATTCTCCTCCATCTTGTAGGCAAAGTACTTGTCAGAGGTCTTATACCTCTTAACACGAGCATGAGTCTGAAATACCAATTTCAACTCTTGGAACATCTCATATGCCCCGTGGCGTTCAAAATGTTTTTGAAGTCCCGGTTCTAAGCCGTAAAGCATGGTGCACTAAACTATCAAGTCGTCATCATACCGAGCTTGTCAAACGTTCATAACGTTGGCATCTGCACCTGCAATAGGTCTGTCACCTAGCGGTGCATAAAGGACATAATTATTCTGTGCAACAATGAGGATAATCCTCAAATCACGGACCCAGTCTGCATCATTGCTGCTATAATCTTTCAACTTAGTTTTCTCTAGGAACATATCAAAAATAGAACACGGAGCTAAACGCGAGCTATTGATCTACAACATAGATATGCAAATACTATCAGTACTAAGTTCATGATAAATTAAGTTCAATTGATCAAATTACTTAAGAACTCCCACTTAGATAGACATCCCTCAAGTCATCTAAATGATCACGTGATCCATATCAACTAAACCATGTCCGATCATCATGTGAGATGGAGTAGTCTTCAACGGTGAACATCTCTATGTTGATCATATCTACTATATGATTCACGTTCGACCTTTCGGTCTCTAGTATTCCGTGGCCATGTCTGTACATGCTAGGCTCGTCAAGGTAACCTGAGTATTCTGCATGTGCAAAACTGTCTTGCACCCGTTGTATGTGAACGTAGAGCTTATCACACCTGACCATCACGTGGTGTCTCAGCACGACGAACTATCGCAACAGTGCATACTCAGGGAGAACACTTATACCTTGAAATTTTAGTGAGGGATCATCTTATAATGCTACTACCGTACTAAGCAAAATAAGATGCATAAAAGATAAACATCACATGCAATCAAAATATGTGACATGATATGGCCATCATCATCTTGTGCCTTTGATATCCATCTCCAAAGCACCGTCATGATTTCCATCGCCACCGGCTTGACACCTTGATCTCCATCGTAGCGTCGTTGTCGTCTCGCCAACTATTGCTTCTACAACTATCGTTAACGTTGTAACGCCCCGTATGTAACTTGCCATATTTGTATTCCAACTCTTGCCATTTTCGGCTCTAAGTTATGATATTCCCTCGTGGTTGGGTTTTGTCTTCGTTTTGCTTTTTGTCCATGTCATGCATTTCATATCATGTCATCATGTGCATCGCATTTGCATACATGTCCGTCTCATGCATCCGAGCTTTTTCCCCGTTGTCCGTTTTGCAATCCGGCACTCCTACATCCTCCGGCGCCTCCTTTTGTCTCCTTTCGTGTGCGGGTGTTAAACATTCTCGAAATGGACCGAGATTTTCCAAGCGGCCTTGGTACACCACCGGTAGACTGCCTGTCAAGTTTCGCGTCATTTGGAGTCCGTTTGATACCCCAACGGTTAACCAAGGAACCGTAAAGGCCTCGTGTGTGTTGCAGCCCAACACCCCTCCAAAGTGGCCCAAAAACCCATCCAAACCCCCTCCATCATCTTGGCCGTTCGATCACGATCGCGTGGCCGAAAACCGCACTCCATTTGGACTCTCCTAGCTCCCTCTACCTATAAATAGACCTCCCCCTCCGAAATTCGCGGTCAAAACCCGAAAATTCACCCTCTCCGCCGCCGGACGTGTCCGCCGGCGCCGGACACGTCCACCGCCGACGCCCGCGCCCAATCGCACTTTGCCACGTGTCCCCACGCCGCCCCCGCGCCGCCGTCCCTCCCGGGCCCGAGGCCGGCCCCCGCGGCCCACTCCTTCCTCCGCCGCCTGCCGCCCGCACCCGCGCCTCGTGCCACCCGCCTCCGGCGCACGTCGCCCCGCCGCCATGCCGGACCTCGCCGGCGCCGCCCCGCGCCATCTCCGGACCTCGCCAGTGCCGCCCCGCTCCTTCCTCCGCCGCGCCACCGCGTCGCGCCGGTGACCACGGCGAGCTCCTTCCTCCGGCAAGTCCAACTCCGACACCGGCTGCCTCCTTCTTCCACTCCGGTGACCTTCCAACTCCGATGAACCTCGAAGTCCGCGCGCTCCCGGATCTGGATATGGAGATTAGGATTGACTTTGAAATATCTCTAAGTCCTTTAATTTTTACATCCTGGAGCACTATTCATCATGTCATAACTCTGCATTCGTAGCTCCATTTTGGGCGTGCCATATATCAAAATGTTCACAGGATGTCCTCTTCATTTTGTTCCATTGCGCCATGCTTGTTTGAGTCCATCTTGATACCCTAATGACTGTTGCAAGAGTGCTATAAAATGTTAGTTCCTGATTCTTATCAGTTTATGAGCATTTGACATTTTTGCCATGATTACTGTGTGTTGCATATGGGCATGAGCTCTACATATGTTTTGGGCTATGCCATGCCATCTTTACAAGGGTGTATGCCATGTATTTTTGTGATCAATGTTGTGAATAGCATATGCATGCAAAGTAGCTCTCGTAATATTGCTGATTTCAGGGACTTAGAATTCTTCCAAGTCATTTTCCTGCTGTTATTTTAATGTCATGTATTCATGTTGCTACAGAGAGATCCATGCTTCTTTTGAGTATGCTTAGTAAGGATAATTTGGACATATGGTTGTGCTCTATCCATCCATGCCCCTGTTTGCATTTATGGAGTGCCCTAGCATGACTCAATCTTGCTCTACTTTGCTATAAAATGTTCCTGGCAGATTGTTTACGTGTTAATCAATTTTGCCAAGGTTGTTGTAGTTGATCCATGCATGCTATGAGTTTGTTCTTGCTTTGGTTAGCTTCTTGATCATGTATTCTTGCTGGGAATATGCTTAATTAGTTTGTCATGCAATGCCTTGTGTTGAGTGCATCGAGCTCGCAAACATGCCTTCATAACTATGTTTATGCCTTGTCCAGTTTTCTGCTAAGTCTGAATCTGTTAACGAAACTTGCTATGTTTACATGGGTGCCATCATATCTTCTGATCCTTTTTGGCTTATGGTCAGTAAGGGACTTTTGTTATATGCTTTGAGTAGATTCATGCCATGCATTTGTTTGCTATGTTCTGTTCCTGTAGCGTGTTGTTATCTTGCTCTAAACATTGCTTCCTGATGTTAATTCCTGACATGTTAGTATTTTCACTAAGTCTGTGAAGCTGATATCTTTTGCACTTTTGGCATGCTTGTTTGAACCTGCTCTTGTGTGATTTAGCTGTAGCTCAGTGTTCATCTTTTGTCAAGCATCTTGAGTAGATCACTGCCATGTCCTTTGTTGCTATGTTAGAGTGCAGTAGCTTAGTTTCTTGTTGCATTTTAGATGGCATTGTGCTGTTAATCGCAGAATCGTGCCATTATTGTTTTACTTGCCATTTGCAAACCGTGCATCCGATTCCGGTGATCTTTACATCGATTTCGACCAAAATCAACTCATCTTTCCAGCGGCGCACTTGGTTTGCCAAGTTGATGCCTGGTTCAATCTTTTCCTTTCGGAGCACGCATATGCATTGCATAGCACATCCCGCATATCATGCCATGTTTTGCATCATGTTGCCTACGCATTACACCGCTGTTGATTGTGTTTTACTTTGCTTGTGTTCTTGCCTTGGGTAGAGCCGAGAGACGAGTTCGTGATCGAGGAACCCGTTGAGTACACTTACGAGGATCAAGCTTACGTCAACTCGGAGAACTTTGCAGGCAAGATGACCATACCCTCGAAATCACTTCTATCTTTGCTTGCTAGTTGCTCGCTCTTTTGCTATGCCGCGATACCTACCACTTGCTATATCATGCCCCCCATATTGCCATGTCAAACCTCTAATCCACCTTGTCCTAGCAAACCGTTGTTTGGCTATGTTACCGCTTTGCTCAGCCCCTCTTATAGCGTTGCTAGTTGCAGGTGAAGATGGAATTTGTTCCTTGTTGGAACATGTTAATTGATGGGATATCATTACTATATCTTGTTTACTTTAGTGCACCTATATACTTGGTAAAGGGTGGAAGGCTCGGCCTTATGCCTGGTGTTTTGTTCCACTCTTGCCGCCCTAGTTTCCGTCATACCGGTGTTATGTTCCTTGATTTTGCATTCCTTACGCGGTTGCGTTATAATGGGAACCCCTTGACAGTTCGCCTTGAATAAAACTCCTCCAGCAAGGCCCAACCTTGGTTTTACCATTTTCCACCTAGCTTTTCTTCCCTTGGGTTTCGCAAACTCAAGGGTCATCTTTATTTTAACCCCCCAGGCCAGTGCTTCTCTAAGTGTTGGTCCAAACTGGGCGATGTCTGGCGCCCCCTGGGCAACCAGGGTCTATGCCAAACCGACGTCTTGCCCATCCGGTGTGCCCTGAGAACGAGATATGTGCAGCTCCTATCGGGATTTGTCGGCACATTCGGGTGGCTTTGCTGGTATTGTTTTACCATTGTCGAAATGTCTTGTAACCGGGATTCCGATTCTGATCGGGTCGTCCTGGGAGAAGGAATATCCTTCGTTGACCGTGAGAGCTTGTGATGGGCTAAGTTGGGACACCCCTGCAGGGTTTTTGAACTTTTGAAAGCCGTGCCCGCGGTTATGGGCAGATGGGAATTTGTTAATATCCGGTTGTAGAAAACCTGACACTTAACTTAATTAAAATGAATCAACAGCGTGTGTAGCCATGATGGCCTCTTTTCGGCGGAGTCCGGGAAGAGAACACGGTCTCATGGTATGCTTGAACGTAAGTAGTTCTAGGATCACTTCTTGATCTTACAGCTTCTCGACCGTGCTTTGCTCCTCTTCTCGCTCTCATTTCCGTAAGTTAGACACCATATATGCTAGTGCTTGCTGCAACTCCTCCTCACTACCTTTTCCTACCCATAAGCTTAAATAGTCTTGATCGCGAGGGTGTGAGATTGCTGAGTCCCCGTGACTCACAGATTACTTCAAAACCAGATGCAGGTGCCGATGATGCCAGTACAGGGGATGCGACCGAACTCAAGTGGGAGTTCGACGAGGATTCAGGACGTTACTATGTTTCCTTTCCAAACGATCAGTAGTGGAGCCGAGTTGAGGCGATCGGGGATCTTATACATTTGGGGTTGTCTTTATTTTAGTTCCATAGTCGGACCTTGATTGTATTCTAGATGATGTAATGCTATATTTATGTATTGTGTGAAGTGGCGATTGTAAGCCAACTCTTTATCTCTTTCTTATTCAGTACATGAGATGTGTAAAGATTACCCCTCTTGCGACATGCCTACTATGCGGCTATGCCTCTAAGTCGTGCTCCGACACGTGGGAGATATAGCTGCATCGTGGGTGTCACAAACGCATAGTGACAAAGTAAAGCAATTACATGGCGATTGCATTTCATACAATAAAGCGACAACCATAAGGCTCCGGCCAGTTGCCGATGACTTTTACAAAACATGATCATCTCATACAATAACGTATATCGCATCATGTCTTGACCATATCACATCACAACAATGTTGGGGAACGTAGCAATAATTCAAAATTTTCCTACGTGTCACCAAGATCAATCTAGGAGATGCTAGCAACGAGAGAGAGGGAGTGCATCTTCATACCCTTGAAGATCGCTAAGCGGAAGCGTTACAAGAACACGGTTGATGGAGTCGTACTCACGGCGATTCAAATCGCGGAAGATCCGATCTAGCGCCGAATGGACGGAGCCTCCGCGTTCAACACACGTACAGCCTAGGTACGTCTCCTCCTTCTTGATCCAGCAAGAGGAGAGGAGAAGTTGAGGGAGAACTCCAGCAGCACGACGGCGTGGTGGTGGAGTTTGTGGTATTCCTGCAGGGCTTCGCCAAGCTCTACGGAGGAGAAGGAAGAGTTGGAGGAGGGAGGGGCTGCGCCAGGGAAGGGGTGCAGCTGCCCTCTCTCCCCCTCACTATATATAGGGGGAAGGGGGTGGAGGAGGCGCCCTAGGGTTCCCTAGGGGAGGGGCGGCGGCCATAGGGAAAACCCTAGATGGGTTTGGGCACCCCCACCCCTAGGAAACTTGCCCCCCAAGTCGGGAGGGGTGGCTGCCCTAGGGGAGGCGCCCCCACCTCTCCAAGTTACATGAGATGGGGTGGGAGGGGCACTCAGCCCCTTAGTGGGCTGATGTGCCCCCTCCCCTTGTCCCATAAGGCCCGCCAACGCTTGTCGGGGCCTCCGAAACCCCTTTCGGACACGCTGGTCGTCACCCGGTACCCTCGGAACAATTCCGGACTCCAATACCCTTCGTCCAATATATCGATCTTCACCTCCGGACCATTCCGGAACTCCTCGTCACGTCCGGGATCTCATCCGGGACTCCGGAAAACCTTCGGTAACCACATACTATTTCCCATAACAACTCTAGCGTCACCAAACCTTAAGTGTGTAGACCCTACGGGTTCGGGAACCATGCAGACATGACCGAGACATCTCTCCGGCCAATAACCAATAGCGGGATCTGGATACCCATATTGGCTCCCACATGTTCCACGATGATCTCATCGGATGAACCATGATGTCGGGGATTCAATCAATCCCGTATAGAATTCCCTTTGTCTATCGCTATGTTACTTGCCCGAGATTCGATCGTCGGTATCCCCATACCTCGTTCAATCTCGTTACTGGCAAGTCTCTTTACTCATTCCATAACGCATGATCCCGTGGCTAACTCATTAGTCACATTGAGCTCATTATGACGATGCATTACCGAGTGGGCCCAGAGATACCTCTCCGTCACACGGAGTGACAAATCCCAGTCTCGATTCGTGCCAACTCAACAGACACTTTCGGAGATACCTGTAGTGTGCTTTTATAGCCACCCAGTTACGTTGTGACGTTTGGCACACCAAAGCATTCCTACGGTATTCGGGAGTTGCACAATCTCATGGTCTAAGGAAATGATACTTGACATTAGAAAAGCTTTAGCAGATGAACTATACGATCTTGTGCTATGCTTAGGATTGGGTCTTGTCCATCACATCATTCTCCTAATGATGTGATCCCGTTATCAACGACATCCAATGTCCATGGTCAGGAAACCATAACCATCTATTGATCAACGAGCTAGTCAACTAGAGGCTTACTAGGGACATGTTGTGGTCTATGTATTCACACATGTATTACGGTTTCCAGTTAATACAATTATAGCATGAACAATAGACAATTATCATCAACAAGGAAATACAATAATAACCATTTTATTATTGCCTCTAGGGAATATTTCCAACAAACAAGCCCTGCAAAAACAAGTTAGACGTCCTCTACTTTGTTGTTGCAAGTTTTACGTGGCTGCTACGAGCTTCTAGTAAGAACCGTTCTTACCTACGCATCAAAACCACAACAATGTTTCGTCAATTTTGCTCTTTTAACCTTCAACAAGGACCGGGCGTAGTCAAATTCGATTCAACTAAAGTTGGAGAAATAGACACCCGACAACCACCTTTATGCAAAACAAGTTGCATGTTTGTCGGTGGAACCGGTCTCATGAACGTGGTCATGTAAGGTTGGTCCGGGCCGCTTCATCCAACAACACCGCCGAATCAAAATAAGATGTTGGTGGTAAGCAGTATGACTATCATCGCCCACAACTCTTTGTGTTCTACTCATGCGTATCATGCATAGACCTGGCTCGGATGCCACTATTGGGGAACATAGCATGTAATTTCAAAAATTCCTACGCTCATGCAAGATCTATCTAGGAGATGCATAGCGACGAGAGGGGGAGAGTGTGCCCACGTACCCTCATAGACCGAAAGTGGAAGCGTTTGACTACGCGGTTGATATAGTCAAACTTCTTATCATTCCGACTGATCAAGCACCGAACGTACGACACCTCCGAGTTCTGCACACGTTCAGCTCGATGACGTCCCTCGAACACTTGATCCAGCAAAGTGTCGAGGGAGAGTTACGTCAGCATGATGGTGTGGTGATGGTGATAGTGAAGTGATCCGCGCAGGGCTTTGCCTAAGCACTACGACAATATGACCGAAGGCGTAAACTGTGGAGGAGGGCGCCGCACACGGCTAGGAATCAATGTTGTGTGTTCTAGCGGTGCCCTCCCCACATATATATAGGTGGGAGAGGGAGAGGGGCTGCAAGGGGCGCCCAAGTAGGAGTAATCCTACTTGGGCGCCTCCTCCAAGTCGGCCTCCCCCCTTCCATATCCATCGGAGGGGGAAGGAAAGAGAGGGGGAGGGGAAGGAAAGGGGGAGGCCGGATCTTCCCCGTTCCTTCTCCCTTCCTTCCTTTCCTTCTCCTCCTATTCATCCTATAGGGGCGCACCAACCCCTTTTGGGGCTGGTTTGTCCAATTCTTGGCCCATTAGGCCCATATAGCTTGCCGGGGGTTGTGTGGAACCCCTTCCGATGACCCGATATGTACCTGGTACCCCCAGAACACTTCTGGTGTCCGAATACTATTGTCCTATATATGAATATTTACCTCTCGACCATTTCGAGACTCCTCGTCATGTCCGTGATCTCATCTGGGACTCCGAACAACATTCGGTCAACAAATCACATAACTCATATAATACAAAATCGTCATCAAACGTTAAGCGTGACCCTACGGGTTCGAGAACTATGTAGACATGACCAAGACACCTCTTCGGTCAATAACCAGCAGTGGAACCTGGATGCTCATATTGGTTCCCACATATTCTACGAAGATCTTTATCGGTCGTACCGTAATGACAACATACGTTATTCCCATTGTCATCGGTATGTTACTTGCCCGAGATTCGATCGTCGGTATCTTTATACCTAGTTCAATATCGTTACCGGCAAGTCTCTTTACTCGTTCCGTAATGCATCATCCCACAACTAACTCTTTACTCACATTGCTTGCAAGGCTTATTATGATGTGCATTACCGAGAGGGCCTAGAGATACCTCTCCGATACTCAGAGTGACAAATCCTAATCTCGATCTATGCCAACCCAACAAATACCTTTGTTGATACCTGTAGAGCATCTTTATAATCACCTAGTTACGTTGTGACATTTGATAGCACACAAGGTATTCCTCCGGTATTCGGGAGTTGCATAATCTCATAGTCAAAGGAATATGTATAAGTCATGAAGAAAGCAATAGCAATAGAACTTAACGACCATTATGCTAAGCTAACGGATGGGTCTTGTCCATTACATCATTCTCCTAATGACATGATCCCGTTGATCAAATGACAACACATGTCTATGGTTAGGAAACTTAACCATCTTTAATTAACGAGCTAGTCTGGTAGAGCCTTACTAGGGACATTGTGTTTTGTCTATGTATCCACACATGTATCAAGTTTCCGGTTAAAACAATTCTAGCATGAATAATAAACATTTATCATGATATAAGGAAATATAAATAACAACTTTATTATTGCCTCTAGAGCATATTTCCTTCATGGGCACGAGGGTTAGATCGTGCTAAACTTTTTAAATGGGTCAAATTGTGCTAAACTTCTATGAGGAAGTCTAAAGGGTGATTTTGACCAGAAGTGGGTGTGTGAAAAAACATAACACACCCCTCACTCGCGACCCTTGATAGCTAAGGCGATTAGGGTTCCCTCTGCCTCCCGTCGGCGCTGCTACCAATCTGCTTCATGTCTTGTGGCCTTAGGGCCATGGAGGTGCGGCAAATTTTGGCCCTTGCCGGCGAGAGGGCTCCTGCTTCATTTTTAGGTGGTTTTTTTGTGTTTGGTTAGGGTCTGTGTTCTGCTCGAGAAGGCGACGCGGTGGCTCCCTAGAGAAGAAATAATGTCCTCTTCTCCCAACCCCCGTTTAGGTGGCGCATCTAGCATCATCGGAGAGCATGTAGAGGTATGTCTCCGGCGGATCTCGAGGGATTTGGTCGGTGTCGGTCTTCAGTGGATCTTCTTGGATAACGTCTTCGTTTGTGTGTTTACAGGTTGAATCCTTCATATCTACGATTTTCTGTCATCGGCGGCAGTAGTTGTTCTGGTTTGTTGGCCCTGTGGGGCCCTAGCACGCCGACTTCCACACTATCTATTACAGTGAGTTTTGTCCAGCTTCGATGAGGAAAAGGAGATGACGACGACGCACCTTCGGTTCGCTTCACGGCCTGAAATTATCGCTGGGTGATCTAAGGATCTAAACGTGTTTGTTTATTTCTGATATTCGTTGTGCTGCGATGATTGATGATGAATAAATTGAAGGTTTTCCTAAAAAAACACACAAAGTGATTTTGGCCCAGTCCACGGCCCAGCTCCATCCCGCCGCCGCCCTTATTCAGCGGCAACTTGGTCCCACAAACCCCCTAAAAAAAATCACGTAGGGGGCCCTCTCACATCTCGCTTACATGCTGGGTCCACCGGACGTCAGTCAAAACGAATCCCTCCGCCTCGCGTAGGACGCACGCTCTCCTCTTCTTCTCCAAAGGCAACCACACCTCCCTCTGCGTCTCCGTAGCCTCTACTCGCTTGTGCTTTGGGCGATTCCATCCAAGGACAGAAGAGGAGAGGAGAGGAGAGGAGGAGGCGGCGGAGGAGAAGTTTGGTAGGGAGATCGATGGGGCTGTCGTTCGGGACGCTGTTCGGGGCGCTGTTCGCCAAGAAGGAGATGCGGATCCTGATGGTCGGCCTCGACGCCGCCGGGAAGACCACCATCCTGTACAAGCTCAAGCTCGGCGAGATCGTCACCACCATCCCCACCATCGGTACCGATGCTGTTCGCCGCGCTGCTATTTTCTGCTTCCGGTTTCTTCCTGTAGCGCTCACGCTCACACGCCCAAATCGTATGTGCGGTGGAACCGCTGGCCGGGCTCGCATGAATTGCTTCCTCCGTTAGTATAGTATATACATGAGAAAAATTAGAACACTGAATTATCCATATGCTTTCTTTCACTTCTGTCTAATCTAGTGTGCTAGATTTCTGTGCTGGTAGCCTGGTACCAGTTGGGTTCTATACGAACAATTGATTTTGTACCTGTGCCAGTTGAACCCCCTATATCGTTTAGCTACTGCTTCTTCTGTCTGTGGTTGCCTGGTGCGTATGTTGAATCAAAGATTTTGGGATACTCTCGTTCGGTTAGAGCTATTTTGTTAGGTTCAGCAGCTTAAGTTGCTATTAGAAGTTGTCCTAGAATCCGTATAGTCAAACATGTTCAGGTTTGCCAGAATAATAAGTAGAGAAAAGTAGCAATTTGCATTTCAAATCCAACCCGTTGGCAGCGATCCAGTTAGGGCCTTCTATTGCAATATGGCTCCTATTTCAGATGTTAGTTCTGTTAGTAGTGAAGTACCTGCCGAATTAAGGATGTTTGTACTTCTGTTAGTAGGGGTTAATGTTGTGGTTGCTTACTCATTGTTTTTTCTTCTTTTGGTTGGGAGGCAGAAGTAAGGATTATATCGCTGACGATATCGTTTTGACATTTTGTTTACACAAGGGTTCAACGTGGAGACAGTAGAGTATAAGAACATCAGCTTCACTGTTTGGGATGTTGGTGGCCAGGACAAGGTGAGGGTTTTGCTCTTTTCTTCTTCTTGGGTCACTCTTTGGCTGTTATTTCCTTGTTTGTCGTCACATGAATAAAATGCTAATCACCTGTTTGCAGTTACTAAAGCGTTTCATTGACAAAAGTCTATTTATGTAAAGACAAGCTGATGATTTATGTATGCCATTTTCAAAACAGATAAGGCCTTTGTGGAGGCACTACTTCCAGAACACTCAGGGCCTTATCTTTGTTGTTGACAGCAACGACAGAGACCGTATTGCTGAGGCAAGAGATGAGCTCCACAGGATGCTGAATGAGGCAAGTGCTATATATACCTGTTGAAATGTTGGACTGTGTTATCTTCTGTAGATGTGCGGTCTAATTTTTGGAAACTCATGTATTATAGAAGTATTAAACATTACATTCAGAGTAATGTGTAAAAATTTACAGCATGAAGAATCTTATCTTATTGCACATGGTACATGTACATCTTGTGGATATCAATAATACTGTGTCCCGGCAACTAGAATACTTTGCATGCTTTACATATGGTGATTTTGAGAACTTGATTTTGCACCATTTATAACTAATAAGTCTATATTATCATATACTTTGCTCACCTTACAATGGTATATCATTCTTTTGAATCTTATCTATGTCTGCCTGTGAAGTCAGTTCCCACAGTAATATTTTTTTTACCGAATTCCCTCGGTAATGTTTGCTAACTGTCACTAGGATGAGCTGCGCAATGCTGTATTGCTTGTTTTTGCTAACAAGCAAGATCTTCCCAATGCCATGAATGCTGCTGAAATAACAGATAAGCTTGGTCTACACTCTCTGCGTCAGCGACACTGGTATTTGACCCTTGCTGATTTTATACCTAGATGATAATTTTGCTAGTTGGAGAAGGCTTGCTGATAAGCTTGGTGTTATTTCCCATTCTATCACAGGTATATCCAGAGTGCTTGCGCCACAAGTGGAGAGGGTCTGTATGAAGGGTTGGACTGGCTCTCCAACAACATAGCCAGCAAGGTTTCTATCTAACACTCAGGGCTGGAATGGGAATTTTTTTTTTGTCAACTTTGCTCTGGTGTTTATTTTTGTGTTGTTCAAGTAGTTCAAGCCTTTCCCTGTGTGCGTTCAGCATAGTTGCATTATGACTTTGATGTTCAGAAATAAATGATGCATGACACTAACAAGTGCTATTTTGCTCGCGGGATTGCAGTCCTGAAGGCTTCCAATGGATTGGCAGGGCCGCAGAAGCAACTAGCGGCTGGACAAATGACTGGAATATGTAGGCATGTTAAAATGCTGCCAGAGTGTTGACATGTCTTTGTAAGCTCGATCTTTGAGCTGTTATCACACTGCTACTATGTTGTATCAATGATTGAATGTACACACGAGGAAACCCTTTATGCTATGTGAAAATGATACCATGTCAGGTGCTCCTGGCCTGAGCCTGATGAGTGATGATGATGATCCTGCCCTGGTTTTGTGAACCGATATGTATTCTGCACGTGATTAATCTCATTCCTTATAATTGACCCGTGTCTCTAGTTAACGGACGTTGCTACGTGTTTGGTATCTGAGGATTATGGCAATCTCGTTTTGGATAAGCTGGTTTTGCAGATTTGGTTGGGGTTTTCTCGCAAAAAGAATTGGTTGTTTTTTTTTGGTTTTATTACTAGAGTTTGTTGGATGGTTAAAATGTAGCTATAATCACACCCCTTATTTTAAAGCAAAATCACAACATGATTATTGGACCTCTTTAGCCCGCGAATGTTCACTACTGGGGGATGGCATTTGCGAATGTTATTTATGGCAAATTCTTTAGAATATACATGGCAATTTCCTTCAGAAACACGTGACAAATTATGGCAACAAAAGGATTTTGCTGTGAAAGATTGCTGTGTTCGCTGAAAGGAATTGTCATATTCCCGCTGCATAAAACCCGGTGACAAACGTTCGCAAATGCCATCCCAGCAAACGTTCGCTAAATTGCATTGCTACCGTATTTTTTCAGGAGAATCACAACATATGTCAGCGACCACGGCATACGACTGGGCCATGCCGCGGTAGGTAACAACGTTGGTGTGGTACGGCCCAAACGGCCGAACCCCCAACGCAGCAGCTAAAAACTCTGCTGCCGGCGCTAGGAACACTCCCGCAGCTCCTCTCTGGACGAGACGAATCGAAGCCGATCCGAGTTTCCAAATGCCGCAGGCGCAGGCTAGGGCGGTCCTGCCGGTGGTGCTCCTCGGCTGCGGCGGCGTCGGCCGCCACCTCCTCCGCCACATCGTCTCCTGCAGACCTCTCCACGCCAACCAGGTCAGGTTCATCCACCCGCCGCTTTCCCCTCCCCGATTCGGCGGCGCTCATGCGTGCTACCTGCTTCTGATTATAGGGCGTCGCCATCCGGGTGGTGGGCGTTGCCGACAGCTCCTCGCTGCTCGTCGCAGACGACGTCCGCGCCAGCGGCCTCGATGACGCGCTCCTCAACGACCTCTGCTCCGCCAAGTCCGCCGGCTCGCCCCTGTCCTCGCTGCTCGCTCGCGGTATGTAAAGTTTCATTCCATCCGCATCGATCCTTATGCTGCGGCGCGAGTGGGTACGGCATTCATCAGAATACTATGTGTAAAAAATACGGCATCGATCGGAGGTTAATCTACTTTTCTTCCCGTACATGCAATGGAATTTGATGTATGCTTGGATTGGTTGTGGAATTCCAGGGCACTGTCAGGTGTTCAACAAGCCGGAGGCAATGGGGAAAGTAATCGATGCTGCTACCATGCTTGGAAGAACAACCGGTTTGTTAATTCTGCACTCTGTTGCTCATAGTACTGTATATCACAGACAACACACCAACCCATTTTCCCTCGCACACCATATATTATGCCTGCCACGTTATTTGCTTCAATCAATAGAAAACATAAAAAATGAAGATCCCAGCTTTGCTCTGTTTGATGATTTTGGTGATACTTTCCTGTTATCCATCTACTGATCTTCTTTACTGCTTGTGTTACACTTGAACACTTTTTGCAGGTCTGGTGATAGTTGATTGTTCTGCAACTTATGACACTGTTGGTGTGCTGAAGGATGCCGTGGATCATGGATGCTGCGTTGTTTTGGCAAACAAAAAACCTCTTACATGTGCTTATGTAAGGCCATCTTGACGCCTAGTCTTACCAAGTGATGTATAAGATTCACTGGTTTATATTCAGTCAATGAGATAAATTTCATATGTGCTTTACCTGATTTGCTTGCTTTTTGTGCAGGAGGATTTTAAAAAGTTGACGTCCCACTTCCGTCAGATAAGATTTGAATCTACTGTATGCACAAGCTACTAGTAATCATTTCTTGATTTCTTGCTCTTTTCATATTGTATATTTGGTCATTTTTTTGTGAAGTATTCTGATAGTTTGTTCATCACTCATGTTCATGCATTATTCTTGTTCATTTTATGTCAAAAAGATATTGTGACTGGACTGCAGGAGTCAAACCATGTATATTACATTATCTTATTTGGTTCTTTCCACTGTTTATTTGATATCTGATGTTTCAATTTTTACAAAGGACATCCACCAATCTTTGCAATTCTTACTTCCAGGTTGGAGCAGGTTTGCCTGTAATAGCTTCTGTAACCCGCATTATTGCATCTGGAGATCCAGTTTCCCGAATCGTTGGCAGTCTGAGTGGTACATAATTTGTAGCATGCTTGTTATGATAATGCAGTGTTTTACAAATAACAATACAATACACTCTTTCCTTAATACACTATTGCAGGTACACTTGGCTATGTGATGAGTGAGCTGGAGGATGGAAAAAAATTTAGTGAAGTTGTGAAAACTGCCAAGGCTCTTGGTTATACAGAACCAGGTCTAAAAGATGTATACTCACCTCATATCTGTCATCATGATATTTATATATGTCTAGTTGTTTACCATTGGTCAATGAGAAGAAAATTACGTTGATACTATAAGCTTATTTCCAGGAAACTATGGTACGTAAGTAAAAGATAGTTGTATAGTTGTATCATTGGGTTGGAAGGAGAATGGATAATTTTATTCGGACTGAAGCAATATGTTGCTACATTTATCTGTATTATGCCATATTAATATATATAGTTCTTCTAACAGACCGCTGTTTGATGAGTATATGGAAAATTGGTAAAGCTTAGACTATAGGATGGAAATATACTGATGTTCTCTCATGCTATTTTTCTACTTCTCATTAGTAAACTTTAGAAATAAAATCTAAAACGTGCATTTGTGGTTGTCTTAAGGCATGAGGTTTTGGAACGTAGCTATAGGCCTGACCTACTTTACTAAAAACACAAGAAATCAGAAAAACCAGTTCACTAAATGAGTTATATTTTTGTGTTTGACTTTTCTTTGTGAAAGCATGCTAAAAGTGAATATACTTTGGTTTTTAACTAAGGACTAGGTACTTTGCTTAACTTATGCTTTGCATAGGAAAGTGCATTTACCCTGCTGTTTATTTTTTGTAGATCCACGTGATGATCTCAGTGGGATGGATGTGGCTAGAAAGGTTAGATAGCTCACGTCTCTTCATGCATTGAGTTAGTTAGCTGTGTTCTACTCATGAATATCGACATAGTTCACTTTACTTGTGTCTTTGTTTAGCCTTTGGCAGTATTTTTCTTCTTCTGTTAAGTGAAGTAGTGAACTGATATGTATATTCTAACTGCTGTTGCATGTTACTTTTGATGAGTTTATGTTTTATTGCTAGGATCCGATAGAAAAAAAAAACTTAACCAGTACAACCAAATACACAAAATGCCCATCCAATTCAAACAGGACAGGCCTACTTTATCTACTTATCCTATTTTGAATTTAAATACCTTCACCTTCCGGATAGCCATTTATATTTGGTGTACATCAAATAATATTATGTTTCTCTAGAAAGGGAACTTATGTTCAGGTTTCAAATGTTTAATAACTTCCATTTGATCCTTTTTTAATTTGTCAAACATATTCGGTATATGTGCAGGCGTTGATCCTAGCTAGGCTTCTCGGGCAGCAGATCAGCATGGAGAATATCAATGTATGCCTATCTAAAATACTGTTCAGCAATTTGAATTATTCTGATGTGCTTGTTTTTGTACAAACATGGTTCCTTGTGCACGGAGTGCTGTTTTTCGTTGTTATAGCTTAACCAATATGCATGTTCCACCTTACTCTTAGTCTGACTGTTCACAAACAATCAAGTAGCTTCTGGGTGAATCAATTCCTTTCCAAATCACTCTACTTGGCGATAACTTGCTTCATATATTCATATGCTGGCACTTAGTTTTTAATTCATAGGACTTCTCTTGACTACTAGGGAGTAGATTAGATAACATGCTACAGTTTGAAAAACTACCCTCCAATGCCTGTAAAGATATTATTTGATTGATCCAATAGTTTCCGTTTTTATCCTAAAAAAATCATTGCTTGTTTGAGTTCCTATTTTTGCCGGAAAGCTGCATCATATATACTGTCCTACATTCTAGTGTGGAAATTTGTGTAACTGAATAGGTACTCTATACTATTTAGATGAGCTAATTTTGTAGTTCTCTTCAGGTTGAGAGTTTATATCCGAGTGAGTTAGGACCTGAGGTTATGCCCACAACGGATTTCCTTGAGAGTGGGTTGGCAAAACTTGATGAGACGATTGAAGCAAAGGTCAAGGCAGCATCTTTGAGGGGAAATGTTCTGCGCTATGTTTGTGTCATTGGAAACACAGGGTATGTATCCTGCCCAATTTGATGGGCATTGTGCATTGTGCAATGTCCTTTTGCATCATCACTCAGTGCTTTTACCTGTACATCAAAACCTCCAATCTATTCTCCAAAACTACATCAGTAATTATTTTCTGCTCATTTGCTGAAATAAAAAACCATGATGTTTGTTTGACATTTTCTTTAAATGCTTATTTTGTGCATGCTGGTAGGTTAGTCTCAATGTTCTTGATATCCCCATTTTGTAGGTGCCAAGTCGGCCTTCAAGAGGTCCCAAAAGATTCTGCACTGGGAAGGTTGAGGGGAAGTGACAATGTGGTATGTTATATTTTTCTCTTTCTTGCTCGTTCATTGTCATATGCCACTTCTCTGTCAGCAGCCTTTTTTTTCGAAATGGAGGCATGAGATTTCCCAAATCCATTAAATAAGGAGAGAATAGAGTTTAGAGTTTTACAAAGCACCCATAAAAACGGCATGACACTTACTCATGAAAAATGATAGGCCCTAGTTTCTTAGCGCCTGCGGTAACCCAAAGCTTGGCCTCAATGATGGTGCTAAGAAGGATTGGCGGCGGGACACACCTGTTGCAGAACATCCAAGCATTTCTTTCGTTCCAGATTGTCCAGAGACAAGCATGGTGAGAGAAGCCATAGCCTGCCTATTGGGTCTGAGTAGGGTTTCTTTTGCCTTCCACTAGACGGGCCAGTATCTTGTCAACCCTTCCAGACCATTAATTGATGCAAAGAATGCTCTACCTTTTACTGGTTGCATTGCCCCTTCTTTTTGGTGCAGTTGACAATTTGGGATAAACTTGGGATAAGCAGAGGTACACTAAAAGTACCGAAGTCAGTACTGCTTAAACTGGCTTATAATGTGCTAGAAGCAGTTTGATTAAAAATCTCAGCTTCTACTAGTTTCCATAGATATCTTTTGGAACAACAGAGAATCAAGTCTTACATGTTTTAATGTTCAAAGTGGTGCTGACCCATGAATTATCAAATCAATTAGCGTCCTGAATGTTTGGTCTCCAATTTTTTTGCTCTGCTACTTCGAAAGTTCACCTTTTGTTTTCTGAAAACCAGTGTCTTACCTACAAATGCATCATTTCTCCTGATCAGGTGGAGATATACAGCAGATGCTACGAGAGCTCCCCGCTGGTGATCCAGGGTGCAGGAGCCGGGAACGACACCACCGCTGCAGGAGTTCTCGCTGATATAATCGATCTCCAAGATCTTTTCCAGACAAGAGCGTGATTGCCTTGTTTTAGCACCAAGGAGTTTGATTATTGAGTTGTATATGATCGACCGTATTGTCCATTGAACTGAAATTGGTTTTTGGCGTTTGAGGTTGTATGCACATTTTCGGTCATGTTTGGCTGCTGTTGATGTTCAGAGTTGCCATGCGTTCGTGTCACACGTGTAGCACTTATCAGGGTTCATAATTTTTGCTTTTTGGTTGGCTGTTTCGTTCGTGGTGGTACCAGCCTGTTTCGTTTGGCCGACCCGGACACACGCCGTGCCAAGTTGTTTCGTTCACGGGACTCGGGGTAGGCGCATGCGGCCGGGTCAGTTAACGCGAGCCGGCTTGGGTGCATACATTAAAATGTTGCATGTATGTGCTTAAATGTTGCAACATTTTTTTGCTTGTTTTTCTCATAGTGCAGGAACAAGTGCTGCATACCGATTCTATTTTTGGGGTTTATGGCAAGCTTAGTGACATGAGAATGACAACTTTAATTGTCCAGCATGACAACTTTTTTTTCGGATGGTAAGCTTCAGTTTTTTTTTTGGGTTTGTTTTTTCTTTTTGGATGACAACTTTGGTTGTCAGAAATGTAAGGGCCGGAGTGCTTTGTGCCATACGCGTGGCATTTATCATTTGGAAAAATTATACTCACAGCAGGCCCTGCACTAATGCGAAACCCCGCGTGTGAGCTGGCGCACGTTGGCGTACCACACACACCGGCTACCTGTTGACAATATATGTTGGCATGTCACATAACACAATTAAGATTGCCTCAAATGAAAAGGTTCTGTATCATCAAAATAAGAAACTTTGATGTTTGAGTCATTATCATCCAATCTCATCTAAAGGGCTGAAACTATAGGATTTTGCATTCTGAGTATTGTTTGGCCAATGGTGCCTTCAAGATGACGTCGTATGAAAAAATTGCTATATGCATTGTTTTCGTCCAGCTAATTGATTTTGACATATAAATTATCTCAATCCGAGGTCATTTGCAAAAGTTGGAGCTGATGCACTACGGACCGACCATGAGCGAAAAATGGCCCGAGGCATCAGACACGTGTGTGTTTGATGTCTGATTGGTCGCGCGAGCGATTCAGCCCTCAAGATGGTCTTGAGTCGAAAAACGTACAACATAGAAATTGTTTGTCGTGTCGAAACGGCCAAATCTTCTTTTGGGATCATTTTCATCTGAGGTCGTTTGTTGCCTGTGAGATTGAAAAATCGAACTGATATCTCTAATTTGCCTAAATCCGAGTTCGGTTAATTTTGAAAAGATTTGGATGGGATTTGAAGTCTTTTCTTATACGGTAAGTCCAGCCGCCTCATAAATAGACGAGAGGTGACGGCCTCGGACAACACACAATCGAACAAATCATCTACCGCTGTTTATCTTTTACCTTTTCCCTTGTTCTTCTTCTTCCTCGTTCTTCATTTGTTCTTCCTGTTGCAGGGCGGCGAACCTTGAGGCCCTAGGGGCGATCAAGTCAACCTAGGGCAGCCCATAGCCGCCCCGCGCCCTGGCAGGGTCCTTCCCGGGCGTGTGGGGCTTTGGGTCTACAAAAACGTCTGTCGGATTGCTTGCGCACTGTGCTTCTGGCCGGGTCTCCTTTGACGTGAGCTGCAGTGCATCATCCCCGGCGTCCAGGCTACATGGTGTCGTGTTCGTGTGCGAACACACTTTTTGGTGACTCCGCTGGTGTGACGCCCCAAGACCGGAGCTTCAGATGCCTTCCAGGGTTTCCGGGTTTCGTCGTGTGATTTGTTTGGTTCATTGCATTCATCATAGCATCATGTGCATTTGCATCATGTTATCATGTCATCATGTCTTTAATCTTTCCATCTCATAATCTTTTGCAACTCAACTAAATAAACCGTATGGATTTTCAGTCCATTTAAACCGAGGGAATTCACATGGTGATTCTCTTTATAATATATCCTCTCGATATTTAGAGAGCTATAGTAAATATCCCAATTATGTGGAATTAGCTTGACACACTTGCAAAATATTTCCCCATGCCTTCGTCCCATGCATCATCTCCTTTTCCTTTCCTTCTATTTCCTGTCTTTTGCTAGTCCCATTTTCCCCTTCTCTATTTAATGTCCATTCTTTTCCTATAAATTCTAGACCGTGCCAGGACCACCTCCTCCAATTTTCAGATCCTTTGGACTTGTTTTGGTTGGATTAAAAAATGGCTCAAGTTTGAATCTGATTCAAACTTGAATTATTTTTCTATCTCTAAAATATTGCCAAACCATTTTATTATATTTGTGCACAGTTCCGCACTTCAAGAATATTTTATTTTCTGAAATATTCTTTCCCTAACCCTCTCTTATTTTTTCTTCTCTCTATTTGTTTCCTGTTAAAGCAAATTAGAGATAGGGAGAGAGGCAGCCTGCTCTGCTGGCCTCTTAGAACTCCCACCAGTCCAGCCCAATTGGGCCTCCCGCACCGGCCCAACTGATCTCCCATCCTAACCCTAGCCCAACCTCCCGCTCGATACCTCCTCCTCCTAGTTCCCACGTGCGCCGCCATCGCTCTCCCCTCGACCCGATCCCCATCCTCTCGCAGTCTCTCTCTCTCCCTCCTCTCGCAGCCTCCCGCACGCCTCCCTCTGCAGCACAGGACGCGCCCGCACCTCCTCCTCACCAAGCTCCCCGTCTCCCAAGCGTCCGAGGAGAGGAGCTTCATCGAGCTCCCCTGAAGTCGCACGTCACCGGATCCCGTCCGCTGCAACCAGGAGCGCCGCCGCCCTTGACCCGCCTCACCGTCGTCCATGGCCACGCCTTCGCCAAGTGTCAGCGCAGCCTGGTCATCATCCTGCCGTTCTCCTTCGTCACCGGACCCGAGCCGTCCTCTGTTTCCTCTACACCGTGAAGGAGCCACCTCGCTCGCGTGTGTCCTCCACCAGCAGCCTGCAACGCCTGAGGAGAGCCGAGCTCCTCCCGGTCCCCATGGTGGATGCTTCCCCTGCCCGAGCTTCCCTGCAGCCGACGTCCAAGCCTCTCGCCCCCATGACCTCGCTGCATCTCGCGCCGCTGCTCATGGCCTGCACCAACCTCCTCCTCCACCGTCAAGTACGCTGTCCCCCGTCGTACCGTCGCTGGAGTGCACGCCCAAGCCCCGGTGTAACCTCACCTTCGGCCATGCCATTGCCTTCCTGAACTGTTGTCGCTGGACGCCAAGACCACCGTTACACCTGTGGATTGCGCTGTTGTTCGCTGCACGCCAGGACCACCCCGTGGATTTTGCCAAGTACCACGACGAACCATGAAGCCCCACAAGATACCTAGTACCGCGACGACCCCGAACACTGGATTCATCAAGTCCCTCTTCGTCTGTACCACTACCATCATCGAAGACACGTGCTACGCAATGTCAAGTTCGACTACAACGTGTGTACGCCTACCATCACCAGAGACCCGTGCACGACTATCGTCGCCGTGGATCCGACAAGTACCCCTACAACAAGTGTACCTCTACCGCCGTTTTCGGAATAGCTAAGAACGTCAAGTACCCCTTCGAGATGACGAGACCGGCAAGTTCGAATGACCCCAAGTACCTCTTCGAAACGACTGAGTACCATTACCGTCGGACGCTCGAACGACTACAGGCCGAAATGTCAAGTTCCTCGATGAACCATGTACGACTACCGTTTCTCATGGATTCACCTATGTACCACGAAATGGACGACCCTACAAGTTCAACCTACCGTTGCCGTGTATGACTACCATCGCCTCGGAGATGTTGGGTTCATCAAGTTCCTCTTCGGAAAAGTACCACTACTTCCACTATGAACTCGTTTCGCTCCGGAATTGCACGCTTTGAAGGTATACCCCGAGACGACTGCCCGTGAACGAATGCATGTGTGATGTATGAGATGCTCGTGCTTGCTTCGTACTCGAATTGTCGGTGCACGTTGCCCCTCTTTTGCCTTGTCACCATCATCGACTCATGGGACACCCGATATTCCGGGGGTGCCCCACCATGTTTTGCACGCATCCGTACACTTCTCCTTTACATCGGTATCTCAATCGAGTTACCTGAACCGGAACGCTGCAGTGGCATCATTTTCGTTATCGTTGTCGTGGCACCCCTTTTCTTTCCACCACGGTGACAAATGCTTCATAATGCTCTTGTCAACTATTAATTATAAAATGCATTAACTTGAACATGTCATCCGCATCATGTTAACAACATTAAGATGGTTTAAATTGTTGTTTGCTTTAATTTGCTAAATGCATATGGGGATTTACCGGATTTGTTGTTTGTTATATCCGGCCCCATTTAAATTGTTTAGATGGTGTAGTTTTGTTATGCCTCACCTCTTACCATGTTAACCAACATTTAATATTGTTGAGTACCTAACCGGGAGGGAACTAAATAATTGATGTGGTGTTTCGTCAATATGCAACGGAGTTGCATATTGAGCTCCACTTAATTTGTATAATTGCTTGTGCACTTTGCCATGCCATGCATATTTAAACCGGACATGCATCATACTTGTTTGCGCATCGTGCCATGCTTATGCGGTGGTTGTTTACTATGTTGTTTGCTTCTTTCCTGTGTTGCCTCTTCGGATTAGTTCCGATAACGTCGCGTTTGTGAGGATCCGTTCGACAACGTCCGTTTGTCTTCTTCATGAACTTGTTCTTCTTCCTTGCGGGATCTCAGGCAAGATGACCATACCCTCGAAATCACTTCTATCTTTGCTTGCTAGTTGCTCGCTCTTTTGCTATGCCTATGCTACGATACCTACCACTTGCTTTATCATGCCTCCCATATTGCTAAGCCAAGCCTCTAACCCACCTTGTCCTAGCAAACCGTTGTTTGGCTATGTTACCGCTTTGCTCAGCCCCTCTTATAGCGTTGTTAGTTGCAGGTGAAGATTGGAGCTTGTTCCATGTTGGAACATGGTTATTTTGTTGGGATATCACAATATCTCTTATTATATTAATGCACCTATACACTTGGTAAAGGGTGGAAGGCTCGGCCTTATGCCTGGTGTTTTGTTCCACTCTTGCCGCCCTAGTTTCAGTCATATCGGTGTTATGTCCCCGGATTTTGCGTTCCTTACACAGTTGGGTTATAATGGGAACCCCTTGACAGTTCGCCTTGAATAAAACTCCTCCAGCAAGGCCCAACATTGGTTTTACCATTCACCACCTAGCCTTTTCTTTCCCTTGGGTTCTGCAGACTCAAGGGTCATCTTTATTTAAACCCTCGGGCCAGTGCTCCTCTGAGTGTTGGTCCAACTTGTCAGCCGCCGGTGGCTACCAGGGGCAACTCTGGGTTGGCCTACCGGAAGTTTGGACAATCTGGTGTGCCCTGAGAACGAGATATGTGCAGCTCCTATCGGGATTTGTCGGCACATTCGGGTGGCTTTGCTGGTCTTGTTTTACCATTGTCGAAATGTCTTGTAACCGGGATTCCGAGCCTGATCGGGTCTTCCTGGGAGAAGGAATATCCTTCGTTGACCGTGAGAGCTTGTGATGGGCTAAGTTGGGACACCCCTGCAGGGTTATGAACTTTCGAAAGCCATGCCCGCGGTTATGGGCAGATGGGAATTTGTTAATGTCCGGTTGTAGAAAACCTGAAACTTAACTTAATTAAAATGGATCAACATCGTGTGTAGCCGTGATGGTCTCTTCTCGGCAGGGTCCGGAAAGTGAACACGGTGTTGGAGTTATGCTTGACGTAGGTTGCTCTAGGATCACTTCTTGATCATAGATTCTCGACCGTGCTTTTGCCTTCTCTTCTCGCTCTCATTTGCGTATGTTAGCCACCAAATATGCTAGTCGCTTGCTGCAGCTCCACCTCATACCTTCTACCCTACCTATAAGCTTAAATAGTCTTGATCGCGAGGGTGTGAGATTGCTGAGTCCCCGTGACTCATAGATTACTTCCAAAACCAGTTTGCAGGTGCCGATGATACCGTGCATGTGACGCAACCGAGCTCAAGGAGGAGCTCGTTGAAGATCGTGTTCGTTATGTTGTTCCATTTCCAGTTGATTAGTAGTGGAGCCCAGTTGGGACGATCGGGGATCTGTGTAGCATTTGGGGTAGTCTTCTTTTATTTTGGTTCCGTAGTCGGACCTTGATTGTATCTGGGTGATGTAATGCTTTATTCATGTATTGTGTGAAGTGGCGATTGTAAGCCAACTATGTATCTCTTTTTCTTATGTATTACATGGGTTGTGTGAATATTACCTCACTTGCGACATTGCTTTCAATGCGGTTATGCCTCTAAGTCGTGCTTCGACACGTGGGAGATATAGCCGCATCGAGGGCGTTACAGCTGGGGACGAAGATTTGAACGGTCTCCAGCCCATTCTTGCTCCGAAGAGATCGTCATCAAGGGCTTGCAATCTACAAAGGCAATATGAATACTCAATCCCCTTGTGTAGATGCAAATAATTCATATGGTGTTACGAGATCGTTTAATGAGTACACTCTATTTTCCATCCCTATTTTTTTCAATCATGCAACTAATTACGTGCAAAGGCCAATTCAAAGTAATTTACATGCTTCAACTTCTTATGATACTAGTAACATGCACCACATGTATTCCAACTCCCACACATCGGCAACCCACAAATCCTAGGCCGATGAACAACCTGATGAGTTCGGCTAATCAAGTTAAAACACCCCATGTAGGAACTTTTAATAGCACGCAACAAAGTGTTTGACCTTTTTATTCATCGACAACTAACTTGCAACATGTTATTCCAAACATGCCGGTGGATAGGAATTGTCCATGCTACTACTAGTTATTCGTCAAATTACCTTCAAACATCATATGATACGCCCATGTTACTAATTTTTCGGCACCATAGGCAACTGTTGATATCCATAATTCGGCTCCGCACCTTCATGGTCATGGCCGAATAAGTGAAAATCTTGTAGGAGCACATATGCTTTCACCTAGCACTGTAGCATATGATCTTGCCCCTACATAATTACAGAATTGAGATATCTCATTGCCGAAAGAGTCTAAAAGCATTGGGAAGAAACCATATCCAAATTGGGTAATCAAGAACAAGCTTACATTTTCTTGGGATTTGTGCCATGATATTCGCTAGGAACTAATAGAAGGCAGTAAGCCTCATGATTTTGCTACTGTAAAGGCTAGACTTGTGCAAATGATGCACTCACCCCGTATTGTAGAATTCAGTGTACCCCCTAAGTGATTGCAAAGTTTCGTCAACTCATTGCTGAAAGAGTCTCAAAGCATTGGGGGGCAATCTCATGAGGAGTGGATGGAAATTGAGATGAAAAAGCTTAACGCTCCCTAAGCTGAGATGTGGGCTAAAATTAGACAAGAACGAGAATCCTTGCAAATTCAAAAAGAGAACAATATTGATTCAGATAACAAAGAAAATTTGGTTATTGAAAAAGCTGAATCAAATAGTTTGTGTACTGAATCTATTCAAGAAAAAGAGGAAGCCAAGGCATTAGAGAGTCATTAAAAAACATAGCATATTATTCAAGTGATACAACATCATGCTCTCCCAACGTGTATGAAGATGTATGTCTAGCAAGTGATTTACCTATTTTTAGATTTGGTCACAATTTTATTGTTGATGCATCTATTAGAAAAATCTTACAAATAATTTTGAAAGACCAATGATGAAGGGTAATTTACTTATTAGCAATAAAATTGTTGCAAAGCATATCTGTAACACATTGTACCATTCGAAGAGACTGATACCGACATATTATTGCATCCAAAAACTTTTCCCATTGTTTTATGTGAAGTTTATATCTAAGTGGGTAGCTTTGCTTGTTTCTTACTTGGCTTACACTTGGTCTTAATTGATACATATGTGTTCTAATTATTTTTGTTTCAGAAATTTAAAGTCAAGGTTAAATTATTTTGAGAAAACTGATGGTACCCTTCCGTAGTGGCTATCATGCCTTGCTCGGTTGCACTACCATCGCCCGCTTTAATGTGGCACCACACTAAGCTTATTTAAAGCTTAAGATGCCGGGGCCCAACAACGTTATCACCATTAATGGTAACATGGAGCGCTCCCTTCGTACAGAGGAGCAAACAACGGCCTACCCAGCCAACTCCAAAGCAACCGAGGAAGCCGTGCGACGGTCTGCTTGGCCTCATCTATCAAGTGCCTCGAAGCGCGTCCGCATCCTTGCTCCGGCTCTGGGACGCAATCGTGTGAACCCTAAATAGGGATACACGCTCCCTAAGGGAGTCCTGGATATGGGGATCCTCAGGTGATTGGCCTATTCGATATGGGCCGGACTGATGGGCCGTGAAGATAAAACAGAAGACTATCCCCCGTATCCGGGAGGGACTCCTATATGCGTGGACGGCAAGTTTGGTGTCCGAATGTATTATTTCCTTCTTCTACGAACCAACTCTGTACAACCCTATGCCCCTCCGGTGTGTATATAAACCGTGGGCTTTAGTCCATAGAGACGATCAGAATAATCATAGGCTAGACAACTAGGGTTTAGCCATTACGGTCTTGAGGTAGATCAACTCTTGTAACCCTTATACTCATCGAATACAATCAAGCATGACGTAGGGTTTTACCTCCTTTAAGAGGGCCCGAACCTGGGTAAACATCGTGTCTCTATTGTTCCCTATTACCATTGATCCTTAGACTCACAGCTTGGGCCCCCTATCCGAGATCTGCCGGTTTTGACACCGACATTGGCGCTTTCATTGAGAGCTCCGTTGTGTAGTCACGAAAAGCGATTTATGGCTCGCCTTGTCATCAACAATGATATCACCTCTGGAAGGAGCCTAACTTCAGGACAGGTCCTCGAGCTCGGCAGTTTCGCTGTGGGTGCCCGCATGACCATCAAGCCAACGGCGCCCCCCGCGATCGCCAAACATCACCTCCGCATCGGTCTCGAACACTCCAAAAAGATGGATCCGGCGGACATCTCGTCCTTAAACAAGCTGCTAGATCGCATCGCTGCCCTATGGCTTTCAATGGATTATGATCGGATCGGGCTTAAACCTGACCAGAGGGAAATCAATTCCCCGCCGATCACTCACCCGGTGGCGGTCGTCGAGGAACGAGCCGAATCCCCTAAGTTAAAAACTAGCTACGTTCAGATATCCGAACCCATTGAACTGGGTGCTCTTCCTTTCGATGAGACTCCGCCTCCCCCGAACTCAGGGTCGAACTTAGGGACCGGGGAGCGTTTAGACCCCCGGACCTGAACCAGTGACCTCGGAGATTTTACAAGCTCCGGACACAATTTTGGGTCGGGATTCAGGTTTTAGCCCACCCACCCACCACAATCAATACTCTCCAAGTAATTCAGGCCCTCCAGACATATATGACCTGATGTATATACGACAGCAACCTCAGGAAACGGTCCATCACTTTTGGGCCATGTTCCTACTTGTCAAAAACAAGATTAAAGATTGTTGCGACAACGATGCCGTCTCGGTCTTTCTTCGTAATTGTACCGATGAGGGAATTCGGAATGCCCTCGACCGCCGTCGCATACAGAGTTTCACGGAACTATCGCATGGCGTACGGAAGTCCTGCGCGATGGAAAGCACATGGAAGCCCCAAAAAACCCAATTGGAACCTGCTGCCTTTAAGCAGTACACTGCCCGGGCAAAATGGGTACACCCTTACGAGGCATCTGATCATAAGCCTGTCGACAAGGAAAACAAACCCTTTGTAGGATACAGGTCCTTTCTTGATGAACTTCTCGACAAACCCTGTCAGATACATGCGACGCCGAACACCGAACCAACTCATAGCCTTCGGGCATGTTGGGTAGTCCGACAGGTGGCTAAAAGTGGCGAGGCCATCCTCACCACCGCTACTCCAGAGAAGCATTCTCCGGAGGATGACAATCTTAACGTCTTTATGATCTTTGATACTTTCTCTTCAAATAATCGGCGTAAGAGGGCACTCCGTGACCTCGCCAAAAATCACCAAGTAACCACAATGAGCCCATGGAACGACGCGGCAATAACCTTCACCGCGAACGATGAACCAAGGGCCCGATCAGTCTGAGCACCCGCCGCCTTGGTTCTAAACCCAATTGTGGACGGCTTCTGACTTACCAAAGTGCTCATGGACGACGGCAGTGGGCTTAACCTCATCTATGAGGACACACTCGACAAAATGCATATTGACATAGCACGCATCGAGCAAAGCAGTACCACCTTTCGAGGCATCATCCCTAGTCGAGAAGCACGATGCTCGGGGAAAATCAAACTTGATGTAGTATTTGGCACGCCTGAGAATTACAGGTCCGAAGAGTTGCTCTTCCACATGGCTCCCTTCAATAGCAGATATCACGCCCTTTTAGGGCGGGATGCTTTCTCATGCTTCCAAGCCATACCCCATTACGGGTTCATGAAGCTTAAAATGCCAGGGCCCAATGGAATAAGCCATACCCCATCTGGACAAAGCACTCCGCGCTGAAAACAAAGACGCATCCTTGGCCCTTGAGGTACTATATGAAGCTCTTGCGGTCGAAGAACTAACCACCCTGCGATCCACGGTGGACAAGGATGACGTGATTCTTGATAAGAGACCTAAATCCACCTCCTTCAAGCCAGCAGATGAAATAGTTAAATTTCAAGTACACCCGATGGATCATAATAAAACAACGTCCATTGGAGCACAGCTGGATCTGACGGTAGACTCCGCCCTACGCGCGTTCCTATGCGAAAATTGGGATATCTTTGCCTAGCACCCTTCAGACATGTCTGGGATCCCACGCAGACTGGCCGAACACAACCTCAACATAAGAAGGGGTTCACACCAGTCAAGCAAACACTGTGGCGATTTTCCGAACCCAAACGACAAGCTATGGGGGAGGAGCTAGCCAAACTACTCGAAGCCGGGTTCATCAGAGAAATCAAACACCTGGACTGGCTAGCCAACTTGGTCATGGTACCAAAGAAGGATAAATCTTGGC
Organism: Triticum urartu; assembly: GCF_056163025.1. NCBI lineage: Eukaryota > Viridiplantae > Streptophyta > Magnoliopsida > Poales > Poaceae > Triticum > Triticum urartu. The sequence continues at coordinate 312,139,846 of NC_141877.1, forward strand.
GCCTTTGCGTCGATTCCAGGGACCTCAATAAGGCTTGACCTAAAGACCCCTTCCCGTTGCCCCGCATTGACCAGATTAGTGATGTGACTGCAGGACACGATTCATTGTGTTTCCTCGACGCTTACTCTGGATACCATCAGATTAAAATGAAGGAGTTCGACCAGGCCGCAACGTCGTTCATCACCCCATACGGGCCTTCCTGTTTCAACACTATGCCTTTTGGGCTTAAAAACACTGGTGCCACGTATCAACGCATGATTCAAATATGCTTGGAAAAAAAAATCGGCAAGACAGTTGAGCGTATGTGGACGACGTGGTCATCAAGACTAAACACGTCGAATCACTGGTGGACGATCTCCGCCTCACATTTGACAACCTTCGAACATACGACATACGACTCAATCCGGAAAAATGCATTTTTGGCGTCCCAGCCAGAAAGCTACTGGGGTTCATCGTCTCCAATAGAGGAAGTGAAGCAAACCCAGCCAAAATCCGAGCCTTGTCGCAACTGGCCATACCAACATACTTCAAGCAGGTCCAAAAACTAGCAGGGTGCATGGCAGCTTTGAGCCACTTCATCTCCAGATTAGGAGAAAAAATATTTCCACTTTATAGACTACTTAGACGCACCGACAACTTCGAGTGGACAGATGCGGCTATAGCCGGATTGGAAGAAATAAAAACCTTATTAGCAGGCAACCCAATCCTGGCCGCCCCAAGTGTTGGTGAGCCTATGTTGCTTTATATATCTGCAACTCACCAGGTAGTGAGCGCTGTACTCATTGTCGAGCGAGGGGAAGAGGGACATAAATTACCCATCCAGAAACCAGTGTACTATGTATCAGAGGTCCTCACACCATGAAAATCCCGATACCCTCACTACCAAAAGATAGCTTATGTGGTCTTTATGGCACCCCGAAAACTACGACACTATTTTTTAAGAGTGTTCGATCACGATAGCATCCGAAGTACCACTCAACGACATCATAAACAATAGGGATGCCACCGGTCTCATAGCTAAATGAGCCATCGACCTCTTACCGTTTGAAATAACATACAAACCGCGCCGAGCTATTACATCTCATGTGCTGGCCAACTTCGTCGCTGAGTGGACGGAAGCCGAGCTCCCTAAAGAGTACGGTTCTTACTCCAACTGGATCATGTACTTTGACGTCTCTAAAATGCTAGCCGGACTGGGGGCTGGTGTCATTTTCACATCCCATATGGGGGGCACAGTCCGCTACGTGCCGCAAATCATGTATACGGACTCCAATAACGCATCCGAATACGAGGCACTTCTGCATGGTCTCCGCATGGCTGTCTCCATGGGCATACAACACCTCGAGGTGCGTGGCAATTCAAACCTCGCAATATCTCAGGTAAATGGAGAGTTCGATGCAAAAGATCTGAAAATGGCGGCATATTGAAACGTCGTATTAAATATATCGGCTCGGTTTGAGGGGATTGAATTTCATCACATTCCTCGAGACAGTAATCAGGCAGCAGACATACTCGCCCGAATGGATGCCAAGCGCGACCCCGTCCCACCTAATACCTTTGTGGAAAGGCTCTTCAAGCCATCCGTGGTATGGCAGGACGAGAGCGGAGACGCTAGTGCGGACCTGACCACACCCCCATCAGTCGAACACAATACAGATATCATCGGGGGTTCGGATTCCGAAGCAACACCCTCTGCTCATGAGATCATGGCTGTTATTACTCCATGGACCGAACCCTTCCTGACCTACTTTAATAGGCAGGAGCTTCCGGATGATCAAAACGAGGCCCGTCGCATTGTTCGGCGCTCTAAAGCCTACAAAGTTCACGAGGGTGAACTGTACAAGAAAAGCACTACAGGAGTACTCCAAAGGTGCATCTTCGAAGAGGAGGGGCGGCAAATCTTGGCTGAAATACATGCTGGTCTGGGCGGCCATCACGCCACACTCGGGCCCTCGTAAGCAAAGCCTTCCGAACAGGTTTTTTCTGGCCAACAGCCCGAGCAGACGCACAAGCCCTTGTCCAACGTTGTGTGGGATGTTAGCTTTTCGCCAATCAAAGTCATATGTCTCCCACTTCCTTAAGAACAATCCCCATCACTTGGCCCTTCGCGGTCTGGGGGCTCGATATGGTCGGACCCCTTAAAGGGGGAAGCCACAAAAAGAAATATTTACTGGTTATGGTGGATAAATTAACTAAGTGGATCGAGGCCAAACCAGTCAAAACGGCTGAAGCAGGGCCAGTGATTGACTTTATATCCGGCGTGGTACACCGCTATGGTCTCCCGCACAGCATCATCACTGATAATGGCTCCAATTTTACGGCCGATGAGGTGAAAAATTGGTGTGCTAACTTGGGCATTAAACTCGACTATGCATCCATCTACCACCCTCAAACTAACGGTCAGATCGAACGAGCCAATGGCCTGATAATGAGCGGCATTAAACCTAGACTGGTGTGCTCCCTATGGGATTCAAATAAGCACTGGGTTGAGGAACTCGATTCCGTACTCTGGGGGCTGCGGACTACGCCTAATTGAACGACTGGATACACACCCTTCTTCATGGTGTACGGCGCAGAAGCTGTCTTGCCCTGCGACATTATTCATGACTCACCTTGAGTGCGCATGTACGAAGAGCGAGAAGCCGAGCTCGATCGGCAGGACGACCTAGACGACCTTGAAGAGGAGCAAGATATTACACAAGCCCGATCCGCATTTTACCAACAACAGGCCAAGCGATACCAAAGCAGAGAAGTGCGGGCCAAGACTGATACGTCTTCGTCGTATCTATAATTTTTGATTGTTTCATGCCAATATTATACAACTTTTGCATACTTTTGGCAACTTTTTATATAATTTATTGGACTAACCTATTGATCCGGTGCCCAGTGCCAGTTCCTCTATTTTGCATGTTTTTGTATCGCAGAAAATCCATATCAAACGAAGTCCAAATGCAATACAATTTTATGGAGAATTATTTTGGAATATATGTGATTTTTGGGAGTTGAATCACCACAAACGGAGGCCCACACAGCCCACAAGACACCAGGGCGTGCCAGAGGAGCCTGGCTCGTGGTGGTGGGTGGTGCTCACCTCGTACGTCGGTTGGAGCTCTATTTCGGGCGCAAGGAAGCTTATATCCGGAAAAAAATCATGTTAAAATCTCAACGCAATCGGAGTTACGCATCTCCCGGAATATAAGAAGCGGTTTTCGGCCAGATCTGGGGAATGCAAAACAGAAGAGAACAGAGAGGGAGATCCAATCTCGGAGGGGCTCCTACTGTTGGGGAACATAGTAATTTCAAAAAATTTCCTACGCACACGCAAGATCATGGTGATGCATAGCAACGAGAAGGGAGAGTGTGTCCACGTACCCTCGTAGACCGAAAGCGGAAGCGTTAGCACAACGAGGTTGATGTCTTCACGATCTGACCGATCAAGTACCGAACATACGACACCTCTGAGTTCTGCACGCGTTCAACTCGATGACATCCCTCGAACTCCGATCCAGCCGAGCTTTGAGGGAGAGTTCCGTCAGCACGACGGCGTGGTGACGATGTTGATGTTCTACTGTCGTAGGGCTTCGCCTAAGCACCACTACAATATTATCGAGGTGGACTATGGTGGAGAGGGGCACTGCACGCGGCTAAAAGATCCAAGAGATCAATTGTTGTGTCTATGGGGTGCCCCTCTCCTCCGTATATAAAGGAGGGGAGGAGAGGGCCGACCAAGGGGAGGAGGCGCGCCCAAGGGGGGAGTCCTACTCCCACCGGGAGTAGGACTCCTCCTTTTCCTATTTGGAGAGGGAGAGGGAAGAAGAGGAAGGAGGGAGGAAGGAAAGGGGGGGCCCGGCTCCCTTCCCAATTCAGATTGGGCTTGGGGGGTCGCGCCCCCTCCCTTGCTCCTTTCCCCTCCTTTCCACTAAAGCCCATTAAGGCCCATATACCTCCTGAGGGGTTCCGATAACCTCCCGGTGCTCCGGTATTATCCCGATCTCACCCGAAACCATTCCGGTATCCAAATATAGTCGTCCAATATATCGATCTTTACGTCTCGAACATTTCAAGACTCCTCATCATGTCCGTGATCACATCAGGGACTCTGAACTACCTTCGGTACATCAAAAACCATAAACTCATAATATAACCGCCATCGAACTTTAAGCGTGCGGACCCTACGGGTTCAAGAACTATGTAGACATGACCGAGACACATCTCCAGTAAATAACCAATAGCGGAACCTGGATGCTCATACTGGCTCCTACATATTCTACGAAGATCTTTGTCGGTCAAACCACATAACAACATACGTTGCTCCTTTTGTCATCGGTATGTTACTTGCCCGAGATTCGATCGTCGGTATCTCAATACCCAGTTCAATCTCGTTACCGGCAAGTCTCTTTACTCGTTCCGTAACACATCATCCCACAACTAACTCATTAGTTGCAATGCTTGCAAGGCTTAAGTGATGTGTATTACCGAGTGGGCCCAGAGATACCTCTCCGACAATCGGAGTGACAAATCCTAATCTCGAAAAACGCCAACCCAACAAGTACCTTCGGAGACACCTGTAGAGCACCTTTATAATCACCCAGTGACGTTGTGACGTTTGGTAGCACACAAAGTGTTCCTCCGGTAAACGGGAGTTGCATAATCTCATAGTCATAGGAACATGTATAAGTCATGAAGAAAGCAATAGCAATAAACTAAACGATCAAGTGCTAAGCTAACGGAATAGGTCAAGTAAATCACATCATTCTCCTAATGATGTGATCCCGTTAATAAAATGACAACTCTTTGTCTATGGCTAGGAAACATAACCATCTTTGATCAACGAGCTAGTCAAGTAGAGGCATACTAGTGACGCTATGTTTGTCTATGTATTCACGCATGTATCATGTTTCTGGTTAATACAATTCTAGCATGAATAATAAACATTTATCATGATATAAGGAAATAAATAATAACTTTATTATTGCCTCTAGGGCATATTTCCTTCAGTCTCCCACTTGCACTAGAGTCAATAATCTAGATTACACAGTAATGATTCTAACACCCATGGAGCCTTGGTGCTGATCATGTTTTGCTCGTGGAACAGGCTTAGTCAACGGGTCTGCAACATTCAGATCCGTATGTATCTTGCAAATCTCTATGTCTCCCACCTGGACTTGGTCCCGGATGGAGTTGAAGCGTCTTTTGATGTGCTTGGTTCTCTTGTGAAATCTGGATTCCTTTGCCAAAGCAATCGCACCATTATTGTCACAAAAGATTTTCATTGGACCTGATGCACTAAGTATGACACCTAGATCGGATATGAACTCCTTCATCCAGACTCTTTTATTTGCTTCTTCCGAAGCAGCTATGTATTCCGCTTCACATGTAGACCCCGCTACGACGCTTTGTTTAGAACTGCACCAACTGACAGCTCCACCGTTTAATAAAAACACGTATCCGGTTTGCGATTTAGAATCGTCCGGATTAGTGTCAAAGCTTGCATCGACGTAAACATTTACGACGAGCTCTTTGTCACCTCCATAAACGAGAAACATATCCTTCGTCCTTTTCAGGTATTTCAGGATGTTCTTGACCGCTGTCCAGTGATCCACTCCTGGATTACTTTGGTACCTCCCTGCTAAACTAATAGCAAGGCACACATCAGGTCTGGTACACAGCATTGAATACATGATAGAGCCTATGGCTGAAGCATAGGGAACATCTTTCATTTTCTCTCTATATTCTGCAGTGGTCGGGCATTGAGTCTTACTCAACTTCACACCTTGTAACACAGGCAAGAACCCTTTCTTTGCTTGATACATTTTGAACTTCTTCAAAATTTTGTCAAGGTATGTGCTTGTGAAAGTCCAATTAAGCGTTCTTGATAACCCACAAGTATAGGGGATCACAACAGTTTTCGATAAGTAAGAGTGTCGAACCCAACGAGGAGCTAAAGGTAGAACAAATATTCCCTCAAGTTCTATCGACCGCCGATACAACTCTACACACGCTTGGCGTTCGCTTTACCTAGAACAAGTATGAAACTGGAAGTACTTTGTAGGTGTTTTGGATAGACTTGCAACAAAGTAAAGAGCACGTAAATAAAAGCTAGGGGCTGTTTAGATGAAGACACGACTAAATTAGTTTTAGTAGAGAGCTTGTTGTCACGAGAAAGTTATTTGTCCCTAGGCAATCGATAACTAGACCGGTAATCATTATTACAATTTTATTTGAGGGAGAGGCATAAGCTAACATACTTTCTCTACTAGGATCATATGCACTTATGATTGGAACTCTAGCAAGCATCCACAACTACTAAAGATTCATTAAGGTAAAACCCAACGATAGCATTAAAGCATCAAGTCCCCTTTATCCCATACACAAACAACCTACTTACTCGGGTCTGTGCTTCTGTCACTCACGCCACCCACCATAAGCAAATCATGAACATATTGCAAACCCTACAGCGGGGATCCCTCACGCTTGCGCGACATGGAGAGCACCATAGGACAACACCAATAATAAAACATTGCAACTCAAACCAATCTTGATCATCAAATAGCCATTAGGACAAAACAGATCTACTCAAACATCATAGGATAGCCATACATCATAGGGAAATAATATATAGCATTGAGCACCATGTTTAAGTAGAGATTACAGCGGGTAAGAGAGAGGTTACACCGCTGCATAGAGGGGGGAAGAGTTGGTGAAGGCGGAGAAGTTGTTGGTGAAGATGACGGTGATGATGATGGCCCCCGGTGGCACTCCGGCGCCACCGGAAGCAAGGGGGAGAGGGCCCCCCTTCTTCTTCTTCTTCCTTTACCTCCTCCCTAGATGGGAGAAGGGTTTCCCCTCTGTTCTTTTGCCTCCATGGCGTGGGAGGGGCGAGAGCCCCTCCGAGATTGGATCTGTCTCTCTGTCTCTCTCTGTTTCTGTGTTCTGTTTTGCTGCCCTTTCACCGTTTCTTTTATATCCGGAGATCCGTAACTCCGATTGGAACGAAACCTTCGTCATGATTTTTTCCCAAAAATTAGCTTTCTTGTGGCCGAAGAAGGGTGTCAACCGCCTTACAGGTGGGTCACGAGGGTCAGGGGCACGCCCTAGGGGGGGGGGCGCCCCCTACCTCGTGCCCACCTCGGACACTGGTTCGCATTGATTTTTCCTCCAGATTTTCCAAATATTCCGAAAAGTATCTCCGTCCGTTTTTATCCTGTTCGGACTCCATTTGATATGGATATTCTGTGAAACCAAAAACATGCAACAGACATGAACTGGCACTAGGCACTGGATCAATATGTTAGTCCCAAAAATAGTATAAAAAGTTGCCAAAAGTATATGAAAGTTGAATGATATTGGCATGGAACAATCAAAAATTATAGATATGACGGAGACGTATCAGCATCCCCAAGCTTAATTCCTGCTCGTCCTCGAGTAGGTAAATGATAAAAAAGATAATTTTTGATGTGGAATGCTACCTAGCATAATCTTGATCTTATGTCTAATCATGGCATGAATATTAAGATATGAGTGATTCAAAGCAATAGTCTATCATTTGACATAAAAACAATAATACTTCAAGCCTACTAATAAAGCAATCATGTCTTTTCAAAATAACAAGGCAAAAGAAGGTTATCCCTACAAAATCATATACTCTGGCTATGCTCCATCTTCTTCACACAAAATACTCACGTCATGCACAACCCCGATGACAAGCCAAGCAAGTGTTTCATACTTTTGACGTTCTCAAACCTTTTCAACTTTCATGCAATACATGAGCGTGAGCCATGGACATAGCACTATAGGTGGAATAGAATGGTGGTTGTGGAGAAGACAAAAAGGAGAATATAGTCTCACATCAACTAGGCGTATCAACTGGCTATGGAGATGCCCATCAATAGATATCAATGTGAGTGAGTAGGGATTGCCATGCAACGGATGCACTAGAGCTATAAGTATATGAAAGCTCAAACTGAAACTAAGTGGGTGTGCATCCAACTTGCTTGCTCATGAAGACCTAGGGCATTTGAGGAAACCCATCGTTGGAATATACAATCCAAGTTCTATAATGAAAATTCCCACTAGTATATGAAAGTGATAACTCAAGAGACTCTCTATATGAAGAACATGGTGCTACTTTGAAGCACACGTGTGGTAAAAGGATAGTAACATTGCCCCTTCTCTCTTTTTCTCTCATTTTTTGTAGGCTTCTTTGGCCTCTCTCTTTTTTTGGGGGGCTTCTTTGGCCACTTTTATTTTGATAACCTCACATGGGACAATGTTCTAATAATGATGATCATCACACTTTCATTTACTTACAACTCGATATTACAACTCGATATCTAGAACAAAGATATGACTCTATATGAATGCCTCCGGCGGTATACCGGGATGTGCAATGATCTAGCGTAGCAATGACATAAAAAATGGACAAGCCATGAAAACATCATGCTAGCTATCTTACGATCATGCAAAGCAACATGACAATGAATTCTCAAGTCATGTATATGATGATGATGAAAATTGCATGACAATATATCTCGGAATGGCTATGGAAATGCCATGATAGGTAGGTATGGTGGCTGTTTTGAGGAAGATATAAGGTGGGTTTATGGTACCGGCGAAAGTTGCGCGGTACTAGAGAGGCTAGCAATGGTGGAAGGGTGAGAGTGCGTATAATCCATGGACTCAACATTAGTCATAAAGAACTCACATACTTATTGCAAAAATCTATTATTCATCGAAACAAAGTACTACGCGCATGATCCTAGGGGGGATAGATTGGTAGGAAAAGACCATCACTCGTCCCCGACCGCCACTCATAAGGAAGACAATCAATAAATACCTCATGCTCCAACTTCGTTACATAACGGTTCACCATACGTGCATGCTACGTGAATCACAAACCTCAACACAAGTATTTCTAAAATTCACAACCACCCACTAGCATGACTCTAATATCACCATCTTTATATCACAAAACTATTGCAAGGAATCAAACATATCATATTCAGTGATCTACAAGTTTTATGTAGGATTTTATGACTAACCATGTGAATGACCAATTCCTGTCATCTCTCTAAATAGATATAAGTGAAGCAAGAGAGTTTAATTATTTATACAAAAGATATGCCCACGCTCTAACAAATATAAGTGAAGCAAAAGAGCATTCTACAAATGGCGGTTGTCTATGTAAAGAGAAACATGCAATCCAAACTTCAAATGATATAAGTGAAGCACATGAAGCATTCTATAAAGCCATAGTCAAAGAATATAAGTGAAGTGCAAAGAGCATTCTATAAATCAACCAAGGACTATCTCATACCAGCATGGTGCATAAAAGAAAAATGAAAACTAAATGCAAAAGACGCTCCAAGATTGCACATATCGCATGAACGAAACGAATCCGAAAACATACTGATACTTGTTGAAGAAAGAGGGGATGCCTTCCCAGCATCCCCAAGCTTAGACGCTTGAGTCTCCTTGAATATTTACTTGGGGTTCCTCGGGCATCCCCAAGCTTGAGCTCTTGCCTCTCTTCCTTCTTCTCACATCAAGACCTTCTCGATCATCGAACACTTCATCCACACAAAACTTCAACAGAAAACTCGGTAAGATCCGTTAGTATAATAAATCAAATCACTACTCTAAGTACTGTTGCAAACCAATTCATATTTTGTTTTTGCATTGTGTCTACTGTAATATAACTTTTTCATGTCTTAATCCACTGATATGAATCGATAGTTTCATCAAAACAAGCAAACTATGCATCAAAAACAGAATCTGTCTAAAACAGAATAATCTGAACATTCACCATACTTCTGAAACTTGAAAACTTCTGCAAAAATTAGGAAAAATAAAAAATTTGTATAGGAAGACAGTGCAAAAAGAATCAGAACCATTTGATGTTCCAGCTAAAAATGTAAAATCGCGCACTACACCCAAAGTTTCTGTCCTGCACCGTACAAACCATCAAGCAAATGTAAACATCCTAAAGGCAAACCTTGGCACATTATTTTTATTTCTGAACTTTATAAAAGCACACAAAAGAAATAAATGACTCTCTAAAACTTTCGGGTTGTCTCCCTGGCAGTGCTTTCTTTAAAGCTATTAAGCTAGGCATATAGTGCTGAAGTAATGAATCCACCCGGATCCCAAGGTATATCAAAGACAATTTTAATTAACAATGATTTAGAGTTTAGTAGTGAGCACAAAGTAACATATATCATGTAACAATGAAGTCTAACTCTCTTCCTATGCATCGGCATTTCATAAAAGAACAATTCATGCACACATAGTAAAGGCCAATGCATAGTATAAATAGTTTTTTGCAATTTTATCGTATTGGAAACATAGAGAGGTGGAGATATAGTTCCTCTCTCATAATAATTGCAAGTAGGAGCAGCAAGCACATGCATATTATATCTATCAAAATCATCATGTGTAATAGTAAAAGGCAACCCATCAATATAATCCTTAATAAGGGCAAACTTCTTCGATATAGTGTAGTTTGGAGAATTCAAAAAGATAATAGGACTATCATGCGTGGGTGCAATAGCAACAATTTCATATTTAACATAAGGAAATATAGGAAGTTCATCTCCATAAGCATAATTCATATTGGCATCTTGGCCACAAGCACAACAAGCATAATCAAAAAGGGATATTTCAAAAGAATCCAAGGGATCATAACAGTCATCATAGCAATCATCCTTCGGTAAGCACAAAGGGGAATTAAACAATGTATGAGTTGAAGAGTTACTCTCATTAGAAGGTGGGCACGGGTGATCAATCCTCTCTTTCTCCTTTTGTTCTTCGCTCTCTTCCTCATCTTTTTCATCCAATGAGCTCACAGTTTCATCAATTTCTTCTTTCATAGATTCCTGCAAAATATTAGTCTCTTGTTGGACAGCGGAGACTTCCTCAATAAGTGCATTACTTTCGGAATTGTATTCATAATTCTCATAGCAATATTTGAGGATAGCTAAATTTTTAGATCTATAAACAACATCATCAAAATCTTCAAACTCTTTACACATAGATTCAATTTCATAAGCACCCATAAAAGCAACAAATTCTTCTATTTGTTCCACATCATAGTAATCATATATACCATTAGCATAAGAAGCTAAGGTTTTATTATCATTGAATTTGCATGAAAAGGGAAGGTGTGGAGCCTTCATCCTAGAGCAACAAGTATAATCATAACTCACGCATAATTGTCAAGCATACCACTTCAATATATGAATTTGATCCCATAATAGTTTCCCTTTTTGTGTCAAGCGATAATCCCTAAAGTATTCACGTTGATCCAACGTTACTCCCATTACATAATTAAATGGGGTTTTCTCAGGATTATCAAAGTAGTACATAATATCTTTCACATAACCAGCATCGAGGGTTTTAGGAGGTTCCCCATCTCCATGAGCAGAAAGTACACCTAATTTTTTTGGTATTTCGTGTTCCATATACATAACTAAAGATAGAGAACAACTAAGAACATCAAATAAAAATTACTTAGTGATAAAGCAAACAAGCAAACACGAGAATATTCACCCCACGCTATTGCTCCCCGGCAACGGCACCAGAAAAAGGTCTTGATAACCCACAAGTATAGGGGATCGCAACAGTTTTCGATAAGTAAGAGTGTCAAACCCAACGAGGATCTAAAGGTAGAACAAATATTCCCTCAAGTTCTATCGACCGTCGATACAACTCTACGCACGCTTGACGTTCACTTTACCTAGAACAAGTATGAAACCAGAAGTACTTTGTAGGTGTTTTTGGATAGGCTTGCAAGAAAGTAAAGAGCACGTAAATAAAAGCTAGGGGATTTTTAGATGAAGACACAACTAAATTAGTTTTAGTAGAGATCTTGTTGTCACGAGAAAGTTATTTGTCCTTAGGCAATCAATAACTAGACCGGTAATCATTATTACAATTTTATTTGAGGGAGAGGCATAAGCTAACATACTTTCTCTACTTGGATCATATGCACTTATGATTGGAACTCTAGAAAGCATCCGCAACTACTAAAGATTCATTAAGGTAAAACCCAACCATAGCATTAAAGCATCAAGTCCCCTTTATCCCACACGCAAACAACCTACTTACTTGGGCCTGTGCTTCTGTCACTCACACCACCCACCATAAGCAAATCATGAACATATTGCAAACCCTACAGCGGGGATCCCTCACGCTTGCGCGACACGGAGAGCACCATAGGACAGCAGCAGTAATAAAACATTGCAACTCAAACCAATCTTGATCATCAAATAGCCATTAGGACAAGACAGATCTACTCAAACATCATAGGATAGCCATAAATCATAGGGAAATAATATATAGCGTTGAGCACCATGTTTAAGTAGAGATTACAACAGGTAAGAGAGAGGTTACACCACTGCATAGAGGGGGGACGAGTTGGTGGTGAAGGAGGTGAAGTTGTTGGTGAAGATGACGGTGATGATGATGGCCCCCGGTGGCACTCCGGCGCCACCGGACGCAAGGGGGAGAGGGCCCCCCTTCTTCTTCTTCTTCTTCTTCTTCTTCTTCCTTTACCTCCTCCCTAGATGGGAGAAGGGTTTCCCCTCTGGTCTTTGGCCTCCATGGCGTGGGAGGGGCGAGAGCCCCTCCGAGATTGGATCTGTCTCTCTGTCTCTCTCTGTTTCTGCGTTCTGTTTTGCTGCCCTTTCACTGTTTCTTTTATATCCGGAGATCCGTAACTCCGATTGGAACGAAACCTTCACCGTGATTTTTCCCCGAAAATTAGCTTTCTTGCGGCCGAAGAAGGGCGTCAACCGCCTTACAGGTGGGTCACAAGGGTCAGGGGCGCGCCCTAGGGGGGCACCCCCTACCTAGTGCCCACCTCAAACACTGGTTCGTGTTGATTTTCCCTCCAGATTTTCCAAATATTCCGAAAAGTATCTCCGTCCGTTTTTATCCCGTTTGGACTCCTTTGATATGGATATTCTGCGAAACCAAAAACATGCAACAGACAGGAACTGGCACTGGGCACTGGATAAATATGTTAGTCCCAAAAATAGTATAAAAAGTTGCCAAAAGTATATGAAAGTTGAATAATATTGGCATGGAACAATCAAAAATTATAGATACGACGGAGACGTATCAAGCGTCTCGATCTATCTCTATAGATCTTGATGCCCAATATATAAGCAGCTTCACCGAGGTCTTTCATTGAAAAACTGTGATTCAAATATCCTTTTATGCTATCCAGAAATTCTATATCATTTCCAATCAACATTATGTCATCGACATATAATATCAGAAATGCTAGAGAGCTCCCACTCACTTTCTTGTAAATGCAGGCTTCTCCAAAAGTCTGTATAAAACCATATGCTTTGATCACACTATCAAAATGTTTATTCCAACTCCGAGAGGCTTGCACCAGTCCATAAATGGATCGCTGTAGCTTGCATACTTTGTTAGCTCCCTTTGGATCTACAAAACCTTCTGGTTGCATCATATACAACTCTTCTTCTAGAAATCCATTCAGGAATGCAATTTTGACATCTATTTGCCAAATTTCATAATCATAAAATGCGGCAATCGCTAACATGATTCGGACAGACTTAAGCATCGCTACGGGTGAGAAGGTCTCATCGTAGTCAATCCCTTGAACTTGTCGAAACCTTTTGCAACAAGTCGAGCTTTATAGACGGTAACATTACCATCAGCGTCAGTCTTCTTCTTGAAGATCCATTTATTCTCGATGGCTTGCCGATCATTGGGAAAGTCAACCAAAGTCCACACTTTGTTCTCGTACATGGATCCCATCTCAGATTTCATGGCCTCAAGCCATTTTGCGGAATCTGGGCTCACCATCGCTTCTTCATAGTTCGTAGGTTCATCATGGTCTAGCAACATAACCTCCAGAACTGGATTACCGTACCACTCTGGTGCGGATCTTACTATGGTTGACCTACGAGGTTCAGTAACAACTTGATCTGAAGTTTCATGATCATCATCATTAACTTCCTCACTAGTTGGTGTAGACGTCACAGGAACCGGTTTCTGTGATGAACTACTTTCCAATAAGGGAGCATGTACTGTTACCTCATCAAGTTCTACTTTCCTCCCACTCACTTCTTTCGAGAGAAACTCCTTCTCTAGAAAGGATCCATTCTTAGCAACGAATGTCTTGCCCTCGGATCTGTGATAGAAGGTGTACCCAACTGTTTCTTTTAGGTATCCTATGAAGACACATTTCTCCGATTTGGGTTCGAGCTTAGCAGGTTGAAGCTTTTTCACATAAGCATCACAGCCCCAAACTTTAAGAAATGACAACTTTGGTTTCTTGCCAAACCATAGTTCATAAGGTGTCGTCTCAACGGATTTTTATGGTGCCCTATTTAACGTGAATGTGGCCATGTCTAAAGCATAACCCCAAAATGATAGCGGTAAATCAGTAAGAGACATCATAGATCGCACCATATCTAGTAAAGTACGATTACGACGTTTGGACACACCATTATGCTGTGGTGTTCCGGGTGGCGTGAGTTGCGAAACTATTCCGCATTGTTTCAAATGTAGACCAAACTCGTAACTCAAATATTCTCCTCCACGATCAGATCGTAGAAACTTTATTTTCTTGTTACGATGATTTTCAACTTCACTCTGAAATTCTTTGAACTTTTCAAATGTTTCAGACTTATGTTTCATTAAGTAGATATACCCATATCTGCTTAAATCATCTGTGAAGGTGAGAAAATAACGATACCCGCCGCGAGCCTCAACATTCATTGGTCCACATACATCAGTATGTATGATCTCCAACAAATCAGTTGCTCGCTCCATAGTTCCGGAGAACAGCGTTTTAGTCATCTTGCCATGAGGCATGGTTCACAAGTACCAAGTAATTCATAATCAAGTGATTCCAAAAGTCCATCAGTATGGAGTTTCTTCACGCGCTTTATATCAATATGACCCAAACGGCAGTGCCACAAATAAGTTGCACTGTCATTATGAATATGTGTATCACTACTATCGAGATTCATCAAAAATAGACCACTCTTTAAGGGTGCATGACGATAAAAGATATTACTCATATAAATAGAACAACCATTATTCTCAGATTTAAATGAATAACCGTCTCGCATTAAACAAGATCCAAATATAATGTTCATGCTCAACGCTGGCACCAAATAACAATATATTTAGGTCTAAAATTAATCCCGAAGGTAGATGTAGAGGTAGCGTGCCGACGGCGATCACATCGACTTTGGAACCATTTCCCACGCGCACCGTCACCTCGTCCTTAGCCAGTGTTCGCTTAATTCGTAGTCACTGTTTCAAGTTGCAAATATTAGCAATAGAACTAGCACCAAATACCCAGGTGCTACTGCAAGCTCTGGTAAGGTACACATCAATAACATGTATATCACATATACCTTTGTTCACCTAGCCATCCTTCTTATCCGCCAAATACTTGGGGCAGTTCTGCTTCCAGTGACCAGTCTATTTGCAGTAGAAGCACTCAGTCTCAGGCTTAGGTTTCTTCTCCTGAGCAGCAACTTGTTTGCTATTCTTCTTGAAGTTCCCCTTCTTCTTCCATTTGCCCTTTTTCTTGAAACTAGCGGTCTTATTGACCATCAACACTTGATGCTCCTTTTTGATTTCTACCTCCGCAGCCTTTAGCATTGCGAAGAGCTCGGGAATTGTCTTATTCATCCCTTGCATATTATAGTTCATCACGAAGCTCTTGTAGCTTGGTGTCAGTGATTGAAGAACTCTGTCAATGACACTATCAACAGGAAGATTAACTCCTAGTTGAGTCAAGTGATTATGATACCCAGACATTTTGAGTATATGCTCACTGACAGAACTATTCTCCTCCATCTTGCAGCTATAGAACTTATTGGAGACTTCATATCTCTCAATCCGGGCATTTGCTTGAAATATTAACTTCAACTCCTGGAACATCTCATATGCTCCATGACATTCAAAACGTTGTTGAAGTCCCGGTTCTAAGCTGTAAATCATGGCACACTGAACTATCGAGTAGTCATCAGCTTTGCTCTGCCAGGTGTTCATAACATCTGGTGTTGCTCCTGCAGCAGGTTTGGCACTTAGCGGTGCTTCCAGGACGTAATTCTTCTGTGCAGCAATGAGGATAATCCTCAAGTTACGGGCCTAGTCCGTGTAATTGCTACCATCATGTTTCAACTTTGCTTTCTCAAGGAACGCATTAAAATTGAACGGAACAACAGCACGAGCCATCTATCTACAACAAACATAGACATGCAAAATACTATCAGGTACTAAGTCCATGATAAATTTAAGTTCAATTAATCATATTACTTAAGAACTCCCACTTAGATAGATATCTCTCTAATCATCTAAGTGACCACGTGATCCAAATCAACTAAACCATAACCGATCATCACGTGAAATGGAGTAGTTTTCAATGGTGAACATCATTATGTTGATCATATCTACTATATGATTCACGCTCGACCTTTCGGTCTAAGTGTTCCGAGGCCATATCTGCATATGCTAGGCTCGTCAAGTTTAACCTGAGTATTCTACGTGTGCAAAACTGGCTTGCACCAGTTGTAGATGGACATAGAGCTTATCGCACCCGATCATCATGTGGTATCTGGGCACGGCGAACTTTGGCAACGGTGCATACTCAGGGAGAACACTTTTATCTTGAAATTTAGTGAGAGATCATCTTATAATGCTACCGTCAATCAAAGAAAAATAAGATGCATAAAAGATAAACATCACATGCAATCAATATAAATGATATGATATGGCCATCATCATCTTGTGCTTGCAATCTCTATCTTCGAAGCACCGTCATGATCACCATCGTCACCGGCGCGACACCGTGATCTCCATCATAGCATCGTTGTCGTCTCGCCAACTATTGCTTCTATGACTATCGCTACCGCTTAGTGATAAAGTAAAGCAATTACAGGGCGATTGCATTGCATACAATAAAGCAACAACCATATGGCTCCTGCCAGTTGCCGATAACTCGGTTACAAAACATGATCATCTCATACAATAAAATATAGCATCATGTCTTGACCATATCACATCACAACATGCCCTGCAAAAACAAGTTAGACATCCTCTACTTTGTTGTTGCAAGTTTTACGTGGCTGCTATGGGCTGAGCAAGAACCGTTCTTACCTACGCATCAAAACCACAACGATACTTCGTCAAGTTAGTGATGTTTTAACCTTCTCAAGGACCGGGCATAGCCACACTCGGTTCAACTAAAGTTGGAGAAACTGACACCCGCCAGCCACCAGTGTGCACAGCACGTCGGTAGAACCAGTCTCGCGTAAGCGTACGCGTAATGTCGGTCCGGGCCGCTTCATCCAACAATACCGCCAAACCAAAGTATGACATCCTGGTAAGCAGTATGACTTGTATCGCCCACAACTCACTTGTGTTCTACTCGTGCATATAACATCAACGCGCATAAAACCAGGCTCGGATGCCACTGTTGGGGAACGTAGTAATTTCAAAAAAAATTCCTACGCACACGCAAGATCATGGTGATGCATAGCAACGAGAAGGGAGAGTGTGTCCACGTACCCTCGTAGACCAAAAGCGGAAGCGTTAGCACAACACGGTTGATGTATTCGTACGTCTTCACGATCCGACCGATCAAGTACCGAACATACTTCACCTCCGAGTTCTGCACACGTTCAACTCGATGACGTCCCTCGAACTCCGATCCAGCCAAGCTTTGAGGGAGAGTTCCGTCAGCACGATGGCGTGGTGACGATGTTGATGTTCTACTATCGCAGGGCTTCGCCTAAGCACCGCTACAAATATTATCGAGGTGGACTATGGTGGAGAGGGGCACCGCACACGGCTAAAAGATCCAAGAGATCAATTGTTGTGTCTATGGGGTGCCCCTCTCCTCCGTATATAAAGGAGGGGAGGAGAGGGCCGGCCAAGGGGAGGAGGCGCGCCCAAGGGGGGAGTCCTACTCCCACCAGGAGTAGGACTCCTCCTTTTCCTATTTGGAGAGGGAGAGGGAAGGAAGAGGAAGGAGGGATGAAGGAAAGGGGGGGGGCTCCCTTCCCAATTCGGATTGGGCTTGGGGGCGCGCGCCCCCTCCCTTGCTCCTTTCCCCTCCTTTCCACTAAAGCCCATTAAGGCCCGTATACCTCCCGGGGGGTTCCGATAACCTCCCGGTGCTCCGGTATTATCCCGATCTCACCCGGAACCATTCCGGTATCCAAATATAGTCGTCCAATATATCGATATTTACGTCTCGAACATTTCAAGACTCCTCGTCATGTCCGTGATCACATCCGGGACTCCGAACTACCTTCAGTACATCAAAAACCATAAACTCATAATATAACCATCATCGAGCTTTAAGCGTGCGGACCCTATGTGTTCAAGAACTATGTAGAGATGACCGAGACACGTCTCCGGTCAATAACCAATAGCGGAACCTAGATGCTCATATTGGCTCCTACATATTCTACGAAGATCTTTATCGATCAAACCGCATAACAACATACGTTGTTCCTTTTGTCATCGGTATGTTACTTGCCTGAGATTCGATCGTCGGTATCTCAATACCTAGTTCAATCTCATTACCGGCAAGTCTCTTTACTCGTTCCGTAACACATCATCCCACAACTAACTCATTAGTGGCAATGCTTGCAAGGCTTAAGTGATGTGTATTACCGAGTGGGCCCAGAGATACCTCTCCAACAATCGAAGTGACAAATCCTAATCTCGAAATACGCCAACCCAACAAGTACCTTCGGAGACACCTGTAGAGCACCTTTATAATCACCCATTTACGTTGTGACGTTTGGTAGCACACAAAGTGTTCCTCCAGTAAACGGGAGTTGCATAATCTCATAGTCATAGGAACATGTATAAGTCATGAAGAAAGCAATAGCAACAAACTAAATGATCAAGTGCTAAGCTAACGGAATGGGTCAAGTCAATCACATCATTCTCCTAATGATGTGATCCCGTTAATAAAATGACAACTCTTTGT
This sequence comes from Triticum urartu, assembly GCF_056163025.1. Classification (NCBI taxonomy): domain Eukaryota; kingdom Viridiplantae; phylum Streptophyta; class Magnoliopsida; order Poales; family Poaceae; genus Triticum; species Triticum urartu. The sequence goes on from NC_141877.1 coordinate 312,158,843, forward strand.
CTATGGCTAGGAAACATAACCATCTTTGATCAACGAGCTAGTCAAGTAGAGGCATACTAGTGACGCTCTGTTTGTCTATGTATTCACACATGTATCATGTTTCCGGTTAATACAATTCTAGCAAGAATAATAAACATTTATCATGATATAAGGAAATAAATAATAACTTTATTATTGCCTCTAGGGTATATTTCCTTCACGTGCCCCTCCGCTGCCATGGAGACCATGGACCAGAGGGGGAACTCTCCTCCCATTTAGGGGGGAGGCCAAGGAAGAAGAAGAAGGAGCGGGGCTCTCTCCCCCTCTCTCCCGGTGGTGCCGGAGTGCCGCCGGGGCTAGGATCGTGACGGCAATCTACATCAACAATCTTGCTACCGTCAACACCAAATTTCTCCCCCTCTATGCAGCGGCAGGGCCGGCTCTGGCCCAGGGCAGTAGGGGCGACGGCCCAGGGCCCGGCCGAAATAGGGGCCCATATCTGGTATAGAGTACGTACGCATGGGACATAGTAGAGAGAGAAAAAGGGCCCATCTACCCAAGGCGCACAGCTAGCCCAGGAAGGTAGCCAGCCACGCATGGAACATAATCGTCCTGAATCGTCTTTTCCTTTTCTTTCCAGCGAGCCCAGGAAGGTAGCCAGCCACACACTGAACCATCGCCCAGTCTCCGTCTCGTCCGTTTGTCTTGATCCAGTTCGGAGTGCCTGACTAGCCGATGACCTAACTGCATCACTGAAATCGCTAGTTCCCTGATCACGTTGTGTCCGTCTCAGGCAAGAAATTGTCGGAAAGATCAAGATCAAGAGGTAATCTCAGATAAAAATTATATTTCTATGAAACCCTGACGAGCGACTGTATTTTCTCGTGCTATATGTTCTTAGTTTAAAATCTCAATCCGGTGTCTGATTCTTTCTTTGCATCGCTCATCACTTGCAGCTGCATCCATTGGTAGTGTAGCCATGTTGCCTAAAAAGCATCTATCTAGTCATCAGAAAAGAACTAACAAGAAACGAGTAGAGAAGTTAGTTCGATCTCAGAAAGGGGATATGAATAAATTCATGCTGAGGAAGGATGCTGCTACGAATTCTGCGCAATTATATATATCACAAATGGCGAACAACCAGATCAGACTGAGAATGCATTTGAGAAAAATCGTGCCGGTGTTGATGCCAATCAGAACACCGGAAACTTTAGTGGCCATGGAAACATAGATGAGCAGGCTTCTTCTTTTGATATTTTTGATCCTAGAACTTGGAATATTCTTGAAAATAAATCAAGAGATATTCTCATTGAAAAATGACCTACAAGGGAGTACAATCTTGTGTTTCCCATGGATAAGAAAGGCAAGAATTTTTCATATGCTTACTACTCAAGACAGCTAAGGAATGGTGAGGCCAGTGATCGGAGTTGGTTAGTGTACTCTAAACATGTGAATAAAGTTTATTGTTTTTGCTACAAATTGTTCAAATCTAAGAACAGCAAAAGTTTGCTAGCATCCGAGGGATTGATGGATTGGAAACATCTAAGTGAGAAGCTCAAATTACATGAGAATGGTGCCGAGCACATCACTAACAGGAATACTTGGAATGAGGTAAGGTTGAGGCTAAGTAAGAAGGAAACAATTGATAAAAATTTGCAAGAAGAGATTGCAAGGGAGAAGAAGCGATGGAGACAAGTTTTGATTAGAATTGTTGCTGCTGTGAAATTTCTTGTTAAACATAATTTGACTTTTCGAGGAGCAAATGAGAAATTATATCAAGATAACAATGGGAACTTTTTGGGAGTAATTGAAATGATGGCAGAATTTGATCCTGTAATGCAAGAGCATCTCCGGCGCATTCATAATTGAAAGTGCGTTATATCGACTAGAGGGGGGGGGGTGAATAGGCGATTTTTATGAAAGTCTTCAAAACTTGGGAGTTATGAAGACAAACAGTGAAGATTATGCCTATTTCTATGCAGCGGAAGTTAGATTACACTAGGCCAGCCATGGTCATGTATTCAATAGAGTGAAAGCACAGTGACAAACAGCTTCAGTGTAATAAGGATCAAGTAGGAAGAAGTTATGAAGCCAAACAGATCATGCATTCACGTTGTGAAGACAAATGATAAAGCAAGCACGCAATGACTTCACAATGAGTAACAACAAGAGAAGGAAGTGAAGATGAAACCAGTGACTCGTTGAAGACAATGATATGTTGGACCAGTTCTAGTTGCTGTGACAACTATACGTCTGGTTGGAGCGGCTAGGTATTTAAACCTTAGGACACACAGTCCCGGACACCCAGTCCTGAACACACAGTTCAGGACACCAAGTCCTCACCGTAATCTCATTGAGCTAAGGTCACTTAGTCCTCGCCCAATCACTCTGGTAATTCTTCAAGGTAGACTCCCAAACCTTCACAGAATTCGTTCACTGGCAATCCACAATGTCTCTTGGATGCTCTGAACGCGACGCCTAACCGTCTGGAGGATTCACAGTCCTCAAGTGTAATAAGTCTTCAGATCACACAGACAAGAAGACTTAAGTGATGCCCAATTTACTCTGGCTCTGGGTGGTTAGGGCTTTTCTCCTCACTAGGAATTTTCTCTCAAAGGCTTCGAGGTGGGTTGCTCTCAAACGACAAAAGCTGTGCACTGAAATCTGAGCAGCCAACCGTTTATGGTTGTGGGGGTGGGCTATTTATAGCCACTTGGCAACCCGACCTGATTTGTCCGAAATGACCCTGGGTCACTAAGGAACTGACACGTGTCTCAACGGTCAGATTTCGAACTCTCATGGCAACTTTACTTGGGCTACAAGCAAAGCTGACTTGTCCGGCTCTGGACAAGATTTGCTCTCATTGTCTTCACTCGAAGACATAGGTTTTTGATTTAGGCATCACTTAAGTCATTCTGACTTGTTCTCCTAGACCCCACTTAACAGTACGGTGGTTCCTATGACACAACAAAAATAAAAAGAACTACGAAAGATCTAAGTCTTCGAGTTCCATAGGCTTCATAACGTGTCTTCTATTGTCATAGTCTTCAATGTGAATATCTTCATATACCACCTTTGACTTCAATGTCTTCATTCATTTTTAGGGGTCATCTCTGGTAGTAAACCGAATCAATGAGGGACTTCTACCTGTGTTTTCCTGCAATTCTCACAAACACATTAGTCCCTCAACTAGGTTTGTCGTCAATACTCCAAAACCAACTAGGGGTGGCACTAGATGCACTTACAATCTCCCCCTTTTTGGTGATTGATGACAAACTACTTGAAGTTTTCAATAGGGAATATAAAGTGTGAAGTCTGTAAAGGAATTGTCATCATAAGTTGCAAGTGCTCCCCCTGAAGATGTGCATATAAGTTAATTTGCTTTTGGAATGCAAATGCACATGGCAGGTTGTACTTGTGGAGATCAGCTTCAGCTTATGATGACAATCTACTATGCATGTGAAAGTATATGAAGATAATAACATGCATAATGGAAGATGGACGTCTGCAGAATGAGATGAGTGCGGAATTTATCGTCGCACATGCGGAATTTATCTTCGCAAAAGGAGTGGTAAAATAAGAAACAGACGACCATCAAGTTTTAGTGTTTACAACTCAAAAGAACCAAATGAAGCAAAACAAGAGTTGCAAACACGAAGCAAGTATAACAAAACAAGGCATCCGCCCATATTGACCCGCTTGAAGACTATAAACATCATATGCTTCTCCCCCTTTTGTTAGGAATGACCAAAAAGGTTTGAAGACATAGAGTTTTCTACGCGTTCCCAGGCGCAGCAGGGTCGGTGGAGTTGTTTGGCGGTGCAGAGCTTTGAGGTGCTGAAGCGGGTGGTGGTGAAGTAGCATCATCATCGTCATCAATGATCCTCGCAGTGATGGTGGCAGCAGATGAGGAATACTCAGAGTCTTCAAGTGACGGTGTATTGCGCATCACAGCCCTCCTAGGAGGTGTGGTGTCAAATTCGAAGCGCTCTGTGAAGCCATCCTCTTCAAGTTCAGCTTCAGTGCAGATCATTGAGAGCCCTTTCCACGTACGACGGCAAGTCTCATGTGTAACGAAGGCATTCTTGGTGGCCAGGTTTCGAAGACGATTGACATCCACCAAGAGGCTCTTCATCTGACGTTTCAGCCAGTCGTGATGCCTATCTTGCTTTTGGTGAAGGGCCACAAGAAGCTCTCGGTCAGTGAGGACACGAGCACGCTTCTTGGGTCTTGGAGTGTTTGTGCTATCTGTGGCGTCAGTTGATGCTGGTGCACGTGTAGTGCCAGCCATCGGATAGACCCTGGACATGGCTTCAACACCTTCAACATTCTGTGTGAAGCTCTGGTGTTCGGCATTCTGAAGACTTATTGGTTGCTTGGCAGGCTCAGGGTATATTGCTTCAGCAGAGGTGTCCACATCTGGCAAGAAGATCTGATGGTTGCGGGCTGAGGGCTGATATGAAGTTGCAGAGTGAATCTTGATCAGCCTCATAACCCAAGGAGCATAAAACTTCAAACCAAAGAGATCTGAGCCGGATGCTGCAAGTTGGCGTATAAAGAGATCCTGTGCGTTGAAGCATTTGCCATGCAGAATACAGAAGATGAGAGTCTTCATTGCACCTTCAACCTTGGCATATGGAGAGTGCCCCTTAATGGGCCATAGAGTCCGCCTGACGATGTGATATATGGTTCTGGGCAGGTACTCTAAGTCTTCAACGAAGAACTCAGTTGGATAGGGTGCATCATGAGGCAATGGCTTCATCATTGAGAGCATCTGACTCATATTTGGCTCAGGACGCTGAAATATGCTCTCAATTGCTTCAGCATGGGGTTGGCAGCCTTCTTCGAAGAATTCGCCAGGAGTGGGAAGGCCGGTAAGCTCAATGATATCGAAAGCATTGGCTTCATGATGGACATTGCCGGTCATCCACTCCAGGACCCAAGTCTTCGGATCTCTGTTGTAGCCTTTGATATGCAGGGTGGCATAGAACTGGAGCAGAAGCTCTTCATTCTAGTGCTCTTCATCGATGATAAACGGCAGCAGACCCACTTGCTTGAAGCTATCCAGTGCGTCTTCCAGGCTAGGCAGGCCAGCAACAGCTTCAACCTCAAGGCGCTTGTGAGGAAAGATGCGGCCTTGGTTGTATAGGATGCATGAATAATAGCTGCGCTGTTGATAGCTCCAGAACCTATCTGATACAATCCATTCCCTTGAATAAGGGTTCTTGGAGCTGTTCAAAAACGTGTTGTCTGCCCTGAAGCTGTTGATGTTGAAGGAGCCAGGAGCTGATGCAGGTCCTGGGAACCTTGGCAGTCGTGGGATCGGCTTATGGACCTGGGGCCTGTGCTCAACATGATAGTTGAATTGGGGACCGGCAGCAGACTCAGGCACAGAAGGTTCAGGAGCAGTAGCTTCAGTTTCTTCTGAAGCTGTTGTTGGGAAGGGCTCCACATTTGCTTCGGCGTTGTTTGTGGCAGCTTCAACATTTGCAGCCTCCACACGTGTAGTGGGAGGGACGAACTCAGGCACGTTCTCCTGGAGAACTGCTTCTTGTTGGTGCGGCGGAGTTGGAGCTTGTGGTATTTCTGCATGCTCTTCGGTTGATGCAGCCGGAATGTCGTCAGCAGCCTGAGCCCTTGGCCCTTTGCGAAGCCTACGGAATGTAGGCGACGCCGGTGGAGTTGCAGTGGGCTGGGGCTCAGTATCTTCCTCCTGTGGGCGATCTGCCCACGATGCATCTTGTGTGATTGGCGTCAATGGACGACCAATGCTGATCAGTTCGCTTGTCTCAAGCTGAGGAAGGGCTGCATCACCTTGGACATTATCTTGGAGACCAATGTCTTCAGCAGCGTTGGGGTCGGCTGCTGGAATGTCTTCAACGTGCGGAGCCTCTGTGAAAGCAGGCTCATGCACTGTTAACTGACGATCTGCGTCAGGATAGCGGACGGAGAGGGGTTCAACTATCAAGGGCTCTGTGGGAGCAGCCCGAGATTTCTTGGTCTTGCGCCTTTTGATGGTGGGGTCAGAAGGAGAGGCTTCAGAGTGTTTCCTCTTCCTAGCTTCAGCCTCTGCAGTCCGTGTCTTCTTGAGCTCTGAGGCGGTTGATCGACTCTTTGGCTTCAAGCCAGTCGTTGCAGTGGGGAAGACACTTGGAGCAGTTTCCGACCTTGGCGCCTCTGGTTCAGGCACAGCAGGCTTCTTTTTCTTCTTCGCGGCCACCCTGGGGTCAATGCCGAGACGCCCAAGTGCCTTGCGCTTCTCGGCCTCATTGTAGGCCTGCACGCAGCGATCTGCCAGAGTCTTCATACGCTCTCGCGAGCCTTGAGCTTCGGCACGCGTCTTCAGAAAGTTCTCTTTCAGCTCGTGCATCATGATCTTGAAGTTTTTCACTTCTTGCACGCTGAGCTTGGCCATGTGCTTCTTGAACCAAGCCTTTTCAAAATCAATTTTCTGCTTCAGTTCAACAATGCGCTGGGCTATTGCAAGTTCTGAAGCAATTGCGCCTTGAAAGGCAACGCTGAGGCCTATGGGCAGCTGCAGATCGTTGAAGCTGATGTCCGGTGAGGCAAACCATTCATTGATGAAGTTGTGGATGATGGCGACATCAAACAGAGGCAGATTGTTGAAGATTTCAGCCTCCTCCTTGCTCTTGATGAGCTGCTCAAGAGCGTCATCTCCAAGATCTTCATCGCTTGATAGATCAATGGTTTCACAGCGCAGAATGGCAGCAGCTGTGAGCTCTTTGCCTGTGTGTTGCTGGGGCTCCTTATCCTTCAGGGGCTTGGAGATGCGGGATACATCTTCAGACTGCACACTGACTTCAGGAGGTGCAGTTTTCAATGGCTTCGCTCTTGAGATTTTGGGCGAAGCGGCTGGCTTTGAAGCTTTTGGCTTCTTCTGCTTTGGCTTCGGCGCAGCAGGGGCGTCATCAGACTCAGTATCTGCTGGAGGGTCATTCACAGCAGTCCCTTGGACTAGGATGCGGGTGATGAGGCCTGCAAGATTGGCATACGGCCCGATGATATTGGGATCGGCGTCGCGTGTGCCATCTGCCCTTGGTTCAGAGGGACCAGGGTTGAAGTCTAATCCCAGCTTCTTCTTGTTTTGCTTTGCAGAGTTCTGAGCAAATTGGAAGTTGCGCTTGAACAGATTGTCATCGCGACACCAGAGAAGTGATGACGGATGTGCTTCAGTTGGCTGTGGTCCTCTCACCATGCATGGATAGAAGCCTTGAGCAATGGCTTCGTCTCTGGACCTGGGTACGAGATTTTTGTATAATACGTCTCCCCACGATCTCTTGATGGTGCACTTTTCGGCATACTCCTGAGTGACGAAGCGGTATTGAAACCATTGCTCTGCCCAATATCTTCGAATCCATTGGATTCGTGTCTTGCGCTGACCATAGCTTTCTTCAGGATCAGTTTTGTACATCTCTGCCAATTCATCAGGCAGATCTTTGGACGTTCCACCACGTCTTTGTCTGCCTCCCTTCCTTGCAGCTGTTTCTGAAGCCATGAATCTTAACTTGGAAGGCTTCAAGATGTTCAAAGTTTTCAAAGGCTTCCTTTTGCTTGACCAACAAGAACTGGCTTCAGGAGAGTTGATGTGATGCTGCAAGTACTCTGCAAATGAATGCAGACTATGAGAACCAAAGGATTCTCCCACGGACATGTACCTGTGACAGCATTAAGGTGCGAGGGAAGGGGAAGAGGTCATATGCATTCTCAGAAGATTTTGAAGATAAATCGGTTTAGAAGACATTGACCTCATTGTGCGAAGACATTCACTTATAGATAAGAAGTTGGTTCCAGATTTGTACGAACCCATAGATCAGTACAAGTGAGGAATCTAACTACTTTATGAAGCACAAGTGAATATACTAGGCATGTTATGAGATGCAGCGAGAGATCTAACTGGTGTGAAGAGAAACTTCTTATGGTTGAAAGTGACAGAACCAAGAGATCAAAAGAGGCTGTAAAAAGAAGTTTTATTTACCACACTGGAACTGCTAGACGGAAGGAAGTTGATGCCGAGCAGTTCAGTCCTCCGTGCCCTAACTTGGCGACGGAAAACACCTACGGCGACGGCGGAGAGGACGATGTCCGCGGTCGGCGTGAGGACGGCGTTGGAGAGGTTGCGGCAGCGAAGCGCTTCGTCTCCGGCGTCGTCGAGTGCTAGCGGTGGCGCTAGGGTTCGTGCGAGGATGGAAGAAGGAGATAATGACTGCGGTAAGTGTGAATTTATAGACTCAGAGGCGGCACTGTGCTATTACGCAGGTGCCCCTGGCGGTTCGCATTTGAGGCACGCGTGGCCAGTTAGCGGAAGTTTGGGGTTTGTTCCACGTCCCACGCACGCCTAAATTGTTGGGCGGTCGTTCCTGCTTCTCCGGATCTTATGTGGAGGAATGAGCATTAAAAACGGATTTTTATGGTTGTCTCTATGTCTTCAGCTGACAAGGACACAGTGAAGACATTCGACAGTTTCAACAGAATGCATATGACTTGGAGAGATAGAGTTTGAGATAGAAAGCATAGAGAGGTTAGGGTCCGATCACATTCACTTAGTTCAAAAGATTCAACCAAGAAGACATAGCTATAAGTGAATGCTGTAGAGGACAGAACACTTAGAGCACATATATATATATATAATCATCGTAGTGAAGATAATCATGAAGACATGTTAAGTTTGAAGCCAAACCAATGTGAAGATATTGCAAGGTAACGCCATGAGTTAAACACTTCAAAAAGGAACGTTTGGTGGTGGCGTTACCCACTGTATAGGAAGTATTAGACCCAGACACGGCGCACAATTATCGTGGCGCTCCGAAGTCAAATTCCACATTAATGTATTCACACTTAGAATGTATGTCTTCATTGATTGAAGATATACGTTACTTCGTGTGTTGCACATCTAAATCATCAATATGCATAAGTGTTAGGATGTGTGCCTGATCACAGGACATTTGAGGATTCCAAGATATTTAGCTCACACCGTAACTTGCAAAATCTTTTCTCATCCAAGGGCTTGGTGAAGATATCTGCCAATTGCTCTTCAGTGTTGACGTGTATGATATCAATGTCTTCCTTCACAACATGATCTCTGAGAAAGTGATGGCGAATTTCAATGTGCTTTGTCTTCGAGTGCTGAACTGGGTTGTTGGCAATCTTGATGGCGCTTTCGTTGTCGCAGTAAAGTGGCACTTGCTTCAGATGAATGCCATAATCCTTGAGTGTTTGCTTCATCCACAGAAGCTGAGCGCAGCAAGATCCAGCAGCAATGTATTCAGATTCAGCAGTGGAGAGAGATACACAGTTCTGCTTCTTTGAAGACCAACATACAAGTGATCGTCCCAGAAAGTGACATGTGCCTGATGTAGACTTGCGATCAACTTTGTCACCAGCATAATCAGCATCCGAAAATCCAACCAAATCAAACTCTGAGCCCTTTGGATACCATAATCCTAGAGTTGGGGTGTGAGCCAAATATCGAAGAATTCGCTTCACAGCTAAGTGATGCGACTCCTTTGGTGCCGCTTGAAATCGAGCACACATGCAAACACTAAGCATGATATCTGGCCTAGATGCACATAAATAAAGCAAAGACCCAATCATGGAGCGGTATACCTTTTGATCGAACTCTTTACCATTGTCGTCAGGACCTAGATGATGTTTGGCTGGCATTGGTGTTGTGAAGCCTTTGCAGTCTTGCATACCGAACTTCTTCAGACAATCTTTGAGATACTTCTCTTGAGATATGAAGATGCCATTGCGCTGTTGTCGGATTTGAAGACCAAGAAAGAACTTCAGCTCCCCCATCATGGACATCTGATATTGCTCTTGCATCATATATCCAAACTCTTCACTGTACTTCCGATTGGTGCAGCCGAAGATAATGTCATCCACATATATTTGGCACACAAACAGTTCACCATCGTATGTCTTCGTGAAAAGAGTGGGATCCAGGGAACCAGGTATGAAGCCTTTGCTCTTCAGAAAGTACTTGAGTGTATCATACCAGGCCCTAGGGGCTTGTTTGAGGCCATACAGTGCCTTGTTGAGCTTATATACCATATCAGGATGTTTTGGATTTTCAAAGCCAGGTGGTTGTGCAACATACACTTCTTCTTCAATCTTGCCATTGAGAAAGGCACTTTTCACATCCATTTGATATAGAAGTATGTTATGATGATTTTCATAGGCCAGCAGTATGCGTATGGCTTCAAGCCTAGCCACAGGAGCAAATGTTTCATCGAAGTCAATGCCCTCCACTTGAGTATATCCTTGAGCAACGAGACGAGCTTTGTTTCTGACAACTTGACCATGCTCATCTTGCTTGTTGCGGTATATCCATTTGGTGCCTATTATGTTGTGCTTCCGTGGATCAGGACGCTTAACCAGTTCCCATACATTATTCAGCTCAAACTGTTGAAGCTCTTCTTGCATAGCTTGAATCCATTCAGGTTCCATGAAGGCTTCTTCAACTTTCTTGGGTTCTGATATTGAGACGAATGCGAAGTGCCCACAAAAGTTTGCTAGCTGAGTTGCCCTTGAACGAGTGAGTGGACTAGGTGCATTGATGCTGTCAAGTATTCTGTCAATCTGTACTTCATTTGCAACACGAGGATGTATAGGGCGAAGACTTTGCTCTTGCTGATCTGCGTTGTTGTTTGGAGGAATGTCTTCATGCTGAGCATTGTCTTCATGTTGATCAGGTGTTGAGATGATGAGTTCTTATTCAGGATGAGCTTCAGAAGGCATAATCTCTCCAGTTCCCATAAGCTTGATTGATTCACTAGCTGGGACTTCATCTAGCACATTTGGCAGTTGCTCTCTTTGTGAACCACTTGTTTCATCAAACTGTACATCCACTGTTTCGACCACTTTGTGATGGAAGAGATTGAAGACTCTGTAGGAGTGTGAATCCTTTCCATATCCAAGCATGAAGCCCTCATGTGCTTTTGGTGCAAACTTTGAGGTGTGGTGTGGGTCCTTGATCCAGCATTTTGCACCAAATACTCTGAAGTAACTGACATTTGGCTTCTTGCCAGTTAGGAGTTCATAAGATGTCTTGTTCAGAAGCTTGTGAAGATAAACACGATTGATTGTATGGCATGCAGTATCAATGGCTTCAGTCCAGAATTTTCTTGGAGTCTTGTATTCATCTAGCATTGTTCTGGCCATCTCAATGAGTGTTCTGTTCTTGCGTTCGACGACGCCATTCTGCTGTGGCGTGTATGGAGCTGAGAATTCATGTGTGATGCCCAAGGTATCCAGATATGTATCAAGGCCAGTGTTCTTGAATTCAGTGCCATTGTCACTCCTGATGTGCTTTATCTTGGCGCCAAAATTGTTCATAACTTGATTTGCGAAGCGTCTGAAGACATCCTGCACTTCAGTCTTGAAAAGGATTATGTGCACCCAAGTATATCTAGAATAATCATCAACAATGACGAAGCCATAGAGGCAAGCAGTAGTAGTAGAAGTTGAGTAGTGAGTGGGACCAAAAAGATCCATGTGGAGCAGTTCGAAGGGTTGTGTAGTAGTCATGATTGTCTTCGAAGGATGTTTTGCCCTTGTCATCTTCCCTGCTTCACAGTCACCGCATAAATGATCTTTCTTGAACTTGACGCCCTCGATGCCTATGACGTGCTTTTTCTTCGCAAGGGTGTGGAGGTTCCTCATGCCAGCATGCCCAAGCCTTCGATGCCAAAGCCAGCATTCTGAAGCTTTTGCAAGAAGACATACTGCAAGTTGTGGTCCTGCTGAGAAATCTACAACGTACAAATCACCTTTCTGATACCCTTCAAACACTAGAGATTTGTCAGATTCCATTAGCACCAGGCAACGATATTTTCCAAACATTACAATCATATTCAAATCGCAAAGCATTGAGACAGACATTAAGTTGAAGCCAAGGGATTCAACAAGCATGACTTTATCCATGTGTTGATCCTTTGAGATTGCAACTCTACCTAGACCCAATACCTTACTTTTACCAGTGTCAGCAAATGTGATGTGGCTCTTGTCGGATGGACGTAAAGTTGAGTCCATAAGAAGGCTTCTTCTGCCAGTCATATGATTTGTACACCCACTGTCAATAATCCATTCTGAAGACTTTGAAGTCGCTGGTGTCGTACCCTACAGTGCAGTTAGGGGGATAGGCTTCACGAAGAGAATTGTGAAGCATAAACATTTGACGAACCAGTGGGTTATGAAAACTTAGATCCAGATTAGGACTAATAGGGAGAGTAGCATGTGATTCAGGAGCAAAGTACATAATGATGCCATTCGGGCATTTTATCTTGTGCCCTACAAGATTTTTAAGGTCCCCAGCAATAGCATCAGAAGATTTTGTTTTTCTGCTGGAGACCTTTCCCTGCAAAAGAGAGTTAAGCTTTCTTAACCACCCACATCTTCAAGGGTGGCTTAGAAGCAATAAGTCTAAGTGCAGCATCTGAGAACTTTGGCTTTGGAGCCCTAGCAAACAGTCTAGCAGGGGGACAATAGTAATCATAAGAATAGGCAGAATAGTTCTTATTCATATGAACATGGCGGTTTGATGAACCGTTTTTATTTTCATATGCCTGATTATGGTTTCCCTGCAAAACATTTGCGTTAGTGCGACTCTGGTGAGTCCTCTGTCTGTATGAAGCCTTTGGACCATATGAAGCCTTTGGTCTGAGGTTTGTCTTCTTCAAGTGAGGTGTCAAGAAGACATTCACAGGAAGATTTTCCAGACATGTTTTCGGAACCCAGATCTTCTTCAAAGGCGGTCCATTCCTGCAGTTAGTACCAATGTACCTGGCAAATACTTCACCATTCTGACTCTTAAATAGTTTGTAGTTTGCATCAAAGAATTCATCAATGATAATGGGGTTAGCACAAGTGAAGCCAGATAGATTGGATGGATCTGCTGAGGATTCCTTTTTAGCAACCCATGTGGTTTTGGGGTACTGCTCAGGTTTCCAGTAAGAGCCATCTGCATTAATTTTCCTCACGAACCCAACACCCTCTTTCCTAGGGTTTCGGTTCAGAATCTGCTTCTTAAGGACATCACATAGTGTCTGATGCCCTTTCAGACTTTTGTACATCCCTGTTTCAAGCAATGTCTTCAACCTAGCATTCTCATCAGCAATAGCAGTGGTATCCTCAGGAGAGGGGTTAGTTACCACGTCAACAGTTGAAGATATTGCAACAGTAGTAGCAGTGGAACATTCAGCAACAGAATTAGCATTATCACGCTCAATGCATTTAAGACATGGTGGTTCAAATCCTTCCTGAGCGGAACTGATCTGTTCGGCTCGAAGTGACTCATTTTCCTTTTGAAGATCTTCATGATCCGCTCTCAACTTCTCAAGATCTTGCTTCTTTTGAAGATAATCATAGGAAAGCTTTTCATGAGTAGTTGAGAGAGTCTCAAGACGATCTTCAAGTTCCTGATACTTAACGTGAAGATTTTTTATGTCTTCAATTAAGGATTCAGAACGAGTCATTTCAGCACCCAACAGATCATCGCTTCTGTCTAACAGTTTTTGAATATGTTCCATAGCTTTCTGTTGTTCAGTTGCAATTTTAGCAAGTGTTTTGTAGCTAGGTTTTGAATCACATTCAGAGTCATCGTCACTAGATGTTTCATAGCGAGTAGTGCGTGTGTTTACCTTGGCACCGCGTGCCATGAAGCAGTAGGTAGGAGTGGAGTCGTTCTTGTCATTTGCGTTGGTGTCGGTGATGCAGTCATTGTCTTCAGTGTTGAAGATGGACTTGGCAACGTATGCTGTAGCCAGACTCGCAATGCCAGAATCAGACTCCTCCTCAGACTCCACCTCTGCCTCCTCAGATGCGGACTCCTCCTCTGAATCCATCTCCTTTCCAACAAACGCACGTGCCTTGCCAGATGAGCTCTTCTTGTGTGATGAAGACTTGGAGGAAGACTTTGAGTATTTCTTCTGCTTCTTGTCGTCAGAATCATATTCCTTGCTCTTCTTCTTCCTTCTGTTCTCATTGTTCCACTGTGGACACTCAGAGATGAAGTGTCCAGTTTTCTTGCACTTGTGACATGTTTTCTTCTTGTAGTCATGAGCAGAAGCTTCATCATTCCTTGAGTTTGATCGTGAAGATTTTCTGAAGCCTTTCTTCTTGGTGAATTTTTGGAACTTCTTCACTAGCATTGCAAGTTCTCTTCCAATGTCTTCAGGATCATCAGAACTGCAGTCAGATTCTTCTTCAGATGAGGAGACAGCTTTTGCCTTCAAGGCGCGAGTTCGCCCATAGTTTGGACCGTAGATATCTCTTTTCTCAGAAAGCTGAAACTCGTGTGTGTTGAGCCTCTCAAGTATGTCAGACGGATCGAGTGTCTTGAAATCAGGACGTTCTTGAATCATCAGGGCCAGGATGTCAAACGAACTATCAAGTGATCTCAGCAGCGTTTTGATGATTTCATGTTTGGTGATTTCAGTGGCGCCGAGGGCTTGAAGCTCATTTGTGATGTCAGTGAGTCTATCAAATGTGTGCTGGACATTCTCATTGTCATTTCGCTTGAAGCGGTTGAAGAGATTGCGAAGGACACTGATTCGTTGATCTCTCTGGGTTGAGATGCCTTCATTGACCTTGGAGAGCCAGTCCCAGACCAGTTTGGATGTCTTCAAGGCACTCACACGGCCATACTGTCCTTTGGTCAGATGACCACAGATGATGTTCTTGGCAGTAGAGTCCAGTTGAACGAATTTCTTGACATCAGCAGCAGTGACACCTTCTCCAGCCTTGGGAACGCCGTTCTCGACGACATACCATAGGTCGACGTCAATGGCTTCAAGATGCATGCGCATCTTATTCTTCCAGTAGGGATATTCAGTTCCATTGAAGACGGGGCACGCAGCGGAGACTTTGATTATCCCTGCAGTCGACATAGCTAAAACTCCAGGTGGTTAAACCGAATCACACAGAACAAGGGAGCACCTAGCTCTGATACCAATTGAAAGTGCGTTATATCGACTAGAGGGGGGGTGAATAGGCGATTTTTATGAAAGTCTTCAAAACTTGGGAGTTATGAAGACAAACAGTGAAGATTATGCCTATTTCTATGCAGCGGAAGTTAGATTACACTAGGCCAGCCATGGTCATGTATTCAATAGAGTGAAAGCACAGTGACAAACAGCTTCAGTGTAATAAGGATCAAGTAGGAAGAAGTTATGAAGCCAAACAGATCATGCATTCACGTTGTGAAGACAAATGATAAAGCCAGCACACAATGACTTCACAATGAGTAACAGCAAGAGAAGGAAGTGAAGATGAAACCAGTGACTCGTTGAAGACAATGATATGTTGGACCAGTTCCAGTTGCTGTGACAACTGTACGTCTGGTTGGAGCGGCTAGGTATTTAAACCTTAGGACACACAGTCCCGGACACCCAGTCCTGAACACACAGTTCAGGACACCAAGTCCTCACCGTAATCTCCTTGAGCTAAGGTCACTTAGTCCTCACCCAATCACTCTGGTAAGTCTTCAAGGTAGACTCCCAAACCTTCACAGACTTCGTTCACTGGCAATCCACAATGTCTCTTGGATGCTCTGAACGCGACGCCTAACCGTCTGGAGGATTCACAGTCCTCAAGTGTAATAAGTCTTCAGATCACACAAACAAGAAGACTTAAGTGATGCCCAATTTACTCTGGCTCTGGGTGGTTAGGGCTTTTCTCCTCACTAGGAATTTTCTCTCAAAGGCTTCGAGGTGGGTTGCTCTCAAACGACAAAAGCCGTGCACTGAAATCTGAGCAGCCAACCGTTTATGGTTGTGGGGGTGGGCTATTTATAGCCACTTGGCAACCCGACCTGATTTGTCCGAAATGACCCTGGGTCACTAAGGAACTGACACGTGTCTGAACGGTCAGATTTCGAACTCTCATGGCAACTTTACTTGGGCTACAAGCAAAGCTGACTTGTCCGGCTCTGGACACGATTTGCTCTCATTGTCTTCACTCGAAGACATAGGTTTTTGATTTAGGCATCACTTAAGTCATTCTGACTTGTTCTCCTGGACCCCACTTAACAGTATGGTGGTTCCTATGACACAACAAAAATAAAAAGAACTACGAAAGATCTAAGTCTTCGAGTTCCATAGGCTTCATAACGTGTCTTCTGTTGTCATAGTCTTCAATGTGAATATCTTAATATACCACCTTTGACTTCAATGTCTTCATTCATTTTTAGGGGTCATCTCTGGTAGTAAACCGAATCAATGAGGGACTTCTACCTGTGTTTTCCTGCAATTCTCACAAACACATTAGTCCCTCAACTAGGTTTGTCGTCAATACTCCAAAACCAACTAGGGGTGGCACTAGATGCACTTACAATAATAATGATATCCATCATCATTATCTTGGCCATAATATTCAGAATGAGTTAATTTCCCGTCTTGCTCACACAGTTAAAGATTCTCTCTTGAAGATAATTAAGGATGCAAGGTATTTCTCTGTCATTTTAGACTGTACCCCTGATGTGAGCCATCAAGAACAAATGACTAATTGTGAGATGTGTAAACATGTCAAGTGCCAGTACAAAAATAGAGGAGTTTTTTTTCTGGAGTTCATGAAGGTGGATGATACATCGGGACTTGGACTTTATAATGTGTTAATAGATACACTTGAATCTGTTGGTTCGAATGTTCAAGATGTTCGTGGACAAGGGTATGACAATGGTTCGGACATGAAGGGGAAAAACCAAGGGGTACAGAGCAGATTGCTTGCAACTAATCCAAGAGCATTGTACATGCCGTGTGCTTGTCACAGCCTGAATCTTACTCTTAGTGATATGGCAAAATCTTGCGGTAAAGCTATAACTTTCTTTGGTGTTGTGCAAAGAATTTACATATTGTTTTCAAGCTCTACTAAAAGATGGCATCTATTGCTTAATCATGTTCCAAAAATGACAGTTAAGTCTTTGTGTAACACACGATGGGAGAGTCGAATAAAGAGTATTCATGCTATCAGATATCAAGCACCTGAGTTAAGAAAATCTTTATTGGAATTGAAGAGAACTTCTACTGATGATGCCAAGACTAAGAGCGACGCAAAATATTTGGCTAGTGCACTTGAGAAATTTGAATTTATACTAGGCATGGTCATCTGGCATGATGTTTTGTTCACTGTAAACATGGTGAGTAAGAAATTGCAGTCTAAATTCGTGTGTATTGATGTTACTCTTAAACAGATTGAAGGTGCCATCTCATATTTTGAGAAGTACAGAAATGAAGGCTTTGCTACTAGCTTGGATATTGCGAGATCTATTGCAATCGACATGGGTGTACAACCTTTGTTTCCTGTAAAGCGACGTATTACCAGAAAAAGACAATTTGATGAAATGAATGGCAATGAAGAAAATGACCAGAATCAAGAAGCGCAAGAAATTGATGTGGAATCATTTAGAGTTAAATACTTTCTGGTGATGATTGATGCTGCAATTGCTTCCTTGACTAGTAGATTTGAGGAAGTGAAGTCATTTGGGAGCATATTTGGATTCTTGTTCAACTCAAAAGAATTGAAGTTGTTGGGTGATAATGATCTAAGAAAATGTTGCACTAATTTTGTCAAGACTTCCACTCATGGTAAGTCAGTAGATGTTGATTTAGATGATTTTGTTTCTGAACTAAAAGTATTGCAGATGACATTGCCAAACACACTCATGTCAGCGGATCAGATATTTGAGTTTGTTAGAGCTGCAGATTGTTATCCAAATGTCTCAATTGCTTATCGTATCCTCTTGACTGTACCTGTCATTGTTGCATCAGTTGAAAGGAGTTTCTCAAAACTGAAATTACTGAAAAATTATCTGAGGTCAACAATGTCCCAAGAAAGACTGAATGGTTTGGCCATGTGCTGCATCGAGAAGAATATGTTGGACAATATTGATCTTGACATTGTCATTGATGATTTTGCGTCAAAAAATGCACGGAGATCTCGCTTCTCATGAATTCTGGAGGTTTGCTAGCATGCTATTTATATATTCATTTTTGCATTGTAGCTTCTATGATACTTGAGTTTGAACAAAGGAAAGAAAAATATATCAGATATTTGATTCTAATGAAAATTTACTACTGTTTATGACTTTATAATATATGTATTTGTTCGTGTATCGACCAAAAAAATCTCTGTTTGGCCCATTGGTGAAGTTCGCCCCAGGGCCTTCGAAATCCTTGAGCCAGCCCTGTGCAGTGGTGTAACACCTCTTCCCCCCGATGTAATCTCTACTTAAACATGGTGCTCAACTCCATATATTATTTCCCGATGATCTATGGTTATCCTATGATGTTTGAGTAGATCCGTTTTGTCGTGTGGTTTAATCGTCATCTTGGTTGGAATGTTTTTATGTTTTATTTATGGTGTTTTCCTACAGTGCCCTTCGTCTCGCGCAAACGTGAGGGGTCCCTGCTATAGCGTGTTGCAATACGTTCATGATTTGCTTATGGTGAGGTGTGAGAGTGACAGAAGCTTAAACCCGAGTAGGTAGGTTGTTGCCTATGGGATAAAGAGGACTTGATACTTAATGCTATGGTTGGGTTTCACAAACTTAATGATCTTTAGTAGTTGCGAATGCTTGCTAGGGGTCCAACCATAAGTGCATATGATACAACTAGAGAAAGTATGTTATCTCATGCCTCTCCCTCATATAGAATTGCAAGAATGATTACTGGTAGTTGTTATGGATTGCGTAGGGACAAACGACTTTCTTGTTGACAAAAGCTATCCACTTTTATTACCTTGCAATTTATTTGTAGTTTTATTCTCGCAAAGTACTCGTAGTTTTATTCTTGCAAAATAGTTTCATACTTGTTTTAGGTAAAGCAAACGTCAAGTGTGCGTAGAGTTGTATCGGTGGTCGATAGAACTTGAGGGAATATTTGTTCTACCTTTAGCTCCTCGTTGGGTTCGACACTCTTATTTATCGAAGAAGGCTAAAAACGATCCCCTATACTTGTGGGTTATCAAAGACATATAACATCGGCGAGCTCGTCTTGCGTCTCCCGGCGAAGAAGAAGGATAAGCTTAAACCAAAATAGGAAGGTGTGACGCCCGGATAATCAAGCTACAGTAACCTTTGCTAATGATGCCACATCACCACTCTTACAGTTGTAAACCTCACGATGATTCAATCCCGTTCGAATTCAAAATTCAAAATCAAGTCAAATGGTAAAGTTTTCAAACATTAAAATTAAAATGTTCTAGAGGTGGCAAATAATGCATAGGTAATTATGGTGGAGGATCACATTTTTTATAAAATAATTAAAAGCACTAAACTAAATAAAATAGTGGCTTAAACAAATAATTAAATGCATTTTATAAATATTAAAACATTAAACTATTTTATTAGGTATGAGAAATTAATGTGGCAATAGAGTATTTATAAATACTAATTTAGGGGCTAGTGGTATATTTATAAAACTAAAAATAAAGTAAAACTAATATGAAAACAGGAACTATAAATAAAATAAATAAAATGAAAACAGAAAGTTAAATAGAAAGTAATAGAAAAACAAACTAAGAAAAAAAAAACCCCACCCCCACTGGACCAGGCGACCCAGCTCACAGGCCAGGCCGGCCCACCTGGCCCAGCCGGCCGACCCACCCCCTCCATATCCCCACCAGGGGGAAACCCTAACCCACGACCCACCTCACTCCCCCCCACTCGCGCCCCACTCTTCCCTCCCCCGATTCAGATCAGATTGGGGCACGCACGCACGCATCGGCCTCGCCACCGAACGACGCCGCCCCCTCCTCGCCGTTGGTCGCCGCCACCCGGAGCGCTCCATCACTGGACCTCGCCGTCCTCCTCCTCGCCGAACCGCCCAAGTCGCCACTGCCCTGCCGTCCTCATCTTCTCGTCGCCATGCCGCACGTCGTCCCTGACCGAGGTCGAGCCCGCTGCCCTGAACCCCTACGGCCATTGTGAGTGCCTCCCCATGCTCCTCTCCCCTCTTCACCTGTAACCGCGCGCCCGAGGCCGTGGTCGCTCGCGGCCTCCCCGCGCTCGTCGCGCCCGAGCCATCCCCTGCCGATGCCTTGCCGTACGCGGCCACCCGGGGCCGCGCACCTCACCTCGCCGCCTCTGCGTGGCCACGGCCCGCCGCGGTTCGCCCGCGCGCGAACCACGTCGCCCCGCCGCGCGCGCCCCGCGGCCTTTGCAGGCCGCCGCCCCTGCCCGCTGCTCCACCTCGCCTGCTGGCCGCCTCTGCCCACCAGTGACCTCGCTTCTGCCCGCCTATGTCGCATCCCGTCCACGGCCGCGCGACGCGCCTGCACGCGCCGCGCACTGCTCCTCCTCTTGCCGCCCCCGCAACCGCGCCATGGCCGCCGGCCGCGCACCCCCGCAGCCATCTCCCGCAACCAGCGCTGGCGCCCTGGCGCGCCCCATCGCCCGTGCCCGTTCGAGCGGGATCGCCCGCCCGCTACCCGTACCCAGCGCCCGTTAAGCCCCTCTAGGCCACTGCCAAACGAGGCCCAGCCCCATAATGCATTTTAAAAATAAAAATAAAAATAAAAAAGTTAATTAATTAATTAAAGAAATAACTAACTTAATTAATTTTGATTAATTAAATTAAACAACTAATTAAACTAATTACACATTAGCTACCTAATTAACCTGATCTGTTAATTAGTTAATTATGTAGTCAATGACAGTGGGGCCCACCCCCTAATTAATACTAATTAGGGTAATTAAATTGTTTAATTAAAATGTGTCACTAACTAGTGGGACCCACTGTTCAGGTTGACCAGTCAACACCTGTTGGCTGCTGACATCAGCATGACATCATGCTGATGTCATAAATCCAAATTTGAATTAATTTAAATAATTAATTAAATTCCAGAAATTAATAAAATCTTTAGAAAATCATATCTTTTAATCCGTAACTCGGATTAAATTATTTTCAACATGAAAGTTGCTCAAAACGATGAGACGAATCTGGATATGCAGCCCGTTCGTCCACCACACACCCCTAACATATCAAACTCGCAACTTTCCCCCTCCGGCTCCTTTGCCCGAAAACATGAAACATCGGGGATACTTTCCCGGATGTTCTCCCCCTTCGCCGGTATCACCTACTACCGCGATTGGGCACACCTAGCATCACGTCTTGTCATGTCATGCATCGTCATGCATTTGTTTGCATTGTATTTATTGTTTCTTCCCCCTCTTCTCTCGCTAGACACCGAGATCGACACCGCTGCTACCCCGTACAACTACGGTGTTGACGACCCCTCTCTCTTCCTAGAGCAACCAGGTAAGCCCCCCCCTTGATCACCAGATATCACCTATTCTTCTCTATAATGCTTGCATTAGATTAGTGTAGCATGTTACTGCTTTCAGTTAATCCTATACTGCTGCATAGCCTGTCCTTGCTACTACTGTTGTTACCTTTACCTGCTATCCTACTGCTTAGTATAGGATGCTAGTGTTCCATCAGTGGCCCTACACTCTTGTCCGTCTGCCATGCTATACTATTGGGCCGTGATCACTTCGGGAGGTGATCACGGGCATATACTATATACTTTACACTGTTACATTACCGGTGATACTGTTTGGAGATGGGGGCTGAAGGGGCAGGTGGTTCCATCCAGGTAGTGGTGGGCCTGAGTTCCCGATGGCCCCCGACTATTACTTTGAGGCAGAGCGACAGGGCAGGTTGAGACCACCTAGGAGAGAGGTGGGCCTAGACCTGGTCGGTGTTCGCGATTACTTCAAAATAACACGCTTAACGAGATCTGGGTATTTGATCTGAGTTTGGCTACTGGCCTATACGCACTAACCATCTACGCGGGGACAATTATGGGCACTCGATGTCGTGGTATCAGCCGAAGCCTTCGTGACGTCAGCGACTGAGCGGCACGCGCCGGGTTGGACCGCGTAACGCAACTTCCTTTGTAATGGAGGTTGCTAGGTCTGCTCTCCGGCCGCCCTTGCAACATGCAGGTGTGCAATGGGCGATGGGCCTAGACCCCCGCGCCATAGGATTTAGACCGGCGTGCTGACCTCTTTGTTGTGCCTAGGTAGGGCTGCGACGTGTTGATCTTCCGAGGCCGGGCATGACCCAGGAAAGTGTGTCCGGACAAAGGGGATCGAGCGTGTTGGGAAATGTGGTGCACCCCTGCAGGGAAGTTGATCTATTCGAATAGCCGTGTCCCTCGGTAAAAGGACGACCCGGAGTTGTACCTTGACCTTATGACAACTAGAACCGGATACTTAATAAAACACACCCTTCCTAGTGCCAGATACAACCGGTGGTCGCCCTCTCACAGGGCGACGAGGGGAGAATCATCGGTTAGGATTATGCTATGCGATGATACTTGGTGAACTTACCATCTACTCTCTTCTCCTGCTGCAAGATGGAGGTTACCAGAAGCGTAGTCTTCGAAAGGACTAGATATCCCCCTCTTATTCTGGCTTTCTGCAGTTCAGTCCACATATGATACCTTTATTCCATTTGATACCAATGCATACATATGTAGTGTAGCTCCTTGCTTGCGAGTACTTTGGATGAGTACTCATGGTTGCTTTGCTCCCTCTTTTCCTCCTCTCTATACCCAATTGCTGCGACCAGACGTTGGAGCCCAGGAGCCAGACGCCCCTGTTGACAACGACGACTACTACTTGGGAGGTGCCTACTACTACGTGCAGCCCGCTGACGACGACCAGGAGTAGTTAAGGAGGATCCCAGGCAGGAGGCCTGCGCTTCTCTCGATCTGTATCCCAGTTTGTGCTAGCCTTCTTAAGGCAAACTTGTTTAACTTATGTCTGTACTCAAATATTGTTGCTTCCGCTGACTCGTCTATGTTCGAGCACTTGTATTCGAGCCTTCGAGGCCCCTGGCTTGTAATATGATGCTTGTATGATTTATTTTATTTGTAGAGTTGTGTTGTGATATCTTCCCGTGAGTCCATGATCTTGATCATACACGTTTGCGTGTATGATTAGTGTACGATTGAATCGGGGGCGTCACTAGTTGGTATCAGAGCGACTGCCTGTAGAAATCCCCCTTTCCAACTCCTTGGCCGAAGTTGAGTCTAGTCGATGAAAACTGGTTTACTAACATGGCTGTGCGGCCCATGGGCCCACGTCTCCATTGGATGGTATTAGGATCTTTTACTCCTCGATCTTTACTCTGGGATTCTGAACTCTCTTCTATTCAGGTTAAACGATTTTTACTAAAATCTAAATTTAGGTTCTCGAAAATACTTTCTTCCGAAGAGCCCCTTCAGTCTAGATGATCGCCGGCTACACCAGAAGATTGCGAAGATACTCTCCGATATTCTCTCGAGACCTTGTGCCCGTTGCTTTTGCAATTCCCTTCCACCGAAATATCCCTATGGATAAATACTTACACCAATCGTGCTTACTTTTATTCCCAGTCGATCTTGTTATTACAAGATACCCCAAGAATATTTTGTGCCTACTGCCTTGCAGTTCTTTGCCACCTGAATACCCCTAAGAATAATTTCTCGCACTTTCTGAGTATCCGCTCATCCCCAGTTGTTCAGGTGTTTCAAAAAAGTCTTTGAAATACTATTCAATCCTCCGAAAAATCCTTAGCAGCTTTATTGCTCTGCAAATACTTGTCTACTTGCATTATGGATGCTTCCCATATATCGGGCAATATTCATTAGTCTCCTTTGACACCGTCATTTTGATCATGTTGATTCAACATGAGTGCGAATGCACGCAACCATCAGTTGATCCTTTTAAATTATCTATCCGGCTCAGATGTCATTTTGAACATGAGCTGGTTCTCAACCAATCCAATTGCCGTCGATTGTACCCCTAAGACTATTCAACTTATCCATCCCTAATCAGAACATTGCTTCTGATCCCTTCCTTTGAAAATCATAATTCCTTTGCATTTGAGCTCTGGATTAGTCACTTGTTTCTATAATCCAATGCCTTTGCGTTGTTAATTCCTTCTGATTGAGTACCGATACTTGCATCAGATTCCTTATGGTCCGCGAGACCAATTGCTTGGTTAATATCCGACGGTGTCCATCATATCCAATAACCTTGTCAGTTCTTTCCCTGATATATAATGCCTTCTGTAAATTGTATCCTCTGTTTTTGTTAACCATGCTCTGCATTCGAGCTTGAGTTATTTTTACTCCTGAAGTTTGTGGTATATGTTCCTAAGAGGCCCCGATGGGTTGGACATATGCCTTTTCTAATCTGTGTGAACCCGGAAACTACTACGGGTCATACTCTACTGGTGTTATGTCAGATAAAATTTCAACACCACAACTTCGTTGAAAACGAGAAGTGAATGAAAGATTGTGCATTAAAGAAGTGGGAGTTGACCTTGAACTTTGTGTTCAAGCCCATGGACCTGATGTGGAACTTATCATGGAAGCTTCTTGTAATAATAACTATTTCCTTTATATAATATCACCTGATATCGGTGAATTGACCCTTTGCAGTCGTGGTTCCGACCATGTTCTCCTTTAAATACCATTTCTCAGGCAAGTGAAAACACTTGTCTTCTGCAGATCAATACATCTCCGCAACCCCTATGTCGATCTTCCTTCGAGTAATACCCTCCAGTATCTCGAGAATAACAAAGAACTGTGTTGCTTCCAATGGGTCTTCATCTAGTATTGCTTCTCACTGATTTCAGATTTCCCCCGGGTTCTGAGTTAACAGTCAACCGAGAACATCCATAAGTGAATCAATTTCGCGCTCTGATATGATAAAGTAATTTTCGTTGCTTATGAGTTTAATAATCCTTGAAGTCATTCCTAGCCTGATTGGCTAATATCATTATTGTGCTAAATTTTAAATTGTGCCACATGGTCCTTATTCCCAGAGCACAGCTTTCGACGATGAGCTAAGCTTACGTCGATCTTCCTCGTCTTATCGTTCACTTCGAACAACGAGCTTGATTCCGAGTTGATGTTGTACCCATGGTTCCAAAAACCTTTTGCTTCATCATTCCTTTGACTTGATGTCGTCGCTGATTGATTACATCTTCATGAAATCTCTCGACAAATGTGTCATGATGATCATCAACATCCTGAGCTCCTCAAGGATATCGATCGAATTCATGATGAGAAATACCATCCTTGCCCTCGATGATTTGTGTTATCATCGACCACTTTATTGCCTTCCGTTCAACACAAAACTTGTTCGTGTTTTGTGTTGTACCTTGAGTTCCTTGCTACCCAGCATTTGTTCTTCTTTACCTTGGAATATTACCACCTTTTATGTCAACAATGTTGTGGGAATTTCACCACCTCTTAAGAATTCTTGATACAGTAATACTTCTTGCCATCTCCATTCATTTCCAGGTTACCGTGTTGAATCTAACCGGGATACCAATAGGTAAGCTGTGTTGTTTGGATTCTGCCCTTCTAGTAACCCTATTACTTTGAAGTTAGTGGTCGATATTTCATTCTTAGACCAATGGTTATCGAATCACCATTCTAACATTGATCGTGCTACCTAAGCCATATTTCGGGCGCACCTTTAAACCAATGTTTAATTGCGTATGTTTCCCTCGAGCATACATCATTATACCATTTGATCTCACAAATATGATCTCCTTGTTCACATAATTGTGGAAACCCATCTTTTGGAAGTCTCGATGAATTGTCGCTGAGTTCATCAGCTACCTCCTTATCCCTTCATTGGTTTACTGGTGAGCTCTTGTTTCGGAGCTCTCCTTCGTAGTACATTTCCCAAGAATCTTACAGTGTCGTATCGTCAATTTGTTTTGCACCTTCTCAGGCATCCTGAGTCTGAGGTATCCTAACACCGACCAGATCTGAATCTCGGTTAGATATGATGGTTGGAACATTTTTCCGAGAGTTATAACACAAGTCTTTAATGGCCCGGTAAGGTGATGTCTTGTCCAGCACACCTGGCCGGAGGACCTGTTGTTATAGTTTTCCTTTTAGCAAGGTTAACCATTTTTCCATGGGGAAATGGTAAGACTTATTCTATAAGTTGATCCTGATGAATCCTTTGAGTATTCAAAGTCCGACCTTGCTCAAAGGCCATGTCAATGCTATCTCAAAGCATGTATGTGGTACTCGATCATCAATAATAACATTTGAATCACAATGATAAATTTTCTTTATCAAACTTATCCAAACACCGTTGTATGGGTAATGTCATGAAATTTCTCTCCCCTTACCTAAAGAGATTTCAACATTATATCCTGTCATGGATATTATGCTCTGTTTGGCCTTGGGAAGAATATACCCTTGAATAATGTGTTTAAACACATTTTCCTTTCCATTGTTCTGTTTAATTTGATAATCGTATTTTCCTTTCCATTGGTTGGTTTAACATTTCTTGTGATCTATATGATCTAAGGAGTACGCTCCTGCTTATGTAAACACCTCGGCGTACAACTCTATCAGTAAGACTCTGTTACTATTGTTGATGACATTCCGGTAACCACCGATGGACGAGAACTTTGTCTATTGGTCCGCCTCGTCCTAACGAGCAGGAAAATGGTTCTCTTCGTCCCTCGCCCTTGGTACCGACGTCGTTGCCGACATAACTGATAGACAATCCTCTGACATGCCTTGCTTACATGATCGTGCAAGACATCACCGCCCTTCCTGCTTTTAACCCATAGTTCCACAGGATCGAAACCTGACTCCACTGTAAACCCCATGTTCCCAAGGTTGTTCCTCGCGCATGGCCTCGTAAGTAATTCATGAGCCACCTTTCGAGAGATCATCAATTCTGTTATCAGACACAACACTTATTCCCATAGTTCTTAAGCACTCTCATATTCCGATTCAGGCAACGAACGATTGCCTATCAGCTTGGAACTTCTTATTACACCTTCTTACTCTACTCTCGATGACTTTCTTGAATGTTAACACGAGAGATGCCTCTATACCTCATTCACCGAGATATGCCCTAGGTACCTAATAGGTGTTGAACTCCGTCCTTCCCGAGTTTTTCCACTTAACTTCCCTAAGTATGACAGAGATCCTGAAGAAAGGGTGACGACTTCATCATGATGACATGAAGAAGAGAAATAAAGACATTAATGTAATAGATCAACCTCTTTGAGAAGAGCAACCAAGAACGAGAAGATCCGTTAGAATTTCACAACCACAAATTTCCCCTTTACACCACCTCTTAAATCTCGGGATGAGATTTCTTGTAGTGGAGGAGAATTGTGACGCCCGGATAATCAAGCTACAGTAACCTCTGCTAATGATGCCACATCACCACTCTTACTGTTGTAAACCTCGCGATGATTCAATCCCGTTCGAATTCAAAATTCAAAATAAAGTCAAACGGTAAAGTTTTCAAACATTAAAATTAAAATGTTCTAGAGGTGGCAAATAATGCATAGGTAATTATGGTGGAGGATCACATTTTTTATAAAATAACTAAAAGCACTAAACTAAATAAAATAGTGGCTTAAACAAATAATTAAGTGCATTTTATAAATATTAAAACATTAAACTATTTTATTAGGTATGAGAAATTAATGTGGCAGTAGAGTATTTATAAATACTAATTTAGGGGCTAGTGGTATATTTTATAAAACTAAAACTAAAGTAAAACTAATATGAAAACATGAACTATAAATAAAATAAATAAAATGAAAACAGAAAGTTAAATAGAAAGTAATAGAAAAACAAACTAAGAAAAGAAAAAAACAAACCCCACCCCCACTAGACCAGGCGACCCAGCTCACAGGCCAGGCCAGCCCACCTGGCCCAGCCGGCCGACGCACCCCCTCCATATCCCCACCAGGGGGAAACCCTAACCAACGACCCACCTCACTCCCCCCACTCGCACCCCCACTCTTCCCTCCCCCGATCCAAATTGGATCGGGGCACGCACGCACGCATCAGCCTCGCCACCGAACGCCGCCGCCCCCTCCTCGCCGTTGGTCGCCGCCGCCCGGAGCGCTCCATCGCTGGACCTCGCCGTCCTTCTCCTCGCCGAACCGTCCTCGTCTTCTCGTCGCCACGCCTCATGTCATCCCCGACCGCCGTCGAGCCCGCTGCCCTGAACCCCTACGGCCATTGTGAGCGCCTCCCCATGCTCCTCTCCCCTCTTCCCCTGTCACCGCGCGCCCGAGGCTGTGCTCGCTCGTGGCCTCCCTGCGCTCGTCACGCCTGAGCCATCCCCCGTCGACGCCTCGCCATATGCGGCCACCCAGGGCCGCGCACCTCACCTCACTGCCTCTGCGTGGCCACGGCCCGTCGCGGTTCGCTCGCGCGCGAACCACGTCGCCCCGCCGCGCGCCCCGCGGCCTCTGCCGGCCGTCGTCCCTGCCCGCTGCTCCACCTCGCCCGCTGGCCGCCTCTGCCCACCGGTGACGTTGCTTCTGCCCGCCTATTTTGCGTCCCGTCCACGCCCGCACGACGCGCCTACACACGCCGCGCACTGCTCCTCCTCTTGCCATCCCCGCAACCATGCCGTGGCCGCCGGTCGCGCACCCCGGCGGCCATCTCCCGCAACCGGCGCTGGCGCCCTGGCCCGCCCCATCGCCCGTGCCCGTTCGAGCGGGATCGCCCGCCTGTTACCCATACCCAGCGCCCGTTAAGCCCCTCTGGGCCACTACCAAGCGGGGCCTAGCCCCAGAACGCATTTTAAAAATAAAAATAAAAATAAATAAATAATTAATTAAAGAAATAACTAACTTAATTAATTTTGATTAATTAAATTAAACAACTAATTAAACTAATTACACATTAGCTACCTAATTAACCTGATCTGTTAATTAGTTAATTATGTAGTCAATGACAGTGGGGCCCACCCCCTAATTAATACTAATTAGGGTAATTAAATTGTTTAATTAAAATGTGTCACTGACTAGTGGGACCCACTGGTCAGTTTGACCAGTCAACACCTGTTGGCTGCTGACGTCAGCATGACATCATGCTAATGTCATAAATTGAAATTTAAATTAATTTAAATAATTAATTAAATTCCAAAAATTAATAAAATCTTTAGAAAATCATATCTTTTAATCTGTAACTCGGATTAAATTATTTTCAACATGAAAGTTACTCAGAACAACGAGACGAATCCGTATACGTAGCCCGTTCGTCCGCCACACACCCCTAACATATCAAACTCGCAACTTTCCCCCTCCGTCTCCTCTGCCCGAAAACATGAAACACCGGGGATACTTTCCCGGATGTTCTCCCCCTTCGCCGGTATCACCTACTACCGCGATTGGGCACACCTAGCATCACCCCTTGTCATGTCATGCATCGTCATGCATTTGTTTGCATTGTATTTATTGTTTCTTCCCCCTCTTCTCTCGCTAGACACCGAGATCGACGCCGCTGCTACCCCGTATGACTACGGTGTTGACGACCGCTCTCTCTTGCCAGAGCAACCAGGCAAGCCCCCCCTTGATCACCAGATATCGCCTATTCTGCTCTATACTGCTTGCATTAGATTAGTGTAGCATGTTACTGCTTTCAGTTAATCCTATACTGCTGCATAGCCTGTCCTTGCTACTACTGTTGTTACCTTTACTTGCTATCCTACTGCTTAGTATATGATGCTAGTGTTCCATCAGTGGTCCTACACTCTTGTCCGTCTGCCATGCTATACTACTGGGCTGTGATCACTTCGGGAGGTGATCACGGGCATATACTATATACTTTACACTGTTACATTACCGGTGATACTGTTTGGAGATGGGGGCTGAAGGGCCAGGTGGCTCCATCCAGGTAGTGGTGGGCCTGAGTTCCCGACGGTCCTCGACTGTTACTTTGAGGCAGAGCGACAGGGCAGGTTGAGACCACCTAGGAGAGAGGTGGGCCTGGCCTTGGTCGGCGTTTGCAGTTACTTCAAAATAACACGCTTAACGAGATCTGGGTATTTGATCTGAGTCTGGCTACTGGCCTATACGCACTAACCATCTACGCGGGGACAGTTATGGGCACTCGACGTTGTGGTATCAGCCGAAGCCTTCGTGACGTTAGCGACTGAGCGGCGCGCGCTGGGTTGGACCGCGTAACGCAACTTCCTTTGTAATGGAGGTTGCTAGGTCTGCTCTCCGGCCGCCCTCGCAACATGCAGGTGTGCAATGGGCGATGGGCCCAGACCCCTGCGCCATAGGATTTAGACCGGCATGCTGACCTCTCTGTTGTGCCTAGGTAGGGTTGTGACGTGTTGATCTTCCGAGGCCGGGCATGACCCAGGAAAGTGTGTCCGGACAAAGGGGATCGAGCATGTTGGGAAATGTGGTGCACCCCTGCAGGGAAGTTGATCTATTCGAATAGCCGTCTCCCTCGGTAAAAGGACGACCCGGAGTTGTACCTTGACCTTATGACAACTAGAACCGGATACTTAATAAAACACACCCTTCCAAGTGCCAGATACAACGCCCTCTCATAGGGCGACGAGGGGAGGATCATCGGTTAGGATTATGCTATGCGATGATACTTGGTGAACTTACCATCTACTCTCTTCTCTTGCTGCAAGATGGAGGTTACCAGAAGCGTAGTCTTCGAAAGGACTAGCTATCCCCCTCTTATTCCGGCTTTCCGCAGTTCAGTCCACATATGATACCCTTATTCCATTTGATACCAATGCATACATATGTAGTGTAGCTCCTTGCTTGCGAGTACTTTGGATGAGTACTCACGGTTGCTTTGCTCCCTCTTTTCCTCCTCTCTATACCCAATTGCTGCGACTAGACGTTGGAGCCCAGGAGCCAGACGCCCCTGTTGACAACGACGACTACTACTCGGGAGGTGCCTACTACTACGTGCAGCCCGCTGACGACGACCAGGAGTAGTTAAGGAGGATCCCAGGCAGGAGGCCTGCGCTTCTTTCGATCTGTATCCCAGTTTGTGCTAGCCTTCTTAAGGCAAACTTGTTTAACTTATGTCTGTACTCAAATATTGTTGCTTCCGCTGACTCGTCTATGTTCGAGCACTTGTATTCGAGCCTTCGAGGCCCCTGGCTTGTAATATGATGCTTGTATGATTTATTTTATTTGTAGAGTTGTGTTGTGATATCTTCCCGTGAGTCCCTGATCTTGATCGTACACGTTTGCGTGTATGATTAGTGTACGATTGAATCGAGGGCGTCACAGAAGGCCCCTTCATCATAGATGAAGTTCTCACAGGAGGAGCCTATCGCCTTCATAATGCATCGGATAATCGCCTTGAGCCGAATCCATGGAATGCTGCTCGGCTCTGACAATTATACGGATATTTCGGTCAAACTCCTTTTTATTTTTCTTTGACTAGGTTCCTTTTTCTCCTCTCCTTTTTTATTTTTTCCTTTTTATCCCAGGGTATGTTCGGATCTACCGAACTATTAGGGGTAAGCATCTTTAAATGTGTACACCCCATTATAGCTGGGGGCTTCTTTGACGAAGCTTCTTACAAAAAGCTTGTCGCTTTTATGGTTTACGTCGTTTGCTCTATACATCTTTTGCATTATATGCACCTCTATGAATTTATTTTTTGCCAAGCCGGGTTGCCTTGCTCCTGTGTTTATGCCTTATGTTCCGGATTGTTCGGCTAGGATGTAAAGGGTGTACCTCTGCGATTGTTACAACCGGGTAATCCAGATCTGTACCTCAGATGGGTGAAGCCGAAAGCTAGCGTTCTTAAGAGAATAATTGGTCGGCAAGCAAGGACAGATTGTTTACGTTTATGTAATTCTTATAACAAATACGGGATAGGCTCCCCATAATTCGGATCAAAGCCTAGGCATGCATAATTAAGCATGTCGACCCAAGGAAAGGAACCCTTAACGGAACTATTTTCCTTGGAATATGTTTTTTATGTTAAATAGTAATATAACATAACTCTCCGAACAAATTTGTCTGTTTGAGCAATATGACCAGATTGCCTGGTTTCCGGACATAATGAATGTTTATTGCATTCCAACATGGTATCTAGAAACACACCAACTTCTTGGTTCGGAGGCTGAAGCCGAAGGCCTGCGATGGCAATTTTTGGCATGTTCGGTTGGAGATAAGTTCGATGGTAAAGTAGATTGATACATTGAATCAAACGACTACTCTTTATCTATGTTATCTATAAGACTATTGAAGCTACAGTCTTCTTGTGAGTATTTAGCAGCTATGTTCACTTGGTCATATACCAAACTCATGGGAATCTCTTTTCCATCTGGTCCCTGAGGTCCAACTCGGGCCATATGATTCGGACCGAGCCCGGTGTAGCGCGTTTTCACCATCGCCCATGCCTCTCGTGCACCCTCCCAACATGCGGACACCTTCCATAGCTCAAAACGGCGCCGAGCACCTTTGAATAGGTTTGCCAACCCCTCCATACTTTCTGGAGGGGCATCAGATGGCCATAAAGCTTTAGCCATACTTCTCATGGCTTTCCGGGCCCGCTCATGCACCACAGACAACTCTTTTAGCACGTCGCCTCGAAATCCGGATACTTCTTCAGGCCGCCCGGTTAACAGACATGCAACAAAAGCATTATAACGATCTGAATTAGGGGATGCTATGAGTCCCTTGGATGGTTCAAAAAGTCATACCGAATATGCCGCCTTTCAACTTTTTATTCTCTTTTTGCACGTTCGATAATTGAGCCTTTAAGCTCTTTATCTCTTCGGCTTTATCCTTTTCCTCCTCGAGTTTGTTCTTTTGATCAATGGTCATTGTGGCTTTTTTCATTTCTTCGAGCTCTATGGTGGCGGCATTCAGCTTTGTCTGGCTTGTTTTCAGCTCCAGGGACAGCGCGTTGTTCTTCTCTCTGAGAGCCTGCGGTCACAACGATCCTTAAATCGGTTGGCCTAACCGCTTCAAGTCTCGGGGGTGTCGGTGCCAAACCGGCGTATCTCGGGTAGGGGGTCCCGAACTGTGCGTCTGAGGTTGATGGTAACAGGAGACAGGGACACGATGTTTACCCAGGTTCGGGCCCTCTTGATGGAGGTAAAACCCTACGTCCTGCTTGATTAATATCGATGAGTATAGGAGTTACAAGAGTTGATCTACCACGAGATCGTAATAGCTAAAACCCTAAAAGTCTAGTCTATGTGATAATGATTGTCCCTATAGACTAAACCCTCCTATTTATATAGACACCGGAGAGGACTAGGGTTATACAAAGTCGGTTACAGAGAAAGGAATCTTCATATCCAAACGCCAAGCTTGCCATCCACGCCAAGGAGTGTCCCATCCGGACACGGGTAAGAGTCTTCGATCTTGTATCTTCATGGCCCAATAGTCCGGCCCATGTCCAACAGGCCGGACGCCCGAGGACCCCTTAGTATAGGACTCCCTCAGTACCCCCTGAACCAGGCTTCAATGACGAGGTGTCCGGCACACAGACTGTCTTCGGTATTGCAAGGCGGGTTCCTCCTCCGAATACTCCAACAAAGTCTTCAGACGTGTCCGGATCTGCAAAACAAGTACCACACACCATCATAGAGAGTATAATATCTCACGAGTCCAATCTGCTGACAACTTTTTGTAACGTGATATCACGTCCCTGCCCGGTTATGTAAGTGCATCTAGTGCCACCCCTAGTTGGTTTTGGAGTATTGACGACAAACCTAGTTGAGGGACTAATGTGTTTGTGAGAATTGCAGGATAACACAGGTAGAAGTCCCTCATTGATTCGGTTTTCCTACCGGAGATGACCCCTAAAAATGTATGAAGACATTGAAGTCAAAGGTGGTATATGAAGATACTCACATTGAAGACTATGACAAGAGAAGATACCACATGAAGCCTATGGAGCTCGAAGACTTAGATCTTTCGTAGTTCTTCTTCTTTTGTGTTGAGTCATAGGAACCACCGTACTGTTAAGTGGGGTCCAAGAGAACCAGTCAGAATGACTGAAGTGATGCCTAACCAAAACCTATGTCTTCGAGTGAAGACTATGAGAGCGAATCTTGTCCAGAGTCGGACAAGTCAGCTTTGCTTGCAGCCCAAGTAAAGTTGCCGTGTGAGTTTGAAATATGACCGTTGGCACACGTGTCAGTTCCTTAGTGACCCAGGGTCATTTCGGACAAATCAGGTCAGGTTGCCAAGTGGCTATAAATAGCCCACCCCCTACAACCATAAACGCTTGGCTGCTCAGATTTAGAGTACGGCTTTTGTCGTTTGAGAGCAACCCACCTCGAAGCCTTTAAGAGAGAGAATTCTTTGCGAGGATAAAGCCCTAACCACCCAGAGCCAAAGAGAATTAGGCATCACTTAAGTCTTCTTGTCTGTGTGATCTGAAGACTTATTACACTTGAGGACTGTGCATCCTCCAGCCGGTTAGGCGTCGCGTTCTGAGCATCCAAGAGACATTGTGGATTGCCGGTGAACGAAGTCTGTGAAGGTTTGGGAGTCTACCTTGAAGACTTACCAGAGTGATTGGGCGAGGTCTGTGTGACCTTAGCTCAAGGGGAATACGGTGAGGACTGGGTGTCCTGAGCTGCGTGTTCAGGACTGGGTGTCCGGGACTGTGTGTCCTAAGGTTTAAATACCTAGCCGCCCTAACCAGACGTACAGTTGTCACAGCAACTGGAACTGGTCCAACAAATCATTGTCTTCAGCGAGTCACTGGTTTCATCTTCCCTTCCCTTTACTTACTGTTACTCCTTGTGAAGTCATTGTATGTTTGCACTATCTTTTGTCTTCACTGAGTGACTGCGTGTTCTGTATGGCTTCATAATATCTTCCTACCTGATCCTTACTACATTTCTGCTATTAAGTCATTGTGCTTTCACTCTATTGAATACTTGACTATGGCTTGCCTAGTGTAGTCTACCTTCCGCTGCAGGGTAATAGGTCTATTTCTATCATTTGTCTTCATAACTTCCACGTATTGAAGACTTTCATAAAAATCGCCTATTCACCCCCCCTCTAGTTGATATAACGCACTTTCAATTGGTATAAGAGCAAGGTGCTCCCTTTTTCTGTGTGATTCGGTTTAACCACCTGGAGTTTAGCTATGTCGACTGCAGGGATAATTAAAGTCTCCGCTGCGTGCCCCGTCTTCGATGGAACTGAATATCCCTACTGGAAGAATAATATGCGCATGCATCTTGAAGCCATTGACGTCGACCTATGGTATGTCGTCGAGAACGGCGTTCCCAAGGCTGGAGAAGGTGTCACTGCTGCTGATGTCAAGAAATTCGTTCAACTGGACTCTATTGCCAAGAATATCATCTGTGGTCATCTGACCAAAGGACAGTATGGCCGTGTGAGTGCTTTGAAAACATCTAAGCTGGTCTGGGACTGGCTCTCCAAGGTCAATGAAGGCGTCTCAACCCAGAGAGATCAGAGAATCAGTGTCCTTCACAACCTCTTCAACCGCTTCAAGTGAAATGACAATGAGAATGTCCAGCTCACATTTGACCGACTCACTAACATCACAAATGAGCTTCAAGCCCTCGGTGCTACTGAGATCATCAAACATGAAGTCGTCAAGACACTACTGAGATCACTTGATAGTTCGTTTGACACCCTAGCCCTGATGATTCAAGAACGTCCTGATTTCAAGACACTTGATCCGTCTGACATACTTGAGAGGCTCAACACACATGAGTTTCAGCTTTCTGAGAAAAGAGATATCTACGGTCCAAACTATGGGCGAACTCGTTCCTTGAAGGCAAAGGCTGTCTCCTCATCTGAAGAAGAATCTGACAGCAGTTCGGATGATCCTGAAGACATTGGAAGGGAACTTGCTATGCTTGTAAAGAAGTTCCAAAAATTCACCAAGAAGAAAGGTTTCAGAAAGTCTTCCCAATCAAGCTCAAGGAATGATGAAGCTTCTGCTCACGACTACAAGAAGAAAACATGTCACAAGTGCAAGAAACCTGGCCACTTCATCTCTGAGTGTCCACAGTGGGACAATGAGAACAAAAAGAAGAAGAAGAGCAAGGAATATGACTCTGACGATAAGAAGAAGAATAAATACTCAAAGTCTTCTTCCAAGTCTTCCTCAAAGTCTTCATCACACAAGAAGAGCTCATCTGGCAAGGCACGTGCATTTGTTGGCAAGGAAATGGATTCAGAGGAGGAGTCCGCTTCTGAGGAGGCAGAGGTGGAATCTGAGGAGGAGTCCGATTCAGGCGTCGCAAGTCTGGCTACAGCATACGTTGCCAAGTCCATCTTCAACACTGAAGACAATGACTTCATCACCGACACCGATGCAAATGACAAGGACTACTCCGCTTCTACCTACTGCTTCATGGCACGCGGTGCCAAGGTAAACACATGCACTACTCACTATCAAACATCTAGTGACGATGACTCTGATTGTGGTTCAAAACCCAGCTACAAAATACTTGCTAAAATTGCAACTGAACAACAGAAAGCTATGGAACATATTCGAAAACTGTTAGACAGAAGCGATGATCTGTTAGGTGCTGAAATGACTCGATCTGAATCCTTAATTGAAGACATAAAAAATCTTCACGTTAAGTATCAGGAACTTGAAAGTTGTCATGAAACTCTCTCAACAACTCATGAAAAGCTTTCCTATGATTATCTTCAAAGGAAGCAAGATCTTGAGAAAGTGAGAGCGGCTCATGAAGATCTTCAAAAGGAAAATGAGTCACTTCGCGCCAAACAGATCAGTTCCGCTTAGGAAGGATTTGAACCACCATGTATTAAATGCATTGAGCGTGATAATGCTACTTCTGTTGCTGAATGTTCTACTGCTACTACTGTTGCAATATCTTCAACTGTTGATGTGGTAACTAACCCCTCGGCTGAGGATACCACTGCTATTGCTGATGAGAATGCTAGGTTGAAGACATTGCTTGAAACAGGGATGTACAAAAGTCTTAAAGGGCATCAGACACTATGTGATGTCCTCAAAAAGCAGATACTGAACCGAAACCCGAGGAAAGAGGGTGTTGGGTTCGTAAGGAAAATGAATGCTGATGGCTCTTACTGGAAACCTGTGCAGTACCCCAAAACCACGTGGGTTGCTGCAAAGGAACCTTCAGCAGATCCATCCAATTTATCTGGCTTCACTTGTGCTAACCCCATTATCATTGATGAATCTCTCGATGCAAACTATAAACTGTTTAAGGATCAGAATGGTGAAGTGTTTGCCGGGTACATTGGTACTAACTGCAGGAATGGACCACCTGTGAAGAAAATCTGGGTTCCGAAAAGGTGTCTGGAGAATCTTCCTGTGAATGTCATCATGACACCTCACATGAAGAAGACAAACCTCAAACCAAAGGCTTCATACGGTCCAAAGGATTCATACAGATAGAGGACTCACCTGAGTCGCACTAACGCAAATGTTTTGCAGGGAAACCATACTCAGGCATATTAATATGAGAGCGGTTCATCAAACCGCCATGTTCATAAGGCCAAGAACTATTCTGATTATTCTTATGAGTACTATTGTCCGCCTGCAAGACTGTTTGCTAGGGCTCCAAAGCCAAAGTTCTCAGATGCTGCACTTAGACTTATTGCTTCTAAGCCACCCTTGAAGATGTGGGTGGCTAAGAAAGCTTAACTCTCTTTTGCAGGGAAAGGTCTCCAGCAGAAAACCAAAATCGTCTGACACAATTGCTGGGGACCTTAAACATCTTGTAGGGCGCAAGATCAAATGCCCGAATGGTCTTACTATGTACTTCGTTCCTCAATCGCTTGCTACTCTCCCTATTAGTCCTAATCTTGATCTAAGCTTTCATAACCCACTGGTTCATCAAATGTTTTTGCTTCACAATGCTCTTGGTGAAGCCTATCCCCCTAACTGCACTGTAGGGTACGACACCAGCGTCTTTAGAATGGATTATTGATAGTGGGTGTACAAATCACATGACTGGCAAAATAAGCCTTCTTATGGACTCAACCTTACGACCATCCGACAAGAGCCACATCACATTTGCTGACACTAGTAAAAGTAAGGTATTGGGTCTAGGTAGAGTTGCAATCTCAAGGGATCAACACATGGATAAAGTCATGCTTGTTGAATCCCTTGGCGTCAACTTAATGTCTGTCTCAATGCTTTGTGATTTAAACATGATCGTAATATTTGGAAAATATCGTTGCATTGTTCTAATGGAATCTGACAAGTCTCTAGTATTTGAAGGGTATCGAAAAGATGATTTGTACGTGGTAGATTTCTCAGCAGGACCACAGCTGGCCGTATGTCTTCTAGCAAAAGCTTCAGAATGCTGGCTCTGGCATCGGAGGCTTGGGCATGCTGGCATGAGGAACCTCCACACCCTGGCAAAGAAGAAGCATGTCATAGGCATCGAGGGCGTCAAGTTCAAGAAATATCACTTATGCGGTGCCTGTGAGGCAGGAAAGATGACGAGGGCCAAACATCCCTCGAAGACAATCTTGACCACTACTCGACCCTTCGAACTGCTTCACATGGATCTTTTCGGTCCCACTCATTACTCAACTCTTACTACTACTGCTTGCCTCTATGGCTTTGTCATTGTTGATGATTATTCTAGATATACTTGGGTGCACATAATCCTTTACAAGACTGAAGTGCAGGATGTCTTCAGACGCTTCGCCAATCGAGCTATGAACAATTATGGCGCCAAGATAAAGCACATCAGAAGTGACAATGGCACTGAATTCAAGAACACTGGCCTTGATACATATCTTGATACCTTGGGCATCGCACATGAATTCTCGGCTCCGTACACGCCACGGTAGAATGGCGTCGTCGAACGCAAGAACAGAACACTCATTGAGATGGCCAGAACGATGCTAGATGAATACAAGACTCCAAGAAAATTCTGGCCTGAAGCCATTGATACTGCATGCCATACAATCAATCATGTTTATCTTCACAAGCTTCTGAACAAGACATCTTATGAGCTCCTTACTGGCAAGAAGCCAAATGTCAGTTACTTCAGAGTATTTGGAGCCAGGTGCTGGATCAAGGACCCACATCACACCTCAAAGTTTGCACCAAAAGCACATGTGGGTTTTATGCTTGGATATGGAAAGGATTCGCACTCCTACAGAGTCTTCAATCTCTTTCATTACAAAGTGGTTGAAACAGTGGATGTGCGGTTCGATGAGACCAATGGTTCACAAAGAGAGCAACTGCCAAATGTGCTAGATGAAATTCCATCCAGTGAATCAATCAAGCTAATGGGAACTGGAGAAATTATACCTTCTGAAGCTCATCCTGAAGAAGAACTTATCATCTCAGCACCTGATCAACATGAAGACAATGCTCAGCCTGAAGACATTCCTTCTAACAACGACAATGATCAGCAAGAGCGAAATCTTCGCCCTGTACATCCTCGCGTTGCCAATGAAGTGCAGATTGAAAGAATAATTGATAGCATCAATGCACCAGGTCCACTCACTCGTTCAAGGGCAAATCAGCTAGCAAATTTCTGTGGGCACTTTGCATTCGTCTCAATAACAGAACCCAAGAAAGTTGAAGAAGCCTTCATGGAACCTGAATGGATTCAAGCTATGCAAGAAGAGCTTCAACAGTTTGAGCTGAATAATGTATGGGAACTGGTTAAGCGTCCTGATCCACGGAAGCACAATATAATAGGCACCAAATGGATATACCGCAACAAGCAAGATGAGCATGGTCAAGTTGTCAGAAACAAATCTCGTCTCGTTGCTCAAGGATATACTCAAGTGGAAGGGATTGACTTCGATGAAACATTTGCTCCCGTGGCTAGACTTGAAGCCATACGCATACTGCTAGCCTATGCAAATCATCATAACATACTTCTATATCAAATGGATGTGAAGAGTGCTTTTCTCAATGGCATGATTGAAGAAGAAGTGTATGTTGCACAACCACCTGGCTTTGAAGATCCAAAACATCCTGACATGGTATACAAGCTCAACAAGGCACTGTATGGCCTCAAACAAGCCCCTCGGGCCTGGTATGACACACTCAAATACTTCCTGAAGAGCAAAGGCTTCATACCTGGTTCCCTAGACCCCACTCTCTTCACGAAGACATATGATGGTGAACTGTTTGTGTGCCAAATATATGTGGATGACATTATCTTCGGCTGCACCAATCAGAAGTACAGTGAAGAGTTTGGATATATGATGCAAGAGCAATATCAGATGTCCATGATGGGAGAGCTGAAGTTCTTCCTCGGTCTTCAAATACGACAACAACGCAACAACATCTTCATATCTCAAGAGAAGTATCTCAAAGATTGCCTGAAGAAGTTTGGTATGCAAGACTGCAAAGGCTTCACGACACCAATGCCAGCCAAACATCATCTGGGTCCCAACGACAATGGTAAAGAGTTCGATCAAAAGGTATACCGCTCCATGATTGGTTCTTTACTTTATCTATGTGCATCTAGGCCAGATATTATGCTTAGTGTTTGCATGTGTGCTCGATTTCAAGCGACACCAAAGGAGTCGCATCACTTAGCTGTGAAGCGAATTCTTCGATATTTGGCTCACACCCCAACTCTAGGATTATGGTATCCAAAGGGCTCAGAGTTTGATTTGGTTGGATTTTCGGATGCTGATTATGCTGGTGACAAAGTTGATCGCAAGTCTACATCAGGCACATGTCACTTTCTGGGACGATCACTTGTATGTTGGTCTTCAAAGAAGCAGAACTGTGTATCTCTCTCCACTGCTGAATCCGAATACATTGCTGCTGGATCTTGCTGCGCTCAGCTTCTGTGGATGAAACAAACACTTGAGGACTATGGCATTCATCTAAAGCAAGTGCCACTTTACTGTGACAACAAAAGCGCCATCAAGATTGCCAAAAACCCAGTTCAGCACTCGAAGACAAAGCACATTGAAATTCGTCATCACTTTCTTAGAGATCATGTTGTGAAGGAAGATATTGATATCATACACGTCAACACTGAAGAGCAATTGGCAGATATCTTCACCAAGCCCTTGGATGAGAAGAGATTTTGCAAGTTACGGTGTGAGCTAAATATCCTGGAATCCTCAAATGTCCTGTGATCAGGCACACATCCTAACCCTTATGCATATTGATGACTTAGATGTGCAACACACGAAGTAAAGTATATCTTCAATAAATGAAGACATACATTCTAAGTGTGAATACATTAATGTGGAATTTGACTTCGGAGCGCCATGATAATTGTGCGCCGTGTCTGGGTCTAATACTTCCTATACGGTCGGTAACGCCACCACCAAACGTTCTATTTTTGAAGTGTTTCACTCATGGCGTTACCTTGCAATGTCTTCACATTTGGTTTGGCTTCGATCTCAACA
The DNA here is from genome assembly GCF_056163025.1 of Triticum urartu. Classification (NCBI taxonomy): domain Eukaryota; kingdom Viridiplantae; phylum Streptophyta; class Magnoliopsida; order Poales; family Poaceae; genus Triticum; species Triticum urartu. Next base: position 312,199,960 of record NC_141877.1, read on the forward strand.
TATCTTCATGATTATCTTCACTATGTTGATTATATAGATATATATATATATATATATTAGTGTTCTGTCCTCTACAGCATTCACTTATAGCTATGTCTTCGTGTTGAATCTTTTGAACTAAGTGAATGTGATCGGACCCTAACCTCTCTATGCTTTCTGTCTCAAATTCTATCTCTCCAAATCATATGCATTCTACTGAAACTGTCGAATATCTTCTCTGCGTCCTTGTCAGCAGAAGATACAGAGACAACCATTAAGTCCTTTTTAGTGCTCATTCCTCCACATGAAACCCGGAGAAGTAGGAACGACCACCCGACAATCCAGGTGTGCGTGGGACGTGGAACAAACCCCAAAATTCCGCATAATGGCCACATGTTCCTCAGATGCGAATCGCCAGGGGCACCTGTGACGCAGTGCCGCCCCTGTACCTATAAATACACACTTCACAATGGTCATTATATCTTCTTCCACTCTCGCACGAACCCTAGCGCCACCGCTAGCCCTTGACGATGCCGGCGACGAAGCGCTTCGCTGCCGCAACCTCTCCGACGCCGTCCTCACGCCGACCGCGGACATCGTCCTCTCCGCCGTCGCTGTAGGTGTCCTCCGTCGCCAAGTTAGGGCACGGAAGATCGAACTGCTCGGCCTCATCTTCCACTCCGTCTAGCAGTTCTTAGTGTGGTAAATAAAACTTCCTTTTTACAGCACCGTTGATCCTATGGCTTTGTCACTTTCTACTACAAGCAGTTTCTATTCACACAAGTTAGATCTCTCTCATACTGCATCTCATAACATGCATAGTATATTCACTTATGCTTCACAAAGTAGTTAGATTCCTCACTTGTACTGATCTGTGGATTCGTACAAATCTGGAACCAACTCCTTATCTATGAGTGAATGTCTTTGCACGATGAGGTCAATGTCTTCTAAACTGATTTATCTTCAAAATCTTCTGAGAATGCATATGACCTCTTCCCCTTCCCTCGCACCTTAATGCTGTCACAGGTACATGTCCGTGGGAGAATCCTTTGGTTCTCATAGTCTGCATTCATTTGTAGAATTCTTACAACATCACATAAATTCTCCCGAAGCCAGTTCCTGTTTGTCCAGCAAGCGAAAACCTTTGAAGCCTTTGAACGTGTTGAAGCCTTTCAGTTTAAAGTTTATGGCTTCAGAGAAATCAGCAAGGAAGGGTGGCAGAAAGCGTCGTGGAGAAACATCCAGAGATCTGCCAGATGATCTCTCAGAACTGTACAAGATCGATCCTGAAGAGGATTACAATCAGTGCAAGACCCGAATCCAATGGATTCGAAGATATTGGGCAGAACAATGGTTCAAATACCGATTTGTAACCCAGGAATATGCTGAGAAAAACACCATCAAGAGACCATGGGGAGACATCCTATACAAGAATCTTCTACCCAGGTCCAGAGATGAAGCCATTGAACAAGGCTTCTATCCCTGCATGGTCCGTGGGCCACAGCCTGCTGATGCACACCCATCGTCACTACTATGGTGTCGTGACGACAATCTGTTCAAGCGCAACTTCCAGTTTTCCCAGAACTCAGCGAAGAAGAACAAGAAGACTTTGGGGTTAGATTTCAACCCTGGTCCCTCTGCTCCCCGTGCCGATGGAACTCGCGAAGCAGAACCCAATGTCATCGGTCCTTTCTACAACCTTGAAGGCCTCATCACCCACATCGTGGTTCAAGGGACTGTAGTGAAGGAGCCCGCAGCTGACGCTGAATCAGATGAAGCGCCTGCAGCGCTGAAGCCAAAGAAATTGAAGAAGCTTAAAGCTTCAAAGCCTGCCCCCTCACCAAAAATCTCAAGGGAGAAGCCACTGGCAACTGCACCTCCTGAAGACAGTGTGCAGTCCGAAGATTTATCATGCATCTCCAAGCCCCAGAAGGTCAAGATGCCTCTGCCACACACCAGCCAAGAGCTAACAACTGCTGCCATCCTGCGCAATGATGCCATTGATCTGTCAAGTGATGAAGATCTTGCAGATGACGCTCTTGAGCAACTCATCAAGAGCAAAGAAGAAGCAGAAATCTTCAATGATCTGCCTCTCTTTGATGTGACAATCATCCACAACTTCATTGACGAGTGGTTTGACACACCAAACATCAGCTTTGAAGATCTGCAACTGCCCATTGGCCTCAGTGTTGCCTTCCAAGGCGCCATTGCTTCAGAGCTAGCTATCACCCAGCGCATTGTTGAACTGAAGCAAAAGATTGACTATGAAAATGCTCAGTTCAAGAAGCATATGGCCAAGCTCAGCGTGCAAGAAGTGAAGAACTTCAAGACTATGATGCACGAGCTAAAGGAAGCCTTTCTGAAGAAACGTGCAGAAGCTCAGGGTTCGCATGAGCGCATGAAGGTTTTGGCTGACAGATGTGTGCAAGCCTACAATGAGGCTGAGAAGCGCAAGGCCCTTGGGCGTCCTGGCATCGACCCCAGGATGGCCGCAAAGAAGAAGAAGAAGCCTGCTACGGCTGAACCCGACGCACCAAGGCAAGAAGCAGTTCCTATTGTATTCCCAACTAGAATGACTGGCTCGAAGCCAAAAAGCCGGTCAACCGCTTCAGAGCTCAAGAAGACGAGGACTGCTGAGGCTGAAGCCAGGAAGAGGAAACATCCTGAAGCCTCTCCTACTGCCCCCTCCAAGAAGAAGAGGAAGACCAAGAAAGATCGGGCTGCTACCACAGAGCCTTTGATAGTTGAACCCATTTCTATGGTTCGTCCTGACGCTGAACGGCAACTAACAATCCATGAGCCTGCTTTCAAAGAGGCTCATGACGCTGAAGACTTTCCAGCAGCCGATCCCATCGCTGCTGAAGACATTGGTCAACATGACCATGTAGAAGATGGTGCAGTCCTTCCTCAGCTCGAGAACAACGAACTTCTCAGCATTGGTCGTCCACTGACGCCAATTGCACAGGATGCTTCATGGGCGGATCGCCCACAAGAGGAACAAGACTTTGAGGCCCAGCCAACTCCAACTCCATAGGCGTCGCCTGCGTTGCGCAGGCTTCGCAAAGGTCCAAGGCCTCAAGTCTCTGCTGAAGACAATCCGGCTGCATCAGCCGCGAAAGATGAAGTCCCACAAGTTGCCACTCCCCTGTCCCACCAAGAAGCAGTTCTCAAGGAGAACGTGCTTGAAAATCTTGCGGCTGCCACAACCACCAATGAAGCTAATGTGGAGCTCTCCCCAACAAAAGCATCAGAAGACAGCGAAGCCACTGATCCTACCACTTCTGTTCCTGAGTCTGCTGCCGGTCCCCAGTTCGACTATCATGTTGAGCACAGGCCTCAGGTACAGAAGCCAATCCCAAGATTGCCAAGGTTCCCAGGTCCTGCATCAGCACCTGGCTCCTTCAATATCAATGGCTTCAGAGCAGACAACACATTCTTCGATAGCTCCAGGAACCCCTACTCAAGGGAAAGGATATCATCTGATCGGTTCTGGAGCTATCTGCAGCGAAGCTATTACTCATGCATTCTTTACAACCAAGGTCGCATCTTCCCACACAAGCGCCTTGACATTGAAGCTATAGCTGGTCTGCCCTGTCTGGAAGAAGCTTTGGATTGCTTCAAGGAAGTTGGACTGCTGCCGTTCGTTACTGACCAAGAGCATTGGAATGAAGAGTTGCTGCTCCAATTCTATGCCACACTTCACATCCGCGGGTATAGCAGAGATCCGAAGACTTGGGTCCTAGAGTGGATGACTGGAAACATTCATCACGAAGCCAAAGCCTTTGACATCATTGAGCTCACTGGTTTGCCCACTCCTGGCGATCTCTACGAGCATGGCTGTCAGCTGCATAGTGAAGCTATTGAGAGCATCTTTCAGAAGCCGGAACCTGATATGAGTCAGATGCTCAGCATGATGAAGCCATTACCCCAAGATGCTGCTTATCCCACGGAGTTCTTCGTTGAAGACATTGAGTATCTGCCAAGAACCATTTATCACATCATCAGGCGAACTCTCTGGCCCATCAAAGGGCACTCTCCAAATGCCAAGCTTGAGGGTGCAATGAAGACTTTGGTCTTCTATATTCTTCATGGAAAATGCTTCAATGCACATGACTTCTTCATTCGCCAACTTGCTGCATCAGGCTCTGATCTGTTTGGCTTGAAGTTCTATGCCCCATGGGTAATGCGTCTAATCAAACTTCACTCCGCTATCTCATATCAGCCATCTGCTCGCAATCATCGGATTTTTCTGCCTGATGTGGATATCTCTATTGAAGCCATCTATCCTGAGCCTGCCAAGGAACCTCTAAGTCTTCAGAATGCAGAGCATCATAGTTTCTCTCAGAACATTGAAGGAGTTGAAGCAGTCACACGTGTGTATCCTTTGGCTGGCACTACACGTGCACCACATCCTGCTTCCACTGAAGCCACTGATAGTACAACTGCTCCACGACACAAGAAGCGCACTCGTGTTCTCAACAACCGAGAGCTTCTTGTGGCTCTTCATCAAAAACAGGATAGGCATCATGAGTAGCTGAAGCGTCAGATGCAAAGCCTCTTGGTGGATGTTAATCGCATTCGCAATCTTGCCACCAAGAATGCTTTTGTTTCCCATGAAACCTCTCGCCGCACATGGAAAGGGCTAACGATGATGTGTTCTGAAGATGATCTTCAAGAGGATGGCTTCAGTGAGCGATTCAAGTTTGACTCCACACCTCCTCGAAGGGCTGTGCTGTGATGAACTCCATCCCTTGAAGACTCTGAGTTCTCTTCCTCTGCTGCAACTGTGACTGCTAGAGTTATCGAGGATGAAGACGATGCTACTTCACCGCCACCTCCTTCAGCACGCTTCGACTCTGCTCCAAGCTCTTCAGCACCGCCAAACACCACCAACGACCCTGCTGCTTCACCTACTCCTCATGGGAACGAGTAGATGCTCTATGTCTTCAAACCTTTTTGGTCCTTACTGACAAAAGGGGGAGAAGCATATGAGGTTGATAGTCTTCAAGCGGGTCCATATGGGCGGGCGCTTTATATTTTGCTTCGTGCTTACAACTCTCGTTTTGCTACATTTGGTTCTTTGAGTTGTAACACTTAAACTCGATGGTCGTCTGCTACTTATCTGCCACCTTATTTTGCGATGATAAATTCCGCATGTGCGACGATAAATTCCGCACTTAGATCATTCTACAGACGTCCATTTTCCATTATGCATGTCATTATCTTCATATACTTTCACATGCATAGTGGATTGTCATCATAAGTTGAAGTGGATCTCCATAAGTACATCCTGCCATGTGCATTTGCATTCCAAAAGCAAATTACTTATATGCACATCTTCAGGGGAGCCCTTGCAACTTATGAAGAAAATTCCTTATCCTTTACAATTTCACAGATTAAATTCCCTATTGAAAACGTCAACTAGTTTGTCATCAATCACCAAAAAGGGGGAGATTGTAAGTGCATCTAGTGTCACCCCTAGTTGGTTTTGGAGTACTGACGACAAACCTAGTTGAGGGACTAATGTGTTTGTGAGAATTGCAGGATAACACAGGTAGAAGTCCCTCATTGATTCGGTTTTCCTACCAGAGATGACCCCTAAAAATGTATGAAGACATTGAAGTCAAAGGTGGTATATGAAGATACTCACATTGAAGACTATGACAAGAGAAGACACCACATGAAGCCTATAGATCTTTCGTAGTTCTTCTTCTTTTGTGTTGAGTCATAGGAACCACTGTACTGTTAAGTGGGGTCCAAGAGAACCAGTCAGAATGACTAAAGTGATGCCTAACCAAAACCTATGTCTTCGAGTGAAGACTATGAGAGCGAATCTTGTCCAGAGTCGGACAAGTCAGCTTTGCTTGCAGCCCAAGTAAAGTTGCCGTGTGAGTTTGAAATCTGACTGTTGGAACACGTGTCAGTTCCTTAGTGACCCAGGGTCATTTCGGACAAATCAGGTCGGGTTGCCAAGTGGCTATAAATAGCCCACCCCCTACAACCATAAACGCTTGGCTGCTCAGATTTAGAGTACGGCTTTTGTCGTTTGAGAGCAACCCACCTCGAAGCCTTTAAGAGAGAGAATTCTTTGCGAGGATAAAGCCCTAACCACCCAGAGCCAAAGAGAATTCGACATCACTTAAGTCTTCTTGTCTATGTGATCTGAAGACTTATTACACTTGAGGACTGTGCATCCTCCAGCCGGTTAGGCGTCGCGTTCTGAGCATCCAAGAGACATTGTGGATTGCCGGTGAACGAAGTCTGTGAAGGTTTGGGAGTCTACCTTGAAGACTTACCATAGTGATTGGGCGAGGTCTGTGTGACCTTAGCTCAAGGGGAATACGGTGAGGACTGGGTGTCCTGAGCTGCGTGTTCAGGACTGGGTGTCCGGGACTGTGTGTCCTAAGGTTTAAATACCTAGCCGCCCTAACCAGACGTACAGTTGTCACAGCAACTGGAACTGGTCCAACAAATCATTGTCTTCAGCGAGTCACTGGTTTCATCTTCCCTTCCCTTTACTTACTGTTACTCCTTGTGAAGTCATTGTATGTTTGCACTATCTTTTGTCTTCACTGAGTGACTGCGTGTTCTGTATGGCTTCATAATATCTTCCTACCTGATCCTTACTACATTGCTGCTATTAAGTCATTGTGCTTTCACTCTATTGAATACTTGACTATGGCTTGCCTAGTGTAGTCTACCTTCCGCTGCAGGGTAATAGGTTTATTTCTATCATTTGTCTTCATAACTTCCACGTATTGAAGACTTCCATAAAAATCGCCTATTCACCCCCCTCTAGTCGATATAACGCACTTTCAGGTTATTATTTCGAACCGTTTTTCGGCCTGCCGCTCCATATTTTGAGATGCGGCTTTATTGGCACGTCTTGTCGAAGCAAAGATCGTGTCCCCTTATTGCGGGATTCTCGTCAATACGAGTATGGGTAATCCAAACGTGCCATCAGCGTGGCCCCTGGGGAATAGGCGAGTTTTATGGCAAGCGGGGAGGTGCTTGATATTCACTTCCTTTATAAGGAGATAAGGATTCACATTTTTCACCCACGCCTTCTGTCTTCCCACCTACCCACTCTCGAGCTCCAGGGCCCAAGTTCTCATCCTTTCCACCTCAAGAAAGCACTCCAACCATGTCCGGAGCACAGGGCAAGTGGATGGCCTCCACTGTCAAGGAGAAGGATATCGTCCAACTTCAGGAGGCCGGATATTTGGCCAAGGAAATCGCCCATCGGCTTCCTACTAAGGGACAGATCGTCCCCACTCCGGAGCACCATGAGAGGGTTGTGTTCATCCCTCACTTCGTCCGCGGGCTGCGATTTCCTCTCCACCCATTCGTCCGCGGACTCATGTTCTACTACGGGCTGGATTTCCATGATCTGGCCCCCAATTCCTTCCTCACCATCTCGGCGTTCATCGTCATGTGTGAGGCCTTCATCCGCATCCCCCCACTTCGGCCTGTGGCTGAAGACCTTCAATGTGAAGCCGAAGGTGGTGGGCGGCGAACACGCAGAATGCGGAGGCGCCATGGTGATCAAAATGTCCAACGACCCGTGGCCGAAAGGCACCTTCGTGGGGACCGTCAAGGGGTGGCAGAAGTTGTGGTTCTATGTCACAGAGCCCCGCGATGCTGCCTGGGCCGCGGCTCCCGAATTCAAATCCGGGGCCCTAATGCGGCTTACCTCCTCGCAAGAGAAGGGCCTGGATTGGTCTTCGTCAGACGAGCTAACAGCGCTTCAGACGCGCATCAGGAGCATGATGGACAAGAATGTCAAGCTTGTCGATGTGATTCAGGTGATGCTAATTCGCCGGATCCTTCCACGCCAGAATCGGGCTGGCCATCTATGGGAGTTTGATCCGGCCGAGCACAAGACCTTGCGACAATTCTTCAGAACTATGCACAAAGATATCTGGAAGGTGCTCTTCAAGGCCAACGAGACGTGGACGGAGACAACTGAGGACCGCGGGCACGACCTGGCCCATCCCGCCAGTTCGGTAAGTTTTCCATCCTTCAAGGCATATCCCTTTCCTGCTTGCTCAAGGAGGATCTCCCAACTTCCCTATTTGCCTTTTCAGGGTTGGACAAAGAAGGCGGAGCGGATTCGGTGTTCGGCTCCGCTGCCCGAGGAACCAGCCATCCTGCTTTTGACGAAGATGCTGGTTCCGGCGCCCTACGTGGCACCGAAGAAGAAGGCCAAGAAGAAGGCCAAGGGGACTAGAGGAGGCCTCCGTCCCAAGGGTACTTCGGACATGGCGTCCGAAGATGCCGAAACTCACTCCGCAGCCAAAGACGACGACGAGGAGGAAGAGGATGAAGAAAGAAACTTCCCCTTCCCCGAGGGGGAAAATAAGAGGGCGGCCTCCACAAATCTGGAAGCGGAGGCGTCTAAGAAGGGAAAAAGCTTCCCTCGTGGATAGCTCTGCGTGGGACGTCGATAGCAACCCAGAATGGCGCCCTCGAGATAAGCCCCTGGCCGAATCATGAGTATCCGAAGACCCTGACGCATTCATATATCCGCCTCTTTACTTCATAATTTTGCACTCGCAGTCCGGCTCGTTCCGCCCTTGAGCGATCCTCGTCTTCAAGGAACTCGCTGGACCCGAAGGTGATGGACAACGGGTCCCTTCCGACGGCCTCCTCTCCCAGGGCCATGGATGACACCGAGGTGTTGTCCCGAAGGATCTCTAGCCAGGGAGAGACGCAGGAGGCCGTCAGGACGGCGCCAGAGGGCGAGACCTCGGCCGCCGGACACATGGCGGAGCAGATCCCCATGGAGACTGGCGATGGGGGCCATGTCCAATTCGGCCCCAGCCAAATACGGTCCCGAAGACCTATACGGCTCTGGAATCCGGCAATCAGCCTCCTTCATCGGAAGGAGGTGCGCCCACTCAGCCGGTGACGTCTGTCCAACCAGAGGCGCCGGATACTCTACTGGAAGCGCTGCGAAATGCTTCCATCATTGAGGAACACCGTACCCTTATGGGTGCGGTGATTGAGAAGATTCAGTCTGCGAAGAGCGGACTGACCAAAGCCTTCGCAAGCATTTTAACAGGCTTTGAGGTTAGCAATGCAATTTTGTGAAAATAAAGTCACAGTATAGGCAGTAGCCCCTGAGACTCTGTTCGGGGTTCAGAAAGAAAAGCCAAACAGAGGATCAAGTAGTCTTTCGCAGGAGACTAACCATGTGTGTCTATGTGAATTAGTAGGCGTCGCTGCTAGCTGCGACTTCTCATGCTGTCGAAGTCTCCGGACTGAAGCAGAGGCTGGAGCAGACCGAGGAAGAGCTCGGTCGTGCAAAAAAGCAGCTGGAGGATATCCAAGGTATGCAATGATCTTGTGTATGTCCGGAAGGGATGAATGATGTGAGCTAATCATAGTGCCATGACATTTATTAGGGGCGGCGGCTAAAGTGGAGCCCCTCGAGAAGGCGCTGGCAGAGGCCAAGGAGAGAGCGGCAAAGGAACAAGCCGCTCGTGAAAACCACGAGGCCAAGGTTAGTGAGGTGCAATAGGAGCTCCATGATGCTGTGCAGAAATGCGAGCCCTTGGAGTGCCAGAATGCGGACCAAGAGTCTGAACTCGCTGAGGCCCGCCAAAGTGCGCAAGAGGCCCGGACCGAAGCCCAAGGATCCCTCCAAGAAATCCAAGAGGCCAAGAAAATCGCGGCGGGTAAGGCTTTCATTATGCAAAGCAAGTATGTGAAGAAGAAGTATCTCTTACTGACCCGGATTTGGAGTTCTCCAGGGGTGTTTGTGGATCTGCCGCGTAGTGTTTCTAATGCTACGGAATTCTTCCAAGCCGAAGAGGGGAGCTCAACGGAGAAGCTGTTCTGGTCGCAATACCTTGTGCCAGAACATCCGCTGCCCTTTTGCGACCAGCTAAAACAGCTGGTCGAGCTGCATAGGGTGGCTGAACTAGCCATGAAGGATTTAATAATCCAGTTGTGGCTTGTAGAAGCCCTACCCGGCAGCTACTTCGGACTCATGAAGCGGCTGGTCAATGCATGTCCTCGGCTTGACGCCATCAAGTGGTCGGTTTGCATAGAAGGTGCACGGATGGCCTTCGCCCATGTCAAGATACAGTGGGCGAAGATGGACGCCGTCAAGCTTGCGGCAGAAGGATCGCCCGAGGGCAAGGAGCACCGCACGCCCAAGCGGTATTTTGGGGATGTTCTGAAGGGATCCCGCATTGTGGCAGAACAATGTACTAAGGACATTATGGTTGAATGAATACATTCATGTTACCCCGTCTTGTATGATGAAAACAAGGCTTGATATGTAATATAATGCTTTGCTATTTGTTTATTTAAAGTTTTACCTCCTGTGCGGCCGTTTTATCAAGTCTGAGAGTTGGCCACTCGTCGGCTTCAGCCCCCATGTAGGTAGTACGGGGGTGTTCCAGATGAATCTAAACACTCTTTATCCAAGAGTTTGGTCCTTAAAGGAGGTGTTTAGCGCAACGAACCAGGCAATCAGACTATGTGGCTTTATCACCCTCACTTAGCCATAGGAGTTTGACAATAAAAATGTAGGCACGACCCCTAGTATCCGAACTAGGGTGCTGTAAACACCTGATCGGATAAGAACCGATTCGTCGCATAATGCGGGAAAAATCACTAAAGATTTGAAACCTCTGAAGAGCTGACTGGCTCACGCCGCATCATGACAGTCAGTTTTTGGCTTTCTCTACTAAGGTGCTCATCCGGATAAACCAGGACACAATTGCAGTAGTTCTCCCTTTACTACCCTAGCCGATATAGCGGAACGTAAGGTAGTAAGCACAGGAGCCGGGCAACCCAACTATTGACCGAAGACATGATTCGGAGCCAATGCATATAATGCTAAATTCGGGGTGGCGAACTATACTGTAAAAGTGTTCGGACTTGTTGCCATAGTGTGGGGCGCAATAAAGCCCCTGGCAAATTGTGGCGTACCAAGGTGTACAGATGCAAATTAAAATAGCGAAATAAAAAATAAAGTAGTAACCTAGTGCCACATATGTTGGGCCACAAACTATTTCCATTATAATTTTGATTAATACGTCAAAGCATACTTGAACAAAAAGTGCAATAAGCAACAGTGGCTATTTAACATGCCAAGACCAAGGGGGAGCTGCGTACGGGTCCTGAAAACGGGTAGAATGATCGCCAAGAAGGACATCTAGAGATTCCCCCATACGTCTGTGCTACTTGTCACCTTGGTGTATCCATCCTTCGAAAAGACCAATTAATCAGGCCGTCGCGAGGGTCCTATGAAAAGAAACCTAAAAAAAGATAAAAGGAAAAGTAAGCGTATGTGTGTCCCGAGAAGGTCGAGCCGTATTGTGGATCACATTATGGTTATGACTCCATATCTGCCCATGGAATTTTTAGTGCGTAGTTATGTACGCACAGTACGTATGCCGCCACTTGGTCGGGACTGAGAGGGAGGTCGAATTGCTAATCGAGCTCCTGACGAGCTGGACTGTCCTGCCACAGAGTAGTCCAGACTCGTTTGACAATGTTCGGGCCGCCGAATTAAGGTTCTGGTTGCTAAGGCTGCTCTGTACCTCTGCTGCCAGGGCAACAGTGTGCTCCTCAGTACGGAGCGAGCGCTCCGTGTTTCCATTTACGGTTATGACACCGCGTGGTCCGGGCATCTTGAGCTTGAGATAAGCAAAGTGCGGCACTGCATTGAATCGGGCAAACGCGGTTCGTCCGAGCAATGCATGATAACGGCTGCGGAAGGGGACGATATTGAAGATTAACACTTCGCTTCAGAAGTTGTCCGGAGATCCGAAGACGACCTCCAATGTGATTGAGCCCGAGCAGCGGACCTTTACACCTGGTATAACTCCTTTAAAGGTAGTTTTGGTGGGCCTGATCCTTGATGGGTCGATGCCCATTTTGCGCACTGTATCCTGATAGAGCAGGTTTAGGCTGCTGCCACCATCCATGAGGACTCGTGTGAGGTGGAATCCATCAATTATTGGGTCGAGGACCAGTGCGGCTGAGCCGCCATGACGGATATTGTTTGGATGGTCCCTGTGATCAAAGGTGATCGGGCATGACAACCATGGGTTGAATTTTGGGGCGTCTGGCTCTATCGCATAGACGTCCCTGAGCACACGCTTGCGCTCCCTGTTGGGGATATGGGTAGCGTATATCATGTTCACCGTTCTGATTTGAGGGGGAAACTTCTTCTGTCCCCCTGTGTTCGGTGGACGGGGCTCCTCATTGTCATTCTCTCTTTCCGACCCCTTCTCCTTGTCTTCGGCATTTAACTTGCCGGCCTGTTTGAAGACCCAACAACTCTGGTGAGTATGATTGGCTGGTTTATCAGGGGTGCCATGGATCTGACATGGACGATCGAGTATGCGGTCTAGGCTAGAAGGGCCTTGATTATTCCTTTTATTTGGCTTCTTACCCTGTCCAGACTTGGAGCCACTGAATCCAGCGTTGACCGCCGTGTCATCGGTATTATCACCGTTGCTTCGATGCTTGTGCCTGTTGTGTCGGGGCTTGCCGTTGCTATTTGTGGCTTCCGAAGTGCCAGGTTCGCTTGCATTGTTATTGCTATGGGCTAGCTAGCTATCTTTGCCTACGCAAAAGCAGGTCATAAGCGCCGTGAGGGCTTCCATTGACTTCGGCTTTTCTTGGCCGAGATGTCAGGCGAGCCATTTGTCCCAGATGCTATGTTTAAAGGCTGCTAGGGCTTCGGCATCCGGACAGTCGACGATCTGGTTCTTTTTAGTTAGGAACCTAGTCTAGAATTTCCTGGCTGACTCTCCGAGTTATTGAATTATGTGACTTAAGTCGTCGGCATCCGGAGGTCGAACGTATGTACCTTGGAAGTTGTCAATGAAGGCTTCTTCCAAGTCCTCCCAGCTCCCAATGGAGTTTTTGGGCAGGCTATTCAGCTAGTGCCGGGCTGGCCCCTTGAGTTTTAGGGGAGGTATTTGATGGCATGAAGATCATCGCCGTGGGCCATATGAATATGGAGAATGAAGTCTTCAATCCATACCATGGGGTCTGTGGTTCCATCATATGATTCGATATTCACGGGTTCGAACCCTTTTGGGAATTCATGTTCCATGACTTCATCAGTGAAGTAGAGAGGCTGTGCGGCGCCTCTATATCGGGCCAGTTCATGACATAGTTTGGATGGAGTCCGTCTACGGTTTTCGGCTCGGACGTAATTGTGCTTGCATGCTTGGCTTGATAGCCGTCGTCGCGTGTCGGGGCGCGCCCCCGCGATCCGTAGATCGATCTGGCCGGACCCGCTTTATTCTTTAGGTCCTGCCGCAGGTCATACGTATATGCCCGAGCTGTTTTATCCCTGCCTTTACAACGGGGTAGTATGGGCTGGTGTTCGGCCTGGGTTGCCGCTTTATCCCGGCCATGTGGTGGTCGGTCGGCCGCATTGTGCGCTGATGGCACGGGCTCCAGCGCTCGTCATTGAATTGAGGTAGTAATTTGTGCTTCGGGTAACTTTTAAATGGTCGCTCGAGGCCGTATTCCTCGGCTGTCAGGATGTTATTCCATCTATCATTAAGCAGATCTTGATCAGCCTAAGGCTGTTGCTGCTTCTTTTTCAAGCTCCTGGCAGTGGCTATTAGCCGACGCTTAAAGCGCTCCTGTTCGAGAGGTTTCTTAGGCACGATAAAATCCTCGTCGCCGAGGCTCACCTCATCCTCGGAGAGTGGAAGATAATTACTGTCCTCCGAGTCTTCGTGTACGACCTATTCATCAGGGCTGACTCGCCCATCTTCCCGTTTGTCCTGTTCTGAAGTTGGCTGAACGAGGTCTTCGTTGTCTCGGGCATTGTATAGAGTATTTTTTTCTCCTATGCCGGTGTTTCTGTCTTTTTCACGGTGTGATTTAGAGTGGCGTCACTGTCGTTTGCGCTTTGGCTGTATCTCAGGAGGTTTGTCTTCCACTGGGTCTTCTTTGTCGTTGCCGTTGATTTCTTTTTGTGTGTCCACCATGTACAGGTCGTAGGAGGAGGTGGTCGTCCAGCGCCGGTAAATGGCGGGTTTTGGGCCTGCTCCTCTTCAGCATCGTCGTCCATACCGTCGATGTCTCTGGAGTCGTAGTCGAGCATGTTGGTTTGATCTTCGACAGTGGCTATTAAGTGGGGGGTGGGTGGGAAGCGAAATTCCCCTTTATCAGCCCCCAGCTCAAACCGGATATAATTCGGCTGTGAGTCCCCTTCTAAAGAGAGGGTTTTTAATGAGTTTAGCACATCACCTAAAGGTGAGTGCCGGAAGATGTCCGCGGAACTGAATCTGACGACCGGCGCCTGGTAAGGCTCGGCGGACGCGTATGCACGTAGTTTGGAACCAGTGACCGGAGATGAGTCCGGGGGTCCGGTGATGCAGACCCCGGTCGAAGTTGGGTCTAAGCGCGACTCCAACGCCGTTGTGTCTGTGTGCGGCTCCAACGCCGCTGAGTCTACGGCTTCCCTGGCGGGGTTGAGCTTCTCGTCTTCGGGTGGCGCAAGCCGCTCCGGATCTAGGGCCATAGCGCTTACAGGCGCGATCTCTTGTGTATGGTCCAATGACAGATTTAGGCCATGTTCATCGTGGTGGCAGGGAGCGGCTGCCATGGGCTCAAATCCGTCTAAGATCAAGTCTCCGCGGATATCAGCGATGTAGTTCAAGCTTCCAAACCTGACCTAACGGCCAGGGGCATAGCCGTCGATCTGCTCTAGATGGCCAAGCGAGTTGGCCCGCAGTGCGAAGCCACCAAATATGAAGATCTGGCCAAGGAGAAAGACACCCCCTGGCAACGTTGTTGTAGATGATGGACGGGGCCATCAAACCTTCTGACAATGTCACAACAGAACTCTCAATGAAAGCACCAATGTCGGTGTCAAAACCGGTGGATCTCGGGTAGGGGGTCCCGAACTGTGCGTCTGAGGTTGATGTTAACAGGAGACAGGGGACACGATGTTTACCCAGGTTTAGGCCCTCTTGATGGAGGTAAAACCCTACGTCTTGCTTGATTAATATCGATGAGTATAGGGGTTACAACTTTTGATCTACCACAAGATCGTAATGGCTAAAACCCTAAAAGTCTAGCCTATGTGATTATGATTGTCCCTACGGACTAAACCCTCCAGTTTATATAGACACCGGAGGGGACTAGGGTTATACAAAGTCGGTTACAGAGAAAGGAATCTTCATATCCGAACGCCAAGCTTGCCATCCACGCCAAGGAGAGTCCCATCCGAACACAGGTAAGAGTCTTCAATCTTGTATCTTCATGGCCGAACAGTCCGGCCCATGTCCAACAAGCCGGACGCCTGAGGACCCCTTAGTCCTGGACTCCCTCAGGGGGCTACTGGCATATATCTATTAAACTGGCACAAACTATTACCTGCATATCCCTTGAAAACAGTTGAGTAACTCCAGCAAGTCCATCTCGGGCGGCTCGGATATATGCATCCACGGAGTTAAGGGCAGTAAATTCCTGCACAAAAAAAGCTGTAGCGCGCATAGCCTCTTTTAGTCATTGATGATTCATCACACTCTCCACCTCGGAATTTGTGACAGATACGTCACCCGAATCCTCGGAGGAGGTTGATCTGGCATTGCTTCCGCATTAGCTCTTGTCCTGGTTGACGAGTCCGGCGCCGGAATAGCTGATGCTCGGCTAGCAGGGCGTTTGGACACAGTTTGCCATGTGCCCCTCCTGAAATATGATGAGAGGAGAAATGTAACAATATGATCTCATGCCTAGGCACATGTCAAAGTACATAGCTCTTTGAAGAAGGAGGAGGCTCGACGGCGCTCCTGATCTCCTTACATTTTGAAGCCTCCCCCCGCGTAGATGCTGCCTTCCTAGAGTCCGCCCGTGATGGAGTGTGGCACGTTGAGCGCCGATCCTATAAAACACAACTCAGTGTGAGGGGTGAGACGCAGGCGCCCCCCTCTTTCTAAGATGATTTCCGAATACTTACAATGGAGAAAGGGAAAATGCATGGGTAGTCGGGCATGATAGCCACTTCCGAGCCGTCAAGGCTCACTTGATAAAAGACTCCACAATCAAACTGTATGAATATATCGGGATCCTCATGGAAGCCGGGGTCTTCGTTGCAAGCATAATCCTCTGGTTGTGGGGAGGGGCAATGAATATTCCTGACCACCATCCTCCATGTCTGCTTTAAGAAAACCAGAACAATTTAATTAGAATACCTCGACAACGAGGTAGAACATTGCTGATAATCAAAAACTTACCCATTCAATGGGGTTATACATGGAGAAACCTTCCCAACAATTTAAATGGATTAAGTCTTCTTCCCCCCTTATAAAGATTGGCCAGGATGATGGCTAGTTCAGTTGGGGTATCCGGGCCCTTGCGCCTATAACGAGACGCGTCGTCCTCTCCGTTGTAACACCATAAAGGGGTCTCTCTGGACTGGAGGGGAAGGATACGTGCTTTATCGCAATTGAGGCTCCGGGGGTTTGGAATGAGCAAGTAATCTGACCTTGCTGACCAACCTCTTCACTTCCGCACTGTCTTCATCTTTGGGACTCCGGGGGTGCCAATTGAGGCTCTTCTTCAAAGGAGCACTGGAAAATTCAGGGAGTCCACGCGAACTGGGTCCGGAAGGGGAACATCGTCAATATAAAACCATTCCGAAGACCATTCTTTGGGTACCTCCTTGCGAGTTCCGAGAAGGTAACCTGATCCGGCTACGCGCCATACTTCGGCGCCGCCCACTTCAAATATGGACCCCCCTCGATGACGAGGGACGAGGCAAAAGAACTTTCTCCATAGTTCAAAATGAGCATGGCAGCCTAAAACACTTCGCAGAGAGCGACAAAACCCGAGATGTGCAGGATAGAACCTGGCATGAGGTTGTGTAGTTGGATCCCGTAGAATTCCAGTAGACCTCTGAGAAAGGGGTGGATTGGAAATCCTAAGCCTTGCAGGAGAAACAAGATGAAGCACACCCTCTCCTCCTTATTGGGGTTGGGGAAATTCTCTGCCAGCACATCATTGCTAATCGAGGCCAATCCCGCTCACACAGGGACTAGATCTGCGAGAGCTAGAGGTGAGACACTGAGCAACTTCGCCAATCACCCTCTTGAGGGCCATGTGGGCGTGAGGAAGAGCTAGGGGCGCTCGCCATGCTTTGAAGTTTTTCGTGGTTTGCTCCTATGCTGTTTGCACGATGTGGGATGGCATTTGGGGGATCTAACCTCCTTATATAAATGCCGCCCGCGCCTGATAAGGGGGTTATTTGTAAAAATTATGGACTGTTCACATTCGCCCGGTGTGTGGAAATCAAGGCGACAACAGTAAGGAATCATAAAGGCAGAACATGGAGGTCAAAGTCGAAGACATAAGCCAGATACTACATCGTCATTGAAGGCAAGTTCGGGGGCTACTGAGGGAGTCCTGGATTTGGGGGTCCTTAGGTGACCGGCCTGTTCGATATGGGCCGGACTGATGGGCCATGAAGATAAAACAGAATACTATCCCCCGTGTTTGGGAGGGACTCCTGTATGCGTGGACGGCAAGTTTGGTGTTCGGATGTATTATTTCCTTCTTCTACGATCTGACTCTGTACAACCCTAGGCCCCTCCGGTGTGTATAAACCGTGGGGTTTAGTCCGTAGAGACGATCAGAATAATCATAGGCTAGATAGCTAGGGTTTAGCCATTACGGTCTTGAGGTAGATCAACTCTTGTAACCCTTATACTCGTCGAATACAATCAAGCAGGTAATAGGGTTTTACCTCCTTTAAGAGGGCCCAAACCTGGGTAAACATCGTGTCTCTATTGTTCCCTATTACCATTGATCCTTAGACTCACAGCTTGGCCCCCCTACCTGAGATCTGCCGGTTTTGACACCGACACTCCCCAGCTCCCTTCTCATGATAGCGGACTATGTACCTAGAGTACATAACTTTGCACTAAGACTCCATGGGGGCTTGGGGAGCATAAAAAGCAAGGGGTGTGTTATCTCGTCTCAGTCGAATACATCCAACGCCTGGCGATCTCATCGACACAATAAAGGCTCGCTAGGAAGTACATTTCGGCAGCGTCAGGCTATCACTATGGCCCTAGCCTCATAAGGGGCCCCGCATTCAGGATGCGTCAAGCATAGCCCACGCAGAGTAATTAGCCATCCTCACACCCCTTTGTCTCTACAAGGCGGAGCTGGTCAACAACACGGAGGTGCAGACGTGAGGCAGGGAATAGACATGGGTCAACCGCCCGGTTCATTAAAGCCCTGTAACATCCTTCATCTTTTTTGAGTTTTTTTTGCATACTCTCTGTATCGTTTATGGTTCTTCCATGTAAAAAACAACTCGACACTTATGATCGAGCTTCGTGAATGATAAAACAGACCTTTTTCGGTCCTAGTACAACCTTGAGTGTCATTTTTTCATTCTTTGGCCTTTCACCTCATAGCAATACATACTTCAACCGGGGGCTTGGACTTAGAGCCGAGTCTATGATAAGTCCAAAAAATTGTTCGGCGTCTCAGATGCAGTGTTATATGCATTAGTGATGAATTGTGATTCTGGTCAATGATTGGGTTGCCCGACTGCTGTATTTGCCTCCTATGTTCAGCTATGCTCAGTTAGGAGTGTAAAGGGAGAACCACAATGATTGCAGTTCCAGCTCGAATGGTCAAGTGCCTCAGTGGATAAAGCCGAAAATCGACCACCACAATAAAGCACAAGTTGGTCGGCAATCCAAAGATAGTGTCAAACTAAAAGACGCTAGGGGTTACGCCGTGATAAACAAAGGGTCCTTGTCACAAGGACCGAGGTGTAAAGACAAGCGCATCTTGGCTGAGCCAATCACCACTTCACCAGGGGTTAGTTAAACTATCCCACATATCGAGCTCCTATGACTAAGTGAAAGTTATCAAGCCATTGAAGTTTGATTGCCTAGTTTCTCTAAACACGCCACCACCTTTGGGCCCCGAGACGTCGGCTACGTTTTATAGAAACACCCCACATAGCATCTACGTGGGGGCTGAAGCCGATGAGTAGCCACTTTCATATTTATGAATTGTCGCAAAGGAACAATAAATAACACATCAGATAAAAACGATCATTTAAAAAGATAACTTGTTTTATACACATTCCTCCTCGCCATACCAAGGGAAAAATCATAACTTTAGTTATGCCTTGCTACATTTGACCTCGGTCACCCTAGCACCTTCATGCACCTCTGCGAGAAACTATTTTGGAGTCTGATCTTTTCCTGCTGGAGGACCAGAGGCAATGTCTAGCGGCTTGATCTTCGGGAAATGCACCATTGTAGACGCATACGCCCTTTCCGCCCCCACTACTAGGGAAAAGCCTAGCAGTAGCGCGGGTTTTTGGCTTACCAGTAGCGCGGGTGACAGTGCTACTGCTATGGCGCTACATCTAAAGGTTAGCAGTAGCATGGGTTTAACCGTGCTACTACTATATCCACTTAGTAGTAGTGCTTCCTGAGAAGGGCGCTACTGGTAATTACTAGTATTGTGTCTCGTTGCCCGTGCTACTACTATTATTCCGTATTCTATTTCTTTTTTATTTCATGTCGTATTCATACACCTTTATACAAGTTTTCATACAGTAGCAATTTAGAGATTCTTTTTACATCATAATGAGTTATTACATCACTAGGTGAAAGAACCGTGGACTAGTTTCAAGTGGATGTCCATCCACTTGAAACTAATCCGCGGTTCTTTCACCCAATGATATAATAAATATCATCATCATCATCATATCATTAATAACTTATCATCATAATACATCATTGTCATATAAGACCTCCTCATGATCATCATTTTCATCAATGAGACATCATATAGAAAGTTGGTCACTAGTCATAATCACAACTCCTCCTCCTCATCATCAACTCTAACACATTCTAGCACATAATAACAGAGTGTACCTAGGACCTACTTCTCTCTCATAGGACCTACTACCCTCTCTTAGGTAAAATTGCATAAAACAAGATAGGCCCTGACTCTCCATTATGAAGAATGGAGATTATCCTGTCTCCAATTCTTGCCCTTCGCACAATGTTGCTTCCAAGTAGCTCCCTACGATTGACCATACATTTTTTCCAATCTTTGATTGTCATGTCTTCATTGATTTTAGAAATCTGGTTTGAATAGGAGTGATTCGTAGGATGACCTGGCCGTAAGTTCAAAACATCAAGGCGACCTTTCTGAAACATCAGATGAGGCACACAATCCTTTGGGATTTTCTGTTGAAAAACATAGTAATAACTTCATAGTTAGCAATGTAGTTGAGTTTTAGAAGAATTTATGCAAAAGATGCACAGATGTCGTAATATAAAAAATCTTACCATGACATCTCCATGGATGTTACCATAGTTCAACATGTGCACTAGTGGCACGTATTGACCATAATGTGGATGAGTTTGATAATAGATATTGTAATTCTCAAGATCAGTAATAAATGAGATCAGATGATTTTTCTCCTGATAAATTAATTCTGAGGCATCGATGTAGTAGGTTCTGTCTACCATCTTCCGCACATTCTTGGAAGAATGAAAATAAGCTATCAATGGAAATAAGCTGTCAACTATTTTGAAATAAACAATATAAATTACTTAATAACTATGTTTGAGAAACTCACATAGCCGTAGAATCGGAAGCGTATCAACAAGGACCCAAATGTCCATATTGTCTTGGGCGATGTCAGGATCACCAAGATCCATGGTGACAAGCATACCCTCATGAAAATCATACATCTTGCAAAGTGCTTCCCAATTCGGGGAACCAAAATGGGGATACGCTCTCAGAATTGTGTAGATTTACATCAAAATCCATACCATGATGGGTCCTTCGGTGATTTTTCTTTGTTTCCATACATTCACGATCTTCAAAATCCATCCTCTCCAAGACATAGTGTCTTGCATGGCATGGGATAAGCTAGTCGAATTGTAAAAGACAAAAATTACATGTTGAAGTAGTAGAAGTTGTGCTTAATTACGAAACAAACACTTGTCGTCGTTGCGTATCATTTCAACATCAGAGGTCTCCTGGAGCTTAATGCCGAAGCGCCGACCTTCGTCTAGGTGAGGCCTGTCACACAGACCCCGGTCGTCGTTGCACCAGTCGCACTCCCCCAGGAGACTTTCGTCGTCCGATGATGACTTTTCCTATGTTCATAATTCAAAGATTAAACTTGTACAATTAAATATATTTACTACAAAAACTAAATTAGATCATTATTATTCATCACGGGTTGACTATCGGTCTATCGAGTCTTTTCTTGAAAACTGTCAGCTCACATGGTGTATGCATTCGACCGTTGGTGATGGTCGCTCCTCCTTTCGTACCCAAGTGCATTACACTAAAATGTCTAGCACAGGGGAATGAAGGAGAAGCGACCCCCACGACAATAGTCGGGATTCTTCGTCCTCTCATATATGGTGGAGACTCTCCCTCACTGATTCCTCTCTGACCTTTGCGACTGTCGGTGATGGTCATTCCTCCCTTCCTTCCCGTGCATTACCAAAAGGTCTATCATGAGAAAGAAGAGGAGGAATGACCCCCACGACAACAGTCAACATTCTTCTTCTCTCATGTATGGTGGAATCCCGACAAACTTAAAGTCAACCCAAAATGTCTTTCAATTATCTCCAATTTGAGCATTCAATTATCTCCAATTTTAGTATTCAAATTAGCATACATTCAAACTAAATCATCTCTTGCGTCCGTACATTATCGAATATTATCACTAATACATCTCGAATAGTATCGTATATATAACATCACTAATATAGCTAGAACCCTAGCGAATGACGGGTATCGGCGCGGGCGATGGACACCCAAAGAGAAGGAACCATCACAGGATCATAGCTCCTGTGAAATCCCCGAAGAACCTACTAGGTATTGGAGAACCTGCCCTCCAACGCAACCATGTAGCGACAGACGTGCTCATCCTCCTTGCTGACACGGTAACGTACCACCTCTACGGTGGACGAAAGCCTCTGCACTGTCAATGGCCCACTCGACTGCCACCAAAGAAGGTCTGGGTCGACGACGGGCTACCTCCTCACCAAGCTGCGCGCCCCGGAAGGTAGCACCTCCCAGTACCAGCCCGGCGGAGCCCAATCCTGGACATGGCCCCTCTGATCAAGTAGGCCTCCTCCATCAAGTCGACGACAAGGATGCGGGATAGACATCGTCAATGTCGAGAACAAATGCTTAATTCTGAAAACAAAATTCATAAACACTTTGCGACATAGCGAGCAATGACATAGAAAAAATGCCCTATGTTTTACCAAAATATCATTGAATTCCCATTCTGGCAAATTACAAGAAATCGATATGTCCTACATTGTAGCACAAGTCATGCTAAAATTCATGAAAAAAATTTGGCATGGCCTTTGCTAAAAACAGGACATATCGAGCGCATGAAATATGCCGGAACGGAAACGAATCAACATTCTGGCAAAACATAGGCCACTCGGAGGTACATTGCAAACAAGAACACCAAGACATCCTCTATATTCAGAATGCATCATCATCGACATCAATGACATGGCGACTAGCACTAGCATTTTCATCATCGACATATACAACACATTATCATCTATATCAACAACATGGGGATTTTGCTATTCTCACCTAGAGGTCTTAGGGGGTCGGCGATGGGGACGACTGGGGGATGAGGCAGGGGCAAATACTTGATTTCTGCATAAACTAAATATAAACTAAATATATTCTATCAACATGTATCTGATAGTATTAACAAATATGACATGTCATTCTACCAAATGAGTAAATAGTTTCAGTATCACGAGAAACTATCAACTATGTCTAAAAATAATATACTAAAAACCTAGTAATAATTCAGTTAAGTAGAAACTATCAACTAAACCCTAGAAACCATCCTAAATCAAAGTGTTATATATGACCAGAGGCTTATATCAACTAAAAACTATCAACTATGTCTAAATTTTTACTAATCAGTTAATCATACTAAATCAAAATTGTTATATATCAACTACAAACTATTAAGTAAATCAAAATGTTGCATATCAACAAGAAAATATCAACTAGCCTACTAAATCAAAATGTAGCGGGTAGGAGGGGGTTGTGGATGGAGGAGGGAGGAGGGAGAAGGAGGGGCGACAGGAAGAGGGAGGAGGAAGGAGGACGGAGGAGGAAGGCGGAGCGAGGAGGGGCCGGCCGGCGGTGAATGGAGGAGTTGAGGGAGGACAGACAATGAGGGGTGGGGAGGATGGAGGACGGAGGAGGAGGGGTGGGGAGGAGGGAAGACGGAGGAGGAGGGGCGGGGAGGAGGGAGGAGGGGGAGGATTACCGAGTCCAGGGAGGAGGAGGAGGTGACTGCGGTGTAGAGGAAGGAGGGGTAGGCGACGACAGCCGGTGGGGGAGGACCAGCACGGGGGGGTTGAGGGAGGGAGTGAGTGAGTGCGAGTGTGAGTGGAGAGAGGAGAGTGAGGGGCGGCCGGTTGGGGAAGATATAATGGCTTATAAGTAGCGCGCCTTAAGGAAACGCGCTACTGCTAAAAGCCCTAGCAGTAGCGCCTTTCAGCCAAGAAGCGCTACTGCTATGCTCGTAGCAGTAGCGCCTTCTGATAAAACACGCTACTGCTATGTCTAAGCATGTAAAAATAAACATAAAAAATACATTGATCATCAATGATCTTTTTGTGTACAATCTGAATTGTCAAGATGAGTCCTCACTGGTTTAGAAACCGGAGAAGACTCATATTGCGACCATAAATTCTACACATAGAGTTCAATGAAGACCAAGTGGTTGTGATAGTTCAAGAAGTAACATATTTAAGGTGGTAAAAACCATGTTCGCGGAGCGAGGTGGGACTAAATTTAGGTGCAAGGAGTGGAGTAAACTTATCAGTAGCGAGCATTGTCAAAAGGCTCTACTGCTAGGATCAATAGCAGTAGCGTTATTTGGAATAAGGCGCTACTGCTATAACTAGCTTGGCGGCGAGGTCGTGGCAATTATAGCAGTAGCGCGGCTTAGTACAGGCGCGCTACTGATATATTTATTTCAGCAACGCATTTTGTTGACACGCGCTACTGCTAGATAGCAGCAACGTCTTATTTTAGAGCGTGCTGCTGGTAAGATTATGTGTATACATGAAAGTGCGTTATATCGACTAGAGGGGGGGGTGAAAAGGCGATTTCTATGTAAGTCTTCAAAACGTGAGAGTTATGAAGACAAACAGTGAAGATTATGCCTATTACTAAGCAGCGGAAGTTAGATTACACTAGGGCAGCCATGGTCATGTATTCAATTGAGTGAAAGCACAATGACAAACAGCTTCAGTGTAATAAGGATCAGGTAGGAAGAAGTTATGAAGCCAAACAGATCATACATTCATGTTGTGAAGATAAAAGATAAAGCAAGCATGCAATGGCTTCACAATGAATAACAGTAAGTCAAAGGAAGTGAAGATGAAACCGGTGACACGTTGAAGACAATGATTTGTTGGATCAGTTCCAGTTGTTGTGACAACTGTACGTCTGGTTGGAGCGGCTAGGTATTTAAACCAAAGGACACACAGTCCCGGACACCCAGTCAAGGACACTTAGTCCAAGACACCCAGTCCTCACCGTATTCTCCTTGAACTAAGGTCACACAGACCTTGTCCGATCACTCGTGGTAAGTCTTCAGGCGACTTCCAAACCTTCACAGACTTCGTTCACTGGCAATCCACAATTTCTCTTGGATGCTCTGAACGCGACGCCTAACCGTCTGGAGGATGCACAGTCCTCAAGTGTAATAAGTCTTCAGATCACTCAGACACGAAGACTTAAGTGATGCCCAATTTACTCTGGCTCTGGGTGGTTAGGGCTTTTCTCCTCGCTAGGAATTTTCTCTCAAAGGCTTCGAGGTGGGTTGCTCTCAAACGACAAAAGCCGTGCACTGAAATCTGAGCAGCCAACTGTTTATGGTTGTGGGGGTGGGCTATTTATAGCCACTTGGCAACCCGACCTGATTTGTCCGAAATGACCCTGGGTCACTAAGGAACTGACACGTGTACCAACGGTCGAATTTTGAACTCACACGGCAACTTTACTTGGGCTACAAGTAAAGCTGACTTGTCTGACTCTGGACAAGATTTGCTCTCATAGTCTTCGCTCGAAGACATAGGATTTGAATTAGGCATCACTTCAGTCATTCTGACTGGTTCTCTTGGACCCCACTTAACAGTACGGTGGTTCCTATGACACAACATGAAAGAAATAAAACTACGAAGGATCTAAGTCTTCGAGTTCCATAAGCTTCATAGGGAGTCTTCTCATGTCATTGTCTTCAATATGAATATCTTCATAAACCACCATTGTCTTCAATGTCTTCGTACATTTTTAGGGGTCATCTCTGGTAGTGAAACCGAATCAATGAGGGACTTCTACCTGTGTTTTCCTGCAATTCTCACAAACACATTAGTCCCTCAACTAGGTTTGTCGTCAATACTCCAAAACCAACTAGGGGTGGCACTAGATGCACTTACAATACACTACAAAAAGAGAGTTAAGCTTTCTTAACCACCCACATCTTCAAGGGTGGCTTAGAAGCAATAAGTCTAAGTGCAGCATCTGAGAATTTTGGCTTTGAAGCCCTAGCA
The DNA here is from genome assembly GCF_056163025.1 of Triticum urartu. Classification (NCBI taxonomy): domain Eukaryota; kingdom Viridiplantae; phylum Streptophyta; class Magnoliopsida; order Poales; family Poaceae; genus Triticum; species Triticum urartu. Next base: position 312,225,546 of record NC_141877.1, read on the forward strand.
AACAGTCTAGCAGGGGGACAATAATACTCATAGGAATAAGCAGAATAATTTTTGGTCATATGAACATGACGGTTCGATGAACCGCTCTCATATTCATATGCCTGAGTATGGTTTCCCTGCAAAACATTTGCGTTAGTATGAATCTGGTGAGTCCTCTGTCTGTATGAAGCCTTAGGACCATATGAAGCCTTTGGTCTGAGGTTTGTCTTCTTCAAGTGAGGTGTCAAGAAGACATTCACAGGAAGATTTTTTAGAAATGTTTTCGTAACCCAGATCTTCTTCAAAGGCGATCCATTCCTGCAGTTAGTACCAATGTACCTGGCAAATACTTCACCATTCTGACTCTTAAACAGTTTGTAGTTTGCATCAAAGGATTCATCAATGATAATAGGGTTAGCACAAGTGAAGCCAGATAGATTGGATGGATCTGCTGAGGATTCCTTTGCAGCAACCCATGTGGTTTTGGGGTACTGCTCAGGTTTCCAGTAAGATCCATCTGCATTAATTTTCCTCACGAACCCAACACCCTCTTTCCTAGGGTTTCGGTTCAGAATCTGCTTCTTAAGGACATAACATAGTGTCTGATGCCCTTTCATACTTTTGTACATTCCTGTTTCAAGCAATGTCTTCAACCTAGCATTCTCATCAGCAATAGCAGTGGTATCCTCAGGAGAGGGGTTAGTTACCACGTCAACAGTTGAAGATATTGCAACAGTAGTAGCAGTGGAACATTCAGCAACAGAATTAGCATTATCACGCTCAATGCATTTAAGACATGGTGGTTCAAATCCTTCCTGAGCGGGACTGATCTGTTCGGAGCGAAGTGACTCATTTTCCTTTTGAAGATCTTCATGATCCGCTCTCAACTTCTCAAGATCTTGCTTCTTTTGAAGATAATCATAGGAGAGCTTTTCATGAGTAGTTGAGAGAGTCTCAAGACGATCTTCAAGTTCCTGATACTTAACGTGAAGATTTTTTATGTCTTCAATTAAGGATTCAGAACGAGTCATTTCGGCACCCAACAGATCATCGCTTCTGTCTAACAGTTTTTGAATATGTTCCATAGCTTTCTGTTGTTCAGTTGCAATTTTAGCAAGTGTTCTGTAGCTAGGTTTTGAATCACATTTAGAGTCATCGTCACTAGATGTTTCATAGCGAGTAGTGCGTGTGTTTACCTTGGCACTGCGTGCCATGAAGCAGTAGGTAGGAGTGGAGTCATTCTTGTCATTTGCGTTGGTGTCGGTGATGCATTCATTGTCTTCAGTGTTGAAGATGGACTTGGCGACGTATGCTGTAGCCAGACTCGCAATGCCAGAATCAGACTCCTCCTCAGACTCCACCTCTATCTCCTCAGATGCGGACTCCTCCTCTGAATCCATCTCCTTTCCAACAAACGCACGTGCCTTGCCAGATGAGCTCTTCTTGTGTGATGAAGACTTTGATGAAGACTTGGACGAAGACTTTGAGTGTTTCTTCTTCTTCTTGTTGTCAGAATCATATTCCTTGCTCTCCTTCTTCCTTCTGTTCTCATTGTCCCACTGTGGACACTCAGAGATGAAGTGCCCAGTTTTCTTGCACTTGTGACATGTTTTCTTCTTGTTGAATTTTTGGAACTTCTTCACTAGCATTGCAAGTTCTCTTCCAATGTCTTCAGGATCATCAGAACTGCAGTCAGATTCTTCTTCAGATGAGGAGACAGCTTTTGCCTTCATGGCTCGAGTTCGCCCATAGTTTGGACCGTAGATATCTCTTTTCTCAGAAAGCTGAAACTCATGTGTGTTGAGCCTCTCAAGTATGTCAGACGGATCGAGTGTCTTGAAATCAGGACGTTCTTGAATCATCAGGGCCAGGATGTCAAACGAACTATCAAGTGATCTCAGCAGCGTCTTGACGATTTCATGTTTGGTGATCTCAGTGGCGCCGAGGGCTTGAAGCTCGTTTGTGATGTCAGTAAGTCTATCAAATGTGTGCTGGACATTCTCATTGTCATTTCGCTTGAAGCGGTTGAAGAGATTGCGAAGGACACTGATTCTTTGATCTCTCTGGGTTGAGATGCCTTCATTAACTTTGGAGAGCCAGTCCCAGACCAGTTTGGATGTCTTCAGGGCACTCACACGGCCATACTGTCCTTTGGTCAGATGACCACAGATGATATTCTTAGCAGTAGAGTCCAGTTGAACGAATTTCTTGACATCAGCAGCAGTGACACCTTCTCCAGCCTTGGGAACGCCGTTCTCGACGACAAACCATAGATCGACATCAATGGCTTCAAGATGCATGCGCATCTTATTCTTCCAGTAGGGATATTCAGTTCCATCAAAGACGGGGCAAGCAGCGGAGACTTTGATTATCCCTGCAGTCGACATAGCTAAAACTCCAGGTGGTTAAACCGAATCACACAGAACAAGGGAGCACCTTGCTTTGATATCAATTGAAAGTGCGTTATATCGACTAGAGGGGGGGTGAATAGGCGATTTTTATGGAAGTCTGCAAAACGTGAGAGTTATGAAGACAAACAGTGAAGATTATGCCTATTACTAAGCAGCGGAAGTTAGATTACACTAGGGCAGCCATGGTCATGTATTCAATTGAGTGAAAGCACAATGACAAACAGCTTCAGTGTAATAAGGATCAGGTAGGAAGAAGTTATGAAGCCAAACAGATCATACATTCATGTTGTGAAGATAAAAGATAAAGCAAGCATGCAATGGCTTCACAATGAATAACAGTAAGTCAAAGGAAGTGAAGATGAAACCGGTGACACGTTGAAGACAATGATTTGTTGGATCAGTTCCAGTTGCTGTGACAACTGTACGTCTGGTTGGAGCGGCTAGGTATTTAAACCAAAGGACACACAGTCCCGGACACCCAGTCAAGGACACTTAGTCCAAGACACCCAGTCCTCACCGTATTCTCCTTGAACTAAGGTCACACAGACCTTGTCCGATCACTCGTGGTAAGTCTTCAGGCGACTTCCAAACCTTCACAGACTTCGTTCACTGGCAATCCACAATTTCTCTTGGATGCTCTGAACGCGACGCCTAACCGTCTGGAGGATGCACAGTCCTCAAGTGTAATAAGTCTTCAGATCACTCAGACACGAAGACTTAAGTGATGCCCAATTTACTCTGGCTCTGGGTGGTTAGGGCTTTTCTCCTCGCTAGGAATTTTCTCTCAAAGGCTTCGAGGTGGGTTGCTCTCAAACGACAAAAGCCGTGCACTGAAATCTGAGCAGCCAACTGTTTATGGTTGTGGGGGTGGGCTATTTATAGCCACTTGGCAACCCGACCTGATTTGTCCGAAATGACCCTGGGTCACTAAGGAACTGACACGTGTACCAACGGTCGAATTTTGAACTCACACGGCAACTTTACTTGGGCTACAAGTAAAGCTGACTTGTCTGACTCTGGACAAGATTTGCTCTCATAGTCTTCGCTCGAAGACATAGGATTTGAATTAGGCATCACTTCAGTCATTCTGACTGGTTCTCTTGGACCCCACTTAACAGTACGGTGGTTCCTATGACACAACATGAAAGAAATAAAACTACGAAGGATCTAAGTCTTCGAGTTCCATAAGCTTCATAGGGAGTCTTCTCATGTCATTGTCTTCAATATGAATATCTTCATAAACCACCATTGTCTTCAATGTCTTCGTACATTTTTAGGGGTCATCTCTGGTAGTGAAACCGAATCAATGAGGGACTTCTACCTGTGTTTTCCTGCAATTCTCACAAACACATTAGTCCCTCAACTAGGTTTGTCGTCAATACTCCAAAACCAACTAGGGGTGGCACTAGATGCACTTACAATACACTACAAAAAAAAGACACATCCGTGACATTTTGGGCCGAATGAATTTTTTTCTGTCATGCTCATGACACTTCTATGACGATAATTGTGATAAAACGCGGTATCATCATAGATGTGGTGGGCTCCTACTTCTATGACAAAAATTCATGACAGAACATGGGCTTTTCGTCCTGGGCAGGCCGGAGACACAGCTACTTCTATGACAAAAATTCATGACAAAAAATTGTGGTAGAAGCGAGGGCGACGAAAATATAGGGGGAGTTCCCGGTTACGGTGGATGGTCGGGGTCTGAGTGATGCGCGTTTCTCTCGTACGTACGTGCGTGTGTGTGAGGCGTTGGGCTCTAACTGAACCCGAGCGATTGCACTAGCTATATTACTGAACCCGAGCGATCGATCCCTTGTTGTTAACTGAACCCGGGTGATTCCTTTGCTACTGTTTCTAATTGAAGACGATCGAACCCTACTTCCTCCTTCCCATGATGAACATTGAGCGTTGTTGGGGGGGGGGATGAATAGTTCCTGGTGGTGGGTTGGATAAACAGGACCCCGTGGTAGTAGAGGCCGTTGCCGCTGGATGAACAGGACCCCGATCGAGCCGGTTGGGGGTGGATGAACAGGACCCCATGGAGGGCTGGTTGAACAGTAGACGGTGGAGGGTTGGATGAATAGTAGCCATGGAGGGGTGGTTGAACAGGACCCCATGGAGAGGGCTGGTTGAACAGTAGCCGGTGGAGGAGTGGTGGAGGCTGGATGAACATGAGCCCGTGGATGAACAGTCGCAGGTGGAGGCTGGAGGAGGTCGATGGTGGATGAACAGTAGCCCGTGGAGGCAGTCGACGGTGGAGATGAATAATATCCCATGCAGTCCCGTTTTGCGATACGCCACACCCCTCCCGATGAACAGGACCCCGTTTCGACCGTAGCGCTCGAAAACAAGTCTGTTTCCTCTGTTTTGCGGTACGCCACACCCCTCCTGATCAACATGACCCCATTTTGACCGTAGGCGGTCCAAGAGAAGTCTGTTTCCTCCGTTTTGCGGTACGCCAGACCCCTCCTGATGAATTTCGAACGTGACCGGTTGAACACAAGGCCGTTTCCTCCGTTCTGCCGTACGCCAGGCCTAATTTCCATCTATTTTTTCGTCCAAGCTGGTTGGCTCCCGATGAACACCACATATTCCGTTGCCTCCCCATGAACATGACGTTGTCTCTCCATTCCGACCCAGCCAGTTCGCTGCCTGATGAATAGGACGCCGTTGCTCCCGTCCGCTGTCTCTCCATGTACACAAGCCCTGGCCGTCCGTATATATATGCGCGAGTACGCGCTCGAGACCCCGCCCGTATGTACGTACGTGGCCATATTTACTTTCTTGCACCCTGGCCGTTGTACATACATGTACATGCTACGTGCGCGCCTCTACTACGACACGTGCGCGCCTCTACTACGACACGTGCCGTTCCTTACACAGCCACGGTTCATTGCTGCAGCCTGTAGACAGACCGATCGACCAGTTCGCAACCAGAATGATGACGCTACGTACGCTTCGTCCAGCTGGGTCCTACCTGTCAGGAACTTCTAGGGGGCAAATCATTTTTTGCCCGTAATATGGACGCACTTCCTTGCGTGCGAAGATGTAGCTTGTGGGTCCCAGCGGTCAGGGGGAAACATTCTTTTCACAAAATATGGTGGCCCGTCCAGTGGGTCCCTGCTGTCAGTTCGAGGAATCATTATTTTCCGCGTAATAAGGAGGCACTTCCTTGTTGCGGCCGTGGACCCAGCTGTCAGCCTCTCCACATACAGTACTCTTCCGATGGAAGTTATTCCTTGACCATGTTGACCACATCGCGGTGAGAGCACCAGGTCGATGGACGACGACGAGGCCTAGGAAGGGGATGGCGCGGAGCTGGGGAAGACGTGGTAGTGGATGCCCACGTGGAGGGGAGTACGTGGGTTGACTGCTTCGGCTGCGGTGTGACGCTACTGTTGTCGGTGTCAAAATTGGCGGATCTTGGGTAGGGGGTCCCAAACTGTGCATCTATGGTTGATGGTAATAGGAGAAGGGGACACGATGTTTACCCAGGTTTGGGCCCTCTCTATGGAGGTAATACCCTACTTCCTGCTTGATTGATCTTGATGAATATGAGTATTACAAGAGTTGATATACCTTGAGATCATAATGGCTAAAACCCTAAAAGTCTAGCCTATGTGATTATGATAGTCCCTACGGACTAAACCCTCCGGTTTATATAGAAACCGGAGGGGACTAGGGTTATACAAGGTCGGTTATAGAGAAAGGAATCTTCATATCCGAATGCCAAGCTTGCCATCCACGCCAAGGAGAGTCCCATCCGGACATGGGTGAGAGTCTTCGGTCTTGTATCTTTGTAGCCCATCAGTTCGGCCCATGTCCAACAGGCCGGACGCCCGAGGACCCCTTAGTCCGGGACTCCGAACCAGGCTTCAATGACGAGGTGTCTGGCGCGCAGATTGTCTTTGGCATTGCAAGGTAGGTTCCTCCTCCGAATACTCCAAAATGGCCTTCGAACACAAAGAACGTGTCCGGCTTTACAAAACAAGTTCTGCACACCACCGCAGAGAGTATAATATTTCACGAGTCCAATCCGCTGACAACTTTTTTGCAATGTGACACTACATCACCACCCGGTCATTATTTCGAACCATTTTTTGGCCTGCCGCTCCCTTTTCGAGACGTGGCTTTATTGGCACGTCTTGTCAAAGCAGAGATCGTGTCCCCCTATTGCGGGATTCTCATCAATACAGGTATGGGTAATCCAACCGTGCCATCAGCACGGCCCCTGGGGAATACGCGAGTTTTATGGCGAGTGGGGAGGCGCTTGATGTTCACTGCCTTTATAATGGGATAAGGATTCACATCTTTCACGCACGCCTTCTCTATTCCCACGTACCCACTCTCGAGCTCCAGCACCCAAGTTCTCATCCTTTCCGCCTCAAGAAAGCACTCCAACCATGTCCGAAGCGCTAGGCAAGTGGATGGCCTCCACCATCAAGGAGAAGGATATCGTCCAACTTCGGGAGGCCGGATATTTGGCCAAGGAAATCCCCCATTGGCTTCCTGCAAAGGGACAGATCGTCCCCACTCCGGAGCCCCATGAGAGGGTCGTGTTCATCCCTCACTTCATCCGCGGGCTGGTATTTCCTCTCCACCCATTCGTCCGCGGACTCATGTTCTACTACGGGATGGATTTCCATGATCTGGCCCCCAATTCCTTCATCACCATCTCGGAGTTCATCGTCGTGTGTGAGGCCTTCCTCCGTATTCCCCCCCCCACTTCGGACTGTGGCTGAAGACCTTCAATGTGAAGCCGAAGGTGGTGGGTGGCGAACACGCAGAATGCGGAGGCGCCATGGTGAGAAAAATGTCCAACGTCCCGGGGCCCAAAGGTAGCTTCGTGGAGACCGTCAAGGGGTGGCAGAAGCTGTGGTTCTATGTCACAGAGCCCCGCGATGCTGCCTGGGCTGCGGCTCCCGAATTCAAATCCGGGGCCCCAATGCGGCTTACCTCTTGGCAAGAGAAGGGCCTGGATTCGTCTTCGTCGGACGAGGTAACATCGCTTCAGACGCGCATTAGGAGCATGATGAACAAGAACATCAAGCTTGTCGATGTGATTCAGGTGATGCTAATTTGTCAGATCCTTCCATGCTAGAACCGGGCTTGCCATCTATGGGAGTTCGATCCGGCCGAGCACAAGTCCCTGCGACAATTCTTCGGAACTACACGCGAAGATATCTGGAAGGTGCTCTTCAAGGCCAACGAGACGTGGCCGGATACAACCGAGGAGCGCGGGCACGATTTGGCCCATCCCGCCAGTTCGGTAAATTTTCTGTGCTCCAAGGCATATCCCTTTCTTGCTTGCTCAAGGAGGATGTCCCAACTTCCCTATTTGCCTTTTCAGGGTTGGACAAAGAAGGCGGAGCAGATTCGGTGTTCGGCTCCGCTGCCTGTGGAACCAGCCATCCCGCTTTTGACGAAGATGCTGGTTCCGGCGCCCTACGTGGCGCCGGAGAAGAAGGCCAAGGGGACTGGAGGAAGCCTTCGTCCCAAGGGTACTTCAGACATGGCATCCGAAGACGCTGAAACTCACTCCGCCGCTGAAGACGACGAGGAGGAGGAAGGGGAGGAAGAAAGCAACTTCACCCTCCCCGAGGGGGGAAAGAAGAGGGTGGCCTCCACAGATCTAGAAGCGGAGGTGTCCAAGAAGGGAAAGGCTTCCCTCATGGATAGCTCCGCGTGGGATATCGATAGCTGCCCAGAAGGCGCCCTCGAGATAAGCCACTGGCCGAATCATGAGTATCCGAAGACCCTGACGCATTCATATATTCGCTTCTTTACATCATAATTTTAACTTGTCGAATCATGTACTTGCAGTCCGTCTTGTTCCGCCCTTGAGCGATCCTCGTCTTCAAGGAACTCGCAGGACCCGAAGGTGATGGACATCGGCCTTCCAACGGCCTCCTCTCCCAAGGCCATGGATGATACCGAGGTGTTGTCCCGAAAGACCCTCGGCCAGGGAGAGACGCAGGAGGCCGTCAGGACAGCGCTAGATGGCGAGACCTCGGCCGTCGGACACATGGGGGAGTAGATCCCCATGGAGACTGGCGATGGGGGCCATGTCCAATTCACCCCCCCCCAGCCGAATACGGTCCCAGAGACCTATATGGCTTTGGAATCCGGCAAGTAGCCTCCTTCATCGGAAGGAGGTGTGCCCATTTCGCCGGTGGCCTCTGTCCAACCAGAGGCACCGGATACTCTATTGGAAGCACTGTGAAGCGCTTCCATCATTGAGGAACACCACGCCCTCATGGGTGTGGTGATTGAGAAGATTCGGTCCGTGAAGAGCGGACCGACCAAAGCCTGCACAAGCCTTTTAACAGGCTTTTAGGTAAGCAATGCAATGTTGTGAAAACAAAGTCATAGTATAGACAGTAGCCCCCGAGACTCTGTCTGGTGTTAGGAAAGAAAAGCCGAACAGAGGGTCAAATAGTTTTTCGCAGGAGACAAACCATGTGTGCCTATGTGAATAAGCAGGCGTCACTGCTAGCCACGACTTCTCATGCTGCCGAAGTCTCCAGACTGAAGCAGAGGCTGGAGCAGACCGAGGAAGAGCTCGGTCATGCGAAAAAGTAGTTGGAGGACAATCAAGGTATTCAATCATTTTGTGCATGTCCAGAAAGTATGAATGTTTTTGCGCTGACCGCAGTGCCGTGATATTTTCGTAGGGGCGGCGACCGAGGTGGAGGCCCTCAAGAAGCGCTGTCCGATGCCGAGGAGAGAGCGGTAAAGGAAAAAGGCGCCCGAGAAAAGCATGAGGCCAGGGATGGTGAGGTCCAGAAGGAGCTCCAGGACGCACTGAAGAAATGCGAGTACTTGGAGCGCCAGAATGCGGACCAAGAGTCCGAACTCGCTAAGGCCCACCAAAGCGCACAAGAGGCCTAGGACGAAGCCCAAGGCGCCCTCCACGAGATCCAAGAGGCCAAGAAGATCGCGGCGGATAAGGCTTTTATTATGCAAAGCAAGTATGTGATCAAGAGGTATCTCTTACTGGCCCAGATTTGGAGTTCTCCAGGGGTGTTTGCGGATTTGCCGCACAGTGTTTCTAATGCTGCGGAATTCTTCTGGGCCGAAGTGGGGAGCTCAACGGAGAGGTGCCCTTTAGCGACCAGCTAAAATAGCTGGTCGAGCTGCATAGGGTGGCCCAACTAGCCATGAAGGATTTAATAATCCGGTTGTGGCCTACAGAAGCTATACCCAGCAACTACTTTGGCCTCGTGAAGCGGCTGGTCAATGCCTGCCCTCGGCTTGACGCCATCAAGCGGTCGGTCTGCATAGAAGGTGCACGGATGGCCTTCGCCCGTGTCAAGATACAATGGGTGAAGATGGACGCTGTCAAGCTCGTGACCGAAGGACTGCCCGCGGGCAAGGAGCACTGTCAGGACCCCGATTCCAAGTCACATCGATCTAGCCGGTAACACCTCATATCACTTTGCGGCCTCACGCACGGTATTCCCTCGGGTGTCGCCTTACCATGGCCCAGGACCGTTTGCGCCTTTTGGCTCACGTATATGATAGTGTTGCTAGCATCCATATGACAGAGAACCCGGGCCGACATGGCTAGTCGTGAACCCAAAGCGGCACTAACCTATGGGAACAGGTATACATGAATCACATCGAGCATGTCGGTCAGCAGCGTGTGAATCCGGGCTGTAGCACTGGGCTAACAGGACTCCGGGAACCCGGGCTATAGCAGGCTAGGCAGGACTCCGGATGTCACCGCGTGGCATTTCCCCGAAGGGACAGACACATGAACGAAGTGAAACACATGCCGGCCAGTCAAGTGTCCTGAGCAGTAGTGCTGGGCTAGCAGGACTCCGGTGAACCGGGCTGTAGCGGACTACTATGGCTCATGGAAGCACTAGACTACATTTCCCCATAAGTGAGGCTGCCAAGGATAAACAACTAGATTGTCGGATCCCACACATACCAAGCATTTCAATCATACACACAATATGCTCGATATGTGTAAATACAACATGGCATCACAACATAACTCTACAACTCAAGTATTTATTCCTTAGACTCCGAGGAGCGAGATATTACAAACATGGGTCTCATGACCCAACAATCACAGCATACAAATCAAGCACATGCGGAAGCTTAACATGTCTGAGTATAGACATCTACAAATGGAAAAAGGCTAAGAAGCCTGACCATCTACCAGACCCTGCCAAGGGCACAAGATCGTAGCTTAGGTATCAAGCTAACGTCGAAGTCCACGCGGAACTACTAGCGAGACTGAAGTCTCTCTCTGCAAAACATAAATTAAGCAAACGTGAGTACAAAGGTACTCAGCAAGACTTACATCAGAACTAGCTACATATGCATCGGTATCAACAAGGGGGGGGGGTGGAGTTTAACTGCAGCAAGCCAGCTTTGACTCAGTGGCTAACCTGAACTACGACTGCAAGCAACTCTTTTGAGGTGGCGCACACGAGTCCACATATTCACCATTCAATACACCACTATGGAACTGCTCCCGTCTCCCTACGAGAAGGCCATCCATAGCACTCACACTTATCTTGCGAGTTTTAGAGTATCCACTTTCACTTGTCTATGAACTATGCAAGGGGTCCAAGTTTCCATATCCGAGGAATCCAGCTATTCGAATAGATAATGATAACCCTGTAGGGGTGTACTTCTTCACACACGCTCCCACCACTTACCACCATATACACGTCATGTATCTCGGCAACCTTCAAGCGGAAGCCTGGCGAGGGTGTCAGCCACGGCCTACCTAAACACTTAAGTCTCTAGTCCAGGTTTATCGCCTATCCAGGTTCCATCCACAGGGAGTCCGGCCGACGTTTCCACATACGGCCCCGAACAATGTGAACAGGGTTCCCGAGACACCAAACGGGCACCCGGTACACCGTGCCACGGTGTATCTACTGCAACATAGCCCACCCCTAGGGTCAGCGCTACGCACGGACGCCATCACATAACCTACAAACACCAGAAACTAGTTGCAACTCCTGGACAGAGTACTAGGGTGATTAAGAAGCCGAGAGGGTCAATTAAGGATCCCAATGAGTGGTAGTAGTTGTTCATGGATCACAGACACAGAACTCAGTTCCTGAGGACGGCTGTAATGAGACAACCCACCATGTACTCCTACATGGCCTCTCACCGCTTCCTTTACCAAAAACGTATTCACACACTTAGCTCACACACGGTAGGACATGTTCACACACCTCCGATTCATTCCCGATGAATCAGACCTGACGCAACTCTATGCAATAGCAGGCATGACAAACAAGCATGAATGAGTTGGCACATCAGGGCTCAAACAACTCCTACTCATGCTAGTGGGTTTCATCTATTTACTGTGGCAATGACAGGTCATGCAGAGGATAAGGGGTTTAACTACCGCAACAAGTAACAGATGAATCGTTGTTGTCCTAATGCAGTAAAAGAGAGCAGGAGCGAGAGAGTGGGGTTGTATCGGAATGAACAAGGGGTTTTTGCTTGCCTGGCACTTCTGAAGATATCATTGGGTCTTCATCAGTGTCAACGATCACAGCGTCGGTACAACGTCTATCGAGAGGGGACAACCACCGGCAACAGAGAAGGAACACAATCAATGCAATGCACAACATGATGCATGACAACGACATGGCAATATGTTGTTGATTGAGCTAATGCAACTAGCAACACAATTAAATGAAGTTGGTTTGAACCCAAAGTTCAAATTCAAACTCCACATGTGGTTATTTAAATACCATTCATTTGATTTGTCCTAAACAGTGGCCTTAATTTGTTCTAACATGCATGAAAATGGTACAGATGGATTCCTTGAATTTTTCTGATAATTTTTCATAATATAATTTATTTCGTTTGGAGTTACGGTTGAATTTCTATGATTTTTAGAAGTTTTGGGCATTTTCTAGAATTTGTGAATTATTTTAAATCCAGAAAATGATTAACTGCGTCAACATTGCGTCATGCTGGCGTCAGCAGGTCAACAGGGCTGTCCAGGTCAAACCTGACGGCTGGGCCCGCACTAGTCAGTCTCACAGTTAACTATTTGGGTTAACTAGACTAACTAAAAAACACTGGGCCCACTTGTCAGTGACTAACTAAACTAACTTAATTAAGTTTAGCTCTAACTAACTGGGTTAGCCGGGCGAGGCCCGCATGTCAGTGACTCCAGGGTCAAACAGAGGTCAACCTCGGGTCAAACCCGATGCTAACTGGGCTTTGATCCACTGCGGGGCCCGCTGTCAGTGACTATGTGAGGTCCAGCTGGCGGGGATTAGCACTAATGACCCCGCCACGTCGGCTGTCGCCGGAGTTGGCCGGCGGCGACCAAACGCGCGGCGGCAACGCGCCGGACTTGCGCTAAAGGCGATGGGGGCGCTGGCTAAGGGCATCGAGGCGTAGCCCGGACTTGCCCGCATCTAGGGAGGTAGGTGGGTTGCCGTGGGGGCGCCGGAGCTCACCGGAACGGAGCTTGCGGCAGCGGCCGGAGCTCGGGTGTGCTCGGGTTCGGCGCTGGGATGCACAACAGGGGCGTGGAGAAGGGCTACGGCCTCCTAGGAGTGTGGCAAACGCGGTGACGCGCTCGGTTTCGAGCCCGCGTGGCTGTGGCCACGTCGACGGCGTCGCCGGCGGAGCAGAGTGCTCGGGTTCAGTGGAGATGGCGGCTAGGGGGCGCAACCGAGGCGTAGAGGAGGGGGGTTAGGGGCAGGGGCTCACGGTGGATGCAGAGGTGGCCTCGACGTGCTTGGGCAAGCACCGGAGCGAGCGGGGCGGTGAGAGGCATCTCCGGTGGCCAGGGATGAAGACGATGAAGATGGCGTCAATGCAAGGCCTCCGGCGAGGCGTGGCCGGACGGAGAGGACGAGGGAGGCGTGGCGATGCTCGTGGACACGTCGGGGAGGCGAGGGGAGCACGGAGGCCGCGTCTACAGCGTACGGCAGCGACGAGCTCCGCTCGGCTTCGGGAGAGCGAGGGGAGGGGAGAGAGCTGCGAGGAGGGAGGAGGTGCTAAGGGTCGAGGGAGGGTGCGTGGCGCCCTCGGGTGGATCTAGCGGCATGCAGGCAAGCAGGAGGTGGCCGGCGCGTGCGTGCGCGCATCGGGCACATGCCCTCCTGCCTACTGGCAGGAGGTTGAAGACGGTGGCGGCTGCGGTGGGCTGGGCTGCTGCTGGGCTGCATAGTGTTGGGCTGCGGATGGGCTGCCAGGTAAGTTAGGTGGGTTTCCTTCCTATTCTATTTTTCTTCTATTTTCTATTTTTCTGCTACTGTTTTGGCTTTAGTAAAAATACTAAAGCATTTTGTAAAATGCTGGAATAATTTGTGGACACTCTCTAGATTATTCTAGTGGCCCACATTTAATTTCAGCATTATCTGAGCATTTAATTTATTTATAGTATTTAAATTCCCAAAGTCAAATACAATATGAACTAATTCAAAAATCCAGGAATGACCTACAAATATGTTCATCATTTTTGGCAGAGGTTTTCACCCTTATCAGAAATCATGAACATTTTCAAAGGGCATTTTTGGGTTCATTGAAAATGACTTTAGTTGAGCCTATTTGAAATCCATGTGGTGCTAGGGTTTGAACATCCCCATTTCAAGTTTCTGAGAAAAAGTAAACATGATGCATGGAGGTTATGCAAGGATAGGCAAGACTAAACTAGGGCTGTGACAGCTCACCCCCACTAAACAAGAATCTCGTCCCGAGATTCAGGTCGTGAGGTAAGAAGACAGAGGGGACACATGACCAACACAATCTTCATGATCCAGGTTGCACTTCATAAGATTGTTGATTCGATCACCGTCATTGTCTCGAAGTCTTGCTCCAAGAACTCCTACCGACATGACAATGAGAGGGAAAGAAACTCAAGAAGGATCGATCTTCTCGAAGATCGAGCAACTCAGGATCAACTCATGGAGTGAGACATAGGAACATCTCTCCAATTGGGACACAAATTTCACATCAGGGTGATGGAAATCAGACGATGAGGATTCAAGTTGGTAGGTAGTAATTCCACACTTGAGTAAGGTGGTGCAAGGTTTCAAGGTTGCGAGGAGATAATTGTCATGAACCCAAAATAGGGCACCTTGGAGAAGGTGACTCGTTGAACTGTTCCCTTAAGTGGCAAAAAGAATTACTTTTGATCCATAAATCATTGAAACTCTTCATACCAGCTTAAGGCAATTTACAATTGATCGTTTGAGATAGCTTGAAGAGACGGCATACTCGGAGTAGGATGGATGATGTGGACTACCTTGTTGAAGACAACGCAAGGGATGATTTTGCTTACGCGTGCTCTCAAGAACTTGAGCATTTCCATATTCATCAAGGTTCTACCAACATCCGTGGCAAGGATCCTGGCAACACGACATACCACCATGATGACTAGTGATGGATGATGCGGATACAAAGGAAGATAACACCTTCTCAGATCTTCCCTTAGCGAGGCTAAGGGAACAGAATCTGGACGATCGACCGAGAGACATTTAACACTCCGCTTCTAATGTTCTCCTTCATGTGCTAGCATAATCCATTTATAGATATGGTTTGATATTTAGAACATCAAGTAAAAGGTCGGACTTCAGAAGCTCAAGAACCCATAAGGAATAACTACGGAGGCAGATCCTGCGAGATCCTTATGGGGAGGTGACCAACTTCTTCAACCAAGATACTACCATAATAGGCCTTCCGGCTAGGTGTGTTGGCCACGACATCCACGTTACTGGTTACAGAGAGACCAACATTATAGTTCTTGGAGTACGTTCCAACCATCATATATGCCTGAGATTCAGATCTGGTTGGTGTTAGGATATTCCAGACCCATCCAGTCTAGAAAGAAAATGAGAGTTTGCAACACAATTTGACGAGATTACGTTGCGAGATTCTCGGGGAATGAACTGCGATAGCAAGCTCCAAAACATGAGCTGGTTCTGCTACAAACCTGTGAACACGCTATCCAAGACGAGCATGACCACGTAGTAGTCTTATAGTAAAACGCTATCGAGTTCAGGTGGGGAACCATCATCAAGGATTTCGAAGTCTTTACGCAAGTCCATGGATTAGATCCCAAGCATAGACTCCTTTTCCTTGAACAAGTCAATCAGTGGCTTGGTGTGCTAGGAACACATATGGAGTGGAGGTAATCGATCTACCAAACCATAGAATACTTCGCACGTATGCATGACTGATTTGAGATGATTCCAAGGGAAAACAAAACAATCTTTCTCAAACTCACGGCAGCAACTTGCACCAAGTGCACATGAATTCGAGGAAGTCACTTCTTCCATCCAACATATGCTTCATGAATGGGACACGAAGGCATTGCTTACAAGTTTTCAACACTAGGTTGATGTTCAACATGAATCATGGGGGAGACAAAATGTTGCTGATGGGCTCAATAACAACTCATCGGAATTTCTATATCACCAGACTTCCACCATCATGTGAACATGGTGATAGCATTGGTCAGACCAAAAGATGTAATGGTGTATGCTCGAGGAATCAACCACGAGTAAGACAACATTACGAATATCATTGGTTTTAACTTGATTTGACGATAGCCCATACTCAAATCAGGGTTTGGACAAGACAATAGGTTCAACAACTGATCACGGGGATCAGTCGATGAAGATATCATCTATCTTCAACACACACACACACCACCAGGATATCCCTTAACATGAACTAAGTCAGACAAGCTTCCATCTTCCAACTCTCCAAGTTGTTGTTTAGCTCAACCAACTAGCTCAGAGATATCCAACACAGATTCTTGGAGAAGGGGTGATTTATAGAAAACCAACTTGATCACGAACTCAACATAGCGGTCAGGTGACAGCCAGGTAATACTTCCGAGAAGATCTTCGGAAAATCACGAACCACCGATATGTTACTAAGCTCGAGAACAATCTTGCTTTTCAGGGCAAGATGATATGATCAAAAGAGCAAGGGTTTGGCAAAATCCTAACCCGTTGATCGAAGAGTGCACCAGGAAATAAGGACTAGGTAGCACGTTCAACCTTAGGGTGATGATTCAATAATCAGCACACTAAGAATGATATTAATGTCCATTAACTACCAAGCAAAGTGTTGCTAGGAGTATTGATTTCACACATCACGATTCACTTGTCGGTATTCCGGTTGCGACAGCACGACGCCGAGGAATGAATAATGATGGCGAGAAGTATCACTACATCAAGAATTCATAAGGGAGGGTGCAATTCCTATGATATTCCTGGCATAAAGAGGGCAATACTTAAGGGTTGAACAGAATCAAAAGCTGGATTGGCACTTTGATCTGCGGAATACAACTGCTTTGACCCAATCCTGGATATGGATGAGGTACTGGAGTTTGTTTCTCCTAGTCATTCCGGAATGGAATGGCTTGACGGATCACATGAATAATAGGCACCGATGAACGAATGGTCACATACTCTTGACTATCAATTGATAGATGAAGGTCGTAATATAACGGAAGGGGAACAACACAAAGGAACACATAATTTTCTGAGTTATGGATGCATGGATTAGCATGTTATTTCTTCCGGATAACCCATGCAGAAATGTTGAACTGGCAGAGTCACAATATAGAATGGAGAACTCATCAGGAGCACTCTGTCGTGACCTTTTGGTTCAAAAGAACTCC
Source organism: Triticum urartu (assembly GCF_056163025.1). Lineage (NCBI taxonomy): Eukaryota > Viridiplantae > Streptophyta > Magnoliopsida > Poales > Poaceae > Triticum > Triticum urartu. The sequence continues at coordinate 312,242,580 of NC_141877.1, forward strand.
TGCCAAGAATGGTCCATGATAATTGGAAGAAGGATGTACCATGAACCTCGAGGACTATCGCAAAGGTTACTAATATCCTAAAGGAACTAGCAACACTATCAACATGAGATAAGTAGGGTGAATCTCGGGTTCAAGAACCCATGAATAGAATACCTACCACTACATGGCATCACAGAATGCTTCCGAGAATGGTGGCCAGAATCATCACACCGGAACACAAAACATGGCTAGATTACTAGGTGACTCCCTAAAACACCTAGGGTCATAATAATAGCTCCAACATATATGTCGAGACAACAGAGTACCTCAACTCACCGATTAGTGTGATTAATCTGGCCCAAATGGCCATCAAGAACAGGAGGAAGGGGTTTGCAAATGCATCAGACTATTTAGAAACCTGGAATGACTCGGACACCATAACAGCTGTAAATGCTCAAAAAGATTTGAGACATCCTGCAAAATAGTGGCGTAACCACTTAACATCATCATATCAAGGGTCTGATTTGACTGAGAACATACTAAAAGTTGTAGAAACTGAACTGAAACTCGAATCCAACAATCCTATAAGTCTACGGATTAGTAACACGTCATCCTGATAGATAGATGAGAAGGCCTAGTTCTTAATCCCCGTAGAAGAGAAGAGGATGACTCAGATCAGAAGGGCATAAGATATAAGGAGTAAAAAGAGCCTTACGTTCCCTTCCACAATCAATTCCCTTATATAACTAAAGCATTTCTAGACTCAACTTTGACCAGTTGGCTTGGTAAACCTACAGGCAGTCAGGCTCTGATACCAAAGCTGTCAGGACCCCGATTCCAAGTCACATCGATCTAGCCGGTAACACCTCATATCACTTTGCGGCCTCATGCACGGTATTCCCACGGGTGTCGCCTTACCATGGCCCGCGACCGTTTGCACCTTTTGGCTCACGTATATGATAGTGTCGCTAGCATCCATATGACAGAGAACCCGGGCCGACATGGCTAGTCATGAACCCAAAGTGGCACTAACCTATGGGGACAGGCATACATGAATCACATCGAGCATGTCGGTCAGCAGCGTGTGAATCCGGGCTGTAGCACTGGGCTAACAGGACTCCGGGAACCCGGGCTGTAGCAGGCTAGGCAGGACTCCGGATGTCACCGCGTGACATTTCCCCGAAGGGACAGACAGAGGAACGAAGTGAAACACATGCCGGCCAGTCAAGTGTCCTGAGCAGTAGTGCTAGGCTAGCAGGACTCCGGTGAACCAGGCTGTAGCAGACTACTATGGCTCATGGAAGCACTAGACTACATTTCCCTATAAGAGAGGCTGCCAAGGATAAACAACTAGATTGTCGGATACCACACATACCAAGCATTTCAATCATACACACAATATGCTCGATATGTGTAAATACAACATGGCATCACAACATAACTCTACAACTCAAGTATTTATTCCTTAGGCTCCGAGGAGCGAGATATTACAAACATGGGTCTCATGACCCAACAATCATAGCATACAAATCAAGCACATGCGGAAGCTTAACATGTCTGAGTACAAACATCTACAAATGGAAAAAGGCTAAGAAGCTTGACTATCTACCAGTTCCTGCCGAGGGCACAAGATCGTAGCTGAGGTATCAAGCTAACATCGAAGTCCACGTGGAACTACTAGCAAGACTGAAGTCTCTCTCTGCAAAACATGAATTAATCAAACGTGAGTACAAAGGTACTCAGCAAGACTTACATCAGAACTAGCTACATATGCATCGGTATCAACAAGGGGGGGGTGGTGGAGTTTAACTGCAGCAAGCCAGCTTTGACTCAGTGGCTAACCTGAACTACGACTGCAAGCAACTCTTTTGAGGTGGCGCACATGAGTCCACATATTCACCATTCAATACACAACTTTGGAACTGCTCCCGTCTCCCTACGAGAAGGCCATCCATAGCACTCACACTTATCTTGCGAGTTTTATAGTATCCACTTTCACTTGTCTATGAACTATGCAAGGGGTCGAAGTTTCCATATCCGAGGAATCCGGCTAGTCGAATAGATAATGATAACCCTGCAGGGGTGTACTTCTTCACACACGCTCCCACCACTTACCACCATATACACGTCATGTATCTCGGCAACCTTCAAGCGGAAGCCTGGCGAGGGTGTCTGCCATGGCCTATCTAAACACTTAAGTCTCTAGTCCAGGTTTATCGCCTATCCAGGTTCCATCCACAGGGAGTCCGGCCGAGGTTTCCACATACGGCCCCGAACGATGTGAACAGGGTTCCCGAGACACCAAACGGGCGCCCGGTACACCGTGCCACGGTGTATCTACCGCAACATAGACCACCCCTAGGGTCAGTGCTACGCACGGCCACCAACACATAACCTACAAACACCAGAAACTAGTTGCAACTCCTGGACAGAGTACTAGGGTGATTAAGAAGCCGAGATGGTCAATTAAGGATCCCAATGAGTGGTAGTAGCTGTTCATGGATCATAGACACAGAACTCATTTCCTGAGGACGGCTGCAATGAGACAACCCACCATGTACTCCTACATGGCCTCTCACTGCTACCTTTACCAAAAACATATTCACACACTTAGCTCACACACGGTAGGACATGTTCACACACCTCCGATTCATTCTCGATGAATCAGACCTGACGCAACTCTATGCAATAGCAGGCATGACAAACAAGCATGAATGAGTAGGCACATCAGGGCTCAAACAACTCCTACTCATGCTAGTGGGTTTCATCTATTTACTATAGCAATGACAGGTCATGCAGAGGATAAGGGGTTCAACTACCGCAACAAGTAACAGATGAATCGTTGTTGTCCTAATGCAGTAAAAGAGAGCAGGAGCGAGAGAGTGGGGTTGTATCGGAATGAACAAGGGGTTTTTGCTTGCCTGGCACTTCTGAAGATATCATTGGGTCTTCATCAGTGTCAACGATCACAGTGTCGGTACAACGTCTGTCGAGAGGGGACAACCACCGGCAACAGAGAAGGAACACAATCAATGCAATGCACAACATGATGCATGACAACGACATGGCAATATGTTGTTGATTGAGCTAATGCAACTAGCAACACAATTAAATGAAGTTGGTTTGAACCCAAAGTTCAAATTCAAAGTCCACATGTGGTTATTTAAATACCATTCATTTGATTTGTCCTAAACAGTGGCCTTAAGTTGTTCTAACATGCGTGAAAATGGTACAGATGGATTCCTTGATTTTTTCTGATAATTTTTCATATATAATTTATTTCATTTGGAGTTACGGTTGAATTTCTATGATTTTTAGAAGTTTTGGGCATTTTTTGGAATTTCTGAATTATTTTAAATCCAGAAAATGATTAACTGCGTCAACATTGCGTCATGCTGGCGTCAGCAGGTCAACAGGGCTGTCCAGGTCAAACCTGACGGCTGGGCCCCACTAGTCAGTCTCACAGTTAACTATTTGGGTTAACTAGACTAACTAAACAACACTGGGCCCACTGGTCAGTGACTAACTAAACTAACTTAATTAAGTTTAGCTCTAACTAACTGGGTTAGCCGGGCGAGGCCCGCATGTCAGTGACTCCAGGGTCAAACAGAGGTCAACCTCGGGTCAAACCCGATGCTAACTGGGCTTTGACCCACTGCGGGGCCCGCTGTCAGTGACTAGGTGAGGTCCAGCTGGCAAGGATTAGCACTAATGACCCTGCCAGGTTGGCTGTCGCCGGAGTTGGCCGGCGGCGACCAAACCCACGGCGGCAACACGCCGGACTTGCGCTAAAGTCGACGGGGGCGGTGGCTAAGGGCATCGAGGCGTAGCCCGGACTTGCCCGCATCCAGGGAGGTAGGTGGGTGGCCGTGGGGGCGCCGAAGCTTGCCGGAATGGAGCTCGCGGTAGGGGCCGGAGCTCGGGTGTGCTTAGGTTCGGCGCTGGGATGCACAACAGGGGCATGGAGAGGGGCTACGGCCTCTTGGGAGTGTGGCAAACACGGTGACGCGCTCGGTTTCGAGCCCGCGTGGCTGTGGCCACGTCGACGGCGTCGCCGGCGGAGCAGAGTGCTCAAGCTCGATGGAGATGGTGGCTAGGGGGTGCAACCGAGGCGTAGAGGAGGGGGTGAGGGGCAGGGGCTCACGGTGGATGCAGAGGTGGCCTCGGCGTGCTCGGGGAAGCACCAGAGCAAGCGGGGCGGCGAGAGGCATCTCCGGTGGCCGGCGACGAAGACGATGAAGATGGCATCGATGCAAGGCCTCCGGCGAGGCGTGGCCGGATGGAGAGGACGAGGGAGGCATGGCGATGCTCGTGGACACGTCGGGGAGGCGAGGGGAGCACGGAGGCCGCGTCTACGGCATACGGCGGCGACGAGCTCCGCTCGGCTTCGGGAGAGCGAGGGGAGGGGAGAGAGCTGCGAGGAGGGAGGAGGTGCAGAGGGTCGAGGGAGGGTGCATGGCGCCCTCGGGTGGATCCAGCGGCGTGCAGGCAAGCAGGAGGTGGCCGGCGCGTGCGCGCGCGCGTCGGGCACACGCCCTCCTGCCTACTGGCAGGAGGTTGAAGACGGTGGCGGCTACGGTGGGCTGGGCTGCTGCTGGGCTGCACAATGTTGGGCTGTGGATGGGCTGCCAGGTAAGTTAGGTGGGTTTCCTTCCTATTCTATTTTTCTTCTGTTTTCTATTTTTCTGCTATTGTTTTGGCTTTAGTAAAAATACTAAAGCATTTTGTAAAATGCTGGAATAATTTGTGGACACTCTCTAGATTATTCTAGTGGCCCACATTTAATTTCAGCATTATCTGAGCATTTAATTTATTTATAGTATTTAAATGCCCAAAGTCAAATACAATATGAATTAATTCAAAAATCCAGGAATGACCTACAAATATGTTCATCATTTTTGGCAGAGGTTTTCACCTTTATCAGAAATCATGAACACTTTCAAAGGGCATTTTTGGGTTCATTGAAAATGACTTTAGTTGAGCCTATTTGAAATCCATGTGGTGCTAGGGTTTGAACATCCCCATTTCAAGTTTCTGAGAAAAAGTAAACATGATGCATGGAGGTTATGCAAGGATAGGCAAGACTAAGCTAGGGCTGTGACAGAGCACCGCACGCCCGAGCGGTATTTTGAAGATGTTATGAAGGGATCCCGCATTGTGGCGGAGCAATGTGCTAAGGACATTATTTTTGAATAAATACATTCATGTAATCATGTCCTGTATGATGAAAACAGGGCTTGATATGTAATATAATGCTTTGCTGTTTGTTTATTTAAAGTTTCACCTCCTGTGCGGCCGCTTTATCAAGTTTGAGAGTTGGCCAGTCGTCGGCTTCAGCCCCCACGTAGGAAGTACAGGGGTGTTCGGGATGAATTTAAACACTCTTTATCCAAGAGTTTGGTCCTTAAAGGAGGTGTTTAGCACAACTAACCAGGCAATCGGACTATGTGACTTTATCGCCCTCACTTAGACATAGGAGTTTGACAATAAAAATGTAGGCGCAACCCCTAGTATCCGAACTAGGGTGCTGTAAACACCTAATCGGATAAGAACCGATCCGTCGCATAATGCGGGAAAAATCGCTAAGGATTTGAAACCTCTAAAGAGCTGACCGGCTCACGCCGCATCATGATAGTCAGTTTTCGGCTTTCTCTACTGAGGTGCTCATCCGGATAAACCAGGACACAACCGCAGTAGTTCTCCCTTTACTACCCTAGCCGATACAGCGGAAAGTAAGGTAGTAAGCACAGGAGCCGGGCAACCCAACTATTGACCAAAGACATGATTCAGAGCCAGTGCATATAATGCTAAATTCGGTGTGGCGAACTATACTGTAAAAGTGTTCGGACTTGTTGCCATAGTGTGGGGTGCAATAAAGCCCCTGGCGAATTACGGCGTACCAAGGTGTACGGATGCAAATTAAAATAGAGAAATAAAAAAAATAAAAAAGTAGTAAGCTAGTGCCACATATGTTGGGCCGCAAACTTTTTCCATTATAATTTTGATCAATACGTCAAAGCGTACTTGAACAAAAAGTGCGATAAGCAACAGTGGCTATTTAACATGCCAAGGCCAAGGGGGAGCTGCATACGGGTCCTGAAAATAGGTAGAATGATTGCCAAGAAGGTCATCTAGAGATTTCCCCATACGTCTGTGCTTCTTCTCACCTTGGTGTATCCGTCCTTTGAAAGGACCAATTTATCAGGCCGTCGAGAGGGGCCTATGAAAAGAAACCTAAAAAAAGGATAAAGGAAAAGTAAGCATATGTGTGTCCCGGGAAGGTCGAGCCATATTGTGGAGCACAGTATGATTATGCCTCCGTCTCTGCCCATGGTATTTTTAGTGTGTAGTTATGTACGCGCGGTACGTATGCTGCCAGTTGGTCGGGACTGAGACGGAGGTTGGATTGCTAATCGAGCTCCTGACGAGCTGGACTGTCCTGGCGTAGAGTAGTCCGGACTCATTTGACAGTGTCCGGGAGAATGGCCGCTGAATTAAGGTTCTGCTTGTGAAGGCCGCTGTGTACCTCTGCTACCAGGGCAACGATGTGCTCCCCGGTATAGAGCGAGCGCTCCGTGTTTCTATTGACTGTTATGACACCGCATGGTCCGGGCATCTTGAGCTTGAGATAAGCATAGTGCGGCAACATGTTGAATCGGGGAAACGCGGTTCGTCCGAGCAGTGCGTGATTGCCGCTGTGGAAGGGGACGATATCGAAGATTAACTCTTTGCTTCGGAAGTTGTCCGGAGATCGGAAGACGACCTCCAATGTGATTGATCCCAAGTAGCGGGCCTCTACACCTGGTATAACTCCTTTAAAGGTAGTTTTGGTGGGCTTGATCCTTGATGGATCGATGCCCATTTTGCGCACTGTATCCTGATAGAGCAGGTTTACGCTGCTGCCACCGTCCATGAGGACTCGTGTGAGGTGGAATCCATCAATTATTGGGTCGAGGACCAGTGAGGCTGAACCGCCATGATGGATACTGATCGGATGGTCCCTGCGATCAAAGGTGATCGGGCATGACGACCATGGGTTGAATTTTGGGGCGACTGGCTCTATCGCATAGACGTCCCTGAGCGCACGCTTGTGCTCCCTCTTGGGGATATGGGTAGCGTATATCATGTCCACCGTTTTGATTTGAGGGGGAAACTTCTTCTGTCCCCCTGTGTTTGATGGATGGGGCTCCTCGTCGTCATTCTCGCTTTGCGAGCCCTTCTCCTTGTCTTCAGCATTTAATTTGCCGGCCTGTTTGAACACCCAACAACTCCGGTGAGTATGATTGGCTGGTTTATTAGAGGTGCCATGGATCTGACATGGATGATCAAGTATGCGGTCTAGGCTGGAAGGGACTTGATTATTCCTTTTATATGGCTTTTTCCGCTGTCCGGACTTGGAGCCACTGAATCCGGTGTTGACCGTCGTGTCCACGGTATTATCACCATTGCTCCGACGCTTGTGTCTGTTGGGTCGGGGCTTGTCGTTGCTATTTCTGGCTTCCGAAGTGCCAGGTTCGCTTGTATTGTTATTGCTACGGGCTAGCCAACTATCTTCGCCCGCGCAAAAGCGGGTCATGAGTGCCGTGAGGGCCGCCATGGACTTCGGTTTTTCTTGGCCGAGGTGTCGGGCGAGCCATTCGTCCTGGATACTATGTTTAAAGGCCGGTAGGGCTTCGTCATCCGGACAGTCGACGATCTGGTTCTTTTTGGTTAAGAATCTAGTCCAGAATTTCCTGGCTGAACCTCCGGGCTGTTGGATTATGTGACTCAAGTCATCGGCATCCGGAGGTCAAACATATGTACCTTGGAAGTTGTCAAGGAAGGCTTCTTCCAAGTCCTCCCAGCTGCCAATGGAGTTTTCAAGCAGGCTGTTCAGCCAGTGTTGGACTAGCCCCTTGAGTTTTAGGGGGAGGTATTTGATGGCATGAAGATCATCGCCGCGGGCCATGTGAATATGGAGAATAAAGTCTTCAATCCATACCGCAGGATCTGTAGTTCCATCATATGATTTGATATTCACGGATTTGAACCCTTCTGGGAATTCATGTTCCATTACTTCATCAGTGAAGCAGAGGGGGTGTGCGACGCCTCTATATCGGGCCAGGTCGCGTCGTAGTTCGGATGGAGTCCGTCTGTGATTTTTGGCCCGGACGTAATTGCGCTTGCCATGTTCGGCTTGATAGCCGTCGTCGTGCATCAGGGCACGCCCCCGTGATCCGTAGATCGATCTAGCTAGACCTGCTTTATTCTTCAGGCCCTGCCGGATATCATACGTGTATGCCCGAGTTGTTTTATCTCTGCCTTTACCGCGAGGTAGTACGGGCTGGTGTTCGGCTTGAGTTGCCGTTTTGTCCCAGCTGCGTGGTGGTCGATCAGTCGCATTACGCGCTGATGGTGCAGGCTCAAGTGCCTCCTAATCGAATTGGGGTAGCAGTTTGCGCTACGGGTAACTTTTGGTTGGGCGCTCGAGGCCGTATTCTTCTGCTGCCAGGACATCAGTCCATCTATCGTTGAGCAGATCTTGATCAGCTTGAAGCTGTTGCTGCTTCTTTTTCAGGCTCCTAGAATTGGCTATTAGCTGTTGCTTAAAGCGCTCCTGCTCGAGAGGTTCCTCAGGCACGATAAAGTATTTGTTGCCAAGGCTCACCTCATCCTCGGAGAGTGGAAGATAATTGCTGTCCTCCGAGTCTTCGTGCACGGCCTGTTCATGAGGGCTGACTCGCCCATCTTCCCATTCGTCTTGTCCAGAAGTTGGCTCAACGGGATCTTCATTGTCTTCGACATCGTCTAGAGTATTATTTTCTCCTGTGCTGATATTGCTGTCTTTCTCATGGCAGGACTTAGAACGGCGCCGCTGTCGTCGGCGCTTTGGCTGTGTCTCAGGAGGTTTATCTTCCACTGGGTCTTCTTTGTCATCGCCGTTGATTTCTTTGGGTGTGTTCACCATGTACACGTCGTGGGAGGAGGTGGCCGTCCAGCGCCCGGTAAATGGCGGGTTTTGGGCCTGCTCCTCTTCGGCATCGTTGTCCATACCGTCGATGTCTCCGGAGTCGTAGTCGAGCATGTCGGTTAGATCTTCGAGAGTGGCTATTAAGTGGAGGTGGGGGGGAAGCAAAATTCCCCGTCATCAGCCCCCAGTTCAAACCGGATATAATTCGGCTGTGAGTCCCCTGTCAAAGAGAGGGTTTTTAATGAGTTTAGCACATCGCCTAAAGGTGAGTGTCGGAAGATGTCTGCGGAACTGAATTCGACGACCGGCGCCTGGTAAGGCTCATCGGACGCGGATGCACGTAGTTCAGAACCGGTGACCGGAGATGAATCCGGGGGTCCGGTGATGCAGACCTCGCCCGAAGTTGGCTCTATATGCGGCCCCAACGCCGCTGAGTCTGCGGTTTCTGTGGAGGGGTTAATCTTCCCATCTTCGGATGGCGCAAGCTGCTCCGAATCCAGGGCCAGAGCACTTACAGGCGCCATCTCATGTGTATGGTCCGATGACAGATTTAGGTCATGTTCATTGTGGTGGCAGGGAGCGGCTGCCATGGGCTCAAATCCATCGAAGATCAAGTCTTCGCGGATATCAGCAATGTAGTTCAAGCTTCCAAACCTGACCTGACGGCCGGGGGCGTAGTTGTCGGTCTGCTCTAGATGGCCAAGCGAGTTGGCCCGCAGTGCAAAGCCGCCGAATACGAAGATTTGGCCAGGGACAAAAACATCCCCCTGGCACTGGCAGCATTGTTGTAGATGATGGATGGGACATCGAACCTTCTGACGACGACACAGCGGAACTATCAATGAAAGCACCAATGTCGGTGTCAAAACCGGCGGATCTCAGGTAGGGGGTCCCAAACTATGCGTCTAAGGTTGATGGTAACAGGAGACAGGGGACACAATGTTTACCCAGGTTCTGGCCCTCTCTATGGAGGTAAGACCCTACTTCCTGCTTGATTGATCTTGATGAATATGAGTATTACAAGAGTTGATCTACCCCGAGATCATAATGGCTAAAACCCTAAAAGTCTAGCCTATGTGATTATGATTGTCCCTATGGACTAAACCCTCCAGTTTATATAGACACCGAAGGGGACTAGGGTTATACAAGGTCAGTTACAAAGAAAGGAATCTTCATATCCGAACGCCAAGCTTGCCATCCACGCCAAGGAGAGTTCCATCCAGACACGGGTGAGAGTCTTCGGTCTTGTATCGTTGTAGCCCATCAGTCCGGCCCATGTCCAACAGGCCGGACGCCCGAGGACCCCTTAGTCCAGGACTCCCTCAGCCGTTGCCGGAGAATAACAGGAGGTGTGGGTGGGTATAGAGGGATGGCATGGACAGCGGTGGTAGCACAGCCAGACACGGGAGTCAGCAGCAGGCGGCACGGCTGATGCTGGTTTGGGTGGCTGGAGCAAGAAGACCGGAGGTTGAAGAAGCACGACGGCCGTTGGATGGACATCGTACGCTCACTGCAGCTAGAATTGTTTATATTGACTAAGTTGACAAAGCCCTTGGTACGCGTCAACTTAGTAGGTCCACAGGTCAGTCTCCGAAACGATGCGCCCCAGATGTCAGGGGGAGGAATCATTGTTTGGGCGGCTGAAGCAAGAATATCTGATATTGAAGAAGAAGCACGACATCCGTTGGATGGTCATCCAACGCCACTGCTGCTAGAACCGTGTGTTAACTATAAGTTGACAAAGCCTTGCATACGCATCAACTTAGTTTCTGTTTTTTAGGGGACACGTCAACTTTGTAGTCCCACCAGTGTGTGGCAGAGAACATATAGCCCATTTGCAATTTGTAAGAATGTACTTCCCATTTTTGAATTCTAATGGAATTTACTACAGCTCATTTGCGATTTGTAAGAATGTACAACCCATTTTTGAATTCTAATGGAATTTACTACAACCCATTTACAGTTTGTTAAAAGTATAGCCCATTTTCTAGCTAGGACAACGATTAATAATTTCAACCAACCACTCAAAACAGAATTCAATAAAATTTCCCACATTTTGATGGGATCCGAAATATTTTATCCCGAAATTTCTAGTCAGATTAAATATAATTTAAAATAAATTTGTATTATATAAAAATCCAATGAAATATTGCGCGCGCAACAAGTAATGAAATTAAAATTTTCATATTCCAAAAATAATATATTATTTAAACTAATTACGTGTTTGGTGCATTTTTTATAGTTACTGCCCAGTTTTTATAATTCCATCTCATTTATTATTTTTTAAAGCCCATTTTCTTGTTAAGCGTAATGCATCCCTCCTAGGAAATATTTGCAGCCCATCGGGGCGGAGAATAACAAGTTGACCCGGATTGTGTACAACTATCGGCCCAATTGCATTGCTGATGTTGAAAAAAAGGTCTGTGTAGTACAGTACAACCTTACATTGCTACTCAGCCCACATTCAGCGACACCGGAAAGGCCCAAACAAGGCTTCTGTACAACCTTTTGAAGTCACTGAGCTCAATCAACAACTTAAGAAAAAAGTTAGAGTAAAGTGGAACCTAATTAAAACCTGTCACGAGCGAATAAATAATTCAACGGGTCCCACTTGTGCGTGTGCGCGTGAGAGAGAGAGAGACCCATCGGTCGATACTCGTAAATACATCTTTCAGCCATATGCATTGATGATGCTCAGTAAAAACTTATATAGTTGACATAATCATATAGAACATCATAGCACACTGAACTTGCATACTAATATTTCACGCAGGCGGCACAATCAGGGTGGAAGAAGTGGATCGCTACGGGTAGGGCTATGTTGAAACCAACGAACTCGTACATAATGGTTCATCATATTTATCAATGATGGGGAAATATCTTGAATGATGTGCAAAGAAAACAGACAGACAACACAATGTATAAGTTCTGCTCGAACATTACGTTGACGTACAACCCTTTCTAAAAAAAGTTTAGGTAAAAAAGTAGAACAGGTCACAATCAAATGTACTGGCACATCGGTGCTTCACGCCTATAGCTCGGATTTAACTAGTTTCTGACAAGATTCAGTTGTTACCTCAAATTAGAGCACATCCAGGAAGCCAGCCATGCCTCTTCTCCCAAAGAAGCAATGGCCTCCGCCGCGCGATGGAGTAGGCCCTGTGCCATCCATCATTCCGAGCAACACGGGCAACTCTGACGTTGACTCCTGTAATGGATGTCGTCGACCTACCCGGGCACCAGCAGCGGCGGCAGGACTTCAATTGATGGATTGACCACTTCTTCGACATGTACGAACACTCGATATAGGTACATCCCTAACGTGGTCCGCGGCGGCCTTGGTGGTGACGAATAGTACAACCCCAGTTCCTGCACTGGTGTCTCAACACCAATCACCTTCGTTATGGTGGACGGCTTCTTCATCCATGCCATAACCGTCAGAGCCCAGCTGTCTGGAGGAACAAACCTACTTACGACTGTCGACGTTCTGGGAACGGGGGTCCCCAGACTTGCCTGCCAGCGGCCCACGGCGTGGCTCTGCGAGCGGGCTCGTATGACCCATCTTCACCAGCAAGGACTCAAGACCCTCGCGAGGCGGACGACACAATACCTCCTCAGGAGCGGCCTCACCAGGCTGGCTCGCGAGGGGCGGAGAGTTCAAGGCCAGGCGAACCTTGCGAGGTTCTAGTGACGTGAGCCATGACGACCAAGGCCAGGCGGGCGCCAGCGCGCACAGTGTCCTTGTTTCCTCTTCGGTGCTAAGGAAGCGGGCGCAGGCACGGAGTACTGAGGCATCAAGCAAAGGTTTCCATATTAGTGCAAAAAGACCAAGACCAGAAGGATGGCAAGACGGAGGTCACCGTGGTGCCCAAGATGGCGTCACCACCAGAGCCTTTTGCAGGCGAAGACTTCTTTTGTCAGGATAAGTTGTACTAGTTGTCTCCTTTCGGATTGGCCGTTGTTGGATGGCTCCCTTCCCGCTCGATATTTGGGGAGAGGACCAAGGCCTCTATAAATAGGACTAGCCACTACCGTAGCTAAAAAACAAAAGAGGGGATCGATCGATCGGTCGGACCAAGAGAGACCAGGTCAACCACAAGTTTACCAAGCACAAGAACACGTCTCCGTAGGAGGCTGTTCTTCCCCTCGTACTATTCATCCTTAGCCCAAGAGGCAATCCACCACACCACACTGGAGTAGGGTATTACACCACAACGGTGGCCCGAACCAGTATAAATCTTGTGTCCTTTGTGTCGTGAGTTCGTCAAGTTAGCCCGTAAGATCTTAGTAAAGCTAGGACATGGATCGGTAGGGGGGAGATCTTCGCACGCACCCTAGTGTTCAAACCTTGAGGGTTTCGCCGGAACCCGTGATCCAACCTTTGGCGCGCCAGGTAGGGGTGCACCGGAGTTTTTCTTCCATCGATTCGCGCTCCACCATCTTCGCGCCCATTCTCCATGGCTGGTGCTGCCCCGCCGGCTGGATCTACGGGTGCCACAATGGCGCTCGGGGGCTCCGAGCCCTTGCCCCCGCCCTGCGGCAGGTGAAGTGGCCACCCAAGTTCAAGACGGAAATGCCACCGCACTATGATGGCGCGGCGGACCCATCGGCTTTCCTGCTGGGATATGAGGAAGCCGTCCTTATGGCCGGGGGCGACGACAAGGTCATGGCCAACTGGCTTCCCATGGCCCTCACTAGCGCACCGCGCGCCTGGCAGCTCAACCTCCCCGGATCCACGGTGGCGTCCTGGGAGGAGTTGCGCGGCCTCTTTGTTGCGCGCTACGGGGCACCTGCACACCACGCGGTTGCGGTCCTCCTTGGTGGCTTGCAAGCACCACCCTCAGATCATCACGTCAAGCCGTTCTTTCGCCAGATCGGCGCCACTTCCAAGCGCCCCGGGGCTCCGCCGGGCTGGGCTGCGCTCGAGGCTGACCTCACCTTCAACTCAGGGGATCATTCTACCTCCACCGTCGCCTCGGGTGCGCTCCCAATGCTTTGCACGCCCACCATCTGCCACGTATCCATCACCAAGACGCTCATCGACGGCGGCGCCAGCCTCAACGTGCTCTCCGTCGAGGCCTTCAGCCTTCTTCACACACCGCTCGAGTGGCTCCGCCCTAGCAAGCCTTTCTCGGGGGTCGGTGGAGGCTCCGCCCGCTCCCTGGGGCAGATCCGCCTCCCCGTGACCTTCGGCACACGCGACAACTACCGCACCGAGCTCATCGACTTCGACATCGCCCACATCGGCCTCCCATACAACGCCATCCTTGGGTACCCAGCTCTAGCCCAGTTCATGGCAGCAACCCATCCGACTTACAACCTCATGAAGATGCCGGGGAGCGAGGGTGTCCTCACCATCAAGGGGGACGCCAAGGAAGCCTTGATGATGCTCAAGCTCGCCCTCAAGCTCGCCGCAGCAACAGCAGTAGAGCAAGCTCAGCAGGACGACGCTCTCGAACCCCCAAAGGCCTCGGCAAGCGATCAAGCGTCGGGGGCTCCACCACCTCAGGAGGCACCCCAACTTCCGAAAGACGCAAGCTTCATCAGCACGCCTACCCCCGTCGAGCACCCGGTATAATTCGTCAGCACAGTGTTACGGGACGCAAGAGCACGGTACCCCATGCCTCAGAAGCTCCTGCTCGTGCTCCTGGTATCCTCACGAAAGCCGCGACACTACTTTCAAGGCCACCCCATCAAGGTCGTCTCAGCCTACCCATTGGAGAGAGTGCTCAGGAGCCCCAACTCTGCTGGAAGGGTCACTGAGTGGAACATCAAGTTGCAAGCATTCCAATTGGAGTTCGGCACTACCAGGGTCGTCAAGGGAGCCGCACTCGCTGATTTCGTGGCAGAATGGATAGACGCCCCGGCGCTTGAAGTAGGCGAAGACCGGTCCCTCTCGCCAGGAAGTGAGGTGCCTGACGGCTGGGTCATGTATTTCGATGGTGCCTTCGCGCCAGGGTGCGGGGGCTGGAGCAGTGCTCATCTCGCCCACTCAGGACAAGCTCTACTATGTCGTGCAGCTCTGCTTCTAGCAGGGCGAGAAGGTCTCCAACAACATTGCAGAATACGAAGGCCTCATAGCCGGCCTGAAGGCTGCAGCGGCACTGGGGGTAGAGCATCTCATCGTCAGGGGCGACTCGCAGCTCCTCGTCAACTTCTCCAACAAGGTATACGAGCCAAGGGATGAACACATGGAAGCATACCTCGCAGAGGTGCACAAGATGGAGAAACAATTCCTAGGCCTGGAGTTGCAACACGTGCCCCGTGACACCAACAAGGAAGCCGACGACATCGCCAGAAGAGCATCCAAGCGACAACCCTAGGAGCCTGGCGTCTTCGAGGACCAGCTCTTCAAGCCATCAGCAATGCCACCGCTTTCAAGAACAGCTCAGCCTCGGGAGGAACTCCCGCAACCGCCTGCCACAGGAGCCCCGGCCTGTGGCCCGACCTCGGGAGCGCGCCTACTCTTGGCGCTCGAGCCCCAGGAGGGATGCTAGACCAAGGAATTCAAGGAATACCTGATGCAAGGGACGTTGCTGGAGAAGGAGGAGGACGCGGAGCGCATGGCCCGGCAGGCCACAACATACTGCATCCGGGACGGTGAGTTATACATGAAGCGGCCAAATGACGTTTCACTGCGTTGTATCTCCAGGGAGCAGGGGAAAGAGCTGATAGCCGACATACACGGCGGGGACTGCAGGCACCATTCGCCATCGTGAACCCTCGCCGGCAAGGCATTCCACAACGAATTCTACTGGCCTATGGCACTCAATGACGCAGCTGAGATGGTGAAGTCCTGCGAGGCCTGCCAATTCCACGCCAAGCATATCCATCAGCCAACTCAGGGCCTCCATACCATTCCACTCTCGTGGCCGTTTGCAGCGTGGGGGCTAGATATCCTGGGCCCGTTCCCTCGGGTGCCTGGGGGCTATCAATACCTCTACGTCGCAATTGACAAGTTCACTAAGTGGGCGGAGGTTGAAGCCGTCTGCACCATCCCAGCTGGCTCTGCGGTCAAGTTCATCAAGGGCCTTGTGAGCCGTTTTGGGGTCCCCAACTGCATCATCACCGATAATGGCTCGCAGTTCACTAGTAATCTCTTCAAGTCATATTGTGCTAACCTTGGAACGCAGATCTGCTATGCTTCGGTAGCGCACCCCAGGAGCAATGACCAGGCCGAACATGCCGATGCGGAGGTCCTGAGGGGCCTCAAGACCAGGACCTTCAAGAAGAATCTTGAGGCCTGCGGCAGGGGCTGGCATGATGAGCTGCAGTCCGTGTTGTGTTCCATCCGCACCACCACCACCAAGCCGACGGGCGAGACCCCGTTCTTCCTCGTCTACGGAGCGGAAGTAGTCCTCCCTCACGAAGTCAGGCATCGCTCCGCATGGGTCCTGGCATTTGATGAAACGCAGCAGGACGCCAGGCGGGGGATGGACCTCATGCTGGGGGAGGAACGTCACCGTGAAGCAGCACTACGGGCGGCAAGATACCAGCAGGCGCTGCGGTGGTACCACTGTTGCAGCGTCCGCTCCAGGACGCTCGAGGTGGGTGACCTCGTCCTGAGGCGGTTCCTCTCCAGGGAAGGGCTGCATAAGCTCTCACCCATATTGGAGGGCCCGTTCAAGGTCATCCATGTCTCCAGGCCTGGCGCCGCGCGCCTGGAGACACAGGACGGGGTACCCATCCAGGACACCTGGAACATTCAGCACCTCCGGAAGTTCTACCCCTGAAGAAAGGCCCAGCGCCTATGAGGAAGGCTCGGCCCCTGTGAGTAAAGGCCCAGCGCCTGTGAAGAAGGCCCAGTGCCTATGAAGATCGCTGCCCGTGATATTCTCACGTAATAACGAGTGGGGCTGTCCACGCCCCGGAGTCGCAGGAGTGCCGCCTTGGGCCTCGGGGGCTCCCTCCCACGTCTTAGTGGCAGCACTTAGCTCCGCGCTGGTGAGATGACGTCGAAGACTAGACTAGGTGCCGGACGCGGCTTTTCATTTGCTTTCCGAAGTTGGCTTGCCCCTCTTTAATTGAAATTTGCTTTTTTGGTATCTCTTGCTGGTCTCGCCCTTTCGCTTTCTGCCTTCATTTCTTTGGTCGGCTTGTACTCTCTCTCGCATTCCTCGCGAGGGGGCTGAACAGGTACCTTCGTGAGCTTCCTTCTTCTGTTTTTCGTGAGGTACCCTCGTTCGAGCCCACAAGCTGGAGCACCTCTCTCTCTCAATCTGTTCCCCTCGGGTATCGCGATACGAAGCGCTGGGTCAAGGCCAGCGGCGCCCGCGACCAAGCCTCGGGAGAACGATAAACTTCTTGACGAATTTTTTGCAGTTCCTAAGCGCCTATCAGGTCAAGGAAGCCTCGACAGGCACCGGGAAGCAAGCAACCGCCTCGTGAGGAGGAGGCTACTCCGAACAAGTCAAGCTAAGTTATCCCTACGCAAAGCGACGAAGTTGCGACACAACACAGGAGCAATGAACATATCATAGTGATTGAGATCATAGTTTGATACACGCCCCTCTGGGGCCCATTCTGGTTTCTTTTTGATGTAGGAAGGAAAGGAAGAACAAAATAAAAGCGGTGTCTGCCCCTACAGCGGTTCACGGGGGTAGGCTCCCGGTGCCGTCCTGAGCTTAGCCGGACCCCTCCTCGCGCTTCACGGAGGCGGGGCGATGAGACGACCCACTGCCGCACTCAAAGCGGGCGTGGCGGTGTGGCGGCTGGTTGTAACCGCCGCTGCTGGGGCTGTCGCTGGAGGAAGAGCGGTCGTAGCTGGACGAGACGTGGTCGACCCCAAGGGCGGGTTCACCCTCGTCCTCATCACGACCATCGCCAAGGCCGAGCACCTCCTCGCCATCGTTGACCTCGGGGAAGCACCCGACGCGGCGACCATCTTCCCCAAACAACCTCACATAGAGGGTCGCGTCACCGTCATAGTTGAAGTGGAGGATGCACCGCCTGCCCAGGCCGCGCGTGGGGGCAAACGTATGCCAGCCACGGGCTAGGGCTATGTTGCCCGCAACGGAGACCTTGACCGCGACCCAGGAAGCCCTGCTGCAGCAGTCATCCGCCTGCAGCCAGAGCCCGCCTAGACCAAAGGCTGGTAGCTCATCGGCGAAGAAATGTGGGAGCTGAAGCCAGTTGCCTGCCGGGTTCTCTGACCAGATGACGAACTCCGGTAGCACCTCCGCCGAGTGGAAGCTCGGACGGGGAGGCCGCACGACCACGACACATCTCCCTTCATCGACAGGACCGCCGCGACCGGAGCGGCCCCTGCCACACGAAGAGGCGCCGCCATGGTTGTGTGGGGCCGTGGCGGGGATCGCGGAGTGCTTGCAGGGACGACCACGTCCACGCTTGGGCGCCGGAGAGCCGGGCCCCTCGCGAGGGGCCTTCCCTTTCTCCACGGCGGAGAACCTCTTCGATGGCGCCATTGGTGTTGCAACTGACGATGGAGCAAAGAGCAAGAAGCAAGCGAAATGGGAAGAGATGGGCGATGGGGGCTCTGCCCCCCTCCCATTTATAGCCAAGGGAAGGCCAACCGCCGGCCTCCATGATCTAAGGTAATAATGATGGTTTTTCCTTGCATGTAGTAGGGACTTGTCAAGTCGGGCAGTTGCCGAGGCAGCGTGGGGAAGCGGAGACGCACACGTCCAATCAACCGCCACCCGTCGACCAAGGTCGCAGGCTATTGGGGCCTGTGGCACTCCGCACTTGCCCCTTTGGCTTCGCCTCGAGGCCAAGACCGAGCGCGCCTTGGGCCCGGGGGCTACTGTCAGCGTTCTGGGAACGGGGGTCCCCAGACTTGCCTGCCTGCGGCCCACGGCGTGGCTCTGCGAGCGGGCCCGTGCGGCCCATCTTCACCAGCAAGGACTCAAGACCCTTGCGAGGCGGACGACACAAGACCTCCTCAGGAGCGGCCTCACCAGGCTGGCTTGCGAGGGGCGGAGATTTCAAGGCCAGGCGAGCCTTGCGAGGTTCTAGTGACGTGAGCCATGACGACCAAGGCCAGGCGGGCGCCAGCACGCACAGTGTCCTTGTTTCCTCTTTGGTGCTCAGGAAGCAGGCGTAGGCGCAGAGTACTGAGGCGTCAAGCAAAGGTTTCCATATCAGTGCAACAAGACCAAGACTAGAAGGATGGCAAGACGGAGGTCACCGTGGAGCCCAAGACGGCGTCACCACCAGAGCCTTTTGTAGGTGAAGACTGCTTTTGTCAGGATAAGCTGTACTAGCTATCCCCTTTCGAATTGTCCGTTGTTGGCTCCCTTCCCGCTCAATATTTGGGGAGAGGACCAGGACCTCTATAACTAGGACTAGCCACCACCGTAGCTAAAAAAGAAAAGAGGGGATCAATCGATCGGTCGGACCAAGAGAGACCAGATCAACCACAAGTTCACCAAGCACAAGAACACCTCTCCTCAGGAGGCTGTTCTTCCCCTTGTACTATTCATCCTCAGCCCAAGAGGCAATCCACCACACCAACGTGGAGTAGGGTATTACACCACAACGGTGGCCCGAACCAGTATAAATCTTGTGTCCTTTGTGTCGTGAGTTCGTCGAGTTAGCCCGTAAGATCTTAGTAAAGCTAGGACGTGGATCGGTAGGGGGGAGATCTTCACACGCACCCCAGTGTTTCAACCTTGAGGGTTTTGCCGGAACCCGTGATAAGCTCATTCATGGACTCGCTGTTCCAAGAACATCGAGGCATGTAGTGGAAGGTAAGCTTTGTTAAAAACTCAAGCTCAGGGGCACCGAGCCCCATCCTGGGTTCCACTGATCAAAGCTCACCAGCGTGCCATCACAGAAAAAACGCCGGTAAGATTGGAACACACGACTACGGTCGAAAGTTGTCCGGAACCTGACGAAGAAATCAGCCGGTGGCAGACAGACTTCGATGAGGAAGTCACTTATTTGGATGCCGTGCGCAATGCCAAGAGCTTTGACAAGGTCGTCTGGTGAGATGGGAGGCCAGTCGCCGTTGAAGGTTACCATTAGCCCTTTGCCAGCGAACTGGTCGTCAAGCGCCGCCATGCTACTGTTGAGCGACAGCACGCAGCGCCTGAAGGCAGGACGGACCTCAGGATCTCTGGCTTGGAGATCCGCGTTGACCGGAGACGTGATAGTGCGCTTGAGTACATGGAGTACAGGAGGGGGATTTGGGGGAACTGGAGTAGGAATCGAGATTCCAGAGGTGGGGGAGGGGCGGGAGATTGGGGATGAAAATGTAGCATGAATTTCGAACATGCGCCAATATGCTCTCGGCACGCAAGCGCACGAAAACACCGGTGGCGCCCACATGTCGGTGTGCAAGAGTCCCAATTCTTTTTTTGAGAGCCTGGCCTTTTTTAGGATCTTTTGAGAGCCCGGCCTGAGAGTCATAATTGACCTATTTGGCATTGCGTTAATACTCGGCCCATACTCAACGACACCTCACTGGCCCGAACAAGTGTACATCATCGAAAAGACACTGAGCTCAAATTATAACTTGAAAAAAGGAGATATACTCTGAACACTGGAGAATGGTGATGCCCTCATTTAGCCCACCAGCAGATCGAGACAATAAACAGTTCGAAACAACGATATATACAA
This sequence comes from Triticum urartu, assembly GCF_056163025.1. Taxonomy (NCBI): domain Eukaryota; kingdom Viridiplantae; phylum Streptophyta; class Magnoliopsida; order Poales; family Poaceae; genus Triticum; species Triticum urartu. Next base: position 312,263,089 of record NC_141877.1, read on the forward strand.
CATTCAAACACTGACTAGTGACTACTATTGACATAAACAACAAGACTTGATAGTTCATAAGAAGTCTTGCTACACCACCAAAATGCACCCATCTCCAGCGCTCAGACTCTCGTGATCCAGACGAGAATGACATTCTAAATAGAGGAAACTATTACATAGTAAGAGTGACATAGACGAGGATGACCAAATGACAAGGAATATGCATAACAAAAGAGAGAACTACCCATCCAAAACAAACAGCAAAGATAATAAGTCATTCGAAGAGGGATGATCCAACACCATCATAATTTGCAGCCCTGCTTCAGCCACCAGTGATCCGGAGACACCAGTACTCCACCCTGCTTCAACCTTTGTCATTCTCACCTTCTTTTGGCTGCAGGTTGTATCGTTGACATATAGGGGAGTTTGCTCCCGAACTCCTAGGGCTCGCCGTGTAGACACAGTTTTCCATAGCAAACAGAGCCTCTCTGCCATCAAGGTCCTTGCCAACGGTGATCTCCTGGTTAATCGGATAATTGAGTCCGAGAAATAGAGAGTGTGAACCAAGGTTGTTTACCCGCCTCCAACTCAAAAATCCTGAAGGCCCCAACAAGTTGGTATCCTGCTCATAGACGTAACAGCCACTGTCCGGATACTCACGTATTTCATGGTGCTTGTATATAGTGGGGATTTTGCAATATAACTTTTCCGACTCATGTGTCCGAATGATCATCAGTCGTTTGCTGTCATCTGATCGAGGAGGAACCAGTTGTGCTTCCCTGTTTTTGGAAAAGGTGGTGTGATTACAAAGGGCAATAACTGTAGGGACACTGCATCATATCAAAAAGGACAGGCATTGTTAATGTAAGATTAGCATTGTTTAGAGTATGAGTAGGATCGGCACTATTAATGTAAGATCAACATTGATATGTCCCTGTTGGAATTGGGAGGAAAATACAGGGAAATGCATACTGGGTTCGAAAATATAGAAGTGCCATGCATGGTTATACTCATGTTATCTCACAATCGATTCTTCACAGGAAACTACCATGTCATGCATGTTATGTAATCATGTTCTGTCCTCACAAACAAATTCTTCAAGGAAACTAACAAACCATGCATTGTTATATACTCATGTTCTGTGGGCAAAATTCTTGTGAGCATATTATTCTAGCCATTGATTGTTGAAGGGAGAATATAGGTATGTACACATGGTAAGCATTACATGATTTCACTACTTCCAAATACAGAGTTCTCCATATGCACATTTACTTCCCTAATGTATGGTTAGATGAAACCAACAGTGTGATGCATGTTTATACATCATGAAAATGAGGACAGTAACATGGCCATTGATACACACTCATATTTAGTAGTATATAGATTACTATAAAATAAGGAGAATGTCAATATCTTCCTAACCATTTGATTATTTAGGGGTACAAATTGGCTGTAATGACATGGTCACAATCACATGAATTAACTCATTCAAAATATAGCTGATTTACGGCGTCTCTAATACATTGCCATAGTTCTACTCAAAACTGCTCAAACAGGGATATGCCAATCATCACAAAAAGTTCAAACAGTGTCATGGCGTCATCATTAACATCAGGCGGAAACAACTTACACGCGTCGTCCCAGCAATATCTAGTGCCATCTGCTTTGTCGATCGCATAGATGATGCCATTGTGTTCAATAGCATCACAGAAGTGTGTATTAGCTTTGACGATGATACACTGCGAGCTGAGTAGTCTCCACCTAAAGAAGGCACCGACATAAAGATAGGCGAGTCTGTGGTCGAACAAGGCAATTATCTTGAAGTCTGCGTAATCCGCATGTCATGTCGGCACTTGGCAGATTACAATCTTCTTCAAAACAAGGTCCGTCCAACTGACGTGGTAATCTAGATGACTTGGACCGCGATGGTAAAACTCTATATAATCCAATGGAGGAAGGATAATCTTATGGGAGGTCTCGAAGTTCACGAGCACCAACTTTTTCCCATCTTCTCTGACGGCAGCCATCCAGTGGGAGTTCATGTCTACCTAGTACATACCTACCAAGAAGTTTCCTGCGATGGTGATCGGATCAAAGTCGAGGGAAATGATGTACGGCAACCCACTACATACCTACAAAGAAGTTTTGGCTAATGGAGATCGTATTGAAGTCGAGGGGCATCATGTACACCTCCGTATCATGGTGAGAAAATCTTGCAAGACCAGATAGCAGCAAGCAGGGTGTCTTGAAAAGCTTAGGCCTCGCTTCGACAATGGCCAAGTGCATGTCCCTCGAGCATGCAGCCAGCCGCAGGGCGCTCAACATATCCATACACGAGCAACAGAGGTCGAGGATGTCACTGGGGAGATTGCTCCAATCGCGGCTCATATGGATGCTGTGAGGTTCGCGTTTGGCCATGGTGGAGTTTGGAAGGTGGGGTTTTGGGGGGCTTGATTTAGGGGGAGAAGGCACTCAGTGCTGGAGCGGCTAGCGAGGGAATAGCGGTACTGGGGGAGGCGAGCGAGGCGTGGCTACGCGGAGGCACAATGATATAATGAAGAGTGACCTTAGGATCTCCGGCAAGACGGAGATGGAGATAGCGTGGTGCTAGGGGAGAGGGAGACAAGGCGAGGAATGCTATACAGCGGCAGTGACAGTGGCTGCACAGTGCATAAGGTGAGGCTGACTTTGGTAACCCGAACACACTGCCTGGACTGGTGTCACCTCGGGCGCAGGGTCTTGTCAGTTCACTGTGAGGACTGGATGAATAATATTTTGAATATCAAGTGTACCATAGTTGTACTACTACTAGTAGTAGGAGTAGTAGGAACATGAGTAGTACTGTATAGCGGAAATAGGTCTCCCATGCTAGCATGCCTCTGGGTTCACTTCATCATCCAGGTATCATCCACATTGCGAGCAGAACCAAATTCTCATGCATGCGGAAGCGCGAAGAAGGCCTTTTCTTTTTTGAGGATAAACACATATTCCTTAACTAGAGAATGTTGTGTCTCCCACGCATGCGCCAATTGTTGGGGAACGTTGCGGAAAACAAAATTTTCCTATGGTTTCACCAAGATCCATCTATGAGTTCATCTAGCAGCGAGTGATTGGATGCATCTACATACCTTTGTAGATCGCGTGCGGAAGCGTTCAAAGAACGGGGTTGATGTAGTCGAACACGACGTGATCCAAATTACCGATGACCAAGTGGCGAACGGACGGCACCTCCGCGTTCAACACACGTACGGAGCGGATGACGTCTCCTCCTTTCTTGATCCAGCAAGGGGGAAGGAGAGGTTGATGAAGATCCAGCAGCACGACGGCGTGGTGGTGGATGCAGGGCGTCACAGTAGCAAGGCTTTGCCGTGTACTACGAGGGAGAGATGTAACAGGGGAGAGGGAAGCACCAAAGGCTGAGGTATGAAGTCCTCCCTCTCCTCAACTATATATAGGAGGGCCAAGGGGGGGTGCGCCAGCCTAGGAGATCCAATCTCCTAGGGGCGGCGGCCAAGGGGAGGTTTCCCTCCCCCCCAAGGCACCTAGAGGTGCCTTCCACCATTGGGACTCTTCCCTTTTGTGGAAACCTAGGCGCATGGGCTTTTGGGGCTGGTGCCCTTGGCCCATGCAGGCCAAGGCGCACCCCCTACAGCCCATGTGGCCCCCCGGGACAGGTGGCCCCACCCGGTGGGCCCCCGGGACCCTTCCGGTGGTCCCGGTACAATACCGATGACCCCGAAACTTGTCCCGATGGCCGAAACTGCACTTCCTATATATAATTCTTTACCTCCGGACCATTCCGGAACTCCTCGTGACGTCCGGGATCTCATGCGGGACTCCGAACAACATTCGGGTTACTGCATATACATATCTTCACAACCCTAGCGTCACCGAACCTTAAGTGTGTAGACCCTACGGGTTCGGGAGACATGCAGACATGACCGGGACGACTCTCCGGTCAATAACCAACAGCGGGATCTGGATACCCATGTTGGCTCCCACATGCTCCACGATGATCTCATCGAATGAACCACGATGTCGAGGATTTAATCAACCCCGCATACAATTCCCTTTGTCAATCGGTATGTTACTTGCCCGAGACTCGATCGTCGGTATCCCAATACCTTGTTCAGTCTCGTTACCGGCAAGTCACTTTACTCGTACCGTAATGCATGATCCCGTGATCAACCACTTGGTCATCTTGAGCTCATAATGATGATGCATTACCGAGTGGGCCCAGTGATACCTCTCCGTTATATGGAGTGACAAATCCCAGTCTCGATCCGTGTCAACCCAACAGACACTTTCGGAAATACCTGTAGTGCACCTTTATAGTCACCCAGTTACGTTGTGACGTTTGATACACCCAAAGCACTCTTGCAGTATCCGGGAGTGACACGATCTCAGGGTCAAAGGAAAAGATACTTGACATTGGAAAAGCTCTAGAAAACGAACTACACGATCTTGTGCTATGCTTAGGATTAGGTCTTGTCCATCACATCATTCTCCTAATGATGTGATCCCGTTATCAATGACATCCAATGTCCATAGCTAGGAAACCATGACTATCTGTTGATCAACGAGCTAGCCAACTAGAGGCTTACTAGGGACATATTATGGTCTATGTATTCACACGTGTATTATGATTTCCGGATAATACAGTTATAGCATGAATAAAGACAATTATCATGAACAAAGAAATATAATAATAATACTTTTATTATTGCCTCTAGGGCATATTTCCAACACCAATATCCATCCGAACCAGCTACTACACATTTTTTTATTCGTTTGCATAGGTCCCACCTATGAGGAGGGGTGCAGAAATAAAAAGGAATCATAAAATGTCTCGCCACGGTGATTCAAAAGAGTGACCTCAACTAGCCAGTGGCACATGTAGCGCTAGAAGGATGGACACGTATAGGGATAGGTACCACTCCTCAGTCTACCTATGAGGAGGGGTGCAGAAATAAAAAGGAATCATAAAATGTCTCGCCACGGTGATTCAAAAGAGTGACCTCAACTAGCCAGTGGCACATGTAGCGCTAGAAGGATGGACACGTATAGGGATAGGTACCACTCCTCAGTCTACCCATGTAGCCTTTTAGTTCAGTCTACCTAGCCGTCTAATCAACTGCCTGCAGACCACTTCTCCCATTTACTTCTCCATCGGGAACCGATTTTCCTTGACTTCTTCACTACTCCTTCATCTTCATTTGCATCCAAATCACACTGCATTCACATTGTTTTAACCTCTTCACATCCTCCTAGAGTAATTCCGAAGCCCCTTTAAATAACCATCTTCTTCAGTTAGACTAGCCATCTAATCCTAATTCTCCAAACCATAGCCCTCTGGTCCAGCGGTTCCAAATGGCGAAAGAGATCGAGATGCAGGTTTTTAGCGTCCAACATGTCCTCGTCAAAGGCTCATTGAGCATAGTTTCCACAGTCACCGACCACTCAAGGGTTGTTTGGAAGTGGATCAACAATGTATCCAACTCCCTCCAAAAGGTGGAGATGAAGGTCATCGGTCTCGACGCAGAGTACACAGAGCATGCCACTAGGAAGATCCAACGCGCCGCCGTCCTTCAGCTGTGCCTCTCGAAGATGATGTTTTGGTGTACCACATCATACACGCGCTCTCCATACCAGGTGAGCTTCACGATTTCTTGTCTCGGGAGGACATATACTTCTGTGGGGCAGCCATCGTAGGGGACAAGCATAAGTTGGAGCCGTACAACCTTGATTTGAAAAGCATCACTGACGTACAAACCAAAATAAAAATTCCTGTAGAAGATTGTGATAAACCGACACCATCCCTATTCGACATAGAAAATTTTGTGCTTGGAACAAATCTTCAGAAGGGTGATGAGACGCTGGCATTAAGGTCGTCTGGATGGGAGAATTATCCCTTGACGTACGAGCGGATAAAATATGCTGCCCTCGATGCCCGTGTGAGTTTCGAGATAGCTACAAGGTCTAGAGAGCTTGTTGCGAAGCCGTCTCCCATAGAAAATGAGAACAAGAAGAAGAAGCTGCACCGGCAGTAGGGCATTGTGGATGGATGAACTATTTCCTCTCTTGTAAAAAAATTATTCCTTCTCTGTGTCTATTGATATAGATGGACTGTTTCGATGGTGTGCATGTCTTTGAAACAAGTAGTAGCGTGGGTCCGCTTGACTATAAGGAACTATTTATCCCCCTAGCTTTCTCTACTACTACTCCTTCCAGTGATCGGTATGTAATGCATGTGTCCGTAGACATGACAGCTTGTCCATGGAAGTTCAACTACGGCGACCATCACGTTTCATCCACTGCCACTCGTGATTCCCACGACACCGCTCCAACCCACGGAACCACGTCCCCCGACGTGCGCCTCACCCTTCTCGGTCGCACCGCCCCTCTGCCTTTGTGTGCTTGACATGTGGGCCACCTGAAATGCAATGAGCATCAAGTTTCTACCACAGCCACACGTGATTCCCACGACGCCGCTCGAACCCATGACACCACACGTCCCCCGACCTGCAGCTCACCCCTCTCGGCCCCACTGCCCCTCTGCCTTTGGGAGCAATACATGTGGACTAGCCACCTATCGGGTCCACATGTTATTGACTCAAAGGCAGGTGTAGTAAGGCGCTGAAGCTCAGTCCCGAGGGCCCCGAGAGGGAAATGTAACTCCTGCGCTAGGCCTTGTGGTGCTACCGCTGCATGAACTCATGCCAAACTTGAGATTTGTTTCTTTACTATACATGCATGCAACGATTTAATGGACATTGTAATCTCAACATGTGATGGGGAGCTCTAAATTTGAATTTGAAACTTATAAAACAAAAAAAATTCAAAACAGATAAATTGGGATGGAGGGAGTATACCGTAGGATGTGTCCCATATGAAACACGTCCCCTAGTTTGTCACCACGAAGATGCGGTTAGAAAGGAGCACATCATCTTCGTACTCGTACGGCAACAAATCGGTCGTAGACAGCATGGTCCACCTTTGACTGCCATGTGCAAGGTTCGTGCTATCTTCTTCAATCTCACCGTGGTTCCATCATACCAATTCAGGTGGTGGCCCGTTGCATGGCTAATCCCAATGTTGGACAAAGGTTCTACGAGAATGGTGTCACCGTTGTAAATGTTGTGCAAATTGATGTTGGTACCCTCCTATACATATGCAAGCCAATCTCCACTCGCACCGAGCCTAACCTGTGAAACAGTGGGCAGGGGGAGAATTAGGAAATGGACACAGAAGTAGTCTTTAGAATGCATTTACTACGTGATCAAACTCATCTTACTTGCTCATCGGACAAAATCCGAGTGCCCCTCAACGTCGGCATCTCAAGGGGCGTCAACTTGCAATGACAGCCACGCCGTGCTGGAGAGACCCCCAAGGAGACATCCTCGTGCGTTGCATGGAACATCAAGATGCATTTGTATGAGTAGTTTATCTTGTGAGAGAAAAGGATGAACGAGGTGTTGGGGATATTACTACTGGACATAAACCGGCCAGGAGTAGCCGGATTAGCTTTATGAAGATTAGAAGCCCATGAAGACGTAAGAATGATGGCGCTTTATGAAGGCCCAAGGCCCAGAGGCGAGTTAAGGCCTATAGATGTAAATCGACCTTATATGTAACTTGCATTGTAAGATAGAAAGTGTAGAAACCGAACCGGACACGTTTATGATCCGGCTTCAGGACTCTGTAAACCGGCGGGCGTCAACCTATGTATATAAAGGGACGACCCGGCAGCGGTTTAGGGACAACAGACAACAACTCGAGATCCAGTCAAAGAGGATTCGCTCCCTGGTCATCGAAACCCTAGCAATACCAATCACAACTAGACGTAGGCTTTCACCTTCATCGAAGGGGCCGAACTAGTATAAACTCCCCATGTCCCCTTGTCCGGTTTAACCCCTTTAAGCTAACCCATTGCGATGACTCCACGACTAAGTCCTTTCACTAGGACATCTGCCGTGACAAACCCATGACAGTTGGCGCCCACCGTGGGGCTATCGCACGATGGTTTCGAGTTCTTAAAGGGCAGCTTTGATGGACTCAAGGGATACGCTGTGGGACGGATGACGAAGAGTCGTCGCGGCAAGCTCTACATCGACAACGCAGGATGGGGCCCCGAGGCTGATACGGGTACCGGGTCCCCTTTGGTGGGATTCACATCTTCATCGACAAGATTGGCAAACCGGGCCCTGAGCCGGACACCTGCACCGACATCATCGAGATGGCTCAGCGTGCGAGCCCTTCCCCGGTTCAGCCCATGGCAAAGCATGTTTTCATAGGTGTCATCCATGGAGCAGAATATGAGGACGGACGGACATCCGATGGAGAAACCGCCGTCTGCTCCGATGACGAGTCTTTTAGAGAGACCGAATCGCTCTATCAGTTGCAGGATGGCCAGATTAGCGGAGGTTCTGAGGGCAACAGTATTCCGGACTCCCCTGATCTGCCAAACCGGGCCGCTATCTTCATGGCCGGTACACAGTCAGCACCCCACTCATCAACCGCCGCAGCAATGCTCTCCGGTTCATCAACAGCCACGCCAACGGGGGCAGGGAGCTCTGCGCCACCTCCAGATCAAGTTCTGTCTGACTTGTTCGAAGCTTTGGCAACATTGATGGCCGCGGAAGTGGACGCAGCAGCCCGAGATCAGCACAATGCGGAGATCGCAAAGGTGAAAGATCAGATAACTCAGGCTAAAGCGGACCTAGCGGCAGAGAACACTAGGATAGCTACAGAACGGGCCGAGTTGGAAGCTCAGGCCTATCGGCTTAGGCTGGATCAGAAAGCTTCATAGGAAGTCATGAGGAGAAGATACCGATCGCATCTCCCGCCGAGTTATGAGCCAAGAAATCTCTTCAACACGCCAGGAGCAGGAACCAGTAACCAGCCAATATTAAACCGGGCGGACGCGCTAGGAACAGGGGCACCGGTTCAGCCACGCACGATGGACCCGCCTCGTCAGAACAACATTGTGCCACAGTATGTTCCAATACCCCCCCGAGCATTACTCCAACCCGTTGGACAACATTGTGGCCGCCGCTTCACGATTGACAGCCCTCCCAACCGACGGCGAATCATCAGTTGCGATTGAGGCACGATGGGCCAGGGATCTCCTTCAAACATCCCTAAACCAGTAGCAAGCATATTTGCATAGTCGTGAGAGGATTCATTCCATCCCCCATCCAAGCCGGAGCTACAACAGGCACGTTGAGGATGAACCGGCCGTATTAAGTAGTGCACGTCGCCGTAATTCGCCGCGGAGGCACAACTCGGCAGGGGGAGGTGCTAATACGCAGGATGTGGTGGATCATGGTCGCGCACATCGAGAGGCCGAGTTAGCAGCTCTGCACGGAGCCCGTGTGGTATTCAGTTCCTTAGGGGTGCCGTGTTTTACCCCTGCTTTGCGTAATGTGAGACTGCCCAAGGATTTCAAAGGACCTCGTAAGGTACCCAATTATACCGCCGACCTGCAACCAGAGGCATGGGTTGAAAGTTACGAGATGGCAATGGAGATGTTAGATGTGGATGAAGCGGTATGTGCTAAATACTTCACCATGATGTTGGAAGGAACAACTCATACTTGGTTGAAGAGCTTACCAACTAACTCTGTCGGATCATGGGCCAAATTGAAGCACCGGTTTATCCAGAACTTCAAAGATACTTGTAAGTAGCCCATGTCAATTGTGGATCTGGCCGCTTGTGTCCAAGAGGATGGAGAGTCCACGACCCATTGGGTAAAGCGGGTCTCAGCTATTTTGCATTCATTGAATCGTATCAATGTAGATACCACAGTGCTAACGTTGGAGGGCAATTGCCATTTTCTGTCGCTCAAATAGAAGTTAGGAAGGCTCAAATGTCACCGCAATGATATGTCAACGCTTATGGCCGCTTTGGTTAAATACGCCGATTCAGATAATACCAAAGACCTTGACTCAAAGGAGGACAAACCGGGGAAAGGGAAAAAGAACGGCAACACCAAGGGTCAGCAGCATAATCCGGCAGGCCATGGGAACAATGGTAAGCGCAAGGCCGACAACAGCTTGGACTTTGTGGCTAACACCAATGCTCAGGAGAATGGTTAGCACCGTAAGGGCAAGCAGCCCCAGAGGGGCGGAGGTTCAGGCCCCAATTTGGAGCGCCTGTTAAATAAACCCTGTCCAAAGCATGGATCAAAGGAGAATCCAGCATCGCATCTTTGGAAGGATTGTTATATCATGCGAGATTTCAAGAACTCCAATATGTTTTAGTACGATAATGGCCCGCCCGGCGGTTTAGGAGGTGGTTTCCATGGGCCGGGCTACGGAGGTGACAGTTCCAGTTCAGGATTTCAGGGAAATCAAACCGGACACATCAATCAAGGGCACCAAAGCAACCAGGGAGGTTACAACCATCAGGGGAACCAGCAGCAGCAGCAGTCGGGTTATCAGAGTAATCCTAAGCAGTTAAATAGTGGGCAATATCATGTCTTCACCACTAGATTGTGTAAGCGTGATCAGAAGCTTCACAAGAGGGCAATGAACTCTGTTGAACCGGCGGTGCCTCAGTATTTGCGCTGGTCTAAGCAACCCATTTTATGGAGTAGAGAGGATCACCCGCCCCGGGTTGACAATCCGGGTCATCTGGCCTTAGTGGTGGCCCCTCAAGTTGGGTGATATAAGTTCACTAAGGTACTCATGGATGGGCGAAGTAGTATCAACATTCTATATTATGATACCCTCCGTCGTAAGGGGTTGACAGATAAGAATCTTAAACCGTCAAACACCGTTCTTCATGGTATGGTGCCTGGTAAGTCTGCATATCCAGTGGGCAAGATAGCCTTAGAGGTGGCTTTTGGAGATGATCATGATTCAAGATCAGAAACATTGACTTTTGAGGTGGTGAAAATCAAAAATACGTATCACGCTTTGTTTGGGCAGCCGGCTTACGCTAAGTTCATGGTGAGGCCGTGTTATGTGTATCTGCAGCTTAAGATGCCAGGTCATAAGGGGACCATCACAGTACACGGGAGCAGGAAGATCGCTTTGGAATGTGAGGAAGGTGATGCGACTTATGCCGAGTCGATTTGTGCCACAGAGGAGCTGAAGTTTTATAAGGACCAATTTGATCCGGCAGATATGACTTCTTTGAAAAAGACAACTACGCAACACGATCCGGCGTTGAAATTTAAATCGGCCACAGATACTAAGATGGTTGATTTTGTTCCTGGCGATTCATCCAAGCAGTTCAGCATCATCGCTAACCTGGATCCCAAATAGGAAAGCGCACTCATCGAGTTCATCCGTGAGAACCGGGACATCTTTGCATGGAAACCTTCTGACATGCCAGGTGTACCGAGGGAACTCGCTGAGCACACACTTAACATTGATCCTAAGTTTAAACCGGTCTGACAGTTTCTCCGCCGCTTCAATGAAGAAAGGCGCAAGGCTATTGGTGAAGAAGTAGCTCGGTTGTTGGCCGCGGGGTTTATCGTGGAGGTCTTTCACCTGGAGTGGTTGGCTAATCCGGTGCTGGTTCTTAAGAAAAATGACACTTGGCGTATGTGTGTGGATTACACATACTTGAACAAGGCTTTCCCTGCATACCCCTTTGCCCTCCCTTGTATTGATCAGATCATTGATGCTACGGCGGGTTGTGACCGTTTGTGTTTTCTAGATGCTTATTCTGGTTATCATCAGATCAAAATGGTAGTTAAGGACCAGGAGAAGACAGCTTTCAGAACTCCCTTTGGAGCCTTCTACTATGTCTCCATGCCCTTTGGGCTTAAGAGTGCCCAGGCAACTTATCTATGTTGTGTTCAGAATTGTCTTCATAAGCAAATTGGGCGTAATGTTCATGCATATGTGGATGATATTGTGATAAAATCCAGGAAGGAGGAAACATTGATAGATGATTTGAGAGAAACCTTTGACAACCTCCAGGTCTACAAGATGATGCTCAATCCGGAAAAGTATGTCTTTGGTGTCCCGGCAGGCAAACTCTTGGGTTTTCTGGTATCAAACAGAGGCATTGAGGCTAATCTGGAAAAAATCTCAGCAATTACATCTTTGGCTAAACTGGCATGTATCAATGATGTTCAATATCTGGCCGGCCGGATTGCTGCTTTGAGCCGGTTTATCAGTCGTCTTGGGGAGAAGGCTATCCCTTTATATCAGATGCTAAAGAAAACAGATGATTTTGTCTGGAGCGAGGCGGCTGATAAAGCGTTTGAGGATCTGAAGAGGCAGTTAGCTGAACCGCCTGTGCTTGCAGCCCCGATCGATAAAGAGCCGTTATTGCTATATGTGGCTGCTAATGCCCGACCTGTTAGTGTGGCTATTGTGGTGGAGCGCAAGGAAGCTGGAAAGGAGTATCCGGTTCAACGGCCGGTTTATTATATCAGTGAGGTGCTCATTGAATCAAAGCAGAGGTATCCACATTGGCAGAAGCTGGTGTATGGAGTGTTTATGGCAAGCCGGAAGCTTAAACATTATTTTCAGGGCCATCCTATCACAGTGGTCAGTTCAGCCCCTCTGGGAGATATCATTCAAAACAGAGAAGCAACTGGTCGGATTGCCAAGTGGGTTATTGAGCTTGGACCTCACGGGCTCAAATACATACCTCGAACAGCGATTAAATCCCAAGCACTCATGGACTTCATCAATGATTGGACGGAATTGCAGGCACCAGAGGAAAAGCCAGATAATACGTATTGGACTATTGACTTTGATGGATCCAGACAGTTGGAGGGCTCGGGGGCTGGAGTCATACTAACTTCCCCACGAGGTGACAAGTTTTGTTATGTCCTCCGTTTAATGTTCCCTTGTACTAACAATGCAGCTGAGTATGAGGCCTTGCTCCACGGTCTTCGGATGGCTAAGGAGATGAACTTAAGCCGGGTTAAGTGCTTTGGGGATTCAGATCTGGTGGCTCAACAGGTGTCTGGCACTTGGGATTCTGAGGACCCACTCATGGCTGCATATAGACAAGAGGTGGACACAGTGGCTGGTCACTTCAAGGGTTATCAGGTGGACCATATAGACCGGCGAAAGAATGAAGCGGCGGATGCTTTAAGCCGCCTTGGTTCTCAGCATAAACCGGTCCCACCAAATATCTTTCTTGACGTGCTGCATAATCCGTCGGTTAAGGTATCAACAAAGGAGGAGTTGGCTATTCTTGATCCGAAGGCTCAATTGGTGGCAGCTTTGCATGTCATACCGGATTGGACAATCCCATACCTGGCTTACATGAACCGGTGCGAGTTACCGGAGGATGAAACCTCGGCCCGACAGATAATCTGGCATTCTAAGTCGATGACCATACTCAACGGAGAGCTACATCATTACAGCGTCTCAGGGGCAATTTAGCGTTGTGTCTCTCCTCAAGAGGGATGTGAGATTTTGTGAGAAATCCATGAAGGGGATTGTGGTCACCACACCAGTTCAAAGTCTTTGGTAGCCAAAGCTTTTCGCCAATGTTTTTATTAGTTAACAGCTCACGCTGATGCGGATGACTTAGTCAAAAGGTGTGACGGTTGTAAAAAATTCGCACGGCGTGCTCATATTCCGGCTCAGGAGTTGAGTTGAGGATGATTCCAATAACGTGGCCGTTTGTGACTTGGGGTCTTGGTATGGTTGGACCCTTTAAGTGCTCCAAGGACAAAAAGACCCACTTATTAGTGGCAGTTGACAAATTCACCAAATGGGTGGAAGCAGAGCCAGTCAGTAATTGTGATGCGGCCACGACGGTTCAATTCATCAAAAAGGTGATATTCCGGTTTGGCTTTCCACAGAGTATTAACTGATAATGGTACTAATCTGTCAAAAGGAGAGATGGAGGAATTTTGCCAACGTGAGCACATCCGGCTTGATATAGCATCGGTGGCTCACCCCCAGTCTAATGGTCAAGCGGAGAGGGCAAATCAAGAAATTTTGAGAGGTATTAAACCATGGCTTATGGTTCCTTTGAAATGGACACCGGGCTATTCAGTTGAGGAGTTACCTTCTGTATTATGGAGCATCAACACCACACCCAACAGATCTACGGGTTACACGCCTTTCTTCATGGTTTATGGAGCGGAGGCAGTTCTTCCTAGTGACATACGTCACGACTCGCCCCGTGTGGCAGCTTATATTGAAGCTGATAATGAGACAGCACGTCAGGACTCACTGGACTTGTTAGATGAGGCGTGATCTTGCAGCAGCATGTTCAGCGATTTATCAATAAGATCTCCGACATTATCACAGCCGCCGGGTTAAGACCAGAACCTTTCAAGAGGGCGATTTGGTGCTCCGGCTCATCCAGGATCAGACTGATATGCACAAGTTATCCCCACCTTGGGAAGGATCCTTTGTGGTCAGCAAGAATCTGCACAACGGGTCATACTACCTCATTGATGTTCGAGAGCACAAAGACTCACGTAAATCGGAGGAGGAGACCAAGCGGCCGTGGAATATAGCTCTTCTTCGGCCTTACTATACTTGAGCCACAGGCTCTTCATATGTACATATTTATGACAATGTATATATTATATAATAAACCGGCGCCTCGAATAAAGCAGGGTCTCTGTTCTTTTTACATCATGTGTGTGCTTACAAGAGTTTTTACTGACAAAGCGGAGTTTTTTTAAACCGGTCTCTGCAGCCGCACGGCTATAAAGAAAATCACTAGGGGGCTTGGTCATATCTGAACCATAGCTACACCTCTTGATCGGTTTGAAACCACAAAGGGATATCACTAGGGGGCTTGGTTGTTGTCACACCATAGCCACACCTCTTGATCGGTTTAACACCACAAAGGGATGTCATTAAGGGACTTGGTTGTTGTCACACTATAGCTACACCTCTTGATAGGCGTTAAGCCAAAAGGAAATTTTGTGGAGCCAAAGAGAGTCTGTTGTATTAAGCACAACTCAAACATAGGTAACTACCGAGCATAGCTCACATATTACCTGGGGGCTCTTTGCTTCTCAAAGAACAATGAGTTTTGAACCCTTGTAATAGGCTATCAAGCCAGGCTTGGAAGCCAGGTGTATTCACCTAAAACCCCGGGTTATCCTGCCTCTTTAAGTAAGTCACTCCGTCCAGGTAAACCTGGTATGACCCATCGAACGTTTGACAAGTCAATCCCACGGACCCTGAACTTGTCACAGTTAAATCGGTGATTGGTTAAAGATTGAGGTCCATCTAAAAAGGCTTTGTAAAACGGTTTAACTCAGTGGCCTGGCAGCCCATGAAAAGCCTCGATTTGGAGCCTGGCATCTCGTAAAAAGCCTCGCATGTTCTTTTTGAGTTCTATTTGCCAAGTTTTTTGCCTTTGTTGAGGTTCATAATATCTTCTGATAAACCGATGTCCTTGACCCGGCTTGGATTTCAACTACAAGTTGTCAGTACATGATCAGTTATAATCCGGCGTTCATTAACCCGGTCTGGTTTTGACTAACAAGTCGCTAGTGTTATAAGGAAAACCCGGTGTTTATTATATCCCGGTACGGTTTATTATCATAATCCGGCAAATTAAGGATGGAGTTATCAACGCTCCGGATTGGTGTTTACACCTTTACCATACAAGCAGTTGGTCAGCCAATGAGGTATGTTGCAGACGTTATTTTTTATATACTTTGATTATCCATCCAAGTATTGTCTATTTTTGGGCATCATGACCCGTCCAGTGGTAAACCACTAGGACACTTTCAAGTTCTTATATCCAGGAACACAAATCATCATAGGCTATGCATAAATAGATCCCAAAAAGTGGAGCAAGTTTTCACAATGTCAGAGCACCACAACACATGCTCGATGGCATGACAGATAAAGGTTTTTTTGCTATCCTATTACAAGAAGCTTCAAAACGGCTCCAATTGAATAATTGTTTCTAAGCGGTGGCACACAATAGCTGGTAAACCGGCTGCCGGTTTAAGATGCTTCGTCTGGGCGGTTTGACGGTTGAGGGTCATTGGGTGCAATCACTTCTTCTTCATCCCTCCCCAGACACTGGAAATCAACCGTTGACCAATCGATTCTAGTTAAAGCTTGAAATATGGCTTCTTCATGGATAAGACTGGAGGGGTTAATGTTAGGAGCGTAAGTGTGCTTACGGATTGGAGGCACAAGTTCTTTGACTTCATGGATTTCAGCAGGCTGTCTCTTCCCTTCAGTGTCGTAAGGCGGCTGGAAATGAGATAAATCTGTGTCTTCTGCCAGTTTGCTAGCTATTGGCCGCATCTCCTTTGTTAGCTTTCGGAGATCATCATTGTCGAAGTTTGAACCGTCCTCCTTCACACCTGTATATCCTTTTATAATGTCATCCGCTTCAAGGTCCGGAATCCATGCCTTGGCCCGGATTAGCGCGGTTAATGCTCCTACTCTTGCGGCTACCTTCTTTAGTTTGGTAATCCGGGCTGGTAACATGGTCAGCTTCTCAAGAGTTTCTTTTATCAGTGATGGCGCCGGCTTGTTATAAGCCGCAGTGCAAATAGCATGTTGGGACCCAGAGTACAGCTGTAAATCAAGGTATAAGCCGCTTTAAGCTTCATCCGCATATCCATGCCCAGATGAGCAATACGAGTGCTTGTCACGGTTTAAAATCAGCAAACTGGTAAATGATAAGATCTCAAGAATTGGAAAAACTGCATAAGGAGATACTTACCAAAAATAGCGGACGTCATGGCGTTGATTTGCCGCTTCAAACCAGTTAGTTCATCTACAACTGGCCTCAGGGCTGCTTCGGCATCCTCAGCCCTTTTGGTTAAACCGGCCTTCTCGGTTTCCAAGTCAGCATGTTCTTTGTTAAAAGACTCCTTTAGCTTTTCCATAGTTGTCAGGGCTTTGGTCAGCTCCTCCATGGCTTTCACAGCCTCTGCTTGTTGGGACTTCACGTTCTCTTGCAAATCGGCGGTTCGGGCATCTCTATTGCTTAGCTCGGCCTGTAACAACGAAGATATGTCAACAACATGATATGTATTATTCAAAGTACTAAGCGTATAACAAGTTATGCACTTCGTACTTGGGGGCTAATGCCTATTTGCTCTATTATCAATACATTTTTATAAGTCTCCAGAACAATGCAAGCATTATCTTTGACACTTGGGGGCTAATGTACATCTGTTCAAGACGGACGCATGGAATTCAAGACCCGGATTACCTCGCAAAGCTAAACCGTCCCTTGGGGGCTACACTGAGGAAAGCTACATAATTGCATTGGTAAAGTATCGGTTTTGTTAAGGACCTGACATGTTGAGGGTCAGCAGGAGAGGATTAAATTATTACAAAGTCCCGGTTTAAGATTAACATCATAAAATGGCCCTTGGGGGCTACTTGGGCTAGTATTTCAACTTTGGAATCAAAGAAATAAAGGGCGATGAAAATACCTCATAGCGTTCCTTCATCAAGTTCACCAAACCGGCTTCATAGTCGAAGTTTGAGTGCAGACGGTTTAAGAAACCGGAGTGAAGTTCTTTAGCACTGAGATGAGCATAGCTTGATAAGTCAGTGTTCCATTTACCCTTTTCCCTAGCAGCACGCTCTTCTTTGGCGCTATGTTGGGCCAAGATTACAGGATGGCCAGGAGAGCTGTGGCCCATGCCAGTAATGATAACATCATCTCCTTGACCTTCAGTAGTTTTTGCGGGTGATGATGGAGTATCAGTACCTCTCACCGGACTAGCCTGGTTTGGAGCTGCTGGTTCAGTATCAGGCACAGCAGGATCAACTTCTGGTTGTTCATCAATATTCTGGTCTAGAAGGGGCGGTTCATCAAAGGTAGCTTCAGGATGAGGACCCTCCGGTTCACGAGTTTGGTCCGGTTCACCTATTTGCTCTTCTCCAAAAACCGCCTGGTCTTCTGACGGATTCTTGACCCGAGATTTCTTGCTGGGTCTAGCTTTGGCTCTACAAACAAAATTAAAAGAAGGTTTAGCATCTTATTCAAGATTTGCAACACATTTGAAGAAAGGGTTTGAATGCTTACCCAGCTACAGTTTTAAGAGGAGGGAGTTGGGTTGTTGTTGATTCGCTAGAGGATGAGGGAGGTGTCACCTGATAATTTGAATCGGACGGATTAAGAGGTTGTCTGAAATAACCTGCCTTGGGATAAGAATTGTCAGAAGTGGGAGAGACCTCAGATCGGCGCTTCGAACAGGAGTATCAGGTAAACCAGCCGAGGTGACCTGTTGGCCAGTGTGCCGGGTTGTCAGGCGAGCTTCATGCTGCTGCGTCTTCAAAATAAATGTTGGATCCAAGTAAGCAAGAGGATGAGAAAAGCTTACTTTCCGGACTGCTTGATGGGTTTTTTGTGTTGGCATAGAGTATGAACTGGAGGAAAGGGTAATTACATCTACATCATTAGCCTGGCTGCCTTCTACGTCCTCCTGATAAAGATCATTGTTAATGAGGTGCATGAAAAGGGAGCCAAGTGAGTCAAGTTCTACCTCAACTTCCGGATCATCGACATCTTCATAAAGTTCCATGTTGATCCGGTCAGCCGTTTTCCGCTTTGAGGTACGCTTGACGGCTTTGGTTTTGGGACGGGATGGCTTTGCCGCTTTATCTGCGGATTTCCGCTTCCAGAAGGGATCATCAACCTGTTTATACACAAATAGAAGAAAGTTTACAAGTTGAACAATTTAAAGATATCAAAGATAAAAAGGAAGCATAGTGCTTACAGCAGGCGGTTTATTTTGAGTGTAGAAGGGGTTCAAGCCGGTTTGGCGACAGACTGATTCCGGTTCATTCAAAATCTTCTTGACGCTTTCAGTGACTTCTTCATCGGTTACCTGAATGTTGATGTGGCGTTGGGGGTCTTCTAATTCACCGGTGTACTCACACATTAAACCGGGGCGGCGGCTTAGTGGCGAGACACTCCAAGATATCCAGCAACGCACAAAATCAATGCATGTTAAACCGTTGGCCATAAAGGCCCGGAGCTTGGCAAGTTGAGGGGCATATTTGGCCCGTTCCACAGAACTTAAACATTGCGGCATTGGATGAGTGTTGGAAAGCCGGTGATCACGGTAGCCTGGAAGAGGGTTCTCATCTTGAGGAGAGGTATCTATGCAGTAGAACCAAGTCTGGTTCCATTCCTTAGGGTGACTGTGCAGTTTGGCATGAGGGAATTCAACTTCCTTCCGCTTTTGAACAGAGACACCACCAAGCTCAGTGTTAGGACCATTTACAAATTCTGTACGCCGGTTCAGATGAAAAAAGTCCCGGAACAGCTCAACAGTTTGTTCTTCTTGTAAGTACACTTCACAGAAGACTTGGAAGTTGCATATATTGGACACATAGTTAGGTCCGATATCTTGAGGACGGAGTTGGAAACTGGCAAGCACATCTCGGTAAAACTTTGACCCTGGCGGTTTGAAACCACGGCCTATGTGGTCGACAAAAACCACTACCTCACCCTGCCTCGGGGTTGGAGGATTCTCTGTTCCTGGAGCTCGGCATCTAATTTCAGTTTTCTTAGGCAAGGTGCCGATACTGACCATTCCGTTCAACTGTTCCTCGATGACCTGGGAACGAGCCCAGTTGCAAGCGGCAAACTGTCTGGCCATTGTGAAATGAAAAGCTGGAAAAGAAATGCCGGTTTACAAATCATTCATGATGATACGCAAGATGCAATAGGAATAAAGATATACAGATATGTGAAATTGCGTAAACCGGAGACTAATACAATAATGAATGACAAGGTTATATCAAGGGCATACATGTGTTGTTAAACCGGACTATTACAATCAATGTAAAGGAGGTTTGCCGGTTTACTAGGGGACTAATGGTATGAGATAGATTGTTTTCTACAAGGGTAAACTGCCTACATGGTACAGAGGATACAGATCTAAGGCGAAAAGGGCCAAGTAAGGTAAAACAGGTTTCACAGGATCACATGGGAATTTTGGATCTACCACAAGTCAGGAAAAGAAAAAGAATTTAGACCTAAAAAAGTTGGTCTTGGAGCAGTTCACAAAGGTCCAGATCAGTCTTTATGCGTATAAGGCTTGGTTTGATAGCCAAAATAAGGACTACTATAGCTACCGCACGGAACGCAACAAGTTTGAGGTCTGCTGTGTATGGACTGACGAAGAACAATAGAAGAACGCCATGAACTCATGTGAACCCTAAGTGGATCTACAAAGGAAAAAGGGGAAGATTTACCGAAGTTGCTGAAGTAGAGGAGGTGCGTCGCGTTTTTCTGGTTCAGTCAGGTTGATGCAGCGGCCGACGATGAGGCAGAGGCGAAGCTCAACGACGGCGGCGGCGCTCGGGTGCAGAGGCGTCGCGAGGAGGAAGAAGAGACGAAGAGGCAACGGGAGGAAAAGGAAAGGGATCCTCAGCCCTATTTATAAGACAAAGAGATAAGCGACAAGCACGGGAATCGAGGAGCCTAAAAAATGGATATATGACAAGGTTGTTGCCTCGATTGTTGGATGCTCATTAATAAATGGTATCTTCGGTTTTAATGAACAGGTGACGTCACGGCGGTTTACTACGAATCTAGAGGATGATGTCACGGTGGTTTGCAAGATCTATGCGAAGGTGCAAAGGAAGGAATTTTTCTAAGTGTCGAAGATTGACATGAACAAGTTCAAACCAATCCGGGGCCTAATGTTGGGGATATTACTACTGGACGTAAACCGGCCAGGAGTAGCCGGATTAGCTTTATGAAGATTAGAAGCCCATGAAGACGTAAGAATGATGGCTCTTTATGAAGGCCCAAGGCCCAGAGGCGAGTTAAGGCCTATAGATGTAAACCGACCTTATTATGTAACTTGCATTGTAAGATAGGAAGTGTAGAGACCGAACCGGACACGTTTATGATCCGGCTTCGGGACTCTGTAAACTGGCGGGCGTCAACCTATGTATATAAAGGGACGACCCGACAGCGATTTAGGGACAACAGACAACAACTCGAGAGCCAGTCAAAGCGGATTCGCTCCCTGGTCATCGAAACCCTAGCAATACCAATCACAACTAGACGTAGGCTTTCACCTTCATCGAAGGGGCCGAACTAGTATAAACTCCCCGTGTCCCCTTGTCCGGTTTAACCCCTTTAAGCTAACCCGTTGCGATGGCTCCACGACTAAGTCCTTTCACGAGGACATATGCCGTGACAAACCCACGACACGAGGGAAGGCCTTATTTGCAAATGTGGAGAGGGGTGTAGGTATCTTTTTGCAAAATTGCCATAGTTTTCTTCCTATCCGTTAGATATAAATCGGACGGCCTATATTGCAGGATGGCAGGCACACCATCATCACCAACTCTATTTTTTATAAGACTAGCAAGATGCACGTGCGTTGCACGGAACATCAAGATCTTGTGGGAGAAAAGGATGAACGAGGGAAGGCCTTATCTGCAAATGTGGAGAGGAGTGCGGGTAAATTGTCATAGTTTCCTTCCTATCCATTAGATATAGATCGAACGGCCTATATTGTAGGATGGCAGGCACACCATCATCACCAACTCTATTTTTCTAAGAATAGAGATCTATGTTGCTAGTATAAGAGAGTAGTAGACTAGCAAGATGCCCGTGTGTTGCACGGAACATCAAGATGCATTTGTATGAGTAGTTTATCTTATGGGAGAAAAGAATGAACAAGGGAAGGCCTTATTTGCAAATGTGGAGAGGGGTGTGGGTTTTTTTTGCAAAATTGCCATAGTTTGCTTCCTATCCGTCAGATATAAATCGGACGGCCTATACTACAGGATGGCAGGCACACCATCATCAAAAACTCTATTTTTTTATAAGAGTAGAGTAGAGATAGAGATAGAGACTACTATTACCAATGTGCTGGCCCATGCGTTGCAATGGATCCAAAGTAGTAGAATAATACTTGTTCACGGGCTTGAAAAATAAACACTCTAGTTTTGATATACATATATCAGTAAAAATAAATCATGCTCCACTCAAAATATATTCCTCGGGTTGTTTTGATGAGGTGAGGGACGGGTGTGGCTGGTTTGAAGATAACATGTTTTAAAAAAATTGGAGCTATTTTTTTTACATTTTGTAGCATGGCACGACATCCGATGCACCTAAGCGTGTGAAAAAATGTGTTTGGGTCGGTGGCACACCCTGCGGCAAGATGCCCGTGTAGGCTTCTTCTATAACTAGCAAGATGCCCGTGCATTGCAGAGAACATCAAGATGCATTTTTTACAAAACACCTATTGTGATTGACCCTTGCAAGAGTAATCTCATGTGTAAAAACTAATGGTATCTCAAGAATTTTGTGAGAAAAATGGTATCTTTGGAACAAGTTTTCTCTACTACTGCTCCTTGCAGTGAGCCGTATGCAATGCATGTGTCAGCAGACATGACAGCTTGTCCATGGAAGTTGAACCATGGCGACCATCATGTTTCTTATTTCTACCACTGCCGCACCCACACGCGATTCCCACCGCTCCAACCCACGACACAATGTCCCCTGATGTGCGCCTCATCCCTCTTGGCCCCACTGTTCTCTGCTTTTGTGTGCATGACATGCGGGCCAGCTGAACTGCGGCGACCATCAACTTTCTACCACAGCCACACACGATTGGACGCGGTTTGCCTGCTCCGCTCCTTTGCTCTGATACATACTCCCGCACCATTGAATTTTCATCCAGCGGCTGTGACACATTTCGTCCCGTACATCAATCCTTAGTTGGAGTACTTCTATACTATAGGTAGTACCCACCGGTGTGGCCATCTACGCCCCATAACACCTCGACCCCCAGCTGTGGCACCCTCTCCACGGCCACGCCACCACCGGCTGGTTCATCTCGAATGAGTGAGTCGCAAACCACGCCACCACCATGAGAATGACATGTGGGCCAGCGGCTTTTAAGGTCCGCATGTCATTGACTCATAGGCCGGTGCACTAATCCACTGAAGCTCCGTCCCGTGGGCCCCGAGAGGGAAATGTAACTCCTGCGGCAGGCCTTGTGGTGCTCCTGCAGTACGAGCTCGTGCCAAACCTAGAATTTGTTTCTTACTACACTACAAAAAAAGACACATCCGTGACATTTTGGGCCGGACGAAATTTTTTCTGTCATACATATGACACTTCTATGACGATAATTGTGACAAAACCCGGTATCATCATAGATGTGGTGGGCTCCTACTTCTATGACAAAAAATCATGACAGAAAATGGGCTTTTCGTCCTGGGCGGGCCAGAGACGCAGCTGCATGACATTCTTTGGGCCGTCCATGCCGGAAAAAACCGTGGTAGAAGCGAGGGCGAGGAAAATTTCGGGGAGTTCCCGGTTACGGTGGGAGGTCGGGGGCCGAGCGATGCGCGCTTCTCTCGTACACGTATGCGCGTGTGTGCGAGGTGTTGGATCTAACTGAACCCGAGCGAGGCGTTGGGCTCTAACTGAACACGAGAAATTGCACTGCAGGCTACGCGTTACTGAACCCGAGCGATCAATCGATGGCTGTTAACTAAACCCGATCGAGCGATTCCTTCGCTACTGCTGCTAACTGAAGCTGATCGATGCTGCCTCTGGATGAACAGTGAGCGTTGGGGGCGGGGGGGGGGGTTGGATGAACAGTTCCCGGTGGGGGTGGATGAACAGGACCCCGTGGTGTTGCCTCTGGATGAACAGGACCCCAATCGATCGAGCCGGTTGGGGCTGGCTGAACAGGACCCCGTGGAGGGCTGGATGAACAGGATCACCCCGTGGAGGGCAGGATGAACAGTAGACGGTGGAGGGAAGGATGAACAGTAGCCCGTGGAGGGGTGGTTGAACAGGAGCCCGTGGAGAGGGCTGGTTGGACAGTAGCCGGTGGAGTAGCGCGTGATGGAGGCTGGATGAACAGGAGCCCGTGGATGAACAGTCGCAGGTGGAGGCTGGAGGAGGTCGACGGTGGATGAACAGTAGCTCGTGGAGGCTGGAGGGGGTCGACGGTGGAGATGAACAATATCCCGTGGATTCCCGTTTTGAAGTACGCCACACCCCTCCCGATGAACAGGACCCCCATTTCGACCATAGCGCTCCAACACAAGTCCGTTTCGTCCGTTTTGCGGTATGCCACACCCCTCCCGATCAACAGGACCCCTGTTTCGACCGTAGGAGGTCCGTTCCCTCCATTTTGCGGTATGCCAGACCCCTCCCGATGAACAGGATCCCGTTTCGAACGTGGCCGGTCGAACACAAGGTCGTTTCCTCCGTTCTACGGTACGCCAGACCTCGTTTCCATCGCCTGTTCCGTCCAAGCCCTCCCGATGAACACGACGCATTCCGTTGCCTCCCCATGAACACGACGCATTCCGTTGCCTCCCCATGAACACGACGCATTCCGTTGCCTCCTCATGAACACGACAACGACATTGTTTCTCCGTTCCGACCCAGCCATGTACATGAGCCCTGGCCGTACGTATGCGCGAGTAGGCGTTCGAGACCCCGCCCGTATGTACACATACGTGGCCGTATTTTCTTTCTTGCACCCTGGCCGCTGTACATACGTGTACATGCTACGTGCGCGCCTCTACTACGACACGTGCGTGCCTCTACATCGACCAGTATATATGTACGTACACGTTCGCGACCCGAATGACAACACTACATACGCTTCGAGCAGGTGGGTCCCGACTATCAGGTACTTCCTTGCGTGCGAAGATGTAGCTGGTGGGTCCCAGGAGTCAGGGGCAAACGTTTTTTTCACGAAATACGGTGGCCCGTCCGGTGGGTCCCCGCTGTCAGGTGGAGGAATAATTTTTTTGCGTGTAATAAGGAGGCCGTGGACCTAACTGTCAGCGTCTCCACGCACAGTACTCTTCTGATGGAAGTTGGTCGTTGACCACATTGACCACACCGCGCCGAGAGCACCACGGTGGTGGACGACGGCGAAGCCTAGGAAGGGGACGACGCGGAGCAGGGGAAGACGCGTCAGTGGAAGCCCGCGCAGAGAGGAGTACGAGGGTTCACTGGTTCGGCTGCGGTGTGAGGCTGCCGTCGCCGCAGGGCCTGGCCAGCGGTGGGAATAGTAGGGGGCGGTGAGGCCTCCGTGGCAGCACAGCCGGTCACGGGAGGCAGGAGCATGCGGCACGACCGGCGCTGCTTTGGGCGGCTGGAGCAAGAAGACCAGAGGTTGAAGAAGCACTACGGCCGTTGGATGGACATCGTACGGTCACTGGAGCTAGAATCGTTCATATTGACTAAGTTGACAAAGCCCTTCTTCCTCGTCAACTTAGTAGGCCCACAAGTCAGCCTCCCACCAAGGTGGGTCCCAGCTAGCTAGGGGAGTATTCATTTTTTTGTGCGTAATAAGGAGGCACTTCCGATGGGACCGAACTGACAGCGGGGGGAACGTTTTTTCGCGAAATACAGTGGCCCGTCCGGTGGGTCCCAGCAGTCAGGGGAAACGATTTTTTTGCAAAATACTGGTGGCCCGTCCGGTGGGTCCCCGCTGTCAGGTGGAGGAATAATTATTTTTCGCGTAATAAGGAGGCACTTCCTTGCAGCTGCCGTGGACCCAGCTGTCAGCCTCTCCACGTAAAGTACTCTTCCGATGGAAGTCGGCCGTTGACTACATTGACCACGCCGCGCCGAGAGCACCACGGCGTTGGACTATGGTGAGGCATAGGAAGGGGACGACGCGGAGCCAGGCAAGACGCGGCAGTGGATGCCCACGCGGAGAGGAGTACGAGCGTTCACTGGTTCGGCTGCGGTGTGAGGCTGCCGTCGGCGCAGAATAACAGGGGGTGTGGGTGAGTAGAGGGATGCCCTGGCCAGCGGTGGGAGTAGTAGGGGCGATGAGGCCTGCGCGGCAGCACAGCCGGCCACAGGAGGCGGGAGTAGGCGGTCCCGCCGGCGCTGCTTTGGCGGCTGGAGCAAGAAGATCAGAGATTGAAGAAACACGACGGCCGTTGGATTGACATACAATGGTTACATCTTCTAGAATCGTTTGTTGACGTATATAATAACTAAAAAAAATCTTGCATATGCGTCAACTAAACATGCCCACAAGTCAGACCACTCCCTCTTTTTTTAATAATTTATATATAGCTCATGGCAACTTCTTATGCAATTTATCGCAGTCATGTTTTTTGGTTGGCCAGGGCCAATTTCGCATATTTCAGTGGGTTCCAAACTATTTTTAAGACCGAAATGTCCAGCCAGATTTAATGTACTTTGAAGATATATTTAAATTAGGTTAATGCCGAGTGAAATAGGAATCTGAAAATGTAATAAAATTCATAAATTATAAAGTAATTGCCAATTTGTCATCTGTTTTTATATTTACAACCCATTTCATATTACTTTCAAGATTTGCAGGCGTCTTGAAAGAGTTGCAGCCCATCAGGGCGTAGAAAAATAAGTAGGCCTGGATTGGGTATTCTTCAGAAAAAATAAACTGGGCTCATTTTCACAAAGAAAAAATAGCTGGGCTGGTCACATGGTGAACAGAAAATATAAGCCTGGGCTAGACGGGCCACAGCCCAGTTCAAACCCTGCTCCGTCTCAACAATACCAAACAAAAAAAAACTGCTCGAGTAGCTACGTCCCAGGTGTCAGCCGATCTTGTGCTGTTCTCTTGTCTATTGACTATATACGCTCACAATGTCGTGGGTCTCAGATGTCAGGAAAACACTAGGAGGAAGCATTTTATTTTTCCATAAGCTGACGTGGTGGGCCCCTACTGTCATCCTCTCCACGTACTTTTGCCGATTCCTGTTGTTTGTTGACCATGTTGACAATGCGAGAGGGTGCCGCCGCGGCGAGCGCACCAAAGCGCGCAGAGGACGTCGGCGTTAACGATTTAGGAGACGGTGGGGCGGCGATGCATGCGCTGAGGCACAGCCAGCCGTGGGAGGCGGAAGCAGGCGGCCCCGCCGGCGTTGGTTTGGTTTTGGCGGCTGGAGGAAGATAGGACTGAAGAGACACGATAGACTGTAAAAGCAGCAGGAGTACTTAACAACCTTAACTGAAACCAGCAGGGGCACTTAACAACCAAAGCTGAAAGCAGTATGAGTACTTATACAGGTTCAACCGTACAAAGCACGCCTCGAACAATGCTACTTTGCCTACAGTTAACCAAGGGTGAGGCCGCCAAGCCCCAGGATAAGGCCCAGGCGCCACCCCGCGCATCCACAACCTTCTGAAAGCGGCTTCATCTCGCAACATGGTCAATAAACAGGATATTCGCTTTAGAGCCATGGAAAAGTATGAACATAATCTTCTGTCCTATTCTCCAAGATGGACGGGCCTTCATTATTTGAGACCACCCATGAATAAGTATCTTTTCACCTCCAAGGGGAATTGAGTAGGTCGACATAAACATCATGTTGTGACCAAGCGCAAGTCTGACCTGACCATGGGCATGCATCTGTATAGGAACAATAGAACTCGGCAGTTCCTGTTTCAAGAAGATCACAGCTATAAAACTGTGTATAAGCAATAGTTTATGAACAACATATATAACAGAAAACAGCTCGTACCATAAGTTTCTCGACACAGTTGGACCTGTTCAACGAGTGCAGCAGTGGCACACATATCCCACGTGGCCTTACACCATTGAAATGCCCCACAAGGACCTCAAGATGATCAATAAAGTGTAGGAACTTGTGGATGTCGATCCAGTCAACTTCAGTGCCATTAGTAACAGCCGAGTTATTACAGAGTAACAAACGAGCAGACTGCTTAACTCTGAAAAAACCTACACGTGCCACCAATTATAAGAAAATATTAGTTAGAAGTAGCATCTTCGTGAGAGATTCGTTGCTACTTCTAAAGTTAAATTGTGATTAGTTAGACAGAACAGGTGGATTAAGAAATAATCGAGGCAACAAGCAAGAACCAGATACAAAACTAACATGGATGAACAATTGGAATGACGTCGGGGTGGAAGATCGCAGTGAAGATGAGACCAGGTTCTGCTATTTCCATCAACATTCGTGTGCCAACTTTCAGTCCGTAACACTTGAGAAAGTTTATCCAAGTTCGGCCTAAAAAAAGCAGCGATCTTCTTGGTTCATGAACCCAACTCGGAACTTATATCCATGGCTTGTCTTCACTGTGACCATTAAACTAGTGTATTCAGTTATGGCAAGGCCGAGCATCTTGAGTACATGTGTTCTGGCAGAGCAAATAATACACTGCAGGAAAAATAATATGAGAACACAACATGTTCAAAGAAACCCACCCTCCTAGATAGAAAAGAGGATTCTAGGAACGTACTGTGCGCGTTTCAAAATGATGTGTTAGGATGAGAAGGAACAAGTGTGGCGTCTCGCTGAGGGCGCAGAAACCTGTAGGGTACTCGCACTTTGGGCACTGCAAATGAAACACACTAGATTCAGTAGGAAGAAAAATGCATCAACGGTGGCGGCTGCCATCCTAGGATTACCTGCGACCAAGGGACTTGGGTTTATCGGGGATGGATGAAGAATTCGTACCTGGTTCTCCATGAGAAAACCCTATGCAATCGCCGAGAGGGGGTTTTCTCTGAACAAGCAGACGAGGGAGAAGGGGGTTCAGGCCCAGTGAACTATTGCCGCTTCGTCCGTCCAGCTTACTGCTAAAGTTGGAAGGGGGGGTTGTGATTTGACAGCTCATTGGGCATTACTGCAGCGCTATGACCGGGGTGTGTCTACTGTGAAGTTGTGGACTCTAATTTGTGCATATGGCACGTGGACCCCTTGCCGGTTGCCCCACATATCAGCAAAAGGAAGTAGAAAGACAAGAGTAACTAGTTACGCATAAATATATTTTTTGACAGAGAGATACTCCCTCTGTAAAAAGTATACAAATCTTTTATATCACAGGCTCACCTTGCCGAGAAATATACTCCCTCTGCAACGCACGGGCATTATGGGGGTTCAGCTTTTTTTATGGGGGTTCAGCTGAGAATATAATACTCAGATAGGCTCACAGTTCTGGACTTTGGTCCGCAGGCCGACCCTGCATGTTTGGGGGCCCATGTGTTCTACCTTAGCGCTTTTCATATTGCAAGCGATCAGTACGGCGCTGGTTTTAGATGTTGTCACAAGGCGAATACACAAAATTGAATAAAGCACGACAGCTATTGGAATGAAATCGAACGACAGTTCCTAACCAGCAATCAGAGTTGCAATTCTATCAACGATATACCATGTGATAAATAATATTGTCAAACTACTTATACACACAGGACACTTGTTTCACCATGCCAGATTATTACATGAAAATCTCTCGGAGGATAGATCAGTTCGGCAGTTGCGTGCTGCTACTGAAGAATTTCAAAGTTGATTTGGACCAGCTCTCCTTGCCGAGAAAGTTCGATCTTGACATCATCCCCTACCGCAAGATATGATTTAGATTTGAACCTTGACCATCCTTTAGCATCAATCATCATGCGACCATCCTTTGTACTTACGGTATATTAAGCAGGTTCATTCACACCAAGGCTGCGCATGGTAAGAGAAACTTGGCCGCGGTCGTCCGGATTGTTGAACGACTCCCTTTTGCTCTAGAAATTCTATGTTTGCAAACAAAAAGACATACCCAAACAGTTAGATCAACACAGTGAATCATGTGAAACAACATGGAAAGAAAAAAGAACGAAGCACTTGGGCGGCCAATGCTTACCAAGAAGGTGGACATGTCGGTTTTTGTAAGGACTTTGGTATATGAAGTGCGAACTGCAACCCATTCTGTTGCCGGTGCAACTGCACGGGCCGGAGCAGATGCAAGTGCAAGTGTTGGTGCAGGTGCCGAAGCCGCTGCTGCTGCCGGAGATGGTGCTCCTTGTAGAACTGGTGTTGGTGTCGGAGCAGGTGCCGGTGTCGATGCCCGATCCTCCGGTAGATCAGACTGATCCGCTGACGCGATCGGTGCCCAATCCTCAGCTGGATCAGACTGAGCTGCTGCCGCTGCCAGTGCTAGAGCAACTGCTGGTGCTCGATCTATGTGAGACAGCGGCGATCGTGTCTGGTCTACTATGATCAGCTATCTAACTTGACTAGGATCCGTGACCGTGATCCAGTCTTTTTCTTCATTTCTTTTAAACACAAGAAGGACTAATTGTGGCGTTTTTGTTAAACCAAACTGCAGTTCATCATAGGGATTCAGCTTGTACTTAGACAACAGACTGATCCAATTTTTTCCAGTAATATAAGTGATGGACGGTGCCTTCGTTACTGACACGACATAAGAAGTGAAACCTGCAAAAATAGCCATCGTAGAGCAAACCAAACGGTTTATTCTGTGATGAATGTCACATGGCAAAACCTGCATAGTAAAATTGCATGAAAAGAAAGAAAACATGACATTAAATCAATAAGATTGAGACAGTACATCAATAAGATTTACTTGATGTGACACGAGCGAATCCTTACCAGGAAATCACTATGTTGAAGTACTAAACAGAAGATTGATCATCCAACTACGCGTGGCATGTAGGGGCCCCGCCTACTCCCACAAGCAGGACAGTCCAAAGGTCGTGACAAATCGTATGGACCGAACATCCATGGGGCTAGAAATCCTGGTGGGTGCGATAAACCATGCAATGCATACAGATATTGGAGTGTAACCATAATTGATAGACCGTCCTCACAAAAATATGATATGGATACTTCAAAATATACAGACTGAATTGAGTGGACATACATTAACATAGACCATTCTCAGGACTGACCACACGCCAAAAGCGGCAGTACTAATAAACAATACAGGGTTCACAAATACAAATCAAGTACTGAACAATAGTACTTACTACAGACAAGCAAAGTTGCACTAACTAAACTCTGCAGACTATTTTTTGCCACCGACCTACGGGGTGAACCCCACATAACTGACTAGGCCATGGACTTCGTGTGAGATGTCTACATGCACCATCACCATCTTGTCAACCTTGGAGAACCTAACAGAGTGGTCTTTCCACTCATAAACATGATGATGAAGACAGGCCGCATCAGATTTGTTGGGAAGCTTTACAAGAACCACACCCTTCGTAATCGAAGGCACAACTAGGAAATTGTTGTGGTCAAGTACAGCCTCGAGAACACGCCTGACAACAATGCTACAGGAAAACACTAGTTCAGGACACGTGGCGACAAGGACACAATAGCTGGATAGTTCAGCAGTAGAACTCATCATCAGGTCTTCCAGTTCACACGGCATGACTTTGAGAACTTCATCTCCACCGCGGACCTGGTTCTAATTCAAATAGAAACCATATTTTATTACTGCCTCCGTTCAGAAATATAAGATGATTTTCGATATTATACTCCATATATGACTACATATACGCACAGAAATGAGTGAACAAATACACTAGAACATGTCTTCAAAGGCATGAGAGTAGAGGGATTACATGCAATATCCATAACAGAAGTTACTGAGGCAAATATACCCTTTTAAAAGGTAGCATTGATGTTCATAAAGTACTCCCTCCGTCCCAAAATTCTTGTCTTAGATTTGTCTAGATACGGATGTATCAAGTCACATTTTAGTATTAGATACATCCGTATCTAGACAAATCTAAGACAAGAAATTTGGGACAGAGGGAGTAGTTGAAAGTAATCTATAAGAAATCAGTGTCAACCTCTCGCATGTTTTGGTCAAAAGAGGAATTTAGAACCGTCATTTGGCACACAAAAATCACATGCAAGATCACCCAGAAAGTTGTACTACTAGTACTAGTACTGCGTGTTAAATGAAAAAACATGATCAAGATCGAGAAAAAGATCGTCAAGAAGAGATATTACCTGGACTTGCTTAATGAGGGATCCTGGAGAGGGGGGCTTGGACAGGGCGATGGCTTTGAGCTTGTCTGCGGTAGTCTTGGCGGGGTGCTTGCGCTTCTTCATACCATGAGCCTCGACGGTTTTGGCCGGAGCCATAGACATCACTTCGGCCGATGCTCCAGCGTCCATCAAGAAACTGTCAAATAGAAATAAAAGAAAAGAAACCATAATCACAAACCCAAAAGAAGAAAAGAGAGGGAGTTATAGGATCAGTCTCGGGGTTGCAAGACCGGGCCTTGGCCAGAATCAACACCATTGATGCGCTCACCTTTCCTTCCTTGGGAGAGAAGAACAATGGCAGAAGCAGGTCGGGGTTTTCTTGAAGAAATGAGGAACAAGATGAGGTAGAAGCCAGGGTTGGGTAGAGAGGAAGCTGAGAGAGAAGAGTGAAATGATGGTTGCTTCGTCCGTCCAACTTACTGCTGGAAAGGAGGGGGTTTTGTGATTTGACGGCTCATTGGGCATTACTGCGGCGCTTCGATCGGGGTAGTCTACCGTCAATTTAGTGCATGGATGGTGGACCCCGATGCTGGCTGTCCCACACGTCGGTGAAAGTGAGTAATTTAGTGCATGGCTGGAGGAGGATCCGCACGGTAGAGCGTGTCCATTGTTTTTCAAAAGAAAAAAATGATTACAGCAAGCGTTTCCACTCCTACGACGGAGGAGTGCGAAACACGGCAGCCACTTGAACATACACAGTGCTCCTACTACTAGGCATGTGCAGTGGTTCATACGTCAGTACTACACAATCTTGTTGCTAGTGTAGTAAGATATGACGATAACAAATGATGTTGTGCACATGTCAACTACTCCTATATGTAACATAGTACCGCTTTTTTGACTGTCCGGTCGAGAATGAACGGTGAGATCAATGTTAACAGAACTAGGTCCACAGTGCACGGAGAGTACGGTGCTACAGTACTCCACGAAACATGAACCATATGAAGCATGAATAGTGTTAGGCAGGGTGTATGAAGGGTGCACGGGATGGGAGCAAAAGTTCCCTTCTCGACCCACTTTTGGGTGTTTGGCAGAGTGCATGAAGGGTGCATGAGCCCACACTAGTAGGTTGACAAAAATACACGAAGAGGAAACAACTATATTGAGATGAGAATGCAACCAAACACACCCACACGCTTTGTGCTAAAGTGACTGATCTGCACCGTCTGAGTTTGATCCAACGGTCATGTTGCGCCGAGACATGGACATGCCCATGCAGAGGGCGCCTAAACACCACCGAAGTCCCTCTACTTCTCGAGGCGCATGACGTTGGTGATGCAGGGTGCAACCGCCCGCAGAGCCCGCTCCCGGTCGACGGGAGCCAGCTCGTCAAAGACGGCGTCCAATGGCACGAATGGATTCCGGTGACAGAGCCCTGAAAGTATTCGCCCGGCAATGGCGACGGCAGCCCGCAACCCCTCCTTGTCCAGCTCAGCCCCCACCATCGCGCGGAGACGGCTTAGCTCCTCGGAGATATAGGTGAAGAAGGAGACTAGGTCAGGAAGCCGTAGCTCGTTGAAGTCGACCGGGTGGTCGAACGGGTTTAGCCCGACGGCCGACATCGTCGCACTGGCACGACGGTAGGCATCGCGCAGTCGCAACACGTGCGTGGCAACTTGGTTCACCAAGTGGCTGAGGCGATCCTGGACCTCGTCACGATCGGCCCGCTCGCGCTCCAGCCGGCTCCCGTGACGGCCTATCGTATCTCCCGCTTCCTGCAGCAACGCCGCTGACGCCTCGAGCATCTTTGTGGTGGACGCATGCCGCTTTTGAATCTCCGTGAACTCCCGCACATAACGGAGGAGCATGGCACTCTCCTCCTTGAGCTCACGGAGCTCCACGTCCTTGGCCCTGAGCTCCGCATCCTTGGCATGGAGCTCCTGTGTCAGGAGCCTCACCTCGGACTCCGTGATCTGCTGTGCCGCCATGGCACCAGGTAGAAGCAATGGGGAGAGGAAGCAAAGGGGGCGAAACGGCTAAAAGGCAATGCAATCTATGGGAAGGTGGAGGGAGCGGGGAATCTTTTGGTTTTCACCACGGTAAAACACCAGTCGACGACTTCTCACATCAGGGAGCAGTGGGTACAGGCGGAGTCATCGTGACTAATTGCTGCCGCGCGTGCTCCCGGCAATCAAAAAATTAAAAATCCTGCCGCGCCTACTCCCATCAATCAAAAAATTAAAAATTCTGCCGCACCCAAACACCAGAGCAACGTCGCGGTGGATATTTAAATTTACCTGCTAGCAAGTAGATAAAAAAATGGGTGAAAAAACAAATGATGCGGCGGCCTAGCTAATCGGTCGAACTAGCCCAACTAGCTAGCCACCGTGCTTCACTGATGTACTCGGCGGGAAAGGTGGTCTTTCGTGATTTGACAACTCATTTACTTGCTTCGGCGCTACGACCGAGGAGGACCCAGAAAATGCGCGGTAGGGCGTCCCACGTCAGGAAGAATATATGCGTGCACCACCTGAGAGGACCCCGAAACTGCGCGGTAGGGTGTGCCATGTCTCGGCACGGAGGAAAAATATGCGTGTAAAAATATACTGTATCTCTATTCTTCTCTAGCACACCAATTTTCAAACTTTGGATAGCCACCCGCCGTGACGCAGAATCGTTTGCTACCCAATTATTTCCTCCGCGGGTTGAATCGCCACCGTTTATCAAAGTTGAACCCTACTGATCCAACGGTTATCGTTAGTGGGATTCGCTCCCATGGTTGGGCACCAAAACAAGGCTGGGAGGATCTTTCTAGTGCTTCAAGTGAGCACGCAGCTAGCCTCATATTGTGAAATGTTCCTGTTAATACTCCAGTAAACACCAGAAGCATCTAAAAAATGTGCATGTAGAGGCTAGCGGCCTATATTAGCAATTTGCTCCTCACATGAATACTGTTGAATGCATGTAGGGAAGTATTTTTTTCTCAAAAGAATTAGAACATGGTAGAAAAAAGTGTACGCATGGCAATATTTTTGTTCACTGAGTGAAATATTCAAAATATCATTATAAATTTTAGATTTAGACTTTACTTTATTTTTCTTAAGGGGACACTAAGTTACTTAAATTGTTGTGCGGTCGACAACACACAGATGAGATAGAGTTTATGAGAGGCCGAATGCTACGAAAATATAATCTAAACCGACCAGAATAAATGCCTACACAAATTAATCCAAGGTTGGAGTGCCCCTCGCAATGTAAATAGCTTCCGCTTTGCGAGGGATGGAGAGGTAGTAGCTTCAACGCATGGAAGATACGGTGTGAGAAAGCGAGGTCAATCGAGAGACATATAGATAGAGAGACAAAGTAAGTGTGGTCCGACATTCATTGAACAAATATATATGCTCTAGAGAGATATTTTCCGATTGAGCTTTTTGGCAAGGGTGAGGGCTGTAAGATAGAGCTTGAGAGATGATCCAGTCACAGACGTGTAGATATATTTTGTGCGTGGGAGGAAGCAAGGTCAACCGATCACATAGGGTCGCCGTGCGATCGAAAGAGTGAGACGAGTTGGAGAGAGTGACCTAGATAGACGATGTGCATGAGAGAGTATACAATGTGAATAGGTCGAATTGGGCTCAAACATGGTGATATATCGTTTTTGTCCGAGAAAGAGCAAGGTCAATCGAGACATACGGAGAGAGAGAGAGAGATTGAGTGAGCGTGGCCCACCATGAGGTCGAAAGAGTGTTGGCGGCTTGGATGGACTGACCTAGATAGACAATCTACGTGAGAGAGTATAGAGTGTGTCGATCAAGGCCCGAACAGGGAGATATATCATTTGTGTGTGAAAGAAAACGAGGTTAAACGAGACTCAGATAAAGAGAGCGAGATTGAGCGAGTGTGGCCCGCCGTGCGGAAGAAAGAGTGAGACAGTCTCGAGGGAGTGACCTAGATATACAACGTGCATGCGTGCGCATGCACGAGAGGTTGGGGGGCTAGATAGGCAATGCATGTATTTAGCGCGAGAGGGTGAGAGGGTGAGGGGGAGAGAGAGAGAGCTCGGCATGGGGTGCAATGGCGGGTGTGTGAGGTAAATACATTTGGTAACAGAGTGGAAAAAGGGGTTGTGTAGTTGAGAGACTTAGAGATCGAAACATGGAGAGAAATAATGAACGTGTGTTGGAAACCGATAGCTTCCTAAGGTGGTTAGGAGAGGAAGATTGACCGATACAGGAAGTATGTAGCGTTTGTGCGGGGGGGCGGGGGGCTAAAAACAACATTTGAATGTACATAGTACGAGACTTAATATCGATGTTTCAATTCGGTGTACATTGTAAGATTTGAACCGAGGACCAGGCATACGGGTAATTATTTCGAATTTGTGCCATACTAAGTTTTGAAAAGTTGACATTGACTCAGTTTTTTGTGCTATTTTTTAGGTCATATGTTTGAATCCATCCAAAAGTTTTCTCACTACCATGGTGTTCATCATATACATATGAATTTGTATTAAAAAGTAGCATGGATACAGTGAAATGCGAAATCCACATTAGAATTGGAGATCGCTACGTGACACACACTCTAATTCAAATAACTAACTACGTGACACACACTCTAATTCAAATAACTAATTATGTGACACACACTCTAATCCACGTTAGCGTGGGTACCATTTCGATTTTTTTTCAAATAACTCCTCATTAATTAATTTATAGTACTCCCTCTGTTCACTTTTATAAGACCTTGAAGACATTTCAGACAATGTGCAAAACAGTTCATTTTAAGTTGTCTGAAACGACTTACAAAAGTGAACGGATGGAGTATCTCGTTTCGAATGACTAATTATTGCAAGGAAAACACGGGCATGGTAATACATATAGATTCGTTTGCAAATGAAAGAAGATTCGTTTGCATTCTCAAATGTAGGCGCACCAGGCAACCCAGGGTCGTGTCGGGGTGGATGCTGCTTCGGTGCCTTAAAGGCAACTGCCTTTGGGTCACTGACATGTGGGCCAGCCACCTGTTGGGCCCATATGTCATGGGTACAAAGGCAGGTGCCTTAAGGCACCGAAGCATGGTCCTATCGGGGTGGTCGCGTGTGTCGGACGGACGCGTAGCACCCAGCCACCCACCCCCTCCCCACCCCAAAAAGGACGACGACAATATAAGTTCACGCTTCCATGTTTCGGATTGAAATATCTGGCGGCCCCAATTCCAGCCCTGCAAAATCTCTCTTCTCCACCGTCCCCTTCCACGCCCAGATTGCTCAAATCCCTAATTCGCCGCCAACCCTCGAATCGCCCCTCGTCTCGTCTCTTTCCCCACCATTCCCCACCTCTGTGCCGGACGACGACAACGAAGACGACGGTCGCGCTTCACCACCGCACCGGAGCTACCTCATCTACGCCCTCGTCCACCGCACCGGGTGGTCCACCGACAACGTCGGCCACCGCAACCGACGTGCCTCATAGACACCTAGTTCCACCGCATCAGGTGCACTTCACCGACGTCGTCTCCCAGCTCACCGAGGCTACTTCCCCGAGCACATCGTCGCACCTCCGCCCCCCCGAGGCCGTTGGGGCTTCACCAACGGTCTCTTCCACCAAATCGTAGCGCTCCGCTGCCACTCAAGATCTGCATCCGTGCGCAGCCAGCCAACGCCAGCGCATCACCCTCAACGGCTCTGAAGTGACCCGCACTCTAGCTAGGCGAGCATGCCCAAACGCCGGCCCGAACTAGGTATCCACACATCACTCCCTTGTGCACTGTTCCAACGATGTTTGGATATCCTTTCACTGCTCTCTTAGCTTACACGCCTATGCAAATCTGACCTTAACTCTTATTTCTTCTGGAGATATCATCTGAAACAAGAAATCCATATTTTAGCGAAGCATGACGGCGCTATGGGATCTGGTACACATCCTGCACACCCGTATAACCTTGTGAGTATCTGTCCTCCGGTACAACATCAAGGTCGATTCCTCTTATTTGATCAACCATTCGCCGTGTCAAAAAATGCAGAGGGGGGTGCAAGGATCACAAGGCCTGCACATCCAAGCAAGTGGTAACATGGACTTGTACATGGAACATCCCAAGCACAAGCAGAGCTGCAGTGAGCCTGTACAACGAGCTAGCGTAAGTCCCTGCATTTCATTTAATTTGTACTGGCATTCGTGTATGATTTGTGTGCAGTGGCTGATCCATGAATTCAAGTTACCAGGGGCGAACATTTAACTTAAAAAATACGAAGGCACTTGCACTCCGGAAATCAACATAACTTGAGAAATGTGAAGCTACATGCACTTTGAAAACCAGCTAATAATCCAAAGTAGTTCAGATTATAAACACTAAATGATGCAAGCACCAAAAAACACAAAATGCAACATGGTGCACAAGGACTACAAACATGGTCTGTAACTGCTTGAATTATTCGTTCTCTGGCTGAAAATATCGAAGTGTAATTGCACATATAACCAGTGCACAAACTGCATATCAATATATCTATCCTGCACAAGTATGCCAATAGTTTCAAACAACAGATTAGAAAAGTATTTATGCTATGTTGTCATGATACGGGGACTTTCTGGTAGATGGCCTCGACGTTTCCTCAAGATATGAAAATGCACTATAATTTGCTTCTCATCAATGCCTGCAAATCTCTGTCTCTCTCAACATAGTAGATCATCATTAGACACTAAATCCTTCAATGAGCTTGCAAAATGCTTGCATTAGATCCCTCATTAGACACTATATGTTCATCACTAGGAGCATGTAAAATGTGTGCATCAAATCCTTCATTAGCAGTCTGTTCATTAGACACTTTAGGCTCAAGAACAACATGAGCTTGTATGTTTGCATCGGAAACTTGATTAGATACATCAGATTCAGTCAGTTCAATATTGATTGGGGGAGTTATAAAATAAGTAGAAATTGGTTTCATTTTCTCATAGATTCCCTACATACAAGCAGTTTTACAACACCGTCAAGTTTAACTATTGGCCAGAAATTGAAGAGTTGAATTAGATATAATCAGGGATGTGATGTACCAGCTCGTTGCACATGCTACTCTTGCAAGCTGCGACTGTCCGTTTGCGCAAGCTCGATGCCATGCCCGTGCTGCCGCCGCTTCCTCCATGCAGGCTACACCCAGGGTTGGATCTTCATCTTCTTGTCCTTCCGTTCGCTTGAAGCCCGGCGACCGCCCTCCACGAGGGCGCGAGGAAGTGCTGTGTCGGTCTGTCCAGCAGCGACTAGGTTAGGAGTGAACCAGACTGGAGGCTGGAGCGAATGAATTGGGATTTTTCCTGCTGTCGATCAATATGGGAGGCGCTCGTTTGGGCCGCGAGCCTGCTATAGGGCCTGCCTTGCACTTCGGTTATTGGCCCATCCAAATTGAAACATTTTTCTTCATTTTTTTACATTGCCTGCTCGTGCGTTGGGACGAACAAAACTAGCGTGGGCCAACCTGGACGACTCAAACTAGGTGCACACTTTCCAGCCACCTGAGGCGGCCGCCCATACCAGCCCCTATGGTGACGTCGCCCTTTTTTGCATGTATGATTGGATAGTGAAAAATATTCCAGTGGCACTGAGGGAGTCCTGGATTAGGGGGTGTCCGGACAGCCGGACTATAACCTTTGGCCGGAGTGTTGGACTGTGAAGATACAAGATTGAAGACTCCGTCCTGTGTCCGGAAGGGACTTTCCTTGGCGTGGAAGGCAAGCTTGGCGATACGGATATGTAGATCTCCTACCATTGTAACTGACTCTATGTAACCCTAACCCCATCCGGTGTCTATATAAATCGGAGGGTTTTAGTCCGTAGGACAACATAGATAGCAATAATCATACCATAGGCTAGCTTCTAGGGTTTAGCCTCTTCGATCTCGTGGTAGATCTACTCTTGTACTACCCATATCATCAATATTAATCAAGCAGGACGTAGGGTTTTACCTCCATCGAGAGGGCCCGAACCTGGGTAAAACTTCGTGTCCCCCGCCTCCTGTTACCATCCGGCCTAGATGCATAGTTCGGGACCCCCTACACGAGATCCGCCGGTTTTGACACCGACATTGGTGCTTTCATTGAGAGTTCCTCTGTGTCGTCGCCATCAGGAAGGATGCCTCGCCCCGTCTTTAAAGATGGCACCATTGCTAAGGGAGCTTTGGTTGTCGGCCAAACCCTCCGGCTAGGTGGTTTTCTTATGACCGCCTGTTCGGCTTCTGCGCCGATGATGACCTCTCGAGCCATCGAAAACAATCTTCATGTTAGCTTGGAACTCGCCGAGCAGTTAGATCCAATGGAGCTCTCCTCCATAAACGAGCTCTTGGATCGCTTCGCCGCCCTGGGAGTCGCCACGGATTACGACCAGATTGGGTCTAAACCCGATCTGAGAGAGATTAACTCTCCCCAAGTCACCCATCACGTTGCCATGGTAGAGGGACAGTGCGGCGACCTTTCATCTATCTTAAAGACTCGCTATGTCCGGATTCCCGATCCCTCCAAGCCGGATACCCGCGGAGGGGAGGATATCACTCAAGACTTGAATCTAGAGTTAGGCGACGGGCTGGATTCATTGGACAACATCCAGGAATCCAAATTTTCG
Organism: Triticum urartu; assembly: GCF_056163025.1. Classification (NCBI taxonomy): domain Eukaryota; kingdom Viridiplantae; phylum Streptophyta; class Magnoliopsida; order Poales; family Poaceae; genus Triticum; species Triticum urartu. The sequence continues at coordinate 312,303,309 of NC_141877.1, forward strand.
AGTTCGGAAATTCCTCGGCCTCTGAGCCTTAGATGGGGTGAGGCTTCGGATTTAATTCCACCCGCCCACCCCAACATAAGCGATCTATCCAAAATCAGGCAAGAACCCGATGAAACAGTACATCATTACAGGGCCAGATTCCTCCTGGTTAAGAACAGGCTAAGGGACTGCCGCGAGGAAGACGCAATCTCAACCTTCTGCAATAATTGCACGGACAAGGGAATACTCAACGCCATAAGTCGCCGTGATATTACACGCTTCACTGACTTGGCGTCCATTGTACGAAAATACTGTCCGATGGAAAGTTCCTGGAAAACCGAAATAAAATTTTGGGACAATCCGGCCCTGAATACAAACCGAGTCCAAAATAAAAGGGTGCATCATCACCAGTCACCCGGGCCAAGCACTAAAAAGCAAAAACCCTCTACAGGGCATGGAACCGTACTGGAAGGATGGCTTAATGGACCCTGTAAAATTCATAGTACAGAGGACGCCACACTAACTCACAGCCTTAGAGCATGTTGGATAATCCGGCAAGTGTCCAAAATTGGCAAAAATCTCCTAATTCCGGAGGCCACAGAAAGCCACCCCAGAGACACCAATACGGTATTAACAGTCTTTGAGACTTTCGCATCAAATAATATGCGAAAAAGGACACTCCGCAGCCTTGCCGAAGTCTACCAAGTAGCAACAATAAACCCATGGAGTGACACGGCTATTACCTTTAACGCCAGTGATGAACCTAAATCCCGAACAGCCCGAGCACCAGCCGCATTGGTCCTCAGTCCAATAGTGGATGGCTTTCGTCTTACCAAGGTACTCATGGACGGCGGCAGCGGATTGAACCTCATTTATGAGGAGACCCTTCAAAAAATGGAAATAGACTGGAACCACATTGAGCGAAGCAGCACAACCTTTAGAGGAATAATCCCCAGTCGGGAAGCGCGCTGTACAGGAAAAATCACACTAGATGTGGTGTTCGGCATGCCGGATAATTACAGGTCCGAAGAGGTCACGATCCAGGTGGCTCCGTTCAGCAGCAGTTATCACGCTCTTCTAGGGAGGGAAGCATTTATAGTCTTCCAAGCAATACCCCATTACGGATACATGAAGCTCAAGATGCCCGGGCCTAACGGGATCATCATTCTCGCTAGTGATCCGGACATAGCACTCCGCACCGAAAACAAGACAGCCACACTGGCCCTCGAGGCACTATCCGAAGCCCTAGCGGCTGAGGAGCTAACTGTGCTGCGCTCTATGGTGAATAGGGACGATGTGGTACTCGACAAAAGATCCAAGTCCACCTCCTTTAAACCGGCGGACGAAATAGTCAAATTCCAAGTCCATCCAACGGACCCCAATAAAATAGCTTCCATCGGGGTATAGTTAAACCCTGATGTCGACGCCGCATTGCAAGAGTTCCTACGAGAGAACTGGGACATTTTCGCCTGGCACCCTTCAGACATGCCAGGAATCCCATGCAGGCTAGCCGAGCACAGCTTAAATATCCAAACAGGATTCAAACCTGTCAAACAGGCTCTTCGGCGTTTTTCCGAACCTAAGAGACAGGCCATGGGAGAAGAGCTAGCAAAGCTATTGGAGGCCGGATTCATCAGGGATATAAAACATCCAGACTGGCTAGCAAACCTGGTGATGGTACCAAAGAAGGACAAATCCTGGCGCCTGTGTGTTGATTTTAAAGACCTTAACAAGGCTTGCCCAAAATATCCCTTCCCCTCCCCCGCATCAATCAAATCATCAATGCTACCGGAGGACACGATTCGTTGTGTTTCCTCGACGCATATTCTGCTACCATCAAATCAAGATGGCAGAATCAGACCAAGCCGCAACGGCATTTATCACACCATACGGGCCATTCTGCTTCAACACGATGCCCTTTGGGCTCAAAAACGCCGGCGCAACATATCAGCGCATGATTCAGACGTGTCTGGCAAGCCAGATCGGCAAAACAGTGGAGGCATATGTAGATGATGTGGTCCTCAAAACAAGACATGTTGAATCTCTAGTAGACGACTTCAGGCTCACATTTGATAACCTCCGAACATACGATATCAAGATCAACTCGGAAAAATGCGTTTTCGGCGTTCCAGCCGGAAAGCTCTTGGGCTTCATTGTATCCGGTAGAGGAATTGAAGCAAATCCAGCAAAGATCCGAGCTTTGTCACAACTGGATATCCCAAAGGACCTCAAACAAATACAAAAGTTAACCGGATGCGTGGCGGCTCTAAGCCGCTTTATCTCCAGCTTGGGAGAAAAGGCCCTACCCCTTTACCGCCTCCTTCGGCGCATCGAACACTTCAAATGGACGGATGCAGCCATGGCCGGACTCGACGAAATAAAAGCCATACTGGCAACAAACCTAGTCCTGGCCGCGCCAAACATTGGCGAACCAATGCTGTTATACATTGCAGCAACACATCAGTTGTAAGCGCAGTGCTCATCGTCGAACGAGAAGCGGACGGACACAAATTCCTCCTTCAAAAGCCGGTATATTATGTGTCCACTGTCCTCACTCCCTACAAATCACGGTACCCGCATTATCAAAAGATTGCGTACGCGGTATTTATGGCATCCCGGAAGCTACGACACTACTTTCAAGAGTGTTCAATAACAGTAGCCTCAGAAGTACCACTTAACGATATTATAAACAACCGTGACGCAATGGGCCAGATTGAAAAATGGGCCATTGAGCTCCTCCCGTTCGACATAACTTATAAGCCACGACGAGCCATCAAGTCGCAAGTCTTGGCCGACTTCGTCGCAGAGTGGACGGAGGACGAACTCCCTAAAGAGTACGACACATATTCAAATTGGATCATGCATTTCTACGGCTCCAAGATATTGGCCGGACTGGGGGTTGGCGTCGTTTTGACGTCCCCCACAGGAGACACAGTTCAATACGCACTACAGATTATGTACACGGACTCCAACAATGCAGCCGAATATGAGGCCCTTTTACATGGTCTCCGGATGGTAGTATCCATGGGCATCCAACACCTAGAGGTGCGCGGGGACTCGAACCTCGCAATATCCCAAATAAATGGAGACTTCGATGCCAAGGATCCAAAAATGGTAGCTTACCGCAACACCATCCTAAAAATGTCAGCTCGGTTCGAGGGGCTTGAATTTCACCATATAGCCCGGAAAAATAATCAGGCAGCAGATGTCCTGGCAAAGCGCGATGTAGTCCCCCCCAACATCTTCTCGGAAAGGCTGTTCAAGCCATCCGTAGTATGGGAAGGGGAGCCGAACAATAACAGCTCGGACCCAACCGCACTGCCCGACACCGAACATTCTGACACAATCGGAGGCTCTACCAATGAAATAACACCTTCAGCCCACGTAATAATGGCCTTCATCGCCCCATGGACAGAACCATTCCTCGCCTACCTTACTAGGCAGGAACTCCCCGAGGACCAAACTGAGGCACGCTGCATAGTGCGGCGATCTAAAGCCTACAGAGTCCACGAGGGAGAGCTTTATAAGAAAAGCACTACCGGAGTCCTTCAATGGTGCATCTCCGAAGAGGAGGGGCGGAACCTCCTGGCTGAAATTCATGCCGGACTCGGCGGTCATCACGCTGCAGCCCGGTCCCTTGTAAGCAAGGCCTTCCGTACAGGCTTTTATTGGCCAACGGCCCGGGCAGACGCTCAGGACTTAGTCCAACGATGCACCGGTTGCCAGCTCTTTGCAAACCAAAGCCATATGCCACCCACCGCCCTCCAAACTATCCCCATTACTTGGCCCTTCACGGTCTGGGGGCTTGACATGGTTGGACCCCTTAAAAGCAGAACCCACAAGAAAAAATGCTTACTAGTCATGGTGGATAAGTTCACCAAATGGATAGAAGCCAAGCCTGTTAAGACAGCCGAATCCGGACCGGTGATAGACTTTATATCCAGGGTTGTACACCATTACGGCGTCCCCCACAGCATCATCACTGATAATGGCACGAACTTCACGGCCGACGAGGTAAAACTCTGGTGTAAAAACATGGGCATCAAGCTTGATTATGCTTCCGTCTATCACCCACAAACTAACGGCCAGGTCGAATGTGCAAATGGTCTTATCTTGAGCGGCATCAAACCCAGATTAGTGCGGTCCCTCAAGGAATCTAACACGCAGTGGGTAGAGGAGCTCGACTCCGTACTCTGGGGGCTGCGGACCACGCCGAATCGCACCACCGGATACACACCATTCTTTATGGTGTACGGCGCAGAGGCAGTTTTGCCTTGCGACATAATTCATGACTCACCTCGAGTGCGCATGTACGAAGAAAGAGAAGTCGAACTCGATCGGCAGGACAGCTTGGACGCATTGGAGGAGGAGCGTGACGTGGCAAAAGCCCGTTCCGCATTCTATCAACAGCAGGCTCGAAGATACCAAAGCAGAGAAGTACGGGCCAAAAATTACAACGTTGGCGAATTAGTTCTATGACTACCGGACAAGAAAAAGGACAAACTCAAGCCCAAGTGGGAGGGTCCCTTCATAATTGACCAAGTCCTGACTGGTGGAGGGTACCGCCTGCGGGATGCATCGGATAACCGACTCTAGCCAAACCCATGGAAAGCAGCACGTCTCTGAAGATTCTATGCCTAGCACCGGACTCTGTGTTCGTCTCCTTCCTATTTCCATTTTTTAATATATTTTCTGTCTTACATTTCTCTTCCTCTCTCTCTCTCTCTCTTTTATAGCCTGTAAAGGCTCATAAAGTGATGCGCTATCCGCGCTCATTAAACCTGGGGGCTTCTTTAAACAGAAGCTTATTCATGCGGGCTTCATGCCCAACACATGTGTCACACTTCCGCATGTACCTTTTATTCACCATTATATGCATCGATATGACTTAAGTTTTGGCCAAGCTGGGTTGCCTGGCTCCTGTGCTTACCCCTACGTTCCCGATTGTTCGGCTAGGTGGTAAAGGGAGCACCTCTATGATTGTTACTGCCGGGTCAGCCGGATGTGTACCTCAGACTGGGTGAAGCCAAAAGCTAGCGTTCTTAAGGGAATATTCGGTCGGTGAACTAAAGATGATCTTTTTTATTTTTATCTATACGCCCCCAGATGTTTTTCCTGCATTTCTTTTCACAGCATGGACATGCACCTTAGGGCATGCCTCCCAGGGAAAGGAACCCCTAACGGAACTATTCTCCCTGGAAGATGTTTCTTACTAACCATGTAATATAACATACCTAGTCGGGCACTTGTCTGTTCACGCCCTAATGACCCCTCCGCCTGGTCTCCATGCATTCCCCGGTTCCTATATAACCGCATGGGAATTCGGACACACTCCGGACCGTCAGGTCCCGAGGCTGAAGCGAAAAGGTCGGCCATGACAAATGATCTACAATCCGGCTAGAAGGCATTATAAATGTCAATTAAATTACATAGTCATTTTGACTGGTTGTATTCTTCTTCAATACCATCTAACAGGCTGTCTAATTTACAATCCTGCTGGGAATACTTTGCGGCCAACTCTACTTGGCCGTATACTAAGCTTACAGGGATCTCCTTCCCATCAGGCCCTACAGGACCGACCTCGGCCAGGTGGTTGGGGTCAGCCTTTGCGTACCGCGTCTTCACCATGGCCCAGGCCTCCCTAGCACCTTGACGGCAGGCTGATATATTCCACAATCGGAAGCGCCGTCGTGCTCCCTTTAGCTTCTCCGCAAGCTCTCCAAGACCTTCGGGCATGGAGACAGATGGCCACAGGGCCTGGGCGACACCTTGCATCGCCTGCCGAACTCGATCGAGCAGTTGCGACCTGTAGAACCGGGCATCTCCTCTACAGGGCGACCTGTTAGCACACCTACAGACATTGCTCTGTTAGTCGACTTCCCCGCCAAACTTTCTTTCAAAAGGTTCGTTCAAGCACTTACTAAATATGCAGCGCCGAAGCCGCTGATTCTCCTTCACGGAGTCTGACAGCTGGGCACGAACATCTTTCAGCTCGACGCCCAGCTTGGTGTTGGCATCTTGGAGATCGTTCTTCTCCCGCCTCACCTTTGTCAGCACCTTCTCACCAGCCTTTAGTTGGCGTAGGAGGTGTTGCCTTTCCGGATTCAATCTGGCGCCATCTGCAATTTCATTTGTCAGATTCGCACCAAAGCCGTGCTTCGCAAAATACTTATCTTTCGAAGTGTATATTACCAGAGGGGGTCTCCTTGGGCTCCCCTGCCGCGGCCAGTGCGGACTCAAGTTGGGCTTTGCACTCTTCCAGCTCCTTGGACAGTAGGGAATTCTTATCCGTAAGAACCTGCCTCACAAATGATCCTTAAATCAGTTATTCTAACTGTTTCAAGTCTTGGGGGCTACTGGTATATACATATAATTACCAGAATTTTTCTTACCCGTATGTCTTTTACATACTGCTCCGTGGCTCTGGCTAGACCATTTTGAGCGGCACGGAGATACGCATCTCCCGAGTTGAAGGCATCTAACGCCCCTTGGGAGAAACAAGTGTCACGAAGAACTGTCCGGCGACGCCTGTGGTTCATGGCACTCTCCACCTCAGAGTTGGTGGCAGACAACCCGTCCACATCCTCCATCGGAGGAGCGTCTGGCGCGCGCCTTGCGTTCGCCTCCGCCTCCTGACCAGGATTTGGAGCCTGGCTGGTGGAGGCGCGATTGTCAGCCTCCCCGGATGTAGTCCGGCGAGGTCTCTTTGTCCTAAAAAGAGCGCGAGTGTCAATATGCCTCTAAGGTATAACACCTGGGATAAGGGGGCGCGCCATACCTTTGCGCTGACGCCTCGGTCCGGACTGCACTTCTTTTCTACCCGCGGGGCCCTACGACCCCTCATTGGCTTGTCGTCGCAGGTTCGGCCTTCCGCCTTAAATACCTCCCCTGCAAAGTTCGGTTGCAATCAGGAAACTGAACACGAGTGGGCGGACACCTATTCGGGGTATTGGGACTTTGATCTCAGGTACCTGTGGGGTCAGGATTAGCCCTGGGCAATCGGCCGTAATGGCCACCAAGGCGTTGTCCTTGCTCAATTGATGGAACACTCCATCAATCAGCTCCACAGATATGTCCGGATCCTCTTGGGAGGCCGGGTCAAGGGACCGTCCTGGGTCCTCGGGTTGTGGAGGAGGGCTGCTTATTTCCTTAATAGCCCAGCACAGTTCCTGCCTTGAAGTCGTCAGACTAAATATTTAACAATGGGAATACAAAATGGATGGACAAGTAAATACGGCCGCTTACCCAGCTTGGGGGATTGTGCATGGAGAATCCACCCTGAGGGTTGACGCGGAGAAATTCCTCCTCTTCTCCCTTATACAAAGTGGACAAGATCTTTAGTAGAGGGGCAGCTGAATCTGGCCCCTTACGGCCGTAGCGGGTGGCGTCGTCCTCCCCGTTGAAGTCCCACATGGGGTGGCTTCTATACTGAAGCGGCTGCACCCCCCGCATAATGCATTCGGCCATAACCCCGATCATGGTTAGTTCGGAATGGGCTAACAATCTTATTCGGCCCATCAGGTAAATGATGTCCCTGTCACCTCCCCTTTGAGAGCTCCGTGGGCGCCAGCTTAGGCACTTCTTTAAGGGAGCACTGTTGAATTCAGGGAGGCCGATCTGGACAGGATCCGACAGCGGGACGTCTTCTATATAAAACCACTCCGAGGGCCAGTCTTCGGACGCCTTCTTTGGGGTTTCGGACAGATATCCGGTCCCGGCGATGCGCCACACTTCGGCTCCGCGCACTTGATACATTGACCCCTTCTTGGAACGGGGCACGAGGCAAAATAGCTCCTTCCAAAGTCTGAAATGAGCTTCGACACCCAAGAACAACTCGCAGAGGGCTACAAAGCCCACGATATGCAGTACTGAGGCTGGCGTGAGATTATGTAGCTGGAGGCCGTAGAACTCCAGCAACCCCTGGAGAAATGGATGGATTGGAAATCCGAGCCCCCTTATTAAGTAAGGGACGAGGCACACCCGCTCTCCTTTCGAGGGATTAGGGGCATGCTCTGCTTGCTCCCCGCCATTGTAGACGGCAAGACCGGCTCGAACCGGGACCATATAGGCCGGGGGAGAAATCCCTTGGTCTGGAGTGTCACTAGCTCGCTATGCGGGATGGAACATCTCTCCCAATATCCAGGCTTAGGGCTGGAAGGGCGAGGGGAGGAGTTGCGACGGCTGGCCATGGTGGAATGGACCTTTGTCGGATGCGCTCTGATGAACACTCCCGGAGGGGAGAGGGTGTGGATTGGATCTAAATCCTCGTCCCCTTAAATAGGGCAGCTCATTTATGCGGCTAGGGGTGTGAATGTAAAAACACTCAGACTTTTCATATTCGTTTGACACGTGGGGAGCAACCATTATTGGGCGTAGAAGCCAAGGAGCGCATCATCTACAAGAAAACGGACTTTATTCAAACAGGTACACCGAATTTGGAGGAGAACCCGCCTTGCAATGCCGAAGACAATCTGCGCGCCGGACTCATCGTCATTGAAGCCTGGTTCGAGGGCTACTGAGGGAGTCCTGGATTAGGGGGTGTCCGGACAGCCGGACTATAACCTTTGCCAGAGTGTTGGACTGTGAAGATACAAGATTGAAGACTCCGTCCCGTGTCTGGAAGGGACTTTCCTTGGCGTGGAAGGCAAGCTTGGCGATACGGATATGTAGATCTCCTACCATTGTAACCGACTCTATGTAACCCTAACCCTATCCGATGTCTATATAAACCGGAGGGTTTTAGTCCATAGGATAACATAGACAACAATAATCATACCATAGGCTAGCTTCTAGGGTTTAGCCTCTTCGATCTCGTGGTAGATCTACTCTTGTACTACCCATATCATCAATATTAATCAAGCAGGACGTAGGGTTTTACCTCCATCGAGAGGGCCCAAACCTGGGTAAAACTTCGTGTCCCTCGCCTCCTGTTACCATCCGGCCTAGACGCACAGTTCGGGACCCCCTACCCGAGATCCGCCGGTTTTGACGCCGACAAGCGCTTTTGATTTACCCACAAGATGGTTGAATTGCTTGTTTCTATGAATTGAGTTCGCCAATAATGTGAAGGATGCCAGTCTTTTCATCCTATTTGTAGATTGCTTATATCTCGATATGCCAAAAGTAATCGCATGAAATATACAGTAAAAGCTAGTGTGATGTGTTTGGCTACAACTAGTCTGACTACACGTCCTCATATAACATATCAAGGATGCACCATCTTACCAGATTAACCATTCGACTTACCCATGCAGTGTGGGAAGAAAGAAGTATTGGGACTGCGTATCCAAGCAATTGATGCCATGGACTCCTTCATACAACCTTGTAAGCAAAAAAGAAGTTGCAGTGTGCCTGTACAAAGAACTAGCGTAAGTTCAGTTACCTGCTTCTCGGAATTTTAGTTAGCCACTTTTTGCAAAATTGTTCAATTACCTTGCTTGGCTTAATTTAGTTTGCTACTGATTACATAATGGCACAGCCTATTAATCATATTGTAGACTGCGCCTATCTATGTGTTTGATACTTACTGTTAAGAATTATCTGTTTGCCTTAACTTAAATATCTACTTGTTTGTTTAACTGCTTTGCTGCTGCAACAGCGGGTTACAATGATGTTAATAACTAATTTTCAGCATCCAAATGAAACTCTTTAATTCCTTGTTTGTTTAACTGGTTTGCTGTTATAAATCCCAGTTGAGATGTTTTGCTAACTTCAACTTTTCTGAATCCAATCTGAACTTTAATGGCAAAACAGGTTAGCCCAAGATCAAAGAGCGAGGTCCCCATGGACGTTGCATCATCCCACAGCAGTGGAACCGGCCCAATCGTGCATTATGAATTGCCAACTGCTGATGCTCTAGAGGCTAAACTAGTGGTAGAAAGAGATTCTGCTTCTGCACTTAGAGATGAAGTTGACATGTTGAGGAAGCAAACAGCACAATCACAAGCAGTAGTCAAGACAACCATTAAACATTTGGTGGATTTCAAAATGAAGCAAGCTGAGACTGACCAGATTGTTAAGGTCCTAAAGGAAAAAAGGAAATTAAATTCCTACTTGGTATATCATAGGTGAAATGTTCTTTCCATAGTTGAATAACCTTTGTGTTTTCTGTTCATGTAATCAATCAAACCATTTGTTTGAGGGATCATGTAATAATTGTTTTTTTGTTTGTAATTTTATTTGAGCACAAGTCTGTATTAATTGATAAGACTCGGAGACATTTCATTTGGATTGTTGTGCCAGACCTACAAATATGCCAATCAGGCTGAATGTGCATTCAGCAATAGTAGTATAGATGGACCATAAGTGGCACGCATCGGAAAGGGCCAAGATGCTGGCTAAAAAAAGGATGTTGTTGTAGCCAAAAAAAAGTACAACAGCCTAGCTTATGTATGTTAGTTGATATTATTGATCCATATACTCTATAAGTGTTTATATGTCTGTTAGTTCCATACATTCTTGATTGATTGACTCGGTATTTGAATCTTGATACATCACTCGTGTACATATCTAAATGGGAGTACACATTATGCTGCGTGTGACATTTGAGTTGGACATGAAGTGTTCCAAATATTCGAATTCACCTTAAACTGGATTCTAGTTTCTGAATTTGAGTATCGGCATTTGTAAACCATATTCATATATGACAGTGGAATACATCTTTGTCGTCTTTTTGAAGATATATATAAAACACATAGAATGATTTATAAAGATTCATATAGGAATACAAAATGGATTCAAATTTAGTTGCCAGGGTAAACGTGGATGCTTATTGTCCCAAAATTCGAAAGAAACAGCAAATGTTCACTCCCACATCGGCTGCCCGAAGCCAAGTGTTTGGGAGATGGAAATTACTGTCTACCCATTACACGGACAATCCATCAGCCCGATTTCCACTGCTCTAAGTAGGGGTAGGTTAGTAACTTCAATTAGACGTGACACGACCGCCTCTAAGCCCATTCCGACACGGTGGGCGTCAAACATGGGCGGCAAAACTCATTTGATTCAAGCTCGTCCGAAAGACCTCTGTTTCTCCCTCCATTCCCCATTCATACACGGTGGGCGGCAAAACACCCTCTCCTCGTCCGAAATAGATGTAGGCTAATATTTTAAATAGGGGCAGATGTGTAACTTCCATCAGACGTGACACAACCGCCCTACCTGTCAGCCCCGTTCATACACCGTGGGCGCCAACCGTGGGCGGCAAAACACCCTCTCCTCGCCCGAAATCGATGTAGGCTAATATTTTAAATAGGGGCAGATGTGTAACTTCCATCAGACGTGACACAACCGCCCTACCTGTCAGCCTCGTTCATACACCGTGGGCGCCAACCATGAGCGGCAAAACACCCTCTCCTCGCCCAAAATAGTTACCGGCAAATATTTGGGTGATGCGAGATTACCGTCCTATCCCCAACCGACGAGACGTCCAAATTTGAAACGCGGGATAAGTTTGTAACTTTCCCATATTTCAGATAGGCGCGTCCCAAAAACATGGTTCCTCGTACCTCTCCCTACATTTTCCCATTCATACACCGTCCGCGCTAGAACACCCCATTCCCACACCAGCCTCCGTCCGCCACCCCATCCATCGCCGTCGTCCTCCACCACATCCATCGCCACCGTCCTCCACCATGCCGGAGTGCCTACCAAGACCGCATCGTCCACTGCTAGAGATGGACGTTTCTCATCCACGACGACGGACCAATAGCCTTGCATCGCGTCCTCTCGCTTGCCCTCTTTGCCGGGGCCGCTCACACGACCTTCTCTTCCACCGCAACGGGACTTATCCCCCGATGCACCCGTCTACCGTCGCAGATCTGCTTCAACGCCACCGATAGCCATAGCACCCCCGATGCCTACACGGCGCCGCAAGAGAGGTGGTACTTCATATCTCCTCAACTTTTTGATCTCAACTAGAAAATAGATCTTAACTTGGTTACTCTACTTTCTTTTCAGCTCTTAGAATTTAGTTCTTAGTTCTAAGCAAACAATGGATGCTAAATATCATTTCTCCAGTTTGCAGCTTCAAATCTGCCATGGCACAGCCATAATACGGTTTAATTGGTCATGCTTAGGGTTTAATTGATCATGTTGGTTCTATGGTGGTTTCTTTAATAGAAATCAGAGGGGAAACACTCTTTTGCTAAAAATATATATGCTTAGAGTTTCCCCCTTTTATGATCACTATACGATCAGAATACATGCTTCGTGTCATAATAACACTGCTCCACCCATCAAGCTAAACAAGCTTAGTTGTTCAAATAAGAACCTGATATTATTAAAACAGAGTTGTTTAATTGGTCAGCTAAATGTTCCTAAATTAGTTTCGAAAATGCATGTTTGCCGCTCGGGTGTGTATCTCTGTGTGTGGTTTGGTCAGCACGGTTGGGGAGGTGAACTTTGCATATGCAGGGGTTTATAGGGAGACACTCTCCGAGTTGAAACCACAATGCATTCCATAGATAATCTGACTACTTTTTATGTTTTCATGAATCTCAGATTCTGAACAGCGTCATAATGATTATGAGCTTGCGCGCATGAAAAGAATAAAGCAGAGCAATGCCATGGCTGTCAAACTTGGCATTATGGGACTAAAATCAAGTCTGGATGCAATGGAATGCAAACACTCTCCACCTATATATTCATGCTCAGAATATGATCCTAACAGTGTTTCTGAGCTAGAGGGAGACCTAAGTCAATGTAGCTCCCTAGTGGAGGAGTCAAAGGAAGATGCCTATCTTATTCACCCATCAAGGTACTTGCTCTAACTTTCCAAGGTTACATTGCTCGCACATATCTTGCAACTGATGCTTTGCACTGCTTCTACTTTGTTGAACTTCCATGAGCTTAGTTTACACATCGTGTATGTGAATACGCCCTGCCTATCCATTTTCAGTACATATTCCATCTTTCATCATACCATATTTATCCAGTCAAATGTTGTTCTTGTGTATCAGACGTTCAAAAGGAAGAGGGCGATTGCTGATCGTGGAGGAGCACAAGCAAAGTATTTGGAAAAGGTAGTGGCACCTGATAAATCAAATAGCCCATTAGGTGTAGTTGCAATATCACCTGACCCACAAAATACCCCAACTCTAGCAGACTCTAGCCCTACTACACTGGTCATTTCTAATGCCCCAACTCAGCAGACCCCAACTGCAGCAAACATTATGATTATGCCAGTTGACATAGCACCAGCTGTACGATGCAAAACCCCCATTCCAGCAAAGAGTACACCAAATCTAGTTGCCAAATCCCTTTTCGAACCAGAGAGAGCCCCAATTGCAGCAAATAGGACCCCTGTTCCATTTCTTCCCAGTTTAGAAGACGAAACTTATGTTGTTGTCAGGAACTTTGTGTGCATCTTTCCTTCATGGAAACATTATACCGCAGACACAGAACAATTTCCAGTCTTCCTCCGCAACATACGCGTAAGTAATGTACAAATGTTATTCATGGTCATTACTGCATATGTTTCTGCTGACAGAAGACACAAGATTTCATTCTTTTAAATAGGCGAGGCGCAAACTGGATTGTGATGACGAGCAAGGGTTGGTTGCGCTTTTCAAGCACTCGTTGAGGAAGTATCGTTCCTACCTGAGGCAAGAGCACTTCGATGGCAAGCCTCTGAATGAAATTTCTGTAAAGTCTCCGGTGCTACATTTATCGGACGGTGACTAGAATAATCTTGTTACACATTGGTCTCGGCTGCAGTGTAAGGTACTATCTATGATATCACATCACAATTTGAACTACATTTCTGCATTTGCCTTAATGTCTCACTTGTACGAAAACTGTTAGTAGAAGAACATTCATTCTCAAGGGACCACAGAATCTCGCAACTATACTACACACTGCATTGCTCTTGTGGGTACCTCTTGCCCTGTATGACCATACTTACTTTCATAGCTGTTTGATTATGTAGCATCACTGCACATGTTAGCCTCGTAATCGTCCATTTGGTGGACATTATAAGATCCGTATGGACTCTTACATGAATTTAGAATCAACCCAATGCTTTTGAAGATGTTTAGCTCTGCAGTCCTCTTGTAAGGACTGAACGTGGTCTATCACTATACTTACATTAACAGCTACTCCCTCCGTCCCATAATATAAGAACGTTTTGTACAGTACACCAGTGTTCAAAACACTCTTGTATTATGGGAAGAGGGATTGGTTCATTTTGTAGCATTCTACATCTTATCTCCCTCGCCCACCATTTACTAAAAAAGATCAGATCTATATTTAATCTTACCAACAAGTAGAATACACAGACAATGCCAGTGCAGAAGTGTAGCCCATTGCTCTTGTCAGTACATTTTGTCCTATAACGCTTGTACTTCCAGGGATTGGTAGTTGATTATGTAGCATCAATCTGCATCTTATCTTCATTATCCTCTATCCCTTCTAGTATTATCATATCTATAATTACTCTCTACAAAATGTAGAGTACAGGCAATGCTTATGAAGAAGATTCTGTGCTGAAATTCTTGAGTTATCCTTCCCTTGCCATGGAGAAGGGCATTATAAAGCCGGTGTTAACTGTTAATGTATGTCAGTCCTTCTAAAGCCTTTATCCTCAACTGCTGTTTAATTTGCTCATACTCCCTATCGTTTACTGCTGTTTAGTTTGATGTTTCTACCAAAATGCATGTTCATAAGAACCGTAAGTTCTAAGTTTTACTTGTAAAACCAAATTCCTTATTCATACCATGCACATTACTTAATACTCCATATATGTATGCTTGTTTTTGTGGATCTATAATCCAGCGTGTGGTGAAGCAGCCCATGTTTGCACCTTGTCATCTCCTGTTTTATCTTACTAATGTGGCTGATGATATGAACAACATGCCATGCACATTATCCAAAATAGATACAATGATTTTCTTTTCCCTTCATCTATGCTTGTTATGTTGACATGGTAATCCAGTAGTGTGGTGACGCTCCCCGCATTATGAACAATGCCAAATTATGCTATTGATATTTTGAACATACTCTTTATTTTCTAATTTGAAATTGGATAGAATTGACAGAACAGTTATCATCTTTGTTTATACACGTGCAAAATCTGTCATCTCTCTGCTTTGTTTCAGGGTGATATGCCTGATGGCATGCACAAGTCCGCTGAAGGCTGTGAGACAAACCCAACATATATTGCAGCAAAGAAGGCAAAACATCTTGAAGATAGCGAGACAACCCCAAAGTCTTGTCTTGATGCAGTGTTCAAGTTACTTGAGACTAATAGTCAGACAAGCTCACAGAATTCATTGTCTGAATCAGTTTGACTTCTTTAGTCCCAAGTTCTAGCAGAAAGGCATTCTGCAACTCAACTTCGACTTGAAGTCCTATCTCTAACAAAAGATTGTAGAGAACACCAATGAGAACCTCATCGCTAAACAGCTACACCTGGAAGCTATGACCGACATGCTAGGCCGGTCTCACAGCCTTGCTCAGCAGCTTGCGCAACAGTTCCCTCGCAAGGTTAACCTTTCTTGAACTGTCTTGGAAGTGGTCTCGGTTCAGTATTATTTTGTTACGCTGCAATGGTGCCTAGTTTTTGTAGTCCGCTTCTTCTTTGCACTTTATGATCACTGGTGGTGAACTTCGATGCCCAGTGGATGTAATATACCTTAAATCCTTTATTGTGTAGTGTAGGTTTATTCTTAGTTACTATGCCGTAATTTCTTTATTGTATAGAGTAGGTTTGTTCTTAATTCCTACTAGTTACGCAGCAGCCCGAAATGAACCCCGACCCATGATTGTGCGAATCAAATTACGGGCTTTTAACAGGCCAAAATTGCCTGGGTCCTTGTTTGGCCCAATCAGATATCGGCTGTGAGCAGGCCGGATGCAAACCGGGCCGTAGTTAGGCCCAACTATATGACGGGCTTTTAACAGGACAAAACTAATATAGGGCCGAAATGTTAAATGAGCCCTTAACAGGCCAAAACTAATATCAGGCCGAATTGCTAAGTGGGTCTTTAGCAAGTGGGCCCAAAAGCATAGTGTCCAGTTGACGGGCCGAATCTGATATGGGCCATAATTGAGCCCAAAGCCTCTTAAAGGGCCGGACCTGATCTGGGCCATAATTTGGCCCAGAACATGGTAGGCTTTAACGGGCTGGATCTCGTATGGGCCACTATTAGGCCCGGAGCGTGGCAGGCCATTAATGGACCAGATCAAATATGGGCCGGCATTTGGCCCAAAACATGGCAGCCAGTTAATGGGCCGGCCTACTAGGGCCCTCAAAATCTTGTGGGCCTACAGCTGGGCCGGCCCATTAATGTTGGCGAAATCTCGTGGGCCTTTAGCTGGGCCGGCCTATTATGACCTGCAAGAATCTTCTGGGCCTTTACCTGGGCCGGCCCATTATGGCACACAAAAATCTTGTGGGCCTTTACCTGGGCCGGCCCATATGGCCCGCAAAATCTTGTGGGCCTTTAGCTGGGCCAGCCCGTTATGGTCCGCAAAATCTCGTGGTCCTTTAGCTGGGCCAGCCCATTATGGTCCGCAAAATCTTGTGGGCCTTTAGTTGGGCCGGCCCATTTAAACTTGTTGGGCCGTGCCACGTGTCGACATATCATACGCGCCTTCTGTCCACTGAGTGGATGACATCTGTCCCGACGATGAGCCGACACGTGTTTCCTCTAGCCAATGACGATTTTACACGTGGAAAATCCCCATTGGTCGGGGCTATTAACGGGTTATCGGATCCAAAACCCGACCCGATAGCTTAACGGCGTTCCGTTACGGTGGATGCCACGTGTCGGTCACCATTGACGAAAGCACTTCTGTGACGCGCGATTTATCGTCATGGAAGTGGACACTTCTGTGATGATAATTTTGGTAATTTCATGGAACACTTCTACGACAGCACAGGTATGACTATCTTGATTCTGTCATAAATTTGTCATGGATGTACATGCATGAAAAAAACGACCTACTGTGACAAACATGTATCATCACGGAAGTGTATTTTTTTGTAGTGCTATTACCAACTAGTAAGGTACACGTGCATTGCACGCATGAGATTTGGTAACCAAATTATGAATAAATAACACACTATAGCATGTAAGCTTTGAGTCATATATGCATGATATA
This sequence comes from Triticum urartu, assembly GCF_056163025.1. Lineage (NCBI taxonomy): Eukaryota > Viridiplantae > Streptophyta > Magnoliopsida > Poales > Poaceae > Triticum > Triticum urartu. Next base: position 312,320,391 of record NC_141877.1, read on the forward strand.
GATGTTAGTTTAATTCTTATAGTTCCTCTAGTTCAAAATCAATTAGTTATATAAAAAAAATATTTTAAGATTCATGGAATTGTGCATTGTAAAGCATAAAGTAAAAACAAATAGTGACAATTCATTTTGAAAAAAGAAGTTTGAGCAATTAAGATATGGAAGATTCTAGAACAAAGGAGAAGTGCTTGTGTTTTGAGGTTTGTGCATTATGCTTAAGTTCAGCCATGGAGTCTTCTAGATTCTACATGTGACAGAATCTGGTGGAATGTAGATGATATCCAACGGCCAGTAGTGCTCGGATTTGCCATCTTTGTGCCGTCGGATTGGCTTCATCCAACGACCAACTTTCAAAGTTATTCACACACTATGTCTACTCTTATAAAAAAACCGAGTTGGTGATGATGGGGTGCCTGCCATCTTGTAATATAGACCGTCCGATCTACATCTGATCGATAGAAAGCAAACTATGACAATTTTACAAAAAAAACCGCACCTCTCTCCACATTTACAGATAAGGCCTTGCCTCGTTCATCCTTATCTCCCACAACCTCATTGCCGAGCAATTAAAAAAGGAAGTCTCTAGAACAATCTGGCATGGTGGCCGCTGCCGGCGCCGTCCATCCCCATGCCTCCGCCCAGTCCGACCACCAGTCACGACCACGCCCCACTCCTACTCACCTTATCTCTCATCTTTCTCAAGATATCATTTTTTCGATGAAATTCTCGAGATACCATTTTTTCGATAAAATTCTTGAGATATCATTAGTTTTTACACATGGGATTATTCCTGCATGGGTCAATCACAACAGGTGTTTTGTAAAAAAATGCATCTTGATGTTCCGTGCAATGCACAGGTATCTTGCTAGTATCTCTACTCTTATAAAAAACAGAGTTGGTGATGATGGTGTGCCTGCTATCCTGCAATATAGGCCGTCCGATTGATATCTGACGGATAGGAAGGAAAATATGGCAATTTTGCTAAAAAATACCCACACCACTCTCCACATTTGCAAATAAGGCCTTCCCTCGTTCATCCTTTTCTCTCACAAGATAAACTACTCATATAAATTCATCTTGATGTTCCGTGCAACGCATGGGCATCTTGCTAGTAGGGGTATAGATGTGTCGGCCCGTGTGTTGCAATGGATCCAAAGTATATCTATTTAGTGGAGTGCACTCTAAACACATTATCTATTTATTTTTCTCTAACCTTTCATAGCCATGCAACCAAGCCACATAAGCTTCATGGGTGCCCCCCACATCATATTATTCATACTACGTTGACTGAAAAAAGATAAATCACCAAAAACAAGCTCTTCCCGTTTTTTGTTCCTACGATGCTGTGTCGGGCGCGTACCTAGTTGTATAGTGGTAGTACTAGTTGTGGTACAAACTTCGTACTAGTAGGAGTAGTAGTACGGAATGCTCCTACTCTATCAACGAGCCCCATCAGACACCAAATTTCTTGGCTTCCGTGCTATGACTAGATCTTCCCCTTGTTTCTGTTTTCCAACCCAGCGACGGGCGGGGTGCAGTTTGCCAATAGTCAGTTTGCTCAGTTCAAAAAAGAAATAGTCGGTTTGCTCAATGGCGGTCCCACATGAAAGTGAAAATTCTAGGCAACACGCCTTCCCTAACTATGTGGCGTGCCGGACGGGTCGTGGAGTACTCCCGGTTCCCGGGCGTGTGGGGGTGCGACGCGAACGCGGCAGGCCTTTTCCTTTTACTAGCAATGTGCTTGTGCGTTGCGTTGGATCCAAAGTAGTAGAACAATAGTACTTGTTCACAAACTTGAAAGAAATCACTCTTGTTTTGATATACTCCTAATATATTACTTTTCACTCAAAATATATTTCTCAGGCTATTTTGATGAGGTGAGGGAGGGATGTGGTTGCTTTCAAGATAATAAGGGGTTTTCTGTAAATTAGAGCAGAGAAGTGGGCTATTGTTGCAAAAATGCCACAACTCACCTCACAGCCGTTAGATGCAGATCTAATGCTCGGAAACGACGGATGGCAGACACACGACCATCACCAACTGAGTGTTTTATAGGAGTAGGAGTAGAGAAACATGTATAAATTGTAACATTTGGTTCTCCTCCTTGGCACGATCGATAGATAGAAATAATGATTGGAAACGCTAGGGCGGGGCTATTTCCGCCAGATAAGCAGGGTACATAGTAGCTAGGTTGACGCATGGTCGGTTTGGTCACATGCGATCCGACATGTTCTAGTGTTTCTAGCAAGATGCTCGTGCGTTGCACGAAGTTGATGGAAAAGGTAAGCACAATTTATAAATTGACGGATGGAGTACTAGTTACAGTGATGCATATAATTAAGCAAAGGGATCGCACACGTTGGTATTGACTGGAACGAGAATGCAATAGCACAATAAGAATTAAGGCCACGATGATGTGATCGCAGTGGTGGTTACAGGAGGCAAGAAGAAAGATGCATCCATCAATGTACGACCTCCTCCTCCTCCTCAACTTAGTGCGTCGGGCCACCGACCGGCGGCTAAGGAGCCGCGACTTTTGTGGCGAGGTCAAGGTGCTTCTCAGCAAAGGCATCCAAGGCCAACGTTGTAGCATCCTCAATGGCCTTGTAGCTAGATACCTATGTACATGATTTGCTCGTACATGTGGATGTGTAGGTCGACGAATTCTTGCAGGGTGAGGCGCCTCGCGGCGAGCGCGACCTCCAGGTGGACATTCTTCGTGGCGTCGGCGGGCAGTCGCAGGGCCACCACTACTTGAAAGAGGTTCCGGCCAAGGAGGCCGATTAGGGTGGTAGGCAATGAGGAGCCCGGACGTGTGGGATGGAGGAGTACGGCGATGTCGTCCGCGAGCTTCTTGAGGACGGTGAACTTGTTGGTGGTGGCAACGATCATCTGGTCCAACTGAGAGTCGTAGTTGGCGTCGACGGCGGCCATCCACCAGCCGGTCGTGAACACCATCTGGAGACGATCCTTGGCTCCATGCCGTAGGCTAGCGTCGTGGACCATCTGGCATAGCCGCCGGCCGCTCGCGCGCATCGCCACCATGGGTCTGGAATGAGCACTTTTGCACTTAGTGTAGGTGCTTAGGAAAATGCTTAGGTGTGTACGATGTGGTAGATGCATTGGATTAGAGGGGTGCCTTTATATGAGTGCAAACTGTGTTGCATCCACATCGTGTAGCCTCTTTTCCCAGTCCTCCTCCCATTACTTCCCTCATGCATTCACGATGCTAATTGAAGGAGGATGCATCATTGGCCGTTCAACATTTCGGGAACCACTACCCCTCCCTCGTCTGCATTAAAGCCGTATCGGGAACTGCGTCGCCTGCTGTCAAATCGAATAGTACTGCACCGCCCACTGCATGCCCGGCTGAACACGCCTCCTTGCCTCCATCAAACCCCTCCGTTAAACCTGCATGCAAACCGAGAAACCTACTCTGGCCACACGGCTGTTCATGAGTGGGCCGAAATTAAACGCAACACCGGTCGAGCTCCTCCCGTACGTCCTTAGTTTAAACGAGGCCAGATGCCGGCCAAGCTCCTACCGTCCGCTCTCTATTTAAACAAGGCCAGACACACAACGGGCAAGAATCGCACCCCTCCGCTTCTCCCTCATCTCCTCCTTCACCATTTTCTCCACTCTTCCGATGGCTTCCGAGGAGCCGTTCTCCGGCATACTACCTGGCTGGGTGGCCCGCCGAGCCCTCCACATATGGGCGAGGCCGCTCGGTGCTTCTCCAACCACGCTTGGCCCGACGGAGCCAGTTGCTGCCCCAAGCCGGTGCGTGGTTCAACAACTTGCCGCTCCAGTTCAGCTCGATGAGGAGTGGCAAGTTGCTCCACGCCGGCACGGAAGCGAGCATGCTGGTACGGGGGTCGTCGCTGCCGCGTCATACCGCGCCACCAGTGTCTGCGGTGGTCGCGCCTCCCGTGTCTGTGGGCGCGCCTCCCGTGCCTGCGGTCGTGCCTCCCATGCCTGCAGCAATGCCATGCAGGCACAGACAGAAGCCGGGTGCATGGAGAGCGACGAGTCGGTGGCCAGCTTCTCCGTGTCCGTTGCCATCATCGAGGACAAGTAGAACACGGGAGGCCGCCTCCACTTGGGTCCCGTGAAGCCCACCGCCGAGGCAACGACAGTGTATTCACGTGGTTTCTTTGCTGCTTCATCTCTTCCGAGGACCTTCGTTGACCCCGCAAGTGTCTGCCAGACATGAGGAAGACAAAGGGATCCACGGGCGGCCACTTAGATTAGGTACTCCCTCTCCGACTGACGGGAAATATTTGTTCTAAGAATGGATAAATTGGATGTACCTATAACTAAAATAAGTCTAGATACATCCATTTCTAGGAGAAGTATTTCCAGATGGAGGGAGTATTAATTATACCAAGAGAGCCGGATTAGCACCACTTAGTTCATCTAAATGTAATGAAATCCATCATGTTTATATGAAGATCTGGGTTTTTTATACGAAATCCTTCATGCTTATATGAAAAAAGTACGTGTTTGCACAAATTTCATCTGGTTGGTTAGAGTTGTGAAAATGTATGCCGCTGGCGTTTGATGTCGTCCTCCACGGAAGGAAGCAGGAGGAAATTTGCCGGCTGCCGTTGGAGATGCTCTTATGCTGGAAATAATAGAGTCACATCCAATCCATTTGAGTTAATTGCGTGTATGATTCTCCCTCTATAAAAAGTTAATTGCATGTACAGTGTACACTTGACTTGCAGGGTGGCTACAGCTTCGTACAGAAAGTGAAAAAGAAACAAGTCCATCCTTAATATTGTATTCTAAGTACTCGGTGGGTTCCACTGTCAGTACAGTAGCGAAAGAAGTATATATTAAATAAGTAATATATAATATAAAAATCTAAAGCTAAAGACATAATTCAAACTCAGGTCATCGCGTTGCGAGCATCCGGCGCTAACCAGTCCAGCACATTTTTGTTGTAGACCATGCTCTAGATATATCTCCATGTCTACTCTTATATTCCATCCGTTCCTACATATTTGTCTTTTTCAGATTTCAAATGGACTGCCAGATACGGATGTGTATGTAGACATATTTTAGAGTGTAGATTCACTCATTTTGCTTCGTATGTAGTCACTTGTTGAAATCTCTAAAAAGACAAATATTTAGGAACAGAGGGAGTAGAAAATAGAGTTGGTGATGATGGTGTGCATGCCATCCTACAATATAGGCCATCGGATTTATATCTAATGGATAGGAAGGAAACTATGGCAACTTTGCAAAAAGATACCCACACCCCTCACCACGTTTGCAAATAAGGCCTTCCCTCGTTCATCCTTTTCTCTATCTCTACTCTTATAAAAACAGAGTTGGTGTTGATGGTGTGCCTGCCATCCTGTAATATAGGCCGTCCGATTTGTATCTAACGGATAGGAAGGAAACTATGTCAGTTTTGCAAAAAGATACCCACACCCCTCTCCACATTTGCAAATAAGGCCTTCCCTTGTTCATCCTTTTCTCTCACAAGATAAACTACTCATATAAATGCATCTTGATGTTTCATGCAACGCATGGGCATCTTGCTAGTCTCTCACAAGATACAAATGCATCTTGGTGTTCTATGCAACGCACGAGCATGTAGCTAGTTTCTTTTTAAATAGTTATTTCGATAATTGGGTTGAAGTGATATATTTTATGTCTGCCCCGAATGATTTCAGATTCACTAGTAGTAACAAAGAAAAGGCTGCCTTGTTAATTAACAGAAAACAGGGTGAAAACTATCACATGAGGCCGATAAAAACAAGGCACACTGGGTTCAGCGTCATCATCACTACAGTTGTGCACGCACGATAAGTCTACATATCGAGGGGGCTATGGAGAAAAAGACGTATCGAGTGTGTCTGAGCGAGGCACGGAGACACAATGTTTGAGAGAGAAACCAATTGACAGATTAAGATCAGATAGAGTTGTCACCCTTCTGCTATCATTGTTGGGGTTGGGGTGGGGAGGGGGAGGGAGAGAAAGACATATCGAGAGTGTGCGCGGTAGGCACAGAGGCACAACTAGCGAGTGTGTGTTTGTTTGAAAGAGGAGTAGATAGATTACTATCAAGATCGAGGTGCCACCCTACTCCTTCAGTGTCGGGTAGTGTGTGTGTGTGTTTGAGAGAGAAGCCAGTCGATAGATTAGTATCAAGATCGAGGTGTCATGATACTCCTTCGGTGTCGGGAAGTGTGTGTGTGTGTGTGGATGTGGGGGGGGGGAGTGACACTTACATATCTCTACTCTTATAACACAGAGTTGGTGATGATGGTGTTCCTTCCATCCTGCAATATAGGCCATCCGATTTATATCTGACGGATAGGAAGGAAACTATGGCAATTTTGCAATAAGATACCCACACCCCTCTCCACATTTGCAAATAAGTCATTCCCTCATTCATCCATTTCTCCCACAAGATAAACTACTCATACAAATGCATCTTGATGTTCCATGCAACACATGGGCATCTTGCTAGTAGGGAGAAGGAGTTTGTGTGACACATATCTATATTAAGGGATAGGTAGATAGCATGTGTGCGAGGCATACTTAAAGCATCACGGAGATAAACAAACGGTGTGCATGCAAGTGCCAGAAAAAATGAAGCGAGAAATAATGTCTACGTGTGTGTGTGTGTATGTGAGAGAGAGAGAGATAGCTAAATCTCAAAACAAAAGGTGCTCTGTTGGAATCCATTGTATGTATTCATATGGTTCCGGAACTCGAGTTAACCTTAGGCATATGTGTTAGAGACATAATTATACTTTGAGACATTAGTGGTTGTGGGTGGGCGTGTTCGATAGAGAGAGCGTGTGTGTTTCTGTGTGAGAGACTTGTAGGACGGGGTAGAAAGATGAATCCTAACCTTGACGGAGGGAGAGAAATACACGAAGTGCACCTATGTGATTCCGATTCCCACGGGGAAATGAGATATGTATGCGTGTGACAGAGATTGCACAATTCATTCACGTATCACTATCTAGCGATCGTGGTCGTGCATCGCTTGAACATAAATCAATATCTACTTTGTATCATGGCCAAAGGTACAATATCGATTCAACACTATAAAGATTGGACACTCACATATCACATTTTTTTCTATCTAAATAAACCTTTTCAATTGTGCATGCCAAAGTTACAGTGATGTTTCTTCAAACAACCAATGTAGCTATCATGTACATGCACCATTGTTACTCTTGCATTAAAATTCATTAGTCTTGGATGATTTAAGGTTCTATTATGAAGTAATATATGTAATATTCATATATGAATTCAATGGGTACGCAATTTATGAAATGGAGGCTATGTAATCATATGAGGTAACACTTTTAAGTAGCAGACTACAATATCCATTTCTTTTGTGGGACTACAATATCCATTTCTTTTTGTGCGCCTCTACACTAACACGTCAATGCATTATGTTTAAAGTAAATAACCAATGTCACTGAATTATCTATTTACACGAGAAATACATAGGCTGAGCGTTTGATCCCTTTTTTGTGAATGCGCCTCTACACCCGTACGATTAGCCGTGCCCGTGTGAATGCCCAACTTATCGGTGCATCATCCCAAGTTATTGTCTTTTTTCTGGGGTGGACTTCACACCAGTTATTAACTGCTGAAGCGTGCCCCATGTACACAGTCTCGCATGACCTTCCCGTTAGCACGGTCCAAAATTAGTTGAAACTGGATACACACAATCCCGCGGGCGGCAAAATCTCCCGCCTCCTTCTAAAATTTCCGCCACCTAGTCTTTAGCATGCGAAATTCCCGTGTTGTCCTTGGTGCACGGAGAACAACAGTTACAATACCGCCCTCATCTACATAATAGCTTGGGGCTGCTTTGGTAACTTTTGGTTCCCCCCACCACACGGCACCCCCATTTCCTCTCCCCCTCCCGCAAAAACGACTAACTCCACAGCACCGAAGCATCTTACATCACGTCGTCCGAACTTCATTGGCCTTTCTTCCCCTCCCCTCTCGAAACCCTAGACTACTCATCCACCTGCGTACAAGAGCCCATTCACTGCCAGCGGCGTCCACCTCGCCAGATCTGCTTCGGCGGCCGCATCTACCCCTCCCACCTCCACTAGAAACAAGTAGAATGCTCATCCACCACTGTACCACAACCCATTCAGTGCCGGCCTTGTCCACAACGCCGGATCTGCTTCGCCAGTACTCTCATCAACCACAGCGCATCCGCAGCGGCTCATTCGTACTCCCCATCGGAGACGCTTCGTCCACACCCCCTGGAGCCGCCCCACCGACGGCCCCATCGACGGCCTCTGATCCTCTTCGCCGACACCTTCCTCAACCCTACCGGAGCCGCTTCGTCGATACCATCATCAACCCTACCAGAGTAGCTTCGCCTATACCATTCTCAACTCTACTGGGGCCGCTTTGCCAACTCACAAGGCCACGTCCTCAGATCCGCTTCGTCGCACCCTCATCCAACCTACTAGAGCAGCTTCTAACGCCCCGTCCATGGCCGCAGATCCGCATTGTCGACACCATCCTTAACCCAACCACCGGAGCAGCTTCACCGACGCCCTCGTCCACGACCACAGATCCGCTTCGCCCACACCGTAGTCCACCTACCGGAGCCGCTCCACAAACACCCTACTTGACGGTTCTAGATCTCCTAACCGGACCCCGACAGCCAGCGCAGCGTCATCACCCTTGATGTTTCCAACCTGATTCCCACCGTTTGGCAAGATGCCAAGCACCCGCCACGGCCTAGGTACTTGTCACCTTTAAACCCGTCCAGCATCACCTGCCCGATGTACTTCAAATATACTAACAGGTCGCTGTTACCTGTTATGCAGCTGGCAAAAACTACAAGGATGATGTTTATTATAGATCTAACAGCTTGGCCAAGCAAGATCCTGGACTGAGGCATTACTATGATCTTGTAAGTGCGTCTCTCTCTCTAGTATTGTTGTGTGCTTTCCAGCGTGCTTTGCTAGGATTTTCGACCAGTAATCCCTTTGTGCAGACAATGATTTCTACTACTGGCTACTAAATTAGATATGTAGATGTCATATATGATACAACCTCGTACCTCCGTTCCTAAATATAATTATTTCTAGAGATTCCACTATAGGCTACATATGGAGCAAAATGAGTGAATCTACACTCGAAAATGCATCTATATACATCTGTATGTGGTCCATACTGGAATCTCTACAAAGACATATATTTAGGAACAGAGGTAGTACATTACATAAAATCGTAGGTGGCATGTAGGAATTCCAGTGCACTACATTAAGCTCCCTTAGAGTTCCTACTATTCCAGCACACAGAGTCAAGGCTAGTTTATGCTACGCACACAATCGTTAATTGGTGGTTTAAATATGCGCAAGGGATATGCAATGTATTATCATGTAGAGATGTCTGAAATTAGCCATGTCAACTTGCAGATAGGGTTACACAATGAAAAAGTACAAGATGTATGTGGCAATTTCATGGAACATTGCAAAAAGGAGAGGCAGCAGTGAGCCTATAAAGTGTGCTATGGTAGGTCACTCCATTGCAATCATCGTGACATGTTATTTGTATGTTAGTTCTATTGGCCAAGTTTCTTAGGGACAATTATTCCGAGTTATCCTAAGAAAATAAGCACCTGTGAATATAAGCTCCAGGTAATAAGCCAGACAGTTCTTTTCATTTTGTCGGTGTTCTCGGAACGGGGGTCCCCTGACTTGCCTGCCTGCGGCCCGCGGCGTGGCTCCACCAGCGGCCCTATACGGCCCATCTTCACCAGCAAACACTCAAGACCCTCACGAGGGGCCAAGCCTCGCAAGGCGGATGACGCAAGACCTCCTCAGGGGTGGCCTCACCAGGCTGGCTCGCGAGGGGAGGAGAGATCAAGGCAAGGGACACCTCGCGAGGTTCCTGTGACGCAAGCCATGAAGACTAGAGCCAGGCGGGCGTCAGCGCTCGTAGTGTCCCCGTTTCCTCTTTCATGCTAAAGGGGCAAGCGCTGGCGAGGAGTCTCGAGGCATCAGGCGAAGGTTTCCATATCGGTGCAATAAGGCCAAGACCAGTAGGACGGAGGTCACCGTGGAGCCCAAGACGGCGTCACCATCAGAGCCTTCGGCAGGCGAAGACTACTTTTGTCAGGATAGCTCGTACTAGTTGTCTCCCTTCGAATTTGGCCATTGTGGGATCCCTTCCCGCTCAATATTTGGGAAGAGGACCAGGGCCTCTATAAATAGGACTAGCCACCACCATAGGGAGGCATCTGATTCAGACCCGAATCACCCCGAATCACACAAATTCAACAAGCACAAGAACACCTCTCCTCAGGAGGTGGTTCTTCCCTTGTAACTGTTCTTCCTTAGCCCAAGAGGCAATCCACCACACCACACTGGAGTAGGGTATTACACTACAATGGTGGCCCGAACCAGTATAAATCTTGTGTCTCGTGTTCTTTGGGTTCGTCAAGCTAGGCCGTGAGATCGAAGAGTGTGCGAGCTAGAGAGGGGGAGAGATCTTAGTGTGCACCCTAGTGTTCGAACCTCAAGGGTTTTGCTGGAACCCGAAATCCGACATTTGGCACGCCAGGTAGGGGTGCGCCAAAGCCTTCGCCCCGGCGGCCTCGCCTCTCCGACCGACTCTCATGGACACCACCTCTTCTCCGACTAGATCGACGGGCACCTTCCGCAGCACCGGGGGGCTCCAGGCCTTCACCCCAGCCTTGCGGCGGATGCGGTGGCCGCACAAGTTCAAGCCGGAGATGCCGCCCCATTACGATGGTGCGGCGGACCCGACGGCCTTTTTGCTGGCATACGAGGAGGACGTCTTGGAGGCCGCGGGCGACGGTAAGGTCATGGCCAACTGGCTCCCAATGGCCCTGGCTGGCGTGCCGCGCACCTGGCTCCTCCATCTGCTGGAATCTTCTGTGGCCTCCTGGGAGGAGCTGCGCGACCTCTTCATCGCGCGCTTTGGAGCACCAGCACCCCCCGGCATGGCGGCTCTCCTCGGTGGTTGGCAGGCGCTGCCCTCAGATTGTCATGCCAAGCCATTCTTTCGCCAGATCAGCACCGTCTCCATGTGACAGGGGGCTCCCCCGGGTTAGGCGGTGCCCAAGGCCGACCTGACTTTCAACTCGGGGGATCACCCAGCCACCACCGTCGGCTCGGGCGTGCTCCCGATGCTTTGCACGACCACCATCTGCGGCGTAGCCGTCACCAAGACCCTCATCGACGGTGCCGCCAGCCTCAACATGCTCTCTGTGGAGGCTTTCAGCCTCCTTCACATACCACTTAAGCGGCTCTGCCCCAGCAAGCCTTTCTCCGGGGTCGGCGGCGGTTCCTCCGCCCCCCTGGGGCAGATCCGTCTCCCCGTGAATTTTGGCACGTGCGACAACTACCGCACCGAGCTGATCAACTTTGACATCGCCCGCATCGGCTTGCCGTACAACGCCATCCTCGGGTACCCGGCTCTAGCCCGATTCATGGAAGCCACTCATCCTGCCTACAACCTCATGAAGATGCCGGGAAGCAAGGACATCCTCACCGTGGCCGGAGACACCAAGGAAGCCATGGAGGCCCTCAAGATTGCCTTCAGGGCCACGGCGGCAGCTTGCCCGGCCAACAAGGCGGTGTCCAGGACCAAGGGGGCTGCGCCGACCAAGAAGAAGCAGCTATTCACTCAAGGTCAAGCTAAGACGAAGCAGATACCGGTCAACGCGAACGGGGCCTCCGGCGCCACCTTTACTATAGGCGCCGGCCTCTCCCCGGATCAAGAAAGGGAGTTGGTGGACTTCTTGTGGGCGAACAAGGAAGTGTTTGCCTGGGAACCCAAGCAGGTGGTTGGGGTCCCGAGAAGATTGATCGAGCACCATCTGAGGGTATGCCCCAACGTGCGCCCCGTGAAGCAGAAAGCGAGGCGACAGTCCACAGAAAAGCAATCCTTCATCGTTCAGGAAACCCGCAAGCTGGAGGCAGCGGGTGTCATTCACGAGGTCCGGTACCCAGAGTGGCTGGCGAACCCGGTCGTCGTGCCAAAGAAAGGAGGGAAGGAGCGCATGTGTGTCGACTTCACCAACCTCAACAAGGCTTTCTCTCAAGATCCATTCCCACTGCCGCGCATCGACCAGATTGTCGACTCCACCGCCAAGTGCGATCTGCTATGCTTTCTGGATGCATTTTCAGGCTACTACCAGATCAATATGGCGGTGGAAGATGTGGAGAAAATGGCTTTCTTGCCCCCGTGCGGGGTATACTGCTACACTTGCATGCCATTTGGACTGCGCAATGCAGGAGCGACATCCAGCGACTAATGCACATCGCCTTGGGGCAGCAGCTCGGGAGAAACGCTGTAACACCCTCGATGCGACTATATCTCCCACGTGTCGAGGCACGACTTAGAGGCATAATCGCATTGAAGGCATATGTCGCAAGTGAGGTAATCTTCACACAACCCATGTAATACATAAGGGAAAGAGATACATAGTTGGCTTACAATCGCCACTTCACACAAATACATGAATAAACATTACATCAATCAAATACACTCATGGTCCGACTACGGAACCAAAATAAAAGAAGAACCCCAAATGCGACAAAGGTCCACAATCGACCCCAACTGGGCTCCACTATTGATCAACTAGAACGAAACAACACAAAGATCACGATCTTCATCGAGCTCCTCCTGAGCTTGGTTGCGTCATCTGCATGGACTCATCGGCACCTGCAAACTGGTTTGGAAGTATCTGTGAGCCACAGGGACTCAGCAATCTCGCACCCTCGCGATCAAGACTATTTAAGCTTATGGGTAAGGTCAAGGTATGAGGTGGAGCTGCAGCAAGCGACTAGCATATATGGTGGCTAACATACGCAAATGAGAGCGAGAAGAGAAGGCAAAGCACGGTCGATAAAAGTATGATCAAGAAGTGATCCTAGACTACCTACGTCAAGCATAACTCCAACAACCGTGTTCACTTCCCGGACTCCGCCGGAAAGAGACCATCACGGTTACACATGCTATTGATTCATTTTAATTAAGGTCGACTTCAGGTTTTCTACAACCGGACGTTAACAAATTCCCATCTGCCCATAACCGTGGGCACGGCTTTCGAAAGTTCAATCCCTGCAGGGGTGTCCCAACTTAGCCCATCACAAGCTCTCACGGTCAACGAAGGAATAGACCTCCACCCGAGACGTTCCGATCAGACTCGGTATCCTGGTACAACAAGACATTTCGACAGGGTAAAACTAAACCAGCAACACCGCCCGATGTGCCGACATCCTGATGGGAGCTGCACATATCTCGTTCTCAGGGCACACCGGATTGTCTAAACTTCCGGTAGGCCAGCCCAGAGTTTCCCCTGGTAGCCACCGGCGGCTGACAGTTTGGACCAACACTTAGACAAGCACTGGCCCGGGGGGGTTAAAATAAGATGACCCTCGGGATGCGCGACTCCCAAGGGAAAAAAAGGCTGGGTGGCAAATGGTAAAACCAAGGTTGGGCATTGCTGGCAAAGCTTTACTTAACGCGAACTGTCAAGGGGTTCCCATTATAGCCTAACCACGTAAGGGACGCAAAATCCGGGAACATAACACCGATATGACGGAAACTAGGGCGGCAAGAGTGGAACAAAACACCAGGCATAAGGCCGAGCCTTCCACCCTTTACCAAGTATATAGATGCATTAATTAAATAAGATATATTGTGATATCCCAACAAGTAAATAAAAGTCCCGACAAGGAACAACATCTCCATGTTCCAACATGGAACAAACTTCAATCTTCACCTGCAACTAACAACGCTATAAGAGGGGCTGAGCAAAGCGGTAACATAGCCAATCAATGGTTTGCTAGGACATGGTGGGTTAGAGGTTCAACATGGCAATTTGGGAGGCTGACAAGCAAAAGGTAGGCATCGTAGCATTGGCATAGCAAAAGAGCGAGCATCTAGCATAGAGGACGGCTAGGGTTTGGACTGCGCGAAAAATTCGGAGGGGATCACATATTTATAGGTAGAGGGGGCTAGGAGAGTCCAAATGAGGTGCGGTTTGTGGCCACGCGATCGTGATCGAACGACCGAGATGATGGAGCAGGGTTAGGTGGGTCTTGGGCCAAAATGGAAGGGTGTTGGGCTGCAACACACACGAGGCCTTCTCGGTCCCTCGGTTAACCGTTGGAGTATCAAACGAAGTCCAAATGGTACGAAACTTGACAGGCGGTCTACCGGTAGTAAACCAAGGCCGCTTGGCAAGTCTCGGTCCAATCCGGAAATGTTTAATCCCCACACATGAAAGAAAGGTAGAAAAGACCACCGGAGAAGAACAGAACGCCGGATTGCAAAACGGACAACGGGGAAAATGCTCGGATGCGTGAGACGAACACGTATGCAAATGAAATGCACATGATGACATGATATGCAATGCATGACACGCAAGCAAAAGACAAGGCAACAACAGCGAATAACTGAATGACACCTGGCACATCGGTCTCGGGGCGTTACAAACGCTGAGGCCTACGTCGACGACATTGTGGTGAAGTCTTAGGAAGCAAGAACTCTGATTCAGGACCTGGAAGAAAACTTCGTGATCCTACGCTAGGTGGACCTGCGGCTCAACCCGGAGAAGTGCATGTTTGGTGTCCCTTCGGGCAAGCTGCTAGGCTTCCTCGTGTCCCACAGGGGGATCGAGGCCAACCCGGAGAAGGTCAAGGCAATCGAAGACATGAGCCCACCGCAAAACCTCAAGGAGATGCAGAAGCTCGCAGGCTGCGTGACTTCGTTGGGGCGCTTCATCTCCAAGTTAGGGGAGTGCTCCTTGCATTCTTCAAGCTGATGAAGAAGAAGGGTCCATTCGAGTGAACCCCCGAGGCCGACCTGGCATTTCAAGACCTCAAGAGATACTTGACCAGCCCGCCAGTGATGGTGGCGCCTGGTCCTCGCGAGCCCTTGGTACTCTACCTGTCTGCCACACCCCACTCCGCCAGCGCGGCCCTGGTGGCCCTCAGGGAGGAGCCCGAGGTCAAGGACCCACCAAGTGGAGTCGCCAAGCCGGATGAGGCAGCTCAGCACCAAGGCGATGCTCCTGAGACAGCGGCTGCCTCAGCCGGTCATCAAGCCTCAGGAGCTGGAGACCCCCAGGAAGCACCTCAGTCCCCGGGAGCCAAAAACTCTGTCAGCTCTCCCACCCTTGTCGAGCATCCAGTGAACTTCGTCAGCACAGTCCTGCAAGATGCGAGGGCGCGATACCCCATGCCTCAGAAGCTCTTGCTCGTGCTCCTGGTGGCCTCGTGCAAGCTGCGCCACTACTTCCATGGTCACCCCATCAAGGTCGTTTCAGCTTACCCGTTGGAGAGAGTACTTAGAAGCCCCAATGCTGCGGGAAGGGTCGCCGAATGGAATATCGAGCTGCAAGCGTTTGACCTAGAGTTCAGCACAACCAAAGTCATCAAGGGGGCTACGCTCGCCGACTTTGTAGCAGAATGGACCGACACCCCAGAGCTTGAAGCAGGCGAGAATCGATCCCTCTCACTAGGAAGTGAAGAGCCAGATGGTTGGGTCATGTACTTCGATGGCGCGTTTGCATGTCAGGGCGCGGGGGCTGGCGCCATGCTCATATCGCCCACTCAGGACAAGCTCTACTACACCATGCAGCTCTGCTTCTAGCGGGGTGAGAAGGTCTCCAACAACATCGCAGAGTACGAGGGTCTCATCGTCGGCCTCAAAGCGGTGGTGGCCCTGCGGGTGAAACGCCTCACCATCAAGGGAGACTCGCAGCTCCTCATCAACTTCTCCAACAAGGTGTATGAGCTGAAGGATGAGCACATGGAGGCATACCTCGCGGAGGTACGCAAGATGGAGAAGTAGTTCCTGGGACTGGAGCTACAACATGTGCCCCGTGGAACCAACAAAGACGTCGACGACATCGCCAAAAGAGCATCCAAGCGGCAACCCCAAGAGTCTGGCATCTTCAAGGAGCGGCTCTTCAAGCCTTCGGTAGCACCCCCACCCACAGAGCCGACGCCGTCTCAGGAGGAGCTCCCCCAGCCACCAGCCTCGGAAGCTCCCGCCTGTGGCCCGACTTCAGGAGCACGTCTCCTCTTGGCGCTCGAGCCTCAGGAAGGGTGCTGGATCGAAGAGTTCAGGGCGTACCTGACGCGAGGCACGCTGCCGGAGAAGGAGGAAGATGCAGAGCATGTGGCCCAGTAGGCTATGGTGTACTACATCCAGGACGGTGAGCTATACAGGAAGCGGCCGAATGACATTTCTCTGTGATGCATTTTCAGGGAATAGGGGAAAGAGTTACTGGCTGACATACATGGCGGATACTGCGGGCACCACTCGTCGTCGCGCACCCTGGTCGGCAAGGCTTTCCACAGCGGGTTCTACTGGCCCACAGCACTCAACGACGCGGTCGAGCTGGTGAAATCCTGCAAGGCCTACCAATTCCACGCCAAGAAGATCCACCAGCCAGCTCAGGGCCTCTAGACTATCCCACTATCATGGTCGTTCACGATCTGGGGGCTGGATATCCAGGGCCCATTCCCTCGAGCACATAGAGGTTACCGCTACCTCTACGCCGCCATCGACAAATTCACCAAGTGGGCAGAAGTGGAAGCCATCCACACCATCCCAGCTGGGTCAGCAGTCAAGTTCATCAAAGGCCTCGTAAGCCGATTCGGTGTCCCTAATTGCATCATCACCGACAACGGCTCACAGTTCACTAGCAATCTCTTCAAAACATGTTGTGCTAACCTTGGAACGCAAATCTGCTACGCCTCCGTGGCACACCCCAGGAGAAACGGCCAGGCCAAACGCGCCAATGCGGAGGTCCTGAGGGGTCTCAAGACTAGGAACTTCAAGAAGAAGCTCGAGGCCTGCGGCAGGGGCTGGCATGACGAGCTCCAGTCCGTGTTGTGGTCCATCTGCACCACCGCCACCAAGCCGACAGGCGAGACCCCGTTCTTCCTCGTCTATAGAGAAGAAGCGGTTCTCCCACATGAGGTCAGGCATCGCTCCACGTGGGTCTTGACGTTTGATGAAACGCAACAGGACGCCATGCGGGGGATGGATCTCGTGCTGGGGGAGGAACGCCACCGTGAAGCCTCGCTCCGAGCTGTGAGGTACCAACAGGTGCTGCGGCGGTACCACTGCCACATCGTCCGCTCCAGGGCGCTCAAGGTGGGTGATCTTGTCCTGAGGCGGGAGCTCTCCAGGGAAGGGTTGCACAAGATCTCGCCCATGTGGGAGGGCCCGTTTCGGGCCGCCCACATCTCCAGGCCTCGCGCCGTGAGCCTGGAGACGTAGGACGGGATCCCCATCCAGAACGCCTGGAACATCCAGCACCTCCGGAGGTTCTACCCATGAAGCAAGGCCTGGTGCCTGTGAAGCAAGGCCCAGTGCCTGTGAAGAATCTCCGCTCGTGACACTCTCACATAATAATGAGTGGGGCTGTACACGCCCTGGAGTCTCAGGAGTGCCGCCCTCGGGCCTCGGGGGCTCCCTCCCACGCCTAGTGGCAGCACTTAGCTCCGCGCTGGTGAGAAGACAAGAAGACTAGACTAGGTGCCAGACGCGGCTTTTCATTTGCTTTTCGCAGTTGGTTCGCCCCCTCTTTTAAGTGAGAATTTGCTTTCTGGTGTTCCTTGCTGGCCTGGTTCCGTTGTCCTTGTTGCCTCCTTTTCTGCCCTCGGTTCCTTGTTTTTAGCATGTTCTCTCCCTCGCATGCCTCACAAGGGAGCTGGACAGGTGCCCTCATGAGCGTTTTCGTTTTCTCTTGTCTTTCGCAAGGCACCCTCGCTTGAGATCACAAGCCAGCGCACCCCTCTCAATCTGTGCCCCCGGGTACCGCGATGCGAAGCACTGGGTCATGACCGGTGGTGCCTACAACCAGGATCCGGAAGAATAAGGTTTCCCTAACGATTTTTTGCAGTTCTCAGCCGCCTTCCGAGCACAGGAGGTCTCGTCGGGCATTGGGAAACATGCGTCTCGCGAGGCAGAACCTACTTCAGGCGCATCCAGCTAAGTTATTCATACACGCATACATAAAACATGACGCTGCAAAACAAACACAGGAACAATAAACATAGCACAGCCACTTAGAAATCATAATTGTTGCACGCCCTGGCGAGGCCCCATACTTGTCTCTCTTAATGCAGGAAGGAAAGGAAGAACGAAACAAAAGCGGAACGTGCTCTCGCGGCAGGTCGCGAGGACGGGCCCGTGGCGCTCTCCTGAGCTCAGCCAGACCCCTCCTCGCGCTTCACTGGAGCGCTACGATGAGACGACCCGCTGCCACCTTCGAAGCGGGCGCGGCGGCGTGGCGGCTGGTCGTAGCCACCACTACTGGAGCTGCCGCCAGAAGAAGAGTCGTCGTAGCTGGACGAGACACGGTCGGCGCCGAAGGCGGGCCCGCCGTCACTCTCGTCGTGGCCATCGCCAAGGCCGAGCACCTCGTCGTCGTCATTGTCCTCGGGGCAGCACCCGACACGGCGACCATCTTCCCCAAATACCCTCATGAAGAGGGTCGCGTCGCTGTCGTACTTGAAGTGGAGGGCACACCGCCTACCAAGTCCGTGCGCGCGGGCGAACGTCTGCCAACCGCGAGCCAGGACCATGTTGCCTACGGCGGAGACCTTGACCGTGACCCAAGAAGCCTTGCTGCAGTAGCCATCCGCCTGCAGCCAAAGACCGCCTGCACCAGTGGTTGGCAGCTCGCCGACAAAGAAGCGCGGGAGCTGAAGCCAGGTGCCGGCCGGGTTCCTCGACCACACGCTGAACTCCAGCAGCGCTTCCGCAGAGTGGAAGCGCGGCCTGGGCGGCCGCGTGACCATGGCGCGCCTCCCTTCATCGACGGGGCTACCATGACTCGGGCGGCCACCACCGCGCGAAGAGGCGCCACCGCGGCCGCAAGGGGCCGCGGCGGGGGTCGCAGGGTGTTTGCGTGGACGGCCGCGCCCCCTCTTGGGCGGTGGAGAGATGTGCCCCTTCTGGTGAGCCTTCCCCTTCTCCGCCGCCGAGAGCCTCTTCGTAGGCGCCATGGGTGTCGCTGCTGGCAATGAAGCAAGGAAGAAGAAGGACCGGGAGAAGCAAAGGAACAGATGGGCGACTGGGGCCTCGGCCCCCACTTCCCATTTATAGCCAAGGGGAGGCCAACCGCCGGCCTCCATGATCTAAGGTAATAATGATCTTTTTCTGCATGCAGCAGGGACTCGTCAAGTCGGGCAGTTGCCGAGGCGGCATGTGGAAGCGGAGACGCCCACGTCTAATCAATCGCCACGCGTCAAGCGGGGCCGCAGGCTGTTGGGGCCCGCGGCGCTCCGCACTTACCCTTTGGCTTCACCTCGAAGCCAAGCCCGAGCGCGCCTTGGGCCCGGGGGCTACTGTTGGCATTCTGGGAACGGGGGTCCCCAGACTTGCCTGCCTGTGGCCCGCGGCGTGGCTCCACCAGCGGCCCTGTACGGCCCATCTTCACCAGCAAACACTCAAGACCCTCGCTAGGGGCCAAGCCTCGCGAGGCGGATGATGCAAAACCTCGTCAGGGGCGGCCTCATCAGGCTAGCTCGTGAGGGGTGGAGAGATCAAGGCAAGGGACACCTCACGAGGTTCCTATGACGCAAGCCATGACGACTGGAGCCAGGCGGGCGCTAGGCGTCAGCGCTCGCAGTGTCCTCATTTCCTCTTTGGTGCTAAAGGGGTAAGCACAGGCGAGGAGTCCCGAGGCATCAGGCAAAGGTTTCCATATCGGTGCAACAAGGCCAAGTCCAGTAGGACGGCGGGACGGAGGTCACCGTGGAGCCCAAGATGGCGTCACCACCAGAGCCTTTGGCAGGCGAAGACTACTTTTGTCAGGATAGCTCGTACTAGTTGTCTCCCTTAGAATTTGGCCGTTGTGGGATCCCTTCCCGCTCAATATTTGGGAAGAGGACCAAGGCCTCTATAAATAGGACTAGCCACCATCATAGGGAGGCATCTGATTCAGACCCGGATTACCCCGAATCACACAAATTCATCAAGCACAAGAACACCTGTCCTCAGGAGGTGGTTCTTCCCTTGTAACTGTTCTTCCTCAGCCCAAGAAGCAATCCACCACACCACACTAGAGTAGGGTATTACACCACAACGGTGGCCTGAACCGTATAAATCTTGTGTCGCATGTTCTTTGGGTTCGTCAAGCTAGGCCGTGAGATTGAAGAGTGTGCGAGCTAGAGAGGGGGAGAGATCTTAGTGCGCACCCCAGTGTTCGAACCTCAAGGGTTTTGCCGGAACCCGAAATCCGACACATTGCCTTCCTTTTCTGCTTATCTTTGGTATGATCAGTGAAAAGTCTAGATTGCATTATATTTTGTCATTTTCCTGCCCATATGAAAATTAATTTGACTTGCAAACATCACAAATTGAACCCAGTGCAGTGATTAATATGATAGGAAAACAGACCATCACTATTTGTTCAAAATGCAAATACAAAGATACCATCTACTTGGCACAATCTACTTTGGTCAATGTCTTCCATAGAGATCCCATTGCCTAATTTAAATGAAGAACACATGACCCACATTTAAATGAAGAACAATTATTTATTAAAATTCGATGGTCCAAGTGGCTGGTTATTATCATATAGCAGGACCACCTGAAAGCATCATATAGCAGCAACAGCTCTTAGCAACTTATCATACAGCAGCAGGAGGAGTGTGCAATTCATCATATACCAGCAGTAGCTCATAGCAATTCATCATATAGCAGCAGCAGGAGCAGCTCATAGCAATTCATCATATAGCAGCAGCAGGAGCAGATTATAGCAACTCATCATATAGCAGTAGCAGCTCATAACAATTCATCATATAGCAGCAGCAACTCATAGCAATTCATCATATAGCAGTAGTAGGAGCAGCTCATAGCAATTCATCATATAGCGGCAGAAGCATCTCATAGCAATTCATCGTATAGTGGATCAGAATGAAAATTTGGCAAAAAATCAGAGGAGATCCTCACCTTGTTGGATGAGCTCATCCTTCAACAGCACCTCAAGGCCACGGCCTGGGAGGAGGGTAGGGGGAATAAGGTGCCTTCTGCCGCAGTGTGGCATCAGCCGTAGTTGTGCGGCGCCCGCCGGAGTAGTGCGTTGGACGAACCACAGTGGAGCAGTTGCTGGAGACCATGAGAATGAGGGGCGGCGCCAGAGGGAGGAGCAGCCGGGGAGATTTGGCCCTACCCACCGGCCATGTAGCCTAGCTAGACAAAGCATCGTCGAGGACCAGGCCATATGGGACTGGTGGCAATGGCTCACCGGATGAACCCTAGCGCTGCAGGCAGGGGATCGAGGTAGAGGGAAAGGGGAGAGGAAATGCAAGCGGGCAGGGCAATGAACGCTTGCGTGTTTGTTTTTACCTGCGGGTCGGGTGTGACGTGGGCTTGAGCAGTTGCATTTTGAGTGTAATATAGGCAGACAACAGAGTCATTCCACTATTCCCCTTCCCTTCAATTTTTAGCGAGCTTCTACCCGAAACACCCCCCTCCAAAGCGAAATAAGTTAAGCCCAATCCCATAACTCAAAAATGACTTCTTTACATCTTTTATGATTTATTTTGACAATAAGCTCTGAAAAGGCGGAATAGAACTGGCCCTTAACCTGCAATTCAATTGTGCGTGCAATGATGAATCACTCCTGCCTGCTATAGTGTACATTTAGGCATCATCATACATGGCATATCCTAATACATGTGCATTCCATTGTAGAATCTGGAATATGCAATGTTTATGTTATTTCATACATTGCACATGATGTTTAAATGCCCCTTAAATCTGGTCAGTCAAGTGATGGTCTTTAAGCCTCCTTCTTTGCTTCTTTTCTTGATACTCCCTCCTTCCATCTATATAGGGCCTAATGTGTTTTTCAAGAATGCCTTTGACTATTGATAAGACTAATAATACATGAGATGTATAATGTGAAAATTATATTGTTGGAAGCTCCTTTCACGTACGAATTTGATGGTATGCTTTGTGTAACTTGCGTGTCATATATTATTGCTATAACACTTGGTCAAAGTTAGCCTCGAAAAATGATTAGGCCCTATATAGATGGAAGGAGGGAGTATGTAAGATTTGCTCACACATCTGTTCAATTGCTTGTTTGCATCAGCCAGGACTGTTTGCTTTGATTACTTGTTGTTCTTGACCTAACACTCTAACAGAGCTTCTCAACGATTTAAACACTAAGGGCTGCTATAGTGGGGGCTTGTCTAACTCATAGGTGACATAAAGGTTTGGCTGTACACTAAAGTAGGCTCTCCAAGAGTACCCGGAGATCCAATTCGAAGGTATGCCTAGTTTTTGCATAGTGCACACATAGTAAATGCTCATTTCATTGTGTGCAACTGCAAGAGATGTGGCATGTTTCATTATGTGGTGTTGTTTTGGTATAATCTCATTCTTTTGTGTTGTTCACAGACTGGAAAGTATGCATATTTATCTTCCAAGGAGACGAGTAACTAGTTTGTATCACCTTGTAGAGGGGGTGCAATGAAGATAAGATTGAGGATTTCCATGTACAAGATGTTAGGAAGGAGCCTTGCAAGAGAAGTAGGAGCAGGGCTAAGCTTATTCAACCAGTTAAGGTAAGTCACTGTATCCAACTCAATAGTTCAATTCCTTGTTTGTTTGAGGCATAGTTAATTTGCTCTTTTCAATTGCTTTATTTGTCCTCAGCTAATGAGATGCCCAAACAGTGATGCCTGATGTTGGGTACTTGTATAACTATTAGTTGACATAATTAAAGGCATTACCATTTAATTACTCTGGCGAAGTGTGCCTGAAGCTTTGAAGTCTATTAACCAACTATTACTGCATGAGGCTCACAATCTAGTTTATACTAGGTTAATGATTGTATAGCTTTGCTTGTTATAGTAGGTTTGTATGAATCTCTCTACTGTTCAATGCTCCCTAAGACTTTAACTGAGCTACAGAATGGTCAACTGCTTGCTTACTTATACGCAATGTGCTGTCTAAATTTGTAACTTGT
Organism: Triticum urartu; assembly: GCF_056163025.1. NCBI lineage: Eukaryota > Viridiplantae > Streptophyta > Magnoliopsida > Poales > Poaceae > Triticum > Triticum urartu. Next base: position 312,343,378 of record NC_141877.1, read on the forward strand.
CTGTGTTTTGGATTTGGCCCCAACATCATGCTCCTCTGGTGAGCTAAGAGAGATTTCTGTATGCTGGCTGCACAGACTACCATTTTATAATTTTTAAAATATCACCTGCTTATGCTTCATGATGTGTAACATTATTGTCAGTCCTATTTTGCTATGTACAAAATAGTCTGTCTTGCTCGCTTCACTATTGTAACTATATTTTTGCCCTAGTCATGTGTACTTACAGAAACATTTCAGGATGACGTGATATCAACACAAAGATCTGCGAGCAGTGCGGCATGGCCGTTACCGAATGATTATGGATTGGAATTGGAATGTGCTGATGTTTTCGAGCATCAAATATAGGTGGCAAGACAACATATACATGATTCTCAACGTACAATCAACAAGTTGAGACTGGACATGCAGGTATTAGATGTAGGAGTCAAAAAAATGAAACAAGACACTGAGGTAACCACGAAGGACCTGGAGATTTTGCAGACTGAAATTTGTGCTATCTGAATCCGACCAATCATATTTTCTGAAGAGATTATAGTTCAAATGGTAAGTTCTGTTGATGCGTGTCCATGACATATGAGCCTTATTTGTCTAGTGTATAATTTGTTGTTTGTGTGTGCTTTATTATCACTAGTGCCGAACTATAATGCCCAGTGGGTATATTCGGCTGCAATTTCCTTATTGTATAGTGTAGGATTATTCTACGTTTCTATGCCTAAGTCTTTTTATTGTATAGAGTATGTTTTTAGAGGCGATAGTATAGAGTAGGATAATTCTTGAATATGCTATATCGTTGAAACGAGGGCCAACACACCCAAACATTTCCTTGACGCCATACAAACAAACATGTGTAGTCAAAGTGGGCCTTAATTGGGCTGGTTAAAATAATATTAAGTGGATCCTAAATGATGTGGCCCACCATAACAATGGCTCTTCGCAGGGTAATAACAGGCCAAAATCTCGATAGGGCCGTATAAATGGAAATGGCCCGTGGGCCTCTAGCAGGCCGAAAAAGATATCAATTTTGTCTCGGCCCTTTTACTTTACGGGCCGGTAAGAGGCCGAAAGTGTTATGGGGCAGAGGAGGCCCAATTTGCAAAATAGGCTTTTAACAGGCCAAAAGTCGTGTTGGGCTGAAATGATGCCCTGCGGAAAGTGGGCCCCTAATGGACATAAAGTCAAAGGCCCAACTGTTGTGCGGGCCGTTAAGAGGCCGGGAGACAAAATGGGCTAGGAGTTGGCCCATTTACCAAATGGGCCGAGGACGGGCCTAAAGTCACAGCAGGCTAGAATTGGCCCAACTGCAGAATGGGTTGAGAAAAGGATGGAAGACGTTCCGGGCCGTTAACGGGCTGGAACTGGCGATGGGCTGCTAACAGGCCGAAAGAAGCTCGGGCCACAATTGTCCCCAAAGACGTAGCGGGCCATTAACGGGCTAAAACTGACGATGGGTTGTAAATTGTCAAATCTAGAATGGGCCTTTGATGGGCCGATTCTGTGTAACTTGTATGGGTCGTGCTTGTAAATGGGCCTGACTCAAGTAGGCCGCTAATGGGCCGGCCCGCTTATTTTGACAGGCCCTGCCTTTTCACCGGAATGGGCCTCTGTTGGGCCGTGCCACGTGTCAACCTATCATAGGCGCCTCCTGTCCAATGAATGGTTGACATCTGTCCCAACGGTGAGCCAACACGTGTTTCCTCCGGCCAATGACAATTTTACACGTGGAAAAACCTCATTGGTCTGGGCTGTTAACGGGTTATTGGATCCAAAACCGGACTCGATAGCTTAACGTGACCCGTTACGGTGGATGCCATGTGTCGGACATCCTTGACGAAAGCACTTCTATGACGCGCGATTTATCGTCATGGAAGTGGACACTTCCGTGATGATAATTTTGGTAATGTCATGGAACACTTCTACGATAGCACATGTATGACTATCTTGATTCTGTCATAAAATCATCATGGATGTACATGCATGACAGAAAACGTGACCTACTGTGACAAACACGTATTATCGCAGAAGTGTATTTTTTTGTAGTGATAGGCTTTTCCCTAGTAGTGCCCTCTAGATAGGCCAATCACTTCCACTTCCCCACCCGAGGGCTGGTTTCCCGAAGCTTATTTACCAGCCCGAAGAAGCTTGTCGGCATCGACTGGCCTGACCAGAGGTTAATGCAGATGTTCTGCATCACTGACCGGGCTTCATGGAACGGCTCCGCCAGCTGCTTCATCTGATTTTTCAGCAGCAGCGGATGCCCAGGCACTTGGAATTGGGCCCAAAAGGTCTTCTCCTCAGACCCGTTAGGCTAGGTGGCTAAGTACGCACCCACGTCCGCAGCACTCCATGGCAGGTCCCTAAAGACCTTTGAAGAACGCCAGACTTGCATAAGATGAGCAAATCGGCTGCCATAAAAAATGCAGTGAAGCGGATAGGGCTTACCGCCGGCGATTTGCTTCACTTATTGAAGAATCTCGCGATCAGCCCGGGCCTGGGTCTTGGCCTACTTGCACACCAAGCTAGCTGTAGCCAGCTCGGACATGAGATTGTCCTTCTCCTTCTGAAGGGCATTGCGCTACGCGCAAAAACCCTTCAGGTATTCTTCGACCTTGGCGGCTGATACGTCTCCAATACCTATAATTTTTTATTGTTCCATGATATTATATTATCTGTTTGGGATGTTTTATATGCATTAATATGCTATTTTATATGATTTTTGGGACTAACCAATCAACCTAGAGCCAAGTGTCGGTTTCTGTTTTTTCCTTGTTTTAGAGTTTCGTAGAAAAGGAATACCAAACAAAGTCCAAACAGAATAAAACTTTCGCGATGATTCTTTTGGACCAGAAGACACCCAGGAGACTTGGAGTGCAAGCTAGAAGAGCCACGGCGCGACCACAAGGGTGGAGGGCGCGCCCAGGGGGGTAGGGCGCCCCCCCGACCTTGTGGGCCCCTTGATGACCCCCTGACCTAGATCTTCCTCCTATATATTCTCAAATACCCCCAAAAACTTCCAGGGGAGCCACGAAACCACTTTCCACCGCCGCAACCTTCTGTACCCGTGAGATCCCATCTTGGGGCCTTTTCTGGCATCCTGCCGGAGGAGGATTTGATGACGAAGGGCTTCTACATCAACACCATTGCCTCTCCGAGGAAGCGTGAGTAGTTTACCACAAACCTATGTGTCCATAGCTACGAGCTAGATGGCTTCTTCTCTCTCTTTGATTCTCAATACAAAGTTCTCCTCGATGTTCTTGGAGATATATTCGATGTAATACTCTTTTGCGGTGTGTTTGCCTAGATCTGATGAATTGTGGATTTATGATCAGCTTATCTATGAATATTATTTGAATCTCCCCTGAATTCTTTTATGCATGATTTGATATCTTTGCAAGTCTCTTCAAACTATCGATTTGGTTTGGCTAACTAGATTGTTTTTTCTTACAATGGGAGAAGTGCTTAGCTTTGGGTTCAATCTTGCGGTGCTCGATCCTAGTGACAGAAGGGGAACCGATACATATTGTATTGTTGCCATCGAGGATAAAAAGATGGGGTTTTCATCATATTTCTTGAGTTAATTCCTCTACATCATGTCATCTTGCTTAAGGCGTTACTCCGTTCTTTATGAACTTAATACTCTAGATGCATGTTGGATAGTGGTCGATGTGTGGAGTAATAGTAGTAGATGCACAATCGTTGCGGTCTACTTGACACGAATGTGATGCCTATATTCATGATCATTGCCTTAGATATGGTCATAACTTTGCGCTTTTCTATCAATTGCTCGTAGTAATTTGTTCACCCACCGTAATAATTTTACCTTGATAGAAGCCTCTAGTGAAACCTATGGCCCCCGGGTCTACTTTCCATCATATAAGTTTCTGATCTATTATTTTATTTTCTGATTTAATTTCTTTGCAATCCTATACTTTCTGTTCCATAAACCAAAAATATTACTTTACCATTATCCTTCTCTATCAGATCTCACGTTGCAAATAACCGTGATGGGATTAACAATCCCTTTATCGCGTTGGGTGCAAGTTGGTGTTTGTTTGTGCATGTATTCGGTGGCTTGCGCATTGTCTCCTACTGGATTGATACCTTGGTTCTAAAAAATGATAGAAATACTTACTCTACTTTGCTGCATCACCCTGTCCTCTTCAAGTGAAAAACCAACGCAAGCTCAAGAGGTAGCAGGAAGAATTTCTGGCGCCATTGCTGGGGAGATCTACGCCAAGCCGAGACATACCAAGTACCCATCATAAACTCTCATCCCACACATTACATTATTCGCCATTCACCTCTCGTTTTCCTCTCCCCCACTTCTAGAAGGATTTTCAAAAAGATTCACCTTTTCTTTGCCCTCCTTCCGTTCGTCTTCTTCGTTTGCTTTCCCTGTGCTCGTGTGTTGGATTGCTTGCTTTGTCATGATGGCTCAAGATAATACCAAATTGTGTGACTTTTCCAATACCAACAACAATGATTTTATTAGTACTCCGATTGCTCATGATGCTAATGTGGAATCTTGTGAAATTAATACCACTTTGCTGAATCTTGTTATGAAAGATCAATTTTCCGGCCTTCCCAATGAAGATGTCGCATCCCATCTTAATAATTTCATTGATTTGTGTGATATGCAAAAGAAAAAAGATGTGGATAATGATATTTTTTTGACTGCGTGTGGATAATGATATTGTTAAATTGAAGTTATTTCTGTTCTCACTTAGGGATTGCTCTGAAACTTGATTTTCATCTTTGCCTAAAAACAGTATTGATTCATGGAACAAGTGTAAGATGCTTTTATTTCCAAGTATTTTCCTCCCGCTAAGATCATCTCCCTTAGGAATGATATTATGAATTTTAAGCAACTTGATCATGAACATGTTGCACAATCTTGGGAGAGTATGGAATTAATGATTAGAAATTGCCCTACGCATGGTTTGAATTGGTGGATGATTATACATTTTTATGCCGGATTGAATTTTGCTTCTAGAAATCTTTTAGATTTGGCCGCGGGAGGCACTTTTATGGAATTTACTTTAGGATAAGCTACTAAACTCCTAGAAAATATTATGGTTAATTATTCTCAATGGCATAACGAAAGATCTTCCACTAGTAAAAAAGTGCATGCAATTGAAAACATTAATGTTTTGAGTGGAAAGATGGATGAGCTTATGAAATTATTTGCTAGCAAGAGTGTTCCTATTGATCCTAATGATATGACTTTGACTAATTTGATTGAAAATAATAATGAAACTATGGATGTGAATTTTGTTCATAGGAACAATTTGGTAATAATGCGCATAGAGGTAATTTTAATTCTAGGACGTTTCCTAGTAATTAGTCTAATAATTGTGGTAATTCCTACAAAAATTCTCATGGAAATTATAATAAGATGCCTTCTGATTTTAGTATAGTGTTATAGAATTTATAAGTTCGCAAAAGAATTTCAACGCTTTGGTTGAATAAAAATTGCTTAAGATTGATGATTTGGCTAGGAACATGGATAGAATTTCTCTTGATGTTGATTCTTTGAAAATTAGATCTATTCCACCTAAGCATGATATCAATGAGTCTCTCAAAGCCATGAGAATTTCTATTGACGAGTGCAAAGAAAGAACCGCTAAGATGTGTGCTAAGAAAGATTGGTTTATAAAAGCATGTTCTTCTAGTTTCCGTGAAAATAATGATGAAGATCTTAAAGTGATTGATGTGACTCCTATCGAATCTTTGTTTTCGAATGTAAATCTTGATAAATATGGGACTGGAGATGAGTCAACTTTAGTAAGAAGGCGTCCCAATGATGCAGAGTTTTTAGATCTTGATACAAAAATTAATAAAAGAGGGATTCGAGAGGTCAAAACTTTAGGTAGCAATGAACCCACACTTTTGGATTTCAAGGAATTTAATTATGATAATTGTTCTTTAATAGATTGTATTTCCTTGTTGCAATCCATGTTGAATTCTCCTCATGCTTATAATCAAAACAAAGCTTTTACTAAACATATCGTTGATGCTATGATGCAATATTTTGAAGAAAATCTTGAATTGGAAGTTTCTATCCCAGGAAAGCTTTATGATGAGTGGGAACCTACTATTAAGATTAAAATTAAAGATTATGAGTGCTATGCTTTGTGTGATTTGGATGCTAGTGTTTCCACTATTCCGAAAACTTTATGTGATGTGTTAGGTTTTCCGTGAATTTGATGATTGTTCTTTAAATTTGCATCTTGCGGATTTCACTACTAAGAAACCTATGGGAAGAATTAATGATGTTCTTATTGTTGCTAGTAGGAATTATGTGCCCGTAGATTTCATTGTTCTTGATATAGATTGCAATTCTACATGTACTATTATTCTTCGTAGACCTTTCCTTAGAATGATTGGTGCAATTATTGATATGAAATAAGGAAACATTAGATTTCAATTTCTGTTAAGGAAATGCATGGAACAGTTCCCTAGAAAGAATATATTATAAGATCCACTTATGGATTGCATGCCAAAGATGACAATACTTAGATCTATTCGTGTTTTTATGCCTATCTAGGGGCGTTAAACAATAGCGCTTGTTGGAAGGCAACCCAATTTTATTTTTATTTTTGCTTTTTTAGGTTCTGTTTTGCAATAAATTTTACATCTAGCCTCTGTTTAGATGTGGTTTTGGGTTTCAATTAGTGTTTGTGCCAAGTAAGACCTTTGGGATAGCCTACGGTGATAGTTGATTTGATCCTGTTGAAAAACAGAAACTTTTGCGCCTAGGAGATTAGCTTTCATTTTTAACAGAAGCGCGATAAAATACAGATTCTTTTTGCAGAGGATTAATAAACAAATTTTCTAGGACTTCCAAATATCTCAGGATTTTTGAAGTTACAGAAGTATTAGAAACATCTAGCTTGCTATAGACTGTTCTGTTTTTGACAGATTCTGTTTTTCGCGTGTTGTTTGCTTATTTTGATGCATCTATGGCTAGTATCGGGGGTATGAATCATGGAAAAGTTAGAATACAGTAGATATTACACCAATATAAATAAAGAATGAGTTCACAACAGTAACAAAAGTGGTGATTTATTTTCTTATACTAACGGAGCTTATGAGATTTTCTGTTGAAGTTTTGTGTTGTGAAGTTTTCAAGTTTTGGGTAAGGATTGATGGACTATGGAATAAGGAGTGGCAAGAGCCTAATATTTGGGATGCCCAAGGCACCCCAAGGTAATATTCAAGGAGGCCAAAGGGCCTAAGTTTGGGGATACCCTGGGAAGGCATCCCCTCTTTCGTCTTCGTCTATCAGTAACTTTACTTGAGGCTATATTTTTATTCACCACATGATATGTGTTTTGCTTGGAGCGTCTTGTATGATTTGAGTCTTTGCCTTTTAGTTTGCCACAGTCATCCTTTCTGTACACACCTTTTGGAGCGACACACATGAATCGTGATTTATTAGAATGCTCTATGTGCTTCACTTATATTTTTTGAGCTAGGCATAAATTGCTCTAGTGCTTCACTTATATCTTTTTAGAGCACATCGGTGGTTTTATTTTATAGAAATTGATGAACTCTTGTAACATCCCAAATTTTCAATTTGGAATGTTTTACAATTATTAGCTAAGCATCTATGCATTTTGTTTGAATTGACTGGCATTTGGAAATTTCACAGGCATTTGAGTTTTATTGGAATTTGAATTTGGCAATTGAAATTTATTTCAAAAATACCTGATGAATACTTGTGCAGGCAAACATGACACTCCAAAAAAATGTCAGAGGAAAATATTGCCAAAAAGTTGAATTCAAATTTGAATTTATTTGGAATTTGCAGAAAATGTTTTTTTGTTGTTTATGTTTTGCCTCTGGAAAAATGTTCACATTGTATGATTTATTTTTCTGATTTTATTGATATATATATATGTACTATATAAAAATATTATAGATTTCTCTATATTTTACTTTTCTCCCTGTCTTATTCAAAAAGAAGAACCCGGCGAACCAGGCGCCAGCCAGGCCAATCGGCCCAGCCGGCCACCCGACGCGGCCCACCAGCGCGCCCGCCAGCCTGCTCCACCCGCGCCGCACCCGATCCCCCTCGAGCTCACCTCCTCCCCTCTCTCTCCCATTGACCCGCGGGGTCCACACTATCCCTAACCCCTCGCCCACGTCATGTCGCGCCAGAGCGCGACCACCGCCGCTCGTCGCCGCGATCTTCTCGGGATCGCAATCCCGCGTTGCCCCCTCGCCCACGATCATGCCCTATATAAAGCCCTGCCCCTTCTCTTTCGCACTCCTAAAACCCTAACCCTGAAACCCACCACCGCCCTCGCCCTCGCCGAACGCATCTCGCCGCCGTCGCCTTGATTCGCCGCCACTCCCGACGCCGGTGAGCACCCTCTGCCCCTCCAAGCTTCTTCACCCGAACCTCCTCTTTGTGCCACACCTCCTTGACATCATCTCCCTGTCAAGGAGCCGCCGACGCCATCGTCCCGAGCTCGTCCGCCGCCCGCAGGAGCAGGAGCTCACCCGAGCTCGCCCCAGTCTCCTCCGACGTCCCCGAGCTCCAGCGACTCCACCATCGTCTCCGCCTCGCTCCGCCACATCCCCCCAATGTCACCGCCACCACCCCAGACCACCGAAGCACCCCCGCCACCAATGCCCGAGCTCACCTCGCCGTCGACCACCGCTGTAAGCCACCAGACTCCCCACCACCGTCCGATTTCCAATCTAGGGCCTAGATTAGATCACGCGAAGAGTTAGGTTATTTTCAATAGATCGGTTTTGTTACAGTTTATTCCTGGTTTAGTTCCTGGTTTAGTTAGACCGGCCCGATCGGTTTATTCCTTTTAGCCGTAGACATATTAGTCTATTCAACGCATGCACGCTATTTAGTTTTAGATCGCCCATTGTTGGCCCGTTAGCGCGTTAGTTTCTTTTAGTTTTATTTTCGTTTCTGTTTTAAAACAGAATAGTTCCAATCTTGAAAAATCTATATCTTTTAGTTATTTATTATTTTTAGTTGATTCTTTTTTAGTTAGTTTACAAATTTCCTATAGTTTCTTTAGAAAATAGATTCGGCCATATTTTAGTTTGTAAAAATAGTTTTATTTTAGTTTTAGTCAGATTAGTATTTCTGCTATAATTTGAGTTAGGATTATTTTATTTTAGTGATTCTTTTTGTCACTTCTTTGTTTTGACCTTGCCTAGCAGTACGGACTTATTTGGTTATTTTTAGTCTTTATTAAAATTAGTTTTACCCGAAAACAAGCTTTTCTAGTTTTTTTAGCTTGCTGCTATTTTCTGTTGTTCTAGTTAATTTAAGATTTTATTTCACCTTTGTTATATTTTATTTCAGATTTGTTTCTATAGTTTTAATACGTGAACTTTTCTTTACAGAAAAATAAAATGTTTATTTTATTTTCTTGCTAGTTGTTGGTTTGGAGTTCTTCCAGTTTACTTTGGTTTTGGTTTGAGTGCTTGTGTGATTTCCTTTAGCTTGTTGTTATGTTATTTAGTGGAATATTTATTTGTGCTATTGTTTGACTCGATAGAATTTCCGAAGTGCGAAGCTTGCTATCTCGAGTCACTAGCGTTTGAAGACCATCAGCCAGGCAAGTCAATTGATCATGTTTTACAATACCTATGATTTTGTTGCATTAGAATTATCTTCCCCCCACCATGCATGCAGTAGGAGAACTTTTAAGTTATGTTCTTGAGTAGTATCATGAGGTAGGATGAACCCAATTCCCCTTGTTACCATTGCCCGGGACGATGTAGTTTATTTTGCTATGCTCGTAGACGGGGTTGGTTGAGAGATTCATAAGGGAGATGTGAGAGTCAAGATGATGACAACCCCATGACTTCAAGCTCAAGATGGACTTCAAATTCACTACTGGGTGGAGGACGGTTGACGGGCACCCTGGAGCAACCAGCGGATGGCCGGGATGCATGGAGAAGCGCCATGACATCTTGCGGAAAGCTTCACCCAGCCACGAAGAGACGGATGGATACCCCCTGACCGGAAGCTTACCTGTGCAGCCGTAAGCCATTCTGGGCTATGGCTGGGTTGACCTTAGGCGTGACTCTGGACGGACGGTGCCAGCAGATGTAGAAGAACGGTAGGACATGGATGGGCACCGGCAGTGCCCAGAGAAACTCTACGGAAGACCCTGTTTTGTTCGTCCCGTATTCAAACACCAGGCAGTGCGAGGACATAAATGAGGGAAAGAATCTTGCGGGTAAAGTGCACAAGACTCTGTAGAGTAGAAACCTAATCGATTAGCCGTGTCCCCGGTTACGGACAAATGAGCCTCTGGAATTGGAGTATTTTGGATATCTCAACACCGAACTTAATAAGTTAATTGAGGGGTTATTTAATAATTGGGAATGAGACATTGGTTGGCGGAACCATCTCATTAACAACCAACATTTTGTAGTAATTGCAAGAAAGTCCTTTGTTGTAGGGAAAAACTGGCTTTTTCGCAAAAACATAAAACTTAGAGCTCCACAGCCAAATTGCATATAGTGTTAGCATTATTATTTGTTGTTTTCTCTATGACTAGCCGGCATATTCAAAATGCTGACCTACACGGCTGCAACATCTCATGTTGCAGAGGAGTTTTCCGACCAGGAGTGAGGCTACGATCTATGCTTGGCGATTGCCCTATGGAGTCAGATGGACTCGCTTATCGTCTACGCTTCCGTAACTTTATTTAGTTTATTTCTCATGAGTTGGCCTTCGGCCGAATTTATTATGATGTAATAAAGACTCGATATGAGAATCGTGTAATAAATTCAGGTGTGATTGAACTTTGAATCTTTTCATCAATGTACTGTGTGTGCCAGCATGATCTTGGGATGGAACAGCTACACAGAGACTTGACCGATTTTGGGTTAGGTCGCTATAGAGATGGTATTCAGAGCACACGCTGACCGTAGGACGTAACCCCTAGGATCGGAAAGCCATAGGAAGAAACTATTTTATTTTATGTCCTTATCATTCTGTAATTCTCCCCTGTTCATTTCTGACCTCTCTCCGATTTCAACATTCTAGATGGCCGTCAAGTTCATCCCAGTTCTGCTCCCGGAGTTTTGCCAGCCAGATGAGACAATGCTTTTCGGCAGGAGGTTGGTCCAGATCACCAAGGAATTGAAGATTTCTCTGCCGTCTATCACCGGGACCCCTATCATGGCATTTCCAGAAGACCCTCACTATAGGATTAAGGTACACATACCAGGGAGGACTTTCAGAAGTCTCTCGGCGCCCGTTGACTTCAGGTTCACTGCTCCCACTTGGATCCTCAGGAGAGACATAGCAGTTCATACTGCACTTGGACGCATCCAGGAGGAATACAGGGCCGAGTTCGTTGGATCAGACCACACCATGATTTCTCGCAGGACTGCAGATGGAGAGCTCATCCGCACCATAGATGACGACTCCGTTCGCTCATATGTCCAAGACTTGGCAGGTCACATCAGGGCTCTAGAGATTCAGATGCGCAGGAGCTTGAAGACGGTCCAAAAGTTGCATCTTCGTGAAATGGAACTGGAGGATGCAGCATGTGAAGCCCACTATGAGCATAAGGATGAAGTCAAGGATTTCATGGATAGAGTCGACAAGCTGAAGATTGATGTTCCCGCTTTACAGGAGAAGATGGACCTGGAAGAAGACCTTTTTCCGAGTGGAGATAATGGACCCCTCGTGAGTAATGATGAGGATTATGAAGAGAGCTCCACCGAAGGAAACCGCAAGAGGAGGCGCCGCACCAGAGGACGCCACACCAGAGGACGCAAGCATAATTGATGAATACATTTAGTTGACCGCCATGTTATTTTATTTTATTTTTCGTCGATCAGTTAGGCCATCATTTTCGATTAGTCGTGAGATTTTGTATGTCACAGCCCTAGAATTTTGCTTGCCATTAGTTTCCTTAAAGCGTCCATGCATCATGTTTATTTTTCAATTAAATTTGAAATGGGGATTGTTGAAACCCTAGCATCAAAAGAATTCAACTAGGTTCAATAAAAAAATATTTTCAATGAACCCAAATGCCTTGCAGAAAAGTTCATCATTTTTGAATTGGCTAAAAACGTCTGCCAAAAATGATGAACATATTTTTAGGCCATTGTGGATTTTTGAATTAATTCATACTGTATTTGAATTGGAGCATTTAAATACTATTAATATTTTTAAATGCCCCAACAATTTTGGAATTAGTTGAGGGCCTCCGGAATAATTCATTTAATGCCCATAACTATTTTTAGAATTTTTAAAAGTGATTTGGTTTGAAAACCAAATTTAAATTTTTTTGCATAAATAGAAAACAGAACAAAAATAGAAATAAGACAGAGAGGGAACCTTACTTGGGCCTCACCTGTGCTGGCCCAGCCCACCTGGCTCGGTGCCAGTCATCCCTAACCTCTGCCAGTAGGCAGAGGAGGGACAGCGCACGGCGCGCGCGGGCGCCACGCCACCAGGCTGCCTGCCTGCATCGCCTAGCCACCGCGATGCCTCGCGTCCTCTCCTCGGTGCCGCCTCGACCCCCTGTTCGTTCCGCTCTTCCCTCCTCTGCTCTCTCTCCCTCGCACGCTCCCGAGCGGCCCCGTCGCCACCTTCCACCGCTCGCATAGCCACCGGCCTCCCCTACGCCCCTAGACATGCCCCTGAGATCCGCGACGACGTCCTCGTTCTCTCCGCTAAGTCATGCAACGCCAGGTGCCCGGGAATGCCGCCACCACCGTCGTCTTCAACTCCGGCCTTCGAGATCACTGGCAATGCCCCGACGTCGCCCGACCTCCCCCGAGCCCACTGAGACGTGTTCTGCAACCACAGTGAGCTCATGGACTGACTCCCCCTCCTCTCCTGCTCGCGTTTTTGCTCTAGCTCCGTTCCCCACCTCCGCCGAAGCTCGCCGCCGCCATGGCCGACGAGCTCCATGCTCCTGAGCTCGTCCGCTCGCCCGAGCATCACCAGCGTGCTCGCCGTGCTCCTGTGAACCTGCAGCACCCACGGGTTCGCCCTGCTGTGCACCGTAGCACCGTTTCCGCCAACGTCCGAGGTCCGGCAGCCGTTGAGCTCGACGCCGGCGAGGATTACGGCCACCCCAGCTTGCCCCGTTTGCACCGTTGGATGCGCGGGATCACCAGCAGCTCATAGATGCTCTCCGTTGTCGTTTTGGGCGCCGGAGGAGCGAACCCGAGCCCATTCGCCGCACCTGTCATCGCCGGCGTCGAGCCACCGACGCATTAGCCCCAGTTGACCAGGGGTTTGACCTCCCCTGGCTCAATGACAGGTGGGGCCGCCCCGCTAACTAATGTAGATTAGGGTTAACTAAATCTAGTTTAGCTACTAACACACGGGACCCACTGGTCAGTTTGACCTGGGCTGCCTCATTGACTCACTTACGTCATGCTGACGTAGTGCTGATGCAGTAATGCATTTTCTGGATTTACTTTATTTCTAAATAATCCAGGAAATTCCAGAAAATAGTTTAAAGTTCTAAAAATCATAGAAATTCAACGGTAACTCCAAATGAAATAATTTATATATGAAAAATTATCAGAAAAATTCAAGGAATCCATCTGTACTATTTTCATGCATGTTTGAGCAGGTTAAACTCACTGTTTAGGATGAAACATGATTAGGGCAAATTTCATAATAGGTTTGGAGTTGGAATTTGATATAGTTTTGAATTCCACTTCAATTAAAATGACTTTATGTTGCATTAGCCCAAATCACAACATATTGCCATGTCATGATCATGCATCATATTGTTGCATTGCATTGATTGTATTCTTCCTTGTTTACCGGTAATTACCCCCTCTCAGTAGACGTTGTTTCCGACGACGTGATCAATGACACCGACGAATAGCTATTCTATCTTCAGAAGTGCCAGGCAAGAAAAACCCCCCTTGTTCATTTCGATACAATCCTACTCTCTCGCTCCTGCTCTCTTTTACTGCATTAGGACAACAACGATTCAACTGTTACATGCTGCGGTAGTTGAACCCCTTTCCTCTGCATGACCTGTCATTGCCACAGTAAATAGATGAAACCCACTAGCATGAGTAGGAGTTGTTTGAGCCCTGATGTGCCTACTCATTCATTCTTGTTGTCATGCCTGCTACTGCTTAGAGTTCAGTCAGGTCTGATTCATCGGGAATGAATTGGAACGTGGTGAACATGTCCTACCGTTGAGAGCTAAGTGTGTCAACACGATTTGGTAAAGGTAGCGGTGAGAGGCCATGTAGGGGTACATGGTGGGTTGTCTCATTGCAGCCGTCCTCAGGAACTGAGTTCTGTGTTTGTGATCCATGAACAGTTACTACCACACATTGGGCTCCGGGCGCTCCAAGCTCTCTCAACTTATTAACCAACTCGATCTCTGTCCAGGAGTTGCAACTAGTTTCTGGTGTTTGTAGGTAGTGTTAGTAGTCTACCAAGTGGCACCCGATACAGGTGGGCTTGGGACAGATTAGGCACAGTGGCCCGGTGTACCAAGTGGCACCCGGATGGATGGCTTGGGAACCCTGTACACATCGTTTGGGGCCGTGAGCGACACCCCGGCCGGATCTCCTTGCGGATGGAACTCGAATAGGCGATAAACCTGGACTAGAGACTTGTTGGTTAGTCAGGTCGTGGACGACTCCCTCACCAAGCTTCCACTTGAAGGTTGCCGAGATACATGACGTGTACATGGTGGTAAGTGGCGAGAGTGTGTGTGAAGAAGTACACCCCTGCAGGGTTATCATTATCTATTCGAATAGCCGGATTCCTCGGATATGGAAACTTGGACCCCTTGCATAGTTCATAGACAAGTGAAAGTGGATACTCGAAAATGCGCAAGATAAGTGTGAGTGCTATGGATGGCGTTCTCGCAGGGAGACGGGAGCGGATCCATAGTGGTGTATTGGTATGGTGAATTTGTGGACTCATGTGCGCCACCTCAAAAGAGTTACTTGTAGTCATAGTTCAGGTTAGCCACTGAGTCAAAGCTGGCTTGCTGCAGTCAAACTCCACCACCCCTTTGTTGATACCGATGCATATGTAGCTAGTTCTAATGTAAGTCTTGCTGGGTACATTTGTACTCACGTTTGCTTAATTTATGTTTTCGCAGAGAGACTTCAGTCTCGCTAGTAGTTCCGCTTGGACTTCAACGTTTAGCTTGTTACCTCAGCTACGATCTTGTGCCCTCGGCAGGATCTGGTAGATAGTCAGGCTTCTCACCCTTTTTCATTTTATAGATGTCTGTACTCAGACATGTTAAGCTTTCGCATGTGCTTTGATTGTATGCTATGATTGTTGGGTCATGAGACCCATGTTTGTAATATCTCGCTCCTCGGAGCCTAATGAATAAATACTTGAGTCGTAGAGTTATGTTGTGATGCCATGTTGCAATTACACATATCGAGCATATTGTGTGTATGATTGAAATGCTTGGTATGTGTGGGATCCGACAATCTAGTTGTTTATCCTTGGCAGCCTCTCTTATGGGGAAATGTAGTCTAGTGCTTCCTTGAGCCATAGAAGTCCGCTACAGCCCGGTTCACCGGAGTCCTGCTAGCCCAACACTACTGCTTAGGACACTTGACTGGCCGACATGTGTTTCATTTTGTTCCTGTGTCTGTCCCTTCAGGATAATGTCACGCGGTGACATCCGGAGTCCTGCCTAGCCTGCTACAGCCCGGGTTACCAGAGTCCTGTTAGCCCAGTGCTACAGCCCGGATTCACACGCTGCTGACCGACATGCTCGAAGTTGATTCATGTGTGCCTGTCCCCATAGGTTAGTGCCTCTTTGGGTTCACAACTAGCCATGTCGGCCTGGGTTCCCTGTCATATGGATGCTAGTGACACTATCATATACGTGAGCCAAATGGCGCAAACGGTCCCGGGCCATGGTAAGGCGACACCCATGGGAATACCGTGCGGGAGGCCACAAAGTGATATGAGGTGTTACCGGCTAGATCGATGTGACTTGGAATCGGGGTCCTGACAGCTTTGGTATCAGATCCTGACTGCCCGTAGGATTACCAAGCCAAGCTGGTCGAAGTCGTGTCTAGAAATGCTTTAGTTATATAAGGGAATTGATTGTGGAAGGGAACGTAAGGCTCCTTTTACTCCTTATCCTCATGACCTTCTGATCTGAGTCATCTTATCTTTTCTACGGGGTTAAGAACTAGGCTTCTCTTCTATCTCTCAGGATGACGTGTTACTAAACCGTAGTTGCCTAGGATTGTTGAGTTCAAGCCTTAGTTCAGTTCCTACTACTTCCATATGTTCATAGCTGGCCTCAAAACCTTGATATGGTGATGTTGAGTGGTTATGCCACCATTTTTGCAGGATGTCTCAAATCTTTTGAGCATTTACAGCCATTATGCTGTCCGAGTTGTCCCAGGTTTCTAAACAGTCTGATGCATTTGCAAATCTCTTCATCCCGTTTCCGATGTCCTTTTGGGCCAGATTAAGCACGCTAATCGGTCTGTTGAGGTACTCAATTGCCTTGACACATATGTTGGAGCTATTATTATGACCCTAGGTGTCTTAGGGAGTCACCTAGTAATCTAGCAATGTTTTGTGTTCCCGGTGTGATGATTCTGGCCACCTTTCTTGAAAGCATCCCGTGATTGTAACATCCCAAATTTTCAATTTGGAATGTTATACATTAGATCATCATGCATATCATATTTTATTTTGCTTTTGGTTTTGATCCTAGAAAATCCTAAGCAACTCAAGGACCCACGGAGAGAGTTGGGGATTTCGTTATTTACATATTTGAGTTTTCTCAAATTATGTAAACAGGATCATTTGATTTTATTTATTTTATCATCAATTATTTCTATTACAAAAATATGAGAGAGGGAATAAAATGACTTTCCCAAAATATAGAAATATTGAGGATTTAATAAAAAATCAAATAAGTTTTATTTCGGAGTTTTTTGGTAATTTTAATTGAATTTAGGAAAGATGCGCATTTTTCAAAGTTCTAGTTTGGGCCCAGATAAATGTTCACTTTATCGGGCTTGATTTTAGAAACCCGGCAAAATTTATTTCGTGTTTTTTTGGAGTCCGTTTAGTATTTCTTTTTATTTTTCTTCTGAGCGGAATTATTTTTAAAAAAAACCCCGGAACCGACTACGGGCCGTACTCGGCCAGGACTCCCTGGTCGGGGCCTTTATAAGGCGCCCGAGGCCCGAGCCGAGAGAGAGCCCAGCCGCCGCCGCCTAACCCTGGCCCCGCCCCAGCCGCCGCCGCCGCCGGAGCAGCGCGCCGCCCGAGGTTCGCCGCCGCCTCGTTTTCCGTGCTGTTTTAAAAAAAAATTCTGTTCGTCGTTTTTCTTTTTCGTCGGATTTTTCGCGGTTATTTTCTGATCGCGATTTCTGATCCAATTTTCGTTTTAGTATAACTTTTCGCTCGTTTATCGGAATCAGGCGATTCAAGCGCCTGGAGTTTCGTCTCGAAACCCTCTTTCCGAATAGTCAACTTAAACATGTTTTTGCTACTGTAAAATTTACCCTAGATCCAGATTACTAGAACGAAGTTGTTTTCTTTCGATGTTTGATTTCTTTTGCTTCGTTCGATTTGATTCTTTTTGCAAACCAGGGTTCTTAAGTTGAACTTTCTGGTTAGATATTCTATTTGATTTTTACCTGTGCATTAGATGAGTACTTATTGTATGCTTGTTGTTTGTCTGCGATAGAATACCCGGAGTGCACCGCCTGTTACTTCGAATCTCTAGGTTACGCGGATCATCAGCAAGGCAAGTAACACTTTGATCATACCTTTTTTTACAACCCAGTTTTATTGCATTAGATCAATCCTCACACATTGCATGATTAGGATCTAATTAAATTGTGGGATGGGAAGTAGATGAGGTAGTACCTATTACCTGTTTATTGTCAAACCTTTGGGAGTTACTTCTACGTTTGCTCATTATGCCATGCTATGCTAGTAGACGTGGATTGGTGAGTGATATCCATGACAGATGTGAGATTGACAATTAAGGGTTTATCTAAGGTGGCAACCTAACACACATCTGGGTGGATTGAGGCACCTGGGGATTCCAGGACTTGCCTGTTTTTATTTGGACCGCCACCCAGGCCCAAAGGGATCATGAGATTATTCATACTAGAAACTTCCGTGTGCAGCCACAAGCCATTATGGGCTCTGGCATAGTTGACTAAGTTGTGCGAACTCTTGCAGGGTAGACTAGCAGATGTAGGGGAAAGTAGGTGTACCGGTCTATCCGTCGTAAGGTGCTAGCGCTTCTGAAAGACTGTGTCTCGGTCATCCGTCTTCTCAAACACCCTGTAGTGCGAGAAACCAAACGGAGGCGATCGAGTCTTATGGGGAAAAGTGCGCAAACCTCTGCAGAGTGTAACAAACTAATCATGGTTAGCCGTGTCCCCGGTTATGGACATCTTGAGTATCTAGTACCTGGATTATCATGTGAATCTCAACATGTTACTCTAAATTAATTTTGATGGGTTTTAATGATGTTACTTAATTGGGATTGAGAATGCTGTCAACCATTCTCAATGTTTAACAACCACCATGATAGTAATTAATTTTATTCCTTTGAAGTAGGGAAAAATTGGCTTTATGCAAAACTGTAACCATAGAGCTTTCGACCAGCCAAATATGCATATAGTATAGCTGTTGCATTCCATTACTCTCTATGTGTTACCTTGCCAGCATATTCCATGTGCTGACCCGTTTTCGGGCTGCAACGTTAATGTTGCAGACTTTTCAGACGACGATTAAGGAGTTTTTAGGTCGTGGTTCTATACTCAGTGATGCCGTTGGAGTTGATGGACTCACTTATCTTCCAAGCCTTCCGCTGTTATCGTTATTAGATGGCCTTAAGCCATATTTATTGTAATAAGTTCTCTTTTGAGACACTCGATGTAATAAGTGTGTGATTGCTACTCTGCTATAAATCCTCCGAGTACTGTGTGGTGTCAGCATTACTGATCCAGGGATGACACCGGAGCACAGAGATCAGACTGTTTGAGGTATGGTCGCTACAGTGATGTTATTTAGTTAGTAGGTATTCTACTACTGGGTTTTGAACCCGAGATTCACCCTACTTCATGTTGTTAGTATTTGCTAGTTCCCTTAAGATATTACTAACCATGTGATAGTCCTCGAGGTATGTGGTATATCGTTCTTCCAATACCATGAGCCAATATGGCAGAAGTTATTTGAACCAAAAGATCACAATCAGAGTACTCTTGAGGAGTTCTCCATTCATAATTGTGACTCTACCAGTCCTACCTCTCTGCATGGGTTATCCGGAAGAAACATGTTGAACTTGGTTCGACATACTAATCTATGCATCCACAACTCAGAAGTTATATGTTCCTTGAGTGACCCTCCTCAGCTATATTCTGACCCTAGTCTATCAATTGATAGTCAGGAATAGTTGTGCATCCGTGTTCTTCGATGCCTATTATTCTTGTGGTCCGTCAAGCCATTCTATTCCGGAATGACTAGGAGAAACAAACTCCAGTACCTCATCCATTCCTAGGATTGGGTCAAAGTAGTTGTACTCCGGAGATCAAAATGCTAATCCAGCTTTTGTTCTGCTCTACCTTGGAGTGTTGCCCTCTTTATGTCAGGAATCTCATGAGGATTGCACCAACCCTTATGAATTCTTGTTGAAGTGATACTTCTCGCCATCATCGTTCATTCCTCGGTCTCCGTGTTATTGTAACCAGAATACTGACAAGTGAATTGTGATGTCTGAAATCAATACTCCTAGCAACCACGTTGCTTGGTAGTTAATGGACAACAATCTCATTCTTAGCGTGTTGGTTATTCAATCATCATCCTGGGATTGATCGTGTTACCTAGTCCATTTTTCCTGGTGCACTCTTCGGTCAATGAGTTAGTATTGTGTCAATCCCTTGCTCTTTTGATCATATCGTCTTGCCTTGAAAAACAAGATTGTTCTCGAGCTTAGTAACATATCGGTGGTTCGTGATTTTCCGAATGTCTTCTCGGAAGTGTTACCAGGTTGTCACCTGACCGCTATGTTGAGTTCGTGATCAAGTTGGTTTCTTGTAACCACCCCTTCTCCAAGAATCTGTGTTGGATACCCATGAGCTAATTGGTTAAGCTAAACAACAACTTGGAGAGTTGGAAGATAAAAGCTGACTTAGTTCGTGTTAAGGGATATCTTTTGTATGTGTGTGTGTGTTGAAGAAAGATGATATCTTCATCGATTGGTCCTCGTGATCAGTTTTTGGATCTATTGTCTTGTCCAGACTTTTATTTGAGTGTGGGCTATCCTCAAATCAAATCAGAACCAACGATGTTCGTAATGTTTTCTTACTCGAGGATGATTCCTCGGGCATACACCATTACATCCTTTGGTCTGTCCAATGCTACCACCTTGTTCACATAGTCGTGGAATTCCATCTTCATGGGAACCTGGATGAATTGTTGTTGAGCCCATCGACGACATCCTTATCTTGTCCATGATTCATGTTGAACATCTAGGTAATGTTTGAAACTTTTATAAGCATTATCTTCATGTCCCATCCATGAAGCATATGTTCGGATGAAAGAAGTGACTTCCTCGAATACATGTGCATTTGATGCAAGTTGCCGCCGTGAATTCGAGAAAGTCAATGTTGCTTCCTCTGGAACTATCCCAAGTCAGTCATGCGTACGTGCGAAGTATTCTGTGGTTTGGAGACTTGCAACCTTCATTCTATATGTATCCCTAGCACACCAAGCCACTGATTGATTGTTCAAGGAGAAGAAGTCTCTTCTTAAGAGCAAGACTTATGCAAAGACTTCGAAACCCTTGATGATGGTTCCCAACCAAAACTCGATAGTGTTTTATTATAAGACTACTATGTGGTCATTCTTGCCTTGGACAACATGCTCACATGTGTGTAGCAGAACCAGCTCATGTTTTGGAGCTTGCTATCGTAGTTCATCTCCCGAGAGTCTCGCAACGTTATCTCGTCGACTTGTGTTGCAACCCTTCTTTTCTAGACATGTTGTCAAAAAATCATGTTGCCAGTCAGATCTGAATCTCAGGCAGATATGATGGCTGGAACATCTCCAAGATCTATGATGTAGGTCCCGACGAGGTTGATGCTCTGGCTGACACACCTAGCCAGAAGATCTATCATTGTAGTATCTTGATTGAGCTATTTGACCATCTTCTCCATGAGGACTTAGTGTGACCTATTCTTGAAGTTGTTCCTTAGGGATCCTTGTGCTCTCAATTTCTTCGATGATTCTATAACCATTGGAACATTGGAAACACTCTCGACTGTTGAGTTCTTCCCCAGTTCCCAGAATCATTCCCAACATTTGCATTTTGTTCCCAGCTTGCACCTCAGTAGTTGTTGTTCAGGATCATCTTCAAAAGTGGACTTACCATGGGTCCCATCCATTTCCAATGATAAGCTAAAATCATCCATTGTGTTGTCTTCAACAAGGTAGTCCACATCATCCATCCTAGTCGGAGTATGCCATTCTTTCGAACCCCTTCCAACGATCGATTGTGATTACCTCAGGCTGGTATAAAGAGTTTCAATAATCTTTGTATCAAAAGTAATTCTTTTTGCCACTTAAGGGAAATGCTCTACGAGTCACCTTTCCCTAAGGTGTCCCGTTATGGAATCATGGCAATTACCTCCTCGCTACTTTGAAACCATGCACCATCCTACTCCAGCGTGGAATTGTTGCCTACCAATTTGAACCCTTGTCATCTATTACCTCCCATCTCTCTCGATGTGTGTTTTGTGTCTCAGCCCAAGAGATGTTTCAACATCTCACTCCATGAGTTGATCTTGAGTTGCTCGATCTTTGAGAAGATCGTTTCCTGTAGAGTTTCCGTCTGTCGTCATCATGTTGGATGAAGAGCTCAAATGCAAAGACATCAAGATCAATTGGAGAAATGAATCAACATCTTCAAGAAGGGCAATCGGATCATGAAGATCGTGTTAGCTTTGTGACCCCTCTGTCTTCTTACCACACGCTTGAATCTCGGGACGAGATTCTTGTTTTAGTGGGGGTGAGTTGTCACAGCCCTAGAATTTTGCTTGCCATTAGTTGCCTTAAAGCATCCATGCATCATGTTTATTTTTCAATTAAAGTTGAAATGGGGATTGTTGAAACCCTAGCATCAAAAGAATTCAACTAGGTTCAATAAAAAAATATTTTCAATGAACCAAAATGCCCTGCAGAAAAGTTCATCATTTTTGAATTGGCTAAAAACCTCTGCCAAAAATGATGAACATATTTTTAGGCCATTCTGGATTTTTGAATTAATTCATACTGTATTTGAATTGGAGCATTTAAATACTATTAATATTTTTAAATGCCCCAACAATTTTGGAATTAGCTGAGGGCCTCTGGAATAATTCATTTAGTGCCCATAACTATTATCAGAATTTTTAAAAGTGATTTGGTTTGAAAACCAAATTTAAACAAATTTGCGTAAATAGAAAACAGAACAAAAATAGAAATAAGACAGAGAGGGAACCTTACCTGGGCCTCACCTGTGCTGGCCCCACCCACCTGGCTCGGTGCCAGTCATCCCTAACCTTTGCCAGTAGGCAGAGGAGGGACAACGCACGGCGCGCGCGCGGGCGCCACGCCACCAGGCTGCCTGCCTGCGTCGCCTAGCCACCGCGACGCCTCGCGTCCTCTCCTCGGCGCCGCCTCGACCCCTCGTTCGTTCCGCTCTTCCCTCCTCTGCTCTCTCTCCCTCGCATGCTCCTGAGCGGCCCTGTCACCGCCGTCCACCGCTCGCATAGCCACCGGCCTCCCCTACGCCCCTAGACGTGCCCCTGAGATCCGTGACGACGTCCTCGTTCTCTCCGCCGAGTCACACAACGCCAGGTGCATAGGAACTCTGCCACCACCGTCGTCTTCAACTCCGGCCTCCAAGATTGCCGGCAATGCCCCGACGTCGTCCGACCTCCCCCGAACCCACTGAGATGCGTTCTGCAACCACAATGAGCTCATGGAGCGACTCCCCCTCCTCTCCTGCTCATGTTTTTGCTCTAGCTCTGTTCCCCACCTCCGCCGAAGCTCGCCGCCGCCATGGCCGACGAGCTCCATGCTCCTGAGCTCGTCCGCTCGCCCAAGCATCACCAGCGTGCTCGCCGCGCTCCTGTGAACCTGCAGCACCCATGGGTTCGCCCTGTTGTGCACCGTAGCGCCGTTTCCGCCAACGTCTGAGGTCCGGCAGCCGCTGAGCTCGACGCCGGCGAGGATTATGGCCACCCCAGCTCGCCCCGTTTGCACCGTTGGATGCGCGGGATCACCAGCAGCTCGTATATGCTCTCCGTCGTTGTTTTGGGCGCCGGAGGAGCGAACCCGAGCCCATCCGCCGCACCTGTCATCGCCGGCATCGAGCCACCAACGCGTTAGCCCCAGTTAACCAGGGGTTTGACCTCCCCTGACTAAATGACAGGTGGGGCCGCCCCGCTAACTAATGTAGATTAGGGTTAACTAAATCTAGTTTAGCTACTAACACACGGGACCCACTGGTCAGTTTGACCTGGGCTGCCTCGTTGACTCACTTACGTCATGCTGACATAGTGCTGATGTAGTAATGCATTTTCTAGAATCACTTTATTTCTAAATAATCCAGGAAATTCCAGAAAACAGTTTAAACTTCTAAAAATCATAGAAATTCAACCGTAACTCCAAATGAAATAATTTATATATGAAAAATTATCAGAAAAATTCAAGGAAACCATATGTACCATTTTCATGCATGTTTGAGCAAGTTAACCTCACTGTTTAGGATGAAACATGATTAGGGAAAATTTCATAATAGGTTTGGAGTTGGAATTTGATATAGTTTTGAATTCCACTTCAATTAAAATGACTTTATGTTGCATTAGCCCAAATCACAACATATTTCCATGTCATGATCATGCATCATATTGTTGCATTGCATTGATTGTATTCTTCCTTGTTTGCCGGTAATTGCCCCCTCTCAGTAGACGTTGTTTCCGACGACGTGATCGATGACACCGATGAAGAGCTATTCTATCTTCAGAAGTGCCAGGCAAGCAAAACCCCCCTTGTTCATTTCGATACAATCCTACTCTCTCGCTCCTGCTCTCTTTTACTGCATTAGGACAACAACGATTCAACTGTTACATGCTGCGGTAGTTGAACCCCTTTCCTCTGCATGACCTGTCATTGCCACAGTAAATAGATGAAACCCACTAGCATGAGTAGGAGTTGTTTGAGCCCTGATGTGCCTACTCATTCATTCTTGTTGTCATGCCTGCTACTGCTTAGAGTTCAGTCAGGTCTGATTCATCGGGAATGAATTGGAACGTGGTGAACATGTCCTACCGTTGAGAGCTAAGTGTGTCAACACGATTTGGTAAAGGTAGCGGTGAGAGGCCATGTAGGGGTACATGGTGGGTTGTCTCATTGCAGCCGTCCTCAGGAACTGAGTTCTGTGTTTGTGATCCATGAACAGTTACTACCACACATTGGGCTCCGGGCGCTCCAAGCTCTCTCGACTTATTAACCAACTCGATCTCTGTCCAGGAGTTGCAACTAGTTTCTGGTGTTTGTAGGTAGTGTTAGTAGTCTACCAAGTGGCACCCGGTACAGGTGGGCTTGGGACAGACTAGGCACAGTGGCCCGGTGTACCAAGTGGCACCTGGATGGTGGGCTTGGGAACCCTGTACACATCATTTGGGGCCGTGAGCGACACCCCGGCCGGATCTCCTTGCGGATGGAACTCGAATAGGCGATAAACCTGGACTAGAGACTTGTTGGTTAGTCAGGTCGTGGCCGACTCCCTCACCAGGCTTCCGCTTGAAGGTTGCCGAGATACACGACGTGTGCATGGTGGTAAGTGGCGAGAGCGTGTGTGAATAAGTACACCCCTACAGGGTTATCATTATCTATTCGAATAGCCGGATTCCTCGAATATGGAAACTTGGACCCCTTGCATAGTTCATAGACAAGTGAAAGTGGATACTCTAAAATGCGCAAGATAAGTGTGAGTGCTATGGATGGCGTTCTCGCAGGGAGACGGGAGCGGATCCATAGTGGTGTATTGGTATGTTGAATTTGTGGACTCGTGTGCGCCACCTCAAAAGAGTTACTTGTAGTCGTAGTTCAGGTTAGCCACTGAGTCAAAGCTGGCTTGCTGCAGTCAAACTCCACCACCCCTTTGTTGATACCGATGCATATGTAGCTAGTTCTGATGTAAGTCTTGCTGGGTACATTTATACTCACGTTTGCTTAATTTATGTTTTTGCAGAGAGACTTCAGTCTCGCTAGTAGTTCCGCTTGGACTTCGATGTTTAGCTTGTTACCTCAGCTACGATATTGTGCCCTCGGCAGGATCTGGTAGATAGTCAGGCTTCTCACCCTTTTTCATTTATAGATGTCTGTACTCAGACATGTTAAGCTTTCACATGTGCTTTGATTGTATGCTATGATTATTGGGTAATGAGACCCATGTTTGTAATATCTCGCTCCTCGGAGCCTAATGAATAAATACTTGAGTTGTAGAGTTATGTTGTGATGCCATGTTGCAATTACACATATCGAACATATTGTGTGTATGATTGAAATGCTTGGTGTGTGTGGGATCCGAAAATCTAGTTGTTTATCCTTGGCAGCCTCTCTTATGGGGAAATGTAATCTAGTGCTTCCTTGAGCCATAGTAGTCCGCTACAACCCGGTTCACCGGAGTCCTGCTAGCCCAGCACTACTGCTCAGGACACTTGACTGGCCGGCATGTGTTTCATTTCGTTCCTGTGTTTGTCCCTTCGGGGAAATGTCACGCGGTGACATCCGGAGTCCTGCCTAGCCTGCTATAGCCCAGGTTACCAGAGTCCTGTTAGCCCAGTGCTACAGTCCGGATTCACACGCTGCTGACCGACATGCTCGAAGTTGATTCATGTGTGCCTGTCCCCATAGGTTAGTGCCGCTTTGGGTTCACGACTAGCCATGTCGGCCTGGGTTCCCTGTCATATGGATGCTAGCTACACTATCATATACGTGAGCCAAAAGGCGCAAACGGTCCCGGGCCATGGTGAGGCGACACTCGTGGGAATACCGTGCGTGAGGACGCAAAGTGATATGAGGTGTTACCGGCTAGATCGATGTGACTTGGAATCGGGGTCCTGACGTTGTAATCCGAGATTGAACCTTGTTTGATATGAATGAATAAATGATTGGTGTGATTATGTTTGTGCATTCATTTGGGTAGTGCTATTTTCTCATTAGACCCTTGTTCTATTCTAATTTCTCATCCACTCCAAAACACTAGATGCCTCCGAGACGTGACCCCGGTTTCACTTTCCCGCCGGAGCTCACCCAGCTGATTCAACAGCAAAATGCCTTAATGCAAATGCTCATCCAAAACCAAGGCAACAACAACAACAATCCACCACCACCACCACCACCCGTCGATAACCTGACCCGGTTCCTAAGGATGAATCCGCTGGTGTTCTCTAGTAGCACCGAGCTGATTGTAGCTGATGATTGGCTCCGCAAGATCGGAAGGGATCTAGCAACTGTTGGATGCACAGATGTTGAGATGGTGCATTTTGCCGCACATCAACTGAATGGACCTGCAACCTCTTGGTGGGAGAACTACACCGCCACTTATCCAGTCGCCACCATGACATGGGATCAGTTCCAGCAGGCTTTCCTC
This sequence comes from Triticum urartu, assembly GCF_056163025.1. Classification (NCBI taxonomy): domain Eukaryota; kingdom Viridiplantae; phylum Streptophyta; class Magnoliopsida; order Poales; family Poaceae; genus Triticum; species Triticum urartu. The sequence goes on from NC_141877.1 coordinate 312,370,026, forward strand.
ACCGCTCATGTCTCAGCTGGAACTATGAGTCTGAAGAAGTGTGAGTTCCGTAACTTACGCCACGGGAATCGTACTATGGGGCAGTATGTGGATGAATTCAGAAAATTATCCCGCTATGCCCCGGATGATGTAGCCACAGATGCTGCAAAGCAGGAGAAGTTTCTCGAGGGACTCAATGATGAGCTGGGAATGCAGTTAATGGTGGCTACCTTCAAAAACTACCAGGAGCTGGTAGACAAGGCCACTATACTTGAAGGCAAGCAGCAGCAGATTGAAAGCCGCAAGCAAAAATATGGCTAGGGAAAGTACAACTCCGGAGCTCAGCAGAAGCCTGCTATGCCCCATACTCGGGAGGACATACCCATCACACCCATGGAGGACATAACCATGGAGGGAATGGGAACAATCGCAACCATGACAACAACTCCAAGTCAGGCAATGGAGGTAATGGAAACCAACACCGTCCTGCTCCGGCTCAGAAGGATCTGAGTCATATCACGTATTTCAAGTGCCAGAAGACAGGACACTATGCCACTGATTTTCTGGAGGCCAAGCAGAGGAATGGAAACGACAACGGCAATGGAAGCTCAGCAAAGAAGCCCAATCCTTTTCCTCGTTCCCAGGTGAACCACCTGACGTGCAGGACGTCTATGATCAGCCAGACACTGTGGTTGGTAAGTTTTTATTAAATTCACGTCCAGTATTGGTATTGTTTGATTCTGGTGCAACGTATTCATTCGTATCAAGGGTAATTGTAGAAAAGTACGGGTTGCCCACTAGAACCCTTAGAACCCCCCCCCTTCAGGTCACTTCCCAGGAGGAGAGATGACGGCAGGCTTAGGCTATCATTCGACCCTCAGCATCGGAAATCATGATTTCTCCGTAGACCTCATAGTATTGGAATCCCAGGGATTGGACGTGATCCTAGGCATGGACTGGTTGACGAAGTTTGAAGGGAACATCGACTGTGCCCGCAAGACGATTTTGCTCACCACCCCGGAGCAGAAGAGGATCAAGTATGTATCCATACGCACACCGATGAAGAATCAGGTGAATACCCTCACGGGAGTTGTTCAGGAGGAAGTGCCTGTAGTACAAGATTTTCCGGATGTATTTTTGGAGGAATTACCAGGAATGCCACCGGATAGAGAAATAGAATTTTTGATCGATTTATTACCTGGCACATCCCCAATATCCAAGAGTCCTTATCGGATGCCCCCGAATGATTTGGAAGAGATCAAGAAGCAGATCAAGGAATTATTGGAGAAAGGATATATTTGCCCAAGTTCGTCACCTTGGGGAGCTCCAGTCCTTTTGGTAGAGAAAAAGGATGGAACCCTGAGAATGGTTGTGGATTATTGTTCATTGAACGATGTGACCATCAAGAATAAATACCCTTTGCCAATGATTAATGATTTATTTGACAAGCTAGTCGGAGCCAAAGTATTCTCCAAGATCGATCTTCGATCAGGGTATCATTAGTTGAAGATTCGTGAACAGGATATACCCAAAACAGCTTTCACCACCAGGTATGGTTTATATGAGTATACAGTCATGTCATTCGGATTGACTAATGCCCCTGCGTATTTCATGAGCATGATGAACAAGGTATTTATGGAATATCTGGACAAGTTTGTCGTAGTGTTCATCGATGACATATTGGTTTTCTCCAAGAGCGGGGAAGAACACAAGGAACATCTACGTCTAGTTCTGGAGAAACTCCAAGAACATCAGTTATATGCCAAGTTCAGCAAATGTGAATTTTGGTTAAAGAAAGTCAGATTCCTCAGACATGTTATTTCAGGAGAAGGAATAGCAGTCGACCCCACCAAGGTTGAATCAGTCACCAACTTGCAGTCCCCCACCTTAGTCAAGGAGATCCGCAGTTTTCTCGGACTTGCAGGATATTAGCGGAGATTTATCGAGAATTTCTCCAAGATTGCTAAGCCCATGACGGAGCTGTTGAAGAAGGAAACTAAGTACGTTTGGACCGAAGATTGTGAAGCCAGTTTTCAGGAGCTGAAGAAACGTCTAGTTACAGCCCCAGTGCTCATTTTGCCGGACATACACAAGGATTACCAGGTATATTGTGATGCTTCTCGTCAAGGACTCGAAGGAGTGCTCATGCAGGAAGTAAAAGTTGTAGCTTATACCTCCAGACAGCTACGACCTCACGAGATGAATTATGCCACACACGATTTGGAGTTAGCAGCCATAGTGCACGCACTCAAGACCTGGAGACATTTCCTTGTCGGAAATAGTTGTGATATTTACACGGATCATAAGAGCTTGAAGTATATTTTCACGCAGAAGGAGTTGAACCTCAGGCAGAGGAGCTGGCTTGAATTGATCAAGGACTTTGACATGAGATTGCATTATCACCCTGGGAAGGCAAATGTTGTAGCAAATTCCTTGAGCCGTAAAAGCTATGTGAACACCCTCATAGCTGGAGGATTACCTCAGGAATTAGCTGGCAATCTCAGAGATCTCTGATTGGAGATAGTACCAAGAGGATTTGTCGCCACCTTGGATATTCAATCCACTTTGACCGTAAGGATCCAAGAATCCCAGAAGACGAACAAGGAAATTGCAGAGATAAAGGAAAAGATGAGTAACGGAAAGGCTAAAGGTTTTCGTGAGGATGAACACATAACTTTATGGTTTGAGGATCGTATCTATGTGCCCAATGACCCGGAGGTCAAGAAGTTAATTATTTAGGAGGCCCATGATTCACTGTACTCGATTCACCCAGGAAACACTAAGATGTATCTGGACTTGAAGGAAAGTTTCTGGTGGACAGGTATGAAGAAGGATATTGCCGAGTATGTAGGGGTATGTGATGTTTGTCAGTGAGTAAAGGTGGAACACCAGAAGCCGGGAGGGTTACTTCAACCTTTGCTGATACCCGAGTGGAAATGGGAAAAACTTGGAATGGATTTTATCACAGGATTACCCAGGACCCTTTTAGGTTATGATTCTATCTGGGTAGTAGTTGATCACTTGACCAAGGTAGCTCATTTCATCCCCGTGAAGACCACATATACTAGCACTAAGTTAGCCAAGATATACATGAACAGGATCGTATGTCTGCATGGAGTTCCAAGGAGTATCGTGTTAGATAGAGGAACACAATTTACCTCAAAGTTTTGGAATCAGTTGCATGAAACTTTGGATACAAGGCTGGAATTCAGCACAACTTTTCATCCACAGACAGATGGATAGACCGAGAGAGTCAACCAGATTCTAGAGGACATGTTGAGGGCCTATGCTCTAGACTACGGGTCTAGCTGGGATGACAACTTGCCATACACAGAGTTCTCGTACAACAACAACTATCAGACCAGTCTGAAGATGGCCCCTTTCGAAGCTCTATACGGAAGGAGGTGCAGAACACCATTGCTGTGGGATGGTGTTGGAGACCAAATTTTTTTTGGTCCCGATCTTATCAGAGACTCCGAAGAGAGAGTCAAGCTGATTCGAGATAGACTCAAGATAGCCCAGTCGAGACAGAAGAGTTATGTTGACAGTAAACGCAAGGAGATAACATATGAAGTTGGAGACTGAGCATACTCCGTGTGTCCCCACTTCGTGGAATCAAGAGATTTGGTGTTAAAGGAAAGTTAGCACCACGGTTCATTGGCCCATACAGAATCCTCAAACGCAGAGGGGAAGTTGCATACAAGCTAGAATTGCCGGAAGGATTGTCAGGAGTTCATGATGTCTTCCATGTTTCCCAGCTGAAGAAATGACCTGCTAAGATGACCGATATTCCTTTGAGGGACACAGTGCCCCTAGAGGCCATACAACTTGACAGCGATCTGACTTATGAGGAGAAACCCGTCAGAATTCTCGAGATTGCAAACAAAGTTACCGCAGCAAGATCATCAAGTTTTGCAAGGTTCTGTGGAGCCACCACTCCAAGGAGGAAGCCACCTGGGAGCGAGAAGAAGATCTCCGCCGAGACCACCAGCACCTATTTGCTAGCCAACCCAAATCTCAAGGGCGAGATTCATCTTAAGGTGGGTAGGTTTTTAACATCCCAAATTATCAATTTGGAATGTTTTACAATTATTATCTAAGCATCTATGCATTTTGTTTGAATTGAGTGGCATTTGGAAATTTTAGAGGCGTTTGAGTTTTATTGGAATTTGAATTTGAATTTGGCAATTGAAATTTATTTCAAAAATACCTAACGAATACTTGTGCAAAAGAATGAGAGGAGCAAACATGACACTCCAAAAAAATGTCAGAGGAAAATATTGCCAAAAGGTTGAATTCAAATTTGAATTTATTTGGAATTTGCGGAAAATGTTTTTTTGTTGTTTCTGTTTTGCCTCTGGAAAAATGTTCACGTTGTAGGATTTATTTTTCTGATTTTATTGATATATATATATATATCCTATATAAAAATACTATAGATTTCTCTATATTTTTCTTTTCTCCCTGTCTTATTCAAAAAAGAAAGAACCCGACTCACCAGGTGCCAGCTAGGCCAACCGGCCCAGCCGGCCACCCGACACGGCCCACCAGCGCGCCAGCCAGCCTGCTCCACCCGGGTCGCACCTGACCCCCTCGAACTCGCCGCCGCCCGCTCGCCTCCTCCCCTCTCTCTCCTACTGACCCACAGGGGCCACCCTATCCCTAACCCCTCGCCTACGTCATGTCGTGCCAGAGCGCGACCGCCGCCGCCCATCGCCTCGATCTTCTCGGGATCGTGATCCTGCACTGCTCCCTCGCCCACGATCATGCCCTATATAAAGCCCTGCCCCTTCTCTCTCGCACCCCTAAAACCCTAACCCCGAAACCCACCATCGCCCATGCCCTCGCAGAACGCATCTCGCCGCCGTCGCCTCGGTTCGCCGCCACTCCCGACGCCGGTGAGCACCCTCTGCCCCTCCAAGCTTGTTCATCCGAACCTCCTCTTCGTGTCACACCTCCTTGACATCATCTCCCTGCCCAGGAGCCCTCGACGCCATAGTCCTGAGCTTGTCCGCCACCCGCCGGAGTAGGAGCTCACCCGAGCTCGCCCCAGTCTCCTTCGACGTCCCCGAGCTCCAGCGACTCCACCACCGTCTCCGCCTCGCTCCGCCGCATCCCCCCGATGTCACCGCCACCGCCCCGGACCACCGGAGCACCCCCGCCACCAACGCCCGAGCTCACCTCGCCGTCGACCACAGCTGTAAGCCACCAGACTCCCCACCACCGTCCGATTTCCAATCTAGGGCCTAGATTAGATCACACGAAGAGTTAGGTTATTTTCAATAGATCGGTTTAGTTACGATTTATTCCTGGTTTAGTTAGACCGGCCCAATTGGTTTATTCCTTTTAGCCGTAGACATATTAGTCTATTCAACGCATGCACGCTATTTAGTTTCAGACCGCCCACTGTTCGGCCCGTTAGCGCGTTAGTTTCTTTTAGTTTTATTTTCGTTTCTGTTTTAAAAGAGAATAGTTCCGATCTTGAAATATCTATATCTTTTAGGTTATTTATTATTTTTAGTTGATTCTTTTTTGTTAGTTTACAAATTTCCTATAGTTTCTTTAGAAAATAGATTCGGCCATATTTTAGTTTGTAAAAATAGTTTTATTTTAGCTTTAGTCAGATTAGTATTTCTACTATAATTTGAGTTAGGATTATTTTATTTTAGTGATTCTTTTTGTCACTACTTTGTTTTGACCTTGCCTATCAGTAGGGATTTATTTGGGTATTTTTAGTCTTTATTAAAATTAGTTTTACCCAAAAATAAGCTTTTCTAGTTTTTTTAGCTTGCTGCTGTTTTCTGTTGTTCTAGTTAATTTAAGATTTTATTTTACCTTTGTTATATTTTATTTCAGATTTGTTCTGTAGTTTTAGAACGTGAACTTTTATTTACAGAAAAATAAAATGTTTATTTTATTTTCTTGCTAGTTGTTGGTATGGAGTTCTTCTAGTTTTCTTTGGTTTTGGTTTGAGTGCTTGTGTCATTTCCTTTAGCTTGCTGTTATGTTATTTAGTGGAATATTTATTTGTGCTATTGTTTGACTCGATAGAATTTCCGGAGTGCGAAACTTGCTATCTCGAGTCACTACCGTTTGAAGACCGTCAGCCAGGTAATTCATTTGATCATGTTTTACAATACCTATGATTTTGTTGCATTAGAATTATTTTGCCCCCACCATGCATGCAGTAGGAGAATTTTTAAGTTACGTTCTTGAGTAGTATCATGAGGTAGGATGAACCCAATTCCCCTTGTTACCATTGCCCGGGACGATGTAGTTTATTTTGCTATGCTCGTAGACGGGGTTGGTTGAGAGATTCATAAGGGAGATGTGAGAGTAAAGATGATGACAACCCCATGACTTCAAGCTCAAGATGGACTTCAAATTCACTACTGGGTGGAGGACGGTTGACGGGCACCCTGGAGCAACCAGCGGATGGCCGGGATGCATGGAGAAGCGCCATGACATCTTGCGGAAAGCTTCACCCAGCCATGAAGAGACGGATGGATACCCTCTGACCGGAAGCTTACCTATGCAGCTGCAAGCCATTATGGGCTCTGGCTGGTGTCGGTGTCAAAACCGGCGGATCTCGGTTAGGGGGTCCCGAAATGTGCGTCTAAGGAGGATGGTAACAGGAGGCAGGGGACACAATGTTTACCCAGGTTCGAGCCCTCTCGATAGAGGTAATACCCTACTTCCTGCTTGGTTGATCTTGATGATATGAGTATTACAAGAGTTGATCTACCACGAGATCATAGAGGCTGAACCCTAAAAGCTATCCTATGATTATGATTGTTCTTGTCCTAGGGACTAACCCTCTGGTTTATATAGACACCGGAGGGGGCTAGGGTTACAAAGAGTCGGTTACAAGGGAGGAGATCTACATATCCGAATTGCCAAGCTTGCCTTCCATGCAAAGGAGAGTCCCACCCGGACACGGGATGAAGTCTTTGATATTATATATTCATAGTCCAACAGTCCGGCCAAAGGATATAGTCCGGCTGTCCGAGGACCCCCTAATCCAGGACTCCCTCAGTAGCCCCTGAACCAGGCTTCAATGACGATGATTCTGGCGCGCAGATTGTCTTCGGCAATGCAAGGCGAGTTCCTTCTCCGAATACTCCATTGAAGATTTTGAACACAAGGATCGTGTCCGGCTCTGCAAAAAAAATTCCACATACCACCGTAGAGAGTATAATATTTCCACAAATCTAATCTGCTGACAACTTCTCATAACATGACATCACGCCATGGCACGGTCATTATTCGAACCGTTTTTCTCAACCAGCTACTGCACATATTGCGAGGTGGTTTTCTTGGCACGTCTTGTCGAAGCAGAGATCGTGTCCCCTTATCACGGGATTCTCATCAATATGGGTGTGGGTAACCCAACCATGCCATCAATCACGGTGCTTGGGGAATAAGCGAGTTTACCAGGCAAGTGGGGAGGTGCATAGTTTCTTCCGCCCTTATAAAGGGACAAGAACTCCTTCTTTTCACCCACGCCTTCTTCTTCCCGATCCATTCCCCCTCGCCCGAGCTCCAGCGCCCGAGCGTTCATCTTCTCCGCCCACAAAAACCTTCCGAGAATGTCTGGATCCAGAGCAGGAGGCAAGTGGATGGCCTCTACCGTCCAGGAGAAGCATATCAAAAAGCTTCGGGAGGCCGGGTATCTGGCCAAAAAAATCGGCCACCGTCTCTCGACGGTGGGACAGATCGTCCCCACTCCGGAACCCCAAGAGAGGGTCGTATTCCTCCCTCATTTTGTCCGTGGGATGGGGTTTCCCCTCCACCCGTTCGTTCGTAGCATCATGTATTATTATGGGATCGATTTTCATGATCTATCCCCCAATTCCTTCCTCAACATCTCGACATTCATCGTCGTGTGCGAGGCTTTTCTCCGCATCTCGCCACACTTCGGCTTATGGCTGAAGATCTTTAATGTGAAGCCCAAGGTGGTGAGCCGAGTGCGGGGGCGCCATGGTGAGCAAGATGCCCAACGTCACATGGCCAACAGGTGCTTTTAATGATTCCGTCAAAGAGTGGCAACAGCAGTGGTTTTACATCACTGAGCCGCACGGCATGGAATGGGACGCTGCTCCAGAGTTCCGATCCAGAGCCCCTCTGTGGCTTACGTCCTGGCCCAAGAAGGGCCTGAACTGGTCTTCGTCCGATGAACTGTCTATGCTCCAAACGTGTGTTAAAGATATGGAAGACAAGAACATCGAACTTGTTAATGTAGTCCAGGTGTTGTTAGTTCGCCGGATCCTGCCTTGTCAGCACCGGACTTGCAATCTATGGGAATTCGATCCGGCCAAGCACCAGACCCTGCGAAAGCTCTTTGTCTCCTCGCATGAAGACATCTGGAAGGTGCTTTTCAAGTCTGGCAAATCATGGCCGGACTCGACCGAGGACCGCGGGTATCAACTGTCCCGCCCTGCAAGCTCGGTAAATTTTTATGCGTTTTACCCGCATAACCTGAGGGAAATGCTTAATGTGTTTTCCTCAACTCCCCTAGGGCTGGATGAAGAAGGCGGGGCGGATCCACTGTCCGGCCCCGTTGCCCAAAGAACCGGCCGACCCACTTCTAACAAAGATGCTGATCCCGGCGCCGTACAAGGCGCCGAAGAAGAAGACCGAGAAGGAGGTCAAAAATACCCGGGGCGACCTTCATCGCCGTGATACTTCAGACGCAATATCCGAAGTCTCCAACGTCCGTTTTGCCTCTGAAGAGGACGAGGAAGAGTAGGAAGACGAATCCCCAGCGGGGGGAAGAAAGAAGAGGGCGGCCTCCATACACTTGGAGGCCGAGTCGCCTAAAAGGGGAAAAGCTCCTCTTCCGGAAGAGTCCACTGCCGCCGCCGACAGTAGCCCGGCGTGGGATCCCGGGGCCTAGCCCTTGGTGAACTCATGAGTATAAAATCTGAACACTTTTATGCGTCCAGACTCATCATGCATAATATTTTAACCTGAGCTATAATTTTTTATAGTCCGGCAAGGTCCCGCAATGAACGATCCTCATCAGAGGATTCGCTGAGTTCAGATGCTATAGAGAGCAGGACGCCCCCGAAGGCCCCTTCCCCCAAATATGTGCATAACACCGAGGCTTCGTCCCGGAAGGACCCCGGCCAAGGAGGGGGGAAGAGATCGTGGAAGCGGCGTGTGGAGGTCAAACTTCAGGGACAGGAGACATGGGGGAGAAGATTCCCATGGGAGTCGACGGCGGGAGCCATCTTGAATTCAGCTCCCAGCCGGACGCAATTCCAGAGACCAATACGGCTCTAGAATCAGGCAGGTGGCCTCCCTCAGCTGGAGGGGGCGTGCTAGTTCCACCGGAAATCTTTGTCCAGCCAGAGGTGCCTGATGTTTTGTTGGCAGCGCTAAAGAGCACCTCCATCGTCGATGAACACCGTGCTCTGATGGGTGCGGTGATTAAGGAGATTCGGTTTGCTGAGAGTGGACTGAATGAAGCCTGTATCAGCCTTATAAGAGGCTTTGAGGTATGTTTTATGAGGTTTCGGAGAATGTCATAGTATGGATAGTAGCCCCTGATACACTGTTCGGTCAAGAAAGGACCGGATAGAGGATCAATTTTATGTTTGCAGGAAGACTCACTTAATGACATATATCTCTCTTTTTTTATGAGTAGGCTTCTGCAGCGGCTGCTGCCTCTCATGCTGCGGAGGTCTCCGGACTGAATCAAAGTCTGGAGCGGGCCAAAGAACTTGGCCAGTTGAAAAGGTAGTTGGAAGAGACACAAGGTATGTGCAAGCCTTGTTTGCGTTCAGTGCGAACAAATTCTCAGTATGATAACATATGTTTCATTATTTACGCCAGAGGTGATGACCGAAGTCGAGGCTCTGAGGAAGGATGTTGCCGAGGCCGAGAAAAAGGTGGCCGCAGAGCAGGCTCTTCATGAGATGCACAAGGCCAGGATTATTAAAGCTGAGAAGGAGCTTCAAGAGTCCGTGAAAAATTGCGAGACCTTGGAGCAGAGTTTAACGGAGAAAGAATCCGAACTCGCCAGGGCTCATCAGGCCGTGCGCGATGCCCGGGGGGAAACCCAAGGCACCCTGTAGGAGATCCAAGAGGCGAGGACGATTGTGGCGGGTAAGGCTTTTTTCCATGTAAAGCAAGTATTTGAGAAGAAAATCATGTTTCTAATTTTCTGTTCAGATTTCTCCAGGGGTATTTGCGGAATTGCCCTGCAGCATATCGGATGCCACCCAATTCTACCGAGCCGAAGAAGGGAACACTGCGGATAAGCTCTTCTGGTCGCAGTATCTGGCACCGAATTATCCGGTGCCTTTTGCCGACCAACTGAAACAGCTGGTCGAACTGCATAGGGCGGCCGAACTAGCCATGAAGGATTTGATTATCTGGCTATGGCCTGCCGAGCTAATTCCAGGCAGCGGGCTCGTGAAGCGGCTTGTGAGTGCCTGCCCTCGACTTGACGTCATCAAGCGGACGGTCTGTATAAGGGTACGAGAATGGCCTTCGCCCACGCAAAGGTGCAATGGGGGAAGATGGATGTTGAAAAGCTGATGACCGAGGGACCGCCAGAGGGGAAGGAGCACCGCAAGCCCGAATTATATTATGAAAGTGTCCTGAAAGGATCCTGCCTAGCTGCGGAGCAATGTACAAAGGACATTATATTTCCATGAATACAATCATGTTGTCATTTGTAATGTTGAACAAGGTCATTTCTATTATTTATTGCCTGTTATATAAAAGTCTATCCTCCTGCGCGGTCGTCTTATATATTAATCCTGAGAGTTGGCCAATCATCGGCTTCTGCCCCCATGTAGGAGTACGGGGGTGTTCGGGATAAACCTGATCACTCTTTATCCCAGTTATGGGTCCTTCAAAGGAGGTGTTCAGCACAATGAACCAGGCAATCAGACTATAGGGCTTTATCACTCTCACTTAGCCATAGGAGCTTTATAAAAGGAAGGTAGGCGCAGCTCCTGGTGTTCGGAAGACCGCACGAGGGGCTATATAAGCACCTGATCGGAAGAAAAGCCGATCCATCGCACGCTGCATTGGTTATGGCATTATGCGGGAGAAATCCTTAAAGATTTGAACCTCTCGAATAGCTGACCAGCTCTCGCCGTATCATGACAGTCAGTTTTTGGCTTTCTCTACTGAGGTGCTCGTCCGGGAGAACCGAGACACAATCGCAGTAGTTCTCCCTGTGCCACCTTAGCCGATATAGCGGAACGTAAGGCAACAAAACATGGGAGCCGGGCAAACCCAACATTTGACCCAAGACATGATTCAGAGCTGATGCATATAATGCTATAAGTTCGGGGTGCCGAACTTCCATGAAGGTGTTTGGACTTTATTGCCGTATTATGGGTGCCCCTGGCATATTTAAAGCATATCGCGGTGTACGGACGCCGCTTGATAAAAGAATTTCAATAAGAAATAACAGCAGATAAGCGTTATATAAATCCACATGCTGTATTTGAATAGTACGTCGATGCGTGTGAGTACAGGTAATGTGGTAAAAAAAGAAATATAACTGTGGAACCTGCTGAGACTAGGGGGAAGAAGCTGTGTGCGTGATACGTCTCCGTCGTATCTACTTTTCCAAATACTTTTGCCCTTGTTTTGGACTCTAACTTGCATGATTTGAACGGAACTAACCTGGACTGACGCTGTTTTCAGCAGAATTACTATGGTGTTATTTATGTGCAGAAACAAAAGTTCTCGGAATGACCTGAAACTTCACGGAACACCTTTTTGGAAGATATAAAAAATCCTTGCAAAAGATGAAGGCCAGGGAGCCCACCAGCTGTCCACGAGCGTGGAGGGCGCGCCTGCCCCCCTAGGGTGTGCCCCCTACCTCGTGGGCCCCCTGGAGCTCCTCCGACTCCAACTCCAACTCCAACTCCAACTCTATATATTTGGTTTCGGGGAGAAAAAAATCGAAGAGAAGAAATCATCACGTTTTACGATACGGACCCGCTGCCAATCCCTAAAACCTCTTGGGAGGGCTGATCTGGAGTCCGTTCGGGGCTTTGGAGAGGGGAATCCGTCGCCATCGTCATCATCAACCATCCTCCATCACCAATTTCATGATGCTCACCGCCGTGCGTGAGTAATTCCATCGTAGCCTTGCTGGACGGTGATGGGTTGGATGGGATCTATCATGTAATCGAGTTAGTTTTGTTAGGGTTTGATCCCTAGTATCCATTATGTTCTGAGATTGATGTCGCTATGACTTTGCTATGCTTAATGCTTGTCACTAGGGCCCGAGTGCCAAGATTTCAGATCTGAACCTATTTTGTTTTCATCAATATATGAGAGTTCTTGATCCTATCTTGCAAGTCTATAGTCACCTATTATGTGTTATGATCCGTTACCCCGAAGTGACAATAATCAGGATACTTACCGGTGATGACCGTAGTTTGAGGAGTTCAAGTATTCACTATGTGTTAATGCTTTGTTCCGGTACTCTATTAAAAGGAGGCCTTAATATCCCTTACTTTCCGTAAGGACCCCGCTTCCACGGGAGGGTAGGACAAAAGATGTCATGCAAGTTCTTTTCCATAAGCACGTATGACTATATTTGGAATACATGCCTACATTACATTGATGAACTGGAGCTAGTTCTGTGTCACCCTAGGTTATGACTGTTACATGATGAACCGCATCCGGCATAATTCTCCATCACTGATCCATTGCCTACGAGCTTTCCACATATTGTTCTTCGCTTATTTATTTTTCCATTTCTATTGCTATCATCACTACAAAATACCAAAACCATTACTTTTGCTACCGTTACCACTACTATCATATTACTTTTCTACTAAACACTTTGCTGCAGATATTAAGTTTCCAGGTGTGGTTGAATTGACAACTCAGCTGCTAATACTTGAGAATATTCTTTGGCTCCCCTTGTGTCGAATCAATAAATTTGGGTTGAATACTCTACCCTCGAAAACTGTTGCGATCCCCTATACTTTTGGGTTATCAAGACTATTTTCTCGCGCCGTTGCCGGGGAGCATAGCTCTATTCTTTGCGTCACTTGGGATTTATATCTGCTTATCATTATGAAGAACTTGAGAGATCCAAAAACCAAGATTTATCCCTCAAGTACAAGGGGAGGTAAGGAACTGCCATCTAGCTCTGCGCTTGATTCACCTTCTGTTTTGAGTAAGCTTGCGACACCTAAACCTGCTTCTGTTATTCGTTCTAATATGTCGCATGTTATTGATGATGCCACTTCTGCTATGCATGATACTTATGATGAAACTACTTCTATGCTTGATACTACTGTGCCACTTAGTGAATTTCTTGATGAACAACTTGCTAGGGTTAGAGAGAGTGAAAATATTGAATCTGATAATACTGATGAAAGTGATGATGAAGACTTGCCTGTTATTCCTAAGGGTTATGTTTTTGATAAAGAAGCTTCTTTAGCTATTTTAGCTTACAAAGATAGATACGATCTCAAGAGGTTATTAGCTAAATGGAATGAGCAATCTCTAAATGCTAGAATGAAACCTGACCCTGCTTTTGCTACTTCACCTATCTATGTTACTGATAAGGATTATGAATTCTCTGTTGATCCTGATATAATTACTTTGGTTGAATCTGATCCTTTTCATGGCTATGAATCTGAAACTGTTGTGGCACATCTTACTAAATTAAATGATGTATCTACCCTGTTTACTAATGATGAGAGAACTCGTTACTTTTATATCCTTAAAATATTTCCGTTCTCATTAAAGGGTGATGCTAAGATATGGTTTAATTCTCTTGATCCTGGTTGGGTGCGTAGTCCCCAGGATATGATTTATTACTTCTCTGCTAAATATTTCCCTGCTCATAAGAAACAAGTTGCTTTGAGGGATATATGTAATTTTGTGCAAATTGAAGAAGAGAGTCTCCCACAAGCTTGGGGGAGGCTTCTCAAATTACCTAATGCTTTGCCTGATCATCCTCTTAAGAAAAATGAAATACTTGATATCTTTTATAATGGACTAACCGATGCCTCCAGAGATTACCTGGATAGCGTGCTGGTTCTGTTTTCAGGGAAAGAACACCAGATGAAGCTGAAATTTTATTGAATAATATGCTGACAAATGAAAATAATTGGACACCTCCTGAGCCAGTTCCTGAGCGTATTCCTAAACCAACTCCGAAGAAGAGGGGTATTCTATTTCTCAGTCCTGAAGATATGCAAGAGGCAAAGAAATCTATGAAATAAAAAGGTATTAAAGCTGAAGATGTTAAGAATTTTCCTCCTATTGAATAAATACATGGTCTTAATTGACCGCCTGTAGAAGAAACATATGATCCTAATCCATTACCAATTGAGGAAACTCATGGTCTTGATAACCCGACACAGGTAGTAAAGGTAAATTCTCTCTATAGATATGATAAAGCTGAAATCCCATTTACTAAATTTGCTAGCCCATGCTTAGATGAGTTTGATAAATTTATTGCTAAGAAAGAAGATTTTAATGCTTATTTTGGTAGACAATTGAAATACAATTCAAATATGCTTGAACACTTGGGTGATTATGTGGCTAATGTCAAAGGTGAACTTAAACTTATTAGTAAACATGCTTCTGTGGTTACCACTCAAGTAGAACAAGTACTTAAATCTCAAAATGATTTGCTCAATGAATTGAATAGTAAGAATAATGATAATGTTGTTAGAGTTATGACTAGAGGTGGTAGAATGACTCAGGAACCTTTGTATCCTGAAGGCCACCCTAAGAGAATTGAGCAAGATTCTCAGAGAAATAATGTAGATGCACCTAATCCTTCTAATAGGAAGAAAAAGAAAAATGATAGGACTTTGCATGCTTCTAGTAAACCTATCACTAAAACACCTGAGAATCCAAATGATATTTCTATTTCTGATGCTGAAACACAATCTGGTAATGAACCTGAAACTAGTGATAATGTTAATGATAATGTTCATGATGATGCTCAACCTAGTAATGATAATGATATAGAAATTGAACCTGTTGTTGATCTTGATAACCCACAATCAAAGAATCAACGTTATGATAAGAAAGACTTTGTTTCTAGGAAACATGGTAAAGAAAGAGAACCATGGGTTCAGAAACCCATGCCTTTTCCTCCAAAACCATCCAAGAAAAAGGATGATGAGGATTTTGAGCGCTTTGCTGAAATGATTAGACCTATCTTTTTGCGTATGCGATTAACTGATATGCTTAAAATGAATCCTTATGCTAAGTATATGAAAGATATTGTTACTAATAAAAGAAAGACACCAGAAGCTGAAATCTCCACCATGCTTGCTAATTATACTTTTGAGGGTGGAATACCAAAGAAACTTGGAGATCCAAGAGTACCCACTATACCATGCTCCATTAAAAGAAACTATGTTAAAACTGCTTTATGTGATCTTGGAGCCGGTGTTAGTGTTATTCCTCTCTCTTTATATCGTAGACTTGATTTGAATAAGTTGACACCTACTAAAATATCTTTGCAAATGGCTGATAAATCAACTGTTATACCTGTCGGTATTTGTGAGGATGTGCCTGTTGTAGTTGCAAGTGTTACTATTTTAACGGACTTTGTTATTCTTGATATTCCTGAGGACGATAGTATGTCTATTATTCTTGGAAGACCCTTTTTGAATACTGCAGGGGCTGTTATTGATTGCACTAAAGGCAATGTCACTTTTCATGTTAATGGTAATGAGCATACGGTACACTTTCCGAGGAAACAACCTCAAGTTCATAGTATCAATTCTATTGGAAAAATTCCATCGATTATATTTGGAGATTTTGAATTTCCTCTTCCTACTGTCAAGAAGAAATATGATATTCTTATTATTTGGGATGTGCATATCCCCGTTGAGGTAACATAGTGTTATTCGAAATTTCTCCGGTTCCATGTTATTCGGAATGAGTTTGTTAACAAGACCTGATCAACCTTGTTAGTGGATTCCTTTTGATGAGCATGAGATGGATGAAACTAGAAGACACAACTTTCTGTACCCCACTTTTACTTTCTGTTATTTATATTAAATAAAATAAAAATAAGTATTTTTCTGTCTGTTATCTGATTATCCATGCAATATAAAAATACCCCAAAAATAAAAGTTCTCCAAATGCCCTGAAATTTAAATATGATTTTTTCTAGAATATTTGAGAATATTTGGCACTAAGAACACAGCAGGGGGGTCATCCACCTGGCCACGAGGGTGAAGGGCGCGCCCTACCCCCCTGGGCGCGCCCCTGCCTTGTGGGCCCATGGTGACCCTCCTCCACTTATCCTTTCACCCACACACTCCTTCCTCCCACAAACACGAATAACCAGCTCAAACCCGAGTCCAAGATCGTTTTGCTGCCATTTTCGATCTCCTTGCTCAAAGCACCTCTCACAAAACTGCTGGGGGAGATTGTTCCTTGGTATGTGACTCCTCCATTGGTCCAATTAGTTTTTGTTCTGGTGCTTTATTCATTGCAAATTTGTGCTGCCTAGGTGACCATGTTCTTGAGCTTGCATGTCAAATTTATATGGTTCCAAGTAGTTTTGATGCATGATATATGCTCTAGGCACTTGTAGGAGTAGTTGCTATCAATATTATTGAGTTTGGTTTACTTTTATTTTGAAGTTACTAAAAATTTCAGAATTATTCAGAAAATAATGAAGAGACTTTTGAGGGGCTCATCGAGCCGAAGCTCGAAGGAAAAGGCACCTAAGCCCAAGTATAATCTGCCTCGCACCGTGGAGGCCTCACCGCTTTCCTCCACGACAGTCTAATTACCAGTGGGATCCGGAGATGATTGCCAACTAGTGGCAATTGGAGTCTTCTTCTTCACAGTATGACCCCAACTATTATTATGGATATCCGCCAGGCCAGCCGACATTACATTCATGTTCACACACTCATTGCTAGATGTCAGTGCTGATACTTTTTCATTGTATCATCCATGCTAGTTTATTTCCTTTTTATGCTTTCTTCTTGTGTGTTTAATAAACCTTAAGAAAAACCAAAAAAATAGTTGTAGCTTTTAATTAGTTTACTTTCCATGCTTGTAGTAGTAATTAAAAACAAAACCCAAAAAATTTCCTGTTCTTCTTCTGCTTGTTGGGAGCTTTCTCGCGTAAATACTTTTATTTCTTTTCTTTTCTTTGGGAGTCGATAGGAGAAGACCATGATTAAATTGTTGAAGTGGCTCTTATATGCATAATTGTTGATCTGACAAAAGAGCCCATATTGCCTTGTCTTCTCCTGTTTATTGAATGCTTGCAGATTCTAGCTTAGTCCAATGCACGTGTACTATTATTATTATTCACATCGTTCGGTCGTGCAAGTGAAAGGCAATTATGACGATATATGATGGACTGACTGAGATGAGAAAAGCTGGTATGAACTTGACCTGTCTTGTTTTTGTAAATATGATTAGTTCATCGTTCCTGATTCGGCCTATTATGAATAAACATGTTTGCAATGACAACTAGAGATCATAGTTTCTTGTGCCATGCTTGATTAGCTATGAGTTATAATGGTTTACCTTGTGTGCCGACATGCTATTAAAATGATTATGATGTGGTATGATAGGGTGGTCTCCTCCTCTGAATGATTTAAGTGACTTGACTTGGCGCATGTTCACACATGTAGTTGAAACAAAATCAACATATCCTTCATGATATTTATGTTCATGGTGGATTATATCCTACTCATGCTTGCATTCAGTGTTGATTAATTTTAATGCATGTTCATGACTGTTGTCGCTCTCTAGCTGGTCGCTTCCCAGTCTTTTGCTAGCCTTCACCTGTACTAAGCGGGAATACTGCTTGTGCATCCAATCCCTTAAACCCCAAAGTTGTTCCATATGAGTCCAGCATACCTACCTATATACGGTATCTACCTGCCGTTCCAAGTAAATTTGTATGCGCCAAACTCTAAACCTTCAAATAAATATCCTGTTTTGTATGCTTGAATAGCTCATGTATCAACTAGGGTTGTCCGTATCTTCCATGTTAGGCGGGTTATTCTCAAGAGGAGTGGATTCCGCTCCTCACTCACGAGAGAATGCCTGGTCACCGGGATGCCCAGTCCCATGCTTTATGCAAACTAAATCAAAATAATTGAAAACAAAACTCCCCCTGGGACTCTTGTTAGTTGGAGGCACTCGTTGTTTCGAGCAAGCCATGGATTGATGCTTGTCGGTGGAAGGGGGAGTATAAACTTTACCATTCTGTTTGGGAACCTCCTATAATGTGTGTAGCATGGAAGATATCGCCATCTCTTGGTTGTTATGTTGACAATAAAAGTATACCGCTCAAAATATCATTCACCTCTATTTCAAAACCGAGCTCTGACACCTCTACAAATCCCTACTTCCCTCTACGAAGGGCCTATCTATTTACTTTTATGTTGAGTCATCATCTTCTTATTAAAAAGCACCAGTTGGAGAGCACCGCTTTCATTTGCATTCATTATTGTTAGTTTACATTGGGTATGACTTGATTGGATCTCTTTTACCATGAATTACAATGTCTAGTGAAAGGATCGAGATGGACCTAGAGGGGGGGTGAATAGGTACAAATAAAAATTTTAATTGTTACTTGGAAATTTTAGGCAATAGTGCGGAATATGAAAGTGAGCCTAACAATTGCAAGTGTGATGCTAAGAGCTAAACAAGATAATCAAGTAATACAAGTAGATGAGTAGGCTAACACAATATGATTTAGGTAAGTGCAGATGAGACAAGTAACCACAAGAAGAGAGTTAAGGTTAGGGATAACCGCAACTCCGAGAGACGAGGATGTAAGCCGATGTTCACTTCCTTGGAGGGAAGCTACATCACCGTTTAGAGAGGTGGGTGTTACCACGAAGGCACACCAACGCCACGAAGGCTCACCCTATTCTCTCTTTGAGACAACACCACGAAGGCATTTCTCAACCACTAGTGGTAGACCTTGGGGTGGTCTCCAAACCCTCACAAACTTTTCCGGGGGTAATCACAAAGGTTGATTCCTCTCCGAAAGACTCCTACCACCTAGGAGTCTCCAACCTCCAAGAGTAACAAGAACGATGGGAAAAGCTCAAGACTTGCTCAAGTCACAAATTCCTTTGGTGCAAAGAAGGGGAAGGAGTGGATCTATCACTTGGTCGGACAACTTCTCTCAAATGCTCTCAAATCCCTTGGGGATCTAAGATTTGGTGTGGAGGAGTGAGAGAGAGAGTGTAATGTGTTCTAGGGTTTGTTCAAAGTGAGTGGTCAGTCCTATCCCGAGAGGGAAGAAAGGCTATATATAGTGGTAGTGAAGAGCTAGCCGTTTGGCCACTTAAGGCACAGGAGCTGCCGGACGTCCGGTGGGTACCGGACGACCGGTGACATAGATCGGACCGGATGTCCGGCCGGGCAGCCGGTCGTCCGCTCGCTGGAGTATAAATATGACCGTGAAAATAGCACAGGTAGTGGACATCCGGAAGGCGCTGGTCGTCCGGAGACCGGACGTCCTGTATTGTCGGACATTCGTTAATTGTAGTTCTGTTGGAGTGCACCGGATATCCGGAGATGAGCGGACGTCCGGTGACCGGACATCCGGTGTGACCGGTCTTCCGCTAATTTCAGTTCTGTGCAGACTCACCGGACGACTCGAGAGAGTCGGATGTCTGGTTGGTTGAGAGAGGCCGGATGTCCGTAGACTTCGAACGTCCGGTGAAAGTTGGACCTTTTAGCTTGGAAACCTACTACCATTTTTGCACAAGTTAGAGGAAGAATTTATGAGATGGTATGAGAGGGGATTTTGTGGTTTTGAGCAAGTTCTTTCACGAAATCCATCGATCCCCTCTTAATAGTGCGGGATCCCTACACTCAAGAGCAAAACCGAAAACAAGGAGCCGAAGCTTTTTATCTTTGTCTTGTGTCTCTGCTCTTGGGTGATATATGTTTTTATGTCCGTAGTCATGACACACATAGCCCTTGGGACATAATCCTGAGAAATACTCGATAAACATGATTAGTCTCAATATGCATGTTGTCATCAACATCAAAATACGATTAAGGGCATGATTGCACTTTCATCTAGTCAGTCCTTGATCTTTAAAGGTGCTCTGCATTTATGTTTTGCGGTCTCAGAAAGGGCTAGCGAGATACCATCTTGTTATATCATATTATGATTGTTTCGAGAAAGTGTTGTCATCCGAGATTTATTATTATTGCTCGCTAGTTGATTATGCCATTGATATGATTAAACTTGAGACCTAAGCGTTATTGTGAATGTGGTTAGTTATAATCTTTGCTGAAAACTTGAATGCTGGCTTTACATATTTACAACAACAAGAGCAAACAGAGTTTGTAAAAGTTTTTCTTTATCACTTTCAGTTTGTCAACTGAATTGCTTGAGGACAAGCAAAGATTTAAGCTTGGGGAGTAGATACGTCTTCGTCGTATCTACTTTTCCAAACACTTTTGCCCTTGTTTTGGACTCTAACTTGCATGATTCGAATGGAACTAACCCGGAATGACGTTGTTTTCAGCAGAATTACTATGGTGTTATTTATGTGCAGAAACAAAAGTTCTCAGAATGACCTGAAACTTCACGGAACACCTTTTTGGAAAATATAAAAAATCCTTGCAAAAGATGAAGGCCAGGGGGGCCACCACCTGTCCACGAGGGTGGGGGCGCGTCTGCCCCCCTAGGGCACGCCCCCCTACCTCATGGGCCCCCTGGAGCTCCTCCGACTCCAACTCCAACTCTATATATTTGGTTTCGGGGAGAAAAAAATCGGAGAGAAGAAATCATCGCGTTTTACGATACAGAGCCGCCGCCAAGCCCTAAAACCTCTCGGGAGAGCTAATCTGGAGTCCGTTCGGGGCTCCGGAGAGGGGAATCCATCGCCATCGTCATCACCAACCATCCTCCATCACCAATTTCATGATGCTCACCGCCGTGCGTGAGTAATTCCATCGTAGGCTTGCTGGACGGTGATGGGTTGGATGGGATCTATCATGTAATCGAGTTAGTTTTGTTAGGGTTTGATCCCTAGTATCCACTATGTTCTGAGATTGATGTTGCTATGACTTTGCTATGCTTAATGCTTGTCACTAGGGCCCGAGTGCCATGATTTGAGATCTGAACCTATCATGTTTTCATCAATATATGAGAGTTCTTGATCCTATCTTGCAAGTCTATAGTCACCTATTATGTGTTATGATCCGTTAACCCCAAAGTGACAATAATCGGGATACTTACCGGTGATGACCGTAGTTTGAGGAGTTCAAGTATTCACTATGTGTTAATGCTTTGTTCCGGTACTCTATTAAAAGGAGGCCTTAATATCCCTTAGTTTTCGTAAGGACCCCGCTGCCACTGGAGGGTAGGACAAAAGATGTCATGCAAGTTCATTTCCATAAGCACGTATGACTATATTTGGAATACATGCCTACATTACATTGATGACTTGGAGCTAGTTCTGTGTCACCCTAGGTTATGACTGTTACATGATGAACCGCATCCGGCATAATTCTCCATCACTGATCCATTGCCTACGAGCTTTCCACATATTGTTCTTCGCTTATTACTTTTCCGTTGCTATTGCTATCATCACTACAAAATACCAAAAACATTACTTTTGCTATGGTTACCTTTTGCTACCGTTACCACTACTATCATATTACTTTGCTACTAAACACTTTGCTGCAGATATTAAGTTTCCAGGTGTGGTTGAATTGACAACTCAGCTGCTAATACTTGAGAATATTCTTTGGCTCCCCTTGTGTTGAATCAATAAATTTGGGTTAAATACTCTACCCTCGAAAACTGTTGCGATCCCCTATACTTGTGGGTTATCAGTGCGAATCCGGAGTATAGTCGGATGGTCATCGCGGAGAATATCTAGGGATTCCCTTGCGCTTTCGAGCTGCTTCCATATCGCTAGTCCTGATATGCGCAAAGTTGAACCTGCAAACAAAATGTAAGAAATGCTTGTGTGCCGCAGAGCGGTTGAGCCACGGTATGTGGCCTGTCCTAGCTTTCGCCGGAGTGTTTAATTGAGCTCTGGACGAGCCGGGCTATCCTGCCGTGAAGTAGTTCGAAGTCCCTTGGAGGTGTCCGGAAGTCAGGCCATCGACTCGAGGTTCGGTTGGAAGGTGCCACTTGTAGCTTCTGTTGTTAAAGCATCGGTATACTCCTTGGTGCCGAGGGAGAGTTCGGCCTTGCCATTAACCGTGATGATGCCGTGCGCACCGGGCATCTTGAGCTTACGCTAGGCATAATGTGGTACTGCGTTGAAGCGAGCGAACGCGGTTCGTCCGAGCAGTGCCTGATAATCACTGCGAAAGGGGACGGTGTCGAAGATTAAATCTTCGGCACGGTAATTGTCTGGTGATCCGAGGACTACCTCAAGGGCGATGGAGCCTGTACAGCAGGCCTCCACACCTGGTATAATACCGCTGAAGGTGGTTTTAGTGGGCTTGATCACCGAATGATCGATGCCCATCTTGCGCACTGTGTCCTGGTAAAGCAGGTTTAGACTGCTACCTCCGTCCATAAGGACTCGTGTGAGGTGGAACCCGTCAATTATTGGGTCGAGGACTAGTGCGGCTGGATTGCCCTGATTGGTGTTAACCGAACGATCCATCCGGTTGAAGGTGATTGGCCCTAGTTTATATCGTGGGATGACTGGTTCCGTTAAGTCGACATCCCTAAGGGTGTGCGTCCGGTCCAGGTTGGGAGTGTAGGTGCCGTTTACCATGTTCACCGTTTGGATTTGCGGGGGAAATTTCTTCTGCCCTCCTGTACTCGGTGATCTGGGCTCCTCGTCGCCATCGTCACTTTGAGACCCCTTATCTTTCTTTTTGGCACCTGACCTGCCGGCTTGTTTGAAGACCCAGCATTCTCTGTTGGTATGATTGGCTGGTGTTCCTGGGGTGCTATGAATTTGGCATGGGCGGTCGAGTATGCGGTCTAGACTAGACAGACCCGAATTGTCATTTGTGAGTGGCCCGTTCCGCTGACTGGACGTAGAGCCCCTAAATCCGGCATTGACTGGCGTATCTTTGGCGTTTCCACCATTTTTGTGGCGCTTGTGTTTGTTGCGTCGGGGTTTGCCATTGCTATCTCTGGCTTCTGATGTGCCAGAGTTGCTTGCTGTGTTGTTGCTACGGGCCAACCAGCTATCTTCGCCCGCGCAAAAGTGGGTCATGAGTGTCGTGAGGGCAGCCATGGATTTTGGCTTCTCTTGGCCGAGATGTCGGGCGAGCCACTTGTCATGGATGTTATGTTTAAAGGCCGCTAGGGCTTCAGCATCCGGACAGTCGACGATTTGGTTCTTTTTAATTAGGAACCGCGTCCAGAATTTCCTAGCTGACTCTCCGGGCTGCTGTGTTATGTGACTTAAATCGTCAGCATCCGGTGGCCACACATAAGTGCCCTGGAAGTTGTCCAGGAATGCGTCTGCCAAGTTCTCCCAGCTTCCGATGGAGTTTGCCGGCAAGCTATTCAGCCAATGCCGAGCTGGCCCTTTGAGCTTTAGCGGGAGATACTTGATGGCGTGTAGATCATCCCCGCGGGCCATGTGAATGACGAGGAAGAAATCCTCTATCCATACTGCGGGGTCTGTGGTGCCGTCATATGATTCAATGTTTACGGGTTTAAACCCTTCTGGGAATTCATGATTCATTACTTCATCATTGAAGCATAGGGGGTGTGCGGCGCCTCCATGCCGGGCTATATCACGACACAGTTCATACGAGTCTTGTCTGCTATGTTTGGCCCGGCCGGATTTTCTTTTAGTATATTCGGCGTGACGGTTATCGTCGCGCGTTGGGGCGCGCCCCCGTGATCCGTAGATCGATTTTTTATGTCCCGGTTTGTTTTCCAATACTTCTCGCAGGTCCTGCGTGTTACCCCGGGCCTTGGTATTTTTGTTTGACTGACGACGGCGTGCGGTATGGACTTCGGGCTGATATACCGCTTTGTCTCGGCCACGAGGTGGCCGGTCAGCCACATCATATGCTGGTAGTGTAGGTTTTAATGCTTCCTCCTCGAGTTGGGGTAGCAACCTGCGCTTTGGGTAACTTTTGGTTGGGCGCTCGAGTTCGTATTCCTCGGCTGCCAGCACCTCGGTCCATCTATCCTCTAGCAAATCTTGATCAGCTTGAAGCTGCTGTTGCTTTTTCTTCAGGCTTTTTGTTGTGGCTATAAGACGGTGCTTGAAGCGCTCCTGTTCGACGGGATCCTCAGGCACGATAAATTCTTCGTCGCCGAGGCTCACCTCGTCATCAGAGAGGGGCATGTAATTGTCATCCTCTGATTCTCCGTCTGCCGCCTGTTCCTTGGGGCTAGCTTGCCCATCCTCCCGCTCGAAGTCTGGCTGGAGGGGATTGTCTTCGTCTTTGGCACTGTCCACAGTGTTATTGTCTCTTGTGCCGGTATCGCTGCTTTTGCTATGGCGGGGCTTAGGGCGGCGCCGATGACGCTGGTGCTTAAGTTGCCTCTTGAGGGGATTATCCTCTGTTGCCTTATTGCCATCGCTTTCTTTGGGGGTGTCCACCATGTATATATCATATGATGAGGTGGCTGTCCAGCGCCCTGTGGGTGGTGGTTCCTCTTCTTCTCCTGCATCGTCGTCCATACCGTCGATGTCTTCGGAGCTGAAATCAAGCATTTCGGTTAAGTCGTCGACAGTGGCTATTAAGTGGGTGGTGGGTGGGGAATGAATTTCTTCGTCGCCTGCTTCCCACTCAAGCCGGACATAGTTCGGCCAAGGGTCTCCTGACAGGGAGAGAGACCTCAATGAATTTCGTATGTCGCCCAAGGGCGAGTGCTGAAAGATATCCGCGGAGGTAAACTCCATGATTGGTGCCCAATCAGATTCGGTAGGCACGGACGCAGGCGGTTCGGAGCGAGTGGCCGGGGACGAATCCAAGGGTCCGGCAACACATGTCTCATAGGGGGTGTGTAGCGACCAGACCTCAAACAGTTTGATCTCTGTGCATAAGTGTCATCCCTGGATCGGTAATGCTGACACACACAGTACTTGAAGGGTTTATAACAGAGTAGCAATCACACACTTATTACATCGAATGTCTCAAAAGAGAACTTATTACAATAAATATGGCTTAAGGCCATCTAAATACGATAACAGCGGAAGGCTTGGAATATAAAGTGAGTCCATCAACTCCAACGGCATCATTGAGTGAAAGACCATGACCTAAGGCTCCTTACTCGTCATCTGAAAAGTCTGCAACATGATACGTTGCAGCCCGAAAACGGGTGAGCACATGGAATATGCTGGCAGTGTAACACAAGAGAGTAATGAACAGAATAATGCTATCACTACATGCATATATGGCTGGTGGAGGCTGTATGGTTACTAGATTTTGTGAAAAGCCCATTTTTCCCTACTACAAAGGAATAAATTTTATTTAACTATCATGGTAGTTGTTAAACATTGAGAAGGTTCACCCAACTCAATCCCTATTAAGCATCATCATTAAACCCAATCAAATTATATTTAAGAGTGATGAGATCCACATGATAATCCAAGAACTAGATAGTCAAGATGTCCATAACCGGGGACACGGCTAACCATGATTAGTTTGTACACTCTGCAGAGATTTGTGCACTTTTCCCCACAAGACTCGGTCTCCTCTGTTGGATTTCTTGCACTACATGATGTTTGAGAAACGGATGACCGAGACACAGTCTTTCCGAAGAGGTCCCCTTAACCGATAGATAGGCCGGTACACCTACAATCCCCTACATCTGCTAGCCCATCATGGAAAGGTTTCCCACAACTTACTCAACTATGCCAGAGCCCATAATGGCATGTGGCTGCACACGGAAGTTTCCAGCATGAATAATCTTATGATCCCTTTGAGCCTGGGTGGCGGTCCATAGGAAAATCACACGGTACCCCGGGATTTCCAAAAATACAAGCAATCACTAGATACCCCAGGTGCCTCAATCCACCCAGATGTGTATTAAAGTTGCCACCTTAAGTTGAACCATTAATTAACAATCTCACATCTGTCATGAATACACTCAAACTCAATCCACGTCTATGAGCATAACATAGCAGTATAAGCAACGTAGAAGTAACTCCCAGGGTTTGATAATAAACAAGTGAATAGGTACTACCTCATCTACTTCCCAACCCACAATTTATTCGGATCCTATCCATGCATTTGTTTGAGGATTGATCTAATGCAATAAAACTGGGTAGTAAAGAGGTATGATCAAAGTGTTACTTGCCTTGCTAATGATCCATGAAACCTAGAGACTCGATGTAGCATGCTTCGCACTCCGGGTACTCTATTGCAATCAAACAAGCATACAATAGGAAATCAAGCAAGGGCACGGGTAAAACTCAAATAAGAGATCTAACCAGAAATTTCAACTTAAGAACTCCGGTTTGCAAAAAGAATCAAATCAAACAAAGCAACCAAACTCAAATGGCGAAAGAAACAAGCTTCGTTTACTAATCTGGACTAAAGTCAAATTTTACAGCAGCAAAAACTTATTTAAGTTGGTTAAACAGAAAGAGGGTTTCGAGACGAAACTCTAGGCGCTTGAATCGCCTGATTCCGATAAACGAACGAAAAGTTATACTAAAACGAAAATCGAATCAGAAATCGCGATAAAAAATAATCGCGGAAAACCCGAGAAAAAGAAAAACTGACGAACAGGCTAACAAACGAACGTTCGCTATCTGCGGCTAACGGACGAAAACCGTTCGTTAAAACGAACGTACAAATGGGTGTTCGCTATTTAACTAAACCAAAAAAAACCCGAACCGGATCTAAAAGACGGATCTAGGGTTCTAAAAAACGACGGTTTTCTATCGAAAACTGCGGCGGTGGCTCCGGCTACCTCGACGACTTCGGTGAGGTCGGTGGTGGTCGGCGGCGACGGGCGGCGGGGCGACGACGGGTGGCGGCGCGGGCAGCGGCTCTGGGCGGCGGGGCTGCGGCAAGGCGAGGCGGCGTCGACGCAGGGCGGCAGCGGCGGTGGCGGGGCGCGGTTAGGGATAGGGTTTGGGCGACGGTGGGCTTCGGCTGCGGCTGGGCCTCGGCAGCTTGGGTGGCGCGGCTTATAACCCCCCCCCCTTGGGCGGAGTCCCGCTCGGGTACGGCCTGGAGTCGGTTTGACTTTTTTAAAAATAATTCCGACGTGCAGAAAAAGAAAAAAAACTAAACGGACTCCAAAAATCCCGAAATAAATTTTCCCCGTCCTCTAAAAATAAGCCGGACAAGGCGAACATTTATTTGGGCCTAAAATGCAATTTTGAAAAACGCATATTTTTCCTAATTCAAATAAAATAGCGATAAAACTCCGAATAAAAATCTTATTTGATCTTAATATTAAATCTTCGATATTTCTTTATTTTGAGGAAGTCATTTTATCCTCTCTCTTTTAGTTTTATAAACGAAATATTTGAAGATAAAATAATTAAAATCAAATGATCCTCTTTTCAAAATTTGAGAAAAACTCAAATATGAAAATAACGAAATTCCCAACTCTCTCCGTGGGTCCTTGAGTTGCGTAGAATTTTTAGGATCTAGCCAAAATGCAATAAAATATGATATGCAATGACGACCTAATGTATAACATTCCAAATTTGAAAATTTGGGATGTTACAAACCTACCCCCCTTAAGATGAATCTCGCCCTCGAGATTCGGGTTGGCTATAAAATAGGTGTGGATGGTCTTTGCGTAGATCTTCCTCTCGCTCCGAGGTGGCTTCATCCTCGGTATCGTGGCTCCACTGAACTTTACAGAACTTGATAACTTTGCTGTGTGTAACTCGGGTGGCAAACTCGAGTAGCTTGACTGGTTTCTCCTCATATGTCAAATCACTATCCAACTATATCGCTTCTAGTGATACTGTATCTCTCAGAGGAATACCAGCCATCTCTGCATGGCACTTTTTCAACTGAGAAACGTGGAACACATCATGAACTCCTAAAAATCCTTCGGCAATTTCAACTTCTAAGCAACTTCTCCCATACGTTCCAAAACTTTGTATGGTCCCACAAAACGTGGTGCTAACTTTCCCTTAACTCCAAAGCGCTTTACTCCTCGGAGTGGTGATACACGAAGATACACTTTGTCTCCAACTTCGTAAGTTGTCTCCTTGCATTTAGAATCCGCATAGCTCTTCTGCCTGGACTGGGATACCTTGAGTCTATCATGAATCAGCCTAACCTTCTCTTCAGATTCTTTAATCAAATCTGGTCCAAACAACTGTCGGTCTCCAACTTCGTCCCACAACAACGGTGTTCTGCACCTCCTTCCGTACAGTGCTTCGAAAGGGGCCATCTTCAAACTGGCTTGATAACTGTTGTTGTAAGAGAACTCTGCGTAAGGCAAATTATCGTCCCAACTAGATCCATAATCTAGCGCACAGGCTCTCAACATGTCCTCCAGAATCTGATTGACTCTCTCAGTCTGTCCATCCGTTTGCGGGTGAAAAGCCGTACTGAACTCTAGCCTGGTTCCCAAAGTTTCATGTAATTGATTCCAAAACTTTGAGGTAAACTGGGTTCCTCTATCTGATACAATTGTCCTTGGAACTCCATGCAAACATATGATCCTGGTCATGTATATCTTTGCCAACTTAGCACTGGTGTTAGTGGTCTTCACTGGGATGAAATGAGCTACTTTCGTCAAACGATCGATTACAACCCATATCAAGTCATAGCCTGAATGAGTACTAGGTAATCCTGTGATAAAGTCCATGCCTAGCTTATCCCACTTCCATTCGGGTATCGACAACGGTTGCAGCAATCCTGCTGGCTTCTG
Organism: Triticum urartu; assembly: GCF_056163025.1. Lineage (NCBI taxonomy): Eukaryota > Viridiplantae > Streptophyta > Magnoliopsida > Poales > Poaceae > Triticum > Triticum urartu. Next base: position 312,398,767 of record NC_141877.1, read on the forward strand.
ATGCTCTGCCTTCACTCTCTGACATACATCACAAACTGCTACATACTCCGCAATATCCTTCTTCATGCCGGTCCACTAGAATCTATCCTTCGGATCTAGGTACATCTTGGTATTTCCTGGGTGAATCGAATATGGTGAGTCATGGGCCTCCTGCAAAATCAGCTTCCTGATCTCCTGATCATTTGGTACATATATGCGGTCCTCAAACCATAGGGTATCGTGCTCATCCTCATGAAATCCCTTGGCTTTTCCTTTGCTCATCCTTTCCTTTATCCTGGCAATCTCCTTGTCTGTCTTCTGCGCTTCTCTGATCTTATCCATCAAAGTAAACTGAATCTCCAAAGCTGCTACATTGCCTCTCAGAACTATCTCCAAACATAGCTCACAAAGGTCTTCTGCTAACTCCTTGGGTAACTCTCCTGTCATGAGTGTATTGACATGACTCTTGCGGCTCAACACATCGGCTACTACGTTAGCCTTTCCAGGATGATAGTGCAACTTCATATCATAATCCTTTATGAGTTCCAACCATCTCCTCTGCCTGAGATTCAACTCCTTCTGCGTGAAGATATACTTCAAACTCTTGTGATCCGTGTATACCTCACAATGGTTTCCGATGAGAAAATGTCTCCAGGTCTTCAATGCATGCACTACGGCTGCTAACTCCAAATCATGCGTAGCATAATTTAACTCATGGGGTTTAAGCTGTTGCGAGGCATATGAAACAACTCTTCCTTCCTGCATAAGCACTGCTCCAAGTCCTCGACGAGAAGCGTCGCAATACACTTCATAATCTTTGCGTTGATCTGGCAGAATCAACATTGGTGATGTAACCAAACGTTTCTTCAATTCCTGAAAACTAGCCTCACATTCCTCAGTCCATTTGAACTTGGTGTCCTTCTTCAACAACTCCGTCATAGGCTTTGCAATCTTCGAGAAATTCTCAATGAACCTCCGGTAGTATCCCGCGAGTCCAAGGAAACTTCGGATTTCTCCAACTGTCGTGGGTGCCTCCCAATTTGTCACAATGATGACTTTGTTGGGGTCTACCGCTATTCCTTCTCCGGATATAACATGTCCAAGGAATCCAACTTCCTTCAACCAAAACTCCCACTTGCTGAACTTGGCGTATAGCTAATGTTCTCTGAGCTTCCCAAGTACTAAACGCAAATGCTCCTTATGCTCTTCTTCATTGTTCGAGTAGACCATAATATCATCAATGAACAGCACAACGGACTTATCCAAAAACTCCATAAACACCTTGTTCATCATGTTCATGAAATAGGCAGGTGCGTTAGTCAGGCCAAATGACATAACGGTATGCTCATATAGCCCGTACCTCATGGTAAAAGCTGTCTTAGGTATATCCTGCTCTCGAATCTTCAACTGGTGGTACCCTGATCACAGATCGATCTTGGAAAACACCTTAGCTCCTTGCAGCTAATCAAACAAATCATTGATCATCGGCAGTGGGTACTTGTTCTTGATCGTTACTTCATTCAATCCACGATAATCAACAACCATCCTTAACGATCCGTCCTTCTTCTCCACTAGAAATACTAGTGGTCCCCAAGGTGAAGAACTTGGGCGAATATAACCTTTATCCAGTAACTCCTTAATCTGCTTCTTAATTTCCTCTAAATCCTGTGCGGGTATCCTGTATGGTCTCTTAGATATTGGCCCTGTGCCTGGCAGAAGATCAATCAAAAACTCAATGTCTCTATCCGGTGGCATGCCTGGCAACTCTTCGGGAAATACATCCAGGAATTCCTTCACCAGTGGTACTTCCTCCTGTACAACTCCTGATAAGGAATTTACTTGAGTCCTAATAGGCAGATGTCGGGATACATACTTGATCCTTCTTCCTTCTGGGGTGGTGAGCAAAATAGACTTACTAGCACAATCGATGTTCCCTCCATACATCGATAGCCAATCCATACCTAGAATCACATCCAAACCTTGCGACTCCAGAATTATCAGATCTGAGGGGAAAACGTGCCTACCTATGGCCAACGGTATCTGAAAACATCCTTGGCTTGGCATATACTCTGCTCCTGGGGAGCTCACTAACATAGGTGTACTAAGAACTTTGATGGGCAGTTTATACTTATCCACAAATCCCCTTGATATGTATGAATGCGATGCACCAGTATCGAAAAGTACGACTGCAGTAAAAGACTTAACCAAAAACTTACCTATTACTGCATCTGGCTGGGCTTCAATCTCCTCCACGTTAACTTGGTTCACTTGTCCCCTGTTGAAAGGTTTGGGCTTATTCCCAGAGCTTCCATTGCTATTCCCGTTCTTAGCTTTAGGACATTCATTGGCGTAATGTCCGTTCTTCTGGCACTTGTAGCAAGTAACATGGCTTAGATCTTTCTTGGCGGGCGTTGCTGGGTTGGAACGGTTCTGTCCGTTGCTTCCTCCATTACCATTCTTGGAGCCACTATGGTTGTGAGAACTTCCTCCATTGTGAGTGTGGCCTCCATGGTTATGCACAAGTCCTCCAGAGTTCGGGGTAAGACGGGGTATCTGCTGGGCTCCAGAATTATACTTCCCTTGTCCATACTTCCTCTTGCGGTTATCAATCTGCTGCTGCTTCCCTTCAATCATGAGAGCTCTATCTACCAACTCTTGGTAGTTATTAAAGGTTGCTACCGTCAACTGCATGCTCAGCTCATCATTCAGTCCTTCCAAAAATTTCTCCTGCTTAGCTGCATCCGTAGCAACATCATCTGGGGCATAACGTGCTAGCTTGCTAAAGTCATCCACATACTGGCTAACGGTGCGTCCTCCTTGGCGTAAGTTGTGAAACTCACGCTTCTTTATGGCCATAGCTCCTACTGATACATGGGCAGTGCAAAAAGCCTGCTGGAACTGGTTCCATGTAACAGTGGCTATAGGATAGATGACAGTGTAATTCTCCCACCATGAGGCTGCTGGTCCATCCAATTGGTGTGCGGCAAAACACACCTTATCAGCATCTGTGCATCCTGTAGTGGTTAACTCCCTTCCAATCTTGTGGAGCCAATCATCTACAACTATCGGCTCGGTGCTACTAGAAAACACCGGCGGCTGCAACCTCAGAAAACGGGCTAAGTTGTCAACTGGGGGAGGTGGTGGTGGGTTGTTGTTGTTGTCTTGGTTCTGAACTAAGAATTGCATCAGGGTATTCTGCTGCTAGATCAACTGAGTGAGCTCCGGTGGAAAGGTGAATTCGGGGTCACGTCTCGGAGGCATCTGAGGGTTTAGAGGGAAGAGAAGAGAATAGAATGAGGTCTAGTGAGAAAACACTACCCATATGCACATGAGACAAACACAATCATATCACTCAAGCAAGCAAGGGCATACAATCGGTCTAGAACTATCGTTACAAAGTGCTTGGACTATACTATTTACATGGGGGAATACTACTACTGATATGGTGGTCGACTAGAAATATTGATCGGTCGAAGACTCCATGATATTTGCTCCAGCTTCATCAACATAGTCATCATCACTATCGTCAGGGTCCGAGTCGGTGTCGTCGATGATGATGTAGTCTTCAGAACGAATCTCCTTGGGTTTGTCATCTTCTCCTCATAGTGCGGGGTTTCCCATGAATACCCTTAGCTTCCTTTCCAGGTCATCATTCTTCTCCACTAGTATGACGATTTCCTCCTCATAATATTCACGTGTAGCCTTGAGTTCTTCTTCAAGCACCATGATCCTTGTCATTGCCTTCTTCAGATCTATCATGCCTGCGCACATCTGATTCTCCTGGCGACAAATGTGCTGGTTTAACTCTTGGATGAAAGTGGCAATTGATCTATCCTTCCTCGTGCTGATCATCTCCCATTGCTCATCTCAGTGCCCACAAATCTGGTAGATAGTATCCTTGAGATCCTTATGGTAAACTTCTCCAATGCGTCCCATGGTAATGTGAGCTTCCATACTCTTTCCTAGACTCCAGGTTGGTGCATCAAAGGAAAACTCTATGGGCTCAGTGACTGGCGTAAATGTCCTTCCTGGAACTTGAACTTGAATCATCCAGCTCCTCTTCTGGTAAAGTGGCGCTGTAAGTCCCGGTGAAGCTTGGTATTCCAATGTTCAGGTACCTAGTGACTTCCTTCAAGTGGCGTCCAAAAGGTGTGTCTTCATCCGGTTGTGCAAACTTGTTCCTTGCGTTCGCCATCCTAAAGAGTAGAAAATGGAGAGGAGTCATAAATGAGAAGAGAGTAGTGATCTGGGGTTTTGGCTTAGTGGTCATGTCCTACAGTCAGCGTGTGCTCTTATACCATCTTTGTAGTGACCGGACCTCAAACAGTCTGATCTCTATGCATAAGTGTCATCCCTGGATCGGTAATGCTGACACACACATTACTTGAAGGGTTTATAACAGAGTAGCAATCACACACTTATTACATCGAATGTCTCAAAAGAGAACTTATTACAATAAATATGGCTTAAGGCCATCTAAATACGATAACAACGAAAGGCTTGGAAGATAAAGTGAGTCCATCAACTCCAACGGCATCACTGAGTGAAAGACCACGACCTAAGGCTCCTTACTCATCGTCTGAAAAGTCTGCAACATGATACGTTGCAGCCCGAAAATGGGTGAGCACATGGAATATGCTGGCAGTGTAACACAAGAGAGTAATGAACAGAATAATGCTATCACTACATGCATATACGGCTGGTGGAGGCTATATGGTTACTAGATTTTGCGAAAAGCCAATTTTTCCCTACTGCAAAGGAATAAATTTTATTTAACTATCATGGTAGTTGTTAAACATTGAGAAGGTTCACCCAACTCAATCCCAATTAAGCATCATCATTAAACCCAATCAAATTATATTTAAGAGTGATGAGATACACATGATAATCCAAGAACTAGATACTCAAGATGTCCATAACCAGGGACACGGCTAACCATGATTAGTTTGTACACTCTGCAGATGTTTGTGCACTTTTCCCCACAAGACTCGATCTCCTCCGTTGGATTTCTCGCACTACACGATGTTTGAGAAACGGATGACTGAGATACAGTCTTTCCGAAGAGGTCCCCTTAATCGATAGATAGGTCGGTACACCTACAATCCCCTACATCTGCTAGCCCATCATGGAAAGGTTTCCCACAACTTACTCAACTATGCCAGAGCCCATAATGGCATGTGGCTGCACACAGAAGTTTCCAGCATGAATAATCTTATGACCCCTTTGAGCCTGGGTGGCGGTCCATAGGAAAATCACATGGTAGCCCGGGATTTCCAAAAATACAGGCAATCACTGGATACCCCAGGTGCCTCAATCCAACCAGATGTGTATTAAAGTTGCCACCTTAAGTTGAACCATTAATTAACAATCTCACCTCTTTCATGAATACACTCAAACCCAATCCACGTCTACGAGCATAGCATAGCAGTATAAGCAACGTAGAAGTAACTCCCAGGGTTTGATAATAAACAGGTGAATAGGTACTACCTCATCTACTTCCCAACCCACAATTTATTCAGATCCTAACCATGAAATTGTTTGAGGATTGATCTAATGCAATAAAACTAGGTAGTAAAGAGGTATGATCAAAGTGTTACTTGCCTTGCTGATGATCTGTGAAACTTAGAGACTCGATGTAACACGCTTCGCACTCCGGGTACTCTATCGCAATCAAACAAGCATACAATAAGCAATCAAGGAAGGGCACGGGTAAAACTCAAATAAGAGATCTAACCAGAAAGTTCAACTTAAGAACTCCGGTTTGCAAAAAGAATCAAATCAAACGAAGCAACCAAACTCAAATAGCGAAAGAAACAAGCTTCGTTTACTAATCTGGACTAAAGTCAAATTTTACAGTAGCAAAAACTTTTTTAAGTCGGTTAAACGGGAAGAGGGTTTCGAGACAAAACTCTAGGCGCTTGAATCGCCAGACTCCGATAAACGAGCGAAAAGTTATACTAAAACGAAAATCGGATCAGAAATCGTGATAAAAAATAATCGCGGAAAATCTGAGAAAAAGAAAAACCGACGAACAGGCTAACGAATGAAAGTTCGCTGTCTGCGGCTAACGGACGAAAACCGTTCGTTAAAACGAATGTACGAGCAGGCATCCGCTATTTAACTAAACCAAAAAAACCGAACCGAATCTAAAAACGGATCTAGGGTTCTAAAAAACGACAGTTTTCTATAGAAAAGCGCCGCGGCGGCTCTGGCTACCTTGATGACTTCGGCGAGGGCAGCAGCGGGTCTGGCGATGGTGGTCAGCGGTGACGAGCGGCGGGACGACGGCGGGTGGGGGCGCGGGCGGCGGCTCCGGGCGGCGGCAAGGCGCGTCGGCGTCGGCGCGGGACGGCAGCGGCGTCAGCGGCTGCGGCGGCGGGGCACGGTTAGGGTTAGGGTTTGGGCGGCGGTGGGCTTCAGCTGCGGCTGGGCCTTGGCGTCTCGGGTGGCGCGGCTTATAAAGCCCCCCGGGCGGAGTCCCGCTCAGGTACGGTCCGAAGTCGGTTTGACTTTTTTTAAATAATTCCGACATGCAGAAAAAGAAAGAAAATAAATACTAAACAGACTCCAAAAATCCCGAAATAAATTTTCCCCATCCTCTAAAAATAAGCCAAGCAAGGTGAACATTTATTTGGGCCTAAAATGCAATTTTGAAAAATGCATATTTTTCCTAATTCAAATAAAATAGCCATAAAACTCCGAATAAAAATCTTATTTGATTTTAATATTAAATCTTTGATATTTCTTTATTTTGAGGAATTCATTTTATCCTCTCTTGTTTATTTTTATAAAAAAATATTTGAAGATAAAATAACAAAAATCAAATGATCCTCTTTTCAAAATTTGAGAAAAACTCAAATATGAAAATAACTAAATTCCCAACTCTCTCCGTGGGTCCTTGAGTTGCATTGAATTTCTAGGATCTAGCCAAAATGCAATAAAATGTGATATGCAATGATGACCTAATGTATAACATTCCAAATTTGAAAATTTGGGATGTTACAGGGTGAAGTAGGTATTCGGCTCTGTCACCGCTGGGTGTGCGGCCTCCGTGGCGGGGTCCATCCACCCGTACCCGGGCGGCATGATCTGCTCCGGATTGAGGGCCGGAGTAGCCACAGGTGTAATCTCCCGAACACCGTCCGGCGGTAGAGCTAAGTCATGCTCGTCGTGACTGTGCGGCGCACCTGACACGGGCTCGAATCCGTCAAAGATCAAGTCTCTGCGGATGTCGGTAGTATAGTTTAAGTTTCCAAATCTGACCTCACGGCCAGGGGTGTAGCTCTCGATCTGCTCCAGATGGCCAAGCGAGTTAGCCCGCAGTACGAAGTTGCCGAATACGAAGATCTGTCCGAGGATAAAAACCTCACCCTGGATCGCATCGTTGCCGATGATCGAAGGAGCCATCAAGCCTTATGGTGACGACACAGTGGAACTCTCAATGAAAGCACCAATGTTGGTGTCAAAACCGGCGGATCTCGGGTAGGGGGTCCCGAACTGTGCGTCTAAGGCGGATGGTAACAGGAGGCAGGGGACACTATGTTTACCCAGGTTCGGGCCCTCTCGATGGAGGTAATACCCTACTTCCTGCTTGATTAATCTTGATGATATGAGTATTACCAGAGTTGATCTACCACGAGATCATAGAGGCTAAACCCTAAAAGCTAGCCTATGATTATGATTGTTCTTGTCCTACAGACTAAACCCTCCGGTTTATATAGACACCAGAGGGGGCTAGGGTTACACAGAGTCGGTTACAAGGGAGGAGATCTACATATCTGAATTGCCAAGCTTGCCTTCCACGCAAAGGAGAGTCCCACCCGGACACGGGACGAAGTCTTCAATATTGTATCTTCATAGTCTAATAGTCCGGCTATCCGAGGACCCCCTAATCCAGGACTCCCTTAGCTGGGTTGACCTTAGACGTGACTCTGGATGGACGGTGCCAGCAGATGTAGAAGAACGGTAGGACATGGATGGGCACCGACAGTGCCCAGAGAAACTCTACGGAAGACCCTGTTTCGTTCGTCCCGTCTTCAAATACCAGGCAGTGCGAGGACATAAAGGAGGGAACGAATCTTGCGGGTAAAGTGCACAAGACTCTGCAGAGTAGAAACCTAATCGATTAGCCGTGTCCCCGGTTGCGGACAAATGAGCCTCTGGAATTGGAGTATTTCGGACCCTGTTCAAGAATTCATCCGATTAACCAGTTAACTTGCCGATTAATCCCTACTCATAGGGTCCCAGAGTAGACGATAACCTGATAAATCGTCCGATTAATTGATTAAATGGCCGATTAACTTGCCGATTAGCCTATTAATCCCCTACTCACCAGCCGACCGAGCAGCTACCAGTTAACAATTTCTTCAACAATGATTTTGGATATCTCAACACCGAACTTAATAAGTTAATTGAGGGGTTATTTAATAATTGGGAATGAGATATTGGTTGGCAGAACCATCTCATTAGCATCCAACATTTTGTAGTAATTGCAAGCAAGTCCTTTGTTGTAGGGAAAAACTGGCTTTTTCGCAAAAACATAAAACTTAGAGCTCCACAGCCAAATTGCATATAGTGTTAGCATTATTATTTATTGTTTTCTCTGTGACTTGCCGGCATATTTAAAATGCTGACCTACACGGCTGCAATGTCTCATGTTGCAGAGGAGTTTTCTGACCAAGAGTGAGGCTACGATCTACGCTTGGCGATTGCCCTATGGAGTCGGATGGACTCGCTTATCGTCTACGCTTCCGCAGCTTTATTTAGTTTATTTCTCATGAGTTGGCCTTCGGCTGAATTTATTATGATGTAATAAAGACTCGATATGAGAATCGTGTAATAAATTCAGGTGTAATTGAACTTTGAATCTTTTCATCAATGTACTGTGTGTGCCAGCATGATCTTGGGATGGTACAGCTACATAGAGACTTGACCGATTTTGGGTCAGGTCGCTACAACTCTCGTACTTCACTTATATTATTTTGAGAGCCTTTAGAATAGCATGGTAATTTTCTTTGGTTATAAAATTAGTTCTAATATGATAGGCATCCAAGAGGGATATAATAAAAACTTTCATATAAAGTGCATTGAATACTATGAGAAGTTTGATACCTTACGATTGTTTTGAGATATGAAGATGGTAATATTTGAGTCATGCCAGTAAGTAGTTGTGAATTTTAGAAATACTTGTGTTAAGGATTGTGAGTCCCATAGCATGCATGTATGGTGAACCGTAATGTAACGAAGTTGGAGCATGAGATGTTTTTTTATTGTCTTCCTTATGAGTGGCAGTCGGGGACGAGCGATGGTCTTTTCCTACCAATCTATCCCCCTAGAAGCATGCGCATAGTACTTTGTTTCGATGACTAATAGATTTTTGCAATAAGTATGTGTCGGCGTTCTGCGGCCTGCGGCGTGGCTCAAGTGGGGGCCCAACGCGGCCCATCTTCATCATCTCAAGCTCAAGACCCTCGCGAGGGGCCAAGCCTCGCAGGGCGGACGACAGAAAGCTTCCTCAAAGGCAGCCTCATCAGGCAGGTTCGCGAGGAGGTGGAGAAACCAAGGCAGGGGTACCTCGCGAGGAGCCCATGACGCAAGCCATGACGATCGAGACCAGGCGGGCGCCGGCCTGCGCAGTATCCTTGTTTCCCCTTTGGTGCAAAGGGGGCAAGCACATGCAAAGGCATCATGCAAAGGTTACCATTCCGGTGCAATGAGACCAAGACCAACAGAGCGGCAGGACGGAGGTCACCGTGGAGCCCAAGACGGCGTCATCACCAGTACTTTTGGCAGCCGGAGACCACCTTTGGTTAGGATAACTTGTACTAGATGTTCCCCTTCAAAACGGCCAATCAGGAAGTTCTGGGGGCTGGAGTTGCAACACGTGCCCCGGGGCACCAATCAGGAAGCTGACGACATTGCCAAGAGGGCACCTCGGCAGCTGCCTCAGGAGCCTGGCGTCTTCGAGGAGAGGCTCTTCAAACCCTCGGCGATGCCGTCACTGTCGAGCACGGCGCAACCAAGGGAGGAGCTCCCTCAGCCGCCTGCCTCAGGAGCCCCGGTCTGTGGCCCGGCCTCAGGGGCATGCCTGCTCCTAGCGTTAGAGCCTCAGGAAGGGTGTTGGATCCGGAGCTCAAGAACTACCTGATGCAAGGGACTCTGCCGGAGAGCGAGGAGGAAGTGGAGCGTGTGGCGCGGCAGGCCACAGCTTATTGCATCAAGGATGGAGAGCTCTATAGGAAGCGACCAAATGATGTGTCCCTATGTTGCATCTCCCGAGAGCAAGGGAAGGAGCTACTGGCGGACATACACGGTGGAGACTGCGGGCACCACTCGTCGTCACGAACCCTCGTTGGCAAGGCGTTTCGTAGTGGATTCTACTGGCCCACGGCACTGATCGACGCCGTTGAGCTGGTGAGGGCTTGCGAGGCCTGCCAGTTTCACGCTAAGCAGATCCATCAGCCTACGGGGGGTCTACAGACTATACCCCTCTCATGGCCATTCACAGTTTGGGGGCTGGACATTCTGGGACCATTTCCTCGGGCGCCAGGGGGCTATCGCTACCTCTATGTCGTTGTGGACAAGTTCACCAAGTGGGCTGAGGTGGAAGCCATCCGCACAATCCTGGCAGGCTCCGCGGTCAAGTTCATCAAGGGCCTCGTGAGCCGATTTGGGGTGCCCAACCGCATCATCACCGACAACGGTTCACAATTCACCAGTAATCTCTTCAAAACGTACTGTGCTAACCCTGGAACGCAGATATGCTATGCTTCGGTAGCACACCCCCGGAGCAACGGCCAGGACGAGCGAGCCAACGCGGAGGTCCTGAGGGGCCTCAAAGCCAGGACCTTTAAGAAGAAGCTGGAGGCCTGTGGCAGGGGCTGGTACGACGAGCTCCAGTCCGTGCTGTGGTCAATCCGCACAACTGCGACTAAGCCGACTGGCAAGACCCCGTTCTTCCTCATCTACGGAGCAGAGCCTATTCTCCCTCACGAGGTCAGGCATCACTCCGCACGGGTCCTGGCGTTCGATGAGATGCAGCAGGACGCCATGCGGGGGATGGATCTCGTGCTGGGGGAGGAACGCCGCCGAGAAGCCGCGCTGCGAGCGGCAAGGTATCAAGAGGCGTTGCGACGATACCACTGCCGCAACATCCTCCCCAGAACTCTTGAGGTAGGGGATCTCGTACTCAGACGGGTTCTCTCCAGGGAGGGGCTGCACAAGCTCTCTCCCATGTGGGAGGGCCCGTTCAAGGTTGTTCATATCTCCTGGCCTGGCTCCGCGCACTTGGAGACCACGTAGGGGCACCCATCCAGAATGCGTGGAACATTCAACATCTCCGGAGGTTCTATCCCTGAGCGAGGCCTAGCGCTTGGAAAAGGCCCGGTGCCTGTGAAGAAGGCAAATGCCTGTGAAGCTGCCGCGTTTTGGAAAAGGCCCGGTGCCTGTGAAGAAGGCAAATGCCTGTGAAGCTGCCGCATTTTGGAAAAGGCCCGGTGCCTGTGAAGAAGGCAAATGCCTGTGAAGCTGCCGCGTTTTGGAAAAGGCCCGGTGCCTATGAAGAAGGCAAATGTCTGTGAAGCTGCCGCGTTTTGGGAAAGGCCCGGTGCCTATGAAGAAGGCCAATGCCTGTGAAGCTCGCCGCCCGTGACACTCTCATGTAATAATGAGTGGGGCTGTACACGCCCCGGAGTCTCCGGAGTGCCGCCCTCGGGCCTCGGGGGCTCCCGCCCATGCCCAGTGGCAGCAATTAGCTCCGCGCTGGTGAGAAGACGTCGAAGACTAGAATAGGTGCCGGACGCGGCTTTTCCATTTGCTTTCTGCAGTTGGCTTGTTTATTCCCGTTTGAAGTTTTGTCGAAGCTTTTGACGTTCCTGGCTTGTGACTCTTTGTCTTTCTCGCTCGCTTGCCTCATTTTCTCTCGCACAAGTCTCGCGAGGGAGGTTCATGGGCGCCCTCGCGAGCGTTTTCTGCCCCGATCGTTTGGAGCTTTCCTATCCGAGTCCTCTGCGGGAGCACCCCTCCCAGTCCGTGCCCGACGGGCATCGCGACACGAGCGCAGGACCTGGGCCGATCGCCCCCACAACCAAGACCGTAAGTTACCCCTCCTACTGATCCTTGCAGGGCATGAAGCGCGCGATGAGGCCACGGCCTCGGGAGGCGAGGACCGCGCCAAGCCCCACCGACCTAAAATAGTTCCCGCACATGGGTGCACGGCGCGGAAACACAGCGCAGAAAATAGCGGAAACATCGCGATGGTTAAACAGCAACAGTTCTAACACGCCCCCGTGGGGCCTACATTACTTTCTATTTCTGTGCAGGAAAAGAAAGAAAACAAAACGGGCGCGATTCGTCCTGCGCCAACCCACAGCGAAGGCTCGAGCAGCTCCTGGGGCTCAGGCGGATCCCTTCTCTCGCTTCACCGGGGCGCGATGGCGGGCTGACCCGCTACCTTCACCAAGGCGGGCGCGACGGCGCGGGGGCTGGTCGCGGCCGCCGCTGGAGGAGCTGCTGCCTGAGAGGGGGTCGTCGAAGCTCAGCGAACCCCGAGCACCGCTGCCTGTACGCCAGTCGCCATCCTCATCCTGGTCAGTGCCGGGGCTGGGCAGGCGGCCGCGGTCGTCGTCTTCAGGGCCGCACCCGGCACGGCAACCATCTTCCCCGAACACCCTCACGTAGAGGGTGGCGTCGCCATCAAACTTGAAGTACAGGGTGCACCACCAGCCCAGGCCGCGTGCGCGGGCAAACGTTTGCCAGCCGCGTGTCAGAGCCCCATTCCCAGAAACGGAGACCTCCAGCGAAGCCCAGGAGGCCCTGCTACAGCAGCCGTCTGCCTGAAGCCAGAAGCCGCACCGAGCGCTGGCCGGCAGCTCATCTACCAAGAAACGGGGGAGCTGGAGCCAGGTGCTGGATGGGTCCGCCGACCACATGACGAACTTCGGCAGCACCTCCGTAGAGCGAAAGCGTGGCCTAGGGGGGCGCACACCCACGACGTGCCCCCCGTCGGCAACCGGGCGCTCACCACCGCGCAGGGAACCGCCTCCATGGCCGCGGGAGGCCACCACGGGGACCGCGGTATACTTGCGAGGGCGGCCTTGGCCGCGCTTGGTCGAGGGGGAGTCAGGCCCTGCCTGGGGGGCCTTTCCTTTCTCCGCGGCCGAGAATCTCTTGGGAGCCATGGGGATGGCGAGTAGCCAAGAAGAAGAAGAGTAGCAGCAAGAAGGGACGGGCTGAAGGAGCTCACGCAGCCCCGTACTTATAGCCGGAGGAGACCAACCGCCGAGCACCACAATCGCAGGTAATCATGACCGGTCTCTATGCATGCAGGGACTTGTCAAGTCGTGCGGCCGTCAAGGCATCATGGGGAAGCGCAGACGCCCACGTCCAGTCAACTGCCACACGGCGCCCAAGGCCGCAGGCTATTGGGGCCCGTGGTGCTTCGTGCTTACCCCTTCGCTTCCCTGCCAGGCCAAGCCCGGGCGCGCCTTGGGCCCGGGGCCTACTGTCGACGTTCTGGGGACGGGGGTCCCCAGACTTGCCTGCCTACGGCCTGCGGCGTGGCTCAAGTGGGGGCCCAGCGCGGCCCATCTTCATCATCTCAAGCTCAAGACCCTCGCGAGGGGCCAAGCCTCGCGGGGCGGATGACAGAAAGCTTCCTCAAAGGCAGCCTCATCAGGCAGGCTCGCGAGGAGGTGGAGAAACCAAGGCAAGGGTACCTCGCGAGGAGCCCGTGACGCAAGCCATGATGATCGAGACCAGGCGGGCGCCCTTCCCGCTCATTATTTGGGGAGAGGCCCAGGGCCTCTATAAATAGAGCTAGCCATTACAAGCAGAGGAAGATGGATCCATCCATCAAAGGAGGGACAGAGAGAGACATCGATCTAAAGAGAGAGAGAGGCGACTGAACTCACCCAAACAGTTCATCACACCAGCTCAAGAACACCTCTCGCGAGGCTGTTCTTCCCTTGTACTGCTCATCATCAGCCCCTGAGGCAATCCACCATGCCACACACTAGAGTAGGGTATTACACCACAACGGTGGCCCAAACTAGTATAAATCTCGTGTCCCTTGTATTGTTCATTGTTTCCAGCTTAGATCACGCGAGGGGATCGGACGTAGATCGGTAGGGGAGAGATCTCCGCGCGCACCCCAGTGTTCGAACCTCAAGGGTCTGCCGGAACCCGAAATCCGACTGTATGTGAGTTCTTTATGACTAGTGTTGAGTCCATGGATTATACACACTCTCACCTTTTCGCCATTGCTAGCCTCTCTTGTACCGCGCAACATTCGCCGATACCATAAACCCACCATATACCTCCCTCAAAACAGCCACCATATCTACCTATTATGGCATTTCCATAGCCATTCCGACATATATTGCCATGCAACTTTCCACCATTCTGTTTATTATGACACGTTCCATCATTGTCATATTGCTTTGCATGATAATGTAGTTGACATCGTATTTGTGGCAAAGCCACCGTTCATCATTTTTTATACATGTCGCTCTTGATTCGTTGCACATCCCCGTACACCGCGGGAGGCATTCACATAGAGTCATATTTTTGTTCTAGTATCGAGTTGTAAGTAAATAGAAGTGTGATGATCTTCATTATTAGAGCATTGTCCCATGTGAGGAAATAAAAAAATAAAAAATAAAGGCCAAATAAAAAAAGAAGGCCCAAAAAAAGAAAAAAAGGAGAGAAAAAGAGAGAAGGGACAATGTTACTATCCTTTTTACCACACTTGTGCTTCAAAGTAGCACCATGATCTTCATGATAGTGAGTCTCCTATAATATCACTTTCATATACTAGTGGGAATTTTTCATTATAGAACTTGGCTTGTATATTCCAACAATGGGCTTCCTCAAAACACCCTAGGTCTTCATGAGCAAGCAAGTTGGATGCACACCCACTTAGTTTCCTTTTTGAGCTTTCATAAACTTATAGCTCTAGTGCATCCGTTGCATGGCAAACCCTACTCACTCACATTGATATCTATTAATGGACATCTCCATAGCCCGTTGATACGCCTAGTTGAGTGAGACTATCTCCTTCTTTTTGTCTTCTCCACAACCACCGTCTATTCCACCTATAGTGCTATGTCCATGGCTCACGCTCATGTATTGCGTGAAAGTTGAAAAGGTTTGAGAACATCAAAAGTATGAAACAATTGCTTGGCTTGTCATTGGGGTTGTGCATGATTTGAATGTTTTGTGTGATGAAGATGGAGCATAGCCAGACTATATGATTTTGTAGGGATAAGCTTTCTTTGGCCATATTATTTTGAGAAGACATAATTATTTGTTAGTATGCTTGAAGTATTATTGTTTTATGTCAATATTAAACTTCTGTTTTGAATCTTACGGATCTGAACATTCATGCCACAATAAACTTGAATTACATGGATAAATATGTTAGGTAGCATTCCACATCAAAAATTCCGTTTTTATCATTTACCTACTCGAGGACGAGTAGGAATTAAGCTTGGGGATGCTTGATGCATCTCCAACGTATCTATAATTTTTTATTGTTCCATGCTATTATATTATCTGTTTTGGATGTTTTATATGCATTAATATGCTATTTTATATTATTTTTGGGACTAACCTATTAACCTAGAGCCCAGTGCCAGTTTCTATTTTTCCTTGTTTTAGAGTTTCGCAGAAAAGGAATACCAAACGGAGTCCAAATGGAATAAACTTTCGCGATGATTTTTCTTGGACCAGAAGACACCCAGGAGACTTGGAGTGCAAGTCAGAAGAGCCACGAGGTGTCCACAAGGGTGGAGGGCGCGCCCCTGACTTTGTTGGCCCCTTGGTGACCCCCTGACCTAGATCTTCCTCCTATATATTCTCAAATACCCCAAAAACTTCTAGGGGAGCCATGAAACCACTTTTCCACCGTCGCAACCTTCTGTACCCATGAGATCCCATCTTGGGGTCGTTTCCGACATCCTACCGGAGGGGGATTCGATCACGAAGGGCTTCTACATCAACACCACTGCCTCTCCAATGAAGCGTGAGTAGTTTACTACAGACCTACAAGTCCATAGCTAGTAGCTAGATGGCTTCTTCTCTCTCTTTTTGATTCTGAATACAAAGTTATCCTCAATGTTCTTGGAGATCTATTCGATGTAATACTCTTTTGCGATGTGTTTGCCGAGATCCGACGAATTGTGGATTTATGATCATCTTATCTATGAATATTATTTGAATCTCCTCTAAATTCTTTTCTGCATGATTTGACATCTTTGCAAGTCTCATCGAACTATCGATTTGGTATGGCCAATTAGATTGGTTTTTCTTGCAATGGGGGAAGTGCTTAGCTTTGGGTTCAATCTTGCGGTGCTCGATCCTAGTGACAGAAGGGGAACCGACATGTATTGTATTGTTGCCACCGAGGATAGAAAGATGGGGTTTTCATCATATTGCTTGAGTTAATTCCTCTACATCATGTCATCTTGCTTAAGGCGTTACTCCGTTCTGTATGAACTTAATACTCTAGATGCATGCTGGATAGCGGTCAATGTGTGGAGTAATAGTAGTAGATGCAGAATTGTTTTGGTCTACTTGACACAGACATGATGCCTATATTTATGATCATTGCCTTAGATATCGTCATAACTTTGCACTTTTCTATCAATTGATCGGCAGTAATTTGTTCACCCACCATAATAATTTCTATCTTGAGAGAAGCCTCTAGTGAAACCTATGGCCCCCGGGTCTATTTTTCATCATATAAGTTTCCGATTTACTTTCTTTGCAATCTTATACTTTCTGTTCCATAAACAAAAAATACCAAAAATATTACTTTACTGTTTATACATCTCTATCAGATCTCACATTGCAAATAACCGTGAAGGGATTGGCAACCCCTTTATCGCGTTGGGTGCAAGTTGGTGTTTGTTTGTGCAGGTATTCGGTGGCTTGCGCATTGTCTCCTACTGGATTGATACCTTGGTTCTCAAAACTGAAGGAAATACTTACTCTACTTTGCTGCATCACCCTTTCCTATTCAAGGGAAAAACAAACGCAAGATAAAGAGGTAGTAGCGACCCGAGCCACGTGCTTCTCGCTGATCTATTTTTCTTTGGCCAGCTCCACACTGACCTTCTCCGCTGCAGCTTTCTGTTGTTCGGCTTTTTGCCAAGCTGTTTTTAATTCCGACCAAAGTTTTTCCAGCTCCACGGGGGCAGCTGCAAACACATCAGAAATGAATTACAACTTATGGTGGGCATTGCAAATTTGCAAAAGCTACAAAGAATTCTGATGCTACCTTCAGCAACCTCCATCTGCTTCTTGAGCAAATCCGCATCCTTCTCGGATCGGTCGAGATTATGGTTCAGCTACAAACATTAGCTTCCTCGGAGGATATCGAGCCCCTGGTCGGCTTCTTCCTTCCGACCAGGGTCCCCGGGGCTACAATATGTTGGCTTCTACTAAACATTCAGTTTTTTGCTAAGACCCCCCAAGTAAGAACTTGGGATCTCACTTGGGGCTCGGGGGCTACTGCAGTTATGTGGTTATTATACTTATCTGCAGTGTTAAAAGTCGTCGGATAAATTTACTTTTTTCGCCTATCACCTCAAAAGGTCCATTATGCGTGTCTAGCTAAGACAGCCCCTCTCATATAATGATATAAAATCTAAAGAAAAGGCCGGGAAAGGTTACCTCAAATCCATGAAAGAGACCCTTGAAGGCCTCCTTGATACCGGCTTCGGCGGACCGGTAGCTCTGCAACTTCGCGCCCAGTAGGATGCGGTGTTCGGCAACAATGGAGGAATCCGTTATGGACACGTCCATCTCTTCTGTCCACCCCGCCAGCGCTTGCCCTAGGGCAGGAGGGGGTGGACGGACCACCTCGGCCCTCCCCGTCATGGGAGCGATGGCCTCCATAGAAGGCTGCCTGAGGTGGTTCCGGGTCTATGGGCGCCGAAGTGGTCGGCTGCCCTAGTCTCTCCCCCTCCGTAGAGGAGGGGATCTTCTCCACGGGATCCTTGGAGGCCGAGGCCATAAGGGCACCGGACCCCTCCCCCCCCCCGTAGCAGTCATGGGCGGGGCCTGTTGGGAAGTTGCCTCACTCAGCCCTTCCCAGGCAGTGGGGGAGGGATGGTGCTCCTTCGAGGTACTCAGAGGAAGGAGCCCGCTTGAGGACTTCACGTCGCTTATATTGGAGCTTTGCGGACTGCAAAAGCAAAGATAAATGATCAACTGAAGAAGTTCATATAGTTACTTATTCACACGGGAAGGAGTCATACCTCCTCGGTGGTGGCCTTGGCCGCTGCGTTTCAACAAGGTCTCCCTCCGTTTTGGAGGAGTTGACCTTAGCTGCGGCCGGGGCCTCGCGGGGCATGACATTGCACTAGTACAACGAGCTGCTATACAAACGGTTTTTAACCCCTTTCCACGACGGCATTTTAAACCATCGCCATGCTAGTGTGTGCGCTAGGGGGGGTCCTTCCCACACGGCCTAGAAACTGTCGGCGAGTAGCAATGCATACATTTTGCTTAACTAAGCGTATGCAATGCCAGCATCTATCCCAAACGTGAGTCTTCAGACAACTGTTTGTGATATGTCAAATATCCAAAATCCTCCATCCTTGCTACTCATTTGTGCTTGCTACCATTGCAGTCGGTATTCTGTGGTGCTATGTTTATGATGCACAACTATCACAAACAGTTCACGATTGTAGAACATGTTTGATAAACAGACAATCACACACATTTACTTTTCCTTGACTGTAAGCAATTCGATGTAAGAGTGCACACAGTTGTCCCTATAAACTGTATGTGAAGCTTGAATATATCCCACATGATTCATCCATCGTACCCACGTCGGACGAAGGCCTATCGCACACGTTCTTCTATGAGCAAACATTTACCATGTGCACGACATCATAAACAATCCATAATTGCCAAGCGTGTGTGATAAGGTGACTTCCACAAACATTTAATAAGAAAGAACTTGTAGCGACCCGACCCGAATGGATCAAAGTATCTGTGCTTAAGTGTCATCCCTGGATCGGTATTGCTGACACACACAGTACTCGAGGATTTATAGCAGAGTTCAATCACACACTTATTACATCAAGTGTCTCAAAAAGAGTACTTATTACAATAATATGGCTAAAGGCCATCTAAATAAGATAACTGCGGAAGCATCAAAGATAAATGAGTCCATCCAACTCCACGGCAAAACTGAGTGCATGACAACGACCTATCACACCTTACTCTTCGTCTGAAAATTCTGCAACATGATACGTTGCACCCGTGTATGTCAACACATGGAATATGCTGGCAAGATAACACTATAGAGCAATGAACAAATAATAGCTATCTCTACATACATATTTGGCTGGTGGAGGCTCTAAGTTTAACATTTGCATAAAGCCAATTTTTCCCTACAACAAAGGAATAGTTTTTATTTAACTACCAAATTTATGTCATTAATGAGAAGGTACCCCCAACTCAAACACAAACTAATAAGTATAACCCAACAAATTAATTGAGTAAAGTGATGAGATCAAACAATAATTCAAGTACCAGATACTCAAGATGTCCATAACCGGGGACACGGCTAATCATGATTAGTTTGTACACTCTGCAGAGGTTTGCGCACTTTTCCCCACAAGACTCGATCTCCTCCGTTGGATTTCGTGCTCTACATGTTGTTTGAGAAACAGATGATCGAGACACAATCTTTTCGAGGAGGTCCCCTTAACCGATAGATAGGCCGGTACACCTACAATTCCCCTACATCTGCTAGCCCATCATGGAAAGGATTCCCATAGCTTACTCAACTATGCCAGAGCCCATAATGGCATGTGGCTATACACGGAAGTTTCTAGCATGAATAATCTTATGATCCCTTTGAGTCTGGGTGGCATTCCATAGGATGATCACACGGGTACCCTGGGATCTCCTAGGACAACACTGGATTCCCCTGGTGCCCACAACCAATCCACCCAGATGTGTATTAAAGTAGCCACCTTAAGTTTCCCTTAGATAATATTACTATCGCAACCTTCATGAATCTCACATACCCAAACCACGTCTATGAGCATAGCAAAGCAGTATGAGCATAACGTATAATACCCGGGGTTGATAAAAGACAATAGGTTCCTACCTCACAAACTACATAACCACACCCAGTTGTTACCAATCCTACTCATGAAATTTTTTTAGGGTTGAGACTAATGCATAAAAACTGGGTAATAAAGAGATATGATCAAAGTATTACTTGCCTTGTTGACGACCAGAAAACCCTAGAGATTCATAGTAGCAAGCCTCGCACTCTAGAAACTCTATCATAAACAAACAATAGCATACATAACCACTCAAGCATAAGATTCAAAGGTAAAATCAAAATAAAAAGATCTAAACAGAAAGTTCAAGTGAAAAACTTCAATTTGCAACAAGAATCAACCGAATCGGAGCTAGGAAACTCAAACTATGATCAAAAGAAGTTCAAATTTAAATCTGCTTGAAACAAATTTTAAATTTTCAAAAACATGTACAAGTTGTTTATCTAGACAGAGGGGGTCAAGACGAAGAATTTGGCGTTGGTTTTGTTGGATTTGGATAAGCGAGCAAAAAGTTATGAGGGTTTAAAGATCAAGCACTAATCTGTAAGAAAACTAATCGAGGATAGGTCCCTGGCTGAAAATAAACTGAAAAAGAAAAATCTAACTAACGAACGTTTGTTAACAGAAACTAACGAACTAAAGCGTTCATTAATAGATCTAAGTGAACGAACGTTTGCTAATTAAACTAACCTAATAAAAATAAACCGATCTAAAAAGAAAAACCGAAAACAAAAAAACGGGGCAGATTTTTCGGCGGTTATACTAGTTCGCAAATAAAAACCGGTAGCGGCGGATCGGGCTCCGGTGGCTGTGGGCGGGGTGGCGCGGCAGGCGGCGCGGCGAACGGCGGCGAGGAGCGGCGCGACAGGTAGCGGCGGTGCGGCGGCTCGGCTGCGGCGGCGGCGACTGCAACGGCTTGGTGGAGGAGAGGGCCGGGGGGTGGCGGCTTATAAGGAGCCCCGAGGGGGTCCGACTTGGGCAGGGGGGCGGCCGGCGGCGTGTGGAGCACGGACTCCGGAGGAGTCCGGCTCAGGCGCGAGGTGGAAGGCGGCGGCGCGGTTTAGGCCGGCTAGGCCTTCGACCCAGTTCGGTCCGAAATTTTTTTTTGAAATAATTTCACCGCAAGGAAAAATCAAAATAAATATCCTAAAATTTTAGAAATAATTTTCACCGTCCTCTCCTAATATTTAGGACAAAGTGAACATTTTTCTGGGCTAAATGCAATTTTTAAAAATGCACATTTTCCCCTAATTTAACCAAATAAAATTCCAAATAAAATTCAAATAAAATATATTTTTATTCAAAATTAAATTTCCAATATTTCCTAGCTGTTTTTTGAAGAAGTTATATTATCTTCTCTCACTATTTGTTTATTTGGAAATAATTGGAAAGATAATTTAAAATAAAAATCACTTTGATCCAATTTTGAAAATTCAAAAATGGATTTTGTGAAAACCTCCAACTCTCTCAAATGGTCCTTGAGTTGCTTAAGGTCTCTAGGATCAAAATGGCCAAATATACAAAATTCAAAATGCACAAATCATGGATGCATATGATGACCTAGTGATTAACATCCAAATTGAAAATTGGGTTGTTATAGAACTATGTGTGTTGTTGTTTTTAATCTCACACATTTTTTCTTGGCTGACCGTGTGTGCAATAGAGATTCATCGCACACATAGTGGATATGAGAAACGTGTCTGATCTTGATGTTTATCAAAGACATTTTGCTTTTGCAAACCGTGTGCAGTGTACTAGCTTGCAGAACATATTTATCCCTCATTTAATCCCTGCATTTAAAAATTATAGGTTTTGAATTTGAAAGTAGTGAAAGTAGGCAATCACTTATTTCATATCGAATCGTGTTTATTACAAATATAGGTTCAAGGACAAATGCATAATTCGATGCTCAGGTACGTATACTGAAGAACTATAGAAGCACCAAGTAAAGAATGATGAGCCACAATTGTACTAAAGACTGTAAAAAGAGAGGCGAAAGACATTCTGGTTGTTGGGGAGGTGAAGTGGAATGCCCATATTGTTCCTCCCTCCATGCGTAATGCACACACGACTCTAGGCCAACCCCTTGTGATGACTGCCCGCCCATCCATCACTGTTTTCATTAGGACTTCTCGATGCTCATTGTAGTCTCGATGAAATGCTTTAACCTTCATTGCATGTCCACCAATCATGTACTTTGTGAGGTAATCTTGAGTAAACTTCTTTGGGATCCACTGCAAACGAAAAAGATTCAGACATTGTTGTCTAACAACTCATTATGGGCAGTAAAAAGAGAAGGCTACAGAGTTCGTTGTTACCATCATACAGGTCATTGTTGTGTTGGATAGAGCGTAAAAAATAATTTGATTGCCACCGTTCGTATCTTTTTACTAATAATCCTTATCAGTTTCCTCACTAGATGTTGGTGCATGAATATCTCATTGCCCCATACGCAAAAATGGTTGATTCATGGATCTTTGTCGAGGACATATATACCTACAAGCAACAAGTCAATATTAGGAACTAAAAATTGTCCAGGCGTGAATCTATATGCACTACATTATGGAACGATGGGCGGGGGGGGGGGAGTACAAGCCGAGGGATGAAACTAATCAACCTCAGCGGAAAATGCTAGTCACTCCCATTGTTTTCCTACATAAGTACATGGAAAGGCATGATACGTACAACAACCTTAACATTAAACAAATATAGCCAAGGTAAACAACATCATCTCCAAATGATAGCTTGAATGTGTTGGTTTCAGCATGTTGTTAAAGCAGATAAAAGATGGAAGGGAATGTTAACTACAACAGGCTTAATAGACACCAAATATTGTAATTCAAACTGGTATTGTTAATAATGAATAGAACATAGCTCATGCTTAAACAACACAATGGATAAATGTGTAAAACGGAAATAAAGGGCATGTAACTACACTAGGCATAACAGGAACCAAATATAGTCGTTCAAACTGGTATTGATGAAATGGAACTGCACAGTTCCGACTTGCACATAATGAACATCACATTGTGAATAACTAAAATAAACAAGGCATATATGATCAGTATAACAACCAGATATAGCCATTGAAAACTGGACAGAGGCTCACTGCAACCAACCGAACAAGCAAATTGATGTAGGGTGGAACCATAATGGCCGATCTTTCATGATTTGGAGGGGAATTCCCGAAGAACATGATGAACAAAAGAGAGGGGAAACACTCAAATCAACGAGATCCGATCACACGTATGCTAAATCCACATGCACAAAGGGGTGACAAAGGTCCAAATCCAACAAAGGAGGATACATGGTAGCTAGTTCATCCCAATCCGTGAGGAAAGAGGTCTTGAATCCACTAGGGTATCTTCCCACAAGGGGTCCTTGAATCCACTTGGGGGATCTTCTCCTAGGAGGCCTTGGTCTCCAATGGAGTAGGGGTACAAGTGGATGAGCAAGTCTCTATCTCCAAAATGAGCTATCACAATGCTAACCATAAAATGGTGGAGGAGAAGGAGTATATATAGTCTAGGGGTGCGAAGGGGTACATGGGCTTCGGCCCAAATCATGCACGCAGGCACTGTTCGGATGATCCAAGCTTCAGATGTTCGGATGATCCGGGTCGGCGTCTGGATGATCCAGCTTTATCGAGGAGGCTGTTGTAGTCTTCGGGTGCATTAGGCGGATCATTCGGGCCAAGGTCCGGATCGTCCGGACGGCGTTCCAGATCGTCCGGGCAAGTCCTGACTTGTCCTTTTTCTTCTCCGTTTTTGCGATTGCTTCTCTCCTTTGATCGTACTTGTTCCTTAGCTTCTCCATGGCTAGTTCCTTGGTACCTAGGTATGAAAAGTGTTTCCGCTTGAGGTAGTAGACATGTCTCGTGTGATTCGAAAGGGAGTTGCGAGAGGAGTGGTATCACCTTGGTCTCAAGAGCTCTTTCACGTGCACGTGTCATGGATCCACTTGGCACTTGGTGAGACGACGGTAGGCCCATGGGAATGACCTGGGATGCTCTGCATCATCTCCCCGCCTTGGGAAAGATCCAACCTCAGATCGAAAACCTCATCACAATGGTATGGAGATAGATCCTTGAAGTTGAAGACGTCGCTCACGTTGTACTTGTTGCGTGGTATGTCGATCTTGTATGCATTGTTGTTGTAGTGGGAAAGAACCTTGAAGGGTCCGTCGGCTCGTGGTAGTAGCTTGGACTTGCGCTCATTGGGGAATTGTTCCTTGCGGAGATGTAGCTGCACAAGATCTCGAATGATGAATATCATGGGTTGCTTGTTGATCTTGATCTTGGTTGCGTGTCGTTGTACTTGGAGTTTGATGGCGTTCCATGTATCTTCATGCACCTTCTTGAGATAGCTCGCTCGTGCACTCATGTCCATATTGATGCGCTCTTGTAGTGGTAGTGATAGAATGCATAATGGGGAGAAAGGATTGAAACCGTAGACGACCTTGAAGGGGGACTTGCCGGTAGTCGAATGTCTTGCACGATTGTAGGCGTACTCGACCATGGGTAAGCACTCCTCCCACTCCTCATTGTTCTTCTTGATTAACATGTGTAGGAGAGTAGATAGCATCCGATTCGTGACCTCCGTTTGGCCATCGGTTTGTGGATGGTATGCCGAAGAGAATAAGAGCTTGATTCCAAGCTTGGCGCAAGTGTCTTCAAAAAGTAGCTAAGGAACTTGATGTCGCGATCCGACAAAATATTCTTGGGCACTCCATGTAGATGCAAAATTTCCCTAGAAAAGAGATTGGCAACATGTGAAGCATCGTCTATCTTGTTGCATGGAATAAAGTTTTCCATCTTAGAGAATCGGTCCACAACAACAAATACCAAATCTTTTCCATTTTGAGTACGTGTCAAACTGATACGTCTCCAATGTATCTATAATTTTTGATTGTTCCATGCTATTATATTATCAATCTTTGATGTTCTATATACATTTACAAGCAAATTTATATCATTTTTGGGGACTAACCTATTAACTTAGTGCCCAGTGCCAGTTGTTGTTTTCTGCTTGTTTTTGACTTTGCAGAATATCAGTACCAAACGGAGTCCAAATGCCATGAAACTTTTTGGAGATTTTTTCTGGCAATAAGAGACCCTAGAATCTTTGGAGGGAACCAGAAGATGAAGGAGCAGCCCAGCACCAGGGCATGCCATGGGCCTCTAGTGCCCCATGGTGGATAGTGGGGTCCACGAGCCTCCTTTTGACCTACCTCCGCCTCTATAAATACTCTAAAATCCCGAAACATACAGGGGAGTGCATGAAATACTTTTTCCACTGCCACAAGTTCCAAAACCATGAGGTCCAATCTAGGGGCCTTTTCCGGCACTCTACCGGAGGGGAAAACGATCACGGAGAGGTTCTTCATCATCCTTCCTACCCCGCCGATGATGCGTGAGTAGTTTACCATGGACCTATTGTTGGGTTTCGTAGTAATTTCAAAAAATTTCCTACGCACACGCAAGATCATGGTGATGCATAGCAACGAGAGGAGGAGAGTGTGATCTACGTACCCTTGTAGATCGACAACGGAAGCGTTAACTTGGTTGATGTAGTCGTACGTCTCCACGGCCCGACCGATCAAGCACCGAAACTACGACACCTCCGAGTTCTAGCACACGTTCAGCTCGATGACGATCCCCGGGCTCCGATCCAGCAAAGCATCGGGGAGGAGTTCCGTCAGCACGACGGCGTGGTGACGATCTTGATGTTCTACCGTCGCAGGGCTTCGCCTAAGCACCGCTACAATATGACCGAGGTGGAATATGGTGGAGGGGGGCACCGCACACGGCTAAGGAACGATCACGAAGATCAACTTGTGTCTATGGGGTGCCCCTTGCCTCAGTATATAAAGGATGGAGGAGGAGGAGGCCGGCCAAGGCAATTGGTGCGGCCAGGATGTGGAGTCCTACTAGGACTCCAAGTCCTAGTAGGAGTCCACCAAGAGGGGAGGAAGGGAGAAGGAAGTGGAGGAGAAGGAGAGGTGGCCGGCCCCCTTTTCCCTAGTCCAATTCGGACCAGAGGGGAGGGGGGCGCAGCAGCCCCTTGGCCCTTTCTCCTCTTCCCACTAAAGCCCATCAAGGCCCATTGCTTCTCCCGTAACTACCCGGTACTCCGAAAAATACCCGAATCACTCGAAACCTTTCCGATGTCCGAATATAGTCGTCCTATATATCGATCTTTACGTCTCGACCATTTTGAGACTCCTCGTCATGTCCCCGATCTCATCCGGGACTCCGAACTCCTTCGGTACATCAAAACTCATAAACTCATAATATAACTGTCATCGAAACCTTAAGCGTGCGGACCCTACGGGTTCGAGAACAATGTAGACATGACCAAGACACGTCTCCGGTCAATAACCAATAGCGGGACCTGGATGCCCATATTGGCTCCTACATATTCTATGAAGATCTTTATCGGTCAGACCGCATAACAACATACGTTGTTCCCTTTGTCATCGGTATGTTACTTGCCCGAGATTCGATCGTCGGTATCCAATACCTAGTTCAATCTCGTTACCGGCAAGTCTCTTTACTCGTTCCAGAATACATCATCCCGCAACTAACTCATTAGTTGCAATGCTTGCAAGGCTTCAGTGATGTGCATTACCGAGAGGGCCCAGAGATACCTCTCCGATGATCGGAGTGACAAATCCCAATCTTGAAATACGCCAACCCAACATGTACCTTTGGAGACACCTGTAGAGCACCTTTATAATCACCCAGTTACATTGTGACGTTTGGTAGCACACAAAGTGTTCCTCCGGCACACGGGAGTTGCATAATCTCATAGTCATAGGAACATGTATAAGTCATGAAGAAAGCAATAGCAACATACTAAACGATCGGGTGCTAAGCTAACGGAATGGGTCATGTCAATTAGATCATTCAACTAATGATGTGATCCCGTTAATCAAATAACAACTCTTTGTCCATGGTTAGGAAACATAACCATCTTTGATTAACGAGCTAGTCAAGTAGAGGCATACTAGTGACACTCTGTTTGTCTATGTATTCACACATGTATTATGTTTCCGGTTAATACAATTCTAGCATGAATAATAAACATTTATCATGATATAAGGAAATAAATAATAACTTTATTATTGCCTCTAGGGCATATTTCCTTCAGTCTCCCACTTGCACTAGAGTCAATAATCTAGATCACATCGCCATGTGATTTAACATCAATAGTTCACATCTTTATGTGATTGGTTCACATCTCCATGTGACTAACACCCAAAGGGTTTACTAGATTCAATAATCTAGTTCACATCGCTATGTGATTAAGACCCAAAAAGTGATCATGTTTTGCTTGTGAGAGAAGTTTAGTCAACGGTCTGCCACATTCAGATCTGCATGTATTTTGCAAATTTCTATGTCAACAATGCTCTGCATGGAGCTACTCTAGCTAATTGCTCCCACTTTCAATATGTATCCAGATTGAGACTTAGAGTCATCTGGATCAGTGTCAAAACTTGCATCGACGTAACCCTTTACGACGAACCTTTTGTCACCTCCGTAATCGAGAAACATATACTTATTCCAGTAAGGATAATTTCGACCGTTATCCATTGATCTACTCCTAGATCACTATTGTACTCCCTCTCTTAACACAGTGTATGGTATACAATAGATCTGGTACACAGCATGGCATACTTTATAGAACCTATGACTGAGGCATAGGGAATGACTTTCATTCTCTTTCTATCTTCTGCCGTGGTCGGGCTTTGAGTCTTACTCAACTTCACACCTTGTAACACAGGCAAGAACTCTTTATTTGACTGCTCCATTTTGAACTACTTCAAAATCTTGTCAAGGTTTGTACTTATTGAAAAAACTTATCAAGCGTCTTGATCTATCTCTATAGATCTTGATGCTCAATATGTAAGCAGCTTCACCGAGGTCTTTCTTTGAAAAACTCCTTTCAAACACTCCTTTATGCTTTGCAGAATAATTCTACATTATTTCCGGTCAACAATATGTCATTCACATATACTTATCAGAAATGCTGTAGTGCTCCCACTCACTTTCTTGTAAATACAGGCTTCACCATAAGTCTGTATAAAACTATATTCTTTGATCAACTTATCAAAGCGTATATTCCAACTCCGAGATTCTTGCACCAGTCCATAGATGGATCGCTGGAGCTAGCATATTTAGTTAACACCTTTAGGATCGACAAAACCTTCTAGTTGCATCGTATACAACTCTTCTTTAGTAAATCCATTAAGGAATGCAGTTTTGTTTACCCATTTGCCAGATTTCATAAAATGCGGCAATTGCTAACATGATTCGGACAGACTTAAGCATAGATACGAGTGAGAAACTCTCATCGTAGTCAACACCTTGAACTTGTCGAAACCCTTTTGCGACAATTCTAGCTTTGTAGATAGTAACACTACTATCAGCGTCCGTCTTCCTCTTGAAGATCCATTTATTTTCTATGGCTTGCCGATCATCGGGCAAGTCAACCAAAGTCCATACTTTGTTCTCATACATGGATCCCATCTCAGATTTCATGGCCTCAAGCCATTTTGCGGAATCTGGGCTCATCATCGCTTCCTCATAGTTCGTAGGTTCGTCATGGTCAAGTAACATGACCTCTAGAATAGGATTACCGTACCACTCTGGTGCGGATCTCGCTCTGGTTTACCTACGAGATTTGGTAGTAACTTGATCTGAAGTTACATGATCATCATCATTAGCTTCCTCACTAATTGGTGTAGTAGTCACAGGAACAGATTTCTCTGATGAACTATTTTCCAATAAGGGAGAAGGTACAATTACCTTATCAAGTTTTCTATTTTCCTCCCACTCACTTCTTTCGAGAGAAACTCCTTCTCTAGAAAGGATCCATTCTTAGCAACGAATGTCTTGCCTTCGGATCTGTGATAGAAGGTGTACCCAACTGTCTCCTTTGGGTATCCTATGAAGACATATTTCTCCGATTTGAGTTTGAGCTTATCGAGATGAAACTTTTTCACATAAGCATCGCAACTCCAAACTTTAAGAAACAACAGCTTAGGTTTCTTGCCAAACCATAGTTCACACGGTGTCGTCTCAACGGATTTAGATGGTGCCCTATTTAACGTGAATGCAGCTGTCTCTAATGCATAACCCCAAAACAATAGTGGTGGATCGTTAAGAGACATCATAGATCGCACTATATCTAATAAAGTACGGTTATGACGTTCGGACACACCATTACACTATGGTGTTCCAGGTGGCGTGAGTAGTGAAACTATTTCACATTGTTTTAATTGAAGGCCAAACTCATAACTCAAATATTTTACCTCTGCGATCATATCGTAGAAACTTTTATTTCTTGTCACGATGATTTTCCACTTCACTCTGAAATTCTTTGAACTGTTCAAATGTTTCAGACTTATGTTTCATCAAGTAGATATCCCCATATCTGCTCAAATCATCTGTGAAGGTCAGAAAATAATGATACCTGCTGCAAGCCTTAATATTCATCGGACCACATACATCAGTATGTATGATTTCCAACAAATCTGTTGCTTGCTTCATTGTTCCGGAGAACGGCGTTTTAGTCATCTTGCCCATAAGGCATGGTTCGCAAGCATCAAGTGATTCATAATCAAGTGATTCCAAAAGCCCATCAGCATGGAGTTTCTTCATGCGCTTTACACCAATATGACCTAAACGGCAGTGCCACAAATAAGTTGCACTATCATTATTAACTTTGCATCTTTTGGTTTCAATATTATGAATATGTGTATCACTATGATCGAGATCCAATGAACTTGTTTCATTGGGTGTATGACCATCAAAGGTTTTATTCATGTAAACAGAACAACAATTATTCTCTGACTTAAATGAATAACCGTATTACAATAAACATGATCAAATCATATTCATGCTCAACGCAAACACCAAATAACACTTATTCAGGTTCAACACTAATCCCGAAAGTAAAGGGGAGTGTGCGATGATGATCATATCAATCTTGGAACTACTTCCAACACACATCGTCACTTCACCCTTAACTAGTCTCTGTTTATTCTGCAACTCTTGTTTCGAGTTACTACTCTTAGCAACTGATCCAGTATCAAATACTAAGGTGTTGCTATAAACACTAGTAAAGTACACATCAATAACATGTATATCAAATATACTTTTGTTCACTTTGCCATCCTTGTTATCCGCCAAATACTTGGGGCAGTTCCGCTTCCAGTGACCAGTCCCTTTGCAGTAGAAGCACTTAGTCTCAGGCTTAGGACCAGACTTGGGCTTCTTCACTTGAGCAGCAACTTGCTTGCCGTTCTTCTTGAAGTTCCCCTTCTTCCCTCTGCCCTTTTCTTGAAACTAGTGGTCTTGTCTACCATCAACACTTGATGTTTTTCTCGATTTCTACCTTCATCAATTTCAGCATTACGAAGAGCTTGGGAATCGTTTCCGTTATCCCTTGCATATTATAGTTCATCACGAAGTTCTACTAACTTGGTGATGGTGACTAGAGAATTCTGTCAATCACTATTTTATCTGGAAGATTAACTCCCACTTGATTCAAGCGATTGTAGTACCCAGACAATCTGAGCACATGCTCACTGCTTGAGCGATTCTCCTCCATCTTTTAGCTATAGAACTTGTTGGAGACTTCATATCTCTCAACTCGGGTATTTGCTTGAAATATTAACTTCAACTCCAGGAACATCTCATATGGTCCATGACGTTCAAAACGTCTTTGAAGTCCCGATTCTAAGCCATTAAGCATGGTGCACTAAACTATCAAGTAGTCATCATATTGAGCTAGCCAAACGTTCATAACGTCTGCATCTGCTCCTGCAATAGGTCCGTCACCTAGCGGTGCATCAAGGACATAATTCTTCTGTGCAGCAATGAGGATAAACCTCAGATCACGGATCCAATCCGCATCTTTGCTACTAACATCTTTCAACACAATTTTCCCTAGGAACATATCAAAATCAACACAGGGAAGCAACAACGCGAGCTATTGATCTACAACATGATTTTAAAAATACTACCAGGACTAAGTTCATGATAAATTTAAGTTCAATTAATCATATTACTTAAGAACTCCCACTTAGACAGACATCCCTCTAATCCTCTAAGTGATCACGTGATCCAAATCAACTAAACCATGTCCGATCATCACGTAAGATGGAGTAGTTTCAATGGTGAACATCACTATGTTGATCATATCTACTATATGATTCACGCTCGACCTTTCGGTCTCCGTGTTCCGAGGCCATATCTGTATATGCTTGGCTCGTCAAGTATAACCTGAGTATTCCGCGTGTGCAACTGTTTTGCACCCGTTGTATTTGAACGTAGAGCCTATCACACCCGATCATCACGTGGTGTCTCAGCATGAAGAACTTTCGCAACGGTGCATACTCAGGGAGAACACTTCTTGATAATTAGTGAGAGATCGTCTTATAATGCTACCGTCAATCAAAGCAAGATAAGATGCATAAAAGATAAACATCACATGCAATCAAAATATGTGACATGATATGGCCATTATCATCTTGTGCCTTTGATCTCCATCTCCAAAGCATCGTCATGATTTCCATCGTCACCGGCATGACACTATGATCTCCATCATCTTGATCTATATCAATATGTCGTCACATGGTCGTCTCGCCAACTATTGCTCTTGCAAGTATTGCTATCGCATAGCGATAAAGTAAAGCAATTATTTGGCGCTTGCATCTTATGCAACAAAGAGACAACCATAAGGCTTTTGCCAGTTGCCGATAACTTCAACAAAACATGATCATCTCATACAACAACTTATAACTCATCACGTTTTGACCATATCACATCACAACATGCCCTGCAAAAACAAGTTAGACATCCTCTACTTTGTTGTTGCAAGTTTTACGTGGCTGCTACGGGCTTAAGCAAGAACCAATCTTACCTACGCATCAAAACCACAACGATAGTTTGTCAAGTTGGTGTTGTTTTAACCTTCGCAAGGACCGGGCGTAGCCACACTCGGTTCAACTAAAGTTGGAGAAACTGACACCAGCCAGCCACCTGTGTGCAAAGCACGGCGGTAGAACCAGTCTCGCGTAAGCGTACGCGTAATGTCGGTCTGGGCCACTTCGTCCAACAATACCGCCGAACCAAAGTATGACATGCTGGTAAGCAGTATGACTTATATCGCCCACAACTCACTTGTGTTCTACTCGTGCATATAACATCAAACCATAAAAACCTAGGCTCTGATACCACTGTTGGGTTTCATAGTAATTTCAAAAAAATTCCTACGCACACGCAAGATCATGGTGATGCATAGCAACAAGAGGAGGAGAGTGTGATCTACGTACCCTTGTAGATCGACAACGGAAGCGTTAACTTGGTTGATGTAGTCGTACGTCTCCACGGCCCGACCGATCAAGCACCGAAACTATGGCACCTCCGAGTTCTAGCACACGTTCAGCTCGATGACGATCCCCGGGCTCCGATCCAGCAAAGCGTCGGGGAGGAGTTCCGTCAGCACGACGGCGTGGTGACGATCTTGATGTTCTACCGTCGCAGGGCTTCGCCTAAGCACCGCTACAATATGACCGAGGTGGAATATGGTGGAGGGGGGCACCGCACACGGCTAAGGAACGATCACGAAGATCAACTTGTGTCTATGGGGTGCCCCTTGCCTCAGTATATAAAGGATGGAGGAGGAGGAGGCCGGCCAAGGCAATTGGTGCGGCCAGGATGTGGAGTCCTACTAGGACTCCAAGTCCTAGTAGGAGTCCACCAAGAGGGGAGGAAGGGAGAAGGAAGTGGAGGAGAAGGAGAGGTGGCCGGCCCCCTTTTCCCTAGTCCAATTCGGACCAGAGGGGAGGGGGGGCGCAGCAGCCCCTTGGCCCTTTCTCCTCTTCCCACTAAAGCCCATCAAGGCCCATTGCTTCTCCCGTAACTACCCGGTACTCCGAAAAATACCCGAATCACTCGGAACCTTTCCGATGTCTGAATATAGTCGTCCAATATATCGATCTTTACGTCTCGACCATTTCGAGACTCCTCGTCATGTCCCCGATCTCATCCGGGACTCCGAACTCCTTCGGTACATCAAAACTCATAAACTCATAATATAAGTGTCATCGAAACCTTAAGCGTGCGGACCCTACGGGTTCGAGAACAATGTAGACATGACCGAGACACGTCTTCGGTCAATAACCAATAGCGGCACCTGGATGCCCATATTGGCTCCTACATATTCTACGAAGATCTTTATCGGTCAGACCGCATAACAACATACGTTGTTCCCTTTGTCATCGGTATGTTACTTGCCCGAGATTCGATCGTCGGTATCCAATACCTAGTTCAATCTCGTTACCGGCAAGTCTCTTTACTCGTTCCGTAATACATCATCCCACAACTAACTCATTAGTTGCAATGCTTGCAAGGCTTCAGTGATGTGCATTACCGAGAGGGCCCAGAGATACCTCTCCCACGATCGGAGTGACAAATCCCAATCTTGAAATACGCCAACCCAACATGTACCTTTGGAGACACCTGTAGAGCACCTTTATAATCACCCAGTTACGTTGTGACGTTTGGTAGCACACAAAGTGTTCCTCCGGCACACGGGAGTTGCATAATCTCATAGTCATAGGAACATGTATAAGTCATGAAGAAAGCAATAGCAACATACTAAACGATCGGGTGCTAAGCTAATGGAATGGGTCATGTCAATCAGATCATTCAACTAATGATGTGATCCCGTTAATCAAATAACAACTCTTTGTCCATGGTTAGGAAACATAAACATCTTTGATTAACGAGCTAGTCAAGTAGAGGCATACTAGTGACACTCTGTTTGTCTATGTATTCACACATGTATTATGTTTCCGGTTAATACAATTCTAGCATGAATAATAAACATTTATCATGATATAAGGAAATAAATAGTAACTTTATTATTGCCTCTAGGGCATATTTCCTTCACCTATGGGTCCATAGTTAGTAGCTAGATGGCTCCTTCTCTCTTTTTGATCTTCACCAATGATCTCCTCGGTGTTCTTGGAGATCTATTTGATGTAATGACTTTTTGTGGTGTGTTTGTTGGGATCCGATGAATTATGAGTTTATGATTAGATCTATCCATGAATATTATTTGAGTTTTCTCTGAACTCTTTTATGCATGATTATTATAGCCTCGTATTTCTTCCCCAATTTATTGGTTTGGTTTGGCCAACTACATTGATTTATCTTGCCGTGGGAATGGGTGCTTTGTGACGGGTTCGATCTTGCGGTGCTCAATCTCAGTGACAGAAAGAGACATGACACACATGTATCGTTGCTATTAAGGGTACTAAGATGGGATTTATTTCATCTATGAGTTTATCTTGTCTACATCATGTCATCTTGCTTAAGGCGTTACTCCGTTATTTCATGAACTTAATACACTAGATGCATGCTGGATAGCGGTCGATGTGTGGAGTAATAGTAGTAGATGCAGAATCGTTTGGGTCTACTGATAACCCACAAGTATAGCGGATCGCAACAATTTTCGAGGGTAGAGTATTCAACCCAAATTTATTGATTCGACACAAGGGGAGCCAAAGAATATTCACGAGTATTAGCAACTGAGTCGTCAATTCAACCACACCTGAAAGACTTAATATCTGCAGCAAAATACTTAGTAGCAAAGTAGTATGGAAGTAACGGCAACAGTGGCAAAAGTAACAGTAGAAGTTTTGTCGCAATTGTAACAGCAGTAGCAATGAAAGTAACTTAGCAAAGATCAATATGTAAAAGCTCATAGGCAATGGATCGGCAATGATAATTGTGGTGGATGATATTCGTCATTTAGCAGTCATAACCTAGGGTGACACAAAACTAGCTCCAATTCATCGATATAATGTAGGCACGTATCTCGTATATAGTCATACGTGCTTATGGAAAAGAACTTGCATGACATCTTTTGTCCTACCCTCCTGTGGCAGCAGGGTCCTAATGGAAACTAAGGGATATTAAGTCCTTTTACTAGAGAACCGGAACAAAGCATTAGCACTTAGTGAACACATGAGCTCCTCAAACTACGGGAATCACCGGAAAGAATCCCGATTATTGTCACCTTGGGGTATGCGGATCATAATTCGCAATAGGTGTCTACAACTTGCAAGATAGGATCAAGAACACAAATATATTCATGAAAACATAATAGGTTCAGGTCTGCAATCATGGCACTTGGGCCCTAGTGACAAGCATTAAGCATAGCAAAGTCATAGCAACATAAATCTCAGAACATAGTGGATACTAGGGATCAAACCCTAACAAAACTAACTCGATTACATGATAAATCTCATCCAACCCATCACCGTCCAACAAGCCTACGATGGAATTACTTACGCACTGCAGTGAGTATCATGAAATTGGTGATGGAGGAAGGTTGGTGATCATGATGGCGACGAATCCCCCTCTCCGGAGCCCCGAACGGACTCCAAATCAACCCTCCCGATGAAGAACAAGAGGCGGCGGCTTCATATCAAAAAATGCGATGAATCCTTCTCTCTGATTTTTTTCTCTGTGAATAGGTACTTATAGAGTTGGAATTAGGGTCGGAGGAGCTCCAGGGGGGCCACAAGCCCACAGGGCGTGCCCCAGGGCTCGTGGCCTCTGCGTGGCCCCCTCTAGTTGATTCTTGCGCCAATATTTTTTATATATTCCAAAAATATTCTTCGTAATTTTTTAGGTCACTCCGAGAACTTTTATTTCTGCACAAAAATAACACCATGGCAATTTTGCTGAAAACAACGTTAGTCTGGGTTAGTTCCATTCAAATCATGCAAGTTAGAGTCCAAAATAAGGGGAAGAGAGTTTGGGAAAGTAGATACGATGGAGACGTATCATCTACTAATCTTGGACGTGATGCCTATATACATGATCATTGCCCTGGATATCGTCATAACTATTTGATTTTCTGTCAAATGCCCAACAGTAATTTGTCTACCCACCGTATGCTATTTTCTCGAGAGAAGCTTCTAGTGAAAACTATGGCCCCCAGGTCAATTTTCTATCATATATTAAAAACAAAAAATACCTTGCTGCAGTTTTCTTTTATTTATTTTAATTTGTATTTTTGTCAAATCTATCAATCAAAAACTATATATTTTAATCTTGCTCATAACCATTGAGGATTGACAACCCCTCTACGCGTTGGGTTGCAATTATTTGTTGTTTGTGTGCAGGTGTTGTTTACATAGTGTTGCTTGGTTCTCCTACTGGATTGATAACCTTGGTTTCGTAACTGAGGGAAATACTTATCTCTATTGTACTTCATCATCCTCTCCTCTTTAGGGAAATCCCAACGCAGGTCACAAGTAGCAGGAAGAATTTCTGGTGCCGTTGCTGGGGAGACAACATCAACATCTATCAAGTACCTAAGCATAAACTTTCATCTCCTTGCATTTACATTATTTGCCATTTGCCTCTCGTTTTCATCTCCCTCACTTCTAAAACTTTTTATCAAAAAAAACACAAAAATGTTTTACTTTGTTGCTTTGCTTGTTTGTTTCCTTGATTGTATGTTTATTGAAAATCAGAAAACAAAAAAGCTTACTGATGTAGGGTGGAACCCTAGGGGCGATCTTTCACGATTTGGATGGGGATTCCTGGAGAACACGATGAACACACAAGGGAAAACACGAGGGGAAACGAGAGGAAATACTCAAATTGACTTGATCCAATCACACATGTGCTAGATCCACATACATAAAGGGGGTAGAAAGGTCCAAATCCAACAAAGTGGAATACAAATGAACTAGTTCATCTCCATGAAGGAGGTCTTGAATCCTTGGAGTATCTTCCCTAGACGGGGTCCTGAATCCACTAGGGATCTTCTCACATGGAGGCCTTGAACTCCATGGGGTGCTCTCTCTCTCAAGAGTAGAGTAGGTAGGAGCAAAGCTCACATACAAATGAGCTATCACTTTGCTTCCCTAATTCGGAGCTAGGAGACGAGTACTTACAGTCCAGGGGGTAAGTTGGGGGTTACACAGGTCATTGCCCTTTCACTGCGCGCAAGCAGGCCGGTTGTACCAGTCACACAAGCAGTTGTACCGCTTGGGTGATTGTACCACTTTCCTGGAGGTGTTCGTGGCGGTAGGGACCGGTTGTATGTATAGGTGGTAGGACTAGTTGTACCGGCTAGGCTGACGCTGGGGGAACAACTGGGGTGGTACCGGTCTTGCACCGCTCGATTACAGAACGCGGAGTGGTAGTTGGGCGGTTGTACTAGTGGACCGGTAATTGGGCGGTTGTACCTCTATCTCTGCGCTCAGAAGATTCCTCTTCTTCCTTCTCTTCCAGGCTTCCCTCGTGGATGGTGTAGTTGTACTCTTGTGTTTAGATTCCTCCTCATCATCCATGAATCTCCAACAATACCTATGTCTGCATACGAGAGGAGTGTCAAGTATTATACCATCCTCGAAGTGGTCAAGTGAGCACGTGTAAAGGAGATGATTCGCCTTTATGTATGTGAAGTAGATGTCGCACGTGTCACTTGCCAAACGGACTCTTGACATGGCAATGTCCATAGGATGCTCCGCGTCACTTATGGACCCTCATCCACTTGCTAATCTTTTTAAAAGATCCAATTATGATGAACCAGCTGCTAGTGAGTTGAGTGCACTAGATTATCTTTATGAAGTTTTGCTTGAAATTCTTGAATCTGAAAATTGTGATGAAGTCTTAAAAGAAGAAATTTATAAAGTGACTCATTATAGCTCCTTGAATGAAAAGCATGATTGCAATGATGCTATTATAAATTTCATTAATGTCAATTGTGTTAATAATATGCAAAATCCCAAGCGTGGGGATGCTAATTTTGCTATGTCTACTACTTATTGCAATGATCATGATTGGGGTGATAATGCTTCTTATGATTCTAAAAATTTATTTAAGCCTCATGATGAATATGTCATTGATAATTATATTTGCAATAATATTGAAAGTGGGATAGGAAGAGTGTCAACTTTAGGTAAAATAATCCCACATATTTGGACAGTGTTCAATCTTATGAATTTTTTTTGAAAGTGGTTTTGGAGAGGTCATGACTTCAGTTGATGTTAATCCACTATCTTGGAAGATTATAAAACTTTTATGCATGTGGATCATGAAGAGAAAATTTCGTATGATAGCTATATTGTTGAATTTGATAATGATCCTGCATGTAATTATTACAAGAGATGAAAATATGGTTGTAGGAATCTTCATGTTACTAAATATTACCTCTCTTCATATTGTGATTGCTATTTCTTCTTTCTTCTTCTTTGCATATGCTAGATATTGCTTATATTGATAATTTGTTTTCCTATAAAATGCCTATGCATAGGAAGTATGTTAGACTTAAATGTGTTGGTCACATGTTTATTGATGCTCTCTTTGTGTTTCAATTATTATCTTTCATGTGAGCATCGATAAAATCTCATGCCTAGCTAAGAGGCTTTAAAGAAAAGCGATTGTTGGGAGACAACCCAATATTTTTCTTTTCTGTTTTTATGTGAGCATACAATTATGCTACTGTTATAATTGTGGTTTAGTGTTTTAATTAGTGTTTGAGCCAAGTAAAGCCTTTGTGATGATTTGGGTGATAGTTGCTTTGATTCTCTGCATTAACAGAAACTTTTGCGTCGAGTAGCAGAATTGTTAAATTTTGGTGGATAGTTATAAAATTCTGAATTTTTTACACATGATTGATATACAAATTTCCCACGTTGTCCTAATTTTTCAGAATGTTTGGAGTTACAAAAGTATGGTCAAAGTTCAGATTACTACAGACTATTTTTGTTTTGAAAGATTCTATTTTCGTTGCATTGTGTGCTTATTTTGATGAATCTATGGATTGTATCGGGGGGTATAAGCCATGGTAAAGTTAGAATATAGTAGGTATAATGCAATAACAAAATATGAATGGGTTTGAAACAGTACCTAAGGTGGTGATTTGCTTTATTATGCTAACGGATCTCATGAAGGTTTTGTTAAGTTCTGTGTGATTGAAGTTTTCAAGTTTTGGGTGAGATCACGATGGATGAAGGAATAAGGAGTGGCAAGAGCCTAAGCTTGGGGATGCCCGAGGCACCACAAGGTAATATTCAAGGACTCCGAAGCAACTAAGCTTGGGGATGCCCTGGAAGGGATCCCCTCTTTCTTCTAACAACATCGGTAATTTTACTTGGAGCTATATTTTTATTCGTCAAATATCATGAGTTTTTCTTGGAACATCTTGTATTACATGAGTCTTGGCTTTGTTTTGCTTTTTAGCTTGTCACAATCATCCTTGATGAACACACTTGTTTGAGAGAGCCACACGCAAATCATGATTTGTTAGAATACTCTATGTGCTTCACTTAAATCTTTTGAGCTAGGCAGTTGCTCTAGTACTTCACTTATATCTTTTTGAGCACAGCGGTGGTTAAATTTTAAAGAAATAAACTCTCATGCTTCACTTATATTATTTTGAGAGTTGGAAAATTTTAAAGAAATATGCTCTCATGCTTCACTTATATTATTTCAAGAGTTGAATATTTTTGAAGAAATATTTATGCTCTCATGCTTCACTTAGATCTTTTTGAGAGTTAAGAATATAGTAATGGTAATTTGCACGAGATATGAATTTGGTCCCTGTCGTGGAATTGTCATGGCAGATGTCCTAGTGTGAGGACTTAGTCGTGAGGCCAACACATCTATGTGGTAGCTTGAGAGGGGTTGATCGGGATGAGAGACGCGAGGCGGATCAACACACAAGACAAGGATTCAGATAGCTTCGGGCCCAGGGAAACATCATCCGGTAATAACCCTACATGCTGTTTTGGGTTAGGTCTCATTATACTCATGATGGAATCACCGCATAAGCCGGCTCCCCCTTTGTGTCTAGCCCTAGCGATTGTTTCTTCTCCCCTTCTTGGGGTGCCCTGCCCCTCCTTATATATGTTGAAGGGGCGAGTTACATGACTAGTCCTTGTTGGATTAGAATTACTCTATTACAAGTGGAGTCCTAGTATTGCTTCCTTTGTAGGAGAATATTCCTTGTGCTTTCCTCATAAACCGGCCCTACCATTAACATGAACCGGCCTTCTGGGCCTCGGTCCTTGTCATCCGTCTGACCCACCCGCCGGATCACCAGTGAGTCATAATGTTCATGCGGGTTGCTTGTAAACCTCCAAGTTAGGGCGGGTCGCCAGTGAAACACCAAGTGTCAGCCGGGTCCCAAGTAAACCGCCAAGTCCGGCCGGGTGTCAAGTAAACCGCCAAGTCCGGCCGGGTCATACCGCGGGGTATATCCCCGACATTAGCCCCCAGTTTAATTTGGCTTTATCCATGTGAAACTGATCTGCAACATAAACACAAGAACAAATTTGGCGGGTTGTGCTTCGGGTTAAATATTCTTATAAACCAGCACTTGATCATCCTTAAGTCCTTGTCATTTCTTCCTTGTAAAAAATCCGAGTCAATAGACCAGCTTCATAATCAATTTACTTGCAGAAGATATTTTGTAAATAAAGAATCCATTTGAATCGGCCTTCAATGCTCTGATTTGACAAAAATATTGGTCTTCAAATATTCAACTGATATTCAGCCGGTTTGAAAATGTAGAACTTGCCGATTTATCATTGCCAAAATTGCCGGGTTATAAAAATTGATGATCCCGGGTCATGACCGTTTATAGACGCCGGGTTATGATTGTTGCCAACGCCGGGTCACATAATTAATCTTCCTGATTTGCCCAAAACTGAGAATTTGAAGATGTTCCTCCTTTGTATGGATATACCTGTAGCCCCCAAGGGCCGGGTCATTATGCAATAATGAGCAGGTACTTTGTAGATATGATCATGTGGACTTGGACAGTAACGTGTAGCCCCCAAGGGCCGGCTCAGTAAGATAACACTGAGCTGGGACTTTAGATATACTTCATTGAAAATAGCATCATATGATGTAGCCTCCATCGCAGGGCTTGAACCCATGTCCACAAGGTTAAGAGCGTTGTGATTTACCAACTTAGCAATGGACCCTTCAATATAATGGATTTAACTTGTGTACCTTGAATTTTTAACAGGAGCAATTGGTAGCCCCCAAGTACCGGCTCATTATAATGTGATGAGTCGGGTCTTCAATAAGGTGATGAAAAAAATGACTTTGCATTAGCCCCAAGTGCCATGGTGCATGCTGGCAGTGACATGGGACTTGTATATTTGATGTAATCTCAATTTGAATAATGTAGCCCCCAAGTGCCGGGTTGTAAGCCTGCAGCAACTCGGGACTATTCCTGCAATTGTGGAATAAATCATATCCATTGATAATATGATAGTCATTGCGCTAAAGCGACTTTGAAAACCTTAATCATAATACTGGTTATTGATAACCATAATAAAATCCATCCATGTTGGCTATTTGAAGATTTGAATAATATAACTTGGTTTGAAAACCAATTCCTGCCGTATAAACCGGTATATCCGTGCCCATATGATACATGCTATGATGTTGTGATGATGATGCAATGTATGACGCAATATATGATGATGTATGTGTATGATCAAGAGGGTTTAAGCTATGGTTCAGATATGACCAGAGCCCCCAAGTAGTCATAATTGTGGCATTGCGCCGATCAAGAGGTGTAGATATGGTTCGAATACGACCAAGCCCCCAAGTGATTTCCCTAGTGCCCTTATGCCTATCAAGAGGTGTAACTATGGTTCGAACCCATAGCCCCCAAGTGATTTCCCTGGTGGCCTTAAGCCTATCAAGAGGTGTAGCTATGGTTCGGATACGACCAAGCCCCCAAGTGATTTCCCTGGTGGCCTTAAGCCTATCAAGAGGTGTAGCTATGGTTCGGATATGACCAAGCCCCCAAATGATTTCCCTGGTGGCCTTAAGCCTATCAAGAGGTGTAGCTATGGTTCGGATACGACCAAGCCCCCAAATGATTTCCCTGGTGGCCCTTATCACTACTAGGGAAAAGCTTATAGACAGACGCTTACTAGTAGCAAGGGATTATAACCCTCGCTACTGCTACTTACTAGTAGCGCGGGTTTTTAACCCTTGCTACTACTAACTTGATACTAGTAGCGCGGGTTTTTAACCCTTGCTACTACTAAGCGGTCTCTACCGTGCCCTCCCGGGACATGCCATAGTAGTAGCGAGGGGTACAAACCCGCGCTACTACTAAGTTGATAGTTGTAGCGCGGTTTTACACCCCTCGCTACTACTAAGTACGAGGTAGGTGAAATCCCCGTATCCTCAG
The DNA here is from genome assembly GCF_056163025.1 of Triticum urartu. Lineage (NCBI taxonomy): Eukaryota > Viridiplantae > Streptophyta > Magnoliopsida > Poales > Poaceae > Triticum > Triticum urartu. The sequence goes on from NC_141877.1 coordinate 312,441,092, forward strand.
CCGAATCCCTCCTCTATCCCTCACTTTTCCCCTCTCTCACTTTCCTTATCTCTCCCTCATACTCCAGCGGTGGCCGCCGCTGGTACACTCTACTTTCTTCGCCCCCTCCCTCTCCGAGATCCCTTCGGTGGGCGGTCGCCGGAGCTCCTTGCCGCCGCCAATATGCGGAAGCGCGACCACGACATCCTCCTCCTCGCCGCCTTCACCGTATTTTTCTTACTCTAGGTCAGCCCTCCTCCCCTCCCCCTCTCTGATTTGATCCGGAACGCTAGCTGACCCATCCCCCTCCTCCTCCGGCAGCACGAGGGCCACTTCTCGTTCCGGAAGACGTGGACCGCCTCCTGCCGCCGCTCGTCGCCGACCTCAACGGCGACGCCCGCCGCGAGGTGTTGCTCCCCACGCATGATGCCAAGATGCAGGTCCTCCAGCTCCTGGCCCACGCCGGGCTGGCCTCCGCGGCCACCCTCGACGGCTTCCACGAGGCACGCGTCATGGACGAGATCTCCCTGCTCCGGGCCAACGTGCGCGCATCATGGGGTCGAGATTTTTTTTTTGGTTTTTCAAATTAATAGTAGTAGCGCGGGTCACAGACACGCGCTACTACTAACACACGTACTAGTAGCGCGGGATGCACCGCGCTACTACTACTAGTTAGCTGTAGCGCCGTAGTAGTAGCGCAGGCACCCGCGCTACTACTAGCTTTTAACCCGCGCTACTACTAGGCTTTTTCCTAGTAGTGTATGCCTATCAAGAGGTGTGACTATGGTTCGAACTTAGCCCCCAAGTTATATTGTGAGTTGTGCTCAAGGGATACCCATGTTTGAGCTGTGTTTTGCAGCAGACTCTCTTTGGCCCCTTATGATAATATTGGCTTGATAGCTGGATTACCGAAGTAACCAGAGCTGTGCTCATGATAATATTGGCTTGATAGCCGGAATCGGGAGGGTAGTAACGCTATGTTCTCTTTGGTGAGTACACCTATATTTGAACAGGAAGCCCCCAAATGATATTGTGAGCTGTGCTCAAGGGGCACCTATGTTTGAGCTATGCTCTTGCAACAGACTTTCTTTGGTTCCTTTAATTTTTTCTGAGAACTCGAACTTGCGAGAGATTATTCTTCTGAACCGGAAATTCTTAAACCGGATATTGAAAGCTTCAAAGCTTTGTGGGAGACAGCTTTTCCTTGAACCGTATTTTAAACCGGAATCATTCTCTTTAAGCTGGAAATTTTCTAACGATCTTTAAATTTGCACCAATACGGCGGCTTAGGGTCCTGCATTAGATAACTTTGCAAGCCAGAGTAATTGCTCTTTTTAAAGAAAGCAATATATAATATAAAAATATACTGGATGGATTTCACCTGATATGTCAGGCCAGTTAATATCCACCGCGGGGTTGATGATCACCATGGTGAATCTGACGTCAATCACGGCCGAGTCGGCCGTGGGAGTATATAAATGAATCAGTCATGACGTTATAAATCGATGCGGACGAGTAAGTTGTCCTCCGCGTTGTAAACGGGTGCGGACGCATGAACCGACCGTCCGTTCATCGGGTAATGTGACACGGAGGAAAACGTCGTTGTAGAACGTTGCCAGTGCGTGCTATATCCCCGCAGTAGAACAATAATTTCACTAATTTTGTTTTGTCGGATGAATGCAAATGCTGGTGACATATAATACTGAATAGTATATGCACATTGAGCTCCGCTAATGTGATGTAGCATAACATCCGTGACCCTCTGTTGTAATCTTTTTTTAGCAGCAGGTCGACGAGGCCCCAGGCGGGTCAACAACGGAGGCGGGTAGCTCAATGCAGAGACAGCAGCCGGCTTAGCGTCAGAAATGGCGGCTTATCATCAGTGGCATGAGGCAGCCGGGCGGTTTATGGCGAAAATGGGGCGCCGGCGACTCGGCAAAACGGTGACGGCGACTTGATCCGGAGGCGGTTTAGATGCGACTCCAACCAGCGACCCAAAAAGCAAGGCCGCAAGGGCGGCTCAATGACTCGAGCAGAAGTGGCTGACAAAGGTAACTCCGGTGGTCGACGGCCCGACGCGGCGGTCGAGGCGGCTTGCAGGCGGAGAAAAACAGAAGGCGGAACCGTGGCGGCTCAGTGGCGGGAGGGTGGCCCGTCCTCGGACGCGACGTGATGAAGCGGCGACTCGGCGGCGGTTTAGCACCTCAGGCAGCTCATGCCCTTGCTTGAAATAGGCGCGTACGATAGTGGTTCAACGCGGCGACTCAGGGTCACGGGCGTGAGCTCACGCGAGGGCGGCTCGGAGGCCAGTGGCGGTTCACCATAACAGAGGCAACACGGAGGCGCGGCTCGGGGTGCAGCAGTGGCGGGTCACAACAGCGAAGATAGGAGAACCGGCTGGGGTTAACCAGAATAAGCCACGGCGGGTCTCGGTGGTGACGTGTAAGACCCGGTCGGCGGCTCAATGCAATGGCGAGGTGAGCTCGAAGCGGAGGTGTTGCCGGCGAAACTGGGGCATGAGCGTGACCCGCCGTTGCGGTGAGGCAGAAGAAATCAGCGCGTGAGGCGTGGAACCCACAGCGGCGTAGGCAAACGCGACCCGGCACTGTAACTCATGCAGAAGCAGAGAGGCGTCGGCGTGGGCGACTCGTCCAATGGCAGCGAAAAACGGAGACGAAAACGACGCAGCAGCGGGTGGCTCGGGCCAGTGGTCGCTCCAAAGTGGCTCTACTCAGTTGCGGGGCAGAGCGAGGAGGAGAGCCGCTGTAATGAACCGGTGACGTTAGACTTGAAAACGCTCGGTCCGAAGTGAGCGACAGGGCGAGGCCGTGAAGGCAAGATTGGTTCCCATCGTCTGACTTTGCTAATCCTGGTGTTCTGTCTTTACTTGCATATTAACCTCAACCTCTAGTACCGGGACGGATTGTCTGACCATATGAGAGCTTCAGTCTTTCTTGATAGTATATATTTTAGGGTGTGTTTAGGACTCATCTAGATGTGACATAACTATGTCACATCTAAGATGACATCATCAATTATTTGTATTGTCTTTGTTTGTCTTTTCTGGTATCTTTTGTTTGTTGTCTGTCATGATCGTTAACGTCCAGCCTAATAAAATCTTATTCTGCCACCATCGTTAGTCGAGCCCAACACTGCTATGTAGCTCACGTCTTCCACTTGGGCCGCTCTAGTTTTTCTTTCTTTTGAGTTTTTTTAGGTGTTTTTCTCTTGCGAGTTTGGGCAGCTCTAGTTAGGCAGGTCCATATCTACTACCTAGAGCGCTTGTGTTGTGTCTATTGAAAAACAAGGTATCACACTAACCTCAAGAAAAAATAGGTGTCCTGCAAATAGCATTTACGCAAGTACTAAATATACTCTTTTTTTTGAAACGTGTAAGTGCTTTTGGGGTAAAATACTAACATTTTTCAAGTAAATATCTTACTAAAAGTTGATGAATTTAAATATTATCCACTAATTTGAAAAAATGTTCGTGAACTGGAGAATAGAAAAAAATGTTCCTGATTTAAAAAACTCATTTTTTTAAATGTTCACAAGTTCCAAAATATTTGTGATTCCGAAAAAATAGTGAGTTCAGTTTTTTTATGGATTCAAAAAATGGTCGTGAATTTGAAAACAATGTTCATCTATTCAAAAAAATGTCCCCTAGATCCTAAATATTTATGAAATAAAAAAGTTATTCATGAATAAGAGAAATATGTTCACAAGTTCAAAAATACTCACATGTTTGAAAAATGTCCGATTATATGAAAAGTGCAAAAACTGCAAAAAGAACATCCCATGCTAAAAAGTAAACTCAAACAAAAAAACATCCTCACACACACCTATTTTTCGACGCTTCCTCCCTCCCCCTCCCCCCCCCCCCCCCCGCGTCCATGGTGCAAGTTGATGCTTGACTTGCACCTGGGTCTTGGGGTAGCTACAACCACAGAGAGAGCCTTAGTTGACTGTCGAGGATTGTAGTTGCAACTGGGTAATTACAACTACAAAAAAAGTGTCGGTTGCATGTCAGGAGTTGACTTGTAATTGAGGCAGCTACAACCTACGAAAAAGCCTAGTTGCATGTCGATAGTTGACATGCAACTGGGTCGGGGGCCCCGGCTGCAACTACAACCTATGGAAAAGCCCAATTAACAAGTCGAGTCTTGATTTGCAACCGGGGCAACTACAAAACCTTTGCCCACGTTGCGAGTCGAGGGTGGATTTGCAACTGGGACAACTACACAAAACTACCATTCCAGTTGCGAGTCGAGGATGCACTTGCAACTAGAAAAACAAACGGCTGAGTTGTGTGTCGAAGGGTGGACTTGCAACAGGGACAACAACAAAACTATGGGCCTAGTTGCGAGCCGAGGGTGAACTTGCAACCGAGACAACTACAATACTACGAGCCCAATTGCGAGTCAAGGGTGGACTGCAATTGGGTTGAAATAAACAACATGCCTAGTTTAGTTTAAAAAACTATTATACAATAATTATGATTAAAAATAGTTGACGAAAAAATAAAAAATATATGACAATGGTTAAAAACCAATTTGAAAAAGGACCCCAATTGCGAGTTGGTGTTTACTAGCAAAAATGTGACACCAACAAACTAAAAAAGGTCCTAGTTTTATGTTTCGAGTTGCAAGTCAACCATTGACTCCCATACATACGCCCACACCCTAGTTTGCGAGCCGATGGTCGACATGCAACTGGGGCCACTACAAAAAAGATGCCTCTTAGTTGCGAGTCGATGGTTGACTTACAACTAGGGCAAGTACAAAAAAGTACGACGCATCCTAGTTGCGAGTTGATGGTTGACTTGCAACTAGCCCCCTACAGAGATACGTCCCCCTCCCCCCCCCCCCCCCGTGGTTGTGACTCGATGGTTAACTTGCAACTAGGCCCCTACAAACATACGCCCCCGTAGTTGCGAGTCGATGGTTGACATGCAACTCGAGCCCCTACAAACATACGCCCCCTAGTTGGGAGTTGATGGTTGACTTGCAATCGAACCCCTACAAACATACGTCCCCCTAGTTGCGAGTCGATGGTTGCGTTGCAACTAGGCCCCCAAAAAACATTCGTCCCCCATTGAGAGTCAATGGTTTAGTTGCAATTGGGGCAACTACAAAAAAGTACGATGTGCCCCAGTTTTGAGTTGATGGTTTACTTGCAACTAGGCCCCTACAAACATACGTCCCCTAGTTGCAAGTCAACGATTGACATGCAACTAGGTCTGGCCGGTACAAAAAAGAGTATGATGCGTCCCAATTGCAAGTTGATGGTTGACTTGCAACTAGGCCCCTACAAACATACGCCCACCCCCTAGCTATGAGTCAATAGTTGACTTGCAACTAGGCCCCTACAAACATACACCCCCTAGTTGCAAGTCGATGGTAGACTTGCAACTGAGCCCCTACAAACATATGTCCCCCTAGTTGTGAGTCGATGGTTGAGTTACAACTGGGGCCCCCAACAAACATACGTCCCCCCGTTGAGAGTCGATGGTTGACTTGCAACTGGGGCAACTACAAAATGTACGACACGTCCTAGTTGCGAGTTGATGGTTGACTTGCAACTGGGCCCTTACAAACATACACCCCCTAGTTGCAAGTTAATGGTTGACATACAACTGGGTCCAGTAAAAAAAGTATGATGCGTCCCAATTGCGAGTCATGGTTAACTTGCAATTGGGCCCCTACAAACATACGTCCCCCTAGTTGCGAGTCGATGGTTGTCTTGCAACTGGGATCCTACAAACATACGCCCCTAGTTCCAAGTCAATGATTGACTTGCAACTGCCCCCCACCCATACAAACATACGCCCCACGACTGTGAGTCGATGGTTGACTTGCAACTGGGGCAACTAGAAAAATGTACGACTTGTCCCAGTTGCGAGTCGATGGTTGACTTGTAACTAGGCCCCTACAAACATGCGTCCTCCTGGTTGCAAGTCAATGGTTGACATGCAACTGGGTCCAGTACAAAAAAGTCTGATGCGTCCTAGTTGCGAGTCGGTGGTTGACTTGCAACTGGGCCCCTACAAACATATGTCCAACCCTAGTTATGAGTCGATGGTTGACATGCAACTGGACCCCTACAAACACACGTCCGCCTCCTAGTTGCAGGTCGATGGTTGACTGGCAACAAACATACACCTCCTAGTTGCGAGTCGATGCTTGACTTGCAACTAGGGCAACTACAAAAAGTATGACGCGTCCCAGTTGCGAGTCGATGGTTGACTTGCAACTGGGCCCCTACAACATACGCCACCCTTAGTTGCGAGTCGATAGCTAAAATGCAACTGCCCCCCCCCCTCAAAAAACACACACACCACCCCATAGTTGCGACTCGATAGTTGACTTGCAACTGGGGCCCCTACAAAAAGCGGACGCCACCCATAGTTGCAAGTTGATGGTTGACTTGTAACTGTTCCCGTACACACACACACACACACACACACACACACACCTCTAGTTTGCGAGTTGATAGCGGGAGCCCCGACAAACACACTCCCCACCCCTAGTTGTGAGTCGATGGTAGACTTGCAACTGAGGCCCCTACAATAACACACAACCCCCTAGTTAAGGGTCGATGGTTGACATGTAACTGCCCCCCCCCCTACAAAAAATAGATACTCCCCCCTCCAGTTGCGAGTCGATGGTTGACTTGCAACCGCCCCCCTACAAACACACTCCCCACCTAGTTGCGAGTCAACGGTAGATTTGCAACTAAGACAAAAATAGGTCGGGCCCAGTTATGTGTCAAGGGCAAGTCAGAGCTTCTCTCTTGACATCAAACTTAAAATAAAATAGAAAATAGGCATCGACAAGCGACATAGCATGTCTCTTCGACTTCAACAACGCGGGCCAGCTAAAATGAGCCATAGAGTGCACTGACAAAATTTGACAAAAAAACACAAACGTGCGACAGGAACAACCAACAAGTGGGCAAAAAAAACAAGGCATCACAAGAATACATTGACACGAAATTGCGAGTTTATAGTGCACAGAGAAAATGAACAAAAATAAACAGCCCCCCCCCCCCGTCCAACGATGACATATATGAGCCCATGTGAAAAGAAACGCGAGAACTGACCGACACAAAACAAATGGGGCAAAAGAACGAGCTGACATGGGCGCGCATGAATGAGTTTGCGTGGACATTAAAGCAAACAAATTAAATGGTTATATACTTATTAGACGAGACATCACTATGATTTAGCAAATCCGAAAAGAAAAAAATCTAGTTTACTCTTCCCTAACTAAACAGCTGAACCGAAAACAAAATAAAAAACATGGAATAAAAAGACACATGGCCCTTCACAAAAAAAATATAGACCACATAAAAAACCCAATACACAATAAAAACGGCCCACTAAAAATTCATATGTCAATTCTTCATAAGGAACAAACAGAAAATGTGACACAACGAGAAATTAGCATGACACTTTTTTTAAATAACGAGCGTGTATCTAACAGTATACGAGTTACATGACATTTTGAACTATCAGCTAGATGAGAGTCAATAAAACCAATCCGAAACCGGACTCCCATATCGCGCCGCCGAAAACGGCCCAACAAAAGACACACGGCAAACAGGTCGACAAGTAGACATTCCATAGACGATGCGACACGAACGTGCGCGACAAAATGAACCCGCAATAAACATTTGCAGAACATTTAATGTTAAAAGATGGGAGAGTGGAAAAGGTTCATGAATTTAAACAAATAAATATATAAGAAATAAAGTGAAATAAAATAGAAAAAGAAATGATAATTTTTTTAAATCATGCAATTAAAATAGTTTATAATTTAAAGCAAATAATTAAATAGAAAAAATAAAAGAAAAAAGAAACACAAACAAACAAAAAAGCAAGTACAGGGTGTGGCATGGAAGTGTGCAAAAATAAGAAGAAAAAAACTTGGACTGAGTTGTAGCACAGACTTGAAAAGGAAATGCAAAACGCAGCTGGCCGCCGAACAAACGAAAGCCCACAATAAAAAGGCCCCAGGCCTAGACACGAGGGTGTACAACCCTGAGCGGACAAGCCAACAAAAAAAGCCCAGACTCGGGAGACACATCGACAAGGACAAGAACGACAGGTTATTTATCAGCACAAATCTTATAGCAAGTTTGATCATGTGGTCATGAACTTAGATGTGAGATAACTATATATCATCTAGATGTGACTTAGCCAATCCGTATTTTTTATCTATGAATTTGCAAAGGCAATTCCGATCTGGTCACTTCCCCATGTAGCAGTTTTGGCCAATAAAAAATTTGGAGTTGTAGATCAACCTGACCATTACGTGGCAGAGTACTAATTGAACTATTATGATTGCTACTGTTGTCTTGTACGAACAGAGGTGTCTTCCCATTGTTTTGAGGACACCGCATCTAGTCCGATTCCTTTGTGCATGTGCCTCTTGATTGGTCGACCAGAAGAAAACAAGGATTCCGACGATTCGACCGCTTGGTCTCGGCGACTTGCAGCAGTAAACAAACCACAACCCAAACCCTAATTTCTCTTGAACTTTGAATGGGACTTGATCCGACCGCGCGCCTTCGAGACAATGTAAATATTTCTGCAATGATTCTTCTTCACCCAAAAATTTGTGAATTTCTCGATCCCTGATAAAGATCCCTTCAAGAACTCAACACCACCATGAGAAAGCCCCACGGTGGGCGCCAACTGTCATGGAATTGTCACGGCAGATGTCCTAGTGTGAGGACTTAGTCGTGGGGCTAACACATCTATGTGGTAGCTTGAGAGGGGTTGATCGGGATGAGAGACGCGAGGCGGGTCAACACATAAGACAAGGATTTAGACAGCTTCGGGCCCCGGGAAACATCATCCGGTAATAACCCTACATGTTGTTTGGGGCTCGGTCTCATTATACTCATGGTGGAATCGCCGCATAAACCGGCTCCCCCTTTGTGTCTAGCCCTAGCGATTGTTTTTTCTCCCCTTCTTGGGGTGCCCTACCCCTCCTTATATATGTTGAAGGGGTGGGTTACATGACTAGTCCTAGTTGGATTAGGATTACTCTATTACAAGTGGAGTCCTAGTCTTGCTTCCTTTGTAGGAGAATATTCCTTGTGCTTTCCTCATAAACCGGCCCTACCATTAACATGAACAGGCCTTTTGGGCCTTGGTCCTTATCATCCATCTGACCCGCCTGCCGGATCACCAGCGAGTCATAATGTTCAGCCGGGTTGCTTGTAAACCGCCAAGTCAGGGCGGGTCGCCAATGAAACACCAAGTGTCAGTCGGGTCTCAAGTAAACTGCCAAGTCCGGTCGGGTCATACCGCGGGGTATATCCCCGACAGTCCCAATGTGATAGATATCCAAGGGGGTATAATAAAAACTTTCATGAAGATCATATTGTAAACTTGATTCCTTGCAACAGTTTTTGCGATATGGAGATAGTGATATGTGAGTCATGTTGATGAGTAATTCTGCTTTAGTAAGAATACTAGTGTTAAGGTTTTTGATTCCCTATGCATGCATGTAAAGTCAATAGTTATGCAATGAAATTATATCCTACTTGTGGTCCATTATTCGGTGTTAATTATGTTCAATGCGCATTTATGACCGTTTTTCTTTTTTGGTTGGTTGCTTCTCAATCTATTTTCTAGCCTTCACTTATACTAAGCATGAATACTGATTGTGCATCTAACTCCTTAAAATGAAAGTTGTGCCAAATGAGTCCATCGTACCTACCTATATGCGGTATTTCCATGCGGTTCCAAGTAAATTTGTATGTGCCAACTCTAATTTTTAAAATGAATTTCCATTTTGTGTGCACGTACTTCTCAAGAAGCGGCAGGGGGTGGCTAATATTTTCCACGCTAGGTATTTTGTTCTCACGATGAGTGTTTATTCACTTGTCATTGCATGAGAGTGTGGCAGGTAATAGGGATGTCCAGTCCTGAAATGAAAAAAATATTGTGATAATAAATTCCTTGGAAATAGTTGGTATGGAATGCACCCATGGATATGGCTAGCCATGGATTGTGAAAGAATGGTGGAAAGGAAGTAAACTTTACTTTTTGTGTGGGAACCGCCTATAATTTGTCTAGAATGGAAGATATTGGAATTCTCGGTCGTTTTCGTTGACAGGAAAAGCATGCCTCTCAAAATATTTTTATCTCTCAATTTAAGCTATGAGCTCTGGCACCTCTACAAATCTCTGCTTCCCTCTGTGAAGGGCCTAGCTATTTACTTTTATCCAATTTTTTAATTTTGAATGTCCATCTTCTCTTACAAAGCACCAACTAGGGAACACTATTATCATACTTGTGTATTGGATGTAGTTAATATTTGAGTGTGTTTCATGAATGGATCAATTATTGAGCATAATGGGCTAGGGATAACTTCTTTTAGCATTGATATTTTTAAAGACATAGTTGCTTGTTGATGTGCTTGAGTATTGATGTCTTCATGTCAAATTATAGACTATTGCTTTGAATCATTCGAGTCCAAATGTCCATGCTACAAAGAAAATAATATATGATGAATATGTTAGGTAGTATTCCACATCAAAAATTCTGTTTTTATCATTTACCTACTCGAGGACGAGCATGAATTAAGCTTGGGGATGCTTGATACGTCTCCAACGTATCTATAACTTTTTTTGTTCCATACTATTATATTACCAATCTTGGATGTCTTATATATATATATATATATATTTACACTGGTACAGCGAGCTGCTATACAAATGGTTTTTAACCCCTTTCCGCGATGACATTTTAAACCGTCGCTGATACGTCAATTTTGCATCATGCTTTTATATTGATATTTATTGCATTATGGGCTGTTATTTCACATTATAGCACAATACTTATGCCTTTTATTATTTTACAAGGTTTACATGAAGAGGTAGAATGCCGGCGGCAGGAATTCTAGACTGGAAAAGGAGCAAGTCTTAGAGACCTATTCTCCACAACTCCAAAAGTCCTGAAACTTCACGGAGAATTATTTTGGAATATATAAAAAATATTGGGCGAAGAAAGCACCTGAGGGGACCCACCAGGCAGCCAAAAGGGTGGGGGCGCACCCAGGGACCCTGCCTTGTCGTCCACCTAGTAGGCCCCTGGTGCCCATCTTTTGCTATATGAAGTGTTTTTAACTGGAAAAAATCAAGAGGAAGCTTTCGGGACAAAGCGCTGCCGTCTCGAGGCAGAACTTGGGTAGAATCAATCTAAGGCTCTGGCGGAGCTGTTCTGCCGGGGAAACTTCCCTCCCGGAGGGGGAAATTGAAGCCATCGTCATCACCAATGATCCTCTCATCGAGAGGGGGTCAATCTCCATCTACATATTCACCAGCACCAACTCCTCTCAAACCCTAGTTCATCTCTTGTATCTGATCTTTGTCTCAAAACCTCAGATTGGTACATGTAGGTTGCTAGTAGTGTTGATTACGCCTTGTAGTTGATGCTAGTGGGTTTATTCGGTGGAAGATCATATGTTCAGATCCATAATGATAATTATTACTCCTCTGATTATGAACATGAATATGCTTTGTGAGTAGTTACATTTGTTCGTAAGGACATGGGAGAAGTCTTGTTATAAGTAATCATGTGAATTTGGTATTCGTCCGATATTTTGATGAGATGTATGTTGTATTTTCTCTAGTGGTGTTATGTGAACATCGACTACATGACATTTTACCATGATTTGGGCCTAGGGAAGGCATTGGGAAGTAATAAGTAGATGATGGGTTGCTAGAGTGACAGAAGCTTAAACCCTAGTTTATGTGTTGCTTCGTAAGGGGCTGATTTGGATCCACATGTTTCATGCTATGGTTAGATTTATCTTAATTCTTCTTTCATAGTTGCGGATGCTTGCGAGAGGGGTTAATCATAAGTGGGAGGATTTTCCAAGAAAGGACAGCACCCAAGCATCGGTCCACCCACATATCAAATTATCAAAGTAACGAATGCGAATCATATGGGCATGATGAAAACTAGCTTGACAGTAATTCCCATGTGTCCCCGGGAGTGCTTTGCTTTATATAAGAGTTCGTCTAGGCTTGTTCTTTGCTACAAAGGATTGGGCAACCTTGCTGGACCTTAGTTACTTTTGTTACTTGTTACCCGTTACGAATTATCTTATCCCACAACTATCTGCTACCGATAATTTCAGTGCTTGTAGAGAATACCTTACTGAAAACCGCTTGTCATTTCCTTCTGCTCCTTGTTGGGTTCGACGCTCTTACTTATCTAAAGGACTACGATAGATCCCCTATACTTGTGGGTCATCAAGACTCTTTTCTGGCGCCGTTGCCGAGGAGTGAGGCGCCTTTCGTAAGTGGAATTTGGTAAGGAAACATTTATATAGTGTGCTGAAATTTACTGTCACTTGTTACTATGGAAAATAATTCTTTGAGGAGTTTGTTCGGGGTATATTCACCCCGACCGGAATAGCAAAGAGTTGTCCCTCAATCTACCACACCTGCTGAAAATATTTATTATGAAATTCCTTCGGGTATGATAGAGAAACTGCTAGCTAATCCTTATACAGTAGATGGAACATTACATCCTGATATGCATCTAATCTATGTGGATGAAGTTTGTGGATTATTTAAGCTTGCAGGTTTGCCCAAGGATGAAGTCAAGAAGAAAGTCATCCCTTTATCTTTGAAGGAGAAGGCATTGACATGGTATAGGCTATGCGATGATATTGGGACTTGGTACTACAATTGATTGAAATTGGAATTTCATTAGAAGTTTTATCCTATGCATCTAGTTCATCGTGATCGGAATTATATTTATAATTTTTGGCCTCGTGAATGAGAAAGTATTCCTCAAGCTTGGGGGAGGCATGAGTCAATGTTATATTCATGCCCGAATCATGAGCTCTCAAGAAAATTATTATTCGGAATTTTTATGCTCTGCTTTCTCGTAATGACCAATCCATGCTCGATACTTCTTGTATTGGTTCTTTTAGGAAGAAGACTATTGAATTCAAATGGGATTTATTGGAAAGAATTATATGCAAATCTAAAGATTGGGAACTTGACGAAGGTAAGGAGTTAGGTATAAACCTTAAGTTTGATTGTGTTAAATCTTTTATGGATACTGTCATGGGATTGTCACGGCAGATGTCCTAGTGTGAGGACTTAGTCGTGGAGCCATCGCAACGTAGTTAGCTTAAAGGGGTTAAAGCGGACAAAGGACACAAGGAGTTATACTAGTTCGGCCCCATGCGGTGAAGGTAAAGCCTACTCCAGTTATGATGGGATTGCTAGGGTTTCGATGACCAGGGAGCGAATCCGCTTTGCCTGGCTCTCGAGTTGTTGTTTCTTATCCTTGAACCACCGCCGGGTCGTCCCTTTATATACACAAGTCCACCCCCCGGTGGTTTACAGAATCCCGGCCAGCTCATAAACATGTCCGACTCGGTTTCTATCCTTTCCTATCTTACAACACAAGTTACACGCCTTATGGCGGTTTATGTCTACGGGCCCTAATTCGCCTTTGGGCCCTGGGCTTTTAAATCTCTTATAGTAAAGCGCCATGGTCCTTGTCTTCATGGGCTTCAATATGGATAACTCCTTATGGGTATAACCCGGCCCCTCCTGGGTGGTTTATACTCAGTAGTTATATCTCCAACATTAGGCCCCAGATTGATTTGAACCTGTTCATGTCAATCTTCGACACTTAGAAAAACTCCCTCTTCAGTACCTTCGAGTAAACCTTGTAACCCGCCATGACGTCATCTTCCAGTGATTACAATAAACCGCCATGGGTCACCTATTCATTAAAAACCCATATATACCTTACTTTTATTAACGAGCCTTCGAAAATCGAGGCAACAGCTCTGGGACATATCCATTTGTTGGGCTTCCTCGATTCCCACGCCTGTCGCTTATCCCTTCATCTTATAAATAGGGCTGAGGGTCCCTTTATTTTTCTCCCCTTGCCCCTTCATCTTTCTTCCTCCTCGCGTCGCCTTAGCACTCGAGCACTGCCGCTGCCGTCGACCTTCTCATCTGCCCCAACAACGGCCGCCGCATCAACTTGATTCGACCAGAGAACTGCGGCGCCTTTCCGCTTTTCAACATCTTCGGTGAGTTCTTATTTTCTTTCCTCTGTAGATCCATTTAGGGTTCGCACAGGCTCATGGAAGCTTTGCGGTGTTCTTCCCTTGTTCTTCATTATAGCATGTATGATACACTCTTGTGCGGTAGCCATGATAGTCCCTCTTTTGGCATCAGATCATCTCCTTCGTGTAGAAAGACTCGATCTGGAACTTCATGAACTGCTCAAGCACCAAATTTTAGGTCTAAATATTTTCTTTTTCCTGACATGCGGTAGATATTAAATTCTAATGTGAAACTGTGAAACTTGTTATTCTCCACTTAGTCATTTTTCGGCTTCAGATTTATATTCTGATTCTCCATGTAGGCAGTTTATCTTTTAGAAAATAACCTGCCATATACCATTAGTCCCCTTGTAAACCGCCAATCGCTTTATCCTTTATACTAGCATGAACCTCCGGTTTAACAATTCTTGCATGCTGGAAAACCTTTTGTCTAAGAAATGGCCAAGACCTTCTATGCTTGTAACTGGGTTCCATCCCAGATTAAGGAAGAAGATCTGAAAGGATGTGTTATCACTGGCGCTTTGCCAAAGCAGAATGAAATCCATTGGCGAGCCCCTGGTCCGGAAAATCCTCCTACACCCAAGGATGGTGAGATAGTGGTTTTTTTGATCATCTGAGCCGTGGTTTCAAACCTCCCGGGTCAAAAAAATTCCGTGATGTGCTTGCTAGCTTCCAGATCGACCCTCAAGATATTGGACCTAACTCGGTATCCAATATTTGTAATTTTCAAGTGTTCTGCGAGGCTTACCTGCAAGAAGAACCAACTGTTGAATTTTTCAGGGACTTTTTCTACTTAAACCACCGCACCGAATTTGTAGATGGGACCGATATTGAACTTGGCGGCGTTTCAATTCAAAAAAGGAAAGATCTCAGCTTCCCTCACGCCAAGCATCATAGTCATCCCAAGGATTGGAACCAGACTTGGTTCTATATCAAAGATACTTCCCCTGAAGATGAGAATCCTCTGCCGGGTTATTGTCCTCACCGGCTTACCAACACACATCCATTTCCGCAAAGGTTAACTGCCAAGGAACGGGCCAAATATGCACCACAACTCTCCAAGCTCAGAGCCTTTATGGCTAATGGTTTAACAGGAGTTGACTTTGTTCGTTGCTGGATATCTTGGAGTATTTTGCCTTTAAGACGTCACCCCGGTTTAGAGTACACATGGAACTCAAAAGATCCTCAATGGCACACTGACATTCAGTTGACTGATGTTGAAGTCACCGAAGCTGTTAAAAAGATACTGGATGAATCGGTGCCTGTCTGCAGCAAAACAGGGCTAAGTCCCTTCTGTGTTTTGAATAAACCGCCAGCTGTAAGAATTTCCTAACTACTGTTTGTACCTGACATTCTTAACTGTTTCTTATAACCTTTTTCAATATTTGGCAGGGCGATGATTCGTTCTGGAAGAATAAACTCAGGATAAACCAGCAAAGACGCCTCGTCCCAAGATAAAGGTTGTCAAAAAACCTGCTAAGAAGAAAACAGCTGAATCCAACGGGCTGAACCTCGACGAGGATCTTGATAATCCGGACTCAGAGGTAGAACTTGATTCTCTTGGTTCATTTTTCATACACCTCATTGACAATGACCCTTATCAGGAGGACGCTGAAGCTAGCCGGGCTGAAGATGTAGAGGTAAATATTCTTTCCTCCGGTTCAGATCCTCAGCCAACACCGAAAATCCGTTAAGCAATCCGAAAAGTAAAATTTGCACACCCTCTAGCTTATCTGGATCCCAACTTTCTTTTGAAGAAACAGCAGCATGAAGCTCACTGCACAACCCGGCACAGCGGCCAAGTAGTTACTTCAGCCGGTTTACCGAACACGCCAACCCGGAAACATCGATTAGAGGTCTCATATATTTATGATTTCTTATCCCAATGCGGGTTATTTCAGGCAACCTCTTAATTCGTCTGACTCAAACTATCAGGGAACACCTCATTCATCATCCGGCGAGTCAACGGCCACACAACTCCCTCCTCTCAAGACTGTTCCTGGGTGGGCACTTTTGAACTTAACTCTTGACACTTTATACTGCTTTGCTATGCTAACCTTTTATGTTTGTTCCTTTTAGTGCCAAGGCCAGAGCCAGCAAAAAGGCCAAACTGAATACACCGACTGATGATAACCTGGCGTCTGAATGGGAGAAGACCCCTGAACCACTGGATCCAAATGCTGATGCTATCTTAGATGATTCAGCGCCTCAAGTTCAGGATACTATTGTTGAACCGGTGGAGACAGATCCAATGAGCTAGGCTGCTGAACCGCCAAGCCCGGCCAGAGCTGCAAATGAACCGCCAAGCCAAGCCAAAGCAGCTGATGAACCGCCAAATCCAGCGGCTGCAGACCAATCAGATGATGTCATTGTCACTGGCATCGGCCACACCACCCCTGGCAATCCTATCGCTTTATCAAAGCATAGTGCCAAGGAAGAGTTTTCTGCTATGGATAAGGGCAAGCGGAAAACAGATTTATCCAGCTATGCCCACCTCAATGCCCAAGAGATTCATTCCGGCTTCTTGAACCACATGTATACCAGCCACGACTATGAAGCCGGTTTAGTAGGCCTAACGAAGGAGTGATATGAGGTAAACACTGTTAACTCTTCATAATTGTTTCTCTTGTTCAACTTCTAATATTAACTCCAGCAGCCCCCAAGGGTCTGTTTATGATATCAACATGAACCGGGACTTTGTAATACTTCAACTTTGCCTACGTAGCCCCCAAGGGCCGGTTTATCGTTACATGATGAACCGGGACTTCAAAGTATGAATCTTGCAATTTTTGCTTGTGTAGTTCCCAGGGAACGGTTTATACCTTTAGGATAATCAGTACATTTCTGTCATAAATCTTCTAAAACGCTTGATAACCATCTGTGTAAATCGATTGATGAAGAAGAATCCATACTTGTGTCTTGAGCAAATATACATTAGCCCCCAAGTGCCAAGTGTATAACTTGTTATGTGCTTGAGACTTGAAAATGTCAGTTGATAAAAGCCTTATGCGTTAGCCCCCAAGTGCCAAGTGTATAACCTGTTATGTGCTTGGGACTTCAAATATGCACTACTAACTCCTTCCATGTCGCTTGCAGGCCGATCTGAGCCAAAAAGAATCTCAAATCCTTGACCTTCAGGAAAACATTAAGTCCCAGCAGGCAGAAACTTCCAAAGCTACAGAGGAGCTGACTGGCGCTTTAATAGCCATGGAACAACTAAAAGAAGGCTTTAAAAGCGAACGGGCAGGATGGGAGGCTGAAAAAGCAATTCTGCTAAAGCGGGCGGAGGACGATGAAACAAATCTTAAACCGGTAGCAGAGGAATTGTCTGGCTTGAAGTGGCAAATCAATGCATTGACCACTGCTGTGTTTGGTAAGTACCCTTATGATAAGCTTCAGCATGTATTATCCCATAAACTGCCGGTTTATCAATATATTCAATGATGCAGGATCTCGCATTACCCACCTGGGCTCACATATGCAGAAGAAGCTGGAGGCTGCCTATACTCTTATAGAGCAATTATATACCGGAGCAGAACGGATCATTTGCACTGCCGCTCATAACAAACTGCCCCCGAACCTTATCAAGGAAACACTAGAAAAGTTGTCAATGCTGCATGCCTGGTTGGACGAGTTAAAAAGATCAGCTGCAAGAGCAGGTGCTCTGACTGCACTAATCCGGGCTAAGGCCTGGATACCAGATCTTGACTTGGCTGACATAGGACGCGGCTATCCGAGCATAAAGGAAGACGGGTCAGAGTTTGATAATGACGATCTTCAAGCTTCGACAAAGGAAATGCACCCATTAGCGAGCAAATTGGCCAAAGAAATAGATATTTCACACTATCAGTCGGTTTATGATGCTGAGAACAAATGACTTCCTGCGCCAACTCATGATGTGGAAGATCTTATCCCGCCAATCCATAAGCATACTTATGCACCTGACGTTGACCCCTCCACCCTTATAAGCAACGAGGTTGTATTCGGGGCCCTAACTGGAATCGACTGGACCACCATTGACTTCCAGCCGCTGGGTGGAGAGGAGGAGGATGAACCGGCGCAGGATGACCCGCAGCCGTCAAGCCAGCCTGTTGAAGAGTCATGATCCGGAGGCCGGTTTAATCTTCTGCATACTGCAATACTTGCTGAAAACAATCATCCTTTTGGGCATAAAAATGCCTTGTAATAGGCTAGTTAAAACACTTGGTCTGCTATGCCATCGTGCATATTCACTTTGCATGATAGTGTTAATCCATCATGATTTATGTTATGTCTGCTTATGATCCTTAGCAGCTTTATTTGACCTGTTTCTGCATATAACAAGTTGAAAGTGTCATGGCGGTTTATCGCCGGACGGGTCATAATGCTCAACATATAACCCGGGTTTATAACCAGGCTGTAGTGAATGACAATCAAATATGAAATATATCATACCTGTGATATTGAATCACATCGTTGGCTCACCAATGTTCTGTAGTAAGGGTGATAACCCAAATCTTGAGTACTGATAACTCCTCCCTGTTTTGCCGGTTTATAATAAAGCCGGACCGGGTTGTAATAAACACCGGTTTATTCATATATCATACTGGCAACTTGTAGTCAAAGCCAGACCGGGTCAATCAACACCGGTTTATATCTAATTGTATACTGATGACTTATAATTGACAGCGAAGCCGGATCAATAGATACCAGCAATATTCTCAATTTGTTCAGCCGACTTATAGTCAACAGCCAGGCCGGGTCAATGAACACCGGTTTAGTATAAAACTCATCAAAAGAAATATCAAAAAGAGAGATTTCAGAAGAAAAAATATATAAAAAGGGCGAGGCTTTTCATGGGCTGCCAGGCCACTGAGTTAACCATTTTACAAAGCCTTTATAAGATGGACCTCACATCAACCAATCGTCATTTTAACTAAGACAAGTTCAGGGTCTTTATAAGATTGACTTGTCAAACGTTCGACGGGTCTACCAGGATTACCTGGGCGGAGTGGCCTACTTAAAAAAGGCAGGATAACCCGGGGTTTTAGGTGAATACACCTGGCTTCCAAGCCTGGCTTTTATAGCCTATTACAAGGTTATAGACTCTTGATTCTTATAGAAGCAAAGAGCCCCCTAGTAATATTTTAAGTTGTGCTCAATGGGTGCCTATGTTTGAGTTGTGCTTTGCAACAGACTCTCTTTGGCTCCTTTTGACCTTGGGTGGCAAGCCCCCAAGTGTTTTTTATGTATGGCTTATGAGCCGGATCAATGCGTAATTAGAACTCCGTTTTATAAACAGAAGCCCCCATGTAACCAAAAACCTTTCAAGGAATAACAGCAAAGGCCCCGCTTTAGCAGGGATGCCGGTTTATTATATTGATATAATATATACATTGTCAATAATATGTGCATAAGAGGAGCCTATGGCTCAGGTGTAGTAAGGCCGAAGATGAGCTATATTCCACGGCCAGTGGGTCTCCTCCTCCGATTTACGTGAATCTTTATGCTCTCGAACATCGATAAGGTAGTATGACCCGTTGTTCAGATTCTTGCTGACCACGAAGGGTCCTTCCCAAGGTGGGGATAACTTGTGCATATCAGTCGGATCTTGGATGAGCCGGAGCACCAGATCCCCTTCTTGAAACGTTCTGGTTTTAACCCAACGACTGTGATAATGACATAGATCTTGCTGATAAATCGCCGAACGTGCTACCGCAATATCATGCTCCTCATCTAACAGGTCAAGTGCTTCCCGACGTGCCTTCTCATTGTCGGCTTCAACATAAGCCGCCACACAGGGTGAGTCATGACGGATGTCCCTAGGGAGTACTGCCTCTGCTCCGTAAACCATGAAGAAAGGCGTATAACCCGTAGATCTATTGAGCGTGGTATTGATGCTCCATAACACAGAAGGTAACTCCTCCACCCAACAACCCGGCGTCCGCTTTAAAGGAACCATAAGCCGGGGCTTGATGCCTCTTAGGATCTCTTGATTGGCTCTCTCCGATTGACCATTAGATTGGGGGTGAGCCACTGATGACACTTCAAGCCGGATGTGCTCACGTTGACAAAATTCTTCCATAGCACCCTTGGATAGATTAGTACCATTATCTGTTATGATGCTGTGTGGAAAACCAAACCGAAAAATCACCTTCTTGATGAATTGAACCGCCCTGGCTGCATCACACTTACTGACTGGCTCTGCCTCCACCCACTTAGTGAACTTATCAACCGCCACCAGAAGGTGGGTCTTCTTATCCTTAGACCTCTTAAAGGGCCCAACCATATCCATCCCCCAAGTTGCAAATGGCCAAGTGATTGGAATCATCCTCAATTCTTGAGCCGAAACATGAGCGCGGCGCGCAAACTTCTGACAACCATCACACTGCTTCACCAAGTCCTCAGCATCAGCATGAGCCGTCAACCAATAGAAGTCGTGACGAAAAGCCTTAGCTACCAAGGATTTTGAACCGGCATGGTGACCACAATCTCCTTCGTGGATCTCACGCAAAATCTCACAGCCTTCTTCAGGAGACACACAACGCTGAAACGCCCCTGTTACACTGCAATGATGCAATTCCCCATTGATAATGGTCATTGACTTGGATCGCTGGATTATCTGCCTGGCCAAAGTTTCGTCCTCCGGTAACTCGCCCCGATTCATATACGCCAAATATGGGACCGTCCAATCCGGGATAACATGAAGAGCTGCCACTAACTGACCCTCCGGGTCAGGAACAGCCAAATCCTCCTCCGTAGGTAGTTTGACCGACGGGTTATGCAAAACATCCAGAAAAACATTGGGTGGAACCGGTTTATGTTGGGAACCCAAACGGCTTAAAGCGTCCGCCGCTTCATTCTTTAGCTGGTCCACATGGTCAACCTAATAACCCTTGAAGTGACCTGCAACAATATCTACTTCTCGATGATACACTGCCATGAGTGGGTCCTTGGAATCCCAAGTACCAGATACTTGCTGAGCCACCAGGTCTGAGTCACCAAAGCACTTAACCCGGCTTAGATTCATCTCCTTAGCCATTCGAAGACCATGGAGTAAAGCCTCATATTCAGCTGCATTGTTAGTGCAAGGGAACATTAAAAGGAGAACATAACAAAACTTATCACCTCGTGGGGAAGTTAACACGACTCCAACCCCCGAGCCCTCCAATTGCTTGGACCCATCAAAATGAATAGTCCAATAAGTATGATCCAACTTTTCTTCCGGTGCCTGTAACTCTGTCCAGTCATTGATAAAATCCACAAGGGCTTGGGACTTGATCGCCGTGCGAGGCATATATTTTAACCCGTGGGGTCCAAGCTCAATAGCCCACTTGGCAACCCGGCCGGTTGCTTCCCTGTTTTGGATGATATCTCCCAAAGGGGCAGAACTGACCATAGTGATGGGATGACCTTGAAAATACTGCTTAAGCTTCCGGCTTGCCATGAAGACTCCATACACCAGTTTCTGCCAATGTGGGTACCTCTGTTTGGACTCAATGAGCACCTCACTGATATAATAAACCGGCCATTGAACCGGATATTCCTTGCCAGCCTCCTTACGTTCTACCACAATGGCCACACTGACAGCCCGGGCATTAGGTGCCACATACAACAACAGCGGCTCTTTATCGACCGGAGCAGCAAGAACAGGTGGCTCGGCTAACTGCTTCTTCAAATCCTTAAATGTCGCATTAGCCGCATCATCCAGACAAAATTGTCTGTCTTCTTCATCATCTGATATAGAGGGATTGCTTTCTCTCCCAAATGGCTGATAAACCGGCTCAATGCTGCAATACGGCCCGCCAGACATTGAACATCGTTGATACACACCGGTTTAGCCAGAGACGTAGTAGCTTTGATCTTTTTCGGATTAGCTTCAATACCCCTGTTAGACACTAGAAAACCCAAGAGCTTGCCTGCCGGAACACCAAAAACACACTTGGCCGGATTAAGCATCATCTCCTTTCTGGACTTCACCACAATATCATCCACATAAGCATGATCATTGCACCCAATCTGGTCATGAAGACAATTCTGCACACAGCGCTGATAAGTCGCCTGGGCACTCTTAAGCCCAAAAGGCATAGATACATAGCAGAAGGATCCAAAGGGAGTTATAAAAGCTGTCTTCTCCTGGTCCTTAACTACCATTTTGATCTGATGATAACCAGAATAAGCATCCAGAAAGCTCAAACGCTCACAGCCGGCCGTACCATCAATGATTTGATCAATACGAGGGAGAGCAAATGGATCCGCTGGACAAGCCTTGTTCAAATCTGTGTAGTCCACACACATCTGCCAAGTGCCGTTCTTCTTAAGCACTAGCACTGGGTTAGCTAATCACTCAGGGTGAAAAACCTCCACAATAAACCCTGCTGCCAAGAGTCGATCTACCTCCTCACCAATAGCCTTACGCCTTTCTTCATTGAAGTGGCGGAGAAACTGCCTGACCGGTTTAAACTTAGGATCAATATTAAGAGTGTGCTCAGCGAGTTCCCTTGGTACACCTGGCATGTCAGAAGGTTTCCATGCAAAGATGTCCCAGTTCTCACGGATGAACTCAATGAGCGCGCTTTCCTATTTCGGATCTAGGTTAGCGCTGATGCTAAACTTCTTGGATGAATCGCCAGGAACAAAGTCAACCCGCTTCGTCTCATCAGCCGATTTAAACTTCAAGGCAGGATCATGCTCTGTAGTTGGTTTTTTCAAACAAGGCGTATCCGTCGGATCAACATTGTCCTTGTAGAACTTCAACTCTTCTGTTGCACAAACCGACTCAGCATAAGCCGCATCACCTTCCTCACATTCCAAAGCAATCCGACGACTCCCATGTACCGTGATGGTCCCTTTATGACCCGGCATCTTGAGCTGTAGATAAACATAAGAGGGCCTTGCCATGAACTTAGCATAAGCCGGTCGTCCAAACAGGGCATGATATGGGATCTTGATTTTCACCACTTCAAACGTCAATGTCTCTGATCTTGAATCATGATCATCTCCAAAAGCAACCTCCAGAGCTATCTTACCGACTGGATACGCCGATTTACCAGGTACCACACCATGGAAAATGGTGTTCGGCGGTTTAAGGTTTTTATCTGTCAACCCCATGCGACGGAAGGTTTCATAATAAAGGATATTGATACTGCTCCCTCCATCCATGAGCACCTTGGTAAACTTATATCCTCCAACCTAAGGCGCCACCACCAATGCCAGATGACCCGGATTATCAACCCGGGGTGGATGATCCTCTCGACTCCACAAAATGGGTTGTTCAGACCAGCGCAGATAACGGGGCACTGCCGGTTCAACAGAGTTTACTGCCCTTTTATGAAGTTTCTGATCGCGCTTGCATAAGCTAGTGGTGAATACGTGATACTTCCCACTATTCAACTACTTCAGATTGCTCTGGTAACCCGATTGTTGCTGCTGCTGACTCCCCTAATGATTATAACCACCCTGGTTGCCCTGACTGCCTTGATTGCCATGTCCGCTTTGGTTGCCTTGAAATCCTGAACCGGAACTGCCTCCACCATAACCCGGCCCATGAGAACCACCTCCTGAACCGACGAGCGGTCCATGGTTGTATTGGAAAAGATCCGAGTTTTTGAACTCCCGCATTATAAAGCAATCCTTCCAAAGGTGTGGGGCTGGTCTCTCTTGCGTCCTGTGCCTTGGACAAGGCTAGTTTAACAGGCGCTCCAGTTTAATACTTGATCCTCCACTGCACGGGGGTGGTTTACCCTTACGCCGCTGATTATTATTCTGCGTGTTGGTGTTAGTGATGACCCACAAGTATAGGGGATCTATCGTAGCCCTTTCGATAAGTAAGAGTGTCGAACCCAATGAGGAGCAGAAGGAAATGATAAGCGGTTTTCAGCAAGGTATTCTCTGCAAGCACTGAAATAATAGGTAACATATAGTTTTGTGATAGGATAATTTGTAACGTGTAACAAGTAACAAAAGTAAATAAAGTGCAGCAAGGTGGCCCAATCCTTTTTGTAGAAAAGGACAAGCCTGGACAAACACTTATATGATGTAAAGCGCTCCCGAGGACACATGGGAATATCGTCAAGCTAGGTTTCATCACGTTCATATGATTCGCGTTCGGTACTTTGATAATTTGGTATGTGGGTGGACCGGTGCTTGGGTGTTGCCCTTACTTGGACAAGCATCCCACTTATGATTAACCTCTGTTGCAAGCATCCACAACTACAACAAAAGTATTAAGGTAAACCTAACCATAGCATGAAACATATGGATCCAAATCAGCCCCTTACGAAGCAACGCATAAACTAGGGTTTAAGCTTCTGTCACTCTAGCAACCCATCATATACTTATTACTTCCCAATGGCTTCCTCGAGGCCCAAATAATGGTGAAGTGTCATGTAGTCGATGTTCACATAACACCACTAGGAGAGACAACATACATCTCATCAAAATATCGAATGAATACCAAGTTCACATGACTACTAATAGCAAGACTTCTCCCATGTCCTCAGGAACAAACGTAACTACTCACAAAGCATATTCATGTTCATAATCAGAGGGGTATTAATATGCAGAAAGGATCTGAACATATGATCTTCCACCAAATAAACCAACTAGCATCAACTACAAGGAGTAATTAACACTACTAGCAACCCACAGGTACCAATCCCGGACTTGGAGACAAGAATTGGATACAAGAGATGAACTAGGGTTTTCAGAGGAGATGGTGTTGGTGAAGATGTTGATGGAGATTGCCCTCTCCCGATGAGAGGAGCGTTGGTGATGACGATGGCAATGATTTCCCCCTCCCGGAGGGAAGTTTCCCAGGCAGAACAGCTCCGCCAGAGCCCTAGATTGGTTCCGCCAAGGTTCCGCCTCGTGGCGGCGGAGTCTCGTCCGGAAAGATGGCTTCTGATTTTTTCCTCATCAAAAGACTCCATATAGCAGAAAATGGCCATCGGAGGGCCACCAGGGGGGCCCATGAGGTAGGGGGCGCACCCAGGGGGTAGGGCGCGCCCCCCACCCTCGTGGGCAGGGGTGCCCCCCTGGTGAACTTCTTGTGCTCGGTATTTTTTATATATTCTGAAAACATCTTCCGTGAAGTTTCAGGACTTTTGGAGCTGTGCAGAATAGGTCTCTAATATGTGCTCCTTTTCCATCCCAGAATCCCAGCTGCCGGCATTCTCCCTCTTTATGTAAACCTTGTAAAATAAGAGAGAATGGGCATAAGTATTGTGACATAATGTGTAATAACAGACCATAATGCAATAAATATCAATATAAAAGCATGATGCAAAATGGACGTATCAACTCCCCCAAGCTTAGACCTCGCTTGTCCTCAAGCAAAAGCCGAAATTGAAAAATATGCCCACATGTTTAGAGATAGAGGTGTCGATAAAAATAAAATACGAACATGAGGGCATCATGATCATTCTTAGAACAGCAACTTATATAATTCTTGTCATATGATCTCTTATGCTAGAGTAATAATTCAACCACAATTTCAAGTATGAATCATAAACTTCATTGAAAACTAACAAACTATAATCTCAGTCATTGAAGCAATTGCAATTTACCATAATATAGGAAAGAGTCATTATAAGAGCTTTTCAGCAAGTCCACATACTCAACTATCATATAGTCTTTCACAATTGCTAACACTCACGCAATACTTATGGGTATGGAGTTTTAATCGGACACAGAGAAAGATAGGGGCTTATAGTTTTGCCTCCCAATGTTTTACCTCAAGGATAATGTCAACAATAATAGTTCATGAAAACTCACATCCAATTAGCCATATATACCAGGATCTTTCCAACATGTTGTGCTTGCCAAAAGATAAAATGTAAAAAGGAAGGGTGAAGATCACCATGACTCTTATGTAAGGTAGGAGATAAAGGTAAAAGATAGGCCCTTCGCAAAGGGAAGCAGAGGTTGTCATGCGCTTTTATGGTTGGATGCACAAAATCTTAATGCGAAAGAATGCCACTTTATATTGCCACTTATGATATGGACCTTTATTATGCAGTCTGTCGCTTTTATTTCTTCCATATCACACGATCGTATAAAGCTTATTTACTCCACACCAATCAATCATACATATTTAGAGAGCAATTTTTATTGCTTGCACTGATGACAACTTACTTGAAGGATCTTACTCAATCCATAGGTAGATATGGTGGACTCTTATGGCAAAACTGGCTTAAGGGTGTTTGGAAGCACAAGTAGTATCTCTAATTGGTGCAAAGAATTTGGCTAGCATGAGGGGGAAAGACAAGCTCAATCATGTTGGATGATCCAAGACAATATAATTTATCTTAGATGTAAGAAAACATAACCCATTACGTTGTCTTCCTTGTCCAACGTCAACTCTTTAGCATGTCATATTTTAATGAGTGCTCACAATCATAAAAGATGTCCAAGATAGTATATTTATATGTGAATACCTCTCTTTCTTTATCCTATTAATTGCAACGATGACCAAAACTATGTTTGTCAACTCTCAACAACTTTTATTCATCATACTCTTTCTATGTGAAGTCATTACTCCCAATAAGATCCATATGATCTCTTTGTTTCTTTTTATTCTTTCTCTTTTCTTTTATTCACTTAAGATCATGGCAAAATAATCAAGCCCTTGACTCAACACTAATCTTTATTATATAGCTCACGGACTCGATTACATAGAAGGATCATAAAGCAAAAACTCATAACTAGATCATACTAAGAACTTTTATTCTACTAGATCAAGATATTACCAAAAGGATCGAACAAAGAAAAACAGTAAAGATAAAAGTGATGGTGATACGATACTGGGGCACTCCCCCAAGCTTGGCAGTTGCCAAGGGGAGTGCCCATACCCATGTGATTATGTCTCCTTTTTCGGGGATGGTGATGTGATATTCTTGGCGATGATGCCCCTCAGGATACGATTCTCCTCCTCGAGCTTATTGACTTGCTGCTTGAGGTCCATTATTTCCATTCAAAGTTTTCCTGTAACAGCCAAAGCTCCCTGCACCCAAGGGTGCTGCATAGCTACGGGAGAACCAGTGACACTCTTTTTCATATTCTCATAAGAAAGAAATCTAACATTGCAAGGGATAACCGAGTTTGGAATAGCCGAGCTCTGCAGTTCCCCCATGGTGAATCCAGCTCGAAAGCGAGAAGTGACTTCATGATCTCATCCATGGCATCTATTCTCTTCAAATCAACCTCCATCTCTTCTTCCGTTCCTGGCCCAAAGTGGTCAACATTATTGTTTGTCATTGATCTCAGTGCCGTATGAGACACCCGGCTCTCCCCGACTGACTCTTGCAAAGACATCTTGCTCTAATCTGCAGAAGCAATAGCTCGAAACACAAACAGAGGATAATTGCGTGATACGGGAGTCGAAACCTCCGGGAGAATATATAATGAATTTTTACCGACCAAAATATGTGTTGTGTACGAAAACGGAGTCTGGAGAGCACACGAGGTGCCCACGAGGTAGGGGGCGCGCCCTCCACCCTCGTGGAGGCCTCGTGTCCTTCCCGGATTGCTTCTTATTTTTCTAAATATTCCAAAACAGAGAGATATTGCCATTAGAACTATTTTGGAGTCGGTTTACTTACCGTACCACATACATATTCCTTTTCGGAGTC
The DNA here is from genome assembly GCF_056163025.1 of Triticum urartu. Taxonomy (NCBI): domain Eukaryota; kingdom Viridiplantae; phylum Streptophyta; class Magnoliopsida; order Poales; family Poaceae; genus Triticum; species Triticum urartu. The sequence goes on from NC_141877.1 coordinate 312,468,801, forward strand.
TGAATCGTTCCGGAAAGTGTCCCTTATGTATTCCTCCGGGGTTACGGTTTCAATAACATTGGTTTCAACATTTATAGGATCACCTGAGATATAATGTTTAATTCTTTGACTGTTCACCACCTTCGGATTTGTGCCTTCAAAGTTGTTGATTTTTATGGCACCAGAACGATAGACCTCCTCGATAACGTAAGGACCTTCCCATTTAGAGAGATGTTTTCCTGCAAAAAATCTTAAACGAGAGTTGTATAGCAATACATAGTCACCTACATTAAACTCACGCTTTTGTATCCTTTTGTCATGCCATCTTTTAACTTTTTCTTTAAATAATTTGGCATTCTCATAGGCTTGGGTTCTCCATTCATCAAGTGAGCTAATGTCAAATAACCCCTTCTCACCGGCAAGTTTGAAATCATAATTGAGCTCTTTAATGGCCCAATAAGCCTTATGTTCTAGTTCGAGAGGTAAGTGACATGCTTTTCCATAAACCATTTTATACGGAGACATACCCATAGGATTTTTATATGCAGTTCTATAGGCCCATAATGCATCATCAAGTTTCTTGGACCAATTCTTTCTAGATCTATTAACAGTCTTTTGCAAAATTAATTTGAGTTCTCTATTACTCAATTCTACTTGACCACTAGACTGAGGGTGATAAGGAGATGCAATTCTATGATTAACATCATATTTAGCAAGCATTTTACGGAAAGCACCGTGAATAAAATGTGAACCACCATCAGTCACTAAATATCTAGGGACTCCAAACCTTGGAAAAATAACTTCTTTAAGCATCTTAATAGAGGTGTTATGATCAGCACTACTAGTTGGAATAGCTTCTACCCACTTAGTAACGTAATCAACATCAACTAAAATATGTGTATATCCATTAGAGGCACGAAAAGGTCCCATATAATCAAAGCCCCATACATCAAATGGTTCAATAAAAAGTGAATAATTCATAGGCATTTCTTGACGTCTACTAATATTACCAATTCTTTGACATTCATCACAAGATAAGACAAACTTACGGGCATCCTTGAAGAGAGTAGGCCAATAAAAACCGGATTGTAATACCTTATGTGCAGTTCTATCTCCAGCGTGGTGTCCTCCATAAGCCTTGGAGTGACACTTGCGTAGGATCTGTTCCTGTTCATGCTCAGGTACACAACATCTAATAACACCATCTACTCCTTTATAAAGATGTGGGTCATCCCAAAAGTAATGTCTCAAATCATAGAAGAACTTTTCCTTTGGTTGGTATGTGAAACTAGGTGGTATAAATTTAGCAACAATGTAATTAGCATAATCAGCATACCATGGAGCAGTATGAGAAGCATTTATGACATTTAATTGTTCATCAGGAAAGCTATCATCAATAGGTAGTGGGTCATCAAGAACATTTTCTAACCTAGACAAGTTGTCTGCAACGGGGTTCTCATCTCCCTTTCTATCAATAATATGCAAATCAAATTCTTGTAGCAAGAGAACCCATCTAATAAGTCTAGGTTTAGCATCTTTCTTTTCCATAAGATATTTAATAGCAGCAGCATCCGTGTGAATAGTTACTTTAGAATCAACAATATAAGGTCTGAACTTATCACAAGCAAATACAACTGCTAAGTCTTCTTTTTCAGTAGTAGCATAATTTCTCTGAGCATTGTCTAGAGTTTTACTAGCATATTGAATAACATTCAATTTCTTATCAACTCTTTGCCCTAGAACAGCACCTACAGCATAATCACTAGCATCACACATAATTTCGAAGGGTAAATTCCAATCAGGCGGGTGAACAATCGGTGCGGAGATCAATTCTTTCTTAAGTATTCCAAATGCTTCTACACAATCATCATCAAAAACAAATTGTATATCTTTTTGTAATAAATTAGTCAGAGGCCGAGAAATTTTTGAGAAGTCCTTAATGAACCTCCTATAGAAACCAGCTTGACCAAGAAAGCTTCTTATACCTTTGATATCTTTAGGACACGACATCTTTTCAATAGCATCTACTTTAGATTTATCAACTTCAATACCTCTTTCAGAAATTTTATGCCCCAAGACAATACCTTCATTAACCATAAAGTGGCACTTCTCCCAATTCAAGACAAGATTAGTTTCTTCACATCTCTGCAAAACTCGATCAAGGTTGCTTAAGCAATCATCAAAAGAGGATCCACAGACGGAAAATTCGTCCATGAAAACCTCACAAATCTTTTCACAAAAGTCAGAGAATATAGCCATCATACATCTTTGAAAGGTAGCAGGTGCATTACATAAACCAAAAGGCATACGTCTATAAGCAAAAGTACCAAAAGGGCAAGTAAAAGTAGTCTTTGATTGATCATTGGCCGACACAGGTATTTGAGAGAAACCAGAATAACCATCTAGAAAGCAAAAATGTGTATGTTTGGATAATCTTTCTAGCATTTGATCGATAAAAGGTAAGGAGTAATGATCTTTTTAGTAGCTTTATTTAATTTGTGGAAATCAATTACCATCCTATAACCTTTAATAATTCTTTGCGGGATCAATTCATCTTTATCATTAGGAACGAAAGTAATACCTCCCATCTTAGGGACACAATGGACAGGACTTACCCACTGACTATCAGCAATGGGATAAATTATACCTGCCTCAAGAAGGTTTAGTATTTCCTTTCTTACCACTTCCTTCATCTTAGGGTTCAGCCATCGTTGATGATCACGAACTTGATTGGCATCTTCCTCTAAATTTATTTTGTGTTGACACAGAGTGGGACTAATGCCCTTAAGATCATCAAGACTATATCCAATAGCAGCACGATGCTTTTTTAGAGTTTTCAGTAATCTCTCTTCTTCATGCTCTGAAAGGTTAGCACTAATAATAATAGGATATATCTTTTGCTCATCAAGATAAGCATATTTAAGAGTATCAGGTAACGGTTTAAGCTCAAACACGGGATCACCCTTGGGTGGAGGAGGATCCCCTAGGATTTCAACAGGCAAATTGTGTTTCAGGATGGGTTCCTGTTTAAAGAATACTTCATCTATTTCCCTTCTTTCATTCATAAACATATCATTTTCATGGTCTAGCAAATATTGTTCTAAAGGATCACTAGGAGGTACGGCAATAGAAGCAAGACCAATAATTTCATCTTTACTAGGCAATTCCTCTTCATGGTGTTGTCTACGAAATTTAGAGAAATTAAATTCATGAGACATATCACCTAAACCAATAGTAACAACATCCTTTTTGCAATCTATCTTAGCATTAACAGTGTTCAAGAAGGGTCTACCAAATATAATGGGACAAAAGCTGTCTTGTGGGGAACCAAGAACAAGAAAATCAGCAGGATATTTAGTTTTCCCACACAAGACTTCAACATCTCTAACAATTCCAATTGGTGAAATAGTATCTCTATTGGCAAGTTTAATTGTGACATCAATATCTTCTATCTCAGCAGGTGCAATATCATGCATAATTTCTCTGTATAAGTCATGAGGTATAGCACTAGCACTAGCACCCATATCACACAAGCCATGATAAGAATGATCTCCTATTTTAACAGAAATAACAGGCATGCCTACCAAAGATCTAGGTTTATCTTTAGCACAAGGTTTAGCAATTCTAGCAGTCTCATCACGGAAATGAATAACATGCCCATCAATATTATCAGACAAGAGATCTTTAACAATAGCAATATTAGGTTCAACTTTAATTTGCTCAGCAGGTGTATAAGTTCTAATATTGCTTTTATGAACCACAGTTGAAGCTTTAGCATGATCCTTTATCCTAACAGGAAAAGGTGGTTTCTCAACATAAGCAGTAGGAACAATAGGATCATTATAGGTGACAGTCTTTTCTTCAACTTTAATAGGTGCAGCTACTTTTACTTCTATGAGAGGATGATATTTAAACCACTTCTCCCTAGGGAGATCAACATGAGTAGCAAAAGATTCACAGAAAGAAGCTACTATATCAGAGTCAAGTCCATATTTAGTGCTAAATTTATGGAAAACATCGGTATCCATAAAAGATTTAACACAATCAAACTTAGGTGTCATACCTGACTCCTTACCTTCGTCGAGGTCCCAATCTTCAGAGTTGTGTTTAATTCTTTCCAATAAATCCCATTTGAATTCAATAGTCTTCGTCATAAAAGAGCCAGCACAAGAAGTATCGAGCATGGTGCGATTGTTATCAGAAAGCCGAGCATATAAATTTTGAATAATCATTTCTCTCGAGAGCTCATGATTGTGATGAGGACATCAATACCATTGTTACACCCACAGCCCCTACTGTTACATATACTGGACCAATTACTAGAGCTCGCGCACGCTAATTAAATTACCAGGTACTTTCGTTTCTTGGTAATGATTCTAATGTTCATGAGATTATGATGCTGCCTAAATTGGATACATTTGTTTTGCTTTCAAATGAAGGGCCTAGCTTGGAGAAGGATGAACATTGGAGCAAGAACACGCATGGAGTTGATGGCATGCGCAAGGGGATCAAGAACGGAGTTACAAGTGATGATTTCAGGACTTTGAAGCCGCCATAAGGAGTGCATGAAGCCATGGACGAAATATACAAGATGCCACTTCATAATATTCGTCCATAGGCTATTCTAGGTGCTGCGTCACCTTATTAATGGGCCAGGCCCATGTAATTTCGAAATACTTAAGTATAGGCTATTTTTAGAGTCCGTATGTGTGGGGAAACAAGAGTTAGGGTTGGTTTCGGACCCCACCCTCAAGGGCCACGAAATTCCCCTCTCTTCCTCCATATATACAGCCCTTAGGGCGTCGTTTAGACTTTGGGTTTTGTTTAGATTAAAAGTTCGCCATAGCTGCAACTTCTCGTACTTCGTTTGTGTCCAACGACCAGACCAAGACGTCACAGAACCCCACCTTGATCAATAAAGCTTTCATCTTATATTCGCAATATCCCGATTGCAATCTCAGTTTCTTGCTTGTTCTTCGTTTGCTCGCAGGAAACAGGCCCTCGTGGTCAGGTTGATCGTGCTCCGGCGTGGTCAATAACCCCTCGGAAGTTGGTTTAGCGATTGCTAAGGCGCGACGTCTCGCACGTTCGTAGTCGGATCGTCAAGGTCGACTCCCACAGAAAACGATAGCCACCATCTCATCGAAACATCGGGACACCTTTGCCTCTATCAAGTGGTATCAGATTTCCAGGTTGCTCGGTGAGATTTTTACAGTTTTTCGTAGATTAGATCGAGTCTGTTCTTCATACCTACAGTCCACGAAAAAGCCACAAAAAAAAATTAGGGTTAGTTCATCATATCCGAACCAATCTGAGCCTTTGCATAATCTTTTTAGGGTTTTTGCTTTGTTGAATTTGCGGTTGCATCGTCGTGTCAAGTTGCTGGTCTTAGAGTCTAGTCTTTTAGAGTTTCGAGTTCTGGTCATAAGTTGTCACGCCGCCGCCGCACCATCATCATCGCCCATCTACCACCATTGCTTATCCGCCACCGTTCTGAATCCGTATCCATATACCACCACCAATCCGTATCCATATACCACCACCAATCTGTATCCATATACCACCACCAATCTGTAACCATATATCCACCACCAATCCGAGTTCTTCTCATATTAGGTTTGTTCTTGAGATCAATCTCAATTCCGATTCGTGTTTCCTTGCCTGCGTAGGTCTCGGAAAAAAAAACAAAAAACAAAAAACAAAAAAAAAGAGTCTGGAGACCCCCGGGCAGTTTTTAGGCCAAAATTTTCACGGGCAAAAATATTTTTTCCCTATCCTATTTTTAGGTTTTTCTGAGTCTTTTGAGCCACGTGCCATCATAGTGATTTTTTGTCGCACTTTTTCGTCGTCGCTGCCCTGATTTCCGAAAAAAAGAGTGAAAAAAAAATTTCGTGCCCATCCTATCAGTTTGACGAGGGAAGAGTTTTGAGACACTCGCCATTATAGTAACTTTTCGCAAAAAAAAAGAGGAGCGCAAAAAAAAAAGAGGAGCACAAAAAAAAGCGAAAAAAAAAAGTTCCAGAGTGTGCTTTTCCCTTATTTACGTGCAGCGCCGTGATTTTGTTAGTGTTCTAGGCTCGCGTCTCTAGCACGGTCTAGCCTAGGACCAGCACAGTACCGTCGTTGAGCGTTTATTCAACTTTGCATCTCTGAATTGATTATTGCTGACCCTTTTTGCTACCATACTATAAGCCTTCCCAGCTCCACATACCTCTACGTCGTGCGTTTGACTCTCCCTGGCAATCGCTCTATCCAAGCTTTTGAGAGTTTTGACTACAACGGTTGCCGATCACCGCCTGCTGCTGGGTAAGAACTGGTAAGAATTTGAGATTTGCTTGACGGATTTGTGACACCCGCCACCAGCACCTCTTGTTAGTATTCTGTAGGATCATATTCTTGTGTGTTTTCTATTGTTGCTAACCATGGCAGGATCACAAGCCGACGAGACTGACTAGGAGAACATGACGAATCAGGAGTTGCATGATAAATTTCAGCAAATGATGAATGGACAGGTGCAGGATGTGCTAAACAGATTTGAAGAGGCCATGGAGAAGATAGATGACATGGAGAAGACGTTCGAAACAAAGCTCGATAACAGGTTTAATGAATTGCTCGCGCGTCTTCCACCACCACCACCGGCTGCACCTAATGCACCTCTACAACAACAACAACGACGACTACCTACACATCGTGAAACAGCCCTCCGCCGAGCGAGCTGTCTCCCTCTTGCACCTGGCCAAACTGTTGGTGCTGCTGTTGCTACTTCTGTGGCTCCTGCTGCTGATGCGGAGGAGGATGATTTTGCTGGCGATTACGAGGATGAGGTTGATCAAAATCAGAACTACGTGCCACCACCAGCACAGCAACCATCAGGTCGTCCACATGCAAATAATGGCAATGGTAGGGCTCACCCTCAGGTACGAGATCATGACCATCTCCCTAAACTAAAATTGAATATTCCACCATTTGAGGGTAGATATGTTCCTGATATATATCTTACTTGGGAGTTAGAAACTGAACAACGATTTACATGTTTACAATATCCCGAGGAGAGACGTGTTCCTGCTGCTGTTTGTGCATTCACTAGTTTTGCATGTGTTTGGTGGTCTGAGCATTGTAGATTATATCCCATTCCTGCTACTTGGGCTGCTTTGAAAACTGCTATGCGTACTCGTTGGGTTCCACCATATTATCAACGTGAATTACTTCAAAAATTGCAGCGCTTAAGACAGGGAAAAAATTCTGTAGAAGAATATTATCAGGAATTACAAACTGGCATGATTAGATGTGGTATTGTTGAGGAGAATGAAGCTATGCTTGCACGTTTTATGGGTGGATTAAATAGAGAGATTCAGACGATTCTAGAGTATAAGGAGTATACTAATATCACTCGTTTATTCCATCTTGCTTGTAAAGCTGAACGTGAAGTGCAGGATCGACAGGCATTGGCGCGGACTAACTTTTCTGCAGGTCGACCTTCTTCATGGACACCACGTGCATCATCTACTTCCACACGTTCTGCTACACCGGCGCCTCCGTCGGCTGCCACCTCCAACCGTGATACAATAAAGCAGGCACAATCACCACTATCTGCCAAGAGCACACCTTCTGGGCCTGCAAAGAGCTCTTCTTCATCCATGGCATCAACAGGGCAAACACATGATATTATTTGTCGACGTTGCAAGGGTGGAGGTCATTATGCGAGAGAATGCCCATCTAAGCGTGTGATGATTGTTACTGAGGATGGTGGGTATGAGTCCGCTAGTGACTATGATGAGGAGACTTTGGCTCTTATTACACGTGACGAACACGGTGGAGACGATTCTGATCATGAGACGCAATACATGGCTCCTGAAGATGCTGACAGGTATGAATGTTTAGTTGCTCAACGTGTTTTGAGTGTGCAGGTTACACAAGCTGAGCAAAATCAGAGGCATAATTTGTTCCATACAAAGGGAGTTGTGAAGGAACGTTCTGTTCGCGTGATCATAGATGGAGGGAGTTGCAACAACTTGGCTAGCATCGAGATGGTGGAGAAGCTATCTCTCACCACAAGACCACATCCACATCCTTACTACATCCAATGGTTCAACAACAGCGGCAAGGTTAAGGTAACACGTACTGTTCGTGTGCATTTTAGTATCTCTACATATGCTGATTATGTTGATTGTGATGTCGTACCTATGCAAGCATGTTCCTTATTACTTGGTAGACCATGGCAATTTGATAAAAATTCTATTCACCATGGTAGAAACAATCAGTATACTCTTGTTCATAAGGATAAAAATATTACTTTGCTTCCTATGACTCCTGATTCCATTTTGAAAGATGATATTAATAGAGCTAATAAAGCAAAACAGGAGAAAACTAAGAGTGAAAATCAGATTGTGGCAAAAGAATTTGAGCAACAAATGCAGCCTAATAATAATAAACAATCTAGTGTTGCTTCTGAAATTAAATTGAAAAGTGCATGTTTACTTGCCACCAAATCTGATATTGATGATCTAGATTTTAGCAAATCTGTTTGCTATGCTTTTGTGTGCAAAGAGGCATTATTTTCATTCGAGGACGTGCCTTCCTCTTTGCCTCCTGCTGTCACTAACATTTTGCAGGAGTTCGCCGACGTCTTTCCACAAGACGTGCCACCGGGATTACCACCTATTCGCGGGATTGAGCATCAAATTGACTTAATTCCCGGTGCATCATTACCCAACCGTGCACCATACCGTACCAATCCAGAGGAGACGAAGGAGATTATGCGTCAAGTACAAGAACTGCTCGACAAAGGTTATATACGCGAATCCCTTAGTCCTTGTGCTGTTCCTATCATTTTAGTGCCGAAAAAGGATGGTACGTCGCGTATGTGCGTTGATTGTAGAGGCATTAATAATATTACTATTCGTTATCGTCATCCTATTCCTAGGCTAGATGATATGCTTGATGAATTGAGTGGCTCTACAATATTCTCCGAAGTTGATTTGCGTAGTGGTTACCATCAAATTCGTATGAAATTGGGAGATGAATGGAAAACAGCATTTAAAACTAAGTTTGGATTATATGAGTGGTTAGTCATGCCTTTTGGGTTAACTAATGCACCTAGTACTTTCATGAGGTTAATGAACGAAGTTTTACGTGCTTTCATTGGACGATTTGTGGTAGTTTACTTTGATGACATATTGATTTATAGCAAATCTTTGGAGGAACATTTGGAACATTTACGTGCTGTTTTTATTGCTCTACGTGATGCACGTTTGTTTGGTAACCTTGGAAAGTGCACCTTTTGCACCGACCGAGTATCTTTTCTTGGCTATGTTGTTACTCCACAGGGAATTGAAGTTGATAAAGCCAAGATTGAAGCTATTGAGAGTTGGACGCAGCCCAAAACGGTCACACAAGTGAGGAGTTTCCTTGGCCTCGCCGGTTTCTATAGGCGTTTTGTGAGAGATTTTAGCACCATTGCCGCACCTCTCAACGAGCTTACAAAGAAGGATGTACCTTTTGTTTGGGGTACCGCACAGGAAGAAGCCTTCACGGTATTGAAAGATAAGTTGACACATGCTCCTTTACTCCAACTTCCTAATTTCAATAAGACTTTTGAGCTTGAATGTGATGCTAGTGGAATTGGATTAGGAGGTGTGTTATTACAAGATGGAAAACCTGTTGCATACTTTTCTGAAAAATTGAGTGGGCCTAGTCTGAACTATTCTACTTATGATAAAGAATTATATGCTCTTGTTCGGACCTTAGAAACATGGCAACATTATTTATGGCCCAAGGAATTTGTTATACATTCTGATCATGAATCTTTGAAACACATTAAAAGTCAAGCAAAACTGAACCGTCGACATGCTAAATGGGTTGAATTCATTGAGACTTTCCCTTATGTGATTAAACACAAGAAGGGTAAAGAAAATGTTATTGCTGATGCCTTGTCTCGTCGTTATACTATGCTTTCACAACTTGACTTTAAAATATTTGGTTTGGAGACCATCAAGGATCAATATGTTAATGATGCTGAATTTAAAGATGTATTGCAGAATTGTAAGGAAGGGAGAACTTGGAACAAGTTCGTTCTTAACGATGGATTTGTGTTTCGTGCTAACAAGCTATGCATTCCAGCTAGCTCCGTTCGTCTTTTGTTGTTGCAGGAGGCGCATGGAGGAGGATTAATGGGACACTTTGGCGTCAAGAAGACGGAGGATATACTTGCTACACATTTCTTTTGGCCAAAGATGAGACGGGATGTTGAGCGTTTTGTTGCTCGCTGCACTACATGTCAAAGAGCTAAGTCACGACTCAATCCTCATGGTTTATATATGCCTTTGCCTGTACCTAGTGTTCCTTGGGAGGATATATCTATGGACTTTGTTTTAGGTTTACCTAGAACAAAGAAGGGGAGGGATAGCATATTTGTTGTCGTGGATAGGTTCTCGAAAATGGCACACTTTATACCATGTCATAAAAGCGATGATGCTGTTAATATTGCTGATTTGTTCTTTCGTGAAATTATTCGCTTACATGGTGTGCCAAATACTATTGTTTCAGATCGTGATACTAAATTTCTTAGTCACTTTTGGAGATGTTTATGGGCTAAGTTGGGGACTAAGCTGCTTTTTAGTACTACTTGTCACCCCCAAACTGATGGACGAACTGAAGTAGTCAATAGAACATTGTCTACTATGCTTAGGGCTGTTTTGAAGAATAACAAGAAAATGTGGGAAGAATGCTTGCCTCATATTGAATTTGCTTATAATCGTTCATTGCATTCTACTACTAAGATGTGCCCTTTTGAAATTGTGTATGGTTTCCTACCTCGTGCACCTATTGATTTGTTGCCTCTTCCATCTTCGGAGAAGGTTAATTTTGATGCTAAAGAACGTTCTGAATTGATTTTAAAAATGCATGAGTTAACTAAGGAAAACATTGAGCGTATGAATGCTAAATATAAACTTGCTGGAGATAAGGGTAGAAAACATGTTGTGTTTGCACCTGGAGATCTTGTTTGGTTACATTTGCGTAAAGATAGATTTCCTAATCTGCGCAAATCAAAGCTAATGCCACGTGCTGATGGTCCTTTTAAGGTTTTAGAAAAAATAAATGATAATGCATATAAACTTGAGCTACCTGCAGATTTTGGGGTTAGTCCCACTTTTAACATTGCAGATTTGAAGCCTTATTTGGGTGAGGAAGATGAGCTTCCGTCGAGGACGACTTCATTTCAAGAAGGGGAGGATGATGAGGACATCAATACCATTGTTACACCCACAGCCCCTACTGTTACATATACTGGACCAATTACTAGAGCTCGCGCACGCCAATTAAATTACCAGGTACTTTCGTTTCTTGGTAATGATTCTAATGTTCATGAGATTATGATGCTGCCTAAATTGGATACATTTGTTTTGCTTTCAAATGAAGGGCCTAGCTTGGAGAAGGATGAACATTGGAGCAAGAACACGCATGGAGTTGATGGCATGCGCAAGGGGATCAAGAACGGAGTTACAAGTGATGATTTCAGGACTTTGAAGCCGCCATAAGGAGTGCATGAAGCCATGGACGAAATATACAAGATGCCACTTCATAATATTCGTCCATAGGCTATTCTAGGTGCTGCGTCACCTTATTAATGGGCCAGGCCCATGTAATTTCGAAATACTTAAGTATAGGCTATTTTTAGAGTCCGTATGTGTGGGGAAACAAGAGTTAGGGTTGGTTTCGGACCCCACCCTCAAGGGCCACGAAATTCCCCTCTCTTCCTCCATATATACAGCCCTTAGGGCGTCGTTTAGACTTTGGGTTTTGTTTAGATTAAAAGTTCGCCATAGCTGCAACTTCTCGTACTTCGTTTGTGTCCAACGACCAGACCAAGACGTCACAGAACCCCACCTTGATCAATAAAGCTTTCATCTTATATTCGCAATATCCCGATTGCAATCTCAGTTTCTTGCTTGTTCTTCGTTTGCTCGCAGGAAACAGGCCCTCGTGGTCAGGTTGATCGTGCTCCGGCGTGGTCAATAACCCCTCGGAAGTTGGTTTAGCGATTGCTAAGGCGCGACGTCTCGCACGTTCGTAGTCGGATCGTCAAGGTCGACTCCCACAGAAAACGATAGCCACCATCTCATCGAAACATCGGGACACCTTTGCCTCTATCAGATTGGGGCATGAATATAACATTGATTTAAGCCTCCCCAAGCTTGAGCGATGCTTTATTCTTCGCGAGGCCAAAAATTATATATATAATTGCGATCATGATGAAGAAGATGCATAGGATAAAACTTCTGATGAAATTCCAATTTCAATCATTTGTAGTTCCATGACCCCGTATCATCACATAGCATATACCATGTCAATGCATCTTCCTTCAAAGATAAAGGGAAGACCTTCTTCTTAATAACATCTCCGGGTACACCTGCAAGCTTAAATAATCCACAAACTTCATCCACATATATTAGGTGCTCATCAGGATGCACTGTTCCGTCTCCTGTAAAAGGATTAGCTAGCAGTTTTTCTATCATACCCGAAGGAATTTCAAAGCAGACATTTTCATTTTCAGTAGGTTGAGGAGCAACTCTTTGCTCTACTGGTCGGGGTGAAGATACCCCGAACAAGCCCCTAAAAGGATTACTTTCCATGGTAACAAGTGACAGTAAATTTCAGCCCACTATATAAATTTTTCCTTACCAAATTCCACCTACCAAAGGCGCTTCACTCCCCGGCAACGGCGCCAGAAAAGAGTCTTGATGACCCACAAGAATAGGGGATCTATCGTAGTCCTTTTGATAAGTAAGAGTGTCGAACCCAACGAGGAGCAGAAGGAAATGATAAGCGGTTTTCAGCAAGGTATTCTCTTTAAGCACTGAAATAATAGGTAACGGATAGTTTTGTGATAGGATAATTTGTAACGAGTAACAAGTAACAAAAGTAAATAAAGTGCAGCAAGGTGGCCCAATCCTTTTTGTAGCAAAGGACAAGCCTGGACAAACTCTTATATGATGTAAAGCGCTCCCGAGGACACATGGGAATATCGTCAAGCTAGGTTTCATCATGTTCATATGATTCACGTTCGGTACTTTGATAATTTGGTATGTGGGTTGACCGGTGCTTGGGTGCTGCCCTTACTTGGAAAACCATCCCACATATGATTAACCTCTATTGCAAGCATCCGCAACTACAACAAAAGTATTAAGGTAAACCTAACCATAGCATGAAACATATGGATCCAAATCAGCCCCTTACGAAGCAACGCATAAACTAGGGTTTAAGCTTCTGTCACTCTAGCAACCCATCATCTACTTATTACTTCCCAATTCCTTCCTGTAGGCCCAAATAATGGTGAAGTGTCATGTAGTCGACGTTCACATAACACCACTAGAGGAGAGAAAACATACATCTCATCAAAATATCGAACGAATACCAAATTCACATGACTACTAATAGCAAGACTTCTCCCATGTCCTCAGGAACAAACGTAACTACTCACAAAGCATATTAATGTTCATAATCAGAGGGGTATTAATATGCATAAAGGATCTGAACATATGATCTTCCACCAAATAAACCAACTAGCATCAACTACAAGGAGTAATTAACACTACTAGCAACCCACAGGTACCAATCCCAGACTTGGAGACAAGAATTGGATACAAGAGATGAACTAGGGTTTTGAGAGGAGATGGTGCTGGTGAAGATGTTAATGGAGATAGCCCTCTCCCGATGAGAGGAGCATTGGTGATGACGATGGCGATGATTTCCCCCTCTCGGAGGGAAGTTTCCCCAGCAGAACAGCTCCGCCAGAGCCCTAGATTGGTTCCGCCAAGGTTCCGCCTCGTGGCGGCGGAGTCTCCTCCGGAAAGATGGCTTCTGATTTTTTCCTCATCGAAAGACTCCATATAGCAGAAGATGGCCATCGGAGGGCCACCAGGGGGCCCACGAGGTAGGGAGGCACGCCCAGGGGGTAGGGTGCACCCCCCACCCTCGTGGGCAGGGTGTGGCCCCCCTGGTGAACTTCTTGCGCTCAGTATTTTTATATATTCTGAAAACATCTTCCGTGAAGTTTCTGGACTTTTGGAGCTGTGCAGAATAGGTCTCTAATATTTGCTCCTTTTCCAGCCCAGAATCCCAGCTGCTGGCATTCTCCCTCTTTATGTAAACCTTGTAAAATAAGAGAGAATAGGCATAAGTATTGTGACATAATGTGTAATAACAGCCCATAATGCAATAAATATCGATATAAAAGCATGAGGCAAAATGGACGTATCTGTTAGCCACAAAATCCAAACTGTTATCCGCTTTACGTTTACCATTGTTTCCACGACCCGCCGGGTTATGCTGTTGCCCCTTGTTACTGCCACTCTTCTTTCCCTTCCCCGGCTTTTCATCATCAGACTCGGGGTCCTTGGTACTATCAGAGTTGGCATATTTAACCAGGGCTGCCATAAGTGTTCCCATGTCATTGCAGTGATGCTTGAGCCGTCCCAATTTCAGCTTCAAGGGCATGAACCGGCAATTGCCCTCCAACGTTAAGACTTCTGTATCAGTGTTAATGCGGTCCGATGAATGTAAGATTTCCAAAACCCGGCGCACCCAACGAGTTGTCGATTCACCCTCTTCTTGGACACAGGCGGCTAAGTCTACAATTGACATGGGCTGCTTGCACGTGTCCTTGAAATTCTAGATAAACCGGGCCTTTAACGCAGCCCACGACACGATGGAGTTAGCTGGCAAACTTTTCAACCAAGTGTGAGTTGTTCCTTCCAACATCATGGTGAAGTATTTAGCACAGGACGCATCATCCACATCCAGCATCTCCATTGCCATCTCATAGCTTTTGATCCATGACTCGGGGGGGGGGGGGGTAAATTGGCAGTATAATTAGACACTTTGCGGGGCCCTTCGAAGTCCTTGGGTAGCCATACATTACGTAGAGCCGGGAAAAGGACACGGCACTCCCAAAGAGCTGGAGGTAACTCTTGGCTCCACCGAAGTTGTTGGACGAAACAGAGTAAGCTGACGGGCCACGTACTGTGCCGCTAACTCGGCTTCTCGACGCGCTCTGCCCTGATCCACCAAATCCTGAGCATTAGTATCACCACCTGCCGGATTATGCCCTCGAGGCGGGTTACGGTCCCGCGCACTGCTTGACATGGCCGGTTCATCAAAGTGCCTGTTGTAACTCCGGCTTGGGCGGGGGGTGGAATGAATCCTTTCGCGGCTGTGTGCATACGCCTATTGCTGAGTCAAAGCTGTCTGAAGGAGCTCCCTAGCCCGTCGCGTCTCAACCGCTACAGGGGACTCACCTTCGACTGGGAGGGATGCCAATCGTAAAGCGGCGGCGACTATGTTATCTAGGGGGTTGGAGTAATGACCCGGAGGCGTTGACATGCACTGGGACGTGATATTCTGATGAGGCGGATCCACAGTGTGTGGCTGAACCTGCGCCCCCGTTCCAGGTGCTTCTACCCGGTTTACCACTGGCTGGTTACTGGTTCCTGCTCCTGGCGTGTTAAAGAGATTCCTTGGCTCATAAACCGGAGGCAGGTGGGACCGGTACCTTCTCCTCATTACATCGTTTGATGCGTTCTGATCCAGCGTAAGTCGATACGCCTGTGCATCCAACTCGGCCCGCTCCATAGCCATCCTGGTGTTCTCGGCTGCCAGGTCTACCTTGGCTTGAGCTATCTGATCCTTCACCTTCGCGGCTTCTGCGTTATGCTGATCCCGATTCGCCGCGTTAACTTCAGACACCAGCAGCGTTGCCAAAGCGCCAAACAAACCAAACAAAATCTGAGCCGGCGGTGGAGCAGGGCCTCCTGCCCCAGCTGTTGTCACTGCTGCTGAACCATAGATCATCGCTACTGCGGTTGAAGAATCCTGCGCTGACTGCGTACCGACCATGAAGATCGCAACTCGACTCGACGGATCAAGGGGGTCCAGAATATTGTCGCCTTCGGAACCGCCCCCAAACCGGCCATCTTGCAGTTGGTACAATGACTCGGTCTCTCCGATGAACGACTCATCATCAGAGTAAACGACGGTTTCGTCACTAGATACCAATCTATCCTCAGATTCCACTCCATGGATGACTCCCACGAAGGCACGCTTCACGGCAGGCTGAACCCGGGCGGATCTCGCACGCTGAGCCGTTTCGATGATGTCGGTGCAGATGTCTGGCTCACGGCCCGGTTCACCGATCTTGCCAATGAAGACATGAATACCGCCGAAGGGGACCCGATATCCATACTCAATTGAACCGGCCTCGGGGCGCCAGCCTTCATCGTCGATGTAGAGCTTGCCGCGACGACTCTTGGTCATCCGGCCCACAACGTATCCCTTGAGCCCTTCGAAGCTGCCCTCCAAGAACTTGAAACCATCGTGTGATAGCCCCACGGTGGGCGCCAACTGTCGTGGGATTGTCATGGCAGATGTCCTAGTGTGAGGACTTAGTCGTGGATCCATTGCAACATAGTTAGCTTAAAGGGGTTAAAGCGGACAAAGGACGCAAGGAGTTATACTGGTTCGGCCCCTTGCGGTGAAGGTAAAGCCTACTCCAGTTATGTTGGGATTGCTAGGGTTTCGATGACCAGGGAGCGAATCCGCTTTGACAGGCTCTCGAGTTGTTGTTTCTTATCCTTGAACCGCCGCCGGGTTGTCCCTTTATATACACAGGTTGACGCCCAGCGGTTTACAGAATCCCGGCCGGCTCATAAACGCGTCCGGCTTGGTTTCTATCCTTTCCTATCTTACAACACAAGTTACACGCCTTATGGCGGTTTATGTCTACGGGCCCCAATCCGCCTTTGGGCCCTGGGCTTCTAAATCTCTTATAGTAAAGCGCCATGCTCCTTGTCTTCATAGGCTTCAATATGGATAACTCCTTATGGGTATAACCCGGCCCCTCCTAGGCGGTTTATACTCAGTAGTTATATCTCCAACAGATACCGATGCTTTTTATGATTTTAGCACTAAATATGGACTTGACTCTAAGATAGGAGCTTCCTTTTGTGAATCATTTGCTACTCATGTTGATCTCTCTAAGGAGAAGTGGTTTAAATATCATCCTTACATTGAAGTGAAAGTAGTAGAACCTATTAAAGTTGAAGAAGAAACTATTACTTATAATGTTGATCCTATTGTTCCTACTTCTTATATTGAGAAACCACATTTTCCTGTTAGGATAAAGGATCATGCTAAAGCTTCAACTGTGGTTCGTAAGAGTCATACTAGAACACCTACACCCTCATGTCCCCACAAGATGACTTTTGTCCCATTATATTTGGTAGACCTTTCTTGAACACTGTTAATGCTCAGATAGACTGAGAGAAAGAAATTGTTACTATAAGTTTTGGGGATGTGTCTCATGATTTTAATTTCTCTAAATTTAGTAGACAACCCCATGAAAAAGAATTGCCTAGTAAGGAAGAAATATTTGGTCTTGCTTCCATTGTCGTGCCTCCTACTAATCCTTTAGAACAATATTTGCTAGACCATGAAAATGATATGTGATACGTCTCCAATGTATCTATAATTTTTTATTGTTCCATGCTATTATATATCTGTTTTCGATGTTTAATGGGCTTTAATATGCACTTTTATATTATTTTGGGGACTAACCTATTAACTGGAGGCCCAGTGCCAGTTTCTATTTTTTTTGCCCATTTTAGTGTTTCGCAGAAAAGGAATATCAAATGGAACGAAACCTTCGCTAGGATCTTTCTTGGAACAAACGCAAACTAGGAGACTTGGAGTTGAAGCCTGGAACCCCGCGAAGCTTCTACGAGGCAGGGGGGCGCGCCCAGGGGGTAGGCGCACCCCCACCCTCGTGGGCCCCACGGAGGTCCACTAACGTACTTCTTTCGCCTATATATACTCTTATACCCTAAAAACATCAGGGGGAGCCACGAAACCACTTTTCCACTGCTGCAACCTTCTATACCCGTGAGATCCCATCTGGGGCCTTTTCCGGCGATCTGCCGGAGGGGGATTCGATCACGGAGGGCTTCTACATCAACACCATAGCCTCTCTGACGATGTGTGAGTAGTTTACCACAGACCTTCGGGTCCATAGTTATTAGCTAGATGGCTTCTTCTCTCTCTTTGGTTCTCAATACAAAGTTCTCCTCGGTGTTCTTAGAGATCTATTCGATGTAATACTTTTTGCGGTGTGTTTGCCGAGATCCGATGAATTGTGGATTTATGATCAAGTTTATCTACGAACAATAGTTGGTTCTTTTCTGAATTCTTACATGCATGATTTGATATCTTTGCAAGTCTCTTTGAATTATCGGTTTAGTTCGGCCTACTAGATTGATCTTTCTTGCAATGGGAGAAGTGCTTACCTTTGGGTTCAATCTTGCGATGTCCTTTCCCAGTGACAGTAGGGGCAGCAAGGCACGTATTGTATTGTTGCCATCGAGGATAAAAAGATGGGGTTTATATCATATCGCTTGACTTTATCCATCTACATCATGTCATCTTGCCTAAAGCGTTACTTTGTTCTTATGAACTTAATACTCTAGATGCATGACGGATAGCGGTCGATGTGTGGAGTAATAGTAGTAGACACAGAATCGTTTCGGTCTACTTAACACGGACGTGATGCGTATATTTCATAATCATTGCCTAGATGTTCTCATAACTATGCGCTCTTCTATCAATTGCTCGGCAGTAATTTGTTCACCCACCGTAATACATGCTATCATAAGAGAAGCCACTAGTGAAACCTATGGCCCGCGGGTCTCTTACTTATTATATTGCATCTCTTTTTATTATCGCATCTCGTTTACTATTTTGCAATCTATACAACAAAAATACCAAAAATATTTATCTTATTATCTTTATAAGATCTCACTTTCGCAAGTGACCGTGAAGGGATTGACAACCCCTTTATCGCGTTGGTTGCGAGGTTCTTGATTGTTTGTGCAGGTACTAGGTGACTTGTGTGTTATCTCCTACTGGATTGATACCTTGGTTCTCAAAAACCGAGGAAAATACTTACACTACTTTGCAGAATCACCCTTTCCTCTTCAATGGAAAAACCAACGCATGCTCAAGAGGTAGGAAGAGGGATTTCTGGCGCCGTTGCCGGGGAGATCTATGCTCAAGTCAAGACATACCAAGTACCCATCACAAACTCTTCTCCCTCTTATTACATTATTTGCAATTTGCCTCTCGTTTTCCTCTCCCCCACTTCACCTTGCCGTTTTATTCGCCCCTTTTTCGTTCGTCTCTTTTCTTGTGTGTTCATTCTTAGTGCAGTTTGTTGCCATCATGTCTGAAACTGGGGAGGTTATCATTGAAAAAGGGTAGTAGTAACGATGGGGGAATCGTTGATGCTTTAATGCAATCTCATGAAGAAATTCTTGAACTAGAAGTTTATATTCCTAGAAAACTTTATGATGAGTGGGAATCTACTATTAAAATTAAGATTAAAGATTATGAATGCTATGCTTTGTGTGATTTGGGTGCTAGTGTTTCCACGATTCCAAAAACTCTGTGTGATGTGTTAGGTTTCTGCGAAGTTGATGATTGTTCTTTAAATTTGCACCTTGCGGATTCCACCATTAAGAAACCTATGGGAAGGATTAATGATGTTCTTATTGTTGCAAATAGGAATTATGTGCCCGTAGATTTCATCGTTCTTGTTATACATTGCAATCCTACATGTCCTATTATTCTTGGTAGACCTTTCCTTAGAACGATTGGTGCAACTATTGACATGAAAGAAGGAAATATTAGATTCCAATTTCCATTAAGGAAAGGCACGGAACACTTTCCTACAAAGAAAATTAAATTGCCTTATGAATTAATTATGAGAGCCACTTATGGATTTCATACCAAAGAAGACAATACCTAGATCTATTCTTGTTTTTATGCCTAGCTAGGGGCGTTCAACGATAGCGCTTGTTGGGAGGCAACCCAATTTTATTTTTGTTCTTTAATTTTTGTTCCTATTTAGTAATAAATAATTTATTTATCCTCTGTTATGATTGTGTTTTTTATGTTTTAATTAGTGTTTGTGCCAAGTAAAGCCTTTAGGGTCTTCTTGGGTGATTGTTGTTTGATCTTGCTGAAAAAACAGAAAGTATGCGCTCACGAGAAAATTTTAATTTTTTACCAGAGAGCGATAAAATACCAATTCCAACTACAGTAGATCAACATAAAAATTATTGAGGTCGTCCTAATTTTTCAGAATTTTTGGAGTTACATAAGTATTCAAAACCTCTAGATAGCTACAGACTGTTCTGTTTTGACAGATTCTGTTTTTCGTGTGTTGTTTGCTCATTTTGATGAAACTATGGCTAGTATCGGGGGGTATGAACCATAGAGAAGTTGGAATACAGTAGTTTTAACACCAATATAAATAAATAATGAGTTAATTACAGTATATTAAAGTGGTGGTTTGCTTTCTTATACTAACGGAGCTCATGAGATTTTCTGTTGAGTTTTGTGTTGTGAAGTTTTCAAGTTTTTGGGTAAAGATTTGATGGATTTTGGAACAAGGAGTGGCAAGATCCTAATATTGGGGATGACCATGGAACCCCAAGGTAAAATTCAAGGAAACCAAAAAGCCTAAGCTTGAGGATGCCCAGAATGCATCCCCTTTTTCGTCTTCATCTATCGGTAACTTTACTTGAGGCTATATTTTTATTCATCACATGATATATGTTTTGCTTGGAGCGTCTTGTATGATTTGAGTCTTTGCTTTTTAGTTTACCACAATCATCCTTGTTGTACACACCCTTTGGGAGAGACACACATGAATCGGAATTTATTAGAATACTTTATGTGCTTCACTTATATCTTTTGAGCTAGATAATTTTGCTCTAGTGCTCCACTTATATCTTTTTAGAGCACGGTGGTGGTTTTATTTTATAGAAATTATTGATCTCTCATGCTTCACTTGTATTATTTTGAGAGTCTTTTAGAACAGCATGGTAATTTTGTTTGGTTATGAAATTAGTCCTAATATGATGGGCATCCAAGATGGGTGTAATAAAAACTTTCATATAGAGTGCATTGAATAGTTTAATACTTGATAATTGTTTTGAGATATAAAGATGATGATATTAGAGTCGTGCTAGTTGAGTAATTATGAAATTGAGAAATACTTGTGTTAAGGTTGGCGAGTCTTGTAGCATGCATGTATGGTAACCGTTGTGTGACAAATTTGAAGCATGAGGTGTTCTTTGAGTGACTTCCTTATGAGTGGCGGTCGGGGACGAGCGATGGTCTTTTCCTACAAATCTATCCCTCAAGGAGCATGCGCGTAGTGCTTAGTTTTGATGACTTGTAGATTTTTGCAATAAGTATGTGAGTTCTTTATGACTAATGTTGAGTTCATGGATTATACGCACTCTCACCCTTCCACCATTGCAAGCCTCTCTTGTGCTGCGCAAATTTTGCCGATACCATAAACCCACCATTTACCTTCCTCAAAACAGCCACCATACCTACCTATTATGGCATTTCCATAGCCATTCCGAGATATATTGCCATGCAACTTTCCATCGTTCCGTTTATTATGACATGCTTCATCATACTCATATTGCTTTGCATGATCATATAGTTGACATCGTATTTGAGGCATGGCCACCATTCATAATTTTTTATACATGTCACTCTTGATTCATTGCACATCCTGGTACATCGCTCGAGGCATTCACATAGAGTCATATTTTTTTCTAAGTATCGAGTTGTAATTCTTGAGTTGTAAGTAAATATAAGTGTGATGATCTTCATTATTAGATCATTGTCCCATGTGAGGAAAGGATAATGGAGATTATGATTCCCCCACAAGTCGGGATGAGACACCGGACAAAAAAAATAAAAAAAATAGGCCATAAAAAGAGAATGCCCCAAAAAATATAAATGAGACAAAAAGAGAGAAGGGACAATGTTACTATCCTTTTTCCACACTTGTGCTTCAATGTAGCACCATGATCTTCATGATAGAGAGTCTCTTATGTTGTCACTTTCATATAGTAGTGGGAATTTTTCATTATAGAACTTGGCTTGTATATTCCAATGATGGGCTTCCTCAAATTGCCCTAGGTCTTCATGAGCAAGCAAGTTGGATGCACACTCACTTAGTTTCTTTTGTTGAGCTTTCATACACTTATATCTCTAGTGCATCCGTTGCATGTCAATCCCTACTCACTCACATTGATATCTATCGATGGGCATCTCCATGGCCCATTGATACGCCTAGTTGATGTGAGACTATCCTCCTCCCTTTTGTCTTCTCCACAACCACCACTCTATTCCACCCATAGTGCTATGTCCATGGCTCGCACTCATATATCGCGTAAAAGTTGAAAAAGTTTGAAAATGCTAAGTATGAAACAATTGCTTGGCTTGTCATTGGGGTTGTGCATGATGGGAGCATTTTGTGTGACGGATATGAAGCATAGCCAAACTATATGATTTTGTAGGGATGAGCTTTCTTTGGCTATGTTATTTTGATAAGACATAATTGCCTGGTTAGTATGCTTGAAGTATTATTAATTATTTCAATACTAAACTTTTGTCTTGAATCTTTCGTATCTAAACATTCATGCCACAATAAGAAAATTACATTGAATATTACGTTAGGTATCATTCCACATCAAAAATTCTGTTTTTATCATTTACCTACTCGAGGACGAGCAGGAATTAAGCTTGGGGATGCTTGATACGTCTCCAACGTATCTATAATTTGTGATTGTTCCATGCTATTATATTATCTGTTTTGGATGTTTAATGGGCTTTAATATGCACTTCTATATTATTTTTGGGACTAACCTATTTTAGTGTTTCGCAGAAAAGGAATATCAAACAGAATCCAAACGGAACGAAACCTTCGCAAGGATCTTTCTTGCAACAAACGCAAACCAGGAGACTTGGAGTTGAAGTCTGGAACGCCGCGAAGCTTCCATGAGGCAGGGGGCGCACCCCCCACCCTCATGGGCCCCATGGAGCTCCACCGACGTACTTCTTTCGCCTATATATACTCTTATACCCTAAAAACATCAGGGGAGCCACGAAACCACTTTTCCATCGCCGCAACCTTCTGTACCCGTGAGATCCCATCTGGGGCCTTTTCCGGCGATCTGCCAGAGGGGGATTCGATCACTGAGGGCTTCTACATCAGCACCATAGCCTCTCCGATGATGTGTGGGTAGTTTACCACAGACCTTCGGGTCCATAGTTATTAGCTAGATGGCTTCTTCTCTCTCTTTGGTTCTCAATACAAAGTTTTCTTGGAGATCAATTCGATGTAATACTTTTTGCGGTGTGTTTGCCGAGATCCGATGAATTGTGGATTTATGATCAAGTTTATCTATGAATAATATTTGGTTCTTTTCTTAATTCTTATATGCATGATTTGATATCTTTGCAAGTCTCTTCGAATTATCGGTTTAGTTTGACCTACTAGATTGATCTTTCTTGCAATGGGAGAATTGCTTAGCTTTGGGTTCAATCTTGCGATGTCCTTTCCCAGTGACAGTAGGGGCAGCAAGGCACGTATTGTATTGTTGCCATCGAGGATAAAAATATGGGGTTTATATCATATTGCGTGAGTTTATCCCTCTACATCATGTCATCTTGCCTAAAGCGTTACTCTGTTCTTATGAACTTAATACTCTAGATCCATGCTGGATAGCGGTCGATGTGTGGAGTAATAGTAGTAGATGCAGAATCGTTTCGGTCTACTTAACATGAATGTGATACCTATATTTCATAATCATTGCCTAGATAATCTCATAACTATGCGCTCTTCTATCAATTGCTCAGTAGTAATTTCTTCACCCACCGTAATACATGCTATCATAAGAGAAGCCACTAGTGAAACCTATGGCCCCCGGGTCTCTTACTTATTATATTGCATCTCTTTTTATTATCGCATCTCGTTTACTATTTTGCAATCTATACAACAAAAATACCAAAAATATTTATCTTATTATCTTTATCAGATCTCACTTTCGTAAGTGACCGTGAAGGGATTGATAACCCCTTTATCGCATTGGTTGCGAGGTTCTTGATTGTTTGTGCAGGTACTAGGTGACTTGCGTGTTATCTCCTACTAGATTGATACCTTGGTTCTCAAAAACTAAGGGAAATACTTACGCTACTTTGCTGCATCACCCTTTCCTCTTCAAGGGAAACACCAACGCATGCTCAAGAGGTGGCAATATGTTTATGAATGAAAGAAAGAAAGGAATTGGATGAAATATTCTTTAACCAAATGCTTGTTTTGAAACACAATTTGGCTGTTGAAATCCTTGGGGAGCCTCCTCCACCCAAGGGTGATCCCGTGTTTGAGCTTAAACAATTACCTAATACTTTGAAATATGCTTATCTTGATGAAAAGAAGATATATCCTGTTATTATTAGTGCTAACCTTTCAGAGCATGAAGAAAGGAGATTATTGAAAACTCTGAAAAAGCACTGTGCTGCCATTGGATATACTCTTGATGATCTTAAGGGCATTAGTCCCACTCTATGTCAGCACAAAATTATTATGGAGCCTAATGCTAAACCAGTTGTAGATCATAAACGATGGTTAAATCCAAAAATGAAATAACTGGTAAGAAATGAAATGCTAATGCTTCTGGAAGCAGGTATAATTTATCCTATTGCTGATAGTAGGTGGGTAAGTCCTGTTCATTGTGCCCCTAAGAAGGGAGGTAGTACTGTTGTTCCTAGTGATAAGAATGAATTGATCCCGCAAAGAATTGTTACAGGTTACAGAATGGTAATTGATTTTCGCAAATTAAACAAATCCACTAGAAAAGATCAATACCCTCTACATTTTATTGATCAAATTCTAGAAAGATTGTCCAAACATACACATTTTTGCTTTCTAGATGGTTATTCTATTTTTTTCTTGAATACCCATGTCAAAATAGGATCAAGAAAAGACCACTTTTACTTGCCCTTTCAGTACTTTTGCTTATAGATGTATGCCTTTTAGTTTATGCAATGCACCTGCCACCTTTCACAGATGTATGACTGCCATATTCTCTGACTTTTGTGAAAAGATTGTTGAGTTTTTCATGGATGATTTCTCCATTTACGGAACTTCTTTTGATGATTGCTTAAGCAACCTTGATCGTGTTTTGCAGATATGTGAAGAAACTAATCTTGTCTTGAATTGGGAGAAGTGCCACTTTATGGTTAATGAAGGTATTTTATTGGGGCATAAAATTTCTAAAGAGGTATTGAAGTTGATAAAGCTAAAGTAGATGCTATTGAAAAATGTCGTGTCCTAAAGATAACAAAGGTATAATAAGTTTCCTTGGTCATGTTGGTTTCCATAGGAGGTTTATTAAAGAATTTTCTAAAACTTCTAGGCCTCTCACTAATCTCTTACAAAAAGATGTTCCTTTTGTTTTTGATGATGATTGTGTAGAAGCCTTTGAAATACTTAAGACAACCTTGATTTCTGCACCTATTGTTCAACCACCTGATTGGAATTTACCCTTTGAAATTATGTGTGATGCTAGTGATGACGCTATTGGTGCTCTTCTCGGACAAAGAGTTGATAAGAAGTTGAATGTTATTCATTATTCTAGTAAAACTCTAGACAGTGCGCAGAGAAATTATGCTACTACCGAAAAAGAATTTTTAGCTGTTGTTTTTGCTTGTGATAAGTTCAGATCTTATATTGTTGATTCCAAAGTACTGTTCACACTGATCATGCTGCTATTAAATATCTTATGGAAAAGAAAGATGCTAAACCTGGACTTATTAGATGGGTTCTCTTTCCACAAGAATTTGATTTGCATATTATTGATAGAAAGGTACCTGAGAACCCCGTTGCAGACAACTTGTCTAGGTTAGAAAATGTTCTTGATGACCCAATACATATTGATGATAGCTTTCTAGATGAACAATTAGCTGTCATAAATGCTTCTCATAATGCTCCATGGTATGCTAATTATGCTAATTACATTGTTACTAAATTTATACCACCTAGTCACTGGTGCGCGTCAGTCCTAAAAACAGTTTTAACCCCTTTCCGCGACGACATTTGGAACCGTCGCCAAGTGAGTGTGTGCGATAGGGTGTCCTTCCCACACGACCCAGAAACCGTCCGGGATATGGAGAAGTGATCCAAAGGCCTTCCAAAATGTAATCGTGTGTGATGTAGCACACACTAAATTCTTTCGCACGTGTGGTATCGATGATTAAGTGTTTCTAATGATGTAGTGAAACCATACGGTCTGTCGTAACGAACCATTTGGGAAACAGTATGTAAGGCACACGGGCCAAAATATGAATTGTGTGCGATTTGTGCCCCATCACACACGAGTTTTCTGCGTAACCCGTCTGCCATGCTAGACTCCATCGCACACGTTTTCCAATAATTACCGTCTGTGATAATGTTCTATCACAAATGGTTTAGGAGCCCCTTCGCACACATTCAAGTGTTGCAGACCATTTGTGATTTGTTAGGTATCACCGACGGTTGCCGCAAGAGTGATGTGTGCTTTTTGTTTGGGATCCCACATGTTTCCTGAAATAATTACGACTGCATTGTATTTTGCATTGGGCACAGTTTACTCCCAGTTCTCGTGTGCGATAACGCGATATCACAAACGGTTCCCAAGAACCTACGCACACGTAGTAGCGCTGCAAATTGTTTGTGATCTGTTGTGTATCACCGATGGCTCCGCTACGATTGTCGTATGCTTTCCGATGTGGATCGCACACACTCATTTAGTTGAACCATGTGCAGAGCAATTGCCAGGTTAAAACAAAATATCCCATTTTGAGTCGGCACGCAAAAAGCAAATTCTCCACAATATTCAATCGAACAAATAAACAAAAAATATCCCATTTTGAATCGGCACGCAAAAAGAAAATTTGCCACAATACTCAATTGAAAAAATAGTGTCCACAGGAAGAACATTCATCAGATTTTGCAACAATTGCAATTGAACATATGGTGGCTAAATTCCAATGATTTGTCCACACATATATGCATTACATAATTAATCATAGTGTATGAAATACGAAGACCTAATCAGATGGAAAACAATGGATCCATGAGTTATATGTTTAGCGGTTAACTCTTACTCAATGTTTCAGGAGAACGCATGCTGAAATCTTCATAATCACCAGTGGGATTGGTGTAGTGATCCAGGAAGAAGTCGCCGATAAATCTCCGAACCATCAGCAATTCACCAGCCGGGAGCGGTTCAGGGTCATGGTTTTACGATGAGCTGCAGTATTTTTAAGATCAGAATGTGCCATATGAGTGGAGTAGAAGATATTAATTAAGATAGACTTACTGGTACTAACTTGCGAGGATCTTCACAATGATGACCCACAAGTATAGGGGATCTATCATAGTCCTTTCAATAATTAAGAGTGTTGAACCCAACAAGGAGCAGAAGGAAATGACAAGCAGTTTTCAGTAAGGAATTCTCTCCAAGCACTGAAATTATCGGCAAAATATAGTTTTGTGATAAGGTAATTCGTAACGGGTAACAAGTAACAAAAGTAAACAAGGTGGATCAAGGTGGCCCAATCCTTTTTGTAGAAAAGGACAAGCCTGGACGAACTCTTACATAAAGGAAAATGCTCCCGAGGACACATGGGAATTATCATCAAGCTAGTTTTCATCATGCTCATATGATTCACGTTCGTTACTTTGATAATTTGATATGTGGGTGGACCGGTGCTTGGGTACTACCCTTCCTTAGACAAGCATCCCACTTATGATTAACCACTATGCAAGCATCCGCAACTACAAAAGAAGTACTAAGGTAGACCTAACCATAGCATGAAACATATGGATCCAAATCATCCCCTTACGAAGCAACACATAAACTAGGGTTTAAGATTCTGTCACTCTAGCAACCCATCATCTACTTATTACTTCCCAATGCCTTCCCCTAGGCCCAAACAATGGTGAAGTGTCATGTAGTCGACTATCACATGATACCACTAGAGGAAAGACAACATACATCTCATCAAAATATCTAACGAATACCAAATTCACATGACTACTTAGAGCAACACTTCTCCCATGTCCTCGGGAACAAGCGTAACTACTCACAAATCATATTCATGTTCATAATCAGAGGGGTATTAGGATGCATAAAGGATCTGAACATTTGATCTTCCACCAAATAAACCAACTAGCATGAACTACAAAGAGTAATCAACACTACTAGCAACCCACAGGTACCAATCTGAGGTTTTTGAGACAAAGATTGGACACAAGGGATGAACTAGGGTTTGAGACATGAGGGCAGAACAGCTCCGCCGGAGCCCTAGATTGGTTCCGCCAAGGTTCCGCCTCGTGGCGGCGGAGTTTCGTCCCGAGATCTTGCTTATGATTTTTTTCCAGGGCGAAAGACTTCATATAGCCAAAGATGGGCACAGGAGGCCTGCCAGGGGGCCCACGAGGCAGGGGGCGCGCCCCCTACCCTCGTGGATGGTGGGTGGCCCCCCTCTGGTGCTTCCTTCGCCCAATATTTTTTATATATTCTAAAAATGACTCCCGTGGAGTTTGAAGACTTTTGGAGTTGTGCAGAATAGGTCTCTGATTTTGCTCCTTTTCCAGCCCAGAATACCAGTTGCCGGCATTCTCCCTCTTCATGTAAACCTTGTAAAATAAGAGAGAATAGGCATAAGTATTGTGACATAATGTGTAATAACAGCCCATAATGCAATAAATATCGATATAAAAGCATGATGCTAAATGGATGTATCAACTCCCCCAAGCTTAGACCTCGCTTGTCCTCAAGCGGAAACCGATATCGAAAAATATGTCCACATGTTTAGAGATAGAGGTGTCGATAAAATAAAATACGGACATGAGGGCATCATGATCATTCTTAGAACAACATATGTATATATATAATCATATGATTTC
This sequence comes from Triticum urartu, assembly GCF_056163025.1. Lineage (NCBI taxonomy): Eukaryota > Viridiplantae > Streptophyta > Magnoliopsida > Poales > Poaceae > Triticum > Triticum urartu. The sequence continues at coordinate 312,497,647 of NC_141877.1, forward strand.
TTATGCTAAAGTAACAATTCATTCACAATTTCAAGTATGAATCAGAAACTTCATTGAAAACTAACAAACTATAATCTCAGTCATTGAAGAAATTTCAATTTATCATAACATCAGAAAGAGTCAATATAAGAGCTTTTCAGCAAGTCCACATACTCAACTATCATTTAGTCTTTCACAATTGCTAACACTCACGCAATATTTATGGGTTGAAGTTTTAATCGGACACAGAGAAAGATAGGGGCTTATAGTTTTGCCTCCCAACATTTGACCTCAAGGGTAATGTCAACAATAATAGTTCATGAAAACTCACACCCAATTAGCTATATATATATTAGGATCTTTCCAACACACACTGCTTGCCAAAGGATAAAATGTAAAAAAGGAAAAGGTGAAGATCACCATGACTCTTGTATGAAGTATAAGACAAGATTAAAAGATAGGCCCTTCGCAGAGGGAAGCGGAGGTTGTCATGTGTTTTTATGGTTGGATGCACGAAATCTTAATGCAAAAGAACGTCGCTTTATATTGCCACTTGTGATATGGACCTTTATTATGTAGTCCGTCGCTTTTATTTCTTCCACATCACAAGTGGTGAACGGTGAGCATCATCGCGATGAAACTGGTCTTCATCTGGTTCCTCCTCCGCTCCCTCCTCTCTCCCGCTAGATAGCGCACGAATCTAGCTTCCGCCTCCGCCCTAGTGGTGTACCCTTTGTAACTGTTATCGCTGAAACGGTGAACCTGTCTCCGACACTCCTCCCAGTCGTCGTAGACTCCGGGAACCTTACCCTTGTACACGACATACGACGGCATCTCTATGCGCTAGACAAACAAAACGTTAGTAGCAATTCACAGACAATACATAAGCAATATATAAGTATGCAACAAAAGGATCGGAAGAGAAAAGCAACACATTAATAGCACGATTCATGGTCCTACTAATAAATAGCATTGATTACATATAAGTTGAACGACTGTCCAAACCAAAGAGACATACAAGTTCATTAAAGTTTAATTACAACATGAGCTAATCGATATTTCAGAACTATATAGCATCACTACTTTCGACTCGACTCAGGGACCGGAGCGTGGATGAAGCCGCCGTCTTTCGTGATGGTCATGAAATCGCGATCGTTGTCAGCCTGCATTTGTAGCATTGTTTCTATTTCACTGTTGGACAGTTGATATCTGAGGTAGAACTGCCCCGAGGTAAGAAGGACATCTTGATGGATGATTTCCGCAAACTCCGACTGGATGCAAAAGAATTCTTGTCTGAGGTCCGCGTCCTGGATTGCCGACAAGCGTGCGGCCCAATCTTTGAGACTATTTGGTAGCAGAAAGTGATTATGGTCCCGTACGATCGCCCGCATGTGATGGAGGGCATAGTAGGCATCCTTCTGACCGCCAGGTGGCTTCTTGACGCAGGGGAACGTCGTTACGTGGGTGAACACGTGCTTGTCATACTTAAAAATTGGCCTCCTGAAGGTGCCTCCAGATTTGGCGTAGCCGGGGAGAACATCATCAAGAACTTTCTTGATATTTGTGTAGTATTCATTCGACTGATGGTCCGAGTCAAAATATGTGGCCATGGAATAGTTCGGGCTTAAGAGGATGAGTGTGCAACGTGTGTCACTGCACAAAACATGGAATGTTAGAGAAAAAAAGAACGATCGAAATCTAAGAAATCATATATTATGGGATGGTGAGGGGATGACTTACTTGGGAAAGTAAGGCACGAGGAAGTTATCCTTATCTGGGTTCGCCAGAATGATGCCTTCGAGGTATGAACTCGCGACTTGCCGGTCCCCAGCGCTGCCCAAGAGCTTGGCACGCATGTAGAATGGGTCGACTATCATGATGTTTGGGGTCTTGTCTCTAATGATCCACATCTCCATACTTAGTGAAAATAGCCGAATGAAGGTGTAGTGCAGCGGATGAAGGTTAAACATAGCGAAGATGTCATCAAACCGCAGGACGATCATACCCCCGACGGCGCTATCGACAAAGCCCTTGCCCTCTGGAACCTTGGCCACGAAAACCGGTATGCCACATCATTCTCGGAGAGACGCCGCTTCTCCAAAGAAAGAACACTGTCATGCAGACTCCACATAGCACCGATTGCAGCATTGAGCAGATTAGTCGGTAGCATCGGCCTACCCGCCACATGCACCCTCCTCGAGATATCCTTAGATGAAGGTGGCCCGTCCTGAGCACGGATCGTACTCGGTGCCGGCTGGCTCGCACCCTTGTTATTCTTTCTTTTCCGTCCCTTCTTCTTCTGCTGTAATGGGATCGAGTTCTGCTCAGAGACAGCCTTCTTGAGTGTGTTGGGGCTGATAATATTTCGCACCTCGGTTATCTGAGGCTCGGTGAAGGCGGGAGCTGGAGGCGTCTCCTGAGAACTGAACGCCAGATGACGCCTGTTGTAATTGGGTTTCTCCGCGGTACCAGCTAGATCACGATCGCCTTTTGCAGGGTTGGGTTCTTGAGAAGGAGGCCCCAAGAAATCATCACCGTACCCATGTTCGTTGAAGTACTTATCGACCCTAGTAAATGTACCGTCGTCGTCCGGATCCTGTGCCATATGCATGTCCGAATCGGCCATATGTTCGTCGTCGTTGTCCAGTAGCGTTGCGGTGGTCTTGCCATGGCTTGGCGCCGGCTCGACTGGCGGTGTTGTCTGTGGGGTGGTGTCCCCCGCCCCCAAATGAATCTGGCTCCTCGGCCAAAGCATGGACCAGCCTATGCAGGCGCTGAGGGTCATCACATCATCTTCGTCGGCCCCAGGGGGTCGATACGGAGGTAACAAGTCATCGCAGCCCCACAGCACCCGAACCAGTTGAACCCTATACACGTTGGGTGGCATCGGATTACCGTGGAATAGGCGGTTACCCGGCTGAACGATTCTGGCCTTGGCGACATCGATCAACTCGCCGTTCACGAAGTGCAGGAGAGTGCATGGAACATCGGCGGTGCCCTGTGAAAACATGTAGGGCATCAAGGATGCCCAGTCAAAGGCAAGGAGATGAAGTCATCAGCCGAGAGGCTTAGTTACCGTGATGGCATTGAGCTCGGCTAATGTCGAGGCACCGCCAACGGCGAGCGTGCAAGTGACGGAGGGGCCGCTTGCTGCCGAGGTGCCGGCCGGTGTATTCTTCCCACACCCGAGTGCATTAAGCTCCAATGCCGGCACCGACGCCGGAGACACCAATGCCGCCTCCGCCGGAGACACCAATGGCGCCACCGGTGCATTGTGCGAGTTGCCGCCCCTGAAGCTGGGAATCAGGGGCGGCCCTTGTTGGCCGCCCGCAATCCACACCTCCAGCCCCTCAAGCAAGGTAGGCATAATGGCGGTGATCGTCGCTCCCAGTTGGTCTCGCACTTGCTCTTCGACTATCTCCGGAGTCCGCGCCACTTGTGCCTTGTGTTCTTGAACCTCGCGCTCCTGGCTTTCTGAGCTGGTCTTTCTCTCCTTTCGCCCAGCGGTATAGTATTCCGACCATTTCGTGGACAAGCCTTTGCCGGCCACACGACCAGCTAACGTTGGCTTACTGAGCTTATCCTTGTGTTTCATTACGTTCAACGCCCTATTTAAAGTGGTGTCCCAAGGGGAGCTCTGAGATGACCCCGCGCTACTGCTTTCAGTTTCCTGCGGAAGGAATGTGAACCATTTAGAAAATTGGCTTCATTAATTAGAATGCAACCATATGGAGCTAATTACGCGGGGGTGTATTCCTTACCAGAACAAGCTCAAGCGCCTTGGTCTTCGGATCCGTGGTAAGCTCCTTGGTTACCGGGTCAACCTTGTACCGGGCCCTGACATAGTTCTTGGTCTGCTTGTCACGGTATTTATCGAAGAGGGGCGGTAGGCCTTGCTCGACACGCTCCACGTCCTCCTTGTCCCATATAGGTTCCGCCACTCTGTAACCGCCGGGACCGAGTTTGTGGACCCCTAAGTTCAAGTCCCGCATATCTTTCCCCCACTGACTTGATTCCGCGGTTGCGTTGCTCTCGCACTTGATCTTGAACTCCAGGTAGTCAGCTTTGCTAATCGAAGGATTTGTCTCCTTGATCTTCTCATAACTATCACCTTTTTCAATCCTTATCTTCACCGCGGCTCTCCAAGTAGCCAGGGCCGTGCTCATCTTTGTGAGGGCGTCACTGTTCACTTTATTCCCTAAGAGGCGTGTGTTTGCGAAGTCACCGGGGAACTTGTATCATTCATGCAGCTTCATGAAGAGGAGGTTGCACAAATTCCCTCAGTCACGACGCCTTAGGTTCTCGGTGTTGATCGAGACGGTGCTCCGGAGAATGCACCCGAGCTTTCCCGCGTACCCCTTGACTAATTCTGGGGGCGCCGTTGGCTGCCCACTGGAGGACACTTCAGTAAATTCCTCCTTGACGGTGCCGAGCACGTTCGGGCGCTGGTCCTTCTGTTGCCTCTTAGGTTGGCTGCCATCTATGCGTGCGCTGCCATCATCAGTGGTGGCATCCTCGGTGACACCATGAGTGGTGTCATCCCCGACGCCACTAGGGGTTGTGTAGTTGGGATCGGTGTCTTCCGCGACATCCTCATAGCGGTGAGGTTCTTCCTCCATCTCCTGGGACAGCTCCCAGAATGCCTTGCCCGAACCGCCAGCCTCATCGTTGTGGGCCATGTTTCGCTCTAAATAGGAAAAAAGTTTGGTCAAAAAGTTGGTTATTGTCAAGGAACAAGATCTCTAAGTTGACCAAATAACCTAATTCTCGAGGAATGTCGCCAAAAAGTTGGCTACGGTGTGCGGTACAAAACTGAATTTTGGAAATCTACAGAATGAACAAGCTAAGGGCTGCAAATGCCCGCAAGGCTTCAAGGGTGACGACATAATGGCTCGATGTTATTTAAGGGTTGGTTTGTGAGGAATTATCATGGTCTCATCATTTAGGGTTTGTCGACACTGAGGCATCCTAAAAGCTAAGCTTTTATCATTTAGGGTTTGTCGACGCCGAGGCACCCTAAAAGCCTAAGCTTTCATCATTTAGGTTTTTATCGACACCGAGGCACCCTAAAAGCCAAGGTTTTACCATTTAGGGTTTGTCGACGCTGAGGCACCCTAAATGCAAAGTTAAGTTTTCATCATTTAGGGTTTATCGATGCCGAGGCACCCTAAAAGCTAAGGTTTTATCATTTAGGGTTTGTCGACGCCGAGGCACCCTAAAAGCCAAGGTTATATCATTTAGGGTTTGTCGACACCGAGGCACCCCAAAAGCCTAATTTTTCGTCATTTAGGATTTATCGATGCCGAGGCACGCTAAAAGCCAAGGTTATATCATTTAGGGTTTGTCGACGCCGAGGCACCCCAAAAGCCTAAGTTTTCATCATTTAGGGTTTATCGCTGACGAGGCACCCTAAAAGCCATCATCATCATATCATCTTGAAAATATTATAACAACTAAGTTCATCCTTATATCATCATAACATCATGAAAACTTCTTGAAAACATCATAACAACTAAGTTCATCATCATACCATCATGTTGTAATAACTATGAGTTGCTCATGTTGTAAAAAGGCACAGAAAGAGAGCAACTGACATTAGTAATAACTATGAGTTGATATCACACTTCTATATGTATAACACAAGAGGCGGTTGATCCTACTTAATTAAGTACTAAGATACCCCGGCCCATGCATTAGTCGCAAGTACCCCATATGTCCTATTTTTAGCAAAGTCATGCTAAAATTCACGGAAAATATCAGCATGACCTTTGCTAAAAAGAGGACATATGGAGTACCCGAATTTGCCGGAACGGAAGTTAATCGACATTCCGGCAAACTCAAGGGCCTCTCGAGGTACCTGCAAAATCACTATCCCCGTGTAATGAAGTCGCCAATGGGTCATTTCAGAAGATCACAAGTAGCATCATCACAAGTATAGCAGCAGCAGTGAATACAGTGAATACAATGAGTACATCAGCAGCATCATCATCTCAAGAAGGAACAAACAAGAGCTACTACAATATTATGGTGGGTTTGGATGGTGTAACTAAGGGAGGGGAGGTCGCCTGGACATGGGACTATCTTGTTCTAAGCACTGCTATTTAAGAAGGTTTTAAGCATAAAAACTTTAGCTTTTTGCGAAAACAAAGGCTGTGTTCTATTGGTGGTGGGGGGTCAGTTTTGCAAAGTGACCAAGCTTCCCTCTTTTTGCAAAGTGGCCAAGAATTGGGGAAACAAAGGTGAACCTCTCTCTTCTTGCACTCCTTGTAGTTTTCGAACTACTGCTGGCACTTGCTCTTGTCCTGGTTGGTCTCCAGACCTGGAGACACGGCACATCATTAGAGATTTCATCAAATACGCACGAAACAATAGACAGCTCATTCTCTGATCACTAACAAAGGTAGCATACTTCCAATCAACATGAAAAGTGAAATACTAGGATGATATAATTGGTGCCCACTGATTGAATTGAATTGAATAAAATACAAGCAAAAAGGTTGCATCATGCTGCATAGTACAGTATGCTGCAGATGCCAAGCTAGCTAGCTAGTGTGGGTGTTTTATATAGGAGTAGTACATGTATCTATCTATCTAGGCTGCATGGTTGGTTGATGATGTGCTAGTGTTGCTCTATTACTAGGGTTTATAGAATGAATGAATGAATGAATGAATGAATGATTCTGCATCGGTCATGTCAAAGTCATGCCTTCTTCTTCTTCTTTAATCAAGTGCCTAGCCTAGTTTGTAGTATATGTGCCACCATGTTGACATCACATTGTCACAATGGGCTTATCAGATTCAGAGGTAAGTATAGTTTGGGACTAGCTTGGCCTTGGTTGCCACACTATTAGAGGATAAAGTACTACTACTTACTGTATGCGTGGATTGATTCCAGATGCATGAAACCAATACAAAATTCTTGCACATCTCGATCCTCTGAGCTTTGGAAGATATTGTAATTTTTGCTAGTATATAATGTTGTGAGTTGTGATGGATTATTGTAACTGGAGTCAGCAGCAGCAAAAACACTCGAACAAATGAAATTGAATGTATTGAATTCAATTCAGGTATCCAGAGTTTCAGACATGAACAGAGGGTTTTGTTTGGTCACTCTCAAGACCAGACCAGACCAGATGGATGTAGGGGAGGATGCATAGCAGCTGCTGGAAATGGCAGGAGCTGTTCGATGATCAGGACGTGCGCCAGTGATCGACATGGATTAATTGAGGTTGACCATCATCGATCGGTGGCACGGGATGGCGTCAGCGGGCGCGGGGGGGGGGGGGGGGGCAACTGCAAGCAGCAGCGTAGCAAGAGAGCGGCAGTAGAAGGGGACGACGAGGGCGAGCAGCGGGCGTGAGAAACAGAGGCGGGGCGAGGCCTAGCCCTGGTGCGCACATGTGTGAGCGCGAGCCGGCGAAGGCGAGGGAGGGGGTGGTTGGGGGCGTCGGTGCATCGTCGTGCTCGCCGGAGGTAGCCATGGTGGGAGGAGGCAAGAAAACCTAGGGGGAGGGGGAGGAGAGGGGAGGAATCACCTGTGGTAGAATGGCAGGCTGCCGTAGGAGAACACCGGCATCGAGGAGGCTGCGGGCGGCGGCGCGTCGAGAAGGCTGCGGGCGGCGCGTCGAGGAGGCTGCGGGCGGCGCGTCGAGGAGGCTGTGTGTCGGTGTACTAGAGCAGGGGTACCCTAGTACCCCGAACTTGTGCACGGGCAGTCGCAGCGTCCCGCGGCAAGGCTTGCCGGGTGACCGCCAAGGTCCTCCGTGGTTCCTTTGGAGCCATTCAAGAACAAAGTGTCCAAGCCAAGAAGACAAGACCCCGGCAAGAGGAGCTTGCCGGGAAGGCTAACAAAAGCATCCCAAGACCCCGGCAAGAGGAGCTTGCCGGGAAGGCCACCCAAGGCAGTTCAAGGAACTCGCCGCGGCGCACCACGCGTCCCGGCAAGGCCCGGTGAGCGACAAGCTCCCGGACGCGACAAGACAACAACCGCGGCAAGGCGCTTGCCGCAGCAAGACACCACTGTGCCCGCGCTCCAGCACATCCACCAACGTGTCGCTCTGGGACCCCTCCAGGCGTACGTGGCGGAAGGCTGTGCAGCTTGCGGTGTGCGGTGGCAAGCGGCGCTGGCAAGTTTGCCATCGTGGCGAGCGGTGGCGCCCCTGACGGTCTCTTTTTGCACTGTTTAGGCGACACAGACGGGCATTTAAGGCCCTTGTCCCCTACCGTCAGGGTTAGGTGTGATACACTGTAGCAGGTAGCTGTGCCTACCACAGCACCTTTCCATTTTTACCATTTGCCTCCGTTGCCACCTGTCGGTGACCCCTTGAGCATATAAAAGGAGGCCCGTGTGCAACGTAGAGGGGGGTTCGAACACTCACGCTCGGTCTCGCTAGCTGCTGGTGTGTACTCTAGCACTCCACGCTCCCGAGCAAGAAATCAATACAAACCACAAAGCAGGAGTAGGGTTTTACGCATCCGTGCGGCCCAAACCTGGGTAAATCGCTCGCGTGCATCGCCTCGATTTGCTCTTTGCACGATCTCCGCCCCCGCCGAACCGAAAGGGACCCGGTCCGCCGGTCCCATAGGTGCCCGTGGATCAGTACCCCGGCATCTTTGGCGCGCCAGGTAGGGGGCGTCGAAGTTGTGTGAACCAGATCCGGCGTTCCCGCGAGCTAGATCTTCATCATCTTCATCAACATGCCGCTGAAGAAGAAGGTTTCGGAGGCAGATGCTCCGTCTGCGCCGAGCCCACCATCGCCGGAGCAAACGGCTGATGGGGCGGGCGCCGGCGGAAGAACGCGCATTGACGAGGGAGCTCACGGTGCCGCCAGGTCCAAGGACAAGGCTGCGCTGCCCACCGGCGGCGTAGCCGGTTCCCACAACGACCGGGCGCACTCCAAGACCTCGTCGTCCGTACATGCACCGCGCCCGTCTCAGGAGGCGCGGGACCGGCAGCGTCATGGTACTCATGGTACCATGCGCTCGCTAGATCAAGATCGAGCTGGTGGATCTCGGAGCGCTCAAGACCACCATACACACCAGCATGCTGGCGCAAGCGAGGCACGGTCGCCTGGACGGGCTACTGCTCCTTCTAACGTGGTTAGAAGTCCGAGCATATCCCGCTCCTCGCACCGTTCACCACCACCACCCGCCACTGCAGCAGAAGCTTTGGCTCGAGCTCAGCTGCTCCTAGATTACCCTCCAACGGCGGACAAGATCGACGACTGGAGGGCCACCATCCAGAGTCTCATCGGCTACGCCAACGGCGACTCTCCACGGCAGCCGAGCACGTCTCAGCCGCGGCTAGCCAGCCAGGCACGAGCCAGAGACGATAAGACTGGTGGGGGTGCAACTACTGTGCACTCTCCGCCCCGAAGGCCAAGATCGCCGACTCGCTGGGTCCACCTCGACAGCGACTCCATCGCGTCGTCAGATCCACGAGCTCGTCGCGATCAGCGCCAAGTTCTTCAAGAACGACAACAAGAAGACGCTCGTACTCGCATCGAGCACCGAAGAGAAGCGCGACGTCAATCAGACCAGCGCGTTGGGCCCTCTGTTGACATGCATGCGCCAGGGGAACCAGACGACTTGCCGTACACGGTAGGTTGCCCTGCGTTCACTCGTGAGCTGCGGCAAGTCCAGTGGCCCAGTACGAAGAATTTCAAACCAGATGTACCAGAGAAGTACGACGGCAAGTTGCATCCGTCGGAGTTCCTCAGCATCTACACCATCGCGGTGCAGGCTGCTGGGGGGCGGGACGACAAGATCCTTGCCAACTACTTCCCGTTGGTGCTCAAGCCCAACGTCAGGTCCTGGCTCATGCACTTGCCGGATAACTCCATATCCTCCTGGGCAGACCTATGCCATCAGTTTGTCGGCGCCTTTACAGGCGGCCACAAACCTCATGGCCAAGAGAGTGATCTTCATCTGCTCGTCCAGAAGGAAGGAGAACCCCAGCGCAAGTACATTTAGAGGTTCAGCCGTGTACAGTACAACATCCCAGACGTCCACCCCGCCGCAGTCATCAGCGCGTTTCATCAGAACGCGCATAACCGCAGGATGCGGGAGGAGATGGCGATGTGCAGGATCAGAGACGTCAGTGAGCTATATGCCCTGGCCGACAAGTGTGCACGCGCTGAGGAAGGGAGGAGACTCCCCGGAGAAAATGTAGGAGCAGGAGGATCTGACAGCGAAGATGCTGCCCCGGCAAAGAAAAACCGGCGGCGCAATAGGAAGAAGAAAGGCAAAGAGGTGCTAGTCGTTGAGCAGTCCGGCAACAAAGGTGGCGCCAAGAAGGCTACAGTTGGTAGCTCCGGCAAGGAAGTTGCCGCGTGCACCAACTGTCAGGCTGTGGCAGTCGCCGACAAGCAGGACGGCTCCGACAAGCAATATTGCAAGATTCACCGCACCAAGGGCCATGACCTCCAAAGCTACAAGAAGGTCGAGCAGCTTGTCCAGCAGCAGAAGGCTGAGTACGAGCGACGCGACAAGGAGAGGGCCCAAGGAGGTGCTGCAGAATCCAGAAGCGACAGGCAGGATTGTTGAGTGGGCACTAGAACTGTCAAGCTTTGGCCTCAAGTTTGAAAGTACTTCAACTATCCAGAGCAGAGCATTGGCAGAATTTATAGCAGAATGGACGCCAACACCAGATGAAGAAATTCCAGAAACGAGCATCCCCGACAAGGAAGTAAACAAAGAGTGGCTGATGTACTTTGATGGTGCCTTTTCGCTGCAAGGCGCCAGCGCTGGCGTGCTGCTTGTCGCACCCACCGGAGAGCACCTCAAGTACGTAGTCCAGATGCACTTTCCCAAGGAGCAAGCAACAAACAATACTGCAGAGTATGAGGGCTTGCTTGCCGGTCTCCGGATCGCGGCAGACCTTGGGATCAAGAAGCTCATTGTCAGGGGTGACTCACAGCTTGTCGTCCCAAGTAAACAAGAGCTATCAGAGTCCGTTGATGGAAGCTTATGTCGACGAAGTGAGAAAGCTAGAAGAGCATTTTGACGGCCTGCAGATGGAACATGTTCCAAGAGCTCAGAACGCCATTGCCGATGGCCTATCAAAATGCGCTGCACTTAAGTTACCTGTGGAACCAGGGATCTTTGTGCTCAAGCTGACTCAGCCGTCCGTAACACCATCGACTGGACAGAGCAAGAAGAGGAAGTTGGTTTCTGGTGACTATTTGCCGGCAGAGCCTCCCGAAGCCGCCGCCAAGAAGGTCCCCAAGATCAACGCCAAGGGCGCTGCGGAGCAGTCTGCTCCGGCAAGCCCTAGGGTTTGTTCCGTTGAAGCAGAAGCTCCCGGCAAGTTTTGCTCCGGCAAGCTTGCCGGGGAATGTCACGCTCCGGCAGAGCCGCAGGTTCTTGCCGTAGAAGCGGATGTTCCCGCAGCAGTCCCCAAGATCAACATCAAGAGCGCTGAGGAGCAGTCTGCTCCGGCAAGCCCTAAGGTTTGCTCCATTGTAGCAGAAGCTCCCGACAAGTTCTGCTCCGGCAAGCTTGCCGGGGAACGACAAGCTCCGGCAGAGACCCAGGTTCTCGCCGTAGAAGCGGACGTTCCCGCAGCCGCAGATTCACCTTTAGTCCTTGTTGTCGAGCCACAGGCTCCGGCATGGGCACAGCAGATTGTCCGTTTCCTTCAGACAGGAGAACTTCCCGAAGAGCAAGAAGAAGCGGAAAGAGTAGCCCGGCAGTCAAGTATGTACCAGTTTGTCGACAAGACACTGTACAGAAGAAGACTCAATGGCGTGAAATTGAAGTGTATTCACCGGGAAGATGGACAAAAGCTGTTGGCAGAGATACATGGAGGCATATGTGGTCACCACATTGGCGCAAGAGCACTTGTCGGCAAAGCATTCCGGCAAGGTTTCTTCTGGCCAACAGCCCTCCAGGATGCAACTGCACAAGTAACCAAGTGTGAAGCGTGCCAGTTTCATTCCAAGCAGATACACCAACCAGCTCAAGCTCTCCAGACGATCCCTTTATCCTGGCCATTTTCGGTCTGGGGGCTCGACATCCTCGGCCCCTTTCCCCAAGCTGTCGGGGGCTTTGAGTACTTGTACGTTGCAATCGACAAGTTCACAAAGTGGCCGGAAGTGGAACCAGTGAGGAAGGTGACAGCACAGTCAGCAGTCAAGTTCTTCAGGTCGATTGTTTGCCGCTTCGGGATCCCTAACAGGATAGTCACCGACAACGGTACACAATTTACGAGCCGCACCTTCATGCAGTACGTCCAAGATCTTGGCGCCAAGGTCTGCTTCACTTCTGTTGCTCACCCGAGAAGCAACGGTCAAGCGGAGAGGGCAAATGCTGAAGTGCTGCGCGGGCTCAAGACCAGAACTTTCGACAGGCTGCACAAGTGCGGAAGAAACTGGATCGAGGAGCTGCCGGTGGTTCTTTGGTCGATCAGAACGACGCCAAATCGAGCCACTGGACAGACACCTTTCGCTCTAGTCTATGGAGCAGAGGCAGTTATCCCCATGGAACTCGTATACGGGTCACCTCGAGTGCTCGCTTATGATGAGCTTGAGCAAGAGCAGCTGCGGCAAGTTGACGCGCTGCTCCTTGAGGAAGGTCGTCTTCAGGCTGCTGTGCGAGCTGCTCGCTACCAGCAAGCTTTGCGCCGCTACCATAGCCGCAAAGTTAACGCCAGAAGTCTCGAGGAAGGCGACCTTGTTCTTCGGCGAGTTCAGTCCACCAAGAATTGCAACAAGTTGACGCCGAAGTGGGAAGGCCCTTACCGGGTGAAACGAGTCACTAGGCCTGGCGATGTCCGCCTTGAGACCGAAGATGGCATTCCGGTGAGCAACTCCTAGAACATTGAGCATCTTCGTAAGTTTTACCCGTAAGGCGCGGTTGTCGGAACCTGTTCCGGCAACCACCTTTTGTACAAGTCTTGCCGCTGTTGCATGTAATCCTTCGTACAAAGCCGGGAGCAGACCCCGTGCGTAAATAAAGCTCATGTGCTCCGCACATTTTGTCGATTTTATGCTTTCTATTTTTTGGCATATATGATCTGACACTTTGTGCAGCACCTACTCCACGGTAAGCAGTAACGAGCCGTGAAGTTCCATATATGTATTTGTCTCTTCTTTCTTTCAAAAGGAAGGTTCCCCTCGCCCACAAGTTTGCCGGGGGGGAGAGGAGAAGACGATGGTTTGGACCAGGTGTCGCTCAAGGAAGTTTCGCCTTGCCGGGAAGCAAACAACAGAAAAGCTAAGTTGCCAAAGTTTGAGCAATCAAATTTTTTAAAAATTTTAAGTTATCTCCCTTGAACGACCACACTTTGTATGGAAAACCTGTGCGCGGAGGAACCAACTCGTAGCTAGTTGCGCCTTTACTTTGTTTCGAGTCCGCTCAACAACTTAAGCGAGCTGCTAGCGCCCTTACTTTGCTTCGAGTCCTCTCAGCAACTTAAGTGAGCCGCCAGCGCCCTTACTTTGTTTCGAGTTCGCTCGGCAACTTAAGTGAGCTGCAACTAGTTGCGACAAGGTTTCTTGCCGGTAGCGGCACCGCCAGCAGGCTGCTGACATCCCGCACTCAGCGCTCGCGGCCCAGGTGCTTGCACCGGCAAGTTCCCTAAAAGCGTAGGGTAAAAAGACATACAAAGGGGGGAGTCAAGTAAAGGAAATAACGTTGCAATCATTGCCCAAAATAAAATTTATATTACAAGGATAGCTTGTCGTGGCTCTAATAGTTTGTTTTCATAACATGCCAAACAGCGACAAGGAAAGAAGAAATGGGCGGCCTAATCTACGCGATTGCCTTCGACCCTCTTGATCCCGCTCACCTTGTCCACAATGGGTGCGACAAGGGCCTTGAGCTCCTCCAGATCGGCCTCCGGCGGCAAGGTCCTAAGGATGTTGGTGAGGCGGAGGCCCGGATTGCGGAAGGCCACCTTCATCAACACTTCCTCGAGGGCTCCTGCGTAGATCTTGCGCGATTCGTCGGCCAGCTGCTTGGGGATCCTCTCCCGGAGTCGCTGGAGGGCTGTCGCCACGCCCTTGAAGAACAGCACGAGCTTGGCGCTGGGCTGGAGGTTGTCGTCGGAGGGATACCCAAGATCCACCATTCCCAGCTGCGCCAGCTCCTTGTCGATATCTGTGGCGGCGTTCACTAGACTCTCTGTCCAATGCGTCACAGTCTCCCTGAAGGCGTTCTGGGCGGCGGCAGCGCTCTCCAACAGCGCCTTGTCGGCCTTGATCTCCTCCTTCAAGGCCGCCTCCCGCTTCTTGGCGCTGTCCAGAGTCTTGGTCAAAGTGGTTAGCTTCAACTCAAGATCCACGTTGGAGACCTTGGCGGCGCTGAGCTCTCTGCCCTTCTCGGCGAGATCGGCTTCTAGTTGCACCACCTTCGTCTTCAACTCCTCCTTGGCGGCTTCGGCGGCGGCGGCGGCGTCCTCTGCTTGTTTGAGGGCTCCGCCGAGCTTTCCCTCGCGCGCGGCAAGCTCCTCCTCGTGGGAGTCGAGATTGACCTTCCGCTGCGCCAACTCGCCCTCCTCCACGGCTAGCTTCACAGCGGCAAGTCGCTGCCGCTCTTCGACTTCGGCCTTTTCAAGGAGGAAGGCCTTCTGCGCTTCACCAAGCTGCTCCCGCTCCTCCGCCAAGGACCGGAGGGCTTCCCGGTGGAAACCCCCGAGCTCTTCTGCGTGCTTTTCGATGTCAGCTCCCGCCTTCGCGACAAGCGCCTCACGGGACTCCAGCTTGGCTTGCCGCGCGCAGTAGAGCGACATCAACTTCCGCAGCAGCCGCTCTTCTTCGGGCTCGTTGCTGCTGCTGCTTGGCGCGTCGACCAGCTTCAACCCCGCGGAGGCAAGCACTTGTCCGTCGAAGATCTCCCCTTCGACCGGCGCCCTGGAGCTTGACGCCCAGGGGAGGTTGATGAAGACGCCTTCGCCGGCCTTCAAGTAAACGCCCAGCTGGGGCTCCTCGGCGCTTGGCGCTACGGCTTCGGCAGACGGGTCGGCGGTCGGTGTAGCGCCTGGCGCTCCTGCGGCCTCTGGGCCGTCAGTACGATCGCCAGATCCCTCGCCAGTTGCCGCGGCGCCAGCCTCAGTGCCGGCGGGATCACCCGCGCCGGCTACGTCCTCGGTGACGACCTCGGTCTCCATCCGCTCCACAGCAGATGGGTCTGACAGCCGGCAAGAGGAGAAGAGTCAAGCAAATCCAGCAAAAACTCAAGAAGATCAAAAGAAGAAGTATCCAAGAGAAGTTTTGAGGCAAGAGGAGTACCTGCACCAGGCTCTGCAGTCGTGGTCTCCGCTGTCGGGGGGCCGCTGGTGCTGTTCCTCGCCGGAGAACCCTCCCTTGCCGGAGACTTCTCCCTTACCGGGAAGCCATTCCTTGCCGGAGAGTTCTCCCTTGTCGGGGGATTCTCCCTTGGCTCCTGGTGGGGCTGCTCGGCTCCTATACAAGTCAACAAGCAGATATCAGCAAAAACAAGTACTCAAGCGCGCCTCGCAGCAGGAAGTAAATCACACTTACGCTGGGGGCTGCCCTGGAGGAAAGTCGTCGGGTCCGGCAAGGTTGTCTCGGGCGCGCCACCTGCTGTCGCAGTGGGCTCGTCCTCGATGACGATCAGCGGGACCTTGGCTCTCTTTGCCGCTCTCTGGGCCAGAGTCCTAAAAAGGAACAAGTTCAGAAGAAAAGCAAGTGAGAAACAAGATCAACAGCAAGAATTGAAGAACCACAAGTATAGCAAGAGAAGCTTACTCTTCTTCTTCCTCGTCGGAGCTTAACGCGGAGAAGTCGAAGCCCGGCGCGCGCCCGGCGGGAGGAGGCGGAGGAGAAGCTTCCCTTGGCCGCTTGGCGGGAGCAGTGGCGGCGGTCTGAGACGACCCCGCTCCGGCTGTCGGCGCGGCGTGAGCAGCGGCAGGAACTGAAGCGGTGGTCCGGCTAGACTCCGCTCCAGTTGCCGTCGCAGCATGAGGCACTCCCGCGGAAACGGTGTTTGCCGCGGTGGAGCGTGTCACACGGCGCGGCGACTGTTGACCCGCTTGCCGCTCCGCCACGTCACCGACCTTGCGGAGACGCCTTCTCGGTGGGGATGGAGGCTCTGCTCGTGGTGGGCTGTCTGAAGACGAGGTGGAAGAGGAGTTGATCTCCAACGAGCCGCTTGCGTCCTTGGCAGGCTCGCTCGGCTCGGCGTCACGCCCGGCAAGCTCCTTCTTGCCGGCAGGCTCCCCTCGCTCGGCACGGCTTGCCGCCTCCGCTGCATCTGCTTCCTCCATAGTGAACCCAAACCCGCCCGCGGCTGCGGCTGCCGCTGCCTCCTCCAGCCTAGTGGCGATAAGCGCCATCTCCGCATCCGTGGTGTCGCGGGTGAGGCCGTCCTTCTCGTCGGGGCGGATTGCCACTTCCACCAAGTCGTCGAAGAACTACTGCACGACCTCGTCTGCAGGCTCCTGCCAAGTTGGCACAATCCCGTGCGAGTCGCACTCCGGCATCATTGCGCGGATGCGGTCGAGCGCAGAATTGTTGCACAACGGCACGACGCCCCCCGGCAACCTAAACACCTTGGCATGTTGGGGGTCGTACTTGAATAGTTCCTGCAGCATCGCGTTGAGCTCCAGGACTGTGAAGTTGTAGTTGAGGCCCGGCCGCAGCCTCATGATATCTGTCGCGTTCTTGAACTCCCAAGTGGGCCTCCCCTGTTCCTGCAGGGGGGCGATGCGGCGGCGAAGGAAGTCTGCGCCAACAGCGCCAACAGTAAGCCCGGCAAGCCTCAGGCGCAGGATCCTGGTGATGGCAATCTTCAGCTTGTCGTCCTCCGGGGCCACGTCACTCCAATCGCTGCCGCGGGCTACTGGGGATCGGCGCCGGACGGTGAATGGCTGCGGGCTCTCCTCGTCAATCCAGCACCAATCAGCTCTCCACTCCTCCCACTTGCCTCGGAATTCTCCCTCCAGATACGTTTCCTTCTTGCCGGACCTTGAGACCCAGGCGATTCCGCCAGATAGAGGCTCTCCTCTCTCCACTCGTGGTATGAAGAAGTGGCGGAAGAGGGCTACGTTGGGAAGGACTCCGACAAAGTTTTCGCAGAGGTGTGCGAAAACTGCCATTGTCAGGACGGCATTGGGGGTGAAGTCAAGGAGGTGGAATCCATAGGTGTTCATGATGTCGCAGAAGAAATCAGAGAAAGGCGGGCAAAGCCCGCAGTAGAAGAACAGAGCAAAAAAGGGTATCCATTCGGAGCCTTCTTCCAAGCGGCGGCGGGGAGTACCTTTGTGCGCGGATGCGCGCGCGTCTCCGCCGACCAGAACAGGTAATAGTTCTCCCTCAGCTCCTTCGCGCCAAGCTTGGGGGGGAAGACGGATCGCTCCTTCTGCAGCGCCGCGAGCCGTTGCGCCTCGGTCGACTTCACGGCCTTCCCCTTGTCGGCTTTCGGAGCCATGGCGGAAGCAGCGGAGGAGATTGACGGCGCTGGTGGTGCTGGTGGCGATGGGGGCGGAGCGCTGCTCTCTCTCTCTCTTAGCCTTGGGAAGGCGAGGGAGCGGCGGAGATTTCTGAGATTGGAAACGGCAACGGGCGAGTGGGCCAACTGCGCACACAACCGTGGTGCGCCATTACTATTTGGGGGGGATTTTTAGTTGCATGTAATATATTTTTAGAAAATGATGGTCAAATTTGAAAACATTTATAAATGTGGAAAAATATCATCATATTTCAAAACATTTATGAAAAAATATGAATATGAAAACATTTATGTATATAAAAAAATTTCATCAAATCTGTTATTTGAAAATATTTTTTTGGATTTTTAGTTGCATCTAATAATTTTTTAGAAAACATTTATGAATATGAAAAAATATCATCAGATTTGAGAAATATATTCATGAATTCAAAAAGTGCCCATGAAATTTAAGCCGGAAAAGGAACACTGAAAAATAAAATACCAAAATAAACATAAATAAAAATTTGTATATCAATGGCGCACCTCCTTAGGGTGCGCCATAAATACCTTGATAGCAATGGTGCACCTTCCCCTGGTGCGCCATTACTAACTTTTTTTGGATTTTTAGTTGCATCTAATAATTTTTTAGAAACTAGCGATCAAATTTGAAAACATTTATAAATGTGGAAAAATATCATCAGATTTCAAAACATTTATGAAAAAATATGAATATGAAAACATTTATGAATATGAAAAAATATCATCAAATTTGTTATTTGAACATATTTTTTGAATTTTTAGTTGCATCTAATAATTTTTTAGAAAACGTTTATGAATATGAGAAAATATCATCAAATTTGAAAAAATATTCATGAATTCAAAAGGTGCCCATTTCCATATGTCGAAATACAATCGAGAAATGAAGGCTACAATTTAAATACAATCGATATTAGCTATCTTTTCACAATCTTCTTGCCCTTCTTTTTCGCAAATGGAGTTCTTCTGTTGAACGGGCGTCCTTTAGGTAGGGTGTTCCTGCTTCTTCTTGTGGTGTATGGCACTTCATCATCGTCGTCATGTTCCATCTTTGGGTCGCCGTACTTGTCGAAGTCTTGCTCATTGGCGACTCCATCCATTTCGATGATCTTCCTTTTGCCTCTCCTCACGACAACACGACTGGGCTTTGACGGGTCGGTAATGAAGAAGCATTGGTCCACTTGGGAAGCCAGTACCCATGGCTCATTTTTCACGGTGACGTTTGCGCCCGCGGTCTTGGATTTGGCTTCGGGTATAACCATGGTGGTGAAATACCGGTCTTCCTTTAGGAAGCTCTTGGCCCATCTGACATGGAACATCGGGACCTTCTCTCCAGCGTAGCTCAGCTCCTAGATCTCTTCGATCCTTCCATAGTATCTATCCTTGTCGTTACCGGTGTAGGATTCCATCATTACCCCAGTGTTCTGATAACCATCACTCTTCATGTCCTTGTCCTCGGTGTAGAATGTGTAGCCGTTGATATCGTACGCCTCATAGGTCATCAGGCTGTGCTCGGGGCCCTGTGACAAGGCGAATATGAGTTTTTATTCCATGGAAGAATCCTCATGTAAAGGGTACGACAGAAGCTTCTCCTTGAACCAACGCATGAAACATGAGTTGTGCTCTTTGATTATATCTCCGTCCGTCCTCTGTTGGCCTCGGTCATTGTACATCTTCTCAATAAAGGTTTTGTGCTCTACCACCCAAGGATCGAACACGTCTATGTGTTGTAGCGCGACTAGGTTTGCTCTTTCAAAGTTGGCGAGTCAACCCTCGAAGTCGACATGCATTTCGTGGCGACCATCGCGGTGACCCCATCCAGCGAGCCTGTCGAGGTGCCTGTTGACGGGTAGACCAACGGGGTTCTCGATGCCTAGATAATTCGTGCAGTAGGAGATGCACTCTTCGGTCAGAAAGCCCCTGGCTATGCTTCCCTCTGGACGTGACATGTTGCGAACGTATCCTTTGATGACACCATTCATCCTTTCGAACGGCATCATGCTGTGCAGGAATGTTGGCCCGAGTTGGATGATATCCTCCACGATATGGACCAGCAGATGCACCATAACATCAAAGAATGCGGGCGGGAAGTACATCTCAAGCTCGCATGGTATCACCATGATCTCCTCCTGTAGCCTTCTGAGTTGCCTCACGCCAACCGACTTCCGAGAGATGACGTCGAAAAAGTTGCATAGGCCAAATAGCGTTTCACGGACGTGCGCGTCCATGATCCCATGGATTGCAATTGGAAGTATCTGCGTCATCAGCACGTGACAGTCATGAGACCTCATCCCGCTGAACTTCTGATTCGCTGAGTCTAGGTATCTGCTTATCTTCCCCGCATAACCGTAAGGAAATTTTACTCCCACGAGGCAGGTGAAAAACTGCTCGATCTCCTCCTGACTTAGAGTGAAGCATGCGGGAGGGTAGTCATTTCCGATATTCTTGGCCTTTTTGCCTTTGCGACGACTTTCCGTGTCCTGCTTCGCCTCATCATCATCATCATTAGCATGAAGCTCCTCCCTGATGCCCATTGATTACAAGTCTGTCCTTGCTTTCAACCCATCTTTGGTCCTCTCTGGCATGTTGAGCAGGGTACCAAGCAGACTCTCGCAGACGTTCTTCGTGATATGCATGACATCAAGGCTGTGAGGCACACGGAGGATCTTCTAGTACGGCAAGTCCCAGAAAACAGACCTCGTTTTCCATACCTTCAGCAGCGGCTCTGGCGCCTTTTGCTTCTTTCCCGGCAGTGGACAATCTTTCCAATTTTTCAACAACTCGTCTATTTCCTCGTCGCTCCTCGTACGCGGGCGTCTTCGGGGTTCGATTTCACCATCGAACAGATCCTTGCGTTTTCTCCATGAGTCATCGCCGCGAAGCCACCTTCGATGTCCCATGAACATGGTTTTCTAATACCCGGTATCTCTATCTAGCTGGCGATACGTTGTGTCATCCATGCACCTGACGCATCCAGAAAATCCGTGGACCACCTGCCCCGCGACATATCCGTAACCGAGATAGTCGTGCACCGTCATGAGCAGTGCGGCTCTCATAGGGAAATATTCTTTCTCTACGGTGTCCCACGTATTGGCTGGCGTTTTCCACAGCGTGTCTAGCTCCTCTTTCAGCAGCCCCAGATACAGATTGATGTCGTTCCCTGGTTGTTTCGGCCCTTCAATTAGCATATTCATGTGAATGTACTTCCTCTTCATGCACAACCAGGGGGAAGGTTGTACATCCACACAAACACAGGCCAGGTGCTATGTGTGCTTCTCTGGCTGCCAAACGGATTGACTCCATCGGTGCTTGCACCCAGCACGATGTTCCTTGGATCGTCCCCAAATTCTGGGTGTTCGAAGTTCAACGCTTTCCACTGGCTCGCATCCTTGGGGTGACTCAGCATCTTGTCTTTTTTATTTATCTCCAGATCATTTCCGTCATCTTCTCGCTTCTTCTCCTCCCTATCCGCGTGCCAACGCAGGAGCTTTGCTAGCTTAGGGTCCGCGAAATACCGCTGCAGACGAGGAGTGATCGGAAAGTACCACACCACTTTTTTCGAGGAGCTTTCTTCCTCTTCTTGTATCGAGTGACGCCGCACACCGTACATATGGTAGACTCCGCGTGCTCGTCCCGATAAATGATGCAATTGTTCATGCACACATGGTATTTCACATGTGGTAAATCCATAGGACACACGATTTTCTTCGCCTCCTCGAAACTGGTCGGGCACTTGTTCCCCTTGGGAAGACGTTCTGCCAGAATGACATGTTCTCGTCGAAGCATGCGTCGGTCATTTTGTGTTTTACCTTCATCTCCAGAGCCATGAGCGTTAATTTCAGGCGGGTATCCCCGGGCCTGCATCCTTCATACAATGGAGTAACCGCGTCTATCTCCAGTTGATCCAGCTTGGCTTTCTCTTGGGCGGCAGCTCTTGCGTTATCCGTCTGCTTGAGAAGCAGCTCTTGAATATGAGGGTCATGCACCCAGCCCATCGATGGTCCATCGTCGTCTGCTCCGGCATCTTCATCTTCATGATCATGCCCTTCGTCTACTCCAGCATCTTCCTCATCATCATGTCCAGCATCTTCTACATGATGACTGTGTATTGCATCTACTTCGTGATCATGTCGTGGAGATTCTTCGTCTTCTCGCCCGCCCTCGCCGCGGTTGTCTTGATGCCCTTCCTCATTTCTTGCCCAGCCCCCATGGACGACTTCATAATCATCTTCATCACCTTGCCACCGATAGCCATCCATGAAACCACGCAAGAGCAGGTGGTCCCGCACCTGTACGGAATCCGGGTCCATATGGCTCTTCAGCTTGCATCTTCGACACAGACATCTTATCTACGTCTCATTCTTTTGAAGCATCTCGGCCTTCACGGAGCTCAAAAACCTATTCACGATGCCTTCGGTCATCGTGCGGACCATGGTCCCTGTGGGGTAGAGCAAAACAATATTTTAGAACCAAAAAAAATTTGGCATGACTTTGCCTAAAAATAGGACCAAAAATAATGCATAGTGCCAAATTCTCGCTGAAACGGAAATGAATCAACATTTTGGCAAAATATTGGCAACTATCGCATTTCAAATACCGGTACCTGCAAACACAAACATATGCAACAACACAAACATACGTAGATCTAGGCCATAAAAAGTGCATGTGCATGTTGTTGGAGGGAGAAAAAAGTAGATCTACAACATAAAGAAAGCTTTCCCCTTACTTACCTATCAAAAAAGGTAATTTAACCACTTAATTTGGGTGAATCTATGGTGCAAATGAGGTGAGGAGGAGGAGGCAGCCGAGACAAGCTTGGAGGAGGAGGTGGAGAGAATGAAGTGGGGAAAGTGAGTGTGGTAGGTGGCTATCAAAATATCTAGCTGCTCTCAGGTTACCAATGGCGCACCACCTAAAAATGCGCCATTAGTAAACCTGGTTACTAATGGTGCACCTGTTACGTGGTGCGCCATTACTAGTTTTGTAAAAAAATAAAAAAAATGTTAGTAGTGGCGCACCATGGTTGTGGTGCGCCATTATTAGTTTGAACTAGTAATGGCGCACTATACACTGGTGCGCCATTACTAGTTTTGAAAAAAAAAGTAAAAAAATGTTAGTAGTGGCGCACAGAGCGTGTGGTGCGCCATTACTAGTTAAAACTAGTAATGGCGCACTATGCCCTGGTACGCCATTACTATTTTTGGAAAAAAAATCTTAGTAGTGGCGCACCATGGGAGTGGTGCGCCATTAGTGATATGGACACTAATGGCGCACCTATACATGATGCGCCATTGCTATATAGAAACCAATGGCGCACCTACACATATGTGGTGCACCATTAATGTCCATATTAGCTATAGCCCTTTTCCTAGTTGTGTACATATTTAGAGACCAATTTTTATTGCTCGCAACAATGACAACTTACTTGAAGGATCTTACTCAATCCATAGGTAGATATGGTGGACTCTCATGGAAAAACTAGGTTTAAGGATATTTGGAAGCACAAGTAGTGTCTCTACTTGGTGCAAAGAATTTGTCTAGAATGAGGGGGAAAGGCAAGCTCAACATGTTGGATGATCCATGACAATATAAATTATTCCAGATGTAAGAAAACATAACCCACATTGTCTTCCTTGTCTAACGTCAACTTTTTAGCATGTCATATTTTAATGAGTGCTCACAATCATAAAAGATGTCCAAGATAGTATATTTATATGTGAAAACCTCTCTTTCTTTATTACTTCCTATTAATTGCAACGACGACCAAAACTATGTTTTTCAACTCTCAATAACTTTTATTCATCAAACTCTTTATATGTGAAGTCATTACTCTCCATAAGATCAATATGATCTCTTTATTTCTTTTTATTCTTTCTCTTTTATTCCCTTAAGATCATAGCAAGATAGCAAAGCCCTCGACTCAAAACTAATCTTTATTATATATAGCTCACGGACTCGATTACATAGAAGGATCATAAGGCAAAACTCAAAACTATATCATACTAAAACTTTATTCTACTAGATCAAGATATTACCAAAAGGATCGAACTTAGAAAAACGGTAAAGATAAAAGTGTGATGGTGATACGATACCGGGGCACCTCCCCCAAGCTTGGCAGTTGCCAAGGGGAGTGCCCATACCCGATACTCAGTTCTCCTTTGGTGGTAGTGATGATGGAGTTGTTGATGATGTAGGCTTGTCGTCCATCTACCAAGGCATAGGCTCGCCATCATAGAAGGATGATCGAGTCTCCGGGATCCTCGAATTTGCAGCCAAACTCATCCTCTTGAATCTATATTCATACTCATAGTTTTGGTTTTGCAGGTCATAGATCTGGTCTTGGAGGTGCTCGATTGTCTCGTGAAGCTTGAAGATGGTCTCCCCAATGTCCTTGGCATCCATCTTGTGCTTGTTGGTGAACTCCGTGACCATCATGTGGTTGGCGTCGAGTCCGCGTTCCACCATCCCCTGGCACTTGAAAACTTGTTGCTCCATTGCTTCGAGTCTTGTCTCCATGCTTCCGGTCCTCCTTGGTCCCTCAACATCGCAGATGTGCAACACCCCTCACGTAACTCAATGGTTTAAGGGTGTTGCAGCACCTTCGCAAGGTAGGGGTTGATGACCTTCTCAAAAAACTTGTCCCTGGGGGCGGTTGAAGACGTCATGGTGATCTAGATCTATCAAAAAAACAGCTCGAAACAAAGATAGGAGATATTTGCGTGATACGCTGGTCAAAACCTTTGGGAGATTATATAATGATTTTTTACCGACCAAAAGAAGTATCGTGCAAGAAAACGGAGTCCGGATGGCACACGAGGCGCCCACGAGGCAGGGGGTGCGCCCTCCACCCTCGTGGATGCCTCGTGTCCTTTCCGGACTGCTTCTTATTTTCCTATTTTCTTAAATATTCCAAAACGGAGAAAAAATGCTATTAGAACTGTTTTGGAGTCGGTTTACTTACCTTACCACATACCTCTTCCTTTTCGGAGGCTACAACGTTCTGGAAGGTGTCCCTTATATACTCCCCTGGGGTTACGGTTTCAATAACATTAGTTTCAACATTTATAGGATTACCTGAGATATAATGTTTGATTCTTTGACCGTTCACCACCCTTGGATTTTTGCCTTCGAAGTTGTTGATTTTTATGGCACCGGAACGATAGCCTCCTCGATAACGTAGGGACCTTCCCATTTAGAGAGGAGTTTTCCTGCAAAAAATCTTAAATGGGAGTTGTATAGCAAAACATGATCACCTACATTAAACTCACGCTTTTGTATTCTTTTGTCATGCCACCTTTTAACTTTTTCTTTGAACAGTTTGGCATTCTCATACGCCTGGGTTCTCCATTCATCAAGTGAGCTAATGTCAAATAGTCTCTTCTCACCGGCAAGTTTGAAATCATAATTGAGCTCTTTAATGGCCGAATATGCCTTGTGTTCTAGTTCGAGAAGTAAGTGACATGCTTTCCCATAAACCATCTTATATGGAGACATACCCATAGGATTTTTATATGCAGTTCTATAGGCCCATAATACATCATCAAGTTTCTTGGACCAATTCTTTCTAGATTTATTAACAGTCTTTTGCAAAATTAATTTAAGCTCTCTATTACTCAGTTCTACTTGACCACTAGACTGTAGATGATATGGAGATGCAATTCTGTGATTAACATCATACTTAGCAAGCATTTTACGAAAAGCACCATGAATAAAATGTGAACCACCATGAGTCATTAAGTATCTAGGGACTCCACACCTCAGAAAAATAACTTCTTTAAGCATCTTAATAGAGGTGTTATGATCAGCACTACTAGTTGGAATAGCTTCTACCCACTTAGTAACGTAATCAACAGCAACTAAAATATGTGTATACCCATTAGAGGAAGGAAACGGTCCCATATAATCAAAGCCCCAAACATCAAATGGTTCAATAACAAGTGAATAATTCATAGGCATTTCTTGACGTCTACTAATATTACCAATTCTTTGACATTCATCACAAGACAAGACAAACTTACGGGCATCCTTGAAGAGAGTAGGCCAATAAAAACCAGATTGCAATACCTTATGTGCAGTTCTATCTCCAGCATGGTGTCCTCCATAAGCATTGGAGTGACACTTGCGTAGGATCTGTTCCTGTTCATGCTCAAGTACACAACGTCTAATAACACCATCTACTCCTTCTTTATAAAGGTGTGGGTCATCCCAGAAGTAATTTCTTAAATCATAGAAAAACTTTTTCTTTTTTTGGTATGTGAAACTAGGTGGTATAAATTTAGCAAGAATGTAATTGGCATAATCAGCATACCATGGAGCAGTACGAGAAGCATTTATGACAGCTAATTGTTCATCAGGAAAGCTATCATCTATAGGTAGTGGGTCATCAAGAACATTCTCTAACCTAGACAAGTTGTCTGCAACGGGGTTCTCAGCTCCCTTTCTATCAATAATATGCAAATCAAATTCTTGTAGTAGGAGAACCCATCTAGTAAGTCTAGGTTTAGCATCTTTCTTTTCCATAAGATATTTAATAGCATCATGATCGGTGTGACAGCTAGATTAGAATCAACAATATAAGGTCTGAACTTATCACAAGCAAATACAACTGCTAAAAATTCTTTTTCAGTAGTAGCATAATTTCTCTAGGCACTGTCTAGAGTTTTACTAGCATATTGGATGACATTTAATTTCTTATCAACTCTTTGTCCTAAAACAGCACCTACAACATAATCACTAGCATCACACATAATTTCAAAGGGTAAATTCCAATCAGGTGGCTGAACAATGGGTGCAGAAATCAATGCTTTCTTAAGTATATTAAATGCTTCTACATAATCATCATCAAAGACAAAAGGAACATCTTTTTGTAAGTGATTAGGCAGAGGCCTGGAAATTTTTGAGAAGTCTTTATTGAACCTCCTATAAAAACCGGCATGACCAAGGTAACTTCTTATACTTTTAATGCCCTTAGGACACGGCATCTTTTCAATAGCATCAACTTTAGCTTTATCAATTTCAATACCTCTTTCAGAAATTTTATGCCCCAAGACAATGCCTTCATTAACCATAAAGTGGCACTTCTCCCAATTCAAAACAAGATTAGTTTATTCACATCTCTGCAAAACTCGATCAAGGTTGCTTAAGCAGTCATCAAAAGAAGTTCCATATACGAAAAAATCATCCATGAAAACCTCAACAATCTTTTCACAAAAGTCAGAGAATATAGCAGTCATACATCTTTGAAAGGTAGCAGGTGCATTACATAAACCAAAAGGCATATGCCTATAAGCAAAGGTACCGAAAGGGCACGTAAAAGTGGTCTTTTCCTGATCCTCTTTCGACACAGGTATTTGAGAGAAATCAGAATAACCATCTAGAAAGAAAAAATGTGTATGTCTGGATAATCTTTCTAGCATTTGTTCAATAAAAGGTAAAGGTTAATGATCCTTTTTAGTAGCTTTATTTAACTTGCGGAAATCAATTACCATTCTATAACCTGTAACAATTCTTTGTGGGATCAATTCATCTTTATCATTAGGAACAACAGTAATACCTCTCTTCTTAGGGACACAATGGACAAGACTTACCCACTGACTATCAGCAATGGGATAAATTATACCTTTCTCCAAAAGCTTTAGTATTTCTTTTCTTACGGCTTCTTTCATCTTAAGATTTAAACATCGTTGGTGATCAACAACCGGTTTAGCGTCTTTCTCCAATTTTATTTTGTGCTGGCATAGAGTAGGACTAATGCCCTTAAGATCATCAAGAGTATATCCAATAGCAGCACGGTGCTTCTTCGGAGTTTTCAATAATTTCTCTTCTTCCTGCTCTGAAAGGTTAGCACTGATAATAACAGGATATATCTTCTTTTCATTGAGATAAGCATATTTAAGAGTATCAGGAAATGGTTTAAGTTAGAAACGGGATCACCCTTGGGTGGAGGAGGATCTCCTAGAATTTCAACAGGCAAGTTGTGTTTCAAAATAGATCCATGTATAAAGAATAATTCATCTATTTCCCTTCTTTCATTCAAAAACATATCATTTTCATGGTCTAGCAAATATTGTTCTAAAGGATCATTAGGAGGCACGACAATAGAAGAAAGACCAATAATTTCATATTTACTAGGTAATTCTTTATCATGGGGTTGTATACGAAATTTAGCAAAATTAAAATCACGAGACATATCCCCTAAACCAACAGAAACAATATCCTTTTTGCAGTCTATCTTAGCATTAACAGTATTCAAGAAGGGTCTACCAAATATAATGGGACAAAATTCATCTTGTGGGGAACCAAGAACAAGAAAATTAGCACGATATTTAACTTTCCCACACAAGACTTCAACATCTCTAACAATCCCAATCGGTGAAATAGTATCTCTATTGGCAAGCTTAATTGTAACATCAATACCTTCTATCTCAGCAGGTGCAATATCATGCATAATTTATTCATATAAAGAATGAGGTATTGCACTCGCACTAGCACCCATATCACATAAGCCATGATAGCAATGATCTCCTATTTTAACAGAAATAACATGCATGCCTACAACGGGTCTATGTTTATTTTAGTATCGGGTCTAGCAATTCTAGGAGCTTCATCATAGAAGTAAATAACATGCCCATCAATATTATCAACCAAGAGATCTTTAACCATAGCAATACTAGGTTCAACTTTAATTTGCTTAGTGGGTGTAGGTGTTCTAGTATTACTCTTACGAACCACAGTCGAAGCTTTAGCACGATCCTTTATTCTAACAGGGAAAGGTGGTTTCTCAATATAAGCGGTAGGAACAATAGGATCAACATTATAAGTGATAGTATTTTCTTCAACTTTAATAGGTTCAAATGCTTTTACTTCAGTGGGAGGACGATATTTAAGCCACTTCTCCTTAGGGAGATCAACATGAGTAGCAAAGGATTCACAAAAGAAAGCTACTATCTCAGAGTCAAGTCCATATTTAGTGTTAAATTCACGAAAAGCATCGGTATCCATAAAAGATTTAACACAATCACACTTAGGTGTTATACCTGACTCCTTAACTTCTTTGAGTTCCCAATCTTCAGAGTTGCATTTAATTATTTCTAATAAATCCCATATGAATTCAATAGTCTTCATCATAAAAGAACCAGTACAAGAAGTATCGAGCATGGAGCGATTATTGAGAGAAAGCCGAGCATAAATTTTTTTGAATAATAATTTCTCTTGACAACTCATGATTGGGGCATGAATATAACATTGACTTAAGCCTCCCCAAGCTTGAGCGATGCTTTCTCCTTCGCGAGGCCAAAAATTATATATATAATTACGATCACGATGAACTAGATGCATAGGATAAAACTTCTGATGAAGTTCCAATTTCAATCGGTTGTAGTTCCATGATCCAATATCATCACATAGCCTAAACCATGTCAATGCCTTTCCCTTCAAAGATAAAGGGGAGACCTTCTTCTTGATAACATCCTCGGGCATACCTGCAAGCTTAAATAATCCACAAACTTCATCCACATAGATTAAGTGCAAATTGGGATGCAATGTTCCATCTCCTGTAAAAGGATTAGCTAGCAGTTTCTCTATAATATTTCAAAATAAACATTTTCAGTAGGTTCAGTAAGTTGAGGAGCAACTCTTTGCTCTACTGGTCAGGGTGAAGATACCCCGAACAAGCCCCTCAAAGGATTATGTTCCATAGTAACAAGTGATAGTAAATTTCAGCACACTATATAAATTTTTCCTTACCAAATTCCACCTACCAAAGGCGCTTCACTCCCCGGCAACGGCGCCAGAAAAGATTCTTGATGACCCACAAGTATAGGGGATCTATCCTAGTCCTTTCGATAAGTAAGAGTGTCAAACCCAACGAGGAGCAGAAGGAAATGACAAGCGGTTTTCAGTAAGGTATTCTCTGCAAGCACTGAAATTATGGGCAACAGATAGTTTTGTGATAAGGTAATTCATAACGGGTAACAAGTAACAAAAGTAAACAAGGTGCAGCAAGGTGGCCCAATCCTTTTTGTAGCAAAGGACAATCCTAGACAACTCTTATATAAAGGAAAATGCTCCTGAGGACACATGGGAATTATCGTCAAGCTAGTTTTCATCATGCTCATATGATTCGCGTTCGTTACTTTGATAATTTGATATGTGGGTGGACCGGTGCTTGGGTACTGCCCTTCCTTGGACAAGCATCCCACTTATGATTAACCCCTCTTGCAAGCATCCACAACTACAAAAAGAAGTATTAAGGTAAACCTAACCATAGCATGAAACATATGGATCCAAATCAGCCCCTTACGAAGCAACGCATAAACTAGGGTTTAAGCTTCTGTCACTCTAGCAACCCATCATCTACTTATTACTTCCCAATGCCTTCCCCTAGGCCCAAACAATGGTGAAGTGTCATGTAGTCGACGTTCACATGACACCACTAGAGGAAAGAAAACATACATCTCATCAAAATATTGAACGAATACCAAATTCACATGACTACTTATAGCAAGGTTTCTCCCATGTCCTCGGGAACAAGCGTAACTACTCACAAATCACATTCATGTTCATAATCAGAGGGGTATTAATATGCATAAAGGATCTGAACATATGATCTTCCACCAAATAAACCAACTAGCATCAACTACAAAGAGTAATCAACACTACTAGCAACCCACAGGTGCCAATCTGAGGTTTTGAGACAAAGATTGGATACAAGAGATGAACTAGGGTTTGAGACGAGATGGTGCTGGTGAAGTTGTTGATGGAGATTGAACCCCTCCTGATGATAGGATCGATGGTGATGATTTCCCCCTCCCGGAGGGGTGTTTCCCCGGCAGAACAGCTCCGCCGGAGCCCTAGATTGGTTCTGCCTCGTGGCGGCGGAGTTTCGTCCTGAGAGCTTGCTTATGATTTTTTTCCCACGGCAAAAGACTTCATATAGCCAAAGATGGGCACCGGAGGCCTGCCAGGGGGCCCATGAGGCAGGGGGTGTGCCCAGGGGGTAGGGCGCGCCCCCACCCTCGTGGATGGTGGGTGGCACCCCTCTAGTGCTTCCTTTGCCCAATATTTTCTATATATTCTAAAAATGACTCCCGTGGAGTTTCAGGACTTTTGGAGTTGTGCAGAATAGGTCTCTAATATTTGCTCCTTTTCCAGCCCAGAATTCCAACTGTCGGCATTCTCCCTCTTCATGTAAACCTTGTAAAACAAGAGAGGCATAAGTATTGTGACATAATGTGTAATAACAGCCCATAATGCAACAAATAACGATATAAAAGCATGATGCAAAATGGACGTATCACACAACTATCAGAAGATTTGCAGATGGAGATCATGTGTCTACGAACATAGTATCCACAAAGGTTGGTCCCTGCTTCTTGCTGAGGACACTGAATTTTTTTGTACAAAATTAGTCATGTATTTTTCCTGTTAGGAACAACATAACCCGTGTTAGATGTATTATTTTTTCTTTGGAAAAAATAGAAATAGGTTTATTTAGAAGCTTGAACATTTGACTAGCGTAAGGAAAGGTATTTGCAGACTGTTGGATAAATTTTCCGAAAATAACGGATTTCGGTGTGTTACCGGAGAAACGATCTTGTGCTGCACGGGTTGTTCCGTCTTGAACAGGTTCCCTGGTTTAGTTTTCCACAATCCAAGCACACTGCAAAGGATGATGAATTTTGACAACATCAATTATTGAACCAAATATGAATGCAAATTAATTTCAACATCATAGAATTCAATACCTATCCAAGAATTGCTGAACATGCGTCAGATCCTGAGCGTTTGTTGACTCTCTGAGAGAATCGATGTAGTAAACTGTGTTCTTGTTTGGAACAATGAATACCAATATCCAGTGATTGCTACATATTAAGAACGCCATGAACTTACGAATGATGTCGAAATATGAAAGACAATTAGTGTATGCGTGGTTGTTTACTTAACTTACCGTTCATGATATGGCCAGAGAAATGATTCTGCATGATACGTGTTTTCGAAGATATGGAGAACCTGTTAACGGCCTAGTCCCGTCGATCCTTACCATCTAATGATGTGCCATTTGCTAATGCAGGATCTATGAAATACACACTCTCCCTTTTTCTTCTCTGCGCGCTTAATCCCCTGAGAGGGATAAAATGCAATTAGTTGTTTATCATTTATAGCTTTGTATGGAGAAGCTGATCAGAGTTTGTTAAGTACTTACAAAATCAGGCATCTAACAAGAGTGGCATCGAGCACATTGAAGTTGAAGAAGAGATGTAAGTCCTCGAAACTCACATTGATGGAACCAACATCGTGTCGGAAACGATCTCTATTGTAGTGGACTAGCAAAGCATGATGACATGCTGACATTTGATCCATGCAATATTCATGTAACTCGCGGCAACTGGAGCTACACTCATCAAAGTATTCGCCAACAAGAAATGGCTAGCCAGGGATGTAATTGTGTGCTTCAAGTACGTCTGCTTTACTTTTAGCAAGCAACAATTCTACTTCTTCATCATCCATGGCGTCAGAAATAATATTACTCCCCGATTCGAACAAGCTGCTGTTAATTTGATTCTGGGCGATGAGTGCTTTAAGTAAGAGGCAATCGTTCTCTTTCCTCTTCACCCTCCCGCTGCCCTTCCTCGTGGTCGTGGTTGTAGCCTTTTTGGCCACTTCCTTCTTGGTACTTGAAGCATTTCTGGCAAAACATCTGGTTGCCTGCAAGGTAGACTGCCGAGCATATGGTGAAGCTTGGACGGACTTCTTAGCAGACGGTTTATCTATGCCAGACTGCTGAGCTGGCGATGCTGCTGTGACGGACTATTGGGCTGTAGGACCAGAGGCATCGGACTGCTGACCATGCGTTGAAGCTATGTCGGGTTTCTGCGCGGGTGGTGCCAACTTATTGATGTGCCGAGGAGGCTGTGCCAACGCGTTGGTTTGCTGAGCAAGAAGTACTGACACATTGGTATGCTGATCACGCGCCTGCGGACCGACGGACTGATGAGCAGTCAGTTCTGGACCTACAGACTGCTTACCAGGCGGTTCCGAAGCATCAGACCACTTAACAGTTTGTTCCACCAGGTTGGTCTGCTGAGGACGTGCTGCAGCCGGGTCTCCCCCCGCTACTTCAGCGGCTGACGACTGAACCGGTGGTGCGTCATCAACAGTTGTAGGCATTGCCACTGGCTGCTTTGGGGCAGAGGATGACATGGCCTGTACGCCACAAAGTCAGGCCGACTGATCACAGGTTGATGCATCAGCCCGTGAGAGCTGCTGTGGTAAGGAGAGCGTCACCGGTTGAGGGGCTACAGTGATTGCTCTTGGCAGGGCTTCGGGAATCTCATCGATGAACTCTAATTTCCTTTCATGGCCACTAGATGTGATGTAACAGTGTTTCTCCCAGGGTCCTTTGCTCATTGAAGTCTCCTAGGACATTCTTCAGGGCAAATTCATTGAATCCAGGCTTTACTTCAGTCACGTAGCACTTCACACGGCCCATCTTCAATGGCACATTGTCCAAGAAGAGGCCATCTTCCAAGAAGGGTGGGCAAACCCAGGATGTTGCACATTTTAATGTACCTTCATAATGTGTAAGCACGCCCTTCAGTCTGTCTTTCATTCCAGACAGATCAGATATAGCATCATCACGAGCAGCTGCAGTCTCAGTGTCGCTGGGGTCAGCTGATGCACAGCTACTCTTGTGCAGTGTTGTCGCGCAATAAGTAGCATCATCCATGCCCGCCTCCCCTCCCATCTGCTGGCTATCTCTCAGTGTTAGAGTCTTCTGCATCATCATTGACTCCTCAACATCCTTTCGAACAGCCGGATAAATCTCCTTCTTCAACTTTTCAAACAATGCATTCTGCTTCATTTCACCCCTCGCTTTTTTCATGTCGAGCCTCTCTTCTTTGCTGAGTGTGAAAGCCCTCTTGTGCGGGACATTAACAGCTATACCCCTTGCACAGCCAGGGGGCTCTTTTATCTCCAGAGCAATGGACAGAATGTCACATGGCCTTGAGTTCCTGTAGAACCTTCCAGGAATCTTGGAAGCCTCTACCATCACTTCATGCAGTTTGGCGTCAAGTGCGTTTTCAAAGTAATAAGTTTCGTCATCACGCCTCTTTGCACGTGCCCGCAAGTAGTCTCTGGCGCGTTCGCCCCTGATTTCACTAAAGACCGGATTCCCACCCGACGCAACTGCTTCTTTGTCCTCCTGTTCCCATATCAGTTTCATGTCATAGTATCCTGCCACACCCATATGGTGGGGTCTATGTTCTTCTTCTAAAGTTCTGATTGCTTGAAACTCTTCTCAGCAAACTCTAGAGTTGCCCTGACCCTTTTGAATTCTGCCCAGTCTGCCTTTGTAATTTGGGGGTATGTGGGGATTGGGTCCTTGCCTTCACTCAAGTACTTCTTGTACAACACGTGCTTCCAATTTCTCCAAGCATCCCTAGCCTTCTTTAGTGCAGCGTGTTCCACCTGCATTCTCCACTACTCTGGAACGTTGAAGTGATCCATGATCTCCCAGACTATCCTTCCCCATGTTTCTGTGTCAGCCTTCCGAAACCCCGGCAGATTAATGTTGAGCCTTGCCCTGCCAACAAATCCACACACACTCCAGAACCTCATGCATGCTTTATTTGGTTTAGTTGGAGCCCGGGACTTTAAATCAATCTCGATAACTTCATATACACCTTTAGGCTGGTGTGTGGGCTTCCTTGGAGAGTTCCTCTGTGTCCTGACCGGGAGGGTAATTGCTACAGCTCTATCCCGTTCAAGACTACTTGATCCCTCACAATCTGCTGAACACCTGGGGTTGTCGGAATCAGATAAAGATACATGGCCTGAATGAGTGATGTCGCTGCTACTCGGCATCTACAGAGAACACATGCGAAACTCGGGAAAGGAGGATAAGCATAAAACTAACAACTTGGTATCAAACTTTCTAAACATGCCATTGCTACCTCTTGAGCACTGCGTTGGATTTCCCCGAAGAGGAGAGGATGATGCAGCAAAGTAGCGTAAGTATTTCCCTTAGTTTTTGAAAACCAAGGTATCAATCCAGTAGGAGGCTACGCACGAGTCCCTCGTACCTACACAAAAACAATAGCTCGACGCAACCAACGTGCTTAGGGGTTGTCAATCCCTTCACGGTCACTTACGAAAGTGAGATCTGATAGAGATGATAAATAATATTTTTGGTATTTTTGGTATAGAGATACAAAGTAAAAAGTGAAAGCAAAGTAAAAGCAAAGCAATAATAAAGTGATGGAGATTTATATGATGAGAAAGAGACCCGGGGGCCATAGGTTTCACTAGTGGCTTCTCTCAAGAGCATAAGTATTCTATGGTGGGTGAACAAATTACTGTTGAGCAATTGACAGAATTGAGCATAGTTATGAGAATATCTAGGTATGATCATGTATATAGGCATCACGTCCGAGACAAGTAGACCGACTCCTGCCTGCATCTACTACTATTACTCCACTCATCGACCGCTATCCAATATGCATCTAGAGTATTAAGTTAAAAACAGAGTAACGCCTTAAGCAAGATGACATGATGTAGAGGGATAGTTTCATGCAATATGATAAAAAAACCATCTTGTTATCCTCGATGGCAACAATACAATACGTGCCTTGCTACCCCTTCTGTCACTGGGAAAGGACACCGCAAGATCGAACCCAAAGCTAAGCACTTCTCCCATGGCAAGAACAACCAATCTAGTGTTGGAAATATGCCCTAGAGGCAATAATAAATTAGTTATTATTACATTTCCTTGTTCATGATAATCGTTTATTATCCATGCTATAATTGTATTGATAGGAAACTCAGATACATGTGTGGATACATAGACAACACCATGTCCCTAGTAAGCCTCTAGTTGACTAGCTCGTTGATCAATAGATGGTTACGGTTTCCTGACCATGGACATTGGATGTCGTTGATAACGGGAACACATCATTCGGAGAATGATGTGATGGACAAGACCCAATCCTAAGCCTAGCACAAAGATCGTGTAGTTCGTATGCTAAAGCTTTTCTAGTGTCAAGTATCATTTCCTTAGACCATGAGATTGTGCAACTCCCGGATACCGTAGGAATGCTTTGGGTGTACCAAACGTCACAACGTAACTGGGTGACTATAAAGGTGCACTACAGGTATCTCCGAAAGTGTCTGTTGGGTTGGCACGAATCGAGACTGGGATTTGTCACTCCGTGTGACGGAGAGGTATCTCTGGGCCCACTCGGTAGGACATCATCATAATGTGCACAATGTGATCAAGGAGTTGATCACGGGATGATGTGTTACGGAACGAGTAAAGAGACTTGCCGGTAACGAGATTGAACAAGGTATCGGGATACCGACGATCGAATCTCGGGCAAGTACAATACCGCTAGACAAAGGGAATTGTATACGGGATTGATTAAGTCCTTGACATCGTGGTTCATCCGATGAGATCATCGTGGAACATGTGGGAGCCAACATGGGTATCCAGATCCCGCTGTTGGTTATTGACCGGAGAACGTCTCGGTCATGTCTGCATGTCTCCCGAACCCGTAGGGTCTACACACTTAAGGTTCGATGACGCTAGGGTTATAAAGGAAGTTTGTATGTGGTTACCGAATGTTTTTCGGAGTCCCGTATGAGATCCCGGACGTCATGAGGAGTTCCGGAATGGTCCGGAGGTAAATATTTATATATGGGAAGTCCTGTTTTGGTCACCGGAAGAGTTTCGGGGTTTATCGGTAATGTACCGGGACCACCGGGAGGGTCCCGGGGGTCCACCAAGTGGGGCCACCAACCCCGAAGGCTTGCATGGGCCAAGAGTGGTGAGGGACCAGCCCCTGAGTGGGCTGGTGCGCCTCCCACAAGGCCCAAGGGGCAGCTAGGAGAAAAAAAGGAGGAAACCCTAGGCTTAGATGGGCCTAAGGCCCACCCTAGGGGGCGCCTCCCTCTCTCCCCTCTTGGCCGCCCCTTGTTTCCCATCTAGGGCTGCCGCCACCCCTAGGGGTGGGAACCCTAGAGGGGGCGCACCCTCCTCCCTCTCCCCTATATATAGTGAGGCCTAGGGCTGCTCATAACATGCGATTCGATCTCTCGTTGGTGCAGCCCTGCATCTCTTCTTCCTCCTCTTCTGTGGTGCTTGGCGAAGCCCTGCAGGATAGCCACGCTCCTCCACCACCACCACGCCATTGTGCTGCTGCTGGATGGAGTCTTCCTCAACCTCTCCCTCTCTCCTTGCTGGATCAAGGCATGGGAGACGTCACCGGGCTGTACGTGTGTTGAACGCGGAGGTGCCGTCCGTTCGGCACTTGGTCATCGGTGATTTGGATCACGACGAGTACGACTCCATCAACCCCGTTCTCTTGAACGCTTCCGCTTAGCGATCTACAAGGGTACGTAGATGCACTCTCCTTCCCTCGTTGCTAGATTACTCCATAGATTGATCTTGGTGATGCGTAGAAAATTTTGAATTTCTGCTACGTTACCCAACAGTGGCATCATGAGCTAGGTCTATGCGTAGTTTCTATGCACGAGTAGAACACAAAGTAGTTGTGGGCGTTGATTTTGTTCAATATGCTTGCCGTTACTAGTCTTATCTTGATTCGGCGGCATCGTGGGATGAAGCGGCCCGGACCAACCTTACACGTATGCTTACGTGAGACCGGTTCCACCGACTGACATGCACTAGTTGCATTAGGTGGCTGGCGGGTGTCTGTCTCTCCCACTTTAGTCGGATCGGATTCGATGAAAAGGGTCCTTATGAAGGGTAAATAGCGATTGGCATATCACGTTGTGGTTTTTGCGTAGGTAAGAAACTTTCTTGCTAGAAACCCATAGCAGCCACGTAAAACATGCAAACAACAATTAGAGGACATCTAACTTGTTTTTGCAGGGTATGCTATGTGATGTGATATGGCCAAAAGGATGTGATGAATGATATATGTGATGTATGAGATTGATCATGTTCTTGTAATAGGAATCACGACTTGCATGTCGATGAGTATGACAACCGGCAGGAGCCATAGGAGTTGTCTCAATTTATTTATGACCTGCGTGTCAACATAAACGTCATGTAATTACTTTACTTTATTGCTAACCGTTAGCTGTAGTAGTAGAAGTAATAGATGACGTGACAACTTCATGGAGACACGATGATGGAGATCATGATGATGGAGATCATGGTGTCATGCCGGTGACAAGATGATCATGGAGCCCCAAGATGGAGATCAAAGGAGCTATATGATATTGGCCATATCATGTCACTATTATTTGATTGCATGTGATGTTTATCATGTTTATACATCTTGTTTACTTAGAACGACGGTAGTAAATAAGATGATCCCTCTTAAAATTTCAAGAAGTGTTCTCCCCTAACTGTGCACCGTTGCTAAAGTTCGTCGTTTCGAAGCACCACGTGATGATCGGGTGTGATAGATCCTTACGTTCACATACAACGGGTGTAAGACAGTTTTACACATGCAAAACACTTAGGGTTAACTTGACGAGCCTAGCATGTACAGACATGGCCTCGGAACACAGAAGACCGAAAGGTCGAGCATGAGTCATATGGTAGATACGATCAACATGAAGATGTTCACCGATGATGACTAGTCCGTCTCACGTGATGATCGGACACGGCCTAGTTGACTCGGATCATGTAATCGCTTAGATGACTAGAGGGATGTCTATCTGAGTGGGAGTTCATAAGATGAACTTAATTATCCTGAACATAGTCAAAAGGTCTTCGCAAATTATGTCGTAGCTCGCGCTTCAGTTCTACTGTTTAGATATGTTCCTAGAGAAAATTTAGTTGAAAGTTGATAGTAGTAATTATGCGGACTAGGTCCATAAACTGAGGATTGTCCTCATTGCTTCATAGAAGGCTTATGTCCTTAATGCATCGCTAAGTGTGCTGAACCTCGAACGTCGTCTGTGGATGTTGCGAACATCTGACATACACGTTTTGATGACTACATGATAGTTCAGTGCGTAATGCTAAATGGTTTAGAATTGAGGCACCAAAGACGTTTTGAAACATCGCAAAACATATGAGATGTTTTGAGGGCTGAAATTGGGATTTCAGGCTCGTGCCCACGTCAAGAGGTATAAGACCTCCGACGATTTTCTTAGCCTACAAACTAAGGGAGAAAAGCTCAATTGTTGAACTTGTGCTCAGATTGTCTGAGTACAACAATCACTTGAATCGAGTGGGAGTTGATCTTCCAGATGAAATAGTGATGGTTCTCCAAAGTCATTACCACCAAGCTGCTAGAGCTTCGTGATGAACTATAATATATCAAGGACATATATGATGATCCTTGAGATATTCGTGATGTTTGACACCACAAAAGTAGAAATCAAGAAGGAGCATCAATTGTTGATGGTTGGTGAAACCACTAGTTTCAAGAAGGGCAAGGGCAAGAAGGGATACTTCATGAAACGGCAATTCAGCTGCTGCTCTAGTGAAGAAACCCAAGGTTGAACCCAAACCCGAGACTAAGTGCTTCTGTAATAAGGGGGACAACCACTGGAGCAGAATTACCCTAGATACTTGGTAGATGAGAAGGCTGGCAAGGTCGATAGAAGTATATTGGATATACATTGTGTTGATGTGTACATTACTAGTACTCCTAGTAGCACCAGGGTATTAGATACCGGTTCGGTTGCTAAGTGTTAGTAACTCGAAATAAAAGCTACGGAATAAACGGAGACTAGCTGAAGGAGAGATGACGATATGTGTTGGAAGTATTTCCATGGTTGATCAAATATCGTACGCTCCCTCTACCATCGAGATTGGTATTAAAACCTAAATAATTGTTATTTGGTGTTTGCGTTGAGCATAGACATGACTGGATTATGTCTATCGCAATACGGTTATTCATTTAAGGAGAATAATGGTTACTCTGTTTATTTGAATAATACCTTCAATGGTCTTGCACCTAAAATGAATGGTTCATTGAAATCTCGATCGTAGTGATACACATGTTCATGCCAAAAGATAGTAATGATAGTACCACCTACTTGTGGCACTGCCACGTAAGTCATATCGGTATAAAACGCATGAAAGAAGCTCCATGTTGATGGATCTTTGGGCTCACTCGTTTTTGAAAAGTTTGAGGCA
Source organism: Triticum urartu (assembly GCF_056163025.1). Lineage (NCBI taxonomy): Eukaryota > Viridiplantae > Streptophyta > Magnoliopsida > Poales > Poaceae > Triticum > Triticum urartu. The sequence continues at coordinate 312,537,173 of NC_141877.1, forward strand.
TGCGAACCATGTCTATTGGTGTATATGCATGAAGAAACTCCATGCAAATGGACCGTTTGAACTCACTTGATTTTGAATCACTTGAGACATGCAAATCATACCATATGGGCAAGATGACTGAAAGCCTCGTTTTCAGTAAAATGGAACTAGAAAGCAACTTGTTGGAAGTAATACATTTTGATGTGTGCGGTCCAATGAGTGCTGAGGCATGTAGTGGATATCGTTATGTTCTTACTTCACAGATGATTTGAGTAGATGTTGAGTATATTTACTTGACGAATCACGAGTCTGAATTATTGAAAGGTTCAAGTAATTTCAGGGTGAAGTTGAAAGATCGTCGTGACAAGAGGATAAAAGATCTATGATATGATCATAGAGATGAATATCTGAATTACGAGTTTGGCACAGGATTAAGACATTGTGGAAATTGTTTCACAACTAATACAGCCTGGAACACCAGTGTGATGGTGTGTTCGAACATCATAACTGCACCCTATTGGATATGATGCATACCATGATGTCTCTTATCGAATTACCACGATAGTTTATGGGTTAGGCATTAGAGACAACCACATTCACTTTAAAAGGGCACCACGTAATTCCGATGAGATGACACCGTATGAACTATGGTTTAGAGAAACCTAAGCTGTCATTTCTTAAAAGTTTGGGGCTGTGACGCTTATGTGAAAAAGTTTCAGGCCGATAAGCTCGAACCCAAAGCGGATAAATGCATCTTCATAGGACAACCAAAACAGTTGGGTATACCTCCTGTCTCAGATTCGAAAGCAATAAGGGATTGTTTCTAGAATCGGTTCCTTTCTCGAGGAAAAGTTTCTCTCGAAAGAATTGAGTGGGAGGATGGTGGAGACTTGATGAGGTTATTGAACCGTCACTACAACTAGTGTATAGCAGGGCACAAAGAGTTGTTCCTGTGGCACCTACACCAATTGAAGTGGAAGCTTATGATAGTGATCATGAAACTTCAGATCAAGTCACTACCAAACCTCGTGAGATGACAAGGATGCGTACTACTTCAGAGTGGTACGTAATCCTGTCTTGGAAGTCATGTTGCTAGAAAACAATGAACCTACGAGCCATGGAGAAGCGATGGTGGGCCCGGATTCCGATAAATGGCTCGAGGCCATAAAATCCGAGAGAGGATCCATGTATGAAAACAAAGTGTAGACTTTGGTAGAACGGCTCGATGGTCGTGAGGCTGTTGAGTGCAGATGGATTTTAAAAGGAAGACGGACAATGATGGTAAATGTCACCATTAAGAAAGCACGACTTGTCGTTAAGATGTTTTCCGACAAGTTCAAGGAATTGACTACGATGAGACTTTCTCACTCGTAGCGATGCTAAGAGTCTGTTGGAATTATATTAGCAATTACTGCATTATTTATGAAATCTTGCAGATAGGATGTCAAAACATTGTTTCCTTAACGATTTTCTTGAGGAAAGGTTGTATGTGATACAACCAGAAGGTTTTGTCAATCCTGAAAGATGCTAATAAGTATGCAAAGCTCCAGCCATCCTTCTAAGGACTGGAGTAAGCATCTCGGAGTTGGAATGTATGCTTTGATGAGATGATCAAAGATTTTGGGTTTATACAAAGTTTATGAGAAACTTGTATTTCCAAAAGAAGTGAGTGGGAGCACTATAGAATTTCTGATGAATATATGTTATTGACATATTGTTGATCAGAAATGACGTAGAATTTCTGGAAAGCATATAGGGTTATTTGGAAAGTATTTTTCAACGAAAAACCTGGATTAAGCTACTTGAACATTGAGCATCAAGATCTATAAGGATAGATCAAAACGCTTAATGGTACTTTCAAATGAGCACATACCTTGACATGATCTTGAAGGTGTTCAAGATGGATCAGTCAAAGAAGGAGTTCTTGCCTGAGTTGTAAGGTATGAAGTTGAGACTTAAAGCTCGACCACGGCAGAAGAAAGAGGAAGGACGAAGGTCGTCCCCTATGCTTTTGTCATAGGCTCTATACGGTATGCCATGCTGAGTACCGCACCTGAAGTGTGCCTTGCCATGAGTCAGTAAAGGGGTACAAGAGTGATCCAAGAATGGATCACAGGACAGCGGTCAAAGTTATCCTTAGTAACTAGTGGACTAAGGAATTTTCTCGATTATGGAGGTGGTCAAAGAGTTCGTCGTAAAGGGTTACGTCGATGCAAGCTTAACACCTATCCGGATAGCTCTGAGTAGAGATACCGGATACGTATAATGGAGCAACAATTTAGAATAGCTCCAAGTAGAACAGTTATTTGGAATAGCTCCAAATAGAATGTGGTAGCTACATCTAGGAGATGACATAGAGATTTGTAAAGCACACACGGATCTGAAAGGTTCAGACCCATTGACTAAAACCTCTCTCACAAGCAACATGATCAAACCCAGAACTCATTGAGTGTTAATCACATAGTGATGTGAACTAGATTATTGACTCTAGTAAACTCTTTGGATGTTGGTCACATGGCGATGTGACCTGTGAGTGTTAATCACATGGCGATGTGAACTAGATTATTGACTCTAGTGCAAGTGGGAGACTGTTGGAAATATGCCCTAGAGGCAATAATAAATTAGTTATTATTATATTTCCTTGTTCATGATAATCGTTTATTATCCATGCTATAATTGTATTGATAGGAAACTCAAATACATGTGTGGATACATAGACAACACCATGTCCCTAGTAAGCCTCTAGTTGACTAGCTCGTTGATCAATAGATGGTTACGGTTTCCTGACCATGGACATTGGATGTCGTTGATAACGGGATCACATCATTAGGAGAATGATGTGATGGACAAGACCCAATCCTAAGCCTAGCACAAAGATCGTGTAGTTCGTATGCTAAAGCTTTTCTAATGTCAAGTATCATTTCCTTAGACCATGAGATTGTGCAACTCCCGGATACCGTAGGAATGCTTTGGGTGTACCAAACGTCACAACGTAACTGGGTGACTATAAAGGTGCACTACAGGTATCTCCAAAAGTGTCTGTTGGGTTGGCACGAATCGAGACTGGGATTTGTCACTCCGTGTGACGGAGAGGTATCTATGGGCCCACTCGGTAGGACATCATCATAATGTGCACAATGTGATCAAGGAGTTGATCACGGGATGATGTGTTACGGAACGAGTAAAGAGACTTGCCGGTAACGAGATTGAACAAGGTATCGGGATACCGATGATCGAATCTCGGGCAAGTACAATACCGCTAGACAAAGGGAATTGTATACGGGATTGATTAAGTCCTTGACATTGTGGTTCATCCAATGAGATCATCGTGGAACATGTGGGAGCCAACATGGGTATCTAGATCCCGCTGTTGGTTATTGACCGGAGAACGTCTCGGTCATGTCTGCATGTCTCCCGAACCCGTAGGGTCTACACACTTAAGGTTCGATGACGCTAGGGTTATAAAGGAAGTTTGTATGTGGTTACCGAATGTTGTTCGGAGTCCCGGATGAGATCCCGGACGTCATGAGGAGTTCCGGAATGGTCCGGAGGTAAAGATTTATATATGGGAAGTCCTGTTTTGGTCACCGGAAGAGTTTCGGGGTTTATCGGTAATGTACCGGGACCACCGGGAGGGTCCCGGGGGTCCACCAAGTGGGGCCACCAACCCCGAAGGCTTGCATGGGCCAAGAGTGGTGAGGGACCAGCCCCTGAGTGGGCTGGTGCGCCTCCCACAAGGCCCAAGGGGCAGCTAGGAAAAAAAAGGAGGAAACCCTAGGCTTAGATGGGCCTAAGGCCCACCCTAGGGGGCGCCTCCCTCTCTCCCCTCTTGGCCGCCCCTTGTTTCCCATCTAGGGCTGCCGCCCCCCCTAGGGGTGGGAACCCTAGAGGGGGCGCACCCTCCTCCCTCTCCCCTATATATAGTGAGGCCTAGGGCTGCTCATAACATGCGATTCGATCTCTCGTTGGTGCAGCCCTGCATCTCTTCTTCCTCCTCTTCTGTGGTGCTTGGCGAAGCCCTGCAGGATAGCCACGCTCCTCCACCACCACCACGCCATTGTGCTGCTGCTGGATGGAGTCTTCCTCAACCTCCCCCTCTCTCCTTGCTGGATCAAGGCATGGGAGACGTCACCGGGCTGTACGTGTGTTGAACGCGGAGGTGCCGTCCGTTCGGCACTTGGTCATCGGTGATTTGGATCACGACGAGTACGACTCCATCAACCCCGTTCTCTTGAACTCTTCCGCTTAGCGATCTACAAGGGTACATAGATGCACTCTCCTTCCCTCGTTGCTAGATTACTCCATAGATTGATCTTGGTGATGCGTAGAAAATTTTGAATTTCTGCTACGTTACCCAACATCTAGTAGGCCAAACCAAACTGATAATTCAAAGAGACTTGCAAAGATAACCAATCATACATAAAAGAATTCAGAGAAGATTCAAATATTATTCATAGATAGACTTGATCATAAACCCACAATTCATCGATCTCAACAAACACACCGCAAAAAGAAGATTACATCGAATAGATATCCACAAGAGAGGCGGAGAACATTGTATTGAGATCCAAAAAGAGAGAAGAAGCCATCTAGCTACTAACTATGGACCCGTAGGTTTGAAGTAAACTACTCACACTTCATCGGAGGGGCTTGGATGATGATGTAGAAGCCCTCTGTGATCGATGCCCCCTCTGGCAGAGCTCTCGAACAGGCCCCAAGATGGGATCTCATGGATACAGAAAGTTACGGTGGTGGAATTAGGGTTTTGGCTCCGTCCCCGATCTTTTGGGGGTACGTAGGTATATATAGGTGGAAGGAGTACGTTGGTGGAGCTTTGAGGGGCCCACGAGGCAGGGGGCGCATCCTAGGGGGGCGCGTCCTAGGGGGGCGCGCTCTCCACCCTCGTGACCACCTCGTGGCTTTCTTGACGGAGGGTCCAAGTGTCCTGGATCTTATCTGATGAGAAAATCACATTTCCGAAGGTTTCATTCCGTTTGGACTCACTTTGATATTCTGTTTCTCCGGAACACTGAAATAGGCAAAAAAACAACAATTCTGGGCTGGGCCTTGTCGGATTTCGGGTTCCGGCAGACCCTTGGGGTTCGAACACTGGGGTGTGCGCGGGACGATTTCGCCTCCTACCTACCTGCACCCCTCCGCCTTGCTAGGATCTGAACTATGGAAAGAACAACACAATAGAAATAGGGTTTATACTGGTTCGGGCCACCGTTGTGGTGTAATACCCTACTCCAGTGTGTGGTGTGGTGGATTGCCTCTTGGGCTGATGATGATGAACAATACAAGGAAGAACAGCCTCGCGAGGGTATGTTCTTGGCTGGGGCGATGAACTGCTGGGAGGAGCTCAGTCACCTTTCTCTCTCTCTCTTTCCTTCCAACCCCCCGGCCCCCTTTGCTCTGTGGGTGGCTGGTCCTATTTATAGAGGCCCTGGTCCTCTTCCCAAATATCAAGCGGGAAGGGAGCCAACAATGGCGGGCTAATTTGAAGGGGGACAGCTAGTATCAGCTATCCTGACAAAAGTAGTCTTCGCCTGCGCAAAGCTCTGGTGATGACGCCGTCTTGGGATCCATGGTGACCTCTGTCTCGTAGTCCTCCTCGTCTTGGTCTCGTTGCACCGAAATGGCAACCTTTGCTTGACGCCTCGGTACCCCGCGGCTGTGCTTGGCCCCTTTGCACCAAAGAGGAAGGGAGGACACTGCGCGGGCTGGCACCCGCCTGGCGCCCCCGGTTGTCATGGCTTGCGTCACGGGCACCTCGTGAGGTACCCCGCCTTGATCTCTCCGCCTCCCCGTGAGCCAGCCTGACGAGGCCGCGCCTGAGGAAGCTCCGCGCCGTCCGCCCCGCGAGGCTTGGCCCCTCGCGAGGGTCTTGGGTTTGTGTTGGTGAAGATGGGCCGCGCTAGGGCCCCTTTTGAGCCACGCCGCAGGCCGCAGGCAAGCAAGTCTGGGGACCCCCATTCCCAGAACGCCGACAGTAGCCCCCGGGCCCAAGGCGCGCCCGGACTTGGCCGTGCAGGGAGGCGGAAGGGCAAGAGCGAAGCGCCGCGGGCCCTAACAGCCTACGGCCTTGGGCGTCGCGTGGCGGTTGGTTGGTCGTGGGCGTCTCCACTTCCCCATGGCGCCTCGGCAACTGCACGGATTGGACAAGTCCCTACATGCAAAGCGGGTCATAATTACCTGCGATCGTGGGGGCCGTTGGTTGGCCATCACCAGTTATAAGTATGGACCGGCGCGCGCCCTTCCAGTTCATCCCTCCTTGCTTCTCCTTATCTTCATGGCCCCGTCAAGGAGGTTCTCGGCTGCAGAGAAGGGGAAGGCTCGCCAGGTTGAGCCCGCCTCTACCCCACCCAAGCGCGGCCGAGGGCGCCCTCACAAACATTCTGTGGCCACCATGGTGGCTCCCCGCGGCCGTGGAGGCGATCTTCAGCACAGCGACGGGCGGATTGCTGTGGCCGGGGGCGCGCTCCGGCTGCGCGTCCCCCTAGGCCGCGCTTTCGCGCTGCTGAAGTGCTGCCGGAGTTCGTCATGTGGTCGGCGGGGCCGACCAGCACCCGGCTTCCACTTCCTCGCTTCCTCCTTGGAGAGCTCCCGGCCGGCGCCCCGGGCGGCCTCTGGCTCCAGGCCGACGGCTGCTACAGCCGGGCCTCATGGGTCTCACTGGAGGTCTCCGTGGCCGGGAGCCTGTTCCTGGCCCGCGGTTGGCAGACGTTTGCCCGCGCGCGTGGCCTGAGCCGTCGGTGCACTCTACACTTCAAGTTCAACGGCGATGCCACCCTCTACGTGAGGGTGTTTGGGGAAGATGGTCGCCACGCAGGGTGTTGCCCTAAGGGTGACGACCGCGGCTGGGAACCCAGCTCCGGCGATGATGGAGAGGGCAGCGCTCGCGCGGCCGGCGGCGCTCAGGGTTCCTCAAGCTTCTCTGGTTCTTCTTCAGGCGGTGACTCTTCTAGTGGTGGCCGCGGTCAGCCTCCACGCCGTCGTATCTGCTTGGGAGGTGGCAACGTGTCCGCCCGCCGTCGCGCCCTGGTGAAGCACAAGAGGGAGTCCGCCTGAGCTCCGGAGGCAGCTCGGGCCTTCCCTGCGGGCCGGTGTGAGGCGAGCTGCACCAGATTTGTTCTTCCTTTTCCTTTTTCCTGCGTAACAAAGACAATAGTGTGGAGCCCCGCGGGGGCGTGTTTGGGTTATTGCTGTTAATCATCGTTTTGCTTTCGTTATCATACCTTCCGGCTACATGCCCGAGCGTGGGTAGTTCCCGTCCCCGGCCGTGGGGGGCGACCTACCCAGGCCCTTTGTTTGTGTCGCGGTGCCCGTGGGGCACGGACTGGAGGGGTGCTCCTGTAAGGGGCCCAGGTCGTGAACTCTTTGAATGACTAGGATAGGAACACTCGCGAGGGCGCTCAGCTGCCCCCCTCGCGAGGCCTTGCACAAGAGAAATCGAGGCAGGAGAGTGAAAAGTCGAAGAACCACAAGCCAAACACGGCAACAACTTCAATAAAACTTCGAATGAGAAGGAACAAGCCAACTGCGGAAAGCAAATGAAAAGCCGCGTCCGGCACCTAATCTAGTCTTCGACATCTTCTCACCAGCGTGGAGCTAAGTGCCGCCACTAGGCGTGGGAGGGAGCCCCAGGGCCTGAGGCCGGTGCTCCTGAGACTCCAGGGCGTGTACAGCCCCAACTCATTATTACGTGAGAGTGTCACGGGCGGCGAGCTTCACAGGCATTGGCCTTCTTCACAGGCTCCGGGCCTTTTCCAAAACGCGATAGCTTCACAGGCATTCGCCTTCTTCACAGGCTCTGGGCCTTTTCCAAAACGCGATAGCTTCACAGGCATTCGCCTTCTTCACAGGCTCTGGGCCTTTTCCAAAACGCGATAGCTTCACAGGCATTCGCCTTCTTCACAAGCTCTGGGCCTTTTCCAAAACACGATAGCTTCACAGGCATTTGCCTTCTTCACAGGCTCTGGGCCTTTTTAGGGGTAGAACCTCCGGAGGTGCTGGATGTTCCATGCATTCTGGACTGGCACCCCCTCCTGAGTCTCCAAGCGCGCGGAGCCGGGCCTGGAAACATGAACAACTTTGAACGGGCCCTCCCACATGGGAGAGAGCTTGTGCAGCCCCTCCCTGGAGAGAACCCGCCTGAGCACGAAGTCTCCTACCTCGAGAGTTCTGGGGCGGATGTTGCGGCAGTGATATCGCCGCAGTGCTTGTTAGTACCTCGCCGCTCGTAGCGTGGCTTCTCGGCGATGTTCCTCCCCCAGCACGAGGTCCATCCCCCGCATGGCGTCCTGATGTGCCTCGTCAAACGCCAGGACCCGCACGGAGTGACGTCTGACCTCGTGAGGGAGGACCGCTTTGGCTCCGTAGACCAGGAAGAACGGGGTCTCTCCAGTCGGCTTGGTCGCGGTTGTGCGGATGGACCACAACACGGACTGAAGCTCGTCGTACCAACCTCTGCCGCAGGCCTCCAGCTTCTTCTTGAATGTCCTGGTCTTGAGGCCCCTCAGGACCTCCGCGTTGGCTCGCTCGGCCTGGCCGTTGCTTCGGGGGTGCGCCACCGAAGCGTAGCATATCTGCGTTCCAAGGTTAGCACAGTATGTTTTGAAGAGGTTACTGGTGAACTGTGAACCGTTGTCCATGATGATGCGATTCGGCACCCCGAACCGGCTCACGATGCCCTTGATGAACTTGACCGCGGAACCCACGGGAATGGTGCGGACAGCCTCTACTTCAGCCCACTTGGTGAACTTGTCCACGGCGACGTAGAGGTAGCGGTAGCCCCCAGGCGCCCGAGGAAACGGGCCCAAGATGTCCAGCCCCCACACTGCGAATGGCCACGAAAGGGGTATAGTCTGCAAGCCTCCTGCTGGCTGATGGATCTGCTTGGCATGGAACTGGCAGGCATCACAAGCTTTCACTAGTTCGACGGCGTCATTGAGCGCGGTGGGCCAATAAAACCCACTACGGAACGCCTTGCCGACGAGGGTCCGTGATGATGAATGATGTCCACAGTCTCCGCCGTGTATATCTTCCAGCAGTTCCTTCCCTTGCTCCCTGGAGATGCAGCGCAGGGATACATCGTTTGGCCGCTTCCGGTAGAGCTCTCCATCCTTGATGCAGTATGCCGTGGCCTGGCGTGCCACTCGCTCCGCTTCCTCCTCCTTCTCCGGCAGGGTTCCTTGCGTTAGGTAACTCCGGAGCTCCGCGATCCAACATCCCTCCTGAGGTTCCATCGTCAGGAGCAGGCGTGCTCCTGAGGCCGGGCCACAGGCCGGAGCCCCTGAGGCAGGTGGCTGGGGGAGCTCCTCCCGGGGCTGAGCCGTGTTCGATAATGATGGCAGGGCTGATTGCTTGAAGAGACGCTCCTCAAAAACGCCAGGCCCCTGAGGTAACCTCCTGGACGCCCATTTGGCGATGTCGTCGGCCTCCTGATTGGTGCCACGGGGCACATGCTGCAACTCCAACCCCCAGAACTGCTTCTCCATCTTGTGGACCTCCGCTAGGTAGGCTTCCATGTGCTCATCCTTCGGCTTGTACACCTTGTTGGAGAAATTGACAAGGAGCTGTGAATCGCCCTTGATGGTGAGGCGTTTCACCCCCAGGGCAGCCGCGGCCTTCAAGCCCGCTATCAAACCTTCATACTCCGCTATGTTGTTGGAGACCTTTTCACCTTGCTGGAAACAGAGCTGCACGGCGTAATAGAGCTTGTCCTGAGCGGGCGATATAAGCACCGCCCCAGCCCCAGCGCCATGCCTGGAGAACGCCCCATCGAAGTACATGACCCAGTCTTCTGGCGCCTCGCTTCCCGGGGACAGGGACCGATCCTCGTCGGCCTTGAGGCCTGGCGCCTCCATCCATTCTGCCACAAAATCCGCCAACGCTGCTCCCTTGATGACTCTGGTCGTGCTGAATTCGAGCTGAAACGCTTGCAGTTCTATGTTCCACTCAGCGACCCTTCCAGCTGAATTAGGGCTCCTGAGCACTCTCTCCAGGGGGTATGACGAGATGACCTTGATGGGGTGACCCTGAAAATAGTGCCGCAGCTTGCGCGAGGCCACCAATAGCGCGAGGAGGAGTTTCTGAGGCATGGGGTACTGCCCTTGCATCCCGCAACACCGTGCTGACGAAGTACACTGGGTGCTCAACGAGGTGGAGTGCGTTAGTGTTGTTGGCTCCCTTCGGAGACCATGGCGCCTCTTGAGGCAATGGGGCCTCCTGAGACTGGCCATCTGGAAGAGGGGCCTCTTCCGCCTCTGGTGCACCCCTCTGCGGCGGCTGATCCTCCTCAGCCGCGGTGGCAGTTTCTGTAGGCCTTCCTTGTCCCTGTTCTGCCTTGTCCCGGGCTGCTGCCGCGGTTTTGATTCGGTGCTCCTCTCTGACTGCCACCAAGGCTGCGCTGGCGGAGTAGGGAGTGGCGGCGAGGTAAAGCACCAGGGGCTCTTGAGGGCGCGGTGCCACCATGACCGGTGGGCTGGTCAGGTATCTCTTGAGATCCTGCAACGCCTTGTCGGCCTCTTCAGTCCACTCGAAGGGCCCCTTTTTCTTCATTAGCTGGAAGAAGGGCAGTGCTCGTTCCCCCAACTTGGAGATGAAGCGCCCTAGCACGGTCACGCGCCCCGTGAGCTTCTGCATTTCTCTGAGGGTCTTTGGTGGGCTCATGTCTTCCACCGCCTTGACCTTCTCCGGGTTAGCCTCGATGCCACAGTGGGACACGAGGAAACCCAAGAGCTTGCCCGAGGGGACTCCGAACACACACTTCTCTGGGTTGAGTCGTAGGTTCACTGCGTTGAGGCTCGCGAAGGTTTTCTCCAAGTCTTGTATCAAGGTCCTGGCCTCCCGAGACTTTACCACAATGTCATCGACGTAAGCTTCAACATTCTTCCCGAGCTGCGGGTCCAAGGTGATGTGCATCAGCCGCTGGAAGGTCGCCCCTGCGTTACGCAGCCCGAATGGCATGCATGTGTAGCAGTACACCCCACACGGGGTTAGGAAGGCTGTCTTCTCGACGTCTTCTACCGCCATCTTGATCTGGTGATACCCAGAGAAGGCATCCAAGAAGCATAACAGGTCGCATTCCGCAGTGGAATCGACGATCTGGTCGATGCGGGGGAGCGGGAACGGATCTTGCGGGCATGCTTTGTTGAGGTTGGTGAAGTCGACACACATGCGCTCCTTCCCTCCCTTCTTTGGCACAACGACAGGGTTGGACAACCAATCCGGGTATCGGACCTCGCGAATGACCCCAGCGGCTTCTAATTTGCGGGTCTCTTGGACAATGAAGGCCTGCTTTTCTGTGGACTGCCGCCTGGCCTTCTGATTCACAGGGCGCACGTTGGGGCACACGTTGAGGTGATGCTCGATTACACTCCTAGGGATCCCTGCCAACTGGTCAGGCTCCCAAGCAAATACCTTCTTGTTTGCACGCAGGAACCTGACCAGGGCCTTCTCCTGCTTGGGTTTGAGGTGGGCGCCTATGGTGAAAGTGGCGTTGGTGGATCCGTCCTCATCGATGGGTATCTGCTTGGTTTCTGCCTTGTCTTGGGTGAACAACTGTTTCTTCTTGGCGGGTGCAGCCCCCTTGGGGCCGGGGGTCTCCAAGTCGGCGGGCTGTGCCGACGCCGCCGTCTTGAAGGCGAGCTTGAGCACCCGCAGCGCGTCCCTGGTGTCCCCGTGCACAGTGAGGACACCGCTGCTCCCGGGCATCTTCATGAGGTTGTACGCCAGGTGCGTCGCGGCCATGAACTGGGCCAGCGCTAGGTAGCCGAGGATGGCGTTGTAGGGGAGGCCGACGGGGGCGATGTCGAAGTCGACCAGCTCCGTGCGGAAGTTTTCATAGGTGCTGAAGGTTACTAGGAGCCGGATCTGTCCCAAGGAGCTGGATGACTTGCCCCCAACGCCTGAGAAGGGCCGGCTGGGTTGCAGCCGTTCCAGGGGTATGCAGAGGAGGTTGAAGGCCTCGACCGAGAGCATGCTGAGGCCCGCGCTGCCATCAATGAGGGTTCTGGTGACGGCCACCTGGCAGATGGTGGGGGTGCACAGCATGGGGAGTGCACCCGAGCAGGCCGAGTTGGAGGGGTGGTCCTCCGAGCTGAAGGTCAGGCCGGTCTCAGGCGCCGCCCGGTCCAGGGGAGCCCCCTGCCGTGTGGAAGCGGCGCTGACCCGGCGGATGAACGGCTTGACGTGGTGACTTGTAGGCGGCGCCTGCGAGCCGCCCAAGAGGGCCGCGATGACCGGGGGTGTTGGTGCAGCGCGATGGGCGGGGGAGAGGTTGCGGGGCTCCATGGGCGCGCGGAGCGCGTGGGACGAAGAACCAGCTGGGATGAGCGAGGGAGTTGGGGTGCGGCCGTCTTGCCGCACGGACGGATGTTGGGACGATGCTTGCTGCTTGTCCCCCGCCGGGCCGGTGGCGGCGTTGACGACAGGTGATGGGGAACAGCGAGGACGCCCGCCGACAGGGGCCGTCTGGGCGACACGGGAAGCGAGCGCGGCCCGGCGCTCAGCGCGGGCCCGACGAGCGTCAGACATGGGCGTGATGGTCGGAGGAGAACGGGGTGGTGGAAGACGAATCCCGGCGCACCCCTACCTGGCGCGCCAAATGTCGGATTTCGGGTTCTGGCAAACCCTTGGGGTTCGAACACTAGCGTGCGCGCGGGACGATTTTGCCTCCTACCTACCTGCACCCCTCCGCCTTGCTAGAATCTGAACTATGGAAAGAACAACACAAGAGACACAGGGTTTATACTGGTTCGGGCCACCGTTGTGGTGTAATACCCTACTCCAGTGTGTGGTGTGGTGGATTGCCTCTTGGGCTGATGATGATGAACAATACAAGGAAGAACAGCCTCGCGAGGGTCTGTTCTTGGCTGGGGCGATGAACTGCTGGGAGGAGCTCAGTCACCTTTCTCTCTCTCTCTCTCTCTCTCTCTCTCTCTCTCTCTCTCTCTTTCCTTCCAACCCCCCGGCCCCCTTTGCTCTGTGGGTGGCTGGTCCTATTTATAGAGGCCCTGGTCCTCTTCCCAAATATCGAGCGGGAAGGGAGCCAACAATGGCGGGCTAATTTGAAGGGGGACAGCTAGTATCAGCTATCCTGACAAAAGTTGTCTTCGCCTGCGCAAAGCTCTGGTGATGACGCCGTCTTGGGCTCCACGGTGACCTCCATCTCGTAGTCCTCCTGGTCTTGGTCTCGCTGCACCGAAATGGCAACCTTTGCTTGACGCCTCGGTACCCCACGGCTGCGCTTGGCCCCTTTGCACCAAAGAGGAAGGGAGGACACTACGCGGGCTGGCACCCGCCTGGCGCCCCCGGTCGTCATGGCTTGCATCACGGGCACCTCGTGAGGTACCCCGCCTTGATCTCTCCGCCTCCTCGTGAGCCAGCCTGACGAGGCCACGCCTGAGGAAGCTCCGCTTCGTCCGCCCCGCGAGTCTTGGCCCCTCGCGAGGGTCTTGGGTTTGTGTTGGTGAAGATGGGCCGCGCTGGGCCCCCTTTTGAGCCACGCCGCAGGCCGCAAGCAGGCAAGTCTGGAGACCCCCGTTCCCAGAACGCCGACAGGCCTCCGGTTAATAGGTAGTCCCAAAAATAATATAAAAGTGGAAAATAAAGCCCAATATTGTCCAAAACAGTAGATAATATAGCATGGAGCAATCAAAAATTATAGATACGTTGGAGACGTATCAAGCATCCCCAAGCTTAATTCCTGCTCGTCCTCGAGTAGGTAAATGAAAAAAGATAATTTTTGATGCGGAGTGCTACTTGGCATAATTTTAATGTAATTCTTCTTAATTGTGGTATGAATATTCAGATCCAAAAGATTCAAGACAAAAGTTCATATTGACATAAAAATGATAATACTTCAAGCATACTAACTATGTCTTCTCAAAATAACATGGCCAAAGAAAGTTAGTCCCTACAAAATCATATAGTTTAGTCATGTTTCATTTTCGTCACACAAGAATGCTCTCGTCATGCACAACCCTGATGACAAGCCAAGCAATTGTTTCATACTTTAGTAATCTCAAACCTATAAACTTTCACGCAATATATGAGCGCGAGCCATGGACATAGCACTATGGGTGGAATAGAATATAGTGAGGGGGTTATGTGGAGAAGACAAAAAAGGAGAAAGTCTCACATCAACGAGGCTAATGAATGGGCTATGGAGATGCCCACCGATTGATGTTAATGCAAGGAGTAGGGATTGCGATGCAACGGATGCACTAGAGCTATAAATGTATGAAAGCTCAACAAAAGAAACTACTGGGTGTGCATCCAACTTGCTTGCTCACGAAGACCTAGGGCACTTGAGGAGGCCCATTGTTGGAATATACAAGCCAAGTTCTATAATGAAAAATTCCCACTAGTATATGAAAGTGATAACATAAGAGACTCTCTACTATGAAGATCATGGTGCTACTTTGGAGCACAAGTGTGGTAAAAGGATAGTAACATTGTCCCTTCTCTCTTTTTCTCTCATTTTTGGGCCTTTTCTTTTTTTATGGCCTTTCTCTTTTTTTGCTTTTTTATTCCTCACTTGGGACAATGCTCTAATAATGATGATCATCACACTTCTATTTATTTACAACTCAATGATTACAACTCGATACTAGAACAACGATGACTCTATATGAATGCCTTTGGCGGTGTACCGGGATATGAAATGAACCAAGAGTGACATGTATGAAAGAATTATGAACGGTGGCTTTGCCACAAATACTATGTCAACTACATGATCATGCTAAGCAATATGACAATGATGAATGTGTCATGATGAACGGAATGATGGAAAGTTGCATGGCAATATATCTCGGAATGGCTATGGAAATGCCATAATAGGTAGGTATGGTGGCTGTTTTGAGGAAGATATAAGGAGGTTTATGTGTGAAAGAGCGTATCATATCACGGGGTTTGGATGCACAGGCGAAGTTTGCACCAACTCTCAATGTGAGAAAGGGCAATGCACGGTACCGAAGAGGCTAGCAAGGATGGAAGGGTGAGAGTGCGTATAATCCATGGACTCAACATTAGTCATAAAGAACTCACATACTTATTGCAAAAATCTAAAAGTCACCAAAAACCTCGGCACTACGCGCATGCTCCTAGGGGGATAGATTGGTAGGAAAAGACCATCGCTCATCCCCGACCGCCACTCATAAGGAGGACAATCAAATAACACCTCATGTTTCAAATTTGTTGCATAACGTTTACCATACATGCATGCTACGGGACTTGCAAACTTCAACACAAGTATTTCTAAATTTCATAACTACTCAACTAGCATGACTTTGATATTATTACCTCCATATCTCAAAACAATCATCAAGCATCAAACTTTTCGTAGTATTCAACACACTCATAAGAAAGTATTATTATTAATCTTGCATACCAAACATATTAGGATTTTAAGGAAATTACCATGCTATTAAGACTCTCAAAATAATCTAAGTGAAGCATGAGAGATCAATATTTCTATAAAAAAAATCCACCACCGTGCTCTAAAAGATATAAGTGAAGCACTAGAGCAAAACTATAAAGCTCAAAAGATATAAGTGAAGCACATAGAGCAAAACTATAAAGCTCAAAAGATATAAGTGAAGCACATAGAGTATTCTATCAAATTCCAAATCATGTATGGCTCTCTCAAAAGGTGTGTACAGCAAGGATGATTGTGGTATACTAACAAGAAAAGACTCAAATCATAAAAGACGCTCCAAGCAAAACACATATCATGTGGTGAATAAAAATATAGCTCCAAGTAAAGTTACTGATAGAAGTAGACGAAAGAGGGGATGCCTTCCGGGGCATCCCCAAGATTTGGCTTTTAGGTGTCCTTAGATTATATTGGGGGTGCCATGGGCATCCCCAAGCTTAGGCTCTTGCCACTCCTTGTTCCATAATCCATCAAATCTTTACCCAAAACTTGAAAACTTCACAACACAAAACTTAAAGTAGAAAATCTCGTGAGCTCCGTTAGCGAAAGAAAACAAAAGACCACTTCAAGGTACTGTAATGAACTCATTCTTTATTTATATTGGTGTTAAACCTACTGTATTCCAACTTCTCTATGGATTATAAACTATTTTACTAGCCATAGATTCATCAAAATAAGCAAACAACACACGAAAAACAGAATCTGTCAAAAACAGAACAGTCTGTAGTAATCTGTAGCTAGCGCAAGATCTGGAACCCCAAAAATTCTAAAATAAATTTATGGACATGAGGAATTTATCTATTAATCATCTGAAAAAATAATTAACTAAATAGCACCTTCCAAATAAAAATGACAGCAGTTCTCGTGAGCGCTAAAGTTTCTGTTTTTTACAGCAAGTTCAACAAGACTTTCCCCAAGTCTTCCCAACGGTTCTACTTGGCACAAACACTAATTAAACACAAAAAACACAACCAAAACAGAGGCTAGATAAATTATTTATTACTAAACAGGAGAAAAAAGCAAGGAATAAAAATAAAATTGGGTTGCCTCCAAACAAGCGCTATCGTTTAACGCCCCTAGCTAGGCATAACAAGCAAGAATAGATCTAGGTATTGCCATCTTTGGTTTTCAACTTTTTAGCGGAATCAAGCTCGAATCCGGGAGGTTCTTTACGTTTCCCTTCATAGTCTGAAATTTTTAGATCTAAAGAATCCAACCGCTTATTGCAAAGGGTAATCAACATATTCATGCGGTGAATATTTCCACTAATGTTCTTAAGAGGTTCAAGAGATTTCTGCAAGATTTTAGTAACTTCACAATTTTTTTTCAAAAACTTGTGTCTCTTCCTGAGTAGGATGAGGCCCCTTTTGTTGAGGTAGTGTTCCCACTATACCTTCTATAATTTCAAGTGCAATATGGGGATCGATTTCAATAAAATTGCCTTTGGCAACGCAATCCAAGAGTTGTCTATGAGACATATTTAATCCAACATAAAAATTGCGAAGCAAAATTCTCAGATTTATTTCAGAGGTACAATTACGATGAGATTCCATTATTCTCAACCAGGCATCTTTTAGGTTTTCTCCTAACCTTTGTTTAAATTGAAAGATTTTGAACTCAGGGGTCAACGGAGAAGATAAGGGACTAGCCATAACG
Source organism: Triticum urartu (assembly GCF_056163025.1). Lineage (NCBI taxonomy): Eukaryota > Viridiplantae > Streptophyta > Magnoliopsida > Poales > Poaceae > Triticum > Triticum urartu. The sequence continues at coordinate 312,554,250 of NC_141877.1, forward strand.
ACAAGCAAGCAAACTAACACACAAGCAAAGAAAAAAGCAAACAGGCAAAAAAAAGGCAAATAGAGAGGGAGGATATAGAGAGAGGGCGAATAAAACGGCAAGGGTGAAGTGGGGTAGAGGAAAATGAGAGGCAAATGGAAAATAATGTAATGCGGGAGATAGGGATTGTGATGGGTACTTGGTATGTTGACTTTTGCGTAGACCTCCCCGGCAATGGCCCCAGAAATTCTTCTTGCTACCTCTTGAGCACTACGTTGGATTTCCCCGAAGAGGAGAGGATGATGCAGCAAGGTAGCGTAAGTATTTCCCTCAGTTTTTGAGAACCAAGGTATCAATCCAGTAGGAGGCTACGCGCGAGTCCCTCGTACCTACACAAAAACAATAGCTCGACGCAACCAACGTGCTTAGGGGTTGTCAATCCCTTCACAGTCACTTACGAAAGTGAGATCTGATAGAGATGGTAAATAATTATTTTGGCATTTTTGGTATAGAGATGCAAAGTAAAAAGTAAAAGCAAAGCAATAATAAAGTGATGGAGATTGATATGATGAGAAAGAGACCCGGGGGCCATAGGTTTCACTAGTGGCTTCTCTCAAGAGCATAAGTATTCTACGGTGGGTGAACAGATTACTGTTGAGGAATTGACAGAATTGAGCATAGTTATGAGAATATCTAGGTATGATCATGTATATAGGCATCACGTCCGAGACAAGTAGACCGACTCATGCCTGCATCTACTACTATTACTCCACTCATCGACCGCTATCCAGCATGCATCTAGAGTATTAAGTTAATGAAAACAGAGTAACGCCTTAAGCAAGATGACATGATGTAGAGGGATAGTTTCATGCAATATGATAAAAACCCCATCTTGTTATCCTCGATGGCAACAATACAATGCGTACCTTGCTGCCCCTTCTGTCACTGGGAAAGGACACCGCAAGATCGAACCCAAAGCTAAGCACTTCTCCGATGGCAAGAACAACCAATCTAGTAGGCCAAACCAAACTGATAATTCGAAGAGACTTGCAAAGATAACCAATCATACATAAAAGGATTCAGAGAAGATTCAAATATTATTCATAGATAGACTTGATCATAAACCCACAATTCATCGGTCTGAACAAACACACCGCAAAAAGAAGATTACATCGAATAGATCTCCACAAGAGAGGGGGGGAACATTGTATTGAGATCCAAAAAGAGAGAAGAAGCCATCTAGCTACTAACTATGGACCCGTAGGTCTGAAGTAAACTACTCACACTTCATCGGAGGGGCTTGGATGATGATGTAGAAGCCCTCCGTGATCGATGCCCCCTCCGGCGGGGCTCCGAACAGGCCCCAAGATGGGATCTCGTGGATACAGAAAGTTACGGCGGTGGAATTAGGGTTTTGGCTCCGCCCCGATCGTTTGGGGGTACGTAGGTATATATAGGAGGAAGGAGTACGTCGGTGGAGCTTCGAGGGGCCCACGAGGTAGGGGGCGCTCCCTCCACCCTCGCGACCGCCTCGTGGCTTTCTTGACGGAGGGTCCAAGTCTCCTGGATCTTATCTGATGAGAAAATCACGTTTCCGAAGGTTTCATTCCGTTTGGACTCCATTTGATATTCTGTTTCTCCGAAACACCGAAATAGGCAAAAAAACAGCAATTCTGGGCTGGGCCTCCGGTTAATAGGTTAGTCCCAAAAATAATATAAAAGTGGAAAATAAAGCCCAACATTGTCCAAAACAGTAGATAATATAGCATGGAGCAATCAAAAATTATAGATACGTTGGAGACGTATCAGCCATGCAATAATTTAGAAATGTACGGCTAATTTGTTAAGTTTGTGTGACTCGTGCACCCGCGATCTGTAAATAGGTAGTAACTTATTGGAACAAATACAACTTATATGTAGTAAGGAAGGTAGATAATGAACATATATATGCTCTCCTTTATTTTATAGCCAATTTGGGGACATGCGGAATGAAATTGGAAGAGGGATTGCGAGGAAATATGCCTCATCGCGATGGAGAGCAGTAACTAATAGGCTTCTTAATGCAAACCCGGCCGGACCACAGGAGAGGCGAGAGTTACTGCATCGATATGCTCGAGGGTGGCTGGCGAGCAAACGAAGACGGCGAGGCACGAGCCGCCGCATGTTGGGAACGACAGTGGAGGTAGGCTTGATGTCGAAGAGCTGGCACACGGCCGGGGTGAGCACAGCGGTGCCGAAGAGGGTTCTGCTGTGGATCTGGTGGGAGGGGGGAACTGGCGAAGGAGATTGGGTGGACTAGTTGAGTGAAACGCGGGCGGACAGTGAGGGGTGTTGGGGACTCCGGATGTTGGCGGCCTAGGTGAAAAGGGTGAAAAATATCCACGGTCATCACGCGTGTGGAAAGGCCTATGCAAATGGTTGCCTCTAAGCGCTCGTGTGCACAAACAAAATAATTTCGTTTGAAATGAAGACATGAGTTCATTGTTTCGCCTCTAAATTTTTCCCACGTAAACCAATCACAATTTTACCACGGGTTTGATTTGCTGGCGCATTTCAGGTCTCGTGTGCTATATGTAAGACATTTTTTGGCATTTACCGTGCATGTTGGCATATAAATCAATTCCTAGCCGGATTGCATTTCCTCTCGAAAGGGATGAGGATTGTCGTCCAATCTAGGAGCATCCAACGGTGCATACGTACGATCCATGGGGTTTGGGTTCTGGCCAATCATAACGCACGACTCAGATCGCGCGCACAGCGAGGGGGCATCGACCACGGTTTGGTAGGCACACGGCTTTCGTGTGTGAACTGTGTGCTATTTGAAAACATTTTTTGGAGGGGCTATTTGGAAGCATGTACATGTGTTGTCAAAAGGGATGAGGATCACTGTTCGATCAAGGAGAATCCAATGGTGCAGACGTACGATCCATGGGGTTTGGGTTCTGGCCAATCATAAAGCACGACTCAGTGGCAGAGGGGTGGGGGTGCATCAGCCACGGTTTAGTGGACACACGTCTTTCGTGAGTGAACCGTGTGCTCTTTGAAAACATTTACATTACCTAACATCATATTTTTGTTCGAATGAAAATATGAGTTCATCGTTTCGCCTCCAATTTTTTCCCACGGTAAGAAATCACGAGTATGGTGGAGAGTGTCATATACTGGCTCCCTCTGTAAACTAATATATAGTATCATAGAGTATGTACGTACGTTCATAGTGCATATATAGTATCATAGAGTAGTACTAGCTCCCTCTATAAACTAAAATATATAAGAGTGTTTAGATTACTAAAATAGTGACCTAAATGCTCTTATATTAGTTTACGGAGGGGGTATATATCATAGATGACTGTATTTATGGCCATGCATGACACAAAGTAGTATAACATTTATTATATATATATATATATATTACGGTATCTACATATGTTACTACTTCTTTGCCACATCATCATATTTTATATTCCTGAGTGCATGATATACCGGCTATGATACCCCCACTATGGCCACCCTAATAAGGTTGGTCGTAATATGGGAGTATCAAGCGGTACGATGCATGCCAATTAGACTTTTTGGATGATGTGGCACACATTTAAATCGGAAAGGAGGTAGTATGAGAATAGCCACAATGGAGAGTAAAGTAGTAACATACACATATCCCTAGACTATATATGTTACTACCTTCATAGTGGGTAGTAACATAAGTGTAGTGTCATGCAAAGCTTCATTTATTAGGTTATAGACTCATATTGCATTGGGACATGTGATGTTACATTAACTAGCTAAGTTATTGAAACTATCTCTCTCCTCATTAACTTATTGCCACATAAGCAAGTTTGTTGAGTTGGAGTCGATGTTACTGCTGAAGTTACTCCCACTGTGGCTAGTGATCTAATACTAGCTAGTCGTCTATGATATACTAGCTACCTCACTAAGAGCATGGTTAATAATACAGCCAAGGGTCGGCTATAAGAAGTTGCCATGTCATATACAGCCAACCTCTTAGCGGGCATGTACAATAATAAGTTTTATATACGTACTAGTTTATCAATAGTTGCCCACCTTACATCCTCACAAAGTGTCTTGGGTCTCGTGTTGCAGCTGGCTCTACTAACCAAGAGCCCGCTTCTCTTCTCTTCCCTCCAACTAATAAGCACATATATATTATTCTATTCCTTATAGCCTACTTAGACTACCCACAGTGGGAGTAACATAGGTAGTAACATCACACGTATCTAGATAAAATAGATTATTTGGCAAGCAATAAATGAAGAAAGAGAGGAAAGTGGTAACATAGCTAGTTAGACTGGCCACAATGGGTAGTAACATAGACTAGTAACATGCACATGTTACTAGTCTATGTTACTACCTCTATAGTGGGGAGTAACATATGTGTGGTAACATGCAACACTTCATTTATTAGGCTATAGACTCATTTTGCCTTGATATGTGTGTGATGTTACTCATACTACTAGTAACTAGCTATGTTACCAGTTTCCTCCATTTCTTCATTTATTGCTTGCCACATCATCTATTTAACCTAGATATGTGTGGTGTTACTACCTATATATGTTAGGGCATCTCCAATGGTTGTAAGATAGTTGTTGGTAGACTTTGCCACATAGGATTTTTGATGATGTGTCATACAATAAATGAGGGAGGATAGCAAGGTTGTATGTACATGAACCAACACCCCTTGTACAAGCACCAATGTAGAATGAGAGAGCACCTTATTTATTATCTCACGTCCTACTGGGCAAACTAGATACTATCCATTGGAGTTGTTGTATGTTAAGTTGTTGGTTGATAACATGGCATATTTTACCAACAAGCTAACATACAAACTGTTGGAGATGCCCTTACTCCCACTGTGGGTAGTCTAAGACTACCCACAGTGGGAGTAACATATATAGGTAGTAACATCACACATATCTAGGTTAAATAGATGATGTGGCATGCAATAAATGAAGAAAGAGATGAAAGTGGTAACATAGCTAGTTACTACTAGTATGAGTAACATCACACATATATATCAAGGCAAGATTTGTCTATAGCCTAATAAATGAAGTGTTGCATGTTACCACACACATATGTTACTCCCACTATAGAGGTAGTAACATAGACTAGTAACAATCTTACTAGTAGTATGAGTAACATCACACATCTCAAGGCAAGATGAGTCTATAGCCTAATAAATGAAGTGTTGCATGTTACTACACATATGTTACTCCCCACTATATAGGTAGTAACATAGACTAGTAAAATTCTATGTTACTACCCATTGTGGCTAGTCTTAATTATGTCACTCTATTGTGTACTTGCTCTAATGCATAGTATCATAGACTAGCTAGTATCATATGTAGTACTTTATTTATATTGTCATGCATGACACATAGTAGCATAACATTTATTATGATACGGTTTCATGATATGATACTTAACCCTCTCTTCATTTAATCAATTCTATGACAGCTCATCAAAATTGCCTAGTTGGCATGCATGATACTAGCTATGATACCCCCTTACTACTAGCCTAGCAAAGTTGTACAGATCATTTGTGCGTCGCTTTGTGAGTTTTCATCCGTTTGTTCGAGAAGCGGGGAGAAGTTTCAAACATTTCGGCCGCGAGGTGCGGCCACTGGCATAGGCCTAGTTGGTATTTTAATTACAGGAAATTCAGATGGAGTTCGGACATCATCAAAATCGATGTGTGCCTGTGGCATGCTCTCATGACCCCATGGAAAAAAACTGGTAAAGTTTGGCACAAGTTTTGATGACCGCTCCTTCCAAACCGGAACATCTCACATGAAGGAACATGGTTTTCCAAAAGGAGACATGTCAATTCAAACTCCTGTGGCCGGTGACTTCATCGTTTGGCCTCATAAAAATTTCCCCACGGTACGCAATCACCAATATACCACGTGTCTGATTTTCTGGCTCATTTGAGGTATCGTTAGCTATATTTAAGACATTTTTTGAGATTAACATGCATTTTGTGCATAAAAATAAAATTACAATCGGAACTGCATGTGCTGTCGAAAGGGATGAGGATCGCTGTTCGATCTGCGAGCATCCAACGGTGCAGACATACGATCCATGGGGTTTGGGTTCTGGCCAATCAGAAAGCATGACTCAGATCGTGGGCGGGGTGGCGGTGTTTGGTCAGCACACGGCTTTCATCAACGAACCGTGTGCTATTCGCAAACCAGATTGCATATATTTGTTCACACATACTATAGTGAGATCAATTGAGTGTTCTACCTCTATGATATAATAATAATAATAAATAACAAAAAATAGTTCATATTCATTGCCTGAGCTGACAGCATATCAAGGTCAGCATATTAACAGTTCTTACATCAACAGAAAACTGGGCATAACTCAAAAATTCAGTACACGCGACAGTTCTAAATTGAAAGAATTAAGTTGCAGGGTAGGCATAAATACTGGTATTATAGCTTAATTCCCATGTACATGGGGGAACTGGGATCATTAAGTTGACCCCGAATAAACTTGGGGGTTTTGATGATTTTACGCTGCTCTATTACACGAGTGTGTGATCCCTTGGCAGGCAACTCATCAAATTCATCGTACTCATCCTGATCGGCAACATCGTCGACACCCAGTACCGTTCTCTTCCCATGCATCGCTAAATGGCTATTCTTATGCAAGGGGTCTTCCACAAATAAAATCTGGGTAGCATTGCTGGAAAGAATGAATGGGTCCGCGTGATATGCCATCGTTGTCCTGTTAACACAGGTCTTCCTGTACTCATCAATCCTTACCTGGCCAAGAGGGATCCATGCGCACCTGAATAATGCCACCTTAACTTTCACATAGTCAAGCTCCCAAATCTCTTTGATGGTTCCATAGTATACCCTTTTATCAGCTTCATTTACAGTCATGCATTCTATTCGAATAGAGCTATGCTGATACGAGGTCTTCTTATCACGTTCCTCGGTGTAGAACGTGTATCCATTTATGTCATATGCTTGGTACGTCAGCACCGTAGGTGATGGCTTTCGTGCCAACCACGTAGCAATGTCATCGATGGATCCTTGTGCCAAACGACTCTTCAGCCATTCAGCGTAGTTCTTAGTGTGCTCCTTCATCTCCACATCTGATGAAGTCACCATTGGTAAGAATCTTTGGCGTATCTCCGCCAAGTGTTGTTCGGCATAAGCGATGAGAACTGGGATGTTAAGCAGTACCGTCAAATGGGCTTTCTCTACCAATTCTCCAGGTGTAGCCATTTGCGTGCCAGCAAGGACCGGCTTACCTTTCAGCCTTGCCTTGTGGCGAGAGAGGGGCAAACCTATAGGTCTTTGTTTCATGTTTTCGGTGCAAAACTCAACCACCTCCTCCGCGGTATAACCTTGTAGGATGCTTGCCTCTGGATGGTTTCGGTTCTGACAAAAGCGCTTCAGTACTCCCATGAACCGCTCGAAGGGATACATGTTGCGAAGAAACACAGGACCACAATAATTTATCTCATTGACATGGTGCACAGTGAGATGGACCATGACATCAAACAACGACGGTGGGAAAAACATCTCTAGGTTGGACAATATTCTTGCAATATCGTCTTGCATATGATCCAACTCATCAGGATCTACAACTTTCTGCCATAGTTGGTCGAAGAAATCACAGAGGTCAATGAGTGTGTTTCTTATATCTTTGTCCATCAGATTCCTGATGGCCACCGGGAGGATTTGCGTCAACATTACGTGGCAATCATGTGACTTCATGTGTCCCAACTTCATTTTACTTGAGCTCACATCCACGAGACTTCTGATGTTTGCACAGTAGGAAGAGGGTGTCTTAACTGCAACAAATAGGTGAAGAACTATGTTGCTTCTTTTGTACTGAAATTGTAACTCTGGCGAGCTTTGATGAATTTGTCATCATCTTCTGCTTCACTCTTGCGTTGTGATTGAGCAGCAAGCATATCGAGCTGTGAACCATCACCATCCTTTCTTTTACCTTTAATCTTGAGCAGAGTACCAAGGATGCTTTCACATATGTTCTTCTCTACGTGCATGACATCGATGCAGTGACGTAGAATCTCCCAGTAAGGTAATTTCTGGAACACTGATTTCTTCTTAAACACTTGATCCTTGGGTGTTAGTTTCATCGTCAAAGGGTGGTCCTTGCCAAGCACAACATTAATTTTTTAGCCATGTTGTGGACCACCTCCCGTTCATAGGGTCTTGGGCCCGCACCTGCCTTTGTCGTACCATCAAATTCAGCTTTCATCTTTCGGTATGGGAGATTTTTTTGTAAGAACCTACGATGACGCAAATACACTGTTTTGCGCGAGTTGGGAAGTCTTCTGCTAGCTGTCCTATCCATGCATGTGACACACCCTACATCTCCCCTTGTTTTCTGCCCCGATGTGTTTCCTAATGCTGGCATATCTTGAATGGTGTGCACCAGCATCGCATGTAGATCGAAAATCTCCTTTATGGAAGCATCATAACATTTTACAACAGGCGCATCTATCCACATTGTCAGCAGTTCTTCTACCAGTAGCTAAAAGTAAATGTCGATGTCATTTCTAGGTTGCTTCGGGCCTTGGATAATCATTGACATCATAATGTATTTTTTCTTCATACACAACCAAGGAGCTAGGTTATATATGCACAGAAGCACCAGCCATGTGTTGTGATTGGTGCTCATATCGCCAAAAGGATTCATCCCGTCAGTACACTCCCCGAGCCTTATACTTCTAGGATCCTTGGCAAAAATTTCAAACTTTTTGTCTATTAATTCCCACTAAGCCCCATCTTTTGGGTGCCTCATAAGCCTATCCGCAATTGACTCATCATGATGCCACCACAACCTCTTTGCCTCTCTAGGGTTTGCAAACAAACGCCTCAACCTTGGAATTAAAGGCAAGTACCAAACAACCTTGAACGGGATTCCTATCTTGATCTCATCGTCCAATTTGTACTTTCCTTTTCTCTCCTGCGCTTGTATCGTGCATGCTTTCATGTAGGACATGCACGAAAATCTTTGTACTCGCCACGGTACAATATACAATCATTCACACAAGCATGTATCTTCTGTACTTCAAGTTCCAATGGACAAACAATTTTCTTCGCTTCATTCATGCTTCTGGGGAGCACATTATCTTCCGGAAGAATTTCTTTCAAAAGACCTAACATCTTTGTGAAGCCCTTGTTTGATAGACCGTTTGCTGCTTTAAATTTGACAAGCGCCAGCGTGGCACTCAACCTGGAATATTTCTTTTTGCAACCTAGATACAATTCTTCCTTGGAGTCCGCATCAATGGTTGGCAGATCCTTGTACCCAATCATATCCTTTTCTGGGCCCTCGAAATCTGCAATCATAGCAGCAAAATCTGGCATATCAAGATCGTTGTCATTTGCGTCGACGTCTTGTTTTTCCAGTGGGCATTTCGGCTTTCCGGTGTTCCATTGGTAGCTTGACGCCTCTGCCCCGATGTTAGATTCAACATCCATGTGACACTGATCGGGGTTTGGCATCTCGCTTCCCCGGGTATCTTCATCCATGACCTCTTCTCCACCGTGTCTGGTCCAATGTGTATATCCATCCATGAATCCCCTAGAGACTAAGTGCATCTGGACATCTGCAACTTCATGTGACTCTGTATTGGCACAATCAGTACATGGACACATGATGTAATCCGCATCACCAATTCTCCTCTTTGTACTTTCAATCAAATTCATGAACTCTGTCATGCCAGTGATAAAATCTGCGGTTTTCCGATTCTTCATCCATCGAGATCGTTCCATCTGCAGCACACGAATGGTAATGAAAAACAAAACAACAACATTAATACACAGATTAACTGCTGCCCAAAGATGCGTGCATAAATCACAAGGTTTTATTTTAATAATTACTGAGGGCGCTCCATGTTGTTATCCAGACATGCAATGAAAAAAATTAATGGCCAGCCAATTTACACGCAGAGTACTAGTTACAACACTACACTTAGGAATTGAATACCTTAATTTAGCCACTCACGAAAGGAATACCTTAATTAATTAGCCACGCGGCGACCTCCACCCAGCAGACAGACAAGCGCGATGCGGCGGCACGCCGAGATAGCTGGGTGGAGGAGCAAAGCTTAGTGCGGCTGCCGCCTGAAGTTCGACCTCCACTATCCCGCCATCGATCGTGATGGATGTGCTCGAATCACGCCTCCGCCGACCTTGATGGTTGAGCTCCTCCTATCTCCCGCCGCAGACCGAGGATTGACCTCCTATGACGCTGCCACCGACCAAGGATTGACCTCTTCTCTGGTAGCCGCTGCCTAGGCCGCCACCGCCATCTCTATATGCCGAGCAGCTGTTTTTTTACAGATATCCGTGGAGCGACTGTTTACACGGTATCTCACCGTAACTCAATTATATGGATAGGGTAGTACATCACATACGGTTATGTAACGGTAACTGTGTCTAACCTACATTGTCTTCTCACACGGTTTGGTGTGGAAAATGTGTGTGACGTTGTAATACCTAACACAAACGACATGTACAAACAGTGTGCCGTATACAACATATATATATGTATAGTGCCATTAGTAGTTCCCGACCGTTAGCTTATCTCCACAGTTTCCCCATTTCCCCCAAATCCCTACATAGCCTCCAAATTCCCTCGCGTGGCGCTGACATTGGGGAAATGCGGACGAGTGGTGCTGATGGTTTCGGTGCGGCTGCTACTACTCGTATCGCCGCCACGACGGCGGTCGCCGCTGAGCACTTGCCTAAGGTCATCAGAAGGCAGGTGTACTACAGATCCGAATTGTCCTGTCAGGTTCCAATCTATCCTGATCTTTTTAGCATGTCAAATTATAGCTCCTTGCTAAATCCGTCCTGAATGACCCCCCCCCCCCGGAAAGCGATCTTCCGCCGGATCTGGAGCTTGACTCCAGACTCCCGCAACCTGAGTTCGACTCCGAGTTTTGCACCACCGAGAAGTACCAAAAGTTGAGTTGTGTGCATGGGCACACTCCCACTCAACGTGTATGCACGGAGGGATTCGACATTGGCAGGTGGTTTCTCAGTTGCCCCTTAGAGGTTAGTGCTAATTAAGTTCATCATTTTACTTCAGTTAATGCCACCGCTCATCCAGAATACTATTTAACATTGGCAGGGATATGAGGCTTGTGCCTTTGTTAACTGGCTGGATAAAGAATGGCATGGCAGGGCTCGGAGTGTTATCACCAAGCTCGCAGAAGATAATGTAAAGCTGAAGAAGAAACTAGCTGATCTAGAATGTACAATCAGTACGATGAAGCAAGAAAGAATCAATCACAGGCAGCAGATGAAAGCAAGAGACAAGAAGGAACTAGCATGTGTAGTTGTGGTTGTCGCATTAGCCATGTTCTATGCGCTGTTTGCAATGATGATTAGGGGTTTTGTTTGACAGTATTGCTAAAGCACATCTAGATGTGCTCTAAGTAATGCACATCTAGGTCATGTATATGCCATTGATGTTACGCGAAGATTCGTGTAGATATTTTTCTTTGTCTTTTCCTTTCTAGTTTGATTATTACTGGCTTTATCAATAAGAAGAGCTCAATGTATTGCTTGCCAACTATCCTACTCCGTTCGTACCGGTACCAGTGCATAATCCCAAAACTCGTTCCTTGTTTTTGTCCTGAAAAAGGAAACCATCCAAATAGCCATTAGGAGTCCTGCGCAACCCCGGGAATTTGTAGCAATTGGGTATAATTACGGTTGATTATATCAGTGGTTCGATAATACGTCAACCCCTGCTTCAATCCCCCCCCCCCCCCGCGCGCAAGAACACCCCCCCCCCCCCCGCTTCAACTGGCAGTTCCTCTTCTCTGCATACCCCCCGCGCTTAACTGTCCACCATCTTCGTTGTCCCTGGCAGGCCGCGCTACACACTGGCACACACTCTGCAGCCATGTCGAGCGACAGCGAGGACGACAGTTCGGCCAGCAGTTTGGCGCCCGATGATAGGTCAACATCGGAATCATCTCGCTCGTCTTCCATGAGTCCGGCGTCGAGCCCAGATCTCGATTATATCCGGCTCATGGAAGGGACGCCGCCTTCGGAGTCATCAGACGACAACCAGACGGACGAGGAGCCGTCGGAGGACGAAGAAGAGGACGGCGATGATGAGGAGGAGGAATGGTCAGACGAGGAGGAGGACGACGATGACAGCAATGACGATGATGACGGCATCGGCGATGAAAAGCCAACGGTCACTAGCAAGAAGCGTCCTTGCCAAGACGATGTCGCAGGGCCATCCAACAAGAAGAAGAAGGACTAAATTAAGCAGACTGTATATATCTCTGTGTATCCTATCAATCTCATCGCAGACGGTTAGTAATATGTATTCGACAGAGATCTTCTACATTATCACCCACATGTTGGTTTGTTGAACTGTGTGCCCTGATGAGCACACAATTCACAAAAAAGACCATATGGGCTGTCTATAATGATCGCACACAATTCTGATTACCGACCTGTTTGTCGGGTATCACACACATCCTGTTACGCCGAATCATTTGTGTTCACCTCAATCATCACAAACGGTTCATCGGAGTGAACTGTATGCCGTATATTGCACACACCTTGATCTGGCTGCCCGTTTCTATTGTTCTGTCTCATCGCAAACAGTTCATACAAATCAGCCGTATGCCCTTCATCGCACACGCAACTAAAATCTGAACCATGTTTGATGCATCCTCCATCGCAAACTATTTGCACCTTTTTTGATGGTTTTCATACACCACCATTTGCGATTATTGCACCGCACACAGTTTCTCGAAGGGTCTCCGATCGTAGTGTCGCGTTAGCAGCATCCTGCAGTAGTGAGTTTCACATACCAGCAAAAGAAAAAGTTTTTCTATGATTTAAGACATTACTTTTGGGATGACCCACACCTTTATAAAGGAGTATATGGTGTTATTAGACATTGTGTACCTAAGCATGAACATGAACAGATCCTATGCAAGTGCCACTCCGAGGCCTACGGAGGACACCATGTCAGAGATAGAACTGCACACAAGGTATTAAAATCTGGTTTTTATTGGCCTACTCTCTTCAAGGATGCCCATAAGTATGTCTTGTCTTGTGATGAATGCCAGAGAATTGGTAATATTAGTAGACGTCAGGAAATGCCTATGAATTATTCACTTGTTATTGAACCATTTGATGTTTGGGGTTTTGATTATATGGGACCTTTTCCTTCCTCTAATGGATATACACATATTTTAGTTGTTGTTGATTACATTACTAAGTGGGTGGAAGCTATTCCAACTAGTAGTGCTGATCATAACACTTCTATTAAGATGCTTAAAGAAGTCATTTTTCCAAGGTTTGGAGTCCCTAGATATTTGGTGACTGATGGTGGTTCACACTTTATTCATGGTGCTTTCCATAAATTGCTCGCTAAGTATGATGTTAATCATAGAATTGCATCTCCTTATCACCCTTAGTATAGTGGTCAAGTAGAATTGAGCAATAGATATATTAAATTGATCTTGCAAAAGATTGCCAATATATCTAGAAAGAATTGGTCTAAGAAACTTGATGATGCATTATGGGCTTATAGGACTGCTTATAAGAACCCTATGGGCATGTCTCCGTATAAAATGGTTTATGGAAAATCATGTCACTTACATCTTGAACTAAAGCATAAAGCTTATTGGGCGATCAAATAGCTCAACTATGATTTCAAACTTGCTAGTGAGAAGAGTTTATTTGACATAAGCTCGCTTGATGAATGGAGAACCTAAGCTTATGAGAATGCCAAGTTGTTTAAAGAAAAGGTTAAAAGATGGCATGACAAAAGGATACAAAAGCATGAGTTTAATGTAGGTGATCATGTTTTGCTATACAACTCTCGTTTAAGATTTTTTTTTGCAGGAAAGCTTCTCTCTAAATGGGAAGGTCCTTACATCATCGATGAGGTTTATCGTTCCACTACCATCAAAATCAACAACACCAAAGGCACTAACCCGAGGGTGGTAAACGGTCAAAGAATCAAACATTATATTTTAGGTACTCCCATAAATGTTGAGACAAATACAATTAATACCATAACACTGGAGGAGTACATAAGGGATACTTTCCAGAACGTTTCAGACTCAAAAAAGGAATAGGTATGTGGTACGGTAAGTAAATCGACTCCAAAACGTTTCCAATGGCAATTTTTCTCCATTTTGGAATATTTCAAAAATTAGGAAAATTAAAAGTAGTCTAAAGAGCGCACGAGGAGGCGGCAAGGCAAGAGGGCGTGCCCTACCTCCCTGGGCATGCCCCCACCCTTGTGGCCACCTCGTGTACCCTCTGGACTCCATTTTCTTGCACAATACTTCTTTTGGTCGGTAAAAATTCATTATATAATCTCCCGAAGGTTTTGACCACCGTACCATGACAAAATCCTCTGTTCTTGTTTCGAGCTGTTTTTCTGACAGATCTAGATCACCATGACGTCTCCAAGTGCCCCAAGGACAAGTTTTTCGAGAAGGTCATCAACCCCTACCTTGCGGAGGTGCTGCAACACCCTCAAACCATTGAGATGCGTGAGGGGGTGCTGCACATCCGCGATGTTGAAGGGCCGAAGAAGACCAGAAGCGTGGAGACAAGACTTGAAGCAATGGAGCAGCTAGTTTTCAAGTGTCAAGGGATGGTGGAATGTGGACTCAACGCCAATCACTTGATGATCGCGGAATTTACCAATAATCACAAGCTGGATGCCAAGAACATTGGGAGGCCATCTTCAAGCTTCATGAGAAAATCGAGCACCTCCAAGCCTAGATCTATGACCTGCAAAACAAAAAATTGTGAGTATGAATACAGATTTAAGAGGATGAGTTTGGCTGCAGATTTGAGGATCCCGGAGACTTGTTCATCTTTCTATGATGGTGAGCCTATGCCCTGGAAGATGGATGACAAGCCTACAACGTCAACAACTTCATCATCACCACCTCTGAAGAAAGAGATCTAAATACATGGGTATGTCCACTCCCCTTGGCAAGTTCCAGGCTTGGGGGGCTGGTATCATATCACCATCACATATTTATCTTTATCGTTTTTGTTAGTTCGATCCTTTTGGTTATATCTTGATCTAGTAGAATAAAGTTTTAAGTATGATCTAGCTTTGAGTTTTGCTTTGAGATCTATCTATGTAATCGAGTCTATGAGTTATATATATAATAAAGAGTAGTTTTGAGTTGAGGGCTTTGCTTTCTTGCTATGATCTTGAGGGTATAAGAATAAAAGAAAGAATAGAAATATCATATAGTGATCTTATGGAGAGTGATGGCTTCGCATATAAAGATTATGATGAATAATTTTTTTTGAAAGTTGACAAACATAGTTTTGGTCATTGTTGCAATTAATAGGAAGTAATAAAGAAAGAGAGGCTTCAAACATAAATATACTACCTTGGACGTCTTTTGTAATTGTGAGCACTCATTAAAATATGACATGCTAAAAGGTTGATGTTGGACAAGGAAGACAACATAATGGATTATGTTTTATTATATCCTAATAGAAGTTATATTGTCATGGATCCTCCAACATGTTGAGCTTGCCTTTTCCCTCTTATGCTACCCAAATCCTTTGCACCAAGTAGAGATACTACTTGTGCTTCGAAACATCCCTTAAACCAGTTTTGCCATGAGAGTCCACCATACCTACCTTCGAAACATCCTTCAAGTAAGTTGTCATCGGTGCAAGCAATAAAATAACTGCTCTCTAAATATGTAGGATCTATTAGTGTGAAGAAAATAAGCTTTATACGAACTTGTGATATGGAAGAAATAAAAGCGACAGACTGCATAATAAAGTTCTTTATCACAAGTGGCAACATAAAGTGACGTTCTTTTGCATTAAGATTTTGTGCATCCAACCATATAAGCGCGTGACAACCTCTGCTTCCCTCTGCGAAGGGCCTATCTTTTGCTTTTATCTTCTACCCTTATACAAGAGTCGTGGTGATCTTCACCTTGCCTTTTTACACTTTTTCTTTTGGCAAGCACTATGTGTTGGAGAAAGATCCAGATCTATATATATCCACTCGGATGTAGGTTTTCATAAAGTATTATTGTTGACGTTACCCTTGAGGTAAAAGGTTGGGAGGCGAAACTATAAGCCCCTGTCTTTCTCTGAGTCTAGTTGAAGCTTCGAACCCATAAGTACTGCGTGAGTGTTAGCAATTGTGAAAGACTAAATGATAGTTGAATATGTGAACTTGCTGAAAAGCTCTTGTATTGACTCTTTCAGAAGTTATGATAAATTGCAATTGCTTCAATGACTAAGATCATAGTTTGTTAGTTTTCAATAAAGTTTCTGATTCATACTTTACCTTGTGAACGAATTGTTACTTTAGCATAAGAAATTATATGACAATATATGGTGTTGTTCTAAAGATGATCAAGATGCCATCATGTCCGTATTTATTTTATCGACACCTCTATCTCTAAACATGTGGACATATTTTTCGATTTCGGCTTTCGCTTGAGGACAAGCAAGGTCTAAGCTTGGGGGAGTCGATACGTCCATTTTGCATCATGCTGTTATATTGATATTTATTGCATTATGGGTTGTTATTTAACATTATAGCACAATACTTATGCCTTTTCTCCCTTATTTTACAAGGTTTACATGAAAAGGGAGAATGCTGGCAGCTGGAATTCTGGACTAGAAAAGGAGCAAATTTGAGAGACCTATTCTGCACAACTCCAAAATTCCTGAAACTTCATGGAGAATTATTTTGGAATATATAAAAAATATTGGGCGAAGAAAGCACCTGAGGGGACCCACCAGACAGCCACAAGGGTGGGGCGCGCCCTACCCCCCTAGGCGTGCCCCCTGCCTTGCCATCCACCTGGCAGGCCCCCGGTGCCCATCTTCTGCTATATGAAGGGTTTTTACCTGGAAAAAATAAAGAGGAAGCTTTCGGGATTAAGCTTCGCAGTCTTGAGGCGGAACTTGGGCAGAACCAATCTAGGGCTCGTGCGGAACTGTTCTGCCGGGAAAACTTCCCTCCCGAAGGGGGAAATTGAAGCCATCATCATCACCAACGATCCTCTCATCGAGAGGGGGTCAATCTCCAGCAACATCTTCACCGGCACCATCTCCTCTCAAACCCTAGTTCATCTCTTGTATTTGATCTTTGTCTCAAAACCTTAGGTTGGTACCTGTGGGTTGCTAGTAGTGCTGATTACTCCTTGTAGTTGATGCTAGTTGGTTTATTCGGTGGAAGATCACATGTTCAGATCCTTAATAATTATTATTACTCCTCTGATTATGAACATGAATATGCTTTGTGAGTAGTTACGTTTGTTCTTGAGGACATGGGAGAAGTCTTGTTATAAGTAATCATGTGAATTTGGTATTCGTTTGATATTTTGATGAGATGTATGTTGTCTTTCCTCTAGTGGTGTGATGTGAATGTCGACTACATGACACTTCACCATGATTTGGGCCTAGGGGAAGGCATTGGGAAGTAACAAGAAGATGATGGGGTGCTAGAGTGACAGAAGCTTAAACCCTAGTTTATGCGTTGCTTCGAAAGCAGCTGATTTGGATGCACATGTTTCATGCTATAGTTAGATTTATCTTAATTCTTCTTTCGTAGTTGTGGATGCTTGCGAGAGGTGTTTATCATAAGTGGGAGGCTTGTCCAAGAACGGACAGCACCCAAGCACCGATCCACCACATATCAAATTATCAAAGTAACGAACGTGAATCATATGAGCATGATGAAAAGTAGCTTGACAGTAATTCCCATGTGTCCTCGGGAGCACTTTGCTACAAAAACGATTGGATCACCTTGCTGCACCTTAGTTACTTTTGTTACTTGTTACCGTTACGAATTATCTTATCACACAACTATCTGTTACCGATAATTTTAGTGCTAGCAGAGAATAGCTTGCTGAAAACCGCTTGTCATTTCCTTCTACTCCTCTATGGGTTCGACACTCTTACTTATTGAAAGGACTATGATAGATACCCTATACTTGTGGGTCATTAGTCGCCTAGTGAGTGTGGGCGATAGGGGGGTCCTTCCCACATGACCCAAAAACCGACAGGGATAGGGAGTAGGAATGCATACGTTTTCCAGAACAAAGCATATGCGATGCCCGCACCTATCCCAAACGTGATTCTTCACACAACTGTTTGGGATATATCTAATATCCCAAACGCTCCATCCTTGCTACTCGTGTGTGCTGGCATTATCATCGCAATCGGTATTCTATGGTGCTACGTTTACGATGCGCGGCCCATCACAAACAGTTCACGATTATAGAACGTGTATGATAAGCAGACAATCACACACATTCACTTTTCTTGAACCGTATGCGATAACTAATTAAGAATATTAGGTAATCATCATCTGAGTGTCGGTTAGGATTACAAAACGTCAGACCGTCGTAACCGTGTTGTACATGATAACTATTTCACACACTATTCTGTGGTGCAACATTTACGTTGTGTACCACATCAAAAATAGTTCATGATTACAAATCGTGTACGATAAGGCAACTATCACAAACATTTAGTGTGCTCACACCATTTGTGATATTGTTTGACATCACACACACTTTGCAAACGAAAATTGTGTGCATGCTCACACATGTTTCCTCTCTGTGAACCGTGTCGGATTATGGTGTATATCACAAACATTTCTGTTTTACTAACCATGTGCGTCGTAACGCATGCATAGCGTAATTTAATTGCTGCTATTTAAAATAGTATCGAATTTGAATTTGAAAGTATGCTATAGTTTTATTCATATTTATCATGTTCAAACAACCAATGCATTATTCGATTCATAGGTACATATGTTCAAGAATTAAATAAGCACCAAATAAAGAATGATGAACCACAGTTGTATGCTTGTACTATTATAGATGGTAAAGAAAGAGGCAAAATACATTGTGGTTGCTAAACAAGGTGAAGCGGAATTCCCATATTGTGCCCTCCTCCATGCAGAAGGCACGCACGACTCTAATCCAACCCCTTGTGATGGCCGACCGCTCATCCTTCACTACCTTCATGAACACATCTAGATAGTCATCGTGTTTTGGTAGAAATACTTTAACCTTTGCATGTCCACCAATCATGTAGTTTTAGAGGTAATCTTGAGTAAACTGCTTTGGGAACCACTGCAAAGGAAAATCATTCAGACATTGTCATCTAACACAACTCATTATGGGCAGTAAAAAGAAGGCTGCATAGTTCTTACTTACCATCCTGCAGTTCGTTGTTGTCTTGGATAAAGTGTAAACAAATAGTTTAATTGCCATCTTTTGACCCATTTTACTAATAATATTTATCATCTTCCTCACTTGATGTTGATTCATCAAAATCTCATTGCCCCATACGTAGAAAGGGTCAAAGCACGGATCTTTACCAATGACATATGTACCTGAAAGCACCAAGTTAATATTAGAAGCTAAACAAAAATTGCACAATGATGTAGTACAACACTCCCTTCGTCCCATTATATAATATCTTATAGCATCCAATAGACTCACATATTGGATGAATTAACATCTTATATTATGGGCCGGAGGGAGTTTATCGCATTTTTACAAATTATCGGCTTTATTAACCATTGCTCTGTTATTGTTGTTGCTGCTCTTCTACGTATATCTAGACATCATCAGAACATTTAGGTAACACTCCTCCTTGTTGCCATGTAGCCTAGGATTGCATATTTAGACATTCAGTACAGTGCATGTTGTTATGTAGCCTCAGATATATTAGATATGCCCTAGTTAACCTAACGATAAATGGGTTATAGATATATTCAGTTAAAAGTATGATTCACCGATTTGTCCCTTATCAGCCCCCGGCCTATATGGTGCCAGCTACCGATATCCTGAACAATGAGTATATATAAGCCATGGTATGAAACTAACCTCGATGGAAAACAGCAGTCATTCCCAAAATTGTCTTATGTAAGTACATCGAGAGGCATGTTAAGCACAACAGTCTAAACATCAACCAAATATATCCATGGCAGACAAAATAATCTCCAAACGATAGCTTCAGTGTGCAGGTTTAAGCACGCTAGTTAATCAAAACAAGAAGTGGAAAGTTGTGTTAAGTGCAACAGGCCTAACATTTAACAACAAGCAAATATAGTCATTCAAACTGGTATTGTGCCGGTCTAAGTACACTGGTTATTGTTAAATAAAAATGGGAAGGCGTGTTAAGTACAACATGCTTAACAACAACTAAATGTAGTCATTCATAGTGGTATTGTTGAAATTGGTATTGATGAAATTGAACTGCATAGTTCATACTTGCACATGTAGAACATCACGTTGTGAATAACTGGAATAAACAAGGCATACTACAAGCAACCAAAGATAGCATTTGAAACTGGACATATGCTAACTACAAACAACTGAACAACCAAAAAACTTTAAAAGAGGCATATGCTAGCTATAACAGGCTTAACACCAAGCAAATATATGCATTTCTATCGGTATGTTTGAAACTGGTATTGATGAAAATGTATTGCACAGTAAATAGTTGTATATATAGAGCATCACATTGTGAACAACTGAAATAAACAAGGCATGCTGCAAACAACCAAATATAGCAATTAAAACTAGACATATTATCACTACACTACAAAAGGGACTCAACAAAAAAATCATGGGTTCCGCCAATGAAGAGGCACAGCAAAACAAATCATGGGTTTCCTCACTTGTCATAGATGGGCTCGTTCCCATGGGAAGAGCACGGACCCTGGGTGCGCTCCATATTGTCGCAGATGGGCTCCTTCCCCTTGGAAGAGCACAACTATAGGGTGCCTTCCCTGATGTTGCAGATGGGCTCTTTCCCCTTGGAAGAGCAGAAGAGGGTGCCTGAGGGAGTCCTGGATTAGGGGGTCTCCGGACAGCCGGACTATATCCTTTGGCCGGACTGTTGGACTATGAAGATACAAGATTGAAGACTTCGTCCCGTGTCCGGATGGGACTCTACTTGGCGTGGAAGTCAAGCTAGGCAATACGGATATGTATATCTCCTCCTTTGTAACCGACCTTGTGTAACCCTAGCCCCCTCCGGTGTCTATATAAATCGGAGGGTTTTAGTCCGTAGGACAACATACAATCATACCATATGCTAGCTTCTAGGGTTTAGCCTCTCTGATCTCGTGGTAGATCTACTCTTGTAATACTCATATCATCAAGAACAATCAAGAGGCCGTAGGGTTTTACCTCTATTAAGAGGGCCCGAACCTGGGTAAAACATCGTGTCCCCTACCTCATGTTACCATCCGCCTTAGACGCACAGTTCGGGACCCCCTACCTGAGATCCACCGATTTTGACACTGACATTGGTGCTTTCATTGACAGTTCCACTGTGTCATCACCATAAGGCTCGATGGCTCCTTCGATCATCGCTAGCGATGCAGTCCAGCGTGAGGTTTTCCTCCCCGGACAGATCTTCATATTCGGCGAATTTGCACTGCGGGCCAATTCGCTTGGCCATCTGGAGCAGATTGAGAGCTACGCCCCTGACCATCAGGTCAGATTTGGAAACTTGAACTACACGGCCGATATCCGCCGAGACTTGATCTTCGATGGATTCGAGCCCATGCCGGATGCGCCGCGCAGTCACGACAAGCAAGACATAACTCCACCGTCGGACAGTGTTCGGGAGATCGCATCTACAGCTACTCCGGCCTTTAATTTGGAGCAAGTCGCGCCATCCGAGAGTGGAGGGATGGACCCCGTCAGGGAGGCCGCACTCTCAGCGGCGATAGAGCCGCATACTGACTTCACCCCTTACGAGAGTCGTGTTGCCGAACCACTGGATTCATCCTTGGCCACGGACTCCGAGCCGCTCGTATCCATGCCCGTCTAGTCTGGCTGGGCGCCGATCATGGAGTTCACCTCCGCGGATATCTTTCAGCACTCACCTTTTGGAGATGTGCTAAATTCATTAAGGTCTCTCTCCCTGTCAGGAGAACCTTGGCCGAACTATGTCCGGCTAGAATGGGATGTGGACGACGAAGAAATTCACTGCCCACCCACCACCCACTTAGTAGCCACTGTCGACGACTTAACCGACATGCTCGACTTCGGCTCCGAAGACTTCAACGGTATGGACGACGAAGCCGGAGATGAACAGGATCCACCGCCTCGGGGCACTGGACCGCCACCTCATCATATGATATATATATATATATATGGTGGACAGCCCTAAAAAGCCAATGGCGAGGAGAAAGCGGAGGATGACCCCTCCAAGAAGCAACCCAAGCGCCGATGTCAGCGGCGCCGCTCTAAGTCCCGCAACAGTAAGAGCAGTGATACCGGCACAGGAGATGATAACACTCCGGATAGCGCCGAAGACAACAACAATCCCCTCCAGCACGGCGAAGAGTTGGAGGACGAATAGGCTAGCCCTCCAGAGCGGGCAGCAGATGGAGAACCAGAGGAGGACAATTACATGCCTCTCTCCGAAGACGAGGCAAGCCTCAGCGACGACGAATTTATCGTGCCTGAGGACCCCGTCGAGCAAGAGCGCTTCAAGCGCCGACTTATGGCCACGACAAATAGCCTAAAGAAGAAACAACAGCATCTTCAAGCTGGTCAAGACTTGCTAGCAGACAGGTGGACCGAAGTCCTTGCGGCCAAGGAGCATGAACTCGAGCGCCTGTCCAAGAGTTATCCAAAACGCAGGTTGCTACCTCACCTCGAGGAGGGAGCATTCAAACCTCATTCACTAGTGTACAATGCGGCTGACCGTCCACTACGTGGCCGAGCCAGAAAGGCGTTTCAGCCCAAAGTTCGGCCCGCAGTCAAAGATACTAAGGCCCGGGGCAACACAGAGGACCTGCGAGACATCTTGGATAGCAAGGCAAAAATCGCAAGGTCAATATACGGGACACGAACACGTGCGCCCACACGGGACGATGATCGTCACGTTGGATACACC
This sequence comes from Triticum urartu, assembly GCF_056163025.1. Classification (NCBI taxonomy): domain Eukaryota; kingdom Viridiplantae; phylum Streptophyta; class Magnoliopsida; order Poales; family Poaceae; genus Triticum; species Triticum urartu. Next base: position 312,577,166 of record NC_141877.1, read on the forward strand.
AAGAGTAAATCTGGCCGGGCCGAATACAGCAGACAAGACTCATACGAACAACGTCGGGATATAGCCCCGCACAGAGGCGCCGCACACCCCTTATGCTTCACTGATGAAGTTATGAATCGTGAATTCCCGGAGAGTTTTAAACCCGTAAATATAGAATCATATGATGGCACAACAGATCCCGTTGTATGGATTGAGGATTTCCTCCTTCACATCCACATGGCTCGCGGTGACGATCTACATGCCATCAAGTACCTCCCACTAAAACTCAAAGGACCAGCTCGGCATTGGCTGAATAGCTTGCCAGCAGATTCCGTCGGCAGTTGGGAGGATTTGGAAGATGCATTTCTTGACAACTTCCAGGGCACTTATGTGCGGCCACCGGATGCTGATGACTTGAGCCACATAACCCAGCAGCTAGGGGAATCGACCAGACAATTCTGGACACGGTTCCTGACTAAGAAAAATCAAATTGTAGACTTTCCAGATGCAGAATCCCTAGCGGCATTTAAGCATAACATCTGCGATGAGTGGCTCGCCCGCCACCTCAGCCAGGAGAAGCCGAAATCTACGGCAGCCCTCACAACACTCATGACCCGCTTTTGCGCGGGCGAGGACAGCTGGCTGGCTCGCAGCAACAACACATCAAGGAATCCGGATACCTCGGATACCAAAGACATTAACGGTAGGCAGCATCGTAATAGACCAAAGCGCCGCAATAACGGCGATAACACCGAAGATACGGCAGTCAACGCCGGATTCAAAGGCTCTAGATCCGGTCAACAGAAAAAGCCATTCAAAAGAAATACTCCGGCTCTGTCCAGTCTGGATCGCATACTGGATCGCTCGTGTCAAATCCACGGCACCCCTGAAAAGCCAGTCAATCACACCAACAGAGAATGCTGTGTGTTCAAGCAGGCCGGCAAGTTAAATGCCGAAAACAAGGACAAGGGTCTGCATAGAGATGACGAGGAGGAGCCCTGGCCGCCGAACCCAGGGGGACAGAAGGGGTTTGCCCCACAAGTAAAGACAGTAAACATGATATCCGCAACCCACATTCCCAACAGGGAGCGGAAGCACGCACTAAGGGACGTCTACGCGATGGAGCCCATTGTCCCGAAGTTCAACCCATGGTCTTCTTGTCCGATCACCTTCGATCGCAGGGACCACCCCACTATCATCCATCATGGCGGATCTGCCGCACTGGTCCTAGACCCCATCATTGACGGATTTTATCCCACTCGAGTCCTTATGGACAGCGGCAGCAGCCTGAACCTGCTTTACCAGGATACAGTGAGAAAAATGGGTATCGATCCCTCAAGGATCAAACCCAGCAAAACCACCTTTAAAGGTGTCATCCCAGGTGTAGAGGCCCATTGCATAGGCTCAATCACATTGGAAGTGGTCTTCGGATCACCGGATAACTTCCAAAGCGAAGAGTTAATCTTCGACATTGTCCCGTTCCGCAGTGGCTATCATGCACTGCTCGGACGGACAGCATTTGCAAAATTCAATGCAGTGCCGCATTACGCATACCTCAAGCTCAAGATGCCAGGTCCTCACGGGGTCATAACAGTAAATGGAAACACAGAACGCTCGCTCCGTACGGAAGAGCACACTGCGGCCCTTGCAGCAGAGGCACAAAGCAGCCTGTTCAGACAGACCAACAATTCGGCGTTACAGCCCCCGGACACCTTCAAGCGAGTCCAGAATAATCTGCAACAGGATCGCCTGCCGCGATCTGCGCTCGCCTAGCAATTCGGCCCCCATCCCAGTCCCCGTGCAGCTACGAAATTCGTGCCGCGCGTACATAACTATGCGTTGAAAATACCATGGACATAGGCAACTTAAACCAATCCATTTTGGAAACAACACACACACTTGCCTCGGTACACCACTTGGTCATCAAGTGGCTACCCAACTCATCATCTCCCTCGGGCATAAGTGGCACCCGACGGGGTTTTCGAAAAGTCCTTTGAAAATACTTTGTCTCCATCACCATGCATATTCCCATCCCTTTTGCGTAGCACTACTTAGCATCCTATCTACTCCCACCGGCATAACCCTCATAAGGAGGTAGGGTCATGCACAATGCAAGTATCAACGAGGAAGTAACAGAGGCAACCCATCAAAGTGGTTACCATCTCATCATGATTCCGATGCAACACTAATAAAGTGCTATATGACATGCATAAAAAGGGTTTCATAAATATGGTCAAAGGGCTACTTGCCTGTTTTAACAAAGTCTTCGAGGTCTTCAAATATCTCTGGTCCAACTCCAAGCATTTCGTCTACTTCATCAACTATCGTCGAAAGCAACCATAATAAGCAACACAACAAGGCAGGAAATGAAAGTGCTCTAAAAATATTAATTTGACTTTTCTAGGACATCTCTGGTTATATGAAAATTAACCAGAGTGGTTTCATTGGAATTGGGTTAGTGGATATTTCTAAACATTTGGATATGATGGAATCAAGGGGTTTATGGATTTGCAACAGGTGTACAGAAATATTATTTTGAAAAATGAGCAAGGATACCCATTTAACAAGGCATGATTTTAGAAGCATCTAGGAGTTGGTTTCACTGGTTTTGGAGTTCAAATGATTTCTCTATGAATTTGCAAAGTTGGCTATATATGAAGAAATAGACCATTATTTGAGGTGATACAGAAAGTATTAGTAAAAATGTTCAAAAACTAAGTTTTGAACTTATAGACATCTAGGATTTTGAATCATGGAATTTGGATCAAAAATGGGCTCTCTGTGATTTTCTAAAGTTTATGACAGAAATGGAAAAATGAGATTTGATAATTACTTTTGAAATAGATACTTGTGGAAAAATGTGCAAATAGCACCATGAGATAGGGCATGATTTTAGAAACTACTAGAAATTTGAATCATCAAATTTGGAGGTAATATGAATATTTGGGAGATTTTACAAATTATCTCGGAAAAGAAAATAAGAAAAAGACTATACCCTTATTCTGCGCACTGGGCGAGAGATAGGCATGGGCCGGCCCAGCTGCTCGGCTGCGCGGGCGACAGGGGCAACGTCGAAGGTGTACCTAGGTAATACGCCTTCCAGCACGGGACGCAACCCCGAGCTGGACCCGTGTCCGCTTGCCAAGGTGGCCCGGTGGGTGGAGCCACTGACGAGCGGGGCCCGCCCACAGGTCATCGTCTTCGTCTTCCTCCCGCGCGCTCGCCTGGCCGAGGGAGCAGAGAGCCCCGATGACGACTGCCGGTGCTACGGAGCACCTCTGGCGACGCTCTGGCTATGGATGAGCTCGGCGTCGAGCGCCGCATCCATTCGTGTATGCCACGGCTGCCGGGGATGGTCGAGGCGACGGCGGCTTGGATGCCGGTGGACGGTGGCGTCGGGCGAGATTGGGCACGGCGCTACGGTGCGTCCTCGGACGAGGGGAAGAGCGTGGGAGCTCTGCCTTGCTCAGGGGAGCCTGCTGGTGGAGAGAGGAGAGGGAGAAGAGCTCGGGCTCGGCTGAATTTAGGTGGAGGCCGGCGGCTCGGCTCCGGCCATGGGGAGCGATGGAGGGCTCAGGGAGAGGTTTGGCTTCGTCCCGTGGGTCTCTGGGAGGGAGAGAGGGCGAGTGGTGAGGAGAGGAGGGCTCGGGGAGGCCCTTAAATAGACTGGCGACGGTCCATCGAGGACTCGTGCGCCGGCGAGCTCGTTGCCGTCACCATGGGTCACAGGAGCTCGTCGCGGTGTGTCTGGGGTGTTCCTGGATTCGTTCCAGAGCTAGGGGAGAGAAGAGAGAGAGCAGGGGGCCAGGGGCACCGCACGTGTGAGCTTGCTCACTGGTGCACTCGGGCGGCTGGCGCGCGTGCGAGCAGGGGTAGGAGGAGGGAGAAGGAGGAGGGGGCCGACCGGCTGTCGTGTTGAGGACGCCGAGGAGCATCGTCGGGTGCGCTGGGGAGGCCCAAGGTGGCCGGAGGTGCTTGGCAGGGGGCGGCTACAGTGCGGGAGCGCACTGTAGCGCGCTCTAGAGCGCCCAAATGGCATGCCATGGCATTTTATATGCCTTGTGGGCGCGGCCACTAATGTCTGGTAGCTCTAGGAGGGAGTAAAGAAAGGGGAGGAAGCATTGGATGGCATGGAGGGCCACTGGAATGAGGAGGGAGGTGAGAAAGGAGAAGAATGCTGCTGTCCAGAAGGGTAAATGGGGGTGTTTCACCCCTCAATCATTGAGCTGAGGCCAGGGAAGAGTTAGTGGAGATAGGAGAAGACTAGGAGGAGATGTGGTAAAAAGTTGAGCTCAAGGAGAATAGTGTAAGTGGTCAAAATGGTGATTTTTGAAAAGTGACAGAAGGTGTTTGATGCAAATTTGGGCAAGCAAATTAACTCCACTTGACATGAGAATTAACAGGATCAAGTGTCACACATAATTGTGGTTGACCACCAAGTTTGAGTCCATTTTGAGAAAGTTGCCAATGCAACTTTTGTAAACCCTAGAAATCAGCAGAAATGGCTTTACCAAGATTTAGTCATGCAAATCTATTCTCCTTGATGCACCACTTGGTGTAGTGTCATCATTTGAGGATTTGAACATGTCCACAAAAATTCAGATCAAAAGGACACACTTGGCAATGTAGAGTTGTTCAAATTTGGTTCTGGACAGAAAGGGTTTTGGGGTACTTTGATCAAGATAACATTCTCTCCAACTTGTGCCATTTGTTCTAGATGCATTATTACACCATTTGAGCATGTGCACCAAGTTTGAGAGCATTTGGACATGTTTGACAATGCAAAAATGTTCAAACTTGAAAAAGGACAGAAGTGGTTTTGAGAGGGTTTCATGGGGTTATACTATTCTCCATGACATGGTACTTGGAAAGATCATCAAAAATGTCATATGTGACATGTTAGAATTTTCTTGGATTTTTATGAAAATATTTCCTGTAGAAATATTTCAAATCCTTGAAATGAGCAGAAATGGTTTTGGGAGGTTTTGTCCAATATTTTGATCATGACCATGTGTTGAAACTCATATATATGAAAACTATATGTCCATTGAGTCTCCCTAATTTTTCTCAATTTTTTTAAAGCTTTAAAATAATTTTAACCTATTAAAGACCATTTCTGGCCTTAAGAAAAAGCATTTAAATAAAATAGGAAAATAACTTTTAAAATTATATTTTTGTGGTTTCTGGGTATCCTATATCTAATAGGAGTCAAACATATTTTTGGAAAGATTTTTACTACCCTGAATTAAGTACTTGCAGTACAATTCTTAATTCAGGGGGTTTTGGAAAACTAATTTTTGAAAATACTTTTTGGCCAAATTATTTTTGTAAGAAAATACCATATTGCTCTATACACATGGCATGATCATTGGTTCGAGAGTTTGGAGCAAGGAGATGAAGTATAGGAGTTGGAGGATTTATTTGATTTTTAGAGCACTTGCAAACAATAGACAAAATCCAAACAAGGCAAGGTCCAAAACACTCAAAAGTTTTTGTCAAACCACATTTTATCATGATTTATTAGCTTAAGTGTTGTGGCATGAAAATCAGGGTGTGACAGACCTACCCCCCTTACAAGAATCTCCTCCCCGAGATTCCCAGACTAGGCGCGGAAAGGAATACAGAAACTTGGATTTGGGGTAGTCTTCATGTCTTCATACTGCTTCTGCTTCCGTTTTGTGCTCCATTGAACCTTGAAGTACTCGATGGCGTGGCTTCATGTTTGTCGTCCTGCTTGATCCAGATTGCAATTGGGGTCTCTCGCGTAGGTCATGTTGGGCTGGAGGTCGATGGCTCGTGGTCGATGTCCTTGTAGAGACCGGGCTAGTTAGGAAGTTGGAAACGTTTCCGGAGTGTGATGCGTGGAAAACATTGTGCACAATGGGTAACTCAGGTGGTAACTCTAGCTAGTAGCCGTCTACTCTTCATATTGAGGTGATCTCGGAGGGGGTTGATGAACCTTGGTGTTGGTTCCCTTGGCATGGAAATGCTTGGTCCCATTGAGAGAAGTGGCTTGCAGTTACACCTGGTCTTCAACGCGGACGTTTATTTCTTGGCGATGGTGGTTGGTATAGTTCTTCCTCCTTGGCATGGCGGTCTTCAAATGTTTCTTCACCAGCTCAGTGATTCTTCTTCCGTCTTCGGGTAGACAAGTATGTTACCAAAATAAGGATGACAACTATCTTGTCTAAGAACTCCATGAAAACTTTGTTCACGGGGTACATAAAGTAGGCTGGGGGTATTGGTGGTGTTCACGGTTGAGTATGGTCCGAGGTGTTCTCGATTTAGAGTCAAGACCTATGGTAATGACCCGACCATGTTGTGGCTTAGTAGGGCTTAAGGGTTTCAAGGATTCTAGTGTGCGAGTGAACATTTTATTATCTTATCCTTAAGCACGGTTTCTGAGATGCCAATAGTCTATCTAGTCCTTCCAACAAATAACCTTATACCATCGAAAGCATCATCTCGTATAGGCCAAATCCAATCATCACTCATGATTTACCAAAGTCTCAGATAATTCCTCAGGGTCACTGATACAAACTCATGAAGTCATTTTTCCTCTATTCCTATATCCTCAAATTGGTCTTCCTTATGGCATCGTCAGTTCTTGTGCTATATTAGGGTGACAATGTGCTTGCTCACTACGTCCACTAGTTCCATAATGAGCCCAGTGATAAGCAAGGTTACGGAGGCTTAACTGGTTCTCTTGCAATTCTATGGGTTAAGCACATGGTTAAGGACTCGAGCTGGGGTATCTCGTGAAGTCTCGAAGGGTCTAAGAATGGGTTTCTAGTCTGGGGGGTTAAACATGACTCTACGGGGTTTTACTTGGTCGAGGAGGCTGTAGAAAAGTTCTTCAGTGCTAGTTGGTCGCCGAAGTAGACTCCTTGGTGCATCTTGTCTTGCTGGTCTTCAGTTGAGGAGAGAGATGAGAGGGATAAGTAGCATAAAGGGGGATGCCTAAAGGGGGGTTCTATAGTGCAGGTGCAAACAACGGGTGGCAAAAAGGGCCAAACAAAAGAAACAAGGTAAGGAAGGTGATATAGTCGCATACTTGTTGCCTAGGGCAAAAGTGCGACCTATATCAAAACACAAACAAATTAAAAACAAGCAAGACACAATCATGGTTCTATTCGAACCATCATACGGACTCGACTGCGCATAGGGGGTACACGACTCATCCTACCCTAGGGGTTCTCGGACTCGGTAATCATGCCTTGAGCCTTGTGCAGTCTTCTGAGTTTTCCTCAGGTGTTGCTACGTCTCTTGTAGTTGTTCGATGAAACGATCCAGGTTGAGCCTGAAGATTCTTCAACAACTTCTTGCCTGTTGAAGTGATGGGGTGAAGGTGGCTCCTCGTAGCAGGCATTGACTCGGTCTTCTGTTGTCTTCTTATTCATGACGATCATGTTTTGTCTTCTAAGGCGTCGATGGTACCAGGTAGGTAATCCTTTATGCAATGACATTAACAAGGCATAGTAGAGATCCAACATGTCGGTTACGTTGATGACAACATCGACACTAAGAGTGGGGGATGAAGAGAACCATTTTCCTGCTCACTATAGTGAGGCGGACCAAATGGCGAGGTTCTCATCCACCGGTGGTTGCCGATACAACAACGGTAGTGACAGGGTTACTCTATTAGCGATGTATATCATGATCTCGCATATCCTATGACATGATCATCATAGGCTAACGTTGCATCATCCTGGGCAAATTCAAAGGTGTCACCGTCCTCTGGGTCTTCATGTCCTCATTCTTCAAAGGCGTATCTTCTGTTGGCATCGTCTTGCTGTGGTGTTGCCAATCTTGTGTTCAGAAGAGGTGGGTGAGTGTTTGGCAAGATGTAATCCTTCTAGGCTACCCACGAGGATTACAAGGAATCCCGTGGTCAGGGGCTTGAGGGTGCTAGCGACCGTTTGCAATAGTTTTGAAGGGAAGAGATCGATAGGGAAAGTATACCTTAGTTTTCAAAAAAAAACTGAGAAGGGAAGAGAAGTATAGATAGTTTTGAAAACTAGTAATAGTTTTGGAAATAGTTTTACCCTAACTAACGACCATGCTAACTAAGGCTTCCTACAGTCAGGATGGCTCTGATACCAGCTCTGTGGGGACCCCGACTCATAAGCCGTGATCACTGAATGCACGTGTACAGTGATCCCAGAGATCAATGCTCACTGAACACACAGAAGCTGAATAACAAGAGTCTTACATCCATACATACCGTATTACACAAGTAGGACCATTATGGTCAAGTCTTGAGTATAACATCGCAGCGGAAATCTTCGTCGATAACTTGGACCCATGCCATCTACCTTAACCCTACAGGCATTCTGACTGGGAAGCATCCTAGCTCGCATGTTCGTCACCGAAGTATTCTTCATCATATCCTGTTCTTTCATGCCTGGCCAATAAAATAACCAGTGGCAAGCCAATGAGTACTTAGAATGTACTCGCAAGCAACCCATGTTTTGGTTCAAGATACAACAATGCATGATATAGGTAATTTTTTGCGGAAAGCTAGTTTTTGAGTGCAATGACATGTTCAAAAACTCGTAAGACATGCATCAGGAGAATTCAAGTAACCAAGAGGACAGGTTACAGATATCAACACAAAGGGAGTGGGCTCCAACCCAACTCATCCATGTCAAGTCCTTTGACATGACCCAAGTAGTTCTTCCCACACACACTGGTTTGTAAACAAGTGGACGTAGCCCAAGAGCGGTTACCCAACTGTCCTTGACTGTGGACACGGCTATTCGAATAGTTTTACACTCTGCGGAGGTTGCACACTTTACCCACAAGATCCGGGGAACTTCCGTGTCATCCACGACCCGCGGTACCTCAAGTACCCGGGGTAAGCACCCGATCACTATCTTTCCCTAGACGACACTAACATAGAGTCCACTCGATTGGCAGTAACCCCCGTGCCCAACATTTCACATCTTAAAATTGTGGAGCCTCGCTCCCATTTTCATCACATACCACAAGCACGGGGTACCAACGGTGTGTCTGGTGCCCTATGAAGACAGTCATGGCCGCCCTACCTGGCACGACCCCGTCCCGAGAGAGAGCACCAACTCTCCCCCGTCACTAGTAATGCGGGCTCCAAGCTAGTATCGGCCTAGGTAATCAATAATGCCCTTTCCCATACAAGGGTAGAGTGGTTGCGCATGTAAGGTTGGAATAACGGTCGCAACTTAAACCAATTCGTTTTGAAAACAACACACACACTTGCCTCGGTACACCACTTCGTCATCAAGTGGCTACCCAACTCACCATCTCCCTCGGGCATAAGTGGCACCCGACGGGGTTTTCGAAAAGTTCTTTGAAAATACTTTTTCTCCATCACCATGCATATTCCCATCCCTTTTGCGTAGCACTACTTCGCATCCTATCTACTCCCACCGGCATAACCCTCATAAGGAGTTAGGGTCATGCACAATGCAAGTATCAATGAGGAAGTAACAGAGGCAACCCATCAAAGTGGTTACCATCTCATCATGATTCTGATGCAACACTAATAAAGTGCTATATGACATGCATAAAAAGGGTTTCATAAATATGGTCAAAGGGCTGCTTGCCTATTTTAACAAAGTCTTCGAGGTCTTCAAATATCTCTGGTCCAACTCCAAGCATTTCGTCTACTTCGTCAACTATCGTCGAAAGCAACCATAATAAGCAACACAACAAGGCAGGAAATGAAAGTGCTCTAAAAATATTAATTTGACTTTTCTAGGACATCTCTGGTTATATGAAAATTAACTAGAGTGGTTTCATTGGAATTGGGTCAGTGGATATTTCTAAACATTTGGATATGATGGAATCAAGGGGTTTATGGATTTGCAAGAGGTGTATAGAAATATTATTTTGAAAAATGAGCAAGGATACCCATTTAACAAGGCATGATTTTAGAAGCATCTAGGAGTTGGTTTCACTGGTTTTGGAGTTCAAATGATTTCTCTATGAATTTGCAAAGTTGGCTATATATGAAGAAATAGACCATTATTTGAGGTGATACAGAAAGTATTAGTAAAAATGTTCAAAAACTAAGTTTTGAACTTATAGACATCTAGGATTTTGAATCATGGAATTTGGATCAAAAATGGGCTCTCTGTGATTTTCTAAAGTTTATGACAGAAATGGAAAAATGAGATTTGATAATTATTTGTGAAATAGATACTTGTGGAAAAATGTGCAAATAGCACCATGAGATAGGGCATGATTTTAGAAACTACTAGAAATTTAAATCATCAAATTTGGAGGTAATATGAATATTTGGGAGATTTTACAAATTATCTGGGTAAAGAAAATAAGAAAAAGACTATACCCTTATTCTGCGCACTAGGCGAGAGATAGGCATGGGCCGGCCCAGCTGCTCGGCTGCGCGGGCGACAGGGGCAACGTCGAAGGCGTACCGAGGTAATACGCCTTCCCGCACGGGAGGCAACCCCGAGCTGGACCCGTGTCCACTTGCCAGCGTGGCCCGGTGGGTGGAGCCACTGACGAGCGGGGCCCGCCCGCAGGTCATCGTCTTCGTCTTCCTCCCGCGCGCTCGCCTGGCCGAGGGAGCAGAGAGCCCCGACGACGACTGCCGATGCTACGGAGCACCTCTGGCGACGCTCTGGCTATGGATGAGCTCGGCGTCAAGCGCCGCATCCATTCGTGTATGCCACGGCTGCCGGGGATGGTCGAGGCGACGGCGGCTTGGAAGCCGGCGGACGGTGGCGTCGGGCGAGATTGGGCACGGCGCTACGGTGCGTCCTCGGACGAGGGGAAGAGCGTGGGAGCTCCGCCTTGCTCAGGGGAGCCTGCTGGTGGAGAGAGGAGAGGGAGATGTGCTCGGGCTCGGCTGAATTTAGGTGGAGGACGGCAGCTCGGCTCCGGCCATGGGGAGCGATGGAGGGCTCGGAGAGAGGTTTGGCTTCCTCCCGTGGGTCTCTGGGAGGGAGAGAGGGCGAGTGGTGAGGAGAGGAGGGATCGGGGAGGCCCTTAAATAGACTGGCGACGGTCCATCGAGGACTCGTGCGCCGGTGAGCTCGTTGCCGTCACCACGGGTCACAGGAGCTCGTCGCGGTGTGTCTGGGGTGTTCCTGGATTCGGTCCAGAGCTAGGGGAGAGAAGAGAGAGAGTAGGGGGGGCCAGGGGCACCGCGCGTGTGAGCTTGCTCACTGGTGCACTCGGACGGCTGGCGCGCGTGCGAGCAGGGGCAGGAGGAGGGAGAAGGAGGAGGGGGCCGCCCGGCTGTTGTGTTGAGGACGCCGAGGAGCATCGTCGGGCGCGCTGGGGAGGCCCGAGGTGGCCGGAGGTGCTTGGCAGGGGGCGGCTACAGTGCGGGAGCGCACTGAGGTGCGCTCCAGAGCGCCCAAATGGCATGCCATGGCATTTTATATGCCTTGTGGGCGCGGCCACTAATGTCTGGTAGCTCTAGGAGGGAGTAAATAAAGGGGAGGAAGCATTGGATGCCATGGAGGGCCACTGGAATGAGGAGGGAGGGTAGAAAGGAGAAGAATGCTGCTGTCGAGAAGGGTAAATGGGGGTGTTTCACCCCTCAATCATTGAGCTGAGGCCAGGGAAGAGTTACTGGAGATAGGAGAAGACTAGGAGGAGATGTGGTAAAAAGTTGAGCTCAAGGAGAATAGTGTAAGTGGTCAAAATGGTGATTTTTGAAAAGTGACAGAAGGTGTTTGATGCAAATTTGGGCAAGCAAATTAACTCCACTTGACATGAGAATTAACAGGATCAAGTGTCACACATAATTGTGGTTGACCACCAAGTTTGAGTCCATTTTGAGAAAGTTGCCGATGCAACTTTTGTAAACCCTAGAAATCAGCAGAAATGGCTTTACCAAGATTTAGTCATGCAAATCTATTCTCCTTGATGAACCACTTGGTGTAGTGTCATCATTTGAGGATTTGAACATGTCCACAAAAATTCAGATCAAAAGGACACACTTGGCAATGTAGAGTTGTTCAAATTTGGTTCTGGACAGAAAGGGTTTTGGGGTACTTTCATCAAGATAACATTCTCTCCAACTTGCGCCATTTGGTCTAGATGCATTATTACACCATTTGAGCATGTGCACCAAGTTTGAGAGCATTTGGACATGTTTGACAGTGCAAAAATGTTCAAACTTGAAAAAGGACAGAAGTGGTTTTGAGAGGGTTTCATGGGGTTATACTATTCTCCATGACATGGTACTTGGCAAGATCATCAAAAATGTCATATGTGACATGTTAGAATTTTCTTGGATTTTTATGAAAATATTTCCTGTAGAAATATTTCAAATCCTTGAAATGAGCAGAAATGGTTTTGGGAGGTTTTGTCCAATATTTTGATCATGACCATGTGTTGAAACTCATATATATGGAAAATATATGTTCATTGATTCTCCGTAATTTTTCTCAATTTTTTTAAAGCTTTAAAATAATTTTAACCTATTAAAGACCATTTCTGGCCTTAAGAAAAAGCCTTTAAATCAAATAGGAAAATAACTTTTAAAATTATATTTTTGTGGTTTCTGGGTATCCTATATCTAATAGGAGTCAAACATATTTTTGGAAGGATTTTTACTGCCCTGAATTAAGTACTTGCAGTACAATTCTTAATTCAGGGGTTTTTGGAAAACTAATTTTTGAAAATACTTTTTGGCCAAATTATTTTTGTAAGAAAATACCATATTGCTCTATACACATGGCATGATCATTGGTTCAAGAGTTTGGAGCAAGGAGATGAAGTATAGGAGTTGGAGGATTTATTTGATTTTTAGAGCACTTGCAAACAACAGACAAAATCCAAACAAGGCAAGGTCCAAAACACTCAAAAGTTTTTGTCAAACCTTATTTTATCATGATTTATTAGCTTAAGTGTTGTGGCATGAAAATCAGGGTGTGACACCTGGATTAGGGGGTCTTCGGACAGCCGGACTATTGGACTATGAAGATACAAGATTGAAGACTTCATCCTGTGTCCAGATGGGACTCTACTTGGCGTGGAAGGCAAGCTAGGCAATACGGATATGTATATCTCCTCCTTTGTAACCGACCTTGTGTAACCCTAGCCCCGTCCGGTGTCTATATAAACCGGAGGGTTTTAGTCCGTAGGACAACATACAATCATACCATAGGCTAGCTTCTAGGGTTTAGCCTCTCTGATCTCGTGGTAGATCTACTCTTGTAATACTCATATCATCAAGAACAATCAAGCAGGACGTAGGGTTTTACCTCTATTAAGAGGGCACGAACCTGGGTAAAACATCGTGTCCCCTGCCTCCTGTTACCATCCGCCTTAGACGCACAGTTTGGGACCCCCTACCCGAGATCCGCCGGTTTTGACACCGACAGTGCCTTCTTCGTGGTTGCCGTCGATGAGGTCTGACTTGGCAGCCATGGATCCCAAGCCAGTGTCACAGAACATGTACTTCATAAATGACAAAAGGGGCTCGATGGCGATGTAGGATGGCAAATTCTTGACAGCGAGCTAGAGGAGATCAGCAGCGGGGCCATGGATGAGATCGACAGTGGTTGAACCCCGGGAGGGGTTGGGGGTGGGCCACTTAACCTGTGACATAGACCGCATCAGGTCGTCGCTGTCGACGACCTCGATGTCGTACCCGGTGTCCGTGACATACCCGCATGCATACTCTAGCCCGCTGATTGAGAGCCTGCAGCCAGTAATGATCATCACCTTCCTCGGTAGCCACCTTGGTGACGTCAGGCGAAGAGGCTGTGATACACCACTTTTGGGCCAGTCGCTCCTTGAGCTCTATGGGAAGCGTAGCCGGGCTTAGGTTGCGATGTTCTGGAGTGGGGGATGGGGATCTGTGGGAAAGGGGGCGTTTGGCAGGCGTCATCTAAGAAAATCAGGGCGGCTAGGGTATGGAGATCGATGGGTAAGCTGCACGGGCAAACCGGCAGATGTTGAGATGGAGGCCTTGCAACGGCGGCGGAGGCAACCTTGCTAGGGTTTCAAGCGAGGGACGGGTTGTGGTGGGGTGTGTGTGTGTGCGTGCGAGGAGTTTTTGGGGGGTGTGTGTGGAGGGGGTGTTTCAGGAAATGACGCGGCTACTGAAAATTTTACTACGCGGGAGTAAAATGCCGGGGCTATTGAAAATTTGGATGATGCATCGCACACGGTCCCCAGATAACAACCGTATGTTATGAAACAGAAAAACCCTCGAGTCGGGCAGATATTTTCGAGGGATGCAGGCGAGAGAGGGAACAACAAACATCACACACGGTCGAAACATAATAACCGTGTGTTATCAAACAGAAAAACCCTACAAGCGGGTAGATATTTTTGAGATTGCCAGGGAAGCCTCATGGAGCCCAATGTACTGTGCTGATGGGAGTGACAGGGGCACCGGCGTGGCACACGGTAGTGTGTGTGAACGGTGTCTGTTGCGTCATCCGACTTGTCTAATGTTTATAAATTTGGCGAAAAAAATACGGGAAAGGGTCAGAACATGAACACACTTGCATGTGGACCAAAAATATGAATGAAAATGGTGGTTCGATGTTCAAATATCAAATGTATAACTTCGATGTGGCACCTGTCCCACATAGCGCACGATATTGCTTGTCCCCCCCCCCCCCCTCGTGTAAGCAGGAGGGGGATCCTAGCTATGAACGAATGCCCCCAAATCGCTAGGTCTAACATATCACCCTACCATAAAACTAAACGTATGGGAGTCCATCATGGTCAAACCATGCCCCCTTTCATTTCCAGTGAAAGGTGGACCGTGTGGAGGCCCAGAAATGTGTGCTTCTGGCGTGAGATGGGGTGAGACCACATACGAACCACCTGCGGGTAGCCCAACTATATGTATGAAAAAGGTGGTGTGATATTTAAATACCCAATTCACAACTTTGATGCGACACATGCCTCACAAATTAACCAGACATCCCCGGCCCCATGGAGGTTCACCTATCAAAGTGCGAAGTAGCAGTCCCCCCTTCAAACACACACACACACACACACACTTTCATTCGGTGGGAGAGGGCATCTCGCCAAGATGTATGGTAAAATGGACCAAGAAGAATCCACCTTGGTCGTACAACCTCTCTCTTGTTGTTGGTCAAAGTGATGGACGTCCACTTCACCCCAAAGATGGGCTAGCTCACCATTTTTAAGTGCATCTAGTGCCCCTTAGTGATTTTGGTGTATTGCAGACTTATAGGTTAAGGGAATAATGTGTTTGTGAGTGTACACAGGTTCTATAAGTCTCTGAGGAGTTTGATATTTACAAAGAAAGTGGACCCTAAAAATGAATGTCTTCATTTGAAGACTTTGGTTTTCTTGAAGACTTTGAAAATGAGGAAATTGGTGTGACCTTGAAGACTTCGATATTAATGCGAGGATTATGAAGCATAAAGACTTTTGTTTTCGTAGTTTCATTTTCTCTTTCTTGAGTCATAGGAAACACAGTACTGTTAAAGGGGGTCGAGGTAAAACTAAGGAAAAGTTTCTAAGTGATGATCATCTCAAAGCCTACACGTACCCAATCCTTTCGAGTGAAGCCATTGGAAATCTCATATAGTTTAGTAGATTTTTTCACTGACAGAGATGAAGATCTTCTGTTCTCTGAGGAATTTGTTTTGACTAAGGAGTTAGGAATTTGCCAGTGCGGATTGCCTACAAGTGAGGAACATGATAGCCCTGAGGAATTTGAGAAATCAAATTTCCGACCGTTGTTGTGCTACGCGCCAGCTGTCCCAAATATCTTATCCACCTAATGGTCATATCCTTGAAGGGCATTTATGTCTTATCATGTCGGGATGCTCCCTGGCTATAAATAGCCGCCCCCTACAACCACTAGTTGGTTGGCTGCTCTGGGAGAAACTAACACTTGTCATTGAGAGCATCCCATCCTCCGAGCACTTTGAGAGCAAATCATCAGTGAGGAAAAACCCTAACCCAAACACCTATGACCCAAAGTGATTGAGCATCACTGAAGAGATTGTTCCTGTGTGGAACCGACGCTTGTTACCTTTGAAGATTGTGCATCTTCTAGACAGTTAGGCGTCATGGTCTAGAGCATCCAAGAGGAATTGTGAATCGTCGAGTGACCAAGTCTGTGAAGGTTTGGAAGTCACTTGAAGACTTACGGTGAGTGATTGGGCGAGGTCTGTGTGACCTTGGCTCAAGGAGAATATGGTGAGGACTGTGTGTCCGGGACTGTGTGTCCTTTGGTTTAAATACCTAGCCGCTCCAACCAAACATACAACTGTCACAACAGTTGGAACTAGTCTACCAAATCATTGTCTTCACCGAGCTACTGGTTCTATTTCCTCAACCCTTTCATTTCCTCACTCATGTGTTGATAAAATTGATCGTTACTATTTGAAAACTTTGACTGGAGACTTTCTCAATTTCCTCAACCCTATTTCTTTAGTCACTTTTTCTTCTGCCTGCTTATCCTGTTTACATGCTACCTGTGCTCTATGTATGTTTCATTTCATCATGATGACTATGTCTCTGTCTTGTTATGCGAGCAGGCGTGAGTTGACGGGACACATGCAAGCAGTCCGCCATGTAGGCAGACCAGGAGGCATGCGTGCAGGTGTGTGAATTGATGGGAGGCATGCTCGCTATGTAGTGTCATCTGCAGGCATGCGAGTAGCTGTGTGAAATGACGGTAGGCATGCCAGCACCCAGTAGTCCGCTGTGCAGGCTCACCAGGAGGCGAGCCAATGGTTTGACCGCCGCCCACCTCTCTCCCACTACTTCGTATTAATGGCGCACCCGA
Organism: Triticum urartu; assembly: GCF_056163025.1. Taxonomy (NCBI): domain Eukaryota; kingdom Viridiplantae; phylum Streptophyta; class Magnoliopsida; order Poales; family Poaceae; genus Triticum; species Triticum urartu. The sequence continues at coordinate 312,593,892 of NC_141877.1, forward strand.
GCAGCCGCACCCCCCATCCTCGCCACACACACAATCCTCTCTCTCTCCTCCTGCATCATCGATGCCGCTCTCAGTCCTCAAAGCCGTTAGTGTATGAGGATGTCGCCGAAGCGCCCCATCAGAGGGAGTAAACCATGACGAACTTATCCAAGTACTCCATGAAGATCGAGTTCATCAAGCGAGAGAATGTGGCTGGACGAATAAGGTGAGGTTTTGTCTCAATTTAGAATATCCATGCTTAGGGCATAGGTTCAGAAATTTAGAACATCTCTCCCAAGCTTTACATAATGTTTCACCGTCATTCTGGGCGAATAAGGTCAGGTTTTGTCTCAATTTAGTGATCTTCAATCCTGGAAGAAGCTTAGCCATAAACCTTTCAGCACACATAAGCTAGCTGGTTATACTCCCTTAAGGCAATCGATTATACATTTCTCGGCATCATCCTTTAAAGAAAACCTGGATAGCCTTAATAATACGAATTCTGGTGACACATATTTCAATTTAAAGGTTCCACATAAAGTGTCAAAGAACATGAGATGTGCTTGAGGGTCTTCTTCTTCAATTCCTGCCAAGGCGTGCTTTCTAACTTCTGCAACAAGATCACAGTCAATCGAGTACTCTTTAGCATAATTAGTAGGATATACTATAGGAGATCTAGAAATCAATATTGTATCACAATGATCCCTAATAGTCTTTTTAGGCTTCGGAGTAATCGACATTTCTGCAAACAAAGTTTTATGCTCTTCACTGTTTTTGTATTTTTCTATTAATGAAGCTTGCTGCTCCTGAGGACACGAGCAATATAATCTGGTAAATAAAATTTCCCCGAGTGAGTAGATCCCCTGTAAGTTACATGAAGTATCTACAAAAACAATACCTGCAAAAACAATCACAAAACAAATACACTATGCTTAGCTCACCGACAACGCCGCCAAAAAATGCTTTGATGCCTGCGAGCCAAACAGGGTTGTGTAGCACTTTAGTAGAAGTATCCCAATGAGTAATCGTCCCAACGAAGAGTGGAGGAGAGTATCTCTGGGTAGCCTTTCTATCACACACAAGATGTCACAGTTCTAGTGTGAAGTAATTGCTTGTGCTTCTGCAAATGTCGTTACTATCCTGAATCACGAATAAGCCAGTTCGACAAATATAAAGGGAATTGTAGTAACCACTAAAAGAACTAATAAAAGTAAATAACATGAATGAGACTAGAGGTTGTGTTTCCTGCAATGAAGATATTAGGTGTGAAGAGATTTCAGCTCATGGTAAGAATATATAAAGTGTGCCACTGCGGCCGGAATACCAATTACCTTGTATTGTACTCATAGGATTTGATATAAGTGTACTATAGGTAGTTCTCCCTAAAGTTATGAAACTCCTCCACACGGGATTATATTTCATTCTATGGTCTTGCTTCTTCGTTGCCACTGAGTGGTTGTTTCCACAATTAAGGTCCTTGGACCGGAACCAAGCATTAAGTTTAATGGATCACCGTTATCTCATAATGTCTTCGGTCCTCATAGATATCTCCACCTGTCATGTCAGAGGTCACAACTTTTCTAAACAATATGTGTTACCTATGTAGGTCTTGAGATCATGTTTCCCGGGCCCTTAAATTGGATAACTCGCATAGAGTTCACCACAACATAACAACATACTAGATAGATCATACTATTATGAATGCAAATGACAACATATAGGATAGGCGCAAATTAATCTTACCACTTACGTACATCTCCCGCACATAGGGAAAATTACTCACGCATCATAAGAGGGGAATCAATCACAACGAAGATAAAACCCATGAAAGCCCACTACTGTAGGATGCTGCTAATGTGACACTACGATCAGAGACCCTTCGACGAAACTGTGTGTGATGCCATAATCGCAAATGGTGGTGTAAAAACGTCAAAAAGGTGCAAAATGTTTGTGATGGAGGATGCATCAAACATGGTTCAGATTTTAGTTGCGTGCGTGATTGAGGGCATACAGTTCGGTTCAGTTAACCGTTTGCGATGAGGAGGAACAAAAGAACAGGCAGCCAGATGAAGGTGTGTGCGATGTACATCATATGGTTCACTCAGATGAACTGTTTGTGATTAGGCAACACAAAAGAAATGGTCAGCCAGATCAAGGTGTGTGCGATATACGGCATGCGGTTCACTCGGATGAACTGTTTGCGTTGAGACAAGAGAACAGAAACGGTCAGCCAGATTAAGGTGTGTGCGATGTACAACATACGGTTCACTCGAATGAACTGTTTGTGATTAGGCAACACAAAAGAAATGGTCAGCCAGATCAAGGTGTGTGCGATATACTGCATGCGGTTCACTCGGCCTTGTAGTCAGCGTGTGACCTCTGTGGCAACCGTTCGCTCCCCACTAGCCTCTTCTTGTACCGTGGCAACCTTCCACCGCCTCTTCACCTTTCCCTCTCGATTTGGAACTGTTGTCGCACGCTCTTCCTCCCTCCATTTTCCTTCACCCTTCCTTCTGCCATTGTTCAACCATCTTCTCCATGGAGGGAACAGGCCGGAAATGACCCCATTATTCTTGCCCCGATCTGAAAGATGACGTGGTGGAGGAACTCATTGATCGGTGCGATGTCATCACCTCGGCTAACATGGCAGGTTCGTTCAAGACCATTATCGACTCAACTAATAACATCATTACAAGCAACCCAAGGGTCCAGGAGTGGTTTGATCTCCCCTATCTTGTTCGTTGTGACCCTGCTGACTGGCGCGGGGACGACGAAAGCCTTGCCTTGTGCAAGTTGATGCCGCTTGATAATGATACGTGTGGTGTTAAGATGCCATCGCTTGAGGGAAAGGCTTGGGCAGGCGCAAATGAAGATTGGGTTGTTTATATTGGGTACAACTGCGAGTGGGAACTTGTGAATGTGTACACTCGTCACCGGGTTCCACTTCCAAAAATCTCAGACTGCTCAGAGGTTGAGCACACAGATGATCTACGTGAGTTCAAATACGATCATGGTAACTGTCATCTACGGAAGATAGCAATTTGTCGAGTTCCCAACCGCTCTTGGGATTACACAAATTATGAAGTTGTTGTTATCTTCGACAAGCTTGTTGCCTTCCTTACTTCCACGCCTCGATGGATATTGCTCAAAAATCAATTTCTGTACACGGATGAGTACTGTGATGCAATTCAATACGAGGGTCTGGTGTTTGCTACCACCACTCGTGGCACTATTTTTGCATGGAATCATCATGCTTTTGGTACGTTTGTCTTCCATCGTAATTATAATTGTTTCATCCACATGCATGCAGGTTAGCTAGTTTCCCTTTACTAATTATTAACATTCTTGTGTTTGCAAGGTCATGTGAACATTCCACCACCTATACTTGAAAATTTTATAACCAAGGGGGAGATGACAATGCTGATGATCATGAGCATGAGGATGAGCAGGACCCATATACTCAGTAGCGCCTAGAAACTTATTCCGATGGATCACCTCTTCTTGTCTGTATACAGGGCACTGCTGATGTTACTAAGGAAGCAGGTGTTGTCTCGCATGGTCGCACTCTCCGGACCTATTCCAACATCCCTTGTAGGGTATTCGGGATGGATACTAGTGTACTAGAGCCAACACCTTCTCCCTGGTTCAGTATTGAAAGTCTTGGAGGAAACTCGCTCTTCCTTGGACAAAACTATCCAATGATGGTGAAAGGCGATCCAGCTGTTGTTGACACAACGTTACTACCATTTACGAGAAGCAACTGTATCTATACCTCGGTCATTGCTATGCTTCCCTACCATCGCACTATGGGTCCTGACATAGCCCGCTTCAGCCTGGATGATCAGTCCTGCGTAGGTCTCGAGATTGACAGTAGCTGGCCCTTCCCAGAGAATCACTTCTGGTTCAAAGCAAGCGTTTCCAACACCGACGAGTGGTTGAGCTGAAGTTCATTTCATCGCTTTGTTATTTGTTGTGTGAGAAAAACTTTACTTTACTAGAATGTTTTGTTGGAAATGGTCTATAATCCAACGTGTATCCGCGTTGTTGTTGTGGGTTGATGACTTGTTGTATGTAATCAATGGTACATTTGCATATGCGTCCATCAATACCGCGCGCGTGCTCAAATTATCTGGTATGGAGAGATGGAATCTCTGGCAGCGGTCATAAAGTCCTGAAGTGCCGGCGCACTGTACATTCTATGAATGAAAGAAAACCCTCAAATCAACTCGAATAAAAAATAAATTCACGGCGATTTCCGCCGGGTGATTAAAGGAGGCAGATGAACTGGGATAAGAGATGAGATAATATCTCGTTAAACTAGTTACCTTGTCATCCATGAGAAAGAACCCTCAGTACGGCAGATTCCCCAACCGAGCGGAGCTGGGTCGACCGTGAGCAGCGTCGAGAAAGTCGATGGCGATAGGCGGCGGCAAGCGGAAGTGGCAAAATGCGGTGGGCTTTGCCGGCATCCTGGCGACGACAGCATGCGTCGAGCTAAGTGTTTACCTCCGCGATAGGCGGTGCCATGGCATAGACGTGGAGGAGCTTGTGCAGGTGTGAATGGGGAACATATCAGAGGGGCCGAGGGGGTGGCGGGCGGGGTGAGGGTTTTTGTGACGTGGGGATGGTGAGGGTTTTCTTTTTTCTTTTTTGAATTGGGTGGTGAGGGTTTTCTGTCCCACAAAGAATTTGGGGGCGACAGTTTGCTAGAGTGAACCGTGTGTGATTGACGCAACAGTCAAAATGAAAGTCATTGCACACGGTTCCAATTTTGGGAACCATGTGTGATTGACGTACTACCTCCGTCCTGGTTTATTGGTCCCACGTTGTAATTTTTACCAAAATTTGGCGAAATATTTAACATACTCAGACATAGATAATCAGCGTACATGTAGATAAGCATAGTTCAACCATAAGTAGTACATAGTTCAACAGTATTAAGCATACTCAAGCGTACATATATAGTTCCATGCATCCCACATCTCATCTCACAGGCCGGCACGATCCTGAAGCTTCTCTAGGTACTCGGCGTACGCGTCGTGCGCCACCCTGCGAGAATACTTCTGCTTGAAGGAGCCAACGGCTCGTCCTCTTGCATGCGCCAGAACACTTAAATACGCGTCATGAAGCTTCTGGTTGCAAAATGGGCATCCATAGCCGCCGTTCCAGGTCCTAATAAGCCTGTTATGCATTCCTGCATAAAGCTCCCTCAGGATTTGCCTATTGTACCTCCTCTGGGCATCTTCATCCTCGTTTTCCACATCGTCAGACAGCACCTATACAAATAGTAAAATAAATTTGGCATCAAATCAATGATTACACGCTGTGAAGTAGGATAAGGAATTTATGGCTATTTATTTATACATATCCCGATATTATGATTCGAGTTTTAAGCGCAGTCATCTATGTACAGACCAATCTTGAAGAAAATAATGGCACAAACATATGTAGGTCATTGAAAATCAATTGTCAAGCCCTGGCTAGGAATTATTAGCACGAACACTAACCCCAGTCGGATTACCAGCAGAAATCATTTGCACAGATGAAACAACTAATCACTTATCACCTGTACCATTCAAACAATCAATACACTACACGGATCTAACGAAACTTACTCATATTTCATGGATTGGGAGAGCATAACCATATGATTTATATTCCAAAAAGGGGGAGGCAGGAGTAACCAGAGAAACCCTATGATCTATTTGACACATAAATGGATATATATGACTAATCAGCTGTCCGTCGTCGCCGGAGTCGTTACCGGAGTGGTCGTCGAAGTCGGTGTGGAACTCTGCCTCAGGCTGTAGAAGCTCGACGATGTCAGGGTGCAGTGATAACTCCCTGGCGGTGAAGGCAACCTCTGTCTCCATCTCCACGCCATGCTCCAGTGCTTTAGCAGCCCCGGCGTCGCCACTCCCTCCGATGAGGCGCTTCAGCGGCATCCTCATACATTGACGGCTTTGAGGACTGAGAGCAGCGTCGAGGATGCAAGCGGAGAGAGAGGATTGTGTGTGCGTAGCGAGGATGGGGGGTGGGGCCGCTCAGGCGCACCATTAATATGAAGTAGTGGGAGTTGTGGGGGAGAGGCGGGCGGCGGTCAAAGCGATGGCTCGCGCTCCCGGTGAGCCTGCACACCAGACTGCTGGCATGCCTATCAAAGTTTCACACAGCTACTCGCACGCCTCCCAATGACACTGCGCAGTGAGCACGCCTCTGTCAATTCACACACCTGCACGCATGCCTCCCCGTCTGCCTGCGCAGCGGACGCGTCCCGTCAACTCACGCCTGCTCGCATGCCACACAGGTCACGCGGCGGCACATATATTGTTTTTCTATTTGGATGATTAATGCTGCCGCTTTATTGCTTAACCGAAGCATGGCACGTATCCATTGTTGGTCTAACGCTCACAGTTCGAATAAATAATCCGTTTGGGATATTGGTTCCCAATTATTAATAATCTCCCGTCTGTAATTAGATAAAAATTACATCAGCACTGGTCTCAAATTTGACCAAAAAAGTACAATGCCACTTTGTATTGGTGTCCATATGACAACACGATAAGTTTCATGAACTTCAAATAAGTTTTGGATGTACTACAATTTAGAAATCAAGATTCTCAATGTTTGAAATTTGTTGCACGGGGAGTAAACATGCACCCAGTGAGACACATGTGTTTTTGCAATCCATTTAGGTGCACTGTCACGTGTGCATGTAGCTCAAATTTGATTTTTGCACATTATACCCGTAGAAAATCAATCAATCAATGTATTAAAACGTCTTAATGATCTCTGTGATTTTTTTTGAAATTAAAACATCCCTCATTTGGTAACATGTATGTTCACCGCGGGGTAATTAATTTAACATGCATCGTAGTTGCGGTAGATTCGCGGTGTGTGTGTGTGTGGGTGTGTGCGTCTGGGAGTGGCAGGTGGCTCGCAGTACACTACGAGTTGTGAGCCACCGTGTGGGTTGGCCATTTTGTTAGGCAGGTTGGTGCCACATCAGAGTCGTGAACTCGTTATTTAAAACATTACACAACCCTGTCATACATAGATGTTTTGGCCACATGCAGTCGATGGTTGTCCTACACGACACTCGATACTCGTGTGTGACGCTTTCTATGGGCCCGCGAGGTCGTCGTCCATCACTTTGATGAACAGTCGGCAGTGAGGTTAATTTGACCAGCAAGGTAGATTTTTTTGTTTGTGTTATGGTGGTATATAGTACGTGTCAAAGAGGTGGGAGGGGACTAGCATATATACTATACGCACATCCGTGAACAAGTACACCTCACTCAGTGTGGGGACTTTTTGGTTTCCGAGGCACGTGCCACATTAAAATTATGAAATTGGTTATTCAAACATCACACAACACCTTTTTAGGCCACATGCATATCCTACCTAGGACACTGACGTGTGACGCTTCCATCTGCGGGCCCACGAGGACATCGTCAATGCATGCATGCATCACTTTGACCTACATCGGGAGAGGTTAATTAATTTCACCATCGATGAGGATTCTTTTGGGTTACATATATTACGGCAGGAGCATATAGTATACAGTGAAGAGGGGAGAAGGGGACCATCATATGTAGTACGCTTGATATGAACCTCGCTCTGTGGGGGCGCATGGTTTACGGTTTTTGAGGCATGTGGCACATCAAAGTTGTGCATTTTGGATATTCAACATATATATGTTTGGCCCACATGCAAAGCGGTGGTGGTTGTCCTCTCGCACCCACTTAAGCGGTTATCAGCGATATCGATGCTTTCCATTTGTGGGCCCGCTTGGTCCATCACTACTTTTTGCGTGACAACAAGAGAGGTTAATTTGACTTAGGAGGGGATTATTATTTTTGCTCTGGGATGACATGCATGATACAGCTTGAGCACACACACATGCATGTGTACACATGAATCCCTCCCATCGAGTCGAAGAGGCTAGTACAACGACACATCATGAACCGATCTCGCTCTGTGTGGGGAGATAGTGTATGCTTTTTGACACATGTGCCACATCAATGTTGTGTATTCAAACATGCATGCACGCATCACCTCCATACATATGCATGTACTGGTTGCCTTTGAACAGTACACTCCCTGGCGTGGTTATCGACGACAAGCCTATATATTTGTGGGCCCGCATGGGCATCCATGATCACCTGACCAACAACAAGATAGGTTACCATGGTGGATTCTTCATTTGGTTCGTGTTATCGTAGTATAGGTCATGGTGAGATTCAGACCTAATTAAGTTTGAGCACATATACTATGCACGCATGCATGCATGAATCCCCGTCGTTGGCTTGAAGTGTGGTGTAACATACATATGCATCATGAACCTAACCCTCACTCGGTCTGGGGATTTCTAGTTCGAAATCACGGTGCCACATCAAAGTTGTTCCATCGTTACCAAAACACACACCTCTCCATACATATGTTTGGGCCACACGCATGCAGTGGTTGTCTTCGGGGACTAGCTACTTGCGTGATTATTGGAGAGCTAGCCCATCTCCGGGGTCGCATGGACGGCCATCACTTTGACCAAAAACAAGAGAGAGGTTGTACGACCAAGGTGAATTATTCTTGGTCCGTTTATGATCCATCTTGGTGAGATATATGCCTCTCTGGCCCGCCGACTGAAAGTGTGTGTGGGGGGGGGGTTCTACTTCGCACTTTGCTAGGTGAACCTCAGTTGGGGGGCATGCATTCATAGCATAGGATTCCCTTCGTGGAGACACAAGGGGGGTGGGGGGCTTCTAGCTACTTCGCAATTTGCTAGGTGAACCTCGGTTGGGGGGGAGGGGCATGCATTCATAGCTTAGGATTCCCTTTGTGCCGACACGAGAGGGGGGCTGCTAGCTACTTCGCACTTTGCTAGGTGAACCTCGGTCGGGGGGGTGAGGGAGTCCTGGACTAAGGGGTCCTCGGGCGTCCGACCTGTTGGACATGGACCGGACTGATGGGCTACGAAGATACAAGACCGAAGACTCTCACCCGTGTCCGGATGGGACTCTCCTTGGCATGTATGGCAAGCTTGGCATTCGGGTATGAAGGTTCCTTTCTCTGTAACTGACCTAGTATAATCCTAGTCCCCTCCGGTGTATATATAAACCGGAGGGTTTAGTCCATAGGGACAATCATAATCACATAGGCTAGACTTTTAGGGTTTTAGCCATTATGATCTTGAGGTAGATCAACTCTTGTAATACTCATATGCATCAAGATCAATTAAGTAGGAAGTAGGGTATTGCCTCCATAGAGAGGGCCTGAACCTGGGTAAACATCGTGTCCCCTGTCTCCTGTTACCATCAACCTTAGACGCACAGTTCGGGACCCCCTACCCGAGATCCGCCGGTTTTGACACCGACATTGGTGCTTTCATTGAGAGTTCCGTTGTGCCGTTGTCAGAAGGTTCGATGGCCCCATCCATCATCTACAACAACGCTGCCAGGGGGATGTCTTTCTCCCTAGCCAGATCTTCTTATTCGGTGGCTTCGCACTGTGGGCCAACTCGCTTGGCCATCTAGAGCAGATCGACAGTTACGCCCCTGGCTGTCAGGTCAGGTTTGGAAGCTTGAACTACATTGCTGATATCCACGGAGACTTGATCTTCGACATATTTGAGCCCATGGAAGCCACTCCCTGCCATCACGATGAACATGACCTAAATCTATCATCGGACCATACACAGGAGATTGCGCCTGTAAGCGCTCTGGCCCTGGATTCGGAGCAGCCTGCGCCATCCGAAAACAAGAAGCTTAACCCCGCCACGGAAGCTGCAGACTCAGCAGCGTTGGAGCCACACACAGACCCAACTTCGAGCGAGGTCTGCGTCACCGGACCCCGGATTCATCTTCGATCACTGGTTCTGAACTATGTGCATCCATGTCTGACGAGCCTTACCAGGCGTCGGTCGTCGAATTCAGTTTCGCGGACATCTTTCGGCACTCACCTTCAGGCGATGTGCTAAACTCATTAAAAACCCTCTCTTTAGCAGGGGACTCACAACTGAATTATATCCGGTTTGAACTGGGGGCTGATGACGGGGAATTTCGTTTCCCACCCACCTCCCACTTAATAGCCACTGTCGAAGATCTAACCGACATGCTTAACTACGACTCCGGAGACATCGACGGTATGGACGATGATGCCGAAGAGGAGCACGCCCAAAACCCGCCATTTATCGGGCGCTGGACGGCCACCTCCTCCTACGACGTTTACATGGTGGAGACACCCAAAGAAATCAATGGCGATGACAAAGAAGACCCAGTGGAAGACAAACCTCCTGAGATACAGCCAAAGCGCTGACGACAGTGGCGCCGCTCTAAATCACATCGTGAAAAAGACAGCAACACCGGCACGGGAGAAAACAATACTCTAGATGATGCCGGAGACAATGAAGACCCCGTTCAGCCAACTTCCGAACAGGATGAACAGGAAGATGGGCGAGTCAGCCCTGATGAACAGGTCGTACACGAAGACTCAGAGGACAGTAATTATCTTCCACTCTCCGAGGATGAGGCGAGCCTCGACAATGAGGATTTCATCATGCCTGAGGAACCTATCGAGCAGGAGCGCTTTAAACGCCGGCTAATAGCCACTGCCAGGAGCCTGAAAAAGAAGCATCAACAGCTTCAGGCTGATCAAGATCTGCTTAATGATAGATGGACTAACGTCATGACAGCCGAGGAATACGTCCTCGAGTGACCACTCAAAAGTTACCCAAAGTGCAAATTACTACTTCAATTCAATGACGAGGCGTTGGAGCCCGTGCCATCAGCGCACAATGCGGTTGACCGACCACCACATGGTCGGGACAAAGCGGCAACCCAGGTCGAACACCAGCCCGTACTACCTCGCTATAAAGGCAGGGATAAAACAGCTCAGGCATATATGTATGACCTGCGGCAGGACCTGAAGAATAAAGCAGGTCTGGCCAGATCGATCTACGGATCGCGGGGGCGTGCCCCGACGCGCGATGATAGCTATCAAGCCAAGCATGGAAAGCACAATTACGTCCGAGCCAAAAACCACAGACAGACTCCATCCGAACTACATCACGAACTGACCCGATATAGAGGCGCCGCACACCCTCTCTGCTTCCCTGATGAAGTCATGGAACATGAATTCCCATAAGGGTTCAAATCCATGAATATTGAATCATATGATGGAAACACAGACCCCGCGGTATGGATTGAAGACTTCATTCTCCATATTCATATGGCCCGTGGCAATGATCTTCATGCCATCAAATACCTCCCCCTAAAACTCAAGGGGCCAGCCCGGCACTGGCTGAACAGCCTACCAAACTCCATTGGCAACTGGGAGGACTTGGAAGAAGCCTTCCTTGACAACTTCCAAGGTACATATGTTAGACCTCCGGATGCCGACGACTTAAGTCACATGATTCAACAGCCCGGAGAGTCAGCCAGGAAATTCTGGATTAGGTTCCTAACTAAAAAGAACCAGATCGTCGACTGTCCGGATGCCAAAGCCCTAGCGGCCTTTAAACATAGAATCCGGGACGAATGGCTTGCCCGACACCTTGGCCAAGAAAAGCTGAAGTCCATGGCAGCCCTCACGGCGCTTATGACCCGCTTTTGCGCGGGCGAAGATAGCTGGCTAGCCCGTAGCAATAACAATGCAAGCGAACCTGGCACTTCGGAAGCCAGAAATAGCAACGGCAAGCCCCGACGCAACAGACGCAAGTGTCGAAGCAACGGTGATAATACCGATGACACGACGGTCAATGCCGGATTCAATGGCTCCAAGTCCGGACAGCGGAAGAAGCCATATAAAAGGAATAATCAAGGCCCTTCCAGCCTGGACCGCATACTCGATCGTCCATGTCAGATCCATGGCACCCCTGATAAACCAGCCAATCATACTCACCGGAGTTGTTGGGCCTTCAAATAGGCTGGCAAGTTAAATGCCAAAGACAAGGAGAAGGGGTTGCAAAGCGAGAATGACGACGAGGAGCCCCGTCCACCGAACACAGGGGGATAGAAGAAGTTTCCCCTTCAAATCAAAATGGTGAATATGATATACACTACCCATATCCCCAAGACGGAGCGCAAGCGTGCGCTCAGGGACGTATATGCGATAGAGCCAGTCGCCCCAAAATTCAACCCATGGTCGTCATGCCCGATCACCTTTGATCGCAGGGACCATCCAACCAGTATTCGTCATGGTGGTTCAACCGCACTGGTCCTCGACCCACTAATTGATGGATTCCACCTCACACGATTCCTCATGGACGGTGGCAGCAGCCTAAACCTGCTCTATCAGGATACAGGGCACAAAATGGGCATCGATCCATCAAGGATCAAGCCCACCAAAACTACCTTTAAAGGAGTTATACCAGGTGTAGAGGCCCGCTCCTCGGGCTCAATCACATTGGAGGTCGTCTTCGGATCTCCAGACAACTTCCGAAGCGAAGAGTTAATCTTCGATATCGTCCCCTTCCGCAGCGGCTATCATGCACTGCTCGGACGAATCGCGTTTGCCCGATTAAACACAGTGCCGCACTATGCTTATCTCAAGCTCAAGATTCCCGGACCATGCGGTGTCATAACAGTCAATGGAAACACGGAGCCCTCCCTTCGTACCGAGGAGCCCACCGCTGCCCTGGAAGCAGAGGTACATAGCGGCCTTCACAAGCAGAACCTTAATTCGGCGTCCATGCTCCCGGACACTGTCAAACGAGTCTGGACAACTCTGCGGCAGGACAGTCCAGCTCGTCAGGAGCTCGATTAGCAATTCGACCTCCGTCTCAGTCCTGACCAAGTGGCGGCAGACGTACCACGCGTACATAACTACGCACTAAAAATACCATGGGCAGAGACGGAGGCATAACCATATTGTGATCCATAATACGGCTCGACCTTCCCGGGACACACATACGCTTACTTTTCCTTTTATCCTTTTTTAGGTTTCTTTTCACAGGCCCCTCTCGACGACCTGATAAAGTGGTCCTTTCGAAGGACGAACACACCAAGGTGACAAGTAGTACAGAAGTATGGGGGAATCTCTAGATGTCCTTCTTAGCAATCATTCTACCTGTTTTCACGACCCGTACGCAGCTCCCCCTTGGTCTTGGCATGTTAAATAGCCACTGTTACTTATCGCACTTTTTTGTTCAAGTACGCTTTGACGTATTAATCAAAATTATAATGAAAACAGTTTGCGGCCCAACATATGTGGCACTAGCTTACTACTTTATTTTTTATTTCGCTATTTTAATTTGCATCCGTACACCTTGGTACGCCATAATTCCCCAGGGGCTTCATTGCGCCCCACATTATGGTAACAAGTCCGAACACTTTTACAGTATAGTTCGGTACCCCGAATTTAGCATTATATGCATTGGCTCTAAATCATGTCTTTGGTCAATAGTTGGGTTGCCCGGCTCCTGTGCTTACTACCTTACGTTTCGTTGTATCGGCTAGGGTGGTAAAGGGAGAACTACTTTGATTGTGTCCTGGTTTATCCGGATGAGCACCTCAGTAGAGAAAGCCGAAAACTAACTGCCATGATGCGGCGTGAGCCGGTCAGCTCTTCGGAGGTTTCAAATCTTTAGCGATTTTTTCCGCATTATGCGACGAATCGGTTCTTATCCAATCAGGTGTTTACAACACCCTAGTTAAGATACTAGGGGCTGCGCCTACACTTTTATTGTCAAACTCCTATGGTTAAGTGAGGGTGATAAAGCCACATAGTCCGATTTCCTGGTTCGTTGCACTAAACAGCTCCTTTAAGGACCAAACCCTTGGATAAAGAGTGTTTAGATTCATCCCGAACACCCCCATACTACCTACATGGGGGCTGAAGCCGACGACTGGCCAACTCTCAGACTTGATAAAACGGCCGCATATGAGGTAAAACTTTAAATAAACAAACAGCAAAGCATTATATTACAAATCAAGCCTTGTTTTCATCATACAGGACGGGATAACATGAATGTATTCATTCAAACATAATGTCCTTAGTACATTGTTCTGCCACAATGCGGGATCCCTTAAGAACATCCCCAAAATACCGCTTGGGCATGCGGTGCTCCTTGCCCTCGGGCGGTCCTTCGGTCACGAGCTTGACGGCGTCCATCTTCGCCCATTGTATCTTGACACGGGCAGAGACCATCCGCGCACCTTCTATGCAGACCGGCCGCTTGATGGCGTCAAGCCGAGGGCAGGCATTGACCAGCCGCTTCACGAGTCCGAAGTAGCTGCCGGGTAGGGCTTCCGCAGGCCACAACCGAATTATTAAATCCTTCATGGCTAGTCCGGCCACCCTATGCAGCTCGACCAGCTGTTTTAGCTGGTCGCTAAAGGGCACCGGATGTTCTGGCTCAAGGTATTGTGACCAGAACAACTTCTCCATTGAGGTCCCCTCTTTGGCTCAGAAGAATTTCACCGCATCAGAAACACTACACGGCAGATCCACAAACGCCCCTGCAGAACTCCAAATCCGGGTCAGTAAGAGATACCTCTTCTTCACATACTTGCTTTGCATAATGAAAGCCTTACCCACCACGATTTTCTTGGCCTCTTGGATTTCTTGGAGGGCGCCTTGGGATTCGGTCCGGGCCTCTTGCGTGCTTCGGCAGGCCTTAGCAAGTTCAAACTCTTGGTCCGCATTCTGGCGCTCCAAGGACTCGCATTTCTGCACAACATCCTGGAGCTCCTGCTGGACCTCGCTAACCCTGGCCTCGTGTTCTTCATGAGTGGTTTGTTCCTTTGCCGTTCTCTCCTTGGCCTCTGCCAACGCCTTCTCAAGGGCCTCCACTTTGGCCGCCGCCCCTAATAAATGTCATGGCACTATGATCAGCTCACATCATTCATCCCTTCCGGACATACACAAGATCATTGCATACCTTGGGTATCCTCCAGCTGCTTTTTCGTACGACTGAGCTCTTCCTCAGTCCGTTCCAACCTCTGCTTTAGTCCAGATACTTCGGGAGCATGAGAAGTCGTGGCTAGCAGTGACGCCTGCTTATTCACAAAGACATATATGATTAGTCTCCTGCGAAAAAATATTTGATCCTCTGTTCGGCTTTTCTTTCTGAACACCAGACATAGTCTCAGGGGCTACTGTCTATACTGTAACTTTCTTTTCACATAAATGCAGCGCTTACCTCAAAGCATGTTAGAAGGCTTGCGCAGGCTTCGGTCAGTCCACTCTTCGCGGACTGAATCTTCTCAATCACCACACCCATGAGGGTACAGTGTTCCTCGACGATGGAAGCACTTCACAACACTTCCAGTAGAGTATCCGGTGCCTATGGTTGGACAGAGGTCACTGGCAGAATAGGCATACCTCCTTCTTTTGAAGGAGTCTTCTTGCCGGACTCCGGAGCCGTGTAGGTCTCCGGAGCCGTATCCGGCTTGGGGCCGAATTGGACATGGCCCCCATCGCCAGTCTCCATGGGGATCTGCTCCCCCATGTGTCCGGCGGCCGAGGTCTCGCCCTCTGGCGCGGCCCTGACGACCTCATGCATCTCTCCCTGGCCTGGGATCCTTAGGGAGAACACCTCGGTGTCATCCATTGCCCTGGGAGAGGAGGCTGCCGAAAGGGACCCGCTATCCATCACCTTCGGGTCCAACGAGTTCCCCGAAGACGAGGATCGCTCGAGGGGGGAACGAGCCGGACTACAAATGCATGATTCAACATGTTAGAACTATGAATTAAAAAGGCTGATATATGAATGCGTTGGGTTCTTTGAATACTCACGATTCCGCCAGGGGCTTGTCTCGGGGGCGCCATTCCGGGCTGCTATCGATGTCCCACATGGAGTTATCCGCGAGGGAGACCTTCCCCTTCTTGGATGCCTCCGCCTCCAGATCTGTGTAGGCCGCCCTCTTCTTTCCCCCTCGGGGAGGGGGGAGTTGCTTTCTTCTTCCTCTTCCTCCTCCTTGTCATCTTCGGCGACGGAGGAGTGAGTTTCGGCATCTTCGGGCGCCATGTCCGAAGTACCCTTGGGACGGAGGCCTCCTTTGGTCCCCTTGGCCTTCTTCTCCGGCGCCACGTAGGGCGCCGGAACCAGCATCTTCGTCAAAAGCGGGATGGCTGGTTCCTCGGGCAGTGGAGCCGAACACTGAATTCGCTCCGCCTTCTTTGTCCAACCCTGAAAAAGCAAATAAGGAAGTTGGGACATCCTCTTTGAGCAAGCAAGAAAGGGATATGCCTTGAAGCACGGAAAACCTACCGAACTGGCGGGATGGGCCAGATCGTGCCCACGGTCCTCGGTTGTCTCTGGCCACATCTCATTGGCCTTGAAGAGCACCTTCCAGATATCTTCGTACGTAGTCCCAAAGAATCATTGCAGGGTCTTGTGCTCGGCCGGATCGAACTCCCATAGATGGCAAGCCCGGTTCTGGCATGGAAGGATCCGGCGAATTAGCATCACCTGAATCACATTGACAAGCTTGACGTTCTTGTCCATCATGCTCCTGATGCGCGTCTGAAGCGCTGTCAACTCGTCCAACGAAGACCAATCCAGGCCCTTCTCTTGCCAGGAGGTAAGCCGCATTGGGGCCCGGATTTGAATTCGGGAGCCGCGGCCCAGGCAGTGTCGTGGGGCTCTGTGAAATAGAACCACAGCTTCTGCCACCCCTTGATGGTCTCCATGAAGGTGCCTTTGGGTCACGTGACATTGGACATTTTGCTCACCATGGCGCCTCCGCACTCTGCGTGTTGGCTGCCCACCACCTTCGGTTTCACATTGAAGGTCTTCAGCCATAATCCGAAGTGGGGTGGGATGCGAAGGAAATCCCCGCACACAACAATAAATGCCAATATATTGAGGAAGGAGTTGGGGGCCAGATCGTGGAAATCTAGCACGTAGTAGAACATGAGTCCGCGGACGAATGGGTGGAGAGGAAATCCCAGCCCGCAGACAAAGTGAGGGATGAACATGACCCTCTCATGGGGCTCCGGAGTGGGGACGATCTGTCCCTTAGCCGGAAGCCGATGGGCGATTTCCTTGGCCAAATATCCGGCCTCCCGAAGCTGGACGATGTCTTTCTCCCTAATGGTGGAGGCCATCCACTTGCCCTGCGCTCCGGACATGGTTGGAATGCTTTCTTGAGGCGAAAAGGGTGAGACCTTGGGCGCTGGAGCTCGAGAGTGGGTAGGTGGGAAGAGAGAAGGCGTGGGTGAAAGATGTGAATCCTTATCTCCTTATAAAGGCAGTGAATAACAAGCGCCTCCACACTCGCCATAAAACTCGCCTATTCCCCAGGGGTCGTGCTGATGGCACGGTTGGATTACCCATACGCGTATTGATGAGAATCCCGCAATAGGGGGACACGATCTCTGCCTTGACAAGGCGTGCCAATAAAGCCGTGTCTCGAAATATGGAGCGGCTGGCCGAAAAAATGGTTCGAAATAATGTCCGGGTGGTGATGTAGTGTCACATTGCAAAAAGTTGTCAGCAGATGGGACTCATGAAATATTATACTCTCTGCGGTGATGTGCAGACTTGTTTTGTAGAGCCGGACACGTTCTTTGTGTTCGAAGGCTATTTTGGAGTATTCGGAGAAGGAACCCGCCTTGCAATGCCGAAAACAATCTGCATGCCAGACACCTCATCATTGAAGCCTGGTTCAGGGGCTACTGAGGGAGTCCTGGACTAAGGGGACCTCGGGCGTCCGGCCTGTTGGACATGGGTCGGAATGATGGGCTACGAAGATACAAGACCGAAGACTCTCACCCGTGTCCGGATGTGACTCTCCTTGGCATGGATGGCAAGCTTGGCGTTCGGATATGAAGATTCATTTCTCTGTAACCGACCTTGTATAACCCTAGTCCCCTCCTTATCTATATAAACCGGAGGGTTTAGTCCGTAGGGTCAATCATAATCACATAAGCTAGACTTTTAGGGTTTTAGCCATTACGATCTCGAGGTAGATCAACTCTTGTAATACTCATATTCATCAAGATCAATCAAGCAGGAAGTAGGGTATTACCTCAATAGAGAGGGCCCGAACCTGGGTAAACATCGTGTCCCCTATCTCCTGTTACCATCAACCTTAGACGCACAGTTCGGGACCCCCTACCCGAGATCCGCCGGTTTTGACACCGATAGGGGGGGCATGCATTCATGGCTTAGGATTCCCTTCGTGCCGACACGAGGGAGGGGCGGATGCTAGCTACTTCACACTTTTCTAGGGTAAACCTCGGTTGGGGAGGCATGCATTCATAGATTAGGATTCCCTTCGTGCTGACACGAGGGAGGGGGCTGCTAGCTACTTCACACTTTGCTAGGTGAACCTCGGGTGGGGGGCATGCATTCATAGCTTAGGAATCCCTTCGTGCCGACACGAGGGGGGCTGCTAGCTACTTCGCACTTTGCTAGGTGAACCTCGGTTGGGGGGGCATGCATTCATAGCTTAGGATTCCCTTCGTGCCGACACGAGGGAGGGGGCTGCTAGCTACTTTGCACTTTTCTAGGGTGAACCTCGGTTGGGGGCATGCATTCATAGCTTAGGATTCCCTTCGTGCCAACACGAGGGAGGGGGGCTGCTAGCTACTTCGCACTTTTCTAGGTGAATGAACCTTGGTTGGGGGATGCATTCATAGCTTAGGATTCCCTTCGTGCCGACATGAGGGAGGAGGGGGGCTGCTAGCTACTTCGCACTTTGCTAGGGTGAACCTCAGTTGGGGGGGAGGGGGCATGCATTCATAGCTTAGGATTCCCTTCGTGCCGACACGAGGGGGGGTGGGGGCAAGCAATATAGTGCGCTTTGCGAGAGAGGTTCCACATCGAAGTTGCATTTGGTATTTGAAAATCAAACCACCCTTTTGATACATAAATTTGGTCCACATGCAAGTGTGTTTGTGTACTGACCCTCTCTCGCGTCATTTTTCGCCAAATTTATGAACATTAGATAAGTTGAATGACGCAACAGACACGGTTCACTCAAGCTAACCATGTGCCACGCCGGTGCACCTGTCACGCACACATCCGCACAGTACATTGGGCTCCACGAGGCTCCCCCTCTCAAGAATATCTGCCCGCCTCGAGGGTTTTATGTTTCATAACACATGGTTGTTATCTCCGGACCGTGTGCGATGTTTCTTGTTCCCAATCCCGCCTACATCCCTAGAAAATATCTGCCCGCCTTGAGGGTTTTTCTGTTTCATAACACATGGTTGTTATCTCTGGACTGTGTGCGATGCACTATCATCAAAATTTTCAATAGCCTGACATTTCAATCCCATGTTTGACTCCCGCGTAGTAAATTTTTCAGTACCCGCGTCATTTCCTCAAATACCCCATGCCCCCCTCCACACACACACACACACACACACACACACCAAAACCTCCTCGGGCGTACGAGCACACACACACACCCTCCCTCGCTCGAAACCCTAGCAAGGTCCCTGTCGCCGCCGCAAGGCCTCCATTGTCAACATTTGTCGGTTTGCCCGTGCAGCTTACCCACCGATCTCCATACCCAGGCTACCCTGAGTTTCTTAGATGACGCCTGCCAAATGCTCCCTTTCCCACAGATCCCCATCCCCATCCCCCACTCCAGAGCATCGCAGCCTAAGCCCGGCTACGCTTCCCGTGGAGCTCGAGGAGCGACTGGCCCAAAAGAGGTGTATAGCAGTCTCTTCGCTGTGACACCCCAAAATTTTGACCTTGTTTTAATAAATTAAAATTTTGCCAGGAAATTAAAACTTTTATTTTCTGGGCTCCCTTTTTATTTTTGAACCTTTTTCTCCCTTGTTATTATGGAGTTTTTTTCCCCAAAATGAAAACTTTGCAAAATATCTTATTGGACTTGTTTAACCTCTCAAGAAAAACTCTTCTTTTATTAGTAGAACTAATTACATAATTAATTTGCCTGATCTTTATTTTCTTGAAAATTGGTTTTCAAGGTTACATGACCATATTTGAACTACAACCATTTGATAAATTCACTTAAAGTTCCAACCAAAATTTGGAGATGTCATGTGATGTTTTTAAATCACTTTTATGCAAAAATATCTTTTATTCATGTAATATTTTGAGCTCTGCATCAATTTTTCTTCTCTGGTCCAGAGTGCAATTTTGCACTACAACCCATTTAAATATTTCTTTCTAGCCTCCACCAAAATTATGGGATGTTGGTAGTAGCTTATGATTCAACTTTATGCAAAAACCCAATGATGTTATTTGAAGTTTTTGAGTGAATAAACCTCATTTTCATTCTGTTCCAACAAGTCCAACCCATTTTTGAATTTTATTTCATTTATTCTATTCCCCAAAACAATTCTGTCAATTATTTTAAGCCTAGGTGATTTGCAAAGCAAGTACCTAATTTCCTTTGAGTTTTGATCTCAAACCAACTCCTCTGGATAGTCCTTAGCACCCACAGCCTAGAACCATCAAGATCCACTCTTCTTCTTTTCAAAATTTTCAAGTTTCAGCCTCTGCAAGTTTGGACCAGATTTGTCCAATTTGGTGAAATTCATATCTTCTCTTCTCCAAAAATTCTACCAAAATTCAGGCAGCCTCCAGGTGCAATGAGAGGCCACCCCACCAAAAATCAGCTCAAGGAAAGTTCTCCACATGCCAAAATCATTTCGTCGAACACCTGGCCGGCACTGTTACTGTGCACTTTCAGTAAAATTCAGAGTTTCAGAGTTTTACAGTGTCGTTTTTCGTCAGGGACTTGTCATCGATCAACTGTGCGCCCTGGCGCATTGCGCACAGCCCCTCCTCCCTGTCCGGAGCACCGCATGCACGCTTGGCCGGTTCCTGGCGTCGGTGGCACGCTGGCCCACCCTCGTCGGCGTCTTCTGCGGCGTCGGGACCTCCCGTGGCGGCCGACAGAAGGCACCCTACGGCACAACGCCGTTCTGCACCGCCCAAGCCACCTGGGAGCTCCGCGTGGCTGTCTCCCTTGCCAGCGCACACATGCAGCACCGTCGCCGTGGCCTGGCACGCGCAGGGCGCGCTCCCTGCCGCCGACGTGCCGCACGGCCGTTCTGTTGGGACAGGCCGTAACCTCCTCCCCCTTGCTGAGTTACGCACCGGGATGGACTCGTTACTTCATCTAGTCGATGCCCAAGCCCCTAATCCAACTGCCCAACCACAGCGCCGCCGTAATCACTCGCCGGACTTATCCCGTTCACGGCAACCGCCTCAGGCTGGCTATATATAGCGCCCCCAAGCTCACTCTCGCCCCCGCACACCTCCACCACCACACTGGACCCCGCCCAGCAACTGGAAGAGCCTCGAGGGGCCCTTCTTCCTCGAATCCAGCCGCCTCGTTCCGCCTCGGCCTCCGTCTTGATTCACTCCGATGAGGCCATCCCCACCGCCCAGACCTCGTCAGTAGTCTCCTCGAGCACCCAGTGATCTAACCCAGGCTTCAATTTGACCTTCGCAGCCCTCCCCGACGAGATCCAACTCCACCCGAGCCGCCGTCCGCCGGAGCAAGGACCGTCGTCGACGTGGTGCTCGCCGACGACCACCACCACCACCCACCGACGCGGAAGGACACGCTGAGCATGTAGGTACTCTCCGATCCTCATAACTCGCCGTGGATCGCCGCCGGCGACCACCGCAGCTCTCGAGCGCCGACGAGCTCTGTTTCTTCCCCGTTTGAAAATTCAAACCCGATGGGTGGGACCCCCCGTCAGTCTCCCTTTTCTTTTAAACGAAACGTTTTCCGAAAACGCATTCGGGCAAATACGCTTTCAGTCTGAAGCGTTTTTCTGATCTTTTTTTGTTCAGCCCCCTGAGAAGTTTCTCTTTCATTACAGAAAAGTCCCTGGATTAAAACTCTTATAACTTTTAAACAGAAAATGATTTTTGATTGATTCTTTTTCTGTCCTCTTTAAATTTTTGTCTAGTTTTTTATCATATTTATTTGAAAAAAAATTCAAACAACTTTTTTTGTGCTGTTTTGAAATTGTGTGTTAATTCAAATTTATTGAAAATAGGATTTTGGAGAGAGGAAGAAAACTTTCAAAAGTTTTGGAGAGCACCCCCACCTCTCCACACCTTGAAGGCAAGCATTCTGAACCCTGGCATAATATTTCTGGTGTGTTAGTTGATACGATTATAGCACCACCTCATTTCGGAGAACTCGTTATTTTATGTGGTGATACGATCATTTGCATGGATGCATATTAGTGATTTCCTTGCTGTTGGAAATGAATATACATGTGATGGTAATCATCCTCATGTGCCTTGCATGCATGCCGGAAAGGAACCCGGGAAAGCCTCTGCCTTGGGTAGGCGTGAGCTTGTCGCCGGTCTCCGTCGGGACGGTTATGTCCGGTATGGCATAGTAAGGTATAATGGGTGGTGATTCTGTTGGTTGAAATATATTTGTTATACATGTCATGCAGGGAATTCATAAACCTCCTGAGTCGACCGTAGATCAAGTCTTGTTCCAGTAACCCCCATACTTGTTTTGTACTACCACTTGTCCCTGCCGCAGGTGGGGTACGGTTCAGTAAGTCGCCAACCCCTTTCAAGCACACACCGTACAGAGAGGCCATGGTGGAAGATACCGGTTGTAGCCAGTAGGCATGCCACCTGGTCCGGGGGCATGGGTGTTTCCGGTTGGGACCGAGAGGGGGGCACCCCTTAGAGCGCGCGATAGAAATTTGATCCCATGCTACGCGAGGTTGTAGCCTCCCCACTTAGAGTTTTGCTTAACAGGTGTCATGGGTGATTCCAGACATGAGTAGAGTTAAGCTGGTGTGTGCAAGTCAAGCATGTTTTCAACTAAAAGACCGTAGACGGAATTAGTTCCGATGAACTAAAGAAATCCGTTACTCGTGGGTAAAGAGTACACCCTCTGCAGAGATATTAAACCTATTCGAATAGTCGTGTCCATGGTTAAGGACTACAGTCTGGGATGGGTCAAGTGTCGGTCTTAGTGTCGGTCTTCGGAGGAGAAACTACTAAACCCGAATATTGATTGTGACTTGTGATATATGATGGTTATGATTATTATCATTGTGAACTAACCATTTGCATTGTTTGAAATAATGAATATCCCTGGGACGGTACCACCTCCTGGATATTCACTATGATTATGTTTATATATAAGCCCTTTAGGTGGCGTTGCTCAGACTCCCGACTGTGGCATGTTTGTTATTTCATTTTTGTATAAGCCCTTTATGTGGCGTCACTCAGACGCCCGACTGTGGCAGGTTCGTTATTTCATTTACTTACAAGCCCTTTATGTGGTGTCGCTCAGACGCCCGATTGTGGCATGCTTGTTATTTTATTTACTTCATAAGCCCTTTATGTGGTGTCGCTGAGACGCCCGACTGTGGCATGCTTGTTATTTATTTACCTTATAAGCCCTTTATGTGGTGTCGCTAAGACGCCCGATTGAGGCATGCTCACTTTTACTATCCTTTCGAGACGTCGCTTCAGACATCCGATCGGTGCATTTTATTACTATTCTGTCATTACATATTCCTGTAGCATATAAATAACCTGCTTGCATGCATCGGGATTTTATTTTCATGACGGATGTTATGATTATAGAATATTTTCAGAGCATGATTAACGTTTGCTATATTATACCCGTGTTCATAATGTTTGCGAGTACATTCAAAAGTACTCACTGGCTTGTCCCTGGCTATTGTCTTGGCCAGATTTCTGCATGGAGAGGAGCGTTGCGGTGACAGTCCCGGAAACTAAGCAACGGTGATAGCAGCCTCGTGAAGATAGGAGTTGACCTGGTCAGCTGTTCCTGTGGGAAATGGAGTCCCATAGACACTGATGACTCACAAACCGCTTCCGCTATCGACCACTAGAAACCAATTGTTGTACTCTCAGGCCCGAATGGTCTTGTACTACATGTTTTGTATTTTTGCTTGGAACTTCTGTATCAAGTTGGTGCCTCATCAGCTAACAGTAATCCTGGGGCTGGTGAGCACAATGGCCATTTTCTGGAAATTTATACCCAGAAAACCGGTCGTGACATTCGCTCGACGTCGCCGAGGAAGCTGACGACCATTACTGGCGGCATGCACTCAAGAAGCGGGCTAGAGTATGCGGGCATGTCTCGTCCGCCGGCTATGACATCGAGGTCATCAACAACGACGGCCTGAGGCGGGCTATGTCACAAGTTAAGTGGCCCACACCCAACCCCTCGGGTTCAATCACCGTCGATCTCATCCATGGCCCTGCCACTGATCTCCTCTCACTCGTTGTCAACAATTTGCCATTCTACATCGCCATTGAGCCCCTTTTGTCATTTCTGAAGGACACGTTCCACGATGCTGGCTTGGGATCCACAGCTTCCAAGTCAGACCTCATCGAGGACGACCACGAGGAGGGCACCCTCTCTGGCTCTTCCAAGGGGAAAGAGCCCATCTGCTCTTCCAAGGGGAAAGCGCCCGTCTGCGACATCAGGGAGGGCACCCTACAGCCGTGCTCTTCCAAGGGGAAGGAGCCCATCTGCGACAACATGGAGCGCCTCCAGGGTCCATGCTCTTCCCACGGGAACGAGCCCATCTGTGACAAGTGAGGAAACACATGATTTGTTTTGTCGTGCCTCTTCACAGGGGGAAACCCATGATTTGTTTTGTCGAGTCCCTTTTGTAGTGTAGTGAGAATATGTCCAGTTTTAATTGCTATATCTGGTTGTTTGCAGTATGCCTTGTTTATTTCAGTTGTTCACAATGTGATGCTCTATATGTGCAATTATTTACTGTGCAGTACATTTCATCAATCCAATTTTAAACATACCGACAGGAATGCATATATTTGCTTGCTATTAAGCCTGTTATAGCTAGCATATGCCTCTTTTAAAGTTTTTTGATTGTTCGGTTGTTTGTAGTCAGCATATGTCTAGTTTAAAATGCTATCTTTGGTTGTTCGTAGTATGCCTTGTTTATTCCAGTTATTCACAACGTGATGTTCTATATGTGCAAGTATGAACTGTTGTGCTTAACATGCTTCTCGATGTACCTACACAGGACAATTTTGGGAATGACTGTTGTTTTCCATTGAGGTTAGTTTCATCCCATGGCTTATATCTTCTCACTGTTCAGGATATCGGTAGCTGATACCATATAGGCCGACGGCTGATAAGGGACTAATCGGTGAATCGGACTTTTAACTGAATATATCTGCAACCCATTTATCATTAGGTTAACTAGGGCCATATGTAATATATCTGAGGCTACATAGCAACATGCACTGTACTTAATGTCTAAATATGCCATCCTAGGCTACATAGCAACAAGGAAGAGTGTTACATTAATGTTCTAATGATGTCTAGATATATGTAGAAGAGTAGTAGCAGCAGCAACAACAACAACAACAACACAACCCTGTTTGTATACTCAACTTAGCTAGAGGTTAGAGTTAGTTTCTAGCTCATTACTGACCCTGAACTAACTCCATCCAAAGAGTTGTTTGGATGGCAGGGTTAGATTGACAATAAATGCACTAGGAGAACTAGCTCCAATTAGCACCTCTTGGGTTGGATAGTTTTTTTGGGTGGATTATAGATGCAACTAGCTCAAACTAGCTCTCATGTTTAGATATACTTTAGGGCTATTTGAGCCCAAACTAGCTCAAACTAACTATAACCCCTGGATACAACAGCAGTTAATCACCCGATAATTTGTAAGAACGCACTAAACTCCTTCCGGTCCATAATATAAGATGTTAATTCATCTAATATGTGAGTATATTGGATGTTATAAGATACTCCCTCCGTTCCTAAATATTTGTCTTTTTAGAGATTTCAAATGGACTGCCACATACAGATGTATATAGACATATTATAAAAGAGTGTTGTGCTACATCATTGTGCAATTGCTATTTAGCTTCTAATATTAACTTGGTGCTTTTAGGTACATATGTCATTGGTAAAGATCCGCGCTTCGACCCTTTCTGCGTATGGGCCAATGAGATATCGATGAACCAGCATCAAGTGAGGAAGCTGATAAAGATTGTTAGTAAAATGGTTCCAAAGATGGCAATTAAACTATTTGTTTACACTTTATCCAAGACAACAGCAAACTGTGGGATGGTAAGTAAGAACTCCGCAACCTTCTTTTTACTGCCCATAATGAATTGTGTTAGATGACAATGTTTGAATCTTTTTCCTTTGCAGTGGTTGCCAAAGCAGTTTACTCAAGATTACCTCTCAAACTACATGATTGGTGGGCATGCAAAGGTTAAAGTATTTCTACCAGAACACGATGATTATCTAGATGTTTTCATGAAGACTATGAAGGATGGGTGGTCGTCCATCACAAGGGGTTGGACTAGAGTCGTGTGTGCCTTCTGCATGGAGGAGGGCACAATATGGGCATTCCGCTTCACCTTGTTCAGCAACCAGAATATATTTTGCCTCTTTCTTTACCGTCTTTAATAGTACAAGTATACAATTGTGGTTCATCGTTCTTTATTTGGTTCTTATGTAATTCTTGAACATATGTACCTATGAATTGAATAATGCATTGGTTGTTTGAACCTGATGGGTATGAATAAAGTTGTAGCATACATTCAAATCCAAATCTGGTACAATTTGGAAAAGCAGCAGTTAAATTAGGGTGAAATTATTCTCACCAGGTTGTTACGGCACACACGGTTGGTAAAACACAAACGTTTGCGATATGCACCATAATCCGAGATGGTTCACAGAGAGGAAGCATGTGCAAGCATGCACACAGTTGCCGTTTGCAAACCGTGTGTGATGTCAGACAATATTACAAACGGTGCGGGCAAACTAAACATTTGTGTTAGTTGCCTTATCGTACGCGATTCGCAACCATGAACTGTTTCTGATGAAGTATGCATCGTAAACGTTGCACCACAGAATAGCGTGTGCGATAGTTGACGTGTACGACGATGTTACGACGGTCCAACGTTTCGTAATCCTATCCAACACTCGTATGCCGATTAGTTAATCTTCTTAACGGTGAACCGTTTGTGATGGGCCGCGCATCATACACGTCCTATAATAGTGAACTGTTTGTGATGGGCCGCGCATCGTAAACTTAGCACCACAGAATACTGACTGTGATGGCAATGCGAGCAGAAAGGAGTAGGAGTACTATAGGGGCCCTATCCCCGATGGTTTTTGGGTCGTGTGGGAAGGACCCTCCTATCGCCCACACTCACTTGGCGATGGTTCCAAATGCCGTCTCAGAAAGGGGTTAAAAACAGTTTGTTTAGGACCGACGCGCACCAGTGGCCATACCGATAATACCGTGAAGATCCACAATACTATGAAATGGATAATTCACATAGTCTTGATCTCTAGATGAGATTGAATAAAGTTATAATTGTTCTCCCAATTGGAATTCCTCTTACAATAGTGAAAGGGGTGATGATGATGATGGGGATGAAAGAACCAAAGACTAAGAAGATCTTCAAAAGTTCTTCAGATCCTCCCTTCTTCTGTTCTGGGTGGTGTGGCGGCGACTAGTGTTCTCTTCTCCCTCAGGCCCTTCACAAAAGTTGCTTGTATAGACATGGTGGAGCTGATGGTAGTCCATACGGCCACTCATACGAGCGCTCGCGGTCGTATGGAACATTGTCTTTTACTCTGGTGCGACTGTTGACTTGGTTTTCTTCAGGAAAGTTGCTCCATTTGGCTTGATTTGCAGTAATCCTCCTTGGTTTCCTTCCATAACTGATATTTCCCGCCAAACATTGGGAAAGTGGATGTTCTTCTCTTCCAAGGGATTAGCGTTAGAAATATAGAAGAGTAATAAGAATTCCAATGAAACCAAGCAAAAATCACTACTAAAACATCACAAATTCTTGAGCCATCAGTGACACCCGATGCGTGCAATACGGTAGAGAGATTGTGATTTAGTTCTTTGTTTGAGGGACTCGCGGTTGGGAGGATGTAAATCCTAGTTGTGGGGATCTGCGCCAACGATCTTCACCAACTCTCTTTTCGCTGCAACTCCGAGTTGGTAACGATCAGATCTAACCTTGTATGCATCTTCACAGTGGTCCTAGGCTTGTAAGTAAGTTGAATTTTTTTTGTTTTATACTGCGTTACCCAATACCAACATTGTAGAGCACAAGCACAACAGAAATGACATGTTCCTAAACTTCTTTTTTTCAACAGGAACAAGACATTCCCATTAAAGAAAAAGTTTTTTTATGAACTCAAAGAAAAGAACTTTAAGAGCATCTACAACCGGAGTTGCCAAATCCAGGATTCTATACGTCCAGGCACGCACCCATGACAGCACCCGGTCGACACTCAAATGATCCCATTTGTAACCACAACCCCTAATTTTGAAACATCAAATGCATGCAACACATGCACGTTGATCACCGCAGCCAAACAATGAGTAGTGCACACAAATACAAATTATTCATACTTAAGAATACACAATTCAAACATAGTCCAAACATAAAAATTATTCATAGTCCATAATTGAAAGCAAAAAAAATCAAAGTTCAGTGATCTCTAGCGTGGATCCACATATGCTCCACAAGATCATTGGGAAGTTGCATATGCATGTGTTGATCTCATAGTTGTTGATGGATCTTCAAAAGGTTGGCAATATGCTCCGCCTCTTGTTTTGGGAGGTGGACCTAAACACCGAGCTTCTCAAAATTATGCACGCAGTAAGCCCCTTCACCCTCATTCGCGATAATCATGTTGTGCAAGATTATGCAACATGTCATGAGTTATCAAAGTGTCTTCGATTACCACATCATTGCGGCTCCATGAACTATACCCCAATGATCTTGGAGAAGAATACCCTCTTCGCATCCTTCCTAGCACCTTCTTGTGCTTGTGAAAAGAGATAATGCTTGTTACCATGAGGATCCGATATAGCCTTCATGAAAGCCACCCGTTGAGGGTAGATACCATCGTCAAGGTACTACCCATGTTTTAGTTGTGGTCGTTGACGGTGTAGTTGAACAGCGGAGCTTCCCCATCACAAAGTCTCTTGAACAAAGGAGGTCGTTGGAGCACAAATGTCATTGTTAGAACTAGGCATGCCAAAGAAAGCATGCAACATCCACAAGTCCTTCAATGCCACTTCTTCAAGTATGATGGTGGCTTCTTTGACGCGACCTTGGTACTTCCCACACAAACATTTTGGTAAATTCTTCCATTGTCAATGCATGCAATGAACTGAACCGAGAATACCTGGGAATCCTCTTGCTACTCCATTTGCCAACAATTTTTTAGTGTCATCCACAGTTGGCTCTCTTAGGTACTCTACTCCAAACACCTTCACCATAGTGCATGCAAAAGTGCACCGTGGTGCTCAAGACTATAGTCTCTCCCATTCGGATCTCAGTATCAATGGCATCTGCGGGCTTACCATAGGAGAGCAGCCCTGCTTTTCCGTAGAGGGGAGAAAGAAAGTTGTCCGCAACAATCCTTCCTTAGGTTGAACTTGTCTTCAGCCTTCTCCACGATAGTCATGACACGCAAGAACAAATATCGACTCATCAGGAAGCGACGTCAAAAGAAACCTTCATGGTATGTTGGCTCCATTGTGAAGTAGTCCGCATATAGAAGCCGTGCACCGGCAATCCTATCTCGAATAACTATCCGACCCTTTATGGAACCCTTGTTGGAAATATGCCCTAGAGGCAATAATAAATTAGTTATTATTATATTTCCTTGTTCATGATAGTCGTTTATTATCCATGCTAGAATTGTATTGATAGGACTCAGATACATGTGTGGATACATAGACAACACCATGTCCCTAGTAAGCCTCTAGTTGACTAGCTCGTTGATCAATAGATGGTTACGGTTTCCTGACCATGGACATTGGATGTCATTGATAACGGGATCACATCATTAGGAGAATGATGTGATGGACAAAGACCCAATCCTAAGCCTAGCACAAGATCATGTAGTTCGTATGCTAAAGCTTTTCTATTGTCAAGTATCATTTCCTTAGACCATGATATTGTGCAACTCCCGGATACCGTAGGAGTGCTTTGGGTGTGCCAAACGTCACAACGTAACTGGGTGGCTATAAAGGTACACTACAGGTATCTCCAAAAGTGTCTGTTGGGTTGGCACGAATCGAGACTGGGATTTGTCACTCCGTGTAAACGGAGAGGTATCTCTGGGCCCACTCGGTAGGACATCATCATAATGTGCACAATGTGATCAAGGAGTTGATCACGGGATGATGTGTTACGAAACGAGTAAAGAGACTTGCCGGTAACGAGATTGAACAAGGTATCGGGATACCGACGATCGAATATCGGGCAAGTATCGTACCGCTAGACAAAGGGAATTGTATACGGGATTGATTAAGTCCTTGACATCGTGGTTCATCCGATGAGATCATCGTGGAACATGTGGGAGCCAACATGGGTATCCAGATCCCGCTATTGGTTATTGACCAGAGAGTCATCTCGGTCATGTCTGCATGTCTCCCGAACCCGTAGGGTCTACACACTTAAGGTTCGGTGATGCTAGGGTTATAGAGATATTAGTATGCGGTAACCCGAAAGTTGTTTGGAGTCCCGGATGAGATCCCGGATGTCACGAGGAGTTCCGGAGGTAAAGAATTATATATAGGAAGTGCTGTTTCGGCCATCGGGACAAGTTTCGGGGTCACCGGTATTGTACCGGGACCACCGGAAGGGTCCCGGGGGTCCACCGGGTGGGGCCACCTGCCCCGGGGGGCCACATGGGCTGTAGGGGGTGCGCCTTGGCCTATATGGGCCAAGGGCACCAGCCCCAAGAGGCCCATGCGCCAAGAAATCAAGGGAGAGGAAGAGTCCTAAAGGGGGAAGGCACCTCCGAGGTGCCTTGGGGAGGAGGGACTCCTCCCTGGCCGCACCCTTCCTTGGAGGAAGGGCCAAGGCTGCGCCTCCCCCCTCTCCCTTGGCCCTATATATAGTGGGGGGAAGGGAGGGCAGACCAACCTAAGCCCTGGCGCCTCCCTCTCCCTCCCATGACACATCTCCGTCCTCCCACAACGCTTGGCGAAGCCCTGTTGGAATCCCGCTACTTCCACCACCACGCCGTCGTGCTGTTGGATCTCCATCAACCTCTCCTCCCCCCTTGCTGGATCAAGAAGGAGGAGACGTCGCTGCTCCGTACGTGTGTTGAACACGGAGGTGCCGTCCGTTCGGCGCTAGGATCATCGGTGATTTGGATCACGACGAGTACGACTCCATCAACCCCGTTCTCTCGAACGCTTCTGCGCGCGATCTACAAGGGTATGTAGATCCACTCCTCCCTCGTTGCTAGATGACTCCATAGATAGATCTTGGTGACACGTAGGAAAATTTTGAATTTATGCTACGTTCCCTAACAGTGGCATCATGAGCTAGGTCTATGCGTAGTTTCTATGCACGAGTAGAACACAAAGTAGTTGTGGGCGTTGATTTTGTTCAATATGCTTACCGTTACTAGTCCAATCTTGATTTGGTGGCATTGTGGGATGAAGCGTCCCGGACCGACCTTACACGTTCTCTTACGTGAGACTGGTTCCACCGACTGACATGCACTAGTTGCATAAGGTGGCTAGCGGGTGTCTGTCTCTCCCACTTTAGTCGGATCGGATTCGATGAAAAGGGTCCTTATGAAGGGTAAATAGCAATTGGCATATCACGTTGTGGTTTTTGCGTAGGTAAGAAACGTTCTTGCTAGAAACCCATAGCAGCCACGTAAAACATGCAAACAACAATTAGAGGACGTCTAACTTGTTTTTGCAGGGTATGCTATGTGATGTGATATGGCCAAGAAGAATGTGATGAATGATATGTGATGTATGAGATTGATCATGTTCTTGTAATAGGAATCACGACTTGCATGTCGATGAGTATGACAACCGGCAGGAGCCATAGGAGTTGTCTTTATTTATTTATGACCTGCGTGTCATTGAACAACGCCATGTAATTACTTTACTTTATTGCTAATCGTTAGCTGTAGTAGTAGAAGTAATAGTTGGTGAGACAACTTCATGAAGACACGATGATGGAGATCATGATGATGGAGATCATGGTGTCATGCCGGTGACGATGATGATCATGGAGCCCCGAAGATGGAGATCAAAAGGAGCAAAGTGATGATGGCCATATCATGTCACTATTTGATTGCATGTGATGTTTATCATGTTTATACATCTTATTTGCTTAGAACGACGGTAGTAAATAAGATGATCCCTCTTTAAAATTTCAAGAAAGTGTTCCCCCTAACTGTGCACCGTTGCGAAAGTTCGTCGTTTCGAAGCACCACGTGATGATCGGGTGTGATAGATTCTTACGTTCGAATACAATGGGTGTTGACGAGCCTAGCATGTACAGACATGGCCTCGGAACACACACGAAACACTTAGGTTGACTTGACGAGCCTAGCATGTACAGACATGGCCTCGGAACACAAGAGACCGAAAGGTCGAGCATGAGTCGTATGGTAGATACGATCAACATGAAGATGTTCACCGATGATGACTAGTCCGTCTCACGTGATGATCGGACACGGCCTAGTTGACTCGGATCATGTAATCACTTAGATGACTAGAGGGATGTCTATCTAAGTGGGAGTTCATAAGATGAACTTAATTATCCTAAACATAGTCAAAAGGTCTTCGCAAATTATGTCGTAGCTCGCGCTTCAGTTCTACTGTTTAGATATGTTCCTAGAGAAAATTTAGTTGAAAGTTGATAGTAGCAATTATGCGGACTAGGTCCGTAAACTGAGGATTGTCCTCATTGCTTCATAGAAGGCTTATGTCCTTAATGCACCGCTCAGTGTGCTGAACCTCGAACGTTGTCTGTGGATGTTGCGAACATCTGACATACACATTTTGATAACTACGTGATAGTTCAGTTAAACGGTTTAGAGTTGAGGCACCGAAGACGTTTTGAAACGTCGCGAAACATATGAGATGTTTCGAGGGCTGAAATTGGGATTTCAGGCTCGTGCCCACGTCAAGAGGTATAAGACCTCCGATGATTTTCTTAGCCTACAAACTAAGGAGAAAAGCTCAATTGTTGTGCTTGTGCTCAGATTGTCTGAGTACAACAATCGCTTGAATCAAGTGGGAGTTGATCTTCCAGATGAAATAGTGATGGTTCTCCGAAGTCATTACCACCAAGCTGCTAGAGCTTCGTGATGAACTATGATATATCAGGGACATATATGATGATCCTTGAGATATTCGTGATGTTTGACACCGCGAAAGTAGAAATCAAGAAGGAGCATCAATTGTTGATGGTTGGTGAAACCACTAGTTTCAAGAAGGGCAAGGGCAAAAAGGGATGCTTCATGAAACGGCAAATCAGCTGCTGCTCTAGTGAAGAAACCCAAGGTTGAACCCAAACCCGAGACTAAGTGCTTCTGTAATAAGGGGAACAACCATTGGAGCAGAATTACCCTAGATACTTGGTAGATGAGAAGGCTGGCAAGGTCGATAGAAGTATATTGGATATACATTATGTTAATGTGTACTTTACTAGTACTCCTAGTAGCACCAGGGTATTAGATACCGGTTCGGTTGCTAAGTGTTAGTAACTCGAAATAAAAGCTACGGAATAAACGGAGACTAGCTGAAGTAGAGATGACGATATGTGTTGGAAGTATTTCCAAGGTTGATCAAATATTGTACGCTCCCTCTACCATCGAGATTGGTATTAAAACCTAAATAATTGTTATTTGGTGTTTGCGTTGAGCATAGACATGACTGGATTATGTCTATCGCAATACGGTTATTCATTTAAGGAGAATAATGGTTACTCTGTTTATTTGAATAATACCTTCAATGGTCTTGCACCTAAAATGAATGGTTCATTGAAATCTCGATCGTAGTGATACACATGTTCATGCCAAAAGATAGTAATGATAGTACCACCTACTTGTGGCACTGCCACTTAAGTCATATCGGTATAAAACGCATGAAGAAGCTCCATGTTGATGGATCTTTGGGCTCACTCGTTTTTGAAAGGTTTGAGACATGCGAACCATGTCTATTGGTGTATATGCATGAAGAAACTCCATGCAAATGGACCGTTTGGACTCACTTGATTTTGAATCACTTGAGACATGCAAATCATACCACATGGGCAAGATGACTGAAAGCCTCGTTTTTCAGTAAAATGGAACTAGAAAGCAACTTGTTGGAAGTAATACATTTTGATGTGTGCAGTCCAATGAGTGCTGAGGCGTGTAGTGGACATCGTTATGTTCTTACTTCACAGATGGTTTGAGTAGATGTTGAGTACATTTACTTGATGAATCACGAGTCTGAATTATTGAAAGGTTCAAGTAATTTCAGGGTGAAGTTGAAAGATCGTCGTGACAAGAGGATAAAAGATCTATGATGTGATCATAGAGATGAATATCTGAATTACGAGTTTGGCACAGAATTAAGACATTGTGGAAATTGTTTCACAACTAATACAGCCTGGAACACCGTAGTGTGATGTCCGAACATCATAACTGCACCCTATTGGATATGATGCATACCATGATGTCTCTTATCGAATTACCATGATAGTTTATGGGTTAGGCATTAAAGACAACCACATTCACTTTAAATAGGGCACCACGTAATTCCGATGAGATGACACCGTATGAACTATGGTTTAGAGAAACCTAAGCTGTCATTTCTTAAAGGTTTGGGGCTGCGATGCTTATATGAAAAAATTTCAGGCTGATAAGCTCGAACCCAAAGCGGATAAATGCATCTTCATAGGACACCCAAAACAGTTGGGTATACCTCCTGTCTCAGATCCGAAAGCAATAAGGGATTGTTTCTAGAATCGGGTCCATTCTCGAGGAAAAGTTTCTCTCGAAAGAATTGAGTGGGAGGATGGTGGAGACTTGATGAGGTTATTGAACCGTCTCTTCAACTAGCGTGTGGCAGGGCACAGGGAGTTGTTCCTGTGGCACCTACACCAATTGAAGTGGAAGCTTATGATAGTGATCATGAAACTTCAGATCAAGTCACTACCAAACCTCGTAGGATGACAAGGATGCGTACTACTTCAGAGTGGTACGCAATCCTGTCTTGGAAGTCATGTTGCTAGACAACAATGAACCTACGAGCTATGGAGAAGCGATGGTGGGCCCGGATTCCGATAAATGGCTCGAGGCCATAAAATCCGAGAGAGGATCCATGTATGGAAACAAAGTGTAGACTTTGACAGAACAGCTCGATGGTCATAAGGCTGTTGAGTGCAGATGGATTTTAAAAGGAAGACGGACAATGATGGTAAATGTCACCATTAAGAAAGCTCGACTTGTCGTTAAGATGTTTTCCGACAAGTTCAAAGAGTTGACTACGATGAGACTTTCTCACTCGTAGCGATGCTAAGAGTCTGTTGGAATTATATTAGTGAT
Organism: Triticum urartu; assembly: GCF_056163025.1. Classification (NCBI taxonomy): domain Eukaryota; kingdom Viridiplantae; phylum Streptophyta; class Magnoliopsida; order Poales; family Poaceae; genus Triticum; species Triticum urartu. The sequence continues at coordinate 312,629,156 of NC_141877.1, forward strand.
TACTGCATTATTTATGAAATCTTGCAGATAGGATGTCAAAACATTGTTTCCTCGACGATTTTCTTGAGGAAAGGTTGTATGTGATACAACCGGAAGGTTTTGACAATCCTGAAAGATGCTAATAAGTATGCAAAGCTCCAGCAATCCTTCTAGGGACTGGAGTAAGCATCTCGGAGTTGGAATGTATGCTTTGATGATGATCAAAGATTTTGGGTTTATACAAAGTTTATGAGAAACTTGTATTTCCAAAGAAGTGAGTGGGAGCACTATAGAATTTCTGATAAATATATGTTGTTGACATATTGTTGATCAGAAATGACATAGAATTTCTGGAAAGCATATAGGGTTATTTGGAAAGTGTTTTTCAATGGAAAGCCTGGATTAAGCTACTTGAACATTGAGCATCAAGATCTATAAGGATAGATCAAAACGCTTAATGGTACTTTCAAATGAGCACATACCTTGACATGATCTTGAAGGTGTTCAAGATGGATCAGTCAAAGAAGGAGTTCTTGCCTGAGTTGTAAGGTATGAAGTTAAGACTTAAAGCTCGACTACGGTAGAAGAAAGAGGAAGGACGAAGGTCGTCCCCTATGCTTTTATCATAGGCTCTCTACAGTATGCTATGCTGTGTACCGCACCTGAAGTGTGCCTTGCCATGAGTCAGTCAAGGGGTACAAGAGTGATCCAAGAATGGATCACATGACATCGGTCAAAGTTATCCTTAGTAACTAGTGGACTAAGGAATTTTCTCGATTATGGAGGTGGTAAAAGAGTTCGTCGTAAAGGGTTACGCCGATGCAAACTTTGACACTAATCCAGATTATTCTGAGTAGTAGACTGGATTCGTATAGTAGAACAGTTATTTGGAATAGCTCCAAATATAGCGTAGTAGCTGCATCTACAAGATGACATGGAGATTTGCGAAGTACATACGGATCTGAAAGATTCAGACCCGTTGACTATAACATCTCTCACAATCATAACATGTTCAAACCCAGAACTCATCGAGTGTTAATCACATGGTAATGTGAACTAGATTATTGACTCTAGTAAACTCTTTGGGTGTTAGTCACATGGGGATGTGACCTTGAGTGTTAATCACATATCGATGTGAACTGGATTATTGACTCTAGTGCAAGTGGGAGACTGTTGGAAATATGCCCTAGAGGCAATAATAAATTAGTTATTATTATATTTCCTTGTTCATGATAATCGTTTATTATCCATGCTAGAATTGTATTGATAGGAAACTCAGATACATGTGTGGATACATAGACAACACCATGTCCCTAGTAAGCCTCTAGTTGACTAGCTCGTTGATCAATAGATGGTTACGGTTTCCTGACCATGGACATTGGATGTCATTGATAACGGGATCACATCATTAGGAGAATGATGTGATGGACAAAGACCCAATCCTAAGCCTAGCACAAGATCATGTAGTTCGTATGCTAAAGCTTTTCTAATGTCAAGTATCATTTCCTTAGACCATGAGATTGTGCAACTCCCGGATACCGTAGGAGTGCTTTGGGTGTGCCAAACGTCACAACGTAACTGGGTGGCCATAAAGGTACACTACAGGTATCTCCGAAAGTGTCTATTGGGTTGGCACGAATTGAGACTGGGATTTGTCACTCCGTGTAAACAGAGAGGTATCTCTGGGCCCACTCGGTAGGACATCATCATAATGTGCACAATGTGATCAAGGAGTTGATCACGGGATGATGTGTTACGAAACGAGTAGAGACTTGCTGGTAACGAGATTGAACAAGGTATCGGGATACCGACGATCGAATCTCGGGCAAGTATCATACCGCTAGACAAAGGGAATTGTATACGGGATTGATTAAGTCCTTGACATCATGGTTCATCCGATGAGATCATCGTGGAACATGTGGGAGCCAACATGGGTATCCAGATCCCGCTGTTGGTTATTGACCAGAGAGTCATCTCGGTCATGTCTGCATGTCTCCCGAACCCGTAGGGTCTACACACTTAAGGTTCGGTGATGCTAGGGTTATAGAGATATTAGTATGCGGTAACCCAAAAGTTGTTCGGAGTCCCGGATGAGATCCCGGACGTCACGAAGAGTTCCGGAATGGTCCGGAGGTAAAGAATTATATATAGGAAGTGCTGTTTCGGCCATCGAGACAAGTTTTGGGGTCACCGGTATTTTCCCGGGACCACCGAAAGGGTCCCGGGGGTCCACCGGGTGGGGCCACCTGCCCCGGGGGGCCACATGGGCTGTAGGGGGTGCGCCTTGGCCTATATGGGCCAAGGGCACCAGCCCCAAGAGGCCCATGCGCCAAGAATCAAGGGAGAGGAAGAGTCCTAAAGGGGGAAGGCACCTCCGAGGTGCCTTGGGGAGGAGGGACTCCTCCCTGGCCGCACCCTTCCTTGGAGGAAAGGCCAAGGCTGCGCCTCCCCCCTCTCCCTTGGCCCTATATATAGTGGGGGGAAGGGAGGGCAGACCAACCTAAGCCCTGGCGCCTCCCTCTCCCTCCCATGACACATCTCCGTCCTCCCACAGCGCTTGGCGAAGCCCTGTTGGAATCCCGCTACTTCCACCACCACGCCGTCGTGCTGTTGGATCTCCATCAACCTCTCCTCCCCCCTTGCTGGATCAAGAAGGAGGAGACGTCGCTGCTCCGTACGTGTGTTGAACGCGGAGGTGCCGTCCGTTCGGCGCTAGGATCATCGGTGATTTGGATCACGACGAGTACGACTCCATCAACCCCGTTCTCTTGAACGCTTCCGCGCGCGATCTACAAGGGTATGTAGATCCACTCCTCCCTCGTTGCTAGATGACTCCATAGATAGATCTTGGTGACACGTAGGAAAATTTTGAATTTATGCTACGTTCCCTAACAACCCTGTGCCTTCTCCATCTTCTCTTGGATGCTCATCATCATCATCATCATCATCATCATCATCATTTCAGCATCTTCGTCGCCCGAATCCAAAGAATAGATGAACTCGTTGAATATGAATTCATCAAGGTCCATGTTTCCTCATCCCAGGAGGAGCCCATCGATGACCTACAAATGACCAAAGAATCAAAAAATTGCTCGGACATTTCATCAAACATATAGACCGCGAGGTGTATATCCTGAGGAGTTGGACGTACCACGGCGGCATTCGTTGACAGTGACCTTGTCCGGTGGCGGCGCCTCCAATGGCAAAGTTGTGGTTGCGGACGACGGCAAACAACGATGGTGGTGGAGCGATGATGGCGGCTGTGTGGACGAGAAAGAAAAGAGAAGAGGAACATGGCATGTTGGGCAAGGAGGGGACGTCTCCAAACGAACCGGAGGGCCTTTGCAGTCAGTCATATGTGACACTCGCGTTCGGACGCTTTTGGGCGTCTCCATATCCGCCCCACATATGGGTTGGGTATGGGGATTGCTGGTTCGACAAGACAATTGGCTGGATTTGTAGGAGAAAATTGGATATTTGCCACTTTCAATACATGGCTTCTCAAAATTGCCACTTTCAAGATTGGCTTCGCAAATTTGCCACTCTGCTCATTGGCTCCTTAATCACCATGCCACTTCCCTCCTTTTATTGATTTTCTTTTATCCTTTCCCATTTATAAGCACGGGAAAAGACCATACTACCCCTGATGCTATGCTAGTACACAGTACATGTATTCAGCTTATGCATATGCATTTGTTATTCTCGTTCGACAGAGCTCGTCGTTAGTAAGAGCGTCTGACCGTCTGTTGACACCGCCGGCCTGGTCACCGCCGTCGCCCGCGCCACTCGGCTGCTTGCTCGGCCCGACTGCCACCGCGGCTCGCCCCATCTGCCTTCGCGCCATAGCCGCTCAGGCCGGCCGCCTGCTCTGCACTTGCGCCGCTAGTCCTGGTCGCCTGACCTCTCGGCTGAGAAGAGGATGCAGGAGGGCGCGTCCAGGGAGGACGAGAGAAGGCAGACGGAGATGGGCACGTGGCCACAGATTCCATACGTCACATGATGCACAACTTTGCTAACGAACCGTGCAACAAGAGATCAATTGCTACAGATTTTTGAACAAAGCAAGGATAAGGCTCGACATGATACGGTCCAGAATCCATGCACGTGCCGTCGGCGAGATCAGCGGCACGTGGCGTTGACGAGATCGGCGGCACTCTGGATTTAGGCGATCGGCAGCATGGGACGTCCAGAAGATCGGCGGCACGCGACGTCCAGAAGATCGGCGGCACGCGACGTCTAGGTGATCTGTGGCACTCTGCAACGAGGAAATCAGTGATGGATCACACACGGTATTCTCAGCGGCTAGTACGCTCTCATCTGCTTCAAGTATCAATTAGTATGTGGACATTACGTGTATATAGCATCAGGGGTAGTATGGTTTTTTCCCGTGCTTACAAATGGAAAAGGAAAAAAGAAAATCAACAAGAGGGAAGTGGCATGGTGATTAAGGAGCCAACGAGCAGAGTGGCAAATTTGCGAAGTCAATCTTGAAAATAGCAATTTTGAGAAGCCGCGTATTGAAAGTGTCAAATATCCATTTTTCTCGATTTGTAGATGCTTTAGAAAAAAAAAGGGAAATCTCGGACCAGACCATTGGGCAACCAAGGCTGACAGGCGGGCCATATAATATATACGACAGGTGGGCCCACATGTCAGTATATGCGTCTGAAATTAGCAAAATTGCAGCCCTGATTTCAAATCCCAAGCCGCCGCTTGCTCGGTTGCTTCTCGTCCCGGCGGCGGGCCAGCGACCCTACCAATACACCCATGGCCGCCGACGCCGACCACCAGCACGGCCACATCGACAAGGAGAAGGAGAAGGAGCTCCTCTCATCGGTGGTTGGCGACATCCGCTGTTACTCCGGTTCCGACCCCCTCCGCCCATGGCTCCGGTACGGCCCTGCTCCCAATCACCACGCCTACCCGCACTGCGCCCCTCCCTTCCTCCTCTCTGGTCGAACTGATTCCGTCTTACAGGGGGATCCGGAGGCTGGAGGGGGCGCTGCCGCCGGCGACGTTGCGGGAGAAGCTGCCGAGGTTCCTCCAGAAGTGCGCCGAAGAGTTCCAGGACGAGCCCCGGTACCGCGACGACCCGCGGTACCTCCGCGTCTGGATCCAGATGGTGAGCCACTTGCTGCTATACCAAACCATAGTACCGGCTGACTACGCAAGGGTTTCATTTCGTTGGGGATTTACTGAGAGATGTTGAGATTGATTGGTATATTTAACGGCAGACTATCTGTTTGCTAATTTGCCATGCTAGGAGTTGCCTCCTACTGAATGTTTTCGTTGAAACACCACAGTTATTGAGCTCCCTTTCGCTCGGGTTCTCTTTGAGATAGGAATGTTCTCCTGGATTGTTGCGAGGTTATATTGTGATTGCATGGTGTTGATGGTGTAGATGGACTATGTGAAGGACGCAAAGCCATTGCTGAAGAAGTTGGAGAGGAACAGAATAGGCCTCAAGAGAGCTGCGTTTTATATGGCTTACGCGATATATTATGAGAAGCGTAGGAGGTTTCAGGACGCGGAGCAGATGTACCGCGTGGGAATCCAGAAGTAATCTCTTACCCGCCACGCTGTAGAGGATACTGTCGTTTGCTTCTACAGTTTGTTATTATTGTCTGAATATAAGTCTGATTGTGTAAACCTGGGTACTTAATGCAAGTGTTCAATAGCCTTGCAGAGCCTATCGAGGAGTTACACAAAGCACATGATCAGTTTATCTATCGCATGGAGTTATACCAGAAGAGGAAAGATAAAGTATGGCTCTCACTTCACCTTGGCAAATATTGTGTGTATGTACTCTTTTCTTACTATATGCATTTCATCTGCAGGAAGGAATGCCTAGCCGAGTTAAACCACTTCCTAGATGTGCAAACCAAGTTGATGGTATGTTTAGAAAAAAAAACTTTACTCAGGCTATCTAAATCAGTTTCTAGTGGAACTTACATGTCATTGGGAATATGCTGCAGGTCAAAGCAGAAATTATACAGAACTTAAGTCCAATCCAGTGCAAAAATTGGGAAGTAGTTCAAATTCTTCATTGTGCCGTCATCCTCCATTAGGTCATGCTAAAGATGGTGTACCATCCAGAGGCACCTCAGGAGATAACAAGAATTTGTCTCGTTGTAATGGTGATGACACTGTAGTTGTACGATTTGTTGGCTCTGCATTGGTTGGAAAGTCAGAAACTGAAGATGCTTGTCATCATGGCCTCGTTGAACCAACTATAAACTTGAAGGAGGCTATGGATGACATCAATAGCATGTTTCTAGAGCCAGTGGAACCCGAGACAATGCTCAAGAAACGCTCGAAGCGTGATCAACCAAAGTTTAATCAGCAGGCAAGTGCACTTCATATCTTTGTTGATGAAGAACAACTTAACAGTAGTGATTCAAACATTCTCCATGGCAAGAACACAAAGTCAGTCCATCCAAAGTTCAGTCAACAAACAAGTGCATTTGAAATATTTGTTGATGAAGATTGTCCTAATGCTACCAACCAAAATGTGGGCCAAAACAGGAAAAGTAATAAGGAAAACAATCAGCAAACAAATGGCTTTGAAATCTTTGTTGATGAAAATGAGCCTAAGGGCAATGATCAAAATGTCATGTGTCACAAGAACACTAGGTGTCCTCGACCATTACATGATTCAGCAAGGCAGCAGGGCACGGGTGACTTCCAAAAGCCATTTGTGGGAGGGTTTGCAATATTGGCGGATGATGAAGATGAACAATGTGCGAACAATGATGATGGTGTTAGGATAAATTCCAGAAGTATGCATCCTCATAATAAGCTTACTATGCTCCATGCAGAACAAGCTGATAAAGAAACAAGACATGGCGAAGGTGAGAATCCTTTAAATTTTGGACTTCGAGAAGACACAATCATTCGTAGGTTTGTGGGATCTGCTGTTGTTGATGAGCCTAAAGTGGAAAATGCATGCCACCATGGGTTAGTTGATCCAACTATCAATTTGAAGGAGGCTATGTCTGATATAAACAACATGTTTGGAAAACCACTGAACTTCCAGGATGGTAAAAAACCAAACAGGAAAACGAATGCAGTATCAGAGAGAAAAGCAGCTCCTGTTTCTGGTTTCTCCATATTAGCTGATGATGACATTAGCAAGGACCCTGCTGCTAAAGACAAATCAAGCAATTCCTGTACATTTGGATCTGAGAGTGGTCTATTTGAGCCCACTATCACTACCCGTGACGTCATGTCGGAGATAAATGATATGTTTGGAATGTCACTTGACTTCTAAGGCACTTGCTTAGAGGGAATTTAATTATTCAAAAGGTACTGTTTGTCCTGCACCTCGTCACTCTTTTCTTGAGTCTTTGTATTCTGCATTCAAGATGTGAAATGTGCTGCATATTTCGTCTAAAAAGGAAAAAATGCAATCGATATGGAATATATGTACTATCATTTGCTGATATAATAGCTTGGGATTCAGTTGAACTCTTTGGTGCATAGTTGGCGACTGGTGAATATTTCAAAAACTGATCATTCGCGTTTATCGTTCTTATGTTTGAATGTGTTTCTTGATTCGTTTTCCTTGATAAAATTGGGACGAGCGAAATGGTGACTAGCTTGGTTATTCATATCGCCTTGATATCGTGATGTTTTTGCTCTCTTACCTGAAAAATGCTTCTTGACGCAGGTGCAGAAGATGCACAGAAAATGTTACAAGATCACCCCTCTGGTGATGCAGGGTGCAGAAACCGGGAATGATACCATGCCTGTGGTGTTCTCGCTGATATCATAATTTTCCAGGATATTTTCCACAAAATGAGCTTCCAGATCTTTGTTTAGCACCAGGCCCATGAGTTTTGTACCATATGAATGCTGGTATAAGTTAAATTGTTCCCTCAGGATTTGAGGTCACAGAACATTTTGTTCTCCCCACTGTATTTTGTTCATTAGATCCTTGGCTAGCATTGGTGATGCTGCCCATTACAATGACTTTCTCTTTGTTGGAACTTGGAAGTCACTGCCAGTCCATTATCAAACTCTGTCCCCGCTTTGCTTGTGTTTTTGCTGCTTGTACTGAAGGAATTTTACAGAATAAAAAATACAGTTCCAAACGGTACCTACACTCTTACATTTGTTTTTGCGAGTACACTTATTTATGGCCATTAAGGTTTTACTTTCCATTTTTGTGCTGTTTGTTGACAACATATTGCAGGTTTCAATTGGGGAGACTGACGTGAAACAACTAGTGCACTAGCATCAAGGATCAAAGCCTACAGTAAGAAAAAAATATTTGGCATATTTAGATAGGTAATGAAACATAGATTAATTGCTAGTGCACTAGCATTGTTAATCCCTATCCAAATAAGAGTGACGCCTCTACAGGCCTAAACAGGTGCACCAAGAAGAAGCTGACGGCATATGATGAACCCTAACTGGTTTGTTCACGTTTTGGATTGGCTCAGATTCATGGCTGCCCGGTGTTGCCAGATGACCACTCTTTCGTGAGTGAATCCATGGTGATTGCTGCAGGTGCTGCGGTCTTGTCGCTTCTATGCTGAGTCAGTAGGCCACCACACCTCCATCTGGGTTCAGGTACGCACTTACATATGCAGTGTATTTAGATTCAGTTGTCACAAAGATGCATCCATCAACAACAGAGCTTAATCTCTAGAGATACAAAGAAAAAAGGGAAAGGAACGATAGGTAGGCAGTATGAATACTACTACTAGTCCAGTCCATGCATGGCTTCCTGGGTCACGAAAGCGTACATGTCCTGGCTATAAATCTCCACTGTACATACACATGCAGGGTTCCCAAATTTGCATGAATTTTACAGGAATTCAACAGGGTCCAGTGAAAAAAAAATACCGTGAATGTTTTGATTAAGATTTTCACTTTTTATGCTAGAGAAAAATCATGGTAGCTTACAGATAGTTAGAATTAAGTTTCAGGAACGTACGCACAAACGAATATGGTGGTCCAGATTTTTGGTTTATGAACACTAGGCTGCATGTAAACCAATGCTTGGCGTTGTCGAACTACATTTTTCACAATAAGAAACACGATGTTTAAAAAAATTAAAGGATGGGAGGAGGAACTGATTGGTACGGACGTACAGTATATCAGTTGCATGAAAAGATACGTATACTGTGAGATTCTTTGGTCCAGACGAACCTAGATTCAGCAAAATATTTCTAGCCTAGTAAGTGTGAATCGATCTGTAGTATTATTGGTGCCGTTCCCTTTCTGAAGGCTGCTGAAGAATCTTTCTCATTGTCCTTATGGTGTCAAGATATGATTGGTGTGGATGGTGATTGTTGTAGTTTGTCGATCGCTGTTTAGATCATTTTGTTTCTTTTCCTTTTTCATCGCTTAGGCATAGCTTTGGTCTTTTGCCTACGTGTTTATTGGTGTTTTGGCTGTGTGCATCGTAACTATGCCGAGGCCGTGTGAGAAGAATTGGGAAGCGTAGAACCCTTCGTCTGGGCCGCATTGCATTATATAGAGAGTACGCCGTGGCTTACAAGAAAGGAGGAATCGATCGAGAAAGAGAGATCGATCCTGTTCGGTTACAGGAGGTTTAACAGAAGAAGAGATAAGAGTAGATAAGATTACAAAGTTTAAAACTAGTCTCCTATCTCTATACAATATATTCTAACATTCCCCCTCAATCTGAACCGAGTGATCTCTACCAAGGTTAAGATTGTTCTTGAAGTCATTCAATCTTTCTGTGGTAAGAGGTTTTGTGAAGCCATCAGCAAGTTGATCACCAGTTGGTATAAACCGAATATCAAGTAGGTTGCGAGCTACTCTTTCTCTGACGAAGTGAAAATCAACTTCAATATGTTTGGTTCGTGCATGGAAAACATGATTAGCTGAGAGATAGGTTGCACCAATATTATCACACCATAACCTCGCAGCTTGTGGAGCCTTGATCCCAAGTTCATATAACAGAGTTTGTATCCACATTACCTCAGCTGTAGCATTAGCCAAAGCTTTATACTCAGCTTCTGTACTGGACTTAGAAACAGTGGCCTGTTTCCTTGCACCCCATGACACAAGATTTGTTCCCAGAAATACAGCAAAACCACATGTGGACCTTCTGTCATCAGCACACCCTGCCCAGTCTGCATCAGAATAAGCAGTAACAAGCAAAGACATTGACTTGGTAATCTGAAGTCCAAGGCCTTTGGAGTATTTGAGATACCTCAAAATCCTTTTTAGTGCAGTCCAGTGTGTTGTTCTAGGTGCATGCAAATATTGACAAACTTTATTGACAGAGTAAGAAATACCAGGACGTGTAAGAGATAAATACTGTAAAGCACCAACAACACTTCTGTATTTTGTTGCATCATCTGATCCAAGTGCTTCTCCACTGTCAATTGTAAGTTTTTTTGAAGTTGAAATTGGTGTACTCACGGGTTTGCAATGTTCCAATCCTACTCTCTTGAGTATATCAGTGGTGTATTTTTCTTGTGTAAGAAGTATTCCATCCTTTATCTGTTTAACTTTTATACCAAGAAAATAATGAAGATCACCTAAGTCTTTGAGGGCAAATTCCAACTTCAGATCCTTAAGCAAACAAATGGTAGCATGTGCACTTGAACTAGCAACAATTATATCATCAACATAAACGAGCACAAATATAGTGACCTTATCTTTATGATAAAAGAACAATGAGGTATCTGCTTTAGATGGTGTAAACCCAAGTTGTTGTAATTGCATGTTTAACCTGGAATACCAAGCTCTTGGGGCCTGTTTCAAACCATATAGAGCCTTATCCAACTTACAGACATAGTGTGGTGCACTTTGATCCTCATATCCTGGTGGTTGCTGCATGAACACTTCTTCCTCAAGAACACCATGAAGAAACGCGTTCTGAACATCTAGCTGGCGTAGACTCCAACCTCTGGAAACAGCATAGACAGTACAAGTCGAATGGTAGCTGACTTAATAACAGGACTAAAAGTATCTTCATAATGAATACCAAACCTCTGTTTGAAACCTTTGGCAACTTGTCTAGCCTTGTACCTGTCTATGCTTCCATCAGATTTTCTCTTTATCTTATATACCCATTTACAATCTATGACATTATGATCCTGCCTTGGTGGTACTAAATGCCATGTTTTATTTTTCATGAGTGCATCATATTCATGATCCATAGCTTCTTTCCAATCTTTATGTGCAAGAGCATCACTCAAACAAGTTGGTTCTCCAATATGACTGAGGAAAGCACGCTTAACTTTGTCATACCTGACCGTACCATCAGTGTATTCTTTTTCCTTGATAATACCTGACTGTGATCTGGTGTGCCGGCGCGGAAGTGTTAGTGATGTGTGCGTGGGCACAGAAAATCCCGGTTCAGAAACTGGCGCCGGAGATCCTGTGGCTGATGGTGATGTAGAAGCAGGCGCAGAAAATCCCGGCTCCTGATCCGAGGAGGATGCCCGTGGAGAAGCTGCAGCAGATCCTGGCGCATCCAGCGCGTGATCCAAGGAGGATCCCGGCCCCACAGGCGTGTCGCTCTCGTCGGCTGGGTCGAGGCGCGGGCTCTCGTCGTTCGGCGCGCCATGTGGAGACACGGTTCCTCCCGTGCGGGGGCAGGCGTGTGGGCTGGCTGGGTCCACCAGACGCAGCCGGTCGGCCACATCTGCCGCGGGAGGGCTGGAAGCCACCGGATGGCTGCATGCCAATCCGGCTCGGGGCGCTCAGCAGGCGCAGTCCTAACGCGCGGATCGGCACGGGATCGCGCGTCGCTGCTGTCAGGGAGATCAGCCTCGTGTTCTGTGCCAAGTCTGTCCTTTCCTGCACACGTAAAATCACAGCCTGTTCCTGCACATATATCATCAGAACCACCGTTTTGAGTGGAATTTTGCACACTGTCAGCCTTATGTAATTCACCCCCGTGATCTGAAAGAAGTGCTATCTCAGCACGAAGAAGGGCTCCGGCGTTTGGACGAAGTTTGGCAAAAGGAAAAAGGGTTTCATCAAACACAACATCCCGAGAGATATATATGCGTCCAGTTCCAACTTCTAGGCATTTATAACCTTTGTGAAGATTGCTATAACCAATAAAGACGCACTGAGTAGAACGAAACTCAAGTTTATGACGATTGTATGGACGTAGGTTAGGATAGCAAGCACACCCAAATATTTTAAGAAAGTTGTAGTCGGAGTTTGATGATAGAGGCGCTCTAATGGAGTGACATTTGCCAATAACTTTGCTAGGAAGACGATTTATGAGATATGTGGCAATGATAAAGGCTTCGTCCCAATATTTGAGAGGCATGGATGCATGAGCAAGAAGGGATAAACCAACTTCAACAATGTGACGGTGTTTCCGTTCAGCGGAGCCGTTCTGTTGATGAGCATGAGGACAAGAAACATGATGTTCAATGCCTATGCTACGGAAAAAGGAGTTGAGTTTTTCATACTCCCCTCCCCAGTCACTTTGACTGTCAAATATTTTCGATCAAAGTGTCGTTCAACAAGTTTTTGAAACTCTTGAAACACAGAGAAAACCTTAGATTTGTACTTAAGCAAATAAATCCATGTAAATTTGCTATAATCATCAATGAAACTAACATAGTATTTCTTTCTTCCAAAGGAATCTCTTGCATGTCCCCATACATCACTGAAAATAAGTTCTAAAGGAGCATGAGATATACTATTCGACTTCGGATAAGGTAGTTGGTGACTCTTGGCATATTGACAAGCTTCACAAACAGACTCACTAATTGAACTATGTGACAACAAGAGGTTGCCTTTATTGACTACTTGTTTAACGATGATCGAAGATGGATGTCCTAATCTTTGATGCCACCTTGCCAAAGAGGGCTTGATGACGGAGAAAACTTGACGACGCTTGCGACTAAGTGCTCCGGATGTGATGGGGTAGAGACCTCCAATGCATCTACCATGATGGAGTTCCCTCGTTGCCCGATCCTTGATAAAAAAGTAATGAGGGTGAGTTTCAAAGAAGACATTATTGTCATGAGCTAAACGAGACATGGATGCAAGATTTTTATCCGCTTGAGGCACATGAAGAACATCTTTGAGGACTAGATCACGTTTAAGTGTAGGGGAATTAATGAGGGCCTGACCAATGTGTTGAATATCCATACCTCCACCGCTTGCGGTGTGAATTTGATCGCCGCCATGATACTGTTCACGAAGAGCAAGTTGTTCTAGCTCGCTTGTGACGTGATCCGTGGCACCAGAGTCCACGTACCACACCCCTTCTCCTCCTTGTTTGCGCATAGGCGCAACAACATGTTTAGCATCAGGAACGAAGTTCTCATCGTAGCGATGCCAGCAGTCCATGACTTCATTGCCCGACTTCTTGCAGAGTTGGCAGCGAGGACGTGCTCGGGAAGAAGAAGAAGGGCGACGGCTGTTGTTGTTGTGGAAGCCGCCACCCTCGGCCCTGTTGTTGTAGTTGCTGCGCCGCTGCCGCCATTGTTGGAGTAGTCGGCGTTGCTGCGCCCACGGTCGCCGTTGCGCTGCCCCTGGTGACCGCACCCACGGCCGCGGCCACGAGAGACAGAGTTGGCGGAGGACTGCCGGACGTTGGCGCCGTGAAGAAGGCTGAGGCGGGTGTCGAAGCTCAAGAGCTGACTATACAGCTCCTGAACGGTGATCGGCTCCACCCGAGCGGCGAGGGCGGAGACCATAGGGTTGTAGTCCATGTCGAGGCCGGCAAGGATTTTGGACACGATCTCCGGATCGGAGAGCGCGGCGGCGGTGCAGGCGACTTCATCGATGAGGCTTTTGATTTTTCCAAGATATTCTGCCATAGACATGTTACCTTTTTGAAGATTCGTGAGCTCAATGCGCGTGTTGATTGCTTGAGCTTGGCTTTGAGCAGCAAACATGGCATGGATCGCACTCCATACTTCGGTCGGCGTCGAGAGCGTCGCGACCTGTGCGAGGATCTCGCGGGATAGGGATCCCATCAAGAATCCTTGGAGCTGTTGCTGCTGTGCGTACCAGAGGGATCGTGCAAAGTTGACTACATGTTCGTCCTTGCTGTCCTTGGTGATGGTGAGCGTGGCCGGCGGTGGCGGGCTCTGCGGGTTGAGGTGGTGTTCCATCTGTGCCCCCTTGATCTGGGGCAGCACAATGGCTTTCCAGAGTAGGAAGTTTCCCCTCGTGAGCTTCTCTTGGGGTGGTGATCCGAGCAGGGAGGTGTTGGTGGAGGTGGAGGAAGAAGAGGAGGCAAAAGCGGATGATGATGATGATGTGGTGAGCGTGCCCATGGTGCTGGCTGTCATGGTGGCGGTGGTGGTGGACATGCTGCTCGGTCGCTGCGGTAGCTAGATACGATCTATTCTTGATCTATTGAGGAAGAGGCTCTGTTACCATGTGAGAAGAATTGGGAAGCGTAGAACCCTTCGTCTGGGCCGCATTGCATTATATAGAGAGTACGCCGTGGCTTACAAGAAAGGAGGAATCGATCGAGAAAGAGAGATCGATCTTGTTCGGTTACAGGAGGTTTAAAACATAAGAAGAGATAAGAGGAGATAAGATTACAAAGTTTAAAACTACTCTCCTATCTCTATACAATATATTCTAACAGGCCGGGCATGCACTCATTGTGTTTGTATCCCCTTGTTGCTTCAGTTTGAGCCAATAAAATTCACCCTTTGTCAGAGATTGTTTCAAGGGTGGATTTGATAGGTTAGGTATGAAAGAAACAGTATAAGGTTGGTGCATGAAGAGGAGAAGATCGAGCAAAAGTTATGAAGCTTATAAATATATGCTATCCGGAGATCGAGCATGCAAATTGCAAGCAAATGGAGCCCCCAAGTCCCATACATCCCCAGCTAGACCTTGCTCCCCAGTGAATCGTGATCATGAGCTCATGACATATAATGAAGATCTTTCCCCCAAAAAAAATTTGTTATACGTAGGTTTTCTGTTATATCGTAGTAGGATACATTGTGTGTGTACTTTCGTTTTCCTAGAGCATCATGGGGTAACTGTGAGCGGGAAAAGTAACAGTCTGCTCATGTCCAAAAACCCACAGGCGAGGCGAAGAACAAGGAAGACGTGCAGTGGCAATGGTTGGCGACATCGATGTCACGGTGTGGCACCGTATGACCCAGGCCACACAGAGGCACAGGTAGAGGTAGCCTAGCCCTGCTTGCTTCTCCGACAGTAGGATACGACTGTGATGTTCCCCTGTCCAGGTGGTCCAAACTAATCAGGTACTACTCCTATAATTAACTAGTGTAAGTAGGAGCGATAATCAGTGGCCCCCCTCGCCGGATCCCCAACGCCTTGACAAGGAGGCGCCTGCGCCGATCCACGAGATGATCGACGGCGGGGGGCTAACTAGTAGCTAGGGACCGCCCGTACATATCCATGGCTATCAGTTATTATAGCGCTCCCACGATGACATGTTCAACCAAACTCCCTGTTGTTTGATGTTAAAAGAAAAGAAAAGTACAGTCAGTGGTGAGCTTAGGGCCCTCTCCTAACCTGTCAATTATCTTTGTTTTTGTTTTGGTAGTGCACTGTATTTCCTTAGACCAAATCTATCTATGACCTAGTACTAGTTAACCAACCTACTGACCTAGCTTGGGCAGAGCGGAAAACCCAAACGTGCACGTTGTTGATTCACGACGTGATAACTGGTGTCAAGTCGGCGTAGGATTTAATGGGGGCCATGGAGCTCTTTTTCGTGCAATTAACACTTTGTTCCCCCACAGGGTGGTGGTCCTCGTTGAATCACCCATCGCCAATATTTCTTGGCACGATCCAGCCGCGAGTCCTCTTCTCTCCAGCCCAGCTACATGCATCCTTTAATATAAACACGTCCTCTAATGCATCGCAAAGTGCTCTCTCCAAGAGGCATATATGCAAATCAAGTTGCTTAACGCACGTTGCTCTAAATTCATTTGGACCTGCCAAAGAAAGTGAGGGGGCGTGTGTCTAGCTGCAATCACGAAGGCGCGTCCTCCCATTTGCTCGACATCCGCAGGACCGATCCTCTTTTCCAGTTGGTGCAAGCTATACTCCCCCACAGAATTATTGCGAAACGCAGTTAATGCAAATGCATTTGAGAAGCGATCACGGCACCAGAAACCAGAAGGTTTTGCAGGGAATGCATAGCCGCCAGTGCACTAAACGCGTTTGAATGGAGGAGCGTCTTCTACAGAAGGATTAACCTCCTACCACAAAACCCTATGGTTGACGAGATTAACTTCCTACCGCAAACCCCTATGGTTGACGAGATTAACCTCCTACCGACTCTAGTGAAGGATTTGTAATCATGATTTGATAATGAAACTAGGACATGAGAGGTCCTTTGATACACAAGGGTAGAATGGGAGCGGGTGTCGCGCGCTGGCTCCATCGCAAGATGCATACAATGACATGTGCTCCCTTCATAAACTAATATGAGAGCGTTTAGACTTTAGTGATCTGAACGTAATACCATTCGAAAGTGCTATACCAAGCTCTGGGGGAGCCGGGAGGCACGTGGGAAATAAATGCCGGAAAAGCGACTCTTGTCCATGGGAACAGGGCAACGATCGAGCCCGGCGACGTGGAGCTCCCAACGCCCACGAGACGCGACATGCGAGCACGGCGTGCATCATCCGTGCGTGGCATACACATGCAGCACTAGTGCTACGCTTCAATTGTCCGATGACCCCCGCAGTAACTGATGTGAGTGGTAATGGCTGGATGCATACGCACACTCCTGTGCAGCACAGGACCTAATCAAAACTGGGATCTTGGTTGATTTTATCTTGACTAATAAAAAGGAGCCATGCATGCATGTATCATGCAGGGGTATTAGTCAAGGACTGTTTTCTCTTGACTGCTAATAATACGATACGTGTTGATTTCATCGTGATTAATAAAAAAGAGCCATGCATGCATTTGTCATACAGGGGTATTAGTCAGGAACTGTTTTCTCTTGACTTCTAATAATACGAGATGGCTGTCGCCGCAGTGAAATTAACTCGCGGAGCGCTCCGCCCCCCGCGCTCCTGCCTAGCGCCGGCGGCCACTCCGGCCCCGGCGCCCACCAAACCCCGCCGGCTTCCGCTCCGGACCCGGCGGCCACCATGGCCTCGCGGGTGTCACTCTCAGCGGGATCGTCGGACTCCTCTGCCCTCCCTTCCCTCCGGCTCCGGCGAGGCCGGCGCTGCGCTCGCTCGTCCTTGTCCCGGACATCGTGGGCACGGCGCGAGGTCCCATCGTGCGCGGCGCTTCATCTCGTCCCCCTCGCTGGCGCCTGCTGCGGCGGCCGGGGCGTGGCAGTCCCGGCCTGTGCGCCGGATGGCCAGTCCGGAGTTGCGTTCGCCACCGGCCCAGGGGAGGCGCTCGCCGCCGGGCCGCTGGCCGAACATTCTCCCCTCCTCCCGACCCCCGAGGGGCCGCATCCCGGCCGGGCTGATTGGCTGCTGCTACAACCGTGGAAGTGATAGACACATATCTGCCCAATGCACAAATCCGCCGGTGTGCGTGCGTTGCGGTGAGCACGGCCACATCTCCAGGTTCTGCACCAACCCGCGCCGACGCCCTCGGAGCCCTTCGCTGGCGGACCCTCCCCGCGCGCCCCCGGCGCTGCGCCAGCGCCCCCCCTTGCCGGGGCCGCCCCTGGTGGCCGCTCGGCCGGGACGGCAGTCGCCGCCTTCGCCGCGGCTTCCCCCTCCGCCGCCTGGGCCTCCGCCTGCCGGGGCGGTCCGTCTCGGCGTCTCGTGGAGCCAGATCGTTCGGGAGGAATCAGCGGGCAGCGTTCAAGGTCCGGGCTTTTCGGTCCCGTTTGAGCCGGCGGTGTCGCCGGTGCTCTCGCGCACGCAGGTGGAAGAGCCAGTGGACTGCGTCTTCTTGGAGTCCGGTCCGGACCTATGTGCTCTGGAAGAGGAGCTGTCCAGGGCGGTGGTGGTGACCGTGGTGGGTTCGCATCAGGCTGCAGATCTGGCCTCGGCTGCAGCTGTTTTGGTGGATGATTTCGAGCTGTTGCCCGGTGACATGTCAATCAGAGGGTACTTTCCGGAGGATTTTATCGTCATGTGCAGATCAGTTGAGCTGAGGAACAGGATGCTCAGGCGTGGCCGCGCTGGGACGCCGCTATTCGACTTGGTGCTCTCGCCATGGTCTCGCCGTTCGCGGGCAACCGGAATCACCATGCCATTCCTAGTGCAACTGGCGCTCCGTGGGGTGCCGGCGAATGCCTGGACGCGGCGGACTGCAGAGGTGTTGCTTCATGGGCTTGGTTTAGTGATTAAGGTTGCGTCTTCCACGGCGTCCCGTAATGATATTTCGGAGTTCAGGGTCTGGCTTCGGACGGACGACCCGGCGAGGATCCCTGCCAAGCGAATTCTCGTAGTGGAGGAACAGGGCGGACGCGGCCAGCAGGCCATGGCCGCGGGGAATCAGGATAATGCTCTGTGGTACCCGGTTTCTATCAGGCAGGTTGGTGATGCGATGCGGGTAGATGAGCTGGCCAAGGCGGCACCTCCACCGCCGCCCCCCTCTCTGCCTTCGGCTGATGATGATGGTTGTGGATGCCGTGGTGATGCGAACGGGGGTCCGTCGGCGCCGCCACCCAGGGCTTCGCCGAAACCTTCCTCGGCGGGCTCGGCCCCCTCGCCGCCGCAGCCGCAGCAAGGTGGTGGATTTCGAAACCGCGCGGCCAGTCAACATGACCGGGTGGAATGTACGGGCGACAAGGCTGGTGCGGCTGATTCGGCTGATGCGGCCCTGATCGTGGGTGAGGTCAGCGTGGAACGACCGTTGGTGGAGGAGCGGGCTCTGGGAGTTTCGAGGTGCATGGAGGCCCCGTCGGTGGAAAGCAGGGTGGGCTCCTCTTGTCTCCAAGGGGAGGGCCATGCGGGCTGTGGGCCAAGGCTGTTGATACGACAAAACTCTGTGGCTTCGATCAACCAACCAGAAGGGGAGTTTGTGCCGCCCGAGGCGGTGGCTGGGCGAACAATGCTGGGCCAGTCTGGGTCGCATTAGATCGGGGGGCCCGGTGGCCTGGTGGTAACAGGAGATTCGCCAGGGATCAGAGTTGGGGATTGGGAGCTGCGCCTCTCTCATGTTGAGGAAAGCCCGCAGAGGGAGACACGCGACCCGACCGAGGAGGATTTCGACAGCGACAACTGTGGTAGTTCCCTACTGGTGGATTTGTCTCACCGTTTGGATTCCGAGGAGGGACTGGTGGGGTCCGAGCGGCATGTGGATGGGACGCAGCCATGCATGCATGGAGATGGCTCCGAGGAGGGACTGGCATGGCCCGAGCTGCATGTGGATGGGACGCAGCCATGCAGGCGTGGAGATGGATGGTTTTTGGTGAGCCTTTCAGAGCATATTGACGAACCAGACCTGTTGCCTACCCCTGCTATTCCGAACCCATCTCCTCAGGATAGGGCGATACAGGTGTGTGCAGAGCTCAGGGGCAACACCATGCCCATCCTGGAACAACCAGCATCGAGGGGCCTAGAGCCGAGACAGCGGAAACCACGCTAGAAGAGGGCACCAGTGACAACTCCCAGACGTAGCGTGCGACTCGCCAAGGGAGGACGGGGATCTCGAGCTTCGAAACAGTAGGCTGTCCTGATCAAGAAATTATGCCTTGCGAACGAAGCTGACCTGATAAGCGATGACACCCTAGAAGCATACGCAAGGTTGTTCGACAAGCCGCTCATGGACTGCCATGTCAAGGCGATCTTGGCGTTGTTTGGTTGGGAGGAGTCCATCTTACCTCTTCAAGGGGAGGATGATGCGGTGGTGGAGGGCTTTTAGTCCCTAGTTGCATGGTGGATGTGGGATGCTAAAATGACATCGCAACCTCCTAAAATCCTGGTGTGGAACGTGAGAGGGCTTAACTCGCCGGCATGTAGAAATACCATCTTCCAAGTGGTAGATGCGGTCAAGGTGGATATAGTGTGTCTTCAAGAAACTAAGATGGAGGTCATTTCGGATGATATTGTACGACAAACCCTTGGCAATAGATTTGAGAATTTCTATTACGTTCCTGCGGTGGGCACTAGAGGTGGAATTTTACTTGCATGGGATCACTTGGTGGTGTCTGTCACCAATCGACACTTAACGCCGAATACCCTTACGGCACTCATCAAACAGGATGGGCTGCCTTTGTGGTGGCTTACTAGAGTTTATGGGCCACAGGGCGATGCGGAAAAGGTGAATTTCCTTAAGGAGATTCGTGATGTCCGAGACCTGCATGCAGGGCCGTGGGCAATTGTGGGTGATTTCAACTTGCTTGTTAATCCGGAGGACAAGAATAAGGCCACGTCCAATAGGCGCATGAGGGCTAGGTTCAGGGCCATGCTTAATCGGCTAGAGCTCAAAGAGTTATACCTTAATGGAAGGCACTACACGTGGAGCAATGAACGTCGACGGCCAACGATGGAGAAAATAGACCGCGTGTTCGTTACTAACTGTTGGGAAGATATATACCCAAGGAGTCTACTTACTACTCTCGGTACGCAATCTCGGACCACTGCCCGTTGCTAGTGGATTTGGATGCGGAATTCGAGGTGGGCCACCGCTTCAAATTTGAGTGCTTTTGGCCTAAAGCAGTAGGATTTTATGATACGGTGGAGCAGGCGTGGAAGTCCATTCCCTCCGTGGGCAATCCGTTCCTAGTTCTGGACAGGAAGCTGCGTACCACAGCGAAGGCCTTGCAGAGTTGGAGTGATCGTTGGATTGGCAACACCCGCCTCCAGATTGCTTTGGCAATGGAGATCATCTCAAGATTGGACGTGGCGGCTGAATCTAGAGAGCTATCCGATAAGGAACACGAACTCCGAAAATTGTTAAAAAGGAAGTTGCTTGGGTTGTGCTCCTTGGAACGAATGATCGCGAGGCAAAGATCGCGCCTGTTGCATCTTAAGGTTGGGGACGCAAACACTACCTTCTTCCAAAGTCACGCGAGACATCGACAGAGGAAGAACTCTATAACGGTCATGCAGCACAATGGGGAGACCTTCACTGGGCAGGAGAGGATTGCAGATGCGGTGGATGGCTACTTTCAGGGTTTGATGGGAACAGCAGGGGCTAGAGAGGCCACTATTAATCTGGATGTACTGGACTTACCATCTATGGATCTGTCAACGCTTGAGGCACCGTTCACGGACGAGGAAGTTTGTAAAGCAATCAAAGGCATGCCTCTGGACAAGGCACCGGGGCCCGATGGATTCACGGGCAGGTTCTATGCAACTTGCTGGCACATTGTGAGGGTGGATTTCATGAGGGCTCTTGAGCAGTTTCATAGAGAGGATATGCGGGGCATGTCTGCAATCAACAAGGCCCTGGTGACGTTGCTACCCAAGAAGAAAGGCGCTATGGACATAAAGGAGTACCGGCCGGTTAGCCTCATAAGTGGACCCATCAAAATATTTGACAAAGTTCTAGCAATTCGGCTAGCGGCGGATCTACCCAAGCTAATTGGACAACACCAAAGCGCGTTCGTTAAGGGACGCTCCCTACATGACAACTTCATGCTTGTTCAGTGCACGGCACGACGTCTACATGTGTTGAAATCCCCAACGGTCCTCCTCAAGCTCAACATCTCCAAAGCTTTTGACTCCATCAGCTGACCTTTTGTCATTGAGGTTATGAGGCGTTTTGGTTTCGGAGAAAAGTGGATTGCATGGATCTGTGGGCTGTTGGCAACCTCCTCGACAAGGATTATGGTGAATGGCATTCCGGGCAAGCCAATACTCGCATGTCAAGGCCTAAGGCAGGGTGATACCCTATCACCAATGCTATTCATACTGTGCATGGAGCCGCTAAGGGCCATGTTCTCATTCGCCATGGAGAGATGTATGTTAGCACCTTTGGCACGGAACGGTTTGCAGCAACGGGTCTCCATGTTCGAGGATGATGTGGTTGTGTTCTTCAAGCCAAATGAGCTGGAAATAAGGACGTGCCGAGAAATACTTGCGCTTTTTGGTCAGGCCTCTGGACTTGCGGTCAACATGGCAAAGAGTGTGGCCTTACCGATTAGATGCTCTCAGGTGGAGATGGATCTGGTCTCGTCTTCCCTTGGATGTGGCAATGCAAACTTCCCGTGCAAGTATCTGGGCATGCCGCTCACTATAAGAAAACCCACCGCGGCGCAACTTCAAGATCTAGTAGACAAAGTGGCTGATTGCTTGCCAATGTGGAAGCAGCCTTGCTGCCAAAAAGTAGCAGGCTGTTGCTGATCCAATCGGTACTCTGTGCCATCCCGGTGCACTCGATGCTGGCTCTAGACCTGCCAAGGAAGACTTTGGTAGCGCTAACCAAGATCTGCAGGGGCTTCCTTTGGTGTGGGAAGAAGGATGCACATGGTGGATCTTGTATGGTCGCGTGGAGCGAAGTTTGTACACCCAAATGGGCAGGAGGCTTGGGACTTTCGAATCTGTTTTGGTTGAATAAAGCACTACGGGCGCGATGGCCATGGCTTCAAAGGGTAGACAAGGAAAGGCCCTAGGCAGAGTTCACTATCATCGTGCCAACTGACTCGCAAGCCTTGGTACAAGCGGGTGCACGAGCATCGATCGGCAACGGCAGGAATACACTCTTTTGGGAAGATAGATGGATTGATGGCTTTCGGGTGGCTGAGCTGGCCCCGCGCATCTACAGCCGAGTCCCGAAGAGAGTGCGTCAAAACAAGCTGGTGGCGGAGGCGCTCGACAATAACAGTTGGGCACATGATGTTGGCACTGACCTATCTCCAGAGGCTATAGATGAGTTCCTGAATCTTTGGCCAAGGGTAGCGGAGGTGCAACTATTGGATGAGTTGGAAGACACAGTGAGGTGGATGTGGGAACAGAACGGCGAGTTCTCGGCCCGTTCGGCGTATGCGGCGAGATTCATGGGGAGAGAGGTGTCCCCAACTGCTTCGTTTTCCTAGCAGACTAAGGCGCCAAGGCGATGCCGATTTTTCTCTTGGCTGGCGCTAAGAAACAGATGCTGGACTTCGGATAGACTAGCTCGACGCGGACTATCCCACCAGGATTCATGTCCATTATGCAACCAACACGACGAAACCATGCAGCACCTGGTGATGGATTGTGTATTCGCGAGGCAGATATGGTCAAGCATGGGACGACTAACGAGGAGGGTGGACCTGGAACCGAGGCAAAACGAACAAATACAACAATGGGCGTTGAGGCAGGACGGGAACTCAACTAGTGGACGTGCTCATAAAGCCAAGTGCCTTCTTGTGATGTGGATGATCTGGAAACACAGGCATAATGTGGTCTTTAATGGCGAGAGGCCGTTCGTCCCACGAATCATTCAATGCATCCAAGATGAAGGTAGACTATGGGCAAAGGCCGGAATGTTAAAAGAAGACATGGTAGGCTTTGAAGTAGAGCCGGTAGCGCGGGGCAATATCGAGTAGTCCTTTGTAAGTTTGGGGTGGTCTCGGGCGAAGCCCGAATGTAAATAATCATGTAACTATGAACTTGTGGATTCGGGGCTTCTTCCCCTTTCTTCTTTAATGAATGATATGCACACTCACATATTCGAGAAAAAATAATACGAGATGTGGCACATTGACATTGCTGATCTTGTCCGGTTAACTGGGGTCTCTCATGTGCGGGTGCTTGCTTGTGCGTGCGGGGTCATGCGTGGGCCTTCCAACATAGTCAGGAAGATGATGATGCAGTGGGTCCAATTACTGGCGGAAGAGGATGCACTTGCGTTGCAATGGGGCCCAAATAATGAGATTCACTTGATACAGAACGTTGTGTACATTTACTCCACCAATTTGGAAAAAGGATCACCGAGAAACAAAAACATAGTACATGGGAGCCTCTGAAAGTAATTTTGTATAAGCGATGTGTTGAAAAAAATTAGCAGCATCGAGTTAATTTAATCCAGAAGAGAAACTAGACATGCTACTATGTATTCCCTATGTTTCTAAATATAACTTTTTTAGTGATTTTAATACCAATACGGGCTACATATGGGTGTATATAGACATATTTTACAGTATATATTCACTCGTTTTGCTTTGTATACGTAATTCATATTGAAATCTCTAAAAAGACTTATACTATTTTGAAATGGAGAGAATACAAAATATTAATAAATATATGTCATGGTCGGGATAACCCTAGCGTTGACATCGTTGACAACCATGGAGATTAAGTGATACATGGCAAACCGTAGGGCTGGCCCGATCCTCACAAATTGAACAAAAAGCAGGGGGGAAATTACGAGGAATCACAATGCTCTTTGGAGTCTTCACCAATATTGGCCTTGTACTCCAACCGAGTGTTCTCCCTCTGGAGGCCTTGATCTCCTCTAGGGGGGTTCCCACAAGGGGAGATACATGAGCAAAGTTCTATGTTTAGTTATGATCTTTGCTAATCCTAGAGAGGAGGTGTGAAATGAGTATATATAGGCCCTGTTGGGAAACGTAGCATGCAATTACAAAAAAAATTCTACGCTCACGCAAGATCTATCTAGGAGATGCATAGCAATGAGAGGGGGAGAGTGTCTCCACGTACCCTCGTAGACCGAAAGCGGAAGCATTTGAACGCGGTTAATGTAGTCGAACTTCTTCTGGATCCGACCGATCAAGCACCGAACGTACGTCACCTCCGAGTTCTGCACATGTTCAGCTCAATGACGTCCCTCGTCCTCTTGATCCAGCAAAGGTGTCGAGGAAGAAGATGAGTTCCGTCAGCATGACGGCGTGGTGACGGTGATGGTGAAGTGATCCGCGTAGGGCTTCGCCTAAGCACTACGGAGATATAACCGGAGGCGTAAACTGTGAAGGGGGGTGCCGCACACGGCTAACCATTGTTGGTGTGTGTGTTCTAGGTGTCGTGGTTCTAACTCTGACAGTGATGTAGGGGGGTAAGTATGGAGAGACTAGATCTCAGCTATTGGAAAGTTGTAAACACACCAAGATGTACGAGTTCAGGCCCTTCGCGGAGGAAGTAACAGCCCTACGTCTCGGTGCCCGGAGGCGGTCGATTGGATTACTGGCGTGTGAATAACTGGGGTGCGAACCCTTCATACTGAGGAGGGGGGTGGCTTATATAGAGTTCGCCGGCCCCCTCCTGCCCTCAGTAATGCAGGGTTTAAGGTACATTTAAGGTTGGGCGTTACTGGTAACGCCCCTAATAAAGTGCTATGATGACCATAAAAACTACTTAACAGCTGACCGTTTGCCTGCGGAGTGACTGTAGGTCTCCTGGCGGTCGAGTGGTTGGCTTCATGGTCGAGTGATAGCTTTCTGGTCGAGTGTCTTGAGTCCGTCGAGTGGGATACCTTTAAGTCGATTGAAAGGTGATTTCTCCTAGGGGTGTCCTAGGGTAGGACTCTTTGGTCAGGTCCGTGTCCCTACCCTAGGTACATGTCTTCATCATTAGCCCCCGAATGGATCGAGGTTAGAGTGGGGAAAGAGTTGGAGATCTTTCCGACTGGTTCTTCGGGCTACATGAGCGCCTCGTTTTGGGTCAATCGTCACGGATGACGTTGCCAACCTTTTTCAGTCGCCTTGATCCATTCCAGGCCTTTCGTCGAGTGAATTTCTTTGTTTGTGACATACCGAGCGCCGGCGCGATCGGGGTCTTCTGTTTTGACAAGTTGTTTTTGTGGCCCGCGGATGTTGCGGGATTCGGATTTTGGGAAGCGCGCGGGACGGGAGCGGCCGCAGTAATCGGAAGCGATAAAGCGGAAGCTCCTTGATCCCCGCGTCGCCTTTTTCGCCACGTACTGCGCGCGCGTCTGCTGCGGGATTTGACTGGATAGCCTGGGCCTACCAGTCAGCCACTCGAAAGCGGTCCCTTATAAATCGCCGGCTCGGGGTTTCCAAGCAGTGCGCTCTCTTCTCCTCCTTTCTTCCGCCTCTCCCCCTTCGCAAGTCCTTCCGCCACCTCCGTTCCCGCCCCAGCGCAGCAGGCCCGTGCGAGACTTCGCTGGCGACGATGACGAAGAGCAAGACCTCCGCTCTGGAGCGCGCGAAGAAGGCGGCGGCGGCGGGGAAAGGGAAGAGGTCAGCTCGGGGCGGATCTTCCTCTAGGACCGCTCTGCCCAAAGGTTGGATCCAGGGCGACTGGATGTCGTCGGTGCTCCGGCAAGAGGATCTCGACGACATGGTCGAGGGGGGAGTCATTCCCCACCAAGCTGCGCGTCTCCCGGGGGGAGAGATCGAACCTCAACCCCGCGACGGTGAGTGCGTGCTCCTAGCCACCCACATCGACCGAGGGTTTTCTCTGCCGCCCTATCCTTTTTTCCGGAGCTTCTTGAACTTCTTCGGAGCGCAGCTCCACCACTTCACTCCCAACTCCATTGTCTACCTTGCCGCTTTCATTTCCATGTGTGAGGCTTTCTTGGGTTGCCGCCCCCATTGGGGACTTTTCAAACACATCTTTACTTGCCGTTCTCAATCGGTCAAGAAGGCCAAGTCGAGTGACGAGAGGACGCAGGTGATCCAGTTGTGCGGGGGCTTGGCGATCCAGGCGAGGGGGAAGAGCTGTTTTCCATCCATTACTTTCCCGGAGTCGGTCCGTGGTTGGCAGTCAACCTGGTTCTACTGTCAGGACCAGGCGACCCTAGGACAGTCGACTGGTCTTCCTCCTTTCTCCCTCGACCGAGCTGAAAAATCCGCTTCTCTGAAAGTGACGCCGGAGGAAAGGGCCCAAGTCAAAGTGCTGGCCGGTTGAGTGGTCGAGCTTGTCCGTGAGGGTGTGACTGGGATGGACCTACTGGAGGTCTTCCTCCAGAGGCGCATCCAACCGCTCCAAGCCCGTGACCACCCGATGTGGTTGTATTCTGGTCTTGATGACACCACTCAGATCCACCCGGAGGAGGTCACCGATGAGATGCTGGAGGGGTGGCTGTCGAGCATCACGGGGAACAAAGACAACCCCCGAGGAGCCAGGAGGGTAACTCCACTCGACAACTCGTATGAAGTGGACCAGGTATGTCTTGTTCTTTGCATTCCGACTGAAAATGCTCCCGACTAAAATCTTGTTTTCTGCATTGGTCTTCTTTGAGTTGGTCGATTGACTTTCGTCTTGTCTATTGTTTTCCAGGCGACCACCGAGATGTACTCGACGCCCAACGGGGCTCAGGGGCCAACTAAGGAAGGGGAGGCGAGCGGAGGTGAGAGCGGGGACGACCAAGGCGAGTGGGAGTCCGACGGTGAAGGAGAGGGAGACGACAATGTCGACTCCAGCGAAGAGGAGGAGGAGGAGAAGGTCGAACCCCCTCGCCCAGAGGGGCGGTCCAAGCACACACACGACCCAGCGCGGGAACGTGGCAAGGCGACTGCTTCTGTTGGGCAGTCGTCGAAACGCCCTCGGACCTCTTCCCCTACGCCGACTGGGAAGGTCCCCAAGCTCCCACGCACGACGCTGTCCAAGCCGCCCAAGGCTCTACCCAAGATGAAGATAGCTGTCCCTACCATTTCTGGGTAATAATAAAACTTGTTTTCCATCGTCGACCATGGACAGATCCTTGGTCGATTCATTGAGCCGACCGACTGACTTTTGAGTTTTGCAGTGCTGCTACTTCTGAGGTCTCCGCCAAGGGTGACGACCAAGAGATGGAGGATGCTGCTACCTCCAACCCTGGTACGATTACTGACGTTCTGTATTGAGTCGACTGATCATTTACTGCAACTCTGGTCGATTGAACTTTTCCTTTGTAGCCCCTCCTCATGTTATCGACCTCCCGGATGACGACGACAACGGTCCATTGAGAGTGAGGAGGCACAAGAGGGCGTCGGCTGACAAGACCTCCCAATCCGCTCCGGCGTCCGAGGCCGTGGCTCGGGATGGTGGTGACACCGCTCGGGCCTCTGTGACCTTCGCCGTTCCCTTGGCGAGTGCGCGGCCCTCGTCGTCGACTGCGGATCCGTCTTCACTTTTTGCCGCATACCCCGTCCCTGAGGACCAAGCGGCTGCTGCAAAGGAGGCTATACGCCAGGCGGGGATCATGATGGAGCAAGTGAAGATGGCTCGGGAGGCCAGCCAAGCAGCCTATGACGCGAGTTCGGCTCTTCAGAGCAACGTCCAGGTCAGTCGACTCAACACTTGGTCTGTTATGATATGCTGTTTGAAGAGTCTCTTTTCCGAAGATCTTTTGTATCTGTACACCCACTGGGTGTGTCTGCCAATCCTTGGACGAGTGGGGGCACGCTAAGTGCACCCACTGGGTGTAGTCCCCGAGACTACGGTGGACTGCTGGCAGTCGA
Organism: Triticum urartu; assembly: GCF_056163025.1. NCBI lineage: Eukaryota > Viridiplantae > Streptophyta > Magnoliopsida > Poales > Poaceae > Triticum > Triticum urartu. The sequence goes on from NC_141877.1 coordinate 312,657,306, forward strand.
CTGTAGTCTTTTTATTGTGTTGCTGTAGGTGTATTTCTTCACTCGGTTTGGTCGGGCCAGGTCGAGTGGAACTGTATCCGGTCGACTGCGGGCAGTCGACTTTTTCTCTCTTTCTTTTTTTTTTAAAACCAGTGGGGCATGCTGAGTGCACCCACTGGGTGTAGTCCCCGAGACTACTGTCGAATGTTTTTGATTCGGCTGTGGTCTTAGAAACGTCATCATTGTCTCTGAGTTACTCGGAAGCAACTTATCTTGGACGTCTGTCGACTGATTTTTCTTTTTGCAGAAATCTTGCGAACTTGTAGCTCGCTATACTGAGTTGGAGAATCAGCAGATCCAGCTCAACCTTAACTTGCAGCTCGCTTAGGAGAATTTGAAGAAGGCGCAAGAAGAGGCAAAAGGTATGGCTGGTGAGGTTCTCCACTCTTAACAGGTGGCTTTTCTTTCCTGTCCATTCTTGATGTTGGTTCCACTCAACGCGCCGCAGATAAACTGGAGGAAGCTCTGAAGAAGAAGGATCAAGACCTTGCAGAGGCGCTGAAGGAGGCCTGGAGCAAAACGAAGCTCGTAGAAGAGAAGTTGGCTTCGGTCGGGACTCTTGAAGATGAGAACTCCAGACTGAAAGCTGCTCTTGAGACAGCTAATCGAGATGCCAGTCGACTGAAGAAGGAGAAGATGGCTCTGCACGACAAGGCGGGCGAGCTGGCGGGGAAGGCAAAAGATCTGGAGGCTTATCTCGATGGGCTCGCCAAGAAGCTGTTCGTCATGCTCGAAGGTAATTATTCCAATCTGACTCTCTTGTAATTGCCGAGCCCGCGTACGGCCACTGTCTTATTCTTGAATTGTGTTTGCAGAATTCTGCCAGAACTTCGAAGAGGAAACCGGTCGAGTGGAGCCAAGCTTGGATCCCGCCAATTCTCTCGTGAAGGACGAGGCTGCCATGAACGTGCTCCGACTGGAGTCTCGTGTTACCAGCGTCGTTGATTATCTGGCTCGGCTGAAAGTTGCAATGTCGATACATCACTCTGGCCTGGGACGACGCTTCAGAACGACCTCGAGTCTCTGATGGCTCGACTTAACGAAGTCCCAGGTCGAGTGGCGGAATGGAAGAAATCTTCTGCTAGATGTGGTGCTGATGTCGCTCTGTCTCTGGTCCGTGTCCATTGCAAGGAGGCGCGAGAAGAAAAGCTGGCGGCCATCCAAGTTGCAAATACCAGGAAGCACAGCTTTCAAGACTTCATGGAGACTTTCATCGCCGCTGCCACCCGTATCGCTGACGGGATCGACTTGGATGAGTTCGTCGCCCCTTCCAGTCCTCCTCCTGAGGAGTGAAAAACTTTAAATTTACCTTGGAATGCCGAGTGGATTTGTAACCGTTAAACTCTGCCTTAAATTTGCCTCGGGATGCCGAGTGGACTTGTAACAGTTAAACTTTGCCGAGCCGAGGGCTCGAGTACTTAGAGGTCTGGGACCTTTTAGGCTTTATCCGAAATTGATTTCTCGTTGGGCATCTTCATGGTTTGATTCGTCGAGTGGAACTTGATCTTCACTCGGAATGACCTTGTATTTGCGGCGCAATTCCGAAGGGGGAGTTAGCAGTCGACTCGCGGATTGGGTCGAGTCTTGTACTTAGGCGAGCACTGGGCTGTAGCTAAGCCTCCAAGTGAGAGGTTTACTCTCCACTCGGTAGGATTTTTAAACACTTGGGCAAGCACTGGGCTGCAGCTAAGCCCCCGAGTGGGAGGTTTGCTCTCCACTCGGTAGGATTTTTTCGACACTTAGGCGAGCACTGGGCTGCAGCTAAGCCCCCGAGTGGGAGGTTTGCTCTCCACTCGGTAGGATTTTTTCAAACTTAGGCAAGTGCCGGACTGCAGCTAAGTCTCTAAGTGAGAGAACTTAGGCGAGTGCTGGACTGCAGCTAAGCCCCCGAGTGGGAGGATCGCTCTCCACTCGGTAGGATTTTTTCAAACTTAGGCGAGTGCCGGACCGCAGCTAAGTCTCTAAGTGAGAGAACTTAGGCGAGTGCTGGACTGCAGCTAAGCCCCCGAGTGGGAGGATCGCTCTCCACTCGGTAGGGTTTTTAAACACTTAGGCGAGCACTGGGCTGCAGCTAAGCCCCCGAGTGGGAGGTTTGCTCTTCACTCGGTAGGATTTTTTCAATACTTAGGCGAGCACTGGACTGCAGCTAAGTCTCTAGGTGAGAGAACTTAGGCGAGTGCTGGACTGCAGCTAAGCCCCCGAGTGGGAGGATCGCTCTCCACTCGGTAGGATTTTTTTCAAACTTAGGCGAGTGCCGGACCGCAGTTAAGTCTCTAAGTGAGAGAACTTAGGCGAGTGCTGGACTGCAGCTAAGCCCCCGAGTGGGAGGATCGCTCTCCACTCGGTAGGATTTTTTCAAACTTAGGCGAGTGCCGGACTGCAGCTAAGTCTCTAAGTGAGAGAGCTTAGGCGAGTGCTGGACTGCAGCTAAGCCCCCGAGTGGGAGGATCGCTCTCCACTCGGTAGGGTTTTTAAACACTTAGGCGAGCACTGGGCTGCAGCTAAGCCCCCGAGTGGGAGGTTTGCTCTCCACTCGGTAGGATTTTTTCAAACTTAGGCGAAACGGATTCGCAGCTAAGTCACCCACTGGGGGATTTCATATGTAAACAAAAGTGACAACAATTAATGGAACACTCTTGCCTTTGATAAAAACGAACTGCAGGAATTTTTCTTATTACGTCTCGTCCAAGGGAGAGCTCAAGTGTAAAAGGGGCGGAGTAGTTCCGCATTCCAAGCTCGTGGCTCGTCGATCTGGCGATCAACATTGTAGAGGTGATACGCTCCATTGTGGAGGACTCTGGTGATGATGAAGGGGCCTTCCCAAGTAGGAGCAAGCTTGTGTGGCTTCTGTTGATCCACTCGGAGGACCAAATCTCCTTCTTGGAAGGCTCGACTCTTCACATTCCGGGCGTGGAATAGACGCAAGTCTTGCTGATAAATGGTCGATCTGACCATGGCCATCTCCCTCTCTTCTTCTAGGAGGTCGACTGCGTCTTGCCGGGCCTGTTCTGCTTCATCTTCGGTGTAAAGCTCGACTCGGGGCGCGTTGTGAAGAAGATCACTTGGCAGAACCGCTTCGGCTCCATAAACCAGAAAGAATGGAGTTCTTCCAGTCGACCGGTTAGGGGTGGTCCTCAATCCCCACAGAACTGACGGAAGCTCATCGACCCAAGCACCTGCCGCGTGCTTGAGATCACGCATCAGTCGAGGCTTTAGTCCTTTGAGAATCAGACCATTTGCTCTTTCAGCTTGTCCATTCGACTGGGGATGGGCGACCGATGCGTAGTCGACTCGAGTGCCTTGAGAGGCGCAAAAAGCTCTGAACTTGTCCGAATCGAAGTTTAACCCATTGTCAGTGATGATGCTATGCGGGACTCCATATCTGAATGTTAGCCCTCTAACGAAACTGATAGCAGTGCATGCATCAAGATTCTTGATAGGCTTAGCTTCAATCCATTTGGTAAACTTGTCGACTGCCACAAGCACATGAGTGAAACCACTTCTGCCTGTTCTCAGTGGACCAACCATGTCTAGTCCCCAAACAGCAAAGGGCCAGATGAGTGGAATGGTCTTCAGGGCTGATGCAGGCTTGTGTGACATGTTGGAGTAGAACTGGCACCCTCCACACTTGTCGACTATCTCTTTTGCCATCTCATTTGCTCTAGGGCAGTAAAATCCCGCTCGGTATGCTTTAGCCACAATGGTCCGAGAGGACGCATGGTGGCCACAGGTCCCCGAGTGGATATCATCAAGGATTATCCGACCTTCTTCTGGTGTTATGCACTTCTGACCGATTCCAGTCGCGCTTTCTCTATACAACTGCCCCTTTATGACTGTGAAGGCCTTGGATCGGCAGACGATCTGTCGAGCCTCTTCCTCGTCCTCTGGGAGCTCTTTCCTTAGGATATACGCGATGTACGGTATCGTCCAGTCGGGAGTAATTGCCAAGACTTCCATGATTAGGTCAACCACAGTAGGAACTTCGACTTCAGTCGGATCTGTGGCACTTTTCGGTTGTGGGGCTTCTTCTGTGAAAGGATCCTCCTGGACTGACGGCGAGCGGATGGGCTCCAAAAACACATTGCTGGGAATGGCTTCTCTCTTGGAGCCTATCTTTGCCAGATCATCAGCTGCCTGATTTTTCAGTCGGGGGATGTGATGAAGCTCTAACCCCTCGAATTTCTTTTCTAGCTTTCTCACTGCATTGCAATAACCAGTCATAGCCGGACTTCTGACGTCCCACTCCTTCATCACCTGATTAACCACCAAATCTGAGTCGCCATAGACCATGACGCACGGACGCCGAGTGAAATGGCCATGCGCAACCCATACAAAAGTGCTTCATACTCTGCTTCATTATTGGAGGAATCGAAGTGAATCTGGAGAACATATCTGAGCTTATCTCCTCGGGGGGAGACTAGAACTACCCCAGCACCGGAACCATTCAGCATCTTAAATCCATCAAAAAACATGGTCCAGTGCTCCAAGTGAACTTGAGTCGGAAGTTTCTGTTCAATCCACTCGGCGATGAAATCTGCGATTGCTTGGGACTTGATAGCCTTCTTTGCTTCAAACTTGATATCTAAGGGAAGGAGTTCAATCGCCCACTTGGCCACTCGACCAGTTGCATCTCTGTTGTGCAGAATCTCTGAAAGTGGGGCGTCGCTGACGACTGTAATGGAGTGGTCAGAGAAGTAATGTGCAACCTTCTTCGTGGTCATGTAAATCCCATATACAAGCTTCTGGTAGTGAGGGTATCTTTGTTTTGAAGGGGTCAAAACTTCAGACAGATAATAGACTGGGCGCTGAACTCTGAAGGCCTTTCCTTCTTCTTCCCGCTCGACCGTAAGTACTATACTGACAACTTGTCCTGTGGCTGCAATATAAAGTAGCAGAGGCTCTTTGCTGATTGAGGCAGCAAGCACCGGCTGGGTGGTGAGCAGAGCTTTGAGCTCTGCAAATGCTGCGTCAGCTTCTGGAGTCCACTCGAACTTGTCAGACTTCTTCATCAGTCGGTAAAGAGGCAACGCCTTTTCACCGAGACGAGAAATGAATCGACTTAGAGCGGCCAAGCAGCCTGTAAGCATTTGGACATCGTGCACGCGTACAGGACGCTTCATCCGGAGTATGGTGCCAACCTTTTCAGGATTGGCGTCGATCCCCCGTTCGAAAACGAGAAAACCGAGTAACTTTCCACCTGGAACTCCGAACGTGCACTTTGATGGATTGAGCTTGATATCATACCTCCTGAGGTTGGCAAAAGTTTCAGCAAGGTCAGCCCGCAGGTCGGAACCTTTCCGTGACTTGACCACAATATCATCCATGTATGCCTCCACATTCCGACTGATTTGAGTGAGTAGACACTTCTGAATCATTCTCATGAACGTGGCTCCGGCGTTCTTGAGGCCGAACGGCATGGTGACGTAACAGAAGCATCCGAATGGAGTGATGAAAGTCGTTTTGATCTCGTCGGGTCCATACAGACGGATCTGATGGTACCCTGAATAAGCATCTAGAAAAGACAAACGCTCACATCCCGCGGTCGAGTCCACTATCTGGTCGATGCGGGGGAGAGGGAAATGATCTTTCGGGCAGGCCTGATTGATATGTTTGAAATCAATGCACATGCGAAGTGACTTGTCCTTCTTGGGGACCATGACGACATTGGCGAGCCACTCGGAGTGGTAAATCTCTCGGATGAACTCCGCTGCTAAAAGCCGAGCCACCTCCTCGCCAATGGCTTTCCTCTTCTGGACGGCGGACCGTCGAAGATGTTCCTTCATAGGCTTGAACTTTGGGTCGACTCGTAGACGGTGCTCAGCCAGCCCCCTGGGAACTCCAGGCATGTCAGAAGGCTTCCATGCGAAGACGTCCCAGTTCTCACGGAGGAACTGGATGAGCGCTTCTTCCTATTTGGAGTCGAGCGTCGTCGAGATGTGAGTCGGAGCAGCGTCGGGGTCGGTCGGGTGAATGTGAGCTGTCTTTGTTTCACCGGACGACTGAAAAGCTGACTCTGAAGCAGGCTTCTTGGCCCGTAGCAATTCACTCGGATCGGCAGTCTTTTGGTACTCTTGCAGCTCGACCACTGCCATCTGAGCATCTGCAATCTTTGAGCCTTTCTGAAAGCACTCTTCTGCCTTCTTCCGATTGCCTGTAACAGTGATTACCCCTTTAGGGCCAGGCATCTTCAGTTTGAGGTACACGTAACATGGTCGAGCCATGAAGCGTGCATAAGCTGGCCTGCCCAAAATGGCATGATAAGCACTTTGGAAGTCCACAACCTCGAATGTCAACTTTTCCTTGCGGTAATTCTTTGAATCACCGAAAACCACATCAAGAGCAATCTGGCCGAGTGATTCGGCTTTCTTGCCAGGAATGACTCCGTGGAAGCTCATGTTACTGGTACTTAGTCTGGACATCGGAATGCCCATTCCTTTCAAAGTTTTGGCGTACAGTATGTTCAGGCCACTGCCACCATCCATCAAGACTTTGGTCAGTCGAGTGCCTTCGACAATTGGATCGACCACCAACGCTTGCCTCCCAGGGGTGGCAATGTGCGTAGGGTGATCAGACTGGTCGAACGTGATGGCAGTCTGAGACCACTTCAGATAACTGGGTGTTGCCGGAGCAACCATATTCACCTCACGGTTGATGACTTTCAGTCGACTTTTGCTTTCGACATCAGCAAAAATCATCAGGGTGGAATTGATTTGGGGGTATCCGTCGTCGCTATCTTCCTTGTCCTCGACTCTGTCTGACTCTTTTTCCTTATCCTTGGACTGTTTGCCTTGAAACTGCTGGATTAGGAGCCGGCACTGTCGAGTGGTATGCTTTGGGTAAATAAAATTACCCTCTTCATCTTTCTTGGTGTGGATGTGACACGGCAGGTCCAAAACATTGTTTCCATCCTGATCCTTGACTTTCTTGGGCTTCCAGGTGCCCTTGGGTTTTCCCTTGAAGTTTCCCTGGGCTACGGCCAGGGCCTCCCTAGGAGCGGCTGGCTCGGCCTTCCGCTTCTGTTTCCGACTGGAATTTCCTCCGGTTTCTTGGGCGACTGCCTTGTGCTTGCCACTCCGAAGTCGGTCCTCGTCTTCACCATTAGCGTACTTGGTGGCAATCTCCATCATCCGATTCAGAGACATCTCTCCAGTTCGACCGAACTTCAGATTCAACTCTCTGTATTTAACGCCTTCCTTGAAGGCACAAACTGCTTGATGGTCTGGCACATTCTCAACCGAGTGATGCAGTGTGATCCACCTCTGGATGTATTCCCTCAGGGTTTCATTCGGCTTCTGCACGCAAGACCGCAACTCTGTAAGGCCTGTAGGTCGCTTGCATGTTCCTTCAAAGGTTGTGATAAACACTCGGGAGAGATCCTCCCAAGTGTAAATGCTGCTGGGTGCCAACTGATTTAGCCACGCTCTGGCTGAGCCCTCTAGTATGAGAGGTAAATGCTTCATGGCCACCTCATCATTGCCACCGCCAATCTGTACCGCCACTCGGTAATCTTCGAGCCAAGTGTCAGGCTTAGATTCACCGGTGAACTTGCTGATTCCAGTCGCCAGCCTGAAATTGGGAGGAATCACTGCGGCTCTGATGGCTCGACTGAAACACTCTGGCCCTGAAGCATGTACTCTGCTGCTGGCGGGCGCATCTCTGTTCTGGCCTTCCCGATGAGCCCTGTTCCTGTCAACCAAGCCTTGAACGAGGACAGATCTCGCGTCAAAGCCTGGGTCCCTGGGGTCGACGGGAACCCTCTGCCCAACGCTATGAGGGCGCCTGTCATCTCGATGTCGAGGCGCATATGACCCACTCCTCGGGGGAGGGGTTGGCACTCGACGTCGATCATCACGATCGGATCGGTGATCATACTGCTCGTTCCTTCTGTACTGATCATGCCGGTCGCCACGTCCCTCACGCCTCGGGGGCGACCGCGGGCTGTGAGCCGACTGGACTGTATCGGTTGCAACGGATCGACTGTGGATCCTGTTCCGTGACTGAGAAACAGCGGAATTCTGGTTTCCCGCCGCCCGGAGCAACGCTCTGATCTGTAACAAGCCCCTGCCAGCCTCCGACTGGGAGGGCTGAATTGATTCTGCTATACGGGCCGCAGCGGCCAAATTCTGAACTGGGGTTCGATATACCTGCGTCGGCGGGAAGAGCTGGCGTCGACTGGACTCGGGAGCGCGCTGACGCGCTCGCTCGTCGAGTGCTCGCTGGAGATTCTCCAGTCGAGTGCGCTCGGCCAAATTAGCCAAACGCGCGTCCTCCAAGGCCCGGGCCTCGGGGGATTCTCCGACGATAGGGGTGCGGAGGGCGTCCATGTTCCGGCGGCGAAGCTCCTCTCGCTGTGATGACGTGAGAGGTTCGGGGAGATACTCATCGTGGGGATGCGACAGGCCGCCCCCGCCCGCGCCCCCATCAGCGCGAGGGAAACCGGGAGGACTGTGTGTTCCATCGACCGCCAGGATCTCAGCCGCTGGGTCGCTGCTGTCGCACTCGGATGCGGTCTCCGCGGAGCCAGTCGAATAGGCCGCAGAGGGATTCGTCGGGCTCGATTGCCGCGACATGCGGGGTGGCCGACTGGCGAGCCACGGCATGCCTCACCCACCTCTGAAGTCTCGACCGACCGGAGCGCTTGCGCCGGTGGGAGACAGAGCGGGGAGGCGATACGGGGGCCGACCGATACTGGGTCGACGGCTGCCGCAGGAGGACGCCACGAACTAATGCGCGGAAATGCGTCGCACCGCGGACGGGGAGCGCGTCGACGTCGAGTGGCGCCTCTTGAAGCCAGGCGGAGTTTTCGGCGATGAACGTGAGCGCGCCGAGACGGATGTCGCGGCCCTCCGCCAAAACTCCGCACGAAACTATGATCAAAGGGATCGGAAAAATCGCAACTTCTCCAATCAGACGCTAAGATTCTTGCCCCACGGTGGGCGCCAATTGTCGTGGTTCTAACTCTGACAGTGATGTAGGGGGGGTAAGTATGGAGAGACTAGATCTCAGCTATTGGGAAGTTGTAAACACACCAAGATGTACGAGTTCAGGCCCTTCGCGGAGGAAGTAACAGCCCTACGTCTCGGTGCCCGGAGGCGGTCGATTGGATTACTGGCGTGTGAATAACTGGGGTGCGAACCCTTCATACTGAGGAGGGGGGTGGCTTATATAGAGTTCGCCGGCCCCCTCCTGCCCTCAGTAATGCAGGGTTTAAGGTACATTTAAGGTTGGGCGTTACTGGTAACGCCCCTAATAAAGTGCTATGATGACCATAAAAACTACTTAACAGCTGACCGTTTGCCTGCGGAGTGACTGTAGGTCTCCTGGCGGTCGAGTGGTTGGCTTCATGGTCGAGTGATAGCTTTCTGGTCGAGTGTCTTGAGTCCGTCGAGTGGGATACCTTTAAGTCGATTGAAAGGTGACTTCTCCTAGGGGTGTCCTAGGGTAGGACTCTTTGGTCAGGTCCGTGTCCCTACCCTAGGTACATGTCTTCATCACTAGGCGCCCCCTCCCCACATATATATAGTGGGAGGGGAGGGGAATAGCCTTGGGGCACCCCAAGTAGGAGTAATCCTACTTGGAGGCCTATTCCACCCCCCCACCATATTTGCCGGAAGGGAAAAGGAAGAGAGGGGAGAGGAAAGGAAGGGGGACGCTGACTCCCCCCTTTCCTTCTCGCACTTGGCCGGCGGCCTAGGAGGGGTGCGCTAGCCCCTTGTGGGCTGGTGTGCCCCTTCCCCTCTGGCCCATGTGGCCCATTAACCTCCCGGGGTGTCCGGTAACCCCTCCGGTACTTCGATAAATATCCGATACACTCTGGAACACTTCTAGTGTCCGAATACTATCGTCCTATATGTCAATCTTTATCTCTCGACCATTTCGAGACTCCTCATCATGTCTGTGATCTCATCCGGGACTCCGAACAACATTCGGTCACCAAATCACATAACTCATATAATACTAAATCATCATCAAACGTTAACCGTGCGGACCCTACGGGTTCGAGAACTACGTAGACATGATTGAGACACCTCTCCGTTCAATAACCAACAGTGGAACCTGGATGCGCATATTGGTTCCTACATATTCTACGAAGATCTTTATTGGTCTAACTGTTATGACAACATACGTTATTCCCGTTGTCCATCGGTATGTTACTTGCCCGAGATTCGGTCGTCGATATCTTCATACCTAGTTTAATCTCGTTACTGGCAAGTCTCTTTACTCGTTCTGTAATACATCACCTCGTGACCAACTCCTTAGTCGTTTGCTTGCAAGCTTATGATGTGTATTACCGAGAGGGCCCAGAGATACCTCTTCGATACTCGGAGTGACAAATCTTAATATCGATCTATGCCAACCCAACAAACATCTTTGGAGATACATGTAGAGCATCTTTATAATCACCCAGTTATGTTGTGACGTTTGATAGCACACAAGGCATTCCTCTGGTATCCGGGAGTTGCATAATCTCATAGTCGAAGGAATATGTATTTGACATGAAGAAAGCAATAGCAATAAAAAAAATGATCAATATGCTATGCTAACAGATGGGTCTTGTCCATCACATCATTCTCCTAATTATGTGATCTTGTTCATCAAATGACAACACATGTCTATGGTTAGAAAACTTAACCATGTTTGATTAACGAGCTAGTCTAGTAGAGGCTTACTAGGGACACAGTGTTTTGTCTATGTATCCACACATGTATCAAGTTTCCGGTTAATATAATTCTAGCATGAATAATAAACATTTATCATGATATAAGGAAATATAAAATAACAACTTTATTATTGCCGCTAGGGCATATTTCCTTCAGTCTCCCACTTGCACTAGAGTCAATAATCTAGTTCACATCGCCATGTGATTTAACACCAATAGTTAACATCTTTATGTGATTAACACCCATAGTTCACATCGCTATGTGACCAACACCCAAAGGGTTTACTAGAGTCAATAATCTAGTTCACATCGCTATGTGATTAACACCCAAAGAGTACTAAGGTGTGATCATGTTTTGCTTGTGAGAGAAGTTTAGTCAACGGGTCTGCCACATTCAGTTCCGTATGTATTTTGTAAATTTCTATGTCTACAATGTTCTACATGGAGCTACACTAGCTAATTGCTCCCACGTTCAATACGTATCTAGATTGAGACTTAGAGTCATCTAGATCAGTGTCAAAGCTTGCATCGACATAATTCTTTGTGACGAACTCTTTATCACCTCCATAACTGAGAAACATTTCCTTAGTCCTCTTTAAGGTAACTAAGGATAATTTTGACCGCTGTCCAGTGATCTAGTCCTGGATCACTATTGTACCCCCTTGCCAAACTCATGGGAAGGTACATAACATGTTTGGTACACAACATGACATACTTTATAGAACCTGTGGCTGAGGCATAGGGAATGACTTTCATTCTCTCTTTATCTTCTGCCGTGGATGGGTTTTGAGTCTTTACTCAACTTTACACCTTACAATACAGGCAAGAAGTCCTTCTTTGACTGATCCACCTTGAACTCCTCCAAAATCTTGTCAAGGTATGTACTCATTGAAAGTCTTATCAAGCGTCTTGATTTATCTCTATAGATCTTGATGCCCAATATGTAAGCAGTTTCACTAAGGTCTTACATTGAAAAATTCTTATTCAAATATGCTTTTATGCTATCCAGAAATTCTACATCATTTCCATTCAACAATATGTCATCGACATATAATATCAGAAATGCTATAGAGCTCCCACTCACTCTCTTGTAAATACAGGCTTCACCATAAGTCTATATAAAACAATATGTTTTGATCACCTTATCAAAGCGTATATTCCAACTCCGAGATGCTTGCACCAGTCCATAGATGGATCGTTGGAGTTTCCACACTTTGTTAGCACCTTTAGGATCGACAAAACCTTTCGGTTGCATCATATACAACTCTTCTTTAAGAAATCCATTAAGAAATGCAGTCTTGACATCCATTTGCCAGATTTTATAAAATATGGCAATTGCTAACATGATGTGGACAGACTTAAGCATCGCTACAAGTGAGAAAAAACTCATCGTAGTCAACACCTTGAACTTGTAGAAAACCTTTTGCGATAAGTCGAGCTTTATAGATAGTAACACTACAATCACTGTCCGTCTTCCTCTTGAAGATCCATTTATTTTCAATGGCTCGCTGATCATCGGGCAAGTCCACCAAAGTCCACACTTTGTTCTTATACATGGATCCTATCTTAGATTTCATGGCCTCAAGCCATTTATCGAAATCTGGGTTTATCAAAGCTTCTTCATAGTTCATAGATTCGTCATGGTCAAGTAACATGACTTTCAGAACAAGATTACTGTACCACTCTGGTGCGGATCGTGCTCTGGTTGACCTACGAGGTTCAGTAGTAACTTGATCCGAAGTTTCATGATCATTATCATTAGCTTCCTCTCTACTTGGTGTAGGCATCACGGGAACGGTTTTCTATGATGAGCTACTTTCCAATTCGAGAGAAGGTACAATTACCTCATCAAGTTCTACTTCCCTCCCACTCACTTCTTTCGAGAGAAACTCCTTCTCTAGAAAGTTTCCATTCTTGGCAACAAATATCTTGCCTTCGGATTTGTGGTAGAAGGTGTACCCAATAGTCTCCTTAGGGTGTCCTATGAAGACACACTTCTCAGATTTGGGTTCGAGTTTATCAGGCTGAAGCCTTTTGACATAAATGTCACAACCCCAAATTTTAAGAAACGACAACTTGGGTTTCTTGCCAAACCATAGTTGATATGGTGTCATCTCAACGGATTTAGACGGTGCCCTATTTAACGTGAATTTGATACGTCTCCAACGTATCTATAATTTTTGATTGTTTCATGCTATTATATTATCTGTTTTGGATGTTTTATATGCATTAATATGCTATTTTATATGATTTTTGGGACTAACCTATTAACCTAGAGCCCGGTGCCAGTTCCAGTTTTTTTTCCTTGTTTTAGAGTTTCGCAGAAAAGGAAGACCAAACGGTGTCCAAACGGAATAAAACTTTTGCGATGATTTTTCTTGGACCTGAAGACACCTAGGAGACTTGGAGTGCAAGTCAAAAGAGCCACGAGGCGGCCACAAGGGTGGAGGGCGCGCCCAGGGGCAGGGCGCACCCCCAACCTTATGGGCCCCTCTGACCCCCTGACCTAGATCTTCCTCCTATATATTCTCAAATACCCCGAAAACTTCTAGGGGAGCCATGAAACCACTTTTCCACCGCCGCAACCTTCTATACCCATGAGATCCTATCTAGGGGCCTTTTCTGGCATCCTGCCAGAGGGGGATTCGATCACGGAGGGCTTCGACATCAACACCATTGCCTCTCCGATGAAGCGTGAGTAGTTTACCACAGACCAACAAGTCCATACCTAGTAGCTAGATGGCTTCTTCTCTCTCTTTGATTCTCAATACCATGTTCTCCTCGATGTTCTTGGAGATCTATTCGATGTAATACTCTTTTGCGGTGTGTTTGCCGAGATTCGATGAATTGTGGATTTATGATCAGCTTATCTATGAATATTATTTGAATCTCCTCTGAATTCTTATATGCATGATTTGATATCTTTGCAAGTCTCTTCGAATTATCGGTTTGGTTTGGCCAACTAGATTGGTTTTTCTTGCAATGGGAGAAGTGCTTAGCTTCGGGTTCAATCTTGCGGTGTCCTTTCCCAGTGACAGTAGGGGCAGCAAAGGCACGTATTGTATTGTTGCCATAGAGGATAAAACGATGGGGTTTTCATCATATTGCTTGAGTTAATCCCGCTACATCATGTCATCTTGCTTAATGCGTTACTCTGTTCTTATGAACTTAATACTCTAGATGCAGGCATGAGTCGGTCGATGTGTGGAGTAATAGTAGTAGATGTAGAATCGTTTTGGTCTACTTGACACGGACGTGATGCCTATATTCATGATCATTGCCTTAGATATCGTCATAACTTTGCGCTTTTCTATCAATTGCTCGGCAGTAATTTGTTCACCCACCGTAATAATTTCTATCTTGAAAGAAGCCTCTAGTGAAACCTATGGCCCGCGGGTCTATTTTCCATCATATAATTTTCCGATCTATAATTCTAGTTTCTGATTTACTTTCTTTGCAATCTTTTACTTTCCGTTCCATAAACCAAAAATATTACTTTATCGTTTATCCATCTATATCAGATCTCACTTTGCAAATAACCGTGAAGGGATTGACAACCCCTTATCGCGTTGGGTGCAAGTTGGTGTTTGTTTGTGCAGGTATTTGGTGGCTTGTTGCGTTGTCTCCTACTAGATTGATACCTTGGTTCTCAAAACTGAGGGAAATACTTACTCTACTTTGTTGCATCACCATTTCCTCTTCAAGGGAAAAACCAACGTAAGCTCAAGAGGTAGCAGAATACAGCTGTCTCTAATGCATAACCCCAAAATGATAAAGGCAAATCGGTAAGAGACATCATAGAACACACCATATCCAATAGAGTACGGCTACGACATTCAGACACACCATTACGCCGTGGTGTTCCAGGTGGCGTGAGTTGTGAAACTATTCCACATTGTTTGAAATGAAGGCCAAACTCGTAAATCAAATATTCGCCTCCGCGATCAGATCGTAGAAACTTTATTTTCTTGTTACGATGATTCTTCACTTCACTCTGAAATTCTTTGAACTTTTCAAATATTTCAGACTTGTGTTTCATCAAGTAGATATACCCATATCTTCTCAAATCATCTGCGAAGGTCAGAAAATAACGATACCTGCCGCGAGCTTCAACATTCATCGGACTGCATACATCGGTATGTATTAATTCCAATAAATCATTAGCTCGCCCCATTGTTCCGTAGAATAGAGTTTTAGTCATCTTGCCCATGAGGCATGGTTCGCAACTAACAAATGATCCATAGTCAAGTGATTCGAAAAATCCATCCGTATGGAGTTTCTTCATGTGCTTTACACCAATATGACCTAAACGGCAATGCCAAAAATATGTTGCACTATCATTATTAACTTTGCATCTTTTGTCATCAATATTATGCATATGTGTATCACTACGATCGAGATTCAATAAACCATTTATATTGGGTGTATGACCATAGAAGGTTTTATTCATGTAAACAGAACAACAATTATTCTCTGACTTAAATGAATAACCGTATTGCAATAAACATGATCCAATCATATTCATGCTCAATGCAAACACCAAATAACATTTATTTAGGTCCAACACTAATCTCGAAGGTAGAGGGAGTGTGCGATGGTGATCTTATCAACCTTGGAATCACTTCCAACCCACATCATCACCTCACCCTTAATTAGTCTTGTTCATTTTGCCACTCCTATTTTGAGTTACTAATCTTAGCAATTGAACCGGTATCAAATACCCTGGGGTTAATATGAACACTAGTAAAGTACAAATTAATAACATGTATATCAAATATATCTTTGTTCACTTTGCCATCCTTCTTATCCACCAAGTATTTGGGGCAGTAGCGCTTCTAGCGACTATTTCCTTTGCAGTAGAACCACTCAGTTTCAGGCTTGGGTCTAGCTTTGGGCTTCTTCATGGGAATGACAACTTGCTTGCCATTCTTCTTGAAGTTCCCTTTCTTTCCTTTGCCCTTTTTCTTGAAACTAGTGGTCTTGTTAACCATCAACACTTCATGCTCTTTCTTGATTTCTACCTTCGCCAATTTCAGCATCGTGAAGAGCTCGGGAATCATTTTCGTCACCCCTTGCATTTTATAGTTCATCACGAAGTTCTAGTAGCTTGGTGATAGTGAATAGAGAACTCTGTCAATCACTATCTTATCTGGAATATTAACTCCCACTTGATTCAAGTGATTGTAGTATCCAGACATTCTAAGCACATGCTCACTAGCTGAGCTATTCTCCTCCATTTTGTAGGCAAAGTACTTGTCAGAGGTCTCATACCTCTCGACACGGGCATGAGTCTGAAATACCAATTTCAGCTCTTGGAACATCTCATATGCTTTGTGACGTTCAAAATGTTTTTCAAGTCCCGGTTCTAAACTGTAAAGCATGGTGCACTAAACTATCAAGTAGTCATCATATCGAGCTTGCCAAACATTCATAACGTCTGCATCTGCTCCCGCAATAGGTCTGTCACCTAGCGGTGCATCAAGGGCATAATTCTTCTATGCAACAATGAGGATAATCCTTAGATCACGGACCCAGTCCGCATCATTGCTACTACCATCTTTCAACTTAGCTTTCTCTAGGAACGCATTAAAATTCAAGGGAACGGTAGCACGGGCCATTGATCTACAACATAGATATGCAAAAACTATTAGGACTAAGTTCGTGATAAATTATGTTCAATTAATCATATTACTTAAGAACTCCCACTTAGATTGAAATCCCTCAAGTCATCTAAATGATATGTGATCCAAATCAACTAAATCATGTCCAATCATCACGTGAGATGGAGTAGTCATCAATGGTGAACATCTCTATGTTGATCATATCTACTATATGATTCACGTTCGACCTTTCGGTCTCCAGTATTCCGAGGCCATGTCATGCCAGGCTCATCAAGTTTAACCCGAGTATTCCGCATGTGCAAAACTGTCTTGCACCCGTTGTATGTGAACGTAGAGTCTATCACACCCGATCATCACGTGGTGTCTCAACACGACGAACTGTCGCAACGGTGCATACTTGGGGAGAACACTTATACCTTGAAATTTTGTTAAGGTATCATCTTATAATGCTACCGTCGTACTAAGCAAAATAGGAAGTATAAAAGATAAACATCACATGCAATCAAAAATATGTGACATGATACGGCCATCATCATCTTGTGCTTTGATATCCATCTCGAAAGCATCGTCATAATCTCCATCGTCGCCGTCTTGACACCTTGATCTCCATCTTAGCGTCATGGTCGTTGACGGTGTCCTGGACTAGGGTGTACTCACCACGTCGTCTCCCGACCAGTGGGTCGGGCCGAGGACCCCCATGATGGTTCACTAATGGACCAGTTCGGACAGCTGTTGACATATACAAGGAAGATTCCACAAGACTTGGTGATCAAGACAAGGGCTCCTCTCCATCGACGTATTCGACTAGGACTCTTGTTATCCTAGGCCTCTGGTATATTATATAAGCCGAGGCCAGGCTAGTCGATAGATCATTATGACATTACTCATCATACCCCTAGGGTGTAGACCACAATATATGATCTCGAGGTAGGTTAACTCTGTACCTTGATACTTCATCAATATAAACAAGAGCAGGACATAGTGTTTTACCTCCATCAAGAGGGCCCGGACCTGGGTAAAACATCGTGTTCATCATCCCTGTTACCATCGATCCTAAATCCACAGCTCGGGACCCCCTACCCCGAGATCTGTCGGTTTTGACACCGACAATGGTGCTTTCATTGAGAGTTCCGCTGTGTGATCGGCAAAGGATCCATGGCTCGCCTGCAGATCAACTGCGACATCGGCATCTTCGTCTCCGGCTCGATTGTGTTGGGGAACATAGCAATAATTCAAAAATTTCCTACGTGTCACCAAGATCAATCTAGGAGATACTAGCAATGAGAGAGAGGGAGTGCATCTTCATACCCTTGAAGATCGCTAAGCGGAAGCTTTACAAGAACGCGGTTGGTGGAGTCGTACACGCAGCGATTCAGATCGCGGTCTATTCCGATCTAAGCGCCGAACAACGGCGCCTCCGCGTTCAACACACGTACATCCCAGGAACGTCTCCTCCTTCTTGATCCAGCAAGGGGAGAGGAGAAGTTGAGGGAGAACTCCGACAGCACGACGGCGTGGTGGTGATGCAGCTCGTGGTTCTCCGGCAGGGCTTCGCTAAGCACTACAAAGGAGGAGGAGGTGTAGGAGAGTGGGAGGGGCTGCGCCAGGGAAAGGGTACGGCTGCCCTCTCTCTCCCTCACTATATATAGGGGGCGGGGTGGAGGAGGCGCCCTAGGGTTCCCTAGGGGAGGGGCGGCGGCCACAGGGGAAACCCTAGATGGGTTTGGGCTCCCCCACCCCCAGGAAACTTGCCTCCCAAGCCGGGAGGGGTGGCTGCCCTAGGGGAGGTGCCCCCACCTCTCCAAGTTACGTGAGATGGGGTGGGAGGGGTGCTTAGCCCCTTAGTGGGCTGATGTGCCCCCTTCCCTTGGCCCATAAGGCCCCCAACGCTTGTCGGGGCCTTCGAAACCCCTTTCGGACACGCTGGTCGTCACCTGGTACCCTCGGAACAATTCCGGACTCCAATACCCTTCGTCCAATATATCGATCTTCACCTCCAGACCATTCTGGAACTCCTCGTCACATCCGGGATCTCATCCGGGACTCCGAACAACCTTCGGTAAACACATACTATTTCCCATAACAACTCTAGCGTCACCGAACCTTAAGTGTGTAGACCCTACGGGTTCAGGAACCATGCAGACATGACCGAGACATCTCTCCGGCCAATAACCAATAGCGGGATCTGGATACCCATATTGGCTCCCACATGTTGCACGATGATCTCATCGGATGAACCACGATGTTGGGGATTCAATCAATCCCGTATACAATTCCCTTTGTCTATCGGTATGTTACTTGCCCGAGATTCGATCGTCAGTATCCCCGTACCTCGTTCAATCTTGTTACCGGCAAGTCTCTTTACTCGTTCCGTAACGCATGATCCCGTGACCAACTCCTTAGTCACATTGAGCTCATTATGATGATGCATTACCGAGTGGGCCAAGAGATGCCTCTCTGTCATACGGAGTGACAAATCCTAGTCTCGATTCGTGACAACCCAACAGACACTTTCCGAGATACCTGTAATGCACCTTTATAGCCACCCAGTTACGTTGTGACGTTTGGTACACCCAAAGCATTCCTACGGTATCCGGGAGTTGCACAATCTCATGGTTTAAGGAAATGATACTTGACATTAGAAAAGCTCTTAGCAAACGAACTACACGATCTTGTGCTATGCTTAGGATTGGGTCTTGTCCATCACATCATTATCCTAATGATGTGATCCCGTTATCAATGACATCCAATGTCCATGGTCAGGAAACCATAACCATCTATTGCTCAACGAGCTAGTCAACTAGAGGCTTACTAGGGACATGTTGTGGTCTATGTATTCACACATGTATTATGGTTTCTAGTTAATACAATTATAGCATGAACAATAGACAATTATCATGAACAAGGAAATACAATAATAACCATTTTATTATTGCCTCTAGGGCATATTTCCAACAGACTGGTTACCTTGGATCGACTGAGGACTATCCTTTGCCTCCGATCGTTATGATCATGGAGGAATCATCCATGGAGCTCGGGGGCTCAACGTCAACATTGCCTCGGGCGACCGTGCTGTTTTTCCGGACAGCGGACCTGTATCCACGGCCACCGCCTCCTCAAGCATCGCTTTGACGATTCCTTTGGTGGAATTGTGCGTAATTGAGTCTGTAACAACCCTGTAGAATTTCGTCGCGTTTCGATGGAGGAATCTCCGGCGGTCTACGATATACCGGAGCCCTATCGAATCTGGATGAGTTTGGGGAGAGGAGTCCAGCGTCTAGCTCGGAAGTCCTTTGGAAGATCCAACCGTTCATCTGCTGCGTAATTCCCATATCTACCACCCCTCAAAATTTCAACTCCATCCGACCGTTCAAACTCCGGGAACCTCTGTGGGGACCCCGACTCATAAGTCATGATCACCGAATGCACGTGTACAGTGATCCCAGAGATCAATGCTCACTGATCACAGAGAAGCTGTATAACAAGAGTCTTACATCCATACATACCGTCTTACATAAATCATGACCATTATGGTCAAGTCTTGAGTATAACTTCACAGCGGAAATCTTCGTCGATAACTTGGACCCATGCCATCTGCCTTAACCCTACAAGCATTCTAACTGGCAAGCGTCCTAGCTTGCATGTTCGTCACCGAAGTATTCTTCATCATATCCTGTTCTTTCATGCCTGGCCAATAAAATAACCAGTGGCAAGCCAATAAGTACTTTGAATGTACTCGCAAGCAACCCATTATTGGAACAAGGTACAATAATGCAATGATATAGCACTAAGTAGGTAATCTGCAGAAAGCTAGTTTTGAGTGCAATGACATGATCTATCAACCTGTAAAGCATGCATCATGAGAAAACAGATATCCTTATGAACAAATTACAGATATCAACATAAGCGAAGTTGGACACCAATCCAACTTGATCATTGTGTCAAGCCATCTAACTTAACCCAAATAGTCTTATCAACACACATGCACGCGGTTTGTAAAACTCTGGACGTAGTTTAAGCAGCAGCACCCAACTGTCCTTGACCGTGGACACGGCTATTCGAATAGTTTTACACTCTGCAGAGGCTGCACACTTTACCCACAAGATCCGGGGAACTTCTGTGTCATCCACGACCCGCGGTACCTCAAGTACCCGGGGTAAGCACCCGATCACTATCTTTCCCTAGACGACACTAACATAGAGTCCACTCGATTGGTAGTAACCCCCGTGCCCAACATTTCACATCTTAAAATTGTGGAGCCTTGCTCCCGTATTCATCACATACCACAAGCACGGGGTACCAACGGTGTGTCCGGTGCCCTGTGAAAACAGGCATGGCCGCCCTACCTAGCACGAACCCGTCCCGAGAGAGCGCAACAACAACTCTCTTGTCACTGGTAATGCGGGCTCCAAGCTAGTATCGGCCTAGGTAATCAATGCCCTTTCCCATATAAGGTTAGAGTGGTTGCGCATGTAAGGTTGGGACAATCGACAAATCTTAAATCTATTCCGTTTTTGAAAACAACAACACACACACACACTTGCCTCGGTACACCACTTCGTCATCAAGTGGTTACCCAACTCATTATTTCCCTCGGGCATAAGTGGCACCCGACAGGGTTTTTCAAAAAAGTCTTTTGAAAATATTTTGCCTTCATCACCATGCATATTCCCGTCCCTTTTTGCGTAGCAACTACTCCAGCATCCTACCTACTCCCACCGGCATTACCCTCATAAGGAGGTAGGGTCATGCACCATGCAAGTATCAACGAGGAAGTAACGGTGGCAAACCACCTCAAGTGGTCACCACATTATCATGACTTCGATGCAAGCAATGAAAGTGCCATATGATATGCACAAAAAGGGTTTCTTAGACATGGTCAAAGGGCTGCTTGCCTAGCTCAGCAAAGTCTTCTAGGTCTTCCAAGTCTTCTGGTCCAACTCCTTCGTCGGTAACATAATCTATCGTCGCAAAATAATAACGGGAAAAATAAGGCAATAATAAATCAGAAAAATCAAAGTGCTCAGAAAAATGTCAACTCATTTTTGTTAAATACTAGGGTGAAAACTAAGAAGGGGAAAATTTCTAGTTTTGGATTTGGAGTAGCAGAATAGAAGAAATGGATTTTCAGAGGGGTCTAAATATATTCAAATTCAAATTTGAATATGAACAGTACATAAAAGTTGTTTGGACATGTGTGAAAGGTATACCATTAAATAGGTAGGATTTTTACAAGAATTTAGGAACTGGAATTATTGCATTTGGATTAATATTTAATCCTGAGGAATTTTTGCAAATTTAACAGAAAAGAAAAAGGGATAGGGGCACTGTGCCTGCTGGGCCAGAACGGCCGCAACGCAGCAGGCCCAGTCAGAGAGGTGGCCAGCGCACTGGTGCACGCGCGCGCGCCAGGTTTAAACCTGACGGGTGGGGCCCAGGCGTTAGCGAGAGTGAGAGAGGGGCGATGGAGAGGACAGGCTGATAGGTGGGGCCCGCCTGTCATCCCTAACCTCGCGACAGAGGGCCGATGAGCTTACCGGCATCGATGTAGGGCACGGCGAGGTCGGGCAAGGTCATGACTCGACTCAGCGTCGAGTCGCCGTTCGTTTGGAGGTGGTTGCGGTCGCTGGGGTGGCCTGGTTCGCCGGCGACGAGGAGGCACTACAAAGGAGCTTCAGGTGGCGGCGGTTCCGGCCGTTTCCGGCAGCTACAGAGAGGGGAAACAGGGGTAAAAGGATCAGTGGAGTGCGGGGGTTCCAGATCGAGGCTTAGGAGCATCGGGGAGAGCTTCTACCGTGAGAACGACGGTGAGCCACCGCGGCGGAGCTCGAGCCCGATCTGTAGCTCGAGAGCTTCTGGAGAGGAACGAGTGGTGTAGGGGGGTGATTAGGGGAGTGATAGAGCGAGTGGTGAGGAGAGGAGGGCGCGGTGAGGCCTTTAAATAGGCGGGCGATGGTCCACCGAGGACTCGTGCGTCGGCGAGCTTGTTGTCGTCCCTATGGGACATGGGGGCTCGCAGCGAAGTGTCGGGGGTGCTCGTGGGGTTGGTCTAGGGCGAGGGAAGTGAAGAGAGAGAGAGCAGGGGGCCAGGGGCACCGCGCGTGTGAGCGCGCTCACTGGTGCGCTCGGGCGGCGGGCGTGCGTGCGAGCTGGGGCGAGAGGAGGGAGAAGGGGGAGGGGGACATAGGCATGGCGTGACACAGACGTCCAGGCGCATCGTCGGGCACGTTGGGGAGGCCCGAGGTGGCCGGAGGTGGTTGGCACTGTAGCGCGCTCCAGAGCGCCCAAATGGCCGGCATGGCCATTTTCTATGCAATGTGGGCGCGGCCCAAGGTGTCTGGTAGCTCTAGGGGGAGTAAAGAAGTGGGCTATGGCCTTGGATGCCCTGGGGAGCCACTGGAGTGCGGAGGAAGGTTGAGGGAGAGAGAGAAGCTGCTGTCCAGGGAGGTAAATGGGGGTGTTTCACCCCTTAATCATTGAGCAATGGCCAGGGGAAAGTTACTGGAGGTAGAAGACGGTCTGGAGTAGCTGTGGTAAAAAGTTGAGGCCATGGAGAAGTGTGGAAGAGGTCAAAGTAGTTGTTTTGGTAAAGTGGCAGAAGGTGTTTGTTGCTGGTTTGGGTAGGTAAATGAATTCCATTTGGTATGAGACTCCACAGGGTGAAGTGGAACATATAATTAGGGTCTTCCACCAATTTTGAGCTCATTTGGGAAAAGTTGCCAATGCAACTTTTGTAAACCCTAGAAATCAACAGAAATGGGTTTTTCAAGATCTAGTCATACAAAACTATTCTCCTTGATGCACCACTTGGTGTAGTTTCATCATTTGGGTATTTGAGAATGTCCACAAAGTTTGGGATCAAATGGAGAAAGTTGGCAATGTAGAGTTGTTCAAACTTGCTTCTGGACAGAGAGGATTTTGGGGAACTTTTGTGAACCAAAACAGTTTGGATTGAGCTAAAACTTTGCAATGTCATCACATTATGCATATGTGACTTGCTAGATTTTCCCTGGATTTATTGGAAAATATTTGTTGTAGAAATATTTCAAATCCTTTAAATGGGCAGAAATGGCTTTGGGAGGTTGTGTCCAATATTTTGAACATGACCATGTGTTGAAACTCTTATATATGGAAAAATATATGTCCACTAAGTTTCCTTGATTTTTTTCAAATATTGTTGAAATAATAAAATAATTTTTCCCTATTAAAGACCATTTCTGTCCTTAAGAAAAAGATTTTAAATAAAATAGGAAAATAACTTTTAAAATTATATTTTTGTGGTTTATGGGAGTCCTATATCTAATAGGATTCAAATATACCTTTTGAAATATTTTTCACACCCCAAATCAAGTACTTGCAGTGCAATCCTCAATTCAGGAGTTTTTGGAAAACTAATTTTAGAAAATACTTTTTGGACAAATTAATTTTGTAAGAAAATACTATATTGCTCTATACACATGGCATGATCATTGGGCAGAAGCTTGGGGCAAGGAGATGAGGTATAGAAGGTGGAGTTGTGTTGACTTTAAAGAGCACTTGAAAATCACAGAGAGAAAACCAACTCAAATAAAAAGCCAAGTAATGCAAAAGTTTTTGTCAAACCACAATTTATCATGATTTATTAGCTTAAGTGTTGTGGCATGAAAATCAAAGTGTGATAGACCTACCCCCCTTACAAGAATCTCGTCCCCGAGATTCCCAAACTAGGCGCGGAAAGGAATACGGAAACTTAGATGTGGGGCAGTCTTCATGTCCTCATACTGCCTCTACTTCCGTGTGGTTCTCCATTGAACCCTGAAGTACTGATGGTGTGGCTTCATGTATGACGTTCTGCTTGATCCAGGTTGCTAAGGGGTTTCTTGCATATATCAGGTTGGGCTGGGGGTCGATGGCTTGGCGATCGATCTCCTTGTTAGTGATCAGGCTAGTTAGGAAGTCGGAAACACTTCCGGACTTGTGTCATGTGGAAAACATTGCGCACAGTGGGTAACTTAGGAGGTAACTCCAGCTGGTAGTCGTCTACCCTTCGTCTTGGAGTGATCTCGAAGAGGGCCGATGAATCTTGGTGTGGGTTTCCTTGTCATGGAAATGCTTGGTTCCTTAGAGAGGAGTGGCTTGCGGATACGCATGGTCCTCGACGCAGAAGTATACTTCTTGACGATGGTGGTTGGTATAGTTCTTCCTCCTTGACATGGCGGTCTTCAAATGCTCCTTGACCAGCTGAACGACTCTTCTTCCGTCTTCGTGTAGACATGTATATCACCAAATAATAATGACAACTATCTTGTCTAAGTACTCCATGGAGACTTTGTTCACGGGGTACATAAAGTAGGCTGGGGATTGGTGGTGGTCACGGTTGAGTGTTGGTCAGGGTCTACTTAACCTAGAGCCAAAGCCCATGTTCATGATCCAACCATGTTGTGGCTTGGTAGGGTTTAAGGGTTTCAAGGATTCTAGTGTGTGGGTGAACGTTTATTATCTTATCCTTAAGCATGGTTTCTGAGATGCCAATAGTCCTTCAAACAAATAACCTTATACCACCGAAAGCATCATCTTGTATAGGCCAAATTCAATCATCACTCCTCTGATCCATATTCTCGTGACTCTTGAGAGGAGGTCTAGCAAAATCACATATGTCTACGATCCCCAAACTCATATGTATGGCTACCCCTAAAAATCCATGGGTAGAGCATACAAGCTTCCAAGCAGGAATAAAACACGACAATCCAAGTGCTCATCCTATTCTTCCAAGGTCCATGTTAGTGTATCTCTATCCCAAGGAAACACGTTGTATGCCACTCCAAAATCTTGTTTCCTTCCTATGAATCAACTCCAACAACCCGTTAACTTCCATTAATCACTACATAATCCTTTAATTCTACAAATCCAGTGTCTATGGTGTTCCACATGATCTCCTAAGGTCCCTATAATCCCCAAATACTTGAAAAGGGTTGTCTCTACTATAGTAAGTCCACCAATTTCCATTGTCATGGTCAAGTAAACTCCAAGGTCAGGCTTATATCAACTCCGACAATTAATCCAATCTCCTAGTTTATCGTCCACCGAGAAACATGGTATCATGATCGAGATCATTAGTCTAAATCCAATTTACTCCGAACCATGTAGACTTACTCACCACCTATACTCCACTAGGATCACCTAATTAAATCCAAATCTCATGTACTACGAGAATGCCTACACGTTCCCCCAAAGTCATTATCGTAATGTCTACAATCTCCTTATCATATGATCAAGTCAAATTCTTATCCCCCCCCCAAGAATCTCAGCTTGTGATCATAATTGTCCCACTAAATCCAATTTATCCAGGGGTAATGAAAGCTATGCTACTCTATAATCATGATCCCACCAAGTTCGTCTACCAACATGCAAAGCCTCATAATCCACCAAAGTCTCAGATAATTCCTCAAGGTCACTGATATAAACTCATCAAGTCATTTGTCCTCTATTCATATATCCTCAAACTGGACTTTCCTATGGCATCGTCAGTTCTGGTGCTAGATTAGGATGATAATGTGCTTGTTCACTGTGTCCGCTAGTTCCATAATGAACCCACTATTGTGCAAGGTTTACAGAGGCTTAACTGGTTCTCTTGCAATTCTGTGGGTTAAGCACATGGTTAAAGATTCAAGCTGGGGCATCTCGTGAAGTCTCGAAGGGTCTAGAGATGGGTTTCCAGTCTTGAGGGGTAAATATAACTTTACGGGGTTGCACTTGGTCGAGGAGGCTATAGAGAAGTTCTCCAATGCTTGTTGGTCGCCGAGGTGGAATCCTTGGTGCATCTTGTTTTGCTGATCTTCAATTGATGAGAGAAAAAGAGAGGGAATGGTAGCATAGAGGAGGGGAATGCCAAAAAGGGGGTTCTATAGTGCAAGTGCAACAAACAAGTGCCGAAAGGGCCAAACACAAAACAACAAAATAAGGCAGGTGATATAGTCACGTACTTGTTGCCTAGGGCAAAAGTGCGACTTATATCAAAATACAAACAAATAAAAACAAGCAACACAAAATCATGGTTCTATTTGAACCATCATATGAACTCGACTGCGCATAGGGGGTACACGACTCATCTTATCCTAGGGGTTCTCAGACTCAGTAGTCGTGCTAGCTTCGTGTCTCGTGCAGTCTTTTGGGTTTTCCTCATGTGTCTCTATGTCTTTTGTAGTTGTTCAATGAAACGATCCGGGTCGGCCTGAAGAATCTTCAACAACTTCTCTCCTGTTGAAGTGATGGGGGTGAAGGTGGCTCCTTGTAGCAGGCATTGACTCGGTCTTCTGTTGTCTTCTTAATCATGATGATCCCTTTCTGTCTTCTAAGGCGTCGATGGTACCAAGTAGGTAATCCTTTATGGAATGACATTAACAAGGCATAGTAGAGGTCCAACATGTCGCTTACGTTGATGACAACATCGACACCAAGAGCGGCGGATGAGGAGAACCGTTTTCCTGCTCACGGTAGTGAGGCGGACCAAATGGTGAGGTTCTCATCCACCGGTGGTTGCCGATACAACAACGGTAAGGACATGATTGCTCTATTAGCGATGTATATCATGATCCTGCATATCTTACACCCTGACCGTCATAGGGTCAGGTTGCATCATCCTGGGCAAAATTCAACGATGTCACCATCTTCCGAGTCTTGGTTTCCTCAATCATTGAGAAGGCATTTTCCATCTTGTCGTGGTGTTGCCAAGCTTGTGTTCAGAAGGTGTGGGTGAATGCCTGGCAAGGCATCTTCCTTCTAGATTATCCACGAGGATTTCAAGGAATCCAGTGGTCAGGGGCATAAGGGTTCTAGTGACCATAAGTTTTGAAGGGGAAGAGATCAATAAGGAAAGTATATCGTGGTTTTCAAAAAACTGAGAAGGAAAGAGTAGTTGAGATAGTTTTGGAAACTAGCAATAGTTTTGGAAATAGTTTTACCCAAACTAATGACCATACCAACTAAGGCTTCCTACAGTCAGGATGGCACTGATACCAGCTTTGTGGGGACCCCCACTCATAAGTCATGATCACCGAACGCACGTGTATAGTGATCCCAGAGATCAATGCTCAGTGAACACACAGAAGCTGTATAACAAGAGTCTTACATCCATACATACCGTCTTACATAAATCATGACCATTATGGTCAAGTCTTGGGTATAACTTCATAGCGGAAATCTTCGTCGATAACTTGGACCCATGCCATCTGCCTTAACCCTACAGGCATTCTGACTGGGAAGAGTCCTAGCTCGCATGTTCGTCACCGAAGTATTCTTCATCATATCTTGTTCTTTCATGCCTGGCAAATAAAATAACCAGTGGAAAGCCAATGAGTACTTTGAATGTACTCGCAAGCAACCCATGATTGGAACAAGGCACAATAATGCAATGATATAGCACTAAGTAGGTAATCTGCAGAAAGCTAGTTTTGAGTGCAATGACATGATCTATCAACCTGTAAAGCATGCATCATGAGAAAACAGATATGCTTATGAACAAATTACAGATATCAACATAAGCGAAGTTGGACACCAATCCAACTTGATCATTGTGTCAATCCATCTGACTTAACCCAAATAGTCTTATCAACACACACGCACGCGGTTTGTAAAACTCTGGACGTAGTTTCAGCAGCACCGCCCAACTGTCCTTGACCGTGGACACGGCTATTCGAATAGTTTTACACTCTGCAGAGGCTGCACACTTTACCCACAAGATCCGGGGAACTTCTGTGTCATCCACGACCCGCGGTACCTCAAGTACCCGGGGTAAGCACCCGATCACTATCTTTCCCTAGACGACACTAACATAGAGTCCACTCGATTGGTAGTAACCCCCGTGCCCAACATTTCACATCTTAAAATTGTGGAGCCTTGCTCCCGTATTCATCACATACCACAAGCACGGGGTACCAACGGTGTGTCCGGTGCCCTGTGAAAACAGGCATGGCCGCCCTACCTGGCACGAACCCGTCCCGAGAGAGCGCAAAAACAACTCTCTTGTCACTGGTAATGCTGGCTCCAAGCTAGTATCAGCCTAGGTAATCAATAATGCCCTTTCCCATATAAGGTTAGAGTGGTTGCGCATGTAAGGTTGGGACAGCCGACAAATCTTAAATCTATTCCGTTTTTGAAAACAACACACACACACACTTGCCTCAGTACACCACTTCGTCATCAAGTGGTTACCCAACTCATTATTTCCCTCGGGCATAAGTGGCACCCGACAGGGTTTTTCAAAAAAGTCTTTTGAAAATACTTTGCCTTCATCACCATGCATATTCCCGTCCCTTTTTGCGTAGCAACTACTCCAGCATCCTACCTACTCCCACCGGCATAACCCTCATAAGGAGGTAGGGTCATGCACCATGCAAGTATCAACGAGGAAGTAACGGTGGCAAACCACCTCAAGTGGTCACCACATTATCATGACTTCGATGCAAGCAATGAAAGTGCCATATGATATGCACAAAAAGGGTTTCTTAGACATGGTCAAAGGGCTGCTTGCCTAGCTCAGCAAAGTCTTCTAGGTCTTCCAAGTATTCTGGTCCAACTCCTTTGTCGGTAACGTAATCTATCGTCGCAAAATAATAACGGGAAAAATAAGGCAATAATAAATCAGAAAAATCAAAGTGCTCAGAAAAATGTCAACTCATTTTTGTTAAATACTAGGGTGAAAAGTAAGAAGGGGAAAATTTCTAGTTTTGGATTTGGAGTAGCAGAATAGAAGAAATGGATTTTCAGAGGGGTCTAAATATATTCAAATTCAAATTTGAATATGAACAGTACATAAAAGTTGTTTGGACATGTGTGAAAGGTATACCATTAAATAGCTAGGATTTTTACAAGAATTTAGGAACTGGAATTATTGCATTTGGATTAATATTTAATCCTGAGGAATTTTTGCAAATTTAACAGAAAAGAAAAGGGATAGGGGCACTGTGCCTGCTGGGCCAGAACGACCGCAACGCAGCAAGCCCAGTCAGAGAGGTGGCCAGCGCACTGGTGCACGCGCGCGCGCCAGGTTTAAACCTAACAGGCGGGGCCCAGGTGTCAGCGAGAGAGAGAGGGGCGATGGAGAGGAGAGGCTGATAGGCGGGGCCCGCCTGTCATCCCTAACCCTGCGACAGAGGGCCGACGAGCTTACCGGCGTCGATGTAGGGCACGGCAAGGTCGGGCAAGGGCATGACTAGACTCAGCGTCGAGTCGCCGTTCGGTTGGAGGTGGTTGCGGTCGCCGGGGTGGCCTGGTTCACCGGTGACGAGGAGGCACTGCGGAGCAGCTTCGGGTGGCGGCGTTCCGGCCGTTTCCGGCAGCTACAGAGAGGGGAAACAGGGGTAAAAGGATCAGTGGAGTGCGGGGGTTCCAGATCGAGTCTTAGGAGCATCGGGGAGAGCTTCTACCATGAGAACGATGGCGAGCCACCGCGGCGGAGCTCGAGCTTGATCTCGAGCTCGAGAGCTTTTGGAGAGGAACGAGTGGTGTAGGGGGTGATTAGGGGAGTGATAGAGCGAGTGGTGAGGAGAGGAGGGCGCGGGGAGGCCTTTAAATAGGCGGACGACGGTCCACCGAGGACTCGTGCGCCGGCGAGCTTGTTGCCATCCCTACAGGACACGGGGGCTCGCAGCGAAGTGTCGAGGGTGCTCATGGGGTTGGTCTAGGGCGAGGGAACTGAAGAGAGAGAGAGAGAGAGAGAGAGAGAGCAGGGGGTCAGGGGCACCGCGCGTGTGAGCGCGCTCACTGGTGCGCTCGGGCGGCGAGCGTGCGTGCGAGCTGGGGCGAGAGGAGGGAGAAGGGGGAGGGGGACATAGGCATGGCATGACACAGACGTCCAGGCGCATCGTCGGGCGTGCTGGGAAGGCCCGAGGTGGCCGGAGGTGGTTGGCAGGGGGCGGCTACAGTGCGGGAGCGCACTGTAGCGCGCTCCAGAGCGCCCAAATAGCCGGCATGGCCATTTCCTATGCAATGTGGGCGCGGCCAAAGGTGTCTGGTAGCTCTAGGGGGAAGTAAAGAAGTGGGCTATGGCCTTGGATGCCCTGGGGAGCCACTGGAGTGCGGAGGAAGGTTGAGGGAGAGAGAGAAGCTGTTGTCCAGGGAGGTAAATGGGGGTGTTTCACCCCTTAATCATTGAGCAATGGCCAGGGGAAAGTTACTGGAGGTAGAAGACGGTCTGGAGTAGCTGTGGTAAAAAGTTGAGGCCATGGAGAAGTGTGGAAGAGGTCAAAGTAGTTGTTTTGGTAAAGTGGCAGAAGGTGTTTGTTGCTGGTTTGGGTAGGTAAATGAATTCCATTTGGTATGAGACTCCACAGGGTGAAGTGGAACATATAATTAGGGTCTTCCACCAATTTTGAGCTCATTTGGGAAAAGTTGCCAATGCAACTTTTGTAAACCCAAGAAATCAACAGAAATGGGTTTTTCAAGATCTAGTCATACAAAACTATTCTCCTTGATGCACCACTTGGTGTAGTTTCATCATTTGGGTATTTGAGAATGTCCACAAAGTTTGGGATCAAATGGAGAAAGTTGGCAATGTAGAGTTGTTCAAACTTGCTTCTGGACAGAGAGGGTTTTGGGGAACTTTTGTGAACCAAAACAGTTTGGATTGAGCTGAAACTTTGCATGTCATCATATTATGCATATGTGACTTGCTAGATTTTCCCTGGATTTATTGGAAAATATTTGTTGTAGAAATATTTCAAATCCTTTAAATGGGCAGAAATGGTTTCGGGAGGTTTTGTCCAATATTTTGAACATGACCATGTGTTGAAACTCTTATATATGGAAAAATATATGTCCACTGAGTTTCCCTGATTTTTTTTCAAATATTGTTGAAATAATAAAATAATTTTTCCCTATTAAAGACCATTTCTGGCCTTAAGAAAAAGCTTTTAAATAAAATAGGAAAATAACTTTTAAAATTATATTTTTGTGGTTTATGAGAGTCCTATATCTAATAGGATTCAAATATACCTTTTGAAATATTTTTCACACCCCAAATCAAGTACTTGCAGTGCAATCCTCAATTCAGGAGTTTTTGGAAAACTAATTTTAGAAAATACTTTTTGGCCAAATTAATTTTGTAAGAAAATACTATATTGCTCTATACACATGGCATGATCATTGGGCAGAAGCTTGGGGCAAGGAGATGAGGTATAGAAGGTGGAGTTGTGTTGACTTTAAAGAGCACTTGAAAATCACAGAGAGAAAACCAACTCAAATAAAAAGCCAAATAATGCAAAAGTTTTTGTCAAACCACAATTTATCATGATTTATTATCTTAAGTGTTGTGGCATGAAAATCAGGGTGTGACAACCTTCTGTTGCGAAGAGCTCAGGAATTGTCTTATCCATGCCTTGCATATTATAGTTCATCATGAAGCTCTTGTAGCTTGGTGGCAGTGATTGAAGTACTCTGTCAATGACACTATCATCAGGAAGATTAACTCCCAGCTGAGTCAAGTGGTTGTGGTACCCAGACATTCTGAGTATATGTTCAATGACAGAACTATTCTCCTCCATTTTGCAGCTGTAGAACTTATTGGAGACTTCATATCTCTCAATCCGGGCATTTGCTTGAAATATTAACTTCAACTCCTGGCACATCTCATATTCTCCATGACGTTCAAAATGTTGTTGAAGTCCTGGTTCTAAGCCGTAAAGCATGGCACACTAAACTATCGAGTATTCATCAGCTTTGCTCTGCCAGGTGTTCTGTCACCTAGCAGCGCTTCCAGGACGTAATTCTTCTGTGCGGCAATGAGGATAATCCTCAAGTTACGGACCCAGTCCGTGTAATTGCTATCATCATCTTTCAACTTAGCTTTATCTAGGAACACATTAAAATTACTATATGATTCACGCTCGACCTTTCGGTCTCAGTGTTCCGAGGCCATATCTGCATATGCTAGGCTCGTCAAGTTTAACCCAAGTATTCCGCATGTGCAAAACTAGCTTGCACCCGTTGTATGTGAACGTAGAGCTTATCACACCCGATCATCACGTGGTGTCTCGGCACGACGAACTGTAGCAACAGTGCATACTCAGGGAGAACACTTGTACCTTGAAATTTAGTGAGAGACCATCTGTCGGTGTCAAAACCGGCGGATCTCGGGTAGGGGGTCCCGAACTGTGCGTCTAGGCGGATGGTAACAGGAGGCAGGGGACACAATGCTTTACCCAGGTTCGGGCCCTCTTGATGGAGGTAAAACCCTACGTCCTGCTTGATTAATATTGATGATATGGGTAGTACAAGAGTAGATCTACCACGAGATTGAGGAGGCTAAACCCTAGAAGCTAGCCTATGGTCTGATTGTTGTCCCTACGGACTAAAACCCTCCGGTTTATATAGACACCGGAGAGGGCTAGGGTTACACAGAGTCGGTTACAATGGTAGGAAATCTACATATCCGTATCGCCAAGCTTGCCTTCCACGCCAAGGAAAGTCCCTTCCGGACACGGGACGAAGTCTTCAATCTTGTATCTTCATAGTCCAGGAGTCCGACCGAAGGTATAGTCCGGCTATCCGGACACCCCCTAATCCAGGACTCCCTCAGTAGCCCCCGAACCAGGCTTCAATGACGACGAGTCCGGCGCGCAAATTGTCTTCGGCATTGCAAGGCGGGTTCTCCTCGAAATTCCGTGTACCTGTTGAATAGTGTCTGGTTTCTTGTAAATGTAGTGCTCCTTGGCTTCTACGCCCAATAATGGCCGTCTTCCACGTGTCAAACGAATACGAAAAGTCAGGGTGTTTTCTTTATATTTACTCCCCTAGTCACGTGAATGAGCCGCCTATTTAAGGGGACGAGGATTTAGATCCAAACCACACCTTCTCCCTTCCGCGAGTATTCATCAAAGCGTATCCGACAGAGGTCCATTCTATCATGGCCGGCCGCCGCAGCTCCTCCTCTCGCCCTTCCAGCCCTCAGCCTGGAGATTGGAAGAGGTGCTCAATCCCGCACAGTGAGGTAGCGACGCTCCAGACCAAGGGATTTCTCCCCCCGGCCTATATGGTCCCGGTTCGAGCCAGACTTGCCACCTATAATGGCGGAGAGCAAGCGGAGAGCGCCCCCAATCCCTCCAAAGGAGAGCGGGTATGCCTTGTCCCTTACTTAATAAGAGGGCTTGGATTTCCAATTCATCCGTTTCTCCGGGGGCTCCTGGAGTTCTATGGCCTCCAGCTGCACAACCTCACGCCTGCCTCCATATTGCATATCGCGGGCTTCGTAGCCCTTTGCAAGCTGTTTTTGGGCTGCGAGGCTCATTTCACGCTGTGGAAAAGGCTATTCTGCCTTGTGCCCCGTTCTCAAAAGGGGTTAGTATATCAAGTGGGCGGAGCCGAAGTGTGGCACATCGCCG
Organism: Triticum urartu; assembly: GCF_056163025.1. Classification (NCBI taxonomy): domain Eukaryota; kingdom Viridiplantae; phylum Streptophyta; class Magnoliopsida; order Poales; family Poaceae; genus Triticum; species Triticum urartu. Next base: position 312,690,980 of record NC_141877.1, read on the forward strand.
GGACCGGATATCTATCCGGAACCCCAAAGAAGGCGTCCGAGGACTGGCCTTCGGAATGGTTTTATATAGAGGACGTCTCGCTGCCGGATCCTGTCCGGATCGGCCTCCCTAAGTTCGACAGTGCTCCCCTAAAGAAGCGCCTAAGCTGGCGTCCACGGAGCCCTCAGAGGGAAAGCGACAAGGACGTTCTTTACCTGATGGGCCGGATAAGATTGTTAGCCCATTCCGGACTAACCATGATCGGGGTCATGGCCGCATGCATCATGCGAGGGGTGCAGCCGCTCCATTATAGAGGCCACCCCATGTGGGACTTCAACGGGGAGGACGACGCCACCCGCCACGGCTGTAAGGGGCCTGATTCGGCTGCCGCTCTAATAAAGACCTTGTCCGCTTTGTACAAGGGAGAAGAGGAGGAATTTCTCCGCGTCAACCCACTGGGTGGATTTTCTATGTATAATCCCCCAAGTTGGGTAAGTGGACACTTTTACTTGCCCATCCGTTTTATATTCCCATCGTTAAATATTCAGTATAACGACTTCAACGCAGGAACTGCGCCAGGCTGTTAAAGAAATAAATAGCCCTCCTCCACAACCCAAGGATCCAGGACGGTCCCTCGACCCGGCCTCTCAAGAGGATCCGGACTTATCTGTGGAGCTGATTGATGGGGTGTTTCATCAATTGAGCAAGGACAACGCCTTGGTGGCCATCACGGTCGATTACCTAGGGCTACTCCCAGCCTCACAGGTAACTGAGACCGAAGTCCCAGCACTTTGAAAAGGGATCTATCCTCGCGTATTTTCGATTGCCGTATGACAACCGTGTTTTGCAGGGGAGGTCCTTGAGACGGGAGGCCGAGCCTGCGGCGACTAGCTAATGAGGGGCGGCAAGGCCCCGCGGGCTGAAAAGAAGTGCGGTCCGGACTGAGACGCCGGCGCAAAGGTATAGCGCGCCATCTTATTCCCAGGTGTTATTCCTTCAAGGCATACTAACGCTCGTGCTCTCTTCAGGACGAAGAGACCTCGCCGGACTATATCCAGAGAGGTTGCCAATCGCGCCTCCACCAGCCAGGCTCCAAAGCCTGGTCTGGAAGCGGAGGCAAACACAAGGCGCGCACCGGACGCTCCTCCGACAGAGGATGCGGACAGGTTGTCTGCCACCAATTCCGAGGTGGAGAGTGCCATGAACCACAGGCATCGCCGGACAGTTCTTCGCGATGCTTTTTTCTCCCAAGAGGCATTGAATGCCTTCAATTCGGGAGATGCGTACCTCCGTGCCGCTCAAAATGGTCTAGCCAGAGCCACGGAGCAATATGTAAAAGACATACGGGTACGAAAATTTTGGTAATTATATATATACCAGTAGCCCCCGAGACTTGAAACAGTTAGAATAACTGATTTAAGGATCATTTTTTATGCAGGTTCTTACAGAAAAGAATACCCTACTGTCCCAGGAGCTGGATGAGTGCAAAGCCCAACTTGAGGTCGCACTAGCCACGGCAGGGGAGCCCAAGGAGACCCTCTCTGGTAATATACGCTTCGAAAGATAAGTATTTTGCGAAGTGCGGCGTGGGTGCAAATCTGACAAATGAAATTGCAGATGGCGCCGAATTAAATCCGGAAGAGCAACAACTCCATCGCCAGCTGAAGGCTGGTGAGAGCGTGCTGACAAAGGTGAGGCGGGAGAAGAACGATCTCCAAGATGCCAACACCAAGCTGGGCGTTGAACTGAAGGATGTTCGTGCCCAGCTGTTGGACTCCGTGAAGGAGAATCAGTGGCTTCGACGCGGCATATATAGTAAGTGCTTAAACAACTTTAAAAAAAGAGTTCGGCGAGGAAGTCGACTAACAGAGTAATGTCTGTAGATATGCTAACAGGTCGTCCTGCAGAGGAAATGCCCGGTTCTACGGGTGACCTTCTTCCCGAGCTCTCACAACTGCACGAGCGAGTTCGGCAGGTGATGCAAAGCGTCGCCCAGGCCTTGTGGACATCCGTCTCCATGCCCGAAGGCCTTGGAGAGCTTGTAGAGAAGCTGAAGGGAGCACGGCGGCGCTTCCGATTGTGGAAGATGTCGGCCTACCGTCAAGGCGCCAGGGAGGCCTGGGCCATGGTGAAGACACGGTACATGAAGGCTGACCCAAACCACATGGCCGAGGTCGGACCCGTGGGGCCCGATGGGAAGGAAATCCCTATGAGCTTAGTATACGGCCAAGTAGAATTGGCCGCAAAGTATTCCCAACAGGACTGTAAACTAGACAGCCTGTTAGATGGTATTGAAGAGGAATACAATCAGTCAGATTGACTATGTAATTATAATTGACATGTGTAATGCCTTCTAGCCGGATTGTAGATCGTTTGTCATGGCCGACCTTTTTGCTTCAACCTCGGGACCTGACGGTCCGGAGTGTGTCCGAATACCCTCGCGGTTATATAAGAACCGGGGTATGCATGGAGACCAGGCGTAGGGGTCATTAGTGCTTGAACAGACAAGTGCCCAACTAGTTATGTTATATTACATGGTTAGTAAGAAACATCTTCTAGGGAGAGTAGTTCCGTTAGGGGTTCCTTTCCCTGGGAGGCATGCCCTAAAGTGCATGTCCATTCTGCGAAAAGAGACGCAGGAAAAATATCTGGGGGCGTATAGATAAATAAGTGAAAAAAAGATCATCTTTAGTTCATCGACCGAATATTCCCTTAAGAACGCTAGCTTTTGGCTTCACCCAGTCTGAGGTACACATCCAGCTGACCCGGCAGTAACAATCGCAGAGGTGCTCCCTTTACCACCTAGCCGAACAATCGGGAACGTAGGGGTAAGCATAGGAGCCAGGCAACCCAGCTTGGCCAAAACTTAAGTCATATCGATGCATATAATGGCGAATAAAAGGTACATGCGGAAATGTGACACATGTGTTGGGCATGAAGCCCGTATAAATAAGCTTCTGTTTAGAGAAGCCCCCAGGTTTAACGAGCGCGGATAGCGCATCACTGTATGAGCCTTTAAAGGCTATAAGAGAGAGAGGGGAGAAGGAGAGAAATGTAAGACAACAAGTATATAAAAATGGACAGAGGAAGGAGACGAACACAGAGTCTGGCGCTAGGCGTAGAATATTCGGAGATGGGCTGCGTTCCATGGGTTCGGCTCGAGTCGGTTATCCGATGCATCTCGCAGGCGGTACGCTCCACCAATCAGGAGTTGCTCAATTATGAAGGGACCTTCCCACTTGGGCTTGAGTTTGTCCTTTTTCTTGTCCGGCAGGTGTAGAACTAATTCGCCAACGTTGTAATTTTTGGCCCGTACTTCTCTGCTTTGGTATCTTCGAGCCTGCTGTTGATAGAATGCGGAACGGGATTTTGCCACGTCGCGCTCCTCCTCCAAGGCATCCAAACTATCCTGCCGATCGAGCTCGGCTTCTCTTTCTTCGTACATGCGCACTCGAGGTGAGTCATGAATTATGTCGCAGGGCAAAACTGCCTCTGCGCCGTACACCATGAAGAATGGTGTGTATCCGGTGGTGCGATTCGGCGTGGTCCGCAGCCCCCAGAGTATGGAGTCGAGCTCCTCTACCCAGTGCGTATTAGATTCCTTAAGGGACCGCACTAATTTGGGTTTGATGCCGCTCATGATAAGACCATTTGCACGTTCGACCTGGCCGTTAGTTTGTGGGTGCACAATCGAGCTTGATGCCCATGTTTTTGCACCAGAGTTTTACCTCGTCGACCATAAAGTTCGTGCCGTTATCAGTGATGATGTTGTGGGGGACGCCGTAATGGTGTACAACCCCGGATATAAAGTCTATCACCGGTCCGGATTCGGCCGTCTTAACAGGCTTGGCTTCTATCCATTTGGTGAACTTATCCACCATGACCAGTAAGTATTTTTTCTTGTGGGTTCCGCCTTTAAGGGGTCCAACCATGTCAAGCCCCCAGGCCACGAAGGGCCAAGTGATGGGGATAGTTTGGAGGGTGGTGGGTGGCATATGGCTTTGGTTTGCAAAAATCTGGCAACCGAAGCATCGTTGGACTAAGTCCTGGGCGTCTGCCCGGGCCGTCAGCCAATAAAAGCCTGTATGGAAGGCCTTGCTTACAAGGGACCGAGCTGCAGCGTGATGACCGCCGAGTCCGGCATGAATTTCAGCCAGGAGGTTCCGCCCTTCCTCTTCGGAGATGCACCTTTGAAGGACTCCGGTAGTGCTTTTCTTATAAAGCTCTCCCTCATGGACTTTATAGGCTTTAGATCGTCGCACTATGCAGCGTGCCTCATTTTGGTCCTCGGGGAGTTCCTGCCTGGTAAGGTAGGCGAGGAATGGTTCTGTCCACGGGGCGATGACGGCCATTATTACGTGGGTTGAAGGTGTTATTTCATTGGCAGAGCCTCCAATTATGTTAGAGTGTTCGGTGTCGGGCAGTGCGGTTGGGTCCGGGCTGTTATTGCCAGGTTCCCCTTCCCATACTACAGACGGCTTGAATAGCCTTTCCAAGAAGATGTTGGGGGGGACTACATCGCGTTTTGCGCCGATGCGTGCCAGGACATCTGCCGCCTGATTATTTTCCCGGGCTATATGGTGAAATTTGAGCCCTTCGAACCGAGGTGACATTTTTAGGACGGCGTTGCGATAAGCTGCCATTTTTGGATCCTTGGCATCAAAGTCTCCATTTATTTGGGATATTGCGAGGTTCGAGTCCCTGCGCACCTCTAGGCGTTGAATGCCCATGGATACTACCATCCGGAGACCATGTAAAAGGGCCTCATATTCGGCTGCGTTGTTGGAGTCTGTGTACATTATCTGGAGTACGTATTGAACTGTGTCTCTTGTGGGGAACGTCAAAACGACGCCAGCCCCTAGACCGGCCAACATTTTGGAGCCGTCGAAGTGCATGACCCAGTTTGAATATGTGTCGTACTCTTTAGGGAGTTCGGCCTCCGCCCATTCTGCGACGAAGTCGGCCAAGACTTGCGACTTGACAGCTCGCCGTGGCTTGTAAGTTATGTCGAACGGGAGGAGCTCAATGGCCCATTTTGCAATCCGTCCCGTCACGTCACGGTTGTTTATAATATCGTTAAGTGGCACTTCCGAGGCTACTGTTATTGAACACTCTTGAAAGTACTGTCGCAGCTTCCGGGATGCCATAAATACCGCGTACGCAATCTTTTGATAATGCGGGTACCGTGACTTGCACGGAGTAAGGACAGTGGACACATAGTAGACCGGCTTTTGAAGGGGGAATTTGTGTCCGTCTGTTTCTCGTTCGACGACGAGCACTGCGCTTACGACCTGATGGGTTGCTGCAATGTATAATAGCATTGGTTTGCCAATGTTTGGCGCGGCCAGGACTGGGTTTGTTGCCAAGATGGCTTTTATTTCGTCGAGTCCGGCCGTGGCTGCATCCGTCCACTCGAAGTGTTCGGTGCGCCGAAGGAGGCGGTAAAGGGGTAGGGCCTTTTCTCCCAAGCGGGAGATAAAGCGGCTTAGAGCCGCCACGCATCCAGTTAATTTTTCTATTTGTTTGAGGTCCTTCGGGATATCCAATTGTGACATAGCTCGGATCTTGGCTGGATTTGCTTCAATTCCTCTACCGGATACAATGAAGCCCAAGAGCTTTCCGGCTGGAACGCCGAAAACGCATTTTTCCGGGTTGAGCTTGATGTCGTATGTTCGGAGGTTACCGAATGTTAGCCTCAAGTCGTCTACTAGAGATTCGACATGTCTTGTTTTAATGACCACATCATCTACGTATGCCTCCACTGTTTTGCCGATCTGGTTTGCCAGACATGTCTGAATCATGCGCTAATATGTTGCGCTGGCGTTTTTGAGCACGAAGGGCATTGTGTTGAAGCAGAATGGGCCGTATGGTGTGATGAATGTCGTTGCGGCTTGGTCTGACTCTGACATCTTTATTTTATGGTAGCCGGAGTATGCGTCGAGGAAACACAACGAATCGTGTCCTGCGGTAGCGTCGATAATTTGATCGATGCGGGGGAGAGGGAAGGGATCCTTTGGGCAAGCCTTGTTAAGGTCTTTAAAATCAACGCACAGGCGCCAGGATTTGTCCTTCTTTGGTACCATCACCAGGTTTGCTAGCCAGTTCGAGTGTTTTATATCTTTGATGAATCCGGCCTCCAATAGCTTGGCTAGTTCCTCTCCCATGGCATGTCTCTTAGGTTCGGAAAAACGCCGAAGAGCCTGTTTGACTGGCTTGAATCCCTTTAGGATATTTAAGCTGTGTTCGGCCAGCCTGCGTGGGATTCCTGGCATGTCTGAAGGGTGCCAGGCGAAAATGTCCCAGTTCTCTCGTAGGAACTCTCGCAGTGCGGCGTCTATATCAGGGTTTAACTGTGCCCCGATGGAAGCTGTTTTATTGGGGTCCGTTGGATGGACCTGGAATTTGACTATTTCGTCCGCCGGTTTAAAGGAGGTGGACTTGGATCTTTTGTCGAGTATCACATCGTCCCTATTCATCGTGGAGCGCATTGCAGTTAGTTCCTCAGCCGCTAGGGCTTCGGATAGCGCCTCGAGGGCCAGTGCGGCTGTCTTGTTTTCGGTGCGGAGTGCTATGTCCGGATCACTAGCGAGAGTGATGATTCCGTTAGGCCCGGGCATCTTGAGCTTCATGTACCCGTAATGGGGTATTGCTTGGAAGATTGTAAACGCTTCCCGCCCGAGCAGAGCGTGATATCCGCTACTGAACGGGGCCACTTGGAACGTGACCTCTTCGGACCTGTAATTATCCGGCGTGCCGAACACCACATCTAGTGTGATTTTTCCTGTACAGCGCGCTTCCCGACTGGGGATTATTCCTCTAAAGGTTGTGCTGCTTCGCTCAATGCGGTTCCAGTCTATTTCCATTTTTTGAAGGGTTTCCTCATAAATGAGGTTCAATCCATTGCCGACATCCATGAGTACCTTGGTAAGACGAAAGCCGTCCACTATTGGACTGAGGACCAATGCGGCTGGTGCTCGGGCTGTTCAGAATTTAGGTTCATCACTGGCGTTAAAAGTAATAGCCGTGTCACTCCATGGGTTTATTGTTGCTACTTGGTAGACTTCGGCAAGGCTGCGGAGTGTTCTTTTTCGCATATTATTTGATGTGAAAGTCTCGAAGACTGTTAATACAATACTGGTGTCTCTGGGGTGGCTTTCTGTGGCTTCTGGAATTAGAAGATCTTCGCCAATTTCTGCCACCTGCCGGAGTATCCAACATGCTCTTAGGCTATGAGTTGATGTGACGCCCTATGCACTGTGAATTTTACAGGGTCCATTAAGCCATCCTTCCAGCACGGTTCCATGCCCTGTAGATGGCTTTTGCTTTTTGGTATTGAACCCGGGTGTCTGGCGATGATGCACCCTTTTATTTCGGACTGGGTTTGTATTCAAGGCCGGATTGTCCCAAAATTTTATTTCGGTTTTCCAGGCGCTTTCCATCGCACAGTACTTTCGTACTATGGACGCCAAGTCAGTGAAGCGTGTAATATCATGGCGACTTATGGCGTTGAGGATTCCGTTGTCCGTGAAATTATTGCAGAAGAATGAAATTGCGTCTTCCCCGTGGCAGTCCTTTATCCTATTCATAACCAGGAGGAATCTGGCCCAGTAATGATGTACTGTTTCTTCAGGCTCTTGCCTAATTTGGGATAGATCGCTTATGTACGGGTGGGTGGGTGGAATCAAATGCGAAACCTCACCCAATCTGAGACCCAGGGGCCAAGGAGTTTCCGAACTCGGAAGTTTGGATTCTTGGATGCTGTCCAATGAATCTAGGTCGTCGCCTGACTTTAAGTTCAGGTCTTGAGTGATGTCCTCCCCTCCGCGGGTATCCGGCTTGGAGGGATCGGGAATCCGGACATAACTAGTCCTTAAGATAGATGAAGGGTCGCCGCACTGTCCCTCTACCACGGCAACATGATGGGTGACCTGGGAGAGTTAATCTCTCTCAGATCGGGTTTAGGCCCAATCTGGTCGTAATCCGTAGCGACTCCCAGGGCGGCGAAGCGATCCAAGAGCTCGTTTAGGGAAGAGAGCTCCATTGGATCTAGCTGCTCGGCGAATTCCGAGCTGACGTGAAGATTGCCTTCGATGACCCGAGAGGTCATCGTCGGCGCAGCAGCTGAACGGGCGGTCATAAGGGAACCACCTAGCCTGAGAGTCTGGCCGACAACCAAATCTCCCTTAGCAACGGTGCCGTATTTAAAGACGGGATGAGGCATCCTTCCTGATGGCGACGGCACAGGGGAACTCTCAATGAAAGCACCAATGTCGGTGTCAAAACCGGCGGATCTCGGGTAGGGGGTCCCGAACTGTGCGTCTAGGCGGATGGTAACAGGAGGCAGGGGATACAATGTTTTACCCAGGTTTGGGCCCTCTTGATGGAGGTAAAACCCTACGTCCTGCTTGATTAATATTGATGATATGGGTAGTACAAGAGTAGATCTACCACGAGATCAAGGAGGCTAAACCCTAGAAGCTAGCCTATGGTCTGATTGTTGTCCCTACGGACTAAAACCCTCCGGTTTTATATAGACACCAGAGAGGGCTAGGGTTACACAGAGTTGGTTACAATGGTAGGAAATCCACATATCCGTATCGCCAAGCTTGCCTTCCACGCCAAGGAAAGTCCCTTCCGGACACGGGACGAAGTCTTCAATCTTGTATCTTCATAGTCCAGGAGTCCGGCCGAAGGTATAGTCCGGCTATCCGGACACCCCCTAATCCAGGACTCTCTCACCATCTTATAATGCTACCGCCGAACTAAGCAAAATAAGATGCATAAAGGATAAACATCACATGCAATCAATGTAAGTGATATGATATGGCCATCATCATCTTGTGCCTTTGATCTCCATCTCCAAAGCACTGTCATGATCACCATCGTCACCGGCTTGACACCTTGATCTCCACCGAAGCATCATTGTCGTCTCGCCAACTATTGCTTCTACGACTATTGCTACCGCTTAGTGATAAAGTAAAGCAATTACATGGTGATTGCATTTCATACAATAAAGCGACAACCATATGGCTCCTGCCAGTTGTCGATAACTTTGTTACAAAACATGATCATCTCATACAATAAAAGTTAGCATCATGTCTTGACCATATCACATCACAACATGCCCTGCAAAAACAAGTTAGATGTCCTCTACTTTGTTGTTGCAAGTTTTACGTGGCTGCTACGGGCTGAGCAAGAACCATTCTTACCTACGTATCAAAAACCACAACACGGTATAGTGATTGCTTTTTGATCTTCAGAAAGAACCATGTTCATTGAATCCAATTCAACTAAAGTTGGAGAAACTGACACCCACCAGACACCTGTGTGCGAAGCACGTCGATAGAACCAGTCTCTTGTAAGCGTACGCGTAATGTCGGTCTGAGCCGCTTCATCCAACAATACCGCTGAATCAAGAATCAACTAGTGACGGCAAGCAATATGTATATACCCACGCCCACAACTCCTTTGTGTTCTACTCGTGCATATAACATCTAAGCATAGACCTGGCTCGGATGCAACTGTTGGGGAACGCAGTAATTTCAAAAAAAATCCTACGCACACGCAAGATCTATCTAGGTGATCATGCATAGCAACGAGAGGGGAGAGTGTTGTCTACGTACCCTCATAGACCGTAAGCGGAAGCGTTATGACAACGCGGTTGATGTAGTCATACATATTCATGATCCGACCGATCCTAGCACCAGAGGTATGGCACCTCCGAGATCTACACATGTTCAGCTCGGTGATGTCCCACGAACTCTAGATCCAGCTGAGTGTCGAGGGAGAGCTTCGTCAGCACGACGGTGTGATGATGGTGATGATGAAGTTACCGACGCAGGGCTTCGCCTAAGCACTACAAAGATATGACCGAGGTGGAAATCTGTGGAGGGGGCAGTGCACACGGCTAAGAGATCAACTTGTGTGTCTATGGGGTGACCCCCTCCCCCGTATATAAAGGAGTGGAGGAGGGGAGGGCCGGCCCTCTCTATGGCGCGCCCTAGGGGGAGTCCTACTCCCACTAGGAGTAGGATTCCCCCCCTTTCCCTAGTAGGAGTAGGAGAGAAGGAAGGGGGAGAGAGAAGGAAGGAAGGGGGGTCGGCCCCTCTCCTCTATTCCACTAAGGCCCATATACTCCCCAGGGGGTTCCGGTAACCCCCGGGTACTCCGGTAAATGCCCGAACTCACCCGGAACCATTCCGATGTCCAAACATAGGCTTCCAATATATCGATCTTTATGTCTCGACCATTCCGAGACTCCTCATCATGTCCATGATCATATCTGGGACTCCGAACTACCTTCGGTACATCAAAACACATAAACTCATAATACCGATCGTCACCGAACGTTAAGCGTGCGGACCCTACGGGTGCGAGAACTATGTAGAAATGACCGAGACTCATCTTCGGTCAATAACCAATAGCGGAACCTGGATGCTCATATTGGTTCCTACATATTCTATGAAGATTTTTATAGGTCAAACCGCATAACAACATAAGTTGTCCCATTTGTCATCGGTATGTTACTTGCCCGAGATTCGATCATCGGTATCTTAATACCTAGTTCAATCTTGTTACCGGCAAGTCTCTTTACTCGTTCCATAATGCAACATCCCGTAACTAGCTCATTAGTCACATTGCTTGCAAGGCTTATAGTGATGTGCATTACCGAGAGGGCCCAGAGATACCTCTCCGATACACAGAGTGACAAATCCTAATCTCGATCTATGCCAACTCAACAAACACCATCGCAGACACCTGTAGAGCATCTTTATAGTCACCCAGTTACGTTGTGACGTTTGATAGCACACTAAGTGTTCCTATGGTATTCGGGAGTTGCATGATCTCATAGTCATAGGAACATGTATAAGTTATGGAGAAAGCAAAAGCAGTAAACTAAACGATCAAAGTGCTAAGCTAACGGATGGGTCAAGTCAATCACATCATTCTCTAATGATGTGATCTCGTTCATCAAATGACAACTCTTTGTCCATGGCTAGGAAACTTAACCATCTTTGATTAACGAGCTAGTCAAGTAGAAGCATACTAGTGACACTCTGTTTGCCTATGTATTCACACATGTACTAAGTTTCCGGTTAATACAATTCTAGCATAAATAATAAACATTTATCATGATATAAGGAAATATAAATAACAACTTTATTATTGCCTCTAGGGCATATTTCCTTCAATAAATGCATATAAAACATCCAAGATAGATAATATAATAGCATGGAACAATCAAAAATTATAGATACGTTGGAGACGTATCAAGCATCCCCAAGCTTAATTCATGCTCGTCCTCGAGTAGGTAAATGATAAAATTAGAATCTTTTATGTGAAATGCTACCTAACATATTTATCCATGTAATTTTCTTTATTGTGGCGTGAATATTCAGATCCATAAGATTCAAAACAAAAGTTTAATATTGACATAAAAACAATAATACTTGAAGCATACTAGCAAGGCAATTATGTCTTCTCAAAATAACATGGCCAAAGAAAGCTTATCCCTATAAAATCATATAGTCTGGCTATGCTCCATCTTCATCGCACAAAATATTCAAATCATGCACAACCCTGATGACAAGCCAAGCAATTGTTTCATACTTTTGATGTTCTCAAACTTTTTCAACTTTCACGCAATACATGAGCGTGAGCCATGGACATAGCACTATAGGTGGAATAGAAGGTGGTTGTGGAGAAGACAAAAAGAAGGAGATAGTCTCACATCAACTAGGCGTGTTAACGGGCTATGTAGATGCCCATCAATAGATATCAATGTGAGTGAGTAGGGATTGCCATGCAATGGATGCACTAGAACTATAAGTTTATGAAAGCTCAAAAAGAAAACTAAGTGGGTGTGCATCCAACTTGCTTGCTCACGAAGACCTAGGGCAATTTGAGGAAGCCCATCGTTGGAATATACAAGCCAAGTTCTATACTAAAAAATTCCCACTAGTATATGAAAGTGACAACATAGGAGACTCTCTATCATGAAGATCATGGTGTAACTTTGAAGCACAAGTGTGGTAAAAGGATAGTAGCATTGCCCCTTCTCTCTTTTTCTCTCTTTTTTTGGACCTTCTCTTTTTTGGCCTTTCCCCCTTCTTTTATTTACTCACATGGGACAATGCTCTAATAATGAAGATCATCACACTTTTATTTACTTACAACTCAAGAATTACATCTCGATACTTAGAACAAAATTTGACTCTATATGAATGCCTCCAGCGGTGTACCGGGATGTGCAATGAATCAAGAGTGACATGTATGGAAGAATTATGAAAGGTGGCTTTGCCACAAATATGATCTCAACTACATGATCATGCAAAGCAATATGACAATGATGGAGCATGTCATAATAAACGGAATGGTGGAAAGTTGCATGGTGATATATCTCGGAATGGCTATGGAAATGACATAATAGGTAGGTATGGTGGCTGTTTTGAGGAAGGTATATGGTTGGTTTATGGTACCGGCGAAAGTTGCGCGGAACTAGAGAGGCTAGCAATGGTGTAAGGGTGAGAGTGCGTATAATCCATGGACTCGACATTAGTCATAAAGAACTCACATACTTATTGCAAAAATCGATTAGTCATCGAAACAAAGTATTACGCGCATGCTCCTAGGGGGGTAGATTGGTAGGAAAAGACCATCGCTCGTCCCCGACCGCCACTATAAGGAAGACAATCAAAAAATATCTCATGCTCCAACTTCGTTACATAACGGTTCACCATACGTGCATGCTACGGGACTCACAAACCTCAACACAAGTATTTATTAAATTCACAACTACTCACTAGCATGACCCTAATATCACCATCTTCATATCTCAAAACAATCATAAGGAATCAAACTTCTCATAGTATTCAATGCTTTTGTATGAAAGTTTTTATTATATCCCTCTTGGATGCCTATCATATTAGGACTAAATTCATAACCAAAGCAAATTACCATGCTGTTAGAGACTCTCAAAATGATAAAAGTGAAGATGAGTGTTCAACAATTTCTTCAAAATAAAACTACCGACGTCCTCTAAAAAGATATAAGTGAAGCACTAGAGCAAATGACAAACTACTCCAAAAGATATAAGTGAAGATCAATGAGTAGTCGAATAATTATGTAACTATGTGAAGACTCCTTCTCATAAATAAAATTTTAGATCTTAAGTACTTTATTCAAACAACAAGCAAAACAAAATAAAATGACATTGCAAATATAGCACATATCATGTGAAGAAGCAAAAACTTAGGTTCAACCAAAACTGACCGATAGTTGTTGAAGAAGAAAGGTGGGATTCCTACCGGGGCATCCCCAAGCTTAGATGCTTGAGACTTCTTGAAATATTAATTAGTGATGCCTTGGGCATACCCAAGATTGAGCCCTTGTGTCTCCTTAATTCCTCTCATATCATAGTTTCCCTAATTCTTAAAACTTCATCCACACAAAACTCAACAAGAACTCGTGAGATAGGTTAGTATAAATCCACGCTAAACCTTATCATTCTCAACTGTAGCAAATCACTAAAATTATTACTTGACATTCCAGACTAAATGCCTCTGCATATTTAATAGTCATATCCTCAAATAGAATCATAACAAGCAAACATATGCAAACAATGCAAACATAACAACAATTTGTCTAAACAGAACAGTTTGTAAAGAATGCGAGAGGAATCATACTTCCCTAACTCCAAAAATTCTGAAAAATTACCAAACTGTAGATAATTTGTTGTTACTCATTGTGTAAAACTTTCAAGATGTTATCATGTTCTGACTATTCACAAATATTCAAAACATAACAGCAAACTTTCTGTTTTCAAATAGCAACATATAGACTTGAAAAATAAGCATGGTAAAGGCTATACTTGACCTTTTTATTGAACTAAAAGATGAAAAATGTTATTCTAAATAGCAGCAAGTAAATCCTAATAAAGGAAAATGACACTCCAAGCACAACACATATCATGTGGTGAATAAAAATATAGCTCCAAGTAAAGTTATCGATGAACGAAGACGAAAGAGGGGATGCCATCCGGGGCATCCCCAAGCTTAGGCTCTTGGTTGTCCTTGAATATTACCTTGGGGTTCCTTGGGATTCCCCAAGCTTAAGATCTTTCCACTCCTTATTCCGTATTCCATCAAAACTTTACCCAAAACTTGAAAACTTCACAACGCAAAACTCAACAGAAAACTCGTAAGCTCTGTTAGTATAAGAAAGCAAATCACCACCTAGGTACTGTCAAGACGGTACTGTCAAGACAAGATTCATAATTTTTTCTCACATGATTCCTATTGTACCATATCATGTCTACAATTTATATTAAGCAATGTAAGCCATGGAAACTAGAAAACAAGCAAACTATGCGTCGAAAACAGAGTCTGTCAAAAACAGAACAGTCTGTAGTAATCTGTAACTCTTGAATACTTCTGTAACTCCAAAAATTCTGAAAAATTAGGACAACCTAAGAAATTTATTTATTTATCTTCCGCAAAAATAATCAGTATTTTATCACTCTTTTGTTAAAAATGAGAATTATTTTCCTGGGCGCAAAAGTTTCTATTTTTCAGCAAGATCAAATCAACTATCACCATAGATCATTCTAAAGGCTTTACTTGGCACTTTATCGAAACAAAAGCTATAAAACATGATTAATACAGTAGCATAATCATGTGAACATACCAAAACAGTAGGTATAAATGTTGGGTTGTCTCCCAACAAGCGTTTTTCTTTAATGCCTTTCTAGCTAGGCATGATGATGTCAATGATGCTCACATAAAAGATAAGAGTTGAAGCATAATGGGAGCATCATGAAGCATATGACAAGCACATTTAAGTCTAAACCACTTCCTATGCATAGGGATTTTGTGAGAAAAGAACTTATGGGAACAAGAATCAACTTGCAAAGGAAGGTAAAGCAAGCATAACTTCAAGATTTTCAACACATAGAGAGGAAACTTGATATTATTGCAATATGTAAAAGCATATGTTCCTCTCTCATAACAATTTTTAGTAGCATCATGAATGAATTCAACAATATAACCATCACACAAAGCATTCTTTTCATGATCTACAAGCATAGAAATTTTATTACTCTCCACATAAGCAAATCTATTCTCATCAATAGTAGTGGGAGCAAACTCAACGAAGTAACTATCATGTGAGGCATAATCCAATTGAAAATTAAAATCATGATGACAAGCTTCATGGTTATTATTATTCTTTATAGCATACATGTCATCACAATAATCATAATAGATAGGAGGCATGCTTTAATCATAATAAATTTTCTCATCAAAACTTGGGGGACAAAAAATATCATCTTCGTCAAACATAGCATCCCCAAGCTTGTAGTTTTGCATATTATTAGCATCATGGATATTCAAAGAATTCATACTAATAACATTGCAATCATGCTCATCATTCAAATATTTAGTGCCAAACATTTTCATGCATTCTTCTTCTAACACTTTGGCACAATTATCAGAATCTTTATTTTCACGAAAGGCGTTAAAAATATGAAGCATATGAGGCAACCTCAATTCCATTTTTTGTAGTTTTCTTTTATAGACTAAACTAGTGATAAAACAGGAAACTAAAAGATTGTATTGCAAGATTTAAAGATATGCCTTCAAGCGCTAACCTCCCCGGAAACGGCGCCAGAAAAGAGCTTGATGTCTACTACGCAACCTTCTTCTTGTAGACTCGTGTTGGGCCTCCAAGCGCAGAGTTTTGTAGGATAGTAGCAAATTTCCCTCAAGTGGATGACCTAAGGTTTATCAACCTGTGAGAGGCGTAGGATGAAGATGGTCTCTCTCAAACAACCCTGCAACCAAATAACAAAGAGTCTCTTGTGTTCCCAACACACCCAATACAATGGTAAATTGTATAGGTGCACTAGTTCGGCGAAGAGATGGTGATACACGCGCAATATGGATGGTAGGTATAGGTTTTTGTAATCTGAAAATATAAAAACAGCAAGGTAGCAAGTGGTAAAAGTGAGCGGAAACGGTATTGCAATGCTTCTAAACAAGGCCTAGGGTTCATACTTTCACTAGTGTAAGTTCTCTCAACAATGATAACATAATTAGATCATATAGCAATCCCTCAACGTGCAACAAAGAGTCACTCCAAAGTAACTAATAGCGGAGAACAAACAAAGAGATTATTGTAGGGTATGAAACCACCTCAAAGTTATTTTTTCTGATCGATCTATTGGGCTATTCCTATAAGTGTCACAAACAGCCCTAGAGTTCGTACTAAAATAACACCTTAAGACACACATCAACCAAAACCCTAATGTCACCTAGATACTCCAATGTCACCACAAGTATCCACGGGTTTGATTATATGATATGCATCACACAATCTCAAATTCATCTATTCGAACCAACACAAAGAACTTCAAAGAGTGCCCCAAAGTTTCTACCGGAGAGTTAAGACGAAAACGTGTGCCAACCCCTATGCATAAGTTCACAAGGTCACAGAACCCGCAAGTTGATCACCAAAACATACATCAAGTAGATCACGTGAATATCCCATTGTCACCACAGATAAGCACATGCAATACATACATGAAGTGTTCTCAAATCCTTAAAGACTCAATCCGATAAGATAACTTTAAAGGGAAAACTCAATCCATTACAAGAAGGTAGAGGGGGAGAAACATCATAAGATCCAACTATAATAGCAAAGCTCGCGGTACATCAAGATCGTGCCAAATCGAGAACACGAGAGAGAGAGAGAGAGATCAAACACATAGCTACTGGTACATACCCTCAGCCCCGAGGGTGAACTACTCCCTCCTCGTCGTGGAGAGCGTCGGGATGATGAAGATGGCCACCGGTGATGATTTCCCCCTCCAGCAGGGTGCCGAAACAGGGCCCCGATTGGTTTTTGGTGGCTACTGAGGCTTGCGGCGGCGGAACTCCCGATCTAGGTTCTGTTCTGGAGGTTTGGGGATATATAAGAGGTGTTGGTGTCGAGAACAAGTCAGGGGGGTTGATGAGTCAACCACAAGGATGGAGGGCGCACCCGGGGGGTAGGGTGCACCCTCCACCCTTGTGGAGGCCTCGTGGCTCTTCTGGCCCAACTGTGGCTTCTTCTGGTCCATAAAAAATCACTGTAAATTTTCAGCTCAATTGGACTCCGTTTGATATTCCTTTTCTGTGGAACTCAAAAACAAGGAAAAAATAGAAAATGGCACTGGGCTCTAGGTTAATAGGTTAGTCCCAAAAATCATATAAAGCATATAAATGCATATGAAACATCCAAGATAGATGATATAATAGCATGGAACAATAAAAAATTATAGATACGTTGGAGACGTATCACCGACTCCACCCCCCTTTCCTTCTCCCACTTGGTTGACGGCCTAGGAGGGGTGCGCCAGCCCCTTGTGTGCTGGTGTGCCCCTTCCCCTTTGGCCCATGTGGCCCATTAACCTCCCGGGATGTCCGGTAACCCCTCTGGTACTCCGATAAATATCCGATACACTCTGGAACACTTCGGGTGTCCGAATACTATCGTCCTATATATTAATCTTTACCTCGTGACCATTTCGAGACTCCTCGTCATGTCTGTGATCTCATCCAGGACTTCGAACAACATTCGGTCACCAAATCACATAACTCAAATAATACAAAATCGTCATTGAACGTTAAGCATGCGGACCCTACGGGTTCGAGAACTATGTAGACATGACCCAGACACCTCTCCAGTCAATAACCAACAGCGGAACCTAGATGCTCATACTGGTTCCTACATATTCTACGAAGATCTTTATCGGTCGAACTGTTATGACAACATACGTTATTCCCTTGATTCGGTCGTCTGTATCTTCATACCTAGTTCAATCTCGTTACTGGCAAGTCTTTTTACTCGTTCTGTAATACATCACCTCGTGACCAACTCCTTAGTCGTTTGCTTGCAAGCTTATGATGTGTATTACCGAGAGGGCCCAGAGATACCTCTCCGATACTCAGAATGACAGATCCTAATCTCGATCTATACCAACCCAACAAACACCTTCGGAGATACCTGTAGAGCATCTTTATAACCATCTAGTTACGTTGTGACGTTTGATAGCACATAAGGCATTCCTCTGGTATCCGGGAGTTGCATAATCTCATAGTCGAAGGAATATGTATTTAACATGAAGAAAGCAATGGAAATAAAACTGAATGATCAATATGCTATGCTAACGGATGGGTCTTGTCCATCACATCATTCTCCTAATGATGTGATCCCGTTCATCAAATGACAACACATGTCTATGGTTAGGAAACTTAACCATCTTTGATTAACGAGCTAGTCTAGTAGAGGCTTACTAGGGACACGATGTTTTCTCTATGTATCCACGCATGTATCAAGCTTCCGGTTAATACAATTCTAGCATGAATAATAAACATTTATCATGATATAAGGAAATATAAAATAACAACTTTATTATTGCCTCTAGGGCATATTTCCTTCAGGCCCACCAAGGAAGGGGGTGTTGGGAACGTAGTAATTTCAAAAATTTCCTACGCACACGCAAGATCATGGTGATGCATAGCAACGAGAGGGGAGAGTATGTCTACGTACCCTCGTAGACCGAAAGCGGAAGCGTTTATCAACATGGTTAATGTAGCCGTACACCTTCACGATCCGTCCCGATCAAGTACCGAACGTACGGCACCTCCGCGTTTAGCACATGTTCAGCTCGATGACGTCCTTGCCTTCTTGATCCAGCAAGAGGGGCGAAGTAGTAGATGAGTTCCGACAGCACGACGGCGTGGTGACGTTGTTGGTGAAGAACAATCTTCGCAGGGCTTCGCCTAAGCACTATGAGAACTATTATGGAGGATAAACTAGAGGGGACGGGGTTGCCGACACACGTGTTGGTGTTTCTTGATGTGTCTTGGGTGCTAGCCCTACCCCTCTATTTATATGTTGAGCCTTGCGGTCGAAACTTGGAGTAAAAGCCTCCACAAAGTCGGTTTCACCCGAAAGGCAAGAGTCCTTCTCGGACTCCAGGGCCAGAAGCCAGGGTTCCCAGCGTCTGGACCCAGACACCAGCGACCCTGGCATCTGGCCCCTGGACTCTACAAAACTTCCTTTTGCGCTTTCCAAAAACCTTGTGGGCTTTCCCCTTTGGCCCAAATAAAGTGTTCTTGTACCCAAACATTTTGGGAAACATCTGGAGCCCCTTACGGTAAATTCCGGAACCCTTCCGGAGACCAAACACTATTATCCCATATATCAAACCTTATCTCCGGACCATTCCGGAGTTCCTCGTCATGTTTGTGATCTTATCCGGAACCCCGAACAACATTCGGTTACCAACATACATAACTCATAAATACTATATCGTCAACGAACGTTAAGCGTGCGGACCCTACGGGTTCGAGAACTATGTAGACATGATCGAGACACTTCTCTGGTCAATAACCAATAGCGGAACCTGGATGCCCATATTGGTTCCTACATATTCTATGAAGATCTTTATCGGTCGAACCGCATAACAACATACGTTGTTCCCTTTGTCATCGGCATGTTACTTGCCCGATCGTCGGTATCTCAATACCTAGTTCAATCTCGTTACCGGCAAGTCCCTTTACTCGTTCCATAATGCATCATCCCGCAACTAACTCATTAGTTACATTGCTTGCAAGGCTTATAGTGATATGCATTACCGAGAGGGCCTAGAGATACCTCTCCTACAATCAGAGGACAAATCCTATTATCGATCTATGCCAACTCAATGAACACCATCGGAGACACCTGTAGAGCACCTTTATAATCACCCAGTTACGTTGTGACATTTGGTAGAACACAAAGTGTTCTTCCGGTAATCGGGAGTTGCATAATCGCATAGTCATAGGAACATGTATAAGTCATGAAGAAAGCAATAGCAACAAACTAAACGATCATCATGCTAAGCTAACGGATGGGTCAAGTCAATCACATCATACTCTAATGATGTGATCCTGTTAAGTTAATCAAATGACAACTCATCTCTATGGTTAGGAAACATAACCATCATTGATTCAACGAGCTAGTCAAGTAGAGGCAAACTAGTGACACTCTGTTTGTCTATGTATTCACACATGTACTAAGTTTCCGGTTAATACAATTCTAGCATGAATAATAAACATTTAACATGATATAAGGAAATATAAATAACAACTTTATTATTGCCTCTAGGGCATATTTCCTTCAGTCTCCCACTTGCACTAGAGTCAATAATCTAGTTCACATCATCATGTGATTTAACACCAATAGTTCACATCTTTATATGATTAGTTCACATATCCATGTGACTAACACCGAAAGGGTTTACTAGAGTCAATAATCTAGTTCACACTATGTGATTAACACCCAAAGAGTGATCATGTTTTGCTTGTGAGAGAAATTTAGTCAACGGGTCTGCAACATTCAGATCCATATGTATTTCGCAAATTTCTATGTCTACAATGCTTTGCATGGAGCTACTCTAGCTAATTGCTCCCACTTTCAATATGTATCCAGATCGAGACTTAGAGTCATCTAGATCGATGTAAAAAGCTTGCATCGACGTAACTCTTTACGATGAACTCTTTTATCACCTCCATAACCGAGAAATATTTCCTTAGTCCTCTAAGGATAATTTTGACCGTTGTCCAGTGATCTACTCCTAGATCACTATTGTACTCCCTTGCCAAAAAATGCTAAGGTATACAATAGGACTGGTAAACAGCATAGCATACTTTATAGAACCTATGACTGAGGCATAGGGAATGACTTTTCATTCTCTTTCTATTTTCTGCCGTGGTCGGGTTTTGAGTCTCTACTCAACTTCACACCTTGCAATACAGGCAAGAACTCCTTCTTTGACTGTTCTATTTTGAACTACTTCAAAATCTTGTCAAGGTATGTACTCATTGAAAAACTTATCAAGCGTCTTGATCTATCTCTATAGATCTTGATGCTTAATGTCTAAGTAGCTTCATCGAGGTCTTTCTTTGAAAAACTCTTTTCAAACACTCCTTTATGCTTTCCAGAAAATTCTACATTATTTTTGATCAACAATATGGCATTCACATATACTTATCAGAAATGTTGTAGTGCTCCCACTCACTTTTTGTAAATACAGACTTCACCGCAAGTCTGTATAAAACCATACGCTTTGATCACTTTATCAAAGCATATATTCCAACTCCGAGATGCTTGCACCAGTCCATAGATGGATCGCTGGAGTTTGCTCACTTTGTTAGCACCTTTAGGATCGACAAAACCTTCTGGTTGCATCATATACAACTCTTCTTTTAAGAAATCCATGAAGGAATACAGTTTTGACATCCATTTGCCATATTTCATAAAATGCGGCAACTGCTAACATGATTCGGACAGACTTTTAAGCATCGATACGAGTGAGAAAATCTCATCGTAGTCAACACCTTGAACTTGTCGAAAACATTTTGTGACAATTCAAGCTTTGTAGATAGTAACACTACTATCAGCGTTTGTCTTCCTCTTCAAGATCCATTTGTTCTTAATGACTCACCGATCATCGGGCAAGTCAATCAAAGTCCATACTTTGTTCCCATACATGGATCCCATCTCAGATTTCATGGCCTCAAGCCATTTCGCGGAATCTAGGCTCATCATCGCTTCCTCATAGTTCGTAGGTTCGTCATGGTCTAGTAACATGACTTCCAGATAGGATTACCGTACCACTCTGGTGCGGACCATACTCTGGTTGTCCTACGAGGTTTGGTAGTAACTTGATCTGAAGTTTCATGATCATCATCATTAGCTTCCTCACTAATTGGTGTAGAGATCACTAGAACTGATTTCTGTGATGAACTATTTTCCAATTCGGGAGAAGGTACAATTACCTCATCAAGTTCTACATTCCTCCCACTCACTTCTTTCTAGAGAAACTTCTTCTCTAGAAAGGATCCACTCTAAACAACAAAGGTATTGCCTTTCGGATCTGTGATAGAAGGTGTACCCAACAGTTTCTTTTGGGTATCCTATGACGACGCACTTTTCCAATTTAGGTTTGTGCTTATCAGGCTGAAACTTTTTCACATAAGCATCACAACCCCAAACTTTAAGAAATGACAACTTTGGTTTCTTGCCAAACCATGGTTCATATGGCGTCATCTCAACAGATTTATATGGTGCCCTATTTAACGTGAATGCAGCTGTCTCTAATGCATAACCCCAAAACGATAGTGGTAAATCGGTAAGAGACATCATAGATTGCACCATGTCTAATAAATAACGGTTATGATGTTCGGACGCACCATTACGCTGTGGTGTTCCAGGTGGCATGAGTTGCGAAACTTATTTCGCATTGTTTCAAATGAAGACCAAACTCGTAACTCAAATATTCTCCTCCACGATCAGATAGTAGAAACTTTATTTTCTTGTTACGATGATACTTCACTCCGAAATTATTTGAACTTTTCAAATGTTTCAGATTTATGTTTCATCAAGAAGATATACTCATATCTTACTCAAATCATCTGCGAAGGTCAGAAAATAATGATACCTGCCGTGAGCCTCAACACCCATCGGACTGCATACATCAGTATGTATTATTTCCAACAAGTCTGTTGCTCGCTCCACTGTTCCGGAGAACGGAGTCTTAGTCATCTTGCCCATGAGGCATGGTTCACAAGCATCAACTGATTCATAATGAAGTGATTACAAAAGCCCATCGGCATGAATTTTCTTCATGCGCTTTACACCAATATGACCTAAACGGCAGTGCCACAAATAAGTTGCACTATCATTATTAACTTTGCATCTTTTGGCTTCAATATTATGAATATGTGTATCACTACGATCGAGATTCAATAAACCATTCACCTTGGGTCTATGACCATTGAAGGTTTTATTCATGTAAATAGAACAACAATTATTCTCTGACTTTAAATGAATAACCGTATTGCAATAAACATGATCAAATCATATTCATGCTTAACGCAAACACCAAATAATATTTATTTAGGTTCAAAACTAATCCCTAAAGTATAGGGAGTGTGCGATGATGATCATATCAATCTTGGAACCCCTTCCAACACACATCGTCACTTCACCCTTAACTAGTCTCTGTTCACTCTGCAACTCCCGTTTCAAGTTACTAATCTCAGCAACTGAACTAGTATCAAATACTGAGGGGTTGCTATAAACACTAGTAAAGTACACATCAATAACATGTATATCAAATATACCTTTGTTCACTTTGCCATCCTTCTTATCCGCCAAATACTTGGGGCAGTTTTTGCTTCTAGTGACCAATCCCTTTGCAGTAGAAGCACTTAGTCTCAGGCTTAGGTCTAGACTTGGGCTTCTTCACTTGAGCAGCAACTTGCTTGCCGTTCTTCTTGAAGTTCCCCTCCTTCCCTTTGCCCTTTTCTTGGAACTAGTGGTCTTATCAACCATCAACACTTGATGCTTTTCTTGATTTGTACCTTCGTCGATTTCAGCATCACGAAGAGCTTGGGAATCGTTTCCATTATCCCTTGCATATTATAGTTCATCACGAAGTTCTAGTAACTTGGTGATAGTGACTAGAGAACTCTATCAATTACTATCTTATCTAGAAGATTAACTCCCACTTGATTCAAGTGATTGTAGTACTCAGACATTCTAAGCACATGCTCACTAGCTGAGCTATTCTCCTCCATCTTGTAGGCAAAGTACTTGTCAAAGGTCTCATACCTTTTGACATGGGCATGAGTCTGAAATACTAATTTCAACTCTTGGAACATCTCATATGCTCCGTGGTGTTCAAAACGTCTTTGAAGCCCCGATTCTAAGCCGTAAAGCATGATGCACTAAACTATCAAGTAGTCATCATATCGAGCTCGCCAAACGTTCATAACGTCTGCATCTGCTCCTGCAATTGGTCTGTCACCTAGCGGTGTGTTGGGAATATTACTGTTGGGCGTAAACCGGCCTATCTGGGTCGGGTCAACTTCATCAGTAGTTCAAGAGTGCTAAAGCCCAAGAAGACAGACAAGGGCCTAAGGCCCGTGGTCGGTTTTAGACTTGTAGCTGTAAACCGGCATTTGTATATAAACTTGTATTGTAAGTTAGGAATAAGGAGAGACCAACCCGGATACGAATATGGACCGGTGTTGGGACTCTGTGAACCGACGGGCGTCACCCGTGTATATAAGGGGACGACCCGGCGGCGGTTCAAGGACAACAGACAACAACTCGAGACATAGGTGAAGCTTGTTTGCTCCCTAGTCATCGAAACCCCATCAATTCCATCACAACTAGACGTAGGCTTTTACCTTCATTGAAGGGGCCGAACTAGTATAAACTCTCTTGCGTCCCTGTGTCCGCTTTAACCCCTTCAAGCTAACTCGTCGTGATGGCTCCACGACTAAGTCCTTTCTCTAGGACATCTGCCGTGACAAAACCACGACAGTTGGCGCCCACCATGGGGCTATCGCACGATGGTTTCAAGTTCTTGGAGGGCTGCTTTGAAGGACTCGAGGGCTACGCCGTAGGCCGGATGACTAAGAGTCGTCGCGGCAAGCTCTACATCGACGATGCAGGCTGGGGCCCCGAGGCCGGCTCAGTTGAGTACGGGTACCGGGTCCCCTTTGGTGGCATTCACGTTTTCATTGGCAAGATTGGTGAACCGGGCCCTGAGCCGGACATCTGCACCGACCTCGTCGAGACGGCTCAGCGTGCGCGATCCGCCCGGGTTAAACCGGCCATGAAGCGTGCCTTCGTGGGAGTCATCCATGGAGGAAGTTATGAGGATGGATCGGGATCTCGCGGCGAGACCGTCATTTGTTCCGATGATGAGTCATCGACCGGAGAAACCGAATCTCTTTATCAGCTACAAGATGGCCGGATTGGGGGCTGTTCCGATGGCGATAGTATTCTGGACTCCTCTAATCTGCCCAACCGAGTTGGAATATTCATGGCCGGTACACAAGCAGCGCTTCATTCTTCGACCGCTGCGGCAGCAACCTCCGGTTCAGCAGCGGCGACGGCTGCCGGGGCAGGAGGCCCTGTGCGCCCGCCGGCTCAAGTTCTATCAGAGCTATTTGATGCATTGGCTGTGCTTATGGCAGAAGCTAATCCGGCGGATCAGGACGTCCACAACGCGGAGATTGCAAAAGTAAAGGAACAGATCACCCAGGCCAAGGCGGATCTGGCAGCTGAGGACACCAGGATGGCCATAGAGCAGGCCGCTCTAGACGCACAAGCCTACAGGCTCATGTTGGACCAGAGCGCGTCGCATGAAGTCATGAGGAGGAAGTACCGATCCCGTTTGCCTCTGGTTTTCGAGGCCAGAGACCTTTTCAACACCCCGGGAGCAGGAGCCAGTAATCCGCTGGAGGGAAATCGGGCGGAAGCTCCTAGGACCGGTGAGCCGGTTCAGCCTCGTCGGATGGACCCGACTCGTCAAAACACCGTTATACCTCAGGCTGTTTTAACACCTCCGGGTCACTACTCCAACCCAATGGACAATCTCGTCGCTGCTGCTGCACGGCTGGAGGCCATTCCAATTGAAGGTGACTCGCCGCAGGCAGTAGAGACGCGACGGGTCAAGGAGCTTCTGAGGACAGCTTTGATCCAACAGGAAGCATATTCGTACAGCCGCGACCGGATCCACTCGACCCCCCGTCCAAGCCGGAGCTATAGCAGACATATGGATGAACCGGCAGTGTCGAGCAATGAACGACGTGGAGCACCCCGTGGCAACAACCCGGCGGGTGGTGCTGATAACGCTCAGGAAGTGGTGGACCGGGCCCGAGCGCGCAGGGAGGCCGAGTTAGCCGCACAGCATCAGGCTCGGCAGCTCACGTCGGTTCGTCCAACTACCTCGATCGAACCTGGTGTTACTTCTAGTTCTTTGGGGGTGCCTTGCCTTGTCCCCGCTTTACGCAATGTGCGCCTGCCCAAGGATTTCAAAGGCCCGCGCAAAGTACCAAATTACACGGCGGATCAACCTCCAGAAACCTGGGTGGAGAGCTATGAGATGGCCATGGAGATGCTTGATGTGGATGACACGGCGTGTGCGAAATACTTCACCATGATGCTTGAAGGAACAGCCCGTACTTGGTTAAAAAGCTTGCCGGCTAATTCTATCAGTTCATGGGCCCAATTACGAGCCCGGTTTATCAGCAATTTCAAGGATACATGTAAACAGCCTATGTCGATAGTGGACTTAGCTGCCTGTGTCCAGGAGGAAGGAGAATCAATGACTCATTGGGTGCGCCGGGTTTCACAAGTGTTGCATTCATCAGACCGCATCAACGCTGACACCGCTGTATTAACCCTAGAAGGCAACTGCCGGTTTGGGCCCCTAAAGCTGAAGTTGGGACGGATGAAGCGTCATTGCACTGACATGGGAACCCTCATGGCTGCTTTGGTAAAGTATGTTGATTCTGATAGTACCAAGGATCCCGAATCTGATGATGACAAGGCAGGGAAGGGAAAGAGGAACAGCAACTCCAAAGGTCAGCAGCATCACTGGGCAGGCAATGGTGGTGGAGGCAAGCGTAAAGCGGATGGTAACATGGACTCTGTGGCTAATACCAACACACAGGACAATGGCCAGCGACGCAAGGGTAAACCGAAAAATCGCAACGGGGCACCCAACCCTAACCCAGACCGCCTAAACTATCTACTGAGCCAGCCCTGTCCAAGACATGGGACGAAGGAGGCGCCAGCAAGCCACCTTTGGAAGGATTGCTTCATTATGCAGGAGTTCAAGAATTCTAATGCTTTCCCGTATAATCACGGCTCCGGCGGTGGCTCAGGGTCCGGGCCGGGTTACGGTGGAGGAAATTCTGGTTCAGGATTTAATGGTAATCCGGGCGGACATAATAATCAAAATAGTCAGAACAACCAGGGTGGTTACAACCAATAGCAGCAACAGTCAGGTTACCAGAGCAACCTAAAGCAGTTGAGTAGTGGGCAGTACCATGTCTTCACCACTAGCTTGGACAAGCGAGATCGGAAGGTTCAGAGGCGGGCGGTCAGCTCTGTTGAACCGGCCATACCCCGTTATCTACGCTGGTCTGAACAGCCGATCATATGGAGCAGAGAGGATCACCCTCCCCAGGTTGATAATCCGGGTCAGTTGGCTCTGGTGGTGGCGCCTCAGGTGGGAGGTTACAAGTTCACCAAAGTGCTCATGGATGGAGGGAGCAGCATTAATATCTTGTACTATGAGACCTTCCGTCGTATGGGACTAACAGATAAAAATCTCAAACCGTCTAATACGGTGTTCCACGGTGTAGTACCTGGCAAATCAGCATATCCTGTGGGTAAGATAGCTCTGGAAGTGGCCTTTGGGGATGATCATGATTCCAGGTCGGAGACATTGACGTTTGAAGTGGTGAAAATCCAAAGTCCATATCACGCCCTGTTTGGGCGACCGGCCTACGCCAAGTTTATGGCACGGCCCTGTTATGTGTATTTGCAGCTCAAGATGCCGGGTCACAAGGGGACAATAACGGTTCACGGAAGCCGCAAAATCGCTTTGGAGTGCGAGGAAGGAGATGCGGCCTATGCAGAGTCGGTTTGTGCCACCGAGGAGCTGAAGTATTATAAGGACAATGTTGATCCGGCGGACATGACTCCATTAAAGAAGCCAACTACGGAGCATGATCCAGCCCTGAAGTTCAAATCAGCAGCAGAAACTAAGCTTGTTGACTTTGTACCTGGCAATTCGTCCAAGCAGTTCAGCATCAGTGCCAACTTGGATCCAAAATAGGAAAGCGCGCTCATCGAGTTCATCTGTGAGAATCGGGACATTTTTGCATGGAAGCCCTCTGACATGCCAGGTGTACCGAGGCAACTCGCTGAGCACACCCTTAATGTGGATCCTAAATACAAACCGGTGAAACAGTTCCTCCGCCGGTTTAACGAAGAAAGACGCAAGGCAATTGGAGAAGAGGTAGCCATGCTCTTAGCGGCTGGCTTTATTGTTGAAGTTTTTCACCCTGAGTGGCTTGCCAATCCGGTGCTGGTCCTTAAGAAAAACGGCACCTGGCGCATGTCTGTGGATTACACAGATCTTAATAAGGCTTGTCCAGCAGATCCTTTTGCCCTCCCCCGTATTGATCAAATTATTGATGCTACGGCGGGTTGTGAGTGTTTAAGTTTTTTGGATGCATATTCTGGCTATCATCAGATCAAAATGGCAGTTAAGGACCAGGAGAAGACGGCGTTCATAACTCCCTTTGGAGCCTTCTGCTATGTGTCTATGCCCTTTGGGCTCAAGAATGCCCAGGCAACTTATCAACGGTGTGTGCAAAATTGTCTTCACAAGCAGATTGGCCGTAATGTACATGCTTACGTGGATGATATAGTGGTTAAATCCAGGGAGAAGGAGACTCTGATTGATGATTTGAAGGAAACCTTTGATAACTTGAGGACATACAAGATGATGCTTGATCCGGACAAGTGCGTCTTCGGTGTACCGGCGGGCAAGTTATTGGGTTTTCTGGTGTCCAATAGGGGAATTGAGGCTAATCTGGAGAAGATCACAGCCATCACCTCCCTGGCTAAACCAAAGTGTATCAATGATGTTCAACGCCTGGCAGGCCGGATTGCCGCGTTAAGCCGGTTTATCAGTCGTCTTGGGGAGAAGGCAATCCCTTTGTATCAGGTGTTGAAGAAGACGGATCAATTTGTCTGGAGTTCTGCTGCTGATGAAGCATTTGAGGATTTAAAGCGGCAATTGGCCAATCCGCCTGTGCTCGCCGCTCCCATTGACAAGGAGTCGTTACTGATATATGTTGCTGCTAATGCTCGGGCGGTCAGCGTGGCTATTGTGGTGGAGCGAAAGGAGGCAGGTAAGGAGCATCCGGTTCAACGTCCAGTCTATTATATCAGCGAGGTGCTCATTGAGTCCAAGCAAAGGTATCCGCATTGGCAGAAGCTGGTGTATGGAGTTTTTATGGCAAGCCGGAAGCTTAAACAATACTTCCAAGGGCACCCAATTACGGTGGTCAGTTCTGCTCCTTTGGGGGATATCATCCAGAACCAGGAAGCAACTGGCCGGATTGCCAAGTGGGCTATAGAGCTTGGGCCGCACGGTTTGAAGTATGTACCTCGGACGGCGATTAAGTCTCAAGCACTTGTTGATTTCATCAATGATTGGACGGAAATGCAAGCACCTGAAGAAAAGCCGGATCACACATATTGGACCATCCATTTTGACGGATCCAGGCAATTAGAAGGCTCGGGGGCTGGATTCGTATTAACTTCCCCACGAGGTGATAAGTTTTGTTACATTCTCCGCTTAATGTTCCCTTGTACTAACAATGCAGCTGAGTATGAAGTCTTGATCCATGGTCTCCGGATGGCTAAGGAGATGAATCTAAGTCGAGTTAAGTGTCTCGGTGACTCGGACCTCGTGGCTCAGCAAGTGTCTGGCACTTGGGACTCCAAGGACCCACTCATGGCAGCATATCATCATGAGGTGGATATTGTTGCAGGTCATTTTAAAGGCTATCAGGTGGACCATGTGGACCGGCGGAAAAATGAAGCGGCGGACGCTTTAAGCCAGCTGGGCTCTCAGCGCAAACCGGTCCCGCCCAATGTTTTTCTGGATGTGCTGCACAACCCGTCGGTCAAGATCCCTGGTGAAGCGGATTTGGCTATTCCTGATCTGGAGGCTCAATTGGTGGCAGCTCTTCATGTTATTCCGGATTGGACGCTTCCTTACCTGGCGTACAAGAACCGGGGCGAGTTACCAGAGGATGAGACTCTGGCCCGACAGATAATCCGGTGATCCAAGTCCATGACTATTATCAACGGCGAGTTGCATCATTGCAGTGTGTCAGGGGCGTTTCAACGTTGTGTGTCTCCTGAAGAAGGCTGTGAAATTTGGCGTGAGATCCACGAAGAAGATTGTGGTCACCACGCCGGTTCAAAATCTCTGGTGGCTAAAGCATTTTGCCATGGCTTCTATTGGTTAACTGCTCATGCTAATGCGGAGGATCTGGTCAGACGATGTGATGGTTGCCAAAAGTTTTCAAGACGTGCTCATGTACCGGCTCAAGAATTGAGAATGATTCCAATTACTTGGCCGTTTGCGACTTGGGGGCTGGATATGGTTGGGCCTTTCAAAAGGTCCAAAGATAAGAAGACCCACCTCCTGGTGGCGGTTGACAAGTTTACAAAGTGGGTGGAGGCAGAACCTGTTAGCAAGTGTGATGCGGCCACGGCAGTTCAGTTCATCAAAAAAGTGATTTTCCGGTTTGGCTTTCCACACAGTATCATCACAGATAATGGTACCAATTTGTCCAAAGGTGACATGAAGGAGTTCTGCGAATGGGAGCACATCTGGCTCGACGTTTCATCGGTGGCACATCCACAGTCCAATGGTCAAGCAGAAAGGGCTAATCAAGAGATCTTGAGAGGCATCAAGCCCCAGCTTATGGTTCCTTTGCAGAGAACACCGGGTTGTTGGGTAGAAGAGTTACCATCTGTGTTATGGAGCATCAATACTACACCCAACAGATCAACAGGATACACACCGTTCTTCATGGTTTACGGAGCGGAGGCGGTTCTCCCCAGTGATATCCGTCATGATTCACCCTGTGTGGCGGTTTATGTTGAAGCGGACAATGAGACAGCACGGCAAGACGCTTTGGACCTGTTGGATGAAGAACGTGACATAGCAGCTGCCCGCTCGGCGATTTGCCAACAGGATCTTCGTCGTTATCACAGTCGCCGAGTTAGAACCAGAACCTTTCAGGAAGGAGATTTGGTGCTTCGGCTCATCCAAGATCAGACTGATATGCATAAGCTATCCCCGCCTTGGGAGGGGCCTTTCGTGGTCAGCAAGAATCTGCACAACGAGTCATACTATCTGATCGATATAAGAGAGCGTAAGGACTCACGTACATCAGAGGAGGAGACCAACAGGCCGTGGAACATAGCTCATCTTCGGCCTTACTATACCTGAGCCATTGGCTCTACTTATGTACATATTACGACGATGTATATATTATGATTAAATATAATAAACCGGAACCTCAGCTAAAGCGGGGTATCTGTTCTTTTACATCATGTGTGGTTACACGGAGTTGTTCTAAAGCGGCCTCCGGTTTACCCCTTGAGTTGGCTTTTTACAAAAAAGCATCATGTTATATCACTTGGGGGTTTGGTCGTGTCCGAACCAATACAATACCTCTTGATAGGCGAGAGCCACCAGATCACTTGGGGACTTGGTCACGTCTGAACCAGTCATGCCTCTTGATCGTCCTAAGGCCACAGAATCACTTGGGGGCTTGGTCGAACCCGAACCATTGCCATGCCACTTGATCGTCATAAATGCCACGGTTTCATTTGGGGGCCTGGCTGACTAGAACCATAGTTACACCTATCGGGAGCTTGGTCGTGTTACACCTATCCAAGAAAGTTACACCTATCGGGAGCTTTGGAAAGTACTTAAGAACTGCCACTTAGATAGACATCCCTCTAGTCATCTAAATGATCACGTGATCCAAATCAACTAAACCATGTCTGATCATCACGTGAGATGGAGTAGTTTTGAATGGTGAACATCATTATGTTGATCATATCTACTATATGATTCACGCTCGACCTTTTGGTCTCCAGTGTTCTAAGGCCATATCTGCATATGCTAGGCTCATCAAGTTTAACCCGAGTATTTCTCGTGTGCAAAACTGGCTTGCACCCGTTGTATGTGAACGTAGAGCTTATCACACCCGATTATCACGTGGTGTCTCTGGACGACGAACTTTGGCAACGGTGCGTACTCAGGGAGAACACTTGTACCTTGAAACTTAGTGAGAGATCATCTTATAATATTACCGTCGAACTAAGCAAAATAATATGCATAAAGGATAAACATCACATGCAATCAAAATATGTGACATGATATGGCCATGATCATCTTGCGCCTTTGATCTCCATCTCCAAAGTACCGTCATGATCTCTGTCGTCACCGGCATGACACCATGATCTCCATCATCTTGATCTCTATCAATGTCTCATCATATGGTCGTCTCGCCAACTATTGCTCTTGCAACTATTGCTACCGCATAGCGATAAAGTAAAGCAATTGTATGGCGCTTGCATCTTATGCAATAAAGAAACAACCATAAGGCTTCTGCCAGTTGCCGATAACTTTAACAAAACATGAGTATCTCATACAACAATTTATATCTCATCACGTCTTGACCATATCACATCACAACATGCCCTGCAAAAACAAGTTAGACGTCCTCTACTTTGTTGTTGCAAGTTTTACGTGGCTGCTACAGGCTGAGCAAGAACCATTCTTACCTACCCATCAAAAACCACAACGCGGTATAGTGATTGCTTTTTGATATTCAGAAAGAACTCTGTTCATTGAATCTGATTCAACTAAAGCTGGAGAAACAGACACCCACTAGCCACCTGTGTGCGAAGCACGTCGGTAGAACCAGTCTCGCGTAAGCGTACGCGTAATGTCGGTCTGGGCCGCTTCATCCAACAATGCCGCTGAATCAAGAATCAACTAGTGACATCAAGCAATATGTATATACCCACGCCCACAACTCCTTTGTGTTCTACTCGTGCATATAACATCTATGCATAAACCTGGCTCTGATGCCACTGTTGGGGAACGTAGTAATTTCAAAAAATTCCTACACACAGGCAAGATCATGGTGATGCATAGCAATGAGAGGGGAGAGTATGTCTACGTACCCTCGTAGACTGAAAGCGGAAGCGTTTATCAACGCGGGTTGATGTAGTCGTACACCTTCACGATCCGTCCCGATCAAGTACCGAGCGTACGGCACCTCCGTGTTCAGCACATGTTCAGCTCGATGACGTCCTTGCCTTCTTGATCCAGGAAGAGGGGCGAAGTAGTAGATGAGTTCCGGCAGCACAACGGCGTGGTGACGGTGTTGGTGAAGAACAATCTTCGCAGGGCTTCGCCTAAGCACTATGAAAACTATTACAGAGGATAAACTAGAGGGGGTGGGGTTGCCGGCACACGGCTTGGTGTTTCTTGATGTGTCTTGGGTGCTAGCCCTACCCCTCTATTTATATGTTGAGCCTTGGGGTCGAAACTTGGAGTAAAAGCCTCCACAAAGTCGGTTTCACCTAAAAGGCAAGAGTCCTTCTCGGACTCCAGGGCCAGACGCCAGGGTTCCCGGCGTCTGGCCCCTGGACTCCGCAAAACTTCCTTTTGCGCTTTCCAAAAACCTTGTGGTCTTTCCCCTTTGGCCCAAATAAAGTGTTCCCGTACCCAAACATTTCGAGAAACATCCGGAACCCCTTCCGGTAAATTCTGGAACCCTTCCGGAGACCAAACACTATTATCCCATATATCAAACTTTATCTCCGGACCATTCCGGAGTTCCTCGTCATGTCCGCGATCTTATACGGAACTCCGAACAACATTCGGTTACCAACATACATAACTCATAAATACTATATCGTCAACGGACGTTAAGCGTGCGGACCCTACGGGTTCGAGAACTATGTAGACATGACCGAGACACTTCTCTGGTCAATAACCAATAGCGGAACCTGGATGCCCATATTGGTTCCTACATATTCTACGAAGATCTTTATCGGTCGAACCGCATAATAACATACGTTGTTCCCTTTGTCATCGGTATGTTACTTGCCCGAGATTCGATCGTCGGTATCTCAATACCTAGTTCAATCTCATTACCGGCAAGTCTCTTTACTCGTTTCGTAATGCATCATTCCGCAACTAACTCATTAGTTACATTGCTTGCAAGGCTTATAATGATGTGCATTAACGAGAGGGCCCAGAGATACCTCTCCGACAATCAGAGTGACAAATCCTATTCTCTATCTATGCCAACTCAACGAACACCATCGGAGACACCTGTAGAGCACCTTTATAATCACCTAGTTACATTGTGATGTTTGGTAGCACACAAAGTGTTCTTCCAGTAATCGGGAGTTGCATAATCTCATAGTCATAGGAACATGTATAAATCATGAAGAAAGCAATAGCAACAAACTAAACGATCATCATGCTAAGCTAACGTATGGGTCAAGTCAATCACATCATTCTCTAATGATGTGATCCCGTTAATCAAATGACAACTCATGTCTATGGTTAGGAAACATAACCATCATTGATTCAACGAGCTAGTCAAGTAGAGGCAAACTAGTGACACTATGTTTGTCTATGTATTCGCACATGTACTAAGTTTCCGGTTAATACAATTGTAGCATGAATAATAAACATTTATCATGATATAAGGAAATATAAATAACAACTTTATTATTACCTCTAGGGCATATTTCCTTCAGGGGGTAAGTTGGAAGCGAAAGATACATGGGTTGGGCCCAACTTGTGCTCGTAGGCATGCCTCAGAGGGTCCGAGCGCTCAGAGGTTCCAGAGTGACTTCGTGGGGGTCTGAGGGAAGACGGGGGGCTCCACGGTTTGGCTCGGAGGCACCTCGAAGGCTCTGAGCAGGCTTTGAGTTGTGCCGAAAATGTTGTAGCGAGGCTCGAAGGCTCGGAGAATGCTCTGAGTTGCTCCTTCTCCTTTGACTGCCCTTGCCCTCGATGCTCTGGTGTCCCGTTCCCTTCTCCACTTCCATGCTCCCCTCTTGGACGATGTAGTCAAACTCTTGCGCTTGCACTCCTCCTCGGCATGTGTGATGCTCTCAAACCTGTACATGCACAAGGGAAGCGTGGAAAGTAGTACACCATCGTTGAAAGAGCCAAGTATACCCGTAAAGGAGAAGATTCACCTATATGTGTATGATGCGTGTGTCTCTTGACGATGAGCCACTTGCCATGGTGATGTTCGTAGGATGCTTCGCATCATGAAGGTGGTGTAGTTGACATAGTCATCCGTCATCGTTGAGGAAGTAGTTGACCAAATATAAGAAGTCGTGCCGATGAGATCCCCAAAAACTTTATTGCCCCTCACCCATGCAAGTTCACAAGAGGTGATTCCATAGGTATGCTCTTTCACGCACACAGTCATCAGATGGGGAAATTCGAGAGCACCATAGCGAAAGTAAAACAATGACAGTGGTGCGTATGCGTGGAGACATGAGAATTTTGATGGTTCACGGCTATGGTTTCCTTTCTCCGCCTTCAATGACTTGACTCGATAGATTAGATTAATTATCCAACAGAAAAAATAAAACAGGTCCCCACGATGTGGAGGCATCGAGCTCTTGCAAGGGGAAGGTGCCATCGCCATCTTCTCTGACGACGTGAAATAGCTCCTTCTAGCTAATTAGGCTATAGTTCTAGCTAACTAAGTTCTAGTTCTAGATAATTATACCCCGGCTTTAGTTAATTATGCAATGGATGTAGACTATGCACTATTTAGTTCACTTGCGCAATGTGATGTTCGATTATGCATTGTGATGTTCAATTACGCAATGTGGCTATTCTTAAAATCAAAACCAAATATAGTTCAAGGGGGGCAGGGGCAAGGAGTGCCATTAGAAACTAAATTATTTATGTGCTTCCAAAGATCCAAGAGAACAGCACCACAAATAGCATTAGTAGCACCAAGTATTTTTACGAGCAACCCAAAGAGAGGTGATAGGTTCTAAACTATCTCATGGTTGCCTTCCTAATAAGATGCTAACTTCATGAAAAATGTTTAGTGCAACAAGATAAACAAAATTAAGTTTTTGTATACTTTCAAGTTTAGAGCAGAATACACAATCTTCAGGTTTTCTCATATTTTAATTTTTTAGGTTATCTCTAGTAATGATTTTGTTATATGAGACGAGCCACAAAAATATGTGTATTATCGGTGGGACCTATTTCCACACAACATGAATATACACATGAGTAACACCCCTGAAATTGATAACAACATATATAAGACTAGTTTAATACATATTAGAATTCTCATATTCCCATATTACAGAGTCACTATCTCTAGTCAAAGAGATGTTCCAAGCTATGGCTTCAATCTCAAGCCAAATGTTTCATCATCTCAGCAGTAAAGATTCTCCTAAAAGAGAGCATTGATCTGCTCCCATCGCAAATTTTCCTAATGGGCTTACCATATTATCTACAAGTGCCATAATTATGCCAGTACTGAATAGACATGTGGGAGGATCCAAATCAAGTAGCTTTCCAAAACGTAATTTTATTTCCATCTCCTACCATCCACCTATAACCAAATTTCACAGCCCTAGTTGCCCATAGGACCCCTTTCCAAAAGTTGGAGGGCCCTAGAGGATCTTAGAAAGTATTAGAGTTTAGCTTATATTTAGTATCAACAATCTTCTTTCAGATCTTCCCTCTCCATGTATATATCTTTTAAACCAAGACTCTACAAGACAAATGGATCTTTCCCTGTAGCAACTAATTTCTAGTTGGTCAAATGGATCTTCCTATGCCCCTCAAATCATTCCGGGGGCAATTAGACATTTGAGTGTTTATGAGATCCACATCCCATTTGGGGAATTTAAATAAAGAGACTAGGTAAATAGGAATACTGGCTAGACATGTTGTGATTAGAGTGAACCTAGCAGCATAGGAATTAGTTTTCCCCTCCATCCAACTATTGTGCTCAAGGTCTTGTCTATTAGTGCTTGTAAATCACTCCTAGAAAGCTTATCATAATGTAAAGGTATCCCAAAATACTTAATTGGAAAAGCCCGAATAGGACGCACATTTTTTTTATAAAGGGTGAATTTTATTGGCTCAAAATGAAGCATCAAGAGGATAAAAATACAATGAGGACACGTTGTCTCTGCATAATTAGGATGCACATAGCCAACACTAACGCACACACATAAAAACATGCCAACAAATAGCAAAGTCATATAAGACCAAAACTATAAGCAAGCGAGAGAAAAACCAAAACGATCAAATCCACTATCAGCAAACTACACCAATGACCATATCCACACCAACAATCTCATGACACCACATAAATGAGGCTCTTCAACAACAACGCCTTCAGGAAGGGAGCAACGCTCGATCGCCACCGTTGCTGGATCCAACCACTCAAGGTCAGAATCGAGATTTTCACCCCGAAGAACTAGTTCAAGTGTATCCGAGCAATGCCTTTAAAAAGGTAACGACGTAAAAACGTCATCATTGTTAGGCATAACTAATTCAGGTCATGTAGGCTTTCACCCTGGAGCTCAAGACCGGGTGCTCGAGTAGCACCACCATCAAGTCACTCATGTGTTGTCGCCACTACTTTTTCGCAATCCCAGTAGCTACATGATGTGTGTAACCGTCGCCGCTGCGCACCAGCCGTCATCCATAGTTTGCAGCTCACCACCAAAGTCAACCACCGGATCTGTAGGGTGAAACCTCCACGAAGACCTTTCGGCGGCCACCGCATCCCAGCATGAGAGGGAGCCCATGTTGCCATCGCATCCACAAGGAGGCCGTGCTCGGGGCGAGATGACCTAGCCGTCAGCGAGGCCCAGCAAGTAGTGACGCGTCGGATCTGGGCATAGCAGCCGGCGACCACCGCATCCCAGCATGAGAGGGAGCCCATGTTGCCACCCAATCTACAACAGGAGAAGCGGAGAGTCCAACCGGTTCAAGAGGTGTATGGGCGGCGCCGCCAAAGGATGAACCCCGCGGGCGGCTGTTACCGGATATATCTCACTTTGACCCATATTCAGAGGGGTCATCTCACTTTTATCATAGTTTATTCCCATCCCTGTAAGTTGCTCAAAGCAGGTAAGGATCCATTTGAGATTAGTAGCTAACCCAGGGTCACTATCTACAAACATGATAGTATCATGAACATATTGCAAACCAACCACCCCTCCAAGGTGGATAGATAGGCATAGGCCTTTGAACATGTTGTCTACAATTTTGGGAAGCATCCTAGTGAGGACATCGACAACTATGTTGAACAGCCGGGGTGCAGAGAATCACCCTGCCTGAAGCCCTTACCATTAAGGAGGAACTCACTCTCTACATTGCTCAGTTTGACACATACAAAACCACTATGAGTGGTTTTCAAACCAAGTCCAACCATCTTTTGTTGAATCCTCTAAGCTGAAGAGGTTTGTTGAAACAAAAATCTACCTTATGAACAGCTTTGCTTTTCGTTTAAGCACTACTCATTTCTCAGATTTAACCAGGGAGTGAATGACTTCATGTGTTGTGACCACACTCAAGAATATATCTACCTTATATGAAGGCAAACTGGTTGTTAGATACAAATCTATTTAAGAATTTGAATCTATTGGTCAGAACTTCAGTAAAAATCTTTAAGACACAATTTTATTAAAAGGCTAATAGGCCTAAATTTCTTCATGGTTGTTGCAGCGGGTTCCTTGAGGATAGGTAACGAAATTTAGGTAGTACACTTTACCGTTTTGTTTCCTACACATAGTAGAGTACCACGGAGTGAAATGCCTTGACTAGTGATGGTAAGCTTGACGAGTCACTGGTGTGGTGGCTTGCATGCACAAGTCTAGCCAAGGATCCAATTTAAATCCCACACAGTAGCGCTAGGGTGCAGCAGTACGTACACCTCTAGTTCGTCCTTCCTTTAAGGCGTGGTGGGGCGGGGTCGGTTTCTATGATTCATGTGATGTCGTTGACAGAAAGAGAAAGCAAGCATTGCATGTAGATCGACTGGAGCTACAGAAAGTGAAAGTAAATCATCAGCGTCAGAGAGCTATAGAGTTAGACGATGGATAGCAAGTGAAAAGGAGCTCACTCCCCTTCATCGTCTCCCTCCTATATATACGGAGAGAGAGAGTGAGAGATCATCAGACAGTGTGCTGCCAGAAGCCAGCTGCAGGCACGAGTGAGAAACACGATCGAGCTGCCAAAAGGAGAAGGTGATCGGTCGATCATGGGGAGGCCGCCGTGCTGCGACAAGGTGGGCGTGAAGAAGGGGCCGTGGACGCCGGAGGAGGACATCATCCTGGTGTCCTACATCCAGGAGAACGGCCCGGGGAACTGGCGGGCGGTGCCCATCAACACCGGCCTCATGCGCTGCAGCAAGAGCTGCCGCCTCCGCTGGACCAACTACCTCCGCCCCGGCATCCGCCGCGGCAACTTCACCACGCACGAGGAAGGCATCATCGTCCACCTCCAGTCCCTCCTTGGCAACAGGTAACCAACTAGGCCGTCCAGCGATGACCGTCGAGGTTGGCCATGGCGGCCGCCCGTGCATGCATGGTGATATGCATGATCTAATAACAACTCTTCTTTGGGTTTGGGGGGAATGCAGATGGGCCGCGATCGCGTCTTACCTGCCACAGAGAACGGACAACGACATCAAGAACTACTGGAACACGCACCTCAAGAAGAAGCTCAAGAAGCAGCAGGCCATGGGCGCCATCTTCGCGCCGCCGCCGCCGCCCTCCAGCTCCGCCGAGACAGCCGCCAACCTCCCCGCTGCCGTCCATCTCGACAACCACCACCACCGATACCACCATGACGCGATCGCCGCCTCCAGCTCCACGGTCGACCACGGCTGCTACAGCAACCCGGAGGTCACCCAGCATACGACGATCACCATGCGCCGCTCGCCATTCGCCGACGTCGCCGCCGACTGCTCCTCGTCGTCCTACGCCTCCAGCATGGACAACATATCCAGGCTCCTCGGCGGTTTCATGAAGAGCTCCCCGCCCACCGCCACCGACGTCAAACCCAACATAGCCGTGGTCACCGACCCTTTCATGTCCTTCGACCGCATATCCGGCACCGGCGCCGAGCTGGCTTTCGTCCCCGGCGTTCAGCAGCTGCAGCAGCAGCCGGTGTTAATGGGGGGCATCAGCTATGATGACGAGGCCACCAGACAGCAGCAGCAGCAGCTCCATCATCAGCTGCCACTGTGTTCGATCGAGAAGTGGCTTCTCGACGAGGCGGCGGAGCAGGTCGCTGACCTCATGGAGCTCTCCGACGGTGGCTGCTCCTCCCTGCCATTGCTGTACTAGCTGGAAAAGGCAAACCAACGAACCAATGTCACTTTCCAGATACATAGTTAATCGTTTCTACAGTCAATTACATGCATACACATCCATATATGTATAATAGATAAGCTAAGTAATTTCTGTTAATTACATGTTCTAGCTAGCTTCTTGGAGATCGCTATGATGACACCATCAAGTTAACTAGAGAGAGAGAGAGAGAAAGAAGTTAATTAGAGAGACGTTTACTAATGGTGCATATTTACACTGGGATGGGATGATGAGAAGAAGGCCAGGTGGCCAGAAGGAACAAGACAGTAACAGGAATTCAATAACGGGCGCGACGTGATGTATGATCTGATCTGCAAGCATGATGCGACTAAGGGTTGTCATGTCTGTTCTTGAATGTAGTTTTTTGTGGGGGGGATTATTTTTGTTTCTGGGTTATAAGTACAAGCTAGCTGAAGTGTTTCAGCTTAGCTTACCCGGTGTTAAATTGTACGGAGTATGAACATAAGTTAGTGAAGCCTTCTGTTTTTGTCTTGATTCTAGTTGATTGATTCTGCAACGACTTGTACTTTTTCCTGGTCATGTACGGTGTGACATGAATGCTACCCAAACTTGTTAGTAGAAAAAAAGCTAGAGAGAGGGGGGGGGTGGGGGGGGGGGGGGATATGTCCCTGTCGGCAAGGCAGATGGTCCCTGATCACATTCACTGCAAAAGAAAATGATCACACTCGCTGCAAAAGAAGAAAACAACTCCCAGATTATAACAAAAAAATAATACTTCCTCCGTCCCACAGTATAAGATGTTTTTACAAGCTACGTTAACTTGCAAAAACGTCGTATATTACGGGACGGTGGGGGTAACACATAGCCTTTTCAGCCTGGATTATTTGGGGAAAAGATGAAGCATTTCTCAATGCATGGTTAGTTATTTAACTATCTGCTTCCAAAAGAAAACTACACGGATTTAAAAGCTATTAACCGAGCAAGTATCTTTCAGGAAAGATACCGATATATTTTGCACAAGAATTAACAATGATTGCTCCTGGCTAGTCATCAACGTCGCTTGAAATGCTCTGTTAGCTTGTAGTACATCAGGTAAAGCAACAGCCAGTACGGCAGAGCATGGTCATGAATATCCAGGAAAGAGATGATCAATTACATGATTAAGACATGGTCTGTGGGGTGTCCCTGGATCTCCGTTGTGCGTCCCTTCCGTGTCATGTGCACACCCTCCTCCACAGTAGTTACTCGCTAAACGCTACTACTTTGGCCACTAGTTTCTATCTTACATGTTGTGAAATGACTTCTGAAGACAAGTTTCTGCATATGATTATTAAATATTTATTCCGAATATTTTTTGTCAGATTTTCAAAAGTTTGATTTCATTTATGGAGCAACAACTTTTGACAAAATTAGAGGGAGTACAATGCGATGTAAAAAAAAATGCAAGTATCACACCTGCATTTGGATGCAGTCTTAGACCAGAGGGTGCACTTTTTTCGAGAACAGGCGCTTTTATTAAACTCAAAATGTATCGAAAAAAAGATCAGAGAGTGAAATGGCCTGGCTGAGTGATGAATTTTGCTTGTTCAAAGCCTAGCTAGACTGGGTAATCTCAACTAGTCAACTGCAGCACCCTCACGGCCTCACCTGACCCAGCTAGCCCGGTCCAGGCATCCAGCTATATCTTTCCCATCAGCTCAGGCTGGACCAGTATCGAACTATCAGCAGGACCAAGCAAAGACTTTTCCTGGCCCAAGCAGGGATGCAAAAACAGGCGAAAACCAGTGGGTATACCGGTTTCACCTGTTTAGGGACATTTTTAATGATTGGGCAGTATGCTGTTCAGTAACTGTGAATTTGTGATGAGAACAGATGGTTACAGACGCTCTTATAATCCAGTTTTTTTAAAGGCTGTTTGGATTAGAGATATTTCTCTAGAGTTTTGGTAATTAGTCCAGATTTGAACTACTCCATACTGAAACTCCAGAAAATAGAACCTACATACAATCACCTACTCTAAGGTTACAACAGAAGGGAGAAACCAAATTTTATGTCCAGTCAAACCCCATGACAAGAACAGCTCCTAACATGGGAGTTCTTGAGCGGTTCAGCCAATGGTAGTCAAACTCCATGACAAGCACAGCTCCTAACATGGAGTTCGCGAGCAGTTGAGCCAATGGTAGTGAAGCTCCATGACAAGCACAGCTCCTAACATGGAGTTCTTGAGCGGCTCAGCCAATGGCGGGAGCGTTAATCTCGTGTTTTTGCAAAGAAAAGAAGCATCATCACTGTCATCATCAGCCATGTCAATTTAGACAGAGCACGCTGCAGTGATTTTCAGCAACGACTGACTCGGGGTATACACATCTCAATCTCGACGTAGCCGTCGCATTACAGGCAAAGGTGGCCCAGGGCAGGGCAGGGCAGTGCACGATATGTCGCACGTGTAACGCAAGCCCAATGGAGTGTGCCAGGGCAACCAACAGAGCAGGTGGCAATTAATTAGGAAAGAATGGAAGATCTGTTTGTGTTACCTGGGCGGAGTACATGGACGACCTCCTCCATCGAGTCATTGACCATCAGCAGAAACTTCTTGCAGCAACACAGTAACCACGAGAGTGTCCCCGAGCAACCACTCCCTCTGCTTTTCACAATGTTTGTCCCGCACACATACCTAGCAACAGCAGTAAAAATGGTGTTCAGTTCTCAAACTGGAAGTAAAACAGCTCCAAAACGGAGAGGGAAGAATTTCTGAAGAACTTGATCATGTGCAGATCACTGTGAGCAGTCACCACTATCCACCAATATACTGCTTTTATTCTGTCATTCCAAAAAACACTGAAGTCTTTGTTCAGAGCCATACCTTTTAATGCCCCAGAAACTCACTCTGCAGTCTGTACCTACACCGTCAATTGACAGACATCAGTCGCCATCTTTGGTCTATCAACATAAAGGCCCGGACTGGGAGTTGAACCCTGTTTATCCCCAACTGGACCCTAACAGATGGCCTCAGGAGGAAGGATACAAGGCCCTTGAAAGTGATTCGTATAATTGTGAAGGATAATGTCACCATCAAGTATTCAATTGGCTCTTTACTAGATATAGGTGATATAACAAGAAAGATACAAAGACCCAAACATTGTTGTGCATGGACCTTTGACTTGAACAGAACTGCAGGCAACTTAATAG
Source organism: Triticum urartu (assembly GCF_056163025.1). NCBI lineage: Eukaryota > Viridiplantae > Streptophyta > Magnoliopsida > Poales > Poaceae > Triticum > Triticum urartu. The sequence continues at coordinate 312,734,009 of NC_141877.1, forward strand.
TAAAACTTTCCAGTCCAATTCGGAAAAAACTATCTTTAATTTAATTTACACTGTACTGAAAGCTTGCATGAGGTGGCTAGACTCATTTTGTGTTTTTTCCCACTAATTCCAGTTTATTTTGTCAAGGACAAGTTATGTTTTTATAAGGTGAAAAATCAATACTATACATGCATAGTTATTCAAGAAATTACAACCATCTGGCCCCTAATTACACAAGAAACTACTATGTCTACAAGGCCATGAGGTGAGATCCAAATATCCCCATCAGTGTAATAATCACCAATTAGTGTAGTTGCTACATGGTGGGCCTGGTATTGCCTCAATTTAGGGAAATCTATACGGAGGAAACATTGCACATACACCTGACACTTGATGACTTAATTAGACTAATACCTGCAGAGAATAAAATTGTAAAAAAAAATATCAACCGTTACAAATCATTCATTCTGCGAGACCAGATTAGTTTGACCTAGTGGAATCATCATTTGAATGCTTAAAACAGTTCCAAACTAATTAACCTATGATTAAACGTGAAATGGCTTGGAGAACTGGAAAAAATATCCTGTTATTCAAAGAACTCCGGCTCCAACTAAACTTGTGCTTGTGCAAAACACAAATACTTTTCTTTTAAATGGATGCATCCAAAGATACAGATCAGGGTGCCAAAAGGGGGCAAGATCAAGCACATGGACCAACTAAGACGAATCATGCCAAACAAGACTACTCTAAAACAAAATACAGATGCAGTTGCTGATACAAATGAAAAGAGCATGGGATACAGATGACAAGAGAACAGCCTGCAGTGTTTTAGGTCGAAAGGTTGTCTCAACAAGGACACCCTTGGGTAGTGCTTTAACTTCCTCATATCTTAGCTCACATGAAAGTACTAGTCTTCCACATAATCATCACAAAGAGTTAGTAGCTTACCTCCCAACTACTAACCAAAGCAGCACTGAAAGGACCACCTCAGCCATCCAATTCTTTTACTTTGTAGCAAGAGCATCACAGACGAACTGCTTCCAGTTGAATCCTTAATAATCATACTAATACCACCTTACTGTTATGACTTATGAGACGTGTTATAGATGCCCTACGTTTCAGTAAATGTAATCAAGCTCAACGTACATCCATGAAGTGCAAAGGGCTCCACATGCCAGTGCATTTAGATAATTCACCTACCCGATGGAACTAGCAAATCTGCAAAATTACAGTAAGCAACCCTTGTGTCTGGAGTTGCAGGATCTCGTGTGTACAAGAAACGACAAAAGTGAAAAATATATGCAAGTTGAAGATAACCATAAAGATCCTTTAAAAAGGAAGATAGATACAAATGGAATCTGCAACCGCTATGATAGGCATGTATGCATTTCAAGACTACTAACCAAACTAATGAATATGCAGAAGAACATATGGCACACTTGCTTCTTAGTAGTTACTAGTTAGGATCAGCATTTAGCTCAAAAAGGCATTACAATTTGCAGAAAAATTGCGGCTTTCTGTTAACCTACTAATAATGCATTTGCTTCAGTCATTACATGTTCATTGTAAAATTTTCACCTACATATTGTTCCCAGTAAAGGATGCTTCTATTTTAAAAATGTAATTAGGTAACTCAGCAAGAATATGTTTAAACAACAAATTAAAATAAAATAATATCATCCTCATAATCTTATTTTATTTGTCACGTCGTAGGCACATACACGTCTATTGTAGACAATTTTGTAACCACCTACTCAATGCAGATTTTCCCCACCAGCACACTATCGATAGCCTTGATATGGCGTTTAAGAGGCTATGAAACATGCCACATTGCCTGCTATCTGTTCCAGCTAACGTGTCAAGGTCCTACGTCATAGCAAAGAACTAGACTAAGATATCGATCCACTTGCCACAAACTAGAGTGCAAATTCAAGCTAAAAAAGTAGCACTATCAGCCCGTTGGAAACATTAATATGAATTCATCAATAGACCCATCAGTTGATTGTATGTTTTGAGAAATAAGAAGTCTGGGATGTGTGGCTATCATCTCCAGTTATGATGAGTCTCAAAAGCTGTCACGAAGCAGTAGTAACATCAGTTCCCACTTCCCAGACTTCTCTATGAGGTTAAGGATAAGTCAATATTCCTTTGATTTACAAGAATTGTAGCCAGTGCAAACCAAAACTGGTTATTCTCCACGCCCTTCTCTCAAAAAAGCACAACTTGCTTGTCTGGAAACCTTCAGCACATTAACCTTTCAAGAACTGGACAAGCGATCTCAGAATGCCATCGGCTTGAATTGAAATTAGTTTTAAATGAACAAATGATAGAGTGTGCCTAGGGATTGAACAGATGTTAAGATCATTTTTGCATCTCACGGTGAAAAGAGGGGAAATGGAAACATCAGCACAAAGAGAGTAATGTAAAAATTAGTAACTCGAGAATTGTTTTTCACCAACATAAGCAAAGTTAGTGCCATAAATGTCCTAACTGATTGGTTTGATTGTTGATTGATTCATTTATCAAGAAAGATAGAGTTGGCTTCTGTTGTAGACTACCAGCCAATGGACAACTCCATTACGACTTCTGACGTATGATTTTAAGTTACAACCATTGCACTCTGAAAGCCAAGAGGAAGTTGTTTTATGCTCAACCTAGTTGCTCTTCCAAGTTAACCATCAATTTGTATTTCTATACATCGAGAAATCAAGGTAAATACTTGATGAGGTACTACATTTCCCTCCAGAAAAAGGAAATGAGGTACAGTTGCAGTATGGGCTAACATTGCAATGCCAGTGTGATCATGACTTATTTGCAGCATTATGTAACCTGTCAATCAAAATTTAAAAGGGTAGCATCACACCAATAACTATTCCAGTTGCAAGGAATTGGGATGGGTCCACCAGTTGATTGCAATTCCATAAAACTGATAAAAGTATCAAGTTGCACAATGAATTGTGCAGTTCAGTGATTGAGAACGACCAGCTTAACCTGAAGAAGCCCAGCATGTCAAACAACACAAAAAACCATAGGTAGCCTGCAACATGTGGATATATTTTGTTGAAACAGACTTCTCTGATTGAAACTAAGTAGCACAGACGGTACAAAGCTCCCTTCAAGATGTGGTCTAAGACTGCTCACCGTTTCCAATCAGATGGACACCATCTGATATACTGATAGCAACCCAGGGTAACAGTGCACAGTACATCGTTTGATGTCTTTGTCAGTCAAGACTTCAACTCTCCATATGTGGCATGTGTACTCATCAAACTTAGCTAAGCGGTTGCAACATCCATCAACCTTCATCAAGACTCAGTTTCACACCTAGAACAGGAAAATGCGGAGAGAAAATTCTTGGGAGGGGGCATTTTTGTGCAAAGAAAACTGTAAATAGAAGCCTAAAATTCACGTAACAATATACTGCTGTGTAAAATTTATGATACCGTTGTGTACAGATGATTGGGAAGAAATGTGCAGTGATTGATTTGAGAAGAACTGTGCAGTGATGGTTTGGATGAAATATTTCGCTTCTAACAAACCAAGACGGAGCAGCTGTGTGGAAAGAAGACGAACTTACATTGAACTATGGGGGATAGAGAAACGTGGGCCTGTTTATCAGGTTTGCAATCCTGCTCAGTGAATTGGCCCACGAGTGATACAATCTTCCACGGCCCACCATGACTGCATTCTACAACGCGTCAACGGTATCCTCAAGGAATTCTATCTCAACTATGGTGGGGACTGTATGTAGAACTGCCAAAGTGTAAAGTAGCAGAACCTACCTGCCCAAGGAATGTAGTACAAATGATTCCTTAGGAAAAAAATCCTATAGGATTCAATCCTACGAATAAAACAACCAATATAGGAAAAGTGCTAAGGATTCTAATCCTCCAAAAATCCTATGCAATTCCTTTGAATGAAAGGAGCACCGGGGAGGTGTCCCTAAACTGGCCACTATGATCTGGACAAGAAAAGGTGGGACAGGAACAGAGGAATAGCAGTGACTAGTCCTGATGATCTACCACAAACAAATGTCAAGCATAGAACTACAGAATGATCATAGATAGCATCGGTTGGATCTTTGCACGGACAGTGTCCTTATACTAACTTGATAGATGAAAGATCACTGACAAACACCATGTGTTGACATCTCGGCACACTCATCAAATATCTATGAGTCTGTCTGGTTCAAGATAAAACCATGATTTTCTGACAACACGCTAAGGATTTCTATCAACAGTATGCGAGCACATGAATGAATCAAATCACTGTAACAATATCGCAAATCAGCCAACAGGGCCTCTGAGTCACACAAATTGCAAGTTAGATGTCTCATAAAGTACCCTATGACACTTGTTCTTTCAGAGTTCAGACTAATTACATGTTCAGAACATTTGGGCAGAAAAATGACAGTTCATCCATAGCCCTGTGAACGACATGATAAATTGGCCCTCTGTAACAGAAGTCCTGTTCAAAATTGCTTGCTCTCATTGTAAGAATGGTATGAAACTTTGTAAGAATGATTTCAAGTAGCTAAGCTAAAAATTGTTTACAAACATCAATTCTGTCAGGTAAAGAATGGCAACATAGAGTAGAGTAACGCGTGTTTGTTTGCACACTAAAAACTTGACACAACTTTATTGATACAGAAACAAATACAACATTATCCTACAATAAAGCTGCATGCTTATGCAAGTACAGATACAAACATCCATTCTATCAGGTAGAGAAACCAGTAAGCAAGTGTACCTTGCCCCTTGTATGTCAGAATCAGGTTGACATCTGAATCTGCTGGATTATCCTTTGCTAATGGGGCAGTTGGAGAGTGGAACAAACTCTCCTCTATCACTAAAAACATGATCGCCAAGCAACTCAGATGTTGCAGATTACATTGTTTGTCAGGCTGCTATTTGTAATTTGGTGAAAATATCAGGTGGACAACATGGCATGCACCACCATCCTCAACCAGTCAACCTCCTTTATTTAGAGAGAACAGGCCTCAGGTTTCCCATCTTGGGAATGAAAGAATCATCAGCATGGGGCGAGCATGGCATCAAAGCTTCTCTGTTAACCGAATCATGAAAGAACTGACAGCAACAACATCAAGAACAATCCATGATGACTCAAACATGTCATGGAAATAATCAGCACCAATCTCCTCTGCCGCTGACCTAAATGCATTACCGAACGCGTTCCCCTGAACTGCCCCGAGCCTTGGCTTCCCACATACACCAATGACCAACACCTTCTCAGGCTCCCTTGCTAGGCAGGCACAGATTAGCGGCTTCATCCTTGCACCCCTCTCCTTCAGTGCATCCATCAGGAAGAAACAGAACTTGGTAAGTGCCTGCGGGTGGCACAGCTTAGCAGTGTCCACTGGATCATCAAGCTTCACCCACCGGAACTTCTTTGCACTCCGTATGAATCCACTCTTGGTGATGGCTGAGCTTCCCTGCCTCAGTATCGCCATCTGTATCTCAATTGCAGATTGCATTCCTTTTCGCAGCTGATCCACATTGCTCAACGACAACGCAGAGTATGCAACCCAAAATTGCTCAGCAGCACAACACTCCTTTGAGTCCTTGGACTCAGCATTCAGGGATTCAAGCAAAGCTGTGACGCCATACACAACATCCGCAGCAGATACCTTGGATCTGTAACCGTGAACCCTCAGGAAGCTCCGGTAGTAGAACTCAGTGAGCCCATACTCAGGCAGGAACCGATCAAATTCATCGCGCATCTTGCGCTTGACCTCCATGCTCATGTACTGGAACCTCTTCTGGCAGTCGGCGAGCGGGAACCCCATCCTCGCCAGGAGCAGCTTCAGCTTCTTCAGCCCGTTGTCACTCCAGGTCTTGAGCTTGGTGGCGACATATGAGGAGCAGAGCATGGAGTCGAACAAACTCCACTCCCGCAGCAGCATCAGCCTTGGCTCGTCCTCATAGGCGATGCGGGAGGCCTCCGGCGCCCGGATCTTGGTTCCATCCTTCAGCGTGACCACCGACCCGAGGCCGGACGGGTCGAGGTTGCCGGATCCGTTGATGTGCTGCTCGAGCTCCATGACGGCGGCCTGGTAGCGCTCGTTGGTGATGCGCTCGTGGACGAACTGGTCGGTGAGGGAGACGCAGGCGAGCCAGAGGAGCTCGTTGGTGTTCCTGCGGAGCGTGTGGGCGAGCTCGTACATGAGGCACCCCGACGGCTTCCCGTGGAAGGTGCCGAGGCGGTAGTACTCCCTCCGCAGCTTGCCGAACAGCCTCTCTGGGTCGCCGTCCGCCTCCCCGTCGTCCGAGAGCCGCCGCCTCTTCCTCCTCCCTCCCTCGGCATCGGAATCGGAGTCGGAGGCGTCAGAGTCCTCGTCCTCCTCCGAAACACGGAGGTGCTCGTCGGCGTCCCCGTCGGCGGTGAGGTCGGAGGCGTTGGCGAGGGAGGAAACGTCGAAATCATAGGAGAGATCGGCGGTGTGCTCGTCGTCGGTGGTGAAGAGCACGACGACGCGGTCGTTGGCCGCGGCGAGGTTGTGGAGGTGGACGGGGCGGTGGGAGTCGACGACGAACGCGGTGGAGGCGGGGGGCAGGATGCCGCGGAGGTCGCGGTGCGCGCCCCAGTTGATGAGTAGCAGGCAGAGCGGCTGTGACGCGGAGAAGGAGGCGAGGAGGGTGGCGGCGGCGGCGGCGGAGGCGACGGGGTAGATGGAGAAGCGGATGGAGTCGGCGGAGAGGACGTGCGCGAGCGCCTTGAGCGCGCAGAGGGAGTCGGCGTCGGCGGCGGAAGGGAGGATCAGGAGCGGGGAGGAGGCGGCCGCCGCGGCCGCGGCGGCGGCGGCGCGGAGGCGGGCGTAGAAGGAGTCGGCGCGGAGCTCCCGCACCATTGGCGCATCAACGGGGGAGATCGAGATCGAGAATTTTCGGTGGAGAAGGGGCGGGGGAGAGGAATGCTGGAGATCTGGGAATGGAGTTTGGATTGGGGGCGCTTTGTGGGAGCGGCGAGCGCGGGAGGATTTCGGAATTTTGGTTTTGGGAGGGAACGGCTCGCGTCTTTCGGTTTTCGAACTCCAAATTTTCGGCTTTTGGGGATAGGAATCGCGTTCCGGCTCGTCACTGGAGCAGGGTCGCTTGTGCCGCCCCGATGTTTCATTGGATGACACGCGGGACCACATTCCGGTGGGCGGGCTTGTCATAGGGGAGAAACATTCCGGTGGGTTGTTCACTGATGCGTAATAGTCACTACTGCTGGTAGATAGCTGGGCTGGCTCTGACCTAATTGCGAGGCCGCATGGGCTCAGGTCCAGCATCTATCTGTTCGACTTTTATGGGCTCAGGTCTAGCGTATGATTGTGAGACCGCATATACCCCAAAAAAAAAACCTATAAGATCAAAAAAAAAAGGAAAATGCTATTGTCCGCCGCCTCCTATGTCCAACATGTGTCCTTGTCCTCTTATCCTTTCCTTACGTATTCTCCATCTCCTTACGCCCGCTCGCAGCCATGGCTGCTGCTCGAGCACGCACGCCCGAGCTCTGCTCCAGTCACCATCAGCCTTGTTGCGCCGCTCTAGACTCCGCTCTCGCCCTCCGTCGTTGCTCCAATCAGGATGCTTTTTTATACTTTTCGCAACAACGGCTTTGTTGCAAAAGTCCTCCCGCAACAATGACTTTGTTGCATAAATTTCTTGATTCACACAGCAAACGACATCATCTTTTCGGTGAAAAAAATTCTGCAACATTATTCATGTTGCAAAAATCCTCCCACAACAACATTTATGTTGCAAAAAAAGGTGAAGACAGAAAAAATCCGCAACACCACCATCTTTGCAAAAGTCCTCCCGCAACATCATCTATGTTGCAAAAAACGTTGAAAGCAAAATTAATAATTCTGGCGAAAACAACACTTCGGTGGTTTTGCAACAAAGTAATTGTTGCAGAGCCATTATTAATGTTTCAGGAAATGTGGAGGCTCATGTGCAACTAAAATTTGGGAGGCTCATTGCTCTGTTTTTCACACAGGTGTTCATGTTTCAGAGTGGAACAGAGCTAGTGTTTCAGAAACAGGAACTCACCGAAGTTTGTTGATGGGATCTGCTCGATGGAGCTTCAGGAAACACCACCGGAGGACTTGTGAACCAAGTGGAAGATCCAGCTCGCAGCGGAAGCCTCCCCCCCCCCCCCCCCCCGCGACGCTTGGAGCTGAGAAAGGGTCGCGCCCGTTCTCCAAGCAGGGGTCCTCGGTGAGCTAGATTGGCATCCGATCCTACCATTTGGCGCGCGATGTGGTGCACCATGGAGGTCCCCCACGCCGGCGGCAGCTGATTTTGCGGTGGTTGGGGGCGACGCCACGCTGGGCGCAGGTCTGTCGGGGCCAGGACAAAGCGCTTGTTTTTGCAACACACCCATTGTTTCGAGAATTAATGAGTGGGGAGGCGACCGAGCCGCGTGCCGGGAGATCGATCGGACAGCTGCGCATGCGTAGATTGAACGACCATTGAGGTGGCGGACGTATCACGCGGATCGGTCGGTGGATGCGTAGCAAGGACCATGCGGCCGAATTTTCAAAGGGGCATGCTAGGTGTCTGTTGCCGGAAGTCGTTTGATTCACTGATGGAGTCGTCTGGATCATTCCTCTTTTTTACTGCAACAAGGCTCTTGTTGCATGTATGTATGCAACAAGATCTTTGTTGCAAATCTTCCTCTTTTTTAATTTTTTGTAATAAGGCCCATGTTGCACATTCTTTTTTTCAATTTTCTGCAACAAGACTTTTGTTGCAAAAATTACAATAGCATCTTCACCGTATATACCCCATGTAATATCTCAAAATAATAATATACCCCCTGTAAAAAGATTGTGAGACCGCAGGGACCATGCGGCCGAATTTTCAAAGAGGCATGCTATAGTCCGTCGGTCAATCTTTTTATAAAATCCGCCGCCTAACAAGCCGTTTATGAGGGAGTTGTCTATATCGTTCCTCCCTTTTATTGCAACAAGACGTTTGTTGCATGTAATTCTGCAACAAGATCTTTGTTGAATGTATTTTTGCAACAAGATCTTGGTTGCAAAACATCCTCTTTTTATTTTTCTGCAACAAGGCTCATGTTGCACAATATTTTCTTTAATTTTCTGCAACAAGACTTTTGTTGCAAAAATTGCAGTAGCATCTTGACCGCATCTAATTTTTTTTGCAAAAACTCTGTGTTGCGAAAATTGCAACAGCATCTCCGGCCGCTCGCGCACTTGCACAGTCCTTCATTGCCACTGTTTTGCAACAACACCATTGTTGCGGAGATAATATGAGAGACGGGCGTGGTCCAGTAGGCCACATGTCGAGTGAATGAGGCGGCGGACGCCCCATGCTAGATTGGTCGGCTGATCAGAATCATTTCCCATTTTCAAACCTATGAACTTTTTCTCGGATTTCATGAACTTTTTAAAAATTACAAACTTTTTTAAAGTCTTTTGTGAACGAGTTTACAAATTCATGAACTTTTTCATTTTTTTGAACTTTTCCCAAATTATGAACTTTTCCAAGTCTTGAAATTTCCTCAAATTTGCAAACTTTTTCCGAATTTTATGAACCTTTTCCAAAATTGTTGAACTTTTTTCAAAAAATTGAACTTTAAAAAAATTGTGAAACTTTTTCCATGGATGTGACGAGTTACTTGTGGTCTAACCTTTTAGGGCATCTTCATCGCGGACCCGCAAATCTGCTCCTGCATCTATCCATGGATAGGGGGGATAGTCCACTAACATGGGTGCAGGAGCCGACCATCAAATGTTATTATTATATATAGGGTAATTTGAAATCCAAATAAAGTCTGGTCCATAGCGCGTACAGGATCACACCAGCTTCGTATCACATGCCCGATCACAACCAAAAAGTGGCAAGTATGCTTAGTTTTCACATGCCCGGTCACAAAATAATACCGGTCTGGAAATCTAAGCCTCCACGATCAAGGTGTCATCATCGCCGCGTAGACAGCCTCTGCCTCCTTCTCCGCCGCCTCTAACTCATCTTTCTGTCGCTACAACATCTTGTAGCGGACGGCTTGCACGATCATTCTTGCGTCGGCATCCAAAGACTCCAAATTCAAGGACAACATCTTGGTGTCATCCGCATCGGCTGCGATTTCACCTTCTTTTCTTTGAGCATCGTCTTCTTCTCCTCGAGCATGGTCTTCTTCTCTTCGGTCATGGCCCTCTTCCCTTCGAGTGCTAGCTTCTTCTCGGTCGCCTCCATCAACAATTTGAACATCTTTTGTCGGAAATATGCCCTAGAGGCAATAATAAATTGGTTATTGGCATATTTCCTTGTTCATGATAAATGTTCATTATTCATGCTGGAATTGTATTGACCAGAAACTTAAATACATGTGTGGATACATAAACAACATCACGTCCTAGTAAGCCTCTACTAGACTAGCTCGTTGATCAAAGATGGTTAGGTTTCCTAACCACAGACATGAGTTGTCATTTGATAACAAGATCACATCATTAGGAGAATGACGTGATGGACAAACCCAACCGTAAGCTTAGCATTTGATCGTGTCACTAAGTTCACTTTGTGATACGTCCATTTTGCATCATGTTTTTCTACTATTATTTATGATATTTTTTATCAATATAATACTTTGTGGTGCAATTCAGATGTCTTTTCTCTCTTAATTTGCAAGATTCATGCGGGCAACTGGAATTCTGGACCTGAAAAACCTACATCAGAGATACCTATTATGCACAACTCAAAACGAGCTGATATTTTTACAAAGAATTATTTTGGAATGTATAAAAAGTACTGGAGAAAAGAAATACCATAGGAGGCCCACCAGGTGCCCACGAGGCACCAGGGCACTCCCACCCCCCTGGGCGCGCCCTGGTGGTGAGTGGGGCCCCTGGCCATCCTCCGTGGCCCATCTTCTGCTATATGAAGCCACTTTCCCTGGAAAAAATAAGGGTAGGACTTTCGGCACGAAGCGCCGCCGTTTCGAGGCGGAACCTGGGCAGGAGCACTTTTGCTCTCCGGCGGAGCAATTCCGCCGAGGATACTTCCCTTCGGGAGGGGGAAATCAAAGCCATCGACATCACCAACAACCCTCTCATCATGGGAGGACCAATCTTCATCAACATCTTCACCGACACCATCTCATCTCAAACCCTAGCTCATATCTTGTATTCAATCGTTGTCTCAAAACCTCAGATTGGTACATGTGGGTTGCTAGTAGTGTTGATTACATCTCGTAGTTGATGCTATTTGGTTTATTTGGTGGAAGATTATATGTTCAGATCCTTAATGCTATTCAATACTGCTACCTCTTGAGCACTGCGTTGGATTTCCCCGAAGAGGAAGGGATGATGCAGCAAAGTAGCGTAAGTATTTCCCTCAGTTTTTGAGAACCAAGGTATCAATCTAGTAGGAGGCTATGCTCAAGTCCCTCGTACCTACACAAAAACAATAGCTCAACGCAACCAACGCGCTTAGGGGTTGTCAATCCCTTCACGGTCACTTACGAAAGTGAGATCTGATAGAGATGATAAATAATATTTTTGGTATAAAGATGCAAAGTAAATAAAGTAAAAGCAAAGTAAAAGCAAAGCAATAATAAAGTGACGGAGATTGATATGATGAGAAAGAGACCCGGGGGCCATAGGTTTCACTAGTGGCTTCTCTCAAGAGCATAAGTATTCTACGGTGGGTGAACAAATTACTATTGAGCAATTGACAGAATTGAGCATAGTTATGAGAATATCTAGGTATGATCATGTATATAGGCATCACGTCCGAGACAAGTAGACCGAAAGATTCTGCATCTACTACTATTACTCCACTCATCGACCGCTATCCATCATGCATCTAGAGTATTAAGTTAAAAACAAAGTAACGCCTTAAGCAAGATGACATGATGTAGAGGGATAGTTTCATGCAATATGATAAAAAAACATCTTGTTATCCTCGATGGCAACGATACAATACGTGCCTTGCTGCCCCTTCTGTCACTGGGAAAGGACAACACAAGATCGAACCCAAAGCTAAGCACTTCTCCCATGGCAAGAACAACCAATCTAGTAGGCCAAACCAAACTGATAATTCGAAGAGACTTGCAAAGATAACCAATCATACATAAAAGAATTCAGAGAAGATTCAAATATTATTCATAGATAGACTTGATCATAAACCCACAATTCATTGGTCTCAACAAACACACCGCAAAAAGAAGATTACATCGAATAGATCTCCACGAGAGAGGGGGAGAACATTGTATTGAGATCCAAAAAGAGAGAAGAAGCCATCTAGCTACTAGCTATGGACCCGTAGGTCTGAAGTAAACTACTCACACTTCATCGGAGGGGCTTGGATGATGATGTAGAAGCCCTCCGTGATCGATGCCTCCTCCGGCGGAGCTCCGGAACAGGCCCCAAGATGGGATATCGTGGATACAGAAAGTTGCGGCGGTGGAATTAGGTTTTTGGCTCCGTCCCCTATCGTTTGGGGGTACGTGGATATATATATAGGAGGAAGAAGTACGTCGGTGGAGCTTCGAGGGGCCAACGAGGCAGGGGGCGCACCCTAGGGGGGCCCCTACCCTCGTGACCACCTCATGGCTTTCTTGACGGAGGGTCCAAGTCTCCTGGATCTTATCTGATGAGAAAATCACGTTTCTGAAGGTTTCATTCCGTTTGGACTCTGTTTGATATTCCTTTTCTTCGAAACCCTAAAACAGGCAAAAAACAACAATTCTGGGTTGGGCCTCCGGTTAATAGGTTAGTCCCAAAAATAATATAAAAGTGGATAATAAAGCACAATAATGTCTAAAACAGTAGATAATATAGCAAGGAGCAATCAAAAATTATAGATACGTTGGAGACGTATCAAGCATCCCCAAGCTTAATTCCTGCTCGTCCTCGAGTAGGCAAATGATAAGAACAGAATTTTTGATGCGGAGTGATACTTGGCATAATTTCAATGTAAATCTTCTTAATTGTGGTATGAATATTCAGATTCAAAAGATTCAAGACAAAAGTTCATATTGATATAAAAATAATAATACTTCAAGCATACTAACAAAGCAATTATGTCTTCTCAAAATATCATGGCGAAAGAAAGCTATCCCTACAAAATTATATAGTCTGGCTATGCTCTATCTTCACCACACAAAGTATTTAAATCATGCACAACCCCGATGACAAGCCAAGCAATTGTTTCATACTTTTGACATTTTCAAAACTTTTTCCATCTTCACGCAATACATGAGCGTGAGCCATGGATATAGCACTATAGGTGGAATAGAATGGTGCTTGTGGAGAAGACAAAAAGGGAGAAGATAGTCTCACATCAACTAGGCGTATCAACGGCTATGGAGATGCCCATCAATAGATATCAATGTGAGTGAGTAGGGATTGCCATGCAACGGATGCACTGGAGCTATAAGTATATAGCTCAAAAGAAACTAAGTGGGTGTGCATCCAACTCGCTTGCTCACGAAGACCTAGGGCATTTTGAGGAAGCCCATCATTGGAATATACAAGCCAAGTTCTATAATGAAAAATTCCCACTAGTATATGAAAGTGACATAATGAGAGACTCTCTATCATGAAGATCATGGTGCTACTTTGAAGCACAAGTGTGGTAAAAGGATAGTAACATTGTCCCTTCTCTATTTTTCTCTCATTTTTCTTTTTGGGCCTTTCTTTTTTTATGGCCTCTTTTTTTATTTTTTATTTTTTTCCGTCCGGAGTCTCATCCCGACTTGTGGGGGAATCATAGTCTCCATCATCCTTTTCTCACTGGGACAATGCTCTAATAATGATGATCATCACACTTTTATTTACTTACAACTCATGAATTACAACTCGATTCTTAGAACAAAATATGACTCTATATGAATGCCTCCGGCGGTGTACCTAGATGTGCAATGAATCAAGAGTGACATGTATGAAATAATTATGAGCGGTGGCTTTGCCACAAATACGATGTCAACTACATGATCATGCTAGCAATATGACAATGATGGAGCGTGTCATAATGAAAGGAACGGTGGAAAGTTGCATGGCAATATATATCAGAATGGCTATGGAAATGCCATGATAGGTAGGTATGGTGGCTGTTTTGAGGAAGGTATTTGGTGGGTGTATGATACCGGCAAAAAGTGTGCGGTATTAGAGAGGCTAGCAATGGTGGAAGGAAGGAAAGTGCGTATAATCCATGGACTCAACATTAGTCATAAAGAACTCATATACTTATTGCAAAAATCTAGAAGTTATCAAAGCAAAGTATTACGCGCATGCTCCTAGGGGGTAGATTGGTAGGAAAAGACCATCGCTCGTCCCCGACCGCCACTCATAAGGAAGACAATCAATAAATAAATCATGCTCCGACTTCATCACATAACGGTTCACCATACGTGCATGCTACGGGAATCACAAACTTTAACACAAGCATTTCTCAAATTCACAACTACTCAACTAGCATGACTATAATATCACCATCCTCATATCTCAAAACAATTATCAAGCATCAATTTCTTCTTAGTATTCAACACACTCATACGAAAGTTTTATTATTAATCTTGCATACCAAGCATATTAGGATTTTAAGCAAATTACCATGCTATTCAGACTCTCAAAATAATCTAAGTGAAGCATGAGAGATCAATAGTTTCTATAAAACAAATCCACCACCGTGCTCTAAAAGATATAAGTGAAGCACTAGAGCAAAACTATATAGCTCAAAAGATATAAGTGAAGCACACAGAGTATTCTATCAAATTCCAAATCATGTATGGCTCTCTCAAAAGGTGTGTACAGCAAGGATGATTGTGTTAAACTAATAAGCAAAGACTCAAATCATAAAAGATGCTCCAAGCAAAACACATATCATGTGGTGAATAAAAATATAGCTCCAAGTAAAGTTACCGATAGAAGTCGACGAAAGAGGGGATGCCTTCCGGGGCATCCCCAAGCTTTGGATTTTAGGTGTCCTTAGATTATCTTGGGGTGCCATGGTCATCCCCAAGCTTAGGCTCTTGCCACTCCTTGTTCCATAATCCATCAAATCTTTACCCAAAACTTGAAAACTTCACAACACAAAATTTAAAGTAGAAAACTTGTGAGCTCCGTTAGCGAAAGAAAACAAAAGACCACTTCAAGGTACTGTAATTAACTCATTATTTATTTATATGGGTGTTAAATCTACTGTATTCAAACTTCTCTATGGATTATAAACTATTTTACTAGCCATAGATTCATCAAAATAAGCAAACAACACACGAAAAACAGAATCTGTCAAAAACAGAACAGTCTGTAGTAATCTGTAGCTAGCACAAGATATGGAACCCCAAAAATTTTAAAATAAATTGCTGGACGTGAGGAATTTATCTATTAATCATATTCAAAAAGAATTAACTAAATATCACTTTCCAAATAAAAATGACAGCAGTTCTCATGAGCCCTAAAGTTTCTGTTTTTTTACAGCAAGTTCAACAAGACTTTCCCCAAGTCTTCCCAACGGTTCTACTTGGCACAAACACTAATTAAACACAAAAAACACAACCAAAACAGAGGCTAGATAATTTATTTATTAAATAACAGGAAGGATAAATATTGGGTTGTCTCCCAACAAGCGCTTTTCTTTAAATCCTTAAAGCTAGGCATTGATAATTTTAATGATGCTCACATGAAAGACAAGAATTGAAGCACAAAGAGAGCATCATAAAGCATGTGACAAACACATCTAAGTCTAACATACTTCCTATGCATAGGCATCTTATAGGCAAACAAACTATCAAGGCAAGCAAAAACTAGCATATGCAAGGAAGAGGAAAGAAACAATAGCAATCTCAACATAACGAGAGGTAGTTTAGTAACATGAAAATTTCTACCACCATATTTTCCTCTCTCATAATAATTACATGTAGGATCATAAGAAAATTCAACAAAATAGCTATCACATAAAATATTTTCAACACGATCCACATGCATGCAAAGTTGACACTCTTCCAAAATAGTGGGATTAACATTAACTAAAGTCATGACCTTTCCAAACCCACTTTTATCAGAACTTTCATAAGATTGAACATTCTCCAAATATGTGGGATCTAAAGTTGGCACTCTTCCAAACCCACTTTAAATAATATTGCAAACACAATTATCAATCTCATATTCATCATGGGGCTTAAATAAATTTTCAATATCATAAGAAGAATCGCCCCAATCATGATCATTACAACAAGTAGTAGTCATAGCAAAACTAGCATCCCCAAGCTTAGGGTTTTGCATATTATTAGCACAATTGACATCAAGAGAATTTATAGTAAAATCATTACAATCATGCTTTTTATTCAAAGATCTATCGCGAATCGCTTCATAAAGTAATTCATCACACTTTTCAGATTCATGAATTTTAAGCAAAACTTCATAAAGATAATCTAGTGCACAAAACTCACTAGCAATTGGTTCATCATAATTGGATCTCTTAAAAAGATTATAAAGTGGATGAGGATCCATAGATCTTAGGTTCTCTGTTTAGTAATAAATAAACAACTATTCCAACCATACGAGCAAACAAGAAACGGGCAAAAAGAGGCAAATAGAGAGGGAGAGGGAGGATAGAGAGAGAGGGCGAATAAAACGGCAAGGATGAATTGGGGGGAGAGGAAAACGAGAGGCAAATGGCGAATAATGTAATGCGGGAGATAGGGATTGTGATGGGTACTTGGTATGTTGACTTTTGCGCAGGCTCCCCGGCAACGGCGCCAGAAATTCTTCTTGCTACCTCTTGAGCACTGCGTTGGATTTCCCTGAAGAGGAAGGGATGATGCAGCAAAGTAGCGTAAGTATTTCCCTCAGTTTTTGTCAATCCCTTCACGGTCACTTACGAAAGTGAGATCTGATAGAGATGATAAATAATATTTTTGGTATAAAGATGCAAAGTAAATAAAGTAAAAGCAAAGTAAAAGCAAAGCAATAATAAAGTGACGGAGATTGATATGATGAGAAAGAGACCCGGGGGCCATAGGTTTCACTAGTGGCTTCTCTCAAGAGCATAAGTATTCTACGGTGGGTGAACAAATTACTATTGAGCAATTGACAGAATTGAGCATAGTTATGAGAATATCTAGGTATGATCATGTATATAGGCATCACGTCCGAGACAAGTAGACCGAAAGATTCTGCATCTACTACTATTACTCCACTCATCGACCGCTATCCATCATGCATCTAGAGTATTAAGTTAAAAACAAAGTAACGCCTTAAGCAAGATGACATGATGTAGAGGGATAGTTTCATGCAATATGATAAAAAAACATCTTGTTATCCTCGATGGCAACGATACAATACGTGCCTTGCTGCCCCTTCTGTCACTGGGAAAGGACAACACAAGATCGAACCCAAAGCTAAGCACTTCTCCCATGGCAAGAACAACCAATCTAGTAGGCCAAACCAAACTGATAATTCGAAGAGACTTGCAAAGATAACCAATCATACATAAAAGAATTCAGAGAAGATTCAAATATTATTCATAGATAGACTTGATCATAAACCCACAATTCATTGGTCTCAACAAACACACCGCAAAAAGAAGATTACATCGAATAGATCTCCACGAGAGAGGGGGAGAACATTGTATTGAGATCCAAAAAGAGAGAAGAAGCCATCTAGCTACTAGCTATGGACCCGTAGGTCTGAAGTAAACTACTCACACTTCATCGGAGGGGCTTGGATGATGATGTAGAAGCCCTCCGTGATCGATGCCTCCTCCGGCGGAGCTCCGGAACAGGCCCCAAGATGGGATATCGTGGATACAGAAAGTTGCGGCGGTGGAATTAGGTTTTTGGCTCCGTCCCCTATCGTTTGGGGGTACGTGGATATATATATAGGAGGAAGAAGTACGTCGGTGGAGCTTCGAGGGGCCAACGAGGCAGGGGGCGCACCCTAGGGGGGCCCCTACCCTCGTGACCACCTCATGGCTTTCTTGACGGAGGGTCCAAGTCTCCTGGATCTTATCTGATGAGAAAATCACGTTTCTGAAGGTTTCATTCCGTTTGGACTCTGTTTGATATTCCTTTTCTTCGAAACCCTAAAACAGGCAAAAAACAACAATTCTGGGTTGGGCCTCCGGTTAATAGGTTAGTCCCAAAAATAATATAAAAGTGGATAATAAAGCACAATAATGTCTAAAACAGTAGATAATATAGCAAGGAGCAATCAAAAATTATAGATACGTTGGAGACGTATCAAGCATCCCCAAGCTTAATTCCTGCTCGTCCTCGAGTAGGCAAATGATAAGAACAGAATTTTTGATGCGGAGTGATACTTGGCATAATTTCAATGTAAATCTTCTTAATTGTGGTATGAATATTCAGATTCAAAAGATTCAAGACAAAAGTTCATATTGATATAAAAATAATAATACTTCAAGCATACTAACAAAGCAATTATGTCTTCTCAAAATATCATGGCGAAAGAAAGCTATCCCTACAAAATTATATAGTCTGGCTATGCTCTATCTTCACCACACAAAGTATTTAAATCATGCACAACCCCGATGACAAGCCAAGCAATTGTTTCATACTTTTGACATTTTCAAAACTTTTTCCATCTTCACGCAATACATGAGCGTGAGCCATGGATATAGCACTATAGGTGGAATAGAATGGTGCTTGTGGAGAAGACAAAAAGGGAGAAGATAGTCTCACATCAACTAGGCGTATCAACGGCTATGGAGATGCCCATCAATAGATATCAATGTGAGTGAGTAGGGATTGCCATGCAACGGATGCACTGGAGCTATAAGTATATAGCTCAAAAGAAACTAAGTGGGTGTGCATCCAACTCGCTTGCTCACGAAGACCTAGGGCATTTTGAGGAAGCCCATCATTGGAATATACAAGCCAAGTTCTATAATGAAAAATTCCCACTAGTATATGAAAGTGACATAATGAGAGACTCTCTATCATGAAGATCATGGTGCTACTTTGAAGCACAAGTGTGGTAAAAGGATAGTAACATTGTCCCTTCTCTATTTTTCTCTCATTTTTCTTTTTGGGCCTTTCTTTTTTTATGGCCTCTTTTTTTATTTTTTATTTTTTTCCGTCCGGAGTCTCATCCCGACTTGTGGGGGAATCATAGTCTCCATCATCCTTTTCTCACTGGGACAATGCTCTAATAATGATGATCATCACACTTTTATTTACTTACAACTCATGAATTACAACTCGATTCTTAGAACAAAATATGACTCTATATGAATGCCTCCGGCGGTGTACCTAGATGTGCAATGAATCAAGAGTGACATGTATGAAATAATTATGAGCGGTGGCTTTGCCACAAATACGATGTCAACTACATGATCATGCTAGCAATATGACAATGATGGAGCGTGTCATAATGAAAGGAACGGTGGAAAGTTGCATGGCAATATATCTCAGAATGGCTATGGAAATGCCATGATAGGTAGGTATGGTGGCTGTTTTGAGGAAGGTATTTGGTGGGTGTATGATACCGGCAAAAAGTGTGCGGTATTAGAGAGGCTAGCAATGGTGGAAGGAAGGAAAGTGCGTATAATCCATGGACTCAACATTAGTCATAAAGAACTCATATACTTATTGCAAAAATCTAGAAGTTATCAAAGCAAAGTATTACGCGCATGCTCCTAGGGGGTAGATTGGTAGGAAAAGACCATCGCTCGTCCCCGACCGCCACTCATAAGGAAGACAATCAATAAATAAATCATGCTCCGACTTCATCACATAACGGTTCACCATACGTGCATGCTACGGGAATCACAAACTTTAACACAAGCATTTCTCAAATTCACAACTACTCAACTAGCATGACTATAATATCACCATCCTCATATCTCAAAACAATTATCAAGCATCAATTTCTTCCTAGTATTCAACACACTCATACGAAAGTTTTATTATTAATCTTGCATACCAAGCATATTAGGATTTTAAGCAAATTACCATGCTATTCAGACTCTCAAAATAATCTAAGTGAAGCATGAGAGATCAATAGTTTCTATAAAACAAATCCACCACCGTGCTCTAAAAGATATAAGTGAAGCACTAGAGCAAAACTATATAGCTCAAAAGATATAAGTGAAGCACACAGAGTATTCTATCAAATTCCAAATCATGTATGGCTCTCTCAAAAGGTGTGTACAGCAAGGATGATTGTGTTAAACTAATAAGCAAAGACTCAAATCATAAAAGATGCTCCAAGCAAAACACATATCATGTGGTGAATAAAAATATAGCTCCAAGTAAAGTTACCGATAGAAGTCGACGAAAGAGGGGATGCCTTCCGGGGCATCCCCAAGCTTTGGATTTTAGGTGTCCTTAGATTATCTTGGGGTGCCATGGTCATCCCCAAGCTTAGGCTCTTGCCACTCCTTGTTCCATAATCCATCAAATCTTTACCCAAAACTTGAAAACTTCACAACACAAAATTTAAAGTAGAAAACTTGTGAGCTCCGTTAGCGAAAGAAAACAAAAGACCACTTCAAGGTACTGTAATTAACTCATTCTTTATTTATATGGGTGTTAAATCTACTGTATTCAAACTTCTCTATGGATTATAAACTATTTTACTAGCCATAGATTCATCAAAATAAGCAAACAACACACGAAAAACAGAATCTGTCAAAAACAGAACAGTCTGTAGTAATCTGTAGCTAGCACAAGATATGGAACCCCAAAAATTTTAAAATAAATTGCTGGACGTGAGGAATTTATCTATTAATCATATTCAAAAAGAATTAACTAAATATCACTTTCCAAATAAAAATGACAGCAGTTCTCATGAGCCCTAAAGTTTCTGTTTTTTTACAGCAAGTTCAACAAGACTTTCCCCAAGTCTTCCCAACGGTTCTACTTGGCACAAACACTAATTAAACACAAAAAACACAACCAAAACAGAGGCTAGATAATTTATTTATTAAATAACAGGAAGGATAAATATTGGGTTGTCTCCCAACAAGCGCTTTTCTTTAAATCCTTAAAGCTAGGCATTGATAATTTTAATGATGCTCACATGAAAGACAAGAATTGAAGCACAAAGAGAGCATCATAAAGCATGTGACAAACACATCTAAGTCTAACATACTTCCTATGCATAGGCATCTTATAGGCAAACAAACTATCAAGGCAAGCAAAAACTAGCATATGCAAGGAAGAGGAAAGAAACAATAGCAATCTCAACATAACGAGAGGTAGTTTAGTAACATGAAAATTTCTACCACCATATTTTCCTCTCTCATAATAATTACATGTAGGATCATAAGAAAATTCAACAAAATAGCTATCACATAAAATATTTTCAACACGATCCACATGCATGCAAAGTTGACACTCTTCCAAAATAGTGGGATTAACATTAACTAAAGTCATGACCTTTCCAAACCCACTTTTATCAGAACTTTCATAAGATTGAACATTCTCCAAATATGTGGGATCTAAAGTTGGCACTCTTCCAAACCCACTTTAAATAATATTGCAAACACAATTATCAATCTCATATTCATCATGGGGCTTAAATAAATTTTCAATATCATAAGAAGAATCGCCCCAATCATGATCATTACAACAAGTAGTAGTCATAGCAAAACTAGCATCCCCAAGCTTAGGGTTTTGCATATTATTAGCACAATTGACATCAAGAGAATTTATAGTAAAATCATTACAATCATGCTTTTTATTCAAAGATCTATCGCGAATCGCTTCATAAAGTAATTCATCACACTTTTCAGATTCATGAATTTTAAGCAAAACTTCATAAAGATAATCTAGTGCACAAAACTCACTAGCAATTGGTTCATCATAATTGGATCTCTTAAAAAGATTATAAAGTGGATGAGGATCCATAGATCTTAGGTTCTCTGTTTAGTAATAAATAAACAACTATTCCAACCATACGAGCAAACAAGAAACGGGCAAAAAGAGGCAAATAGAGAGGGAGAGGGAGGATAGAGAGAGAGGGCGAATAAAACGGCAAGGATGAATTGGGGGGAGAGGAAAACGAGAGGCAAATGGCGAATAATGTAATGCGGGAGATAGGGATTGTGATGGGTACTTGGTATGTTGACTTTTGCGCAGGCTCCCCGGCAACGGCGCCAGAAATTCTTCTTGCTACCTCTTGAGCACTGCGTTGGATTTCCCTGAAGAGGAAGGGATGATGCAGCAAAGTAGCGTAAGTATTTCCCTCAGTTTTTGAGAACCAAGGTATCAATCCAGTAGGAGGCTACGCTCGAGTCCCTCATACCTACACAAAAACAATAGCTCAACGCAACCAACATGCTTAGGGGTTGTCAATCCCTTCACAGTCACTTACGAAAGTGAGATCTGATAGAGATGATAAATAATATTTTTGGTATAAAGATGCAAAGTAAATAAAGTAAAAGCAAAGTAAAAGCAAAGCAATAATAAAGTGATGGAGATTGATATGATGAGAAAGAGACCCGGGGGCCATAGGTTTCACTAGTGGCTTCTCTCAAGAGCATAAGTATTCTACGGTGGGTGAACAAATTATTGTTGAGCAATTGACATTGAGCATAGTTATGAGAATATCTAGGTATGATCATGTATATAGGCATCATGGCCGAGACAAGTAGACCGAAACGATTCTGCATCTACTACTATTACTCCACTCATCGACCGCTATCCATCATGCATCTAGAGTATTAAGTTAAAACAAAGTAACGCCTTAAGCAAGATGACATGATGTAGAGGGATAGTTTCATGCAATATGATAAAAAAACCATCTTGTTATCCTCGATGGCAATGATACAATATGTGCCTTGCTGCCCCTTCTGTCACTGGGAAAGGACACCGCAAGATCGAACCCAAAGCTAAGCACTTCTCCCATGGCAAGAACAACCAATCTAGTAGGCCAAACCAAACTGATAATTGGAAGAGACTTGCAAAGATAACCAATCATACATAAAAGAATTCAGTGAAGATTCAAATATTATTCATAGATAGACTTGATCATAAACCCACAATTCATCGATCTCAACAAACACACCGCAAAAAGAAGATTACATCGAATAGATCTCCACGAGAGAGGGGGAGAACATTGTATTGAGATCCAAAAAGAGAGAATAAGCCATCTAGCTACTAGCTATGGACCCGTAGGTCTGAAGTAAACTACTCACACTTCATTGGAGGGGCTTGGATGATGATGTAGAAGCCCTCCGTGATCGATGCCTCCTCCGGCGGAGCTCCGGAACAGGCCCCAAGATGGGATCTTGTGGATACAGAAAGTTGCGGCGGTGGAATTAGGTTTTTGGCTATGTCCCCGATCGTTTGGGGTACATGGATATATATAGGAGGGGGAAGTACGTCTGTGGAGCTTCGAGGGGTCCACGAGGCAGGGAGCGCGCCGTAGGGGGGGCTACCCTCGTGACCACCTCATGGCTTTCTTGACGGAGGGTCCAAGTCTCCTGGATCTTATCTGATGAGAAAATCACGTTTCCGAAGGTTTCATTCCGTTCGGACTCCGTTTGATATTCTTTTTCTTCGAAACCCTAAAACAGGCAAAAAAAACAGCAATTCTGGGCTGGGCCTCCGGTTAATAGGTTAGTCCCAAAAATAATATAAAAGTGGATAATAAAGCCCAATAATGTCTAAAACAATAGATAATATAGCATGGAGCAATCAAAAATTATAGAAACGTTGGAGACGTATCAAATACCCCTTTGATATTGAACATGAATATGGTTTTTGAGTAGTTACTTTTGTTCTTGAGGACATGGGAGAAGTCTTGTCATAAGTAATCATGTGAATTTTGTATTCATTCGATATTTTGATGATATGCATGTTGTTGTTTCCCTTAGTGGTGTCACGTGAACGTTGACTACATGACATTTCACCATACTTGGGCCTAAGGGAAGGCATTGTGGAGTAGTAATTAGAATGTGGGTTGCTAGAGTGACAGAAGCTTAAACCCTAGTTTGCGTTATTCTGTAAGGAACTGATTTGGATCCATATGTTTCATGTTATGGTTAGATTTATCTTAATTATCCTTTTATAGCTGCGGATGCTTGCGAGAAGGGGTAATCATAAGCGGGAGGCTTGTTCAAGTAAGAACAACACCCAAGCACCGGTTCACCCACATATCAAATTATCAAAGTAGCGAACGCGAATCAAACAAACATGATGAAAGTGACTAGATGAAATTCCCGTGTGTCCTCTAGAATGCGTTGCTTAGTATAAGAGATCATTCTGGACTGTCTTTTGCTACAAAAAGGATTGGGCTATCTTGCTGCACCTTTGTTACCGTTACTACTTTTTGCTCGTTACAAATCACCTTGCTATCAAACTATCTGTTACCAACAATTTCAATGCTTCCAAACAATACCTTGCTGAAAACCGCTTGACATTTCCTTCTGCTCCTCGTTGGGTTCGACACTCTTACTTGGCGAAAGGACTACAATTGATCCGCTATAATTGTGGGTCATCAAGACTCTTTTCTGGCGCCGTTGTCGGGGAGTGAAGCGCCTTTGGTGAGTGGAATTTGGTAAGGAAACATTTGTATTACGTGCTGAAATTTACTGCCACTTGTTACTATGGAAAACAATCATTTGAGGGGTTTGTTCGGGGTATCTTCACCTTAGCAGGAAGCACAAAGATTTTCTCCTCAACCTACTGCACCTACTGAAAATATTTATTATGATATCCCTTCGGGTATGATAGAGAAACTGCTAGCAATCCTTATGCAGGAGATGGAACAATACATCCTAATATGCACTTAATCTATGTGGATAAAGTTTGTGGATTATTTAAGCTTGCAGGTTTATCGGAAGATGGAGTTAAGAAGAAGGTTTTCCCTTTATATTTGGAGAGAAAGACATTGACACGGTATAGGCTATGTGATGATGTTGGAACGTGGTATTGGAACCGATTGAAATTGGAATTTCATCAGAAGTTTTATCCTATGCATCTGGTTCATCGTGGTCAGAATTATATATATAATCTTTGGCCTTGTGAAGGAGAAAGCATCGCTTAAGCTTGGCAGAGTCTTAAGTACATGATGTACACATGCCCCGATCATGAGCTCTCAAGAGAAAAATCAAAAGGAAGCTTTTGGGACGAAGCGCCCCCGTCTCAAGGTGGAACCTGGGCAGAAGCAATCTAGGGCTCCGGTAGAGCTATACTGCCAGGGAAACTTCCCTCCAGGAGGGGGAAGTCGAAGCCATTATCATCACCAATGATCCTCTCATAGAGGGAGGGTCAATCTTCATCAACATCTTCACCAACACCATCTCCTCTCAAACCCTAGTTCATCTCTTGTATTCATTCTTTGTCCCAAAACCTCAGATTGGGACATGTGGGTTGCTAGTAGTGTTTTTACTCCTTGTAGTTGATGCTAGTTGGTTTATTTGGTGGAAGATCATATGTTCAGATCGTTAATGATATTCAATACCCATATGATCTTGAACATGAGCATGCTTCGTGAGTAGTTACGTTTGTTCCCGAGGACATGGGAGAAGTCTTGTTATAAGTAATCATGTGAATTTGATATTCATTCGATATTTTGATGAGATGTATGTTGTCTTTCCTCTAATGGTGTTATGTGAACGTCGACTACATGACACTTCACCATGATTTGGGCATAGGGGAAGGCATTGGTAAGTAATAAGTAGATGATGGGTTGCTAGAGTGACATAAGCTTAAACCCTAGTTTATGCATTGCTTCGTAAGGGGCTGATTTGGATCCATATGTTTCATGCTATAGTTAGATTTATCTTAATTCTTCTTTAGTAGTTGTGGATGCTTGAGAGAGGGGTTAATCATAAGTGGAAGGCTTGTCCAAGTAAGGATAGCACCGAAGCACCAGTCCAGCCACATATCAAATTATCAAAGTAACAAACGCGAATAATATGAGCATGGTGAAACTAACTTGACAATAATTCCCGTGTGTCCTCGGGAGCGCTTTGCTTTATATAAGAGTTCATCTAGGCTTATCCTTTGCTACAAAAAGGATTGGGCCACCTTGCTGCACCTTTTCTACACTTGTTACTTGTTACACGTTACAAATTATCGTACTACCAAACTATCTGTTACCGATAATTTCAGTGCTTGCAGAAAATACCTTGCTGAAAACCGCTTGTCATTTCCTTCTGCTCCTCGTTGGGTTCGACACTCTTACTTATCAAAAGGACTACGATTGATCCTCTATACTTGTGGGTCATCATAGAACACCTAGACCCTATGAATGAATTAAAGTTGAACCTAATGTTGCTATGGTTAAAGATCTTTTGGTCGATAATATTGATGGTCATGTTATTTACTTCTGTACTGAAGCTACTAGAATTGCTAAGCCCAATCCTAAAGATAAGAATAAGTCTATTGTTGGCATGCATGTTGTTTCTGTTTAAATAGGAGATCATTGTTACCATGTTTATGTGATTTAGGTGCTAGTGTGAGTGATATTCCGTTTACCTTATATCAAGAGATTATGAATGATATTGCACCTATTGAGATAGAAGACGTTGATGTTACATTTAACTTGCGAATAGAGATACTATTTCACCACTTGGGATTGTTAGAGATGTTGAAGTCTTGTGTGGAAAGATAAAATACCCTACTGATTTTCTAGTTATAGGTTCTCCACAAGATGATTTTTGTCCCATTATATTTGGTAGACCCTTCTTGAACATTGCTAATGCTAAGATTGATTGCAATAAAGAAACTACGAGTGTTAACTTTGGTGATATATCTCATGAGTTTAATTTCTCTAAATTCCATAAACAACCTCATGATAAAAAATTGCCTAGTAAGGATGAAATTATTGGTCTTGCTTCTATTGATGTTCCTCGTACTGATCCGTTGGAACAATATTGGCTAGACCATGAAAATGATATGCATGTGAATGAAAGAAATGAAATAGATAAGATATTCTTTGATCAAGTACCTGTCCTTAAACACAATTTGCCTGTTGAAACTCTTGGAGGTCCTTCTCCACCTAAGGGTGAGTGATGTCCCACAAGTATAGTGGATCTATCATAGTCCTTTTGATAAGTAAGAGTGTTGAACCCAATGAGGAGCAGAAGGAAATGACAAGCGGTTTTCAGCAAGGTATTTTCTGCAAGCACTGAAATTATCGGTAACAGATAGTTTGATAGTAAGATAATGCATAACGGGTAACAAGCAACAAGTGTAGCAAAGGTGAAGCAAGGTGGCCCAATCCTTTTTGTAGCAAAGGATAAGCCTGGACAAACTCATATATAAAGCAAAGCGCTCTCGAGGACACATGGTGTCGTGGGTTTGTCACGACAGATGTCCTTGTGAAAGGACTTAGTCGTGGAGCCATCGCAACGGGTTAGCTTAAAGGGGTTAAACCGGACAAGGGGACACGGGGAGTTTATACTAGTTCGGCCCCTTCGATGAAGGTAAAAGCCTACGTCTACTTGTGATTGGTATTGCCAGGGTTTCGAAGGCCAGGGAGCGAATCCGCTTTGTCTGGCTCTCGAGTTGTTGTCCCCCAACCGCCGCCGGGTCGTCCCTTTTATATAAACAGGTTGACGCCCGCCGGTTTACAGAGTCCCGAAGCCAGATCATAAACGTGTCCGGTTCGGTCTCTACACTTCCTATCTTACAATGCAAGTTACATAATTAGGTCGGTTTACATCTACAGGCCTTAACTCGCCTCTGGGCCTTAGGCCTTCATAAAGCGCCATCATTCTTCCATCTTCATGGGCTTCTAATCTTTGTAAAGCTAATCCGGCTACTCCTGGCCGGTTTACGTCCAGTAGTAATATCCCCAACATTAGGCCCCAGATTGGTTTGAACTTGTTCATGTCAATCTTCAATACTCAGAAAAATTCCTCCCTTGCACCTTCACCTTGATCTTGTAAACCGCCGTGACGTCATACTCCAGGATCATGACAAACCGCCCTGACGTCATCTATCCGTTGAATCTGAGGATTACCTTCATTAATGTGTATTCAGTCATCGAGGCGACACCATTATTAATTATCCATTTTTGAGCTCCTCGATTCCCGCACTTGCCGTTTTATCGCTTCGCCTTATAAATAGGGGCAGAGGGCCCCTTTCTTTTCTTTCCGTTACCCCTTCATCCCTTCTTCTTCCTCGCGACATCTCCGCACCTGAGCGCCGCCGCCATCGTCAAGCCTCGCCTCTGCCTCACTGCTCGCCGCTGCATCAACCTGTTCGTACCAGAGTTCCGCAGCACAGCTCCGCTGCTTCCACGGCCGCAGTAAGTCCTTTCCTCCTTCCTTTCTAGATCCATTAGGGTTTCCTTGTTCTTCGCGGTTCTTTGAAGTTCATCGGAGCTTTGGTGCTGTTCTTCTCTGTTCCTCCTTAGTCTATAGATGGACACTTCACACTTGACGTATCCCATGCCATGGCTAATCTTCTGTTACCACCACAAACCCTTACGCGCAAAAGACTGATCTAGTCCTTTATGAACTGCTTCGGGGCCAACCTTTTTTCCTTTTAGGTCTAAATCTTTTTCTTTTCCTGACTTATGGTAGATCCAAAATGCCCCCGTGATCTTGTGAAACCTGTTTTTACCTTACTTAACCCTCTTCGCCTTAGATCTGTATCCTCTTTACCATCTAGGCGGTTTACCTTTGTAAAAAAAATCTATCTCATACCATTACTCCCCTAGTAAACCGGCAACCCTTCTGCACGTTGATGGTAATAGTCCGGTTTAACAACACATGTATGCCCTTTATATGACCTTGTCATTCACTTTTATATTAGTCTCCGGTTTACACAAATTCACATACCGGTATATGTTTATTCCATTGCATCTTTGCTCCTCCATGAATGATTTGTAAGCCGGCATTTCCTTTTCAGCTTTTCATTTCACAATGGCCAAACAGTTTGTTGCTTGCAACTGGGCCCGCTCCCGGATCACCAAAGATCAATTGAACGAAATGGTTAGTATCAGCACCTTGCCAAAGAAGACGGAGATCCGGTGGCAAGTTCTAGGAACAGAGAATCCTCCTACCCCAAGGCAGGGTGAGGTTGTGATCTTTGTCGACCACATAGGTCGTGGCTTCAAACCGCCAGGGTCAAAGTTTTTCTGGGATGTTCTTGCCAGTTTCCAACTCCATCCTCAAGATATTGGACCCAACTCGTTGTCCAATATATGCAACTTCCAAGTTTTCTGTGAAGCGTACCTGCAAGAAGAGCCCACTGCTGAGCTGTTCCGGGACTTTTTTCATCTGAACCGGCGTACAAAGTTTGTAAATGGCCCCAATACTGAACTTGGTGGTGTCTCAATTCAAAAGCGGAAGGAAGTTGAATTCCCTCATGCCAAACTTCACAGCCACCCTAAGGAATGGAACCAGACTTGGTTTTACTGCAGAGATACTTCTCCTAAAGATGAGAATCCCCTTCCAGGCTATCGTGATCACCGGCTTTCCAACACCCATCCAATGCCGCAACACTTAAGTTCTGCAGAACGGGCCAAATATGCCCCTCAACTCGCCAAGCTCCGGGCCTTTATGGCCAACGATTTAACAGGCGTTGATTTTGTGCGCTGTTGGATATCTTGGAGCGTCTTGCCGCTAAGCCGCCGCCCCGGTTTAATGTGTGAGTACACCGGTGATGTTGAAGACCCTCAACGCCGTATCAACATTCAGGTGACCGATGAAGAGGTCACTGAAAGCGTAAAGAAAATTTTGAATGAATCGGAATCAGTCTGTCGTCAAACCGGCTTGAACCCCTTCTATACTAAGAACAAACCGCCTACTATAAGCACTATACTTCCTTTTCATCTTTGATATCTTTAACTTGCTCAACTTGTAATCCTTCTTCTGTTTATGTATGAATAGGGTGATGATCCCTTCTAGAAACGGAAATCCGTAGATAAAGCGGTAAAGCCAACCGGGGATAAAGCGGTCAAACCATCCCGTCCCTAAACCAAAGCCGTCAAGTGGACCTCAAAGCGGAAAACGGCTGACCGAATCAACATGGAACTTGATGAAGATGCTGATGATCCAGAAGTTGAGGTAGAACTTGACTCACTTGGCTCCCTTTTCATGCAGCTCATTAACAATGATCTTTATCAGGAGGACGTAGAAGGCAACCAGGCTGATGGTGTAGAGGTGATTACCCTTTCCTCCGGTTCAGACTCTATGCCAACACAAAAAACCCGTCAAGCAGTCCGGAAAGTAAGATTTTCTCATACTCTTGCTTAGTTGGACCCAACATTTATTTTGAAGACGCTGCAGTATGAAGCTCGCCAGAGAACCCGACACAGTGGCCAACAGGTCACTTCGGCTGGTTTACCTGATACCCCGGTTAGGAAGCGCCGGTCTGAGGTCTCTTCCACTTCTGACAATTCTTATCCCAAGACAGGTTATTTCAGACAACCTCTTAATCCGTTCGATTCAAATTATTTGGTGACACCTCCCTCATTCTCTGGCGAGTCGACAGCAACCCAACTCCCTCCTCTAAAAACTGTGGCTGGGTAAGTTTTCAAACCCTTTCTTCCAATGCGTTACAAATCTTGAATAAGATGCTAACCCTCTTTTAATTTATTTGTAGAGCCAAAGCCAGACCCAGCAAGAAAGCTCGGGTCAACAATCCGTCAGAAGACCAGGCAGTTTTTGAAGAAGAGCAAAGAGGTGAATCGGACCAAACTCGTGAACCGGAGGGTCCTCAGCCTGAAGCCGCCTCTGATGAACCGCCCCTTCAAGATCGGAATATTGATGAACCATCAGAAACTGACCCTGCCGTGCCTGACACTGAACCGGCAGCTCCAAATCGGGCTAGTCCAATGAGAGATACTGAAACTCCATCATCACCCGCAAAAATCACTGAAGACCAAGGAGATGATGTTATCGTTACTGGCATGGGCCACAACTCTCCTGGCCATCCCGTAATCTTGGCCCAACACAGTGCCAAAGAAGAGCGTGCTACTAGGGAAAAGAGTAGATGGAGTAACGACTTATCAAGTTATGCCCATCTCATCGCTGAAGAGCTTCACTCCGGTTTCTTAAACCGTCTGCACTCAAACTGTGACTATGAAGCCGGTTTGGCGAATTTGATGAAGGAACGCTATGAGGTATTTTCATCTCCCTTTACTTCTTGATTCCAAAGTTGAAATGCTAGCCCAAGTAGCCCCCAAGGGCCGTTTTATGATGTTAATCGTAAACCGGGTCTTTGTAACACTTTAAGTCTCTCCCATTGACCCTCAAAATGTTAGGTCCTTAGTGAAAACCAAGGCCGATACTTTACCAATGTAATGATATAGCTTTCCTCGGCGTAGCCCCCAAAGTCCGGTTTAGCTTTGCAAGGTAATCCGGGTTTTAGTCCATGCATCCGCTTTGAACAGATGTACATTAGCCCCCAAGTGTCAAGGATAATGCTTGCATTGTTCTGGAGACTTTATAAAAGATGTAGTGAAACAGAGCAAATAGGCATTAGCCCCCAAGTACGAAGTGCATAACTTGTTATACGCTTTGTACTTAGAAAATATATATCATGTTGTTTGATATTTCTGCACTGTTGTAGGCCGAAATAAGCAATAGAGATGCCCGGACCGCTGATTTGCAAGAGAAGTGAAGTCCCAACAAGCAGAAGCTGCGAAAGCCAAAGAGGAGCTGACCAAAGCCCTGGTAGCGATGGAAAAGCTGAAAGAGTCTTTTAACAAAGATCGTGCCGACTGGGAAACCGAGAAAACCGGTTTAACCAAAAGAGCTGAGGATGCCGAAGCAGCCCTGAAACCAGTTGTAGATGAACTAGCTGGTTTGAAACGGAAAATCAATGCCATGACTTCCGCTGTCTTTGGTAAGTATCTCCTTGTGCAGTTTGTCCAATTCATGGAACCTTATCATTGACCAGAACGCTGATTTTAAACTGTAACAGACACTCGTATTGCTCATCTGGGCACAG
The DNA here is from genome assembly GCF_056163025.1 of Triticum urartu. NCBI lineage: Eukaryota > Viridiplantae > Streptophyta > Magnoliopsida > Poales > Poaceae > Triticum > Triticum urartu. The sequence continues at coordinate 312,765,842 of NC_141877.1, forward strand.
ATATGCGGATGAAGCTTAAAGCGGCGTATACCTTGATTGAACAGTTGTACTATGGGTCCCAATGGGCTATTTGCACTATAGCTTACAATAAACTGGCACCATCACTGATAAAGGAAACTCTTGAGAAGCTGGCCATGTTACTAGCCTGGATTACCGAACTGAAGAAGGCAGCTGCAAGAGCAGGCGCATTAACCGTACTAATCCGAGCCAAAGCATGGATTCCAGATCTTGAAGCGGAGGATATCATTAAAGGATACCCAGGTGTAAAGGAGGACGGTTCAAACTTCGACAATTGTTACCTCCAAAGGCTGACCAAAGAAATGCGGCCAATAGCCAGCAAACTGGCAGAGGACACAGACTTGTCTCATTTCCAACCGGCTTATGACGCTGAAGGGAAGAGACAGCCTGCCAAAATCCATGAAGTCGAAGAACTTGTGCCTCCAATCCGTAAGCATACCTTTGCTCCTGATATTAACCCCTCCAGCCTTATCCATGAAGAAGCCGTGTTTCAAGCTTTAACTGGAGTCGATTGGTCGACGGTTGATTTCCAGCATCTGGGGAGGGATGAAGAAGAAGTGATCGCACCAACTGACCCTCAACCGTCAAACCGTCCAGACGAAGCGTCTTAAACTGGCAGGCGGTTTACCAGATATTGTATGCCAATGCCAAAAAACAATTAAGCACTTGTAGCCGCTTTGAAGCTTCTTGTAATAGGATAGCAAAACTCCTTTATCTGTCATGCCATCGAGCATGTTTTGTGACACTTCGTGAAAATTTGTTCCACTTTTTGTGATCTATTTATGCATAGCCCATGATGAGTTGTGTTCCTGGATACAAGAACTTGAAAGTATCCTAGTGGTTTACCACTGGACGGGTTGTGATGCTCAACAAATATACAATACTTAGATGAATAATCAAAGTGTTTTGTATAAAAAATAATATGGGCAACATACCTCGTTGGTTGACCAACTGCTTGTATGGTAAAGGTGTCAACACTAACCTGGAGGATTGATAACTTTGTCCTTATTTTGCCGGATTATGATAATAAACCGTACCGGGATATAATAACCATCGGGTTTTCTTTATAGCACTGGCGATTTAGTCAAACCAGACCGGGGTAAGGAACGCCGGCTTGTAACTGATCATGTACTGACAACGTGTAGTTCAAAGTCAAGCCGGGCCAAGGACACGGTTTATCAGAACATATTATGAACCTTAATAAAGGCAGAGAACTTAGCAAAGAGGACTCAAAAAAGAAATATGTGAGGCTTTTTACGAGCTGCCAGGCTCCAAATCGAGGCTTTTCATGGGCTGCCATGCCTCTGAGTTAAACCGTTTAACAAAGCCTTTTAAGATGGGCCTCCAATTAACCAATCATCGTTTTAACTTTGATAAGTTCAGGGTTTGTAGAAGATTGACTTGTCAAACGTTCGGCGGGTCATACCAGGATTACCTGGACAGGAGTGGCTTACTTGATGAAGGCAGGTTAACCCGGGGTTTTAGGTGAATACACCAGGCTTCCAAGCCGTGGCTTGATAGCCAATTACAAGGGTCCTTTCAAACTCTTTGTTGCTTTGCACAAAGAGCCCCCAAGTAACTTTGTGAGATGTGCTCAGTGGGTGCCCATGTTTGAGTTTGTGCTTTGTGCAACACTCTCTTTGGCCCCACATAATTTCCTTTGTGGCTAAATGCCTATCAAGAGGTGTAGCTATGGTGTGATAACAACCAAGCCCCCTAGTGAAATCCCTTTATATTCGTGCGGCTGCAGAGACCGGTTTAACAAAATTTTGCTTTGTTAGCAGAAACCCTTATAGGCACACACATGATGTAAAAAGAACAGAGACCCTGCTTTATTCGAGGCTCCGGTTTATTATATAATATATACATTGTCATAAATATGTACATATGAAGAGCCTGTGGCTCAAGTATAGTAAGGCCGAAGAAGAGCTATATTCCACGGCCGCTTGGTCTCCTCCTCCGATTTACGTGAGTCTTTGTGCTATCGAACATCAATGAGGTAGTATGACCCATTGTGCAGATTCTTGCTGACCACAAATAGTCCTTCCCAAGGTGGGGATAACTTGTGCATATTAGTCTGATCCTGGATGAGCCGGAGCACCAAATCGCCCTCTTGAAAGGTTCTGGTCTTAACCCGACGGCTGTGATAACATCGGAGATCTTGTTGATAAATCGCCGAACGTGCTGCTGCAAGATCACGCTCTTCATCTAACAGGTCCAGGGAATCCTGGCGTGCCTTATCATTGTCAGTTTCAATGTAAGCTGTCACACGAGGCAAGTCATGACGGATGTCACTAGGAAGAATTGTCTCTGCTCCATAAACCATGAAAAAAGGTGTGTAACCCGTACACCTGTTGGGTGTGGTGTTGATGCTCCATAACACAGAAGGTAATTCCTCAACCCAACAACCCGGTGTCCATTGCAAAGGAACCATAAGCCGGGGTTTGATACCCCGTAAAATTTCTTGATTTGCCCTCTCCGCTTGACCATTAGACTGGGGGTGAGCCACCGATGCTATATCAAGCCGGATGTGCTCATGTTGGCAAAATTCCTCCATCTCTCCCTTGGACAGATTAGTACCATTATCAATTATAATGCTGTGTGGAAAACCAAACCGGAATATCACCTTTTTGATGAATTGAACCGCTGTGGCCGCATCACACTTACTGACTGGCTCTGCTTCCACCCATTTGGTGAATTTATCAACTGCCACTAACAAGTGGGTCTTTTGTCCTTGGACCGCTTGAAGGTTCCAACCATATCAAGCCCCCAAGTCGCGAACGGCCAAGTTATTGGAATCATCCTCAACTCCTGAGCCAGAATGTGAGCACGGCGTGCGGATTTTTGACAACCGTCACATCTCTTGACTAAATCCTCCGCATCAGCATGAGCTGTTAACCAGTAAAAACCGTGGCGAAAAGCTTTAGCAACCAAAGACTTTGAACCGGCGTGGTGACCACAATACCCTTCATGGATTTCTCGCAAAATCTCACAACCCTCTTGAGGAGAGACACAACACTGAATTGCTCCTGAGACGCTGTAACGATGTAACTCCCCGTTGATTATGGTCATGGACTTGGAACGCCGGATTACCTGTCGGGCCAAGGTTTCATTGTCCGGTAACTCGCCCCAATTCATGTAAGCCAGATATGGGATTGTCCAATTCGGTGTGACATGCAAAGCCGCCACCAATTGAGCCTCCGGATCAGGAATAACCAACTCTTCCTCTGTTGGTACCTTGACTGACGGATTATGCAACACGTCAAGAAAGACATTTGGTGGAACCGGTTTATGCTGAGAACCAACGCGACTTAAAGCGTCCGCCACTTCATTCTTTCGCCGGTCTATATGGTCCACCTGATAACCCTTGAAGTGACCAGCCACTGTGTCCACCTCTCATTGATATGCAGCCATGAGTGGATCTTTAGAATCCCAAGTGCCAGATACCTGTTGAGCCACCAGATTTGAATCCCCAAAGCACTTAACCCGGCTTAAGTTCATCTCCTTAGCCATCCGAAGACCATGGAGTAAGGCCTCGTACTCAGCTGCATTGTTAGTACAAGGGAACATTAAACGGAGGACATAACAAAACTTGTCACCTCGTGGCGAAGTTAGTATGACTCCAGCCCCCGAGCCCTCCAACTGTCTGGATCCATCAAAATGAATAGTCCAATACGTGTTATCTGGCTTTTCCTCTAGCGCTTGCAACTCTGTCCAATCATTGAGGAAGTCCACAAGTGCTTGGGATTTAATAGCTGTGCGAGGTGTGTATTTGAGCCCGTGAGGTCCAAGCTCAATAGCCCACTTAGCAATCCGGCCAGTTGCTTCTCTGTTTTGAATAATATCTCCCAGAGGAGCTGAACTGACCACTGTGATAGGATGACCCTGAAAATAATGTTTGAGCTTTCGGCTTGCCATAAACACTCCATACACCAGCTTCTGCCAATGTGGATATATCTGCTTTGATTCAATGAGTACCTCACTGATATAATAAACCGACCGTTGAACCGGATACTCCTTTCCAGCTTCCTTGCGCTCCACCATAATAGCCACGCTAACAGCACGGGCATTAGCAGCCACATACAGCAGTAACGGCTCTTTATCGACCGAGGCTGCAAGTACAGGCGGTTCAACTAACTACCTTTTCAGATCCTCAAACGCTCTATCAGCTGCCTCGCTCCAGACAAAATCATCTGTTTTCTTATGCATTTGATATAAAGGAATAGCCTTCTCTCCCAGGCGACTGATAAACCGGCTCAAAGCCGCAATCCGGCCGGCCAAACGTTGAACGTCATTGATACACGCCGGTTTAGCCAAAGATGTAATTGTTGAGATCTTTTCCGGATTAGCCTCAATGCCTCTATTTGACACCAGAAAACCCAAGAGTTTGCCCACCGGTACACCAAAGACACACTTTTCCGGATTGAGCATCATCTTGTAAACCCGGAGGTTGTCAAAGGTTTCTCTCAAATCGTCTATTAATGTTTCCTCCTTCCTGGACTTTATCACAATATCATCCACATATGCATGAACATTGCGCCCAATCTGCTTATGAAGACAATTCTGAACACAACGTTGATAAGTCGCCTGGGCACTCTTGAGCCCAAAGGGCATGGAGACATAGCAGAAGGCTCCAAAGGGAGTGATGAAAGCTGTCTTCTCCTGGTCCTTAACTGCCATTTTGATATGATGATAACCAGAGTAAGCATCCAGAAAACACAAACGGTCACAACCCGCCGTAGCATCAATGATCTGATCAATACGAGGGAGGGCAAAGGGGTCTGCAGGACAAGCCTTGTTCAAGTCTGTGCAATCTACACACATACGCCAAGTGCCATTTTTCTTAAGAACCAGCACCAGATTAGCCAACCACTTTGGGTGAAAGACCTCCACGATAAACCCTGCAGCCAACAACTGAGCTACCTCCTCACCGATAGCCTTACGCCTTTCTTCATTGAAGCGGCGGAGAAACTGTCGGACTGGTTTAAACTTAGGATCAATGTTAAGTGTGTGCTCAGCGAGTTCCCTCGGTACACCTAGCATGTCAGAAGGTTTCCATGCAAAGATGTCCCGGTTCTCACGGATGAACTCGATGAGCGCGCTTTCCTATTTGGGATCCAGGTTAGCGCTGATACTGAACTGTTTGGATGAATCGCCAGGAACAAAATCAACCATCTTAGTATCTGTGGCCAATTTAAACTTCAACGTTGGATTGTGTTCTGCAGTTGGCTTTTTCAAAGAAGTCATGTCTGCCGGATCAACTTGGTATTTATAAAACTTCAGCTCCTCCGTGGCACAAACCGACTCAGCATAAGCCACATCACCTTCCTCACATTCCAAAGCGATCTTCCTGCTCCCATGTACTGTGATGGTCCCCTTATGACCTGGCATTTTAAGCCGCAGATAAACATAACACGGCCTTGCCATGAACTTAGCGTAAGCCGGCCGCCCAAACAAAGCGTGATACGAACTTTTGATTTTCACCACCTCAAAGATCAATGTTTCTGATCTTGAATCATGATCATCTCCAAAAGCCACCTCTAAGGCTATTTTCCCCACTAGATATGCAAACTTACCAGGCACCACACTGTGAAAAACAGTATTGGACGGTTTAAGATTCTTATCTGTCAACCCCATACAGCGGAAGGTATCATAATATAGAATATTGATACTACTTCCCCCGTCCATGAGTACCTTAGTGAACTTGTATCCCCCAACTTGAGGGGCCACCACTAAAGCCAGATGACCCGGATTGTCAACCTGGGGGGGGGGAGGGTGATCCTCTCTACTCCACAAAATGAGTTGCTCGGACCAGCGCAAATACTGAGGCACCGTTGGTTCAACAGAGTTTACTGCCCTCTTGTGAAGCTTCTGATCACGCTTACACAAGCTAGTGGTGAAGACGTGATACTGCCCACTATTTAACTGCTTAGGATTGCTCTGATAACCTGACTGTTGTTGCTGCTGCTGGCTCCCCTAATGGTTGTAACCTCCCTGGTTGCCTTGATTCCCTTGATTGTTGTATCCGGTTTGATTGCCCTAAAATCCTGAACCGGAACTGCCACCTCCATAACTCGGCCCGTGGAAATCACCTCCTGAACCGCCATGTGGGCCATTATCATACTGAAACATATTAGAATTCTTGAAATCTCGCATGATGTAACAATCCTTCCAAAGATGTGATGCTGGCTTCTCCTTTGATCCATGCTTCAGACAGGGTTGATTTAACAGGTGCTCCAAATTGGGGCCTGAACCTCCACCCCTCCGAGTCTGCTTACCCTTACGACGCTGACCATTCTCCTGAGCATTGGTGTTAGCCACAAAGTCCAGACTGTTGTCGGCCTTGTGTTTACTATTGTTCCCATGGCCTGCCGGATTATGCTGCTGGCCGTTGGTGTTGCCGTTCTTTTTCCCTTTCCCCGGTTTGTCCTCCTCTGAGTCAGGGTCTTTGGTATTATATGAATCGGCGTATTTAACCAAAGCGGCCATGAGCGTTGACATATCATTGCAGTGACGTTTGAGCCTTCCTAACTTATGTTTGAGCAGCAGAAAACGGCAATTGCCCTCCAATGTAAGCACTGCGGTATCTGCATTGATACGATCCGATGAATGCAAAATAGTTGAGACCCACTTTACCCAATGGGTCGTGGACTCCCCATCCTCTTGGGCACAGGCGGCCAGATCCACGATTGACATGGGTTGCTTACAAGTATCCTTGAAGTTCTGGATAAACTGGTGCTTCAACACGGCCCATGATCCCACAGAGTTAGTTGGTAAGCTTTTTAACCAAGTGCGAGTTGTCCCTTCCAACATCATGGTGAAGTACTTAGCACATACCACTTCATCCACATCTAACATCTCTATTGCCATCTAGTAGCTTTCAAACCATGCCTCTGGTTGCAGATCGGCGGTATAATTGGGTACCTTACGAGGTCCTTTGAAATCCTTGGGGAGTCTCACATTACGCAAAGCGGGGGTAAGACACAACACCCCTAAGGAACTGAATACTACCCCTGGTTCGACTGAAGCGGTGGGGCGAACCGGAGTAGGTTGACGGGCACCGTGCAGAGCCGCTAACTCGGCCTCCCGACGTGCGCGACCATGATCCACCACATCCTGCACATTGGCATTGTCCCCTGTCGGGTTGTGTCCTCGCGACGAGTTACGGCGATGTGCACTACTTGACACGGCCGGTTCATCCTCAACATGCCTGCTGTAGTTCCGGCTTGGACGTGGGGTGGAATGAATCCTCTCACGACTGCGTGAATATGCCTGCTACTGATTTAGAGCTGTTTGAAGGAGATCTCTGGCCCGTCGTGCGTCAACCGCAACTGGTGACTCGCCGTCAGTTGGGAGGGCTGCTAACCGTGAAGCAGCGGCCACAATGTTGTCCAACGGGTTGGAGTAATGCCCGGGAGGTGTTGGAACATATTGTGGCACAATGTTATTCTGGCGAGGCGGGTCCATCATGCGCGGCTGAACTGGCGCTCCTGTTCCTGGTACTTCCGTCCGGTTTAATATTGGCTGGTTACTAGTTCCTACTCCTGGCGCATTGAAGAGATTTCGTGGCTCATAACCCGACGGGAGATGCAATTGGTACCTTCTTCTCATGACTTCTTCGGAAGCGTTCTGATCCAGCCTAATCCGGTAGGCCTGAGCTTCCAACTCGGCCCATTCTGTAGCATCCTAGCGTTCCCTGCCGCTAGGTCCGCTTTAGCCTGAGCTATCTGATCCTTAACCTTTGCAATCTCTGCGTTGTGCTGATCCCGGGCTGCTGCATCCACCTCTGCGGCCATCAATGTTGCCAAAGCATCGAACAAGTCAGACAGGACTTGAGCTGGAGGCGGCGCAGAGCTTCCTGCCCCTGCCAGCATGGCCGTTGCTGAACCGGAGAGTATTGTTGCGGCAGCTGAAGAATGAGGCGCCGACTGTGTATCGGCCATGAAGATGGCGGCCCGGTTTGGCAGATCAGGGGATTCCAGAATACTGTTACCCTCGGATCCTCCAATAATCCGGCCATCCTGCAACTGATAGAGCGATTCGGTCTCTCCAGAAGACTCGTCGTCGGAACAGACAACGGTTTCCCCATCGGACGCCGGTTCATCCTCGTATTCTTCTCCATGGATGACGCCTACGAAAACATGCTTCGCCACGGGCTGAACCGGCGAAGGGCTTGCACGCTGAGCCGTCTCGATGATGTCGGTGCAGATGTCCGGCTCAGGGGCCGGTTCGCCGATCTTGCCGATGAAGATGTGAATCCCACCAAAGGGGATCCGGTACCCGTATTCGATTGAATCGGCCTCGGGACCCCATCCTGTGTTGTCGATATAGAGCTTGCCACGACGACTCTTCGTCATCCGGCCCACAGCGTATCCCTTGAGTCCATCAAAGCTGCCCTTCAAGAACTCAAAACCATCGTGCGATAGCCCCACGGTGGGCACCAACTGTCGTGGGTTTGTCACGGCAGATGTCCTTGTGAAAGGACTTAGTCGTGGAGCCATCGCAACGGGTTAGCTTAAAGGGGTTAAACTGGACAAGGGGACATGGGGAGTTTATACTAGTTCGGCCCCTTCGATGAAGGTAAAAGCCTACGTCTAGTTGTGATTGGTATTGCTAGGGTTTCAAAGGCCAGGGAGCGAATCCGCTTTGTCTGGCTCTCGAGTTGTTGTCCCTCAACCGCCACCGGGTCGTCCCTTTTATATACACAGGTTGACGCCTGCCGGTTTACAGAGTCCCAAAGCCGGATCATAAACGTGTCCGGTTCGGTCTCTACACTTCCTATCTTACAATGCAAGTTACATAATTAGGTCGGTTTACATCTACAGGCCTTAACTCGCCTCTGGGCCTTGGGCCTTCATAAAGCGCCATCATTCTTCCATCTTCATGGGCTTCTAATCTTCGTAAAGCTAATCCGGCTACTCCTGACCGGTTTACGTCCAGTAGTAATATCCCCAACACATGGGAATTATTGTCAAGTTGGTTTTCATCATGCTCATATGATTCGCGTTCGTTACTTTGATAATTTGATATGTGGGTGGACCGGTGCTTGGGTGTTGTCCTTACTTGGACAAGCCTCCCACTTATGATTAACCCCTCTCGCAAGCATCTGCAACAAGAAGAATTAAGATAAATCTAACCATAGCATGAAATGTGTGGATCCAAATCAGCCCCTTACGAAGCAACGCATAAACCAGGGTTTAAGCTTCGGTCACTCTAGCAACCCATCATCTACTTATTACTTCCCAATGCCTTCCCCTAGGCCCAAATCATGCTGAAGTGTCATGTAGTCAACATTCACATAACACCACTAGAGTAAAGACAACATACATCTTATCAAAATATCAAACGAATACCAAATTCACATGATTACTTATAACAAAACTTCTCCCATGTCTTCAAGAACAAACGTAACTACTCACAAAGCATGTTCATGTTCAAGATCGGAGGAGTAATAAATATCATGAAGGATCTGAACTTATGATCTTCAACCAAATAAACCAACTAGCATCAACTACAAGGAGTAATCAACACTACTAGCAACCCACATGTACCAAACTGAGGTTTTGAGGCAAAGATTGAATACAAGAGATGAACTAGGGTTTGAGAGTAGATGGTGCTAGTGAAGATGGTGATGAAGATTTACCCTCCCTCAATGCGAGGATCGTTGGTGATGACGATGGCTTCGATTTCCCCCTCCCGAAGGGAAGTTTCCCTGGCAGAATAGCTCCGTCGGAGCCCTAGATTGCTTCTGCCCAGGTTCCGCCTCGAGACGGGGGCGCTTCGTCCCGAAAGCTTCCTTCTGATTTTTTTGTAGGTCAAAACCTTTCATATAGCAGAAGATGGATGCCGAGGGCTGGCCAGGGGACCCACAAGCTTGGGAGGCGTGCCCCCAGGCTTGTGGCCACCCGGTGGGTCCTCTTTTGTTGTTTCTTCGCCCAATATTTTTTTATATTCCAAAACAATTCTCCGTAAAGTTTCATGACATTTGGAGTTGTGCAGAATAGGAATCTCAGATTTGCTCCTTTCCGGTCTAGAATTCCAGCTGTCGGCATTCTCCCTCTTCATGTAAATCTTGTAAAATAAGAGAGAAAAGGCATAAATATTGTACCATAGTGTGAAATAATAGCCCATAATGCATTAAATATCAACATAAAAATATGATGCAAAATGGACGTATCAGTGATCCAGTGTTTGGTTGAAGAAATTATCTGACACGCTGAAATATGCTTATCTTGATGAAAAGAAGATATATCCTGTTATTATTAGTGCAACCTTTGAGAGCATGAAGAAAAGTGATTACTTAAAACTCTAAAGAAGCATCGTGTTGTTATTGGATATACTCTCGATGATCTTAAGGGCATTAGTCCCACTCTATGTCAGCACAAGATTAATATGGAACCTCATGCTATGCTAGTTGTTGATCATCAACGATGGTTGAATCCTAAAATGAATGATGTGGTAAGAACTGAAATATTAGAGCTTCTGGAAGCAGGTATAAGTTATCACATATCTGATAGTAGATGGGCAAGTCTTGTTCATTGTGCTCCTAAGAAAGGAGGTATAACTGTTGTTCCTAATGATAAAAATGAACTCATCCCACAAAGAATTGTAACTGGCTATAGGACGGTAATTGATCTTAGGAAATTAAACAAAGCTACTAGAAATGATCATTACCCCTTGCCTTTTATTGATCAAACATTAGAAAGATTGTCTAAGCATACACACTTTTGTTTCCTTGATGGATATTATGGTTTCTCTCAAATACATGTGTCAAAAGAAGATCAACAAAAAACTAATTTTACTTGCCCTTTTGGAACTTATGCTTATATATGTATGCATTTGGTTTATGTAATGCACCCAATACCTTTCAAAGATGTATAACTGCTATATTCTCTAATTTTTCTGAAAAGATTGTTGAGGTTTTCATGCATGATTGTTCCGTTTACGGGACTTGTTTTGATGATTGATTAAGCAACCTTGATCGAGTTTTGCAGAGATGTGAATAAACTAATCTTGTCTTGAATTGGGAGAAGTGCCGCTTTATTGTGAATGAAGGTATAGTACTTGGGCATAAAATTTTTGAATGAGGTATTGAAGTAGATAAAGCTAAAGTTGATGCGATTGAGAAAATACCATGTTCTAAAGATATTAAAGGTATAAGAAGTTTCCTAGGTCATGTTGTTTTTTATAGGAGATTTATTAAAGACTTCTCTAAAATTTCTAGGCCTCTTACTAATCTCTTTCAAGAATATGTTCCATTTGTTTTTTATGATGATTGTGTAGAAACATTTGAAATGCTTAAGAAAGCCTTAATCTCTGCACCCATTTTTCAACCACCTGATTGGAACCTACCATTTGAAATTATGTGTGATGCTAGTGATTATGTCGTTGGTGTTGTTCTAGGACAAAGATTTGATAAGAAATTAAATGTTATCCATTATGCTAGTAAAACTCACGGTGCTCAAAGAAATTTTACTACTACTGAGAAATAATTTTTAGCAGTTGTGTTTGCATGTGATAAATTCAGATCTTATATTTATTCTAAAGTAATTTTTCACACTAATGATGCTGCTATTAAATATCTTATGAAAAAGAAAGATGTTAAACCTAGGTTGATCAGGTGGGTTCTGTTGCTACAAGAATTTGACTTGCATATTGTTGAGCTGAGAACCCCGTAGCTGATAATTTGTCTCGAATGGAAAATGTTCTTGATGACCCATTACTTATTGATGATAGTTTTCCTGATGAACAATTAGCTGTTATAAATACTTCTCTAATACTCCTTGGTATGCAGACGATGCTAATTACATTGTTGCCAAATATACTCCACCTAGTTCCACATACCAACAAAAGAAAAAGTTCTTCTTTGATTTAATACATTACTTTTGGGACGAGCCACATATTCATAAAGAAGGAGTGGATGGTATTATTAGACGATGTGTACCTAAGCATGAAGAGGAACAAATCCTATGGAAGTGTCATTTCGAGGCATACAGAGGGACACCATGTTGGAGGTAGAACTGCACATAAGGTATTACAATCTGGTTTTTATTGGCCTACTCTCTTCAAAGATGCACGTACGTTTGTCTTATCTTGTGATGAATGTCAAAGAATTGTTAATAGAAATGCCTGTGAATTATTCACTTGTTATAGAACCATTTGATGTTTGGGGATTTCATTATATGGGACATTTTCCTTCCTCTAATGGGTATACACATATTTTAGTTGTTGTTGATTACATTACTAAGTGGGTGGAAGCTATTACTACTAGTATTGCTGATCATAACACTTCTATTAAAATGCTTAAAGAAGTTATTTTCCCGAGGTTTGGAGTCCCTAGATATTTAATGACTGATGGTGGTTCACATTTTCTTCATGGTGCTTTCCGTAAACTTCTTACTAAATATGATGTTAACCATAGAATTGCATCTCCTTATCACGAGTAAATAGCATAAAACTACTACTTTACAGGCTAAGGTTCCAAAAAACTACCAAAAATTATTTTTTCTCTGATAACTACCAAGTCAGGGGTTGGCTATTTCAAAAAACTCTAATAGTCCAGTGCTTTAATGTTGATCGTTATTATGACAGTTGGGGCCCGCATGTAAGCAAACTGATTGCCTGGTCGTTTGTTTGACTGTTAACTGACATGTGGGAACCACATGTCAGTGTCTCTTTGTCATAATTTAAAAAAAAAATCAAAAAAGCAACCAGGTCCCTGTAAAATTTGAAAAAAGCAATCAGGTCCCTGCAGACTTAAATAAAAAGCAATCGGGTCCCTCCCCTGCTCAAGCCCGAGAGGAGCTGCGCCGCCGTAGCCGTCGGCGTGCAGTAAGGGCCGCCGCGGAGCTCCTTTCGGCCGCTGCCTCCTCTGCCGGCAAGTTGCGCCTGGAGCCGCCGTGAAGTCCTAGCCGCGCGACCTCTCTCTCCCCTCCCTCTTCCTGGGCGCGGCGGCCCGAGCCCGAGCCCCTGGCCATGGCGCTCGGCCGCGGCAGCGCATGCTCCTGAGCGCATCGACCTGAAACCTGGCAATGGAGCGCGGCAGCCCTTGCTCCTGGGCGCGGCAGCCCGTGCTCCTGGACGCAGCAGCCCTTGCTGCTTACTCCTGGGCGGGGCAACCCTGCTCCTGGGCGCGGCCCCATGGTGCAGCCCTTGCTCGCCTTGCTCCATGGCGCGGCTCGCGGCAGCCCCTGCTCCTGGGTGCGGCGCGTGGTGGAGGTCACCTTCGGTGAGAGCTCGGGCAAGGAGGAGAGAAGAGAGATGCAGGAGGAGAGAAGAAAAAGTAGGAGGAAGAAGAAACCTCTTACATGTGGGTCCTACAATAAATTAACGGTCAAACAAAACGGTCAACAAACGGATTGTTTAGGAGCTGGTCCGACCTGTCATAAACCGGTTTAAAATGTTAGCAACGAGGAATTTGGGTTTTTTGAAACAGCCGACCCCTGAGTTGGTAGTTATCAGCGAAAAAAAATATTTGGTAGTTTTTTGGAACCCTAACCTGTAAAGTAGTAGTTTTATGCTATTTACTCCCTTATCACCCTCAGTATAGTGGTCAAGTTGAATTGAGAAAAAGAGAAATAGAGTCAATTTTGCAAAAGATCATTAATAGGTCTAGAAAGAATTGGTCTAGGAAACTGGATGATTCATTATGGGCTTAGAGAACGGCTTATGAAAATCCTATGGGTATGTCTCCATGTAAAATGATTTATGGAAAAGCATGTCATTTACCTCTTGAGCTAGAACATAAAGCATATTGGGCAATTAAAGAACTTAATTATGACTCCAACTTGCCGGTGAAAAGAGGTTATTTGATATTAGCTCGTTAGATGAGTGGAGAACCCAAGCATATGAAAATGCCAAGATGTTTAAGGAAAAGGTTAAAAGATGGCATGATAAAAGAATTCAAAAAGGGAATTCAAAGTGGGTGAGTATGTTCTATTGTACAACTCATGTTACTCTCGTTTCAGATTCTTTGCGGGAAAACTTCTCACTAAATGGAAGGATCGTATATCATCGAAGAAGTTTATCGTTCCGTAGCTATCAAGATCAACAACTTCGAAGGCACTAATCCGAGGGTGGTTAATGGACAAAGAATTAAGCATTATATCTCAGGTACACCTATTAATGTTGAAACTAACATTATTAAAACTATGACACTGGAGGAACACATAAGAGCGACCTTGCAGAACACTTCACAACCCTTAAAAGGAATAGGTATGTGGTACGGTAAGTAAACCGACTTAAAAAATCCATAAAAATACTTTTGTTAGTTTTGGAATATTAGATAAATACCAAAATAAGAAACAACTGAGGGGATACTTCCCCCAGGAGGGGAAAATCGAAGCCATCGACATCACCAACAACCCTCTCATCGCGGGAGGACCAATCTTCATCAACATCTTCACCAACACCATCTCATCTCAAACCCTAGCTCATCCCTTGTATTCAATCTTTGTCTCAAAACCTCAGATTGGTACCTGTGTGTTGCTAGTAGTCACTGGTGCGCGTCGGTCCTAAACAAACGGTTTTTAACCCCTTTCCGCAATGGCATTTGGAGCCGTCGCCAAATGAGTGTGTGCGATAGGGCGTCCTTCCCACACGGCCCAGAAATCATCGGGGATAGGCCCTCCTGGGACCCATGTTGGGGCCGTGTGCGATCAAGCGAGGCATGGAAACCCAATCATTTCCGCAGGTATGTACATCCCACACAGTGAATCCCAGAGATCATTTCCGTAGGTATGTACATCCCACACGGTGAATCCCAGAAATCATTTCTGTAGGTATGTACATCCCACATGGTGAATCCCAGAAAAACATTTCCGTCCATATGTACATCACACACAGTCAATCCAAGGAATATGTTTCCGTTCTTATTGTTGGAAATATGCCCTAGAGGCAATAATAAAATGGTTATTATTATATTTCCTTGTTCATGATAATTGTCTATTATTCATGCTATAACTGTGTTATCCGGAAATCGTAATACATGTGTGAATACATAGACCACAACACGTCCCTAGTGAGCCTCTAGTTGACTAGCTCATTGATCAAAAGATAGTCATGGTTTCCTGACTATGGACATTAGATGTCATTGATAATGGGATCACATCATTAGGAGAATGATGTGATGGACAAGACCCAATCCTAAGCATAGCTCAAAGATCGTGTAGTTCGTTTGCTAGAGCTTTTCCGAATGTCAAGTATCATTTCCTTAGACCATGAGATTGTGCAACTCCCGGATACCGTAGGAGTGCTTTGGGTGTGCCAAACGTCACAACGTAACTGGGTGACTATAAATGTGCACTACGGGTATCTCCGAAAGTGTCTGTTGGGTTGGCACGAATCAAGACTGGGATTTGTCACTCCGTATGACGGAGAGGTATCTCTGGGCCCACTCGGTAATGCATCATCATAATTAGCTCAATGTGACCAAGTGGTTGATCATGGGATCATGCATTACGGTACGAGTAAAGTGACTTGCCGGTAACGAGATTGAACGAGGTATTGGGATACCGATGATCGAGTCTCGGGCGAGTAACGTACCGATTGACAAAGGGAATTGTATACGGGATTGATTGAATCCACGACATCATGGTTCATCCGATGAGATCATCGAGGAGCATGTGGGAGCCAACATGGGTATCCAGATCCCGCTGTTGGTTATTGACCGGAGAGTCGTCTCGGTCATGTCTGCGTGTCTCCCGAACCCGTAGGGTCTACACACTTAAGGTTCGGTGACGCTAGGGTTGTAGAGATATTAGTATGCGGTAACCCGAAAGTTGTTCGGAGTCCCGGATGAGATCCCGGATGTCACGAGGAGTTCTGGAATGGTCCGGAGGTGAAGAATTATATATAGGAAGTCCAGTTTCGGCCATCGGGAAAGTTTCAGGGGTCACCGGTATTGTACCGGGACCATCGGAAGGGTCCCGGGGGTCCACCGGGTGGGGCCACCTATCCTGGAGGGCCCCATGGGCTGAAGTGGGGAAGGGAACCAGCCCCTGGTGGGCTGGTGCACCCCCCTTGGGCCTCCCCCTACGCCTAGGGTTGGAAACCCTAGGGGTGGAGGGCGCCCCACTTGGCTTGGGGGGCAAGCCACCCCCTTGGCCGCCCCCCCTTGAGATTCAATCTCTAGGGCCGGCGCCCCCTAGGGGCCCTATATATAGTGGGGGGGGAGGGAGGGCAGCCGCACCCTAGCCCCTGGTGCCTCCCTCTCCCTCCCGTGACACCTCTCCCTCTCGCTGAGCTTGGCGAAGCCCTGCCGAGATCACCGTTGCTTCCACCACCACGCCGTCGTGCTACTGGATCTCCATCAACCTCTTCTTGCCCCTTGCTAGATCAAGAAGGAGGAGACGTCTTCCCAACCGTACGTGTGTTGAACGCGGAGGTGCCATCCGTTCGGCGCTAGGTCATCGGTGATTTGGATCACGACGAGTAGGACTCCATCAACCCCGTTCTCTTGAACGCTTCCGCTCGCGATCTACAAGGGTATGTAGATGCACGCCCCTCTCCCTCGTTGCTAGATGACTCCATAGATTGATCTTGGTGATGCATAGAAAATTTTAAAATTCTGCTACGTTCCCCAACAACGGTATCAGAGCTAGGTCTATGCGTAGTTTCTATGCACGAGTAGAACACAAAGCAGTTGTGGGCGTCGATATTGTCAATTTACTTGCCGTTACTAGTCTTATCTTGATTTGGTGGCATCATGGGATGAAGCTGCCCGGACCGACCTTACATGTACGCTTACGTGAGACTGGTTCCACCGACTGACATGCACTAGTTGCATAAGGTGGCTGGCGGGTGTCTGTCTCTCCCACTTTAGTCAGATCGGATTCGATGAAAAGGGTCCTTATGAAGGGTAAATAGAAATTGGCATATCACGTTGTGGTTTTGGCGTAGGTAAGAAACGTTCTTGCTAGAAACCTATAGCAGCCACGTAAAAACTTGCAACAACAATTAGAGGACGTCTAACTTGTTTTTGCAGCATGTGCCATGTGATGTGATATGGCCAAAAGGATGTGATGAATGATATATGTGATGTATGAGATTGATCATGTTCTTGTAATAGGAATCACGACTTGCATGTCGATGAGTATGACAACCGGCAGGAGCCATAGGAGTTGTCTTAATTTATTTATGACCTGCATGTCAACATAAACGTCATGTAATTACTTTACTTTATTGCTAAAACGTTAGCTATAGTAGTAGAAGTAATAGATGACGAGACAACTTCATGAAGACACGATGATGGAGATCATGATGATGGAGATCATGGTGTCATGCCGGTGACGATGATCATGGCGTCCCGAAGATGGAGATCAAAAGGAGCAAATGATATTGGCCATATCATGTCACTATTTGATTGCATGTGATGTTTATCATGTTTTACATCTTATTTGCTTAGAACGACGGTAGCTTAAATAAGATGATCCATCATAATAATGTCAAGAAAGTGTTCCCCCTAATTGTGCATCGTTGCGAAGGTTCATTGCTTCGAAGCACCACGTGATGATCGAGTGTGATAGATTCTAATGTTCGAATACAACGGGTGTAAGCCAGATTTACACACGCAATACACTTAGGTTGACTTGACGAGCCTAGCATGTACAGACATGGCCTCGGAACATGGAAGACCGAAAGGTCGAGCATGAGTCGTATAGAAGATACGATCAACATGAAGATGTTCACCGATGTTGACTAGTCCGTCTCACGTGATGATCGGACACGGCCTAGTTGACTCGGATCATGTTTCACTTAGATGACTAGAGGGATGTCTATCTGAGTGGGAGTTCATTGAATAATTTGATTAGATGAACTTAATTATCATGAACTTAGTCTAAAATCTTTACAATATGTCTTGTAGATCAAATGGCCCACGCTAATGTGGCCCTCAACTTCAACGCGTTCCTAGAGAAAACCAAGCTGAAAGATGATGGCAGCAACTATACGGACTAGGTCCGGAACCTGAGGATCATCCTCATAGCTGCCAAGAAAGATTATGTCCTAGAAGCACCGCTAGGTGACGCACCCATCCCAGAGAACCAAGACGTTATGAACGCTTGGCAGTCACGTGCTGATGATTACTCCCTTGTTCAGTGCGGCATGCTTTACAGCTTAGAACCGGGGCTTCAAAAGCGTTTTGAGCAACACGGAGCATATGAGATGTTCGAAGAGCTGAAAATAGTTTTCCAAGCTCATGCCCGGGTCGAGGGATATGAAGTCTCCGACAAGTTCTTCAGTTGTAAGGTGGAGGAAAATAGTTCTGTCAGTGAGCACATACTCAAAATGTCTGGGTTGCATAACCGCTTGACTCAGCTGGGAGTTAATCTCCCGGATGACGCGGTCATTGACAGAATCCTTCAGTCGCTTCCACCGAGCTACAAGAGCTTTGTGATGAACTTCAATATGCAGGGGATGGAAAAGACCATTCCTGAGGTATATTCAATGCTGAAATCAGCAGAGGTGGAGATCAAAAAGGAACATCAAGTGTTGATGGTGAATAAAACCACTAAGTTTAAGAAAGGCAAGGGTAAGAAGAACTTCAAGAAGGACGGCAAGGGGGTTGCCACGCCCGGTAAACAAGCTGCCAGGAAGAAGCCAAAGAATGGACCCAAGCCCGAGACTGAGTGTTTTTATTGCAAGGGAAGTGGTCACTGGAAGCGGAACTGCCCCAAATACTTAGCGGACAAGAAGGCCGGCAACACTAAAGGTATATGTGATATACATGTAATTGATGTGTACCTTACCAGTACTCATAGTAGCTCCCGGGTATTTGATACCGGTGCGGTTGCTCACATTTGTAACTCAAAGCAGGAGCTGCGGAATAAGCGGAGACTGGCGAAGGACGAGGTGACGATGCGCGTTGGGAATGGTTCCAAGGTCGATGTGATCACCGTCGGCACGCTACCTCTACATTTACCTACGGGATTAGTTTTAAACCTCAATAATTGTTATTTGGTGCCAGCTTTGAGCATGAACATTGTATCAGGATCTTGTTTAATTCGAGATGGCTACTCATTTAAATCCAAGAATAATGGTTGTCCTATTTATATGAGAGATATGTTTTATGGTCATGCCCCGCTGGTGAATGGTTTATTCTTAATGAATCTCGAGCGTAATGTTACACATATTCATAGTGTGAATACCAGAAGATGTAAGGTTGATAATGATAGTCCCACATACTTGTGGCACTGCTGCCTTGGTCACATAGGTGTCAAACGCATGAAGAAGCTCCATGCAGATGGACTTTTAGAGTCTCTTGATTACGAATCATTTGACACGTGCGAACCATGTCTCATGGGTAAAATGACCAAGACTCCATTCTCAGGAACAACGGAGCGAGCAACCAACTTATTGGAAATCATACATACTGATGTGTGCGGTCCAATGAGTGTTGAGGCTCGCGGTGGCTATCATTATGTTCTCACCCTCACTGATGACTTGAGTAGATATGGGTATGTCTACTTAATGAAACACAAGTCTGAGACCTTTGAAAAGTTCAAGGAATTTCAGAGTGAGGTTGAGAATCAACGTGACAGGAAAATCAAGTTCTTGCGATCAGATCGCGGGGGAGAATACTTGAGTCACGAATTTGGCACGCACTTAAGGAAATGTGGAATAGTTTCACAACTCACGCCACCTGGAACACCTCAGCGTAATGGTGTGTCCGAACATCGTAATCGCACTTTATTGGATATGGTGCGATCTATAATGTCTCTTACCGATCTACCGCTGTCATTTTGGGGCTATGCTTTAGAGACTGCCGCATTCACTTTAAATAGGGCTCCGTCTAAATCCGTTGAGACGACACCGTATGAATTATGGTTTGGGAAGAAACCTAAGCTGTCGTTTCTAAAAGTTTGGGGATGCGATGCTTATGTCAAGAAACTTCAACCTGAAAAGCTCGAACCCAAGTCAGAAAAATGCGTCTTCATAGGATACCCTAAAGAAACTATTGGGTATACCTTCTACCTCAGATCCGAAGGCAAGATCTTTGTTGCCAAGAATGGATCCTTTCTAGAGAAAGAGTTTCCCTCGAAAGAAGTAAGTGGGAGGAAAGTAGAACTTGATGAAGTATTGCCTCTTGAACCGGAGAGTGGCGCAGCTCAAGAAAATGTTCCTGAGGTGCCTACACCGACTAGAGAGGAAGTTAATGATGATGATCATGAAACTTTAGATCAAGTTGCTACTGAACTTCATAGGTCCACAAGGACACATTCCGCACCAGAGTGGTACGGCAACCCTGTCTTGGAAATCATGTTGTTAGACAATGGTGAACCTTCAAACTACGAAGAAGCGATGGCGGGCCCAGATTCCGACAAATGGCTGGAAGCCATGAAATCCGAGATAGGATCCATGTATGAAAACGAGGTATGGACTTTGACTGACTTGCCCGATGATCGGTGAGCCATAGAAAATAAATGGATCTTTAAGAAGAAGGCAGACGCGGATGGTAATGTAACCATCTATAAAGCTCGGCTTGTCGCTAAGGGTTATCGACAAGTTCAAGGGGTTGACTATGATGAGACTTTCTCACCCGTAGCGAAGCTGAAGTCCGTCTGAATCATGTTAGCAATTGCCGCATTCTATGATTATGAGATATGGCAAATGGACGTTAAGACGACATTCCTTAATGGTTTCCTTAAGGAAGAATTGTATATGATGCAGCCGGAAGGTTTTGTCGATCCTAAGAATGCTAACAAGGTGTGCAAGCTCCAACGCTCGATCTATGGGCTGGTGCAAGCATCTCGGAGTTGGAACATTCGTTTTGATGAGATGATCAAAGCGTTTGGGTTTACGCAGACTTATGGAGAAGCCTGCATTTACAAGAAAGTGAGTGAGAGCTCTATAGCATTTCTCATATTGTATGTGGATGACATACTGTTGATGGGAAATGATATAGAATTCTTGGAAAGCATAAAGTCCTACTTGAACAAGTGTTTTTCAATGAAGGATCTTGGAGAAGCTGCTTACATATTAGGCATCAAGATCTATAGAGATAGATGGAGACGCCTCATTGGTCTTTCACAGAATACGTACCTTGACAAGATATTGAAGAAGTTCAATATGGATCAGTCAAAGAAGGGGTTCTTTCCTGTATTTCCAGGTACGAGATTGAGCACGGCTCAATGCCCGACCACGACAGAAGATAGAGAAAAGATGAGTGTCGTCCCCTATGCCTCGGCCGTAGGGTCTATCATGTATGCTATGTTGTGTACCAGACCTAATGTAAACCTTGCCGTAAGTTTGGTAGGAAGGTACCAAAGTAATCCCGGCATGGAACACTGGACAGCGGTCAAGAATATCCTGAAGTACCTGAAGAGGACTAAGGATATGTCTCTCGTTTATGGAGGTGACGAAGAGCTCGTCGTAAAGGGTTACGTCGATGCTAGCTTCGACACAGATATGGATGACTCTAAGTCACAAACCGGATACGTTTATATTTTGAATGGTGGGGCAGTAAGCTGGTGCAGTTGCAAGCAAATCGTTGTGGCGGGATCTACATGTGAAGCGGAGTACATGGCAGCCTCGGAGGCAGCACAAGAAGCAATCTGGGTGAAGGAGTTCATTACCGACCTAGGAGTCATTCCCAATGCGTCGGGCCCGATGACTCTCTTCTGTGACAACACTTGAGCTATTGCCCTTACCAAGGAGCCCAGGTTTCACAGGAAGACCAGGCATATCAAGCGTCGCTTCAACTCCATTCGTGAAAGTGTTCAAAATGGAGACATAGATATTTGTAAAGTACATACGGACCTGAATGTAGTAGATCCGTTGACTAAACCTCTCCCTAGAGCAAAACATGATCAACGCCAGAACTCTATGGGTGTTCGATTCATCACAATGTAACTAGATTATTGACTCTAGTGCAAGTGGGAGACTGTTGGAAATATGCCCTAGAGGCAATAATAAAATGGTTATTATTATATTTCCTTGTTCATGATAATTGTCTATTGTTCATGCTATAATTGCGTTATCCGGAAATCGTAATACATGTGTGAATACATAGACCACAACACGTCCCTAGTGAGCCTCTAGTTGACTAGCTCGTTGATCAAAAGATAGTCATGGTTTCCTGACTATGGACATTAGATGTCATTGATAACGGGATCACATCATTAGGAGAATGATATGATGGACAAGACCCAATCCTAAGCATAGCTCAAAGATCGTGTAGTTCGTTTTCTAGAGCTTTTCCGAATGTCAAGTATCATTTCCTTAGACCATGAGATTGTGCAACTCCCAGATACCGTAGGAGTGCTTTGGGTGTGCCAAACGTCACAACGTAACTGGGTGACTATAAAGGTGCACTACGGGTATCTCCGAAAGTGTCTGTTGGGTTGGCACAAATCGAGACTGGCATTTGTCACTCCGTATGACGGAGAGGTATCTCTGGGCCCACTCGGTAATGCATAATCATAATGAGCTCAATGTGACGAAGTGGTTGATCACGGGATCATGCATTACGGTACGAGTAAAGTGACTTGCCGGTAACGAGATTGAACGAGGTATTGGGATATCGATGATCGAGTCTCGGGCGAGTAATGTACCGATTGACAAAGGGAATTGTACACGGGATTGATTGAATCCACGACATCATGGTTCATCCGATGAGATCATCAAGGAGCATGTGGGAGCCAACATGGGTATCCAGATCCCGCTGTTGGTTATTGACCGGAGAGTCGTCTCGGTCATGTCTGCGTGTCTCCCGAACCCGTAGGGTCTACACACTTAAGGTTCGGTGACGCTAGGGTTGTAGAGATATTAGTATGCGGCAACCCGAAAGTTGTTTGGAGTCCTGGATGAGATCCCGGACATCACGAGGAGTTCCAGAATGGTCCGGAGGTGAAGAATTATATATAGGAAGTCCAGTTTCGGCCATCGGGAAAGTTTCGGGGGTCACCGGTATTGTACCGGGACCACCGGAAGGGTCCCGGGGGTCCACCGGGTGGGGCCACCTATCCCGTAGGGCCCCATGGGCTGAATTGGGGAAGGGAACCAGCCCCTGGTGGGCTGGTGCGCCCCCCTTGGGCCTCCCCCTGCGCCTAGGGTTGGAAACCCTAGGGGTGGGGGTCGCCCCACTTGGCTTGGGGGGCAAGCCACCCCCTTGGCCGCCCCCCCTTGAGATTCAATCTCTAGGGTCGGCGCCCCCCTAGGAGCCCTATATATAGTGTGGGGGGGGGGAGGGAGGGCAGCCACACCCTAGCCCCTGGCGCCTCCCTCTCCCTCCCGTGACACCTCTCCCTCTCGCTGAGCTTGGCGAAGCCCTGCCGAGATCACCATTGCTTGCACCACCACGCCGTCGTGCTGCTGGATCTCCATCAACCTCTTCTTCCCCCTTGCTGGATCAAGAAGGAGGAGACGTCTTCCCAACCATACGTGTGTTGAATGCGGAGGTGCCGTTCGTTCGGCGCTAGGTCATCGGTGATTTGGATCACGACGAGTACGACTCCATCAACCCCGTTCTCTTGAACGCTTCCGCTCGCGATCTACAAGGGTATGTAGATGCACTCCCCTCTCCCTAGTTGCTAGATGACTCCATAGATTGATCTTGGTGATGCGTAGAAAATTTTAAAATTCTGCTACGTTCCCCAACACTTATGTACATCCCACACAGTCAATCCAGGGAAAACGTTTTCGTTCGGACGTACATCCCACACAGTTTTATGTGTGGCCTCGTGTCTGAAAGGTGCAAATATCACACACGGTCTTCCTTGGTTAACTGTTTGCTTTTATCAACTACATCACACACGATTTGATGAAGAAAACTGTGTGGCATTGGGCTATCCATCGCAAGCTAGAACCGTTTGCAAAGATCCATGACACATTTAGCAGGTTTATTAGTTTACAATTAATAATTCTAGTATTACGCAAATTCACATTTCATATCGAATAACTGTTTGCCAATTTCATATCAGGCACATAAATATATTATAACATCACAGTATAGTAGCTACATGAAAACAACACAATACAACATATAGCTAGTTCAACTTCATAGGAACAATATATTCATTTCCCTAATCAAGATCATCCAGGCTCTTCTTATCCACGTCTGCTTTCAGTTCAGTAAGAACCCATTTTGCACGGGCCAACTGGGAAAGTGCCTCCTCCTTCGCCAACACCATCTTAGCAAAGTCTGATTTAAAAAATCTGAGCTCATTCTCCACCTTCAACTTTTTATCCGCATCTTGAAATATGCTTCAGCGTTGACAAGACTTTCTCTAAGACTACGTGTGTTCTCTTCCTCATACATGCTCCTGAGCTTCGTTAGGCACATCTTCAAAGACTGTGGCCACTCTTGATCAACCCACTCCAAGTAAGAACACTTCCCTTCATCCTATAATATTTAAAACTAGATTAGTAACAATTGTAGGGGAAACGGGTTTATAGCAACATAGAAAATCACCAATGCTTATTTTGAAAAACTGAAGAAACATGTTAATTATGACATCTTCTCAGAAAGATCAATGTGCAAATGAAATAATTGGTACTGAGACAACAACCAAATTCTGGAACATCAGAAGCTATAATTAACTACAATGATGCTATAAGTTCTTACTCGTGTACAATAAATAACAAATTGAACATTTTATGATGAAGGTAAATATAACTGCAACAGCATATCGACAGTGTTTGGATGACAACAAATTGATACTAACATGTGTGTACATGCACAAATTTAGTTACATAAACTAATAGCACTAAGGTCGTCCACTATGTATGCCAAAACTAGGGTAAAGACAATTGTTCCTACATCTCGCACCGGTGCCCTGCACTGGCGAGCCAATGCAGCGGAAAAAAAATCAGGGACCTAGACTCCGGAGCACGTAGTTGCTCCGATGCCCAGTTCCTTCGTGCCATATAGATTTAGTATTTTAATGCTTGGCTTCTTGGATGTGTGGACCAAAGTTGGCTGCACAAACCGCTGAAGCGGTGCCAAATAATTTTCTAATGGCACCGCTGATGAGATGGCAACAATTTAAGATACTAGGTACAAACTATGACAATGTCTTAGGATGCGTTTGGTTGAAGGTGTTGTATGAATGGGTTGGGACCATGACAGTGTCTGAATCTGATGTCTACTACACAACCTTCTTCTTGTAGACGTTGTTGGGCCTCCAAGTGCAGAGGTTTGTAGGACAGTAGCAATTTTCCCTCAAGTGGATGACCTAAGGTTTATCAATCCGTGGGAGGCGTAGGATGAAGATGGTCTCTCTCAAACAACCCTTCAACCAAATAACAAAGAGTCTCTTGTGTCCCCAACACACCCAATACAATGGCAAATTGTATAGGTGCACTAGTTCGGCGAAGAGATGGTGATACAAGTGCAATATGGATGGTAGATATAGGTTTTTGTAATCTGAAAATATAAAAACAGCAAGGTAGCAAGTGGTAAAAGTGACCGTAAACGGTATTGCAATGCTAGGAAACAAGGCCTAGGGTTCATACTTTCACTAGTGCAAGTTCTCTCAACAATAATAACATAATTGGATCATATAACTATCCCTCAACATGCAACAAAGAGTCACTCCAAAGTCACTAATAGCGGAGAACAAATGAAGAGATTATTGTAGGGTATGAAACCACCTGAAAGTTATCCTTTCTGATCGATCTATTCAAGAGTCCGTAGTAAAATAACACGAAGCTATTCTTTCCATTCAATCTATCCTAGAGTTCGTACTAGAATAACACCTTAAGACACAAATCAATCAAAACCCTAATGTCACCTAGATACTCCAATGTCATCTCAAGTATCCATGGGTATGATTATACGATATGCATCACACAATCTCAGATTCATCTATTCAACCAACACAAAGAACTTCAAAGAGTGCCCCAAAGTTTCTACCGGAGAGTTAAGACGAAAACGTGTGCCAACCCCTATGCATAAGTTCACGAGGTCACGGAACCCGCAAGTTGATCAGCAAAACATACATCAAGTAGATCACGTGATATCCCATTGTCACCACAGATAAGCACATGCAAGACATACATCAAGTGTTCTCAAATCCTTAAAGACTCAATCCGATAAGATAACTTCAAAGGGAAAACTCAATCCATTACAAGAGAGTAGAGGGGGAAAAACATCATAAGATCCAACTATAATAGCAAAGCTCGTGATACATCATGATCGTGCCAAATCAAGAACACGAGAGAGAGAGAGAGAGATCAAACACATAGCTACTGGTACATACCCTCAGCCCTGAGGGTGAACTACTCCCTCCTCATCATGGAGAGTGCCGGGATGATGAATATGGCCATCGGAGAGGGATTCACCCCTTCGGCAGGGTGCCGGAACAAGTCTAGATTGGTTTTCGGTGGCTACGGAGGCTTGCGGCGGCGGAACTCCCGATCTAGGTTTCTTTCTGGAAGTTTGGGTATATATAAGAGGTGTTGGAGTCGGGAACAAGTCAGGGGGGTCACCGAGGCGGCCACGAGGTAGGGGGCGCGCCCCCCACCCTCGTGGTGGCCTCGGGACTCTTCTGGCCCATCTCCGGTACTCTGTGGGCTTCTTCTAGTCCAAAAATGATCTCCGTGAAATTTCAGGTCAATTGGACTCCATTTGGTTTTCCTTTTCTGCGATACTCAAAAACAAGGAAAAAACAGAAACTGGCACTGGCTCTAGCTTAATAGGTTAGTCCCAAAAATCATATAAAATAGCATGTAAATGCATATAAAACATCCAAGGTTGATAATATAATAGCATGGAACAATCAAAAATTATAGATACGTTGGAGACGTATCAAGCATCCCCAAGCTTAATTCCTGCTTGTCCTCGAGTAGGTAATGATAAAAACAGAATTTTTGATGTGGAATGCTACCTAACATATTTATCCATGTAATTCTCTTTATTGTGGCATGAATATTCAGGTCCATAAAATTCAAGACAAAAGTTTAATATTGACATAAAAATAATAATACTTCAAGCATACTAACCAAGCAATTATGTCTTCTCAAAATAACAGGGCCAAAGAAAGCTATCCCTACAAAATCATATAGTCTGGCTATGCTCTATCTTCATCACACAAAATATTTAAATCATGCACAACCCCGATGACAAGCCAAGCAATTGTTTCATACTTTTGATGTTCTCAAACTTTTTCAATCTTCACGCAATACATGAGCGTGAGCCATGGACATAGCACTATAGGTGGAATAGAATGGTGGTTGTGGAGAAGACAAAAAGGAGAAGATAGTCTCACATAAACTAGGCGTATCAACGGACTATGGAGATGCCCATCAATAGATATCAATGTGAGTGAGTAGGATTGCCATGCAACGGATGCACTAGAGCTATAAGTGTATGAAAGCTCAAAAAGAAACAAAGTGGGTGTGCATCCAACTCGCTTGATCACGAAGACCTAGGGCATTTTGGGGAAGCCCATCATTGGAATATACAAGCCAAGTTCTATAATGAAAGATCCCCACTAGTATATGAAAGTGACAACATAGGAGACTCTCTATCATGAAGATCATGGTGCTACTTTGAAGCACAAGTGTGGTAAAAGGATAGTATCATTGCCCCTTCTCTCTTTTCTCTCATTTTTTTTGTTTTTGGGCCTTCTTTTTTTATGGCTTCGTTTTCTCTCTTTTTTTCATCCGGAGTCTCATCCCGACTTGTGGGGGAATGATAGTCTCCATCATCCTTTCCTCACATAGGACAATGCTCTAATAATTATGACCATCGCACTTTTATTTACTTACAACTCAAGAATTACAACTCGATACTTAGAACAAGATAAGACTCTATATGAATGCCTCCGACGGTGTACCGGGACGTGCAATGAATCAAGAGTGACATGTATGAAAGAATTATGAATGGTGGCTTTGCCACAAATACAATGTCAACTACATGATCATGCAAAGCAATATGACAATGATGAAGCGTGTCATAATAAACGGAATGGTGGAAAGTTGCATGGCAATATATCTCAGAATGGCTATGGAAATGCCATAATAGGTAGGTATGCTGGCTGTTTTGAGGAAGGTAAATGGTTGGTTTATAGTACCGGCGAAAGTTGTGCGGTACTAGAGAGGCTACCAATGGTGGAAGGGTGAGACTGCGTATAATCCATGGACTCAACATTAGTCATAAAGAACTCACATACTTATTGCAAAAATCTATTAGTTATCAAAACGAAGTACTACGCGCATGCTCCTAGGGGGATAGATTAGTAGGGAAAGACCATCGCTCGTCCCCGACCGCCACTCATAAGGAAGACAATCAAAAAATAAATCATGCTCCGACTTCATCACATAACGGTTCACCACACGTGCATGCTACGGGAATCACAAACTTTAACACAAGTATTTCTCAAATTCACAACTACTCAACTAGCATGACTCTAATATCACCATCTTCATATCTCAAAACAATCATCAAGTATCAAACTTCTCCTAGTATTCAATGCACTCTATATGAAAGTTTTTATTATACCCATCTTGAATGCCCATCATAGTAGGACTAATTTTATAACCCAAGAAAATTACCATGCTGTTCTAAAGGACTCTCAAAATTATATAAGTGAAGCATGAGAGTTCATCTATTTCTTCAAAATAAAACCACCGCCGTGCTCTAAAAAGATATTAGTGAAGCACTAGAGCAAATGAAACACTACTCCAAAAGATATAGGTGAAGATCAATGAGTAGTCGAATAATTATGCAACTATGTGAAGACTCTCTAACATTTAAGAATTTCAGATCTTGGTATTTTATTCATACAGCAAGCAAAACAAAAAAAATAAAATGACGCTCCAAGCAAAACACATATCATGTGGTGAATAAAAATATAGCTCCAAGTAAAGTTACCGATGAATGAAGACGAAAGAGGGGATGCCATCCGGGGCATCCCCAAGCTTAGGCTCTTGGTTGTCCTTGGATATTACCTTGGGGTGCCTTGGCATCCCCAAGCTTAGTCTCTTGCCACTCCTTAGTCCATAGTCCATCGAATCTTTACCCAAAACTTGAAAACTTCACAACACAAAACTTAATAGAAAACTCGTAAGCTCCGTTAGTATAAGAAAATAAATCACCACTTAGGTACTATTGTGAACTCATTCTAAATTCATATTGGTGTAATATATACTGTATTCCAACTTCTCTATGCTTCATACCCTCCGATACCACTCATAGATTCATCAAAATAAGCAAACAACACAATGAAAACAGAATCTGTCAAAAACAGAACAATCTGTAGTAACCTGTATCATTCGAATACTTCTGTCACTACAAAATTTCTGAAATAAATTGTTGGACCTAAGGAATTTGTCTATTAATAATATTCAAAAAGAATCAACCTAATTGCACTCTCCAGTAAAAATGGCAGCTAATCTCGTGAGCGCAAAAGTTTCTGTTTTTTATAGCAAGATTGCAAAGACTTCACCCAAGTCTTCCCAAAGGTTCTACTTGGCACAAACAATAATTAAAACATAAAACCACATCTAAACAGAGGCTAGATGAATTATTTATTACTAAACAGGAGCAAAAAGCAAATAACAAAAATAAAATTGGGTTGCCTCCCAACAAGCGCTATCGTTTAACGCCCCTAGCTGGGCATGATGATTTCAATGATGCTCACATAAAATATAAGAATTGAAATATAAAGAGAGCATCATGAAGAATATGACTAGCACTTTTAAGTCTAACCCACTTCCTATGCATATGGATTTTGTGAGAAAACAACTTATGGGAACAAGAATCAACTTGCATAGGAAGGTAAAACAAGCATAGCTTCAAAACTTTTAACACATAGAGAGGAAACTTGATATTATTGCAATTCCTACAAGCATATATTGCTCCCTCATAATAATTTTCAGTAGCATCATGAATGAATTCAACAATATAACTATCACATAAAGCATTCTTTTCATGATCTACAAGCATAGAAAATTTACTACTCTCCACATAAGCAAGATTCTTCTCATGAATAGTAGTGGGAGCAAACTCAACAAAATAACTATCATGTGAGGCATAATCCAATTGAAAAATAAAACCATGATGATAAGTTTCATGGTTATAATTATTCTTTATAGCATACATGTCATCACAATAATCATCATAGATAGAAACTTTATTCTCATAATCGATTGGAACCTCTTCCGAAATAGTGGATTCATCACTAAATAAAGTCATGACCTCTCTAAATCCACTTTCATAATTATCACAATAATATTCAACATCCTCCAAAATAGTGGGATCATTACTTCCTAAAGTTGACACTCTTCCAGACCCACTTTCATCAATATAGTCATCATAAATAGGAGGCATGCTATCATCAAAATAAACTTGCTCATCAAAACTTGGGGGAAAAAATATCATCTTCATCAAACATAGCATACCCAAGCTTGTGGCTTTGCATATCATTAGCATCATGGGTATTCATATTCATACTAACAACATTGCAATCATTCTCATCATACAAAGATTTAGTGCCAAACATTTTATAGATTTCTTCTTCTAGCACTTGAGCACAATTATCGGAATCCTTATTCTCACGAAAGACATTAAAAAGATGAAGCATATGTGGCACCCTCAATTCCATTTTTTGTAGTTTTCTTTTATAAACTAAACTAGTGATAAAACAAGAAACTAAAAGATACGATTGCAAGATCTAAAGATATACCTTCAAGCGCTAACCTCCCCGGCAACGGCGCCAGAAAAGAGCTTGATGTCTACTACACAACATTCTTCTTGTAGATGTTGTTGGGCCTCCAAGTGCATAGGTTTGTAGGACAGTAGCAAATTTCCCTCAAGTGGATGACCTAAGGTTTATCAATCTGTGGGAGGCGTAGGATGAAGATGGTCTCTCTCAAACAACTCTACAACCAAATAACAAAGAGTCTCTTGTGTCCCCAACACACCCAATACAGTGGCAAAATTGTATAGGTGCACTAGTTCGGCGAAGAGATGGTGATACAAGTGCAATATGGATGGTAGATATAGGTTTTTTGTAATCTGAAAATATAAAAACAGCAAGGTAGCAAGTGGTAAAAGTTTGCGTAAATGGTATTGCAATGTTAGGAAACAAGGCCTAGGGTTCATACATTCACTAGTGCAAGTTCTCTCAACAATAATAACATAATTGGATCATATAACTATCCCTCAACATGCAATAAAGAGTCACTCCAAAGTCACTAATAGCGGAGAACAAACGAAGAGATTATTGTAGGGTACGAAACCACCTCAAAGTTATCCTTTCTGATCGATCTATTCAAGAGTCCGTAGTAAAATAACATGAAGCTATTCTTTCCGTTCAATCTATCCCAGAGTTCATACTAGAATAACACCTTAAGACACAAATCAACCAAAACCCTAATGTCACCTAGATACTCCAATGTCACCTCAAGTATCCATGTGTATCACTACAAAAAAATACACTTCCGTGATGATACGTGTTTGTCACAGTAGGTCGCGTTTTCTGTCATGCATGTACATCCATGACGATTTTATGACAGAATCAAGATAGTCATACCTGTGCTGTCATAGAAGTGTTCCATGGCATTACCAAAATTATCATCACGGAAGTGTCCACTTCCATGACGATAAATCACGCGTCACAGAAGTGCTTTCGTCAAGGGTGACCGACACATGGCATCCACTGTAACGGAACGCCGTTAAGCTATCGGGTCAGGTTTTGGATCCGATAACCCGTTAACAGCCCCGACCAATGGGGATTTTCCACGTGTAAAATCATCATTGGTTGGAGGAAACACGTGTCTTCTCATCGCTGGGACAGATGTCATCCTCTCATTGGACAGAAGGCGCCTATGATATGTCGACACATGGCACGGCCCAACAGAGGCCCATTCCTGTGAAAAGGCCGACCCGCTTGACTTGGTCAAAAGGTGGCGGGCCGGCCCATGGAAAGCTTGTTAACGGCCTGTTCGCATATAGCCCATTTACAACCCGCTAACCCAAGGCCCGCCCTATTCAAATTAGGCCCAGTAGCGTCATTTGGGCCATCCAATATGATTCTGGCCCGTTTTCACTTCTGGCCCATGTATGGCCCATGATGTCTTTCGGCCCATATGAGGCCCTATGTAACTCTTGGCCTATTAACGGCCCGTGGTGAAACTGGCCCATAATGAACAGTGTATCACTTTACACCCATTAACGGCCCGTGGTGAAACTGACCCGTAAAGAATAGTGTATCACTTTATACCCATTAACGGCCCGTTATTCCGTTGGGCCGTTTCCAGCCCATGTTATCTTTCGGCCTTCTCAGAGCCCATTTATTCTTGGGCTATTTTCCAGCATTCGTTTACTTACGGCCCGTTACTGTCATTTTCTGCTTGTGGGCCAAATTCAACCCGTGGTTACAGTCAGCCCGTTTGTGGTCCGTTAATACGTTGGGCCGTTTAGCATCATCAAATACGGCCTATTAACGATGGCCCATTATGGTCGGCCCATGAACGGACGATTCCAACTCTAGCCCGTTTACGGCTAGAATGCGGTCTGTTTGGCCCAAGTACGACCAATCGATCATACGGCCCATATAAGGCCCATTGATGATACGACCCGTAGAAGGCCCATTGTTTCTAAGGCCCGTAGAAGGCCCATGTTTCTACGGCCCGTAGAAGGCCCACTGTTTATACGGCCCGTAGAAGGCCCACTGTTTCTACGGCTCGTAGGAGGCCCAGTGTCACTACAGTAAATATTAGCCCATGGTTATTGTGGCCTAGTTTTAAAAAAATAGGTTATTGCAGCCACTAGCAAACCGCAGAAAAAGAACTGCACTGACTACAAGCAAACAAATAAACAAGACAACAAGGAAATAAATAAGCAAGCAACTTACACTCGGCTATCACGGCTATTACACATATTACATCTACTGGGCATCAAAGTTCGCCACCAGTGCAAATATAGGGAACACAGCGGCATATAAACGCCGCAGCAAAACAAGTCCAGAACTGAAACCACTTCAGAAGAGCTCAAGAAACAATATCATGGGTACCCATAATGCTGGCAAGATGCTTAGAAAGCTTATTAACTTTCTCTTGTTTGGCGCTTAAGTCCTCCAGCGCTTGCTGTTGCACCAGAAAGTATGCATCTGAATTCTGCAGGGACTTCCTCAGTCCTTCGGCTTCCTGTCACATAACATCTGATCGATGTCTTTCAACTTGAAGTTGAGACTCAAGAAGCTGAACTGATTCAGGCAACGAGTTCGAAGAGCTGGTGCCAGCAGTGGTAGCCAGTAACTCGAACACTACATCAAGACAGGACTTTGGGGTTGTCTCAGTGTCTTCAATATAGTTTTTATCAGCTTTCTTGGAGACCAACAGGGATGTCTCACTATCTTGAACCTTATCTGCATTACTTCCTTTACCATTGCATAACAGGGTACTCTTCTCCAATATTTTATCCGCGTTCTAAAAGAGAAACAAACAAACACATCTCAGGTTTACACTGTAGTATATTAAACTCATTTTGGTAAACCAGTTCAGTAGTAAGGTGGACAGGATAACAGCATGAAACAAACATATATCTATGTAGTATGGTCACTGTATGGTCTATATCATTCTAGTTTATGTTGCCAAATCAAGATAGATACAGTTCGAATCATATCTATTTAAGACAAAGCAACATAGACAGAATATAAGTGTGGGAAACTACACAGCAACAACAACACTTGTAATGTGCATGGCATGAGAACATAACTATTTATTCAATTGAAACTGAAATCAACATAGAGCAAGTTACAACAGCAAACAGCCAAACACATTGAAGAAACAGGTTTAAAACATACCTGTTGCGCCATTGGAGTTTCAATTGCATCCTTCAAATTTGAAATTAGTTGGTATCAGTAAATACAGTGATGCAAGAGCAAAGTAGTATGAACCATAGCTACGGAACCTGACCTGAGAACAATTCTTCTTCTGCTTTAAGCGTTGACTTCGGGTTCGAAGTGGTGGTCCTCATGATTTGGGCACTGCAGTTGCCTTACTAACTGCTCGTGTTTGGGTGCTCTGTGGTGGAGACGGTGCTGTGTCAACGGGAACTGGGTGTCTATCTGCTGGGGTTGGGGTTAGAAGGGGTGTAGCTGGTTCTCTGTCCAACTTGGTAGGGGTACAATCTGCATGAGTGTGGGTTATGTGTGGTGGGGCTGGTTCTTGGGCAAGTACAACCGTGGTTCTATCTGCATCGACAGGTAGCACGATCTTTTCTGAAGACCGTCTTTTTACTCCCACAGATACTGCCATCACTCCCTCCAATTGAAATGGCTGATAAACAAGAAAAGTAATTGAATGTACAAACATTGTAAGATAGACAGGTGCAATGGATAGTGGGGAAGAAAACATGGCATGAAATAATTCACATTTATGTTGTCTAAGCAAACAGAATAGCAGGACATAATTTCACATATATGATGGCTAATTAAACAGGATAGCATGACACAATTTCACATGTATGATGGCTAACTAAACAGGATAGAATGACATACTTCAAAATATGATCACTATGTAAACAGGATGACATGATATAATTATACGATGTGTCTATTAAAGTGGTTGGCATGCCATATCACAAACATGCCGTCGATGGAAACATGATGGCATGATATAATTCACGGATAGAATGACATAATTTAAAATATGATGACTATGTAAACATGATGAGATGATATAACTATATTATGTCTTTAGAAAATGGGTTGGCATGCCATAGTTCAGACACATGCTGTCTATGTAAACATCATGGCATGACACAATTCAAATATATGATTTATATACTAAGGAAGTGAGCAGAGGGCAATCTCATATATGATGTGTCAACTAAGGAGATGGCATTCAATATTGTGTATATGATGTAAAAACTAAGCATTGCAATACAACATATGCATTATATGAGTAATATAACCCTGCCAAGTTTGAGCATACACCTCAGGGGGATAATAGGACTGGTCATCTGCCTCTGAATCCTCCTCTGAAGAGCTATTTGTAACCAGCAAGATATCTGCTTTAGCAGGTAGCATTGTCTGCTCTGAAGACCTTGTTTTCACTCCAGATTTCTCCACCACCAATTCAAATGGCTGATGCACAGGAAGAGCAGTTGAATATACAAACATTATCGACAAAAGCAATGAGAAATACAAAAAAAGGATGGCATGATATAATTCACATATATGACGCTTGCCTAAACAGCATGGCATTGCATAATTCACATACATAATGCCTTGCAACAAGATAACATTGCATAATTCACATATATAATGTCTTGCAACAAGATGGCATTGCATAATTCACATATATGGTAATTAGACACTAAACATGTGGCATTCACACAAAGCATGTCTAAACTAAGCAAATGACATAGCAATGCAAGATACCATACGCACGATATGAGCAACATAACCCTGCCAAGTTAGGGCATGCACCTCGGGGGGCGGGGGAATATGACTGGTCATCTATCTCTGAATCCTCCTCTGAGGAGCTATCGGTAACCAGCAAGACATGCGCTTCGTCAGATAGCATTGTCTGCTCTGAAGACCTTGTTTCCACTCCAGATTTTTCCATGGCCGTGCCGAATGGCTGATGCACATGAAGAGTAATTGAATGTACTAAAATTGTTGACAAATTTAACACGTAATAAAAAAATGATGGCATGACATAATTCACATATAAGATGACTGGCTAACCAGGGTGTCATTGCAAAATTCACATATATGAGGCCTGGCTAGACAAGATGGCATTGAATGATTCACATATACGATAAAGAAACTAAACATATGGCATTGACACAAAGCATGTCTAAACTAAGCAGATGACATCTTTAATGTATACAATAAGCAATGCAAGGCACCATATGCATGATATTACCAACATCAGCATGCCAAGTTAGAACGAAGACCTCATGGGGTAAATAGGAGTGGTCTTGTCCTTCTGAATCCCCCTCAGAACAGTTATCTTCCTCTTGATTACGATCCGAAATGGGTGGAGGGGGGCTGCCTTTACGCCCACCATGGAATGACGTCTGCATGAAATTTTATTGCCACGCAAGGCTCGTCTCTTTTTCTCTACATGATCAGTTCCATTGTGTACAATAACTGGCATGCATAGGAATAAAACATAGTGAGATTATGTAAGGAGTGCATGCACAAATCCAGAGTGATGGTAACAAACTGTGGATAGACCCAAAACCAATGATAGCAGGCAGATAATAGCTTTAGTTAAAAAATACAGATAATGGCTCCTTTAATGTTTGTTTGCACCCAACATGAAACTCATAGTTGACACCGGAGATTAACCAGATAGTAGACAAATAGTACTGATTGCTGCCCCAATATGTACCCCACAACCATTTAAAAACTCAAGTTTCAGCATTAGTTTGGACTTGACTCAGAGTCTAATAGGTGAACACGACGATAATGTAGCATGTCATCATATTAAGCGACGCATAACGTAAGCAAACACGGAAGAGTGCGACCTCTCTTGCGGACCCGTGTAGTCCTCAAGGTCATCTGCTCAGTTGATGATGGTAATGCAGTTGCCGTGGCTGCCGGCGGCGGGGAAGAAGATCTGAGGTGGCGAAGGACAGTCTGGAGAGCGGATCCCTGCTGTGGTGAACCCTTCCGTCATTGGAGCAGCTGAGCTGGGGTGGAACATAGCGCCGCAGGAGCAGGACAAACCACACAAGGTTTTCTTTGACACATATCTGTAACAGAAATAATCGAGTAAGGGCTTGTTTGAATTTGAGGATTCTAACAATGTAGGGATAGGAAATAGACAAGAACAGGATAGGAATGCACGTGTAAAACAGAGAATTTAAAAACACATGATTTCTGCCAATTTGGGTGTTTGATTCACAACAATTGGAAGATCACAGGATGCAAAAAAGCATGGTGAGATTAAGTCAAACCATAAGAAAATGTACGGTTATAATGCTATTATGCTACTATCTCTTAGTCTTGTGCTTGATGAATAGGAATATGAAAAGGAGGAGAAGTGGAAATTAGAATTCCTATGGTTTTTCTTTCAAGGAGACACTAAAGGAACAAATCCTATAGTTTTCCTTTGCTCCATTCCTTTGCACCAAATTCATGAAAAGTAGTACCATAGGAACCTTTCCAATTCTGATGTTTTTCATTCACTTTTCCTTTCAAGCACTGGCGATTCTAGTAGGTAGGCTTGAGCAAGGAAAATCCTACACTAAAAAATGTTTTTGTGCTACTTCTATTACTTTGGACCCAGGCCACTGCCATACTAGCTCAACTCCCATGCCCATCGACAAATGCACAGCTCAAACGCGCAGAGATAAATAATGATGGCGTTCAAGAGAGTCCATCACGGATAGCTAAGTTGCCTGGTACCTCACTGCTTGTCATATAGTAGGATAAAATAATCGTATTTCCCGTTACTACGAGTGCTCAGTGGACAATATATATAACATGTAGAGTAAAAAAGAGATGCAACAAGTGTACAACCTCTTTGGCGAAGACATGTCGATCTCAGCGTGATTGGGTTGGCCGGTGAGGATGCTCCGGCTGACTTGGCTATCGAAGGAGGGGAAGAAGATCTTAGGCGTCTGGAGATGGAGCCTGAGGTACTGCTCCACTGTGATGGAGGGTTTCGTCGTTGGAGCAGCTCCGATGAGTTGTACGACGTCGATTCTGAAGTAGGACAAGAGAGACAACGAACAACGTTAACCTGAGTGGAATTCTAATAGCATCTCCAATACATGACGTAAAATACATAACCACAAAGTGCTAGATGTAAAATACATCAGCCGCTCATCTCTGAACTTAACTATCGAAACTGAACTTAACTGTCGAAACTGAACTTAACTGTCGAAACTGAATTTTGCTGTCGAAACTAAATTTTGTTGTCGAAACTGAACGCACTAGCAAGGTGAGGCTACACGTCGGTCGACTGACTTCTTCATCTCTGGTCAGTCGATTTTGCAGCCATTGGATACGAAATCAAGGGCCTACGGTTCATCTTCAACCGCCACCCCCCTGAGCCGCCAGCCACCACCGGCCAAACAGCAGCCCCCCGCCGCCCGCGACCGGCGGTGCGCCGCCTCGCCCGCCCCGAAAACACTCCCCACCGCCGGTCCGCCGCCGCCCCGGCCATCCCTCTAGCCCCCCCGTGCCGATCTTTTTCTCCGGCGATCCCCACGCCACCTCCCCGCCAACGCCCCACCACCGCCGGCAACCACCGCCCCCATCCTAAACCCTAAGATAGATAGTGGGGTACCTCTCCGGTGATCCCCCCTCCCTACTGCGGCTGGTTCTTCCTTCATCCCGGCGAGCCCCCCCACCCCCTGAAAATCGACTGCCCCAAAAGTCGATTCAGTCGACTGAAGTGTAGCTAAATCAGAGCAGCATCGCAAGCAAGAGCAAGAGCGAGAGCAGCAGCGCGAGCAAGAGCAATAGCAAGAGCAGACCAGGCAGGGGACCGAGAGCAAGAGCAGAGTAGCAGCGTGAGCAAGAGCTAAAGCAGCAGCATCTCCTACTGATGTGGACGTCGCCGCCGAGGGAGCGACGTTGTGGAGGAAGTGGCCGGCGACGTCGCCGTGGATGGAGCCGCGCCGTGTCGGCTCGGGACCGAGCGCCGGTAGCACCGTGAGATCGAATCAAGAAGAAAATGCGGCGATTAGTGTAGAACCTCTTTGGTGGCGCCGATTAGGCCGCAGCTTCATCCGAGGAAACGGTGATGATGATGCTCTTCCAGTGGTGCAGGTGAAGACGACAATGTGGGAATGGAGGTGGCGCAAAATACGAGGGGAACGTCGGGGAAACTCCTTGGAGGTGGAGGACGGGGTGGCTGAACCGGCGAGACGATGAGATCGACGACGGATCCTCATCCGGTACGGTGGATGAGGAACGTCGAGGTGTTGCTGTGGACGACGTCGTCGGGGAAGAGGCTCCGGCTGGGTGGCGGACGGAGCAGGGTGTGGGGTTTCGTCGCGGGTTTTCGCGGCCTCGGTGTACGAATGGGTGGGCGGATGGGACGGCAGTGGGGAACCATGGCTTAGAGACGCGCTTGTCCGAAATGTGGGGTAAGTTACGAAAGTACCCCCACCGATTTGAGGCGGTTCTTTCGGTTCAAGGGTACCACGGGCATTTCGCATGTCGGGATTTCACAGGAGGTGGGAGTTTTTGCGCGCGTTGTAATTTTGGAATAGCAAGGCGTGAGTTGAGATGGAGGGAGTTGTCGGAGCACAACGAGACAAAGATATATCTTAAATATTTCGGGCTAACAAGGCGCGGGTTGAAGAGGCGGGAGTTTCGTAGCACGATAGACAGAGACGCTAGCTTGAATTTTCGGCATAACAAGGTGCGGCTTGAAATTTCGGAAGAACAAGCTTAACTTGTACCAAAAAAAAGACAATTTGCACCTCAACACGCACAACACACACAAAAACACCATTTAGACTAGAGTAAGGTACACGTGCATTGCACGCATGAGATTTGGCAACCAAATTATGAATAAATACCACATTATAGCATGCAAGCTTTGAGTCATATATGCATGATGTAGATGTTCGTTTAATTCTTATAGTTCATTTCATTCAAAATCATCTAGTTTTTATAAGAAAGCTAATCTATTTTAAGATTCATGGAATTGTGCGTCGTAAGACATAAAGTAAAAACAAATAATGGCAAATCATGTAGAAAAACATTTGGGCAATTCTGATACGGAAGATTCTAGAACAAATAAGAAGTGCTTGTGTTTTCATGTTTGTGCATTATGCTTAAGTTTCAACCATGGAGTCTTCTAGATTATACATGTGGCAAAATCTGGTGGAATCTAGATGATATCCAATGGTCAGTAGTGCTCAAATTTGCCATCTTTGGACCATCGGATTCGCCTCATCCAACGACCATCTTTCAAAGTTAAAGTTACCCGCACACAATATAAAAAAACATAAAATATAATATATATATATAGGGGTATAGATATAGATATGTGATGCGAAAGCCGCCCATCATCTCCAATTAGAATAGTGTGTCCATGCACGGATGCGACGTGGCCAAATGATGTCTGCCATCGGTATCTCAAATTCAAATCAGTCTGACCTTGTTCAATGTGTATACATTACAACATGCTCGTTTCCAAACAACACCACGCAGATCTCCGTTATATTCATGCATGCATGGGTTTCAAACATCAGGATCTCTTATTCAAATATTTGAATTCAACTTTACATTGATTATGACCTCACCTATTCTTTTACACCCACACAGTAGTCTTCTCTTTATAATTGTACCACTAACTTTCTCTCGTGCATGCATGCACACACACACTACCAGTTGGCATTATCCATCACACACATGCAATCTTTTTCTTCAGGTCGGTCTCCCATGAAGGCACACACCCACACCCCCCCTCTCCATCATATCGGGCATTCTTTATCTCTCACGCGTGCATGCACAACGATCGATATTCCTCTATGTATGTGTGTATATAGCTAGGTCTTTCATAGTTTCCACACAAACCGATCAATCGATATATCCAGTGAGGTCTCACCCTCTTTCCCACATCCACATCGATCAATCTATACCTCTCTATATAGGATTAACATATATAGCTAATACACCCACATTAATTATATATCCAATGTCCCCCTCTCATCATCGATGCCTTTCGCTTCATCTCTCAGATGCGTGCACAATGGCGAAGACAGGGGACAGTAAGGGCCCTGCCCCCTCCCCCCTAACATCACTATATATCGAGGCTAATATGAATGTGATCATTAGACAATTGCTGCTAAAAATGGTTTAAGTTCATGAATTGACCCTCCTCGTAAAGGATTAGCAATGCTTGGCCCCCTAGCTCATTTATTTTTCATGGCTCCGCCACTGCGCGCAACAGCGCACGTGTTCGCCCCCTCTCTCTAAATATTGATCTCGCACTTGTGCATTCCTTCATAGTCTCCCTCCACTCGGCCCCTCGCACCATCTTCTAGCCCCCACCAGATTTTGCCACATGTACAATCTAGCAGACTCCATGGTTGAACTTAAGCATAATGCACAAACCTCAAAACAATAGTGGTTCTCTTTTGTTCTAGAATCTTCCGTATCATAACTGCCCAAACTTTTTTTCTAGTTGAATTGCCATTATTTGTTTTTAATTTATGCTTTACAACGCACAATTCCATGAATCATAAAATAGATTAAGGGCTTCTTTGATTCAAAGGATTCTCAAAGGAATTTTGGAGGATTCTAATCATTAGGAATTTTTCCTATCTTGGTTGTTTGATTCGTAGGATTGTAAACCATAGGAATTTTTCCATATGATTCATTTGCACTAGATTTCATAGGAAACATCCCATCCACTCAAACCTCTTTGAAAGAATTCTGCGTTTTTTCTATGCACAATCAAACACTCGTACAATCTTGTAGGATTCAAGACGATATTCCACTATAATCCCATGTTTTTACTATTCTCGCGTTCTTAGATTTTTTATAAAAACTAATTGATTTTGAATGAGATAAACTATAAGAATTAAACGAAGGGCTACATCAGGCATATATGACTCAGAGCTTACATGCTATAGTGTGGTATTTATTCATAATTTGGTTGCAAAATCTGATGCGTGCAATGCACGTGTAC
Organism: Triticum urartu; assembly: GCF_056163025.1. Lineage (NCBI taxonomy): Eukaryota > Viridiplantae > Streptophyta > Magnoliopsida > Poales > Poaceae > Triticum > Triticum urartu. The sequence goes on from NC_141877.1 coordinate 312,807,419, forward strand.
CTTACTAGTACTTCGAGTATGTGCAAAACACGTAAATTAGAATACCAATGGCACGCTACACAGTGTCTCTCTTACAGTTCATGAAGCCACATGGCACATGTGGAGGCGTTGTCGCGACCTCCTTGCGTGGATTGATCACAGTGACGTGCTACTGGTTCTAGAAGAATGCACTCGTCCTCCCTGAGCCATACTGGCGGTACATGCACGAAGTGAAGATGTGCACGCACGCACTCAGTCCCTCGCACGCACATGCGGGTACACGGGCGGACGCAATTTTGTATCAAGATCCACCCCGTGTGATAATTTGACGCGTGTAAAGTCGTTCACTTCATTGATGGTCAATTAATACAACGCATGCAAATTGAGTGGACGTGAGGGCGGAAGAAAGACATTATTACTCCACCGCGCGCATGCGAGTAGTTAAATCGTGGGTTGCTATTAGTACTTCCACTTGAAATTTATGTTCCGCTAAACTCATCAGGAGCCGTTTCGGGCCTCGAAACCAAAACCATCAATTAATCTTTACCTTGTTCCCATCACATTCGAAAGCCTGCTCACACCTACTAGTACGTACCAAACCTGAACATGTTCCCACTATGCAGGTATTAGTACTAGTGCTAGTACTTCGGTTATAAAAAGGGGAACTACCTAACCAAAAATTACTCTACCTTTCCTCCTCATAAGTGCTTCTTCTTCGTCCATCATTGCCATGGCCGGTGAGTAGAGCTCTAGGTCGAGAACTACTCGTAACAAGGGAGCGGCAACCAAGGCTGTGGAAAAAAAGAGAGGGCTCGCCGCCACGCAGAGACCTCGAAAGATCTCTCACGGGCAGGCGATAGCTCCCAGGAGCGCCCTAGCCGCGGAGGCGAACATGCCGAGCCGGCGGAGCTGGAGTCGTTATCCCTCGACGGCATGCCCGATCAGCTCAATAAGCACCTCAATAAGCAGAAGGAGTTCATCCAAGGCTTGATGGAGTTGCTGAAGGAGAGCCTCGACGACATGCCCGCTGAGCTCAATCAGCAGGGGGAGTTGACCGCCGGCTTGGTGATGCTGTTGAAGAAGAGCATTGCCTCGGAGAAGAAGGCGACCGACGAAATCCTGCGACTTCAAGAGGACAAGGCGAAGCTCTGCCACGAGATCGACCTGTTGAAGGAGAAGAACGCCAGCTGGAAGAAGCTGCATGAGAATAGTAGTTCCTCGATGAAGATGCTACAGGCCCTCGTCATGGAACAGAAGGAGGAGTTGGCGAAGCTCCGCATCGAGCACCCGGCTGCTGTCAAGGTACGTAATGCGGCCGTGGAACAGATGATGATGGCTCGCGTCGAGAAATCCCGCGTCATGGACAGAATGAAGAAGATGGTGGAGGAGGCGCGCAAGGAGATGGAGGTCGTGGAGGCGATGAAGAAGCAGTTACGACTCCGCCGCGAATTAGATCATTTGGGGTGATAATCTTCCTTCTTATTTTGCTCCTGTGTTTCATCTTTTGCTTCGGGTGTTTCGCCGCATGTGTCACGTTCTCTGCGAGACACGAATAGAACAATGATTTTTTTGAGGGAATTAATAGAACAATGCTAACAATGAGATGACTAGCAAATTAGATCATTTTTTATTGCCATATGGCACTGGGCTGTCGTGTTTCGTGCTCCTCCGTCGCAGTACTACTCCAGTGGAAAACTTGAGTATACCGCACGGTTCTTTGCTCCTCCTCGAGCAGGTCGTCGGCGCATTTATACGAGCAGTCAAATCACAAGGCCCTGCCTTCCAGCAGTAATGAGCCGTCAAATCACAAAGGCCCTCGCCTCTCGTGAAAATGACCAAGCTAGACCGCCCCGCCCTCTAGCCTTTTAAAAAATGTATACTTTTGTACAGCAGTAGTATCGATGGATTGCGGCATGGAGCAAAACTTGAAATTTAAAAAAGGTGGTACATATAGAGAGCGCTCGTCGCCAAATTATGCATATAGTACTATTAAAAAGGCTAGTCACAATAATGGTGTCCAGCACAACCCACCCCTCAAATAAAACTAAGAGGGTGCTTGGATACGTTTTAGTCCCATGACTAAAAGTAGTGGGACTAAAACATGCTAGCCTCACCCATGCTTGGATCCAAATACTAAAAAGGCTAAAATCAAGTTAATGAGCATTTATTATCCTCCAAACCCTCCAATCCAGAACTCGCCTGTGTTAAAGGAGAGGAGTTAAATGAGTAGAGAGAGGACTAATCCACATTTTAGTAGGGGTACCCCTGACTTAAAATTTTTAGTCTCAAGACTAGTTTTAGCCCCTCTTTAGTTAAGGGTGCTTGGAACTTTAGCCTCTTAACGAGACTATTTTTAGTCAGACTAAAATAAGTCCCTTGGATCCAAGCACCCTCTAAGCATCCTGGAATTCTTTGACAAAACTAAGCACCCTAAAATTCTTTGACAACTAAACTGCTGGCTATATGATGTTAGCCATATATATTGTACGTATATAATGTGAATAAACGACTGGTAGTACTATACCAACTAAAAGATGAAATGTAAGAAATACTAGTATGTACGTACTGAAGAGTTAAAGTAACGAGAAGAAGCATAACATAGTTCTGCTAGGGGCTCAGCACAACACACCCCTCAAATTAAATTAAGCACACCTGAAATTAAACTTTGCAACTATTCCGGTAGACACTGCATTAGAACCACCATGAGCAACGACCCTGCCACCTTACTCGGAGTCCTCGTCCACATCCTCGACTTTGTCCTTGTCCCTCTTCCTCTTGGCCGATACTTATTTGCTTGAACTGCACGCTTGGCTGTTGCTCTTCATCCAACCCTTGTAGATATTGAAGCAAAGGTAGCCATCCATTGCAACGTAGTGGATGTGGTCTATATCTAGTACATTCCGCTGCCATGCATGACGATGAAACATGTATGGAGGTTTCTCCAGTTTACCGTATGAAGGATGAACCATGGCTCCTGCCAGGGTCAGCATTGAAGGCTGACGAGAGGACACCAGCCGATTCTTCTGGAGGTCGAAGGTGTTGCCTACAACGAGGCCTATCCGACGCAGGACTTCTTTGTCGTTACCAAAGTCTACAGTAACGAATTTGACTAGGTTGCTCTGGAGGAAGTCCTTAAAATCCTGGCACTCAACGTCGGCATGGCATATGTGGTAGACCAAGCATAAGTCATGCACGCAAACCTGGATCACAACGGGCTTCTTCCTCTCTTCGTCCTTTAGATCCTTCTCTGGTCCCAGGACTGTGGTGTACTCAACATCTAGCCCAGCGACCCACTCATCATCTGAGTCTTCAAACATGCGTCTGAAGCGAGAAAGGCATCCTTTCACCATTGTGGAAGAATGGGTGTAGATGACGTCGAACTCATCGCCGGTGATGGTTCTAACCTTGTACTCACCGCCGATCATGGAGATTTGGGATGCCATGGATTTGGGAGGAGGGTTAGGATTAGTGGAACTGCCATAATGTGAATGGATGGGACGACTAGGAGCAAACCGCCGTAATATTGAAGGACGTGCAGGGACGAGTAGGAGCGAACTGCCAGCATGCGAATGGCAGGTAGTGGCTTTCCATTCTCCCATGATCACGAGGCCCCACCTGTCCAGCAGTAACTCGCTGTCAAATGACACAGCCCTACGTTTGCAGCAGCCTACTCCCTCGTCTTCTCGCGCCTCTGTTGAACCGACTAGGCGGAACTGCCCCGCCGCCTACCGTGCAAGAAAAGCCACACCCTCGACTTTTAAATAGTATATAGTATACTAATTTTGTATCGATGGATTGCGCCCGCGCCATGGAGCAAAGCGTCTAGAAAATGGCGGTACACATGTACGAAGTATACAGCATGCCCATCGCGTTCGCGTCGCACCCCAGACGGTCGGTCGGTCTGGCACGCTGCTCTCCGAATGGAACGCGCGTCATATTGCGTTTACACACACATGTGGGACGGCAATTGAGAACCGACCATAGGCACACTCCCCGGCCCCGCAAGTCGGTGACTTAATAGAAGAGGGAGATGAGCGATAGTACTAGAGAAGTGTTGTACTACGTTGGTGCCTGGACGATCCCTGCAAGACACGGAAGATCAGTTCGTCCATGCATGTGACCAGACTCCAGCAGACACGCCTGGATTGGCTATCGTCTATATATCGTGCAGGTTGTGTTGTACATGGTTGTAGTTGTGGTGAGAAATCTAAAAAAAGGTTTCTTGTCATCTCGTAAAATTAGGTGTCATGTGCTTCGGATCACTGCGAGGGTTAAAAAGCGACAACTGAGTTGGGCTAGTCATTGGGGGCACATGCACGAACAGTGACTACTCGGCTGCCATCTAGGTCAAGCCGGCTATGTTAATTAGGACATCTATCGACGGACCCCTTTTCTACGAGTTTATCTTTAATTTGAGCTTTGTTCCTCATCTAGTTTGTCCGTCGGGATTCATGTTGTCTCCTTTGGGCAGTGAGGTTATGATTTCTTGTCATGTGGTATTTTTTCGTGTTATATGTTATAATCCGGCGCTTCAGATCAAAATGACGACAACTGCGCCTTCGGGCCACGTGCATGAGGAGGTGGTTTGGCAATGGAGAAGATCAGAAGAGGGAGAGGTGAGACAGTGGTTTTGGAATGGAGATGATGGAGAGGAGAGGAGGTGGTTTTGCAATGGAGAAGATCAGAAGAGGGAGAGGCGAGACGGTGGTTTTGGAATGGAGATGATGGAGAGGAGAGGAGGTGGTTTTGCAATGGAGAAGAGGGAGAGGAGCGTGCGGCAGCGATTTAGGATTGGACGAGGGGGCCGGCGCGCTGTGACTGGATCAAAATCAAAATCAATTTACCCTTCAATTAAGAAAGCGACCCCACATTAACTAGTCTCCCTTTTATTCTGGGTCATAATTGACCATGATTTTCGCACATAAAATATATGTTATACGTTGCAAAAATAATATAATTTGAAAGTACATTCAGATACGAACCAAACGATACAATTTTTGGTGACATGCATTCACATTTTGCTTGTCAAATGCAGTATGTGGTCAAACTTTGACCCAAAATACGCAAAACAACAAAAAAATACTTCCAAGACCAGTGCCGCTCTTCCGCTCTTCTCCTCTTAAACCACTGCCGCTCCTCTCTTGTTCCAATCTAAATGCAGCACCGCTCCTCTCCTCTTCCATTTCAAAACCACCGCCCCTCCTCTCCTGTTCCAGTCTAAAACCAGCGGCACTCCTCTCCCGTTCTAATCCAAAACCAGCGCTGCTCCTCTCCTCTTCCATTCAAAAACCACCGCCGGCGAGTGAAGGTGTTGTGGAGAAGTAGATCGATGGAGGAGTACAACCGATACGTGAGGATCGCAGACGGCGACCCTGTGAAGCTAGCTAGGATGTTGGAGATACAGTCTTGGTTTGACAACAAGGACCAACTAGCGGCGCCGGCGACATCCATGGCCAAATATCTACAACAGAGCGAAAAGGCGGCGATACTCCCGGAGGGAGTCGCGCCGGAGTATATAGAGATGCTCCTCTGGGCCATGGAGCAAACAGATTCACCGAATCCGATCGTGAGGGAGCGGTGGTGGGAGTATCGATCCCAGATGGAGCATCCACCAGAGATTGAAGGATCGAGCATCTACAGGGTGCCGTTTGTGAGGGTGTCCTGCCAGAGCGAGCCGGTGGAGTCTTCGTCGACCGAACCCAACTGCAAGAGGAGAAAAGCAGTTGGCCCGACGACGCTTCCCCGCCATCATCTCCCTCGCCGTTCACATTGTCTCACGGGGTGGCTGTGTGCCGCCGAGGAATAGGAGGGGGCTGCCCCCCAGCCCAATAGTCGGGCAGGTTGTGAATTGTCAGGAGGAGCTTAGGGTTGTCAGTATTTGCAGGTTGTGAATTGTGTTTTGTGTTGTGTATTTTGAGAGTACTTTCAGATATGAATGTCTTTTGAATTTCAGATTTGCAGTATTGAGCATATGAAGTATTTTATGAATTATAGAGATCTATTTTTAGCACTTAAAAAATGTAGTTTCATAGGAGTATAAAAGTGCAGACAATGTGATTCTCAGAGAAGAAACTGCAAGTTTCAGTTTCAGATAAGAAACTGCAAGTTCAGTTTCATATAAGAAACTGCAACTTTCAGAGGCAGATCATTTATATTAACACGGCCTTTTCAAACAGGGTTAACATCATGTTGGAAGTTTTATTCATGGTCGAAAATGGAACTACCAGCCAGTTAACATCATACTGATCAACATTCATGCATAGCACATCTTCATATGATGCACAGTGAAAATGCCCACACAATGTCGAGTGTGCGAAACATAGAGAAAACGAGGGATGAAGTTTTGGCAAGTGTTGGACGTGGTTTTGGGCTGCCCCGTCTAGGCTTTCATTTTTAACATGCGCAGCCCACGACCTCGGATGGGAGGTCCATAGGCCGGTCGATACATGACGGCCGACCGACCTATGGACCTCCCATCCGAGGTTTTATTTTTGGCAGCCCAATTTATGATTTTTTTTGAAGAAAACGCTGAGGTCTGTTCTATTTTTCTATATAAGAATAGGAACGCCAGGTTCAACTTATGTTTCCCTTCTAAATATATTATATATATTTAAATTATTTTATATGTTATTATATATTATTTTTATTGTCATCATATATTTAACAGATACTTACATATGTAACAAAATAATATCCCACATATTATTAACTTATAAAAATAATTTCTTAACAAATAAAATCCTGGATTGTTTTGGCACGAAAATCCTAGTGATTGTGTACAAAAGCTTGGTAAGATTTAAGGACGAATGTAATAATATCACTTATTATTTAAATATATTTATAACAAAATGCTCAGCCCCTTTTTATTTTTTGATAACATTGTTGGCCCAACCCAACATTATAATTAGAATCAGCCCAGCAAAATTGTGTATTTCGGGAAAGTGCAAATGGCCTGTAATTTTTAGGAAATAAAATAAATGGGCCGCATGGACGCTACATTATTTGTTCACCCAGCCCAGCTAATGAATGTAATTCAAAAAAAAGATCAAATTGACTGTAAATTCTACCGCGCAAAAAAAAGACTGTAAATTCTGAAAAATGGGTTGAATACGTGCCACATTTTTGGAGGCTGAAATGTGGGCCAATAGGTCGAAGCCAACGCAAGTCGTTGTCAATTTAGTCAACAAATGATTCTGACATGTTAGCCGTTGGATTTACATCTAACGACCGGCATCCATCTTCAATCTCTCGTCTTCTTCCTCCAGCGCCGCCGGGACCACCTCCCGCCTCCTGCTGCTAGCAGCTCTACTTAGCACGCTTCGCTATGAAGCGCTACTCCACCGTTGGCCAGGCCATCCCTCCACACCTCCTGTTCTTCTCCACCGACTGCCGAACCACACCGCACTAGAACCAGTTAACCCTTGTACACCTCCCCGTCTGCGACTCTACTCCCGTGTCTTCCCATCTCTGGCTCGTTGCTGTCCGAGGCCTCGCCATCGTCCACCACCTTGGATGCGCTCGGCGCAGCGTGGTCAATGTGGTCAACGAACAAGACCATCGGAAGTAGACTGTGCATGGAGAGGCTGACAGCTGGGTCCACGGCCGCACACAAGTAAATGCCTCCTTATTACGCGCAAAATAATGATTCCTCCACCTGACATCTAGGACCCACCAGAAGGGCCTCTGTATTTCGCGAAAATAACATGCCCCCCGCTGACATGTCGGACCCACCAGCTATCTTCAGACGCAGGGAAGTGCCTCCTTATTACGCACAAAAAAATGAATATTCCCCCTGCCAGCTGGAACCCAGCATAGTGGGAGGCTGACTTGTGGGCCTGCCAAGTTGACGGGGACGGAGGGCTTTGTCAACTTAGTCAATATGAACGATTCTAGCTCCTGTTACCGTACGATGTTCATCCAACGGCCGTAGTGCTTCTTCAACCTCTGGTCTTCTTGCTCCAGCCGCCCAAACCAGCGCCGGTCGTGCCGCGTGCTCCTACCTCCCGTGGCCGGCTGTGATGCCACGGAGGCCTCACTGCCCCCTACTACTCCCACCGCTGGCCAGGCCATCCCTCTACTCACCCACACCCCCTGTTATTCTGCGGTGACAGCAGCCTCACACCGCAGCCGAACCAGTGAACCCTCGTACTCCTCTTCGCGTGGGCATCCACTGCTGCGTCTTCCCCGGCTCCGAGTCATCCCCTTCCTAGTCCTCGCCGTTGTCCACCGCCGTGGTGCTCTCGGCGCGGCGTGGTCAACGTGGTCAAGGAACGACTTCCATCAGATGTGGACTGTACGTGGAGAGGCTGACAGCTGGGTCCACGGCCGCAGCAAGGAAGTGCCTTTTTATTACGCGCAAAATAATGATTCCTCCACCCGACAGCGGGGACCCACCGGACGGGCCACCATATTTCATGAAAAAAACGTTTCCCCCTGACTGCTGGGACCCACCAGCTACATCTTCGCATGCAAGGAAGTGCGTCCGGGCAAAAAAAATGATTCGTCCCCATGACTGCTGGGACCCACCAGCTACATCTTCGCACGCAAGGAAGTGCGTCCGGGCAAAAAAAAATGTTCGCCCCCCTGACTGCTGGGACCCACCAGCTACATCTTCGCACGCAAGGAAGTGCCTGACAGTCGGGACCCACCTGGTCGAAGCGTACATAGTGTTGTCATTCTGGTCGCGAACGTGTATGTACATATATACTGGTGGATGTAGAGGCACGCACGTGTCGTAGTAGAGGCGCGTACGTGTCGTAGTAGAGGCGCGCACGTAGCATGTACACGTACATACATCGGCCAGGGTGCAAGAAAGAAAATATGGCCACGTATGTGTACATACAGGCAGGGTCTCGAACGCCTACTCGCGCATACATACGGCCAGGGCTCGTGTACATGGCTGGGTCGGAACGGAGAAACATCGTCGTCGTCGTGTTCATGGGGAGGCAACGGAATGCGTCGTGTTCATGGGGAGGCAACGGAATGCGTCGTGTTCATGGGGAGGCACCATAATGCGTCATGTTCATCGGGAGGCAACGGAACGTGCTACCTCTTGAGCACTGCGTTGGATTTCCCCGAAGAGGAAGGGATGATGCAACAAAGTAGCGTTAGTATTTTCCTCAGTTTTTGAGAACCAAGGTATCAATCCAGTAGGAGGCTATGCTCGAGTCCCTCGTACCTACACAAAAACAATAGCTCAGCGCAACCAACGCGCTTAGGGGTTGTCAATCCCTTCACGATCACTTACGAAAGTGAGATCTAATAGAAAATATTTTTTTTTGGTATTTTTGATATAGAGATGCAAAGTAAATAAAGTAAAAGCAAAGTAAAAGCAAAGCAATAATAAAGTGATGGAGATTGATATGATGAGAAAGAGACCCGGCGGCCATAGGTTTCACTAGTGGCTTCTCTTAGGAGCATAAGTATTCTACGGTGGGTGAACAAATTACTGTTGAGCAATTGACAAAATTGAGCATAGTTATGAGAATATCTAGGTATGATCATGTATATAGGCATCACGTCCGAGACAAGTAGACCGAAATGATTCTACATCTACTACTATTACTCCACTCATCGACCGCTATCCAGCATGCATCTATTAAGTTAAAAACAGAGTAACGCCTTAAGCAAGATGACATGATGTAGAGGGATAGTTTCATGCAATATGATAAAAACCCCATCTTGTTATCCTCGATGGCAACGATACAATATGTGCCTTGCCGCCCCTTCTGTCACTAGGAAAGAACACCGCAAGATCGAACCCAAAGCTAAGCACTTCTCCCATGGCAAGAACAACCAATCTAGTAGGACAAACCAAACTGATAATTCGAAGAGACTTGCAAAGATAACCAATCATACATAAAAGAATTCAGAGAAGATTCAAATATTATTCATAGATAGACTTGATCATAAACCCACAATTCATCGGTCTCAACACACCGCAAAAAGAAGATTACGTCAAATAGATCTCCATGAGAGAGTTGGAGAACATTGTATTGAGATCCAAAAAGAGAGAAGAAGCCATCTAGCTACTAGCTATGGTCCCATAGGTCTGAAGTAAACTACTCACACTTCATCGGAGGGGCTTGGATGATGATGTAGAAGCCCTCCGTGATCGATGCCTCCTCCGGCAGAGCTCCGGAACAGGCCCCAAGATGGGATCTCGTGGATACAGAAAGTTGCGGCGGTGGAATTAGGTTTTTGGCTCCGTCCCCGATCGTTTGGGGGTACGTGGATATATATAGGAGGAAGAAGTACGTAGGTGGAACTTCGAGGGGCCCACGTGGCAGGGGGCGCCCTAGGGGGGGCGCCCCTACCCTCATGACCACCTCGTGGCTTTCTTGACGGAGGGTCCAAGTCTCCTAGATCTTATCTGATGAGAAAATCACGTTTCTAAAGGTTTCATTCCATTTGGACTCCGTTTGATATTCCTTTTCTTTGAAACCCTAAAACAGGCAAAAAACAGCAATTCTGGGCTGGGCCTCTGGTTAATAGGTTAGTCCCAAAAATAATATAAAAGTGGATAATAAAGCCCAGTAATGTCTAAAACAGTAGATAATATAGCATGGAGCAATCAAAAATTATAGATACGTTGGAGACGTATCAAGCATCCCCAAGCTTAATTCCTGCTCGTCCTCGAGTAGGTAAATGATAAAAATAGAATTTTTGATGCGGAGTGCTACTTGGCATAATTTCAATGTAAATCTTCTTAATTGTGGTATGAATATTCAGATTCAAAAGATTCAAGACAAAAGTTCATATTGATATAAAAATAATAATACTTCAAGCATACTAACAAAGCAATTATGTCTTCTCAAAATATCATGGCCAAAGGAAGCTATCCCTACAAAATCATATAGTCTGGCTATGCTCTATCTTCACCACACAAAGTATTTAAATCATGCACAACCCCGATGACAAGCCAAGCAATTGTTTCATACTTTTGACATTTTCAAAACTTTTTCGATCTTCACGCAATACATGAGCGTGAGCCATGGATATAGCACTATAGGTGGAATAGAATGGTGGTTGTGGAGAAGACAAAAAGGGAGAATATAGTCTCACATCAACTAGGTGTATCAACGGGCTATGGAGATGCCCATCAATAGATATCAATGTGAGTGAGTAAGGATTGCCATGCAACGGATGCACTAGAGCTATAAGTATATGAAAGCTCAAAAGAAACTAAGTGGGTGTGCATCCAACTCGCTTGCTCATGAAGACCTAGGGCATTTTGAGGAAGCCCATCATTGGAATATACAAGCCAAGTTCTATAATGAAAAATTCCCACCAGTATATGAAAGTGACATAATGAGAGACTCTCTATCATGAAGATCATGGTGCTACTTTGAAGCACAAGTGTGGTAAAAGGATAGTAACATTGCCCCTTCTCTCTTTTTCTCTCATTTTTTTATTTGGGCCTTTCTCTTTTTATGGCCTCTTTTTTTTCATCCGGAGTCTCATCCTGACTTGTGGGGGAATCATAGTCTCCATCAACCTTTCCTCCCTGGGACAATGCTCTAATAATGATGATCATCACACTTTTATTTACTTACAACTCATGAATTACAACTCGATTCTTAGAATAAAATATGACTCTATATGAATGCCTCCGGTGGTGTACCGGGATGTGCCATGACTCATGAGTGATATGTATGAAAGAGTTATGAACGATGGCTTTGCCATAAATACAATGTCAACTACATGATCATGCATAGCAATATGACAATGATGGAGCGTGTCATAATGAAAGGAACGGTGGAAAGTTGCATGGCAATAAATCTCGGAATGGCTATGGAAATGCCATGATAGGTAGGTATGGTGGCTGTTTTGAGGAAGGTATTTGGTGGGTGTATGATACCGGCAAAAAGTGCGCGGTATTAGAGAGGCTAGCAATGGTGGAGGGAAGGAAAGTGAGTATAATCCATGGACTCAACATTAGTCATAAATACTCATATACTTATTGCAAAAATCTAGAAGTTATCAAAGCAAAGTATTAAGCGCATGCTCCTAGGGGGATAGATTGGTAGGAAAAGACCACCGCTCGTCCCCGACCGCCACTCATAAGGAAGACAATCAATAAATAAATCATGCTCCGACTTCATCACATAACAGTTCACCATATGTGCATGCTACGGGAATCACAAACTTTAACACAAGCATTTCTCAAATTCACAACTACTCAACTAGCATGACTCTAATATCACCATCCTCATATCTCAAAACAATTATCAAGCATCAATTTCTTCTTAGTATTCAACACACTCATATGAAAGTTTTATTATTAATCTTGCATACCAAGCACGTTAGGATTTTAAGCAAATTACCATGCTATTAAGACTCTCAAAATAATCTAAGTGAAGCATGAGAGATCAATAGTTTCTATAAAACAAATCCACCACCGTGCTCTAAAAGATATAAGTGAAGCACTAGAGCAAAACTATAAAGGTCAAAAGATATAAGTGAAGCACATAGAGTATTCTATCAAATTCCAAATCATGTATGGCTCTCTCAAAAGGTGTGTACATAAAGGATGATTGTGGTAAACTAATAAGCAAAGACTCAAATCATAGAAGACGCTCCAAGCAAAACACATATCATGTGGTGAATAAAAATATAGCTCCAAGTAAAGTTACCGATAGAAGTAGACGAAAGAGGGGATGCCTTCCGGGGCATCCCCAAGCTTTGGCTTTTAGGTGTCCTTAGATTATCTTGGGGGTGCCATGGGCATCCCCAAGCTTAGGCTCTTGCCACTCCTTGTTCCATAATCCATCAAATCTTTACCCAAAACTTGAAAACTTCACAACACAAAACTTAAAGTAGAAAACTCGTGAGCTCCGTTAGCGAAAGAAAATAAAAGACCACTTCAAGGTACTGTAATGAACTCATTATTTATTTATATGGGTGTTAAACCTACTGTATTAAAACTTCTCTATGGATTATAAACTATTTTACTAGCCATAGATTCATCAAAATAAGCAAACAACACACGAAAAACAGAATCTGTCGAAAACAGAACAGTCTGTAGTAATCTGTAGCTAGCGCAAGATCTGGAACCCCGAAAATTCTAAAATAAATTGATGGACGTGAGGAATTTATCTATTAATCATCTGAAAAAAGAATTAACTAAATATCACTTTCCAAATAAAAATGACAGCAGTTCTTGTGAGCGCTAAAGTTTCTGTTTTTTTACAGCAAGTTCAACAAGACTTTCCCCAAGTCTTCCTAACGGTTCTACTTGGCACAAACACTAATTAAACACAAAAAACACAACAAAAACAGAGGCTAGATAATTATTTATTGAATAACAGGAAAGGATAAATATTGGGTTGTCTCCCAACAAGCGCTTTTCTTTAAATCCTTAAAGCTAGGCATTGTTAATTTTAATGATGCTCACATGAAAGACAAGAATTGAAGCACAAAGAGAGCATCATAAAGCAAGTGACAAACACATCTAAGTCTAACATACTTCCTATGCATAGGCATTTTATAGGCAAACAAATTGTCAACACAAGCAAAAACTAGCATATGCAAGGAAGCGGAAAGAAACAATAGCAATCTCAACATAACGAGAGGTAATTTTGTAACATGAAAATTTCTACCACCATATTTTACTCTCTCATAATAATTGCATGAGGGATCATAAGCAAATTCAACAAAATATCTATCACACAAAATATTTTCAACACTATCCATATGCATGCAAAGTTGAAACTCTTCCAAAATAGTGGGATTAACATTAAGTAAAGTCATGACCTTTCCAAACCCACTTTTAATAATATTGCAAACACTATTATCAATCTCATATTCATCATGGGGTTTAAATAAATTTTCAATATCATAAGAAGAATCACCCCAATCATGATCATTACAACAAGTAGTAGACATAGCAAAACTAGCATCCCCAAGCTTAGGGTTTTGCATATTATTAGCACAATTGACCTCAAGAGAATTTATAGTAAAATCATTGCAATCATGCTTTTTATTCAAAGATCTATCGTGAATCGCTTCATAAAGTAATTCATCACACTTTTCGGATTCATGAATTTCAAGCAAAACTTCATAAAGATAATCTAGTGCACAAAACTCACTAGCAATTGGTTCATCATAATTGGATCTCTTAAAAAGATTAGCAAGTGGATGAGGATCCATAGATCTTAGGTTCTCTGTTTAGTAATAAATAAACAACTAATCCAACCATACGAGCAAACAAGAAACGGGCAAAAAGAGGCAAATAGAGAAAGAGAGGGAGGATAGAGAGAGAGGGCGAATAAAACGGCAAGGGTGAAGTGGGGGGAGAGGAAAACAAGAGGCAAATAGCAAATAATGTAATGCAGGAGATAGGGATTGTGATGGGTACTTGGTATGTTGACTTTTGCGCAGATTCCCCAGCAATGGCGCCAGAAATTCTTCTTGCTACCTCTTGAGCACTGCCTTGGATTTCCCCGAAGAGGAAGGGATGATGCAGCAAAGTAGCATAAGTATTTCCCTTAGTTTTTGAGAACCAAGGTATCAATCCAGTAGGAGGCTACGCTCGAGTCCCTCGTACCTACACAAAAACAATAGCTCAATGCAACCAACGTGCTTAGGGGTTGTCAATCCCTTGACGTCACTTAAGAAAGTGAGATCTAATAGAGATGATAAATAATTTTTTTTGGTATTTTTGATATAGAGATGCAAAGTAAATAAAGTAAAAGCAAAGTAAAAGCAAAGCAATAATAAAGTGATGGAGATTGATATGATGAGAAAAAGACCCAGGGGCCATAGGTTTCACTAGTGGCTTCTCTCAAGAGCATAAGTATTCTACGGTGGGTGAAAAAATTACTGTTGAGCAATTGACAAAATTGAGCATAGTTATGAGAATATCTAGGTATGATCATGTATATAGGCATCACGTCCGAGACAAGTAGACCGAAATGATTCTGCATCTACTACTATTACTCCACTCATCGACCGCTATCCAGCATGCATCTAGAGTATTAAGTTAAAAACAGAGTAACGCCTTAAGCAAGATGACATGATGTAGAGGGATAGTTTCATGCAATATGATAAAAACCCCATCTTGTTATCCTCGATGGCAACGATACAATACGTGCCTTGCTGCTCCTTCTGTCACTGGGAAAGGACACCGCAAGATCGAACCCAAAGCTAAGCACTTCTCCCATGGCAAGAATAACCAATCTAGTAGGCCAAACCAAACTGATAATTCGAAGAGACTTGCAAAGATAACCAATCATACATAAAATAATTCAGAGAAGATTCAAATATTATTCATAGATAGACTTGATCATAAACCCACAATTCACCGATCTCAACAAACACACCGCAAAAAGGAGATTACATCGAATAGATCTCCACGAGAGAGGGGGAGAACATTGTATTGAGATCCAAAAAGAGAGAAGAAGCCATCTAGCTACTAGCTATGGACCCGTAGGTCTGAAGTAAACTACTCACACTTCATCGGAGGGGCTTGGATGATGATGTAGAAGCCCTCCGTGATCGATGCCTCCTCCGGCGGAGCTCCGGAACAGGCCCCAAGATGGGATCTCATGGATATAGAAAGTTGCGGTGGTGGAATTAGGTTTTGGCTCCGTCCCCAGTCGTTTGGGGGTACGTGGATATATATAGGAGGAAGAAGTACGTCGGTGGACCTTCGAGGGGCCCACGAGGCAGGGGGCGCGCCCTAGGGGGGTGCCCCTACCCTCGTGACCACCTCGTGGCTTTCTTGACGGAGGGTCCAAGTCTCCTGGATCTTATCTGATGAGAAAATCACGTTTCCAAAGGTTTCATTCCGTTTGGACTCCGTTTGATATTCCTTTTCTTCGAAACCCTAAAA
This sequence comes from Triticum urartu, assembly GCF_056163025.1. Classification (NCBI taxonomy): domain Eukaryota; kingdom Viridiplantae; phylum Streptophyta; class Magnoliopsida; order Poales; family Poaceae; genus Triticum; species Triticum urartu. The sequence goes on from NC_141877.1 coordinate 312,823,233, forward strand.
CAGGCAAAAACAACAATTTTGGGCTAGGCCTCCGGTTAATAGGTTAGTCCCAAAAATAATATAAAAGTGGATAATAAAGCCCAATAATGTCTAAAACAACAGATAATATAGCATGGAGCAATAAAAAATTATAGATACATTGGAGACGTATCAGAACGCGTGGGAGCCAACCGGCTGGGTCGGAACGGAATGTGTAGTCGTGTCATCGGGAGGGCTTGGACGGAACAAGGGATGGAAACGAGGCCTAGCGTACCGCAAAACGGAGAAAACGGCCTTGTGTTCGACCGGCCACGTTCGAAACGGGGTCCTGTTCATCGGGAGGGGTCTGGTGTACCGCAAAATGGAGGAAACAGACCTCCTATGGTCGAAACGGGGGTCCTGTTGATCAGGAGGGGTGTGGCGTACCGCAAAATGGATGAAACGGACCTCCTACGGGCGAAATGAGGGTCCTGTTCATCGGGAGGGGTGTGGCGTACCGCAAAACGGGACTCCACGGGATACTGTTCATCTCCACCGTCGACCTCCTCCAGCCTCCATGGGCTACCGTCGACCTCCTCCAGCCTCCACGGGCTCCTGTTCATCCAGCCTCCACCGCGCACTACTCCACCGGCTACTGTTCAACCACCCCTCCACGGGCACCCCTCCACCGTCTACTGTTCATCCAGCCCTCCACACCACGGGGTCCTGTTCAACCACCCCTCCACGGGCACCCCTCCACTGTCTATTGTTCATCCAGCCTTCCACACCACGGGGTCATGTTCGTCCAGAGGCAACGCCACCGCTCACTGTTCATCCACCCCCCCCGCAACGCTCACTATTCATCCAATCGATCGGCTTCAGGTAGGAGCAGTAGCGAAGGAATCGCTCGATCGGGTTCAGTTAACAGCCATCAATCGATCGCTCGGGTTCAGTAACGCGTAGCCTGCAGTGCAATCGCTCGGGTTCAGTTAGAGCCCAACGCCTTGCTCGGGTTTAGTTAGAGCCAACGCCTCGCACACACGCGCGTACATCTACGAGAGAAACGCGCATCGCTCGACCCTGACCTCCCACCGTAACCGGGAACTCCCCGAAATTTTCCTTCCCCTCGCTTCTACCACGGTTTTTTCCGTCATGGACGGCCCAAAGAATGTCATGCAGCTGCGTCTCCGGCCCGCCTAGGACGAAAAGCCCATTTTCTGTCATGATTTTTTGTCATAGAAGTAGGAGCCCACCACATCTATGATGATACCGGGTTTTGTCACAATTATCATCATAGAAGTGTCATATGTATGACAAAAAAAATTCATTCGGCCCAAAATGTCACGGATGTGTCTTTTTTTGTAGTGTATGATTATACGATATGCATCACACAATCTCAGATTCAGCTATTCAACCAACACAAAGAACTTCAAAGAGTGCCCCAAAGTTTCTACCGGAGAGTCAAGATGAAAACGTGTGCCAACCCCTGTGCATAAGTTCACGAGGTCACGAAATCCACAAGTTGATCACCAAAACATACATCAAGTAGATCACGTGATATCCCAGTGTCACCATAGATAAGCACATGCAAGACATACATCAATTGTTCTCAAATCCTTAAAGACTCAATCTGGTAAGCTAACTTCAAAGGGAAAACTCAATCCATTACAAGAGAGTAGAGGGGGAGAAACATCATAAGATCTAACTATAATAGCAAAGCTCACGATACATCAAGATCGTGCCAAATCAAGAACATGAGAGAGAGAGAGAGATCAAACACATAGCTACTGGTACATACCCTCAGCCCTGAGGGTGAACTACTCCCTCCTCGTCATGGAGAGCATCAAGATGTTGAATATGGCCACCAGAGAGGGATTCCCCCCTCCAGCAAGGTGCCGAAACGGGTCTAGATTGGTTTTCGATGGCTACGGAGGCTTGCGGCGGCGGAACTCCCGATCTAGGTTTCTTTCTGGAAGTTTGGGTATATATAAGAGGTGTTGGAGTCAGGAACAAGTTCGGGGGGTCCCCGAGGCGTCCACGAGGTAGGGGGGTGCACCCAGGGGGGTAGGGCGCGCCCCCACCCTCGTGGTGGCCTCGGGACTCTTCTGGCCCATCTCCGATACTCCGTGGGCTTCTTCTGGTCCAAAAATGATCTCCGTGAAATTTCAGGTCAATTGGACTCCGTTTGGTTTTCCTTTTCTGCGATACTCAAAAACAAGGAAAAAACAGAAACTGGCACTGGGCTCTAGGTTAATAGGTTAGTCCCAAAAATCATATAAAATAGCATATAAATGCATATAAAACATCCAAGGTTGATAATATAATAGCATGGAACAATCAAAAATTATAGATACGTTGGAGACGTATCAGAATCACATCTAACAAATGATTTGTAACAACGAAAGAGGGTCTAACCTTCTCTACACATGCCAGAAACTTCCTCCCATTGTCCATAGAATCAAACGCAACTAGCTTCACGCATGGAGATTGATGGTGACAGGGAGCAGATAGATCTTCAGCCACCCCGCTCCATTCATTGCCACTGATGGTCTTAGGGAGCTACATGAGGAAGAAACGACTCAAATCGACCTCCGGGTAAAAATCCTTCATTCCAAGTCATAGCCCGAGAGATAGAAGAGAGGCATACCCGGGTGGTGAAGGAGTAGTCGCCGGAGGAGGAATCACTGGAGATGTCTTTGAAGAAGTCCATGGCGACCCCAGTGGTAGGATGCGAGACGGTGAGAGCGAGGAAGCGGCTATAGCTTAGCAAGGAAGGAGTGAAGGATGAAACAGGGGAAATGTGACTTGTGGTCGGGGAGAAAAGGGGGTGGGGAAAGGGGGGCGGGGGTAGATATTTTGGCGGTAGGCCAAAATTTTGGAAATATGGAGGGAAACTTTGCGCGCGATGCCGCCAGACCATTCACTTTGAACGATTTTGTGCATCACAAACGATTCTTCTGCTTTACACGCATGGGATGAGTTTGATAATTCAAATTTTGGTCTCAAGGCATGGGCACATTCACTTTGAACGCGTGCGGTGCCGCCGGACCACTCACTTTGAACGATTGTGTGCATCGCAAACGATTCTTCTGCTTTACGCGCATGGGATAAGTTTGATAATTCAAATTTTGGTGGACAATTCTCCGGGTACATCATTGCATAATTTAACATCGGTTGCTAATTTGGGCACACAAAAGAGCGTACAGCAGACAGACCACACTTACTGAATCGAGCAATTTTATTAATTACACAGAGCCAGTTGATCTAAACATTGCTCTAACAGAAGACCAACATTAAAAACAAAGCCTAAGTATGGATAATTAAAAATCCGCCGCCGCACCGGCCTATGCATCACCGGTGTGAGACGAGACGTCGACGACTTGTCCTGGAGACATGCCACCGTTAGTGGACTCTGCGTCCCCCCTGCTGAAGTCGACCTTGTCCTCGTCCTCGTCCCCGACGCCGCCCTCAAGGTTGTAGTACTCGTAGTAGTGGCTGCGCCAGAGCTCGCGTTGGTACTCCGTCGCCGATTTCTCGACAGACAGACTCTTCTCTACCTCGACCTCGGCCATGTGCAACTCCTCCTCCTAGCGCTCCTCGATCTCCGCCGCCTCCTGCATCTCCAGCTCCTGCTCGGCGACCTCATGAGGAAGCAGGTGCTCCATGGCCACCGCCGCCTTTTCAGACGTGGGTTGCATGCTGGGGTGTGAGGTGGCCTGGAATATCTTGGTGTGTGCATCCTCGATCTTGCCGTGGATGGCCTCGACCTGTGCCAGGGTGACATCAGCGGCACGGACGACAGCTCGAGCGCTCTCGACGTTTGCAGCTGCCGTCATAGCAGTAGCTGCAGCCGTCTCGGCTGCTGCAGCTGCCCTATCGGCTGCCGCAGACGCCCTCTCGGTGGACGCTGCCGTGCTCAGTGTGGATGCGGCGGCACTCTCGGCGCAGGCGGCAGCGCTCGGGGGGGGGCATCATACGGGCCTTCACGAAGCGTTTCCATGGCGTAATCTTTGCAAGAAGGGGGTGCGGGAATGAGGATCGGGATTCGTGGATTCGGGGGTTGCCGACACTAGAGCAGATGAGTCGGCGAAGCTTAAGGAGGGAGACTTAAATAGACCTTGATATTTTCATTGCAAAAGGTTCCTAGAAAACAAATGTGTGTGATGTTGTAGATATTTTTTATTAGTTGTGAAAGACGAATTTGGAATAAAGTGCGAACGGATGGTGTTTTAAATGAAGGAGAAATTTCGTAGTACTAATACAACTGTCATGTCAAATTTTGTAAAATTTCAGGGGTCTTTTGACCTTCTAAGACATTTAAGTGATTTTCTAGCCATTTAATGACCGTAATTGAAATTTGAACTACATGTACATGCAACAGCTAACCATAACGGTTTGAAAACTCATATTTCGTGTACTTGTGTGCGATTTAATTCCATGTGCAGTAAATTGGAAGGAATTTTCAAACATATTGGTCTAACGGCTATGACACAATTAAGCATGGAGTGACATGACATTTTAATTCCAAAAAATAAAAAAAATCAGAAACACATGAGACCTTGGTTGTCATGCCACCAAGATGATGTGGTAAAAAATTGGCATGTTTGACCAAAGTTTGGACACACACGTCTCACAAACCGGAGCAACTCACTAGAAGGCTCGTGGTTCCGAGAGGGAACAATGCATGTTTGATGACGAGCGGGAGATAGCTTCCTCTTACGGCCTTCAATTTTTTTTCTACGTCTAACGTGCACTACTACAACTATAATGTGAAATTTTTGAAAATCCTAGGGGTCATTTGACCTTTTAAAGACATTTTAAGTGATTGTCTAGCCATTTAATGACTGTAATTCAAATTTGAACTACATCTACATGCAACGCCTAACCAAAACAGTTTGAAAAATCATATTTGTGTACTTGTGTGCGAGTTAATTCCATGTGCAGTAAACTAGAAGGAATTTTCAAACATATTTGTATCACGACATGGACACCTATGCATGGAGTGGCATGGCATTTTAATTCCAAAAAAACAGAAACACATGAAACCTTGGTTGATATAATGTCGTGCCACCAAGATGATGTGGTAAAGAAATTGGCATGTTTGGCGAAAGTTTGGACACACACCCCTCACAAACCGGAGCAACTCGCTAGAAGGTTCGTGGTTCCGAGAGGGAACAATGCATGTTTGATGACGAACGGGAGATTGCTTCCTCTTATGGCCTTCAATTTTTTCTACGTCGAACATGCACTACTACAACTGTAATGTGAAATTTTGGAAAATTCTAGGGGTCATTTGACCTTTTAAAGACATTTAAGTGATTTTCTAACCATTTAATGACCGTAATTAAAATTTGAACTACATCTACATGCAACGCCTAACCAAACGGTTTGAAAAATCATATCTGTGTACTTGTGTGCGAGTTAATTCCATTTGCAGTAAATTAGAAGGAATTTTCAAACATATTGGTCTCACGACATGGACACATGCATACGTATGCATAGAGTGACATGGCATTTTAATTCAAAAAAAATAGAAAAATGATCAGAAACACATGAAACCTCCGTTGATGTAATGTCATGCCACCAAGATGATGTGGTAAAGAAATTGGTATGTTTTACGAACGTTTGGACACACGCCCCTCACAAATCGGAGCAACTCGCTAGAAAGTTTGTGGTCCCGAGAGGGAACAATGCATGTTTGATGACGAACGGGAGATATCTTCCTCTTATGGCCTTCAAATTTTTTCCTACGTTTTGTGCAATTATCATGTGAAAATTTGGTAAATTTCAGGGGTCATTTGACCTTCTAAAGACATTTAAGTGATTTTCTAACCATTTAATAACCATAATTCAAGTTTGAACTACATCTACATGCAACGCCTAACCAACATGGTTTGAAAAATCATATTTTTGTGTACTTGTGTGCGAATTAATTCCATGTGCAGTAAATTATAAGGAAATTTCAAACATATTGGTGTGAAGGCATGGTCACATGCATGGAGTGCATACCATGGCATTTTAATTCCAAAGAAGTAAAATATGATCAGAAAAAGATGAAACCTTGCTTGATTTAATGTCATGCCACCAAGATGATGTGGTAAAAAATTGGCATGTTTGACGAAAGTTTGGACACACACCACTCGCAAACCGGAGCAACTCACTAGAAGGTTCGTGGTCCTGAGAGGGAACAATGCATGTTTGCTGACGGATGGGAGATAGCTTCCTCTTACGGCCTTTAAATTTTTTCCTCTGTTTAACGTGCACTAATACAACTGTCATGTGAAAAATTGGAAAATTTTAGGGGTCATTTGACCTTTTAAAGACATTTAAGTGATTTTCTAACCATTTAATGACCGTAATTCAAATTTGAACTACATCTACATGCAACACCTAACCAAAATGGTTTGAAAAATCATATTTTGTGTACTTGTGTGTGAGTTAAAAAATATCAGATGATGTAAATATCTGGTGTTCAAAAAAGAAAATGTAAAGATCTGGCAAGACAACCGGCCCCCACACGATTGGCAGTCTATCTCATGGCTCGAGGTTTGGTAGGTGAATGGCCGAGATCATTAATCAGACACGATTCTGCATTGGAAACCGTCAAATATTATGTTCACACCCGGATTTTGGCTATTATGTTCACACACGGATTTTGCTGTGGGAATCGTGTGTAATTCAAACTACAATACTCTTAAATTCCGGCGACCGGCGTGTGTACTGCCCCCGTCGATCTACATTCCGACCACCAATAAATACAACCTTGCTCACGTCGTCCCGCCTGCATTCTCATCTACATCCTCCCCTCGCTCGCCCTCTCTCTCTCTCTCAAATCTCTGCCATGGCGCCGCCGGTCTGTCCACGCGCCGACGAGGAGTCGCCGCCCCCCAAGGACGCTCACTCGATTAGCAGCGACGAGCACCCCTACGCGCCGCCTGACGAGGTTGCGCTGGACCCCCCAACTTTGGATTGGTTTTGGGGCCAGTACAATCTTTGTCTGTGGAAGTCGCTGCCGCCGGCTGAGAAAACCAGGGAAGTGGCATTCAAGAAGGAGATGGCGAAGGAGGAAGCTAGGTACCGGCGGCCCGTGAAGCCCGTGATGCTGCCTAGAAAAAGGAGGCAGCGGAGCTTTGGGGGCGGGTGCGTCATCGTGCCGAGGAGGTGTACGAAGATGGGTACTTCGCGAGGAAGGTCATAGGCGCTGGGTGCCTCGTCGATGTGTGGAGGTGGGCCGACAAGCTCCAGTGTGCCATCGACGAGGAGCTCCGATGGGCGCCCAATGAAATGGCAAGATCGGCCGCGCGCGTCCGCCGGCAAGAGGCAGATAGGTACGTCAAGCACTGCGAGGCAGAGGAGTCGGAGTACTGCCTCCGCACTAGGAAAACGCCACGCACCAGGGAGCTGCCGGTGAGGGGCTGCCGGAATACTGGCCCCAGGAGTGATTATTAGTTTTAGTATTGATTGTTTTCAATTTTATGCATTGTACCTAGTAGTTAAGTATCATCACGTATATGTGATGATATATATATATATATATATTTTGTGATGATCTAATGAACAATTAATATATATATATATATTATGAATTCCATTTTCTATCTGTTTTTGTATACTAATTTGAATCTAGCTGTTATCATCCACATATACAGAACGAAAAGAGTATATACACACATTGAAACAAAACATATAAGAATGGAAAACAGAGTACACACATTGAAATAGAGCAATAAACAAAGCAATACTATGATTTCTGTGAACACATAGCTATCCATGTCGAAACGACTTTTCAAAATAAAACGCGTCCATGAGACCATGACCAGAAGCCCTTGCCTAGGGTAGCTCTTGGCTCTGCCTGAACTCGTGCAGGCGTTTGTCCAAGCGGTCGACACGCTCGCGGTACATTTGGAGCGCGATCTCGAGCTCCAAGTTGGCTATTTCATCAGAGATCACCAGCTCGAGAATGCCCAGGTGGACACCTGGGCCAAGGAGGCGGTCGAGCCAACGGACCAGCACGTTGGCATCCAGCGGGCTGCAGACAAGGCGAACGGCGCGGCGGGCGTCCGGTGAAAGTACGGCGCGGCCGGCCTCTGGTGCAAGTATGGCGCTGAGGGCCTTTGCCCACTCCTGGCGGGGAATGGGGGCACTAATGGGACGTGTACCCAGCTGCGACGCTGTGTCGACGGCAGGCAAGCGCCGCTTGATCCACTCTTGTTGTGTGGCGCGCCGCGCCTCTCGCTCTGTGTCGCTCCAATGGTCTCACCGTGCGGCGAGCCGTAGCCTATCAGCACGGATGCGCCTAGCTTGCTCTGTGGTGTGCCATCGATCATGTTGTGCAGCGAGCTGTAGCCTGTCGGCGCTGACATGCCTATCTTGATCCGCGGCGCTCAAGTGCCATGCGCCAAAGGTCTGCTCAACCCTGGTGATGATGCGCATCACGGCGTCATCCATCGCGTTTTCGGGGAGTGCCTTGGCCTCGACGGGCCGTGGCGTCTACTCATTTTCCTCGTCGACGAGGTTGATGGCGGAGGCGGCGCTTTGGTGGGTTGGCATGCTTGGAAAAGGTGGATGTGCTACAGGCTGCGCTTGTCGCCTCCGTGCGTCGTGCGCCCCCTATGCGCAATATAGTAGGGTGGCGGGAAACATGTGAGGAAATGGCGGGAAACGATGGCGTGTTCATAAAATGCCATCAATTAATGGAAACTTAGCATCGAGCTAGCACAAGAAGTAGATGATGATCAGATGAACACAGACCACACTAGGGAACCCGTCGGTGATGAATTCATCAATCCCAAACGGTTGAATACTAGCAAGCGTTTGCCCACAACACACACGGCCTATTCCATCACAAATAGGTTGGATGGATCAACTGTATGGCACATATCACACATTGTAAAAAAGTAATGCGGTAGACCTTTTTTAACATGTGTTAAAAAAACAAGGACCTCGAGGTTAAATTAGCTGACGGAATGGGGCATTTCGGTCATTTGACCGAAATGACCCATCCCATCACCTAATTAACATCGACACAACTTCCCATCCAGTCACCCATCCGATGGCTGCTCCAGCCTCAATACACTTAACTTGATAGTTTTCTTACACGAGCTACTGGTGGAACAGCTAGTCCATGCTGATAGGAATGCCTCTTCACATCCTTGTGGCGTATCCGGATGACCGCCCGTCCCACAACGGCCAATAGATGTTGTGTAGACAAAGCATATCACATACGTCTTATTAGAAGCAATCGTCTGCGTTATTATCGATCTTCGCACACATTTCTGATTACAGACCTATTTGCCGTGTATCACACACATCTTGTTATATTGAACCATTTCTGTTCTCTTGCCTAACCACAAACAGTTCATCTGAGTGAACCGTATGCTGTACATCACACACACCTTGATCGGGCTGACTGTTTCTTTTGTGTTGCCTAATCACACACAGTTCATCCCAGTGAACCGTATGCTGTATATCGCACACGCCTTCATCTGGCTGCCTGTTTCTTTTGTTCCTCCTTATCACAAACAGTTAATTGAAATGAACCGTATGCCCTTCATCGCACACGCAACTAAAACCTGAACCGTGTTTGATGCATCCGTCATCACAAATATTTTATACATTTCTGACGGTTTTCATACAACACTATTTGCGATTATTGCATCGCACATAGTTTCTCGAAGGGTCTCTTATCGTAGTGACGTGTTAGGAGCATCCTGCAGTAGTGAGTGTTGATTACATCTCGTAGTTGATGCTAGTTGATTTATTTGGTGGAAGATTATATGTTAAGATCCTTGATGCTATTCAATACCCCTCTGATCTTGAACATGAATATGGTTTGTGAGTAGTTAGTTTTGTTCTTGAGGACATGTGAGGGAGTCCTGGATTAGGGGGTCATCAGCCTGCCGACCTATTCCTCATGGGCCGGAGTATTGGACTGTGTTGAAGCTAGGAGGCCAAATTATGAAGAGACCTTGTATCTGGACAAGAAGCTTTTTGGTGCCTTAGTGTGTCCTCCAAGTCAAGATAAGAAGAATCATCATGTTTATCCTTCCTTTGTAACCGATCATGTGTAACCCTAGTACCCTTGGTGTCTATATAAACTAGAGGGTTTAGTCCATAAGGGCTAGAACAACAACCATGTAACATCCCAAATTTTCAATTTGGAATGTTATACACTAGATCATCATGCATAGCATATTTTCTTGCCTTTTGATTGATCCTAGAAATTTCACGCAACTCAAGGACCCACGGAGAGAGTTGGAGATTTCGTTATTTTCATATTTGAGAGTCTTCTCAAATTTGAAAGAGGATCATTTGATTTATTTATTTCATCTTCAATTATTTTTCCAATATCAAAAAAATGAGAGAGGGAATAATATGACTTTCCCAAAGTTAGGAAAAATGAAGATCTAATGAATAAATCAAATTTTGTTTTCCGGTGTTTACTTGCATTTTATTTGGATAGGGAAAAATGCGCGTTTTCGAAAATTGCATTTAGGCCCGGAGTAAAGTTCATTTTGTTCGACTCGTTGTGAGGAGTCGGGGAAAATTTACTTTAGGTTTTTCGGAGTTCGTTTAGTTAGTTTTCTTTTTTGTTTTTCTGCGCGGAACCGTTAAAAAAAAATCTTCGCAGTGCCTTGGGCCAAGGCCCAGCCAGCAGGCCGGCCAGCCAGGCCCCAGCCCCAGCCGCGCGCGCGCCAGGCGCCAGGCGCAGGCAGCCGCCGCCTCTCGCTCTAGGCCGAGTCTCTAGGCCGGTTAGCCCCCCTCTTTCCTTGTTTCTTTTTCTTTTGCTTTCCCCCTACCCCAAGTCTCCTCTCCCCTCACCTATATAAATACCAACACCCCCCTCTCCTCACATCAAAAACCCCAAGCCCCTCTCCTCCTAAGCCGCAGCAAGCAGCAGCGCGCAGCCCCAAGCCGCCGCCTTAGCCGCACCGCCGCCCTTAGCCGCCGCCGCCGCCCTTAGCCGCCGCCGCCGCCCTTAGCCGCCGCCGCCCGCCTCCCGCCTCCCGAGGTAGCCGCGCCTCTCTTTTTCTTCCCCGGTCCGGTTTTTCCTAAAAGAATAGTTCCGTTTTCTCTCCGATTCTTTTCTTTTCTTCCGGTTTTTGTTTCGGTTTTCTTCCGAAACCCTAGATCGGTTTTCCGTTTCTTTTTCGGTTTCTTTTCCGAAAACCCTAGATCGGTTTTCGTTCTTCTTTCGGACCGTTCGTCTCAACTAACGTGATCACTGATTCTTTCCCGGTTAACGATGTCCGTTCGTTTAACCGTTCTTCATTTTCTTTCTCGCCGGTTTTATTCCGCGTTCTTTTCCACGATCGCGATCTCAGATCCGATCTTCGTTCTAGTCTTTCTTCTCGCTCGTTTATCGGAATCAGGTGATTCAAGCGCCTGGAGTTTCGTTTCGAAACCGCCGTTCCGTCTAATCAACTTAAACAAGTTTTTGCCCCGGTAAAATTTGACCTAGATTCAACTTGCTAGAACCGAGTTGTTTTCTTCCGCCGTTTGTTTTCCGTTTCTTTGTTCGGTTCGTTCTTTCCTTGCAACCGGAGTTCTTAAGTTGAACTATCTGGTTCATTCTTTTGTTCGAGTTTTACCTGTGCATTAGATGAGTACTTATTGTGTGCTTGTTGTTTGTCTGCGATAGATTACCCGGATTGCGCCGCCTGTTACTTCGAAACCCTAGGACTCGCAGATCATCAGCAAGGCAAGTAACACTTTGATCATACCTTTTCTACAACCCATGTTTTATTGCATTAGATCAATCCTCTCACATTGCATGATTAGGATCTAATTAAATTGTGGGATGGGAAGTAGATGAGGTAGTACCTATTACCTGTATTATTATGAAACCCTTGGGAGTTACTTCTACGTTTGCTTATTATGCCATGCTATGCTAGTAGACGTGGATTGGGTGAGTGATATCCATGACAGATGTGAGTACTGTTAATTAATGGTTTATCTAAGGTGGCAACTTAAACACACATCTGGGTGGATTGAGGCACCTGATGTCTATCAGGACTTGCCTGTTTTTTTTGGACCGCCACCCAGGCTCAAAGGGATCATAAGATAATTCATGCTAGAAACTTCCGTGTGCAGCCACATGCTACTATGGGCTCTGGCATAGTTGACTAAGTTGTGCGAACTCTTACGGGGTGGACTAGCAGATGTAGGGGTTGTAGGTGGTACGGTCTACCCCACATGTAAGGTGCTGGCGCTTCTGAAAGACTATGTCTCGATCATCCGTCCTCTCAAACACCATGTAGTGCGAGAAAACAAACGGAGGCGATCGAGTCATGTGGGGAAAAGTGCGCAAACCTCTGCAGAGTGTACAAACTAATCATGATTAGCCGTGTCCCCGGTTATGGACAACTTGAGTATCTAGTACTTGAATATCATGTGAATCTCATCATGTTACTTCTAATTAATGTTGTTGGGTTTTAATTGTTCGCTTAATTGGGATCGGAATGCTGTCAACCATTCTCGATGTTTCACAACCACCATGATAGTTAAATAAATTTATTCCTTTGCAGTAGGGAAAAACTGGCTTTACGCAAAACAGTAACCATAGAGCTTTCCACCAGCCATATATGCATATAGTATAGCTGTTTCATTCCATTACTCTCTATGTGTTACATTGCCAGCATATTCCATGTGCTGACCCGTTTTCGGGCTGCAACTTCTCATGTTGCAGACTTTTCAGACGACGAGTAAGGTGCTTTTAGGTCGTGGTTCTATACTCAGTGATGCCGTTGGAGTTGATGGACCCATTTATCTTCCGAGTCTTCCGCTGTTATCATTATTAGATGGCCTTAAGCCATATTTATTGTTATAAGGTCTCTTTGAGACAACGATGTAATAAGTGTGTGTTTGCCACTCTGCTATAAATCCTTCGATGTACTGTGTGGTGTCAGCATTACTGATCCAGGGATGACACCCGAGCACAGTAGACTTGATCCATTCGGGTCGGGTCGCTACAGAGATGGTATTGGAGCACACGCTGATTGTAGGACACGACCACTAAGTTAAAGCCATAGATCATCATTCTCTTCTCATTTTCTAACTCCTCATCTTTTCTACTCTTTTAGGATGACGCACGTGAAGATTAAGTACGCTCAACCGGATGAAGGCACACAATTTGGATTTCACCTGAAGGAAGTCACCAAGTACCTGAACATTGGATTACCAAGCTTCACGGGAACCTTCAACGCCACTCTGCCTGAAGAGGAGCGCTGGAAGATTCAAGCTCACGTTCCGGGAAGGACATTCGCGCCAATCACGAAGCCTATAGATAGTGTTTTCAATGCACCAACCTGGAGTCTGGGAAGGAGCATGGCGGCTCATATTACCATAGGACGCATTGGAGAAGTTTATCAAGAAGACCTCAAGGACACTATCTACCAGATTTGCGGACGCCGAGATGAACAATGGGAGTTAGTCAGCACCAAGAAGGATAGATCCATTGCATCTTTCATCCAGGAGTTAAACCAGCACATTCGACGCCACGAGAACCAGATGTGTAATGATATGATAGAGTTGAAGAATGCGAAGGCAAGGATCATCGAGCTAGAAGGAGAACTGAAGTCTACACGCAAGGACTATATGGACGAGATCGTAGCTCTAGCAAGGCACAATGGCGATCTTAAGCAGGAGATTGAAGAACTCAAGGTGAAGTTAGCCTCCAGGAAGGAAGACAAGTACGTCGCATGTCCGGACAACTACATCATCATCGACGACACCGATTCAGATCCAAGTGAACCAGACTTTGAAGACGAAGCTGGAGCAGATATCATGGAGTCTTCCACCGGTTCAAATTTCTAGATGACCACCAGATAGTAGTAGTATTCCCCCATGTAAACACAATAGTTCGAGCACTTTTGCGATAGTTAGACCGTTTGTAAGCCCTTGTTTGATTGAATGAAGTGATTTTGTGTGCATTTGCTCATGTGCATTGGGGTAGTGTTTTCCCTTTAGACCTCATTCTATTCTTAATTCTCATCTTTTCTAAACCCTCAGATGCCTCCGAGACGTGACAATGGATTCCCACCGGAGCTCACTCAGTTGATCCAGCAACAGAATCAGTTGATGCAGATGTTAGTCCAGAACCAGCAGAACAACAACAACAACCCACCACCACCACCTGTTGACCACTTAGCCCGTTTCCTTAGGCTGAATCCGCCGGTGTTTTCCAGTAGCACCGAGCCAATAGTAGCAGACGATTGGCTCCGCAAGATAGGAAGGGAGTTGACCACTGCAGGATGCACGGATGGTGAGAAAGTGAAGTTTGACGCTCACCAGCTTGACGGACCCGCGGCAGCATGGTGGGAGAATTTCACAGCCACTTACCCAGTTGACACTGTCACATGGGATCAGTTTCAGCAAGCTTTCCGCACTGCCCATGTTTTAGCAGGAGCTATGGCCATGAAGAAGCGTGAGTTCCACAACTTACGCCAAGGAGGAAGGACAGTTGGCCAGTACGTTGACGACTTCAGCAAGTTAGCACGTTATGCCCCAGATGACGTTGCTACGGATGCAGCTAAGCAGGAGAAATTCCTGGAAGGACTAAATGATGAACTAAGCATGAAGTTGATGGTAGCGAGTTTCAACAACTACCAGGAGTTGGTAGATCGTGCCATCATGATTGAAGGGAAGCAACAGCAGATTGAGAACCGTAAGAGGAAGTATGGACAGGGGAAGTATAACTCTGGAACCCAGCCGAAGCCCCGTTTTACCCCTAAACCGGGATTTCAGTTTCAGCACACCCATGGAGGAGGTAGCTCGCACAACCATAATGGCCACAAGAATGGTAATGGTAATGGAGGAAGCAACGGCCAGAACCGGACCACCCCATCGACCCCAACCAAGAGAGATCTGAGTCAAGTCACCTGTTTCAAGTGTTCCAAGACCGGACATTATGCCAATGAATGTCCTGAAGGCCAGAATGGAAATGGCAATGGAAGCTCTGGGAAGAAGCCGAACCCTTTCAATAGAGGACAGGTGAACCACATTAATGTGGAGGAGGTTGAAGATCAGCCCGATGCAGTAATAGGTAAGTTTTTGGTTAAGTCATTTACTGCACTCGTTCTTTTTGATACTGGTGCATCGCATTCATACATCTCAAGGGGATTTGTGGATAAGTATAACCTACCAACCCAAGCCCTTAGGTCACCCCTGTTAGTAACCTCGCCAGGAGCAGAGTATGTGGCAAGTTTATGGTGTGATCGGTTACCGTTAAGGATTGGTAACTATGTTTTTCCCTCAGACCTAATAGTATTGGAATCTCAAGGATTGGATGTGATATTAGGCATGGATTGGTTATCAAAGTATGAAGGGAATATTGAGTGTGCTAGTAAGTCAATTTTGCTTACCACACCAGAAGGGAGAAGGATCAAGTATGTATCCCGGCATGTACCAAAAAGGACACACGTGAATTGCCTAACAGGAGTTGTGCAGGAGGAAGTACCAGTGGTAAAGGATTTTCCTCATGTATTTCCAGAAGAGTTGCCAGGCATGCCACCGGATAGAGACATTGAGTTTTTAATTGAGCTTTTGCCAGGTACCGGCCCAATATCGAAGCGACCATACCGGATGCCAGCAAAGGATTTGGTGGAAATTAAGAATCAGATTAAGGAGTTATTGGATAAAGGTTACATTCGCCCAAGTTCTTCGCCTTGGGGGTCACCCGTACTTCTAGTGGAAAAGAAGGATGGATCATTAAGTATGGTTGTAGATTATCGGGGATTGAATGAAGTAACCATCAAGAACAAGTACCCACTGCCAATGATCAATGATCTGTTTGATCGGTTGCAAGGAGCTAAAGTGTTTTCCAAGATCGATTTGCGATCAGGGTACCATCAATTGAAGATTCGGGAGCAGGACATACCTAAGACAGCATTCACCACGAGATATGGATTGTATGAGTATACCGTTATGTCATTTGGATTGACTAATGCACCTACCTATTTCATGAACCTGATGAACAAAGTGTTTATGGAGTTTTTGGATAAGTTCGTCGTAGTGTTCATTGATGACATCCTGGTTTATTCAAAGGATGAATAGGAACATAAGGAACATTTGCGTTTGGTTTTGGAGAAACTAAGGGAACATCAGTTATACGCCAAATTTAGCAAATGTGAGTTTTGGTTGAAGGAAGTTGGATTCCTCGGACACGTTATATCCGGAGAAGGTATAGCAGTTGACCCCACAAAGGTCGAGACCGTAACCGAATGGGAAGCACCAACAACTGTTGGAGAGATCCGGAGTTTTCTTGGACTCGCAGGATACTACCGGAGATTCATTGAGAACTTTTCAAAGATTGCAAAGCCTATGACTGAATTGTTGAAGAAGGATACTAAGTTCAGATGGACTGAGGAGTGTGAGGCTAGTTTCCAGGAATTGAAGAGATGTTTGGTTACCTCACCAGTATTGATTTTGCCAGATCAGACCAAGGATTATGAGGTGTATTGCCACGCTTCACGTCGAGGACTTGGAGCAGTGCTTATGCAGGAAGGAAGAGTTGTTTCGTATGCTTCACGGCAACTGAAGCCTCATGAGTTGAATTATGCCACGCATGATTTGGAGTTAGCAGCCGTAGTGCATGCATTGAAAACGTGGAGACATTTCCTCATTGGAAATCATTGTGAGGTGTACATGGATCACAAGAGTTTGAAGTACATTTTCACTCAGAAGGAGTTGAACCTCCGACAAAGGAGATGGTTGGAGCTCATCAAGGATTATGGTATGAAATTGCATTATCATCCCGGGAAAGCTAATGTAGTAGCTGACGCATTGAGCCGTAAGAGCCATGTCAACACCCTAGTGACGGGGAAAATACCCAAGGAGTTAGCAGAAAACCTTCGTGAGCTATGTTTGGAAATAGTTCCGAGAGACTATGTAGCAGCATTGGAGATTCAGTCAACATTGATGGATAAGATCAGAGAAGCTCAGAAATCTGACAAGGAGATTGCTGCTATAAAAGAGAAATTGAGAGAAGGAAAAGCAAAGGGATTTCGTGAGGATGAGCACGATACCCTATGGTTTGAGGACCGTGTTTATGTGCCAAATGACCCGGAGATCAGGAAGTTGATTTTACAAGAGGCACATGATTCACCGTATTCGATTCACCCAGGGAATACCAAGATGTATTTGGATTTGAAGGAAACATTCTGGTGGACCGGAATGAAGAAGGATATTGCAGCATATGTAGCAGTTTGTGACGTATGTCAGAGAGTAAAGGCAGAGCATCAAAAGCCAGCAGGATTGTTACAACCATTGCCGATACCCGAATGGAAGTGGGATAAGATAGCATGGATTTTATCACAGGACTACCCAGGACGAAAGCAGGCTATGACTCGATATGGGTAGTAGTTGATCGTTTGACAAAGGTAGCACATTTCATTCCAGTTAAGACCACTTACACCAGTGCTAAGTTGGCAAAGATATACATGACTAGGATCATTTGTTTGCATGGAGTTTCGAGGAGTATCGTATCAGATAGAGGAACCCAGTTTACCTCAAAGTTTTGGAATCAGTTGCATGAAACTTTAGGAACCAGACTAGAGTTCAGCACAGCTTTTCATCCGCAGACGGATGGGCAGACTGAGAGAGTCAATCAGATTTTGGAACATATGCTGAGAGCTTGTGCACTAGATTATGGATCTAGCTGGGACGATAACTTGCCGTATGCGGAGTTTTCTTATAACAACAGTTACCAAACCAGTTTGAAGATGGCACCTTTCGAAGCTTTATACGGAAGGAGGTGCAGGACACCGTTGTCATGGGACGAAGTTGGAGACCGTCAGTTCTTTGGACCAGATTTGATTAAGGAGTCTGAACGGAAAGTTAAGTTGATTCGCGATAGGCTAAAGGTAGCCCAGTCCAGCCAGAAGAGCTACGCAGATTCAAAACGCAAGGAGACAGTTTACAAAACTGGAGATAGAGTTTATCTCCGAGTATCCCCACTTCAAGGAGTTAAGCGCTTTGGAGTTAAGGGAAAGTTAGCACCGCGTTTCGTTGGACCGTATAAGATCTTGCAGCGAATGGGAGAAGTCGCTTATAAGTTGGAATTACCAGAGGGACTGTCAGGAGTTCATGATGTATTCCATGTTTCTCAGCTGAAGAAATGTCATGCCGAGATGGCGGAAGTACCGCTAAGAGATACCGTGCCACTCGAAGCGATTCAGTTAAAGGACGACTTAACGTATGAGGAGAAGCCAGTCAAGATTCTCGATTATGCCAGCAGAGTTACCCGCAGCAAGCTTATCAAGTTTTGCAAAGTCCAGTGGAACCACCACTCAGAGGATGAAGCCACCTGGGAAAGAGAAGAAGATTTGCTCAAGGACCACCCTCACCTATTTTCTAGCCAACCCGAATCTCGAGGGCGAGATTCATCTTAAGGGGGGTAGGTTTGTAACATCCCAAATTTTCAATTTGGAATGTTATACACTAGATCATCATGCATAGCATATTTTCTTGCCTTTTGGTTGATCCTAGAAATTTCACGCAACTCAAGGACCCACGGAGAGAGTTGGAGATTTCGTTATTTTCATATTTGAGAGTCTTCTCAAATTTGAAAGAGGATCATTTGATTTATTTATTTCATCTTCAATTATTTTTCCAATATCAAAAAAATGAGAGAGGGAATAATATGACTTTCCCAAAGTTAGGAAAAATGAAGATCTAATGAATAAATCAAATTTTGTTTTCCGGTGTTTACTTGCATTTTATTTGGATAGGGAAAAATGCGCGTTTTCGAAAATTGCATTTAGGCCCGGAGTAAAGTTCATTTTGTTCGACTCGTTGTGAGGAGTCGGGGAAAATTTACTTTAGGTTTTTCGGAGTTCGTTTAGTTAGTTTTCTTTTTTGTTTTTCTGCGCGGAACCGTTAAAAAAAAATCTTCGCAGTGCCTTGGGCCAAGGCCCAGCCAGCAGGCCGGCCAGCCAGGCCCCAGCCCCAGCCGCGCGCGCGCCAGGCGCCAGGCGCAGGCAGCCGCCGCCTCTCGCTCTAGGCCGAGTCTCTAGGCCGGTTAGCCCCCCTCTTTCCTTGTTTCTTTTTCTTTTGCTTTCCCCCTACCCCAAGTCTCCTCTCCCCTCACCTATATAAATACCAACACCCCCCTCTCCTCACATCAAAAACCCCAAGCCCCTCTCCTCCTAAGCCGCAGTAAGCAGCAGCGTGCAGCCCCAAGCCGCCGCCTTAGCCGCGCCGCCGCCCTTAGCCGCCGCCGCCCTTAGCCGCCGCCGCCCGGAGCCCGCCTCCCGAGGTAGCCGCGCCTCTCTTTTTCTTCCCCGGTCCGGTTTTTCCTAAAAGAACCGTTCCGTTTTCTCTCCGATTCTTTTCTTTTCTTCCGGTTTTTGTTTCGGTTTTCTTCCGAAACCCTAGATCGGTTTTCCGTTTCTTTTTCGGTTTCTTTTCCGAAAACCCTAGATCGGTTTTCGTTCTTCTTTCGGACCGTTCGTCTCAACGAACGTGATCACCGATTCTTTCCCGGTTAACGACGTCCGTTCGTTTAACCGTTCTTCGTTTTCTTTCTCGTCGGTTTTATTCCGCGTTCTTTTCCGCGATCGCGATCTCAGATCCGATCTTCGTTCTAGTCTTTCTTCTCGCTCGTTTATCGGAATCAGGTGATTCAAGCGCCTGGAGTTTCGTTTCGAAACCGCCCTTCCGTCTAATCAACTTAAACAAGTTTTTGCCCCGGTAAAATTTGACCTAGATTCAACTTGCTAGAACCGAGTTGTTTTCTTCCGCCGTTTGTTTTCCGTTTCTTTGTTCGGTTCGTTCTTTCCTTGCAACCGGAGTTCTTAAGTTGAACTATCTGGTTCATTCTTTTGTTCGAGTTTTACTTGTGCATTATATGAGTACTTATTGTGTGCTTGTTGTTTGTCTGCGATAGATTACCCGGATTGCGCCGCCTGTTACTTCGAAACCCTAGGACTCGCGGATCATCAGCAAGGCAAGTAACACTTTGATCATACCCTTTCTACAACCCATGTTTTATTGCATTAGATCAATCCTCTCACATTGCATGATTAGGATCTAATTAAATTGTGGGATGGGAAGTAGATGAGGTAGTACCTATTACCTGTATTATTATGAAACCCTTGGGAGTTACTTCTACGTTTGCTTATTATGCCATGCTATGCTAGTAGACGTGGATTGGGTGAGTGATATCCATGACAGATGTGAGTATTGTTAATTAATGGTTTATCTAAGGTGGCAACTTAAACACACATCTGGGTGGATTGAGGCACCTGATGTCTATCAGGACTTGCCTGTTTTTTTTGGACCGCCACCCAGGCTCAAAGGGATCATAAGATAATTCATGCTAGAAACTTCCGTGTGCAGCCACATGCTACTATGGGCTCTGGCATAGTTGACTAAGTTGTGCGAACTCTTACGGGGTGGACTAGCAGATGTAGGGGTTGTAGGTGGTACGGTCTACCCCACATGTAAGGTGCTAGCGCTTCTGAAAGACTATGTCTCGATCATCCGTCCTCTCAAACACCATGTAGTGCGAGAAAACAAACGGAGGCGATCGAGTCATGTGGGGAAAAGTGCGCAAACCTCTGCAGAGTGTACAAACTAATCATGATTAGCCGTGTCCCTGGTTATGGACAACTTGAGTATCTAGTACTTGAATATCATGTGAATCTCATCATGTTACTTCTAATTAATGTTGTTGGGTTTTAATTGTTCACTTAATTGGGATCGGAATGCTGTCAACCATTCTCGATGTTTCACAACCACCATGATAGTTAAATAAATTTATTCCTTTGCAGCAGGGAAAAACTGGCTTTACGCAAAACAGTAACCATAGAGCTTTCCACCAGCCATATATGCATATAGTATAGCTGTTTCATTCCATTACTCTCTATGTGTTACATTGCCAGCATATTCCATGTGCTGACCCGTTTTTGGGCTGCAACTTCTCATGTTGCAGACTTTTCAGACGACGAGTAAGGTGCTTTTAGGTCGTGGTTCTATACTCAGTGATGCCATTGGAGTTGATGGACCCATTTATCTTCCGAGTCTTCCGCTGTTATCATTATTAGATGGCCTTAAGCCATATTTATTGTTATAAGTTCTCTTTGAGACAACGATGTAATAAGTGTGTGATTGCCACTCTGCTATAAATCCTTCGATGTACTGTGTGGTGTCAGCATTACTGATCCAGGGATGACACCCGAGCACAGTAGACTTGATCCATTCGGGTCGGGTCGCTACAAACCATTATCCTACTAGTTTAGGGTTTAGTTCATCTGATCTCGTGGTAGATCGACTCTGTAATCCTCATATACAAAAGCAATATAATCAATCAGGACGTAGGGTTTTACCTCTCCGAGAGGGCCCAAACCTGGGTCAGCATCACGTCCCTAGTCCCTTGTTCCCCATTGATCCAAGATCCACAGCTTGGGACCCTTTACCTGAGATCCGCCGGTTTTGACACCGACATTGGTGCTTTTATTTAGAGTTCCGCGGTTGGATTGCTGAAGGATTGATGGCTCTCCTGATCATTGATGACCCACAAGTATAGGGGATCTATCGTAGCCTTTTCGATAAGTAAGAGTGTCGAACCCAACGAGGAGCAGAAGGAAATGATAAGCGGTTTTCAGCAAGGTATTCTCTGCAAGCACTGAAATTATCGGTAACAAATAGTTTTGTGATAAGGTAATTTGTAATGAGTAGCAAGTAATAAAAGTAAATAAGGTGCATCAAGATGGCCCAATCCTTTTTGTAGCAAAGGACAAGTGTCGGGGAATTACAAGCATAATGCCCGGGCCCTTGGGGGCTACACTGGTTGAAAATTTTATGAGCATAAGGCAATTACAAGTCCCAGGTTGCTGCAAGACAACCCGGCACTTGGGGGCTACAGGTGATATGGATATAAGAAGAAATACTTTCGAATTCTCAGTTTTGAGCAAATCAGAGTGACCCGGCGTCACCAATCATTATGACCCGGCGTCGGCAACAATTATGACTCGATGCCATCTATATTTACAAACTGGTAATTTTGGTAATATTAAACCGGCAAGTTCTACATCTTTAAGCCGGCTGAATATCAGTTGAATATTTCAAGACCAATATTTTTGTCAAATCAGAGCATTGAAGGCCGACTCAAATGGATTATTTCTTATAATATTTCTCTACAAGAGCTAATGTCAGCAAATTGCTTATGAAGCTGGCCTATTGACCTGGATTTTTTGAGAAGAAGTGCCTGGATTTTTGCATTGGCAAGGTTTGGACATATCTGTTAAAAGAGATTTGCTATAAGATCTTAGAGTACGCATCCAGGAGGAAATGACAAGGACATAAAGATGATCAGGTGCCGGTTCAGGAAAATATTTTACCCGAAGCACAACCTATCAAGTTTGTTCTTGTGTTTATTTTACAGGATCAGTTTAACATGGATAAATCCAAATTAAACTGGGGGCTAATGTTGGGGATATACCCCGCGGTATGCCCCGGCTGGAAGTATGACCCGGGCGGGCTTGGCGTTTTCATTGGTAACCCGCCGGAGTGGCGACTCACGAACCTGGCGACTCACGGATGGCCCTAACGACGGGTCAGATAGAAGACAAGGCCCAACGCCCAGAAGGCTGGCTCATGTTATGATGGGCCGGCTTAAGAGGAAAGGGATGATGAATATTTCCTTTACGAGGAAGCAAGACCCGGACTTGTATTCAACTTGTAAGAAAAGATAGACTAGTCCTAGTCCTACTAGGACTCCACATGTAACCCGCCCCTTCAACATATATAAGGAGGGTCAGGGCTCCCCAAGAGGGACAAGCAAGAAACAATCTCTAGGGCTAGACACAAAGGGGGAGCCGGCTTATGCGGCGACTCTCTCATGAGCATAATGAGATCTAGCCACAAACAGCATGTAGGGCTATTACCGGACGATATTTCCCGAGGCCCGAAGCTGTCTAAATCCTTGTCTTGCATTGCGTCTCTCGATTCCGCTCAACCCCTCTCAAGCTACTACAATGATGCGTTACCTCACGACTAAGTCCTCACACCAGGACATCCGCCGTGACGTTTCCACGACAACAAGCCTGGACAAACTCTTATATAGAGAAAAGCGCTCCTGAGGACGCATGGGAATTATCATAAGCTAGTTTTCATCACGATCATATGATTCACGTTCGGTACTTTGATAATTTGATATGTGGGTGGACCAGTGCTTGGGTACTGTCCTTACTTGGACAAGCACCCCACTTATGATTAACCCCTATTGCAAGCATCCACAACTACAACAGAAGTATTAAGGTAAACCTAACCATAGCATGAAACATATGGATCCAAATCAACCCCTTACAAAGCAAGGCATAAACTAGGGTTTAAGCTTCTGTCATTCTAGCAACCCATCATCTACTTATTACTTCCCAATGCCTCCCTCTAGGCCCAAACAATGGTGAAGTGTCATGTAGTCGACGTTCACATGACACCACTAGAGGGGAGACAACATACATCTCATCAAAATATTGAACGAATACCAAATTCACATGACTACTAATAGCAAGACTTCTCCCATGTCCTCAGGAACAAACGTAACTACTCACAAAGCATATTCATGTTCATAATCAGAGGGGTATTAATATGCATAATGGATCTGAACATATAATCTTCCACCAAGTAAACCAACTAGCATCAACTACAAGGAGTAATCAACACTACTAGCAACCCACAGGTACCAATCTGAGGTTTGGATACAAAGATTGGATACAAGAGATGAACTAGGGTTTGAGATGAGATGGTGCTGGTGAAGATGTTGATGGAGATTGACCCCCTCCCAATAAGAGGATCGTTGGTGATGACGATGGTGATGATTTCCCCCTCCCGAAGGGAAGTGTCCCCGGCAGAACAGCTCTGCCGGAGCCCTAGATTGGTTCCGCCAAGGTTCCGCCTCGTGGCGGCGGAGTCTCGTCCCGAAAGCTTGCTTATGATTTTTTTTCTCGATGAAAGACTCCATATAGCAGAAGATGGGCATCGGAGGGCCACCAGGGGGGCCATGAGGTAGGGGGCGCACCCAGGGGGGTAGGGCGCGCCGCCACCCTCGTGGCTAGTGGGTGGCCCCCTCTGGTACTTCTTGCGCTCAATATTTTTTATATATTATGGAAATAACTTCCGTGAAGTTTCAGGACTTTTGGAGCTGTGCAGAATAGGTCTCTAATATTTGCTCCTTTTCCAACCCAGAATTCCAGCTGCCGGCATTCTCCCTCTTTATGTAAACCTTGTAAAATAAGAGAGAATAGGCATAATTATTGTGACATAATGTGTAATAACAGCCCATAATGCAATAAATATCGATATAAAAGCATGGTGCAAAATGGACGTATCAACTCCCCCAAGCTTAGACCTCGCTTGTCCTCAAGCGAAAGCCGAAATCGAAAAATATGTCCACATGTTTAGAGATAGAGGTGTCGATAAAAATAAAATACGGACATGAGGGCATCATGATCATTCTTAGAACAACAACATATATATTGTCATATGATCTCTTATTCTAAAGTAACAATTCAATCACAATTTCAAGTATGAATCATAAACTTCATTGAGAACCAACAAACTCTAATCTCAGTCATTGAGGCAATTGCAATTTATCATAACATAGGAAAGATTCAATATAAGAGCTTTTCAGCAAGTCCACATACTCAACCATCTTTTAGTCTTTCACAATTGCTAACACTCACGCAATATTTATGGGTGTGAAGTTTTAATCGGACACAGAGAAAGACATGGGCTTATAGTTTTGCCTCCCAACGTTTTACCTCAAGGGTAATGTCAACAATAATAGTTCATGAAGACTCACATCCAATTAGCTATATATTTAGAGAGCAATTTTTATTGCTTGCACCGATGACAACTTACTTGAAGGATCTTACTCAATCCATAGGTAGATATGGTGGACTCTCATGGCAAAACTGGCTTAAGGGTGTTTGGAAGCACAAGTAGTATCTCTACTTGGTGCAAAGAAATTGGCTAGCATTAGAGGGAAAGACAAGCTCAACATCTTGGATGATCCATTGCAATATAATTTATCTCAGATGTAAGAAAACATAACCCATTAAGTTGTCTTCCTTGTCCAACGTCAACTCTTAGCATGTCATACTTTAATGAGTTCTCACAATCATAAAAGATGTCCAAGATAGTATATTTATATGTGAACCTCTCTTTCTTTATTACTTCCTATTCATTGCAACGATGACCAAAACTATGTTTGTCAACTCTCAACAACTTTTAATCATCATACTCTTTATATGTGAAGTCATTACTCTCCATAAGATCTGTATGATCTCTTTATTTCTTTTTATTTCTTCTCTTTTATTTTATTTAATTCCTCAAGATCATAGCAAAATAATCAAGCCCTTGACTCAACACTAATATTTATTATATAGCTCATGGACTCAATTACATAGAGGGATCATAAAGCAAAACTCACAACTAGATCATACTAAAACTTTATTCTACTAGATCAAGATATTATCAAAAGGATAAAACTAAGAAAAACGGTAAAGATAAAAGTTGTGATGGTGATACGATACCGGGGCACTCCCCCAAGCTTGGCAGTTGCCCAGGGGAGTGCCCATACCCATGTGTTTGTATCTCCTTCTTTGTCGGTGAAGAGGGTGTTCGTGATGATGGATAGTCGCACATCGAGCGTAGGAGGTCCTCCAACTTGCGGATAATGCCCTTGAGTGAGATGATATGCTCCTTCGACAAAATATTTTCACGTGTGAGATACTTGTTTTTTATACGAGCTAACTCAATCATCTTGAAAGCTTCGATCTCAGTTGGGGTAAGAAGATTGTGATCAAGTTGAAGGATGTCTTCTGCTGCCGGAACTTGGTCCTACGTGGCCTTCTTGATCCCTTCATCTTTGTTGATCTCCATAGGTTCTTCCCTCTTCAGTTCTATCTTCATTAGAGAAGCATCGTTGTCACCATTGTTGGAGGATGGGGACGACATGATGCCTGGTCTTGACAACCCTGACAGAAAACAGCTCGAAACAAGAACAGAGGATATTTGCGTGATACGATGGTCAAAACCTTCGGGAGATTATATAATGAATTTTTACCGACCAAAAGAAGTATCGTGCAAGAAAACGGAGTCCGGAGAGCACACGAGGTGCCCACGAGGCAGGGGCGTGCCCTCCACCCTCGTGGAAGCCTCGTGTCCTTTCCGGTCTGCTTCTTATTTTCCTATTTTTCTAAATATTCCAAAACAGAGAAAAATTGCCATTAGAACTGTTTTGGAGTCGGTTTACTTACCGTACCACATACCTATTCCTTTTCGGAGTCTGAAACGTTCTGGAAAGTGTCCCTTATGTATTCCTCCAGGGTTACGGTTTCAATGATATTAGTTTCAACATTTATAGGATTACCTGAGATATAATGTTTGATTCTTTGACCGTTCACCGCCCTCGGATTTGTGCCTTCGAAGTTGTTGATTTTTATGGCACAGGAACGATAGACCTCCTCGATAATGTAAGGACCTTCCCATTTAGAGAGAATTTTTCCTGCAAAAAATCTTAAACGAGAGTTGTATAACAATACATAATCACCTACATTGAACTCACGCTTTTGTATCCTTTTATCATGCCATCTTTTAACTTTTTTCTTTAAACAGCTTGGCATTCTCATAGGCTTGGGTTCTCCATTCATCCAGTGAACTAATGTCAAATAACCTCTTCTCACCGGCAAGTTTAGAATCATAATTGAGCTCTTTAATAGCCCAATATGCCTTATGTTCTAGTTCGAGAGGTAAGTGACATGCTTTACCATAAACCATTTTATACGGAGACATACCCATAGGATTTTTATATGCAGTTCTATAGGCCCATAATGCATCATCAAGTTTCTTGGACCAGTTCTTTCTAGATCTATTAACAGTCTTTTGCAAAATTAATTTGAGCTCTCTGTTACTCAATTCTACTTGACCACTAGACTGTGGGTGATAAGGAGATGCAATTCTATGATTAACATCATACTTAGCAAGCATTTTACGAAAGGCACCATGAATAAAATGTGAACCACCATCAGTCATTAAATATCTAGGGACTCCAAACTTCAGGAAAATAACTTCTTTAAGCATCTTAATAGAGATGTTATGATCAACACTACTAGTTGGAATATCTTCTACCCACTTAGTAACGTAATCAACAGCTACTAAAATATGTGTATACCCGTTAGAGGAAGGAAAAGGTCCCATATAATCAGTGGCCCAAACATCAAATGGTTCAATAACAAGTGAATAATTCATAGGCATTTCTTGACATCTACTAATATTACCAATTCTCTGACATTCATCACAAGACAAGACAAACTTACGGGCATCCTTGAAGAGAGTAGGCCAATAAAAACCGGATTGCAATACCTTATGTGCAGTTCAATCTCCAGCATGGTGTCCTCCATAAGCCTCGGAGTGACTGTCGGTGTCAAAACCGGCGGATCTCGGGTAGGGGGTCCCGAACTGTGCGTCTAAGGCGGATGGTAACAGGAGGCAGGGGACACGATGTTTACCCAGGTTCGGGCCCTCTTGATGGAGGTAATACCCTACGTCCTGCTTGATTGATCTTGATGATATGAGTATTACAAGAGTTGATCTACCATGAGATCGTAAAGGCTAAACCCTAGAAGCTAGCCTATGGTATGATTGTTGTTGTCCTACGGACTAAACCCTCCGGTTTATATAGACACCAGAGGGGGCTAGGGTTACACAAAGTCGGTTACAAGGGAGGAGATCTTCATATCCGTATTGCCAAGCTTGCCTTACACGCCAAGGAAAGTCCCATCCGGACACGGGACAAAGTCTTCAATCTTGTATCTTCATAGTCCAATAGTCCGGCCAAAGGATATAGTCCGGCTGTCCGGAGACCCCCTAATCCAGGACTCCCTCAGTAGCCCCTGAACCAGGCTTCAATGACGATGAGTCCGGCGCGCAGATTTGTCTTCGACATTGCAAGGCGGGTTCTTCTTCCGAATACTCCATAGAAGATTTTGAACACAAGAATAGTGTCCGGCTCTGCAAATTAAGTTCCACATACCACCGTAGAGAGAATAATATTTCCACAAATCTAATCTGCTGACACGTTTAGCAACATGACATTATGCCATGGCCCAGTCTTTATTCGAACCGTTTTCTCAACCAGCACTGCACATATTGCGAGGCGATTTTCTTGACACGTCTTGTCAAAGCAGAGATCGTGTCCTCCTTATTATGGGATTCTTATCAATACGGACGTGGGTAACCCAATCGTGCCCATTGGTATGACTCCTCGATTTTAGGCAAGTCCCAAACGGCCACGAGGAGGACGCTTGATATTCACCCTCTTTATAAAGAGGCCAAGGCTTGTCCTTTCCCCCTCTCGTGCTCAATCGAATCCTTCCCCCGCCTCGAGTTCCAACACCCAAGGCTCAACTCAGGCACTTCGGACCTTCAACCATGTCCGGATCCAACCTCCAAGGCCGGTGACAGAGGAAGACATCACGAAGCTAAGAGAGGCCAGGTATTTGACCCTCGAAATCTCGCACAGGCTCCCTGCTCGAGGGCAGGTCATTCCCACTCCCGAACCCGGCGAGAGCGTTGTATTCATATCTCATTTCCTCCGAGGGATAGGCCTCACTCTGGATCCCTTTGTTAGGGGGCTCATGTTCTATTATGGGCTGGATTTCCATGACCTGGCCCGGATTCCCTCCTTCACATCTCGTCGTTCATCGTCGTGTGTGAGGCCTTCCTCCGCATTACCCCGCACTTCGGCCTGTGGCTCAAGACTTTCAATGTGAAGCCGAAGATGATCGAGGGGCGACACGCAGAGTGCGGAGGTGCCATGATAAGCAAAAGTGTTGATGTTCCATGGCCAGAGGGTTCCTTCCCGGAGGTGTCTGGTTTATGGCAACGGGAGTGGTTTTATATCACAGCTCTCCGAAGTGCCAAGTGGGTAGCCTCCCCTGCCTTTCGCTCGGGCCCCCCACCACAACTAACGTCATGGATCAGCAAGAGGCTGAACTGGGGGCCAGTAAATGATGTGCCAATATTGCAGAGTCGCATCCGAGATCTCCTCGAGAGAGATGTCAGCCTGTTCACAGTAATGCAAGTCATGCTAGTTCGTCGAGTCCTGCCTTGCAAACGTCGACCCCTCTGTATATGGGAATTCAACCCGGAAGGACCGCGAACTATTCAGCACTTCTTCGGCATGACGCTCGAAGAGATGTACAAATTGTTCTTCGGACCACAAATAAAGTGTCCGGACATCACCGAGGATGCGGGTCTGAGCTGTAATCGCCCAGATACCCAGGTAAGTAATCTCGTGGACGAACATGCTGTCTTTTTATTTATCATAACATCATTCTGAAAAGTCGCTCCTTGACCATGACTGGGTAACAAAGGCGAAGATGATCAGGTGTTCAGCCCCCCTTCCCGAAGGCTCAGCAAATCCAGTACTAGCCAGAATGCTCGAGCCGGCGCCTTATTAGGTGCCCTCAGGGGAAGATAAAGGGGGGGAGTAAAGAGGCTGAGAGCCAGCCTCACTCATTATTCATCCAAACCGGGGGAATTAGCACCTCCGCAAAGGAGGATAACTAGGGAGAAGAATCTGAAATTCCCTCTCCCCAAGGAAGGAAGAGGACCACCTCTGAAGACCCGGAAACAAAGGTTTCCAAACGGGGGAAGAAATCTTCGCCAGAGGGTCCTGCCTCGGAGGGTACTCTTGCCGCACAGTGCCCGCAAGGGGATCAGCCCTCTACCGAGCTGTAAGTAAACAAAAAGTACTTAATAGTAAAATTATCCTACATTACTTCTGAAGACAATAACCAAAGCATATGTCTTGTAGTTCGGGTCGTAGCCCTTCTCGACAGAGTTCGTCTTCGGGGGATGTTGGGGATATTACTACTGGGCGTAAACCAGCCTATCTGGGCCGGGTTACCTTCATCAGTAGTTAATTATGTCAAAGCCCAAGAAGGCAGACGAGAGCTCAAGGCCCATGGTCGGTTCAAGGCCTGTAGCCGTAAACCGGCGTTGGTATTTAACTTGTATTATAAGTTAGGAATAAGTAGAGACCAAACCGGACACATCTATGAGCCGGTATTGGGACTCTGTGAACCGACAGGCGTCACCTATGTATATAAGGGGACGACCCGGCGGCGGTTCAAGGACAACAGACAACAACTCGAGACTTAGGCGAAGCTTGTTTGCTCCCTAGTCATCGAAACCCCATCAATTCCATCACAACTAGACGTAGGCTTTTACCTTCATCGAAGGGGCCGAACTAGTATAAACTCTCTTGCGTCCCTGTGTCCGCTTTAACCCCTTCAAGCTAACCCGTCGCGATGGCTCCACGACTAAGTCCTTTCTCTAGGACATCTGCCGTGACAAAACCACGACAGTTGGCGCCTACCGTGGGGCTATCACACGATGGTTTCAAGTTCTTGGAGGGCCGCTTTGAAGGACTCAAGGGCTACGCTATGGGCCGGATGACTAAGAGTCGTCACGACAAGCTCTACATCGACGATGCAGGCTGGGGCCCTGAGGCCGGCTCAGTTGAGTACGGGTACTGGGTCCCCTTTGGTGGCATACACGTTTTCATTGGCAAGATCGGTGAACCAGGCCCTGAGCCGGACATCTGCACCGACATCGTCGAAACGGCTCAGCGTGCGCGGTCCGCCCGGGTTAAACCGGTCGTGAAGCGTGCCTTCGTGGGAGTCATCCATGGGGGAAGTTACGAGGATGGATCAGAATCTCGCGGCGAGACCGTCATTTATTCCAGCGACGAGTCATCAACCGGAGAAACCGAATCTCTATATCAGCTACAAGATGGCTGGATTGGGGGCTGTTCCGATGGCGACAGTATTCCGGACCCCTCTGATCTACCCAACCGAGTTGGAATATTCATGGCCGGCACACAAGCAACGCTTCATTCTTCGACCGCTGCGCCAATAACCTCCGGTTCAGCAGCGGCGACAGCTGTCGGGGCAGGAAGCTCTGCACGCCCGCCGGCTCAAGTTCTATCAGATCTATTTGATGCATTGGCTGCGCTTATGGCAGAAGCTAATCCGGCGGATCAGGAAGTCCACAACGCGGAGATTTCGAAGGTGAAGGAACAGATCACCCAGGCCAAGGCGGACCTGGCAGCTGAGAGTGCCAGGATGACCACGGAGCGGGCCGCTTTAGACGCACAAGCCTACAGGCTCATGTTGGACCAGAACGCGTCGCATGAAGTCATGAAGAGGAAGTACCGATCCCGTTTGCCTTCGGTTTTCGAGGCCAGAGACCTTTTCAACACCCCAGGAGCAGGAACCAGTAATCCGCTGGGGGAAAACCAGCCGGAAGCTCCGGGGACCGGTGCGCCAGTTCAGCCCCGTCCGATGAATCCGCTTCGTCAAAACACTGTTATACCTCAGGCTGTTTCAACACCTCCGGGTCACTATTCCAACCCAATGGACAATCTTGTTGCCGCTGCAGCACGGCTGGAGGCCATTCCAATTGAAGGTGACTCGCCGCAGGCGGTAGAGACACGACGGGTCAAAGAGCTTCTTAGGACAGCTTTGGACCAACAGGAAGCATACTCATACAGCCGCGACCGGATCCACTCGACCCCTCGCCCAAGTCGGAGCTATAGCATGTGTATGGATGAACCGGCAGTGTCAAGCAATGAACGACGTGGAGCACCCCGCGGCAACAATCCGGCGGGTGGTGCTGATAACGCTCAGGAGGTGGTGGACCGGGCCCGAGCACGCAGGGAGGCCGAGTTAGCCGCGCAGTATCAGTCTCGGCAGCTTATGCCAGTTCGTCCAACTATCTCGGTCGAACCCGGTGTTACTTCTAGTTCTTTGGGGGTGCCTTGCCTTGTCCCCGCTTTACGCAATGTGCGCCTGCCCAAGGATTTCAAGGGCCTGCGCAAGGTACCAAATTACACGGCGGATCAACCCCCAGAGACATGGGTGGAGAGCTATGAGATGGCCATGGAGATGTTTGATGTGGATGATGCGGCATGTGCGAAGTACTTCACCATGATGCTTGAAGGAACGGCCCGCACTTGGTTAAAAAGCTTACCGGCCAACTCTATCAGTTCGTGGGCCCAATTACGGGCCCAGTTTATCAGTAATTTCAAGGATACATGTAAGCAGCCTATGTCGATAGTGGACTTAGCTGCCTGTGTCCAGGAGGAAGGAGAATCGACGACTCATTGGGTGCGCCGGGTCTCACAAGTGTTGCATTCATCAGACCGCATCAACGCTGACACCGTAGTCTTAACCCTAGAAGGCAACTACCGGTTTGGGCCCCTAAAGCTGAAGTTGGGACGGATGAAGCGCCATTGCACTGACATGGGGACCCTCATGGCCGCTTTGGTAAAGTATGCTGATTCTGATAGTACCAAGGATCCCAAATCTGATGATGACAAGGCGGGGAAGGGAAAGAGGAACAACAACTCCAAAGGTCAGCAGCATCACTTGGCAGGCAATGGTGGCGGAGGCAAGCGTAAAGCGGATGGTAACATGGACTTTGTGGCTAATACCAACACGCAGGACAAGGGCCAGCGACGTAAGGGTAAACCGCCAAATCGCAGTGGGGCACCCAACCCTAACCCGGACCGCCTAAATTATCTACTGAGCCAGCCCTGTCCAAGACATGGGACAAAGGAGGTGCCAGCAAACCACCTTTGGAAGGATTGCTTTATTATGCAGGAGTTCAAGAATTCTAATGCTTTCCAGTATGATCACGGCTCCGGTGGTGGCTCAGGATCCGGGCCAGGTTACGGTGGAGGAAATTCCGGTTCAGGGTTTAACGGTAATCCGGGCGGACATAATAATCAAAATAATCAGAACAACCAGGGTGGTTATAACCAACAGCAGCAACAGTCAGGTTACCAGAGCAACCCAAAGCAGTTGAATAATGGGCAGTACCATGTCTTCACCACTAGCTTGGACAAGCGAGACCGGAAGGTTCAGAGGCGGGCAGTCAACTCTGTTGAACCGGCCGTGCCCCGTTATCTACGCAGGTCTGAACAGCCAATCATATGGAGCAGAGAGGATCACCCTCCCCAGGTTGATAATCCAGGTCAGTTGGCTCTGGTGGTGGCGCCTCAGGTGGGAGGTTACAAGTTCACCAAAGTGCTTATGGATGGAGGGAGCAGCATTAATATCTTGTACTATGAGACCTTCCATTGTATGGGACTAACAGATAAAAATCTCAACCGTCTAATATGGTGTTCCACGGTGTGGTACCTGGCAAGTCGGCATATCCTGTTGGTAAGATAGCTCT
The DNA here is from genome assembly GCF_056163025.1 of Triticum urartu. Classification (NCBI taxonomy): domain Eukaryota; kingdom Viridiplantae; phylum Streptophyta; class Magnoliopsida; order Poales; family Poaceae; genus Triticum; species Triticum urartu. The sequence goes on from NC_141877.1 coordinate 312,856,440, forward strand.
GGAAGTGGCCTTTGGAGATGATCATGATTCCAGGTCGGAAACATTGACGTTTGAAGTGGTGAAAATCCAAAGTCCATATCACGCCCTGTTTGGGCGACCGGCCTATGCCAAGTTTATGGCACGGCCCTGTTATGTGTATTTGCAGCTCAAGATGCCGGGTCACAAGGGGACAATAACGGTTCACGGAAGCCGTAAAATCGCTTTGGAGTGCGAGGAAGGAGATGTGGCCTACGCAGAGTCGGTTTGTGCCACCGAGGAGCTGAAATATTATAAGGACAATGTTGATCCGGCGGACATGACTCCATTAAAGAAGCCAACTACGGAGCATGATCCGGCCCTGAAGTTCAAATCGGCAGCAGAAACTAAGCTTGTTGACTTCGTACCTGGCGATTCGTCCAAGCAGTTCAGCATCAGTGCCAACTTGGATCCAAAATAGGAAAGCGCGCTCATCGAGTTCATCCATGAGAATCGGGACATTTTTGCATGGAAGGCCTCTGACATTCCAGGTGTACCGAGGCAACTTGCTGAGTACACCCTTAATGTGGATCCTAAATACAAACCGGTGAAGTAGTTCCTCCGCCGGTTTAACGAAGAAAGATGCAAGGCGATTGGAGAAGAGGTAGCCAGGCTCTTAGCAGCTGGTTTTATTGTTAAAGTTTTTCACCCTGAGTGGCTTGCCAATCCGGTGCTAGTCCTTAAGAAAAACGGCACCTGGCACATGTGTGTGGATTACACAGATCTTAATAAGGCTTGTCCAGCAGATCCTTTTGCCCTTCCCCGTATTGATCAAATTATTGATGCTACGACGGGTTATGAGCGTCTAAGTTTTTTGGATGCATATTCTGGCTATCATCAGATTAAAATGGCAGTTAAGGACCAGGAGAAGACGGCATTCATAACTCCCTTTGGAGCCTTCTGCTATGTGTCTATGCCCTTTGGGCTCAAGAGTGCCCAGGCAACTTATCAATGGTGTGTACAAAATTGTCTTCACAAGCAGATTGGCCATAATGTACATGCTTATGTGGATGATATCGTGGTTAAGTCCAGGGAGAAGGAGACTCTGGTTGACGATTTGAAGGAAACCTTTGATAACCTGAGGACGTACAAGATGATGCTTAATCCGGACAAGTGTGTCTTTGGTGTACCGGCGGGCAAGTTATTGGGTTTTCTGGTGTCCAACAGGGGAATTGAGGCTAATCCGGAGAAGATCACAGCCATCACCTCCCTGGCTAAACCGAAGTGTATCAATGATGTTCAACGCCTGGCAGGCCGGATTGCCGCGTTAAGCTGGTTTATCAGCCGCCTTGGTGAGAAGGCAATCCCTTTGTATCAGATGTTGAAGAAGACGGATCAGTTCGTCGGGAGTTCCGCTGCTGATGAAGCATTTGAGGACTTAAAGCGGCAATTGGCCAATCCGCCTGTGCTCGCTACTCCCATTGACAAGGAGCCGTTACTGCTATATGTTGCTGCTAATGCTCGTGCGGTCAGCGTGGCTATTGTGGTGGAGCGAAAGGAGGCAGGTAAGGAGCATCCGGTTCAACGTCCGGTATATTATATCAGCGAGGTACTCATTGAGTCCAAGCAAAGGTATCCGCATTGGCAGAAGCTGGTGTACGGATTTTGTATGGCAAGCTGGAAGCTTAAGCAATACTTCCAAGGGCACCCAATTACGGTGGTCAGTTCTGCTCCTTTGGGGGATATCATCCAGAAATGGGAAGCGACTGGCCGGATTGCCAAGTGGGCTATAGAGCTTGGGCCGCACGGATTGAAGTATGTGCCTCGGACAGCGGTTAAGTCTCAAGCACTTGTTGATTTCATCAATGATTGGACGGAAATGCAAGCACCTGAAGAAAAGCCGGATCACACATATTGGACCATCCATTTTGACGGATCCAGGCAATTGGAAGGCTCGGGGGCTGGAGTCGTATTAACTTCCCCATGAGGTGATAAGTTTTGTTACGTTCTCCGCTTAATGTTCCCTTGTACTAACAATGCAGCTGAGTATGAAGCCCTGCTCCATGGTCTCCGGATGGCTAAGGAGATGAACCTAAGTCGAGTTAAGTGCTTCGGTGACTCGGACCTCGTGGCTCAACAAGTATCTGGCATTTGGGACTCCAAGGACCCACTCATGGCAGCATATCGTCGTGAGGTGGATATTGTTGCAGGTCACTTTAAAGGCTATCAGGTGGACCACGTGGACCGACGGAAGAATGAAGCGGCGGACGCTTTAAGCCGGCTGGGCTCTCAGCGCAAACCGGTCCCGCCCAATGTTTTTCTGGATGTGCTGCACAACCCGTCGGTCAAGCTCCCTGGTGAAGCGGATTTGGCTATTCCTGATTCGGAGGCTCAATTGGTGGCAGCTCTTCATGTCATTCCAGATTGGACGCTCCCTTACCTGGCGTACATGAACCGGGGTGAGTTACCAGAGGATGAGACTCTGGCCCGACAGATAATCTGGCGGTCCAAGTCCATGACTATTGTCAATGGCGAGTTGCATCATTGCAATGTATCAGGGGCGTTTCAACGCTGTGTGTCTCCTGAAGAAGGCTGTGAAATTTGGCGTGAGATCCACGAAGGAGATTGTGGTCACCACGCCAGTTCAAAATCTTTGGTAGCTAAAGCGTTCCGTCATGGCTTCTATTGGTTAACTGCTCATGCTGATGCGGAGGATCAGGTCAGACGATGTGACGGTTGCCAAAAGTTTTCAAGACGTGCTCATGGGCCGGCTCAAGAATTGAGAATGATTCCAATTACTTGGCCGTTTGTGACTTGGGGGCTGGATATGGTTGGGCCTTTCAAAAGGTCCAAAGATAAGAAGACCCACCTCCTGGTGGCGGTCGATATGTTTACAAAGTGGGTGGAGGCAGAACCTGTTAGCAAGTGTGATGCGGCCATGGCGGTTCAGTTCATCAAAAAAGTAATTTTCTGGTTTGGCTTTCCACACAGTATCATCACAGATAATGGTACCAATTTGTCCAAAGGTGCCATGAAGGAGTTCTGCGAACGGGAGCACATCCGGCTTGACGTTTCATCAGTGGCACACCAACTGTCCAATGGTCAAGCAGAAAGGGCTAACCAAGAGATCTTGAAAGGCATCAAGCCCCGGCTTATGGTTCCTTTGCAGAGAACACCGGATTGTTGGGTAGAAGAGTTACCATCTGTGTTATGGAGCATCAATACTACACCCAACAGATCAACAGGATACACACCGTTCTTCATGGTTTACAGAGCGGAGGCGGTTCTTCCCTGTGATATCCGTCATGATTCACCTCGTGTGGTGGCTTATGTTGAAGCGGACAATGATTCAGCACGGCAAGACGCTTTGGACCTGTTGGATGAAGAACGTGACATAGCAGCCGCCCGCTCGGCGATTTACCAACAGGATCTTCGTCGTTATCACAGTCACCGAGTCAGAACCAGAACCTTTCAGGAAGGAGATTTGCTGCTTTGGCTCATCCAAGATCACACTGATATGCATAAGCTATCCCCACCTTGGGAGGGACCTTTCATGGTCAGCAAGAATCTGCACAACGGGTCATACTATCTGATCGATATTCGAGAGCATAAAGACTCACGTACATCAAAGGAGGAGACCAACAGGCCGTGGAACATAGCTCATCTTCGACCTTACTATACCTGAGCCATTGGCTCTACTTATGTACATATTACGATGATGTATATATTATGATTAAATATAATAAACCGGAACCTCAGCTAAAGCGGGGTATCTGTCCTTTTACATCATGTGTGGTTACACGGAGTTGTTCTAAAGCGGCCTCCGGTTTACCCCTTGAGTTAGCTTTTCAAAAGCATCATGTTATATCACTTGGGGGCTTGGTCGTGTCCGAACCAATGCAACACCTCTTGATAGGCGAGAGCCACCAGATCACTTGGGGACTTGGTCACGTCTGAACCAGTCACGCCTCTTGATCGGCCTAAGGCCACAGAATCACTTGGGGTCTTGGTCGAACCCGAACCATTGCCACGCCTCTTGATCGGCATAAATGCCACGGTTTCATTTGGGGACCTAGCTGACTTGAACCATAGCTACACCTATCGGGAGCTTGGTCATGTCTGACCATGGTAATGCCATCTGATCGGCTCAAATAAGCCTCTTTTTGCAAATGGTTTTATCATTGCCTTTGCTTCACAATTTTCTTTGATAGATATTTCTTTCTTTTTGTTGTGTTTTTTTAAACCGACAAAATTTTAAAACCGGTTCACACTGTCAATTGATGGAACACGGTTCATTGTTAATCCGGAGACTATTTGCCCGGTTTGATTTTTTGTTAACATCCTATTACGGAGTAACATGGTGTTTTCTTATAACCCGGCACGGTTTACATGGTAAACCGGCATTATATATACATGAGCTGCTATCTCCTCCAACAGTGTGGGTTTATAAACCTCCGCTTCAAGATTGGCTAAGCCAACTTCATGCCCAACGATGGCAGGTATTATGTATCTCAAAGATTTGATCATATGCTTAAATTTTAGATATTTTGATTTTACATATGCAGACATCATGCTCCGCCTGACGGTACAACCGTGGTGGCACTTTAAGATTTTTTATGTTGCAGAAAATACTTTGGAAAGTTCATCACCCAAAGGAAGCACAAGTTGCAGTGGTTATGCACGAAGGCATATTAAGATCAAGAGTATCAGCTAGCCTATTACAAGGCAACACGGTGCCCAAAACAAGATCATTGTTTTTCAAAGGAGAAGCAGTTTAAACCGGCTTCCAGTTCAAGCTTGGTCATCAGCCTAGCCTGATGGTTGTGGGTCATCCCGCGCCGCTTCAACTTCAGTTTCTCTACCCAGCGGCTGGAAATCAACAGTTGTCCAGTCGATTCCCACTAATGCTTGAAAGACAGCTTCATCATGGATCAGCAACGACGGTTCAATATCGGGAGCGTAAGTATGCTTACGGATTGGAGGGATAAGATTTTCCGCTTCATGAATTGGTGCAGCTACTCGCTTGTTTTGATTGTCATATTGGGCTTGATAATGAGACAAGTCTGCTTCTTCAGCCAATTGACAAGCTAGCGGACGCACCTCTCGGTTTATTGCTCGCAGATCTGCTTCACTAAACTCTGACCCGTCTTCCTTCAAGCTGGGATAGCCCTGAGCCGCTTCAATAGGATAAAAATCCGGCACCCAAGCTTTTGCCCGGATTAAGGCATTGATCGCACCGGATCGAGCAGCAGATTTCTTCAGCTCTTCAACCCGGGCAGGAAGCACCGACAGTTTCTGCAGAGTGTCCTGAATCAAAGTGGGCGCCGGCTTGTTGTGGGATGCAGTACAGATGATCCGCTGTGCACCAGTGTACAGTTGTTCGATCAACGTATAGGCGGCTTTCAATTTCTTCCGCACATTTGACCCCAAATGACCAATGCTTGTCCCTGAAATATCACAAAGGGTTAACAAACCGGCAACTTTGTAAGACGGCAGAATCAATTCAGAAATCAAACCGGCTTACCAAAGATAGCAGCGGTCATGGCATGCATGTGCCGCTTTATGCTGGTCAGTTCATCCACCACCAGTTTTAGTGCAGCCTCGGCGTCTTCTGCTCGTTTGGTTAAAGCAGATTTTTCAGTAGCCCAATCCGCCCGCTCCTTCTTGAAATCCTTCTTAAGCTGTTCCATGACGCTTAAGGCGCTGATCAACTCCTCTTTTGCTTTTGAGGTTTCAGTCTGTTGGGACTTCAGATTTTCTTGGAGATCGGCGATTTGGGTCTCTTTTGTCTTCAGCTCAGCCTGCATACAGACAGTTATATGATTCAGCAAGCAGTGCAAGAATTGAAGCACCAACCAGATAACAAGTTATGCACTTGGCGCTTGGGGGCTAATGCCTATTTGATCTTCATATTTCACTTGATTATAAAGTCCCAAGCTCAATACAAGTATTCAACTTGGCACTTGGGGGCTAATGGCTATTTGTTCAAGTAAGTTCTGATGCGGCGATATTAATTACTTAAGTCCCGGTTTAACTACACTAAGTTGGACCGACCCTTGGGGGCTACATCAGCGAATTTCGAGGCATTAAGATTTATATTAGTAAGTCCCGGTTTGAAAGAAGATTACAAACCGACCCTTGGGGGCTAGGCGAGTCAGCAAGAATTGAAGCATACAAGCAGGAAAGAGCATATGGAAGTTACCTCATATTTTTCTTTCATCATGTTAACCAGACCGGCTTCATAGTCACGACTGGTATACAGCCGGTTTAGATAGCCGGAATGGATGTCTTGGACGTTCAGAGCAGCGTAAGTCGCTAGATCAACATTCCACTTGCCCTTGCCAAAGGCAGCAAATTCTTCCTTGGCAGTATGTTTAGACAAAGCGACAGGATTGCTTGGCTCTGTATGGCCAATGCCAGTAATAACAACTTCATCATCCTTGGAGTCGCCGGTTTGCATTGGGGCCGTCAGTTTATCAGTAGACTTGGATGGACTGGTGGATTTCTCAATCCGGATGGGGCTTCTGGGCTGGTCAACAGGACCGGAGGTATCAACATGTCTCTCTTCAGTAATAAAATCATCATCTTGTGGTGGTGGGTCGTTTGGCACATCCTCACGGATGGCCGCTTCAGGGTTGAGTACTCTGTCCGGTTCAGGAATAGCATCTTCTTCAGCCGCTTTATCTAGGCGAGCCTTCTTGCTTGGCTTAGGCTTGGCCCTGAAAGGAGTAACAAAGGTCAGTACAGTATATGCTACAAAGTAATACACCAGAAGCATTATGATAAGTATGGCTTACCCAAGCACCATTTTGAGCGGCGACAGCTGGGTAGCTGATGACTCACCAGATGATGAATGGGAAGTGACCTGATAATCGGAGTCAGACGGATTAAGAGGTTGACGAAAACAGCCCATTTTAGGACAAGCACTGACAGGCAAATTAGAGACCTCTGAATGGCATTTCCGAACCGGACTATTCGGTAAACCGGCGGAGGTAACTACCTGGCCACTATGCCGGGTCGTGCGGCGAGCTTCGTGCTGTTGGGTCTTCATAAGAAATTTGGGATTCAAGTAAGCAAGAGGATGAGAAAATTTAACCTTCCGGTTTGCCTGACGGATTTTTAGTGAAGGCAAAGGATCTGAATCGGAGGAAAGAATAATTACATCTGCAATATCAGCATGACTGGCTTCGGCATCATCCTGACAAATATCATCATCAATAAGGCGCGTGAAAAATAAGCCAAGTGAATCAAGTTCTACCTCAAGGTCCGGGTTACCCACATCGTCATCAGCGGCCGGGTTAGAGGATGCAGTGGTTCTTTTCCTGTGGGTAGTCTTCTTTACAGCTTTAGTCTTTTGCCGGATTGATCTTTCCAGTTTGTCTGGTTTTTCTGGTTTCTCCTGCAGCAGTTTCTTGCTCCAAAACGGATCATTGCCCTGTTTAAACAGGCATTGATATTAAACAATGACCAGATATATCAATAACAGGTTCAGAAAAAAGAACAATCAAACTCTTACAGCTGGCGGTTTGTTGGTGGCACAGAAGGGAAGTAGGCCAGTTCGAGCACAGACGTGTTCCGGTTCATTCAACATTTTATTCATAGCCTCTGTGATTTCTTCGTCGGTAAGCTGGATGTTAGCATGTCGCAATGGGTCATCAACACTGCCAGTATACTCGCACATAAAACCAGAGCGCTGACTAAGGGGCAGTATGCTCCACGATATCCAACAGCGAGCGAGATCAACTCCTGTTAAACCATTGGCCATGAAGTCTCCGAGCTTGGACAGTTGAGGAGCGTATTTGCTTCTCTCCTTGGCAGTCAACCTTTGCGGAAAGGGGTGTGTATTGCTAAGCCTCTCCGGATGAAAGCCAGGCAAAGGATTTTCACCAGCAGGGGAGGTGTCTCTGCAATAGAACCATGTTTGATTCCACTCTTTAGGGTGGCTGTGCAGCTTGGCGTGAGGGTATGTGACCTCTTTCCTTTTCTGAATCGCCACACCGCCCAATTCCATATTGGAACCATCAGAAAACTCAGTACGGCGGTTTAGATGGAAACAGTCTCTGAACAACTCCACTGTGGGATCATCTTGAAAAAACACCTCATAGAGCACTTGGAAGTGACACATGTTTGTAACAGAGTTGGGACCAGTGTCTTGTGGGTGGAGTTGAAAATCGGCTAAAACGTCCCGGTAAAATTTAGAACCGGGCGGCTTAAAGCCCCGGGCTAAGTGATCTACGAAAACGACGACCTCTCCTTCTCGAGGCGTGGGAGGGCATTCTTTGCCAGTAGCTCTCCAATGGATGGTGTTTTTGCTGCCTAAAGCGCCGATCAGGACTAAATTATTCAGTTGAGTCTCTGTGACGCGAGAAGGGACGCAGTTGCACTCATATACTTGCTTGGCCATGATGAAATCTACAAGATAGGTAATTCCGGTTCAAGAATGCATTTATTAAAGCGCACTGGTATGTACAATGTTAAACCGGAGACAACTCTATCTAAACCGGAGTTTTATGGAGCAACAACATCTGGCGGTTCAACAAGGGGACTAATGGTATATACCGGTTTGGCATTTTTTTCTACAAAGTTAAACCGCCGGATCTAAGCATTGAAACAGTTGAGATTGCGGATAGACAAGTGTACAGAAACAGATTTCACAAGATTTCTCTACAGCGACGGATCTGAAGCAAGTTCAGAAAAGAAGGGAAATATTCAAGGTTCAAAAAGAACAGTACCGAATCAATGGGCAGAGATACATGTAGATCTATGGTCTTGAGGCAGATAAGTAAAGGAGGATGCTAAGAACTACCGCTACACAGAGCAAAGGTTCACAGGTTCATCTAGGATCTATCATATGAGTACGAAGCAGACGATGAACACTGAAGAACTTGGAAACCCTAGAACGGATCTACGGAGGAAAAGGTGAAGAACTCACCGGAGTCGAGGAAGAAACAGAAGGTCGCCGTGATGCTCTGGTACAATCAGGGTGATGCAGCGGCCAAGGTTGGAGCAGAGGTCGTCGACGGCGGCGGAGCTCCGGAGCTGGACGACGCGGGGAAGACGAAGCAAAAGGGCACGAAGGGGAAAAGGAAATGACCCTTCGGTCCTATTTATAAGGCAAGGGACAGGAGTCAGGCGCGAAAATCAAGGAACCGTGGGTCTGGAAACAGAGCTGTCGCCTCGATTGTTGCAGACCTATTAAACAAAAAAAACAAAAAGGGGGTATCATGGATAAGGTTCTTTATAACAGGTGACGTCACGCCGGTTTACAGCGACCAGGGAAGATGACATCACGGTGGTTCAACAAACTACAAGAAGATGTTGAAGATGAAGATATTTGCTAAGGATTGACATGAACCTGTTCAAATCAATCTGGGGCCTAATGTTGGGGATATTACTACTGGGCGTAAACCGGCCTATCTGGGCCGGGTTAACATCATCAGTAGTTAATTATGTCAAAGCCCAAGAAGGCAGACGAGAGCTCAAGGCCCATGGTCGGTTCAAGGCCTGTAGCCGTAAACCGGCGTTGGTATTTAACTTGTATTATAAGTTAGGAATAAGTAGAGACCAAACTGGACACATCTATGAGCCGGTATTGGGACTCTGTGAACCAACGGGCATCACCCGTGTATACAAGGGGACGACCCGGCGGCGGTTCAAGGACAACAGACAACAACTCGAGACTTAGTAGTCATCGAAACCCCATCAATTCCATCACAACTAGACGTAGGCTTTTACCTTCATCGAAGGGGCCGAACTAGTATAAACTCTCTTGCGTCCCTGTGTCCGCTTTAACCCCTTCAAGCTAACCCGTCGCGATGGCTCCATGACTAAGTCCTTTCTCTAGGACATCTGCCGTGACAAAACCATGACAGGGGATCTTCTTCCGGAGATGATGGAGAGCGAAACACCTCCCCCTGCCACCCGCCTCATGAGGCGGGCGACCTTGAAGTGTCGTCGCGGAGGGTTTCTCCTGATCCGCCAAGGCCAGGCGGTAATCCTTTGGCCACCCGAAGTCCTCAGCATTCGGCTCCTAAAGAGAGCAACAGAAATAGTCCGAAACCGTCCGGTGTGCGATCAGACGCACTGAAGAATCTTCTGGAGCAAACGACCATCTCAGAAGCGCATCGTGCGCTAATGGGTACGGTGATTGAGAGGATTTCATTCGACGAACGCGGGTTGCATGAAGCTTTTATGAGTCTGCTGAAAGGCTTTGAGGTACGTGGAATATAGTATGTTTTTGAAAGTACCGCACACATTAGGTGTGCCCTATGCAGACAGTAGCCCCTGAGACTCTGGTTGCCGTCGAGAACGGCGGCAAACAGAGGATCATAGTCCCAGGTAATAATCAAGCCGCCTTCATGTGTAGGTGCCTGAATGTCCGGTGGCTAGCCGGACTGATGAGTTTGTCGAGCTGAAGTGGCAATTTGATGCGGTACATGCCGACATCGTGCTTGTCAACAAGCCGCTCGACGAGGCACAGAGTATGTGATTTCTCTGGTGATACGTAGTAAGAGGAGCATGATGCCAGTATCTTAATATGTTGTGACTGCAGATGGAGCTGCCACCGCGGAGACCCTTTGAGCGGAACTTGCCCGAGCCAAGGAACAAGCCAGGAATAGTGATGCGGCCGCTCTAAAGGCGGTCGAACAGCTGAGGGCCGAACAGGCTGCGCATTGCCAAAGCAAGGAAAAAATAGCCAAAATGGCTGTTGAGTTGAAAGATGCTGCCGACCGTTACCACCTTCTTGAAAAAGAAAGCCGGACGAAGGCGACGGACCCGGAGAAGGCCATGGTAGTAGCCAAGGAAGCCCGCTCCAAAATCAGAGCGGCGAAGGAGGAGCTGCGTCAAGCTGGGGATATCGCGGCTGGGAAGCCCTTTTTGTTGCGGACTAAGTTTGGAGATCCGAAGTATGCCCCTCTTGATCAACTATGGAGTTCTGCAGACGCATACATCGATTTGGCAGCAAGTGCTGCTGATGCAGACGGGTACTTCAAGGATCAAAAAGATCGTGAAGTGGAAAAGCTGTTCTGGTCACAGTTCCATGCTCCAGTGCGTCCGCTACTGTTGAATGAGCGAATGGCCGAGTGGGCCGAGCTCCATAGGTTGTCCGGGCTTGCCATGAGGTCTGTTGTGGATCATCTGTGGCCGGAAGGGCCAAGGCCGGATAGTTACTTTAGTTTAGTGCAATAATTCCTTGGTGCTGTGCCACACATCGATGCTATGAAGAGGTCGGCGTGCATAGAGGGTGCGCGGATGGCACTTGCCCGTGTCAAGACATACTGGGTAGAGATGGAGGCCACCACTATTGCAACACAGGGTTCGGCCGTGGGCCGAGTAGCTGCCGAGCACTACTTTGAAGAAGTCCTTGAAGGCGCTCGTTCGATAGAGGCTCAGTGCTCGAAGAATATAATGTTCTAGTGACATCTATTCCCATTGTAAAAACAATGTTTTATTGAATTATGAAGGCTGTGTTTATACTTTTGCCTGAAAGTATTATGATGCCTCCTGTGCGGCCGTTTATGTATATATGTATATAACCTGAAAGTTTGCAGTCGTCGGCTTCAGCCCCCACGCATATAATGCGGGGGTGTTCGCAAAAAACGCGTATTCACACTTAATCCAACGTCTTGGTCCATGAAGGAGGTGGTAGCGCAGCGAACGAGGCAATCAGACTATATTTCTTTAACACTTTCACTTAGCCATAGAAGTTTGACAGTGGGACTACTATATAGCCCCTAGTACTTCCGCGCTCGTCCAAATACGGGGCGCATATGTACATGACCGAGAAACGGCCCTTCATTAATGCGAAGGAATCCCGAAGATTCCGCTAAGTCATCGAGTGGTTGACCAGTCTCCCGCTTTATCATGACATTCAGTTTTCGGCTTTCTCTACTGAGGTGCTCATCCGGATGAACCAGGGCACAATAGCAGTAGTTCTCCCGGTGCCACCTTAGCAGTGACAAAACAAAAGACTCTCTATCATGAAGATTATGGTGCTACTTTGAAGCACAAGTGTGGCAAAGGATAGTAGCATTGTCCTCCTTTATATATGTATATATATTGTTTGGCCTTTCTTTTTTTGACCTTTCTCTTTTTTAGGACAATGCTCTATGAATGATGGTCATCACACTTCTATTTACTTACAACTCAAGAATTACAACTCGATACTTAGAACAAGATATGACTCTATATGAATGCCTCCGGCGGTGTACCGGGATATGCAATGAACCAAGAGTGACATGTATGAAAGAATTATGAACGGTGGCTTTGCCACAAATACTATGTCAACTACATGATCATGCTAAGCAATATGACAATGATGAATGTGTCATGATAAACGGAATGGTGGAAAGTTGCATGACAATATATCTCGGAATGGCTATGGAAATGCCATAATAGGTAGGTATGGTGGCTGTTTTGAGGAAGATATAAGGAGGTTTATGCGTGAAAGAGCGTATCATACCACGGGGTTTGGATGCACCGGTGAAGTTTGCACCAACTCTCAATGTGAGAAAGGGCAATGCACGGTACCGAAGAGGCTAGCAATGATGGAAGGGTGAGAGTGCGTATAATCCATGGACTCAACATTAGTCATAAAGAACTCACATACTTATTGCAAAAATCTATTAGTTATCAAAACGAAGTACTACGCGCATGCTCCTAGGGGGATAGATTGGTAGGAAAAGACCATCGCTCGTCCCCGACCGCCACTCATAAGGAAGACAATCAAATAACACCTCATGTTTCAAATTTGTTACATAACGTTTACCATACGTGCATGCTACGGGACTAGAAAACTTCAACACAAGCATTTCTCAAATTCACAACTACTCAACTAGCACGACTTTGATATTATTACCTTCATATCTCAAAACAATCATCAAGCATCAAACTTCTCTTAGTATTCAAAACACTCATAAGATTTTTTTTACTAATCTTGAATACCTAGCATATTAGGATTATTTAAGCAATTTACCATGCTATTTAAGACTCTCAAAATAATCTAAGTGAAGCATGAGAGATCAATAGTTTCTATAAGACAAATCCACCACCGTGCTCTAAAAGATATAAGTGAAGTACTAGAGCAAAACTATATAACTCAAAAAGATATAAGTGAAGCACATAGAGTATTCTAACAAATTCCAAATCATGTATGGCTCTCTCAAAAGGTGTGTACAACAAGGATTGTTGTGGTAAACTAAAAAGCAAAAACTCAAATCATACAAGACGCTCCAAGCAAAACACATATCATGTGGTGAATAAAAATATAGCTCCAAGTAAAGTTACCGATAGAAGTAGACAAAAAGAGGGGATGCCTTCCGGGGCATCCCTAAGCTTTGGATTTTAGGTGTACTTATATTATCTTGGGGGTGCCATGGGCATCCCCAAGCTTAGGCTCTTGCCACTCCTTGTTTCATAATCCATCAAATCTTTACCCAAAACTTGAAGACTTCACAACACAAAACTTAAAGTAGAAAATCTCGTGAGCTCCGTTAGCGAAAGAAAACAAAAGACCACTTCAAGGTACTGTAATGAACTCATTCTTTATTTATATTGGTGTTAAACCTACTGTATTCCAACTTCTCTATGGTTTATAAACTATTTTACTAGCCATAGATTCATCAAAATAAGCAAACAACACACGAAAAACAGAATCTGTCAAAAACAGAACAGTCTAGTAATATGTAGCTAGCACAAGATATGGAACCCCAAAAATTCTAAAATAAATTTCTGGACGTGAGGAATTTATCTATTAATCATCTTGAAAAAGAATTAACTAAATAGCACTTTCCAAATAAAAATGGCAGCAGTTCTCTTGAGCGCTAAAGTTTCTGTTTTTTACAGCAAGATAACAAGACTTTCCCCAAGTCTTCCCAACGGTTCTACTTGGCACAAACACTAATTAAACATAAAAAACACAACCTAAACAGAGGCTAGATAAATTATTTATTACTAAACAGTAGCAAAAAGCAAGGAATAAAAATAAAATTGGGTTGCCTCCCAACAAGCGCTATTGTTTAACGCCCCTAGCTAGGCATAAAAAGCAAGGATAGATCTAGGTATTGCCATCTTTGGTAGGCAATCCATAAGTGGCTCTCATAATAGATTCATAAGGTAATTTAATTTTCCTTCTAGGAAAGTGTTCCATGCCTTTCCTTAATGGAAATTGGAATCTAATATTTCCTTCCTTCATATCAATAATTGCACCAATCGTTCTAAGGAAAGGTCTACCAAGAATAATAGGACATGAAGGATTGCAATCTATGTCAAGAACAATAAAATCTATGGGTACATAATTCCTATTTGCAAAAAATAAGAACATCATTAATTCTTCCAATAGGTTTCTTAATAGTGGAATCCGCAAGGTGCAAGTTTAGAGAGCAATCATCAAAATCACGGAAACCTAATAAATCACACAAAGTCTTTGGAATCATGGAAACACTAGCACCCAAATCACACAAAGAATAGCATTCATGATCTTTAATCTTAATTTTAATAGTTGGTTCCCACTCATCATAAAGTTTTCTAGGGATAGAAACTTCCAATTCAAGTTTTTCTTCATAAGATTGCATCAAGGTATCAACGATATGTTTAGTGAACGCTTTATTTTGACTATAAGCGTGAGGAGAATTTAGCACGGATTGCAACAAGGAAATACAATCAATCAAAGAGCAATTTTCATAATTAAATTCCTTGAAATCCAAAATGGTGGGTTTAGCAACATCTAGGGTTTTAATTTCTTCGATCCCACTTTCATCAATTTTAGCATCAAGATCTAAAAACTCCGAATTCTTGGAACGCCTTCTAGGTAAAGGTGGATCATATTCAGTCCCATCATTATTAAGATTCATATTGCAAAACAAAGATTTAATAGGGGACACATCAATAACTTTTAGATCTTCATCTTTATTTTCATAGGAACTAGAAGAACACGCTCTTATAAAGGCATCTTTCTTAGCACGCATCCTAGCGGTTCTTTCTTTGCACTCATCAATGGAAATTCTCATGGCTTTGAGAGACTCATTGATATCATGCTTAGGTGGAATAGATCTAAGTTTCAAAGAATCAACATCAAGAGAAATTCTATCAACGTTCTTAGCCAACTCATCAATCTTAAGCAATTTTTCTTCAATCAAAGCATTGAAATTCTTTTGCAAAGTAATAAATTCTTTAATATTAGATTCAAAATCAGAGGGCATCTTATTATAATTTCCATAAGAATTGTTGTAGGAATTACCATAATTATTAGAGGGATTACTAGGATAGGGTCTAGGATTAAAATTTCCTCTATACGCGTTGTTACCAAAATTGTTCCTACCAACAAAATTCACATCCATAGATTCATTATTATTCTCAATCAAAGTAGACAAGGGCATATCATTAGGATCAGAAGAAACACTTTTACAAGCAAATAATTTCATAAGTTCATCCATCTTTCCACTCAAAACATTAATTTCTTCTATCACATGCACCTTTTTATTAGTAGATCTTTCAGTATGCCATTGAGAATAATTAACCATAATATCATCTAGGAGTTTAGTAGCTTATCCTAAAGTGATTTCCATAAAAGTGCCTCCCGCGGCCGAATCTAAAAGATTTCTAGAAGCAAAATTCAATCCGGCATAAAAATTTTGTATAATCATCTACAAATTCAAACCATGAGTAGGGCAGTTACGTATCATTAATTTCATCCTCTCCCAAGCTTGTGCAACATGTTCATGGTCAAGTTGCTTAAAATTCATAATATCGTTTCTAAGGGAGATGATCTTAGCGGGAGGAAAATACTTAGAGATAAAAGCATCTTTGCACTTATTCCATGAATCAATACTATTTTTAGGCAAAGACGAAAACCAAGCTTTAGCACGATCTCTAAGCGAAAAAGCAAATAGCTTCAATTTAACAATATCGTTATCCACATCTTTCTTCTTTTGCATATCACACAAATCAACGAAGCTATTTAGATGGGTAGCGACATCTTCACTAGGAAGGCCGGAAAACGGATCTTTCATGACAAGATTTAGCAAAGCGGCATTAATTTCACAAGATTCAGTATCGGTAAGAGGAGCAATCGGAGTGCTAATAAAATCATTGTTGTTGGTATTGGTTAAGTCACACAATTTAGTGTTATCTTGAGCCATCGTGACAAGCAAGAAATCCAACACACGAGCAAAAAGAGGCAAACAGAAAAGAGAGGGAGGATAGAGAGAGAGAGAGAGGGCGAATAAAACGGCAAGGGTGAAGTGGGGGAGAGGAAAACGAGAGGCAATGGCAAATAATGTAATGCGGGCGATAAGGATTGTGATGGGTACTTGGTATATTGACTTTTGCATAGAATCCCTGGCAACGGCGCCAAAAATCCTTCTTGCTACCACTTGAGCACTGCGTTGGTTTTCCCCGAAGAGGAAGGGATGATGCAGCAAAGTAGCATAAGTATTTCCCTCAATTTTTGAGAACCAAGGTATCAATCCAGTAGGAGGCTACGCACGAGTCCCTCGCACCTGCACAAAACAAATAAATCCTCGCAACCAACGTGATAAGGGGTTGTCAATTCCTACACGGCCACTTACGAGAGTGAGATCTGATAGATATGATAAGATAATATTTTTGGTATTTTTATGATAAAGAAGCAAAGTAAAATAAAAGCAAAGGAAATAACTAAGTATTGGAAGATTAATATGATGAAGATAGACTCGGGGGCCATAGGTTTCACTAGTGTCTTCTCTCAAGAGCATAAGTATTTTACGGTGGGTGAACGAATTACTGTTGAGCAATTGACAGAATTGAGCATAGTTATGAGAATATCTAGGTATGATCATGTATATAGGCATCACGTCCAAGACAAGTAGACCGACTCCTGCCTGCATCTACTACTATTACTCCACTCATCGACCGCTATCCAGCATGCATCTAGAGTATTAAGTTCATGAAAACAAAGTAATGCCTTAAGCAAGATGACATGATGTAGAGGGATAAACTCATGCAATATGATGAAAACCCCATCTTGTTATCCTCGATGGCAACAATAAAATACGTACCTTGCTGCCCCTACTGTCACTGGGAAAGGACACCGCAAGATTGAACCCAAAGCTAAGCACTTCTCCCATTGCAAGAAATATCAATCTAGTAGGCCAAATCAAACTAATAATTCGAAGAGACTTGCAAAGATAACCAATCATACGTAAAAGAATTCAGAGAAGATTCAAATATTGTTCATAGATAGACTTGATCATAAACCCACAATCCATCGGTCTCAACAAACACACCGCAAAAAGAAGATTACATCGAATAGATCTCCACAAGAGAGGGGGAGAACATTGTATTGAGATCCAAAAAGAGAGAAGAAGCCATATAGCTAATAACTATGGACCCGTAGGTCTGAGGTAAACTACTCACACTTCATCGGAGGGGCTATGGTGATGATGTAGAAGCCCTCCGTGATGGATACCCCCTCCAGCGGAGCTCCAGAACAGGCCCCAAGATGGGATCTCATGGATAATGAAAGTTACGGCGGTGGAATTAGGGTTTTGGCTCCATATCTGATCATTTAGGGGTACGTAGGTATATATAGGAGGAAGGAGTACGTCGGTGGAACAACAGGGGGCCCACGAGGGTGGAGGGCGCGCCTGGGGGGTAGGCGCGCCCCCTACCTCGTGGCCTCCTCCTTTGTTTCTTGACGTAGGGTCCAAGTCTCCTGGATCATGTTCGGTGAGAAAATCACGTTCCCGAAGGTTTCATTCCGTTTGGACTCCGTTTGATATTCCTTTTCTTTGAAACCCTAAAATAGGCCAAAAACAGCAATTCTGGACTGGGCCTCCGGTTAATAGGTTAGTCCCAAAAATAATATAAAAGTGGATAATAAAGCCCAATAATGTCCAAAACAGTAGATACACTACAAAAAAAGACACACCCGTGAC
This sequence comes from Triticum urartu, assembly GCF_056163025.1. Classification (NCBI taxonomy): domain Eukaryota; kingdom Viridiplantae; phylum Streptophyta; class Magnoliopsida; order Poales; family Poaceae; genus Triticum; species Triticum urartu. The sequence continues at coordinate 312,874,310 of NC_141877.1, forward strand.
ATTTTGGGCCGAACGAATTTTTTTCTGTCATACATATGACACTTCTATGACGATAATTGTGACAAAACCCGGTATCATCATAGATGTGGTGGGCTCCTACTTCTATGACAAAAAATCATGACAGAAAATGGGCTTTTCGTCCTGGGTGGGTCGGAGACGCAGCTGCATGACATTATTTGGGCCGTCCATGACGGAAAAAACCGTGGTAGAAGCGAGGGGGAGGAAAATTTCAGGGAATTCCCGGTTACGGTGGGAGGTCGGGGCCGAGCGATGCGCGTTTCTCTCGTACATGTACGCGCGTGTGTGCGAGGCGTTGGCTCTAACTGAACCCGAGCGAGGCGTTGGGCTCTAACTGAACCCGAGCGATTGCATTGCAGGCTACGCGTTACTGAACCTGAGCGATCGATCGATGGCTGTTAACTGAACCCAATCGAGCGATTCCTTGGCTACTGCTGCTAACTGAAGTCGGTCGATGGGATGAACAGTGAGCGTTGCGGGGGGGGGGGGGGGTTGGATGAACAGTGGGCGGTGGCGTTGCCTCTGGATGAACAGGACCCCATGGTGTGGTGGAGGGCTGGATGAACAGTAGACGGTGGAGGGGTGCCCGTGGTGGGGTGGATGAACAGGACCCCATGGTGTGGAGTGCAGGATGAACAGTAGACGGTGGAGGGGTGCCCATGGAGGGGTGGTTGAACAGGACCCCGTGGTGTGGAGGGCTGGATGAACAGTAGACGGTGGAGGGGTGGTTGAACAGTAGCCGGTGGAGTAGCTCGCGGTGGAGGCTGGATGAACAGGAGCTCGTGTGTAACGCCCCGGACACACCCGCCGGTGGTCGTTACTCCTGGCAGGATCTAGACTGGCCCCACAGATCAATACTAGTCTTTTCTGCGCACTTTGTCCTCACTCGTGCGCACCCGGGAGCAACTTCCCGGTCGGTCACCCATCCTGACACTACTCCAAGCTGAGCACGCTTAACTTTGGAGTTCTGTCCGAATGGGCTCCCGGAAAAGAAGGAATTCCTTATTGATATGAGTAGTCTATCATCCCTAATAAGCCAGGCTATCACATACACCCCCACTCAGAGGAACCGACGTCCTCGTCGGGCCACAGGAACGTTCCCTCTTGGCACAAACGTCTGTGCTTTTAGTCCGGTACATGTGCCATGCCGGGTGCCACGACGGGTCACAAACGTCATGAACAACATGACCACACACCTGTCCGCAACCATCCGTGTAACCGCGAGGGTCGGCTCTGATACCAACTTGTTACGCCCCGGACACAACCGCCGGTGGTCGTTACTCCTGGCAGGATCTAGACTGGCCCCACAGATCAATACTAGTCTTTTCTGCGCACTTTGTCCTCACTCGTGCGCACCCGGGAGCAACTTCCCGGTCGGTCACCCATCCTGACACTACTCCAAGCTGAGCACGCTTAACTTTGGAGTTCTGTCTGAACGGGCTCCGGAAAAGAAGGAATTCCTTATTGATATGAGTAGTCTATCATCCCTAATAAGCCAGGCTATCACACCATGGAGGCTGGAGGAGGTCGATGGTGGATGAACGGTAGCTCGTGGAGGCTGGAGGGGGTCGACGGTGGAGATGAACAGTATCCCGTGGAGTCCCGTTTTGCGGTACGCCACACCCCTCCCGATGAACAGGACCCCGTTTCGACCGTAGCGCTCCAACACAAGTCCGTTTCCTCCGTTTTGCGGTACGCCACACCCCTCCCGATCAACAGGACCCCCGTTTCGACCGTAGGAGGCCCATTTCCTCCGTTTTGCGGTACGCCACACCCCTCCCGATCAACAGGACCCCCGTTTCGACCATAGGAGGTCCGTTTCCTCCGTTTTGCGGTACGCCACACCCCTCCCGATCAACAGGACCCCCGTTTCGACCGTAGGAGGTCCGTTTCCTCCGTTGTGCGGTACGCCAGGCCTCGTTTCCATCGCCTCTTCCGTCCAAGCCCTCCCGATGAACACGACCACGCATTCCGTTCCGACCCATGAACACGACGACGACGCTATATCTCCGTTCCGACCCAGCCATGTACACGAGCCCTCGCCGTACGTATGCGCGAGTAGGCGTTCAAGACCCCGCCCGTATGTACACATACGTGGCCGTATTTTCTTTCTTGCACCCTGGCCGCTGTACGTACGTGTACATGCTACGTGCGCGCCTCTACTACGACACGTGCGCGCCTCTACTATGACACGTGCGCGCCTCTACATCGACCAGTATGTACGTACACGTTCGCGACCAGAATGTCAACGCTACGTACGCTTCGACCAGGTGGGTCCTGACTGTCAGGCACTTCCTTGCCTGCGAAGATGTAGCTGGTGGGTCCCAGCAGTCAGGGGGCGAATCATTTTTTTTGCCCGGATGCACTTCCTTGCGTTCGAAGATGTAGCTGGTGGGTCCCAGCAGTCGGGGGGCTGGTGGGTCCCAGCAGTCAGGGGGGCGAATCGTTTTGGTTTTTTTTGCCCGGACACACTTCCTTGCGTGCGAAGATGTAGTTGATGGGTCCCTGTAGTCAGGGGGGCGAATCGTTTTTTTGCCCGGACGCACTTCCTTGCGTGCGAAGGTGTAGCTGGTGGGTCCCAGCAGTCAGGGGGGAAATGTTTTTTTCGTGAAATACGGTGGCCCGTCCGGTGGGTCCCTGCTGTCAGGTGGAGGAATCATTATTTTCCGCGTAATAAGGAGGCACTTCCTTGCTGCCGCCGTGGACCCAGCTGTCAGCCTCTCCACGTACAGTCCATGTCCGATGGAAGTCGTTCCTTGACCACGTTGACCATGCCATGCCGAGAGCACCAGGGTGGTGGACGACGGCGAGGCCTAGGAAGGGGACGACATGAAGGCAGGGAAGACTCGGCAGTTGTTTCCCACGCGGAGGGGAGTACGACTGTACGAGGGTTTACTGGTTCGTCTGCCGTCGCCGGAGAATAACACAAGGTGTGGGTGAGTAGAGGGATGGCTAGGCCAGCGATGGGAGTATGGACGGGCGGTGAGGCCTGCGTGGCAGCACAGCCGGCCGTGCGGAGGAGGGAGCAGGCAGTCCCGCCGGCACTTGTTTGAGCGGCTGGAGCAGAAAGAGCAGAGATTGAAGAACCACGGCGGTGGACGACGACGAGGCCTAGGAAGGGGACGACGCGGCAGTGGAAGCCCGCGCGGAGAGGACTACGAGGGTTCACTGGTTCGGCTGCTGCGTGCCATCGTCGCAGGGCCTGGCTGGCAGTGGGAATAGTAGGGGGCAGTGAGGCCTCTGCGGCAGCACAGCCGGCCACGGGAGGCAGGAGCATGCGGCACGACCGGCGCTGCTTTGGGCGGCTAGAGCAAGAAGACCAGAGGTTGAAGAAGCACTACGGCCGTTGGATGGACATCGTACGGTCACTGGAGCTAGAATCGTTCATATTGACTAAGTTGACAAGCCCTTCATCCCCGTCAACTTAGTAGGCCCACAAGTCAGCCTCCCAACAAGGTGGATCCCAGCTAGCAGGGGGGTATTCATTTTTTTGTGCGTAATAAGGAGACACTTCCGATGGGTCCGAGCTGACAGCGGGGGGAACGTTTTTTTCGCGAAATACGGTGGCCCGTCCGGTGGGTCCCAGCAGTCAGGGGGAAACGATTTTTTTCGCAAAATAATGGTGGCCCGTCCGGTGGGTCCCCGCTGTCAGGTGGATGAATAATTATTTTCCGCGTAATAAGGAGGCACTTCCTTGCGGCTGCCGTGGACCCAGCTGTCAGCCTCTCCACGTACAGTACTCTTCCGATGGAAGTCAGTCGTTGACCACATTGACCATGCCGCGCTGAGAGCACCACGGCGGTGGACGACGGCGAGGCCTAGGAAGGGGACGACGCGGAGCCGTGCAAGACGCGACAGTGGATGCCCACGCAGAGAGGAGTACGAGCGTTCACTGGTTCGGCTGCAGTGTGAGGCTGCCGTCGCCGCAGAATAACAGGGCGTGTGGGTGAGTGGAGGGATGGCCTGGCCAGTGGTGGGAGTAGTATGGGGGCGGTGAGGCCTCCCCGGTAGCACAGCCGGCCACGGGAGGCAGGAGCAGGCGGCACGACCGGCGCTGCTTTGGGCGGCTGGAGCAAGAAGACCAGAGGTTGAAGAAGCACTATGGCCATTGGATGGACATCATACGGTCACTGGAGTATTGACTAAGTTGACAAAGCTCTCCGTCCCTGTCAACTTAGTAGGCCCACAAGTCAGCCCAACAATATGGTGGGTCCCAGCTAGCAGGGGGGTATTCATTTTTTTGGGCGTAATAAGGAGTCACTTCCTTGCGTGCGAAGATATAGCTGGTGGGTCCGACCTGTCAGCGGGGGGAATGTTTTTTCGCGAAATACAAAGGCCCTTCCTGTGGGTCCTAGCTGTCAGGTGGAGGAATCATTATTTTGCGCGTAATAAGGAGGCATTTCCTTGCGTGCGGCCATGGACCCAGCTGTCAGCCTCTCCACGTACAGTCCACTTCCGATGGATGTCGTTCATTGACCACGTTGACCAGGCCGCGCCGAGAGCACCAGGGCGGTGGACGACGGAGAGGCCTAGGAAGGGAACGACACGGAGCCAGGGAATACTCAGCAGTTGTTTCCCACGCGGAGGGGAGTACGACTATACGAGGGTTTACTGGTTCGTCTGTCGTCGCCGGAGAATAACAGCAGGTGTGGGTGAGTAGAGGGATGGCTAGGCCAGCGATGGGAGTACGGTCGGGCGGTGAGGCCTGCGCGGCAGCACAGCCGGCCGCGCGGAGGAGGGAGCAGGCAGTCCCGTCGGCGCTTGTTTGAGCGGCTTGAGCATGAAGAGCAGAGATTGAAGAAGCACGACAGCCGTTGGATGGACATCCAACAGTCACTACTCTCGTGTGTTAACTAAGTTGACAGGGCGTTGCGTGTGCGTCAACCTTTTTTTTATGAAAGCATACGCGTCAACCTGTAGTAGGCGCACAAGTTAGCCTCAAATCTATGGAAAACAGCATACAACCCATCTGCCATTATTTCTAATAATGTACATCCCATTTGCTAATTCTTAAGAATTTTTTTGGAGCCCATCTTCTTTTTGTTAGCATCACACCCCATGTTGTGGTCACGGTTAAAAAGTATACGAAATTTTGCATATTTCGGTGCGGTCAACTGTTTTTAATCCAGAAATATCGATTCATATTCAAACTATTTTGAAAAATAATTTATATAAACATAAAATCCAAATAATTGTCCATGCATAAAAATCAATGGAATTTAAGATCTTGTAATGAAAAAAAATTGAAACTAATTCCCGGTTTGATGTGTTTTAAAAATGTACAGCCCATTTCTGGGCAAACCGAATGAAACTCTCCTCGTCTTGAAAGATTTGCAGCCCAGCAGGGCCGATAAAGCAAGTAGGCCTTGTTTGGGTATTTCTTTAAAGAAATAGAACTGGGCTAGCCATTTTCAGCAAGAAAAAAACACAACTGGGCTCATGATGTGGTAAACATAAATAAAACCCTGGCTAGACGGGCCACAGCCCCCGCACAGCCCCATTGTTACCCTAATCCATCACTAAAACTAGTATAAATAACAACTGCTTGTTCCTCAAAAAAAACTGCACGACTTGCTGGGTCCCTGGTGTCAGCCGCTCGTAGTGTAATTCTCTCATTTATTGACTACGTTGACAATGGCGTGAGCCCTAGATGTCCAGCCTTTCCTATGAAAATTTAGAGCCCATTTGATGTGCTAGTTCGAAATAAGTTTGTCGGTGCTGGTGGGGGCTAATCACTTGGCTTTTGTAATGCACAGTGAGCTCAAGCAGCCGGTGAGAGTGATGTTATTTCCCTTGGTTTGGATTTGTTACAATATTTCACTCTAAATTAAACGAATGGCAAGCCATTTGCCTTGTTTCAAAGAAAATATGACAGTCATGGCCGAGTTGAAAAGTGCAGGAACATCTAACTCCAGCTTACAAACTGTACAAAAGCATGAGGGTTAATTGTTCATTAGGTTTACAAAAAAAACCAGATTGAAAAGGGCAACAACATCTAACTCCAGCACTGTTTTCGGCAGTCATAGCCAAGTGCATCGGTCAGGTCCATAGAATGAACATCCTGGGTCGTAAAATTTACTGGATTATGACCACAATATGTTGTAAATAGAAGCCCGGCACGTTCAGAAGCTCTTTTGCCCACCTGAAACTCCTTTTTTGGCTCTTCGACATACCCATCCGTCAAAACCATGCTGCTGATAAACTTAAGCCTGATGGACAATAGTAACCTCGCATTCAACAGGAAGAATGTGACAAATCTTGTGTTTGCACGGTTGGCTACATATCGTTCTAGCGTTATTGTCTTTAATCTAATCTCATGAGAAGTGAGAAAATCCCGATGCTTACGAATCCACCGATTGGTTATAACTTTGTTACCCCGTCTTGTTTCCTAAATAGACATGAAGATTGAAAACAGTTAAGGTCTAAAAGAAGAGTGTCGAAAGAGCAACAACTGAACGGTTAATTCTAGTACACTATATGCGGGCTTCCAATGTGCATGAAATTATCACCTTTATATACAACTTCTCCAGACATGGAAAACATTGCAGCAAGCCAATAATCTTGTTCAGATCAAAACTATTCATTTGGATATATAAGATCTTGACAGAATCCAGCACCATTGATAGGCCATCCATGGAGAAACTCTTCATTGAGCATAGAACATAATATTAGTACAAAATGTGTACTCCAAGATGATATATAAATTATGCGCAGAAATTTAAAATGCAGCTTATGGTTACAAGTGTAGATCATAATATAAAGTACCTGAAGAACTGTGGAGCCAAACACCATATTGAAATGAGCACAGAGATCATGTATTACACCCAAGGTCTCTAGTCTAGGCGCAGAGAGGACGGTTATTTGCAACGGTGAATAACTAGAATCAAGGATCAACCTTTGAAATGAAGGGGCATCTTGGATGATGAGCCGCCTTCTGTCAAAAGAAATTCTAATTCTTACAAGGTTAGGCTACTTTATTTGGAGACAACCGATTCTAACTGTGAAAACAAGCACCAAGCACTCCAGCGCAGGGCAACTGGAGTGGATGATGCTGTGCAATGAGGCCTCCGATATACGAACCCGCACAAGTGAATGTTTCTTGAGAAATGGGAGTCGAAGGTTTAGTACCAGATTGTCTGGTAGGTAGCACTGCGCAAAGGTGGCGGTGTGGAGAGAGGACGAAAACCCCGAGATGGACATCGGTGCTGAGGGCACAAGTTCATGGCGTTTGGTATGTGGTATGTGATTTCCAGGGGAATAGTAGAACTCAAGCAGTTGTAGTTCTATGAATTCAGGGGATTCCAGCCAGGCGTCCACCGTGCAGGGCATGGTATGCTTGCTCAGGTAGCATGACGGGATGCAGAGGCTTTGAACGGAGCCCTGGTGGGAGGAGATGATGGCTATGGGGATTTCAAAATCATTGAAGAGAGATAGCTGACGACAGTCGAGATTAAGGGGAACGACACGCCATAGAGGGCGCCACCGAATTGAGAGGATTTGGGTGCGGCAGCAATCCTTGGTGGGGAGAAGCGAGATGATCTCCCCAAGGATGGCGTCCGGGAGATCGCTGATGCGGTCCACACAAGATTCTATGGGTTCCTGGGATCCGGTGGGGGCGGGGTCGCCGCTTCTCCCCGCGCTGCCGGGTGCGGGATCTACAACAGGCGTCGCCGCTGGCGGGAGCCTCATCTTCTTGGCGCTGGGGTCAGCCGACTCCATTTTCCTCGAGGGCGTCGAGTTGCGCTCACGGATTTGAGCAGAGTAACGAATGACGGCCTAGTTGTAGTGCGAGCTAAGAAGAAGGGGAGCTGGGGGTTTTCTGTAGGAGTGAGGAAGAAGGGGAGCTGGGGTTTTCTGTAGGAGCGAGGAGGAAGTAGAGCACCCAGGTTTTTGGGGGGGGGGGGGCGGTGTGCTGGGTGTGGGTAGCGCATCTCATTCAGTAAATATATGGGCTTTTGAATTGATTTTACTATTTACTAGTGTGGATGGGCTGTTTTGTCTTGGGACCCAAGAAACAATTACTACTAGTACAGTGGAGACACTCTACAGCTACCCAGAAAAACAATTACTACTAGTACAGTGGAGACACTCTACCGCTTCTGGCTCCTCCTAGGTCATTGAAACGTCTCCCTCTACTGAATGCCGTTATACTTTTGTTCACCGACATGCAGGCCATGTAGCGCGCGGGCCCAAATGCCATCCACCAAATTAGAAGGCAGTATTGAAAGTGCAACTATCCCTGGGTGGTTTTAGTAATTCCTAACAACATATAGCTCATTGAGCTAACATTATTCCAAGATTAATATTTCAGGAAAAGCTCAATGAATGGCATGGCATGGATGAGGAAAGTGGATCCCTCAAAATTCTAAGGACAAAAGGTTTGGCTCAAGCTTGAAGCTCAAGACTCTACATTTTATATTTTAGTGATCCAAGATCACATTGAGTCTATAGGAAAAGCTAATACTATCAAGGAGGGATGAGGTGTTGCTTAATGGCTTCCTTGCTCAAAGTGCTTAGTGATATGCTCCAAAATCCTCAACTACCTTCCCACATCCACATATGACCTAAACCAAAAGTCAAACTCAGCCCCACCGATTCTTTCTATCCAGCGCCACCGAGTTTCAAATGTCATAGCCACTGCCACAAACCCTAGGCAAATCGGTCTCACTGAGATGGGATTGTAATCTCTCTGTTTCCCTTCGTAACGTTTCGGTCTTACCGAGATGAGCGATCGGTCCCACCGAGATTGCAATGTAAACTCTTTGTTTCCCTTTTGTAACATTTCGGTCTCACCGAGATGAGCGAATTGGTCCCACCGAGTTTACCTGACCAACTCTCTGGTTAGCTTATTACCAAAATCGGTCCCACCGAGTTTGTGTAATCGGTCACACCGAGATTACGTTATGCCCTAACCCTAACCAATATCGGTCCTACCGAGTTGCATCTCAGTCCCACCAAAAATCCTAACGGTCACTAGGTTTGCTGAATCGGTCCGACCGAGATTAACCATTCGGTCCCACCGAGTTTGGCAAATTGTGTGTAACGGTTAGATTTTGTGTGGAGGCTATATATACCCCTCCACCCACTCTTCATTCGCTGAGAGAGCCATCAGAACATACCTACACTTCCAATACACATTTTCTGAGAGAGAACCACCTACACTTGTGTTGAGGTCAAGATATTCCATTCCAACCATATGAATCTTGACCTCTAGCTTTCCACTCAAATCTTCTTTCCACCAAATCCAAATCCTGTGAGAGAGAGTTGAGTGTTGGGGAGACTATCATTTGAAGCACAAGAGCAAGGAGTTCATCATCAACACACCATTTGTTACTTCTTGGAGAGTGGTGTCTCCTAGATTGGCTAGGTGTCACTTGGGAGCCTCCGACAAGATTGTGGAGTTGAACCAAGGAGTTTGTAAGGGCAAGGAGATCGCCTACTTCGTGAAGATCTACCGCTAGTGAGGCAAGTCCTTCGTGGGCGACGACCATGATGGAATAGAGAAGGTTGCTTCTTCGTGGACCCTTCGTGGGTGGAGCCCTCCGTGGACTTGCGCAACCGTTACCCTCCGTGGGTTGAAGTCTCCATCAACGTGGATGTACGATAGCACCACCTATCGGAACCACGACAAAAACATCTGTGTCTCCAATTGCGTTTGAATCCTCCAAACCCTTCCTTTGACATTCTTGCAAGTTGCATGATTTACTTTCCGCTGCTCATATACTCTTTTGCATGCTTGCCTGAATTGTGTGGAGATTGCTTGACTTGTGCTAAGATAGCTAAAATCTGCCAAGAACTAAAATTGGGAAAAGGCTAGATTTTTATTTGGTCAAGTAGTCTAATCACCCCCCCTCTAGACATACTTTCGATCCTACAAGTGGTATCAGAGCTTTGGTCTCCATTTGCTTTGATTTCCATAGCTTTTGGTGGTCATAGCCTTGGTTTCACAACCTAGGAGAGTATGGCGTCTAGCGAGGGAAATTATCACCATAGAGGTCCTTACTTTGATGGTACTAATTTTGCTAGTTGGAAGCATAAGATGAAAAAGCATATTCTTGGACATAACCCCGCCATTTGGGCTATTATGTGTATTGGCTTGCAAGGTGAATTCTTTGATGGGAAAGAACCGAACCGTGAAGCTACCGCGGAAGAGTTGAAAATGTTGCAATACAACGCTCAAGCTTGTGATATCCTCTTCAACGGATTGTGCCCCGAAGAATTCAACAAAATCAGCCGTCTTGAGAATGCAAATGAAATTTGGGATACTTTGATTGATATGAACGAAGGTATCGACTCCGTCAAGGAATCCAAATTGGATGTGCTTCAAAGTCAACTTGACAAGTTCAAAATGAAGGATGGTGAAGGTGTCGCTGAAATGTACTCTAGGCTTGCTCTTATCACAAATGAGATTGCCGGCTTAGGGAGTGAAGAGATGACCGATAGATTCATCATCAAGAAGATCCTGAGAGCCTTGGATGGAAAATATGATACCGTGTGCACATTGATCCAAATGATGCCCAATTACAAAGATCTCAAGCCAACGGAAGTCATCGGAAGAATTGTTGCTCATGAGATGTCACTCAAGGATAAAGAGGAACTTCACAACAAATCAAGTGGTGCTTACAAAGCCTCATGTGAAGCCCCCACATCATCGAGTGAGAAACAAACCTTCAATGAAGAATTGAGCTTAATGGTGAAGAACTTCAAAAAGTTCTACAAGAGTAGAAGCAAAGAGAGAAGCTCCAAGTCAAGGTCCTACAATGACAAAGGATCTTCTAGTCGAGAGCGAAACTGCTACAATTGTGGAAGGCCCGGACACTATTCCAATGAGTGTACAGCCCCCTACAAGAGAAGAGAAGATTCTCCCAAGAGAAGAAGTAGAAGAGAAGAATCACCATATAGAGAAAGAAGGAGTAGAGATGATCGTTATGAATGAAGACCCTCACGGAGAAGCAAGGATTCGGAAAGAAAGGACAAGTCATCAAGGAGCTACACAAAACAAAGACATCAAGCTCATGTTGGTGAATGGGTATCCGGCTCCGACTCCGACAACCAGTCCGAGAGAAGCTATCACTCCGACTCCGAATATACTCAAGATGAAGGTGTTGCCGGTCTAGCACTTGTGACAACCAACTCTTACGACATATTTGACTCACCAAATGAAGGAGTTGGAACATGCTTCATGGCTAAAGGCCCAAAGGTATCACACCCAGAGTCTGTTGATTTCAATAGTGATGAAGATGACTTGTTAGGTGATGATGATTTACTTGTTGACAACTCTAGTGATGAATACTATGATGAAACGTCAATTAATCATCCTAATCAAGATAAAACGAATGACAATGATAAGGAGAAGATTGAGTCTCTAACTAAAGAACTAAACACTCTTAAGTTAGCTCATGAAACTATCTTAGGAGATCATCGAGAACTTTTAAGGACTCATGAGAAATTGCGCTTTAAAAAGCTCAACCTTGAGCAAGAGCATGAGTTCTTAAAAGCAATCAATGATGATCTTCGTAAGAAAAGTTCTTCTTACATTGCCAAGCGTTTACTCTTATCCACTTACATGCCTCAAGTCAAGTTTAGTAACAAGAACAAGAAAGATTCTTCCTCTAGTAGTAACAATAATCATGCTAAATCCAATATTGTTGCTTCTAGTAGTTCTCTTGATTCCACTAATGATTCTCTTAGCCAAGTTACACTTGAGCAAGAAAATAGCTTATTGAAGGGAATTATAGAGAAAGGTGTTTACAAGAGCCTTGCCGGAAGTAAGCAATTCGAGGAAATTGTACGCAACCAAGGAAGGCACCGGAAGAATCAAGGCGTTGGTTTTGAACGAAAGTTCAATGCCAATGGATTTGAGTGGGAAGAAGATGAATACCCCAAGACGAAGTTTGTTCCTCAACAAGAGAAGTATGATCCTACTTCTTTCAAAGGGACACAAGCTCAAGATGATCTTCCACCACAAGACCACAAGCAAAAAGGCAAGGACAAGCTTCAAGAGGAAATTGATGCATTTGAAGAAGCTCCTAAGGCCTTGGTCAAGTGGGTTCCCAAGACTACTTCAAGTTCCACTTCATCAAGTACAACTACAACACCGAGGATTCCCATCAAGATGGTGTGGATCCCGAAGAATAAGAACTAGAGAGTTCTTGAGGGTGACTCCGCCAACATACTTCACTCTTATCATCTTGGCAAGAACAAGTGCAATCAACTTCCACATCTTGCACTAGTTCAAGGAGTCACAAACCCTCTTGTTGGTAAGACAAGGGACAAGGTAACCTAAAAGCTTTCATAGACATCATCTTGTGTGTTCATCACTTTATGTCTATGGATATCCTTGTTTGTTCCTTGTGGGACTAACCTGTGTAGGTATTGAAAGTGCAACTCACTCCAATGGATAGCTCCAAATGATCTACATCAACATTGAGCATCCACATCTTCAACATCTACATGAAGTCATCATCGACAAAACCCAAGGTTACTTCATCCCTCTTAGGGGGGATCTCACATCTAGGGGGAGCTTTACTCTAAGAATTGAGCTAAAGCAACTCTAATGGTGTGAACACAACAATGCTTTATGTAAAAGTGGTAACCCCACTTGTGCTTAAACGATGAGTATGACCTATGATCAAATGTTCTCATTTGACTCCTAAGTCAATATACTCATATATAGATGACCTAGTCATCGCCAATTGTTTGATAGATGCTAGAATTGGTTGTGCATGCTTTGCCACATATTTCAATTGCCATTTTATTGTGTGAGCATGTTGATTGCATATTTTACTCATTCGAGGACATCCACTTGTTGTTTTGATTGATTGGTTTTCTTTTCTTTTGCCAAGTGGATGGACAAGAATGCCTAAGAACCCTCTCTAGCTATCTATGCGTTTCTCGTCTCAAACTCTATTCATGCTACATCACAAAATTTGATCAAGTCAGATTCGAACCACTCTGTGTGAGGAGCACTCGGAGTCCCCGATTCGTCATAGACTTAAACTTCCAAAACTTCTTTGTGCGTTTCGGTCTGACCGATTCATCCATTTTGGTCATACCGAGATCACTAAGTCGATCTAGGTTTTCAATCTCGGTGCAACCGATTTGAACCTTTCGGTCACACCGAGTTTCAGTAACTGCTTGCAATTATGAATCTCGGTGCCACCGAGTTGTTCCACTCGGTCACACCGACAGGGTCGGGCTATATATACTCACGGGCAAAATTTTGGAAATTTCTCCGAAACCCCTTCACCCGCGCATAGCTCGCTCTGTCTCCTGGGTCTCCGGATCATCCTCCTCGTCGCCAGCCGCCTCCTGTCGCTGGTCTCCCCTGCCGCCAACGGAATTCTTCCCCGCCGTTGCCGCCGTAGCGAGTTCATCGCCGAACTAGGGTATGGACTCGATCATAGTGCTATGCCCGTCCGATTCCTAGCACATTGTGTTCATTATGATTCTTACCACGATTGAAACGCTTCTATCCAGTCAAAACACTCTGTAGATTAGAGTTGAATTGAAAATTTAGGGTTAGGTTTTCGCCGAAACCATCTTGGACCCACCGAGTTGTGGAACTCGGTACCACCGATTCGGCTCAGGCCATTGCACATGTAATTTTCGGTCTGACCGAGAATTGCAAATCGGTGTGACCGAGTTCAGGACTTTGTGAAACCCTAGTAGTCTCGGTGCCACCGAACTGTGACTCGGTCTAACCGAGTTCACTAGTTTAGGTTCCAACAGCTCCTTCGGTATCACCGAGTTTACAAATCGGTTGATCCGAAATGCTTTCTGTGGAAAACTAAAACTAAGTTTTGACTCATTCTCTTGCAAAAACCTCTGCATTTTGTGATGCTCATCCACTCTATCTCATCTATATCTATTCACAGGGTCTGCTGTCAGTGTTTGCAATATGTCTGATCAGAGTGACAGCCAGAACAGGTCAGAGGAGCAGGTTCACCTGAGTGAGGGCACTAGTCCCTCTAGTAGTTCAGATGATGGTAGCAGGAGCACCCCAAGCAACTTACCCAAAGCTGCCACCAGGGCCAGAAAGAAGAAGACCTCTGAATCTGAGGATGAAGACTATGTGGCAGTTGAGGATGAGGCCACTTCCAAGAAGAAAGTGGTTAAGAAGGAATATAGCACTGCTGCTGCCACCAAGCCAGGCATGAAGCAAAAGGTTCCTTCAAAGAGAATTCCAATGTCTAAGGCCAGAGCATCTACTCAAGTCCCTTTGGGATCTGAACCCAAAGAGGCTGCTGCAGAAGGGAAGAAGAGGAAGGAGAGGGTCAAAAAGACCACTACTAGAGTGCTTGGGAGATCCTCAATCATGAGAAATTCTGAAGAGGAAGAGGAAGAAGAGGTTGCTGCACCAGCACCTAAGGCCCAGAAGCTTATGGGTGATGCTATCAGGACAGGGGCTGCAACATCAAAGCCCAAAGAAGCATCCAAAGCAGCCTCCAAGCCCAAGAGTGCACCTAAGAGGAATATCAGGAGTATACCAGCTGCTGACAAGAACAAGGCCCCAGTGCCTGAAGTTGCTGCTGATGAAGATGATGAAGGACAAGTCCTGAGAAAGCTCAAACCCAAGATTCCAGACCACAATGATGCTCATCCTGTGGCTGAGAACATGAAGATCATGAGAGACTCAGGGTTGAGGCTATGGAGAGAGACAGATCCATATGCTACCAGGAGAAGGACTGCTGTTGATTACAGGTTCCACACAAAGGAACAGCAGGACTTCTATGAGACAGTGTTGTTGGACAAGAAGCCTATAGTGTGTGAAATGAGGTGGGTCGACTGGAAGTATATCAAGGAAAATGAGGAACACTATCCCGGTGTGTTGGATAGCTTCAGTGCTTGTGGAGTTGCAGACTTTGTTGGGCAGAAGCTCACAAAGTGGAATGAGGAGCTCATAATGCAATTCTACTCCACAGCACACTTCTATCCAGATGGCAGGATAGTATGGATGTCTGAAGGTACAAGGTACCACTCAACTATTAAGGAATGGGCAAATCTGATCAATGCTCCTAAGGAAGAAGAAGATGACTTGGATGTTTATGCCAAGAAGAAGATGGATCACAACTCCATGGCAAACATGTACAAGGAGATTCCTAAAGATGATCTTGAGACTCACCAGTTTGGGTCAGTAAAACACTTGCTGTCAGGGCTGCCTACAATCAATTGGATCCTTAGGCACACTCTCTTGCCCAAGTCTGGTGATCACAGAATGATCAGAGGCCATGCAATTAACTTGCTACATATATTTGATGTGCCACAGAAGTTCAAGGTCATGAGCCTTATAGTTGAGACTATCAAGAGGACTGCAGCTGACCAGAAAAGAAGTTGTGGATATGCCCCACAGATCCATGAGTTGATAAACTCAAAGATGGGCACAAGCACATACTTGTTGGATAAGGAACACTTGCCTATCTATCCTGACTTTGAGGACAATCAAGTTGTGATGAATAAGAATGAACCATCATCAGTACAAGCTCAAGAGAAGAAGGAGAAAGCAAAGAAAGAGAAGGCTGCCAAGATGCCAACTCAAGAGGAGGCATCTGAGTACTTTTTGAAAAGCAAGCAAGATCAGCTTGGCTACCTGATTGCATCCACTCTGAGGATTGAGAAGGGGTTGGCCACCCTAACTCAAAACCAGGAGAGCTTGGAAAGAATCGTGGAGCAAAAATTCTATAACTTGGATGTGAAGGTAACTGAGATTCAGTCTATTGTGGAGCAACTTCAAGATGATATGCAGGAGAGGAAGGGCAAGACAACCACTGATGCATTTGCCAGAGTTCCTAGAGCTCAGAGGTCTGCTGCAGTGCCTGTTCCAGACACTAGAGTCACTTCATCTGCACCAGCTATAGCTCCAGCGCAACCAGCTCCAGCACCAACTCCTTCAGCTCCATCCACATCAAATGAAGCCTTCGTCCTTGGCGTTCTCCGGACACCACCACCTGAAGACCAAGCTTGAGAGACGTTCTAGTGCTATGCATTTTCTATGAACTTTTTGGTAACTTGTTGCCAAAGGGGGAGAAAAATGTATAGATCATAGGCTTTGAGAGAGAGCGTTGCTTTTTATTCTCTCTTTCTTTGGTGGTTGAACTTTGTTTGTCTTTTGATTGCTTGAGATACTATGCTTTTATCTGTGAGACATTGATGATCATGTGGTTGATCATAAGCTACACTTATGCTTGTTAGATGATATTATCTTACTTATCCTTATATGATCATTCACTTTGCTTGGTGATGAGTGCATGTATTTAATTCTTATCATTTTGAGCGCTCCACCAAGATGTATGTGACATGGAAGAGTAACCCATGATCCTAACTCATTGTGCATTTGCAGTCCAAAGCAAATCTTAAGATATGCAAAAATTTAGGGGGAGCTCTTGCTTTTCACATACTTCTCAAAGCGACAATATCTTTCACTCTTATTATCATTTGTCGAAGCTTTGATCTATATGTTGTCATCAATTACCAAAAAGGGGGAGATTGAAAGTGCAACTATCCCTGGGTGGTTTTGGTAATTCCTAACAACATATAGCTCATTGAGCTAACATTATTCCAAGATTAATATTCCAGGAAAAGCTCAATGAATGGCATGGCATGGATGAGGAAAGTGGATCCCTCAAAATTCTAAGGACAAAAAGTTTGGCTCAAGCTTGAAGCTCAAGACTCTACATTTTATATTTTAGTGATCCAAGATCACATTGAGTCTATAGGAAAAGCCAATACTATCAAGGAGGGATGAGGTGTTGCTTAATGGCCTGCTTGCTCAAAGTGCTTAGTGATATGCTCCAAAATCCTCAACTACCTTCCCACATCCACATATGACCTAAACCAAAAGTCAAACTTGGCCCCACCGATTCTTTCTATCCAGCGCCACCGAGTTTCAAATGTCATAGCCACTGCCACAAACCCTAGGCAAATCGGTCTCACTGAGATGGGATTGTAATCTCTCTGTTTCCCTTCGTAACGTTTCGGTCTTACCGAGATGAGCGATCGGTCCCACCGAGATTGCAATGTAAACTCTTTGTTTCCCTTTTGTAACATTTCGGTCTCACTGAGATGAGCGAATTGGTCCCACCGAGTTTACCTGACCAACTCTCTGGTTAGCTTATTACCAAAATCAGTCCCACCGAGTTTGTGTAATCGGTCACACCGAGATTACGTTATGCCCTAACCCTAACCATATCGGTCCTACCGAGTTGCATCTCAGTCCCACCAAAAATCCTAACGGTCACTAGGTTTGCTGAATCGGTCCGACCGAGATTAACCATTCGGTCCCACCAAGTTTGGCAAATTGTGTGTAACGGTTAGATTTTGTGTGGAGGCTATATATACCCCTCCACCCACTCTTCATTCGTTGAGAGAGCCATCAGAACATACCTACACTTCCAATACACATTTTCTGAGAGAGAACCACCTACACTTGTGTTGAGGTCAAGATATTCCATTCCAACCATATGAATCTTGATCTCTAGCCTTCCCCAAGTTGCTTTCCACTCAAATCTTCTTTCCACCAAATCCAAATCCCGTGAGAGAGAGTTGAGTGTTGGGGAGACTATCATTTGAAGCACAAGAGCAAGGAGTTCATCATCAACACACCATTTGTTACTTCTTGGAGAGTGGTGTCTCCTAGATTGGCTAGGTGTCACTTGGGAGCCTCCGACAAGATTGTGGAGTTGAACCAAGGAGTTTGTAAGGGCAAGGAGATCGCCTACTTCGTGAAGATCTACCGCTAGTGAGGCAAGTCCTTCGTGGGCGACGACCATGATGGAATAGAGAAGGTTGCTTCTTCGTGGACCCTTCGTGGTTGGAGCCCTCCGTGGACTCGCGCAACCGTTACCCTCCGAGGGTTGAAGTCTCCATCAACGTGGATGTACGATAGCACCACCTATCGGAACCACGACAAAAACATCTGTGTCTCCAATTGCGTTTGAATCCTCCAAACCCTTCCTTTGACATTCTTGCAAGTTGCATGATTTACTTTCCGCTGCTCATATACTCTTTTGCATGCTTGCCTGAATTGTGTGGAGATTGCTTGACTTGTGCTAAGATAGCTAAAATCTGCCAAGAACTAAAATTGGGAAAAGGCTAGATTTTTATTTGGTCAAGTAGTCTAATCACCCCCCCTCTAGACATACTTTCGATCCTACAAGTATGCAGGTGGAGAGTCATCCTGGTCGTAGCGCGGTAGTAACGAGCCGTCGTATCACAAAACCCCACCTCCCCGCAATCTAAGTTTGACGGATGAAGCAACCATCATTTCACTCTTCGCTGAATCCCCTTCTCGCTCACCGTATTCAAGAAAGGCAACACTTGCATCTGCCACTGTTCTTCTCTCCGAATGAAGGGAAGGTAAGCGGATCCGTGATGTTGGTATATTTTCGTTCAGAGCAAAAAAAAGAACTTTTGCAAAGCAGTAACCGATCCTCTCTCTCTTTTTTGTTTCATTGTTATTGCGATTGTGTTTTTATTTCAGTGGTCTCCTAGTATTCGTCAGTTTCATGATGGACCAAGGAGAACCAGGCAAAGATCTGCCGATATTGGAGCAGACGCGGGAGGCTGATCCCCACGAGACAGAGAGCTCCAATAAGATGGAGGCAACCACCGAGGCGACCCCAGATACTGAGATGGTCAACGCCCCGTTTGAGGTTACAGCCCTCGTGGCACTGCAGGAGCAGATTTCCCCCTTCGAGGATGTGTCCCCCCCCCCCCCCGCTGAGCTGCCCAAGGTGATTTCCTTCTTTGTCGATCTCGATTGTGGTTTTTCATCTAAGTATGTGGTGATTTTTTTAGAAAAGGAAGTATGTGGTGATTAATAATGCAAAATTTTATTAGCTTCGATGCCATGGTATACGTATTGGTTTAAATAACTTGTGTTTCTTATATTGAAAAGTAATTCAGAATTTGTTTCTGTTTCAATTAGAGCCCCGATGCAGACAAGGATTGTGTGGTTGTACATGTCACTCGCTATGAGGAGGACAATCTGAATATACACACTGGGAAAACGGAGTTCTTAGGCTGTTGGATCCTGGAAGCCATTTGCGGTTATACCAATGAAGAGTTGTATTCCAGCCTCACTGTTGTCAGGTGTGTTGTCCAGGGTGTACTGAAGCACAAGAAGTTCAAAGCTACTCCTTCGTTTGTGAGGAATACTGTTCTTGTCAAGCTTACACACGAAGATGACGTGGCATGCCTCCACAAACAAGTTTATCAGTGGCAAGGCCACAAGGTTGTCTTCATGAAGGTTCACAGGATTGAGCTGCTGCGGGACGTCCTCGATGATGTTCATGGCAAGGTCCGTCTTGTGTCCATCCCAAATTAGATCGAGGCATGAAATAGTTGCCCCAGCTAGTGTTTAATAGTAGTTTGGATTGTGTCTAATTATCCGAACCTTGCCTGTTATCGACCCCTCTGGGGCTAGTACTCTGTTTGAATCCGACTATGCAAACTGCTGCTACTTTTGTGTGCCCATGAATCATGTGAGAACCATCGTAATTGTTGCTGAAACAGATGCGTCCTCACTAGTTTTTTCATGAATATGGCATGGTAAGACATAAGTTGTCATGGTTTATCATTTGAGCAGTGTGTGTTTTGATGAAATAGAGCACTCGTTCGAGAACCATGCGCCGACGTATACATAAGTACTTGTAAACACTATTGGTGCTACCCCACTTGTAAGCAGTTGTGCAAAACACGGCACATTGGCTCAGCTCGCTTCAACACTAGGCTATCGACCAGCTAACAATCAACAATCTGCTGTCTGACATATAAGCAACTATGTATCTTGTTACAGTGGTTCATGCAGTTAATTGAGGCCACAATGTAATAAATTCCAAATGTTCACACGCTAGTCCAGCGCTCATGTGGAACACTCACATTAAACTTGTCTTCATTAAAAACTTGAAAAGCATAAGTTCAGCAATTTTATACATCTCAATGATTCATAGAACATATCAAACATATACTAGTTCACAGCAAAAGACAAAATTGTGAGAAGGTTTAAAAATCGGGGAAAAACAAGCAAGGCTTCTCTCTGAGCAAAGGGCCTCCCGACAGGCTTAAATTTCCTGGAGTTCACTCTGGTTTTTTCTTGTTACCACCATTCAGGGTTAGGTTCTCTCATTCCAGAATAACCAATTATAATTGTGGTCTCAGCTGGAATGCTGAACTGAACCATTCAGTGTACTGACCAGGTGAAATTCTTGTGCATTCCACTAAATTTAAGCACCGCTATTTGCAGAAATAAGCAGACCACAATGCCTCTTGTCCGCGCACCTGTCCAAAAAACCGCCGTGCAGCCGTGCCAGCTAGTCCTCGGTCCATGGATGAACTGGTAGAAAGTGCATTCCGGACTAGGATGCAGTTGTTTTCGCTCGTCCCTGCACTGCAATCAGGAAGTAAAATGTACGAATCAGCTTCTTTTAGATTGCGTTGGTCATTCTACCTTAGTTATTACCAATGTAGGGATACCTTGAAGACGGGAGGTTAGACGACGGCAACGAGGGATAGCCATCTCATTTTGCGCAGTTGTACTAAAACTGAGATGTGTGCTTTTGATTGCGCGGATAGAAACGATACAGAGATACACATCCCGAAACGATATGGAGACAGACATCCCTGTTTGCGCAAATAAGAACTACGGTTATTTAAACAGTGACAGATATTACTACTTTCCCCCGTTTCCTCTTAGAACCAAGTCCTAGATTCATGCTACATCTTTCCCACTTTCTTCCCTATTTGAACCAATGCTTTGAGTCGACTGTATGAAATAGCTTTATTTCTAATAATAGTAGAAGTCTAGGTGGCTTTGGAACAACGGACGGAAGTAGAAAAGGATCCACACGAAGGTAGCTGTGGCAGTAGAGCAAGGTAGGTTTCGAAGGAATATATACCTGAGGGTCATCGGCATGTCGCAAAGATGGCGTCGGGAGGCCACATCTTGGCCACAATACCACAGGGAGGAAGAAGGGGTCGGAGGCCCTCCTGAGCTGGCGCTCTCTCGGAGAGAACGGCACGGCCGCTGATCGGGACGCGCGGGCAGCCGTTGGTCTCCTCCCTCGGCGCCGACGACAGCATGAACGATGCACCTACACCCCTGCCCCGGTCGAGGTTGTCCGGCCGGATTTGTGACCAGCCGTGAGCTAGGAGAGAGTGTGGCCACCTATGTGTTGCTTAGATCTGGAGAGCATGAGAGAGTGAACGAGAGGAACCCTAGTAAAGCAAGCACTAAGGCTCCTGCTTTTATATATAGTGGAGTGATTTTGTTGTACCAGCTTCAAAAAAATGCGCTCCTACGTGTACCCGCGAGTGGGTGTGAGAGAACTAGTGCGTGCGTGCACCACTTCTCTTCGTGAGAGTACAATATACTATGCCCAAAGAACGTTCGCCGCAAGAGTAATAGTACAAGTGTGTGACATGTGAGCTAAAATAAAATGTGTGCGCCGTCTTTTGTTTTTTAGAAGTTCTGAGGGTAGGGTGTGAAGAGCACATATGTGCGTGACGTCTACCTGCAGATAGACGGTGGGTGCGACGTGCGAGTCTGCGAGAGGACTCGGGAGAGTCGTGACTCGTGAGGGTGCGTGTGCGTGAGAGATAAGGGGGCACGTATCAATGCAATGCATGTGTCCGTAAATCATTATCCGACAAACGTTCGCCACAAGCCTTTTCCTGACGAACGCCATAAGAACCATTAGATCGGCATCCGACAGTGTCAGTTTTGCCATGTCATTTAACAGAACAGCCACTCCTCCTACACACAAATCTTCCACGTGAGTGTTAGCAACTGCCGTATGCTCCATCTGTTCCGAAATGCAGTGCATATAGATTTATTGAAAATTCGAACCTCACAAAATTTTACCGAGTTTTCGTGTACCAAATTGCACATGTAGAATACCATGTATATGTCATTTCATTCATCTTCGAGAGGTAACTATAAAGTTGGGTGAGGAGTCTACAAAGAAAGACCATCATATCACCCGCAACAATTTCAAGCATCCTTTAGTGTCGAGGAATATCATAGGAACTCTATATGATATGATTTTATAGGATTTTTTTCCTTTAGAGCCAATTGGTTCATAGGAATATATTCATATACTCCACATTTCAAAGGAAATAAACATGATATCATTTCTATAGCTTTAGATCCACTTGGTTCATATGAATGGATTCCTATACTCCCTTAATTTCAAAGGAAAATAAACATTAGCGTATATTCAATAGAAAAGTTCCTATGATATGAACCAAATTACATCTCTTTTCTAATCCCTCCTCATAGGAATTGAGATACATGTCATCTCTAGATTCAATAGAAAAGTTCCTATGATGTGAACCAAATGACATCTCTTTTCCAATCCCTACTCATAGGAATTGAGATGCTCCATGTCATCTCTTTCCCTACAACTTCCATGTATGCATCTTCTATTCCTAAATAGATAGTACAACCCACTAGTAGCTTTTTTCCAAAACATGCAACTATGGCACAAGAACTATATAGTGTGCCAATAACTTTGAGAGATGGTCGCTGGATGAAGCTAACCCGACAGTGCAGAGATAGGCAAATCCGAGCACTACTGGCCGTTGGATATCATCAACATTCCACCAGATCTGCCACATGTACAATTTCGAAGACTCCATGGTTGAACTTAAGCATAATGCACAAACCTCAAAACACAAGCACTTCTCCTTTGTTCTAGAATCTTCTGTATCATAATTGATTATTTTTTTTCTAAATGAATTGCCATTATTTGTTTTTTACTTTATGATTTACTCCCTCCGTTCCAAAATAGATGACCCAACTTTGCACTAACTCAAAGTTAGTGCAAAGTTGGGTCATCTATTTTGGAACGGAGGGAGTACAATGCACAACCCCATGAATCTTAACATTTTTATAAAACTTATTGATTTTGAATGAGATGAACTATAATAACTAAATGAACATCTACATCATGCATATATGACTCAAAGCTTTACATGCTATAGTGTGTATTTATTCATAATTTGGTTTCGAAATCTCATGCGTTCAATACATGTGTACTCCCTCCATCCGCGAATAAGTGTACTTCTAGCCTTTGTTCTAAGTCTAAGTTTTAAAAATTTGACCAAATATATACAAAAGAGTAGTAACATATATGACATAAAATTGATATATTATGAAATTACAATTCAAAACGAATCTAGTGATACTAATTTAGTGTCATAAATGCTGCTACTTTTCCCTATAAAGTTGGTCAAAGTTTTAAAACATTGACTTAAGACAAAAGCTAGAAGTACACTTATTCATGGACGGAGGGAGTACCTTACTAGTAGTTTTGAGTAGAGTAGCAAATTTCACGCGGCCCCGGGTATATCAAAATGCAGGGCCCATGCATCATTGCCTTTCGGTCGTACCTACGTCCACAATTTTTTGTACGTACTATATCTCCACTGGTCCCCGAACCCAAAATGCTGCCTTGTTCCCGTAAAACCAAGCGGCCCACACATATTTAAGGCGTCGGCTCGAACCCGTTTACTACGACGTGGCCCTGCACGCCGTAGTACTCCTACAAACCCTACCACCGCACTCATCATCGGTTTTCTTCAAGAGGACGAGGGAGAAGCCGATTTGTAGTGGAGGCGCTTTCAAAAAAAGGATCTGCAGTGGAGACCCCTACCCTAGGGTGCCCTAGGTAGCTGCCGCACGCATCATTGTTTTCTCTTTTGTTTATGCTCTTGCGCCCTAGAGTGAAATGATGGTTGCTTCGTCCGTCCAGCTTAATGCGGGAAAGGTGGGGCTTTGTGATTTGACCCCTCGTCGCTCATTTTCTACTACTGCGGCGCTATGACCGGGGTGCCTCCAATTCCAACCGCTGCTCCGAACTGTAATTTGGTGCATCGCACGTGGAACAAGACGGTGGATGAGCCACATGTCGGCCAAAGGGGTCCTGTTAAGTGTGTTGCCATTTCGTGTGCAGACTGACCCTGCTTGAGTTGCTACGCTAACATGACAGGAGCAGCCTACCACTTGGTTTTGCTCCTTGGTGAATCCTGACTATATTGATCTAAAACGATACATGCTGAACTACCCTCTCCGTCTCGGTTTTTTTATTTTTAGGCGTCTCGGTTTATAGGGCCTGCACGTAGTTCTAGGCCATCCATTTGACTAACTAAATCGGAGTTACTATGTCACAAAAAGTATATCATTGGATTCTTAAGTGGATGTAGTTGTATTTAAAAGTCGAGGGCGGGGCTTTTCCTGCGCAGTAGGCGGTGGGGCAGTTCCGCCTAGTCGGTTCGACAGAGACGCGAGAAGACGAGGGAGTAGCTGCTGCAAACATAGGGCTGTGTGATTTGACAGCGAGTTACTGCTGGCAGGTGGGGCCCCGTGATTTGACTTGCCATTATCATTTTAACTGCGGCGCTACGACCGGCGTGAGTCTCCCAGATTTCTGACCACCTCCATACAGGTGCCTCTCCCAATGCTCCACCATGTAGTAGAGGCTGGCTCTTGCATGAGAGCCTACTTCTCCACTTTTTCCTTGCCTCTCTTTCCTCCACATATGCAAATATGCCATGTAAAGTGCGCTATTGTACTTACTTTTACTTGCTCCTATAGGTGCTTAAGCTTGCCACATAGGCATAAAGTCTGATGTGGCAAGTTAATCAAGAAGAGAGAGACTAGTTTGGTGACCCAAGGAAGAAACGGTGCTAAGCGTGTGCACCTAGGTGAAAAGACAATTTTGAGTCTATAACTAATTAAATGAAGCAAACTTAGCAACACCATTTCATTGGAAGAGGCCACTCCTTGGAAAATGCAATAAATACACGCGCTTACTAGCACCGTTTCTTCCTTGAGTACGAAGAAAGAGATAGAGAGGAGTAACAAGAAATACACTTATAGCCAACCTTGTTGTAGTATGAGTGACTAAGTGATGACTATGTATGACATGCCAACATCAGATAGCCTAACGCACCGTGTTAAATCTCCAGGGGCGCGACCGCGCGAGCGACGTGATGGTCGTGGTAGGCGCGACCATGATACGGGCTGCTGGCAGCCCTTGGATCTGAGATCAAACGGTCGCATGCTAAGTTGCTGAAAATTTGTAGAATAACCCTCCAGGATAGGATATTCACCCATAGGTCTAGAATCACGCCATGCAACCGTTCGATCTCAGATCCAAGGGCTCTCGGAAGCCCGTATCATGGGAGAATGGAAAGCCACTATCCTGCCGTTCGCACGCTGGCAGTTCGCTCCTACTCGTCCACGCACGTCCTTTAATACTACGATGGTTCGCTCCTAGTTGTCCCGTCCATTCACATTACGGCAGTTCCACTAATCCTAACCCTCCTCCCAAATCCATGGCGTCCCAAATCTCCATGATCGGCGGTGAGTACAAGGTTAGAACCATCATCGGCGATGAGTTCGACGTCATCTACACCCGTTCTTCCGTGACGGTGAAAGGATGCCTTTCTCGCTTCAGACGCATGTTCGGAAACTCAGATGATGATTGGGTCGATGGGCTAGATGTTGAGTACACCACAGTCCTAGGACGAGAGAAGGATCTAAAGGACGAAGAGAGGAAGAAGCCTGCCGTGATCCAGGTTTGCGTGCATGACTTATGCTTGGTCTACCACATATGCCATGCCGACGTTGAGTGCCAGGATTTTAAGGACTTCCTCGGGAGCAACCTAGTCAAATTCGTTACTATAGACTTTGGTAACGACAAAGAAATCCTGGGTCGGATAGGCCTCGTTGTAGGCAACCCCTTCGACCTCCAGAAGAATCGGCTGGTGCCCTCTCGTCAGCCTTCAATGCTGACCCTGGCAGGAGCCATGGTTCATCCTTCGTACAGTAAACTGGTGAAACCTCCATACACGTTTCATCATCATGCATGGTAGCGGAATTTACTAGATATATACCACATCCACTACGCTGCAATGGATGGCTACCTTTGCTTCAATATCAACAAGGGTGGGATGAAGAGCAACAGCCAAGTGTGCGGTTCAAGCAAAGAAGTATCGGCCAAGAGGAATAGGGACAAGGACGAAGTCGAGGACGTGGATGAGGACTCCGAGCAAGGTGGCAGTGTCGTTGCTCATGGTGGTTCTAAACTTCTAATGCAGTGTCTACCGGATTAGTTGCATAGTTTAATTTCAGGTGTGCTTAGTTTAATTTGAGGGGTGTGTTGTGCTGAGCCCCCAGCAGAACTATGTTATGTTTCTTCTCGTTACTTTAACTCTTTAGTATGTACATACTACTAGTATTTCTTTAATTGAATTTAGCACCCCAATTAAGCACGTACTAGCTTTTTTAATAGTACTATATGCATAATTTGGCGACGAGCGCTCTCTATATGTACCACCTTTTTTTTAATTTCAAGTTTTGCTCCATGGCGCAATCCATCAATAGTACTACTGTACAAAAGTATACATTTTTTAAAAGGCTAGAGTATTGTTCATCACATATATATAGCCAGTTAAATTCTCAACCTAAAACGACGTGCATGCCATGTAGTAAACCGATACAGAGGAAGTATAGTAAAAATGAGGTGATTTTACCGAGCGATCGGCGGGGGAGCATGGCCTGTCATGCGGTCCCATGTGTCATGATGTACCAAGGCGATGCGCATGTCCCTCTTGAGGCAGAAGCGATACTAGTACGTGGTTTGAGATGATGGCGAACCGAAGGCCCTGTTTAGATCAATGGGTTAGAGTTAGTTTGGGTTAGTTTGGACTCAACTAACTCAAAAAGATCCAAACAGGAGGGTTAGTTTGGGTTAGATGCATCTAACCCATCCAAAAACACTAACCCATACAAGAGGTGTTTATTTGGGTTAGTTCTTTTCAAGGCCATTAAAAAATATATTTTTCTCTCGCTCTCCCCGCAGCAGATCCCTCCCCACTTCCTCGAAGCTTATCCTCCTCTCCCTCCCTCCCTCCCTCTCGCACCGTTCGTGAAGGCGCCTCGCCGTATCCGCGCTCCATCTAACCCTGCCATCCAAACACCTCTTTGGTTAGAGTTAGTTCAGGGTTAGAATCTAAATCTAACCTCTAACTGAGTTAGAGTATCCAAACAGGGCCGAAGTGTGAAATAAGGGTTGCTTCGTACGTCTGGGAAAGTGCGGCATTGTGATTTGACGTCTCATTGCTCATTACTACTACTGGGCCGATACGAGTGGGGTGCGTCCCCCCTGCTGTTCTGCACTGTTATTTGGTGCTTGACACGTCGACCTGGTTGCTATATGTCCCACATGTCGGCGACAGGAAGTACAAAATTCATGAAAGGGAGCGTCGACAGAGGAGTATACTACTACAGAATTCATGAAAGGGAGCGACTTAGTTTTGGGAAAATCTGTTTTTAGGGAGTACGTACCCACTAGGGCTTATAGGGCTCATCTAAAAACATTCATTTTTCTGTTTGATAAGTCTCAATTCTACTCCACTATACTAGTAGTAGTACCATTGCATGTTGGATTTTGAGGTGCATTAGATCACCCGATGCAAGCAGTGTCAAGAGGAAACTAACCAATGCATGTACAAGTTCATGGAAATTTAGTGGTCATTCATGCATTCGTTCTAATTAATGCCTCGGTAAACACAACTTCTTGAGAAAAACGAGCATACTAATTACTTGTGCAAACTACGAAATTAATTCGACCACTCACCGTCTACCTTGGTTGGAGAGATTTTGAAATTGAGCCATAAACTGGAAAGGAGGGAGTAGTAACTTTTGTCTCGATTACTATTTGTGGCCTTGTATAGATGCAAAATGTATTTTTTATAGTGGCCTTGTATAAGTAAATGGAGGGAGTACTAACCAAAGTACGTAGTAGGGATGAGGAGTAACCGGAGGGAGTAGTAAAATTTTCTCCTCGGGCTGCGAGCCACCACGCGCGTGGGCGAGGGAGCGGGCATAAGGCGTGGTAAGCAAGCTTCACCTCATCCTGCGAGCCACCGCGCCCGTGGGCGGGGGAGATGGCGTACTAAGCAAGCTTCTCCTCGTTCTGCGAGTTGACGGGATACATCAAAAGTACTCCAGTGTATAGAGCCTTGCCTCTAAGGTAAGCCCCACATGGTTTGCCTCTTTTTTTAATTTAACATAACGCGTGAAGTTGCAATTTGTTTGTTCACCCGTGGTAGACAATCCTCCCTCCACCAAGTGGACAACCAGTACACGTGCCAAATTACCACGTGGGCTGCCTTTTTCGTACAGAAATGAGCTCCACCGTGTACCCACGCGGGTGTGGTTGGGAAAGAGACGGGAGTATGTGCGCCGTGCGTGCACCTCTTCTCTTTGTGCACGTCCCCCACCTACGAGGGTGTGTGTGAGAGAGATACAAACCTGGACATAATGCGTCGTCCATCCCCATGCCTCCTCCCAGTCCAACCACCAGTCACCACCACGCCCCACTCCTCCTCGCCTTATCTCTCATCTTTCTCCCTCCATTTTTATATACAAGGGGCCACTATCAAAATTACAATTTGCAGATATACAAGGCCACTAACACTAATCGATGCAATATTAATGGTGTTTTCCTCGTGGTACTAGCAAAGGAGGACATTAATTATCCCTTGCATGCATGCGGGAGTTTGTAAAAAAAATGCATCTTGATGTTCCGTGCAATGCACGGGCATCTTGCTAGTCCATGAAACCAACACATGGAAAAATTCCATGGCGAACGAGGGATTTGAATCTGTTGGGAGGAGCTGTTTGGATCTTGCCCGGGGTAGCCAAAATATTGGCGACTACTTCACCATGGCCGGCACCGGCTTGAGTTCATCCTAACATTGCCCTCTTCTGTGGAGCCCATGCGGGGTCGACGAAGGTCCTCGCAACAAAAGGATCCGGCAAGACACCTGCTGTGTACGCCGGTGTTGCCTCTGCGGTGGCCTTCATGGGACCCAAGCGGCGGCGGCTTCCCGTGTTCTACTTCTCCTCGATGATGGCGGCGGACGCGGAGGCGCTGGCCACCGTCTTGCTGCTCTCTGCGCACCCGACTTCTGTCGCTGCTTGCATGGCGTGGCCGCCGGCATGGGAGTCTCGGCCACAGAAACAGGAGACTGGTACAAGGCGGCGGCATGGACGGCAGCAGCGACGCCCGTGCGCCGCTCCTCGTCAAGCTGGCCTGGAGCGGCGAGTTGCTGAACCGCGCGCCGGCTTGGGGCAGCAACTGGCTCCGTCGGGCGAGGGGAGGGAGGTGGATCAGCGAGCTGCATAGCTCGTATCCGGTGGGCTACCCAGCCGGCTTGGATGCGGAATAACTACTCTTCGTAAGCCATTGTAAGAGTGGACAAAATGGTGGAGGAGATAGGGGAGCGGCGGAGGTGTGCGATTCTTGGCCGGCGTTTGGCCTCGTTTAAATAGGAGATTAAATAGACGGCGGACGGGAGGAGCTCGGTGTAACACCCCGGATGTAATTTACCTTATATGTATCCCAACTCTTGCTGTTTCCGGCACTAAGTTATTTTATTTTCCTCGGGTTCGGGTTTTTGTCTCTGTGTGTTGTTACCTTTGTCATGCATCTCATATCATGTCATCATGTGCATTGCATTTGCATACGTGTTCGTCTCATGCATCCAAGCATTTTCCCCGTTGTCTGTTTTGCATTCCGGCGCTCCTATCTCCTCCGGTGGTCCTTTCTACCTCTTTTCGTGTGTGGGGGTTAAACATTTCCGGATTGGACCGAGACTTGCCAAGCGGCCTTGGTTTACTACCGGTAGACCGCCTGTCAAGTTTCGTGCCATTTGGACTTCGTTTGATACTCCAACGGTTAACCGAGGGACCGAAAAGGCCTTGTGTGTGTTGCAGCCCAACACCCTTCCAATTTGGCCCAAAACCCACCTAAACTCTCTCCATCATCTAGAGCATTTGATCACGATCGCATGGCCGAAAACCGCACTCCATTTGGAGCTTCCTAGCTCCCTCCATGCCTATATATAGATCCCTTCCCCGAAATCCGGACAAAACCCTAGTCTCCCCCTTCCTCGCGCCGCCGGACACGTCCACCGCGTGCCGGACATGTCTGCCACCGTCCCTCGCCCAATCGGACGCTGACACGTCACCGGGCCGAGCCCCACATCGCCGCCTCCGCCGCGCGGCCCGTCCGGCCCGTAGCTGGCCCCCGCGGCCCATCCACCCGCGCGCCGCCGCCTGCCTCATCGCCTCCCGGCTCCGCCTTCCCCGCCGCCCGCGCGCGCCGCCGCCGACGTCGCTGCACCGTCGCACCGCTCGGTCGCCGCCTCACCGCCCCGCCGTCGACGCCGGCCGCCGCCACTGGATCCGACGTCCGGACCTCGCCGCTGCGTCCTCCCTCGACTCCAGGCGACATCGCCACCGCAGATCCGGCGCCCCCTCGCCGGCGCACCTTCCTCTCCGGCCGTCTCCCGCAGCTCCGGCGAGCTCCCCGGCCATTCTCGGTTCGCGTGCCCGCGGGATCTAGATCCGGTGCTACAGTAACCCTAGGTTGACTTCGGATTTCCCCAAGTCCCCAGTAATTTTAGCATACTTCATCGCATCATAACTTTGCATCCGTAGCTCCGATTTGAGCGTGTAGCATATCAAAATGTTCGTCTCAGAGAGTACATCATTTCACCTCACTGCATCATTTTCATTTGAGCTCATCTTGATGCCCGAAATGCTGTTGGAAGAGGGCTATATGATAAAATTGTCAGATCTGCTGCATCAAATAGCTATTTGTCATTTTTGCCATGATTAATGTGTGCATGATATGCTCCTGAGTTCTACATGAGTTTTGTTATATGCCATGCCATCTATACAGAGGTGCTTACCATGTATTTTTGTGATATGTGTGGTGACTAGCACAAGCTTGCAAAGTAGTGCATTCGTTAATGCTGATTTCAGGGACTTAGAATTTCTCTAAGTCCTTCTCCTGATTTTGTCATTATGCCATATGGTCATGTTGTTTCCTAGTGATCCGTGCCTCTTTTGAGGATGATCAGTAAGGATGTTTTGTTAACATTGTGGTGCTCTATCCAGCCATGTCTTTGCTTGCAATTATGGAGCACCCTAGCTTGAGTAAATCGAGCTCTACTTTTTCTATTTCGTGAATCCTGGCAGATTGTTGACTTGTTAGCGATTTTGCCGAGGATGTTGTTATTGATCCGTGCATGATATGTTGTAGTTCTTGCCATGTCTAGATTCTATGATATCTATTCTTTATGGGTGTATGCTTCGTTTGGCATGCCAAGCTATGTAGTGAGTGCATCGAGCTCGTAAACATGCCTACTCGTTAACAGATTTAAATGTTCCAGTTTTTCCCTAAGTCTGAGATCTGTTTATGTTTTTGCCATGTTCGCATGCTTGCAATTGTATTTTCTAATCCCTTTTGGCTCAATGTCACTAAGGGACTTTTGTTAAGTGCTTTTGAGTAGCTTCATGTCATGCCTTGCGTTGCCATGTTAAGTTCCTGTAGCATATAGTTTTCATGCTCCAAAGTGTGCTACCTGATGTTAAATTCCAGACTTGTGTTAATTTCACTAAGTCTGAAACCTGTTATCGTTTGAATTTTTGCCATGCTTGTTTTAACCTGTTAATGGATGATTTGGCCGTAGCTCAGTGCTCAGCTTTTGTCAATCATCATGAGTGGATCCCTGCCATGTATTTTGTTGTCATGTTTGAGTGATGTAGCATTATTATCTTAATGCATTTAGATGGCTACTTGCTGATTATCGCAGACCGGTGCCATAATTGTTTTGCTTGCCATTTCCAAACCGTGCATCCGATTCCGGTGTTCTTTATATCGATTTCAACCAAAATCACCTCACCTTTCCAGTGGCACTCTTGGATTTCCATGTTGAGGCCAGGTTCAATCATTCCTTGTCAAATCTTGCATATGCATCACATATCGCATCCCGCATAGCATACCATGGTTGCATCATGTTGTTCGAGCATTGCACGTGGGTGATTGAGTTCCTTTTGCTTGTTTGTCTTGTTTGGGTAGAGCCGGGAGACGAGTTCGCTAACGAGGAGCCCGTTGAGTTTGCTTATGAGGATCAAGTCAACTCTGACAACTTTGCAGGCAAGATGATCATACCCTCGAAATCACTTCTATCTTTGCTTGCTAGATGCTCGCTCTTTTGCTATGCCTATGCTTAGATACCTACCACTTGCTTATCATGCGTCCCAAATTGCCATGTCAAACCTCTAACCCACCATGTCCTAGCAAACCGTTGATTGGCTATGTTACCGCTTTGCTCAGCCCCTCTTATAGCGTTGTTAGTTGCAGGTGAAGTTTGGAGTTCGTTCCTTGTTGGAACATTGTTTATTGTTGGGATATCATTATATTATATTGTTATTTTAATGCATCTATATACTTGGTAAAGGGTGGAAGGCTCGACCTTTTGCCTAGTGTTTTGTTCCACTCTTGCCGCCCTAGTTTCCGTCATACCGGTGCTATGTTCCCGGATTTTGCGTTCCTTACACGGTTGGGTGATAATGGGAACCCCTTGACAGTTCGCCTTGAATAAAACTCCTCCAGCAATGCCCAACCTTGGTTTTACCATTTGCCACCTAGCCTCTTTTTCCCTTGGGTTTCCGGAGCCCAAGGGTCATCTTTATTTAAACCCCCCCGGGTTAGTGCTCCTCTGAGTGTTGGTCCACCTTCGTCAGTCGCCGGTGGCCACCAGGGGCAACTCTGGGCTGGCCTACCGGAAGTTTGGACAATCTGAGTGTGCCATGAGAACGAGATATGTGCAACTCCTATCGGGATTTGTCGGCACATTCGAGCGGTGTTGCTGGACTTGTTTTACCATTGTCGAAGATGTCTTGTAGAACCGGGATACCGAGTCTGATAGGAATGTCTCGGGAGAAGGAATATCCTTCGTTGCCCGTGAGAGCTTGTGATGGGCTAAGTTGGGACTCCCCTGTAGGGATTTGAACTTTCGAAAGCCATGCCCGCAGTTATGGGCAGATGGGAATTTGTTAATGTCCGGTTGTAGATAACATGAAACTTAACTTAATTAAAATGAATCAACCGCGTGTGTAACCGTGATGGTCTCTTCTCGGCGGAGTCCGGGAAGTGAACACCGTGTTGGAGTAATGCTTGACGTAGGTTGTTCTAGGATCACTTCTTGATCATAGTTCTTCGTTCGTGCTTTGCCTTCTCTTCTCGCTCTCTTTTGCGAACAGGTTAGCCACCATATATGCTAGTCGCTTGCTGCAGCTCCACATATTACCTTGCCTTACCTATAAGCTTAAATAGTCTTGATCACGAGGGTGCGAGATTGCTGAGTCCCCGTGACTCACAGATTACTTCCAAACCAGATGCAGGGACCGACGATGCCGTTCCAGATGATGCGCTTGAGCTCAAGTGGGAGTTCGACGAAGACTCTCGCCGTTACTATGTGTCTTTCCCTGATGATCAGTAGTGGTGCCCAGTTGGGGCGATCGGGACCGTGTCGCATGTTGGGGTTGATCTTTTATTTTGGTACCGTAGTCGGACCATGAGTGTATTGGATGATTGTAATGTTATTCATGTATTTGTGTGACGTGGCGAGTGTAAGCCAACTATGTATCATTTCCCCTTTTATATATATTTACATGGGTTGTTGTGAAGATTACCTTACTTGCGACATTGCTTTCAATGCAGTTATGCCTCTAAGTCGTGCTTCGACACATAGGAGATATAGCCGCATCGAGGGCGTTACACTCAGCCGGCGTTGCGTTTAACGCTGGCCCGGTCATGAACGAACGTGTGTCCAGAGTGGGTTTCTCGGCTTCCACACGGGCGGGTTTCATGGAGGCATTTGAATGCGGCATGGAGGCGTGTTCAGCCGGGCGTGCCGCGAGTGGCGCCCTCGACTCTGACCTAGGACACCGCCCCGTTCTTCCACTGACGTGTGGGCTCTTTGGGTGCATGGCCTGCATGTCAGTGACCCAACGCAGGCAGCGCACAGCAGAGGAACCTTTGGTGGGCCAGGGCGGTCAGAAGCGGGCATTTCATGAACCGTTGATTGTTCATTGAGTGTGACGTCATCTTTTCATGTAGATAAGCCTACTATGTTGATAGCCCGTTCGATACGTTGTGATTCATAAAGACCGCTGGAAACATCAATGTTCTGCTTATCACAGATAAGATTGATTAATACTCGTAACAATCCATGTCCTTAACAAAGGGTGCATGCACCTATAGGTTGAATGTGTGTCTTGCATCGTGTGTTGTGTGCATGCAGGCGTGCAAGTGTTGCGTGCGTGCAAGGGTATGTTTCAGTGTTGCATGCATGGGTGCGTACGTGCGTCTGTTCGTGAGTGCATGTGTGCGTGTCAGTGTTGCACGCCAGCATGCGTGCGTGTGTACGTGTCAGTGTTGCATGCCTACATGCGTGCGTGTCTTGCGTGCGTGCATGTGTACTTGCAGGGTGAGGCTACACGTCAGTCGACTGACTTTTTCATCTCTGGTCATTGGATTTTCCAGCCGTTGGATATGAAATCAAGGGCCTCCAGTATATCATCAAACTCCACCCCCCGGAGCCGCCAGCCACCACCGACCGAAACGCCAGCCCCCGCTGCCCGCGGCCGGCCCGCCCTCCCCGAAACCACTCCCCACCGCCGGTCCGCCACCGCACCGGCCATCCCTCTAGCCCCCCCACCCCCCGCCGAGCTTTTTCTCCGGGGATCCCCACCCCACCGCCCAATGAACGCCCCCAACCGCCGATGACTGCCAACCAGAGGTCTCACGACTTCGAATACCCGCCGACCACTAATATATTACCATTTCTGTCCTTCATATACGCGCTGACGGGTGGGCCCTATGGTAATGTGCGCTGCTGAGTGTGGACCGTTTGACTGGTCAATTGATCGTGTTATCAACAAATTACGGAGTTGTATTGTGAGCCAGTGACCGTACGATCACCCTAAAATGTACTCCTATTTTATTAACACGGTACAAACTCAAACTACAATTTCTTTCTTTCATATACGGGCTGACAGGTGGGCCCCATGGTTACGCGCCCCGATGGTGCAACACTAGTTGCGCCGCGTGGAACGTTTGACTGGTCAATTGATTGTGTCATCAACAAAACACGGAGTTGTACGGGTGAGCCAGTGACCGTAAAATCATGATATGTATTTGTTTAACACGGTACAGACGCAAGGGCTCATATATACGCGCAAGCACTCACCGCTATAAGCGCACACACGCGAACCCGATCCCTATGAGCACCTTCGAGAGAGTGGGCCAGCATATATGATCTTGAGATTTTACGAAGTCACCATAGGTGCCTCGTAGTCGAGTGGAACGTCTCCTCCCACTGAACGTACGTCACCGGAAAATACTGAAATTAACACAAGATAAATGCGAGAACCGGGACTTTAACCTTGGTGGGCTCGAGAAACCACTGTCCTCTAACCATCCAACCACATGTTGGTTAGCACGAAAAAATGTATGCGGTGACCGTGATGAGCTTATTCTGAAGTCCAGTGACCATATCGTGCTTTCGCTTCAAATACAATGACCGTAAGTGTCGTCAACAAAATACGGAGCACGCATCAAATGCAAAGTCCGTCAGTGTCATCAACAAAATATGGAGATGTATCATGATCTAGATATTGTTGTACTATTGTATATGCTTATTCTCTTAGTGGCCGATTGCGTGTGTGGTGTGGTGGGCACATCATTTCTAGTTGTGGTGGGTCAACATGAAGACTCATGGGTCGGTTCCATCCTGCGCCACATATAGGTTGGACCGAGACGTGTTATACGAAGACCCATGTGGAGGACTCGGCGTACAACATGAAGCTACCAGAGTCGCGGAGGACTCTATTCCCACTGGTGATAAGCCGACTATATATGATTTGTAACCCAGGCCCTTAGTATGTTATACAATCTTGGGGGCTCGTTCGTCGATAGTATCCACACACGCACAATGCCTGGTATTCATGTGTACTTTGTGCACACCCCTATCACTAATATACAGTACCAGGAGTAGGCTCTTTCTTCAACTACAATTGAATTCTAGCATGTGCATGTGTTTATTTCATATTATCGATCCATAGAGTGAGAGCGGTTTGAAATACACGCAATGGATGCTTTTGCAATTCATATATAAACATTAATTAGTGCACTCCATGTTGTTAGTGTGAAGAACTTTATACATTTGTCACTTGCATGGATACATTCCAAATTGCTAGCTACGAAATAGAATACATGTCGAATTCAACATAAAGGGGGTTTCGAAGATTCGAATTCATAGGAAGTGCATTCATCTATTTGAACCCGAGATAATGGCATTTGTAAATCAGATGTAAAAGGGGGCATCAATCTTTGTTGTGAGTTTGAACATGCTATATATATATATATTCATACGCATATCTAACTTTTTTTGCAACCAAGGAGATTATATCTGGAACCATGCTTGAACTGAGGTAAGTTGCATATTTTTTAATATATACTCGTGTACAATGTATATTCAAATGTACCCCCTCCATTCCAAAATAATCGTAGCTTTAGGATTTTCAAGAGTAAAGATTTGTGAAGTTTGACAAATCCTGAAAGTTCAATTCAAGAGAACTGAAAACGTTAATGCTTCTGCTCCCAAATATTGAAGGAAGCGCCAAATAGGCCTCTGGTCACCCGGAACCGCGCGAGACTAATGTTTTGGTGGTAGGAAATTACTGTCCTGGCTCTGGCCCGTGGAGCCTATCGGCCTGATGTCCAAAGGTCTAAACCGGGGTAGGTTTGTAACTTCACCAAGACGCCAGAGAAGCATTCATACGCCGTGGGCGCCTACCCATGCACTCGGCCGAAATCTATCCCACCCACATTTGGGACACCTGACATGACTGTCCTACCCCCAACCCGCAATATGTCCGAAATTTTAGATGGGGGAAAGTTTGTAACTTTCCCCAAATTTCAAACAAGCGCGTATCAAACCAAAACATTGTTTCCCCTTAGTTCCCTGCCTCCCTCCGTTTCCCCATTCATACTCCGTGGCCGTGAAAACGCCCTCTCCACCAGCCACGAAACCCCAGTCTCCTCCGTCCTCCACCCCATAGCGGCCAATCCACCACCGCCCTCCTCCATCACGCCGGAGCCGGTACCCCGACGTCGTCGTCCAACGCAACCGCAACCGCAACGCCCTCAAGGACTTAGCAGCTGAAGCCGAGGCAGAGCTGCCTCCACGACACCGACGCCGACGTGCGCCGTATAAGAACCACGCCGTCCTGCGCCTCACTGTTGTGGCTCCACTGTCACAACCGTCCACCGCACCGGAGCTGTTCCCGCTACGCCGTCGTTCGCCGCCTCGGATCTGCTTCCCCGCCACCGACAGACGGCCACCGCACCACACTCAACAACTTGGCCATGGGTTCGTCCAAGGCTGCACCGTCCTCCACAACTTCTGGTTTCCAGCGAACAACAAGAAGATCGTCGGAAAAATAGAAGGAGGACACAACACCGCCAGCAGAAAGAGGTACTCCTCTTCCCATATTCGTGCAAATCTTACGTCTCCGCTCACACCGTATTCATCCCATGAAAGAAACTAGTTGAGCGCTTCTTACTGCATCTTCTTCGTGATACTAAATGCACAAGGTTTCCTCCCTTTTACTATTTCACCTTTGCTAGAGGTCAGTAGCCCGCCTGGATTTCAATTCAGGGTTAGTCGAACCACAATTAAAAGAAGCAGCACCCGCTTAGGCGCGCGGAGCACCTAGTCCGCCTGCTCCCCGGGGAAGCGGGGTATGGGTGCAGGAGCTGCTTGCGCCCGATCTAGAGGTCGGCGGGGCTTGAATGGATGGCCGGGGGGCGGTGCCAAGCACGTCAGTGCGGTGAGGGCGAGGGGAGGCGTAGGCAGGGGAGGAATACTGGGCCGGTGGTCGCTGGCATTTCGAGGAAGATCGTCAACACTGACTGGCTGAAGGTAGATGAAGGCGATCTGCCTGTTCTTTGTACATCGGACGGTGCAGAAAAAATGGACTGACCTATTTGCTTTCAGTCGACTGTTATTTTTATAGAATCCTGTAGTAATTTAGTGTGACATGCATGTTGTAGAGCTATCATATGTCTCCCGTCATTTATTTCTCACCGTCCTGCTATCTGCTACCTTTACACTGTACTAATTGTGCACACACTTCACCCATACTCACACTATTGTTTTTTTATGCATGGGTATTTCAGACTCTGACGCAGTGTTGATGAATGCAGAAAAGAAAAGACAGAAGTCGCTCTAGTGTAATTCAAAGATAAGAACTAAGTGTTCCAGTGCTCTAACGGGTGCAGTGTCAGCAGTTGGAGACAGTAAACGTAGCTCTGCAGTTGATGATCTCAATTGCCACACACAACCATCCCAGGTGCTTGCTTTAACTTCACGCTGTCAAATGTGGTTGCATGTTGCATATGGTGTCTAGCTTGTATTGCTTCTAATTTGGTTAAATTGCATCTGCTTACTTTACACATTATACCCTTGATAATGACATGCCTTCCTGTTTTTGATGCATACTGCATATGTCTATTAACCATGTTCGTACATCAAACTAATGCTCTTTTGTATCCCTCGTCAATCACTTATGATGAGACAGTCACCCGGGTGGGTTACTGTGAGACCCCATACTCGTTTAAAGAGTGCAGTGTCATCCTCCCCACATGATTCTCAAGAAACAGCAAGGCTAAATGAAGATATTCAACGTAGCTCTCTAGTTGATCACCGCAATTCCCCCACACCACCATCGCAGGTGCTTGCTCTTACTTGGCAGTGTGATATGTGGTTGCATGTTGCATACGGTGTCTAGCTTGTAATGCTTCTAATTAGGGTAAATTGCATTTGCTTAGTTTACACACTATACCTGTGAATATGACATGCCTTCCTATTTTTGGTACACACTACATCTATGTGTTAACCTTGTTCTTACATGAAACTACCTCTCTTCTGTATCCTGCATCAATCACTTACGATGAGTCACCTTTATTCGTTGCATATTGCATATTATTTCTAGCCTGTTGCCATGTATTGCTTCTAATTTGGTCAAATACATTTGTTAGGGCACCCTTTTAATTTCGCAGAGTGATATTGGTTTCATCTTTCATATGGTTTCTAGCTTGCATCGATTGTAACAAGTTCAAGCACCTTGTGCTTAGTTTACAGTTTATACATCATACATGTCAATATGTTACGTCGTCCTGTTTTTCATACATATTCCATCCTCCTATCATGCGGCTGTCTTACATGAAAGTAGTGTTCATCAGTATCATGCATCAATGAGTTATGAAGAGCAAATTTTATTCCTTTTTCTTGTGGGTTTGACTTGACAAGGCAAAATCAAGAAAGAGGAAGGAAAAGAGTAAGGAAGGTGATGATGGTCGTCCTCTGCAGCAACGTAAACGGAGCATCTGTACCGATTCTCCTTGTACTGATAGTGCATTACAAGGTCCAAGTCTCCGCTCCCCTACTCCACCATCCAAGGTGCTTGCTCTAACTTGGCAGTGTGATATCTGGTTGCATGTTGCATATGGTGTCTAGCTCGTATTGCTCCTAATTAGTGTAAACTGCATCTGCTTAGCTTACACATGATACATGTGAATATGACACGCTTTCTTGTTTTTGGTACATACTATATCTTATGATAAGGCACCTTTAAGTCGCCACTGTGATATTGGTTGTGTCTTGCATATGATTTCTAGCATGTACTGCTTCTAATTTGCTGGAACGCCATACAGTTTGAACTTGGCAGAGTGATATTGGTTGCATCTTTCATATGGTGTCTAGCTTGCAGTGCTTCTAATTTGTTGAAATGCCTTCTTCTTAGTTACCACGTCATAGGTGTGAATATGTCACACCATCCTGTTTTTCATACATATTCCATCCTCGCATCATGTGTTTGCCTTTCATCCGAGTAGTGTTCGTCATTATCATGCATGAATGAGTTCTGAAGAGCGAATTTTATTCCTTTTTCTTATCGGTTTGACTTCACAATGCAAAATCATTACAGCTGAAGGAAATTAGTCCGGCAGTGGATGATGGTGGTCCTTCGGAGCAACTCAAACTGGGGGTCTCTACAGATTCTACTCCGCCATCCTCCCAACAAGATTCGCAAGACAACACAAGGCTGGACAGTCAACGTAGATGTGTAGATGATGAGCGCATCTCCCCTACTCCACCATCACATGTGCTTGCTCTAACTTGACACTATTATATGTGGTTCCATGTTGCGTATGATGTCTAGCTTGTATTGCTTCTAACTTGAATTGCATCTGCTTACTTTACACATAATGCCTGTGAATATGACACGTGTTCCTGTTTCTAGAACATACGTGTACATGATGAGCACATCTCCCCTACTCCACCATCACAGGTGCTTGCTCTTACTTGGAACTGTTATACGTGGTTGCGTTTTCCGTATGATGTCTAGTTTGTATTGCTTCTGATTATGTTGAATTGCATCTGCGTAGCTTACAACTTATACCTGCAACGATCACTTACCCATAAGACACATTTAACTTGGGACTGTGATGTAGGTTGCATCTTGCATTGTCTTCTAGCTTGCACTGCTTCTAATTTCTTGAAATGGCACTTACGACGAGACACTTTTTACCTGATAGAGTGATATTGGTTGTATGTTCATATGGTGCCTAGCTTTCATTTCTTCTAATTTTGTTGAAATGCCTTCCGCTTACTGTTTTTTCATACATATTCCATCCTCCTATCGTACGTGTGAATATGAAACGCTGTCTTTTTTGTATATATTCCATCCTCCTATCCTGCGCTTGCCTTACATCAAAGTAGTGTTCGTCTGTATCATGCATCAACCAGTTATGCAGAGCTAATTTTATTCATCTTGTGGTTTTGACTTCATAAGGCAATATCAGAAAATAGGAAGGAAAAGAGTAAGTTAGGGGATGTTGGTGGTCCTCCGCACAGACGCAAACAAAGACTCTCTAGATTTGCCACTGCTACTGCTAATGAAGTTGAAGTCCCAAGTCTACATGATGAGTTCATCTCCCGTACTCCACCATCGCATGTGCTTGCTCTAAGTTGACAGTGTGATAATTGGTTTCATGTTGCATATGTTGTCTAGCCTGTATTTCTTCTATTTTGATTAAATTGCACCTGCTGAGTTTATACGTTATACATGTGCACATGACATGGCTTTCTGTGTCTAGAATACACTGCATCTATCTATCATACCATGTTCTTACATCAAAGTACTGCTGTTGTGTATCCTGCATCAGTCACTCATGATTGGACGCTTTTAACATGGCAGTTTGATAGTGGTTGCATCTTGCATTGATTTCTACGTTGTACTGCTTCTGATTTTTCGAATTGCCACTTATGACAAGACACTTTTAACTTGGCAGAGTAATATTGGTTGCATCTTTCATATGGTGTCTAGCTTGCATTACTTCTATTTTCTTGAAAATCCTTCTGCTTAGTTTGCACATCGTAGCTGTGAATATGTCATGCCGTCCTGTTTTTCTTACATATTCCATCCTCATACGGTTGTCTTACATCAAAGTACTGCTTGTCTGTATCATGCATCAATGAGTTCTGAAGAGTGATTTTATTCTTTTGTGTTGTGGGTACAGCTTGACATGGCAAAGTCAAAAAAGAGCAAGGAAAATAATATAGTAGCGAGTGATGTTACTCGTCGGGTGAAACGGAAAAGGTTCTGCCGTCGAGATTCTGCTGGTACTTATAGTGCAGTAGAAGGTCCAAGTCCATCGGCTAAATCTACAAACACAGTATCACCTGCTCCACCAGCTGCAGCATCCGCTTCAACTGTACCAGCGTCTCAACCAGTTACTCGTTCGTTTGCTCCGGAACTGGCCAGTTCCCAAGCTGCCTTCACACCTAACACTACTTCCGAAGCACTGCTGACACAACAGGACTTGGCAAGATCAGATGAACCTCATGAGCATCAACACCAAGATGGTACCTGACCGAGTCAAGTTGCAGTTGCATGCTCCTTTATATGTACTCTCACAGTTTGATGTACACTAACACTTTCCATATTCGTTGTTGAACTAGCACCACGGCGCAAGCGGAAACAGACATCAGGGATAATGCTTGACAGATTAACAAAATCTAAAGGAGGAAGAATGGAGATCCATTTTGAGGCAGGTTTAAAAAGGCCACGTGATGCTACAGAGTCTGCCAAGTTAGTATCAGAGGCAACCGTTGTCGTTAGGTGTCATGCACGTATCCTCCCAACGTGGATCCAGTACAGGAATGAGAAAGACAATACCCAGTTTAACACCTTCCTTGACCATTTCTCCGTAAGTAATGTTATTCATTGCAATTAGTAATATTGTCTTGCTCTGTCCCATACTTTCTAGCTTCCTCCTAATAAGACTCACATTCTTTTTTCAACAGATGATGCAACTAGACAAGCATGCACTCATGTTTTTCAGTCTGCTCTGCGACAGTATCGGTACCACCTTAGAAAATCTCACTTTGAAGGCAAGGCTAACAATGAAATCGCCCAAACATCTCAAGTGGAATATATTACAGATGAAGACTGGACAGCCCTCGTTAAACACTGGTCTGATCCAAAGTATTAGGTAGGCTATATGTATTTGATCAGACCACATATTGAACTTGTATTTATGTATGTGCCTTACAAGTGTATCTTCTTCTAGGCTAATTGTTTGAAGAACAAAACCAACTGTTCTAAAGTGAAATTCCAACAGACCACAGGATCTCGTAGCTATATTGCACACTGCGAGGCTCTTGTAAATAGCTGCTACTTCCTTCTTTTTTGTGCCATATTATCGTATCTATATTGACTTGTTCCAAATACAGAGGAAATCCCGTGCGGACGAAAAAGAACCTGAACCGAATGCAGTGCAAATCTTCAAGGATTGCCAACCAGCAAGATGAAGGGCATGCGCACACCAGTTCAAGCCGCTGTTGTAAGTCCTTACTCCTCCTGCCTTGAACTGATTGGTACTATGATGTGTTCATTTAACTACTTGGTTTGCAGCCAATGGCAGTTACTCTGTTCACTTTTATTCATAGTTTTCTTAACGTATCATTTCACCTTACATGGTTTAAAAGAGATGAAGGATATTCTTTTGGTCTTGATCTGTAATCTAGTTGTTATGTTCACGTGCGCACACAATGATAAAATAGCCTGTTTGTTTTATATCTGTTTGCCCATGATATGAATGATGTCATACTATGTTCATCCTACTTTAAACCATGTCTCTTTATCCTTAGATGTCAACGAATGTGAGGAAATAGACAATACAGTAGGCATGCTACATGGACATATGTTCCGAAAGTGATTTTATTATGTAGTTGGCACTACAATACATGCTAATGTATTACAGTAGTTCACCAAAATAAGTTATGTATAAACGTTTAACCTACTTTGTTTGTTTTTGTCTCATTAGTAACTTATCTGGTACACTAATCTACAAGTTCAAACTTTCAGGAAGCTATGGAACAAATGATTGAACAGCCACAACCACCTGAAGGTGACGAGGCTACTACAGGCACAATGTCACCTCTTGCTGCAGTGCGTTAGTATCTCTCCACTAATAGTGCAAAAATCACCTTCCTGCGTAATTCTGGGTTGGTTGTCAAGGTAACCTCGTCCAAATCGCCTACTGAACAAAATCTTCCTGCTAGACAGAGTGATATATCTGTGCTCCAGACACAAGTCCAATCCCTAATGGACGTTGTTTCGGAAACAAGAATAGTGGTTGAGAAATGTCGTCAAGATATGAATGGTTTTGAAACTAGACTATCAGACATTCGCTTCGTTGTTCAAGAGCAATGGCGGAAAAAAGGTGGAGATCGTGCTGCTCCATCAGATTCTACAGCCTGAAACATTAGCACTCAGGTAAAATGATCTGTGCTTCTATACATCAGATGGTGCTTTTATCTAGAAGGACTGTAAACTTTATGCCAACAGGCCTTTTGTTGTATGGTTGGAATTCATTTTGTTGTGATACAACATTTATGATGCTGCCTCATGCTGCAGTAATTACGACGCTATTTTTGTATAGTGTAGGTTTATCTTAGTAATGTATTCGGCCGAAACCTTCGTAGGAGCCAACATGCCAACATTCGTCGGGCCCATTCCAATTGGGCTAAAAACGATTACGGGCCGAAATTGGCATGTAGCCCACTAAAAATATCTGGGCCTAAATCAGCATAAGCTTTCATATTTTTCTGGTAGGCCTGTGCCCATAGTTGGCCTTTAACAGGCCTAAACATAATTTGGGCCCTCAGTAAAAATAGGCCGTTTACAGGTGTAAATATCTCGAGCCCATAAAATACATGGGCCTTTAATAGACCGAAATTGAGATTGGGCCCTGATTGTGCCAAATAACCCACTGGACTTTAACAGGCCGAAATTCGGACGGGGCGTAAATGCGCCGACCTAATACACGGGCCTTTAACAGGCCGGAACTTCGGTCGGGCTAGATTATCGTCATTTTTATATGGGCCGTTAATGGGCCCGATATGACGTTGGGCCACACATGGCCCATG
Organism: Triticum urartu; assembly: GCF_056163025.1. Classification (NCBI taxonomy): domain Eukaryota; kingdom Viridiplantae; phylum Streptophyta; class Magnoliopsida; order Poales; family Poaceae; genus Triticum; species Triticum urartu. The sequence continues at coordinate 312,918,752 of NC_141877.1, forward strand.
GTTTACGTCCGCCGTTAACATGCCGAAAATGACAACAGGCCGAAAGTGGCCCAAAGCTATAGTGGGCCTCTAACAGGCCGAATGTCAGACATGGCCGAATATGACCCAAATCCTTCACGGTCGTTTATGGGCCGAAAGTTTTGATGGCCTGTAAATGGGCCCAAATGAAGCCGGACCTTTAACAGGCCAGAAATACACTAGGCCGTAATTCGGCCCAATTTCTTAGCGCACTATTAACGGGCCAGAAGTGACCATGGGCCGCGTTGATGACAAGTTTAGGACAGGCCGTTGACGGGCCAATTTGAAAGAGAATGTTGGGCCTTTAGCTGGGCTGGCCCATTATGGTCCACAAAATCTTGTGGGCCTTTAGCTGGGTCGGCCCATTATGGTCTGCAAAATCGTGTGGGCCTTTAGCTGGGCCGGCCCATTATGGTCCGCTAAATTTTGTGGGCCTTTAGCTGGGCCGGCCCATTATGGTCCGCTAAATCTTATGGGCCTTCGGTTGGGCCGGCGCATTTAATCTTTGTGGGCCACTTTTGGGCCGGTCCATGTGTCAACATATCATAGGCCCATCTCGACCGTTGGATGAGTGACACCTGTGCCAACGTGGAGCTGACGCGTGGATCCGTCAGCCAATGAGAATTTTATGGTCGTGGCTGTTAACGGGTTATCAGATCCAAAATCCGACCCGATAGCTTAACGGCGTTCCGTTACGGTGGATGCCACGTGTCGGTCACCCTTGACGAAAGCACTTCTGTGACGCGCGATTTATCGTCATGGAAGTGGACACTTCTGTGATGATAATTTTGGCAATGTCATGGAACACTTCTATGATAGCACAGGTATGACTATCTTGATTCTGTCATAAATTTGTCATGGATGTACATGCATGACAGAAAACGTGACCTACTGTGACAAACATGTATCATCACGGAAGTGTATTTTTTTGTAGTGATAATATAGCATGGAGCAATCAAAAATTATAGATACGTTGGAGACGTATCACCGCACACCCCATCTGCTTCACTGATGAAGTAATGGAGCACGAATTCCCAGAAGGGTTTAAACCCATGAATATTGAATCATATGATGGAACAACTGACCCCGCAGTATGGATCAAAGATTTTCTTCTCCAGATCCACATGGCCCGCGGTGATGATCTCCACACAATTAAATACCTCCCACTAAAACTAAAGGGACCAGCCCGACACTGGCTAAACAGCCTCCCAGAGAAGTCCATTGGCAGCTAGGAAGACTTGGAAGATGCCTTTAGCGACAATTTCCAAGGTACATATGTCCGGCCTCCGGACACCGATGACCTCAGTCACATCATCCAGCAGCCCGGAGAATCAGCCAGGAAACTCTTGACTAGGTTCCTAACTAAAAGGAACCAAATTGTCAACTGTCCGGATGCCGAAGCACTCGCAGCCTTTAATCATAGCGTCCGCGACGAGTGGCTTGCCCGCCACCTCGGCCAGAAAAAGCCAAAGTCCATGTCAGCTCTCACCGCACTAATGACTTGCTTTTGCGCGGGAGAAGATAGCTGGCTCGCTCGTAGAAGCAATAGCGCGGGCGATCCTGGCACCTCCGAAGTCAGGGATGGCAATGGCAAGCCATGATGCAATAAATACAAGCATCGCAACAATAATGCAGGAACCCAAGACACAATGGTCAACGCCAGCCGGATTCAGTGGCTCCAAAACTGGTCAACGGAAGAAGCCATTTAAGGCAAACATAGATGGTCCATCCAGTCTAGACAAGATACTGGATCGGCCCTGTCAGATCCATGGCAGCCCCGACAAACCCGCCAACCATATCAACAGAAATTGTTGGGTTTTCAAACAAGCCGACAAGCTCAATGCCGAACACAAAGGGAAGGGGCTGCCCAGTGACAATGAAGAAGAGGAGGCTCGCCTACCGAGCACCGGGGGACAGAAGCAATTTCCCCCCGGAATAAACACAGTAAACATGATATACGTGACACATACCTCTGAAAGGGAGCGCAGGCATGAACTACGAGACGACCACACCATAAAGCCGGACGCCCCAAAATTCAACCCATGGGTGGCCTGCTTGATCACTTTTGATCATGAGGATCACCCATCCAGTATCCGTCACGGAGGTTCGGCAGCTCTAGTCCTTGATCCAATTATCGGCGGATTCCATCTTACGCGAGTCCTCATGGACGGTGGTAGTAACCTAAATTTACTCTATTAAGACACTGTCCGCAAAATGGGCATTGACCCTTCAAGGATCAAGCCCACCACAACTACCTTCAAGGGAGTAATACCCGGCGTAGAAGCTCACAGGCTCAATCTCACTGGAAGTCATCTTCGGTTCACTGGAAAACTTCCGACGCCAAGACTTGATCTTCGATATTGTCCCATTCTGCATTGGCTACCATGCACTGCTCGGGCGGACCGTTTTTGCTCGTTTCAATGCGGTCCCAAATTACACCTATCTAAAGCTTAAGATGTCTGGTCCACGCGACACCATAACAATCAACGGAAACACGGAACACTCCCTCCGCACTGAGAGGCACACTGCGGCAGTCACAACCGAAGTACAAAGCGGCCTCCTCAAGCCGCATATCTCACCGGTCATTAAACCGCCAGCCTCTACTACACAAGACCGATCAATTTTAGAGCTGGATTAGCAGCTCCGCCTTTGTCGTTCTCCTCTTATACCCGCAGAGTTTGCACCATGCATACATAATTATGCACTCAAAATACCTTGGTCATCGGCAGAGGCACAATACGGACATGCCTACAAATCAGTTCATCTGAACTTTAACCTTTTCTCTTTTCTAACTATTTTCTTATCTTTTTGCCACAGGTGAATCAATACCTGTCCATCCTATGGACCTGAAGGGACTCTTTATGAGCCCGGCTTTCCTACAAATAACCGGGGATTGCTCCCTTTAAGGAAGCCTTTCCGCGGAGGCACAGGCAGCGCAGACATGCGACAGGAGGTCCAAAAGATTTTTTTGTGGACCAAAAGCTCTATTTGAAACTTGTACATAGCCTCTTTCCTCAACCCTCGACCAGTGGCACGTAAAATGGCCTGGGTGGTGGTGTCATAATCTGTATGATTACGTTCGACGTATCAATCAGATTTTAGTGAACATAATCCATCTTCAGTATTTGCTTTTCCGCATACGAACGTACATTCCTTCTTCGGTTGTTTCACCAAGACACCTCGACACAAATCGCCATGGGCTTGATACGACAACATATGGGTTACCAAAAATGTCCAAACAGCTCTATAGCATACTTCGGCGTCACGAGTTTGGCATTATATGCATTAGCTCTGAATCATGTCTTTGATCAATAGTTGGGTTGCCCGGCTCCTGTGCTTGCTACCCTACGTTCCGTCTTATCGTCTAGGGTAGTAAAGGGAGAACTACTGCAATTGTGTTTCCGGTTCACCTGGTCAAACACCTCAGTGGAGAAAGCCGAAAACGGTCTGTCATGATGCGGCGAGAGCTGGTCAACCATATGGTGACTTATCAGAATCTTTTGTGATTTCTTCCGTATTACACGAAGGACCGTTTTTTTGGTCACCTATGTAACACAGCCGTATTTGGATAACTACGTGCATACCAGGAGCAACATCATGGACCCACCATAGAACTCCTATGTCTAAGTGAAGGTGTTAAAGGCCTATAGTCCGATTGCCTATTTCGCTGCACGGACACCTCCGTTCCGGACCAAGACGTTGGGTCAAGAGTGATCACGTGCTATTCCGAACACCCCTGTATTATATGCGAGGGGGCCGAAGCCGGCGACTAGCAAACTTTCAGGTTGTAAGAAACGGCCGCACAGGAGGAAATAATGGCAAAGGTATATAACACAGCTTTAATGCATCATAATATTGTTTTCACAATTCTGGTACATTTATTCAAATATAATATCCTTTGAGCACTGACCCTCTATCAAGCGGGCACCCTCTAGTACATCCTCCAAATAATGCTCCTGCGTGCAACGGTCCTTGCCTCCAGGCGGACCCTTGGTTGCAACATCGACGGCCTTCATCTTTGCCCAGTACATCTTGACGTGGGCGAAGGCCATCCGAGCACCTTCTATACACACCGACCGCTTGACGGCGTCAATACGCGGCACTGCATCAACAAGCCACTGCACCAAACCAAAATAGTTGCTTCAAACAGGTTCGGCTGGCCATAGCCGAACCACGACGCCCTTCATGGCAGCTCCAGACATCTTGTGTAGCTTGGCCCACTGGGCCATCCATTCGTTCAGCAGCGCCAGACGCCTTGCCACGTTGAATTGCGACCAGAACAGCCTCTCCGCAGCATGTCCTTCCTGTGCTTGGAAGAACTGAGCCGCATCGGAAACACTCTTGGGCAGATCCAAGAACATGTCTGGAGAACTCCACATTTGGTTAAGAAGAGCATACTTTGGGTCGCCGAACTTAGTCTGTAAAAGAAAGGGCTTACCAACCGCTATCTCCCCAGCCTGTCGGATTTCCTCTCGAGCCGCTCTAGATTCGGATCGCGCTTCTTTCGCCTCTAGTAAGGCCTTGTCGAGTTTGGTTGCATTGGCTTTTTTATCCTCCTCGAGAGATTTGCACCTGCTAGTGACATCCTTCAGCTCCTGCTCCATGGTAGATATTCTCTCCTGGCACTGGCGCTGAGCGGCCTGTTTGGCCTTTAAATCCGCATCCGCCTTCTTGGCAGCTGCGTCGCTCACTCTGGCCTGCTCCTTGGCCCGGGCAAGTTCAGCCCGAAGGGTCTCAACAGCGGCAGCACCATCTACAGTTATGCATGTCACAGTATATGATTTTCAGCCTCGTGCTCATACTAGTATACATGCACAAACAAGCTGCCCCAACACATACCTTGTGCCTCGTCGAGCCGCTTGTTAATAAGAGTGATGTCCTCATCCGCTAACTCAAGTTTCTGCTTTTGATCTGCAACTTTCGTAGCTTGGGCGGTCGCCATGGACATAACAGCCTATTTTCAAATTAATTGGGTTACTTCCTGAGCATATCTTTTTGATCCTCTGATCGCCTCCCTGTGGAAGCCGACCAGAGCCTTAGGGGCTACTATCTGTACATGGGCGCATTGTGCATGTAAAAAAAGTTAAGCTATTACATTGCATACCTCGAAGCCTCTCAACAGGCCCATAAAGGCTTCATTCAATCCGCTTCTCGCGGACGGAACCCTTCCAACCACCGTACCCATTAAGGTACGATGTTCCTCTGAGATGGGTACACTTTGTAATGTGCTCATCAGAGTATCCGGCACCTCTGGATTCCTGGAGGCTGCCGTGGGAGTATGCATTCCCTTCAAAGGGGTACATCGGCTCGACCCTAGAGCCGTCTTCGGCTGTAAGCCGGATAGTTCGGGGTCGTCATTGCTGGCCCCCATAGGGGCTGCGCCCCCTAGACCCTTGATGATCGAAGTACCGCCCTCAAGCGTTGTTTTCATTGTCCCCCACGCTGCTTGATGGTCAGGGGAGATTATCCGAGATGACACCTCGAAGTCGTCCGCCCTAAGAGGCGAGGAAGCATGAGAAGGCGTCTTGCTTTCCATCATCCCCGGAGATAAGTCCCCTGATGAGGAGGACTGTCGGGGTGGACTGTGGGCCGAACTGCAAGCATATAGTTTAAATGTTACCCTTGCAACCCGAAAAGAATGGGATATGTCTAGAGAATCCTTGTTCACTTACAATTCGGCAAGTGGCTTGTCCTTAGAGAGGTGCATTGCAATGACATAGGCTTCGGAACCCGAACCATATGGTAGGGATACCTTCCCACTCTTGGGTGCTTCCGCCGCCAAGTCTTCGGATGCAGTCCTTTTCCTCCCATGAGGGGAAGGGATATCACCTTCTCCTCCCCCTTCGTCTTTCAAAGAGGGAGCTTCGGTCTCCCCAGACATAGTGTCCGGCATAGCTGTAGAGTAGAGACCGCTTTCGGCCTCTTCACTCTTCTTCTTGTACTCTTGCGCTGGCACTTGATACGGCACCGGGACCAGCATCCTCGTCAACACGGGATCGGCCAAGTCTTCGGGAAGTGGAGCTGAACACCTAATTCCTTCCGCCTTCTTTATCTAGCCATGGTCAAAGATAGAGCTCTCAGTACATTGCTACGGGATAATCAACCAAGTTACAGTCAGAAATTGGGTTCTTACCGAGGTATCCGGATGGTTGCAGTCGAGATCGATGTCCTCTGGTGTGTCCGGCCACTGCTTTCGTGTCTTGAATAATAGTTTCCACATCCCTTCATGCATTGTGCCGAAGAATTGCCGAAGGGTCCGCGGTCCTTCCGGATTGAACTCCCACATACGGAGAGGCCATCACTGGCATGGGAGAATCCGGCGGACTAACATCACTTGGATCATGTTAATAAGGCCAATGACCCTTTCGAGGATACTCTGGATATGACTTTGCAGCGTCAGTACTTCATCAGCTGATCCCCAGTCTAGCCCCTTATTTATCCACGACGCGAGCTGCAATGGAGGGCCAGATCGGAACACAGGTGCGGCTGCCCATTTGGTGCTACGGGGTTCGGTGATATAGAACCACTCCTGTTGCCATGAGTTGGAGGTTTCCGTGAAGGTTCCTTTTGGCCAGGTAGTGTTGGCAAGCTTGCTCACCATAGCGCTGCCACACTCCACTTGCCTCCCATTAACTAGCTCCGACTTCACATTGAAAGTCTTAATCCATAGGCCGAAGTGTGGGGGGATGTAGAGAAAGGCTTCGCACACGACGACGAACGCCGAGATGTGGAGAAAAGAGTCCGGAGCTAGATCGTGAAAATCTAGCCCATAATAGAACATGAGGCCACAAACGAAGGGGTGGAGAGAGAACCCTAGTCCTTGGAGGAAGTGGGAGATGAATACAACCCTCTTGCCGGATTTTGGTGTGGGAATGACCCACCCTTTAGTACGGAGCTTGTGAGGGATTTCCGTAGTCAGGTACCCCGCCTTCCGAAGCTTCGCGATATCCTCCTCGGTGACCGAGGAGGCTGCCCACCTACCTTGGGAGATGGATCCGGACATAACTAGAGGGCCTGGTAACAATGGAAGAAATCGAATCCTGGGCGCTGGAGCCTGAGGTTGGGAAGGTTGAGGAAGAGGTAGGCGAGGGGGAGAAAGACGGGTCTGTACCCCTTTATAAAGGTGAAGAATATCAAACGCCTCCTCATGGGCCTTAAAGATCGCCTATTCCCAAGGGATCGCCAACAAAACGGTTGGATTACCCACGCCCATATTGATGAGGATCCCATGATAAGGGGACACGATCTCTGCTTCGACAGGACGTGCCAATGGAAACCGTGTCTCGAAACATGGACCGGGAGGCTAAAAATGGTTCGAAATAATAACCTGGTGGAGACGTGGCATCTCACTACAAAAAATGTCGGTAGATGGGACTAGTTAAATATTATACTCTTTGCGGAGCTTATTTTGCAGAGCCGGACACGTTCTCTGTGTTCGAGGACTTACTTTGAAATATTCGGAGGAGGAACCCGCCATGCAATGGCGAAGATAATCTGTGCGCCGGACACATCGTCATTGAAGCCTGGTTCAGGGGCTACTAAGGGAGTCCTGGGTTACGGGGTCCTCGGGCGTCCGGGCTATGTGACGTGGGCCGGACTGATGGGCCATGAAGATACACGACAAAAGACTTCATCCCGTGTCCGAATGGGACTCTCCTTTGCGTGGAAGGCAAGCTTGGCGTTCGGATATGAAGATTCCTTCCTCTATAAACCGACTCTGTACAACCCTAGGCCCCTCCGGTGTCTATATAAACTGGAGGGTTTAGTCCGTAGAGGCAATCACAATCATATAGGCTGGAAATCTAGGGTTTAGCCATTACGATCTCGTGGTAGATCAACTATTGTAATCCTCATATTCATCAAGATCAATCAAGCAGGAAGTAGGGTATTACCTCCATCAAGAGGGCCCAAACCTGGGTAAACATCGTGTCCCCCGTCTCCTGTTACCATCAACATTAGACGCACAGTTCGGGACCCCCTACCCGAGATCCACCGGTTTTGACACCGACACCCTTGGTGCTCTACCTGGCCGCCACGCCTCACTTTGCCAGCGCAGCGCTGGTGGCGGTCTGGGAGGAGCACCTGGCCAAGGGTTCACGAAGCAGAACCCCGCACCTGGTAAAGACACAGCGGCTCCAGGACGGAGCTCCGGAGGCCTCGGCTGCCCCAACAGATGACCAAGCTCCTCAGGACGGTGTTCCCAAGGCCTCGGCTGCCCCAACGAGCAACCAAGCTACTGAGGCCATCTAGTCTCGGGAGGTACAAGACTTCATCAACGCTTCCGCCCTCATCGAGCACCCAGTGTACTTCACCAGCACTGTGCTACGCGATGCGTGGGCATGATACCCTATGCAGCAAAAGCTCTTGCCCGCACTCCTCATCGCCTCCCGCAAGTTGCGCCACTACTTGCAGGGCCACCCCATCAAGGTTGTCTCAGCTTACCCTCTGGAGAGGGTGCTCCGGAGCCCCCATGCTGCGGGGAGTCGCCGAATGGAACATAGAACAGCGGGCGTTCTAGTTGGAGTTCAGCACCACCATAGTCATCAAGGGTGAAACACTCGTCGACTTCGTGGCAGAGTGGACCGATGTTCCCAGCCCCGAAGTAGACGAGGACCGACCCCTCTCTCTTGGAAGCGAGGCTCCGGACGGTTGGGTCATGTACTCCGATGACGCATTCATGCGTCAGGGCGCGGGGGCTGGAGCCGTGCTCATCTCACCCACCCAGGACAAGCTCTACTACGCTGTGCAGCTCTGCTTCCAGCAGGGTGAGAAGGTCTCCAACAACATCGCGGAATATGAAGGCCTGATCGACAATCTTAAGGCTGCGACAACCTTGGGAGTGAAGTGCCTCACCATCAAGGGCGACTCCCAGCTCCTCGTCAACTTTTCCAACAAAGTATACGAGCCAAAGGACGAGCACATGGAGGCATACCTTGTGGAGGTACGCAGAATTGAAAAATAGTTCTTGGGCCTGGAATTGCAGCACATGCCGCATGGCACGAACAAGGAGGCAGACAACATTGCCAAGAGGGCGTCCTGGCGCCTGCCACAGGAGCCTGGCGTCTTCGAGGAACGGCTCTTCAAGCCGTCTGCAGCCCCTCCACCGCGGAACCGGCAGCGCCTCAGGGGGAGCTCCCCCCAGCACCACCCTCGAGCGCACATGCTTGTGGCCCGACCCCGCGAGCTTGTCTTCTCCTCGCGCTCGAGCCTCAGGAGGGGTGTCAGACCGAGGAGTTCAAGGCATACCTGCTCCAGGGGACCCTTCTGGAGAAGGAGGAAGACGTAGAGTGTGTGGCTCGCCAAGCCACAACCTACTGCATCCAGGACGGTGAGCTTTACCAAAAATGGCCGGACAATGTCTCTCTATGGTGCATCTCCAGGGAGCAGGGACACGAGCTGCTGGCCGATATACATGGTGGGGATTGCGGGCATCACTCTTCGTCGCGCACCCTCGTGGGCAAGGTGTTCGGCAGTGGGTTCTACTGGCCCACGGCGCTCAATGATGCCACTGAGTTGGTGAGATCCTGTGAAGCCTGCCAATTCCATGCCAAGCAGATCCACCAGCGCGCTCAGGGTCTCTAGACCATCCCGCTCCCATGGTCGTTCGCGGTCTGGGGGCTGGACATCTTGGGCCCGTTCCCTCGAGCGCCCGGGGGCTACCAAGTGGGCGGAGGTGGAGGCGGTCTGCACCATCCCAGCCGGCTCGGCGGTCAAGTTCCTCAAGGGCCTCGTGAGCCGGTTCGGGGTCCCTAATCGCATCATCACTGACAACGGCTCGTAGTTCACTAGCAACCTTTTCAAAACATATTGTGCTGTCCTTGGAATGCAGATATGCTACGCCTCAGTGCCACAGCCCAGGAGCAACGGCCAGGCCGAGCGTACCAACGCGGAGGTCCTGAGAGGCCTCAAGGCGAGAACCTTCAAGAAGAAGCTCGAGGCCTGTGGCAGGGGCTGGCTCGACGAGCTCCATTCCATGTTGTGGTCCATCCACACTACCGCGACCAAGCCGACGGGCAAAACTCCATTCTTCCTCGTCTACGGAGCTGAAGTGGTTCTCCCTCACGAGGTCAGGCATCGCTCTGCGCGAGTCTTGGTGTTTGACGAGGCACGCCAGGATGCCTCATGGGGGATGTACCTTGTGTTGGAGGAGGAACGTTGCCGCCAAGCGTCGCTCCGATCAGCGAGGTACCAGCAGGCGCTGCGGCGGTACCACTGCCGCAGTGTCCGCTCCAGGACACTCGAGGTGGGTGATATCATCCTGAGGCGGGTGCTCTCCAGGGAGGGGATGCATAAGCTCTCCCCCATGTGGGAGGGCCCGTTCAGGATCACCCGCGTCTCCAGGCCTGGCGCCGTGCACCTGGAGACGCAGGATGGGATCCCCATCCAGAACGCCTGGAACACCAGCACCACCGGAAGTTCTACCCATGAAGCAAGGCCCCGTGCCTGTGAAGGTCTCCGCTCGTGACACTCTCACGTAATAATGAGTGGGGCTGTACACATCCCGGAGTCTCTTGAGTGCCGCCCGCGGGCCTCACGGGGGCTCCCTCTTACGTCCTAGTGGCAGCACTTAGCTCCGCGCTGGTGAGAATACTAGACTAGGTGCTGGACGCGGCTGTTCTTTTGCTTGCTTTCTATAGTTGGTTGCAACTTTTTAATGGAATTCAGAGTTTCCACGTTTTTTCATTTGCCTGAGTTAGATTTTTCTCCTCTTACTTCGCTCACCTCTCAGTCTTGACCAGGGAAGAGCGGCAGTTGCCCGTCGCTCCTCCTCGTGCATCCGCATGCACGGGGGCTAGGCATCTGTGCACATTTGGGTTCTCCCACATGCAGGCACACCTCATCGAAACCCCGTTGCCCCAGTGCTTTGGCTTTCTTAATCCTCGCAAGACGCTCTCGAATGAGCTCATGGACATGCGCGCCCTCTCAAGTCTGTGCCCCCGGGCAGCGCGACACGGTGCACTAGCTGCAACCAACCCACGCCTGGGGGCTCGCGCGAGGAAGAACAAGGCGCTCCATCAAGATTTCTAAAAACTCTGCAGATCTACAACGTCTCCTGAGGCTGACGGCTCCCGAGCCGTCAGGAAGGGGGCTTCGCCAGGTGCCGTTGGAAGGGCGCGCCCTCACGGGGTGGGAAACCTCCACAAGCACATCAAGCTAAGTTACCCTGACCGCACCTACTCGGGACATAGATATCATGGTATAACATCAAAATAATAAAAATAGCATAGTGGCATAAGTGCCATGGTTCATTACACAACCCAACGGGGCCCTCTACTTTTTTGAAATGCAGGAGAAAGGAAAGGTTAAACAAAAGCAAGCCGCACGCCTGCAGCAGCTCCCGAGGACAAGCTCCAGCAACGCCCGAATCTCAGTCTGAGCCTTCCTCCCGCTTCACCGGAGCACGGCGGCAAGATGGCTCGTCGCCTTCCCCAATCCGAGCCCGACAGCGGGGTGGCTAATCATAGCCGCCGCTGCTGGTGCTCTCATCGGAGGAGGAGTTGCTGCCACTGGGACTGCCACGACCGTCGCCAAGGGCAAGCTCACCCTCATCGTCGTCGCGGTCATCGTCAAGGCCAAGCTCATCGTCGTTGCTGCCGTCTTCGGGGCAGCACGCCGTGCGGCGGCCCTCTTGCCCAAACACCCTCACATAGAGGTTCGCGAGGCCATCGTACTTGAAGTGGAGGGTGCACCTCCTACTCAGGCCGCGCGCACGGGCAAACGCCTGCCAGCGCGGGTCAAGGACACGTTGCCGGCGGCGGTGACCTCGACCCCAGCCCATGAGGCGCTGCTACAGCAGCCATCCGCCTGCAGCTAGAGGCCGTCGAGCCCCACAGTCGGAAGCGCACCCGCAAAGAAGCGCGGGAGTGGGAGCGAGGTGACCGCAGGCCTCTCCGACCACATGACAAACTTCGGGAACGCATCCGCCAAGTGGAAGCATGGCCGAGGAGGTCGGGTAACCATGGCGCGCCTTCCCACATCGCAAGAGTTGCCTCGTCCATGGTGCCTCCTGCCGCAAGGAGAAGCGCCGCCGCAACCGCCGGAGGTAGCGCCCACTCTTGGAGGAGTGCGCCTACGTCCCTGAGGGGCCACCGCCGGGGACGCAGCATACTTGCAGGGGCGTCCGTGGCCCCTCTTGGGTGGTGGCGAACCCGGCCCCTCCTTGGGGGCCTTCCCCTTCTCAGTGGCGGAGAACTTCCTCGTCAGCACCATGAGAACTTCAAAGAGTGCCCCAAAGTTTCTACCAGAGAATCACGACGAAAACGTGTGCCAACCCCTATGCATAGGTTCATGGGCGGAACCCGCAAGTTGATCACCAAAACATACATCAAGTGAATCACGTGATATCCCATTGTCACCACAGATACGCACAACAAGACATACATCAAGTGTTCTCAAATCTTTAAAGACTCAATCCGATAAGATAACTTCAAAGGGAAAACTCAATCCATTACAAGAGAGTAGAGGGGGGAAAATAACATAAGATCCAAATATAATAGCAAAGCTCGCGATACATCAAGATCGTGCCAAATCAAGAACACGAGAGAGAGAGAGATCAAACACATAGCTACTGGTACATACCCTCAACCCTGAGGGAGAACTACTCCCTCCTCGTCATGGAGAGCACCGGGATGATGAAGATGGCCACCGGAGAGGGATTGCCCCCTCCGGCAGGGTGCCGAAACGGGTCTAGATTGGCTTTTGGTGGCTACGGAGGCTTCTGGCGGCGGAACTCCCAATCTATTGTGCTCCCCGATCGTTTTAGGGTATATGGAGATATATAGGTGGAAGAAGTATGTCAGGGGAGCCACGAGGGGCCCACGAGGGTGGAGGGCGCGCCCAGGGGGGTGGGCGCACCCCCGACCTCGTGGCTTCCTCGAAGCTCCCTTGACGTGGACTCCAAGTCTCCCGGGTTGCTTTCCTTCCAAAAATAAGTTCCATGAAGTTTCAGGTTAATTGGACTCCGTTTGATTTTCCTTTTCTGCGATACTCTGAAACAAGGAAAAACCAGAAACAGAAACTGGCACTGGGCTCTAGGTTAATAGGTTAGTCCCAAAAATCATATAAAATAGCATATAAATGCATATAAAACATCCAAGGTTGATAATATAATAGCATGGAACAATCAAAAATTATAGATACGTTGGAGATGTATCAGCATCCCCAAGCTTAATTCCTGCTCGTCCTCGAGTAGGTAAATGATAAAAACAAATTTTTTGATGTGGAATGCTACCTGACATATTCATCATGTATTTATCTTTATTGTGGCAAGAATATTCAGATCCATAAGATTCAAGACAAAAGTTTAATATTGACATAAAAAATAATACTTCAAGCATACTAACAAAGCAATCATGTCTTCTCAAAATATCATGGCCAAAGAAAGCTATCCTTACAAAATCATAGTCTGTCTATGCTCCATCTTCACCACACAACATATTTAAATCATGCACAACCCTGATGACAAGCCAAGCAATTGTTTCATAATTTTGATGTTCTCAAACTTTTTCAATCTTCACGCAATATATGAGCGTGAGCCATGGATATAGCACTATAGGTGGAATAGAATGGTGGTTGTGGAGAAGACAAAAAAGGAGAAGATAGTCTCACATCAACTAGGCATATCAACGGGCTATGGAGATGCCCATTAATAGATATCAATGTGAGTGAGTAGGGATTGCCATGCAACGGATGCACTAGAGCTATAAATGTATGAAAGCTCAACAAAAGAAACTAGTGGGTGTGCATCCAACTCGCTTTCTCACGAAGACCTAGGGCATTTTGAGGAAGCACATCATTGGAATATACAAGCCAAGTTCTATAATGAAAGATTCCCACTAGTATATGAAAGTGATAACATAGGAGACTCTCTATCATGAGGATCATGGTGCTACTTTGAAGCACAAGTGTGGTAAAAGGATAGTAGCATTGCCCCTTCTCTCTTTTTCTCTCATTTTTTGGGGCCTTCTCTTTTTATGGTCTCTTTTCTCTTTTTTTATTTGGGCTTCTTTGGCCTCTTTTATTTATTTATTTTTGTCCGGAGTCTCATCCCGACTTGTGGGGGAATCATAGTCTCCATCATCCTTTCCTCACTGGGACAATGCTCTAATAATGATGATCATCACACTTTTATTTACTTACAACTCAAGAATTACAACTCGATACTTAGAACAAGATATGACTCTATATGAATGCCTCCGGTGGTGTACCGGGATGTGCAATGACTCATGAGTGACATGTATGAAAGAATTATGAATGCTGGCTTTGCCACAAATACAATGTCAACTACATGATCATGCAAAGCAATATGACAGTGATGGAGCGTGTCATAATAAACAGAATGGTGGAAAGTTGCATGGAAATATATGTCGGAATGGCTATGGAAATGCCATAACAGGTAGGTGTGGTGGCTGTTTTGAGGAAGATATATGGTGGGTTTATGATACCGGCGAAAGGTGCGCGGTATTAGAGAGGCTAGCAATGGTGGAAGGGTGAGAATGCATATAATCCATGGACTCAACATTAGTCATAAAGAACTCACATACTTATTGCAAAAATCTACTAGTTATCAAAACAAAGTACTACGCGCATGCTCCTAGGGGGATAGATTGATAGGAAAAGACCATCGCTCGTCCCCGACCGCCACTCATAAGGAAGACAACAAATAAATAAATCATGCTCCGACTCCATCACATAACGGTTCACCATACGTGCATGCTACGGGAATCACAAACTTCAACACAAGTATTTCTCAAATTCACAACTACTCAACTAGCATGACTCTAATATTACCATCCTCATATCTCAAAACTATCATCAAGTATCAAACTTCTCATAGTATTCAATGCACTTCATATGATTTTTTTATTATATCCCTCTTGGATGCCCATCATATTAGGACTAGCTTCATAACAGAGCAAACTACCATGCTGTTCTAGAGACTCTCAAAATAATATAAGTGAAGCACAAGAGTTCATCTATTTCTTCAAAATAAAACTACCACCATGCTCTAAAAATATATAAGTGAAGCACTAGAGCAACAACAAACTACTCCGAAGGATATAAGTGAAGATCAATGAGTAGTTGAACAATTATGCAACTATATGGAGACTCTCTAACATTTAATAATTTCAGATCTTGGTATTTTATTCAAACATAAAGCAAAACTAAATAAAATAAAATGACGCTCCAAGCAAAACACATATCATGTGGTAAATAAAAATATAGCTCCAAGTAAAGTTACCGATGAACGAAGACGAAAGAGGGGATGCCTTCCGGGGCATCCCCAAGCTTAGGCTATTGGTTGTCCTTGAATATTACCTTGGGGGTGCCTTGGGCATCCCCAATCTTAGGCTCTTGCCATTCCTTATTCCATAATCCATCGAATCTTTACCCAAAACTTGAAAACTTCACAACACAAAACTTAACAGAAAACTCGTGAGCTCCGTTAGCGAAAGAAAACAAAACACCACTTCAAGGTACTGTAATGAACTCATTCTTTATTTATATTGGTGTTAAACCTACTGTTTTCCAACTTCACTATGGTTTATAAACTCTTTTACTAGCCATAGATTCATCAAAATAAGCAAACAACACATAGAAAACAGAATCTGTCAACAACAGAACAGTCTGTAGTAATCTGAATCAAACATATACTTCTGGAACTCATAAAATTCTCAAATAAATTGCTGGACGTGAGGAATTTATCTATTAATCATCTGTAAAAATAATTAACTAAATAGCACTCTCCAATAAAAACTGACAGCAATTCTCGTGAGCACTAAAGTTTCTGTTTTTTACAGCAAGTGTAACAAGACTTTCCCCAAGTCTTCCCAACGGTTTTACTTGGCACAAACAATAATTAAAAGCATAAAACCACATCTAAATAGAGGCTATATGAATTATTTATTACTAAACGGGAACAAAAATAAAGTGGGTTGCCTCCCAATAAGCGCTATCGTTTAACGCCCCTAGCTAGGCATGATGATTTCAACGATGCTCACATAAAAGATAAGAATTGAAACATAAAGAGAGCATCATGAAGAATATTACTAGCACATTTAAGTCTAACATACTTCCTATGCATAGGGATTTTGTGAGCAAACAACTTATGGGAACAAGAATCAACTTGCATAGGAAGGTAAAACAAGCATAACTTCAGAACTTTAAGCACATAGAGAGGAAACTTGATATTATTGCAATTCACACAAGCATATATTCCTCCCTCATAATAATTTTCATTAGCATCATGAATGAATTCAACAATATAACCAGAACCTAAAGCATTCTTTTCATGATCTACAAGCATAGAATTTTTATTAGTCTCCACATAAGCAAAATCCTTCTCATTCGGAATAGTAGTGGGAGCAAACTCAACAAAATAATTATCATGTGAGGCATAATCCAATTGAAAACTAAAATCATGATGAAAAGTTTCATGGATATCATTATTCTTTATAGCATACAAGTCATCACAATAATCATCATAGATAGCAACTTTGTTCTCATAATCAATTGGAACCTCTTCCGGAATAGTGGATTCATCAAAAAATAAAGTCATAACCTCTCCAAATCCACTTTCATCAATATAATCATCATAAATAGGAGGCATGCTTTCATCATAATAAATTTTCTCATCAAAACTTGGGGGGCAATAAATATCATCTTCATCAAACATGGCTTCCCCAAGCTTGTGGCTTTGCATATCATTAGCATCATGGATATTCAAGGAATTCATACTAACAACATTGCAATCATGCTCATCATTCAAATATTTAGTGCCAAACATTCTAATGCATTCTTCTTCTAACACTTTGGCACAATTTTTCTTTCCATCATACTCACGAAAGATATAAAAAAGATGAAGCGTATGAGGCAAACTCAATTCCATATTTTTTTGTAGTTTTCTTTTATAAACTAAACTAGTGATAAAACAAGAAACAAAAAGATTCGATTGCAAGATCTAAAGATATACCTTCAAGTGCTAACCTCCCCGGCAACGGCACCAGAAAAGAGCTTGATGTCTACTACAAAACCTTCTTCTTGTAGACATTGTTGGGCCTCCAAGTCCAGAGGTTTGTAGGACAGTAGCAAATTTCCCTCAAGTGGATGACCTAAGGTTTATCAATCCGTAGGAGGCGTAGGATGAAGATGGTCTCTCTCAAGCAACCCTGCAACCAAATAACAAAGAGTCTCTTGTGTCCCCAACACACCCAATACAATGGTAAATTATATAGGTGCACCAGTTCGGCAAAGAGATGGTGATACAAGTGCAATATGGATAGTAGATAATAGTTTTTGTAATCTGAAAATATAAAAGCAGCAAGGTAACTAATGATAAAAGTGAGCACAAACAGTATTGCAATGCGTTGAAACAAGGCCTAGGGTTCATACTTTCACTAGTGCAAGTTCTCTCAACAATAATAACATAATTGGATCACATAACTATCCCTCAACATGCAACAAAGAGTCACTCCAAAGTCACTAATAGCGGAGAACAAACAAAGAGATTATGGTAGGGTACGAAACCACCTCAAAGTTATTCTTTCCAATCAATCCGTTGGGCTATTCCTATAAGTGTCACAAACAGCCCTAGAGTTCGTACTAGAATAACACCTTAAGACACAAATCAACCAAAACCCTAATGTCACCTAGATACTCCAATGTCACCTCAAGTATCCGTGGGTATGATTATACGATATGCATCACACAATCTCAGATTCATCTATTCAACCAACACATAGAACCTCAAAGAGTGCCCCAAAGTTTCTATCGGAGAATCACAACGAAAACGTGTGCCAACCCCTATGCATAGGTTCATGGGCGGAACCCGCAAGTTGATCACCAAAACATACATCAAGTGAATCACGTGATATCCCATTGTCACCACAGATACGCATGGCAAGACATACACAAATCTTTAAAGACTCAATCCGATAAGATAACTTCAAAGGGAAAACTCAATCCATTATAAGAGAGTAGAGGGGGAGAAGAAACATAAGATCCAACTATAATAGCAAAGCTTGCGATACATCAAGATTGTGCCAAATCAAGAACACGAGAGAGAGAGAGAGATCAAACACATAGCTACTAGTACATACCCTTAGCCCCGAGGGAGAACTACTCCCTCCTCGTCATGGAGAGCACCAGGATGATGAAGATGGCCACTAGAGAGGGATTGCCCCCTCCGGCAGGGTGCCGTAACGGGTCTAGATTGGCTTTCGGTGGCTACGGAGGCTTCTGGCGGGGGAACTCCCGATCTATTGTGCTCCCCGATCATTTTAGGGTATATGGAGATATATAGGCGGAAGAAGTACGTCAGGGGAGCCACGAGGGGCCCACGAGGGTGGAGGCCGTGCCCAGGGGGGAGGGCGCGCCCCCCTACCTCGTGGCTTCCTCGAAGCTCCCTTGACGTGGACTCCAAGTCTCCCGGGTTGCTTTCCTTCCAAAAATAAGTTCCGTGAAGTTTCAGGTCAATTGGACTCCATTTGATTTTCCTTTTCTGCGATACTCTAAAACAAGGAAAAAACAAAAACTGGCACTGGGCTCTGGGTTAATAGGTTAGTCCCAAAAATCATATAAAATAGCATATAAATGCATATAAAACATCTAAGGTTGATAATATAATAGCATGGAACCATAAAAAATTATAGATACGTTGGAGACGTATCAGGCTCTACCCTTCCCCTCATTTATAGCTGGTGGGAGGCCAACCGCCGGCCTCCATGATCCCATGCAATGATGGTTTTATCTCTACATGCAACAGAGTCTCGTCAAGTCGAACGGTTACCGGGGCCGCGTGGGGAAGCGGAGATGCCCATGTCCCATCAATCGCCATGCGTCGACCAAGGCCGCACGCGGTTAGCGCCCGCGGCATTCCGCACTTGCCCCTTGGCTTTGCCTCGAAGCCAAGTCTGAGCGCGCCTTGGGTCCGGGGGCTACTATCGGCGTTCTGGGAACTGGGGTACCCGGACTTTCCTGCCTGCGGCCCACGGCATGGCTTCATTGACGGCCTGGTACGGCCCACCTTCAGCATCGACAACTGAAGACCCTCGCGAGGGCCGAGCCTCGTGAGGTGGACGACACCAAGACCCCCACGAGGAGCGGCCTCCTTAGGCTGGCTCCCGAGGAGCGGAGATTTCTATGCAGGCTTTACCTCACGAGTTTCGGATGACGTGAGCCATGACGACCAAGGCCAGGCGGGCGCCAGCGGGCACAGTGTACTAGTTTCCTCTTTGGTGCTAAGGAGGCAAGCGCAGACGTCGAGTCCTAAGGAATCAGCCAAAGGTTTCCATTTCGGTGCAACAAGACCAAGACTGCCAGGACGGCAAGACAGAGGTCATCGCCGAGCCCATCGCAGCGTCACGACCAGAGGCTTTTTGTAGGCGGAGACTACTTTTTTCATGATAGCGTATACTAGTTGTCTCCCTTCAATTTTGGTCGTTGTGGAAACCCTTCCCGCCTTCATTTTGGGAAGAGGACCAAGGCCACTATAAATAGGGCCTAGCCACCACCATAGAGGGGGATCCGGACACGAGGGATAATCCTGTCCCCCGCCAGCTCAAGAACACACCTCCTGAGGTCATTCTCCCACTGTACTAGTTCATCCTCAGCCCCTCGAGGCCAATCCGCCACAAAGCAGGAGTAGGGTTTTACACCGCAAGGTGGCCTGAACCTGGGTAAACTGCGGTGTCTCGTTTCCTTCATGTTCATCGAGCTAGGCCGAGAGATTGGCGAGTAGGCAGACTGGGGAGGTTGAGTTCTTCGCACGCACCCTAGAGTTCGAACCTCTCAAGGGTCTGCGGAGCCCAAAATCCGACACCATCCTCAAAGAAATCACCTTGCAAGCCAGTGCGCACAATAGCCCAAACGGCGGGGTTATGACCAAGAATATGCATTTTCATCTTATGTTTCCAACTAGCAAAATTAGTACCAACAAAGTAAGGACCTCTACAGTGGTAATTTCCCTCGCTAGATGCCATACTCTCTTAGGTTGTGAAACCAAGGCTATGATCACCAAAGCTATGAAAATCAAGGCAAAATGAGACCAAAGCTCTGATATGACTTGTAGGATCGAAAGTATGTCTAGAGGGGGGTGATTAGACTACTTGACCAAATAAAAAACTAACGTTTTCCCAATTTTAGTTGTGGGCAGATTTTAGCAATTATCACAAGTCAAGCAATCAACCTACACATGCAATTCTAAGAGTGTAGCAGTGGGAAGTAAAACATTGCATATGAAGGTAAAGGAAAGGGTTTGGAGAGTGCAAACGCAATGATGACACGGAGATTTTAGGCGTGCTTTCGATAGGTGGTGCTATCGTACATCCACGTTGATGGAGACTTTAACCCACGAAGGGTAACAGTTGCGCGAGTCCACGGAGGTCTCCACCCACGAAGGGTCCACGAAGAAGCAACCTTGTATATCCCACCATGGCCATCGCCCACGAAGGACTTGCCTCACTCGGGTAGATCTTCATGAAGTAGGCGATCTCCTTGACCTTACAAACTTCTTGGTTCAACTCCACAATCTTGTCGGAGGCTCCCAAGTGACACCTAACCAATCTAGGAGACGCCACTCTCCAAAAGGTAATAGATGGTGTATTGATGATGAACTCCTTGCTCTTGTGCTTCAAATGATAGTCTCCCCAACACTCAACTCTTACTCTCATATTTGGATATGGTGGAAAGATGATTTGAGTGGAAAGCAACTTGGGGAAGGCTAGAAATCAAGATTCTTGTGGTAGGATTGGTATATCTTGATCTCAACACATGAGTAGGTGGTTCTCTCTTAGAAAATGTATGATGGAAGTGTAGGAACCTTCTGATGACTCTCTCACATATGGAGAAGGGGGTGGAGGTGTATATATAGCCTCCACACAAAATCCAACCGTTACACACATTTGAACCAACTCGATCAGACCGAATAGAAGAACTCGGTGAGACCGATTTAGTTCAAAATGTGAATGTTAGGAATCTGGTGGGACCGACTGGAACAACTCGATGGGACCGATGTGCTAGGGCTTAGGGCAAACCTCATCTCCGTGGCGCCAATTGCATCAACTCGGTGAGACCGATGTTAAGCAATAGGGCAATAGAGAGTTGGTCAAGCAATCTCGGTGTGACCGATCGCTATTTCGGTGAGACCGAAATAATTGCAACAGGCAACAGAGAGTTTGCAAGGCCATCTAGGTGAGATCGAGATCCATATCGGTGTAACCAAACTGTTAGGGGTTCTAGCTGTGGCTATGTCATTGAACTCGGTGGCGCCAGATAGAAATAATCGGTGGGGTCGAGTTGGAGTTTAGGGTTTTGACATATTTGGAATGATAAAGTGGTTGAGGGCTTTAGAGCAATATCACTAAGCATTTTGAGCAAGCAAGCCATTAAGCAACACCTCATCCCCTTTTAATAGTATTAGCTTTCCTATGGACCCAATGTGATCTTGGATCACTAATATAAATGAAGAGTCTTGAGCTTTTGCCAATATGTGTCCTTAGCATTTTGAGGGGTCCACATCTCTAGTCCATGCTATGCCATTCAGTGAACTTTCTGAAATATTAAACTTGAATGGATATTAGCTCAATGAGCTATATGTTGTTATGAATTACCAAAACCACCCGGGGATTAGTTGCACTTTCAAATTCCTCACCGACCAGCGAGCCTACATAGGAATTACTCACTCTCGGTGGGCAGCATCATGGAATTGGTGATGAAGAAGGTTTGGTGATGAAGAATATTGAAGACCCCCCTCTTTGGAGCCCCAAACGGGCTCCAGATCTGACCTCCCGACGAAGAACAGGAGGTGGCGGCGGCTCCGTATGGTGAAATGCGATGAAACTTTCTCCTCGGTTTTTTCTCTCCAAAAATAGAATTTTATAGCATCGGAATTAGGCTCTGCGGGGCCAAGAGGTGGGGACAACCCAGTAGGGCGCGCTAGAGGAGGGACACCCCGGTGTCTTGTGCTCAGCCAGGGCCCCCCTCCGGTGGTTCTTGGCTCGAGTAATTTTCTTTTATTGTAAAATAATTCTCCAAAAAGTTTCGTTCCATCCCGAGAACTTTTATTTCTGCACAAAAACAACACCATGGTAGTTCTGCTAAAAACAGCGTCAGTGCAGGTTAGTTTCATTCAAATCATGCAAATTAGAGTCCAAACAAGAGCAAAAGTGATAGGAAAAGTAGATACGACGGAGACGTAATAGTGATGTAGAAGTATTAGACCATAGCCAGATCTGTGAGCTGGTAAGACCACATTGGGGTGGCCCTCTGTTGACGAGGGAGGAGGCTGCGACAGAGCATTACCTAGACCACGTTGGCCAGCTTGGCCCCTGGCTTTATCATGTTGGAGACATGCTTCTGCAGCGCTTCCACCTCCGTAGTGGACCCCCAATCAAGACCCTTCCTGGTCCATGAGGTTAGCCTCGTTGGGGGTCCAGATTTGAATTCGGGAGCCGCCGTTCAGGTCGCGTCCTATGGTTTTGTAATGTAGAACCATGATACGTCTCCGTCGTATCTACTTTTCCAAACTCTTTTGCCCTTGTTTTGGACTCTAATTTCATGATTTGAATGGAACTAACCCGAACTGACGTTGTTTTCAGCAGAACTGCCATGGTGTTATTTTTGTGCAGAAATCAAAGTTCTTAGGATGACCTGAAAATTCACGAAGATGATGTTTGGAATTAATAAAAAATATTGGCGAAAGAATCAATCGAAGGGGGCCCACACCCTGGACACAAGGGTGGGGGAGCGCCCACCTCCTTGGGGTGCGCCCTCCGTCCTTGTGGGCCCCCTGGACCTCCACCGACCTCAACTCCAACTCCATATATTTACGACCTGGGAGTAAAAAATCATAGAGAAGGATTCATTGCGTTTTACGATACGGAGCTGCCGCCAAGCCTTGTTCTTCCTCGGGATCGGAGTCTATTCTGGGCTCCGAAGAAGGGAATCCGTCGCCATCATCATCATCAACCATCCTCCATCACCAATTTCATGATGCTCACCACCATGCGTGAGTAATCCCATCGTAGGCTTTATGGATGGTGATGAGTTGGATGAGATTTACCATGTAATCGAGTTAGTTTTGTTAGGGTTTGATCCCTAGTGTCCACTATGTTCTAAGGTTGATGTTGCTATGCCTAATGCTTGTCACTAGGGCCCGAGTGCCATGATTTCAGATCTGAACCTATTATGTTTTCATGAATATATTTGCTTCTTGATCCGATATTACAAGTTATAGTCACCTACTATGTGTTATGATCCGGCAACCCCGGAGTGACAATAGTCGGGATACTTCCCGGTGATGACCGTAGTTTGTGGAGTTCATGTATTCACTAAGTGCTAATGCTTTGGTCCGGTACTCTATTAAAAGGATGCCTTAATATCCCTTAGTTTCCAATAGGACCCCGATGCTACGGGAGGGTAGGACAAAATATGTCATGCAAGTTCTTTTCCATAAGCACGTATGACTATATTGGGAATACATGCCTACATTATATTGATGAATTGGAGCTAGTTCTATGTCACCCTAGGTTATAGTTGTTACATGATGAATGCCATCCGACATAATTATCCATCATTGATCCATTGCCTACGAGCTCATTCCATATTAATCTTTGCTAAGTTACTTTTCCGTTGCCACTATTACAATTGCTACAAAACTGCTACTGTCACTTTTGCCACTGTTACCTCTGCTTCCATACTACTTTGCTACTAAATATTTTGCTGCAGATATTAAGTCTTTCAGGTGTGGTTGAATTGACAACTCAGCTGCTAATTCTCAATAATATTCTTTGGCTCCCCTTGTGTCGAATCAATAAATTTGGGTTGAATACTCTACCCTCGAAAATTGTTGCGATCCCCTATACTTGTGGGTTATCAAGATTTTTTTCTGGCGCCGTTGCCAGGGAGTATAGCTCTATTTTCTGAGTCACTTGGATCTATATATGTTGATCACTATGAGGAGTCTGAAAGACAACAAAACCAAGATATATCCCTCAACTACGAGGGGAGGTAAGGAACTGCCATCTAGCTCTGCACTTGATGCTCCTTTTGTTTTAAGTAAACTTGCGAAACCTACTCCTGCTATTGATTCTGATATGTCGCATGTTATTGATGATGCCACTTCTACTATGCAAGATACTTATGATGAAACTACTTATTTGCTTGATAATACTGTGCCACTAGGTGAATTTCTTAATGAACAACTTGCTAGGGTTAGAGAGAATGAAATTACTGAAACTGATGATGAAGATTATGATTCTCCCCCTAGATATGAATTGCCTGTTGTACCTGAGGACTATGTTATGGATGAAGAAACTGCTAGAGACTTCTTTGCTTTCAATGATAGAGAGGATCTTAAGAAATTGTTAGCTAAGCTAAAAGAAAAGTCTTTGAGTGCTAGAATGAAATATGATCCCAATTTTGCTACTTCACCTATCTTTGTTACTGATAAGGATTATGAATTCTCTCTCGATCCTGAGTTAATTACTTTGGTTGAATCTGATCCTTTCTATGGTTATGAATATGAAACTGTTGTGGCATATCTTACTAAATTGAATGATATAGCCACCCTATTTGCTCATGAGGAAAAAGTTCGCTATTACTATATTCTTAAATTGTTTCCTTTCTCATTAAAGGGTGATGCTAAAGTATGGTTTAATTCTCTTGCTCCTGGTTGTGTGCATAGTCCCTAGGATATGATTTACTAGTTCTCTGCAAAATATTTCCCCGCTCATAAGAAACAAGCTGCCCTAAGGGAAATATTTAACTTTGTGCAAATTGAAGAAGATAGTCTCCCACAAGCTTGGTGGAGGCTTCTCCAATTACTTAATGCTTTGTCTGGTCATCCTCTCAAGAAAAATGAAATAATTGATATCTTTTATAATGGACTAACCGATGCTTCCAGAGACCACCTGGATAGTTGTGATGGTTGTGTTTTCAGGGAAAGAACTGTTGAGCAAGCTGAATTGCTATTGAATAATATATTGAGTAATGATAATGATTGGATACTTCCTGAACCAACTCCGAAGAAAAGGGGTATTCTATTTCTCAGTCCTGAAGATATGCAAGAGGCAAAGAAATATATGAAAGAAAAAAGTATTAAAGCTGAAGATGTTAAAAATTTACCGCCTATTGAAGAAATACATGGTCTTGATAACCCGACACAATGTTAAAAATTTACCGCCTATTGAAGAAATACATGGTCTTGATAACCCGACACAGGTAGTAGAGGTAAACTCTCTTCGAAGATTTGATGAAGGTGATATTCCTCATAATAAGTCTGCTAGTCAATGCTTGGTTGAGTTTGATAATTTTATTGTTAAACAAGAAAATTGCAATGCTTATGTTAGTAGACAGTTGAAATGTAATGCTTACACGCTTGACCACTTGGGTGATTATATGAGTAGAACTGTTAATGATCTTAAGCTTATTAGTAAACATGCTTCCATGGTTATAACTCAAGTATAACAAGTACTTAAGGCACAAGATGACCTGCTTAATGAGTTAAATAATAAGAACAATGATAATGTTGTTCGGGTTATGACTAGAGGTGGTAAGATGACCCAGGAACCTTTGTATCTTGAAGGCCATCCTAACAGAATTGAGCAGGATTCTCAGAGAGTTAATACTGATGCACCTAGTCCTTCTAATAAAAAGAAAAAGAAAACTAATAGGACTTTGCATGCTTCTAGTGAACATGTTATAGACACACCTGAGAATCCCAACGATATTTCTATTTCAGATGCTGAGACACAACCTGGTAATGAACATGAACCTAGTGATAATGTTAATAACGACGTTCATGTTGATGCTCAACCTAGTAATGATAATGATGTAGAGATTGAACCTGCTGTTGATCTTGATAACCGACAATCAAAGAATCAACATTACGATAAGAGAGATTTTGTTGCTAGAAAACATGGTAAAGAAAGAGAACCTTGGGTTCAGAAACCCATGCCCTTTCCTCCTAATCCATCCAAGAAAAAGGATGATGAGGATTTTGAGCACTTTGCTGGAATGATTAGACCTGTCTTTTTGCGTATGTGTTTGACTTATATGCTTAAAATGCCTCCTTATGCTAAGTATATGAAAGATATTGTTACTAATAAAAGAAAGATATCGGAAGCTAACATTTCCACCATGCTTGCTAATTATAATTTTAAGGGTGGAATACCAAAGAAACTTGGAGATCCTGGGGTACCAACTATACCATGCTCTATTAAAAGAAACTATGTTAAAACTACTTTATGTGATCATGGAGCTGGTGTTAGTATTATGCCTTTCTCTTTGTATCATAGACTTGAATTAAATAAGTTGACACCTACTAAAATTTCTTTGCAAATGGCTGATAAACCAACTTCTATATACCCATCGGTATTTGTGAGGATGTGCCTGTTGTGGTTGCAAATGTTACTATCTTAACAAACTTTGTTATTCTTGATATTCCCAAGGACGACGGTATGTTGATCATCCTTGGTAGACCCTTTTTGAATACTGCAGGGGTTGTTATTGATTGCAACAAAGGCAATGTCACTTTCCATGTTAATGGTAATGAGCATACGGTACACTTTCCGAAGAAAAAACCTCAAGTTCATAGTATCAATTCTATTGGAAAAATTTCAACTATTACTATTGGAGGTTTTGAATTCCCTCTTCCTACTGTCAAAAAGAAATATGATGTTCTTATTGTTGGGAACATCCATATCCCCGTTAAGGTAACCTAGTGTTATTCAAAAATTCTCCGGTTTCATGTCATTCAGAGGAAGTTTGTCAATACGACTTGATCAACCTTGTTAATGGATTCCTTTTGATGGGCATGAGATGGATGAATTTAGAAGGCACAACTTTCTGTACCCATCTTTTACTTTCTGCTATTTAGAATAAATAAAGCAAAATTAGTATATTCTATCTGTTTTCTGAATTATCTGTGCAATAAAAAATGTCCCGAAAATAAAAGTTCTCCAAATGCCCTGAAAATTTGATATGATTTTTATAGAATATTTTAGAATTTCTGGTGCTAAGAACACACCAGGAGGCCTCACCAGCAGGCAACAAGGGTGGAGGGCGTCCCCCCGGGGCGCGCCCCCTGTCCTTGTGGGCCCCATGTGGCCCCCCTTCACTTATTCCAGCAACCATCCACTCCTTCCTCTAGAAAAATCATCCCGTAGCTCAAACCCATGTTCGTGCCCACTTTGCTGCCATTTTTTATCTCCTTGCTCAAAGCTCCATTCACAAAACTGCTTTGGGGGATTGTTCTTTGGTATGTGACTCCTCCAATGGTCCAATTAGTTTTTGTTCTAGTGCTTTATTTATTGCAAATTTTTGCTGCTTTGGTGACCCTGTTCTTGAGCTTGCATGTCAAATTTATATGGTCCAAAGTAGTTTTGATGCATGATATAGCCTCTAAGCACTTGTATGAGTAGCTGCTATCAATCTTGTTGAGTTTGCTGCACTTTTATTTTGAGTCACTAAAAATTTCAGAAATTTTCAAAGGAAGAAAATGATGAGGAGATTGTTGAGAGGCTCCTCAAGCCGGGGTTCGAAGGAAAAGGAAAATGAGGAGAAAGAGAAGTCCAAGTATAATCTTCCTCGTGCCACGGAGATCCGGCTGTGTGAATGGCCATGTGATGCATTCTTACAGGCGGCCGGAATTTATGACGATTTCAATTACTTTGCTGAGAATGCAAGCATCACCGACTTCCTCCTCGACCAGTATGATTAGTATCTCCTACTCACTAATACTTTCGTGCAAAATTTTAATTTTCATGCTAGGAGATCACCACCTATGGTAGACTTTTACTTATATGATGAGTATAAGGAAATCACGCTTTATGACTTTTGTGAGGTTTGTAAATTACCTTATGAGGGTAGCGTCAAGGAACCATGTCCTAGTGATATGGAGGATTTTATTAATGAAGTCACTGTAGGAGAAAGGAGAAGGGTATCAGAAGCGAGAGTGGCTAGTTTACATTTTCCTGTTTTGCGCTACTACTCATTATTTGATGCGAGATGTTTAATTGGTCGTGGGGAGAGTGGAGGCCTCAGCGCTCCTAACCTTGCCATTTTGAGCCATGCTTTACTTTGTGATAGAACTTTCAGTTTGGGCACTATGGTTGCTAAATAGTTGAGTTTAAACCATACAAAGGGTTCCATTTTAGGAGGTATCTTCGCCTACCGCCTTGCTAGACGCTTCGAGATACCCATTAGGCATTATGAGAAAGAGGAAAAACTGTTACCTTATATATTTAGATTATGACAACATGGTAGCACATAAGTTTATTCGCCATGATGAGGAAAAGGTACTCATTTATAGCTTGATATTTAGCGAGGATACTTGTCAGAAAATTACCTTGCCTGCACCTACTTTGTTCGATATTCATTCAGGCAGGTACTTCGTTTTGCCCGCGGACATTCATGCATATTGGGAGGGGACGCGGTCCCCAGTTCCTAAGCCAGAGCCATCACCTGATCCATATCAGGAGTCTATTTACCAATGGGAGCCACACGAGCTCGCTAACCAGTGGAACCCGCAAGATCCTCCTGAGTACACCGGAGAGGGCTACTTTGATCCATGGGCTTAGACCAACTTGGGCCAAAAGCCTAAGCTTGCGGGAGTATGTATTTCTCACCGACATTATATTCATGTTCACACACTCATTTCAGTTCTTGGTGTTCATACTTTTTCATTGTATTATCCATGTTAGTCTATTTCTTTTTCCCGCTTTCTTCTTGTGTGTTTCAAAAACCTTAAGAAAAACCAAAAAAAATTAGTTGTAGTTAGTTTACTTTCTATGCATGCTTAGTTGTAATATTAAAAGAAAACCGAAAAATATTTCTCGTTCTTCTTCTGCTTGTTGGGAGCTTTCCCGTGTAAATAGTTTTCTCGTTCTTGTTTTACTTTCTTCAGAAAAACAAAAACTCCAAAAATATTTCAGTGTGTTTCTTTGAATTCTTTTCTTTTCTTTGGGGGTCGAGAGGAAAAGACCATGATGAAAATGTTGAGTGGCTCTCATATGTATTATTGTTGATTTAAGATAGAGCCCATATTACCTTGTCTTCTCCTTAGAATATTTTTTTGCAGATTCCAGCTTAGTCCAATGCACGTGCACTATTATTATTATCCACACCGTTCGGTCGTGCAAGTGAAAGGCAATAATGATGATATATGATGAAATGATTGATATGAGGAAAAGCTGGTATGAACTCGACCTATCTTGTTTTTGTAAATATGATTAGTTCATCATTCCTGATTCATCCTATTATGAATGAAACATGTTTGCAATGACAATTAGATATTATAGTTACTCATTCCATGCCTAATTAGCTAGGAGTTTATAATGGTTTACCTTGCATGCCAATATGCTTATAAAATGGTTGTGATGTAGTATGATAGGATGGTATCCTCCTTTGAATGATTCGAGTGTCTTGACTTGGCACATGTTCACGCATGTAGTTGAAACAAAATCAACATAGCCTCGACGATATTTATGTTCATGCTAATTTATATCCTACTCATTCTTGCACTCAATGTTAGTTAATCTTAATGCATGTTTAAGACTATTGTCGCTCTCTAGTTGGTCGCTCCTCAATCTCTTGCTAGCCTTCACTTGTACTAAGCGGGAATACTGCTTCTGCATCCACTTCCATAAACCCAAAGTTGTTCCATATGAGTCCACCATACCTTCCTATATGCGGTATTTACCTGTCATTCCAAGTAATTTGCATGTGCCAAACTCTAAAGCTTGAAATGATAATCTGTTTTGTATGCTCGAATCGCTCGTGTAGCAACTAGTGTTGTCAATATCTTCCATGTTAGGTGGGTTATTCTCACGATGAGCGGACTCCGCTCATCATTCATGAGAAAATGGCTGGTAACCGGGATGCCCAGTCCCATGCTCAAATCAAATCAAAATAATTGCAAACAAAACTCCCCCAGGATTGTTGTTAGTTGGACGGTACCCTTGTTTCGGACCTGCCATAGAATGTGCTTATTGGTGGTGCGGGATTATAAACTTTAGCATTCTGTTTGGGAACCGCCTATAATGTATGTAGCATGGAAGAAACCGAGATCTCTTGGTTGTTATGTTGACAATGAAAGCATACCACTCAAAATATTATTTATCTCTATTTCAAAACTCGAGCTCTAGCACCTCTGCAAATCCCTGTTTCCCTCTGCGAAGGGCCTATCTATTTACTTTTACTGATGAGTCATCATCCTCTTATAAAAATCAACAGTTAGAGAGCACCACTATCATTTGTATACATTGTTATTAATTTATATTGAGTATGAATAGATCTCTTTTACCATGAATTACAATGTCTAGTCAGTCCTTGATCTTCAGGGGTGCTCTGCATTTATGTTTTGCGGTGTTAGAAAGGGCTAGCGAGATACCATCTTGTTATATCATATCATGATTGTTTTGAAAAAATCTTGTCATCCGAGATTTATTATTATTGCTTGCTAGTTGATTATGCCATTGATATGAGTAAATGTGAGACCTAAATGTTATTGTGAATATGGTTAGTTCATGATCTTTGCTGAGAACTTGAATGTTGGCTTTACATATTTGCAAGAACAAGATCAAATAGAGTTTGTAAAAGTTTGTCTTTATCACTTTCAGTATGTCAACTGAATTGCTTGAGGAAAAGCAATGGGTTAAGCTTGGGGGAGTTGATACGTCTCCGTCGTATCTACTTTTCCAAACTCTTTTGCCCTTATTTTGGACTCTAATTTGCATGAATTGAACGGAACTAACCCGGACTGATGCTGTTTTCAGCAGAATTGCCATGGTGTTATTTTTGTGCAAAACTAAAAGTTCTCGGTATGACTTGAAAATTCACAGAGACGATTTTTGGAATTAAAAAAAAATATTGGCGAAAGAATCAATCGAAGGAAGCCCACACCCTGGCCAGAAGGGTGGGGGAGCGCCCACCACCCTGGGGCACGCCCTCCGTCCTTGTGGGGCCCCTGGACCTCTACCGACCTCAACTCCAACTCCATGTATTCACGACTGGGGAGAAAAAAATCAGAGAGAAGGATTCATCGCGTTTTACAATACGGAGCTACCGCCAAGCCCTATTCTTCCTTAGGAGGGAAGATCTAGAGTCCATTCTAGGCTCCAGAGAGGGGAATCCATCGCCATCGTAATCATCAACCATCCTCCATCACCAATTTCATGATGCACACCTCCATGTGTGATTAATCCCATCGTAGGCTTGCTGGACGGTGATGGGTTGGATGAGATTTACCATGTAATCGAGTTAGTTTTGTTAGGGTTTGATCCCTAGTGTCCACTATGTTCTAAGATTGATGTTGCTATGCCTCATGCTTGTCACTAGGGCCCGAGTGCCATGATTTCAGATCTGAACCTATTATGTTTTCATGAATATACTTGCGTTCTTGATCCGATATTGCAAGTTATAGTCACCAACTACGTGTTATGATCCGGCAACCCCGGAGTGACAATAGTCAAGACACTTCCCAGTGATGACCGTAGTTTGAGGAGTTCATGTATTCACTAAGTGCTAATGCTTTGGTCCGGTACTCTATTAAAAGGAGGCCTTAATATCCCTTAGTTTCCAATAGGACCCCGCTGCCACGGGAGGGTAGGAAATGTCATGCAAGTTCTTTTCCATAAGCATGTATGACTATATTCAGAATACATGCCTACATTATATTGATGAATTGGAGCTAGTTCTGTGTCACCCTAGGTTATAACTGTTACGTGATGAGTGCCATCCGACATAATTATCCATCATTGATCCATTTCCTACAAGCTTGTTCCATATTGATCTTTGCTATGTTACTTTTCCGTTGCCACTGTTACGATTGCTATAAAACTGCTATTGTCACTTCTGCCACCGTTACCGCTGCTTCCATACTACTTTGCTACTAAATATTTTGCTGCAGATATTAAGTCTTTTAGGTGTGGTTGAATTAACAACTCAGCTGCTAATACTCAAGAATATTCTTTGGCTCCCCTTGTGTCGAATCAATAAATTTGGATTGAATACTCTACCCTCAAAAATTATTGTGATCCCCTATACTTGTGGGTTATCAAACCACTCCTTCTGCCAGATTTTGCTAGTGTCAATGAACGTGCCCTCCGGCCACTTGACCCGGGCAAGTTTTCTTATCATTGCCCCACCACAGTCCGCCTACTGGCCGTCGACTATCTTCGGCTTGATGTTGAAGACCTTTAGCCACCAGCCGAAGTGTGGCCGGACTCGCAAGAAGGCCTCACAAATGACGATCAAGGCCGAGATATGGAGGAAGGAATTTGGGGCCAGGTCATGAAAATCCAGCCTGTAGAAGAACATGAGCCCCTGACGAAGGGATGGAGCGGGAAGCCCAACCCCGAGATAGAGGTAGGCAAAAGAGGGATTTTCGTCGTTTGTGGATCACTCGGATAAACGCAGCAACGCGGGTATATAAAGTATTCGATAGTTATAGTAAATTAATACACAACCTGTACAAGAAGAAATTGATTCTTAATCGTAAAATGCTTGCACAAGTAGCTGTATCAAATCCAAATAATCTTTACACGATTTCCAATAAAATAAAGATCATCAATTAAAGGTATAAATAAAGTAATATACTGGAATAATAAAAGATGAATTCCCGGAGAGGGAACTCCAGGAAGATACAATAAATTAAGATTAAGTGGTAGGAATCAACGAGCTGGATTACTTTCTTTATAATATATGAGGGATGAACACCACCCTCTCGCTTGGTCGAGGCATGGGGACGGCCTGGCCTTCCTCTAGCACCTGGTGAGCAACTCTGGCTGGAAGGTAACCGACGCGCTTCAAGTCCTCGATGTCGTAATCAGTGATGATGGAGGTTTTCCACTTACCTTCGGCACCAGATCCAGCCATCGTTGGAGAGTAGGGGTGGCTCAAAGGGTTTTCTCTTTGCAAGAATGGTATGAGGCGCTGGAGCTCTAAAGATTGGGAAAGGGGTGGCGTGAGAAAGGAGAAGGCATACGCTGATAGCGGTGGCGTTCCCCTTTTATAAAGTATCGTGGATACCAACAGTCCTTTAACTACGCCATGGGCCGCACGAGTTCCTGATATAATTCCGACGTTATGCGTGTTGGGTGAGTCAAAATCATTGATCATATCCCTTAGAAACGGGCATGATCTCCACCTCGATAGGACGTGCTAATGGAGGTGCTACCTCGAGCAATGGTTCGATGGCTATGATCGGGTGTAAGCTTTTGCCGAAAAGTTGTCAGGTGAAGGCATTGTTCACACTTGGGCGGTTGGTCACAAATGGTAAGTAACGCTTGTAGTTCAGATTCCAAACACTGCCTCATTAAGACATAACCGAGCTGAAACTGAGCGGCTCTTGGAACCTGATTGAAGGAGATTACGTCGAACATAAAGAAGGAGAGGAACTCACCTCGCAAGGTAGAGGGCTCCAGTATATCAAGATCTTAAGAGGCAATGTAGCGTCGGCGTTGGAGGCTAGTTCGGGGGGCTACTGAGGGAGTCCTAGATTAGGGGGTCATCAGCCTACCGGCCTATCCCTCATGGGCCGGACTATTCGGCTGGGCTGAAGCTAGGAGGCCGAATTATGAAGAGACCCTGTATCCAAACAGGAAGCTTTTTGGTGCCTTGGTGTGTCCTCCAAGTCAAGATAAGAAAAATCGGCATGTTTATGCTTCCTTTGTAACCGACCATGTGTAAACCTAGTACCCTTGGTGTCTATATAAACCAGGGGTTTAGTCCATAGGGGCGAGAACAACAACCATCATCCTACTAGTTTAGGGTTTAGTTCATCTGATCTCATGGTAGATTGACTCTATAATCCTCATATACATAAGCAATATAATCAAGCAGGACACAGGGGTTTTACCTCTTTGAGAGGGCCCGGACCTAGGTAAACATCGTGTCCCAAGTCCCTTGTTCCCCATTGATCCACGATCCACAACTTGGGACCCCTACCCGAGATCCGCCGATTTTTACACCAACAACATGGGAGAAGTCTTGTCATAAGTAATCATGTGAATATGGTATTCATTCGATATTTTGATGATATGTATGTTGTTGTTTCCCTTAGTGGTGTCATGTGAACGTCGACTACATGACACTTCACCGAACTTGGGCCTAAGGGAAGGCATTGTGGAGTAGTAATTAGATGATGGGTTGCTAGAGTGACAGAAGCTTAAACCCTAGTTTATGCGCTATTCTGTAAGGGGCTGATTTGGATCCATATGTTTCATGTTGTGGTTAGATTTATCTTAATTCTTATTTCATAGTTGTGGATGCTTGCGAGAGGGGGTAATCATAAGTGGGAGGCTTGTTCAAGTAAGAATAGCACCCAAGCACCAGTCCACCCACATATCAAATTATCAAAGTAACGAATGTGAATCCAACAAACATGATGATGAAATCCCCGTGTGTCCTCCGGAATGTGTTGCTTATCATAAGAAATAGTTCCGGCCTGTCCTTTGCTACAAAAGGATTGGGCTACCTTGCTACATCTTTGTTACCGTTACTACCTGTTGCCTGTTATAAATCACCTTGCTATCAAATTATCTATTACTGACAATTTCAGTGCCTGCATACAATACCTTGATGAAAACCGCTTCTCATTTCCTTCTGCTCCTCATTGGGTTTGATACTCTTACTTAACGAAAGAACCACGATTGCTCCCCTATACTTGTGGGTCATCACTTTGCCATAGCTTTTGTCATGTCAAGTATATATTCCTTAAACCATGAGATCATGCCACGCTCGGATACCGGGGGAATACTTTGTGTGCTATCAAACATCACTTCGTAACTGGGTGATCATAGAGGTGCTCTACAAGTATTTCCGTACATATTCGATATGCGGTTTTCAACAAAGTATTCTATGCAAGTGCCGTAGGATAGTTTTGTAGATAGTTTGATATCAGGATAATCGATAACAAGTGAAAAGTAACAAAAGTAACAAGGTGCGGCAAGGTGGCCCAATCCTTATTGTTGCTAAGGATAAGAGGGAAGTACTTCTTATAGTGATTAAAACGTCCTCGAGGACACATGGGAATTCGCCAGGTTACTTTCACCATGATTCATTGACTCTCATTCATTGCTTTGATTAGTTGTCATGTGCGTGGATCGGTGCTAAGGTGTTGTTCTTACTTGAAAAAACAACCTACTTACGATTATCCCCTCTCGCAAGCATCCGCAACTACAAGAGAAGAATGAAGATAAATCGAAGTGCAACACTGAAACAGAAGGATCCAAAACAACCCCTTACGGAACAACTCATAACTGGGGTTTAGGTTTCTGTCACTCCCGCAACCCATCATCTACAAACTAATTCCACAATGCCTTCCCTTAGGCCCAAACATGATGAAGTGTCATGTAGTCGATGTAAAGGAAATATGCCCAAGAGGCAATAATAAAGTTGTTAATTTATATTTCCTTTTTTTACAGAAAGACTGTAAGGGAACCCCCTACAGTATAATTGGTGCAACAAACCCAAATTGCAAGTATCATGCCTTGAACCTGGGTGGGTGGGAAGGCATCAGCCCCTTCCGATCACTAGGCTATGCCTTAGTCTGCTAATTTATATTTCCTTATTCATGATAAATGTTTATTACTCATGCTAGAATTGTATTGATCAGAAACCTTAATACATGTGTGAATACATAGACAAACATTGTGTCCCTAGTGAGCCTCTACTTGACTAGCTCGTTGATCAAAGATGGTTAAGGTTTCCTAACCATGGGCATGAGTTGTCATTTGATAACGGGATCACATCATTAGGAGAATGATGTGATGGCCAAGACCCATCCGTTAGCTTAGCATTATGGTCGTTCAGTTTTATTGCTATTGCTTTCATCATGTCATATACATATTCCTTTGACTATGAGATTATGAAACTCCCGAACACCAGAGGAATACCTTGTGTGCTATCAAACGTCACAATGTAACTGGGTCATTATAAAGATGCTCTACAGGTATCTCCGAAGGTGTTTGTTGGGTTGGCATAGATCGAGATTAGGATTTTTCACTCCGAGTATCGGAGAGGTATCTCTGGGCCCTCTCGGTAATACACATCATAAGAAGCCTTGCAAGCAAAGTGACTAATGAGTTAGTTGAGGAATGATGTATTTGTTGGGAAACGTAGCATGCAGTTTCAAAAAAATTCCTACGCTCACGCAATATCTATCTAGGAGATGCATAGCAACGAGAGGGGGAGAGTGTGTCTACGTACCCTCGTAGATCGAAAGCGGAAGCATTTGACAACACGGTTGATGTAGTCGAACTTCTTCTCGTTCCGACCAATCAAGCACCGAACGTACGGCACCTCTGAGTTCTGCACACGTTCAGCTCGATGACGTCCCTCGAACTCTTGATCCAGTAGAGTGTCGAGGAAGTAGATGAGTTCCGTCAGCACGACAGCGTGGTGACGGTGATGGTGAAGTGATTCGCGTAGGGCTTCGCCTAAGCACCGCGAGAATATGACCGAGGGTGTAATCTATGGAGGGGGGCGCCGCACACAGCTAACAGATGTTGTTGTGTGTTCTAGGTGCCCCCTCCCCATGTATATATAGGTGGGAGAGGGAGGGGAGCAGCGAGGGGGCATCCCAAGTAAGAGGAATCCTACTTGGGCGCCTCCCCAATTCGGCCTCCCCCCTTCCATAAGTTCCAGAGGGGGAAGGAAGGAGGAGGGAGGAGGGAAGGAAGCAGGTGACTGAATCCCTCCCCTTCCTTCTGTCTTTCCCTCTTTCCTTCTCCTCTAGTTCGGCCCATATGGGGGTGGAGCAGCCCTGCTGGCTGCTGTGTTTCCCCTCTTGGCCCATTAGGCCCATATCTTTTGTCGGGGGTGCCCGGAACCCCTTCCGGTGACCCGATATGTACCCGGTACCCTCCGGAACACTTCCGGTGTATGAATACTATCATCCTATATATCAATCTTTACCTCTCGACCATTTTGATACTCCTCGTCATGTCCGTGATCTCATCTAGGACTCTGAACAACATTTGGTCACCAAATCACATAACTCATACAATATAAAATCGTCATCGAACTTTAAGCGTGCGGACCCTATGGGTTCGAGAACTATGTAGACATGTGATAGAGGCGAAGGTGCCCCGATGTTTTGATGAGGTAGCTATAGTTTTCTATGGGAGTCGACTTTGACGATCCGACTACGAACATGCGAAAACGTCGCGCCTTAGCAATCGCTAAACCAACTTCCGAGGGTTATTGACCACGCCGGAGCACGATCAACCTGACCACGAGGGTCTATTTCCTGCAAGAAAAAGGAAGAAAAATTAAGAAACTGAGATTGCAATCTGGATATTGCGAATATAATATGAAAGCTTTATTTATCAAGGTGGGGTTCTGTGACGTCTTGGTCTGGTCGTTGAACACAAACGAAGTACGCGAAGTTGCAGCTATGACGAACTTTTAATCTAAACAAAACCCAAAGTCTAAACGACACCTTAAGGGTTGTATATATGGAGGAAGAGGGGGGATTTCGTAGCCCTTGGAGGAGGGGTCTGAAACCAACCCTAACTCTTGTTTCCCCACACATACGGACTCTAAAAATATCCTATACTTAAGTATTTCGAAATTACATGGGCCTGGCCCAATAATAAGATGACGCGACACCTAGAATAGCCTCTGGACGAAATTTATGAAGTGGCATCTTGTATATTTCGTCCAAGGCTTCATGCACTCCTTATGGTGGCTTCAAAGTCCGGAAATCATCACTTGCAACTCTGTTCTTGTTCCCCTTGCACATGTCATCATCTCCGTGCTTGGTCTTGCTCCAGTGTTCATCCCTATTATCCATGCCAGGCCCTTCATTTGTAAGCAAAAAAATGTATCCAATTTAGGCAGCATCATATTCTCAGGAACATTAGAATCATTACCAAGAAACGAAAGTACCTGATAATTTAATTGGCGTGCGCAAGCTCTAGTAATTGGTCCAGTATATGTAGCAGTAGGGGCTGTGGGTGTAACAATGGTATTGATGTCCTCATCATCCTCCCCTTCTGGAAATGAAGTCGTCCTCGACGGAAGCTCATCTTCCTCTCCCAAATAAGGCTTCAAATTTGCAATGTTAAAAGTGGGACTGGCCCCAAAATCTGTAGGCAGCTCATGTTTATATGCATTATCATTTATTTTCTCTAACACCTTAAAAGGACCATCAACACGTGGCATTAGCTTTGATTTGCGCAAATCAGGAAATCTATCCTTACACAAATG
Source organism: Triticum urartu (assembly GCF_056163025.1). NCBI lineage: Eukaryota > Viridiplantae > Streptophyta > Magnoliopsida > Poales > Poaceae > Triticum > Triticum urartu. Next base: position 312,956,981 of record NC_141877.1, read on the forward strand.
TAACCAAACAAGATATCCAGGTGCAAACACAACATGTTTTCTACCCTTATCTCCAGCAAGTTTATATTTAGCATTCATACGCTCAATGTTTTCCTTAATTAACTCATGCATTTTTAAAATCAGTTCAGCACGTTGTTTAGCATCAAAATTAACCTTCTCCGAAGATGGAAGAGGCAACAAATCAATAGGTGCATGAGGTAGGAAACCATACACAATTTCAAAAGGGCACATCTTAGTAGTAGAATGCAATGAACGATTATAAGCAAATTCAATATGAGGATATCATTCTTCCCACATTTTCTTATTATTCTTCAAAACAGCCCTAAGCATAGTAGACAATGTTCTATTGACTACTTCAGTTTATCCATCAGTTTGGGGGTGACAAGTAGTACTAAAAAGCAGTTTAGTCCCCAACTTAGCCCATAAACATCTCCAAAAGTGGCTAAGAAATTTAGTATCATGATCTGAAACAATAGTATTTGGCACACCATGCAAGCGAATAATTTCACGAAAGAACAAATCAGCAACATTAACAATATCATCACTTTTATGACATGGTATAAAGTGTGCCATTTTCGAGAAACTATCCACGACAACAAATATGCTATCCCTCCCCTTCTTTGTTCGAGGTAAACCTAAAACAAAGTCCATAGATATATCCTCCCAAGGAACACTAGGTACAGGCAAAGGCATATATAAACCATGAGGATTTAGTCGTGACTTAGCTTTTTGACATGTAGTACAGCGAGCAACAAAACACTCAACATCCCGTCTCATCTTTGGCCAAAAGAATTGTTTAGCAAGTATATCCTCCGTCTTCTTCACGCCAAAGTGTCCCATTAATCCTCCTCCATGCGCCTCCTGCAACAACAAAAAACAAACAGAGCTAGCTGGAATGCATAGTTTGTTAGTACGGAACACAAATCCATCATTAATGACGAACTTGTTCCATGTTCTTCCTTGTGGAGTAACAACATAGCCAAGAAAAGATACTCGGTTGGTGCAGAAGGTGCACCTCCCAAGGTTACCAAACAAACATGCATCATGTGGAGCAATAAAAACATCACGTAAATGTTCCAAATGTTCCTCCAAAGATCTGCTATAAATCAGTATATCATCAAAATAGACTACCACAAATCATCCAGTGAAAGCACGTAAAACTTTGTTCATTAATCTCATGAAAGTACTAGGTGCATTAGTTAACCCAAAAGGCATGACTAACCACTCATATAATCCAAACTTAGTTTTAAATGTTGTTTTCCATTCATCCCCCAATTTCATACGAATTTGATGGTATCCACTACGCAAATCAACTTTGGAGAATATTCTAGAGCCACTCAATTCATCAAGCATATCATCTAGCCTAGGAATAGGATGATGATAACGAATAATAATATTATTAATGCCTATACAATCAACACACATACGCGATGTACCATCCTTTTTCGACACTAGAATAATAGGAACAACACAAGGACTAAGGGATTCACGTATATAACCTTTGTCGAGCAGCTCCTGGACTTGACGCATAATATCCTTCGTCTCATCTGGATTGGTATGGTATGGTGCAGGGTTGGGTAGCGATGCGCCGGGAATTAAGTCAATCTGATGCTCAATCCCTCGAATAGGTGGTAATCCCGGTGGCACGTCTTGTGGAAAGATATCAACGAACTCCTGGAAAATGTTAGTGACAGTGATATGTATCTGTCATATCTACTTTTCCAAACACTTTTGCCCTTGTTTTGGACTCTAACTTGCATGATTTGAATGGAACTAACCCGGACTGACACTGTTTTCAGCAGAATTACCATGGTGTTATTTATGTTCAGAAACAAAAGTTCTCGGAATGACCTGAAACTTCAGGGAACATCTTTTTGGAAATAATAAAAAATCCTTTCAAAAGATGAAGACCAAGGGGCCCACCACCTGTCCACGAGGGTGGGGGGCGCGCCTGCCCCCCTAGGGCGCGCCCCCTACCTCGTGGGCCCCCTGGAGCTCCTCCGACCTCAACTCCAACTCTATATATTTGGTTTCGGGGAGAAAAAAATCATAGAGAAGAAATCATCGCGTTTTACGGTACGGAGCCGCCGCCAAGCCCTAAAACCTCTCGGGAGGGCTGATCTGGAGTCCATTCGGGGCTCCGGAGAGGGGAATCCGTCGCCATCGTCATCATCAACCATCCTCCATCACCAATTACATGATGCTCACCGCCGCACGTGAGTAATTCCATCGTAGGCTTGCTGGACGGTGATGGGTTGGATGAGATCTATCATGTAATCGCGTTAGTTTTGTTAGGGTTTGATCCCTAGTATCCACTATGTTCTGAGATTGATGTTGCTATGACTTTGCTATGCTTAATGCTTGTCACTAGGGCCCGAGTGCCATGATTTCAGATCTGAACCTATTATGTTTTCATCAATATATGAGAGTTCTTGATCCTATCTTGCAAATCTATAGTCAACCTATTATGTGTTATGATCCGTTAACCCCGAAGTGACAATAATCGGGATACTTACTGGTGATGACCATAGTTTGAGGAGTTCATGTATTCACTATGTGCTAATGCTTTGTTCTGGTACTCTATTAAAAGGAGGCCTTAATATCCCTTAGTTTCCATTAGGACCCCGCTGCCACGGGAGGGTAGGACAAAAGATGTCATGCAAGTTCTTTTCCATAAGCACGTATGACTATATTCGGAATACATGCCTACATTACATTGATGAATTGGAGATAGTTCTGTGTCACCCTAGGTTATGACTGTTACATGATGAACCGCATCCGGCATAATTCTCCATCACCGATCCATTGCCTACGAGCTTTCCATATATTGTTCTTCGCTTATTTACTTTTCCGTTGTTATTGCTATCATCACTACAAAAAACCAAAAACATTACTTTTGCTACCGTTACCTTTTGTTACCATTACCACTACTATCATATTACTTTGCTACTAAACACTTTGCTGCAGATATTAACTTTCCAAGTGTGGTTGAATTGACAACTCAGCTGCTAATACTTGAGAATATTCTTTGGCTCCCCTTGTGTCGAATCAATAAATTTGGGTTGAATACCCTACCCTCGAAAACGGTTGCAATCCCCTATACTTGTGGGTTATCAAGACTATTTTCTGGCGCCGTTGCCGGGGAGCATAGCTCTATTCTTTGAGTCACTTGGGATTTATATCTGCTTATCATTATGAAGAACTTGAGAGATCCAAAAACCAAGATTTATCCCTCAACTACGAGGGGAGGTAAGGAACTGCCATCTAGCTTTGCACTTGATTCACCTTCTATTTTGAGTAAGCTTGCGACACCTAAACCTGCTTCTACTATTCGTTCTGATATGTCACATGTTATTGATGATGCCACTTCTGCTATGCATGATACTTATGATGAAACTACTTCTATGCTTGATACTACTGTGCCACTTGGTGAATTTCTTGATGAACAACTTGCTAGGGTTAGAGAGAATGAAAATATTGAATCTGATAATATTGATGAAAGTGATGACGAAGACTTGCCCATTATTCCTAAGGGTTATGTTTTTTATAAAGAAGCTTCTTTAGCTATTTTAGCTTGCAAAGATAGTTATGAACTTAAGAGGTTATTAGCTAAATGGAATAAGCAATCTCTAAATGCTAGGATGAAACCTGACCCTGCTTTTGCTACTTCACTTATCTTTGTTACTGATAAGGATTATGAATTCTCTGTTGATCCTAATATAATTACTTTGGTTGAATCTGATCCTTTTCATGGCTATGAATCTGAAACTGTTGTGGCACATCTTACTAAATTAAATGATATAGCCACCCTGTTCACTAATGATGAGAGAACTCGCTACTTTTATATCCTTAAAATATTTCCGTTCTCATTAAAGGGTGATGCTAAGATATGGTTTAATTCTCTTTATCCTGGTTGTGTGTGTAGTCCCCAGGATATGATTTATTACTTCTTTGCTAAATATTTCCCAGCTCATAAGAAACAAGCTGCTTTAAGGGATATATATAATTTTGTGCGAATTGAAGAAGAGAGTCTCCCACAAGCTTGGGGGAGGCTTCTCCAATTACTAAATGCTTTGCCTGATCATCCTCTTAAGAAAAATGAAATACTTGATATCTTTTATAATGGACAAACCGATGCTTCCAGAGATTACCTGGATAGTTGTGCTGGTTCTATTTTCAGGGAAAGAACACCGGATGAAGCTGAAATTCTATTGAATAATATGTTGACAAATGAAAATAATTGGACACTTCCTGAGCCTATTCCTAAACCAACTCCAATGAAGAGAGGTGTTCTATTTCTCAGTCCTGAAGATATGCAAGAGGCAAAGAAATCTATGAACGAAAAAGGTATTGAAGCTGAAGATGTTAAGAATTTACCTCCTATTGAAGAAATACACGGTCTTATTTACCGCATGTTGAAGAAACATATGATCTTAATCCTTCACCTATTGAAGAAACTCATGGTCTTGATAACCCGACACAGGTAGTAAAGGTAAATTCTCTCTATAGATATGATAAAGCTGAAATCCCATTTACTAAGTTTGCTAGCCCGTGCTTAGATGAGTTTGATAAATTTATGGCTAAGAAAGAAGATTTTAATGCTTATTTTGGTAGATAATTGAAATACAATTCCAATATGCTTTAACACTTGGGCGATTATATGGCTAATGTCAAAGGTGAACTTAAACTTATTAGTAAACATGCTTCTATGGTTACCACTCAAGTAGAACAAGTACTTAAAGCTCAAAATGACTTGCTCAATGAATTGAATAGTAGGAATAATGATAATGATGTTAGAGTTATGACTAGAGGTGGTAGAATGACTTAGGAACCTCTATATCCTGAAGGTCATCCTAAGAGAATTGAGCAAGATTCTCAGAGAAATAATATAGATGCACCTAGTCCTTCTAAAAGGAAGAAAAAGAAAAAACGATAGGACTTTGCATGCTTCTAGTGAACCTATTGCTGAAACACCTGAGAATCCAAATGATATTTCTATTTCTGATGCTAAAACACAATCTGGTAATGAACCTGAAACTAGTGATAATGTTAATGATAATGTTCATGATGATGCTCAACCTAGTAATGATAATGATATAGAAATTGAACCTGCTGTTGATCTTGATAACCCACAATCAAAGAATCAATGTTATGATAAGAAAGACTTTGTTGCTAGGAAACATGGTAAGGAAAGAGAGCCTTGGGTTCAGAAACCCATGCCTTTTCCTCCCAAACCATCCAAGAAAAAGGATGAAGAGGATTTTGAGCACTTTGCTGAAATGATTAGACCTATCTTTTTGCGTATGCGATTAACTGATATGCTCAAAATGAATCCTTATGCTAAGTATATGAAAGAGATTGTTACTAATAAAAGAAAGATACCAGAAGCTGAAATTTCCACCATGCTTGCTAATTATACTTTTAAGGGTGGAATACCAAAAAAACTTGGAGATCCAGGAGTACCCACTATACCATGCTCCATTAAAAGAAACTATGTTAAAACTGCTTTATGTGATCTTGGAGCCGGTGTTAGTGTTATGCCTCTCTCTTTATATCGTAGACTTGATTTGAATAAGCTGACACCTACTGAAATATCTTTGCAAATGGCTGATAAATCAACTGCTATACCTGTCGGTATTTGTGAGGATGTGCCTGTTGTAGTTGCAAACGTTACTATTTTAACGGACTTTATTATTCTTGATATTCCTGAGGACGATAGTATGTCTATTATTCTTGGAAGACCCTTTTTGAATACTGCAGGGGCTGTTATTGATTGCACTAAAGGCAATGTCACTTTTCATGTTAATGGTAATGAGCATACGATACACTTTCCGAGGAAACAACCCCAAGTTCATAGTATCAACTCTATTGGAAAAATTCCATTGATTATATTTGGAGGTTTTGAATTTCCTCTTCCTACTGTCAAGAAGAAATATGATATTCTTATTGTTGGGGATGTGCATATCCCCGTTGTGGTAACATAGTGTTATTCTAAATTTCTCCGGTTCCATGTTATTCGGAATGAGTTCGTTAACAAGACTGGATCAACCTTGTTAGTGGATTCCTTTTGATGAGCATGAGATGGATGAAATTAGAAGGTACAACCTTCTGTACCCTCCTTTTACTTTATGTTATTTATAATAAATAAAATAAAAATAAGTATTTTTCTATCTGTTATCTGATTATCCCTGCAATATAAAAATACCCCGAAAATAAAAGTTCTCCAAATGCCCTGAAATTTAAATATGTTTTTTTCTGGAATATTTGAGAATATTTGGCACTGAGAACACAACAGGAGGAGCTGGCACCTGGCCACGAGGGTCAGGGGCGCGCCCTACCCCCTGGGCGCGCCCCCTGCCTCGTGGGCCCACGGTGGCCCTCCTCCACTTATTCCTGCACCCACACACTTCTTATTCCTCCCACAAACACGAATATCCAGCTCAAGCACGAGTTCTAGCTCATTTTGCTGCGATTTTCGATCTCCTTGCTCAAAGCACCTCTCACAAAACTGCTTGGGGAGATTGTTCCTTGGTATGTGACTCCTCCATTGGTCCAATTAGTTTTTGTTCTAGTGCTTTATTCATTGTAAATTTTTGCTGCTTAGGTGACCCTGTTCTTGAGCTTGCATGTCAAATTTATATGGTCAAAAGTAGTTCTGATGCATGATATAGGCTCTAGGCACTTGTAGGAGTAGTTTCTATCAATATTATTGAGTTTGATTCACTTTTATTTTGAAGTTACTAAAAATTTCAGAAATTTTTCAGAGGAAGAAATATGTTTAGGAAAATGTACCAAGGGGGCTCTTCAAGGAAACAAGAGCCCAGGCTCGCAATGTGTGATGCTGATGATGAGCCACCAAGAAACGCTCCATTGCGTCCTTGTGAATGGCCTTCGGAAAACTTTATGGATCGAGCGGGAATTAAGGAAGAATTTAATGCATATTTGCGTAACGCTGATCTTGTGAGCTTCGAGGAAGAAAAATGCTGTCAGTACCACTATCTCACTAGTTCCTTTGTGAGGCGGTTTGAATTTTCATCTTCACGTAATTCTCCAACTGTCCTGTTTGATCTTTATGAAAATTCTTACACTATGGACTTAGAGGATTTTACCACTGCTTGCAAACTTCCACAATGGGGTGGTATCAGGGAACCTCGCTAATCTGAATTTAGAGATTTTCTTGCTAGTATAACTGTGGGGGAATCTAGGGATATAACACAAGCTACCATAGGGAGCATTCATTTTCCTGCTATACATTATTTTGCTCTCTTCATAGGTAGATGCATTAACGGTAAAGATGAAGCATGTCACATGTGTGTCCCTAACCTCAGTATTCTTAGGAGTGCTGTGTTGGGAGATAAATCTTATAATTTGGGAGCCATTGTTGCACCTAGGTTGCATTTGAATAGATTTAATGGAGATTTCTTTGGTGGAATTTATGCAACCCGCTTAGCTGATTTTCTTGGTATAACTATACGTAATGATGATATTGAATTACCTCCTGCTTACCTAGACTTTAATGCTATGGTTCACCACCAGTTTGTCGAGAGGAATGAATCACCTCTCCAGTATCGTTTAATCTTTGACAGGCGTCGTGCTGTCCATATTACTCTCCCTGCTCCTGCCTTCTTTGATTATCATGCAAAAGGAAGATATGTTATTACCAGAGACGAGGCAGATGAGTACGAGAGGAGGGCGGAGGCCGCTCGTCGCCACGCTGCAGCTCAGGAGGCGATAGCCGCTACATCTCAATACGACCCCAACTATTATTATGGATATCCACCAGGCGAGCCGTGGCCATAGACCAACTTAGGCCAAAAGCCTAAGCTTGGGGGAGTACGTATTTCTCACTGACATTACATTTATGTTCACACACTCATTGCTAGATGTCGGTGCTCATACTTTTTCATTGTATCATCCATGCTAGTTTATTTCCCTTTTATGCTTTCTTCTTGTGTGTTTAATAAACCTTAAGAAAAAACAAAAAATTAGTTGTAGCTTTTAATTAGTTTACTTTCTATGCTTGTAGCAGTAATTAAAAAGAAAACCCAAAAAGATTTCTTGTTCTTCTTTTGCTTGCTGGGAGCTTTCCCGTGTAAATAGTTTTATTTCTTTTCTTTTCTTTGGGGGTCGATAGGAGAAGACCATGATTAAATTGTTGAAGTGGCTCTTATATGCATTATTGTTGATTTGACGAAAGAGCCCATATTGCCTTGTCTTCTCCTGTTTATTGAATGCCTGCAGATTCCAGCTTAGTCCAATGCACGTGCACTCTTATTATTATCCACATCATTCGGTCGTGCAAGTGAAAGGCAATAATGATGATTATATGATGAACTGATTGAGATGGGAGAAGCTGGTATGAACTCGACCTCTCTTGTTTTTGTAAATATGATTAGTTCATCGTTCCTGATTCAGCCTATTATGAATAAACATATTTGCAATGACAACAAGAGATCATAGTTTCTTGTGCCATGCTTGATTAGCTAGGAGCTTATAATGGTTTACCTTGCGTGCCAACATGCTATTAAAATGGTTGTGATGTGGTATGATAAGGTGGTATCCTCCTCTGAATGATTTAAGTGACTTGACTTGGCGCATGTTCACGAATGTAGTTGAAATAGAATCAACATAGCCTTCACGATATTTATGTTAATGGTGGATTATATCCTACTCATGCTTGCATTCGGTGTTGATTAATTTTAATGCATGTTCATGACCGTTGTCGCTCTCTAGCTGGTCGTTTCCCAGTCTTTTGCTAGCCTTCACCTGTACTAAGCGGGAATACTGCTTGTGCATCCAACTCCATAAACCCCAAAGTTATTCCATATGAGTCCACCATACCTACCTATATGCGGTATCTACCTGCTGTTCCAAGTAAATTTGTATGTGCCAAACTCTAAACCTTCAAATAAATATCCTGTTTTGTATGCTTGAATAGCTCATGTATCAACTAGGGCTGTCCGTATCTTCCATGTTAGGCGGGTTATTCTCAAGAGGAGTGGACTCCGCTCCTCACTCACGAGAAAGTGGCTGGTCACCGGGATGCCCAGTCCCATGCTTTATGCAAACTAAATCAAAATAATTGCAAACAAAACTCCCCCTGGGACTCTTGTTAGTTGGAGGCAGTCGTTGTTTCGAGCAAGCCATGGATTGATGCTTGTTGGTGGAGGGGGGTATAAACTTTAGCATTCTGTTTGGGAACCGCCTATAATGTGTGTAGCATGGAAGATATCGCCATCTCTTGGTTGTTATGTTGACAATGAAAGTATACCACTCAAAATATTATTCACCTCTATTTCAAAACCGAGCTCTGGCACCTCTACAAATCTATGCTTCCCTCTGCGAAGGGCCTATCTATTTACTTTCATGTTGAGTCATCATCTTCTTATTAAAACGCACCAGTTGGAGAGCACCGCTGTCATTTGCATTCATTACTGTTAGTTTACATTGAGTATGACTTGACTGGATCTCTTTTACCATGAATTACAATGTCTAGTCAGTCCTTCATCTTTAAAGGTGCTCTGCATTTATGTTTTGCGGTCACAGAAAGGGCTAGCGAGATACCATCTTGTTATATCATATTATGATTGTTTTGAGAAAGAGATTTATTATTATTGCTCGCTAGTTGATTATGCCATTGATATGAGTAAACATGAGACCTATGCGTTATTGTGAATGTGGTTAGTCATAATCTTTGCTGAAAACTTGAATGCTGGCTTTACATATTTACAACAAGAAGAGCAAACAGAGTTTGTAAAAGTTTTTCTTTATCACTTTCAGTTTATCAACTGAATTGCTTGAGGACAAGCAAAGGTTTAAGCTTGGGGGAGTTGATACGTCTCCATCGTATCTACCTTTCCAAACACTTTTGCCCTTGTTTTGGACTCTAACTTGCATGATTTGAATGGAACTAACCCGGACTGACGCTGTTTTCAGCAGAATTACCATGGTGTTATTTATGTGCAGAAACAAAAGTTCTCGGAATGACCTGAAACTTCACGGAACATCTTTTCGGAAATAAAAAAATCCTTGCAAAAGAGGAAGACTAGGGGGCCACCACCTGTCCACGAGGGTGGGGGCGTGCCTGCCCCCCTAGTGCGCCCCCTACCTCGTGGGCCCCCTGGAGCTCCTCCGACCTCAACTCCAACTCTATATATTTGGTTTCGGGGAGAAAAAAATCATAGAGAAGAAATCATCACGTTTTATGATACGGAGCCGCCGCCAAGCCCTAAAACCTCTCGGGAGGGCTGATCTGGAGTCTATTCGGGGCTCCGGAGAGGGCAATCCGTCGCCATCATCATCATCAACCATCCTCCATCACCAATTTCATGATGCTCACCGCCGTGCGTGAGTAATTCCATCGTAGGCTTGCTGGACGGTGATGGGTTGGATGAGGTCTATCATGTAATCGAGTTAGTTTTGTTAGGGTTTGATCCCTAGTATCTACTATGTTCTGAGATTGATGTTGCTATGACTTTGCTATGCTTAATGCTTGTCACTAGGTCCTCAGTGCCATTATTTCAGATCTGAACCTATTTTGTTTTCATCAATATATGAGAGTTCTTGATCCTATCTTGCAAGTATATAGTCACCTATTATGTGTTATGATCCGTTAACCCCGAGTGACAATAATCGGGATACTTACCGGTGATGACCATAGTTTGAGGAGTTCATGTATTCACTATGTGCTAATGCTTTGTTCTGGTACTCTATTAAAAGGAGGCCTTAATATCCCTTAGTTTCCATTAGGACCCCGCAGCCACGGGAGGGTAGGACAAAAGATGTCATGCAAGTTCTTTTCCATAAGCACGTATGACTATATTCGGAATACATGCCTACATTACATTGATGAATTGGAGCTAGTTCTGTGTCACCCTAGGTTATGACTGTTACATGATGAACCGCATCCGGCATAATTCTCCATCACCGATCCATTGCCTACGAGCTTTCTATATATTGTTCTTCTCTTATTTACTTTTACGTTGTTGTTGCTATCATCACTACAAAATACTAAAAACAATACTTTTGTTACCGTTACCTTTTGCTACCGTTACCACTCTATCATATTACTTTGCTACTAAACACTTTGCTGCAGATATTAAGTTTCCAGGTGTGGTTGAATTGACAACTCAGCTGCTAATACTTGAGAATATTCTTTGGCTCCCCTTGTGTTGAATCAATAAATTTGGGTTGAATACTCTACCCTCGAAAACTGTTGCGATCCCCTATACTTGTGGGTTATCAGACAGCAGGTGGCAAAGAGGAAGGTACATCCTCGAAAGAAAATAACGCCTCTTTGCACACAAAAGCATAGCAAATAGATTTGCTGAAATCTAGATCAACAATATCAGATTTGGTGGCAAGTAAACATGAACTTTTCAATTTAATTTCAGAAGCAACACTAGATGGTTTATTATTAGGCTTCATTTGTTGCTCAAATTATTTTGCCACAATCTGATTTTCACTCTTATTTTTCTCCTGTTTTGCTTTACTAGCTCTATTAATATCATCTTTCAAAATGGAATCAGGAGTCATAGGAGGCAAAGTAATATTTTTATCCTTATGAACAAGAGTATACTAATTGTTTCTACCATGGTGTATAGAATTTTTATCAAATTGCCATGGTCTACCAAGTAATAAGGAAAATGCTTGCATAGGTACCACATCACAATCAACATAATCAGCATATGTAGAGATACTAAAATGCACACGAACAGTACGTGTTACCTTAACCTTGCCATTGTTGTTGACCCATTGGATGTAGTAATGATGTGGATGTGGTCTTGTGGTGAGAGATAGCTTCTCCACCATCTCCATGCTAGCCAAGTTGTTGCAGCTCCCTCCATCTATGATGACACGAACAGAACGTTCATTCACAACTCCCTTTGTATGGAACAAATTATGCCTCTGATTTTGCTCAGCTTGTGTAACCTGCACACTCAAAACACGTTGAGCAACTAAACATTCATACATGTCAGCATCTTCAGCATCCATGTATTGCGTCTCATGATTAGAATCATCTCCACCGTGTTCTTCACTTGTAATAAGAGCCAAAGTCTCCTCATCATAGTCACTAGCGGACTCATACCCACCATCCCAAGTAACAATCATCACACGCTTAGATGGACATTGTCTCGCATAATGACCTCCACCCTTGCAACACGACAAATAATATCATGTGTTTGCCCTGTTGATGCCATGGATGAAGAAGAGCTCTGTGCAGGCCCAGAAGGTGTGCTCTTGGTAGATAGTGGTGGTTGTGCCTGCTTTCTTGTCTCATGGTTGGCGGTGGCCGCCGACGGAGGCGCCGGTGCAGCAGAACGTGTGGAATTAGAGGATGCATGCGGTGTCCATGATGAAGGTCGACCTGCAAAAAAAGTTAGTCTGCGCCAATGCCTGTCGATCATGCACTTCACGTTCAGCTTTGCAAGCAAGATGGAATAAACGAGTGATATTATTATATTCCTTATACTCTAGAATGGTCTAAATCTCTTTATTTAAACCACCCATAAAACGTGCAAGCATAGCTTCATTATCCTCAACAATACCACATCTAATCATACCAGTTTGTAATTCCTGATAATATTCTTCTACATAATTTTTTCCTTGTCTCAAACGCTGCAATTTTTGAAGCAATTCACGTTGATAATATGGTGGAACCCAGCAAGTACGCATAGCATTTTTCAAAGCAGCCCAAGTAGTAGGAATAGGATATAATCTACAATGTTCAGACCACCAAACACATGCAAAACTAGTGAAAGCACAAACAGCAGCAGGAACACGTCTCTCCTCAGGATATTGTAAACATGTAAAACATTGTTTAGTTTCTAACTCCCAAGTAAGATATATATCAGGAACATATCTACCCTCAAATGGTGGAATATTCAATTTCAGTTTAGGAAGATGGTCATGATCTCGTACCTCAGTTGGTGGTGCAGCCCTACCATTGCGATGATATGCATGAGGACAACCTAGTGTGGTGGTGGTGTTGGTGGTTGCACGTAGTTCTGATTTTGATCAACCTCATCCTCGTAATGGTTCTCCACCTCTGCAGTAGCAGCAGGAGCTACATAAGCATGAACAGCGGCACCAAAATTTTGACCAGGCTCAAGGGGAACGCACAGTGCTCGTCCCACTTGATCTGGAAGGCGACGTTGTTGTTGTTGTTGTTGTTGTAGAGGTGCAATAGGTGCAACCGGTGGTGGTGGTGGAAGACGCGTGGGCAATTCATTAAACTTGTTATCGAGCTTTGTTTTGAACGTCTTCTCCATGCCATCTATCTTCTCCATGGCCTCTTCAAATCTGTTTAGCACATCTTGCACCTGTCCACTCATCATTTGCTGAAACTTATCATGAAGCTCCTTGTTCGTCAAGTTCTCCTAGTCAATCTTGTCGGCTTGTGATCCTGCAATGGTTAGCAGCAATAGAAACACACAAGAATATGATCCTACAGACTACTAACAAGTGATGGTGGTGGTGGGTGTCACAAATCCGTCAAGCAAATATCAAATTCTTACCAGTTCTTACCCAGTAGTAGGCGGTGAGCGGCAATCGTTGTAGTCAAAACTCGCAAAGCTTGGATAGAGTGATTACCAGGGAGAGTCAAACACACGACGTAGATGTATGTGGAGCTAGGAAGGCTTAGAATATGGTAGAAAAAAGGGTCAGCAATAATCAATTTAGAGATGCAAAGTTGAATAAACGCTCAACGACGGTACTATGCTGGTCCTAGGCTAGACCGTGCTAGAGACGCGAGCCTAAAACACTAAGAAAATCACGGCGTTGCACGTAAACAAAGGAAAAGCACACTCTGGAAATATTTTTTTGCTTTTTTGGCGCTCTTTTTTTGGCGCTCCTCTTTTTTGCGAAAAATCACTATAATGGCGAATGTCTCAAAACTCTTCCCATGTCAAAATGACAGGATGGGCACGAATAGGGAAAAAATATTTTCGGTCGCCGAAATTTTGGCCTAAAAACTGCCCGGGGGTCTCCAGACTTTTTTTACGAAACCTACTCAGGCAAGGAAACACGAATCGGAAAATAGATGGATCTCGAAAACAAACCTAATATGAAAAGAACTCAGATTGATGGTGGATATATGATGGTAAGATATGGTAGCGGTGGTGGTATATGGTAGCGGTGGTGGTATATGGATACGGATTGGTGACAGTGTATGGATACAGATTGGTGGCGGTATATAGATCTGGATCGGTGGCGGATAAGCGGTGGTGGTAGATGGCAGGGGCGATGATGATGGTGCGGCGGCGGCGTGACAACTTATGACCAGAACTCAAAACTTGAAAAGACTAGACACTAAGACCAGCAACTAGACATGACGATGCAACCACAAATTCAACAAAGCAAAAACCCTAAAAAGATTATGCAAAGGCTCAGATTGGTTCGGATATGATGAACTAACCCTAATTTTTTGTGTGGCTTTTTCATGGACTGTAGGTATGAAGAACAGACTCGATCTAAACTATGAAAAACTATAAAATCTCACTAAGCAACCTGGAAATCTGATACCACTTGATAGAGGCGAAGGTGTCCCAATGTTTCGATGAGATAGCTATCGTTTTCTATGGGAGTCGACTTTGACGATCCTACTACGAACGTGTGAAAATGTCGCGCCTTAGCAATCGCTATACCAACTTCCGAGGGTTATTGACCACGCCGGAGCACGATCAACCTGACCACGAGGGTCTATTTCCTGCGAGAAAAACGAAGGACAAGCAAGAAACTGAGATTGCAATCTCGATATTGCGAATATAAGATGAAAACTTTATTGATCAAGGTGGGGTTCTGTGACGTCTTGGTCTGGTCGTTGGACACAAACGAAGTACGCGAAGTTGCAGCTATGGCGAACTTTTAATCTAAACAAAACCCATAGTCTAAACGACGCCCTAAGTGTTGTATATATGGAGGAAGAGGGGGGGATTTCGTGGCCCTTGGAGGAGGGGTCCGAAACCAAACCCTAACTCTTGTTTCCCCACACATACATACTCTAAAAACAGCCCATACTTAAGTATTTCAAAATTATATGGGCCTGGCCCAATAATAAGGTGATGCAGCACCTAGAATAGCCTTTGGACGAAATTTATGAAATGGCATCTTGTATATTTCGTCCAAGGCTTCATGAACTCCTTATGGTGGCTTCAAAGTCCTGAAATCATCACTTGCAACTCCGTTCTTGTTCCCCTTGTGCATGCCATCATCTCCATGCTTGGTCTTGCTTCAGTGTTCGTCCCTCTTATCCATGCCAGGCCCTTCATTTGTAAGCAAAACAAATTTATCCAATTTAGGAACCATCATATTCAAATGAACATTAGAATCATTACCAAGAAAAGAAAGTACCTGATAATTTAATTGCCGTGCGCGAGCTCTAGTAATTGGTCCAGTATATGTAGTAGTAGGGGCTGTGGGTGTAACAATGGTATTGATGTCCTCATCAACATGACCGAGACACCTCTTCGGTCAATAACCAATAGTGGAACCTGGATGCTCATATTGGCTCCTACATATTCTACGAAGATATTTATCGGTCAATCCATTATGACAATATACATTATTCCCTTTGTCCATGGGTATGTTACTTGCCCGAGATTTGATCGTCGGTATCTTCATACCTAGTTCAATCTCATTACAGGAAAGTCTCTTTACTCGTTCCATAATACATCATCCTGTAACTAACTCATTAGTCACTTTGCTTGCAAAGCTTCTTATGATGTGCATTACCGAGAGGGCCCAGACATACCTCTCCGATACTCAGAGTGACAAATCCTAATCTCGATCTATGCCAACCCAACAAATACCTTCGGAAATACCTATAGAGCATCTTTATGATCACCCAATTACGTTGTGATGTTTGATAGCACACAAGGCATTCCTC
This sequence comes from Triticum urartu, assembly GCF_056163025.1. Classification (NCBI taxonomy): domain Eukaryota; kingdom Viridiplantae; phylum Streptophyta; class Magnoliopsida; order Poales; family Poaceae; genus Triticum; species Triticum urartu. The sequence continues at coordinate 312,972,870 of NC_141877.1, forward strand.
CGGTATCCAGGAGTTGCATAATCTCATAGTCAAAGTAATATGCATTTGACATGAAGAAAGCAATAGCAATAAAACTGAACAAGCAATATGCTATGCTAACGGATGGGTCTTTTCCATCACATCATTCTCCTAATGATGTGATCCTGTTCATCAAATGACAGCACATGTCTATGGTTAGAAACTTAACCATCTTTGATTAATGAGCTAGTCTAGTAGAGGCTTACTAGGGACATGGTGTTTTGTCTATGTATCCACACATGTATCAAGTTTACGGTTAATACAATTCTAGCATGAATAATAAACATTTATCATGATATAAGGAAATATAAAATATCAACTTTATTATTGCCTCTAGGGCATATTTCCTTCAGTCTCCCACTTGCACTAGAGTCAATAATCTAGTTCATACTGGCATGTGATTTAACACCAATAGTTCACATCTCTATGTGATTAACACCCATAGTTCACATCGCCATGTGACCAACACCCAAAGGGTTTACTAGAATCAACAATCTAGTTCACATCACTATGTGATTAACACGCAAAGAGTAATAAGGTGTGATCATGTTTTTCTTATGAGAGAAGTTTAGTCAACGCGTCTGCCACATTCAGATCCGTATGTATTTTGCAAATTTCCATGTCTACAATGCTCTGCATGGAGCTACTCTAGCTAATTGGTCCCACGTTCGATACATATCTAGATTGGGACTTAGAGTCATCTAGATCAGCGTCAAAGCTTGCATCGATGCAACTCTTTATGACGAACTCTTTGTCTCCTCCATAACCGAGAAACATTTCCTTAGTCCTCTTTAGGTACCTAAGGATAATTTTGACCGTTGTCCGGTGATCTACTCGCGGATCACTATTGTACCCCCTTGCCAAACTCATGGCAAGGTACACAATAGGTCTGGTACATAGCATGGCATACTTTATAGAACCTATGGCTGAGGCATAGGGAATGACTTTCATTCTCTCTCTATCTTCTGCCGTGGTCAGGTTTTGAGTCTTACTCAACTTCACACCTTGTAACACAGGCAAGAACCCTTTCTTTGACTGATCCATTTTGAACTTCTTCAAAACTTTTTCAAGGTTTGTGCTTTGTGGAAGTCCTATTAAGCGTCTTGATCTATCTCCATAGATCTTGATGTCCAATATGTAAGCAACTTCATTGAGGTCTTTCATTGAACAATTCTTATTCAAGTATCCTTTTATGCTATCTAGAAATTGTATATCATTTCCAATCAACAATGTGTCATCCACATATAATATTAGAAATGCTACAGAGCTCCCATTCACTTTCTTGTAAATATAGGCTTCTCCGAAAGTCTGTATAAAACCATATGCTTTGATCACCTCATCAAAGCGTATATTCCAAATCCGAGATGCTTGCACCAGTCCACAAATGGATCGCTGGATCTTGCACACTTTGTTAGCACTTTTAGGATCGACAAAACCTTCTGGTTGCATCATATACAACACTTCTTTAAGAAATCCATTAAGAATGCAGTTTTGATGTCCATTTGCCAGATTTCATAATCATAAAATGCGGCAATTGCTAACATGATTCGAACAGACTTAAGCATCACTACAGGTGAGAAAGTCTCATCATAGTCAACTCCTTGAACTTGTCGAAAACCTTTTGCAACAAGTCGAGCTTTGCAGATAGTAACACTACCATCAGTGTCCGTCTTCCTCTTGAAGATCCATTTATTCTTAATGGCTTGCCGATCATCGGGCAAGTCCACCAAAGTCCACACTTTGTTCTCATACATGATCCTATCTCAGATTTCATGGCCTTAAGCCATCTGTCGGAATTTGGGCTCATCATAGCTTCTTCATAGTTTGTAGGTTCGGCATGGTCTAATAACATGACTTTCATGACAGGATTACCGTACCACTCTGGTGCGGAACGTGCTCTGTTCGACCTACGAGGTCCAGTAGTAACTTGATCCAAAGTTTCATGATCATCATCATTAGCTTCCTCTCCAGTTGGTGTAGGCATCACGGGAACGGATTTCACTGATGTGCTACTTTCCAATTTGAGAGAAGGTATAATTAGCTTATCAATTTCTACTTTCCTCCCACTCACTTCTTTCGAGAGAAACTCCTCCAGAAAGGTTCCATTCTTGACAACAAAAATCTTGCCTTCGGATCTATGGTAGAAGGTGTACCCAATTGTTTCCTTAGGGTATCCTATGAAGACACACTTCTCCGATTTGGGTTCGAGCTTATTAGGCTGAAGCCTTTTGACATAATTGTCGCAACCCCAAACTTTAAGAAACGACAACTTAGGTTTCTTGCCAAACCACAGTTCATACGGTGTCGTCTCAAGGGATTTAGACGGTGCCCAATTTAACGTGAATGCAACTGTCTCTAATGCATAACCCCAAAATGATAGTGGTAAATCGGTAAGAGACATCATAGATCGCAACATATCTAATAAAGTACGGCTACGACATTCGGACACACCATTACGCTGTGGTGTTCCAGGTGGCGTGAGTTGTGAAACTATTCCACATTGTTTTAAATGAAGGCCAAACTCGTAACTCAAATACTCACCTCTACGATCAGATCGTAGAAACTTTATTTTCTTGTTATGATGATTCTCCACTTCACTCTGAAATTCTTTGAACTTTTCAAATGTTTCAGACTTGTGTTTAATTAAGTAGATATACCCATATCTCCTTAAATCATCTGTGAGGGTCAGAAAATAACGATACCCGCCGCGAGCCTCAACACTCATCGGACCGCATACATCGGTTTGTATTATTTCCAATAAGTCATTAGCTCACTCCATTGTATTGGAGAACAGAGTTTTAGTCATCTTGCCCATGAGGCATGGTTCGCAAGTATCAAATGATTCATAATCAAGTGATTCCAAAAGCCCATCTGCATGGAGTTTCTTCATGCACTTTACACCAATATGACCTAAACGGCAGTGCCATAAATATGTTGCACTATCATTATCAACTTTGCATCTTTTGGCATCAATATTATGAATATGTGTATCACTATGATCGAGATTTAATAAACCATTTACATTGGGTGTATGACCATAGAAGGTTTTATTCATGTAAACAGAAGAACGGTTATTCTCTGACTTAAATGAATAACCGTATCGCAATAAACATGATCTAATCATATTCATGCTCAATGCAAACACCAAATAACATTTATTTTGGTCCAACACTAATCCCGAAGGTAGAGGGAGTGTGCGATGGTGATCTTATATACCTTGGAATCACTTCCAACACACATCGTCACCCCGCCCTTAACTAGTCTATGTTCATTTTGCAACTCCTGTCTCGAGTTACTAATCTTAGTAACTGAATCGGTATCAAATACCCAGGGGTTACTATGAACACTAGTAAAGTACACTTCAATAACATGTATATCAAATATACCTTTTGTTCACTTTGCCCTGCTTATCCGCCAAGTATTTGGGGTAGTTCCGCTTCCAGTGACCATTCCCTTTGTAGTAGAAGCACTCAGTTTCAGGCTTAGGTCTAGCTTTGGGCTTCTTCACGGGAGTGGAAACTTGCTTGTCATTCTTCTTGAAGTTACCTTTCTGTTCCTTCACCCTTTTCTTGAAACTAGTGATCTTGTTAACCATCAACACTTGATTCTCTTTCTTGATTTCTACCTTCGCCGATTTCAGCATCACGAAGAGCTCGGGAATCCTTTTCGTTAACCCTTGCACATTTATAGTTCATCACGAAGTTCTAGTAGCTTGGTGATAGTGACTAGAGAACTTTGTCGATCACTATCTTATCTGGAAGATAACTCCCACTTGATTCAAGCAATTGTTGTGCCCAGACATTCTGAGCATATGCTCATAGCTGAGCTATTCTCCTCCATCTTATAGGTAAAGTACTTGTCAGAGGTCTCATACCTCTCGACACGGGCATGAGTCTGCACTACCAATTTCAGTTCTTGGAACATCTCATATGCTCTGTGGCGTTTTAAAACTTCTTTGAAGCCCTAATTCTAAGCCGTAAAGCATGGTGCACTAAACTATCAAGTAGTTATCATATCGAGCTTGCCAAACGTTCATAATGTCTGCATCTGCTCATGCAATAGGTCTATCACCTAGCGGTGCATCAAGGACATAATTCTTTTGTGCAGCAATGAGGATAATCCTCGGATCACGGACTCAATCCACATCATTGATACTATCATCTTTCAACTTAGTTTTCTCTAGGAACATATCAAAAACATAGGGGAGCTACAACGCGAGCTATTGATCTACAACATAAATTGCAAATACTATCAGGACTAAGTTCATGATAAATTAAAGTTCAATTAATCAAATTACTTAAGAACTCCCACTTAGATAGACATCCCTCAAGTCATCTAAATGATACGTGATCCAAATCAACTAAACCATGTCCGATCATCATGTGAAATGGAGTAGTCATCAATGGTGAGCGTCTCTATGTTGATCATATCTACTATATGATTCACGTTCGACCTTTTGGTCTTTGGTGTTCCAAGGCCATGTTTGTACATGCCAGGCTCGTCAAGTTTAACCCAAGTATTCCACATAAGCAAAACTGCCTTGCACCCGTTGTATGTGAACGTAGAGTCTATCACACCCTATCATCATGTGGTGTCTCAACACGACGAACTGTCGCAACGGTGCATACTCAGGGAGAACACTTATACCTTGAAATTTAGTGAAGGGATCAACTTATAATGCTACCGCCATACTAAGCAAAATAAGATGCATAAAAGATAAACATCACATACAATCAAAATATGTGACATGATATGGTTGTCATCATCTTGTGCTTTTGATCTCCATCTCCAAAGCATCGTCATGATCTCCATCGTCACTGGCTTGACACCTTGATCTTCATCGTAGCGTTGTGGTCGTCTCGCCAACTATTGCTTCTACAATTCTCGCTAACGCATAGTGATAAAGTAAAGCAATTACATGGCGTTTGCATTTCATACAATAAAGAGACAACCATAAGGCAACTGCCGGTTGCCAGTAACTTTTACAACACATGATAATCTCATACAATAACATATATCACGTCATGGCTTGACTATATCACATCACAACAAGACCTGCAAAAACAAGTTAGACGTCCTCTACTTTGTTGTTGCAAGTTTTACGTGGCTGCTACGGGCTTCTAGTAAGAACCAATCTTACCTACGCATCAAAACCACAATGGTGATTTATCAAGTTTGCTTTTTTAACCTTCAACAAGGACCGGCCGCAGTCAAATTTGATTCAACTAAAGTTGGAGAAACAGACACCCGCCAGCCACCTTTATGCAAAACTAGTTGCATGTCTGTCGGTGGAACCAGTCTTATGAACGTGGTCATGTAAGGTTGGTCCGGGCCGCTTCATCCAAGAATACCGCCGAATCAAAATAAGACGTTGGTGGTAAGCAGTATGACGATCACCGCCCACAACTCTTTGAGTTCTACTCGTGCATATCATCTACGCATAGACCTGGCTCTGATGCCACTGTTGGGAAATGTAGCATGCAATTTCAAAATATTTCCTACGCTCATGCAAGATCTATCTAGGAGATGCATAGCAACGAGAGGGGGAGAGTGTGTCTATGTACCCTTGTAGACCGAAAGCGGAAGTGTTTGACAACGCGGTTGATGTAGTCAAACTTCTTCTCGTTCCAACCGATCAAGCACCAAACGTACGACACCTCCGAGTTCTGCACACGTTCAGTTCGATGATGTCCCTCGAACTCTTGATCTAGCAGAGTGTCGAGGAAGTAGATGAGTTCCGTTAGCACAATGGCGTGGTGATGGTTATGGTGAAGTGATCCGCGCAGGGCTTCGCCTAAGCACCGCGAGAATATGACTGAGGGTGTAATCTATGGAGGGGGGCGCCGCACACGGCTAACAGATGTTGTTGTGTGTTCCAGGCGCCCCTCCCCATGTATATATAGGTGGGAGAGGGAGGGGAGCAGCAAGGGGGCTCCCCAAGTAGGAGGAATCCTACTTGGGCGCCTCCCCATTTCGGCCTCCCCCCTTCCATAAGTTCCGGAGGGGGAAGGAAGGAGGAGGGAAGGAAGGGGGAGGCCGAATCCCTCCCCTTCCTTCTCTCTTCCCCTATTTCCTTCTCCTCTGGTTCGGCCCATATGGGGGGTGCAGTGGCCCTTGCTGGCTGCTGTGTTTCCCCTCTTGGCCCATTAGGTCCATATGTTTTGCCGGGGTGCCCGGAACCCCTTCCGACGACCCGATATGTACCCGGTACCCTCCGGAAGTCCTATATATATATATATATATATATCAATATTTACCTCTCGACCATTTCGAGACTCCTCGTCATGTCCGTAATATAATCTGGGACTCTGAACAACGTTCGGTCTCCAAATCACATAACTCATATAATACAAAATCGTCATCGAACATTAAGCGGGCGAACCCTACGGGTTCGAGAACTATGTAGACATGACCGAGACACCTCTCTGGTCAATAACCAATAGCAGAACCTGGGTGCTCATATTGGCTCCGACATATTCTATGAATATCTTTATCGATTGAGCTGTTATGACAACATACGTTATTCCCTTTGTCCGTCAGTATGTTACTTGCCCGAGATTCGATCGTCAGTATCTTCATACTTAGTTCAATCTCGTTACCGGTAAGTCTCTTTACTCGTTCCATAATACATCATCCTGTAACTAACGCATTAATCACTTTGCTTGCAAGGCTTCTTATGATGTGCATTACCGAGAGGGCCCAGAGATACCTCTCCGATACTCGGAGTGACAAATCCTAATCTCGATCTGTGCCAACCCAACAAATACCTTCAGAAATATATGTATAGCATCTTTATGATCACCCAGTTACGTTGTGGCATTTGATAGCACACAAGGCATTCCTCCGGCATCCGGGAGTTTAATAATCTCATAGTCGAAGGAATATGTATTTGACATGAAGAAAGCAATAGCAATAAAACTGAACGATCAATATGCTATGCTAATGGATGGGTCTTGTCCATCACATCATTCTCCTAATGATGTGATCCCATTCATCAAATGACAACACATGTCTATGGTTAGGAAATTTAACCATATTTGATTAATGAGCTAGTCTAGTCGAGGCTTACTAGGGACACGGTGTTTTGTCTATGTATCACACATGTAACAAGTTTCCGGTTAATACAATTCTAGCATGAATAATAAACATTTATCATGATATAAGGAAATATAAAATAACAACTTTATTATTGTCTCTAGGGCATATTTCCTTCAGTATTACAGGACGAGTAAAGAGACTTGCCGGTAACGAGATTGAACTAGGTATGAAGATACCGACGATCAAATCTCGGGCAAGTAACATACCGATGACAAAGGGAATAACGTATGTTGTCATAATAGTTTGACCGATAAAGATCTTTGTAGAATATGTAGGAGACAATATGAGCATCCAGGTTCCGCTATTGGTTATTGACCAGAGAGGTGTCTCGGTCATGTCTACATAGTTCTCGAACCCGTATGGTCCGCACGCTTAATGTTCGATGACGATTTAGTATTATACGAGTTATGTGATTTGGTGACCGAATGCTGTTCGGAGTCCCAGATGAGATCGCGAACATGACCAGGAGTCTTGAAATGGTCGAGAGGTAAAGATTGATATACAGGATGATAGTATTCGGACACCGGATGTGATACGGATAGTATCGTGTATTTATCGGAGTACCGGGGGGTTACCGGAACCCCGGGGGGAAGATATGGGCCATATGGGACATGAGAGGGGAGCACACCAGCCCACAAGGGGTGGTGCACCCCCCTATGGAAGCTGGCTGAATTGGAAAAGGAAAAGGGGGGTTCGACCCCCTCCCCCTTCCTTTTTCTCTTCTCTCTTCTCCCTTCCCTTTTCCCCCTCCGATAAAAAGGAAAGGGGGAAGGCCGAATTGGGAGGACCCAAAGTAGGATTACTCCTACTTGGAGCGCCCCCTTGGCTGCCTCTCCTGCCCTCCAACCTATATATATGTGGGGGGGGCACTACTAGAACACACACCAACAATTGTTAGCCATGTGCGGCGCCCCCCTCCACAGTTTACGCCTCCCGTCATATCTTCGTAGTGCTTAGGCGAAGCCCTGCGTGGATCACTTCACCATCACCGTCACCACGCTGTCGTGCTAGCAGAACTCATCTACTTCCTCGACACTTTTCTGGATCAAGAGTTCGAGGGACGTCATCGAGTTGAACGTGTGCAGAACTCGGAGGTGCCGTATGTTCGGTGCTTGATCGGTCGGATCTACAAGTTCGACTACATGAACCGCGTTGTCAAACGCTTCCGCTTTCGGTCTATGAGGGTACGTGGACACACTCTCCCCCTCTCGTTGCTATGCATCTCCTAGATATATCTTGCGTGAGTGTAGGAAATTTTTGAAATTGCATGCTACGTTTCCCAACAGTGGCATTCGAGCCAGGTTTATGCGTAGATGATATGCACGAGTAGCACACAAAGAGTTGTGGGCGGTGATCGTCATACCGCTTACCACCAATGTCTTATTTTGGTTCGGAGGTATTGTTGGATGAAGCGGCCTGGAACAACCTTACATTTCCACGTTCATGAGACCGGTTCCACCGACATACATGCAACTAGTTTTGCATAAAGGTGGTTGTCGGGTGTCTGTTTCTCCTACTTTAGTTGAATCGAATTTGACTTCGGCCGGTCCTTGAAGAAGGTTAAAACAACAAACTTGATAAATGACAGCTGTGGTCTTGATGCGTAGGTAAGAACGGTTCTTGCTAGAAGCCCGTAGCAGCCACGTAAAACTTGCAACAACAAAGTAGAGGACGTCTAACTTGTTTTTGCAGGGCTTGTTGTGATGTGATATGGTCAAGACATGATGTGATATACGTTTGTTGGATTCGGGGTTCTGCAGACCCTAGAGAGGTTCGAACTCTGGGGTGCGTGCGAAGATCTCGTCCTCCCTAGTCTACCCGCTCACCGAACCCACGGCCTAGCTAGTCGAACCCAACGAACAAGGGACACAGCAGTTTATCCTGGTTCGGGCCACCTTGCGGTGTAATATCCTACTCCAGCTTTGTGGTGGATTGCCTCGAGGGCTGAGGATGAGCTAGTACAGTGGTCGAACAGCCTTAGGAGGTGAGGTGTTCTTGAGCTCGATGAGCTAATGAGGTGGTCATGGTGGAAATCCCCCTGATCTATGGTGGTGGCTAAGTCCTATTTATAGTGGCCTTTGGTCCTCTCCCCAAATGTACGCTGGAAGGGATCCCACAACGGCCAAATTCAAAGGGAGACAACTAGTACAAGTTATCCTGACAAAAGTAGTCTTTGCCTGCAAAAGCATCTGGTGGTGACGCCGCGGTGGGCTCCGCGATGACCTTCATCCTGCCGTCCTTGCGTTCTTTGTCTTGTTGCACCGATATGGAAACCTTTGCTTGATTCCTTGGGACCTCGCACTTGTGCTTGCCTCCTTAGCACCAAAGAGGAAATTGGTACACTGTGCCCACTGGCGCTCTCCTGGCCTTGGTCGTCACGGCTCACGTCATATGAACCTCGCGAGGTGTGCCTTGCATTGATATCTCCGCTCCTCAGGAGCCAGCCTGGTGAGGCCGCCCCCAAGGAGGTCTTGGTGTCGTCCGCCCCGCGAGGCTTGGCCCCTCACGAGGGCCTTGAGATGTTGTTGTTGAAGCTGGGCCATACCAGGCCGTTGACGGAGCCACGCCCTGGGCCGCAGGCAGGCAAGTCTGGGCACCCCCGATCCCAGGACACCGACAGTAGCCCCCAGGCCCAAGGCACGCGCGAACTTGGCTTCGTGGCGAAGCCAAAGGACAAGTGCGGAGCGCCACGGGCCCTAACCGCCTGCGGCCTTGATCGACGCGTGGCAATTAGTGGGACGTGGGCGCCCCCACTTCCCCACGCAGCCTTGATATTCGCCGGGCTCAGTGGCCACCATCGCCAACACAGCTTCGCCTTCATTGCTTGTTGCGCGCTCCCTCGGCTCCTTCACCTTTCTGAGAGACAGTGACTTCCTTCCTAGATCTGACGCCGGCACCGGTCCTCACCTGTCTCTATGGTGCTATGCTTGAAGAAGAAGAAAAAGGGGAGAGCCAGTGCTCCGGTCGAATCTTCGCCGGCCTTTGAGCCTGCCCTTGAGCGGTCGACAGTGCTCAACCAAGAAGGGCTGGACAAGGTTCGCCCAGCTCTCAACACTGATTCCAATGAATGGAAGGCAACGGTGGCTTGGCCTGCTTCCCGAGCCATGGCCGATATGGCAGCCACCGAGATCCCCATCCATCTTCACGCCCTCTTGGCCGGCATGATCCCCCCTTTTTGCGATTTCTTCAACGCCATTCTCTCTCATTACCAAGTCCATGCGCTACATCTGGATCCCCAATCCATCATTCTCCTTGCCATCTTCGCCTTCGTCTGCGAGGCCATGGTGGGCATTGCCCCTTCCGTGGCCTTGTTTCGCCATTTCTTCTCGCTTCACCTGATCGACACCCGCCAATGCTCAGGGTGCGTGGCCTTTCAGGCCGTAGTGGCAATGGCCGGCTCGGGATCAACTTTGAGCTCTCACCAGTTGCAAGTGGATTCCGAAGGCGGTCGGTGTTTGTGGATGTCGGCGTGCGCAACTCTCTTCTCTTGCTTCCACGGGCGCCGGCCGTACCCAGCTCCGGCTGGGGGCACGCGAAGCTTGTTGACCATCATCTTGCCCACGTCTAGCACCGGCTGGCTAGGTTTAAGGAGCTCGGGGTAACGGCGCCCATGGTGGTGAAGGAGTTCGTCCAGTGCCGCATCGCTTTGCTTCAGCGCCTCGACGAATGTGGACCTTCGCTGGTAGCAGGGACCCCATGAGGCTCCATGTGCCTGCACTCCCTCCCAAGACGCTGCGCATAGTGCTCGATATCCTGACGGGTGACCCGGTGCCTACCACGCCTCCGGAGGAGGGCTGCCTCCTGTACTGCTGGTCTAACACGGAGAAGTTCATGAGGCAGATGCCCTGTTTGATGACTGGGGACTGCGCCCAGCCGGATTTGAGGGACCCTGTGAGAACCCCGTGCTCGTGGTTCCTCAGCCTGCCGTCCCCACAGCGCACGTCCCAATGGCGGATGCAGGGGGCGCGTGCCACCGGGTGCCTCCGGGGCGGCTGCTGATGAGATGACGCAGCCTGGTGCTCCTGAGATGGCGGCCCCCGAAGCTGAGCAGGGGACCAAGGAGCTGGCGCATCCCGAGGCTCCCGAGGTCACCGCCCCTGAAGCTTGGGCAAGCAGTCTTGAGGTGGAGGCTGGGGAGTTGACGCAGCCCGACGCTCCCGAGGCTGCCTCCCCGGAGGCCTCACCAGACGCCCCAGATGCTGGCGGTCGCGCTTCGGGCTTCGGCCAGCTTCGCCTGAACTTTGAAGCACTCCACAAGAGGAAGGGGTCTCTAATGTCGCTTGAAGCTATGTCGGTATTTCCCCAAAGAGGAAGGGATGATGCAGCACAACGGCGGTAGGTATTTCCCTTAGATATAAAACCAAGGTTATCGAACTAATAGGAGAACCAAGCAACACAACGTAAATAGCACATGCACACAGATAACAAATTCTCGCAACCCAACGTGTTAAAGGGGTTGTCAATCCCTTCCGAGGTACACCACCTCAGGTAGGCAAACGGATGTGAGGTAAATTTGTAGTATATTGATAGATCGAATGTGAAATAAAATAAATAAGGATAAATTGCAGCAAGGTATTTTTGGGTTTTTGGATTAATAGTTCTGAAAATAAATGCAAAAGAAAATTAGATCGCAAAGGCAAATATATGAGAAAGAGACCCGGGGGGCGTAGGTTTCACAAGTGGCTTCTCTCGAGAAAAATAGCAAACGGTGGGTGAACAAATTACCGTTGGGAAATTGATAGAACTTCAAATAATCATGACGATATCCAGGCAATGATCATTACATAGGCATCACGTCCAAGATTAGTAGACCGACTCCTGCCTGCATCTACTACTATTACTCCACACATCGACCACTATCCAACATGCATCTGATGTATTAAGTTCATGGAGAAATGGAGTAATGCAATAAGAACGATGACATGATGTAGACAAGATCTATCTATGTAGAGATAGACCCCATCGTTTTATCCTTAGTAGCAGCGATACATACGTGTCGGTTCCCTTTCTGTCACTGGGATCAAGCACCGTAAGATCGAACCCACTACAAAGCACCTCTTCCCATTGCAAGATAAATAGATCAAGTTGGCCAAACAAAACCCAAATATCAGAGAAGAAATACGAGGCTATAAGAGATCATGCATAAAAGAGATCAAAGAAACTCAAATACTTTCATGGATATAAAAAGATAGATCTGATCATAAATTCAAAGTTCATTGATCCCAACAAACACACCGCAAAAGATTTACATCATATGGATCTCCAAGAGACCATTGTATTGAGAATCAAGAGAGAGAGGAAGCCATCTAGCTACTAACTACGGACCCGAAGGTCTACAAAGAAATACTCACATGTCATCAGAGAGCCACCAATGAAGGTGGGGAACCCCATCCGAGATGGTGTCTAGATTGGATATGGTGGTTCTGGACTCTGCGGCGGCTGGATGAATATTCGTTGACTCCCCTAGGGTTCTGGAAATATTGGGGTATTTATAGAGGAAAGAGGCGGTCTAGGGGGCACCCGAGGTGGGCACAACCCACCAGGGGCGCCTGGGCCTCCTGGCGCGCCGTGGTGGGTTGTGCCCCCTCGGGGCACCCCCAGGCGCACCCAGGGCCCATTGTGTTCCTTCTTGCCCATAAAAATTCTCCGTAAAGTTTCGTGGCATTTGGACTCTGTTTGATATTGATTTTCTGCGATGTAAAAAACATGGAAAAAAACAGTAACTGACACTTGGCACTATGTCAATAGGTTAGTACCAAAAATGATATAAAATGACTATAAAATGATTATAAAACATCCAATGTTGATAATATAACATCATGGAACAAGCAAAAATTATAGATACGTTGGAGACGTATCAGCATCCCCAAGCTTAACTCCTACTCATCCTCGAGTAGGTAAGTGATAAAAACAAAAAATTTGATGTGGAATGCTGCCTATCATGTCATATCATATTATTTTGTTTATATCATGGACAATTGGACTTTTATATTGTTCAAAGCAATAGTATAGTTTTGACATGATAATTTAGATACTCAAGCATATCAACAAGTAACCATGTTTTTCAAAATTTCAATGCTAAAATAAGCTATCCCTAGACCATCATGCTCAATCATTGATCCATTCATGAAACACACTCGAATATTAGCTACACCCAGTACTTAGGTACGATCATATTGCCTCCTAGTTAGTGCTTTTATAAGAGAAGATGGAGACTCAAATTCAAAAATAAAAATTGCATAAAGTAAAAGAAAGGCCCTTCGCAGAGGGAAGTAGGGATTTGTAGAGGTGCCAGAGCTCAAAGCGAAAAACTTAGAGATAAAAACATTTTGGGAGGTGTATCCATCCCACCAACGAAAACGACTTAGAGTTCCCAATACTTTTCATGCTTAGATATATCATAGGAGGTTCCCAAATAGAAAATAAAGTTTATTCCGTTTTCCACCATACTTTCACTTTTCATGGCTAACCGTATCCACGGGCGCCCTTCCATACCAACACTTTCAAAGGAATTTATTATTTGACAACATAAAGTAAATTCAGTTTTCATTTCGGGACTGGGCATCCCTAATACCTTTGCCTTACTCTTGTGCAATGACAAGTGAATAAACACTCATCTTGAGAATAACACATCTAGCATGGAAAATATTAGCCACCCCTCACCGCTCCGCGAGCGAAACGAACACACAAAAGAGAAGTTTATTTTTTGAAAATTAGAGATGGCACATGAAAATTTCCTTAGAATGGCAAAAGAATACCGCATATAGGTAGATATAGTGGACTTCTATGGCAAAACTGGGTTAAAGGTTTTTGGATGCACAAGTAGAGATCATACTTAGTGCAAAATGAAGGCTAGCAAATGATTGAGAGGCGACCAACCAAGAAACGAATAGTCTCATAATAAAGCATTAAGCAAAATTAACACCGAATAATGCACCACAAGTAGGATATAATTTCATTGCATGACTACTGACTTTTGTGCTTGCATAGGGAATCACAAACCTTAACACCAATATTCTTACTAAGCACAATTACTCATCAAGATGACTCACATATCACATCATCATATCTCAAAACTATTACTAAGAATCAAGTTTATTTTGTCCAGTGATCTTCATGAGAGTTTTTATTATATCCTTCTTGGATATCTATCACTTTGGGACTAATTTTAGTATGTTGCTTTTCACAAGGTCAAACAAATATAAGTGAAGATCATGAGCATAATTTTTTTCTTTCTCTCAAAATAATTTAAGTGAAGCAAGAGAGAATTTCTTCAAAAATTTACTAACTCTCAAATAAATATAAGCGAAGCAAGAGAGCATTTCTTCAAAAATACTAAGCACACCGTGCTCAAAAAGATATAAGTGAAGCACTAGAGCAAGTCCATGGCTCATAAAAATTTAAGTGAAGCATAGAGAACAATTCTAACAAGTCATGACATAATTTTGGCTCTCTCAAATAAGTGTGTCCAGCAAGGGATCAAGACTTAAAACACAAAATAAAGCAAGCAAAGACTCATATCATACAAGACGCTCCAAGCAAAACACATAGTATGTGACGAATAAAAATATAGCTTCGAGTAAAATACCGATGGTCGTTAGAAGAAAGAGGGGATGCCACTCGGGGGCATCCCCAAGCTTAGTTGGTTGCTCATTTTTTGATAATAGCTTGGGATGCCGGGACATCCCCAATCTTAGGCTCTTCTACTCCTTATTCCTTCATCCATCATAAGATAATCCAAAACTTGAAAACTTCAACCACACAAAACTCAACAAAACATTCGTGAGATCCGTTAGTATAAGAATAATAAATCACTACTATAAGTGCTGTATCAAACCAATTCATATTTTGTTCTTGCATTAAATTTAATGTATTCCAACTTTTCTATGGCAAAACATCATCAAAGAAAACCATAGAGCCATCAGAATAAGCACAAAACACAAAGAAAACAGAATCTGTCAAAACAGAACAGTCTGTTGCAATCTGACTATTTAGAATATTTCTGTAACTCCAAAAATTCTGAAAAATTAGGAAGACCTGAGAAATTTTTATATTGATCTACTGAAATTGGAATGGGTATTTTATATCTCTCTGGTTAAAAATGAAAATTATTTTCGTGAGCGCAAAAGTTTCTGTTTTTTCAGCAAGATCAAACAACTATCACCCAAGAAGATCCTAAAGGCTTTACTTGGCACAAACACTAATTAAAACACAAAAAATGCAATCATAATAGTAGCATAAATGTGCTAACACTCAAAAACATAATACAAAAAGCAAAAATAAATTTTATTCATTGGGTGGCCTCCCAACGAGCGCTATAGTTTTACGCCCTTAGCTAGGCATAAAGCAAGAATCTAAGTTTTGTCATCTTTGGTTCGAGATCCATAAGATGCCCTTATGATTGATTCATATGGTGGCCTAATTCTTATTCTAGGAAAGTGTTCCATACCCTTCCTTAAAGGAAATTGGAACTTAATATTGCCTTCTTTCATATCAATCACGGCACC
Source organism: Triticum urartu (assembly GCF_056163025.1). NCBI lineage: Eukaryota > Viridiplantae > Streptophyta > Magnoliopsida > Poales > Poaceae > Triticum > Triticum urartu. The sequence continues at coordinate 312,988,493 of NC_141877.1, forward strand.
GCTAGTGCGTAAAAACAATCTATCAAGAATAATTGGACAAGACGGATTGCAATCAATATCAAGAACAATAAAATCTATGGGCACATAATTTCTATTAGCAAGAATAAGAATATCATTAATTCTTCCCATAGGCTTTCTAATAGTAGAATCCGCCAACTGCAAATTTAAAGAACATTCTTCAAGATCGGTATGACCAAGCACATCAAATAAAGATATCAGAATTGTAGAAACACTAGCACCCAAGTCACACAAAGCAAAACACTCATAATTTTTAATCTTGACTTTGATAGTAGGTTCCCATTAATCATGCAATTTTCTAGGAATTGATACTTCTAATTCCAAATTTTCTTCAAAAGCTTTCATCATGGCATCAATAATATGTTTAGTAAAAGCTTTATTTTGTTCATAGGCATGGGGTGAATTTATCATGGATTGAAACAAAGAAATACAATCAATCAAAGAGCAACTATCATAATTAAAGTCTTTGTAATCAAAAAGAGTGGGTACATTACTAGCTAAAGTTTAACCTCTTCAAACCCACTTTTATCAATTTTCTCAACAAGATTTTCACCCTCTGAATCATTGGTATGCCTTCTACCTAAAGTTGACTCTTCTCCAGTCCCTTTTTCATCAATCTTAACTTTACTAAACAAGGAATCAATAGAAGAAACACCAATCATTTTAATATCTTCATCACTTTTGCAAAAGAAATCACTAGAAAATGCTTTTTTTCTAAAAATTCTCTTTTATCTCTAAGCATAGCGGTTCTTTTCCTACTTTCATCCATAGAAACATAAAGAACCTTAATTTATTCATCTACTTTAGGCACAAAACTTTTCATCTTGAGATTTTCCACATCATGAGCAATTCTATCAACACTTCTAGACAAATCATCAATCTTACTCAACTTTTCTTCTATGGAAGTGTTGAAAACTTTTTGTGTGTTGATAAATTCTTTAATATTGTTCTGAAGATCAGAGGTGTTCCTTTTATTATTATAAGATTGATTTCCACAGGAATTACCATAATTATAAGAGGAATTACTAGGAAAAGGTCTGGGATTAAAATTACCTCTATAAGCATTATTATTGAAATTATTTTGAGAGATAAAATTAACATCTATGGCATCACTATTTTGCTCAATCAAAGTATACAAAGGCATATCATTAAAATCAATAGGAGCACTCCTACTAGCAACCAATTTCACAAGAGCATCAACTTTTTCACTCAAAGAAGAAATTTCTTCAACCGAATTAATTTTTTTTACTAGTAGGAGCTCTTTCGATATGCCATTGCGAATAATTTGAAATAATATTATCAAGCAATTTGGTAGCTTTACCCAAAGTAATTTCCATAAAAGTACCACCCGCGTCGGAATCTAAAAGATTACGAGAAACAAAATTCAAACCCGCATAAAAATCTTTTATGGTCATCCAAAGATTTAACCCATTAGTTGGGCAATTCCTTAGCATCATTTTCATCCTTTACCAAGATTGTGCAACATGCTCATGTTCAAGTTTCTTGAAATTCATGATCTAGGTTCTAAGGGAAATAATTTTCACGGGCGGAAAATACTTAGTGATAAAAGCATCTTTGCACTTGTTCCAAGAATCAATACTATTGCGAGGCAAAGAAGAGAACCAATTTTTTGCAGAATCACGCAAAGAAAACGGAAATAATTTCATCTTCACCACATCATTGCCCACATCTTTTTTCTTTTGCATATCGCATAATTCCACGAAGGTATTAAGATGGGACGTGGCATCCCATTAGGAGTACCGGAAAATTGATCTTCCATAACAAGATTCAACAAAGCAGTATCAATATCACAAATCTCCGCACTAGTGGCGAGAGGAGCAAGCGGAGTGCCAGTAAAATCATTGTTGTTGGTATTTGAGAAATCACATAACTTGGTGTTCTCTTGAGTCATGATGACTACACAACAATATTGCACTCAAAAACAGATCCGGCAAGAAAACGGCGAACGGAAAAAGAGGGGCGAATAAAACAACATTTTTTGTGAAGTGGGGGAGAGGAAAATGAGAGGCAAATGGAAAATAATGTAAATTGCAAGGAGATGAGATTTGTGATTAGGAACCTGGTATATGTTGAAGATCCTCCCCGGCAACGGTGCCAGAAATTCCTTTTGATGTTGCTTGAAGCTACGTCGGTATTTCCCCAAAGAGGAAGGAATGATGCAGCACAACGATGGTAGGTATTTCCCTCAGATATGAAACCAAGGTTATCGAACCAGTAAGAGAACCAAGCAACACAACGTAAACAACACCTGCACACAGATAACAAATCATCGCAACCCGACATGTTAAAGGGGTTGTCAATCCTTTCCGGGGTACAGCGCCTCAGGTAGGCAAACAGACGTGAGGTAAATTTGTAGTAGATTGATAGATCGAACACGAAATAAAATAAATAAGGATAAATTGCAGCAAGGTATTTTTGGGTTTTTGGATTAATAGATCTGAAAATAAATGCAAAAGAAAATTAGATCGCAAAGGCAAATATATGAGAAAGAGACCCGGGGGCTGTAGGTTTCACTAGTGGCTTATCTCGAGAAAAATAGCAAATGGTGGGTGAACAAATTAATGTTGGGCAATTGATAGAACTTCAAATACTCATGACGATATCCATGCAATGATCATTACATAGGCATCACATCCAAGATTAGTAGACCGACTCCTACCTGCATCTACTACTATTACTCCACACATCGACCGCTATCTAGAATGCATCTAGTGTATTAAGTTCATGGAGAAATGGAGTAATGCAATAAGAACAATGACATGATGTAGACAAGATCTATCTATGTAGAGATAGACCCCATCATTTTATCCTTAGTAGCAGTAATACATACGTGTCGGTTCCCTTTCTGTCACTGGGATCAAGCACCGTAAGATCAAGCCCACTACAAAGCACCTCTTCCCGATAAATAGATCAAGTTGGCAAAACAAAACCCAAATATTGGAGAAGAAATACGAGGCTATAATAGATCATGCATAAAAGAGATCAAAGAAACTCAAATACTTTCATGGATATAAAAAGATAGATCTGATCATAAACTCAAAGTTCATCGATCCCAACAAACACACCGCGAAAGAGTTACATTATATGGATCTCCAAGAGACCATTGTATTGAGAATCAAGAGAAAGAGGGGGAGAGAGAGAGAGGAAGCCATCTAGATACTAAGTACGGACCCGAAGGTCTACAAAGAACTACTCACGCATCATCGGAGAGGCATGAATGTTGGTGGTGAACCCCATCCGAGATGGTGTCTAGATTGGATCTGGTGGTTCTGGACTCTGAAGCGGCTGGATGAATATTTCGTCGACTCCCCTAGGGTTCTGGAAATATTGGGGTATTTATAGAGCAAAGAGGCGGTCCAAGGGGCACCCGAGGTGGGCACTACCCACCAAGGCGCGCCTGGGCCTCCTGGCGCACCCTGGTGGGTTGTGCCCCCCTTGGGGCACCCCCCAGGTGCAGCCAGGGCCCATTGTGTTCCTTCTGGCCCATAAAAATTCTCCGTAAAGTTTCGTGGCATTTGGACTCTGTTGATATTGATTTTCCGCGATGTAAAATACATGGGAAAAAACAACAACTGGCACTTGGCACTATGTCAATAGGTTAGTACCAAAAATGATATAAAATGATTATAAAACATCCAAGATTGATAATATAACAACATGGAACAAGCAAAAATTATAGATACGTTGGAGACGTATCAGCCTCCAAGCTGTAGTGGTGACGCCTACCAGCCGCTAAAGCAGAGGAAGTACATAGCCATAAACGAGTAAGTACCTCATCCTTGCGACTCCCTGAGTGTTGCATCCTTTCCTGATAGTGGCTCTTCAGGATCCCTTCGGCTACAGCGGCTAGATCTCCTGATGAGCGGCCTCCACCACCCATTGGCTTGCCCCTAGTCTTGAGCTCCCCCACCTGGACCACCACGCGAGGCGCTGGACCTGGCTAGGAGGCAGGCACACCGATGGGGGGCCTTGATCCCGCGTTCCTGTCATCCCTCCTTCATTGTCCGGCCTGGGGTGCCGAAGGCATGCCGAGGTCTCCTCCACTGGTCATTGCTGGTGGCTGGGTGACCCCAGCCCTGACTTCGTCTTCGAGTAATGAGGTTGTGCCACCCAATACCCTAGCCAGGGCCCAAAGGGCGGCGGGAAAAGCGCTGGTCTCCAGCCCCCCGCCAGGGGCAAGCAAGCCACCTCAAGTTTCTCCAACAATTCCCGACGCGAAGGGTGGACTCGGCCATGCGCTGGAGCTCGCGCGCGGGCGTGGTGTTGTATGCCACGAGCTCTTCCAGGAGGCAATGGGTGCGCTGAGCCGGCTCGGAGAAGAGCTTGTCGACATCGACGCCTGCCTTGAGACGGAGGGCCTCCGACTGGCGGACGAGTGGCACCAGTTAAAGGTGGCTATCAACCTCGGGCATCTTTAGCATGAGCGCACCAATGAGAAGGCCGCGGTGTCCCTCGCAACCTCACGCGAGGCCTGCACCCGGGCCTTGGAGGAGGCTAGGGCGGCCGACCATCGCCGCGAGGCTGCCGAGGAGCGTGAACAAGAACTCCAGACCTTGAGTGCTTCCCTTGAGCAGCGGATCGAGGCGCGCAGGGTCGTCCTTGCATCGATGAGGGGAGCACCTTTCGAAGAGAAGGAGATCTAGAAACACGAGGAAGCGCTGATGCTGGAGGCGTTGGAACGCAGCCTGGAGCTGGATCGGCTGGAGGTGAGGGAGCACCAGGTGGCCATGGCTGAGGATGCTGTCACCATGCGGGAAGCCCAGATCCAGGAGGAGGTTGATTAGATGGTGCCGAAGGCTCACGCGGATCTCGCCGGTGAGCACCGCCTAGAGCTAGAGTTCTTGGGGGCTGAGGCTGAGGGCAGGACCGCCGCCCTTAAGGCGAGCCTGAACAAGGCGGAGCAGCGCGAGGAAGTAGCTGTGGCGGCTTAGACCTCCGCCCAGGATGACCTGGCCTCCACACGTGCCGACTTGCTCTCACTCCAGCAGCAGATTGACGGCGTCCCGACTCTTGCGAAGAAGAATGTGGACAAGGCATGTCATCGGCGGACGCTGCAGTGCGAGCACGCGTCTATGCTCCAGGACCTCAGGGTGAGAGCCAACCGAGCCCTGAGCACCATCTGCGAAGGGAGTGCCCCTCACCCACATGAGGAAGATTACACCAGCCACCTTCGCTTCTTCACCGAGATCGTGTCGCCCGTGGAGGACCGGGCCGCGAGGGCTCGTGAGCTCGTCGAGGAGAGGAGCCAGTGCCTCCTTGGGCATGCATTCTCATGCGTCTTCAGTCACCTCCAGAACCTCGATCCCCACTTTGACTTCGATGCTGCCATAGCCCCCGAGCCCGGGGTTATCCGAGACAACTTGTCGTACTGGGTGGATGATCACGTGGACGCCCTGGTCGCGGAGTTTTCCCCTGAAGATGACGTGTCCGTGATGGTGGTCGGAGAGGGTGGCGTGGACGACGATGATGAATACGACGCTAGCGACAGCTCGGGTGGCGGGGACGAAGACAATGTGGACAACGAAGAACGCAATGCCTCCGGCTAGCACGTCATTTCCTTTGCCTTAACCTGTATAAAAAGGGAAACCTCTGGCGCGGCCCCGTGTGGTGTGAAAGCATTTTGAAGGATCATGTATGAAACAGAGTGTATGAAATGATGGCACGCCTTTTGTGTACAAGGCTTGGGATGCACCATCACAGGCCCGCGGGGCTCCCGAGCTGGGTAGTTTTCACGTCTTACCTTAGTTCTGTGGATATTGGGTGTGCCTTGACGTCCGGGTCGAACCTTCCTCTTGAGGCGAGTGCTTAGGGGCTCACGAGACTCTGGGCCTCCCGAGCAGACTGTTGATCCATTCGAGAAGGCCTCATGAGGAGCGGACGCCGGACTACGACAGGATGTGCACGCGGCAATCCTACGGCGAGTGCACTCTTGGCCCCGAGGGGGTCCTATCCAGGCTGCCCTGACACGACTGGCGTTGTTTGCCAACCAGCCTCCGCTCGTGAGGCGCAGCAGGCGTGAGCCTCAAAATAAAACACGCAACCAGAACGCGAGAAAACGGCACAAACAAGAGAAAACTCCCCCAGTTTTCATAACACAAAAGAGCTTCAAATCTCAGCCCAAAAGGCAGCAAATCGAGTTACAGAAAGAGGGACGAAAGCAAACAGCTGCGTCCGGCACCTGGCTAGTCTTCTTGTCTTCCCACCAGCGCAGAGCTAAGTGCTTTCACTGGATGTGAGCATAGTCATTGGGGGGTAGTGTCGACGGCCAGTGCGGAGCATGGTGCTTCCACTTGGACGTGGGAGGGAGCCCCGTGAAGCCCGAGGGCGGCACTCAGGAGACTCCGGGGCGTGTACAACCCCACTCATTATTACGTGAGAGTGTCACGAGCGGAGACCTTCACAGGCGTGAGCCTTACTTCATATCGCCTGGCAAGGGTCCCGCCCTGCGCCTCCCCCGACCACCGTTGGGGCGTCCAGAAACCAGGACGAGACCAAAGGGCAAGGGGGACACTGGCGGCGCCCTCGGCGACCACGGGCCCTCTGCCGGGGGGAAGGGCTCACTAGCGCCTCCCCGGGCAGAGGATCTACCTCCGTGCGAAACCTTGCTCCATGCGGCGCGAGGGAGGCCCTGTCTCTGCGCCCCTCCCACGCAGCCCCTAGTGCGCTGCACCCGCGGGGAGCGGATCCACCGCCCTGAGGTCTTCGACCACTGCTGTGGCCTGGTTCACCCACGGTCCATGGTTAGCGTAAGCATGCCTGTGAGGTATCGGTTGTACCCTGCGGTCGTTGTCGTCGAAGGGGTCGGCGAAACTTCCGGGTGGCTCGCAGAAAGCCCCAGCCTCTAGCGTCCCTTCTGCCCAATTCGTCTCGGGGAACGAGCCGGGTCTTCCTCTAGCGTGTACTCTAGGTCCATCATGCGGGGTACGTAGGCGTCTGAAGTTGCTGCGCAGGAGCCATTGCCTGGGTGTCCCATACCTTGGGCCACCAGGCCTTGTGCCTAGCCCTGGCGGCCATGGGGTGACACCCATGCGTGGCCCCGCAGGGGACCGCCAGAGCTTGCCTCGCCTGAAGGAGGTGCAGTCGTGGCAGGACGAGCAGTGCCGCGGGCCGTGTTGTCGTTATCGAATCCCTTAGGTGCTCCGGGGGTCGCGCGGGCGCGTCGAGGCCCGACGCGCCCCCTGCCACTATCTGAGGCATGGGCAGGGAGCAGAAGGGCATGGCACCTCTGCAGGCAGCATCAAGCAGTTCGGCGACCCGCTCTAGCAGGGCGTCGCGGCCGCCCTCCGCCAACCTGCAACGCAGCAACTCTCGCACCAGAATGATCGCGGCTCGCATGTTTGCCTGCTCCCGACAAGTGTGTGGCGTTGTCACCGCGGTGTAACCCGAAGATCACGTGGTGGCACGCGTACGTCGTGGTGCGAGGGCGGACGACGCCGGTCCGCGCCGCCCATGTCCGGCGGGGTTGGGCGGAATGCGAGCCGCCTAGAGCGCGGAGTGGAGGTCTTCCTGGGTGGACGGCACCGCCAGAGCGGGCCAAGCGGCCCAGTGCTCGGCATCGACCCTCGGATCGTCGGCCATCGGGACTGTAGGGTGATGGCGGGCCGGCTGGAAGAAGAGGGGCCCTTACGCACCCCTACCTAGCACGCCAAATGTCGGATTCGGGGTTCCGCAGACCCTTGAGAGGTTCGAACTCTGGGGTGCGTGCGAAGATCTCGTCCTTCCTAGTCTACCCACTCACCGAACCCATGGCCTAGCTAGTCGAACCCAACGAACAAGGGACACAGCTATTTATCCTGGTTCGGGCCACCTTGCGGTGTAATATCCTACTCCAGCTTTGTGGTGGATTGCCTCGAGGGCTGAGGATGAGCTAGTACAATGGTCGAACAGCCTCAGGAGGTGAGGTGTTCTTGAGCTCGATGAGCTGATGAGGTGGTTAGGGTGGAAATCCCCAAGATCTATGGTGGTGCCTAAGTCCTATTTATAATGGCCTTGGTCCTCTCCCCAAATGTAGGCGGGAAGGGATCCCACAACGGCCAAATTCGAAGGGAGACAACTAGTGCAAGTTATCTTGACAAAAGTAGTATTCGCCTGTAAAAGCCTCTGGTGGTGACACCGCGGTGGGCTCCATGATGACCTCCGTCCTACCATCCTGACGGTCTTGGTCTTGTTGCACCGATATGGAAACCTTTGCTTGATTCCTCGGGACCCCGCGCCTGCGCTTGCCTCCTTAGCACCAAAGAGGAAACTGGTACACTGCGCCCGCTGGCACCCGCCTGGCCTTGGTCATCACGGCTCACATCATATGAACCTTGCGAGGTGCGCCTTGCATTGATATCTCCGCTCCTTGGGAGCCAACCTGGTGAGGCCGCCCCCAGGGAGGTCTTGGTGTCGTCCACCCCGCGAGGACTGGCCCCTTGCGAGGGTCTTGATCTGTTGTTGTTGAAGCTGGGCCGTACTAGGCCGTTGACGGAGCCACGCCGTGGGCCCCAGGCAAGCAAGTCTGGGTACCCCCGATCCCCGAATGTTGACAACGTTATTGTATGAGATGATCATGTTTTGTAAAAGTTACTGGCAACCGGCAGGAGCCTTATGGTTGTCTGTTTATTGTATGATATGCAAACGCCATGTAATTGTTTTACTTTATCACTATGCATTAGCGATGGTTGTAGAAGCAATAGTTGGCGAGACGACCATGACGCAACAGTGGAGATCAAGGTGTCGAGCCGGTGACGATGGAGATCATGGCGATGCTTTGGAGATGGAGATCAAAAGCACAAGATGATGATGGCCATATCATGTCACATATTTTTGATTGCATGCGATGTATATCTTTTATGCATCTTATTTTTGTTAGTACGGCGGTAGCATTATAAGATGATCCCTTCACTAAAATTTCAAGGTATAAGTGTTCTCCCTGGGTATGTACCGTTGCGACAGTTCGTCGTGTTGAGACACCACGTGATGATCGGGTGTGATAGACTCTATGTTCACATACAACGGGTGCAAGACAGTTTTGCACACGCGGAATACTCAGGTTAAACTTAACGAGCCTAGCATGTACAGACATGGCCTCGGAACACTGGAGACCGAAAGGTCGAACATGAATCATATAGTAGATATGGTCAACATAGAGATGTTCACCATTGATGACTACTCCATCTCACGTGATGGTCAGACATGATTTAGTTGATTTGGATCACGTATCATGTAGATGACTTGAGGGATGTCTATCTAAGTGGGAGTTCTTAAGTAATTTGATTAATTGAACTTAATTTATCATGAACTTAGTCTTGATAGTTTTGCATATCTATGCTGTAGATCAATAGCTCGCGATATAGCTCCTATATTTTTTTGATATGTTCCTAGAGAAAACTAAGTTGAAGATGATAGTAGCAATGATGAGGAATGGGTCCGTGATCTGAGGATTATGCTCATTGCTGCACAGAAGAATTATGTCCTTGATGCACAGCTAGGTGACAAACCTGTTGCAGGAGAAGATGCAGACGTTATGAACATTTTGCAAGCTTGATATGATGACTACTTGATAGTTTAGTGCGCCATGCTTTATGGCTGAGAACCGAGACTTCAAAAACGTTTTGAACGCCACGGAGCATATGAGATGTTCCAAGAGCTGAAATTGGTATTCCAGACTCATGCCTGTGTCAAGAGGTATGATGCCTCTAACAAGTACTTTGCCTACAAAATGGAGGAGAATAGCTCAACCGGTGAGCATGTGCTCAGAATGTCTGGGTAGTACAATCACTTGAATCAAGTGGGAGTTAATATTCCAGATAAGATAGTGATTAGCAGAGTTCTCTAGTCACTATCACCAAGCTACTAGAACTTTGTCATGAACTATAATGTGCAAGGGATAACGGAAAGGATTCCCGAGCTCTCCGCGATGCTGAAATCGATGAAGGTAGAAATCAAGAAAGAGCATCAAGTGTTGATGGTTAACAACACCACTAGTTTCAAGAAAAAGGGCAAAGGAAAAGAAAGGGAACTTCAAGAAGAATGACAAGCAGGTTGCCACTCCCGTGAAGAAGCCCAAAGCTAGACCTAGGCCTAAAACTGAGTGCTTCTACTTCAAAGGAAATGGTCACTAGAAGCAGAACTGCCCCAAATACTTGGCGGATAAGAAGGATGCCAAAGTGAACAATGGTATATTTGATATACATGTTATTGATGTGTAGTTTACTAGTGTTCATAGTAACCCCAGGGTATTTGATACCGGTTCAGTTGCTAAGACTAGTAAATCAAAACAGGAGTTGTGAAATGAACAGAGACTAGTTAAGGGTGAGGTGACGATGTGTGTTGGAAGTGATTCCAAGGTTGATAAGATCACCATCGCACACTCCCTCTACCTTCGGGGTTAGTGTTGGACCTAAATAAATGTTATTTAGTGTTTGCGTTGAGCATGAATATGATTGGATCATGTTTATTGTGATATGGTTATTCATTTAAGTTAGAGAATAATTGTTGTTCTGTTTACATGAATAAAATCTTCTATGGTCATACACCCAATGTAAGTGGTTTATTGAATCTCGATCGTAGTAATACACATATTCATAATATTGATGTCAAAAGATGCAAAGTTGATAATGATAGTGCAACATATTTGTGGAACTGCCATTTAGGTCATATTGGTGTAAAGCATATGAAGAAACTCCATGCAGATGGGCTTTTGGAATCACTTGATTATGAATCATTTGATGATTGCGAACCATGCCTCATGGGCAAGATGACTAAAACTCCGTTCTCCGGAACAATGGAGCGAGCTAATAACTTATTGGAAATAATACATACCAATGCATGCGGTCCAATGAGTGTTGAGGCTCGTGGCAGGTGTCGTTATTTTCTGACCTTCACAGATGATTTAAGTAGATATGGGTACATCTACTTAATGAAACACAAGTCTGAAACATTTGAAAAGTTCAAAGAATTTCAGCGTGAAGTAGAGAATCATCGTAACAAGAAAATAAAGTTTCTATGATCTAATCACGGAGGCGAGTATTTGAGTTACGAGTTTGGCCTTCATTTAAAACAATGTGGAATAATTTCACAACCAACGCCACCTGGGACACCACAGTGTATTGGTGTGTACAAATGTCGTAACCGTACTTTATTAGATATGGTGCGATCTATGATGTCTCTTACCGATTTACCACTATTGTTTTGGGGTTATGCATTAGAGACAGCTGCATTCACGTTAAATAGGGCACTGTCTAAATCTGTTGAGACGACACCGTATGAACTGTGGTTTGGCAAGAAAACTAAGCTGTCGTTTCTTAAAGTTTTGGGTTGCGACACTTATGTCAAAATGCTTCAGCCTGATAAGCTCGAACCCAAATCGGAGAATTGCGTCTTCATAGGATACCCTAAGAAAACTATTTGGTACACCTTCTACCATAGATCTTTGTTGCCTAGAATGGAAACTTTCTAGAGAAGGAGTTTCTCTCGAAAGAAGTGAGTGGGAGGAAAGTAGAACTTGATGAGGTAGTTGTACCTTCTCTCGAATTGGAAAGTAGCTCATCAGAGAAATCCGTTCCCGTGATGCCTACACCAACTAGAGAGGAAGCTAATGATGATGATGATGATCATGAAACTTCAGATCAAGTTACTACTGGACCTCATAGGTCGAACACAGCACGCTCCGCACCAGATTGGTACGGTAATCCTGTTCTGGAAGTCATGTTACTAGACCATGACGAACCTACAAACTATAAAGAAGCTATGATGAGCCCAGATTCCGATAAATGGCTTGAGGCCATGAAATCTGAGATAGGATCCATGTATGAGAACAAAGTGTGAACTTTGGTGGACTTTCCCGATGATCGGCGAGCCATAGAGAATAAATGGATCTTCAAGAAGAAGACTGACGTTGATGGTAATGTTACTGTCTACAAAGCTCTACTTGTCGCAAAAGGTTTTCGATAAGTTCAAGGAGTTGACTATGATGAGACTTCCTCACCTGTAGCGATGCTTAAGTCTGTCCGAATCATGTTAGCAATTGCCGCATTTTATGATTATGAAATCTGGCAAATGGACGTCAAAACTGCATTCCTTAATGGATTTCTTTAAAAAGAGTTGTATATGATGCAACCAGAAGGTTTTGTCAATCCTAAAGGTGCTAACAAAATGTGCAAGCTCCAGCGATCCATCTGTGGACTGGTGCAAGCTTCTCGGAGTTGGAATATACGCTTTGATAAGGTGATCAAAGAATATGGTTTTATATAGACTTACGATGAAGCATGTATTTACAAGAAAGTGAGTGGGAGCTGTGTAGCATTTCTGATAGTATATGTGGATGACATATTATTGATTGGAAATGATATAGAATTTCTGGGTAGCATAAAAGGATACATGAATAAGAATTTTTCAATGAAAGACCTCGGTGAAGCTTCTTATATATTGGGCATCAAGATCTATAGAGATAGATCAAGACGCTTGATATGACTTTCACAAAGCACATACCTTGATAAAGTTTTGAAGAAGTTCAAAATGGATCAGTCAAAGAAAGGGTTCTTGCCTGTGTTACAAGATGTGAAGTTGAGTAAGACTCAAAACCCGACCACGGCAGAATATATAGAGAGAATGAAAGTCATTCCCTATGCCTCAGTCATAGGTTCTATAAAGTATGCCATGCTGTGTACCAGACCTGTTGTATGCCTTACCATGATTTTGGCAAGGGGGTACAATAGTGATCCAGGAGTAGATCACTAGAAAGCGGTCAAAACTTATCCTTAGGTACCTAAAGAGGACTAAGGAAATGTTTCTCGGTTATGAAGGTGATAGAGAGTTCGTCGTAAAGATTTACGTCGATGCAAGCTTTAACACCAATCCGGATGACTCTGAGTCTCGATCTGGATACATATTGAAAGTGGGAGCAATTAGCTAGAGGAGCTCCATACAGAGCATTGTAGACATAGAAATTTTCAAAATACATACATATCTAAATGTGATAGACCCGTTGAATAAACTTCTCTCACAAGCAAAACATGATCACTCATTAATACTCTTTGGGTGTTAATCACATGGCGATGTGAACTAGATTATTCACTCTAGTAAACTCTTTGGGTGTTGGTCACATGGCGATGTGAACTATGGGTGTTAATCACATGGCGATGTGAACTAGATTATTGACTCTAGTGCAAGTGGGAGACTGAAGGAAATATGCCCTAGAGGCAATAATAAAGTTGTTATTTTATATTTCCTTATTCATGATAAATGTTTATTATTCATGCTAGAATTGTATTGATTAGAAACCTTAATACATGTGTGAATACATAGACAAACACGGTGTCCCTAGTGAGCCTCTACTTGACTAGCTCGTTGATCAAAGATGGTTAAGGTTTCCTAACGACATGAGATGTCATTTGATGACGGGATCACATCATTAGGAGAATGATATGATGGACAAGACCCATCCGTTAGCTTAGCATTATGATCATTCGATTTTATTGCTATTGCTTTCTTCATGTCATATACATATTCCTTTGACTATGAGATTATGCAACTCCTGGACACCAGAGGTATACCTTGTGTGCTATCAAACGACACAACGTAGTTGGGTGATTATAAAGATGCTCCACAGGTATCTCCGAAGGTGTTTGTTGGGTTGGCGTAGATCGAGATTTGGATTTGTCAGTCCGAGTATCGGAGAGGTATCTCTGGGCCCTCTCGGTAATACACAACATAAGAAGCCTTGCAAGAAAAGTGGATAATGAGTTAGTTGCGGGATGATGTATTACGGAACGAGTAAAGAGACTTGCCAGTAACGAGATTGAACTAGGTATGAAGATACCGACGATCGAATCTCGGTCAAGTAACATACGTATGACAAAGGGAATAACGTATGTTGTCATAACGGTTCGACCGATAAAGATCTTCGTAGAATATGTAGGATCCAATACGATCACCAGGTTCCGCTATTGGTTATTGACCAGAGAGGTCTCTCGGTCATGTCTACATAGTTCTCGAACCCATAGGGCCCGCACGCTTAACATTTGATGACGATTTAGTATTATATGAGTTATGTGATTTGGTGACCGAATGTTGTTCTGAGTCCCGGATGAGATCACGAACATGACGAGGAGTCTCGAAATGGTCGAGAGGTAAAGATTGATATATAGGATGATAGTATTCAGACACTGTATGTGATCCGGAAAGTATCGGGTATTTATCGGAGTAGCGGGGAGGGGGGGTTACCGGAACCCCCGAGGGAAAGATATGGGCCATATGGGCCATGAGAGGGGAGCACACCAGCCCACAACGGGTGGCGTGCCCCCCTATGGAAGCTGGCTGAATTGGAAAAGGAAAAGGGGGGGTCTGCCCCCCCTTCTTTTCTCTCTTCTCCCTTTCCTTTTCCCCCTCCGGTAAAAAGGAAAGGGGGGAGGCCGTATTGAGAGGACCCCAAGTAGGATTCCTCCTACTTGGGGCGCCCCCTTGACTGCCTCTCCTCTCCTCCAACCTATATATATGTGGGAGGGCACCGCTAGAACACACACCGACAATTGTTAGCCGTGTGTGGCGCCCCCCTCCACAGTTTATGCCTCCGGTCATATCTTCGTAGTGCTTAGGTGAAGCCCTGCGCGGATCACTTCACCATCACCATCACCACGCCGTCGTGCTGACGGAACTCATCTACTTCCTCGAGACTTTGCTGGATCAAGAGTTCGAGTGACGTCATCGAACTGAACGTGTGCAGAACTCGGAGGTGACGTACCTTCGGTGCTTGATCGGTCGGATCTAGAAGAAGTTCGACTACATCAACCGCGTTGTCAAATGCTTCCGCTTTCGGTCTACGAGGGTACGTGGACACACTCTCCCCCTCTTGTTGCTATGCATCTCCTAAATAGATCTTGCGTGAGCGTAGGAAATTTTTGAAATTGCATGCTATGTTTCCCAACACGATGTTTACATGACACCACTAGAGGAAGAAAAACTTGCCACATCATCAAAACATTGAACGAAAACCAACTTCACATGGTTACTTATAACAAGACTTCTCCCATGTCCTCAAGAACAAATAGAACTAGTCACAAATCATATTCAAGTTCGTGATCAGAGGAGATAAAAAAGTAATGAACAATCTAAACATATAATCTTCCACCAAGTAAACTAACTAGCATTAACTACATGATATAATCAATGCTACTAGCACCCCTATGTAACAATCAGAGGTTTGATACAAAGATTGAAAGCAAGGGAAGAACTAGGGTCTGGAGATGAGATGGTGCTGCTGAAGATGTTGTAGAGATGAATCCTCCCACTACGAGAGGAGCGTTGCTGATGACGATGGCTTCAATTTCCCCTCCCGGAGGGAAGTATCCCCGACCTAATCGTGCCACAGAGCAGAAGTGCTCTGCCTTTGGTTTCGCCTTGAGATGGGTGGTCCAGAAAGTCTTCTTTTTATTTTTATGGGGCAAATGGCTTCATATAGCAGAAGATGGATATCAGTGGACTTCCGTGGGCCCCACAAGCTCAACCGATGCGGCATTGGGGGGTGGGCACTCCCTCTGGGCTTGTAGGCCCACGGAGGGTCTTCTATGGTATCTTTTTCTTACAATATTTTTTATACATTCCAAAACAAATCTCCGTAAATCATTAGGTCATTTGGAGCTCCGGATAATAGCTATCTCCGCTGTAGCTTTTCCAGGTTGAGAATTTCAACTGCAAGCAATCTCCCTTTTTTTGATATAACTTGCAATTTAAGAGAGAAAAAGGATTAGAATTGCATCATAAAGTGAAATCTAACTCTAAAACATTATAAATAACAGTAGAAAAACATGACGCAAGATGGACGTATCATAGGACGCAATGTGCTTTTGCACGTGAAACGAATCATGCACGCATCGCCAGAAGAGCCCCCCTTCTATGACTGCCTATGAGATCTGTGGATACGACCAACAATTAATGCATTGCACAACAACTCATCCTCCATGTCCGAGTACCCCGCCATCCTCCGTACTCTAGAAAAATGGCATGGCGTTCGAGAATTAGCTCAATGGCATTTGACCGAACACCTGTCGAGCGTGGTGTTCGCCATGAACGTCATCGACAGGGGAGGAGAAGTGTACCTGGCTATGGACGGGTCCTGGGTGGACGACGCCGTCGTAAAAGGCTAGCGGGTGTGTCGGTGCTGGCGGTCGGAGAGGTACAACGGCGACGACGGAGGAGGGTGGGAATGCAAAGCAAGGAAGAGAATGCATGGATTGGAAAAGAATGGGGCCGAGAGGGGGGATTTATTGGGCCGGTGGTGTCGGAGTCCTGCTTGCTTGCTTTCTGGACTCACGCAAAGCCCCCCCCCCCCCACTTTGCTTCCAATTTATGGGAAAAATTGCGTCTGGACCATTCGGCAGACTGATATAAGCCCGCGTTAGATGTCAGAACACATCCAGACAGCGCGGTCTTTGAGGGTTGGCATTGAAGATGCCCTTAGAAAAAAAGAGATAAATATAGTAGGAGTCTTAGAACTTGTACGCGGGGATTAGTGCATAAATTTGTAAAATACATGATTGTGGTCATCGAACATGCACGGGCATGCAAATACGGTCACATATCCCATATGCGGGCATATCCAGTGCATGTGTAGAATGCCAACATGAATAGAGGCCCATTGTCAGTGCCAGACGGCGCTCGTCACGGCATGTTTTTGCAAAAAGGAAAATTCACCTTTTTTATTTGCCGAGAAATGCCAACGACTGGTGGGTCCCACATGTTAATACAAAAGAGAAAATTAACACGAAATAGTGTGGGCACTAGGTTTCGAGCACAAAAGTGAATGTTGGTAAACTAGCGGTTCTCACCACTCGACATTCAGTTTAATATACTAGTAGAAGAGAGGCACGAGCAGAAATGGGTTGCGGTCTGTGTGGCCCATTTTGCACTTGTTCTTTTTTTCTATTTTTTAGAAAATATTTAAATTGTAATCTCGGTAATAAAATTAACTTTCAAATATTTGTGTCTTATAAATATTGTCCATAAAAAAGAAATCTTAATTTTTAAAATTGGTTTGTACTATTTTTTACATATTCAGATATTTTAAATAATATTTACGAATTATTAAACGTTTGTATAATTATAATACAAATACTTTAAAATTTATAATTTAAAAATGCTAATTAAATTATACAAACATTCCCATAATTATTCACACATTTTTATAGTTCAATATTTGTATAATTAAAAATATTCATAATTTCGAATTTAAACTATTGGTATGAATATTCAGTTGTTTCTAATATTTAAATATATATATTTTGGATATGAGTTATGAGCAAAAAGTATACATAAGTAGTGAATATTCATAAATATTTTTATTTATTATATTTATTATTTAAATATAAGCCATGAGCTTACAATTTTAGTGTCTGTATTAACTAAATATTTTTAATAAGGTGTACATTTAATAAATAGTTGACTCTACATTTTACTTGTATTAATTTGCGTCATGTGCATGGCAGATCTTTAGTTGATAATCTCGGATGTTTTATAATTCATAAGTATTATTTAATATATGTATATTTTAAAAATAATAAACAAACAAGTTTCAACAGTAAGTTATTTTCTTTGTATGTAAAATATTTATAACACACAAATATTTATAAGTTATTTTATTACTGAGATTATAATTTACAATTTTTTAGTCTACTATCTAGAAATTTCTAAAAAAAACGAAGAAGTACAAAATGGGCCGCACAGACTGCAGTCCATTTGTGCTCGCGCCTCTGTTCCAGTATATTAAGGCCTAGTTATCTCAATCGGCACCTCCTAACCCAGGGGCATATGAACTCACTTTTTGAAAAATGCATTTTAGACATGTTTTAAAATGTTGAAAAATTCAAAAGAAAATTCCACGCATACATGATCAATGTGTGTGCGCGGCAAAAAGTTTTGTGAGAAAATGTTTTTTTCTTTTGCCTTCGAAAAAGATAAATTTCAGTACTGCTAAATAGCGTTTTACAACATATTCTTTTGTCTTTTTTGCACATGCCCCAAAAGGGTCATTCTTTTCATGAAACTTTATGCACGCACATAAAACATGAAGACGTACCCGTATAACCTTTTTTAAAGATTTTTTAGCATTTAGAAATGTTTTTCTAAAATGGATTCATATGTATCCGGATTCATCGATGCACTTTAGATATCAAAATGTTTAGGTTGGATTTGCTAGATCGGCTAGCTTGCTAGCGATGGGTCACGGGCTGGAAACCCAATCCCCACACTATTTCTTGTTAAATTTCTCTTTGTGTGGACATATCAGACTCACCAATAGTTGGCACTTTTCCACAAATAAAAAAGGCCAGTGTTTTTTGTTTGTTTGCAAAAGCATGTCACGCCGAGCGTCATTTGTCACTGCCAATGGGCATTGTCCATGTAGGCATCCACACATGCACTGGATACGCCTATGTACGGGATATGTGACCGTATTTGCACGACGATACAAGTTCGATGACCAGAACTATGTGCTTTATAAGTTTATGCATCAAACTGATGGTCGCGTGCAAATTTTAAGACTCCTATTAGTAGAAAAGTACAGGGAGTTGCCAAAAGAATGAAGTTACGCAACAAAAGCAAAGCAAAATGTGCTGTCCAATCAAACAGCAGCTTGCTAGCAAGTAGGCCATACGGCATCCGCACATGTATCAATTTATGTATGCATGAAACAGATCGGTCGTGTGGTTGTTTGTGCATGGGCGGATGATCGAAGGCGAAAGGACTCCACCGAACGGAGCTGCTGATGGATGAGACACACCTGGCATAAATTAAAAAAGGTTGATACTGGAGAGCAAGGCACATGGACTACTTTGGCCCGTGGTCTGCTCATTGCTGATTCACCTAGAAATGGGCCTGACCTTCTACCGATGTATTCATTCATGTAACGTACATCATGTGCAGTTTGGTGCTAAAATTGCTCATTTTGATTCAAAATAAGTGTCACAGTGTTGAACTAGGGTTAATTGAAAACTACGACACTTCATGAATAGGAGGTATTAGAAAAACACAAAAAACTGGTTCCAAATTTGATGCACCGAGCATTATGGTTCAGTGGAAGTGGCTCCTATCCATGCGTTATGTGCCGTTGGGCCACTGACATGTGGGCTAGGTTCCCAACGGGCCCACATGTCGGTGGCAGAACAGCAGGGTGCCGTACATCAGAGGATTCTCATCCTGGTTCAATTTGCGTCTGGAACTGTATATGGCGCTCGTGTAGCGTGCCAGCATGGTGCCAAGCACAATTGTCAGTGTTTGGGCAATACTAGAACGCCACTCTTTTTGTTGTTGCAGAAAACCTCATAAATTAGTATCAAATCTCGTAAGGACTCTGATAAGCATTACACTTGTCGTGCGAACACATGGCAATTTTGAACGTTTTTTATGACAAGTTTACCTACGAAAGAATGACAACTTTAGTTGTCAAGCGTGGCAACCTTTTTTCGGATGGCAAGTTTCATTTTTTTCGGATGGCAACTTTAGTTGAAAAAAAATCAAAGGCTGGGGTGCTTTGTGACATATGTGTGACACTTATCATTTATGATCTCATAAAAAATCTTTGAAGTGTCAGGCCCACTGCCAGTGACCGGACGAGGTTGGAGCATCGCATTTTCTATCCGGAGAAAGCACCTTAAATTTGTATCAAATCTCATAAAGGCCCCTAAAACTCCACTATGCGTCTCTATATTCATTGGATCCCACTTACCAGTATACAATACTCCCTCCGTTTCATAATATAGGACGTTTTTTGACTCTAATGTAGTGTCAAAAAACATCTTATATTATGCACGAAGGGAGTACAAAGTAATAATTCATATGAAAAAGGTACCCATGAAGGTCAAACGCGAGACCTCATTGTATAGCGCCGGTAATGCTAGTCACTCCACACCATCATGTTTTCTTTTCCCGAGATAAACTCCATCACGTTTGATGTCAATAAAGGATAACTTTTTTTAGACCCAATAAAGGATAACTAGGCTTAGTGTCTCGTACTCGAACACACTCGTGGGTGCTTAAAATTGGCTGCAGCCACAACAGCCCATTTCCGATATGTTCTTGTTTTGTTTTTCCTTTTTGAAAAATATGCAGATTATAACCAAAATAAAAAGAAATATTTAGGTTCATATATTTTAGAAAGTTTTGTAGAAAGCAGTCATATATTAAAGAAAAATATGATCATTGTGTTTGTAATCTATTTAATAAAAATATTCAGATATTATTCTAAGAAGTATTCATGTAAATAAACTAGTTAAGAAATTTTAAAAAAAAATTGCAATTAAATAATATTCATTTGAGGCTATGCAGTCTGGGGGCTTACTAGACTCTTATTTATTTTTTCACACATCTTTTCCTATTTATTTTGGTTAAAAGTATATAAATATCTCTTTCCCAACACACACGTTTATTAAAACATGTAAACACCTTTTAAGAAAACATATGTTATTATTATATACTACATGAATATTTAATTGAAAATGCGAACATTTTAAAATTACATGCAAATCTATCCAAATATTTATTTAAAATGTTTATATTTTTATTAAAAAATATACACTTTTTAAAATTATACAATATTTTATAATACATAAAGTTATTTTTAACTATATGCAATTTTTAAAGTAATATGCGAATATTTTTTAGAATCACATGAACTTTTTCAATGTAAGTGATTTTATTTGTATGTATATTATTTATAAGAGATGAATATTCTAATTTTATTTTCTTACAGTGATTATAATTTCCATATTTTTTAAATCCAAAAAAGTAAAACTAACATATGGAAAATGTGTCCAAGTGGATGCAGCCCATTTAACCCCACGAGCGTGTTTGGCAACGAGACATTAAGCCTATTTATCCTTTATAGAGTTATAAAAAAGTCCTTTATAGACACGAAACGTGATTGGGTGGGCCTGACTAGCATCCTCGGGCTATAAGATGAGGTCTCAGGTTCTCCGTGCGCACATACCGGCGTTTCAGGGGCTTTTTATGAGATTTGGTAGTACTAATTTAGGGGGTTTTCTGCAAAAAGCAGTGCTCTAGCTCCACCTAGTCACTGCCAGTGGCCCTGGCGCTAAGCTCATGCCATGCGAGCGACGTACATAGCTACAGATGGGAATTGAATCATACGTGCATGTTGGGACAAGTTCTGGCATCGGTTCTCTATTTTTTTTTTACTTTTGGCACCATACTAATCGGCGACGATGACCCCGAACAGCTAGGTCCGGCCATTTGAGGGGATTCAATGGTGACACTGGTCGATTAGAAGTGTCGGCGGGGGCACCGGCGTGGCTGCGGTGCGGGCGGGAGTGAGTTAAACCGAATAAAGGATCGGCTAAGTCCGGGTTAAGTTCTCAAACAAAACTTCACCCCTACTACGTGTAACAAAACAAAACCGAACCCTATCACCATGACGTGACCTACTACCACGGCAAATGCTGCCCTGCTTCTCTCAATTTCCACTCGTCGATGTAGAGGAGACGAAGCTTCTTTTTTTTTTGCGAGGGAGCTACCGGTGTACAAGATAGTGGCTAACGATGTGGTAGGGTAATTGTACGGTAGTTATTGGATGCGGTTGCGCATAGGTGAAACTCCGGAACTGTTAGAATAGAGTACGTAGGGATAGATGATGTTTAAATCGTTTCTGTTTCTATCTCTTCTTCTGTTCTTCTTCTCCAAGTTGTATCGATCTTTCCCTGGAAGAATCCTAGCGATATTCCAAACCTTGTAAGCCACGACAACTATTCTATAAATACACATGCGGCCCGAGCAAAGGGTTCAACGCTTTCTACCAAATCTTACATGGTATCAGAGCCCTTCCTCTCGTACGTCTAGCTTTCGTGAGAGATCGATCTAGTTGATCGAGAGAGAAACCTGAAACCTATCCAGAGAGACTTGTCGAGAGAGAATCATGTCAGGCACCAACGCCAACACCGCTGCTTCCACCATCGCCACCACCAACACCGCCCTGATTGGATCCACCATGAGCACCTTGTCCACCCAATCTGCGCCTTCCACCTATGCATCTTCTTCCACCTCCAGCAGTGTTTCCTCTCTCGGGTCTCCTCCATCTGAGAAGCTCACGAGGACAAATTTCCTCCTCTGGAAGGCCATCGTGCTACCCCAAATCAAGCGAGCACAGATGGAGCACTTCCTTGGTGTCGCAAGCCAGGCGCCCCCTCCTACCATCACCATCACCAAAGACGGGAAGGAGGAGCAGGTCTTCAACTACGCCCGGTCGATCTGGTACGCCCAGCAGCAACAGGTACAAGGATACCTTATGGGATCTTTGTCACGTGAGGTTCTTGCGCAAGTCGCTGCCCTTCAGACGCCGACTGAGGTGTGGAGTGCCATCCACGCCTCCTTCGCTGCCCAGACGCAAGCGCAGATCGTCAACACTCGCATCGCCCTCGCCAATCGCCACAAAGGAAGCATGGGCATGCCCGAGTACCTGGCGAAGATCAAGGCCTTCGCCGATGAGATCGCCTGCACCAGTGATCCCCTCTTTGAAGGAGAGATAACCTCCTATGTGCTCAAAGGGCTGGACATCGAGTATAACCCGGTGATCTCAGCCCTGGCTGCACGTATCGAACCGGTGACCGTCCAGGAGCTCTACAACCAGCTGCTAAGTTTTGAAGCTCGTATGAATCTCCTACAAGGTAATAATATTCGCCAGTCATCGGTTAATTCCCTCACACGTGGTCGCGGCACTGGAGGCCGAGGCCGTGGTCACCGCGGTCACCAGCAGGGGCGCGGACGCAGCAACAGCAACAACAGCGGGCGTGGGCGCGCCAACAACACTGGCCCACATCCCTCCGGCGCCTCCTACTCCAACACCAGGCCACGGTGCCAGCTTTGCAAGAAGCCAGGGCACGAGGTGAAAGATTGCTGGCATCGCTATGATGAAGACTTCGTGCCCGAGGAATGCCACATTGCTGCAGCCATCAGGGAACAAGAAGAAGCTGGGGACACCATCTGGTATGCTGACTCCGGAGCCACGGACCACGTCACCAGTGAGATGGAGAATCTTGCCAACCACGAGAGATACTATGGCAATGAGCAAATAAACACCGCTGCAAGTGGAGGAGGTATGGACATATGTCACATTGGTCAATCTTCCATTAATTTCCCTAATTCTAAACGTGATCTTCTTCTAAAAGATGTGCTTCATGTCCCTCAAGCCAACAAAAATCTTGCTTCCATGTCTCGTTTGTCAGCTGATAATAATGTCTTTTTTGAAACTCATCCCAAGTATTTTTTTCATTAAGGATCGGGCAACGAGGGAGCTCCTACATCACGGTAGATGCGTCGGTGGTCTATATCCTATCACATCAAGAGCTTTTAGCCACAAGCGTCATCGTCAAGTCTACTCCGTCGTCAAACCATCCTTAGAGAGGTGGCATCAAAGATTAGGTCATCCTTCATTAAAAATAGTTGATCAAGTAGTGAATAAAGGCAATCTTCAATTGTCTAGTAGTGAGAATAAAGAGTATGTTTGTGATGCTTGTCAATGTGCCAAGAGTCATCAACTCCCATATCCTAAGTCAAATAGTGTGTCTCATGCTCCGTTGGAACTGATATTCAGTGATGGGTCATGCCAAAGATTCTTTTGGAAGAAAGAAATATTATGTTAGCTTCATTGATGACTATAGTAAATTTACATGGATATACTTGCTTAAGTTCAAATCCGAAGTCTTTTCTCTCTTCCAAGAATTCCAAAAACTTGTTGAGCATCAATTTGACAAGAAAATCATTGCAGTCCAGAGTGATTGGGGAGGAGAGTATGAGAAGCTCAACTCTTTCTGTCGAAGCATAGGCATTGCGCATCATGTTTCGTGTCCACATGCACACCAACAGAACGGTTCTGCCGAACGCAAACACCGTCATATCGTTGAAGTAGGCCTTTCCCTTCTTGCTCATGCATCTATGCCTCTAAAGTATTGGGATGAAGCATTTATTGCTACCGCTTATCTTATCAATCGGCTGCCCAGTAAGGTTATTGGGAACACAACTCCTTTAGAACGATTGTTTCATCAAAAGCCAGATTATAATTCTCTCAAAGTTTTTGGATGTGCATGTTATCCTAATCTTCGCCAATATAATCGCCACAAAATTGAGTTTCGCTCCACTCAATGCGTTTTCCTTGGCTACAACAATCTTCATAAGGGTTACAAGTGCCTAGAAATCTCAACTAGACGCATCTACATCTCTAGGGATGTGATCTTTGATGAAACTATCTTTCCCTTCGCCAAACTTCATCCAAATGCCGGAGCCCTTCTTCGAGCAGAAATTTATCTTCTCTCGGATTCTTTGTCACGTCCTGATCACGGGGGAGAATTAATAGAACATGATCATGTGACTAGTCCAAAAGAAAATTCAGATACTAATGAAAAAATGCAGTTTTGGCTATGATTTTATGTGTGCAGAAGAGGACGAAAATAGCACTGGATCCGATGCTGATCCTGTGCAGAACTGCAGCGCCAGGGAAGGTGCGCGATCCCAGGTTGATAGCCGTGTGCGATCCGAGGCTGATCCAGTCGTCAGGCGCACAGCGGTGTCTCCCGCGTCTCCAGTAGTGCCACATGGCGGGGCCAGCCCACCTGCCGATCCAGTGGCCGACCAAGATCTGGGCGTGGACCCAGGCAGCGCGGGGCGCAGCCCATCCGCGCGCGTCGCACGGGAACCGGTGCGTTTCGTGGCCGACAGCCCGACCGGAGACGGGCCCATCAACAGCGCCATGCGGAGCCCTGCTGTTGCTAGGGCGTCTGGCGCGAGGAGAATCGCGTTGGATCCGGTGACTACCTCGGATCTGGAGCCCCGTGGCGCGGCAGTCTAGGACGATTTGGCTGGATCTTCCGCGGCTTGTTTTGGCAATGAAGAAACTGCAGCAGCCTCTACACATGTGTCATTCGAGATACCTCAGCGCCACACCAGATCAAAATCTGGATTATCCAAACCCAAGGTATACAAGGACGGTACAGTAAGGTACGATCCTTGCAAGTTTGCTTTTCTCACTAGTTCAGGTGAACCTATTCATCTAGCCGAAGCTCTTGCTCACAAAGAATGGAAAGGGGCTATGGACAATGAATATCAAGCACTCATGAAAAAAATAAAACGTGGCATCTTGTATCACCAAAAAAGGGAAAGAACTTGATTGATTGCAAGTGGGTTTATAAGATTAAAAGAAAGTCTGATGGAAGTATAGATAGATACAAAGCCAGATTGGTTGCAAAAGGGTTTAAGCAAAGGTTTGGAACTGATTATGAGGATACCTCTAGCCCTGTTGTTAAGGCGGCTACTATTCGACTTGTTCTGTCTATTGCTATTTCCAGAGGGTGGAGTTTGCGTCAGCTAGACGTTCAGAACGCGTTTCTTCATGGTGTTCTTGAGGAAGAAGTGTACATGCGGCAACCACCTGGGTATGAAAACAAAAGCACACCTCATTTTGTCTGCAAGTTGGACAAAGCTTTGTATGGCTTAAAGCAGGCCCCAAGAGCCTGGTACTCCAGGTTGAGTACCCAGTTACAACAACTTGGGTTTATTCCAAGCAAGGCAGATACCTCATTATTCTTTTATCATAAAGGCAACATCTCTATGTTTGTTCTTGTCTATGTTGATGATATAATTGTTGCTAGTTCCAGTTCAGAAGCTACTACCTCCCTTCTTCGTGATCTCAATATGGAGTTTGCACTCAAGGATTTGGGTAATCTTCACTACTTTCTTGGTATAGAGGTAAGACAGATCAAGGATGGAATACTTCTTACACAAGAAAAATACACCACAAATATTCTAAGAAGGGTAGGACTGGAACATTGCAAACCAGTAAGTACACCACTCTCCACTTCTGAGAAGCTTACAGTTGAAGGAGGTGAATTACTTGGACCAAATGATGCAACAAAATATAGGAGTGTTGTTGGTGCTCTACAATACTTAACATTGACTAGACCTGATATTTCATATTCTGTCAACAAAGTATGTCAGTTTTTACATGCACCAAGTACAGTTCATTGGACTGCAGTAAAGAGAATTCTAAGGTATCTAAAGTTTACAATGGGACTTGGAATCAAGATTATTAAGTCACCGTCCATGCTAGTTAGTGCATACTCAGATGCTGACTGGGCAGGATGCCCTGATGATAGAAGGTCCACAGGTGGTTTTGCTGCGTTTCTGGGATCAAACCTTGTGTCATGGAGTGCAAGAAAACAGGCTACCGTGTCAAGATCAAGCACTGAAGCAGAATACAAAGCCCTTGCTAATGCAACGGCTGAAATCATGTGGATCCAGACTCTTCTATACGAGTTGGGAATCAGGGCTCCACAAGCTGCAAGGTTATGGTGTGACAATATTGGTGCTACCTATCTTTCTGCAAATCCGGTGTTCCATGCACGTACAAAACACATAGAGGTTGATTTTCATTTTGTGAGAGAAAGAGTAGCACGAAAGCTACTTGATATCAAATTTATTCCAACAGGAGATCAACTTGCAGATGGCTTCACTAAACCACTTACCACGAGGAGACTGAATGAGTTCAAGTACAATCTAAACCTAGAGAAATTTTCATAGGTTTGGATTGAGGGAGGATGTTAGAATAGAGTACGTAGGGATAGATGATGTTTAAATCGTTTCTGTTTTTATCTCTTCTTCTGTTCTTCTTCTCCAAGTTGTATCGATCTCTCTCTGAAAGAATCCTAGCGATATTCCAAACCTTGTAAGCCACGGCAACTATTTTATAAATACACATGCGGCTCGAGCAAAGGGTTCAACGCTTCCTACCAAATCTTACATTACAGGAACAAGTTGCTTCGTGCGGAGAAAACCCCCTACCGTACCCCAAACAAAGTCCGCAGGGGGGGCTGGTGGCCTCAAGTTTGGTCCATGATCGATCATGCTACGCCCGTAGGATGATCAAAATCCGTCCGTTGGATCTGGCGGCATGCATCCACTCGATGAGGGCAGGGGGTGGGGGGTCCCGGCTAGCGAATATACGCTGACAGCAATGAAGCCGCTGCGATGGATCGAGCTGGCCACTATAGTGCACGCACGTACAGATCAAGATATATCCCCATCGATGAGGCTGGCCTCTTGTCATCCTGCCTTCGCTTTCCTACCTAGTACGTACTCCATCACGCCGCACCCATTGATTTATTGTCGCCGACCGTGCGAATTACACACACCGACGGTAGAAAACGGAACACCATTGGTTTTGTGACAGTCGTCAGCTTCTCCATCAACCACGACATCGGTCTCCAGAGACCATTCCATGGATCCAACCATTAAACTCTTTGTTCTCTAACAAGTACTTCATCCGTTCGGAATTTACGGTCGCTGAAATGAAGTATACCTAAACATTGGAACACGTTTAGATACACTCATTTCAACGACGGTTAATTCCGGACGGAGGTTGTAGTACAACTTTTTCAAGATGGGACTCCTCGCTCTCCTTGTAAAAAAGGAACGGGATATCTCTCGCGATGACCTGCCTGCGCTTTAGATTGGGTATACGGAGTCACGTTTTCCATCCGCGTTGGTTGGGAAATCACGTGCCCTGCTGGGTTTTCCAGTGGCTGGGATTAGTTGGTTAGCCCTGAAAGTCGTTGGAAAAGTAGGTTCAGGAATATCACAAGAACATGGTGGCTACGGCACTGTTGGCAGTTGGCGGCAGCAATAGATATGGCACTGTGATAGTGACGGCCAGTCTCCACGCTTGACAAGAGCTGGTGCGAGCGAGCGATATTAGTAAAGTGACAGCGCAGTGAGATTTAATTGTACAGCGACACTACGTACGCTTGATCTGGTTTTGATAGCTAAGATAACCCTTCAAGCTCTCACCAAAAAATATCCTTGATTGAAAGCAAAAGAACGCTTGCTCCTTGACTTTGATGCAGAGGTTAAGAAATTATTACAGTCACTGACAGCATCATTAACCTTAATTTGAGCACTGTTTTGAACTGCAACATGCATGCCAACAAATGGGTAGCGGTTGGCTCTCAAACTTTTCTGGCACGGAGATCCGAATGATGGGAACCCAGCCTAGTTCAGCTGGCTGATAGGAACCACGCACGAAGAGATCCGGCTTCTCTTCGGCTCGAATTTAGGTTACTATATTCCGGCCGTGCCAATTGAAAACAATACCTAAACGACCCATGCTAGCTACTAGCCAGTGACAGGATGACATAATTTTACAGCCGCGCGCACTCGGTGAAGTAAAGCTCACGATGAGTCAAAGTGTAATTCCATTCAGTGAAGCAAAGGCATCTACTCTACTCTACTCATAATGTCAATCCATAATTCAGAGGCATATCTTATTAACTGCTGGTTCCAAACAAGAAACACAAATCTGTACAAATTACAAGGTGTTCATCTCACCGATCGATCTACACACACACGCACCAGTTTGGACTCTCATCAACACGCATATGCTACACGTACGGATATGTTAATTACATCACACGCAATCGAGCACCAAATTAATCCCAATACCAGGAGGAAGAGGAGGATGAGGAAGAAGATAAATTAACCGGGCCATATATATGTATTTGATAGATGGATCGAGATCGAATGGAGTCATCTCAACGTCCACCACGCCTTACCTGCCGATAGATGCCGGTCTACCCGTGACGAGCCAGCAAGAGAACAGCGGGCTTGGGCGGCGACGGGCGGCGGCGATCACCGGCCGGAGGTGTCGGAGGAGCAGTCGCACTCGACGGCCTCCACCTCGCGCTTGTGGAAGCTGCGGTGGCAGCCGCACGCCGCGCAGAGGAGCGCCTCGGCGCCCGCGGGGGCGGACGCCATGAACTCGCGGCAGCCGTCCACGGCGTAGCCGCCGATGCCGGCGGCGTGGTTGCGCTGGCACTCCTTGTAGTGCACCACCTTGCCGTCCTTCCTCTCGGGCGCCACCGCCGTGCCGTTGGCGAGCGCCTTGGACGCCGACCGGTCCTGCTGGGGCCCCATGGACGACGCCTTCTTGCCGGCCGGCGGCCGTCGTCGGGTCTGTGGCGTCTGGGATGGGAGGGAAGGGAGTGGGAAGGCTTTTGCTATCGCGGCCTTGGATGCTGGTACTTATATGGGCAGGAGCACGAGAGGGAGGGGCGATGATTTTCTCCATTTCTTTTCCGCGGCCACGCAAAGGCTTTGCGTGTAATTGCGTTAGGAGAAAAAAGGAGTCTCTCAAGGTTACAAGAACGGGCACCAGTGCGCACAGTGTTCTAGTTTTAGATCATGCGCCGGAGCACCTGGGTAATTTGGAGCGAGCATTCGGTCCACACGATGGTATCGTGTGTGGTGTGGATTTATTTCTTGTTTACGTAACCGGTTGGCGCCATGATTCGTGTAGCCATTTGTCGTGTTGATATTTTCATGTTTTTTCTTCATATTGGTAAATTCTATGATGGACGCGCGCAGAATGATGGCGTTGTCTAGTGTCGTGGTGACGTCGACGACAGTTGGGCTTGGCAAGACCAATGCGTTGATCTCTTTTGAAGTTGGGACGGCGGAAGATGAAGACGACGGATTCTAGAGAGGTGAGGGTATGCTAGACCGGTTGGTGCTCTCGACTCAGTGTGGGGCGGCTTGGTGAGGCTACTGGATTAGATGATGTGGGTTGATACGAGGTCACGGCACATCATCAAGCTTATAGGGATGGTGACAGAGATCGCCAGAAAAATGACTTTGGGTTGATCTATGTTTTTATGTTCTTGTACTCCGTTGAATAATTTAATAAAAGAGTTTTCTATTTTTGTGGCCTGGTTACAAAGTTGTGCTCAGTTTTGCCTGGGCAAACTAACTTTGCTCACTTTTCCCCTTTATCATGCCGCCCACCCTCACCAATGCCCAAACAGGTGCTTGTCGTTGATCAAGGGAGTTGATTGCTAGCCGTCGTTGTTACTGATGTGTGGGACACCCCATGCCATGTGGCGCTCTCATAGTCGTCCGTGTGTGTGTCCACATACATGAGTAGTCACATCATAGTCACGTCAGTCCTTTCACACACAGGGAATACGCATCGCCCGCGCGGATTCCATGCAGGAAGTCACGTCGCCGGTGTACCCGTCACCCGCCTATTAATGGCTTTATAGCCACATGTCGCACACCGGCGTACACCCACTCCAGCCGAGTCCCTTCCCCTCCCCTCGCACACCCTTCTTCCCGCTGTGCACCTCCACAACTCAAACCCTAGCCGCCTCCACTTCCGCAACCGCAACCATGGCCAACCACGACTGTGGGACGGGAAGCAGCAACCGACAAGAGTCTAAGATTGGGGATACCCAAGGCACCCCAAGGCAATATCTAAGGAAGACTCAAGCAGCCAAGCTAGCTTGGGGATGTCCCAGAAGGCGTCTCCTCTTTCATCTTCAAAACTATCGGTATGTCTCACTTGGATCTATATTTTTACTCTTCACATGATATGTGTTTTACTTGGAGCATCATTTGTTTTTGATTGTTTTTGTTTGCTTGTTTTTACAATCATATTTTTCTGAACACATCTATTAAGAGAGACACACATTCATCTTATATTTATAGAATGCTCATTTGTTCTTCACTTATATCTATTGGAGTTGAGGCAGTTAGTCTTGTACTTCACTTATATTTGTAAGAGCACGGTGATATGCTTTTATAAAAATGATTAGGACTCTCTTGCTTCACTTGTATCTTTTTAGATAGCTGAATTGTAATTGGTAATTTGCATGAATTATGTGTTGGTCCAAAAATAATGGGTATGTAGAGTGGTAAGATAAAAATTTGCATGCAAGTTGTAGATCATTGAACTAGATAAACTTAATTATGTGCAATAGTTTTGCGATATTGAGGTAATAATATGTGACCGTGTGAGTGAACGGTTAGAGTTAAGTAAGAATATTGGTGTTAAGATTTGAGATCTCATTCATGAAAGTGATAACAATTGGTATTAGCTTGGAAGTATGAGTATGAGATACTTTGAAGTGACATTCATGTGTATTCAGGTCAGGGGTGCGCGATGGTTAACACCTCCCAACCTCCCCCTAGGGGTATGTGAGTCATGCCTACTTTGAGGGCTACTAGATTTTTCCAATATCTATTTGAGTTCTTTATAACTAATGTGAGTTCGCGGTCCTCTTGCACTTCCACCTATCCATATTTTGCTAGACTCTTCGGTACTGTGCATTGTGCACTCTCACCTCGAGACTTGGCGGGTACTTCACCGATTCATCCAAACCACATGACATGATACACTCTCTCACACATAAACCTCATTATATCTTCTTCAAAACATCCACCATACCTATCTATTATGGCATTTCCATAGCCATTCTGAGATATATTGCCATGCAACTTCCATTGTTACTATTCATTACATGACTTGAGCATTCATTATTATTTTCCTTGCATGATCATAGAGCTCATGATATTTGTGGCAAAACCACCGTTCATCACTGTTATACATGTTACGCTAGATCATTTCACATCCTAGTACACCGCTAGAGGCATTCGTTTATAGCCATCATTTTCAGTTTTTGAGTTGGAAGTAAATAAAAGTGTGATGATCCTCATTATTAGAGTGTGCCCCTACCTGTGAGGATATGAATTGGAGGAGACCTATGATTCCTCGAAAAAGAGGGGAAGAGGTCCATGAGGCCAACCAAATAAAATAGAGAAAAAAGAAAAACCTAGAAGAAAAAAAGAGAGGGGGCACACTACTATCCTTTTTCCACACTTGTGCTTCAAAGTACCACCACGCACTTCATATAGAGACTTTTCATATACTTCATGATTATGCTAGTGGGATCTTTACATTATAAAACTTGACTTATATATTCCGATGACGAGCTTCCTCAAATGCTCGAGGTCTTCATGAGCAAGCAAGTTGGATGCACGCCCATTTAACCGCATTAGGAGAGCTTTCATACACTTATAGCTCTAGTGCATCTGTTGCATGATAATCACTACTCCTCACATTGACATTGATTCTAAGGCTTCTGCATTGCCCAATGATCAGGCCTCGTTGATGTGAGATTATCATATATTTTTGTCTTCTTTCAATTCATGCTAAGTGCTTCCATGGTGATGTCTGAGTAGTTCATCCTCGAGGCTGGGGGTTTGTACCAGTAGCTATGTGTTTGATCTCTCTCCCCCTGTTCTTGATGGATTGCGATTTTGATATATCATGAGCTTTATTAATAAAATTGGAGCTTATGATGTTCATCTCCCTCTATCCTTTTTTGTGATGAATTGAGTCTTGCTCTTTGAAGTTTCTTCATGTTGGATTGAAAATTTGGATTGGAGATTACATGATGTATGTCTAGCAATTAACTTGCGAATTCCCGTGGCGACATTGGGGTAATCGAGGCATAAAGGTTGTGCAATACGTATCATATGGTGTTGTCGTAGTATGATCCCTAGGACTATCCATTACACTTTGGGGTGGTTCAATAGATTGATTGGAAAGAAAACTTTGAGGTGGTTTTCTACCTATGCATCCTACTTTCTTCGATAGAATGGAAACTTCGGAGTGGTACATGATGTATGTCTAGCAATTAACTTGCGAATTCCCGTGGCGACATTGGGGTAATCGAGGCATAAAGGTTGTGCAATACGTATCATATGGTGTTGTCGTAGTACGACCCCTAGGACTATCCATTACACTTTGGGGTGGTTCAATAGATTGATTGGAAAGAAAACTTTGAGGTGGTTTTCTACCTATGCATCCTACTTTCTTCGATAGAATGGAAACCTCAAGTGGTCAGTGCCGCGCTAGTGGTGCAGAGGGAGGTCGGTAAAGAGGCAATAGCGACGGTGGGACTGGCAGATGGCAAGCCAGAGATTCCCCCAGCAGGGCCCGATGCCGGCAAGGCGAGGCCCCCGGTGGAGTTTGACACCATTAGGACAGGCCCCATGCAATCAAATGAGGTGGTGCAGAAGAAGAAGATGATGCAGCACCCGGTTTAATTTGTCAGCTCCCTCCTACAGGGGTCTAGGTCAAGGTACTCTGGTGTGTAGAAATTGCTCTTCGGCCTTCTTATGGCCTCGAGGAAGCTGCGTCACTACTTTCAAGCACACGAAATCGCCGTCGTCACCCGCCTCCCATTACAACGGATACTGCACAACCCAGATGCAACCGGAAGGATTGTGGAGTGGGCCTTGGAGCTTTCGAGGTTTGGTTTGAAGTTTGAAAGTACTTCGACAATCTAGAGCAGAGTCTTGGCAGAGTTCATTGCAGAATTGACCTCAACGCCTGACGAGGGAATCCAGGAGACCACCCTTCCCGGCAAGGAAGCAATTCACAACTGGATCATGTACTTTGACGGGGCTTTCTCGCTGCAAGGCGCCGGTGCTGGTGTGCTGCTCGTCGCACCCACCGGAGAGCACCTCAAGTATGTAATCCAGATGCACTTTCCCAGGGAGATGTCCACCAACAACACTGCTGAGTATGAGGGGTTGCTTGCCGGCCTCAGGATCGCGGCGGACCTCGGGGTCAAGAAGCTCATCGTCAGGGGTGATTCACAGCTTGTCGTCAAACAAGTCAACAAAGATTATCAGAGCCCGTTGATGGAGGTCTACGTAGATGAGGTGAGGAAGCTGGAGGAGCGCTTTGACGATATACAAGCGGAGCACGTTCCTCGGGCGGAGAACGACATCACCGATTACCTGTCAAAACACGCTGCATTCAAGCTACCTGTGGAACCATGTACCTTTTTGCTTCGGTTAACTCAACCATCCGTCGAACCATCAACAGAGCAGAACAAACTGAGGAAATCAGGCCCCAACAAGTACTTTCCCGTTGAGCTCCCAGGGGCCGCCGGCAAGGGTGTTGCCGCGGATTCTGAGCTTGCCGAGGAGCGACTAATTCCGGCGGGCCGTCAAGCCCTGGCCGTAGAGACGACCGCTCCCATGGCAGAAGAAATGCCTTTGGTCCTTGCTGTCTAGCCCCAGGCTCCGGCATGGGCACATCATACCGACCGATTCCACCAAACAGGGGAGCTTCCCGAGGAACAGGAAGAAGTGGAGAAAGTAGCCCATCGGTCTGCCATGTATCAGTTCGTCGATGACGTCCTATACAGGAAGAGACCGAATGGTGTGAAGTTGAAGTGCATTCCCCGGGAGGAAGGACTGGAGCTATTGGCAGAGATACACGGAGGCATATGTGGATCCCACATAGGGTCGAGGGCCCTTGCCGGCAAGGTTTCTTCTGGCCCACTACCCTCCAGGATGCAACGGCACTAGTAACCAAGTGTGAAGCGTGTCAGTTCCATTCAAAGAAGCTTCATCAACCAGCTCAAGCCCTTCAAACAATTCCTCTTTCCTGGCCATTCTCGGTCTGGGGGCTCGACATCCTGGGCCCTTTCCCCCGCGCTGTCGGGGGCTTTGAGTACTTGTACGTTGCGATCGACAAGTTCACAAAGTGGCTAGAGGTGGAAGCAGTGAGGAAGGTGACAGCACAGTCAGCTGTCAAATTCTTCAAGGGGCTAGTGTGCCATTTTGGTGTGCCAAACAGAGTCATCACCGACAACGGCACGCAGTTCACAAGCCACACCTTCATGCAATACACCCAAGACCTCGACAGTAGGGTCTGTTTCGCTTCCTGGAACACCCTCGGAGCAACGGCCAGGCGGAGAGGGCAAATGCTGAAGTGTTGCGAGGACTGAGGACAAAGACTTTTGACAGGCTGCACAAGAGTGGAAAGCGCTGGATTGATGAGTTGCCGACGGTTCTTTGGTTGATCAGAACGATGCCAAATCGAGCCACCGGCCAGACACCCTTTGCCCTCGTATATGGGGCAGAAGCAGTTCTCCCCACGGAACTCATATATGGGTCACCTCGAGTGCTCGCTTACGACGAGCTTGAGCAAGAGCAACTGCGACAAGACGACGCAACACTCCTTGAGGAAGATCGTCTTCGGGCGGCTATGAGAGCAGCACGCTACCAGCAATCCTTGCGCCGCTACCATAGCCGCAAGGTTCATGCCCGAAGCCTTGAGGAAGGTGACCTTGTTCTTCGGTGCGTTTAGTCGGCCAAGAATTCCAACAAGTTGACGCCGAAGTGGGAAGGCCCTTATCGGGTAATACGAGTCACCAGGCCTGGCGCAGTCCGCCTGGAGACCGAAGATGTTGTTCCAGTGAGCAACTCCTGGAACACTGAACATCTTCGCAAGTTTTACCCATAAGGTGCGGTTGCCGGACCC
Organism: Triticum urartu; assembly: GCF_056163025.1. Taxonomy (NCBI): domain Eukaryota; kingdom Viridiplantae; phylum Streptophyta; class Magnoliopsida; order Poales; family Poaceae; genus Triticum; species Triticum urartu. The sequence goes on from NC_141877.1 coordinate 313,023,681, forward strand.
CCCGGCAACCCACCTTTTGTAAAAGCCTTGTCGGCAAGGCATGTAACCCTCTGTACAAAGCCAGGCGCAGACCCTGACCATAAATAAATGAAGCACTGGTGCCCTAAGTTTTAGCATGCATGCTAGGTTAAGTCTCTCCCTTGGTTAGGGTTGATAGTGCATAGCGGCGACTAACCCCTAGCCTAGAGGTCGAGTATGCGTCTTTCTGTCTTCTTTGGTTCGCAGGGCGCGTGGACACTTCTGCTGAGCCACTTGGGAGAAAGAAAATGAACAGGCGCTCCAGCCCCGGCAAGCCAAGACTGCCGGGGGCTGAAGACACAAGGATCTAACCACGGCAAGCCAAAGTTGCCGGGGGCTGTGGATTCAGATAAGTCCTTCATCCCCTGTTGTGCATTTCCGTATGGAACTGGGACAAATGAAACCTCGTTTTGCTCCAAGACCATCGTGCTCCCCCTTCTTCTTGTACCCAAGTCCCTGGGATAGAACCGGGTCGTAGACGCGGTGGCGAGGAAATAAACGAAGGGCCTAACTCTACTTCGCCCCTGCCTCCGCCAAAAGCATGAGAATGGTCGACTAAAGTCAGGGGACGACAAGGCCTGTTGCCGGGCAAAAATGTTTATCTTAAAAATAACAAGGATTCGTTCCTTGGCATGGGCCTCGCTCACGCACAGAGAACCCGTCAAGCACCCTTTTTCATTAAAACATCCCATACAGGTATAGTTCATACGGAATTAAAAACATGAGCAAGGGGATTACAAATTTTAAATCTAACAAGTGCCCGCAGGCTTACAAACTAAAAAGAGATAAGATGCCCATAATCCATTTCTTGTCCCTCTCCTCAGAAGGTGGAACAAGATGGCAGGAGGGCAAAAAGAGCGCCTAGGCAAGGTACGAGAAGCAGAAGGCACCAAGAGAACATCTTGGTGCCAGGAAAGGAGTTGGAAGATGAGGCAGCGGGCCGGCAATACGCGATGAAGGCGTCGGTGCCCACGTACTCCGACTTGATGGCCGCCACCCGCCTTCTCTGGCCCTCCTACGCCAGCCGCCCAAGGAGACGACGGGGAGCGCCCCGATGGAGAACTTGACGAGGAAGGCCCTCGGCAGGCCGCGCGACGTAGGGCAGGGCGATGCGATCAGTCGGAGACGAGGTCGACGTGACCTCGCTCGACGCTCTTGTCGTCGTTGTCGCTACTCTCCTCATCACTCCCGCTTGAAGAGGAGTCTTCATCATCGGAGGATCTCTCCACGCAGCACTTCAGGTGAGTTCCAAGATCTCCAAAGACCTTGATGGAGAGCAAGCCGCCCTCCATTAACTTGAAGTAGAGGACAAGCCCCGCCGTCAGGCTGTGGATGCGAGTGAACGTCTTCCATCCGCGGCGGAGGTACATGACGTGAGGAGCGGGGAAGTCGACGTCGACCCGCGTGCCGCCGTTCCCGCAGCCCCTCATGTTCAAGCTGAGGGTGTAGGGTGGATTGAGCTCCATCTCCCGAGCAAATGGGGTAGGGAGATGGAGGCGGCGATGCGGTGGCCGACGCAGCCTGATGAAGAACTCGCGGGGCTGGTCCCCGACGTGGCCCTCCATCGGGGGAGGCATCGCTGGCGGAGGCGAGGCCGATGCGCCGCCCCGTCCCCCTCTCTCCCGAGCGCCACGGCGACCCTGGCCTCGCCCCCTCCCCCTTCCTTTCATGGCCGGCTCCGCCGCCACGAGCTCCGACTTGATGGCCGCCACCCGCCTTCTCTGGCCCTCCTACGCCAGCCGCCCAAGGAGACGACGGGGAGCGCCCCGATGGAGAACTTGACGAGGAAGGCCCTCGGCAGGCCGCGCGACGTAGGGCAGGGCGATGCGATCAGTCGGAGACGAGGTCGACGTGACCTCGCTCGACGCTCTTGTCGTCGTTGTCGCTACTCTCCTCATCACTCCCGCTTGAAGAGGAGTCTTCATCATCGGAGGATCTCTCCATGCAGCACTTCAGGTGAGTTCCAAGATCTCCAAAGACCTTGATGGAGAGCAAGCCGCCCTCCATTAACTTGAAGTAGAGGACAAGCCCCGCCGTCAGGCTGTGGATGCGAGTGAACGTCTTCCATCCGCGGCGGAGGTACATGACGTGAGGAGCGGGGAAGTCGACGTCGACCCGCGTGCTGCCGTTCCCGCAGCCCCTCATGTTCAAGCTGAGGGTGTAGGGTGGATTGAGCTCCATCTCCCGAGCAAATGGGGTAGGGAGATGGAGGCGGCGATGCGGTGGCCGACGCAGCCTGATGAAGAACTCGCGGGGCTGGTCCCCGACGTGGCCCTCCATCGGGGGAGGCATCGCTGGCGGAGGCGAGGCCGATGCGCCGCCCCGTCCCCCTCTCTCCCGAGCGCCACGGCGACCCTGGCCTCGCCCCCTCCCCCTTCCTTTCATGGCCGGCTCCGCCGCCACGAGCTCTTGGGGAGGAGGGACGCGCTGACGAGCAGCAATCCTCGCCGCCACCGTCGAAGGTCCGGCGCTTCCTCTCGCCATGGCAAATGGAAGAAAGGAGCCGAAGTGAATGGAGAAGGATGATGAGAGGATGTGGGATGCCATCCTCCTCCCCCTCCTTATAAAGGAGCGGAGTCGGGGCTCGGCCGCCCTACTCGGCCAATCCTGCCATCGGGGGCGCAGGGGATCGGGACCGACCCGCTTCCCCAATCAGCAACGACCCGGTTTCCCGCCTCCACCGCCTGCCACCTGCATGGGGGACACGTGGCGAGCAAGCAGAATTGAGGGGACGGGTGAGGCAACCATTCCCCACCCCGTGATCGTGGGGGACTGACGCCTTGAAGACCACGACCCGAGTCCGCCCGAGTAAATGGGTCGCGCCTCTATGCCTCCCTCTTTTTATGGGGAAGGCATGAGCCGCCTCTTTTCCATGATGTGACGCATGCGTGCGGAAACTGCCCCACGCATGATCCCCACGTCACGCACACCCCTCCACATCGCGTGTTCAAAGCGGGTCGTGGGGAAGCGCAGCGGGCGAGAAGTTACTGCGGTACAATCTGCCCCACCTGCCCGCACACCGTTCTGGGCCTAGCCCAACAACACGGCGCGCTTATGTGTGGCCCAGGCCCGGGGGCTCCTATTGGTGTACAAAAGTAGGGGCTCTTCTTTTGACCCCTTTACTTGTGCACGGGCAGTCAGAGCCGCGCGCCATGGCCACACTTAGCAGGGCAGAGGAGGGAAGCCGGAGAGAAGCCGAAGCACGAGACAACCAAGGCAAGGCCAAGACCAGAATTGTAGGAGAGCAAGAGGGCGAGGTGGAATCCCTTGGCAAGATCCTTGCCGAGGCAGCCTCCGCAGCCCCGGCAAGAGCCTTGCCGGGGCAACTTGCCCGATGCCAGCGGAGCAAGCCACCCTTGAGCTCACAGGCTCCAACCCAACCAACTACATTGGAACCAAGGCTCGGGAGGCGCCTCTGTGGTGGCATGCAAATCTTCATCAAGATCATAAACATGTGAGATCAGATGAGGACCACAAGATGGCGACCCTCGGCGGGATCCTAGCCGAGGGAGTCCACAAGGCCTTCGGCAAGACCCTTGCCGGGAACGACTACAACGCCACGGCAATACCCTTGCCGGGCCCCGGCAAGGCCCTTGCCGAGGGCATCAGCAGGGCCATTGCCAAGCCCGCACCAGCCAAGACTCCACCACCGTCCCCAAGCAGCTGCTAGCTCAACCAGCTGGGCAGGCACATGCGTGGCGACGGGCGGCCTCTACACCAACTCGGCAAGCACCTGCATGGCGGCATGCGACCCTTCATGAAGGCTCCACCACCGCGCCAGCCCAGCAGCCAGCCAACATGGTGCTACGATGCCTCGTCATCTCGGACGCGTGTCGAGGCCAGGCATGGCGGCGACAGGTGGGACGTGCTTCCTTACCACCCCCAATAAAGTGAGAGGGGCACGTCGGCAGCACATTAAATGCGTTTGTCCGACGGGGCCTAAGGATAGACTCATCCACTGTAGACCTTTCCACCTCTTGTGTGCCACTGTGGCAACCCCTTTTCGCCTATAAAAGAAGGCCCGAGAAGTCCAGGAGAGGGATTCGGCTCTTTTGGGCAAGTTGCACCCCGTAGCTAGCTCAAGAACACAAGAACACTCAGATACATCCACCAAAGTAGGACTAGGGTATTACGCATCTTCGCGGCCTAAACCTGGGTAAATGATCCGTGTGCTTCCTGTCAGACCCGCTCTTTGCACAACCTCGCGCTCGCCAACCGTAGAAGGGATCCTAGTGACCCCATAGGTGTCGTTTCCACCGACATCACGATCGACCGATCCTAGTACCGAACGTACGACACCTCCGCGATCTGCACACGTTCAACTCGGTAACGTCCCATGAACTCACGATCCGGTAGAGCTTCGAGGGAAAGTTCCGTCAGCACGATGGCGTGATGACGGTGTTGATGAAGCTACCGACGCAGGGCTTCGCCTAAGCACCGCTACGATATGAACGAGGTGGATTATGGTGGAGGGGGGCACCGCACACGGCTAAAAGATCAATGGTCAACTTGTGTGTCTATGGGGTGCCCCCTGGCCACGTATATAAAGGATGGAGGGAGGAGGAGGCCGGTCCTCATAGGGCGCACCCAAAGTGTGGAGTCCTACTAGGACTCCCTAGTCCTAGTAGGATTCCACCTCCCACATGGAATAGGAAAAAGGGAAAGGAGAAGGAGAAGGAAGGAAGGGGGCACACCCTTTCCCTAGTCCAATTCGGACCAGTCCATGGGGAAGGGGCGCAGCCACCCTTAGGCCTTTCTCTCCTTTCCCGTATGGCCCATTAAGGTCCAATACAAATTCCCGTAACCCTCTGGTACTCCGAAAAATACCCGAATCACTCGGAACCTTTCCGATGTCTGAATATAGCCTTCCAATATATCGATCTTTATGTCTCGACCATTTCGAGACTCCTCGTCATGTCCCCGATCTCATCCGAGACTCAGAACAAACTTCGGTCATCAAATCACATAACTCATAATACAAATCGTCACAGAACGTTAAGCGTGCGAACCCTACGTGTTCGAGAACTATGTAGACATGACCAAGACTCATCTCCGGTCAATAACCAATAGCGGAACCTGGATGCTCATATTGGTTCCTACATATTCTATGAAGATCTTTATCGGTCAAACCTCATAACAACATACGTTGTTCCCTTTGTCATCGGTATGTTACTTGCTCGACATTCGATCATCGGTATCATCATACCTAGTTCAATATCATTACCGGCAAGTCTCTTTACTCGTTCCATAATGCATCATCCTGCAACTAACTCATTAGTCACATTGATTGCAAGGCTCATAGTGTGTATGTTACCGAGAGGGCCCAGAGATACCTCTCCGATAGACGGAGTGACAAATCCTAATATCGATCTATGCCAACTCAACAAACACCATCGGAGACACCTGTAGAGCATGTTTATAATCACCCAGTTACATTGTGACGTTTGATAGCACACAAGGTGTTCCTACGGTATTCGGGAGTTGCATAATCTCATAGTCAAAGGAACATGTATAAGTCATGAAGAAAGCAGTAGCAATAAAACTGAACGATCATTATGCTAAGCTAATGGATGGGTCTTGTCCATCACATCATTCTCTAATGATGTGATCCTGTTCATCAAATGACAACACACGTCCATGGCTAGGAAACTTAACCATCTTTGATTAACGAGCTAGTCAAGTAGAGGCATACTAGGGACACTCTGTTTGTCTATGTATTCACACATGTACTAAGTTTTCGGTTAATACAGTTCTAGCATGAATAATAAACATTTATCATGATATAAGGAAATAATAACAACTTTATTATTGCCTCTAGGGCATATTTCCTTCAGTCTCCCACTTGCACTAGAGTCAATAATCTAGTTCACATCGTCATGTGATTTAACATCAATAGTTCACATCTTTATGTGATTAGTTCACGTCTCCATGTGACTAACACCCAAGGGGTTTACTAGAATCAATAATCTAGTTCACATCGCTATGTGATTAACACCCAAAGAGTGATCATGTTTTGCTTGTGAGAGAAATTTAGTCAACGGGTCTGCCACATTCAGAGCCGTATGTATTTTGGAAATTTTCTATGTCTACAATGCTTTGCACGGAGTTACTCTAGCTAATTGCTCCCACTTTCAATATGTATCTAGATCGAGACTTAGAGTCATCTAGATCGGTGTCAAAGCTTGCATCCACGTAACTCTTTACGGCGAACCCTTTGTCACCTCCATAAGTGAGAAACATTTCCTTATTCCACTAAGGATATTTTTGACCGTTGTCCAATGATCCACTCCTGGATCACTATTGTACCCTCTTGCCAAACTTATGGTGAGGTACACAATAGGTCTGGTACACAGCATAGGAAACTTTATAGAACCTATGACTAAGGCATAGGGAATGACTTTTCATTCTCTTTCTATTTTCTACCGTGGCCGGGTTTTGAGTCTTTACTCAACTTCACACCTTGCAGCACAGGCAAGAACTCCTTTTTTGACCGTTCCATTTTGAACTACTTCAAAATCTTGTCAAGGCATGTACTCGTTAAAAATATATCAAGCGTCTTGATCTATCTCTATAGATCTTGATGCTCAATATGTAAGTAGCTTCACCGAGGTCTTTCTTTGAAAAACTCCTTTCAAACACTCCTTTATGCTTTCCAGAAAATTCTACATTATTTCCGATGAACAATATGTCATTCACATATACTTATCAGAAATGTTGTAATGCTCCCGCTCACTTTCTTGTAAATACAGGCTTCACCGCAAGTCTGTATAAAACCATATGCTTTAATCACTTTATCAAAGCATATATTCCAACTCCGAGATGCTTGCACCAGTCCATAGATGGATCGCTGGAGCTTGCACACTTTGTTAGCACCTTTAGGATCGACAAAACCTTCTGGTTGCATCATATACAACTCTTCTTCAAAATATCCATTAAGGAATGCAGTTTTGACATCCATTTGCCAGATTTCGTAAAATGCGGCAACTGCTAACATGATTCAGACAGACTTTTAAGCATCGATACGAGTGAGAAAATCTCATCATAGTCAACACCTTGAACTTGTCGAAAACCTTTTGCGACAATTCGAGCTTTGTAGATAGTAACACTACTATCAGTGTCCATCTTCCTCTTGAAGATCCATTTATTCTCAATGACTCACCGATCATCGGGCAATTCAATCAAAGTCCATACTTTTCTCATACATGGATCCCATCGCAGATTTCATGGCCTCAAGCCATTTTGCAGAATCTGGGCTCATCATCGCTTCCTCATAGTTCGTAGGTTCGTCATGGTCTAGTAACATGACTTCCAGAACAGGATTACTGTACCACCCTGGTGCGGACCATACTCTGGTTGACCTACGAGGTTCGGTAGTAAATTGATCTGAAGTTTCATGATCATCATCATTAGCTTCCTCACTAATTGGTGTAGGAATCACTGGAACTGATTTCTGTGATGAACTACTTTGCAATTTGGGAGAAGGTACAATTACCTCATCAAGTTCTACTTTCCTCCCACTCACTTCTTTCGAGAGAAACTCCTTCTCTAGAAAGGATCCATTCTTAGAAACAAAATATCTTGCCTTCGGATCTGTGATAGAAGGTGTACCCAACAATTTCTTTTGGGTATCCTATGAAGACACACTACCCCGATTTGGGTTCGAGCTTATCAGTTTGAAACTTTTTCACATAAGCATCGCAACCCCAAACTTTAAGAAACGACAGCTTTGGTTTCTTGCCAAACCATAGTTCATACGGTGTCATCTCAACGGATTTAGATGGTGCCCTATTTAACGTGAATGCAACTGTCTCTAATGCATAACCCCAAAACGATAGTGGTAAATCGGTAAGAGACATCATAGATCGCACCATATCCAATAAAGTACAGTTACAATGTTCAGACACACCATTATGTTGTGGTGTTCCAGGTGGTGTGAGTTGCGAAACTATTCCACATTGTTTCAAATGAAGACCAAACTCGTAACTCAAATATTCGCCATTGTGATCAGATCGTAGAAACTTTATTTTCTTGTTACGATGATTTTCCACTTCACTCTGAAATTCTTTGAACTTTTCAATTGTTTCAGACTTATGTTTCATTAAGTAGATATACCCATATCTGCTCAAATCATCTGTGGAGGACAGAAAATGACGATACCCGCCGCGAGCTTCAACACTGATTGGACCACACACATTATTATGTATTATTTCCAACAAGTCTGTTGCTCGCTCCATTGTTCCGAAGAACGGAGTCTTAGTCATCTTACCCATGAGGCATGGTTCGCAAGCATCAAGTGATTCATAATCAAGTGATTCCAAAAGTCCATCAGCATGGAGTTTCTTCATGCGCTTTACACCAATATGACCTAAACGGCAGTGTCACATATAAGATGCACTATCATTATTAGCTTTGCATCTTTTGGCTTCAATGTTATGAATATGTGTATCACTACGATCAAGATTCAATAAACCATTTATATTGAGTGCATGACCATAGAAGGTTTTATTCATGTAAATAGAACAACAATTATTCTTTGACTTAAATGAATAACCGTATTGCAATAAACATGATCCAATCATATTTATGCTCAACGCAAACACCAAATAACAATTATTTTAGGTTCGACACTAATCCCGAAGGTAAAGGGAGTGTGCGATGGTGATCTTATCAACCTTGGAATCTCTTCCAACACACATCGTCACCTTTCCCTCAACTAGTCTCTGTTCATTTTGTAACTCTTGTTTCGAGTTACTAATCATAGCAACTGAATCGGTATCAAATACCTAGGGGTTACTATGAACACTAGTAAAGTACACATCAATAACATGTATATCATATATACTTTTGTTCACTTTGCCATCCTTCTTATCCGCCAAGTATTTAGGGCAGTTCCGCTTCAAGTGACCATTTTTTTTGAAGTAGAAGCACTCAGTTTCAGGCTTGGGTCTAGCTTTGGGCTTCTTAATGGGAGTGGAAACTTGCTTGCCATTGTTCTTGAAGTTTCCTTTCTTTCCCTTGATCTTTTACTTGAAACTAGTGGTCTAGTCAACCATCAACACTTGATGCTTTTCTTGATTTCTACCTTCGCCGATTTCAGCATCGCGAAGAGCTCGGGAATTATTTTTCGTCATCCCTTGCATATTATAGTTCATCACGAAGTTCTAGTAACTTGGTGATAGTGACTAGAGAACTTTTGTCAATTACTATCTTATCTGGAAGATTAACTCCCACTTGATTCAAGCAATTGTAGTACCCAGACAATCTGAGCACATGCTCACTGGTTGAGCTATTCTCCTCCATCTTGTAGGCAAAGTACTGTCAGAGGTCTCATACCTCTTGACATGGGCATGAGTATGAAATACCAATTTCAACTCTTGGAACATCTTATATGCTCTGTGGCGTTCAAAACATTTTTGAAGTCCTGGTTCTAAACCGTAAAGCAGGGTGCACTAAACTATCAAGTAGTCATCATACCGAGCTCTGCCAAACGTTCATAACGTCTGCATCTGCTCTTGCAATAGGTCCTTCACCTAGCGGTGCATCAAGGTCATAATTCTTCTGTGCAGCAATGAGGATAATCCTAAGATCACGGAGCTAGTCCGCATCATTGCTACTAACATCTTTCAACATAGTTTTCTCTAGGAACATATCATAAATAAAATAGGGAAGCAATATGCGATTAATTGATCTACAACATAGATATGCAAATACTATCAGGACTAAGTTCATGATAAATTAAAGTTCAATTAATCATATTACTTAAGAACTCCCACTTAGATAGACATACCTCTAATCATCTAAGTGATCACGTGATCCATATCAACTAAACCATGTCCGATCATCACGTGAGATGGAGTAGTTTTCAATGGTGAACATCACTATGTTGATCATATCTACTATATGATTCACGCTCGACCTTTCAGTGTCCAGTGTTCCGAGGCCATATCTGCATATGCTAGGCTCGTCATGTTTAACCCGAGTATTCTGCGTGTGCAAAACTGGATTGCACCCATTGTATGTGAACGTAGAGCTTATCACACCCGATCATCACGTGGTGTCTCGGCACGACGAACTGTAGCAACGGTGCATACTCAGGGAGAACACTTATACCTTGAAATTTAGTGAGAGATCATCTTATAATGCTACCGTCGAACTAAGCAAAATAAGATGCATAAAGGATAAACATCACATGCAATCAATATAAGTGATATGATATGGCCATCATCATCTTGTGCATTCCATCTCCAAAGCACCATCAGGATCACCATCGTTACCGGCATGACACCATGATGTCCATCATGTTGATCTTAATCAACATGTCGTCACATGGTCGTCTCGCCAACTATTGCTTTTGCAACTATTGCTATCGCATAGCGATAAAGTAAAGCAATTATATGGCGCTTGCATCTTATGCAACAAAGAGACAACCATGAGGCTCATGCCAGTTGCCGATAACTTTAACAAAACATGATCATATCACATAACAATTTATATCTCATCATGTCTTGACCATATCACATCACAACACGCCCTGCAAAAACAAGTTAGACGTCCGCTACTTTGTTGTTGCAAGTTTTACGTGGCTGCTATGGGCTGAGCAAGAACTGTTCTTACCTACGCATCAAAAACCACAACGCGATATAGTGATTGCTTTTTGATCTTCAGAAAGAACCCTATTCATTGAATCTGATTCAACTAAATTTGGAGAAACAGACACCCACTAGCCACCTGTGTGCGAAGCACGTCGGTAGAACCAGTCTCGCGTAAGCGTACGCGTAATGTCGGTCTGAGCCGCTTCATCCAACAATACCGATGAATCAAGAATCAACTAGTGACGGCAAGCAATATGTATATACCCACGCCCACAACTCCTTTGTGTTCTACTCGTGCATATAACATCTACGCATAGACCTGGCTCTGATACCACTGTTGGGTAACACGGTAATTTCAAAAAAATTCCTACGCACACGCAAGATCATGGTAATGCATAGAAACGAGAGGGGAGAGTGTCGTCCACATACCCTCATAGAAAGTAAGCGGAAGCATTATGACAACGCGGTTGATGTAGTCGTACGTCTTCACAATTGACCGATCCTAGTAACGAACGTACGACACCTTTGGATCTGCACACGTTCAGCTCAGTGACGTCCTATGAACTCACGATCCAGTAGAGCTTAGAGCGAAAGTTCCGTCAGCACGGCGGCGTGATGACGGTGTTGATGAAGCTACCGACGCAGGGCTTCGCCTAAGCACCGCTACGATATGACCGAGGTGGATTATGGTGGAGGGGGGGCACCGCACACGCCTAAAAGATCAATGATCAACTTGTGTGTCTATGGGGTGCCCCCTGGCCACGTATATAAAAATTGGAGGGAGGAGGAGGCCGGTCCTCATAGGGCGTGCCCAAAGTGTGGAGTCCTACTAGGACTCCCTGGTCCTAGTAGGATTCCACCTCCCACATGGAATAGGAAAAAGGGAAGGGAGAAGGAGAAGGAATGAAGGGGGCGCCCCCTTTCCCTAGTCCAATTCAGGCCAGTCCATGGGGAAGGGGCGCGGCCACCCTTGAGGCCTTTCTCTCCTTTCTCGTATGGCCCATTAAGGCCCAATACGAATTCTCGTAACTCTTCGGTACTCCGAAAAATACCCGAATCACTCAGAACCTTTTCGATGTTCGAATATAGTCTTCCAATATATCGATCTTTTACGTCTCGACCATTTCAAGACTCCTCGTCATGTCCTCAAACTCATCCGGGACTCCGAACAAACTTCGGTCATCAAATCACATAACTCATAATACAAATCGTCATAGAACGTTAAGCATGCGGACCCTACGGGTTCGAGAACTATGTAGACATGACCAAGACTCATCTGTCGTGGTTCTAAGTATGACAGTAGAATGGGGGGTAGGAATGTAGAGGCAAGATCCTAGCTGTGTAGTAGTTGTACACACGAGTTTTACGAGTTCAGGCCCTTCTTAGAGGAAGTAACAGCCCTACGTCTCGGAGCCTTGAGGCGTTCGACTGGATTATGCGCGTGTGTGTTACAGGGGGTGCGAACCCTTGTCCCGGAGGAGGGGGTGGCTTATATAGAGTGCGCCAGGACCCCAGCCAGCCCACGTTACAAAGGGTTCAATGTACATTAAGGCAGGGCGTTACTGGTAACGCTAGTAATAAAGAGATATAAATGATCTTTAAGGTTACAGAGTGAATGACCGACCGTTGCCATACTGAGTGACGTTAGGCCTTCTACACTCCAAGTGGTTTCTTGTATCGTCAAGTGTATTCAAGACTGTCGAGTGGAACGTAGCTTTATGGTCGAGTGGATGATGATTTTCTTCGACTGCTTCTGGTTCTTTTAGAGGTGTCCTTGTTGGGGAACGTAGCAGAAATTCAAAATTTTCTACGCATCACCAAAATCAATCTATGGAGTAATCTAGCAATGAGGGAAGGAGAGTGCATCTACATACCCTTGTAGATCGCTAAGCGGAAGCGTTCAAGTGAACGGGGTTGATGGAGTCGTACTCGTCGTGATCCAAATCACCGATGATCCTAGTGCCGAACGGACGGCACCTCCGCGTTCAGCACATGTACAGCCCGGTGACGTCTCCTATGCCTTGATCCAGCAAGGGGAGAAGGAGAGGTTGGGGAAGACTCCATCCAGCAGCAGCACGACGGCGTGGTGGTGGTGGAGGAGCGTGGTACTCCAGCAGGGCTTTGCCAAGCACTACGAGAGATGAGAAGGAAGAGAGGTAGGGCTGCGCCAAAGAGGAAGAGGATCTCGTGTGTCTTGGGCAGCCCAAACCTCAAGTATATATAGGGGGAGGGGAGGGGCTGCGCCCCCACCTAGGGTTCCCTCCCTAGGGGTGGCGGCAGCCACCAGATCCCATCTGGGTGGCGGCCAGGTGGAGGGGAGAGGGAGGCGCACCAGGCATGGGCCCTAAGGCCCATCTGCCCTTAGGGTTTGCCCCCCTCCTCCCTTAGGAGCCTTGGGCCCTTGTGGGGGGGTGCACCAGCCCACCTGGGGCTGGTCCCCTTCCACACTTGGCCCATGCAGCCCTCCGGGGCTTGTGGCCCCACTTGGTGGACCCCCGGGACCCCCCCGGTGGTCCCGGTACGTTACCGATAAAACCCGAAACTTTTCCGGTGACCAAAACAGGACTTCCCATATATAAATCTTTACCTCCGGACCATTCCGGAACTCCTCGTGACGTCCGAGATCTCATCCAGGACTCCGAACAACATTTGGTAACCACATACAAACTTCCTTTATAACCCTAGCGTCATTGAACCTTAAGTGTGTAGACCCTACGGGTTTGGGAACCATGCAGACATGACCGAGACGTTCTCCGGTCAATAACCAACAGCGGGATCTGGATACCCATGTTGGTTCCCACATGTTCCACGATGATCTCATTGGATGAACCACGATGTCGAGGATTCGATCAATCCCGTATACAATTCCCTTTGTCTAGCGGTATTGTACTTGCCCGAGATTCGATCGTCGGTATCCCGATACCTTGTTCAATCTCGTTACCGGCAAGTCTCTTTACTCGTTCCGTAACACATCATCCCGTGATCAACTCCTTGGTCACATTGTGCACATTATGATGATGTCCTACCGAGTGGGCCCAGAGATACCTCTCCGTTTACACAGAGTGACAAATCCCAGTCTCGATTCGTGCCAACCCAACAGACACTTTCGGAGATACCTGTAGTGTACCTTTATAGCCACCCAGTTATGTTGTGACGTTTGGCACACCCAAAGTATTCCTACGGTATCCGGGAGTTGCACAATCTCATGGTCTAAGGAAATGATACTTGACATTTAGAAAAGCTTTAGCATACGAACTACACGATCTTTGTGCTAGGCTTAGGATTGGGTCTTGTCCATCACATCATTCTCCTAATGATGTGATCCCGTTATCAACAACATCCAATGTCCATGGTTAGGAAACCGTAACCATCTATTGATCAACGAGCTAGTCAACTAGAGGCTTACTAGGGACATGGTGTTGTCTATGTATCCACACATGTATCTGAGTTTCCTATCAATACAATTCTAGCATGGATAATAAACGATTATCATGAACAAGGAAATATAATAATAACCAATTTATTATTGCCTCTACGGCATATTTCCAACAGTCTCCCACTTGCACTAGAGTCAATAATCCAGTTCACATCGATATGTGATTAACACTCAAGGTCACATCCCCATGTGACTAACACCCAAAGAGTTCTGGGTTTGATCATGTTATGCTTGTGAGAGAGGTTTCAGTCAACGGGTCTGCAACATTCAGATTCGTATGTACTTCACAAATTTCTATGTCATCTTGTAGATGCAACTACTACGCTACATTTGGAGCCATTTCAAATAACTGTTCTACTTGGAGCTATTCCATTATATGTATTCGGTATCTCTACTCAGAGCTATCCGGATAGGTGTTAAGCTTGCATCGACGTAACTCTTTACATCGAACTCTTTATCACCTCCATAACCGAGAAACATATCCTTATTCCTCTAAGGATAATTTAGACCGCTATCTGGTGATCTACTCCTAGATTACCTTTGTACCCTCTTGCCAGATATGTGGCAAGGCACACATCAGGTGCTGTACTCAGCATGGCATACTGTATAGAGCCTATGAAAAAAGCATAGGGGACGACCTTCGTCCTTCCTCTTTCTTCTGCTGTGGTCGAGCTTTAAGTCTTAACTTCATACCTTACAACTCAGGCAAGAACTCCTTCTTTGACTGATCCATCTTGAACACCTTCAAGATCATGTCAAGGTATGTGCTCATTTGAAAGTACCATTAAGCGTTTTGATCTATCCTTATAGATCTTGATGCTCAATGTTCAAGTAGCTTAATCCAGGCTTTCCATTGAAAAACACTTTCCAAATAACCCTATATGCTTTCCAGAAATTCTACGTCATTTCTGATCAACAATATGTCAACAACATATATTCATCAGAAATTCTATAATGCTCCCACTCACTTCTTTGGAAATACAAGTTTCTCATAAACTTTGTATACACCCAAAATCTTTGATCATCTCATCAAAGCATACATTCCAACTCCGAGATGCTTACTCCAGTCCTTAGAAGGATTGCTGGAGCTTTGCATACTTATTAGCATCTTTCAGGATTGACAAAACCTTTCGGTTGTATCACATACAACCTTTCCTCAAGAAAATCATCGAGGAAACAATGTTTTGACATCCTATCTGCAAGATTTCATAAATAATGCTAATATAATTCCAACAGACTCTTAGCATCGCTACGAGTGAGAAAGTCTCATCGTAGTCAACTCCTTGAACTTGTCGGAAAATATCTTAACGACAAGTCAAGCTTTCTTAATGATGATACTTACCATCATTGTCCGTCTTCCTTTTAAAATCCATATGTACCTAACAGCCTTACGACCATCAAGTAATTCTTCCAAAGTCTACACTTTGTTTTCATATATGGATCCTCTCTCGGATTATATGGCCTCGAGCCATTTTGGAATCCAGGCCCACCATCGCTTCTCCATAGCTCGTAGGTTCATTGTTGTCTAGCAACATGACTTCCAAGACAGGGTTACGTACCACTCTGAAGTAGTACGCATCCTTGTCGTCCTACGAGGTTTGGGAGTGACTTGATCTGAAGTTTCATGATTACTATCATAAGCTTCCACTTCAATTGGTGTAGGTGCCACAGGAACAACTTCCTGTGCCCTGCCACACACTAGTTGAAGAGACGGTTCAATAACCTCATCAAGTCTCCACCATCCTCCCACTCAATTCTTTCGAGAGAAACTTTTCCTCGAGAAAGGACCCGATTCTAGAAACAATCCCTTATTGCTTTCGGATCTGAGACGGGAGGTATACCCAACTGTTTTGGGTGTCCTATGAAGATGCATTTATCCGCTTTGGGTTCGAGCTTATCAGCCTGAAACTTTTTCACATAAGCGTCGCAGCCCAAACTTTTAAGAAATGACAGCTTAGGTTTCTCTAAACCATAGTTCATACGGTGTCATCTCATCGGAATTACGTGGTGCCCTATTTAAAGTGAATGTGGTTGTCTCTAATGCCTAACCCATAAACTATCGTGGTAATTCGATAAGAGACATCATGGTATGCATCATATCCAATAGGGTGTAGTTATGATGTTCGGACACACCATCACACTATGGTGTTCCAGGCTGTATTAGTTGTGAAACAATTTCCACAATGTCTTAATTCTGTGCCAAACTCGTAATTCAGATATTCATCTCTATGATCATATCATAGACATTTTATCCTCTTGTCACGACGATCTCTCACCTTCACCCTGAAATTACTTGAACCTTTCAATAATTCAGACTCGTGATTCATCAAGTAAATATACTCAACATCTACTCAAATGATGTGTGAAGTAAGAACATAATGATATCCACTACACGCCTCAGCACTCATTGGACTGCACACATCAAAATATATTACTTCCAACAAGTTGCTTTCTAGTTCCATTTTACTGAAAACGAGGCTTTCAGTCATCTTGCCCATGTGGTATGATTTGCATGTCTCAAGTGATTCAAAATCAAGTGAGTCCAAACGGTCCATTTGCATGGAGTTTCTTCATGCATATACACCAATAGACATGGTTCGCATGTCTCAAACTTTTCAAAAACGAGTGAGCCCAAAGATCCATCAACATGGAGCTTCTTCATGCGTTTTATATCGATATGACTTACATGGCAGTGCCACAAGTAGGTGGTACTATCATTACTATCTTATATCTTTTGGCATGAACATGTGTATCACTACGATCGGGATGGTATTATTCAAATAAATAGAGTAACCATTATTCTCCTTAAATGAATAACCGTATCGCGATAGACATAATCCAATCATGTCTATGCTCAACGCAAACACCAAATAACAATTATTTAGGTTTTAATACCAATCCCGATGGTAGAGGGAGCGTACGATATTTGATCAACCTTGGAAATACTTCCAACACATATCGTCATCTCACCTTTTAGCTAGTCTCCGTTTATTCCGTAGCCTTTTGTTTCAAGTTACTAACACTTAGCAACCGAACCGGTATCTAATACCCTGGTGCTACTAGGAGTACTAGTAAAGTACACATTATAATGCATATCCAATATACTTCTGTCGACCTTGCCAGCCTTCTCATCTACCAAGTATCTAGGGTGGTTCTGCTTCAGTGACTGTTCCCCTTATTACAGAAGCACTTAGTCTCGGGATTGGGTTCAACTTTGGGTTTCTTCACTAGAACAGCAACTGATTTGTTGTTCCATGAAGTATCCCTTTCTTGCCCTTGCCATTCTTGAAACTAGTGGTTTTACTAACCATCAACGATTGATGCTCCCTTTTGATTTCTACTTTTCGCGGTGTCAAACATCGCGAATATCTCAAGGATCATCATATATGTCCCTGATATATTATAGTTCATCACGAAGCTCTAGCAGCTTGGTGGTAATGACTTCGGAGAAATATCACTATCTCATCTGGAAGATAACCTCCCACTCGATTCAAATGATTGTTGTACTCAGACAATCTGAGCACAAGCTCAACAATTGAGCTTTTTTCCCTTAGTTTGCAGGCTAAGAAAATCATCGGAGGTCTTATACCTCTTGACGTGGGCACGAGCCTGAAATCCCAATTTCAGCCCTCGAAACATCTCATATGTTTCGCGACGTTTCAAAACGTCTTCGGTACCTCAACTATAAACCGTTTAACTGAACTATCACGTAGTTATCAAAATGTGTATGTCAGATGTTCGCAACATCCACAGACGACATTCGAGGCTCAGCACACTGAGCGGTGCATTAAGGACATAAGCCTTCTATGAAGCAATGAGGACAATCCTCAGTTTACGGACCTAGTCCGCATAATTGCTACTATCATCCTTCAACTAAATTTTCTCTGGGAACATATCTAAACAGTAGAACTGAAGCGCGAGCTACGACATAATTTGCGAAGACCTTTTGACTATGTTCAGGATAATTAAGTTCATCTTATGAACTCCCACTCAGATAGACATCCCTCTAGTCATCTAAGTGATTACATGATCCGAGTCAACTAGGCCGTGTCCGATCATCACGTGAGACGGACTAGTCATCATCGGTGAACATCTTCATGTTGATCGTATCTACCATACGACTCATGCTCGACCTTTCGGTCTCTTGTGTTCCGAGGCCATGTCTGTACATGCTAGGCTCGTCAAGTCAACCTAAGTGTTTCGCGTGTGTAAATCTGTCTTACACCCGTTGTATGTGAACGTAAGAATCTATCACACCCGATCATCACGTGGTGCTTCGAAACTACGAACTTTCGCAACGGTGCACAGTTAGGGGAAACACTTTCTTGAAATTTTAATGAGGGATCATCTTATTTACTACTGTCGTTCTAAGCAAATAAGATGTAAAAACATGATAAACATCACATGCAATCAAATAGTGACATGATATGGCCATCATCACTTTGCTCCTTTTGATCTCCATCTTCAGGGCTCCATGATCATCATCGTCACCGGCATGACACCATGATCTCCATCATCATGATCTCCATCATCGTGTCTTCATGAAGTTGTCTCGCCAACTATTACTTCTACTACTATAGCTAACGGTTAGCAATAAAGTAAAGCAATTACATGACGTTTATGTTGACACGCAGGTCATAAATAAATTAAGACAACTCCTATGGCTCCTGCCGGTTGTCATACTCATCGACATGCAAGTCGTGATTCCTATTACAAGAACATGATCAATCTCATACATCACATATCATTCATCACATTCTTATTGGCCATATCACATCACATAGCATACCCTGCAAAAACAAGTTAGACATCCTCTAATTGTTGTTTGCATGTTTTACGTGGCTACTGTGGGTTTCTAGCAAGAACGTTTCTTACCTACGCAAAAACCACAACGTGATATGCCAATTGCTATTTACCCTTCATAAGGACCCTTTTCATCGAATCCGATCCGACTAAAGTGGGAGAGACAGACACCCGCTAGCCACCTTATGCAACTAGTGCATGTCAGTCGGTGGAACCATTCTCACGTAAGAGTACGTGTAAGGTCGGTCCGGGCCGCTTCATCCCACAATGCCGCCGAATCAAGATTGGACTAGTAAAGGTAAGCATATTGAACAAAATCAACGCCCACAACTACTTTGTGTTCTACTCGTGCATAGAAACTATGCATAGACCTAGCTCATGATGCCATTGTTGGGTAATGTAGCAGAAATTCAAAATTTTCTACGCATCACCAAGATCAATCTATGGAGTAATCTAGCAACGATGGAAGGAGAGTGCATCTACATACCCTTGTAGATCGCTAAGCGGAAGCGTTCAAGTGAACGGGGTTGATGGAGTCGTACTCGTCGTGATCCAAATCACCGATGATCCTAGTGCCGAACGGACGGCACCTCTGCGTTCAGCACACGTACAGCCCGGTGACGTCTCCTATGCCTTAATCCAGCAAGGGGAGAAGGAGAGGTTGGGGAAGACTCCATCTAGCAGCAGCACGACGGCGTGGTGGTGGTGGAGGAGCGCGGTACTCCAGCAGGGCTTCGCCAAGCACTACGAGAGACGAGGAGGAAGAGAGGTAGGGCTGCGCCAAGAGGAAGAGGATCTCGTGTGTCTTGGGCAGCCCAAACCTCAAGTATATATAGGGGGAGGGGAGGGGCTGCGCCCCCACCTAGGGTTCCCTCCCTAGGGGTGGCGGCAGCCCCCAGATCCCATCTGGGTGGTGGCCAGGTGGAGGGGAGAGGGAGGCGCACCAGGCATGGGCCCTAAGGCCCATCTGCCCTTAGGGTTTGCCCCCCCTCTCTTAGGAGCCTTGGGCCCTTGTGGGGGAGCGCACCAGCCCACCTGGGGCTGGTCCCCTTCCACACTTGGCCCATGCAGCCCTCCGGGGCTTGTGGCCCCACTTGGTGGACCCCCGGGACCCTCCCGGTGGTCCCGGTACGTTACCGATAAAACCCGAAACTTTTCCGGTGACCAAAATAGGACTTCCCATATATAAATCTTTACCTCCGGACCATTCTGGAACTCCTCGTGACGTCCGGGATCTCATCCGGGACTCCGAACAACATTCGGTAACCACATACAAACTTCCTTTATAACCCTAGCGTCATCGAACCTTAAGTGTGTAGACCCTACGGGTTCGGGAACCATGCAGACATGACCGAGACATTCTCCGGTCAATAACCAACAGCAGGATCTGGATACTCATGTTGGTTCCCACATGTTCCACGATGATCTCATCGGATGAACCACGATGTCGAGGATTCGATCAATCCCGTATACAATTCCCTTTGTCTAGCGGTATTGTACTTGCCCGAGATTCGATCGTCGGTATCCCGATACCTTGTTCAATCTCGTTACCGGCAAGTCTCTTTACTCGTTCCATAACACATCATCCCGTGATCAACTCCTTGGTCACATTGTGCACATTATGATGATGTCCTACCGAGTGCGCCCAGAGATACCTCTCCGTTTACACGGAGTGACAAATCCTAGTCTCGATTCGTGCCAACCCAACAGACACTTTCGGAGATACCTGTAGTGTACCTTTATCGCCACCCAGTTACGTTGTGACGTTTGGCACACCCAAAGTATTCCTACGGTATCCGGGAGTTGCACAATCTCATGGTCTAAGGAAATGATACTTGACATTTAGAAAAGCTTTAGCATACGAACTACACGATCTTTGTGCTAGGCTTAGGATTGAGTCTTGTCCATCACATCATTCTCCAAATGATGTGATCCCGTTATCAACGACATCCAATGTCCATGGTCAGGAAACCGTAACCATCTATTGATCAACGAGCTAGTCAACTAGAGGCTTACTAGGGACATGGTGTTGTCTATGTATCCACACATGTATCTGAGTTTCCTATCAATATAATTCTAGCATGGATAATAAACGATTATCATGAACAAGGAAATATAATAATAACCAATTTATTATTGCCTCTAGGGCATATTTCCAACAGTCCTTGGGGAGGGTTGTTGGAAATATGCCCTAGAGGCAATAACAAAATGATTATTATTATATTTCCTTGTTCATGATAATTGTCTGTTATTCATGCTATAATTGTGTTATCCGGAAATCATAATACATGTGTGAATACATAGACCATAACATGTTCCTAGTGAGCCTCTAGTTAACTAGCTCGTTGATCAACAGATAGTCATGGTTTCCTGACTATGGACATTGGGTGTCATTGATAACGGGATCACATCATTAGGAGAATGATGTGATGGACAAGACCCAATCATAAGCATAGCACAAGATCGTGTAGTTCGTTTGCTAGAGCTTTTCCAATGTCAAGTATCATTTCCTTAGGCCATGAGATCGTGTAACTCCCGGATGCCGTAGGATTGCTTTGGGTGTACCAAACGTCACAACGTAACTGGGTGACTATAAAGGTATACTACAGGTATCCCCGAAAGTATCTGTTGGGTTGACACGGATCGAGACTGGGATTTGTCACTCCGTATGACGGAGAGGTATCTCTGGGCCCACTCGCTAATGCATCATCACAATGAGCTCAATGTGACCAAGTGTTTGGTCACGGGATCATGCATTACGGTACGAGTAAAGTGACTTGCCGGTTACGAGATTGAATGAGGTATTGGGATACCGACGATCGAATCTCGGGCAAGTAACGTACCGATTGACAAAGGGAATTGAATACAGGATTGATTGAATCCTTGACATCGTGGTTCATCTGATGAGATCATCGTGGAACATGTGGGAGACAACATGGGTATCCAGATCCCGCTGTTGGTTATTGATCGGAGAGTCGTCTCGGTCATCTGTGCATGTCTCCCGAACCCGTAGGGTCTACACACTTAAGGTTCAGTGACGCTAGAGTTGTAGAGATACTAGTATGCGGTAACCCGAAAGTTGTTCGGAGTCCCGGATGAGATCCCGGACGTCATGAGGAGTTCCGGAATGGTCCGAAGGTGAAGATTTATATATAGGAAGTCCAGTTTCGGCCATCGGGAACGTTTCGGGGGTAATCGGTATTGTACTGGGACCACCGGAAGGGTCCCGGGGGTCCACCGGGTGGGGCCACCTATCCCGGAGGGCCTCATGGGCGGAAGTGGGAGGGGAACCAGCCCATGGTGGGCTGGTGCACCCCCCATGGGCCTCCCCATGCGCCTAGGGTTGGAAACCCTAGGGGTGGGGGGTGCCCCAACTGACTTGGGGGGCAAGCCCCCCCTTTGGCCGCCGCCCTCCCTTGGAGATTGGATCTCCTAGGGCTGGCGCCCCCCCTAGGGGTCCTATATATAGTGGGGGGAGGGAGGGCAGCCACACCCAAGTCCCTGGCGCCTCCCTCTCCCCTCGTAACACCTCTCTCTCTCTCGTTGGAGCTTGGCGAAGCCGTGCTGAGATCACCGCTGCTTCCACCACCACGCCGTCGTGCTGCTGGATCTCCATCAACCTCTCCTTCCCCTTGCTGGATCAGGAAGGAGGAGACGTCTTCCCAACCGTACGTGTGTTGAACGCGGAGGTGCCGTCCGTTCGGCACTTGGTCATCGGTGATTTGGATCACGACGAGTACGACTCCATCAACCCCGTTCTCTTGGACGCTTCCGCTCGCGATCTACAAGGGTATGTAGAGGCACTCCCCTTTCCCTCGTTGCTAGTTGACTCCATGGATTGATCTTGGTGATGCGTAGAAAATTTTAAAATTCTGCTACGTTCCCCTACAAGGGTATCTTGGACAGATCCATGACCCTACCCTAGGTACATAGCTTCGTCATTAGCCCTCGAATGGATCAGGGTTTGAGTGAGGAAGGATTTGAGAACACTTCCGACTCATTCTTCGTGCTATGAGTATATCTTGGTCTGGATCAATGAACTGAGGAGATAACATCAACTTCTTTTTCAGTCGCCGTGGTCCATTCTTAGTTTTTGTCGAGTGAACTTTCACGGTAGAGTTCCGAATGATATGTGGAGGATGTTTTCAGTCTGACAAGTTACTCTGCTCTCTGCGCATTCCGAGGGATTCGAATTTTGGGAAGCGCGCCAGACGGGCGAGGCCGTGGTAATCGGGGCGGATTAGGCAGGTCGCCTCGATCCCCACGCCACCTTTTTCTCCACGTATTGTGCGCGCGACTGTTGCAGGATTTGTTTAGATCGTCTGGGCCTACCAGTCAGTCACTCGGGGAATGACCTTATAAAAGGCACCGGACCAGGTCTTCGCAGAACGCGCTCCCAACTGTCATGGTTCTAAGTATGACAGTAGAATGAGGGGTAGGAATGTAGAGGCAAGATCCTAGCTATGGAGTAGTTGTACACGTGAGTTTTACGAGTTTAGGCCCTTCTCAGAGGAAGTAACAGCCCTACGTCTCGGAGCCCTGAGGCGGTCGACTGGATTATGCGCGTGTGTGTTACAGGGGGTGCGAACCCTTGTCCCGGAGGAGGGGGTGGCTTATATAGAGTGCACCAGGACCCCAGCCAGCCCATGTTACAAAGGGTTCAATGTACATTAAGGCAGGGCATTACTGGTAACGCTAGTAATAAAGAGATATAAATGATCTTTAAGGTTACAGAGTGAATGACCGACCGTTGCCATACTGAGTGACGTTAGGCCTTCTACACTCTGAGTGGTTTCTTGTATCGTCGAGTGTCTTCAAGACTGTCGAGTGGAATGTAGCTTTATGGTCGAGTGGATGATGATTTTTCTTTGACTGCTTCTGGTTCTTTTAGAGGTGTCCTTGGGGAGGGTATCTTGGACAGATCCATGACCCTACCCTAGGTACATAGCTTCGTCATTAGCCCCCGAATGGATCAGGGTTTGAGTGAGGAAGGAGTTGAGAACACTTCCGACTCATTCTTCGTGCTATGAGTATATCTTGGTCTGGATCAATGAATTGAGGAGATAACATCAACTTCTTTTTCAGTCGCCTTGGTCCATTCTTAGTTTTTGTCGAGTGAACTTTCACGGTAGAGTTCCGAATGATATGTGGAGGATGTTTTCAGTCTGACAAGTTGCTCTGCTCTATGCGGATTTCGCGGGATTTGAATTTCGGGAAGCGCGCCAGACGGGTGGGGCCGTGGTAATCGGGGTGGATTAGGCAAGTCACCTCGATCCCCGCGCCACCTTTTTTGCCACGTATTGCGCGCGTGACTGTTGCGGGATTTGTTTAGATCGTCTGGGCCTACCAGCCAGTCACTCGGGGAATGACCTTATAAAAGGCACCGGACCGGGTCTTCGCACAGCGCGCTCCCAACTGTCGTGGTTCTAAGTATGACAGTAGAATGGGGGTAGGAATGTAGAGGCAAGATCCTAGCTATGGAGTAGTTGTACACGCGAGTTTTACGAGTTCAGGCCCTTCTCAGAGGAAGTAACAGCCCTACGTCTCGGAGCCCTGAGGCGGTCGACTGGATTATGCGCGTGTGTGTTATAGGGGGTGCGAACCCTTGTCCCGGAGGAGGGGGTAGCTTATATAGAGTGCACCAGGACCCCAGCCAGCCCACGTTACAAAGGGTTCAATGTACATTAAGGCAAGGCGTTACTGGTAACGCTAGTAATAAAGAGATATAAATGATCTTTAAGGTTACAGAGTGAATGACCGACCATTGCATACTGAGTGACGTTAGGCCTTCTACACTCCGAGTGGTTTCTTGTATCATCGAGTGTCTTCAAGACTGTCGAGTGGAACGTAGCTTTATGGTCGAGTGGATGATGATTTTTCTTCGACTGCTTCTGGTTCTTTTAGAGGTGTCCTTGGGGAGGGTATCTTGGACAGATCCATGACCCTACCCTAGGTACATAGCTTCGTCATTAGCCCCCGAATGGATCAGGGTTTGAGTGAGGAAGGAGTTGAGAACACTTCCGACTCATTCTTCGTGCTATGAGTATATCTTGGTCTATATCAATGAACTGAGGAGATAACATCAACTTCTTTTTCAGTCGCCTTGGTCCATTCTTAGTTTTTGTCGAGTGAACTTTCACGGTAGAGTTCCGAATGATATGTGGAGTATGTTTTCAGTCTGACAAGTTGCTCTGCTCTCTGCGGATTTCGCGGGATTCGAATTTTGGGAAGCATGCCAGACGGACGGGGCCATGGTAATCGGGGCGGATTAGGCAGGTCGCCTCGATCCCCGCTCCACCTTTTTCACCACGTATTGCGCGCACGACTGTTGCGGGATTTGTTTAGATCGTCTGGGCCTACCAGTCAGTCACTCGGGGAATGACCTTATAAAAGGCACCGGACCGGGTCTTCGCGCAGCGCACTCCCATTTCTTCCTTCTTCCTCAGACTTCTCCACTGCGCCCGCTTCCGCTCTCGGCGTCGCAACCTCGCTCAGGCTCAATCCACCGCCATGGGGAAAGAGAAGACGGTGGTGTTGGAGCGCGTGAACAAGGCGACCGCAAAGGCAAAGGGCAAAAGGACCAGCCGGGGCGGATCGTCGTCCAGATCCGGCCTGCCGCCGGGCTGGATCCAGGGCGACTGGATCCGCTCGACGATCAGCCAGGACGACCTCGATGATCTGGTGGAGGGGGGACTGATCCCCCACAAATCGGCGCGGCTCCCGGGCAACGAGACCGAGCCGCAGCCGCGGGAGGGTGAGTGTGTTCTCCTCGCCACCCATGTCGACCGCGGGTTTTCTTTGCCTCCCCATCCTTTCTTTCATGGCTTTCTAAACTTCTTCGGGGCTCAACTCCACCACTTCACTCCAAACACCATAGTCTATCTGGCTGCTTTTGTGTCGATGTGTGAAAATTTCTTGGGTTGTCGACCGCACTGGGGTCTCTTCAAACACATCTTCACATGTCGCTCCCAGTCGGTCAAGAAGGCCAACCCGAGTGACGAGAGGACGCACGTGATCTAGATGTGCGGGGGCCTTGGTATCCAGATGAGGAACAAGAGTACCTTCCCAGCGATGATCCTTCCCGACTCGGTCCAGGGCTGGCAGTCGACTTGGTTTTACTGTAAGGACCAGCCGACCCCGGGCCAGTCGACTGGACTTCCTCCCTTTTCCCTAGCTCGAGTGGAGAAGCCCTCCTCCTTGAGGGTGGTCCTAGAAGAGAAGGCGCAGGTCAAGGTGTTGGTCGAGCGGGTCATCCAACTTGTTCGCGATGGGGTGACTGGGATGGACCTGCTGGAGGTCTTTCTCAGTCGACGCATCCAACCGCTTCAGGCCCGTGACCATCCGATGTGGATGTACTCGGGACTCGAGGACTCCACTCAGATCCACCCGGAGGACGTTAGTGAAGACACCTTGGAGAAGTGGCTGAGGGGAATCACTAGCAACAAAGACAATCCCCGGGGGTCTAGGAGGGTGATTCCATTCGACCACTCGTGCCAGCCGGAACAGGTATGATTCTTCTTTGCCAAGTATCTTCCCGATTCACTGTGTGACACCTTGTTGATGGTCGACTGTATTTCTTTTGCTCGTTGTCTTTTCAGGCTCTCATTGATATGTACTCGATGCCCAATGGAGTGCAGGGGCAAGACGTCATGGAAGGAGCGAGCAGGGGCGAGAGCGGCGAGTGGCACTCGGATGCCGAGGAGGACGAGGAGAGTGATGACTCAACTGATGACGAAGAGGTCGACTCGCCTCCTCGCAGAGAGAGGAGATCCAAGCACACTCACGACCCAGAGAGCACCTTGGACCTAGCGACCGCGCCGACTGAGCAATCTTCGAAGCGCCCCCGGACGTCTTCCCCAGCGCCGATTGAGAAGGCCCTGAAGCAGCTCAAGGTCGTGCCGCCTCCAGCGCCAAAAGCACCGAAGGCCACCTCCTCCAAATTGCCAAAAGCTTTACCCAGGATCAAAGTGACCGTCCCCACCATCTCCGGGTAATCATCTGACCTGTTCTTTTTGTCGACTCGAGCAACAGAACGTGACCGACTGAGTGCGGACGTTTGCAGTGCTGCTACATCAGGAACCTCTTCCAACCAGTACCGAGACGAGGAGATGGAAGACGCGGTTACCTCCAACCCAGGTAAAAACTCTTATGATCTTGTTCTTGATTACTTGGTCGATTGAATTCGAGTGGTTTATTTGGGGTCGACTGATCTTCCCTGCGGCTCCACCCAACGTCATCGATCTCCTAGACGACAATGAAGATGTGGCTCCTAAGCCGAGAAAGAGCAAAAAGGTAGCAGCTGGCAAGGCATCTCAGCAGGGACCAATGACAACACCAACCGTCCATCAATCTGAAGACGCGGGCGGGGCCTCTGTAACTTTCGCTGTACCCTTGTCGAGTGAGCGCCCTGCACCGTCGACTGTACCGGTGATTCCATCCATCGTCCCATCTCACGCCCCGGAGGTCCAAGCTGCTACACCTGGGTCGTTTGCCCTCTTCTTCACCAGCTACCCTATCCCGGAAAACCAGTCGGATGCGGTTGCGGAAGCCATCCGTCAGGCTAACGTGATGATGGAGCGGATGAAGACGGTGCACGAGAATAGCTAGGCTGCTTACGACGCCAGCGCTGCTCTCTGGGCCAATGTCTAGGTACGTAAACTTTCGACTGACCTTGTTCTGTCAGGATATGCTATCTGAAATATTTTCTTCCATACAATCTCCTGTTGTTTGTGTCGAAACTGTACATCCACTGGGTGTTTTGTTGTCTTTGGTATTTGCACTCTTCCACTCGGTCTGGGCGAGTGGGATATGAACCAGTGGGGGCACGATGAGTGCACCCACTGGGTGTAGTCCCTGAGAGCGCAGTCGACTGCTGGCAGTCGACTGGGGTCTGAGTTCTCTTTCCTTTCTTTTCTTCCACTCAACCCGGGCGGACCGGTCGAATGGGATCTGAACCAGTGGGGGCACATCAAGTGCACCCACTAGGTGTAGTCCCCGAGACCGCGGTCGACTGCTGGCAGTCGGCCGGGGTCTGAATAGTTTTTTTATACTCGACCCGGGCGGACCGGTCGAGTGGGGTCTTGATCAGCGGGGGCACGCCAAGTGCACCCACTGGGTGTAGTCCCCGAGACCGCAGTCGACTGCGTGCAGTCGGCTGGGGTCTAAGTGAACTCTTTAGGTTTTATTCACTCGGAAGTAAATAATTTTTGATCTTGTCGATTGACACGTCTTTTGCCTCCTGCAGAAATCTTGTACTCTCATTTCCAAGTTTGCTGAACTTGAAGAGAAGCAGAGGCAACTCAACCTCGACTTGGAGCTGGCCCAACAGAATCTGAAGAAAGCTCAAGATGAAGCTACTGGTACGGAAGGTACCTGCATGTCGACTGTCTTTTAATATATTTCTTCGATCTCTTGTTTGATTCGATTGCTTCTTTTGCAGAGAAAATGAAGTTGGGTTTGGAGAAGAAGGACTCGGACCTCGCCGCTGCGCAGAAGGAAGCCCAAGATAAAACTGCCCTTGCAGACCAGAAGCTGGCTTCAGTCGGAGCGCTGGAAGGAGAGGCGAACAAACTGAAGTCCTGCCTCAATGAGTCCAACCGAGAAGTGAGTCGTCTGAAGAAGGATAAAATTGTCCTGAATGAAAAGCTGGAGTCTGCGGTCCACAAGAGGAATGACACGGAAGCTTATCTGAGAACTCTTGCCAAGAAGCTCTATCTGATGCTGGAAGGTACTCCTTTCAAACCGACTGTGTTGATGCTTGCAAATGAATCCTGTCCAGTCGACTCACTAATTTTTTTGACTGCAGAATTCTGCCAAGACTTTGACAAGGAAACTGGAAAGGTCGAGACAGGTCTGGACCCTATCGCTTCTCCAGTTTGCCATGAAACTACAATGAACTTGCTCCGACTGGAGTCTCGTGTCGCCAGCGTCACAAGCTACCTCGCGCGTCTGAAGGAGGCAGTCTCACAAGTCGACTCATTGCTCTGGCCAAGGGCGACGCTTCAAAATGACCTGGAATCCCTGATGGCTCGACTCAACGAGATCCCTGACCGAGTGCAAGAATGGAAGAAGTCCTCCGCCCGGTGTGGTGCTAACGTGGCGCTGTCCTTGGTGCGAGTCCACTGCAAGGAAGCTCGTGAAGACAAGCTGGCGGCGATCAAGGTCGCTAACACAAAAAAGCATGACTTCCAGTCCTTCATGGAGAGTTTCATCGCTGCTGCCACTCGGATCGCGGATGGGATCGACTTGGACGAATTCGTCGAGCCTGCCAGCCCTCCTCCTGCCGAGTGAACAAACTTATGAGACTTGAATCTGCCTTAAATTTGCCTGAGAATGCCGAGTGATTGCTGTAACCGTTAAACTCCTTCGGGCTTGATGCTCGAATACTTTGATTTGATGCTTGGAACTTTAGGATTTATCCGAATTTGGTTTATTTCCAAATATGCTTGCGTTTTGCCTTCAAGTGGACTTTGTTCTTTACTCGGAATAATCTTTGTACTTGAGACGTAGCTCTGAGGTGGTGAGGACGGAGTACGCATTGCAGTCGACCTGCACCTCGTCGTCCTTGCGGATAGGGATGGAGTGCACATTGTACTTGTGGCGTAGCTCCAAAGGAGAGGGTTGCAGTCGACCTGCACCTCGTCGTCCTTGCGGATAGGGACGGAGCGCACATTGTACTCATGGCATAGATCCAAAGGAGAAGGTTGTAGTCGACCTGCACCTCGTTGTCCTTGCGGATAGGGATGGAGCACATGTTGTACTTGTGGCATAGCTCCGAAGGAGAAGGTTGCAGTCGACCGGCACCTTGTCGTCCTTGCGGATAGGGATGGAGCGCACGTCGTACTTGTGGCATAGCTCCGAAGGAGAAGGTTGCAGTCGACCTGCACCTCGTCGTCCTTGCGGATAGGGACGTGTTTCAAACTTAGGCGATTAATAGACTGCAGCTAAGCCCCCGAGTGGGAGGGTTGCTCTCCACTCGGCAGGATTTTTTAAACTTAGGCGAGTACTGGACTGCAGCTAAGCCTCAGAGTGGGAGGGTTGCTCTCCACTCGGTAAGATTTTACAAACTTAGGCGAGTACTGGACTGCAGTTAAGCCTCCGAGTGGGAGAACTTAGGCGAGTACTGGACTGCAGCTAAGCCCCCAAGTGGGAGGATTGCTCTCCACTCGGTAGGATTTTACAAACTTAGGCGAGTACTAGACTGCAGCTAAGCCTCCGAGTGGGAGAACTTAGGCGAGTACTGGACTGCAGTTAAGCCCCCGAGTGGGAGGATTGCTCTCCACTCGGTAGGATTTTACAAACTTAGGCGAGTACTGGACTGTAGCTGAGCCTCCGAGTGGGAGAACTTAGGTGAGTACTGGACTGCAGCTAAGCCCCCGAGTGGGAGGATTGCTCTCCACTCAGTAGGATTTTACAAACTTAGGCGAGTACTGGACTGCAGCCAAGCCTCTGAGTGGGAGAACTTAGGCGAGTACTGGACTGCAGTTAAGCCCCCGAGTGGGAGGATTGCTCTCCACTCGGTAGGATTTTACAAACTTAGGCGAGTACTGGACTGCAGCTGAGCCTCCGAGTGGGAGAACTTAGGCGAGTACTGGACTGCAGCTAAGCCCCCGAGTGGGAGGGTTTCTCTCCACTCGGTAGGATTTTACAAACTTAGGCGAGTACTAGACTGCAGCTAAGCCCTCGAGTGGGAGGGTTGCTCTCCACTCGGTAGGATTTTACAAACTTAGGCGAGTATTGGACTGCAACTAAGCACCCGGGGGGGGTTGCTCTCCACTCGGTAGGATTTTTTCAAACTTAGGTGAAACAGATTTGCGGCTAAGCCTCCCGAGTGAGAGGCTTGCCCATCACTTGGTAGGATTTTCTTTCAAACTTAGGTGAAACAGATTCGCGGCTAAGCCCACCCACTAGGGGATTTTAGAGGTAAATAAAAGCAACAACAATCGTGCGAGAATACTGAAAAGCTCTTGTCTTTGACGAACAAATTACAAAGGTACTTCTTATTACATTTTATTCGAATGAGTGCTTAAGTATAAAAGGGGCGAAGCAGCTCCGCGTTCCAGGCTCGTGGCTCGTCCCTCTGATGCTCAACACTGTAAAGATGGTATGCTCCATTGTGGAGAACTTTGGTGACGATGAAGGGGCCTTCCCAAGCCGGGGCGAGCTTGTGTGGTTTCTATTGATCCACTCGAAGAACCAGGTCTCCTTCTTGAAAGGTTCGACCCCTCATGTTTCTGGCATGGAATCGACGCAAGTCTTGCTGATAAATGGTCGACCGGATCAAGGCCATCTCTCTTTCCTCCTCTAAGAGGTCGACTGAATCTTGCCGGGCCTGCTCTGCTTCCTCTTCGGAGAAGAGCTCGACTCGGGGTGCGTTGTGGAGCAGGTCACTTGGCAAAACAACTTCAGCTCCATAGACCAAAAAGAAAGGAGTTCGTCCAGTTGATCGATTGGGAGTTGACCTCAAACCCCAAAGAACTGACGGAAGTTCATCAACCCAATCACCTGCTGCATGTTTGAGATCACGCATCAGTCGGGGTTTCAGTCCTTTGAGAATTAGGCCGTTCGCTCTCTCTGCTTGTCCGTTCGACTGCGGGTGAGCGACTGAAGCATAGTCGACTCGTGTGCCTTGAGAAGCGCAGAAAGCTCTAAACTCATCAGAATCGAAGTTCGACCCATTGTCCGTGATGATGTTGTGTGGAACTCCATATCTGAATGTCAATTCTCTGATAAAACTGACAGCGGTGCTGGCTTCAAGACTCTTGATAGGTTTAGCTTCGATCCATTTGGTAAACTTGTCGACTGCTACGAGCACATGAGTGAAGCCGCTCCTA
This sequence comes from Triticum urartu, assembly GCF_056163025.1. Taxonomy (NCBI): domain Eukaryota; kingdom Viridiplantae; phylum Streptophyta; class Magnoliopsida; order Poales; family Poaceae; genus Triticum; species Triticum urartu. The sequence continues at coordinate 313,055,363 of NC_141877.1, forward strand.
CCAGTTCTCAGTGGTCCCACCATATCCAATCCCCAAACAGCAAAGGGCCAGACGAGGGGAATGGTCTTCAGGGCGGACGCTGGCTTGTGAGACATGTCGGAGTAAAACTGGCAGCCTTCACATCTGTCGACTATATCTTTCGCCATTTCATTTGCTCATGGCCAATAGAATCTGGCTCGGTATGCTTTAGCCACGATGGCTCGAGAGGACGCATGGTGACCACAGGTCCCCGAGTGGATGTTGTTGAGGATCATTCGACCTTCTTCTGGCGTTATGCATTTCTGACCGACTCCAGTCACACTTTCCCTGAACAGTTGTCCTCTTATCACAGTAAAGGCCTTGGATCGACGGACGATCTGTCGAGCCTCTTCTTCGTCCTCTGGGAGTTCCTTCCTAAGGATGTACGCAATGTACGGCACTGTCCAGTCGGGAGTAATGACTAGAACCTCCAGGACCAGGTCGACCACGGCTGGGACCTCGACTTCAGTCGGATCTGTGGTGCTCTTAGGCTCCGGGGGCTCTTCAGTAAAAGGATCTTCCTGAACTATCGGTATGTGAATATGTTCCAAAAACACATTGCTGGGAATGGCTTCTCTCTTGGAACCTATCTTTGCCAAGTCATCGGCTGCCTGATTTTTCAGTCGGGGAATGTGATGGAGCTCTAACCCCTCAAACTTCTTTTCCAACTTCCTCACCGCGTTGCAATAACCAGTCATGGCTGGGCCTCTGACGTCCCACTCCTTCATCACTTGATTGAGTACCAAATCTGAGTCACCATAGACCATGAGGCGACGAACGCCGAGTGAGATGGCCATACGCAACCCATACAGGAGTGCTTCATATTCTGCTTCATTATTGGAGGAATCAAAGTGAATCTGGAGGACATATCTGAGCTTGTCTCCTCGGGGGGATACCAGAACCACCCGATCACCAGACCCATTCAGCATCTTGGAACCATCAAAGAACATGGTCCAGTGCTCTGAGTGGACTTGAGTCGGCAATTGTTGTTTGATCCACTCGGCGAGGAAATCTGCTATTGCTTGGGACTTAATAGCTTTCTTTGCCTCAAACTTGATATCTAAGGGAAGGAGTTCAATCGCCCACTTTGCCACTCGACCAATTGCATCTCTATTGTGCAGAATCTCTGACAATGGAGCGTCGCTGACGACTGTAACAGAGTGATCATAGAAATAGTGTGCAACCTTCTTCGTGGTCATGTAAATCCCATAAACAAGCTTCTGATAGTGCGGATATCTTTGCTTTGATGGGGTCAGGACTTCAGAAATATAATAAACCGGGCTCTGAACTTTATAAGCTTTTCCCTCTTCTTCCCGCTCGACCGTAAGTACTGTACTGACGACTTGTCCAGTGGCTGCTATATAAAGAAGTAAAGGCTCTTTGCTGATTGGGGCAGCAAGCACCGGCTGGGTGGAGAGCAGGGCTTTCAGCTCTGCAAATGCTGCATCAGCTTCAGGAGTCCACTCGAACTTATCTGATTTCTTCATCAGTCGGTAAAGAGGCAGTGCCTTTTCATCAAGGCGAGAAATGAATCGACTTAGGGCGGCCAAGCAACCAGTAAGCTTCTGGACATCATGCACATGCACAGGGCATTTCATCTGGAGTATAGCACCCACTTTCTCTGGGTTAGCATCGATCCCTCGTTCGGAAACGAGAAAACCGAGTAATTTTCTGCCTGGAACTCCGAACGTGCACTTTGATGGATTAAGCTTGATATCATACCTTCTGAGGTTGGCAAAGGTTTCAACAAGGTCAGTCAGTAGGTCGGAACCTTTACGTGACTTGACCACAATGTCATCCATGTATGCTTCCACATTCCGACTAATCTGAGTGAGCATGCACTTCTGAATCATCTGCATGAATGTGGCTCCAGCGTTCTTCAAACCGAATGGCATAGTGACATAACAGAAGCACCCAAATGGGGTGATGAAAGCTGTTTTTATCTCGTCGGGTCCGTACAGACGGATCTGGTGGTACCCGGAGTAGGCGTCCAAAAAGGACAAACGCTCGCACCCCGCAGTCGAGTCGACTATCTGGTCGATGCGAGGGAGAAGAAAGTGATCTTTCGGGCAGGCCCGATTGATATGTTTGAAGTCGATGCACATGCGAAGTGAGTCGTCCTCCTTTGGGACCATCACAACATTGGCTAACCACTCGGAGTGGTAAATCTCACGGATAAACTCAGCTGCCAAAAGCCGAGCCACCTCTTCACCGATTGCCTTCCTCTTCTGTACAGCGGACTGTCGAAGATGTTCTTTGACTAGTTTCACTTTTGGGTCAACTCACAAACGGTGCTCAGCCAGTCCCCTGGGAACACCTGGCATGTCTGAAGGTTTCCATGCAAAGATGTCCCAGTTCTCACGGAGGAACTGGGTGAGCGCTTCTTCCTATTTGGAGTCGAGCGTCGTTGAGATGTGAGTCGAAGCAGCATTGGGATCCGTCGGGTGAATGTGAATCGACTTTGTTTCGCCAGACGACTGGAATGCTGAATCCGTGGTGGGCTTCTTGGCTCGCAACAAATCACTCGGATCTGCATTTTTTTTGATATTCTTGCAATTCTACTACGGCCATCTGTGCATCGGCGATCTTTGAGCCGTTTTGGAAGCACTCTTCCGCCTTCTTCCGACTGCCAGTGATAGTGATCACCCCTTTGGGACCAAGCATCTTCAATTTGAGGTAAATGTAACATGGTCGAGCCATAAAGCGTGCATAAGCCGGCCTGCCCAGAATGGCATGATAGGCACTCTGGAAATCCACAACCTCAAATGTCAACTTTTCCCTGCGGTAATTCTTGGAATCACCGAAAACCACATCAAGAGCAATCTGGCCGAGTGATGCAACCTTCTTGCCGGGAATGACCCCATGGAAACTCATATTACTTTCATTGAGTCTGGACATCGGAATGCCCATTCCTTTCAACATCTCTGCATATAGTATATTCAGGCCACTGCCACCATCCATCAGGACTTTAGTCAGTCGGGTGCCTTCGACTACTGGGTCGACCACCAACGCTTGCCTCCAGGGGGTGGCTATGTGCGCTGGGTGATTGGACTGGTCGAATGTAATGGCAGTCTGGGACCACTTCAAATAACTGGGTGTCACCGGAGCGACCATGTTCACTTCTCTGTTGATGACTTTCAATCGACTTTTACTCTCGACGTCACCGAAAATCATCAGAGTGGAATTCACATGGGGATAACCATCGTCATCCTCTTCCTCATCCTCAACCTTGTCAGCTTCTTTCTCCTTTTCCTTGGGTTGTTTCTCTCGGAATTGTTGGATTAGGAGTCGACACTGCAGAGTGGTATGCTTCGGGTAAATGAAATTACCCTCTTCATCCTTTTTGGTGTGGATGTGGCATGGAAAATCCAGCACATCATTTCCATCTTGATCTTTTACTTTCTTGGGGTTCCACGGTCCCTTGGGCTTCGCCTTGAACTTTCCTTGAGTCACGGCTAAGGCTTCACCAGGAGCAGCTGGCTCGGCTTTGCGCTTCTGCTTCCGACTGGAGTTTCCTCCTCCGGTTTCATGGGTGACTGTTTTGTGCTTGCCACTCCAGAGTCGGTCTTCTTCTTCACTGTTGGCATATTTGGTGGCAATTTCCATCATCCGAGTCAGGGTCATATCTCCTGTCCGACCGAATTTCATATTCAACTCCCGATACTTGACGCCTTCTTTAAAGGCACAAATTGCCTGATGATCAGACACATTCTCCACCATGTGATGCAATGTGATCCATCTCTGGATATAATCCCTCAAAGACTCATTCGGTTTCTGAACGCAACACTGTAATTCGGTCAGCCCTGCCGGCCGTTTTCAAGTACCTTCGAATGTTCTGACAAATACTCGGGCAAGATCTTCCCAAGTATAAATACTGCTTGGTGCTAACTGATTCAGCCATGCTCTAGCCGAACCCTCCAGCATCAGAGGAAGGTGTTTCATGTCCACTTCATCATTGCCGCCACCAATCTGGACAGCCACTCGGTAGTCTTCAAGCCAAGTATCAGGCTTGGACTCACCAGTGAACTTACTGACTCCAGTCGCCAACCTGAAGTTGGGGGAATCACTGCATCCCTGATGGCTCTGCTGAAGCACTCCGGAACTGAGACATGCACTCTGCTGCTGGTTGGTAGATCTCTGTCATGACCTTCTCGGTGAGCTCTGTTTCTGTCTACCAAGCCCTGAACGAGAATAGATCTCGCATCAAAGCCCGGCTCTCTGGGGTCGACTGGAATCCCTCGCCCCATACTATGAGGGCGCCTGTTGTCGATGTCAAAACCAGAGGATCTCGGGTAGGGGGTCCCGAACTGTGCTTCTAGGCCGGATGGTAAGAGGAGGCAAGGGACACGAAATTTTACCCAGGTTCGGGCCCTCTCGATGGAGGTAAAACCCTACGTCCTGCTTGATTAATATTGATGATATGGGTAGTACAAGAGTAGATCTACCACGAGATCGGGGAGGCTAAACCCTAGAAGCTAGCCTATGGTATGATTGTTGTTGTGTATGTTGTCCTACGGACTAAAACCCTCCGGTTTATATAGACACCGGAGAGGGTTAGGGTTACACAAAGTCGGTTACAATGGTAGGAGATCTACGTATCTGTATCGCCAAGCTTGCCTTCCACGCCAAGGAAAGTCCCTTCCGGACACGGGACGGAGCCTTCAATCTTGTATCTTCATAGTCCAGGAGTCCGACTGAAGGTATAGTCCAGCCATCCGGACACCCCCTAATCCAGGACTCCCTCACCTGTCATCATGTTGCCGAGGCACGTACAACCCACTCCTTGGGGGAGGTGTGGGCACTCGACGACGATCATCGCGATCGACTCGGTGGTCATACTGCCCATGGTTTCTGTACTGATCTCGTCGGTCTCCACGTCCCTCAAGCCTCGGGGGCAATCTTGGGCTGTGAGCCGACTGAACTGTGTCTGCAACCACGGACCTGCTATGGATCCTATTCCGCGACTGAGATACTGTTGTATTCTGCTCTCCTGCCGCACAGAGCAAAGCTCGGATCTGCACCAGACCTCGACCGGCTTCTGACTGGGAAGGTTGGATCGACTCCCCTATCCGGGCTGCAGCTGCGAGATTCTGGATCAGAGTTCGATATACCCGAGTCGGAGGCGAAAAGAGTTGACGTCGACAGGATTCAGGAGCACGCTGTCGAGCACGCTCGTCGAGTGCGCGCTGGAGATTCTCCAGTCGAGTGCGCTCAGCCAAGTTGGCCAGGCGCGCCTCCTCCAAGGCCTGGGCCTCAGGGGTTTCTCCCACGATAGGAGTGTGAAGTGCATCCATGTTCCGGCGGCGATGTTCTTCTCTCCGCTGCGAGGAGAGGGGTTCGGGGCGGTACTCTTCATGAATACGCGATGGATCGTCGGCCCCATCGCCTCCGTCTTCATGGGTGAAGCCAGGAGGACTGCGCGGTCCATTGACCATCAAAACTTCTGCCGCGGGGTCGCTGCTATCGCACTCCGATGCAGTCTATACGGAGCCAGTCGATAGATCGAACATGCCATAGAGGGTTTCGTCGGGCTTGATTGCCGCGACATGAGGGGTGGCTGTTGGGGAACGTAGCAGAAATTCAAAAAAATTCCTACGTGTCACCAAGATCAATCTATGGAGAGACTAGCAACGAGAGAGAGGAGTGCATCTACATACCCTTGTAGATCGCTAAGCGGAAGCGTTCAAGAGAACGGGGTTGATGGAGTCGTACTCGTGTGATCCAAATCACCGATGATCCTAGCGCCGAACGGACGGCACCTCCGCGTTCAACACACGTACGAAGCGGAGACATATCCTCCTTCTTGATCCAGCAAGGGGGGGAGGAGAAGTTGATGGAGATCCAGCAGCACGACGGCGTGGTGGTGGAAGTAGCGGGATCCCGGCAGGGCTTCGCCAAGCACAAGCGGGGAGGAAGAGGTGTCACGGGAGGGAGGGAGGCGCCAGGGCTTCAGGTGTGGCTATCCTCCCTCCCCTCCACTATATATAGGGGCCTAGGGTGGGTGTCGGCCCCTTGTAGATCCCATCTAAGGAGGGGGGCGGCAGCCCAAGGGGTGGCTTGGCCTCCAAGCCAAGTGGAGGCGCCCCCACCCCTTAGGGTTTCCAATCCTAGGCGCATGGGAGGCCCAAGGGGGGTGCACTAGCCCACCAGGGGCTGGTTCCCACGCCCCTTCAGCCCATGGGGCCCTCTGGGATAGGTGGCCCCACACGATGGACCCCCGGGACCCTTCCGGTGGTCCCGGTACAATACCGATGACTCCCGAAACTCTCCCAGTGGCCGAAACTGGACTTCCTATATATAAATGTTTACCTCCGGACCATTCCGGAACTCCTCGCGACATCCGGGATCTCAACCGGGACTCCGAACAACTTTCGGTTAACCGCATACTAATATCTCTACAACTCTAGCGTCACCGAACCTTAAGTGTGTAGACCCTACGGGTTCGGGAGACATGTAGACATGACCGAGACAACTCTCCGGTCAATAACCAACAGCGGGATCTGGATACCCATGTTGGCTCCCACATGCTCCACGATGATCTCATCGGATGAACCATGATGTCGAGGATTCAATCAATCCTGTATTCAATTCCCTTTGTCTATCGGTACGATACTTGCCCGAGATTCGATTGTCAGTATCCCGATACCTCGTTCAATCTCATTACCGGCAAGTATCTTTACTCGTTCCGTAACACATCATCCCGTGATCAACTCCTTGGTCACATTGTGCACATTATGATGATGTCCTACCAAGTGGGCCCAGAGATACCTCTCCGTTTACACGGAGTGACAAATCCCAGTCTCGATTCGTGCCAACCCAACAGACACTTTCGGAGATACCCGCAGTGCACCTTTATAGCCACCCAGTTACGTTGTGACGTTTGGTACACCCAAAGCATTCCTACGGTATCCGGGAGTTGCACAATCTCATGGTCTAAGGAAATGATACTTGACATTAGAAAAGCTTTAGCAAATGAACTACACGATCTTGTGCTATGCTTAGGATTGGGTCTTGTCCATCACATCATTCTCCTAATGATGTGATCCCATTATCAACGACATCCAATGTCCATAGTCAGGAAACCGTAACCATCTATTGATCAACGAGCTAGTCAACTAGAGGCTTACTGGGGACATGGTGTTGTCTACGTATCCACACATGTATCTTAGTTTCCTATCAATACAATTCTAGCATGGATAATAAACGATTATCATGAACAAGGAAATATAATAATAACTAATTTATTATTGCCTCTAGGGCATATTTCCAACAGTCTCCCACTTGCACTAGAGTCAATAATCCAGTTCACATCACTATGTGATTAACCCTCAGGGTCACATCCCCATGTGACTAACACCCAAAGAGTTTACTGGAGTCAATAATCTAGTTCACATCACTATGTGATTGTAATGAATCCAACACCCATGGGGTTTGTTCATATCTTGCTTGTGAGAGAGGTTTTTTAGTCAATGAGTCGGAACCTTTCAGATCCATGTGTGCTTTACAAATCTCTATGTCATCTTGTAGCTGCAGCTACCACGCACTACTTGGAGCTATTCCAAATAACTGTTCTACTATACGTCTGGTTTACTACTCAGAGTCATCCAAATTAGTGTCAAAGTTTGCATCGACGTAACCCTTTACGACGAACTCTTTTACTACCTCCATAATCGAGAAAATTCCTTAGTCCACTAGGTACTAAGGATGAGTTCAACCGCTGTCGTGTGATCCATTCCTAGATCACTCTTGTACCCCTTGACTGACTCATGGCAAGGCACACTTCAGGTGCGGTACATAGTATAGCATCCTGTAGAGCCTACGTCTAAAGCATAGGGGGCGACCTTTGTCCTTTCTCTCTCTTCTGCCGTGGTCAGGTCTTGAGTCTTACTCAATATTCACACCTTGTAACACAGCTAAGAACTCCTTCTTTGCTGATCTATTTTGAACTCCTTCAAAATCTTGTCACGGTATGTATTCATTCGAAAGTACTAATAAGCGCTTTAATCTATCCTTATAGATCTTGATGCTCAATGTTCAAGTAGCTTAATCCAGGTTTTCCATTGAAAAACACTTTTCAAATAACCCTGTATGCTTTCCAGAAATTCTTCATCATTTCTGATCAACAATATGTTAACAACATATACTCATCAAAAATTCTATAGTGCTCCCACTCACTTCTTTGGAAATACAAGTTTCTCATAAACTTTGTATAAACCCAAAATCTTTGATCATCTCATCAAAGCGTACATTCCAATTCTGAGATGCTTACTCCAGTCCTTAAAAGGATTGCTAGAGCTTTGCATACTTGTTAGCATCTTTCAGGATTGACAAAACCTTCTGGTTGTATCACATACAACCTTTCCTCAAGAAAAACGTCGAGGAAACAATGTTTTGACATCCTATCTGCAAGATTTCATAAATGATGCAGTAACTGCTAACATAATTCCAACAGACTCTTAGCATCGCTACGAGTGAGAAAGTCTCATCGTAGTCAACTCCTTTGAACTTGTCGGAAAACATCTTAATGACAAGTCGAGCTTTCTTAATGGTGACACTTACCATCATTGTCCGTCTTCCTTTTAAAATCCATCTGCACCCAACAGCCTTACGACCATCAATTAGTTCTTCCAAAGTCTATACTTTGTTTTTATACATGGATCCTCTCTCGGATTTTATGGCCTCGAGCCATTTGTCAGAATCCGGGCCCACCATCGCTTCTCCATAGCTCGTAGGTTCATTGTTGTCTAGCAACATGACTTCCAAGATTGGATTACGTACCACTCTGAAGTAGTATGCATCCTTGTCGACCTATGAGGTTTGGTAGTGACTTGATCTGAAGTTTCATGATCACTATCATAAGCTTCCACTTCAATTGGTGTAGGTGCCACAGGAACAACTTCATGTGCCCTGCTACACACTAGTTGAAGTGACGGTTCAATAACCTCATCAAGTCTCCACCATCCTCCCACTCAATTCTTTCGAGAGAAACTTTTCTCGAGAAAGGACCCGTTTCTAGAAACAATCACTTTTGCTTCCGGATCTGAAATAGGAGGTATACCCAACTATTTTTTGGGTATTCTATGAAGATGCATTTATCCGCTTTGGGTTCGAGCTTATCAGCCTGAAACTTTTTCACATAAGCATCGCAGCCCCAAACTTTTAAGAAACGACAGCTTAGGTTTCTCTAAACCTATAGTTCATACGGTGTCGTCTCAACGGAATTGTGTGGTGCCCTATTTAAAGTGAGTGCGGTTGTCTCTAATGCCTAACCCATAAATGATAGTGGTAATTCAATAAGAGACATCATGCCATATCCAATAGGGTGCAGTTATGATGTTTGGACACACCATCACACTATGGTGGTCCAGGCGGTATTAATTGTGAAACAATTTCCACAATGTCTTAATTGTGTGCCAAACTCGTAACTCGGATATTCATCTCTATGATCATATCATAGAAATTTTATCATCTTGTCACGACGATCTTCAACTTCACTCTGAAATTACTTAAACCTTTCAATAATTCAGACTTGTGTTTCATCAAGTAAATATATTCAGCATCTACTCAAATCATCTGTGAAGTAAGAACATAACGATATCCATTGCGTGCCTCAGCACTCATTGGACTGCACACATCAAAATGTATTACTTCCAACAAGTTGCTTTCTTGTTCCATCTTACTGAAAACGAGGCCTTTCAGTCATCTTGCCCATGTGGTATGATTTGCATGTCTGAAGTGATTCAAAATCAAGTGAGTCCAAACGATCCATCTGCATGGAGTTTCTTCATGCATATCTACCAATAGACATGGTTCGCATGTCTCAATCTTTTCAAAAACGAGTGAGTCCAAAGATCCATCAACATGGAGCTTCTTCATGCATTTGATACCAACATGACTCAAACGGCAGTGCCACAAGTACGTGGTACTATCATTACTATCTTATATCTTTTGGCATGAACATGTGTATCAATACGATCGAGATTCAATAAACCATTCATTTTAGGTGCAAGACCATTGAAGGTATTATTCAAATAAACAGAGTAACCATTATTCTCCTTAAATGAATAACCGTTTGGCGATAAACATAATCCAATCATGTATATGCTCAACGCAAACACCAAATAACAATTATTTCGGTTTAACACCAATCCCGATGGTAGAGGGAGCATGCGATGTTTGATCACATCAACCTTGGAAACACTTCCAACACATATCGTCATCTCACCTTTAGCTAGTATCCGCAGCCTTATATTTCGAGTTACTAACGCTTAGCAACCGAACCGGTATTTATTACCCTAGTGCTACTAGGAGTACTAGTAAAGTACACAATAATATGACGTATATCCAAAATACTTCTGTCGACCTTGCCAGCCTTCTCATCTACCAAGTATCTAGGGTAGTTCTGCTTCAGTGACCGTTCCCCTCATTATAGAAGCACTTAGTCTCGGGTTTGGTTCAACCTTGGGTTTCTTCACTAGAGCAGCAACTGATTTGCCGTCTCATGAAGTATCCCTTATTTCCGTTGCCCTTATTGAAACTAGTGGTTTAACCATCAACAATTGATGCTCCTACTTGATTTCTACTTTCGTGGTGTCAAACATCGCGAGTTGCTCAAGGATCATCATGTCTATCCCTGATATGTTATAGTTCATCACTAAGCTCTAATAGCTTGGTGGCAGTGACTATGGAGAACTATCACTATCTCATCTGGAAGATTAACTCCCACTCGATTCAAGCGATTGTAGTACTCAGACAATCTGAGCACATGCTCAACGATTGAGCTTTTCTCCCTTCGTTTGCAGGCTTAAGAAACTTGTCAGAGGTCTCATACCTCTTGACGTGGGCACTAGTCTGAAATCCCCATTTCAGTCTTTGGAACATCTCATATGTTCTGCGACGTTTCAAAAACGTCTTTGGTGCCACAATTCTAAACCGTTAGTATTACGCACTGAACTATCACGTAGTCATTAAAACGTGTATGTCAGATGTTTCCCAACATCTACAGACGACGCTCGAGGTTCAACGCACGGAGCGGTGCATTAAGGACATAGCCCTTCTGTGCAACAATGAGGACAATCCTCAGTTCACGGACCCAGTCCGCATAATTGCTACTGTCAACTCTCAACTAAATTTTCTCTAGGAACATATCTAAACCAGTAGAACCAAAGAGTGAGCTACGACATAATTTGCAAAGACCTTTTGACTATGTTCATGATAATTAAGTTCATCTAATCAAATTATTCAATGAACTCCCACTTAGATAGACATCCCTCTAGTCATCTAAGTGATACATGATCCGAGTCAACTAGTCCGTGTCCAATCATCACGTGAGACGGACTAGTCATCATCGGTGAACATCTTCATGTTGATCGTATCCACTATACGACTCATGTTCGACCTTTCGGTCTTCCATGTTCCGAGGCCATGTCTGTACATGCTAGGCTCGTCAAGTCAACCTAAGTGTTTCACATGTGTAAATCTGGCTTACACCTGTTGTATGCGAATGTTAGAATCTATCACACCCGATCATCACGTGGTGCTTCGAAACAACGAACCTTCGCAACTGTGCACAGTTAGGGGGAACACTTTTCTTGAAATTTAAGCGAGGGATCATCTTATTTATGCTACCGTCGTTCTAAGCAAATAAGATGCAAACATGACAAACATCACATGCAAATCATAAAGTGACATGATATGGCCAATATCATCTTGCGCCTTTTGATCTCCATCTTCGAGGCGTGGCATGATCACCTTCGTCACCGGCATGACACCATGATCTCCATCATCATGTCTTCATGAAGTTGCCTCACCAACTATTACTTCTACTACTACGGCTAACGGTTAGCAATAAAGTAAAGTAATTACATGGCGTTTTCATTGACACGCAGGTCATAACTAAATTAAGACAACTCCTATGGCTCCTGCCGGTTGTCATACTCATCGACATGCAAGTCGTGATTCCTATTACAAGAACATGATCAATCTCATACATCACATATATCATTCATCACATCATTTTGGCCATATCACATCACATAGCATACCCTGCAAAAACAAGTTAGACGTCCTCTAATTGTCGTTGCACGTTCTACGTGGCTGCTATGGGTTTCTAGCAAGAACGTTTCTTACCTACGCAGAACCACAACGGTGATATGCCAATTGCTATTTACCCTTCATAAGGACCCTTTTCATCGAATCCGATCCGACTAAAGTGGGAGAGACAGACACCCGCCAGCCACCTTATGCATCAAGTGCATGTCAGTCGGTGGAACCAGTCTCACGTAAGCGTACGTGTAAGGTCGGTCCGGGACGCTTCATCCCACAATGCCGCCGGATCAAGATGAGACTAGTAACAGTAAGCAAATTGAACAAATCATCGCCCACAACCGCTTTGTGTTCTACTCGGGCATAGAATCTACGCATAGACCTAGCTCATGATGCCGCTGTTGGGGAACATAGCAGAAATTCAAAAAAATTCCTACGTGTCACCAAGATCAATCTATGGAGAGACTAGCAATGAGAGAGAGGAGTGCATCTACATACCCTTGTAGATCGCTAAGCGGAAACGTTCAAGAGAACGGGGTTGATGGAGTCGTACTCGTCGTGATCCAAATCACCGATGATCCTAGCGCCAAATGGACGACACCTCCACGTTCAACACACGTACGGAGCAGAGACGTCTCCTCCTTCTTGATCCAGCAAGGGGGGAGGAGAAGTTGATGGAGATCCAGCAGCACGACGGCGTGGTGGTGGAAGTAGCGGGATCCCGGCAGGGATTCGCCAAGCACAAGCGGGGAGGAAGAGTTGTCACGGGAGGGAGGGAGGCACCAGGGCTTCAGGTGTGGCTGTCCTATCTCCCCTCCACTATATGGGGGCCTAGGGTGGGCGCCGGCCCCTTGTAGATCCCATCTAAGGAGGGGGCGGCAGCCCTAGGGGTGGCTTGGCCTCCAAGCTAAGTGGAGGCGCCCCACCCCTTAGGGTTTCCAACCCTAGACGCATGGGAGGCCCAAGGGGGGGCGCACCAGCCCACCAGGGGCTGGTTCCCACGCTCCTTCAGCCCAAGGGGCCCTCCGGGATAGGTGGCCCCACCCGATGGACCCCCGAGACCCTTCCGATGGTCCTGGTACAATACCGATGACTCCCGAAACTCTCCCGATGGCCGAAACTGGACTTCCTATATATAAATCTTTACCTTTGGACCATTCTGGAACTCCTCGTGATGTCTGGGATCTCATACAGGACTCCGAACAACTTTCGGTTAACCGCATACTAATATCTCTACAACTCTAGCGTCACCGAACCTTAAGTGTGTAGACCCTACGGGTTCGGGAGACATGTAGACATGACCGAGACAACTCTCCGGTCAATAACCAACAGCGGGATCTGGATACCCATGTTGGCTCCCACATGCTCCACGATGATCTCATCGGATGAACCATGATGTCGAGGATTCAATCAATCCTGTATTCAATTCCCTTTGTCTATCGGTACGATACTTGCCCGAGATTCGATTGTCAGTATCCCGATACCTCGTTCAATCTCATTACCGGCAAGTCTCTTTACTCGTTCCGTAACACATCATCCCGTGATCAACTCCTTGGTCACATTGTGCACATTATGATGATGTCCTACCAAGTGGGCCCAGAGATACCTCTCCGTTTACACGGAGTGACAAATCCCAGTCTCGATTCGTGCCAACCCAACAGACACTTTCGGAGATACCCGCAGTGCACCTTTATAGCCACCCAGTTACGTTGTGACGTTTGGTACACCCAAAGCATTCCTACGGTATCCGGGAGTTGCACAATCTCATGGTCTAAGGAAATGATACTTGACATTAGAAAAGCTTTAGCAAACGAACTACACGATCTTGTGCTATGCTTAGAATTGGGTCTTGTCCATCACATCATTCTCCTAATGATGTGATCCCGTTATCAACGACATCCAATGTCCATAGTCAGGAAACCGTAACCATCTATTGATCAACGAGCTAGTCAACTAGAGGCTTACTAGGGACATGGTGTTGTCTATGTATCCACACATGTATCTGAGTTTCCTATCAATACAATTCTAGCGTGGATAATAATCGATTATCATGAACAAGGAAATATAATAATAACTAATTTATTATTGCCTCTAGGGCATATTTCCAACAGTGGCCAACTGGCGAGCCACCGCATGCTTCACCCACCGCTGAAGCCTCGATCGACCTGAATGTTTGCTCCGGCGGGTCACGGGGAGGGGGGAAGCCGTAGGAGTCGACCGATACTGGGTCGACGGCTGCCGCAGGAGGACGCCGCGGACACACGCACGAAAGTGCATTGCCCCGCGTACGGGGAGTGCGTCGACGTTGAGTGGAGCCTCCTGAAGCCAAGCGGAGTCGTCGGCGACAAACACGAGCGCACCGAAACGGATCTCGCGACCCTCAGCCAAACCTCCGCCTGGAACCATGATGAAGGGGATCGGAAAAATTTCAACTTCTCCAAAAAGTCGCTAAGACACCTGCCCCACGGTGGGCGCCAACTATCGTGGTTCTAAGTATGACAGTAGAATGGGGGTAGGAATGTAGAGGCAAGATCCTAGCTATGGAGTAGTTGTACACGCGAGTTTTACGAGTTCAGGCCCTTCTCAGAGGAAGTAACAGCCCTACGTCTCGGAGCCCTGAGGCGGTCGACTGGATTATGTGCATGTGTGTTACAGCGGGTGCGAACCCTTGTCCCGAAGGAGGGGGTGGCTTATATAGAGTGCGCCAGGACCCCAGCCAGCCCACGTTACAAAGGGTTCAATGTACATTAAGGCAGGGAGTTACTGGTAATGCTAGTAATAAAGAGATATAAATGATCTTTAAGGTTACAGAGTGAATGACCGACCATTGCCATACTGAGTGACGTTAGGCCTTCTACACTCCGAGTGGTTTCTTGTATCGTCGAGTGTCTTCAAGACTGTCGAGTGGAACGTAGCTTTATGGTCGAGTGGATGATGATTTTTCTTTGACTGCTTCTGATTCTTTTAGAGGTGTCCTTGGGGAGGGTATCTTGGACAGATCCATGACCCTACCCTAGGTACATGGCTTCATCATCATCTCCGGTCAATAACTAATAATGGAACCTGGATGCTCATATTGGTTCCTACATATTCTACGAAGATCTTTATCGGTCAACCCGCATAACAACATACGTTGTTCCCTTTGTCATCGGTATGTTACTTGCCCGAGATTCGATCATCGGTATCATCATACCTAGTTCAATCTCGTTACCGGCAAGTCTCTTTACTCATTCCGTAATGCATCATCCCGCAACTAACTCATTAGTCATATTGCTTGCAAGGCTCATAGTGATGTACGTTACCGAGAGGGCCCAGAGATACCTCTCCGATAGACGGAGTGAAAAATCCTAATCTCGATCTATGCCAACTCAACAAATACCATTGGAGACACCTATAGAGCATCTTTATAATCACCCAGTTACGTTGTGACGTTTGATAGCACACAAGGTGTTCCTCCGGTATTCGGGAGTTGCATAATCTCATAGTCAGAGGAACATGTATAAGTCATGAAGAAAGCAGTAGCAATAAAACTGAACGATCATGATGCTAAGCTAACGGATGGGTCTTGTCCATCACATCATTCTCTAATGATGTGATCCCGTTCACCAAATGACAACACATGTCCATGGCTAGGAAACTTAACCATCTTTGGTTAACGAGCTAGTCAAGTAGAGGCATACTAGGGACACTCTGTTTGTCTATGTATTCACACATGTACTAAGTTTCCGGTTAATACAATTCTAGCATGAATAATAAACATTTATCATGATATAAGGAAATATAAATAACAACTTTATTATTGCCTCTAGGGCATATTTCCTTCATCCCAATCATAAGTGCGTATGATCCAAGAAGAGAAAGTATGTTAGCTTATGCCTCTCCCTCATATGAAATTGCAATGACGACTATCGGTCTTGTTAACAATTGCCTAGGACAATTCCGCACACCGACCCATCATTACTCCACACTCGCTATTTATAATATTTAGTAATATATTCTAACTTTTTGATAACAGCACCTACTTTTATATTTTAGCTCTCCGATATCATGCAAAGTTATCCTTTTCATACCCACAACGTAGTTTTATTTCTCATTTCTAGTTGGAAGCAAACGTTCGGTGTACGTAGAGTCGTATCAGTGGCAGATAGGACTTGAGAGAATATCGATCTTACCTTTAGCTTCTTGTGGGTTCGACACTCCATACTTATCACTTCCACATTTAGGAATTGCTACGATGATTCCCTGCACTTGGGGATTATCAAGCTCTTTTCTAGCGCCGTTGCCGGGGAGGAATAGCGTGGGGTTGATATTCTTGTGTGTGCTTGTTTGCTTTCTTCACTAAGTAGATTTTGTTTTTCCTTTTTGTTTCTGTTTAGTTGTGGGTGAAACATACAATTTTTTGAAAGAATGAAAATACAAAAAAATTACTTGCCTCTCATGCCTAAAAAGTTTTTTTCAATAAGAGAAGTGATTGGAAGGTTATGCATTGGAGAATTGAGGGTCGACCTTGAACACTTGTGTTCATGCTCGTGGAAACAATGTAAAAAAATTCATGGAATCTTCTCTGAAAATAATTATCCCCTTGTATATATCCATTGTATTATAAAAATAATGTGCCAAGCTTCGATTTTAGGATGATTAGATTGCTTGTTTACTATGTACAGTACAAAAACAGAAACTTTGGTTGTAGCGCGTGAATTTACATTTTTTACTGGAAAGTCAAATGGGTCTGAAACTTTCTGCACATTACTTCTGTATAAATTGTTTAAGTTTCATATTTTTTAGAATTTGTTGGAATTAGAGAAGTTTACTAAACTTCCAGATTACTATAGACTGCCCTGTTTAGATTTTGTTTTCTATGTGTTGTTCGCTTATTTTGATGAATCTATGGGTAGTATCGGGGGGTATGAACCATGGTGAAGTTGGAATACAGTAGATATAGTTCTAATATGAAATTGGAATGAGTTTGCAACAGTATTTAAAGGTAGTGATTTGCTTTATTATACTAACGGATCTCACAAAGTTTTTGTTAAAGTTTTGTGTGGATGAAGTGTTTGAAGATCGAGGAGATATCAATATGAGAAGAATAAAGAGAGGCAAGAGTTAAAGCTTGGGGATGCCCAAGGCACCCCAAGTAAATATCTCAAGGATACTCAAGCATCTAGGCTTGGGGATGCCCCAGTTGGCATCCCATCTTTCTTCTTCAACAATTATCGATATACCTCGGTTTTTGTTCTGTTCACATGATTTGTGTTCTTTGTATTTTTTGTTTTTCCTTTAAGAACCATGCTAGTATGATATAGCCCTTCATTGATTTATAGAATGCTTCATGTGCTTCACTTATATATTTTAATTATGATCTTATAGAAATGCTTCATGTGCTTCACTTATATCTTTTGAGTATGGTTTTATAGAATGCATCGTGTGCTTCACTTATATATTTTGAGCTTGGATATTGGTTAGTCTATATTAATTGTAGAATGCTCCATGAACTTCAGTTATATCTTTGGGAGCATGAATAATACTATCCTCTAAGTGGGATTGGAAGAGTGTCAACTTTAGGAATTAGTGATCCCACTATTTTGGAGGGTGTTCAATCTTAGTGTGATATTTATGGAATTTGGAAGAGTGTCAACTTTAGTTAGTAATGATTTCACTATCTCGGAAGAGGTTCCAATTGATTATGAGAACAAAGCTGCTATCTATGATGATTATTGTGATGACATGTATGCTATAAAGAATAATGTTAACCATGAAACTTGTCATCATGATTTTAATTTTCAATTGGATTATGCCTCACATGACTGTTATTCTGTTGAGTTTGTTCCCATTATTCCGAATGAGAAGAGTTTGTTCCCATTACTCCCATTATCCCATCATGAAAAGAATGCTTTATGTGATGGTTATATTGTTGAATTCATTCATGATGCTACTGAAAATTATTATGAGGGAGGAATATATGCTTGTAGGAGTTGCAATAATATCAAGTTTCCTGTCTATGAGCTTAAAGTTTTGAAGTTATACTTGTTTTGCCTTCCTATGCTAGTTGAATCTTGTTCCCATAAATTGTGTGCTCACAAAATCCCTAGGTATAGGAAGTGGGTTAGGTTTAAATGTGCTAGTCATATTCTTCATGATGCTCTCTTAGTGTTTCAATTCTTATCTTTTATGTGAGCATCATTGAAATCATCATGCCTAGCTAAAAGGCATTAAAGAAAAGCGCTTGTTGGGAGACAACCCAATATTTACCCTTACTGTTTTTGTGTGTTATCATGATTAAGCTACTGTAGTAATCATGTATTATAGCTTTTGTTTCAATAAAGTGCCAAGTAAGACCCTTGGGAAGACTTGGGTGAAAGTTAATGTGATCTTCCTGTAAAAAACAGAAACTTTGCGCTCACAAGATTAGCTGTCATTTTTTACAGAAGAGTGCGATTGAGTTGATTCTTTTTTCAGAAAATTAATAGACAAATTCCTCACGTCCACCAACTTATTTCATAATTTTTGGAGTAGCCTAAGTATGGTTGGTGTTCAGATCATTACAGACTATTCTGTTTCTGACAGATTCTGTTTTCATTGCATAGTTTGCTTGTTTTCTAGTTTATATGGCTTATATTTTTCAATATAAATTGTAGAAATGATATGTTACAGTAGGCATTGTGTGATAACAGTTATGAACCTTGTATTTGACAGTTCCAAAGTGAATGGTTTACTCTTTATCATACTAACCTATCTCACGAAGTTCCGTTAAGTTTTGTGTGATTGAAGTTTTCAAGCTTTGGATGAGATATCGATATGAGGAGAATAAGGAGTGGAAAGACCCTAAGCTTGGGGATTTCCAAGGCACCCCAAGGTAATATTCAAGGAAGACTCAAGCGCCTAAGCTTGGGGATGCCTTCCGGGGCATCCCCTCTTTCGTCTTCAAAACTATCGGCATACCTTACTCAGAGTTATATTTTTATTCGTCACATGATATGTGTCTTGCTTGGAGCGTATTTTTAATTTTACTTGCTGCTTGAATAAAATCATTGGATCTGAAATCTTGAATGAAAAAGAATCCTCCCATGGCTAGTTAATTATTTGACTACTCAGTGTTCTTCACTTATATCTTTTTGGAGTAGTTTGTCATTTACTCACGTACTTCACTTATATCCTATGAGTAAATGGTTGAATGAATTGAATATCATAAATCTGAATTTATATACGTTTCATATGCTTATAACATGGGGAGTAATGACTTCACACATAATAAGTATAGGTAGTAAACTTATTGAAAGTTAGCAAACGCGGAATTGGTCACTTGAACAATTCATGAAAGAATATTGAAGGAAGAGAGACTTCACATATAAATATACTATCTTGGACATCTTTTGTAATTATGAGCGCTCATTAAAATGTGACATGCTAAAAGGTTGATGTTGGACAAGGAAGACAACTTAATGGGTTATGTTTTCCTATATCCGAAACGTTATATTGTCTTGGATCATCCAACATGTTGAGCTTGCCTTTCCCTCTTATGCTAGCCAAATTCTTTGCACCAAGTAGAAATACTACTTGTGCTTCCAAACATCCCTTAAACTAGTTTTGCCATGAGAGTCCACCATACCTACCTATGGATTGAGTAAGATCCTTCAAGTAAGTTGTCATCGGTGCATGCAATAAAAATTGCTCTCTAAATATGTATGATCTATTAGTGCGAAGAAAATAAGCTTTATTCGAACTTGTAATAGGGAAGAAATAAAAGTGACGGACAGCATAATAAAGGTCTTTATCACAAGCGGCAATATAAAGTGACATTCTTTTGCATTAAGATTTTGTGCATCCAACCATAAAAACGCATGACAACCTCTGCTTCCCTCTGCGAAGGGCGTATCTTTTACTTTTATCTTCTACCCTTATACAAGAGTCATGGTGATCATCACCTTTCCTTTTTACACTTTTTCCTTTGGCAAGCACTTTGTGTTGGAGCAATCCGGATATATATATCCACTTGGATGTAGGTTTTCATAAATTATTATTGTTGACATTACCCTTGAGGTAAAAGGTTGGGAGGAGAAACTATAAGCCCCTATCTTTCTCTATGTCTCATTAAAACTTTGAACCCATAAATATCAAGTGAGTGTTAGCAATTGTGAAAGATTAAATGATAGTTGAGTATGCGGAGTTTGCTAAACCAAAGCTCTTACATAGACCCTTCCCGAAAATAAGATGAATTGCAATTGTTTGATGACTAAGAGCATGGTTTGTTAGTTTTCAAGAAAGTTTATGATCTATACTTTAACATGTGAATAGTTTGTACTTGATCATGAGAAGTTTTATGAGTTGAGCTACTGTTATGATATACAATGATGCTAGAAAAAGTGATTGAAAGTATCATTTATCAAACTTAAGCACTTGCTAGCATTCACACTTCATAAATTATTTCTTTTATTATTTACCTACTCGAGGACGAGCAGGAATTAAGCTTGGGGATGCTGATACGTCTCCAACGTATCTATAATTTATGAAGTATTCATGCTATTATATTATCCATCTTAGATGTTTAATGGGCCTTTATATGCTGTTTTATATGATTTTTGGGACTAACTTATTAACCTAGATCCCAGTGCTGGTTTCTGTTTTTCCTTGTTTTTGAGTATTGCAGAAAAGGAATACCAAACGGAGTCCAATTGACATGCCAATTTTTGATGATTTTTTATGGACCAAAAGAAGCCCTGGGAGTAAAAGAGTTGGGCCAGAAGAGTCCCGAGCCGTCCCTATCTCGTGGACGACTCGGAGACCCCCCCTGACGTGAAACCGATGCCAAAAATTCCTATAAATACAGAAACCCCCAGAAAATAACCTTGATTGGAAGTTCCACCGCCGCAAGCCTCTGTAGACACTATAAATCAATCTAGGCCCTCTCTGGCACCCTGCCAGAGGGGGCCATCATCACCAGAGGCTATGGAGGAGGATCCCGGAGGGGCCATCATCACCATGAAGGCCAAGGACTAGAGGGGGAACCTCTCCCCATCCGGGGGGGCATGGAGGAGGAAGCACAAGGGGGAGAACCTCTCCTCCTCTCTCTCGGTGGCACCGGAGGGCCATCGGGAGGGAATCATCGCCGTGGTGATTGTCTTCATCAACATCACCATCATCATCACCATCCTCATCTCTTTTATGCGGTCCACTCTCCCGCACCCCACTGTAATCCCTACTTGAACATGGTGCTTTATGCCACATATTATGATCCGATGATGTGTTGCCATCCTATGATGTTTTGAGTAGATATCCTTTGTCTTTGGGTTGGTTGATGATCTAGATTGGTATGAGTTGTATGTTTTATTTTGGTGCTGTCCTATTGTGCCCTCCGTGTCGCGCAAGCGTGAGGGATTCCCGCTGTAGGGTGTTGCAATACGTTCATGATTCGCTTATAGTGGGTTGCTTGAGTGACAGAAGCATAAACCCGAGTAAGGGGGTTGTTGCGCATGGGATAAAGGGGACTTGATGCTTTAATGCTATGGTTGGGTTTTACATTAATGATATTTAGTAGTTGCGGATGCTTGCTAGAGTTCTGATCATAAGTGCATATGATCCAAGAAGAGAAAGTATGTTAGCTTATGCCTCTTCCTCATATGAAATTGCAATGATGACTATCGGTCTTGTTAACAATTGCCTAGGACAATTCCGCACATCGACCCATCATTATTCCACACTCGCTATTTATAATATTTAGTAATATATTCTAACTTTATGATAACAGCACCTACTTTTATATTTTAGCTCTCTGATATCATGCAAAGTTATCCTCTTCATACCCACAACATAGTTTTATTTCTCATTTCTAATTGGAAGCAAACGTTCGGTGTACGTAGAGTCGTATCAGTGGCAGATAGGACTTGAGAGAATATCGATCTTACCTTTAGCTCCTTGTGGGTTCGACACTCCATACTTATCACTTCCACCTTTGGGAATTGCTACGATGATTCCCTGCACTTGGGGATTATCACTGATGACACAAGAGATTTCTTACATTTGACTGGAGGGTTGTCTGAGAGAGAACCATCTTCATCCTACACATCCCATGGATTGATAAATCATAGGACATCCACTTGAGAGAAATTTTCTACTGTCCTACAGAACTCTGCGCTTGGAGGCTATGAAAGAGAATGGTGCCCCCATGTTTGGTTTTGGTAATTGATGACAATCCCTATGGACTAATTGTTGCCTTGAGTTATATTTGAAGGGTTTGTCCATAGGCATTGCCCGAAGACCATTTGTTGGTTTCAAGGTTATAATAAGGAGATTGTGTGTTGACCAAGGTATTATTCAAGGAGTTATCCAAAGATTGGTCATGTGAGAGTTGAGCCTATTGCAAGCATGTCTTTATTAAGAAGATTGTGTGAACATTCATGTTTACCTTCAGGACATCATCTTTATGAAGGGAGAAGATATGATACAAGATTGATCAAGCTAAGTACAAAGAGTGGATTCAAGTTGATCAACACACAAAGTGTAGAAGATGTACCAAGTGGGATCAAGTAATCCCATGGTATGGTAAGCATTGTCGATTATGTTTTCTGTACTAACCCATGATCTAGGTTAGGTTTTTGTGTGGGGTTAGGTATGTTTCCATGGGCTTGCATCAAAAGGAAGATCTCTTATAACCCATGGAGTATGACATCAGGTGGTGATTGTCATCAAGGTTGTGGTGTGCAATTTCAAGTGGAGCATCGCCAAGAGATCATGCTTGAAGCTTGCCGTACATTTTCATGATAATGGACATGCGAAGATGTGCCTAAGATAGGCTCACCCATAATGGAGTCGGGGGAGCAATTACTACTCTTCATCGTGCCAACACAATCAAGAAGGTGGTCCAACTTGAGGAGTTCAATATCATCGCCATCTAGATTAAGTGTATTATGTGCAAGTCAAAGGTATATCCTTGATAGGTTTTCTATCTTACCGGTCTCATGCTGTTAGTTGGGGGACCGGGTTATAGATCGATACCATACTATCAAGGGGGACTCTCGAGTGAGTAGCTTGTTCGTAGAGAGCTCAAACCTTTGCATCATTGGCATCATCTTTCTTGGTTCTTGTTTGGATTTTCTCTATTTGAGTTTTAGAGCTTGTGGTTATCTTCTTGACAAGCTTAAGTTAATCGAAAAACAAATTTCATATTCTTCTATTATGTTTTCGATGTTGGAGTTTTTGCCTGTTCTTCACTTATGGAGGTTTCACACTTCTAAATCATTGGCACATTACTCTTGCTTGTTCTAAATATTTTCGTTGACACTCCTGTCGTTAGCTTTCTATTAAGCTTGAGTTTGTCAAGATCTGAGTTCATCTACTACAGTTATGGCAGTATTGGTCTAACATGTTTCCTCTGTCTGTTGCTGACAAAGCGGTTGTACCAACTATCCAGTGGTTTGGGAACAACACCGCCCGAGGAATGATTCCCTCGGGCTAGGCAGTGCTCCAGGTTTTGGTGGTGCGGTTGTACCACTGTCCCTGGCGGTTGTATCGCTAGGGACATAGCCGCCCTAATTGAGCACTACCGGGCGGTTGTTCCGGATGACATACCGCCGCAACCACCAAAAAAGATTGACTCCTTTCAGGTGGCTAGGCGGTACTCGGCGGTAGTCGCCTGGTTGTCCCGACTCCTATATTTGTAGTGGTACAACCTGGTGGCGTGAGGCGGTAGTACCTCTCTAGACTTAGCGACTACAGCAGCCCGGACGCAACGATTGTTCCGGTCCATGTACCGGCCCTTGTATTGCACATGGGTGACTCCATTCAGGTGCTAAGGCAGTACACGACGTTACCCATCTGGATGTACCTGCTAAATTTATTCAGCGGTACTACTGGTGGCACTGGTGGTTGTACCACATGGAGCACCACAGACTGGCATTTCCACCTTGAGTCGTTGTACCGCACTCCGGTCTGCTCATGTGTTTTCATGCAGCGTAATAGTTAGATTCGTGGGGGCCTATTTAAGGGGGGTCTTTTCGCCATTGCCCCCAATGACTTTGAAGAAGTCCCCCCACCACCACCATTGTTGACCTCTTAGAGCTTGCTTTCTCTCTATTCCTCCCACGATTCTGGCATCTATTTGAGGAGAAGAGAGAGGAGATCTAGATCTACATTTCCACCAATCCATCTCTTCTCTAGGCGAGGGGAACCCTTTGGATCTAGATCTTGGAGTTCTTTGTGTTCTCTTCCTTGTTCTTCCTCTCATACTCCTCCATAGCATTAGTAGTGAAGGACTTGAGCACTTCATGTGCTCTAGCCATTGCATTTGGTGCATCGCTTTGTGTTCTCCACGGTGATTCGTGGAAGTGAAAGTTGAGTAGCGTATTACTCTTGGGTGCTTGTTACCCTAGAGCATGTTTCTCTTTGGTTTTTGGGCGCCCTAGACGGTTGGTATTATTGCGGAGCTCAATCATTAAGGTGTAAAGCTTCAGGGCGCTTCAAGAGCTTTCAGTTAAGTTGTGGAGATTGCCCCGAGCAATTTGTACGGGTTCCGTAACCAACCTCAAGGGTCTCCAATTGTATGAGTTCGGTGACTACCTTCAAGGGTCCCTAAGTGAATACACGACACCTTGCATTGTTCGAGGGCGTGAGGAGAATACAATGAGCCATTCTGGCACTTGGGAAGCATTGTGCCTCCACACCGCTCTAACATAGATTAACATCCACAAGGGTGTGAACTTCGGGAGGCAAAATCATCGCCTCCGCGTGCCTTGGTTATCTCTTACTCGAGCCCTTTACTTATGCACTTACTTTGTGATAACCATCGTGTTTCAAGTCAAATATCTTGTTATCACATTGTTCTTTATCTGGCTTAGCATAACTTGTTGGTGCACATAGTTGAGACTAGTATATTTAAGTTTTGTGTTTGAAAAAGTAAACTCTAATTTTATTCTGCGTTTGTTCAAGCCTAAACTGTCATTGTTTTAAAGCGCCTATTCATCCCCCCTTTAGGTGACATCCACGTCCTTTCACCAACAAAGTCTACAAGAAGATAGTTGCGTAGTAGACATCAGTATTGCAAATTTAAATAAAATATGTGTTGTTTGCATGCTTGAATGTCCATTTTTTTTCCTTTTTGCTACATATTTGCAAAATGTGGTATTGCAAGTTTAAATGAAATTTGTGTTGTTTGCATGCTTGAATGTCCAAAATTTGCCCTTTTCAACTTATTTCGTAATGTGGTATTGCAAGTTTAAATAAAATATTTGTTGTTTGCATACTTGAATGTCCAAATTTTACCCTTTTTGCTACTTATTTCAAATTTGGGAAGTTTAAAAAAATTATGGTATTGCAAGTTTATGATTTTTCCACAAACTAGTGCACATAAAATGGCTCAATGAAAAAGGATTTCAATTTTTGAAACTTTTTTCATTTTCTTTGATTTGTTTTTCAAATTGGGGTCAAACTTGCAAGGTTGACCATTCATACCAAATGTGTGGGAATTTCAAATTTGTGTGTGCCAAGTGCATCCACCACCAATGTTAAAGCTTTAAATGATTTTTATCAATATTCGGGACCAAACTACATCACACTTGTAGTTCAAATTTGAGCAAGTTCTCATAATTCACTAGAAATCCAGTAAATGGATGGAATATAGCAATATAAATCATCGAAACTTGGTCAGTGGGCATCCAATGTGTTATAATATTGATGAAAAATGCAAAGGACCAATTTCCAAACATATTTCACGCACTTCTTTCATAAAAAAGGTGATTTCTGGAATTTGGAATATGGAAACTTTACTTTTTATTAAAAAGTGTAAATCCTATGGCAACATTTTTCAAAATGGTAATTCCCATGCTTGTGCCAAATTTGGCCATGCTATCATGGATTATGTCATGGATGTGGCCATGGCCATGGGCATATGACTTGAAATCCATTCATGTTCATACTAGATAGGACATTTTGTGAAGGTTTGTTATTTCAAATTTGTGGTATTACAATTTTATGATTTTTACCACAAATTAGTGCACATAAAATGGCTCAATTCAAAAGGATTTCAATTTTTGAGACTTTTTCATTTTCTTTGTTTTTTCAAATTGGTGTCAAACGTGCAAGGTTGACCATTCATAGCAAATGTGTGGGAATTTCAACTTTGAGAGTGACAAGTGCATCCACCACCAATATTAAATATTAAAATTATTTTTGTCAATATTCAGGACCGAACTACATCACACTTGTAGTTCAAATTTGAGTAAGTTCTAATAATTCACTAGAAATCCAGTAAATGGATGGAATATAGCAATAATACTCAAAAATTATTGTCACTTGGTAAGTGGGCATCCAATGTGGTATACTTTTTAGGAAAAATGCAAAGGCCCAATTTTCAAACTTATTTCAGGCATTTCTTTCACAAAAGTGATTTCTAGCACTTGGAAAATGGGAAAATTGTTTTTTGTTACAAAAAAAATCATATTTCCTATGGCAACATTGTTCGCAATGATAGTCCCCATAATTTCCCCAATTTGGCCATGTTATCATGGGTTATTCCATGGATGTGGCCATGGCCATGTGCATATGACTTTAAATCAATGCATGTTCATACTAGATAGACCATTTTGTGAAATTCTTTTTTTTCAGATTTGTGGTATTGAAAGTTTTTATGATTTTTCCTATAAACTAGTTCACATAAAATGGCTCAATGCAAAAGGATTTCAATTTTTTAGTCTTTTTTTATTTTATTTGTTTTTTTTCAAATTGGGGTCAAACTTGCAAGGTTGACCATTCATAACAAATGTATGGGAATTTCAATTTTGAGTGTTCCAAATACATCCACCACCAATATTAAATCTTTAAATGATTCTTTTTATTACTCAGGACCAAACTACATCATGCTTGTAGTTCAAATTTCAGCAAATTCTGATAATTCACTTGTAATCCAGTAAATGGATGGAATATAGCAATAATACTCTAATATTATTAGAACTTGGTCAATGGGCATTCAATGTGTTATACTTTTGACGAAAAGTGCAAAGCCCAATTTTCAAACTTATGTCAGGCACTTTTTTCACACAAAAAAAGATTCCTGGCAGTTGGATAATGAAAATATATTTTCTATTACAAAAATTCATAATTCCTATGGAACATTGTTCACAAAGGTAATCCTCATGCTTGTGCCAAATTTGGTCATGTTATCATGGATTATGCCATGGATGTGACTATGGTCATGGGCATATGGCTTGAAAACCATGCATGTTCATACTAGATATGCCATTTTATGAAGTTTTTTTTAATTTGTGGTATTGCCGGTTTGTGATTTTTTTCCCACAAACTAGTGCACATAAAATGACTCAATTCAAAAGGATTTCACTTTCTGAGACATTATTTTCTTTGCTTTTTTTCAAATTGGGGTCACACCTGCAAGGTTGACTACTCATACCAAATGCGCGGGAAGTCAATTTTGTGTGTGCCAAGTGCATCGACCACCAATATTAGAGCTTTAAATGGTTTTTGTCAATTCAGGACCAAACTACATCACACTTGTAGTTCTAATTTGAGCAAGTTCTCATAATTCACTAGAAATCTAGTAAATGGATGGATTATAACAATAATACTCTGAAATTATTGAAACTTGGTCAGTGGGCATCCAATGTGGTATACTTCTCATGAAAAATGCAAAGGCCTAATTTTCAAACTTGTTTCATGCACCGCTTTCCCAAAAAAAAGTGATTGCCCATGTTGACCAAAAAATATAGAAAATGATGAAAGTCTCGAAAACATAAATCCTTTTGCATATACTCCTGCTTTATTGACTAGTTTAAGGGGAAATTTATAAAAAACAATTTCAAATACTAGAAAAAAACCAGTCACACCCACGACGGTATATAGTCGCCGAATGTTGGACCCATCCTTCGTGTTTGTGAGTACATAAAAGCTAAGGGAGTGTTTCAGAACACACATACACATACTAGCTCAGTTGGCGCACGCGTTGTTCTTTGAACGGACGGTCTTGAATTTGAGTACCCTTCCCAACGTTATAATCCACGTTTTTTGGGCCATTTAGCGACGCTCTGACACATGGGCCCTAGGACCACCTATGACTGCACAGCCACTAACAGATGGGCCCGCATGTGGTGTCCACATGTCAGTAACGCATGGCCCCTGGGGCCACCTATGACCACGTAGCTGCTCATAGATGGGCCCACACGCAGCAGGTGTCCCATGCATCAGTAACTGCGCCAAGTAACAGCCAAAGACTTTGACCCAACGACAAATCCTCCTGTGGGCTTTTGTAAGGGTGGATCATGCGGTGGAGGGGGAAAGTGAGCGATGACAAACAATATGGATAAAACTGAGGACAACTAAGTAACGAGGGGCATGAAAATGGAAATACCTTAATAAAAATGGTTGCGTGCATCGCTCAATGCAGAATCAAGAGGTAATCCTACTATTAAAAAAATTGCCAACTGATGATAATTGAAAAGAGTAAACAAATATAGACAACGCGCAATACTATCATGCGAAAGCTTGCAAAAAATCTTAAATAATCAGGTTCTCTAACACTTGATTGATAAAGTCTTATTTTGATTGGATTCGATTAACCTGGCACAAGGACAAGATGTGTCTTATTGGACTCACTACATCTATGTTCTTTACAATCGACTATGTATCGTGCGCTCATGTGTTGGGGGTCCCAATGGATATCAAGAAAATATGGAAATCAAAGATTCATCTATAAGTTAAAATCTACATGTGGTATCTTTAATGGAGAGTTATGCTAAACAAATACAACCACATCCATCGAAATTGGTAAGGAAGTAAGAAGTTTAGCTTTTGTACTCACGACGTGACAATTATACACCTCCTTTTCATTGCAAATTTGCATGTTCTATGTGGCCAGTCATCCATATAACGTCCAATTTGAATTCGCCCACATGTGTTCCCAATAGTTTTGGTCATTCGTTGGAGTTATTCCATATAGGTTAGAACTCTAATAAGGGTGAGACATATGTCTTACTATGGTTGTTTTGGTTACGTCGAAATAATTTCTTTCTAGTAGCAAAAACTCTTCTCCTTTGTAGGTGAAATTTCGTTGTACACACTCACTTCTTACATGGTCTATGCTACATCGAACGGAGAACCAACCACTATTCAAGACGGTGTGTGTCAGATTGGAGCGGGTGGTTAGGGAGGATTACCCAACATGGATGGTAGCATACTCTCTGGATCGGTCTGCTTGATGCACATTTTGAGTTAATAAAAGCACCATTTATCAGAAAATGATCCATGGACGACAAGAGTGTGATGATATCCAATTTTGCATACACCAACAAAATAGGCCAATATCATGGAGCTTTGGTATGCCTTTTTTGTGAAGAGTGGAAGCTTCATATTAATCAGACACCAATAGTAAAAACACTATAAAAGAAGAGCATCTCTATCCCTTCCGTATAATCCATTAAATCTTTAAAAATACGGTTAACAAAGTAACTCCACCTAACCATTCTTCTATATCTTTAGTGCCTCAATTTTTTTGCTTTTTATTTCTCAAAACACACGCCTTCAACCTATTTTTGCTCTAGAAAGACGCACTCCCAGTAAATTTTAGCCAACCTTCTTTCTCTTGTTCATGGTGAAGCCGCCTCAATTGGTCGGCCACGGGCTATAAAACCGCGTTGACTCACCCCCAAACCCTACCCACGTCACCGATGACCCTTTGAGATCCGGTTTGGATAACCTTATCCCCAAGAAGTACCCTAGGTATTGAACCCACAAGGATGTGCACTACGACAATGACTCAAACAAGTTATTGTTCTTGCAATAAATTACGGTCTTTAACTGAACCTTTAACAACTTGTTTGGATGTAAACAATGATATAGAAATACGCATGAGTATGAGGTCTTACTCTCACAATATTTTACTTGTGCGTGAGATCTCATCTTGATAATAAACAGTCTTGGAAGACACCCATTATAATATGCTCACAATGCAATGAAGTGGGGGATATGTCCAAAGTATGTCACGACCTGCATCGACGGTCAGTTGTCTACCTGATGGCCCTTACCGCCGCTCGGAGTTACCTCAGTTATGAAGAATTACTCTAGGCCAAAGCATTTGAGGTTTAATGACTAAACATCATTTGTCTCCAAGTAATTGCTTTCAGCTACCGTACTAATCCTTTCCATCACTGATGTTTAGAATAGCATTTCATGCATCCTCGCTTCTTACCTTCTCCTTGAACGATCTACGGGATCCGGTGGTGGTCGGCGGTGTTGGTGGTGGCTGGCAATGCTGGTGGTGGCGTGGAAGCACGGGACCACTGCAGCGGCGGCGGCGCAAGGGTGTCCGGGCGTGAAAGTTCAGGCGGTTTCAGCCCCCAAACTTATACGGGAAGGTTATCTTCCCATAAATGTGAGGGCAGAAAAGCATGCCCACTTCTCTGCATAGGATCAGATAATGGCTCCAACGGCTCCTGTACGGTCTGGCGACTCAGGTGGCGATGGGGTGGGTGACGCGCCTCGCCCCAGTGTGTCAGGTGAGTCGGAGGGCTGGTCGGAGTTGAGGTCGGCGGGGCGGCCGGCGCGCGCGGCCCCGGCGGTGGCGCTGGGCGCGGGGCCGTCTCCGCGCTGGGAGGGGAGCCGGTTCTGGGCGCTCTCTGAGGTAAGTGACGATGAGGTCTCGGAGGAGGAGGAGTTTGATGGCAGTGGCGATTCCGCCGGTCGGCGTGGTGCAGGGTCAAGGCCGTCGGTGGGTGCGTTCGTGGCCCTAGCGGAGAAGCTTGGGGGCTCTCTCAAAGCTGGGCGATGCGGTGCTTTCGCGCCAGGCGGTCGGGGCGCCCGCAGACCAGGGGTGTCGGGACGGGCGCCGGCGTTGCGTGCGGCGGAGGCGCCGCGTGCCCGCTCCATGCGGAGGGACGATGAGGTCGTGCCTGCCGCGGTGGCGGCCGCCGCAACCTTGTCGGCCGTGGGACCGGCCCTGGCGGCGGATACACCGCGTGGGGAAGCGCCGGTCGCGGGGCCGAGGGCGGCGGCGGCGGCGGAGCCGCTCGAGACCTGGCCTAGGGTTGGCGAGGTTGGTGAGGATGGGCTGGTGGGCCAGCCCTTAGTTCCGGGCCGGTCGGGCCCATCCGTGCCGTGTGTAGCCCAGGGGGGCAGGGCAGTTGCGGAAGAGACGCGGGCGGTCGTGGGCTGCCCAGTGCAGCCCAGGCCCGCCCCTGCCGTGGCGCGGCCAGTCCGTAAGTGGCTCTGGATCCGCCGGGGCGCCACTGACTGCGCCCTAGGGTTTCCAGCCACTCCCGCAGAGGTGCGGCGCTTCGGTCGTGTCGCTCGCTCCCTCTCCCCACTTCCCCCTCCCCCACCCCTAGATCGCTCCTTTGCGGAGGTCGTCGCCATGGGATCCAAGGCGGATCGGCGGGCGGACAAGCGGGCGGAGCCGGATCCGGAGGCGGAACGGCGGCGCGAGCGAGATCTGCGCGAGCAAGCTAAGGTGCGGGTGGCGGAGCGCGCCGGCGTGGAGGCCGGCTGGGAGCCTACCCCTGCCTGGTGGCTCAAGGAGCAGGAGCGCAAGAAGAAAAGGAAGGAGGAATACAAGAAGAAGGGGCTGGAGCTCAAGCGCAAGGAATCGCTCCATCCCCATTGCGGTGACCGTGTGGGCGACCCGTTCAACAAGCCAAAGATGAAGAAGCACAAGACGGCGATGAAGGAGGCCTCCAAGCCCTCCTCCTCCAAAGGCACGGCGGCGAAGCCTATCCCCGTTGAGGAGTCGGCGGGGCCGGAGTGCTTCCGATGCGGGCGCACGGGCCACTACCAGAATGAGTGCGCCTTCCAGCAACTATGCGTGCTCTGCAGCATGGAGGGCCATGTGTCGGTGTACTGCCCCACGCGTGGAAAGCAGCTGGTGCTCCAGACCATGGGCCATGCCTTCGCGGGGGGTGGCTTCTTCTGCCTGCAGTACCCAGAGGAGGCGGACGCGGGGACGTCGGATCTGCTGGGGGTCAACGCGGCGCTAGTGTCGGCCGCGCCCGGCGTCCTGTCGAAGGAAATCCTGGAGGCAGAGCTCCCCCACCTGTTCGAGGGGAGTGGGATTGGCAGGTGGCTTCGTTCGACGTGGACTGCTTCTCGGTGGTGTTCCCAGATCCGGCCTTGCTGAGGATGGTGACGCGCAGCGGCAAGCTATTTCTCCCCATCAACAACATCACGGCGAACATTCGCGACGCGGTCCTCGCCGAGCCCAAGGCGTTGTCGATGCTGGAAGTGTGGGTCAAGATGTGGGGCATCCCCCCGAAGCAGCGGCGCGCAGAGCGTCTGATGGAGGCCACGACCATGATAGGGCGGCCCCTCGTGGTGGATGAGCTGTCCCTGATTCGATCCGGTCCGGTGCGCATGCGTTTCGCGTGTCGTGTGTCGGCCAAGCTCCAAGGCTCCGTACAGATCTGGTTCAACGGAGAAGGGTACAACATCAAGCTCGAGCCGGAGTTGAAGTCTCGCCCGGCGGCCCCTTCCCTCCCACCTCCTCCGCCTCCTTCCAGTGGCCGCAGGCCCGATGAGCAGGACAAGGACAAGCAAAAGGACAAGGATCAAGAGCAGGATGCGAGTATGGAGGAGGACGACTCCATCGACAAGGCGGCGTGGGATAAGCTTGGGATCTCCGCATCGGGCCCTGTTGCTCAGGTGGATGGGGCAACGACGGCGAGGGCGGCCGTGGTTGGGGGATCGGTTGGGATGACGATCTCGATCCCCAACCAGTATGGATCCAACCTGGGGCCGGTCTCCTCTCCCCCCAGGGTGACCGCGGGTGCGGATGGTGGTCTGTCCCCGCACGGCCTCTCCCCTGCTCCCGTGCGCTCCCGCCCGGCTGGGTCTCCTACCTCTGGTGGCCGCGGCTCTACCCTTAGCGACTCGGTGAAGCCCATGAAGAAGACGGCGGTGCGCAAGGTCAGCGCGGAGGCGGTGCATGCGATGGAGACGCTGGGGGCGCCTGTCACTCCAAGGCAGTCGGTCATGGCGCTGGCGGACCAGACGGCGCCTCCCCCAGTGGACCCGCTGCTGCAGGACGCCTCCAAGACAGTGATGATCTCGAAGGCCAAGCGCACGAAGACGGTGCCAGCGGCGCCGGTGCGCTCCAGCTCGCGTTCCAAAGGGGCCAAGGGCAACATGTCGTTGCTGCAGCGGGCGCAACTCCTCCAAGCCCAGAAGAACGTGGAGATCTCAGGAAACCCACCCACCCCCCCTGATTTACGGTTCTTGATGATTTCTCGGACGATCATTTGCATGAGGTGTTAGATGCGAGCGGAGTGGATCCCACCTGTGTAGGAGGGGTTAGAGAGTTAATGTCGCTTGTGCGCGCCAAGGAGTTAGCGCAGGCCGCGCTCGCGGCGCCGCTGCAGAGCGTGCTGAGTAGAGACCCCGGGTACCCGAGGGAGGGGACTCCGTGGTGATCTCTGTGCTCGAAGAGGGGGGACAGGCAACAGGGGTTGCCCCCTCTCCCACGCCTTGCAGGGGCAAGACGAGGCGAGTGGCAAAAGCGGCCACCTCCAGTGGCGTCCGGCTTCGGAATCGCGTGATTTAGATGCGAGCCTTGTTCTGGAATATCCGTGGTTTCGGCCACGTGGGACGGCGCACCCAACTTAAAGAATTCATGCGCAAAGAAGACGTAGATATCGTAGGGCTTCAAGAGACGATTAAGGCGGATTTTCGTTTCCACGAACTGCTTGCAATCGACCCTTTGGAGCGCTTCGAGTGGCAGCATGTACCTGCTATAAGGCACTCAGGTGGCATGCTGCTGGGCTTGAGCCGAGCCCTGTACGATATTATTTCCTGGGACGTAGGTTCGTTTTATATCGCGGCACATTTTCGTATTCGTGCCTCGCTTCGGGAGTTAACAGTCATACAAGTCTATGGACCGGCCGATCATTCTCGTTCGGCGAGTTCTTGGCGGAACTTCAGGCCAAAGTCACCACAGTGACCGCTGCCGCGCTCCCTGTTCTGGTGGGTGGAGATTTCAACCTTATCCGATCGGGAGCCGACAAGAACAACAGCAATATAAACTGGCCTAGGGTGGCCATGTTTAACTCCGCCATTGCTTCCATGGCCCTAAGGGAGGTGGCTAGGTCGTGCGCGAGGTTCACTTGGACTAATAAACAACTCAATCCGATGCGGTCCGTGCTGGACAGGGTGTTCATGTCGCCGGAGTGGGAAATGGGCTTCCCTCTCTGTACATTGGTCGCGGAGACGCACATAGGCTCTGACCATGTACTGCTCGTCTATTCCTCAGGGGAGGACAAGTTGCGACATAGCTCACGCTTCTTCTTCGAAACAGCCTGGTTCGAAGTTCCAGGCTTCGAGGAGACTTTCAGGGAGAAATGGTGGGCGTGCGTTAATTCGTTAGGGCCCCAGAGAGGCCCGATGGAGTTTTGGAACGCGGCTGAGGGCCGGCTCAGGGCAAGCCTCAAGGGATGGGGCGCAAACCTAGGGAGGAGTGACAAAGAGCGCCACATCGCGATCCTTGCGGAAATCGCAAGGATTGATGCAATGGCCGATGCTAGGGCCTTTTTGGAGCAGGAATGGGCTCATCGCTATGAACTGGAGGGCCAGGTCGA
Organism: Triticum urartu; assembly: GCF_056163025.1. Taxonomy (NCBI): domain Eukaryota; kingdom Viridiplantae; phylum Streptophyta; class Magnoliopsida; order Poales; family Poaceae; genus Triticum; species Triticum urartu. Next base: position 313,089,976 of record NC_141877.1, read on the forward strand.
AGCTTCACTTCGCGCGGAGGAAGAATACTGGCGTAGATGAAGTGGTCTGAAATGGGTTCTGAAGAGCGACGCCAATACTAAGTATTTCCAAGCATATGCTAACGGGCGTCGTCGGAAGTGTTCCATCCTAAGGCTGCAATCAGAGCAGGGGCTTTTGTTGCGACAGGAGGAAATCTCCCGACACATATACGAGTTCTACATCAATTTGATGGGCACGTGTGAGGCCCAGGGGGCGGGTCTCCGCGCGGACATTCGGGAGGATTCGCAACGTGTGTTGGACCGAGAAAACGACGCGCTGGGGCTTGCATTCCTGCCAGAAGAGATCGATGCCGCTCTTCTCGGTATGAAAGTGGACACGGCGCCGGGCCCAAACGGGTGGCCGGTGGCGATGTTCAAACGCTTCTGGCCTATCCTTAGGGGCCCTATTTTCGAGATTTGCAATGGTTTCATGCGGGGGATGGTTGACATCTCGCGCCTCAATTTCGGTGTCTTAACGCTCATCCCGAAGGTCCAAGGGGCAGACAATATTAGACAATTCCGACCGATCGCGCTCATAAACGTGCCTTTTAAAATTTGTGCAAAAGCGTGCGCCAATAGACTAGGACCGATCGCACACCGCTTGATTAATCGTAACCAATCTGCTTTCATCCGAGGCCGCAACATTTTAGAGGGACCGCTCGCCCTTCAAGAGATTGTGCATGAACTTAAGCGCACTAAGGAAACGGCGGTGTTGCTGAAACTTGATTTCGAAAAAGCATACGACCGTGTGAATTGGGATTTCTTGCGGCAGGTGCTAATCGGTAGAGGCTTTTCCGTGGTTTGGGTACACCATATTATGCAGTTGGTGTCGGAAGGCCAAGCTGCCGTTTCGGTGAACGGAGAAATAGGGCATTTCTTCCGGAACAAGCGCGGTCTCAGGCAGGGTGACCCGATGTCCCCTCTCTTGTTCAATTTTGTTGTGGACGCTCTGTCCACAATGCTTCGGAAAGCAGCCGAAGCTGGCCATATCCAAGGGTTGGTAGGCCACCTCATTCCAGGGGGAGTGACGCATCTGCAATATGTAGATGACACGCTGCTTTTGTTTCGCCCAGACCATCACAGCATTGCGTCGGTCAAGGCGATTCTTATTTGTTTTGAGCTCATGTCGGGGCTCAAAATAAATTTTCATAAATGCGAGGTGCTCACGATGGGGGTTGAGCCGGAGGAGGGTAGGCGTATAGCCGACCTGCTCAACTGCAAGGTGGGCAACTTCCCGCTGTCATACCTAGGCCTTCCAGTTGACATCAAAAGGCCGACGATAGAGGATTGGGAACCTCTATGTGCTAAGGTGAGGGGTAGGGTGTGCCCTTGGAGGGGTAAATTCCTTTCAAAAGCGGCCAGGCTAGTTCTCACGAACCCAAGCCTCTCTTCCCTGCCTATGTTTGCTATGGGCCTTTTTTTGCTTGCAGAGGGGGTGCATGCAAAGTTTGACACACCGCGTTCTAATTTTTTTTTGGGAAGGAATTAGCCCGAACCGTAAATACCATATGGTTAAATGGGCTTGGGTGTGTCGACCCAAGGACTTGGGGGGCCTTGGGATCACCAACTCTAGACTGCTTAACATCGCGATGATGTGTAAGTGGATCTGGAAAATTGTCCAGGGGGCATCCGGACTCTGGGTTGATCTCCTTAGGGCCAAGTACTTCCCGAACGGGAATTTCTTTGAAGGTAGGGCTAGGTGCTCGCCTTTTTGGAATGATCTCCAGACGATCAAGGCGGCCTTTGCCTTGGGGGCTAAGTTCTCGACTGGAGATGGGCGATCAGCGCGTTTCTGGACAGATCTTTGGATAGGTTCCCGCCCCTTATGGGAAGAATTCCGCGATTTGTACGACATCGCCGTGGATCCAGGCATGTCGGTGGCTGATGCGCTGCAATCGACCACTCCGGAGATTCATTTCAAACGTGAACTCCAGGGGCAAGAGCAGGCCAGCCTAGTGGCCCTGCGGCAGTTGATTGATCGGGTGGAGCTCTCGGACCAACCGGACTCGGTGAGCTGGGCGCTCACCAGCTCTGGGAAGTTCTCGGTCAAGTCTCTATACCGAAAGCTGCGCCTGGGGTCGTCGCAGCTTGTGGTTGCAGGGCTTTGGAGCGCGCGGTTGCCACTGAAGATCAAATTATTTCTTTGGCAAATGTTCCGCAACCAGCTCCCCACTTCCCTGAACGTGGCCAAACGCAATGGGCCGGCCAATGGGCCATGTGCGTTGTGCGGGGATCCAGAGGACGCGAATCACGTTTTCTTTCGGTGTCCCTTAGCGCGGTTTGCGTGGAGCGCAGTGAGGTCCGCGGCTGGAGTCCAATGGGACCCTCGCTCGGCTGCAGAGCTTAGTCACATATTAGGCGCGTTGCAAGGCTCTACGAAACAGGTCATGTGGAGCTGTGTTGGGGCACTTCTTTGGTCCATGTGGCTAACTAGAAATAAACTCACGATCGAGGGGACCTTGCCAACACATCCGGCTAATATCATCTTCAAATGCAATCTTTTTTTGCAGCAGTGGAGTCCGTTGGGGAGGCGCAAGGATGCTGATTTAATCAAGACAGCTCAACAGCGAATTCTGCAAGTGTACGCGGCGGCTAGGGAGCCGTGACTACGGTGGTATAGGTGGTCTCTTTTGAGTGCTTGACGAGCCTGCGTGCTCCGTACGGGCGATGCCTTGTAATGCGACAGTAGCTTCGTTATCTCCGCTCGTAGCATGTGTGTGGCCCGAGGTGGCTTTTGGCCCGAGGTGGTTTGACTCTGCCATTGGGGCTTTATTAATTTAAAGCCGGACGCATCTGGCGTCTTCGTTCTAAAAAAAATGTGAGGGGACTTAGGGACAGTTGTACGGGATCTCATAGAAAATTCTGGGTTTGCGGAAGCTATTGGAGAGCTATTTTTGTCTCAACTTCCCGTAAACTGTAGATTTTTCCCTATAGGAGAGCTATCGGAGTTGCTCTAATACTTTGTTTCGAGAACAGTGGGCTGGTTCAACTGGCTATTTTAGTGCAGCCTCCTGTTTTTCTTTCCTAGCAACTTGCGCGTGTATATTTGTTTTTTTTCCCTCTTGTGTTCGTAGAGCTAAAATATATGTACTTAGAAAAAGCAATATCTTATCTTATTCCATTGCTACCAAAAGGTGACAGTAATGGCAGTTTGATGCTATTATTGTTAAAGACCAGCATGACCAACAAAGTAGCAGTTTGAGCAGGTCCATTAGTGGACAAGATTAGATCTGAATTGACCTGACAAAAAACGTCTTAGGTAGACTGGGACGTGCCTCTTTTCTAATCGCTATAGGGCCATGACAGGTTTTCGCTTCAGAAATTGACGTGTTGACAAAAAGGGGAATGAATGGAAAAGGCATATCCAACATAGTCAAATTTCATAGATTCAGCCACTGGTGTACAAGCGCAGTGCAAAAGATGGAAATTTGTCATCAAAGGAACTGAAGGTCTATTGGATGAGTTGGATCCACGTAGGAGGAGAAGGTTGGACTGAGAAGCACTCCTCTCCAATTGACTCTTCCACTTCTCTTTTTCTCTGCTTGCTTGCGGCGGCATTCTTCTAACCTATCGAACCATATTGCTCATATGCTACCTGTCCAAATCGATTGAGCTATTTTCCTGACGCGCTACAGTTCATTTCACCAATGATTAGCAATGCCATGATGATCCACGAAAAACGCCATGATCTTCAGCTGTCCGAGCAGTACTAGCTCATCTGAATGCATTTTTTCAGATGCAAAATCTATCCATCACCTGTGGGGCTATCCTGCCACATTTTAGCATGATTCAAGCCACATTTCAGGGAGAATCTTCCATACCGGGTTAAGGTATGATATGGGGAAGATGGCATGATATCTGCTTTTGCTTGCCAGGCTGAGAGAGGTCTCTTGAGGGCAAAGGAAAAGGATGGGTAGCAGCAGAGGCTGGAATGGATCGATCTAGTGCAGCACCAACCATGGCGACAGTGGTGCAGAGATGTCGCATTCAGGAGCCAAACCTGTCTTTCCGCTCTAGTGGAGGCGGTGATCGGATAATATATGCCTGCTCACTCAGGAACAAGAATAGATTCATGTCGCCGGCGCTGCTGCCGCCGTGACAAAAATGGCACATGTTCTTGCTTTGCAAAAACTATTTCTATATGTGCCATTGCGAGTCCAACCACATTTTTTCTCCAGATGTCATTGCCCATGTCGCATAACCTCGGGTTTTTTGAGATTTAAAAAGATGAACATCAGCTTTGTTAAGTCAGTAGCGGTAGGGTAGCACCACACGAGGTAGCTAGCTACCCATACCCAGGCAGGCATCACCAAATCTCTGGAAAGTTGGGCTGGCTGATAGGATTATATGATAGTATGGGTTTGCCCAAGAATTGTTGAGTAAGCGTGAGGGGAGTGGGGCCTGGATTTGACCTTATGAGGGAGGTTGCAGGCAGGAAATTCAGGCGGGGCCGAGTAGCCGGTGGATAATGGGTCCACCCGTCGAAATCAGAGCACGCATCAGTGCATCGTGGAACAAGACAGGGACATGCCTAATTCAATTCAAGGCTCGCCAGATCAGCCCGTGGCATCCCCGGTCAGTAGAATGTTTCGCTCCAAAGTCGCCTGTCAATGACCAGATGCGCACTGTTCCGATTGCTGTCAGACAGGCAGACCGACTGACTCAGGGGAAGAATGATGATTGATTGATAATTCAGATTCAGCACGTACTCCAGTATAGTATATTTCTCTAATTTCATCACGCACACACACATGCACATGCACAGATGCGTTTGGAGGTCCCCCTACGGATGCAATGCACCGCCGCGCGCCACTAGTGGCTCTTTTATGAGTCGACGCGACAGTGGTTGCGGATTCGCTGGCGAGTGAATCCGCACGTGAAAGGGTGGCGTGCGATTCAAGGCCGGCCTCTCTTTCCGGCCGCGGCCAGCTCGGCCCCCAACTTGGGCCGCTCCGCTGAATCTGAAATGAATGAATGCTCGACAGACAGCGGAGGGGAGGAAGACGGCGAGATCACGAGCATGGTCGTGTCTCGTATCTGCAGGGGTCAAATCCATCCATGTTGTGTTGGTGGTGAGTGACCGACCGGGGGAGAATGGGGTGCCTGCCATTGCCGCTGCCGTTGGCGTTGGACATGGACATGGATGGATCGTTTCTGGTTCGCGTCCAATCGGCGGCAGCGCGGCGGGACATGGATCAGTCGGCCAATCGTTGTTCTCGCGCTGTAGCAGATGGAATGGCACCCGGTATCGGTATGGAGGAGATATGTGGCATCTGTTCCTGATTTCACTAGTCAACTGTTGTTTGCTGTGGATGGATGATATGATCTGCCTGCCGTCGTGCGCGTCGCCATCAATCATAGTACGTATATAGTAATAGAATACCCGTTACATCTTTGGCGCAAAAACCAAATGTGGCGGAGAAAATAGATTCATCTGAAAGTATGACGTTAACCTATAAGATGACAGCCTACAACACAATGTTAATTTTATTTTATTTTTTGAACACAGTCAGTTCTTTTGGGGCTTACGACTGGCTATAAAAATTAGTTGCCCTCTATCCAACTTATTCTAGAAGGCCAACCTAAAATTTTAATTTAAAAGACTAATAAGGACATGTACAGTGATTGATAAGACAATGTTATCTTAAGCCTTGCATGTAATTTAAAGATGACAATAAAAGAATGTCTACAATGAGTTATCTCTTAGCATTATTTTTAATAACTACTCCCTCCATTCCAAAATAGATGACACAACTTTGTACTAAAGTTAATATAAAGTTGGGTCATCTAATTTGGAACGGAGGGAGTAGCAATTCCAAAAAACGTGATAAGACATATTATGATAAAAGATCATCTCTTAAATATGAGAAGACAAGTCTTTTCTTATGATTTCTCTTTTCTACCTCTCAACACTTATCCTATGTGGAAGTCCTAAGATAGCATCATTCTACATGCCCTAAGGAAATAAACTACCCTCTCCCTATCTTATTCTCGAAGATGATCATCATGAAACTAATCTAAGCCGGGACCTTGAAGGTGAGGAAGCATCCAGTCTTCAGACCGTGAACTATGGCAAAGTGAGCACACACTCGATTAATGAAAAACCTCCCATTGACATTCCGGAGCTTGACCATCCCATAAATCAATGAAACATATTCCATGTACGTTGATTTGTTTCTCGGTTGCATTTGACTATTTTATTTTTCCACGACAAGCAAAACCAATTCAACCGAATTATAACATCATTGTTGTAGCATGTCATCTTTCATATGATTTGTTTAGAGCTTCTTTCTAACAATTCACTTAGCTTTTAAGTTGTGTTCGCCAAAGATTGTTTCATATAGTTTACTTAACTTCTTTGTTTTAGTTGGGCTTTATGCCAAAGGTGCAACGGTTCATTTAGTATAAGGAATGTCTAATGATCACACGAAGACATTATGATGGAAGATGAGGTCGTATGAACAAAAGGTTCTAGCTGTTGGAGTAATTATGCATCTCTGAGATACCATTAGTAGGAACTGATTGCATCTAGATCACCTAAAAAGTATGAACAGAGAAGGTTTAGGGAATCTTTACATGTCACGACAGTGGACATGATCGCCTGCTCGATGCAGGCGTGATGCAGGGGTGATGTAGTCGAGGTAGCAGTCCTCCTAAACGTCCTGATGCCCTCAGGACGCCACCGGCACTGCCCGGGGACAGCAGCGGCGGCTGGAGTAGGTCTTCCCGTCGCTGCTGCGCTCCCCCCGATCGGATGGGGTGAGAGAATATCGAGAGGGGAGTGAAACCATACGAAAATTGTGATTGCGCAGGCTGCCAACCCTCTCCCGTACCCCCTTTTATGTAGCGCTGGCGACAGGGGACCTAAACCATCAGTTGGTTTGGGTGCCCCCGATCAGGGCGCCTTAGTTGGGAGAAAAAGCCCACGTACGTTGGTGCGTGGGGCCTTTTTCTTTAACGTTATCTTTCCCTTTTTTCTGTTAGACTAATAGATCTAACTGGCCTATTAAGCCGTCAGATCAACACCAACATTCTCCCCCTTGATCGTTAGGCTTAACTTCATTCGCCCATTCTACATAGGAATGATGTACCAAAGTGAGGTGTTACAATAACTCGAAACGCCATGGAACCTCAACACTTATAGCACACCCACCTATTTTGAAATGGAAAACATTTTGCTAATTGGGGAGTGGTTCATTTTAATGGTCCTCTTATTCCAGAATCATAAGGCTTCCAGTAGTCCCATGCCGACAACATGCTCACGAAAAATACTGGGTGGTAAGCCTTTTGTTAGCGGATCCGCAAGCATATGCTTCGTTCTTATGTGTTTAACATCAACTGTTTGATCCTGGATTCTATCTTTCACAACACGATACTTCATGTCAATGCGTCTGGCAGCATTACTTGACCTGTTACTCGTATAGAAAACTGCTGGTTCATTATCGCAGTACAGTAAAATTGGTTTAGATATGCTGTCAACCACTTTAAGTCCGGAAATAAAATTCTTTAGCCATACAGCCTGCCCAGTGGCCTCATAACATGCTACAAATTCTGCTTGCATCGTAGATCCAGTAGTTAAGGTTTGTTTGAAGCTTTTCCACGATATAGCTCCTCCCGCGAGTGTGAATATATAACCTGACGTGGATCTCTTACTATCCACACACCCGGCAAAATCAGAGTCTGAATAACCAACAATTTCTAGGTTATCAGTTCTTTTATATGTAAGCATGAAATCCTTAGTTCCTTGCATATAACGCAAGACTTTCTTTGCGGCCTTCCAGTGGTCCGGTCCTGGATTTGATTGGTATCTGCCAAGCATCCCGGTTACAAAACATAAATCTGGGCATGTACACACTTGAGCATACATGATGCTTCCGACAGCTGAAGCATAAGGAACCGACTTCATCTGATCAGTTTCACATTGGTTCCTCGGACATTGAAATGTCCCAAACTTATCACCCTTAACTATAGGAGCAGGTGAGGGTGAGCACTTATGCATATTGAATTTTTTCAGTACTCTCTCAAAGTATGCCTTTTGAGATAGTCCTAACGTTCCTCTGGACCTATCTCGATGAATCTCGATCCCGAGGACATACGAGGCTTCACCAAGATCTTTCATATCAAAACTGGATGACAGAAAATTATTGGTCTCATGCAGCATATCCTTATCACTACATGCCAACAATATGTCATCAACGTATAGGACTAAAAATGTGAACCTATTGCCTTTAAACTTAACGTATATGCAGTTGTCCACAACATTTTCGGTGAAACCAAAAGTTTTGATAATTGTATCAAACTTGAGGTACCACTCTCTTGAAGCTTGCTTCAAGCCATAAATCGATTTCTTTAGACGACATGCCAAATGTTCCTTCCCTTCCACAACAAAGCCTTCTGGCTGAGCCATGTAAACGTTTTCTTTTAAGTCACCATTTAGAAATGTCGTTTTAACATCCATTTGGTGTAGTTCTAGGTCATAATGAGCTACTAATGCCATTATGATTCTAAAAGAATCCTTGGTTGACACAGGAGAGAAGGTTTGCTTATAATCAATGTCTTCTCTCTGTGTATACCCTTTTGCCACTAGCCTTGCTTTGAACCGTTAGACATTTCCTTTGGAATCATACTTGGTTTTGTAGACCCACTTGCAGCCTACTTTCTTAGCTCCATCGGAAACTTCTACTAAGTCCCATACGTCGTTTGAGCCCATAGATTTCAACTCGTCTTCCATGGCAACCAACCATTTGGACGAATTTTTGCTTTTAATGGCTTCCTTATAAGAGGTTGGATCCTCCACCTTTCCCAGATCATTCATATCCTCAATCATGAAAGTGATATAGTCGTCTGATATGGCTTTCTTCCTCTCACGCCGTGGTCTACCCACAGGAGGAGGTGGTGGTGGTACATCATCATTTTGTGAATCATTATTTTCCTGGTGGTCCTCATTTGTGTCTGGATTTTCATTATTAGTCTCCGGATCACCATTTGAGTGAGAAACTGAACCATGATATTCAGGATCATCAGTTGTCACATTTCTTCGTATTGGAAAAACAATCTCTTGGATAATCAGGGATGGTGCACAAACCCGCTTCTCCTCAAGATCGATCTCCCTTAACTTAGTGACCTTATTATCCTCAAAAAATACCGCGTGTCTAGTCTCCACAAACTTGGTGGTATGACTTGGACAATAAAAACGATATCCCTTTCCCCTATGAGGGTATCCAACAAAAAAACAACTAACTGTTTTTGGATCCAATTTCTTAAGTTGTGGATTGAAAACTTTAGCTTCAGCAGGGCAACCCCACACTCGTAAGTAATTGAAGCTTGGTTTCTTTCCCGCCCACATCTCGTAAGGTGTGTTCGGTGCTGACTTAGTTGGAGCAAGATTTAGTATGTGTGCAACTGTCTTTAATGCCTCTATCCAAAGGCTTACTGGTAAACTCGAGTGATTAAGCATGCTTCGCACCATATCCATAAGGGTGCGGTTGCGACGCTCGGCCACACCATTTTGTTGCAATTCACCAGGCATTGAGTATTGAGCAATGATTCCATTTTCAGATAAGAACTTGGCAAAAGGTCCAGGAATCTGCCCATAAGGAGCATGCCTACCATAATACTCTCCCCCGTGATCAGACCGTACAACTTTGATTTTCGCGTTCAGTTGATTTTCAACCTTCGCTTTATAGACTTTGAATTTCTCCAAAGCTTCCGATCGGTCACGTATGGGATAATATATCCATAGCGGGAAAAGTCGTCTGTGAATGTAATGAATGAATCAAAACCATCTACAGACTTAACATTAAGGGGTCCACATATGTCGGGTGTGAATTAATTCTAAAACCCCTGTGGCTCTTACTGCTCCTTTCTTAATTGTTTTTGCGAATTTTCCTTTAATGCAGTCAACACATTTGTCTGCATCTGAGAAGTCTAATGGGAGGAGTATTTCATTTTTAACTAAGCATTCCATTCTCCCCCTCGAAATGTGGCCCAAACGACAATGCCACAATTTCGAAGAATTACTAACTCCTTTCCATTTCTTCTCAACATTTTCATCACTCACATGCATAACTGAATCATTATTAAGAGATAACATGTATAGTTGGCCTCTTCTAACACCGATGCCTACATTCTTATTACATTTGATCAAAGCAAATTGTTTCTTGCCAAAATGGCACTCATACACATCATCTAAATGAGAAACTGAAATCAAATTCCTACTTAAGGTAGGCACATAAATAACATTATTCAATCTAAGAGTGTGGCTAGTGTGTAGCTCCAACGTGAGAGATCCCACAGCTTCAACATCAGCCTCAACTCCGTTCGCAACCTTAAGCTTTCTTGTTCCTCCTCTTATAGTTTGGATCGTATCGAATCCCTGCATAGAGTTAGCAACGTGAGTGGTTGCCCCTGAATCAATCCACCATGACTTTATAGAAAAATCGACATAAAAAGATTCATCTACAAAAGTAATTTCATCAATACCTCTTTTGTTCATCCATTTTAGAAAGCCTGGGCAGTCCCTTTGATAGTGCCCCTCCTCTTTACAGAAGTTACAAGCATTTGCTCCAGCAGTGGAGCTGCTAGGAGCAGAAGAAGAACTGCCGGCTTCTTTACCCTTGAATGCCTTAGGGTTGAATGGCTTAGTGCCTTCTTTCTTGACTTGCTTTTTCTGAGGCTTGGGAAAACCTTGCCCGTCATGCTTTCTCTTGTTAGAGCCAACATGAAAAACATGGTCTTTCTTCTGCCTCATGATCCTCTCTTCCTCCTAGACGATCCTTGCGGTCATCTCAGAGAGTGGCCATTTTTCCTTTAGAGAGTTATAGTTGACCTTAAATTGTTCAAACTCTTCTGGAAGAGACTCAAGAATAATTATGACAAGAAGGGCTTCACTTAAAAAACAATCCAAAGCCTTAAGTTTGGTGTAAGCATTTACCACCCTCAATATGTGTTGCCTAATATTTCCGTCAATAGTGTATTTCTGAAGAAGTTTAGCAAAAAGCCCATGAGCATACACTTTGTCGGAGCCTTTAAATTGCTCCTCCATTTCAGTGAGGAATTCTTTAGCAGTGTCTTTCTTAGGGAGTGCTTCAGAAATGTCCGGCGACATTGTCGCTTTCATGATGAGAAGCGCAATATGGTTGGACTTGTTCCACTTTTCCATCTTAACATCATAGTCTTTCTTTAGTTCTGCATACCCTGTAACACCTGCCACAGGTGCCACAGGTTTTTCTTCCCTCAAGGCATAGTCAAACTCATTACAACCTAAACATAATTCGACTTGGGACTTCCAACAAGGGAAGTTACTCCCCGTAAGTGGTTTGATCGTGTCGGACTGAAATGGAGCGGAAGCTGAAATCATCATAAAAATTCATAAGTAAACTTGCATGATTATAAATTTACGTTGGTAAATAAACAAACATGCCAAGTATTTAATTTCAACTCCATGTCAAAACACCGTTGGGAAGAAAAAAACATGGAATTAAAATATCATAGGGGATGACTCATAATAATAAAACAACGTTGGTCCGAATTAAAATTAGAGTCATTTCATTCTGAATTCAAACATCAACATAAAAGAAAATATCATTATTTTTGATGTCTAAAAATTCATCATGCAAAACACATAATAAATCCTGAATAAAATATTTCGTTGGTTCAATTTTACCCAGAATAATAGCATGTTTTAATTCATTATTATCTCAGATATTTTCTGGCTAAAACAGTGCAGAAAAACATAATGTGTATTAACTTAAAGTGCACTGGAAACGGCCCGAAATACCCACAGGTACACGTAAAACGGTCCAGCCCAGAAGAAGTTTTTTTCGCTGGACTTACATAACCTGGGCCGCAGCCCACAACCGGATATGGCCCATTAAGTGCCCCCAGGCCCGCAGCGGAGCTGAGCGTGGCTGCCAGCCGTTCGATGGAAATCGATGGTCCGTGTTGATCACGGCTGGAACAAAACAGCCGCTCGGCCAGAACCCTAGCCATTTCCCCGCGACCCCCCGCATTTCACGCTCCTACAGTGAGCGGCGACGGCGGCTCGAGGCGCGCCGGCCATGGCGGCGCGGTGGCTGCGCTCGCCGGAGGAGCGTGCAGCGGAGTCATTCCCGCGCGCTTCTCCGTCGAGCGTGGCTCCGGCGTCCGCGCGCATGGCACATCAAGGAGGGTGGAGGAACGCCGGCCACCGCGGCATGAGGAGCGACGGCGACTTGCTCGGCGTCGGCCAAACAAGGGCGCGTCCATTAGAGCGGCGGCGGCGGCACTTCGTTCCACGCGTCGTCCCGAGTACGGCGGCATCGCGGCATCTTCGCCCTCGCGCAACGGTGGGCGCTGCGCGGGCACCGAAGGGAAGAGGCGAGGACGCGGCGCGTTAGGTGAGGATTCTCCTCACTCTTCTCCAATTCGTGTGCATTAGTACTTGATTTGGGGTAAAAACAGTCCTAATTGCAGAATTAGGGTTCTTACGAATTGGGGATGAATTCTAGGGTTCTTAAACATGAGGGGTTGCTACTGTTGACTTGCGTGTATCCCTCTGCCTAATATTTTGCTAATGCATACAAAAACAGTACTTAAGCATAATCAATTTTAATCAACTTAACATAAAAGTGAGCATTAGATCTTAACAGATTAATTAAAAAAAATAACCAAAGGATAACAGTACTTAATCCGTAGCAATTAGAAAACAACATGATGATTTACAGAGGGCATCAAGACAGTAGCATGCATATTAGGGCTAACCAGGGGCTGAAACTTGCAATCTTGACCATAAAACCCTAAACCTGACTTGATCTAAACTTGATGTTGATCTCACAGATCAATAATATAGGGATCTATTGCAATCAAGATTGGCGAATGATACCATTGTTGGAGTAATTATGCATCTCTGGGATACCATTAGTAGGAACTGATTGCATCTATATCACCTAAAAAGCATGAACAGAGAAGGTTTAGGGAATCTTTACATGTCACAGCAGTGGACATGATCGCCTGCTCGATGCAGGTGTGATGCAGGGGTGATGTAGTCGAGGTAGCAGTCCTCCCAAACGTCCTGATGCCCTCAGGACACCACCGGCACTGCCCAGGGACAGCAGCGGCGGCTGGAGTAGGTCTTCCCGTCGCTGCAGCGCTCCCCCCGATCGGATGGGGTGAGAGAATATCGGGAGGGGAGTGAAACCGTACGAAAATTATGATTGCGCAGGCTGTCAACCCTCTCCCGTACCCTCTTTTATGTAGCGCTGGCGACAGGGGACCTAAACCATCAGTTGGTTTGGGTGCCCCCGATCAGGGCGCCTTAGTTGGGAGAAAAAGCCCACGTACGTTGGTGCGTGGGGCCTTTTTCTTTAACGTTATCTTTCCCTTTTTTCTGTTAGACTAATAGATCTAACTGGCCTGTTAAGCCGTCAGATCAACACCAACACTAGCTACTTCAAACATGTAGTCTAAATTTCCTACCATCTACAGGTGAAGTCAGTTTTCTTCTGCCATATCATATCCAGTATAGTAAATTGTATGCACCCAATATGTGCAGAACTCGCATGTCAGTTTCAGTGCTAGGGCATAGGTTTAGTACCCTGATCATAAAAAAGATGGTACTCCTATCTTTTGACCATGCCATTTTATCCGATTACCATGCTTCATCCTAAATCTAAATTCATGTAAAATGTAATGTTGCATGGTGTACCTTTCTTTTGATCATGCTTTCTCACAACAACACGCGGGGAATCATCTAGTTCTTAAATTTTTTTAGTACAGATAAATAGTTAATACACACATGTAGGAATATATCCTTACCTCATGGAAGTGAGCGCTCATACTTTCAGACAAGGTTAAGTTTCTTTCTGTGTACCTTCACAAAAAAATGTTCATGTGCAAAACGAGTCACCATGTCATTTTAAGATAAGGGATAAGACGTGATAACATTAATAGTACACATATTCAAGAGCATTAAGAAGATACAAATTCAATGTGCATCAAACAAATTACGCAAAATCTGACCTTTTGACAAAGAAAGAGCAATGTTGGGGAGAGAGGACGTCTTGCATGCTGCGGTAGCTGCACCCAGATATCCAGCCGCACGCCACCGTGAGGTGATCGACGCAGTAAGCGTTTGTGAAAATGGGAAAAGGCGTCATATTGTATACTTACGAATACTGTGTCCACGTTGGCTATGTGGGCTCGTCACGGGGTACACATCTGACGGAAAGGACCAGGCGTGCAGGGCATTACTTTTTTTTTTTGCATCACAGGCCCGGTCCTGGTTTTAACTAAAGTGTCTGGATGACACAGACTGTGTTGCGTGTAAGAAGGTTAGACGTTGTCGTCCGCCCCGCGCCCATCTTTTGCACTTGGGTGTGGAGGCCTGACTGAACCGGGGAAGCAAGGGCACTCGAAGACCATCTAGATTTGCCCCATGGTGATTCCCGAAGCATCGTCGCCGTTGTTGGCCGCTGGGTGAGTTAAACTCTGCCTCTCTTCTTTTCCACCTATGGTCGGCGGATGGGCTTTGCCGCCCCTATTCTCTATCTCCTCTAGACCTTATCCGCTGGCTCGCGCGTTAAGACTGCAAATCGGCCGGACCGGCAACCGTCCTAGTGGTGCGCGAGGTTGCTAGCGCAGTGGTCGCCACCGGCTCCGCCCTGCCTGATATGACCGTAGGCGAGGACACGCCGGAGAGGCGAGCGGCGGTTCAGAGCCGTCTAGCGCCTCATCTGATGTCGAGTTGTCGGGCGCGTCCTGCACCCACTTCTCTTTCAGGAGTATATTTATGCATTTGTCCATAATTATGGCTTAAATGGTTCTGAACATGTAGAAATAGTTAGTTGTAATAACAAGAAATTTAGTTCACTACTTGTGAAACGTTTGATTATTTGAATATATCAACAAAGTTTTTTGGATAGCTCAGTTAATCATCCTAACCAAGATCGATAATTGGATTACAAAAAATATTTTTATTCTGAGTTTTATTCTCAGATTCTATCCGAAGGGTTTGCGCTATTATTTAAATAACTATACTATACTAAAAAAACTTTTTTGCATGATTCAAATGAAAAATCTTTCTCAATGATTCCTATTCTACTAACAAGAGTAGACATGCAAAATAACAAAAGTAGTCATCCAAAATTTATTTGTTACTAAAGAGAAAACTGTTCCAGGTGTTCCTGGATTTCCGCTCGGTGAATGTCTTGCTAGAAGATATAATTTCTTTTCAGTTCTGGTGACGGTGGTGAGCCGCCAGCAATTTACTCATCACAAGTGTACAACAATGAGCCGCTCGATTGCATTTTGACCGTTTTCTGTTCTGTTCACTCGATCGCATTTTAACTGGTTGTAGTTGACCAGTTGACCGATCAACTGCTGACTTCTAAAAAACACGAAAAGGAAAAATTTGCAGAAATTGTTAAAGTTCATGAATTCGAAAATGGTCAGATTTTTTTTAAAGTTCATGAATTTGAAAAACAGATCATTGAATTTTAAAAAGTTCATAAGATCGAAAAAATCATCAAATTTGAACAAAAGTGTATTGAATATGAATTTTTTATCAAATTTTGAAACGTTCATTTGATTTGAAAAAATCATCAATTTTGGAAAAGAGTTCATCAAATTTGAAAAAAAAACACATTTAAGAAAAGCAAAAAATAAAGAAGTAACAAAAAATGAGAAAAGAAAACATAGAAACCCAAGTGCACAATGTAGAAAAGAACAAACAGAGAAAGAATGAGCTGTCATGCCAAAAGGCCTAGAGTCCAAGGGGGTGCACCTGTACCGAATGGCCTTTAAGGGTCGCCTTAAGCGCCGTATAGGAAATGGCTCATCATCCATAGGGATGAGGCAATAGGGATGGAACAACGACTTCTTTTTCCTTTCTTCCTCCTCACACTTGTAGTCGACATGTGTACTTGTGTGTGAGAAATACAAAAGAGGGACTAGATCCATGCAGCTAACCGTTGGTTTCAGAGACCTACCTTCACCATTCCTCTTCGCTTGCACACTGGAAACCCACAACCGGAAGAAACCTCGCAAGGCGTCATCTCCAACATGGATCCCGAGCTCCGCGCCTATCTCGAGCAGATGAACAACGACACGGCCACCCGCTTCAACACCATCCTCAAGGCGCTAGTAGTCCAAACCTCCCGGATCGACCACCTCGCCACTTGGAAGCCAGATCTGGAGGCCCGCTTTGTCACGCTTGAGTCCATAGTAAAAGAGTACAAAATTATCAAGAATATGAGTACAAAATAGAAACAAACATGGTTATAGAGTTGATGGCACCTCGATCGATGCTGGCCTCATGGAAAAGGAGAACGTCTTCAGTGTCGCAGTTCTTGCAGTATCTCATTAAGAAATATCCCAAGTTGCCTATAGTAAAAGAGGAACATTAATTAGAGATGTCAAATCATTCCAAAGAAAAGAATAAAGGAAGGTTAGAACGCTCGCTTCACTGCTCTTTGGGCAAATATTGGGCCGTTCTTGCAAGCACACTCAGGAAAACTTGAACAATCCTAGTCTGGACTGATGGAAAAATGAAAATCACGTGCATTAGATAGAAATTTACAAACGGATATAGAAACAAAAGTAGGCAAATTTGATATATTGAACCCTTCATAGCTAGTGGGCAAAAATAGAGAACCATACATAATCGGTTATTATTTGCTATAATTAAGTGGCAATGATTACTGAAAGTGCTAGTGATCGACTAGAGGGGGGTGAATAGGTGATTTTTATGAAAGTCTTCAATACATGAAAGTTTCGAAGACAAACGATAGAAATAAACCTATTACCATGCAGCGGAAGGTAGACTACACTAGGCAAACCATAGTCAAGTATTCAATGAAGTGAAAGCACAATGACTAATAGCAGCTAGGCAGTAAAGATCAGGTAGGAAGATATAGTGAAGCCAATCAGAACAAGCAGTCACTCAATGAAGACAAAAGATAATGCAATCATGCAATGACTTCACCAGGGCCAACAGTAAGTAAAGGAATGGGAAGGATGAAACCGGTGACTCGTTGAAGACAATGATTTGTTTGACCAGTTCCAGTTGCTGTGACAACTGTACGTCTGGTTAGGGAGGCTGAGATTCAACTCAGAAGACCGCGTCTTCACCTTATTCCCCTTGAGCTAAGGACACCCAGTCCTTGCCCAATCACTCTGGTAAGTCTTCAAGGTAGACTTCCAAACCTTCACAGACTTCATTCACCGGCGATCCACAATGACTCTTGGATGCTCAGAACGCGACGCCTAACCGGTTGGAGGATTCACAGTCCTCAAGTGTAATAAGTCTTCAGATCACATAGACGGGAAGACTTCAGTGATGCCTAACTCTCTTTGGCTCTCGGTGGTTAGGGCTTTATCCTCGCAAGGAATTCTCTCTCAAAGGCTTCAAGGTGGGTTGCTCTCAAACGACAAAAGCCGTACACTAACTCTGAGCAGCCAACCATTTATGGTTGTAGGGGGTGGGCTATTTATAGCCACTAGGCAACCCGACCTGATTTGTCCAAAATGAACCTCGGTCACTAAGGAACTGACACGTGTTCCAACGGTCAGATTTTAAACACACATGGCAACTTTACTTGGGCTACAAGCAAAGCTGACTTATCCAACTCTGGACAAGATTTGCTCTCATAGTCTTCACTCGAGGACATAGGATTTTGGTTAAGCATCACTTCAGTCATTCTGACTGGTTCACTTGGACCCCACTTAATAGTACGGTGGTTCCTATGACTCAACAACGAAGAAAAAGAACGACGAAGCAACTAAGTCTTCGCGCTCCATAGTCTTCATGCGATGTCTTCTCTTGTCATAGACTTCAATGTGAATGTCTTCACATACCACCTTTGACTTCAATGTCTTCATACATTTTTAGGGGTCATCTCTGGTAGGAAAACCGAATCAATGAGGGACTTCTACATGTGTTATCCTGCAATTCTCACAAACACATTAGTCCCTCAACTAGGTTTGTCGTCAATACTCCAAAACCAACTAGGGGTGGCACTAGATGCACTTACAATCTCCCCCTTTTTGGTGATTGATGACAAACTAGTTGAAGTTTTCAACGGGGAATAAAATATGTGAAATTGTAAAGGATAGGGGATTGTCTTCATAAGTGGCAAAGGCTCCCCCTGAAGATGTGCATATAAGTAATTTGCTTTTGATATGCAAATGCACATGGCAGGTTGTACTTGTGGAGATCCTCTTCAACTTATGATGACAATTCATCATGCATGAAAAGTATGTGAAGATAATGACATGCATAATGAAAAATGGACGTCTGCAGAATGACCTAAGTGCGGAAGTTATCATCGCACTACAGAATAGCAAATAAGTAGCAGACAACCATCTAGTTTAAGTGTTAAATATAAAACCACCGCCCATATGGACCCGCTTGAAGATTATCAAACTCATATGCTTCTCCCCCTTTTATCAGTAAGGACCAAAAAGGTTTGAAGACATAGAGCAGCAGGGTCGTCGGTGTTGGTTGGCGGTGCAGACAAACCTGGTGCAGTGTTGATTCGCGCTGAAGGTGGAGGAGGTGAAGTTGCATCATCTTGGTCATCGATGACTCTGGCATTTACGGTCGCAGCTGAGGATGAGTATTCAGAGTCTTCAAGTGAGGGAGTCCGATGCAAGTGAGCATTTCTGGGAGGAGTTGAGTCAAACTTGAAGCGTTCGGTGAAGCCATCGTCGTGCAGATCAGCTTCATCCTCAGTACGGTCAAACCCTTCCACGACCTCTGACAAGTTTCATGAGTGACAAAGGCGTTCTTGGTGGCAAGATTGCGAATGCGGTTGACATCCACCAAGAGGCTTTGCATCTGACGCTTAAGCCAGTCGTGATGTTTGTCCTATTTCTGATGCAGCGCGACGAAAAGCTCTTGGTCATTGAGGACACGAGATCGTCTTTGAGGCCTTTGTGCAATGGTGCTACCAGTGACATCATTTTGAGCACGAGGGACATGTGTGTTTCCAGCCAGAGAATAAACACAAGAAATGGCTGGAACCCCTTCAATGGGCTGAGTGAAGCTTTGGTGATCAGCATTGTGAAGATAAATGGGATCCTTAGCAGGCTCTGGGTAAATGGCTTCAACTGACAGATCAACCCGGGCAAGAATATAAGATGATTGCGCGCAGACGGCTGATAGTTGAAAGCTGAGTGACGCTTTATCAGACGCATGACCCATGGAGCATAGAATTTCAACCCAAAGATGTCAGAGCCAGACGCAGCCAACTGCCTGATGAAGAAGTCTTGAGCATTGAAGCTGATGCCATTGAAGATATAGAAAACCGAAGTCTTCATTGCTCCTTCAAGCTTCGCTGCAGATGAGTGTCCTTTGACAGGCCATAGAGTCTTCTTGATGATGTGGTAAATGGTGCGAGGCAGGTACTCTAGGTCTTCAACAAAGAACTCAGATGGGTATTCAGCATCATGAGGCAGAGACTTCATCATGCTCAGCATTTGACTCATGTTGGGTTCTGGCTTCTGAAAGATGCTTTTCAAGGCATTTTGATGTTGTTGACAACCTGGTTCATAGTATTCACCAGGAGTGGGCAGGCTTGTGAGCTCAATGATATCAAGAGCTTTAGCTTCATGATGGACATTGCATGTCATCCACTCAAGGACCCAAGTCTTCGGATCCCTGTTGTAGCCTCGAATATGAAGAGTGGCATAGAATTGAAGCAGCAATTCTTCGTTCCAGTGCTCCTTGCCAGTGACGAACTGCAACAGACCAGCATCTCTGAAACAGTCCAATGCTTCTTCGAGGCAGGGCAGACCAGCTATAGCTTCAGAGTCGAGGCGCATATGTGGAAATATGCGCCCTTGATTGTATAGGACACATGAATAGTAGCTGCGCTGCTGATAGCTCCAGATCCGATCTGAGGAAATGCGCGATCTTGTATAAGGGTTCTTGGAGCTGTTGAAGAAGGTATTATGTGCCACGAAAAGCCATTTGCATTGAAGACCCCAGGTGAAGTGGCAGTGCCTGGGAATCGTGGAAGTCTTGGCTTGGGCTTTTGAACTTGAGGCCTGTGCTCGACGTGGTACTCAAATTATGGACCAGCAGTAGGCGGAGGAGTCAGAATGGGCCATCGAACCATAACTGGCTGACCACGATCAAATGCCAGCTCCATTGTGTGAGGTCTTGGAGGGGGAACAGGGGCATTGGCATTGTCTTCATGGGCTTCAGGGGCCACATGTGCTTCAGGTGCTTGGACCTCAGGTGCTGCAGCATTGACTTCAGGTGTTGCAGCATTGACTTCTGGTGCCTCATTGGCTTCTGGCGCCGTATGGGCTTCAACCATGACAACGTCATTGGCGTCAGCAGTGATGTTGGTGGCCGCCTCAGGGTTGTGAACCTCCACTTCAGGAGCTGGAGGGTCGGTCACATTCTCCTCGAGAACAACATCTTGGTGAGACGGGGGTGTAGCAACTCTAGTAACTCTTGGGGCTTCTTCTTCATCGGCTGATGCAGCCGGAACATTTTCAGCCATGCTGGCTTCGGATTCAGACACGTGCATTGTGGGAGTGACTTGGGGCCGGGGTCCTTTGCGAAGCCTGCGTAATGCGGGCGACGCTTGTGGAGATGGAGTGTGCTGGGCCTCAAAGTCATCATCATTTTGCACTGTTGGGGTAGCTTGCGGTTGAGGAGAGCTTGGAGTGTCTTGTCTCTATGGGTGATCAGCCCACGATGCATCCTGAGCAATTGGCGTCAGAGGACGACCAATACTGATGAGTTCGCTGTGCATGAGCACAGGCGATGATACCAATTGGTGCTCGATCTGAGGAAGGACTTCATCATCTTCAACATTGTCATGGTGACCAATGTCTTCAGCAGCAGTGGGGTCAACTGCTGGAATGTCTTCAGCTTTAGGAGCCTCTGTGGAAGCAGGCTCATGAACTATCATCCGTCGTTCTTGATGCGAAGAGGCAGGACGAGCAACCGAGATGGGCTCGACAACAAGGGGCTCTGTGGGAGCAGCCCGATCTTTCTTGGTTTTGCGCTTCTTCTTGGAGGGAGCGGCATTAGAAGCTTCAGGATTTTTCCTCTTTCTGGCTTCAGCCTCGGCAGCCCTTGTCTTCTTTAGTTCCGAAGCCACTGTGGGGATCTTAGGCTTCGAACCTGTCATACTGGCAGGGAAGACAATAGGATGTACTTCCTGCCTTGTTGCTTCGGGTTCGGCCACAACTGGCTTCTTCTTCTTTGGCTTGGCCGCCATTCTAGGGTCAATGCCAGGACGCCTAAGAGCCTTGCGCTTCTCAGCTTCATTGTAGGCTTGCACGCACTTGTCAGCCAGACTCTTCATGCGCTCACGAGACCCTTTAGCTTCTTCACGTTTTTTGAGAAAGGCTTCCTTGAGCTCGTGCAGCATAATCTTGAAGTTTTTCACATCTTGCACGCTGAGCTTGGCCATGTGCTTCTTGAACTGAGCTTTCTCATAGTCGATCTTTTGCTTCAGTTCAACGATGCGCTGAGCTAGAGCTAGCTCAGAAGCAATGGCGCCTGTGAAAGCGACGCTGAGGCCAATTGGAAGTTGCAGATCATCAAAGCTGAGATTGGGGTTTCAAACCACTCATCAATGAAGTTGTGGAGGATTGCTACGTTAAAGAGAGGCAAATCATTGAAGATTTCTGCTTCTTCTTTGCTCTTAATTAGTTGCTCAAGAGCGTCATCTGCAAGATCTTCATCGCTGGACAGATCAATGGCGTCATTGCGTAGAATAGCAGCAGCAGTCAGTTCTTGGCTGGTGGGTTGCAAGGGCATCTTCACTCTCGAGGACTTGAAGATGCGTGACAAATTTTCAGACTGCACACTGTGTTCAGGAGGTGCAGTGGCCAAAGGCTTCGCTTGTAAGACCTTTGGTGCAGGAGCAAGCTTTGAAGCTTTAGACTTCTTCAGTTTCTTTGGCTTCGGCGGTGCAGGCGCTTCATCAGATTCAGCGTCATCTGCAGGCTCATCCACGGCTGTCCCTTGAACCATGATATGAGTGATGAGACCTTCCAGATTGTAGAAGGGCCCAACAAGATTGGGTTCAGCTTCGCGTGACCCATCAGCATGAGGAGCAGAGGGGCCTGGATTGAAGTCTAAGCCTCGTGACTTCTTGTTCTCTTTGGCCGAGTTCCTGGCAAACTGAAGGTTGCGCTTGAACAGATTATCATCGCGGCACCACAGTAATGAAGATGGGTCTGCATCCGCAGGCTGCGATCCACGGACCAATGCAAGGATAGATGCCTTGTTCAATGGCTTCAGCTCTGGACTTGGGTTGAAGATTTCTGTATAGAATGTCTCCTCATGGTAGTTTGATAGCATTCTTCTCAGCATACTCCTGGGTCACGAACCTGTACTTGAACCACTCTTCTGCCCAATATCTTTGAATCCATTGGATTCAAGTTTTTCGCTGATTGTAGTCCTCCTCTGGATCTGTCTTGTACAGCTCATAGAGGTCAGAGGCAAATCTATTAAGGTGTTGCCACGACGCTGTCTGCCACCCTTTCTTGTAGGTTTCTCTGGTGCCATGAATCTTAAACTGAAGGGCTTCAACACGTTTAAAGGCTTCAAAGGCTTCCGCTTTCTGGTCAAACAGGAACTAGCTTCGGGAGAGTTAATGTGATGCTGTAAGAATTCTGCAAACGAATGCTGACTATGAGAACCAATGGATTCTCCCACAGACATGTACCTGTGACAGCATTAAGGTGTGAGGGAAGGGGAAGAAGTCATATGCATTCTCAGAAGATTTTGAAGATAAATCAGTTTAGAAGACATTGACCTCATAGTGCGAAGACATTCACTCATAGATAGAGAGTTGGTTCCAGATTTGTACGAATCCACGAATAAGTACAAGTGGGGAATCTAACTTCTTTGTGAAGCATAAGTGAACATACTAGGCATATTATGAGATGCAGTATGAAATAGATCCAACTTGTGTGAATAGAAACTCCTTGTGGTAGAAAGTGATGAATCTATAGGATCAAAGGGGCCGTAAAAAGGAAGTTTTATTTACCACACGAAGAACTGCTAGACGGAGTGGGCGAGGAGGCCGAGCAGTTCGATCGTTTGTGCCCTAACTTGGCGACAGAGGACACCTACGGCGACGGCGGAGAAGACGATGTCCGCGGCCGGCGTGAAGACGGCGTCAGTGAGGTTACGGCAGCTAAGCGCTTCGTCGCCGGCGTCGTCGAGGGCTAGTGGTGGCGCTAGGGTTTGTGCGAGAGTGGAAAAAAGGATAATGACTGTGGTGAGGCATGTATTTATAGGGATAGGGATGGCATAGAGTTATTACACAAGTGCCCCTGGAGATTCACATCTGAGAGACACGTGGCTATCATGCAACACATCAGAGGTTGTTCCACGTTCCCACGCACGCCTGGATTGTCGGGTGGTCGTTCCCACTTCTCCGGGTTTCAGGTGAAAGGATTTAGCATTGAAAACGGATTAATGTTTGTCTCTGTGTCTTCTGCTGACATTGAGGCAGAGAAGACATTTGACAGTGTCAATAGAATGCATATGATTTGGATAGATAGACTTAGGAAAGAAGCATAGAGGGGTTAGGGTCCGATCACATTCACTTAGTTCAAAAGATTCATCAAGAAGCCATAGCTATAAGTGAATGCTGTAGAGGACAGAAACCAAACCAAATCAGTATATACCAGAAGACAATCATATCAACATAGTGAAGATAATCATTAAGACAAGTTGAAAATGAAGACAAACTAAATGTGAAGACATAGCAAATGTACGCCATGGGTAAAACACTTCAACAAAAGAATTTGGTGGTGGGGTTACCCACCGTATAGGAAGTATTAAACCCAGATACGGCGCACAATTATCGTGGCGCTCCGAAGTCAAATTCCACGTTAATGTATTCACACTCAGAATGTAAGTCTTCATTTATTGAAGATATACTTTACTTCGTGTGTTGCACATCTAAGTCATCAACATGCATAAGTGTTAGGATGTGTGCCTGATCACATGACATTCGAGGATTCCAAGATATTTAGCTCACACCGTAACTTGCAAAACCTCTTCTCATCCAAGGGCTTGGTGAAGATATCTGCCAATTGCTCTTCAGTGTTGACGTGTATGATATCAATATCTTCCTTCACAACATGATCTTTGAGAAAGTGATGCCGAATTTCAATGTGCTTTGTCTTCGAGTGCTGAACTGGGTTGTTGGCAATCTTGATGGCGCTTTCGTTGTCGCAGTAGAGTGGCACTTGCTTCAGGTGAATGCCATAGTCTTTGAGTGTTTGCTTCATCCATAGAAGCTGAGCGCAGCAAGATCCAGCAGCAATGTATTCAGATTCGGCAGTGGAGAGAGATACACAGTTCTGCTTCTTTGAAGACCAACATACAAGTGATCGTCCCAGAAAATGACATGTGTCTGATGTAGACTTGCGATCCACCTTGTCACCAGCATAATCAGCATCCGAGAATTCAACTAGATCAAACTCTGAACCCTCTGGATACCATAATCCTAGTGTTGGGGTGTGAGCCAAATATCTAAGAATTCGCTTCACAGCTAAGTGATGCGATTCCTTTGGTGCCGCTTGGAACCGGGCACACATGCAAACACTAAGCATGATATCTGGCCTAGATGCACATAAATAAAGTAAGGAACCAATCATGGAGCGATATACCTTTTGATCGAACTCTTTACCATTGTCGTCGGGACCCAGATGATGTTTGGCTGGCATTGGCGTCGTGTAGCCTTTGCAATCTTGCATTCCAAATTTATTTAGGCAATCTTTGAGGTATTTCTCTTGAGATATAAAGATGCCGTTGCGTTGCTGACGTATTTGAAGACCAAGGAAGAACTTCAGCTCTCCCATCATGGACATCTGATATTGCTCTTGCATCATATATCCAAACTCATCAGTATATTTCTGATTGGTGCAGCCGAAGATAATGTCATCCACATATATTTGGCACGCAAACAGTTCACCATCATATGTCTTCGTGAAGAGAGTGGGGTTGAGGGAACCAGGTTTGAAGCCTTTGCTCTTCACGAAGTCTTTGAGTGTGTCATACCAAGCCCTAGGGGCTTGTTTGAGGCCATACAGTGCCTTGTTGAGCTTGTACACCATATCAGGATGTTTTGGATCTTCAAAGCCAGGCGGTTATGCAACATACACTTCTTCGCCAATCTTGCCATTGAGAAAAGCACTCTTCACATCCATTTGATGCAGAAGAATATTATGATGATTTGCATAGGCCAGCAGTATGCGTATGGCTTCAAGTCTAGCCACAGGAGCAAATGTTTCATCGAAGTCAACCCCTTCAACTTGAGTGTATCCTTGAGCAACGAGACGAGCTTTGTTTCTGACAACTTGACCATGCTCATCTTGCTTGTTGCGATATATCCATTTGGTGCCTATTATATTGTGCTTGCGAGGATCAGGACGCTTAACCAGTTCCCATACATTATTCAGTTCAAATTGCTGAAGCTCTTCTTGCATAGCTTGAATCCATTCAGGCTCCATGAAGGCTTCATCAACTTTCTTGGGTTCAGATATTGATACGAATGCGAAGTGCCCACAGAAATTAGCTAGCCGTGTTGCCCTTGAACGAGTGAGTGGACCTGGTGCATTGATGCTATCAATTATTCTCTCAATCTATACTTCATTTGCAACACGAGGATGTACAGGATGAGGATTTTGCTCTTGCTGATCATTTTCATCGTTAGAAGGATTGTCTTCAGGCTGAGCATTGTCTTCAGGTTGATCAGGTGCGGAGATGATAAGTTCCTCTCCAGGCTGAGCTTCAGATGGTATGATTTCTCTAGTTCCCATAAGTTTGATTGATTCACTGGATGGAACTTCATCTAGCCCATTTGGAAGGTGCTCTCTTTGCGAGCCGTTAGTCTCATCGAACCACACATCCACAGTTTCAACCACTTTATAATGAAAGAGGTTGAAGACTCTGTAGGAGTGTGAATCCTTTCCATATCCAAGCATAAAACCTTCATGTGCTTTTGGTGCAAATTTTGAAGTGTGATGTGGATCCTTAATCCAGCACCTGGCACCAAATACTCTGAAGTAACTGACATTTGGCTTCTTGCCAGTAAGGAGCTCATAGGATGTCTTGTTCAGAAGCTTGTGAAAATAATCACGGTTGATGATATGGCATGCAGTATCAATGGCTTCAGGCCAGAATTTTCTTGGAGTCTTGTATTCATCAAGCATCGTTCGAGCCATCTCAATAAGTGTTCTGTTCTTGCGTTCGACGACGCCATTTTGCAGTGGCGTGTACGGAGCCGAGAATTCATGTGTGATGCCCAAAGTATCAAGATATGTATCTAGCCCAGTGTTCTTGAATTCAGTGCCATTGTCACTTCTGATGTGCTTTATCTTGATGCCATAGTTGTTCATGGCTCGATTGGAGAAGCGTCTGAAGACATCCTGCACTTCAGTCTTGTGGAGGATTATATGCACCCAAGTATATCTTGAATAATCATCAACAATGACAAAGCCATAGAGACAAGCAGTAGTAGTAAGAGTTGAGTAGTGAGTGGGAGCGAAGAGGTCCATGTGGAGCAGTTCGAAGGGTTGAGTCGTTGTCATGATTGTCTTCGAGGGATGCTTGGCCCTCGTCATCTTTCCTGCTTCACAGGCACCGCATAAGTGATCCTTCTTGAACTTGACACCTTCGATGCCTATGACATGCTTCTTTCTTGCAAGAGTGTGCAAGTTCCTCATGCCAGCACGCCCTAGCCTCCGATGCCAGAGCCAGCATTCTGAAGTTTTTGCTAGAAGACATACGGCAAGTTGTGGTCCTGCTGAGAAATCTACCACGTACAAATCATCTTTCCGATACCCTTCAAACACTAGAGACTTGTCAGATTCCATTAGAACAAGGCAACGATATTTTCCAAACATCACAATCATGTTTAAATCGCAAAGCATTGAGACAGACATTAAGTTGAAACCAAGGGATTCAACAAGCATGACTTTATCCATGTGTTGATCCTTTGAGATTGCAACTCTACCTAGACCCAATACCTTACTTTTACCAGTGTCAGCAAATGTGATGTGACTTTTGTCAGATGGACGTAAGGTTGAGTCCATAAGAAGACTTCGCTTGCCAGTCATGTGATTAGTACATCCACTATCAATAATCCATTCTGAAGCAGCTGGTGTCGTACCCTACAGTGCAGTTAGGGGGATAGGCTTCACGAAGAGAGTTGTGAAGCAAAAACATTTAATGAGCAAGTGGATTATGAAAGCTTAGATCGAGGTTAGGACTGATAGGGCAAGTAGTAAGTGACTCTGGAACAAAATACATAATAAGACCATTTGGGCATTTGATCTTGCGCCCTACAAGATGTTTAAGGTCCCCAGCAATAGCTTCAGACGATTTTGGTTTTCGGCTGAAGACCTTTCCCTGCAAAAGAGAGTTAAGCTTTCTTAGCCACCCACATCTTCAAGGGTGGCTTTGAAGTAGTGAGTCTAAGTGCAGCATCTGAGAACTTTGGCTTTGGAGCCCTAGCAAAAAATCTTGCACGTGGAAAATAGTACTCATAAGAATAAGCAGAATAGTTCTTGGTCTTATGAACATGGCGGTTTGATGAAACGCGCTCATATTCATAGGCCTGAGTATGGCTTCCCTGCAAAACATTTGCGTTAGTGCGACTCAGGTGAGTCCTCTGTCTATATGAAGCCTTTGGACCGTATGAAGCCTGTGGTCTGGGGTTTGTCTTCTTCACTTGTGGTGTCATGACGACATTCACAGTAAGATTCTCCAAACACCTTTTCGGCACCCAGACCTTCTTCATAGGCGGTCCATTCCTGCAGTTAGTACCAATATACCTGGCAAACACTTCACCTTTCTGATTCTTAAACAGTTTATAGTTTGCACCAAAGGATTCATCAATAACAATGGGATTTTCACAAGTAAAGCCAGATAGGGTGGATGGATCCACTGAAGGTCCCTTTGCAGCAACCCATGTGGTTTTGGGGTACTGCTCAGGTTTTCAGTAAGAGCCATCAGCATTCATTTTCCTTTCGAACCCAACACCCTCTTTCCTAGGGTTTCGGTTCAGGATCTGCCTTTTGAGGACATCACATAGTGTCTGATGCCCTTTGAGGCTTTTGAACATCCCTGTTTCAAGCAATGTCTTCAACCTAGAATTCTCATCAGCAATAGCAGTGGCATCCTCAGCAGAAGGGTTAGTTGGCACATCAGCAGTTGAAGATATTGCAATAGTAGCAGCAGTAGAACAACCAGCAACAGAAGTAGCATTGTCATGCTCAATACATTTAAGACATGGTGGTTCAAATCCTTCCTAAGCGAAACTGATCTGTTTGGCGCGAAGTGACTCGTTTTCCTTTTAAAGATCTTCATGAGCCGCTCTCAATTTTTCAAGATCTTGCTTCCTTTAAAGATAATCATAGGAAAGCTTTTCATGAGTTGTTGAGAGTGTTTCATGACGATTTTCATGTTCCTCATACTTAACGTGAAGATTTTTTATGTCTTCAATTAAGGACTGAGATTGAGTCATTTCAGCGTCTAATAGGTCATCGCTTTTGTCTAACAGTTTTTGAATATATTCCATAGCTTTATGTTGTTCAGTTGCAATTTTAGCAAGTGTTTTGTAGCTGGGTTTGGAACCACAATCAAAGTCATCTTCACTGGAAGTTTGATAGTGAGTAGTGCGTGTGTTTACCTTGGCACCGCGTGCCATGAAGCAGTAGGTAGGAGTGGAGTAGTCCTTGTCATTTGCATCGGTGTCGGTGACGGAGTCATTGTCTTCAGTGTTGAAGATGGACTTGGCAACGTATGCTGTAGCTAGACTCGCAACGCCAGAATCGGACTCCTCCTCAGACTCCACCTCCGCCTCCTCAGAAGCGGAATCCTCCTCTGAATCCATTTCCTTGCCAACAAACGCACGTGCCTTGCCAGATGAGCTCTTCTTGTGTGATGAAGACTTTGAGGAGGACTTGGAAGAAGACTTTGAGTATTTCTTCTTCTTCTTGTCGTCAGAATCATACTCCTTGCTCTTCTTTTTCTTCTTGTTCTCATTGTCTCACTACGGACACTCAGAGATGTAGTGGCCAGGTTTCTTGCACTTGTGGCATGTTCTCTTCTTGTAGTCATGAGCAGAAGCTTCATCATTCCTTGAGCTTGATCGTGAGGACTTTCTGAAGCCTTTCTTCTTGGTGAATTTTTGGAACTTCTTCACAAGCATAGAAAGCTCCTTTCCAATGTCTTCAGGATCATCAGAACTGTTGTCAGACTCTTCTTCAGATGAGGAGACAGCTTTTGCCTTCAAGGCACGAGTTCGCCCATAGTTGGGACCGTAGATGTCTCTTTTCTCAGAAAGCTAAAACTCGTGTGTGTTGAGCCTTTCAAGTATGTCAGACGGATCAAGTGCTTTGAAGTCAGGACATTCTTGAATCATCAGGGCTAGGGTGTCAAACGAGCTGTCAAGTGATCTCAAGAGTGTCTTGACGACTTCATGCTTGGTGATCTCAGTGGCGCCGAGGGCTTGAAGCTCATTTGTGATGTCAGTGAGTCGATCAAACGTGAGCTGAACATTCTCATTGTCATTTCTCTTGAAGCGGTTGAAGAGGTTATGAAGGACACTGATTCTCTGATCTCTCTGGGTTGAGACGCCTTTGTTGACCTTGGAGAGCCAGTCCCAGACTAGCTTAGATGTTTCCAAAGCACTCACACGACCATACTGTCCTTTGGTCAGATGACCACAGATGATGTTCTTGGCAGTGGAGTCCAGTTGAACGAACTTCTTGACATCAGCAGCGGTGACACCTTCACCAGCCTTGGGAACGCCATTCTTGACGACATACCATAGGTCAACATCAATGGCTTCAGATGCATGCGCATCTTATTCTTCCAGTAGGGATATTCAGTTCCATCGAAGATTGGGCATGCAGCAGAGACTTTGATTATCCCTGCAGTCGACATAGCTAAAACTCCAGGTGGTTAAACCGAAACACACAGAACAAGGGAGTACCTTGCTCTGATACCAATTGAAAGTGCTAGTGATTGACTAGAGGGGGGTGAATAGGCGATTTTTATGAAAGTCTTCAATACATGAAAGTTTCGAAGACAAACGATAGAAATAAACCTATTACCATGCAGCGGAAGATAGACTACACTAGGCAAATCATAGTCAAGTATTCAATGAAGTGAAAGCACAATGACTAATAGCAGCTAGGCAGTAAAGATCAGGTAGGAAGATATAGTGAAGCCAATCAGAACAAGCAGTCACTCAATGAAGACAAAAGATAATGCAATCATGCAATGACTTCACCAGGGCCAACAGTAAGTAAAGGAATGGGAAGGATGAAACCAGTGACTCGTTGAAGACAATGATTTGTTGGACCAGTTCCAGTTGCTGTGACAACTGTACGTCTGGTTAGGGAGGCTGAGATTCAACTCAGAAGACCGCGTCTTCACCTTATTCCCCTTGAGCTAAGGACACCCAGTCCCTGCCCAATCACTCTGATAAGTCTTCAAGGTAGACTTCCAAACCTTCACAGACTTCGTTCACCGGCGATCCACAATGACTCTTGGATGCTCAGAACGCGACGCCTAACCGGCTGGAGGATTCACAGTACTCAAGTGTAATAAGTCTTCAAATCACATAGACAGGAAGACTTCAGTGATGCCTAACTCTCTTTGGCTCTGGGTGGTTAGGGCTTTATCCTCGCAAGGAATTCTCTCTCAAAGGCTTCGAGGTGGGTTGCTCTCAAATGACAAAAGTCGTACACTAACTCTGAGCAGCCAACCATTTATGGTTGTAGGGGGTGGGCTATTTATAGCCACTAGGCAACCCGACCTGATTTGTTCGAAATGACCCTCGGTCACTAAGGAACTGACACGTGTTCCAACGGTTAGATTTCAAACACACATGGCAACTTTACTTGGGCTACAAGCAAAGCTGACTTATCCAACTCTGGACAAGATTTGCTCTCATAGTCTTCACTCGAAGACATAGGATTTTGGTTAAGCATCATTTCAGCCATTTTGACTGGTTCACTTGGACCCCACTTAACAGTACTGTCGGGGATATACCCCGCGGTATGACCCAGCTGGAGTTGTAAACCGGCTGGGACTTGGTAAACCGGCGGATGGTAAACCGGCGGAGAGTTAAGACAGAGAGTCAAGACAGATGGCTAAGACAGACGGTAAACCGGCTGGTGTTAAACCGGCAGAGAATGTTAAACCGGCAGGCAATGTTAAACCGGCAAACAATGTTAAACCGACAGACAATGTTAAACAGCACATAATGTTAAACCGTCAGACAATGTTAAACCGGCAGACGTTAAGAAGCCCAGGAAGGGAAGTCAAAATATGTTAAGTTAAAGTCCGAGTTGGACTCCACATGTAACCCGCCCCTTCAACATATATAAGGAGGGGCAGGGCTCCTCAAAAGAAGGAGAAACAATCTTAGGGCTAGACACAAAGAGGAGAGCCGGTTTACGACGACTCCCTCATGATGATAATGAGATCTAGCCTCAAATAGCATGTAGGGTTGTTACCGGATGATGTTTCCCGGGGCCCGAAGCTGTCTAAATCTCTGTCTTGTGTTGCGTCTCTCGATTTCGCTCAACCCCTCTCAATCTACCACATAGATGTGTTGGCCTCGCGACTAAGTCCTGACACTAAGGACATCTGTCGTGACAATTCCACGACAGATGTGGAATGCTAATTGATGAACAGTGTGTCTGGGCACGGGGCTGGAAGAAAAGTTTCTGAGAAAATCCATTGGTTTGATTGGTTCTAAGGAGAACAAGGGATTATTTGCTCAGTCTGTGTTCATCTGACAAATCCAGGTGCTATCTTTTTTATATATTTTATTAGCACATATTAAATTGTTTGAGAACAGTTACTCTGTCTTTCAATATATTTTATGCAGGACAAAGTCCATTACAAAAGTGGCATCGTACCATGGACAGGAGGTTCACGCTGGTTTAAACGTTGCGGCCAATTCTTGCGCCTGCGCCGGTTTAAATGTCGCGGCCGACTCTACTGTCTGCACCGACTTACAAATGTCACGGCCGACTCTCCCCTCCGCACCGTCTTACAAATGTCGCGACCGACTCTCCCACCTGTGTCGGCTTACAACGCCGCGGCCGACTTGGCCGTGATTAATTTCAGCATCACCTTGGTGATCATCAACTCCGTGGTGGATAATTTCTGGCTTAACATATTAGGTGAAATCCATCCAGTATATTTTTATATTATATATCGGTTTTCTTTAAAAGAGCTATTACTCTGTCTTGCAAGTTCTCCAATGCAGGACAAGTTATATCATTGAGTTGTTGACTGACTCATATCGGTTTATATCACGGTCAATATGGAGAATCTCAAAGCCAACTCCTCGAGTCGCCTTGAGACTCGGGGGCTACGATGACATGACTCAATAAATGATTGCCAGTTTAAAATAGATTCAAGAACTCCGGGTCATTGGAGAGAAAAATAACCCGGTCCCGGAGGCTACTGCCTTATTGGCGAATATTTAAAGGCCGTCAAAAAAAATTCAGCTTAAAAAGAAGGATTCCGGTTCAAAATTCCGGTTCAAGGGAAATTTGTCTCCCACAAAGCACTAAAGCTCTCAATATTTGGTTTAAAATCCGGCTCAAGGTAAACCTGTCTCCCACAAAGCTTTGAAGCTCTCAATATCCGGTTCAAAATCCCGGTTCAAGAAGAATTTATCTCTTACAAAAAGTTAAAGGTTGCCAAAGAGGACCTATTGCCATGATGCGCGGTTCAAACATGGGTATCCTGCCTTATTGGCTTATCATATTATTGATCACTTGGGGGCTTGGTCGTATTCGAACCATAGCTACACCTCTTGATCGGCGTAAGGCCACCAGGGAAATTAGTTAGGGGTCAAAGAGAGTGTTGCAAAAAGCACCAACTCAAACATAGACACCCATTGAGCACAACTCACAAAGTTACTTGGGGGCTCTTTGTGTAAAGTAACAAAGAGCTTGAAAGGACCCTTGTAATTGGGTATCGACCCACAGCTTGGAAGCCTGGTGTATTCACCTAAAACCCCGGGTTAACCCGCCTTCATCAAGTAAGCCACTCCTATCCACGTAATCCTGGCATGACCCGCCGAACGTTTGACAGTTACTCTCATTGAGACCCTGAACTTGTCAAAGTTAAAATGACTATTGGTTAGTTGGAGGCCCATCTTAAAAGGCTTTGTCAAATGGTTTAACTCAGCAGCCTGGCAGCCCATGAAAAGCCTCGAATTTGGGCCTGGCAGCCCTTGAAAAGCCTCGACTACATGATTTTATTTGCCTTTGTCAAGATTTTTCTCTTTTGATAAATTTTATGTCGAACCGGTGTCTATTGACCCGGCATGACTATCAGTCATCAAATTAACCCGGTGTTCGTTAACCCGGCTCGACTTTCAACTACAAGTTGTCAGTACATAATCACTTATAATCTGGTGTTTATTGACCCGGCCTGGCTTTGGACTATCAGTCGCCAGTATATATTTGGATTGCGCCATTGGAATCATGCGCTTATAAATCATTGGGTATATTATTCAAATCTTTAATAGCCAACATGGCTGGATTTTTATTATGGTTATCAATAACCCGTATTATGATTAAGGTTTTCAAAATCACTTTAGCGCAATGGCTATCATATTATCAATGGATATGATTGAAGGAATAGCCCCGAGTCGCTGCAGGCTTACAACCCGGCACCTGGGGGCTACATTATTCAAGTTGAGATTACATCAAATATGCAAGTCTCATGTCGATGCAAGCATGCACCATGACACTTGGGGGCTAATGCAAAGTCATTGTTTGCTCACCTTATTGAAGACCCGACTCATCACATTATAATGAGCCGGCCCTTGGGGGCTACCAATTGCTCCTATCAACTATTCAAGGTACAAAGCTTTTTATCCATTACATTGAAGGATCCACTGCTCAGTTGGTAAAGCACAAAGCTCTCAACCTTGTGGACGTGGGTTCAAGCCCCATGATAGGGGTTACATCGTATACTGTTATTCTCAGTGAGGTATAAATAAAGTCCCTGCTCATTATTGCATAATGACCCGGCCCTTGGGGGCTACACTGGCTGAAGTTTTTAGAAGCATAAGGCAATTTCAAGTCCCAGGTTGCTGCAAGCATGACAACCCGGCACTTGGGGGCTACATATGTAGAATACTCAGTTCTGACTGGTGATTGAGATGAACAACCTAGATTTCTTCAAGCTTGTGACATTCATATTGAAGCAAGTCTTAAGCTGTTGCTATGCTACCTTCTTAAGACTTGGGGGCTACAAGTGATAGGCATATAAGAGGTACATTTTCAAGCTTGATGATAACTACAATTATGACCCGGTGCCATCAATATTTGTAAACCGACAATGATAAACTGGCAAAGTTCTATAGTCTTAAACCGGCACAGTTTTACATTCTCAAACCGGCACAGTTTTACATTCTCAAACCAGCACAGTTTTACATTCTCAACCCAGCAAGTTCTACATTCTTAAACCGGCTGAAGATCAAATGAGTATTTCAAAGGCCAATATTTTTGTTAAGCATTGGGAGCTGAAGTCAAAGGAGTTATTCTTCACAATATTTCTCTATGGCAAACCGATGTCAGCAAATTGATTATGAAGTTGGTCTATTGACTCGGATTTTATAGAAGAAGGAGGTGACAAGGACTTAAGGATAATCAAGATCAGTTTAACATGGATAAATCCAAATTAAACTAGGGGCTAATGTCGGGGATATACCCCGCGTATGACCCGGCTGGAGTTGTAAACCGGCTGGGACTTGGTAAACCGGCGGAAAGTTAAGACAGAGAGTCAAGACAGATGGCTAAGACAGACGGTAAACTGGCTGGTGTTAAACCGGCAGACAATGTTAAACCGGCAGACAATGTTAAACCGGCAGACAATGTTAAACCGGCAGACGTTAAGAAGCCCAGGAAGGGAAGTCAAAATAGTTTAAGTTAAAGTCCGAGTTGGACTCCGCATGTAACCCGCCCCTTCAACATATATAAGGAGGGGCAGGGCTCCTCAAAAGAAGGAAAAACAATCTTAGGGCTAGACACAAAGAGGAGAGCCGGTTTACGGCGACTCCCTCATGATGATAATGAGATCTAGCCTCAAACAGCATGTAGGGTTGTTACCGGATGATGTTTCCCGGGGCCCGAAGCTGTCTAAATCCCTGTCTTGTGTTGCGTCTCTCGATTTCGCTCAACCCCTCTCAAGCTACCACATAGATGCGTTGGCCTCGCGACTAAGTCCTGACACTAAGGACATCTGCCGTGACAATTTCACGACAAGTATGGTGGTTCCTATGACTCAACAACGAAGAAAAAGAACGACGAAACAACTAAGTCTTCGCCATAGTCTTCATGCAATGTCTTTTCTTGTCATAGACTTCAGTGTGAATGGCTTCACATACCACCTTTGATTTCAATGTCTTCATATATTTTTAGGGGTCATCTGTGGTAGGAAAACCGAATCAATGAGGGACTTCTACCTGTGTTATCCTGCAATTCTCACAAACACATTAGTCTCTCAACTAGGTTTGTCGTCAATACTCCAAAACCAATTAGGGGTGGCACTAGATGCACTTACAGTTACCATGGGGTTCAGAATAGTAAGGGATGAAGAGAACATTGTTAATGTAAAATCAGAAAATGAGTTGGAATGGCATACCTTTGAAAGAGAGCTATAAAGTGCAGAAGCTAATTCAACGTTGAAGTAGTAATAGATTTAATCTCCTTATCCTACTATAGATTAAAAAGTGTTGAATTATTGAATAATATATGCATGATGACTTGACAAAGTCAAAAGGCTGATTAAATGTAGACAAAGACGTAACAACCTGATCAGATGTTGCAATGGATTGTGAATGAGCTACACGAATCACTGAGAAACAATGCTGAAATAGCCGTTGACAATAGATGTTTTAAAAGGTGATCTAAGGCAACATTATGCTAAATAACAAAGCATAAGAAAGAGAAGACCCTAACATAATATTCACGAGTGCAAATATAATGGAACTGTAAAGTTTTTCTTAAAAGGAAAACAGAACATATTTGCATTGCTAAGGGGCTTATCGGTTTCATATATCTACCATGATCAGCAGCTAGATGCCAATACGTCGACTAACATCCATGGAAGAGTCAACATATTTATGTAGCTTGTCGGTGCAACCAAATTAAGTTAAATAGTCAACGATGAGCTAACTTTGTCTTAATAGATGGAAGATATAGTTACATCACAAATAAAATCTAGAATCAATAATGAAGTTTACTAATCAAATAGCTTTCATAACTGCAACCTCGATTACACCTTCAACTATAAATTCAGATTTGGAGAATGTAATGGGATGGAAACAGTCATCAAACCTATATGTAAGATGCATCGGATGAAATGCAAGGCATTAGTCCTCATACCATATATCATATAAAGAATTAAAACTCGAGGATACATGTTCAATCGGCAAAAATAAATTCATATTTGGATAAACAAAAAATTATAACATGGAAAATAGCATAAAATGCACAGCTATGTATTTAATCTAGTAAAATTAAATTCAAATATAGTACTCAAGCACACCAAGATTCAGAATTAGTGATGGATGGGTACAATATCTACCTATAGATGAGGTGCCTGGGTATGCAGCGAGGGTAGAAGAACCAAGATGACTACTCGGCTGTCCAAATCGTGCAGCGCTTGATGAAGTCTAGATTTGTTATTCAAACATTATAAGTCATGAGCAGAATAAATCAAGCATACAAATTCAGAAATAACAGTTAAATTCATATACTAATCAAGCACACACAAAATCAGAATTAGCAATAGATGGCAACAATATTTACTACTCCCTCTGCAAAGTTTTATAAGACGTTTTAGGTCACTATTACCTATAGGAGGCATAAATCCGAGGTGCCTGTGTATGCAGCAGGGGAAGAACAACAAAAATGGTGGCCCGGACATCCAATTCGTCCAGTACCCGAGGAAGTCCAAAATTGTGATCAACCGGCAATATATCATAGGGATGTTGAGGAGGACTGGGGAGGGAGTTGCTCACCCGTGGTAGCGGTATGAGCGATATGGCAGACGTCCAGTATGGAGGATGATGGGAACAAAATGAGTTTAGGTGGAGCACTGAATTTAAACGGGAATCCATCAATTTCTTGTGGAGATTGTGGGGAGAGGTAGTGAAGCGTCAATCATCAATGACCTGCAGCAGAAGGGTTTCTTAGCTTTTTAGGATATAAGCGTTTATTTGGTGGCCGTACATGGCAACGGAGAAGATAAATAGTGTGGGTCATTTGGAGCATTGGGCTGCACGGGTGTATCTGATTTCCAATATACGACCTATACACCTGGACGGGTGCTCCTATTCCTCGCTTCAGGTGCCAGGGAAGCTCCCTGGCGCCCATGTGCCTATGCTGGTGGGCCGGCCCATGTAGATTTCACATTTTATTCCCTCATGGTTCGCTCAAATGCATTTAAAAAATGAAAAATTCACAAAAACGAAAAAAATGTGAATTCAAATATGTTCAGGGATTTTTAAAAAGGATTCATGAATTTGAAAAAAGTTCATTGAATTTGAAAAAATGTTCATCAAATTTAAAACAAATGTTCATCGATTTTGGAAAAAAGATCATCAAAATTGAAAACACGTTCATGGATTTTGAAAAATAAAAGTCCAAAATTTTGAAAAAGTTCATTGAATTTGAAAATTTTCACTGAATTGAATAAAAATCATCAATTTTGAGAAAAAAAGTTCAGATTTGACGAAAAAGTTCATGAATTTGGAAAAAAAAATCATCAAACCAGGAAGAAGAAAAAAAGGAAGAAAAGTTGGAAAAAGATGTTAGTTATCAGATTGTGCTAGGTAACGTGGTGGTTACTGCCGCGTATCTTGATGCCAGAGATCGCTAGTTTGATTCATCGCGGGATCACTTTTTTGTGTTTAAAAAAAAGGAAGACGGGCCAGTCCAGCGCGAAGGTGGTGTGTGTGCCCGTTTGCAAGTTTTTTTTGAAACTATGATGATTTTTATAGCAAATTCGAAAACTATACGGCCTAATGCATAAAAATCGAAACTATGACCCCATCGGCCTTTAGTTGGCCGAAGAGGGACTTTTTGGCCTACCGTTGACCGAAGTGGGTTCTTCAGCCTTGGCCGAAAAGTGTCAGGGGCACAAAACGTAATTAAGATGGCCTCAAATGAAAAAGTTATCAACATGAAAAATCTTCGTCTCGTCGAAACGGTTGATTTTGATATAAAAATCGTCTTAATCCGAGCTCGTATGAAACCTATAGAGCCAAAACAAGGTCAGGGGCAGAAGCTGCAGAGTTACTTCGGACAGACTGAATGGATGTGAGAAAATTTGTCACGGGACACCCGGTGCACTCGGTGAGACCGTGTGAAATAGAGAAAAGTACACAAGTTCAGTCATGTTCACTTTGTGAGACCGAGCCAAACCACTCGGAGGCTCCGAATGGATCCGAAAAATTACCAAAGATTCCTGTCCGAGTTAAAGTTAGGATTTTTTATCCGGAAAATTGTTCGTCTGCACTGGGAAGACTGCTTGCGTACCGCGCTTCCGGCCGGGTCTCCTTCGACGTGAGCTACGGTGCATCACCCCAGCCTCGAGGGTACACGGTGACGTTTTTGTGTGCATCACCCCCGGCATCGAGGGTGCACGGTGACAGGCCTGAGAGGTGACCATTGCCTCTACTTTGCATGGTGGATGACGCCACCGCCGAAAGTTTTCGTCTCAATTCCTGCCATCGCAACAGTGACATTTCTTCAATGCCGGCATGTGTCTTCCCGGTGTAGAAAAACAATGCCCACATCGATTTATGAGGCGGCTAGACTTCCCGTACAATAAAAGGACTAAAAATCCATTCAAAAATCTTTGGCAATTTTTTGGAGCCTCCGAGTGGTTTGGTTCGGTCTCACGGAGTGAACGTGATCAAACTTGTGTACTCTTCTGGATTCCACACGGTCTCACCGAGTGCACCGGGTGTCCCGTGACAAATTTTCTGACATCCATTCGGTCTGTCCCTGACCTTGTTTTGGCTCTACAGGTTGCATATGACGTCGGATTAAGACGATTTTTATATCAAAATCAACCGTTTCGACGAGACGAAGACTTTTCATGTTGATAACTTTTTCATTTGAGGCCATCTTAATTACGTTTTGTGCCCCTGACACTTTTCGGCCAACGGGAAGCCGAAAAGTGCTCTTCGGACCAGCTGGGCACCCTCCGGCCAAAGGGAGGCTGAAGAGCCCACTTCGGCCAACGGTAGGCCGAAAAGTCCCTCTTCGGTCAACAGAAGACCAACGAGGTCATAGTTTCGATTTTTATGCATTAGGCCGTATAGTTTCCGAATTTGCTATAAAAATCATCATAGTTTCAAAAAAGAATCCGTTTGCAATTGCATACTAATGGGCGCTTGAAGCGCCAAATAGGAAACACCCATCTAAACGGAGAGAGTAGCAAAGCAGCCATCTACGACAGAAACGACGACAAAAGTTCTTTTTTCCGTAATCCTGATCAGTAATAGATCCAGTATGCAACTATACCAATAATACAGCTAGGTTCAAAGATCGCCGGTTCAATTCGGCGCAGGGTCACTTCTTTTGCATTTTAAAAAGCAAAAAAGAAGGAAAGATGGGCCGGCTGTGGTGTGTGCGCCCGTTTGCAAATCGCATACCAACAGGCGCCTAAAACACCAAATAGAAAACGCCCATCTGAACAGAGAGAGAGTAGCAAAGCAGCCATGACAGAAACTATGATAGAAGCTCTTTTTCCTGTAATATTGATCACTAGGAGATCCAGTATGCAACTGTATGTACCAATAATACAGCTAGGTTCAGAGATCGCTGGTTCGATTCACCGCGGGATCACTTTTTGGCGTTTTAAAAAACAGAAAATAAGGGGAGATGGGCCGGCCTGGCACAGAGATGGTCCGTGCGCCCGTTTGCAAATTGCATACTAGTGGACGCCTGAAGCGTCAAATAGGAAACATAGGGAGAATAGTACTCCACATAGTGATCAGCGAAGTGTTCTGCACGTGGTAGCTTCTCCCAGCGATTTGGCCCGCTGGGGAGGCTGCTAGCCTTGTTGGGCTCTAGTTTGGGCCGTTAGAGGCAGTCCAGTTTAGACTAGACATCCAGGGAACGAGCCCCTGTACCGATTCCATCGAGGGAACGACCAGCGATCTGTTTTGGCGAGCGTACCGATTCCCTCGGCTTCACTTGACGGTGACACTTCCATCGTAATATTCGGCAACTTTTTATTTTGCTTTTCGTGGAGCTGGGCTTTTCGAGCTTCGAATTTTTACACTGCGATCGGGCTGAGCTTCCCGAAGCCAGCTTCTCGGGCCTATTCCGTTCGGCTCCACTCCCGCTTCAGAATTTTGCGAAGCATGGGGCTAGAGGACATCCGAACAGGCCCTAAAGCAGCCATCTACGACAGAAGCTCTTTGTTCTGTAATCCTGATCAGTAGATGACCCAGTATGCAACTGTACCCATAGTACAGCTAGGTTCAGCACGGAAAATACTCTACCTAAAAATTCTCTTGTCCATGCAAACCTCACACTCAACATGGAAGAAAATATAATAATAATGTAGAGAAATGTAGCAATTTAACCGACTTCAGCAGCCAGAAACAAAATGTAAACAAGAGTAGCTGCACTTATTTTTTGGAGAATCGGGCAGTTGCTCATTTATCCATCAGAGATAATCATGTTGAATACAGTCAAAAAATAAAGTCACGCTCATCTAAAAGGAAGAGAAAAAGCCAGGCACATCCGCCGACCATAGTCTGCTACTCCAAAACCTGAATGTATGAGCTGCATTGTACAAAGCAAAATCTGAATATCTGCAATTAACACCTGAGTGAGAAATCAATGATACTGTGCCCCCATATTAACCAAGGCTTCACTGCCCACTTAGCCAAAGAGTAGCATTGACGAAGACAGAAGCTGTTGGTTTACATCCAGAATGCCACAGGATCCACCAAGAAGGCAGAGTATTCCCTCACTGGCTTGGGCAGTTCAAAGGATCGAACGCGGCGGAGCGCAGCGGTGCGCAGGTCACCACTCTTGTCATACACCAGCGAGAACGTGGTCAGTCGAAGCAGGTAGCGCTCGAGCTCGGGCAGGTACTCCTTGTACACGCCCTCCTGACGGTCGTCCATGGAGAGACACTGCACGAGACAGAACTTGCTTCTACAGCCCGTGCCCAGGCAAACAAGGGCCGCGCCGATGTGCTTCTCGTCTAGGTCCTCACAGAAGAGCTTCTCCTTGCTGAGCTTCCAGGCCGGGGGCTGTGTACAGCCGTTGTCATCATCAGTAGACGGCACGTCACGAGAGCAGAGGTGGCCGAGCATGTCCGGGTCTCGGGCGAGGCCAACCCAGGCGTCCAAGTTGAGTGTTTGATAAAAAAAACTATCATAATTGAGGTTCGCGTCCCACAGAACTATCACTTTTAAAAAAGTGACTAATAACTATCAAAAAATTGAAATCTCGTGACTAAAAACTACCACTTTCGAAAAATAGCCAGTTTAGAAGATTTAAATGTGTTTATGACATGTGGGACCCGTCTGTCAGGACTGACATGGAGGAAAAGTCAACTCTGTGTATTTTGATCGTCAAGTTAACCGTTATGACAGATGGGACCCACACGTCATCCTCAACCTTCTTCTTCCTCCCCTCCTCTCTCTTTGGCATTTCAACAAACACCTCTTGTGCATGAGACGGAAGCAGGGGAGCTCCGGCTGCATGCTCGCTTTACACCACGTCGGACCTCAACACGAGCGCCGGGTGAACCAGCTCCGGGTCGGCTCTGCCTCGCACTGCACCCGCCTGCAGCGGCGCAGTCCAATGGCAACGGGGGCGGCAGGAGGCGGAGAGGCGAGCAGATCCCGGCGGCGGAGGGACTTGCACGGGCGGCGGCCATGGCGCCGTTGCTCCTGTCCAGGACAAGAGGAGAAGAGCGGGGAGGTCAGAGAGAGAGAGAGAGATGGAGAGAGGAGGGAAGGAGAAACAGAGGGATGAGGGAGGAGGCATGGCCTGGTGGCGCTGGTCAACGGAGCTCGCCGGAGAGGGTTCCTGAAGGGTCGGAGGAGCTGAGGAGGTCGGCTGCTGGAGATGAGGAGGTGACGGGGTCATGACGGGGATCTCCTCGGGCTGGCGCGCGAGAGGAACGGGATGAGCAGGAAGGCTGCAGGACGCCTGGTGGACGACTCGCCGTCTCGCGCCTGCTGCGGTGCTGCCTCCATCATCGTCGACTTCGGCAGCCCCTAGGTGTGCGACCTGGACAACAACAGTGCTTGCCGACGAGGTGTTTGTTGAAATGCCTAAGAGAGATATAGGAGGAGGAAGAAGAAGATAGATACTGACGTGTGGGGCCCACCTGTCATAACGGTCAACTTAACGGTAAAAAATAAACGGAGTTGACTTTCCCGTCACGTCAGCCCTGACAGACGAGCCCCGCATGTCATAAATACGTTTAAATCTTCTAAACTAGCTATTTTTCGGAAGTGGTAGTTTTTAGTCACAAGATTTCAATTTTTTGGTAGTTATCAGTCATTTTTTAAAAAGTGGTAGTTCTGTGGGACGCGAACCCCAATTGTGATAGTTTTTTTTGTCAAACACTCCGTCCAAGTCACCGTCATAGTGTGCAGGGCCCTTGAAGGGCAGCTTCCAGCTGCCGCTGCGCATCCAACGTGGGGAGCTCGCCGTGGTATCGAAGCTGAACGTGGCGCCGGTCTTGTCGTCGACGCTGATGAAGATGGTCTGTCCGTCATGGTGCACAACGTGGGAGGTAACGTGCTCGCGCTTGAAAGGTGGCGGCGGGAGGCGGCGCCACGGCCGCCACTTGGGCACATCGATGCCGCAGTTGGGGTCGACGAGCGGCGGAAGTGGATGGAGCATCTCGAAGGTGTCGAAATCCAGGCCGTAGAGTCTGTCCGTGACGGGCATGTAGATTGGGGCGCTCGGGTCCCTTCACTATTTTCCTAAATACATACATATATATATATATATATATATATATATATATATATATATATAGATTAATCATAATCTCCTGGATTCATACAATTGACTTTGATTCTATCTTTCTTACAGAGCAACTGGATCATGCTTCGATGCCTTAAGGCATCTGCCTTTGTGTATACGACATGTGGGCCCAACGGATGGCTGGCCCACATGTCAGTGACCCAAAGGCAGGTGCTTTTAAGCCACCGAAGCTGCGTCCAGAGTAACCATATATCAGGAGGGAATATAACATGCTGCCATTGCCAATATCTTAGAAGGATGATGAGCCTTCTAAACAAATGTATTTTACTACTTTTTTTCTATTCGATCCAGTTGTTGGAGCCTTGCTAATGGGTAAGATTATGTTAATATGTTTGTTTGAAACATGCAATTACATATTATGACGTTTCAAGTAAAAGAATTGCGCTGGCCTGTTTTTAGTAAATGTATTTTGGATGATATATATATATATATATATATATATATATATATATATATATATATATATTGTAACACCAAATTAAAGAATACTTTGTGCAGTTCTGTAGCATAAC
Organism: Triticum urartu; assembly: GCF_056163025.1. Classification (NCBI taxonomy): domain Eukaryota; kingdom Viridiplantae; phylum Streptophyta; class Magnoliopsida; order Poales; family Poaceae; genus Triticum; species Triticum urartu. The sequence goes on from NC_141877.1 coordinate 313,133,559, forward strand.
TTGCGTGACCACATAGATGGGCTATGAACTGATTGTAACCTCTCTTTTTGTTTTTGTGCAGCATACATGATTGTAATCTCTCATCATGCGTTCTCCTTTCTTGTAGGATAAACTACTCTGAGACCACATAGATGGTGAAAGTAGTTGTCGCCAAACATATTGCCGCAAACCTATTACCATCTTTATGAGAAAAGATAGACCATGTGATGAAGTTCTACACAAGATATATTTGTTTCCAAGGAAAATATAAGGTGCTTGTTTTTTCTCTTATCATTTTACCACAAGGTCTTCTTATACCAGGTTACAAAATGTGTGTTATTCTTATACTGGTAAACTTTTTCTTTAACAGTGGCACAGTGTATTGACTTAATTCTTGGAATATTCTGTGGTTGCAACTGTATTTCAGTTTGATGCAGTTACAATCATTTCAAGGCTAATGACATGCTAGATTTTCCAGACTTCTGGGAGTGTTGTACATATGCAGATTCTTATGAAGGTGCATGTCATCAATTTTTGGCTTCCCTTTATCTTGGCAGCTACTGTCCATATTTTTCGGACACATAAAATCTTTTGTGGTCAGTCTATCTGCGCACGAATGAACTTCCATAATTTAATAATTTGGTCCTCTATCTATGGTAGTACTATCAACTGTCATTTTCATGAAACCATATGTTATGTTTATTTATTTTCTGTGCTTTGTAGGATGAGTTCAGTCAGATGATGACATACAATTATGTATCTTGTTCTTCGGGAGGTTTCGTATGCTTGAATGCTACCTTTTCTTGTCAATGAAGATTAGATTTTTCTATACACGAACGATACAGTTTGTTCAAGTTGGATGCCAGTGGTGTCTTGGCTTTGGTAGAAGTGCCCAAAACCTCTAGATTTTGTCATTTTGTTTACATGAACTTAGTTTTCATACAAGTCTTCCCCTATCTGTTGTTTACATTCAGCTAACTTGGCTATCTATTTGCTAGGATTGGTTGTAGATGCGAGACTTGCCTATTTGTTTAGATGAATTGAGGCTTTCCCGTTTTCCAGAAAGGAGTGTGGGCCTTGTGTACAAATCTTCATGTTGGCCAAATTTAGGGTTGCTGTATTAGGCACATTTTATTTCAATCAGTACCTATAGTTTCAGCTCATTAGCTTATGAAATTTCTCCTACCTCGGAAAGTATGGTACCATGTCATATAATGAATGTAATCTTGGTTTTTTTTTGTTGTCCTTTTCTTACACGTCTTTCCTCTTTAGTGATTTACTGCAGAAGTATTATTGCTCTTTTTTTACACTTCAAAAAGAAAAGAAAAATGACCAATTTGAATACCTTTTCAGTGATGAATCTCGATGAAGAAAAGAGAGAACTATAATCTCGGTTAAGATATTTCAGTGGAGACAAGATAGTGTTGTACAATTTGTTTGTTATATTCCCTTTCCAACGTATATTTACGCATTATATTGACTTGAAATATGTAATCTCTCACAATCAAGTTTTAAGTTACTCTAAAAAAATCATAACATGGTCGGGCATTGTTGTCCAGTACATTATGTTCCATTTTCTCTATATTTATGCTCCGTTTATTTGTGGTTCTATTTTGTATCATTTTTTATCCATTCATGTCACATTTATTTTCTGCTCATAGACTGTTCTATGGGCAATAGACCTTATACTCTCCATTGATCTAGTACCGGGTACTACTCCTTTTTATTGTTAGCCAACTGAAATTATCTTAGCGAGTCGTATATGGTGGCTCTTATTTTCAAGCTCCTTGAGTTTTCCATTCGATCTTTATTAAATGTGTGCGATTTGTAGTAGATGTATCATCATTGAAAAGATTATTGGTCGAGATGTGCGTTGCACGTGCAAACTTACTAGTACTACTAGAAGAAGACAACACTGATTCCTTCCGCCCTCCCTTGCCTTCTCTTGTAAACAATGCAATCCGTATCCGGGAAGAAAATCGCAAAACACCGTGCTACTCCTACTGCCAATCTCCGTACAATCTAAGATACTAATCTCAATCGAGAACGAAATTCACGCGTACGCACCTCTAAGTCGAAGCTGGTGGTCGGCAAGTAAATACCACACGGTAGCTAGTGCTGGAGATTGTACGGTGATCAATCATCTCAACAGCTAGCTGCATCCGTCCTTTGGATAATCAAGCAAAAGTAAGGAACAAGATACCACATACAAACACATGTTATTCTATCTTTAGAGCCAGCATGAGATAATCATTGGGCACTGGCATACAGCTACAAGCCCTACAAACGGAAGGGGGCTACCGGCACAGCAGACTTTTACCAAAAGTCATTCCAAAACTATTTCAAGATGCGGCGAACTGATCCCGTCTGCCAGGACTCTGAGCACCTCCGATCTCTCACACTCGTGCCACTCCCGGCGGCGCCGGACTATCTCCAGGCCAACGAGCTCCCGATCTTCGTCCTCCACGACGTGCCCGTCCAGCAGGTGGGCGCGCTCCAGCATCGGCGATGCCTGGATGATCTGCTTCACAAAGCCAGTCTGCCACACCGCCCCGTTGAAGCCAATGACCACGAGTTCTTTCAGGTGATGGTGGTACGGATGGTGTTCCACCTGCACATCTAGTGATCCTGCGGCACTCGCCTTCTCCGAGTTGTTGTCAAACTGCATTCAGATTTCAGAGTTTCAGGAATCTCCCAGAAACAAAAAAAGGTGCAGTGCTTGACAAAATCGTAGGATGAACGTACATGAACATGGAGCGACTCCAAGGCAGGTGCGGCACCAACTAGGCAGAGAATCCAGATTGTATCCCAGTTCATTGGCACGTTTGCAATGAATAGTTTATTGAGATGATTGAGCCGGACAGGAATGGCGGTTGGTTCGATCCACATCTGCATATATGAAGTGATAATTTAGCACTGTCTTATGTAGCGATGCGACGTTATGACCAATAGAAAAAAGGATCATTTCAGAAAAAGCTACTCACCTGACGCCCTCTTAACTGCAGAACAAGGTACTCTAGAGATGGCGGTGCCCCTGTAAAGAATTTGCTTAGTTGATATGTCCTGTTGCTACCAGAGGAATCATCCTTGCCATTATCTCCAGTTTGCAAGAAGTTCAGACTCACATGCCTAAGTCGAGGCACATCGCCATAGCGTATTATAGTTGGCTGACCACGACAAGCAAATGTTTCAAGACAAGGCACCAAAGCCAGATGGACACTCACAGTGTTGTAGTTGTCCAATTGCAGACTCTTTAACTGTGAGTTGGGAATAACGATATTAAAAGCAGGTTGGCGACAGCCAGAATCTTTCAGCCTCAAATCCACCAGCTGCCCGCAGTTTCCCAGAATATCAAGAACATGTAGCATGCGTAAACTTTCTTTGCACAGAGTAAGTGATGTGAGGCTCTGAAACGTCAAGGGGGCGGGTGCAAAACGATGATAACAATTGGATAGCACAAGCCGTTTCAGTCGCACATTCTTGCATCCATCCAACAGCCGGAAGTCATAGCGCCAGGAAGAGTTGTCAATGACAAGCTCCAATTCTTCAACGCCCCATCTGCCAATCGCTTCCGTGATCCATTGATCTGTGAAATCGCTCCTCCCACAGGCTTGAAGCCTCAGCTTCTGGATAGAACGTTGCTGAACGTTGTCGGGGGCCAGAAGGAATGCATTCACCCGTTTAACATAGCGTCGCATGGCCCAACGCTCATAACGTTGCAGGATGGGTGTTAGCTGACAGACTTTCCACCTCCAGTCTTTGAAGGAATATAACCAGTCTCTAGAAGCATAACTGCCGTCCGACTTCAGTGCATTCTTCTCTGCCTCATACCTTGCCTTAGCCTCCACCACAATTTGCTTCAGTCTGTGGTACCGTGGAGGGAGAATGTCATCAACCGTAAGGTCATAACCTATGTGCGAGTGTGTATAGAGATCCCGCCATTGCTTCGAAAGGATAGTGGTGGCTGTCGCTGTCCGTGCATCTAGCTTGTCAATGATCAAGATTAATATCTCGTTAGGTAAGCTGCTGATCTTGTCCTCGCGGCAACTGTTGTGCTCCTCGCCCGAACGGATCTAGTTTTGTTTTGGTGAGAAATAAATGAAATAGCAATCAGGGAATTCCAAATAACTTAAGCAGATAACTGGACAACTTGCCTTAAAAGTAAGCATTAACAACATTCCTAGTAAACTTCAGTGCATGAACAAGCAAAACACATGAATGAGTGGCTCCACCTAAACAACCTAAATCCTCCGAGAGAAGTCCTGCTCGAGAGGATACGCTCCAAGCCAAGGGTGCATGCTGCCTCCGGTGCGGGCCTCCAAAGCCTCATTATAACCCTGAAACACTCGGTTGGAGGGCCCACCACGACCCATTTCCCACCACGCCTATCCTTACATACGCCCGCCTCGTCCCCTCCATCGCCTCCCCCCCCCCCCCCACAACGCCTCCCTCACAAGTGAGCCGCTGCCGCTGCCTCCATTCCCGACTGCCGCCGACCTTCTCCCACACCGCCCTCCACCAACGCAACTCCGTCTCGCGTCCCTCCTTCGCCTCCCAGCACCGCCTTGTCGTTCCGCCAACGTGCACGGCCCCGCAGCTAACCTAAACGCGACAGTTCCCGGGGCGACAGCTCCATGGACGCCAGTGCAGCATCCCACTCCTCCGTCGCCTCGGGTGACACTGCATCTTTGGCCAGCGCGGACCTCGAACATCCCGGCATCTCCAGCTTGGTCGTGTATATTGATCATTAGAACATGGTCGTGGGTGTGTACGATTTTGGTATGGAGAAATCGATTTTGTTTGGGGGATCTAGGAGCAGAGTCTGTTTGTACAATTAGGACCTGCCGCCTGCTTTCTAGGATTAGGTAGCTTCGTTCAGATCTTTGATCCTGTTTTCAGGGACAAGAAATTCACAATTTGCAACGAATGCTCTGGAAGAAGCATTTTTCTACTTTGAGTACCCGTCATCACATTGTCTTGTACACATGAGAATTAGTGAGAGGAAGGTTCCTTGAATGTAATTTGTCTCAACGCAATTAGTAGGCAAGCAGCTCCTGCTACATGAGTTCCATACTCCAGTCTAAATATGCTCTTAGTAAAAGGTAGGCACCCAGATCAACTTTTGATTTGTATTTTTGTATCCCCGGTTCCACACTCTGTGATTTTTATTACGTTTCAGAAATTAGGCATGCCAGTCAAGGTTTCCTTATTTGTAGGCTTTTTGTGTGTTATTTTTCCAAAAACATGCTTAACAACTGTCACCTCAGTGTTATTGATTAGGAAGCATTTTTGTGATCCTCTAATTGTTACCTACTGCCATTTGTGCCAGAATTCATATGCTAGCCTACACAAATAGAAATGGATGAGCATCCACATTGCTCTGCATATGCATGCTTTTGCAGGGAGGCAGAAGGTATTTTTGTTCTGCTATGTTTGAACGTGGGATTCTGAAAACTAATCATTTCATTGTATTTACATTGTTGACATGCAATAGGTGTTTTACTACATTCCGAAAATGTAATTGCATGACACATAATTTTAGTCATCTGCAAAATGTTTGGGAAATATTACAGTAGGAGTGCTACTGGAATATTTCTATATATACATGGACTGCATATGTGAAGATGAATTTCCATTCCCCCGTTTCCTACCTCTATGGATGCTTAGAATGCTTAGGCAGACAGCATGTCAGGCAGGATTGTAATGCCCAGTTTCAAAAAAAAAATCATAGCCCTTTCATTGTGATTGTTAAGAATGTAAGCAAAAGAAATAATGCATGTGTTCATTCTATGCACTTGGTAATTAGCTGCTATTTTCAAATTGTTTCTGTGTCTATTTTTTGTGAAGTAGAAGGGGAGCCTTGGTGGAGTGGTACAGCTGCTGCCTTGTGACCATGAGGTCATGGGTTCAAGTCCTGGAAACAGCCTCAGAAATGTAGGGAAAGGCTGCATACAATACACCCAAAATGGTCGGACCCTTCCCCGGACCCTGCGCAAGCGGGAGCTACATGCACCGGGCTGCCCTTTTTTTCTATTTTTGTGAAGTAATCTTGAGCATTGGAAGATTTAAGGTCTTATGCGGGTCTATGCTGTGGATTTGACATCGTTAATTATTTGTGTACAAAAAATAAAACTTCCAGTCTAACTTAGGCTAAGCATTATGAGTGACATGCTGTTTTCATCCTTCTGTTGTCAAGAATTGATGTGGGTATGCTTTACTTTTCTCTCTGCAGCCAACTTGCTGCAGTTAGTGAAGAACAAGAGAGATTAAGGAAGGACTATGCTGTACGGCTATGTTGACAAGATAAAAAATCATGGATGGAGTATTGGAGATGTGTAGAAACTTTAGGAGAGGAGGGCAGCCAGCCACATAAGTGCGTACATTACTTTTGTATTTTTTTAATGGGCTGCTGCGCATGCATTATTTGTGCTTCACTCAAATGAGCTAATTAATTCACTAAATTTTCCGTGTGATTTGCAGCTCCTTGTCTAGAATCAACAGAATCCAGTACAAACTTCAATTAACTGGAATTAATGTGTTGATCTGGTGCCCGAGGAATGCACATACTGACCTCAGGCTGGAGAGTGTTCATGTAGACAAAAATATTATGTCATCCTACACTGTACTTTTCTGGAACATGCATATGAAAGGAATCTCTAAATACTACTGTAATGCAGATATTCCTCTCTACCGCCTTCCTCTAGTTGTAACTTCTGGTAAATGCTTTCTAAACAGGTTAGGCGAATTTCTCTGCAACGAGCAGCTCGACAGAAGTTCCGGCCAGGCTTTATGTTTACTTGCTTCTTTGTCTTTTGCTGCATCTGCACTGGTTGACACTCATGGCATCGACCCATTTGACTGAGAGGAGCTGCTGCAATGTATCGTCGGAGCCATCGTATAGGCCATAGTCATCATTGTAATTCTGAATGCATAGGTCCTTATGTTTGTAGACAGAGGTGGAAGCATGAGACAATAACATTCATCTTCTGAACTTTTTACCCAATCAAATCATGTAATTGCATTTTTTTTATTGTATCATCAATAGTTTCCTGCCTTAAAGGATGGTCACAGTCTCCGAACAAGTTTTAGGGATTGATCATGTCACAATTGTTGTTGTGTGGTTCACCCAGTAATTCGATGTTAATATGTACTCCCTCCGTTCCATATTACTCATTGCTGATTTAGTACAACTTTGTACTAAATCAGCGACAAGTAATATGGAACGGAGGGAGTACGTAATTGTGCATGCCTAATTAGACTTTATCCATGACTGCAGGATTTGGGCCTCTGTTGGTGCTGGCTAATTACACATGGCCGAACCAGCCAAATCTGCAGACACAAGGCATGGCCAAACCAGGCAAGACAACCCAGCCGCAGCCCCGTAGGGGCAGCTCACCAAGGCACGCATCTGGGACTAGTAATGACAGGACCAGACGCAACAAATTTAAGAGCATATATGTACTATACTACATCGGTATTCCATTCTGCTGCAAAAGGTGGAGAGGAACAGGTGTTCTAGCTGCCCAATTTCAAACACGAGCTGGGAGATTAAATAGGAAGAAAAAAATCCCTACTCCCTCCCATCCAAATTAGTTGACGCTCACAAAATTGTGCTAAAGGAGCGTCAGTTAATCTGGATCGGAGGGAGTAGCAGAATACACACCAGACTGCATTGTCTCTATCTACAGCACTAGTATTGCTCAACAAACACGGAGCAATCCAGAAGTAAACAGTTATCTGACACCATTTGGCCGTGAGTTGCGCCGCATAGATGATTGTAACGATGGAAAATATGTATTCAACAGAGATCACAGGGATGGGTGCTGTACTTACCCGTTTCGGGGGTGGGTATGCGGCGGCGGTGGTGCGGAGATCGGAGACCTTCCTGAGCCGGCGGTGGCGTGGATGATCTGCGCCCGTGTCCATCGGATCCGAGGCGCGATGGCGGCCGAATGGACGGTGGCGGTGGATTCGCAGGGAGGCTGTGGAGGTACGGGGCTGGTTTAGGATGGTGGATTTGGACTGGGGACTCGGAGAGCAAAAACCCCACCAGACGCGGCCGAGCGCCGACTACATCAGTTTCTTTGTTCCATTTCCGCCTGCGCCTAGGGCACGTGCCCGGGCTTCACGACGGCGCGTATGACGACACGAGAGATTTTTTTTTTAGACGATCGGCACGAGAGCTTAACGAAGGGAGCTCCTATTCAGCGTGCTGGGCCCATGCGCGGCCGGAAGCGGGAAGCCCCTTGTTTTTTTTTTCTGTTTTAAGTTTGTTCATATTTACTGTAGAAACAATCAAGGTGTCTCAAAAAAAAACAATCAAGGATTTCAAAAAAGTTGGGCATTGTGAAGAAATCATCGTGAATTAAAAAAAGTGCAAGATTTGAAAACAAATATCATGAAATTATAAATACTCACAGATTCAAAAAATATTCGTGTACATTACCCTCATCAAGGAACATGTACGATAATATTGTGACACGTGTTCGAACAAGTGATGTCGACATTAGTGACTTCCCGGTCAAGATAGGACTGCATCAGGGGTTAGCTTTGAGCCCTTACCTTTTTGCCTTGGTGATGGATGAGGTCACGAGGGGTATACAAGGAGATATCTCATGGTGTATGCTCTTTGCGGATGATATAGTGCTAGTTGGCGATAGTCGGACGGGGGTAAAAAGGAAGTTAGATTTATGGAGATAAACCTTGATATTGAAAGTGTTTAGACTTATAGTAAAACTAAAACTGAGTACATGATGTGTGGTTTCAGTACTACTAGGTGTGAGGAGGAGGAGGTTAGCCTTGATGGCAGGTGGTGCCTCAAAAGGACACCCTTCGATTTTTGGGGTCGATGCTGCGGGAGGATAGGGGTATTGATGAAGATGTGAATTATCGAATCAAAGCCGGATGGATGAAGTGGTGCCAAGCTTCTGGCAATCTCTGTGATAAGAGGGTGCCACAAAAGCTAAAAGGCAGGTTCTACAGGACAACGGTTCGACCCACAATTTTGTATGGCGATGAGTGTTATCTGACTAAAAGGCGACATGTTCAACAGTTAGGTGTAGCGGAGATGCATTTGTTGAGATGGATGTGTGGCCACACGAGGAAGGATCGAGTCCGGAATGATGGTATACGAGATAGAGTTGGGTAGCACCAATTGAAGATAAGCTTGTCTAACATCGTCTGAGATGGTTTGGGCATATTCAACGCACGCCTCCAGAAGCTCCAGTGCATAACGGATAGCTAAAGCGTGCAGACAATGTCAAGAATGAAGGAAATATGCCCTAGAGGCAATAATAAAGTTGTTATTTTATATTTCCTTATATCATGATAATGTTTATTATTCATGCTAGAATTGTATTAACCGAAAACTTGATACATGTGTGAATACATAGACAAAATATTGTGTCCCTAGTAAGCCTCTACTAGACTAGCTCGTTAATCAAAGATGGTTAAGTTTCCTAACCATAGACATGTGTTGTCATTTGATGAACGGGATCACATCATTAGGAGAATGATGTGATGGACAAGACCCATCCGTTAGCTTAGCATATTGATGAAGGAAATATGCCCTAGAGGCAATAATAAAGTTGTTATTTATATTTCCTTATATCATGATAAATGTTTATTATTCATGCTAGAATTGTATTAACTGGAAACTTAGTACATGTGTGAATACATAGACAAAACTGAGTGTCCCTACTATGCCTCTACTTGACTAGCTCATTAATCAAAGATGGTTAAGTTTCCTAACCATAGACATGTGTTGTCATTTGATGAACGACATCACGTCATTAGAGAATGATGTGATGGACAAGGCCCATCCGTTAGCTTAGCATAATGATTGTTTAGTTTTATTGCTATTGCTTTCTTCATGACTTATACATGTTCCTCTGACTATGAGATTATGCAACTCCCGAATACCAGAGGAACACCTTGTGTGCTATCAAACGTCACAACATAACTGGGTGATTATAAAGATGCTCTACAAGTGTCTCCGATGGTGTTTGTTGAGTTGGCATAAATCGATATTAGGATTTGTCACTCCGTGTATCGGAGAGGTATCTCTGGGCCCTCTCGGTAATGCACATCATTATGAGCCTTGAAAGCAATGTGACTAATGAGTTAGTCACTGGATGATGCATTACAGAATGAGTAAAGAGACTTGTCAGTAACGAGATTGAACTAGGTATGAAGATACTGACGATCGAATCTCAAGCAAGTAACATACCGATGACAAAGGGAACAACATATGTTGTTGTGTGGTTTGACCGATAAAGATCTTCGAAGAATATGTAGGAGCCAATATGAGCATCCAGGTTACACTATTGGTTATTGACCGAAGATGTGTCTCGGTCATGTCTACATAGTTCTCGAACCCGTAGGGTCTGCACGCTTAACGTTTGATGATGATTTTTATTATGAGTTATGTGATTTGATGACCAAAGTTTGTTTGGAGTCTCGGATGAGATCGCGGACATGACGAGGAGTCTCGAAATGGTCGAGAGGTAAAGGTTCATATATTGAAAGGTTGTATTTGGACATCGGAATGATTCCGAGTGGTTCGGGCATTTTTTCGGAGAACTGGGAGGTTACCAGAACCCCCCCCCCCCGGAGAAGTATTGGGCCTATTGGGCCCTATTGGAGGAGAGGAGAAAGGCCACGTGAGAGGGGCGCCCCCTGCCCAAACCGAATTGGACTAGGGGAGGGGGCCGCCCCCCTCATTCCTTCTCCCCTCTTCCTCCTTCCCTCCTTCTCCTAGTTGGAATAGGAAAGGGGGGCGAATTCTACTTAGACCGGGAGTCCAAGTAGGACTCCCCCCCCTTGGCGCGCCCCCCTTGGGACGGCCTCCTCCTCCCCTCCTTTATATACGTGGGAGGGGGCACCCCAAAGGCACATCAAGTCTTCTCTTAGCCGTGTGCGGTGCCCCCCTCCACAGTTACACACCTCGGTCATATCGCCGTAGTGCTTAGGCGAAGCCCTGCGCCGGTAACTTCATCATCACTGTCGCCACACCATCGTGCTGACGGAACTCTCCCTCTGAAAGCACAAGTGCTCCCTAGGTGGTTTTGATAATTGATGACAACATATCTCTTGTTGGACTAACATTTCGATCTAGCATGTTTCAGATAAGTTCAACAATGGAGTGGCATGGACTAAAGGTTGTGGGAACTCCTTCAAGATGCTAAGGACAAAGGATTGGCTAAAGCTTCAAGCTCAAGACTCATCATTTTACATTTTAGTGATCCAAGATCACATTGAGTCTTTAGGAAAAGCCAATACTATCAAGGAGGGATGAGGTGTTGCTTAATGAGCCTCTTGCTTCATGTGCTTAGTGATATGCTCCAAAAACCCTCAGCTACTTTCCCACTTCCACATATGACCTAAACCCTAAGCCAAACTCGGTCCTACCGATTCTTCCTATCCGGCGCCACCGAGTTTCACTTGTCATAAGCCACTGCCAAACCCTAATCAGTTCGGTCTCACCGATGGGATCTCGGTCTCACCGAGATGGGCTTGCAAACTCTCTGTTACCCATTTCAGTATTCTCGGTCCCACCGAGATATGCAATCGGTTCCACCGAGTTTTGCTTGGCCAAATCTCAGTCTCACTTATTACCCAAATCGGTCCCACCGAGTTTGAGTAATCGGTCAAACCGAGTTTTGGATTTACCCTAACCCTAGCACATCGGTCCCACCGAGTTGATCCAGTCGGTCCCACCGAAATCTCTAACGGTCACTAAGTTTACCTTTTCGGTCCGACCGAGTTTGTTGATTCGGTCCCACCGAGATTGGAAAACTGTGTGTAACGGTTGGATTTTGTGTGGAGGCTATATATACCCCTCCACCTCCTCTTCACTCGGGGGGAGAGCTATTAGAACGCATACACCATTCCAACTCATATGTTCTGAGAGAGAACCACCTACTCATGTGTTGAGACCAAGATATTCCATTCCTACCATATGAATCTTGATCTCTAGCCTTCCCAAGTTGCTTTCCACTCAAATCTTCTTTCCACCAAATCCAATCCTATGAGAGAGAGTTGAGTGTTGGGGAGACTATCATTTGAAGCACAAGAGCAAGGAGTTCATTACCTACACACCATTTGTTACTTCTTGGAGAGTGGTGTCTCCTAGATTGGCTAGGTGTCACTTGGGAGCCTCCGACAAGATTGTGGAGTTGAACCAAGGAGTTTGTAAGGGCAAGGAGATCGCCTACTTCGTGAAGATCTACCGCTAGTGAGGCAAGTCCTGTGTGGGCGATGGCCATGGTGGGATAGACAAGGTTGCTTCTTCGTGGACCCTTTGTGGGTGGTTGCTTTTTCGTGGACCCTTCGTGGGTGGAGCCCTGTGTGGACTCTCGCAACCGTTACCCTTTGTGGGTGGAGCCCTGTGTGGACTCGCGCAACCGTTACCCTTTGTGGGTTGAAGTCTCCATCAACGTGGATGTAGGATAGCACCACCTATCCAAACCACGGGAAAAACATCCGTGTCTCAAATTGCGTTTGATCTATCCAAACCCTTCCCTTTACATTCTTGCAAGTTGCATGCTTTACATTCCGCTGCTCATATACTCTTTGCATGCTTGCTTGATATGTATTGTGTGTGTTGAAATTGTGCCTAAACTCCACTTAAACCGAAAAAACTTAAAAATTGCATCTTTAGCATTAAGTGTGTAATCACCCCCCCTCTAGACACATCTACTTCTAGATCCTATAAGTGGTATCAGAGCATTGGTCTCCATTGCCTTGGTTTAATCACCATTGGAGGAAGATGGATGTGTCTACTCTAGGGAGTCTTAGACATAGAGTGCCTATTCTTGATGGAAAGTATTTTCATGAGTGGAAAAATGAGATGCTTGTAATCTTCAATCAATATCATTTGAACAAGTATATTGCTAGCCCTTGTGCACTTCATATTGATCCGTTGCATCCTACCCTAGATGAAGATATTGACATGATTCGCAATCTTAGAACTATTGAGCTCATCATTAGAGGATTGCCCAAAAACTTGATTGCTAGTTTGCCTACTCAAAGTTGTGCCTATACTATATGGAAATTTCTTGAGGAACGATTTCCCGATCATTCCTTGAAAACTTTGGATGAAATTTTCCATAAATCTATTGCCTTGAGTAAGATGAATTATAGTGATCCTAGTTTTGGTAAATGTCTATTTGAACTCACCAATCTTAAGCATGCTAAAGGAGATGTTGGAATCATTAATGATATCATATTCAAAGCTATAAGAATTCATAAAAGTGACCACTTTGATGATCATTTATCTAATGAATTACCCTCTCTAGGAAATGATGAGTCACAAGATCATCATGAACATGAATATTATGATGATGATGATAGTGACTTCGATCTTGATGATGCAATGAGACATTTTGGTCTTATGGCAAATCTTCGGGGATATGAATCAGGAGGAAAGGAATGGGTTCTTGATAGTGGATGTACTGATCATATGACCGGAGATGAAGAGATGTTTCGTGAGCTTGCTGAAAATGACGGCCCTCGAAAATATGTCACCTTTGGTGATAATTCAAAGGGTAAAGTGGTTGGCCTTGGTAAGGTGGCCATCTCACATGATAGTTCCATTCAAAATGTCATGCTCGTTGAATCTCTTGGCTACAACTTACTTTCAGTATCTAGACTTGCTGATTTCGGTTTGAATGTCCTATTTACTGAGGTAGATTGCCAAGTATTTCGTTGAGACAACCATAAAATGGTCTTTACGGGTATGCGTAGAGGTGATCTTTATGGGTATGCGTAGAGGTGATCTTTACATTGTCGATTTCTCTAAAAAGGCACAACCTAAAACTTGCTTTGTTGCTAAATCCTCAAAAGGTTGGTTGTGGCATAGACGACTAGGTCACGTTGGCATGAGAAACCTTGACAAGCTTATTAAAGGAAATCATATCCTTGGAGTCAACGATGTCATATTTGATAAGGATAGACTTTGCAGTGCTTGTCAAGAAGGTAAACAGGTTGGAGGAAGACATCCCGTGAAGAACATCATGACCACAAGGAGGCCACTCGAGCTACTTCACATGGATCTTTTTGGTCCCAACGCCTACAAGAGTCTCGGTGGAAATTCCTTTGGTCTAGTTATAGTTGATGATTTTTCAAGATTTACGTGGGTGCTCTTTCTTAATGACAAGTCGCAGGTCCAGAAGATCTTCAGAAACTTCGCTAGGAAGGCCCAAAATCAGTTTGATGTGAAGATCAAGAAGGTTCGGAGTGACAACGGAACGGAGTTCAAGAACGCAAATGTGGACACCTTTCTTGACAAAGAAGGGATTTCACACGAGTTCTCGGCTACGTACACACCTCAACAAAATGGAGTTGTTGAGAGGAAGAACCGGACGCTCATCGAAATGGCAAGAACGATGCTTGATGAATACAAGACGCCAAAGCACTTTTGGGCAGAAGCGGTTGAGACAGCTTGTCACGCAACAAATCGCTTATATCTTCACAAGCTACTCGGCAAGACGGCATACGAGCTTCTCACCGGTAACAAACCCCAAGTTGGATACTTTCGAGTATTCGGCTCAAAGTTCTACATTCTTGATAAGCATCGTCGTTCAAAGTTTGCTCCTAAATCTCATGAAGGTTTTCTACTTGGTTATGGCTCAAACTCTCACACTTACCGTGTCTACAACAATTTCACCCGAAAGGTTGAAGATACGGTAGATGTGAAGTTTGATGAATCTAATGGCTCGCAAGTAGAGCAATTGCCAATTGATGTAGGAGACAAAGACTCTTCAGAAGCAATTCAAGACTTGTCCATTGGCAAAATTCGTCCAACAGAGGTGAAGGAGAGTACTTCATCCGTCCAAGTGGAAGCTTCTACTTCATGACAAGGTGAACCAAGAATCGACATGGAAGCATCCACAAGTGGGACACACCAAGATGAAGAAAATGAGGAAGTACGTCAAGATGAACATCAACAACCTCCTTCTCCACCACGACAAGAGAACGACGACGTCAACAATGAAGAAGGCCAAGAAGAAGAACAAGATGTTCAACGAAGACCCAAGCAAAAGCTCTCACGAGTTCGAGCAAGAATTGCCAAAGATCATCCCGTCGAGCAAATCCTCAATGATATACAAACCGGGAGAATCACTCGCTCAAAAACTCGTTTAGCTAACTTTTGTGAGAACTATTCATTCATCTCTAGCATTGAACCTATGAAGGTTGAAGAAGCATTGGAAGATCCAGATTGGATAAACGCTATGCATGAAGAGCTACATAATTTTGAGAGAAACCAAGTTTGGACATTGGTCGAGAAGCCCAACAACAACCACAACATCATTGGTACCAAATGGGTGTTTCGCAACAAGCAAGATGAAGATGGACAAGTGGTTCGCAACAAAGCACGTCTCGTCGCCCAAGGGTACACACAAGTCGAAGGTATGGACTATGATGAGACGTATGCTCCCGTTGCTAGACTTGAGTCCATTCGCATCTTACTTGCCTATGCTAATCACCATAATATCACCTTGTACCAAATGGACATTAAAAGTGCTTTTCTAAATGGTGAAATAGAGGAGGAAGTTTATGTCAAACAACCTCCCGGCTTTATCAATCCTAAGAAACCAAATCATGTTTACAAACTTCACAAAGCTCTTTATGGTCTTAAACAAGATCCTAGAGCATGGTATAAATGCTTGACCAAGTTCCTTACTACAAGTGGTTTTGAAATTGGTAAAATTGATTCTACTCTTTTTACTAAAAGGGTTAATGGAGAACTATTTGTATGCCAAATTTATGTTGATGATATCATATTTGGTTCAACTAACCCTCTCTTTAGTGAAAAGTTTGTAAAGCTAATGTCAGAGAAGTTTGAGATGTCTATGATGAGTGAACTCAAATTCTTTCTCAGGTTGCAAATCAAGCAAACTAAGGAAGGTACATTTGTCTCTCAAACAAAGTACACCAAGGACTTATTCAAGAAGTTCAATATGCAAGAATGCAAAGGTATGTCTACACCCATGCCTACTAGTGGACATAATGATTTAACCAAAGATGGTGAACCGGTTGATCAAAAGGTTTATCGCTCTATGATTGGTTCATTGTTATACCTATGTGCTTCACATCCCGATATTATGCTAAGTGTGTGCATGTGTGCACGATATCAAGCTGCTCCTAAAGATTGTCATCTTAAGGCTGTGAAAAGGATAGTGAGATATTTAATCCATACACCAAATTTTGGCATTTGGTATCCTAAGAGGTCTTCTTTTGATCTTGTTGGCTATTCTGACTCGGATTATGCCGGAGACAAGGTTGACAGAAAGTCCACATCGGGTACTTGTCAATTTCTTGGTAGATCTCTTGTGTCTTGGTCTTCCAAGAAACAAAACTCGGTATCCTTATCCACCGCCGAAGCGGAATACATTGCCGCTGGTTCATGTTGTGCTCAATTACTTTGGATGACCCAAACTCTTAAAGATTATGGGATTTATGTGAAACATGTTCCACTGCTTTGTGACAATGAAAGTGCTATCAAAATTGGTCATAATCTTGTACAACATTCTCGAACTAAGCATATTGAAGTTCGTCATCATTTCATTCGAGATCATGTTGCTAAGGGTGACATCAATCTTAAGCATGTTCGCACCGACAAGCAATTAGCGGATATATTCACTAAACCACTTGATGAGAAAGTGTTTTGCAGGTTGAGAGGAGAATTGAACATCATTGATGCTTCGAACTTGGAGTAGAAACTCCATTGGATACATGCAAGACATGAGCTTATGACTAATCCATGATATATCTCTTATGATAACTATCTTATGTCTTGGATATATTTGCACCTTGCATGTTGCCTAACCCATGTAGGTGCTTGGTTGAATCTAATTCCATGAGATTGCGACTCACTCACATCTTGAGCAATCTCTACAAGACCAAGACTCTACACAATAGTGGTTGAAGACAAGGAAGCACAAAACCACTCAAACATATCCTTTGACAAATTCTATGTTAAGCTTCATGATTGTCATTTTTGGATACACAAGTGCTCTTCCTTGCAAGAACTAACCCATGTAGTGTTGGGGAACGTAGTAATTTCAAAAAAAATTCTACGCACACGCAAGATCATGGTGATGCATAGCAACGAGAGGGGAGAGTGTTGTCTACGTACCCTCGTAGACCGAAGCGGAAGCGTTGACGCAGCGTAGAGGAAGTAGTCATACGTCTTCCCGGTCCAACCGATCCAAGCACCGTTACTCCGGCACCTCCGAGTTCTTGGCACACGTTCAGCTCGATGACGCTCCCCGGGCTCCGATCCAGCAAAGCTTCGGGGAGGAGTTCCGTCAGCATGACGGCGTGGTGACGATCTTGATGTTCTACTGTCGCAGGGCTTCGCCTAAGCACCGCTACAATATGACCGAGGTGGAATATGGTGGAGGGGGGCACTGCACACGGCTAAGGAACGATCACGAAGATCAACTTGTGTGTCTATGGGGTGCCCCCTGCCCCCGTATATAAAGGAGTGGAGGAGGGGAGGGCCGGCCCTCTCTATGGCGCGCCCTAGGGAGTCCTACTCCCACCGGGAGTAGGATTCCCCCTTTCCTAGTCCAACTAGGAGTCCTTCCATGTAGTAGGAGTAGGAGACAAGGAAGGGGAAAGGAGAAGGGAAGGAAGGAGGGGGCGCAGCCCCTCCCCCTAGTCCAATTCAGACTAGGCCTTGGGGGGGCGCGCGGCCTGCCCTAGGCAGCCCCTCTCTCTTTCCCGTATGGCCCAATAAGGCCCAATACTTCTCCCGGCGAATTCTCATAACTCTCCGGTACTCCGAAAAATACCCGAATCACTCGGAACCTTTCCGATGTCCGAATATAGTCGTCCAATATATTTATCTTTACGTCTCGACCATTTCGAGACTCCTTGTCATGTCCCCGATCTCAACCGGGACTCCGAACTCCTTCGGTACATCAAAACTCATAAACTCATAATATAACTATCATCGAAACCTTAAGCGTGCGGACCCTACGGTTCGAGAACAATGTAGACATGACCGAGACACGTCTCCGGTCAATAACCAATAGCGGGACCTGGATGCCCATATTGGCTCCTACATATTCTACGAAGATCTTTATCGGTCAGACCGCATAACAACATACGTTGTTCCCTTTGTCATCGGTATGTTACTTGCCCGAGATTCGATCGCCGGTATCCAATACCTATTTCAATCTCGTCATCGGCAAGTCTCTTTACTCGTTCCGTAATACATCACCCCGCAACTAACTCATTAGTTGCAATGCTTGCAAGGCTTAAGTGATGTGCATTACCGAGAGGGCCCAGAGATACCTCTCCGACAATCGGAGTGACAAATCCTAATCTCGAAATACGCCAACCCAACATGTACCTTCGGAGACACCTGTAGAGCTCCTTTATAATCACCCAGTTACGTTGTGACGTTTGGTAGCACACAAAGTGTTCCTCCGGTAAACGGGAGTTGCATAATCTCATAGTCAGAGGAACATGTATAAGTCATGAAGAAAGCAATAGCAACATACTAAACGATCGGGTGCTAAGCTAACGGAATGGGTCATGTCAATCAGATCATTCACCTAATGATGTGATCCCATTAATCAAATAACAACTCTTTGTCAATGGTTAGGAAACATAACCATCTTTGATTAACGAACTAGTCAAGTAGAGGCATACTAGTGACACTCTGTTTGTCTATGTATTCACACATGTATTATGTTTCCGGTTAATACAATTCTAGCATGAATAATAAACATTTATCATGATATAAGGAAATAAATAATAACTTTATTATTGCCTCTAGGGCATATTTCCTTCATGTAGGTAGATGAACTCAAACTCCAAGTGGTGCTCCCAACTCTTGATGAACTACATCAACCTTGAGCACCCACACAAGTTCAACTACATGAGCAACAACCACACCACCACCCAAGGTATGTTATTCCATCTTAGGGAAGCTTTACTCCAAGACATGAGTCAAAGCAACTTAACAAGGTGAGAATACATCAAGATGCTTAAACGAAAAATGGTAACCCCATTTTGAGCTTAAAACGATGAGTATGACCTACGATCAAGTGTCCTCACTTGACTCCTAAGTCAATATACTCTAACATAGGTGACTATGTCACCGCCCAATTCTAGATGAAGTTCTCTTGTGTTCTTTTCTGAGTTATTGCATTTGTCCCTTGCATATTTGTTTCCTTCTTTTTCAAACAAAAAAAAACTTCATCTAGAAACTTTCACTCTTTTCTTTTTGGTTTTTGTTCTGCATATTTCTGCATCAAATTCCTTGCAAATCTTTCAGCTAATTCATTGAAAATCTTTGTGAGATCTTACTTGACTAGTGAGCTGAGGTGACTAGTGTTTTTCTCTGTGATGAACTCGGTTTCACCGAATTGCCATTTTTGGTCCAACCGAATCCCTTCGGTACTACCGAAACATGCCACTCGGTGCCACCGATTTTGCAACAGGAAAAACAGTTTGCCACATATTCTATATTTCTTCTGATCCAGCTCCACTCAATGAATCTTGTCCTCTACAAGCATCACAGTTTTATTCCCTGCTTTGTACTGAATCTCAAGGACCAAACCTATTCGACGGATTCCAGGAAAAACCTTCTTGGAAATTGATGTCAAAGGGGGAGAGAGAGATCACATCAAAGCTTATCATCAGGGAGAGAGAGATCACATCAAAAGCTTATCACCTACAAAGGAGAAAGAAATCTCCAAGGGGGAGAGAATACTCAAGGATCCCAGATGCTTGATGTTCAAGAGGAGAGATGCCACATGTCTTTTTGGGGGAAAGACATGTTCATATGAACTCATTTGAATTAAGTTCTATTCATATCTTTCAGCTCTGATTTTCTGTTTCCTATCTTCTCCCAATATCCCATGTACGATTCAGGGGGAGCAAGACACCTAAGGGAAAGAAATCAGTCAAATTCATTGCATATCTTTATTCTTGGGGACATGTTGAATTCAATGTGGTACCTTGTACTCACTCTCTACATGTCATCCCAGTCTTGGTATTCTTGTGGTTTCTTTTGTTTGCTCTGGCCAGTGGATGTACCTGTGTTATCTAACTTTGTTTGTGCAGGTTCATTCCATCCTAAGCCAACTCAAGACCACAAGGTAAGTATATGCATCAAAATCATGAGTATGAGGAGTTCTTGCTTATGTACATACTGTTTGCAAGAAGGACTCATGAGCATGAAGGTACTTTCCTTGATAATCTTTTGCTCTGATGCATCTGGCCAAGATACATGTAACACATTGCCTACTCTGTCATGGTTATGCTCTCACATGCCTCTATATTTCATATTTACATGAGTGTATACATGTAGGGGGAGCCTATGCTTGTTACATGTCCTTCCAAAGCTTTACTTGCTGTTCTTTATATCTTTATCTAAAGCTTTGATGTATGTTGCCATCAATTACCAAAAAGGGGGAGATTGAAAGCACAAGTGCTCCCTAGGTGGTTTTGATAATTGATGACAACATATCTCTTGTTGGACTAACATTTCGATCTAGCATGTTTCAGATAAGTTCAACAATGGAGTGGCATGGACTAAAGGTTGTGGGAACTCCTTCAAGATGCTAAGGACAAAGGATTGGCTAAAGCTTCAAGCTCAAGACTCATCATTTTACATTTTAGTGATCCAAGATCACATTGAGTCTTTAGGAAAAGCCAATACTATCAAGGAGGGATGAGGTGTTGCTTAATGAGCCTCTTGCTTCATGTGCTTAGTGATATGCTCCAAAAACCCTCAGCTACTTTCCCACTTCCACATATGACCTAAACCCTAAGCCAAACTCGGTCCTACCGATTCTTCCTATCCGGCGCCACCGAGTTTCACTTGTCATAAGCCACTGCCAAACCCTAATCAGTTCGGTCTCACCGATGGGATCTCGGTCTCACCGAGATGGGCTTGCAAACTCTTTGTTACCCATTGCAATATTCTCGGTCCCACCGAGATATGCAATCGGTTCCACCGAGTTTTGTTTGGACAAATCTCAGTCTCACTTATTACCCAAATCGGTCCCACCGAGTTTGAGTAATCGGTCAAACCGAGTTTTGGAGTTACCCTAACCCTAGCACATCGGTCCCACCGAGTTGATCCAGTCGGTCCCACCGAAATCTCTAACGGTCACTAAGTTTACCTTTTCGGTCCGACCGAGTTTGTTGATTTGGTCCCACCGAGATTGGAAAACTGTGTGTAACGGTTGGATTTTTTGTGGAGGCTATATATACCCCTCCACCTCCTCTTCACTCGGGGGGAGAGCTATCAGAATGCATACACCATTCCAACTCATATGTTCTGAGAGAGAACCACCTACTCATGTGTTGAGACCAAGATATTCCATTCCTACCATATGAATCTTGATCTCTAGCCTTCCCAAGTTGCTTTCCACTCAAATCTTCTTTCCACCAAATCCAAATCCTATGAGAGAGAGTTGAGTGTTGGGGAGACTATCATTTGAAGCACAAGAGCAAGGAGTTCATTACCTACACACCATTTGTTACTTCTTGGAGAGTGGTGTCTCCTAGATTGGCTAGGTGTCACTTGGGAGCCTCCGAAAAGATTGTGGAGTTGAACCAAGGAGTTTGTAAGGGCAAGGAGATCGCCTACTTCGTGAAGATCTACCGCTAGTGAGGCAAGTCCTGTGTGGGCGATGGCCATGGTGGGATAGACAAGGTTGCTTCTTCGTGGACCCTTTGTGGGTGGTTGCTTCTTCGTGGACCCTTCGTGGGTGGAGCCCTGTGTGGACTCTCGCAACCGTTACCCTTTGTGGGTGGAGCCCTGTGTGGACTCGCGCAACCGTTACCCTTTGTGGGTTGAAGTCTCCATCAACGTGGATGTAGGATAGCACCACCTATCCGAACCACGGGAAAAACATCCGTGTCTCAAATTGCGTTTGATCTATCCAAACCCTTCCCTTTACATTCTTGCAAGTTGCATGCTTTACATTCCGCTGCTCATATACTCTTTGCATGCTTGCTTGATATGTATTGTGTGTGTTGAAATTGTGCCTAAACTCCACTTAAACCGAAAAAGCTTAAAAATTGCATCTTTAGCATTAAGTGTCTAATCACCCCCCCTCTAGACACATCTACTTCTAGATCCTATACCCTCGTCCTCAACTGGATCAAGAGCTCGAGAGACGTCATCATGCTGAACGTGTGCTAAACATAGAGGTGCCGTACGTTCGGTGCTAGGATCGGTTGAATCATGAAGACATTCGACTACATCAACCATGTTACTAAACGCTTCCGCTTTCGGTCTACGAGGGTACGTAGACACACTCTCCTGTCTCATTGCTATGCATCTCCTAGATAGATCTTGCGTGATCGTAGGTAAAAAATTTGAAATATTGTGTTCCCCAATAGTTGATCATTCAGTTTTATTGCTATAGCTTTCTTCAGGTCATATACATATTCCTTCTACTATGAGATTATGCAACTCCTGAATACCAGAGAAATACCTTGTGTGCTATCAAACGTCACAACATAACTGAGTGATTATAAAGATGCTCTACAGGTATCTCTGAAGGTGTTTGTTGGGTTGGCATAGATCGAGATTAGGATTTGTCACTCCGAGTATCAGAGAGGTATCTCTGGGCCCTATCGGTAATGCACATCATAATAAGCCTGGAAAGCAATGTGACTAATGAGTTAGTTGTGGGATGATGTATTATGGAACGAGTAAAGAGACTTTCCGGTAACGAGATTGAACTAGGTATGAAGATACCGATGATCGAATCTCGGGCAAGTAACATACCGATGACAAAGGGAATAACGTATGTTGTCATTACGATACGACCGATAAAGATCTTCGTAGAATATGTGGGAACCAATATGAGCATCTAGGTTCCGTTATTGGTTATTGACCGGAGAGGTGTCTCGGTCATGTCTACATAGTTCTCGAACCCGTAGGGTCCGCACGCTTAACGTTTGATGACGATTTTGTATTATATGAGTTATGTAATTTGGTGACCGAATGTTGTTCGGAGTCCTAGATGATATCACGGACATGACGAGGAGTCTCGAAATGGTCGAGAGGTAAAGATTGATATATTGGACGATGGTATTCGGACACCGAAGTGTTCCGGGGATACCGGGTGCATATCGGGTCACCGGAAGGGGTTCCAGGCATCCCCCCGGCAACTACATGGGCCTTAATGGGCCAAGAGGGGGACAGACCAGCCTCTAAGGGGCTGGTGCGCCCCATGTAGGCCAAACTAAGGGGGAGGAAAGAAGAGAAGGGAGAAAGGAATGGGAGGGATTCGGCCTCCCCCTTCCTTCCCTCCTCCCTCCTCCTTCCTTCCCCTTGCGGATGGATATGGAAGGTGGGAGGCCGAATTGGGAGGCGCCCAAGTAGCATTCCTCCTACTTGGGGCGCCCCCTTGGCTGCCTCTCCTCCCCTCCAACTTATATATATATATATATATGAGGGGGGCACCGCTAGAACACACAACAACGATTGTTAGCCATGTGCGGCGCCCTCCTCCACAGTTTACGCCTCCAGTCATATTGTCGTAGTGCTTCGGCGAAGCCCTGCGCGGATCACTTCACCATCACCGTCACCACGCCATCGTGCTGACGAAACTCTCCCTCAACACTTTGCTGGATCAAGAGTTCGAGGGACGTCATCGAGCTGAATGTGTGCAGAACTTGGAGGTGTCGTACGTTCGGTGCTTGATCGGTCGGAATGAGAAGAACTTCGACTACATCAACCGCGTTGTCAAACGCTTACACTTTCGGTCTACGAGGGTATGTGGACACACTCTCCCCCTCTTGTTGCTATGCATCTCCTAGATAGATCTTGCGTGAGCGTAGGATTTTTTTTTTGAAATTGCATGCTACGTTCCCAACAGTGGCATCTGAACCAGGTCTATGCGTAGATGATATGCACGAGTAGAACACAAAGAGTTGTGGGTGGTGATCGTCATACTGCTTACCACCAATGTCTTATTTTGATTCGGCGGTATTGTTGGATGAAGCGGCCTGGACCAACCTTACACGACCACGTTCATGAGACCGGTTCCACCTACAGACATGCAACTAGTTTTGCATAAAGGTGGCCGGCGGGTGTCTGTTTCTCCAACTTTAGTTGAATCGAATTTGACTGCGGCCGGTCCTTGTTGAAGGTTAAAAAAGTAGACTTGATAAATTCACCGTTGTGGTTTTGATGCGTAGGTAAGAGCGGTTCTTGCTAGAAGCCCGTAGCAACCACGTAAAACTTGCAACAACAAAGTAGAGGACGTCTAACTTGTTTTTGCAGGGCATGTTGTGATGTGATATGGTCAAGACATGATGTGATATATGTTATTGTATGAGATGATCATGTTTTGTAAAAGTCACTGGCAACAGGCAGGAGCCTTATGGTTGTCTCTTTATTGTATGAAATGCAAACGCCATGTAATTGCTTTACTTTATCACTATGCGTTAGCGATAGTTGTACAAGCAATAGTTGGCAAGATGACCACGACGCTACGATGGAGATCAAGGTGTCAAGCCAGTAACGATGGAGATCATGACGATGCTTTGGAGATGGAGATCAAAGGCACAAGATGATGATGGCCATATCATGTCACATATTTTGATTGCATGTGATGTTTATCTTTTATGCATCTTATTTTTCTTAGTACGGCGGTAGCATTAAGATGATCCCTTACTAAAATTTCAAGGTATAAGTGTTCTCCCTGAGTATGCACCGTTGCGACAGTTCGTCGTGCTGAGACAACACATGATGATTGGGTGTGATAAGCTCTATGTTCAGATACAACGAGTGCAAGACAATTTTGCACATGCAGAATACTCGGGTTAAACTTCATGAGCCTAGCATGTACAGACATGGCCTCGGAACACTGGAGACTGAAAGGTCGAACGTGAATCATATAGTAGATATGATTAACATAGAGATGTTCACCATTAAAGACTACTCCATCTCACGTGATGATCGGACATGGTTTAGTTGATTTGGATCATGTGATCATTTAGATGACTCGAGGGATGTCTATCTAAGTGGGAGTTATTAAGTAACATGATTAATTGAACTTAATTTATCATGAACTTAGTCCTGATAGTATTTGCATATCTATGTTGTAGATCAATAGCTCGCATATAGCTCCGCTGTTTTATTTTTAATATGTTTCTAGAGAAAACTAAGTTGAAAGATGATAGTAGCAATGATGGGTACTGGGTCCATGATCTGAGGATTATCCTCATTGCTGCACAGAAGAATTATGTCCTTGATGCACTGCTAGGTGATAGACCTATTGCAGGAGCAGATGCAAACGTTATGGACGTTTGACAATCTTGGTATGATGACTACTTGATAGTTTAGTGCGCCATGCTTTACGGCTTAGAACCGGGACTTCAAAAACATTTTGAACGCCACAGAGCATATGAGATGTTCCAAGAGTCGAAATTAGTATTTCAGACTCATGCCCGCATTGAGAGGTATGAGACCTCTGACAAGTACTTTGCCTACAAGATGGAGGAGAATAGCTCAGCCAGTGAGCATGTGCTCAGAATGTATGGGTACTGCAATCGCTTGAATCAAGTGGGTGTTAATCTTCCAGATAAGATAGTGATTGACAGAGTTCTCTAGTCACTATCACCAAGCTCCTAGAACTTCGTGATGAACTATAATATGCAAGGGATAATGACAACGATTCCCAAGCTCTTCGCGATGCTGAAATCGGCGAAGGTACAAATCAAGAAAGAGCATCAAGTGTTGATGGTTAACAAGACCACTAGTTTCAAGAAAAAAGGGCAAGGGAAAGAAAGGGAACTTCAAGAAGAATGGAAAGCAAGTTGTCACTCTTGGGAAGAAGCCCAAAGCTGGACCCAAGCCTGAAATTGAGTGCTTCTACTACAAAGGAAATGGTCACTGGAAGTGAAACTGCCCCAGATACTTGGCAGATAAGAAGGATGACAAAGTGAACAAAGATACATTTGATATTGATGTGTATTTTACTAGTGTTCGTAATAACCCCTAGGTATTTGATACTGATTCAGTTGCTAAGATTACTAACTCGAAACAGGAGTTGCAAAGACTAGTTAGAAGCGAGGTGACGATATGTGTTGGAAATGATTCCAAGGTTGATATGATCACCATCGCACACTCCCTCTACCTTCGGGATTAGTGTTAAACCTAAATAAATGTTATTTGGTGTTTGCGTTGAGCATGAATATGATTAGATCATGTCCATTGCAATACATTTATTCATTTAAGTCAGAGAATAATTGTTGTTCTGTTTATATGAATAAAACCTTCTATGGTCATACACCCAATGTGAATGGTTTATTGAATCTCGATCGTAGTGATACACATAATCATAATATTGATGCCAAAAGATGCAAAGTTGATAATGATAGTGCAACATATTTGTGGCACTGCCGCTTAGCTCATATTGGTGTAAAACACATGAAGAAACTCCATGCAGATGGGCTTTTGGAATCACTTGATTATGAATCATTTGATACTTGCAAACCATGCCTCATGGGCAAGATGACTAAAACTCCGTTCTCCGGAAGAATGGAGCAAGCTAATGACTTACTGGAAATAATACATACTGATGTATGCGGTCCGATGAGTATTGAAGCTCACGACGGGTATCATTATTTTCTAACCTTCACGGATGATTTGAGCAGATATGGGTATATCTACTTGATGAAACACGAGTCTGAAACATTTGAAAAGTTCAAAGAATTTCAGAGTGAAGTGGAGAATCATCGTAACAAGAAAACAAAGTTTCTATGATCTGATCGCGGAGGAGAATATTTGAGTTACGAGTTTGGCCCTCATTTAAAACAATGTGGAATAGTTTCACAACTCACGCCACCCGGAACACCACAACGTAATGGTGTGTCCGAATGTCATAAACGTACTCTATTGGATATGGTGTGTTCTATGATGTCTCTTACCGATTTTCCTTTATCATTTTGGGGTTATGCATTAGAGACAGTTGCATTCACGTTAAATAGGGCATCGTCTAAATCCGTTGAGATGACACTGTATGAACTATGGTTTGGGAAGAAACAAAAGTTGTCATTTCTTAAAGTTTGGGGTTGTGATGCTTATGTGAAAAAGCTTCAGCCAGATAAGCTCGAACCCAAATCGGAGAAGTGCATCTTCATAGGATACGCAAAAGAAACTGTTGGGTACACCTTCTATCACAGACCCGAAGGCAAGATCTTTGTTTCTAAGAATGGATCCTTTCTAGAGAAGGAGTTTCTCTCGAAAGAAGTGAGTGGGAGGAAAGTAGAACTTGATGATGTAATTGTACCTTCTCTCGAATTGGAAAGTAGCACATCAGTGAAATCCGTTTCCGTGATGCCTACACCAACTAGAGAGGAAGCTCATGATGATGATCATGAAACTTCGGATCAACTTGCTACTGGACCTCGTAGGTCAAATAGAACACGTTCCGCGCCAGAGTGGTACGGTAATCCTATCCTGAAAGTCATGTTATTAGACCATGGTGAACCTACAAACTATGAAGAAGCTATGATGAGCCCAGATTCCGACAGATGGCTTGAGGCCATGAAATCTGAAATAGGATCCATGTATGAGAACAAAGGGTGGACTTTGGTGAACTTGCCCAACGATTGGCAAGACATTGAGAATAAATTGATCTTCAAGAGGAAGACGAACACTGATGGTAGTGTTACTATCTACAAAGCTCGACTTGTCGCAAAAGGTTTTTGACAAGTTCAAGAAGTTGACTACGATGAGACTTTCTCACTCGTAGCGATGCTTAAGTCTGTCCGAATCATGTTAGCAATTGCCACATTTTATGAAATCTGGCAAATGGATGTCAAAACTACATTCCTTAATGGATTTCTTAAAGAAGAGCTGTATATGATGCAACCAAAAGGTTTTTGTCGATCCTAAAGGTGCTAACAAAGTGTGCAAACTCGAGCGATCCATCAATGGACTAGTGCAAGCATCTCGGAGTTGGAATATATGCTTTGATAAGGTGATCAAAGCATATGGTTTTATACAGACTTTTGGTGAAGCCTGTATTTACAAGAAAGTGAGTGGGAGCTCTGTAGCATTTCTGATAGTATATGTGGATGACATATTGTTGATCGGAAATGATATAGAATTTTTGTATAGCATAAAAGGATACTTGAATAAGAATTTTTCAATGAAAGACCTCGGTGAAGCTACTTATATATCGGGCATCAAGATCTATAGAGATAGATCAAGACCAAGAATACATTGGACACTGACCAAGAATGGCCCATTCACGGTCAAATCATTTTATTTGGACCTAATTAACTCTGGCCTCCTCCCGAGATCCATTCATATCTGGAAAGTTAAGGTCCCCTTGCGTATCAAAATTTTCTTGTGGTTCGTACATAGACAAGTGATTCTCACCAAAGACAATCTGCTAAAACGACATTAAGTAGGCAGCTCACGATGTTGTTTTTGTGATAATAATGAAACAATACAACACCTTTTCATCGATTGTCCTTCCGCTAAACTTTTATGGTGCACTATTCATATAGCTTTCAACATTGCCCCTCCAATTAACATTGAATCGTTGTTTGGGACGTGGTTAGATGGGGTGGATCGCAATACTGCGACTCATATTCGAGTTGGAATATGTGCTTTTTTGTGGGCTATATGGAACTGCAGGAACGATATGATCTTTAACAGGCAACAATTTTTAAACTTCTTGCAGGTTATCTTCAGAGCTACTGCATGGATCCGTACGTGGTCCTTACTCACTCCTATGGAATCCAGGGAGCCGCTGGTTACTGGGTGCAACCAATGGGAGATGGTAGCACGGGTTATATTCAACTGATTTGGATGGCGGTCGCTTAACAGGATAGGAGTTTAGGTCTCTAGTCATGTTATCATCATCGGTTGTAATCTTGAGGTCTTTTATTGCTTTGTCATCCTGCTCCTTTTGCGAGCTATAATACGGATACTATTTGTTTTTCGAGACTTTTAATAATATGGCTGCATGCATCGTTCAGATGCAGAGGCCGGGGGCATGCCTCCTTTTCCAAAAAAAAAGATCAAGACGCTTGATAAGACTTTCAATGAGTACATACCTTGACAAGATTTTTAAGGAGTTCAAAATGGATCAGACAAAGAAGGAGTTCTTGCATGCATTGTAAGGTATGAAGTTGAGTAAGACTCAAAGCCCGACCACGGCATAAGATAGAGAGAGAATGAAAGTCATTCCCTATGCCTCAGCCATAGGTTCTATAAAGTATGCCATGCTGTGTACCAAACCTATCGTGTACCTTGCCATGAGTTTGGCAAGGGGATACAATAGTGATCCAGGAGTAGATCACTGGACAGCGGTTAAAAATCATCCTTAGAGGACTAAGGAAATGTTTCTCGATTATGGAGGTGATAAAGAGTTCGTCGTAAAGAGTTACGTCGATGCAAGCTGTGACACTAATCTAGATGACTCAAACTCTCAATCTAGATATGTATTGAACATGGGAGCAATTAGCTAGAGTAGCCTGTGCAGAGCATTGTAGACATAGAAATTTTCAAAATACATACAGATCTGAATGTGGCAGACCCGTTGACTAAACCTCTCTCACAAGCAAAACATGATCACACCTTAGTACTCTTTGGGTATTAATCACATGGCGATGTGAACTAGATTATTGACTCTAGTAAACCCTTGGGGTATTGGTCACATGGCGATGTAAACTATGGGTGCTAATCACATAAAGATGTGAACTATTGGTGTTAAATCACATGGCGATGTGAACTAGATTATTGACTCTAGTGCAAGTGGGAGACTGAAGGAAATATGCCCTAGAGGCAATAATAAACTTGTTATTTTATATTTCCTTATATGATGAGAAATTTTTATTATCCGTGCTAGAATTGTATTAATCAGAAACTTGATACATGTGTGAATACATAGACAAAACACCGTGTCGTGGAATTGTCACGGCAGATGTCCTAGTGTGAGGACTTAGTCGTGGAGCCATCGCAACTAGGTTAGCTTAAAGGGGTTAAACGGGACAAAGGACACAGGGAGTTTATACTGGTTCGGCCCCTTGCGGTGAAGGTAAAGGCCTAATCCAGTTTGAGGTGGTATTGCTTATGTCTCGATTACCAGGGTGCGAATACACTTGACCTAGCTTTCGATCTGTTGTCTCTTGCCCTAAGCCACCGCCGGGTCATCCCTTTATATACACAGGTTGACGCCCCACGGCTTACAGAGTCCCTATCGGCTCATAAACAACGTGTCCGGCCCGGTGACTAATTACACTTGCCTTACAATATAAGTTATACACATATGGCGGTTTACACCTATGGGCCTTAAGCCGCCTTTGGGCTTTGGGCCCTTTTAGTAAGTCTTCTTCATGAACCGCCATCTTCAACATCATCATGTCAATCTTCAACACTTAGGGAAAAACCCTTCTTCATTTGTCGTTGCCAGATATTGTAACCCGCCGTGACATCATCTCCTGGAATTTTGAAGACCCGCCATGACGTCATCTATCATTAATTTTGCACAATACCCAGCATATCTTAACGGATCCTTATCTTTAATAACCATCCCGAAAATCGAGGCGTTTCTGTCGTCATATATCCATTTTTGGTCTCCTCGATTCCCGCGCATGTCACTTATCCTTCCATTCTTATAAATAGGGCCAGGGGTCGCTTTCTTTTCTCCTCCTTGCATCTTCATCTATTTCTTCTTCCTCGCATTACTCCAGTACCCGAGCTTCGCCGCCGTCCTCGACCTCTGCTACTGCATCGACAATGGCTGCTGCATCAACCTGATATGTCCAGTGCTTGGTCCCACGCCTTCGCCGCTTAACAGCTCAAGTAAGTTTTCCTCCTTCCCTTTCTCATTAGGGTTTCCTGCAAGTTCGTCAGAGTTCATCCTTGTTCTTCATTGTAGTTTGTAACTTTGATTCAAACTTAGCACTCCTCCTACACGGCGGCAGCCGCGATACTTTTTTTTTATTATTAGACCAACTCCTTCGCGTAAGAAAAACCAATCTGAACATATGAACTCCTCGAGCACTGTAATTTAGGTCAAAAATATTTTCCATTATCCGAAGTGTCGTAGATCCAAAATCCTAGCATCAATCTGTGAAACCTGTTTGCTTCAACACTTAGTAGAATTCGCTCTTGATAGATCTTGAATACCATTGTTGTCATGGCGGCTTACATCACCAGTTATAATTTAGCCATATGTCATTAGGCCCCGTTTAAGCCGCCAATCTGAATATATACTGCAGCTTTCATTTCCGGCTTAATGAAATAACTTAAACCTGCAAATTTCCTTTCTTTTAGGCTTCATCCTTCACAATGCCGAAGACAACCACTACATGCAATTGGGTTCCTTCTATCGTCACCGAAAACACGCTCAAGGATTTTGTTAAAATCGGCTTCTTACCAGCAAAAGATGTCATGCATTGGCGCGCCCCCATACCAAGCGAAGGAAGACCTCAGCCAAAGGATGGCGAGGTCATTGTTTTTACTGATCATATGAATCGGGGCTTCTCACCGCCCGGTTCTAAGTTTTTCTGAGATGTTCTGCACTTCTTTCAACTCCATCCTCAAGACATCAGACCCAATTCCGTGTCAAACATCTACAACTTTCAAGTTTTCTGTGAAGTGTACCTTCAAGAGGAGCCCAGTGTTGAACTCTTCAGGGAATATTTTTATCTGAACTGGCAGAACGAGTTTACTAGCGGACCCAACTTAGAACTTGGGGGGTCTCAATTCAACGAAGAAGAGATGTTGTCTTCCCCTATGCTCGCCTGCCGAGTCACCCCAAATATTGGAACCAAACATGGTTCTATTGTAAAGATACTTCCCCGGCTAATGAAAATCCACTATCGGGTTATCATGTCCAGCGGCTTGAGTCAAAGCATCATCTTCCCGAAAAGCTTACCACTGCTGAACGTGCCAAGCTTACTCCTACTATTGCAAAGGTCAAGGCCCTGCTGGGAAATGGGTTAACCACTATCGACTTGGTTCGGTGCTGGGTTTCTTGGCGAATCATACCCTTGAGGCTCCGGTCCGGCTTAATGTGCACTTACTCGGGTGATGCAAAAGATCCACTACGCCACAACTCCGTGTGCCTTACTGATGATGCAATCAATGAAATGACAAAGACCCTTCTGAACGAGAGCCTGTGGAGCTCCATCAAAGTGGGGTTGAACCCTTTCTACAAACTTAACCCGCCACCAAATGTGAGTATATAAATTACTTACTTCATCCTATTACTCCAATGTTCCGTTAACTCAACTTTGATGATTTTCACAGGCTGCATCTGAATTTTTGAACAAGGAGTATGACCATGAAGCTGCCAAGAAAGCCAGGGCCAAAACGAGAGCCGTCAAGAAAGCCGCCAAGAAGAATAAGAAGAAATTAACTGCTTTCAAGATGCTTGGTCTGGACGACAGTTCTGAGTCGGAGGTAGCCCTTGATTCCCTTGGCTCCTTTTTCAATCATCTTATTGACACTGATTATTATTAGGATGACACGGGGACCAATCAAGCAGTCGAAGAAGAGGTAACTATTATTTCCTCCAACTCAGAGCCTTTGCCAAGACAGAAAATTCGACGGGTAATCCGGAAAGTAAGCTTTTTCACACCCTTAGCTCATTTGGATCCTCACTTTCTTTTGAAGCAACAACAACATGAGAATCGGCGACAAACTCGGACCAACGGAGGTGAAGAGTGATCGTCCGGCTTACCGAATACTCCCGCTCCGCAGAAACACCAAAATGAGGTCCTTCCAAATTTAAACTCTTTTTATCCAATGGCAGGTCTCATTCGTCAGCCACTTAATCCTTTCGATTCAAACTATCAGGAGGCTTCTTGCTCTTCTTCTGGCGACTCATCACAAACCCAGCTGCCGACTTTCAAAACTTCCCCTGGGTAATCACTATTACTTTTATTTTCTACCTCCTTATGCTTTTATACTTGTACTGACCTCTCATAACCCATGCAGTGGGCCAGTGGCCAAGCAAAGCCTGGCAAGAAAGCAAAGGTGATCAAGCCGGCTGAAGAGCCCAAAGCCCATGAACCGGAACAGCAAACTCCAGCCTCTAACACCTCCATGCCACAACCCCAAGAGCCTGTCCATGATGTTCCACCAGAAATTCTGGACCTCTCTAGTGACCGTACAGACCTTAATCCTTTGAACACTAAGTCATCAAGCTCGTTTAAACCGTCAGAAACACCCGCCGACGATGTTGTGATCACTGGGACCGGCTTCAAAGAACCGGGTCAACCTACCGTCTTGGGTAAACACTCCACCAAGGAGGAATTCATTGTAAGGCGGAAAGTGAGATTTGATATTGCTGATTACTCTCAACTAAGCATTAGTGAAGTGCTCTCAACTAAGCATTAGTGAAGTACTCTCTGGCTATCTCAACCAAGTTCATACCAGCCGCGATCTTGAAATTGACATGGTGAAACAGATGCACCAGAAATATGAGGTATGAATTCCAGCTTGATATATTATGTGTATCCTGTCAGCCCCCAAGTCTAATGCATATGATAAGATTGAATATGCTTTAGACTTAGAATAGCCATGAATATAAAAAACATCTTTGGTAGAATCCTTCAAAGGCTGGCTTTCACTATTAGAATTAAACCAGATCTTTAATGATTAACATTGCATCCGTAGCCCCCAAGGGCCGGTTTAACTAGTATGAATGAACCGATACTTGTTCATCATTGTTTATAAATCACAACTTACTTGTGTAGCCCCCATGAGCCGGCTGTGGTCGTTTACGGCCCAACCGGGTCATCATAAAATAATAATGAAAACACGAGCAACATGCATTAGCCTCCAAGCGCCAAGTGCTTTTGCTTACAAAGTGCTTTAGGACTTATTCATATGAGCCGTTGTATGAAGAATCTTTTCCGTACACATTATCCCCCAAGTGCCAAGTGTTGTTGCTTGCAAAATGCTTGGGACTTGATTCATATAAGCTGACTTATGAAT
Organism: Triticum urartu; assembly: GCF_056163025.1. Taxonomy (NCBI): domain Eukaryota; kingdom Viridiplantae; phylum Streptophyta; class Magnoliopsida; order Poales; family Poaceae; genus Triticum; species Triticum urartu. Next base: position 313,167,496 of record NC_141877.1, read on the forward strand.
ATGGTTTCAAATCTATGCCTACTCAGGACACCACTGCTCAACTTCAATCACAATTGACTGATATGAAAACCCGGCTGGCACATCAAGAATCTGAAACCCAGAAGGCCGACTCAAAATTCAAATTTAGTTTGGCTGAAGCAGAAAAACTGAATACCAGCTTTGATGCTGAAAGAGCCGCCTGGGATGAAGAGAAAACTGCTCTAACGTCGCGGGCTGAAAAAGCGGAAGTTGCTCTTGAAGAGGTGACCACTAAGCTTACTGATTTAAAACACCGCATATCCCAGATGGTTTCTGCTATCTTTGGTGAGTAACCTTGCTAACATCAAAGTTGAGTCTTCTTCTTTTATGTCATAAACCGCCGTTGATCACTCCACAATTATTACACAGGTCCTAGGAGCAGCAATCTTAGTCAAGACATGCTGGTGAAGCTTATACCCGTATATATGCTTGTTGAACAGCTATATACCAGAACTCAGCGCCACACTAGCCATGATTTCTCCAACAAATCAAGGACCCAATATGCTGAGTGACGTCTTGAAAAAATTGTCAATTCTGCTTGCTAGGATTCAAGAGATAAAATGGTCCTGCGCAAGAGCCGGCGCTGTGACGGCTTTGAGCCGTGCTAAGGCATGGTTACCAGAGCTAGACCCGGCCGAGGTAGCTACTGGGTACCCAAGCTTGAAAGAAGATGGCACTTCTTTTGATCAGAAAGACTTTGCTGCATGTGTTAAAGAAATACGTCCTCTAGCGACTCTGATTGCTGATGAAACAAATGTCTCTGAATATTAGCCGGCTTATGATACAGAAAATCAGAAGATATGCCCACGCCAGCTTATAAAGTGATGGATCTGATTCCTCCAAGCCGTAAGCATACTTTCACCCCTGAAGTTGATTCGTCCGACCTTATAGATGATGAAGCTGAATTCCAAGCCTTGTGTGGCATTGACTGGTCATCCCAAAATTCCAAATGGCGGAGGACGAAGAACCAAAGAAGGATGATCTGGAAGCTTCAAGTCGTCAAGGCCAAGAAGATTGATCCGCTGGGCGGTTCAAATATTTGATCTTCCAAAAAACACTTGATATTTTTGGCTCACTGAGTCATGTAATAGGCTAGTGAAACTTTGATCTGCCGTGTTATCGTGCACGTTTTGTTTTGCACAAACTGCTGATCCGCCGGTTAAAATACTACCACTTTATACTTATGATAGCATCGATTTATGTAGATCAGTTTTGTCAATACCCTGCACACAAACAGATCACAAATGCCTGGGCAGTTTACCGTGGGGTGGGTCATAATACCCTATATAAACCACTGGTGACTAAAACAGTTCATAACCAGGGCCGGTTTAATCATAATCATATATAATCAAAGAATATCATACCTGTGATATTTGATTGCACTGTCGGCTTATCATACCAGTGCAGTAAGGGTGTCAACCCAGAAAGATTGGGCACATAATGCTCTGTTTAATTGTCATATACTGCCGGTTTGCATCGCCTTATACAGCAATGGGTAATATCCCAAAGTTTAAAGCCAGAACTCCAAGCACATAGGCTATCATCATATACTGGCGACTTATAGTCCGAAGCCAGTCCGGGTTATGAAACTCCAGATATGTTTAAGCATGATCCATAAGGATGAAGGCTTCATGGCCTGAGTTGTCTCAATCCATATATTAATATGGTGTAAATACATGACTCCAAAAAATGCTCAAAAAAGACAATGAATCAAAATCGAGAAAACGAGGCTTTCATAGGCCGCCAAGCCTAAAGCTCCAAGGCTTTCGTGGGCCTCCAAGCCACTGAGTTAACCTTTTACACTTTGTGAATCCGGCCTCACATGACCGCCGTTTTAACCTTGACAAGTTCAGGGTCTATGTAAGATTGACTGTCAAGAGTTCGGCTTGTCATTCCGGGATTACCCAGGCGGAGTGGCAGTTTCTACAAAGCAGGAGAACCCGGAAAATTTTGGTGAATACACCTAGCATTCCAAGCCAGCTCACGAGGGTAGTAACGCTATGTTCTCTTTGGTGAATACACCTATGTTTGCACAAGAAGCCCCCACGTGCTTTAGGGCATATAAGCTGGACCAAGAGGGATGTTCACAGCTATGCTCAATGAGCAGGAAGCCCCCAAATGGCTTGTGGCATTGAGCCGATCAAGAGGGATATTCACAGCTATGCTCAATGAGAAGGAAGCCCCCAAGTGACCTGTGGCATTGAGCTGATCAAGAGGGATATTCGTAGCTATGCTCAAGGAGCAGGAAGCCCCCAAGTGACCATCTGAAGATGTGGTGTTGTGTTGGATCAAGAGGGATATTCACAGCTATGCTCAATGAGCAGAAGCCCCCAAATGTCCATTTGTAGTGAAAAAGACTCATTATTCTTTGAGATGAAACGAACAGAGGCACTGTATTAGCAGTGTCGTGGTTTTGTCACGGCAGATGTCCTAGTGAAAGGACTTAGTCGTGGAGCCATCGCGATGGGTTAGCTTAAAGGGGTTAAAGTGGACAAGGGACGCAAGGAATTATACTAGTTCAGCCCCTTACGATGAAGGTAAAAGCCTACTCCAGTTGTGATGGAATTGCTAGGGTTTAGATGACCAGGGAGCAAATCCGCTTTGCCTGGCTTTTGAGTTATTGTCTGTTGTTCCTAAACCGCCGTTGGGTTGTCCCTTTATATACATAGGTCGACGCCCGCCGGTTTACAGAATCCCGAGGCCGGCTCATAAACGTGGCCGGCTCGGTCTCTATTCTTTCTATCTTACAACACAAGTTTACATATCAATGTCAGTTTATGTCTACAGGCATTAACCCACCTTTGGGCCTTGGGCCTTCATAAAGCGCCACCATCTTTGTCCTTTATGGGCTTCAAATATAATAAACATTATGGGGATAACCCGGCCTCTCCTGGCCGGTTTATGTCCAGTAGTAATATCCCCAACATTAGGCCCCAGATTGATTTGAACGGGTTCATGTCAATCTTCAATACTTAGGAAAATTTCTTCTTCTGCATCTTCACGTAAATCTCATAAACCGCCATGACGTCATCTTCCAGGATCATGATAAACCGCCATGACGTCACCTGTCATTAAAGACTGCCTAAATCTTGCCTTCATTAATGAGCCTTCGACAATCGAGGCGACAAAGCTGTCACATATCCCATTTATGGGCTCCTTAATTCTCATGCCTGACACTTATCCATCTCACCTTATAAATAAAGCCGAAGGGTCCTTTTCATTTTTTCCTTCGTGCCCCTTCGCATCGTCTTCTTCCTCGTGTCGCCCGAACATTGGAGCTCTGCCGCCGCCGTCGACCTTCGCTTCCGCCCCAACGTCGGCCGCTGCCTCAACCTGACCGCACCAGAGAAATGCGGGGCTCCTCCGCTGTTCTATTAGCATCAGTAAGTTCCTCCTTTCCTTGCTCTAGATTCACCATTAGGGTCTCGGTGTTCATCGGAGTCTGTCGAAGCTCCGACACCGTTCTTCCCTGTTCCTCTTAGTAGCATAAATGGCTAGTTTGGATCTATTATTTCTTGTGCGACCGTAGCCATAATCCCCCCTTTTCCTCATTAGAGCATTCCCTTCATGTAGAAAAACTCATCTGAATCTAACGCTGTTTAAGAACCTGAAGTTTAGGCCTGAATATATTCTAGTTTTCTGTCACATCGTAGATCTGAAATTATCATATCAATCTGTGAAACTTGTTTTTCCTCACTTAGGTACTTTAGATCTGTACCTTTTTATACCAATATAGGCGGTTTAGCTTTTTGAAACATGATAATCCGGTAGGTACCATTAGTCCCCTCTTAAACCGTCGATTCATTTATCTTGTCACCTCCTCCGTTGTCAGACTCCGGTTTAACAATTTTTCTTGCTTGAATGCTTTTTCCTTAACCTGCTATACTTTATGCTTGCTAATGATGAATTTTAAACCTGCATCAATCTTTTTCAGCTCCTTATTCGAATAGGCCAAACAGTTCTATGCTTGTAACTGGGTCCCTTCCCGGGTTATCAAAGAGCAATTGAATGGATGCGCCAGAACTGGCGCTTTACCAAAGCAAAGTGAGATCCACTGGCGTATTCCCAGCCCGGAAAGTCCTCCTACCCCAAAGGACGGCGAGGTAGTGATATTTATTGATCACATGATCCGTGGCTTTAAACCGCCCGGATCCAAGTTTTTCCGTGATGTATTTGCCAGCTTTCAGATCCACCCTCAAGATATTGGACCCAACTCTGTGTCCAACATTTGCAACTTTCAAGTGTTTTGTGAAGCCTATCTGCAAGAAGAACCAACTGTCGAGTTGTTCCGGGATTTTTCCCATTTAACCGTCGTACTGAATTCGTAGACGGGCCCAATACTGAACTTGGCGGCGTCTCCATTCAAAAAAGGGAAGATGTTAGCTTCCCTCACGCCAAACTTCACAACCACCCAAAGATTGGAACCAAACTTGGTTCTATCGTAAGGACACTTCCCCTGAAGATGAGAACCCTCTGCCGGGTTACCGTGCTCACCGGCTTCCCAAGACACATCCACTTCCGCAACGACTGACTGCCAAGGAACGAGCCTCATACGCACCACAACTCGCCAAGCTTAGAGCTTTCCTGGCCAATGGTTTGATAGGGGTGGACTTTGTTCGTTGCTGGATATCTTGGAGTATCTTGTCGCTAAGCCGCCGCTCTGGTTTAACGTGTGAGTACACAGGGAACTTAAAAGACTCTCAACGTCATATTGACATTCAGCTAACAGAGGATGAAGTTACCGAGTCCGTCAAGAAGATGTTGAATGAACCGGAAGCTGTCTACAGTAGGACCGGGTTAAGCCCCTTTTACACACTGAACAAACCGCCAGCTGTAAGAGTTGTCTTGCTTCTGCTTTGTACCTGATATTCTTAACTGCGCAACCTTTAATATCCTCTGTCCATCTTTTAAATAGGGGGATGACCCATTCTGGAAAAAGAAACCACAGGAGAAAGCGGCTAGGGCCCCTCGACCTAAAACGAAGGTTGTCAAGAGACCTGCCAACGCTGCCTCGACGCCCATCCCTGGGGGACTGCCCACGCTGCCTCGACGCCCATCCGGGCTCGGAGTGCAGGAAGGACATCCGCTGCGCAAGGTGTCGTTTTTTCGGCCACATCGCCAAGCAGTGTCTTCTCCCCCGTGCTGCCCCTCCCTCGTCCGACGGCCGCTCCCCCCTCCCCTCCGGCGTCGTGTCCCCTCCCCGACAGCGGTCGACGGCTGCCCTGCGTCTGATGGCTCGGCGGCGTCCACCCGCACCTCGTCTGGGCTACTCACACCCGCGTTCTCTGGGTCGGCTGGCAGCGCCGGCCTGCGCCCCTCGTCGTCATCCCCCGCGTCCTCCGGGTGGGATGCGTCGAGACGGCTCAGCGCCCCCTCGCCGGCATCCTCGGCACCTGCGACGTCCTCTCGCCCGCCTTCGACGGCCTCGGTGGGTTCCTCCGTCGCCACCCCGCTCTCTGGTCACCCCGCTTCCTGCCCAGCCGCGACCGTCTGCTACCTTGGCTGTTCCCAGGAGGTCATTGCTGCCGAGCGCGCTCTGGAGCGCGCGCTCCTGGTCATCGTCGCGGGCCGGCGCACTGGTGTTTCTCGCGAAGAGATTGCAACGGCCCTTCGCTCCCAGTGCGGCCTCGTCGACGGCGACTTCTCCGTCCACCGGCACGCTCCATAGGATTTCCTCGTCCGCTTCAGTGACCCGTCGCTGCGTGCCTGCATCGCCACCTCCCGCGTGCGCACGCCACGCTTCCGCCTCATCTTCCATCCCTGGGGCCGGACCGCGGGGTTTGAGCCGGTGAAGGCCCTCTTCCTCGTGTCGCTGGAGCTCTTCGGCGTCCCCGACCACGCCTGGCATCGCTCCGCCGCCGAGTCTCTGCTCTCTCCGTTCTGCAAGATCGAGCACCTAGCGCCGGAGACACGGGACATGTCCGACATGTCCGTTTTCCGGCTCACGGCCTGGACCATCAACCCCGACGCCATCTCGTGCTCTTCCGAACTTCTCGTGCAGGACGACGACGCTGTGGATCCCGATGCCGACCCGGACCGTGCTGAGCGCTTCGCTCTTGGGCTGGCGCGCTTCCCCATCCGCATCCACGTCGCTTCCTGCCTCGACTACCGCCGCCCCTCTCCGCCTCCGCCTCCGCCGCCGTCCGCCGGCGACGCTGACCCAGGGCCGAGCTCTCCCCCTCTCCCCCCTCGGTGGCCGCAACAGCACGACTTCCCCCCCGCCCAACCGGACTCGCACCCTCCCTCTTGTCAGGGTGGCCACCGGCGTGGTCGCCGCCGGGCGCAGGCGCCACTGCCGTGCCGCGTTTCGGCCGGAATCCTCGGGCCCCACCCAGGCTGTCTCGCACCTTTTGACCGGGTCCCCGCGCGTCAAAGGCTGGGGCCTACGGCTGACGCTGTTCCGGCCCGCCAGTTGGCCCGTCCCGACAGCCTGCTGCCTTCGGATGGGGCCCACCCATCCACTCCTGTGCTTTCCTGCGGGACCCAAGAGGATGGAGACAGGCACGTTTCAAATGGGCCAATGGCTGCCATGCCTTCCGCGCGTGACCCCGCTGGTCCGGATGCTTCGCCCCTCTCATCCACGCCTACCTCCAACTGCCACACCACCGCGCCCTCGGATCCCGTGCCGATCCCGCATGGCCCGGATTGGATGGTCGGCCCGGCTTTGGATGCCCCACCGGACACGGACCCTGCATCGGATGCCGCTCCTGCGATGGATCGGGCCCCTGGGGGCGACGTGCATGTCCCCGTCCCATCCCCCGGGCCCGCGCCCATCCCACTGCTGCTTGGCGCGTGCCCCGCCACCCCAGGCCAGGAGACGTGCATGGAGCTCGTCCCTTCGCCTGCTGCCGCCCTGCCCGGCCCCAGCTCGGGCCCTGCTGCTCCTTTTGACGCAACGCCACCCAACCAGGAGCCAGCTACGGCTGCGTCCAGCTTGGCCATGCAGCTTGCCGCACATGATGCCCCTCTGGCCTCCTTTGTCGACGCGATTTCCGTCAGGGCCTCCTCCATCCTGCCTGCTCCCAAGCCACGGCATAGACGAAAGGAGCTACCGGCTAACTTTACGCCATGGCGTAGCTTCCGGATCGCCCGGGCCGATCTTGGTCTCAGCTCGGAGATGAAGGCTAAACGAGTTCTTCTCAAGCGCCTTGGCCTCATCACCGACGACGACTCCCCCATCCCCAGCGACGTTCTCGAAAAATATGCCCTCCTCTTTGAGCAGCCCCTGGCCATGGATGTTCTTCAGGCATTCACGGACTTCTTCGGCTGGCAGCTCCCGTCTGCCCTGCCTGAGAACGCCCGCGTGTTTAACGCGCAGCTCATCAAGGCTTAGTGCTGCTGTTCTTGTATCCCTAACGCCTTCATCATCTCTATGGATTACAACTTTAAAGCGATATTCTGGAACGTTCGTGGCCTCAACTCCGGCGCCAAGCGAACGGCTGTTCGCAACGTGATCACCGCTGCCTCCCCTTCCATCATTTGTCTGCAAGAAACCAAACTTGCGCTCGTCACCGATTCCATTGTGCTAGACATGCTCGGCCCACTCTACGAGGACTACTTCTTCCTCCCAGCGGCCAGCACCCGAGGGGGGCATTTTGCTCGCCTGGCGACGTTTGGACCTCTCCCTTTCCAACCTGATCGTTGGCACGCACCATGTCACGGCTCTGGTTACCCCCCAGCTGGCGAGGGCCACTGGTGGATCACCTGGGTCTATGGGCCCCAAGATGACGACGCCAAGCTCGAGTTCTTGGCCGAGCTGCACGATGTGCGTGACTCCCGCATAGGCCCATGGCTCCTCGTCGGTGACTTCAACATGATCCTCTCGGCGGCAGAGAAGAGCAATGCAAACATCAACCATCGCATCATGGGTAGATTTCGTCGATTCACTGCGGATGAGGAGCTTCGTGACTTATACATGCACGGCCGCCGTTATACGTGGTCTAATGAGCGCGACAACCCGACCCTTGTCCGCAACGACCGCATCCTCTGCACCTCCGGTTGGGAGACTGCCCACCCCCATTGCCTTCTCCAGTGCCTCTCCTCGGCCGCTTCCGACCACTGCCCGCTCTTGATCGACTGTGTGGCGCGGCCGCCCGGTGCTAGACGATTCCTCTTTGAGCGTTTCTGGCCTAAGCTTCATGGCTTCCACGACGTGGTCTCTGCGGCTTGGACTTCCTCCGCGCCTGACGCCGACCCTTTCAGAAGGATCGTGACACGTCTCAAGACCATGGCGAGACAGTTGCAGCGTTGGAGCGCACGCACGATTGGCAATGTCTACTTGCAGCTCAAGGCTGCACGTGAGCTCATTGCGCGTCTTGACGCGGCGCAAGACTCCAGGCAGCTCTCCCCCCTCGAGACTTGGTTGCGTCAGAAGTTCAAGGCTTCGTACCTGGGTCTGGCCTCCCTCGAGAGATCGATCGCTCGGCAACGGGTGCGCCTTTCCTGGCTTCGTAGCGACGACGCTGCGCTTTCCTACTACAAGATCCATGCGGCACACCGCAAGCAGTGCAACATTATGACGAGCCTCCAGGTGGGATCCGCCACCATCACCGATCACGACGATATGGTCACCGCCGCCTTCGACCACTTCTCCGACGTGCTCGGCACCGCTTCAGAGCGCGCAATCACGCTTGACCTCCATGCTCTCCGCATTCCGCAGTTCGACCTGCTCGGGCTGGACGCCCCATTCACTGATGACGAGATATGGGACGCCGTCAAAAGCTTGCCGACCGGGAAGGCGCCCGGCCCCGATGGCTTCACTTCCGAGTTCCTCGTTGCTTGTTGGGACACGATAAAGCACGATTTCTGCGAAGCTTTCGACAAGCTTTACTCCATGAACGGCCAAAGCTTCCAGAAGCTCAACGAGGCACTCCTTACTCTGCTCCCGAAACGTGCTGACGCGCGATCTCTCTATGATTACCGGCCAATTAGCCTCATCCACATCTTCGCAAAGCTTGTCGCCAAACTGCTCTCCCTTCGGCTGGCTCCCCATCTTGGATCCATGGTTTCCACCAACCAAAGTGCGTTTATCGGAGGACGGTGCATCCACGACAACTTCATGCTTGTGCAATAAACGGCTCGACTCCTCCACAACCTCAAGGCGCCACGTATGCTTCTCAAGCTCGACATCGCGCGGGCCTTCGACTGTGTGTCCTGGCCGTTTCTGCTCCAGGTCCTGACACATCTTGGCTTTGGGCCACGATGGCGCGAGTGGATTTCCATCCTTCTCTCCACGGCCTCGACGAGGGTGCTCATCAATGGGCACCCAGGTCCCCCGAATGACCATGCCCATGGGCTGCGGCAGGGCGATCGTGTCTCTCCCATGCTCTTCACGATCGTGATCGACGTCCTCAACTCCATGCTGCTGCACGCTGTGGACGCAGGCCTCCTACATTGCCTCACTACCCGGCATGCGGCATCCAGTATATCCCTTTATGCGGACGACGTCGCCATTTTTTGGCATCCGGACAGCCATGACATCGCTGCCGTGCGCACCCTCCTCCATGTCTTCGGCAAAGCCTCCGGGCTTCACACCAACTTCAACAAATGCTCGGCGACCCTGATCCGATGCACTGACGACCACATTGCCACGATCACCTCCGAGATGCAATGCCCGGTGACACACTTCCCGATCCCCTACCTGGGGCTGCCTCTCGCCATCCGCAAGGCCAGATCGACGAGTTTGGAGCCGATCCTCGACAAGCTCGGCCGCAAACTATCCACCTGGCGCGCCTCCATGCTCTCTCAGGGTGATCGCCTCACGCTCGTGCGGCATGTCCTCTGCGCCATCCCCACTCACTTCCTCACGGCCATTGCCTTCAACAAAACGGCAATCAAGAAGGTGAACCGGATCATCCGCGGATTCCTTTGGGCGGGTCACAAGGAGGCCAACGGAGGCCAATGTCGCGTCAATTGGGAGCAAGTGTCCCGACCTATCTCTCTCGGTGGCCTTGGCATCCGCGACATCTATCGCACGGGGCTGTCCTTGCGTGTTCGATGGTTATGGCTCCAGCGCACTGACCCCTCGCGTCCGTGGAGCCACCTCCCCATCCCTCACGACGCGGGCGCAAAGGCCATCTTCCGCGCCTCCACAAGCTGGCAACTTGGCTCGGGTGCCACTTGCCGCTTCTGGACCGACCACTGGATCAATGGCAGATCCGCGGCTGAGATCGCTCCTCTAGTCTATGCTCTCGTCCCACGCCGCCTACGAAAAGACCGCACTATGCGAGACGACCTTCACCTGCGTTCTTGGGTCCACGACATCCGTGGCGCGCTCGGCCCGGCGGCCATGGTGCAGTACGTCCACCTTTGGCGGCTCGTGCGCTACACGCCGCTCTCCCCCACGCCAGACGTGCTCTCCTGGCGATGGACCGTCTTCGGCAAGTACTCCGTGAGCTCCTGCTATAAGGCTCTGTTCGTTGGCGCATGTGAAGACCCCCATTGGTGGCTCACTTGGCGTCCATGGGCGCCCCTCCGCGTCAGATTCTTCCTTTGGCTTGCCATGCAAGACCGCTGCTGGACCACGGAGCGCCTGGCCCGCCACGGCCTGCCGCACGAGGACTCTTGTGCGTTCTGCGATCAGGCGCTCGAGTCCATGCATCACCTCCTCGCGGCCTGCCCCTTCTCGCGCCAGGTCTGGCATGACATCCTCGGCTGGGCTCGCATGGCCGTCAACCTCCCGGATGCCCACACTCCCTTCCAGACATGGTGGACTTCCTGCCTCGACAGCTCGCCGGCACCTGTTTAAAAAGGGCTATCCTCCCTCATCATCCTCACAGCATGGTGGCTATGGAAACACCGCAACGCGTGCATCTTTGACCGAGCCACCCCTTCGCTCTCGCTGATCTCCAACACCATCAAAGACGAGGCGCGTCAATGGGCTAAGGCAGGTGCCAACGGACTGCTTAACATCATTCCTGGTTAGTAGTTGCTAGCGGAGACGCCTAGGGCTGAGCAGCCCCTTTTGTTCTAGTCTGCTCCAACGCTTGTACACCATGCCTCTGCGTACATGGCCTTCTATGCGTTGTAATCCCATGCTACACTCTCCTTCTATCAATACAAAGATACGCGGCTTGCGTATTCGCGAAAAAAAAGAGACCTGCCAAGAGAAAGGCAACTGAACCCATCGGTTTAGACCTTGATGACGACCTTGATGATCCGGACGTAGAGGTAGAACTTGACTCTCTTGGTTCATTTTTCATACACCTCATTGACAATGATTATTATCAGGATGATGCTGAGGGCAGCCAAGCTGACGACACAGAGGTAATTATCCTTTCCTCTTGTTCAGACCCTCTGCCAACACAAAAAATCCGTCAAGCCGTCCGGAAAGTAAGATTTTCTCACCCCCTAGCTCACCTGGACCCTAACTTTCTTTTGAAGAAGCAGCAACACGAAGCTCGCCGCACAACCCGAGACAACGGGCAAGTAGTCACTTCGGCCGGTTTACCGAACACGTCGGTTCGGAAGCGCCGATCTGAGGTCTCAAATACTTCCGATACTTCTTATCCCAAGGCGGGTTATTTCCGACAGCCTCTTAATCCATCCGATTCAAATTATCAGGGAACGCCTCCTTCGTCATCCGGCGAGTCAACTGCCACACAGCTTCCGCCCCTCAAGACCGTCCCTGGGTAAACACCTTAAACTTTCTCTTTTTGACGCTTTATACTTATGTGTTATACTGACCTATATATCTTTCTCTTTCAGAGCCAAGGCCAGACCAAGAAAGAAGGGTCATGTAGATAAACCGTCTGACGACCATGTGATTGTTGAACTAGAGAAAATTCCAGAACCGGAGGGAGCAAATGTTGACGCCACGCTTGATGATCTGCCACCCCCAGATCATGACTTTACTGAAGAAGTAGAAGTTGATACAACAGTTCGGGCTGATAAACCGGCAAGCCCAATCCCAACTGAGGATAAACCGTCAAGCCCAGCTAAGGCTGCTGATGAATCGTCAACTCCGGTAAAGGCTGCCGGTGAACGGGAAGATGATGTTATAATCACTGGTGTTGGCCACACCACCCCTGGCAATCCTATTGCATTATCAAATCATAGTGCCAAGGAGGAAATTTCTGCTATGGGCAAAGGAAAATGGAGCACAAACTTGTTAAGCTATGCCCACCTCAACACCCAAGAACTTCACTCTGGATTTTTAAACCGTCTGTACACAAACCGTGACTACGAAGCCGGTTTAGTGAATCTGATGAAGGAGCGTTATGAGGTAACTACATAACCTTTTCTCTCTTATGTCCAATTTCAAGTACCAACTCCGATAGCCCCCAAGGGACGATTTATGATGCCAATCTAAATCGGGACTTTGCAACCTCCAACTCTGCATGCTTATCTTCCAAGGGCCGGTTTATCGCTTGATGATGAACCGATACTTTTAACTTTGTAATCTTGAAACTTACGTCAGTGTAGTTCCTAAGGCCGGCTTATCTTTCCAAGCTGAACCGGGATTTTAATCGATGTTACTTTGAGCAAACGTACATTAGGCCCCAAGTGTCAAGAATAATATTTGCATTGTGCTTGAAACTTGTTAAAAAATCTGATAATCAAGCAAATAAGCATTAGCCCCCAAGTGCCAAGTGTATAACTTGTTATATGTGCTTGGGACTTCCAAATTTTACTGCCGCTTCATAATATGTCTTTCTCTTATAGGCTGAGCTAAGCAAAAAGGAAGGCCAAATCGCCAAATTTCAAGAAAATATCAAAACCCAGCAAGCAGAGACCTCCAAGGCCAAAGAAGAATTGACCGGCGCTTTAACAGCCATGGAGAAGCTGAAGGAAACTTTGAAGAAGGAACATGCAGACAGGGGCATAGAAAAATCCTCTTTAGAAAAGAGAGCCGAAGATGCAGAGGCAGCCCTTAAACCGATGGTCGAAGAGCTGACCGGTTTAAAGCGGCAGATCAATGCCATGACCTATGCTGTTTTTGGTAAGTATCTCTCCTGAAGCTTTTCAATAGACATTATCTCATCGGTTGCCGGTTTACTGATGCTTGCAATGACACAGGAACCCGCATAACCCACCTGGGCTCTGACATGCGGATGAAGCTGAAAGTTGCCTATACACTGATAGAATAGTTATATTCCGGAGCTCAATGGGCCATCTGCACTGTTGCGCATAACAAACCGCCTCCAACTTTGATAAAGGAGGCCATTGAGAAATTGTCAATGCTGCCTACCCGCCTGGATGAGTTAAAGAGATCAGGTGCAAGGGCTGGTGCGCTGACTGCACTAATGCGGGCGAAGGCATGGATACCGGATCTTGACTTGTCGGATATTGGCAGAGGCTATCCTAGCATAAAAGAGGATGGCTCCGAGTTTAACAATGATGATCTTATGATGCTGATCACAAAAGACTTCCAGCGCCAACACATGATGTAGAAGATCTTATGTCGCCAATCCGTAAGCATACGTATGCCCCTGATGTTGACCCCTCAAACCTTATAAGTGATGAAGCTGTGTTCCAAGCCTTGTCTGGAATCGATTGGGCAACCATTGACTTCCAGCCACTGGGTAGAGAGGAGGGAGACACACCGGCGCAGGACGATCCATAGCCTTCAACTCAGCCCGGAGATGAGACATGAACCGGAGGCCGGTTTATCCCTCCGTTTACTGCCCCACTATGTCAAAAACAATTATTCTTTCGAGTAGTTAAAGCGCCTTGTAATAGTCTAGTTGAAAACACTTTGTCTGGTATGCCATCATGCATACTTATTTTGCCTGATACTGCGAATCCACCATGCTGTAGGAGATAATCTGTAGCGATGTTTATTTAAATTGTTCCTGCATACAAGAAATTTGAAGGTATCCTGGCGGTTTACCGTTGGACGGGTCATGATGCCCAAACATATGGCCTATGGATTGATAACCCAGGCTATACTTTGAAAGAATAATCAAAGATAAAAAGGGCGTTACCTGTGATATCGTATCATACTGTTGGTTCACCAACTTTTGTATATTGAGGGTGGTAACCCCAACCTGGAGTATTGATAACTCCTTTCATGTTGTGCCGGTCTATGATAAAACCGTACCGGGTTATAATAAACACCGGTGTATCCACATATAATACTGGTGACTTGTAGTCAAAACCAGACCGGGTTAATAAGCGTCGGATTAAGCTTAATTATGTACTGACAACTTTGTAGTTGAAAGCTTAATCGGGTTAATGAACGTCGATTTAACAAAACCATTATTAATCTCATCTAGGGCTGGAATTCGAGCCAAGTCGAGCCAACTCGGCTCGACTCGCTAGAGCTCGTTTCATTAACGAGCGAGCTCGACTCGACTCGTTATTATAACGAGCTCAAATCCAAGATTGACTCGACTCGTATAACTCGCAAGCTGGCTCGTTTAGCTTGTTAAGCTCGTTAAAGATATGAACATATAACCCTTAAACATTATAATAATGATTATGCATATATTAAACATGTATATCACTACACAATAGTAATTTCTGTAACGCATGAGTCTCCTAGGCGGTTGGGCCTTCAACGGATAGGCCTTGTGTTGTGCGCCTGGGACATAGGATGCTGAGTGGCTGATCTTTTTTGTATTGGGAGTGTCTGATCTTTCGTACCGAGCCTAACGAGTTACACGAGTACTCGTGAGATTGGCTCATTTAACTTGGTCTATAAACGATCTTAAACTAAAGCTCGGCTCGACTCGTTACTCTTCGAGTTCGAGTCGATTCGAGCCGAGTCATGAGCTACTCGTTTAGCTCACGAGCTTCGAGCTTTTTTTCCAGCCCTAATCTCATCAAAGGAGAAAAAACTTGGCAAGTAAAAGCATAGAAAAACTTATAGTCGAGGCTTTTCACGGGCTGCCACGCCCCAAATTCGAGTCTTTTCATGGGCTGCCAGGCCGCTGAGTTAAACCATTTTACAAAGCCTTTTAAGATGGACCTCAATCTTTAACCAATCGTCGTTTTAACTTTGACAAGTTCAGGGTCTATGAGATTGACTTGTCAAAAGTTCGGCGGGTCATACCAGGTTTACCTGGACGGAGTGGCTTACTTAAAAAGGCAGGCTAACCCAGGGTTTTAGGTGTATACACCAGGCTTCCAAGCCGTGGATTGATAGCCTATTACAAGTGTAGATTCTTTGTTCATTGCGAAGCAAAGAATCCCCAAGCAATATTTTGAGCTGTGCTCGGTGGTGCCTATGTTTGAGTTGTTCTTTTACAACACTCTCTTTGTCCCCTAAGTAAATTTATTTTTGGCTTTGAGCCGATCAAGAGGTGTAGCTATGGTTCGAAAAACGACCAAGCCCCCAAGTGATTCTTCTGGTGGCCTTGCGCCGATCAAGAGGTGTAGCAATGGTTCGGGTATGACCAAGCCCCCAGGTGATTTTTATATAAGGCCATATAAGTTGAATCAAGGGGTAAACCGGACGCCGCTTCATGAACAGAAGCCCCCATGTAACCACACATGATATAAGAAAACAACAGATACCCCGCTTTAGCTGAGGCTCCGGTTTATTATATTGATCATAATATATACATTGCCATAACTATGTACATAAGAAGAGCCTGTGGCTCAAGTATAGTAAGGCCGAAGATGAGCTATATTCCACGGTCGTTGGGTCTCCTCCTCCGATTTACGCGAATCTTTATGCTCTCGAACATCGATAAGGTAGTATGAGCCGTTGTGCAGATTTTTGCTGACCACAAAAGGTCCTTCCCAAGGTGGGGACAACTTGTGCATATCAGTCTGATCCTGGATGAGCCGGAGCACCAGATCGCCTTCTTGAAAAGTTCTGGGTGCCATCTTTATTATAATCATCATAATATATACATTGTCTAGATATGTATATTATAAGAGCCGGTGGCTCAAGTGTAGTAAGGCCGAAGATGAGCAATATTCCATGGCCGACGGGTCTCCTCCTCCGACGTGCGTGAGTCTTTGTGGTCTCGAACATCGACAAGATAGTATGACCCGTTGTTCAGATTCTTGCTAACCACAAAAGGCCCTTCCCAAGGTGGGGATAGTTTATGCATATCAGTCTGATCCTGAATAAGCCGGAGCACCAAGTCACCTTCTTGAAAGGTTCTGGTCTTAACCCGGCGGCTGTGATAACGACGCAAATCTTTTTGGTAAATTGTTGATCGAGCCGCCGTGAGGTCACGCTCCTCATCTAATAGGTCAAGTGCATCCTGGCATGCTTTTTCATTGTCAGCCTCAACATAAGCCGCCACACGGGGTGAGTCGTGACGGATGTCACTAGGTAGAACCGCCTCTGCTCCGTAAACCATGAAGAAAGGCGTGTAACCCATAGATCTGCTGGGGGTAGTATTGATACTCCATAACACCGAGGGTAACTCCTCCACCCAACAACCTGGCGTCCTCTATAAGGGAACCATAAGCCGAGGCTTGATGCCTCTTAGGATCTCTTGATTGGCTCTCTCAGCTTGACCATTCGACTGGGGGTGAGCTATTGATAATACATCAAGCCGGATATGCTCACATTGACAAAATTCTTCCATAGCAACCTTGGATAAATTAGTGCCATTATCAGTAATAATGTTGTGGGGAAACCAAAACGAAGAATCTTTTTGATGAATTGAACCGCCGTTGCCGCATCACATTTACTGACCGGCTCTTCCTCAACCCACTTTGTAAACTTATCAACCGCCACCAGGAGGTGCGTCTTTTTGTCTTTGGACCTTTTGAAAGGCCCAACCATATCAAGCCCCCAGACCGCAAACAGCCAAGTAATTGGAATCATCCTCAATTCTTGAGCCGGCACATGAGCGCGTCGTGAGAACTTCTGACAACCATCACATCTACCGACTAGATCCTCCGCATCGGCGTGCGCCGTCAGCCAATAGAACCCATGACGAAAAGCCTTGGCTACGCGAGATTGATAACCCACAAGTATAGGGTATCAATTGTAGCCTCTTTCGATAAGTAAAGAGTGTCGAACCCAACAAGGAGCTAAAGGTAGAACAAATATTCCCTCAAGTTCTATCGACCACCGATACAACTCTACGCACGCTTGACGTTGGCTTTACCTAGAACAAGTATGAAACTAGAAGTACTTTCTAGGAGTTGTTGGATAGGTTTGCAAGATAATAAAGAGCACGTAAATAAAAAGAGGGGCTATTTAGATAAATAAGCAATAAAGTTAGTATAGCGAGTGTGGAAAAGTGGTGGTAGGAGTTGTGAAATTGTCCCCAAGCAATTGACTACGTTACTAGACTGATAGCAAGTTTTATGTGGGAGAGGCCATTGCTAGCATGTCATCCCTGACTTGGAATTCTATGCACTTATGATTGGAACTATTAGCAAGCATCCGCAACTACTAACGTTCATTAAGGTAAAACCCAACCATAGCATTAAGATATATTGGTCCCCCTTCAATCCTGTATGCATCAATTTCTATGCTAGGTTGAAGCTTCTGTCACTCTTGCCCTCCAATACATAGTCCTATCAACATACAACTAACCCTATGGTGTGATCCACGTGCGCACTCATATGATGGGCACCAAAGGACAGCAACATAACCACAAGCAAATTAAATCAATCATAGCAATTCACCAATTACCGATAGGACAACGAAAATCTACTCAGACGTCTGATAACCCACAAGTATAGGGGATCGCAATAGTTTTCGAGGGTAGAGTATTCAACCCAAATTTATTGATTCGACACAAGGGGAGCCAAAGAATATTCTCAAGTATTAGCAGCTGAGTTGTCAATTCAACCACACCTAGAAACTTAATATCTGTAGCAAAGTAATATGATAGTAGTGGTAACGGTGGTAAAAGGTAATGGTAGCAAAAGTAATATTTTTGGTGTTTTATAGTGATGATAACAATAGCAACTGAAAAGTAAATAAGTGAAGAACAATATATGGAAAGCTCGTAGGCAATGGATCGGTGATGGAGAATTTTGCCGGATGCGGTTCATCATGTAACAGTCATAACCTAAGGTGACATAGAACTAGCTCCAGTTCATCAATGCAATGTAGGCATGTATTCCGAATATAGTCATACATGCTTATGGAAAAGAACTTGCATGACATCTTTTGTCCTACCCTCCCGTGGCAGCAGGGTCCTATTGGAAACTAAGGGATATTAAGGCCTCCTTTTAATAGAGTACCGGACCAAAGCATTAACACATAGTGAATACATGAACTCCTCAAACTACGGTCATCACCGGTAAGTATCCCGATTATTGTCACTTCAGGGTTAACGGATCATAACACATAATAGGTGAGTATAGACTTGCAAGATAGGATCAAGAACTCTCATATATTGATGAAAACATAATACGTTCAGATCTGAAATCATGGCACTCGGGCCCTAGTGACAAGCATTAAGCATAGCAAAGTCATAGCAACATCAATCTCAAAACATAGTGTATACTAGGGATCAAACCCTAACAAAACTAACTCGATTACATGATAAATATCATCCAACCCATCACCGTCCAGCAAGCCTACGATGGAATTACTCACGCACGGCAGTGAGCATCATGAAATTGGTGATGGAGGAAGGTTGATGATGACGATGGCGGCGGATTCCCCTCTCCGGAGCCCCGAACGGACTCCAGATCAGCCCTCCCAAGAGAGTTTAGGGCTTGGCGGTGGCTTCGTATCGTAAAACACGATGAATCCTTCTCCTTCGGTTTTTCTCCCCGAAAGTGAATATATGCAGTCCAGGTTGAGGTCGGTGGAGCGTCAGGGGGCCCACGAGGCAGGGGGCGCGCCCAGGGGGGTAGGGCGCGCCCCCACCCTCGTGGACAGGTGGAGGCCCCCCTGACGTGGATCTTCCTTCCATTATTTATTATATATTCCAAAATAATGCTCCGTTGATTTTCAGGTCATTCCGAGAACTTTTATTTCTGCACAAAAATAACACCATGGCAATTCTGCTGAAAACAGCGTCAGTCCGGGTTGGTTCCATTCAAATCATGCAAGTTAGAGTCCAAAACAAGGGAAAAAGTGTTTGGAAAAGTAGATACGATGGAGACGTATCAACTCCCCAAGCTTAAACCTTTGCTTGTCCTCAAGCAATTCAGTTGATAAACTGAAAGTGATAAAGAAAAACTTTTACAAACTCTGTTTGCTCTTGTTGTTGTAAATATGTAAAGCCAGCATTCAAGTTTTCAGCGAAGATTATGAACCAACCATATTCACAATAACATTTGGGTCTCATGTTTACTCATATCAATGGCATAATCAACTAGCGAGCAATAATAATAAATCTCGGATGACAACACTTTCTCAAAACAATCATGATATGATATAACAAGATGGTATCTCGCTAGCCCTTTCTGAGACCGCAAAACATAAATGCAGAGCACTTTTAAAGATCAAGGACTGACTAGACATTGTAATTCATGGTAAAATAGATCTAGTCAAGTCATACTCAATGTAAACTAACAGTAATGGATGCAAATGACAGCGGCGCTCTCCAACTGGTGCTTTTTAATAAGAGGGTGATGACTCAACATAAAAGTAAATGGATAGGCCCTTTGCAGAGGGAAGCGGGGATTTGTAGAGGTGCGAGAGCTCGATTTTGAAATAGATATGAATAATATTTTGAGCGGTATGCTTTCATTGTCAACATAACAACCAAGAGATGTTGATATCTTCCATGCTACACACATTATAGGCGGTTCCCAAACAGAATGGTAAAGTTTATATTCCCCCTCCACCAACAAGCATCAATCCATGGCTTGCTCGAAACAACAAGTGCCTCCAACTAACAAGAGTCCCGGGGGAGTTTTGTTTGCAGTTATTTTGATTTGATTTGCATAAAGCATGGGACTAGGCATCCCGGTGACCAGCCATTTTCTCGTGAGTGAGGAGCGGAGTCCACTCCTCTTGAGAATAACCCGCCTAACATGGAACATACGGACAACCCTAGTTGATACATGAGCTATTCGAGCATACAAAACATAATGTTTATTTGAAGGTTTAGAGTTTGGCACATACACATTTACTTGGAACGGCAGGTAGATACCATATATAGGTAGGTATGGTGGACTCATATGGAATAACTTTTGGGTTTATGGAATTGGATGCATAAGCAGTATTCCCGCTTAGTACAGGTGAAGGCTAGCAAAACACTGGGAATCGACCAGCTAGAGAGCGACAACAGTCATGAATATGCATTAAAATTAATCAACACCGAATGCAAGCATGAGTAGGATATAATGCACCATGAACATAAATATCGTAGAGGCTATGTTGATTTTGTTTCAACTACATGCGTGAACATGTGCCAAGTCAAGCCACTCGAATCGTTCAAAAGAGGATACCACCCTATCATACCACATCACAACCATTTTAATAGCATGTTGGCACGCAAGGTAAACCATTATAAGCTCCTAGCTAATTAAGCATGGCATAAGCAACTACACCCGGTATGTGGCTCGGCTGGGGCTTCCGAATGAGTTTCGGCTTCCGGCTTTTGATGTTAGGCTTAGGTGAGTGGTTTGGGTAGTGGCCCAGCTAGCACCCCTTCATCATATTGGATAGGAGTAGCAGCATATGTTGCCAAGATGGTGGATTCAGGAACATTGTTGTAATACTTTGTACGATCCTCGAGAATAATCAATAAAGTGGTCGTATGCATCTCCGAGATGCAGAGGCCGGGGTTCATCCTCCTTTTCTAAAAAAATCAACTACAATTTGTAATTGTCATTGCAAACATGTTTATTCATAATAGGTTGAATCGGGAACGAGGTACAAATCATATTTACAAAAACAAGAGAGGTCGAGTTCATACCAGCTTTTCTCATCTCAATAAGTTCATTATTGCCTTTCACTTGCACGACCGAATAGTGTGGATAATAATAACAGTGCACGTGCATTGGACTAAGCTGGAATCTGCAAGCATTCAATTCAAGCGAGAATACAAGGTAACATGGGCTCTTTGTTAGATCCACAATAATGCATATGAGAGCCACTTTAACATTTTCATTATGGTCTTCTCCTCTCGATCCCCAAAGGAAAGAAAAGAAATAAAACTATTTACACGGGAAAGCTCCCAACAAGCAAAACAAGAACGAGAAAATCTTTTTGGGTTTTCTTTTTAATTACTACTACAAGCATGGAAATTAAACTAATTAAAAGCTACAACTAATTTTTTTGTTTTTCTTAAGGTTTATTAAACACAGAAGAAGAAAGCATAAAAAGGAAAATAAACTAGCATGGATGATACAATGAAAAAGTATGAGCACCGACAACTAGCAATGAGTGTGTGAACATGAATGTAATGTCGGTGAGAAATACGTACTCCCCCAAGCTTAGGCTTTTGGCCTAAGTTGGTCTATGGCCACGGCTGGCCTAGCGGATATCCAAAGTAATAGTTGGGGTCATACTGTGAAGAAGCCTCGGATTGCCACTGGTTGGCAATCACCTCCGGATCCCACTGGTAATCAGACTGTTGTGGAAGATCAAATTGTGGTTCCGGCTCTGGGTCTGTAGCTGATGTAGGGTTCCGGTAAGCGTGAATGGCCTCCAAAGGAACAAGGTACTTGCCTGCAGATAAATCAAACAAGGAAGGAGCAGGCAAGGTAATAGTCTCAAGATGATATTTACCAAATATTAATTTGTACTTAAGCTCCTTTTCCCTATTCTTAACAATAAAATCATGTGCTACCATACTCCTATAATCTAGATAAACAGGAGGCAACAACTTCTCTTCCTTCTCGTAATGCCTAACAGGTATGTTAAATTTTGCAACGAGGCGCGAGGCGAAGATGCCTCCAAGGACGGGGCCCTTAGTACGGTTAAGGTTTAACCGCTTTGCAACAATAGCGCCCATACTAAATGTGTCATCACGAAATAAGGCATGGCACAAAATAACAATATTAGGGGCACTCAGTTTTCCACAATTTCCGCACCCAATTAAGCATCTACTAGCAAAAATAGCAAAGTAACATAGAAGAGGAAAGTTTATGCTAGTAACTCGTGCGTCGGAAACCTTCCTCGTTTCCCCTATAGTAATGGTATTACTAAACCCATCCACATCGTCATGATGTGGTTCCTCTACGCTGCCCTGGAAAGGGATCAAACAAACCCGACAAAAATCACTAAGTGACATCTCCTTATGCTCATATAAATAAAACTCCACCATAGGTGGTGAGCTCCTAGCATGGAAATGAAATTTTTACACAAAGATATTGGTGAGTAAGAGATACTGTTCGCGTTGGTCGTGGAGGAAGGCGGTGAGGCCTGCATTCTCAGCCAATTCATAGAAATCATCATAAATCCCGGCTGCTCTCAAGAAATTATCACAAGGCCATTCAAAAGTCCGAACTTCCGCGATACAAGGGAGATTATATTTGAGCCTCTTATCCTCCTCACTTTTCTTATCCTTCGAGCTTCGGCTCGATGAGCCCCTCAAAAACCTCTTCATATCTTTCTGAAAATTTCTGAAATTTTTAGTAACTTCAAAATAAATGTGAACCAAACTCAACAAAATTAATAGCAACTACTCCTACAAGTGCCTAGAGGCAATATCATGCATCAAAGCTACTTTTGACCATATAAATTTGACATGCAAGCTCAAGAACAGGGTCACCTAAGAAGCAAAAATATGCAATGAATAAAGCACTAGAACAAAAACTAATTGGACCATTGGAGGAGTCACATACCAAGGAACAATCCCCCAAAGCAGTTTTGTGAGAGGTGCTTTGAGCAAGGAGATCGAAAATGGCAGCAAAATGAGCTTGGACTCGGGTTTGAGCTGGTTAGTGGTGTTTGTGGGAAGAAGAAGGAGTGTGTGGTAGCTGGAATAAGTGGAGGGGAGGCACCATGGGCCCACGAGGCAGGGGGCGCGCCTAGGGGGTACGGCGCGCCCTCCACCCTCGTGGCCAGGTGCTTGCTCCCCCTGCTATGTTCTCAGTGCCAGATATTCTCAAATATTCTAGAAAAAATCATATTTAAATTTCAGGGCATTTGGAGAACTTTTATTTTCGGGGTATTTTTTATTGCATGGATAATTCAGAAAACAGACAGAAATTACTTTTTTTGCTTTATTTAATATAAATAACAGAAAGTAAAAGGAGGGTACAGAGAGTTGTGCTTTCTAAATTTATCCATCGCATGCTCATCAAAAGGAATCCACTAACAAGGTTGATCAGGTCTTGTTAACAAACTCATTCCGAATAACATGGAACTGGAGAATTTTCGAATAACACTAGGTTAACTCAATGGGGATATGCACATCCCCAACAATAAGAATATCATATTTCTTCTTGACAGTAGGAAGAGGAAATTCAAAACCTCCAAAAGTAATCGATGGAATTTTTCCAGTAGAGTTTATACTATGAACTTGAGGTTGTTTCATCGGAAAGTGTACCGTATGCTCATTGCCATTAACATGAAAAGTGACATTGCCTTTGGGCAATCAATAACAGCCCCTGCAGTATTCAAAAAGGGTCTTCCAAGAATAATAGACATACTATCGTCCTCGGGAATATCAAGAATAACAAAGTCTGTTAAAATAGTAACATTTGCAACCACAACAGGCACATCCTCACAAATACCGACAGGTATAGCAGTGGATTTATCAACCACTTGCAAAGATATTTCAGTAGGTGTCAACTTATTCAAATCAAGTCTACGATATAAAGAGAGTGGCATAACACTAACACTGGCTCCAAGATCACATAAAGCAGTTTTAACATAGTTTCTTTTAATGGAGCATGGTATAGTTGGTACTCCGAGATCTTCTAATTTCTTAGGTATTCCACCTTTAAAAGTATAATTAGCAAGCATGGTGGAAATTTTAGCTTCCGGTATCTTTCTTTTATTTGTAACAATTTCTTTCATATACTTAGCATAAGGATTCATTTTGAGCATATCAGTCAAACGCATACGCAAGAAGATAGGTCTAATCATTTCAGCAAAGCGCTCAAAATCCTCATCATCCTTTTTCTTGGATGGTTTAGGAGGAAAAGGCATGGGTTTCTAAACCCATGGTTCTCTTTCTTTACCGTGCTTCCTAGCAACAAAGTCTCTCTTATCATAACGTTGATTCTTTGATTGTGGGTTATCAAGATCAACAGCAGGTTCAATCTCTACATCATTATCATTACTAGGTTGAGCATCAATATGAACATCATCATTAACATTATTACTAGGTTCATGTTCATTACCAAATTGTGTTTCAGCATCAGAAATAGAAATATCATTGGGATTCTCAGGTGTGTCTACAACAGGTTCACTAGAAGCATGCAAAGTCCTATCATTTTTCTTTTTCTTCCTCTTAGAAGGACTAGGTGCATCAATAATATTTCATTGAGAATCTTGCCCAATTCTCTTAGGATGGCCCTCAGGATACAAAGGTTCCTGAGTCATTTTACCACCTCTAGTCATAACTCTAACAGCATTTTCATTTTTCTTACTATTTAATTCATTGAGAAAATCATTCTGAGCTTTGAGTACTTGTTCTACTTGAGTGGTAACCATAGAAGCATGTTTACTAATAAGTTTTAGTTCACCTTTAACATTAGCCATATAATCACCCAAGTGTTCAAGCATATCAGCATTGCGTTTTAATTCTCTACCAAAATAAGCATTGAGGTTTTCTTGTTTAACCATAAAGTCATCAAACTCATCCAAGCATGGGCTAGCAAACTTAGTAAATGGGATTTCAGCTTTATCATATCTATAGAGAGAATTTACCTTTACTACCTGTGTCGGGTTATCAAGACCATATGTTTCTTCGATAGGTAATGAATTAAGAACATGTATTTCTTCAATAGGCTGTAAATTAAGACCATGTATTTCTTCAATAGGAGGTAGATTCTTAACATCTTCAGCTTTAATACCTTTTTCCTTCATAGATTTCTTTGCCTCTTGCATATCCTCAGGACTGAGAAATAGAATACCCCTTTTCTTCGGAGTTGGCTTAGGAGTTGATTCAGGAATAGGATCAGGAAGTGTCCAATTATTTTCATTAGTCAACATATTGTTCAATAAAATTTCAGCTTCGTCTGGTGTTCTTTCCCTGAAAACACAACCAGCACAACTATCCAGATGGTCTCTGGAAACATCGGTTAGTCCATTATAAAAGATATCAAGTATTTCATTTTTCTTAAGAGGATGATCAGGCAAAGCATTAAGTAATTGGAGAAGCCTCCCCCAAGCTTGTGGGAGACTCTCTTCTTCAATTTGCAAAAAATTATATATTTCTCTTAAAGCAGCTTGTTTCTTATGAGCAGGGAAATATTTAGCAGAGAAGTAATAAATCATATCCTGGGGACTGCGCACACAACCAGGATCAGGAGAATTAAACCATATCTTAGCATCACCCTTTAATGAGAACGGAAATGTCTTAAGGATATAATAATAGCGAGTTTTCTCATCATTAGAGAACAGGGTAGCTATATCATTTAATTTAGTAAGATGTGCCACAACAGTTTTGGATTCATAGCCATAGAAAGCATCAGATTCAACTAAAGTAATTATCTCAGGATCGACAGAGAATTCATAATCCTTATCACTAACAAAGATAGGTGAAGTAGCATAAGCAGGATCATATTTCATTCTGGCATTCAGAGTTTTTTGTTTCAGCTTAGCTAATAGTTTCTTAAGATCACTCCTACCATTGCAAGCAAGAAAATCTCTAGCAGTTTCTTCATCCATAACATAGCCCTTAGGCACAATAGGTAATTCATATCTAGGGGGATAGTCTTCATCGTCACTTTCATCAATATTATCAGTTTCAATAATTTCATTCTCTCTAGCCCTAGCAAGTTGTTCATCAAGAAATTCACCAAGTGGCATAGTAGTATCAAGCATAGAAGTAGTTTCATCATAAGTATCATGCATAGCAGAAGTGGCATCATCAATAACATGCGACATATCAGAATAAATAGCAGAAGCAGGTTTAGGTGTCGCAAGCTTACTCAAAACAGAAGGTGAATCAAGTGCAGAGCTAGATGGCAGTTCCTTACCTCCCCTCGTAGTTGAGGGATAAATTTTTGTTTTCGCATCTTTCGAGTTCTTCATAATGATAAGCAGATATAAATCCCAAGTGACTCAAAGAATAGAGCTATGCTCCCCAACAACGGTGCCAGAAAATAGTCTTGATAACCCACAAGTATAGGGGATCGCAACAGTTTTCGAGGGTAGAGTATTCAACCCAAGTTTATTGATTCGACACAAGGGGAGCCAAAGAATATTCTCAAGTATTACCAGCTGAGTTGCCAATTCAACCACACCTGGAAACTTAATATCTGCAGCAAAGTGTTTAGTAGCAAAGTAATATGATAGTAGTGGTAACGGTGGTAAAAGGTAATGGTAGCAAAAGTAATATTTTTGGTGTTTTATAGTGACGATAACAATAGCAACTGGAAAGTAAATAAGCGAAGGACAATATACGAAAAGCTTGTAGGCAATGGATCGGTGATGGAGAATTATGCTGGATGCGGTTCATCATGTAACAGTCATAACCTAAGGTGACACAGAACTAGCTCCAGTTCATCAATGTAATGTAGGCATGTATTCCGAATATAGTCATACGTGCTTATGGAAAAGAACTTGCATGACATCTTTTGTCCTACCCTCCCATGGCAGCAGGGTCCTATTGGAAACTAAGGAATATTAAGGCCTCCTTTTAATAGAGTACCGGACCAAAGCATTAACACATAGTGAATAGATGAACTCCTCAAACTACGGTCATCACCGGTAAGTATCCTGATTGTTGTCACTTCGGGGTTAACGGATCATAACACATAATAGGTGAGTATAGACTTGCAAGATAGGATCAAGAACTCTCATATATTGATGAAAACATAATAGGTTCAAATCTCAAATCATGGCACTCGGGCCCTAGTGACAAGCATTAAGCATAGCAAAGTCATAGCAACATCAATCTCAGAACATAGTGTATACTAGGGATCAAACCCTAACAGAACTAACTCGATTACATGATAAATCTCATCCAACCCATCACCGTCCAGCAAGCCTACGATGGAATTACTCACGCACGGCGGTGAGCATCATGAAATTGGTGATGGAGGAAGGTTGATGATGACGATGGTGACGGATTCCCCTCTTCGGAGCCCCGAACGGACTCCAGATCAGCCCTCCCGAGAGAGTTCAGGGCTTGGCGGCGGCTCCATATCGTAAAACGCGATGAATCCTCCTCCCTGAATTTTCTCCCCAAAAGTGAATATATGGAGTCAAGGTTGAGGTCGGTGGAGCATCAGGGGGCCCACGAGGCAGGGGGCGCGCCCAGGAGGGTAGGGCGCGCCCCCACCCTCGTGGACAGGTGGTGGGTCCCCTGACGTGGATCTATCTTCCAGTATTTTTTATATATTCCAAAATAATTCTCCGTTGATTTTCAGGTCATTTCGAGAACTTTTATTTCTGCACAAAAATAACACCATGGCAATTCTGCTGAAAACAGCGTCAGTCCGAGTTAGTTCCATTCAAATCATGCAAGTTAGAGTCCAAAACAAGGGCTAAAAGTGTTTGGAAAAGTAGATACGACGGAGACGTATCAACATCATAGGATGGCAACACATCATTGGATAATAATATGAAGCATAAAGCACCATGTTCGAGTAAGGGTATAGCGGGTTGCGGGAGAGTGGACCGCTGTAGATAGATGGGGGAAGGTGATGAAGATGTTGGTGAAGATGACGGAGATGTTGGTGTAGATTGCGGTGATGATGATGGCCCCGACGGTGTTCCGGTGTCACCGGGGGAGAGGGGGAGAGCCCCCCTTTCTTCTTGTTCTTCCTTAACCTTCTCCCTAGGTGGGAGAAGGGTTTCCCCTCTGGTCCATGGCCTCCATGGCATGGGAGGGGCGAGAGCCCCTCCGAGATTGGATCTGTCTCTCTGTCTCTCTCTGTTTCTGCGTTCCCTGATTCTGTCCTTTCACCGTTTCTTATATTCCCGGAGATCCGTAACTCCGATTGGGCTGAAATTTGAATACGATTTCTATCCGGATATTGGCTTTCTTGCGGCGAAAGAAGGGCACCAACCGCCTTACGGGGTGGCCATGAGGGTCAGGGGCGCGCCCACCCCCTAGGGTGCGCCCCCTGCCTTGTGGGCCCCTCGAGCATCGTCTTGCGTTGATTCCACTTCCCAAAATTCACATATATTCCAAAAAAATCTCTGTCAGTTTTTATCCCGTTTGGACTCTGTTTGATATGGATTTTATGCAAAACAAAAAACATGCAACAAATAGGAACTGGCACTGGGCACTGGATCAATATGTTAGTCCCCAAAAATAGTATAAAAAGTTGAGTATATAAAGGTTGTATAATATTGGCATGGAACAATAAAAAATTATAGATACGACGAAGACGTATCAGCATCCCCAAGCTTAATTCCTGCTCGTCCTCGAGTAGGTAAATGATAAAAAAATTGATGTGGAATGCTACCTAGCATAATCTTGATCATGTAATCTAATCATGGCATGAATATTAAGACACGAGTGATTCAAAGCAATAGTCTATCATTTGACATTAAGATAATAATACTTCAAGCATACTAATAAAGCAATCATGTCTTTTCAGAATAACATGGCCAAAGAAAGTTATCCCTACAAAATCATATAGTCTGGCTATGCTCCATCTTCACCACACAAAATATTCAAATCATGCACAACCCAAATGACAAGCCAAGCAATTGTTTCATACTTTTGACGTTCTCAAACCTTTTCAACTTTCACGCAATACATGAGCGTGAGCCATGGACATAGCACTATGGGTGGAATAGAATATGATGATGGAGGTTGTGTGGAGAAGACAAAAAGGAAGAAAGTCTCACATCGATGCGGCTAATAAATGGGCTATGGATATGCCCATCAATTGATGTCAATGCGAGGAGTAGGGATTGCCATGCAACAGATGCACTAGAGCTATAAGTGTATGAAATCTCAAACTGAAACTAAGTGGGTGTGTATCCAACTTGCTTGCTCATGAAGACCTCGGGCATTTGAGGAAGCCCATCATCGGAATATACAGGACAAGTTCTATAATGAAAATTCCCACTAGTATATATATGAAAGTGATAACTCAAGAGACTCTCTATATGAAGAACATGGTGCTACTCTAAAGCACAAGTGTGGTAAAAGGATAGTAACATTGTCCCTTCTCTCTTTTCTCTCATTTTTTTTATTTTTTTCTCTTTTTTGGTGGGCTTCTTTGGCCTCTTTTATTTTGATAACCTCACCTGGGACAATGTTCTAATAATGATGATCATCACACTTTTATTTACTTACAACTCAATACTAGAACAAAGATATGACTCTATATGAATGCCTCCGGCGGTGTACCGGGATGTGCAATGATCTAGCGTAGCAAAGATATCAAAAAATGGACAAGCCATCGAATCAAACGGAAATATAGAGACGCCCTTCTTAAGTGGATTGATTTTCTTCCTCCTTGAGGAGAGTTGCTTCTTTGTTTCTTTGTAATTAATAGGTATAGTGCACCCATTCTCTGTATAGCCTTCTTTAGAGCCTTCCCTCTTTTCTTTTATTCTTTTATTTCTTTCCTCATCTTGAGGAAACCCTGTATGCCTTTTGCTTTATTAATAAAATGCTGTGGGGTGCAAGCCCTGCAGTCTTCATGGTCAAAAAAATGGACAAGCCATGAAAATATCATGCTAGCTATCTTACGATCATGCAAAGCAATATGACAATGAATGCTCAAGTCATGTATATGATGATGATGGAAGTTGCATGGCAATATATCTCGGAATGGCTATGGAAATGCCATGATAGGTAGGTATGGTGGCTGTTTTGAGGAAGATATAAGGAGGCTTATGTGTGACAGAGCATATCATATCACGAGGTTTGGATGCACCGGCGAAGTTTCACCAACTCTCGAGGTGAGAAAGGGCAATGCACGGTACCGAAGAGGCTAGCAATGATGGAAGGGTGAGAGTGCATATAATCCATGGACTCAAACATTAGTCATAAAGAACTCACATACTTATTGCAAAAGTCTATTAGCTATCCAAACAAAGTACTACACGCATGCTCCTAGGGGGATAGATTGGTAGGAAAAGACCATCGCTCGTCCCCGACCGCCACTCATAAGGAAGACAATAAATAAATCATGCTCCGACTTCATCACATAACGGTTCACCATACGTGCATGCTACGGGAGTCACAAACTTCAGCACAAGTATTTCTACAATCCACAACTACCCACTAGCATGACTCTAATATCACCATCTTTATATCGCAAAACTATTGCAAGGAATCAAACATATCATATTCAGTGATCTACAAGTTTTATGTAGGATTTTATGACTAACCATGTGAATGACCAATTCCTATCATCTCTCTAAATAGATATAAGTGAAGCAAGAGAGTTTAATTCTTTCTACAAAAGATACCCATGCTCTAACGAATATAAGTGAAGCAAAAGAGCATTCTACAAATGGCGGTTTTCTATGTGAAGAGAAACAGGCAATCCAAACTTCAAATGATATAAGTGAAGCACATGAAGCATTCTATAAAGCCATACTCAAAAGATATAAGTGAAGTGCAAAAAGCATTCTATAAATCAACCATGGACTATCTCATACCAGCATGGTGCATAAAATAAAAGTGAAAACTAAATGCAAAAGACGCTCCAAGATTTGCACATATCGCATGAACGAAACGAATCCGAAAACATACTGGTACTTGTTGAAGAAAGATGGGATGCCTTCCGGGGCATCCCCAAACTTAGACGCTTGAGTCTCCTTGAATATTTACTTGGGGTGCCTTGGAAATCCCCAAGCTTGAGCTCTTGCCTCTCCTCCTTCTCCTCACATCGAGACCTCCTCGATCTTTGAACACTTCATCCACACAAAACTCAATAGAAAACTCGGTAAGATCCGTTAGTATAATAAAGCAAATAACTAATCTAAGTACTGTTGCAAACCAATTCATATTTTGTTTTTGTATTGTAGCTACTGTAATATAACTTTTCCATGGATTACTCCACTGATAGAAATTGATAGTTTCATCAAAAAAAGCAAACTATGCATCAAAAAACAGAATATGTCTTAAACAGGACAGTCTGTAGTAATATGAACATTCGCCACACTTCTGGTACTCCAAAAATTCTCAGATAATTAGGAAAAATAAAAAATTTGTATAGAAAGATAGTGAAGAAAGTTTCAGAACTGTTTGACGTTCCGGTTAAAAATGTAAAATCGCGCACTACAGCCAAAGTTTCTGTTTTGCACCGCACAAACCAACAAGCAATGTAAACATCCGAAAGGCAAATCTTGGCACATTATTTTTATTTTTAAACTTTAAAAAGCACACAACATAAGTAAATGACTCTCTAAAACTTCCGGGTTGTCTCCCTGGTAGCGCTTTCTTTAAAGCCATTAAGCTAGGCATAAAGTGCTCAAGTAATGGATCCACCCGGATCCCAAGGTATACCAAAGCCAATTTTAATTAACAATGATTTGTGATTTATAAGTGAGCACAAAGTAACATATATCATGCAACAACGAAGTCTAACTCTCTTCCTATGCATCGGCATGTCATAAAAGAACAATTCATGCACACATAGTAAAGGCCAATGCATAGTATAAACAGTTTCTTGCAATTTTATCATGTTGGAAACATGGAGAGGCGTAGATGTAGTTCCTCTCTCATGGTAATTGCAAGTAGGAGCAGCAAGCACATGCATATTGGCATCTTGGCCACAAGCATAGCAAGCATAATAAAAAAGGGATATTTCAAAAGAATCAATGGGATCATAACAATCATCCTTCGGTAAGCACGAAGGAAAATTAAACAATGTATGAGTTGAAGAGTTACTCTCATTAGAAGGTGGGAACGGGTGATCAATCCGCTCTTCCTCCTTGTGTTCTTCGCTCTCCTCCTCATCTTTTTCATCCAATGATCTCACAATGTCATTAATTTCTTCTTCCATAGACTCGTGCAAAATATTAGTCTCTTCTTGGACAGCGGAGGAGTCCTCAATATATGGTTTAATATAAGGATTAGAAACATAATTATCATAGAAGTATTTAATTATGGCCAAATTTTCAGATTTGTAGAGAGTAGTATCACACTCTTCAATAAAAGAAGCAATTTCACAAGTACCCCTAAAAGCAACAAATTCTTCAATTTGTTGAACATCATAGTAATTATAAACACCCTTAGTATACGAAGATACGATTCCATTATCACTAAACTCACATCGGTAAGGAAGGTGTTTCTTAGGGTCTTTAGAACAAGAAGTACAATCATATATTTCACATAAATTCAAAGCATAGCACTGCAAACGATGGATTTGATCCAGTAAAAGTTTCCCCTTTTCAGATATGCGGTGTCGCACATAATAAGCATGCTCATCTAAAGATTTGCCCTCAACTAAGCTAGTTGGGGTTTCAGCCCAAGCATATAGGGATCGAAGATGATCCAAGTAAAAAGCTTCAGGAGTGTGATAGATTTTGAGTGGTTCTTCAACCATTTGTGTAGTAGGTACAACTAATTTTTTTGGTATTTTGCATTTCCTACCCATAACTAAAGATAGAAAACAAGTTATAAAATAAAATAAAAACTACTTTGTGATAAAGCAAACAAGCAGACACGAGAATATTCACCCCACGCTATAACTCCCCAGCAACGGCGCTAGAAAAAGGTCTTGATAACCCACAAGTATAGGGTATCAATTGTAGCCTCTTTCGATAAGTAAGAGTGTCAAACCCAACGAGGAGCTAAATGTAGAACAAATATTCCCTCAAGTTCTATCGACCACCGATACAACTCTACGCACGCTTGACGTTGGCTTTACCTAGAACAAGTATGAAACTAGAAGTACTTTCTAGGAGTTGTTGGATAGGTTTGCAAGATAATAAAGAGCGCGTAAATAAAAAGTAGGGGTTGTTTAGATAAATAAGCAATAAAGTTAGTATAGCGAGTGTGGAAAAGTGGTCGTAGGAGTTGTGAAATTGTCCCTAAGCAATTGACTACGTTACTAGACCGATAGCAAGTTTTATGTGGGAGAGGCCACTGCTAGCATGTCATCCCTGACTTGGAATTCTATGCACTTATGATTGGAACTATTAGCAAGCATCCGCAACTACTAACGTTCATTAAGGTAAAACCCAACCATAGCATTAAGATATATTGGTCCCCCTTCAATCCTGTATGCATCAATTTCTATGCTAGGTTGAAGCTTCTGTCACTCTTGCCCTCCAATACATAGTCCTATCAACATACAACTAACCCTATGGTGTGATCCACGCGCGCGCTCATATGATGGGCACCAAAGGACAGCAACATAACCACAAGCAAATTAAATCAATCATAGCAATTCACCAATTACTGATAGGACAACGAAAATCTACTTAGACATCATAGGATGGCAACACATCATTGGATAATAATATGAAGCATAAAGCACCATGTTCAAGTAGAGGGTACAGCGGGTTGCGGGAGAGTGGACCGTTGTATATAGATGGGGGAAGGTGATGAAGATGTTGGTGAAGATGACGGAGGTGTTGGTGTAGATTGCGGTGACGATGATGGCCCCGACGGCGTTCCAGCGCCACCGGGAGAGAGGGGGAGAGGGCCCCCCTTTCTTCTTGTTCTTCCTTGACCTTCTCCCTAGATGGGAGAAGGGTTTACCCTCTGGTCCATGGACTCCATGGCATGGGAGGGGTGAGAGCCTCTTCGAGATTGGATCTGTCTCTCTGTCTCTCTCTTTGTTTCTGCGTTCCCTGATTCTGCCCTTTCACTGTTTCTTACATTCTCGGAAATCCGTTACTCCGATTGGGCTGAAATTTGAATACAATTTATATCCGGATATTGGCTTTCTTGCGGCGAAAGAAGGGCACTGATGACCCACAAGTATAGGGGATATATCGTAGTCCTTTCGATAAGTAAGAGTGTCGAACCCAATGAGGAGCAGAAGGAAATGATAAGCGGTTTCCAACAAGGTATTTTCTGCAAGTACTGAAATAAGTAGTAACAGATAGTTTTGTGATAGGATAATTCGTAACGAGCAACAAGTAACAAAAGTAAATAAAGTACAACAAGGTGGCCCAATCCTTGTTGTAGCAAAGGACAAGCCTGGACATACTATTATATAGAGAAAAGCGCTCCCGAGGACACATGGGAATATCGTCAAGCTAGTTTTCATCACATTAATATGATTCGTGTTCGGTACTTCGATAATTTGGTATGTGGGTGGACCGGTGCTTGGGTACTGTCCTTACTTGGACAAGCATCCCACTTATGATTAACCTCTATTGCAAGCATCCGCAACTACAACAAAAGTATTAAGGTAAACCTAACCATAGCATGAAACATATGGATCCAAATCAGCCCCTTACGAAGCAACACATAAACTAGGGTTTAAGCTTTTGTCACTCTAGCAACCCATCATCTACTTATTGCTTCCCAATGCCTTCTTCTAGGCCCAAATAACGGTGAAGTGTTATGTAGTCGACATTCACATGACACCACTAGAGGAGAGACAACATACATCTCATTAAAATATCGAATGAATACCAAATTCACATGACTACTAATAGCAAGACTTCTCCCATGTCCCCAGGAACAAACGTAACTACTGACAAAGCATAATCATGTTCATAATCAGAGGGGTATTAATATGCATATAGGATCTGAACATATGATCTTCCACAAAATAAACCAACTAGCATCAACTACAAGGAGTAATTAACACTACTAGCAACCTACTAGTACCAATCCCGGACTTGGAGACAAGAATTGGATACAAGAGATGAACTAGGGTTTTGAGAGGAGATGGTGCTGATGAAGATGTTGATGGAGATTGCCCCCTCCCGATGAGACAAGCGTTGGTGATGACGATGTCGATGATTTCCCTCTCCCGGAGGGAAGTTTCCCCGGCAGAACAGCTCTGCCGGAGCCCTAGATTGGATCCGCCAAGGTTCCGCCTCGTGGCGGCGGAGTCTCGTCTGAAAAGATGGCTTATGATTTTTTCCTCATCGAAAGACTCCATATAGCAGAAGATGGCCATCGAAGGGCCACCAGGGGGCCCACAAGGTAGGGGGCGCGCCCAAGGGGTAGGGCACGCCCCCCACCCTCGTGGGCAGGGTGTGGCCCCCCTGGTGAACTTCTTGCACTCAGTATTTTTTATATATTCTGAAAACGTCTTCTGTGAAGTTTCAGGACTTTTGGAGCTGTGCAAAATAGGTCTCTAATATTTGCTCCTTTTCCAGCCCAGAATCCCAACTGCCGGCATTCTCCCTCTTTATGTAAACCTTGTAAAATAAGAGAGAATAGGCATAAGTATTGTGACATAATGTGTAATAACAGCCCATAATGCAATAAATATCGATATAAAAGCATGATGCAAAATGGACGTATCAGGCACCAACTGCCTTACGGGGTGGTCACGAGGGTCAGGGGCGCACCCATCCCGCTGGGGCGCGCCCCCTGCCTCGTGGGCCCGTCGAGCATCGTCTCGCGTTGATTCCACTTCCCAAAATTCACATATATTCCAAAACAAATCTCCGTCAATTTTTATCCCGTTTGGACTCCGTTTTATATGGATTTTCTGCGAAACAAAAAACATGCAACAAACCGGAACTGGCACTGGGCACTGGACCAATATGTTAGTCCCCAAAAATAGTATAAAAAGTTGCCAAAAGTATATGAAACTTGTATAATATTGGCATGGAACAATCAAAAATTATAGATACGATGGAGACGTATCAGAGATTTAGACCCGGCGTGCTCACCACAATCCCCTTCATGAATCTCTCGTAGAATCTCACAGCCTTCTTTAGGAGACACACAACGTTGAAACGCCCCTGTGACACTGCGATGATGCAATTCTCCATTGACAATAGTCATTGACTTAGACCGTCGAGTTATCTGGCTGGCCAAAGTTTCATCCTCAGGTAACTCGCCCTGGGTCATATAAGCCAAATAGGGAACTGTCCAATCAGGAATAGCATGAAGAACTGTCACCAGTTGTGCCTCTGGGTCAGGAATCGCAAGATCCTCCTATGTAGGCAATTTGACAGAAGGGTTATGCAGAATATCCAGGAAAGTGTTAGGTGGCACCGGCTTACGCCGAGACCCTAACCGGCTTAAAGCATTAGCCGCCTCATTTTTCCTGCGATCAACATGTTCAACTTGATAACCCTTGAAGTGACCTGCAATAGCATCCACCTCTCGATGATAAGCCACCATGAGTGGATCTTTAGAATCCCAAGTGCCAGAAACTTGCTGAGCTACCAGATCTGAGTCGCCGAAGCATCTCACCCGGCTTAAGTTCATTTCCTTAGCCACTCGAAGACCATGGAGCAAGGCCTCATACTCAGCTACATTGTTAGTACAAGGGAACATCAACCAGAGAACATAGGAAAATTTATCACCTCGTGGGGAAGTCAAGACAACTCCAGCCCCCGAGCCCTCCAATTGCCTGGACCCATCAAAGTGGATAGTCCAATATGTGTTATTTGGCTTCTCCTCAGGCATCTGCAACTCTATCCAATCATTGATAAAATCCACAGGTGCTTGAGACTTGATGGCTGTATGAGGCACATACTTTAAACCATGAGGTCCAAGCTCAATGGCCCACTTGGCTATCCGACCTATGCCTTCTCTGCTTTGAATGATATCCCCAAATGGGGCAGAACTGACCACAGTGATAGGATGACCGAGGAAATACTTCTTCAGCTTCCGGCTATCCATAAAAACCCCGTATACAAGCTTATGCCAATGTGGATACCTCTGTTTGGACTCAATAAGGACCTAAATGATGTAATAAACCGGCTATTGAACCGGATATTCTTTGCCTGCTTCCTTCCTTTCCACCACAATGGCTACACTAATAGCTCGGCTATTGGCAGCCACATATAACAGCAAAGGCTCCTTGTCAATGGGAGCAACAAGAACGGGCGGCTCAGCCAACTGTTTCTTCAAATCCTCAAATGCTTGATTAGCAGCATCACTCCAAACAAAGCGATCTGTCTTCTTCATCATCTGATAAAGAGGTATAACTTTCTCACCCAACCGGCTTACGAACCGGCTTAAGGCCACAAGACGACCTGCCAAACGCTGGACATCGTTAATACATGCCGGTTTAGCCAGAGAGGTGATAGCCTTTATCTTCTCCGGGTTAGCTTCAATACCTCGTTCAGAAACCAGAAAACCTAAAAGCTTACCAGCTGGCACAGCAAAGACACACTTGGCCGGGTTAAGCATCATCTTGTCGACCCGGAGATTGTCAAAGGTTTCTTTC
Source organism: Triticum urartu (assembly GCF_056163025.1). Lineage (NCBI taxonomy): Eukaryota > Viridiplantae > Streptophyta > Magnoliopsida > Poales > Poaceae > Triticum > Triticum urartu. Next base: position 313,204,702 of record NC_141877.1, read on the forward strand.
AAATCATCAATCAGGGTCTCCTTCTTCTTGGACTTCACCACAATGTCATCCACATAAGCATGAACATTATGCCCGATTTGATTGTGAAGACAATTTTGCACACACCGTTGGTAAGTCGCCTGGGCACTCTTGAGCCCAAAAGGCATGGACATACAGCAAAAGGCTCCAAACGGAGTAATGAAAGCTCTCTTCTCCTAGTCCTTGACTTCCATCTTGATCTGATGATAACCAGAATTGTATCATCCCAAATTTTCAATTTGGAAAGTTATACATAGGTCATCATATGCACAACATATTTATTTTGCATTTTGGTTTTTGATCCTAGGAATTCTAAGCAACTCAAGGATCCATGGAGAGAGTTGGGGATTTCGTATCATTTTCGTATTTGAATTTTCTCAAATATTGAAAAGAGGATCATTTTGGTTTTAATTATTTTTCTCTCCGAAAATATTTCCAATATAAAAGTAAAGAGCGGAGATAAAATGACTTCTCTAAATAAAAGAAATATTGGAGGAAAACATTAAAATCAAATAGTTATTTTATTTGGATTTTTATTGCTATTTTATTTGAATTAGAAAAATATGCATTTTTAAAAAATGCATTTTAGGCCAAGAAAATGTTCACTGTGTTCTAAATATCTTATTTAGACGGTGAAAATTGTTTTTGGCATTTTTAGAATTTTTTTATTTTTATTTAGGATTTTTTGTTCGGTGGAATTTTATTTTTTAAAAAAAGTCCTGGACCGAACTGGGCCAAAGGCCCAACCGGCCCAGCCGCTGCCGCCGCCTTCCCCGCATGCCGCCGCGCCTCACCAGGACTCTGGGGGAGTCCGAGCCCTGCCCGACGCCGGCCGACCCCCTCTCCAAGTCAGACCTCGCCGCCACCTCTTCCCCCCCTTTAAATAGCCACCCAGGGCCCCCCTTGGACCCCGAGCCGCACAGCCGCATAACCGCACACCGCCGCCGCACTTCGCCGATGTCGCCGCTACCTGGCCGCGCTACTGCCCCGCCGCCGCCTCGCCTCGCCGGAGCTGCTGGACCTCGCCGATCTCGCCGCCGGGTTTTTTCCGGTTTAGGTATAAAACTGCCCGGTTTTTATTAAACCGTAGTTTCGGTTTTTTATTAGATCGGTTCGGTTTTTCCCGGTTCAGGTTACTTTGCGAACGTTCGTTTGTTAGTTTGTTTTAACGAACGAATTCGCCCGTTCATCTCTGTTAGCGGACATTCATCCGATAGATTTTTATTTTTCTGTTTATTTTCGGCCAGGGACCAATCCGCGATTATTTTTATCGCAGATTAGCCCCTAATCTTCAAACCCTCGCAACTTTTTAACCGTTCGTCCAAATCTAGTGAACCAACGCCAAAATCTTCGTCTCGAGCCCCTCTTTCCGGTTAAACAACTTGAACAAGATTTTGACAATTTAAAATTTGGTTTCAAGCAGATTTGAATTCGAAGTTCTTTTGATCATAGTTTCAGTTCCGTAGCTCCGATTCGATTGATTCTTTTTGCGAATCGAAGCTCTTCAGTTGGACTTTCAGATTGGATCTTCTTATTTGAGTTTTACCCTTACATCTATGATTGAGTGCTTATGTATGCTATTGTTTGTTTGCGATAGAATTCCCGGAGTGCGAAGCGTGCTACTATGAGTCTCTAGGGTTTGTAGATCGTCAGCAAGGCAAGTAACACATTGATCATAATCTTTTCATACCTGGTTTTTATGCATTAGTTACAATCCCCAAACACTGCGTGGTTAGGTTGTGATTAACTTGTGGGTATTGGGAAGTAGATGATGAGGTAGAACCTATTGCCTTTTTATTATCAAACCCTGGGAGTTACTCATACGTTATGCTTATATTGCCATGCTATGCTCGTAGACGTGGATTGGGTTTGAGTGTATCCATGACATATGTGAGATTGTTAATTAATGGTTAACTTAAGGTGGCTACTTAAACACACATCTGGGTGGATTGGTTGCGGGCACCTGGAGAATCCAGTGTTGTCCTAGGATATCCTGGAGTACCCATGTGATCATCCTATGGTCCTCCACCAGCCATATATGCATGTAGTGATAGTATTTATCCTGTTCATTGCTCTATTGTGTTATATTGCCAGCATATTCCATGTGCTGACCCATTTCGGGCTGCAACATATCATGTTGCAGACTTTTCAGACAAAGAGTAAGGTGCGCTAGGTCGCTGTCGTGCACTCAACTATGTCGTTGGAGTTGATGGACTCACTTTATCTTCTGAGCCTTCCGCTGTTATCTTATTTAGATGGCCTTAACCCATATTATTGTAATAAGTTCTCTTTTGAGACATTCGATGTAATAAGTGTGTGATTGCTACTCTATTATAAATCCTTCGAAGTACTGTGTGTGTCAGCATTACCGATCCCGGGATGACACTTATGCACAGAGATTTGACCGTTTGAGGTCGGATCGCTACAAGAATAAGCATCCAAAAAGCTTAGACGCTCACAACCCGTCGTAGCATCAATAATTTGATCAATACGGGGGAGATCAAAGGGATCATCCGGACAAGCTTTGTTTAAGTCCGTGTAGTCCACACACATACGCCATGTGTCGTTCTTCTTAAGCACCAACACCGGGTTAGCCAACCACTCAGGATGAAAAACTTCAACAATAAACCCAGCCGCCAAGAGCCGGGCCACTTCTTCACCAATGGCCTTACGCCTCTCTTCGTTAAAATGACGAAGGAATTGCTTGACCGGCTTAAACTTCGGATCAAATATTAAGAGTGTACTCGGCGAGTTCCATCGGTACATCTGGCATGTCAGAAGGTTTCCATGCAAAGATGTCCCGGTTCTCACGGATGAACACGATGAGCGCGCCTTCCTATTTCGGATCCAGATTAGCACTGATGCTGAACTACTTGGGTGAATTGCCAGGAACAAAATCAACTAGCTCAGTATCGTCTGCCGACTTAAACTTCAAGACCGGATCATGCTCTGTAGTTGGCTTTTTCAAAGACGTCATATCTACCGGGTCAACATTGTCCTTGTAGAACTTCAACTCCTCTGTCGCACAAACAGACTCAGCATAAGCAGCATCGCCTTCTTCACGCTCCAAGGCTATCTTGCGACTCCCATGTACTGTTATAGTGCCCTTGTGACCCAGCATTTTGAGCTACAGATATACATAACAAGGTCGTGCCATGAACTTGGCATAAGCCGGTCGCCCGAACAGAGCATGATAAGGGCTCTTGATTTGAACCACTTCAAAGGTCAACGTATCAGATCTGGAATCATACTCATCTCCAAAAGCAACTTCCAAAGATATCTTACCAACTAGATATGCCGACTTACCAGGTACCACACCGTGACAAACAATGTTTGACGGTTTAAGGTTTTTATCGGTCAACCCCATACGACGGAAAGTTTCATAGTAAAGGATATTAATGTTGCTGCCTCCATCCATGAGCACCTTAGTAAATTTGTATCCTCCAACCTGAGGCGCCACCACCAGCGCCAAATTACCCAGATTATCAACCCGGGGCGGGTGATCCTCACGACTCCAGACATTGGGCTGCTCAGACGGGAACCACCGGCTCAGTGGCGTTTACTGCCCTTTTATGAAGCTTCTGATCCCTCTTACATAAACTTGTGGTGAAGACATGGTACTGCCCACTATTCAATTGCTTCAGATTACTTTGATAACCAGATTGCTGCTGCTGATTTCCCTGACCAGACTGTTGATGATAACCACCCTGATTGCCTTGATTGCTTGGGTGACCCTAGAAACCGGAATTAGAACCGCCGCCGCCGTAACCCGGATAGTGAGAGCCGGAACCTGAGCCGCTGCCCGACCCATGATTGTCCTGGAACAAATTGGAATTTTTGAACTCCTTCATAATTTGGCAGTCTTTCCAAAGGTGACCGGATGGCCTTTCCCGCATACCATGCTTTGGGAAAGGCTCATTCATCATCTGCTCAAGATTGATAGATGTCCCTCCTGCCCGAGGAGGTGGCTTTCCCTTACGACGCTGACCATTATTCTGCGTGTTGGTATTGGCCACAAAATCTAAATTACCATCGGCCTTGCTCTTACCATTGCCCCCTCTGATTCGTCGGGTTATGATGCTGGCCCTTGGTGTTGCTACTCCTCTTTCCCTTTCCCATCTTTTTGTCATCAGACTCGGGGTCCTTGGTACTATCAGAGTCGGCATATTTAATCAGAGCTGCCATCAGCTCCCCCATGTCATTGTAGTGGCGCTTGAGTCGCCCTAGGTTCTGTTTAAGAGGCAAAAGGGCATTTTTCTCCAACATTAGGATCGCTGAGCCGGCATTAATGTTATCCAATGAGTGCAGGATGGCTTTGACCCGGCGCACCCAATGGGTCGTTGACTCGCCCTCTTCTTGGGCACAGGCATCCAAATCCACAATTGACATGGGCTGCTTGCACGTATCTTTAAAATTCTGGATGAACCGGGCCTTTAACTCGGCCCACAACCCAATGGAATTGGCAGGCAGTCCCTTTAGCCAAGTATGGGTCGTCCCCATCCAGCATTATGGTGAAGTACTTGGCACGCTCAGCATCGCTGACCTCCAACAGCTCCATGGCCATCTCGTAACTCTCAATCCATGCCTCAGGGGGTAAGTCGATTGTATAGTTAGGCACCTTACGAGGTCCTTTGAAATCCTTGGGCAAACGCTCATTCCGTAGAGCCGTTACTAAACATGGTATGCCCGTGGTTCTAGACGTCACGCCTGCCTCCACCAAAGTTGTTGGATGAGCCGTTTGCTGAACCGCTTGCTGAGCCGCCAGCTGAGCCTCTCGACATGCTCTGCCCTGGTCCACCAAATTCTGAGCACCATCACGCGCCGGGTCATGCCCACGAGGCTGGTTACGGTGCCTATCACTGCTTGAAACGGTCGGCGAGTCAATGTGCCTGCTATAACTCTGGCTTGGGCGAGGGGTTGAGTGAATCCTTTCACGACTGTAATAAGAAGCCTCCTGCTGCACCAATGCTGTCTGAAGAAGCTCTCTAGCCCTCCGCATTTCAACCGTAGATGGAGACTCGCCTTCAACTAGGAGAGCTGCCAATCGTGTCGCCGCATCGATCATATTATCCAAAAGGTTAGAATAATGACCCGGCGGCGTCGGTACGTACTGTGGCGGGGTATTATTCAGACGAGGCGGGTCTATCGTGCGTGGCTGAGCCGGTGCTCCAGTCCTAGGCATGGCTCTTGATACGTCTCCAACGTATCTATAATTTTTTATTGTTCCATGCTATTATATTATCTGTTTTGGATGTTTAATGGGCTTTACTATGCACTTTTATATTATTTTTGGGACTAACCTATTAACCGAAGGCCCAATGCAAATTGCTATTTTTTTTGCCTATTTCAGTGTTTCGCAGAAAGGAATATCAAACAGAATCCAAACGGAATCAAACCTTCGCGAGGATCGTTTTTGGAACAAACACAATCCAGGAGACTTGGAGTGGACATCAAGGAAGCAGCGAGGAAGCCATGAGGCAGGAGGGTGCGCCCGAGGGGGTGGGCGCGCCCCCACCCTCGTGGGCCCCTCGCAGCAACACCGACCTCTTCGTTCGCCTATATATACTCTTATACCCTAAAACCTTTGGGGAGAGCCACGAAACACCTTTTCCACCACCGCAACCTTCTGTACCTGTGAGATCCCATCTTGGGGCCTTTTTTGGCGCTCCGCCAGAGGGGGATTCAATCACGGAGGGCTTCTACGTCAACACCATAGCCTCTCCGATGATGTGTGAGTAGTTTACCACAGAACTTCATGTCCATAGTTATTAGCTAGATGGCTTCTTCTCTCTCTTTGGATCTCTATACAAAATTCTCCTCAATCTTCTTGGAGATCTATTCGATGTAACTCTTTTTGCAGTGTGTTTGCCGAGATACGATGAATTGTGGGTTTATGAACTTGATTATCTATGAATATTATTTGATTCTTCTCTAAATTCTTATATGCGTGATTGGATATCTTTGCAAGTCTCTTCGAATTATCGGTTTGGTTTGGCCTACGAGATTGATCTTTCTTGCAATGGGAGAAGTGCTTAGCTTTGGGTTCAATCTTGCGGTGCTTGATCCCAGTGACAGAAAGGGAAACGACACGTGGTATTGTTGCCATCGAGGATAAAAAGATGGGGTTTATTTCATATTGCTTGAGTTTATCCCTCTACATCATGTCATCTTGCCTAACGTGTTACTCCGTTCTTATGAACTTAATACTCTAGATGCATGCTAGATAGCGGTTGATGTGTGGAGTAATAGTAGTAGATGGAGAATCGTTTCGGTCTACTTGTCACGGACGTGATGCCTATATTCATGATCATTGCCTTAGATATCATCATAACTATGCACTTTTCTATCAATTTTCTCGGTAGTAATTTGGTCACCCACTGTAATACATGCTATCTTGAGAGAAGCCACTAGTGAAACCTATGGCCCCCGGGTCTACTTTACATCATATAACTTTCCAATCTACAATTCTAGTTTACTATTTATTTTCCAATCTATACCATAAAAATACCAAAAATATTTATCTTATTATCTTTATCAGATCTCACTTTTGCAAGTGGCCGTGAAGGGATTGACAACCCCTTTATCGCGTTGGTTGCAAGGTTCTTGATTGTTTGTGCAGGTACTAGGCGACTTGCATGTAGTCTCCTACTGGATTGATACCTTGGTTCTCAAAAACTGAGTTAATACTTACGCTACTTTCATGCATCACCCTTTACTCTTCAAGGGAAAACCAACGCATGCTCAAGAGGTAGCAAGAAGGATTTCTGGTGCCGTTGCTGGGAAGATCTACGCCAAGTCAAGACACACCCAGTACCCATCACAAACTCTTATCCCTCACATTACATTATTTTCCATTTGCCTCTCGTTTTCCTCTCCCCCACTTCACCTTTGCCGTTTTATTCGCCCTTTTTCATTCGCCTCTTTTTGCTTGCTTCTTGTGTGTTCGCTCTATGTGTGATTTGTTGCAATCATGTCTGAAACTGGGGAGGTTATCATTGAAAAGGATAATAGTAACAATGGGGGAAACGTTGATGCTTTTGATGAAGAACCTACTACTTTACACACTAAAAAGTTTTGGATTGGTAGTGGTAATATTGTTGGAAAAGGAGTTATTGAAGATTTCTTTACTTGTGCTGGTGCCCTGCCCACTATGGAAGGGTCTATTCTCCATAGAACTAGTAGTCTTGCGGATGCTATATCTTTGCTCGTAGTTGAACTTGAAAGACAATTTATGCATATGCATCCTTGCATACAAAGGATTTTTCTAGATTTTTCCAACATTGAGCATTCTTCTGTTAAATGTGCAACAACTATCTTTTTGGCACATGAGTTCAGATTTATTATGAAAGAGGCCAAGGAATTTTTTGCTCATTATAGGGTGGATGCTGGCCGTCCACCCATGGAGGCTATCCTTTTTAATCAGGAAGATACAATGCGTTTACAATCTTTAGATCATATTTCTTATAGGGAAAATCTTAGAAAGAAGGTCCCTACCGATGTTCTAGTTAATAGAATTTTTGACCTTAATGATAATGTTGCTATTTAGAACAATGGGCTAGGTTTCTCTCTTGAACATAGGCTCATGACATTTTGCCAAAAGAATGCTTATAATGATGAATTGGTTGTGCAATATGAGGGGCCAAAGGAGGAACCAATACCTCCCGAGCTTGATCTTGGGGACTTTTGTCCCATTAAATTTAGCCCTTTCGATTACTTTTGCCTGCCGCAAAGAAAGCTTGCTGCTGAATGTAGGGAGTATGAGATGAGTTTTCGCGATTTGCCTTATCATTACAGTAATGCCTAGATCTATTCTTGTTTTTATGCCTAGCTAGGGGTGTTAAATGATAGTGCTTGTTGGGAGGCTGATACGTCTCCAACGTATCTATAATTTTTGATTGCTCCATGCTATTATATTATCTATTTTGGATGTCAATGGGCTTTATTTTACACTTTTATATCATTTTTGGGACTAACCTACTAATCGGAGGCCCAGCCCAAATTGCTGTTTTTTGCCTATTTTAGGGTTTCGAAGAAAAGGAATATCAAACGGAGTCCAAACGGAATGAAACCTTCGGGAACGTGATTTTCTCAACAAACGTAATCTAGGAGACTTGGAGTGGGCGTTAAGAAACAACGGAGGAGGCCACGAGGCAGGGGGCGCGCCCTCCACCCTCGTGGGCCCCTCGTTGCTCGACTAACGTACTTCTTCCTCCTATATAACTCCACGTACCCCCAAACATCCAGGAGCACCATGAAAACCTAATTCCACCGCTGCAACCTTCTGTACCCGAGAGATCCCATCTTGGGGCCTTTTCCGGAGCTCCACCAGAGGGGGCATTGATCATAGAGGGCCTCTACATCAACTCCATGGCCTCTCCGGTGATGTGTGAGTAGTTTACTTCAGACCTTCGGGGTCCATAGTTATTAGCTAGATGTCTTCTTCTCTCTCTTTGGATCTAAATACAAAGTTCTCCTCGATCTTCTTGGAGATCTATTCGATGTAATCTTCTTTTGCGGTGTGTTTGTCGAGATCCGATGAATTGTGGGTTTATGATGCAGTTTATCTATGAACAATATTTGATTCTCCTCTGAATTCTTTTATGTATGATTGGTTTATATTTGCAAGTCTCTTCGAATTATCAGTTTGGTTTGGCCTACGAGATTGATCTTTCTTGCAATGGGAGAAGTGCTTAGCTCTGGGTTCAATCTTGCGGTGTTCGATCCCAGTGACAGAAAGGGAACCGACACGTATTGTATTGTTGCCATCGAGGATAAAAGGATGGGGTTTATATCATATTGCATGAGTTTATCCCTCTACATCATGTCATCTTCCTTAAAGCATTACTCTGTTCTTATGAACTTAATACTCTAGATGCATGATGGATAGCGGTCGATGTCTGGAGTAATAGTAGTAGATGCAGAATCGTTTCGGTCTACTTGTTGCGGATGTGATGCCTATATACATGATCATACCTAGATATTCTCATAATTATTCGCTTTTCTATCAATTGCTCGACAGTAATTTGTTCACCCACCGTAATACTTATGCTCTTGAGAGAAGCCACTAGTGAAACCTATGGCCCCCGGGTCTATCTTCTATCATATTAATCTTCCAACACTTAGTTATTTCCTTTGCCATTTATTTTACTTTGCATCTTTATTTCTCTTTATCGTAAAAATACCAAAAATATTATCTTATCATATCTATCAGATGTCACTCTCGTAAGTGACCTTGAAGGGATTGACAATCCCTTTATCGCGTTGGTTGTGAGGTTCTTATTTGTTTGTGTAGGTGCGTGGGACTCGAGCGTGATCTCCTACTGGATTGATACCTTGGTTCTCAAAAACTGAGGGAAATACTTACGCTACTTTACTGCATCACCCTTTCCTCTTCAAGGGAAAACCAACGTAGTGCTCAAGAGGTAGCAAGAAGGATTTCTAGCGCCGTTGCCGGGGAGATTCGCGCCAAGTCAAGTCAAGCACAAGTCAAGACATACCAAGTACCCATCACAAACTCTTATCCCTCGCATTACATTATTTGCCATTTGCCTCTCATTTTCCTCTCCCCCACTTCACCCTTGCCGTTTTATTCGCCCTCTTTTTCTCTCTCCCTCTCTTTCTGTTCCCCTTCTCTTTTTCTATTTGCCTTTTTGCCCATTTCTTGTTTGCTCGTGTGTTGGATTGCTTGCTTGTCACGATGGCTCAAGATAATACTAAATTGTGTGACTTTGCCAATACCAACAATAATGATTTTATTAGCACTCCGATTGCTCCTCTTACCGATGTTGTATCTTGTGAAATTAATACTGCTTTGCTGAATCTTGTCATGAAAGATCCGTTTTCTGGCCTTCGTAGTGAAGATGCCGCTACCCATCTAAACAACTTTGTTGATTTGTGTGATATGCAAAAGCAGAAAGATGTGAACAATGATATTGTTAAATTGAAGCTATTTCCTTTTTCCCTTAGTGATCGTGCTAAAGCTTGGTTTTCGTCTTTGCCTAAAAATAGTATCGATTCATGGAATAAGTGCAAAGATGCTTTTATCTCTAAGTATTTTCCTCCCGCTAAGAACATCTCTCTTAGAAACGATATTATGAATTTTAAGAAACTTGATCATGAACATGTTGCACAATCTTGGGAGAGGATGAAATCAATGATACGTAATTGCCCATCACATGGTTTGAATTTATGGATGATTATACAGAATTTTTATGCCGGATTGAATTTTGCTTCTAGAAATCTTTTAGATTCGGCCGCGGGAGGCACTTTTATGGAAATCACTTTAGGAGAAGCTACCAAATTCCTAGATAATATTATGGTTAATTATTCTCAATGGCACACTGAAAGATCTAATAGTAAAAAAGTTCATGCAATTGAAGAGATGAATGTTTTGAGTGGAAAGATGGATGAACTTATGAAATTGTTTGCTAATAAGAGTGCTCCTACTGATCCTAATGATATGCCTTTGTCTACTTTGATTGAGAATAATAATGAATCTATGGATGTGAATTTTGTTGGTAGGAACAATTTTGGTAATAACGTTGTATAGAGGTAATTTTAATCCTAGGCCGTTTCCTAGCAATTCCTCTAATAATTATGGTAATTCCTACAACAATTCTTATGGAAATTATAATAAGATGCCCTCTTATTTTGAATCTAGTATTAAATAATTTATTACTTCACAAAAGAGTTTCAATGCTTTGATTGAAGAAAAATTGCTTAAGATTGATGAGTTGGCTAGGAACGTTGATAGAATTTCTCTTGATGTTGATTCTTTGAAACTTAGATCTATTCCACCTAAGCATGATATCAATGAGTCTCTCAAATCCATGAGAATTTCCATTGATGAGTGCTAAGAAAGAACCGCTAGGATGCGTGCTAAGAAAGATTGCTTTGTGAAAGCGTGTTCTTCTAGTTTTCATGATAATAAGGATGAAGATCTAAAAGTGATTGATGTGTCCCCTATTAAATCTTTGTTTTGAAATATGAATCTTGATAATTATGGGCTTGAAGATGAGCCACCTTTACCTAGAAGGCGTTCCAAAAATTTGGAGTTTTTAGATCTAGATGAAAAAATTGTTAAAAGTGGGATTGAAGAGATTAAAACGTTAGATATCAATGAACCCACTATCTTGGATTTCAAGGAATTTAATTATGATAATTTATCTTTGATAGATTGTATTTCCTTGTTGCAATCCATGCTAAATTCTCCTCATGCTTATAGTCAAAATAAAGCTTTTACTAAACATATCATTGATGCTTTGATGCAATCTTATGAAGAAAAAGTTGAGTTGGAAGTTTCTATCCCTAGAAAACTTTATGATGAGTGGGAACCTACAATAAAAATTAAAATTAAAGATCATGAGTGTTATGCTTTTGTGTGATTTGGGTGCTAGTGTTTCCACGATTCCAAAAACTTTGTGTGATTTGTTAGGTTTCTGTGATTTTGATGATTGTTCTTTAAACTTGCACCTTGCGGATTCCACTATTAAGACACCTATGGAAAGAATTAATAATGTTCTTATTGTTGCAAATAGGAACTATGTGCCCATAGATTTCATTGTTCTTGACATAGATTGCAATCCTTCATGTCCTATTATTCTTGGTAGACCTTTCCTTAGAACGATTAGTGCAATTATTGATATGAAGGAAGGGAATATTAAATTCCAATTTCCATTAAGGAAAGGCATGGAACACTTACCTAGAAAGAAATTTAAATTACCATATGAATCTATTATGAGAGCCACTTATGGATTGCCTACTAAAGATGGCAATACCTAGATCTATCCTTGCTTTTATGCCTAGCTAGGGGCGTTAAACGATAGCGCTTGTTGGGAGGCAACCCAATTTTATTTTTATTCCTTGATTTTTGTTCCTGTTTAGTTATAAATAATTTATCTATCCTCTGTTTTGGTTGTGTTTTTTGTGTTTAATTACTGTTTGTGCCAAGTAGAACCGTTGGGAAAACTTGGGGCAAGTCTTTTTGCTCTTGCTGTAAAAAACAGAAACTTTAGCGCTCACGAGAATTGCTACCATTTTTATTTGGAAAGTGATATTTAGTTAATTATTTTTTCATATTATTAATAGATAAATTTCTCACGTCCAGAAATTTATTTTAGAATTTTTGGGGTTACATAAGTTTGCGTTAGCTACAGATTACTACATACTGTTCTGTTTTTGACAGATTCTGTTTTTCGTGTGTTGTTTGCTTATTTTGATGAATCTATGGCTAGTAAAAGAGTTTATAAACCATAGAGAAGTTGGAATACAGTATGTTTAACACCAATATAAATCAATAACTAGTTAACTACAGTACCTTGAAGTGGTGTTTTGTTTTCTTTCGCTAACGGAGCTCACGAGATTTTCTATTTTGAGTTTTGTGTTGTGAAGTTTTCAAGTTTTGGGTAAAGATTTGATGGATTATGGAACAAGGAGTGGCAAGAGCCTAAGCTTGGGAATGCCCATGGCACCCCAAGGTAAAATTCAAGGACACCGAAAAGCCTAAGCTTGGGGATCCCCCGTAAGGCATCCCCTCTTTCGTCTTCGTCTATCTGTAACTTTACTTGGAGCTATATTTTTATTCACCACATGATATGTGTTTTGCTTGGAGCGTCTTGTATGATTTGAGTCTTTTCCTTTTAGTTTACCACAATCATCCTTGCTGTACACACCTTTTGAGAGAGACTCACATGATTGGGAATTTATTAGAATACTCTATGTGCTTCACTTATATCTTTTGAGCTATATAGTTTTTGCTCTAGTGCTTCACTTATATCTTTTAGAGCACGGCGGTGGTTTTGTTTTATAGAAACTATTGTTCTCTCATGCTTCACTTATATTATTTTGAGAGTCCTTTAGAACAACATGGCAATAATATAAACTTTCATACAAGTGCATTGAATACTATGAGAAGTTTGTGAAGGAAATATGCCCTAGAGGCAATAATAAAGTTATTATTTATTTCCTTATGTCATGATAAATATTTATTATTCATGCTAAAATTGTATTAACCGGAAACATAATACATGTGTGAATACATAGACAAACATAGTGTCACTAGTATGCCTCTACTTGACTATCTCATTAATCAAAGATGGTTAAGTTTCCTAACTATAGACATGAGTTGTTATTTGATCAATGAGATCACATCATTAGGAGAATGATGTGATTGACTTGACCCATTCCGTTAGCTTAGCACTTGATCGTTTCTTTACTGCTATTGCTTTCTTCATGACTTATACATGTTCTTATGACTATGAGATTATGCAACTCTCGAATACCGGAGGAACACTTTGTGTGCTACCAAAAGTCACAACATAAATGGGTGATTATAAAGGTGCTCTACAGGTGTCTCCAATGGTACTTGTTGAGTTGGCATAGATCAAGATTAGGATTTGTCACTCCGATTGTCGCAGAGGTATCTCTGGGCCCTCTTGGTAATACACATCACTATAAGCCTTGCAAGCATGATAACTAATGAGTTAGTTACGGGATGATGTATTACGGAACGAGTAAAGAGACTCGCCGGTAACGAGATTGAACTAGGTATTGGGATACCGACGATCAAATCTCGGGCAAGTAACATACCGGTGACAAAGAGAACAATGTATAGTGTTGTGCGGTTTGACCAATAAAGATCTTCATAGAATATGTAGGAACCAATATGAGCATCCAGGTTCCGCTATTGGTTATTGACCAAAGACGTGTCTCGGTCATGTCTACATAGTTCTTGAACCCGTAGGGTCCGCACGCTTAAAGTTCTGTGACGATCGGTTTTATGAGTTTATATGTTTTGATGTACCGAAGGTAGTTCAAAGTCCCGGATGTGATCACGGACATCACAAGGAGTCTCAAAATGGTCGAGACATAAAGATTTATATTGGAAGCCTATATTTGGATATCGGAAGTGTTTCGGGTGAAATCGGGATTTTACCAGACCGCCCGGAGTTACCGGAACCCCCCGGGGGTTTAATGGGCCAAGATGGGCCTTCATGGAGAAGAGGAGGGGCGGCCAGGGCAGGCCGCACGCCCCCTCTCCCTCTAGTCAGAATTGGACAAGGAGGGGGGCGGCTGTAGGATCGAAAATATGTCTAGAGGGGGGGTGATTAGACTACTTGACCAAATAAAAACTTAACCTTTTCCCAATTTTAGTTCTTGACAGATTTTAGCTAATTTAGGACAAGTCAAGCAATCATCACATGATTCAAGCAAGCATGCAAAGAGTATATAGGCAGCGGAAAGTAAAGCATGCAACTTGCAAGAATGTAAAGGGAAGGGTTCGGAGAATTCAAACGCAATTGGAGACACGGATGTTTTTCCCGTGGTTCGGATAGGTGGTGCTATCCTACATCCACGTTGATGGAGACTTCAACCCACGAAGGGTAACGGTTGCGCGAGTCCACACAGGACTCCACCCAAGGGTAACGGTTGCGCGAGTCCACACAGGGCTCCACCCACGAAGGGTCCACGAAGAAGCAACCACCCACAAAGGGTCCACGAAGAAGCAACCTTGTCTATCCCACCATGGCCATCGCCCACACAGGACTTGCCTCACTAGCGGTAGATCTTCACGAAGTAGGCGATCTCCTTGCCCTTACAAACTCCTTGGTTCAACTCCACAATCTTGTCGGAGGCTCCCAAGTGACACCTAGCCAATCTAGGAGACACCACTCTCCAAGAAGTAACAAATGGTGTGTAGGTAATGAACTCCTTGCTCTTGTGATTCAAATGATAGTCTCCCCAACACTCAACTCTCTCTCATAGGATTTGGATTTGGTGGAAAGAAGATTTGAGTGGAAAGCAACTTGGGAAGGCTAGAGATCAAGATTCATATGGTAGGAATGGAATGTCTTGGTCTCAACACATGAGTAGGTGGTTCTCTCTCAGGACATATGAGTTGGAATGGTGTGTGTGTTCTGATAGCTCTCTCTACGAATGAAGAGGAGGTGGAGGGGTATATATAGCCTCCACACAAAATCCAACCGTTACACAGTTTTCCAATCTCGGTGGGACCGAATCAATAAACTCGGTCGGACCGAAAAGGTAAACCTAGTGACCGTTAGAGATTTTCGGTGGGACTGACATGCAACTCGGTAGGACCGATATGGTTAGGGTTTGGGCATAACGTAATCTCGGTGAGACCGATTACACAAACTCGGTGAGACAGAATTTGGTAATTAGCTAACCAGAGAGTTGGTCAGGCAAACTCGGTGGGACCGATTTGCTCTTTCGGTGAGACTGAGTGGAACTCGGTGAGAACGAAAAGTTACAAAGGGGAAACACTGAGTTTACATTGCAATCTCGGTGGGACCGATTCGCTCTTTCAGTGGGACCGAAAAGTTATGAAAGGGAAACAGAGAGTTTGCAACCCCATCTCGGTGAGACCGAGATCCTTATCAGTAGAACCGAATTGCTAGGGTTTGGCAGTGGCTTATGACAAATGGAACTTGGTGGCGCCGGATAGGAGGAATCGGTAGGACCGAGTTTGGCTTAGGGTTTAGGTCATATGTGGAAGTGGGAAAGTAGCTGAGGGTTTTGGAGCATATCACTAAGCACATGAAGCAAGAGGCTCATTAAGCAACACCTCATCCCTCCTTGATAGTATTGGCTTTTCCTATGGACTCAATGTGATCTTGGATCACTAAAATATAAAATGAAGAGTCTTGAGCTTTTGAGCTTGAGCCAATCCTTTGTCCTTAGCATTTTGAGGGTTCCACTTTCACATCCATGCCATGCCAATCATTGAGCTTTCCTGAAATAATCATCTTGGAATAGCATTAGCTCAATGAGCTATATGTTGTTATGAATTACCAAAACCACCTAGGGATAGTTGCACTTTCAATCTCCCCCTTTTTGTTAATTGATGACAACATATAGATCAAAGCTTCGAAAAATGATAATAAGCATGAAATATATCGTCGCTTTGAGAAGTATGTGATAAGTAACAGCTCCCCCTAAATTTGTGCATATTTAAAATTTGCTTTGGACTGCAAATGCACAAGGAGTTAGAGTCATGGGTTACTCTTCCATGTCACATACATCTTGGTGGAGCGCTTAAAATGATAAGAATGAAATACATGCACTCATCACCAAGAATAATGAATGATCACATAAGATAGATAGGATAATAGCATTAAGCAAACATTAAGTGTAGCTTATGATCAAACACATGATCATCAATGTCTCACAAATAATGACGTAGTATCTCAAGCACTCAAAAGCAAACAAGTTTGAAAAGCCACTAAATAAAGCAAGAGAGAAAAGCAACACTCTCTCTCTCTCGAAGCCTATGATCTATACATCTTATCCCCCTTTGGCAAAAAGTTACCAAAAAGTTCCTAGAAAATGCATAGCACTAGATCGACGCTCAGGCTTGATCTTCTGGTGGTGGTGGAGTCCGGATCACTCCAAGGACGAAGGCTTCGGTAGATGCTGAAGTAGACGCTGGAGTTGGAGCTGAAGTAGATGCTGGAGCTGGTGGAACTGAGGCTGTGGCTGGTGTTGAGGTGGTGGCTCTTGTGTCAGCAACTGGCTCTTGGGGAGTGGGCTTCTCAGTTGAGGCTCTTGCCTTTGACATGGGCTGCCTGCCTGCTGGCCTTTTGATTTTCAGCCCTGGCTTTGTGCCTTGAGCTGGCTCAACTCTCTTGGAAGTGACCTCTTCCTCTGCCACATAGTCTTCATCTTCGGAATCAGAAGTCCTCTTCTTCCTTTGTCTCGTGGCAGCCTTTGGCAAGTTGCTAGGGGTGCTCCTGCTGCCTTCATCTGAAGAACTTGAGGGACTAGTGCCCTCACTCATGTGCACCTGCTGCTCTAACATGTTTTGGCTATCACTTTGATCAGACATGCTGCAAACTGACTGCTGACCCTGTGAACAGATTATAGATGAGGTAGAAGGGATGAGCATCACAAAATGCAGAGATTTTTGCAAAAGAATGATCCAAAAACTTAGTTTTAGTTTCCCACTGAAATCATCTCGGATCTACCGATCTTCAAACTCGGTGATACCGAAGCAGTTTTGGAACCTAAACTAGTGAACTTGGTAGGACCGAGTCACAGTTCAGTGGCACCGAGACTGCTAGGGTTTCACAGAGTTCCAAAATCGGTCACACCGATAAGTAATTCTCAGTCAGACCGAGTCTCACTTGTGCAATGGCATAAGCCAAATCGGTGGGACCGAGTTTTTCAACTCGGTGGGTCCGAGATGGTTTCGGCGGAAACCTAAACCTAGAATTTTCGAATCAAACCTAATCTATGAGCGTTTTGACTGGATAGGAGTGTTTCAATCGTGGCAAGAATCATGAAGATCACAATGTGCTAGGAATCAGATTGGAGAATAGCACAAATATCAAGTCCATACCCTAGTTCGGCGGGGACTTGCTACGACGGCAACGGCGGGGCAGAATTCCCGTTGACGGCGACGGAGACCAGCGACTGGAGGCGGCTGGCGGCGAGAGGACGATCCGGAGACCACGAGGGCAGAGCAGGCTATCGCGCGGGCGAAGGGGTTCGGAGAAATTTCCAAATTTTGCCCGTGACTATATATAGCCCGACCCTGTCGGTGTGACCGAGTGGAACGACTCGGTGGCACCGAGATTCATAACTGCGTGCAGTTACTGAAACTCGGTGTGACCGAAAGGTTCAAATCGGTTGCACCGAGATCGAAAACCTAGATCAACTTAATGATCTCGGTAGGACCGAAAGTGGAGTATCGGTCAGACCGAGAATCATAAAGAGGTTTTGGAAGTTTAAGTCTATGACGAATCGGGGACTCCGAGCGCTCCTCACACAGAGTGGTTTGAATCTGACTTGATCAAATTTTGTGATGCAGCATGAATAGAGTTTGAGACGAGAAAAGCATAGATAGCTAGAGGAGGTTCTTAGGCATTCTTGTCCATCCACTTGGCAAAAGAAGATAAAACCGAACAATCAAAACAACAAGTGGATGTCCTTGAATGAGTAAAATATGCAACCAGCATGCTCACACAATAAGATGGCAAATGAAATATGTGACAAGGCATGCACAACCAATTCTAGCATCTATCAAGCAATTTGCGATGACTAGGTCATCTATATATGAGTATATTGACTTAGGAGCCAAGTGAGAACACTTGATCATAGGTCATACTCATCGTTTAAGCTCAAGTGGGGTTACCACTTTTACATAAAGCATTGTTGTGTTCACATCTTTAGAGTTGCTTTAGCTCAAGTCTTAGAGTAAAGCTCCCCCTAGATGTGATATCCCCCCTAAGAGGGATGAACTAACCTTGGGTTTTGTCGATGATGACTTCATGTAGATATTGAAGATGTGGATGCTCAATGTTGATGTAGATCTCTTGGAGCTATCCATTTGAGTGAATTGCACTTTCAATACCTACATGGGTTAGTCCCACAAGGAACAAACAAGGATATCCATAGACATAGAGTGATGCACACACAAGATGATGTCCATGAAAACTTTTAGGTTACCTTGTCCCTTGTTTTACCAACAAGAGGGTTTCTGACTCCTTGAACTAGTGCAAGATGTGGAAGTTGATTGCACTTGTTCTTGCCAAAATGATAAGAGTGAAGTATGTTGGCGGAGTCACCCTCAAGAACTCTCTAGTTCTTCTTCTTTTGGATCCACACCATCTTGATGGGAATCCTTGGAGTTGTAGTCGTACTTGATGAAGTGGAACTTGAAGTAGTCTTGGGAATCCACTTGACTAAGGTCTTGGGAGCTTCTTCAAATGCATCAATTTCCTCTTGAAGCTTGTCCTTGCCTTTTTGCTTGTAGTCTTGTGGTGGAAGATCATCTTGAGCTTGTGTCCCCTTGAAAGAAGTATCATACTTCTCTTGTTGAGGAATAAACTTTGTCTTGGGGTATTGATCTTCTTCCCACTCAACTCCATTGGCATTGAACTTTCGTTCAAAACCAACACCTTGATTCTTCCGGTGCATTCCTTGCTTGCGCATAATTTCCTCGAATTGCTTACTCCCGACAAGGCTTTTGTACACTCCTTTCTCTATAATTCCCTTCAATAAGCTATTTTCTTGCTCAAGTGTAACTTGGCTAAGAGAATCATTAGTGGAATCAAGAGAACTAATAGAAGCAACAATATTGGATTTAGCATGATCATTGTTACTGCTAGAGGAAGAATCTTTCTTGTTACTAGACTTGACTTGAGGCATGTAAGTGGATAAGAGTA
The DNA here is from genome assembly GCF_056163025.1 of Triticum urartu. Taxonomy (NCBI): domain Eukaryota; kingdom Viridiplantae; phylum Streptophyta; class Magnoliopsida; order Poales; family Poaceae; genus Triticum; species Triticum urartu. The sequence continues at coordinate 313,223,904 of NC_141877.1, forward strand.
AACGCTTGGCAATGTAAGAAGAACTTTTCTTGCGGAGATCATCATTGATTGCTTTTAAGAACTCATGCTCTTGCTCAAGATTGAGTTTTTCAAAGCGTAATTTCTCATGAGCTCTTAAAAGTTCTCGATGATCTTCGAAGATGGTTTCATGAGCTAACTTAAGAGTGTTTAGTTCTTTAGTTAGGGCCTCAATCTTCTCCTTATCATTGTCATTCATTTTATCTTGATTAGCATGTTTAATTGACATTTCATCATAGTATTCATCACTAGAGTTGTCAACAAGCAAATCATCATCTAACAAGTCATCTTCATCACTATTGAAATCAACATACTCGGGGTGTGTTACCTTAGGACCTTTGGCCATGAAGCATCTTCCAATTCCTTCATTTGGTGAATCAAATATGTCGTAGGAGTTGGTTGACACAAGTGCTAGACCGGCAACACCTTCATCTTGAGTATCTTCGGAGTCGGAGTGATAACTTCTCTCGGAGTGGCTGTCGGAGTCGGAGCCGGATACCCATTCACCAACATGAGCTTGATGTCTTCGTTTTGTGTAGCTCCTTGATGATTTTTCCTTCCTTTCCGAATCCTTGCTTCTCCGTGAGTATCTTTGTTCATAACGATCATCTCTACTCCTTCTCTCTCTTGGTGGTGATTCTTTGCTTCTTCTTTTTGGAGAATCTTCTCTTCTCTTGTAGGGAGCCGTACACTCATTGGAATAGTGTCCGGGTCTTCCACAATTGTAGCAGTTTCGCTCTCGACTAGAAGATCTTTTGTCATTGTAGGACCTTGACTTGAAGCTTCTATCTTTGCTTCTACTCTTGTGGAACTTGTTTAAGTTCTTCACCATTAAGCTCAATTCTTCATTGAAGTCTTGTTTCTCACTTGATGATGTAGGGGCTTCACATGAAGCTTTATAGGCACCACTTGATTTGTTGTGAAGTTCCTCTTTATCCTTAAGTGACATCTCATGAGCAACAATTCTTCCAATCACCTCCGTTGGCTGAAGATCTTTGTAATTGGGCATCATTTGGATCAATGTGCACACGTTATCATATTTTCCATCCAAGGCTCTTAGAATCTTCTTGATGATGAATCTATCGGTCATCTCTTCACTTCCTAAGCCGGCAATCTCATTTGTGATGAGAGCAAGCCTAGAGTACATTTCGGCGACACCTTCACCATCCTTCATCTTGAACTTGTCAAGTTGGCTTTGAAGCACATCCAACTTGGATTCCTTGACGGAGTCGGTACCTTCGTGCATATCAATCAAAGTGTCCCAAATTTCCTTTGCATTCTCAAGACGGCTGATTTTGTTGAATTCTTCGGGGCACAATCCGTTGAAGAGAATATCACAAGCTTGAGCATTGTATTGCAACATCTTCAACTCATCCGCGGTAGCTTCACGGTTCGGTTCTCTCCCATCAAAGAAGTCACCTTGCAAACCAACACACACAATAGCCCAAACGGCGGGGTTATGTCCAAGAATATGCATTTTCATTTTATGCTTCCAACTAGCAAAATTAGTACCATCAAAGTAAGGACCTCTACGGTGATAATTTCCCTCGCTAGACGCCACACTCTCCTAGGTTGTGAGACCAAGGCTATGACCACCAAAGCTATGGAGATCAAAGCAAATGGAGACCAAAGCTCTGATACCACTTGTAGGATCGAAAGTATGTCTAGAGGGGGGGTGATTAGACTACTTGACCAAATAAAAACTTAACCTTTTCCCAATTTTAGTTCTTGACAGATTTTAGCTAATTTAGGACAAGTCAAGCAATCATCACATGATTCAAGCAAGCATGCAAAGAGTATATAGGCAGCGGAAAGTAAAGCATGCAACTTGCAAGAATGTAAAGGGAAGGGTTCGGAGAATTCAAACGCAATTGGAGACACGGATGTTTTTCCCGTGGTTCGGATAGGTGGTGCTATCCTACATCCACGTTGATGGAGACTTCAACCCACGAAGGGTAACGGTTGCGTGAGTCCACACAGGGCTCCACCCAAGGGTAACGGTTGCGCGAGTCCACACAGGGCTCCACCCACGAAGGGTCCACGAAGAAGCAACCACCCACAAAGGGTCCACGAAGAAGCAACCTTGTCTATCCCACCATGGCCATCGCCCACACAGGACTTGCCTCACTAGCGGTAGATCTTCACGAAGTAGGCGATCTCCTTGCCCTTACAAACTCCTTGGTTCAACTCCACAATCTTGTCGGAGGCTCCCAAGTGACACCTAGCCAATCTAGGAGACACCACTCTCCAAGAAGTAACAAATGGTGTGTAGGTAATGAACTCCTTGCTCTTGTGCTTCAAATGATAGTCTCCCCAACACTCAACTCTCTCTCATAGGATTTGGATTTGGTGGAAAGAAGATTTGAGTGGAAAGCAACTTGGGAAGGCTAGAGATCAAGATTCATATGGTAGGAATGGAATGTCTTGGTCTCAACACATGAGTAGGTGGTTCTCTCTCAGGACATATGAGTTGGAATGGTGTGTGTGTTCTGATAGCTCTCTCTACGAATGAAGAGGAGGTGGAGGGGTATATATAGCCTCCACACAAAATCCAACCGTTACACAGTTTTCCAATCTCGGTGGGACCGAATCAATAAACTCGGTCGGACCGAAAAGGTAAACCTAGTGACCGTTAGAGATTTTCGGTGGGACTGACATGCAACTCGGTAGGACCGATATGGTTAGGGTTTGGGCATAACGTAATCTCGGTGAGACCGATTACACAAACTCAGTGAGACCGAATTTGGTAATTAGCTAACCAGAGAGTTGGTCAGGCAAACTCGGTGGGACCGATTTGCTCTTTCGGTGAGACTGAGTGGAACTCGGTGAGACCGAAAAGTTACAAAGGGGAAACACTGAGTTTACATTGCAATCTCGGTGGGACCGATTCGCTCTTTCGGTGGGACCGAAAAGTTACGAAAGGGAAACAGAGAGTTTGCAACCCCATCTTGGTGAGACCAAGATCCTTATCGGTAGAAACGAATTGCTAGGGTTTGGCAGTGGCTTATGACAAATGGAACTCGGTGGCGCCGGATAGGAGGAATCGGTAGGACCGAGTTTGGCTTAGGGTTTAGGTCATATGTGGAAGTGGGAAAGTAGCCGAGGGTTTTGGAGCATATCACTAAGCACATGAAGCAAGAGGCTCATTAAGCAACACCTCATCCCTCCTTGATAGTATTGGCTTTTCCTATGGACTCAATGTGATCTTGGATCACTAAAATATAAAATGAAGAGTCTTGAGCTTTTGAGCTTGAGCCAATCCTTTGTCCTTAGCATTTTGAGGGTTCCACTTTCACATCCATGCCATGCCAATCATTGAGCTTTCCTGAAATAATCATCTTGGAATAGCATTAGCTCAATGAGCTATATGTTGTTATGAATTACCAAAACCACCTAGGGATAGTTGCACTTTCAGCGGCGCCCCCCTTTCCTTCCTCTCTCCCTCCTCCTTCCCCCTTCTCCTACTCCAACTAGGAAAGGAGGGGGTCGGAGTAGGACTCCTCCTGGCGCGACTCCTCCTGGCCGGCCGCCTCTCCCCTCTTGCTCCTTTATATACGGGGGCAGGGGGGCACCTCTAGACACACAAGTTGATCACAGAGATCTCTCCAGCCGTGTGCGGTGCCCCCTCCACCATAATCCACCTCGGTCATACTGTAGCGGCGTTTAGGCGAAGCCCTGCTGCGGTAGCTTCATCAACATCGTCAGCACGCCATCATGCTGATGAAACTCTTCCCCGAGCTCTACTGGATCGTGAGTTCACGGGACGTCACCGAGCTGAACGTGTGCTGAATGCGGAGGTGCCATACGTTCGGTACTGAGGATCGGCCGATTGTGAAGACGTACGACTACATCAACCGCGTTGTCATAACGCTTCCGCTTAACGGTCTACGAGGGTACGCGGACGACACTCACCCCTCTTGTTGCTATGCATCACCATGATCCTGCGTGTGCATAGGATTTTTTTTTGAAATTACTACGTTCCCCAACAGTGGCATCCGAGCCTGGTTTTATGCGTTGATGTTATATGCACGAGTAGAACACAAGTGAGTTGTGGGTGATACAAGTCATACTGCTTACCAGCATGTCATAATTTGGTTCGGCGGTATTGTTGGATGAAGCGGCCCGGGCCGACATTACGCGTACGCTTACACGAGACTGGTTCTACTGACGTGCTTTGCACACAGGTGGCTGGCGGGTGTCAGTTTCTCCAACTTTAGTTGAACCGAGTGTGGCTACGCCCGGTCATTGATAAGGTTAAAACATCACCAACTTGACGAACTATCATTGTGGTTTTGATGCGTAGGTAAGAACGGTTCTTGCTCAGCCCGTAGCAGCCACGTAAAACATGCAACAACAAAGTAGAGGACGTCTAACTTGTTTTTGCAGGGCATGTTGTGATGTGATATGGTCAAGACATGATGCTATATTTATTGTATGAGATGATCATGTTTTGTAACGGAGTTATCGGCAACTGGCAGGAGCCATATGGTTGTAGCTTTATTTTATGCAATGCAATCGCCCTGTAATTGCTTTACTTTATCACTAAGCGGTAGCGATAGTCGTAGAAGCAATAGTTGGCGAGACGACAACGATGCTACGATGGAGATCAAGGTGTCGCGCCGGTGACGATGGTGATCATGACGGTGCTTCGGAGATGGAGATCACAAGCACAAGATGATGATGGCCATATCATATCACTTATATTGATTGCATGTGATGTTTATCCTTTATGCATCTTATTCTGCTTTGTTTGACGGTAGCATTATAAGATGATCTCTCACTAAATTTCAAGATATAAGTGTTCTCCCTGAGTATGCACCGTTGCCAAAGTTCGTTGTGCCGAGACACCACGTGATGATCGGGTGTGATAAGCTCTACGTCCATCTACAACAGCTGCAAGCCAGTTTTGCACACGCAGAATACTCGGGTTAAACTTGACGAGCCTAGCATATGCAGATATGGCCTCGGAACACTGAGACCGAAAGGTCGAGCATGAATCATATAGTAGATATAATCAACATAGTGATGTTCACCATTGAAAACTACTCCATTTCACATGATGATCGGTTATGGTTTAGTTGATATGGATCACGTGATCACTTAGATGATTAGAGGGATGTCTATCTAAGTGGGAGTTCTTAAGTAATATGATTAATTGAACTTAAATTTATCATGAACTTAGTACCTGATAGTATTTTTTGCTTATCTATGTTGTTGTAGATACATGGCCCGTGTTGTTGTTCTGTTGAATTTTAATGCGTTCCTTGAGAAAGTAAAGTTGAAAGATGATGGTAGCAATTACACGGACTGGGTCCGTAACTTGAGGATTATCCTCATTGTTGCACAGAAGAATTACGTCCTGGAAGCACCGCTGGGTGCCAGGCCTGCTGCAGATGCTGCTGACAATGTTAAGAACATTTGGCAGAGTAAAGCTGATGACTACTCGATAGTTCGGTGTGCCATGCTTTACGGCTTAGAACCGGGGCTTCAACGACGTTTTGAACGTCATGGAGCATATGAGATGTTCCAGGAGTTGAAGTTAATATTTCAAGCAAATGCCCGGATTGAGAGATATGAAGTCTCCAATAAGTTCTATAGCTGCAAGATGGAGGAGAATAGTTCTGTCAGTGAGCATATACTCAAAATGTCTGGGTATCATAATCACTTGACTCAACTGGGAGTTAATCTTCCTGTTGATAGTGTCATTGACAAAGTTCTTCAATCACTGCCACCAAGCTACAAAAGCTTCGTGATGAACTATAATATGCAAGGGATGAATAAGACTATTCCCGAGCTCTTCGCGATGCTAAAGGCTGCGGAGGTAGAAATCAAGAAGGAGCATCAAGTGTTGATGGTCAATAAGACCACCAGTTTCATGAAAAGGGGCAAAGGGAAGAAGAAGGGGAACTTCTAGAAGAACGGCAAACAAGTTGCTGCTCAGGAGAAGAAACCCAAGTCTGGACATAAGCCTGAGACTGAGTGCTTCTACTGCAAACAGACTGGTCACTGGAAGCGGAACTGCCCCAAGTATTTGGCGGATAAGAAGGATGGCAAGGTGAACAAAGGTATATATGATATACATGTTATTGATGTGTACCTCACCAGAGCTCATAGTAGCACCTGGGTATTTGATACTGGTTCTGTTGCTAATATTTGTAACTCGAAACAGGGACTACGGATTAAGCGAAGACTGGCTAAGGACGAGGTGACGATGCGCGTAGGAAATGGTTCCAAAGTCGATGTGATCGCCGTCGGCACGCTACCTCTACATCTACCTTCGGGGTTAGTTTTAGACCTATATAATTGTTATTTGGTGCCAGCGTTAAGCATGAACATTATATCTGGATCTTGTTGATGTGAGATGGTTATTCATTTAAATCATAGAATAATGGTTTTTCTATTTATATGAGTAATATCTTTTATGGTCATGCACCCTTAAAGAGTGGTCTATTCTTGTTGAATCTCGATAGTAGTGATACACATATTCATAATGTTGAAGCCAAAAGATGCAGAGTTGATAATGATAGTGCAACTTATTTGTGGCACTACCGTCTGGGTCATATTGGTATAAAACGCAAGAAGAAACTCCATACTGATGGACTTTTGGAATCACTTGATTATGAATCACTTGGTACTTGCAAACCATGCCTTATGGGTAAGATGACTAAAACGCCGTTCTTCGAAACTATGGAGTGAGCAACAGATTTGTTGGAAATCATACATACTGATGTATGTGGTCCGATGAATATTGAGGCTCGCGGAGGGTATCGTTATTTTCTCACCTTCATAGATGATTTGAGCAGATATGGGTATATCTACTTAATGAAACATAAGTCTGAAACATTTCAAAAGTTCAAACAATTTCAGAGTGAAGTGGAAAATCATCGTAACAAGAAAATAAAGTTTCTGCGACCTGATCGTGGAGGAGAAATTTTGAGTTACGAGTTTGGCCTACATTTGAAACAATGTGGAATAGTTTCGCAACTCACGCCACCCAGAACACCACAGCGTAATGGTGTGTTCGAACATCGTAATCGTACTTTACTAGATATGGTGCGATCTATGATGTCTCTTGCTGATTTACCGCTATCATTTTGGGGTTATGCTTTAGAGACGGATGCATTCATGATAAATAGGGCACCATCAAAATCCGTTGAGACGACGCCTTATGAACTATGGTTTGGCAAGAAACCAAAGTTGTCGTTTCTTAAAGTTTGGGGCTGCGATGCTTATGTGAAAAAGCTTCAACCTGATAAGCTCGAACCCAAATTGGAGAAATGTGTCTTCATAGGATACCTAAAGGAAACTATTGGGTACACCTTCTATCACAGATCCGAAGGCAAGATATTCGTTGCTAAGAATGGATCCTTTCTAGAGAAGGAGTTTCTCTCGAAAGAAGTGAGTGGGAGGAAAGTAGAACTTGATGAGATAATTATATCTACTCCCTTATTGGAAAGTATTTCACCACAGAAACCGGTTCCTGTGACATCTACACCAATTAGTGAGGAAGCTAATGATGATGATCATGAAACTTCAGATCAAGTTACTACCGAACCTTGTAGGTCAACCAGAGCAATATCCGCACCAGAGTGGTACGGTAATCCAGTTCTGGAGGTCATGTTACTTGACCATGACGAACCTACGAACTATGAGGAAGCGATGATGAGCCCAGATTCCGCAAAATGGCTTGAAGCCATGAAATCTGAGATGGGATCCATGTATGAGAACAAAGTGTGGACTTTAGTTGACTTGCCCAATGATCGGCAAGCCATCAAGAATAAATGGATCTTCAAGAAGAAGACAGACGCTGACGGTAATGTTACTGTCTACAAAGCTCGACTTGTTGCGAAAGGTTTTCGACAAGTTCAAGGAATTGACTACAATGAGACCTTCTCACCCGTAGTGATGCTTAAGTCCGTCTGAATCATGTTAGCAATTGTCGCATTTTATGGTTATGAAATTTGGCAAATGGATGTAAAGACTGCATTCCTGAATGGATTTCTGGAAGAAGAGTTGTATATGATGCAACCTGAAGGTTTTATCAATCCAAAGGGAACTAACAAAGTGTGCAAGCTCCAGTGATCCATTTATGGACTGGTGCAAGCCTCTCGGAGTTGGAATAAACGTTTTGATAGTGTGATCAAAGCATATGGTTTTATACAGACTTTTGGAGAAGCCTGTATTTACAAGAAAGTGAGTGGGAGCTCTGTAGCATTTCTAATATTATATGTGGATGACATATTGCTGATTGGAAATGATATAGAATTTCTGGATAGCATAAAAGGATACTTGAATAAGAGTTTTTCAATGAAAGACCTCGGTGAAGGTGCTTATATATTGGGCATCAAGATCTATAGAGATAGATCAAGACGCTTAATTGGACTTTCACAAAGCACATACCTTGATAAAGTTTTGAAGAAGTTCAAAATGGTGTTACAGGTGTGAAGTTGAGTAAGACTCAATGTCCAACCACTGCAAAAGATAGAGAGAAAATGAAAAGTGTTCCCTATGCTTCAGCCATAGGCTCTATCATGTATGCAATGATGTGTACCAGACCTGATGTGTGCCTTGCTATTAGCCTAGCAGGGAGGTACCAAAGTAATCCAGGAGTGGATCAGTGGACAGCGATCAAGAACATTCTGAAGTACCTGAAAAGGACCAAGGATATGTTTCTCGTTTATGGAGGTGACAAAGAGCTCATCGTAAATGGTTACGTTGATGCAAGCTTTGACACTGATCCGGACGATTCTAAATCGCAAACCGGATACGTGTTTATATTAAATGGTGGAGCTGTCAGTTGGAGCAGTTCTAAACAGAGCGTCGTGGCGGGATCTACATGTGAAGCGGAGTACATTGCTGCTTCGGAAGCAGCGAATGAAGGAGTCTAGATGAAGGAGTTCATATCAGATCTAGGTGTCATACCTAGTGCATCGGGTCCAATGAAAATCTTTTGTGACAATACTTGTGCAATTGCCTTGGCAAAGGAATCCAGATTTCACAAGATAACCAAGCACATCAAGAGACGCTTCAACTCCATCCGGGATCAAGTCCAGGTGGGAGACATAGAGATTTGCAAGATACATACGGATCTGAATGTTGCAGACCCGTTGACTAAGCCTCTTCCACGAGCAAAACATGATCAGCACCAAGGCTCCATGGGTGTTAAAATCATTATTGTTTAATCTAGATTATTGACTCTAGTGCAAGTGGGAGACTGAAGGAAATATGCCCTAGAGGCAATAATAAAGTTATTATTTATTTCCTTATTTCATGATAAATGTTTATTATTCATGCTACAATTGTATTAACCGGAAACATAATACATGTGTGAATACATAGACAAACATAGTGTCACTAGTATGCCTCTACTTGACTAGCTCATTGATCAAAGATGGTTAAGTTTCCTAACCATAGGCATGAGTTGTTATTTGATCAATGAGATCACATCATTAGGAGAATGATGTGATTGACTTGACCCATTCCGTTAGCTTAGCACTTGATCGTTTGTTTACTGCTATTGCTTTCTTCATGACTTATACGTGTTCTTATGACTATGAGATTATGCAACTCCTGAGTACCGGAGGAACACTTTATGTGCTACCAAACATCACAACGTAACTGGGTGATTATAAAGGTGCTCTACAGGTGTCTCCGATGGTACTTGTTGAGTTGTCATAGATCAAGATTAGGATTTGTCACTCCAATTGTCGAAGAGGTATCTCTGGGCCCTCTCGGTAATACACATCAATATAAGCCTTGCAAGCATGATAACTAATGAGTTAGTTACGGGATGATGTATTATGGAACGAGTAAAGATACTCGCCGGTAACGAGATTGAACTAGGTATTGGGATACTGACGATCAAATCTCGGGCAAGTAACATACCGATGACAAAGAGAACAACATATAGTGTTGTGCGGTTTGACCGATAAAGATCTTCATAGAATATGTAGGAACCAATATGAGCATCCAGGTTCTGCTATTGGTTATTGACCGGAGATGTGTCTCGATCATGTCTACATAGTTCTCGAACCCGTAGGGTCCGCACGCTTAAAGTTCTATGACGATCGGTTTTATGAGTTGATATGTTTTGATGTACCGAAGGTAGTTCGGAGTCCCGGATGTGATCACGAACATGACGAGGAGTCTCGAAATGGTCGAGACATAAAGATTTATATATTGGAAGCCTATATTCGGATATCGGAAGTGTTCCGAGTGAAATCAGGATTTTACCAGAGTACCGGGGGTTACCGAAACCCCCCCCCCCGGGGGTTTAATGGGCCAAGATGGGCCTTAGTGGAGAAGAGGAGGGGCGGCCAGGGCAGGCCACGCGCCCCCTCTCCCTATAGTCCGAATTGGACAAGGAGGGGGGGCAGCGACCCCCTTTCCTTCCTCTCTCCCTCCTCCTTCCCCCTTCTCCTACTCCAACTAGGAAAGGAGGGATTCCTACTCCTGGTGGGAGTAGGAATCCTCCCGGCGCGCCCCCTCCTGGCCGGCCGCCTCTCCCCTTGCTCCTTTATATACGGGGGCAGGGGGCACCTCTAGACACACAAGTTGATCATAGAGATCTCTCCAGCCGTGTGTGGTGCCCCCCTACATCATAATCCACCTCGGTCATACTGTAGCGGCGTTTAGGCGAAGCCCTGTTGCGGTAGCTTCATCAACATCATCACCACGCCGTAGTGCTAACGAAACTCTTCCCCGAGCTCTACTAGATCGTGAGTTCGTGAGATGTCACCGAGCTCGTGTGCTGAACGCGGAGGTGCCGTACGTTCAGTACGGAGGATCGGTCGATCGTGAAGACGTACGACTACATCAACCGCGTTGTCATAACGCTTCCACTTAACGGTCTATGAGGGTACGTGGACGGCACTCTCCCCTCTCATTGCTATGCATCACCATGATCCTGCGTGTGTGTAGGAATTTTTTTGAGATTACTACGTTCGCCAATAGTTTGATACTTGATAATTGTTTTGAGATATGGATATGGTGATATTAGAGTCATGCTAGTTGAGTAATTGTGAATTTGAGAAATACTTGTGTTAAAGTTTGTGATTCCCGTAGCATGCACGTATGGTGAGCCGTTATGTGATGAAGTCGGAGCATGATTTATTTATTGATTGTCTTCCTTATGAGTGGCGGTCGGGGACGAGCGATGGTATTTTCCTACCAATCTATCCCCCTAGGAGCATGCGCGTAATACTTTGCTTTGATAACTTGTAGATTTTTGCAATAAGTATGTGAGTTCTTTATGGCTAATGATGAGTCCATGGATTATATGCACTCTCACCCTTCCACCATTGCTAGCCTCTCTAGTATCACGCAACTTTCGCCGGTACCTTAAACCCAACATATACCTTCCTCAAAACAGCCACCATACCTACCTATTATGGCATTTCCATAGCCATTCCGAGATATATTGCCATGCAACTTTCCATCGTTCCGTTATTATGACACGCTTCATCATTGTCATATTTCTTGCATGATCATGTAGTTGACATCGTATTTGTGGCAAAGCCACCGTTCATAATTTTCATACATGTCGCTCATGCATCATTGCACATCCCGGTACATGATACATCCATTTTGCATCATGCTTTTATATCAATATTTATTGCATTATGGACTATTATTTCACTTTATGTCACAATACGTATGGCTATTCTCTCTTATTTTATAAGGTTTACATAAGGAGGGAGAATGTCGGCAGCTGGAATTCTGGGCTAGAAAAGGAGCAAATATTAGAGACCTATTCTGCGCAACTCCAAAAGTCCTGAAGCTCCACGGAACATCTTAAAATAAATAAAGAAAAATCCTCGCCAAAGATGAAGGCCAGGGGACCCACACCCTGCTCACGAGGGTGGGGGGCGCGGTCCCCCTCCTAGGGCGCGCCCCCTACCTCGTGGGCCCCATGGTGGCTCTCCGACGTCCATCTTCTCCTATATGAAGTCTTTCGATGAGAAAAAAAGAAGAAGGAAATTTTCGGGACGAGACTCCACCTCCACGAGGCGGAACCTTGGCGGATCCAATCTAGAGCTCCGGTAGAGCTGTTCTGCCGGGGATACTTCCCTCCCGGAGGGGGAAATCATCACCATCGTCATCACCAACGCTCCTCTCATCAGGAGAGGGCAATCTCCATCAACATCTTCACCAGCACCATCTCATCTCCAAACCCTAGTTCATCTCTTGTATCCAATTCTTGTCTCAAAGTCCGGGATTGGTGCTAGTAGGTTGCTAGTAGTGTTGATTACTCCTTGTAGTTGATGCTAGTTGGTTTATTTGGTGGAAGATCCTATGTTCAGATCCTATATGCATATTATTACCCCTCTGATTATGAACATGAATATGCTTTGTGAGTAATTACGTTTGTTCCTGAGGACAAGGGAGAAGTCTTGCTATTAGTAGTCATGTGAATTTGGTATTCGTTTGATATTTTGATAAGATGTATGTTGTCTAGCCTCTAGTGGTGTTATGTGAACATCGACTACATAACACTTCACCATTATTTGGGCCTAGAGGAAGGCATTGGGAAGTAATAAGTAGATGATGGGTTGCTAGAGTGACAGAAGCTTAAACCCTAGTTTATGCTTGCTTCGTAAGGGGCTGATTTGGATCCACATGTTTCATGCTATGGTTAGGTTTACCTTAATACTTTTGTTGTAGTTGCGGATGCTTGCAATAGAGGTTAATCATAAGTGGGATGCTTGTTCAAGTAAGAACAGCGCCCAAGCACCGGTCCACCCACATATCAAATTATCAAAGTATCGAACACGAATCATATGAACGTGATGAAAACTAGCTTGACGATATTCCCATGTGTCCTCGGGAGCGTTTTTCCTTATATAAGAGTTTGTTTCGGCTTGTCCTTTGCTACAAAAAGGATTGGGCCACCTTTCTGCACTTTATTTACTCTTGTTACTTGTTGCTCGTTACAATTTATCTTATCACAAAACTATTTTTTACCACTTATTTTAGTACTTGCAGAGAATACCTTGCTGAAAACCGCTTATCATTTCCTTCTGCTCCTCGTTGGGTTCGACACTCTTACTTATTGAAAGGACTATGATAGATCCCCTATACTTGTGGGTCATCAAGACTCTTTTCTGGCGCCGTTGCCGGGGAGTGTAGCGCCTTTGGTAGGTGGAATTTGGTAAGGAAAAATTTATATAGTGTGCTGAAATTTACTGTCACTTGCTACTATGGAAAGTAATTCTCTGAGGGGCTTGTTCGGGGTATCTTCACCCCGTCCAGTAGAACAAAGAGTTGCTCCTCAACCTACTGAACCTATTGAAAATGAAACTCCTTTTGAATTTCCTTCGGGTATGATGGAAAAACTGCTAGCTAACCCTTTTACAGGAGATGGAACAAAGCATCCTGATGAGCACTTAATATATGTGGATGAAGTTTGTGGATTATTTAAGCTTGCAGGTATACCCGATGATGTTGCTAAGAAGAAGGTCTTCCCTTTATCTTTGAAGGGAGATGCATTGATATGGTATAGGCTATGTGATGATATGAGATCATGGGACTATAAAAGATTGAAATTGGAATTTCATCAAAAGTATTACCCTATGCATCTTGTTCATCGTGATCGCAATTATATATATAATTTCTGGCCTCACGAAGGAGAAAGCATCGCTCAAGCTTGGGGGAGGCTTAAATCAATGTTATATTCATGCCCCAATCATGAGCTCTCAAGAGAAATGATTATTCAAAATTTATATGCTCGGCTTTCTGATAACAATCGCACCATGCTCGATACTTCTTGTGCTGGCTCTTTTATGATGAAGACTATTGAATTCAGATGGAATTTATTGGATAGAATTAAATGCAACTCTGAAGATTGGGACCTCAACGAAGGTAAGGAGTCAGGTATGACACCTAAGTTTGATTGTGTTAAATCTTTTATGGACACCGACATTTTTCGTAAGTTTAGCAATAAATATGGACTTGACTCTGAGATAGTAGCTTCTTTCTGTGAATCTTTTGCTACTTATGTTGATCTCCCTAAGGAGAAGTGGTTTAAATATCATCCTCCCATATAAGTAAAAGTAGCTGCACCTATTAAAGTTGAAGAAAAGACTGTCATTTATAATGATCCTATTGTTCCTACTTCTTATGTTGAGAAACCACCTTTCCCTGTTAGAGTAAAGGATCATGCTAAAGCTTCAACTGTTGTTCGTAAAAGCAATATTAGAACTTATACACCTCCTGAGCAAGTTAAAGTAGAATCTAATATTGCTATTGTTAAAGATCTCTTGTCTAATAATATTGATGGGCATGTTATTCAGTTCGAAGGTGAAACTGCTAGAATTGCTAAACCTTGTGCTAAAGATAAACATAGACATGTGGTAGGTGTGCCTGTTATTTCTGTTAAAATAGGAGATCATTCTTATCATGGCTTATGTGATATGGGTGCGAGTGCTAGTGTTATACCGCATGCTTTATACGAAGAAATTAAGAATGAAATTGCACCTACTGAGTTAGAAGGTATTGATGTCACAATTAAACTTGCCAATAGAGATACTATTTCACCAATTGGAATTGTTAGAGATGTTGAAGTCTTGTGTGGGAAAACTAAATATCCTGGTGATTTTCTTGTTCTTACTTCTCCGCAAGATAGCTTTTGGCCCATTATATTTGGTAGACCCTTCTTGAACACTGTTAATGCTAGGATAGATTGCAAAAAGAATATTGTTACTATTGGCTTGGATGATATGGTTCATGAGTTTAATTTCTCTAAATTTAGTAAACAACATCATGAGGAAGAATTACCTAGTAAGGATGAGATTATTGGTCTTGCTTCTATTGTTGTACCTCCTAGTGATCCTTTAAAACACTATTTGCTAGACCATGAAAATGATAGGTTCATGAATGAAAGAAGGGAAATAGATGAAGTATTCTTCAAACAGGAACCTATTCTGCAACACAACTTGCCTGTTGAAATTTTAGGGGATCCTCCTCCACCCAAGGGTGATCCCGTGTTTGAGCTTAAACCTTTGCCTGATAATCTTAAATATGCTTACCTTGATGAAAAGAAGATATATCCTGTTATTATTAGTGCTAACCTTTCAGAGCATGAAGAAGAAAGATTATTGAAAACTCTGAAGAAGCATCGTGCTGCTATTGGATATACTCTTGATGATCTTAAGGGCATTAGTCCCACTCTATGTCAACATAAAATAAATTTGGAAGCAGATGCCAAACCAGTTCGTGATCCTCAACGACGTCTGAATCCTAAAATGAAAGAAGTGGTAAGAAAAGAAATACTCAAGCTTCTGGAGGTAGGTATAATTTATCCCGTTGCTGATAGTCAGTGGGTAAGTCTTGTCCATTGTGTCCCTAAGAAGTGAGGTATTATTGTTGTTCCTAATGATAAAGATGAATTGATTCCACAAAGAATTATCACAGGTTATAGGATGGTAATTGATTTCCGCAAATTAAATAAGGCTACTAAGAAAGATCATTACCCCTTACCTTTTATTGATCAAATGCTAGAAAGATTATGCAAACATACACACTATTGCTTTCTAGATGGTTATTATGGTTTCTCTCAAATGCCTGTGTCGGCTAGAGATCAATCAAAGACTACTTTTACATGCCCTTTTGGTACTTTTTCTTATAGATGTATGCCTTTTGGTTTATGTAATGCACCTGCTACCTTTCAAAGATGCATGATGGCTATATTCGCTGACTTTTGTGAAAAGATTTGTGA
Organism: Triticum urartu; assembly: GCF_056163025.1. Taxonomy (NCBI): domain Eukaryota; kingdom Viridiplantae; phylum Streptophyta; class Magnoliopsida; order Poales; family Poaceae; genus Triticum; species Triticum urartu. The sequence goes on from NC_141877.1 coordinate 313,239,637, forward strand.
GGTTTTCATGGACGATTTTTCCGTCTATGGTTCCTCTTTTGATGATTGCTTGAGCAATCTTGATCGAGTTTTGCAGAGATGTGAAGAAACTAATCTTGTCTTGAATTGGGAAAAGTGCCACTTTATGGTTAATGAAGGTATTGTCTTGGGGCACAAAGTTTCTGAAAGAGGTATTGAAGTTGATAAAGCCAAGGTTGATGCTATTGAAAAGATGCCATGTCCCAAGGACATCAAAGGTATAAGAAGTTTCCTTGGTCATGCCGGTTTTTATAGGAGGTTCATTAAGGACTTCTCAAAAATCTCTCAGCCTCTGACTAATTTATTACAAAAAGATATACCATTTGTCTTTGATGATGATTGTGTAGAAGCATTTGAAATACTTAAGAAAGCATTAGTCTCTGCACCTGTTGTTCAGCCACCTGATTGGAATTTACCCTTTGAAATTATGTGTGATGCTAGTGATTATGTTGTAGGTGTTGTTCTAGGGCAAAGAGTTGATAAGAAATTAAATGTTATTCATTATGCTAGTAAGACTCTAGACAATGCTCAAAGAAATTATGCTACTACTGAAAAAGAGCTTTTAGCAGTTGTATTTGCTTGTGATAAGTTCAGACCTTATATTGTTGATTCTAAAGTAACTATTCACACTGATCATGCTGCTATTAAATACCTTATGGAAAAGAAAGATGCTAAACCTAGACTTATTAGATGGGTTCTCTTGCTACAAGAATTTGATTTGCATATTGTTGATAGAAAGGGAGCTGAGAACCCCGTTGCAGACAACTTGTCTAGGTTAGAGAATGTTCTTGATGACCCACTACCTATTGATGATAGCTTTCCTGATGAACAATTAAATGTTATAAGTACTTCTCGTAGTACTCCATGGTATGTTGATTATGCTAATTATATTGTTGCTAAGTTTATACCACCTAGCTTCACATACCAGCAAAAGAAAAAGTTTTTCTATGACTTGAGACATTACTTTTGGGATGACCCACATCTTTATAAAGAAGGAGTAGATGGTGTTATTAGACGTTGTGTACCTGAGCATGAACAGGAACAGATCCTACGCAAGTGTCATTCCGAGGCTTATGGAGGACACCACGCTGGAGATAGAACTGCACATAAGGTATTGCAATCTGGTTTTTATTGGCCTACTCTCTTCAAGGATGCCTATAAGTTTGTCTTGTCTTGTGATGAATGTCAAAGAATTGGTAATATTAGTAGATGTCAAGAAATGCCTATGAATTATTCACTTGTTATTGAACCATTTGATGTTTGGGGCTTTGATTATATGGGACCTTTTCCTGCCTCTAATGGATACACACATATTTTAGTTGTTGCTGATTACGTTACTAAGTGGGTAGAAGCTATTCCAACCAGTAGTGCTGATCATAACACTTCTATTAAAATGCTTAAAGAAGGTATTTTTCCGAGGTTTGGAGTCCCTAGATATTTAATGACTGATGGTGGTTCACACTTTATTCATGGTGCTTTCCGTAAAATGCTTGCTAAATATGATGCTAATCATAGAATTGCATCTCCTTATCACCCACAGTCTAGTGGTCAAGTAGAGTTGAGCAATAGAGAGCTCAAATTAATTTTGCAAAAGACTGTTAATAGGTCTAGAAAGAATTGGTCTAAGAAACTTGATGATGCATTATGGGCCTATAGAACTGCATATAAAAATCCTATGGGTATGTCTCCGTATAAAATGGTTTATGGAAAAGCATGTCACTTACCTCTCGAACTAGAACATAAGGCGTATTAGGCTATTAAAGAACTCAACTATGATTTTAAACTTGCCGGTGAGAAGAGGTTATTTGATATTAGCTCACTTGATGAATGGAGAACCCAAGCTTATGAAAATGCCAAGTTGTTTAAAGAAAAAGTTAAAAGATGGCATGACAAAAGGATACAAAAGCGTGAGTTTAATGTAGGTGATTATGTATTGCTATACAACTCTCGTTTAAGATTTTTTGCAGGAAAACTTCTCTCTAAATGGGAAGGCCCCTACGTTGTCGAGGAGGTCTATCGTTCTGGTGCCATAAAAATCAACAACTTTGAAGGCACAAATCCGAAAGGTGGTAAGCGGTCAAAGAATTAAACATTATATCTCAGGTAATCCCATAAATGTTGAAACCAATATTATTGAAACCGTAACTCCGGAGGAATACATAAGGGACACTTTCCGGAACGTTTCAGACCCCAAAAAGGAATAGGTATGTGGTATGGTAAGTAAACCGACTCCAAAACAATTTTTAAGGAAATATTTCTCCATTTTGGAATATTTAGAAAAATAGAAAAATAAGTAGCAGTCCGGGAAGGACACGAGGGCCCCACGAGGGTGGTGGGCGCGCCCTACCCCTCTGGGCGCGCCCCCTACCTCGTGAGCACCTCGTGTGCCTTCCGGACTCCGTTTTCTTGCATGTTACGTATTTTGGTCGGTAAAAATTCATTATATAACCTCCCGAAGGTTTTGACTCCCGTATCACGCAAACCTCCTCTGTTCTTGTTTCGAGCTGTTTTCTATCACGGTTTTCCAGGCTAGGCATCATGTCGTCTCCCTCCTCCAACAATGGTGACAACGATGCTTGGCTAATGAAGATAGATCTGTAGAGGGAAGAACCCACGAGGGTCAACAAGGATGAAAGGATCAAGAAGGCCACGGAGGATCAAGCTCTGGCAGCAAAAGACATCCTTCAACTTGATCATAACCTTCTTACCCCAACTGAGATCAAAGATTTCAAGATGATTGAGTTAGCTCGTATACAAAACAAGTATCTCACACAAGAAAATATTTTGTTGAAGGAGCATATTGTCGCACTCAAGGGCATTATTCGCAAGCTGGAGGACCTCTTACGCTCGATGTGCGATTATCCGTCACCTCCACCTTCTTCACCGACAAAGGAGATATAATCACATGGGTATGGGCACTCCCCTTGGCAACTGCCAAGCTTGGGGGAGGTGCCCCGGTATCGTATCACAATCACAACTCCCATCTTTATCGTTTTTCTTAGTTCGATCCTAATAGTAGTATCTTGATCTAGTAGAATAAAGTTTATGGCATGATCTAGTTTTGAGTTTTGCTTTATGATCTCTATTTGTAATTGAGTCCATGAGCTATACATAATAAAGATTAGTGTTGAGTCAAGGGCTTGATTATTTTGCCATGATCTTGGGTGAATAAAAGAAAAGATAAAAGAATAAAAAGAAACAAAAAGTTCATATTGATCTTATTGAGAGTAATGACTTCACATAGAAAGCGTATGATGATTAAAAGTTGTTGGGAGTTGGCAGACATAGCTTTGGTCATTGTTGCAATTAATAGGAAGTAATAAGGAAAGAGAGGTTTTCACATATAGATATATTATCATTGACATCTTTTATGATTGGGAGCACTCATTAAAATATGACATGCTAAAGAGTTGATGTTGGACAAGGAAGACAACGTAATGAGTTATGTCTTTCTTATATCTGAGATAAAGTATGTTGTCATGGATCCTCTAACTTGTTGAGCTTGCCTTTCCCCCTCATGCTAGCCAAATTCTCAGCACCAAGTAGAAATACTACTTGTGCTTCCAAAATCCCTAAACTAGTTTTGCCATGAGAGTCCACCATATCTACCTATGGATTGAGTAAGATCCTTAAAGTAAGTTGTCATCGGTGCAAAGCAATAAAAATTGCTCTAAATATGTATGATTGATTGGTGTGGGAGAAATAAGCTTTATACGATCTTGTGATGTGGAAGTAATAAAAGCGACAGACTGCATAATAAAGGTTCATATCACAAGGGGCAATATAAAGTGACGTTCTTTCACATTGAGATTTTATGCATCCAACCATAAAAGCGCATGGCAACCTCTGCTTCCCTCTGCGAAGGGCCTATCCTTTATTATTATCTTATACCTTATGCAAGAGTCATGGTGATCTTCACCTTTTCTTTTTCATTTTATCCTTTGGCAAGATCAGCATGTTGGAAAGAACATGATATATATATATATATCTAATTGGACGTAGGGGAGCATGAACCATTATTGTTGACATTACCCTTGAGGTAAAAGGTTGTGGGGCAAAACTATAAGCCCCTATCTTTCTCTGTGTCCAACTAAAACTCCGTAACCACAAGTATTGTGTGAGTGTTAGCAATTATGGAGGACTAAATGATAGTTGAGTATGTGGACTTGCTTTTTAGCTCTGACATAGACTCTTTCCGATGTTATGATAAATTGCAATTGCTTCAATGACTAAGATTATAGTTTATCGGAGCCCAATAAGGTTTATGATTTATACTTTTGCATTGTGAATAGATCATCACTTGAACATAAGTAATCATATGACAAAATCTATATATGTTGCTGTTATGAGAATAATCATGATGCCTTCATGTCCGTATTTTATTTTTATCGACGCCTCTACCTCTAAACATGAGGACATATTTATTGTTATCGGCTTTTCGCTTGAGGACAAGCGAGGTCTAAGCTTGGGGGAGTTGATACGTCCATTTTGCATCATGCTTTTATATTGATATTTATTGCATTATGGACAATACTTATGGCTATTCTCTCTTATTTTATAAGGTTTACATAAGGAGGAAGAATGCCGGCAGCTGGAATTCTGGGCTGGAAAAGGAGCAAATATTAGAGACCTATTCTGCGCAACTCCAAAAGTCCTGAAACTCCACGGAACATCTTAAAATAAATAAAGAAAAATCCTTGCCAAAGATGAAGGCCAGGGGACCCACACCCTGCTCACGAGGGTGGGGGGCGCGGTCCCCCTCCTAGGGCGCGCCCCCTACCTCGTGGGCCCCATGGTGGCTCTCCGACGTCCATCTTCTCCTATATGAAGTCTTTCGATGAGAAAAAAAAGAAGAAGGAACTTTTCGGGACGAGACTCCGCCGCCACGAGGCGCAACCTTGGCGGATCCAATCTAGAGCTCCGGCAGAGCTGTTCTGCCGGGGATACTTCCCTCCCGGAGGGGGAAATCATCACCATCATCATCACCAACGCTCCTCTCATCGGGAGAGGGCAATCTCCATCAACATCTTCACCAGCACCATCTCATATCCAAACCCTAGTTCATCTCTTGTATCCAATTCTTGTCTCAAAGTCCGGGATTTGTGCTAGTAGGTTGCTAGTAGTGTTGATTACTCCTTGTAGTTGATGCTAGTTGGTTTATTTGGTGGAACATCATATGTTCAGATACTATATGCATATTATTACCCCTCTGATTATGAACATGAATATGCTTTGTGAGTAATTACATTTGTTCCTGAGGACAAGGGAGAAGTCTTGCTATTAGTAGTCATGTGAATTTGGTATTCGTTTGATATTTTGATAAGATGTATGTTGTCTAGCCTCTAGTGGTGTTATGTGAACGTCGACTACATAACACTTCACCATTATTTGGGCCTAGAGGAAGTCATTGGGAAGTAATAAGTAGATGATGGGTTGCTAGAGTGATAGAAGCTTAAACCCTAGTTTATCCGTTGCTTCGTAAGGGGCTGATTTGGATCCACATGTTTCATGCTATGGTTAGGTTTACCTTAATACTTTTGTTGTAGTTGCGGATGCTTGCAATAGAGGTTAATCATAAGTGGGATTCTTGTTCAAGTAAGAATAGCGCCCAAGCACCGATCCACCCACATATCAAATTATCAAAGTATCGAATGCGAATCATATGAACGTGATGAAAACTAGCTTGACGATATTCCCATGTGTCCTCGGGAGCGCTTTTCCTTATATAAGAGTTTGTTTTGGCTTGTCCTTTGCTACAAAAAGGATTGGGCCACCTTTCTGTACTTTATTTACTCTTGTTACTTGTTGCTCGTTACAATTTATCTTATCACAAAACTATATGTTACCACTTATTTCAGTACTTGCAGAGAATACCTTGCTGAAAACCGCTTATCATTTCCTTCTGCTCCTCATTGGGTTCGACACTCTTAATTATTGAAAGGACTACGATAGATCCCCTATACTTGTGGGTCATCAGTACACTGGAGGCATTCACGTAGAGTCATATCTTGTTCTAAGTATCGAGTTGTAATTTTTGAGTTGTAAGTAAATAAAGTGTGATGATCATCATTGTTAGAGCATTTTCCCAGTGAGGAAAGGATGATGGAGACTATGATGACCCGACAAGTCGGGATGAGACTCCGGACGAAAAAAGAGGCCCAGAAAAGAGAAGAAAAAAAGAAAATGAGAGAAAAAGAGAGAAGGGACAATGCTACTATCTTTTTTCCACACTTGTGCTTCAAAGTAGCACCATGATCTTCATGATAGAGAGTCTCCTATGATATCACTTTCTTATACTAGTGGGAATTTTTCATTATAGAACTTGGCTTGTATATTCCAATGATGGGCTTCCTCAAATTGCCCTAGGTCTTCATGAGCAAGTAAGTTGGATGCACACCCACTTAGTTTCTTTTGTTGAGCTTTCATACACTTATAGCTCTAGTGCATCCGTTGCATGGCAATCCATACTCACTCACATTGATATCTATTAATGGGCATCTCCATAGCCCGTTGATACGCCTAGTTGATGTGAGACTATCTTCTCCTTTTTGTCTTCTCCACAACCACCATTCTATTCCACATATAGTGCTATATCCATGGCTCACGCTCATATATTGCATGAAGTTTTAAAAAGGTTGAGAACATCAAAAGTATGAAACAATTGCTTGGCTTGTCATCGGGGTTGTGCATGATTTAAATATTTTGTGTGGTGAAGATAGAGCATAGCCAGACTGTATGATTTTGTAGGGATAACTTTCTTTGGCCATGTTATTTTGAGAAGACATGATTGCTTAGTTAGTATGCTTGAAGTATTATTATTTTTATGTCAATATTAAACTTTTGTCTTGAATCTTATGGATCTGAACATTCATGCCATAATAAAGAAAAATTACATTGAGAAATATGTTAGAAAGCATTCCACATCAAAAATTCTTCTTTTATCATTTACCTACTCGAGGACGAGCAGGAATTAAGCTCGGGGATGCTTGATACATCAACAACGTATCTATAATTTTTGATTGCTCCATGCTATTATATTATCTATTTTGGATGTCAATGGGCTTTATTTTACACTTCTATATCATTTTTGGGACTAACCTACTAATCGGAAGCCCAGCCCAAATTGCTGTTTATTTTTTGCCTATTTTAGGGTTTCGAAGAAAAGGAATATCAAACGAGTCCAAACGGAATGAAACCTTCGGGAACGTGATTTTCTCAACAAACATGATCCAGGAGACTTGGAGTGGGCGTTAAGAAACAACAGAGGAGGCCACGAGGTAGGGGGCGCGCCTACCCCCCCTAGGCGCGCCCTCCACCCTCGTGGGGCCCCCGTTGCTCCACCGACGTACTTCTTCCTCCTATATAAGTCCACGTACCACCCAAACATCCAGGAGCACCACGAAAACCTAATTCCACCGCCGCAACCTTCTGCACCCGAGAGATCCCATCTTGGGGCCTTTTCCGGAGCTCCACCGGAGGGGGAATTGATCACGGAGGGCCTCTACATCAACTCCATGGCCTCTCCGGTGATGTGTGAGTAGTTTACTTCAGACCTTCGGGTCCATAGTTATTAGCTAGATGGCTTCTTCTCTCTCTTTGGATCTCAATACAAAGTTCTCCTCGATCTTCTTGGAGATCTATTCGATGTAATCTTCTTTTGCGGTGTGTTTGTCGAGATCCGATGAATTGTGGGTTTATGATGCAGTTTATCTATGAACAATATTTGATTATCCTCTGAATTCTTTTATGTATGATTGGTTTATCTTTGCAAGTCTCTTCGAATTATCAGTTTAGTTTGGCCTACTAGACTGATCTTTCTTGCAATGGGAGAAGTGCTTAACTTTGGGTTCAATTTTGCGGTGTTCGATCCCAGTGATAGAAAGGGAACCGACACGTATTGTATTGTTGCCATCGAGGATAAAAAGATGGGTTTTATATCATATTGCATGAGTTTATCCCTCTACGTCATGTCATCTTCCTTAAAGCATTACTCTGTTCTTATGAACTTAATACTCTAGATGCATGCTGGATAGAGGTCGATGTGTGGAGTAATAGTAGTAGATGCAGAATCGTTTCAGTCTACTAGTCGCAGACGTGATGCCTATATACATGATCATACCTATATATTCTCATAATCATTCGCTTTTCTATCAATTGCTCGACAGTAATTCGTTCACCCACCGTAATACTTATGCTCTTGAGAGAAGCCACTAGTGAAACCTATGGCCCCCGGGTCTATCTTCTATCATATTAATCTTCCAACACTTAGTTATTTCCTTTGCCATTTATTTTACTTTGCATCTTTATTTCTCTTTATCGTAAAAATACCAAAAATATTATCTTATCATATCTATCAGATCTCACTCTCGTAAGTGACCGTGAAGGGATTGACAACCCCTTTATCGCGTTGGTTGCGAGGTTCTTATTTGTTTGTGTAGGTGCGTGGGGCTTGAGCGTGATCTCCTACTAGATTGATAACTTGGTTCTCAAAAACTGAGGGAAATATGTACGCTACTTTACTACATCACCCTTTCCTCTTCAAGGGAAAACCAACGCAGTGCTCAAGAGGTAGTAGAGGCAACCCAATTTTATTTTTGTTTCTTTCTTTCTGTTCCAGTTTAATAATAAATAATTCATCATGCTACAGCTATGATTGTGTTTTTTATGTTTTAATTAGTGTTTGTGCCAAGTAAAGCCTTTAGGATCTTCTTGGATGATTGTTGTTTGATCTTGCTGAAAAAACAGAAAGTATGCGCTCACGAGAATAATTTTCATTTTTAATCAGAGAGCGATAAAATACCAATTCTAACTGAAGCATATTAACATACAAATTACCCAGGCCTTCCTAATTTGGTAGAATTTTTGGAGTTACAGAAGTATTTGAAACTTACAGATTGCTACAGACTGTTCTGTTTTTGACAGATTCTGTTTTTGTGTGTTGTTTGCTTATTTTGATGAATCTATGGCTAGTATCGGGGGGTATGAACCATAGAGAAGTTGGAATACAGTAGGTTTAACACCAATATAAATAAATAATGAGTTCATTACAGTACCTTACAGTGGTGATTTGTTTTTTTATACTAACGGAGCTCATGAGATTTTCTGTTGAGTTTTGTGTTGTGAAGTTTTCAAGTTTTGGATAAAGATTTGATGGATTTTGGAATAAGGAGTGGCAAGAGCCTAAGCTTGGGGATGCGCAAGGCACCCCAAGGTAAAATTCAAGGACAACCAAAAGCCTAAGCTTGGGGATGCCCCGGAAGGCATCCCCTCTTTCGTCTTCGTCCATCGGTAACTTTACTTGAGGCTATATTTTTATTCACCACATGATATGTGTTTTGCTTGGAGCGTCTTGTATGATTTGAGTCTTTGCTTTTTAGTTTACCCCAATCATCCTTGTTGTATACACCTTTTGGAGAGACACACATGAATCGGAATTTATTAGAATACTCTTTGTGCTTCACTTATATCTTTTGAGCTAGATAATTTTGCTCTAGCGCTTCTCTTATATCTTTTAGAGCACGGTGGTGGTTTTATTTTATAGAAATTATTGATCTTGTTGGGAAATGAAGTAATTTAAAAAATTTCCTATGCACACGCAAGATCATGGTGATGGATAGCAACGAGAGGGGAAGAGTGTTGTCCACGTACCCTCGTAGACCGTAAGTGGAAGCGTTATGACAACGCGGTTGATGTAGTCGTACGTCTTCACGATCGACCAATCCTAGTACCGAAAGTATGGCACCTCCATGATCTGCACACGTTCGGCTCGGTGACGTCCCATGAACTCACGATCCAGCAGAGTGTTGAGGGAGAGCTTCGTCAGAATGACGACGCGATGACGGTGATGACGATGTTACCGGAATAGGGCTTCGCCTAAGCACCGCTACGATATGAACGAGGTGATTATGGTGGAAGGGGGCATCGCACACGACTAAGAGATCAATGATCAACTTGTGTATCCATGGGGTTCCCCCTCCCCCGTATATAAAGGAGTGGAGGAGGGGAGGGGCCGGCCCTCTCTATGGCGCGCCCTAGGGGAGTCCTACTCCCACCGGGAGTAGGATTCCCCCCTTCCCTAGTTGGAGTAGGAGAGGAAGGGAAGGAGGAGTTGGAGAGAAGGAAAGCCCCCCCCCCCCAAACCTATTCCAATTTGGCCTCCTGCCCAAGGGGGGCGCACCAGCCCCTTGTGGGCTGGTGTACTTCCTTCTTATGGCCCATAAGGCCCATAACTTCTCCCGGGGGGGTCCGGTAACCTCCCGGTACTCTGGAAAAATGCCCGAACCACTCGGAACCATTCTGATGTCCAAACATAGGCTTCCAATATATCGATCTTTATGTCTCGACCATTTCGAGACTCCTTGTCATGCCCTTGATCACATCCGGGACTCCGAACAACCTTCGGTTCATCAAAACACATAAACTCATAATACCGATCGTCACCGAACGTTAAGCATGCGGACTCTACGGGTTCGAGAACTATGTAGACATGACCGAGACTCACTTCCGGTCAATAACCAATGGCGTAACCTAGATGCTCATATTGGTTCCTACATATTCTACGAAGATCTTTATCGGTCAAACTGCATAACAACATACATTGTTCCCTTTGTCATCGGTATGTTACTTGCCCGGGATTCGATCATCGGTATCTCAATACCTAGTTCAATCTCATTACCGGCAAGTATATTTACTTGTTCCATAATGCATCATCCCGCAACTAACTCATTAGTCACAATGCTTGCAAGGCTTATAGTGATGTGCATTACCGAGAGGGCCCAGAGATACCTCTCCGATAGATGGAGTGACAAATCCTTATCTGGATCTATGCCAACTCAACAAACACCATTGGAGACACCTGTAGAGCATGTTTATAATCACCAAGTTAAGTTGCGACATTTGATAGCACACAAGGTGTCCCTCCGGTATTCGGGAGTTGCATGATCTCATAGTCATAGGAACATGTATAAGTTATGGAGAAATCAATAGCAACAAACTAAACGATCATCGTGCTAAGCTAACGGATGGTTCAAGTCAATCACATCATTCTCTAATGATGTGATCCCGTTAATCAAATGACAACTCATGTATATGGTTAGGAAACATAACCATCATTGATGCAACGAGCTAGTCAAGTAGAGGCAAACTAGTGACACTCTGTTTGTCTATGTATTCACACATGTACTAAGTTTCCGGTTAATACAATTTTAGCATGAATAATAAACATTTATCATGATATAAGGAAATATAAATAACAACTTTATTATTGCCTCTAGGGCATATTTCCTTCAGTCTCCCACTTGCACTAGAGTTAATAATCTAGTTCACATCATCATGTGATTTAACACCAATAGTTCACATCTTTATGTGATTAGTTCACATCTCCATGTGACTAACACCCAAAGGGTTTACTAGAGTCAATAATCTAGTTCACATCGCTATGTGATTAACACCCAAAGTGTGATCATGTTTTGCTTGTGAGAGAAATTTAGTCAACGGGTCCGCCACATTCAGAGTCGTATGTATTTTGCAAATTTTCGATGTCTACAATGCTTTGCATGGAGCTACTCTAGCTAATTGCTCCCACTTTCAATATGTATCTAGATCGAGACTTAGAGTCATCCAGATCGGTGTCAAAGCTTGCATCGACGTAACTCTTTACGACGAAATCTTTGTCACCTCCATAACCGAGAAACATTTCCTTATTCCACTAAGGATATTTTTGACCGCTGTCCAGTGATCCACTCCTAGATCACTATTGTACCCTCTTGCCAAACTTATGGTGAGGTACACAATAGGTCTAGTACACAGCATATCATGCTTTATAGAACCTATGACTGAGGCATAGGGAATGACTTTTCATTCTCTTTCTATTTTCTGCTGTCGTCAGGTTTTGAGTCTTTACTCAACTTCACACCTTGCAACACAGGCAAGAACTCCTTCTTTGACTTTTCCATTTTGAACTACTTCAAAATCTTGTCAAGGTATGTACTCATTCAAAATATATCAAGCGTTTTTATCTATCTCTATAGATCTTGATGCTCAATACGTAAGTAGCTCCATCGAGGTCTTTCTTTGAAAAACTCTTTTCAAACACTCCTGTCGGTGTCAAAACCGGCGGATCTCGGGTAGGGGGTCCCGAACTGTGCGTCAAGGCCGGATGGTAACAAGAGACAAGGGACATGATGTTTTTACCCAGGTTCGGGCCCTCTCGATGGAGGTAATACCCTACTCCTGCTTGATTAATATTGATGATATGGGTAGTACAAGAGTAGATCTACCACGAGATCAAGGAGGCTAAACCCTAGAAGCTAGCCTATGGTATGATTGTTGTATATGGAGTTGATGTCCTACGCACTACAACCCTCTGGTTTATAGATAGGGTTAGGGTTACACAGAGTCGGTTACAATGGTAGGAGATCTTGAATATCCGCATCGCCAAGCTTGCCTTCCACACCAAGGAAAGTCCCATCCGGACACGGGACGAAGTCTTCAATCTTGTATCTTCATAGTCCTGGAGTCCGGCTGAAGGTATAGTCCGGCTACCCGAACACCCCCTAATCCAGGACTCCCTCAGTAGCCCCTGAACCAGGCTTCAATGACGACGAGTCCGGCGCGCAGATTGTCTTCGGCATTGCAAGGCGGGTTCCTCCTCCAAGTCCTTCATAGAAGATTGTAAACACCAAGAGTAGTGTCCGGCTCTGCAAAATAAGTTTCCACATATTGCCATAGAGAGAATAATATTAACACAAATCAAATCTGTTGACGTATTCCGCAGTGCGTCATCACACTACGACCAAGTCCTTTACTCAAATCGTTTTTACTTTTCCACCTCAGCACGTTTTGCGAGGCGGTTTCCTTGGCACGTCTTGTCAAAGCAGAGATCGTGTACCCCTTTTACGGGATTCTCATCAATACGGACGTGGGTAACCTAACCGCGCCATTTATCATGACGCTTGGGAGGCGGGCGAGTTTTACTAGGCTGGTGGGGACGCACAACCGCATCCGCCCATATAAGGGGATAAGGATCCACCTTTTTACCTATGCCTTCTTCCTCCTTTGCCTATCCATCTCCTGCGCGCTCGAGCTCCAGCGCCCAAGCCCGCACTTCCCACCTCAACCTTCTCCAGCAATGTCCGGAGCGGGAGGCAAGTGGATGGTCTCCTCCGCTATGGAGGGCCAAGTCAAGAAGCTAAGGAAGGCCGGATACCTGTCTAAGGACATCGCGCACCGGCTTCCCGAAAAGGGGCAGCTTCTCCCCACCCCGAGGCCCCATGAGAGGGTAGTATTTCTTCCCCACTTCCTCCGCGGACTGGGTTTTCCACTCCACCCATTTGTCCGGGGGCTCATGTTCTACTACGGCCTGGATTTCCACGATCTGGCCCCGAACTTCATCCTCAACATCTCGGCGTTTATCGTCGTGTGCGAGGCTTTCCTCCGCGTCCGCCCTCATTTCGGCCTCTGGCTCAAGACCTTCAACGTCAAGCCCAAGGTGGTGCGCGGCAGCCAGGCGGAGTGCGGAGGCGCCATGGCGGGCAAGATGGCCAACGTCCTATGGTTCGAGGGCTCTTTTGTGGAGACCCTAAAGGGGTGGCAATCCGGGTGGTTTTACATCACCGAGCCACGTGATCCGAACTGGATCGCAGCCCCCGAGTTCCGATCCGGACCCCCCATGCGGCTTATGTCCTGGAAAGAGACGGGCCTGTCGTGGGGTGACAAAAAAGAGGTGACCAGATTGCAAACATGCATCCAGTCCCTGGTGAACAAGCCAATCTGGCTTGTTAATGTAATCCAGGTTATGCTCGTCCACCGGATCCTCCCGTGCCAACAACGGGATTTTAATCTGTGGGAGTTCGACCCGGCGCAGCACCAAACCCTTAGCAGGCTCTTCGACACGATGTACGAAGATGCCTGGAAGGTGCTATTAAAGGGCGCCGAGGCTCCCGCATCCGCTTCTGAGGACCGCGGATACAGCTCGCAGCGTCACGCTAGCGAGGTAAGCTATCTTCACCTTTTACAGGATGTTAAGCTTTTTTCATAGTTTGACTCTATGCGGGATCTAAACTCCCTTACCTTTGACAGGCTTGGTGGGCGATATCCGTACCGATTAACTGTCCGGCTCCGCTGCCCGAAGACCCAGCCCCAGCTCTACTAGTGAAGCTGCTGGTTCCGGTGCCCTATGTGGTGCCGGAGAAGAAGGCCAAGAAGAAGAAGACCACGGGGACTCGAAAGAGTGCCCGTAATGTGGTGGTGTCGGACTCGTCATCCGACGAGTCCGAGACACCCTCTTCCCGTGAAAACGAGGAGGAGGAAGAAGAAAACTCTCCCCCCCAGCGGAGGGAGGAGAGAAGAGGAAGGCCGCCCCAATGGGGGAGGCCGAGGGGTCTAGGAAAAGGAAGACCCCTCCGCCGGACTACTCCCCCGACGCCGAAGAGGGCGAAGAGGAGTGGCCAAACAGGGCCAAGCGTCCAGCGAAATCGTAAGTTCGGATATCATAGTAACTCATGATGTTCCTTTGTTGCATAGCTTTCCCTAATGTCGAACATAATTATGCAGCCCGCCCCGGGCCGAATTCAACGAATCGTCGGGTGGCTCCCTGGACTCATCGGACGTGAACTCAGTTCCGCCCGCTGTCTCCCCCCGCACTGCAGACGACGCCGAAGTGGCGTCGCGACAAGCTCCGGGGCAGGAGGAGGTGGTCCCGGAGGAGCCGCAAGGCAACCTCCCGGACTCCAGGAGTGAAGGGGATAAGGCCCCCCAGGGCTCCAAGTCCGGCTTTGTGCCGGACACCGCACCGGAATCTTCCACAGTTCCGGACCGTGGTAGGCGAACTCCTTCCAAGAGGAGCAAGCCTTCTGAGCCGGCGGCCTCCGTCCAACCGGAGGTGCCGGACAATCTGCTAGAGGTGCTTGACGGCGCCTCCATCGACGAGGGGCACCGTAATATTATGAGTACGGTGATCCAGAAGGTTCGGTCCGCCAAGAGCGGACTGACTGAAGCTTGCGCTAGCCTTCTAATAGGCTTCGAGGTAAGTAAAAATATGTAAAAATATTACCGCATAGACAGTAGCCCCTGATGCTCTGTTTGGCGTTCGGAAAGAAAAGCCGAATAGAGGATCTATTAAATATCGCAGGAGTCTAACAAAAAAGAGTCAATATGCGTATGCAGGCTTCGCTGCTATCCACCGCCGCACTGACTGCGGAGGTGAGTGTCCTGAAGCAGGACCTCGAGCGGACCGAGCAAGAGCTCGGTCTTGCCAAGCGGCGGCTCGAGGAGAAAGAAGGTAAGAAATACCTTACAGAGAAGGTGCCTATAAAAAGGCGTGATTGCAAAAAAATAACAGGATTGTACTGCTTATTGTAGGGGCCACGACTGAGGTGGCGACCCTTAAGCAGGTGTTATCTGAGGCCGAAAAGAAAACGGCCATGGAGCGCACCGAGCGAGACAGACTTGGGGCTCAGGTCGGCAAGGTGCAGCAAGAGCTTCAAGCTCTCATAAAAAAACATGAGGGTTTGGAGCTTGAGTCAAAGGCGCAAGCATCCGAGCTCACGACGGCCCTTGAGACTGCCAAGTCTGCCAAGGCCGAAGCCCAAAAGGCCCTCCAAGAGTTGGAGGAGATGAGGAAGATAGCAGCGGGTAAGGCATTCTTTATGCAAAGCAGAAATATAAAAGTAAACTACTTGTTACTTACCCGAATCCGGAGCTCTCCAGGGGCATTCGCAGATCTTCCCCGCAGCGTATCCGACGCTGACGCATTCTACCGAGCTGAAGAGGGCAGCTCGACAGAGAAGGTGTTCTGGTCTCAGTATTCTGAGGCCGGACACCATGTGCCCTTGAGCGACCAGCTGAAATAGTTGGTCGAGCTCCACAAGGCGGCCGAACAGGCCATGAAGGGCTTCATAGTTCGGCTGTGGCCCAGAGAGGCCCTGCCTGGGAGCTATTTCGGGCTGGTGCGGCGGCTGGTGGAGGCCTGTCCGAGGCTCGAGGTCATCAAGCGCTCCGTCTGCATCGAAGGTGCCCGTCGGGCCCTTGCCCGTGCAAAGGTGCACTGGGGTAAGCTGGACGGTGAGAAGCTTGTGAAGGACGGGCCGCCGCCGGGGAAGGAGCATCGCAAGCCCGAGAACTACTACAAGGATGTTCTTGCAGGTGCCCGTCTTTTGGCGTATGAATGTACCAAGGATGTGATTTTTGAATGAACTCGCTCGTGTTTATCCTGTGCGGTGAAAACTTGTTCATATGCGCTAAGCAATGCTTATTTAATTTAAAATATTACTTTCTCCGCGGCCGTTTATCAAAAAATTGAGAGATGGCCAGTCGTCGGCTTCTGCCCCCATGCCACTAGTGCTGGGGTGTTCGGGATAAACCTGAGCGCTCTTTTTCCCATAGTTGGGTCCTTCGAGGGAGGCGCTCAGCACAACGAACCAGGCAATCGGACTATAATGCTTGAACACTCTCACTTAGCCATAGAACTCTATAATTTTAAATTTCGGCGAAGCCCCTAGTTCGGAAGACCGAGTTTGGGGCGCTATCCACGCCTTGGCCGGACAAAGCCAGCTCCTCGCTCGAAGCGGCATAAGTCTTTAGGGACTAGAAAAACTTCTCGAACAGCGACCGGTCTCTCACCTCATCATGACAGTCAGTTTTAGCTTTCTCCACTGAGGTGCTTAACCCAGCTGAACCGGGGCACAATCGCAGTGGTTCTCCTAGTGCTACCTTAGCCGATATAGCGGAATGTAAGGCACCAAAACATAGGAGCCGGGCAAACCCAACTATTGACCCAAATCATGATTCGGAGCCGATGCATATAGTGCTATAAGTTCGGGGTGCGGCACTTGTGAAAGTGTACGGACTTCTCACACCATAATGAGGGGTACTGAAGCCCCTGGCGTGTTTGCCGTACCATGGTGTACGGGTGCAATCATGTCATTTAATAAACATATATGTGAAAAGAGGATAATGCAAAAAATAGACAAAAAGCTATGCATTGTTTATAGAGAGGCTATTTATCAAAGCCGAACGATATAAATAGTGCGATAAGCAAAAAGATATTGGACTATTTAACATGTCCTGACCAGGGGTAGGCCGCGGAATTGTATTCAAAACAGGTATATTGCTCGTAACAGAGACCACCTGGGAGTTCCATAATGCGGCATGGCTTGTCTGCCTCCCTGGATCTTGCATCGTTTGTGCGGCAGTCGAATTGCCGAACAGGTCGTCCGAAGTATGGAGTCCTGAAAGTAAGAAAAAATTAAAAAAATTAAAAAAAGAATTCGGCAGCCCCTAGTACGTTTTAAGCCGTATTTTGGGCGTGCCGTTATTGTGCCCCTTCCCCTGTGCCCATGGTATTTCAAGGGAGTAGTTATGTATGCGAGGCACTGGTTTCGCTATGTCGCAAGAGCTGGGGTTGGGGCCGCATTGCTACGCTTGCTCAGAGCGTGCCAGGCGGTCCTGCTGTGGGTTACTCCGGGCGCGCTTGGCAGTGTCTGGCTTTTTAACGGCCGGACTGGAGAATTGCCTAAGAAGGCTACTTTGTACTTCCACTGCGAGAGCCACCGTGTGCTCCTCCGTACGGAGGGAGCGTTCGGTGTTTCCGTTGACCGTGATTACTCCTCGAGGGCCTGGCATCTTGAGCTTGAGATATGCGTAGTGCGGCACCGCATTGAACTTTGCGAATGCGGTTCGTCCGAGCAGGGCATGATAGCCACTGCGAAACGGGACTATATCGAAGATTAACTCTTCGCTTCGGAAATTGTCCGGGGATCCGAAGACCACGTCAAGTGTTACTGAGCCTGTACAGTTGGCTTCTACACCTGGTATAACGCCTTTAAAGGTCGTTTTTGTGGGCTTAATCCTTGAGGGATCTATGCCCATTTTCCGCACTGTATCCTGGTAAAGCAGGTTCAGGCTACTGCCGCCGTCCATGAGGACTCTTGTGAGATGAAATCCGTCGATGATTGGGTCGAGAACCAATGCGGCGAAGCCGCCATGACGGATGCTAGTGGGATGGTCCCTTCGATCAAAAGTGATCGGGCAGGAGGACCATGGGTTGAACTTTGGGGCGACTGGCTCCGTCGCGTATACGTCCCGTAGCGCACGCTTCCGCTCCCTCTTGGGAATGTGGGTTGCGTATATCATGTTCACCGTCCGCACTTGTGGGGGAAAGCCCTTCTGTCCATTGTTGTTCGGCGGCCTGGGCTCCTCCTCGTCGTCGCTGTGTAGCCCCTTGTCTTTATTTTCGGCTCTTAACTTGCCTGCCTGCTTGAACACCCAACAATCCCTGTTAGTGTGATTGGCTGGCCTTTCGGGGGTGCCATGTATCTGGCACAAGCGGTCGAGTATTCGGTCCAAACTGGACGGGCCCTGAGTATTCTTTTTGAATGGCTTTTTCCGCTGACCGGATTTATAGCCTCTGAATCCGGCATTGACTGCCGTGTCTTCATTGCTGTCGCTGCTAACGTGACGTTTTTGCTTATTCCGACGTGTCCTGCCACTTTTGTCCTTGGTATCCAAATTACCAGGGTTCTTTGATAAGTTGTTACTGCGAGCTAGCCAGCTGTCTTCTCCCGCGCAAAAGCGGGTCATGAGTGTCGTGAGGGCTACCATAGATTTCGGCTTTTCCTGTCCCAGGTGCCGGGCAAGCCACTCATCGCGGATGTTATGCTTGAAGGCTGCTAGGGCCTCTGCGTCCGGACAGTCGACTATCTAGTTTTTCTTTGTTAGGAACCGTGTCCAGAATTGCCTGGCCGATTCCTCTGGATGCTGAATTATGTGGCTTAAGTCGTCGGCATCCGGTGGTCGCACGTAAGTGCCCTGGAAGTTGTCGAGGAATGCGGTTTCCAGGTCCTCCCAAGAACCGATTGAGTCTGCTGGCAAGCTGTTAAGCCAATGCCGGGCCGGTCCTTTAAGTTTGAGCGGGAGGTATTTGATGGCATGTAGATCATTGCCGCGTGCCATGTGGATGTGAAGGAGATAATCCTTGATCCATACCGCCGGATCTGTTGTGCCATCGTATGATTCGATGTTTACGGGTTTGAAACCCTCTGGGATTTTATGATCCATTACTTCATCCGTGAAGCATAGCGGGTGTGCGGCGCCTCTGTACTGGGCTATATCACGACGCAGCTCGGAAGAGCTATGTATGTTGTGTTCGGCCCGGCCAGATTTGTTGTATCCGAAGTGAAGATCATTGTTACGTGCCGTAGGGCGCCTGCGCGATCCGTAGATCGATCTTGTTTGTCTTGCCTTATCCTCCAGTATGTCTTGCAGGCTGGCGCATTTTCCCGTGCCTTAGTCGAGCGGCGTCGGGGCATGGCTTGGGTGGAGGGCCAAGAGGCCTCTCTGTCGCGGCCGCAAGGTGGCCGGTCTGCCATGTCGTGTGCTAGTGATGTAGGTGCTTCCTCCTCTGATCGGGGTAGCGGCCTGCGCTTTGGGTAACTCTTGGAGGGGCGTTCGAGTTCATACTCTTCAGCCGCAAGGACTTCAGTCCATCTGTCAGCTAGCAAGTCTTGGTCAGCTCTAAGCTGTTGCTGCTTTTTCTTGAGGCTGCTTGCCGTGGCTAAAAGCCTGCGTTTGAAACTCTCTTGTTCGGCGGGGTCTGATGGTACGACGAATTCGTCGTCATCGAGGCTTGCCTCGTCTTCAGAGGGAGGCATATAGTTATCATCCTCGACCTCTCGGTCTGCCGCTCTCTCATGAGGGCTGGCTTCTCCATCTTCCTGTGCCGAATCTTGCTGGGGTGGGTGTTCTTCGGCGCTATCCGGGGTAGTATTATCTCCCGTGCCGGAATCACCGTTTTTGCTTTGGCGGGATTTAGAGCGGCGCCGCTGACGCCGGCGCTTTGGCTGTTTCTTGGAGGTGTCATCCCCCGCTGTTCCATCGCCATCTCCATCTTTTGGAGTATCCACCATATATATGTCATATGACGAGGTGGCCTTCCAGCGCCCTACAGGTGCTGGTTCCTGTTCGTCTCCTACATCGTCGTCCATACCGTCGATGTCTTCGGAGCCGAAGTCAAGCATGTCGGTTAAATCGTCGACAGTGGCTACAAAGTGGGTGGTGGGTGGGCTTTGAACTTCTTCATCGTCTGTATCCCATCCTCGCTGACCGTAATCCGGCCAGGGCTCTCCTGATAAAGAGAGAGACTTGAGAGAATTCAGGATGTCGCCAAAAGGCGAGTGCTGAAAGATGTCCGCGGCGGTGAACTCCATTATCGGCGCCCAATCGGATTCGATTGGCAGGGGCGCGGGGGGTTCGGAGTCCAGGGAGGAGTCCGGATCCTCGGAGTCACGGGTCATGCAGAGTGCGGGGATGGCGCTCGGCTCGATCGCCTTTGAGATCGCAGCCCCCGAGGTGACGTCCAACCGCTCATCCTCGATTAGCGCAATAGGCTCCGAGTTAGGGGTCGGAACCGGTGCGTGTGCGGCCTCTAGGACACTGTCCGGAGGCAGAGCTAGATCATGCCCCTCGAGACAGTGTGGCGCGCTTGGCCGTGGCTCGAACCCGTCGAAGATCAAGTCTCCGCGGATGTCAGCCGTGTAGTTTAAGCTTCCAAACCTGACTTGATGGCCAGGGGCGTAGCTTTCGATCTGCTCCAGGTGGCCAAGCGAATTGGCCCGCAGTGCGAAGCCGCCGAAGACGAAGATCTGTCCGGGGAGAAAAGTCTCACCCTGGACCGCATCGTTGTTGATGATCAAAGGGGCCATCGGGCCTAAAGGTGACGACACAGAGGAACTCTCAATGAAAGCACCAATGTCGGTGTCAAAACCGGCGGATCTCGGGTAGGGGGTCCCGAACTATGCGTCAAGGCCGGATGGTAACAGGAGACAAGGGACATAATGTTTTTACCCAGGTTCGGGCCCTCTCGATGGAGGTAATACCCTACTCTTGCTTGATTAATATTGATGATATGGGTAGTACAAGAGTAGATCTACCACGAGATCAAGGAGGCTAAACCCTAGAAGCTAGCCTATGGTATGATTGTTGTATATGGAGCTGATGTCCTACAGACTACAACCCTCCGGTTTATATAGACACCGGATAGGGTTAGGGTTACACAGAGTCGGTTACAATGGTAGGAGATCTTGAATATCCGCATCGCCAAGCTTGCCTTCCACGCCAAGGAAAGTCCCATCCGGACATGGGATGAAGTCTTCAATCTTGTATCTTCATAGTCCCGGAGTCCGGCTGAAGGTATAGTCCGGCTACCCGAACACCCCCTAATCCAGGACTCCCTCAACTCCTCTATGCTTTCCAAAAAATTCTACATTATTTTAGATCAACAATATGTCACTCACATATACTTATCAGAAATGTTGTAGTGCTCCCACTCACTTTCTTGTAAATACAGGCTTCACGGCAAGTCTGTATAAAACCATATGTTTTGATCACTTTATCAAAGCATATATTCCAACTCCGAGATAATTGCACCAGTCCATAGATGGATCGCTGGAGCTTGCACACTTTGCTAGCACCTTTAGGATTGACAAAACCTTCTTGTTGCATCATATACAACTCTTCTTTAAGAAATCCATTAAGGAATGTAGTTTTGACATCCATTTGCCAGATTTCATAAAATACGGCAACTGCTAACATGATTCGGGCAAACTTTTAAGCATCGATACAAGTGAGAAAATCTCATCGTAGTCAACACCTTGATCTTGTCAAAAACGTTTTGCGACAATTCAAGCTTTGTAGATGGTAACTCTACTATCATCGCCCGTCTTCCTCTTGAAGATCCATTTATTCTCAATGACTCACCGGTCATCGGGAAAGTCAATCAAAGTCCATACTTTGTTCTCATACATGGATCCCATCTTAGATTTCATGGCCTCAAGCCATTTTGCGGAATCTGGGCTCATCATCGCTTCCTCATAGTTCATAGGTTTGTCATGGTCTAGTAACATGACTTCTAGAACAGGATTACCGTACCACTCTGGTGCAGACCGTACTCTGGTTGACCTACGAGGTTCGGTAGTAACTTGATCTGAAGTTTCATGATCATCATCATTAGCTTCCTCACTAATTGGTGTAGGAATCACTGGAACTGATTTCTATGATGATCTACTTTCCAATTCAGGAGAAGGTACAATTACCTCATCAAGTTCTACTTTCCTCCCACTCACTTCTTTTGAGAGAAACTCCTTCTCTAGAAAGGATCCATTCTTAGCAACAAAATATCTCGCCTTCGGATCTGTGATAGAAAGTGTACCCAACAGTTTCTTTTGGGTCTCCTATGAAGACGCACTACTCCGATTTGGGTTCGAGCTTATCAGTTTGAAACTTTTTCACATAAGCATCGCAACCCAAAACTTTCAGAAACGACAGCTTTGGTTTCTTGCCAAACCATAGTTCATACGGTGTCATCTCAACGGATTTAGATGGTTCCCTATTTGACATGAATGCAGCTGTCTCTAATGCATAACCCCAAAACGATAGTGGTAAATCGGTAAGAGACATCATAGATTGCACTATATCCAATAAAGTATGGTTATGACATTCGGACACACCATTATGCTGTGGTGTTCCAGGTGGCATGAATTTGTGAAACTATTCCACATTGTTTTAGTTGAAGACCAAACTCGTAACTCAAATATTCGTCTCCATGATCAGATCATAGAAACTTTATTTTCTTGTTACGATGATTTTCCACTTCACTCTGAAATTCTTTGAACTTTTCAAACGTTTCAGACTTATGTTTCATCAAGTAGATATACCCATATGTGCTCAAATCATCTGTGAAGGTCAGAAAATAACGATACCCGCCGCGAGCCTCAATACTCATCGGACTGCATACATCAGTATGTATTATTTCCAATAGGTCAGTTATTCGCTCCATTGTTCCAAAGAACAGAGTCTTAGTGATCTTGCCCTTGAGGCATGGTTCGCAAGCATCAAGTGATTCATAATCAAGTGATTCCAAAAGCCCATCCGCATGGAGTTTCTTCATGCACTTTACACCAATATGACCTAAACGGCAGTGCCACAAATAAGTTGCGCTATCATTATTAACTTTGCATCTTTTGGCTTCAATATTGTGAATATGTGTATCACTACGATCGAGATTCAATAAACCATTTATTTTGAGTGTATGACCATAGAAGGTTTTATTCATGTAAATAGAACACCAATTATTCTTTGACTTAAATGAATAACCGTATTGCAATAAACATGATCCAATCATATTCATGCTCAACGCAAACACCAAATAACATTTATTTTAGGTTCAACACTAACCCCGATGGTAAAGGGAGTGTGCGATGGTGATCTTATCAACCTTGGAATCATTTCCAACACACATCGTCACCTCGTCCTCAACTAGTCTTTGTTTATTTTGCAACTACCGTTTCGAGTTACTACTCTTAGCAACTGAACTAGTATCAAATACTGAGGGGTTTGCTATAAACACTAGTAAAGTACACATCAATAACATGTATATCAAATATACCTTTGTTCACTTTGCCATCCTTATTATCCGCCAAGTATCTAGGGCAATTCCACTTCCAGTGACCATTTCCTTTGCAGTAGAAGCACTCAGTTTCAAGCTTGGGTCTAGCTTTGGGCTTCTTCATGGAGGTGACAACTTGCTTTCCATTCTTCTTTAAGTTCCCTTTCTTTCCCTTACCCTTTTACTTGAAACTAGTGGTCTTGTCAACCATCAACACTTGATGCTTTTTCTTGATTTCTACCTTCGCCGGTTTTAGCATCGCAAAGAGCTTTGGGAATTGTTTCCGTTATCCCTTGCATATTATAGTTCATCATGAAGTTCTAGTAACTTGGTGATAGTGACTAGAGAAATCTGTCAATCACTATCTTATCGGGAAGATTAACTCCCACTTGATTCAAGTGATTGTAGTACTCAGACATTCTGAGCACATGCTCACTCGTTGAGCTATTCTCCTCCATCTTGTAGGCAACTGTCAGAGGTCTCATGCCTCTTGACATGGGCATGAGTATGAGATACCAATTTCAACTCTTGGAACATCTTATATGCTTCGTGGCGTTCAAAACATTTCTGAAGTCCCGGTTCTAAGCCATAAAGCATGTTGCACTAAACTATCAAGTAGTCATCATACCGAGCTTGTCAAACATTCATAACGTCTGCATCTGCTCCTGCAATAGGTCTGTCACCTAGCGGTGCATCAAGGACATCTGTGCAGCAATGAGGATAATCCTCAGATCACGGACCTAGTCCGCATCATTCCTATTATCATCTTTCAACATAGTTTTTCTCTAGGAACATATCAAAATAAACGGGGAGCTACATCGCGAGCTATTGATCTACAACATAGTTATGCAAATACTATCAGGACTAAGTTCATGATAAATTAAAGTTCAGTTAATCATATTACTTAAGAACTCCCACTTAGATAGACATCCCTCTAGTCATCTAAATGATCACGTGATCCAAATCAACTAACCATGTCCGATCATCACGTGAGATGGAGTAGTTTTCAATGGTGAACATCACTATGTTGATCATATCTACTATATGATTCACGCTCGACCTTTTGGGTCTCCAGTGTTCCGAGGCCATATCTGCATATGCTAGGCTCGTCAAGTTTAACCTGAGTATTCCACGTGTGCAAAATTGGCTTGCACCCGTTGTATGTGAACGTAGAGCTTATCACACCCGATCATCACGTGGTGTCTCAGCACGACGAACTGTCGCAACGGTGCATACTCAGGGAGAACACTTATACCTTGAAATTTAGTGAAAGATCATCTTATAATGCTACCGCTGTACTAAGCAAAATAAGAAGCATAAAAGATAAACATCACATGTAATCAAAATATGTGACATGATATGGTCATCATCATCTTGTGCCTTTGATCTCCATCTCCAAAGTACCGTCATGATCTCCATTGTCACCGGCATGACACCATGATCTCCATCATCTTGATCTCTATCAACGTGTCGTCACATGGTCGTCTCGCCAACTATTGCTTTTGCAACTATTGCTATCGCATAGCGATAAAGTAAAGCAATTGTATGGTGCTTGCATCTTATGCAATAAAGAGACAACCATAAGGCTTCTGCCAGTTGCCAATAACTCCATTACAAAACATGATCATCTCATACAATAAAATTTAGCATCATGTCTTGACCATATCACATCAGAACATGCCCCGCAAAAATAAGTTAGACGTCCTCTACTTTGTTGTTGCAAGTTTTATGTGGCTGCTACGGGCTGAGCAAGAACCGTTCTTACCTATGCATCAAAAACCACAACATGGTATAGTGATTGCTTTTTGATCTTCAGAAAGAACCTTGTTCATTGAATCCGATTCAACTAAAGTTGGAGAAACTGACACCCACCAGCCACCTGTGTGCGAAGCACGTCGGTAGAACCAGTCTCGCGTAAGCGTACGCGTAATGTCGGTCTGGGCCGCTTCATCCAACAATACCGCCGAATCAAGAAACAACTAGTGACGGCAAGCAATATGTATATACCCACGCCCACAACTCCTTTGTGTTCTACTTGTGCATATAACATCTACGCATAGACCTGGCTCGGATGCCACTATTTGGAAACGCAGTAATTTTAAAAATTTACTACGCACACGCAAGATCATGGTGATGCATAGCAACGAGAGAGGAAGAGTGTTGTCCACGTACCCTCGTAGACTGTAAGCGGAAACGTTATGACAACACGGTTGATGTAGTCGTACATCTTCATGATCGACCGATCCTAGTACCGAAAGTACGGCACCTCCGCGATCTGCACACGTTCGGCTCGGTGACGTCCCATGAACTCACGATCCAGCAGAGTGTCGAGGGAAAGCTTCGACAGCACGACGACGTGATGACGGTGATGATGATGCTACTGGAACAGGGCTTCGCCTAAGCACCGCTACGATATGACCGAGGTGGATTATGGTGGAAGGGGGAACCGCACACGGCTAAGATATCAATGATCCACTTGTGTGTCCATGGGGTGCCCTCCTCCCCCGTATATAACGGAGTTGAGGAGGGGAGGGGCCGACCCTCTCTATGGTGCGCCCTAGGGGAGTCCTACTCCCACCGGGAGTAGGATTCCCCACCTTCCCTAGTTGGAGTAGGAGAGGAAGGGAAGGAGGACTAGGAGAGAAGGAAAGCCCCCCCCCCCCCAAACCTATTCCAATTCGGCCTCGTCCCAAGGGGGCGCACCAGCCCCTTGTGGGCTGGTGTACTTCCTTATTATGGCCCATAAGGCCCATAACTTCTCCCGGGGCGTTCCGGTAACCTCTCAGTACTCCGGAAAAATGCCCGAACCACTCGGAACCATTCCGATGATCAAACATAGGCTTCAAATATATCGATCTTTATGTCTCAACCATTTCAAGACTTCTCGTCATGCCCGTGATCACATCCGGGATTCCTAACAACCTTCCGTTCATAAAAACACATAAACTCATAATACCGATCGTCACCAAACGTTAAGCATGCGGACCCTACGGGTTCGAGAACTATGTAGACATGACCGAGACTCACTTCCGGTCAATAACCAATAGCGTAACCTGGATGCTCATATTGGTTCCTACATATTCTACAAAGATCTTTATCGGTCAAACCGCATAACAACATATGTTGTTCCCTTTGTCATTGGTATGTTACTTGCCCGAGATTCGATCGTTGGTATCTCAATACCTAGTTTAATCTCGTTACCGGCAAGTCTCTTTACTCGTTCCATAATGCATCATCCCGCAACTAACTCATTAGTCACAATGCTTGCAAGGCTTATAGTGATGTGCATTACCGAGAGGGCCCAGAGATACCTCTCCGATAGACGGGGTGACAAATCCTAATCTCGATCTATGCCAACTTAACAAACACCATTGGGGACACCTGTAGAGCATCTTTATAATCACCGAGTTACGTTGTGACGTTTGATATCACACAAGGTGTTCCTCAGGTATTCAGGAGTTGCATGATCTCATAGTCATAGGAACATGTATAAGTTATGGAGAAAGCAATAGCAACAAACTAATCGATCATCGTGTTAAGCTAACGGATGGGTCAAGTCAATCACATCATTCTCTAATGATGTGATCCCGTTAATCAAATGACAACTCATGTCTATGGTTAGGAAACATAATCATCATTGATTCAACGAGCTAGTCAAGTAGAGGCAAACTAGTGACACTCTGTTTGTCTATGTATTCACACATGTACTAAGTTTGCGGTTAATACAATTTTAGCATGAATAATAAACATTTATCATGATATAAGGAAATATAAATAACAACTTTATTATTGCCTCTAGGGCATATTTCCTTCAGATCTCTCATGCTTCACTTATATTATTTTGAGAGTCCCTTCGAACAGCATGGTAATTTTCTTTGGCTATAAAATTAGTCCTAATATGATAGGCATCCAAGATGGGTATAATAAAAACTTTCATATAGAGTGCATTGAATACTATGAGAAGTTTGATACTTGATGATTGTTTTGAGATATGAAGATGGTAACATTAGAGCCATGCTAGTTGAGTAGTTGTGAATTTGAGAAGTACTTGTGTTAGAGTTTGCAAGTCCCGTAGCATGAACGTATGGTGAACATTGTGTGACAAATTTGAAGCATGAGGTGTTTCTTTGATTATCCTCCTTATGAGTGGCGGTCGGGGATGAGCGATGGTCTTTTCCTACCAATCTATACCCCTAGGAGCATGCGTGTAATGCTTGGTTTTTGATGACTTGTAGATTTTTGCAATAAGTATGTGAGTTCTTTATGACTAATGTTGAGTCCATGGATTATACGTACTCTCACCTTCCCATCATTGCTAGCCTCTTCGGGTACCGTGCATTGCCCTTTCTCACCTTGAGAGTTGGTGCAAACTTTGCTGGTACATCCAACCCCCGTGATATGATACGCTCTATCACACATAAACCTCCTTATATCTTCCTTAAAACAGCCACCATACCTACCTATTATGGCATTTCCATAGCCATTCCGAGATATATTGCCATGCAACTTTCCACCTTTACGTTTATTATGACACACTCCATCATTGTCATATTGCCATGCATGATCATGTAGTTGACATCGTAATTGTGGCAAAGACACCATGCATATTTTCACACATGTCACTCTTGATTCATTGCCCATCCCGGTACACCGCCGGAGGCATTCATATAGAGTCTTACTTTGTTCTAGTATCGAGTTGTAATCTTTGAGTTGTAAATAAATAGAAGTGTGATGACCATCATTAATAGAGCATGGTCCCAAAAAAAAGAGAAAGGCCAAATAAAAAAAGGCCAAATAAAAATAAATAAAAGGGACAATGCTACTATCCTTTTTCCACACTTGTGCTTCAAAGTAGCACCATGATCTTCATGATAGAGAGTCTCTTATATTGTCACTTTCATATACTAGTGGGAATTTTTCATTATAGAACTTGGCTTGTATATTCCTACAATGGGCTTCCTCAGATGCCCTAGGTCTTCGTGAGCAAGCAATTTGGATGCACACCCACTTAGTTTCTTTTGTTGAGCTTTCATACATTTACAACTCTAGTGCATCCGTTCCATGGCAATCCCTACTCCTAGCATTGACATCAATTGATGGGCATCTCCATAGCCCATTGATTAGCCGTGTCAATGTGAGACTTTCTCCTTTTTTGTCTTGTCCAGACAACCCCCATCATTATATTCTATTCCACCCATAGTGCTATGTCCACGGCTCACGCTCATGTATTGCATGAAAGTTGAAAAAAGTTTGAGATTACTAAAGTATGAAACGGTTGCTTGGCTTGTCGTCGGGGTTGTGCATGATGAGATCATTTTTGTGTGACGAAAATGAAGCATAGCCAAACTATATGATTTTGTAGGGATAAGCTTTATTTGGCCATGTTATTTTGAGAAGACATAATTGCTTAGTTAGTATTCTTGAAGTATTATTATCTTTATGTAAATATTAAACTTTTGTCTTGAATCTTTTGGATCGGAACATTCATGCCACAATAAAGAAAATTACATTGAAAATTATGTTAGGTAGCATTCCACATCAAAAATTCTGTTTTTATCATTTACCTACTCGAGGACGAGCAGGAATTAAGCTTGGGGATGCTTGATACGTCTCCAACGTATCTATAATTTTTTATTGTTCCATGCTATTATATTATCTGTTTTGGATGTTCAATGGGATTTACTATGCACTTTTATATTATTTTTGGGACTAACCTATTTACCGAAGGCCCAGTGCAAATTGTTGTTTTTTTGCCTATTTCAGTGTTTCGCAGAAAAGTAATATCAAATGGAATCCAAAACGGAATAAAACCTTCGCGGGGATCATTTTTGGAACAAACGCAATCCAGGAGACTTGGAGTGGATGTCAAGGAAGCAGCGAGGAAGCCACGAGGCAAGAGGGCGTTCCCCCACCCTCATGGGCCCCTCGCAGCTCCACCGACCTACTTCTTTCGCCTATATATACTCTTATACCCTGAAACCTTTGGGGAGAGCCACGAAACACCTTTTCCACCGCCGCAATCTTCTGTACCCATGAAATCCCATCTTGGGGCCTTTTCCGGCGCTCCGCCGGAGAGGGGTTCGACCACGGAGGGCTTCTACATCAACACCATAGCCTCTCCGATGATGTGTGAGTAGTTTACCACAAACCTTCGGGTCCGTAGTTATTAGCTAGATGGCTTCTTCTCTCTCTTTGGATCTCAATACAAAGTTCTCCTCGATCTTCTTGGAGATCTATTCGATGTAACTCTTTTTGCGGTGTGTTTGCCAAGATCCGATGAATTGTGGGTTTATGAACTTGATTATCTATGAATATTATTTGATTCTTCTCTAAATTCTTATATGCATGATTTGATATCTTTGCAAGTCTCTTCAAATTATCGGTTTGGTTTGGCCTACTAGATTGATCTTTGTTGCAATGGGAGAAGTGCTTAGCTTTGGGTTCAATCTTGCGGTGCTCAATCCCAGTGACAAAAAGGGAAATGACACGTATTGTATTGTTGCCGTCGAGGATAAAAAGATGGGGTTTATTTCATATTGTTTGAGTTTATCCCTCTACATCATGTCATCTTGCCTAATGCGTTACTTCGTTCTTATGAACTTAATACTCTAGATGCATGCTGGATAGCAGTCGATGTGTGGAGTAATAGTAGTAGATGCAGAATCGTTTCGGTCTACTCGTCACGGACGTGATGCCTATATTCATGATCATTGCCTTAGATATCATCATAACTATGTGCTTTTCTATCAATTTCTCGGGAGTAATTTGTTCACCCACCGTAATACATGCTATCTTGAGAGAAACCACTAGTGAAACCTATGGCCCCCGGGTCTACTTTACATCATATAACTTTCCAATCTATAATTCTGGTTTACTATTTATTTTGCAATGTTTATTTTCCAATCTATACCATAAAAATACCAAAAAAAATTATCTTATTATCTTTATCAGATCTCACTTTTACAAGTGGCCGTGAAGGGATTGACAACCCCTTTATCGCGTTGGTTGCAAGGTTCTTGATTGTTTGTGCAGGTACTAGGCGACTTGCGTGTAGTCTCCTACAGGATTGATACCTTGGTTCTCAAAAACTAAGGAAAATACTTACGCTACTTTGCTGCATCACCCTTTCCTCTTCAAGGGAAAACCAACGCATGCTCAAGAGGTAGCAGCTATCACCCGGTTTACCTCTGACAAGTCACTGGTCTCTGCACCAGGTGTGTTGAAGAGGTTCCTTGCCTCGTAAACCGGAGGAAGACGACTCTGGTGCCTTCTCCTCATGACTTCGTTTGAAGCATTCTGATCCAACGAGAGCCGGAATGAATCAGCCTGGATCCGTTATGCCTGAGCATCCAGTGCAGCCCACTCCACAGTCATCCTCGCGTCCTCATCCGCCAGATTTTCCTTAGCCTGAGCTATCTCATCTCGCAGTTTTGCAACTTCCGCATTATGCTGAGTTTGATTTGCCGGGTTAACTTCTGTTGTTAACAATGTTGTCAAGGTGTCCAATATGTCGGACAAGACCTGAGCCGGCAGGCGCGCAGGGCCACCTGCCCCGGCCGCTGTCGTCGTTGCTGACCCGGAAACTATTGCCGCTGCAGTCAAAGAATTCTGCCCTGGGCTGTGTACCGGCCATGAAAATCGCAACCGGGTTTGGTGGCTCATAGGGGTCCGGAATACTATCGCCATTGGAAAGCCCCCAAGCCCGTCGTCTTGCAGTTGATACAAAGAAGTAGTCTCGCACGTCGATGACTCACCATCAGAATAGATGGCCGTCTCACCACCAGACATGGATCCTTCCTCAAATTCCACCCCATGGATGAATCCAACGAAGGCGTGCTTTACGGTGGGTTGAACCTGGGCGGGTCGTGCACGCTGAGCCGTCTCGATGATGTCGGTGCAGATGTCCGGCTCAGGGCCCGGTTCGCCGATCTTGCAGATGAAGACGTGAATTCCGCCGAAGGGGACCCGATACCCGTACTCAATTGAGCCAACCTCGGGGCCCCAGCCTGCATCGTCGATGCAGAGCTTGCCGCGGCGACTCTTGGTCATCCGGCCCACATCATATCCCTTGATCCCTTCGAAGTTGCCCTTCAAGAATCAAAACCACCATGCGCTGGCCCCACGATGGGCGCCAACTATCGTGGAATTGTCACGATAGATGTCCTAGTGTGAGGACTTAGTCGTCGAGCCATCGCAACTAGGTTAGCTTAAAGGGGTTAAATGGGACAAAGGACACAGGGAGTTTATACTGGTTCGGCCCCTTGCGGTGACGGTAAAGGCCTAATCCATTTTGAGGTGGTATTGCTTATGTCTCGATTACCAGGGAGTGAATACGCTTGACCTAACTTTCGATCGGTTGTCTCTTGCCCTAAGCCACCGCCGGGTTGTCCCTTTATATACACAGGTTGATGCCCCGTGACTTACAGAGTCCTGGTCGGCTCATAAACAACGTGTCCGGCCCGGTGACTAATTACACTTGCCTTACAATATAAGTTATACACATATGGCGGTTTACACCTATGGGTCTTAAGCCGCCTTTGGGCTTTGGGCCCTTTTAGTAAGTCTTCTTCATGAACCGCCATCTTCAACATCATCATGGGCTTTGTATTGATGAACCGCCATTAGGATAACCCGGCCCCTCCTGGGCGGGTCAACCCAATAGTTATATCCCCAACACACCGTGTCCCTAGTAAGCCTCTACTAGACTAGCTTGTTAATCAAAGATGGTTAAGTTTCCTAACCATAGACATGTGTTGTCATTTGATGAATGGGATCACATCATTAGGAGAATGATGTGATGGACAAGACCCATCCATTAGCTTAGCATGTTGACCGTTCAGTTTTATTGCTACAGCTTTCTTCATATCGTATACATATTCCTTCTACTATGAGATTATGCAACTCCCGGATACCGGAGGAATACCTTGTGTGCTATCAAACGTCACAACATAACTGGGTGATTATAAAGATGCTCTATAGGTATCTCCGAAGGTGTTTGTTGGGTTGGCATAGATCGTGATTAGGATTTGTCACTCCGAGTATCGGAGAGGTATCTTTGGGCCCTCTCAGTAATGCACATCATAATAAGCCTGGCAAGCAATGTGACTAATGAGTTAGTTGCGGGATGATGTATTACAGAACAAGTAAAGAGACTTGCCGGTAACGAGATTGAACTAGGTATGAAGATATCAACGACCGAATCTCGGGCAAGTAACATACCGATGATAAAGGGAATAACGTATGTTGTCATTATGGTACGACTGATAAAGATCTTCGTAGAATATGTGGGAACCAATATGAGAATCCAGGTTCCGCTATTGGTTATTGACCGGAGAGGTGTCTCGGTCATGTCTACATAGTTCTCGAACCCGTAGGGTCCACACGCTTAACGTTCAATGACAATTTTGTATTATATGAGTTATGTGATTTGGGGACCGAATGTTGTTCGGAGTCCCGGATGAGATCACGGACATGACAAGGAGTTTCAAAATGGTCGAGAGGTAAAGATTCATATATTGGACGATGGTATTTGGACACCAGAAGTGTTCCGGGGGTACCGGGTACATATCGGGTCACTGGAAAGGGTTCTGGGCATCCCCCCCGGCAACTACATGGGCCTTAATGGGCCAAGAAGGGGACAGACCGACCCCTAAGGGGCTGGTGCGCCCCATGTAGGCCAAACTAAGGGGGAAGGAAAGAAGAGAAGGGAGAAAGGAATGGGAGAGATCCCCTCGTCCTTCCTTCCCCCCTCCTCCTTCCTTCCCCCTCCCGATGGATATGGAAGGGGGGAGGCTGAATTGGGAGGCGCCCAAGTAGGATTCCTCCTACTTGGGGCGCCCCCTTGGCTGCCTCTCCTCCCCTCCAACCTATATATATATATATATAACGGGGGGCACCGCTAGAACACACAACAACGATTGTTAGCCATGTGTGGCGCCCCCCTCCGCGGTTTACATCTCTGGTCATATTGTCGTAGTGCTTAGGCGAAGCCCTGCGCGGATCACTTCACCATCACCGTCACCACGCCATCGTGCTGACGAAACTCTCCCTCGACACTTTGCTGGATCAAGAGTTCGAGGGACATCATCGAGCTGAACATGTGCAGAACTCGGAGGTGTCGTACGTTCGATGCTTGATTGGTCAGAACGAGAAGAAGTTCGACTACATCAATCGCGTTGTCAAACGCTTCCGCTTTTGGTCTATGAGGGACGTGGACACACTCTCTCCCTCTCATTGCTATGAATTTCCTAGATAGATCTTGCGTGAGCGTAGGATTTTTTTTTTTTGAAATTGCATGCTACGTTCCCAACAAAGAAAATTCAGGGTAGACTGAATTTGACATGGGAGGAGGCCATTAAGAGACACCTGAAGCATTGGAGTATCACCAAAGAACTAGCTATGGACGGGGTGCGTAGAAGCTAACTATCCATGTGCTAGAGCCACGAGTTGGTTGCAAGATTTTATGGGTTTCATCTCTAGTCTACCTAAACTTGTTTGTGTTGGAACACGCGGTATGCTATGCTAGCGCCAAATAAAATTTTCTGCCATGCACCCAAGATCATGCTGCTGGAAATAGATTACAAGATCGGGTTTACCACTAGACGCGCAGTCACCGCATCGAAAGTAGAGTTGGTGATGCGTGTAGCCGATCTCCCGGGCCATCTCCTCCTCGCGTCGCCGATCTCCCTCGAATAGCGAAGACCCATGAATGGTGATCTCCCGCGAATAGCAAAGACCCGTGGACGGTGATCTCCTGCCAACAGCACCTCGCGGTTCCCTCGAACGGTTCGTCCAAGCACCGCAGATGCGATGCCTCCAAGGTATCCACACGTGTGGGGAGTAGCGTCAAGTGACAGACTGCTAGGTCCGGTCGTGCGGCATGGGCGTGGGGAGTGGCAGTGGCTAACCAGGGTCAGATTAGATCAACCCTAGGTGGTGCGCCCACTCCCCTTTATATAGACCTCTGAGGTGGGGTCAACGCTTGAGCCCACTAGGAGTCCACATCCATTTTCCACTCGGATCCAATCTGAATAGGCTGCAACCCCTTAAGTGTGCGACCCTATAGGTTCACGTACGCATGGACACGACCAAGTCGATAGTTGGTAGCGGCTCCTAGCAGAACGTGCCAACTCCCATGTGTGCGTAAAGTCGTTTGACGAACCTCGTTTGCCTCACGATATTTGTTGTCGAGCTCAAGGTGAGTACTTGTCACCCTTGTGATAGCTCGACCTCTCTTCTCGAAACTGTGATACAGATTCCTGAACTAGGTTAACACTTAACCCAAGTCGCATGGCCATGCTTTCCGAATCTGATCACTCGAGAGGGCCCAGAGAATATCTCTCCAAATAGGAGGGGCAAACCCCATCTTGGTCAATCATGTCTCGCGGCATGTCTCACGACTCACCCGGAAGCTACCTTTATGAATACCCAGTTACGGAGTAGCGTTTGATATACCCTAAGTGAGTCGATCCTCATCCGAGAACATGTGAGGACCTCAGGTCTAGGACATGGCATAGACATTGTACTTGAGACTAACAGATGACCATATCTCGCTGCGTCTCAAAGTGGGTCTGTCTGACTCGATGATCTCCATCCCCGAGTCCATACTATCGGTTTAGCATCTCCATGCACATGACTTGTGAAACATAGTCATCAACCGAGTCGTATACTAGTCAAGGATATGTGTCCGCATAACCTTATCAACTAGGGACCATTAGAACAATCATCATACAATACATAGTTCCACAAACAAGTCACATACTTATTGATACATATCATTGATGATGTTCAAGGACAATACAAAGGACTCATGAATACAAAAGACTTCGTCGTCGTCGTTGTTGTTTATTCAAAAAATATTCGTGATACCAAATGTTTACAATATAAAAAATTGTTCATGAATCTCTAAAAATGATCATAATATTCAATAAATGTTCGGGAGTTTAGAAATTGTTCCAAAATTTTGAAAAATGTTCAAAAAATTAAAAGAACGTTCGCTGATTCAAAAAGTATTCATGAACTCAAAAGAATATTCGTCAAAAATAAAAATTATTCCTGAATTTAAAAAATTATTCCCAAATTTAAAAAAATGCTCGCCGGTACAAAAAAATTGTCTAGGTGTTCCAAAAATGTATGCAATTCCAAAAAATCATGAATATGAAAAAAGTTTACAAATTTGTAAAAAAATCATGAATTTGAAAATGTCCACGATTTCAAAAAAAGTTAATGTATTTGCAAGATGTTCATGATTTCAAAATATGTTTACGGTTTCAAAAGATGTTCACGTATTTGAAAGATGTTCGCAGATTGAAAAGGATAAAGAAAAAGGAAAATAGAAAATAAAAATAAAAAGAATAAGAAAGAACAAAAAGAAGAAAAAACCGAAAGAAAAAACCGATTCGAGGAAGGTTCTAGAACCTTCCCAAAACCGGTGGAGATGAAATCGGGAAATAGGCCGGCCCATACGAATGCACATCGCATGAGGGGGTATGCGCTAGGTCGGCAGCGACCTGCGTGCTAAATAGGAGGTGTGAATGAGAGTTTTTTAGACTATCGACACGAGAGCTTGACGAACTCCGGCGACGATGCCCTCGATTTTGCAACTGGGCCAGCCACCAGTGACATTGGACCGACATTTACCGTCTGAAGGACCAGAGTGGTTTGGGCATCATGATGTCTAAAAATGAATATTGCTCTGCTCATAAAATGGTTGTGGTGCATCGCTAATAACAAGGGTGGTCTTTGGTTGGACCTATTAAGGCCAAATATCTTCGTGGCCAACTGCCGACGTTCCGCCAACGGTCGGGAGGCTGCCAGTTCTGGCAATCTCTCATCCAACTTTTACCTTTCCTTCGCATTGGGTTCTTGATCTTGGTGGGGTCCGAATCGTTGACCCAGTTCTAGTTTTGACCGGTGGGTTAGTACCCACCCCTTTGTCGTGTGGTTTCCAAAGTTATTCTCCATGTGTGTTGAACCCTGCATGTTTGTCGAGACTGTCCTTATTGATCTAGGCGGCTTGGTAGGATATGCCGGACTGTCTCGCTCTTCACACCCCATGCATTGAGCCGGACCAAGTCTCATGGTGTCTTAAGCATAGCGGACCTTTCTCGACTAGGTCACTATACCAGGCCAATGCGCCCTCTCCAGGGCCAGAACCTCTTACCCTGTTATGGTAGGTTAGGCTCCCGTTAAAGATTAGGATATTTCTATGACAATGGGTTCGCGACCGAGTATCTTCATGGGTGGAGGTCCACAAAAGAAATGGCCTCGGGGATGGCATTTGCCCCTTATGTGACACGGATGAGGACTCCAATCACATATTCCTCCTCACTACCACTCTTTTTTTTGAGTTGTTTCAAGGAAGTTATGGGCCGCGAGTGGTGTCATTCAAACTTCCCCGACTTATCTGAGGAATTGCAAGCATCCTCGGTGGGTCCCGCCACATTAGGTGGTTGGGGATTGGGATCCTCACTTGAACGTTGTGGACAATATGCAACAAGCTTGTTATAGAGCGATCTCCTTTTTTGTCAGCCTATTGATGCCATTTACAAAATGTGTGGTTTTTGCAGCTGCGGAAGCCGCCTAGTCGCGCACCGGACCGCAACACCATCGACACTCTCACTCCAAGACTACGAGCGTTCGCTCTTCGGTTGGCGCCGCCGCTTTTTGCCCCCCTACACCGAACCCAGACTAGTTCTCTGGTCCTCTGTGTGGCATCTGCCACGTTTTTTCTCCTTTCCTTAGGGCTTGTTGAGCTGGTGCACTCAGCAGAACCCTTTGTGTGGAACCTTTCATTTGCATACTTTGATGGGGTGTATATGCTACTTTGTGAGACCTTGTTTGTGCTTCTGGCGATTTGCTTTATATATAAAGCGGGGAGAAAACCTATCTCGGTATATCGATACCTACTAATCTGTACCTAATAATAAAGCACGTATGGCTTCTATTCATCCGTCGCACATTTTTGCGAAAAGCCTCTACAGTTTGTTGAAATCAACCCGTAGTCCATCTTTAAGGCGTGACGAATTGTTTTTCTCATTTTACCAAAAAAAACCATGACTTTTATACTAATCAACATGCTGTCCAACTTTAAGTCACAACGAATTGGTTTTAATTTTTTTTACATTCCCTAATATTTGCGTTAATCAACCCACAATACACCTGGAATAAATATATTGTATTTTTTAAATAATCATATCTTTTAAATCCTGACTCCAATTTTAATATGTTATATATGAAATCCGATTAGAGAAACGTGTAGAATTTGAATATGATGTTATTTTTATCTATTAACTAATTAAAAAAATGCTATTTAAGATGCAACCTAAATCAATGGCGCATGGTCCGTTATTCCTTTGTACTGGCATCGATTCGTATTGCAAATGAACATGCCACATGCATTGCTTTGTGCTGCCTGGCAAGGACCGAGTGAGGGAAATGATTACAATGAATCAATTACAATCTGTAGGCATGTTGTACTTCCATCATCCCTCTCTCTTTGTATACATGTCCTATGGCTTGGCGGTCGGTGGGTTTTTCTAACACAAGGACCAAATGACTAGCCCGAGAGAAGGCCCAACATATTACGGCCCATGCAGCTCTTCACTGACTGACCAAACCCCAACGCCTCCGGAGTATAAAATCGCCCACCCCTCGCAATCACCTGCCTACGCCGCCGCCGCTCCTCCCTGATCCCGCCGCCGCCGCCGCCGCCGCGCTCTCACCAGGCACCACCGCAAGCATGGCTGCCGTCCTCACCCGCCCGACGCCGGGCACGGTCCAGTGCTTCGGGCGCAAGAAGACGGCGGTGGCCGTCGCGTACACCAAGCCAGGGCGCGGGCTCATCAAGGTGAACGGCGCCCCCATCGAGCTGATCCGCCCAGAGATGCTCCGCCTCAAGGCCTTCGAGCCCATCATGCTCGCCGGCCGCTCCCGCTTCAAGGACATCGACATGAGGATCCGCGTCCGCGGCGGCGGGAAGACCTCCCAGATCTACGCCATCCGCCAGGCCGTCGCCAAGGCGCTCGTGGCCTACTACCAGAAGTATGTCGACGAGGCCGCCAAGAAGGAGGTCAAGGACATCTTCGCCCGCTACGACCGTACCCTCCTCGTCGCCGACCCCCGTCGCTGCGAGCCCAAGAAGTTCGGTGGTCGCGGCGCCCGCGCGAGGTTCCAGAAGTCTTACCGTTGATCGGCCTGCAGGATCGTCGTCTATTGGGTGGTTTTCTCTGCTTTACCTCCCCAGTTTTAGACTCCGTATGATTAGTTCCGGACCTTGGCAAGATATTGTGGTATGATGTGCTGTGAGATGTTTTAAGACTACTACTGGGTAGTTGCTCGATTTGTGTTTTTTACTGTTATGTTAAGGAATTTTGATATGGTTGCGTACTTGCACTATATTTTATGCTATGTTTCAGGTTTCATGCTGAATGATGTTGTCTGATGACTGATGTCGTGTTTAAGTTAGCCGGATGAGTTGAATGGGGCAAATACAATCACTTTGATCATCTAGGAAATGCCCATGTTGCTCTTTATTCTCTGCATCTTCCATTGGGTCTTCAGTATAATTTATATAAGAGTGTTAAGACTGATTTGCTTAGGATGATACGGTTGATTTCTGTGCTTTACCTCGCAAATTCTAGAATGTTGATGCTTTGCTCCGGCTCGTGTATAGACATCATGATATGAATGTGATGTGAGATGTTTGTGGATATCGGTTAGTTGCTGCAATACGACTTTGCTTGATACCCAATTTGAGGAATTTAGATATCATTACCTTGTATTGATGCTATGCCAGTTGATGCCATGTTTCTAGTTTCATTAGATTGTTGCAAATAAATATCATTTTGATCAACTATGAATTGCCCATTTTGCTGTTGTTCTGCACATCTTTGGTTAGGAGTGATCTGTCCGGGCATGTTGTGCTAACTGGTATTCAACTATATCTGCACTCGGGTGTTGCATATTGTGTGTATATTGATGATGTCAAGTAGCAAATGATGCTTGTTATCATCTATGGCAAAAGCACAGCGTTTAGTTCATCTTCCTGTTTTGTTTAACTAGCCTATAGGTAGAAGTTTTGACTGATGGAAACATAGTGTAGCTCCTTACATACATGTCGAACACGTATCACTGTGTTGCTAGTTCTATGTTATGTCTGTGATCTCTAAATTAAGTTACCTACATAGAGCATTTCATCATTTGGTTAGCTTTTAAAATTTGTACTATAGTTCAGAATGTTTGTAAACAGGTGAAAAATCCACTTCTGGAATGGTGCTCAGCAACACAGTGCAAAATGCTGCCATTCCTGACTATCTGCTAGCAGTCTAGTATTTGGTATGCTTGCATTCTACTGCTGTGTTGAGGTTTAGTTTGAAACAAGTCATTGCTTCAAATTTATACTGTAGTTTTGGTTTCTGATCTCAGTGCAACATTGTAGCATTGGCTATGCTTCTCCTGTGTCATCTGCTGCGTGTTTGATCTGCGTTATATCTGATGTTACAAGGATTTTGCTACACTGTGATGCAGAATCCATTCCTGTTGTTTCTGAAATCACCTGGTGGAGAGCAGCAGCTTCGTGAGCTTCTTCTCACATTAGTTGTCCCAATTCTTGTTTCATTTTTGAGTGTGCCTTAGTTTTTTCTCTTAACTGATGTGAGTTGCGGTAAATGTAATGCAGTCGGGACGATGTATTGCACGTTGGATACCTAGCACCAGGTAGAGATTTGTAGAGCCAATAGCGTGGGCTCCCAGCTTGCAGGCAATGCTTTGTTCGGACAGCTCTGTGTTTTAAGATCCATGACTACCGTTTTGCTTCAGACCTGTGAACTAGTTAGGCTGTTTTGCTTCAGATCTGCTGACGTGGTTAGACTGCTGTGGAACGTATGCAATGGTTAGACTGCCGTGGAACGTGTTGTGCATGCTGATTGTGAATTATGGAAGCTTTGTTGTAAAATATTGACTTTTGAAATATGAAATGTACTCCCTCTGTCTCAAAATGTAGTGTTGGAAAACATCTTACATTTTGAGTAATAATCTTTGTTATGATTTTTCATATTCTCAGTCGCTGGTCTGGGGCCTAAAGAAAAATTCCTTGAACAAAAGAAAGCCGGGCACTCGGCAATATGCACCACTGCCATGAATGCAGTAGAAATGTGGCACTTACACACCTGCGAATTCGATAACCAAATTTTAGCTCATTTGGGCGATCTGAATAGCACTTGTTTAGCCAAATTTCCGGATGGGAATGGGCCGACCTGGCCCTGGCCCTTGTGGCCCCAAGGTCAATTTAAGAGGCCATGGGTCGACCCATATAAAGAATACTCAGCGACTTCGTTGGCTCAATATTTCGTGTCGATTCAAATTCTTGCTTTACATTGTCTTGGACAAACAGGATGTTAAAATTAGGCACAGTTTAATGGAATCCGTGTAAAATTAAGATTTCTAATACGTGGTTAACAAAAAAAAAATCAAGTCGTTTGCTTGTGGTTTTGTACATGTGCATCTTGCCGAAACATATCAACACAATTTTGTTGTTCATATACACAAGTGTTGGCCCCGTCGCGACGACGATTGCAGCTGCTGTGAGATACAGTATAGTAGTAAGACTATAAGGTGGTTTGACCCACTAAACCAATTAGTCACTCGGTGCCAGCTATGTTGACCCAAATCTCGTTTGAGACCGACCCACATGACCCATTGACTTCGAATTTTTGGGTCGGGTCAACGACCTAGCTGGCCGACTCGCCCCATTCCCATCTTGAGCCTAACTCAACAAGTGCAGGCCATTTCCAGATTTAACTAGCCAGTCACCAAACTATTTCACAGGGAATTGTTTTTGTTCCATCATCCTCATTGCCAGTCTCCTTCCTTAGAGCATAACAACCGAACGCCACATATCCGCCCCAAATGCCCGGCCTGTCCTGTCACCGTCCGAGCGCAAAATTGTCACCCAACTGGCCACCCCAAGCGCAGTCCAAACGCCTGGACTGACAGGCAATCCCCATACCCAGCCCATATGTGGGGCGGCTATGAGGACGCCCGGACGCGTCCGCCGCGTCAAATCCGACCCACTATGGCCCACCCGACCCCACATATATTCATCCCTATCCACTCTCCACACCAAACCCTAGCCAATCAACTCCACTTCACTCCCTTCCTCACATAGATCCTTTTTGGCGAACTCCGGCCTACTCCAGCATGGCGGGCAGTGGATCTGACTCTAAGAGGTCCGGATCCGTCGACTGGGGGCTTGTCATCTGCGGCCTTGAGGAGGAGATGGCCGTCTGCACTACTCTCCAATGCTCCTGGGAGGAGTGCTCTCCTCGCCCCGATGCCGGAATCGATCCGTCGGGAATACAATGCCTCCGCTCAAATGGCGATAGGATCCGTGGGGCCAATGGCTCAAGGCGCGTGACCGCGACCTTGTAGGAGGCGGTGACCACCGCATG
This sequence comes from Triticum urartu, assembly GCF_056163025.1. Classification (NCBI taxonomy): domain Eukaryota; kingdom Viridiplantae; phylum Streptophyta; class Magnoliopsida; order Poales; family Poaceae; genus Triticum; species Triticum urartu. The sequence goes on from NC_141877.1 coordinate 313,281,544, forward strand.
ACGGGGCAACCCTGCTCTGCCGACGGAATCGTTTAGGTGCCGCCTCATCCCCGCGACGTCGGCCGCCGAAACAGAGGCCATAGCAGCCACCATGGTTTACGGCCAAACTGTCTAGGAGGCGCCGCGGGCAGTGGGATGACGCAGCAACCCTTGAGATGGAGGCTGCTTTGGCAGCCCACGAGGCGGGGTCGGTGAAATCGCATGCTAGTATGGGCAAGGACGACCAAGCCCTCCTTGCCCACATAGCCAAGAAGCGGCAAAAGAAGGGCGGTTTGTGCCATGGAAAAAGAGCAAAGCAGGGCGGTCTGTGCCATGGATGGACTACGCCGACATGAGGAGAAGGACGAGGGCAACGATGGATCCGATAACTTCGACAGTGAGTAGACCCGTCTCGACCCGTTTTGAGTCCTCGACCAGTACTCCTGCAAGGAAGACGGCAAGGGCAAGGGTGACCGTGGATGAACTTCTTCCATTGTCATTTCATTCGTAGTTAGTAGAACATGTCAAATTTTGGTAATATGATGACATATGTGTTCAAATACGTGTGTAATTTACCCAGGTTCAGGTCCTTGTTATACGAGGTAATACCCTACTCTTGATCATGTATATTGATTGTATAGGGGTTACAAAGATCGAGGGATTGAGTAAATCTCTAGGGTTCTAATGAGTTATGTATACGCAACTAGCTTGACCTCGACTTATATTGGTATCGGGCTCTGGGGTTACATGTTCTAAGTTGGTTAGGAGGAGACCTCCGGATGCCGGTTGTCTTGTCTTGTACTCCAAGAATTCTGGGCCCACCACATTGTGAGGCCATGGGGCGGGCTGATTGGCCCATGACATAACCAGCCTAGGGGCTCTAGGTCGGCCTAGTCAGGCTGGCTTCTAGTAAGGTGAAGCGCCCCGCTGTAACACCACCAGTATTTGTGACATTCAAGCAAGTCTCAAGCAATCATTGCATTCTAAGCTTAAGACTTGGGGGCTATATAAATATATATGAGTAGAGACAACAAGTTTTACCTCATATTTTCTCTTCTGGAGGTTGACTATTGCACCTTCAGTTTCCCAGCTCTCAGACAACCGGGCCCGATAGCTTTGATGGAGCGAATTCACATCCAAATTTTCAAACGCCTCTAAATGAAGGCTGGCCTTCTATTTATCCCGGCTTGGCGACTTGTCGTTGGCCACTATTTTCGCCAAGACGGTTGAAGACTCTGGAGGAGCGCCATGGCTTTCACCAGTGATAGGCACATCATCATGAGCCTTTTTAGTTGGCTGCTCCAATATTGGATCGTCTTTTTGCTCCTCCACAACAGGAGGAGTGGCAACGAGAGCAGGGCTACCGGGTTGTCCTGGTGAGCCGGCTCTTCTTGAACAACCGGGTCATCCTAGGGTTTCGGGTTGTCCGTCACCATGTCATGGGAAGGGACTCCCATCTTAGTGTCTACCACGTCGGCAGAAGAGTTACCGACTCTCTTCTTCACAAAGGCTTTGGCCCTAAAAATTGCAAATACATGATGATCAATAGATGAAAGAAGCATGTTATGAGTTGACAAGTTCTTTATACAACTTACCCGTGATTGATGTTGAAAGCCGACAGTTGGTTGGCGCTGGACTCGTCAGACAAGGGTGAAGTCGTTTGGTACTCACTAGGACGGTATGTTTAAGTTGAATGACTTCCTCACTAGGACAGTAAATGAATGCCCCATGTGAGACCCGTGGTTCGGTGAGATGCCAAAGGGATAAGAAGTTCTTCATAGATCCGCCGAATGACTTCCTCACTAGGACGGTATGTTTAAGTTGAGCATGTTCTGATTGAGTTTCATATGTGATGTATACGGTTGTGCCCAAAATTGTCTAACTAGCAAGTTGCTTATTTCAATTTTGCTCAGGTCATCCCTTGCGGGGCAAGGCGTGACTTCTTAGAGAAGTTTCGAGTTCCAGTAGATGCCACTATCACATTCTAGTGCACCCTCATGAAGATGCTGACGGCCCAACAATTCAATTGTCTTGTCACCAATGAGGCAAACCGCACCTATTTCAGTTGCCCTGGTTGGAAAGCCCTTGCAACTGCTTACGAGATGGAAGCTGGAGAAAGAGCCACGTTCTACCTCGACTACGATTGTGATGAGATCATGGTCTACTACAGGCCTACTGGCAGCGACGATGGTTCACTTACTCCATACTATGCTGACTCCGCCCGCCGAAAAGTCTAGTTAGCTAGTTGGCATGCATGGAAGATCTCATGTTATTATAACCTCTATTTATTTGAACTTTGTGACGCCCCCGATTCAATCGTACACTAATCATACACGCAAACGTGTACGATCAAGATCAGGGACTCACGGGAAGATATCACAACACAACTCTACAAATAAAATAAGTCATACAAGCATCATATTACCAGCCAGGAGCCTCGAAGGCTCGAATACAAGAGCTCGATCATAGATGAGTCAGCAGAAGCAACAACATCTGAGTACAGACATAAGTTAAACAAGTTTGCCTTAAGAAGGCTAGCACAAACTGGGATACAGATCGAAAGAGGTGCATGCCTCCTGCCTGGGATCCTCCTAAACTACTCCTAGTCGTCGTAAAGCGGGCTGCACGTAGTAGTAGGCACATCCCGAGTAGTAGTAGTCGTCATCGACGGTGGCGTCTGGCTCCTGGGCTCCAACGTCTGGTCACAGCAATCGGGTATAGAAAGGAGGAAAAGAGGGAGCAAAGCAACCGTGAGTACTCATCCAAAGTACTCGCAAGCAAGGAGCTACACTACATATGTATGCACTGGTATCAAATGGAATAAGGGTATCATATGTGGACTGAACTGCAGAAAGCTGAAATAAAAGGGGGATAGCTAGTCCTGTCGAAGACTACGCTTCTGGCCACCTCCATCTTGCAGAATGTAGAAGAGAGTAGATGGTAAGTTCACCAAGTAGCATCGTGTAGCATAATCCTAACCGATGATCCTCCCCTCGTCGCCCTGTGAGAGAGCGATCACCGGTTGTATCTGGCACTTGGAAGGGTGTGTTTTATTAAGTATCTAGTTCTAGTTGTCATAAGGTCAAGGTACAACTCCGGGTCGTCCTTTTACCGAGGGACACGACTATTCGAATAGATCAACTTCCCTGCAGGGGTGCACCACATTTCCCAACACGCTCGATCCCCTTTGTCCGGACACACTTTTCTGGGTCATGCCCGGCCTCGGAAGATCAACACGTCGCAGCCCTACCTAGGCACAACAGAGGTCAGCACGCCAGTCTAAATCCTATGGCGCAGGGGTCTGGGCCCATCGCCCTTTGCACACCTGCACGTTGCGTACGCGGCCGGAAGCAGAACTAGCCCCCTTAATACAAGAGAAGGCTTATGGTCCAATCCGGCGCGCGCCGCTTAGTCGCTGACGCCACGAAGGCTTCGGCTGATACCACGACGTCGAGTTCCCATAACTGTCCCCACGTAGATGGTTAGTGCGTATAGGCCAGTGGCCAGACTCAGATCAAATACCAAGATCTCGTTAAACGTGTTATCTTGAAATAACCGCGAATGCCGACCAGGGCCAGGCCCACCTCTCTCCTAGGTGGTCTCAATCTACCCTGTCGCCCCGCCACAAAGATCCACTCAGAGGGCCGTCGGGACTAACGTACTTTCGGACCCAATCCGTGAATCACTCGCGGGTACTCCTACGAGCCGACCCGTCTTTAGTCACCACAAGTATCATATATTATGTATATAAGTATATACCCGTGACCACCTCCCGAGTGATCACGACCCGATAGTATAGCATGGCAGACGGACAAGAATGTAGGGCCACTGATGGCAACTAGCATCCTATACTAAGCATTTAGGATTGCAGGTAAGGTGTCAACAACTATAGCAACAATGACAGGCTATGCATCAGAATAGGATTAATGGAAACCAGTAACATGCTACACTACTCTAATGCAAGCAGTATAGAGAAGAGTAGGCGATATCTGGTGATCAAGGGGGGGCTTGCCTGGTTGCTCTGGCAAGAGAGAGGGGTCGTCAACACCGTAGTCGTACTGGGTAGCAGCGGCGTCGGTCTCAGTGTCTAGCGAGAGAAGATGGGGAAGAAACAATAAATATAATGCAAACAAATGCATGACGATGCATGACATGACAAAGCGTGATGCTAGGTGTGCCCTAACGCGGTACGAGGTGGTACCGGTGAAGGGGGAAAACATCCAGGAAAGTATTCCCGGTGTTTCGCGTTTTCAGACAGATGAACCGGAGGGGGAAAGTTGTGTGTTTGCTATGCTAGGGATGCGTGGCGGACGAACGGGCTACGTTTCCGGATTCGTCTCGTCGTTCTGAGCAACTTTCATGTACAAAGTTTTTCGATCCGAGCTACGGTTTATTTTATATTAATTTTAAAAGATTTAAATTATTTTTAGGATTTATTTAAGTAATTAAATCAACATTATCCAGAATAGTGTTTGCTAACGTCAGCATGGCGTCAGCAGTTGACCTGGTCAAGCTGACAGGTGGGTCCCGTTCGTCATTGACTGTTTAGTCTAATTAGGGTTTAATTAACTTAACTAATTGATTAGATTAATTAAACATGAGTAATTAACTTAATTCATTAATTAATTAATTTAATTATTATTATTATATATTATTTATTTATTTATTTAATTCTTTTTTTTCATTTTCGTTCTGGGGCTAGGCCCCACATGTCATTGGCCCTAGGGGCCAATGCGGTTGCGGGTATCGGGCGATGGATGCGGGCGCATGGGCGCCCGTTACGGTGCTCGCCCAGGGGCGCGCGGGGCGGGATGCAGATGGCAGCAACCAGCGGGCGCGGCGAGCCGGCCTCAGGCGAAAGGGCGACGCTGGCGCGGCCTGGCGCAGTAGGGGGGGAGGCGGCACGGGTCAGGCGATGGCGCGCCGTAAATCGCGGCAGCAGCAGGGGAGCATGTGTGCGCGGGGCGAGCGATGGTGGCGGTTGGAGCCGGCGGACGCAGGAGTAGGGGAGCGGAGCGGGGTGCACTGCAGGGCGCGGGGGGCGGCAAGCAATGACGGGGCGCGGTGCGGCCGCGGCGATTAGAGGAGGCAGCTGCAGCAGGGCCGCACGCAAGGGGCACTGGCGGGCGAGGTGGGGCGGAGTAGAGGTCGGGCCGCGGCGGCGAACGCGGGGCTTCAGGCGCGGTGCGCGGTGACAACAGCAACGACAGTTGCGGGGCGCGGGCGCGTGAGCGGCTGCCGGCGGACGAGGCCAGGCAGAGCGGGAGCGGGGCGGGGTACGTCGTCTGGGCGCGAGAGCGTGAGCGCGTGGTTGTGCGCTGAGCGCGGCGAGCAGGGCCAGTGGAACCGGGCGCTGGCGCGCGGGAGGGCACCGCAACGCGCGCGCGGGCAGGGGCTTGAGGAGCACGGCCACGGCAGCGGCAGCGATCGTGAGCTACGGCGTGGGAGCAGACAACCGCGACGGAGGGCTGCGACAGAGGAGGAGAGGGGAGGTCGAGGCTCACGGCGGGTGTAGGGATCGGGGCAATGGGGCGTGAGGGGGAAGACGGAGACGACGGCGGAGAGGAAGCAGGCCGGCGAGGAAGGTCCGACGGGGAAGCTTCGGCGGCGGCGTCCAACGGCGACGGGCGGCGCGGTCGTCATGGCGAGGGCGAGGCGGCGACCTCCTCCTCTCAATCCCGATCCAATCGGGGGAGAGGGGGCGGATATTTTTGCGGGGGGGGGGGGGGGGGGAGTGGGGGCGTGTTGGTGGGGGTCTGGGTAGTGGGGGGGGGGGGGGTTATGAAGATGGCCGGTTGGGCCTGAGGGGCCAGTGGGCTGGCCAGCAGCTGGGCCGGCTGGCCCAGTGGGAGGGGGGTTCTGTTTTATTTTATTTTTTTGTTTTGTTTTGTTTTCTTTATTTTATTTACATTTCTGTTTTATTTCATTTAAAATATTTATGCATTTTCTAAACATGTGTTTTCTTCACCATAATTAACTATGTAATATTATGCACAAACTGGACATTTTTGTTTTAACGTTTGTGTAAGTGCATCTAGTGCCACCCCTAGTTGGTTTTGGAGTATTGACGACAAACCTAGTTGAGGGACTAATGTGTTTGTGAGAATTGCAGGATAACACAGGTAGAAGTCCCTCATTGATTCGGTTTTCCTACCAGAGATGACCCCTAAAAATGTATGAAGACATTGAAGTCAAAGGTGGTATGTGAAGACATTCACATTGAAGTCTATGACAAGAGAAGACATCACATGAAGACTATGGAGCGCGAAGACTTAGTTGTTTCCTCGTTCTTTTTCTTCTTTGTTGAGTCATAGGAACCACCGTACTATTAAGTGGGGTCCAAGTGAACCAGTCAGAATGACTGAAGTGATGCTTAACCAAAATCCTATGTCTTCGAGTGAAGACTATGGGAGCAAATCTTGTCCAGAGTTGGATAAGTCAGCTTTGCTTGTAGCCCAAGTAAAGTTGCCGTGTGTGTTTGAAATCTGACCGTTGGAACACGTGTCAGTTCCTTAGTGACCGAGGATCATTTCGGACAAATCAGGTCGGGTTGCCTAGTGGCTATAAATAGCCCACCCCCTACAACCATAAATGGTTGGCTGCTCAGAGTTAGTGTACGGATTTTGTCGTTTGAGAGCAACCCACCTCGAAGCCTTTGAGAGAGAATTCCTTGCGAGGATAAAGCCCTAACCACCCAGAGCCAAAGAGAGTTAGGCATCACTGAAGTCTTCCTGTCTGTGTGATCTGAAGACTTATTACACTTGAGGACTATGAATCCTCCAGCCGGTTAGGCGTCGCGTTCAGAGCATCCAAGAGTCATTGTGGATCGCCGGTGAACGAAGTCTGTGAAGGTTTGGAAGTCTACCTTGAAGACTTACCAGAGTGATTGGGTAAGGACTGGGTGTCCTTAGCTCAAGGGGAATAAGGTGAAGACGCGGTCTTCTGAGTTGAATCTCAGCCTCCCTAACCAGACGTACAGTTGTCAAAGCAACTGGAACTGGTCCAACAAATCATTGTATTCAACGAGTCACTGGTTTCATCCTTCCCATTCCTTTACTTACTGTTGGCCCTGGTGAAGCCATTGCATGATTGCATTATCTTTTGTCTTCATTGAGTGACTGCTTGTTCTGATTGGCTTCACTATATCTTCCTACCTGATCTTTACTGCCTAGCTGCTATTAGTCATTGTGCTTTCACTTCATTGAATACTTGACTATGGTTTGCCTAGTGTAGTCTACCTTCCGCTGCATGGTAATAGGTTTATTTCTATCGTTTGTCTTCGAAACTTCCACGTTTTGAAGGCTTTCATAAAAATCGCCTATTCACCCCCCTCTAGTCGGTCACTAGCACTTTCAATTGGTATCATAGCAAGGTACTCCCTTGTTCTATATGATTAGGTTTAACCACCTGGAGTTTTAGCTATGTCGACTGCAGGGATAATCAAAGTCTCCGCTCCGTGCCCAGTCTTCGATGGAACTGAATAACCCTACTGGAAGAATAAGATGCGCATGCATCTTGAAGCCATTGATGTCGACCTATGGTATGTCGTCAAGAATGGCGTTCCCAAGGCTGGTGAAGGTGTCATCGCTGCTGATGTCAAGAAGTTCGTTCAACTGGACTCCACTGCCAAGAACATCATCTGTGGTCATCTGACCAAAGGACAGTATGGCCGTGTGAGTGCTTTGGAAACATCTAAGCTAGTCTGGGACTGGCTCTCCAAGGTCAACGAAGACGTCTCAACCCAGAGAGATCAGAGAATCAGTGTCCTTCGCAATCTCTTCAACCGCTTCAAGAGAAATGACAATGAGAATGTTCAGCTCACGTTTGATCGACTCACTGACATCATAAATGAGCTTCAAGCCCTCGGCGCCACTGAGATCACCAAGCATGAAGTCGTCAAGACACACCTGAGATCACTTGACAGCTCGTTTGACACCCTATCCCTGATGATTCAAGAACGTCCTGACTTCAAAACACTCGATCTGTCTGACATACTTGAGAGGCTCAACACACACGAGTTTCAGCTTTCTGAGAAAAGAGACATCTACGGTCCTAACTATGGGCGAACTCGTGCCTTGAAGGCAAAAACTGTCTCCTCATCTGAAGAAGAGTCTGACAGCAGTTCTGATGATCCTGAAGACATTGGAAAGGAGCTTGCTATGCTTGTGAAGAAGTTCCAAAAATTCACCAAGAAGAAAGGCTTCAGAAAGTCCTCACGATCAAGCTCAAGGAATGATGAAGCTTCTGCTCATGACTACAAGAAGAGAACATGCCACAAGTGCAAGAAACCTGGCCACTACATCTCTGAGTGTCCGCAGTGGGACAATGAGAACAAGAAGAAAAAGAAGAACAAGGAGTATGATTCTGACGAAAAGAAGAAGAAGAAATACACAAAGTCTTCTTCCAAGTCCTCCTCAAAGTCTTCATCACACAAGAAGAGCTCATCTGGCAAGGCACGTGCGTTTGTTGGCAAGGAAATGGATTCAGAGGAGGAGCCCGCTTCTGAGGAGGCGGAGGTGGAGTCTGAGGATGAGTCCGATTCTGGCGTTGCGAGTCTGGCTACGGCATACGTTGCCAAGTCCATCTTCAACACTGAAGACAATGACTCCGTCACCGACACCGATGCAAATGACAAGGACTACTCCGCTCCTACCTACTGCTTCATGGCACGCGGTGCCAAGGTAAACACACGCACTACTCACTATCAAACTTCCAGTGAAGATGACTCTGATTGTGGTTCCAAACCCAGCTACAAAACACTTGCTAAAATTGCAACTGAACAACAGAAAGCTATGGAACATATTCAAAAACTGTTAGACAAAAGCGATGACCTGTTAGACGCTGAAATGACTCGATCTCAGTCCTTAATTGAAGACATAAAAAATCTTCACGTTAAGTATGAGGAACTTGAAAGTCATCATGAAACGCTCTCAACAACTCATGAAAAGCTTTCCTATGATTATCTTTAAAGGAAGCAAGATCTTGAGAAATTGAGAGCGGCTCATGAAGATCTTCAAAAGGAAAACGAGTCACTTCGTGCCAAATAGATCAGTTCCTCTTAGGAAGGATTTGAACCACCATGTCTTAAATGTATTGAGCGTGACAATGCTACTTCTGTTGCTGGTTGTTCTACTGTTGCTACTATTGCAATATCTTCAACTGCTGGTGTGCCAACTAACCCCTCTGCTGAGGATGCCACTGCTATTGCTGATGAGAATGCTAGGTTGAAGACATTGCTTGAAACTGGGATGTTCAAAAGCCTCAAAGGGCATCAGACACTATGTGATGTCCTCAAAAGGCAGATCCTAAACCGAAACCCTAGGAAAGAGGGTGTTGGGTTCGAAAGGAAAATGAATGCTAATGGCTCTTACTGGAAACCTGAGCAGTACCCCAAAACCACATGGGTTGCTTCAAAGGGACCTTCAGTGGATCCATCCACCCTATCTGGCTTCACTTGTGCTAATCCCATTGTTATTGATGAATCCTTTGATGTAAACTATAAACAGTTTAAGAATCAGAAGGGTGAAGTGTTTGCCAGGTATATTGGTACTAACTGCAGGAATGGACCGCCTATGAAGAAGGTCTGGGTGCCGAAAAGGTGTTTGGAGAATCTTCCTGTGAATGTCGTCATGACACCGCATGTGAAGAAGACAAACCCTAGACCACAGGCTTCATACGGTCCAAAGGCTTCATATAGACAGAGGACTCACCTGAGTCGCACTAACGCAAATGTTTTGCAGGGAAGCCATACTCAGGCCTATGAATATGAGCGCGTTTCATCAAACCGCCATGTTCATAAGAAAGAACTATTTTGCTTATTCTTATGAGTACTATTGTCCACCTGCAAGTTTTTTATCTAGGGCTCCAAAGCCAAAGTTCTCAGATGCTGCACTTAGACTCATTGCTTCAAAGCCACCCTTGAAGATGTGGGTGGCTAAGAAAGCTTAACTCTCTTTTGCAGGGAAAGGTCTCCAGCCGAAAACCAAAATCGTCTGAAGCTATTGCTGGGGACCTTAAACATCTTGTAGGGCGCAAGATCAAATGCCCAAATGGTCTTATTATGTATTTTGTTCCAGAGTCGCTTGCTACTTTCCCTATCAGTCCTAACCTCGATCTAAGCTTTCATAATCCACTTGCTCGTCAAATGTTTTTGCTTCACAACTCTCTTCGTGAAGCCTATCCCCCTAACTGCACTGTAGGGTACGACACCAACTACTTCAGAATGGATTATTGATAGTGGGTGTACTAATCACATGACTGGCAAGCGAAGTCTTCTTATGGACTCAACCTTACGTCCATCCGACAAAAGTCACATCCATTTGCTGACACTGGTAAAAGTAAGGTATTGGGTATAGGTAGAGTTGCAATCTCAAAGGATCAACACATGGATAAAGTCATGCTTGTTGAATCCCTTGGTTTCAACTTAATGTCTGTCTCAATGCTTTGCGATTTAAACATGATTGTGATGTTTGGAAAATATCGTTGCCTTGTTCTAATGGAATCTGACAAGTCTCTAGTGTTTGAAGGGTATCGGAAAGATGATTTGTACGTGGTAGATTTCTCAGCAGGACCACAACTTGCCGTATGTCTTCTAGCAAAAGCTTCAGAATGTTGGCTCTGGCATCGGAGGCTAGGGCATGCTGGCATGAGGAACTTGCACACTCTTGCAAGAAAGAAGCATGTCATAGGCATCGAGGGCATCAAGTTCAAGAAGGATCACTTATGCGGTGCCTGTGAAGCAGGAAAGATGACGAGGGCCAAGCATCCCTCGAAGACAATCATGACAACGACTCAACCCTTCGAACTGCTCCACATGGACCTTTTCGGTCCCACTCATTACTCAAATCTTACTACTACCGCTTGTCTCTATGGCTTTGTCATTGTTGATGATTATTCAAGATATCCTTGGGTGCATATAATCCTCTACAAGACTGAAGTGCAGGATGTCTTCAGACGCTTCGCCAATCGAGCCATGAACAACTATGGCGTCAAGATAAAGCACATCAGAAGTGACAATGGCACTGATGTTGGGGAACGTTGCAGAAAACAAAAATTTTCCTACACGTTTCACCAAGATCATCTAGGAGTTCATCTAGCAACGAGTCATCGGATGCATCTACATACCTTTGTAGATGGCGCACGGAAGCGTTCAAAAGAACGGTGATGATGTAGTCGTACTCGACGTGATCCAAATCACCGATGACCAGCGCCGAACAGACGGCACTTCCGCGTTCAACACACGTACGGGACGGGAGACGTCTCCTCCTTCTTGATCCAGCAAGGGGGAAGGAGAGGTTGATGAAGGTCCAGCAGCACGACGGCGTGGTGGTGGATGCAGGGCGTCACAGAAGCAGGGCTCCGCCAAGACTACGAGGGAGAGACGTAACGGGGGGAGATGGAGGCGCCAGGGGCTGGTGTGAAATCCCTCCTCTTCCCCCCACTATATATAGGGGTGCCATGGGGGGGGCGCCGGCCCTAGTAGATGAGATCTACTAGGGGGGCGGCGGCCAAGGGGAGGTTTCCCTCCCCCCCAAGGCACCTAGGGGTGCCTTCCACCACATGGACTCTTCCATGGTGGAAACCCTAGGCGCATGGGCCTATAGGGGCTGGCGCCCCAGCCCACTATGGGCTGGGTTCCCTCCTATTTCAGCCCATGGGGCCCTCCGGGATAGGTGGCCCCACCCGGTGGACCCCCGGGACCCTTCCGGTGGTCCCGGTACAATACCGATAACCCCGAAACTTGTCCCGATGCCCGAAACAGCACTTCCTATATATAATTCTTTACCTCCGGACAATTCCGGAACTCCTCGTGACGTCCGGTATCTCATCCGGGACTCTGAACAACATTCGGGTTACTGCATATACATATCTTCACAACCCTAGCGTCACCGAACCTTAAGTGTGTAGACCCTACGGGTTCGGGAGACAAGCAGACATGACCGAGACGACTCTCCAGTCAATAACCAACAGCGGGATCTGGATACCCATGTTGGCTCCCACATGCTCCACGATGATCTCATCGGATGAACCACGATGTCGAGGATTCAATCAACCCCGTACTCAATTCCCTTTGTCAATCGATATGTTACTTGCCCAAGATTCGATCGTCGGTATCCCAATACCTCGTTCAATCTCGTTACCGACAAGTCACTTTACTCGTACCGTAATGCATGATCCCGTGACCAGACACTTGGTCACTTTGAGATCATTATGATGATGCATTACCGAGTGGGCCCAGCGATACCTCTCCGTCATACGGAGTGACAAATCCCAGTCTTGATCCATGTCAACCCAACAGACACTTTCGGAGATACCCGCAGTCTACCTTTATAGTCACCCAGTTACGTTGTGACGTTTGGTATACCCAAAGCACTCCTACGGTATCCGGGAGTTACACGATCTCATGGTCTAAGGAAAAGATACTTTGACATTGGAAAACTCTAGCAAACGAACTATACAATCTTGTGCTATGTTTAGGATTGGGTCTTGTCCATCACATCATTCTCCTAATGATGTGATCTCGTTATCAATGAGATCCAATGTCCATAGTCAGGAAACCATGACTATCTGTTGATCAACGAGCTAGTCAACTAGAGGCTTACTAGGGACATGTTGGTGTCTGTTATTCACACATGTGTTACGATTTCCAGATAACACAATTATAGCATGAATAAAGACAATTATCATGAACAAGGAAATATAATAATAATGCTTTTATTATTGCCTCTAGGGCATATTTCCAACAGTCTCCCACTTGCACTAGAGTCAATAATCTAGTTACATTGTGATGAATCGAACACCCATGGAATTCTGGTGTTGATCATGTTTTGCTCTAGGGAGAGGTTTAGTCAACGGATCTGCTACATTCAGGTCCGTGTGCACTTTACAAATTTCTATGCCTCCATTTTGAACATTTTCATGAATGGAGTTGAAGCGACGCTTGATGTGCCTTGTCTTCTTGTGAAACCTGGGCTCCTTGGCAAGAGCAATAGCTCCAGTGTTGTCACAGAAGAGCTTGATCGGCCCCGACGCATTGGGTATGACTCCTAGGTCGGTGATGAACTCCTTCACCCATATTGCTTCATGTGCTGCCTCCGAGGCTGCCATGTACTCCGCTTCACATGTAGATCCCGCCACGACGCTTTGCTTGCAATTGCACCAGCTTACTGCCCCACCATTCAAAATATACACGTATCCGGTTTGTGACTTAGAGTCATCCAGATCTGTGTCGAAGCTAGCGTCGACGTAACCCTTTACGACGAGCTCTTCATCACCTCCATAAACGAGAAACATTTCCTTAGTCCTTTTCAGGTACTTCAGGATATTCTTGACCGCTGTCCAGTGTTCCTTGCCGGGATTACTTTGGTACCTTCCTACCAAACTTACGGCAAGGTTTACATCAGGTCTGGTACACAGCATGGCATACATAATAGAACCTATGGCTGAGGCATAGGGGATGACACTCATCTCTTCTATTTCTTCTGCCGTGGTCGGACATTGAGCTGAGCTCAATTTCATACCCTGCAACACAGGCAAGAACCCCTTCTTAGACTGATACATATTGAACTTCTTCAATATCTTATCAAGGTATGTGCTTTGTGAAAGACCTATGAGGCATCTCGATCTATCTCTATAGATTTTGATGCCTAATATATAAGCAGCTTCTCCAAGGTCCTTCATTGAAAAACTTTTATTCAAGTAGGCCTTGATGCTGTCCAAGAGTTCTATATCATTTCCCATCAAAAGTATGTCATCTACATATAATATGAGAAATGCTACAGAGCTCCCACTCACTTTCTTGTAAACGCAGGCTTCTCCATAAGTCTACGTGAACCCAAACGCTTTGATCATCTCATCAAAGTGAATGTTCCAACTCCGAGATGCTTGCACCAGCCCATAAATCGAGCGTTGGAGCTTGCACACCTTGTCAGCATTCTTAGGATCGACAAAACCTTCCGGCTGCATCATATACAATTCTTCCTTAAGGAAACCATTAAGGAATGCCGTTTTGACGTCCATTTGCCATATCTCGTAATCGTAGAATGCGGCAATTGCTAACATGATTCGGACGGACTTCAGCTTCGCTACCGGTGAGAAAGTCTCATCGTAGTCAACCCCTTGAACTTGTCGATAACCCTTAGCGACAAGCCGAGCTTTATAGATGGTCACATTACCATCCGCGTCTGTCTTCTTCTTAAAGATCCATTTATTTTCTATGGCTCGCCGTTCAACGGGCAAGTCAGTCAAAGTCCATACTTCGTTTTCATACATGGATCCTATCTCAGATTTCATGGCTTCCAGCCATTTTTCGGAATCCGGGCCCGGCATCGCTTCTTCATAGTTCGAAGGTTCACCGTTGTCTAACAACATGATTTCCAAGACAGGGTTGCCGTACCACTCTGGTGCGGAACGTGTCCTTGTGGACCTTCGAATTTCAGTAGGAGCTTGATCAGAAGTATCTTGATCATTATCATTAACTTCCTCTCTAGTCGGTGCAGGCACCTCAGGAACATTTTCTTGAGTTGCGCCATTTTCCGGTTCAAGAGGTAATACTTCATCAAGCTCTACTTTCCTCCCACTTACTTCTTTCGAGAGGAACTCTTTCTCTAGAAAGGACCCATTCTTGGCAACAAAGATCTTGCCTTCGGATCTGAGGTAGAAGGTGTACCCAATAGTTTCTTTTGGGTATCCTATGAAGACGCATTTTTCCGACTTGGGTTCGAGCTTCTCAGGTTGAAGTTTCTTCACATAAGCATCGCATCCCCAAACTTTTAGAAACGACAGCTTAGGTTTCTTCCCAAACCATAATTCATACGGTGTCGTCTCAACGGATTTCGACGGAGCCCTATTTAAAGTGAATGCGGCAGTCTCTAAAGCATAGCCCCAAAAAGATAGCGGTAAATCAGTAAGAGACATCATAGACCGCACCATATCCAATAGAGTGCGATTACGACGTTCGGACACACCATTACATTGAGGTGTTCCAGGCGGCGTGAGTTGTGAAACTATTCCACATTTTCTTAAGTGCGTGCCAAATTCGTGACTCAAGTATTCTCCTCCACGATCTGATCGTAGAAACTTGATTTTCCTGTCACGTTGATTTTCAACCTCACTCTGAAATTCCTTGAACTTTTCAAAGGTTTCAGACTTGTGTTTCATTAAGTAGATATACCCATACCTACTTAAATCATCATTGAGGGTGAGAACATAACGATAGCCACCACGAGCCTCAACACTCATTGGACCGCACACATCAGTATGTATGATTTCCAATAAGTCGGTTGCTCGCTCCATTGTTCCTGAGAACGGAGTCTTGGTCATTTTACCCATACGACATGGTTCGCATGTGTCAAATGATTCATAATCAAGAGACTCTAAAAGTCCATCTGCATGGAGCTTCTTCATGCGTTTGACACCTATGTGACCAAGGCGGCAGTGCCACAAGTATGTGGGACTATCATTATCAACCTTACTTCTTTTGGTACTCACATTATGAACATGTGTAGCATCACGTTCGAGATTCATAAGGAATAAACCATTCACCATAGGAGCATGACCATAAAACATATCTCTCATAAAAATGGAACAACCATTATTCTCAGATTTAAAAGAGTAGCCATCTCGAATTAAACGAGATCCCGATACAATGTTCATGCTCAAAGCTGGCACTAAATAACAATTATTAAGGTTTAAAACTAATCCCGAAGGGAGATGCAGAGGCAGCGTGCCGACGGCGATCACATTGACCTTGGAACCATTCCCGACGCGCATCGTTACCTCGTCCTTTGCCAGTTTCCGCTTATTCCGCAGCCCCTGCTTTGAGTTACAAATGTGAGCAACTGCACCGGTATCAAATACCCAGGAGCTACTACGGGCACTAGTAAGGTACACATCAATTACATGTATATCACATATACCTTTTGTTTTGCCGGCCTTTTTATCCGCTAAGTACTTAGGGCAGTTCCGCTTCCAGTGACCGCTTCCCTTGCAATAAAAGCACTCAGTCTCGGGCTTGGGTCCATTCTTTGGCTTCTTCCCAGCAGCTTGCTTGCCAGGTGCGGCAACCTCCTTGCCGTCCTTCTTGAAGTTCTTTTTACCCTTGCCTTTCTTAAACTTAGTGGTTTTATTGACCATCAACACTTGATGTTCCTTCTTGACTTCTACCTCCGCTGATTTCAGCATAGAGAACAACTCAGGAATGGTCTTTTGCATCCCCTGCATGTTGAAGTTCATCACAAAGCTCTTGTAGCTTGGTGGAAGCGACTGGAGGATTCTGTCAATGACCGCATCATCCGGGAGATTAACTCCCAGCTGAGACAAGCGGTTATGTAACCCAGACATAGTGAGTATGTGCTCACTGACAGAACTATTTTCCTCCATCTTACAGCTGAAGAACTTATCGGAGACTTCATATCTCTCGATCCGAGCATGAGCTTGAAAAACCATTTTCAGCTCTTCGAACATCTCATATGCTCCATGTCTCTCAAAACGCTTTTGGAGCCCCGGCTCTAAGCTGTAAAGCATGCCACACTGAACAAGGGAGTAGTCGTCAACACGTGTCTGCCAAGCGTTCATAACGTCTTGGTTCTGTGGGACGGGAGGATCACCTAGCGGTGCTTGTAGGACATAATCTTTCTTGGCAGCTATGAGGATGATCCTCAGGTTCCGGACCCAGTCCGTATAGTTGCTGCCATCGTCTTTCAGCTTGGTTTTCTCTAGGAACGCGTTGAAGTTGAGGACTACGTTGGCCATTTGATCTACAAGACATATTGCAAAGATTTTAGACTAAGTTCATGATAATTAAGTTCATCTAATCAAATTATTAATGAACTCCCACTTAGATTAGACATCCCTCTAGTCATCTAAGTATTACATGATCCGAGTTAACTAGACCGTGTCCGATCATCACGTGAGACGGACTAGTCAACGTCGGTGAACATCTTCATGTTGATCGTATCTTCTGTACGACTCATGCTCGACCTTTCGGTCTTCTGTGTTCCGAGGCCATGTCTGTACATGCTAGGCTCATCAAGTCAACCTAAGTGTTTGCATGTGTAAATCTGTCTTACACCCGTTGTATGTGAACGTCTGAATAAAACACCCGATCATCACGTGGTGTTTTGAAACAGCGAACTGTCGCAACGGTGCACAGTTAGGGGGAACACTTCTTGAAATTATTATGAGGGATCATCTTATTTACTACCGTCGTTCTAAGTAAACAAGATGCATAACATGATAAACATCACATGCAATCAATTAATAAACGTGACATGATATGGCCAATATCACATAGCTCCTTTGATCTCCATCTTGGGGCTCCATGATCATCTTGTCACCGGCTTGACACTATGATCTCCATCATCATGATCTCCATCATCATGTCTCCATGAAGTTGCTCGCCAACTATTACTTCTACTACTATGGCTAACGCGTTTAGCAATAAAGTAAAGTAATTTACATGGCGTTCCTCGATGACACGCAGGTCATATAAAAGAATAAAGACAACTCCTATGGCTCCTGCCGGTTGTCATACTCATCGACATGCAAGTCGTGATTCCTATTACAATAGCATGAACATCTCATACATCACATATAGATCATTCATCATTCATCACAACTTTGGCCATATCATATCACAAACCAGTTGCTGCAAAAACAAGTTAGAGGTCCTCTAATTGTTGTTGCAAGTTTTACGTGGCTGAATTAGGGTTCTAGCAAGAATGTCTTCTTACCTACGTTAAAGCCACAACGTGATTTGTCAACTTCTATTTACCCTTCATAAGGACCCTGTTCATCGAATCCGCTCCAACTAAAGTGGGAGAGACAGACACCCGCCAGCCACCTTATGCAACTAGTGCATGTTAGTCGGTGGAACCGGTCTCACGTAAGCGTACGTGTAAGGTTGGTCCGGGCCGCTTCATCCCACAATACCGCTGAAGAAAGAAAAGACTAGTAACGGCAAGAAAGTTGACAAATCTATGCCCACAACTCATTGTGTTCTACTCGCGCAAGAAGAACTACGCATAGACCTAGCTCATGATGCCACTGTTGGGGAACGTTGCAGAAAACAAAAATTTTCCTACTCGTTTCACCAAGATCATCTAGGAGTTCATCTAGCAACGAGTCATCGGATGCATCTACATACCTTTGTAGATGGCGCACGGAAGCGTTCAAAAGAACGGTGATGATGTAGTCGTACTCGACGTGATCCAAATCACCGATGACCAGCGCCGAACGGACGGCACCTCCGCGTTCAACACACGTACGGGACGGGAGACGTCTCCTCCTTCTTGATCCAGCATGGGGGAAGGAGAGGTTGATGAAGGTCCAGCAGCACGACGGCGTGGTGGTGGATGCAGGGCGTCACAGAAGCAGGGCTTCGCCAAGACTACGAGGGAGAGACGTAACGGGGGGAGATGGAGGCGCCAGGGGCTGGTGTGAAATCCCTCCTCTTCCCCCCACTATATATAGGGGTGCCATGGGGGGGGCGCCGGCCCTAGTAGATGAGATCTACTAGGGGGGGCGGCGGCCAAGGGGAGGTTTCCCTCCCCCCCAAGGCACCTAGGGGTGCCTTCCACCACATGGACTCTTCCATGGTGGAAACCCTAGGCGCATGGGCCTATAGGGGCTGGCGCCCCAGCCCACTATGGGCTGGGTTCCCTCCTATTTCAGCCCATGGGGCCCTCTGGGATAGGTGGCCCCACCCGGTGGACCCCCGGGACCCTTCCGGTGGTCCCGGTACAATACCGATAACCCCGAAACTTGTCCCGATGCCCGAAACAGCACTTCCTATATATAATTCTTTACCTCCGGACCATTCCGGAACTCCTCGTGACATCCGGGATCTCATCCGGGACTCCGAACAACATTCGGGTTACTGCATATACATATCTTCACAACCCTAGCGTCACCGAACCTTAAGTGTGTAGACCCTACGGGTTCGGGAGACAAGCAGACATGACCGAGACGACTCTCCAGTCAATAACCAACAGCGGGATCTGGATACCCATGTTGGCTCCCACATGCTCCACGATGATCTCATCGGATGAACCACGATGTCGAGGATTCAATCAACCCCGTACTCAATTCCCTTTGTCAATCGATATGTTACTTGCCCGAGATTCGATCGTCGGTATCCCAATACCTCGTTCAATCTCGTTACCGACAAGTCACTTTACTCGTACCGTAATGCATGATCCCGTGACCAGACACTTGGTCACTTTGAGCTCATTATGATGATGCATTACCGAGTGGGCCCAGCGATACCTCTCCGTCATACGGAGTGACAAATCCCAGTCTTGATCCATGTCAACCCAACAGACACTTTCGGAGATACCCGTAGTCTACCTTTATAGTCACCCAGTTACGTTGTGACGTTTGGTATACCCAAAGCACTCCTACGGTATCCGGGAGTTACACGATCTCATGGTCTAAGGAAAAGATACTTTGACATTGGAAAACTCTAGCAAACGAACTATACGATCTTGTGCTATGTTTAGGATTGGGTCTTGTCCATCACATTATTCTCCTAATGATGTGATCTCGTTATCAATGACATCCAATGTCCATAGTCAGGAAACCATGACTATCTGTTGATCAACGAGCTAGTCAACTAGAGGCTTACTAGGGACATGTTGGTGTCTGTTATTCACACATGTGTTACGATTTCCGGATAACACAATTATAGCATGAATAAAGATAATTATCATGAACAAGGAAATATAATAATAATGCTTTTATTATTGCCTCTAGGGCATATTTCCAACAACTGAATTCAAGAACACTGCGCTAGATACATATCTTGATACCTTGGGCATCACACATGAATTCTCAGCTCCGTACACGCCACAGCAGAATGGCGTCGTCGAACGCAAGAACAGAACACTTATTGAGATGGCTCGGATGATGCTTGATGAATACAAGACTCCAAGAAAATTCTGGCCTAAAGGCATTGATACTGCATGCCATATCATCAACCGTGTTTATCTTCACAAGCTTCTGAACAAGACATCCTATGAGCTCCTTACTGGCAAGAAGCCAAATGTCAGTTACTTCAGAGTATTTGGTGCCAGGTGCTGGATCAAGGATCCACATCACACTTCAAAATTTGCACCAAAAGCACATGAAGGTTTTATGCTTGGATATGGAAAGGATTCGCACTCCTACAGAGTCTTCAACCTCTTTCACTATAAAGTGGTTGAAACTGTGGATGTGCGGTTCGATGAGACTAATGGCTCGCAAAGAGAGCACCTGCCAAATGTGCTAGATGAAGTTCCATCCAGTGAATCAATCAAACTTATGGGAACTGGAGAAATCATACAATCTGAAGCTCAGCCTGAAGAGGAACTTATCATCTCCGCACCTGATCAACCTGAAGACAATGCTCAGCCTGAAGACAATCCTTCTAACGATGAAAATGATCAGCAAGAGCAAAATCTTCGTCCTATACATCCTCGTGTTGCAAATGAAGTACAGATTGAGAGAATAATTGATAGCATCAATGCACCAGGTCCACTCACTCATTCAAGGGCAACATAGCTAGCTAATTTCCATGGGCACTTCGCATTCATATCAATATCTGAACCCAAGAAAGTTGATGAAGCCTTCATGGAGCCTGAATGGATTCAAGATATGCAAGAAGAGCTTCAGCAATTTGAACTGAATAATGTATGGGAACTGGTTAAGCGTCCTGATCCTCGCAAGCACAATATAATAGGCACCAAATGGATATATCGCAACAAGCAAGATGAGCATGGTCAAGTTGTTAGAAACAAAGCTCATCTCGTTGCTCAAGGATACACTCAAGTTGAAGGGATTGACTTCGATGAAACATTTGCTCCTGTGGCTAGACTTGAAGCCATACGCATACTGCTGGACTATGCAAATCATCATAACATTCTTCTGCATCAAATGGATGTGAAGAGCGCTTTTCTCAATGGCAAGATTGACGAAGAAGTGTATGTTGCACAACCGCCTGGCTTTGAAGATCCAAAACATCCTGATATGGTGTACAAGCTCAACAAGGCACTGTATGGCCTCAAACAAGCCCCTAGGGCTTGGTATGACACACTCAAAGACTTCCTGAAGAGCAAAGGCTTCAAACCTGGTTCCCTCAACCCCACTCTCTTCACGAAGACGTATGATGGTGAACTGTTTGTGTGCCAAATATATGTGGATGACATTATCTTTGGCTGCACCAATCAGAAATACACTGATGAGTTTGGATATATGATGCAAGAGCAATATAAGATGTCCATGATGGGAGAGCTGAAGTTCTTCCTTAGTCTTCAAATACGTCAGCAACGCAACGACATCTTTATATCTCAAGAGAAATACCTCAAAGATTGCCTGAAGAAATTTGGAATGCAAGATTGCAAAGGCTACACGACGCCAATGCCAGCCAAACATCATCTGGGTCCCGACGACAATGGTAAAGAGTTTGATCAAAAGGTATATCGCTCCATGATTGGTTCCTTGCTTTATTTATGTGCATCTAGGCTAGATATCATGCTTAGTGTTTGCATGTGTGCCCGATTCCAAGCGGCACCAAAGGAATTGCATCACTTAGCTGTGAAGCGAATTCTCAGATATTTGGCTCACACCCCAACACTAGGATTATGGTATCCAAAGGGCTCAGAGTTTGATCTAGTTGGATTCTCGGATGCTGATTATGCTGGTGACAAGGTGGATCGCAAGTCTACATCAGGCACATGTCATTTTCTGGGACGATCACTTGTATGTTGGTCTTCAAAGAAGCAGAACTGTGTATCTCTCTCCACTGCTGAATCTGAATACATTGCTGCTGGATCTTGTTGCGCTCAGCTTCTATGGATGAAGCAAACACTCAAAGACTATGGCATTCACCTGAAGCAAGTGCCACTCTATTGCGACAACGAAAGCACCATCAAGATTGCCAACAACCCAGTTCAGCACTCGAAGACAAAGCACATTGAAATTTGTCATCACTTTCTCAGAGATCATGTTGTGAAGGAAGATATTGATATCATACACGTCAACACTGAAGAGCAATTGGTAGATATCTTCACCAACCCTTGGATGAGAAGAGGTTTTGCAAGTTACGGTGTGAGCTAAATATCTTGGAATCCTCAAATGTCCTGTGATCAGGCACACATCCTAACACTTATGCATGTTGATGACTTAGATGTGCAACACACGAAGTAAAGTATATCTTCAATATATGAAGACTTACATTCTGAGTGTGAATACATTAACGTGGAATTTGACTTCGGAGCACCACAATAATTGTGTGCCGTGTCTGGGTCTAATACTTCCTATACGGTGGGTAACGCCACCACCAAATTCTTCTATTGAAGTGTTTTACCCATGGCGTTACATTTGCTATGTCTTCACATTTGGTTTGTCTTCATTTTCAACTTGTCTTAATGATTATCTTCACTATGTTGATATGATTGTCTTTTGGTATATACTGCTTTGGTTTGGTTTCTGTCCTCTACAGCATTCACTTATAGCTATGGCTTCTTGATGAATCTTTTGAACTAAGTGAATGTGATCGGACCCTAACCCCTCTATGCTTCTTTCCTAAGTCTATCTATTCAAATCATATGCATTCTATTGACACTATCAAATGTCTTCTCTGCCTCAATGTCAGCAGAAGACACAGAGACAAACATTAATCCATTTTCAATGCTAAATCCTTTCACCTGAAACCCGGAGAAGTGGAAACGACCACCCGACAATCCAGGCGTGCGTGGGAACGTGGAACAACCTCCGATGTGTCGCATGATAGCCACGTGTCCCTCAGATGTGAATTGCCAGGGGCACTTGTGTAATAACTTTGTGCTGTCCCTATCCTACACGCCTCACCACAGACATTATCCTTTCTTCCACTCTCGCACAAACCCTAGAGCCACCGCTAGCCCTCGACGACACCGGTGATGAAGCGCTTAGCTGCCGCGACCTCACCAACGCCGTCTTCACGCCGGCCGCGGACATCGTCTTCTCCGCCGTCGCCGTAGGTGACCTCCGTCGCCAAGTTAGGGCACGGACGATCGAACTGCTCGGCCTCCTCTCCCACTCCGTCTAGCAGTTCTTCGTGTGGTAAATAAAACTTCCTTTTTATGGCCCCCTTTGATCCTATAGATTCATCACTTTCTACCATAAGAAGTTTCTATTCACACAACTGACTGACTGAATTTTGCCGGGGCCTACTGCTATACCTTCTCTCGATATAATATGTCCAAGGAACCCGACTTCCTTCGACCAAAATTCGCATTTGCTAAACTTAGCATACAACTGGTGTTCCCCGACTTTCTCGAGAACTAAGTGCAAATGCTCCTTGTGCTCCTCCTTGTTCTTCGAGTATACCATAATATCATCAATAAACACCAGAACAAACTTGTCCAAATACTCCATGAACACCTTGTTCATCATGCTCATGAAATAGGCAGGGGCGTTAGTTAGTCCAAATGACATGACCGTGTACTCGTATAATCCATATCGTGTTGTGAACGCTGTCTTCAGTATGTCCTTCTCTCGTATCTTCAACTGATGATACCCCGATCGCAAATCGATCTTCGAAAACACTTTAGCTCCTTGCAACTGATCAAACAGATCGTTGATCATCGGCAGTGGGTACTTGTTCTTAATCGTCACTTCATTTAATGCTCGATAATCAACAAC
This sequence comes from Triticum urartu, assembly GCF_056163025.1. Lineage (NCBI taxonomy): Eukaryota > Viridiplantae > Streptophyta > Magnoliopsida > Poales > Poaceae > Triticum > Triticum urartu. The sequence goes on from NC_141877.1 coordinate 313,305,184, forward strand.
CATCCTCAGGGATTTATCCTTCTTCTCAACCAAAAGTACTGGGGCTCCCCAAGGTGATGAACTTCTTCGGATGTATCCTTTCTCCAATAATTCCTTGATCTGTTTCTTAATTTCTTCTAGATCATTTGCGGGCATCCAATAGGGTCTCTTGGATATTGGTCCTGTACCTGGCAACATCTCTATCAAAAACTCAATGTATCTATCCGGTGGCATGCCTGGTAACTCCTCTGGAAAAACATCCGGGTAATCCTTCACTACAGGCACTTCCTCCTGAACAACTCCCGTAAGGGCATTCACTTGACTCCTCCTAGGCACATGCCTAGATACATACTTAATCCTTTTTCCTTCCGGGGTGGTGAGATAAATCGACTTACTAGCACAGTCAATGCTTCCTCCAAATTTTGACATCCAGTCCATACCCAATATCACATCCAATCCTTGTGACTCCAAGATAATTAGGTCGGACGGAAAAACATGTGTACCAATGGTTAAGGGTATCTGGTCACACCATCGGCTGGCCATGTACTCTGCTCCGGGTGAACTTACTAAAAGAGGGGTCCTAAGGGTTTGGGTTGCTAGTTTAAACTTATCCACGAATCCCCTTGATATGTATGAATGCGATGCACCAGTATCGAAAAGAACAAGAGCGGTAAATGACTTAACCAAAAACTTACCTATTACCGCGTCTGGCTGCTCTTCAACCTCCTCCACGTTAACGTGGTTCACTTGTCCTTTGTTGAATGGATTTGGCTTCTTCCCAGTGCTCCCATTTCCATTTCCATTCTTTCCTTCAGGGCACTCCGTGGCGTAGTGTCCAGTCTTCCCGCACTTGAAACAAGTAACATGACTTAAGTCCCTTTTGGTGGGTGTGGCTGGGTTGGGGCGGTTATGATTATTGTTGGTTCCATTCCCATTCCCATTCTTAGAACCATTGTGGTTATGCGATCCTCCTCCAGTGTGGTTGTGACCTCCATGGTTATGAACAAGTCCTCTCGAGTTCGGGGCTAGGCGAGGTTTCTGCTGAGCTCCTGAGTTATACTTTCCTTGTCCATACTTCCTCTTGCGGCTCTCAATCTGATGTTGCTTCCCTTCAATCATAAGAGCCTTATCTACCAACTCCTGGTAGTTGTTGAAGGTTGCTACCATCAACTGCATACTCATCTCATCATTCAGCCCTTCCATAAACTTCTCCTGCTTCGTGACATCTGTGGCCACATCATCAGGGGCGTAGCGAGATAACTTGCTAAACTCATCCACGTACTGAGCCACAGTACGGTTCCCCTGGCGTAGGTTGCGGAACCCCCGCTTCTTCATTTGCATAGCTCAAGTGGAGACATGGGCTGTGCGGAAAGCTTGCTGAAACTGGTCCCAAGTGACATTGGCTATAGGAAAAGTGGCTATATAATTCTCCCACCATGAGGCTGCTGGTCCATCTAATTGATGTGCGGCAAAGCGCACTCTCTCAGCATCTGTGCAACCTGCGGTGGTCAACTCCCTTCCAATACAGCGTAGCCAACCGTCCGCAACTATGGGCTCGGTGCTACTGGAAAACACCGGTGGCTGTAACCTTAGAAAATGGGCTAGGTTGTCCACGGGCGGCGGATTGTTGTTGGTGTTGTTGTTATTGTTGCCCTGATTCTGAACTAGCAATTGCATCAACGTATTCTGCTATTGGATCAACTGGGTGAGCTCCGGTGGGAAGGCAAAACCGGTGTCACGTCTCAGAGGCATCCGAGGGGTTTAGATGGAAGAGATTTAGAATAGAAAAGAGGTCTAATGAGAAAACACTACCCATATGCACATGAGACAAACACAATCATTTCACTCAATCAATCAAGCAAGGGCATACAAACGATCTAGAACTATCGCACAAGTGTTCAACTACTACTAAATACATGGGGGAATACTAGTGATATATGGCAGTCATCTAGAAATTTTGATCGGTGGAAGACTCCATGATGTCTGCTTCGGCTTCATCTTCATAGTCATCATCACTAGGATCGGAATCGGTGTCGTCGATGATGATGTAGTTGTCCGGGCAAGTGGGATCTTCATCTTCGTCTCCCGGTGCTGGTCCTCCCATGATTACTCCGATCTTCTTGACTAGGTCATCATTCTTATCTAGTAGTGTCTTGATTTCCTCCTCATACCCATCGCGTGTAAACTTGAGTTCTTCCTCTAGCTCGATGATCCTAGTCTTCGCCTTCTTTAAGTCCATCATGTCTGCGCACATCTGGTTCTCCTGGCGTCGAATGTGCTGGTTTAACTCCTGAATGAAGGCTGCAATGGATCTATCCCTCCTGGTGCTGATTACTTCTCATTGCTCGTCTTGGCGCCCACATATTTGGTAAATAGTGTCCTTAAGCTCCCTGTTGTAAACTTCTCCAATGCGTCCAATGGTAATGTGGGCTGCCATGCTCTTGCCTAGACTCCAGGTGGGTGCTTCGAAAGAAAACTTTATGGGTTTAGAAGTTGGCGAGAACGTCCTTCCTGGAACTTGTACTTGAATCATCCAGCGCTCCTCTTCAGGTAAAGTGGCGTTGTACGTCCCGGTGAAGCTTGGTATTCCAATGTTCAAGTACCTAGTGACTTCCTTCAAGTGACGTCAAAAAGGTGTTTCTTCATCCGGTTGTGCAAACTTGTTCTTCATCTCCGTCATCCTAAAGAGTAGAAAATGGAGAGGAGTCAGAAATGAGAAGAGAGGTGTGACCTAGGGTTTATCTTAGTGGTCGTGTCCTACACTCAGCGTGTGCTCTGATACCATCTTGTAGCGACCCGACCTCAGATGGTCAAGTCTCTGTGCTTCAGTGTCATCCCTGGATCGGTAATGCTGACACACACAGTACTCGAAGGATTTACAGCAGAGTAGCAATCACACACTTATTACATCGAATGTCTCAAGAGAGAACTTATTACAATAATATGGCTTAAGGCCATCTAATACGATAATAGCGGAAGGCTTGGAAGATAAGGTGAGTCGATCAACTCCAACGGCATAACTGAGCTGCACAACAACGACCTAACGAACCTTACTCCTCGTCTGAAAAGTCTGCAACATAATACGTTGCAGCCCGAAAACGGGTCAGCACATGGAATATGCTGGCAAAGTAACACAGTAGAGCAAGAACAGAATAATGCTATCACTACATGCATATATGGCTCGTGGAAAGCTCTATGGTTACAGTTTTGCAAAAAGCCATTTTTTTCCTACAACAAAGGAATAGATTTTAAATTTTACTATCATGGTAGTTGAAACATTATTGAGAAGGTTCCTCCAACTCAATCCCTATTAAAGTGATTAACAACCCAACAATATTAATTAAACATGATGAGATACATGTGATAACCCAAGTACTAGATACTCAAGAATTGTCCATAACCGGGGACATGGCTAACCATGATTAGATTGTACACTCTGCAGAGGTTTGCGCACTTTTCCCCACAAGACTCGATCTCCTCCGTTGGATTTCTCGCACTACAGGGTGTTTGAGAAACGGATGACCGAGACACAGTCTTTCAGAAACATTAACTCTCTACTCCGGATAGACCATACCAAACCTACATCCCACTACCTGCTGATCTGCCTCTTTAACAGCTTCACGTAACTTACTCAACTATGCTAGAGCCCATAATAGCTTGTGGCCGCACACGCAAGTTTCTAGCATGAATCATCTCAGTTCCCTTTGAGCTTGATTGGCGGTCCATTGGAAGATCACACGAGTACTCCGGGATTTCCAAAAAAATACAGGCAACACTGGGTACTCCAGGTGCCTCAATCCACCCAGTTATTTGATTAAGTTGCCACCTTAAGTTGAACCATTAATTTAACAATCTCACATCTGTCATGGATTTCACTCAAACCCAAACCACGTCTACGAGCATAGCATAGCATAGTAATATAAGCAACACATAGAGTAACTCCCAAGGGTTTGAATGTAACAGGGCAATAGGTTCTACCTCATCAACTACTTCCCAACCCACAAGTTAATGACATCCTAATCATGCAATGTTTGAGGATTGGAACTAATGCATAAAAACTGGGTGATAAAGGGGTATGATCAAAGTGTTACTTGCCTTGCTGACGATCTGCGAAACCTAGGGACTCGTAGTAGCATGCTTCGCACTCCGGGTGTTCTATCGCAAGCAAACAATAGCATACATAAGTAACAAGCAACGATGCACAAGCAAAACTCAAATAAAAGAGGTTGACCAGAAAGTTCAAATTAAGAACTCTGGTTCGCAAAAAGAATCAAATCAAACGGAGCAATTAAACTCAAACGGCGAAAGAAAGAAGCTTCGTTTACTAATCTGAAACTAGGTCAAATTTTACACTAGAGAAAACTTGTTTGAGTTGATTAAACGGAAAGAGGGTTTCGAGATGAAACTCTAGGTGCTTGAATCGCCTGATTCCGACTAACGAGCGAAAAGATAAACAGAAACTATGATCGGATCAGAAATCACGATCAGAGAAAATCGTGGATTAAATCCGATAAAAGAAAACTGACGAACAGACTAACGAACGAGCATTCGTTAGCTGTATCTAACGGGCGAAGTACCGTTCGTTAACACGAACGTTCGGACGAACGTCCGCTAATTAGAAGAACCGAGAAAAATCGGCGAATCCGAAAAAAACAGATCTAGGGTTTCAAAAAATTCGAATGGTTTTATAAAAAACCGGCGGCAGAGTCCGGCGACTACCTCCGGCGAGGGGCCGACGAGGCGAGGTGCGGCGGTGGAGCGGCGGCTCGCGGGGGCGGTGGCGGCGTTCGGCGGCGGCGACAAGGCGGTGGCGGCGCTCGGCTGCGGCGGCTAGGCGCGGCGCGGGCGGCGTGGCTAGGCGCGGCGCAGCGGTGGGGCTAGGCGGCGCAGCGGTGGCTGCGGCGGCGGTGGCGGTGGCGTTTGGGGCGGGGTGGCGGCGTATATAAAGGGGCGGGGCGGGGCGGGGCGGCTTGGAGGAGGGGTCAAGGCGGCGGCGGAGGAGTGGAGTCCGGCTCGGACTCCTTGTCCGAGTCGGCGGCGCGCGCGCGGGGGCGGCGGCCTGGCTCGGCTGGGCCTTAGGCCCAGTCGGGCGCGGGAACTTAAAATAAATAATTCACCGACCGTAAAATCCTAGAAAAATAAATAAAAAACTAGAAATGCCAAAATAAATTTTCACCGTCTAAATAAAATATTTAGAACGAGATGAACATTTTCTTGGCCCTAAAATGCAATTTTGAAAACGTGCAATTTTTCTAATGCAAACAAAATTGCAATAAAGTCCAAATGGAACAAATATTTGATTTTAGTATTTTTCCTCCAATATTTCATTTATTTTGGAGAAGTCATATTATCTCTTCTCTTGTATTTTAATATGAAATATTTTCGGAGAGAAAAATAATTAAAACCAAAATCCTCGTTTCAAAATTTGATAGAAGAATCAAATATGAAAACCGGAAAATCCCCAACTCTCTGTGAGGGTCCTTGAGTTGCTTAGGATTTCGGGATTACGGAACGGAAAAGCAATAAAACATGATATGCAATGATGATCTAATGTATAACATTCCAAATTGAAAATTTGGGATGTTACAAACCTACCCCCCTTAAGATGAATCTCGCCCTCGAGATTCAGGCTGGCTAGAAAATAGGTGCGGGTGGTCTTTGCGGAGATCATCCTCTCGTTCCCAGGTGGCTTCGTCCTCGGTATGGTGGCTCCACTAAACTTTACACAACTTGATAACCTTACTTCGGGTGATTTTGCTGGCAAACTCAAGAATCTTAACTTGTTTCTCCTCAAAAGTCAAATCACTGTCCAACTGAATCGCCTCCAGGGGTACTGTATCTCTTAGCGGTATATCTGCCATCTCAGCATGACGCTTCTTCAGCTGTGAAACATGAAACACGTCATGAACTCCTGACAGTCCCTCAGGTAACTCCAACTTGTAGGCAACTTCTCCCATCCGTTCCAAAATACGATACGGTCCTACAAATCTCGGGGCTAACTTTCCCTTAACTCCAAAACATTTCACTCCTCGCAAGGGTGACACTTGCAGATATGCTCGATCTCCAATTTCATAGGTTACCTCCTTGCGTTTTGAGTCAGCATAACTCTTCTGCCTAGACTGAGCAATCTTCAGTCTGTCTCGAATCAATTTAACCTTCTCTTCGGACTCCTTGATCAAGTCTGGTCCAAACAACTGTCGGTCTCCTACCTCGTCCCAAATCAACGGTGTTCTGCACCTTCGTCCATACAGGGCTTCAAACGGTGCCATCTTCAAACTGGCTTGATAGCTATTGTTGTAGGAAAACTTTGCGTATGGAAAATTTTCATCCCAACTAGATCCATAATCTTGCGCACAGGCTCACAACATGTCCTCGAAAATTTGGTTGACTCTCTCTGTTTGTCCATCCGTCTGCGGGTGAAATGCTGTACTAAACTCCAATCTCGTCCCCAAGGTCTGGTGCAACTGGTGCCAAATCTTTGAGGTAAACTGTGTTCCTCGATCTGATACGATGGTCCTCGGAACTCCATGCAGACATACTATCCTGGACATATATATCTTGGCCAGCTTTGCACTCGTATAGGTGGTTTTCACTGGGATGAAGTGAGCTACTTTGGTCAAGCGATCAACTACTACCCATATGGAATCATATCCTGCTTTGGTCCTGGGCAATCCGGTGATAAAGTCCATGCCCAGTTTATCCCACTTCCATTCGGGTATCGGCATAGGCTGTAACAGTCCTGCTGGCTTCTGATGCTCTGCCTTCACGCGTTGACATACATCACATACAGCGACATACTCGGCAATATCCTTCTTCATACCGGTCCACCAGAAACGTTCCTTCAAATCCAAATGCATCTTAGTGTTTCCGGGGTGTATCGGTATGGTGAGTCATGGGCCTCTTGAAGTATTAACTTCCTGATCTCCTGGTTATTGGGCACATAAACTCGGTCCTTAAACCATAGGGTATCATGCTCATCTTCACGAAAACCTTTGCCTTTCCTTTGCTCATCTTATCCTTTATCTCAGCAATCTCCTTGTCCTCTTTCCGGGCTTCCCGAATCTTGTCCAGCAATGTCGTCTGGACCTCCATTGTTGCAATAAATCCTCTAGGAACAATCTCCAATCGAAGTTCCATGATGTCCTCTGCTAATTCCTTCGACAGTCCCTTACTTTCAAGGATATTAGCATAACTCTTCCGGCTCAAAGCGTCTGCTACGACATTGGCCTTCCCTGGATGATAGTGTAGCTTCATGTCATAATCCTTTATAAGTTCCAACCATCTCCTCTGTCTAAGGTTTAGTTCCTTCTGGGTGAAAATGTACTTCAAACTCTTATGGTCCGTGTACACATCACAACGGTTTCCAATAAGTTAATGTCTCCAGGTCTTCAATGCATGTACTACGGCTGCTAACTCCAAATCATGCGTGGCATAGTTCAACTCATGAGGTTTTAGTTGACGTGAGGCATATGAAACAACTCTCCCGTCCTGCATAAGCACACATCCAAGTCCTAAGCGTGAGGCATCGCAGTACACTTGGAACTCCTTATGTATATCTGGCAGTGTTAGTACTGGCGCTGTAGTCAAACGTTTCTTCAATTGCTGGAAACTTGCCTCGCAATCTTCTGTCCATTTAAACTTAGTATCCTTCCTCAACAGTTCAGTCATTGGCTTTGCAATCTTGGAAAAATTCTCGATGAATCTCCGGTAGTATCCTGCGAGTCCAAGAAAACTGCGGATCTCGCTAACTAAAGTGGGTGCCAACCATTCAGTGACTGACTGAATTTTGCTGGGGTCTACTGCTATACCTTCTCCCGATATAACATGTCCAAGGAACCCGACTTCCTTCAACCAAAATTCGCATTTTCTAAACTTAGCATACAACTGGTGTTCCCTGACTTTCTTGAGAACTAAGTGCAAATGCTCCTTGTGCTCCTCCTCGTTCTTCGAGCATACCATAATATCATCAATAAACACCAGAACAAACTTGTCCAAATACTCCATGAACACCTTGTTCATCATGCTCATGAAATAGGCAGGGGCGTTAGTCAGTCCAAATGACATGACCGTGTACTCGTATAATCCATATCGTGCTGTGAACGCTGTCTTTGGTATGTCCTTCTCTCGTATCTTCAACTAATGATACCCCGATCGCAAATCGATCTTCGAAAACACTTTAGCTCCTTGCAACTGATCAAACAGATCGTTGATCATCGGCAATGGGTACTTGTTCTTAATTGTCACTTCATTTAATGCTTGATAATCAACAACCATCCTCAAGGATTTATCCTTCTTCTCAACCAAAAGTACTGGGGCTCCCCAAGGTGATGAACTTCTTCGGATGTATCCTTTTTCCAATAATTCCTTGTTCTATTTCTTAATTTCTTCTAGATCATTTGCGGGCATCCGATAGGGTCTCTTGGATATTGGTCCTGTACCTGGCAACAGCTCTATCAAAAACTCAATATCTCTATCCGGTGGCATGCCTAGTAACTCCTCTGGAAAAACATCCGGGTAATCCTTCACTACAGGCACTTCCTCCTGAACAACTCCCGTAAGGGCATTCACTTGAATCCTCCTAGGCACATGCCTAGATACATACTTAATCCTTTTTCCTTCTGGGGTGGTGAGATAAATCGACTTACTAGCACAGTCAATGCTTCCTCCAAATTTTGACATCCAGTCCATACCCAATATCACATCCAATCCTTGTGACTCCAAGATAATTAGGTCGAACGGAAAAACATGTGTACCAATGGTTAAGGGTATCTGGTCACACCATCGGCTGGCCATATACTCTGCTCCAGGTGAACTTACTAAAAGAGGGGTCCTAAGGGTTTGGGTTGGTAGTTTAAACTTATCCATGAATCCCCTTGATATGTATGAATGCGATGCACCAGTATCGAAAAGAACAAGAGCGGTAAATGACTTGACCAAAAACTTACCTATTACCGCGTCTGGCTGCTCTTCAACCTCCTCCACGTTAACGTGGTTCACTTGTCCTTTGTTGAATGGTTTGGCTTCTTCCCAGCGCTCCATTTCCATTTCCATTCTTTCCTTCAGGGCACTCCGTGGCGTAGTGTCCAGTCTTCCCGCACTTGAAACAAGTAACATGACTTAAGTCCCTTTTGGTGGGTGTGGCTGGGTTGGGGCGGTTATGATTATTGTTGGTTCCGTTCCCATTCCCATTCTTAGAACCATTGTGGTTATGCGATCCTCCTCCAGTGTGGTTGTGACCTCCATGGTTATGAACAAGTCCTCTCGAGTTCGGGGCTAGGCGAGGTTTCTGCTGAGCTCCTGAGTTATACTTTCCTTGTCCATACTTCCTCTTGCGGCTCTCAATCTGCTGTTGCTTCCCTTCAATCATAAGAGCCTTATCTACCAACTCCTGGTAGTTGTTGAAGGTTGCTACCATCAACTGGATACTCATCTCATCATTCAGTCCTTCCATAAACTTCTCCTGCTTCGCGGCATCTGTGGCCACATCATCAGGGGCGTAGCGAGATAACTTGCTAAACTCATCCACGTACTGAGCCACAGTACAGTTCCCCTGGCGTAGGTTGCGGAACTCCCGCTTCTTCATTTGCATAGCTCCAGTGGAGACATGGGCTGTGCGGAAAGCTTGCTGAAACTGGTCCCAAGTGACATTGGCTATAGGAAAAGTGGCTGTGTAATTCTACCACCATGAGGCTGCTGGTCCATCCAATTGATGTGCGGCAAAGCGCACTCTCTCAGTATCTGTGCAACCTGCGGTGGTCAACTCCCTTCCAATACGACGTAGCCAATCGTCCGCAACTATGGGCTCGGTGCTACTGGAAAACACCGATGGCTGTAACCTTAGAAAACGGGCTAGGTTGTCCACGGGCGGCGGGTTGTTGTTGTTGTTGCCCTGATTCTGAACTAGCAATTGCATCAACGTATTCTGCTGTTGGATCAACTGGGTGAGCTCCGGTGGGAAGGCAAAACCGGTGTCACATCTCGGAGGCTTCTGAGGGGTTTAGATGGAAGAGATTTAGAATAGAAAAGAGGTCTAATGAGAAAACACTACCCATATGCACATGAGACAGACACAATCATTTCACTCAATCAATCAAGCAAGGGCATACAAACGATCTAGAACTATCGCACAAGTGTTCAACTACTACTAAATACATGGGGGAATACTAGTGATATATGGCAGTCATCTAGAAATTTTTATCGGTGGAAGACTCCATGATGTCTGCTCCGGCTTCATCTTCATAGTCATCATCACTAGGATCGGAATCGGTGTCGTCGATGATGATGTAGTTGTCCGGGCAAGTGGGATCTTTGTCTTCGTCTCCTGGTGCTGGTCCTCCCATGATTACTCCGATCTTCTTGACTAGGTCGTCATTCTTATCCAGTAGTGTCTTGATTTCCTCCTCATACCCATCGCGTGTAAACTTGAGTTCTTCCTCTAGCTCGATGATCCTAGTCTTCGCCTTCTTTAAGTCCATCATGTCTGCGCACATCTGGTTCTCCTGGCGTCGAATGTGCTGGTTTAACTCTTGAATGAAGGCTGCAATGGATCTATCCCTCCTGGTGCTGATTACTTCCCATTGCTCGTCTTGGCGCCCACATATTTGGTAAATAGTGTCCTTAAGCTCCCTGTTGTAAACTTCTCCAATGCGTCCAATGGTAATGTGGGCTGCCATGCTCTTGCCTAGACTCCAGGTGGGTGCTTCAAAAGAAAACTTTATGGGTTTAGAAGTTGGCGAGAACGTCCTTCCTGGAACTTGTACTTGAATCATCCAGCGCTCCTCTTCAGGTAAAGTGGCGTTGTACGTCCCGGTGAAGCTTGGTATTCCAATGTTCAAGTACCTAGTGACTTCCTTCAAGTGACGTCCAAAAGGTGTGTCTTCATCCGGTTGTGCAAACTTGTTCTTCATCTCTGTCATCCTAAAGAGTAGAAAATGGAGAGGAGTCAGAAATGAGAAGAGAGGTGTGACCTAGGGTTTATCTTAGTGGTCGTGTCCTACACTCAGCGTGTGCTCTGATACCATCTTGTAGCGACCCGACCTCAGATGGTCAAGTCTCTGTGCTTCAGTGTCATCCCTGGATCGGTAATGCTGACACACACAGTAGTCGAAGGATTTACAACAGAGTAGCAATCACACACTTATTACATCGAATGTCTCAAGAGAGAACTTATTACAATAATATGGCTTAAGGCCATCTAATACGATAATAGCGGAAGGCTTGGAAGATAAGGTGAGTCGATCAACTCCAACGGCATAACTGAGCTGCACAACAATGACCTAACGAACCTTACTCCTCGTCTGAAAAGTCTGCAACATAATACGTTGCAGCCCGAAAACGGGTCAGCACATGGAATATGCTGGCAAAGTAACACAGTAGAGCAAGAACAGAATAATGCTATCACTACATGCATATATGGCTGGTGGAAAGCTCTATGGTTACAGTTTTGCAAAAAGCCATTTTTTTCCCTACAACAAAGGAATATATTTTAAATTTTACTATCATGGTAGTTGAAACATTATTGAGAAGGTTCCTCCAACTCAATCCCTATTAAAGTGATTAACAACCCAACAATATTAATTAAACATGATGAGATACATGTGATAACCCAAGTACTAGATACTCAAGAATTGTCCATAACCGGGGACATGGCTAACCATGATTAGATTGTACACTCTGCAGAGGTTTGCGCACTTTTCCCCACAAGACTCGATCTCCTCCGTTGGATTTCTCGCACTACAGGGTGTTTGAGAAACGGATGACCGAGACACAGTCTTTCAGAAACATTAACTCTCTACTCCGGATAGACCATACCAAACCTACATCCCACTACCTGCTGATCTGCCTCTTCAACAGCTTCACGTAACTTACTCAACTATGCTAGAGCCCATAATAGCTTGTGGCCGCACACGGAAGTTTCTAGCATGAATCATCTCAGTTCCCTTTGAGCTTGGGTGGCGGTCCATAGGAAGATCACACGGGTACTCCGGGATTTCCAAAAAAATACAGGCAACACTGGGTACTCCAGGTGCCTCAATCCACCCAGTTATTTGATTAAGTTGCCACCTTAAGTTGAACCATTAATTTAACAATCTCACATCTGTCATGGATTTCACTCAAACCCAAACCACGTCTACGAGCATAGCATAGCATAGTAATATAAGCAACACATAGAGTAACTCCCAAGGGTTTGAATGTAACAGGGCAATAGGTTCTACCTCATCAACTACTTCCCAACCCACAAGTTAATGACATCCTAATCATGCAATGTTTGAGGATTGGAACTAATGCATAAAAACTGGGTGATAAAGGGGTATGATCAAAGTGTTACTTGCCTTGCTGACGATCTGCGAAACCTAGGGACTCGTAGTAGCATGCTTCGCACTCCGGGTGTTCTATCGCAAGCAAACAATAGCATACATAAGTAACAAGCAACGATGCACAAGCAAAACTCAAATAAAAGAGGTTGACCAGAAAGTTCAAATTAAGAACTCTGGTTCGCAAAAAGAATCAAATCAAACGGAGCAACGAAACTCAAACGGCGAAAGAAAGAAGCTTCGTTTACTAATCTGAAACTAGGTCAAATTTTACAGTAGAGAAAACTTGTTTGAGTTGGTTAAACGGAAAGAGGGTTTCGAGATGAAACTCTAGGCGCTTGACTCGCCTGATTCCGACTAACGAGCGAAAAGATAAACAGAAACTATGATCGGATCAGAAATCGCGATCAGAGAAAATCGCGGATTAAATCCGATAAAAGAAAACTGACGAACAGACTAACGAACGAGCGTTCGTTAGCTGTATCTAACGGGCGAAGTACCGTTCGTTAACACGAACGTTCGGACAAACGTCCGCTAATTAGAAGAACCGAGAAAACCGGCGAATCCGAAAAAAACGGATCTAGGGTTTCAAAAAAAACCGAATGGTTTTATAAAAAAAAACCGGCGGCGGAGTCCGGCGACTACCTCCGGCGAGGGGTCCGGCGAGGCGAGGTGCGGCGGCGGACCGGCGGCTCGCCGGGGCGGTGGCGGCGTTCGGCGGCGGCGCTCGGCTGCGGCGGCTAGGCGCGGCGCGGCGGTGGGGCTAGGCGGCGTGGCGGTGGCTGCGGCGGCGGTGGCGGTGGCGTTTGGGGTGGGGTGGCGGCGTATATAAAGGGGCGGGGCGGGGGCGGCTTGGAGGAGGGGTCAAGGCGGCGGCGGTGGAGTGGAGTCCGGCTCGGACTCCTTGTCCGATTCGGCGGCGCGCGCGCGGGGGCGGCGGCGGCGGCTTGGCTCGGCTGGGCCTTAGGCCCAGTCGGGCGCGGGAACTTAAAAAAAAATAAAAAAATTCGCCGACCGAAATAAAATCCTAGAAAAATAAAAAAACTAAAAATGCCAAAATAAATTTTCACCATCTAAATAAAATATTTGGAACGAGATTAACATTTTTTGGCCCTAAAATGCAATTTTGAAAACGTGCAATTTTTCTAATGCAAACAAAATTGCAATAAAATCCTAATGAAACAAATATTTGATTTTAGTATTTTTCCTCCAATATTTCATTTATTTTGGAGAAGTCATATTATCTCCTCTCTTGTATTTTAATATGAAATATTTTTGGAGAGAAAAATAATTAAAACCAAAATCCTCGTTTCAAAATTTGATAGAAGAATCAAATATGAAAACCAGAAAATCCCCAACTCTCTCTGAGGGTCCTTGAGTTTCTTAGGATTTCGAGGATTACGGAACGGAAAAGCAATAAAACATGATATGCAATGATGATCTAATGTATAACATTCCAAATTGAAAATTTGGGATGTTACACCTCAGCGTCGCTTTCACTGGCGCCATTGCTTCTGAGCTAGCTCTAGCTCAGCGCATCGTTGAACTTAAGCAAAAGATTGACTATGAGAAAGCTCAGTTCAAGAAGCACATGGCCAAGCTCAGCGTGCAAGATGTGAAAAACTTCAAGATTATGCTGCATGAGCTCAAGGAAGCCTTTCTCAAGAAACGTGAAGAAGCTAAAGGGTCTCGTGAGCGCATGAAGAGTCTAGCTGACAAGTGCGTGCAAGCCTGCAATGAAGATGAGAAGCGCAAGGCTCTTGGGCGTCCTGGCATTGACCCTAGAATGGCGGCCAAGCCAAAGAAGAAGCCAGTTGTGGCCGAACCCGAAGCAACAAGGTAGGAAGTACATCCCATTGTCTTCCCTGCCAGTATGACAGGTTCGAAGCCTAAGGTCCCCACAGTGGCTTCAGAACTAAAGAAGACAAGGGCTGCCGAGGCTGAAGCCAGAAAGAGGAAAAATCCTGAAGCTTCTGATGCCGCTCCGTCCAAGAAGAAGCGCAAAACCAAGAAAGATCGGGCTGCTCCCACAGAGCCCCTTGTTGTCGAGCCCATCTCGGTTGCTCGTCCTGCCTCTTTGCATCAAGAACAACGGATGATAGTTCATGAGCCTGCTTCCATAGAGGCTCCTAAAGCTGAAGACATTCCAGTAGTTGACCCCACCGCTGCTGAAGACATTGGTCACCATGACAATGTTGAAGATGATGAAGTCCTTCCTCAGATTGAGCACCAATTGGTATCATCGCCTATGCTCACGCACAGCGAACTCATCAGCATTGGTCGTCCTCTGACGCCAACTGCTCAGGATGCATCGTGGGCTGATCACCCACAGAGACAAGACACTCCAAGCTCTCCCCAACCGCAAGCTACTCCAATAGTGCAAAATGATGATGACTTTGAGGCCCCGCACGCTCCATCTCCACAAGCATCGCCCGCATTACGCAGGCTTCGCAAAGGACTAAGGCCCCAAGTCACTCCCACAATGCACGTGTCTGAATCCGAAACCAAAATGGCTGAAGATGTTCCGGCTGCATCAGCCGATGGAGAAGAAGATGAAGAAGAAGCCCCAAGAGTTTCAAGAGTTGCTACACCCCCGTCTCACCAAGATGTTGTTCTCGAGGAGAACGTGACCGACCCTCCAGCTTCTGAAGGGGAGGTTAACAACCCTGAAGTAGCCACCAACATCACTGCTGATGCCAATGACGTTGTCATGGTTGACGCCAATACGGCGCCGGAAGCCAATGAGGCGCTAGAAGCCAATGAGGCACCAGAAGTCAATGCTGCAACACCTGAAGTCAATCCTGCAACACCTAAAGTCAATGCTGCAGCACCTGAGGTCCAAGTACCTGAAGCGCATGTGGCCCCTGAAGCCCATGAAGACAATGCCAATGCCCCTGTTCCCCCTCCAAGACCTCACACAATGGAGCTGGCATTTGATCGTGGTCAGCCAGTTATGGTTCGATGGCCCATTCTGACTCCTCCGCCTGCTGCTGGTCCACAATTTGAGTACCACGTCAAGCAAAGGCCTCAAGTTCAAAAGCCCAAGCCAAGACTTCCACGATTCCCATGCACTACCACTTCACCTTGGGTCTTCAATGCAAATGGCTTCCTGGCACATAATACCTTCTTCAACAGCTCTAAGAACCCCTATACAAGACCGCGCATCTCCTCAGATCGGTTCTGGAGCTATCAGCAGCGCATCTACTATTCCCGTGTCCTAATCAAGGGCGCATATTTCCACATATGCGCCTCGACTCTGAAGCTATAGCTGGTCTGCCCTGCCTCGAAGAAGCATCGGACTGTTTCCGAGACGCTGGTCTGTTGCAGTTCGTCACTGACAAGGAGCACTAGAACGAAGAATTGCTGCTTCAATTCTATGCCACTCTTCATATTCGAGGCTACAACAGGGATCCGAAGACTTGGGTCCTTGAGTGGATGACATGCAATGTCCATCATGAAGCTAAATCTCTTGATATCATTGAGCTCACAGGCCTGCCCACTCCTGGTGAATACTATGAACCAGGTTGTCAACAACATCAAAATGCCTTGGAAAGCATCTTTCAGAAGCCAGAACCCAACATGAGTCAAATGCTGAGCATGATGAAGCCTCTGCCTCATGACGCTGAATACCCATCTGAGTTCTTTGTTGAAGACCTAGAGTACCTGCCTCGCACCATTTACCACATCATCAGGAAGACTCTATGGCCTGTCAAAGGACACTCATCTGCAGCGAAGCTTGAAGGAGCAATGAAGACTTTGGTTTTCTATATCTTCAATGGCATCAGCTTCAATGCTCAAGACTTATTCATCAGGCAGTTGGCTGCGTCGGGCTCTGACATCTTTGGGTTGAAATTCTATGCTCCATGGGTCATGCGTCTGATAAAGCGTCACTCAGCTTTCAACTATCAGCCATCTGCGCGCAATCATCTTATATTCTTGCCTGAGGTTGATCTGTCAGTTGAAGCCATTTACCCAGAGCCTGCTAAGGATCCCATTTATCTTCACAATGTTGATCACCAAAGCTTCACCCAGCCCATTGAAGGGATTCCAGCCGTTTCTCGTGTTTATCCTCTGGCTGGAAACACACGTGTCCCTCGTGCTCAAATTGATGTCACTGGTAGCACCATTGCGCAAAGGCCTCAAAGATGATCTCGTGTCCTCAATGATCGAGAACTTCTCGTCGCGCTGCATCAGAAACAGGACAAACATCACGACTGGCTTAAGTGTCAGATGCAAAGCCTCTTGGTGGATGTCAACCGCATTCGCAATCTTGCCACCAAGAATGCCTTTGTCACTCATGAAACCTGTCGGAGGTCATGGAAGAGTTTGACCCTACTGAGTGCTGAAGCTGATCTGCACGACGATGGCTTCACCGAACGCTTCAAGTTTGACTCAACTCCTCCCAGAAATGCTCACTTGCGTCGGACTCTCTCACTTGAAGACTCTAAATACTCGTCCTCAGTTGCGACCGTAAATGCCAGAGTCATCGATGACCAAGATGATGCAACTTCACCTCCTCCACCTTCAGAGCGAATCAACACTGCACCAAGTTCGTCTGCACCGCCAACCAACACCGATGACCGTGCTGCTTCACCAACTCCTCAAGGGAACGAGTAGGTGCTTTATGTCTTCAAACCTTTTTGGTCCTTACTGACAAAAGGGGGAGAAGCATATGAGTTTGATAGTCTTCAAGCGGGTCCATATGGGCAGTGGTTTTATTTTATATTTTGCCTAGTGTTTACAACTCTCGCTTTCTGATACATTTGGCTCTTTGAGTTGTAACACTTAAACTAGATGGTCGTCTGCTACTTATTTGCTATTCTGTGATGCGATGATAAATTCCGCGTGTGCGATGATAACTTCCGCACTTATGTCATTCTGCAGACGTCCATTTTTCATTATGCATGTCATTGTCTTCACATACTTTTCATGCATGATGAATTGTCATCATAAGTTGAAGAGGATCTCCACAAGTACAACCTGCCATGTGCATTTGCATACCAAAAGCAAATTACTTATATGCACATCTTCAGGGGGAGCCTTTGCCACTTATGAAGACAATCCCCTATCCTTTACAATTTCACATATTTTATTCCCCGTTGAAAACTTCAACTAGTTTGTCATCAATCACCAAAAAGGGGGAGATTGTAAGTGCATCTAGTGCCACCCCCAGTTGGTTTTGGAGTATTGACGACAAACCTAGTTAAGGGACTAATGTGTTTGTGAGAATTGCAGGATAACACAGGTAGAAGTCCCTCATTGATTCGGTTTTCCTACCAGAGATGACCCCTAAAAATGTATGAAGACATTGAAGTCAAAGGTGGTATGTGAAGACATTCACATTGAAGTCTATGACAAGAGAAGACATCGCATGAAGACTATGGAGCGCGAAGACTTAGTTGTTTCATCGTTTTTTTCTTCTTTGTTGAGTCATAGGAACCACCGTACTGTTAAGTGGGGTCCAAGTGAACCAGTTAGAATGACTGAAGTGATGCTTAACCAAAATCCTATGTCTTCGAGTGAAGACTATGAGAGCAAATCTTGTCCAGAGTTGGATAAGTTAGCTTTGCTTGTAGCCCAAGTAAAGTTGCCGTGTGTGTTTGAAATCTGACCATTGGAGCACGTGTCAGTTCCTTAGTGACCGAGGGTCATTTCGGACAAATCAGGTCGGGTTGCCTAGTGGCTATGAATAGCCCACCCCCTACAACCATAAATGGTTGGCTGCTCAGAGTTATTGTACGGCTTTTGTCGTTTGAGAGCAACCCACCTCGAAGCCTTTGAGAGAGAATTCCTTGCGAGGATAGAGCCCTAACCACCCAGAGCCAAAGAGAGTTAGGCATCACTGAAGTCTTCCTGTCTGTGTGATCTGAAGATTTATTACACTTGAGGACTGTGAATCCTCCAGCCGGTTAGGCGTCGCGTTCTAAGCATCCAAGAGTCATTGTGGATCGCCAGTGAACAAAGTCTGTGAAGGTTTGGAAGTCTACCTTGAAGACTTACTAGAGTGATTGGGCAAGGACTGGGTGTCCTTAGCTCAAGGGGAATAAGATGAAGACGCAGTCTTCTGAGTTGAATCTCAGCCTCCCTAACCAGACGTACAGTTGTCACAACAACTGGAACTGGTCCAACAAATCATTGTCTTCAACGAGTCACTGGTTTCATCCTTCCCATTCCTTTACTTACTGTTGGCCCTAGTGAAGTCATTGCATGATTGCATTATCTTTTGTCTTCATTGAGTGACTGCTTGTTCTGATTGGCTTTACTATATCTTCCTACCTGATCTTTACTGCCTAGCTGCTATTAGTCATTGTGCTTTCACTTCATTGAATACTTGACTATGGTTTGCCTAGTGTAGTCTACCTTCCGCTGCATGGTAATAGGTTTATTTCTATCGTTTGTCTTTGAAACTTCCACGTTTTGAAGACTTTCATAAAAATCGCCTATTCACCCCCTCTAGTCGATCACTAGCACCTTCAGTTTGAAAACTTTTATCGTTTGACTTAATTTCAAATTTGAGTTTGAACCGGTTTTGAATCATCATGAGGTTAACAACAGTATCTATGGTGACGTGGCACCATTAGCGCGGGATTACTGTAGCATGATTATCCGGGCGTTACAAACTTGTACATTCATTAGTTACTTTGCCTAATTTGTTGAACTATATCAATAAGTCATTGTTGAAATTAAATGTTGTTGCTAGGTCTATTTATAGTTGATTTATTTACTATTCTTAAACTGGATTATGATGTCATTTTGGTTGTGATCGCTGTTGTACAACTTTTTTATTTCAAATCTTAAAATCAAATTGCCGGTGTCGCGACAACATGGAATGTCACTACTGATGAATATTAGTGCTGGCGTTGGCCACGTGGCACACCATTATCGTCCAAAATATTGCTAGCGTAGGGTACAACGCCAGCACTATTTTTTAACAATGGTGCCATATTGGTGGAGTTAGGTGTCCACGCCACCAAGGCTATTTTTGGCACGCCATAACTAGACTTTTCTACACTAGTGAGGTAACGACAAAGGTACTGATCTTCCACCTCCACATGAGTATGATGAATGTCTTGTCAATTTAAATGCACCATGTGATGAGCTACCCACTACTTTGATCACACCATCTATTTTACAGGACTATGTTCATGATTTAATTTTGTCATGTGATCAAACAACTACAATATCAACAATTTTGGGTGCACCCATTGAATTAATTATTGATGAGAAAGAACCATGTAACTCGGTGACTAAATTTGATTTGGATCAAGTACAATTTGTTGGGGAACGTTGCATAGAAAACAAAAAAAAATCTACACACGCGCAAGATATGCCCATGGAGATGTATAGCTACGAGAGGGGAGAGTGTGTCTACGTACCCTTGTAGACCGTTAAGCGGAAGCGTTTATTGATACGTCTCCAACGTATCTATAATTTATGAAGTATTCATGCTAATATATTATCATTCTTGGATGTTTTACAATCATTTTATATCAACTTTATATCATTTTTTGGGACTAACCTATTGACCTAGTGCCCAGTGTCAGTTGCTGTTTTTTTGCTTGTTTTTTTACATCGCAGGAAATCAATATCAAAGGGAGTCCAAACACCGCGAAACTTTCTGTGGATTTTTTATGGACCAGAAGACACCCATTAGGCCAGAGCAGCACCTTGGGGGGTGCCCCGAGGGGGGCACAACCCACCAGGGCGCGCCCAGGTGGGCTGTGCCCACCTCAGTGGCCTCCTGCACCCCCTCTTTGCCCTATAAATCACCAAATATTCCAAAACCCTCGGGGGTAACCCTAGATCAGAAGTTCCGCCGCCGCAAGCCTCTGTAGCCACGAAAAACCAATCTAGACCCTGTTCCGGCACTCCACTGGAGCGGGAAATCATCACCGGTGGCCATCTTCATCATCCCGACGGCCACCATGATGAGGAGGGAGTAGTCCATCCTCGGGGCTGAGGGTTTGTACCAGTAGCTTTGTGTTTAATCTCTCTCTCTCTCTCTCTCTCTCCCTCTCTCGTGTTCTTGAGATGTCACGGTCTTGATGTATCGCGGGCTTTGTTAATATAGTCGAATCATATGATGTTTTCCCCTCTCTATCTTGTTGTGAATTGAGTTTTCCCTTTGAGATTTTGTTTTATCGGATTGAATACTTTTATGGATTCGAGAACACTTGATGTATGTCTTGCTATGAATACCCGTGATGACAATGGGGTATCATATTGATTCACTTGATATATGTTTTGGCACTCAACTCGCGGATTCCCAAGGTGACATTGGGGTAATCTGTGCATAGGGGTTGATGCACGTTCTTGTCTTTGTTTCTGTGGTAGAAATCTTGGGGCACTCTTTGAGGTTCTTTGTGTTGGATTGAGTATTATGAATATGAAATTGTTTGATGCATATATGAAAGTGCATGTAGTCCCCATGTGTGGTTTAGGTAATTAATGACAATCCTTATGGACTAATGTGTGCATTGAGATATACATGTGTGTCGGCGTTCTGGGAACGGGGGTCCCCAGACTTGCCTGCTTGCGGCCCACGACGTGGATGAGCCAGCAGGACGTACGACCCATCTTCACCAACAAAGCACTCAAGACCCTTGCGAGGGGCCAAGCCTCGCAAGGGGGACGATGCAAGACCTCCTCCGGAGTGGCCTAGCTGGGCAGGCTCACGAGGAGCGGAGATATCAAGGCGGGGCGAACCTCACGAGGCTTTCATGACGTGAGCCATGACGATCGACACCAGGCGGGTGCCAGCGCGCACAGCGTCCTTGTTTCCTCTTTGGTGCAAAGGGGGCAAGCGCAGCCGCGGAGTACCGAGGCATCAAGCAAAGGTTGCCATTTCGGTGCAACAAGACCAAGACCAAGGACTGCAAGACGGAGGTCATCGTGGAGCCCGGAGCTGCGTCACCACCAGAACTTTGTGCAGGCAAAGACTACTTTTGTCAGGATAGCCTGTACTAGCTGTCCCCTTCAAATTAGCCCACCATTGTTGGCTCCCTTCCAACTCGATATTTGGGAAGAGGACCAGGGCCTCTATAAATAGGACTAGCCACCACAGTGGAGAGGGACGAGGAGGACACACAAGCTCACCGAGCCCAAGAACGCGTCAACCTTAGGAGGCCGTTCTTCCCTTGTATTGTTCATCATCAGCCCAAGAGGCAATCCACCACCACCACACTGGAGTAGGGTGTTACACCGCAACGGTGGCCTGAACCAGTATAAACCCTGTGTCCATCTGTGTTGTGAGTTCGTCGAGTTCGTCCGCGAGATCCTAGCAAGCTAGAGCATAGATTGGTTGGAGGGATAGACTTCGCGCGCACCCCAGTGTTTGAACCTTAAGGGTTTGCCGGGACCCCAACCCTGACATTTGGCGTGCCAGGTAGGGGTGCACCGGAGCTTCTTCTCCGCTAATTAGCTCTTCGATGTTCACCGGCTACGATGTCTGGCGACCCAAGAGCCGGGTCCGACCGCTGGGCAGCCTGGCCGGCCGGGACGGCGCCACCTGCCCA
Organism: Triticum urartu; assembly: GCF_056163025.1. Lineage (NCBI taxonomy): Eukaryota > Viridiplantae > Streptophyta > Magnoliopsida > Poales > Poaceae > Triticum > Triticum urartu. The sequence goes on from NC_141877.1 coordinate 313,326,992, forward strand.
TGAAGATCTCGACCCCACACCCGAGGCGGCGCGGGCGTCACCAAGCTCCGCTGGGCGTGGACAGCGCGGCCAGACATCATCCACCCTCACCCCATGGCAAGCACGAGTCGCGGCGAGAGCAGCGAGTCACGCCGCTGCAATGACGCCGCACTCACGGTGGGAGCAAGTGAACATGCGGGCTACACTCATAGTGGCAAGGGAGCTGCTGCGATGCAGACTGATGGAGAGCGGCCGGGACACGCTGCTCGAGCGAGTTGCTGAGCTCCTAGACACAGCGGCATCAGGAGCGCCACCCTTCAGCTATCGACTTCCTCCCCAGGCCAATGCAAGGTCGTGCGGCGAGCCTCACCACATCTGCACGTCGTCAACTACGCCCGGGGGCTTCACCAACGTTAGCACGGCCGGCAGCGTAGGGGGCTCCAATCCCCCCATGCCGCCCTCGAGAAGCACGAGCGCAAGCATCACCCCCATGGTCCCAGCCGGATGCCATATTATCATCCCCAGGACGCCGTCATGGGCGGAGCAACATGGAGTGTGGGGCACCACGGCGAGGTGTTCGAGGTAACGACCCCGGAGGCCTACGTGCCCCGCATGATGGACCAAGGGTACGCACCAAGGACGACATCGGCTCGTTCATTGGAGAAGATTGGGGAGTGGGGGCGCTAGGAGCCGAAGCCTTCCAAGAGCCAGCGGAGAACCACAGCGATCGCGCCGGCGACGGCAACTACGGGGTACCGTTAACCTCTCAGGAATAGGCTTATGCTAACCATGGGCTACAGATGAATCAGGTTGCAACATCGATCGATGACCCCGGCACGGCGGCACCCGTCTCAACAAGGGAGACACACCGGGGGCCGCCGAGAGGGAGCCAGGAGCAAGGCCCCTCCCCAAGGCACGCAAAACCAGGGGACACCCAGAGGTAGGCCCTCTGCCGGGGTGGCTTCAACGACCCTTCCTCTGGCAGAGGACCTGTGGTCGCCGAGGGAATCGCTGGCATCCTCTTTCCCTCCTTTGCGCCGTCCTGGTCTCCGGCCGGCTCAAAGGAGGTCAAGAGTGGCGCAAGGTGGGGCCCTCGTCCGGCGATATGAAGCAAGGCCAATACCTATGAAGAAGGCCCGGTGCCTGTGAAGCTTGCCGCCCGTGACACTCTCACGTAATAATGAGTTGGGGTTGTACACGCCCCGGAGTCTCAGGAGTGCTGGCCTTAGGCCCTGGGGCTCCCTCCCACGCCTAGTGGACAGCTCTTAGCTCCGCGCTGGTGAGAAGACTTGAAGACCCGAAGACTAGACTAGGTGTCGGACGCGGCCTTTTGCTTTGGATCTCTATTTCTGTGGCTTTGCTTTCTGATTCTGGACTTAAGTTGAAGCTGATTTTTTATCGTTGCGCGCGGGGGGTGCCTTTTCTCGTTCGAGTCGTTTCTCGCCTTCTGGATCTTGTTTGGTTTGGGACTCACGTCCGTCGCCTCTCCCTCGCAAACTTCTCGCGAGCCGGACCGCACAGAGCACGCGCTAGCACTACTCCTGGTGCTCACCCTTCACGGGCCCCCCCCCTTCAAACAGGGCGGCAAGCCCCGCAAGATTCTCAGGAACTCGTCGCCTCACGACCCAGCCCTAAGCAGGCGCTGACTAAGGTAATCCACGTCTGGAAACTCACCCACAGCTTCACAAGCTCACGAGGACACATACCCACATCGCATAGGAAAGTAAAAACTGTGATTCGTTTACATGAGGGGCTCCCCCTCTCAAAATGCTCTCACAAGTTTTCCTAGGGCCGCGCCCGAGTTTTGCGTCTAGAATAAGACAATAGGAGAATATGGCATCACCTAGAGATATCGCTCGCCGCGTCGCCCAGGGACGCGTCCCTCGCATCGTCGTCGCCTTCGTCGGAATCGTCGCCGCCGTCGGTAATGCCCCCATCACCGTCGTTGACCACGTCACCTTCGTCTGCGACGACCACCACCCCATTGTCCTCCGAGGTGAAGGCCCTAACCAATGCGTCGACATGATCCTCTACCCAACGTGCCAAGTCGCCCCGAATGGCAATGGGCACCGGAGCAATGGCGGCATTAAAGTCGAAGTTGGGGTCGGCGTTCAGGAGGTGGCTGAAGACACAGGAGAAGGCACACTGAAGCAGGCCACGACCCCTCTCCTCCACAAGCTGCCAAGCTCTGACAGATTGAGCCTCCAGGCGCGTCACCACCTCGGTGAAGAAGGTCAGGTGGCTGGCGTAGTCACTCGAGTGAGGGGTCGGGGCGTTCTCGTCGCAGATATAGCCCAGGGTGGTGTTGGCCTTGTTCCGAAGATCTTGAAGCATAGGGTCGTGCACGCGCTCCAGCGTTCGGCATTGGAGCACTTCTTCTCTGTTTTGCCGAGCGATGGCCTCGGCATTGTCAATTCGCCCCCGGAGGGAAAGCAGCTCGGCGCGGGCGGAGGCCAGGTCCGCCTGCGCTGTAACTAGGGCGACGGTTGTGGCCTCAGCACGCCTCTCGGCCTCGTCCAACCTGGGCCTGAGGGCAGCGGCCTTGCCCGTGCCCTCCTGTCCAGCGAGCTCGAGCCTCAAGCCGTACCTGCCCTCCAGATCGGCGCGAACCACGGCTACCCGGCGATTGATCTCTTCTTCGACTCTGGCCTCTCGGGCCCCGATGACATCTTCAGCTTGAGCGACTTGATTCTCCCTCGTCTCCAACCGCTCGAGCTCGAGGCTCTGCTCCACGACCTCCAGGGCCAGCGCCTCCTCACGCTGCCGAATCTCCTCTTCCTTCGCAGGTGTCCCCCTCACCGACGCAAGGGCGGCCCCACGCGCCTCGACTTGCTGCTCAAGGGACGTGCTCCAGGTCTGGATCTCCCACTCGCGCTCCTCCGCAGCCTCACGGTGGCAGCCGGCCTCGCGAGCTTCCTCCAAAGCTCGCGCGCGGGCCTCATTGGCAATCTTGAGGGACGCCTCGGCCTTTGCGTTCTCGAGATCGCGATGATAACGGCCAAGGTTGATGGCCACTCGCAGCTTGCGCCGCTCCTCCACCAACCGAAGATCTTCGGCCTGAAGACGCGAGTCGACGCCAGTAAGCTCTTCACCAAGGCGGTTCATCGCGCCCATCGCCTCCTGGAAGAGCTCGTGGCGGACCACGCTGCACCCGCGCTTGAGATCGAATGCTCGCCCCATCTCGTCCTCCGCCTCGGGGGCTGCGGGTGGAGCATCGAATGACGCGCCATCTCCCGGCTGGGGGCTGGGGGCTGGCGCGGCCCCCGGCGCCGGCTGACCCTCGCGAGGGGCCCGAAACGAACTAGGCCCGTTGCTTGAAGGAGGCTCCAGCATCGAGGCTAGCCATCCACCGACCGTGACCAAGGGAGGAGCCCCTGGCACGCCCGATGTGCTCCAAGAAAGGCCGCGTAGGAAGGACGGCGAAGGCACAAGCTTGGGGCGCCCTGACGACGGACCAGCTCCCAAGGCTGACCCCACGCCACGGGCAGCGTCCGAGCATGAAGCACTGGAGCTTGGCAGGTACGATAGGACGAGAGGGAGCTGCTTCTCTCAAGGTTTCACAGCCTTAGCAGAAGGGAACCTGAGGGGGCAATCGTCAGGAAGGGAAGGCGGCACATAGAAGATCTTCGAGGAGAGGTACTTACTCATCGATGGCGATGTACTTCCGTCGTTTCAACGGCCCGAAGATGTGGCTGCCGCTGGGGGATCCCTTCCTCTTGCGGAGCTCCTCGAAGTCCATGCAAAGGCGACCGAAGCACTGGACGTGACGGCCGGTGCACGGCGGAGCCGAAGAAGAACCAAGAGGAAAGGCTTTAGGGGAGCCCGGTTGCGGCGAACAGCACGGCACTCTCTCGCCGCGACCTCCCGAGGCTCCTGGAGCCTCGGCCTTGGGAGCCGCATGACGCATCTCTTCAGCGACTGGCGCCTCAGGAGGGGCGTCGCAAACTCCCGAGGACGACGCTCCTGGGTCACTACTCGGCACGTGCTCCTCAGCACCTGAGCAGTCGGCCCCTGTCACAGCTCACTCCCCCGCACCATCACCTGGGGCGAGCTCGTCACCGGCGACGAAGAACGGGACCACGATGACGGGATTCTCGTGAGGTCCCGCCAAGCCAATTGGGCGCAGCCCCCACTCATCGAAGGAAGGCATGGTCTCGACGAAGGTAACCTTGTTCTCGCTGCGGTACAACATGCAGCTCTTCCTGGGCATCTCGTCCGACAGAGGGACACCGGATAGCACCGTGAGCACAGTTTGCCGCACAGCAAGAGGAAGCCCCTCCTCCTGAAACCTCATGTTGTCCCGACTGCTGAGCAAGTCCCACATCGGGTGAGAATAACGCTGAAGAAGGGCAACTCGACGCCTGACAAACTCCCTCTCCACCATGGGCGCAATCACACCAAGGTCCTTCAACCACCGCAGCCTGGCCCAGACGGGGGCAAGGTAGGGGCTCATGAGCCTCTGGTGACCCCAGCCGGAGTTTGGAATGGCAGGCCCCACCGGAGCTTGGAGTAGAGGGTTGAGCACGCTAGCATCAACAAACACCTATCGCATGCGAAATTCGCTCGCGGAGGAAGGAAGCTCAAAGTCGATCCCCATGCATGCCGTCGCTGCCACGGCCTGAAAGCCCACACACCCTGAGCTCTGCCGGGCACCAATGAGATGCAGCAAGAATAAGTGGCAGAGGAGTGCCACGGAGGGGGTGATGCCCATCATGGCCTCGCACACGAAGGCGAAGACGGCAAGAAGGGTCACAGATTGAGGGTTGAGATGAAGCATATGGATCTGATAGTGCTCGAGCACCGCGTTGAAGAAGGCGGAGAAGGGAGGAAGCAAGCCAGCCCAGAGGGCGTCAATGAAGATCGGGATCTCGGTGACTGCCCGAGCCATGCTAGAGCGAGACACAGGCCAGGATGGCGTCTCTCCCCACTCGTTAAAGCTGGAGGCGAGCATGGGGCGAACCTTGCCCATGGCCTCGTCTTTGAGCACCCGAGGCCGGCTGAGCGCCGGCTCGAAGGATGGGGGGACAGTTGGCGAGGACAGAGGTTTCTTCCCCTTGTCGGCTTGCTTCGGCGCCATGACGGTGAAGCGAGCGGAGCACTGGTCGGATTGAGGAGGCGGGGCAAGGCGATGAAGAAGCAGGGAGGTTGGAAGATTGGAAGAGCCAGGCGCGGCGAGGGAAGAATAACTGTGCAAGAAGTGGGGCCGCATAGCCAGGAGGATTCAAAGGCAGCATGGGGAAGTGGAGACACCCACATCCAATCAACCGCCACGCGTCAACCGAGGCCGCAGGCTTTGGGGGCCCGCGGCGCTTCGAGCTTGACCCTTGGCTTCGCCGTGAAGCCAAGCCCGTGCGCACCTTGGGCCCGGTGGCTACTGTCGGTGTTCTGGGAACGGCGGTCCCTAGACTTGCCTGCCTGCGGCCCACGGCGTGGATGAGCCAGCAGGCCGTACGGCCCATCTTCACCAACAAAGCACTCAAGACCCTCGCGAGGGGGACGGTGCAAGACCTCCTCCAGAGTGGCCTAGCTGGGCAGGCTCACGAGGAGTGGAGATATCAAGGCGGGGCGAACCTCATGAAGCTTTCGTGACGTGAGCCGTGACGATCGACACCAGGCGGGCGCCAGCGCACACAACGTCCTTGTTTCCTCTTTGGTGCAAAGGGGCAAGCGCAGTCGCGGAGTACCGAGGCATCAGGTAAAGGTTGTCATTTTGGTGCAACAAGACCAAGACCAAGGACTGCAAGACGGAGGTCATTGTGGAGCCCGGAGCAGCGTCACCACCAGAACTTTGTGCAGGCGAAGACTACTTTTGTCAGGATAGCTTGTACTAGCTGTCCCCCTTCAAATTAGCCTGCCATTGTTGGCTCCCTTCCCGCTCGATATTTGGGAAGAGGACCAGGGCCTCTATAAATAGGAGTAGCCACCACAGTGGAGAGGGACGAGGAGGACACACAAGCTCACCGAGCCCAAGAACGCCTCAACCTCAGGAGGCCGTTCTTCCCTTGTATTGTTCATCATCAGCCCAAGAGACAATCCACCACCACCACACTAGAGTAGGGTGTTACACTGCAATGGTGGCCCGAACCAGTATAAACCCTGTGTCCATTTGTGTTGTGAGTTCATTGATTCGTCCGCGAGATCCTAGCAAGCTAGAGCATAGATCGGTTGGAGGGATAGACTTTGCGCGCACCCCAGTGTTCAAACCTTAAGGGTTTGCCGGGACCCCAACCCCGACAATGTGAAGGAAATTTCCATTTGTAATGCATGAAGAATACTGGATGAATTGAAGGGTGAAATCCATCAACACAAATATATGCATTGAGACTTGATAATGAATGTCAATTCCTATGAAAAACAATGGCATCAAGTTATATATGAAGGTTTGTTCCTTGGGTGATGCAAGAAGGAGATTGAATGGATTTAGAATGAATGCCATATACATATAGTTGTGCATCAAGATTGAGCTCAATGATTGAATCAAATATGATCAAGATGAATTCCATGTGATGAACAAGATGTGATCTATATGGAGTTCACTGAAGGATCTCGGAGGTTTTCATGCTTAGGCTTATGGGGTGAGCCATGATGGATCATGATCTTGAGAGAATGATTAAAGAGAAGAATTCTACATATGGCTTGAAAATAGGATCACGACGAGCTCATATGTTGAGACATGGATGATTATGTCTTGAAGCAAGTAATTCATGTGAAGATTTAATTATGCCTCTCAAGAGATTGTGATGGAGCATGAAGAAGAACAAATGATGACCAACATGGTATTCATGGATAAACTCTATATGGTCATATGATAATTGAGATACGGGTAATCATGTCTTGAAGAAATGAAGCATAGTGAAGAATTCAATATGGCCTTCAAGACATCAAGTTTAAGCATGGAGTAAAGATAAAGGTTGACCAAGATAAAGATCAAAGAATCGAACTCTAAATGTTAAACACACAAGTGCAAATGATGCATCAGATAGGATCTTGTGGTATGATAAGAAATTATCAATTGCACTTTGTGTACTAACCCATGCTATGTGTTGTCTATGTTTATGAGGGTTAGGTTGTTCTCATGGGCTTGCATCGAAAGAAACATTCCAAGTGTCCATGAGAAGATAACATCAAGTGTTCATGATCATGGTTGATAAGGCAAGTTCAAGATAACCATCTGAAAGGATTACATGCTTGAAGCTTGTGGAGGATCACTTGATGGACAAGTGAAGTTGAATACAAAGCAAAGCTTCCCACATTTGTGTATGCGAGAGCTACTTGAAGACTTCACCAATGTCTTGCCTTTAACTTGAGCCAAGAAGAAACATCAACATCAAGCTCAAGTGAAAGGCTCGAGTCAAAGGTATTAGTTCCTTTGGTGTTAGTGTTGTGGATTGATGACCAACGAAGAAACATATACACTCAAGAATGGATTCTTGCAAGCTATCTAGTATAGCTTTTTGTGCTTCTTGAGTTACAGAGATCCCGCACTATTAAGAGGGGATCAATGGGTTTCGTGATGGACTTTATCAAGTCAATATCTCCTACACACAATTCCACTCCTATCCCATATACCAAATAAATCCATAGCCAACTATGTTCCCCAAAGTATATGATCTTACCTTTGCATAATTTGCACCCTCCATTTTGGTTTATCTTGTGTGTTTCTCTATATGAAGATCTGGAGCTTTTACATAGCTTCAAAACGAGTCCAAGATCATCAAAATCAGAGTCCGGATGTGAAAGTTATGTATGTTTTACTTTTGGGGCGCCTGCAGTTTTTGTGTTCGCCGGATATCCGGGACTTGGCCCAGAAATCCGGCCGTAGATATCCAGAGAGCATGTTGAAATGCTGGTTGTATCTCCCAGATGTCCGGCACTTGTCCAGATGTCCGGGGCCCCAACTTTGGCCAGATGTCCGGGCCTTGGCCAAATGTCCGGGCCCCGTACATTGGCTCTGTTTTTCTGTGTACATGTGCACATTTCTCAGTTGCCGGATGTCCGGCCCTTGCTCGGATGTCCGCCCGACACAACCACTTACACTCCAACGGCCATATTTGCACTACCACTATGTATAGCCTTCTTCCACCCCGGGAGAAGGTTGAGCAACACATTCATATGAACCCTGGAACACAAAAAGGCTCCCTCTCACTTCTCCTACACTAAATCTTAGACCCCGAAGAGATTCATGAGAGTTCTTGAGAGATTTTCCAATCAAGTGATATATCCACTCCCTCTCCCTCTTGTGACCAAAGGAATTCGTTATTTGAGAAAGTCTTGAGCATTTCCCCCTTGATCTTGTTACTCTTGGAGGTTGGAGACTCCTAGGCAGTAGGAGTGCTCCGGTGAGGAATCAACTTGTGATTTGCCCCTGGAAAGTTTATGAAGGTTTGGAGGCCGCCTTAAGGTCTACCACTATTTGTTGAGAAATACCTTCGTGCTGTTGTTGAAGGAAATATGCCCTAGAGGCAATAATAAAGTTGTTATTTATATTTCCTTATATCATGATAAATGTTTATTATTCATGCTAGAATTGTATTAACTGGAAACTTAGTACATGTGTGAATACATAGACAAACAGAGTGTCACTAGTTTGCCTCTACTTAACTAGCTCGTTGAATCAATGATGGTTATGTTTCCTAACCATAGACATGAGTTATCATTTGATTAACGGGATCACATCATTAGAGAATGATTTGATTGACTTGACCCATCCGCCATCTTAGCATGATGATCGTTTAGTTTGTTGCTATTGCTTTCTCCATAACTTATACATGTTCCTATGACTATGAGATCATGCAACTCCCGAATACCGGAGGAACACTTTGTGTGCTACCAAACGTCACAACGTAACTGGGTGATTATAAAGGTCCTCTACAGGTGTCTCCGATGGTGTTTGTTGAGTTGGCATATATCGAGATTAGGATTTGTCACTCCGATTATCGGAGAGGTATCTCCGGGTCCTCTCGGTAATGTACATTGATACGTCTCCAATGTATCTATAATTTATGAAGTATTCATGCCATATTTGCAGTAGTTTTATATGATTTTGGTATGATTTGATTAGAACTAACCCGGACTGACGCTGTTTTTAGCAGAACTACCGTGGTGTTGTTTTTGTGCAGAAATAAAAGTTCTCGGAATGTGATGAAAATCAACGAAGAATTTTTCTGGAAAATATAAAAAATACTAGAACAAAAATCTACCAGAGGGGAGTCTTGTGGGCCCCACGAGAGTGGGGGCGCGTCCAGGATAAAAAATACTGGAACAAAATGTTTGGGAACGTAGTAATTTCAAAAAATTTCCTACGCACACGCAAGATCATGGTGATGCATAGCAACGAGAGGGGAGAGTGTGTCCACGTACCCTCATAGACCAAAAGCGGAAGCGTTAGCACAATGCGGTTGATGTAGTCGTACGTCTTCATGATCCGACCGATCAAGTACCGAATGCATGGCACCTCTGAGTTCTGCACACGTTCAACTCGATGACGTCCCTCGAACTCCGATCCAGCCGAGCTTTGAGGGAGAGTTCTGTCAGCACGACGGCGTGGTGACGATGTTAATGTTCTACCATCACAGGGCTTCGCCTAAGCATCGCTATGATATTATCGAGGTGGACTATGGTGGAGAGGGGCACCGCACGCGGCTAAAAGATCCAAGAGATCAATTGTTGTCTCTAGAGGTGCCCCCTGCCCCCGTATATAAAGGAGGGAGGGAGAGGCCGGCCCTAGAGGGGGCGCGCCAATAGTGGGGAGTCCTACTAGGACTCCCAAGTCCTAGTACGATTCCCCTTTCCTTTTCAGAGTAGGAGAGAAGGAAAGAGGGGGAGAGGGAGAAGGAAAAGGGGCCTGCACCCCTTGTCCAATTCGGACCAGAGGGGGGCGCCTCCTTCCTTTTGGCCTCTCTCCTCTATTCCCGTATGGCCCAATAAGGCCCAATACTTCTCCCGGTGAATTCTCGTAACTCCCCGGTACTCTGAAAATACCCGAATCACTCGGAACCTTTCCGATGTCTGAATATAGTCATCCAATATATCGATCTTTACATCTCGACCATTTCGAGACTCCTCGTCATGTCCCCGATCTCATCCGGGACTCCGAACTACCTTCGGTACATCAAATCACATAAACTCATAATATAACCACCATCAAACTTTAAGCGTGCGGACCCTACGGGTTCGAGAACTATGTAGACATGACCGATACACGTCTCTGGTCAATAACCAATAGCGGAACCTGGATGCTCATATTGGATCCCACATATTCCACGAAGATCTTTATCGGTCAAACAGCATAACAACATACGTTGTTCCCTTTGTCATCGGTATTACTTGCCCAAGATTCGATCGTCGGTATCTCAATACCTAGTTCATTCTCGTTACCGGCAAGTCTCTTTACTCGTTACGTAATACATCATATTGCAACTAACTCATTAGTTACAATGCTTGCAAGGCTTATAGTGATGTGCATTACCGAGTGGGCCCAGAGATACCTCTCCGACAATCGGAGTGACAAATCCTAATCTCGAAATATGCCAACTCAACAAGTACCTTCGGAGACACCTGTAGAGCACCTTTATAATCACCCAGTTACATTGTGACGTTTGGTAGCACACAAAGTGTTCCTCCAGTAAACGGGAGTTGCATAATCTCATAGTCATAGGAACATGTATAAGTCATGAAGAAAGCAATAGCAACAAACTAAACGATCATCGTGCTAAGCTAACTGATGGGTCAAGTCAATCACATCATTCTCTAATGATGTGATCCCAGTAATCAAATGACAACTCATGTCTATGGTTAGGAAACATAACCATCATTGATTCAACGAGCTAGTCAAGTAGAGGCATACTAGTGACACTATGTTTGTGTATGTATTCACACATGTATTATGTTTCCGGTTAATACAATTCTAGCATGAATAATAAACATTTATCATAAAATAAGGAAATAAACAATAACTTTATTATTGCCTCTAGGGCATATTTCCTTCAGTCTCCCACTTGCACTAGAGTCAATAATCTAGTTCACATCGTCATGTGATTTAACACCAATAGTTCACATCACCATGTGATTAACACCCATATTTCACATCGTCATGTGACCAACACCCAAAGGGTTTACTAGAGTCATAATCTAGTTCACATCGTTATGTTATTAACATCCAAAGAGTACTAAGGTGTGATCATGTTTTGCTTGTGAGAGAAGTTTAGTCTACGGGTCTGCCACATTCAGATCCGTATATATTTTGCAAATTTCTATGTCAACAATGCTCTACACGGAGCTACTCTAGCTAATTGCTCCCACTTTCAAAATGTATCCAGATTGAGACTTAGAGTCATCTGGATCAGTGTCAAAATTTGCATCAACGTAACCCTTTAAGACGAACCTTTTGTGACCTCCATAATCGAGAAACATATCCTTATTCCACTAAGGATAATTTTGACCGATGTCCAGTGATCTACTCCTAGATCACTATTGCACTCCCTTTCTAAACACAGTGTAGAGTATACAATAGATCTGGTACACAACATGGCATACTTTATAGAAACTATGGCTGAGGCATAGGGAATGACTTTCATTCTCTTTCTATCTTCTGCCCTGGTCGGGCTTTGAGTCTTACTCAATTTCACACCTTGTAACACAGGTAAGAACTCTTTCTTTTACTGTTCCATTTTGAACTTCTTCAAAATCTTGTCAAGGTATGTACTCATTGAAAAAACTTATCAAGCGTCTTGATCTATCTCTATAGATCTTGATGCTCAATAAGTAAGTAGCTTCACTGAGGTCTTTAATTGAAAAACTCCTTTCAAATACTCCTTTATGCTTTCTAGAAAATTCTACATTATTTCAGATCAATAATATGCCATTCACATATATTTATCAGAAATGTTGTAGTGCTCCCACTCACTTTATTGTAAATACAGGCTTCACCACAAGTCTGTATAAAACTATATGCTTTGATCAACTCATCAAAGCATATATTCCAACTCTGAGATGCTTGCACCAGTCCATAGATGGATCGCTGGAGCTTGCACATTTTGGTAGCACCTTTAGGATCGACAAAACCTTCTGGTTGCATCATATACAACTCTTCTTTAACAAATCCATTAAGGAATGTAGTTTTGACATCCATTTGCCAGATTTCATAAAATGTGGTAATTTGCTAACATGATTCGGACAGACTTAAGCACCGCTACGAGTGAGAAAATCTCATCGTAGTCAACTGATATGTCTCCAACGTATCTATAATTTTTGATTGTTCCATGCTATTATATTATCAACCTTGGATGTTTTATATGCATTTATATGCTATTTTATATGATTTTTGGGACTAACCTATTAACCTAGAGCCCAGTGCCAGTGCCAGTTTCTGTTTTCTTCCTTGTTTTAGAGTATCGCAGAAAAGGAAAATCAAACGGAGTCCAATTGACCTGAAACTTCATGGAACTTATTTTTGGACCAAAAGAAGCCCACGGAGTATCGGAGATGGACCAGAAGAGTCCCCGACTGCCCACGAGGGTGGGGGCGCCCCCCTGCCTCATGGACAGCCCGGAGATCCACCGACGTACTTCTTCCTCCTATATATACCCATATACCCTAAAAACTTCGGGGAGCATAATAGATCGGGAGTTCCGCCGCCAGAAGCCTCCGTAGCCACCGAAAACTAATCTAGACCCGTTCCAGCACCCTGCCGGAGGGGGAACCCCTCTCCGGTGGACATCTTCATCATCCCGGTGCTCTCCATGACGAGGAGGGAGTAGTTCTCCCTCGGGGTTGAGGGTATGTACCAGTAGCTATGTGTTTGATCTCTCTCTCTCTCTCTCGTGTTCTTGAGGTGGTACGATCTTGATGTATCGCGAGCTTTGCTATTATAGTTGGATCTTATGATGTTTCTCCCCCTCTACTCTCTTGTAATGGATTGATTTTTCCCTTTGAAGTTATCTTATCAGACTGAGACTTTAAGGATTTGAGAACACTCAATGTATGTCTTGCGTGGGATACCCGTGGTGACAATGGGGTATTCTATCGATCCACTTGATGTATGTTTTGGTGATCAACTTGCGGGTTCCTCCCATGAACCTATGCATAGGGGTTGGCACACGTTTTCATATTGACTCTCTGGTAGAATCTTTTGGGCACTCTTTGAAGTACTTTGTGTTGGTTTGAATAGATGAATCTGAGATTGTGTGATGCATATCGTATAATCATACCCACGGATACTTGAGATGACATTGGAGTATCTAGGTGACATTAGGGTTTTGGTTGATTTGTGTCTTAAGGTGTTATTCTAGTACAAACTCGAGGATAGATTGACCGGAAAGAATAGCTTCATGTTATTTTACTACAGACTCTTGAATAGATCGATCAGAAAGAATAACTTTGAGGTGGTTTCGTACCCTACCATAATCTCTTCGTTTGTTCTCCGCTATTAGTGACTTTGGAGTGAATCTCTGTTGCATGTTGAGGGATAGTTATGTGATCCAATTATGTTAGTATTGTTGAGAGAACTTGCACTAGTGAAAGTATGAACCCTAGGCCTTGTTTCCTAGTATTGCAATACCGTTTGTGCTCACTTTTATCATTATTTACCTTGCTGTTTTTATATTTTCAGATTACAAAAACATATATCTACCATCCATATTGCACTTGTATCACCATTTGTTCGCCGAACTAGTGCACCTATACAATTTACCATTGTATTGGGTGTGTTGGGGACACAAGAGACTCTCTGTTATTTGGTTGCAGGGTTGTTTGAGAGAGACCATCTTCATCCTACGCCTCCCACGGATTGATAAACCTTAGGTCATCCACTTGAGGGAAATTTGGTACTGTCCTACAAACCTCTGCACTTGGAGGCCCAACAATGTCTACAAGAAGAAGGTTGTGTAGTAGACATCAAGCTCTTTTCTGGCGGCGTTGCCGGGGAGGTTAGCGCTTGAAGGTATATCTTTAGATCTTGCAATCGAATCTTTTTGTTTCTTGTTTTAGCACTAGTTTAGTTTATAAAAGAAAACTACAAAAAAATATGGAATTGAGTTTGCCTCATATGCTTCATCTTTTTAATATCTTTCGTGAGTATGATGGAAAGGAAAATTGTGCCAAAGTGTTAGAAGAAGAATGCATTAAAATGTTTGGCACTAAATATTTGAATGATGAGCATGATTGCAATGTTGTTAGTATGAATTCCTTGAATATCCATGATGCTAATGATATGCAAAGCCACAAGCTTGGGGAGGCTATGTTTGATGAAGAAGATATTTTTTGTCCCCCAAGTTTTGATGAGCAAATTTATTATGATGAAATCATGCCTCCTATTTATGATGATTATATTTATAAAAGTGGATTTGGAGAGGTCATGACTTTATTTTGTGATGAATCCACTATTCCGGAAGAGGTTCCAATTGATTATGGGAACAAACTTGCTATCTATGATGATTATTGTGATGACTTGTATGCTATAAAGAATAATGATGTCCATGAAACTTGTCATCATGATTTTAGTTTTCAATTTGATTATGCCTCACATGATAATTATTTTGTTGAGTTTGCTCCCACTATTATTCATGAGAAGAATTTTGCTTGTGTGGAGAGTAATAAAATTTCTATGCTTGTAGATCATGAAAAGAATGCTTTAGGTGCTGGTTATATTATTGAATTCATTCATGATGCTACTAAAAATTATTATGAGGGGGGAACATATGCTTGTAGGAATTGCAATAATATCAAGTTTCCTCTCTATGTGCTTAAAGTTTTGAAGTTATGCTTGTTTTGCCCTCCTATGCTAGTTGATCATTGTTCCCATAAGTTGTTTACTCACAAAATCCCTATGCATAGGAAGTGGGTTAGACTTAAATGTGCTAGTCATATTCTTCATGATGCTCTCTTTATATTTCAATTCTTATCTTTTATGTGAGCATCATTGAAATCATCATGCCTAGCTAGGGGAGTTAAACGTTAGCGCTTGTTGGGAGGCAACCCAATTTTATTTTTGTTCCTGTTTAGTAATAAATAATTCATCTAGCCTCTGTTTAGATGTGGTTTTATGTTTTAATTAGTGTTTGTGCAAAGTAAAGCCTTTAGGACCTTCTTGGGTGATTGTTATTTGACCTTGCTGTAAAAAATAGAAAGTATGCGCTCACGGGAATAATTTTCATTTCTTACCAGAGAGCGATAAAATACCAATTCCACTTGAAGTAGATTAATAAAAAAATTGCCTAGGACTTCCTAATTTATCAGGATTTTTTGAGTTACAGAAGTATTCGAATCCTACAGATTACTACAGACTGTTCTGTTTTTGACAGATTCTGTTTTCTATGTGTTGTTTGCTTATTTTGATGAATCTATGAGTACTATCGGAGGGTATGAACCATAGAGAAGTTGGAATACAGTATATATTACACCAATATGAATTTAGAATGAGTTCACAACAGTACCTAAGTGGTGATTTATTTTCTTATACTAACGGAGCATATGAGTTTTCTGTTAAGTTTTGTGTTGTGAAGTTTTCAAGTTTTGGGTAAAGATTCGATGGACTATGGAATAAGGAGTGGCAAGAGCCTAAGCTTGGGGATGCCCAAGGAACCCCAAGGTAATATTCAAGGACAACCAAAAGTCTAAGCTTGGGGATGCCCCGGAAGGCATCCCCTCTTTCGTCTTCGTTCATCGGTAACTTTACTTGGAGCTATATTTTTATTTACCACATGATATGTGTTTTGCTTGGAGCGTCATTTTATTTTCTTTTGTTTTGCTTGCTGTTTGAATAAAATACCAAGATCCGAAATTCTTAAATGTTAGAGAGTCTTCACATAGTTGCATGATTATTCGACTACTCATTGATCTTCACTTATATCTTTTGAAGTAGTTTGTTGTTGCTCTAGTGCTTCACTTATATCTTTTTAGAGCACGGCGGTGGTTTTATTTTGAAGAAATAGATGAACTCTCATGCGTCACTTATATTATTTTGAGAGTCCTAAACAGCATGGTAATTTGCTTTGGTTATGAATTTAGTCCTAATATGATGGGCATCCGAGGGATATAATAAAAACTTTCATATAAAGTGCATCGAATACTATGAGAAGTTTGATACTTGATGATTGTTTTGAGATATAAAGATGGTGATATTAGAGTCATGCTAGTTGAGTAGTTGTGAATTTGAGAAATACTTGTGTTAAAGTTTGTGATTCCCGTAGCATGCACGTATGGTGAACCGTTATGTGATGAAGTCGGAGCATGATTTATTTATTGATTGCCTTCCTTATGAGTGGCGGTCGGGGACGAGCGATGGTCTTTTCCTACCAATCTATCCCCCTAGGAGCATGCGCGTAGTACTTTGTTTCGATAACTAATAGATTTTTGCAATAAGTATGTGAGTTCTTTATGACTAATGTTGAGTCCATGGATTATACGCACTCTCACCCTTCCACCATTGCTAGCCTCTCTAGTACCATGCAACTTTCGCCGGTACGATAAACCCACCATATATCTTCCTCAAAACAACCACCATACCTACCTATTATGGCATTTCCATAGCCATTCCGCGATATATTGCCATGCAACTTTCCACCATTCCGTTTACTATGACACGCTCCATCATTGTCCTATTGCTTTGCATGATCATGTAGTTGACATTGTATTTGTGGCAAAGCCACCGCTCATAATTCTTTCATACATGTCAGTCATGAGTCATTGCACATCCCGATACACCGTCGGAGGCATTCATATAGAGTCATATCTTGTTCTAAGTATCTAGTTGTAATTCTTGAGTTGTAAGTAAATAAAAGTGTGATGATCATCATTATTAGAGCATTGTCCCAGTGAGGAAAGGATGATGGAGACTATGATTCCCCCACAAGTCGGGATGAGACTCTAGACAAAAAAAGAAAGGCCTAATAAAAAAGAAGAGAAAAGAGGCCATGAAAAAAGAGAGAAGGCCCAAATAAAAAATAAAAATAAAAAATGAGAGAAAAAGAGAGAAGGGGCAATGCTACTATCCTTTTAACACACTTGTGCTTCAAAGTAGCACCATGATCTTCATGATAGAGAGTCTCCCATGTTGTCACTTTCATATACTAGTGGGAATCTTTCATTATAGAACTTGGCTTGTATATTCCAATGACGGGCTTCCTCAAAATGCCCTAGGTCTTCGTGAGCAAGAAAGTTGGATGCACACCCACTAGTTTCTTTTGTTGAGCTTTCATACACTTATAGCTCTAGTGCCTCCGTTGCATGGCAATCCCTACTCACTCACATTGATATCTATTGATGGGCATCTCCAAAGCCCGTTGATACGCCTAGTTGGTGTGAGACTATCTTCTCCCTTTTTGTCTTCTCCACAACCACCCTTCTATTCCACATATAGTGCTATATCCATGGCTCACGCTCATGTATTGCGCAAAGATTGAAAAAGTTTGAGAACGTCAAAAGTATGAAACAATTGCTTGGCTTGTCATCGGGGTTGTGCATGATTTAAATATTTTGTGTGGTGAATGGAGCTTAGCCAGACTATATGATTTTGTAGGGATAACTTTCTTTGGCCATGTTATTTTGAGAAGACATGATTGCTTTGTTAGTATGCTTGAAGTATTATTATTTTTATGTCAATATTAAACTTTTGTCTTGAATCTTATGGATATGAATATTATTGCCACAATAAAGAATTACATGGATAAATATGTTAGGTAGCATTCCACATCAAAAATTCTGTTTTTATCATTTACCTACTCGAGGACGAGCAGGAATTAAGCTTGGGGATGCTGATACGTCTCCAACGTATCTATAATTTTTGATTGTTCCATGCTATTATATTATCAACCTTGGATGTTTTATATGCATTTATATGCTATTTTATATGATTTTTGGGACTAACCTATTAACCTAGAGCCCAGTGCCAGTTTCTGTTTTTTCCTTGTTTTAGAGTATCGCAGAAAAGGAAAATCAAATGGAGTCCAATTGACCTGAAACTTCACGGAACTTATTTTTGGACCAGAAGAAGCCCACGGAGTATCGGAGATGGACCAGAAGAGCCCCGGGCTGCCCACGAGGGTGGGCGGCGCGCCCACCCCCTGGGCGCGCCCCCTGCCTCGTGGACAGCCCGGAGATCCACCGACGTACTTCTTCCTCCTATATATACCCATATACCCTAAAAACTTCGAGGAGCAGAATAGATCGGGAGTTCCGCCGCCAGAAGCCTCCGTAGCCACCGAAAACTAATCTAGACCCGTTTCGGCACCCTGCCGGAGGGGTACCCCTCTCCGGTGGCCATATTCATCATCCCGGTGCTCTCCATGACTAGGAGGAAGTAGTTCTCCCTCGGGGCTGAGGGTATGTACCAGTAGCTATGTGTTTGATCTCTCTCTCTCTCTCGTGTTCTTGAGGTGGTACGATCTTGATGTATCGCGAGCTTTGCTATTATAGTTGGATCTTATGATGTTTCTCCCCCTCTACTCTCTTGTAATGGATTGAGTTTTCCCTTTGAAGTTATCTTATTGGATTGAGTCTTTAAGGATTTGAGAACACTCGATGTATGTCTTGCGTGGGATACCCGTGGTGACAATGGGGTATTCTATTTATCCACTTGATGTATGTTTTGGTGATCAACTTGCGGGTTCCGCCCATGAACCTATGCATAGGGGTTGGCACACGTTTTCGTCTTGACTCTCCGGTAGAATCTTTTGGGCACTCTTTGAAGTACTTTGTGTTGGTTTGAATAGATGAATCTGAGATTGTGTGATGCATATCGTATAATCATACCCACGGATACTTGAGGTGACATTGGAGTATCTAGGTGACATTAGGGTTTTGGTTGATTTGTGTCTTAAGGTGTTATTCTAGTACGAACTCTAGGATAGATTGAATGGAAAGAATAGCTTCGTGTTATTTTACTACGGACTCTTGAATAGATCGATCAGAAAGAATAACTTTGAGGTGGTTTTGTACCCTACCATAATCTCTTTGTTTGTTCTCCGCTATTAGTGACTTTGGAGTGACTCTTTGTTGCATGTTGAGGGATAGTTATGTGATCCAATTATGTTATTATTGTCGAGAGAACTTGCACTAGTGAAAGTATGAACCCTAGGCCTTGTTTCCTAGCATTGCAATACCGTTTGTGCTCACTTTTATCATTAGTTACCTTGCTGTTTTTATATTTTCAGATTACAAAAACATATATCTACCATCCATATTGCACTTGTATCACCATCTGTTCACCGAACTAGTGCACCTATACAATTTACCATTGTATTGGGTGTGTTGGGGACACAAGAGACTCTCTGTTATTTGTTTGCAGGGTTGTTTGAGAGAGACCATCTTCATCATACGCCTCCCACAGATTGATAAACATTAGGTCATCCACTTGAGGGAAATTTGCTACTGTCCTACAAACCTCTGCACTTGGAGGCCCAACAACGTCTACAAGAAGAAGGTTGTGTAGTAGACATCATCAACACCTTGAACTTTGTCAAAACCTTTTTCGACAAGTCTAGCTTTGTAGATAGTAACACTACTATCAGCGTCCGCCTTCCTCTTGAAGATCCATTTATTTTCTATGTCTTGCCGATCATCAGGCAAGTCAACCAAAGTCCACACTTTGTTCTCATACATGGATCCTATCTCAGATTTCATGGCCCCAAACCATTTCGTGGAATCTGGGCTCATCATCGCTTCCTCATAGTTCGTAGGTTCGTCATGGTCAATTAACATGACCTCCAGAACAATATTACCTTACCACTCTGGTGCGGATCTCACTCTGGTTGACCTACGAGGTTCGGTAGTAACTTGATCTGAAGTTACACGATCATCATCATTAGCTTCCTCACTAATTAGTGTAGGAGTCACAGAAACAGATTTCTGTGATGAACTTCTTTCCAATAAGGGAGCAGGTACAATTACCTCATCAAGTTCTAATTTCCTCCCACTCACTTATTTCGAGAGAAACTCCTTCTCTAGAAAGGATCCATTCTCAGCAACAAATATCTTGCCTTCGGATCTGTGATAGAAGGTGTACCCAACAATTACTTTTGGGTATCCTATGAAGACGCACTTCTCCGACTTGGGTTTGAGCTTATCAAGATGAAACTTTTTCACATAAGCATCGCAACCCCAAACTTTAAGAAACGACAGCTTAGGTTTCTTGCTAAACCACAGTTCATACGGAGTCGTCTCAACGGATTTAGATGGTGCCCTTTTTAACGTGAATGCAGTTGTCTCTAATGCATAACCCCAAAACGATAGTGGTAAATCGGTAAGAGACATCATAGATTGTACCATTTCTAATAAAGTACGGTTATGATGTTCGGACAGACCATTACGCTGTGGTGTTCCAGGTGGTGTGAGTTGCGAAACTATTTCGCATTGTTTCATGTGAAGACCAAACTTGTAACTCAAATAATCTCCTCCACGACCAGATCGTAGAAACTTTATTTTCTTGTTACGATGATTTTCCACTTCACTCTGAAATTATATGAACTTTTCAAATGTTTCAGACTTATGTTTCATCAAGTAGATATACCCATATCCGCTCAAATCATCTGTGAAGGTCAGAAAAATAACGATACCCGTCGCGAGCCTCAACACTCATCGGACTGCATATATCAGTATGTATTATTTCCAACAAGTCTGTTGCTCGCCCCATTGTTCTGGAGAACGGAGTCTTACTCATCTTACCCATGAGGCATGGTTCGCAAGCATCAACTGATTCATATTCAAGTGATTCCAAAATCCCATCAGCATGAATTTTCTTCATGTGCTTTACACTGATATGACCTAAACGGCAGTGCCACAAATAAGTTGCACTATCATTATCAAGTTTGCATCTTTTGGCATCAATATTATGAATATGTGTATCACTACGACCGAGATCCAACAAACTATTTTCATTGGGTGTATGACCATCGAAGGTTTTATTCATGTAACAGAACAACAATTATTCTCTAATTTTAAATGAATAACCGTATTGCAATAAACATGTTCAAATCATATTCATGATCAACGCAAACGCAAAATAACATTTATTTAGGTTTAACACCAATCCCGAAAGTATAGGGAGTGTGCGATGATGATCATATCAATCTTGGAACCACTTCCAACACACATCGTCACTTCACCCTTAACTAGTCTCTATTTATTCTGTAACTCCTGTTTCGAGTTACTAATTTTTAGCAACCGAACAAGTATCAAATACCCAGGGGCTACTATAAATAGTAGTAAGGTACACATCAATAACTTGTATATCAAATATACCCTTGTTCACTTTGCCATCCTTCTTATCCACCAAATATTCAGGGCATTTCCACTTCCAGTGACCAGTCCCTTTGCAGTAGAAGCACTTAGTCTCAGGCTTAGGTCCAGACTTGGGCTTCTTCACTTGAGCAGCAACTTGCTTGCCATTCTTCTTGAAGTTCCATTTCTTTCCCTTTGCCCTTTTCTTAAAACTAGTGGTCTTGTTAATCATCAACACTTGATGCTCCTTGTTGATTTCTACCTTCATCGATTTCATCATCATGAAAAGCTCGGGAATCATTTTCGTCATCCCTTGCATACTATAGTTCATCACGAAGTTCTACTAACTTGGTGATGGTGACTAGAGAATTCTGTCAATCACTATTTTATCTGGAAGATTAACTCCCACTTGATTCAAGCGATTGTAGTACCCAGACAATCTGAGCACATGCTCACTGCTTGAGCTATTCTCCTCCATCTTTTAGCTATAGAACTTGTTGGAGACTTCATATCTCTCAAGTCGGGTATTTTCTTGAAATATTAACTTCAACTCTTGGAACATCTCATATGATCCATGACGTTCAAAACGTCTTTGAAGTCCCGATTCTAAGATGTTAAGCATGGTGCACTAAACTATCAAGTAGTCATCATATTGAGCTAGCCAAACGTTCATAACGTTTGCATCTGTTCCTGCAATAGGTCTGTCACCTAGCGGTGCATCAAGGACATAATTCTTCTGTGCAGCAATGAGGATAATCCTCAGATCAAGGATCCAATCCACATCATTGCTACTAACATCTTTCAACTTAGTTTTTCTCTAGGAACATATCAAAAATAAATAGGGGAGCTAAACGCGAGCTATTGATATACAACATAGATATGCTAATACTATCAGGACTAAGTTCATGATAAATTAAAGTTCAATTAATCAAATTACTTAAGAACTCCCACTTAGATAGACATCCCTCTAATCATCTAAGTGATCACGTGATCCAAATCAACTAAACCATGTCCGATCATCACGTGAGATGGAGTAGTTTTCAGTGGTGAACATCACTATGTTGATCATATCCACTATATGATTCACGCTCGACCTTTCGGTCTCTAGTGTTCCGAGGCCATATCTGCATATGCTAGGCTCGTCAAGTTTAACCTGAGTATTCCACGTGTGCAACTGTTTTGCACCCGTTGTAGATGAACGTAGAGCTTATCACACCCGATCATCACGTGGTGTCTCTGCACGACGAACTTTGGCAACGGTGCATACTCAGGGAGAACACTTTTACCTTGAAATTTAGTGAGAGATCATCTTATAATGCTACCGTCAATCAAAGCAAAATAAGATGCATAAAAGATAAATATCACATGCAATCAAAAATATGTGACATGATATGGTCATCATTATCTTGTGCCTTTGATCTCCATCTCCAAAGCATCATCATGATCTCCATCATCACCAACATGACACCATGATCTCCATCGTCTTGATTTATATCAATGTGTCGTCACATGGTCGTCTCGCCAACAATTCTCTTGCAACTATTGCTATCACATAGCGATAAAGTAAAGCAATTATTTGGAACTTGCATCTTATGCAATAAAGAGACAACCATAAGGCTTCTGCCAGTTGTCGATAACTTCAACAAAACATGATCATCTCATACAACAACTTATATCTCATCACGTCTTGACCATATCACATCACAACATGCCCTGCAAAAACAAGTTAGACGTCCTCTACTTTGTTGTTGCATGTTTTACATGGCTGCTACAGGCTGAGCAAGAACCGTTCTTACCTACGCATCAAAACCACAATGATAGTTCGTCAAGTTAGTGTTGTTTTAACCTTCTCAAGGACCGGGCGTAGCCACACTCGGTTCAACTAAAGTTGGAGAAACTGACACCCGCCAGCCACCTGTGTGCAAAGCACGTCGGTAGAACTAGTCTCGCGTAAGCGTACGCGTAATGTCGGTCCGGGCCGCTTCATCCAACAATACCGCCGAACCAAAGTATGACATGCTGGTAAGCAGTATGACTTGTATTGCCCACAACTCACTTGTGTTCTACTCGTGCATATAACATCAACGCATAAAACCAGGCTCGGATGCCACTGTTTGGGAAACGTAGTAATTTCAAAAAAATTCCTACGCACACGCAAGATCATGGTGATGCATAGCAAAGATAGGGGAGAGTGTGTCCATGTACCCTTGTAGACCGAAAGCAGAAGCGTTAGCACAACGCGGTTGATGTAGTCGTACGTCTTCACTATCCGACCGATCAAGTACCGAACGCACGGCACCTCCGAGTTCTGCACACATTCAACTCAATGACATCCCTCGAACTCCGATCCAGCCGAGCTTTGAGGCAGAGTTCCGTCAGCACGACGGCGTGGTGACGATGTTGATGTTCCACCGTCGCAGGGCTTTGCCTAAGCACTGCTACGATATTATCGAGGTGGACTATGGTGGAGAGGAGCACCGCACACGGCTAAAAGATCCAAGAGATCAATTGTTGTCTCTAGAGGTGCCCCCTACCCCCGTATATAAAGGAGGGAGGGAGAGGCCGGCCCTAGAGGGGGCGCGCCAAGTGTGGGGGGTCCTACTAGGACTCCCAAGTCCTAGTAGGATTCCCCTTTTCTTTCCGAAGTAGGAGAGAAGGAAAGAGGGGGAGAGGGAGAAGGAAAAGGGGGCTGCACCCCTTGTCCAATTCGGACCATAGGGGGGCGTTCACCTCCTTCCTTTTGGCCTCTCTCCTCTATTCCCGTATGGCCCAATAAGGCCTAATACTTCTCCCGGTGAATTCCCATAACTCCCCGGTACTCCGAAAATACTCGAATCACTCGGAACCTTTCCGATGTCCGAATATAGTCATCCAATATATCGATCTTTATGTCTCGACCATTTCGAGACTCCTTGTCATGTCCCTGATCTCATCCAGGACTCCGAACTACCTTCGGTACATCAAATCACAAAAACTCATAATATAACCGTCATAAAACTTTAAGCGTGCGGACCCTGTGGGTTCGAGAACTATGTAGACATGACCGAGACACGTCTCCGGTCAACAAACAATAGCAGAACCTGGATGCTCATATTGGCTCCCACATATTCTATGAAGATCTTTATCGGTCAAACCGCATAACAGCATACGTTGTTCCCTTTGTCATCGGTATGTTACTTGCCCGAGGTTCGATCGTCGGTATCTCAATACCTAGTTCAATCTCGTTACCGGCAAGTCTCTTTACTCGTTCCGTAATACATCATCCTGCAACTAACTCATTAGTTACAATGCTTGCAAGGCTTATAGTGATGTGCATTACCGAGTGGGCCCAGAGATACCTCTCCGACAATCGGAGTGACAAATCCTAATCTCGAAATACGCCAACTCAACAAGTACCTTCGGAGACACCTGTAGAGCACCTTTACAATCACCTAGTTACATTGTGACATTTGGTAGCACACAAAGTGTTCCTCCGGTAAACGAGAGCTGCATAATCTCATAGTCATAGGAACATGTATAAGTCATGAAGAAAGCAATAGCAACAAACTAAACGATCATCGTGCTAAGCTAACTGATGGGTCAAGTCAATCACATCATTATCTAATGATGTGATCCCGTTAATCAAATGACAACTCATGTCTATGGTTAGGAAACATAACCATCATTGATTCAACAAGCTAGTCAAGTAGAGGCATACTAGTGACACTATGTTTGTCTATGTATTCACGCATGTATTATGTTTCCGGTTAATACAATTCTAGCATGAATAATAAACATTTATCATATAATAAGGAAATAAATAATAACTTTATTATTGCCTCTAGGGCATACTTCCTTCACAAAAATCTACCGGATGGGAGTCCTGTGGGCCCCACGAGGGTGGGGGGCGCGTCCACCCCCTGGGCGCGCGCCTTGTGCCTCGTGGACTACCTGTGGGGCCCCCTGACTTGTTCTCGACGCCAACCTCTCCTATAAATACTCAAACCTCCATAAATTAACCTAGATCGGAAGTTCCGCCGCCGCAAGCCTCTGTAGCCACGAGAAATCAATCTAGGCCCTCTCTGGCACCCAGCCGGAGGGGACGATCATCACCGGAGGCTATGGAGGAGGATCCCGGAGGGGCCATCATCACCATGAAGGCCAAGGACCAGAGGGAGAACCTCTCCCCATCCAGGGGGGAGGCCATGGAGGAGGAAGCACAAGGGGGAGAACCTCTCCTCCTCTCTCTCGGTGGCACCGTTGTGTCATCGGGAGGGGAATCATCACCACGGTGATCGTCTTCATCAACATCACCATCATCATCACCATCCTCATCTCTTTTACGCGGTCCACTCTCCCGCACCAGCTATAATCCCTACTTGAACATGGTGCTTTATGCCACATATTATGATCCAATGATGTGTTTCCATCCTATGATGTTTTGAGTAGATATCCTTTGTCTTTGGGTTGATTGTTGATCTAGATTGGTATGAGTTGTATGTTTTATTTTGGTGCTATCCAATTATGCCCTCTGTGTCGCACAAGCATGAGGGATTCCCACTGTAGGGTGTTGCAATACGTTCACGAGTCACTTATAGTGGGTTGCTTGAGTGACAGAAGCATAAACCCGAGTAAGGGGGTTGTTGTGTATGGGATAAAGGGGACTTGATGCTTTAATGCTATGGCTGGGTTTTGCCTTAATGATCTTTAGCAGTTGCGGATGCTTGCTAGAGTTCCAATCATAAGTGCATATGATCCAATAAGAGAAAGTATGTTAGCTTATACCTCTCCCTCATATGAAATTGCAATGACGACCACCGGTCTTGTTAACGATTGCCTAGGATAATTCTGCACACCGACCCATCATTATTCCACACTCGCTATTTATAATATTTAGTAATATATTCTAACTTTATGATAACAACACCTACTTTTATATTTTAGCTCTCTGATATCATGCAAAGTTATCCTCTTCATACCCACAACGTAGTTTTATTTCTCGTTTCTAGTTGGAAGCAAACGTTCGATGTACGTAGAGTCGTATCAGTGGCAGATAGGGCTTGAAAGAATATTGATCTTACCTTTAGCTCCTTGTGGGTTCGACACTCCATACTTATCACTTCCACCTTTGGGAATTGCTATGATAATTCCCTGCACTGGGGGATTACCATACATCACTATAAGCCTTGCAAGCAATGTAGCTAATGAGTTAGTTACAGGATGTAGCATTACGTAACGAGTAAAGAGACTTGCCAGTAACGAGATTGAACTAGGTATTGAGATACCGACGATCGAATCTTGGGCAAGTAACATACCGATGACAAAGGGAACAACGTATATCGTTATGCGGTTTGACCGATAAAGATATTCGTAGAATATGTGGGAGCCAATATGAACATCCAGGTTACACTATTGGTTATTTACTGGAGACGTGTCTTGGTCATGTCTACATAGTTCTAGAACCCGTAGGGTCCGCATGCTTAACGTTCGGTGACGATTGGTATTATGAGTGTATGTGTTTTGATGTACCGAATGTAGTTAGGAGTCCCGGATGTGATCACGGACATGATGAGGAGTCTCGAAATGGTCGAGACATAAAGATTGATATATTGGGTGGCTATATTCGGACACCGGAAGTGTTCCGGGTGATTTCGGAGAAAACTGGAGTACCGGAGGGTTACCGGAACCCCCCCCCCCAGGAGAACTAATGGGCCACATGAGCCTTAGTGGAGAGAGAGAGGGCCGACCGGGGCAGGCCGCGCGCCCCCTCCCCCTCTGGTCCGAATTGGACTAGGGAAGGGGGGCGGCGCCCCCTTTCCTTCTCCCTCTCCTCCTTCCTTTCCCCCTCCTAGTAGGAGTAGGAAAGGGGAGTCCTACTCCTACTAGGAGGAGGACTCCTCCTCTCCTGGCGCGCCCCAAGGGCCGGCCGGCCTCCCCCCTTGCTCCTTTATATACGGGGGCAGGGGGCACCCTAGAACAGACAAGTTGATTGTTTCCAGCCGTGTGCGGTGCCCCCCTCCACCATAATCCACCTCGGTCATATCATAGCGGTGCTTAGGCGAAGCTCTGTTTCGGTAGCATCATCATCACTATCATCACGCCGTCATGCTGACGAAGCTCTCCCTCGACACTCTGCTGGATCGTGAGTTCGTGGGACGTCACCGAGCCGAACGTGTGCAGATCGCGGAGGTGCCGTACTTTTGGTACTAGGACCGGTCGATCATGAAGACGTACGACTACATCAACCACGTTGTCATAACGCTTCTGCTTATGGTCTACGAGGGTACGTGGACAACACTATTCCCCTCTTGTTGCTATGCATCACCATGATCTTGCATGTGCGTAGGAATTTTTTGAAATTACGGCGTTCCCCAATAGTGGCATATCTATGTTGTAGATCAATAGCTTGCGATGTAGCTTCTCGTTTAATTTTGATATGTTCCTAGAGAAAAATAAGTTGAAAGATGATAGTAGCAATGATGCGGACTAGGTATGTGATATGAGTATTATACTCATTGATGCACAGAAGAATTATGTCCTTGATGCACTGCTAGGTGACAGACCTTTTGCAGGAGCAGATGCGGACGTTATGAACGTTTGACAAGCTCGGTATGATGACTACTTGATAGTTTAGTGCACCATTCTTTACGGCTTAGAACCGGGACTTAAAAAACATTTTGAACGCCACAGAGCATATGAGATGTTCCAAGAGCTTAAATTGGTATTTCAGACTCATGCCCGTGTTAAGAGGTATGAGACCTCTGACAAGTACTTTGCCTACAAGATGGAGGAGAATAGCTCGTGCTCAGAATGTCTGAGTACTACAATCACTTGAATCAAATGGGAGTTAATCTTCCAGATAAGATAGTGATCGACAGAGTTCTCTAGTCACTGTCACCAAGTTACTAGAACTTCGTGATGAACTATAATATGCAAGGGATAACGGAAATAATTCCCAAGCTCATCACGATGCTGAAATCGGCGAAGGTAGAAATCAAGAAATAGCATCAAGTGTTGATGGTTAACAAGACCACTAGTTTCAAGAAAAGGGCAAAGGGAAAGAAAGAGGAACTTCAAAGAAGAATAGCAAACAAGTTGCTGCTCCGATGAAGAATCCCAAAGCTAGACCCAAGCCTGGAACTGAGTGCCTCTAGTGCAAAGGAAATGGTCACTGGAAGTGGAACTGCCCTAGATACTTGGCGGATAAGAAGGATGGCAAAGTGAACAAAAGTATATTTGATATACATGTTATTGATGTGTACTTTACTAGTGTTTATAGCAACCCCTCAGTATTTGATACTGGTTCAGTTGCTAAGAGTAGTAACTTGAAACGGGAGTTGCAAAATAAATAGAGACTAGTTAAGGGCGAGGTGATGACGAGAGTTGGAAGTGATTCCAAGGTTGATAAGATCACCATCGCACACTTCCTTTATCTTCGGGATTAGTGTTGAATCTAAAATAAATGTTATTTGGTGTTTGCGTTGAGCATAAATATGATTGGATCATGTTTATTGCAATACGG
Source organism: Triticum urartu (assembly GCF_056163025.1). Classification (NCBI taxonomy): domain Eukaryota; kingdom Viridiplantae; phylum Streptophyta; class Magnoliopsida; order Poales; family Poaceae; genus Triticum; species Triticum urartu. The sequence goes on from NC_141877.1 coordinate 313,355,685, forward strand.
TTATTCATTTAAGTCATAGAATAATTGTTGTTCTATTTACATGAATAAAACCTTCTATGGTCATACACTCAATATAAATGGTTTATTGAATCTCGAATGTAGTAACACAAATATTCATAATATTGAAGCCAAAAGATGCAAAGTTAATAATGATAGTGCAACTTATATGTGGCACCGCCGTTTAGGTCATATTGGTGTAAATTGCATGAAGAAAGTCCATGCTGATGGACTTTTGGAATCACTTGATGCTTGCGAACCATGCCTCATGGGAAAGATGACTAAGACTCCGTTCTCTGGAACAATGGAGCGAGCAACTGACTTATTGGAAATAATACATACTGATGTATGCGATCCGATAAGTGTTGAGGCCTGCGGCGGGTATCGTTATTTTCTGACCTTCACAGATGATTTGATCAGATATGGGTATATCTACTTAATGAAACATAAGTCTGAAACATTTGAAAAGTTGCAAAGAATTTTAGAGTGAAGTGGAAAATCATCGTAACAAGAAAATAAAGTTTCTACAATCTGATCACGGAGGCAAATATTTGAGTTACGAGTTTGGTCTTCATTTGAAACAATGTGGAATAGTTTCGCAACTCACATCACCTCGAACACCACAGTGTAATGGTGTGTCCGGACGTTGTAATCATACTTTATTGGATATGGTGCGATCTATGATGTCTCTTAACGATTTACCACTATCGTTTTGGGGTTATGCATTAGAGACAGCTGCATTCATGTTAAATAGGGCACCATCTAAATCCGTTGAGATGACACCGTATGAACTGTGGTTTAGCAAGAAACCTAAGCTGTCATTTCTTAAAGTTTGGGGTTGCGATGCTTATGTGAAAAAGTTTCATTCTGATAAGCTCAAACCCGAATTGGAGAAGTGCGTCTTCATAGGATACCCAAAAGTAACTATTGGGTATACCTTCTATCACATATCCGAAGGCAAGATATTAGTTGCTAAGAATGGATCCTTTCTAGAGAAGGAGTTTCTCTCGAAAGAAGTGAGTGGGAGGAAAGTAGAACTTGATGATGTAATTGTACCTTCTCCCGAATTGGAAAGTAGTTCATCACAGAAATTAGTTCAAGTGATTCCTACACCAATTAGTGAGGAAGCTAATGATGATGATCATAAAACTTTAGATCAAGTTGTTACCGAACCTCGTGGGTCAACCAGAGTATGGTCCGCACTAGAGTGGTATGGTAATCCTGTTATGGAAGTCATGTTACTAGACCATGACGAACCTACGAACTATGAGGAAGCGATGATGAGCCCAGATTCCGCAAAATGGCTTGAGGCCATGTAATCTGAGATGGGATCCATGTATGAGAACAAAGTATGGACTTTGATTGACTTGCCCGATGATCGGTGAGTCATTGAGAATAAATGGATCTTCAAGAGGAAGACGGACACTGATAGTAGTGTTACTATCTACAAAGCTCGAATTGTCGCAAAATGTTTTCGACAAGTTCAAGGTGTCAACTACGTTGAATTTTTCTCACTCGTGTCGATGCTTATAGGTCTGTCCGAATCATGTTAGCAGTTGCGGCATTTTCTGAAATCTGGCAAATGGATGTGAAAACTGCATTCCTTAATGGATTTCTTAAAGAAGAGTTGTATATGATGCAACCAGAAGGTTTTGTCGACACTAAAGGTGCTAACAAAGTGAGCAAGCTCCAGCAATACATCTATGGACTGGTGCAAGCATCTCGGAGTTGGAATATATGCTTTGATAAAGTGATCAAAGCATATGGTTTTATACAGACTTGCCGTGAAGCCTGTATTTACAAGAAAGTGAGTGGGAGCACTACAACATTTTTGATAAGTATATGTGAACGACATATTGTTGATCGGAAATAATGTGGAATTTTCTAGAAAGCATAAAGGAGTATTTGAAAGGAGTTTTTCAATGAAAGACCTCGGTGAAGATGCTTATATATTAGGCATCAAGATCTATAGAGATAGATCAAAATGCTTAATTGGACTTTAACAAAGCACATACCTTGATAAAGTTTTGAAAAGTTCAAAATGGAACAGTCAAAGAAGGAGTTATTGCATGTGTTGCAAGGTGTGAAGTTGAGTAAAGACTCAAAAACTGACCACGGCGGAAAATAGAAAGAGAATGAAAAGGCATTCCCTATGCCTCAGTCATAGGTTCTATAAAGTATGCTATGCTATGTACTAGACCTATTATGTACCTCACCATAAGTTTGGCAAGAGGGTACAATACTGATCCAGGAGTGGATCACTGGACAACAGTAAAAAATATCCTTAGTAGAGTAAGGAAATGTTTCTCAGTTATGGAGGTGACAAAGAGTTCGTCATAAAGAGTTACGTAGATGCAAGCTTTGACACTGATCTGGATGACTCCAAGTCTCGATCTAGATACATATTGAAAGTGGGAGTGGGGGAGTCCTAGATTAGGGGGTGTTCGGGTAGCCGGACTATACCTTCAGCCGGACTCCTGGACTATGAAGATACAAGATTGAAGACTTCGTCCCGTGTCCGGATGGGACTTTCCTTGGCGTGGAAGGCAAGCTTGGCGATGCAGATATTCAAGATCTCCTACCATTGTAACCGACTCTGTGTAACCCTAACCCTATCCGGTGTCTATATAAACCGGAGGGTGGTAGTCCGTAGGACATCAACTCCATATACAACAATCATACCATAGGCTAGCTTCTAGGGTTTAGCCTCCTTGATCTCGTGGTAGATCTACTCTTGTACTACCCATATCATCAATATTAATCAAGCAGGAGTAGGGTATTACCTCCATCGAGAGGGTCCGAACCTGGGTAAAAACATCGTGTCCCTTGTCTCCTGTTACCATCCGGCCTTGACGCACAGTTCGGGACCCCCTACCCAAGATCCGCCGGTTTTGACACCGACATTGGTGCTTTCATTGAGAGTTCCTCTGTGCCGTCGCAATCAGGAAGGATGCCTCCTCCCGTCTTTAAAGACGGCACCGTTGCTAAGGGAGCCTTGGCTGTCGGCCAAACTCTCCGGCCAGGTGGTTTCCTCATGACCGCCTGTTCGGCTGTTGCGCCGACGGTGACCTCTCGGGTCATCAAAAGCAACCTACACGTCGGCTCGGAGCTCGTCGAGCAGCTAGATCCAATGGAGCTCTCTTCCGTAAAAGAGCTATTGGATCGCATCGCCGCCCTGGGGGTCGCTACGGATTACGACCAGGTTGGGCTTAAACCCAATCTAAGAGAAATTAGCTCTCCCCAAGTCACCCACCATGTTGCCGTGGTAGAGGCGCAGTGCGGCGACCCTTCATCTATTTTAAGGACTAGCTACATCCGAATTCCTGACTCTTCCAAGCCGGATACCCACGGAGAGGAGGATGTAACTTAAGACCTGAGCTTAGGATCAGGCAACGGGCTAGATTCGTTGGACAACATCCAAGAATCCGAACTTCAGAGTTCGGAAACTCTTCGGCCTCCGAATCTTGGATTGGGTGAGGTTTCAGATTCAACGACACCCGCCCACCCGAACATAAGCGATCTCTCCCAAATCAGGCAGAGGCCCGAGGAAACAGTACATCATTACTGGGCTAGATTCCTCCTGGTTATGAACAGGATAAAGGATTGCCGCGAGGGAGACGCAATCTCAATTTTCTGCAGTAATTGCACGGACGAGGGAATCCTTAACGCCGTAAGTCGTCATGATATTACACGCTTCGCTGACTTGGCGTCCATAGTACAAAAATACTGTGCGATGGAAAGCGCCTGGAAAACCGAAATAAAATTTTGGGATAATCCGGCCTTGAATAGTAATCTCGTCCGAACTAAGAGGGTGCATCATCATAGGACACCCGGGATAAACACCAAAAAGCCAAAACCCTCTACAGGGCATGGAACCGTACTGGAAAGGTGGCTTGATGGACCCTGTAGAATTCACAGTACGGAGGATGCCACACCAACTCACAGCCTTAGAGCATGTTGGATACTCCGGCAGGTGGCCAAAATTGGCGAGGACCTCTTAATTCTGGAGGCCGCAGAAAGCCAGCCCGAGGACACCAGTACCGTTCTCACAGTCTTCGAGACTTTCGCATCAAACAGTATGCGAAAAAGAACACTCCGCAGCCTCGCCGAAGTCTATCAAGTTGCAACAATAAATCCATGGAGCGACACTGCTATTACCTTCAACACAAGTGATGAACCTAGATTCCGAACAGCCCGAGCACCAGCCGCATTGGTCCTCAGTCCCATAGTGGACGGCTTTCGCCTCACCAAGGTGCTCATAGATGGAGGCAGCGGACTGAACCTCATTTATGAGGAAACCCTTCAAAAAATGGAAATGGACTGGAACCACATCGAGCGAAGCAGCACAACCTTTAGAGGAATAATCCCCAGTCGGGAAGCACGCTGCACAGGAAAAATCACACTAGATGTGGTGTTCGGCACGCCGGATAATTACAGGTCCGAAGAAGTCACGTTTCAGGTGGCCCCATTCAGAAGCGGATATCACGCTTTACTAGGACGGGAAGCATTCACAATCTTCCAAGCAATACCCCATTACGGGTACATGAAGCTTAAGATGCCCGGGCCGAATGGAATTATCACTCTAGCTAGTGATCCGGACGTAGCACTCCGCGCCGAAAACAAGACGGCCGCATTAGCCCTTGATGAAGGAAATATGCCCTAGAGGCAATAATAAAGTTATTATTTATTTCCTTATTTCATGATAAATGTTTATTATTCATGCTAGAATTGTATTAACCGGAAACATAATACATGTGTGAATACATAGACAAACAGAGTGTCACTAGTATGCCTCTACTTGACTAGCTCGTTAATCAAAGATGGTTATGTTTCCTAACCATGGACAAAGAGTTGTTATTTGACTAACGGGATCACATCATTAGGTGAATGATCTGATTGACATGACCCATTCCATTAGCTTAGCACCCGATCGTTTAGTATGTTGCTATTGCTTTCTTCATGACTTATACATGTTCCTATGACTATGAGATTATGCAACTCCCGTTTGCCGGAGGAACACTTTGTGTGCTACCAAACGTCACAACGTAACTGGGTGATTATAAAGGTGCTCTACAGGTGTCTCCAAAGGTACATGTTGGGTTGGCGTATTTCGAGATTAGGATTTGTCACTCCGATTGTCGGAGAGGTATCTCTGGGCCCTCTCGGTAATGCACATCACTTAAGCCTTGCAAGCATTGCAACTAATGAGTTAGTTGCGAGATGATGTATTACGGAACGAGTAAAGAGACTTGCTGGTAACGAGATTGAACTAGGTATTGAGATACCGACGATCGAATCTCGGGCAAGTAACATACCGATGACAAAGGGAACAACGTATGTTGTTATGCGGTCTGACCGATAAAGATCTTTGTAGAATATGTAGGAGCCAATATGGGCATCCAGGTCCCGCTATTGGTTATTGACCGGAGACGTGTCTCGGTCATGTCTACATTGTTCTCGAACCGTAGGGTCCGCACGCTTAAGGTTTCGATGACAGTTATATTATGAGTTTATGAGTTTTGATGTACCGAAGGAGTTCGGAGTCCCGGATGAGATCGGGGACATGACGAGGAGTCTCGAAATGGTCGAGACGTAAAGATCGATATATTGGACGACTATATTCGGACTTCGGAAAGGTTCCGAGTGATTCGGGTATTTTTCGGAGTACCGGAGAGTTACGGGAATTCGCCGGGAGAAGTATTGGGCCTTATTGGGCCATACGGGAAAGAGAGAGGGGCTGCCTAGGGCAGGCCGCGCGCCCCCCCAAGGCCTAGTCCGAATTGGACTAGGGGGAGGGGCTGCACCCCTTCCTTGTTTCCTACTCCTACTACATGGAAGGACTCCTAGTTGGACTAGGAAAGGGGGAATCCTACTCCCGGTGGGAGTAGGACTTCCCTAGGGCGCGCCATAGAGAGGGCCGGCCCTCCCCTCCTCCACTCCTTTATATACGGGGGCAGGGGGCACCCCATAGACACACAAGTTGATCTTCGTGATCGTTCCTTAGCCGTGTGCGGTGCCCCCCTCCACCATATTCCACCTCGGTCATATTGTAGCGGTGCTTAGGCGAAGCCCTGCGACGATAGAACATCAAGATCGTCACCACGCCGTCGTGCTGACGGAACTCCTCCCCGACGCTTTGCTGGATCGGAGCCCGGGGATCGTCATCAAGCTGAACGTGTGCTAAAACTCGGAGGTGCCGTAGTTTCGGTGCTTGATCGGTCGGGCCGTGAAGACGTACGACTACATCAACCGCGTTGTGCTAACGCTTCCGCTGTCGGTCTACAAGGGTACGTAGATCACACTCTCCCCTCGTTTCTATGCATCACCATGATCTTGCGTGTGCATAGGAATTTTTTTGAAATTACTACGTTCCCCAACAGTGGCATCTGAGCCTAGGTTTTATGTGTTGATGTTATATGCACGAGTAGAACACAAGTGAGTTGTGGGCGATATAAGTCATACTGCTTACCAGCATGTCATACTTTAGTTCGGCGATATTGTTGGACGAAGCGGCCCGGACCGACATTACGCGTACGCTTACGCGAGACCGGTTCTCCCGACGTGCTTTGCACAAAGGTGGCTAGCGGGTGACAGTTTCTCCAACTTTAGTTGAACCGAGTGTGGCTACGCCCGATCCTTGCGAAGGTTAAAACAACACCAACTTGACAAACTATCGTTGTGGTTTTGATGCGTAGGTAAGATTGGTTCTTGCTTAAGCCCGTAGCAGCCACGTAAAACTTGCAACAACAAAGTAGAGGACGTCTAACTTGTTTTTGCAGGGCATGTTGTGATGTGATATGGTCAAGACATGATGCTAAATTTTATTGTATGAGATGATCATGTTTTGTAACCGAGTTATCGGCAACTGGCAGGAGCCATATGGATGTCGCTTTATTGTATGCAATGCAATCGCGCTGTAATGCTTTACTTTATCACTAAGCGGTAGAGATAGTCGTGGAAGCATAAGATTGGCGAGACGACAACGATGCTACAATGGAGATCAAGGTGTCGCGCCGGTGACGATGGTGATCATGACGGTGCTTCGAAGATGGAGATCACAAGCACAAGATGATGGTGGCCATATCATATCACTTATATTGATTGCATGTGATGTTTATCTTTTATGCATCTTATCTTGCTTTGATTGACGGTAGCATTATAAGATGATCTCTCACTAATTATCAAGAAGTGTTCTCCCTGAGTATGCACCGTTGCCAAAGTTCTTCGTGCTGAGACACCACGTGATGATCGGGTGTGATAGGCTCTACGTTCAAATACAACGGGTGCAAAACAGTTGCACACGCAGAATACTCAGGTTATACTTGACGAGCCAAGCATATACAGATATGGCCTCGGAACACTGAGACCGAAAGGTCGAGCGTGAATCATATAGCAGATATGATCAACATAGCGATGTTCACCAATGAAACTACTCCATCTCACGTGATGATCGGACATGGTTTAGTTGATTTGGATCACGTAATCACTTAGAGGATTAGAGGGATGTCTATCTAAGTGGGAGTTCTTAAGTAATATGATTAATTGAACTTAAATTTATCATGAACTTAGTCCTGGTAGTATTTTGCAAATTATGTTGTAGATCAATAGCTCGTGTTGTTGCTTCCCTGTGTTTATTTTGATATGTTCCTAGAGAAAATTGTGTTGAAAGATGTTAGTAGCAATGATGCGGATTGGATCCGTGATCTGAGGTTTATCCTCATTGCTGCACAGAAGAATTATGTCCTTGATGCACCGCTAGGTGACGGACCTATTGCAGGAGCAGATGCAGACGTTATGAACGTTTGGCTAGCTCAATATGATGACTACTTGATAGTTTAGTGCACCATGCTTAATGGCTTAGAATCAGGACTTCAAAGACATTTTGAACGTCATGGAACATATGAGATGTTCCAGGAGTTGAAGTTAATATTTCAAGCAGATACCCGAGTTGAGAGATATGAAGTCTCCAACAAGTTCTATAGCTAAAACATGGAGGAGAATTGCTCAACTAGTGAGCATGTGCTCAGATTGTGTGAGTACCACAATCGCTTGAATCAAGTGGGAGTTAATCTTCCAGATAAGATAGTGATTGACAGAATTCTCTAGTCACCATCACCAAGTTAGTAGAACTTCGTGATGAACTATGATATGCAAGGGATAACGGAAACGATTCCCAAGCTCTTCGTAATGCGGAAATTGACGAAGGTAGAAATCGAGAAAAACATCAAGTGTTGATGGTAGACAAGACCACTAGTTTCAAGAAAAGGGCAGAGGGAAGAAGGGGAACTTCAAGAAGAACAGCAAGCAAGTTGCTGCTCAAGTGAAGAAGCCCAAGTCTGGTCCTAAGCCTGAGACTAAGTGTTTCTACTGCAAAGGGACTGGTCACTGGAAGCGGAACTACCCCAAGTGATTGGCAGATAAGAAGGATGGCAAAGTGAACATAAGTATATTTGATATACATGTTATTGATGTTTACTTTACTAGTGTTTATAGCAACCCCTCAGTATTTGATACTAGTTCAGTTGCTAAGATTAGTAACTCGAAATGGGAGTTGCAGAATAAACAGAGACTAGTTAAGGGTGAAGTGACGATGTGTGTTGGAAGTGGTTCCAAGATTGATATGATCATCATCGCACACTCCCTATACTTTCGGGATTAGTGTTGAACCTGAATAAGTGTTATTTGGTTTTTGCGTTGAGCATGAATATGATTTGATCATGTTTATTGCAATACGGTTATTCATTAAAGTCAGAGAATAATTGTTGTTCTGTTTAGATGAATAAAACCTTCGATGGTCATACACCCAATGAAACAAGTTCATTGGATCTCGATCATAGTGATACACATATTCATAATATTGAAACCAAAAGATGCGAAGTTAATAATGATAGTGCAACTTATTTGTGGCACTGCCGTTTAGGTCATATTGGTGTAAAGCGCATGAAGAAACTCCATGCTGATGGGATTTTGGAATCACTTGATTATGAATCACTTGGTGCTTGCGAACCATGCCTTATGGGCAAGATGACTAAAGACTCCGTTCTCCGGAACAATGGAGCGAGCAACTGACTTATTGGAAATAATACATACTGATGTATGCGATCCGATGAGTGTTGAAGCTCGCGGCGGGTATCGTTATTTTCTGACCTTCACATATGATTTGAGCAGATATGGGTATATCTGCTTGATGAAACATAAGTCTGAAACATTTGAAAAGTTCAAAGAATTTCAGAGTGAAGTGGAAAATCATCGTGACAAGAAAATAAAAGTTTCTACGATATGATCGCAGAGGTAAAATATTTGAGTTACGAGTTTGGTCTTCAATTAAAACAATATGAAATAGTTTCACTACTCACGCCACCTGGAACACCATAGTGTAATGGTGTGTTCGAACGTCATAACCGTACTTTATTAGATATAGTGCGATCTATGATGTCTCTTACCGATCTACCACTATCGTTTTGGGGTTATGCATTGGAGACAGCTGCATTCACGTTTAATAGGGCACCATCTAAGTCCGTTGAGACGACACAATCTGAACTGTGGTTTGGCAAGAAACCAAAGTTGTCGTTTCTTAAAGTTTGGGGTTGTGATGCTTATATGAAAAAGTTTCATCCTAATAAGCTCAAACCCAAATCGGAGAAATATGTCTTCATAGGATACCCAAAGGAGACTGTTGGGTACACCTTCTATCACAAATCCGAAGGCAAGACTTTTGTTGCTAAATTCGGAGTTTTTCTAGAGAAGGAGTTTCTCTCGAAAGAAGTGAATGGGAGGAAAGTAGAACTTGATGAGGTAACTGTACCTGCTCCCTTATTGGAAAGTAGTTCATCACAGAAATCTGTTCCTGTGACTACTACACCAATTAGTGAGGAAGCTAATGATGATGATCATGTAACTTCAGATCAAGTTACTACCAAATCTCGTAGGTAAACCAGAGTGAGATCCGCACCAGAGTGGTACGGTAATCCTGTTCTGGAAGTCATGTTACTAGACCATGACGAACTTGCAAACTATGAGGAAGCGATGATGAGCCCAGATTCCGCGAAATGGTTTGAGGCCATGAAATCTGAGATATGATCCATGTATTAGAACAAAGTATGGACTTTGGTTGACTTGCCCGATGATCGGCAAGCCATAGAAAATAAATGGATCTTCAAGAGAAAGACGGACGCTGATAGTAGTGTTACTATCTACAAAGCTAGAATTGTCGCAAAAGGTTTTCGACAAGTTCAAGGTGTTGACTACGATGAGATTTTCTCACTCGTATCTATGCTTAAGTCTGTCCGAATCATGTTAGCAATTGCCGCATTTTATGAAATCTGGCAAATGGATAAACAAAACTGCATTCCTTAATGGATTTACTAAAGAAGAGTTGTATACGATGCAACTAGAAGGTTTTGTCGATCCTAAAGGTGTTAACTAAATATGCAAGCTCCAGCGATCCATCTATGGAGTGGTGCAAGAATCTCGGAGTTGGAATATACGCTTTGATAAGTTGATCAAAGCATATAGTTTTATACAGACTTGCAGTGAAGCCTGTATTTACAAGAAAGTGAGTGGGAGCACTACAACATTTCTGATAAGTATATGTGAATGACATATTGTTGATCGGAAATAATGTGGAATTATTCTGCAAAGCATAAAGGAGTGTTTGAAAGGAGTTTTTCAAAGAAAGACCTTGGTGAAGCTGCTTACATATTGAGTATCAAGATCTATAGAGATAGATCAAGACAATTGATAAGTTTTTTTCAATGAGTACATACCTTGACAAGATTTTGAAGTAGTTCAAAAATGGAACAGTCAAAGAAAAGGTTTCTTGCCTGTGTTACAAGGTGTGAAGTTGAGTAAGACTCAAAGCCCGACCACGGCAGAAGATAGAAAGAGAATGAAAGTCATTCCCTATGCCTCAGTCATAGGTTCTATAAAGTATGCCATGCTGTATACCAGATCTATTGTATGCCCTACCACTGAGTTTGGCAAGGGAGTACGATAGTGATCTAGGAGTAGATCACTGGACAGCGGTCAAAATTATCCTTAGTGGAATAAGGATATGTTTCTCGATTATGGAAGTGAAAAAAGGTTCATCGTAAAGGGTTACGCCGATGCAAGTTTTGACACTAATCTAGATGACTCTAAGTCTCGGTCTAGATACATATTTAAAGTGGGAGCAATTAGCTAGAGTAGCTCCATGCAGAGCATTGTTGACATAGAAATTTGCAAAATACATGCGGATCTGAATGTGGCAGACCCGTTGACTAAGATTCTCTCACAAGCAAAACATGATCACACCTTAGTACTCCTTGGGTGTTAATCACATAGCGATGTGAACTAGATTACTGAATCTAGTAAACCCTTTGGGTGTTGGTCACATGGCGATGTGAACTATGGGTGTTAATCACATGATGATGTGAACTATCGATGTTAATCACATGGTGATGTGATCTAGATTATTGACTCTAGAGCAAGTGGGAGACTGAAGGAAATATGCCCTAGAGGCAATAATAAAGTTATTATTTATTTCCTTATTTCATGATAAATGTTTATTATTCATGCTAGAATTGTATTAACCGGAAACATAATACATGTGTGAATACATAGACAAACAGAGTGTCACTAGTATGCCTCTACTTGACTAGCTCGTTAATCAAAGATGGTTATGTTTCCTAACCATGGACAAAGAGTTGTTATTTGACTAACGGGATCACATCATTAGGTGAATGATCTGATTGACATGACCCATTCCATTAGCTTAGCACCCGGTCGTTTAGTATGTTGCTATTGCTTTCTTCATGACTTATACATGTTCCTATGACTATGAGATTATGCAACTCCCGTTTGCCGGAGGAACACTTTGTGTGCTACCAAACGTCACAACGTAACTGGGTGATTATAAAGGTGCTCTACAGGTGTCTCCAAAGGTACATGTTGGGTTGGCGTATTTCGAGATTAGGATTTGTTACTCCGATTGTCGGAGAGGTATCTCTGGGCCCTCTCGGTAATGCACATCACTTAAGCCTTGCAAGCATTGCAACTAATGAGTTAGTTGCGAGATGATGTATTACGGAACGAGTAAAGAGACTTGCCAGTAACGAGATTGAACTAGGTATTGAGATACCGACGATCGAATCTCGGGCAAGTAACATACCGATGACAAAGGGAACAACGTATGTTGTTATGCGGTCTGACCGATAAAGATCTTTGTAGAATATGTAGGAGCCAATATGGGCATCCAGGTCCCGCTATTGGTTATTGACCGGAGACGTGTCTCGGTCATGTCTACATTGTTCTCGAACCGTAGGGTCCGCACGCTTAAGGTTTCGATGACAGTTATATTATGAGTTTATGAGTTTTGATGTACCGAAGGAGTTCGGAGTCCCGGATGAGATCGGGGACATGACGAGGAGTCTCGAAATGGTCGAGACGTAAAGATCGATATATTGGACGACTATATTCGGACTTCGGAAAGGTTCCGAGTGATTCGGGTATTTTTCGGAGTACCGGAGAGTTACGGGAATTCGCCGGGAGAAGTATTGGGCCTTATTGGGCCATACGGGAAAGAGAGAGGGGCTGCCTAGGGCAGGCCGCGCGCCCCCCCAAGGCCTAGTCCGAATTGGACTAGGGGGAGGGGCTGCACCCCTTCCTTGTTTCCTACTCCTACTACATGGAAGGACTCCTAGTTGGACTAGGAAAGGGGGAATCCTACTCCCGGTGGGAGTAGGACTTCCCTAGGGCGCGCCATAGAGAGGGCCGGCCCTCCCCTCCTCCACTCCTTTATATATGGGGGCAGGGGGCACCCCATAGACACACAAGTTGATCTTCGTGATCGTTCCTTAGCCGTGTGCGGTGCCCCCCTCCACCATATTCCACCTCGGTCATATTGTAGCGGTGCTTAGGCGAAGCCCTACGACGATAGAACATCAAGATCGTCACCACGCCGTCGTGCTGACGGAACTCCTCCCCGACGCTTTGCTGGATCGGAGCCCGGGGATCGTCATCAAGCTGAACGTGTGCTAAAACTCGGAGGTGCCGTAGTTTCGGTGCTTGATCGGTCGGGCCGTGAAGACGTACGACTACATCAACCGCGTTGTGCTAACGCTTCCGCTGTCGGTCTACAAGGGTACGTAGATCACACTCTCCCCTCGTTGCTATGCATCACCATGATCTTGCGTGTGCATAGGAATTCTTTTGAAATTACTACGTTCCCCAACACTTGAGGCACTATCCGAAGCCTTAGCGGCCGAGGAACTGACTGCGCTGCGCTCCACGGTTAACAGGGATGATGTGATACTCGACAAGAGATCCAAATCCACATCCTTCAAGCCAGCTGACGAAATAGTCAAATTCCAGGTCCATCCAACGGACCCCAATAAAACAGGGGCACGACTGAACCCTGATGTAGACACCACACTGCGAGAGCTCCTACGAGAGAACTGGGACATTTTCGCCTGGCACCCTTCAGACATGCCAGGGATCCCACGCAGGCTGGCCGAACACAGCTTAAATATCCTAAAATGATTCAAACCTGTCAAACAAGCCCTTCGGCGTTTTTCCGAACCCAAGAGACAGGCTATGGGAGAGGAGCTAGCCAAGCTATTGGAGGCCGGATTCATTAGAGACATAAAACATCCGGACTGGCTAGCAAACCTGGTGATGGTACCAAAGAAGGACAAATCCTGGCGCCTGTGTGTCGATTTTAAAGACCTTAACAAGGCTTGCCCAAAGGATCCCTTCCCCCTCCCCTGTATCAATCAAATTATCGATGCCACCGCAGGACACGACTCGTTGTGTTTCCTCGACGCATACTCCGGATACCATCAAACCAAGATGGCAGAATCAGACCAAGCCGCAACAGCATTCATCACACCATACGGCCCATTCTGCTTCAACACAATGCCCTTCGGGCTGAAAAACGTCGGCGCAACATATCAGCGCATGATCCAGACATGTCTGGCAAACCAGATCGGCAAAACAGTGGAGGCGTATGTGGATTATGTGGTCGTCAAATCAAGACATGTCGAATCTCTAGTAGACGACTTGAGGCTCGCATTCGATAACCTCCAAAAATATGACATCAAGCTCAACCCGGAAAAATGCGTCTTCGGTGTTCCAGCCGGAAAGCTCTTGGGCTTCATTGTATCCGATAGAGGAATTGAAGCAAATCCAGCCAAGATCCGAGCTTTGTCACCATTGGATATCCCAAAGGACCTCAAACAAATACAAAAATTAACCGGATGTGTGGCGGCTTTAAGCCGCTTCATCTCCCGCTTGGGAGAAAAGGCACCACCCCTCTATCGCCTCCTTCGGTGCACCGAACACTTCGAGTGGACGGATGCCGCCATGGCCGGACTTGATGAAATAAAAGCCATATTGGCAACAAACCCAGTCTTGGCTGTGCCGAACACCGGCGAACCAATGTTATTGTACATTGCAGCAACACATCAAGTTGTCAGCGCAGTGCTCGATGTCGAGCGGGAAACGGATGGACACAAATTCCCCCTTCAAAGGCCGGTCTACTACGTATCCACTGTCCTCACTCCGTGCAAATCACGGTACCGGCATTATCAAAAGATTGCATACGCGGTATTCATGGCATCCCGGAAGCTATGACACTACTTTCAAGAGTGTTCCATAACAGTAGCCTCGGAAGTACCACTCAACGATATTATCAACAACCGCGACGCAACGGGCCGGATTGCAAAATGGGCCATCGAGCTTCTCCCGTTCGATATAACCTATAAGCCACGGCGAGCTATTAAATCGCAAGTTTTGGCCGACTTCGTCACAGAATGGACGGAGGCCGAGCTCCCTAAAGAGTACGGCACATATTCAAACTGGATTATGCATTTCGACGGCTCCAAAATGTTGGCCGGACTGGGGGCTGGCGTCATCCTGACGTCCCCCACAGGAGACACAGTCCAATATGTGCTCCAGATCATGTACACGGATTCCAACAATGCAGCCGAATATGAGGCCCTCCTACATGGTCTCCGGATAGCAGTATCCATGGGTATCCAGCGCCTAGAGGTACGCGGGGATTCAAACCTCGCGATATCCCAAATAAATGGAGACTTCTACGCCAAGGACCCAAAAATGGCAGCTTACCGCAACGCCGTCCTAAAAATGTCAGCTCGGTTCGAAGGGCTGGAGTTTCACCATATAGCCCGAGAAAACAATCAAGCAGCAGACGTCTTGGCACGCATCGTAGCAAAATGCGATGCAGTCCCCCCCAACATCTTTTTGGAAAGATTGTTCAAGCCATCCGTAGCATGGGAGGGGGAACCCGCAAATAACAGCCCGGACCCAGCCACACCACTCGACGCCGAACAATCTGACACAATTGGAGGCTCTGCCAATGAAATTACACCTTCAGCCCACGTAATAATGGCGGTTATCGCCCCATGGACAGAACCATTCCTAGCCTACCTTACTAGGCAGGAACTCCCGGAGGACCAAAACGAGGCCCGCTGCATAGTGCGGCGATCTAAAGCCTATAGAGTCCATGAGGGAGAGCTTTATAAGAAAAGCACTACCGGAGTCCTTCAAAGGTGCATCTCTGAAGAGGAAGGGCGGAACCTTCTGGCTGAAATTCATGCCGGACTCGGTGGTCACCACACCGCTGCTCGGTCCCTTGTTGGCAAGGCTTTCCGTACAGGCTTTTATTGGCCGACGGCCCGGGCAGACGCTCAGGACCTAGTACAACAATGCGCCGGTTGCCAACTTTTTGCCAACCAAAGCCATATGCCACCCACCGCACTCCAAACTATACCCATCACCTGGCCTTTTGCGGTCTGGGGGCTTGACATGGTCGGACCCCTTAAAGGTGGGACCGATAGGAAAAAATACTTACTGGTCATGGTGGATAAATTCACCAAATGGATAGAAGCCAAGCCTGTTAAAACGGCCGAATCCAGACCTGTGATAGACTTCATATCCGGGCTTGTACACCGTTATGGCGTCCCCCACAGCATCATAACCGATAACGGTACAAACTTTACCGCCGACGAGGTAAAACTCTGGTGCAAAAACATGGGCATCAAGCTCGATTATGCTTCCGTCTATCACCCACAAACCAACGGCCAGGTCGAACGTGCAAATGGTCTTATCATGAGCGGCATTAAACCCAGACTGGTGCGGTCCCTCAAGGAATCTAACACGCACTGGGTAGAGGAGCTCGACTCCATGCTATGGGGGCTGCGGACCACGCCAAATTGCACCATCGGATACACACCATTTTTTATGGTGTACGGCGCAGAGGCAGTTCTGCCCTGCGACATAATTCATGACTCACCTAGAGTGTGCATGTACGAAGAAAGAGAAGCCGAGCTCGATCGGCAGGACAACTTGGACGCCCTGGAGGAGGAGCGTGACGTGGCAAAAGCCCGTTCCGCATTTTATCAACAACAGGCCCGAAGATATCAAAGCAGAGAAGTACGGGCCAAAAATTACAATGTTGGCGAACTAGTTCTACGCCTGCCGGATAAGAAAAAGGACAAACTCAAGCCCAAGTGGGAAGGTCCATTCATAATCAACCAAGTCCTGACTGGCGGGGCGTACCGCCTGCGAGATGCGTCGGATAACCGACTCGAGCCGAACCCGTGGAATGCCACCCGTCTCCGAAGATTCTATGCCTAGCGCCGGACTCTGTGTTCGTCTCCTTCCTCTGTCCATTTTTTGCATTTTCCTATCTTACATTTCTCTCCTTCCCCTCTTTTCTTTTATAGCCCTTAAAGGCTCATCTAGTGACATGCCACTCGCGCTCATTAAACCTGGGGGCTTCTTTAACAGAAGCTTATTTATACGGGCTTCACGCCCAAGACATGCGTCAAACTTCCGCATGTACCTTTTTCTTCACCATTATATGCATCGATATGACTTAAGTTTTGGCCAAGCTGGGTTGCCTGGCTCCTGTGCTTACCCCTACGTTCCCGATTGTTCGGCTAGGCGGTAAAGGGAGCACCTCTGCGATTGTTACTGCCGGGTCAGCCGGATGTGTACCTCAGACTGGGTGAAGCCGAAAGCTAGTGTTCTTAAGGGAATATTCGGTCGGTGAAATAAAAGATGATCTTTTTACTCATTTTATGCGCCCCCAGATGCTTTTTTCTGCGTCTTTTCACGCAGTCCGGACATGCACTTTAGGGCATGCCTCCCAGCGAAAGGAACCCCTAACGGAACTATTCTCTCTGGAAGATGTTTCTTACTAACCATGTAATATAACATAACTAGTTGGGTACTTGTCTGATAAAGCACTAATGACCCCTATGCCTGGTCTCCACGCATACCCCGGTTCTTATATAACCGCTATGGTATTCGGACACACTCCGGACCATCAGGTCCCGAGGTTGAAGCGAAAAGGTCGACAACGACAAACGATCTACAATCCGGCTAGAAGGATTACACATGTCAATTCAAAATTACATAGTCATTCTGACTGATTGTATTCCTCTTCTATACCATCTAACAGGCTGTCTAATTTATAGTCCTGCTGGGAATACTTCGCGGACAACTCTACTTGGCCGTATACTAAGCTCACAGGTATCTCCTTCCCATCAGGCCCCACTGGTCCGACCTCGGCCATGTCGTTTGGGTCAGACTTCGTAAAACAGGTCTTCACCATGGCCCAGGCTTCCCTAGCGCCTTGTCGGCAGGCCGATATCTTCCACAACCGGAAGCGCCGCCGAGCCCCCTTCAGCTTCTCCGCAAGCCCTCCAAGGCCCTCGGGCATGGAGTGGGCAGGCCATAAGGCTTGGGCAACACCTCGCATCGTCTGCCGAATTCTCTCGTGCAGTTGCATGTGTTCGGGAAGAAGGTCACCCGTAGAACCGGGCATCTCCTCTGCAGGACGACCTGTGAGCATACCTACAGACATTACTCTGTTAGTCGACTTCCTCGCCGAACTCTTTTTTTTCAAAGTTCGTTCAAGCACTTACTATATATGCCGCGTCGAAGCCGCTGATTCTCCCTCATGGAGTCCGACAACTGGCCACGAACATCTTTAAGTTCGACGTCCAGCCTGGTGTTGGCATCCTGAAGATCATTCTTCTCTCGCCTCACCTTTGTCAACGTACTCTCACCGGCCTTTAGCCGGCGTAAGAGTTGTTGCTTTTCCGGATCGAATCCGGCGCCATCTGCAACATGATTTGTCAGATTTGCACCCATACCGCACAATACTAATCTTTCGAAGCGTATCTTACCTGAGGGGGTCTCTTTGGGCTCCCCTGCTGCGGCTAGTACGGCCTCTAGTTGGGCCTTGCACTTTTCCAGCTCCTGGGACAGTACGGTATTCTTCTCTGTAAGAACCTGCATATTAAATGATCCTTAAATCAGTTGCTCTAACTGTTTCAAGTCTCGGGGGCTACTAGTATATCTATATTTGACCAAAATTTTCTTACCCGTATGTCTTTTACATACTGCTCCGTGGCTCTGGCTAAACCATTTTGAGCGGCACGGAGGTACGCATCTCCCGAATTAAAGGCATCTAAAGCCTCTTGGGAGAAACAAGCATCGCGTAGAACTGTCTGGCGACGCCTGTGGTTCATGGCACTCTCCACTTCAGAATTTGTGGCAGACAGCCTGTCCGCATTCTCTGTCGGAGGAGCGACCGGTGCGCGCCTTGTGCTCGCCTCTGCTTCCTGGCCAGACGTTGGAGCCTGGCTGGTGGGGGCGCGATTGGCAACCTCTCCGGATGTAGTCCGGCGAGGTCTCTTCGTTCTGAAGATAGCACGAACGTTAATATGCCCTGACAGAATAACACCAGGGAAACAGAGGGTGCGCTATACCTTTGCACCGGCATCTTAGTCCGGACTGCATTCCTTTTTGCCCCACGGGGTCCCGCGGTCCCTCGTTGGCTAGCCACCGCAGGTTCGGCCTTCTGCCTCGGAAATCTCCCCTGCAAAACACGGTTGTCGTCAGAAACACCGGAATACGTGAGAGTGGAATCTCTCTCAAGGGAATGAGATTCCGGTTTCTGTCACCTGGGAGGCCGGGATTAACCCTGGGTAATCAGCCGTGATGGCTACCAAGGTATTGTCCTTGCTTAGCTGATGGAACACCCCGTCGATAAGCTCCACCGATATGTCCGGATCCTCTTCGGAGTCCGGATCGAGGGACCGTTCTGGGTCCTCGGGCTGTGGAGGGCGGCTGTTTATATCCTTTACCTCCTGTCGCAGTTCCTGCACTGAAGTCGTTAGACTACATATCTAAACCGTGGGAGTATAAAACAAACGGGCAAGCGCAATTGTTCACTTACCCAACTTGGAGGATCGTACATAGTAAATCCGGCCTGCGGATTGACGCGGAGGAATTCCTCCTTTTCTCCCTTGTACAAAGAGGATAAGATCTTTACTAGAGCGGCAGCTGAGGCCGGCCCCTTACAACCGTAACGGGTGGCGTCATCCTCCCCGTTGAAATCCCACATGGGGTGGCCTCTATATTGAAGTGGCTGCACCCTCCGCATAATGCATGTGGCCATGACTCCAATCATGGTTAGTCCGGAATGAGCCAACAGTCTTATCCGGCCCATCAGGTAAAGGACGTCTCTGTCGCTTTCTCTCTGAGAGCTCCGCGGACGCCAGCTCAAGCGTTTCTTCAATGGGGCACTGTTGAACTCAGGGAGACCGACCCGGATAGGGTCCGGTAGCGGGACGTCATCTATGTAAAACCATTCCGAAGGCCAGTCCTCGGACGCCTTCTTTGGGGTTCCGGATAGGTATCCGGTCCCGGCGATGCGCCATACTTCGGCTCCGCCCACTTGGTATATAGACCCCTCTCGAGAACGGGGCACCAGGCAGAATAACCTCTTCCACAGCGCGAAATGAGCCTCAACGCCTAAAAATAGCTCGCGAAGGGCGACGAAACCCGCAATATGTAATACGGAGGCGGGCATGAGATTGTGCAGCTGGAGGCCGTAGAACTCCAGAAGCCCGCGGAGAAATGGATGAATTGGAAACCCCAGTCCCCTTATTAGATAGGGGACGAGGCACACCCGCTCTCCTTTAGAAGGATTGGGGGTGCTCTCCGCTTGTTTTCCGCCATTATAGGTGGCGAGACCGGCTCGGACCGGGACCATGTATGCCTGAGGGAGAAATCCCTTGGCCTGAAGCGACACTAACTCGCTATGCGGGATGGTGCAACTCTCCCAGTCCCCGGGTTTGGGACCGGAGGGGCGAAGGGAGGAGCTGCGGCGGCTGGTCATGTTGGAATGGACCTTTGCTGGAAGCGCTCTGATGATAACTCGCGGAGAGGAGAAGATGTGGTTTGGACCTAAATCCCCATCCCGTTAAATAGGCGGCTCATTTATACGGCTAGGGGCGTGGATGTAAAAACGCCCTGGCTTTTTGCATTCGTTTGACACGTGGAAGACGGCCATTATTGGGCGTGGGAGCCGAGGAGCGCTACATTACAAAAATCGGACATTATTCCTACAGGTACACAGGATTTGGAGAAGAACCCGCCTTGCAATGCCGAACAATCTGCGCGCCGGACTCATTGTCATTGAAGCCTGGTTCGGGGGCTACTAAGGGAGTCCTGGATTAGGGGGTGTTCGGGTAGCCGGACTATACCTTCAGCCGGACTCCTGGACTATGAAGATACAAGATTGAAGACTTCATCCCGTGTCCGGATGGGACTTTCCTTGGCGTGGAAGGCAAGCTTGGCGATGCAGATATTCAAGATCTCCTACCATTGTAACCGACTCTGTGTAACCCTAACCCTATCCGGTGTCTATATAAACTGGAGGGTGGTAGTCCGTAGGACATCAACTCCATATACAACAATCATACCATAGGCTAGCTTCTAGGGTTTAGCCTCCTTGATCTCGTGGTAGATCTACTCTTGTACTACCCATATCATCAATATTAATCAAGCAGGAGTAGGGTATTACCTCCATCGAGAGGGCCCGAACCTGGGTAAAAACATCGTGTCCCTTGTCTCCTGTTACCATCCGGCCTTGACGCACAGTTCGGGACCCCCTACCCGAGATCCGCCAGTTTTGACACTGACAGGGAGCAATTTGCTAGAATAGCTCCGTGCAAAGCATTGTAGACATAGAAAATTTGCAAAAGACATACGGCTCTAAATGTGGCAGACCCGTTGACTAAATTTCTCTCACAAGCAAAACATGATCACTCTTTGGGTGTTAATCACATAGGATGTGAACTAGATTATTGACTCTAGTAAACCCTTTGGGTGTAAGTCACATGGAGATGTGAACCAATCACATAAAGATGTGAACTATTGGTGTTAAATCACATTACGATGTGAACTAGATTATTGACTCTAGTGCAAGTGGGAGACTGAAGGAAATATGCCCTAGAGGTAATAATAAAGTTGTTATTTACATTTCCTTATATCATGATAAATGTTTATTATTCATGCTAGAATTGTATTAACCGGAAATTTAGTACATGTGTGAATACATAGACAAACAGAGTGCCACTAGTTTGCCTCTACTTAACTAGCTCGTTGAATCAATGATGGTTATGTTTCCTAACCATAGACATGAGTTGTCATTTTATTAACGGGATCACATCATTAGAGAATGATGTGATTGACTTGACCCATCCGTTAGCTTAGCACGATGATCGTTTAGTTTGTTGCTATTGCTTTCTCCATAACTTATACATGTTCCTGTGACTATGAGATCATGCAACTCCTGAATACCGGAGGAACACTTTGTGTGCTACCAAACGTCACAACGTAACTGGGTGATTATAAAGGTGCTCTATAGGTGTCTTCGATGGTGTTTGTTGAGTTGGCATAGATCGAGATTAGGATTTGTCACTCCAATTGTCGGAGAGGTATCTCTGGGCCCTCTCGGTAATGTACATCAATATAAGCCTTGAAGGCAATGTAGCTAATGAGTTAGTTACGGGATATAGCATTACGGAACGAGTAAAGAGACTTGCCGGTAACGAGATTGAACTAGGTATTAAGATACCGACGATCGAATCTTGGGCAAGTAACATACCGATGACAAAGGGAACAACGTATATCATTATGTGGTTTGACCGATAAAGATCTTCGTAGAATATGTGGGATCCAATATGAACATCCAGGTTCCTCTATTGGTTATTGACCAGAGACGTGTCTTGGTCATGTCTACATAGTTCTCGAACCCGTAGGGTCCGCACGCTTAACGTTCGGTGACGATCGGTATTATGATTGTATGTGTTTTGATGTACCAAATGTAGTTAGGAGTCCCGGATGTGATCACGGACATGACGAGGAGTCTTGAAATGGTCGAGACATAAAGATTGATATATTGGACGACTATATTCAGAAACCGGAAGTGTTCCGGGTGATTTCGGAGAAAACCGGAGTACCGGAGGGTTACCGGAACCCCCCCGGGAGAACTAATGGGCCGCATGGGCCTTAGTGGAGAGAGAGAGGGCCGATCGGGGCAGGCCGCGCGCCCCCCTTTCCTTCTCCCTCTCCTCCTTCCTTTCCCCCTCCTAGTAGGAGTAGGAAAGGGGAGTCGTACTCCTACTAGGAGGAGGACTCCTCCTCTCCTGGCGTGCCCCAAGGGCCGGCCGCCTCCCCCCTTGCTCCTTTATATACGGGGGTAGGGGGTACCCTAGAACACACAAGTTGATTGTTTCCAGCCATGTGTGGTGCCCCCTCCACCATAATCCACCTCGGTCATATCGTAGCGGTGCTTAGGCAAAGCTCTGTTCCGGTAGCATTATCATCACCGTCATCACGCCATCATGCTGACGAAGCTCTCCCTCGACACTCTGCTGGATCGTGTGTTCATGGGACGTCATCGAGCCAAACATGTGCAGACCATGGAGGTACCATACTTTCGGTACTAGGATCGGTCGATCTGAAGACGTACGACTACATCAACCACGTTGTCATAACGCTTCCGCTTACAGTCTACGAGGGTACGTGGACAACACTCTTCCCCTCTCCTTGCTATGCATCACCATGATCTTGCGTGTGCATAGGATTTTTTTTGAAATTACCGCGTTCCCCAACAATTGTCTCAAAGGGAGAATAGGGTGAGCCTTCATGGCGTTGATGTGCCTTCATGGTAACATCCACCTCTCTAACGGTAACTAGCTTCCCTCCAAGGAAGTGAACATCGGGATACATCCTCGTCTTCGTGTCTTTGGTTATTTCTAACCCTAGCCACTTCTTGTGGTTTACTTTGGTCTCTTGACCTTACATTCACAATATATTGTTGTCCTCATTATATTGTGTTGGCTATTTCCTTGTAGAGATTATTTAGGCCTACACTTTATATCCCGCGATTCATACTTGTTACCATTGATATATCTTGTCATTAGTATGAATTGCTAACTTATGTCATACACTTCCATATCTTGTGATATTGCTCAAGTAAGTTTGTGTAACTTACTTGTTCTTGTTAGTATCCTTGTTGTGCTCATCTTATTTATAATAAGTTGTTGGTGCACTTAGTTGAGCCTAGTGTATTTAGGATTTGTGCTTGAAAAGTATCCTCTTAGTTTATTTCTGCATTAGGATTAAGCCAAATCCTTAGAAGTTTTCAAAACGCCTATTCACCCCCTCTAGGCGACATCGTGGCCCTTTCAATATCATATAATCAACTCACGGATACTCACGGTGACATTGGGGTATCTATAGTTTGGTTCATAAAAGAAAACAAAAAAATGGAATTGAGGTTGCATCATATTATTCATCTTTATAACGTCTTTTGTGGAAATGATGGAAAGGAAAACTGTGCTCAATTGATAGAAGAAGAATTCAATAAAATGTTTGGTATAAATGATGAGCATGATTGCAATGTTGTTAGTATGAATTCTTTGAATATCCATGATGCTAATGATATGCAAAGCCATAAGCTTGGGGATGCTATGTTTGATGAAGATGATATTTTTAGTCCCCCAAGATTTGATGTGCAAATTTCTTATAATGATTGCATGCCTCCTATTTATGATGATTATATTGATGAAAGTGGATTTGGAGAGGACATGACTTTATTTAGTGATGAATCCACTATTTTGGAGGAGGTTGCAATTGACTATGACAACAAAGTTGCTATCTATGATGATTATGGTGATGACATGTATGCTATAAAAAAATGATAATTGTCGGCGTTCTGGGAATGGGGGTCCCTAGACTTGCCTGCGGCTCGTGGCGTGGCTGAGCCAGCAGGCTGTACGACCCATCTTCACCAGCAAAGCACTCAAGACCCTCGCAAGGGGCCAAGCCTCACGAGGCAGACGACGCAGGACCTCCTCCGGAGCGGCCTAGCTGGGCAGGTTCACGAGGAGCGGAGATATCAAGGCGGGGTGAACCTCACGAGGTTTTCGTGACGTGAGCCGTGACGACCGACACCAGGCGGGCGCCAGCGCGCACAGCGTCCTTGTTTCCTCTTTGGTGCAAATGGGGCAAGCGCAGCCGCGGATTATCGAGGCATCAGGCAAAGGTTGCCATTTTGGTGCAACAAGACCAAGACCAAGGACTGCAAGACGGAGGTCATCATGGAGCCCGAAACAACGTCACCACGAGAACTTTGTGCAGGCGAAGACTACTTTTGTCAGGATAGCTTGTACTAGCTGTCCCCCTTCAAATTAGCCTGCCATTGTTGGCTCCCTTCCCGCTCGATATTTGGGAAGAGGACCAGGGTCTCTATAAATATGACTAGCCACCATAGTGGAGAGACAAGAAGACACACAAGCTCACCGGGCCCAAGAACGCCTCAACCTCAGGAGGCCGTTCTTCCCTTGTATTGTTCATCATCAGCCCAAGAGGCAATCCACCACCACCACACTGGAGTAGGGTGTTACACTGCAACGGTGACCCGAACCAGTATAAACCCTGTGTCCATCTGTGTTGTGAGTTCGTCGAGTTCGTCCGCGAGATCCTAGCAAGCTAGAGCATAGATCGCTTGGAGGGATAGACTTCGCGCGCACCCCAGTGTTCGAACCTTAAGGGTTTGTCGGGACCCCAACCCCGACATTTGGCGCGCCAGGTAGGGGTGCACCGTAGCTTCCTCTCCATCGCTCATCGCTCCGTCGCCCCGTCGTCCCCATGGCGGACGCTCGCCGTGCTCGAGCTGAGCGTCGGGCCGCCCTCGCCTTCCGCGTCGCTCAGACGGCACCCGTCGGTGGGCCGCCTCGTCGATCTCCGTCCCCCGCCGCCAGCGCAGCCACCGACCCGGTGGGAAACGAGCAGCAGGCGTCCTCGCAACATCCTTCGGTGTGGCAGGACGGCCGCACCGCTACTCCATCACTCACTCCTGCTGGCTCTTCGTCTCACGCGCACCGCGCTCCCCTGGAGGCACGGGCCGTGCTCATCGCGGCAAACGAGCTCCTGCGTTACCGCCCTGTCGACGACCTCTATGAAGAGTGGCTCGACCGCGTCGCCGAGCTTGTCCGTGCCGCGGGGGGCTCTCTGGCGCCGTCTCACTCTCTGCCTCCCCCTCAGCAGGCTGCGGGCAACGGGGCCTGAGGCACACCTCCACCACCTCGACCCCAAGACGGTGCCTTGGCGCCAAGGCGCGCGCCTCCGCAACGCGATCTGCCGCGCCCGGCGCCTGCGCGTGAAGAAAGGAGCTGCCAAGAAGTCCCGCGACTGCGAGAAGCCGCACCAGCGCTCCCGGCGCCACCTCATCAAGACCGCACGCCGCCTGTAGTGGCGCAGCGCGGACCTTGCCAAGACCAAGCTCCGCCCCTAAGGCAGGCCCCGGCAACCACGGCAGGCTGCCGCGCCTTCACCCCTGAGCTGCGTAGCGTTGCCTGGCCAGGCAAGTTCGAGCCAGATCTGCCTCCACGGTACAACGGCACCGCCGACCCCGCGGAGTTCCTGCAGCTCTATGAGTTGAGCATCGAAGCGGCCAACAGCGACGAGAAGGTCATGGCGAACTGGTTTCCCATGGCTCTCAAGGATGGGGCCGCTCCTGGCTCCTGAACCTGCAGCACGGCTCGATCTCCTCCTGGGACGAGATGCGTGACCGCTTCGTCGCCAACTTCCAGGGCACTCGTGACCGCCCACCGGTCGCGGGCGACCTACGCCGCATCAAGCAACAGCCAGGAGAGACCCTCCAGAAGTACATCCAGCACTTCAACAACACCCGCCTCAAGATTCCCAAGGTCTCGGACGAGGCCATCATCTCCGCGTTTTCCGACGGCGTCCATGACGTCAAGATGAAGGAAGACCTGGCCATCCATGAGGAGCTCTGCACATCTCAGGATCTGTTCAACCTGGCGAGCAGGTGCGCAAGAGCTGAGGAGGGGCGCCTCTCTCTCCTGGAGCTGCCAGCTGCAGGAGTGGAGGAAAAGAAGGCCAAGGCCAAGGACGTGAAGCGCAAAGAGGGAGTCATGCTCGCAGCGGAGCCCGACACTAAGCGAGGCAGAGATCAGCTCGAGTCATCCAAGAACGGCTGGCCCCTCTGCGCCATCCACAAACTGAACACCCACAACACCAGCGACTGTCAAGAGCTCAGAGCTATTCGAGAAGGACGCTTCGGCCGACGCCCCGAGCGCAGTGACCGGGGCTACGGCCACAGAGGAGGACGCGGAGGCGGACGCTGGGACGACCGTGGCCCGTGCCAGGAGTGGCGTGACCGGCCTCGTGAGGACCGCTGGCAGGATCAACCTCGCAAGGGTGCCTGGAGGGACCCGCCTCGCGAGGATCGCCCCCAGGGCAACACCGGTCTTCCCCCGTTGCCGCCGCCAAGGAGGAATGACGACCATCACCAGGACGAGGGGGCTGGGGGCTTCTAGGAGCCGCGCGCGGTCGCTTGCATCCTGGGCGTTCAGGACCCAGCCTCTCAGCGCATCTTCAAACAGTTCGCTCACGAAGTAAACGCAGCGCTCCCCAAGCTCGAGGCCACGCGCCCGCTCCGGTGGTCCCAATGCGCCATCACCTTAAGCTCGGCCGACCAGCTCAAGTGTGCAGCCGCCGCTGGCACACTCCCTATGCTGTGCTCCCCAGTCATCAGAAATGTGCAAGTCACCAAGACTCTCATTGATGGCGGCGCAGGGCTCCACGTCCTATCCGCCGACACATTCGACAGCCTCCAAGTGCCCTATGAGCAGCTCCAGCCAACCAAGCCTTTCTTAGGAGTGAATGAAGGTTCCACCACACTAATAGGGCAAGTCCGCCTGCCTGTCACCTTCGGGGAGCGCAAGAATTACCGCACCGAGCTCATCGACTTCGACGTCGCACACATCGCCTGCCGTACAACGCCATCCTCAGGTACCCGGCCCTGGCCAAGTTCATGGCAGTCACTCACCACGGCTACAACGTCCTCAAGATGCCAGGAAGCGGGGGGGGATCATCACGGTCCCATGTGAAGAAAGGGATGCGGTGTGCTCCCTTGAGCGTGCCTTCCAAGCCGCGGCAATCGACAACCCTGACTGCAGAAGTGAGGGCCCTCCGGAGACCATCCCCAAGAAGAAGCTACCGCACCGTGCAGGACCCCAAGAAGATGGCGTCGCATCAGGAGCCTCGTCAGGATTGGCGCCCGCTCCAGGGGTGCCTCCCTCCACCACACAGGAAAGCGCGCCCGACACCCTCCTTGAGCAAGGCTCGGGGGCTCTCTTCTGGAGGGCCTCAGACCTTGCCACTCTCATGAGGGAGGCGCTTGGGCACCACTTGGAAGCATGCTTCGCAACACGTTTTCCGCAGGAGAGCATGAGGTGAGGAATGCCCACCACCCAGGAGTTCATCACCAAGACCACCCAAGAGCTACAAGACGCAAGAGCCATGCGTGGCGACAGCCGCTCACAGAGCGTGGCTCACCACCCAGGCGAGGGTGCTGAGCTGCGCGCCTGCATTGACATCCCATGGCTCAACTGGGCAGCATCTCAGGAACGCTTCTGGCCATCACGCGCGGGCCGTTGTGAGGGTCCACCGCACAGCTACGTTCGCATGCCCTTCGGCATGCCGAGCGTGGCGTCAGCCTATCAGCGCAACCTGCCGCAAGTCCAGGCGGCTCAGGAGGCCAGGTTCCACGATTTTCGGGAGGAGATGGCGATGGCCTTCAGGGAACCTCCTGAGCTCCTAGAGCCTCCTGAGGCTTAGGGTCCTGGTGGCTCATGAGGAGTCATTCCTTCGACACGTGGCTTCAGTTGCACCAGCTCTACTTCATCTATAGACCCAGGTGACATCTTCCAAGTTCGACTAAGCTGGGAGCGCCCCTCGGGCTGCACTATTCCCAGGCCGCGTGGGTCCTTCCCTGCGGCATGTATCGCTTTTACTTATGTCTTTAGCTTACCTTGCCGGGGGCGCCTCTCGGGCTGCATCATCCCCACACCGCACGGGCCAGACCCAGTGGCATGTATCTTCCTTCATTTATCCTAGTCGATCTGCTCTTCATGCTTAACCTGCCAACTGCTATCACCTGCTCGATAATCACCCCCCTCGGGGCCCCTACACAGGCACGGCGCTGGTGCATGGGTCCGTCCCTGCCACGACCGACAAATCCGAGTGGTCGAGCTCTGGCTCGCGGCACGCGCCGTGCACGTCACCTCACCAGGCCCTCAGTGCCTTCACTTCATCCGGACCAACCAGCGGCAGGCAGGCGGCAGTAACGACCAACCATGTTTCTCCTTGTGCCTGTTCACAGGAACCCCGCGGGAAGGATAGCAGGCGGCACCGCGAGTCTCCTTTCTTCTCGCACGACTTGCTTGCACGTTAAAAGGGGGGCTCCTGAGCATCGCGACTCAGGAGCTCTTACTGGCTCTCAGCCCTCACCCCCTGGCCTTGACCACGGCATCGCGACCTGGCATACCAGCGACGGCTGAGCTCGCTCGAGGGCGGGGACCTGAGGACGTAGAGCATTAAGGGGAGCTCGGGAGAAGGAAAACTCACACGGGCCGGCCTAGCTATGTCGCATAAGTTGGCGCGCAGCCCTAGCGCAACATCAGGAATCACCGCAAAGTCATCAAGATAAGTTTCGCCCTTAGATCAGCAAAACATTTGGGCCCCATATACGCTCACCCATGCCGCGACCCCGATGCGGCCAAGTCATCTTCCTTTCTTTCCTTGCAATGGCCGCTTGGGCGCTAAGGGGGACCTCCTCAGCATCGCGCCTCAGGGGCTCTTATTGGACCTCGGGCCGCGCACCTCCTGGCCTTGACCATGGCATCGCGACCTGGCATACCAGCAACGGCTATAGCCGCCATGGGACCGGGACCCGTCGGCATAGAGCAACAAGCTATCGCGAAGAAAGAAAGGGGAGGCCGAGCCTTAACGGGACATGCGTTCATCAAATTTTCACAACAAGGAAAATAGGTACAAAGGCATTGCGGATCCTTACATGCCCCCATGGGGTGATTCATGATTCTTCGCATGAAACAAAAGCTGATGCTAAGGGGGATCCTATCTACATCCTCCCGTGGCGGACTCCATCATCAACAGTGGGCCATGGGAGGCCGACGCCAACCCCATCCAGATCAGCGGCGACGGCGGCCAGAAGCCGCAGCCTTGCCCCAGGCACGGCAAGAGCTCGGGGGGACGTAGCTGTCGTCACTCGTCTCCGGAGTCTCCTGGAGCTCAGGAGAACTACTGGATTCCCAAGGGCTGCTGCTGCTAGGGTAGTCGCGGGTGGAACACGCGTCAGCCTTGCGCTCCTCTCTAGAGCAGCACTCCAGGCGGCGGCCCTCGGTGTCAAAGACCTTGAAGAGAAGCGTGGAGGCGCCGTCGTACTCGAAGTGAATCGCGAGGGCACCCCTCGCGCGACAGATCCGCGCAATCTCGCCCCAGCCGCGAGTCATGAAGATTTTGCCAATGGGAACCGCTTCGATCTTCGCTCTAATCACCGGAGCGCCACAGTCAGCATGCTGCAGCCAGAGCTCGAGAGGCCCCCTCAGCGGCATCACGTCAGAGAAGAACCATGGGAAGCGGATCCAGGAGTTCGGAGGCGTCGGCGTCCACAGCACCAGCTCGCGCGAGGAGTCCACCGCGTGGACGGCCCGCGTCGCCGAGGCACGGCGGCCCCGGGTGCGGTGAGGGTGACGCTGCTTGCCGCTTCGTCCCCTTGAGCCTACGGCTGGGGCGTACAAGGGTAGCGGGTACCCTGGCGGAGGACGCTCGCACAAAGGCCTCGCCACCACCCGCAACGCCGCCTCGTCACAACGATGGACCGACCTCTTCTTCGGTGGGAGTGGCTCCGGGGCATCCCGGGGGGCTTTCCCCTTCTCCTCGGCGGAGAATCTTCTGATGGGCGCCATTGGAGCAAGCAGTGGAGCAAGAAGGAGGAAGCAAGCAAGGAAGGGATGGACAACGGGGGCTTCACCCCCTCCCCATTTATAACAAGAGAAGGCCAACCAGCGTCTCCCACGATCACAGGTAATGATGGTTTCCCTTGCATGTCGCAGGGACTTGTCAAGTCGTGCAGTCGCCGAAGCAGCGTGGGGAAGCGGAGACGCCCACGTTCAATCAACCGCCACGCGTCAACCGAGGTCGTAGGCTTTTGGGGCCCGCGGTGCTTCGAGCTTGACCCTTGGCTTCGCCGCGAAGCCAAGCCCGTGCGCACCTTCGGCCCCGGGGTTACTGTCGGCATTCTGGGAACGAGGGTCCCCAGACTTGCCTGCCTGCGGCCCGCGGCGTGGCTGAGCCAGCAGGCTGTACGACCCATCTTCACCAGCAAAGCAGTCAAGACCCTCGCGAGGGGCCAAGCCTCGTGAGGCGGACGATGCAGGGCCTCCTCCAGAGCAGCCTAGCTGGGCAGGCTCACGAGGAGCGGAGATATCAAGGCGGGGCGAACCTCAAGAGGTTTTCGTGACGTGAGCTGTGACAATCGATACCAGGCGGGCGCCAGGCGGGCGCCAGCGCGCACAGCATCCTTGTTTCCTCTTTGGTGCAAAGGGGGCAAGCGCACTCACGGAGTACCGAGGCATCAGGCAAAGGTTGCCATTTCGGTGCAACAAGACCAAGACCAAGGACTGCAAGACGGAGGTCATCGTGGAGCCTGGAACAGCGTCACCACCAGAACTTTCTACAGGCGAAGACTACTTTTGTCAGGATAGCTTGTACTAGTTGTCCCCCTTCAAATTAGCCCGCCATTGTTGGATCCCTTCCCGCTCGATATTTGGGAAGAGGACCAGGGCCTCTGTAAATAGGACTAGCCACCACAGTGGAGAGACAAGAAGACACACAAACTCACCGAGCCTAAGAACGCCTCAACCTCAGGAGGCAGTTCTTCCCTTGTATTGTTCATCATCAGCCCAAGAGGAAATCCACAACCACCACACTGGAGTAGGGTGTTACACCGCAACGATGGCCCGAACCAGTATAAACCCTGTGTCCATCTGTGTTGTGAGTTCGTCGAGTTCGTCCGTGAGATCCTAGCAAGCTAGATCGTAGATCGGTTGGAGGGATAGACTTCACGCGCACCCCAATGTTCGAACCTTAAGGGTTTGCCGGGACCCCAACCCCGACAATAATCATGAAACTTGTCATCATGATTTTAATTTTCAACCACATGATAGTTATTTTGTTGAGTTTGCTCCCACTACTATTGATGAGAATAAATTTGCGTATGTGGAGAGTAACAAAATTTCTATGCTTATGTATCATGAAAAGAATGCTTTATGTGAAAGTTATATAATTGAATTCATTCATGATGCCACTGAAAATTATTATGAGGGAGGAACATATGCTTGTAGGAATTGCAATAATATCAAGTTTCCTCTCTTTATGTTGAAAGTTTTGAAGTTCCACTTGTTTTGCCTTCCTTTGCTAGTTGATTCTTGTTCCCATAAGTTGTTTGTTCATAAAATCCCTATGCATAGGAAGTGGGTTAGACTTAAATGTGCTATTCATTTGCTTCATGATGCTCCCGTTATGTTTCAATTCTTATCTTTTATGTGAGCATCATGGAAATCATCATGCCTAGCTAAAAGGCATTAAAAACGCTTGTTGGGAGACAACCCAACACTTTTACCTACTGTTTTTGTGTGTTCACACGATTATGATACTGTTATAGCTTTTGTTTCAATTAAGTGCCAAGTAAAGCCCCTGGGATAGTGTGGATGATAGTTGATTTGATTCTGTGCAAAAACATAAACTTTTGCGCTCAATGACAGAATCGATATGCTCTGCTGGAACATGATAAATTCTTGAATTTTTTACATATGATTGATATACAAATTTCCCATGTTTTCCTAAATTTTTCAGAATTTTTTTAGTAGCATAAGTATGGTAGCTTTCCAAATCATTACAGACTATTCTGTTTTTGACAGATTCTGTTTTCAATGCATAGTTTGCTTGTTTCCTAGTTTCTATGGCTTATATTTCTCAATATAAATTGTGGAAATGATAAGGTACAGTAGGCATTGTGTGGAAACAATTATGTATCTTGTCTTTGACAGTACCAAAGTGAAATGGTTTGCCCTTTATCATACTAACCTATCTCACGAAGTTCCGTTAAGTTTTGTGTGATTGAAGTTTTCAAGTTTTGGGTGAGATGTCGATATGAGGAGAATAAGGAGTGACAAGACCCTAAGCTTCGGGATGCCCAAGGCACCCAAGGTGATATTCAAGGAAGATCCAAGAAACTAAGCTTGGGAATCCTCCGGAAGGCATCCCCTCTTTCGTCTCCAACATTATCGGTAACCTCACTTGGAGCTATGTTTTCATTCGTCACATGATATGTGTTTTGCTTGCAGCATCATTTTATTTTATTATAATTTGATTTATGTTGTTTAGAATAATGTTTTGCATCTTTTATTTCAATAAAAATGTCAAGTATAGCCTTTACCATGCTTATTTTGCAAGTCTATATGTGGCTGTTTGAAAACAGAAAGTTTATCGCTGTTGCAAAAATTCCCGAGAAAATTCATAATGTGATAAAATGCTGAAACTTTTTGCACAATAAGCTTTGATAAATTTTCTACAGTGTGGTAAATTTTCATAATTTTTGGAATTAAATAAGTTGTGACGCCCCCGATTCAACCGTACACTAATCATACACGCAAATGTGTACGATCAAGATCAAGGAATCACGTGAAGATATCACAATACAACTCTAGACACAAATTAAAATAATACAAGCTTTATA
Source organism: Triticum urartu (assembly GCF_056163025.1). NCBI lineage: Eukaryota > Viridiplantae > Streptophyta > Magnoliopsida > Poales > Poaceae > Triticum > Triticum urartu. Next base: position 313,388,677 of record NC_141877.1, read on the forward strand.
TTACAAGCCAGGGGCCTCGAGGGCTCGAATACATAAGCTCGAATACACAAGAGTCAGCAGAAGCAACAATATCTGAGTACAGACATAGTTAAACAAGTTTTCCTTAAAAAGGCTAGCACAAAAGCAACAACGATCGAAAAGGCAAGGCCTCCTGCTTGGGGGGCCTCCTAACTACTCCTAGTCGTCTGTGGTCTTCACGTAGTAGTAGGCATCCTCCGGGTAGTAGTAGTCATCAGTGGCATCGTCTGGCTCCTGGGATCTGTCATCTGGTCGCAACAATCGGGTATGGGGGAAAAGAAGTAGCAAAGCAACCGTGAGTACTCATCCAAAGTACTCGCAAGAATTACATCAGATCTAAACTAAGTATGCATCTGTATCAAAGGAATGGGTTGTATCTGTGGGCTAAACTGCAGAATGCCAGAAGAGAAGGGGAAAGCCTAGCCTATCGAAGACTAGCATCTTCTGGAAACCACCATCTTGCAGAAACAGGAGCGAGTAGAGTAGCATAAAGTAAAGTAGCAGTAGTGTTATCAACCTCGGCCAGAGATCCTTTCTCGACTCCCTGCGAGAAAGCAATCCCAGAGCCATACTATCCAGCTATCATCTCATATCCAAGTCTCATCACAATCCATTTCTCATCACAAGTATCCAGTTCTAGTTGTATCGATCGGGATACAACTCCAAGTGTCCGTTACCATAGGACAGGCTATCGATAGATGTTTTCTTCCCTGCAGGGGTGCACCAACTTACCCACCACGCTCGATTAACTCCGGCCGGACACACTTTCCTCGGTCATGCCCGGCCTTGGCCAAACAATACGCCGCAACCCGACCTAGGCTTAATAGAGAGGCCAGCACACCGGACTAAACCTATGCCCCCAGGGGTCATGGGCCATCTCCTCGGGAACTCATGCACGTTGCGTACGCGGCTGGTGAGCTAACCTAGCTACCTCCTTCAACAAGGTAGGTGCTTACCAGTCCAACCCGGCGCACACCGCTCAGTCGCTGACATCTATTAAGCTTCGGCTGATGTATACGACGCAGAACGCCCATACTATGCCCACGTGATGGTTAGTGCTATCAGGCCAGAGGCCCCTCGGATCAAATATCCAAATCGTAGTGGATTAGGAACGTACAGTAACGAGCAGAGACTCACGATCGATGTGACCCTGTCGCCCCGTCTTGAGTACTCGCGGCAAGGGCTAAGAATGCCCGGCCATGCCTCGTAAGTATCTCGCGGGCACCTTCCAGGTCAACCCGACTCCACATCACTCGCTATTAAGCTCGCGCGGGTACCCCTCAGGGTCGACCCGTCTTTAGTAACATGGTTCAGTGTAAAGTCATAGTAACCATAGTAACTGTGTGTTTAACACCAAAGGGAAAACCCGAGGAATCACCCCCGGTGAATTCCACTCGATGTTGTCATCAAGGTGAACGTAAGAGGATCCACCCTCGAGGTCCAAGTTTGATGGGTTGCACGACAGAGCCGTAACGGAAGTGGTTAAGGAGGAAATCACCCTCGATGACCTCGACCGTATAGCTACACTACGGAGATCTCATCAGGAGTGATGTAAGAGGTTCCACCCTCGGCACTTGATGGTAACTCTGTATAGTCATACAACTAGGGGGGTGATGTGCGGTGTCGGGGCCTGGACGTCGATCACATTGATCGAGTCATCGAACATAAAGTGAGGCAACTGGGACAAGGTGGGGGTCACTGATGGATCTCTAACCAACCTATACTAAGCAGTTTAGGATAGGTAGGTAAGGGATAAAAGCAGGTAACAACAACAGGCTATGCACAAGAGTAGGATCATACAGAAAGCAGTAGCAGTTCTAATGCAAGCATGATAGGAAAAGAAATAGGTGATATCGGAATGCTCAAGGGGGTTTTGCTTGCCTGGTTGCTCTGGCAAGGAGGGGGGTTCGTCGTCGACGTAGTCGATCACAAGGGCAACATCGGTCTCGGGGTCTACCGGAGAGAAGAGGGGGAAGAAACAGTAAATATAAAGCAAACATAGCACCACAAAGCATAACATGGCAATAAGATGTGCCGGGTGTGACCTAACGCGGTAGGAGGTGATACCGGCGAAGGGGGGAAACATCCGGGAAAGTATCCCCGGTGTTTCACGTTTTCGGACGGATGAACCAGAGGGGGAAAGTTGCGTGTTCGCTATGCTAGGGATGAGTGGCGGACGAACGGGCTGCGTATCCGGATTCGTCTCATCGTTCTGAGCAACTTTCATGTACAAAGTTTTTCCATCCGAACTACGGTTTATTTTATATTAAAATTAAAAGATTTAAATCATTTTTAGGATTTAATTAATTAATTTAAACAAAAATATCCAGAACAGTTCACGCTGACGTCAGCATGACATCAGCAGTCAACAGAGGAGTTGACTGGTCAACTGACGTGTGGGTCCCGTTCGTCATTGAATGTTTAAACTAATTAGGGTTTAATTAAACTAACTAGTTAATTAGATTAATTAAACAGGATTATTTAATTAATTATTTTAACTACTATTTATTTTATTTGATTTTAAATATATTTTTTATAAAAACGTTTCGGGCTTGGGCCCCGTTCGGTCAGTGGCCCAAGGCCAATGCGGGCGTGCGGGCGCCAGCGGTGCGGTTACGGGCGCAGGCGATGCGTTCGCCCGCGCATCAGCCCGAGGCCACCAGGGGGCACCGGCCACAGCGGTGGCCGGAGCAGTGGTCTGGGCCGGCGACCGGAGGAGTCGCTGGAGCCGTGCTAGGCGGGAGGCGGCCGGACGAAGCAGGGCAGAGGTGGCCGGCGGTGGGCGTAGGCAGAAGCAACAGCCAGCGATGGAGCTAGCAGCGCAGCAGGGGAGCATGCTAGCGGGCGGCAGCGGGGGCGCGGCGCAGGGGGCAACTGGGGCATGCGCGAGCGCGGGGGCAGCGGCGGCCTGCAGGGGCGTGCGGAAGGCTACGACGCAGTGGGCAGGGCGGCGCAGCAGTGAGTGGGACGAGCGCGCTGGTGCAGCCGATCGGGCGCCGTGTGCGCGCGAGCAAGGGAGACCGGCGGGCGAGCGGGCGCGGCCACACGAGTCGGGGACGTGCCCGGGCGAGGGGGCAGGGCCCTGGTTGCGAGCGGCAGCGCAGCGGGACGTTGAGCGAAAAGGGAGGGTTCATGCGCGAGCGCGGGCCAAGCAGGGCGCGCGCGAGGAAGGGGAAGTCGGCCGTGCGGCGGACAGGCATGGTAACCAGGGGGGAGAGGAGAGGGGTTGCGGCTCACGAGGGGAACGTAGGGAACAGGGCAGCGGGCTCGGGGAAGGTTGGGGTGGTCCGACGACGGAGAGGATGAGGAGGTCCGGCGAGGCTTGACGGAGCCGATGAGGAGGCGAGGCGACGTGGAGCGGCTCCGACGAGCGGCGTCCGTCGGCGAGGTCGGGGCGTCCGGCGTGGCGACGAGGATGGGACGATGCTCGGCGAGGTGGCGGGGGAACGCGCCGGGCGGCGGCGTCGGGAGCGCAGAGCGATGGCGCCGAAGATGGGATCGGGCCCGATCCCGATCCAACCGAGAGGAGGGGAATGAGAGGGAGACGTGGGGAGGGAGTGGGGCGATCTGTCCAGATATTTTGGGTGCGTGGGGGGATAAGGGAGAGGGAGAGGTGGGCCGGCCAGATGGTCTGGTGGTCCAGCTGGGCCACGACCCAGTGGAGGAAGGGGCTTCTCTCTCCCCTCTTCTCTTTTTCTTTTGTCTTCTCTGCTTTGCATTTTCCTTTTGCTCCAAAAGACTTTTGTAAAAAGTGTAGCTTCTCTCAATAATTATTATGTAATATTTAGCACTGCCTAAGAAGTTTGAGAAGTAGTTGAAAAGCCTTAGAATCTTTATAACTTTAAAAGTGATTTAAAATATTGTTTTGACCCCTTGTTTTATTCATTTAAGGGCATTTAAACAATTTATGAAAATATGGGTTTCAACATGACAAATACCCAGGGATTATTTACAACACTTTGAACATTTTGTTCTTCATGTTTGGCAATTTGAATTTTGGACTTGGAATTGAATTTGAAATTTGAACCAGTTTTGAACCAACGTGAGTTTAACAACAGTAATCATGATGATGTGGCATCATTAGGAGGGTATTACTGTAACTTAATTATCCGGGCATCACAATTCTCCTCCACTACAGGAAATCTCTTCCCGAGATTTAAGGGGGAGTAAGGAGGGAAAGACTCGAGAAGAACGGAGCTCAACACAAGGTAGGTACCAGGGGGCTATCTTAGTGAACGTGGCATAGAGGCATCTCTCGAGTTTGAAATATAAGAAAATCATCGAGAGCAAGGTAAGAAGGTGCAATAAGAAGTTTCAACCGGGTAGGAAATTGCTTGATGTCTGCAACAGAGTGCGAAAGAGGCTCAGAGCACCGAGAATAAGTATTGCATTTGATACCAGAATAGATCACAAGGAAGATGGCTCGCGAATACATACGAAGCCAAGCCCGAGGGATAACTTAGAAAACAAGGATGCATTGGAGAGTCAGGTTTCGATCCTGTGGAACTGTGGGTTATGGGCCCACCATGTGGGTTAAAAGCAGGAAGGGTGCTAACATTTTGTACGGCTAAGGTAGCAAGGCATGTCATAGGACAACCTATCAGTTATGTTGGCAACAACGTTGGTTCCAAGGGCGAGGGACGAAGAGAACCATTTTCCTACTCGTTAAGACGAGGCGGACCAATAGGCAAAGTTCTCATCCATCAGTGGCTATCGGAATGTCATCAATAATAGTAACAGGGTCTCACTAACAAGATTATACTCCAGGGTGTTTTATAAGCAGGGAATTATTTCTACTTATATCCTATAGATCACAGGAAAGTTTAAACAAACCAATGGAAAGGAGAAATGTGTTTGCACACAAGAATTGGGAGTATATCTTTTCCCAAGGAAAGTAGGGCATGATATACATGTTAGAACAACAAGTACATCACCATTTAGATAAAGGGCAAGGAAATTCATGATGTTATCCATGCAACGGTGTCCGGATGATAGATCCAAAACCTTTGGTAATGTGCTACCAATGTTCTTGTCGATATTCGGAATACCACAGTCATGCTTCGAGGTAGCATTAACATGGTGTTACAAGTAGGGGGGTTGGAGTTGAAGATCACAAGAAAACTCAAGGAACAATTGCAGGAATAGCAAGGAGTCCAAGGTATAACCAAGACATGGTCAAACATGTGTTGGAAAGAAGACAAGGGAGTTGTCGATGATAACTCAAATCATCAAAGGTCAAGGATGGTATTTATCATCACGAATTCTATTGATATGCTGGAAGAGCTCAGAATGTTGACGAGCACGACACAATTATCGAGAGATTACAGGAAGATGTAATCGATCGGTGATGACATCAAGTCAAAGGAATGATGAAGCGAAAAGTTATTGGAACCACGGGTATGACACAAACTCGAAAGCAAGCTTGCTATTCCAGGCGAAATGGTATGATGAGGAAGATCGACATAAGCTTAGCTCATCGTCGAAAATTCTATTCCGAGAAGGACCAGGTAGCACAATTAAAATTTAGCACAATAATGACATAGTCGGCCAGGCTAGGAATGACTTGAAGGATTATTAAACTCGTAAGTAATGAAAATTACTTAGAGTTATAGAATCGGAGTGCGGAATCGATTCAATCGATTCATATCGGTGTCCTCGAGTGATTAATAACTCAGATCCCAGGGGAAGTCTGAAATTAGTGAGAAGCAATACTAGATGAAGACTCATAGGAAGCAACATAGTTCTTTGTTATTCTCGAGGTACCTGAGGTTAATACTGGAAGGAAGATCAAAATAGAGGTTGGACAGGTGAAAAGATCTGAATAAGAGAAGTACTTAACTTGTCCGAGAAATGGAATCAAAGGAGAACAATCATGGTCGGAACCACGATTACAAAGGACCAAACATAGATACAATATGAACTTATCACAAGGGGATTATTAATATTGCAAGAAGCTTCCATGATAAGTCCCACATCATGTCCATGGGCATGAACACAAAGTTCAAGGTTGACTCCCACTTCTCCAATGCATAACCTTTCATTCACTTCTCGCTTTCGATGAAGTTGTAGTGTTGATATTTTATCTGGCATAACACCAGAAGAGTAAGACTCATGAAGACTCTCGGGTTCAGACGGATTAGGGGAGGCGTAGGTTCAACCCATAGGGGCATCTTAGGAACCTATACCACAACTTTAGGAGTAATCAACTCAAGCTCGATAGCAGAGTTTGGTTGACAAGAGCGGGGGATACAATTTACCAAGGCATCATGTATCCGAGGAAAGGCTCACAAGGTTAGTGAATATGAAGAACATTGTTGGATAAAACCGAACAAAAGGTCTGGTGGTCCACAAGGGATCTGATGTGAGCATCGATACTCACCCAGAAGAAGAAAGAATGCAAGGATATCAGATTATAGAAACAACTGACTAACTCAAAGCTTGAAGGCAAAGGGAATTATGAGTTCCAACACGGGGGATTAGAAGAAGAGGCTCTGATCAAAGACAAGTAAGTTGAAAAGGCATAGATCGACAATCAATCAAGGTTTGATTTGTCGAGCACCAGCTCATGTCAGGGGCGACGTCTGAGCAGAAGGGAATAATTCTAACTTTGTTTGATGATTGCAAGCATTCACAAACATATAGAATCAAATGCTCAAAATTAAAGATGACAAAGGATACTACTGAATATTGCCAGGCATATGGAAAGCATCCACAATGCAAGTAGACAAGGAGGAGCAAGAGCAATAGGTTACTAAGAATTTTCGGAAGATCGGTTAATATTCCAAAGAATTTTGTGAAACAAAGAACAACTATGGACAAATGGATACTCGACAAGCGCGAGTAATTATCCGCAGGGGTATTCATGTGGCAAAGAACTGCAAGGCAGTAGGCTCAATGGATTCTCAGGACAACAGAGAGTAATTCGGGGCATCTTGTAATAACAAGAGCAACTGGGGATGAAGGTATGAACGACAACGTAGGTAGTTACTCATAAGGATTTATCGGTGGTAGGGATCGCAATGGCAAGCGTATAAGGGTCTCGGTAAAACATCGGAGAGTATCTTCAGAATCTTCTGGTGCACCAAGCAATCATCTGGAGTGAGGGGCTCTCCGGTAGAACGTATTTACGAGAACGTAGAGTTAGCAAAATCATTTAACCCGAATAGAAGAGATATCAGATTCCCAGAGTATAGACTAGGAATAAAAGATCCTAATACCACCCAATGGCGACGTGGGCCCGTAAGCCACACAGCCATGTTAGTAAAAATAATTTTTCAAAGACTAGACTCAACTTCGGCCAAGGAGTTTGGAAGGGGATTCCTACAGGCAGTCGACTCTGATACCAACTTGTGACGCCCCCGATTCGACCGTACACTAATCATACAGGCAAATGTGTACGATCAAGATCAAGGACTCATGGGAAGATATCACAACACAACTCTAGAAACAAATTAAAATAATACAAGCTTTATATTACAAGCCAGGGGCCTCGAGGGCTCGAATACATAAGCTCGAATACACAAGAGTCAGCGGAAGCAACAATATCTGAGTACAGACATAAGTTAAACAAGTTTGCCTTAAGAAGGCTAGCACAAAAGCAACAACAATCGAAAATGCAAGGCCTCCTGCCTGGGAGCCTCCTAACTACTCCTAGTCGTCTGCGGTCTTCACGTAGTAGTAGGCATCCTCCGAGTAGTAGTAGTCATCAGTGGCGTCGTCTGGCTCCTAGGATCTTTCATCTGGTCACAACAATCGGGTATGGGGGAAAAGAAGTAGCAAAGCAACCGTGAGTACTCATCCAAAGTACTCGCAAGACTTACATCAGATCTAAACTAAGTATGCATCTGTATCAAAGGAATGGGTTGTATCTGTGGGCTAAACTGCAGAATGCCAGAAGAGAAGGGGAAAGCCTAGCCTATCGAAGACTAGCATCTTCTGGAAACCACCATCTTGCAGAAACAGGAGGGAGTAGAGTAGCTTAAAGTAAAGTAGCAGTAGTGTTATCAACCTCGGGCAGAGATCCTTTCTCGACTCCCTACGAGAAAGCAATCCCAGAGCCATACTATTCAGCTATCATCTCATATCCAAGTCTCATCACAATCCATTTCTCATCACAAGTATCCAGTTCTAGTTGTATCGATCGGGATACAACTCCAAGTGTCCGTTACCGTAGGACAGGCTATCGATAGATGATTTCTTCCCTGCAGGGGTGCACCAACTTACCCACCATGCTCGATTAACTCCGGCCGGACACACTTTCCTGGGTCATGCCCGGCCTCGACCAAACAATACGCCGTAACCCGACCTAGGCTTAATAGAGAGGCCAGCACGCCGGACTAAACCTATGCCCCCAGGGGTCATGGGCCATCTCCCCGGGAACTCCTGCACGTTGCGTACGCGGCCGGTGAGCAGACCTAGCTACCTCCTTCAACAAGGTAGGTGCTTACCAGTCCAACCCGGCGCGCGCCGCTCAGTCGCTGACATCTATTAAGTTTCGACTAATGTATACGACGCAGAACGCCCATACTATGCCCACGTGATGGTTAGTGCTATCAGGCCAGAGGCCCCTCGGATCAAATATCCAAATCGTAGTGGATTAGGAACGCGCGGTAACAAGCAGAGACTCACGATAGATGTGACCCCGTCGCCCCGTCTCGAGTACTTGCGGCAAGGGCTAAGAATACTCGGCCACGCCTCGTAAGTATCTCGCGGGCACCTTCCAGGTCAACCCGATTGCACATCACTCGCTATTAAGCTCGCGCGGGTACCCCTCAGGGTCGACCCGTCTTTAGTAACATGGTTCAGTGTAAAGTCATAGTAACCATAGTAACTGTGTGTCTAACACCAAAGGTAAAACCCGAGGAATCACCTTCGGTGAATTCCACTCGATGTTGTCATCAAGGTGAACGTAAGAGGATCCACCCTCGAGGTCCATGTTTTATGGGTTGCACGACAGAGCCGTAACAGAAGTGGTTAAGGAGGAAATCACCCTCGATGACCTCGACCGTATAGCTACACTACGGAGATCTCATCAGGAGTGATGTAAGAGGTTCCACCCTCGGCACTCGATGGTAACTCTGCAGAGTCATACAACTAGGGGGGTGATGTGCGGTGTTGGGGCCTGGACGTCGATCACGTTGATCGAATCATCGAACATAAAGCGAGGCAACTGGGTCAAGGTGGGGGTCACTGATGGATCTCTAACCAACCTATACTAAGCAGTTTAGGATAAGTAGGTAAGGTATAAAAGCAGGTAACAACAACAGGCTATGCATCAGAGTAGGATCATACAGAAAGTAGTAGCAGTTCTAATGCAAGCATGATAGGAAAAGAAATAGGCGATATCGAAATGCTCAAGGGGGGTTTGCTTGCCTGGTTGCTCTGGCAAGGAGGGGGGTTCGTCGTCGACGTAGTCGATCACAAGGGCAGCATCGGTCTCGGGGTCTACCGGAGAGAAGAGGGGGAAGAAACAGTAAATATAAAGCAAACATAGCACCACAAAGCATAACATGGCAATAAGATGTGCTGGGTGTGACCTAACGCGGTAGGAGGTGATACCAGCGAAGGGGGGAAACATCCGAGAAAGTATCTCCGGTGTTTCACGTTTTCGGACGGATGAACCGGAGGGGGAAAGTTGCGTGTTCGCTATGCTAGGGATGCGTGGCGGACGAACGGGCTGCGTATCCGGATTCGTCTCGTCGTTCTAAGCAACTTTCATATAAAAAGTTTTTCCATCCGAGCTACGGTTTATTTTATATTAAAAATAAAAGATTTAAATCATTTTTAGGATTTAATTAATTAATTTAAACAACAATATCCAGAACAGTTCACGCTGACGTCAGCATGACATCAGCATGACGTCAGCAGTCAACAGAGGAGTTTGACTGGTCAACTGATGTGTGGGTCCCGTTCGTCATTGACTGTTTAAACCAATTAGGGTTTAATTAAACTAACTAGTTAATTAGATTAATTAAACATGATTAATTGATAAATTAATTAATTAATTAATTAATTTAACTATTATTTATTTTATTTTATTTTAAATATATTTTTTATAAAAACGTTTCGGGCGTGGGCCCCGTTCGATCAGTGGCCCAAGGCCAATGCGGGCGTGCGGGCGCCAGCAGTGCGGTTATGGGCGCAGGCGGTGCGTGCGCCGCGCATCAGCCCGAGGCCACCAGGGGCACCGGCCGTAGAGGTGGCCGGAGTAGTGGTCTGGGGCGGCGGGCGGAGGAGTCGCTGGAGCCGTGCTAGGGCGGCGGCGCGCTAGCAGGCGGCGGGGAGCAGATGCGGGAGGCGGCCGGACGAAGCAGGGCAGAGGTGGCCGGTGGTGGGCGTAGGTAGAAGCAGCAGCCAGCGGCGGAGCTAGCAGCGCAGCAGGGGAGCGTGCTAGCGGGCGGCAGCGGGGGCGCGCGGCGCAGGGGGCAACCGGGGCATGCGCGAGCGCGGGGGCAGCGGCGGCCTGCAGGGGCGAGCGGAAGGCGGCGACGCAGCGGAGAGGGCGGCGCAACTGTGAGTGGGGCGAGCGCGCTGGTGCAGCCAGGCGGGCGCCGTGTGCGCGCGAGCAAGGGAGACCGGCGGGCGAGCGGGCGCGGCCACACGAGTCGGGGACGTGGCCAGGCGAGGGGGCAGGGCCCTGGTTGCGAGCGGCAGCGCAGCGGGACGTCGAGCGAAAAAGGGGGGGTTCATGCGCGAGCGCGGGCCAAGCAGGGCGCGAGCGAGGAAGGCCCGAGGTGCGCGTGACGAGCAGCGGCGAGGGAAAGTCGGCCGTGCGGCGGACAGGCGTGGTAACCAGGGGGAGAGGAGGGGTTGCGGCTCACGAGGGGAACGTAGGGCACAGGGCAGCGGGCTCGGGGAAGGTTGGGGTGGTCCGACGACGGAGAGGATGAGGAGGTCCGGCGAGGCTCGACGGAGCCGATGAGGAGGCGAGGCAACGTGGAGCGGCTCCGACGAGCGGCGTCCGTCGGCGAGGTCGGGGCGTCCGGCGTGGCGACGGGGATGGGACGGCACTCAGCGAGGTGGCGGGGGAACGCGCTGGGCAGCGGCGGCGGGAGCGCGGAGCGATGGCGCCGAAGACAGGATCGGGCCCGATCCCGATCCAACCGAGAGGAGGGGAACGAGAGGGAGACGTGGGGAGGGAGTGGGGCGATCTGTCCAGATATTTTGGGTGCGTGGGGGGATAAGGGAGAGGGAGAGGTGGGCCGGCCAGATGGTCTGGTGGTCCAGCTGGGCCACAACCTAGTGGAGGAAGGGGCTTCTCTCTCCCCTCTCTCTTTTTCTTTTGTCTTCTCTGCTTTGCATTTTCCTTTTGCTCCAAAAGACTTTTGTAAAAGGTGTAGCTTCTCTCAATAATTATTATGTAATATTTAGCACTGCCTCAAGAAGTTTGAGAAGTAGTTGAAAAGCCTTAGAATCTTTATAACTTTAAAAGTGATTTAAAATATTGTTTTGACCCCTTGTTTTATTCATTTAAGGGCATTTAAACAATTTATAAAAATATGGGTTTCAACATGACAAATACCCAGGGATTATTTACAACACTTTGAACATTTTGTTCTTCATGTTTGGCAAATTGAATTTTGGACTTTGAATTGAATTTGAAATTTGAACCAGTTTTGAACCAACGTGAGTTTAACAACAGTAATCACGATGATGTGGCATCATTAGGAGGGTATTACTGTAGCTTAATTATCCGGGCGTCACATAAGTACTGATACTCTTGCATTCTTTCAGACCGTACTGTTTTGGCATATTGCTGTTACATTTGCATTGTTTGCATATGTTTGCTTGTTTAATGATTCTATTTGAGGATAGAAGTGTTAAATATGCAGAGGCATTTAGTATGCAATGTTAAATAAATATTTTAGTGATTTGCTACAGTAGAGAATGATAAGGTTTTTGCATTGGTTTATACTAACTTATCTCACGAGTTCTTGTTGAGTTTTGTGTGGATGAAGTTTTTAAGATTTAGGGAAACCATGATATAAAAGGAATTAAGGAGACACCAAAGCTCCATCTTGGTGATTCCCAAGGCACCCCCAAGATAATATTTCAAGAAGTCTCAAGCATCTAAGCTTGGGGATGCCCCGGTAGGCATCCCACCTTTCTTCTTCAACAATTATTGGTTAGCATTAGTTGAGCCTAAGTTTTTGCTTCTTCACATGAGTTGTGCTATTCTTGGAATGTCATTTTGTTTTGTTTAGCTTTCTGTTTTAATAAAATACTTAGATCTGAAAGTTTTTAAATAAAAGAGAGTCCTCAAATAGCTACCCATTTACATAACTACTAGCTTGATCTTCACTTATATCTTTTTGGAGTAGCTTGTCATTTACTCTTGTGCTTCACTTATATCCTATGAGTAAAATGTTGAATAAATTGAATATAGTGAAGCCAAAATTATATGTTCATATCATGCCTAGTGGTAGCTTCACATTGGGTTTAGAAAGTGAAATCTTTTGAAGCTTGACAATCACAATATTGGTCATACAAGCAATTCATGAATAATTAGTAGAAGGAAGAGAACTTTCACATGCAAATACACTATCTTGGAAACCTTTTGTGATTGTGAGCCCCCATCAAAATATTATATGCCAAAATTGTTGACGTTGGACAAGGAAGACAACGTAATGATTTATGTTTGTTCGTATTCACGTAGAAGTTATATTGTCATAGATCCTTCAACATGTGGTGCTTGCCCCCCATCTTTGCCAGCCAAAAATTCCGCACCAAGTAGAGATACTACTTGTGCATCCAAAAACCCTTAAACCAAAATCTTATTTTCAAGTGTCCACCATACCTACCTAAGGATTGAGCAAGATCCTTCAAGTAAGTTGTCATCAGTGCAATAACACAATGAAAATTGCTTCTAAAAGTGTTAGATCATTTAGTGTAAGAGAAAATTGAGCGTTTGTACGAACTTGTGATGGCAAAGAATAAAAGCGGCAGACTGCATAATAAAGGTTGCTATCATAAGGGGCATTATAATGCGACGTTCTTTTGCACTAAGGGGTTGATCGGTGGAGCTGGACGGACTCCAGAAGTGTATCCGGAACATGATAAGCAAGAAACTTAAGCTTGTCAACATAGTCCAGGTCATGCTCTTCTGCCGGATCCTCCCGTGTCAACAACGGGATTTCAACTTATGGGAGTTCGACCCGGCCCAACACCAGACTCTAAGAGAGCTCTTCGACACGGCACATAAGGACGTCTGGAGGCTGCTGTTCAAGGGCTCCGAGGTCCCTCCTTCTCTTACCGAGGACCGCGGGCTAAGCACGAAGCGCCCTGCGAATTCGGTAAGTTCTGTACATCTGGTAGGGTGTTTATTTCCCATAGCTTAACCATGTGCGAGGTCTGAGCTCCCATGCCTTTGTCAGGACTGGGTGGAGACATCGGAGCAGATTAACTATCCGGCCCCTCTGCCCGAAGACCCCGCAGACGCTCTCCTGACGGAGATGCGGACTCCGGCTCCTTATGAGGTGCTGAAGAAGACCAAGAAGAAGGCCAAGGGAACCCGAAAGAGTTCCCAGCGCCAGGTGGTATCGGACTCATCGTCTGATAACTCCGAGGCGCACTCCTCCCGTGAAAACGAGGAGGAAGATGAAGATTCTCCCCCTCCAGCCGGGGGAGACAAGAAAAGCAAGGCCGCCCCAACCGGGGAGGCCGAAGGGTCCAAGAAGGGAAGGACTCTCCTTCCGGACCGTTCCACCACCGCCGCCGACGGCGAAGATGAGTGGCTGCTCAGGGCCAAGCCCCTGGCGAAGTCGTAAGTATTCGGATACCAGAGTAACTCATAGCATACTTTTGCTGCACTACTTCTCCTAACGTCGAATATGATTATGCAGTCCGCCCCAAGCCCGTATCAACGTATCATCGTCGGATGGTTCCTTGGACTCGTCGGACATGAATAGTGATACACTTCCACCCGCCTCTTCTCCTTGCCCTACGGACAATGACGAGGTATTGTCTCAAGGGGCACCGAGCCGGGGGGGAGACAGTCCCGGAGGCGCCTCAAGGCGACCTTCCGGACTCCAGGAGCAAAGGGAGCAAGGCTCCCAGGGGCGCCAAGTTCGGCCCTCAGCCGGACACCGCGCCGGAACCTCCAGTGGTTCCGGACTCGGGCAGGAGGCCCTCTTCCAAGAGGGGCAAGCCGCCCATGCCGGTGACCTCTGTCCATCCAGAGACACTGGACGAACTGCTGGGAGTGCTTCGCGGCGCTTCCATCGACGAAGAGCACCGCACTATTATGAGTGCGGTGATCAAGAAGGTTCAGTCCGCCAAGAGCGGACTGACTGAAGCCTGTGCCAGCCTTCTAACAGGCTTTGAGGTAAGTATTTAAAATATAGGAAAAATATTACCGCATAGACAGTAGCCCCTGATGCTCTGTTTGGCGTTCACAAAGAAAAGCCGAATAGAGGATCAAATAATATCTGCAGGAGTCTACTATAAGTATGTCTATATGCGTATGCAGGCTTCGCTGCTGACCTCTGACGCACTGACTGCGGAGGTCGCCGTACTGAAGTAGAACCTCGAGCGGTCCGAGGAAGAGCTCAGCCTTGCCAAGAGACAGCTCGAGGAGAACAAAGGTAAGTAATGCCTTGTCCATATATATATATATATATATATATATATATAGTGTTACTATTCATCACACAGGGTGCAGAATAAGTTATTCTTCACCCGAGGTAATCTTACGATCATTTCATAATTAAATTACGTTTGGAATTCAAATAGTTACATTCCTATTGATTCACTAATTTGACATAAAAAAATAAAAATATAGGTCATAAGACAAGAAAATTTGCAGTTTATGTGTATTTTAGACTATGTTTTTACATTTGTAATTTTACATAACATAAAATATCTTTTACGGCGATTACATATTTTCTTACTGTCTCTTTTTGCGTCAGAAAAAATAAAAAACTTACGGAACGTAAAATTACGGTGCATTGATGGTAAAATAGAGGGGGGTGAAGAATAACTATTCCTCACCCAGGATGACGAATAGCGCGACCCTATATATATATATATATATATATATATATATATATAGGGAAAATCCATCCTACCACCTGGGGGTAGTTACCCCACATGTCTCATATACTACCATGTGGTACTATATATATACTATTTTATTATTTTAAATATGTTCATATACTATATCTGAGATATTTCAAAGCAAGTTACATGAAAAAATTGCATATGAGCCCATAGTTTTTGTTATATTTGCGAAATACGTACATATTTATACGTAAAAAAGAGCATACTCAAAAAAAGGTATATACTACCTAAAAATTAGTATATATATACTACCTAATCATTGTTATATACTACATACTACACGTACATACTCTCGGTTTCGTCAGATACTACATACAATATACAAAACGTAAGTGGTGGTAACTACCACTGCTTGTAGGAAACATTTGGCGGCATATGTCTTTATGGACTCGAGACCTTTCGAACAGCGACCAGCTCTCGCCTTATCATGACAGTCAGTTTTAGCTTTCTCTACTGAGGTGCTTAGCCCAGATGAACCGGGGCACAATTGCAGTAGTTCTCCCAGTGCTACCTTAGCCGATATAGCGGAACGTAAGGTACCAAAACATGGGAGGCGGGCAAACCCAACTATTGACCCAAGACATGGTTCGGAGCTGATGCATATAATGCTATAAGTTTGGGGTGCCGCACTGTCGAAAGTGTTCGGACTTCTCATGCCGTATTATGGGGTACGCTTAAGCCCCTGGCGTATTGGCCGTACCAGAGTGTACGGGTGCTGAATGTCATGAACGAACATATATATATATATATATATATATATATATATAAGAAGAATGCGATAATAGTCTAGTGCTATGCATTGTTTATTCAAAAATGTGCGTCGAAGCAGAATGATACAAGTAGTGCGATAAGAAAAAAGTAGGACTATTTGACATGTCCCCTCCAAGGGCAAGCTGAGGAATGGTATTTAAAGCAGGTATTTCACTCGTTATCAGAGACCACCTGGGAATTCCTTAATGCGACGTAGCTTTCTGCCTCCTTGGTTGTTGTATCGTGTGTCCGGCAATCGTACTGCCGGACGGGGCTTCCAGAGATTAAAGTCCTGAAAGAAAGAAAAATAACAAAGCGGGAAGCCCCTAGTGCAGTTGAGCCGCGTCTTGGGGCGTGCCGTAGTCGTGCCCCCTCCCCACTTGTGCCTATGGTATTTTCAATGCGTAATTATGTACGTGTGGCACGGATTTCGCCGTTTGGCTGGGACTGGGGTGGGGGCCGCATTGCTATGAAATCTCGGAACGTGCCAGTCGGTCTTGTTGCCGATTACTCCGGGCGCTCTTGAAGGTGTCCGGGTCCTTAATCGCCAAACTGGTGGATTGCCTTAAGAGGCTGCTTTGCGCTTCTGCTGCGAGGGCCGCAGTGTGCTCCTCCATGCGGAGAGAGCACTCTGTGTTTCCATTGACTGTGATGACCCTCTGAGGTCCTGGCATCTTGAGCTTGAGATATGCATAGTGCGGTACCGCGTTGAATCTCGCAAATGCGGTTCGCCCGAGCAGTGCATGATAACCACTGTGGAACGGGACTATATCGAAGATTAACTCCTCGCTCCGGAAGTTATCCGGGGATCCGAAGACCACTTCCAGTGTGACTGAGCCTGTGCAATGGGCCTCTACACCTGGTATGACGCCTTTGAAGGTCATTTTTGTGGGTTTGATCCTTGAAGGGTCTATACCCATTTTGCGCACTGTGTCCTGATAAAGCAGGTTCAGGCTGCTGTCGCCGTCCATAAGGACTCGAGTGAGGTGAAATCCGTCTATGATTGGGTCTAGGACTAGTGTGGCGAATCTGCCATGACGGATACTAGTGGGATGCTCCGTGCGATCGAAGGTGATCGGACAGGAGGACCATGGGTTGAACTTTGGGGCGACTGGCTCCAACGCATATACATCCCTTAACGCCCACTTCCGCTCCCTCTTGGGGATGTGGGTTGCGTATATCATGTTCACCGTCCGCACTTGTGGGGGGAACCTCTTCTGTCCTCCAGCGTTCGGTTGCCGGGGCTCCTCCTCGTCATCGCTATGTGACCCCTTATCTTTGTTTTCGGCATTTAACTTGCCGGCCTGCTTGAACACCCAACATTTCCTGTTGGTGTGGTTGGCTGGCTTGTCGGGGGTTCCATGTATTTGGCACGAGCGATCGAGTATTCGGTCCAAACTGGATGGGCCCGGAGTGCTTCTTTTGAATGGCTTTTTCCACTGACCGGGTTTAGAGCCTCTGAATACGGCATTGACTGCTGTATCCTCGGTATTGTCGTTGTTGATGCGGCGCTTGTGTTTGTTGTGACGTGACCTGCCATTGCCATCCTTGGTATCCAAAGTACCATGGTTCTTTGATACATTATTGCTGCGAGCCAGCCAGCTGTCTTCTCCCCCGCAAAAGAGGGTCATGAGTGTCGTGAGGGCTGCCATAGATTTCGGCTTTTCCTGGCCAAGGTGCCGGGCGAGCCACTCGTCGCGGATGTTGTGCTTAAAAGCTGCTAGGGCCTCTGCATCCGGACAGTTGACGATTTGATTTTTCTTTGTCAGGAACCGTGTCCAGAATTGCCTGGCCGATTCCTCTGGCTGCTGAATTATGTGGCTCAAGTCATCGGCATCTGGTGGTCGCACATAAGTGCCCTGGAAGTTGTCGAGGAATGCGGCTTCCAGATCTTCCCAACAATCAATGGATTCTGCTGGCAGGCTGTTGAGCCAATGCCGAGCTGGTCCTTTGAGCTTGAGTGGGAGGTATTTGATGGTGTGTAGATCGTCATCGCGGGCCATGTGGATGTGCAGGAGGAAGTCCTCAATCCATACCGCAGGATCTGTTGTGCCGTCGTATGATTCGATATTTATAGGTTTGAAACCCTATGGGATTTGGTGATCCATTACTTCGTCTGTGAAGCATATGGGGTGTGCGGCGCCTCTGTAGTGGGCTATGTCGCGACGCAGCTCGAATGAGTCTTGTCCGCTGTGTTCGGCCTGGACGGATTTGCTTTTACTGTATCCGGCGTGACGGTTATTGTCTCGCATGGTGGCGCGCCCTCGTGATCTGTAGACCGATCTTGCGTGTTTTGCTTTGTCCTCCAATACGTCTCGCAGGTCTAGCGTGTTTCCCCGTGCCTTGTCATTTTTATTTGAGTGGCGTCGTGTGCGGGCTGAGTTTTTGGCTGAAATGCCTCTCTGTCGCGGCCACGAGGTGGCCGATCAGCCGCATCATATGCTAAAGATGTAGGTTTGAATGCTTCCTCCTCCAGTCGGGGTAGCAACCTACGCTTTGAGTAACTCTTGGAGGGGCGTTCAAGTTCATATTCCTCGGCCGCAAGGACTTCAGTCCATCTGTCTGCTAGCAAATCTTGATCAGCTTGAAGCTGCTGCTGCTTTTTCTTAAGGCTATTTGCTGTGGCTATAAGCCGGCGCTTGAAGCGCTCTTGCTCGACGGGATCCTCCGACATGACAAATTCGTCATCGTCAAGGCTTGCCTCGTCTTCAGAGGGAAGCATGTAATTATCATTCTCCGCCTCTCCATCTGCCGCTCTCTCGGGAGGGCTGGCTTCCCCACCCTCCTGCTCTAAATCTTGCTGGAGGGGATTGTTGTCGTCTTCGGCACTGTCCGGAGTGCTATTATCTACTGTGCCGGTGTCACCGCTTTTGCTTTGGCGAGACTTAGAGCGGCGCCGCTGAGGTCGGCGCTTGGGTTGCTTCTTGGAGGGGTCATCCTCCGCTGTCCCGTCGCCATTGCCTTCTTTGGGTGTGTCCACCATGTATATATCATATGATGAGGTGGCTGTCTAGTGCCCTGTGGGCAGTGGTTCCTCTTCGACTCCCGCATTGTCGTCCATACAGTCGATGTCTTCGGAGTCGAAGTCGAGCATGTCGGTCAAATTGTCGACAATGGCTACTAAGTGGGTGATGGGTGGGCGGCGAATTTCTTCGTCATCTGCATCCCAATCCTACCGAACATAGTTCGTCCAGGACTCTCCTGGCAGGGAGAGAGACCTTAATGAGTTCAGTATGTCGCCAAAGGGCGAGTGCTGAAAGATATCCACGGAGGTGAACTCCATGATCGGCGCCCAGTCGGATTCGATAGGCACGACCGCAAGCGGTTCGGAGTCCGTGGCTGGGGAAGATTCCGGTAGTTCGGCGTCACGGCTCCTGTGAAGGGTAAGGTCGATACTCGGCTTGATCGCTGCTGAGAGTACGGCCTCCGTGGCGGGGTCTATCCACCCGTCCATGGATGGCACCATTGGCTCCGAATTGAGGGTCGGAGCGGTTGCCGGTGCGATCTCCTGAACACTGTCCGAAGGTAGAGCTAAATCATGCTCATCATGACCGTGCGGCACACTCAGTAGGGGCTCGAATCCATCGAAGATCAAGTCTCCGTGGATGTCGGCCATGTAGTTCAAGCTTCCAAACCTGACCTGGTAGCCAGGGGCGTAACTCTCGATCTGCTCCAGATGGCCAAGCAAGTTGGCCCGCAGTGCGAAGTCGCCGAATACAAAGATCTTTCCGGGGAGAAAAGTCTCACCATGGACTGCATCGCTATCGATGATCGAAGGAGCCATCAAGCCTAACGGTGACGACACAGAGGAACTCTCAATGAAAGCACAAATGTCGGTGTCAAAACCGGCGGATCTCAGGTAGGGTGTCCCGAACTGTGTGTCTAAGGCGGATGGTAACAGGAGGCAGGGGACACGATGTTTTACCCAGGTTCGGGCCCTCTTGATGGAGGTAAAACCCTACATCCTGCTTGATTATTCTTGATAATATAAGTAGTACAAGAGTTGATCTACCACGAGATCGGAGAGGCTAAACCCTAGAAGCTAGCCTATGGTATGATTGTCTGTTGTCCTATAGACTAAAACCCTCCGGTTTATATAGACACCGGAGGGGGCTAGGGTTACACAAGGTCGGTTACAAAGGAGGAGATATACATATCCGTATTGCCTAGCTTGCCTTCCACGCCAAGTAGAGTCCCATCCGGACACGGGACGAAGTCTTCAATCTTGTATCTTCATAGTCCAACAGTCCGGCCAAAGGATATAGTCCGGCTGTCCGAAGACCCCCTAATCTAGGACTCCCTCAGTCACCAACTCACATAACTCATATAATGCTATATCGTCAACGAACATTAAGTGTGCGGGCCCTACGGGTTCGAGAATGATGTAGACATGACCGAGACGCTTCTCCGGTCAATAACCAATAGCGGGACCTGGATGCCCATATTGGTTCCTACATATTCTACGGAGATCTTTATCGGTTGAACCTTTATGACAGTATACGTTGTTCCCTTTGTTTGTCGGTATGTTACTTGCCTGAGATTCGATCGCTGGTATCTCCATACGTAGTTCAATCTCATTACTGGCAAATCTGTTTACTCGTTCCATAATACATCATCTCGTAACTAACTCCTTAGTCACTTTGCTGGCAAGCTTCTTGTGATGTTGTATTACCGAGAGGGCCAGATATACCTCTCCGATATACAGAGTGACAAATCCCAATCTTGATTCACTCCAACTCAACAAACACCTTCGGAGATACCTGTAGAGCATCTTTATGATCACCCAGTTATGTTGTGACATTTGATAGCACACAAGGTATTCTTCTGGTATCCGGGAGTTGCATGATCTGATGATCGAAGAAACATGTATTTGACATTAAGAAAGCAGTAGCAATAAACTGAACGATCATATGCTATGCTAACGGTTGGGTCCTGTCCATCACATCATTCTCCTAATGATGTGATCCCGTTATCAAATGACAACTCATTCTATGGTTAGGAAACCTTAACCATCTTTAATCAACGAGCTAGTCTAGTAGAGGCTCACTAGGGACAAGATATTTGTTTATATATTCACACATGTATTTAAGTTTTTGGTCAATACAATTCTAGCATGAATAATAAACCTTTATCATGAACAAAAAATATAATAATAAAAACAACTTTATTATTGCCTCTAGGGCATATTTCCATCAGTCTCCCACTTGCACTAGAGTCAATAATCTAGTTCACATCGCCATGTGATTAACACCCATAATTCACATCGCCATGTGACTAACACCCAAAGAGTTTACTAGAGTCAATAATCTAGTTCGTATTGCCATGTGATTAATACCCAAAGAGTACTAAGGTGTGATCATGTTTTTCTTGTGAGAGAGGTTTAGTCAATGGGTCTGCCATATTCAGATTCGTACGTATTTTGCAAATTTCTATGTCTACAATGCTCTGCATGGAGCTACTCTAGCTAATCGCTCCCACTCTCAATACGTATCCAGATCGAGACTCAGAGTCATCCGAACCATTGTCAAAGCTTGCATTGATGTAACCTTTTACGACGAGATCTTTGTCACCTCCATAAACGAAAAACATATCCTTGCGTAGGTACTTCAGGATGTTCTTGACCGTTGTCTAGTGATACACTCCTGGATTACTTTGGTACCTCCCTCCCAAACTTATGGCAAGGCACACATCAAGTCTGGTACACAGCATGGCATACATTATAGAACCTATGACCGAGGCATAGGGAATCACTTTCATTCTCTCTCTATCTTCTAAAGTGGTCAGGCTTTGAATCTCACTCAATTTAACACCCTGCAACACATGCAAGAACCCTTTCTTTGACTGGTCCATTTTGAACTTCTTCAGAACTTTGTCAAGGTATATGCTTTGTGAAAGTCCTATTAAGCGCCTCGATCTATCCCTATAGATCTTGATGCCCAATATATAAGCGGCTTCACCGAGGTCTTTCATTGAAAAAAAATCTTATTCAAGTATCCTTTTATGCTATCCAGAAATTCTATATCATTTCCAATCCGTAATATGTCATCCACATATAACACTAGAAATACTACAGAGCTCCCACTCACTTTCTTATAAATACAAGCTTCTTCGTAAGTCTGTATAAAGCCATATGCTTTGATCACATCATCAAAGCGTATATTCCAACTCCTAGATGCTTGCACTAGTCCATAAATGGATCGCTGGAGCTTGCACACTTTGTTAGCACCTTTAGGATTGACAAAACCTTCCGGTTGCATCATATACAACTCTTCTTTAAGAAATCCATTAAGGAATGCAGTTTTGATGTCCATTTGCCAGATTTCATAATCATAAAATGCAGCAATTGCTAACATGATTTAGATGGACTTAAGCATTGCTACGGGTGAGAAAGTCTCATTGTACACTACAAAAAAAAGACACATCCATGACATTTTGGGCTGAACGAAATTTTTTCTGTCATACTTATGACACTTCTATGACGATAATTGTGACAGAACCCGGTATCATCATTGATGTGGTGGGATCCTACTTCTATGACAAAAAATCATGACAGAAAATGGGCTTTTCGTCTTGGGTGGGCTGGAGATGCAACTGCATGACATTCTTTGGGCCGTCCATGGCGGAAAAAACCATGGTAGTAGCGAGGGCGCGGAAAATATCGGGGAGTTCCCGGTACGGTGGGTGGTCGGGGGCCGAGCGATGCACATTTCTCTCGTACGTACACGCATGTGTGCGAGGCATTGCACTCTAACTGAACCCGAGCGAGGCATTGGGCTCTAACTGAACCCGAGTGATTGCACTGCAGGCTACGCGCTACTGAACCCGAGCGATCGATCGATGGCTGTTAACTGAACCCGATCGAGCGATTCCTTCGCTACTGCTGCTAACTGAAGCCGATCGATGCTGCCTCTGGATGAACAGTGAGCTTTGTTGGGGGGTTTGGATGAATAGTTCCCGGTGGGGGTTGGATGAACAGGAACCCATGGTAGTAGAGTCCGTTGCCGCTGGATGAACAGTACCCCGATCGATCAAGCCGGTGGATGAACAGGACCCCGTGGAGGGCTAGATGAACAGGACCTCATGGAGGGCTGGTTGAACAGTAGCCGGTGGAGGGCTGGATGAACAGTAGCCCGTGGATGGGTGGTTGAACAGGACCCCGTGGAGAGGGCTGGTTGAATAGTAGCCGATGGAGGCTGGATGAACAGGAGCCCGTGGATGAACAGTCACAGGTGGAGGCTGGAGGAGGTCGACGGTGGGTGAACAGTAGCCTGTGGAAGCTAGAGGAGGTTGACGGTGGAGATGAACAGTAACCCGTAGAGTCCCGTTTTGCGGTACGCCACACCCCTCCCGATGAGCAGTACCCCTATTTCGATCGTAGTGCTCCAACACAAGTCCGTTTCCTCCGTTTTGCGTTACGCCACACCCCTCCCGATCAATAGGACCCCGTTTCGACCGTAGGAGGTCTGTTTCCTCCATTTTGCGGTATGCCAAACCCCTCCTGATGAACAGGATCCTGTTTTGACCGTGGCCGGTCGAACTCAAGGCCGTTCCCTCCGTTCTGCGATACGCCAGGCCTCGTTTCCATCGGCTGTTCCGTCCAAGCCGGTTGGCTCCCGATGAATAGCACATGTTCCGTTGCCTCCCGATGAACAATACGCATTCCGTTGCCTCCCTGTGAACACGACAATGGCGCAGCTTCTCCGTTCCGACCCAGCCATGTACACGAGCCCTGGCTGTACGTATGCGCGAGTAGGCATTCGAGTCCCGCCCATATGTATGTACGTGGTTGTATTTTCTTTCTTGCACCCTGGCCGCTGTACGTACGTGTACATGCTACATGCGCGCCTCTACTACGACACGTGCACGCCTCTACATCGACCAGTATGTACGTACATGTTCGCAACCAGAATGACAAAGCTACGTATGCTTCGACCAGGTGGGTCCCGACTGTCAGGCACTTCCTTGCGTGCGAAGATGTAGCTGGTGGGTCCCAGTAGTCAGGGGGGAGAATCATTTTATTTTTGCTTGTAATATGGACCCACTTCCTTGCGTGCAAAGATGTAGCTGGTGGGTCCCGGCAGTCAGGGGGAAATGTTTTTTCGTGAAATACGGTGGCCCGTCCGGTGGGTCCCTGCTATCAGGTGGAGGAATAATTATTTTCCGCGTAATAAGGAGGCACTTCCTTGCTGCGGCCGTGGACCCAGCTGTCAGCCTCTCCATGTACAGTACTCTTCCGATGGAAGTCGGTCGTTGACCACATTGACCATGCCACACCAAGAGCACCAAGACGGTGGACGGCGGCGAGGCCTAGGAAGGGGATGATGCGGAGCCAGGGAAGACGCAACATTGGATGCCTACGCGGAGAGGAGTACGAGGGTTCACTGGTTCGGCTACGGTGTGAGGATGCCGTTGCCACAGGGCCTGGCCGGCGGTGGGAGTGCTAGGGGGAGGTGAGGTCTCCGCGGCAGCACAGCCGGCCACGGGAGGCAGGAGCAGGCGACACGACCAGCGCTGCTTTGGGCGGCTGGAGCAAGAAGACCAGAGGTTGAAGAATCACAACGGCCATTGGATGGACATCGTATGGTCACTACAGCTAGAATCGTTTATATTGACTAAGTTGACAAAGCCCTTGGTACGCGTCAACTTAGCAGGCCCACAGGTCAGCTTCTGAAATGGTGCACCCTAGATGTCAGGGGGAGGAATCATTTTTTGGGCGGGTGAAGCTAAAATATCCAAGATTGAAGAAGAAGCATGACATCCGTTGGATGAACATCCAACGGCCACTTCTGCTAGAACCGTGTGTTCACTATAAGTTGACAAAGCCTTGCATACGCGCCAACTCTTTTTTTTCGAGGGGACGCGTCAACTTAGTAGGCCCACAAGTGTGTGGCAGAGAACTTATAGCCCATTTGAGAGTTGTAAAAATGTATAGCCCATTTTTGAATTCTAATGGAATTTACTACAGCCCATCTACGGTTTGTTAAAAGTACAACCCATTTTCTAGCTAGGACAACGATTAATAGTTTCAACAAACCGTTGAAAACAGAATTCAATAAAATTTCCCACATTTTGATGGGATCTGAAATATTTTTATCTCGAAATTTCTAGTCATATTAAATACAATTTCAATATAAATTTGTATTACGTAAAAATCCAAAGAAACACTGCGCATGCAACAATTAATGAAATTAAAATTTTCAAAGTCCAGAAATAATATTTTATAAAGTAATTACGTGTTTGGTGCATTTTTTATAGTTACTGCCCAGTTTTTATAACTACATCCCATTTATTATTTCTTAAAGCCCATTTTCTTGTTAAGCCTAATGCATCCCTCCTAGGAAAGATTTGCAGCCCAGTGGGGCAGAGAATAACAAGTTGACCTTTCCTGGGTATTCCTCAAAAAAAGTATAGCTGGGCTAGCCATTTTCAGCTTGAAAAATAATAATATCTGGGCTGGATATCTGGCCTGGGCTAGACGTGCCACAACCCACCCAGTTAATACCATGCTCTTCTCTGAACAACAACGAAAACATCGCTTAAGAAAAACTCTGCAGTGCTCACACCTCAAAAAGACAAATACTGCTCGAGCTGCTTGGTCCCATCTGTCGGCCGCTCCTTGTGCAATTCTCTCATTTATGGACTACATAGGTTGAAAATGGTGTGGGACTGTGATGTCAGGAAACCAGGAGGAAACAAAAAATATTACAGTTGTATATAATAAGGAGGTACTTGCATATGTGCGGCTATGGCCCTGCTGGGTCCCCACTGTCATCCTCTCCAAGTAAAGTCATCTCCTCATCTCCTCATGCCATTGACCATCTTGACAACACGAGACGGCGGCGCCACGGCGAGCGCAACAACTCGAAGGACGACGGAGAGGGCCTCACGGGCCCTACGGATGGTCTGATACAACGCCCGCTGCTCATTCGGGAAGCCAGGATCAAACGGCCAGATGTCCGCGACAACATTGTCGTTCGCTTGTTCACCGGTGCTCGTTGAGGAGACAGAGGTTGCAGCACAGGTCCTCCAGCGCTGGTAGCTCTTCCACCATTAGGGCGTCGAAGTGGGCCGGACCTACTCTATGGTGAACACGGCATGAACCGGCTTGGATAGTGGCGCCAGCTCCTGGTCGGAAGCTACGTCCATCGTCTGATTGTCGTCGCTCAGCTCAGCGAGCTTGCTGGCGAGCCAGCATGTCCGGCTGCTAGACCGACCCGCTGCCAAGCACGAGTCTGACTGCCTTGGCCCACACAGACCACCTCCCTCGCCCACGCGCTCTTTCCGCCCGAAACGGTCAGCGCCGTCCACCCTGCTTCCCGGTGCAGGCGATTGCTCCGCCTTCAAACGACACAAGTGTCGTCCGTCCGTCCGTCTGTCGTCCACATTAATGATACGCGGTTGCCGAGGCGGCTATTTCGGCGCCACACGTCCATCCCTCCGCCGCCCACCATTGCTATATAAACTACTTCGCCGGCCATAGCTGCAGTCATCCGCCTCCGTTCCCTTTCTCCTGTCCAGACCACTACCGCCCACCATGGCTTCCTCGCGCTCCAGTGCTCTTCGGGACGGGCGAACGATGGACCACAAGGAGATGGCAGCCATTGCTGCCGACTGCCTGGCCGGCAGGCAGCCGGAGGACGATGACGTCCCAATGGAGAACATGGTAGTCGACGATCTGGCGCCAACCCCCTACTCCGCGCCATCCTCGCCGGTGCATTGCACCATGACCATCAGAGAGGCCCGTGCCCAATATGGTGAGGTAGAAGCGTGAGGAGCAGTTCTGAGTGGCGCATGCCGATGTCGCCTACAACCACCATCTCCTCCAGGAGCACCTGCAGGCGGAGGAGCAGGTCACCGTGGAGCAGGCCGAGCAGGAGGCACTGCTCGACTCGTACCCGCGGGGGCCGCCTTGAGCGCTGGCGGTACCACACGGGGGTGGCAGAGGCTGCGGCTGCTATCGGTGTCAAAACCGGCGGATCTCGGGTAGGGGGTCCCGAACTGTGCGTCTAGTATCGATGGTAACAGGAGACGGGGGACACAATGTTTTACCCAGGTTCGGGCCCTCCCTAGGGAGGTAATACCCTACGTCCTACTTGATTGATCTTGATGAATATGAGTATTACAAGAGTTGATCTACCCCGAGATTGTAATGACTAAACCCTAAGAGTCTAGTTTGGCTATGGTTATTCAGGATTTGGTCTATCTATGGACCTAGCCCTCCGGTTTATATAGACACGGGAGGGATCTAGGGTTACCCAAGGTCGGTTACAGAGAAAGGAATCTTCATAGTTGGTCGCCAAGCTTGCCTTCCACGCCAAGGAGAGTCCTATCCGGACATGAGTAGAGTCTTTAGTTTTTGTATCCTTACGACCCATCAGTCCGGCCCATATCCAATAGATCGGACACCCGAGGACCCCCTAGTCTAGGACTCCCTCAGTAGCCCCTGAACTAGGCTTCAATGACGATGTGTCTAGCGCGCATATTGTCTTCAGCATTGCAAGGCGGGTTCTACTTTCCGAATACTCCAGGATAGTCTTCGGATGAAACGAAGGTGGCCAGATCTGCAACACAAGTACCACACACAACTGCAAGGAATATAATATTTCACGAGCCCCATATGCTGACAACTTTTTGCAAGATAACATCACATCTGTTCGGTCACTATATCAAACCATTTTTGTCCGCCGTTCTGCGCTTCGAGGTGCGGTTTCATTGGCACGTCTTGTCAAAGCAGAGATTGTGTCCCCTTATTGCGGGATTTTCATCAATGCGGGCGTGGGTAACCCAACCGTGCCGTTTACACGGCCCTTGGGAATAGGCGAGTTTTAGGGCGAGTGGGGAGGTGTTCGATATTCACTGCCTTTATAAGGGGATAAGGATTCCCCTTCTTCTCCCACGCCTTCTCCCTTCCTCTCCCCTTCCACTCTTGAGCTCCAGCGCCCAAGTTCTCATCTTCTTCCCACTCAAGCTAGAACTCAACCATGTCCGGATCCGGAGGTCAAGGCAAGTGGATGGTCTCCTCCGTCAAGGAGAAGGACATTACTGAGCTTCGGGCGGACGGGTACTTGGCAAAGGAAATCGCCCACCATCTTCCAGCCCAGGGGCAAGTTGTCCCCACACCGAAGCCGAACGAGAGGGTGGTATTCATCCCTCATTTCCTCCGCGGGCTAGGGTTTCCACTCCACCCTTTCGTCCACTTGTTAATGTACTATTATGGGATAGACTTCATGATCTATCCTCGAACTCTTTCCTCAACATCTCGGTGTTCATCATCGTGTGTGAGGCCTTCCTCCGCATTCAACCCCACTTCGGGCTATGGTTCAAGGTCTTCAATGTGAAGCCAAAGGTGGTGGATGGCCAGCACGCGGAGTGCGGAGGCGCCGTGGTGAGTAAGCTGACCAATGTCTCCTGGCCGAAAGGCACTTTCGTGGAGACTGTTAAGGAATGGCAAAAACAATGGTTCTACATCACAGAACCCCGCGGCACAAACTGGGTCGTAGCTACCAAATTTAACTCTGGCGCTCCCATGCGACTCACCTCCTGGGTCGAGAAGAGCCCGAACTGGTGTTCGCCAGATGAGCTGATAGCGTTGCAGACGCGCGTTCAAAGCATGGTGGACAAGGACGTCAAGCTTGTTGACGTAATCCAAGTGATGCTGGTTCGTCGGATCCTCCCCTACCAAAGCCGAAAACGCCCCCTTTGGGAGTTCAATTTGAAGAGGCACCAAACCCTGGAGAGGCTCTTCGAAACAACTCACGAAGATGCCTAGAAGTTGCTCTTCAAGGGCAACGAGATACCGCCAACCACGGATCGGACCATGGGCACGACATTAACCACCCCGCCAGCGAGGTAAGTTTTCAACCCATCCTGTACTTGTTTGTTTCAAGGAGGATATCTGAACTTTTACTGTCATTGCTTCTTCAGAACTGGATGGAGAGGGCGAAGCAGATCCAGTGTCTGGCTCCGCTGCCTGAAGAACCAGTCATCCCGCACTTAGCGAAGATGCTGGTGCCGGCGCCCTATACGGCGCCGGTGAAGAAGGCCATGGGGAAGGCCAAGGGGGTCCGGAGTGGCCCCCGCCGCAAGGGCGCTTCGGACGCGACGTTCGAAGACAAGACCCGCTCCTCCGTCGCCGAAGAAGACAACGATGAGGAGGAGGAGGAGAGCGATTCTCCCTCTGATGGGGGGAGGAAGAAGAGGGCGGCCCCCACAATTCTGGAGGTGGAGGCGCCCAAGAAGGGGAAAGGCCCGCTCGTGGGCAGCTCCGCATGGGACATCGACAGTAGTACGGAGCGACGCCCCCGCACTAAGCGTCGGGCCGCATCGTGAGCGCTAAGACTCGTACATGCCCATAAATCTAACCTCTCCTCTTTGTCGTATTGACATTATTAATTATGCTATTCCAGTCCAGCCCACTACAGCTCCCAGCGATCCTCATCAAGAGGCTCGTTGGACTCAAAGGAGATGGCCAGGGAGACACCGCCAGCCGCTTACTCTCCCTAGGCCAAGGGAGACATCGAGGTGCTATCCCGACAAACCTTCCTAGGCCAGGGAGAGGTTCGGGAGGTCATCAAGGCGGCGCCGGAGGGCGATACCTCGGCCGCCGGACACATGGGGGAGCAATCCCCCATGGAGACTGACGATGGGGGTCGTACTCAATTCGGCCCCCCTCTGAGCACGGATCCGGAGAACCATACGGCCCCGGAGTCTGACAAGCAGCCTCCATCAAGAGAAGGAGGCGCACCCGTCCCACCGGCGACCTTTGTCCAACCAGAGGCGCCGGATAATCTATTGGAAGAGGCGCTTCCATTGTGGAAGAACACCATATCCTTATGGGTACGGTGATTGAGAAGGTTCAGTCTGTTAAGAGCGGACTGGCCGAAGCCTGCAGCGGCCCGCTGATAGGTTTTGAGGTAAGTAGCGTTTAACCGAGAAAATCTCAGTATAGACAGCAGCCCCTGAGACATTGTCTGTTGTTTGGAAAGAGAAGCCGTACAGAGGATCAATGAAATTTCACAGGAAACTAACTAAAATGTGTCTGATTTGAATAAGCAGCCTTCGCTGCTGGCTGCGACCCCTCACACTGTCAAAGTCTCTGGGCTAAAGCAGAGACTGGAGCGGGCCGAGGAGGAGCTCGGCCAAGCGAGGAAGCAGCTGGAAGACCAGCAAGGTATGCAATGGCTCGCTATATATTCGGAAAGAGTAAATGATGTATACTGACCGTAGTGTCATTATATGTGTAGAGGCGACGACCGAGGTCGATGCACTGAAAAAGGCCCTGGCCGAAGCCGAGGAGAAAGCTGTCAAGGAGCAGGCCACTCGCAAGAAGCTGAAGGCCCGACTGAACGAGGTCCAGCAAGAGCTCCAGGACGCAGTAAAGAAGTACAAGACCTTGGAGGGTGATGTTTCAGCTCGAGAGACTGAATTCTCCAAGGCTCATCAAAGCGCGGAAGCGGCCTGGGTTGAAGCCCAGGGTGCCCTCCAGGAGATCCAAGAGGCCAGGAGGATCACGACGGGTAAGGCGTTTAGTATGCAAAGCAAGTATATGAAGAAGAAGTACTTCTTACTAACCCGGATTCGGAGTTCTCCAGGAGCCTTCGCAGATCTGCCGTGCAGTGTGTCCGACGCCGCGGAGTTCTTCCGAGCCGAAGAAGGGAGCTGCACAGAGAAATTGTTCTGGTCGCAGTATCTAGTGCCAGAGCATCCTGTGCCCTTCACCGATCAGCTAAAATAGTTGGTGAAGCTGCATAGGGTGGCCGAACTAGCCATGAAGGATTTGATAATCCGGATGTGGCTAGCCGAAGCTATGCCTGTCGGTGTCAAAACCGGTGGATCTCGGGTAGGGGGTCCCGAACTGTGCGTCAAGGCCGGATGGTAACAGGAGACAAGGGACACGATGTTTTTACCCAGGTTCGGGCCCTCTCGATGAAGGTAATACCCTACTCCTGCTTGATTAATATTGATGATATGGGTAGTACAAGAGTAGATCTACCACGAGATCAAGGAGGCTAAACCCTAGAAGCTAGCCTATGATATGATTGTTGTATATGGAGTTGATGTCCTACGGACTACAACCCTCCGGTTTATATAGATACCGGATAGGGTTAGGGTTACACAGGGTCGGTTACAATGGTAGGAGATCTTGAATATCCGCATCGCCAAGCTTGCCTTCCACGCCAAGGAAAGTCCCATCCGGACATGGGACGAAGTCTTCAATCTTGTATCTTCATAGTCCTGGAGTCCCGCTGAAGGTATAGTCCGGCTACCCGAACACCCCCTAATCCAGGACTCCCTCAGTAGCTCCTGAACCAGGCTTCAATGACGACGAGTCCGGCGCGCAGATTGTCTTCGACATTGCAAGGCGGGTTCCTCCTCCAAGTCCTTCATAGAAGATTGTAAACACCAAGAGTAGTGTCCGTCTCTGCAAAATAAGTTTCCACATATTTCCATAGAGAGAATAATATTAACACAAATCAAATCTGCTGACGTATTCCGCAGTTCACCATCGCACTACGACCAAGTCCTTTACTCGAATCGTTTTTACTTTTCCACCTCAGCACGTTTTGCGAGGCGGTTTCCTTGGCACGTCTTGTCAAAGCAGAGATCGTGTACCCCTTTTACGGGATTCTCATCAATACGGACGTGGGTAACCCAACTGTGCCCGTTAGCACATTTCCTCGAGTAAAGGCGAGTCCCGAACAGTTGCGAGGAGGGCTCTTGGTATTCAACCTCTTATAAAGAGACCAAGGCCTTACTCCTTTTTCAATCTCAAGTGAGTTCGCCCGTCGCCTCGAGTTCCAACACCCTAGGCTCCAGATTCCAGGCGCTTCGGACCTTCGACGATGTCCGGTTCTGACCTTCAAGGCCGATGGACGCCCTCCTCCGTCACGAAGGAGGACGCACTAAAGTTGAGGGAGGCTAAGTTCCTGACCGGCGAAATTTCGCATAGGTTGCCTGCTCAAGGGCAGGTCATTCCCAATCCCCAGCCCGGTGAGAGCGTGGTGTTCATGTCTCACTTCCTTCGGGGGTTGGGCTTCCCAATGGATCCCTTTGTGAGGGGACTGCTGTTTTATTACGGGCTGGAATTCCATGACTTAGCCCCGGAGTCCATCCTCCATATCTCCTCGTTTATTGTCGTGTGTGAAGCGTTCCTCTGTGTTACCCCTCACTTCGGATTATGGCTCAAGACCTTCAAAGTGGAGCCGAAGATGATCAAGGGACAACATGCAGAGTGCGGAGGCGCTGTTATAAGCAAAAATGCTGATGCTCCATGGCCCGAGGGCTCTTTTCAGGAGGAGCTAGGCTTGTGGCAACGAGAGTGGTTTTATATCACCGCTCCCCGGAGCACCAAGTGGGTGGCACCTCCTGCCTTTCGCTCGGGTCCCCCATCACGGCTAGCGTCATGGGTCAACAGAGGGTTAGATTGGGGTTTGCCCAAAGATGTGCCCTTGTTACAGGGCCGCATTAAGGATCTCTTGGAAGGAGACCTCAGCTTGGTCAAGGTGACACAGGTCATGCTGATTCGTCGAATATTGCCCGGCAAACGTCGCTCCCTTCGCCTGTGGGAGTTTAATCCAGAGGGACCGCGAGCTCTCGAGAATTTCATGGGCGCCACGCCCGCGGAGATGTATAAACTGTTCTTCGGATCACAAGAGATGTGTCCGGATTTAACCGAGGACGCAGGCCTAAGCTGCAATTGCCCGGATACTCAAGTAAGCAACCTTGTGCCCGGACCTTCTATCCGTATAATTGTCATAAACTTGCCCCTAAAAGAGCCGTCCTTTTAAACAAGAGTGGATAGCGAAGGCAAAGCTGATCAGGTGTCCGGCTCCCCTTCCCGAAACCAGGCCGGATCCCGTGCTGGTCAGGATGCTGGAGATAATGCCTTTGGAGGGAAGCAAGGGGGAGGACAAGGAAACTATGGCCTCCTCGAAGGAGGCTGCTCCGAAGGGAGGAACCGACAATTCCTCTCCTAAGGGGAAGAAGAGAGCCGCCTCTGACGACCCGGAAACCATGGCCTCGAAGCGGGGGAAAAAATCCTCGTTAGAGGGTCCGACGCCGGGGAGTTCCTCGGCCGGACTACGCCCTCAAGGGTATCAGCCCTCCAGCGAGCCGTAAGTAGAGAAAGATTTTCCTTTTGAGGGGTGAGGGAAATCCTTGATTTATATCTGAGAAGATTAACCGAATTTATACCTTGTAGCTCGGACCTCAGCCCTTCTCAGCAGAGCTCGTCTTTGGGGGATCTCCTTCCGGAGATGATGGAGAGCGGGACGCCTCCCCCTGTCGTGCCGCCTAGCGAGGCGGGCGACCCTGAGGTGTTGTCGCGGAGGGTTTCTCCGAATCCGGTAGGGGCGGAAGATAGCTATGTGTCCCCCCGAGGTTCTCCGTGTCCGGCCTTCGAAAGAGGTCGTGGGACAAGTCCGGCACCGTCTGGTGCTCAGCCGGAGAAGCTAAAGATTCTGCTGGGGCGAGCTTCTATCTTGGAGGAGCACCGTGCATTGATGGGCACGGTGATTGGAAGGATCTCATCCGCAGAGAGCGGATTGCATGAGGCCGTCAAAAATTTACTGACGGGTTTTGAGGTACATTAGATAATGTACACTTTTGTCAGTTGCGCATGAATAAGATGCGCCCTATGTAGATAGTAGCCCCTGAGACTCTGCGCGTCGTCAAGAAATGACGGCACGCGGAGGATCATAATCCCAGGTCTAAGATGTCGCCTTTGAATGTAGGTGGCAGGGTGTCCGGAATCGAGCCGAACTGATGATTTTGCCAAACTAAAGCGGCAGCTGGACGTGGCAGATGTCGACGTCGCGCTTGTCAACAAGCGGCTTGATGAGGCTCAAGGTATGTAATTCCTCAGGCGGCATCAGGTAAGAAGGGTTTTATGCCAGTGTCTTACGATGTGTGTGCTTGACGCAGATGGTGCGGCCGCCGTGGAGAGTCTTAGGGCAGAACTTGCCCGGGCTAAAGAACAAGCCAGAGAAAGTGATGCGGCTGCCAAGAAAGCCCTTGAAGAGCTGAGAGCCGAACAGGCTGCTCATTGCCGAAGCAAGGAAGAGATGGCTGAGATGGCCGAAAAGTTAAAGAGTGTTGCAGACCATTGCAGACTTCTTGAGAAAGAAGACTAGGCGAAACAGACGGACTTAGAGAAGGCCGTTGCCAATGCCAAGGACGCGCGCTCTGCGATGAGAGCTGCGAAGGAGGAGCTGCGTCAGGCCGAACAGATTGCGGCTGGAAAGCCCTTTATGCTACGAAGGAAATTTTGCGATCCGAAGTTTGCTCCGTTGGACCGGATGTGGAGTGTGGAGGATACCTATCTGGATTTGGCAGCGAGTGCTGCTGATGCGACCGAACACTTTCAAGATCAGAAAGATCGCGAAGTGGAAAAGCTTTTCTGGTCGCAGTTTCACAATCCAGAGCATCCACTGGCAGTGGACGATCGTTTGGCTCAATGGGCCGAACTGAATAGGTTGTCCGGACTCGCCATGAAGTACGTCATGGGTCATCTGTGGCTGGGGAGATCGGAGCCGAAGAGTTATTTCGGCTTGGTGCAGCAATTCCTTGACGCGGTGCCGCGTATTAATGCAATGAAGAGGTCAGCATGTATAGAGGGCGCAAGGATGGCTCTTGCCCGTGTCAAGACATACTGGGCAGAGATGGAGACCACCGTTGTTGCGTCCCGAGATTCGGACAAAATCCGAGTACCCTCCAAGCACTACTTTCAGGAAGTCCTTGAAGGCGCTCGTGTAATAGAGACGCAGTGCTCGAAAGATGCTATGTTATGATAGCATATGTAATTATAAAGTAATATTTTGATAAACTGTAGTGGCCTTTTTATACTTGTGCCTTCAAGTATTGGGAACACCTCCTGTGCGGCCGTTTTAAGATATATATATATATACAAAATCTGAAAGATGGCAGTCATTGGCTTCAACCCCCACGCACATAGTGCGGGGTTGCTCGCAGAAGACGCATTTTCACACTTAACCCAACGTCTTGGTCCTACAAAGGAGGTGATAGCGCAGCGGGCCAGGCAACCGGACTATAATGCTTTAACACTTTCACTTAGCCATAGGAGCTTGACAGTGAGACTATTTAGGTAGCCCCTTGGTGGCGACTGCGCTCGCCTGAGTTCGGGGCGCGTATGTGCCTGACCGGGAAGCGGCCCTTCGTTAAAGCGGAGGAATCCGATAGATTCCGATAGGTCATCGAGTGGCTGACCAGTCTCACGCTACATCATGACAGTCAGTTTTCGGCTTTCTCTACTAAGGTGCTCGCCCGGCCGAACCGGGGCACAATCGCAGTAGTTCTCCTGGTGCTACCTTAGCCGATAGAGCGGAACGTAAGGTAGCCGAACTCAGGAGCCGGGCAACCCAACATTTGACCAAAGACATGATTCGGAGCTGATGCATATAATGCCAAAACTCGCGACGCCGAACACTCCCTAAGGTGTTCGGTCTTTATGAGTGCGGGCGAAACAACACTCTTTATTAAAAAATCCCCTAGTGTCCAGGTGCGTGCAAAAATTCTGATGTGGCCACATGCCAAGACGCCAGCCTCCTCCTTGGTTATATCAGAAAAAACCGGGGGATGTGTAGCAACAAGAGACAATAAAAAAGGTTTACGCAGGGTCTTAATCTAAAAAAAATCCTTTAGGACGGGTCCCTACTGCACGTCTGCGTCTGTGTCTCCGTTGTGTCGTATCCTGGACGGGCGCCGCACGATGTTCATCTGTAAAAGAGAGGAACTGAGTTGAAAACGGGTCGTGCCGAACAAAAGTTTAAAATAAACAAAGTATAAAGTAAAATATATAAAATTGAGCTTTATTGTCTCTTATTGTATATGCATGGAGCCCCTAGTGGGGGTATATGGCCACTAAGCCCGCATCAATGATGATTTTGTCCCGAACTCGTCTATCCGCGTTCGTGGTCTTTAATGACCTATTTCGAAGTTTTTTGGCCGGTGAGGCCATTTTACTGTGGGGCTGTCAAAGCGGCCGCACAGTCCTCCGCTTGGGGAGGCGCACTTTAGTGCTTCCCCTTCAAAGAGATGATGCCTCGTGGACCGGGCATCTTAAGCGTGAGAGATGCATAATGCGGTATTGCGTTAAAGCGGGCGAAAGCTTCGCGTCCCAGTAGTGCTTGATAGTGACTTGAGAACGGGACGATATGGAAGGTCAGCTTTTCGCGGCGGAAGTTATCAGCAGAGCCGAATATAACTTCGAGCCGGAGAAAACCCATACAATGGGTGTCCGGACCAGGTGTTACCCCTTGAAAGGAGGTTTTGCTGCGGCGGATTCTTGCTGGGTTTATCCCCATGTGATGGATTGTATCCTGATATATCAGGTTTAGTCCACTGCCGCCGTCCATGAGGACATTTGAAAACTGGAGTCCGCCAATTATTGGATCGAGTATCAAGGCAGTCCAGCCTGCATTCTTGATATTTCTAGAATAATCTAGCTGATCGAAGATGATTGGTTTTGACAACCAGTGGCGGGACCCTTTGGGGATAGGTCGTGTGGTGCGTACCTTTATGGGCGCCGCACGTTTTGTTATGTGAAGTAAGTTTACTGTTTTTACTTCTTGTGGGAAGTTCTTTTGTTTCCTGGTGCTCTGCTTTTGGGGTTCGTCCTCGTCTTCGCTTGGTGTGTCGAGCCCCTTGTGTTCGGCATTGAGTCTGCCGGATTGTTTGAAAACCCAACAATCTCTGTGGGTATGGTTAGCAGGCTTCCCGGGAGTACTGTGTATTTGACATATCCTGTCCAGGATTTTATTTATGTTGGATGGATCGTCCCTGTTATCCCGGAGGGGCAGTTTTGTCTGATTTTGTCGTGAGCCTTTGAATCCGGCATTGACTGCCGTGCTCTTCGGACTTTTTTCCTTAGTCCGGCGACGGTCCTTGTGGCGTCGCGGTTTTCCGTTTCCATCCCTAGTTTCGGATGTACTTGGGTCGCTGGGGCTGCACCTTGCCAACCAGCTGTCCTCTCCTGCACAAAAGCGGGTCATGAGGCTTGTTAGTGCGGCCATTGTTCTTGGCTTTTCTTGGCTGAGGTGTCTGGCGAGCCATTCGTCTCAGACGTTATGCCTGAAAGCTGCTAAGGCTTCGGCGTCCGGACAGTCGACTATTTGATTCTTTTTAGTGAGGAATCTATTCCAGAACTGCCGAGCTGATTCTCCGGGCTGTTGAGTTATGTGACTAAGATCGTCTGCATCCGGAGGGCGGACATAGGTCCCTTGAAAATTTGCTCGGAAAGCTTCCTCGAGCTCTTCCCAACTTCCAATTGTGTTTTCAGGAAGGCTTTTAAGCCAATGCCGGGCTGACCCTTTAAGCTTAAGGGGTAAATATTTCATGGCGTGGAGATCATCTCCTCTAGCCATGTGTATGTGGAGGATATAATCCTCGATCCAGACTCCAGGGTCTATTGTTCCATCATATGCCTCTATGTTTACGGGTTTGAATCCCTCTGGAAATTCATAGTCCAGGACCTCATCGGTGAAACATAGGGGGTGTGCGGCGCCCCTGTATTTGGGTGTGCCAGATTCTGATGATGGCTTTATTGCATTTCTTATGAGAGCTTGCTTTCTTGGTCCATAAATGGACCTAACTGGGCCATGATGCGAATCCTTAGGTGGGTCGCATGCCGATTTAAGTGCGGCGCCGCTTGCCGCTTTATGGGGTCGTCTATCCGACCGTGTGGCTTTCTTATTTTTTGAATGCGAGGGCTCTAGGGCCTCTTCGTCGAACTCAGGCAGTAGCTTTCTTTTCGGATAGCTTTTAGTGCGGCTACTGTCGCCGTATTTATCTGTGGTATTGATTACTTTGCTCCATCTAATCCGGAGTGCATCTTCCGCTATTTTTAGCTTCCGCTTCTGCTTTTTCAGGCTGCGTGCAGTTGCAACGAGCCTCTCATGGAGATTCTTCTGCTCCATGGGTTTATCCGGCGTGAGGTCGTCCGGAATGCCGTTTTCGCCGGAGGAGGGATGTTCGGTTTCTCTATCCGTGTTGCCCTGTTCGGACGGTTGCTCTAAGGCTTGCTCGTCGTCTACCGGCTCGTCCTGCTCTATGGCTGGGTTTTTATCGAGGCGGGGCTTGGGTCGGCGTTTACGCCGACGCTTTGATTGCTTTTCGGGGGGTCGATCTCCCGTTCCATCCCCTTTTTCCTCGTTGTCGCTTCCTTTAGGGGTATCCACCATGTACACATCGTGAGATGAGGTGGCTGTCCAATGCCCTGTGGGCGTTGGTTCATCGGTATCTCCTGCATCGTCATCCATGCTGTCGATGTCTCTGGAGTCGAAGTTGAGCACGTCGTTTAAATTGTCGACAGTGGCTACCAAGTGGGTGGTGGGTGGGATTTGAATTTCTTCATCGTCCGTATCCCATCCTCGCTGACCGCAGTTCGGCTAGGGCTCTCCTGATAAAGAGAGAGACTTGAGAGAATTCAGGATATCGCCAAAAGGCGAGTGCTGAAAGATGTCCGCGGCGGTGAACTCCATTATTGGCGCCCAATCGGATTCGATCGGCAGGGGCGCGGGGGGTTCGGAGTCCGGAGAGGAGTCCGGATCCTCGGAGTCGTGAGTCACGCGGAGTGTGGGGCCGGCGTTCGGCTCGATCGCCTTTGAGATCGCAGCCCCCGAGGTGACGCGCAACCGCTCATCCTCGATTGACACAACTAGCTCCGAGTTAAGGGTCAAAGCTGGTGCATTTGCGGCTTCCGGGATACTGTTTGGTGACAGAGCTAGATCATGCCCCGCGAGACAGTGCGGCGTGCTTGGTTGTGGCTCGAATCCGTCGAAGATCAAATCTCCGCGGATGTCTACCATGTAATTTAGGCTTCCAAACCTGACTTGATGGCCAGGGGCGTAGCTTTCGATCTGCTCCAGGTGGCCAAGCGAATTGGCCCGCAGTGTGAAGCCGCCGAAGACGAAGATCTGTCCGGGGAGAAAAGTCTCACCCTGGACCGCATCATTGTTGATGATCAAAGGAGCCATCGTGCCTAAAGGCGACGACACAGAGGAACTCTCAATGAAAGCACCAATGTTGGTGTCAAAACCGGCGGATCTCGGGTAGGGGGTCCCGAACTGTGCGTCAAGGCCGGATGGTAATAGGAGACAAGGGACACGATGTTTTTACCCAGGTTCGGGCCCTCTCGATGGAGGTAATACCCTACTCCTGCTTGATTATTATTGATGATATGGGTAGTACAAGAGTAGATCTACCACGAGATCAAGGAGGCTAAACCCTAGAAGCCAGCCTATGATATGATTGTTGTATATGGAGTTGATGTCCTACGGACTACAACCCTCCGGTTTATATAGACACCGGATAGGGTTAGGCTTACACAGGGTCGGTTACAATGGTAGGAGATCTTGAATATCCGCATCGCCAAGCTTGCCTTCCACGCCAAGGAAAGTCCCATCCGGACACGGGACGAAGTCTTCAATCTTGTATCTTCATAGTCCTGGAGTCCGGCTGAAGGTATAGTCCGGCTACCCGAACACCCCCTAATCCAGGACTCCCTCAATGCCTGACAGCTACTTCGGGCTTGTGAAGCAACTGATGAACGCATGTCCTCGGCTGGACGCCGTCAAGCGATCAGCCTGTATTGAAGGTGCGCGCATGGCCTTCGCTCGCTGCAAGATGTGGTGGGCGAAGATGGATGCCGTCGAGCTGACCAAGGGGCCGCCAGAGGGCAAGGAGCACTGCACACCCGAGCGGTATTTTGCAGATGTCCTAGAGGGGTCTCGCATTGTAGCAACGCAGTCTTCGCATCATATTATCTTTGAATGAATGTATTCGAGTTCCTTCTACTTTGTATGATAGAACAAAGTGGGTTTGTAATATAATGCTTGTTATGTTTTTAAATTTTACCTCTTGTGCGGCCGTGTTGTATGAAATCTGAGGGTTAACCAGTTGTCGGCTTCTACCCCCACGTAGGTAGTACAGAGGTGTTTGGGATGGAATCTAAACAATCTTGATCCAATTATATGGTCCTTGAAGGAGTTGTTTAGCGCAACGAACCAGGCAATCAGACTATGCGGCTTTAATGCCCTCACTTAGCCATAGGAGTTTGACAATAAAAACATGGTCACAACCCCTAGTATCCGAACCAGAGTGCTATAAGCGTCTGATTGGGAAGTACCGATCCTTCGCATAATGCGGAAGAAATCTCCAACGATTTGCAACCTCCGAACAGCTGACCGGCTCTCGCCGCATCATGACAGTCAGTTTTTGGCTTTCTCTACTGAGGTGCTCCTTTGGATAAACCAAGGCACAATTGCAGTAGTTCTCCCTTTACTACCTTAGCCGATATAGCGGAACATAAGGTAGCAAGCACAGGAGCTGGGCAACCCAACTATTGACCAAAGACATGATTCGGAGCCAATGCATATAGTGCTAAATTCAGGGTGCCGAACTATACTGTAAAAGTGTTCGGACTTTTGTTGCCATGTTGTGGGGCGCTATGAAGCCCCTGGCAAATTGAAACGCACCTGAATGTACGGGTGTTATCTGATAGAATTACCAGAAAGGAAAAGACAAAAATAAAGAAAAAAGGAAGAACCAGTGGTAAGCTAGAGCCGTGAAAATTTGGGCCGCAAACTGTTTCTATTATAATTTCATTGGTGCGTTAAAGCGCATTTATACAAGTAGTTCAATAAGTAGAAAGGCTATTTACTATGCCCTCACCAAGAGAGAGAGCTGTGTATGGGTCCTGAAGATAGGTAAAGGGATCATTGAAGAGACCACCTAAGAGTTTTCCACTACGTCCATGCTTCTTGTTGTCTTTGTGTTTTTATCCTTCGAAAAGAATCGATGGTCGAGCTGCCAGGAAAGGCCTGTAAAAAAAGGAAAAATCAAAGAAAAAAGAGGGAAATAGTGAAAGTATGAGTGTCCGGGGCGGTCGAGCCGTATTGCGGATCACAAGCTGATTATGCCTCCATCCGAGTCCATGGTATTTTTAGTGCGTAATTATGTACGCGCGGTACGATGGCCGCCACTTGGTCAGGACGGGGACGGAGGCCAAATTGCTAGTCGAGCTCCTGACGAGCCGAGTTGTCCTTCTGCGGAATGGTTCAGACTCTCTTGACAGTGTCTGAGGGATCAACCGCCGAATTGAGGTTCTGCTTGACAAGGCCGCCATGTACCTTTGCCGCTAAGGTAGTGGTGTGCTCCTCGGTGCGGAGGGAGCGTTCCGTATTTCCATTGACTGTTATGACGCCGCGCGGTCCGGGCATCTTAAGCTTGAGATAAGCGTAGTGTGGCGCCGCATTGAATCGAGCAAATGCGGTTCGTCCGAGAAGTGTGTGGTGGCCGCTGCGAAAGGGGCCGATATCAAAGATTAACTCCTCACTTCGGAAGTTGTCTGGAAACCCGAAGACAACCTCTAGTGTGATTGAGCCCGTGCAGCGGGCCTCTACGCCCAGTATGACTCCTTTAAAGGTAGTCTTTGTGGGCTTGATCCGCGATGGGTTAATGCCCATTTTGCGCATTGTATCCTGATAGAGCAAGTTGAGGCTACTGCCACCATCCATCAGGACTCACGTCAGGTGGAACCCATCAATTATTGGGTCCAGGACCAGTGCGGCTGAACCGCCATGACGGATACTGGTCGAATGATCTCGACGGTCAAAAGTGATCGAGCATGACGACCATGGATTAAATTTTGGGGCGACCGGCTCTATCGCGTAGACGTCCCTGAGCGCGCGCTTGAGCTCCCTCTTGGGGATGTGGGTAGCGTATATCATGTTTACTGTTTTGACGTGAGGAGGGAACATCTTCTGTCCCCCTGTGTTCAGCGGCCGGGGCTCCTCGTCGTTGTCTTCTCTTT
Organism: Triticum urartu; assembly: GCF_056163025.1. Taxonomy (NCBI): domain Eukaryota; kingdom Viridiplantae; phylum Streptophyta; class Magnoliopsida; order Poales; family Poaceae; genus Triticum; species Triticum urartu. The sequence continues at coordinate 313,430,330 of NC_141877.1, forward strand.
GCGATCCCTTATCTTTGTTTTCGGCATTTAACTTGACGGCCTGTTTAAAAACCCAACAATATCTATTGGTATGATTGGGTGGTTTGTCTGGGGTGCCATGAATCTGGCACGGACGATCGAGTATACGGTCCAGGCTGGATGGGCCCGAATTGTTCTTTTTGAATGGCTTCTTCCACTGACCAGGCTTAGAGCCACTAAATCCGGCATTGACCGCCGTATCCTCGGTGTTGTCATTGTTATTTCGATGTTTGTACCTGTTGCGTCGAGACTTGTCGTTGCTATGTTTAGCTTCAGGGGTGCCGGCGTCGCTTGCATTGTTTTTGCTACGGGCCAGCCAACTATCCTCGCCCGTGCAAAAGCGGATCATGAGTGCCGTGAGGGCCGCCATAGAATTTGGCTTCTCTTGGCCGAGGTGACAGGCGAGCCATTCGTCTCGGATGCTGTGTTTAAAGGCCGCTAGGGCTTCAGCATCCGGACAGTCGACTATCTGGTTCTTTTTAGTTAGGAACCTGGTCCAGAATTTCCTGGCGGACTCTCCGGGCTATTGAACTATATGTCTTAAGTCATCGGCGTCTGGGGGTCGAACGTATGTACCTTGGAAGTTATCCAGGAAGGCTTCTTCCAAGTCCTCCCAGCTGCCGATGGAGTTTTGGGGCAGCCTGTTCAACCGGTGCCGTGATGGTCCTTTAAGTTTCAGGGGAGGTACTTAATGGCATGAAGATCATCGCCGCGGGCCATATGAATGTGGAGAATGAAATCTTCGATCCATACTGCGGGGTCTGTGGTGCCATCATATGGTTCTATATTCACGGGTTTGAACCCTTCTGGGAATTCATGTTCCATGACTTCGTCGGTGAAGCAATGAGGGTGTGCGGCGCCTCTATATCGGGCCGTATCGCGACATAGCTCTGATGGGGTCCGTTGGTACGTCTCCGTCATATCTACTTTTCCAAACACTTTTGCCCTTGTTTTGGACTCTAAGTTGCATGATTTGAATGGAACTAACCTGGACTGACGCTGTTTTCAGCAGAATTGCCATGGTGTTATTTATGTGCAGAAACAAAAGTTCTCAGAATGACCTGAAACTTCACGGAGCGTCTTTTTGGAAATAATAAAAAATCCTGGCAAAAGATCAAGAACAGGGGGCCCACACCCTAGCCACGAGGGTGGGGGGCGCGCCTGCCCCCCTGGGCGCGCCCCTACCTCGTGGCCCCCCTGGAGCTCCTCCGACCTCAACCCCAACTCTATATATTCACTTTCGAGGAAAAAATAAAGGATAAGGATTCATCGCGTTTTACGACAAGGAGCCGCCGCCAAGCCCTAAAACCTCTCGGGAGGGCTGATCTGGAGACCGTTCGGGGCTCCGGAGAGGGGAATCCATCGCCATCATCATCATCAACCTTCCTCCATCACCAATTTCATGATGCTCACCGCCGTGCGTGAGTAATTCCTTCGTAGGCTTGCTGGACGGTGATGGGTTGTATGAGATTTATCATGTAACCGAGTTAGTTTTGTTAGGGTTTGATCCCTACTATCTACTATGTTCTGAGATTGATGTTGCTATGACTTTGCTATGCTTAATGCTTGTCACTAGGGCCCGAGTGCCATGATTCCAGATCTGAACCTATTATGTTTTCATCAATATATGAGAGTTCTTGATCCTATCTTGCAAGTCTATAGTCACCTATTATATGTTTATGATCCGGCAACCCCGAAGTGACAATAATCGGGACCACTCCCGGTGATGACCGTAGTTTGAGGAGTTCATGTATTCACTATGTGTTAATGCTTTGGTCCGGTACTCTATTAAAAGGAGGCCTTAATATCCCTTAGTTTCCGCTAGGACCCCGCTGCCACGGGAGGGTAGGAAAAAAGATGTCACACAAGTTCTTTTCCATAATCACGTATGACTATATTCGGAATACATGCCTACATTACATTGATGAATTGGAGCTAGTTCTATGTCACCCTAGGTTATGACTGTTACATGATGAACCGCATCCGACAAAATTCTCTATCACCGATCCATTGCCTACAAGCTTTCCATATATTGTCCTTCGCTTATTTACTTTTCCGTTGCTATTGTTACAATCACTACAAAATACCAAAAACACTACTTTTGCTACCATTACCTTTTGCTACTGTTACCACTACTATCATATTACTTTGCTACTAAATACTTTGCTGCAGATATTAAGTTTCCAGGTGTGGTTGAATTGACAACTCAGCTGCTAATACTTGAGAATATTCTTTGGCTCCCCTTGTGTCGAATCAATAAATTTGGGTTGAATACTCTACCCTCAAAAACTGTTGTGATCCCCTATACTTGTGGGTTATCAAGACTATTTTCCGGCCCCGTTGCCGGGGAGCATAGCTCTATTCTTTGAGTCACTTGGGATTTATATCTGCTTATCATTATGAAGAACTTGAGAGATCCAAAAACCAAGATTTATCCCTCAACTACGAGGGGAGGTAAGGAACTGCCATCTAGCTCTACACGTGATTCACCTTCTGTTTTGAGTAAGCTTGCGACACCTAAGCCTTCTTCTGCTATTGATTCTGATATGTTGCATGTTATTGATGATGCCACTTCTACTATGCATGATACTTATGATTAAACTACTTCTATTATTGATACTACTGTGCCACTTGGTGAATTTCTTGATGAACAACTTGCTAGGGTTAGAGAGAATGAAATTATTGAAACTGATAATATTGATGAAAGTGATGATGAAGACTCTCCGCCTAATAAATATGAATTGCCTGTTGTTCCTGAGGGTTATGTTATGGATGAAGAAGCTACTAGAGCTATTTTAGCTTGCAATGATAGATATGATCTAAAGAGGTTATTAGCTAAATGTAAGCAGCAATCCCTTAATGCTAGAATGAAACCTGACCCTGCTTTTGCTACTTCACCTATCTGTGTTACTGATAAGGATTATGAATTCTCTGTTGATCCTGATATAATTACTTTGGTTGAATCTGATCCTTTTTATGTCTATGAATCTGAAACTGTTGTGGCACATCTTACTAAATTAAATGATATATCCACCCTCACTAATGATAAGAGAACTCGCTAGTTTTATATCCTTAAAATATTTCTGTTCTCATTAAAGGGTGATGCTAAGATATGGTTTAATTCTCTTGATCCTGGTTGCGTGCGTAGTCCCCAGGATATGATTTATTACTTGTTTGCTAAATATTTCCCTGCTCATAAGAAACAAGTTGCTTTAAGGGATATATATATAATTTTGTGCAAATTGAAGAAGAGAGTCTCCCACAAGCTTGGGGGAGGCTTCTCCAATTACTTAATGCTTTGCCTGATCATCCTCTTAAGAAAAATGAAATACTTGATATCTTTTATAATGGACTAACCGATGCTTCCGGAGATTACCTGGATAGTTGTGCTGGTTCTATTTTCAGGGAAAGAACACCAGATGAAGCTTAAATTCTATTAAATAATATGTTGACTAATGTAAATAATTGGACACTTCCTGAGCCTATTCCTAAACCAACTCCGAAGAAGAAAGGTGTTCTATTTCTCAGTCCTGAAGATATGCAAGGGGCAAAGAAATCCATGAAAGAAAAGGGTATTAAAGCTGAAGATGTTAAGAATTTACCTCCTATTGAAGAAATACATGGTCTTAATTTACCGCCCGTCGAACAAATGCATAATTTTAGTCCATCTCCTATTTAAGAAACACATGGTCTTGATAACCCGACACAGGTAGTAAAGGTAAATTCTCTCTATAGATATGATAAAGCTGAAATCCCATGTACTAAGTTTGCTAGCCCATGCTTAGATGAGTTTGATAAGTTTATGGTTAAGCAAGAAGACTTCAATGCTTATTTTGGTAGAGAATTAAAACGCAGTGCTAATATGCTTTAACACTTGGGTGATTATATGGCTAATGTTAAAGGTGAACTTAAACTTATTAGTAAAAACGCTTCTATGGTTACCACTCAAGTAGAACAAGTACTTAAAGCTCAAAATGATTTGCTCAATGAATTGAATAGTAAGAATAATGATTATGCTGTTCGAGTGGCTACTAGAACTGGTAGAATGACTCAGGAACCTTTGTATCCCGAAGGCCACCCTAAGAGAATTGAGCAAGATTCTCAGAGAAATTATATAGATGCACCTAGTCCTTCTAAAAGGAAGAAAAAGAAAAATGATAGGACTTTGCATGCTTTTATTGAACCTATTGCTGAAACACCTGAGAATCCAAATGATATTTCTACTTCTGATGCTGAAACACAATCTGGTAATGAACCTGAAACTAGTGATAATGTTAATGATAATGTTCATGCTGATGCCCTACCTAGCAATGATAATGATATAGAAATTGAACCTCCTGTTGATCTTGATAACCCACAATCAAAGAATCAACGTTATGATAAGAAAGACTTTGTTGCTAGGAAGCATGGTAAAGAAAGAGAACCATGGGTTCAGAAACCCATGCCTTTTCCTCCTAAACCATCCAAGAAAAAGGATGATGAGGCTTTTGAGCGCTTTGCTGAAATGATTAGACCTATCTTTTTGCGTATGTATTTGACTGATATGCTTAAAATGAATCCTTATGCTAAGTATATGAAGGATATTGTTACATATAATAGAAAGACACCGGAAGCTGAAATTTCCACCATGCTTGCTAATTATACTTTTAAGGGTGGAATACCAAAGAAATTAGGAGATCCCGGAGTACCAAATATACCATGCTCCATTAAAAGAAACTATGTTAAAACTGCTTTATGTGATCTTGGAGCCGGTGTTAGTGTTATGCTTCTCTCTTTATATCATAGACTTGATTTGAATAAGTTGACACCTAGTAAAATATCTTTGTAAATGGCTAATAAATCAACTGCTATACCTGTCGGTATTTGTGAGGATGTGCCTATTGTGGTTGCAAATGTTACTATTTTAACGGACTTTGTTATTCTTGATATTCCCGAGGACGATAGTATGTCTATTATTCTTGGAGGACCCTTTTTGAATACTGCAGGGGCTGTTATTGATTGCACTAAAGGCAATGACACTTTTCATGTTAATGGTAATGAGCATACAGTACACTTTCCGAGGAAACAACTTCAAGTCCACGGTATCAATTCTATTGGAAAAATTTCAACAATCACTATTGGAGGTTTTGAATTCCCTCTTCCTACTGTCAAGAAGAAATATGATATTCTTATTGTTGGGGATGTGCATATCCCCGTTGAGGTAACCTAGTGTTATTCGAAAAATTCTCCGGTTCCATGTTATTCGGAATGAGTTTGTTAACAAGACCTGATCAACCTTGTTAGTGGATTCCTTTTGATGAGCATGAGATGGATGAATTTAGAAAACACAACTCTATGTACCCTCCTTTTACTTTCTGTTATTTATAATAAATAAAGTAAAAATAAGTATTTTCCGTCTGTTATATGAATTATCCGTGCAATATAAAAATACCCCAAAAATAAAAGTTCTCCAAATGCCCTGAAATTTAAATATGATTTTTTCTAGAATATTTGAGAATATTTGGCACTGAGAACACAACACGGGGGGCATCCACCTGGCCACGAGGGTGGAGGGCGCGCCCCTGCCTCTTGGGCCCACGGTGGCCCTCCTTGATAACCCACAAGTATAGGGGATCGCAACAGTTTCCGAGGGTAGAGTATTCAACTCAAGTTTATTGATTCGACAAAAGGGGAGCCAAAGAATATTCTCAAGTATTAGCAGCTGAGTTGTCAATTCAACCACACCTGGAAACTTAATATCTGCAGCAAAGTGTTTAGTAGCAAAGTAATATGATAGTAGTAGTAACGGTAGCAAAAGGTAACAGTAGTAAAAGTAATGTTTTTGGTATTTTGTAGTGATGATAGCAATAGCAACGGAAAAGTAAATAAGCGAAGAACAATATATGGAAAGCTCGTAGGCAATGGATCGGTGATGGAGAATTATGCCGGATGCGGTTCATCATGTAACAGTCATAACCAAGGGTGACACAGAACTAGCTCCAGTTCATTGATATAATGTAGGCATGTATTCCGAATATAGTCATACGTGCTTATGGAAAAGAACTTGCATGACATCTTTTGTCCTACCCTCCCGTGGCAGCGGGGTCCTTACGGAAACTAAGGGATATTAAGGCCTCCTTTTAATAGAGAACCGGAACAAAGCATTAACACATAGTGAATACATGAACTCCTCAAACCACGGTCATCACCGGTAAGTATCCCGATTATTGTCACTTCGGGGTTAACGGATCATAACACATAAAAGGTGACTATAGACTTGCAAGATAGGATCAAGAACACTCATATATTGATGAAAACATAATAGGTTCAGATCTGAAATCATGGCACTCGGGCCCTAGTGACAAGCATTAAGCATAGCAAATTCATAGCAACATCAATCTTAGAACATAGTAGACACTAGGGATCAAACCCTAACAAAACTAACTCGATTACATGATAGATCCCATCCAATCCATCACCATCCAGCAAGCCTACGATGGAATTACTCACGCACGGCGGTGGGCATCATGAAATTGGTGATGGAGGATGGTTGATGATGACAATGGCGACGGATTCCTCTCTCCGGATCCCCGAACGGACTCCAGATCAGCCCTCCCCAGAAGTTTTAGGGCTTGGCAGCGGCTCCGTATCATAAAACGCGATGATTTATTCTCTCTAATTTTTTCTCCCTGAAACTCAATATATGGAGGTGGAGTTGGAGTCGGAGAGGCAACAGGGGGCCCACGAGGTAGGGGCCCGCCCTGTGGGGGGGGCAGGCACGCCCCCCACCCTCATGGCAACGTGGTGGGCCCCCTGGCCTTCATCTTTGGCAGGTATTTTTCCTATTTTCTGAAAAGTGTCTCCATGAAGTTTCAGGTCATTCCAAGAACGTTTGCTCCTGCACATAAATAACACCATGGTAATTCTGCTGAAACCAGCATCAGTCCGGGTTAGTTCCATTCAAATCATGCAAGTTAGAGTCCAAAACAAGGGCAAAAGTGTTTGGAAAAGTAGATACGTTGGAGACGTATCAACTCCCCCAAGCTTAAACCTTTGCTTGTCCTCAAGCAATTTAGTTGACAAACTGAAAGTGATAAAGAAAAACTTTTACGAACTCTGTTTGCTCTTGTTGTTGTAAATTTGTAAAGCCAGCATTCAAGTTTTCAGCAAAGATTATAACTAACGACATTTGCAATAACGCATAGGTCTCAAGTTTACTTATATCAATAGCATAATCAACTAGCGAGCCATAATAATAAAACTCAGATGACAACACTTTCTCAAAACAATCATAATATGATATAACAAGATGGTATCTTGCTAGCCCTTTCTGAGACCGCAAAACATAAATGCAGAGCACCTTTAAAGACCAAGGACTGACTAGACATTGTAATTCATGGTAAAAGAGATCCAGTCAAGTCATACTCAATGTAAACTAACAATAATGAATGCAAATGACAGCAGTGCTCTCCAACTGGTGCTTTTTAATTAGAGGGTGATGACTCAGCATAAAAGTAAATAGATAGGCCCTTCGCAGAGGGAAGCAGGGATTTGTAGAGGTTCCAGAGCTCGGTTTTGAAACAGAGGTGAATAATATTTTGAGCGGTATACTTTCATTGTCAACATAACAACCAAAAGATGGCGATATCTTCCATGCTACACACATTATAGGCGGTTCCCAAACAGAATGGTAAAGTTTATACTCCCCCTTCCACCACAACCATCAATCCATGGCTTGCTCGAAACAATGAGTGCCTCCAACTAACAAGAGTCCCAGGGGGAGTTTTGTTTGCAATTATTTTGATTTAGTTCGCATAAAGCATGGGACTGGGCATCCCGGTGACCAGCCATTTATCTCGTGAGTGAGGAGCGGAGTCCACCCCTCTTGAGAATAACCCGCCTAACATGGAAGATACAGACAGCCCTAGTTGCTACATGAGCTATCCGAGCATACAAAACAGGATATTTATTTGAAGGTTTAGAGTTTGGCACCTACAAATTTACTTGGAACAGCAGGTAGATACCGTATATAGGTAGGTATGGTGGACTCATGTGGAATAACTTTGGGGTTTAAGGAGTTTGGATGCACAAGCAGTATTCCCACTTAGTACAGGTGAAGGCTAGCAAAAGACTGGGAAGAGACCAGCTAGAGAGCGACAACAGTCATGAACATGCATTAAAATTAATCAACACTGAATACAAGCATAAGTAGGATATAATCCACCATGAACATAAATATCGTGAAGGCTATGTTGTTTTTGTTTCAACTACATGCGTGAACATGTGACAAGTCAAGTCACTTAAATCATTCAGAGGAGGATACCACCCTATCATACCACATCATAACCGTTTTAATAGCATGTTGGCATGCAAGGTAAACCATTATAACTCATAGCTAATCAAGCATGGCACAAGAAACTATGATCTCTAGTTGTCATTGCAAACATGTTTATTCATAATAGGCTGAATCAGGAACGATGAACTAGTCATGTTTACAAAAACAAAAGAGGTCGAGTTCATACCAGCTTTTCTCATCTCAGCTAGTCCATCATATATCATCATAATTGCCCTTCACTTGCACGACCGAACAATGTGAATAATAATAATAGTGCACGTGCATTGGACTAAGCTGGAATCTGTAGGCATTCAATAAATAGGATAAGACAAGGCAATATGGGCTCTTTTGTCAGATCAACAATAATGCATATAAGAGCCACTACAACAATTTAATTATGGTCTTCTCCTATCGACCCCAAAGAAAAGAAAAGAAATAAAACTATTTACACGGGAAAGCTCCCAACAAGCAAAAGAAGAACATGAAATATTTTTGGGTTTTCTTTTTAATTACTGCAACAAGCATGAAAGTAAACTAATTAAGAGCTACAACTAATTTTTTTTCGTTTTTTCTTAAGGTTTATTAAACACACAAGAAGAAAGCATAAAAAGGAAATTAAACTAGAATGGATGATACAATGAAAAATTATGAGCACCGACATCTGGCAATGAGTGTGTGAGCATAAATGTAATGTCGGTGAGAAATACGTACTCCCCCGAGCTTAGGCTTTTGGCCTAAGTTGGTCTATGGCCATGGCTGGCCTGGCTGATATCCATAATAGTAGCTGGGGTCGTACTGTGATGCAACAGCTATCGCCTGCTGAGCTGCAGCATGGCGACGAGCGGCCTCCTCTCTCCTCTCGTACTCATCTGCCTCCTCTCTGGTAATAGTATATCCTCCTCTTGCCTGATAATCAAAGAAAGTAGGAGCAGGGAGAGTAATACGGACAACACGACGTCTGTCAAAGATTAGTCGATACTGGAGAGGTGATTCGTTCCTCTCGACAAACTGGTGGTGAACCATAGCATTAAAATCTAGATAGGCAGGAGGTAATTCAATATCATCTTCGCGCACATCTATACCAAGAAAATTAGCTACGCGGGTTGCATAAATTCCACCAAAGAAATCTCCATTAAATCTATTAAGATGCAACCTACGTGCAACAACGGCTCCCAAATTATGAGATTTGTCTCATAACACAGCACTCCTAAGAATACTGAGGTCAGGGACGCACATGTGACATGCCTCATCTTTACCATTTATGCATCTACCTTGGAAGAGAGCAAAATAATGTATAGCAGGAAAGTGAATGCTCCCTATGGTAGCTTGTGTAATATCTCTAGATTCCCCCAAAGTTATAGTAGCAAGAAAATCTCTAAATTCAGATTTGCGAGGATCCCTTATACTACCCCATTGTGGAAGTTTGCATGCAGTGGTAAAATCCTCTAAGTCCATGGTATAAGATTTATCATAAAGATCAAACAAGACAGTTGGAGAATTACGTGAAGTGGAAAATTCAAACCTCCTCACAAAGCAACTAGTGACATTATGATACTGGATGCACTTCTCTTCCTCGAAGCTCACAAGATCAGCGTTACGCAAATATGCGTTGAATTCTTCTTTTATTCCCGCTCGATCCATAAAATTTTCAGAAGGCCACTCACAAGGACGCACTGGAGCGTCTCTTGGTGGCTCTTCATCAGCATCACGCATTGCAAGCCTGGGTCCTTGCTTCCTTAAAGAACCACCTTGGAACATCTTCCTAAGCATTTTTCTTCCTCTGAAAAATTCTGAAAATTGTTAGTAACTTCAAAATAAAAGTAAACCAAACTCATTAATATTGATAGCAAATACTCCTACAAGTGCCTAGGGCCTATATCATGCATCAAAACTACTTTTGACCATATAAATTTGACACGCAAGCTCAAGAATAGGATCACCTAAGTAGCAAAAATTTGCAATGAATAAAGCATTAGAGCAAAAACTAATTGGACCAATGGAGGAGTCACATACCAAGGAACAATCTCCCCAAGCAGTTTTGTGAGAGGTGCTTTGAGAAAGGAGATCGAAAATGGCAGCAAAGTGAGCTAGAACTCGTGCTTGAGCTGGATATTCGTGTTTGGGGGAGGAAGAAGGAGTGTATGGGTGAAAGGATAAGTGGAGAAGGGCCACCGTGGGCCCACGAGGCAGGGGGCGTGCCCTAGAGGGGTGGGCGGGCAGGTGGTTGGCCCCCGGTGTGTTCTCAGTTCCATAAATCCTCAAATATTCTAGAAAAAAATCATATTCATTTTTCAGGGCATTTGGAGAACTTTTATTTTCGAGGTGTTTTTATATTGCACGGATAATCAGATAACAGACAGAAACATATTTTTTTATTTAATATAAATAACAGAAAGTAAAAGTGGGGTACAGAAGGTTGTGCCTTCTAGTTTCATCCATCTCATGATCATCAAAAGGAATCCACTAACAAGGTTGATCAAGTCTTGTTAACGAACTCATTCCGAATAACATGGAACCGGAGAAATTTCGAATAACACTATGTTACCTCAACGGGGATATGCACATCCCCAATAATAAGAATATCATATTTCTTCTTGACAGTAGGAAGAGGAAATTCAAAATCTCCAAATATAATCGATGGAATTTTTCCAATAGAGTTGATACTATGAACTTGAGGTTGTTTCCTCGGAAAGTGTACCGTGTGCTCATTACCATTAACATGAAAAGTGACATTGCCTTTAGTGCAATCAATAACAGCCCCTGCAGTATTCAAAAAGGGTCTTCCAAGAATAATAGACATACTATCGTCCTCGGGAATATCAAGAATAACAAAGTTCGTTAAAATAGTAACGTTTGCAACTACAACAGGCACATCCTCACAAATACCGACAGGTATAGCAGTTGATTTATCAACCATTTGCAAAGATATTTCAGTAGGTGTCAACTTATTCAAATCAAGTCTACGATATAAAGAGAGAGGCATAACACTAACACCGGCTCCAAGGTCACATAAAGCAGTTTTTACATAGTTTCTTTTAATAGAGCATGGTATAGTGGGTACTCCTGGATCTCCAAGTTTCTTTGGTATTCCACCCTTAAAAGTATAATTAGCAAGCATGGTGGAAATTTCATCTTCCGGTATCTTTCTTTTATTTGTAATAATATCTTTCATATACTTAGCATAAGGATTGGTTTTGAGCATATCAGTTAATCGCATACACAAAAAGATAGGTCTAATCATTTCAGCAAAGCGCTCAAAATCCTCATCATCCTTTTTCTTGGATGGTTTGGGAGGAAAAGGCATGGGTTTCTGAACCCAAGGCTCTCTTTCTTTACCATGTTTCCTAGCAACAAAGTCTTTCTTATCATAACATTGATTCTTTGATTGTGGGTTATCAAGATCAACAGCAGGTTCAATTTCTACATCATTATCATTGCTAGGTTGAGCATCATCATGAACATTATCGTTAGCATTATTACTAGTTTCAGGTTCATTACCAGGTTGAGTTTCAGCATCAGAAATAGAAACATCATTTGGATTCTCAGGTGTTTCAACAATAGGATCACTAGAAGCATGCAAAATCCTATCATTTTTCTTTTTCTTCTTTTTAGAAGAACTAGGTGCATCTAAATTATTTCTCTTAGAATCTTGCTCAATTCTCTTAGGGTGGCCTTTAGGATACAAAGGTTCCTGAGTCATTCTACCACCTCTAGTCATAACTCTAACAACAATATCATTATTTTTACTATTCAATTCATTGAGCAAATCATTTTGAGCTTTAAGTACTTATTCTACTTGAGTGGTAACCATAGAAGCATGTTTACTAATAAGTTTAAGTTCACCTTTAACATTATCCATATAATCACCCAAGTGTCCAAGCCTATTTGAATTGTATTTCAATTGTCTACCAAAATAAGCATTAAAATCTTCTTGCTTAGCCATAAATTTATCAAACTCATCTAAGCACGGGCTAGCAAATTTAGTAAATGGGATTATAGCTCTATCATATCTATAGAGAGAATTTACCTTTACTACCTGTGTCGGGTTATCAAGACCATGAGTTTCTTCAATAGGTAAAGGATTAAGATTATATGTTTCTTCAACAGGCGGTAAATTAAGACCATGTATTTCTTCAATAGGAGGTAAATTCTTAACATCTTCAGCTTTAATACCATTTTCTTTCATAGATTTATTTGCCTCTTGCATATCTTCAGGACTGAGAAATAGAATACCCCTCTTCTTCGGAGTTGGTTTAGGAATAGGCTCGGGAATTGGCTCCGGAGGTGTCCAATTATTTTCATTTGTCAACATATTATTCAATAGAATTTTAGCTTCATTCGTTGTTCTTTCCCTGAAAACAGAACCAACACAACTATCTAGGTAATCTCTGGAGGCATCGGTTAGTCCATTGTAAAAGATATCCAGTATTTCATTTTTCTTAAGAGGATGATCAGGCAAAGCATTAAGTAATTGGAGAAGCCTCTGCCAAGCTTGTGGGAGACTCTCTTCTTCAATTTGCACAAAATTATATATATCCCTTAAAGCAGCTTGTTTCTTATGAGCAGGGAAATATTTAGCAGAGAAGTAATAAATCATATCGTGGGGACTACGCACACAACCATGATCAAGAGAATTAAACCATATCTTAGCATCACCTTTTAATGAGAACGGAAATATTTTAAGGATGTAAAAGTAGCGAGTTCTCTCATCTTTAGTGAACAGGGTGGCTATATCATTCAGTTCAGTAAGATGTGCCACAACAGTTTCAGATTCATAACCATGAAAAGTATCAGATTCAACCAAAGTAATTATATCAGGATCAACAGAGAATTCATAATCCTTATCAGTAACAAAGATCAGTGAAGTAGCAAAAGCAGGGTCAGGTTTCATTCTAGCATTTAGAGATTTCTTACTCCATTTAGCTAATAATCTTTTAAGTTCAGTTCTATTTCTGCAAGCTAAAATGGCTAAAGAAGCATCTTGATCAAAAACATAACCCTTAGGAATGGCAAGTGCTTCTTCATCATCACTTTCATCAGTATCATCAAATTCAATATTTTCAATTTCTCTAGCCCTAGCAAGTTGTTCATCAAGAAAATCACTAAGTGGCATAGTAGTATCAGGCATAGAGGTAGTTTCATCATAAGTATCATGCATAGCAGAAGTGGCATCATCAATAACATGCGACATATCAGAACGAATAGCAGAAGCAGGTGTAGGTGTCGCAAACTTACTCATAATAGAAGGTGAATCAAGTGCAGAGCTAGATGGAAGTTCCTTACCTCCCCTCGTAGTTGAGGGATAGATCTTGGTTCTTGGATCTTTCAAGTTCTTCATAATGATAAGCAGATATATATATCCAAAGTGACAAAAAGAATAGAGCTATGCTCCCCGGCGACGGTGCCAGAAAATAGTCTTGATAACCCACAAGTATAAGGGATCACAACAGTTTTCGAGGGTAGAGTATTCAACCCAAATTTATTGATTTGACATAAGGGGAGCCAAAGAATATTCTCAAGTATTAGCAGCTGAGTTGTCAATTCAACCACACTTGGAAACTTAATATCTGCAGCAAAGTGTTTAGTAGCAAAGTAATATGATAGTAATAGTAACGGTAGCAAAAGGTAACGGTAGTAAAAGTAATGTTTTTGGTATTTTGTAGTGATGATAGCAATAGCAACGCAAAAGTAAATAAGCGAAGAACAATATATGGAAAGCTCGTAGGCAATGGATCGGTGATGGAGAATTATGCCGGATGCGGTTCATCATGTAACAGTCATAACCAAGGGTGACACATAACTAGCTCCAGTTCATTGATATAATGTAGGCATGTATTCCGAATATAGTCATACATGCTTATGGAAAAGAACTTGCATGACATCTTTTGTCCTACCCTCCCATGGCAGCGGGGCCCTTACGGAAACCAAGGGATATTAAGGCCTCCTTTTAATAGAGAACCGGAACAAAGCATTAACACATAGTGAATACATGAACTCCTCAAACTACAGTCATCACCGGTAAGTATCCCGATTATTGTCACTTCGGGGTTAACGGATCATAACACATAATAGCTGACTATAGACTTGCAATATAGGATCAAGAACACTCATATATTGATGAAAACATAATAGGTTCAGATATGAAATCATGGCACTTGGGCCCTAGTGACAAGCATTAAGCATAGCAAATTCATAGCAACATCAATCTCAGAACATAATGGACACTAGGGATCAAACCCTAACAAAACTATCTCAATTACATGATAGATCCCATCCAACCCATCACCGTCCAGCAAGCCTACGATGGAATTACTCATGCACGGCGGTGAGCATCATGAAATTGGTGATGGAGGATGGTTGATGATGACGATGGCGACGGATTCCTCTCTCTGGAGCCCCGAACGAACTCCAGATCAACCCTCCCGAGAGGTTTTAGGGCTTGGCGGCGGCTCCGTATCGTAAAACACGATGATTTCTTCTCTCTATTTTTTCTCTCCCCGAAACTCAATATATGGAGGTGGAGTTGGAGTCGGAGAGGCAACAAGGGGCCCACTTGGTAGGGGGGCGCGCCCCCCACCCTCGTGGTAAGGTGGTGGGCCCCCTGGCCTTCATCTTTGGCAGGTATTTTTCTTATTTTCTGAAAAGTGTCTCCGTGAAGTTTTAGGTCATTCCGAGAACGTTTGCTCCTGCACATAAATAGCACCATGGTAATTATGCTGAAAACAGCGTCAGTCCGGGTTAGTTCCATTGAAATCATGCAAGTTAGAGTCCAAAACAAGGGCAAAAGTGTTTGGAAAAGTAGATACGTTGGAGATGTATCATTCCTCCACTTATTCCTGCACCCACACACTCGTTCTTCCTCCCACAAACACCATTATCCAGCTCAAACCCGAGTCCAAGCTCATTTTGCTGCCATTTGCGATCTCCTTGCTCAAAGCACCTCTTTTTTTGACTATAAATAGTAGGGCAAAACACCCCACTGCAATTTTTATAATCAGAAGACAAGGTCCAGCAGTACAAAGTAACAAGAAAAAAAGACAACAAGGGCTTGAGGGAAGCCCCATGAAAAGAAAAGAAAGAAGAAGAAAAGAGAGGAAGTTAAGAAGCTAGAAAAAACCCAAAATCAGACTAAGAGAAAGGCTAATGCTAGAGCTACAGCTAAATACCTAGGCAGGAAGAAGCTGCCAAGAAAGAGAAATGAAGCTATCCTTGAAGAACCAGCCATGAGTTGAATTGGTTGGCATGCTTTGGTCTCATCCTATGCTTGAGTAACTTCAGCTCCATCAGGAAAATGTTCTTCCATCCTTGAAAAGTGGGGTAGATATGTTCAAAGATCTTGTTGTTTCTGGAAATCCAAATAGCCCAAGATCTAAGTATAATTATGTCCATGAGAAAAGGTAATCTTAGCTTTTCCTTAATGCCCTAGAAAGCCTCAAAAACAGATAAATTTGGAGTTCTGGTGGGGCAGATGTGATCCCAACATCTCTTGGCAAAAGTGCATCCCCAGAACAAGTGATGCAGGGTTTCCTCCTGTTGGCACCCCCTGAGGGCATAGTTATAGTCTTCTAACACAAATGTTTTCCTTCTCAGAGGATTTCTTGTATTGAGTCTGTCATGTAAAAGCATCCAGAAGAACATTTTGTGTTTGGGTTGGCATGATGAGTCCCAGATCCAGTTGAAGTGAGGTGGGGTTTGTTTGAAGCCAATCATAACATTGTAAGCCTTGGCAGAGGAAAAGTGTTCATTACCCCAGATGTAGCTCCAAGTGTCTGTGTGGTTCTGATACTGTGATTGCCTCATGGAGTAACACATATTTTCAAGCTGCAAGAATTGCTCATGAGCCTCCGTTGATAATGGAAGGTGAAAGAGATCTTCAAGGTATTCGGTGGCCAGAACTTGCTACACTGTAAGTCTGTCATTAATCACAAAAGAGAAAAGATGGGGGAACTGATGTTGCAGTAATTGCTCAGACATAAGTCAAACCAGAAAAAAGCACTTCTGCCATCTCCCAAGTTGCACCTTGCTAAGCCTTTAAACTGTTGTATTAGTTGCAAGTTTGCCTTCCACCAAAAAGAACCTACTAATTCATCTCCTGGCAACTTGTCCTCATTGTAATGTGTCTCCAAATTAAATTCACCCAAGGAATGTCATGTCTATTGTAGAACTTGTGTAAGTTTTTCATAAGCAGTGCCTTATTCTGTGTGAAGATATCCATGACTCCTAGCCCTCCATGACTTTTTGGTCTACAAACAGTGGTCCATTTTACTAAAGCTGGTTTATGGTCTTCCATATCTGGTCCTCTCCACAAGCAGTGCCTGAAATATTTCAAGATTTGCTGCTTAATAGTCAGTGGTACATCCAAGCAGCTCATGAAGAAAATTGTGAGAGATGCCAGAACTGATTTAACCATTAACAATCTGCCTGCATAGGTCATGAATGTGGCAAAGCCATCCAATCTTTTTGCAATCCTGTTAACCAGTGGTAAACACTGCTCCACTGTTGGTTTGTGAAGTCCTAAAGGAAGCCCAAGGTATGTGAATGGAAAGTGTACCATCTGGCAATTAAGTGTTCCAGCATAAATTTGAGCCCTCTCTTCCTGAATATTGATAGGTACCATGATAGACTTTTGGTAATTTACCTTTAAACCAGTGGCAGATGCAAAAGTGTTTAATAGGGCTTTAGGACAGATGAGCTGTCTAGAATCAGCTTGCATTATTAACAAGGTGTCATCTGCATACTGGACAATTGGAAAGTCAGTGCATGAATTTATTTGTAGAGGTGCATGAAGGAGGCCATTCCCATTGCTTTATTGATTACTGATTGGAGCAGGTCAGCAGCTATGACAAACAACAGAGGTGATAGAGGATCTCGTTGTGGTACTCCCCTTCTACAGTAAATCTTCTTACCAGGTATTCCATTCAGCATTACAACAGTTGAAGCAGAGTTAAATATTATTTCTATCCATGAGATACACTTATGGCCAAAACCTTTTGCTCTGAGAATGTCTATAATTGCTTGGTGTTCAATGGTATCAAATGCTTTTTCAAAATCTAGTTTCAACACAAGCAATTCTTCCCTGGATTTATAGCATTGGTGAATGTATTCATAGGACCACCCCAAACAATCTTGTATAACCCTGCCCTTGAGAAATCCATATTGGTTAATGTGGATCATTCGTAAAATCACTTTTTGCAATCTATTTGCCAGTAACTTAGTGATGATCTTGAGCACCCCATTAAGCAAGGAAATGGGTCTAAAATCACTAGGGGTAAGGGGAGCACAGTTCTTGGGGATGAGGGTGATATATGAGGTATTGATGCTCTCCAGAGAAATATTACCTTCATGGAAGGCATGCGCCAAGTTTCTTAGATCAGCTCCAATAATGTCCCAGCAGGCTTTAATAAACTCATTGTTGAAACCATCCGGCCCAGGTGATTTATCAGCAGGCAAGTCCTTAACCACATTATTTATTTCCTCATCTGAAAATGGTTGTTCAATGTCCTTGGAGACATCTGGGTTGATCTGATTGGCAAGAAGGTTTTCCAAATCAAAATGCATAGTATGTCCCTTAGATTTTCCTAGTCTCTGTTTAAAGGATTCCCAAAGTAAGCCAGCCTTTCCATCATGATCAGTGATTTCTACTTGATCCTCATTAAGGAGCATTGCAATCTTATTATGCCTGTAATTAATTGAAGCTCTAATGTGGAAAAACTTTGTGTTTTCATCTCCAAATTTTACTCCTTTAACTTTTCCTCTTTGTTTCCAATATATCTTCTGGTTTTTCAAAATAGTGAGCAAGTGCTCTTTAAGCAAGGCTCTACAATTCCACTCTATGGTATCCAGTCTTCTAAATTCCTCAAAGAAGTCCAGAAGGAAAATGCACTCATTGATGTCTGCAATCTGCTTCTTAAGGCATGTAAAACTCTTTGACCATAATTTTAGGGCCCTCCTAAGGTTTTTGAACTTGGCATTGATCAACTTGGCAGGATTTGAGTAACCCACAGGAATGTCCCAAGCTGCTTTGACTATGTCTTTAAAAGAGCTGTGCTTCAACCAGTAATTCACAAATCTAAACACTTTAGCTTTTGGAATAGAAGTTCCCACTTTAATCAAACATGGCAGATGATCAGAAATAGGTCTTGCAAGAGGAAGAGCTAGGGAATCTGGGTATGAAATCATCCAGGAAGAAGTGAAGAACCAGTCAAGTTTTTCTAATAGTGGGTTTTCCTACATATTACTCCAACTGAATTGTCTACCTTTTAATGGTATTTCAAGCAAACCTAAATTACTAATAACTTCATTATGAGGAGCATTTGATTGACATCTCCCCCTGGTTTGTTTCTGTCACTTGGAGATCTGGTGAAATTGAAGTCACCCATTACTATCCAATCCACATCAGGGGGCATTTGGATGTTACTAAACCATTGCAGAAATTTAGCTTTGTCTTCCTGGTTGCTAGGACCATAGATGTTTGTCAAAACCCAATACTGGTTGGAAATGTTACAAGTGAATTTCATGGAGAGAGAAAACTTGTTTTGGAACAAAACTTCTCCATGAAAAAGAGAACCAACCCAGATAACAATTATGCCTCCAGAGGCCCCAACAGAAGGTAGGTACTCAAATTTATTAAATCTGTATGGACAAAAGTTATGAACATAAGACAAGTCAAATCCCTCCCTGTTGGTTTCCTGCAAACATATAATCCCAGCTGCACTCTCTTCTATTTTTTGCTTTAAAGCTAGCCATTTGGCTTCTGCATTTATGCCTCTAATGTTCCAATTTAATATGTTCCAAGATCTCTTGTAATTCATTAAGTAACATGGTTGTTATTAAATTGCTATCAAAGACCAGCCTTTGATAGACCACCACACAGCACCCATAGAGCCTGAATAAATACTGAGTGCGACGGGTTACTTGCAAAAATCCAGGTACCCATATTAGCCTCATACCAGTCTTCCAGAAGTGCAAACCATTACAGCAAGAGCCAGACAGACTATCAGGAAAGGTCCCAGTCGTACACATAACAAAATGCCTCAGGCAGTACATAGAGTTCAATATTTGAGAAACTAACTTAGGAACATTCTCCCCATGGACCCTGGCTGTGCAGCCAAAATGTAGAAAGGGTTTACTAATCATTCTGCACTAGGGTTGGAGTTGTTATTCTCCTTGGCCTTGGAATTCTTGGCCTCTCCATCGGATTCCTTGCTTCTAGCCCTCTTGGCCATGTTCTCTTGCAGGTCCTCTCTAGCCACCTTGCAAAAGGATGAAGTGAGATTTTTAACTACTTTACTGTGTAAAACTGGAGGAGTAGCATTGCAAGGGAGACATGCTTTTCCTGAGCAAGAATTTCTTTTAAAACCTTTGTTTTCCTCTCTAATTCTTCCACTTATTCTTACCTGAGTTTTAACAAGGGGTCCCTTTCCCCTCCTTTTCCTGGAGATTGCTTCACTAGCAGGTAAGAGTATCACATTAGTTGGAGAAACCATTTTCAGAGGACTGCCTGCTTCAGAAGAAGAGTGGGCTGCTGGACTACATCCAGCATTTTCTTTGTTAATACCAGCAGGTGACTGTAACTTGCATACTGGGGCCTGAGAGACAGAGCACTTATCAGGGATACAAAAAGTCATAGTATCTTCTTCTTTGCAGTTTTCAATCAAAATTTGCCATAAGGGTGATTTCAGAAGGTGCAAGGTCCTATCAAATTTGTCTGGAGTCAGAAGCAAGTGCAAAATAAAGTTAAACCAACTTACTGGAATTTCTGAAGAGAAAGAACTTGCCACCTGTGTGGGTGAAGGAGCAAAATGTTTCCCCAGAGCTCAATACCTTCCTCAGACATAAGATGTGCACAGTCAATAACAGAAACAACATGTTGTGAGGCCAACTGGAACAATTCTTGTGGACTAATCAGGGAAGTAGAAGAAATATCCAAATTAAAATTTGCTATACCTGCAGAAGGACCACCACTTTCCTTAATAGAGCTCAATGGACCCTCAGTAGCTGTTGGCACTTCTTTGAGAATACTCTGCTCTGCTGCAAGTTGTGGGTCTTCTGAAATTTGCTGTACTGCAGCAGCACCAGAGGCTTCTACAGCTTCAGGCACCTGAATTTGTAGAGCCTCTTGAATGAGACCAGTGTCGTTCTGAATTTCATTGACAATGTTTAGACCAGGCACTTGTTGATCCACAGGTGCAATGAATTCACCCTCTTCCACATCATTTTCAGCATCAGATGGGTATGCTTGCAGTAAGTTATGAAGACCATCACCAAGAGGGGCCTCAAAATTTCCCAGGGCCACTTGATTAACCTCCTGATTCTGAATATTAGGTCCACCATTGTGTGAGGACAAACCTTCAGATAAAGAAACTGTTGTGGTAATGCTGCTGTTGGGCAAGACTTCATTTGCATCTATCTGAACTTCTTCTTGCTGTTGCTACTGAATTATATCCATAGGCTGAGCTGCTGGCTGAGGAAAAGCCCAATGTCCCTGCTCATCCCACTCTTCCCACTCTGCATTGTCTGCAGGTACATTGTTCAACTATAAGTTATGAAATCCTGGAAAGTCATTAGCATTCTGAGGAATGGGGTGGGGATCAACTCCTGGTGGAGGGAACGGGTCCTCATCTACAGGGCCACCACCCTGCATTTCCTCCAGCAGCACCTCAATAGAACTAGTTAGAGATCCTTCTTCAAAGTTTTCTCCTTCAGACCAACGAATGCTCTTTGGAATTTCAATCAAGTATGTCACTCTTGCCTTGACCAAGATCTTGCCCTTTAGAGCATCTTCCTTTTCCCAGTGAATGGTTCTTCCAAATTTTGCTATTGCAGTGGCAATATCTTCAGTGTTACAGTGGTCGAAAGGAACACCAACAATCAGTAGCCAGCACACCCTGTTAAACTGCACTCTCCTCCAGTTTCTACCCTCGTTATGCTTGGTAAATATGATGAAAACATCCCCAAAAGCAAGAGGGTTGTCTCTAACCAGCCTGTCCCTATCACGGATGTTCCTAAACTGAAGATATGCCACCCCAAATGGGCAAGGCTGAATCTCTCGAAAGCCAACTTGAGCATCTGGGTCATTTTGCAGAAAATCTTCCAAAACCTCACGGACGTTGTGGAAGTGTACCTCATCGGGAAGAGGGTGGATGGTGGCGACGGCCCAATCCTCATGGCGACGCGGTCGAGGTGGAAGAACCACCCTGGTAACTCCATTTCTTCCCTCAATCTGCTGAATCTGGAACCCATGTGGTACAAATGGCTAAGGATAGATGGGAATGTTCACCATAATGGCCTCTGCAGATGAGTGGAGCTCGGAGTCTGACAACAATGGCGGAGGGGTTGAACGAGTTTGCATAGAAAGGGAAGTAGGAGTGGAATGCGAGGAGTCTGTCTGTGGTCTTGGTTGAAAATTTAGGAAATGCCCCGAGACCAGCTCCCTAAAAGAGGCAACCAATCTTGGCTCCTGGGCCAGCCCAATGTGCCTGAACCAGTCAGCAACTACCCCCTCGGCCCAGGCTTCAGCTGGTGGGCTGCTGAAGGTTGCTACTGGGATAAATGGCCACAACCCAGTAAGCCTGGGCTTGGCACAGAAGCGCGCCAGGTGACCCACGTCACCACATCCAAAGCATGCACGTTCGGAATAACGTGTATTATTGTCTGAATCCGAAATGCGGTCCTGATCCTCAATAATGGGCTC
The DNA here is from genome assembly GCF_056163025.1 of Triticum urartu. Classification (NCBI taxonomy): domain Eukaryota; kingdom Viridiplantae; phylum Streptophyta; class Magnoliopsida; order Poales; family Poaceae; genus Triticum; species Triticum urartu. The sequence continues at coordinate 313,452,355 of NC_141877.1, forward strand.
ATTAACCTGATCCTCAATAATGGGCTCATTAACTGCTGTCGTAAAATTCCGTAATGAAGGCTGACTCAAATCACGCGCCGAATCAACTGCCCTAGATAACCGCTGAAATACCGACCTATGGTCCCTCATCGGAGCTCCACTCTGGCGATCGTCGGAGCAAAGAACAATGGCTTTGCCCTTATGACCGACAACGGTCCACTCAGCATCTAACTCTTTGTAATACAGAAATTCTTCACGACGCCAGTTAGGACCCCCATTACCCCAAAGACTAAAGACCATCTCAAAATCTTTTTCAACCACTCTCCCCACATTCTAAATGTGAAAACCCACCGATTTGGAAGCAATAGAGAACTTGAAAGAACGGTCCTTGAGAGAGGAGACCCTAAAACCTTGAGGATAACCTCCAAAAGTTGACTGAAGAGCAATACTAACCGTATGCGTATCCAACTTGAATGTAGCCCGGCAGAATGACACGACCAAGATGAATTCCTTTTGCCGAAAGCCAGGAGAGAAGACCACGGGGTGCCCAAACGTGCTCCTCATGGCTTCTTGAAACTTCTTTCCCCTCTCGAAGTTGAGAGAAAAAGGTGCCATAGTTCCACAGAGAAGTGATGCACGTGGATGAGACAAGGTGACAAGGTGGACGCTGAGGCCAGAGTGGCCGCCGGCGTAGAAGGAGGTGGCCGTCGGGGCCGGAGTGGCCACCGGCGAGGTAATCCCCTAGGAGAGCCTAGTATTTCCCGTCCTTCAATTATGTATTCAAAGCACCTCTTGGGGGATTGTTCCTTGGTATGTGACTCCTCCATTGGTCCAATTAGTTTTTGTTCTAGTGCTTTATTCATTGAAAATTTGTGCTACCTGGGTGACCCTGTTCTTGAGCTTGCGTATCAAATTTATATGGTTCCAAGTAGTTTTGATGCATGATATAGGCTCTAGGCACTTGTAGGAGTGGTTGCTATCAATATTGTTGAGTTTGGTTCACTTTTAATTGAAGTTACTAAAAATTTCAGAAATTTTTCAGAGGAAGAAATATGTTTAGGAAAATGTACCAAGGTGGCTTTTAAAGGAAACAAGAACCCAGGCTTGCAATGCGTGATGCTAATGATGAGCCACCAAGGGACACTCCAGTGCGGCCCTGTGAATGGCCTTCAGAGGACTTTATGGATCGAGCGGAAATCAAGGACGAATTTAATGCATATTTGCGTAACGCTGATCTTGTGAGCTTCGAGGAGGAAAAGTGCCGCCAGTACCACTATCTCACTAGTTCCTTTGTGAGGAGGTTTGAATTTTCATCTTCACGCAATTCTCCAACTGTCTTGTTTGATCTTTATGAAAAATCTTATACGATGGACTTAGAGGATTTTACCACTGCTTGCAAACTTCCACAATGGGGTAGTGTTTGGGAACCTCACAAATCTGAATTTAGAGATTTTCTTGCTAGTATAACTGTGGGGGAATCTAGAGATATAACACAAGCTACCATAGGGAGCATTCACTTTCCCGCTATACATTATTTTGCTCTCTTCATAGGTAGATGCATTAATTGTAAAGATGAGGCATGTCACATGTGTGTCCCTGACCTCAGTATTCTTAGGAGTGCTATGTTAGGAGATAAATCTTATAATTTGGGAGCCATTGTTGCACGTAGGTTGCATCTTAATAGATTTAATGGAGATTTCTTTGGTGGAATTTATGCAACCCTCATAGCTAATTTTCTTGCTATAACCATACGTGAGGATGATATTGAGTTGTCTCCTGCTTATTTGGATTATGAGGCTATGGTTCGTCATCAGTTTGTTGAGATGAACGATCAGTTCCTCCAGTACCGACTAATCTTTGAAGCCGACGCACCTATCATGTCGCTCTCCCTGCTTCTACTTTCTTTGACTTTCAGGAAAAAGGGAGATATTTTATAACCAGAGAGGAGGCGGAAGACTATAAGCGGAGAGCTGAGATAGCTCGCCTCCAAGCTGCAGCCCACGATGCAATGACTGCTGCATCTCAATACGACCCCAACTATTACTATGGATATCCGCCAGGCCAACCGTGGCCATATACCAACTTAGGCCAAAAGCCTAAGCTTGGGGGAGTATGTATTTCTCACCGACATTACATTCATGTTCATACACTCATTGCTAGATGTCGGTGCTCATACTTTTTCATTATACTATCCATGATAGTTTATTTCCTTTTTATGCTTTCTTCTTGTGTGTTTAATAAACATTAAAAAAAATTAGTTGTAGCTTTTAGCTAGTTTTAATTTCCATGCTTTTAGTAGTAATTAAAAAGAAAACCCCAAAAGATTTCCTGCTCTTCTTTTGCTTGTTGGGAGCTTTCCCATGTAAATAGTTTTATTTCTTTTCTTTGGGGGTCGATAGGAGAAGACCATGATTAAATTGTTGAAGTGGCTCTTATATGCATTATTTTTGATCTGACAAAAGAGCCCATATTGCCTTGTCTTCTCCTGTTTATTGAATGCTTGCAGATTCCAGCTTAGTCCAATGCACGAGCACTATTATTATTACTCACATCGTTCGGCCGTGCAAGTGAAAGGCAATTATGACGATATATGATGGACTGACTGAGATGAGAAAAGCTGGTATGAACTCGACCTCTCTTGTTTTTGTAAATATGATTAATTCATCATTCCTGATTCAGCCTATTATGAATAAACATGTTTACAATGACAACTAGAGATCATATTTTCTTGTGCCATGCTTAATTAGCTAGGAGCGTATAATGGTTTACCTTGCATGACAACATGCTATTAAAATGGTTGTGATGTGGTATGATAGGGTGGTATCCTCCTCTGAATGATTTAAGTGACTTGACTTGGAACATGTTCATGCATGTAGTTGAAACAAAATCAACATAGCCTTCATGATATTTATGTTCATGGTGGATTATATCCTACTCATGCTTGCATTCGGTGTTGATTAATTTTAATGCATGTTCATGACTGTTGTCGCTCTCTAGCTGGTTGCTTCCCAGTCTTTTGCTAGCCTTCACCTGTACTAAGTGGGAATACTGCTTGTGCATCCTATCCCATAAACCCCAAAGTTATGCCGTGTGAGTCCACCATACCTACCTATATACGGTATCTACCTGCCGTTTCAAGTAAATTTGTATGTGCCAAACTCTAAAACTTCAAATAAATATCCTGTTTTGTATGCTCGAATAGCTCGTGTATCAACTAGGGATGTCTGTATGTTCCATGGTAGGCGGGTTATTCTCAAGGGGAGTGGACTCCGCTCCTCACTCACGAAAGTGGCTGGTCACCGGGATTCCCAGTCCCATGCTTTATGCAAACTAAATCAAAATAATTGCAAATAAAACTCCCCCTGGGACTCTTGTTAGTTGGAGGCACTCGTTGTTTCGAGCAAGCCATGGATTGATGCATGTTGGTGGAGGGGGAGTATAAACTTTACCATTCTGTTTGGGAAGCGCCTATAATGTGTGTAGCATGGAAGATATCGCCATCTCTTGGTTGTTATGTTGACAATGAAAGTATACCGCTCAAAATATTATTCATCTCTATTTCAAAACCGAGCTCTGGCACCTCTACAAATCCCTACTTCCATTATGGTACCGCTGTATTTACTTTCATGTTGAGTCATCATCCTCTTATTAAAAAGCACTAGTTGGAGAGCACCGCTGTCATTTGCATTCATTACTGTTAGTTTACATTGAGTATGACTTGACTGGATCTCTTTTACCATGAATTACAATGTCTAGTCAGTCCTTGATCTTTAAAGGTGCTCTGCATTTATGTTTTGCGGTCTCAGAAAGGGCTAGCGGAATACCATCTTGTTATATCATATTATGATTGTTTTGAGAAAGTGTTGTCATCCTAGATTTATTATTATTGCTCGCTAGTTGATTATGCCATTGATATGAGTAAACATGAGACCTATGCGTTATTGTGAATATGGTTAGTCTATAATCTTTGCTGAAAACTTGAATGCTGGCTTTACATATTTACAACAACAAGAGCAAACAAAGTTTGTAAAAGTTTTTCTTTATCACTTTCAGTTTGTCAACTGAATTGCTTGAGGACAAGCAAAGGTTTAAGCTTGGGGGAGTTGATACGTCTCCGTCGTATCTACTTTTCCAAACACTTTTGACCTTGTTTTGGACTCTAACTTGCATGATTTGAATGGAACTAACCCGAACTGACGCTGTTTTCAGCAGAATTGCCATGGTGTTATTTATGTGCAGAAACAAAAGTTCTCGGAATGATCTGAAACTTCACGGAACGTCTTTTTGGAAATAATAAAAAATCCTGGCAAAAGATCAAGACCAGGGGGCCCACACCCCAGTCACGAGGGTGGGGGCGCGCCTGCCCCCTGGGCCCCCCGGAGCTCCTCCGACCTCAACCCCAACTCTATATATTCACTTTCGAGGAGAAAAAAATAAAGGAGAAGGATTCATCACATTTTATGATACGAAGCCGCCGCCAAGCCCTAAAACCTCTCGGGAGGGCTGATCTGGAGTCCGTTCGGGGCTCCGGAGAGGGGAATCCGTCGCCATCATCATCATCATCAATCTTCCTCCATCACCAATTTCATGATGCTCACCGCCGTGCGTGAGTAATTCCATCGTAGGCTTGTTGGACGGTGATGGGTTGGACGAGATTTATCATGTAATCGAGTTAGTTTTGTTAGGGTTTGATCCCTAGTATCCACTACGTTCTGAGATTGATGTTGCTATGACTTTGCTATGCTTAATGCTTGTCACTAGGGCCCGAGTGCCATGATTTCAGATCTGAACCTATTATGTTTTCATCAATATATGAGAGTTCTTGATCCTATCTTGCAAGTCTATAGTCACCTACTATGTGTTATGATCAAGCAACCCCGAAGTGACAATAATCGGGACCACTCCCGGTGATGACCGTAGTTTGAGGAGTTCATGTATTCACTATGTGTTAATGCTTTGGTCCGATACTCTATTAAAAGGAGGCCTTAATATCCCTTAGTTTCCGCTAGGACCCCGCTGCCACGGGAGGGTAGGCCAAAAGATGTCATGCAAGTTCTTTTCCATAAGCACGTATGACTATATTCGGAATACATGCCTACATTACATTGATGAATTGGAGCTAGTTCTGTGTCACGCTAGGTTATTACTGTTACATGATGGACCGCATCCGGCATAATTCTCTATCACCGATCCATTGCCTACAAGCTTTCCATATATTGTCCTTCGCTTATTTACTTTTCCGTTGCTATTGTTACAATCACTACAAAATAACAAAAACACTACTTTTTCTACCATTACCTTTTGCTACCGTTACCACTACTATCATATTACTTTGCTACTAAATACTTTGCTGCAGATATTAAGTTTCCAGGTGTGGTTGAATTGACAACTCAGCTACTAATACTTGAGAATATTCTTTGGCTCCCCTTGTGTCGAATCAATAAATTTGGGTTGAATACTCTACCCTCGAAAACTGTTGCGATCCCCTATACTTGTGGGTTATCATCCGTCTACGGCTTTCAGCCCGCGCATGACTAGGTTTGTGACGTCCGACAGATGGCCGTCGTCGCGTGTCGGGGCACGTCCTCGCGATACGTAGATCGATCTGGTATATCTTGCTTTATTGTTCAGGTCATGTCGAAGGTCATATGTATGACCGTGAACTGATTTGCCTCTGCCTTTGCGATGAGGCGGGGCGGGCTGGTGTTCGGCTTGAGTTGCCGGTTTGTCCCGGCCACGTGGTGGTCGGTTAGCCGCATTGCACGACGATGGTATGTGTTCTGGCGCCTCATCGTCGAACTGAGGTAGTAATTTGCGCTTCGGGTAGCTTTTGGCCGGGCGCTGGAGGCTGTATTCTTCGGCTGGACGTTAGTCCATTTATCATTGAGCAGATCTTGGTCAGCTTGAAGCTGCTGCTGTTTCTTTTTCAGGCTCCTTGCAGTGGCTATTAGCTGGTGCTTGAAGCGCTCCTGCTCAAGAGGTTCCTCAGGCACGATGAAATCCTCGATGCCGAGGCTCGACTCATCCTCGGAGAACGGAAGATAATCACTGTCCTCCGAGTCCTCGTGCGTGGCCTGTTTACCAGGGCTAACCTGCCCATCTTCCTGCTCATCATGTTCGGTAGCTACGTCAACGAGGTCTTCATTGTCTTCGACACCTTCCGGAGTGTTATCTTCTCCTGTGTCGGTGTTGCTATCTTTACCGCGGCGTGATTTAGAGCGGCGCCGCTGACGCTGGCGTTTCGATTGTATCTCAGGAGGTTTATCCTCAACTAGATCTTCTTTGTCATCGCCGTTGTTCTCCTTTAGTGCATCCACCATGTATACATCGTACGATGAAGTGGTCGTCCAGCGTTCGGTGAACGGTGGGTCCTGGGCCTCTTCTTCTCCGGCATCGTCGTCCATACCGTCGATGTCATCGGAGCCGTAATCAAGCATGTCAGTTAAGTCTTCGACAGTGGCTATAAAGTGGGTGGCAGGTGGGGAGCAAAATTCCCTGTCATTAGGTTCTAGTTTGAACCGGCTATATTTCGGCTATGACTCTCCCGCTTAAGGATATATTTTTTTTAAATAAATTTAGCACATCGCCCAAGGGTGAGTGCTGGAAGATGTCCACGACGCTGAATTCGGTGATCGATAACCGATCATGCTCGACATGCGCGAACACACATAGTTCAGAACTTTTAAACGGAAACGAGCCCGAGATTCCAGTGACACGGGCATTACCAGAGGTTAGGTCTGTGTGCGGATCGAACACCATGGAGTCTGCGGCTTCCGTGGCGGGGTTAAGCTTCCTGTCCTCGGACGGCGTGACCTGCTCCGGATCTAAGGCCAGAGTGGTTACAGGTGCAATTTCCTGGGTATGGCCCGATGACAGATCTAAGTCATGTTCATCGAGGTGATGGGGAGCGATTGCCGTGGTATCGAATCCGTCGAGGATCAAGTCTCCGCAGATATCTGCGACGTAGTTCAAGATCCCAAATCTGACCTGACGGCCAGGGGCGTAGCTGTCGATCTGCTCCAGATGGCCAAGCGAGTTGGCCCGTAGTGCGAAGCCGCCGAACACGAAGATATGCCCGGGGAGGAAGACCTCCCCTTGGACAGCATCGTTGTAGATGATTGAAGGAGCCATCAAACCTTTTGAGGACGGCACAGTGGAACTCTCAATGAAAGCACCAATTTCGGTGTCAAAACCAATGGATCTTGGGTAGGGGGTCCCGAACTGTGCGTCTAGGATCGATGGTAACAGGAGACGGGGGACACAATGTTTTACCCAGGTTCGGGCCCTCTGTAGGGAGGTAATACCCTACGTCCTACTTGATTGATCTTGATGAATATGAGTATTACAAGAGTTGATCTACCCCGAGATCGTAATGACTAAACCCTAAGAGTCTAGTATGGCTATGGTTATTCAGGATTCGGTCTATCTATGGACCTGGCCCTCCGGTTTATATAGACACGGGAGGGATCTAGGGTTACCCAAGGTCGGTTATAGAGAAAGGAATCTTCATAGTTGGTCGCCAAGGAGAGTCCTATCCGGACACGAGTAGAGTCTTCCATTTTTGTATCCTTACGGCCCATTAGTCCGGCCCATATCCAATAGATCGGACACCCGAGGACCCCCTAGTCCAGGACTCCCTCAGCTGCCTACAAAGAGGGCGATGAAGCGGGCGAGTTTGGCGAGACCGAGGACGAGGTAGAGGACAATGCCGGCTCCGACGAGTCCCCACTCCGCTGGCGTCGACGAGGCCCTGCTCCGTCGAGATTCCGCAGCACCAACAACGAGGCAGAGGACACCTCCGGCTTCGCCGAGGCCCCGCCCCACTGGCAATGAGGCGGAGGCCCTACTCCGCCGAGGCCCCGCGATGCCAACAACGAGGCAGCGGACACCGCCGGCTCCGCCGAGGCCCCACCCCGCTGGCACCGAGGCGGAGGCCCTACTCCGCCGAGGCCCCGCCCCTCCAACAACGAGGCAGAGGACATCGCCGGCTCAGCCGAGGCCCCACCCTTCCGACAATGAGGGGGTATTTCCCCTGCTCCGCCGAGGTGCTGCCCCGCCGGCAACGAGACAGAGGATATCGCCAGCTCCGTCGAGGCCCCGCCTCGCTGCCAACGAGGTCGCGCCACGCAGAAAATGAGGAAGAGTAGAATACGATAGGTCGCCGCCGCTCTAGTCCAAGTAAGGCCACCGCTGCTACCCTCCGGTTGAAACCAAGCTAGGCGGGTTGACCATTGACAGCCGATTAGCTTCTTGGCGGCGACGTGGAGTCGGAGAGCTATGTTGGAGAAGGACGCTGCTTCAGTTACTTAACTGCAGGTGCAGTTGGGTCACTGGCATGTGGGCCCAAGAGGCAGCTGGCCCACATGTAAGTGACACAACTGCACCTGCTGTTATGTCACTGAAGCTCAGTCCGCTGGAGAAGAAGCTTCTGTTTGGCTCAGCCGGACACAGGTGCTACGGTTAATTAATTGTACCTCCGGCGCACCCCTTTTTCGTCAAAGAATGTATGAAATGTAATGAAATCCGGCAGTGTATGAATGCATTTAGTTCGATTTGTTTGAATTCCTCTATCACTAGCATTGGATGAACATGCAAAACAATACATACTAGCATTATTCCCAGGGTGATCACCCCGTTTGCAACAGTTTCACATGTACTCCCTCCGGTACTTTTTAGTCTGCATATAAGTTTTGTCTGAAGTCAAAGTATCTCTACTTTGACCAATCTTATAGAAAAAAGTATCAACATTCACAATGTAAAATCAACTGACTTGAAAGAAATCTAATATGCAAAGTAAAAAGGAACAGAGGGAGTACAAAATTTAGCGTTCATGTACATTGCAATCAACACACAGGCCTGGCAATTCATAGAGAACATTCAAAACAATCGATGATTATGCATCTCAGCGATTCACATGTCAGAGCCAATATTTACTTCACAACTAAAGAATAAAGAAAAATCGATTGATGCTGCTAACAGCAAAGGGCATCCCATTCGAAAATATCAAATGCATGTCTTCTTGCTAACATCAATGAGCAACGTTTGACAAGGTTGTCTCGTTCCAAAATGTCAAATGCGTGTTATTTTGCATACATCATTGAGCAAACTTTGACAAGGTTTTCCCATTCCAAAATATCAAATGCCTAAGATTATGGAATGGGCAGGGTATGCCATCAGTTCGGACATTGACATGGCACCTCGTGCTAAATAAACCAACTGTTCTTTTTGTGCAGTTCCACCAAAATCAACCAAATTCGTGCGTAGCTTGTATGATTTCGCCTTTATATGTTGCAATGCCTTGAACATATCGGCACCTCCTTTCTTGTGGTGGAAATGAATGAGTCAAGAATATTCGATGTATTCGTGAACATTTTGTGCAGTTCCCATTGAAATCGAGCTGAGCACCCCTGTTTGCATAAATACAAAAAAGTGATTAGTATAAAGCAAACTATACTATGAATTGACGGTTTAAACAGTCAACCTACATGATCCATGCAGAGCACACATTTAAAAAAATGGAACTCACCGGAAGGAATCGTAAAACAACATTGTACTGGCTATCACAGCAACAAAGATGGAGATCCGTGAGTCCTTCTGAGCTGAAGTTAGTTTGTTCTTGTGGGCAATAATGTAACCATCCTTCAACTGCTCCCTTCTTAAGAAGAGAGACTTGGCTTCTTTATCCTAGCATAATCAGAACTACGCACTTCACGTACTCCATATTCTTCTTCAGAGGAGGATGATCCTGTTGTGCAAAGACAAGAGAACAACTAAATGCTAGCATCCCTGTTTGCTCGAAAAAAGGAAATGAAACATTTAAAACAACACGGATGAAGCACTTCTCAAGGACAATACCACTTTCTCATGAGAGTATCTAAATAGTAGCACAACACCAATAGAGATGACAAAGCTCAATCATAGGGATGAAATCCGTGGGCGAGTACCAACCTTTGTCAGGAGGCTTATTGTGTAGAGCATACAGATCAAGCACTTCTCCAGAACCATCTGTTGTTATCTACTGTGGTTGCCATGCTTACTATATACTCCTCGATTAGTTTAATGTTTCCAACATCTTCTTGTGCAGTTCAACTAAAATATATGGTATCTTCAAAGAAGATCCCTGTTTGCACAAGTAGAGATAATTACATATTACATTAAGAGTGGCATCAAATCAGTGGCAAAACAATTGCTCGTTCCAGCTATAGCAATAAATTAAGTTGCAAAACTATATGATTACTTGTGTCATCATAGTTCCAGTGCTTCATTACAGCATCGAGAGTTGATTTTTGTTTTTGTTCTGCTTGTTCTTCCCCTTCATCACTTGGTTCAATAACAGACAAGCTTCGCCTTCAATGTAAGATTTGGCATGTCAATTAGGGAGCACAAGTATAGCACTAAACAACAATGTTAATTATCAAATGAAAGTGGCAAAATACAGGCCAAAAGTTGTGAAATATCCTTATCTTACCTCAATGGGATATTACGGTGCACATACAGATTGGAAGTCTTGTCTCCATTTGTGTAGTTCCCAAAAATCAAGCAACATTAGCGTACAAGTAGCACAACATATGAAAGCACACTGCACAATCATGTGAAAGAAGGCTAGTACTGACCTCTCATGACGCGGAATTCAAACAACTCACAAGAAGAAGATCTGAACCAAATTTTCCAACATGGATAGGAAGTAAGATCTCCTCTTGTGTAGTTCCACTAAGATCAAGCAATCAAGCAACATTGTCGGTGTGACATTTTGCTTGAACTGCACAAAACACTCTTAAAACAAAAGTGTTTTGTGCAGTGCAACAAAAGGTCACAATAGCAACCAGGTGAAGTAGATACCGAAAAGGCTTTCGCCCCGCTTTATAAATAAAGCAAACCGCCAAGAGCACACATACATGGACTAGTTCAGCACACACACACCCAAGATACACAATAAAGTACAAAGGTTCTGCTGAGGGAACAACTCAACAAGCCCAAAACACATAAAGAAAAGGCGACCGCAGCCGGCGACGACGACGACGGTGCCCGGCATCTAATCAAGCTCTGGAGGAGGCAGAGGAAGCGACGGCAATAAGTGGACGACCATCGAGCGAAGGTCGGCAGTGAAGGAGGAGATGACGTCCCGGTCCCGTGGGCGGCTAAGCGGTCACCAGAGCTGCAAGAAACCAGACAGTTTGAAGAGAGTGTTAGTGGCACGTCGGAGAGGGATGCGTTGAATCACAAGCCTATTGCGGATGACACAGAAGCCAATAACGGTGGATGACACATAAGCCAACAAAAAGAAGCATCGAACTTATCTAAATGGGAAAGAAAGCAAGACAGTAGCATTTCTCAAACGGTGGCATTGATTAATATTAACAGAGAGATTATATTAACAATAAAATTTGTTAAACATGTAATTTGCTTTTAACTGTGGCATTGCATCAATTTTCCAGCGGCATTATTAAAGAGTGTTTGTTTACAGGGACATTTTGGTGTAGGGACTAAAAAAAGTCCGTGTCAATCCCATCTGAACCAAATAGAAGGGACTTTTAGGGACTAAAGAAAGAAGACCCCGAGGGAGAGTCTTTTTGGGACTTTTTCCAATAGTTGCCGCTGCCCCGCATCGCAGCTTGTCTCTATTAGTTCATTACTAGGGGTAACATGGTCTTTTAGCATGTCATTTAATAATCTCCAGTCCATGTTTAGTCCCTGGAACCAAGCAGGTAGGTACTAGGGAGTTTTTAACCAAACAGGGCCTTAGATTAATAACAGCTAAAGAGTTGCACGGGATAGTGGACGCAACAGCACCATGTGCATCTACCGATGTATGAAGGGGTGATGCACAGTCTGTTGCAACAAAGAACAAAAACAACCAAGGAGCATATTTGTGTTGGTCCCAGTTTTGTTACCTTTATACACCTTTCCCATGTGAGCGTAGCAAATCTAGTCCCGCTCAAACTCTACAGCCTTGTCCCCCAAAACAAAAGATCAGTTCGTTACAGATGTGCGTACCATGTTTGTCATTGTTTCCCCTTTTCGACCAACGTAGGTGCTGGATAGCTAGTCTATACTAGTACTTTCCCCCTTCCTTTCCTCTTTGAACCACGTCCTAGATTCATGCTATACAACTTTCCCCACTACTTTCCTATTTGATCCAACATCTAGATTCGAGTGCAGAAGCAGAAAAAGCCCACATGCAGCTAGAGCAATGCATGTGGAATAAGTAAATTATACCTTAAGGTTCTTGGGGTGTGGTTCGGTGGGCGACCGGAGGCCGTTCGGCCCACACTATGTACGTCGGCGAGGAAGAAGGGGTCGGAGGACCTCCCGCGCTGCCGCTGGGTGAAAGAGAATAGTTGCGCCGGTAGTGGATTCCCTCCCCCGCCGACGGCGACAACGTTAAGCCGCCTTCCCTTCCCGGTGGACGGATCCTGCCGGCTCTTTGACCAGCAGTGAGGGGATAGAGAGAGGCCAACAAAGTCTTGTTTAGATCTGGAGAGGGTGAGAGAGTTTGAAGAGAGCAACTACAAGCGCTGAGGCTCCAACGTGTATATATATACTAGAGAGAGTGTGAAGAGTGCAAACCCTAGAAAACAAGCGCCGAGGCTGCAACGTATACGTGATGAGGTGATTATATGGTCACTACAAGATCGTATAGCTCCGTATCCATCCATTTTGACCAGTCAAAGAATCCTCCTAGCACCGCCCCAGTTCACTTTCTCTCTCTGTCATGCGGGGCCTACCTGTCATTGGGTGGAAGAAAGAAGTCGAACAAAAACAAAATTATGCTCAAGTGTAGTTATCGAAACCGAGACCTCAAGTTTGATGAGCGAACAGGCTAACCAGCTACACCACCCCAACGTTATGTTTAACGAGAGGAAAATAACCTTTAATACATTCCTGCATTCGTGTGACAAGCATGTCGTGTTTATTTTTGCGTGGGAGTCATTGGGATTTAAATCATAATCATGTCATGTGTCTTTGGTGGTAAGGTCTTTTGGGATTTAAAGCAGTGTTGGTAGTACATAAATAATGCAGCCTTAGTCACCTTACTTTTCTCCACGTAGTACGTTGGGTCCCACCAGTCAGAGGGTGAAACAAACAAATTAATTAAAAAATTAAAAGCTCCAGCGGTGTATCTTACCTCACACATCTCGCTATTGCTCGTGAACACTATCCAATTGATCACTCTGTTCGCTCACGTATTATTTTAAGTGAATCCTTATTATAACATGCACACAATTTTGGGCACTTGTATTCGACCTAAGTCTGTGTGCCACCGTATCTCATACTACTCCCTTCATTTAGGTGTAATAAGTCATGTTAGAAGGTGTAGCGGGACCAAGGTGCAAGCAGATTTTTTTTGTCGAAACGAGGTGTAAGCAGATTGGAGGAGAAGGAGAAACTTGACCGGTCCTTCCTCCAATCAAAGCCCTGATTTCTGTCTCTAAATGCAACAATTAATCACAACAACTAAGAGATGTCGTTTTAGCTACCATGCAGGGCCACGTATTAACTCGCATGCATCAACGCGTAGTTGCGCTCCATGCATTGGGTTTCCGGGGGAGATAACAAGGCAGAGTAAGGAGCGTTTGGTTACATTGCTAGGCTGGTCATAGTGGTGAGTAACTTGGACTAGTAACATGCATATGTTACTAGTCTATGCTACTACTTCCATAGTAGGTAGTAACATATGGATGGTAACTTGCAAGTCTTCATTAATTGAGATATAGACTCATTTTACCTCGGCGTGTGTGTGTCTGTTTAACAGCATGTGTGTATTAGATTAGTCACAGTGGGGAGTTACTTAGATTAGTAACATGCATATGTTACTAGTCTATGTTACTACCTCCACAGTGGGTAGTAACATATGTATTGTGTCATGCATCACTGCATTTATTACGTTGTAGACTCATCTTTTCTTGATATGTGTGATGTTACAGTAACTAGATATGTTACCACATGCCTCTCTTTCTTCATTTATTATATGCCACATCATCTATTTTGCCTAGATAAGTGTGATGTTACCACCTATGTTACTCCCACTATGGGTAGTCTTAGAGAGAGCGACACATCGACCTACTCCTACAGAGAGATGGTGTGTAGTGTACAATTTAGCCGCGAGAGTCGGTGCATCCTCTCGTTTCCGGGCGTCCGGGCGGGACAGGCGGGACAGCTGCCACGCCCGCTCCTGACCAGCCTGGCCCACCCAAAGCCCCTCCATCGCCCCGTGCGCGCTTCCCGCCCGAAACGGTCAGCGTCGCTCCAAAGAATCGGTGCTGCATTCATGCCCGGGCAGAGCGGACGCGACCTCTCACTGGCGCCTCTGTTGAAGGGAGAAGCGGATGCAAGAGTGATGGTTGCTTCGTCCGTCCAACTTACTATTGGGTCTATGTGATTTGACGGCTCATTGGTCATTATTACTGAGGTGGCAGGACTACTCGATGTCCCACGCTTTCGGTGAAAGGAGGTACTACTAGATTACAATTTTCTCCATTCTCAGCGGAGGAGTGTGAGAGCAGTGAAAACACGCAGGCTCAGTGATTACATGGCCCACCTCACACTATCACCATATTTTTTGGACACCGTGCGACACCTAACTCTTTACATAGTACTAGTATAGTACATACTATAATTTATCATCGAGATAAATTTGTACAATGCTATGAAGCTTCCAGCTTCTGTTTCATGTATCTTGCGTCCAAGGTTGCCCGTTGCAACATTTCATCAAATACAAAGGAGGCTAACATGCATGCTATTGCATCTCAATGATTGACAGATCATAGCCAATATGTACTCCCTTCGTTCCAAAATAAGTGTCTCAACTTTATGCAAACTTTAGTACAAAGTTGTACTACTACAAAAGTTGACACTTATTTTGGAACAGAGACAGCTAAAGAAAAAAATGATCCATGCAGTCCCTAGCCCTTGAACCGTAAACCCTAAGGCCTCCTTTGGTTTGTAGGATTTTTGTAGGAATTCTATAGGATAGGATTTGCAAAGGAAAAATTCCTTTGAATCCCTTTGGTTTGTAGGAATGGATTCCTATTCCTATGTAGGATAGGAATCAATCCTTCACGTTTTGGAGGGGAAAAAATTAGTCTAGACTCAATGGAAAAAATCCTATTCTATGCACCAAATGGCATCTCTTTCTCTATAGGAATTGACATGCATGTCATCTCACTTCCTATGATTTTCCTATTCCTATAAAATTCCTAACCTATGAACCAAAGAAGGCCTAACCAGGCTTTAATTTGCTGGCCACGTTGGAGCTTACGAAGAAATGAAGTTTGCAACCCTTTGACCATCGGATCATTTTGTGCAGTTTCACCAAAATCGAGATGAGAATCCCTGTGGCAAAGAAATTGAAGAAGCATGATTAGAATAAGATTACTAGGACTAGTTGATGAGACATAAACTCATCACAAATACAGTACGTAGAAGCCAGTAGAGGTATGTGCGGGGCAAAGAAGTAGAGAAATATCCACATGGAGTGATGTGGGCAGCTGGAGCAGTGGTGCAAGCCGGCTGTAAAGGGAGTTGTACCTGAGGGATGTTGGGATGTAGCTCAACCTATAGGAGGGTGGCGGGAGGAGGCAACTGCACACGTCGCGGCAGTGAGCAATGGATGAAGGCAACCTCACCGGCTTTGTGAGAGAGAACGGCGGGGACCCCTGATCGGGACGTGCCAATAGTGGGTTTTCTCCGTCGGCGACGGCGACCGCATCTTCACTAAAAGCATCCACCCCTTCCCGGGGGCTGTTTGGTTTGTGACTAACTTTGCCAAAGATTTCCACACCTAAGGTTAGGCAAGTTTGACCAACTTAGGTGAGTGTTTGGTTCAAGCCACACCTTAGGCAAGCCACACTTGGACCCCACATGGCATACCCACAAAAAGTGTGGCAAGATTCCCTTAGTCTTGCTAACTTGTGGCTCTCATTTTGATGAACTAACCTTAGTCAAGTTTGGCAAAAATGTGTGGCAAAGTGTGGCAATGCAAGTCCTAAAACCAAACAGCCCGATCCGTCGGGATGTTAGAGATGTGGCCACAGTCCTTTTGTGTGAGAGAGTGTGAAGACTGAAGAGAGCAACCCCAGCAAGCAACCGTGTAGGCTCGTCCTGCCTACTAAAGGACATATATTCCAAACAATATGATAATCTCTCTAACCAAGGTAGGGACGAGGAGTAAATAGAGGGAGTAGTAAAATTTTCTCCTCCTCCTACGAGCCACCGCGCGTGGGGGGGAGGGAGCGGGCGTAAAGGCGTACTAGTAAGCAAGCTTCACCTCACCTTGCGAGCCACCCCGCCCATGGGTGGGGGAGACGGCATACTAAGCAAGCTTCTCCTTGTTCTGCGAGTTAACGGGACACATCAAAAGTACTCCAGTGTATAGAGCCTTGCCTCTAAGGTAGGCCCCACATGGTTTGCCTCTTTTTTAACATAACGCGTCAAGTCGCAATTTGTTTGTTCACCCGTGGTAGATGATCGTCCATCAAGTGGACAACCAGTACACGTGTCAAATTATCACGTGGGCTGCCTTTTCGTACAGAAATGAGCTCCACCGTGTACTCGCACGGGTGTGGTTGGGAAAGAGAAGGGAGTACGTGCGCCGTGCGTGCACCTCTTCTCTTCATGCACGTCCCCCACCTACGTGGGTGTGTGCGAGAGAGATACAAACCTAGACAGATGGCGTGTGCGTTCATGAGTGTTTTTTATTGGGGGGGTGATTTCGTGAATGTATTTGTGGGAATATGTGTTGATGACGTCTCAAACAAAATTTTGCATGCAATGTGTGTGAAATAGAGGCATATCCATATCATATAGAGAGGGCCAAAGGGGGCGATCCACAAGAAGAGAGGTAGGGGTCATAGATATCGATATAGTCGAAGAGAGGATCAAGTGGGTGGGTGCAAGATGGATGAAGAGAGCCATCGAACTTGTGTGTGTGCAAGTCAAAGATATAGGGCGACTGACCTACCAGAACGTCACAGGGCACATGGCAAGTTTGTGTGCGGCAAGGAGACATGACTAGAGCACTCGATGTATCGGTGTGTGTGTGGGGGGGAGGGGGAGGCAGAGGCCTAACTAGAGAGGTAGAACGACTCGTATATGTGTTGAGAAGGAGAGACCCAACTATGTGTTGAGGGAGATGGGTCGACATCCATACATAACCGAAGGACGGGAAATAGGTTGGGACAGAGAGACAGAGAGATAGAGAGAGGAGAGAGGGAGGGAGAGGGGTAGAGTGCTGGATGGGTGATGGAGTTGCTTCTCGAAGATGGTGGGAGAGGCCTACTAGACAAACTGAGGGTAGAACTGCAATATTATCAATGAGAGTGGAGATGTGTTTCTGTGTGTGCCTGTGCGTGATAGATCTGTCGGGACGCATGCATGGATGATGAAGGGGAACCATGTGTTTGCTAAGCAAACCTAACTAGATCGGTAGATCAATTGTTATTTGTCGGAGGAAGGGAGAGACATAAGTTATGAGGTAGATCAATCGACATGTGGGGAAAACGAGTTATAAGGACCTAGGCTATATGTATAGTGGGAGATCGGTCGGTGTACATCCATTTATTAGAGGCAAATAAGGCCCAGCGAGATGGATAGACAGAGAGAATGGAGCTAGGAGGTGGTGCGAGAGGCCGAGCTACTAGCTAGATAGGGGGAGGAGTGTGCGGTTTTGAGATCGATGAAAAGAGGGGCGAGAGTTTACACGTGTGTGGGACCGTATGAGAGACACAAGTCATGGACACAGAAAGGAGGAGATGGAAGGTGCGTGTGTACATATGTTGTAGGTAGACGCTGGAGAGGTTTATCGATCGGTGTGTGTCGGAAAGGAGTTGTGGAGACTGTGGGAGAACGACCTAAAGAAAAAATGAATGTGCGCGATGGATAGAATGCTGAGGGAGGGGGAGGGGGAGGGCGTGTGCATGTACGAGAGAAAGTTAGTGCTAGCTACAAAGGTTAGAGGATTGTGTGGGTGTAAGAGACTAACAAAGATCATAATTTGATATGGAAGTGGATTCATATATTTGAATAGGAGATCATAGTGTTATAAACATATGCATGCATGAATATAGCGATGATACGCGTGTTGTGCTTTTGCACATGTTATACCATAATGTGATAATGCATGGCGTTTGCAACTCACAGCTAAATGTCGAACAATCTAAACCATACTATATATCGAACAGTCTCACATTTTATTTGAATTTGTGATAATGTATCGCATTTGCAGCTTACAACTAAATATTGAACAACCTCACATTTTATTTGAATTTGTGGTAATGTGTGGTGTTTGCAACTCACATCTAAATACTTGTAGGCGTATGATATGTCTCCAACGTATCTATAATTTATGAAGTATTCATGCCATTATATTATCTGTTTTGGATGTTTATGGGCTTTACTAAACACTTTTATATTATTTTGGGGACTAACCTATTAACCAGAGGCCCAGCCCAAATTGCTGTTTTGTTGCCTATTTCAGTGTTTCGAAGAAAATGAATATCAAATGGAGTCCAAATGGAATGAAACCTTCGGGAGAGTTATTTTTGGAACGGAAGCAATCGAGGAGACTTGGAGTAGACGTCAGGGAAGCTTCGAGGAAGCCACGAGGCACGGAGGCGCACCCTACCCCCCTGGGCGCGCCCCCCACCATCGTGGCTCCCCTGACAGACTTCTTTCGCCTATATATGTCCATATACCCTAAAAACATCGGGGAACAGAATAGATCGGGGGTTCCGCCGCCAGAAGCCTCCGTAGCCACCGAAAACAAATCTAGACCCGTTCCGGCACCCTACCGGAGGGGGGAATCCCTCTCCGGTGGCCATCTTCATCATCCCGGCGCTCTCCATGACGAGGAGGGAGTAGTTCACCCTCGGGGCTGAGGGTATGTACCAGTAGCTATGTGTTTGATCTCTCTCTCTCTCGTGTTCTTGAGGTGGTACGATCTTGATGTATCGCGAGCTTTGCTATTATAGTTGGATCTTATGATGTTTCTCCCCCTCTACTCTCTTGTGATGAATTGAGTTTTCCCTTTGAAGTTATCTTATCGGATTGAGTCTTTAAGGATTTGAGAACACTTGATGTATGTCTTGCATGTGCTTATCTGTGGTGACAATGGGATATCACGTGATCCACTTGATGTATGTTTTGGTGATCAACTTGCGAGTTCCGTGACCTCATGAACTTATGCATAGGGGTTGGCACACGTTTTCGTCTTGACTCTCCGGTAGAAACTTTGGGGCACTCTTTGAAGTTCTTTGTTTTGGTTGAATAGATGAATCTGAGATTGTGTGATGCATATCGTATAATCATACCCACGGATACTTTAGGTGACATTGGAGTATCTAGGTGACATTAGGGTTTTGGTTGATTTGTGTCTTAAGGTGTTATTCTAGTACGAACTCTTGAATAGATTGATCCGAAAGAATAACTTTGAGGTGGTTTCCTGCCCTACAATAATCTCTTCGTTTGTTCTCCGCTATTAGTGACTCTTTGTTGCATGTTGAGGGGTAGTTATATGACCCAATTATGTTATTATTGTTGAGAGAACTTGCACTAGTGAAAGTATGAACCCTAGGCCTTGTTTCCTAGCATTGCAATACCTTTGTGCTCACTTTTACCACTCTCTACCTTGCTTTTTTTATATTTTCAAATTACAAAAACCATTATCTACTATCCATATTGCACTTGTATCACCATTTCTTCGCCGAACTAGTGCACCTATACAATTTATCATTGTATTGGGTGTGTTGGGGACACAAGAGACTCTTTGTTGTTTGGTTGCAGGGTTGCTTGAGAGAGACCATCTTCGTCCCACGCCTGCCACGGATTGATAAACCTTAGGTTATCCACTTGAGGGAAATTTGCTACTATCCTACAAACCTCTGCACTTCGAGGCCCAACAACGTCTACAAGAAGAAGGTTGTGTAGTAGACATCAGCGTAGGGGGCGGGGCACCATATATTATGTGATAAACACATTATACATATGAGACATGGTTTAGATTATGAAGATCTAGCTAGAGCTTGAAATGTACCATGATTTGAAATCAACATAAAGTGTATTCAAAAAATCGAGTTCGAGTTCATATAGTACACATAGTTCATATCTAACTCGAGAGTAATCATGTGGTGTGCTGTGAAGATAATACACAAATGATGGTTTAACTTGACAATAATGATGATTGTAGATCTTATTAAAATAGAGAAATGAATTCAAATGGTTTGACTTCACAACAATCATTATTGTAGATCTTATTCAAATAGAGAAACGAATTCAAATTTAGTTCATATTGAAGCGGTAGTATCTACGTTTGGAATGCAGTAAAACATTCATTTGAGTAGCGGGTTGCATGCATTATACACATAGCAAATATTTTAATTGAATATAACATGAATTCAAAGTTTTGTATGACATTTTTAGTGCGAATTGATTTGGTACAGTACACAGGACTAGACTCTCTTGTGTGCTGCGAATTGATTTCTTTTTATTTTTTCGTCGATGGAAGTGTGAATTGATTTGGTACAGTACACGATGGGCTTGTCTGGAAATTTTAACCCGTGCCTTGTTACCCCGAAATATTTAAGATATATCTTTGTCTCGTTGTGCTCCGACAACTCCCTCCATCTCAACACGTGCCTTGCTATTCCAAAATTACAACACGCGCGAAAACTCCCACATCCTATGAAATCCCGACACGCGAAATGCCCGTGATACCCCTGAATTGAAAGAACCGCCTAGCTCAAATCGGTGGGGGTACTTTCGTAACTTACCCCACATTTCAGACAAGCGCGTCCCTAAGCCATGGTTCCCCACTCCCATCCCATCCGCCCACCCATTCGTACATCGAGGCCGCGAAAACCCGCGAAGCCCCACACCCTCCTCCGTCCGCCACGCAGCCAGAGCCTCTTCCCCGACGACATCGTCCACAGCAACACCTCGACGTCCCTCATCCACCGTACCAGATGAGGATCCGTCGTCGATCTCGTCATCCCGCTGGTTTAGCCACCCCATCCTCCACCTCCAAGGAGCTGCCCCGACGTTCCCCTCGTCTTTCGCGCCACCTCCATTCCCACATCGTCGTCTTCACCTGCGCCACCAAAAAAGCATCATCATCACTGTTTCCTCGGATGAGGCTGAGGCCTAATCGGTGCCACCAAAGAGGTTGTACAATAATCGCCGCATTTTCTTCTTGATTCGATCTCACGGTGCTGCGGCGCTCGGTCCCGAGCCGACACGGCGCGGCTCCATCCACTGAGGCATCGCGGGCCACTTCCTCCACGGCGTCGCTCCCTCGGTGGCGACATCCACATCAGTAGGAGCTGATGCTGCTTTAACTCTCGCTTGCGCTGCTGCTCTGCTCTTGCTCTCGGTCCCCTTCTTGGTCTACTCTTGCTATTGCTCTTGCTCTTGCTCGCATTGCTGCTCTCGCCCTTGCTATTGCTTGCGATGCTGCTCCCATTTAGCTACACTTCAGTCGACTGAATTGACTTTTGGGTCAGTCGATTTTCAAGGGGTGGGGGGAGGGGGGCTCGCCGGAGTTAAGGAAGAACCAGCCACAGCGGGGAGGGGGGCTCGCCGAAGAGGTACCCCACTATCTATCTTAGGGTTCAGGGTGGGGGCGGTGGTCGCCGGCGGTGGTGGGGCGGTGGCGTGGGGATCGCCGGAGAAAAAGCTCGGCATAGGGGGGGCTAGAGGGATGGCCGGGGCGGCGGCGAACCGGCGGTGGGGAGTGGTTTCGGGGCGGGCGGGGCGGCGCACCGCCCGCCACGGCGGCGGAGGGCGGCGGTTTGGTCGGTGGTGGCTGGCGGCTCAGGGGGGTGGAGGCTGAAGTTGAACTGCAGGCCCTTGATTTCGTATCCAACAACTGGAAAATCGACTGACCAGAGATGAAAAATTCAGTCGACCGGCTCTCGCACGCGCTGCTGCTTGCTACTGCTGCTACTACTTTTCTGCTACTAGCTAGTGCGTTCAGTTTCGACAGTAAAATTCAGTTTCGACAGCAAAATTCAGTTTCGACAGTTAAGTTCAGTTTCGACAGTTAAATTCAGTTTCAACAGTTAAGTTCAGAGATGAGCGTATGATGTATTTTACATCTAGCACTTTGTGGTTATGTATTTTATGTCATCTATTGGAGATGCTATTAGAATTCCACTTAGGTTACCATTGTCTCTCTTGTCCTGCTTCAGCCTTGGCGTCGTACAACTCACCAAAGCTGCTCCAACAACGAAACCCTCCATCGCAGCGGAGCAGTACCCCGGGCTCCATCTCAAGATGCCTAAGATCTTCTTCCCCTCCCCCGACAGCCAAGTCAGCTGGATCATCCTCACCGACCAACCCAATCATGCTGAGATCGACATGGCTTCGCCAAAGAGGTTGTACACTTGTTGCATCTCTTTTTTTACTCTACATGTTATATATATTGTCCATTGAGCACACGCAGTAACGTGAAATACAATTAGTTTCTCCTACTATATGACAAGTAGTGAGGTACCATGCAACTTAGCTGATGTAGGGTAGAACCCTAATCGCCCGATCTTTCACGAAAGGAGCGGATCCCGCGATGAACACGAAGAACACAAGGGGGAAACGAGGGGAAACACAAGGGAAAACGCGGGAGAATCACTAAACCAACACAAGATAGTCACACATGTGCTAGATCCTCGGATACATAAGAGTTCACACGATACACGATCAACTAGGGACGATACAAGGGTAGTCGGTCTTCTCCGTGAGGAGGTCTTGAGTTCTTCCCTAAAAGGGGTCTTGAATCCGCTTGGGAGGTCTTCTCCGGTGGAGGCTCGAATCTCCGAGGAGAAGGTAACCAAGTGGATGAGCAAAGCTCTCACACGAAATATGAGCTAACCCTTTGCTAACCCTAGCTAGAAGGAATAGGAGGCCTATATATAATCTTAGTGCAAAAGAGGGGGGCGAAGGGGTACATGGGCTGTGGCCCAACACGAAACAACACATAGGCGTCGGGCATCCGGGAGTCACCGATCGTTCGGAGGCTCGCGAGGGTCCGGACGTTCGGTTCCTGTCGGACATCCGTAGATTCGGCTCGGGTGGTCTTCGGTCGGACGTCCGGTCGGGGTCGGACGTCCGAGCGTCGGTCGTCCGTGGGGCGTCGTAAGTCCGTAGTTTTGGCTCGGGTGTGGAAGCGTCGGACGTCCGGTCTGGGTCGGACGTCCAGAGCCTGGAGATCGTTGGACGTCCGGTCCTGGCCGGTCGTCCGGAGCCTGTAGCTTCTTCTGCATCATCTCTTCTTCTTCTTCTTCTTCTCCGTCTTCACGTCCATCTTCCTCTTCTTCTTCATCTTGCTCCTTAGCTTCTGCATGATACCTAAGTATGCACAATGTGTCCATATGAGGTAGTAGCCATGTCTCATGTGCATCAAAGTGGAAATGTGAGAGGAGAGATGTCACCTCGGTTTCAAGAGCTCTTGCACGTGCTCATGTCATGGGTCCGCTAGGCACTTGGTGAGACGATGCTAGGTCCATGGGGATGACCTTGGGATGCTCCTCATCATCTCCCCTCCCTTGGGGAAGATCCGTCCTCGGATCGAATTCTTCATCACCATGGTAGGGAGAGAGATCTTTGACATTGAAGATGTCGCTCACGGAGTACTTGTCGCGTGGAATGTCGAACTTGTATGCGTTGTCATTGTAGCGTGCAAGCACCTTGAAGGGTCCATCCGCTCATGGTCGAAGCTTGGACTTGCGCTCTTGTGGAAAGCGGTCCTTGCAAAGGTGTAGCCACACAAGATCACCAGTGTTGAAGACCATGGGGTGCTTGTTGATGTTGAGTTTGGTCGCAAGTCGTTGTACTTGGCGCTCGATAGTATGTCTTGTATCTTCATGCACCTTCTTGAGATGAGTCACACGTGCACTTGCATCCAAATTGATGCGCTCTTGGAGTGGTAGAGGGAGAATGTCCAAAGGGGACAAAGGGTTGAATTCGTAGACGACCTCGAAGGGGGACTTGCCGGTTGTTGAGTGTTTTGCTCGGTTGTAGGCGAACTCAGTGATAGGTAGACACTCTTCCCACTACTTGATGTTCTTCTTGATGAGTACTCGAAGTAGAGCGGAGAGTGTGCGGTTGGTCACCTCCGTTTGGCCGTCGGTTTGAGGATGGTAAGCCGTGGAGAAGAGTAGCTTGATTCCGAGCTTGGCGCATAGGGTCTTCCAAAAGTAGCTTAGGAACTTGACGTCGCGGTCCGAGAAAATCGTCTTTGGCACTCCATGTAGACGCAATATTTCCCTACAAAAGAGATTATCAACATGTGAAGCATCGTCTATCTTGTTGCAAGGAATGAAATGTGCCATCTTGGAGAAACGGTCCACAACGACAAATATCGAATCCTTCCCATTTTTTGTCCTAGGCAATCCAAGTACAAAGTCCATGCTAATGTCTTCCCATGGTTGATAAGGAATTGGGAGAGGCATGTAAAGGCCATGGGATTGAGCTTTGGACTTAGCTTTGCGACATGTAGAGCATCGGTTGGTGAAGCGGTTGACGTTGCGAAACATCTTGGGCCAAAAGTAGTTCTTCGAGAGTGTGGCGAAAGTCTTGTCTCGTCCAAAATGTCCCATTAAGCCTCCTCCATGAGATTCCTGCAAAAGCAACAAACGAAGAGAAGACTCGGGGATGCAAAGTTTGTTAGCTCTCATAAGATATCCATCTTTGATGTAATAGCGTTCCCAAGAGGTGTGCGTCAAACACTTGGCACAAGGAGTAGCAAAAGTAGGATCATGCTCATACAAGTCTTTTATATGCTCAAAGCCAATGACATCCAATTCAAGTTGAGTAACAAGCTTGCATATGCGGGAAAGGGCATCCACCACAATGTTTTCCTTACCTTTGATGTACTTGATGACATAAGGAAAAGATTCAATAAATTCACTCCATTTAGCATGACGCTTGTTCAACTTGGTTTGGCCCTTAAGATACTTGAGCGTTTCATGATCGGTATGAATGATAAACTCATGAGGGCGAAGATAGTGTTCCCATTCATGCAAAACGCGGACTAAAGCATAGATCTCTTTGTCATAGATGGGGTAATTCAGTTGCGCGCCGGAGAGTTTCTCACTAAAGTATGCTATGGGGCGGTTCTCTTGCATTAACACACCTCCTATGCCATTACCACTAGCATCGCAATGAATCTCAAAAGGTTTGTCAAAGTTGGGTAAAGCAAGCACGGGAGCATGGGTAAGCAAATTCTTAAGCTCATTGAAAGCGGTATCTTGGGATGATCCCCAAACAAAAGGCGCATTCTTCTTGCTCAAAGCATGCAAAGGCGAAGCAATGGTGCTAAAATATTTCACAAAGCAATGATAGAAACCCGCAAGGCCAAGAAAGCTACGCACTTGTTGCAAATTGGTTGGTTTTGGCCAAGTCTTCATAGCATTGATCTTGGACTCATCAACATGAACACCCTTAGAGGAAACAACAAAACCCAAGAAAACAAGCTTGTCAACACCAAAAAGGCATTTGTCCATATTGGCATAGAGATGCTCTTTTCGAAGAGTTTGTAAAACGGTTCGGACATGGGTGACATGCTCTTTGAGAGACTTGCTAAAAACAAGGATATCGTCGAAGTAGACCACAACAAACACACCAATGTAAGGGCGAAAGACATGATTCATAAGACGTATAAAAGTATCCGGTGCTTTCGATAGACCCATAGGCATGACTAACCACTCATACAAGCCAAACTTTGTTTTGAAAGCGGTTTTCTATTCATCACCCTCTTGTATGCGGATTTGATAGTAACCACTCTTAAGATCAATTTTTGAAAAGATAGTGGCACCACTAAGTTCATAAAGCATATCATCAAGGCGTGGAATAGGATACCTATAACGAACGGTGATAGCATTGATAGGTCTACAATCGGAGAACATGCGAAAAATACCGTCTCGTTTTGGCACAAGGATGACCGGGACGGCACAAGGGCTCAAACTTTCATGCACATGTCCATGGTCTATGAGATGCTTTACTTACCTTTGTATTTCTTTGGTTTCTTTGGGGTTGACGCGGTAGGGATCTTTGTTCGGGAGTGGTGCTCCGGGGATGAGGTCGATGCGGTGCTCAATGCCGCGTAGTGGAGGTAGTCCCGGAGGTAGCTCGTCGGGGAAAACATCGTGAAATTCCTGCAAAAGAGAAGACAACACTAGAGAAAGAGTGTGAGAGGTGTTAGCTTGTGGTGCATTGTTCTTGCACAAAAGGACGTAGTGTAGGACACTAGATGGGTTCTCACACACTCCTCTTATCTCACTTTTGGTGGCAAATAGGACTAAGTTCTTCTTTTCGCTCATCATGGAGGTGCTCGATTTGGGCTTGTGGCGCTCACTCTCTTTTTGGTGGATCACTCTCTCACTATGATCTCCACGATGGGTGGCTTGCTTGTCGACGATCACTTGGCTTGGTGACATTTGACGAAGGACATACTCATTGCCCTTCATCTTGAAGATGTAGTGGTTCGTTCGGCCGTTGTGGATGACTCCTCTATCAAATTGCCATGGGCGTCCAAGGAGAAGGTGGCAAACGGTCATTGGAACGATGTCGCACTCCAAGGAGTCTTCGTAGGCACCAATTTTGAAGGAGACTTGTACTCGATGCTCGACTTGGATAGTGCCGGAGTCGCTAAGCCATTGCACTTTATATGGATGTGGGTGCTTCGTCTTGGGGAATTGGAGCTTGGAGCAAAGTTCGTCACTTGCGAGGTTATGACAACTCCCTCCATCGATGATGACCTTGACGGATCATCCATTGATGTTGGCCTTGGTGTGGAATATGTTGCATCTTTGGTCTTCTTCTTGGTGATGTTGGAGAGTCAAGACCTTGGAGACAACAAGAGCGGGACTTGAATCTTCATCGCAAAAGACTTGTTCCTCTTCATTGTTCACTTGCCGGTGCATGGTGACTTGCTCAAGAGCGTCCATTTCTCTTTCACTCATCGAGTCGTAGGTTTCGTCGTCGTTGAGGATCACGGTCCACTTGTTGGTGCACTCATAGGACTTGTGGCCTTGGCCTCCGCATGTGAAGCATTTGAAGGAACTCGTCTTGATGGTCTCATCGGTTGGAGTGGGTGATGATGAAGCTCTTGGCTTGAAGTTGCATGTAGTAGGAGGATGACTTGGAGTTGACGAAGCTTTCTTGGAACTCGACTTGTCGATGTTGCTTGTAGAAGGCTTGGTAGACGTTGTTGGAGTCGTTGAAGCTTGGGTGTTGGAGAAGCCGTAGGACTTGGATGAGAACTTGACATACTTGAAATCGCCTTGCACTTGACGTTCCGCTTTGGTAGCTTGATGCACTAGCTCGATGAGGTTCGAGTATGGTTGGAAGTCAGCGATCTTCTTGATAGGATGGTTGAGTCCATTCAAGAAACGTGCCATAGTTTTCTCATCATATTCCGTGACATTGGCTCTCATCATGGCAATCTCCATCTCCTTGTAGTATTCTTCAACGCTCTTGGTTCCTTGCTTGAGTAGTTGGAGTTTCTTGAAGAGGTCGCGGTTGTAGTAGGTTGGCACAAAGCATGCTCTCATGACATCCTTCATTTGCGCCCAAGTAGTGATGGGTGGTTCACCTCTTGCCTCTCGGCGATCGATAACTTGTTCCCACCAAATGAGGACATAGTCTTGGAACTCAAGGGATGCCATCACGATCTTCTTCTCTTCGTCGTAGTTGTGCAAACGGAAGATCTTGTCAACATTCAATGCCCATGATAGGTACTCTTCGAGATCGTTGCTTCCATTGAACTTGGGTATGGTGAACTTGAGCTTGCCGTAGCATTGCTCTTCATTGTGTTGGGGTCGGGGATGATGACGTCCATGTTGTTGATGATTGTAAAGCTCGTGTTGCTCTTGATGATGAGGGTTGTGAACCTCATGTTGCTCTTGTCGTGGAGGATTTCCATTGTCGTCATGCTCTTGAAGAACTTGATGTTCTTGGCGAGCTTGTGGAGGAGCTTGTCGAGCTCGAGGAGGAACTTGAGGAACTTGACGATGCACGCGAGCTTGAAATCTTCGTTCTTAAATTTATTCTCGAAGTGCTTCTTCATGTTCATGAGCTTGTCGGCCTCGTTTGGCTATGGCTCGACTTGAATCTTGGACGGCTTGTTGCGCCGCAAGTGCTTGAGCTTCACGGATTTATTGTTCTTGGCGTTGTGCCTCGACATCTTGTGCAACTTGGTGTAGCCGCGCTCGATCTTCCTCTTCATGTTGGCGTTGTCGTTGCCGTTCTCGTGCTAGCGAAAAATCCTCTTGGGTTTGACGTTGTCGGTGCTCTTGGGAGTCGGTGTCGCGTAGAGGATTGAGGCTTGCTTCACGATCGTTGCGCGCGGCATGGCGTAGAGTGATCGATGTCGGTGTACTTGAGCCGGAGAGGGTGAAGTCGGAGTGTCGACTTGAGCGGGTCCTTCTTAATGAAGACAAAGTGGAAGAAGAGCGGTTGAGCAACAAAGTGCGAATATCGTCCATCCTTGCGTCATTCTCTTGCTTGTGATCGTCGAGCTTGTGGTCGAAGTAGTCCCTTGTATGTTGCTCGGAGAGTCGCAAGTCGGCGGCAAGGTTGTCGATGCGTTCACTCGTTGCTTGTTGCTCTTGATGCAAAGCATGTTGTGAACCAAAGAGGTGGCTCTTGGTGACGTAGGAGTTCATGTCGTCGTCGTGCTCAATGAAGAGTGGGTTTGTAGAAGTACTTGGCCTATCCATCATTCCAAGACAAATGTGAGTGGTAGAAAGAGAAGAACGAATACCAAATGTACCTTGACCAAAGTTGAAAGTGGATCGATGATCACTCCAATGTAGGACAAGGAAATAGCACAATTGGTACTAGTTCTTGTCGGTTTCTCACACCTACACAAGTAAAATCTTATGGTGGAGCTTGGTTAGTATGGTGGCACAAAATTTGATGCAATTGTAAGTGAGCTTCAATAATGTTGGAAAAGTTTCGCAAGATGCAATGTAACAAGTAGACTAAGCATATAAGGTACACGAAAACACACAGGCAAAACGATAGGTGGGGTCATGCAACCAAGGATGAGCCAAAATGTGGGATCCACAAAAATGCTCGTGTTGCACAACACTAGAGAGACACTAGCACGATTGCACAATAGGCGGATACAAGAACTTGTTCACAACCTACTTAGCAAAAATGCAACGACTTCTATCCCAAGTATGCTCTATGCAAGGTGTTTCTATGATATGATCCAAGATGATCGAGTATGCCAACCTTAATGTTGTATGATGCTATGGTTCTTGCTTAAAAGCTCTTTGCTTATCTTTCCTTTTTGCTTAAAAGCTTGTTTGGCTCTTTGATGTTGGAGCTCTTTTCTCATGCAATGCTTGACGAACCAAGATAGCAATTGTGTATGCGATGACAACATTGTGACACAAGAGATGATACCAAGATATGCAACAATGATGTATGCATGTTATGGGAAGTATGATCACTAATGTGCACAAGTCTCGTTGCCGGCAACTCAATGGCTAGTCTCGATGGGTAAGCAACACAAAGGAGTAAGGCTATGATGGCTATCAATGTAATGGCAAGAGTGATATGTCCAATACCAAGACGAGATTACCGTTATTGCTTACGGTATGGTGTCAAAATGGTGGACCGAATACCAAGATGTAGTCGATGTGGTCGTTGTTGATGACGCGTCCGTGGCGAAGATGAGCGGCGGTGATGTTGATGTCGAACCGTACCTAGATAGCCGAAACACAAAAGGATACGGAACCGCAACTCAAATTCTCAAAGCTCGAAGTAGCAAACGTGTCGGGAGTAAAATGGATAAGCAATGGTGGTGGTTTACGGAAGTGGTGATGGTGTATAGGTGGTAGGAGTGCGTATGCGGAAATGTTGGGCGGTGGTGGTGACTAAACTGAAGAAATTCAGTTTCGTCAGTGTGGGTCGGACGTCCGGGCTGGGCCGGTCGTCCGGTCGTTGGACGTCTGGTAAGGGTCGGACGTCCGGTGCCTGGGAGAAATTTGGGCACGGGATGAACAACTAGGGTTCGTGGTGGAGATGCGGAAATTCGTCGAATCCGAAGGATTTTGTGGATGGAAAGGGTGGAGACAAGGGGGAAAAGCTAGATCCACTCAAAACAAAGCAAATCCACGGATCAAATCCAACAAAATTTCAACACACCAACAAATCACAAAAAAAATTGGGGCTATTTTTGTGGGGAATTTTCGAAATTGGGACAAAAACAACAAAAACTAGGCTAGCAACACAATGGGGAGGCTCCGAAATCGTGATCAACGCGGCTCTTGATACCAAGATGATGTGGAGGTTACCGTCCGTGTCGATGATGAGTGGCGGTGATCTTGATGGAGATCAATCTTGATTAGTTTCTCCTACTATATGACAAGCAGTGAAGTAGCAGACAACTTAGCTATCCGTGATGGACTCTCTTGAACGCCATCATTATTTATCTCTGCGTGTTTGAGCTATGCATTTGTCGATGGGCCTAGGAGTTGAGCTAGTAGGGTAGTGGTATGGGTCCAAAGTAGTAGAAGTAGGCAAGTAGCACAAAAACATTTTTTGAGTGTAGCTTTTCCTTGCTCAAGCGTGCCTACTAGAATCGCCAGTGCTTGAAAGGAAAAGTGAAGGAAAAACATAGGAATTGGAAAGTTTCCTATGGTACTACTATTCATGCATTTGGTTCAAAGGAATGGAGCAAAGGAAAACTGTAGGATTTGTTCCTTTAGTGTCTCCTTGAAAGAAAAACCATACGGATTTTAATTTCCACTTGTCCTCCTTTTCAAATTCCTATTCATGAAGCACAAGACTAAGAGATAGTAGCATAATACCATTATAACCATACATTTTTTTGTGGTTTGACTTAATCTCACCATGCTTCTTTGCATCTTGTGATCTTCCAATTCTTGTGAACTAAACACCCAGATTGGCAGAAATCCTGTGTTTTTAAATTCTCTATTTTGCACGTGCAGTCCTATCCTATTATTGTGTATTTCCTATCCCCGCGTTGTTAGAATCCTCCAATTCAAACGAGCCCTTACAGAATTACTTCTCTTACATATAGTTGTCAAAGAAAACCTTGTGTGGTTTGTCCCGCTCCTGTTGCGCCGTCGTCCACCCAAGCTCAGCTGCTCCAACGATAGAAGGGTCCAGCACAGCAGGGATCCGGCCTCCAGACTGTCTTTCGGCGCCTCAGATCTTCTTCCCCGCCGCCGGCAGCCATGACAACTGCATTACCATCATCAACCGAGCAGATGACCTCGAGGACTACACGGGTCTGCAAGAGAGGTCGCACTCTTTCATGTCTGCTTACGTTATGCATTGCTTAATATTACATGCTACTTTATCGTCCTGTTCACCGATTAGACTCTGAGTCAGCTCCAAACTAATGGTCAAACTTGAGTTTTTAAACGGTTGTGGGGTACATATCGGGGACGCGGTCAATAGTATCTATCTACTATCTGGTTAACCTCTGGTGTCTACTATGAGTTTCATGTTGGGTGGGAAACAAACAGTAAATAATCCATTATCTGTATTTTTTAACTGAAGCCATTATCTGCCTGCTATCATTGGTTTTGGGTCTATCCACAGGTTGCTACCATCACTCTGGATTTCTGCATGCACTCCTTACATAATCTCACTATGTTTTATTCCTATGCATGTCAGTTATTGTACACAATGGAACTGAACATGTAGAGCAAAATAGATGAGCCTTGCGTGGCAATAAAATTTCATGCAGACGTCGCTCCATGGTAGGTGCAAAGGCAGCCCCCCTCCACCCATTTCGGATTGTAATCGAGAGGAAGATATCTGTTCCGAGGGGGATTCAGAAGGAGAAGACCACTCCTATTTACCCCCTGAGGTATTTGCTCTAACTTGGCATGCTGATATTGGTTATATCATGCATATGGTGCCTTGCATTGCTTACTTTATACATCAAATATGCCAACTGCTTAGTTTAGACATGCTTTGTGTGAATCCATCTGTTTAGTTTATTCATCGTTTATGTGAATTATGCAATGCCATCTTGTTTAGCCAGGCATCATATAAGTGAATTTTGCAATGCCATCCTGCTTAGCCAGTCATCTTATATGTGAATTATATCAGGCCATCCTTTTTTTCGTTACGTATTACATTTGTCAACAATGTTAGTACATTCAACTACTCTTCATGTGTATCAGCCATTTGACACGGTGATGGAAAATTCTGGAGTGAAAACAAGGTCTTCAGAGTAGACTATGATATCTGACGAAGCACATATCTCGCTGGTTACGGATAGCTCCTAAGAGGAGGATTCAGAGATAGATGACCAGTCCTATCCCCCCCCAGGTGTATGCTCTAACTTGGCAGGGTTATGTTGCTCATATCGTGCGTATGGTGTCTTGCATTGCTATGTCATTTGATTAGTTTAGACATGCTTTGTGTGAATGCCACCTGTTTAGTGTCTAATTACCATACATGTGAATTATGCATTGCCATCTTGTTGCAAGACATTATATATGTGAATTATGCAATGCTATCTTGTTGCAAAGGCATTATATATGTGAATTGTGCAATGCCATGCTGTTGAGCCAATCATCATGTATGTGAATTATATCATGCTATCATTTTTTTTGAATTACGTGTTCCATTTGTCGACAACATTTGTATATATTTCTGTGCATCAGCCATTTGAAGCGGTGATGGAAGTATCTGGAGTGAAAACAAGGTATTCAGAGTAGACAATGCTACCTGCTGAAGCAGACATCTTGCTGGATACAGAGAGCTCCTCAGAGGAGGATTCAGAGACTGATGACCAGTCATATTTCCCCCCTGAGGTCTATGCTCAAACTTGGCAGGGTTATATTACCCATGTCATGCATGTTGTCTTGCATTGCTTAGTTTTTACATCATATATGGATTGCCATCTGCTTACATGATTACTATATAAATCATATATTTGAATTATATCATGCCATCATGTTTACATACACAACATCTATCTGAATTATGGCATGGCAACCCATTTAATAAAGACATCATATATCTATATCATCTCATCCTGTTTAGTGTTTACAATCATCATATTTTGAATTATGTCATTCTATCCGGGAATTATATCATGCTATCATGTTTCCATAGGCGGCATGTATGTGAATTATGGCATGCCAACCTATTTAATAAACACATTATATAGTTATATCATGTCATCCTGTTTACATAGTCATCATATTTTGAACTATGTATTTCCATCTTTTTTAGTTAGCCATAATGTGAAATTGTGTCATGCTATCCTGTTTAGTTAGCCATCATATATGTGAAATTGTGTCATGCTACCCTGTTTGGTTAGACAACATAAATGTGAATTATGTCATGCCCTCTTTTATTCCCCACTATCCATTCCACCTGTCTATCATACAATGTTTGTACATTCAATTACTTTTCTTGTTTATCAGCCATTTGAATTGGAGAGGGTGATGGCAGTATCTAAGGGAGTAACAACATGGTCTTCAGAAAAGATAGTGCTACCAGTTGATGCAGATAGAACCACGGTTGTACTTGCCCAAGAACCAGCCCCACCACACATAACCCAGAATCTCGCAGATTGTACCCCTACCCAGTTGGACAGAGAACCAGCCACACCCCTTCTAACCCCAACCCCAGCATATAGTAACCCAGTTCCAGTTGACACAACACCGTCTCCACCACAGAGCACCCAAACACGAGCAATTAGTAAGGGAACCATAGTTCCCAAAGCACGAGGACCACCACTCCGAATCCCAACTCAATGCTTAAAGGAGAAGAAGAATTGTTCTCAGGTCAGGTTCTGTAGCTATGGTTCATACTCCTTTGCTCTTGCATCACTATATTTACTCAGACCAACTATTTTCAAAATTGAAGGATGGAATTGAAACTCCAATGGCACAACAGGTATGTTTTAAACCTGTTTCTTTAACTGGTTTGCTGTTGTAACTTGCTCTATGTTGATTTCAGTTTCAATTGAATAAATAGTTATGTTCTCATGTCATGCACATTACAAGTGTTGTTATTGCTCTATAGTTTCCCACTCTTATATTATGTCTATTTTGCTTTGTCTTGAACAAATATTATTTGAACTATGTCTCTATCTTGATTTGGCAACAAAAACTAGAATGATATAGACCATAAAGTGACCATGGTACATAGATATATGTTTGTTTCATGCTGTTATCATGTGCACTTTACTACTGAACTGATTTACCAAAATGAGTTTCATATACAACATGGTAAACCTGTGATGTGTCTGCTTGTTTCTCTTTTAGAATGCGGACAAAATATTGGATAATAGTACCCCGTTATGCAATGGTAAAGGAAGTAATGCAGATAAGGTTCAAGATAGTGAGACATCCCTGTTGGTCTCCAAGACAGCTGATAAAAACTACCTTGACGATAGTGAGAGAACCCAAAAGTCCTGTCTTGATGTAGTGTTCGAGTTACTGGCAACTACTACTGACATAAGCTCTTCGAACTCGCTGCCTGAATCAGTTCATCTTCTTGAGTCTCAGCATCAAGTTGGAAGACATCGATCAGATGTGCTGCGACAGGAAGCTGAAGGACTGAGGAAGTCCCTGCAGAATTCAGATGCATACTTTTTGGTGCAATAGCAAGCGCTGGAGGATTTAAGCGCCAAACAAGAGAAAGTTAATAAGCTTGCTAAGCATCCTGCCATCATTATGGTACCTAGGATGTTGTTTCTTGAGATCTTCTGAAGTGGTTTCAGTTCTGGACTTGTTTTGTTGCGGCGTTTATTTGCACTGGTCACCAACTTTGACAACCAATGTATATGATATGCTGCTTTGTTCCCTATATTTGCACTGGTGGCGAACTTTGATGCCCAGTGGATGTAATATGTGTAATAGCCGTGATAGCCTAGCGTAAGTTGCTTGCTTATTTATTTCCTTGTTGTCTTGTTTATTTATTTGCTTGTAGTCAGTGATGTTCTTTTTCCGCTGTTTGCTAGTGGCCGCAATAACGTATTTTTTAAAAGTAGGCCACAATAACCATGGGCTACATATTTACTGTAGTGACACTGGGCCTTCTATGGGCCGTAGAAACAATGGGCCTTCGATGGGGCGTAGAAACAATGGGCCTTCTACGGGCTGTATCATCAATGGGCCTTCTACGGGTCGTATCATCAATGGGCCTTCTACGGGCCGTATGATCGATTGCCCAAACATGGTCCAATAACATACCGCTTTATGGCCGTAAACGGGCTAGAATTGGAGTTGTCCATTCATGGGCCAACCATAACGGGTCGTCGTTAATCGGTCGTATTTGATGACGCTATGAAAATGGCCCAACGTATTAACGGGCCACAAACGGGTCGACTGTAACCATGGTCTGAATTTGGCCCACAAGCAGAAAATGACAGTAACGGGCCGTAAGTAACCGAATGCTGGAAATGAGCCCAAGAATAAATGGGCCCTGATAAGGCCGAAAGATAACATGCGCTGGAAACAGCCCAATGGTATAATGGGCCGTTAATGGGTATAAAGTGCTACACTGTTCATTACGGGCCATTTTCACCACGGGCCGTTAATGGGTCAAGAGTTACAAAGGGCCTCATATGGGCCGAAAGACTTCATGGGCTATACATGGGCTGGAAGTTAAAATGGGCCGGAATCATATTGGACGGCCCAGATGACGCTACTGGGCCTAATTCGGATAGGTCGTAACAGACCCTGGATTAGCGGGCTGTAAATGGGCTATATGCGAACAGGCCGTTAATAGGCTTTCCGTGGGCCGGCCCGCCACCTTTTGACCAAGTCAAACAGGCCGACCTTTTCACAAGAATGTGCCTCTATTGGGCCGTGCCACATGTCGATGTATCATAGGTGCCTTCGGTCCAATGAGTGGATGACATCTGTCCCAACGGTGAGCCGACACGTGTTTCCTCTAGCTAATGGTGATTTTACATGTGGAAAATCCCCATTGGTCGGGGCTGTTAACGGATTATCGGATCCAAAACCGGACCCGATAGCATAACGGCGAGCCGTTACAGTGGATGCCACGTGTCGATCACCCTTGACGAAAGCACTTCTATGACGCGGGATTGATTGTCATGTTAGTGGACACTTCTGTGATGATATTTTTGGTAATGTCATGGAACACTTCTATGACAGCACATGTATGACTATCTTGATTCTATCATAAAATTGTCATGGATGTACATGCATGACAGAAAACGTGACTTACTATGACAAATATGTATCCTCACGGAAGTGTCTTTTTTTGTAGTGGTAGAACTTGTCGAAAACCTTTTGCAATAAGTCAAGCTTTGTAGACAGTGGTATTACCACCAGCGCTCATCTTCTTCTTGAAGATCCGTTTATTCTCAATGGCTTGCCGATCATCGCGCAAGTCCACCCAAGTCCATACTTTGTTCTCATACATGGATCCTATCTCAGATTTCACGGCCTCAAGCCATTTGTCTGGATCTAGGCTCATGATAGCTTCTTCATAGTTCGTAGGTTCGCCGTTGTCTAACAACATGACTTCCAGGGTAGGGTTACCATACCACTCTGGTCCGGTATGTGTTCTGGTCGACCTACAAGGTTCAGTAGTAACTTGATCTGAAGTTTCATGATCATCATCATTAGCTTCCTCTCTAGTTGGTGTAGGCATCATGGGAACGGTTTTCTATGATGTTCTACTTTCCAATTCGAGAGAAGGTACAATTACCTCATCAAGTTCTACTTTCCTCCAACTCACTTCTTTTGAGAGAAACTCCTACCCTAGAAAGGACCCATTCTTGGCAATAAAGTTTTTTCCTTCGGATCTGTGGTAGAAGGTGTACCCAATAGTTTCCTTAGGGTATCCTATGAAGACACAGTTCTTATGGTGTCAGGCTAAAGCCTTTTGACATAAGCGTCGCATCCCCAAACTTTAAGAAACGACAATTTAGGTTTCTTGCCAAACCATAGTTCATATTGTGTCCTATCAACGGATTTAGATGGTGCCCTATTTATTGTGAATGCGGTTGTCTCTAATGCATAACTCCAAAATGATAAAGGAAAATCGGTAAGAGACATCATAGAATGCATCATATCTAATAAAGTATGGTTATGACGTCCGGACACACCATTACGTTGTGGTGTTCCAGGTGGCGTGACTTGTGAAACAATTCCACATTGTTTTAAATGAAGGACAAACTCGTAACTCAAATATTCACCTCTGAGATCAGATCATAGAAACTTTATTTTTCTTGTTACGATGATTCTCCACTTCACTCTGAAATTCTTTGAACTTTTCAAATGTTTCAGACTTGCGTTTCATCAAGTAGATGTAACCATACCTACTCAAATATTGTGTGAAGGTAAGAAAATAACGATACCCGTTGCGTGCATCAACACTCATCGGACCACATACATCGGTATGTATTATTTCCAATAAGTCATTAGCTCGCTCCATTGTTCCAGAGAACAGAGTTTTAGTCATATTACCCATGAGGCATGGTTCGCAAGTATCAAATGATTCATAATCAAGTGATTCCAAAAATCCATCCGCATGGAGTTTCTTCATGCGCTTTACACGAATATGACCTAAACGACAGTGCCACAAGTATGTTGCACTATCATTATCAACTTTGCATCTTCTAGCATCAATATTATGAATATATGTATAACTACGATCGAGACTCAACAAGAATAGACCATTCATCAAAGGTTCATGACCATAAAAGATATTACTCATATAAATAGAACAACCATTATTCTCTAACTTAAATGAATAACCATCTCGCATTAAACAAGATCCGGATATAATGTTCGTGCTCAACGCAGGCACCAAAATAACAATTATTGAGGTCTAAAACTAATCCTGAAGGTAGATGTAGAGGTAGTGTGCCGATGGCGATTACATCGACCTTGGAACCATTGCCGACCACTGGTACGCGTCGGTGCTATACAAATGGTTTTTTAACCCCTTTTCCGCGACGGTGTTCGGAACCATCACCTAGTGAGTGACTGCAATTGGAGGTCCTTACCACACGACCCAGAAACCATTGGGGATATGCCCTCCTGGCACACATGCTCGACAAAATGAGGTCGTGTGCGACCGACAAGCGACTAAATACGGTTATACGTACAATAGTGCTAAAAATACAATTATATAGGCGAAATCGTTTCCGGTCATAAGTGCATCTCACACAGTCAGTCCCCGCTAAACATTTCCGTTCATATATACATCCCACACAGTCACTCCAAGGAAAACATTTGTGCAAGGTGGCATAACACAAACAATTTTCAAGAGAATATCATGTGTGATTGTTCATTGATCCAACACGGTTTATTCCTAGAAACTGTGTGCGTTGCCTGAGGTCATCGCCCACGGTGTTTTCTCAATAACCATTTGCAATAGGAAAACCCAATTAGCAGGATAATTGCCCTATTATTAATAATGCATTTACTAATCTAATTGACATTCATATTAAGCACATAATTTATTTCATTTCCATATTAAGGAAGCAGGATTTCATACTTGAAATACATCCGAGTACAACATGATATAGCTTCAGCACTAAGCTACCCCATTACACAACTACACCAGCACCAAGTTTCACATGCAACATCTAGAACCTTTCGAAATTAGCATCATAGACGGTACTAAAATGCCCACGATGCGGCTATATCTCCCACGTGTCGAGGCACGACTTGGAGGCATAACCGCATTGTGGTTTTGTTGCAAGAACGGTCATTTTCACAAACATCCCATGCAATGAACAAGATAGGGATAAATAGAGTTGGCTTACACTCGCCAGGTCACACAATACATAAATAATTCATACATCATCCACAATACACTCAAAGACCGAATACGGTCAAATCCAAATGAAAAGGAAGATCAACCCCAAATGCTAGATCCCCGATCGTCCCAACTGGGCTCCACTACTGTAGCGACCAGACCTCAGATAGTCCGATCTTTGTGCTTTAGTGTCATCCCTGGATCAGTAATGCTGACACGCACAGTACTTCAAGGATTTATAACAGAGTAGCAATCACACACTTATTACATCAAATGTCTCAAAAGAGAACTTATTACAATAAATATGGCTTAAGGCCATCTAATAACGATTACAGCAGAAGGCTTGGAAGATAAGTGAGTCCATCAACTCCAACGGCATCACTGAGTATAGAACCACGACCTAAAGGCACCTTACTCGTCGTCTGAAAAGTCTACAACATGAACATTGCAGCCCGAAAACAGGTCAGCACATGGAACATGCTGGCAATGTAACACATAGAGAGTAATGGAAGAATAAAGCTATACTACATGCATATATGGCTGGTGGAAAGCTCTCTGGTTACAGTTTTGCGTAAAGCCAATTTTTCCCTACTGCAAAGGAATAAATTTTATTTAACTATCATGGTAGTTGTTAAACATTGAGAGCGTAGACACCCTCTCAATCCCAATTTAGTATCATCATTAAAACCCAACAGTATTAATTTAAAGTAACATGATGAGATTCACATGATAATCCAAGTACTAGATACTCAAGACGTCCATAACCGGGGACACGGCTAACCATGATTAGTTTATACACTCTGCAGAGGTTTGCGCACTTTTCCCCACAAGACTCGATCTCCTCTGTTGGGATTCTCGCACTACATGGTGTTTGAGAAACGGATGACCGAGACATAGTCTTTCAGAAGCGCTAGCACCTTACGATTGGGTAGACAGTACCAACCTACATCCCCTACATCTGCTAGTCTACCACTGTAAGAGTTCGCACGGCTTAATCGACTATGCTAGAGCCCATAGTAGCTTTTGGCTGCACACGGAAGTTTCTAGTATGAATAAATCTCATGATCCCTTTGAGCCTGGGTGGCGGTCCATAAAGAAAAACAGGCAATCGCTGGAATACCCAGGTGCCTCAATCCACCCAGATGTGTGTTTAAGTTGCCACCTTAAATAAACCATTAATTTATCAATCTCACATTTGTCATGGATACACTCTCCCAATCCACGTGTACTAGCATAGCGTGGCATAATAATCAAACGTAGAAGTAACTCCTAAGGGTTGATAATAAAACAGGTAATAGTTTCTACCACATCTACTTCCCAAAACCCACATATTAATCAGATCCTAAATCGTGCAATTGTTTGAGGATTGATCTCATGCAATAAAACTGGGTAGTAAAGAGGTATGATCAAAGTGTTACTTGCCTTGCTAATGATCCGTGAAACCTAGAGATTCGAAGTAGCAAGTGGCGCACTCCGGGTACTCTACCGCAAACAAACAAGCATACAATAAGTACTCATCTAATGCACGGGTAAAACTCAAATAAGAAAACTAACCAGAAAGTTCAACTTAAGAACTCCGGTTTGCAAAAAGAATCAAATCGAACGAAGCAACGAAAGTCAAACGGCGAAAGAAACAAACTTCGTTTACTAATCTGGATCTAAGTCAAATTTTATCGATGCAAAAACTTGTTTGAGTTGGTTAAACGTAAAGAGGGTTTCGAGACAGAAATCCAGGCGCTTGAATTGCCTGATTCCGATAAAAGAGCGAAAAGTTATACTAGAACGAAAATCGGATCAGAAATCGCGATCAGAAATAACCGCGGAAAAATCCGAGAAAAAAAACCGACGAACAGATTAACGAACGAACGTTCGTTAACTGAAACTAAACGACGAATTCGTCCGTTAAAATGAACGAACGGGCGAATGCTCGCTAAATAAATAAACCAGAAAATAAAACCGATCTATTTATAAAAAAATGAATCTAGGGTTTTCTAAAAAAACCGGATCGGTTTCTTTAGAAAAAACCAGGGCGGCGGGCGGCTACCTCGGCTCCGGCTCCGACGAGGTTTGGCGAGGCTCCGGTGGCGGCGGCGCAAGGTGGCGGCATGCGGCGGTGAGGGGCTGCGGCGGCGGCGACTCAGGGCTCCAGGGGAGGGGGCCCGGGTGGTATTTAAAGGGGGAGAGGCGGCGGCGGCTCCGACTTGGGGAGGGGGTCAGGCGGCAGCGGCTCGGACTCTCCCGAGTCCGGTGGCGGCACGGGACGGAGAGGCCGTGGCGCGGGCGGGCCTGGCTCGACTGGGCTTCGGCCCAGTCGGGCGCGGGTGAGGTTTTTAAAAAAAAAATCCTGCCAAACTAAGAAAAAACCTAGAAAAATAAATAAAAAATCTAAAAAAATGCCAAAACAAATTTTCACCGTCTAAACAAAGTACTTAGAACAGGATGAACATTTTCTTGGCCCTAAAATGCAGTTTTGAAAACGTGCAATTTTTCCTAAATTCAAATAAGATAGCGAGAAAACTCCGAAATAAAATCTTACTTGATTTTTTATTAAACCTTCAATATTTATTTATTTTGGGAAAGTCATTTTATTCCCTCTCTAATATTTTTATTATAGAAATAATTGAAGATAGAATAAACAAAATCAATGATCCTATTTTCAAAATTTGAGAAAACCCCCAAATATGAAAATAACGAAATCCCCAACTCTCTCCGTGGGTCCTTGAGTTGCATAGAATTTCTGGATCAGGCCAAAAGCAAATAAAATATGATATGCAGTGATGACCTAATGTATAACATTCCAAATTGAAAATTTGGGATGTTACAAACCTACCCCCCTTAAGATGAATCTCGCCCTCGAGATTCGGGTTGGCTAGAAAATTGGTGAGGGTGGTCCTTCAGCAGTTCTTGCTCTCGCTTCCAGGTGGCTTCATCCTCGGTGTGGTGGCTCCACTGAACTTTGCAAAACTTGATAACCTTGCTGCGGGTGACTCGGCTGGCATACTCAAGAATCTTGACTGGTTTCTCCTCATAGGTCAAATCACTATCCAACCGAATTGCTTCCAACGGCACTGTATCTCTCAGCGGTATGTCCGCCATCTCTGCGTGGCACTTCTTCAACTGGGAGACGTGGAACACGTCATGAACTCCCGACAATCCTTCGGGCAACTCCAACTTGTAGGCAACTTCTCCCATACGCTCCAAAACTTTGTATGGTCCAACAAAGTGTGGCGCTAACTTTCCTTTAACTCCAAAGCACTTAACTCCCCGAAGTGGAGATACTCGAAGATAAACTCGGTCTCCGACTTCGTAAATTGTCTCCTTGCGTTTAGAATCCGCGTAGCTCTTTTGCCTGGACTGGGCTACCTTGAGCCTATCGCGAATCAATTTCACTTTTTGTTCAGACTCCTTAATCAAATCCGGTCCAAACAACTGGCTGTCTCCAACTTCATCCCACGACAATGGTGTTCTGCACCTTCTTCCGTACAAGGCTTCGAAAGGGGCCATCTTCAAAATGGATTGATAACGGTTGTTGTAGGAGAACTCTCCATATGGTAAATTGTCGTCCCAAATAGATCCATAATCTAGCGCACAAGCTCTCAGCATATCCTCCAAAATCTGATTGACTCTCTCGGTCTGTCCATCTGTCTGCGGATGAAAAGTTGTACTGAACTCTAGCCTGGTACCCAAAGTTGCGTGCAATTGATTCTAGAACTTTGAGGTAAACTGGGTTCCTCTATCTGATACAATGCTCCTTAGAACTCCATGCAGACATACGATCCTGGTCATGTATATCTTTGCCAAC
This sequence comes from Triticum urartu, assembly GCF_056163025.1. NCBI lineage: Eukaryota > Viridiplantae > Streptophyta > Magnoliopsida > Poales > Poaceae > Triticum > Triticum urartu. The sequence goes on from NC_141877.1 coordinate 313,494,875, forward strand.
TTAGCAGTGGTGTAGGTGGTCTTTACTAGGATGAAATGAGCTACCTTCATCAAGCGATCGACTACTACCCATATCGAGTCATAGCCTGAACAGGTCCTGGGTAATCCCGTGATGGAATCCATGCCTAGCTTATCCCACTTCCATTCGGGTATCGGCAATGGTTGTAGCAATCCTGCTGGCTTCTGATGCTCTGCCTTTACTCTCTAACATACATCACAAACTGCTACATACTCCGCAATATCCTTCTTCATTCCGGTCCACCAGAAAGTATCCTTCAAATCCAAATACATCTTGGTATTTCCTGGGTGAATCGAGTATGGTGAATCATGGGCCTCCTGCAGAATCAACTTCCTGATCTCCAGCTCGTTAGGCACATAAACACGGTCTTCAAACCATAGGGTATCGTTCTCATCCTCACGAAATCCTTTAACTTTACCTTTGCTCATCTTCTCCTTTATAGAGGCAACCTCCTTGTCAGTTTTCTGAGCTTCTCTGATCTTATCCATCAAAGTAGACTGAATCTCCAATGCTGCTACATAGCCTCTCGGAACTATCTCCAAACATAGCTCACGAAGGTCTTCGGCTAACACCTTCGGTAAATCTCCCGTCATTAATGTGTTGACATGGCTCTTACGGCTCAGCGCATCGGCTACTACGTTAGCCTTTCTGGGATGATAATGCAATCTCATATCATAATCCTTGATGAGCTCCAACCATCTCCTTTGCCTGAGATTTAGCTCCTTCTGCGTGAAAATATACTTCAAACTCTTGTGATCCGTGTATACTTCACAATGGTTTCCAATGAGAAAATGTCTCCAAGTCTTCAATGCATGCACTACGGCTGCTAACTCCAAATCATGCGTGGCATAATTCAACTCATGAGGTTTCAGCTGTCGTGAAGCATACGAAACAACTCTTCCCTCCTACATAAGCACTGCTCCAAGTCCTCGACGTGAAGCGTCGCAATACACCTCATAATCCTTGCTCTGATCTGGCAGAATCAATACTGGTGATGTAACCAAACATTTCTTCAACTCCTGGAAACTGGCCTCACATTCCTCAGTCCATTTGAACTTGGTATCCTTCTTCAACAACTCCGGCATAGGCTTCGCAATTTTTGAGAAATTCTCAATGAATCTCCGGTAGTATCCTGCAAGTCCAAGAAAACTCCGGATCTCTCCAACTGTTGTTGGTGCTTCCCAATTTGTCACAGTGACAACCTTGGTGGGATCTACTGCTATACCTTCTCCGGATATAACGTGTCTGAGGAATCCAACTTCCTTCAACCAAAACTCACATTTACTGAACTTGGCATATAACTGATGTTCTCTGAGCTTCTCAAGTACCAAACAAAAATGCTCCTTATGCTCCTCTTCGTTCTTTGAGTAGACTAAAATATCATCAATGAACACCACGACGAACTTATCCAAAAACTCCATAAACACCTTGTTCATCATGTTCATGAAATATGCAGGTGCATTAGTCAGACCAAATGACATAACGGTATACTCGTACAGCCCATACCTGGTGGTAAAAGCCGTCTTAGGTATATCCTGCTCTCGAATCTTCAACTGATGGTATCCTGATCGCAGATCGATCTTGGAAAATACCTTAGCTCCTTGCAATCGATCAAATAGATCATTGATCATCGGAAGTGGGTACTTGTTCTTGATTGTTACTTCGTTCAATCCTCGATAATCAACAACCATCCTTAACGATCCATCCTTCTTCTCCACTAGAAGTACTGGCGATCCCCAAGGTGAAGAACTTGGGCGAATATAACCTTTATCTAGTAACTCCTTAATCTGCTTCTTAATCTCCTCCAAATCTTTTGCGGGCATCCTGTATGGTCTCTTAGATATGGGCCGTGTGCCTGGAAAAAGCTCAATCAAAAACTCAATATCTCTATCCGGTGGCATGCCTGGCAACTCCTCCGGAAATACGTCAGGGAAATCCTTCACCACTTGTACTTCCTCCTGCACAACTCCTGATAAGGAATTTACTTGAGTCCTCTTCGGCACATGCCGGGATACATACTTGATCCTTCTTCCTTCTGGTGTTGTAAGCAAAATTGACTTACTGGCACATTCAATGTTCCCTCCATACTTCGATAACCAATCCATGCCTAATATCACATCTAATCCTTGAGATTCCAATACTATTAGGTCCGAGGGAAATGCATAGTTACCAATCCTTAATGGTAACCGATCACACCATAGACTAGCCATATACTCTGCTCCAGGCGAGGTTACTAACATGGGTGACCTAAGGGCTTGGTTTGGCAGTTTATACTTATCCACAAATCCCCTTGAGATGTATGAATGCGATGCACCAGTATCAAAAAGAATGAGTGCAGTAAATGTCTTAACCAAAAACTTACCTATTACTGCATCTGGCTGAGCTTCAACCTCCTCCACGTTAACGTGGTTCACCTGTCCCCTATTGAAAGGGTTCGGCTTCTTCCCAGAGCTTACATTGCCATTTCCACTCTGGGCTTCAGGACATTCATTGGCGTAATGTCCAGTCTTCTGGCACTTATAGCAAGTGACTTGGCTCAGGTCTCTCTTGGCTGGCGTCGATGGGTTGGTATGGTTCTGGCCGTTGCTTCCTCCACTCCTGTTACCATTCTTGGGGCCATTATGATTGTGCGAGCTGCCTCCTCCATGGGTATGCTGAAAATGTCATCCCAGTTTAGGGGTAAAACGTGGCTTCTGCTGAGCTCCAGAATTGTACTTCCCTTGTCCATACTTCATCTTGCGGTTTTCAATCTGCTGTTGCTTCCCTTCAATCATAAGAGCGTGATCTACCAACTCCTGGTAGTTGTTGAAGCCTGCTACCATAAACTACATGCTCAACTCATCATTCAGTCCTTCCAGAAACTTCTCCTGCTTAGCTGCATCCGTAGCAACGTCATCTGGGGCATAACGTGCTAGCTTACTAAAGTCATCCACATACTGGCCAACTGTCCGTCCTCCTTGGCGCAAGTTGCGAAACTCACGCTTCTTCATGGCCATAGCTCCTGCTGACACATGGCAGTACGGAAAGCTTGCTGAAATTGGTGCCATGTCACTGTGGCTATAGGGTAGGTGATAGTGTAATTCTCCCACCATGATGCTGCTGGTCCATCCAACTGATGTGCGGTAAAGCGCACCTTCTCAGCATCAGTACATCCTGTAGTGTTTAACTCCCTTCCAATCTTGCAGAGCCAACCATCTGCTACTATAGGCTCGGTGCTACTAGAGAACACCGGCGGATTCAGCCTAAGAAAATGGGTTAAGTGATCCACAGGTGGTGGCGATGGTGGGTTGTTGTTGTTGTTGTTCCCCTGATTCTGATTCTGGACTAGCAACTGCATCAACGTATTCTGCTGCTGGATCAACTGAGTGAGCTCCGGTGGGAAAGCAAATCCATGGTCACGTCTCGGAGGCATCTGGGGGGTTTAGAAAAGAGGAGAATATAAATAGAATGAGGTCTAGAGGGAAAACACTACCCATATGCACATGAGGCAAATGCAAACAAAATCACTTCATTCAATCAAACAAGGGCATACAACGGTCTATCTATCATTACAAAAGTGCTCGGGCTATACTAGATACATGGGGAAATACTACTACTGATATGGGGTCGACTAGAAAAACTGCTCCGATGAAGACTCCATGATATCTGCTCCGACTTCATCAACATAGTCATCATCGCTATCGTCTGGGTCCAAGTCGGTGTCGTCGATGATGATGTAGTTCTCTGGACAAGTGCAATCTTCGTCTTCTCCTCTAGTTGCAGGAAATCCCATGAATATTTTTAGCTTCTTCTTCAGATCATCGTTCTTCTCCATGAGTGTTGCTATTTCCTCCTCATATCCATCGCGTGTAGACTTGAGTTCTTCTTCCAGCTCCGTGATCTTGGTCATGGCCTTCTTCAGGTCTATCATGCCTGCGCACATTTGGTTCTCCTGGCGTCGAATGTGTTGGTTTAACTCCTGGATGAAAGCTGCAATTGATCTATCCTTCCTGGTGCTGATCATCTCCCATTGCTCATCTCGGCGCCCACAAATCTGGTAGATAGTATCCTTGAGATCCTTGTGGTATACTTCTCCAATGCGTCCCATAGTGATGTGGGCTGCCATGCTCTTTCCTAGACTCCAGGTTGGTGCATCAAAGGAAAACTCTATGGGCTTAGTGACGGGCATGAACGTCCTTCCTGGAACTTGAACTTTAATCATCCAGCGCTCCTCTTCAGGTGAAGTGGCGTTGTAGGTTCCGGTGAAACTTGGTACTCCGATGTTCAGGTATCTACTGACTTCCTTCAAGTGACGTCCAAAGGGTGTATCTTCATCCGGTTGCGTGAACTTGTTCCTTGCATCCGCCATCCTATAAGAGTAGAAAAGATGAGGAGTCAGAAATGAGAAGAGGGAGTATTGATCTAGGGCTTTAGCTTAGTGGTCGTGTCCTATAGTCAGTGTGTGCTCTGATACCATCTTGTAGCGACCAGACCTCAAACAGTCCGATCTCTGTGCTTTAGTGTCATCCCTAGATCAGTAATGCTGACACGCACAGTACTTGAAGGATTTATAACAGGGCAATCACACACTTATTGCATCGAATGTCTCAAAAGAGAACTTATTACAATAAATATGGCTTAAGGCCATCTAATAACGATAACAGCGGAAGGCTTGGAAGATAAGTGAGTCCATCAACTCCAACGGCATCACTGAGTATAGAACTACGACCTAAAGGCACCTTACTCGTTGTCTGAAAAGTCTGCAACATGAACGTTGCAGCCCGAAAATGGGTCAGCACATGGAATATGCTGGCAATGTAACACATAGAGAGTAATGGAAGAATAAAGCTATACTACATGCATATATGGCTGGTGGAAAGCTCTATGGTTACAGTTTTGCGTAAAGCCAATTTTTCCCTACTGCAAAGGAATAAATTTTATTTAACTATCATGGTAGTTGTTAAACATTGAGAGCGTAGACACCCTCTGAGGGAGTCCTGGATTAGGGGGTCTCTGGACAGCCGGACTATCTCCATTGGCCGGACTGTTAGACTATGAAGATACAAGATTGAAGACTTCGTCTCGTGTTCGGCTGGGACTCTACTTGGCGTGGAAGGCAAGCTAGGCAATACGGATATGGATATCTCCTCTTTTGTAACCGACCTTGTGTAACCCTAACCCTCTCCGGTGTCTATATAAACCGAAGGGTTTTAGTCCGTAGGACAACAATCACAATATACAATCATACCATAGGCTAGCTTCTAGGGTTTAGCCTCTCTGATCTCGTGGTAGATCTACTCTTGTAACACCCATATCATCAATATTAATCAAGCAGGACGTAGGGTTTTACCTCCATCAAGAGGGCCCGAACCTGGGTAAAACATCGTGTCCCCTGCCTCCTGTTACCATCTGGCCTAGACGCACAGTTCGGGACCCCCTACCCGAGATCCGCCGGTTTTGATACCGACATTGGTCCTTTCATTGAGAGTTCCTCTGTGTCGTCGCCGTTAGGCTTGATGGCTCCTACTATCATCAATAGCGATGCGGTCCAGGGTGAGACTTTTCTCCCCGGACAGATCTTCATATCCGGCGGCTTTGCACTGTGGGCTAATTCGCTTGGCCATCTGGAGCAGATTGAAAGCTATGCCCCTGGCCATCAGGTCAGATTTGGAAGTTTGAACTACACAGCCGACATCCGCGGAGACTTGATCTTCGACGGATTCGAGCCACAGCCGGGCGCGCCGCACTGTCGCGATGGGTATGACCTAGCTCTGCCGCCGAATAGTACCCCAGAGGCCGCGCCCGCACCAGCTCCGACCCTTAGCTTGGAGCCAGCTATGCCAATCGAGGACAGGTGGTTAGACACCACCTCAGGGGCTGCAGTCTCAACGGCGATTGAGCCAAACACCAGCATAATCCTCTGCGCAACCCATGACTCCAAGGTGCCGGACTCTTTTTCTGACTCCGAACCGCCCGCGCCCCTGCCAATCGAATCCAATTGGGCGCCGATCATGGAATTCACCGCCGCAGATATCTTTCAGCACTCGCCCTTCGGCGACATTCTGAATTCACTAAGGTCTCTCTCTTTGTCAGGAGAGCCCTGGCCGGATTATGGCCAACAGGATTGGGATGCGGACGATGAAGAAATTCGACGCCCACCTACCACCCACTTAATAGCCACTGTCGATGACTCAACCGACATGCTCGACTTTAACTCCGAAGACATCGACGGTATGGAGACGATGCGGGAGGCGAAGAGGAACCACCGCCCACAGGGCACTGGACGTCCACTTCATCATATGACGTATACATGGTGGACACACCGAAAGAAGACGATGACGAGGAACGGAAGGACGCACCGAAGGCTTGTTCCCTCGAGAAGCAGTCAAAGCGGCGGCGCAAGAGCCGCCCCAAATCCCGCCTCGTCAGAAATAACGATCATACAGACCCAGCGTTGGAGCAGGGCGAACCACTGCCGGACCACGGCAATACGGGGAATCAAACCGAACAAACCAATTCTGTCAAAGATAATAGTCCGGACGACATAACGCCGGACAGGCACCCGGAGCAGCAGAATGCACTTCAAAGGCTTGTTGCCACCGCGAGGAGTCTGAAAAAGCAGAAGCAAAGGCTCAAGGCTGCGCAGGACACACTCCAAATCAGATGGAGTAAAGTACTCAACACAGCAGCGAAGTACAGCGACAATCGCCCCACCAAGAGCTACCCAAAGCGGAAGTTGCTACCTGAATTCGATGAGGAGGCCTCAGACCCCCCACAACCAAAAATCAAAACAGCCACCTGGCCGGATAGACGACCTCACGGCCAACATAGAGCGGCAAACAATGCCACTCACAAGACAATACGCGATCCACGCGAGGGCTCGCACCAAAAGGACGGCGCAACCAGATCCATCTATGGACCACGCAAGTGCGCCCCAGCATACAATGTAACACAACAAACATCCGAACAACGCGGTACACCTAGATACAGGGGCGCCGCACACCCCCTATGTTTCAGAGATGAGGTGTTGGACCATGAATTTCCAGAGGGATTCAAACCCGTAAACATAGAGGCATACGACGGAACAACAGACCCTGGGGTCTGGATTGAGGACTATATCCTCCATATTCATATGGCTCGAGGAGACGATCTCCATGCCATCAAGTACTTACCCCTCAAGCTCAAAGGGCCAGCTCGTCACTAGCTTAAAGGCCTCCCCGAAAACTCCATTGGAAGCTGGGAAGAGCTCGAAGACGGTTTTCGCGCAAATTTTCAAGGGACTTATGTCCGACCTCCGGACGCGGACGATTTGAGTCATATAACTCAACAGCCCGGAGAGTCAGCCCGAAAACTTTGGGACAGGTTTCTTACTAAAAAGAACCAAATTTTTGACTGTCCGAGTGCCGAAGCCTTGGCAGCTTTTAAGCATAGCGTCCGTGATGAATGGCTTGCCAGACACCTCGGCCAAGAAAAGCCGAGAACAATGGCAGCATTAACAAGCCTCATGACCCGCTTTTGTGCGGGTGAGGACAGCTGGCTAGCCAGATGCAGCACCAGCGACCCCAGTACATCTAAAGTTAGAGATGGAAACGGGAAATCACGGTGCAACAGCAATAACAAACGCCGGAATAAAGAAGACAGCACGAAGAGCACGACAGTAAACGCCGGATTCAAAAGCTCTCGGCCAGATTAGCAAAAGCCGCCCTCTAAAGGCGCCAGAGACGAACTGTCCAGCCTAAACAAAATTCTGGACCAAATATGTCAGATCCATAGCACCCCTGGCAAACCTGCTAATCATACCCATAGAGAATGTTGGGTCTTCAAGTAGTCCGGCAAGCTCAACGCCGTACACAAGGGGGAGGATACACCAAGTGAAGATGAGGATGAGCCTCTCAAGCAAGACACTGGGGAACAAAAGAAATTTCCCCCAGAAGTCAAAACAGTAAACGTGTTACACGTGATCAAGGGAAGAAATAAAACGGCACTCCCAGAAAAAAATGCCCAAGGGCCTATCACCGCGGAGTCCTGCCATTGGTCGTCTCAACCGATCACTTTCGACCATCGTGATTACTCAGCAAGTATCCGGCGTGCAGGATGGGTTGCCCTGGTATTAGACCCAATAATTGACGGATACCACTTCACACGAGTCCTGATGGACGGTGGCAGCAGTCTAAACCTGATATATCGGGATACAATCCGCGAAATGGGGTAGACCCAACAAAAATTTGCCATAGCAATACTACCTTTAAAGGAGCAACGCCAGGCCCAGGGGCTCATTGCACGGCTCCCTGCTACTAAAGTTATATTCGGCTTCCCCGATAACTTCCGTAGCGAACATTTAACCTTCCACATCGCTCCGTTCCAAAGTGGCTATCAAGCACTACTCGGACGCGAAGCTTTCACTCGCTTTAATGCAATACCGCACTACGCTTCCCTCACACTCAAGATGCCCCGTCCATGTGGCATCATTACAGTAAACGGAAGTATTAAGCGATCTTTGCGCGCTGAAGAGAGTGCGGCTGCCTTGGCAGCCGCACACTAAAAATGACCTCACCAACTAAAGCATCTAACAGGTCGTCAAGACCTCGGACACGGTTAGTCGAGTCCGGCGCTGCTATACATAATTTATACCGGATCAATGGTCACACCCCTATTACACATACAAGGGGCTCAACGCGCGTAGACAAGTGGCAATTTTTACTCATCTTGAATTATATATGGTTTCTTTAAAAACTATCTTTTCGCACGACAACTTTTTCACCTAAGTTCCTCTCTTTTACAGATGATCATCGTGTTACACCCGTCCAGGATACGGCATAACGGAGACACAGGCACAGACGTGCAGCAGGGACCCGCTCCAAGGATTCTTTTTAGATTAAGACCCTACGTAAACCTTTTTTACTGTCTCTTGTTGATACATATCCACCGAATTCTCAGCACAGTTGAGAAGGATGCTGACGTCTTGGCATGTGGCCACGTCAGAACAATGCACGTACCTGGACACAAGGGGCTTCTTACGAAGGGCACTATTTAGGCCCGGTTTATACCATAAAGACCGAATACCTTAGGGAGTGTTCGGCGTTGCGAGTTTGGCCTTATATGCATCAGCTCCGAATCATTGTCTTTGGTCAAATGTTGGGTTTGCCCGGCTCCTGTGTTTTGGTGCCTTACATTCCGCTTTACCGGCTAAGATAGCACCAGGAGAACTACTGTGATTGTGCCCTGGTTCTTCCGGACGAGCACCTCAGTAGAGAAAGCCGAAAACTGACTGTCATGATATAGCGTGAGACTGGTCAACCACTCGATGACCTATTGGAATGTTAGAATTCATCCGCCTTAACCAAGGGCCGTTTTTCGGCCAGGCATGTACGCACCCCGCGATCGGGAGAGTGCGGAGCCACCAGGGGCTATCTAGTAGCCCCACTATCAAACTCCTATGGCTAAGTGAAAGTGTTAAAGCATTATAGTCCGGTTGCCTCGCTCGCTATGCTACCACCTCCTTAATAGGACCAAGACGTTGGGTTAAGTGTGAGCACACGTTTTTTGCGAGCACCTCCGCATTATATGCGTGGGGGTTGAAGCCGACGGCTGCAATTTTTCAGGTTATACACATGTATACATAAACGGCCGCACAGGAGGCATCACACTACTTTCAGGCAAGTATAAACATAGCCTTATAAAAACTTCATAAAAGCATTGTGCTTACAATGAGAATACATATCACTCAAATATAATATTCTTCGAGCACTGGGCCTCTATCAAACGAGCACCCTCGAGAACCTCCTCAAAATAGTGCTCGGCAGCCACCTAGCCTATGGGCGAACCCTGCGCCGCAACAGTGGCAGCGTCCATCTCCGCCCAGTATGCTTTAACACGGGCAAGGGCCATCCGCGAGCCTTCTATGCACGCCGACCTCTTCATCGCATTAATGTGCGGCACCGCACCAAGGAACTGCTGCACTAAGCTGAAATAGCTGTTCGGCTTTGGCTTTTCCGGCCATAGCTGATCCATAACAGACCAAAAGGCGAGTCGGGACAACCTATTCAGTTCGGCCCATTCGGCTATCTGGTCAGTCAATGAAAGCGGACGCTCTGGAACGTGGAATTGCGACCAGAACAGCTTGTCCACTTCACGATCTGTCTGACCTTGGAAGTACTTGGCCGCATCGGCAACGCTTGCCGCCAAATCCATATACGCATCTGCCGAATTCCACAGCCGATCCAGAGGGGCATACCGTGGATCCCCGAACTTCCTCTGCAACATGAAGGATTTCCCAGCCGCAATATCCCCGGCTTCCCGCAGCTCCTCCTTCTTCGCTCTCATAGCAGAACGGGTGTCTTTGTCCACCGCCGTGGCCTTCTCAAGGTCCGTTGCCTACGCCCGGTTTTCTTTTTCAAGGACCCGGCAACGGTCGGCAGTGTCTTTTAATTCTACGACCATCTTGGCCATCATCTCTTGGCTCTCGCAATGTGCGGCCTTCTCGGCTTTCAACTCTTTGGCCACCTTCAAAGCAGCGGCATTACTAATCCTCGATTGTTCCTTGGCTCGGGCAAGTTCTGCCCGCAAGGTTTCCACGGTGGCAGCTCCATCTGCAGTCACAACATATTAAAGATACTGGCATCATGCTGCTCTTACTATGTGGCGTTCACCAGATAACAACACTTACCCTGTGCCTCGTCAAGCCTCTTGTTAACAAGCTCGATGTCGGCGTCTGCCGCATCCAGTTGCCGTTTTAATTTGGCAAACTCACTAGTCCGGCTAGCCACCGGAGCTTCCACCGCCTGCACATAGGGGCAGTCTGGTTATTGCCTGGGAATATGATCCTCTGTTCGCCGCCGTTCTCGACGACAACCAGAGTCTCAGGGGCTACTATCTACACAGGGCACACCTAACATGTGCAGTACTATCAGATATTATCTCACGTACCTCAAAGCCTGTCAGTAGACTCATAAAGGCTTCATGTAATCCGCCTTCGGCGGACGAGATTCTCTACATCACCGTACCCATCAGCATACGGTGTTCTTATGAGATGGCCGCTCGCCCCACCAACTCCTTCAGAACGTCCGACCGCACACCAGACGGTGTCGGACTCTTTTGTCTGCTCTCTTCGGGAGCCGGACGCTGGGGACTTCGGGGGTCTATGGGATTATCTTCTGGCCTCACCGGATCCGGAGAGGCCCTCCGTGACGACACTTCGGGGTCGCCCGCTTCTTGAGCGGAGGAGTCCGGGGGAGGCGTTTCGCTCTCCATCATCTTTGGAAGAAGATCCCCCGAAGACGAGCTCATCTGAGAGGGGCTAAGGCCCGAACTGCAAGATATGTGCGGTGGTTATTTTCTCAGAAGGAAAAGATAACATACCTTTACTATTTTGGATCACTTATGACTCGTTGGAGGGCTGATCCCCCCGCGGACTTTGTGCAGAAAAAGCACCCCCCCCCGAGGCAGGACCCTCTGTGGGAGACTTCTTCTCCCGTTTGGAGGCTTCGGCTTCCGGATCCTCGGAAGTAGTCCTTTTCCTCCCCCGATTGTCCTCCTTCGTGGAGACGCTCATTCCCTCGGTTGGAACGGGCAGCGATGGGGGCCCGTGTCCGCCCGTATTATCCCCCCCCCCCGGTATCTTCCTTCGAGGGCTCCGGGCAAGGTGCGACCTCGAGCATCTTTTCCAATACCGGATTTTCTAAACCCTCAGGGAGGGGGGCCAAACACAGAATCATCTTTGCCTTTGTTAGCCAGTCCTGGTCAAAAAGCAAACTCTCAGAAAAAACTTCATGACGAATAAAAGACAGTGTGTTCGGCCAGAGGGTTTCTTACTTGTTCGGCGGCGCGGTTACTGCTCAGGCCCACGTCCTCGGTAATATCTGGACACTCTACTTGAGGTCCGAAGAATGACTTGTACATCTCCACGTGCGTCAGGCCGAGGAAACTTTGAATGGCATGCGGTCCCTCTGGGTTGAACTCCCACAAGCAAAGGGGCCGGCGTTTGCAAGGCTGGATTTGACGGACCAGCATAACTTGTATTACCACAGCCAAATTAAAATCTCCCTCGAAGAGATCTCGGATGCGGCTTTGCAGTATAGGCACGTCCTTGGCTGGACCCCAGCTCAGACCTCTGCTAATCCATGACATCAGTTGTGGTGGGGGGCCCGAGCGGAAAGCGGGGGCAGCCACCCACTTGGCACTTCTGGGAGCGGTGACGTAAAACCACTCCTGTTGCCATAATTCGGACACCTCTGGAAAGGAACCTTTCGGCCATGGAGCTCCTGCCATCTTGCCTATTGATGCACCTCCGCACGCTGCATGTTGCCCCTCGATCATCTTCGGTTGTACTTCAAAGGTCTTGAGCCACAGGCCGGAGTGAGGGGTAACACGGAGGAAGGCCTCACACACGACAATAAATGTCGAGATGTGGAGAAAGGAGTTCGGAGCTAGCTTGTGGAAATCTAGCCCGTAATAGAACATCAAACCCCTGACGAAGGGATCCAGAGTGAGGCCTAGACCTCGGAGGAAGTGGGAGACAAACACGACGTTCTCATTGGGTTCGGGAGTAGGGACGATCTGCCCTCGAGCAGGCAGCCGATGCGAAACCTCGGCGGTCAGGTATCTGGCCTCCCTCAACTTCTTGATGTCCTCTTCCATAACGGAGGAGGGCATCCATCGGCCTTGAAGGCTGGATCCGGACATGATTGAAGATCCGGAGCACCTAACCTGGGCTTTGGGTGTTAGAACTCGAGGCGGGGGAAGGGTTCGATTGAGCACGAGAGGGAAAAAGCGAAAACCTTGTCCCCTTATAAAGAGGGTGAATATCAAGCGTCCTCTCCGTAGCCGTTTGGGACTTGCCTATAATCGAGGAGTCCTTGGGTTACCCACGACCGCATTAATGAGAATCCTGTAATTGGGGGAACACGATCTCCGCTTCGACGAGGCGTGTCAAGAAACCGCCTCGCGTTATGTGTGGAGCTGGTTGAAAGAAACGGTTCGAATAATCACCGGGCCATGACATAACGTCGTGCTGCCAAAACAAGCCAGCAAATTAGATCTGCGAAAATATTATTCTCTCTGCGGTGGAATGTGGAACTTATTTTGCAGGGTCGGACACTATCCTCGTATTCAAATTCTTCTGTTGTGTATTCGGAGAAGGAACCCGCCTTGCAATGCCGAAGACAACACTGCGCGACGGACTCATCGTCATTGAAGCCTGGTTCAGGGGCTACTGAGGGAGTCCTGGATTAGGGGGTCTCCGGATAGCCGAACTATCTCCATTGGCCGGATTGTTAGACTATGAAGATACAAGATTGAAGACTTCGTCTCGTGTCCGGATGGGGCGTGGAAGGCAAGCTAGGCAATACGGATATGGATATCTCCTCTTTTGTAACCGACCTTGTGTAACCCTAACCCTCTCTGGTGTCTATATAAACCGAAGGGTTTTAGTCCGTAGGACAACAATCACAATATACAATCATACCATAGGCTAGCTTCTAGGGTTTAGCCTCTCTGATCTCGTGGTAGATCTACTCTTGTAACACCCATATCATCAATATTAATCAAGTAGGACATAGGGTTTTACCTCCATCAAGAGGGCCCGAACCTGGGTAAAACATCGTGTCCCCTGCCTCCTGTTACCATCCGGCCTAGACGCACAGTTCGGGACCCCCTACCCGAGATCCGCCGGTTTTGATATCGACACCCTCTCAATCCCAATTTAGTATCATCATTAAAACCCAACAGTATTAATTTAAAGTAACATGATGAGATTCACATGATAATCCAAGTACTAGATACTCAAGACGTCCATAACCGGGGACACGGCTAACCATGACTAGTTTATACACTCTGCAGAGGTTTGTGCACTTTTCCCCACAAGACTCGATCTCCTCCGTTGGGATTCTCGCACTACATGGTGTTTGAGAAACGGATGACCGAGACATAGTCTTTCAGAAGCGCTGGCACCTTACGATCGGGTAGACAGTACCAACCTACATCCCCTACATCTGCTAGTCTACCACTGTAAGAGTTCGCACGACTTAATTGACTATGCTAGAACCCATAGTAGCTTGTGGCTGCACACGGAAGTTTCTAGTATGAATAAATCTCATGATCCCTTTGAGCCTAGGTGGCGGTCCATAAAGAAAAACAGGCAATCGCTGGAATACCCAGGTGCCTCAATCCACCCAGATGTGTGTTTAAGTTGCCACCTTAAATAAACCATTAATTTATCAATCTCACATCTATCATGGATACACTCTCCCAATCCACGTCTACTAGCATAGCATGGCATAATAAGCAAACGTAGAAGTAACTCCCAAGGGTTGATAATAAAACAGGTAATAGTTTCTACCTCATCTACTTTCCAAAACCCACATATTAATCAGATCCTAAATCATGCAATTGTTTGAGGATTGATCTAATGCAATAAAACTGGGTAGTAAAGAGGTATGATCAAAGTGTTACTTGCCTTGCTGATGATCCGTGAAACCTAGAGATTCGAAGTAGCAAGCGGCGCACTCCGGGTACTCTACCGCAAACAAACAAGCATACAATAAGTACTCATCTAATGCACGGGTAAAACTCAAATAAGAAAACTAACCAGAAAGTTCAACTTAAGAACTCCGGTTTGCAAAAAGAATCAAATCGAACGAAGCAACGAAAGTCAAACGGCGAAAGAAACAAACTTCGTTTACTAATCTGGATCTAAGTTAAATTTTACAGATGCAAAAACTTGTTTGAGTTGGTTAAACAGAAAGAGGGTTTCGAGACGAAAATCCAGGCGCTTGAATCGCCTGATTCCGATAAACGAGCGAAAAGTTATACTAGAACGAAAATCGGATCAGAAATCGTGATCAAAAATAAAATCCAAGAAAATGAAAAACTGACGAACAGATTAACGAACGAACGTTCGTTAACTGAAACTAAACGACGAAATCGTCCGTTAAAACGAACGAACGGGCGAACGCTCGCTGAATAAATAAACCGGAAAATAAAACCGATCTATTTATAAAAAAACGAATCTAGGGTTTTCTAAACAAACCGGATCGGTTTCTTTAGAAAAAACCGGGGCGGCGGGTGGCTACCTCGGCTCGGGCTCCGACGAGGTCCGGCGGGGTTTCGGCAAGGCTCCGGTGGCGGCGGCGCAAGGCGGCGGGGCGGCGGCAAGCGGCGGCACATGCGTTGAGGGGTTGCGGCGGCGGCGACTCTGGGCTCCAGGGGGCCCCGGGGTGGTATTTAAAGAGGGAGAGGCTGCGGCTCCGACTTGGGGAGGGGGTTGGGCGGCAGCGGCGGCTCGGACTCTCCCGAGTCCGGCGGCGGCACGGGACGGGGAGGCGGTGGCGCGGGCGGGCCTGGCTCGGCTGGGCTTCAGCCCAGTCGGGCTGGCAGGAGGTTTTTTTTAAAAAAATCCCGCCGAACTAAGAAAAAACCTAGAAAAATAAATAATCTAAAAAAATGCCAAAACAAATTTTCACCGTCTAAATTAAGTATTTAGAACAGGATGAACATTTTCTTGGCCCTAAAATGCAATTTTGAAAACGTGCAATTTTTCCTAAATTCAAATAAAATAGCAAGAAAACTCTGAAATAAAATCTTACTTGATTTTTTTATTAAACCTTCAATATTTCTTTATTTTGGGAAAGTCATTTTATTCCCTCTCTCATATTTTTATTATAGAAATAATTGAAGATAGAATAAATAAAATCAATGATCCTATTTTCAAAATTTGAGAAAAAACCAAATATGAAAATAACGAAATCCCCAACTCTTTCCGTGGGTCCTTGAGTTGCTTAGAATTTCTGGATCAGGCCAAAAGCAAATAAAATATGATATGCAGTGATGACCTAATGTATAACATTCCAAATTGAAAATTTGGGATGCTACAACTACTGAACATCAGGAAAAGACACGTAGTAACGACCAAGGTCCTCGTCGAACTCCCACTTGAGTTCGGTAGCATCACCTGCACTGGTATCATCGGCACCTGCAACTATTTTGGAAGTGTCCGTGAGTCACGAGGACTCAGCAATCTCACACCCGTGAGGTCAAGACTATTTAAGCTTATGGGTAGGATAAGGTAATGAGGTGGAGCTGGAGCAAGCGCTAAGCAAAATATGGTGGCTAACATACGCAAATAAGAGTGAGATGAGAAGCTACGCAACGGTCATGAAGCTATAAGTGATCAAGAAGTGATCCTGAAACTACTTACGTTCAAACATAACCCAAACCGTGTTCACTTCCCAGACACCAACGAAAAGAGACCATCACAGCTAGACACGCGGTTGATTCATTTTAATTAAGTCAAGTGTCAAGTTCGCTACAACCGGATATTAACAAATTTCCATCTGCCACATAACCGCGGGCATGGCTCTCGAAAGTTTATACCCTGTAGGGGTGTCCCAACTTAGCCCATTACAAGCTCTCACGATCAACGAAGGATATTCCTTCTCCCGGAAAGACCCGATCAGTCTCGGAATCCCGGTTACACGACATTTCGACACTGGTAGAACAAGACCAGCAAGACCGCCCGATGTGCCGACAAATCACGATAGGAGTCGCACGTATCTCATTCTCAGGGCACACTAGATGGGCCAGACGCCGGGTTGGCATAGACCCTGGTTGCCCAGGGGGCGCCGGACATCGCCCAGGTTGGACCAACACTCAGAGGAGCATTGGCTTGGGGGTTTAAAATAAAGATGACCCTCGGGTCTGCAGAACCCAAGGGAAAAGGCTTAGGTAGGCAAATGTAAAACCAAGGTTGGGCCTTGCTGAAGGAGTTTTATTCAAGGCGAACTGTCAAGGGGGTCCCATAACCCCAACCGCGTAAGGAACGCAAAATCAAGGAACATAACACCGGTATGACGGAAACTAAGGCGGCAAGAGTGGAACAAAACACCAGGCATAAGGCCGAGCCTTCCACCCTTTACCAAGTATATAGATGCATTAATTAAATAAGAGATATTGTGATATCCCAACATATCCATGTTCCAACATGGAACAACCTGCTTTGCACCTGCAACTAGCAACGCTATAAGAGGGGCTGAGCAAAAGCGGTAACATAGCCAAACAACGGTTTGCTAGGAAGGTGGGTTAGAGGCTTGACATGGCAATATGGGAGACATGATAAACAAGTGGTAGGTAGCGCGACATAGCGATATAACAAACAACTAGCAAGAAAATATAGAAGTGATATCGAGGGTAATGGTCATCTTGCCTGAGATCCTGCAAGGAAGAAGAACGGGTACATGAAGAAGACAAACGGACGTAGTCGAACGAATCCTCACAACTCCGGAACGAAACCGAAACTAACGAGGGAAGCAAACCGGAAAGAAACAAGCAACATGATAAACACACAAGCATAAGCATGGCATGATGCACAACCAAGGATGATGCATGTCCATGTTAATGAGGCATGGCATGGCAAGGTGCATCAAACAATACTACAAATTAAGTGGAGCTCAATATGCAACGAGTTGCATATTGACGAAACAACACATTCGATTATTTAGTTCACTCTCGTTTAGGTACACATCAATATTAAATGTTTGTTAACATGGCAAGATGTTAACCATAATAAATCTACCTATCTAGGCAAGTTTAAATGAGGCCGGAACAACAAACAACAATCCTGGAAAATCCCCATATGCATATTATGAATTTGGTACTGTTCTGCCCTAAACCATATTTTAGAGTTGTTAAACATGCAAGATGAGTGCACCATGTTAAACTATGCATTTTCCACCCCATTTAAATATAATGTTTATTAAATTTGGAGCTACGGTTATTTAGTTATGAAATAAACCATTTTAGCATGTCATTTTGCAAATTATATGCAAACATCATTTTAAACATTTTTAACATGGATGAAAGTTGCAAATTATGAAACTAGATGTAATTCTTAGCATTTTACATATATAACATGTTTCATTTAGATGCATGGACATTTAGTTATTAACAATACAAAACAGTGGCATTCCTATAATTATACATGCACGGGATATTAGGAAAAAACGCCAGCAGGGGAAAAATGTAGCCGGGCCGAATCTGGTCTACCGGGCTGCACAGGACAGTGGGCGCTGGGGTGGCCTCACCTAGTGGGCTGAGGCCCAGTTGGTGGGAGGCAAGGCTGGCAGATCTGGTGCGGCTGGGCCTAGGAGGCGCTGCAGATGAGGCGAAGCAGGGGCCCGGTCAATGCGCGCGGTCGAGCGCTCGGCCTCCTGCTCGAAGCAGAGGATGCAGGGGGCGACGGCAGCGGTGGCTTCGCGCGGCTTGGGACTCCGGCGATGGCGCGAAGGAGGTCTGGGTGGCATGAATCCAGGCGGGGAACTCGAGGAGGAAGGAGGTAGCTCGCGGCGGCATCTGTAGGCCGAAGCAGGGGAGCCCGCGAGACGAGGTGGAGGAGCGCTGGTTGCTGGCGACGAGGCATCGGAGGAGAACGAACGGCGACGGCTGCAAGAACATGGCGCGCGGGCGAGAGACTTTACGCGAGGGAGAACCAGGACACAGAGTGCGAGCAGGGGAGGTCGACGCGGTCCTGGGCGTCGCGGTCAACGGGAGCGGGCGGTGAGCGGGCGCCTCGTCCTCTGCTCGTCAGGAAGCAGAGCAGCGGCAGCGAACTCGGCGGGGAGGAGGCCGGGAACAGGTCGAGGGGCTCGAGGTCCACCGGATCTGGGCCGAGATGGGGCACGCCGGCGTCGAGGAACTAGCGGCATGAGGTTGCGGGGGCTCCGGCTGGGTGCTCCTGCGAGAGACAGAGAGGGGACGTGAGGAACCGAGGATAAGGGAGAAGAAGGCAGGCGAAGGAAGGAGAGATGGGGCGGGCGCGGGGCTCATCTGCTTGCGGTGCTCGACGACAGAGGGGTCGGCGAGGACGACGCCGTCGGTGGGTGGTGGCGCTCGGGGCCGAGGTGAGGAGGCGGTTGCCTCTGCGAGAGGATGCAGGAGGCGAGGCTGGGGCAAGGAGATCCCTTGGATCTTCATCCGAGGGTGGAGAAGGGGAGCTGCGGGCTGGAATGGATCTGCCTGGTGGTTGGCTTGATGGGGAAAACGAGGAAGGTGGAGAAGGTGGCGGTGGTATGGGGTTTGATGGATGGGACATCCTAAGATTTAGGGTTTGGTTTGAAAATAGACTAGGAGCCTATATATAGGGAAAGATGGGAGTTTTAGGGGTGTCCGATCGCCATCGAATGGTTGATAATAAATAGGTAAGGAAGTTCAAATGAGAAAACAATGATGTTTTAGGGATGTTTGGGGATGATCTGAATCCAACGGTGACGACTGCCCGGGTCGGGTTCGGGACAGCTTCGGACGCGCACTCGAGGGGGTCAATGCACTGTGCAAGGAGGGGTTAGGTGGGGTTTGAGGCCGTCTCGAAGCCCTCCGATCGCGATCTGACGCAGCGTCGAGAGGGGAGGTTGGTTGGGCCTAGGTGGGGTTAGTGGGCTGTGTAGGAAAGGTCTCGGGCTGAGAAGAGAGAGACGGAAATGCAGCCCGGCAATGTTCCAGGAGACCGAAAATGTCCGACGGTATGACCGACTATAATGCCGCTATAGTTATCCGTTGGGCGTCAAACAGACTCTGAATGCGATGGAATTTGGCAGCCGGTATACCAACAACATAACAACACCGCATGCCAACTTTCATCCCATTCCGAGAACATTTTATGACCACTTATAAAATAATATTTCGGACATGTCGTGGGTGCGTGCAAGTGTGTCTGGGCTTAGAACGGACAACGGAAAGAACTGGGAGACCCGAACGAATGCAAGTTTTCAAAAAACACGAAGATGCAATACACATGATGCGTTGATGAATGCAACAAACAAATAAATAACAAAGCTGACACACAAAACATGGAAGGCATCTGGAGCGCCGGTCTCGGGTGTCACAGGTACATAGGCATATGCATCTCATCTGGAAAACTGCTGAAGCAGAAGGCGAATATTGAGCCTTCATTCATGTTGAAGGTCTTTGCAACTTTAGACCAATGCCTGTGGATGATTGACCATCCATCCTTCGACCTCTTCAGGAACACTTCAAATTTAATCGTGGGTGTTGTATGAAAACTTTCCTCGCCTCCTGACCACAGAGGTGGTTTGAGAGGTAATCATTAGTGAACCCTGAAAAAAATGATGTGCATAAATATCTTCTCTATATGGGAAATGGGGCAAAGGAATAAAAACGGCAAGATATAATAGTTAGTACCATCTTGTAAACCTCAGTGCTTCCCATTGTTTCCCTGCAACACATATAAGGTAGTTAGTCATCAGGTTAAGTAAGGGTTCGCATGCTATCAGTAAAATATGTTGATGATAAATAAGCACATTGCCAATTCATCAGATTAATTCAAGCCACATGGAAAACCCATTTATCCAAACCAAGCATGATTAAGAACTAGGCAATATAACACTTGTATGTATTTCTCATGTATTAAGTGCAGCCAAATTCTATTTATTCCTCACATGGTATACAATAACAGAATGCAGCCACAACAATTGAACATCACATTGCAGAATTGAACCAAGCAGTTAACTAAACACCACAACAAATGAACCAAACGTTAATTGAGCACCACATTGCACAATATAACTTACTCCTAATAGAAGATCAGTTAGTTAACCAAATCAAGCATGCTTAACAACTTGGAAATATTGCAATTGTTTTTGTTTCTCATGTATTTAGTACAACCAAATTCGATTTATTCCTCACATGGTATACAATAATAGAATGCAGCCATAGCAATTGAACATCGCATTGCAGAATTGAACCAAGCAGTTAACTAAACACCACAACAAATGAACCAAACTTTAACTGAGCACCACATTGCACAATATAACGATACTCCTAATATAAGATCAGACAGTTAACCAAACCAAGCATGCTTAACAACTTGGAACTATAGCAATTGTATTTGTTTCTCATGTATTTAGTACAGCCAAATTCAATTTATTTCTCACAAGGTATACAATAACAGAATGCAGCCACAACAATTGAACATCACATTGCAGAATTGAACCAAGAAGTTAACTAAACACCACAACAAATGAACCAAACATTAACTGAGCACCACATTGCACAATATAACATACACCTAATAGAAGATCAGACAGTTATCCAAACCAAGCATGCTTAACAACTTGGAAATATAGCAATAGTATTTGTTTCTCATGTATTTAGTACATCCTAATTCGATTTATTTCTCACATGGTATACAATAACAGAATGCAGCCACAACAATTGAACATCACATTGTAGAATTGAACCAATCAGTTAACTAAACACCACAACAAATGAACCAAACGTTAAATGAGCACCACATTGCACAATATAACATACTCCTAATAGAAGATCAGACAGTTAACCAAACCAAGCATGCTTAACAACTTGGAAATATAGCAATTGTATTTGTTTATCATGTATTTAGTACATCCAAATTCGATTTATTTCTCACATGGTATACAATAACAGAATGCAGCCACAACAATTGAACATCACATTGCATAATTGAACCAAGAAGTTAACTAAACACCACGACAAATGAACCAAACATTAACTGAGCACCACATTGCACAATATAACATACACCTAATAGAAGATCAGACAGTTGACCAAACCAAGCATGCTTAACAACTTGGAAATATAGCAATAGTATTTGTTTCTCATGTATTTAGTACAACCAAATTCGATTTATTTCTCACATGGTATACAATAACAGAATGTAGCCACAACAATTGAACATCACATTGTATAATTGAACCAAGCAGTTAACTAAACACCACAACAAATGAACCAAACGTTAAATGAGCACTACATTGCACAATATAACATACTCCTAATAGAAGATCAGACAGTTAACCAAACCAAGCATGCTTAACAACTTGGAAATATAGCAATTGTATTTGTTTCTCATGTATTTAGTACAGCCAAATTCCATTTATTTCTCACATGGTATACAATAATAGAATGCACCCACAACAATTGAACATCACATTGCAGAATTGAACCAACCAGTTAACTAAACACCACAACAAATGAACCAAACATTAACTGAGAACCACATTGCACAATATAACATACTCCTAATAGAAGATCAGACAGTTTACCAAACCAATCATGCTTTACAACTTGGAAAATTGCACCCCGAAGAATTGAACATCACATTTGCAGAATTGAACCAAACAGTTAACTAAACACCACATTGCATGACATATAGAACATATACTCTAGAGTAGAAGATTGCATGGTAAAAGTAGATAGCACAATCCACTAGATTTTTTAAGGAAAGGCAGTAGCTAGCAAACTGAACATGGGTCCTTATAGTGAGCTAATAAGACAAGCTACTCCTCATTGTCGGAGATATTGATGACGATTGGCTCCTTGGACGTGGAAGAGGGCGAGGCCTCCGCATCATGGGTGCCCTCGTCGTAGTGGTGAGTTTCCTGAGCCGCTCCGGGCACCCACCTGCTGGCTCTCGAGATGAGGTAAGCACATGCACGCTAAGAAAACACCTCATAGTCTTCGTCGAAGGCACCGACGGTGGCCTCGAGAAAATGCCACGAACTATCGTTTAAAGCAGCCAACCGCGTCGCGAAGTCGGTGCGCGAGGCGTCGATGGTGGCCTCGACGATAAGGTACTCCTCCAAGATCTGGGGGTCGGCACGAATGACAACCATCGCGACCTCTTCCACGCGTGCGGCCGCGATTTGCTTCTCTGCCGCCAAATGCTCATTGAGATCCTGGCTATACTTCGTGCACCATGGATTAGGGCGGCGCTTATTTGGTGGAGGGGTCGGTGATTTGGGTGGAAGGTCTCGCGCTCGCGCTGGCGGTCGGGGCATGTGGGATGTGGAAGGATGAGGAGGATGGGGTCGGGTGTGGATTACCTGTCTGGGTAGGCGAGGCCGAGCAGCGTGAAGGAGGGTCACCGGCGAGGAGGCGGCGCTGCAATCAAGGAGTAAAGGTTTCAACTTGGAAAGGAAGGCGGAAATAGGGGAAATGTGGCTTTTGGTAAGGGGAAGGGGCGGGGAGGCAGATATTTCCGCGAAAGCCAAAATTTTGGAATCGCTTCAGCGAAAAAACTGGCGCGCAAAGTGTCATCAGACATGGTCCCTTATTCAAAGTGGGTTGTGGATTGTAGTCGTCGCACGTTCTCGCGTAAGCTATATACGTACTATACTCTGACGGTGCTCCAAGATATTCTATGCTGCATCTCACATGGTTGGTTATAATAAACTGTGTGGGATCTACTTGATTTTTTGTCTTGATTTGAATTACATAATGGGGTCACAACGGCAATGGACAGTGTTTGTATTGCTAGACCTTTTATATGCAGTGAACATGAAACTATATGTGTGTCGTAAAAGAATTGAAATTATTCAGGGTTTGTTTGGACATTTTATACATTAAATTGGTTTTCTAGCCATTTCAGGTGCACAATTCAAAATTAAACTACATGGACATGCTCCGGTCCACCAACATGGGTTGTAAAATCATACATGTGTCCATGGGTTTATGCTTATGTCCCATGCAAGAAATGGGGATGAATTTTGAACACCATGGCACCGTGGCTCTACGGCAAACGTTGATGTACTTGCTTTTGTAATTCTAGTAAATCCAAAAGTCGTCCGAAATTCATGAAACTTGGCATGCTATCATGGAGCGGCATCAACATGCCGTGGTAATTTTTTTGTCCCATTTAGGGCAGGTTTGGGTATGAGCTTCTCACAACAAGTGCGATAGTTTCGGTAGGGAACGTTTCACCTTTCTAGACGAAACGATATCCATTGCCTCTTCTCGATTTCAATTTTTTTCCTAGTGTCAACATAGAACAACAGGAGTGTTGTGTCAATTTTTGGGATTTTTTGGGGTTTGCTTGGACATTTTTATACATCAACTGAGTTTTCTATGCATTCATGTGCATAATTCAAATTTGAACTACATGCACATGCTCTAATGCATATAAATTAGTTGAAAATTCAAATATGTGTCCTTGGTTGCATGCTTAGGTCCCATGCAAGAGATGGGAATGAATGTCAAACACCCTGCCACCATCACTTGGCCGCAAACATTGAGATACCTGGTTTTTAAATTTTAGTAAATCCAAAACTCGTCAGAAATTCATGAAACTTGGCATGCTATCATGGAGCGGCATCAACATGTCGTGGTAAATTTTTTGTCCCATTTGGGGCAGGTTTGGGGATATGCTTCTCACAAACCAGAGCTTCTCACAACAAGCCTTATGGTTTCAGTGGGGAATGTCCTACCTTTGGGGACGAAACGATATCCATTGCCTCTTCTTGATTTCAATTTTTTCCTAGTGTCAACATGGAACAACAGGAGTGTTGTGTCAATTTTTGGGATTTTTCGGGGTTCGTTTGGACATTTTTATGCGTTAACTGAGTTTTCAATGCATTCATGTGCATAATTCAAATTTGAACTACATGCACATGCTCTAATGCATATAAATTGGTTGAAAATTCAAATATGTGTCCTTGGTTGCATGCTTAGGTCCCATGCAAGTGGGAATGAATGTCAAACACCCTGCCACCGTCACTCGGCCGCAAACATTGAGATACCTTGTTTTTAAGTTCTAGTAAATCCAAAACTCGTCCAAAATTCATGAAACTCGGCATGTTATCATGGAGCAGCATCAACATGCCGTGGTAAATTTGTTGTCCCATTTGGGATAGGTTTTAGTATATGCTTCTCACAAACCATAACTTCTCACAACAAGCATGATGGTTTCGGTAGGGAACGTCCCACCTTTGGGGACGAAACGATACGATTGCCTCTTATTGCTTTCAAAAAATTTCTCGTGTCAACATAGAACAACTGGAGTGTTGTGTCAATTTTTGTGATTTTTCGGGGTTCGTTTAGACATTTTTATGCATTAACTGAGTTTTCAATGCATTTATGTGCATAATTAAAATTTGAACTACATGCACATGCTCTAGTGTATATAAATTGGTTGAAAAAACAAATCTTTGTCCTTGGGTGCATGCTTAGGTCCAATGCAAGAAATGGGAGTGAATTCAAACACTAGGGCACCGTTGATTGCCGGCAAAACGTTGAGATACTTTGTTTTTAAATTCTAGTAATCCAAAACTCCTCTGAAATTCATTAAACTTGGCATGCTATCATGGAATGGCACCTGTGTGGTATTTTTTGTGTCCATTTTGAGAGAAGGCGCACTCGAATAATAGCCAACAAAGGCATTTTGAAAAAATAGCTGCCACTTTAATATCTCAAACGTGAGGCCAGGTGTCTTGGTTTTAATGGCTATAGATTTTAATGGCTCTTGATCGCAAACGTTTTAGATAAAACACCTGTATGCAAAGTGAGAGCAGGCTTGTGGAAAGCTTTTCCTTGCGTGTTCAACTGATATATATATATATATATATATATATATATATATATATATATATGGTTGCTCACTGTTGAGGCGACCGCGGAGCGCTCTGCTCGTGTCCCTCCGCACGCGCTCTGCCAGCGGACGGGCGTGCGCACGATCACGTCGGGGGCCCCATATGCGTGCGGTTGCGCCGCGCACGTTGCCACGCAATGCAGTTACGTGCGGCACGATGGAGTTACGTGCTGCAAATTAGAACTGCCATCAGGGCTTGCCGATATTCCTGGCCGTCCGGCTTCCCCTTTAATTCCCGCGACCATTATAACCTTAGTCTCTTCAACTTTTTGATCGCGCCCCACAACACAACAAGCACACCCACGACGACACATGGAGAGGGGATGTCTAGCGGCGCGCCAATGGAGTTCGGTGAGCATAGAGTGGAGACCCACGCGAGGGAGACGGATCTCTCGGTGGTGTACACCATCGACCCAGTCGTGGTGGACGACTACATCAACATCATTGAGCAGTTGCTTGCTCGAGACAAGTACAAGGTGGTCGGCATCGACCTCCAGTACACCGCCAGTCATCCCAGCATAGATCAGAAGGTTACCGTCGCCCAGTTGTGTGTGCGCCATCATGTCCTCATCTACCACTACTGCATGGCCACAAAGCCTTGCGACCGTTTCAACAGGTTTGTCAACAGCACCGACTACAAGTTTGCCACGGTGGAAACCATCGACGATGCAAAAGTGCTCAGTGTTACAGGCTTGGCTTGCAAGAACCTTGTCAAAATCCGTGACAACTACAAGGTCTGGGGCAGCACGAAGAAGGACTCCCTGGTCGAACTCGCCTCGGCCATCATCGATCCCTACTATGAAAAGATGAAGCAGGATGCCCAGAGAACAAGTCCCCTATCCTGGCATAGAGCCTGGATGCGGCAACTGGATGAACCTCACCTCAGGTTCGCGTCCAAGAGCGTGTACACATGCTACGAGATGCACAGGCGGATTGTTGACATGAGGAAGTGCCTCATTACCCAAATTGACAAGCCTGGATCGAGCCACAAGTAGAGCAAGCGTCATAAGAAGTATATGATGATCAGATGATCGTTTATGCTAGTTAATCATGCATGTAATTTATGGTTTACTTTATTGGTGTGTGGAAATGTCTAAGTGTGTAGTAGCCACCTATGTAATTACGCATGTAATAGTTTACTTTGGTGTGTACAAATGCCATGGTTGTTGTAGCCACCTATGTAAGTGGATGTTTAATTGGGTTATGCAACCATGTCCTTATAAGTGTGTGTGTGTGTGTTGTTTTGTATGCAATCCCATCGCACAACACACACGTCTTATTAGCAGCAACCGTCTGTGTTATTATCGGTCTTCGCACACATTTCTGTTTACAAACCTGTTTGCCACGTATCACACACATCTTGTTATATTGAACCGTTTCTGTTCTCTTGTCTCAACACAAACAGTTCATCCGAGTGAACCGCATGCCGTGTATCGCACACACCTTGATCTGCTTGACCATTTCCGTTGTGTTTCCTAATCACACACAGTTCATCCTAGTGAACCATATGTTGTATATCGCACACACCTTCATCTGGCTGCCCGTTTCTTTTGTTCCTCCTCATTGCAAACAGTTAATTGAACTGAACCATATGCCCTGCATCGCACATGCAACTAAAATCTAAACCTTGTTTGATGCATCCTCCATCGCAAACGTTTTGCACCTTTTTTGATGGTTTTTACACCACCGTTTGCGATTATTGCATTACACATAGTTTCGTCGAAGGGTCTCTGATCGTAGTGTCGCGTTAGCAGCATCCTGTAGTAGTGGGCACACATTGTCACCTCATCCTTAGCCAATCTTCGTTTATTCTGCAACTCCTGTTTCAAGTTACAAATATGAGCAACGAACCAGTATCAAATACCCAGGCGCTACTATGAGCATTAGTGAGGAACACATCAATAACAAGTATATCAAATATACCTTTGTTCACTTTGCCATCCTTCTTATCCGTCAAGTATTTGGGGCAGTTCCGCTTCCAGTGACCATTCCCTTTGCAGTAGAAACACTCAATTTCAGGCTTCGATCCACCTTTGGGCTTCTTCACGGGAGCGGCAACTTTCTTGCCATTCTTTTTGAAGTTCCCTTTCTTTCCCTTGCCCTTTTTCTTGAAACTAGTGGTCTTGTTAACCATCAACACTTGATGCTCCTTCTTGATTTCTACCTCCGCGGCCTTAAGCATTGCGAAGAGCTCGGGAATCGTTTTCGTCATCCCTTGCATATTATAGTTCATCATGAAGCCTTTGTAGCTTGGTGGCAGTAACTGAAGAACTCTGTCAATAACACTCTCAACTGGAAGATCAATTCCCAACCGAGTCAAGTGGTTGTGATACCCAGACATTTTGAGTATGTGTTCACTGACAGAACTATTCTCCTCCCTCTTGCATCTATAGAACTTGTTGGAGAATTCATATCTCTCAACCCGGGCATTAGCTTGAAATATCAACTTTGGCTCTCGGAACATCTCTTATGCTCTATGGTGTTCAAAACGTCTTTGAAGTCCCGGTTCTAAGCCGTAAAGCATGGCACACTGAACTATTGAGTAGTCATCAGATTGAGCCTGCCAAACGTTCATAACATCTGCAGTAGCTCCCGCAGCAGGTCTGTCACTACTACTTCTTGAGCTTGTGTTGGTTTTCCCTTAAAGAGGAAAGGGTGATGCAGCAAAGTAGAGATAAGTAATTACCTTAGTTAGAGAACCAAGGTATCAATCCTATAGGAGGTACAAGCAAGTCCCCAATCTATGCACCTGCACAAACAATCAAACACTTGCACCCAACGCGATAAAGGGGTTGTCAATCCATTCACGGTCACTTGCAACGGTGAGATCTGATAGTGATAGATAAAATTAAACAAAAGATAAAATATTTTTGGGTTTTTTGGTTTATAGATCTAAAAATAAAAGATTGAAAAATAGTAGATCGTAA
Organism: Triticum urartu; assembly: GCF_056163025.1. NCBI lineage: Eukaryota > Viridiplantae > Streptophyta > Magnoliopsida > Poales > Poaceae > Triticum > Triticum urartu. The sequence goes on from NC_141877.1 coordinate 313,523,204, forward strand.
ACAAATATGATGGAAAATAGACCCGGGGTCATTGTTTCACTAGAGGCTTCTCTCATGAAAGCAAATAAAATGATGGGTGAACAAATTATCGTCGAGCAATTGATATAAAAGCGCAAAGTTATGACGATATCCAAGGCGATGATTATGCATATAGGCATCACATCCATGTCAAGTAGACTGACTCCTGCCTGCATCTACTACTATTACTCCACACATCGACTGACTCCTGCCTACATCTAGAGTATTAAGTTCAAGAGAACAGAATAACGCATTAAGAAATATGACATGATGTAGAGGGATAAACTCAAGCAATATGATGAAAGCCCCTTCTTTTTCTCCTTGATGGCAACAATACAATACATGCCTCGCTACCTCTACTTTGCCACTGGGTGAGGACACCGCAAGATTGAACCCAAAACTAAGCACCTCTCCCGTTGCAAGAAAAATCAATCTAGTTGGACAAACCAAACCGATAATTCAAAGAGAAATACAAAGATATCAAATCATGCATATAAGAATTCAGAAAAGATTCGAATAATATTCATAGATAATCTGATCATAAATCCACAATTCATCGGATCTCAACAAACACATCGCAAAAGAAGATAACATCAAATAGATCTCCAAGAACATCGGGGAGAACATGGTATTGAGAATGAAAGAGAGAGAAGAAGCCATCTAACTACTAGCTATGGACCCGTAGGTCTGAGGTAAACTACTCACGCTTCATCGGAAGGGCAATAGGGTTAATGTAGAAGCCCTCCGTGATCGAATCCCCCTCCGGCAGATCACCGGAAAAGGCCCCAAGATGGGATCTCATGGGTACAGAAGGTTGTGGCGGTGGAAAAGTGGTTTCGTGGATCCCCTCGAGGGTTTTGGAATATATGTGAATTTATAGGGGCGAAGAGGTAGGTCAGAGGAGTCCTGAGGGGGCCACAAGGTAGGGCCCCGCCTAGGGCATGCCCTCCACCCTTGCCGCCGCCTCGCGGCTCTTATGACTTGGAATCCAAGTCCCCTGGGTGTCTTTTGGTCCAAGAAAAACCATCACAAAGTTTTATTCCGTTTGGACTCTGTTTAATATTACTTTTCCAAGAAACTCAAAAACAAGGAAAAACAGAAACTAGCACTGGGCTCTAGGTTAATAAGTTAGTCCCAAAATTATTATAAATAGCATAATAATGCATATAAACATCCAAAACAGATAATATAATAGCATGGAACAATAAAAAATTATAGATACGTTGGAGACGTATCAGTCACTGAGCGGTGCATCAAGGACATAATTCTTCTGTGCAGCAACGAGGATAATCCTCAAGTTATGGACCCAACCATATAGTTGCTACCAATTGCCTTTCAACTTAGCTTTCTCCGGGAATGCATTAAAATTCAGGGGAACGGTAGCATGGGACATTGATCTACAACATAGATATAGTAAAACTATTAAGATTAAGTTCATGAGAAATTAAGTACAATTAATCAAATTACTAATGAAATCCCACTTAAATTAACATCCCTCAAGTTATCTAAGTCATACATGATCCAAATCAACTAACCCATGTCCGATCATCATGTGAGATGGGGTAGTCTTTAATGGTGAATATCTCTATGTTGATCATATCTACTATATGACTCAACGACCTTTGGGTCTCTAGTGTTCCGAGACCATGTCTGTACATGCGAGGCTCGTCAAGTTTAACCCAAGTATTCTGCTTGTGCAAAACTGGCTTACACCCGTTGTATGTGAACGTAGAGTCTATCACACCTGATAATCACGAGGTGCTTCGAAAGAACGAACTTTAGCAACGGTCATACTCGTGGAGAACACTTTTATCTTGAAATTTAGTGAAGGTATCATCTTATAATGCTACCGTCGTTCTAAGCAAAAAAGATGCATAAAGGATAAACATCACATGCAATCAAAAAATGTGACATGATATGGCCATCATCAGTTTGTGCTTTTGATCTCCATCTCCAAAGCATCGTCATGATCTCCATCATCACCGGCTCAACACCTTGATCTTCATCATTGCGTCGGGGTCGTCTCACCAACTATTGCTTCTACAACTATTGCTAACGCATAGCGATAAAGTAAAGCAATTACATGGCGCTTGCATTTCATACAATAATTAAGAGACAACCCTAAGGGTCCTTCCGGTTGTCGATATTATAAAACATGATCATCTCATATATACAAAAACATATATCACATCATGTCTTGACCATATCACGTCACAACATACCCTGGAAAAACAAGTTAGACTTCCTCTACTTTGTTGTTGCAAGTTTTACGTGGCTGCTACGGGCAACTAGCAAGAACCGTTCTTACCTACGCAAAACCAGAACAATGATTATCAAGTTTGCTGTTTTAACCTTCTTCAAGGACCGGCCGTAGTCAAATTTAATTCAACTAAAGTAGGAGAAACAGACACTCGTCAGCCACCTTTATACAAAACAAGTTGCATGTCAGTCGGTGGAACCGGTCTCATGCGCGTGGACATGTAAGGTTGGTCCGGGCTGCTTCATCCCACAATACCGCTGAATCAAAATAAGGCGTTGGTGGTAAGAAGTATGACCATCACCGTCCACAACTTCTTTGTGTTCTAATCATGCATATCATCCTCGTAGACCTTGCTTTGATACCACTATTCGGGAACGTTGCATGGAAAACAAAAAATATTCTACGCACACGAAAGATCTATCCATGGAGATTTATAGCTACGAGAGGGGAGAGTGTGTCTACGTACCCTCGTAGACCGTTAAGTGGAATCGTTTATCAACGCGGTTGACGTAATCGTACACCTTCACGGTCCGCCTAATCAAGTATCGAACGTACGGCACCTCCGCGTTCAGCACATGTTCAACTCGATGACGTCCTGGTTCGAGAATGATGTAGAGATGACTGAGACGCTCCTTTGGTCAATAACCAATAGCGGGACCTGGATGCCCATATTGGTTCCTACATATTCTATGAAGATCTTTATCGGTCGAACCTTTATGACAACATACGTTGTTCCCTTTGTCTATCGATATGTTACTTGCCCGAGATTGATCGTTAGTATCTCCATACCTAGTTGAATCTCATTACTGGCAAGTCTCTTTACTTGTTCCGTAATACATCATCTCGTAACTAAATCCTTAGTCACTTTTCTTGCAAGCTTCTTATGATGCTGCATTACCGAGAGGGCCCAGAGATACCTCTCCGATATACGGAGTGACAAATCCCAATCTTGATTCACGCCAACTCAACAGACACCTTCGGAGATACCTGTAGAGAATCTTTATGATCACCCAGTTATGTTGTGATGTTTGATAGCACACAAGGTATACCTCCGATATCCGAGAGTTGCATGATCTCATGGTCGAAGAAACATGTATTTGACATTAAGAAAGCAGTAGCAATAAACTGAACGATCATATGCTATGCTAACCGTTGGGTCTTGTCCATCACATCATTCTCCTAATGATGTGATCCCGTTATCAAATGACAACTCGTGTCTATGGTTAGGAAACCTTAACCATCTTTAATCAACGAGCTAATCTAGTAGAGGCTTAATAGGGAAAAGTCATTCAACGAGTGATTTGTATCTATATTGAATGACTTGTTGCATGTTTGCTTATTTAAGCACATTATAGAATGTAATTATGAAACTATTAATGTTTATTCACCAATGTTAGGATGGTTTAATGATCAACATTGTCTAACTTTTCAGATGAATAACAACTGAAAGCCCAGAACGAGACCCGGCAGGAAGCCAACTCTCACATAAGCCCTGTGGGCCGACTCACGCAGAAGCCCAGAAGGAGATTTTTCCTAGCTTGGAGAACGAGACTAATAACAGATAGAGTAGGATACAGGTTAAGAGTACGACCCAGAATCTTCAGTAAAACTAGGGACTCAACCTATTATATACAGAGGAGTTCCTAGGACCTAAAGACTAAGTTACAATATCTCAAAAGCGAGGTAGTGAAAGCAAACCCTTGTAATCGAGATCATCATCAAATCAATCAAGCAGGAGTAGGCTTTTACTTCCACCGTGAGGGGCCGAACCTGCGTAAACTCGTGGCCTACGTTTCTGATCCACCCCGTCCAAGCCACCAACTAGTTGTGATGTCCTCAAGACTTAGTCCTTTCATGAGGACATCTGCCGTGACAAAACCATGACACAGCTTGTTCAGGTTTTCGACCCAGTTTGGCTTTTAAACTGGATCAATATCTTGGCATTATGGCCACTTTGAGTGTTCTCTTTTTTTTTGTACAAGGCCACTTTGTTTTTTGTGTCAAACTTTGATTCATAATTTTGATAAACAAAAAAAGTTTTTTTTGTTGTGGGGTTAAAGGGAATTCATTGCTCAAACTGGAGGAAGCTCCTCCAAACAAAGTTGAGGCACATTACTAGGGCCAGATTTTAGACAAGCTGTCATCCTAGCTTATACACGGACAAAAGTCACCAACCTATGATTGACAGTTTTTTGACACCTACTAATATGAGCAATAGAACAATCCCGCTCACCAAGAAGCGACTTCACTTCATTTATCTGTTGGGAAACGTTGCATGGAAAAACAAAAAAATCTACGCTCACGCAAAGATCTAGCCATGGAGATGCATAGCGATGAAGGGAGAGTGTGTATACGTACCCTCCTAGACCGAAAGCGGAAGCGTTTGACTACGCGGTTGATGTAGTCGAACATGTTCTAGCTCCGAGTGATCAAGCACCGAACGTATGACACCTTCGAGTTCTGCACACGTTCAACTCGGTGATGTCCCTTGCCTTCTTGATACAGCAAGGTGACGAGGTAGTAGATGAGTTCTGTCAGCACGATGGTGTGGTGATGGTGAAGTGATCCGCGCAGGGCTTCGCCTAAGCACCGCGAGAATATGACCGGGGTGTAAACTGTGGAGGGGGGGGGCGCACACGGCTAACAATTGATGTTGTGTGTTCGAGGCGCCCCTCCTCAAATATATATAGGTGGCAGGGAGAGGGCAGAGGCAAATGGGCGCCCCAAGTGGGGTCGAATCTCACTTGGGCTCCTGCCCTGGTTCGGTCCCCCTTACTTGTATAGGAGCCAGGGAAGGAAGGGGGAGGTGGCGCCCCCCTTCCTTTCTCCCATGAGGAGGGGAAGGAAGGAGGGACTTGCCCTCCCCCCTTTCCTTTCCCTAGGGCTGGCCGGCCTGGTGGAGGGGTGCACCAGGCCCTTGTGGGCTGGTCTGTCTCTCCCTTGGCCCATTAAGCCCATATCTTTGTCGGGGGTGCCCGGAACCCCTTACGGTGACCCTATATGTACCTGATACCCTCCGGAACACTTTCGGTGTCTGAATACCATCATCCTATATATCAATCTTTACCTCTCAACCATTTCTAGACTCCTCACCATGTCCGTGATCTCATCCGGGACTCTAAACAACATTTGGTCGCCAAATCACATAACACATATAATATAATATCGTCATCGAACGTTAAGCCTGCGAACCCTACTCGTTCGATAACTATGTAGACATGACCGAGGCACCTCTACGGTTAATAAAAAATAGCGGAACCTGGATGCTCATATTGGCTCCTACATATTCTACGAAGATCTTCATCGGTCGAACCGTAATGACAACATACACAATTCCCTTTGTCCATCGGTATGTTACTTGCCCGAGATTCGATCATAGGTATCTTTATACCTAGTTCAATCTCGTTACCAAAAAGTCTCTTTACTCGTTCTATAATACATCATCCTACAACTAACTCATTAGTCACTTTTCTTGCAAGGCTTCTTATGATGTGCATTACTGAGAGGGCCCAGAGATACCTCTCCGATACTCGGAGTGACAAATCCTAATCTCGATCTATGTCAACCCAACAAACACCTTCAGATATACATGTAGAGCATCTTTATAATCACCCAGTTATGTTGTGACGTTTGATAGCACACAAGGTATTCCTCCGTTGTCCGGGAGTTGCATAATCTCATAGTCGAAGGAAAATGTATTTGACATGAAGAAAGCAATATCAATAAAACTGAATGATCATTATGCTAAGCTAACGGATGGGTATTGTCCATCACATCATTCTCCTAATGATGTGATCCCGTTATCAAATGAAAACTCATGTCCATTGTTAGGAAACCTTAACCATCTTTGATCAACGAGCTAGTCAAATAGAGGCTTACTAGGGACACAGTGTTTGTCTATGTATTTACACATGTATTTGGGTTTCCGATCAATACAATTCTAGCATGAATAGTAAACTTTTATCATGAATAAGGAAATATAAAATAACAACTTTATTATTGCCTCTAGGGCATATTTTCTTCAGTCTCCCACTTGCACTAGCGTCAATAATCTAGATTACATAGTAATGATTCTAACACCCATGGAGTCTTGGTGTTGATCATGTTTTGCTCGTGGAAGAGGCTTAGTCAATGGGTCTGCTACATTCAGATCTGTATGTATTTTTCAAATCTCTATGTCTCCCTCCTTGAGTGGATCACGGATGGAGTTGAAGCATCTCTTGATGTGTTTGGTTCTTTTGTGAAATCTGAATTCCTTCGCTAAGGCAATAGCTCCAGTATTGTCACAAAAGATTTTCATTGGACCCGATAAACTAGGTTGTAACACCCTGGATGTAACTTTCCATATTTGGCTATATATCCATCTTGTTCTTTGTCTATTCCAAGTGTTTTTCCTCTTTGTGGGTTTCATTTTGGGTTTGCCTTGTTTCCCTTTTTGCATTGTCTTGTCATTACTTGTCATCTTGCATTTGTTCTTTCATGTTGTTATCATGTGGTGCATCATGTTCCTTGCCATATTGTTGTGCATTGTCTTAGTCATGCATGTTGCTTTGTGGCATGCCCATGTGTGTCTCTTGCATCATCTCTTCCCCTTCCTTCCTTTCCCCCATTTTTTTTGCAAGTGACATTTTTCCTGCCTCCATAAATGTTCAACTTTGCCTCAATATTATATCACCATGCCCTAAACCTCTCTGCCAAGTTTCATCCCATTTGGGCTTGTTTTGGTTAGGTTCAAAAATGCCTCAAGTTTGAATATAATTCAAACTTGATTTATTTTTCTACCACTAAAATGTCTAGGACAATTATTTCAAATACTACACAATTTCAGGATCCTAAGAATATTGTTATATTTCTCAAACTCCTCCCCAAACCCCCTTGTGCTTTTCATGTTGTTTTCTGTCTGAAGAATATAGGAAAAAAGGAAGTAGCAGCAACAGTGCACCCAGCAGCCTCCGCCTACCTGGGCCTCGGCCTCCTAGGCTGGCCCAGCTAGCCCCGCGCGCCAGTGAACCAAGCACTCTAGACAGCCCGCTCATCCACCTGCGCCCTATCCCTCTCATGCTTTTCTTACCCGAGCCTGAGCCTACCCCCGCTAGCGCTTCGCTAGGTGGCGCAGCCGGCCCCGCTCGTCAGTGCCTGCTATCTCCTCCTCACCCACCTTTTCGTCTAGCTCCAGCAGTGCCATGGGGACCGCGAGCCTGAGCGCACCGTCGCACCGTCCCGTCGCCCTAGCGCCTTTTAAGCCCCCACTCCTTGTCCCCTGCCTCTCTTAGGGTTTCCCTTGTCCGACGCTGCCACTTGGTAGGTATAGCCACCAGATTCATCGTTTTGGCCGAGTCCCGAGCACATCTGGGAGCATGAGCTCCTTGCCGGCGTGAACCGCGTCGACCTCCGCCTCTCCAACCTTGTCCTTCTGCTTCCTCGTCGTCCGCTACGTCGACTATGTCCTCTACAGCACGCGGATCGCCAAGTTCCTCGTCGTCCACTCCGGCTTCTTCCGCCTCGGCCTCCGCCACATCGCCGTTGGTTCTAGTCGCCTCCGTCCACCTCTCATCGAACCGAGGCCACCGACGTGATTGTCGTGAGCAGCTGTGTCCCCTGGACCCCTTTGTTTTGACTTTGCCACACCATAGCTTCGATCCATCGTTTACCCAAACCCGCCGTCGTTGGGCCTCGTCACCGATGAGTGCCCCGACCTCTATAGCTCCTCCACGCATGTCTGTCATGATCGCTGCATCGCGCAGGCCAGCTCCTCGTGCGTAGTAGCTTGCTAGGGTTGCCGTCGCGTCGCACTCATCTCCGCGTTGCCACCTCTGCTCCTCACCGCCAGCGTTGACTCCGTCGTCGCCCGGTGACGTACGTTGCACGTACGAGTGCGGGATCGCCAGGCAGTCCCGTAGACTCCCCTCCTCCGCGCCGTTAGGGCTTCGTAGCCACTCCGGCGAGTCCCTCCGCCGCTCTGCGCCCGTGTCGGCTGATCCCCTACTTCCTCTGTTTTGGAAGCCAGCCGCTCAACCACTGCCATGTGGGACCTCGCGGGACCCACTAGGTAGTGAGTCAGGGTTCAGGGCCCACTTGTCATCCTATCGGGTTTTGTCTCTAGCCAAATCGGGCAGTTGTTCATTTTGGGCCTTTTCTAATTTGGGCCTTTGAAAGGATCGATATAGTTGACTAGAGGGGGAGTGAATAGGCAACTAACAATTTTTAACTTTTCTTTACCAAATTAAACTTTGCATCAAAGTAGGTTGTCTAGACATGCAACTATGTGAGCAACCTATATGATGCAACAACAACAAGCACACAAGGAAGCAAGGGGAATAACACAAATAAGCTTGCACAAGTAAAGGTACGAGATAACCAAGAGTGGAGCCGGTGGAGACGAGGATGTGTTACCGAAGTTCCTTCCTTTTGAGGGGAAGTACGTCTCCGTTGGAGCGGTGTGGAGGCATAATGCTCCCCAAGAAGCCACTAGGGCCACCGTATTCTCCTCACGCCCTCACACAATGCGAGATGCCGTGATTCCACTATTGGTGCCCTTGGAGGCGGCGACCGGACCTTTACAAACAAGGTTGGGGCAATCTCCATAACTTAATTGGAGGCTCCCAACAACACCACGAAGCTTCACCACAATGGAATATGGCTCCGCGGTGACCTCAACCATCTAGGGTGCTCAAACACCCAAGAGTAACAAGATCCGCAAGGGATTAGTGGGGGAATCGAATTTCTCTTGGTGGAAGTGTAGATCGAGGCCTTCTCAACCAATCCCTAGAAAATCAACAAGTTTGATTGGCTAGGGAGAGAGATCGGGCGAAAATGGAGCTTGGAGCAACAATGGATCTTAGGGTTGGAAGAGGTGGTCAACTCGGAGAAGAAGATACCCCTTATATAGTGGAGAGAGAAGTCCAACCGTTATCCACTTAACCAGCCCGCGACATGCGGTACTACCGCGCCTGCCAAGCGGTACTACCGCAAGGCCTCACGGTACTACCGCATCCCCGTGCGGTACTACCGCAAGGCAGGGGTGGACCAGCCTGGGAAGGCCGTGGACAAATAAACATCTATGGCCAGTTCCGCTGATTTTCAAATAATGGAAAAGTCCGACACGGTACTACCGCGCGGGGAGCGGATGTAAAAATTACATCCGCTCCTACTTCCGCTATCAGTGCTGTGCCGGACCTGGGCTCACGGTACTACGGCTCCCAAGGAGCGGTACTACCGTGACCACCTGCGGTACTACCAAGGCGTGTGGTACTACCGCAGGGGCCTGTGGTACTACCGCTCCAAAGAGCAGTACTACCTCAAGCCTTAGAACAACAACAATAGGAAATCTTCTTTTTGCACAAACAAGAAGAAACGGAGGGTGCTCCAAAGTGCTAAGGGAAAGGCGGTGCAAAGAGGAGTAAACGTTTACGTGACGATTCCACCCAAACCTTTCCTAAGCGGACCCCCTCTTAATAGTACGACTTTCCTACGACTCAAATCCACTGAAAAAGGAACGTAGAAAAACGCCATCTTCAATAATCTTCGAGGGGCTCCTAACCGTCTTGTGCCTAGTCATGAAATATCTGAAATACTCGGGACACACGATTACTCCGCAAATGCATTTTCATTAATCACCAAAACACCTTAGGGGTAAATATGCCCTTACAATATCCCCCTTTTTGGTGGATTGATGGCAATACGAGATTTGCACAAGGGAGAAAGAATAGAACATGAGCAAACCATACATATCTAAAATATAGACGGGCTCCCCCTAGATGTGTGCTATTTAGATGAGTGCTTTGGACTGCACGACACACATACTAGGATCAACACTCCCCCTATATTTTATAGACATGACATATCTTGCAACAAAAATGCTAACACTAAGCATGATAGTAGATAATAGCATGAACTAAGTAGCACAATATATCATAAGCTCAGTAAGGTGCGATAGATAGAGTGCATATGTCTTACACCATATGATAGATAAGTCTCACACGCTCAAATAAACTCAAACCAAACCAAAGCAAACAAGGTTCAACCAACCAAACACAAGCGAAGCAAACACGACATGACGTGGCAAATCCCTACACTCTCTCCCCCTTTGGCATCGAGACGCCAAAAAGGCAGAGAGGACACCTACAACACAAGTGGTGGCTCACGCGGAGTAGTCGCTCGCACGCTCCTCGTCGGACTCGGCAGTGGGAATGTGCTCCTCCTCAGAATCAGTCCACCTGTAGCCTTGTTTTGCCATCCATTCAGCCTCTGGAGTGATGTGCTCCTCGGAGCTGCCAGAAACATCCTCTCCAAAAACACTCATGATCTTCTTGTCGCGGCGGCGACTCTCCTTGGAGGTCACGTGGGTCCGATACTGCCCCTTGGCCTGCATGCAGAACAAGGCCTTCATCTTGGCCTTCAGCTTCTTCGCCCATGAGGGCTCAGTGGAGGGAGGTGCATATCCCGCAGATCTGTCCTCAGCTGCACTCTCCTCCTCAATCTCCTCCTCATCAGTAGCCCTCTTAGCAGCCTCAACCTCGGCACGAGTAGTAGTGTTAGCCCACTGGGCTTGATGCGGAGTCTGATGGAGTCATGACGGATCCAGTCAGGGGCCAGAAACTCCTCATTGGGATAGATCTTCTCCCAACTCTTCGATATCAGGAGGAACAGATATGGACCATAGATGGGTACCTTGCGGGTGAATACCACGAACCGAAGCTCACACCACATGATATGTGAGACATCAAGTGGTTGAGTCTGAGAAACTCGGGCCTCGTCACAAATGAGCAACATGTCCACAAGAAAGGCATGCACCTTGTCCTTGTCCCCAATGCGAGGAAAGAGGGAGTGGCAGAAAATCCGGTGCATGATGTCAAGGAACAGGTTGAGCACCCATGTTGACTTGCCACTGGCTAGTTTCTTCTCAACATAGAACAGAAGAAGCTTGTCCTTGTTAGCTGACTTGGTGTAACACCCCGGATGTAACTTTCCCTATTTGTACTCCAACTCTTGCGGCGTTAAGTTATATTTATTTCCTCGGGTTCGGGTTTTGTCTCCGTGTGTTGTTGTCGTTGTCATGCATCTCATATCATGTCATCATGTGCATTGCATTTGCATACGTGTTCATCTCATGCATTCGAGCATTTTCCCCGTTGTCCGTTTTGCATTCCGGCGCTTCATTCTCCTCCGGTGGTCATTTCTAGCTTTCTTTCATGTGTGGGGATTAAACATTTCCGGATTGGACCGAGACTTGCCAAGCAGCCTTGGTTTACTACCGGTAGACCGCCTGTCAAGTTTCGTATCATTTGGACTTCGTTTGATACTCCAACGGTTAACCGAGGGACCGAAAAGGCCTCATGTGTGTTGCAGCCCAACACCCCTCCAATTTGGCCCAAAACCCACCTAACTCTGCTCCATCATCTAGAGCGTTCGATCACGATCGCGTGGCCGAAAACCGCATCTCATTTGGACTCTCCTAGCTCCCTCTATGCCTATATATACACCCCATTCCAAATTCCGGATCCACCTCGTCCCTAACCCTAAAAATATCTCCTCCGCCGGCGCCGGACACGTCCGGACGGACTGGACGCGTCCGCTCCGCCGCCCGCAGCCACTCCTGGGCTGCCACGTGTCCACGCCGCCGCCGCCTCCCACCGCGCGGCCCGGGAGCCCGGAGCCGGCCCCCGCGGCCCGCTCCCTCGCCCCGCCGCCTGGCTGCCCGCGCCGCCGCCTCGCCCCCGACGCCGCCGCCTCGCCCGGCCGCCGCCACCATCGCCGCCCGGAGCGCCGCGCCGCCCCGCTCCGCCCTCCTCCGCCGTCGCCGCCTCGCTGCCGGCCGGATCCGGCGCCCCACGGCCAGATCCGGCGAGCCCCTCTACTCCGGCCGCCGCCCTGCCCTTCTCTGGCGAAGATTCCGACTGCCTCAGTTCGCGTGCCGTGAAACCCTAGGTCGATTTCTACTAAGTCCCCGACATTTTCCTATCCAAGTGCTCATATTCGCAGCTCCGTAACTTCGCATCCGTAGCTCCGATTCATGCATATAGCATATCAAAATGTTCATCTCAGAGAGTACATCATTTCATTCCATTGCATAATTTTCATTTGAGTTCGTCTTGATGCCCGAAATGCTGTTAGAAGAGGGCTACTTGAGTTAATTGTCAGATCTGTTACTCCGTTTAGCACTTTTGTCATTTTTGCCATGATTATTGTGCGCATGATATGCCCGTGTGCTCTACATATGTTTTGTTAAGGGTTTTGTCATCTTTCTAGAGGTGCAACCCATGTATTTTTAGGATGTGTGTGGTGACTTGTGCAAGCTTGCAAAGTGGTGCACTTGCTAATTCTGTTTTCAGGGACTTAGTAATATCACTAAGTCCTGGATCTGTTTATCTCATGATGCCATATGTTCTTGTTGTTTCCTAGTGATCCGTGCCTCTTTTGAGGATGATCAGTAAGGGTGTTTTGTTAATATTGTAGTGCTCTATCCATCCATGTATTTTTTTGCAATTATGGAGCACCCTAGCTTGAGTCAATCGAGCTCTACTTTTGCTACTTTGTGAATCTGGGCAGATTGTCAACTTGTTTGCAATTTTGCCGATGATGTTGTAGTTGATCCGTGCATGCTATGCTATTGTTCTTGCCATGTATATCTTGCATTTTGTGCCTTATTTATGGGTGTATGCTTGTCTTGTCATGACTTGCACCGTAGTGAGTGCATCGAGCTCGTTAACACGCCTACTTGAGATCTGTTTCAGCATGTGTCAGTTTTTCACTAAGTCTGAAACTGATTATGTTTTTGCTATGTTCACATGCTTGCAATTGTATTTTCTGGTCCTTTGTGGCTCAAGGTCGCTAAGGGACTTTTGTTAAGCTATTTCAGTAGCTCCATGCCATGCTTTACTTTGCCATGTTCAGATCTTGTAGCATGTAGTTTTGTTGCTCCGAAGAGGGCTACCTGATCTGAAATTCCAGACAAGTGTCAATTTCACTAAGTCTGAGATATGTTTGCCAATTGCATTTTTGCCATGCTTGTTTGAACCTGTTAATGGATGAATTGGCCGTAGCTCAGTGCTAGAATTTTGTTAAGAATCTTGTGTGCATCCCTGCCATGTATTTTGTTGTCATGTTTGGGTGCTGTAGCATGTTCATCTCATTGCATTTAGATGGCTACTTGCCGTAAATCGCAGACCGGTGTCATTTTTGAATCGCTTGCCATTTCCAAACCGTAACTCCGATTCCGGCGTTCTTTATATCGTTTTCAAGCGATTTCATCTCATCTTTCCATTGGCACACTTGGATTTCCATGTTTAGGCCAGGTTCATGCATTTCCTGTCATATCTTGCATTTTGCATCCCGCATCGCATCCCGCATAGAATATCATCGTTGCATCATCTTGTTTGATCCTTGCACGTGGTTGATTGTATCCTTGTTGCTTGTTTGTCTTGTTTGGGTAGAGCCGGGAGATGAGTTCGCTAATGAGGAGCCCGTTGAGTTTGCGTTCGAGGATCCAGTCAACTCTGACAACTGTGCAGGCAAGATGATCATACCCTCGAAATCACTACTATCTTTGCTATGCTAGTTTGCTCGCTCTTTTGCTATGCCATTGCTACGATGCCTACCATTTTCTTGCAAGCCTCCCAAATTGCCATGTCAAACCTCTAACCCACCATGTCCTAGCAAACCGTTGATTGGCTATGTTACCGCTTTGCTCAGCCCCTCCTATAGCGTTGCTAGTTGCAGGTGAAGATTGGAGGCCGTTACTTGTTGGAACATTTATTTACTTGTTGGGATATCATTATATTGCCAAGTTATCTTAATGCATCTATATACTTGGTAAAGGGTGGAAGGCTCGGCCTCTCGCCTAGTGTTTTGTTCCACTCTTGCCGCCCTAGTTTCCGTCATATCGGTGTTATGTTCCCGGATTTTGCGTTCCTTACGCGGTTGGGTTATAATGGGAACCCCTTGACAGTACGCCTTGAATAAAACTTCTCCAGCAATGCCCAACCTTGGTTTTACCATTTGCCACCTAGCCTTTTCCCTTGGGTTTCGCGGACTCAAGGGTCATCTTATTTTAACCCCCCCGGGCCAATGCTCCTCTGAGTGTTGGTCCAACCTAGAGCACCGTGCGGGGCCGTCCCTTGGCAACTTGGGTTACGTTGGCTCCCGTACGCTTAGCTTATCCGGTGTGCCCTGAGAACGAGATATGTGCAGCTCCTATCGGGATTTGTCAGCACAGCGGGCGGTGTTTCTGGACTTGTTTTACCATTGTCGGAGTTGTCTTGAATTACCGAGATACCGAGTCTGATCGGGACGTCTTGGGAGGAGGTCTATTCCTTCGTTGACCGTGAGAGCTTGTCATGGGCTAAGTTGGGACTCCCCTGCAGGGATTGAACTTTCGAAAGTCGTGCCCACGGTTATGGGCAGATGGGAATTTGTTAATGTCCGGTTGTAGATAACTTGAACCTTAATTTAATTAAAATGAATCAACTGAGTGTGTTACCGTGATGGCGTCTTCTCGGCGGAGTCCGGGAAGTGGACACGGTGTTGGAGTAATGTTTGCGCAGGTTGCTCTCTAGTTTCTCGCTCGTGCTTTGCCTCCTCTTCTCGCTCTCTTTTGCGAATAAGTTAGCCACCATACTTGCTAGTCGCTTGCTGCAGCTCCATATATTTACCTTGCCATACCTACAAGCTTAAATAGTCTTGATCGCGAGGGTGCGAGATTGCTGAGTCCCTGTGGCTCACAGATTACTATTACACCAGATGCAGGTCCTGATGATTCCACTCCAGGAGACGTGTATGAGCTCAAGTGGGAGTTCGACGAGGACTCTCAACGTTACTATGTTTCCTTTCCCGATGATCAGTAGTGGTGCCCAGTTGGGGGTGATTAGGACCGAGTCGCATGTTGGGTTCTCTTTTATTTTGGCGCCGTAGTCGAGCCATGAGTGTTTGGTTGATGTAATGTTATTAATGTACTTGATTGACGTGGCGAGTGTAAGCCAACTATGTTATCTCCCCTTTTATTATATTACATGGGATGTTTGTGAAGATTGCCTAACTTGCGACATATGCCTTCAATGTGATTATGTCTCTAAGTCGTGCCTCGACACGTGGGAGCTATAGTCGCATCGAGGGTGTTACAAGCTGGTAATCAGAGCCTTCCCCGACCTTAGGAGCCCCATTGCTTGATCATTTTTAGCGGCCGAGTTGTGTCTAGAAAAATGTTTTGAGTCTTTTAGGAATTATATATCGGAGAGATTAGGAATTTTTTTACTTCCCAGTCTCCTCATCGCTCTGGTAAGGCATCCTGACGTAGAGTTTTGACTCTTCTCTTCTCAAATTTCACTAAAAAAAATTTAGGATCACGCGGGTATCTTGGAATCGTTCTGATGGTTTTATGATGAGAACATTGTCTTGGTGCCTCCTGTCAGGGGTTTAGTGGAAGTGTCCCGGGGAGTTGAGCTCTGAGGTGTTGTCGTCATAATTTTATCGTTGCAGTTCTGGAATACCTGAGTTTAGTACGCCGACATCGAAAATCTCTTTTATGCAGTTCGTTGGTGAGTAACCTCGACGCCACCCAGTACTGGGGCGGGAGTTCGGGAGTATCGCCATAACTTATATAACGGATGCTTTTCGAAGGTTGAGGTAGATGATTTCCGAAGTTTTCTTGGTTATGTGTTGAAGGATGGATACAGCTGGATGTAGGATTTGCTAGTTTGGGTGAGATATTATGCTTCCCCTGTATCCCCAACACCTGATTGCATAACCGGAAAGGTTCGGGAGTTTCATAGGTGGGAATTCTAGTAGCTCTAGTTCTTCTTCCACGGATATTGGTTTGAGATTGGGATTTCTTACCGATTATTCGTTCTTGATCCGTACCTTATTGATTTATTTCTCTACCTTAATTCTACGTGGCTTCTCAATTTATGGATATGTGACCATTTCAAGAGGAATGCATTCGTTCATTTTGTTCGGATGTGAAGACTATATGTTGCAATTTTCATTTCGTTGGATTCAGCTTCAATATTTTGTCTGTCAATGTGCTAATGGTGGTCACCCTCTTCAGGATGGCTCCTCCAACGCGCACGACTCCGAATCCTGATCCGCCACCACCTCCACCTCCTCCAGAGGCATGGCAAGCTGTGATGGCCGCAACCAATGCAAACACACAGTTGATCATGCAAATTCTCCAAGATCGCAATCAAGGCAACCAAGGGAATCAAGGCAGCAATCAGGGTCACTTTGCTACACTCAACCAGTTCCTTGCTAACGGGCCAAAGACTTTCAGCAATTGTGTTGAGGCAACCGATGCTGACGATTGGCTTGTGGATCTGTGCAAGCATTTCGAGTGCAATAATGTCAGGCCTGAGGACTTTGTCAAGTTTGCTTCCTTCCAACTCAAAGATCAAGCTGCAGAATGGTTCCAGCAGTACAAGGACTCCAGAGGTGGACGTGTTATCACTTGGGATGATTTCCGTCGAGATTTCCGAGCTCATCATATTCCCCAGAGCGTGATTGAAAGCAAGCGTGAGGAATTCCGCAACCTGAAGCAAGGCTCTTTGTCTGTCTATGACTACAACAAGTTGTTTCAGAAGCTCGCCCGCTTTGCCAAGCAGGACGTCCCTGATGAGAAGAGCATGATATACCAGTTCAGGGGTGGTCTCAGAGAAGATATTCAGCTAGCTCTTGTTCTCTTTGAGCCCTTGAGATATGATGAGTTCTACAACATGGCACTGAAGCAAGAGGCTGCTCAGTTGAGGTGTGATGCTTCCAAGAAGCGAGTCAGAGATGTTACTCCTTCTTCCTCTACTCAAGTGGACAAGCAGCAGAAGTATTGGCTTCCTCCTCCTCCGTTTCGTCAGCCGTATCAGCAGAAGAGCAAAGGTGGCAGTGGTTCTTCCCACCCACCCAACCCTGGCTTTCAGAACAAGACTTCGTCTCAAGCTCCAAGATCGAGTGCTCCATATCACCGTCCGCTTTCAGAGGTCACGTGCAACAAGTGCCAACAGAAGGGTCACTATGCCAACAAGTGTTTCAACCAGAGGCGTCTTCCTCCTCCTCCTCCTCATGTCAGATCCGCAAGTACAGCTGTGGTCAAGCATAACCCCAAGCACGCCAAGGTCAACTTGCTGAATGCAGCTCAGGCAGAGGAATCATCAGATGTCATCATGGGTAACTTTCCAGTTAACTCTTTTCCAGCCAAAGTTCTTTTTGACACTGGTGCATCACATTGTTTCATGTCAAGATCATTTGTTTCCAAGCATGACTTCGTTTCACAAATGTTGGGTAAACCTATGGGAGTGGTTTCTCCGGCTAAGTCTATGAGGGCTACTTCAATAGTCCCGGATGTTTCTATCATGATGGGTGATTTCAAATTTCTGGCTTCTCCAATGGTTCTTGGTAACTCGGATATTGATCTTATTCTCGGGATGGATTGGCTTTCTAAGCACAAGGCTCAGCTTGATTGTGCAGCCAGGCCGATCCAATTAACTCATTCGTCTGAGGATGTAATTGTCTTTGCCGCGAATGACGATACCATCCGTCTATTTTCTCTCAATGAGAAGGGTGAACTCGATGCTATCTCGCAAATTCCAGTCGTTTGCGAATATCAAGACGTCTTTCCAGAAGAGCTCCCAGGAATGCCTTCGCACCGGCCAGTCGAATTCGTTATTGATCTCGAGCCTGGCACGGAACCTGTGTGCAAACGTCCTTACAAGCTCGGACCTGAAGAGTTGAAGGAGCTGAAGAAGCAACTCGATATTCAAGAGAAAATGGGTCTCATCCGGCCTAGTTCTTCTCCGTGGGGTTGTGGTGTTCTTTTTGTGAAGAAGAAGGATGGAACAGACCGACTTTGTGTTGATTACCGTCCAGTGAACAAGAAGACCATCAAGAACAAATATCCACTTCCCAACATCAATGAGCTGTTCAAACAACTTAAAGGTGCTCAAGTATTCTCCAAGCTTGATCTCCGTATGGGTTATCATCAGATTCGAATCCGTGAGCAAGATATTCCCAAGACGGCTTTCAGGACAAGCTTTGGTTCTTATGAATACACTGTCATGTCTTTTGGCCTCGTCAACGCTCCTCCGACGTTCTCTCGCATGATGAACTTCATCTTCAACGCATACACTAATGACTTTGTTTTGGTCTATCTCGACGACATTCTGGTTTTCTCCAAGAACAAGGAAGATCATGCCAAGCACTTGCGTTTGGTTCTCGGTAAGCTCAGGGAACATCAGTTCTACGCCAAGTTCTCCAAGTGTGAATTTTGGCTTGATGAGGTTCTTTATCTTGGTCATATCATCTCTGCCAAGGGCATTGCCGTGAATCCTGAGAAGGTGTCTGCAATTGTGAATTGGGAACCTCCTTAGAACGTGAAGCAACTCCGCAGTTTTCTCGGTCTCGCAAGCTATTGCCGAAGATTCGTTAAAAACTTTTCTAAGATCGCGAAGCCTCTCTCTAATCTTCTTCAGAAGCACGTCAAGTACGTTTGGTCTCCAGAGTGTGATATTGCTTTCAACACTTTGAAAGAGAAGTTGATCACTGCTCCAGTTCTGACTCTGCCTGATGAATCCAAGCTGTACGAGGTCTTTTGTGATGCCTCTCTCCAAGGTCTTGGCGCAGTATTGATGCAAGAGAAAAAAGTTGTTGCTTATACATCTCGCCAGTTGAAGCCTAATGAGAAGAACTACCCCACTCATGATCTCGAGTTGGCGGCAGTTGTGCATGCTCTTTTGACTTGGAGACATCTTCTATTGGGAAGAAAAGTGGACATTTTCACTGATCACAAGAGTCTCAAGTACATCTTCACTTAGCCTAATCTCAACCTCAGGCAAACTCGATGGGTCGAAATGATTCAAGAGTATAATCCGAGTATCGAGTATACTCCAGGCAAGGCCAATGTGATTGCTGACGCTTTGAGCAAGAAAGCTTACTGCAATAGTCTGATTCTCAAGCCTTATCAACCCGAGCTTTGTGAAGCCTTCCGCAAACTTAACCTGCAAGTTGTTCCTCAAGGTTTCCTCACCAACCTTCAAGTCTCTCCTACCTTAGAAGACCAGATTCGCCAAGCCCAGCTTCTTGATGCTATGGTGAAAAAGGTGAAGATTGGGATTGCCAAGAGTCAGCCCAAGTACAAGTGCTACCCCCTTGATGACAAGGACACTCTTTTCTTCGAGGATCGTATTGTGGTACCCAAAGGTGACCTCCGTAAAGTGATCATGAACGAGGCTCACAATTCTCTCCTCTCCATCCACCCTGGGAGCACGAAGATGTATCAGGACCTCAAGCAAGCTTATTGGTGGACTCGAATGAAGCGCGAGATCGCTCAATTCGTGAACGAATGTGATGTCTGCAGAAGAGTGAAGGCAGAACACCAAAGGCCAGCAGGTCTCCTCCAACCTCTTGCCATTCCAGAATGGAAGTTTGACCACATTGAAATGGACTTCATGACTGGGTTTCCAAAGTCCAAGCGTGGCAATGATGCTATATTCGTGGTCATCGACAAACTCACCAAAGTGGCTCATTTTCTGCCTATCAAAGAGTCGATCACTGCAGCTCAATTGGCGGAACTCTATACCTCTCGTATTGTCTCTCTGCATGGTATTCCTCAAGTGATCTCTTCAGACCGCGGCAGCATCTTTACCTCGAAGTTTTGGGATTCTTTTCAGAAGGCCATGGGCACGAACATCCGCTTCAGCACAGCTTTCCATCCTCAAACAAGCGGTCAAGTCGAGCGTGTCAACCAGATTCTTGAAGATATGCTCAGGGCTTGTGTGATCTCCTTCGGCATGAAGTGGGAGGATTGTCTTCCTTATGCTGAATTCTCCTACAACAACAGTTTTCAAGCAAGTTCGGGCAATGCCCCATTTGAAATTCTGTATGGCAGGAAGTGCCGTACCCCTCTCAACTGGTCTGAAACCGGTGAACGTCAGCTTTTGGGTAATGACTTAATCACAGAGGCAGAAGAAATGTGCAAAGTCATTCGTGATAACCTCAAAGCAGCCCAATCCCGTCAGAAGAGCTACTATGATAGTAAGCACCGTGATTTGGCTTTCGAGATCGGAGATCATGTTTACCTCCGTGTCTCTCTTATGAAAGGTACTCGTCGCTTCGGTATCAAAGGGAAGCTTGCCCCTAGATACGTGGGACCTTTCAAGATTGTCAGCAAGAGAGGCGAACTCGCCTATCAACTCGAGCTTACTTCAAACTTTGCAAATGTTCATGACGTGTTCCATGTTTCTCAGCTTCGAAAGTGCTTCAAGACTCCTGACCGCGCCGTCAACTTCGAGGACATTGAGCTCCAAGAAGATCTCTCTTGTCGTGAGCACCCAGTTGCTATTCTTGAAGAGACCGAACGCAAGACTCGCAACAAGTCAATCAAATTTCTCAAAGTCAAGTGGTCACACCATTCTGACCGTGAAGCTACCTGGGAATGCGAGGATCACCTCCGTTCTGAGTACCCGGCATTCTTTCAGTCCTAGATCTCGGGACGATATCCTTTCGTAGTGGTGGAGTGTTGTAACACCCCGGATGTAACTTTCCCTATTTGTACTCCAACTCTTGCCGTTTCTGGCGTTAAGTTATATTCATTTCCTCGGGTTCGGTTTTTGTCTCCGTGTGTTGTTGTCGTTGTCATGCATCTCATATCATGTCATCATGTGCATTGCATTTGCATACGTGTTCATCTCATGCATTCGAGCATTTTCCCCGTTGTCCGTTTTGCATTCCGGCGCTTCATTCTCCTCCGGTGGTCATTTCTAGCTTTCTTTCGTGTGTGGGGATTAAACATTTCCGTATTGGACCGAGACTTGCCAAGCGGCCTTGGTTTACTACCGGTAGACCGCCTGTCAAGTTTCGTATCATTTGGACTTCGTTTGATACTCCAACGGTTAACCGAGGGACCGAAAAGGCCTCGTGTGTGTTGCAGCCCAACACCCCTCCAATTTGGCCCAAAACCCACCTAACTCTGCTCCATCATCTAGAGCGATCGATCACGATCGCGTGGCCGAAAACCGCACCTCATTTGGACTCTCCTAGCTCCCTCTATGCCTATATATACACCCCCATTCCAAATTCCGGATCCACCTCGTCCCTAACCCTAAAAATATCTCCTCCGCCGCCGCCGGACACATCCGGACGGACCGGACGCGTCCGCTCCGCCGCCCGCAGCCACTCCTGGGCTGCCACGTGTCCACGCCGCCGCCGCCTCCCACCGCGCGGCCCGGGAGCCCGGAGCCGGCCCCCGCGGCCCGCTCCCTCGCCCCGCCGCCTGGCTGCCCGCGCCGCCGCCTCGCCCCCGACGCCGCCGCCTCGCTCCGCCGTCGCTGCCGGCCGCCGCCACCGCCGCCGCCTCGCTCCGCCGTCGCCGCCGTCGCCGCCCGGAGTGCCGCGCCGCCCCGCTCCGCCCTCCTTCGCCGTCGCCGCCTCGCTGTCGGCCGGATCCGGCGAGCCCCTCTACTCCGGCCGCCGCCCTGCCCTTCTCCGGCGAAGATTTCGGCCGCCTCGGTTCGCGTGCCGTGAAACCCTAGGTCGATTTCTACTAAGTCCCTGACATTTTCCTATCCAAGTGCTCATATTCGCAGCTCCGTAACTTTGCATCCGTAGCTCCGATTCATGCATATAGCATATCAAAATGTTCATCTCAGAGAGTACATCATTTCATTCCATTGCATCATTTTCATTTGAGTTCATCTTGATGCCCGAAATGCTGTTAGAAGAGGGCTACTTGAGTTAATTGTCAGATCTGTTACTCCGTTTAGCACTTTTCTCATTTTTGCCATGATTATTGTGTGCATGATATGCCCGTGTGCTCTACATATGTTTTGTTAAGGGTTTTGTCATCTTTCTAGAGGTGCAACCCATGTATTTTTAGGATGTGTGTGATGACTTGTGCAAGCTTGCAAAGTGGTGCACTTGCTAATTCTGTTTTCAGGGACTTAGTAATATCACTAAGTCCTGGATCTGTTTATCTCATGATGCCATATGTTCTTGTTGTTTCCTAGTGATCCGTGCCTCTTTTGAGGATGATCAGTAAGGGTGTTTTGTTAATATTGTAGTGCTCTATCCATACACGTCTTTGTTTGCAATTATGTAACACCCTAGCTTGAGTCAATCGAGCTCTACTTTTTCTACTTTGTGAATCTGGGCAGATTGTCAACTTGTTTGCAATTTTGCCGATGATGTTGTAGTTGATCCGTGCATGCTATGCTATTGTTCTTGCCATGTATAGCTTGAATTTTGTGCCTTCTTTATGGGTGTATGCTTTTATTGTCATGACTTGCACCGTAGTGAGTGCATCGAGCTCGTTAACATGACTACTTGAGATCTGTTTCAGCATGTGTCAGTTTTTCACTAAGTCTGAAACTGATTATGTTTTTGCTATGTTCACATGCTTGCAATTGTATTTTCTGGTCCTTTGTGGCTCAAGGTCGCCAAGGGACTTTTGTTAAGCTATTTGAGTAGCTCCATGCCATGCTGTACTTTGCCATGTTCAGATCTTGTAGCATGTAGTTTTGTTGCTCCGAAGAGGGCTACCTGATCTGAAATTCCAGACAAGTGTCAATTTCACCAAGTCTGAGATCTGTTTGCCAATTGCATTTTTGCCATGCTTGTTTGAACCTATTAATGGATGAATTGGCCGTAGCTCAGTGCTAGACTTTTGTTAAGCATCTTGTGTGCATCCCTGCCATGTATTTTGTTGTCATGTTTGGGTGTTGTAGCATGTTCATCTCATTGCATTTAGATGGCTACTTGCTGTAAATCGCAGACCAGTGTCATTTTTGAATCGCTTGCCATTTCCAAACCGTAACTCCGATTCCGGCGTTCTTTATATCGTTTTCAAGAGATTTCATCTCATATTTCCAGTGGCACACTTGGATTTCCAAGTTTAGGCCAGGTTCATGCATTTCCTGTCATATCTTGCATTTTGCATCCCGCATCGCATCCCGCATAGCATATCATCGTTGCATCATCTTGTTTGATCCTTGCACGTGGTTGATTGTATCCTTGTTGCTTGTTTGTCTTGTTTGGGTAGAGCTGGGAGACGAGTTCGCTAACGAGGAGCCCGTTGAGTTTGCGTTCGAGGATCCAGTCAACTCTGAAAACTGTGCAGGCAAGATGATCATACCCTCGAAATCACTACTATCTTTGCTATGCTAGTTTGCTCGCTCTTTTGCGATGCCATTGCTACGATGCCTACCATTTGCTTGCAAGCCTCCCAAATTGCCATGTCAAACCTCTAACCCACGATGTCCTAGCAAACCGTTGATTGGCTATGTTACCGCTTTGCTCAGCCCCTCTTATAGCGTTGCTAGTTGCAGGTGAAGATTGGAGGCCGTTCCTTGTTGGAACATTTATTTACTTGTTGGGATATCATTATATTGCCAAGTTATCTTAATGCATCTATATACTTGGTAAAGGGTGGAAGGCTCGGCCTCTCGCCTAGTGTTTTGTTCCACTCTTGCCGCCCTAGTTTCCGTCATATCGGTGTTATGTTCCCGGATTTTGTGTTCCTTACGCGGTTGGGTTATAATGGGAACCCCTTGACAGTCCTCCTTGAATAAAACTTCTCCAGCAATGCCCAACCTTGGTTTTACCATTTTCCACCTAGCCTTTTCCCTTGGGTTTCGCGGACTCAAGGGTCATCTTATTTTAACCCCCCCGGGCCAGTGCTCCTCTGAGTGTTGGTCCAACCTAGAGCACCGTGCGGGGCCGTCCCTTGGCAACTTGGGTTACGTTGGCTCCCGTACGCTTAGCTTATCCGGTGTGCCCTGAGAACGAGATATGTGCAGATCCTATCGGGATTTGTCGGCACAGCGGGCGGTGTTGCTGGACTTGTTTTACCATTGTCGGAGTTGTCTTGAATTACCGAGATACCGAGTCTGATCGGAACGTCTTGGGAGGAGGTCTATTCCTTCGTTGACCGTGAGAGCTTGTCATGGGCTAAGTTGGGACTCCCCTGCAGGGATTGAACTTTCGAAAGCCGTGCCCACGGTTATGGGCAGATGGGAATTTGTTAATGTCCGTTTGTAGATAACTTGAACCTTAACTTAATTAAAATGAATCAACTGAGTGTGTTACTGTGATGGCCTCTTCTCGGCGGAGTCCGAGAAGTGGACACAGTGTTGGAGTAATGTTTGCGCAGGTTGCTCTCTAGTTTCTCGCTCGTGCTTTGCCTCCTCTTCTTGCTCTCTTTTGTGAATAAGTTAGCCACCATACTTGCTAGTCGCTTGCTGCAGCTCCATATATTTACCTTGCCATACCTACAAGCTTAAATAGTCTTGATCACGAGGGTGCAAGATTGCTGAGTCCCTGTGGCTCACAGATTACTATTACACCAGATGCAGGGCCTGATGATTCTGCTCCCGGAGACGTGTATGAGCTCAAGTGGGAGTTCGACGAGGACTCTCAACGTTACTATGTTTCCTTTCCCGATGATCAGTAGTGGTGCCCAGTTGGGGGTGATTGGGACCGAGTCGCATGTTGGGTTCTCTTTTATTTTGGCGCCGTAGTCGGGCCATGAGTGTTTGGTTGATGTAATGTTATTAATGTACTTGATTGACGTGGTGAGTGTAAGCCAACTATGTTATCTCCCCTTTTATTATATTACATGGGATGTTTGTGAAGATTGCCTAACTTGCGACATATGCCTTCAATGCGATTATGTCTCTAAGTCGTGCCTCGACACGTGGGAGCTATAGTCGCATCGAGGGTGTTACACTCGGCGTTGGCATGAGGGCGAACACCAACCGGCGTGTGGAGCCCCTCATCAGGCACTCTGAACAAATCCATGAACTCCTTCCTAGTAGGAGTCAACTGACATCCATTGGTCATCCAGGTCATCCTTCGATCCTCCCCGGAATGGAAGTGGACCGAAGCAAAGAACTGGGCCACCAGCTCGGGATCATAGTCCAGGTGGAAAGAGATCACATCCTCAATGGCAAACTGCTCCACGAGATCCAAGGCCTCACCAAAGTAGTGACGATGCTTATCCTCCCTCATGTGATGCATGTCGATCCAGTGCACATCCACATACAGATTCTGCTTGGCCTTGATCACATCCAAGTAAATGAGATTCTGCTGCTTGGTCCAGAACAGTTCATTCCCTCTGAAGTTTGCACGAGGATGCGCATAAGGGTTGATCTTCCTGAGAGAGATAAACTCAGCAAGAGGTATCTCATCCATGTCCTTTGATGGTTCCTTGACCTTGCTAGCACTGGTATTGACATTGCGCTTGGGGGCATTGGAGCCCTCTGGAACATCCTCTTGGTTGCGCAGACGTTTGGAACCCATGTCACGGCTTGGATTGGAACGACGAGCAGGGACACCGGAGCCACCACCTAAGACACACACAAAACACAAACACACACGAGAAGCGAGACGGGTCAAAACAAAGACCACAGCAAAGCACAAGAAACCAGCAGAAAGTGCATATGGTAATTGCCATGAAGAAGATTTAACAACAGCGGTAGTACTGCCTATTCGCGCGGTACTAAAATTTTAGTGCCGCTCCTAGTCGCGGTAGTACCGCGCTGTGGAACGGTAGTACCGGGGCTCGGAGCGGCAGTAGAACTTTAGTACCGCGCCTGAGGAGTGGTAGTACCGCACGAGAGGTAGTACCGCACCTGAGGAGCGGTAGTACCGCACGGCATCAGATCTGAAAAAATGAATCTGAGAACAACCGCGACAACGAGGTGGTACTACGGTTGATCAAATCTACCACGGGTCAACATATCAAGTACACTTTCTATGCATCACTACTCTCCTACATCCTACTCTTGCAAAGATTTTGCCTAAAATCTCAAGAATCAACATGCATCTCCCCAAAACCTAGAAGCGAAAGCATGAACAAAAGAGAGAGGGATTTAGGGAGACACCTTGATCCATGGCAAGAGGGAGTGGTGGGGAACGATCCCACCGGTCGGAATCCGAGGAGAGCGGCCGGGGACGGAGATCCGGCAAGGCTCTCTGGTGCCGTTCTTGAGCAGGAGAGAGAGAGGCAGTGGGGAGAGACACAGATGAAAGGGTATGGGGGAGTTGGAACTCCCCCTACCTGGGTCTTAACCCCACGCGCCCTCGGCAGCGTGGTGGTACCGCACCTCATCGCGGTAGTACCACTCGGGCGGAAGTGCCGCACCGAAGCGGTAGTACCGCTCCCCCAGGCGGCAGTAAAAAATTACTTCCGCGCTGGGTGCGGAAGTACAGTGCACTCCACAAGCGGTAGTATCGTGGCCGGCCGCGGTAGTACTGTGATCTCAAGACGATGCAAGTTTCAAACAGAAAAAAGAGAAAGGGGTTATGCAAGAAAACTACAAGCGAACGAGACACCGCAAGAACACGCTCAGCACGAAGAAAGAAAGGCAAGAGACAACATGGACCAACCACGAGACACAACCTCTCCAAGGAGAGGGCGGTGGCCGGAGCCACTATGTTTGAGTCAATTGGTATGGCACCGCGAAGAATTATCCTTGGGCCCATGACCAAAACTCGTCTTTGAAGAACAAGTGCCGTCAACAATGGCTAATGTGAAAGAGTTGATCAATTTATGCATAATGGGGGGAGGGAGAGTTCATTGAGAGAACAACACTCCCCCTATGTCCATGCATACACCTAAACACGATAACAAGATGAGTATGGTGGGGTGTGCACGGGTTCAAGCAACATTGCTCGAATCAATGATATTTAGCTCATGCCTGAACTCGTGAAATATTGCTTCATCCAAGGGCTTCATGAAGATATCTGCAAGGTTATCAAGAGTGTTGACATAGTTGAGTTCGATCTCCCCTCGCCAAATATGATCCCGGATGAAATGATACCGGATCTTATGCTTCGTCTTGAAGTGTTGCACCGGGTTGAGAGAAATCTTGATTGCACTTTCATTGTCACACTAAAGAGGCACTTTTTCACAAATGACACCGTAATCCTTTAAAGTTTGCCTCATCCATAAGAGTTTTGCACAACAACTACTAGCTGCCACATACTCCGCTTCGATGGACGAGAGAGACACACAACTTTGATTCTTGGAAGACCAACTCACCAAAGAGCAACTGAGAATTTGGCACCCTCCGGAAGTGGACTTCCTAGCCACTTTGTCTCCCGCCCAATGCGAGTCCGAATAACCTACAAGCTTGAAGTTTGCTCCTCTTGGGTACCATAAGCCAAATTTTGGGGTATGAGCCAAATATCAAAAGATTCGCTTGACCGCCACGAAGTGACTTTCCTTAGGTGCGGCTTGAAACCATGCACAAATTCCCACACTCAACATGATATCCGGTCTAGATGCACAAAGGTAAAGCAAGGAGCCAATCATGGAGCGATATACCTTTTGATCCACCGCTTTACCATTGGGATCTATGTCAAGTTGTCATTTGACGGGCATAGGAGTGGACGTCGGCTTGACATCACTTAGCTTGAATCTCTTGAGCATGTCTTGAGTGTATTTGTCTTGGTTGATGAAGGTTCCTTCTCTTCTTTGCTTCACTTCGAACCCGAGAAAGAACTTCAACTCTCCCATGGAAGACATCTCGAACTTTGAGGTCATGAGAGCGGCAAATTCCTCATTGAAAGCTTTGTTAGGGGAACCAAAGATAATATCATAAACATATAATTGTCACACAAACAAATCCCCCTTGACCTTCTTAGTAAAAAGAGTGGGGTCGATTAGCCCAACTTCAAAACCACGGTCTTGTAACAACTCGGTAAGGTGGTCATACCACGCACGTGGGGCTTGTTTAAGGCCACAGAGTGCCTTATCGAGTTGATACACATGATTGGGAAAGTAGGGATCCTGGAACCCGGGGGGTTGCTTGACATATACCAACTCATTAATAGGACCATTAAGAAAATCACTCTTCACATCCATTTGTTGTAACTTAAAATTATGATGAGAATCATATGCAATCAACATGCGAATGGATTCAAGACGAGCAACGGGAGCAAAGGTTTCACCGTAGTCGATACCCTCAATTTGGGAGTGGCCTTGTGCTACCAAACGAGCCTTGTTGCGAATGATAATCCCATGAGCATCTTGCTTGTTCTTGAATATCCACTTGGTTCCAATGACATTGTGGTTCCCTGTTGGCCTTGGCACAAATCTCCACACCTTGTTGCGCTCGAAGTTGTTGAGTTCTTCATGCATGGCATTGAGCCAATCTGGCTCTTCGAGCGCCTCATAGACCTTTTGGGGTTCAACACAAGAGACAAACGCGTGATGTTCACAATAGTTTGCTAATTGTCTACGAGTTCTTAGCCCCATTCTTAAGCTTCCAAGCACATTTCTCATGAGATGATCCTTGGAGGAGAGCTTGGAAGCAATCTTGGCGGCACGATGCTCCAATTCCTCCTCGGGGGTGAGACAAGGAGTGGTCACTTGATCATCTTGAGCGCCGTCTTGAGCTTGTTCTTGATCTCGAAGAAGCTCTTGATCTCGAACTTGCTCGAAGGAGAGAACTTGACCTTGGGCATCACTTGATGTTACAACACCATCTTGAGATTGACCTTGCCCATGGTCTTATTCTTGAGGTTGAGGGCCTTCACTTTGTTCTCCGGAAGCGTGCGGGCCTTGGGTTGGTGTCGGTGTCCTGGGAACGGGGGTCCCCAGACTTGCCTGCCTGCGGCCCGTGGCGTGGCTGAGCCAGCAGGCCGTACGGCCCACCTTCACCAACAAAGCGCCCAAGACATTCACGAGGGGCCAAGCCTCGCGAGGCGGACGACGCAAGACCTCCTCCGGAGTGGCCTAGCTGGGCAGGCTCATGAGGAGCGGAGATATCAAGGTGAGGCGAACCTCACGAGGTTCTCGTGACGTGAGCCGTGACGATCGACACCAGGCGGGCGCCAGCGCGCACGGCGTCCTTGTTTCCTCTTTGGTGCAAAGGGGGCAAGCGCAGCCGCGGAGTACCGAGGCATCAGCCAAAGGTTGCCATTTCGGTGCAACAAGACCGAGACCAAGTACTGCAAGACGTAGGTCATCGTGGAGCCCAGAACAGCATCACCACCAAAACTTTGTGCAGGCGAAGACTACTTTTGTCAGGATAGCTTATACTAGCTGTCCCCCTTCAAATTAGCCCGCCATTGTTGGCTCCCTTCCCGCTCGATATTTGGGAAGAGGACCAGGGCCTCTATAAATAGGACTAGCCACCACAGTGGAGGGGACGATCTGATCGGAGGGATCGGAGCTGAAGAGAGACCACCTCTCACACAAGCTCACCGAGCACAAGAACGCCTCAACCTCAGGAGGCCGTTCTGCCCTTGTATTGTTCATCATCAGCCCAAGAGGCAATCCACCACCACCACACTGGAGTAGGGTATTACACCACAATGGTGGCCCGAACCAGTATAAACCCTATGTCCATTTGTGTTGTGAGTTCGTCCGCGAGATCCTAGCAAGCTAGAGCGTAGATCGGTTGAAGGGAAAGACTTCGCGCGCACCCCAGTGTTCGAACCTTAAGGGTTTGCCGGGACCCCAACCCCGACATTTGGCGCGCCAGGTAGGGGTGCACCGAAGCCTTCTTCTTCGTCGACCCACGCTTCATCACTCCACCAAGCTCATGGCCGACGCCCGCCGAGCACGCGCTGAGCGCCGGGCCGCCCTCGCCGCCCGTGTTGCTGAGACGGCTCCCGTTGGCAGGCCACCTCGTCGATCTCCGTCCCCCGCCGCCAACGCTGCCACCGGCCCAGTGGGAAACGAGCAGCAGGCGTCCTCGCAACATCCATCAGTGCGGCAGGACGGCCGCACCGCTACTCCATCACTCACTCCTGCTGGCTCTTTGTCTCACGCGCACCACGCTCCCTTGGAGGCGCAGGCTGCGCTCATCGCGGTAAACGAGCTCCTGCGTTACCGCCCTATCAACGACGTCTATGAGGAGTGGCTCGACCGCGTCGCCGAGCTCGTCCGTGTCGCGGGAGGCTCTCTGGCGCCGTCTCACTCTTTCCCGCCCCCTCAGCAGGCCGCGGGCAACGGGGCCCGTGGTGCGCCTCCACCACCTCGACCCCAAGACGGTGCCTTGGCGCCAAGGGGCGCGCCTCCGTGGCGCGATCCGCCGCGCCCAGCGCCCGCGCGCGAAGAAAGGAGATGCCAAGAAATCCCGCGGCTGTGAGAAGCCGCACCAGCGCACCCCGCGTCGCCTCGTCAAGACCGCGCGCCGCCTGCAGTGGCGCAGCACGAACCTCGCCAAGACCAAGCTCCGCCCCCGAAGCGGGCCCCGGCAACCACGGCAGGCTGCCGCGCCTTCACCCCTGAGCTGCGTAGCGTTGCCTGGCCGGGCAAGTTCAAGCCAGATCTGCCTCCTCGGTACAACGACACCGCCGACCCTGCGGAGTTCCTGCAGCTCTATGAGTTGAGCATCGAAGCAGCCAACGGCGACGAAAAAGTCATGGAGAACTAGTTTCCCATGGCTCTCAAGGATGGGGCCCGCTGATGAAGCTATGTACCTAGGGTAGGGTCATGGACCTATCCTAACTGCCCTACCCAAGGACATCTCTAGAAGAAATCACCTTTCAATCGACTTGGAGGTGTTCCACTCGACAGACTCGAAGACAATCGACCAAGAAGCAATCACTCGACCAAGATCCAACCACTCGACGGCGAGGAGACCTAAAGTCACTCCGCACGCTAACGGTCGGTCGTTAAGTAGCTTTTATGGTCATCATAGCACTTTGTTAGGGGCGTTACCAGTAACGCCCGACCTTAATGTACTTAAAACCCTGCATAACTGAGGGCCGGAGGGGTCTGGCAAACTCTATATAAGCCACCCCCTCCTCAGTGTAAAAGGTTCGCACCACTGTAATTCATACACACATAATCCAGTCGACCACCTCCGGGCTCCGAGACGTAAGGCTATTACTTCCTCCGAGAAGGGCCTGAACTCGTAAACCTCGTGTGCTTACAACTACTCCATAGCTAAGATCTTGCTTCTCCATACCTACCCCCCTACATTACTGTCAGACTTAGAACCACGACAGTTGGTGCCCACCTTGGGGCGGTATCTTAGCGATTTGTAGGAGGAGTTGCGATCTTTTCCGATCCAAATCATCATGGTTTCTGGCGGAGTTTTGGTGGAGGGCCGCGAGATCCGTCTCGGCGCGCTTACGTTCATCGCCGATGACTCCGCTTGGCTTCAGGAGGCTCCGCTCGACGTTGATGCACTCCCTGTCCGCGGGGCAATGCACTTTCGCGCGTGCGTTCGCGGCGTCCTCTTGCGGCAACCATCGACCCATTATCGGTCGGCCCCTGTGTTGTCCTCCCTCCCTGTTTCCCACCGGCGCAAGCGCTCCGGTCGGTCGATACTTCAGCGGTGGGTGAGACACGCGGTGGCACGCCAGTCGGCCACCCCTCAAGTCACGGCGATCGAGCCCGACGAATCCCTCTACGGCCTGTTCGACCTGTCGACTGGCTCTGCAGAGACCGCATCCGAGTGCGACAGTAGTGATCCGGTGGCGGAGGTTCTAATGGTCGATGGACCGCGCAGTCCTCCCGGTTTTCCCCGCACCGACGGAGGCGCAGGTGGAGGCGACCCATCGCATCCCCATGAGGAATATCTTCCCGAGCCTCTCGCGTCGCTGCAGAGAGAAGAACTTCGTGCCGGAACATCGATGCACTGCACACTCCTATCGTTGGAGAAACCCCCGAGGCTCATGCCTTGGAGGACGCGCGCCTGGCAAACTTGGCTGAGCGCACTCGACTAGAGAACCTCCAGCGAGCACTCGACGAGCGTGCGCGACAACGGGTTCCAGAATCCAGTCGACATCAGCTCTTTCCGCCCCCACAGGTATATCGAACTCGGATTCAGAATTTAGCAGCTGCAGCCCGTATAGCAGAGTCGATTCAGCCTTCCCAGTCAGAGGCTGGCAGAGGCTTGCTGCAGATCAGAGCATTACTCCGGGCAGCAGGAGACCAGAATTCCGCTGTTTCTCAGTCGCGGAACAGGATTCGTAGTAGATCCATTGCTGCAGACACAGTCCAGTCAGCTCATAGCCCAAGATCGCCCCCGAGGCGTGAGGGACGTGGGGACCGGAGTGATCAGTATGGAAACCGTGAGCGGTATGATCACCGATTCGATCATGATGATCGACGTCGAGTGCCCACCCCTCCCCCGAGGAGTGGATCGTATGTGCCTCGACAGCAGGATGACAGACGCCCTCATAGTGTTGGGTGCAAGATTCCAGTCGACCCCAGGGAACCAGGCTTTGATGCGAGATCCATTCTCATTCAAGGTTTGGTTGACAGGAACAGAGCTCACCGAGAAGGTCACGACAGAGATGCACCTACCAGCAGCAGAGTACATGTTCCGGGGCCAGAGTGCTTTAGTAGATCCATCAGGGCCGTTGTGATCCCTCTCAACTTCAGGTTGGCGACTGGAGTCAGTAAGTTCACTGGTGAGTCCAAGCCCGATACTTGGCTTGAAGACTACTGAGTGGCTGTCTAGATTGGTGGTGGCAATGATGAAGTGGCCATGAAGCACCTGCCTCTCATGTTGGAGGGCTCGGCCAGAGCATGGCTGAATCAGTTAGCACCCAGCAGCATTTACACTTGGGAAGATCTCGCCCGAGTGTTTGTCACCACATTTGAAGGAACATGCAAGCGACCGGCAGGGCTGACAGAACTGCGGTCTTGTGTGTAGAAGCCGAATGAAACTTTGAGGGATTACATCCAGGGATGGATCACATTACATCACACGGTAGAGAATGTGCCTGATCACCAAGCAGTCTGTGCCTTCAAAGAAGGCATCAAGTACAGAGAACTGAATATGAAATTCAGTCGAACCGAAGACATGTCTCTGAATCAGATGATGAAGATTGCCACCAAGTACGCTAATGGTGAAGATGAGGATCGACTCCGGAGTGGCAAGCACAAGTCAGTCGCCCAAGAAACCGGAGGAGGAAATTCCAATCAGAAACAGAAGCGGAAAGCCGAGCCAGCTGCTCCTGGGGAAGCCTTGGCTGTAACTCAAGGAAAGTTTAAGGGGAAACCCAAAGGGCCTTGGAACCCCAAGAAAGTTAAAGACCTAGACGGAAATGATGTGTTGGATTTGCCATGTCACATCCACACCAAGAAAGATGAAGAGGGTAAGCTCATTTACCCGAAACATACCACTCGACAGTGTCGGCTCTTGATCCAGCAGTTCCAGGGCAAACAGCCCAAAGATAAGGAAAAGGAGTCGGACAAAGTTGAGGACAAGGAAGACAGTGATGATGGATACCCCCAGGTCAATTCAACCTTGATGATTTTTGCTGATGTTGAGAGCAAAAGTCGACTGAAAGTTATCAATCGTGAGGTGAATATGGTTGCTCCGGCGACACCCAGTTATCTGAAGTGGTCTCAGACTGCCATCACATTCGACCAGTCCGATCACCCAACGCACATTGCCACCCCTGGGAGGCAAGCTTTGGTGGTCAACCCAGTTGTTGAAGGCACTCGACTGACCAAAGTCTTGATGTATGGTGGTAGTGGTTTGAACATACTGTATGCTGAGACGTTGAAAGGGATGGGCATTCCGATGTCCAGACTTAGTACCAGCAACATGAGTTTCCACGGAGTCATTCCCGGGAAGAAGGCTGAGTCACTCGGCCAAATTTCTCTGGATGTGGTTTTCGGTGATTCCAAGAATTACCGCAAAGAAAAGTTGATGTTCGAAGTTGTGGATTTCCAGAGTGCTTATCACGCTATTTTGGGCAGGCCAGCTTACGCACGCTTCATGGCTCGACCATGTTATGTGTACCTCAAATTGAAGATGCCTGGTCCCAAAGGTGTGATCACTGTTACGGGCAATCGGAAGAAAGCAGAAGAGTGTTTTCAAAATGCTCAAAGATCGCTGATGCTCAGATGGCAGTGGTGGAGCTGCAGGAGTACCAGAAGACTGCAGACCCGAGTGATTTGTTGCGAGCCAAGAAGCCCGCTACAGAATCAGCTTTTTAGTCGTCTGGTGAAACGAAGCCGGTTCACATTCACCCGCCGATCCCAGTGCTGCTCCGACTCATATCTCAACAACACTTGACTCCAAATAGGAAGAAGCGCCCATCCACTTCCTCTGTGAGAACTGGGGCATCTTCGCATGGAAGCCTTCTGACATGCCGGGTGTTCCCAGGGGGCTGGCTGAGCACCGCCTATGAGTCGACTCAAAAGTGAAACCCATCAAAGAACATCTCCGACGGTCCGCCGTCTAGAAGAGAAAGGCTATTTGTGAGGAGGTGGCTCGGCTCTTAGCAGCGGAGTTCATCCGAGAGATTTACCACTCCGAGTGGCTCGCCAACGTTGTCATGGTCCCCAAGAAGGACAAGTCACTTCGCATGTGCATTGACTTTAAACATATCAATCGGTCCTGCCCGAAAGATCATTTTCCTCTCCCCCGCATCGACCAGATAGTCGACTCGACTGCGGGATGTGAGCGACTGTCTTTTTTAGACGCCTATTCCGGGTACCATCAGATCCGTCTGTATGGACCTGACGAGATCAAAACAGCTTTCATCACTCCATTCAGGTGCTTCTGTTATGTTACCATGCCATTCGGCCTCAAGAATGCCGGGGCCACATTCATGAGGATGATTCAGAAGTGTTTGCTCACTCAAATCAGTCGGAATGTGGAAGCATACATGGATGATATTGTGGTCAAGTCGCGGAAGGGTTCCGACCTGCTGACTGACCTTGCTGAAACCTTTGCCAACCTCAGGAGGTATGATATCAAGCTTAATCCATCAAAGTGCACATTCGGAGTTCCTGGCGGAAAGTTACACGGTTTTCTCGTTTCCGAACGGGGAATCGACGCCAACCCAGAAAAAGTCGGTACTATACTCCGGATGAAACGTCCTGTGCGAGTGCACGACATCCAGAAGCTTACTGCTTGCTTGGCCGCTTTAAGTCGATTCATCTCTTGTCTCGGTGAAAAGGCATTGCCTCTTTACCGATTGAGAAGAAGTCAGACAAGTTCGAGTGGACTCCTGAAGCTGATGCAGTGTTTGCAGAGCTCAAAGCTCTGCTCTCCACCCAGCCGGTGCTTGCTGCCCCAATCAG
Organism: Triticum urartu; assembly: GCF_056163025.1. Classification (NCBI taxonomy): domain Eukaryota; kingdom Viridiplantae; phylum Streptophyta; class Magnoliopsida; order Poales; family Poaceae; genus Triticum; species Triticum urartu. The sequence goes on from NC_141877.1 coordinate 313,558,462, forward strand.
CAAAGAGCCTTTGCTGATTTACATCACAACCACGGGACAAGTCGTCAGTATGGTACTTACGGTCGAGCAGGAAGAAGAAGGAAAAGCCTTCAAAGTTCAGCGCCCAGTATATTATGTTTCTAAAGTCTTGACCCCATCGAAGCAAAGATATCCTCATTATCAGAAGCTTGTATATGGGATTTATATGACCACAAAGAAGGTTGCTCACTACTTCTCTGATCATTCCATTACAGTCGTCAGCGACGCTCCATTTTCAGAGATCCTACACAACAGAGATGCAACTGGTCGAGTGGCAAAATGGGCAATTGAACTCCTTCCTCTAGATATCAAGTTTGAGGCAAAGAAAGCTATCAAGTCCCAAGCAATAGCAGATTTCGTCGCCGAGTGGATTGAACAACAACTGCCGACTCAGGTTCACTCGGAGCATTGGACCATGTTCTTCGACGGTTCCAAGATGCTGAATGGTTCCAGTGCCGGGGTAGTATTGGTCTCCCCCTGAGGAGATAAGCTCAGATATGTTCTTCAAATCCACTTTGATTCCTCCAATAACGAAGCAAAATATGAAGCACTTTTATATGGGTTGCGCATGGCCATTTCACTCGGCGTTCGTCGCCTCATGGTCTATGGCAACTCAGATTTGGTGGTTAATCAAGTGATGAAGGAGTGGGACATCAGAAGCCCGGCCATGACTGGTTATTGCAATGCAGTGAGAAAGCTGGAGAAGAAATTCGAGGGGTTAGAACTTCATCACATACCCCGACTGAGAAATCAAGCAGCTGATGATTTGGCGAAAATAGGTTCCAAAAGAGAAGCCATTCCCAGCAATGTGTTTTTGGAAGACATCCACACGCCATCAGTTCAGGAGGATCCCTTCACTGAAGAAGCCCCGCAGCCAAAAAGTGCCACAGATCCGATTGAAGTTGAAGTTCCAGCTGTGGTCGACCTGATCATGGAAGTTTTGGTCATCACTCCCGACTGGACGGTACCGTACATCGCGTACATCCTAAGGAAAGAACTCCCAGAGGACGAAGAAGAGGCTCGACAGATCGTTCGTCGATCCAAGGCCTTTGCAGTCATAAAGGGACAGTTGTATAGGGAAAGCGCGACTGGAGTCAGTCAGAAGTGTATAACACCAGAAGAAGGTCAGATAATCCTTGACGATATCCACTGGGGGACCTGTGGTCATCATGCGTCCTCTCGGACCATTGTGGCTAAAGCATACCGAGCGGGATTCTACTGGCCAAGGGCTAATGAAATGGCGAAAGAGATAGTCGACAAATGTGAAGGATGCCAGTTTTACTCCAATATGTCGCACAAATCCGCGTCACCCCTAAAAACCATTCCACTCGTCTGGCCCTTCGCTATTTGGGGACTGGACATGGTTGGACCACTGAGAACGGGCAAGAGCGGCTTCACTCATGTGCTAGTAGCAGTCGAGAAGTTCACCAAATGGATTGAAGCTAAGCCTATCAAGAATCTTGATGCTTGCACTGCTATCAGTTTCCTCAGAGAGTTGATATTCAGATATGGAGTTCCGCACAACATCATCACTGACAATGGGTCAAACTTCGATTCTGACAAATTCAGAGCCTTTTGCGCCTCTCAAGGCACACAAGTCGACTACGCTTCAGTCGCTCACCCCCATTCGAATGGACAAGCGGAAAGAGCAAACGACTTAATTCTCAAAGGACTGAAACCCCGACTGATGCGCGATCTCAAGCACGCAGCAGGTGCATGGGTCAACGAGCTTCCATCAGTTCTTTGGGGATTGAGGACAACCCCGAACCGGTCGACTGGAAGAACCCCATTCTTTCTGGTCTACGGAGCCGAAGCAGTTTTGCCGAGTGACCTGCTTCACAACGCACCCCGAGTCGAGCTCTACTCTGAAGATGAAGCAGAACAAGCCCGGCAGGACGCAGTCGACCTCCTGGAAGAAGAAAGAGAAATGGCCATGATCCGATCGACCATCTATCAGCAGGACTTGCATCGATTCCATGCTAGAAATGTGAAGAGTCGAGCCTTCCAAGAAGGAGACTTGGTCCTCCGAGTGGATCAACAGAAACCACACAAACTCGCTCCTACTTGGGAAGGTCCCTTCATAGTCACCAGAGTCGTCCACAATGGAGCGTACCACCTTTATAATGTCGATCGCCAGATTGATGAGCCACGAGCCTGGAATGCGGAGCTGCTCCGCCCCTTTTATACTGGAATTCTCACTCAGATGAGATGTAATAAGAAAAACTTCTGTAGTTTATTTATCAAAGACAAGAGCGTTATAATTTTCCCGGTGATTGTTATTGTTTTTGTTTGCGTGAGTTCGCCTAAGTTTGTAAAAATAATTTCCTACCGAGTGGTGAGCCAGCCTCTCACCCGGAGGCTTAGCTGCGAACCTGTTTCGCCTAAGTATTTGAAAATCCTACCGAGTGGTGAGCCAGCCTCTCACTCAGAGGCTTAGCTGCGAACCCGTTTCGCCTAAGTATTTGAAAATCCTACCGAGTGGTGAGCCAGCCTCCCACTCGAGGGCTTAGCTGCAGTCCAGTACTCGCCTAAGTATTTGAAAATCCTACCGAGTGGTGAGCCAGCCTCCCACTCGGGGGCTTAGCTGCAGTCCAGTACTCGCCTAAGTTTGAAAAATCCTACCAGTAGAGAGTGACCCTCCCACTCGGGGGCTTAGCTGCAGTCCAGTACTCGCCTAAGTTTGAAAAATCCTACCGAGTAGAGAGCTACCCTCCCACTCGGGGGCTTAGCTGCAGTCCAGTACTCGCCTATGTTTGAAAAATCCTACCGAGTGGAGAGTGACCCTCCCACTCGGGGGCTTAGCTGCAGTCCAGTACTCGCCTAAGTATTTGAAAATCCTACCGAGTGGAGAGTGACCCTCCCACTCGGGGGCTTAGCTGCGAACCCGTTTCGCCTAAGTATTTGAAAATCCTACCGAGTGGTGAGCCAGCCTCCCACTCAGGGGCTTAGCTGCAGTCCAGTACTCGCCTAAGTATTTGAAAATCCTACCGAGTGGTGAGCCAGCCTCCCACTCGGGGGCTTAGCTGCAGTCCAGTACTCGCCTAAGTTTGAAAAATCCTACCAGTAGAGAGTGACCCTCCCACTCGGGGGCTTAGCTGCAGTCCAGTACTCGCCTAAGTTTGAAAAATCCTACCGAGTAGAGAGCTACCCTCCCACTCGGGGGCTTAGCTGCAGTCCAGTACTCGCCTATGTTTGAAAAATCCTACCGAGTGGAGAGTGACCCTCCCACTCGGGGGCTTAGCTGCAGTCCAGTACTCGCCTAAGTATTTGAAAATCCTACCGAGTGGAGAGTGACCCTCCCACTCGGGGGCTTAGCTGCGAACCCGTTTCGCCTAAGTATTTGAAAATCCTACCGAGTGGTGAGCCAGCCTCCCACTCAGGGGCTTAGCTGCAGTCCAGTACTCGCCTAAGTATTTGAAAATCCTACCGAGTGGTGAGCCAGCCTCCCACTCGGGGGCTTAGCTGCAGTCCAGTACTCGCCTAAGTTTGAAAAATCCTACCGAGTAGAGAGCGACCCTCCCACTCGGGGGCTTAGCTGCAGTCCAGTACTCGCCTAAGTTTGAAAAATCCTACCGAGTGGAGAGCGACCCTCCCACTCGGGGGCTTAGCTGCAGTCCAGTACTCGCCTAAGTATTTGAAAATCCTACCGAGTGGAGAGTGACCCTCCCACTCGGGGGCTTAGCTGCGAACCCGTTTCGCCTAAGTATTTGAAAATCCTACCGAGTGGTGAGCCAGCCTCCCACTCGGGGGCTTAGCTGCAGTCCAGTACTCGCCTATGTTTGAAAAATCCTACCGAGTGGAGAGTGACACTCCCACTCGGGGGCTTAGCTGCAGTCCAGTACTCGCCTAAGTTTGAAAAATCCTACCGAGTGGAGAGCGACCCTCCCACTCGAAGGCTTAGCTGCAGTCCAGTACTCGCCTAAGTACGAAACAGATCCCAATCCGCAAGGACGACAAAGTGCAGGTCGACTGCCACCTTCTCCTTGGGAGCTTGGCCACAAATACAATGTGCGCTCCATCCCAATCCGCAAGGACGACGAGGTGCAGGTCAACTGCCACCTTCTTCCCGGGAGCTTCGCCACAAATACAACGTGCGCTCCATCCCAATCCACAAGGACGATGAGGTGCAGGTCGACTGCCACCTTCTCCTTCGGAGCTTCGCCACAAATACAACGTGCACTCCATCCCGACCCGCAAGGACGACGAGGTGCAGGTCGACTGCTACCTTCTCCTTCGGAGCTGCACCACAAATACAAAAGTTGTCTCGAGTGAAGAACGAGTTCCACTCGACGGAGAATTCATGAAGATATTCAACGACAAACCAAGTTCAGATAAATCCTAAAGGTTCCAAGTAGCAAATCAAAGGTACTCGGGCACCATGCCCGAAGGAGTTTAGCGGTTACAGAAACCACTCAGCATTCCGAGGAAAATTTAAAGCATATCCAAGTTTCATAAGATTGTTCACTCGGACGGAAGAGGGCTGGCAGGCTCCACGAACGAGTCCAGATCGATCCCATCAGCGATCCGAGTAGCGGCAGCAATGAAAGTCTCCATGAAGGACTGGAAGTCGTGCTTTTTGGTGTTAGCGACTTTGATAGCAGCCAGCTTGTCTTCACGAGCCTCCTTGCAATGGACTCGCACCAGGGACAGCGCCACATCAGCACCACACCGGGCAGAGGATTTCTTCCATTCTTGCACTCGGCCAGGGATCTCGTTCAGTCGAGTCATCAGAGATTCCAGATCATTCTGAAGCGTCGCCCCCGGCCAAAGCGTCGAGTCGATTCGAGAGACAACCTCCTTCAGGCGTGCGAGGTAGCTTGTGGTGCTGGCGATACGGGACTCCAGTCGGAGCACGTTCATCGCAGTTTCGTCGCAGACCGGGGAAGCGATAGGGACCAGACCCGTCTCGATCCTTCCAGTTTCTTCATCAAAGTCTTGAAAAAGTTCTGCAGCCAAAAGTCAGTTCAATCAACCGAGCAAAATCCGATGGCAAGCATCAATACAGTCGGATTAAAAGAAATACCTCCCAGCACGAGATAAAGCTTCTTGGCAAGGGCCCTCAGATAAGCTTCTGTGTCATTCCTCTTGCAGACCGCAGACTCCAACTTTTCGTTCAGGGCGACCTTATCCTTCTTCAGGCTGGTCACTTCGCGGTTAGCTTCGTTAAGACAAGATGTCAGTCTAGTCACATCTCCTTCAAGCGTTCCGACTGAAGCAAGCTTCTCGTCCGCGAGAACGGTTTTTTCTTGGGCTGCTTTTTGCGCGGCGGCGAGGTCCGAGTCCTTCTTGTCCAGAGCCAACTTCATTTTCTCTGCAAAAAAATAATCGAATAAAAAAAGAGACCAAAGAGATATATTGAAGTTCAGTCGGCAGTCAGTTACCTTCCATACCAGCGGCCTCGTCTTGAGCTTTTTTCAGATTTTGCTGAGCCAATTCTAGGTCGAGGCTTAGCTGGATCTGCTATTTCTCCAAGTCAGCAAAGCGAGCTCCAAGATCACAAGATTTCTGCAATCAGGGAGGGGAAGTTATTTTACAACGAAAAAACGACAAAGACAATAAATACTAAGACTACGGTCGACTGCCCGCAGTCCACCATAGTCTCAGGGACTACACCCAGTGGGTGCACTTTGCGTGCCCCCACCGGTTCGGTTTACACTCGACACGGACAGACCAGATCGAGCGAAAGAATCAAAATACAAAGACTACAGTCGACTGCCAGCAGTCCACCGTAGTCTCGGGGACTACACCCAGTGGGTGCACTCAGCGTGCCGCCACTAGTCCAAAAATTCAATTGACGCACCCAGTGGGTGTACAGATGCAAAGATTTTCGGAAAGAGAGTCTTCAGATAGCATATCCTAACAGAACAAGCGATGACCAACTGACCTGAACATTGCTTTGGAGAGCCGAGCTGGCGTCATAGGCGGCATGACTGGCATCCCGCACCGCCTTCATCTTCTCCATCATAACACCGGCCTGGTGTATGGCTTCCTTGGCAGCATTCACATCGTCCTCTGGGACATGATGGATTGCAAAAACTGAAGGTGGGTTGGCAGGAGCTTGAGCAGTCGACGAAGAAGGCAGGGCACTCGACAATGGTACGGCGAAGGTAACAGAACCCCAATTGGCATCACCAGCGTCCTGAACGACTGGTTCCGCCATCAGCGTCGACTGTGGCACCTTGCTTACAGGAGCTTTCCTATTTTTCCTCGTCAAAGGCCTCTCAGGTTCTTCATCATCATCATCGGGGAGGTCAATAATGTTAGGAGATGTTCAAAGATCAATCGCCAAAATCACATCACCCAATGGTACACATTGCAGTTGAGTCGACCATATAAAGACGGAATGACAGAAATCATACCCAGATTGGAAGTGACTGCATCCTCCATTACCTCATCCTCATCCCTGTAAGTTGAGGTCCCGGAAGTAGCAGCGCTGCCAGTTCCAAAGTTTGTCTGGTTAAATCAAGAAAAAATAAACAGCACGGAGTGTCGAGTGAATACAAAGGGAGACACTCACGCAGAAGCGACGGGGATGTCAATCTTAATCTTCGGCAACGCCTTCCGAGGCTTCTACTCTGCAACTTTGGGATGCTTTGACGCTTTTTTAGTTGGGGTTGGTGAAGATGTTCGAGGATGCTTTGAAGACTGACCAGTCTGAGCAATCGCCTTTTCATGGGCACTCGGTCGTTCTTGGTCAATCTTGGATCGCCTCTCCCTGCGAGGAGGCGACTCGACTTCTTCTTCGTCACTTGAGTCGTCGCTTTCTTCGTCCCCTTCTCCGGTAGAATGCCATTCGCCACTGTCGCCGCCACTCGCCTCTCCTTCCGGGTCCTGCTCTTGCTCTCCGTTGGGCACTGAGTACATTTCGATAAAGGCCTGAAAGAAAGCAGGAAGAATAAAGTCAGTCGACGCAGTATAGACAGTTGCGCGAGTGAATTCAGGTTATAATCAAAAGCTTAGAATCGGACCTTTTCTGGTTCATGGGACTGGTCGAATGGAGGAACTCTCCTGGCTCCTCTAGGGTTGTCCTTGTTTCTGGTGATGCCTGACAGCCACCCCTCCAGTGTGTCGTCATCGACCTCCTCCGGGTGAATCCGAGTGGTGTCGTCAAGACCCGAATACATTCACATTGGATGGTCTCGAGCTTGAAGAGGCTGGATGCGCCGCCGAAGGAAAACCTCCAAGAGATCCATACCAGTGACCCCGTCACGGATAAGCTGGACCACTCGTTCGACCAACACCCTAACTTGCGCCTTCTCCTCCGGGATCACCTTCAAAGAGGAGGGTTTCCTCACTCGGTCCATGGTAAAAGGAGGGAGGCCAGTCGACCGCCCTGGCATCGGCTGGTCTTTGCAGTAAAACCAGGTCGACTGCCATCCGCGGACCGAGTCAGGAAGAATCATGGCCGGAAAGGAACTTTTCCCTCTCATCTGAACACCAAGACCCCCACACATCTGAATCACTTGTGTTCTCTCATCACTCGGATTGGCCTTTTTCACCGTCTGAGAACGACAAGTGAAAATGTGCTTGAAAAGACCCCAGTGAGGCCGACAACCCAAGAAATTCTCGCACAAAGACACGAAAGTATCAAGATACACAATTGTGTTGGGAGTGAAGTGGTGGAGTTGTGCCCCAAAGAAATTCAGAAATCTTCGAAAGAAAGGGTGAGGAGGCAAGGAAAACCCACGGTCGACGTGGGTGGCAAGGAGAACGCGCTCACCTCCCGAGGTTGCGGCTCGGATTCATTCCCCGGAAGCTGCGCCGATCCATGGGGGATCAGTCCTCCGTCGGCTAGGTCGTCGAGGTCTTCTTGGCGGATCGTCAAGCGGATCCAGTCGCCCTGGATCCAGCCCTTCGGCAGGCCGGCTCGTGAGGAAGATCCACCCCAACTGGTCGCCTTCCCCTTCGCCTTTGCCGTCGCCTTCTTCGCCCGCTCCAGAGCCGCCGTCTTCTCCTTCCCCATCGTCGCCGGCAAGACACGTATGGAGCGGCGGCGCTGGGGCGAGAACGAGCGCGACGAAGAAGCCTGAAGATGAGGAGAGGAAATGAGAATGCACTGTTCAAGAAACCCCGGTCCGACGCCTTATATGAGGTTACTTCCGAGTGGCTGACTGGTAGGCCCAGACAATCCTGTCAAATCCCGCAACAGTCGCGCGCACGATACGTGGCGAAAAAGGTGGCGCGGAGATCGAGGCGGCTCCACCCTATCCCATCCGATTACTGCGGCCTCCCCCGTCCCGCGCGCTTCCTAAAATTTGAATCCCATGAAATCCGCGGGCAGCAGAACAACTTGTCAGACGGAAGATCTCCTCCACACCGTCACTCGGAGCTTTTCAAGTAAAGAAACTCACTCGACAAAAAACTAAGAATGGATCAAGGTGACTGAAAAGGAAGTTGTTGTAGTCACTCAGGTTCATTGATCCGAAACAAGATATGCTCATGGCATGAAAAATGAGTCGGAGAAGTTCTCAACTCCCTCCCCACTCAAACCTCGATCCATTCGGGGGCTAATGATGAAGCTATGTACCTAGGGTAGGGTCATGGACCTGTCCTAACTGCCCTACCCAAGGACATCTCTAGAAGAAATCACCTTTCAATCGACTTGGAGGTGTTCCACTCGACAGACTCGAAGACACTCGACCAAGAAGCAATCACTCGACCAAGATCCAACCACTCGACGGCCAGGAGACCTAAAGTCACTCCGCACACTAATGGTCAGTCATTAAGTAGCTTTTATGGTCATCATAGCACTTTATTAGGGGCGTTACCAGTAACGCCCGACCTTAATGTACTTAAAACCATGCATAACTGAGGGCCGGAGAGGTCTGGTGAACTCTATATAAGCCACCCCCCTCCTCAGTGTAAAAGGTTCACACCCCTATAATTCATACACACATAATCCAGTCGACCGCCTCTGGGCTCCGAGACGTAAGGCTATTACTTCCTCTGAGAAGGGCCTGAACTCATAAACCTCGTGTGCTTACAACTACTCCATAGCTAAGATCTTGCCTCTCCATACCTACCCCCCTACATTACTGTCAGACTTAGAACCACGACACCCGCTCCTGGCTCCTGAACCTACAGCACGGCTCGATATCCTCCTGGGACGAGATGCGCGACCACTTCGTCGCCAACTTCCAGGGCACTCATGACCGCCCACCGATCGCGGGCGACCTATGCCGCATCAAGCAACAGCCAGGAGAGACCCTCCAGAAGTACATCCAGCGCTTCAACAACACCCGCCTCAAGATCCCCAAGGTCACGGACGAAGCCATTATCTCCGCGTTTTCCGACGGTGTCCACGACGTCAAGATGAAGGAAGAGCTGGCCATCCATGAGGAGATTTGCATATCTCAGGAGCTGTTCAACCTGGCGACCAAGTGCGCAATAGCTGAGGAGGGGCGCCTCTCTCTCCTTGAGCTGCCAGCTGCAGGAGTGGAGGAAAAGAAGGCCAAGGCCAAGGTCGTGAAGCGCAAAGAGGCGGTAGTGCTCGTAGCAGAGCCCGACACCAAGCGAGGCAGAGATCAGCCCGAGTCATCCAAGAACGGCCGCCCCTTCTGCGCCTTCCACTACCTGAACACCCACAACACCAGCGACTGTCAAGAGCTCAGAGCTATTCAAGAAGGACGCTTTGGCCGACGCCCCGAGCGCAACGACCGGGGCTACGGCCGCGGAGGAGGACACGGAGGCGGACGCTGGGATGACCATGGCCCGCGCCAGGAGTGGCGGGACCGGCCTCGTGAGGACTGCTGGCAGGACCAACCTCGCGAGGGCGCCTGGAGGGACCCGCCTCATGAGGATCGCCCCCAAGGCAACGCCGGTCTTCCCCCGTTGCCGCCGCCAAGGAGGAACGACGACCATCACCAGGACGAGGGGGCTGGGGGCTTCCAGGAGCCGCGCGCAGTCGCTTGCATCTTGGGCGGCGCTCAGGCCCCAGCCTCTCAGCGCATCTTCAAACAGTTCGGTCGCGAGGTGAACGCGGCGCTCCCCAAGCTCGAGGCCACGCGCCCGCTCCGGTGGTCCCAATGCGCCATCACCTTCAGCTCGGCCGACCAGCTCAAGTGCGCAGCCACTGCTGGCACGCTCCCAATGTTGTGCTCCCCAGTCATAAGCAACGTGCAAGTCACTAAGACTCTCATCGACGGTGGCGCAGGGCTCAACGTCCTATCCGCCGACACGTTCGACAGCCTCCAAGTGCCCTATGAGTAGCTCTAGCCAACCAAGCCTTTCTCAGGAGTGACTGACGATTCGACCACACCAATAGGGCAAGTCCGCCTGCCTGTCACCTTCGGGGAGCGCAAGAATTACCGCACCGAGCTCATCGACTTCGATGTCGCGCACATCCGCCTGCCGTACAATGCCATCCTCGGGTACCCAGCCTTGGCCAAGTTCATGGCAGTCACTCACCACGGCTACAACGTTCTCAAGATGCCAGGAAGTGGGGGGATCATCACGGTCCCATGTGAAGAAAGGGATGCGGTGTGCACCCTTGAGCGCGCCTTCCAAGCCACGGCAATCGACAACCCTGATAGCAGAAGTGAAGGCCCTCTGGAGACCATCCCTAAGAAGAAGCTCCCGCGTCATGCAGGACCCCAAGAAGATGGCGTCGCATCAGGAGCCTCGTCAGGATCGGCGCCCGCTCCAGGGGTGCCTCCCTCCACCGCATAGGAAAGCGCACCCGGCGCCCTCCTCGGGCAAGGCTCGGGGGCTCTCTTCTGGAGGGCCTCAGACCTTGTCAATCTCACGAGGGAGGCGCTTGGGCACCACTTGGAAGCATGCTTCGCGGCACGTGTTCCTCAGGAGAGCATGGGGCAAGGAATGCCCACCACCCAGGAGTTCATCACCAAGACCACCCAAGAGCTACAAGACGCAAGAGCCATGCGTGGCGACAGCCACTCACAGAGTGTGGCTCACCACCCGGGCGAGGATGCTGAGCTGCGCGCCTGCATCGACATCCCAGGGCTCAACAGGCTCGCATCTCAGGAACGCTTCTAGCCATCACGTGCAGGCCGCTGTGAGGGTCCACCACACAGCTTCGTTCGCATGCCCTTCGGCTTGCGGAGCATGGAGTCGGCCCACCAGCGCAATGTGCGGCAAGTCCAGGCGGCTCATGAGGAGTCATTCCTTCTATGCGTGGCTTCAGCTGCACCAGCTCTACTTCATCTACAGACCCAGGTGACATCTTCCAAGTTCGTTTAAGCTGGAAGCGCCCCTCGGGCTGCACTATTCCCAGGCCATGTGGGTCCGCCCCTGTGGCCTTTATCCCTTTTGCTTATGTTTTTAACTTACCTCGGTGGGGGCACCCCACAGGCTGCATCATCCCCACGCCGCTCGGGCTAGACCCACTGGCATGTACCTTCTTGCATTTATCCTAGTCGATCTGCTCTCCATGCTTAACCTACCAACTGCTATCACCCGCCAACTGCTATCACCTGCTCGATCATCACCCCCTCGGGGCCCCTACACAGGCACGGCGCTGGTGCATGGGTCCGTCCCTGCCACGACCGACAAATCTGAGTGGTCGAGCTCTGGCTCGCGGCACGCGCCGTGCACGTCACCTCATCAGGCCCTCAGTGCCTTCACTTCATCCGGACCAACCAGCGGTAGGCAGGCGGCTGTAACGATAAACCATGTTTCTCCTTATGCCTGTTCACAGGAACCCCCCCGGGAAGGATAGCAGGCGGCACCACGAGTCCCCTTTCCTCTCGTACGACTCGCTTGCGCGTTAAAAGGGGGCTCCTGAGCATCGCGACTCAGGAGCTCTTACTGGCTCTCCAGTCCTCACCCCCTGGCCTTGACCACTTCATCGCGACCTGGCATACCAACGGCGGCTGAGCTCGCTCGAGGGCCGGGACCTGAGGACGTAGAGCATTAAGAGGATCTCGGGAGAAGGAAAACTCGCATGGGCCGGCCTCGCTATGTCGCGTAAGTTGGCGCGCAGCCCTAGCGCAACATCAGGAATCACCGCGAAGTCATCAAGATAAGTCTCGCCCTCGGATCAACAAAATATTCGGGCCTAAGAATCGCTCACACCATGCCACAACCCCGTTGCGGCCAAGTCATCTTCCTTTCTTCCCTTGCCATGGCCGCTTGGGCGCTAAGGGGGACCTCCTGAGCATCACGCCTCAGGGGCTCTTACTAGACCTCGGGTTGTGCACCTCCTGGCCTTGACCACGGCATCGCGACCTGGCATACCAGCGACAGCTGTAGCCGCCTTGGGACCGAGACCCGTCAGCGTAGAGCAACAAGCTATCGCGAAGAAAGAAAGGGGAGGCCGAGCCTTAACGGGCGCGTGTTCATAAAATTTTCATAACAAGGAAAATAGGTACAAAGGCATTGCAGATCCTTACATGCCCCCACGGGGCGATTCATGCTTCTTCACAGGAAACAAAAGTTGATGCTAAGGGGGATCCTATCTACATCCTCCCGTGGCCGACGCCATCATCAACAGTGGGCCACGGGAGGCTGGTGCCAACCTCATCCAGATCAGCGGTGACGGCGGCCGGACGCCGCAGCCTTGCCACGGGTACGGTGAGAGCTCGGGGGGACGTAGCTGTCGTCGCTCGTCTCCGGAGTCTCGTGGAGCTTAGGAGAACTGCTGGACTCCCAAGGGCTGCTACTGTAGGGGTAGTCGCGGGCGGAGCGCGCATCAGGCTCGCGCTCCTCTCCAGAGCAGCACTCCAGGCGGCGGCCCTCGGCGTCGAAGACCTTGAAGAGAAGCGTGGAGGCGCCGTCGTACTCGAAGTGAATCGCGAGGGCACCCCTCGCGTGACAGATCCGCGCAATCTCGCCCCAGCCGCGAGTCATGAAGATTTTGCCAATGGGGACCGCTTCGATCTTCGCTCTGATCGCTGGAGCGCCACAATCGGCATGCTGCAGCCAGAACTCGAGAGGCCCCCTCAGCGGCATCACGTCGGAGAAGAACCACGGGAAGCGGATCCAGGAGTTCAAAGGCGTCGGCGTCCACAGCACCAGCTCACGCGAGGAGTCCGCGGCGTGGACGGCCCGCATCGCCATGGCGCGGCGACCCCGGGTGCGGCGTGGGTGACACTACTCGCCACATCGCCCAGTCGAGCCTGCGGCATGGGCGTACAGGGGTATTTGGTACCCCGGTGGAGGCCGCTCGCACAAAGGCCTCGCCACCACCTGCAACGCCGCCTCGACACGGCAATGGATCGACCTCTTCTTCAGCGGGAGTGGCTCCGGGGCATCCCGGGGGGCTTTCCCCTTCTCCTCGGCGGAGAATCTTCTGATGGGCGCCATTGGAGCAAGCAGTGGACCGAGAAGGAGGAAGCAAGCGAGGAAGAGATGGGCAACGGGGGCTTCACCCCCTCCCCATTTATAGCAAGAGAAGGCCAACCGGCGTCTCCCACGATCGCAGGTAATGATGGTTTCCCTTGCATGTAGCAGGGACTTGTCAAGTCGTGCAGTCACCGAAACAGCGTGGAGAAGCGGAGACGCCCACGTCCAATCAACCGCCATGCGTCAACCGAGACCGCAGGCTTTTGGGGCCCACGGCGCTTCGAGCTTGACCCTTGGCTTCGCCGCGAAGCCAAGCCCGCGTGCACCTTGGGCCCGGGGGCTACTGTCGGCGTCCTGGGAATGGGGGTCCCAGACTTGCCTGCCTGCGGCCTGCGGCATGGCTGAGCCAGCAGGCCGTACGACCCACCTTCACCAACAAAGCGCCCAAGACCCTCGCGAGGGGCCAAGCCTCGCGAGGCGGACGACGCAAGACCTCCTCCGGAGTGGCCTAGCTGGGCAGGCTCACGAGGAGCGGAGATATCAAGGCGAGGTGAACCTCACAAGGTTCTTGTGACGTGAGCCATGACGATCGACACCAGGCGGGCACCAGGCGGGCGCCAGCGCGCACAACGTCCTTGTTTCCTCTTTGGTGCAAAGGGGGCAAGCGCAGCCGCGGAGTACCGAGGCATCAGGCAAAGGTTACCATTTCGGTGCAACAAGACCGATACCAAGGACTGCAAGACGGAGGTCATCGTGGAGCCCAGAACAGCGTCACCACCAGAACTTTGTGCAGGCGAAGACTACTTTTGTCAGGATAGCTTGTACTAGTTGTCCCCCTTCAAATTAGCCCGCCATTGTTGGCTCCCTTCCTGCTCGATATTTGGGAAGAGGACCAGGGCCTCTATAAATAGGACTAACCTCCACAGTGGATGGGACGATCTGATCGGACGGATCGGAGCTGAAGAGAGACCACCGAGCACAAGAATGCCTCAACCTCTAGAGGCCGTTCTGCCCTTATATTGTTCATCATCAGCCCAAGAGGCAATCCACCACCACCACACCGGAGTAGGGTATTACACCACAACGGTGGCCCGAACCAGTATAAACCCTGTGTCCCTTTGTGTTGTGAGTTCATCGAGTTCGTCCGCGAGATCCTAGCAAGCTAGAGCGTAGATCGGTTGAAGGGAAAGACTTCGCGCGCACCCCAGTGTTCGAACCTTAAGGGTTTGCCGGGACCCCAACCCCGACAGTTGGTGATGGCTCCACTTGAGTGGAGCATTGTCCTTCTCCTTTGGCCACAAGGGGTTCCTCAATGGGTAGGATAAAACCAACACCCATTCTTCTTATGGCTTGGGGAGGAATTTCATCACCTACATCACAAGTGCCAGTTTGCTCCACTTGGGAGCCGTTATTCTCATCAAACTCCACATTACATGTCTCCTCAATAAGTCCAGTGGACTTATTGAGGACACGGTAAGCATGGGAGTTTGTAGCATAACCAACAAATATGCCCTCATGAGCTCTAGCCTCAAATTTAGACAAACGAACACCTTTCTTGAGAATAAAACACTTACACCCGAACACCTGTAAGTACTTGAGGTTGGGCTTGTTCCCGGTGAGTATCTCATATGGAGTCTTGTTCAAGCCTTTGGGTGTTGGTCACATGACGATGTGAACTATAGGTGTTAATCACATGATGATGTGAACTATCGATGTTAATCACATGGTGATGTGATCTAGATTATTGACTCTGGTGCAAGTGGGAGACTGAAGGAAATATGCCCTAGAGGCAATAATAAAGTTATTATTTATTTCCTTATATCATGATAAATGTTTATTATTCATGCTAGAATTGTATTAATCGGAAACATAATACATGTGTGAATACATAGACAAACAGAGTGTCACTAGTATGCCTCTACTTGACTAGCTCGTTAATCAAAGATGGTTATGTTTCCTAACCATGGACAAAAGAGTTGTTATTTGATTAACGAGATCACATCATTAGTTGAATGATCTGATTGACATGACCCATTCCATTAGCTTAACACCTGATCGTTTAGTATGTTGCTATTGCTTTCTTCATGACTTATACATGTTCCTATAACTATGAGATTATGCAACTCCCGTTTATCGGAGGAACACTTTGGGTACTACCAAACGTCACAACGTAACTGGGTGATTATAAAGGAGTACTACAGGTGTCTCCAAAGGTACATGTTGGGTTGGCGTATTTCGAGATTAGGTTTTGTCATTCCGATTGTCGGAGAGGTATCTCTGGGCCCTCTCGGTAATGCACATCACATAAGCCTTGCAAGCATTGTAACTAATATGTTAGTTGCGAGATGATGTATTACGGAACGAGTAAAGAGACTTGCCGGTAACGAGATTGAACTAGGTATTGGATACCGACGATCGAATCTCGGGCAAGTAACATACCGATGACAAAGGGAACAATGTATGTTGTTATGCGGTCTGACCGATAAAGATCTTCGTAGAATATGTAGGAGCCAATATGGGCATCCAGGTCCCGCTATTGGTTATTGACCGGAGACGTGTCTCGGTCATGTATACATTGTTCTCGAACCCGTAGGGTCCGCACGCTTAAGGTTACGATGATAGTTATATTATGAGTTTACATGTTTTGATGTACCGAAGGAGTTCGGAGTCCCGGATGAGATTGGGGACATGACGAGGAGTCTCGAAATGGTCGAGACGTAAAGATTCATATATTGGATGATATGGTTAGGCCAAGGGGTCAAGCCCATGAGGCTTTAGGTCGGTGCAAAAAGGAGTTTTGCGGAGGCCAGGGGGCCAAACGCCGGAGACCCTGGCGTCTGGCCCTGGGCCAGACGCCGAGGCCCATGGCGTCTGGGCCAGACGCCAAGGATTGTGGCGTTTGGTCCTGGAGTCCGAGTGGGACTCTTGCCTTTCGGGAAAAACCGACTTTGAGGAGGTTTTTGCTCCAAGTTTCGACCCCGGGGCTCAACATATAAATAGAGGGGCAGGGCTAGCACCAAAGACAACAAGTTGATCCACGTGATCTATTCCTTAGCCGTGTGCGGTGCCCCCAGCCACCATATTCCTCGATAATACTGTAGCGGAGTTTAGGCGAAGCCCTGCTGCTGTAGTGCATCAAGATCGTCACCACGCCGTCGTGCTGACGGAACTCTTCCCCGACACTTTGCTGGATCGGAGTCCGGGGATCGTCATCGAGCTGAACGTGTGCTCGAACTTGGAGGTGCCGTAGTTTCGGTACTTGATCGGTTGGATCGTGAAGACGAACGACTACTTCCTCTACGTTGCGTCAACGCTTCCGCAGTCGGTCTGCGTGGGTACGTAGACAACACTCTCCCCTCTCGTTGCTATGCATCACATGATCTTGCGTGTGCGTAGGAAATTTTTTGAAATTACTACGAAACCCAACAGTGGCATCCGAGCCTAGGTTCTTTATGTTGATGTTATATGCACGAGTAGAACACAAGTGAGTTGTGGGCGATATAAGTCATACTGCCTACCAGCATGTCATACTTTGGTTCGGTGGCATTGTTGGACGAGACAACCCGGACCAACATTACGCGTACGCTTACGCGAGACCGGTTCCCCCGACGTGCTTTGCACATAGGTGGCTTGCGGGCGACTGTCTCTCCAACTTTAGTTGAACCAAGTATGGCTACGCCCGGTCCTTGCGAAGGTTAAAACGGAGTCTATTTGAAAAACTATCGTTGTGGTTTTGATGCGTAGGCGAGATTGGTTCTTGCTTAAGCCCGTAGCAGCCACATAAAACTTGCAACAACAAAGTAGAGGACGTCTAACTTGTTTTTGCAGGGCATGTTGTGATGTGATATGGTCAAGGCATGATACTGAATTTTATTGTATGAGATGATCATGTTTTGTGACCGAGTTATCGGCAACTGGCAGGAGCCATATGGTTGTCGCTTTATTGTATGCAATGCAATCGCGATGTAATGCTTTACTTTATTACTAAACGGTAGTGATAGTCGTGGAAGCATAAGATTGGCGAGACGACAACGATGCTACGATGGAGATCAAGGTGTCGCGCCGGTGACGATGGTGATCATAATGGTGCTTCAGAGATGGAGATCACAAGCACAAGATGATGATGGCCATATCATATCACTTATATTGATTGCATGAGATGTTCATCCTTTTATGCATCTTATCTTGCTTTTATTGACGGTAGCATTATAAGATGATCTCTCACTAAATTATCAAGAAGTGTTCTCCCTGAGTATGCACCGTTGCCAAAGTTCGTCGTGCCAGACACCACGTGATGATCGGGTGTGATAAGCTCTACGTCCATCTACAACGGGTGCAAGCCAGTTTTGCACACGCAGAATACTCAGGTTAAACTTGACGAGCCTAGCATATGCAGATATGGCCTCGGAACACGGAGACCGAAAGGTCGAGCGTGAATCATATAGTAGATATGATCAACATAACGATGTTCACCATTGAAAACTACTCCATCTCACGTGATGATCGGTTATGGTTTAGTTGATTTGGATCATGTAATCACTTAGAGGATTAGAGGGATGTCTATCTAAGTGGGAGTTCTTAAGTAATATGATTAATTGAACTTAAATTTATCATGAACTTAGTCCTGGTAGTATTTTGCAAATTATGTTGTAGATCAATAGCTCGCGTTGTTGCTTCCTGTGTTTATTTTGATATGTTCCTAGAGAAAATTGTGTTAAAAGATGTTAGTAGCAATGATGCGGATTGGATCTGTGATCTGAGGTTTATCCTCATTGCTGCACAGAAGAATTATGTCCTTGATGCACTGCTAGGTGACAGACCTATTGTAGGAGCAGATACAGACGTTATGAACGTTTGGCTAGCTCAATATGATGACTACTTGATAGTTTAAGTGCACCATGCTTAACGGCTTAGAATCGGGACTTCAAAGACGTTTTGAACGTCATGGACCATATGAGATGTTCCAGGAGTTGAAGTTAATATTTCAAGTAAATACCCGAGTTGAGAGATATGAAGTCTCCAACAAGTTCTATTGCTAAAAGATGGAGGAGAATCGCTCAACTAGTGAGCATGTGCTCAGATTGTCTGGGTAATACAATCACTTGAATCAAGTGGGAGTTAATCTTCCAGATAAGATAGTGATTGACAGAATTCTCTAGTCACCATCACCAAGTTAGTAGAACTTCGTGATGAACTATAATATGCAAGGGATAACGGAAACAACTCCCAAGCTCTTCGTGATGCTGAAATCAACGAAGGTAGAAATCAAGAAAAACATCAAGTGTTGATGGTTGACAAGATCACTAGTTTCAAGAAAAGGGCAGAGGGAAGAAGGGAAACTTCAAGAAGAACAGCAAGCAAGTTGCTGCTTAAGTGAAGAAGCCCAAGTCTGGTCCTAAGCCTGAGACTAAGTGCTTCTACTGCAAAGGGACTGGTCACTGGAAGCGGAACTCCCCCAAGTGATTGGTGGATAAGAAGGATGGCAAAGTGAACATAAGTATATTTGATATACATGTTATTGATGTGTACTTTACTAGTGTTTATAGCAAACCCTCAGTATTTGATACTAGTTCAGTTGCTAAGATTAGTAACTCGAAACGGGAGTTGCAGAATAAACAGAGACTAGTTAAGGGTGAAGTGACGATGTGTGTTGGAAGTGGTTCCAAGATTGATATGATCATCATCGCACACTCCCTATAATTTCGAGATTAGTGTTGAACCTAAATAAGTGTTATTTGGTGTTTGCGTTGAGCATGAATATGATTTGATCATGTTTATTGTAATACGTTTATTCATTTAAGTAAGAGAATAAATTGTTGTTCTGTTTATATGAATAAAACCTTATATGGTTACACACCCAATGAAAATAGTTCGTTGGATCTCGATCGTAGTGATACACATAATCATAATATTGAAACCAAAAGATGCAAAGTTAATAATGATGGTGCAACTTATTTGTGGCACTGCCGTTTAGGTCATATTGGTGTAAAGCGCATGAAGAAACTCCATGCTGATGGACTTTTGGAATCATTTGATTATGAATCAGTTGATGCTTGCGAACCATGCCTCATGGGCAAGATGACTAAGACTCTGTTCTTCGGAACAATGGAGCGAGCAACAGATTTGTTGGAAATCATACATATTGATGTATGTGGTCCGATGAATATTGAGGCTCGCGACAAGTATCATTATTTTCTGATCTTCACAGATGATTTGAGCAGATATGAGTATATCTACTTGATGAAACATAAGTCTGAAACATTTGAAAAGTTCAAAGAATTTCAGAGTGAAGTGAAAAATCATCGTAACAAGAAAATAAAGTTTCTACGATCTGATCGTAGAGAAGAGTATTTGAGTTACGAGTTTGGCCTTCAGTTAAAAACAATGTGAAATAGTTTCACTACTCATGCCACCTGGAACACCACAATGTAATGGTGTGTCCGAACGTCATAACCGTACTTTATTGGATATAGTGCAATCCATGATGTATCTTACCGATCTACCACTATCGTTTTGGGGTTATGCATTAGAGACAGCTGCATTCACATTAAACAGGGCACCATCAAAATCCGTTGAGACGACGCCTTATGAACTGTGGTTTGGCAAGAAACCAAAGTTGTCGTTTCTTAAAGTTTGAGGTTGCAATGCTTATGTGAAAAAGTTTCAACCTGATAAGCTCAAACCCAAATTGGAGAAGTGCGTCTTCATAGGATACCCAAAAGAAAAATGTTGGGTACACCTTCTATCACAGATCCGAAGGAAAATTCGTTGCTGAGAATGGATCCTTTCCAGAGAAGGAGTTTCTCTCGAAAGAAGTGAGTGGGAGGAAAGTAGAAAACTTGATAAGGTAATTGTACCTTCTCCCTTATTGGAAAGTAGTTCATCACAGAAATCTGTTCTTGTGACTACTACACCAATTAGTGAGGAAGCTAATGATGATGATCATGTAACTTCAGATCAAGTTACTACTGAATCTCGTAGGTAAACCAGAGTGAGATCCACACTAGAGTGGTACGGAAATCCTGTTCTGGAAGTCATGTTACTAGACCATGACGAACTTGCGAACTATGAGGAAGTGATGATGAGCCCAGATTCCGCGAAATGGTTTGAGGCCATGAAATCTGAGATATGATCCATATATGAGAACAAAGTTTGGACTTTGGTTGACTTGCCCGTTGATCGGCAAGCAATTGAAAATAAATGGATCTTCAAGAGGAAGACGAACGCTGATAGTAGTATTACTATCTATAAAGCTAGAATTGTCGCAAAAGGTTTTCGACAAGTTCAAGGTATTGACTACAATGAGAGTTTCTCACTCGTATCTATGCTTGAGTCTATCCGAATCATGTTAGTAATTGCCACATTTTATGAAATCTGGCAAATGGATAAACAAAACTGCATTCCTTAATGGATTTATTAAAGAAGAGTTGTATATGATGCAACCAGAAGGTTTTGTCAATCCTAAAGGTGCTAACAAAATATGCAAGCTCCAGCGATCCATCTATGGACTGGTGCAAGCATCTCGGAGATGGAATATACGCTTTGATAAGTTTATCAAAGCATATAGTTTTATACAGACTTGCGATGAAGACTGTATTTACAAGAAAGTGAGTAGGAGCACTATAGCATTTCTGATAAGTATATGTGAATGACATATTGTTGATCGGAAATAATGTAGAATTATTCTGTAAAGCATAAAGGAGTGTTTGAAAGGAGTTTTTCAAAAGAAAGACTTCGGTGAAGCTGCTTACATATTGAGCTTCAAGATCTATAGAGATAGATTAAGACGCTTGATAAGTTTTTTCAATGAGTACATACCTTGACAAGATTTTGAAGTAGTTCAAGAATGGAGCAGTCAAAGAAAAAGTTCTTGCCTGTATTACAAGGTGTGAAGTTGAGTAAGACTCAAAGCCCGACCACGGTAGAAGATAGAAAGAGAATGAAAGTCATTCCCTATGCCTCAGTCATAGGTTCTATAAAGTATGCCATGCTGTGTACCAGATCTATTATATACCCTGCACTGATTTGGCAAGGGAGTACAATAGTGATCTAGGAGTAGATCACTGGACAGCGGTCAAGATTATCCTTAGTAGAATAAGGAAATATTTCTCGATTATGGAGGTGACAAAAGGTTCGTCGTAAAAAGTTACGTCGATGCAAATTTTGACACGGATCTGGATGACTCTAAGTCTCGATCTAGATACATATTGAAAGTGGGAGCAATTAGCTAGAGTAGCTCCGTGCAGAGCATTGTAGACATAGAAAATTGCAAAATACATAACGGATCTGAATGTGAAAGACCGTTGACTAAGATTCTCTCACAAGCAAAACATGATCACACCTTAGTACTCTTTGGGTGTTAATCACATAGCGATGTGAACTAGATTACCGAATCTAGTAAACCCTTTGGGTGTTGGTCACATGACGATGTGAACTATAGGTGTTAATCACATGATGATGTGAACTATCGATGTTAATCACATGGTGATGTGATCTAGATTATTGACTCTGGTGCAAGTGGGAGACTGAAGGAAATATGCCCTAGAGGCAATAATAAAGTTATTATTTATTTCCTTATATCATGATAAATGTTTATTATTCATGCTAGAATTGTATTAATCGGAAACATAATACATGTGTGAATACATAGACAAACAGAGTGTCACTAGTATGCCTCTACTTGACTAGCTCGTTAATCAAAGATGGTTATGTTTCCTAACCATGGACAAAAGAGTTGTTATTTGATTAACGAGATCACATCATTAGTTGAATGATCTGATTGACATGACCCATTCCATTAGCTTAGCACCTGATCGTTTAGTATGTTGCTATTGCTTTCTTCATGACTTATACATGTTCCTATAACTATGAGATTATGCAACTCCCGTTTACCGAAGGAACACTTTGGGTACTACCAAACGTCACAACGTAACTGGGTGATTATAAAGGAGTACTACAGGTGTCTCCAAAGGTACATGTTGGGTTGGCGTATTTCGAGATTAGGTTTTGTCATTCCGATTGTCGGAGAGGTATCTCTGGGCCCTCTCGGTAATGCACATCACATAAGCCTTGCAAGCATTGTAACTAATATGTTAGTTGCGAGATGATGTATTACGGAACGAGTAAAGAGACTTGCCGGTAACGAGATTGAACTAGGTATTGGATACCGACGATCGAATCTCGGGCAAGTAATATACCGATGACAAAGGGAACAATGTATGTTGTTATGCGGTCTGACCGATAAAGATCTTCGTAGAATATGTAGGAGCCAATATGGGCATCCAGGTCCCGCTATTGGTTATTGACCGGAGACGTGTCTCGGTCATGTCTACATTGTTCTCGAACCCGTAGGGTCCGCACGCTTAAGGTTACGATGACAGTTATATTATGAGTTTACATGTTTTGATGTACTGAAGGAGTTCGGAGTCCCAGATGAGATCGGGGACATGACGAGGAGTCTCGAAATGGTCGAGACGTAAAGATTCATATATTGGATGATATGGTTAGGCCAAGGGGTCAAGCCCATGAGGCTTTAGGTCGGTGCAAAAAGGAGTTTTGCAGAGGCCAGGGGGCCAAACGCCGGAGACCCTGGCGTCTGGCCCTGGGCCAGACGCCGAGGCCCATGGCGTCTGGGCCAGACGCCAAGGATTGTGGCATTTGGTCCTGGAGTCCGAGTGGGACTCTTGCCTTTCGGGCAAAACCGACTTTGAGGAGGTTTTTGCTCCAAGTTTCGACCCCGGGGCTCAACATATAAATAGAGGGGCAGGGCTAGCACCAAAGACAACAAGTTGATCCACGTGATCTATTCCTTAGCCGTGTGCGGTGCCCCCAGCCACCATATTCCTCGATAATACTGTAGCGGAGTTTAGGCGAAGCCTTGCTGCTGTAGTGCATCAAGATCGTCACCACGCCGTCGTGCTGACGGAACTCTTCCCCGACACTTTGCTGGATCGGAGTCCGGGGATCATCATCGAGCTGAACGTGTGCTCGAACTCGGAGGTGCCGTAGTTTCGGTACTTGATCGGTTGGATCGTGAAGACGAACGACTACTTCCTCTACGTTGCGTCAACGCTTCCGCAGTCGGTCTGCGTGGGTACGTAGACAACACTCTCCCCTCTCGTTGCTATGCATCACATGATTTTGCGTGTGCGTAGGAATTTTTTTGAAATTACTACGAAACCCAACAAAGATCTCATATTGAAATGGGCTAGACGGTGATGCCAAAGCCATCCCACGTCAACTTTAGCCATTAGGCATGTCGCGGTCTTAGTGAGTCTCTCCGAAAAGTTAATCACATAGAGACCGTTTTCGACATGCCCAACAAAGGCTACTTTAAGAGTCTTGCTCCACAAGAGGGCCACGGTATCAACATCAAAGAAGGTGGCAAAACCCATGAGTGCTAGTTGACGAACGGAAAGTAAATTGTATGCAAGGGACTCAACTAGCATGACCTTCTCGATCATAAGATTGTGAGAAATGACAACCTTGCCGAGTTCCGATACCTTTGAGGACGAGGTGTCACCCCACTCGATGTTGGTGGGCATGGATGGAATCTTTTGCACGTCCACCACCAAGTCCTTGCTTCTGGTCATATGATTAGTAGCTCCACTATCGAGCAACCATGATCCCCCACCGGAAGCAAACACCTACAAGAGATCAATGCTTGGTTTTAGGTACCCATTTTGTAATGGGTCCTTTGATGTTAGTAACAAGGGTCTTAGGAACCCAAATAGACCATTCAATGTAATCATAAGGAGAACCAACAAATTTGGCATAAACATGCCCATCACTAGCACAGCACAACACATAAGAAGGGTTAAAGTCGCCAGCTTTGTTGGGAAGGGAAGCGTTGCCCTTCTTGGCATCACTACCCCTCACGGTGTTCTTCTCCTTCTCCTTAGTACCACCCTCTCCATCCTTCACAAAGGTTTGCTTGAGAGGAGGAGGTCGTTTGGCCTTGTCATTCTTCTTCTTGTTCTTGGACTTGGGCACGTACCTAATCCCTTCTTTGGCCACAACTTCCTTTTGGTTGCTCAAAAGGTCGTTGAGGTTCTTCTCGCCTTGTATGAAAGACACAAGACCTTTCTCAAGTTGCACCTTCAACTTAGCATTCTCCTCAACAAGATGCACATGCTCACAACATGGGTTAGTAGCATTTGCATTATCAATTAACATCATACGGGGAAAAGTGGCTTTCTCCTTGGTTAGCTTTACTTGATGTTGATCATGAGACTCTTTGAGGCTAGCATAAGCACCCTTAAAGACCTTGTGATCCTTGTCAAGTAGGACAAACTCCTCTTTGAGTATAGCAAGATCAACCCCAAGCTTGGCCTTCTCGGAGTTTAGCACACGAGAAACAACAAGAGCATGATCAAAATCTTTATTTAACTTAGCGTGATCAATGTTGTGTGACTTCTCAAGAGCCAAACGAAGACCATGCTCTTCCTCAAGAGCATTGGAAAGATCCGAAATCTCATCGGCATAGTCACGACTATGCCTCTCCATCTTAGAGATAGTATCTTCGTGAGCCTCGATCATGTCATTGGCTTCACCAAGTTGTTCCAAGAGAGCAATGAAATGCTTCTTAGATTTACCCTTGAGTTTACCCATAAAGGACACAAACTCATTTTCCTCCACATCAGATCCCTCATATTCATCAATGCAATCCGTCAAGGAAGGATTATTAATGATGGTAGTTTGGATGTTAGGGGTTACCTTGTTGGTGGCTTTAGCCATGAGGCACTTGGCGGTGTTGTTCTCATTGGGTGAGTCAAAGAGACACTCGTGGAGTTGTTGCAATGGCAACGGAGGCCATGGCAACCGACTCACCATCTTCATCATCATCATCATCCTCATGGTACTCTTCTTGAACCACCAACGCCTTGTGAGGGGTCTTCTTGGTGAAGTTGCTCTTGTTTGGGAAAGACTTGGCTTTGTCCTTTCGGATGAGCTTGCCACCATTGTCTTCCCTCTTCTCATACGAGCACTCCGCAACAAAATGGCTCACATTGCCACAATTATAGCAAGTCCTCACACGTTGCTTGCTCTTCGTGCCACTTGAGTTGTTCTTGTTGAAGTTTGGCCTTGAGTTTTTCTTGCTCCAAAATTACCTTGAAGAAAGTGCCATGTGTTCATGATAGGCATACTTTGTATCTTAGGGGTTGCTTTCCTATTCTTCTTCCTCTTCTTCTTCTTCAACACAAACCTTGGCCTTCAATGCAAGGTTGGGCTTCTTTGCCCTTTGATAGCAAAGCACCGTATTGTCGGCGGTCTTGTCCAATATGCTCATAGCCACAAACTCATCCAACACTTCACTTGAGGACAAGGTGTGGAAGTCCGGCTGACGGTGTCCTGGACTAGGGGGTACTCACCACGTCGTCTCCCGATCTATTAGATTGGGCCGAGGCCCCCATGGCCGTATACTCATGGGCCAGTTCGGACAACTGCTGCATACAAGGAAGATTCCACAAAGACTTGGCGATCAAGACAAGGACTTCTCCCCACCGGCGTATTCGGCTAGGACTCTTGTTAACCTAGGCCTCTGGTGCATTATATAAACCAGGGCCAGGCTAGTCGATACAACATACAGAACAACAATCACACCATAGGCTAGCTTCTAGGGTTTAGCCTCTCCGATCTCGTGGTAGATCTACTCTCGTACTACCCATATCATCAATATTAATCAAGCAGGATGTATGGTTTTACCTCCATCAAGAGGGCCCGAACCTGGGTAAAACTTCGTCTCCCTTGCCTCCTGTTACCATCCGGCCTAGACGCACAGTTCGGGACCCCCTACCTGAGATCCGACGGTTTTGACACCGACATTGGTGCTTTTATTGAGAGTTCCGTTGTGTGATCGACAAAAGGATCGATGGCTCGCCCGCAGATCAATTGCGACTTCGGCGTCTTCGTCACCAGTTCGACTGGTCACCTTGGTTCGACCAAGAATTGCGCCCCGTGTTCAGATCACCATGTTTGGACGAGGGCCTTCATCAAACATCAACTCCGACCTCTATCAAGATCACGGAGGAATCATCTATGGAGCTCGGGGGCTCAACGTCAACATTGCCCTCAAGCGGCCGTGCTGTTTTTTTTGGACAGCGAACTTGTGTCTGATGCCACCACCTCCTCGAGTATCGCTTTGACGATCGCTTTGGTGGAATTGTGCAGAATTGAGTCTATAACAACCCTGGAAAATTTTGTCGAGTTCCGATGAAGGAATCTCTGGCAATCCACGATATACCGGAGCCCTGTCAAATCTGGATGGGAATTTGGATGAGTTTAGGGCATGGTGTCCAGCTTCTAGCTCGGGCTCCCGTTGGAAGATCCAACCGTTGATCGGCTGCGAAATTCCTATATCTACCATCTCTCAAAATTTCAGCTCGATCCGACCGTCCAAACTCCGGGAACCTTCCGATTAGTGCATCACTTTTCAGATCTGTTTTCTGCGTGAAAACTAATCCGACCCGAGTTCATCTTTTTTATGAACGGGATTTCGGACATCCCTTTTGAAGGAAGTTTTGTATGGGGTATTGTGTTTTGTTCCCGAACACATCTCACTAACTTTAAGATCTTTTGAACATGATCTTCAACATCATGCCGGTGTCAAACCAGTCCGGCAATATTACTCCACGGCTGCCGACCTGCGCTAGACACGTCGTCACTTTAGTCGAGCTCAACTTCTTCGGATCATCATCTCGGCAAGCCGAACAAAAGTCTGGCATCGCGAAGGATAAATCATAATCAACATCGCCGCCCCACGGATTACACGGAGCGGGCATACCGGCATCGCCGCACGGTCGCTTCATCAAGCCGGCATCGACCACGTCACGACCTGCATCGACAGGGCCGCACTGTTGCTTCTTCAAGCTGGTGTCCATCACGCCGACCTACTTCGACTCATCGGCTGACGTCGAGGCTTCGACATCTCGGCTGGACCAGGGGCTTCGCCATCTCTTCATCAACCTACTCCGGACACTTCGGCGTCACTAGCCGACCAGCTCCGTCACGTTAGCTGGGCCGAGGGCTTTGCCTCGGCGAGTCAACCTTTACCAGCATTGCCATGCCGTCGTTTTATCGCCCATCAGGCAATGGGTGTGCGGAGCGAGTCCCAATTTTGGGAATCATCTTCCTTCGGATTGCTACAACAAAAAACCAGGTGCTATTAATTCCAGTATTTTTTGCTTGTTTGGGTTCATTTTTCCCAAGGAATTATTACTCTGGTTTGTCCATGATATGTACACAGGTCTATCAAATGGTGAACGCATTAACGACGATCGCGTGGTGGTTCGATCAGTTTCCGTACATAGTCCGGCGAACGCCGCATCCGGAGCTCGGACCGACCTGTGAATTCAGGCTTTGCCACGCCTTTACTACATCACGCCGACGCCCTGCATCGACATTGACTTCGGCGCCAGGCCATATTTCTTCTATTCCTCACTTTGCATAAATTATTTATTATACAACATTTTTTAATTATCTTTACTCCGGTCTGCACTATTTTTTGTGCACAAGAAAATGATCCGGGGACTTCGGCGTCACTCTGCCGGTCTGCATTGACCGTGCTATGTCACCACTTCGGCGTGTCGAGCTCTCCACTCCACCACCTCGGGACCAGCTTGGGGGATGGAACCTTGCCCCGCATCAAGCTCGGACCGCGTCATCAATACCAAACACATTAACCAGCTAAGTCGCTTTCATGCTCAAAGCTTTAATTTCTAACTTGTGTTCGGTTCGACCAAGCATTATACTTTTTTGGAAAAAAGTTGCTTGTAAAAAATTTCCTTGTCCAAACTTTGTTTGTGACGCATAAATTCAAATCCCAATTCATTTGGGGGCTTCCTTCATGAAGCTTTTCCACTTGCATATGATTATACTTGTACGGCTTCGTTCCTTGTTCGTGTATTACGCCACAATATGCACCATATTGACTTAAGCGATTTGCAAGCTCGGTTGCCTCGCTCCTGTGTTTACCCCTACGTTCCCGATTGTTCGGCCAGGGAGTAAAGAGAGCACCTCTGCGATTGTCACGATCGGGTCGCCCGAGCCGGACCTCAGACTGGGTGAAGCCGAAAGCTAGCGCTCTTATAGTTTTCAATGATGGTCGGCACACAACGGAACTCATGAGTACAAAAAATCTATTGCACAAGTCTCATAATAACAATGAGCACCGAAGAAAGGTATCGGTGGGGGTACTATTTTCTTCGAAGATGCTTCTTACACTTCACGATAATATAGCATAAGTTCCCTGAGCGCGTTTTGTCTGTTACAGCCTTATGGCCTGATTTCCTGGTTATTGGAAACACCGTCGATATTCTCGACCGATGGAGCACATAACACTTTTCGGTCCTTGACCGAAGAGGGAGAAGCTGACAGTCGGTTAAGACGCGTTTAAAGTTCGGTTGAACATAGATATGATATAAGTACTTCGGTACATGCAATCATTCTTCTACCCAAGTCACTTGGGGGATCTTAAGTTTATTTGAGCCGTTTTATAATAAGTGTTCTTCTTCTTAGTCGTTGCAAAGTTTTATAATTATTATTTATCACTCCTTTTTTCGACACGAGTGTGCGGTCACTAGCCGGGGAGACTAATTTCTCTCTCAAAGCTGCTAGAGTTTAGTTTGCTAAACTGGCCTGATGAGAAGTACTCCGCCCTCCAGATAGGAGGTTGAAGCCGTAGGCTGACCTGCTCGAAGTCTTGAGATAGGATGTATCATGTTAAAGCACGACAGAAGCACTTCTTTTTTCTAAGACCAACTTTCGGATTGGCACCGAACACTTGATATTGTTCGGACGTCATGTTTTTACTGACGTTTCTTGGTTTTCCAAGCTTTTTGGCACTTTTAAACTATTTGTGCTTTTCCAGCATTAGTCTCGCAGTGCAACGCCGGACACCTTTACGGATTCGGCAAAAACATTCTCAGATATTGCTATATATGCATCGGTTTCGAATTGTGTCTTCGGTCAATAGTTGGGTTGCCCGGCTCCTGCACTTGCTCCCTACGTTTCGTTTTGTTCGGCTAGGCGTGCAAAGGGAGAACCATTGCGATTGTGCTTCCAGCTCACATGGTTAAGCACCTCAGTGGAGAAAGCCAAAAACTGACTTTCACAATAAATGTAAACTTCCAGCTCACATGTTAAATGATGGGCCGTTCATAACATTGGCCGAAGTGTTTACGGCTTGACCCCGACTGTCGCCGAACACTACCGGGGGCTATTAACTGGCCTCCCAAACTAAATCCTCAATATTTTGCTCTTACATTAGAGCTGAGGTTTAATGATCATGCTTAGTATGACAACCCAAAGAAAGGAACCGATAGCGGGACTATTTTCTTTGGAAGACATTTCTTCTGTTAAACAGTAATATAACTCTCTGCGTACCTTTGTTTATAAAACCGTATGGCCAGATTACCTTGTTTGTTGTAAATCTTTGCCCTCATAAAGGCTTTATAAAGTAGGACAAACACTCCTCGGCTACTGGCCGAGGAGGTGGAAGCCGATGGTCGGTCAACACAGTTTTGTACAATGCGGATCCGAGCATTAATGACGTAAAGTACTTGGATACATAGAGTCATTACACATAGTTTGTGATTTTACTATGGATATTGATCCTTAATTCGGCCACCCGTGCCCGCATTAAGGCTTGGGGGCTACTGGGCTTCGGGCTTATTATTTACAAATATTAAAGGGGCACATTGATCCCCTGATCTGGTGTTACCACCCGACCAGTGTCTCGGGGGCTACTGCATTGCTTGTCCAATGCAGAAAATTTTATGTGCAATATAGTTTCCGAGGAGATTTTGATCCTCAGGTTGGTCGGACGCACCCAACCTGAGTCTCGAGGACTAAGCACGCCGCTTTTAGTGTCCCGAAGTATTCTGCCGAGCTTGGACTTGATCCTCAGGCCGATTTTGCAAATCAACCTGAGTCTCAGCGACTACTGGGATCAGCGGTCTTACGTCATCCTTCAGGTGCATCTCGGGTTTTAGACCGATACACACCTTGAGGGCTACTGGCTATATATCTCGGCAGAGAATAAATTGCACCAATAAAAAATATTCACAAAAATCGGCCCACATTCGGGGTGGTGCACCACCTCGGAAGCAGCCCGGCATAAAGCTCGGGCGCTAGTGGCTGGCTCCATAGAGGGCATTTCCGGCATTAAGCTCGGCTAAACTCCTTCAAACTTCTTTGAACCAAGGTGATTTACGACACCTCGGATATAGTCCGGCGTTGGAGCTCGGATACAGTCCGGTGTTGGAGCTCGAATATACAGTCCGGCGTTGGAGCTAGGATACATAGTCCGGCGTTGGAGCTCGGATACATTCCAGCGTTAGAGCTGGGAAGTGGTCCGGCGTTGGTGCTCGGTTGCAAAAGATACCTCGAATACAGTCCGGCGTTGGAGCTCGGACGCAAGAGGACGCTGCCGCCCGAGAACAACTTCAAACCCGAGGTGTGGAAGGCCGGAAAGTTAAAGGGGCTCCTCGGATACCCGACCTGTACACTCGTCGAATGCATTTCGGCAATCCTCAAGATCGAAGATAAAGAAGATTTGTTGAACCAGTTTTCAAGACCGATGACCGAAGATGAAGAACAGTTTGGAAGAATCGAGGAGCATCCCTAACTTGAAGACCGGTTCAGGGGGCTACTGACGGTGTCCTGGACTAGGGGGTACTCACCACGTCGTCTCCTGATCTATTAGATTGGGCCGAGGCCCCCCATGGCCGTATACTCATGGGCCAGTTCGGATAGCTGCCGCATACAAGGAAGATTCCACAAAGACTTGGCGATCAAGACAAGGACTTCTCCCCACCGGCGTATTCGGCTAGGACTCTTGTTAACCTAGGCCTCTGGTGCATTATATAAACCAGGGTCAGGCTAGTCGATACAACATACAGAACAACAATCATACCATAGGCTAGCTTCTAGGGTTTAGCCTCTCCGATCTCGTGGTAGATCTACTCTTGTACTACCCATATCATCAATATTAATCAAGCAGGACGTAGGGTTTTACCTCCATCAAGAGGGCCCGAACCTGGGTAAAACTTCGTGTCCCTTGCCTCCTGTTACCATCCGGCCTAGACGCACAGTTCGGGACCCCCTACCCGAGATCCGCCGGTTTTGACACCGACACCGACCTTTGACGAATGACGGAGGACATAGCCTTGTGGTAAGGCATCATTGCCTTGAAGAATTTGCACTTGATCCAACTGTCATCCGTGTCCTTGCTCCCATGATCTCGGAGTGAAACTGCGAGTTTGGTTACTCTTCGATAAAGCTCACGAGGTTCTTCATCTTCCTTCAGTGCAAACTCATCGGCTTCAGCTTGCACCACTTCATAGTTGGAGCGTTGAATGCTTGCGCTTCCCCGATAGAGAGAAACAACTTGGTGCCATGCATATTTGGCTATGGCGTAGGGCCAGAGGTGAGGAAGATCTTCGGGTGGAATTGCATGAAGAGAGCATTCTCATTGAATTGATTATCCGCGGCTTCTCTTGGAGTGAAGTTGCTTCGGTCATGTGGATAGAAACCTTCTTCAATGATTCTCCAAAGATTAGTATTCGCATGATTTAAATGATGCTTAAACCGATAGTCCCAAGAATCAAAGTCCTCATTTTTCACAATCTTAGGGGGAGGACCGGCATGATTCAAATGAGTGGAAGGAATCGGCCCACCATAAACAAGTGGAGGTTCCACATGGGCAAAGATGTCGGTGCCATTTTTACCACTAGAAGAAGGAGCCTTTTCACTAGTAGCTTCTCCCTTGTCGGAGTTAGCATCCGTCATCTTGTTAGTGGGATCACCCACTTTCATCGGTGCGGTGGATAGTTTAAGCCCTTCAATGAATTTAGTAAACATGCTTTCAACCTCGGTCGTCATGGAGGTTTTCAATGTCTCCAAGGCCACATTGAATTCCTCATGAGAGACAGAGGTTCCCCCATCGCCCGTAGGCGAGATCGGATTCACACCGGAGTGCTCCTCCACACCGTCTACGGTATCAACCATACTCTTTGGACGGCAAAGTCCTTAGTAAAGAGAAGAGGCTCTGATACAAATTGAAAGGATCGATATAGTTGACTAGAGGGTGGTGAATAGGCAACTAACAATTTTTAACTTTTCTTTACCAAATTAAACTTTGCATCAAAGTAGGTTGTCTAGACATGCAACTATGTGAGCAACCTATATGATGCAACAACAACAAGCACACAAGCAAGCAAGGGAAATAACACAAATAAGCTTGCACAAGTAAAGGTACGAGATAACCAAGAGTGGAGCCGGTGGAGACGAGGATGTGTTACCGAAGTTCCTTCCTTTTGAGGGGAAGTACATCTTCGTTGGAGCGGTGTGGAGGCACAATGCTCCCCAAGAAGCCACTAGGGCCACCGTATTCTCCTCACGCCCTCACACAATGCGAAATGTCGTGATTCCACTATTGGTGCCCTTGGAGGTGGCGACATGACCTTTAGAAACAAGGTTGGGGGGCAATATCCACAACTTAATCGGAGTCTCCCAACAACACCATGAAGCTTCACCACAATGGAATATGGCTCCGCGGTGACCTCAACCATCTAGGGTGCTCAAACACCCAAGAGTAACAAGATCCGCAAGGGATTAGTGGGGGAATCGAATTTCTCTTGGTGGAAGTGTAGATCAAGGCCTTCTCAACCAATCCCTAGAAAATCAACAAGTTTGATTGGCTAGGGAGAGAGATCGGGCGAAAATGGAGCTTGGAGCAACAATGGAGCTTAGGGTTGGAAGAGGTGGTCAACTCAGAGAAGAAGATACCCCTTATATAGTGGAGAGAGAAATCCAACTGTTATCCACTTAACCAGCCCGTGACATGCGGTACTACCGCGCCTGCCAAGTGATACTACCGCAAGGACTCACGGTACTACCGCATCCCCTTGCGGTACTACCGCAAGGCAGGGGTGGACCAGCCTGGGAAGGTCGTGGACAAATAAACGTCCGTGGCTAGTTCCGCAGATTTTCAAATAGTGCAAAAGTCCAACACGGTACTACCGCTGAAGGCAAGCGGTACTACCACGCGGGGAGCGGATGTAAAAAATTACATTCGCTCCTACTTCCGCTACCGGTGATGTGCCGGACCAGGGCTCACGGTACTACTGCTCCCAAGGAGCGGTACTACCGCAAAGGCATGCAGTACTACCGCAGGGGCCTACGGTACTACCGCTCCTAAGAGCAGTACTATCGCAAGCCTCAGAACAGCAACAATAGGAGATCTTCTTTTTGCACAAACAAGAAGACACGGAGGATGCTCCAAAGTGCTAAGGGAAAGGCGGTGCAAAGAGGAGCAAACGTGTATGTGACGATTCCACCCAAACCTTTCCAAAGCGGACCCCCTCTTAATAGTACGGCTTTCCTATGAATCAAATCCACCAAAAAAGGAACGTAGAAAAATACCGTCTTCAATAATCTTCGAGGGGCTCCTAACTGTCTTGTGCCTAGTCATGAAATATCTGAAATACTCGAGACACACGATTAGTCCGCAAATGCATTGTCATCAATCACCAAAACACCTTAGGGATAAATATGCCCACAGCCTTTCCTCTTCTAGCAAGTATAGATCTGGACTTGTCCATTTTAGGCAGCTTTCCATTTCTGTCTATAGCCATTTTAGGCAGTTTTTGACTTATAGCTTTTGTGGGGATTTTTCTACAGGAACCCCAACATATTATATATGTTTTTGGGGTAGAAAAATCCCACCAATCCAGTGGTGCCATTAGTTTTTGTGTTTGAGAAATTTCATGAACATGTCATTTTACATCATGATGCTATTTTGTCATTTTTTGTGATTTATTTCAAGCATGCTATGAGGTTGTTTTGCACATTCTTAGCTTCATTTCCATTCCTACTCCATGCTAGAATTTAGTCCATGACTTTTAGTGCACTGTGATGAGTCCCACAAGCATGCAAAGTTGTTATCATGATCTGTTTTGACATGCCATGTTTTCCTCTAAGTCTGAAACCTGTTTAGTTTCTTTTACCATGTTTGCATGGATGCTATCATCATTTCTGTAGGTTTTTGGATCATGTTCAGTAAGGGAGTTTTGTTAAGTGCATTTACTACCATCATGCCATGTTCTTATGTAATGGAATGTGTTCCTGTAGCATATAGTTTGCTATGCTTAACTTTGCAACCTGATGCTGTTGATGTCTTGATGCTTGAATTTCTGCTAAGTCTGTTAAGCTGATATCTTTTGCACTTTTGCCATGCTTGTTTGAACCTGTTCTAGTATGTTTTAATCGTAGCTTACTGTTCATCTTTTTTCAAGCTTATCATGTTCCATACTCCCATGTGCTTTGTTGCTATGTTGGAGTGCTGTAGCATAGTTTCTTGTTGATTCCTAAGTGCCAACATGCTGTTAATCGCAGATTTGCATCATTCTTGAATTGCTTGTCATTTGCAAATCGTGCATCCGTTTCCGGTGATCCTTATATCGATTTCGACCATAATCACCTCATCTTTCCAGTGGCATACCTGTTTTGACAAGTTGATGCATTGTTCATCATTTTCCCTTCCGGAGTACCCTTATGCATTGCACATCATATCTTGCATATCATGCCATGTATTGCATCATGTTGCTTGTGCATTGCATCATAAATGATTGTTGTTCTATTGCTTGTGTTCTTTCTTTGGGTAGAGCCGGGAGACGAGTACGTGAACGAGGAACCTGTTGAGTACACTAACGAGGAGCAAGCTTTCGACATCTTTGAGAACATTGCAGGCAATATGACCATACCCTCGATATCACTTCTATCTTTGCTTGCTAGTTGTTCGTTCTATCGCTATATCGCGCTACCTACCACTTGTTATATCATGCCTCCCATATTGCCATGTCAAGCCTCTAACCCACCTTCCTAGCAAACCGCTGTTTGGCTATGTTACCGCTTTTGCTCAACCCCTCTTATAGCGTTGTTAGTTGCAGGTGAAGTTGCAGTTTGTTCCATGTTGGAACATGGATATGTTGGGATATCACATTATCTCTTATTTAATTGATGCACCAATATACTTGGTAAAGGGTGCAAGGCTCGGCCTTATGCCTGGTGTTTTGTTCCACTCTTGTCACCCTAGTTTTCCATCATACCGGTGTTATGTTCCTTGATTTTGCATTCCTTACGTGGATGGGGTTATGGGACCCCCTTGACAGTTCGCCTTCAATAAAACTCCTCCGGCAAGGCCCAACCTTGGTTTTACATTTGCCTAACAACCTAAGACTTTTTCCCTTGGGTTCTGCAGACCCGATGGTCATCTTTATTTTTACCCCCCGGGCCAGTGCTCCTCTGAGTGTTGGTCCGAACTGGGCGATGTCTGGCGCCCCCTGGGAAACAAGGGTCTATGCCAACCTGATGTCTTGCCCATCCGGTGTGCCCTGAGAACGAGATATGTGCAGCTCCTATCGGGGTTTGTCTAGACATTCGGGCGGCTTTGCTGGTCTTGTTTTACCATTGTCGAAATGCCTTGTAACCGGGATTCTGAGACTGATCGGGTCTTTCCGAGAGAAGGAATATCCTTTGTTGACCGTGAGAGCTTGTGATGGGCTAAGTTGGGACACCCCTGCAGGGTATAAACTTTCGAGAGCCGTGCCCGCGGTTATGTGGTAGATGAGAATTTGTTAATATCCTGTTGTAGAGAACTTGACACTTGACATAATTAAAATGAATCAACCGCGTGTGTAGCCGTGATGGTCTCTTTTCGGCGGAGTCCCGGAAGTGAACACGGTCTTGGGTTATGTTTGAATATAAGTAGTTTTTAGGATCACTTCTAGCTACACAACCGATGCGTAGCTTCTCATGTTAATCTTATTTGCGTATGTTAGCCACCATATTTGCTTAGCGCTTGCTGCAGCTCCACCTCATTACCTTATCCTACCCATAAGCTTAAATAGTCTTGATCTCGCGGGTGTGAGATTGCTAAGTCCTCGTGACTCACGGATACTTCCAAACAGCTGGTAGTGCCGATGATACCAGTGCAGGTGATGCTACCGAACTCAAGTGAGAGTTTGACGAGGACCTTGGTCGTTACTATGTTTCGTTTCCTGATGATCAGTAGTGGAGCCCAGTTGGGATGACCGGGGATCTATCATTCGGGGTTGTCTTCTTTTATTTTGGTTTCGTAGTCGGACCTTGATTGTACTCTGGATGATGTATGTTTAAACTTGTTATTTGTGCGAAGTGGCGATTGTTAGCCAACTCTTTATCCCTTTCGTATTCAGTACATGGGATTGTGAGAAGATTACCCCTCTTGTGACAAAACCACCATGCGGTTATGCCTCTAAGTTGTGCCCCGACACGTGGGAGATATAGCCGCATCGTGGGTATTACAAGTTGGTAATCAGAGCCATCCCCGACTTAGGAGCTGAAGGAAATATGCCCTAGAGGAAATAATAAAGTTGTTATTTGTATTTCCTTATATCATGATAAATGTTGATTATTCATGCTAGAATTGTATTAACCGGAAACTTAGTACATGTGTGAATACATAGACAAACAGAGTGTCACTAGTATGCTTCTACTTGACTAGCTCGTTGATCAAAGATGATTAAGTTTCCTAGCCATGGACAAAGAGTTGTCAATTTATAAATGGGATCACATCATTAGAGAATGATGTGATTGACTTGACCCATCCGTTAGCTTAGCACGATGATCGTTTATTTTGTTGCTATTGCTTTCTCCACAACTTATACATGTTCCTATGACTATGAGATCATGCAACTCCCGAATACCAGAGGAACACTTATTGTGCTATCAAATGTCACAACGTAATTGGGTGACTATAAAGATGCTCTAAAGGTGTCTCCGATGGTGTTTGTTGAGTTGGCATAGATCGAGATTAGGATTTGTCACTCCGAGTATCGGAGAGGTATCTCTAGGCCCTCTCGGTAATGCGCATCACTATAATCCTTGCAAGCAATGTGACTAATGATTTAGTTGCGGGATGATGCATTACGAAACGAGTAAAGAGACTTGCCGGTAACGAGATTGAACTAGGTATTGAGATACCGATCGAATCTCGGGCAAGTAACATACCGATGACAAAGGGAACAACGTATATCGTTATGCGGTTTGACCGGTAAAGATCTTCGTAGAATATGTGGGAGCCAATATGAACATCCAGGTTCCGCTATTGGTTATTTACCGGAGACATGTCTCGGTCATGTCTACATAGTTCTCAAACCCGTAGGGTCTGCACGCTTAATGTTCGGTCATGATCGGTATTATGAGTTTATGTGTTTTGATGTACCAAAGGTAGTTCGGAGTCCCAGATATGATCACGGACATGACGAGGAGTCTCGAAATGGTCGATACATAAAGATTGATATATTGGACGGCTATATTCGGACACGGAAGTGTTTCGGGTGATTTCGGAGAAAACCGGAGTGCCGGAGGGTTACCGGAACCCCCCCCCTCCCCGGGGAAAGTTGGGCCTTCATGGGCCATAGGGAAGAGGGGAGGCAGCCCACAAGGGACAGTCGCACCCCCTCCCTATAGGGAGTCTGAATTGGACTAGGGAGGGGGCCCCCTTTCCTTCTCCTCTTCCTCTCCCTTCCTTCCTTCCCCTTCTCCTCCTAGTAGGACTAGGAAAGGAGATATCCTACTCCTACTAGGAGGAGGATTCCTCCTCCCTTGGCGTGCCACTAGGGCCGGCCGGCCTCCCCCCATGCTCCTTTATATACGGGGGCAGGGGGCACCCTAGGACACACAAGTTAATTGTTTCCAGCCGTGTGCGGTGCCCCCCTCCACCATAATCCACCTCAGTCATATCGTTGCAGTGCTTAGACAAAGCCCTGCGCCGGTAGCTTCATCATCACCGTCATCACACCGTCGTGCTGACGAAGCTCTCCCTCGACACTTAGTTGGATCAAGAGTTCGTGGGACGTCACCGAGCCGAACGTGTGCAGATCGTGAAGGTGCCGTACTTTCGGTATTAGGATCGGTCGATTGTGAAGATGTACAACTACATCAACCACGTTGTCATAACGCTTCCACTTACGGTCTACGTGGGTACGTAGACAGTACTCTCCCCTCTCGTTGCTATGCATCACCATGATCTTGCATGTGCGTAGGAAAATTTTGAAATTACTACATTCCCCAACAGGAGCCCCCTGCTTGATCGAACCGCTGACGTTGTTGAGTCTAGAACAAAATATTTTGAGTATTAGGATTATATATAATGGAGAGTAGGATTATTTTTACTCCTCAGTCCCTTCGTTGCTCAGGTGAGGCCTGATACATCTCCGTCGTATCTACTTGTCCAAACACTTTTGCCCTTGTTTTGGACTCTAACTTGTATGATTTGAATGGAACTAACCCGGACTGACGCTGTTTTCAGCAGAATTGTCATGATGTTGTTTTATGTGCAGAAAACAAAAGTTCTCGGAATGACCTGAAACTCCACGGAATATCTTACAATAAATAATAAAAAATCCTCGCCAAAGATGAAGACCAGGGGGCCCACACCCTTTCCACGAGGGTGGGGGCGCCCCCCCTAGGGCGCGCCCCCTACCTCGTGGGCCCCCTGGAGACCTCCCGACTCCAACTCCAAATCTATATATCTGCTTTCGGGGAGAAAAAAATAGGAGAGAAGATTTCATCGCGTTTTACGATACGGAGCCGCCGCCAAGCCCTAAAACCTCTCGGGAGGGCTGATCTGGAGTCCGTTCGGGGCTCCGGAGAGGGGGATTCGTCACCGTCGTCATCATCAACCATCCTCCATCACCAATTTCATGATGCTCACCGCTATGCGTGAGTAATTCCATCGTAGGCTTGCTAGACGGTGATGGGTTGGATGAGATTTATCATGTAATCGAGTTAGTTTTGTTAGGGTTTGATCCCTAGTATCCACTATGTTCTGAGATTGATGTTGCTATGACTTTGCTATGCTTAATGCTTGTCACTAGGGCCCGAGTGCCATGATTTCAGATCTGAACCTATTATGTTTTCATCAATATATGAGAGTTCTTGATCCTATCTTGAAAGTGTATAGTCACCTATTATGTGTTATGATTCGTTAACCCCGAAGTGACAATAATCGGGATACTTACCGGTGATGACCGTAGTTTGACGAGTTCATGTATTCACTATGTGCTAATGCTTTGTTCTGGTTCTCTATCAAACGGAGGCCTTAATATCCCTTAGTTTCCATTAGGACCCCGCTGCCACGGGAGGGTAGGAGAAAAGATGTCATGCAAGTCTTTTCCATAAGCATGTATGACTATATTCGGAATACATGCCTACATTACATTGACGAATTGGAGCTAGTTCTGTGTCACCCTATGTTATGACTGTTACATGATGAACTGCATTCGGCATAATTATCCATCATTGATCCGATGCCTACGAGCTTTCCATATATTGGTTTACGCTTATTTACTTTCCCGTTGCTATTGTTACAATCACTACAAAATACCAAATACATTACTTTGCTTTCATTACTCTTTTGTTACCGTTACCATCACTATCATATTACTTTGCTACTAAACACTTTGCTGCAGATACTAAGTTTCCATGTGTGGTTGAATTGACAACTCAGCTGCTAATACTTGAGAATATTCTTTGGCTCCCCTTGTGTCGAATCAATAAATTTGGGTTGAATACTCTACCCTCGAAAGGTGTTGCGATCCCCTATACTTGTGGGTCATCAAGACTAATTTCTGGTACCGTTGCCGGGGAGCATAGCTCTATTCTTTGAGTCACTTGGGATTTATATCTGCTGGACACTATGAAGAATTTGAAAGACGCTAATACAACAATTTATCCCTCAACTACGAGGGGAGGTAAGGAACTGCCATCTAGCTCTGCACTTGATTCACCTTCTGTTATGAGTAAGCTTGCGACACCTAAACCTGCTCCTGCTATTCATTCTGATATATCGCATGTTATTGATGATGCAACTTCTGCTATACATGATACTTATGATGAAACTACTTCTATGCTTGATACTACTGTGCCACTTGGTGATTTTCTCGAGGAACGACTTGCTAGGGCTAGAGAGATTGAAAATATTGAATCTGATTATGATGATGAAAGTGATGATGAAAGTGATGATGAAGAATCACTTGTTATTCCTGAGGGTTATTTATTTGATCAAGAAGCTTCTTTAGCTATTTTAGCTTGCAAAGATAGATATGAACTCAAAAGGTTATTAGCTAAATGGAATAAGCAATCTCTAAATGCTAGGATGAAACCTGACCCTGCTTTTGCTACTTCACCTATCTGTGTTACTGATAAGGATTATGAATTCTCTGTTGATCCTGATATAATTACTTTAGTTGAATCTGATCCTTTTCATGGCTATGAATCTGAAACTGTTGTGGCACATCTTACTAAATTAAATTATATAGCCACCATGTTCACTAATGATGAGAGATCTCGCTACTTTTTATATCCTTAAAATATTTCCGTTCTCATTAAAGGGTGATGCTAAGATATGGTTTAATTCTCTTGATCCTGGTTGTGTGCGTAGTCCCCAAGATATGATTTACTACTTCTCTACTAAATATTTCCCTGCTCATAAGAAACAAGCTGCTTTAAAGGAAATATACAACTTTGTGCAAATTAAAGAAGAGAGTATCCCACAAGCTTGGGCGAGGCTTCTCAAGTTACTTAATGCTTTGCCTAATCATCCTCTTAAGAAAAATGAAATACTTGATATCTTTTATAATGGACTAACCGATGCTTCCAGAGATTACCTGGATAGTTGTGCTGGTTCTCATTTCAGGGAAAGAACACCGGATGAAGCTTAAATCTTATTGAATAATATGTTGACAAATGAAAATAATTGGGCACCTCTTGAGCCAGCTCTGGAGCCAGCTCCTGCTCCAATTAATGATCCTATTCCTAAACCAACTCCGAAGAAGAGAGGTATTCTATTTGTCAGTCCCAAAGATATGCAAGAGGCAAAGAAATCTATGAAAGAAAAAGGTATTAAAGCTAAAGATGTTAAGAATTTACCTCCTATTGAAGAAATACATGGTCTTAATTTACCGCCTATTGAAGGAACATATGATCTTAATCCTTTATTTATTGAAGAACCTCCAGACCTCGATAACCCAACACGGGTAGTAAAGGTAAATTCTCTCTATATATATGATAAAGCTGAAATCCCTCCTGCTAAAATTGCTAGTCAATGCTTGGATGAGTTCGATAATTTTATGTTTAAGCAAGAAAACTTCAATGCTTATTTTGGTAGACAAGTAAAAGAAGATGCTGATATGATTAAATATTTGGGTGATTATATGGCTAATATTAGAGGTGAACTTAAACTTGTTAGCAAACATGCTTCTATGGTTACCACTCAAGTAGAACAAGTACTTAAAGCTCAAAAGGAATTGCTCAATGAGATGAATAGTAAGAAAAATGATTATGCTGTTAAAGTGGCTACTAGAACTGGTAGAATGACTCAAGAACCTTTGTATCCTGAAGGCCACCCTAAGAGAATTGAGCAAGATTCTTAGAGAAATAATATTGATGCACCTAGTTCTTCTAAAAGGAAGAAAAAGAAAAATGATAGAACTGTGCAAACTTCTAGTGAACCTATTGCTGAACCAACTGATAATCCAAATGGTATATCTATGTCTGATGCCGAAACACAATCTGGCAATGAACATTAACCTAATGAAAATGTTAATGATGATGTTCATAATGATGCTCAACCTAGTAATGATAATGATGTAGAAATTGAACCCGTTGTTGATCTTGATAACCCACAACCAACGAATCAACGTTATGATAAGAAAGACTTTGTTGCTAGGAAACATGGTAAAGAAAGAGAGCCTTGGGTTCAGAAACCCATGCCTTTTCCTCCCAAACCATCCAAGAAAAAGGATGATGAGGATTTTGAGCACTTTGCTGAAATGATTAGACCTATCTTTTTGCGTATGCGATTGACTGATATGCTCAAAATGAATCCTTATGCTAAGTACATGAAATATATTGTTACAAATAAAAGAAAGATACCAGAAGCTGAAATTTCCACCATGCTTGCTAATTATACTTTTAAGGGAGGAATACCAAAGAAACTTGGAGATCCAGGAGTACCTACTATACCATGCTCCATTAAAAGAAACTATGTTAAAACTAATTTATGTGATCTTGGAGCCGGTGTTAGTGTTATGCCTCTCTCTTTATATCGTAGACTTGACTTGAATAAGTTGACACCTACTGAAATATCTTTGCAAATGGCTGATAAATCAACTGCTATACATGTCGGTATTTGTGAGGATGTGCCTATTGTGGTTGCAAACGTTACTATTTTAACGAACTTTGTTATTCTTAATATTCCCGAGGACGGTAGTATGTCTATTATTCTTGGAAGACCTTTTCTTAATAATGCAGGGGCTGTTATTGATTGCAACAAAGGCAATGTCACTTTTCATGTTAATGGTAATGAGCATACGGTACACTTTCCGAGGAAACAACCTCAAGTTCATAGTATCAATTCTATCGGAAAAATTCCATCGATTATATTTGGAGGTTTTGAATTTCCTCTTCCTACTATCAAGAAGAAATATGATATACTTATTATTGGGGATGTGCATATCCCCGTTGAGGTAACCTAGTCTTATTTGAAATTTCTCCGGTTTCATGTTAATCAAAATGAGTTTGTTAACAAGACTTGATCAACCTTGTTAGTGGATTCCTTTTGACGAGCATGAGATGGATGAAACCAGAAGCACAACCTTCTGTACCCCACTTTTACTTTCTGTTATTTATATTAAATAAAATAAAAACAAATATTTTTGTGCCTATTATCTGATTATCCATGCAATATAAAAATGTCCCAAAAATAAAAGTCCTCAGAATGACATGCCAATTTAATATGATTTTTTCGGGAATATTTGAGGATTTATGGTGCAAAAATCACACCAGGGGGGCCAACCACCTTGCCACGAGGGTGGAGGGCGCGCCCACCCCTCTAGGGCGCCCCCTGCCTCGTGGGCTCACGGTGGCCCTCCTCCACTTATTCCTGCACCCATCCTCTTCTTCTTCCTCCCACAAACACGAAAAACCAACTCAAGCACGAGTTCCAGCCCTCTTTGCTGCCATTTTCGATCTCCTTGCTCAAAGCACCTCTCACAAAACTGCTTGGGGAGATTGTTCCTTGGTATGTGACTCCTCCATTGGTCCAATTAGTTTTTGTTCTAGTGCTTTATTCATTGCAAATTTTTGCTGCTTAGGTGACCCTGTTCTTGAGCTTGCATGTCAAATTTATATGGTCAAAAGTAGTTTTGATGCATGATATAGGCCCTAGGCACTTGTAGGAGTGGTTGCTATCAATATTATTGAGTTTGGTTTACTTTTATTTTGAAGTTACTAAAAAAATTCAGAATTTTTCAGAGCAAGAAATATGCTTAGGAAAATGTTCCAAGGTGGTTCTTCAAAGAAGCAAGGACCCAGGCTTGCAATGCGTGATGCTGATGAAGAGCCACCAAGAGACGCTCCAGTGCGTCCTTGTGAGTGGCCTTCTGAAAATTTTATGGATCGAGCGGGAATTAAAGAAAAATTTAACGCATATTTG
This sequence comes from Triticum urartu, assembly GCF_056163025.1. NCBI lineage: Eukaryota > Viridiplantae > Streptophyta > Magnoliopsida > Poales > Poaceae > Triticum > Triticum urartu. Next base: position 313,602,263 of record NC_141877.1, read on the forward strand.
CATAATGCCGGTCTTGAGGACTTTGAGGCAGACAAATGCCCCCAGTATCATGATCTCACAAGCTCTTTTGTGAGGAGGTTTGAGTATTCATCTTCGCGTAATTCTCCTTCAATCATGTTTGATCTTTATGAAAAATCTTATACCATGGACTTAGAGGATTTCACTTTTGCTTGCAAACTTCCACAATGGGGTAGTGTTAGGGATCCCCCTAAGTCTGAATTTAGAAACTTTCTTGCTAGTATAACTGTAGGAGAATTTAGAGATATAACGCAAGCTACCATAGGGAGCATTCACTTTCCCGCTATACATTATTTTGCTCTCTTCATAGGTAGGTGCATAAATGCTAAGGATGAAGCATGTCACATGTGTGTCCCGGACCTTAGCATTCTCAGGAGTGCTGTGTCAGGAGACCAATCTTATCATATGGGAGCCATTGTAGCTCGTAGGTTGCATCATAATAGATATAATGGAGATTTCTTTGGAGGAATTTATGCAACCCGCTTAGCTAAATTTCTTGAGATAGACGTTCGTGAAGGAGACATGGAGTTGCCTCCTGCTTATTTAGATTTTGATTCTATGGTTTCTCACCATTTTGTCGAGAGGAACAAATCACCTCTCCAGTACCGACTAATCTTTGACAGACGCCGTGATGTCCGTATTACTCTCCCTGCTCCTGCTTTCTTTGATTATCAGGCAAGAGGAGGATATACTATTACCAGAGAGGAGGCAGATGAGTACGAGAGGAGGGCGGAGGCCGCTCGTCGCCATACTGCAACTCAGGAGGCGATAGCCGCTGCATCACAGTACGACCCCAACAACTATTATTATGGATATCAACCAGGCCAGCCATGGCCATAGACCAACTTAGGCCAAAAGCCTAATCTTGGGGGAGTACGTATTTCTCACCGACATTACATTTATGTTCACACACACTCATTGCTAGATGTCGGTGCTCATACTTTTTCATTGTATCATCCATGCTAGTTTATTTCCTTTTATGCTTTCTTCTTGTGTGTTTAATAAACCTTAAGAAAAAACCAAAAAAAATTAGTTGTAGCTTTTAATTAATTTACTTTCCATGCTTGTAGTAGTAATTAAAAAGAAAACCCAAAAATATTTCACGTTCTTCTTTTGCTTGTTGGGAGCTTTCCCGTGTAAATAGTTTTATTTCTTTTCTTTCTTTGGGGGTCAGTAGGAGAAGACCATGATTAAATTGTTGAAATGGCTCTTATATGCATTATTGTTTATCTGACAAAAGAGCCCATATTGCCTTGTCTTCTCCTGTTTATTGAATGCCTGCAGATTCCAGCTTAGTCCAATGCACGTGCACTATTATTATTATTCACATCGTTCGGTCGTGCAAGTGAAAGGCAATTATGATGATATATGATGGACTGGCTGAGATGAGAAGAGCTGGTATGAACTCGACCTCTTTTGTTTTTGTAAATATGATGAGTTCATCGTTCTTGATTCAGCTTGTTATGAATAAACATGTTTGCAATGACAATTAGAGATCATAGTTGCTTGTGCCATGCTTGATTAGCTATGAGTTATAATGGTTTACCTTGTGTGCCAACATGTTATTGAGATGGTTATGATGTGGTATGATGGGGTGGTATCCTCCTTTGAATGATTTAAGTGACTTGACTTGGCACATGTCCACGCATGTAGTTGAAACAAATCAACATAGCCTTCACGATATTTATGTTCATGGTGGATTATATCCTACTCATGCTTGCATCCAATGTTTATTAATTTTAATGCATGTACATGGCTGTTGTCGCTCTCTAGTTGGTCGCTTCCCAGTCTTCTGCTAGCCTTCACCTGTACTAAGAGGGAATACTGCTTGTGCATCCAATCCCTTAAACCCCAAAGTTATTCCAGATGAGTCCACTATACCTTCCTATATGTGGTATCTACCTGCCGTTCCAAGTAAATTTGTATGTGCCAAACTCTAAATCTTCAAATAATCATCCTATTTTGTATGCTCGAATAGCTCATGTATCAACTAGGGTTGTCTGTATCTTCCACACTAGGCGGGTTATTCTCAAGAGGAGTGGACTCCGCTCCTCACTCACGAGAAAATGGCTGGTCACCGGGATGCCTAGTCCCATGCTTTATGCAAACTAAATCAAAAATAATTGCAAAAAAAAACTCCCCCTGGGACCTGATGTATGTTGGAGGCACTCGTTGTTTCGAGCAAGCCATGGATTGATGTTTGTTCGTGGAGGGGGAGTATAAACTTTACCATTCTGTTTGGGAACCGCCTATAATGTGTGTAGCATGGAAGATATCGCCATCTCTTGGTTGTTATGTTGACAATGAAAGTATACCGCTCAAAATGTTAATTATCTCTATTTCAAAACCGAGCTCTGGCACCTCTACAAATCCCTGCTTCCCTCTGCGAAGGGCCTATCTATTTACTTTTATGTTGAGTCATCACCCTCTTATTAAAAGCACTAGCTGGAGAGCGCAGTTGTCATTTGCATTCATCACTATTAATTTATATTAGGTGTGACTATGATTGGATCTCTTTTACCATGAATTACAATGTCTAGTCAGTCCTTGATCTTTAAAGGTGCTCTGCATTTATGTTTTGCGGTCTCAGAAAGGGCAAGCGAGATACCATCTTGTTATATCATATTATGATTGTTTTGAGAAAGTGTTGTCATCCGAGATTTATTATTATGGCTTGCTAGTTGATTATGCTATTGATATGGGTAATCATGAGACCTGAGAATTATTGCAAATATGGTTAGTTATAATCATGAGACCTAAGAGTTTGTAAAAGTTTTTCTTTATTTCTTTCAGTTTGTCAACTGAATTGCTTGAGGACAAGCAAGGGTTTAAGCTTGGGGGAGTTGATACGTCTCCGTCGTATCTACTTTTCCAAACACTTTTGCCCTTGTTTTGGACTCTAACTTGTATGATTCGAATGGAACTAACCCGGACTGACGCTGTTTTCAGCAGAATTGCCATGATGTTGTTTTATGTGCAGAAAAAAAAAGTTCTCGGAATGACCTGAAACTGCACGGAATATCTTACAATAAATAATAAAAAATCCTCGCCAAAGATGAAGACCGGGGGGCCACACCCTTTCCATGAGGGCGGGGGGCGCCCCCCTAGGGCGCGCCCCCTACCTCGTGGGCCCCCTGGAGACCTCCCGACTCCAACTCCAAATCTATATATCTGCTTTCGGGGGGAAAAAATAGGAGAGAAGATTTCATCGCGTTTTACGATACGGAGCCGCCGCCAAGCCCTAAAACCTCTTGGGAGGGCTGATCTGGAATCCATTCGGGGCTCCGGAGAGGGGGATTCTTCACCGTCGTCATCATCAACCATCCTCCATCACCAATTTCATGATGCTCACCGCCGTGCGTGAGTAATTCCATCATAGGCTTGCTGGACGGTGATGGGTTGGATGAGATTTATCATGTAATCGAGTTAGTTTTGTTAGGATTTGATCCCTGGTATCCACTATGTTCTGAGATTGATGTTACTATGACTTTGCTATGCTTGATGCTTGTCACTAGGGCCCGAGTGCCATGATTTCAGATCTGAACCTATTATGTTTTCATCAATATATGAGAGTTCTTGATCCTATCTTGCAAGTCTATAGTCACCTATTATGTGTTATGATCCGTTAACACCGAAGTGACAATAATCGGGATACTTACCGGTGATGACCGTAGTTTGAGGAGTTCATGTATTCACTATGTGCTAATGCGTTGTTCCGGTTCTCTATTAAAAGGAGGCCTTAATATCCCTTAGTTTCCATTAGGACCCCGCTGCCATGGGAGGGTAGGACAAAAGATGGCATGCAAGTTCTTTTCCATAAGCACGTATGACTATATTCGGAATACATGGCTACATTACATTGACGAATTGGAGCTAGTTCTGTGTCACCCTATGTTATGACTGTTACATGATGAACCACATCCGATATAATTATCCATCATTGATCCGATGCCTATGAGATTTCCATATATTGGTTTACGCTTATTTACTTTCCCGTTGCTATTGTTACAATCACTACAAAATACCAAAAACATTACTTTGCTTTCGTTAATCTTTTGTTACTGTTACCATCACTATCATATTACTTTGCTACTAAACACTTTGCTGCAGATACTAAGTTTCCAGGTGTGGTTGAATTGACAACTCAGCTGCTAATACTTGAGAATATTCTTTGGCTCCCCTTGTGTCGAGTCAATAAATTTGGGTTGAATACTCTACCCTCGAAAGATGTTGCAATCCCCTATACTTGTGGGTCATCAAGGCCTCCTGACGTAGATGTTTTGAATTTCCTCTCCTCAAATCTCACGAAACAAATATTAGGATCACGTGGGTATCTTGGAATTGTTCCGATATTCTTGTGATGAGAACATTGTTCTTGATGCCACCTGACATTTAGGGGTTGTGGCAGTGTCCCGGGGAGTTGAGCTCTGAGGTGTTGTCGTCACAATTTTATCATTGCAGTTATGGAATACCTGAGTTCGCCGACATCAAAAATCTCTTTTATGCAGTTGTTGGTGAGATAACCTCGACGCCACCCAGTACTGGGGCGGGACTTCAGGAGTATTGCCATAACTCATATAACAGATGCTTTTCGAAGGTTGAGGTACATGATTTCCGAAGGTTTCTTGGTTATGTGTTGAAGGATGGATACAGTTGGAGCGTAGGGCTTGTTAGTTGTGTGGTATATATTGTGCCTCCCTGTATCCCCAACACCAGATTGCATAACCAGAAAGTTTCGGGAGTTTATAGGTGGGATAGCTATAGTATTTCTTCCTGCAGATATTTGGTTTGTGATTGGGTAATCCTTACCACTTATTTGTTCCTGCCGTACCTTGTTGTTTCATTCATCTACCTTTATCGAAGTGGCTTCTCACCTTAATGGACGTGTGATGTTTGACGGATGTGGGGTTATGGCAAACCCTTAAGGTTCGAACACTGGGGTGCGTGCGTAGTCATTACTTCCCACCAATCTATGCCCTAGCTCGCTAAGATCTCGCGGACGAACTCGGTGAACTCGCAACACGGAAAGACACGAGGTTTATACTGGTTCGGGCCACCATTGTGGTGTAATACCCTACTCCAGTGTGGTGGTGGTGGATTGCCTCTAGGGCTGATGATGAATAGTACAGGGGAAGAATAGCCTCCTGAGGTTGAGGTGTTCTTGTGAGTAGGCTCTCGATCGGGTTGGATCAAGCTAAGATGAGATGCCTCTACTATGGTGGCTAGCTCTACTTATATAGGCCCTGGTCCTCTTCCCAAATATCAAGCGGGAAGGGAGCCAACAACGGCGGGCAAATTTGAAGGGGGACAGCTAGTACAAGCTATCCTGACAAAAGTGGTCTTTGCCTGCGAAAAGCTCTGGCGGTGACGCCGTCTTGGGCTCCATGATGACCTCCATCTTGCCGTCCTCCTGGTCTTGGTCTCGTTGCACCAATATAGCAACCTTTGCCTGATGCCTCGATACTCTTCGTCTGCACTGGCCTCCTTAGCACCAAAGAGGAAATAAGGACGATGTGCGCGCTGGCGCCCGCCTGGTGTCGTGCGTCATGGCTCACGTCACAAGGGCCTTGTGAGGTTTGCCCCGCCTTGATATCTCCGCTCCTCATGAGCCTGACTAGCTAGGCCGCTCCAGAGGAGGCCTTGCATCATCCGCCTCGCGAGGCTTGGACCCTCGCGAGGCTCAGCCACGCCGTGGGCCGCAGGCAGGCAAGTCTGGGGACCCCCGTTCCCAGAACGCCAACAGTAGCCCCCGGGCCCAAGGTGCGCTCGGGCTTGGCTTCGCGGCGAAGCCAAGGGTCAAGTTCGGAGCACCATGGGCCCCAAAAGCCTGCGGCCTCGGTTGACGCGTGTCGGTTGATTGGGCGTGGGCGTCTCCGCTTCCCCATGTTGCCTCGGCAACTGCATGACTTGACAAGTCCCCGTGACATGCAAGGAAAACCATCATTACCTGCGATCGTGGGAGACGCCGGTTAGCCTTCTCTTGCTATAAATGGGGAGGGGGCGGAGCCCCTATTGCCTGTCTCTTCCTTGCTTGCTTGCTCCTTCCTCCTTGCTCCACTGCTAACAACAATGGCGCCCATCAGAAAGTTTTCTACTGAAGAAAAAGGAAAGGCTCCCCGTGATGATCCGAGGCCTCTTCCGCCAAAGAAAAGGTCAATCCATCGCCGTGACGAAGCGGCGATGCAGGTGGTGTTGAGGCCTTGGTGCAAGCGGCCTCCCCCGGGGTACCCGCTGCCCTTGTATGCTCGAGCCGAGGGCTCGGGAGGACGAAGTGACGAGCAGCACCGCCCACGCCACATCCGGGGTCGCCGCGCCATGACGACGCGTGCCGTCGCCCCTGGGGTTCACGCCGCGGACTCCTCGCGTGAGTTGGTGCTGTGGGTGCCGATGCCTCCAAGCTCCTGGATCCGCTTCCCGCGGTTCTTCTCTAACGTGATGCCGCCGAGGGGGCCTCTCGAGCTCTGGCTGCAGCACGCCAATGGCAGCGCTTCGGCGACCGGATTGGAGATCGAAGCGGTCCCCACCGGCAAGACCTTCATGACTCGCGGCTGGGGCGAGATCACGCGGGTCTGCCGTGCGAGGGGCACCCTCATGATCCACTTCGAGTATGACGGCGTCTCCACGCTCTTCTTCAAGGTCTTCGATGCTGAGGGTCGCCGCCTGGAGTGCTGCTCCAGAGAGGAGCGTGAGGCTGACGCGCTTCCCGCTCGCGGCCACTCCAGCAGCAGCAGCCCTTGGGAGTCTAGCAGCTCTCCTGAGCTCTATGAGACTCCGGAGACAAGCGATGACAACTACGTGCCCCCAAGCTCTCGCCGCGCTCGGAGCAGAGCTGCAGCGTCCGGTCGTCACCGCCGCTGATCTGGATGGGGTTGGCACCGACCTCCCGTGGCCCACTGTTGATGATGGTGTCCACCACAGAAGGATGTAGATAGGATTCCCCTTAGTATCAGCTTTTGTTTCCTGCGAAGAATCATGAATTACCCCGTGGGGGCATGTAAGGGTCCGTAATGTATTTTGTGCTTATCTTCCCTGTTATGAGAATTTGGTGAACGCATGTCCCGTTAAGGCTCGGTCCCCCCTTTCTTTCCTCGTGATAGCTTGTTGCTCTACGCTGACAGGTCCCGGTCCCCAGGAAGGCTACAGCCATCGCTGGTATGCCAGGTCACGTGCCGTGGTCAAGGCCAGGAGGTGTGCGGCCCGAGGTCCAGTAAGATCCCCTGAGGCGCGATGCTCAGGAGGTCCCCTTAGCGCTCAAGCAGCCATGGTAAGGCGGGAAAGGGAATTGATGTGGCCGCAACGGGGTTGCGGCAAGGCGTGAGTGACCATTAGGCCCAAACATTTAGCCGATCCGAGTGCGGGAGTTATCTCTTTGATCTCGTGGTGACTCCTGAGGTTGCGCTAGGGATGTGCGCCTACTCGTGCGGCATAGCTAGGCCGGCCCATACGAGTTTCCCTCCCCTCATGCTCTCCTTAGTGCTCTACGTCCTCAGGTCCCGGCCCTCGAGCGAGCTCAGCCACCGCTGGTATGCCAGGTCGTGATGCTGTGGTCAAGTCCAGGGGGTGAGGGCTGGAGAGCTAGTAAGAGCTCCTGAGTCGCGATGCTCAGGAGCCCCCCTTTTAACGCGCAAGCGAATTGCACGAGAGAAAAGGAGACTCGCGGTGCCGCCTGCTATCCTTCCCACGGGATCCCTGTGAACAGGCACAAGAAGAAACACGGTTTGCCGTTATAGCCGTCAGCCTGCCGCTGGTTGGTCCGGATGAAGTGAAGGCACTGAGGGCCTGGTGAGGTGATGTGCGCGGGGCGTGCCGCGAGCCAGAGCTCAACCGCTCAGATTTGTCGACGTGGCAGGGACGGACCCATGCACCAGCGCCATGCCTATGAGGAGGCCCCGTGGGAGGCGATGATCGTGCAGGTGATAGCAGTTGGCAGGTTAAGCATGGAGAGCAGATCAACTTGGATAAATGCAGGAAGATGCGTTCCACCGGGTCCGGCCCGAGTGGCTTGGGGATGATGCAGCCCGAGGGGCGCCCCCAACAAGGTAAGCGAAAGACATAAGCAAAAGGAATACATGCCGCAGGGATGGACCCCACGCGGCCTGGGAATAATGCAGCCCGAGGGGCGCTCCCATCTAAACGAGCTTGGAAGATGTCACCTGGTTCTGTAGACGAAGTAGAGTTGGTGCAGCTGAAGGCGTGCGTTGAAGAAATGACTCCTCATGAGCCACCAAAACCCTGAGCCTCAGGAGGCTCTGGGGGCTCGGGAAGGTTCCCTGAAGACCGTCTCCATCTCCTCCAGAACGGCGTGGTACCTGGCTTCCTGAGCCACCAGGACACGTCGCATGTTGCACTGATAGGCCGACGCCATGCTCGGCAAGCCAAAGGGCATATGAACATAGCTGTGCGGCGGGCCCTCGCAGCGGCCCACACACGAAGGCCAGAAACGCTCCTGAGATGCGGCACTGTTGAGCCCTGGGACGTCAATGCAGACACGCAGCCCAGCATCCTCGCCAGGATGTGGAGCTGTGCCTTGTGGGCGGCTGTCGCTGCGCATGGCTCTTGCTTCTTGCAGTTCCTGGGTGGTCTTGGTGATGAACTCCTGAGTGGTGGGCACTCCTTGCCTTGTGCTCTCCTGAGGGTCACGTACCGCGAAGCATGCCTCCAAGTGGTGCCCAAGCGCCTCCCTTGTGAGGTTGGCAAGGTCTGAGGCCCTTCAGAAGAGAGCCCCCGAGCCCTGCCTAAGGAGGGCGCCGGGCGCGCCTTCCTATGCGATGGAGGGAGGCGCCCCTGGAGCGGGAGCTGGTCCTGACGAGGCTCCTGCCACGACGCCATCCTCCCGAGGTCCTGCATGGCGCGACTTCTTCTTCTTGGGGATGGCCTCCAGAGGGCCTTTATTTCTGTTGTCGGGGTCGTCGATTGCTGCGGCTTGAAAGGCGCGCTCGATGGAGCACCCCGCATCCCTCTCTTCACACGAGACCGTGATGATTCCTCCGCTTCCTAGCATCTTGAGAATGTTGTAGCCGTGATGAGTGACTACCATGAACTTGGCCAGGGCTGGATACCCGAGGATGGAATTGTACGGCAGGCGGATGTGCGCGACGTCGAAGTCGATGAGCTCGGTGCGGTAGTTCTTGCGCTCCCCGAAGGTGACAGGCAGACAGACCTGCCCTATCGGTGTGGTGGAGCCGTCGGTCACTCCTGAGAAAGGCTTGGTGGGCTGGAGCTGTTCATATGGCACTTGGAGGTTGTCGAACGTGTCGATGGACAGGACGTTGAGCCCTGCACCGCCGTCGATGAGAGTCTTGGTAACCTGCACATTGCTGATGACTGGGGAACACAACATCGGGAGGACGCTGGCGGCGGCTGCACACTTAAGCTGGTCCGCCGGGTTGAAAGTGATGGCGCATTGGGACCACCTGAGCAGGAGCGTGGCCTCGAGTTTGGGGAGCGCCACATTCACCTCACGAGCGAACTGTTTGAAGATGCGCTGAGAGGCTGGGGCCTGGGCGCCGCCCAAGATGCATGTGATCGCACGCGGCTCCTGGTAGCCCCCAGCCCCCTCGTCCTGGTGGTGGTCGTCGCTCCTTCTTGGTGGCGGCAGCGGGGGAAGATCGGTGTTGCCCTAGGGGCGATCTTCACGCGGCGGGTCCCTCCAGGTGCCCTCGCGAGGTTGGTCCTGCCAGCGGTCTTCACGAGGCCGGTCGCGCCACTCCTGGCGCGGGCCACGGTCGTCCCAGCATCCGCCTCCACGTCCTCCTCCGCGGCCGTAGCCCCGGTCGTTGCGCTCGGGGCGTCGACCGTAGCGTCCTTCCCGTATGGCTTTGAGCTCTTGATAGTCGCTGGTGTTGTGGCTGTTCAGGTTGTGGAAGGCACAGAACAGTCGGCCGTTCTTGGATGACTCAGGCTGATCTCTGCCCCGCTTGATGTCGGGCTCCGCTGCGAGCACAGCTGCCTCCTTGCGCTTCACGTCCTTGGCCTTGGCCTTCTTCTCCTCCGCGCCCACGGCTGGCAGCTCAAGGAGAGAGGGGCGCCCCTCCTCAGCTCTTGCGCATTTGGTTGCCAGGTTGAACATCTCCTGAGATGTGCAGAGCTTCTCGTGGACGGCGAGCTCTTCCTTCATCTTGACGTCTGATACGTCTCCAACGTATCTATAATTTTTGATTGTTCCATGCTATTATATTATCTGTTTTGGATGTTTATGGGCTTTATTATACACTTTTATATTATTTTTGGGACTAACCTATTAACCCAGAGCCCGGTGCCAGTTTCTGTTTTTCCCTTGTTTCGGTGTTTCGCAGAAAAGGAATATCAAATGGAGTCCAAACGGAATGAAACCTTTGGAAAAGTTATTTTTGGAAAGAAAGCAATACGGGAGACTTGGAGTGCACGTCAAGGGATCAACGAGGAGAGCACAGGCAGGGGGCGCGCCCTCCACCCTCGTGGGCCCCTCATGGCTCGCCTGATGTATTTCTTTCGCCTATATATATATATCCATATACCCTAAAACTATCGAGGAGCACAATAGATCAGGAGTTCCGTCGCCAGAAGCCTCCATAGCCACCGAAAACCAATCTAGACCCGTTCCGGCACCCTTCCGGAGGGGGGAATCCCTCTCCGGTGGCCATCTTCATCATCCCGGCGCTCTCCATGACAAGGAGGGAGTAGTTCTCCCTCGGGGCTGAGGGTATGTACCAGTAGCTATGTGTTTGATCTCTCTCTCTCTCTCTCGTGTTCTTGAGGTGGTACGATCTTGATGTATCGCGAGCTTTGCTATTATACTTGGATCTTATGTTTCTTCTCCCCCCTCTACTCTCTTGTAATGGATTGAGTTTTCCCTCTGAAGTTGTCTTATCGGATTGAGTCTTTAATGATTTTAGAACACTTGATGTATGTCTTGTCGTGCGTATCTGTGGTGACAATGGGATATCACGTGATTCACTTGATGTATGTTTTGGTGATCAACTTGCGGGTTCCGCCCATGAACCTATGCATAGGGGTTGGCACACGTTTTCGTCGTGATTCTCCGGTAGAAACTTTGGGGCACTCTTTGAGGCTCTATGTGTTGGTTGAATAGATGAATCTGAGATTGTTTGATGCATATCGTATAATCATACCCACGGATACTTGAGGTGACATTGGAGTATCTAGGTGACATTAGGGTTTTGGTTGATTAGTGTCTTGAGGTGTTATTGTAGTACGAACTCTAGGGCTGTTTGTGACACTTATAGGAATAGCCCGACGGATTGATTGGGAAGAATAACTTTGAGGTGGTTTCGTACCCTACCATAATCTCTTCGTTCGTTCTCCGCTATTAGTGACTCTGGAGTGACTCTTTGTTGCATGTTGAGGGATAGTTATGTGATCCAATTATGTTATTATTGTTGAGAGGACTTGCACTAGTGAAGGTATGAACCTTAGGCCTTGTTTCAACGCATTGCAATACCGTTTACGCTCACTTTTATCATTAGTTACCTTGCTGTTTTTATATTTTCAGATTACAAAAACCTTTATCTACCATCCATATACCACTTGTATCATCATCTCTTCGTCGAACTAGTGCACCTATACAATTTACCATTGTATTGGGTGTGTTGGGGACACAAGAGACTCTTTGTTATTTGGTTGCAGGGTTGCTTGAGTGAGACCATCTTCATCCTACGCCTCCTACGGATTGATAAACCTTAGGTCATCCACTTGAGGGAAATTTGCTACTGTCCTACAAACCTCTGCACTTGGAGGCCCAACAACGTCTACAAGAAGAAGGTTGTGTAGTAGACATCAAGCTCTTTTCTGGCGCCGTTGCCGTGGAGGTGAGTGCTTGAAGGTATATCTTTAGATCTTGCAATCTAGTCTTTTAGTTTCTTGTTTTAGCACTAGTTTAGTTTATAAAAGAAAACTATAAAAAAATATGGAATTGAGTTTGCCTCATACGCTTCATGTTTTTAATATCTTTCGTGAGTATGATGGAAAGGAAAGTTGTGCCAAAGTGCTATAAGAAGAATGCATTAGAATGTTTGGCACTAAATATTTGAATGATGAGCATGATTGCAATGTTGTTAGTATGAATTCCTTGAATATCCATGATGCTAATGATATGCAAAGCCACAAGCTTGGGGAAGCTATGTTTGATGAAGATGATATTTTTTGTCCCCCAAGTTTTGATGAGCAAATTTATTATGATGAAAGCATGCCTCCTATTTATGATGATTATATTGATGAAAGTGGATTTGGAGAGGTCATGACTTTATTTTGTGATGAATCCACTATTTCGGAAGAGGTTCCAATTGATTATGAGAACAAAGTTGCTATCTATGATGATTATTGTGATGACTTGTATGATATAAAGAATAATGATGTCCATTAAACTTGTCATCATGATTTTAGTTTTCAATTGGATTATGCCTCACATGATAATTATTTTGTTGAGTTTGCTCCCACTATTATTCATGAGAAGAATTTTGCTTTTGTGGAGAGTAATAAAATTTATATGCTTGTAGATCATGAAAAGAATGCTTTATGTGATAGTTATATTGTTGAATTCATTCATGATGCTACTGAAAATTATTATGAGGGAGGAATATATGCTTGTAGGAATTGCAACAATATCAAGTTTCCTCTCTATGTGCTTAAAACTTTGAAGTTATGCTTGTTTTGCCTTCCTATGCTAGTTGATTATTGTTCCCATAAGTTGTTTGATCAAAAAATCCCTATGCATAGGAAGAGGGTTAGACTTAAATGTTCTTGTCATATGCTTCATGATGCTCTCTTTATGTTTCAATTCTTATGTCTTATGTGAGCATCATTGAAATCATCATGCCTAGCTAGGGGCGTTAAACGATAGCGCTTGTTGGGAGGCAACCCAATTTTATTTTTGTTCCTTGATTTTTGCTCCTGTTTATTAATAAATAATTCATCTAACCTCTGTTTAGATGTGCTTTTATGCTTTTAATTAGTGTTTGTTCCAAGTAGAACCCTTGGGAAGACTTGGGGAAAGTCTTTTTGATCTTGCTGTAAAAAACAGAAACTTTAGCGCTCACGAGAATTGCTGCCAGTTTTTATTGGAGAGTGCTATTGAGTTAATTCTTTTTGAAGATGATTAATATATAAATTCCTCACGTCGTTCAATTTTTTTTGAATTTTTTAGGTTCCAGAAGTTTGCGTTAGTTACAGATTACTACAGACTGTTCTGTTTTTGACAGATTCTGTTTTTCTTGTGTTGTTTAGTTATTTTGATGAATCTATGGCTAGTAAAAGAGTTTATAAACCATAGGTAAGTTGGAATACAGTAGTTTTAACACCAGTATAAATAAAGAATGAGTTCATTACAGTACCTTGAAGTGGTGTTTTGTTTTCTTTCGCTAACGGAGCTTACGAGTTTTCTGTTAAGTTTTGTGTTGTGAAGTTTTCAAGTTTTGGGTAAAGATTCGATGGACTATGGAATAAGGAGTGGCAAGAGACTAAGCTTGGGGATGACCAAGGAACCCCAAGGCAATATTCAAGGACAACCAAAAGCCTAAGCTTGGGGATGCCCTGGAAGGCATCCCCTCTTTCGTCTTCGTTCATCGGTAACTTTACTTGGAGCTATAGTTTTATTCACCACATGATATGTGTTTTGCTTGGAGCGTCATTCTATTTTATTTTTCTTTGATTGCTGTTTGAACAGCAAAACAATATTAAAAGTGATGGATATTGATATGATGAGAATAGACCTGGGGGCCATAGGTTTGACTAGTGGCTTCTCTCAAGAGCATAAGTATTCTATGGTGGGTGAACAAATTACTGTTGAGCAATTGATAGAATTGATCATAATTATGAGAATATCTAGGCATGGTCATGTATATAGGCATCACGTCCGTGACAAGTAGACCGAAACGATTATGTATCTACTACTATTAATCCACTCATCGACCGCTATCCAGCATGCATCTAGAGTATTAAGTTAAAAATAGAGTAACGCTTTAAGCAAGATGACATGATGTAGAGAGATAAATTCATGCAATATGAAATAAACCCCATCTTGTTATCCTCGATGGCAACGAAACAATACGTGCCTTGCTGCCCCTTCTGTCACTGGGTAAGGACACCGCAAGATCGAACCCAAAGCTAAGCACTTCTCCCATGGCAAGAACTACCAATCTAGTTGGCCAAACCAAACAGATAATTCGAAGAGACTTGCAAAGATAACCAATCAAGCATAAAAGAATTCAGAGAAGATTCAAATATTATTCATAGATAGACTTGATCATAAACCCACAATTCATTGGTCTCAACAAACACACCGCAAAAAGAAGATTACATCGGATAGATCTCCACGAGAGAGGGGGAGAACTTTGTATTGAGATTCAAAGAGAGAGAAGAAGCCATCTAGCTACTAACTATGGACCCGAAGGTCTCAGGTAAACTACTCACACTTCATCGGAGGGGCTATGGTGATGTAGAAGCCCTCCGTGATGATGGCCCTCTTCCGGCGGAGCTCCGGAACAGGCCCCAAGATGGGATCTCGTGGATACAGAAAGTTGCAGCGGTGGAATTAGGTTTTTGGCTCCTGTTCTGATCGTTTGTGGGTACGTGTGTATATATAGGAGGAAGGAGTACGTCGGTGGAGCACCGAGGGGCCCACAAGGCAGGGGCGCGCCTCCCACCCTCGTGACCTCCCCTTTGATCCCTTGCAGTAGGGTCCAAGTCTCCTGCATCACGTTCGGTGAGAAAATCACGTTTCCGAAGATTTTATTCTGTTTGGACTCCGTTTGATATTCTGTTTATCCGGAACACTGAAATAGGCAAAAACAACAATTCTGGTCTGGGCCTCTGGTTAATAGGTTAGTCCCAAAAATAATATAAAAGTGGAAAATAAAGCCCAATATAGTCCAAAACAGTAGATGATATAGCATGGAGCAATCAAAAATTATAGATACGTTGGAGACGTATCAGGCATCCCCAAGCTTAATTCCTGCTCTTCCTCGAGTAGGTAAATGATAAAAAGAGAATTTTTGATGCGGAGTGTTACTTGGCATAATTTCAATGCAAATCTTCTTAATTGTGGTATGAATATTCAGATTAGAAAGATTCAAGACAAAAGTTTATATTGACATAGAAAATACTAATACTTCAAGCATACTAACAAAACAATCATGTCTTCTCAAAATAACATGGCCAAAGAAAGTTATCCCTACAAAATCATATAGTCTGGCTATGCTCTATCTTCATCACACAAAGTATTTAATCATGCACAACCCCGATGACAAGCCAAGCAATTGTTTCATACTTTTGGTGTTCTCAAAATTTTTCAATCTTCACGCAATATATGAGCGTGAGCCATGGACATAGCACTATAGGTGGAATAGAATGGTGGTTGTGGAGAAGACAAAAAAGGAGAAGATAGTCTCACATCAACTAGGCGTATCAACGGGCTATGGAGATGCCCATTAATAGATATCAATGTGAGTGAGTAGGGATTGCCATGCAACGGATGCACTAGAGCTATAAATGTATGAAATCTCAACAAAAGAAACTAGTGGGTGTGCATCCAACTTGCTTGCTCACGAAGACCTAGGGCAATTTGAGGAAGCCCATCATTGGAATATACAAGCCAAGTTCTATAACGTAAAATTCCCACTAGTATATGGAAGTGACAACATATGAGACTCTCTATATGAAGAACATGGTGCTACTTTGAAGCACAATATATGAGACCCGCTATATCATGGTGCTACTTTGAAGCACAAGTGTGGAAAAAGGATAGTAGCATTGCCCCTTTTTTGGGCCTTCTTTTTTTCTTTGGACTTTCTCTCTTTTTTGGGACAATGCTCTATTGAATGATGATCATCACACTTCTATTTATTTACAACTCAATGATTACAACTCGATACTAAAACAAGGTATGACTCTATATGAATGCCTTCGGCGGTGTACCGGGATATGCAATGAATCAAGAGTGACAAGTATGAAAGAATTATGAACGGTGGCTTTGCCACAAATACTATGTCAACTACATGATCATGCTAAGAAATATGACAATGATGGATGTGTCATGATGAACTAGATGGTGGAAAGTTGCATGGCAATATATCTCGGAATGGCTATGGAAATGCCATAATAGGTAGGTATGGTGGCTGTTTTGAGGAAGGTATATGGTAGGTGTATGATACCGGCGAAAGTTGCGTGGTATTAGAGAGGCTAGCGAGGGTGGAAGGGTGGGAGTGCGTATGATCCATGGACTCAACATTAGTCATAAAGAACTCATATACTTATTGCAAAAATCTAGAAGTTATCAAAGCAAAGTATTACGCGCATGCTCCTAGGGGGATAGATTGGTAGGAAAAGACCATCGCTCGTCCCCGACTGCCACTCATAAGGAAGACAATCAATAAATAAATCATGCTCCGACTTCATCACATAACGGTTCACCATACGTGCATGCTACGGGAATCACAAACTTCAACACAAGTATTCTTTAAATTCACAACTACTCAACTAGCATGACTTTAATATTATCACCTCGATATCTCAAAACAATTATCATTCTTCAATCTTTTCTTAGTATTCAACACACTCAAAAGAAAGTTTCACAAATCTAGAATACCAAGCATATTATTATTAGGCAAATTACCATGCTATTAAGAGACTCTCAAATTAATTTAAGTGAAGCATGAGAGATCAATAGTTTCTTTAAAACAAATTCACCACCGTGCTCTAAAAGATCTAAGTGAAGCACATAAAGCAGAAATATCTAGCTCAAAGGATATAAGTGAAGCACATAGAGTATTCTATCAAATTTTAATTCATGTATGGCTCTCTCAAAAGGTGTGTACAGCAAGGATGATTGTGGTATACTAGCAAACAAATACACAAATAATACAAGACGCTCCAAGCAAAACACATATCATGTTGGTGAATAAAAATATAGCTCCAAGTAAATTACCGATGGAAGTGGACGAAAAGAGGGGATGCCTTCCGGGGAATCCCCAAGCTTTAACTTTTTGGTGTACTTGGATTATCTTGGGGGTTCCATGGGCATCCCAAAGCTTAGGCTCTTTCCACTCCTTGTTCCATGATCCATCAAAAGAATTCACCCAAAACTTGAAAACTTCACAACACAAAACTCAAAATAGAAAACTCGTGAGCTCCGTTAGCGAACGAAAACAAAAGACCACTTCAAGGTACTGTAATGAACTCATTATTTATTTATTTTGGTGTTAAACCTACTGTATTCCAACTTCTCTATGGATTATAAACTATTTTACTAGCCATAGATTCATCAAGATAAGCAAACAACACACGAAAAACAGAATCTGTCAAAAACAGAACAGTCTGTAGTAATATGTAGCTAGCGCAAGATCTGGAACCCCAAAAATTCTAAAATAAATTTCTGGAAGTGAGGAATTTATCTATTAATCATATTCAAAAATAATTAACTAAATATCACTCTTCAAATAAAAATGACAGCAGTTCTCGTGAGCGCTAAAGTTTCTGTTTTTTACAGCAAGTTCAACAAGACTTTCCCCAAGTCTTCCCAACGGTTCTACTTGGCACAAACACTAATTAAACACAAAAAACACAACCTAAACAGAGGCTAAATAATTTATTTATTAATAAAGAGGAGCAAATATCAAGGAATAAAAATAAAATTGGGTTGCCTCCCAACAAGCGCTATCGTTTAACGCCCCTAGCTAGGCATAACGAGCAAGAATAGATCTAGGTATTGCCATCTTTGGTAGGCAATCCATAAGTGGCTCTCATGATAGTTTCATATGGTAATTTTATTTTATTTCTTGGAAAGTGTTCCATGCCCTTTTTAATGGAAATTGAAATCTAATATTCCCTTCCTTCATATCAATAATCGCACCAACCGTTCTAAGGAAAGGTCTACCAAGAATAATAGGGCAAGAAGGATTGCAATCTATATCAAGAACTATGAAATCTACGGGCACATAATTCCTATTTTCAACAATAAGAACATCATTAATTATTCCCATAGGTTTCTTAATAGTGGAATCCGCAAGATGCAAGTTTAGAGAGCAATCATCAAAATTACGGAAATCTAGTAAATCACACAAAGTCTTGGGAATAGTAGAGACACTAACACCCAAATCACACAAAGCATAAAACTCATGATCTTTAATTTTAATTTTAATAGTTGGTTCCCACTCATCATAAAGTTTTCTAGGGATAGAAACTTTCAACTCAAGTTTTTCTT
Source organism: Triticum urartu (assembly GCF_056163025.1). Classification (NCBI taxonomy): domain Eukaryota; kingdom Viridiplantae; phylum Streptophyta; class Magnoliopsida; order Poales; family Poaceae; genus Triticum; species Triticum urartu. Next base: position 313,620,474 of record NC_141877.1, read on the forward strand.
CATAAGATTGCATCAAGGCATCAACAATATGTTCGGTGAAGGCTTTATTTCGACTATAAGCATGCAGAGAATTTAGCACGGATTGCAACAAGGAAATACAATCAATTAAAGAGCAACTTTCATAATTAAATTCCTTGAAATCCAATATAGTGGGTTTAGCAACATCTAAAATTTTATTTCTTTCAATCCTACTTTCATCAATTTCATCATTAAGATCTAAATTCTCCGAATTTTTAGAACGCCTTCTAGGTAAAGGAAGATCATATTCAGTTTCATCAAGATTCATATTGCAAAATAAAGATTTAATGGGAGACACATCAATAACGTTTACATCTTCATCATTACTTTCATAGGAATTGGAAGAACACGCTTTAATAAAGGCATCTTTGGAAGCACGCATCCTTGCGGTTCTTTCTTTACACTCATCAATTGAAATTCTCATGGCTTTAAGAGACTCATTGATATCATGCTTAGGTAGAATAGATCTAAGTTTCAAAGCATCAACATCAAGAGCAATTCTATCAACGTTCCTAGCCAAATCATCAATCTTAAGCATTTTTTCTTCAATCATAGCGTTAAAATTCTTTTGCGAAGAAATAAATTCTTTAATATTAGATTCAAAATCAGAGGGCATCTTATTATAATTTCCATAAGAGTTCTTGTAGGAATTCCCATAATTATTAAAAGGATTACTAGGATATGGCCTAGGATCAAAATTCCCTCTATAAGCGTTGTTACCAAAATTATTCCTACCAACAAAATTCACATCCATAGATTCATTATTATTCTCAATCAAAGTAGACAAAGGCATATCATTAGGATCAGAAGAAACACTCTTAGTAGCAAATAATTTCATAAGTTCATCCATCTTTCCACTCAACACATTAATTTCTTCTATCGCATGCACTTTTTTGTTAGATGATATTTCAGTGTGCCATTGAGAATAATTAACCATAATATTATCAGGAGTTTAGTAGCATCTCCTAAAGTGATTTCCATAAAAGTGCCTCCCGCGGCTGAATCTAAAAGATTTCTAGAAGCAAAATTCAATCCGGCATAAAAAATTTGTATAATCATCCACAAATTCAAACCATGAGTAGGGCAATTATGTATCATTAATTTCATTCTCTCCCAAGCTTGTGCAACATGTTCATGATCAAGTTGTTTAAAGTTCATAATATCATTTCTAAGAGAGATGATCTTAGCGGGAGGAAAATACTTAGAGATAAAAGCATCTTTGCACTTGTTCCATGAATCAATACTATTCTTAGGCAAAGACAAAAACCAAGCTTTAGCACTATCTCTAAGCGAAAAAGGAAATAGCTTCAATTTAACGACATCATTATTGACATCTTTTTTCTTTTGCATATCACATAAATCAATGAAGCTATTCAGATGAGTAGCGGCATCTTCGCTAGGAAGGCCGGCGAATTGATCTTTCATAACAAGATTCAACAAAGCAGTATTAATTTCACAAGATTCAGCATCGGTAACAGGAGAAATTGGAGTGCTAAGGAAATCATTATTATTGGTATTGGTGAAGTCACACAATTTGGTAGTATCTTGAGCCATTGCGACAAAAAAGCAAACTAACACACGAGCAAACAAAAAGCAAGCGGGCAAAAGAGGCAAACAGAGAGGGAGGATATAGAGAGAGGGCGAATAAAATGGCAAGGGTGAATTGGGGGGAGAGGAAAACGAGAGGAAAATGGAAAATAATGTAATGCGAGAGATAGGGATTGTGATGGGTACTTGGTATATTGACTTTTTGCGTAGACTCCCCGGCAACGGCACCAGAAATCCTTCTTGCTACGTCTTGAGCTTGCGTTGGTTTTCCCCGAAGAGGAAGGGATGATGCAGCAGAGTAGCATAAGTATTTCCCTCAGTTTTTGAGAACCAAGGTATCAATCCAGTAGGAGCCCACGCTCAAGTCCCTCGTACCTGCACAAAGCGATAGCTACTCGCAACCAACGCGATTAGGGGTTGTCAAGCCCTTCACAGTCACTTACGAGAGTGAGATCTGATAGATATAATATTTTTGGTATTTTTGATATAAAGATGCAAAGAAAAAAAGTAAAGGCAAAGTAAATAGCAAAACAATATTAAAAGTGATGGAGATTGATATGATGAGAATATACCTGGGGGCCATAGGTTTCACTAGTGGCTTCTCTCAAGAGCATAAGTATTCTACGGTGGGTGAACAAATTACTGTTGAGCAATTGATAGAATTGAGCATAATTATGAGAATATCTAGGCATGATCATGTATATAGGCATCACGTCCGTGACAAGTAGACCGAAACGATTCTACATCTACTACTATTACTCCACTCATCGACCGCTATCCAGCATGCATCTAGAGTATTAACTTAAAAACAGAGTAACGCTTTAAGCAATATGACATGATGTAGAGAGATAAATTCATGCAATATGAAATAAACCCCATCTTGTTATCCTCGATGGCAACGAAAAAATACGTGCCTTGCTGCCCCTTCTGTCACTGGGTAAGGACACCGCAAGATCGAACCCAAAGCTAAGCACTTCTCTCAGGGCAAGAACTACCAATCTAGTTGGCCAAACCAAACGGATAATTCGAAGAGACTTGCAAAGATAACCAATCAAGCATAAAAGAATTCAGAGAAGATTCAAATATTATTCATAGATAGACTTGATCATAAACCCACAATTCATCGGTCTCAACAAACACACCGCCAAAAGAAGATTACATCGAATAGATCTCCACGAGAGAGGGGGAGAACTTTGTATTGAGATTCAAAGAGAGAGAAGAAGCCATCTAGCTACTAACTATGGGCCCGAAGGTCTCAGGTAAACTACTCACACTTCATCGGAGGGGCTATGGTGATGTAGAAGCCCTCCGTGATGACGGCCCTCTTCCGACGGAGCTCCGGAACAGGCCCCAAGATGGGATCTCGTGGATACAGAAAGTTGCGGCGGTGGAATTAGATTTTTGGCTCCTGTTCTGATCGTTTGGGGGTACGTGTGTATATATAGGAGGAAGGAGTACATCGGTGGAGCACCGAGGGGCCCACAAGGCAGGGGGCGCGCCCTAGGGGGGGCGCCCCCCACCCTCGTGACCTCCTCTTTGATCCCTTGCAGTAGGGTCCAAGTCTCCTGGATCACGTTCGGTGAGAAAATCACGTTTCCGAAGATTTTATTCCGTTTGGACTCCGTTTGATATTCTGTTTATCCGGAACACTGAAATAGGCAAAAAAACAGCAATTCTGGGCTGGGCCTCTGGTTTATAGGTTAGTCCCAAAAATAATATAAAAGTGGAAAATAAAGCCCAATATAGTCCAAAACAGTAGATAATATAGCATGGAGCAATCAAAAATTATAGATACGTTGGAGACGTATCAGTGGCTCTCCTGGATGTTTTTAGGGTACAAGAGTATATATAGGCGAAAGAAGTACGTCGGTGGAGCTCCGTGGGGCCCACTAGGGTGGGGGCGCGCCTACCCCCATGGGTGTGCCCTCCTGCCTCGTGGCCGCCTCACGGACTTCCACACTTCCACTCTAAGTCTCTTGGCTTGCGTTTGTTCCAAGAAAGATCCTCGCGAAGGTTTCGTTCCGTTTGGATTCCGTTCGATATTCCTTTTCTGCGAAACACTAAAATAGGCAAAAAAAACAGAAACTGGCACTGGGCCTCCGGTTAATACGTTAGTCCCAAAAATAATATAAAAGAGCATATTAAAGCCCATTAAACATCCAAAACAGATAATATAATAGCATGGAACAATCAAAAATTTAGATACGTTGGAGACGTATCAGCATCCCCAAGCTTAATTCCTGCTCATCCTTGAGTAGGTAAATGATAAAAAAACAGAATTTTTGATGTGGAATGCTACCTAGCATAATTATCAATGTAATTTTCCTTATTGTGGCATGAATGTTTAGATGCGAAAGATTCAAGACAAAATTTTAATATTGACATAAAAATAATAATACTTCAAGCATACTAATAAAGTAATCATGTCTTCCCAAAATAACATGGCCATAGAAAGCTATCCCTACAAAATCATATAGTCATGCTATGCTCTCTCTTCATCACACAAAATATTTAAATCATGCACAACCCCAATGACAAGCCAAGCAATTGTTTCATACTTGATGTTCTCAAACCTTTTCAATCTTCACGCAATACATGAGCATGAGCCATGGACATAGCACTATAGGTGGAATAGAATGGTGGTTGTGGAGAAGACAAACAGGAGAAGATAGTCTCACATCAACTAGGCGTATCAACGGGATATGGAGATGCTCATCAATAGATATCAATGTGAGTGAGTAGGGACTGCCATGCAACAGATGCACTAGAGCTATAACTGTATGAAAGCTCAACAAGAAACTAAGTGGGTGTGCATCCAACTTGCTTGCTCACGAAGACCTAGGGCAATTTTGAGGAGGCCCATCATTGGAATATACAAGCCAAGTTCTATAATGAAAAATTCCCACTACTATATGAAAGTGACAACATAGGAGACTCTCTATCATGAAGATCATGGTGCTACTTTGAAGCACAAGTGTGGTAAAAGGATAGTAGCATTGCCCCTTCTCTCTTTTTCTCTGATTTTTTTATTTGGGCCTTTTCTCTTTTTTATGGCCTCTTTTTTTATTTTTTTATTTGGGCCTTTTTTATGGCCTCTTTTTTTTAGTCCGGAGTCTCATCCCGACTTGTGGGGGAATCATAGTCTCCATCATCCTTTCCTCACTAGGACAATGCTCTAAAAAGGAAGATCATCACACTTTTATTTACTTACAACTCAAGAATTACAACTCGATACTTAGAAGAAAATATGACTCTATGTGAATGCCTCCAGCGGTGTACCGGGATGTGCAATGAATCAAGAGTGACATGTATGAAAGAATTATGAAGGGTGGCTTTGCCACAAATACGATGTCGACTACATGATCATGCAAAGCAATATGATAATGAGGGAGCGTGTCATAATAAACGAAATAGTGGAAAGTTGCATGGCAATATATCTCGGAATGGCTATGGAAATGCCACAATTGGTAGGTATGGTGGTTGTTTTGAGGAAGGTAAATGACGGGTTTAAGATACCGGGGAAAGTTGCACGGCACAAGAGAGGCTAGCAATGGTGGAAGGGTGAGAGTGCGTATAATCCATGGACTCAACATTAGTCATAAAGAACTCACATAATTATTGCAAAAATCTATTAGTTATCAAAACAAAGTACTACGTGCATGCTCCTATGGGGATAGATTGGTAGGAAAAGACCATCGCTCGTCCCCGACCGCCACTCATAAGGAAGACAATCAATAAATTAATCATGCTCCGACTTCATCACGTAACGGTTCACCATACGTGCATGCTACGGGAATCATAAACTTTAACACAAGTATCTCTCAAATTCACAACTACTCAACTAGCATGAATCTAATATTACCATCTTCATATATCAAAACAATCATAAAGAATCAAACTTCTCATAGTATTCAATGCACTTTCTATGAAAGTTTTTATTATACCCATCTTGGATGCCCATCATATTAGGACTAATTTTATAACCAAAGCAAATTACCATGTTGTTCTAAAGGACTCTCAAAATAATATAAGTGAAGCATGAGAGATCAATAATTTCTATAAAATAAAACCACCACCATGCTCTAAAAAGATATAAGTGAAGCACTAGAGCAAAATTATGTAGCTCAAAAGATATAAGTGAAGCACATAGAGTATTGTAATAAATTCCGATTCATGTGTGTCTCTCCCAAAAGTTGTGTATAGCAAGGAACATTGTGGTAAACTAAAAGGCAAAGACTCAAATCATGCAAGACGCTCCAAGCAAAACACATATCATGTGGTGAATAAAAATATAGCCTCAAGTAAAGTTACCGATAGATGAAGACGAAAGAGGGGATGCCTTCCAGGGCATCCCCAAGATTAGGATTTTGGTTGTCCTTGAATTTTACCTTGGGGTGCCTTGGGCATCCCCAAGCTTAGGCTCTTGCCAGTCCTTGTTCCAAAATCCATCAAATATTTACCCAAAAACTTGAAAACTTCACAACACAAAACTTCAAGAGAAAATCTCATGAGCTCCGTTAGTATAAGAAAATAAATCACCACTTTAAGGTATTGTAATGAAATCATTCTTTATTTATATTGGTGTTAAACCTAATGTATTCCAACTTTTCTATGGTTCATACCCCCCCCCCCCCCGATACTAACCATAGATTCATCAAAATAAGCAAACAACACACGAAAAATAGAACAGTCTGTAGCAATCTGGATAGTTCTAATACTTCGGCAACTCCAAAAATTCTGAAAAATTAGGAAAACTTAAATAATTTGTATATTGATCTACTGCAGTTTGAATTGGTATTTTATCGCTCTCTGGTAAAAAAGAGTAATTATTTTCGTGAGCGCATACTTTCTGTTTTTTTTCAGCAAGATCAAACAATAATCACCCAAGAAGTTCATAAAGGCTTTACTTGGCACAAACACTAATTAAAACATAAAAACACAATCATAATAGAGCGTAAATGAATTATTTATTACTAAACAGGAACAAAAAGCAAGGAACAAAAATAAAATTGGGTTGCCTCCCAACAAGCACTATCGTTTAACACCCCTAGCTAGGAATAAAAGCAAGAATAGATCTAGGTATTGTCATCTTTGGTGTGCAATTCATAAGTGGCTCTCATAATAGATTCATAAGGTAATTTAATTTTCTTTCTAGGAAAGTGTTCCATGCCTTTCCTTAATAGAATGGAATCTAATATTTCCTTCTTTCATGTCAATAATTGCACCAATCGTTCTAAGGAAAGGTCTACCAAGAATAATAGGACATGTAGGATTGCAGTATATATCAAGAACAATGAAATCTACGGGCACATAATTCCTATTTGCAAATATAAGAACATCATTAATCCTTCCCATAGGTTTCGTAATGGTGGAATCTGCAAGATGCAAATTTAAAGAACAATCATCAAATTCACGGAAACCTAGCACATCACACAAAGTTGTTGGAATCGTGGAAACACTAGCACCCAAATCACATAAATCATAGCATTCATAATCTTTAATCTTAATCTTAATAGTAGGTTCCCACTCATCATAAAGTTTTCTAGGTATAGAAACTTCTAGTTCAAGCTTTTCTTCATAAGATTGCGTTAAAGCACCAACGGTATGTTTAGTAAAAGCTTTATTTTGATTGTAAGCATGAGGAGAATTTAGCATGGATTGCAACAAGGAAATACAATCTATCAAAGAACAATTATCATAATAAAATTCCTTGAAATAAAAAATAGTGGGTTCATTACTATGTAAGGTTTTGACCTCCTCAATCCCGCTTTTATCAATTTTTACATCACGATCTAAAAACCCCGAATCATTGGGACGCCTTTTAACTAAAGTTGACTCATCTCCATTCCCATCTTTATCAAGATTCATATTGGAAAACAAAGATTTAATAGGAGTCACATCAATCACTTTTAGATCTTCATCATTATTATCATGAAAACTAGAAGAACAAGCTTTCACAAAGCAGTCCTTTTTAGCATGCATCCTAGCGGTTCTTTCTTTGCACTCATAAATGGAAATTCTCATTGCCTTGAGAGACTCATTAATATCATGCTTAGGTGGCATAGATCTAATTTTCAAAGAATCAACATCAAGAGAAATTATATCCACGTTCCTAGCCAATTCATCAATCTTAAGCAATTTTTCTTCAACCAAAGGACTGCAATTATTTTGCGAAGTCATAAATTCTTTAACACTAGTCTCAAAATCAGAGGGATCTTATTAAAATTTCTGTAAGAGTTGTTGTAGGAATTACCATAATTATTAGAGGAATTATTAGGAAACAACCTAGAATTAAAATTTCCACTATGCATGTTGTTACCAAAATTGTTCCTACCAACAAAATTCACATCCATAGATTCATTATCATTCTCAATCAACGTGGACAAAGGCATATCATTAGGATCAGAAGAATCAATTTTGTTAGCAGACAATTTCATAAGTTCATCCATCTTTCCACTCAAAACATTAATCTCTTCAATCGCATGAACCTTTTTACTAGTGGATCTTTCGGTGTGCCATTGAGAATAATTAACCATGATATTATCTAGGAGTTTAGTAGCTTCTCCTAAAGTGATTTCCATAAAAGTGCCTCCCACGACCGAATCTAAAAGATTTCTAGAAGAAAAATTCAATCCGGCATAAAAAAATTGTATAATCATCCACAAATTCAAACCATGTGTAGGGCAATTACGTATCATTAATTTCAACCTCTCTGAAGCTTGTGCAACATGCTCATGATCAAGTTGCTTAAACTTCATAATATCGTTTCAGAGATGATCATAGCAGGAGGAAAATACTTAGAGATAAAAGCATCTTTGCACTTATTCCATGAATCAATACTATTTTTAGGCAAAGAAGAGAACCAAGTTTTAGCACGATCTGTAAGCGAAAACGGACATAGCTTCAATTTAACAATATCATTGTCCACATCTTTCTTCTTTTGCATATCACACAAATCAACAAAGTTGTTCAGATGCGTAGCGACATCTTCACTAGGAAGGCCAGAAAATTGATCTTTCATAACAAGATTCAACAAAGCAGTATTAATTTCACAAGATTCAACATCGGTAGTAGGAGCAATCGGAGTGCTAATAAAATGATTGTTGTTGCTATTGGAAAAGTCACACAATTTAGTATTATCTTGAGCCATCATGACAAACAATCAATCCAACACACAAGCACACAAGAAGCAAGCGAAAAGAGACGAAAGGAAAAAGGGCGAAGAAAAGGCAAAGGTTTCCGAAAATCATTTTAGAAGTGGGGGAGAGGAAAACGAGAGGCAAATGGCAAATAATTTAATGCGAGGGATAAGATCTTATGATGGGTACTTGGTATGTCTTGACTTGTGCGTAGATCTCCCCGGCAACGGCGCCAGAAATCCTTCTTGCTACCTCTTGAGCATGCGTTGGTTTTCCCTTGAAGAGGAAAGCGTGATGCAGCAAAGTAGCGTAAGTATTTCCCTCAGTTTTGAGAACCAAGGTCTCAATCTAGTAGGTAACAACACTCAAGTCACCTAGTACCCGCACAAACAATCAAGAACCTTGCAACCAACGCGATAAAGGGGTTGTCAATCCCTTCATGGCCACTTGCAAAAGTGAGGTCTGACAAAGATAATAAGATAAATAGTTTTGGTATTTTTGTTGTATAGATTGGAAAGTAAAGATTGCAAAATAGTAAAACAAGATGCGATGAAAATAAAAGAGATGCAATATAATATGAAAGAGACCCGGGGACCATAGGTTTCACTAGTGGCTTCTCTCGAGATAGCATAAATTACGGTGGGTGAACAAATTACTGCTGAGCAATTGATAGAAGATCGCATAGTTATGAGAATATGTAGGCAATGATTAGCATCACGTCTGTGTCAAGTAGATCGAAACGATTCTGCATCTATTACTACTACTCCACACATCGACCGCTATCCAGCATGCATCTAGAGTATCAAGTTAAAAACAGAGTAACGCTTTAAGCAAGATGACATGATGTAGAGAGATAAATTCATGCAATATGAAATAAACCCCATCTTGTTATCCTCGATGGCAACGAAAAAATACGTGCCTTGCTGCCCCTTCTGTCACTGGGTAAGGACACCGCAAGATCGAACCCAAAGCTAAGCACTATGACATGATGTATCTAGAGTATTAAGTTTAGAAGAACAGAGTAATGCATTAGGCAAGATGACATGATGTAGAGGGATAAACTCAAGCAATATGATATAAACCCCATCTTTTTATCCTCGATGGCAACAATACAATACGCGCCTTGTGCCCCAACTATCACTGGGAAAGGACACCGCAAGATTGAACCCAAAGCTAAGCACTTCTCCCATTGCAAGAAAGATCAATCTAGTAGGCCAAACTAAACCGATAATTCGAAGAGACTTGCAAAGATAACAAATCATGCATATAAGAATTCAGAGAAGAACCAAATAATATCCATAGATAATCTTGATCATAAATCCACAATTCATTGGATCTCGGCAAACACACCGCAAAAGAGTATTACATCGAATAGATCTCCAAGAACATCGAAGAGAACTTCGTATTGAGAATAAAAGAGAGAGAAGAAGCCATCTAGCTAATAACTATGGACACGAAGGTCTATGGTAAACTACTCACGCTTCATCGGAGAGGCTATGGTGTTGATGTAGAAGCCCTCCGTGATCGATTCCCCCTCCGGCAGATCGCCGGAAAAGGCCCAGATGGGATCTCACGGGTACAGCAGGTTGCGGCGGTGGAAAAGTGGTTTCGTGGCTCTCATGGATGTTTTTAGGGTACAAGAGTATATATAGGCGAAAGAAGTACGTTGGTGGAGCTCCTTGGGGCCCATAAGGGTGGGGGCGCGCCTACCCCCCTGGGCGCGCCCTCCTGCCTCGTGGCTGCCTCGCGAACTTCCAAACTTCCACTCCAAGTCTCCTGGATTGCGTTTGTTCCAAGAAAGATCCTCGCGAAGGTTTCGTTCCATTTGGATTCCGTTTGATATTCATTTTCTGCGAAACACTAAAATAGGCAAAAAAACAGAAACTGGCACTGGGCCTCCGGTTAATAGGTTAGTCCCAAAAATAATATAAAAGAGCATATTAAAGCCCATTAAAAATCCAAAACAGATAATATAATAGCATGGAACAATCAAAAATTATAGATACGTTGGAAACGTATCACCACCCCACATATATATAGGTGGGAGAGGGAGAGGGGCAGCAAGGGGCGCCCCAAGTAGGAGTAATCCTACTTGGGCGCCTCCTACAAGTCGGCCTCCCCCCTTCCATAAGTGTCTGAGGGGGAAGGAAAGACAGGGGGGAGGAACGGGGGAGGCCGAATCCTCCCCTTTCCTTCCGGTGTCTGAATATCATCGTCCTATATATGAATCTTTACATCTCGACCATTTCAAGACTCCTCGTCATGTCCATGATCTCATCCGGGATTCCGAACAACATTCGGTCACCAAATCACATAACTCATATAATACAAAATCGTCATCGAACGTTAAGCGTGCGGACCCTACAGGTTCAAGAACTATGTAGACATGACCGAGACACCTCTCTGGTCAATAACCAACAGCAGAACCTGGATGCTCATATTGGTCCTACATATTCTATGAAGATCTTTATCGGTCGTACCGTAATGACAACATATGTTATTCCCTTTGTCATCGGTATGTTACTTGCCCGAGATTCGATCGTCGGTATCTTCATACCTAGTTCAATCTCGTTACTGGCAAGCCTCTTTACTCGTTCCATAATACATTATCCCATAACTAACTCATTAGTCTCATTGCTTGCACGGCTTATCATGATGTGCATTACCGAGAGGGCCCAGAGATACCTCTTCGATACTCGGAGTGACAAATCCTAATCTCGATCTATGTCAACCCAACAAACACCTTCGGAGATACCTGTAGAGCATCTTTATAATCACCCAGTTACGTTGTGACATTTGATAGCACATAAAGTATTCCTCCGGTATCCGGGAGTTGCATAATCTCATAGTCAAAGGAATATGTATATGACATGAAGAAAGCAATAGCAAGAAAACTTAACAATCATTATGCTAAGCTAACAGATGGGTCTTGTCCATCACATCATTCTCCTAATGATGTGATCCCGTTCATCAAATGACAACACATGTCCAAGGTTAGGAAACTTAACCATCTTTGATTAACGAGCTAGTCTAGTAGAGGCTTACTAGGGACACGGTGTTTTGTCTATGTATCCACACATGTATCAAGTTTCCGTTTAATACAATTCTAGCATGAATAATGAACATTTAACATTATATAAGGAAACATAAAATAACAACTTTATTATTTCCTCTAGGGCATATTTCCTTCACATATCACAAGACAACATGCCCTGCAAAAACAAGTTAGACGTCCTCTACTTTGTTGTTGCAAGTTTTACGTGGCTGCTATGGGCTTCTAGCAAGAAGCGTTCTTACCTGCGCATCAAAACCAGAATGGTGATTTATCAAGTTTGTTGTTTTAACCTTCAACAATGACCGGCCGCAGTCAAATTCAATTCAACTAAAGTAGGAGAAACATGCACCCGCTAGCCACCTTTTTGCAAAACTTGTTGCATGTCTGTCGATGGAACCGTCTCATGAATGTGGTCATGTGAGGTTGGTCCGGGCCGCTTCATCCAACAATACCGCCAAATCAAAATAAGACATTGGTGGTAAGCAGTATGACGATCACCGCCCACAACTCTTTGTGTTCTACTCATGCATATCATCTACGCATAGACCTGGCTCTGATGCCACTGTTGGGAAACGTAGCATACAATTTCAAAATAAATCCTATGCTCATGCTAGATCTATCTAGGAGATGCATAGCAATGAGAGGGGAAAGTGTGTCCATGTACCCTCATAGACCGAAAGCGGAAGCATTTTACAACGCGGTTGATGTAGTCGAACTTCTTCTAGCTCTGACCAATCAAGTACCGAACGTACGGCACCTCCGAGTTCTGCACATGTTCAGCTCGGTGACGTCCCTCACCTTCTTGATACAACAAGTTGTCGAGGTAGTAGATGAGTTTCGTCAGCACGACGGCGTGGTGACTGTGATGGTGAAGTGATCCGTGCAGGGCTTTGCCTAAGCACTACGAAGATATGACCATGGGAGTAAACGGTGGAGGGGGGTGCCGCACACGGCTAGGCAATTGTCTGGTATGTTCTAGGGGTGCCCCCCACATATATATAGGTAGGGAGAGAGGGGCGGCAGCCAAGGAGGCGCCCAAGTAGGCCGAATCCTACTTGGGGCCTTCCTATGGCCGGCGCCCCCTTTCCTTATCTGCCGGAGGGGGAAGGAAAGAGAGGGGGAGAGGGAAGGAAGGGGGAATCCTATTCCCTCCTATTCCTTTCCCTTCCCCTCTTTCCTTCTCCATCTTGGCCGGAACATACGGGGGGCGCACCAGCCCCTTGTGGCTGGTGTGATTCCCCTCTTGGCCCATAAGGGCCATATCTTTTGCCGCGGGTGTCCGGAACCCCTTCCGGTGACCCGATATGTACCTGGTACTCTTCAGAACACTTTCGGTGTCCGAATACCATCGTCCTATATCAATCTTTACCTCTTGACCATTTCGAGACTCCTCTTCATGTCCATGATCTCATCCGGGACTCCGAACAACATTCGTTCACCAAATCACATAACTCATATAATACAATATCATCATCGAACATTAAGCATGCGGACCCTACGGGTTCGAGAACTATGTAGACATGACCGAGACACCTCTCTGGTCAATAACAAATAGCTGAACATGGATGCTCATATTGGCTCCTACATATTCTATGAAGATCTTTATGGGTCGAACCATTATGGCAACATACATAATTCCCTTTCTCAATCGGTATGTTACTTGCCCGAGATTCGATCGTCGGTATTTACATACCTAGTTCAATCTCGTTACCGGCAAGTCTCTTTACTCGTTCCATAATGCATCATCCTGCAACTAACTCATTAGTCACTTTGCTTGCAAGGCTTCTTATGATGTGCATTACCGAGAGGGCCCAGAGATACCTCTCCGATACTCGGAGTGACAAATCCTAATCTTGATCTATGCCAACTCAACAAACACCTTCGGAGATACCTGTAGAGCATCTTTATAATCACCCAGTTACGTTGTGACGTTTGATAGCAGATAAGGCATTCCTCCGGTATCCGGGAGTTGCATAATCTCGTAGACAAAGGAATATGTATTTGACATGAAGAAAGCAATAGCAATAAAACTGAATGATCAATATGCTAAGCTAATGGATGGGTCTTGTCCATCACATCATTCTCTTAATGATGTGATCCCATTATCAAATGACAACTCATGTCCATGGTTAGGAAACCTTAAGCATCTTTGATCAACGAGCTAGTCAAGTAGAGGCTCACTAGGGACACAATGTTTGTCTATGTATTCACACATGTATTTAGGTTTCCGATCAATACAATTCTAGCATCAATAATAAACATTTATCATGAATAAGGAAATATAAAATAACAACTTTATTATTGCCTCTAGGGAATATTTTCTTCAAGCATAGCATACATGATAGAACCTCTAGCTGAGGCATAGGGAATGACTTTCATTTTCTCTCTATCTTCTGCAGCGGTTGGGCATTGAGTCTGAATCAATTTCACACCTTGTAACACAGGCAAGAACTCTTTCTTTGACTGATACATTTCGAACTTCTTCAAAACTTTATCAATGTATGTGCTTTGTGAAAGTCCTATTAAGCGTCTTAATCTATCTCTATAGATCTTGATGCCCAATATATAAGCAGCTTCACCGAGGTCTTTCATGCAAAAACTCTTATTCAAGTATCCTTTTATGCTATCCAGAAATTCTATATCATTTCCAAACAACAATATGCCATCCACATATAATATTAGAAATGCTATAGAGCTCCCACTCACTATCTTGTAAATATAGGCTTCTCCGAAAGACTGTATAAAACCATATGCTTTGATCACTTCATCAAAGTGTATATTCCAACTCTGAGATGCTTGCACCAGTCCATAGATGGATCACTGGAGCTTGCACACTTTGTTAGCACCTTTAGGATCGACAAAACCTTCTGGTTGCATCATATACAACTCTTCTTTAAGAAATCCATTAAGGAATGCAGTTTTGACGTCCATTTGCCAGATTTCAAAATCATAAAATGTGGCAATTGCTAACATGATTTGGACAGACTTAAGCATCACTACGGGTGAGAAAGTCTCATCGTAGTCAACTACTTGAACTTGTCAAAAACCTTTTATGACAAGTCGTTCTTTGTAGACAGTAACATTACCATCAGCGCCAGCCTTCTTCTTGAAAATCCATTTATCCGCTATGGCTTGCTGATCATCGGGCAAGTCCATCGAAGTCCACACTTTGTTCTCATACATGGATCCTATCTCGGATTTCATGGCCTCAAGCCATTTATCAGAATCTGGGCTCATCATAGCTTCTTCATAGTTCGTAGGTTCATCATGGTCTAGTAACATGACTTCCAGAATAGGGTTACCGTACCACTCTGGAGCGGAACGTGCTCTGTTCGACCTATGAGGTCTAGTAGTAACTTGATCTAAAGTTTCATGATCATTATCATTAGCTTCCTCTCTAGTTGGTGTAGGCATCACAGGAACGGATTTCTCTGATGAGGTACTTTCCAATTCGAGAGAACGTACAATTACCTCATCAAGTTCTACTTTCCTCCCACTCACTTCTTTCGAGAGAAACTCCTTCTCTAGAAAGTTCCCATTCTTGGCAACAAATATCTTTCCTTCGGATTTGTGGTAGAAGGTGTACCCAATTGTTTCCTTAGGGTATCCTATGAAGACGCACTTCTCTTATTTGGGTTCGAGCTTATCAGGCTGAAGCCTTTTGACATAAGTGTCGTGACCCCAAACTTTAAGAAACGACGGATTAGGTTTCTTGCCAAACCACAGTTCATACGGTGTCATCTCAACGGATTTAGATGGTGCCCTATTTAATGTGAATGCAGCCGTCTCTAATGCATAACCCCAAAATGATAATGGTAAATCAGAGACATCATAGATCACACCATATCTAATAAAGTACAGTTACGACATTCGGACACACCTAAACGCTATGGTGTTCCAGGTGGTGTGAGTTGTGAAAATATTACACATTGTTTCAAATGAAGGCCAAACTCGTAACTCAAATATTCGCCTCCGTGATCAGACCATAGAAAGTTTATTTGCTTGTTACGATGATTCTCCACTTCACTCTGAAATTCTTTGAACTTTTCAAATGTTTCATACTTGTGTTTCATTAAGTAGATATACCCATATCTGCTCAAATCATCTGTGAAGGTCAGAAAATAACGATACCCGCTGTTGGTGTCAAAACCGGAGGATCTCGGGTAGTGGGTCCCGAACTATGCGTCTAGGCCGGATGGTAACAGGAGGCAGGGAACACGATGTTTTACCCAGGTTCGGGCCCTCTTGATGGAGGTAAAACCCTATGCCCTGCTTGATTAATATTGATGATATGGGTAGTACAATAGTAGATCTACCATGAGATCAAGGAGGCTAAACCCTAGAAGCTAGCCTATGGTATGATTGTTGTATATGGAGTTGATTGCCTACGGACTACAACCCTCCGGTTTATATAGACACCAGATAGGGTTAGGGTTACATAGAGTCGG
Source organism: Triticum urartu (assembly GCF_056163025.1). NCBI lineage: Eukaryota > Viridiplantae > Streptophyta > Magnoliopsida > Poales > Poaceae > Triticum > Triticum urartu. The sequence continues at coordinate 313,636,682 of NC_141877.1, forward strand.
TTACAATGGTAGGAGATCTTGAATATCCGCATCGCCAAGCTTGCCTTCCACGCCAAGGAAAGTCCCATCCGGACACGGGACGAAGTCTTCAATCTTGTATCTTCATAGTCCTGGAGTCCGGCTGAAGGTATAGTCCGGCTACCCGAACACCCCCTAATCCAGGACTCCCTCAGTAGCCCCCGAACCAGGCTTCAATGACGACGAGTCCGGCACACAGATTGTTCGGCATTGCAAGGCGGGTTCTTCTCCAAATCTTGTGTACCTGTAGGAATAATGTCCGATATTTGTAATGTACTGCTCCTCGGCTTCCACGCCCAATAATGGCCGTCTTCCACGTGTCAAACGAATGCGAAAAGTCGGGGCGTTTTTACATCCACACCCCTAGCCGTATAAACGAGCTGCCTATTTAACGGGATGGGGATTTAGGTCCAAACCACATCTTCTCCTTTCCGTGAGTTATCATCAGAGCGCTTCCAGCAAAGGTCCATTCCAACATGAACAGCCGTCGCAGCTCCTCCCCTCGCCCCTTTGGTCCCAAACCCGGGGACTGGGAGAGTTGCACCATCCCGCATAGCGAGTTAGTGTCGCTTCAGGCCAAGGGACTTCTCCCTCCGGCATACATGGTCCCGGTCCGAGACGGTCTCGCCACCTACAATGGCGGAAAACAAGCGGAGAGCACCCCCAATCCTTCTAAAGGAGAGCGGGTGTGCCTCGTCCCCTATCTAATAAGGGGACTGGGATTTCCAATTCATCCATTTCTCCGCGGGCTTCTGGAGTTCTACGGCCTCCAGCTGCACAATCTCACGCCCGCCTCCGTATTGCATATTGCGGGTTTCGTCGCCCTTTATGAGCTATTTTTAGGCATTGAGGCTCATTTCGCGCTGTGGAAGAGGTTATTCTACCTGGTGCCCCATTCTCAAGAGGGGTCTATATACCAAGTGGGCGGAGCCGAAGTATGGCGCATCGCCGGGACCGGATACCTATCCGGAACCCCAAAGAAGGCGTCCGAGGACTGGCCTTCGGAAAGGTTTTACATAGATGACGTCCCGCTACCGGACCCTATCCGGGTCGGTCTCCCTGAGTTCAACAGTGCTCCATTGAAGAAACGCTTGAGCTGGCGTCCGCGGAGCTCTCAGAGAGAAAGCGACAGAGACGTCCTTTACCTGATGGGCCGAATAAGACTGTTGGCTCATTCCGGACTAACCATGATTGGAGTCATGGCCGCATGCATTATGCGGGGGGTGCAGCCGCTTCAATATAGAGGCCACCCCATGTGGGATTTCAATGGGGAGGATGACGCCACACGTTACGGTCGTAAGGGGCCGGCCTCAGCCGCCGCCTTAGTAAAGATCTTATCCTCTTTGTACAAGGGAGAAAAGGAGGAATTCCTCCGCGTCAACCCGCGGGCCGGATTCAGTATGTACGATCCTCCAAGTTGGGTAAGTGAACAGTTGCGCTTGCCCGTTTGTTTTATACTCCCATGGTTAGATCGGTAGTCTAATGACTTCAATGTAGGAACTACGACAGGAGGTAAAGGATATAAACAGCCGCCCTCCACAGCTTGAGGACCCCGAACGGTCCCTCAATCCGGACTCCGAAGAGGATCCGGACATATCGGTGGAGCTTATCGACGGGGTGTTCCATCAGCTAAGCAAGGAAAATACCTTGGTAGCCATTACGGTGGATTACCCAGGGTTAATCCCGGCCCCCAGGTGACAGAAACCGGGGTCTTATTCCCTTGAAAGAGATTCCACCCTCACGTAGCCCGGTGTTTTTGACGACAACCGTGTTTTGCAGGGGAGATTTCCGAGGCAGGAGGCCGACCCTGCAGCGGCTAGCCAACGAGGGGCCGCAGGGCCCCGTGGGGCAAAAAGGAATGTAGTCCGGACTGAGATGCCGGCGCAAAGGTATAGTGCACCCTCTGTTTCCCTGGAGTTATTCTGTCAGGGCATATTAACGTTCGTGCTATCTTCAGAACGAAGAGACCTCGCCGGACTACATCCGGAGAGGTTGGCCAATCGCGCCTCCACCAGCCAGGCTCCAACGTCTGGCCAGGAAGCGGAGGCGAGCACAAGGCGCGCACCGGACGCTCCTCCGATAGAGGATGCGGACAGGTTGTCTGCCACAAATTCTGAAGTGGAGAGTGCCATGAACCACAGGCGTCGCCGGACAATTCTACGCGACGCTTGTTTCTCCCAAGAGGCTTTAGATGCCTTTAATTCAGGAGATGTGTACCTCCGTGCCGCTCAAAATGGTTTAGCCAGAGCCACGGAGCAGTATGTAAAAGACATACGGGTAAGAAAATTTTGGTTAGATATATATATATATATATATATATATGCCAGTAGCCCCCGAGACTTGAAGCAGTTAGAGCAACTGATTTAAGGATCATTTAATATGCTTACAGAGAAGAATACCGTACTGTCCCGGGAGCTGGAAAAGTGCAAGGCCCAACTAGAGGCCGCACTAGCCGCAGCAGGGGAGCCCAAAGAGACCCCCTTAGGTAAGATACACTTCGAAAGATTAGTATTGTGCGGTGTGGGTGAAAATCTCACAAATCATATTGCAGATGGCGCTGGACTCGATCCGGACAAGCAACAACTCTTACGCCGGCTAAAGGCCGGTGAGAGTACGTTGACAAAGGTGAGGCGAGAGAAGAATGATCTTCAGGATGCCAACACCAAGCTGGACGTCGAACTTAAAGATGTTCGTGGCCAGCTGTCGGACTCCACGAAGGAGAATCAGCGGCTTCGACGCGGCATTTTTAGTAAGTGCTTGAACGAACTTTGAAAAAAGAGTTCGGCGAGGAAGTCGACTAACAGAGTAATGTCTGTAGGTATGCTCACAGGTCATCCTGCAAAGGAGATGCCCGGTTCTACGGGTGACCTTCTTCCCGAACTCTTGCAACTGCACGAGCGAATTCGGCAGGTGATGCGGGGTATTGCCCAAGCCTTATGGCCTGCCCACTCCGTGCCCGAGGGCCTTGGAGAGCTTGCGGAGAAGCTGAAGGGAGCTCGGCGGCGCTTACGATTGTGGAAGATATCGGCCTGCCGACAAGGCGCTAGGGAGGCCTGGGCCATGGTGAAGACCTGTTTTATGAAGTCTGACCCAAACCACATGGCCGAGGTCGAACCAGTGGGGCCTGACGGGAAGGAGATCCCTGTAAGCTTAGTATACGGCCAAGTAGAGTTGGCCGCGAAGTATTCCCAACAGGACTGTAAATTAGACTGCCTGTTAGATGGTATAGAAGAGGAATACAATCAGTCAGAATGACTGTGTAATTTTGAATTGACATGTGTAATGCCTTCTAGCCGGATTGTAGATCGTTTGTCGTTGCCGACCTTTTCGCTTCAACCTCGGGATCTGACGGTCCGGAGTGTGTCCGAATACCCTAGCGGTTATATAAGAACCGAGGTATGCGTGAAGACCAGGCGTAGGGGTCATCAGTGCTTTATCAGACAAGTGCCCAACTAGTTATGTTATATTACATGGTTAGTAAGAAACATCTTCCAGAGAGAATAGTTCCGTTAAGGGTTCCTTTCGCTGGGAGGCATGCCCTAAGGTGCATGTCCGGACTGCGTGAAGAGACGCAGAAAAAAAGCATCTGGGGGCGCATAAAATGAGTAAAAAGATCATCTTTTATTTCACCGACCGAATATTCCCTTAAGAACGCTAGCTTTCGGCTTCACCCAGTCTGAGGTACACATCCGGCTGACCCGGCAGTAACAATCGCAAAGGTGCTCCCTTTACTACCTAGCCGAACAATCGGGAACGTAGGGGTAAGCACAGGAGCCAGGCAACCCATCTTGGCCAAAACTTAGTCATATTGATGCATATAATGGTGAAGAAAAAAGGTACATGCGGAAGTTTGACGCATGTGATGGGCGTGAAGCCCGTATAAATAAGCTTCTGTTAAAGAAGCCCCCGGGTTTAATGAGCGCGGGTGGCGCGTCACTAGATGAGCCTTTAAGGGCTATGAAAGAAAAGAAAAAGAAAAAAATGGGAAGGAGAGAAATGTAAGACAGAAAAATACAAAAAAGGGATGGACAGAGGAAGGAGACGAACACAGAGTCCGGCGCTAGGCATAGAATCTTCGGAAACGGGTGGCGTTCCACGGGTTCGGCTCGAGTCGGTTGTTCGACGCATCACGCAGGCGGTACGCCCCACCAGTCAGGACTTGGTCGATTATGAATGGACCTTCCCACTTGGGATTGAGTTTGTCCTTTTTCTTATCCGGCAGGCGTAGAACTAGTTCACCAACATTGTAATTTTTGGCCCGTACTTCTCTGCTTTGATATCTTCGGGCCTACTGTTGATAAAATGCGGAACGGGCTTTTGCCACGTCACGCTCCTCCTCCAGGGCGTCCAAGTTGTCCTGCCGATCGAGCTCGGCTTCTCTTTCTTCGTACATGCGCACTCTAGGTGAGTCATGAATTATGTCGCAGGGCAGAACAACTCTGCGCCGTACACCATAAAAAATGGTGTGTATCCGATGGTGCGATTTGGCGTGGTCCGCAGCCCCCATAGCACGGAGTCGAGCTCCTCTACCCAGTGCGTGTTAGATTCCTTGAGGGACCGCACCAGTCTGGGTTTAATGCCGCTCATGATAAGACCATTTGCATGTTCGACCTGGCCGTTGGTTTGTGGGTGATAGACGGAAGCATAATCGAGCTTGATGCCCATGTTTTTGCACCAGAGTTTTACCTCGTCGGCGGTAAAGTTTGTACTGTTATCGGTTATGATGCTATGGGGGACGCCATAACGGTGTACAACCCCGGATATGAAGTCTATCACAGGTCCGGATTCGGCCGTTTTAACAGGCTTGGCTTCTATCCATTTGGTGAACTTATCCACCATGACCAGTAAGTATTTTTTCCTATGGGTTCCACCTTTAAGGGGTCCGACCATGTCAAGCCCCCAGACCGCAAAAGGCTAGGTGATGGGTATAGTTTGGAGTGCGGTGGGTGGCATATGGCTTTGGTTGGCAACCAGGGCATCGTTGGACTAGGTCCTGAGCGTCTGCTCAGGCCGTCGGCCAGTAAAAGCCTGTACGGAAAGCCTTGCTAACAAGGGACCGAGCAGCGGCGTGGTGACCGCCGAGTCCGGCATGAATTTCAGCCAGGAGGTTCCGCCCTTCCTCTTCGGAGATGCAGCTTTGAAGGACTCCGGTAGTGCTTTTCTTATAAAGTTCTCCCTCATGGACTCTGTAGGCCTTAGATCGCCGCACTATGCAGCGGGCCTCATTTTGGTCCTCCGGGAGTTCCTGCCCAGTAAGGTAGTCTAGGAATGGTTCTGTCCACGGGGAGATAACCGCCATTATTACGTGGGCTGAAGGTGTAATTTCGTTGGCAGAGCCTCCAATTGTGTCAGATTGTTCGGCGTCGAGTAGTGCGGCTGGGTTTGGGCTGTTATTTGCGGGTTCCCCCTCCCATGCTACGGATGGCTTGAACAATCTTTCCAAAAAGACGTTGGGGGGGACTGCATCGCGTTTTGCTCCGATGCGTGCTAGGACGTCCGCCGCTTGATTGTTTTCTCGGGCTATATGGTGAAACTCCAGCCCTTCGAACCGAGCTGACATTTTTACGACGGCGTCGCGGTAAGCTGCCATTTTTGGGTCCTTGGCGTCGAAGTCTCCATTTATTTGGGATATCGCGGGGTTTGAATCCCCGCGTACCTCTAGGCGCTGGATACCCATGGATACTGCTATCCGGAGGCCATGTAGGAGGGCCTCATATTCGGCTGCATTGTTGGAATCCGTGTACATGATCTGGAGCACATATTGGACTGTGTCTCCTGTGGGGACGTCAGGACGACGCCGGCTCCCAGTCCGGCCAACATTTTGGAGCCGTCGAAATGCATAATCCAGTATGAATATGTGACGTACTCTTTAGGGAGCTCGGCCTCCGTCCATTCTGCGATGAAGTCGGCCAAAACTTGCGATTTAATAGCTCGCCGTGGCTTATAGGTTATATCGAATGGGAGAAGCTCGATGGCCCATTTTGCAATCCGGCCCGTTGCATCGCGGTTGTTGATAATATCGTTTAGTGGAACTTCTGAGGCTACTGTTATGGAGCACTCTTGAAAGTAGTGTCGTAGCTTCCGGGATGCCATGAATACCGCGTATGCAATCTTTCGATAATGCGGGTACCGTGATTCGCATGGAGTGAGGACAGTGGACACGTAGTAGACCGGCCTTTGAAGGGGGAATTTGTGTCCGTCCGTTTCCCTCTCGACAACGAGCACCGCGCTGACAACTTGGTGTGTTGCTGCAATGTACAATAACATTGGTTCGCCGGTGATTGGCGCGGCCAGGACTGGGTTTGCTGCCAATATGGCTTTTATTTCATCAAGTCCGGCCGTGGCGGCTTCCGTCCACTCGAAGTGTTCGGTGCGCCGAAGGAGGCGATAAAGGGGTAGTGCCTTTTCCCCCAAGCGGGAGATGAAGCGGCTTAAAGCCGCCACGCATCCGGTTAATTTTTGTATTTGTTTAAGGTCCTTTGGGACATCCAATTGTGACAAAGCTCGGATCTTGGCTGGGTTTGCTTCAATTCCTCTACGGGATACAATGAAGCCCAAGAGCTTTCCGGCTGGAACGCCGAAGACGCATTTTTCTGGGTTGAGCTTGATGTCATATTTTCAGAGGTTATCGAATGTAAGCCTCAAGTCGTTTACTAGGGATTCGACATGTCTTGATTTGACGACCACATCATCCACATACGCCTCCACTATTTTGCCAATCTGGTTTGCCAGACATGTCTGGATCATGCGCTGATATGTTGCGCCGGCGTTTTTCAGCCCCAAGGGCATTGTGTTGAAGCAGAATGGGCCATATGGTGTGATGAATGCTGTTGCAGCTTGGTCTGATTCTGCCATCTTGATTTGATGGTAACCGGAGTATGCGTCGAGGAAACACAACAAATCGTGTCCTGTGGTGGCATCGATAATTTGATCGATACGGGGGAGGGGGAAAGGATCCTTTGGGCAAGCCTTGTTAAGGTCTTTAAAATCGACACACAGGCGCCAGGATTTGTCCTTCTTTGGTACCATCACCAGGTTTGCTAGCCAGTCCGGATGTTTTATGTCTCTGATGAATCCGGCCTCTAATAGCTTGGCTAGCTCCTCTCCCATAGCCTGTCTCTTGGGTTCGGAAAAACGCCGAAGGGCTTGTTTGACAGGTGAGTTGGTGTGGCGTCCTCTGTACTGTGAATTCTACAGGGTCCATCAAGCCATCTTTCCAGTACGGTTCCATGCCCTGTAGAGGGTTTTGGCATTTTAGTGTTTATCCCGGGTGTCCTGTGATGATGCACCCTCTTAGTTCGGACGGGATTACTATTCAAGGCCGGATTATCCCAAAAATTTATTTCGGTTTTCCAGGCGCTTTCCATCGCACAGTATTTTCGTACTATGGACGCCAAGTTAGCGAAGCGTGTGATATCACGACGACTTACGGCGTTAAGGATTCCCTTGTCCGTGCAATTACTGCAGAAAATTGACATTGAGTCTTCCTCGCGGCAATCCTTTATCCTGTTCATAACCAGGAGGAATCTGGCCCAGTAATGATGTACTGTTTCCTCGGGCCTCTGCCTGATTTGGGAGAGATCGCTTATGATCAGGTGGGCGGGTGTCGTTGAGTCTGAAACCTCACCCAATCCAAGATTCGGAGGCCGAAGAGTTTCTGAACTCTGAAGTTCGGATTCTTGGATGTTGTCCAGTGAATCTGGCCCGTTGCCTGATCCTAAGCTCAGGTCTTGAGTTACATCTCCCCCTCCGCGGGTATCCGGCTTGGAGGGGTCGGGAATTCGGACATAGCTAATCCTTCAAATAGATGAAGGGTCGCCGCACTGCGTCTCTACCACGGCAACGTGGTGGGTGACTTGGGGAGAGTTAATTTCTCTTAGATCGGGTTTAAGCCCAACCTGGTCGTAATCTGTAGTGACCCCCAGAGCGGCGATGCGATCCAAGAGCTCATTTACGGAAGAGAGCTCCATTGGATCTAGCTACTCGACGAGCTCCGAGCTGACGTGTAGGTTGCTTTTGATGACCCGAGAGGTCACCGTCGGTGCAACAGCCGAACAGGCGGTCATGAGGAAACCACCTAGCCGGAGGGTTTGGCCGACAGCCAAGGCTCCCTTAGCAACGGCGCCGTCTTTAAAGACGGGAGGAGGCATCCTTCCTGATTGTGACGGCACAGAGGAACTCTCAATGAAAGCACCAATGTCGGTGTCAAAACCGGCGGATCTCGGGTAGTGGGTCCCGAACTGTGCGTCTAGGCCGGATGGTAACAGGAGGCAGGGAACACGATGTTTTACCCAGGTTCGGGCCCTCTTGATGGAGGTAAAACCCTACGTCCTGCTTGATTAATATTGATGATATGGGTAGTACAAGAGTAGATCTACCACGAGATCAAGGAGGCTAAACCCTAGAAGCTAGCCTATGGTATGATTGTTGTATATGGAGTTGATTGCCTATGGACTACAACCCTCCGGTTTATATAGACATCGGATAGGGTTAGGGTTACATAGAGTCGGTTACAATGGTATGAGATCTTGAATATCCGCATCGCCAAGCTTGCCTTCCACGCCAAGGAAAGTCCCATCCAGACACGGGACGAAGTCTTCAATCTTGTATCTTCGTAGTCCTGGAGTCCGGCTGAAGGTATAGTCCGGCTACCCGAACACCCCCTAATCCAGGACTCCCTCACCCGCCGTGAGCCTCAACACTCATCAGACCGCATACATCGGTATGTATTATTTCCAATAAGTCATTAGCTCGCTCCATTGTTCCGAAGAACGGAGTTTTAGTCATCTTGCCCATGAGGCATGGTTCATAAGTATCAAATGATTCATAATCAAGTGATTCCAAAAGCCCATCTGCATGGAGTTTCTTCATGCGCTTTACACCAATATGACCTAAACGGTAGTGTCACAAATATGTTGCACTATCATTATCAACTTTGCATCTTTTGGCATCAACATTATGAATATGTGTATCACCACAATCGAGATTCCACAAAAATAGACCACTCTTCAAGGGTGCATGACCATAAAAGATTTTACTCATATAAATATAACAACCATTATTCTATGATTTAAATGAATAACCGTCTTGAACTAAACAAGATCCAGATATAATGTTGATGCTCAACTCTGGCACCAAATAACTATTATTCAGGTCTAAAACTAATCCCGAAGGTAGATGTAGAGGTAGCGTGCCAACGGCGATCACATCGACTTTGGAACCATTTCCCACACGCATCGTCACCTCGCCTTAGCCAATCTTCGCTTAATCCGTAGCCCATGTTTCGAGTTGCAAATGTTAGCAACTAAACCAGTATCAAATTTTGGGGAACACATTAATTTCAAAAAACAATCCTACACACACGCAAGATCATGGTGATGCATAGCAACGAGAGGGGAGAGTATCGTCTATGTACCCTCGTAGACCATAAGCGGAAGCGTTATGACAACGCGGTTGATGTAGTCGTACGTCTTCACGATCGACCGATCTATCAACGAAGGTACGACACCTCCGCGATATGCACACGTTCGGCTCAGTGACGTCCCGCGAACTCACGATTCAGTAGAGCTTCGAGGGAGAGTTTCGTCAGCACGACGGCGTGATGACGGTGATGATGTTGCTACCGGAACAGGGCTTCGCCTAAGCACCGCTACGATATAACCGAGGTGGATTATGGTGGAGGGGGGCACCGCACACGGCTAAAAGATCAATGATCAACTTGTGTGTCTATGGGGTGCCCCCCTCCCCCGTATATAAAGGAGTGGAGGAGGGGGAGGGCCTGCCCTCTCTATGGCGTGCCCTAGGGGAGTCCTACTCCCTCCGGGAGTAGGATTCCCCCCTTCCAAGTAGGATTAGGAGATGAAGTAAGGAGGAGAGAGGGAGGAAGGAAAGGGGGGCCGGCCCCCCTCCCAATTCGGATTGGGCTTGGGGGCGCGCCTCCCTCCTTTCCCTTCCCTCTCCTCTATTCCACTAAGGCCCAATAAGGCCCATATACTCCCCGGGGGTTCCGGTAACCTCTCGGTACTCCGGAAAAATGCCCGAACCACTCAGTATTCCAACTTCTCTATGGTTCATACCCTCCGGTACTACTCATAGATTCGTCAAAATAAGCAAACAACACAATGAAAACAGAATCTGTCAAAAACAGAACAGTCTGTAGTAATCTGTATCAAACGTATACTTCTGTAACCCCAAAAATTCTGAAATAAATTGTGGGACGTGAGGAATTTGTCTATTAATCATCTGCAAAAAGAATCAACCTCATCGCACTCTCCAGTAAAAAATGGCAGCAAAACTCGTGAGTGCTAAAGTTTCTGTTTTTTACAGCAAGATCGCAAAGACTTCACCCAAGTATTCCCAAAGGTTCTACTTGGCACAAACACTAATTAAAAAATAAAACCACATCTAAACAGAGGCTAGATGAATTATTTATTACTAAACAGGAGCAAAAATCAAAGAACAAAAATGAAGTTGGGTTGCCTCCCAACAAGCGGTATCGTTTAACGCCCCTAGCTAGGCATGATGATTTCAATGATGCTCACATAAAAGATAAGAATTGAAACATAAAGAGAGCATCATGAAGAATATAACTAGCACATTTAAGTCTAACCCACTTCCTATGCATAGGGATTTTGTGAGAAAACAACTTATGGGAACAATAATCAACTAGCATAGGAGGGCAAAACAACCATAACTTTAAAACTTTAAGCACACATAGAGGAAACTTGATATTATTGCAATATGTAAAATCATATGTTCCTCTCTCATAATAATTTTCAGTAGCATCATGAATGAATTCAACAATATAAACATCACATAAAGCATTCTTTTCATGAGCCACAAGCATAGAATTTTTGTTACTCTCCACATAAGCAAAATTCTTCTCATTCGGAATAGTGCGTGCATCATAAGAAACTCGAATATTATAAATTGTCTCCACATTAAAGGAGTAATGTTCAGAAAAAGGGTAATCATAATCATGACAAGTTTTATAAATATAATCATCTCTACTTTTTTAGCATAAGTATCATCACAATAATCATCATAAGTAGCGACTTTGTTCTCATCATAATCAATTGAAACCTCTTCCAAGATAGTGGAATCATTACTAAATAAAGTCATGACCTCTCCAAATCCACTTTTATAATTATCACAATAAGATTCAACATCCCTTAAAACGGTGGGATCATTACTTCCTAAAGTTGACACTCTTCCGAACCCACTTTCATCAATATAATCATCATAAATAGGAGGCATGCTATCATCATAGTAAATTTGCTCATCAAAATTTGGGAGACTAAAAATATCATCTTCGTTAATCATAGAATCCCCAAGCTTGGGACAAACATTAATTGCAGAAAATACATTCTCAAACATGTCATTCTCATCAAACATATCATCCCCAAGCTTGGGCCTTTTCATATCATAAGCATAATCACTCTCATCATTAATAGTATGGATAGCACCAATAATATAACAATTATCATCATCACAATGAGTAATAGGAGCAACATCATTTGGGAGGGATACATTTTTACCTTTGCTTCTCCGTCTTTTATTTCTCTTCTTCTCATCATGTGTGGGTTTAATACTCTTTTTGGAGATCCTTATTAATGAGATTGGTTGAATAGAAGGCTCCTCCTCGTTACCCGATTCATCATAAGAAATAATAGGAGGATAATGGGAAGTCTCTTCCTTTTCGTTAGTATTCACTTCATCTTCTATTTGTTTTCTTGTCTTTATGTAATTGGCAATGTAAGGATTTTCAATGCAATTCACCGCACAATACATATAAATTTCCTCTAGATCAAAATCAAGAACTTTATCAAGGGCAAATTCTGGAATATCCTTAGTTATACGTTTCCTTTCTTCATAACCAACAAGCAAAATAAGTTTATTATGATGCGCAAGGGAAATCAAGTCATCACAATTGTTGGACATGATTCGATCATGAAACAATTTGCATTGGACATTTAAATGACCACGTTCATTGCAAAGTTCACAAGGGCGGCTAAGAAAATTTAAATTTTAAGCACAAACATCTAGCCTTTCTTGAAACCATTTAGTTTCTAAATATGTATGCCTCTTGTAAAATATATCTTCCCTATTTGGTGTGTACTTGCAAACTCTATGCACTCCACAAAAATTGACATGCTTATAAGAGACATTTTCATCATGACTAGTGCAATAATTATTAGTATCACGGATATTCAAAGAATTCATACTAACAACATTGCAATCATGCTCATCATCTAAAGATTTAGTGCCAAACATTCTAATGCATTCTTCTTCTAACACTTTGGCATAATTATCGGAATCCTTATTTTCATGAAAGACATTAAAAAGATGAAGCATATGAGGTATCCTCAATTCCATTTTTTTGCAGTTTTCCTTTATAGACTAAACTAGTGATAAAACAAGAAACAAAAAGATTCGATTGCAAGATCTAAAGATATACCTTCAAGCGTTAACCTCCCCGGCAACGGCGACAAGAAACAAAAATGCAGACTAAGGCATAGCCTAGTGGTGGGAAGGGGCTGATGCCTTCCCACCCACCCAGGTTCAAGGCATGGTACTTGCAATTTGGGTTTATTGAACCAATTATACTGTAGGGGGTTCCCTTATAGTCTTTCTGTCAAAAAAATGGCGACAGAAAAGAGCTTGATGTCTACTACACAACCTTCTTCTTGTAGACGTTGTTGGGCCTCCAAGTGCAGAGGTTTGTAGGACAGCATCAAATTTCCCTCAAGTGGATGACCTAAGGTTTATCAATCTATGGGAGGTGTAGGATGTAAATGGTCTCTCTCAAACAACCCTGCAACCAAATAACAAAGAGTCTCTTGTGTCCCCAACACACCCAATACAATGGTAAATTGTATAGGTGCACTAGTTCGGCGAAGGGATGGTGATACAAGTGCAATATGGATGGTAGATATAGGTTTTGGTAATCTGAAAATATAAAAACAGCAAGGTAACTAATGATAAAAGTGAGCGTAAACGGTATTGTAATGCTAGGAAACAAGGCCTAGGGTTCATACTTTCACTAGTGCAAGTTCTCTCAACAATAATAACATAATTGGATCATATAACTATCCCTCAACGTGCAACAAAGAGTCACTCCAAAGTCACTAATAGCAGAGAACAAACGAAGAGATTAGTGTAGGGTACGAAACCACCTCAAAGTTATCCTTTCTGATCGATCTATTCAAGAGTTCGTACTAAAATAACACAAAGCTATTCTTTCTTTTCAATCTATCATAGAGTTCATACTAGAATAACACCATAAGACACAAATCAACCAAAACCCTAATGTCACCTAGATACTCCAATATCACCTCAAGGATCCGTGGGTATGATTATACGATATGCATCACACAATCTCAGATTCATCTATTCAACTGACACAAAGAACTTCAAAGAATGCCCCAAAGTTTCTACCAGAGAATCAAGACGAAAACGTGTGCCAACCCCTATGCATAAGTTCACGAGGTCACGAAACTCGCAAGTTGATCACCAAAACATACATCAAGTGGATCACGTGATATTCCATTGTCACCATAGATAAGCACATGCAAGACATACATCAAGTGTTCTCAAATCCTTAAAGACTCAATCCGATAAGATAACTTCAAAGGGAAAACTCAATCCATTACAAGAGAGTAGAGGGGGAGAAACATTGTAAGATCCAACTATAATAGCAAAGCTTGCGATACATCAAGATCGTGCCAAATCAAGAACATGAGAGAGAGAGAGAGAGAGATCAAACACATAGCTACTAGTACATACCCTCAGCCCCGAGGGTGAACTACTCCCTCCTCATCATGGGAGCGCCGGGATGATGAACATGGCCACCGGAGAGGGATCCCCCCTCCGGCAGGGTGCCGGAACGGGTCTAGATTGGTTTTTGGTGGCTACGGAGGCTTCTGGCGGTGGAACTCCCGATCTAGGTTATGTTCTGGAGGTTTCAGTATATATAAGAGGTTTTGGCATCGAGAACAAGTTAGGGGGGTCTCTAGGCTGTCCACGAGGTAGGGAGGCGCGCCCAGGGGGTGGGCAGCCCGAGACTCTTCTGGCCCAACTCTTTTACTCCATGTCCTTCTACTGGTCCAAAAATAAGTTCCGTCAAGTTTTAGGTCAATTGGACTCCATTTGGTTTTCCTTTTCTGCGAAACTCAAAAACAAGGAAAAACAGAAACTAGCACTGGGCTCTAGGTTAATAGGTTAGTCCCAAAAATCATATAAAATAGCATATAAATGCATATAAAACATCCAAGGTTGATAATATAATAGCATGGAACAATAAAAAATTATATATACGTTGGAGACGTATCAAGCATCCCCAAGCTTAATTCCTGATCGTCCTCGAGTAGGTAAATGATAAAACTAGATTTTTTTGATGTGGAATGCTACCTAACATATTTATCCATGTAATTCTATTTATTGTGGCAAGAATATTCAGATCCATAAGATTCAAGAAAAACATTTAATATTGACATAAAAATAATAATACTTCAAGCATACTAACTAAGCAATTATGTCTTCTCAAAATAACATGGCCAAAGAAAGCATATCCATACAAAATCATATAGTTTGGCTATGATTCATTTTCGTCACACACAAATGCTCCCATCATGCACAACCCCGATGACAAGCCAAGCAATTGTTTCATACTTTAGTAATCTCAAACTTTTTTCAACTTTCACACAATACATGAGCGTGAGCCATGGATATAGCACTATGTGTGGAATAGAATATAATGATGGGTGTTATGTGGAGAATACAAAAAAGGATAAAGTCTCACATTGACACAGCTAATCAACCGGCTATGGAGATGCCCATCAATTGATGTCAATGCGAGGAGTAGAGATTTCCATGAAACGGATGCACTAGAGCTATAAATGTATGAAAGCTCAACAAAAGAAACTAAGTGGGTGTGCATCCAACTTGCTTGCTCACGAAGACCTAGGGCATTTGAGGAAGCCCATTGTGGGAATATACAAGCCAAGTTCTATAATGAAAAATTCCCACTAGTATATGAAAGTGACAAAACAAGAGACTCTCTATCATGAAGATCATGGTGCTACTTTGAAGCACAAGTGTGGAAAAAGAGGATAGTAGCATTGTCCCTTTTTATTTCTTTTCTTTTTTCTTTTTTGGGCCTTTCCCTTTTATTGGCCTTCCCCCTTTTTTTATTAGGGACAGTGCTCTATTAATTATGATCATCACACTTCTATTTATTTACAACTCAATGATTACAACTCGATACTAGAACAAAATATGACTCTATATGCATGCCTCCGGCGGTGTACCGGGATGGACAATGAATCAAGAGTGACATGTATGATAAATTATGCATGGTGGCCTGGCCACAAATACGATGTCAACTACATGATCATGCAAGGAAATATGACAATGATGATGTGTACATGATGAATGGAACGGTGGAAAGTTGCATGGCAATATATCTCGGAATGCCTATGGAAATGCCATAATAGGTAGGTATGGTGGCTGTTTTGAGGAAGATATAAGGAGGTTTATGTGTGATAGAGCGTATCATATCACGGGGTTTGGATGCACCGATGAAGTTTACACCAACTCTCGACGTGAGAAAGGGCAATGCATGGTACCGAAGAGGCTAGCAATGATGGAAGGGTTCAAGTGCGTATAATCCATGGACTCAACATTAGTCATAAAGAACTCACATACTTAGTGCAAAAATCTACAGGCCATCAAAAACCAAGCACTACGCGCATGCTCCTAGGGGGATAGATTGGTAGGAAAAGACTATTGCTCGTCCCCGACCGCCACTCATAAGGAAGGCAATCAAAGAAACACCTCATGCTTCAAATTTGTCACACAACGGTTACCAGACGTGCATGATACGGGACTTGCAAACCTCAACACAAGTATTTCTCAAATTCACAATTACTCAACTAGCACAACTCTAATATCACCATCTCTATATCTCAAAACAATTATCAAGAATCAAACTTCTGATAGTATTTAATGCACTTTATATGAAAGTTTTTATTATATCCCTCTTGGACTCCTATCATATTAGGACTAAATTCATAACCAAAGAAAATTAGCATGCTGTTTAGGACTCTCAAAATAATATAAGTGACGCATGAGAGTTCATCTATTTCTTCAAAATAAAACCACCGTTGTGCTCTAAAAAGATATAAGTGAAGCACTAGAGCAACAACAAACTACTCTGAAAGATATAAGTGAAGATCAATGAGTAGTCGAATAATCATGCAACTATGTGAAGACTCTCTAACATTTAAGAATTTCAGATCTTGGTATTTTATTCAAACAGCAAGCAAAACAAAAGAAAATAAAATGACGCTCCAAGCAAAACACATATCATGTGGTAAATAAAAATATAGCTCCAAGTAAAGTTACCGATGAACGAAGACGAAAGACGGGATGCCATCCGGGGCATCCCCAAGCTTAAGTTCTTGGTTGTCCTTCAATATTACCTTGGTGTGCCTTGGGCATCCCCAAGCTTAGGCTCTTGCCACTCCTTATTCCATACTCCATCGAATCTTTACCCAAAACTTGAAAACTTCACCACACAAAACTTACAGAAAACTCGTAAGCTCTGTTAGTATAAGAAAATAAATCACCACTTAGGTACTGTTTTGAACTCATTCTAAATTCATATTGCTGTAATATCTACTGTATTCCAACTTCTCTATGGTTCATACTGATACGTCTCCAACATATCTACTTTTCCAAATACTTTTGCCCTTGTTTTGGACTCTAATTTGTATGATTTGAATGGAACTAACCCGGACTGACATTGTTTTCAGCAGAATTGCCATGATGTTGTTTTATGTGCAGAAAACAAAAGTTCTCGGAATGACCTGAAACTCCACGGAATATCTTACAATAAATAATAAAAAATCCTCGCCAAATATGAAGACCAGGGGGCCCACACCCTTCTCACGAGGGTGGGCGTGCCCCCCTACCTCATGGGCCCCCTGGAGACCTCCCGACTCCAACTCCAACTCTATATAACTGCTTTTGGGGAGGAAAAAAATAAGAGAGAAGAAATCATCGCGTTTTACGATACGGAGCCGCCGCCAAGCTCTAAAACCTCTCGGGAGGGCTGATCTGGAGTCCGTTCGGGGCTCCGGAGAGGGGGATTCGTCGCCGTTGTCATCATCAACCATCCTCCATCACCAATTTCATGATGCTCACCACCGTGCGTGAGTAATTCCATCGTAGGCTTGCTGGACGGTGATAGGTTGGATGAGATTCACCATGTAATCGAGTTAGTTTTGTTAGGGTTTGATCCCTAGTATCCACTATGTTCTGACATTGATGTTGCTATGACTTTGCTATGCTTAATGCTTGTCACTAGGGCCCGAGTGCCATGATTTTAGATCTGAACCTATTATGTTTTCATCAATATATGAGAGTTCCAGATCCTATCTTGCAAGTCTATAGTCACCTATTATGTGTTATGATCCGTTAACCCCGAAGTGACAATAATCGGGATACTTACCAGTGATGACTGTAGTTTGAGGAGTTCATGTATTCACTATGTGCTAATGCTTTGTTCCGGTTCTCTATTAAAAGGAGGCCTTAATATCCCTTAGTTTCCATTAAGACCCCGCTGCCACGGGAGGGTAGGACAAAAGATGCCATGCAAGTTCTTTTCCATAAGCACGCATGACTATATTCGGAATACATGCCTACATTACATTGACGAATTGGAGCTAGTTTTGTGTCACCCTATGTTATGACTGTTACATGATGAACCGCATCCGGCATAATTATCCATCATTGATCCGATGCCTACGAGCTTTCCATATACTGGTTTACGCTTATTTACTTTCCCGTTGCTATTGTTACAATCACTACAAAATACCAAAAACATTACTTTGCTTTCGTTACTCTTTTGTTACCGTCACCATCGCTATCATATTACTTGCTACTAAACACTTTGCTACAGATACTAAGTTTCCAGGTGTGGTTGAATTGACAACTCAGCTGCTAATACTTGAGAATATTCTTTGGCTCCCCTTGTGTCGAATCAATAAATTTTGGTTGAATACTTTACCCTCGAAAGCTGTTGCGATCCCCTATACTTGTGGGTTATCACATACCCTCCGATACTACTCATAGATTCATCAAAATAAGCAAACAACACAATGAAAACAGAATCGGTCAAAAACAGAACAGTCTGTAGTAATTTGTATCAAACGTATACTTTTGTAACCCCAAAAAATCTTAAATAAATTGGTGGATGTGAGGAATTTGTATATTAATCATCTTCAAAAAGAATCAACCTAATCACACTCTCCAGTAAAAATGGCAGCAAAACTCGTGACTGCTAAAGTTTCTGTTTTCTACAGCAAGATCGCAAAGACTTCACCCAAGTCTTCCCAAAGGTTCTACTTGGCACAAACACTAATTAAAACATAAAACCACATCTAAATGGAGGCTAGATGAATTATTTATTACTAAACAGGAGAAAAAAGCAAAGAACAAAAATGATGTTGGGTTGCCTCCCAACAAGCGGTATCGTTTAACGCCCCTAGCTAGGCATGATGATTTCAATGATGCTCACATAAAAGATAAGAATTGAAACATAAAGAGAGCATCATGAAGAATATAACTAGCACATTTAAGTCTAACCCACTTCCTATGCATAGGGCGTTTGTGAGCAAACAACTTATGGGAACAATAATCAACTAGCATAGGAGGGCAAAACAACCATAACTTTAAAACTTTAAGCATATAGAGAGGAAACTTGATATTATTACAATATGTAAAAGCATATGTTCCTCTCTCATAATAATTTTCAGTAGCATCATGAATGAATTCAACAATATAACCATCACATAAAGCATTCTTTTCATGAGCCACAAGCATATAATTTTTGTTACTCTCCACATAAGCAAAATTATTCTCATTCGGAATAGTAGGAGCATCATAAGGAACTCGAATACTATAAATTGTTTCCACATTAAAGGAGTAATGTTTAGAAAAAGGGTAATCGTAATCATGACAAGTTTTATAAATATAATCATCTCTACTTTTATAGCATAAGTATCATCATAAGTAGCGACTTTGTTCTCATCATAATCAATTGAAACCTCTTCCAAGATAGTGGAATCATTACTAAATAAAGTCATGACCTCTCCAAATCCACTTTTATAATTATCACAATAAGATTCAACATCCTCCAAAACGATGGGATCATTACTTCCTAAAGTCGGCACTCTTCTGAACCCACTTTCATCAATATAATCATCATAAATAGGAGGCATGCTATCATCATAGTAAATTTGCTCATCAAAACTTGGGAGACTAAAAATATCATCTTCGTTAATCATAGGAGGATAATGGTAAGTCTCTTCCCTTTCGTTAGTATTCACTTCATCTTCTATTTGTTTTGTTGTCTGTATGTAATCGGCAATCTAAGGATTTTCAATGCAATTCACCGCACAATACATATAAATTTCCTCTAGATCAAAATCAAGAACTTTATCAAGGGCAAATTCTGGAATATCCTTAGTTATACATATCATTTCTTCATAACCCACAAGAAAACTAAGTTCATTATGATGCACAAGGGAAATCAAGTCATCACAATTGTTGGAAACGATTCGGTCATGAAACAATTTGCATTGGATATTTAAATGACCATGTTCATTGTAAAGTTCACAAGGGTGGCTAAGAAAATTTAATTTTTCAGCACAAACATCTAGCCTTTATTGCAACCATTTAGTTTCTAAATCCTTATGCCTCTTGCAAAATCTATCTTCCCAATTTGGTGTGTACTTGCAAACTCTATGCACTCCACAAAAATTGACATGCTTATAAGAGACATTTTCATCATGACTAGTGCAATCATTATTAGTATCATGGATATTCAAAGGATTCATACTAACAACATTGCAATAATGCTCATCATCCAAAGATTTAGTGCCAAAGATTCTAATGCATTCTTCTTCTAACACTTTGGCACAATTATCGGAATCCTTATTTTGACGACACACATTAAAAAGATGAAGCATATGAGGTATCCTCAATTCCTTTTTTTGTAGTTTTCTTTTATAGACTAAACTAGTTATAAAACAAGAAACAAAAAATATTCAATTGCAAGATCTAAAGATATACCTTCAAGTGCTAACCTCCCCGGCAACGACGACAAGAAACAAAAATGCAGACTAAGGCATGGCCTAGTGGTCGGAAGGGGGTGATGCCTTCCCACCCACCCAGGTTCAAGGCATGGTACTTGCAATTTGGGTTTCTTGTACCAATTATACAGTAGGGGGTTCCCTTATAGTCTTTCTATAAAAAAACGGCGACAGAAAAGAGCTTGATGTCTACTACACAACCTTGTTCTTGTAGACGTTGTTGGGCCTCCAAGTGCAGAGGTTTGTAGGACATCATCAAATTTCCCTCAAGTCGATGGCCTAAGGTTTATCAATCTGTGGGAGGCATAGGATGAAGATGGTTTCTCTCAAACAACCCTGCGACCAAATAACAAAGAGTCTCTTGTGTCCTCAACACACCCAATACAATGGTAAATTGTATAGGTGCACTAGTTCGGCGAAGAGATAGTGATACAAGTGTAATATGGATGGTAGATATAGGTTTTTGTAATCTGAAAATATAAAAACAGCAAGGTAACTAATGATAAAAGTGAGCGTAAACGGTATTGCAATGCTAGGAAACAAGGCCTAGGGTTCATACTTTCACTAGTGCAAGTTCTCTCAACAATAATAACATAATTGGATCATATAACTATCCCTCAACATGCAACAAAGAGTCACTCCAAAGTCACTAATAGCGGAGAACAAATGAAGAGATTATTGTAGGGTACGAAACCACCTCAAAGTTATCATTTCTGATCGATCTATTCAAGTGTCCATAGTAAAATAAAACGAAGCTATTCTTTCCATTCAATCTATCATAGAGTTCGTGCTAGAATAGCACCTTAATACACAAATCAACCAGAACCCTAATGTCACCTAGATACTCCAATGTCACCTCAAGTATCCGTGGGTATGATTATACGATATGCATCAGACAATCTCAGATTCATCTATTCAACCGACACAATGAACTTCAAAGAGTTCCCCAAAGTTTCTACCAGAGAATCAAGACGAAAACGTGTGCCAAGCCCTATGCATAAGTTCACGAGGTCACGGAACTCGCAAGTTGATCACCAAAACATACATCAAGTGGATCACGTGATATCCCATTGCCACCACAGATAAGCACATGCAAGACATACATCAAGTGTTCACAAATCGTTAAAGACTCAATCCGATAAGATAACTTCAAAGGGAAAACTCAACCCATTACAAGAGAGTGGAGGTGGAGAAACATCCTAAGATCCAACTATAATAGCAAAGCTCACGATAAATCAAGATCGTGCCAAATCAAGAACACGAGAGAGACATCAAACACATAGCTACGGGTACATACCCTCAGCCCCGAGGGTGAACTACTCCCTCATCATCATGGAGAGCACCGGGATGATGAAGATGGCCATCGGCGAGGGATCCCCCCTCCGGCAGGGTGCCAGAATGGGTCTAGATTGGCTTTTGGTGGCTACGGAGGCTTCTGGCGGCGAAACTCCCGATCTAGGTTATGTTTTGGAGGTTTCAGTATATATAAGAGGTTTTGGTGTCGAGAACAATTCAGGGGGTCTCCGGGCTGTCGAGAACCCTGGTGGGCAGTCTGGGACTCTTCTGGCCCAACTCTTTTACTCCATGTCCTTCTTCTGGTCCAAAAATAAGTTCCGTGAAGTTTTAGGTCAATTGGGCTCCGTTTGGTTTTCCTTTTCTGCGACACTCAAAAACAAGGAAAAAACAGAAACTGGCACTGGGCTCTAGGTTAATAGGTTAGTCCCAAAAATCATATAAAATAGCATATAAATGCATATAAAACATCCAAAGTTGATAATATAATAGCATGGAACAATCTAAAATTATAAATACGTTGGAGACGTATCAGTGGGCCCCCTTTGGTAGTTATTCACTCCAATAATTCTTATTTATTCCATAAAAATTCCTCGTGAAGTTTCAGCTCATTTGGAGTTGTGCAAAATAGGTAGCGTGACATAGCTTTTTCAGGTCCAGATTTCCAGGTGCCGGAATTCTCCCTCTTTGTGTGAACCTTGCATATTATGAGAGAAAAGGCATTAGAATTACTTCGAAAAGCATTATTATGCATAAAAATGTTATAAATAACAGTAGGTAAACATGATGAAAAATGGATGTATCAGCCATCCTTCTTATCCGCCAAATACTTGGGGCAGTTCCGCTTCTAGTGACCAGTCCCTTCGCAGTAGAAGCACTCAGTTTCAGGCTTGGGTCCAGCTTTGGGCTTCTTCCCGGGAGTGGCAACTTGCTTGCCATTCTTCTTGAAGTTCCCCTTCTTTCCCTCGCCCTTTTTCTTGAAACTAGTGGTCTTGTTAACCATCAACACTTGATGCTCCTTCTTCATTTCTACCTCGCAGCTTTTAGCATTGCAAAGAGCTCAGGAATTGTCTTGTCCATCCCTTGCATATTATAGTTCATCACGAAGCCTTTGTAGCTTGGTGGCAGTGATTGAAGAACTCTATCAATAACACTATCATTTGGAAGATTAACTCCCAGCTAAGTCAAGTAATTATGATACCCGGACATTTTGAGTGTGTTCACTGACAGAACTACTCTCCTCCATCCTGCAGCTATAAAACTTGTTGGAGACTCCATATCTCTCAACTTGGGCATTTTCTTGAAATATTAACTTCAACTCCTATAACATCTCATATGGTCCATGACGTTCAAAACATCTTTGAAGTCCCAATTCTAAGCCGTAAAGCATGGCACACTGAACTATCGAGTAGTCATCAGACCGAGCTTGCCAGACGTTCATAACATCAGCATCTACTCCTGCAGCAAGCCTTTCACCTAGCCGTGCATCAATGACATAATTATTCAGTGCAGCAATGAGGATAATCCTCAAGTTACGTACCCAGTCAGTGTAGTTGCTACCATCATCTTTCAACTTAGCTTTCTTTAGGAACACATTAAAATTCAAGGGAACGGTAGCACGTGTCATTGATCTACAACATAGATATGCAAAAACTATCAGGACTAAGTTCATGATAAATTAAGTTCAATTAATCAAATTACTTAAGAACTCACACTTAGATAGACATCCCCCAAGTCATCTAAATGATATGTGATCCAAACCAACTAAACAATGTCCGATCATCACGTGAGATGGAGTAGTCATCAATGGTGAACATCTCTATGTTGATCATATCACCTATATGATTCACGTTTGACCTTTCGGTCTCTAGTGTTACGAGTCCATGTCTGTACATGCCAGGCTCGTCAAGTTTAACCCGAATATTCCGCATGTGCAAAACTGTCTTGCACCCGTTGTATGTGAACATAGAGTCTATCACACCCGATCATCACGTGGTGTCTCAACACGACGAACTGTCGCAATGGTGCATACTTGGGGAGAATACTTATACCTTGAAATTTTAGTTAAGGGATCATCTTATAATGCTACCGCTGTACTCAGAAAAATAATATGCACAAAAGATAAACATCACATGCAATCAAAATATGTGACATGATATGTCCATCATCATCTTGCGCTTTAGATCTCCATCTCCAAAACATCGTCATGATCTCCATCATCACCGACTTGACACCTTGATCTCCATCGTAGCGTCGTGGTCGTCTCGCCAACTATTGCTTCTACAACTATCACTAACGCATAGTGATAAAGTAAAGAATTACATGTCGTTTGCATTTCATACAATAAAGAGACAACCATAAGGCTCCTGTCGGTTGTCATATATCTTACAAAACATGATCATCTCATATAATAACGTTTATCACATCATGTCTTGACCATATCACATCACAACATGCCCTGCAAAAACAAGTTAGGCATCCTCTACTTTGTTGTTGCAAGTTTTACGTGGCTGCTACGGGCTTCTAGAAAGAACCGTTCTTACCTACGCATCAAAACCACAACGGTGTTTCGTCAAGTTTACTATTTTAACCTTCTTCAAGGACCGCCCGCAGTCAAATTCGATTCAACTAAAGTAGGAGAAACAGACACCCGCTAGCCACCTTTATGCAAAACTAGTTGCATGTTTGTTGGTGGAACCTGTCTCATGTGCTTGGACATGTAAGGTTGTGATAACCCACAAGTATAGGGGATCGCAACAGTTTTTGAGGGTAGAGTATTCAACCCAAATTTATTGATTCGACAGAAGGGGAGCCAAAGAATATTCTCGAGTATTAGCAGTTGAGTTGTCAATTCAACCACACCTGGAAACTTAGTATCTGCAGCAAAGTATTTAGTAGCAAAGTAATATGATAGTAGTGGTAACGGTAGCAAAAGTAATGTTTTTGGTATTTTGTAGTGATTGTAACAATAGCAACGGGAAAGTAAATAAGCGTAAACTAGTTGTCGGGGGTTGGGTGCGACATATGCCAAAGGATGGCTTATCATAGTGGGGGCGAGTAGAACGTCGCCGGTGCCTGGAAACGGGATGAGGCGAAGACATGCTCGCCGGTGAATCTTACCCAGCTTCAGGGCTCTCCGGGGAGATAATACCCCTACTACTGCTCTGCGGGGTCTCCGCATGATCACTATGGCAAAGTGCTTACACGATTGCTCCTTGAGCTGTTTCCTAGAGGTAGGAGAGGGCAGGGCTAGCTCTCTCCCTCCTATATGATCTGGTCTAGAGCTAATGGATTCCAACCCTTTGCATGGGTGCCCTGGGGGGTTTATATAGGCTTACCCCCCAGGGGTACAATGGTAATCCGGCTGGACGCGGGCCCAGCCGTCAGTGCCTTTGGCCTCCGTCTTCTCCGCCGATTGCTGGGGCCCGCCGACTGGTCTGGTACGGAGCCGACAGGCCGCGTCCGCAGCGGGCGGGTCTTGCCAGCTGCTGATTACTGTAGTCGTGCTTCTGATGACGCGGGCTTGATCATGGAGTCGTGGCAACAGCCCCGCCGCCCGGCGGGCGATCACTATTGCCACTCTCCATCACATCTGATTAATGGCGTGTGGGCCCCCGGGGGAGTGCTTGGCCGACTCCGGGGGCCGACTGGCGGCGCACTTGCCGTCTCCTGGGGTCTCACTGACTGGTGGGACCCGCTGCCTCCGGGCCGTACAGACAAGCCGTCGTGGGCGCTGGATTTGGTCCTGCGGTGCTGATGTCAGGGCCGGCACAGCAACAGTGTCATGCCGCACGGAGATCTCCCTGGGTATGGCGTACTGTGTCCATGCCTGCCCTTGGTAAGGGGCGGGAGTGGGTTTTACTGTAGCCACTCCCTGGTCCTGTCCCTCCCGATGAGGACATGGGGTTTGTTGGAGTCGCAGGCCGACTCCCCAAAGCCGGCTTCTCTGGAAGTCGCCAGTCAGGAGTCGGCTTACCCTGAAGTCGTCCCTGGGACTCGGCCATGAGTGGGCAGTCGGCCGTCTTGCCGCCGACTCCTTAGAAGGCGGCTCTTCGCCCTGGGGTCTTGAGGGGTTCTGGGGCTCGGGTTGGCCTACCCGTGGCCCATTACTCCGACAGTAATCCCCGAAGCTGGTGAGGCACCGCGGACGATCGGCCGAGAAGCCTCAATAGTTTCTCTTTCTGGGTGCTCAACACATGGTTCTTGGTTGACTTCTGTCGGGCCGGCTAGAAGGAGTCGGACTCGCCCAACTATGACTCGCACAAAATTTCGAACGTCGCGGCGGGATCCAAGTAGCATGCTAGCTAAGCCTCCAGGCTACCGCCCGTTCTAGGCCTGTCATGCGATGACACGTGGCTGGGCCATTCTGCCAGCCTACGCGCATGACGGGACAGGCCCATAGGCAGGGCCCACTACTACCGCGCCTCGGCGCCCGAGCGGATCCGCTGCGGCCCCGGCGGACGATTGAGATTCTCGTGGAGTTACTGCGCGCAGTAACTTTGTCGTGGAACATGGGGGTCGTGGGGCCGTGGGCGCAATAAATCCCACGACCGCCCCCTCGGCTTCGCAACCCACGAGGCTATAAGTAGGGGAAAGAGAGGGGCACGCGCGCCCCTCCTTCCCACTACTCCTCGCTCTCCTCCTTCTCACTGCTCCTCGCTCTCCTCCTTCTTCTTCTTCGCTCCGCCGCGCCCCCAAGCTTCGACGAACGCCACGGCGATCAGCTCGCGATGAGTTCTTCCTCTGCCGCCGCGCCTCCCCCGGTGCGCTCCGGTACTTGGGACGGCTCCAAAGTTCACGACGACCACATCGAGTTCCTCAGCAAGACTCGTCGGCTCCCCGGCGAGGATCACGTGCGGGTGCGTCTTGCGTCGAAGGGGGATATTTCCCCCGCACCGCAGGGGGGCGAGCGGGTCATCTTCCGCTCGGACTGCTTGCGCAGGTTGGGGCTGCCGGCGAGTAGTTTCTTCCGCTCCTTCCTGGAGTTCTACGGCCTCCAGCCGCACCACCTCACCCCCAACACGGTGGTGCTGCATTCCGCCTTCGTGGCCTTGTGCGAAGGCTTCCTCGGAGTCCTGCCCACCCTCGAGCTCTAGGGGGAGTTCTTCTTCTCCAAGCTCGGCACCCAGGCTGCAGGTGTGCCGGCTCAATGCGGCGCTTTCATCGCCGTGCGAAGGTTGGGGGCCGACAACCCCTTCCCCACCATCTCGCTGATTAAGTCGGTGAAGATGTGGCAGAGATTGTACTTCTACGTCAGGAGCGTCTCCGCGAGGGACGACTGGGTCAACCTGTCGGCTTTCGAAGCCGGCCCGCCGGCTGGGAGGCTGCCCAACTGGTCGTACCGGGCCAAGTCGCTGACGCCTGCGGGAGCCGGCGCCGTCGCGCGACTCCGAGTGCTGACGCAGTCAGAGGGCTTGACTGGTCCAGACCTGCTGGCCGCCTTCGTGGCGCGCCGAGTTCTCCCGCTCCAAGGTCGCCCCCACATGATATGCCAAATGAGCGGGCGCCACGACCCGAGTCGGATGTGCACCAAGGACATGCCTCACGAGGAGGTGACCTACATGGTGAACTACCTCTCGGACAGCAAGCTCCTGGAGGATTGGCGGTTCGGCAAGGAGCCGTACTCTCGCGCCAACCCCCCGCCCGTGGTGAGTTGCCTTTTCTTTCTTTCTTTGGATTGTCTTCTTTCTTGCTGAGTTTGTTTTGACCAGTCGGCTTTGGTCAGAATCCCCTCCTCCATCCACCAGCCGGCACCTCGGGGCCGGCCCGCGAGTTCCTTGCCGACCGGGCGGAGAGCGACGTCGACGACCCCGATCTAGGGGCGGCGGCTCTGGAGGACGACACCGAGGGAGGAGGAGGAGCAGCAGGCGGCTCCAGGCCTTCGGCCACTTTCGCCGACTGGCCTGACGACGATGCCGAGGGAGAAGTTGCCCCCGCCATCGGCCAGGAGCCAGCCAGCCTGGCGCGGGCTCTTCTGCCGCGCCGGGCGCTCCGGGCGGCGGGAACAAGCATAGGGCCGTGCCAACTTTGTTCGGCAGTCGGCCGAAGAAACCCAAGGGTTCGGCCGCGGCGACCCGGCGGGACGAGGCGGCTGTGAAGGCCATCCGCTTCCGTAAGGAAATGAAGAAGCCGCCGCTGGTCTCCGTGTGAGTATTCTGTCTCAACGCTTTATTCTTTCTTTGTGGCTTTGTCTGAGTCTTTTGCTTGCTTCCCTTGCTTCAGGGCTCCCCTCACTCTTGAGAGGGCCACTGCCGCCTCCGTCATGCGGTCAGCGGAGACATCCGCCACCACCCGGCGGATTGACCCCGCTGCTGACCTCCGGGAGGCAACAGAGTGAAATGCGCAGGAGAAGCGCAACGAAGAAGAGGCCGCTCGCCTGGAGAAGGCGGAGGCCGGTAGGGCGGAGGCCTCCGCCAAGAAGAAACTGGCGGAGGCCGAAGCCGTCGCCGCGACGAAGCGACAGGCTGAGGAGGCCGCGCGCCGCCAATCGGTGGTGTTCGTCACCCCGCTGAACTCTGCGCCGCCGCCTCCGGAGTTCACGGGGCAGACTGGGGAAGCCGGCGGTGAGAACCCCGTCATGGAGAGGGAGGGCGACGACTCCTCTACGCCGGACGTGATCGTTCCGCCGCCGCCTCCGCCGCCGTCTGGGAGCCCGCAAGGCAAACAGCCAGCGGACCCTCTGGTGCCGCCGACCGTAGACGAGGCCGTGGCGAGGTTACTCCTCCAAGTCGGCTCGCCAACGCGCCGCCATCTGGAGAAGGCAACTTCGGCACCCCGCCCCCTGGAGGCCGGCACCGCCAGCTCGGCGATCCTAGACGCCGAAGCGACGAGCGCCGCGCCCATTGGGTGGGTGCGAGGAGGCGGCACAGGGCCGCTGAACCAGGAGCTTCTGGATGTCCAGGCGAAGCTTCGTGCTGACGGTGACGCTCTCCAGAATTGCACCAAGGCATACCTGGCATCGCGGGCAGCCGTCCGGGTATGTTTTTTCCTTTGGTCCTTGTTTTCTTGTTCCTCTCTGTGGGGGCGCGCCAGCGCACCCACTGGGTGTAGTCCCCAAGTTTCGGGCTGGCTGCTGAGTAGGCGGCCCGGAACTCCAATTGATGAACTCCGGGTATTAACTTTTTGTCTGAAACGCTTGTCGCAGGATTACCACAACCTCCGCGTCACTGCCTTCAACCATAACGTAGAAGAGTTGGGCAAGCGGACCGCCGATTTGTTGGAGAGCCAGAGTAAGTCCTTTTTCTTCTTTGCGGGGGCGTGCTGGCGCACCCGTGGGCTGTAGTCCCCGAGATTCAGGCCGACTGCTGAGCAGTCGGGCCGGATCTCCTCGGCGACCTTCTTTATTGATGACTTAACGCCTTCTTTCTTCCTTCTTTTCAGGAGCCAACGCTGCTCTTCAACAGCAGTTGAGCGAAGCCAACTCCGCATTGCGCGCCAAAGGGGAGGAGTGCAGCTAGCTCGCCACAGAGCGTGATCTGCTGGCCACTCAATTGGCAGAGCAGAGGGAGCTGCTTGCGAAGACGCAGAGGGAGGCGGAAGAGATGGAAACCGCCCTCCTGGCCGAGTTCGCGAGCGAGCGCTCCTCCTGGTCTGACAAGGAGGCGATGCTGGCCTCCGGCTTCCATGAGATTGAAGACATCGTTGATGGTGAGTTTCTTTGCTTTCTTTCTTCGAGCTGCCGATTATAAGTCATGCTGATTCCTGGTTTTTGACTTGCTTCTTTGTTTCTTGCGTCTTGGCAAACTTCTTTTCTGGGCACTCGCAGGCCGCCATCCAAGCCATCGAGGCTGACCGTGAAGGTCGGAGGGCGGAGGGCGCAGAGATCGCCGCCGACGCCCCCCGAACCCTTGACGAGCACATCCTAAGCATCGAGGCTCGCCTTCGGCCAACTCACCGGATGTTGCGCCGGCTTCAGCGTGTCGGTTCCCAGGCGATTGCCGCCCTGTGGCCGGATATGCAGGCTCCGCGCACCCCCAGCCTGATGGCCGACTGGCTAGAGGTCGCGGCTAGTCGTCTTGAGGCCTGGAAGGGTTCTTCGGCCCGGGCTGGAGTGCGTCGGGCCTTGGAGTTCGTCAAGGCGTGGTATCCAGGGATGGATCTAGACCGGCTGGCCACACTTCGGTCGGAGGCCCAGCCGGAGCTGGCAGCTGCGAAAGACGCCCTCGTCAAGCGTGCTGCGGTGATCGCCGAGTACACTGACACCAGCATCTTCGTCCCTGAGCGGTCTGAAGACGGCGAGGAGGTACCGCCGGAGTGGTTTGGGATGAACCCAGACTACGGCGAGGACTCAGCGGAGGTGATTCGCTCTAGCGTCGAGGAGGAAGGCGAGGCGGAGGATGGAGGCGAGACGGAGGCACCAGAGGACGGGGCAGACGGCCAGCCTCAGCTCGACCACGCCTCCAGCAACGAGCCGCGTGCGACCGATCCGACTGCCGCCAGAGGCGATCAAGCCGAGACTACCCAGCCGGCCGCCCCGACGCCTGACACCGCCGCCTCCTCCGACCCTCCGAATCCGTCTGCTGCTTCCTAAGCTGCCGCCTTATCTTTATTTTATCTGCTTTAGTAGTCTTTGAAGAACTTGTTAATTCGCACAATTCCACCCGTGGGGTGTATTTTGAACTTCTGCTCGAAGATTCGGCGAAGGGCCTACGTTATGTAAATATATTTATCCGAGTTCTATCTTTTCTTGCTCATTGCTCTTTTGGCTTTTTTCCTTTGCCACTTTCTCTTAGTTGCCTGCCTTGCCAATTGGACAGCCGCTCTGCGGACTGCCGCTGGATCAAATGCTTGGCTACTTTGGGAAGGCAAGTACTTAGCCGTTTTTAAGAGTTTTTGAGCAAGTTGAATAGAAGGCGGCAATCCGACTATTCGAGAGTCGGTTTGCGAAAAAAGGCTGGAAGCCGTCTTGAGCTATGTTTTATGCTTTGAGTCCTTAGCCATTTTTCATGCGAACGCCCATTCTACCTTACTTCTGCCCACCGTACAGTCGCTCTGCGAGCTGCGGCTTCTGACAGGAGACGGTTTAGGTGTTACACACTACTTGTCCGGCTGCAGGAAGCATTTCACAGTGCAAGGCGGAAAGTCCCCGGGCCGACTTGTCGAGCCCAGTGCCAAGCGGCATAACAAAGAGTAACATACTTGTAGGCATAATTTTTATCATACAGACAAAAGAGGGCAGTCCCCGAGCTCGTCTCGGGGGGCCCGAAGTCTTGGTACTTTAATACAAAAGGTAGCGTGGTACATACTGCATCAACTGTAAAATCTTCAGAGGAGATTTGCATTCCATGGCCGCTCTGTCTCCTTGCCGGAGTCGTCCCTCTTGCATGCTCGGGGCTTCTGAGCGTCAATCAGGTAGTAGGAGTCGTTGCCCGGTACTTTGCTGATGATGAAAGGGCCTTCCCAAGGCGCCGACAGCTTGTGCTGGCCGGCTGTTCACTGGATCAGCCGGATCACAAGGTCGCCTTCTTGGAAAGATCTTTGCTTGACCTTCCTGTTGTGGTATCGGCGCAGGCTCTACTGGTAGATGCTGGACCGGCTGAGTGCCAACAGCCGGCCCTCTTCCAGCAGATCGACGTCGTCTTGTCGTGCTTCTTCTGCTTCCTCCTCGGTGTACATGGTGACTCGTGGGGAGTCGAACTCTATGTCCGTTGGGATGACGGCTTTGGCACCATAGACGAGGAAGAAAGGTGTGAAGCCGGTTGACTTGTTTGGAGTCATGCGCAGACTCCAGAGGACGGCTGGTAGCTCGTCGATCCAGCAGCCAGCCGAGCGCTCCAGAGGCTCGATCAGCCGGGGTTTGATGCCGGACAGGATGAGGCCGTTTGCTCGCTCCACCTAGCCGTTTGACTGTGGGTGGGCGATGGACGCTAGGTCCAGTCGGATGCCCTGTGTTGCGCAGAAACGGTCCAAGGCGCCTTTGGCAAAATTTGTACTGTTGTCAGTGATGATGCTGTGTGGTATGCTGTACCGAATTGTGATATCGGAGATGAAAGTTACGGCAGTCGGACCGTTCAGCTTCTTGATTGGCTTTGCTTCTATCCACTTGGTGAACTTGTCCGCTGCGACGAGTAAGTGAGTTAAGCCACCTCGTGCTGTCTTGAATGGTCCCACCATGTCTAGACCCCAAACTGCGAAAGGCCAGGCAATGGGGATGGTCTTGAGTGCAGAAGCCGGCTGGTGCGGCTTGGAGGTGAACTTCTGGCACCCTTTGCATTTTTGGACCAATTCCTTGGCCTCTTCTAAGGCAGTCGGCCAGAAGAAACCGTGTCGAAAGGCTTTTGCGACGAGTGCTCTTGAAGCCGCATGGTGGCCGCACTCGCCTTGATGGATGTCTTTGAGAATTGATTGGCCTTGCTCTGGCTCTACGCAGCACTGGTAGACACCAGTGACGCTGCGCCTGACCAGCTCTCTGTTGACTATGGTGTAGGCTGCCGCCCGGCGTTGTACTTGCCGAGCTGAGGTCTCATCAGTCGGCAGCTCTTTGCTCACCAAGAATTTGAGGATGGGCTGGGCCCATGAGGGTGCTGCTATTTCTTCGACTGCCAGAACTGCGACTTGGATGAGGGCGGTTGGGCTGGGAGGCGGCGGGTTGGAGTCAACAACCGCTTGCTGGGTTAATGAAGTCCCCAGGCCGACTGGAGCGGCCCTTGGGTCGAGTTCTGGAGTCTTTGAGTCCGCCGCCGCAGTCCCCGGGCCGGGTTCGACTATGGCGGCTTTGGAGCCATCTGCCAAAATCCCCGTACCGTCTGCCGGGGCTCTGGATTTGGATCTGACGTCTTCGGGAGGAGCCGGCATAAAGATGGAGTCTGATTCTGGTGAAGGCTTGACGGACGGCTTGAGGAGGCGTTGAAGGGCGACGCCGTATGGTATTGCTTGGCGGGTAGATCCGATTCGTGCCAAGGCGTCTGCTTGGTCGTTGTCGTTTCTTGGCACATGGAGGAACTCGCACCCTTTGAAATACCCACTGAGTTGCTGCACGAGGAAACGGTAACTCGCCATGTTTGCATCTTTCGCGTCCCAGTCGCCAGATGACTGCTGGACCACTAAGTCCGAGTCGCCATAACACAAGATCCGGCGGATGCCAAGTTCTTTGGCAAGCCGGAGCCCGTGAATGAGCGCCTCGTACTCGGCGACGTTGTTGGAGGCGGCAAAATGAATTTGCAGTGCGTATTTGAGCTTGTCGCCTTTAGGAGAGGTGAGGACGACGCCGGCTCCCAAGCCGATGCACATCTTGGAGCCGTCGAAATGCATCTGCCAATGGGTGGAGTCAGGTGCTGGAGGTAGGTACTGGGTCTTGGCCCAGTCGACGAGGAAGTCGGCCAGTGCTTGTGACTTGATGGCGGTGCGGGGTTGGTATTGGATGGTGTAGGGAGCCAGCTCTATGGCCCACTTGGCCACTCGGCCAGAAGCATCTCGACTTCCGATGATCTCGGCAAGTGGGGTCATGCAGACCACAGTGATCGGATGCTCTTGAAAGTAAGGCTTCAATTTCTTGGCCGTAAAGTGTACGCCATAGCACATCTTCTGGTAGTGGGGGTAGTTCTGCTTGGAGGTCGACAGTACTTCGCTCAGGTAATATACCGGTCTCTGGACAGGTAGTGCCTTGCCTTCCTCCTTGCGTTCCACTACAATGACCGTGCTGACTACCCGGCTGGTGGCGGCGATGTACAGGAGCATAGGTTCCTTGGGAGTCGGAGCCGCTAGGACGGGTGGAGTAGTCAGCATCTTCTTCAACTGGAGAAAAGCTTCGTCCGCCTTATGGTTCCACTCGAAAAAAGTGGTCTTCTTCATGAGTTGGTATAAGGGGAGAGCTTTCTCGCCCAGCCGACTGATGAATCGGCTGATGGACGCCAAGCAGCCGGTGAACTTTTGCACATCCAGCAGTCGGCTGGGTACCTCCATTCTCTCAATGGCCTTGATCTTTATAGGGTTGCACTCTACGCCGCGTTCAGAGACCAGGAAGCCAAGGAGCTGGTCGGCTGGTACCCCGAAAACACACTTCTCGGGATTGAGCTTCATGTGGAATCAGCGCAGGTTCTCAAAGGTCTCCTTGAGGTATTCCAGCAGTGTTCCATGCTTTTCCTTCTTCACCACCACGTCGTCCACGTAGACGTGGGCGTTCCTGCCGAGCTGCTTGAGGAGGCACTTCTGCATGCAACGCTGAAAGGTGGCGCCAGCATTCCTTAAGCCGAACGTCATGGTGAGGTAGCAGAAGGCTCCAAACGGCGTGATGAAGGCGGTCTTCAGTCTGTCAGCCGGGTTCAGCTTGATCTGGTGATATCCTGAGTATGCATCCAAAAAACTCAACAGCTCGCATCCGGCTGTGGAGTCTATCACCTGATCAATTCTTGGTAGAGCAAACGTGTCCTTGGGGCAGGCAATGTTGAGGCTCGTATAGTCAATACACATTCGCCACTGCTTGTTCTTCTTCAGTACCAGGACCGGATTTGCTAGCCATTCTGGAAAGAATACTTCCATAATGAAGCCGGCTGCTAGGAGTCGGGCTATCTCTTCTCTGGCAATTCTTCTCTTCTCTTCTGATAGGCGGCGCAGGGGCTGCCTGACCGGCTTTGCATCAGATCGGACATGTAACTTGTGCTCGACGAATTCCGTCGGTACACCTGGCATGTCTTTGGGGGACCATGCGAAGATGTCCCGATTCTCATGGAGGAAATTGACGAGCTCGCCTTCCTATTTACTGTCGAGGTTCGCGCCTACGACAGCGTACCTCTCTGGGTGCTCCGGATCCTAGGGTATCTTGTTTGTCTCTTTGGCCGGCTTGAACGAACCCTCAGCCTCCGACTCCTTTGGGTTGGGCGATACCTCTGGCTGCTTGCCGGCCATCGCCACAACTCGCTCAAGGAGCCGCTTCTCGGCCGCGATCACCAGGGACTCGGCTAGCCGACTGCTCTCAGCCGCACGATGACTTCTGGTAGTCGTCGGCTACAGTCAGAATTCCCCTGGAACTGGGCATCTTCATTTTGAGGTAGGCGTAGTGGGGGACCGCCATGAACCTGGCCAAGGCGGGTCGGCCGAGTAGCGCATGGTATGGGCTCTCAAGGTCCACCACTTCAAACCAAACCGACTCTCGGCGGAAGTGATCTTTGTCTCCGAAGAGGACGTCCATCAAAATCTTGCCGATTGGTGAGCAGGAAAGCCCAGGAACAATGCCGTGGAACACAGTCCTACTGTTCTGAAGCTGTCTTTGCTTGATTCCTAACTTCTCCATGGTGTCCTTGTACAGGATATTGATGCTGCTGCCTCCGTCTATCAGAACTCGCGAGAAACGCGTGGCTCATCTATCCGTAGCAAAGGTGGCGTCCAAGACCAAGGCATAGGAGCCCGGACTCGGCATCACCTCTGGGTGGTCAGCCCTGCTCCAGCTGATGGGCTTCTCGGACCAGTGCATGAACTCTGGCGTCTCTGATGCTACTGCATTCACCTCTTATCGTTGCAGCCGCCTGCTGCGTCGATCATCGGCCATACTAGTAAACACCACGTAGGCTCCGTGTTCTTCAGGGTATTCGTCTTGTACTGTGCCGACTGGCCTGACAGCCGGCTGCTGGGGTGGAGACGGAGGCGGCTGCCTAGCAGGCGGGGGAGGCAGGAGGCCGTCTCCCTTGGCGATCCTGGTGAGCCAGTGGCACTTTAGGGTGGTGTGATTCGACGGCTTTGCACCGCTATGGAACTTGCAAGGTCCATCTAGAGTCTGCTCGTAGGAGAAGGCCGGCAACCAGTTGGGCTTGCCGCCTGTCTGTCGCTTGGGCGGAGGCTCCCGTCCGGCTGCTGGGCTTCAACGGTCGTGACCTGCCGGCTGCTGGAAGCCGGCAGCGGGGCCTTGCGCTTGTGGTCGCCCTGCTCTTGTCGCCGATTGGCGTCTCCCGCCGGAGTTCTTGGAGCTTGAGGGGCCACTTTGCCAGTTGTGTTGACTTGAATCTCCGCCTTCATGGAGGAGTCGGCCGTGGCGTACTTGTCCGCTATGATCAGCAGCTCGTCGAGGGTTTCTGGCTCGTCGCAGAGGAGCTTGTGCTTGAGGAGGGTGCCTTCTCTGCACCCGGCCGTGAAGTACTCGATGGCCTGCACCTCGTGCACGCCCTCGCAGGAGTTCCGAAGCTCGGCCCAACGCGTGAGGTAGTCGTGAGTCGACTCGTCGGGACCTTGCACGCACAAGGAGAGCTGATGAGGCTTGGGAGGACGCTTGTACGTGCTGGTGAAGTTGCGGATGAACGCTTTGGTGAAGTCGACCCAGTTGTTGATGCTGCGGGGCTTCAGGCTGTTCAGCCATGTTCGTGCCGTGCCCTGGAGCATGAGCGGAACGTATTTTACGGCGACATGCTTGTTGCCGTTTGCTATGTTGACAGCCATGGAGTAGTCGACCAGCCAGTCTTCTGGCTTCATGGAGCCGGTATACTTGGGCGTGTCTCTTGGGAGCGTGAACCCTCTGGGAAAGGGCTCGTCTCGAATGCGGGGTCCGAAACAAGGCGGACCCAACTCGTCTTCTTCTTCCAGCGCTAGGGATCGGTGAAGTCGGTCGATCTAGTGGCGGGCGTCATTTTCTCCGACTCCCTCTCGGCGGCCAAGGCGATCGCCGAGAGTCGGATGGTCAACAGGCAGCGGGGTGACTCGCCTCTCCTTGCGAGGAGGAGGAGGCGGACAGTCGTCCGGTCGTTCCACTGCTCTTGGGCGGCCGTCTCGGTCGCGCTCTATGGTAATGTGAGACCGACTGTGGCTGACAGCCGGGTCCTTGTCTCTTCTTCCTCGGGCACCGCCAGTCGGCGTCCAAGACATCGCGCCTTGATCTCGGCGAAGGTCGTCGTTTTGCCGATGCGGCACCTCCGTGCGGCAGCCGGCCTCGTTCTGCGCGGCAGCCGCGTCGAGGAGCCACTGGACTCGCTCCATCATCAGGCGGCGTTCTTCGCCCTCGAAATTGTCCAGCTCGTCCGCCGCTGCCTGGGTGGCTCGGATGTTCTCCGTTGGTGTAGCGTACACAGGGCGGCTGGCCCCAAACAGGTTGGCGATGGCTACGCCGCACTGCTGGACCGCGCCAAGGCGGCTGGGCCCTGCCGGGGCCAGCGAGCCGCCAACGGCGCGATCCATCTCCCGCTGGTAGGCTTCTGACAAGTGTCTCATGCTGGCCAGCTTCTTCGCGCCTTCGACGAGCTGAATGCGGCGCGCCTCCAACGTCTCTGCGCCAGCGTCTTCCGGAATGGGCGCAGTTAGGTCTTGTAGCGCCACGCCGAGTGAGTCGTGCGCTCCTCCGCCGGGGAGCTCGTCATGACTGATGACGAGCACCTCGGTGACGGTGCTTCCGTCGCTCTCCGCGTGAGGGAGAGGTTCGTCGTAGACCACCACATTAGTGGGGAACGCGTCGAGCGATGCGGTGTCGGAGTCGACCAGCATCGGGTCGGTGGAGCCTACAGACTCCAAGTCTACGGCAGGCTCGCTGGAAACATGGAGTTGATCGAGGAGGCCCGCGAGGAGGCTCTCGGAGCCGCCCTTGCCTGCGTTGGATGTAGGTTCGTCGGAGAGGCGAACCTCTTCGACAAGTTCGGCGAGGCAACTGGCTGCGCAGGCGATCTCAACGCCGTGCAGCGTGTCGGTGCAAACTCCGTCTGGCGTGCCTGGCTGGCTGCGCTCGCCAGGGAGGAAAAGTGTTCCCGTCCAGAACAGGTCTCCAGACGGCGGTGCACCAGGCCCCACGGTGGGCGCCAAATGTCGGGGGTTGGGTGCGACATATGCCAAAGGATGGCTTATCATAGTGGGGTGAGTAGAACATCGCTGGTGCCTGGAAACGGGATGAGGCGAAGACATGCTTGCCGATGAATCTTACCCAGCTTCAGGGCTCTCCGGGGAGATAATACCCCTACTGCTGCTCTGCGGGGTCTCCGCATGATCACTATGGCAAAGTGCTTACACGATTGCTCCTTGAGCTGTTTCCTGGAGGTAGGAGAGGGCAGGGCTAGCTCTCTCCCTCCTATATGATCTGGTCTAGAGCTAATGGATTCCAACCCTTTGCATGGGTGCCCTGGGGGGTTTATATAGGCTTACCCCCCCAGGGGTACAATGGTAATCCGGCTGGACGCGGGCCCAGCCGTCAGTGCCTCTGGCCTCCGTCTTCTCCGCCGATTGCTGGGGCCCGCCGACTGGTCTGGTACGGAGCCGACAGGCCGCGTCCGCTGCGGGCGGGTCTTGCCGGCTGCTGATTACTGTAGTCGTGCTTCTGATGACGCGGGCTTGATCATGGAGTCGTGGCAACAGCCCCACCGCCCGGCGGGCGATCACTATTGCCACTCTCCGTCACATCTGATTAATGGCGCGTGGGCCCCTGGGGGAGTGCTTGGCCGACTCCGGGGGCCGACTGGCGGCGCACTTGCCGTCTCCTGGGGTCTCACTGACTGGTGGGACCCGCTGCCTCCGGGCCGTACAGACAAGCCATCGTGGGCGCTGGATTCGGTCCTGCGGTGCTGATGTCAGGGCCGGCACGGCAACAGTGTCACGCCGCACGGAGATCTCCCTGGGTACGGCGTACTGTGCCCATGCCTGCCCTTGGTAAGGGGCGGGAGCGGGTTTTACTGTAGCCACTCCCCGGTCCTGTCCCTCCCGATGAGGACATGGGGTTTGTTGGAGTCGCAGGCCGACTCCCCAAAGCCGGCTTCTCTGGAAGTCGCCAGTCAGGAGTCGGCTTACCCTGAAGTCGTCCCTGGGACACGGCCGTGAGTGGGCAGTCGGCCGTCTTGCCGTCGACTCCTTAGAAGGCGGCTCTTCGCCCTGGGGTCTTGAGGGGTTCTGGGGCTCGGGTTGGCCTACCCGTGGCCCATTACTCCGACACCAGTATATGGAAAGCTCATAGGCATCGGATCAATGATGGATAATTATGCCGGATGCGGTTCATCATGTAACAGTCATAACATAGGGCGACACAGAACTAGCTCCAATTCGTCAATGTAATGTAGGCATGTATTCCGAATATAGTCATACGTGCTTATGGAAAAGAACTTGCATGACATCTTTTGTCCTACCCTCCCGTGGCAGCGGGGTCCTAATGGAAACTAAGGGATATTAAGGCCTCCTTTTAATAGAGAACCGAAACAAAGCATTAGCACATAGTGAATACATGAACTCCTCAAACTACGGTCATCACCGGTAAGTATCCCGATTATTGTCACTTCGGGGTTAACGGATCATAACACATAATAGGTGACTATAGACTTGCAAGATAGGATCTAGAACTCTCATATATTGATGAAAACATAATAGGTTCAGATCTGAAATCATGGCACTCGGGCCCTAATGACAAGCATTAAGCATAGCAAAGTCATAGCAACATCAATCTCAGAACATAGTGGATACTAGGGATCAAACCCTAACAAAAGTAACTCGATTACATGGTGAATCTCATCCAACCCATCACCGTCCAGCAAGCCTACGATGGAATTACTCACGCATGGCGGTGAGCATCATGAAATTGGTGATGGAGGATGGTTGATGATGACGACGGCGACGAATCCCCCTCTCCGAAGCCCCGAACGGACTCCAGATCATCCCTCCCGAGAGGTTTTAGGGCTTGGCGGCGGATTCGTATCGTAAAACGCGATGAATCCTTCTCCCTGATTTTTTTTCTCTCTGAACACGAATATATAGACTTGGAGTTGAGGTCGGAGGTGCTCCAGGGGGGCCACGAGGTAGGGGGCGCGCCCAAGGGGGCAGGCGCGCCCCCACCCCCGTGGCTAGGGTGTGGGCCCCCTGGCATTGATCTTTTGCTAGTATTTTTTATTATTTCCAAAAATACGCTTCGTGGAGTTTTAGGTCATTCCGAGAACTTTTGTTTCTGCACATAAATAACACCATGGCAATTCTGTTGAAAACAGCGTCAGTCCGGGTTAGTTCCATTCAAATCATGCAAGTTAGAGTCCAAAACAAGGGCAAAAGTGTTTGGAAAAGTAGATACGACGGAGACGTATCAACTCCCCCAAGCTTAAACCTTTGCTTGTCCTCAAGCAATTCAGTTGACAAACTGAAAGTGATAAAGAAAAACTTTTACAAACTCTGTTTGCTCTTGTTGTTGTAAATATGTCAAGCCAGCATTCAAGTTTTCAGCAAAGATTATAAACTAACCATATTCACAATAACGCTTAGGTCTCATGTTTACTCATATCAATGGCATAATCAACTAGCGAGCAATAATAATAAATCTCGAATGACAACACTTTCTCAAAACAATCATAATATGATATAACAAGATGGTATCTCACTAGCCCTTTCTGAGACCGCAAAACATAAATGCAGAGCACCTTTAAAGATCAAGGACTGACTATACATTGTAATTCATGGTAAAAGAGATCCAGTCAAGTCATACTCATTGTAAACTAACAGTAATGAATGCAAATGATAGTGGTGCTCCTCAACTGGTGCTTTTTAATAAGAGGATGATGACTCAACATGAAAGTAAATAGATAGGCCCTTCGCAGAGGGAAGCAGGGATTTGTAGAGGTGCCAGAGCTCGATTTTGAAATAGAGATGAATAATATTTTGAGCGGTATACTTTCATTGTCAACATAACAACCAAGAGATGGCGATATCTTCCATGCTACACACATTATAGGCGGTTCCCAAACAAAATGGTAAAGTTTATACTCCCCTTCCACCAATAAGCATCAATCCATGGCTTGCTCGAAACAACGAGTGCCTCCAACTAACAAGAGTCCCAGGGGAGTTTTGTTTGCAATTATTTTGATTTAGTTTGCATAAAGCATGGGACTGGGCATCCCGGTGACCAGCCATTTTCTCGTGAGTGAGGAGCGGAGTCCACTCCTCTTGAGAATAACCCGCCTAACATGGAAGATACGGGCATCCCTAGTTGATACATGAGCTATTCGAGCATACAAAACAAGATATTTATTTGAAGGTTTAGAGTTTGGCACATACAAATTTACTTGGAACGACAGGTAGATACCATATATAGGTAGGTATGGTGGACTCATATGGAATAACTTTGGGGTTTATGGGATTGGATGCACAAGCAGTATTCCCGCTTAGTATAGGTGAAGACTAGAAAAAGACTGGGAAGCGACTAGCTAGAGAGCGACAACAGTCATGAACATGCATTAAAATTAATCAACATCGAATGCAAGCATGAGTAGGATATAATGCACCATGAACATAAATACTGTAGAGGTTATGTTGATTTTGTTTCAACTACATGCGTGAACATGTGCCAAGTCAAGCCACTCGAATCATTCAAAAGAGGATACCACCCTATCATACCACACCACAACCATTTTAATAGCATGTTGGCACGCAAAGTAAACCATTATAAGCTCCTAGCTAATTAAGCATGGCATAAGCAACTATAATCTCTAATTGTCATTGCAAACATGTTTATTCATAATAGGCTGAATCAGGAATGACGAAGTAATCATATTTACAAAAACAAGAGAGGTCGAGTTCATACCAGCTTTTCTCATCTCAATAAGTTCATCATATAATCATCATTATTGCCTTTCACTTCCACGACCGAATAGTGTGGATAATAATAATAGTGCACATGCATTGGACTAAGCTGGAATCTGCAAGAACTCAATTCAAGAGAGAAGACAAGGTAATATGGGCTTTTTGTCAGATCAACAATAATGCATATAATAGCCACTTCAACAATTTAATCATGATCTTCTCCTATCGACCCCCCAAAAAAAGAAAAGAAATAAAACTATATACACGGGAAAGCTCCCCAACAAGCAAAAGAAGAACAAGAAATCTTTTTGGGTTTTCTTTTTAATTACTACTACAAGCTTGGAAAGTAAACTAATTAAAAGCTACAACTATTTTTTTGGTTTTTCTTAAGGTTTATTAAACACATAAGAAGAAAGCATAAAAATTTAATTAACTAGCATGGATATTACAATGAAAAAGTATGAGCACCGACATCTAGCAATGAGTGTGTGAACATGAATGTGATGTCGGTGAGAAATACGTACTCCCCCAAGCTTAGGCTTTTAGCCTAAGTTGGTCTAATGCCACGGATGGCCTGGCGGATATCCAAAGTTGTAGTTGGGGTCATACTGAGATGCAGCAGTTATTGCATCGCGGGCTGCAGCTTGGAGGCAAGCTATCTCAGCTCTCCTCTTATACTCTTCCACCTCCTCTCTGGTTATAAAATATCTCCTTTTTGCCTCCTCACAAAGGAACTAGTGAGATAGTGGTACTGACGACATTTTTCTTCCTCGAAGCACACAAGATCAGCGTTACGCAAATATGCATTAAATTCTTCCTTAATTCCCGCTCGATCCATGAAGTCCTCTGAAGGCCATTCACAAGGTCGCACTGGAGCGTCCCTTGGTGGCTCATCATCAGCATCACGCATTGCAAGCCTGGGTCCTTGTTTCCTTGAAGAACCACCTTGGTATAGTTTCCTAAACATATTTCTTCCTCTGAAAAATTTCTGCAATTTTTAGTAACTTCAAATAAAAGAGAACCAAACTCAACAAAATTGATAGCAACTACTCCTACAAGTTCCTAGAGCCTATGTCATGCATCAAAACTACTTGGAACCACATAAATTTGACATGCAAGCTCAAGAACATGGTCACCTAAGCAGCAAAAATATGCAATGAATAAAGCACTAGAACAAAAACTAATTGGACCAATGGAGGAGTCACATACCAAGGAACAATCCTCCAAAGCAGTTTTGTGAGAGGTGCTTTGAGCAAGGAGATCAAAAATCGCAGCAAAATGAGCTAGAACTCGTGCTTGAGCTGGATAATGGTGTTTGTGGGAGGAAGAACGAGTGTGTGGGTGCAGGAATAAGTGGAGGAGAGTCACCATGGGCCCACGAGGCAGGGGGCGCGCCCAGGAGGGTAGGGCGTGCCCTCCACCCTTATGGCCAGGTGGATGCCCCCCTGTTGTGTTCTCAGTGCCAAATATTCTCAAATATTTCAGAAAAAAACATATTTAAATTTCAGGGCATTTGGAGAACTTTTGTTTTCGGGGTATTTTTATATTGCATGGATAATTCAGATAACAGACAGAAAATAATATTTTAATTTTATTTAGTATGAATAACAGAAAGTAGAAAGAGGGTATAGAGAGTTGTGCTTTCTAATTTCATCCATCTCATGATCATCAAAAGGAATCCATTAACAAGATTGATCAGGTCTTGTTAACAAACTCATTCCGAATAACATGGAACCGGAGAAATTTCTAATAACACTAAGTTACCTCAACGGGGAAATGCACATCCCCAATAATTAGAATATCATATTTCTTCTTGACAGTAGGTAGAGGAAATTCAAAGCCTCCAAAAATAATCGATGGAATTTTTCCAATAGAATTGATACTATGAACTTGAGGTTGTTTCCTCGGAAACTGTACCGTATGCTCATTACCATTAACATGAAAAGTGACATTGCCTTTGTTGCAATAAATAACAGCCCCTGTAGTATTCAAAAAGGGTCTTCCAAGAATAATAGACATACTATCGTCCTTGGGAATATCAAGAATAACAAAGTCCGTTAAAATAGTAACGTTTGCAACCACAACAGGCACATCCTCACAAATACCGACAGGTATAGAAGTTGATTTATCAGCCATTTGCAAAGATATTTCAGTAGGTGTCAACTTATTCAAATCAAGTCCACAATATAAAGTGAGAGGCATAACACTAACACCGACTCCAAGATCACATATAGTAGTTTTAACATAGTTTATTTTAATGGAGCATGGTATAGTGGGTACTCCTGGATCTCCAAGTTTCTTTGGCATTCCACCCTTAAAAGTATAATTAGCAAGCATGGTGGAAATTTCAGCTTCCGGTATCTTTCTTTTATTTGTAATAATATCTTTCATATACTTAGCATAAGGATTTGTTTTGATCATATCGGTTAATCGCATACGTAAAAAGATAGGTCTAATCATTTCAGCAAAGCGCTCAAAATCCTCATCATCCTTTTTCTTGGATGGTTTGGGAGGAAAAGGCATGGGTTTCTGAACCCTTGGTTCTCTTTCTTTACCATGTTTCCTAGCAACAAAGTCTCTCTTATCATAACGTTGATTCTTTGATTGTGGGTTATCAAGATCAACAGCAAGTTCAATTTCTATATCATTATCATTGCTAGGTTGGGCATCAACATGAACATTATCATTAACATTATCACTAGTTTCAGGTTCATTACCAGATTGTGTTTCAGCATTAGAAATAGAAATATCATTTGGATTCTCAGGTGTTTCAGTAATAGGTTCACTAGAAGCATGCAAAGTCCTATCATTCTTCTTTTTCTTCCTTTTAGAAGGACTAGGTGCATCTATATTATTTTTCTGAGAATCTTGCTCAGTTCTCTTAGGGTGGCCTTTAGGATACAAAGGTTCCTGAGTCATTTTACTAGTTCTAGTTGCCACTCTAACAGCAAAATCATTATTCTTACTATTCAATTCATTGAGCAAATCATTTT
Source organism: Triticum urartu (assembly GCF_056163025.1). NCBI lineage: Eukaryota > Viridiplantae > Streptophyta > Magnoliopsida > Poales > Poaceae > Triticum > Triticum urartu. The sequence continues at coordinate 313,680,591 of NC_141877.1, forward strand.
GAGCTTTAAGTACTTGTTCTACTTGAGTGGTAACGATAGAAGCATGTTTACTAATAAGTTTAAGTTCACCTTTGACATTAGCCGTATAATCACCCAAGTGTTCAAGCATATTAGCATTGCGTTTTAATTCTCTACCAAAATAAGCATTGAAGTCTTCTTGCTTAACCATAAATTTATCAAACTCATCTAAGCATGGGCTAGCAAACTTAGTAAATGGGATTTCAGCTTTATCATATCTATCGAGAGAATTTACCTTTACTACCTGTGTCGGGTTATCAAGACCATGTATTTCTTCAATAGGAGATGGATTAAAATTATGCATTTCTTCGACAGGTGGTAAATTAAGACCATGTATTTCTTCAATAGGTGGTAAATTCTTAACATCTTCAGCTTTAATACCCTTTTCTTTCATGGATTTCTTTGCCTCTTGCATATCTTCAGGACTGAGAAATAGAACACCTCTCTTCTCGGAGTTGGTTTAGGAATAGGCTCAGGAAGTGTCCAATTATTTTCATTAGTCAACATATTGTTTAATAGAATTTCAGCTTCATCCGGTGTTCTTTCCCTGAAAACAGAACCAGCACAACTCTCTAGGTAGTCTCTGGAAGCATCGGTTAGTCCATTATAAAAGATATCAAGTATTTCATTTTTATTAAGAGGATGATCAGGCAAAGCATTAAGTAATTGGAGAAGCCTCCCCCAAGCTTGTGGGAGACTCTCTACTTCAATTTGCACAAAATTATATATATCCCTTAAGGCAGCTTGTTTCTTATGAGTAGGGAAATATTTAGCAGAGAAGTAATAAATCCTATCCTGGGGACTACGCACACAACGAGGATCAAGAGAATTAAACCATATAGCATCACCCTTTAATGAGAACGGAAATATTTTAAGGATATAAAAGTAATGACTTCTCTCATCATTAGTGAACAGGGTGGCTATATCATTTAATTTAGTAAGATGTGCCACAACAGTTTCAGATTCATAGCCATAAAAAGGATCAGATTCAACCAAAGTACTTATATCAGGATCAATCGAGAATTCATAATCCTTATCAGTAACATAGATAGGTGAAGTAGCAAAAATAGGGCTAGGTTTCATTCTAGCATTAAGGGATTGCCGCTTCCATTTAGCTAACAACCTCTTTAGGTCATATCTATCATTGCAAGCTAAAATAGCTCTAGTATCTTCTTCATCCATAACATAACCCTCAGGAACAACAGGAAATTCATATTTATTAGGGGGAGAGTCTTCATCATCACTTTCATCTATATTATCAGTTTCAATAATTTCATTCTCTCTAGCCCTAGCAAGTTGTTCATCAAGAAATTCACCAAGTGGCATAGTAGTATCAAGCATAGAAGTAGTTTAATCATAAGTATCATGCATAGCAGAAGTGGCATCATCAATAACATGTGACATATCAGAATCAATAGCAGAAGCAGGTTGAGGTGTCGCAAGCTTACTCAAAACAGAAGGTGAATCAAGTACAGAGCTAGATGGCAGTTCCTTACCTCCCCTCGTAGTTGAGGGATAAATCTTGGTTCTTGGATCTTTCAAGTTCTTCATAATGATAAGCAGATATAAATCCCAAGTGACTCAAAGAATAGAGCTATGCTCCCCGGCAACGGTGCTAGAAAATAGTCTTGATAACCCACAAGTATAGGGGATCGCAACAGTTTTCGAGGGTAGAGTATTCAACCCAAATTTATTGATTCGACACAAGGGGAGCCAAAGAATATTCTCAAGTATTAGCAGTTGAGTTGTCAATTCAACCACACCTGGAAACTTAGTATCTGCAGCAAAGTATTTAGTAGCAAAGTAATATGATAGTAGTGGTAACGGTAGCAAAAGTAATGTTTTTGGTATTTTATAGTGATGATAACAATAGCAACGGAAAAGTAAATAAGCGAAGAACAATATATGGAAAGCTCGTAGGCAATGGATCGGTAATAGAGAATTATGCCGGATGCAGTTCATCATGTAACAATCATAACCTAGGGTGATACAGAACTAGCTCCAATTCATCCAGGTAATGTAGGCATGTATTCCGAATATAGTCATACGTGCTTATGGAAAAGAACTTGCATGACATCTTTTGTCCTACCCTCCCATGGCAGCGGGGTCCTAGTGGAAACTAAGGGATATTAAGGCCTCCTTTTAATAGAGTACCTGACCAAAGCATTAACACATATTGAATACATGAACTCCTCAAACTACGGTCATCACCGGAAGTGGTCCCGATTAGTGTCACTTCGGGGTTGCCGGATCATAACACATAGTAGGTGACTATAGACTTGCAAGATAGGATCAAGAACTCTCATATATTGATGAAAACATAATAGGTTCAGATATGAAATCATGGCACTCGGGCCCTAGTGACAAGCATTAAGTATAGCAAAGTCATAGCAACATCAATCTCAGAACATAGTGGATACTAGGGATCAAACCCTAACAAAACTAACTTGATTACATGATAAATCTCATCCAACCCATCGCCGTCCAGCAAGCCTATGATGGAATTACTCACGCACGGCGGTGAGCATCATGAAATTGGTGATGGAGGATGGTTGATGATGACGATGGCGACGGATTCCCCTCTCCGGAGCCCCGAACGGACTCCAGATCAGCCCTCCCGAGAGGTTTTAGGGCTTGGCGGCGGCTCCGTAACATAAATCGCGATGAATCCTTCTCCCTGATTTTTTTCTCTCCGAACACGAATATATAGAGTTGGACTTGAGGTCAGAGGAGCTCCAGGGGGCCCACGAGGTAGGGGCGCGCCCCCCACCCTCGTGGCTAGGGTGTGGGCCGCCTGGCATTGATCTTTTGCCAGTATTTTTTAGTATTTCCAAAAATATGCTCCGTGGAGTTTCAGGTCATTCCGAGAACTTTGTTTCTGCACATAAATAACACCATGGCAATTCTGCTGAAAACAGCGTCAGTCCGGGTTAGTTCCATTCAAATCATGCAAGTTAGAGTCCAAAACAAGGGCAAAATTGTTTGGAAAAGTAGATACGACGGAGACGTATTAGGTTGGTCTGGGCCGCTTCATCCCACAATACCGTCGAATTAAAATAAGACGTTGGTGGTAAGCAGTATGACTATCACCGCCAACAACTCTTTGTGTTATACTCGTGCATATCATCTACGCATAGACCTGGCTCGGATGCCACTATTGGGAAACGTTGCATGGAAAAACAAAAAAAATCTACGCTCACACAAAGATCTAACCATGGAGATGCATCGAAACGAAGGGGAAGTGTGTCTACATACCCTCGTAGACCGAAAGCGGAAGCGTTTGACAATGTGGTTGATGTAGTCGAACTTCTTCTAGCTCCGACTGTCGGTGTCAAAACCGGCGGATCTCGGGTAGGGGGTCCCGAACTATGCATCTAAGGCGGATGGTAACAGGAGGCAGGGGACACGATGTTTACCTAGGTTCGGGCCCTCTTGATGGAGGTAATACCCTACGTCTTGCTTAATTCATCTTGATGATATGAGTATTACAAGAGTTGATCTACCACGAGATCGTAGAGGCTAAACCCTAAAAGCTAGCCTATGGTATGATTGGTGTTGTCCTACGGACTAAATCCTCCGATTTATATAGACACCGGAGGGGGCTAGGGTTACACAGAGTCGGTTACAAGGGAGGAGATCTACATATCCGTATTGCCAAGCTTGCCCTCCACGCCAAGGAAATTCCCATCCGCACATGAGATGAAGTCTTTAATCTTGTATATTCATAGTCCAACAGTCCAGCCAAAGGATATAGTCTGGCTGTCCAGAGACCCCCTGATCCAGGACTCCCTCAGTAGCCCCTGAACCAGGCTTCAATGAGGATGAGTCTGGTGCGCACATTTGTCTTCGGCATTGCAAGGCGGGTTCTTCCTCCAAATACTCCATAGAAGATCTTGAACATGAGGATAGTGTCCGGCTCTGCAAAATAAGTTCCACATACCACTGTAGAGAGAATAATATTTTCACAAATCTAATCTGCTAACACATTTAGCTATCATGTCATGGCCCGGTCATTATTTGAACCGTTTTTCTCAACCAGCACTGCACATATCGTGAGGCAATTTTCTTGACACGTCTTGTCAAAGCAGAGATCGTGTCCCCCTATCACGGGATTCTCATCAATACGGATGTGGGTAACCCAACCGCGCCATCAATTATGGCTCTTGGGGAATAAGAGGTTTTACCAGGTGAGTGGGGAGGCGCATCACCTCTTCTTATAAAGGGACAAGGATTCATTCTTTTCACCCACGCCTTCTTCCCGATTCATTCCCTTCTGCTCAGGCTCCAGCGCCCAAGCGTCCACCTTCTCTGCCCACAAAAGGCCTTCCAAAGATGTCCGGATCCGGAGCAAGAGGCAAATGGATGGCCTCTACCGTCCGAGAGAAGGATAACAAAAAGGTTCGGGAGGCCGGGTATCTGGCCAAGAAAATCAGCCACCGTCTCCCGATGGCGGGACAGATCGTCCCCACTCCGGAACCCCACGAGAGGGTTGTATTCCTCCCTCACTTTGTCCGCAGGCTAGGGTTTCCCCTCCACCCGTTCGTTCGCGGCATCATGTACTATTATGGGATCGATCTTCACGACCTGTCCCCTAATTCCTTCCTCAACATATCGACATTTATTGTCGGGTGCGAGGCTTTCCTCCGCATTTCACCGCACTTCAGTTTATGGCTGAAGGTTTTTAATGTGAAGCACGCCGAGTGCGGGGGCGCTATGGTGAGCAAGATGCCCAACGTCATATGGCCAACGGGAACCTTTAATGATTTTGTCAAGGAGTGGCAACAACAGTGGTTTTACATCACTGAGTCGTGTGGCAAGGAATGGGCCACATCGCCCGAGTTTCGATCCGACGCCCCTCTACGGCTTACATCCCGGGTCAAGAAAGGCCTGGACTGGTCCTCGTTCGACGAACTGTCGGTGCTCCAGACACGTGTTAAAGATATGGGAGATAAGAACATTGAACTTGTCAACGTAGTACAGGTGATTTTAGTCCGCCGGATACTGCCTTGTCAACACCGGACTTGCAATCTATGGGAATTCGATCCGACCAGGCACCAAACCTTGTGTTGGTTCTTCGGCTCCTCGCACAAGGACATTTGGAAGGTGCTTTTCAAGTCTAGCAAATCATGGCCGGACTCCGCCGAAGATCGCGGGTACCAACTGTCCCGCCCTGCAAGTTCAGTGAGTTTATCAAACTTTTATATCCGCATGACCCAAAGGAAGCGCTTAATGCGTGTTTATTCAATTCTCCCAGAGCTGGATGAAGAAGGCGGAGCGGATCCATTGTCCGGCCCCGCTGCCCGAAGACCCGGCCATCCCACTTCTGACGAAGATGCTGGTCCCGGCGCCTTACAAGGTGCCGAAGAAGACGGCCGAGAAGGAGGCCAAAAAGACCAGGGGCGGCCTTCGTCGTTGCGGCACTTCAGACACAATACCCGAAGGCCCTGATGCCCATTCTGCCTCTGAAGAGGATGAAAAGGAGGAGGAAGATGAATCCCCTGCGGGGGGAAGAAGGAAGAGGACGGCCTCCGCACCCTTGGAGGCCGAACTGCCCAAAAGGGGAAGGGCTTCTCTTCCGGAGGAGTCCATTGCCGCCGCCGACAGCGGCCCGGCAAGGGATCCCAGGGCCCAGCCCCTGGTGAACTCGTAAGTACATAAAATCCGAGTACGTTTAAGCGTCCGGACTCATCGTGGCTTAGTATTTTAACCTTAAGCCATATTTTTTGGTAGTCCGGTGAGGTCCCGTACCAAACAATCCTCATCACAGGACCTGCTGAGCTCAAATTCTATGGAGAGCGGGACGCCCCCAAGGCCCCTTCCTACAAACAGGTGCATAACACCGAGGCTTTGTCCCAGAAGGACCGCGACCAAGGAGGAAAGGAAGAAACCGTGAAGGCGGCGCCTGGAGGTCAAACCGCACGGGCCGGACATGTGGGGGAAAGATTCCCATGGGGTCTGACGGCGGGGGCGATCCTGAGTTCGGCTCCCCACCGAATGCGATTCCAGAGGCCTATATGGCTCCAGAATCAAGAAGGCAGCCTCCTTCGACTGGAGGGGGCGTGCCTGTTCCGCCGGCGACCTCTGTCCATCCAGAGGTGTCGGATGCTTTGTTGGTGGCGTTACGAGACGCCTCCATCGTTGACGAACACCGCGCCCTTATGGGTGCGGTGATTGAGAAGATTCAGTCAACTAAGAGTGGACTGAACGAAGCCTGTATCAGCCTTATAAGAGGCTTTGAGGTATGTTTTATAAGTTGCCGAAGAGTGTCATAGTATAGATAGTAGCCCCTGATACACTGTTCGGTGAAAGAAAGAACCGAACAGGGGATCGCATTGATGATCACAGGAAGACTCATTGAATGATATTGATTTCTCTTCTGTTCCAAGCAGATACCTGTAGCGGCTGCTGCCTCTCGTACTACGGAGATCTCCGGACTGAATCAAAGTCTGGAGCGGGCCATGGAAGAAATTGGCCAATTGAAAATGCAGTTGAGGGATAAACACGGTATGCACAAGCGTTGCGCGCATTTATTGTGAAATAAATGTTCAGTATGAAATAAGCCGCATAATTTGTGCTAGGGGTTATGACCGAAGTCGAGGCCCTCAAAAGGGTCGTTGCCGAGGCCGAGGAAAAGGAGGCCACGGAGCGGACTCTTCGTGAGAAACACGAGGCCAGAGTTATTAAAGCTGAGCAGGAGCTGCAAGGGGCCGTAAGTAAATGCGAGACCTTGGAGTAGGGTTTAACGGAGAAAGAGTCCGAACTCACCAAGGCGCGTCAAGCCGCGAGCGATGCCCGGGGGGAAACCCAAAGCGCCCTGCAGGGGATCCAAGAGGCAAGGAAGATCGCGGCAGGTAAGGCTTTTCCCATGTAAAGCAAGTATTTGGAGGGAAAACTATGTTTCTGATTGTGAATCTGGACTTCTTAGGTGTATTTGCCGAGCTACCTCACAGCATATCAGATGCCGCTCAATTCTACTGAGCCGAAGGAAGGAACACCGCCGATAAGCTCTTTTGGTCACAGTATTTGGCGCCGAATTATCTGGTGCCTTTTGCCGATCAACTAAAACAGCTGATCGAACTGCATAAGGCGGCGGAACTAGCCATGAAAGATATGGTTATCCGGCTATGGCCTGGCGAGCCGATTCCAAGCAGCTACTTCGGGCTTGTGAGGCGGCTTGTAAGCGCTTGCCCTCGACTTGACGCCATCAAGCGGTCGGTCTGTATAGAAGGAGCGTGAATGGCCTTCGCCCTCGCAAAGGTGCACTGGGGGAAGATGGATGCCGAAAAGCTAGTGACCGAGGGACCGCCAGAGGGGAAGGAGCACCGCAAGCCCGAATTATATTATAAGAGTGTCCTGAAAGGATCCTACCTTGCAGCTGAGCTATGCACCAAGGACATTATATTTCCATGAATGCCCATCATGTTGTCCTTTGTAATGTTTGGACAAGGTCGTTTATATGTCGCCTGTTATATAAAAGTTTATCCTCCTGTGCGGTCGTTTTTATGTTGAAACTGAGAGTTGGCCAGTCGTCAGCTTCTGCCCCCACGTAAGAAGTACGGGGGTGTTCGGGATAAACCTGAGCACTCTTTATCCCAGTTTTGGGTCCTCCGAAGGAGGTGCTCAGCACAACGAACCAGGCAATCGGACTATAGGGCTTTATCACTCTCACTTAGCCATAGGAGCTTTAGTATGGTGGGCGCAACCCCTTGTGTTCGGAAGACCGTACTGGGGGCTCTATAAGCGCCTGATTGGAGAAAAAGTCGATCCATCGCACGCTGCATTGGTTATGGCATTATGCGGGAGAAATCCTTAAAGATTTTGTGACCGCTTGAACAGCTGACCAGCTCTTGCCGTATCAGGACAGTCAGTTTTCGGCTTTCTCTACTGAGGTGCTCATCCGGAAGAACCGGGACACAATCGAGTAGTTCTCCCAGTGCTACCTTAGCCGATATAGCGGAACGTAAGGTACCAAAACGTGGGAGCCGGGCAAACCCAACTATTGACCCAAGACATGATTCGGAGCTGATGCATATAATGCTATAGGTTCGGGATGCCGAACTTCCATGAAGGTGTTCAGACTTTTATTGCCGTGTTACGGGAAAAAACAAAGCCCCTGGCATATTTAAGGCATATCGCTGTGTACGGATGCCACTTGACGAAATGATTTTGATAATAAATAATCAGCAGGTAAGCGTCATATAAATCCACATGTTGTATTTGAATAATACGTCTATGCGTATGGGTACAAGTAATGTGATAAATAAAAAAAGGAGTTGTGATAGTAGAACTTGCTGTGACCAAGGAGAAGAGGTTGAGTGCGGATACGTATTATAGCCGGACATTCACTGCGGGGAATGTCTAAGGATCCCCTGACGCGTTCAAGCTGCCTCCGTGGAGTCCGTCCTGGTCGGGGCAAAGGTGAACCTGCGAAGGAAATATAAGAAATGTTTGTGTGCCGGAGGTCGGTTGAACCGCTGAGTTCGGCCTGTCATGGCCTTCGCCGGAGTGTTTAGTTGAGCTCTGGACGAGCCGGGGTATCCTTATATGAAGTAGTTCGGAGCCCCTTGACGGTGTTCGGGAGCCTGGGCGTCGACTCGAGGTTCGGCTGCAAGGTGCTGCTCGTTGTTTCGGCTGCTAAGGCAGTGATGTATTTGTTGGTGCCTAAGGAAGGTTTAGCCTTGCCAAGAACCGAGATGACGCCGCGTGGACCGGACATTTTGAGCTTACGGTAGGCATAATGTGGCACCGTGTTGAATCGAGCGAACACGGTTCGCTCGAGCAGTGCTTGATAGTCACTGCAGAAAAGGGCGATTTCGAAGATTAACTCTTCGACACGGTAATTTTCTGGTGATCCGAAGATTACCTCGAGGGCAATGGAGCATGTACAGCTAACCTCCATACCTGGTATGATGCTTCTAAAAGTGGCTTTAGTGGGCTTGATCGCTAAATGATTGATGCCCATCTTGCTCACTGTGTCCTAGTAAAGAAGATTTAAACTGCTACCTCCGTCCATAAGGACTCGAGTGAGGTGGAACCCGTCTACTATTGGGTCGAGGATTAGTGCGGCTGGATTTCCCTGATTGGCGTTAACTGGACGATCCGTGCGGTTGAAGGTGACCGGCCCTAGCTTATATTGTGGGACGGCTAGTTCCGTTGAGCCGCCATCCCTAACGGTGCATATCTGGTCCAAGTTGGCAATTTGGGTGGTATTTACCACATTTACCGATTGAATATGGGGGGGGATTTCTTTTGCCCTCCTGTCTTCGGTGATCCAGGCTCTTCGTCGCTGTCGTCGCTTTGAGACCCCTCTTCGTCTTTGGCGCCTGCCTTGCTGGCTTGTTTGAAGACCCATCATTCTCTGTTGGTATGGGTGGCTGGCGTTTCTGGGGTGCCATGAATTTGGCATTGGCGAGCGAGTACGTGGTCCAGACTGGATGGACCCGGATTTGTATTTTTGGGTGGCCCTTTCCGCTGACCGGACTTTGAGCCCCTGAACCCGGCATTAACTGCCGTATTTTTCGCGTTTTCACCATATTTGCGGTGCTTGTGTTTGTTGCGTCGTGGTTTGCCGTTGCTATCCCTGGCTTCTGATATGCCTGGTTTGCTTGCTGTATTGGTACTACGAGCCAACCAGCTATCTTCGCCCGCACAAAAGCGGGTCATAAGTGTCGTGAGAGTTGCCATGGATTTTGGCTTCTCTTGGCCGAGGTGCCGGGCGAGCCATTCGTCACGGATATTATGCTTAAATGTCGCCAAGGCCTCTGCATCCGGACAATCGACAATTTGGTTCTTCTTGGTTAGGAACCGGGTCCAGAATTTCCTGGCCGATTCCCCTGGCTGCTGAGTTATATGACTTAAATCGTCAGTGTCCGGCGGTCGCACATAAGTGCCCTAGAAATTGTCCAGGAATGCCTCTGCCAGGTTCTCCCAACTTCCAATGGAGTTTGTCGGCAAGCTATTGAGCCAATGCCGAGCCGGCCCTTTGAGTTTTAGCGGGAGATACTTGATGGCATGTAGGTCATCCCCGCGGGACATGTGAATGTGGAGGAAGAAGTCTTCTATCCATACCGCGGGGTCTGTAGTACCATCGTATGATTTGATGTTTACGGGTTTAAACCCTTCTGGGAATTCATGATCCATTACTTCGTCAGTGAATCATAAGGGGTGTGCGGCGCCTCTGTGCCAGGCTATATCACGACGCGGTTCGTACGTGTCTTGTTTGCCGTGTTCGGCTCGACCGGATTTGCTTTTAGTGTATCCGGCGTGACGATCATCGTCGCGTATTGGTGCGTGCCCCCATGATCCATAGATCGATCTTGCATGTTTTGCCTTGTTTTCCAATACGTCTCGCAGGTCCCGCGTGTTACCCCGGGCCTTGCTATTTTTGTTTGATTGGCGGTGGGGTGCGGGCTTGACTTATGGCTAAAATGCCCTTCTGTCTCGGCCACGAGGTAGCCAATCAGCCGCATCGTACACTGGTGATGTAGGTTTCAATGCTTCCTCCTCGAGGTGAGGTAGCAACCTGCGCTTCGGGTAACTCTTGGAGGGGTGCTTGAGTTCGTATTCCTCGGCCGCAAGGACTTTGGTCCATCTGTCTGCTAGCAGATCTTGATCAGCTTGAAGCTGTTGTTGCTTTTTCTTCAAGCTATTTGCTGTGGCTATAAGCCGGCGCTTGAAGCGCTCCTGCTCGACGGGATCCTTAGGCACGATAAATTCTTCATCGCTGAGGCACACCTCGTCTTCGGAGAGAGGCATGTAATTGTCCTCCTCCGATTCTCCATCTGCTGCCTGCTCTGGAGGGCTAGCTTGTTCACCCTCCCGCTCTACATCATGCTGGAGGGGATTTTTGTTGTCTTCGGCACTATCCGGAGTGTTGTTGTCTCTTGTGCCGGTATCACTACTTTTGCTATGGCGGGACTTAGAGCGGCGCCGTTGACGTCGGCGCTTGGGTTGCTACTTGGAGGGGTCATCCTCCGCTGTCTCGTCGCCATTGCCTTCTTTGGAGGTGTCCACCATGTATATATCATATGATGAGGTGGCGGTCCAGCGCCCTGTGGGCGGTGGTTCCTGTTCGTCTCCTGCATCGTCGTCCATACCGTCGATGTCTTCGGAGTCGAAATCGAGCATGTTGGTTAAATCGTCGACAGTGGCTACTAAGTGGGTGGTGGGTGGGCAGCGAATTTCTTCGTCGTCCGCATCCCATTCTAGCTGGACATAGTTCGGCCAAGGTTCTCCTGATAAGGAGAGGGACCTTAATGAATTTAGCACATCGCCGAAAGGCGAGTGCTGAAAGATATCCGCGGAGGTGAACTCCATGATCGGCGTCCAATCAGATTCGATAGGCACAGATGCAGGAGGCTCGGAGTCCGTGGCCGGAGACGAATCCAGTGTTTCGGCGACATGGCTCTCGTAAGGGGTGAAGTCAGTATCCGGCTCCATCGCCACTGAGAGTGCGGCCTCCATGGCGGGGTCTATCCCTCCGTCCTCGGATGGCGCAATTTGCTCCGGATTGAAGGCCGGAGTAGTTTCAGATGCGATCTCCCGAACACTGTCCGACGGCAGAGTTACGTCATGCTCGTCGTGATTGTGCGGCGCACCTGACATGGGCTCGAATCCGTCGAAGATCAAGTCTCCGCGGATGTCGGCAGTGTAGTTTAAGTTTCCGAACCTGACCTGATGGCCAGGGGCGTAGCTCTCGATCTGCTCCAGATGGCCAAGCGAATTGGCCCGTAGTGCGAAGCCGCCGAATACGAAGATCTGTCCGGGGAGGAAAACCTCACCCTGGACTGCATCGTTACCGATGATCGAAGGGGCCATCGAGCCTTACGGTGACGGCACAGTGGAACTCTCAATGAAAGCACCAATGTCGGTGTCAAAACCGGCGGATCTCGGGTAGGGGGTCTCGAACTGTGCGTCTAAGGCGGATGGTAACAGGAGGCAGGGGACACGATGTTTACCTAGGTTCAGGCCCTCTTGATGGAGGTAATACCCTACGTCCTGCTTAATTGATCTTGATGATATGAGTATTACAAGAGTTGATCTACCACGAGATCGTAGAGGCTAAACCCTAGAAGCTATCCTATGGTATGATTGTTGTTGTCCTACGGACTAAATCCTCCGGTTTATATAGACACCATAGGGGGCTAGGGTTACATAGAGTCGGTTACAAGGGAGGAGGTCTACATATCCGTATTGCCAAGCTTGCCTTCCATGCCAAGGAGAGTCCCATCCGGACACGAGACGAAGTCTTCAATCTTGTATCTTCATAGTCCAACAGTCTGGCCAAAGGATATAGTCCAGCTGTGCGGAGACCCCCTGATCCAGGACTCCCTCACTGACCGATCAAGCACCGAACATACGACACCTCCGACTTTTGCAGACGTTCAGCTCGGTGATGTCCCTCGCCTTCTCGATCCAGCAAGGTGTCGAGGTAGTAGATGAGTTCCGTCAGCACGACGGCATGGTTATGGTGATGGTGAAGTGATCCGCGCAGGGCTTGGCCTAAGCACCGCGAGAATATGACCGGGGTATAAACTATGGAGGGGGGCGCACACGGCTAACAATTAATGTTGTGTGTTCTAGGCGCCCCCTCCTCATATATATAGGTGGGAGGGAGAGGGCAGAGGCCAAGGGGTGCCCCAAGTGAGGCCGAATCCCACTTGGGCTCCTGCCCTGGTTCGGTCCCCCCTCCTTGTATAGGCACCAGGGGAAGGAAGGGGGAGGTGACGCCCCCCCTTTCCTTTCTCCCTTGAGGAGGGGAAGGAAGGCGGGACTTGTCCTCCCCTCTTTCCTTTCCCTAGGGCTTGCCGGCCTGGTGGAGGGGCGCACCAGCCCCTTGTGGGCTGGTCTGTCCCTCCCTTGCCCCATTAAGCCCATATCTTTGTCGGGGATACCCGGAACCCCTTCTGGTGATCCTATATGTACCCGATACCCTCCGGAACACTTCTGGTGTCCGAATACCATCATCCTATATATCAATCTTTACCCCTCGACCATTTCGAGGCTCCTCGTCATGTCCCTGATCTCATTCGGGACTCCGAACAATCACATAACTCATATAATACTATATTGTCATCGAACATTAAGCGTGCGGACCCTACGGGTTCGAGAACTATGTAGACATGACCGAGACACCTCTCCGGTCAATAACCAATAGCGGACCCTGGATGCTCATATTGGCTCCTACCTATTCTAGGAAGATCTTTATCGGTCGAACCGTAATGACAACATACATAATTTCCTTTGTCCATCGGTATGTTACTTGCCCGAGATTCGATCGTCGGTATCTTCATACCTAGTTCAATATCGTTACCGACAAGTCTCTTTACTTGTTCCGTAACACATCATCCTGAAACTAACTCATTAGTCACTTTGCTTCCAAGGCTTCTTATGATGTGTATTACCGAGAGGGCCCAGAGATACATCTCCGATACTCAGAGTGACAAATCCTAATCTCGATCTATGTCAACCCAACAAACACCTTCGGAGATACCTGTAGAGCATCTTTATAATCACCCAGTTACGTTGTGACGTTTGATAGCACACAAGGTATTCCTCCGGTGTCTGGGAGTTGCATAATCTCATAGTCAAAGGAATATGTATTTGACATGAAGAAAGCAATAGCAATAAAACTGAACGATCATTATGCTAAGCTAACTGGGTCTTGTCCATCACATCACTCTCCTAATGATGTGATCCCGTTATCAAATGACAACTCATGTCCATGGTTAGGAAAACTTAACCATCTTTGATCAACGAGCTAGTCAAGTAGAGGCTCACTAGGGACACAATGTTTGTCTGTGTATTCACACATGTATTTGGGTTTCCGATCAATACAATTCTAGCATTAATAATAAACTTTTATCATGAATAAGAAAATATAAAATAACAACTTTATTATTGCCTCTAGGGCATTATTTCCTTCATTATCATCGTTTCATGCCTCGACCTGTCCTCCATTGGTGCCTGAATCGAACCCACAGCAACCAGACATTCCATATAGACATCCACAGGAAGTGAAAACCGTTGCATAGCAAAGTTTAGACCCTCCAAGCAGGCCGCAAGTTCAGCTTGGAAGGGACTTGCGCAGTTAAGCAGGCTTCTACATGCCGATAAAATGATGCCATCACTGTTGTCGCGCAGTACCATGACCGCACCTGCCTCTCTGGAAGCTTCACAGTAGAACCCATCAACGCTTAATTTTACATGACCATGGACTAGAGTTTTCCATTTGACCAGGGGAACCTATGTGCTCTCTACATGTGATAGCAGCGACAACCGACCTCCATCATCAATCACCATTTTTACCTTCGACAAGATCACTTGAAGGATACATCTTGATAGCGAGCAAGGAAAACTCATAGTTGAGTAAGAATCGGCATGATACTTCAACTAGGGGCGGATGTTGTTGTGGACGATTTCATTTCTGACATGCCATGAGCGCCAGAGTACCATCAACACTCACATGCGGTCATCAGCTCCCAAATTGTGCAGAACGTCGAAGAGCCATTAAACGCCCGAAGGGCACAGAGTGGCTAAGTTCGGCAAGTTCCAATGCTTGGCCATAGCACGCCAGAGCTCCACCGTATGGGGACACCTGCAAAAGACATGGAACATGTCCTCCTGCTCCATCGCACATAGCGGACATGTATCAATAATCTCTAGCTTTCGAGTCTTTTTATTAGCCCAAGTGGCTAACGAGTTTGATGCAAGCTTCTACACAAATATACACACCTTAGAGCATCTCTAGCAGACCCCGTACAATGCCGCGACCCGCAAAATAACCATCAAAATACGGGTCGGCGTGGAAAATTCTGCCCGAGCAGACCCCGCAAACGTGTCCGACCCGTAAAAGTTTTTGCGGGGCACGGCAAAAGATCGCCCTCAACCTTTAGATTCACGGGGTGGGAGGCTGACCCGAGCTCGCCCCCTATCCGCAGCGAGAATTGGCGCGAGGGAAATTTCCGCGCGATCGTTCCCGCTCCCCCTCCTCGGCCGCCATTGCCCCGCCATCGCGCTCTCCGGTCCATCTTCCCCACCATTCTTCGCCGTCATGGAAGCCTCCCAGCCGTCCCCCATCACCGGCCATGTCGCCCCCGCTGTCGCCCAAGGCACCAACGCGCCTGCCCGCAAGCGGCAGGGCAATGTTGTCGTGCAGGGCGCAATCCGGCTGGCCCCGCCGGAAAGGCACGCGCGTCAAGCGTCGTCGCCGCTGCGCAATCTACCCGGCCACCAGCGGAGAAGGTGAGCAAGGTTTCGGGCGTGATTCAGTGCGCCTGCCGATGGTTTCGGTGCCGGAGTTGGAACAAGTGCCGGCGATGGATTCGGGGGCGGCGATGACCTTGATGGAGGTGATGCGGAGTGAAGAACGACCAAGATGATGACGAACGTGGGCGTCGCTTTTGCATGAAGTCCTTTTGCGTTTGTCCTACAAAACGATGCTTTTATTTGCGCGCGAACTATGTTTAATTGTTTGAATTTGGACTCATTTGTTGAAATCGCTGTCAAATTCGCTTATTGGGGTTTTTCAGTTTGCGGATCGACGCGGCGGCGCCCAAGGAGACCCCGTGTAGCCGACCCGTAAAAGAGCATCTTCTGCGAATATCCTTTTTTACGGGTCCGTTTTGCAGGGTCTGACTCTGCCCTCGCCCGCGCCGGCCCACAAAGCCGTTTTTCCGCGAACTGTAAACGCGCTTTGTGGGTCGGCGTTTTATGGGGTCAACTAGAGATGCTCTTAGGCGGAGGAGGACACCTCTCGCTGTGGCTGGAAACTTTTTGAAATGTGCATCCAATGAAATACTTTTTTGACATGTAACTTACATTTCATTGGTAAATTTATGGTCAAAGGTAGAACAAAAACAAAAAATAAAATAGGGATGTATTAAAATTTTGAGAAAGTGATATATTTAGGTTCGGATACTCCCCCAGGTGATTCTATAAAAAACCAGCGAGCTATGCTGAATGCCAATGAAGCCAGACAACCATGAACTAGGTATTTGTGCACAAAGAGAACGAGTGGAGAAGAGGAAAACATCGGTGTTTGTCGTACTCAGTCACAACTTTGTCTGCTGTGGCAGGACACTATTTACCTATGCAATAAAGTAGCCATGATGTCATTCTCTAGAAAAAAACTATTTTCTTTGTTCACAAATGTGGTTTTTTTATATGGACTACATTCAGCTTAGAATGTGTGAACAAATACACTAAAACGTGTCTATGTGCATTGATTCTAAAAAAAGCTAGAACATTTTATATTTGCGAATGGAGGAGGTAGTACATTTTAATATGGACTAAATAATGCATGAAACCTCATAAAATCGAACCAAGAGTTTGCTAATTGATTTATATGGATTCTTCGAGGCTGAGTCCAGAAACAAAACCAATATTGTCAGAAATTGATAAGGTAGCATTTTCATTTCTTCTTAAAAAGTGTATTTTGATGCAACAATTGTCTTTCCTTGATATCAAACATAATGCATAAGAGGATCCATAAAGAATGAACAAACACACTAATACGCGTCTATATATAACTGATTTAAGAAAAAGTTAGAACATCTTATACTTCCTCCATCCCAATATTCTTGTCTTGAATTTATCTAGATACAAATGTATCTAAATCTCTCCATCTCTCCATAATAATAAAGTACGGAACGCTTCTGGTCGTCCGTCACTAAAATTATCCCTGAAGTTGTCATAAATTACCCCTTATGCCGCCTATAAGTGAAGAAAACGATTCCGTTTTTTTAAATCGCCTGGGGTTTGATTCTTACAAAGTCTTACCTTCATATAACACAAGCCTAGAAGTACTGCAATGGTAAGCCTTCGGGCTTGCACTCGAGAGACCTAGGTTGCGCCCCACCTCCTACCACACGCGTATTGGCAGGCCCACGTACGGGCCTGATGTCTCCCCCCCCCCCCTCATTTTCATTTCCTTTTTCTTTTTGCTTTTTCTATTCTTATTTCTGTTTTGTTTTTCCTTTTAAAATTAATTTGGGATTTCAAAATTTCCATATTTCAGAAAGTTGTGAGTTGAAGATTTTTTGTTTCAGAAATCATAAAATGTTCGTGAATTCAAAAAATGACACGGAAATCATAAAATGTTCAAGTTTTTTAAAATTGTTTGCATATTATAAAAACAATGATTAAAAAATGTTTATTATTTTTCTAAAATTTTGTTTTTGTTTTTCCTTTTTTAAATTAATTCGGGATTTCAAAAATTCCAAATTTCAGAAAGTTGTGAGTTGAAAGTTTTTTGTTTGGGAAATCATAAACTGTTCGTGAATTCAAAAAATGGTACGGAAATCATAAAATGTTCAAAAAAATTATATTTTTCGTATATTGTAATATAATTATGATTTTAAAAACGCTCATGATTTTTTTAAAAAAATTCTGTTTTTATTTTTCCTTTTTAATATTAATTCGGGATTTATAAATTCCAAATTTCAGAAAGTTGTGAGTTGAAGATTTTTTGTTTGAGAAATCATAAACTGTTGGTGAATTCAAAAAATGGTACGGAAATCATTAAATGTTCAAAAATATTAATTTTTGTGTATTATAAAAAAATGATTTTCAAAAATGTTCATGATTTTTTAAAAAAATCTTTTTTGTTTTTCCTTTTTAATATTAATTCGGGATTTAAAAATTCCAAATTACAGAAAGTTGTGAGTTGAAGATTTTTTGTTTGAGAAATCATAAAAGGTTAATGAATTCAAAAAATGCTAGGGAAATCATAAAATGTTCAAGATTTTTAAAAACTGTTTGCATATTATAAAAAGTATGATTTCAAAAAAGTATGATTTCTAACAATGTTCATGATTTTTAGAAACTGATTGTGAATTCAAATCATATTCAGCAATTTGAAAATAATTTCCATAAAACTTGAGAAAATGTTCATAAAATAAAAAACATATACGTAAATAATGAACAAAACGAGTCATCGCTTACCTAGAGCTCTTTTAGGGAATATGTAGAAGTTGTTTTATGATTTTATTTAGTCCATCGCTCATCGGTTAAAAAAGGCTTTTTGTGTTTGTACAACGTTTGGCCCCAGAAAAAATTGACACAACTTTTTATGGGTTAGTTTTTGTAAGCTATATGATGAAAATGACTAAGTCTAATTTGCCTCCTACATAGCTATGTTTATTCTGGTACTATAGTTTTACTGGTCATGAAAAACACCGTGGTGCTAGATCAAGACGAGGCACATAATCATCGGTCTAGTTTAGGCAGGGTTCATCAATGCAGCTTGCTTAACCAAAACAAAATACTCCCTCCGTTCAATAATGTAGTGCATATAGATTTTTTGGAAAGTCAAACTGAACAAACTTTGACAAAGTTTATAGAGAATAATATTTACATCTAGAATGCCAAAAGTATATCATTAAATTCATCATAACACGTAGTTTCGTATTTTATATATTTAGTATCTTAGATATAAATGTCTCCTGTATAAACTTGGTCAAAGTTTGAAGAATTTGACTTTTCACAAAATCTATACGCGCTACATTATGGAACGGAGGGAGTATTTCATTGTGGCGCATTAGGAAATTAATTCATGATAACACCATCACATTTTCAGTTTTTGAAATGACTTCTTCAAAGTCTCTTATCTCATCATGAAATGATTCAGGCGTAGTTGTAAGTGCATCTAGTGCCCCTTAATGATTTTGGTGTATTGAAGACTTATAGGTTAAGGGACTAATGAGTTTGTGAGTGTACACAGGTCTATAAGTCTATGAGGAGTTTGATATTTACGATAAAAGTCGACCCCTAAAAATGAATGTCTTCAGCTGAAGACTTTGGTTTTCTTGAAGACTTTGAAAGTGAAGAAATTGATGTGACCGTGAAGACTTGGTATTTATGTGAGGATTATGAAGGGTGAAGACTTTTGTTTTCGTAGTTTCATTTTCTTTTTCTTGAGTCATAGGAAACACCGTACTGTTAAAGGGGGTCGAGCTAAAACTAAGGAAAAGTTTCCAAGTGATGCTCATCTCAAAATCCTACACCTACCCAATCCTTTCGAGTGAAGTCATTGAAAATCTTATATAGTTCAATCAATTTCTTCAGTGACAAAGACGAAGATCTTCTGGTCTCTGAGGAATTTATTCTGATTGAGGAGTTAGGAATTCAGCAGTGCGGATTGCCTATAAGTGAGGAACATGATAGCCCTAAGGAATTTGATACTCAAATATCCGACCGTTGTTGTACTATGCGCCAGCTCTCCCAAAATATCTACCCATCTAACGGCCATATCATTAAAGGGCATTTATGTCTTATCATGTCGGGCTACTCCCTAGGCTATAAATAGCCGCCCCCTACAACTACTAGTTGGTTGGCTGCTCCAAGAGAAACTGACACTTGTCATTGAGAGCATCCCATCCTCCAAGGACTTTGAGTGAAAATCATCAAGTGAGGAAAAGCCAAACTCAAACACCTACAAACCCAAAGTGATTGAGCATCACTAAAGAGATTGTTCCTGTGTGGAACCGACACTTGCTACCTTTGAGGACTGTGCATCCTCTAGACGGTTAGGCGTCATGGTCTATGATGTCTACTACACAACCTTCTTCTTGTAGACGTTGTTGGCCTCCAAGTGCAGAGATTTGTAGGACAGTAGAAAATTTCCCTCAAGTGGATGACCTAAGATTTATCAATCTGTGGGAGGCGTAGGATGAAGATGGTCTCTCTCAAACAACCCTGCAACCAAATAACAAAGAGTCTCTTGTGTCCCCAACACACCCAATACAATGGTAAATTGTATAGGTGCACTAGTTCGGCGAAGAGATGGCGATACAAGTGCAATATGGATGGTAGATATAGGTTTTTGTAATCTGAAAATATAAAAACAGCAAGGTAACTAATGATAAAAGTGAGCAAGACGGTATTGCAATGCGTTGAAACAAGGCCTAGGGTTCATACTTCCACTAGTGCAAGTTCTCTCAACAATAATAACATAATTGGATCATATAACTATCCCTCAACATGCAACAAAGAGTCACTCCAAAGTCACTAATAGCGGAGAACAAACGAAGAGATCATTGTAGGGTACGAAACCACCTCAAAGTTACTCTTTCTAATCGACCTATTCAAGAGTCCATAGTAAAATAACACGAAGCTATTCTTTCCATTCAATCTATCCTAGAGTTCGTACTAGAATAACACCTTAAGACACAAATCAACCAAAACCCTAATGTCACCTAGATACTGCAATGTCACCTCAAGTATCCGTGGGTATGATTATACGATATGCATCACACAATCTCAGATTCATCTATTCAACCAACATAAAGAACTTCAAAGAGTGCCCCAAAGTTTCTACCGGAGAGTCAAGACGAAAACGTGTGCCAACCCCTATGCATAAGTTCACGAGGTCATGGAACCCGCAAGTTGATCACCAAAACATACATCAAGTGGATCACGTGAATATCTCATTATCACCACAGATAAGCACATGCAAGACATTCATCAAGTGTTCTCAAATCCTTAAAGACTCAATTCGATAAGATAATTTCAATGGGAAAACTCAATCCATTACAAGAGAGTAGATGGGGAGAAACATCATAAGATCCAACTATAATAACAAAGCTCGCGATACATCAAGATCGTGCCGAATCAAGAACACGAGAGAGAGAGAGAGAGAGAGAGAGATCAAGCACATAGCTACTGGTACATACCCTCAGCCCCGAGGGTGAACTACTCCCTCCTCGTCATGGAGAGCGCCGGGATGATGAAGATGGCCACTGGAGAGGGATTCCCCCCTCCGGCAGGGTGCCGAAATGGGTCTAGATTGGTTTTCGGTGGCTATAGAGGCTTGCGGCGGCGGAACTCCCGATCTAGGTTATTTTCTGGAGGTTTCAATATTTATAGGAATTTTTGGCGTCGAGAACAAGTCAGGGGGGGTCCCCGAGTCGTCCACGAGATAGGGCGGCACGCCGGGGGGTTAGGGCGCGCCCCCCACCCTCATGGACGACCCGGGACTCTTCTGGCCCAACTCTTTTACTTCGGGGGCTTCTTTTGGTCCATAAAAAATTATCAAAAATTGGCACGTCAATTGGACTCCGTTTGGTATTCCTTTTCTGTAAAACTCAAAAATAAGGAAAAAACAAAAACTGGCACTGGGCTCTAGGTTAATAGGTTAGTCCCAAAAATCATATAAAATAGCATATAAATGCATATAAAACATCCAAGATGGATAATATAATAGCATGGAACAATCAAAAATTATAGATACGTTGGAGACGTATCAAGCATCCCCAAGCTTAATTCATGCTCGTCCTCGAGTAGGTAAATGATAAAAACAGAATTTTTGCGTGGAATGCTACCAAACATAATTTTCAATGTAATGCTCTTTATTGTGACAAGAATATTCAGATCCGAAAGATTCAAGACAAAAGTTTAATATTGACATATAAATAATAATACTTCA
This sequence comes from Triticum urartu, assembly GCF_056163025.1. Classification (NCBI taxonomy): domain Eukaryota; kingdom Viridiplantae; phylum Streptophyta; class Magnoliopsida; order Poales; family Poaceae; genus Triticum; species Triticum urartu. The sequence continues at coordinate 313,702,033 of NC_141877.1, forward strand.
AGCATACTAACAAAGTAATCATGTCTTGTCAAAATAGCATGGCCAAATAAAGCTATCCCTACAAAATCATATAGTCTGGCTATGCTCTATCTTCATCACACAAAATATTTAAATCATGCACAACCCTGATGACAAGCCAAGCAATTGTTTCATACTTTTGATGTTCTCAAACTTTTTCAATCTTCACACAATACATGAGTGTGAGCCATGGATATAGCACTATAGGTGGAATAGAATGGTGGTTGTGGAGAAGACAAAATGAAGAAGATAGTCTCACATCAACTAGGTGTATCAACGAGCTATGGAGATGCCCATCAATAGATATTAATGTGAGTGAGTAGGGATTGCCATGCAACGGATGCACTAGAGCTATAAATATATGAAAGCTCAACAAAAGAAACTAAGTGGGTGTGCATCCAGCTTGCTTGCTCACGAAGACCTAGGGCATTTTGAGGAAGACCATCATTCGAATATACAAGCCAAGTTCTATAATGAAAAATTCCCACTAGTATATGAAAGTGACAAAATAAGAGACTCTCTATCATGAAGATCATGGTGTTACTTTGAAGCACAAGTGTGGAAAAAGGATAGTAGCATTGCCCCTTCTCTCTTTTTCTCTCATTTTTATTTGGGCCTTTTTTTTATGGCCTCTTTTTTTCTTTCTTTTTTCTTTTTCGTCTGGAGTCACATCCCGACTTGTGGGAGAATCATAGTCTCCATCATCCTTTCCTCACTGGGACAATGCTCTAATAATGATGATCATCACACTTTTATTTACTTACAACTCAAGAATTACAACTCAATACTTAGAACAAAATATAACTCTATGTGAATGCCTCCGGCGGTGTGCCGGGATGTGCAATGAATCAAGAGTGACATGTATGAAAGAATTATGAAGGTGGCTTTGCCACAAATACTTTGTCAACTACATGATCATGCAAAGCAATATGACAATGATGAAGCGTGGCATAATAAACGGAACGGTGGAAAGTTGCATGGCAATATATCTCAGAATGGCTATGGAAATGCCATAATAGGTAGGTATGTTGGCTGTTTTGAGGAAGGTAATGGTAGGTGCATGGTACCGGCGAAAGTTGCGCGACACAAGAGAGGCTAGCAATGGTGGAAGGGTGAGAGTGCGTATAATCCATGGACTCAACATTAGTCATGAAGAACTCACATACTTATTGCAAAAATCTATTAGTTATTGAAAAAAGTACTATGTGCATGCTCCTAGGGGGATAGATTGGTAGGAAAAGACATCGCTCGTCCCTGACCGCCACTCACAAGGAAGACAATCCAAAAATAAATCATGCTCCGACTTCATCACATAACGGTTCACCATACGTGCATGCTATGGGAATCGCAAACTTTAACACAAGTATTTCTCAAATTCACAACTACTCAACTATCATGACTCTAATATCACCATCATCATATCTCAAAACAATCATCAAGTATCAAACTTCTCATAGTATTCAATGCACTTTATATGAAAGTTTTTATTATACCCATCTTGGATGCCTATCATATTAGGACTAATTTCATAACCAAAGCAAATTACCATGCTGTTCTAAAAGAATCTCAAAATAATATAAGTGAAGCATAAGATATCATCTATTTATTCAAAATAAAACCACCGTCGTGCTCTAAAAAGATATAAGTGAAGCACTAGAACAAACGACAAACTACTCCGAAAGATGTAAGAGAAGATCAATGAGTAGTCGAATAATTATGTAACTATGTGAAGACTCTCTAAGATTTAATAATTTTAGATCTTGGGATATTATTCAAACAGCAAGAAAACAAAATAAAATAAAATGATGCTCCAAGCAAAACACATATCATGTGGTGAATAAAAATATAGCTCCAAGTAAAGTTACAGATGAACGAAGACGAAAGAGGGGATGCCATCCGAGGCATCCCCGAGCTTAGGCTCTTGGTTGTCCTTGAATATTACCATGGGGTGCCTTGGGCATCCTCAAGCTTAGACTCTTGCCACTCCTTATTTCATAGTCCATTGAATCTTTACCCAAAACTTGAAAACTTCACAACACAAAACTTAACAGAAAACTCGTAAGCTCCATTAGTATAAGAAAATAAATCACCACTTTTGGTACTATGGTGAACTCATTCTAAATTAACATTGGTGTAATATCTACTGTATTCCAACTTCTCTATGGTTCATACCCTCCGATACTACTCATAGATTCATCAAAATAAGCAAACAACACATAGAAAACATAATCCGTCAAAAACAGAACAGTCTGTAGTAATCTGGAGATTTTGAATACTTCTATAACTCCAAAAATTCTGAAAAATTAGGATGACCAGGATAAAAAGTATATTGATCGACTGCAGTTGGAATTGGTATTTTATCGCTCGCTGGTAAAAATGATAATTATTTTCGTGAGCTCATACTTTCTGTTTTTATCAGCAAGATCAAACAACAATCACCCAAGAAGATCCTAAAGGCTTTACTTGGCACAAACACTAACTAAAACATAAAAAACACAATCATAACAGAGGCTAGATAAATTATTTATTACTAAACAGGAACAAAAATAAAGTTGGGTTGCCTTCCAACAAGCGCTATCGTTTAACGCCCCTAGCTAGGCATGATGATTTCAATGATGCTCACAGAAAAGAGCTTGATGTCTACTACACAACCTTCTTGTAGACATTGTTGGGCCTCATAGTGCAGAGATTTGTAGGACAGTAGCAAATTTCCCTCAAGTGGATGACCTAAGATTTATCAATCCATGGGAGGCGTAGGATAAAGATGGTCTCTCTCAAACAACCCTTCAACCAAGTAACAAAGAGTCTCTTGTGTCCCCAACACACCCAATACAATGGTAAATTGTATAGGTGCACTAGTTCGGCGAAGAGATGGTGATACAAGTGCAATATGGATGGTAGATATAGGTTTTTGTAATCTGAAAATATAAAAATAGCAAGGTAACTAATGATAAAAGTGAGCGGAAACGATATTGCAATGCGTTGAAACAAGGCCTAGGGTTCATACTTTCACTAGCGCAAGTTCTCTCAACAATAATAACATAATTGGATCATATAAATATCCCTCAACATGCAACAAAGAGTCACTCCAAAGTCACTAATAGCGGAGAACAAACGAAGAGATTATTGTAGGGTACGAAACCACCTCAAAGTTATTCTTTCTGATGGATCTATTCAAGAGTGCATAGTAAAATAACACGAAGCTATTCTTTCCGTTCAATCTATCCTAGAGTTCGTAGTAGAATAACACCTTAAGACATAAATCAACCAAAATCCTAATGTCACCTAGATACTCCAATGTCACCTCAAGTATCCGTGGGTATGATTATACGACGTGCATCACACAATCTTAGATTCATCTATTCAACTAACACAAAGAACTTCAAAGAGTGCCCCAAAGTTTCTACCGGAGAGTCAAGACAAAAATGTGTGCCAACCCCTATGCGTAAGTTTACGAGGTCACGGAACCCGCAAGTTGATCACCGAAACATACATCAAGTGGATCATGTGAATATCCCATTGTCACCACAGATAAGCACATGCAAGACATACATCAAGTGTTCTCAAATCCTTTAAGACTCAATCCGATAAGATAACTTCAACGGGAAAACTCAATCCATTACAAGAGAGTAGAGGGGAGAAACATCATAAGATCCAACTATAATAGCAAAGCTCGCAATACATCAAGATCGTGCCGAATCAAGAACACGAGAGAGATCAAACACATAGCTACTGGTACATACCCTCAGCCCCGAGGGTGAACTACTCCCTCCTCATCATGGAGAGCGCCGGGATGATGAAGATGGCCACCGGAGATGGATTCCCCCCTCCGGCTATTGGGGATCGTAGCAGAAATTTAAAATTTTCTACGCATCACCAAGATCAATCTATGGAGTAATCTAGCAACGAGGGGAAGGGGAGTGCATCTACATACCCTTGTAGATCGCTAAGCGGAAGCGTTGCAAGAACACGGATGAAGGAGTCGTACTCGTAGCGATTTAGATCGCGGTTGATTCCGATCTAAGCGCCGAACCACGGCGCCTCCGCGTTCAACACACGTGCAGCCCGGTGACGTCTCCTACGCCTTGATCCAGCAAGTGGAGAAGGAGAGGTTGCGAAAGACTCCATCCAGCAGCAGCACGACGGCATGGTGGTGAAGGAGGAGCGTGGCAATCCTGCAGGGCTTCGCCAAGCACCGCGGGAGAAGAGGAGGACTTGGGAGAGGGGGAGGGCTGTGCCAGAACTTTGGGGTACGGCTGCCCTCCCACCCCCCACATATATATAGGGGCAAGGGAGAGGGGGGGCGGCCCCCTCAGATCCAATCTGAGGAGGGGGGGCGGCCAGGGGGGTTGCCTTGCCCCCCAAGGCAAGGGGGCGCCCCCATTTAGGGTTCCCCCAAACCCTAGGCGCATGGGCCCTAGGGGGGAGGTGCCCAGCCCACTAAGGGGCTGGTCCCTCTCCACACACAGCCCATAGGGCCCTCCGGGGCAGGTGGACCCTCCCGGTGGACCCCTGGAACCCCTCTAGTGGTCCCGGTACAATACCGGTAACCCCCCGAATTATTCCGGTGACCGTATGATGACTTCCCATATATATAAATCTTTACCTTCGGACCATTCCGGAACTCCTCGTGACGTCCGGGATCTCATCCGGGACTCCGAACAACATTCGGTGACCACGTACATACTTTCCCTATAACCCTAGCGTCATCGAACCTTAAGTGTGTAGACCCTACGGGTTCGGGAGTCATGCAGACATGGCCGAGACAACTCTCCGGTCAATAACCAACAGCGGGATCTGGATACCCATGTTGGCTCCCACATGCTCCACGACGATCTCATCGGATGAACCACGATGTCAAGGATTCAATCAATCCCGTATACAATTCCCTTTGTCCATGGGTACGATACTTGCCCGAGATTTGATCGTCGGTATCCCGATACCTTGTTCAATCTCGTTACCGGCAAGTCTCTTTACTCGTTCCATAACACATCATCCCGTGATCAACTCCTTGGTCACATTGTGCACATTATGATAATGTCCTACCGAGTGGGCCCAGAGATACCTCTCCGTTACACGGAGTGACAAATCCCAGTCTCGATTCGTGCCAACCCAACAGACACTTTCGGAGATACCTGTAGTGAACCTTTATAGCCACCCAGTTACGTTGTGACGTTTGGCACACCCAAAGCACTCCTACGGTATCCGGGAGTTGCACAATCTCATGGTCTAAGGAAATGATACTTGACATTAGAAAAGCTTTAGCAAACGAACTACACGATCTTGTACTAGGCTTAGGATTGGGTCTTGTCCATCACATCATTCTCCTAATGATGTGATCCCGTTATCAACGACATCCAATGTCCATGGTCAGGAAACCGTAACCATCTATTGATCAACGAGCTAGTCAACTAGAGGCTTACTAGGGACATGGTGTTGTCTATGTATCCACACATGTATCTGAGTTTCCTATCAATACAATTCTAGCATGGATAATAAATGATTATCATGAACAAGGAAATATAGTAATAACCAATTATTATTGCCTCTAGGGCATATATCCAACAGTCTCCCACTTGCACTAGAGTCAATAATCTAGTTCACATCGCCATGTGATTAACACTCACAGGTCACATCGCCATGTGACCGACATCCAAAGAGTTTACTAGAGTCACTAATCTAGTTCACATCGCTATGTGATTAATACTCAATGAGTTCTGGGTTTGATCATGTTATGCTTGTGAGAGAGGTTGTAGTCAACGGGTCTTGCCATATTCAGATCCCTATGTATTTCGCAAAACTTTATATCGTAGATGCTGCTGCCACGTTCCACTTGGAGCTATTCCAAATTGTTGCTCCATTATACGTATCCGGTATCTCTACTCAGAGCTATCCGGATAGGTGTTAAGCTTGCATCGACGCAACTCTTTATGTCGAACTCTTTATCACCTCCATAACCGAGAAACATTTCCTTATTCCTCTTAAGGATAATTTTGACTGCTATCTGGTGATCCACTCCTAGATCACCTTTGTACCCTCTTGCCAAACATGTGGCAAGGCACACATTAGGTGCGGTACTTCAGCATGGCATACCGTATAGAGCCTATGACAAGAGCATAGGGGACGACCTTCATCCTTCTTCTTTCTCTGCCGTGGTCAAGCTTTGAGTCTCACTCAACTTCACACCTTACAACTCAGGTAAGAACCCCTTCTTTGACTGATCTATTTTGAACTCCTTCAAAAACATGTCAAGGTGTGCGTTCTTTGAAAGTACCATCAGGCGTCTTGATATATCTCTATAGATCTTGATGCCCAATATGTCAGCAACTTTATCCAGGTCTTCCTTTGAAAAACACTCTCCAAACAACCGTTTATGCTTTCCAGAATTTCTACATCATTTCGAATCAACAACATGTCATCCACATATACTTATCAGAAATGTTGTAGTGCTCCCACTCACTTTCTTGTAAATACAAGTTTCTAGCAAACATTGTATAAACCTAAAAGCTTTGATCACTCCATCAAAGCATATATTCTGACTCCGAGATGCTTGCTCTAGTCCATAGAAGGATTGCTGGAGCTAGCATACCTTTTAGCATCCTTAGGATCGACAAAACCTTTTATTGTATCACATACAACTTTTTTTACGAAAATTGGTAAGAAAACTTGTTTTGACATCCATCTGTCAGATTTCATAATCGAAAAACACAGCTAATGCTAACATGATTCCGACGGACTTAAGCATCGCTACGGGTGAGAAATTCTCATCGTAGTCAACTCCTTGAACTTGTGAAAAGACTCTTTCCCACAAGTCTAGCTTCATAGACGGTAACATTACCGCCCACGTCTGTCTTCTTCTTAAAGATCCATTTATCTCAATGGCTTGCCGATCATCGGGCAAGTCCACCAAAGTCCATACTTTGTTCTGATACATGGATCCTATCTCGGATTTCATGGCTTCTAACCATTTGTCGGAATACGGGCCCACCATCGCTTCTCCATAGCTCGTAGGTTCATTGTTGTCTAACAACATGATATCTAAGACAGGATTACCGTACCACTCAGGAGTAGTACATATCCTTGTCGACCTACGAGGTTCGATAGCAACTTGATCCGAAGCTTCATGATCACTATCATTAACTTCCTATTCAACAGACGTAGGCGCCACAGAAAACATCTTTCTATGTTGCATCACTCTCTGGTTGAAGTAAAGGTTCGACAACCTCATCAAGCTCTATCTTCCTCCCACTCAATTCTTTCGAGAGAAACTCCTTCTCGAGAAAGGACCTGTTCTTAGAGACAAACAATTTGCCCTCGGATCTGAGATAGAAGGTATACCCAACTGTCACCTTTGGATATCCTATGAAGATGTGTTTGTCCGCTTTTCGGTTCGAGCTTCTCCGGCTGAAGCCTTAAGCATCGCAGCCCCAAACATTAAGAAACGACAATTTTGGTTTCTTGCCAAACCATATTCATACGACGTCGTCTCAACGGACTTAGATGGTGTCCTATCTAAAGTGAATGCAGCTGTCTCTAACGCATAACCTCAAAATGAAAACGGTAGATTGGTAAGAGACATCATAGATCGCACCATATCTCATAGGGTTCGATTACGACGTCCGAACACACCATTACCTTGTGGTGTTCTAGGTGGCTTCAACTGTGAAACAATTCCACAATGTCTTAAGTGATTGCCAACTCATAACTCAGAAAATCCCCTTTTGATCAGATCATAGGAACATGATCTTATTGTTATGATGATTCTTAACTTCACTCTGAAATCGCTTGAACTTTTCAAACGTTTTAGACTTGTGCTTCATTAAGTAGATATACCTATATCTACCCAAATCGTCAGTGAAGATGAGAAAATAGCGATATCCACCGCACGCTTCAATTCTCATTGGATCACATGCATCAGCATGCATGATTTCCAACAAGTCACTTGCCCGTTTCATTGTACCTGAAAACGGGGTCTTAGTCATCCTGCCCATGAGGCATGGCTCGCATGTGTCAAGTGATTCAAAATCAAGTGACTCCAAACATCCATCGACATGGAGTTTCTTCATGCATCTTACGCCAATATGACCTAAGCGGCAGTGCCACGAGAAAGTGGTACTATCATTATTAACTCTACATCTTTTGGCGTGAACATGTGTATTACTACGACCGAGATTCAATGAACCATTCACATAGGGTGCATGACCATGAAAGGTATTATTCATGTAAACAGAATAACCATTATTCTCTAACTTAAATGAATAACCGTATTGCAATGAACATGATCTAATCATATTCATGCTTAATGTAGACACCTGATAACATTTATCTAGGTTCAATACTAATCCCGAAGGCAGATGGAGCGTGCGATGGTTATCTCATCAACTTTGGAAACACTTCCAACACACATCGTCACCTCGCCCTTAGCCAGTCTCCGTTTAGTCCGTAGCTTTTGCTTCAAGTCACCAATAATAGTAACTGAACCGGTATCCAATACCCAGGTGCTACCAGGAGTACTAGTGAGGTACACATTAATAACATGTATATACTTTGTTGAAGTTGCCAGCCTTCTTATCTACCATGCATTTGGGGTAATTCCGCTACCAGTGACCGTTCCCCTTACAATAGAAGCACTTAGTCTCGGGTTTGGGTTCAACCTTGGGTTCCTTCACTGGAGCGGCAACTGGTTTGCCATCCATGAAGTTTCCCTTCTAGCCCTTGCCCTTCTTGAAACCAGTGGTCTTGTTAAACCATCAACACTTGATGCTCCTTCTTGATTTCTACCTTTTGCGGTCTTAAGCACCGCGAACAGCTCCGGGATCAACTCCATCCCTTGCATGTCATAGTTCATCACGAAGATCTAGTAGCTTAGTGATAGTGGCTAGAGAACTCTATCAATCACTATCTTATCTGGAAGTTTAACTCCCACTTGATTTAAGTGATTGTAGCACCCAGACATTCTGAGCACATGCTCACTAGCTGAGCTATTCTCCTCCATCTTGTTGGCAAAAGAACTTGTCAGAGGTCTCACACTTCTCAACACGGGCATGAGCCTGAAATCCCAATTTCAGCTCTTGGAACATCTCATATGTTCTATGGCGTTCAAAACGTCATTGGAATCCCGATTCTAAGCCGTAAAGTATGGTGCACTAAAATATCAGGTAGTCATCAGAATGTGTCTGTCAGGTGTTCACAACATCCACAGACGACGTTGTAGGGGTTTGCACATCGAGTGGTGCATCAAAGACGTAAGCCTTCTGTGTAGCAGTGCTCCTCGGACTATGGACCTAGTCCGCATCATTGCTTACAATATCTTTCAACTTAATCTTTCTCTAGGAACGTATTGAAACAGGGAGCTACAATGTGAGCTATTTATCTACAACATATTTGTGAAGACAATTTAGACTATGTTCATGATAATTGAGTTCATCTAATCAAATTAATTTAATGAACTCCCAATCAGATAGACATCCCTCTAGTCATCTAAGTGAAACATGATCCGAATCGACTAGGCCGTGTCTGATCATCACGTGATACGGACTAGTCATCAACAGTGAACATCTCATGTTGATCATATCTTCTATACGACTCATGTTCGACCTTTCGGTCTTCCATATTCCGAGGCCATGTCTGTATATGCTAGGCTCGTCAAGTCAACCTAAGTGTTTCGCATGTGTCCCGAGGCCATGTCTGTACATGCTAGGCTCGTCAACACCCGTTGTATTCGAACGTTAGAATCTATCACACCCGATCATCACGTGGTGCTTCGAAACAACGAACCTTCGCAACGGTGCATAGTCAGGGGGAACACTTTTCTTGAAATTTTAGTGAGGGATCATCTTATTTAAGCTACCGTCGTTCTAAGCAAATAAGATGTAAAACATGATAAACATCACATGCAATCAAATAGTGACATGATATGGCCAATATCATTTTGCTCCTTTTGATCTCCATCTTCGGGGCTCCATGATCATTGTTGTCACCGGCATGACACCATGATCTCCATCATCATGATCTCCATCATCGTGTCTTCTTGAAGTTGTCTCGTCATCTATTACTTCTACTACTATGGCTAATGCTTTAGCAATAAAGTAAAGTAATTACATGACGTTTATGTTGACATGTAGGTCATAAATAAATTAAGACAACTCCTATGGCTCCTACCGGTTGTCATACTCATCGACATGCAAGTCGTGATTCCTATTACAAGAACATGATCAATCTCATACATCACATATATCATTCATCACATCCTTTTGGCCATATCACATCACAAGGCATATGCTGCAAAAACAAGTTAGACGTCCTCTAATTGTTGTTGCAAGTTTTTACGTGGCTGCTATAGGTTTGTAGCAAGAACGTTTCTTACCTACGCGAAAACCACAACGTGATATGCCAATTTCTATTTACCCTTCATAAGGACCCTTTTCATCGAATCCGATCCGACTAAAGTGGGAGAGACAGACACCCGCTAGCCACCTTATGCAACTAGTGCATGTCAGTCAGTGGAACCAGTCTCACGTAAGCGTACGTGTAAGGTCGGTCCGGGCCGCTTCATCCCACGATGCCGCCGAATCAAGATAAGACTAGTAACGGCAAGTAAATTAACAATATCGACGCCCACAACTGCTTTGTGTTCTACTCGTGCATAGAAACTACGCATAGACCTAGGTCATGATGCCACTGTTGGGGATCGTAGCAGAAATTTAAAATTTTCTACGCATCACCAAGATCAATCTATGGAGTAATCTAGCAACGAGGGGAAGGGGAGTGCATCTACATACCCTTGTAGATCGCTAAGCGGAAGCGTTGCAAGAACGCGGATGAAGGAGTCGTACTCGTAGCGATTCAGATCGCGGTTGATTCCGATCTAAGCGCCGAACCACGGCGCCTCCGCATTCAACACACGTGCAGCCCGGTGACGTCTCCTACGCCTTGATCCAGCAAGGGGAGAAGGAGAGGTTGGGGAAGACTCCATCCAGCAGCAGCACGACGGCATGGTGGTGAAGGAGGAGCGTGGCAATCCTGTAGGGCTTCGCCAAGCACCGCGGGAGAAGAGGAGGACTTGGGAGAGGGGGAGGGTTGTGCCAGAACTTTGGGGTGCGGCTGCCCTCCCACCCCCCACATATATATAGGGGCAAGGGAGAGGGGGGCCGGCCCCCTCAGATCCAATCTGAGGAGGGGGCGGCGGCCAGGGGGGTTGCCTTGCCCCCCAAGGCAAGGGGGCGCCCCCCCTTTAGGGTTCCCCCAAACCCTAGGCGCATGGGCCCTAGGGGGCAGGTGCTCAGCCCACTAAGGGGCTGGTCCCTCTCCACACACAGCCCATAGGGCCCTCCGGGGCAGGTGGATCCTCCCGGTGGACCCCCGGAACCCCTCTAGTGGTCCCGGTACAATACCGGTAACCCCCCGAATTATTCCGGTGACCGTATGATGACTTCCCATATATAAATCTTTACCTCCAGACCATTTCGTAACTCCTCGTGATGTCTGGGATCTCTTCCGGGACTCCGAACAACATTCGGTGACCACGCACATACTTTCCCTATAACCCTAGCGTCATCGAACCTTAAGTGTGTAGACCCTACGGGTTCGGGAGTCATGCAGACATGGCCGAGACAACTCTCCGGTCAATAACCAACAGCGGGATCTGGATACCCATGTTGGCTCCCACATGCTCCACGACGATCTCATCGGATGAACCACGATGTCAAGGATTCAATCAATCCCGTATACAATTCCCTTTGTCCATGGGTACGATACTTGCCCGAGATTTGATCGTCGGTATCCCGATACCTTGTTCAATCTCGTTACCGGCAAGTCTCTTTACTCGTTCCATAACACATCATCCCGTGATCAACTCCTTGGTCACATTGTGCACATTATGATAATGTCCTACCGAGTGGGCCCAGAGATACCTCTCCGTTACACGGAGTGACAAATCCCAGTCTCGATTCGTGCCAACCCAACAGACACTTTCGGAGATACCTGTAGTGAACCTTTATAGCCACCTAGTTACGTTGTGACGTTTGGCACACCCAAAGCACTCCTACGGTATCCGGGAGTTGCACAATCTCATGGTCTAAGGAAATGATACTTGACATTAGAAAAGCTTTAGCAAATGAACTACACGATCTTGTGCTAGGCTTAGGACTGGGTCTTGTCCATCACATCATTCTCCTAATGATGTGATCCCATTATCAACGACATCCAATGTCCATGGTCAGGAAACCGTAACCATCTATTGATCAACGAGCTAGTCAACTAGAGGCTTACTAGGGACATGGTGTTGTCTATGTATCCACACATGTATCTGAGTTTCCTATCAATACAATTCTAGCATGGATAATAAACGATTATCATGAACAAGGAAATATAATAATAACCAATTTATTATTGCCTCTAGGGCATATTTCCAACACCGGCAGGATGCCAGAACGGGTCTAGATTGGTTTTTGGTGGCTATAGAGGCTTGCGGCGGCGGAACTCCCGATCTAGGTTATTTTCTGGAGGTTTCGGTATTTATTGGAATTTTTGGCGTCGGGAACAAGTCAGGAGGGGTCCACGAGTCGTCCACGAGATAGGGCGGCGCGCCCGGGGGGGGGGGGGGGGGGGGTAGGGCGCGCCCCCCACCCTCGTGGACGGCCCGAGACTCTTCTGGCCCAACTATTTTACTCCGGGGGCTTCTTTTGGTCCATAAAAAATCATCAAAAATTGGCGCGTCAATTGGACTCCGTTTGGTATTCCTTTTCTGTAAAACTCAAAAACAAGGAAAAAACAGAAACTGGCACTGGGCTCTAGGTTAATAGGTTAGTCCCAAAAATCATATAAAATAGCATATAAATGCATATAAAACATCTAAGATGGATAATATAATAGCATGGAACAATCAAAAATTATAGATACGTTGGAGACGTATCAGTCTAGAGCATCCAAGAGGAAATTGTGGATCGCCGAGTGGCCGAGTCTATGAAGGTTTGGAAGTCACCTGAAGACTTACCACGAGTGATTGGGCAAGGTCTATGTGATCTTAGCTCAGGGAGAATACGGTGAGGCATGTATGTCCGAGACTGTGTGTCCTCAGGTTTAAATACCTAGCCGCTCCAACCAGACGTACGACTATCACAGCAGTTGGAACTGGTCTACCAAATCATCCTCTTCACCAAGCTACTGGCTCTATTTCCTCAACCCTTTCATTTTCTCATTATGCGTTGAAGTACTTGATCGTTACTGTTTGAAGACTTTGACTGAAGACTTTCTCAATTTCCTCAATCCCAATTCTTCAGTCACTTTGTCTTCGGCCTGATTATCCTGTTTACATGCTACTTGTACTCTGTGCTTGTCTTCATTTCATCATGATGACCCTGTTACTACTCTGTTACGCTTGCATCTGAGTACTTATTCCGCTGCTAGTTGTTCGTGACTTAGGAAATTCCTCACCTTGAATTTCCTCAGTGACGAATTTGTAAAAATCGCCTATTCCCCCTCCCCCTCTAGTCGATATAACGCACTTTCAATTGGTATCAGAGCAAGGTACTCCCTTGTTCTGCGTGATTTTGGTTTAACCACCTGGAGTTTTAGTTATGTCAATTGCAGGCATGATCAAGGTCTCAGCTGGGTTTCCTACCTTCGATGGGGCGGACTACCCCTACTGGAAGAATAAGATGTGAATGCATCTTGAGGCAATTGACAACGATCTCTTGTACGTTGTGGAAAATGGAATTCCCTCTGTCACTCCTACAATTAACGTTGCTGATGTGAAGAGATTCAAGCAACTCGACTCTCAGGCGAAGAATATCATATGTGGCCATCTAAGCAAAGGGCAGTATGGCAGAGTGAGTGCTTTGGAGACAACTAAGCTTATCTGGGATAGGCTGTCCAAGGTCAATGAAGGAGTCTCAACACAACGTGACTCTTGAGTTGATGTTCTTCGCAATCTCTTCAATCGCTTCAAAAGACTCAACAATGAAAATGTTCAGCAAACCTTCGATCGCCTCACTGACATCTCAAATGAGCTTCAAGCACTTGGTGCCACTGACATCACCGACCATGAGGTGGTGAAGAAATTGCTGAGATCACTTGATTCATAATTTGACACTCTTGCACTAATGATTCAAGAACGTTGAGACTACAAGTCACTTGATCCTGCTGATATCCTCGAGAGGCTTAATACTCATGAGTTTCAACTTGTTGAGAAGAGTGATCTCTATGGTTCAAGCTATGGTCGATCTCGCGCACTGAAGGCCAAGGCAGTCTCTGAATCTGAAGATGAATACTCTGGTAGCAGCCTTGGTGATCCTGAAGAACTGAGCCAAGAGTTAGCAATGCTCGTGAGGAAATTCCAAAAATTCTCAAGATGTGGTTGTCGGTGTTAAAACCGGCAGATCTCGGGTAGGGGGTCCCAGGCTGTGTATCATGAATTGATGGGTAATAGGAGACAGGGGACACGATGTTTACCCAAGTTCGGGCCCTCTTGATGGAGGTAAAACCCTACGTCCTGCTCTTGTTTATATTGATGTAGTATCAAGTATAGAGTTGATCTACCTCGAGATCATATGTTGTGGTCTAAAACCTAAGGGTATGATGAATAACATAATCATGATCTATCGACTAGCCTGGCCTCGGTTTATATAATGTACCGAAGGCTTAGGATAACAAGAGTCCTAGTCAAATACGTCGGTGGTGAGGAGTCTTTGTCTTGATCACCAAGTCTTGTGGAATCTTCCTCGTATATGTCTTCAGCTGTCCGAACTGGCCCATGAGCATACGGCCATGGGGGTCCTCGGCCCAATCCAACTGATTGGGAGATGACGTGGTGAGTACCCCCTAGTCCAGGACACCGTCAGTAGCCCCCTGAACCGGTCTTCAAGTTGGGGACGCTCCTCGATTCTTCCGAACTGTTCTTCATCTTCGGCCGTCGGTCTTGAAAACTGGTTCAACAAATCTTCCCATCTTCGGTCTTGAGGATCACCGAAGTAAATCTGAAGATCTCACCCGTCGGGTATCCGAGGAGCCCTTTAAGTCTTCGGCCTTTATCAATGCCTTGTTATTTTTATGCCACACCTCTGGTTGAAGTTGTTCCCGGGCGGCAGCGTCCTCTTGCGTCCAAGCTCCAACGCCGGACTATATTCGAGGTATCTTTTGCAGACGAGCACCAACGCCAGACCGCTTCCGAGCTCCAACGCCGGAATGTATCCGAGCTCCAACGCCGGACTGTATCCGAGCTCCAACGCCGGACTATATCCGAGGTGTCATAAATCACCTTGGTTCAAAAAAGTTGAAGGAGTTAGCCGAGCTTAATGTCGGAAATGCCCTCTATGGAGCCAACCACTAGCGCCCGAGCTTTATGCCGGACTGCTTTCGAGGTGGTGCACCACCCCGACTACGGGCCGATTTTTTGTCAATATTTTTGATTGGTGCAATTTATTCTCTGCCGAGATATATATAGCCAGTAGCCCTCAAGGTGTGTATCGGTCTAAAACCCGAGATGCACCTGAAGGATGACATAAGACCGCTGATCCCAGTAGCCCCTGAGACTCAAGTTGATTCACAAATTCGGCCTGAGGATCAACTCCTAGCTCGGCAGAATACTTATGGACACAAAAAGCGGTGTGCAAATTCCTTGAGACTCAGGTTGGGTGTGGCCGACCAACCTGAGGATCATGATCTCCTCGAAAACTATATTGCACTTAAATTTTCTGCACTTGATTGCCAATGCAGTAGCCCCCGAGACACTGGTCGGGTGGCAACACCAGATCAGGGGATCGATGTGCCCCTTTAATATTAGTAAATGATAAGCCCGAAGCCCAGTAGCCCCCGAGCCTTAATGCGGGCACGGGTGGCCGAATTAAGGATCGATATCCAGAGTGAAATCACAAATTATGTGTAATGATTCTATGTATCCAAGTACTTTACATCATTAATGCTCGGATCCGCATTATACAAAACTTTGTTGACCGACCATCGGCTTCAACCTCTTCGGCCAGTAGCCGAGGAGTGTTTTCCTACTTTATAAAGCCTTTATGAGGGCAAAGATTTACGACAAACAAGGCAATATGGCCATACGGTTTTATAAACAAAGGTACACAGAGAGATATGTTATATTATTGTTTAACATAAGAAATGTCTTCCAAAGAAAATAGTCCCGCTATCGGTTCCTTTCTTTGGGTTGTCATGCTAAGCATGATCATGAAACCTCAGCTCTAATGTAAGAGCAAAATATTAAGGATTTAGTTTGGGAGGCCAGTTACTAGCCCCCGGTAGTGTTCGGCGACAGTCGAGGTCAAGCCGTAAACACTTCCGCCAATGTTATGAATGGCCCGTCATTTAACATGGGGTGACCTCTATCGATCTTATAGTTTAACACAGTCATCGGATCGCTGACCAGTTTGCGCTTATTGTGATAGTCAGCTTTCGGCTTTCTCCACTAAGGCGCTTAACCATGCTAGCTGGAAGCACAATCGCAGTGGTTCTCCCTTTGCACACCTAGATGAACAAAGCGGAACATAGGAGGCAAGCACAGGAGCCGGGCAACCCAACTATTGACCGAAGACACAATTCAAAACCGATGCATATATAGCAATATCCGAGAATGTTTTTGCCGAATCTCTAAAGGTGTCCAGCGTTGCACTGCGAGACTTATGCTGAAAACACACAAATAGTTTAAAAGTGCCATAAGCTTGGAAAACCAAAAAACATCAGTAAAAACTTGACGTCCGAACAAGATCAAGTGTTCGGCGCCAATCCGAAAATTGCCAAAAAAATGTGCTTATGTCGTGCTTTAACATGACACACTCGGTCTCAAGACTTCACGCGGGTCAGCCTACGGCTTCAAGCTCATTATCCAAAAGGCGGAGCACTTCTCCGAGGTCAGTTTAGCAAATTAAACTCGAGCGGCTTTTAGAGAGAAGACAGGCCATCCGACTATTGACCATACACTCGAGTTGAAAAAGGAGCGGTAGAAAAAGACTTTGCAACGGCCAAGAAGAAAACATATTTACTATAAAACAACTCATATAAATTTTAAGAGCCCCCAAGTGACTTGGGTAAAAGAATTTTATGTATAATGATTGTATGTACCGAAGTACTTATATCATATCTGTGTTCACCCGAACTTTAAACACGTCTTAACCGACCGTCGGCTTCTCCCTCTTCGGCCAAGGGCCGAAAAGTGTCATGTACTCCACCTGTCGAGAGTATCGACGGTGTTTCCGATGACCAGGCAATCAGGCCATAGGGCTGTAACAGACAAAGCACGCTTAGGGAACTTATGCTATATTACTAACGAAGTGTAAGAAGCATCTTCGGAGAAAATAGTACCTCCATCGATACCTTTCTTCGGTTGCTCATTGTTACTATGAGACTTGTGCAATAGATTTTTTGTACTCATGAGTTCCGTTGTGTGCCAATCATAATTGAAAACAATAAGAGCGCTAGCTTTCGGCTTCACCCAGTCTGAGGTACTAACTCGGATGACCCGGTAGTAACAATCGCAGAGGTGCTCCCTTTACTCCCTAGCCGAACAATCGGGAACGTAGGGGTAAGCACAGGAGCCATGGAACCCAGCTTGCGAAACACTTAAGTCAACATGGTGCATATTGTGGCGTAATACACGAACAAGGGATGAAGCCGTACAAGTATAATCATATGCAAGAGGAAAGGCTTCATAAAGGAAGCCCCTAAATAAACGGGGTATTTGAATTTGTGTGTCACAAGCAAAGGTTTGACAAGGAATTTTGTCACAAACAACTTTTTTCCAAAAAAGTATAATGCTTGGTCGAACCGAACAAAATTTAAAACTGAAAGTTTTTGAGCATGAAAGCGACTTAGTTGGTTAATGTGCTCGATGTTGATGACGCAGGCCGAGATTGTGGCGGGACGAGATCCCAGCCCCCAAGCCGGTCCAGAGATGTCCGAGTAAAGAGCTCGGCTTGATTAAGTGGTGACGCGGCATAGTCGATGGGCGAGGTGAAAACCCCTGTCCGACCGCGACGATGGAGCAGGCCGGTAGTGTGACGCCGAAGCCCCCAGCGTGTGTTAATGAAGTGATGATGAAGCCCCCGGTCCAGCCGAGGTGATGCGGTAGGTCGGCAAGGTGACGACAGAAACCCCACATCAGCACATTGGTGCGCCAAGGTAATAGCGCTGCCCGGCCGAAATAATTTACCTGTGCACAAAAAATAGTGCAATTCGGAGATAATAATAATAATAATAATAATAATAATAATAATAATAAATCTCTCCATAATTAATAATTTAAGCAAAGTGAATAATAAAAGAAATAAGGCCCGTGTGCCGAACACTCGATGAGGTAGAGCTCTCTCAGTGATGCCGAAGTCCCCGAGGCAACCGAACATGTCGGTATGGCGACACGACCAACAAGGTGATCACGCGAGCCGATTTACGCCGATTGGGACGACGGCGTCGGCTTGCCGAAGAGACCACGTGACGCGGTCGAAGTCGATCACCTACACACATAAAATAGTGCAGTCCAAAAAGGATAATTTCTTTTCACAAAAATAATTTATTAAAAGAGATGTGGCCTGGCGCCGAAGTCATGTCGATGCAGGGCGTCGACGTGATGCGGTGAAGGCGTGGCCAAGCCCGAATTCGCAGGCCAGTCTGAGTTCCGGATGCGGCATTCACTGAACTGTATACGGAAACTGACCGAACCACCACGCCACCGTTGCTAATGCGGCCACCATTTGATAGACCTATGTATAGATGATGAAACAAACCGGAGTAATAATTCCTTGGAAAAAATAAACCCAAGCAAGAAAAAAATACTAGGATTAATAGCACCTGGTTTATCTGTTGTAGCAATCTGGAGAAAGGTTACTCCCAAAATTAGGGCTCGATCCGCACACCCATTGCCTGATGGGTGATGAAGCGGTGGCATGGCGATGCTAGCAAAGGTTGGCTCGCCGAGGAAAAGCCTGTGGTCCAGCTAATGTGATGAAGCCGGTCGGCTGGTGACGCTGAAGTCTCCGAAGTAAGTTGATGAAGAGATGGTGAAGCCCTCGTCTAGCCGAGGAGACGAAGCAGGTCGGTAAGGAGACGTTGCAGCTGTCGTGTCAGCCGAGGTGTTGAAGCAGTTCGGCGTGACGGACATCGGCTTGAAGAAGCAACAGTGCGGCCATGCCAATGCAGGTCGTAACTTGTGACGCGGTCAACGCCGGTTTGATGAAGTGACCATGCGGCGATGCCTGTGTGCCCGCTCCGTGTAATTCGTGGGGCGGCGATGTTGGTGGTGATTATATCCTTAGTGATTCTGAACTCTTGTTCGCTCGCCGAGATGATGATCCGAAGAAGTTGAGCTCGGCTCAAAAGACGACGACGTGTCTAGCGCAGGTCGGCAGCCGTGGAGCAGTATTGCCGGACTGGTTTGACACCAGCATGATAGTGAAGATTACCTCAGAGGAGGCTTAAAATTTTATGGGCACGTGTTTAAAAACAACGTACAATACCCTAGGAGAAAATTCCTTTAAGAAGGTTGTCCCATTCATAAAGAAACATGAATTAGGGTCGGATCAGTATTCGCGTAGAAAACAGACCTGAAAAGTGATGCACTAATCGGAAGGTTTTCGCAGTTTGGACGATCGGATTGAGCTGAAATTTTGAGGGGTGTTGGATATAGGAATTCCGTAGCCGATCAACGATTGGATCTTCCAAAGGACGTCCGAGCTAGGTGCTGGAGACCACGCCCTAAACTCATCTAGATTCCCGTCCAGATTTGACAGGGCTCCGGTATATCGTAGATTTCCGGAGATTCCTCCATCGGAACTCGACGGAATTTTGCATGGTTGTTGTAGACTCAATTGCGCACAATTCCACCAAAGGGATCATCAAAGCGATGCTCTAAGAGATGGTGGCAGCGGATACAAGTTCACTGTTCAGAAAAACAGCACAGTCACCCAAGGGCAATGTTGACGTTGAGCCCCCGAGCTCCATGGATGATTCCTCCCTGATCTTGATAAAGATTGGAGTTGATGTTGAGGAAGGACATAATCCGAACATGATTATTGGAGATGGGGCACGGTCCTCGGTCAAGCCAAGGTGACCAGTCGAGGCGGCGACGAAGACGCCAACGTCGCAGTTGACCTGCAAACGAGCCATCGATCCTTTTGCCGATCACACAGCGAAACTCTCAATGAAAGCACCAATGTCGGTGTCAAAACCGACAGATCTCGGGTAGGGGGTCCCAAGCTGTGTATCATGAATCGATGGGTAACAGGAGACAGGGGACACGATTTTACCCAGGTTCGGGCCCTCTTGATGGAGGTAAAACCCTACGTCCTGCTCTTGTTTATATTGATGTAGTATCAAGTACAGAGTTGATCTACCTCAAGATCATATGTTGTGGTCTAAAACCTAAGGGTATGATGAATAACATAATCATGATCTATCGACTAGCCTAGTCTCGGTTTATATAATGTATCGGAGGCTTAGGGTAACAAGAGTCCTAGTTGAATACGTCGGTGGAGAGGAGTCCTTGTCTTGATCACCAAGTCTTGTGGAATCTTCCTCGTATATGTATTCGGCTGTCCGAACTGGCCCATGAGCATATGGCCATGTGGGTCCTCGGTCCAATCCAACTGATTGGGAGACGACGTGGTGAGTATCCCCTAGTCCAGGACACCGTCAGTTGTCGCTTTGGAAAATCTTCAAGGGGTGATGACATGAGATTAGATTCCTCATCCCGTGACTACAAGAAGAGAACTTGCCACAAATGCAAGAAACCTGGTCACTATATTACTGATTGTCCTTAGTGGGAGAAGGAATCAAAGAATAAGAAATACAAGGATGACAGTTCCGAAGACTCAAAGGAGAAGAAGAAATCTTCAAAGTCCTCATCGTCAAAATCTTCAAAGTCTTCATCTCACAAGAAGAGCAGCTCCAAAAAGGCTCGGGCATTTATTGGCAAGGAAATGGACTCTGAAGCTGAATCTGAGGAAAATGAGGAAGAGGAGGCATTTGAGGAGTCAGACTCTGGTGTGGCGAGCCTAGCCCTCACTACTGCTTTCGTCAGCAAGTCCATCTTCAACTCTGAGGAAAATGATTTCCCCAACTCTGCTGATGACGGCGATGACGACTACGCTCCCACCTATTGCTTCATGGCAAAAGGTGCCAAGGTACTCAAATATCCCTCCTCTGAATCAAGTGAGGATGAATCTGATAAAAACCTCAAGCCTAGTTATTCTAAACTTGCTAAGATTGCTGTGAAACAACAAAAGGCTTTTGAAAAGCTTCAAAATATGCTAGACAAAAGCGATGACCTGTTGGGTGAAGAAATGGATCGAACTCAAACTCTGACTGAAAATCTTCAAAGACTTTAGTCTAAGTTTGATAACCTTCAGAGTCATCATAACACTCTCTTAGCTGATCATGAGAAGCTTTCTTATGAATTTCTTCAAAGAAAGCAAGATCTTGAGAAGCTAAGGGTGAGTTATGACGATCTTCAGAAGGAACATGATTCATTGCTTGCTCAACAGATCAGTTCTACTCAGGTTGAACTCATTCCACCATATTTGAAATGCATTGATCGTGAATCTGCTAATTCTTCACCTGAAAGTTCAAATGCTTCTATTGCTGCAAATTCTTCAACTGTCTCTGTTATCACAAATTCCTCATCTGAGGATACCACTAGTATCACTAACAATGCAGGGTTGAAGGAATTGTATGTGACAGGCATGTACAAAAGCCTCAAAGGGCATCAAGCTCTTTGTGATGTGCTTAAAAAGCAGATCCTCAACAGGAACCCTAGGAAAGAGGGTATTGCCATTGAGAGGAAACTCAATGCTGATGGGACCTACTGGAAACCTGAGCAGTATCCCAAAACCTCATGGGTTGCTGCAAAAGGACCGCCCGTAGATCCATCCACTTTATCTGGCTTTACATGTGAATATCCATATTCTTCTGATGAGTCATTTGACTCCAACTATAATTTGTTCAAAAATCAGAATGGTAAAGTATTTGCTAGATATGTTGAAACTAACTGCCGGAACAGTCCCCCTATGAAGAAAATCTTGGTTCCCAAAAGGTGCCTTAAAAGTCTTCAGGTGAATGTCATCATGACACCACCTGTGAAGAATAGGAACCCCGGATCAAATTCTTCATATGGACCAAAGTCTTCATATGGATCCAAGTCCTCATATGGACCAAATTCCTCACATGGATCAAATTCTTCATATGGATCCATATCCTCATATGAACATCATCGTGCTAACACTCCTGTTTCGCTGGGAAACGCTAAGGGCTATGAATATGTGCATTATTCTTTAAATCATTATGTTCATAAGTCCTCGAAGAATTTCTCTGCTTATTCATATGCTTACCCTAAACCCTCTTCTGTGAAATGAAGTGGACTCGCTTCTATACCACCTTTTTCTTATGGAGCTCACAGAATGATGAACTCTTTGCCACCCCTCTAGATGTGGGTGGTGAAGAAAAAGAACTAATATCTTATGCAGGATTAGGTCTCCAGACGAACTTAAACATCTGAAGAATTTGCTGGAGACCTGAAAATGCTTGAAAGGGCGCAAGCTAACCATGAAGAAATGAATATTCATTTCTCACGTCCTCATACTGCTATATATTTGTTGTACTATTTGATGAAATTCAGTCTGATGAATTTGATGTCATATTCTTCACTGATGAAGTATATGAGTTCGTAAGTTGAACTAATTCATCTGTAGAGGGTGATCAACCCAAAGCTACTGAGTGGGTCCTCGACAGTGGATGTACAAATCACATGACCGGTGGCAAGAACTTATTGGTGGACACTGCTTTATCTCCATCACATCTAAAGCATATCACCTACGCTGACAAAGGCAAAAGCAAGGTATTGGGTCTAGGTAGGGTTGTGATATCAAAGGATCGACACATGGACAAAGTCATGCTTGTCGAGTCCTTAGGATTCAACCTCATGTCTGTCTCAATGCTTTGTGATCTTGATATGGTTGTTTTCTTTGGCAAGTATCGTTGTGTTGTGTCATGGAAGCTGACAATTCCAAACTCTTCGAAGACTTTAGGAGAGGAGACTTGTATATTATTGATTTCTCTACAAGACCACAACCTGCCATGTGTCTACTGGCAAAAGCTTCAGAAGTTTGGTTATGGCATCGACGACTAGGTCATGCTGGCATGAGGAACTTGCACACCACGGGTACACGTCGGTCCTAAACAAACGGTTTTTAACCCCTTTCCCCGACGGCATTCGGAACCGTCGCCAAGTGAGTGTGGGTGATAGGGGGGGTCCTTCCCACACGACCCAGAAACTGTTGGGGATATGCCCTCCTGGCACACATGCTCGACAAAATGAGGTCGTGTGCGACCGGCGAGCGCTCAAATACGGAAATACGTATAGTAGTGCTAAAAAATACAATTATACGGCGAAATTGTTTCTGGTCGCAAGTACATCCCACACAGTCAGTCCCCGCTAAACGTTTCCGTTTGTATATACATCCCACACAGTCTCTACAAGGAAAACGTTTGCGCAAGGTGGCATAACACAAAGAGTTTTAAAAAGAATGTCGTGTGTGATTGTTCATTGATCCAACACGGTTTATTCCTAGAAACTATGTGCGTTGCCCAAGGTCATCGCCCATGGTGTTTTCTCATTAACTGTTTGCAATAGGAAAACCCAATTAGCAAGCTAATTGGCCAATTAGTGGGATAATTGCCCTATTATTAATAATCCATTTACTAATCTAATTGACATTCATATTAAGCACATAATATATTTCATTTCCAATTAAGAAAGCAAGATTTCATAATTGAAATACATCGGAGTACAATGTGATATAGCTTCAGCACTCAGCTGCCCCATTACACAACTGCACCAGCAGCAAGTTTCACATGCAACATCTAGAACCTTTCGAAATTAGCATCATAGACGGTACATAGACAAATGCATCTCATCTAGAAAACTGCTGAAGCGGAAGGCGAATATTGAGCCTTCATTCATGTTGAAGGTCTTTGCAACTTTAGGCCAGTGCCTGTGGATGATTGACTGTCCATCCTTCGACCTGTTCAGGAACACTTCAATATTGAACCGTGGGTGTTGTATGAAAACTTTCCTCGCCTCCTGACCATAGAGGTGGTTTGAGAGGTAATCATCAATGAACACTGAAAACAAGGATGTGCATAAATATCTTCTCTATATTGGAAATGGGGCAAAGGAATAAAAAAGGCAAGGTATAATAGTTAGTACCATCTTGTAAACCTTAGTGCTTCCCATTGTTTCCCTGCAACACATATAAGGCAGTTAGTCATCAGGTTAAGTAAGGGCTCGCATGCTATCAGTAAAATATGTTGATGAAAAATAAGCACATTGCAGATTCATCAGATTAATTCAAGCCACATGGAAAACCCATTTATCCAAACCAAGCATGATTAAGAACTAGGAAATATAGCACTTGTATATGTTTCTCATGTATTAAGTGCAGCCAAATTCACTTTATTCCTCACATGGTATACAATAACAGAATGCAGCCACAACAATTGAACATCGCATTGCAGAATTGAACCAAGCAGTTAACTAAACACCACAACAAATGAACCAAACATTAACTGAGCACCACATTGCACAATATAACATACTCATAATAGAAGATCAGACATTTAACCAAACCAAGCATGCTTAACAACTTGGAAATATAGCAATTGTATTTGTTTCTCATGTATTTATTATAGCCAAATTCAATTTATTCCTCACATGGTATACAATAACAGAATGCAGCCACAGCAATTGAACATCGCATTGCAGAATTGAACCAAGCAGTTAACTAAACACCACAACAAATGAACCAAACGTTAACTGAGCACCAAATTGCACAATATAACGATACTCCTAATAGAAGATCAGACAGTTAACCAAACCAAGCATGCTTAACAACTTGGAAATATAGCAATTGTATTTGTTTCTCATGTATTTAGTACAACGAAATTCGATTTATTCCTCACATGGTATATAATAACAGAATGCAGCCACAACAATTGAACATTGCATTGCAGAATTGAACCAAGCAGTTAACTAAACACCACAACAAGTGAACCAAGCCACAACAAATGAACCAAGCAGTTAACTAATCACCAATTGAACAATATAACATACTCCTAATAGAAGATCAAACAGTTAACCAAACCAAGCATTCTTAACAACTTGGAGATATTGCACCCTGAAGAATTGAACATCACATTTGCAGAATTGAACCAAGTAGTTAATTGAACACCACATTGCATGACATATAGAACATATACACTATAGCAGAAGATTGCATGGTAAAAGTAGATAGCACAATTCACTAGAATTTGTTAAGGAAAGGCAGTAGCTAGCAAACTAAACATGGGTCCTTATAGTGAGCTAATAAGACAAGCTACTCCTCATTGTTGGAGATAACAATGACGATTGGCTCCTTGGACATGGAAGAGGGCGAGGCCTCCGCATCGTGGGTGCCCTAGTTGTAGTGGTGAGTTGCCTGAGCCGCTCCGGGCACCAACCTGCTGGCTCTCGAGATGAGGTAAGCACGTGCACGCTGAGAAAACACCTCGTAGTTTTCATCGAAGGCACCGACGGTGGCCCCAAGAAAATGCCACAAACTGTCGTTTAAAGCAGCCAACCGCGTCGCGGCATCGGCGCGAGAGGCATCAACGGTGGCCTCGGCGGCAAGGTGCTCCTCCAAGATCTGGGGGTCAGCACGAATGGCAGCCATCGTGACCTCATCCGCGTGTGCGGCCGCGATTTGCTTCTCCGCTGCCAAATGCTCCTTGAGGTCCTAGATATACTGTGTGCACCATGACTTAGGCCAGCGCTTATTTGGTGGAGGGGTCAAGGATTTGGGTGGAAGGTGTCGCGCTCGCGCCGGCGGTCAGGGCGTGTGGGATGTGGAAGGAGGAGGAGGATGGGGGTCGGGTGTGGATTACCTGCCTGGATAGGCGAGGCCGAGCAGCGTGAAGGAGGGTCGTCAGCGAGGAGGCGGCAGCGCTGCAAGCAAGGAGTGAAGGTCTTAACTTGGAAAAGAAGGCAGAAACAGGGGAAATGTGGCTTTTGGTAAGGGGGAGGGGCAGGGAGGAAGATATTTCTGCCGAAGCCGAAAATTTGGAATCGCTTCAGCCAAAAAACTAGCGCGCAAAGTGTCATCAGACACGGTCCCTTATTCAGACACGATCCAAAGATATTTTGTGCTGCATCTCACACAGTTGGTTCTAATAAACTGTGTGGGATCTACTTGATTTTTCATCTTGATTTGAATTACATAATGGGGTCACAGCAGCCATGGATGGTGTTTGAATGGCTAGACTGTTTATCTGCAGTGATCATGCAACTATATGTGTGTCATAAAAGAATTGGAATTATTCATGGTTCGTTTGGACATTTTTATGCATTAAGTGAGTTTTCAATGCATTTATGTGCATAATTCAAAATGGAACTACATTCACATGCTCTAGTGCATATAAACGTGGTAAATTTTTGGTCCCATTTTGGGCAGGTTTGGGTATATGCTTCTCACAAACCAGAGCTTCTCACAACACGCATGATGGTTTCGGTAGGGAACGCCCTACCTTTGGGGACGAAACGATATCCATTGCCTCTTATTGCTTTCAAAAAAATTCTCGTCTCAACATAGAACAACAGGAGTGTTGTGTAATTTTTTGTGATTTTTCGGGGTTCGTTTGGACATTTTTATGCATTAAGTGAGTTTTCAATGCATTTATGTGCATAATTCAAATTTGAACTACATGCACATGCTACGGTGCATATAAATTGGTTGAAAAAACAAATCTTTGTCCTTGGGTGCATGCTTAGGTCCCATGCAAGAAATGGGAATGAATTTCAAACACCAGGGCACCGTTGATTGCCGGCAAAACATTGAGATGCCTGGTTCTTAAATTCTAGTAAATCCAGAACTCGTCTGAAATTCATGAAACTTGGCATGCTATCATGGAGCGGCATCAACATGCCGTGGTAAATTTTTTGTCCCATTTGGGGCAGGTTTGGGTATACGCTTCTCACAAACCACAACTCCTCACAACAAGCATGATGGTTTCGGTAGGGAACGCCCCACCTTTGGGGACGAAACGATATCCATTGCCTCTTATTGCTTGCAAAAAATTTCTCGCATCAACATAGAACAACAGGAGTGTTGTGTTATTTTTTGTGATTTTTCGGGGTTCATTTGAACATTTTTATGCATTAAGTGAGTTTTCAATGCATTTATGTGCGGAATTCAAATTTGAACTACATGCACATGCTCCGGTGCATATAAATTGGTTGAAAAATCAAATCTTTGTCCTTGGGTGCATGCTTAGGTCCCATGCAAGAAATGGGAATAAATTTCAAACACCAGGGCACCGTTGATTGTCGGCAAAACATTGAGATGCCTGATTCTTAAATTCTAGTAAATCCAAAACTCGTCTGAAATTCATGAAACTTGGCATGCTATCATGAAGCGGCATCAACATGACGTGGTAATTTTTTATCTCATTTGGGGCAGGTTTGGGTATACGCTTCTCACAAACCAGAGCTTCTCACAACAAGCATAATGGTTTCGGCAGGAAACGCCCCACCTTTGCGGATGAAACAATATCCATTGCCTCTTATTGCTTTCAAAAAAATTCTTGTGTCAACATAGAACAACAGGAGTGTTGTGTTATTTTTTGTGATTTTTCGGGGTTCGTTTGGACATTTTTATGCATTAAGTGAGTTTTCAATGCATTTATGTGCATAATTCAAATTTGAACTACATGCACATGCTCTGGTGCATATAAATTGGTTGAAAAATCAAATCTTTGTCCTTGGGTGCATGCTTAGGTCCCATGCAAGAAATTGGAATGAATTTCAAACAGCAGGGCACCATTGATTGCTAGTAAAACATTGAGATGCCTGGTTTTTAAATTCTAGTAAATCCAAAACTCTTCTGAAATTCATGAAACTTGGCATGCTATCATGGAGCGGCATCAACATGACGTGGTAAATTTTTTGTCCCATTTGGGGCAGGTTTGGGTATACGCTTCTTACAAACCAAAGCTTCTCACAACAAGCATGATGGTTTCGATAGGGAACGCCCCACCTTTGGGGACGAAACGATATCCATTGCCTCTTATTGCTTTCAATTTCTTTCTCGTGTCAACATAGAACAAAAGGAGTGTTGTGTTATTTTTTGTGATTTTTCGTGGTTCATTTGGACATTTTTATGCATTAAGTGAGTTTGGAATGCATTTATGTACATAATTCAAATTTGAACTACATGCACATGCTCGGGTACATATAAATTGGTTGAAAAATCAAATATTTTGTCCTTGGTTGCATGCTTAGGTCCCATGCAAGAAATGGGAATGAATGCCAAACACCCTGCCATCGTCCCTCGGCCGCAAACATTGAGATGCCTGGTTTTAAAATTCTAGTAAATCCAAAACTCGTCTGAAATTCATGAAACTTGGCATGCTATCATGGAGCGGCATCAACATGACGTGGTAATTTTTTTGTCCCATTTGGGGCAGGTTTGGGCATATGATTATCACAACCCAGAGCTTCTCACAACAAGCATGACGGTTTCAGATAGAACACTCGTATGCAAAGTGAGAGCAGGATTTGTGCATCTCTTGAACACTAACGGTTCTTTTGGATGACCCGTGTGAACCACTTACAAACAATTTGGTGCGATTTGCATCTATCATATTGGGTATGTTGCCATTTGTCAAACTAGAAAGATTGACATTTGTTGATCTAGTAACATTGCCATTTGCCAACCTTGTAACACTGCGATTTGTCAAAATATGAAGCTAAAAATCACTAGCAGTATCTAATTTTTGCAACTAAAATTCAGTAATTAAGCATAGATGGAGGTGAGGACGCGTGTTCAGCTAGGCGTGCAGCGGGCGGCGCAGTACTATTCGATTTGACAGCGGGTGGCGCAGTTCCCGATACGGCTTTAATGCAGATGTGGGAGAGGGTAGCTGTTCCCGAAATGTTGAACGGCCAATGATGCAACCTCCTTCAATTAGCATCGTGTGAATGCATGAGGGAAGTAATGGGAGGACCGGGAAAAGAGAGGCAGCACGATGTGAATGCAACGCAGTTTGCACTCATATAAAGGTGCCCCTCCATTCCAATGCATCTACCACATCGTACGCACCTAAGCATTTGCCTAAGCACCTACACTAATAAGCGCAAAAGTGCCCACTCTAGCCCCATGGCGGTGATGCACGCGAGAAGCCAGCGGCTGTGCCAGATAGTCCACGACGCCGGCCTGCGGCATGGCACCGTGGATCATCTCCATACGGTGTTGGCGACCGGCTGGTGGATGGCCGCCATCGACGCCAGCTACGACTCTTAGTTGGACTAGATGATCGTTCGCACCACCAACAGGTTCGCCGTCGTCAAGAAGCTCACGGACGACATCGCCGTACTCCTCTAGCCCGCGTGCCCGGGCTCCTCATTGCCTACCACCCTAATCGGCCTCCATGGTCGGAATCTCTTTCAAGCACTGGTGGCCCTGCGACTGCCCGCCGACGCCATGAAGAATGTCCACCTGGAGGTTGCGCTCGCCGCGAGGTGCCTCGCCCTGCAAGAAACCGTCGACTTACACATCCATGTGTATGAGCGAATCATGTACATAGGTATCTACAAGGCCAGTGAGGACGCTACGACGTTGGCCTTCTTCAGCCGGCTGGAAGCCTTGGATGCCTTTGTTGAGAATCACCTTGACCTCGCCACAAAAGTCGCCGCTCCTTAGCCGCCGGTCGGTAGCCCGGCCGGCGCACTGAGTTGAGGAGGAGGATGAGGTCGTACGTTGATGGATGCATCTTTCTTATCACCTCTTGTAACCACCATTGCGATTGCATCATCGTGGCCTTAATTCTTATTTTGCTATTGCATTCTCGTTCCAGTCAATATAGACATGTGCGATCCCTTTGCTCAATACAGACATGTCCGTTCCAGTATTAGTTTGATTTGCTTGAATGAAGGTCTATCCTGCCGTTAGGCACCGCGGCACGCTCTGCTCGCATCCGTCGGTGCACTCGGCTTGTGGACAGCTTTTCCTTACGTGTTCAACTGCTATACGCGGAGCGCTCTGCTCGCGTCCCTCCGCGCGTGCTCTGCCAGCGGTTGGGCATGCGCATGATCATGTTGGGGCCCCCATATGCATGTGGTTGCACCGCGCGCGTTGCCATGCGATGCAGTTACGTGCGGCACGTTGGAGTTACGCGCTACAAATTAGAACTGCCATCAGGGCCTGCTGATATTCCTTGCTGTATGACTTCCCCTTTAATTCCCGCGGCCATTATAACCTTAGTCTCTTCAACCTTTCGATCGCGCCCCACAACACAACAAGAACACCCACGACGACACATAGAGAGGGGATGTCCGGCGGTGCTCCAATGGAGTTCGGCGAGCATAGAGTGGAGACCCAGGCGAGGGAGACAGATCTCTCGGTGGTGTACACCATCGACCCGGCCATGGTGGACGACTACATCAACAACGTTGAGCAGTTGCTTGCTGGAGACAAGTACAAGGTGGTCGTCATCAACCTCCAGTACACCGCCGGTCGTCCCGGCATATAACAGAAGGTTGTCGTCACCCAGTTGTGTGTGTGCCATCATGTCCTCATCTACCACTACTGCATGGCCATAGAGCCTTGCGACCGTTTCAACAGGGTTGTCAACAACACTGACTACAAGTTTGCCACGGTGGATACCACCAACAATGTAAAAGCGCTCAGTGTTACGGGCTTGGCCTGCAAGAACCTTGTCGAAATCTGTGACCACTACAGGGTCTAGGGCAGCACGAAGGACTCCCTGGTTGAACTCGCCTCGGCCATCATCGACCCCTACTACGAAAAGATGAAGCAGGATGCCCAAAGAACAAGTCCCGTATCGTGGCACGGGGCCTAGATGCGGCAACTGGATGAACCTCACCTTGCACAACACACATATATATATTGTTGTCCTGCATGCAATCCCATCGCACAACACACACATCTTGTTAAGTTGAACCGTTTCTGTTCTCTTGTGTCAATGCAAACAGTTCATCCGAGTGAACTGCATGCCGTATATCGCACACACCTTGATCTGGCTGACCATTTTTTTGTGTTGCTTAATCACAAACAGTTCATCCGAGTGAACCGTATGTTGTATATCGCACACACCTTCATCTGGCTGCCCATTTCTTTTGTTTTGCCTAATCACAAACAGTTCATCCGAGTGAACCGTATGTTGTGTATCGCACACGCCTTCATTTGGATGCCCGTTTATTTTGTTCCTCCTCATCGCAAACAGTTAATTGAATTGAACCATATGCCCTTCATCGCACACGCAACTAAAATCTGAACCGTGTTTGATGCATCCTCCATCGCAAGCGTTTTCACCTTTTTGACGGTTTTCATACACCACCATTTGCGATTATTGCATCACACACAGTTTCTCGAAGGGTCTCTGATCGTAGTGTCGCGTTAGCAACATCCTGTAGTAGTGCACACTCCCGAAGAAGAAGCACGTCATTGGCATCGAGGGTGTCAAATTCTTCAAAGACCATCTGTGTGGAGCTTGTGAAGCTGGAAAGATGACCAAGTCCAAGTATCCCTCAAAGACTGTCATGACTACCACTCGTCCATTTGAATTGCTTCACATGGATCTCTTCGGCCCTACTCATTATTCCACATTCACTAATGATGCATCTTTATATGGCTTTGTTATTGTTGATGACTATTCTCGTTACACATGGGTGCATATCATCACTTACAAAACTGAAGTGCAGGAAGTCTTCAAATGATTTTCCTCGAGGGCTTCAACAAACTTCGGTGTGAAGTCAAGCACATTAGAAGTGACAATGGGACCGAGTTCAAGAATACTGGTCTTGATGACTATCTTGATGAATTTGGTATTACTCACGAGTTATCTGGTCCTTATACTCCTCAGCAGAATGGCGTCGTGGAGCGCAAGAACATGACTCTTGTTGATATGGCTTGCACTATACTTGATGAATACAAGACGCCTCCTCGCTTCTGGCCTGAGGCAATTGATATTGCATGCCACATCATCACCAGGGTATATCTTCACAAATTCTTCAAAAAGACCTCATATGAACTCCTCACTGACAAGAAACCCAATGTGAGTTATTTCAAAGTCTTCGGTGCTAAATGTTGGATTAGAGATCCTCATCACAATTCTAAATTTGCACTGAAAGCACATGAAAGTTTTATGCTTGGTTACGGAAAGGACTTGCACACCTACAGAGTCTTCAACACTGTACACCACAAGGTTGTTGAAACTATAGATGTGCGGTTCGAAGAAACTAATGGCTCGCAAAGAGAGCACCTACCTCATGTGCTAGATGAAATGTCACCTGAGGAATCCATCAAGTTCAAGGCTATTGGGGATGTCATACCTACCGAAGAATCTGCTGAAGAAGTCATTCCAGAACGTGAAGAAAATCATGCTGGTGCGCCTAAGGAAAATGGCTCTGAAGAAAATGCTGAGCCCACTCAATGTCGTCAACCCGCTCATCCTCGCGTCGCAAATGAAGTGCAGATTGAGAAAATCATCGACAACATCAAAGCACCAGGTCCTCTCACACGCTCAAGTGCTTCTCATTTTTCTAACTTTTGTGGGCACTTTTCTTTTGTCTCTATCACAAAGCCCACCAAGGTAGATGAGGCATTTCTCGAGCCTGAGTGTATTCAAGCGATAAAAGAGGAATTACATCAATTCGAGCTCAACAATGTCTGTGAACTTGTTAAGCGACCATACCATGCAAGCACAATATCATCGGCACCAAATGGATCTATCGCAACAAGCAAGATGAAAATGGCCTTGTGGTGAGTTATAAGGCTCGTATTGTAGCTCAAGGCTATACACAGGTTGAAGGAATTGATTTCGGTAAAACTTTTGCACCTGTTGCTAGACTTGAGGCTATTCGCATATTGCTTGCTTATGCTAACCATCATAATATCATCTTATATCAAATGGATGTGAAAAGTGAATTCCTCAATCGTAAGCTTGAGGAAGAAGTATATGTTGCTCAACCCCCAGGTTTTCAAGATCCTAAGCATCCTGACAAAGTCTTTAGACTCAATAAGGCCCTCTATGTCCTCAAGCAGGCCCCACGGGCGTGGTATGATACTTTGAAGGAATTCCTCATGAAGAAAGGCTTCAAACCCGGTTCACTTGACCCAACTCTTTTCACCAAAACCTATGATGATGAATTATTCGTGTGCCAAATATATGTTGATGATATTATCTTTGGTTGTACTAAACAACATTACAGTGACGAATTTGCCTATATGATGAGTGAGGAATATCAAATGTTTATGATGGGAGAATTGAAATTCTTCTTAGGTCTTCAAATTCGTCAACAGCGCAACGGCATCTTCATATCTCAAGAGAAATACCTCAAGGATGTGTTGAGTAAATTCGGTATGCAAGATTGCAAAGGCGTCAAAATCCCTATGCCCACAAATGGACATCTATGCATTGATGAAAATGGTATAGACTTTGATCAAAAGGTATACCGCTCCATGATTGGCTCTTTATTGTATCTTTGTGCATCTAGGCTAGATATTATGCTTGGTGTTTGCATGTGTGCCCGTTTTCAAGCTACACCGAAGGAATCACACCATAAGGCTGTGAAGCATATTCTTCGATATCTAGCTCACACTCCAACACTTGGATTATGGTATCCCAAGGGCTTGGCTTTTGATCTCATTGGATATTCTGACTCTGACTATGCTGGTGATCGAGTGGGTCGCAAGTCAACATCATGCACATGCCATTTCCTTGAATGATCCTTGGTATGTTGGTCCTCGAAGAAGTAGAACTGTGTATCACTCTCTACTGCTGAAGCTGAGTACATTGCTGCTGGTTCATGCTGTGCTCAATTGCTATGGATACAAACCCTCAAGGACTATGGCATCAATGTGAAGAATGTGCCACTCTTCTGTGACAATGAGAGTGCCATCAAGATTGCTCATAACCCAGTTCAGCACTCAAAGACAAAGCACATCCAGATTCGTCATCATTTTCTTCGTGTTCATATGTTGAAGGGCGGCGTCTTTGTTGAGCACGTGAAGACTAAAGAACAACTAGCCGATATCTTCACAAAGCCCTCAGATGAAAAGAGATTTAGCAAGTTGCGGTGTGAGCTAAATATATTAGAATCTTCGAATGTTATTTGAAAAGGACACACATCCTAACACTTATGCAAAATTGATGACTTAGATGTGCAACACACGAAGTAGCGTTTTTCTTCAATCAATGAAGACTAACCCTCTAATTGTGAAGAAATTAACAAAGAATTTGATTCTCGTAGCCCTACACAATTGTACGTGGCGTCTAAAATCATCATTCTTATACAGTGGGTCACGCCACCAACAAAAGTTGAAAATCTTCAATTTGAGTTTTTCTTCAGTTTTTGAAATTCCTCATTTGTTCAAATTCTTCAACTTTGCAAAGTCTTCACTCTTTCCGACTGTGTTCTTCATTGATTATAAATATATTTGAGTTTTCAGTCCTCTACAACATTCACTTATTGCTATTTCTTCAAGTTGACTTTTCTGCTAAGTGAATGTGATCGGACCCTTCCCCCTCTATGCTAAACTCAATCCAGTTTGTTCACAAATTATTCATGTGCGTTCTATTTGAAACTCATTCAAAATCTTCATTGTGTCCTTGTCAGCTGAAGAATTTGCGAAAGAAATATTAAAATTTTCATATCTCAATTTTCGGCTTTTGCCGCTCAAACCATTCCACATCCCACGATTTGATTTATCTATTCACCCACGATCTAACATGATCTCCACTTCACAGTACGTGGGTGACACATGTCGCTAGGATGAGAAGGGTCAGGGGCACGTTCGTCCATTTTACTCGGACGAGCGGTTTTTCACCTCGGCTATAAGTACCCCTCACCCTCCTATGACCTCATTTACCCCGCTCGACCTCACTCCCTTCGCTCGGGCTCTCTAAACTAGCGCCGCCGCTACCTTCCATCATCGCAAGTGAGGAAGAGCTTCACTCCCTCGACCTCGTCGCCGTCGTACTCGCGCCGGCCACGGAAATCTTCATTCCGCCGCCACCGTAGTTGTCTTCCGCCGCCAAGTTAGGGCGTGGAAGATCTGAATAGACGAGCTTCTCAACTTCTTCTCTCAATTTGTCGTGTTCTTCGTCAAGGGTAAATAAAATCTATTTTTACTACCCTTGTTGATTCTGATGATTTCCACAAAATCTTCAAAAGGTGTTTATTCTTCAAATTCCACACTCTTAAACACCACACTTGCATCTGTTCTTGATTTGTTTCCCTAAGCCATGTTTTTCTTCAAGATTCCTCAATTGTGTGGATTTTCAATCTATACAACTCTGGAACCTAAGTCAAAGAACACTTAGTGAAATTCCTCAAGACACCCCTGGTCAAATTCCTCAAACTTGTTTTTTAGAAACTTCTGAGAATGCATATGACCTCTCCAAATTCTTTGCACCTATACTTTGTTCACAGGTACACATGTCCACTGCTGAATCTCTAGGTTCTCATCAACTTAACTCATTTGTAGCGTTCCTTGAAGACAAATTGCATACCTCGTCAGGGAATTCGATTGTTCAAAATCCTCAGTTGAAGAAAATGGTTGATGGCAAAAGACCTAAGAAGGGAGGCAAGAGACCAGAAGTGAATACTGCTTCGGAGATACCTAATGACATCTATGCAGGGTACTGCACACCTGATTAAGCAATTCATGTCAAGGAGACAAAGAATGAGCGCAAAGTGCGCATTCAGAGGATAGAGAGGAGATGGGCACGAGAATGGAAGGAGTACAGATATGTAACTCCTAAGTACATGAAGAAATTCGTCATACACCCTCCATGCTCAAGACCTCCATTGGCACCAGGCCAAGAAGCTGATCCCACTAGCATCAAGCGTGGTGAGGATTTTCCAAAAGATTGGGCAAAGTGGCAAGCTAAGTTGGCCAAAATGGCCAAAGAAGCAGTGAAGAAATTCAATGAAGATTCTGCTACTGTCGTTGCTGAGGCCTCTGCTAGCAAGCCTAAGAAGGCTATGCCAAAGAAGCCGGCTCACAATCTAGGTTCCTCAGCTCCTATGCCCTCACGGCCAAGCTCTTCTATGCCCTCACGGAATGTTCCTCGAGCTACTTCCTCAAAAGCAGCTCCATTCCCCACTGCAAAATCCTCAGCAACTGCTGCAAAGTCCTCAGCACTTGCGCATCTTGCCTCTTGCCAAAGGACCAATGGAATATCAATTGCTTCATGAGCATCTGCAAGTTCTTCAGCTCCTCCTCAGTCATCAACTGGCCCAACCTTGATGAAGAAAAAGGCTACTACTGGACGAGGCACAAGGCCAAGTCCTCACAAGAAGCAGGTTACCTTTCAAGTACCGTCTAGAGAAGACGAAGCTGATGATGAAGAACTAGCTAATCAGAGATAGACAGCAAAGGGCAGTGATGTGCCACTTCTACTGGATCCTGTCGGATTTCGGGTTCCGCAGACCCTTGAGAGGTTCAAACTCTGGGGTGTGTTGCTACCTCTTGATCATGCATTGGTTTTCCCTTGAAGAGGAAAGGGTGATGCATCAAAGTAGCATAAGTATTTCCCTCAGTTTTTGAGAACCAAGGTATCAATCCAGTAGGAGACTACACGCAAGTCACCTAGTACCTGCACAAACAAACAAGAACCTCGCAACCAATGCGATGAAGGGGTTGTCAATCCCTTCACGGTCACTTACGAAATTGAGATCTGATAGAGATAATAAGATAAATATTTTTGGTATTTTTGTTGTATAGATTGAAAAGTAAAGATTGCAAAATAAATAGTAAACTAGAATTGTAGATCGGAAACTTATATGATGTAAAGTAGACCCGGGGGCCATAGGTTTCACTAGTGGCTTCTCTCAAGATAGCATATATTACGGTGGGTGAACAAATTACTGTCGAGCAATTGATAGAAAAGTGCATAGTTATGATGATATCTAGGCATGATCATGAACATAGGCATCACGTCCGTGTCAAGTAGACCGAAACGATTCTGCATCTACTACTATTACTCCACACATTGACCGCTATCCAACATGCATCTAGAGCATTAAGTTCAAAAGAACAGAGTAACACATTAGGTAAGATGACATGATGTAGATGAATAAACTCAAGCAATATGATATAAACCCCATCTTTTTATCCTCGATGGCAATAATACAATATGTGCCTTGCTGCCCCTGTTGTCACTGGGAAAGGACACCGCAAGATTGAACCCAAAGCTAAGCACTTCTCCCATTGCAAGAAAGATCAATCTAGTAGGCCAAACCAAACTGATAATTCAAAGAGACTTGCAAAGATATCAAATCATGCATGTAAGAATTCAGAGAAGAATCAAATATTGTTCATAGATAATCTTAATCATAAACCCACAATTCATCGGATCTCGGCAAACACACCGCAAAAAGAATTACATCGAATAGATCTCCAAGAACATCAAGGAGAACTTTGTATTGAGATCCAAAGAGAGATAAGAAGCCATCTAGCTAATAACTATGGACCCGAAGGTGTGTGGTAAACTACTCACACATAATCGAAGAGGCTATGGTGTTGATGTAGAAGCCCTCCATGATCGAATCCCCCTCCGGCAGATCGCCGGAAAAGGTCCCCAGATGGGATCTCACGGGTACAGAAGGTTGCGACGATGGAAAAGTGGTTTCGTGGCTCTCTTAGATGTTTTCAGGGTATAAGAGTATATATAGGTGAAAGAAGTAGGTCGGTGGAGCTGCGAGGGACCCAGGAGGGTGGGGGCATGCCTGGCCCCCCTGGGCGCGCCACCCTACCTCGTAGCCACCTTGCTGCTTCCTTGACATCCACTCCAAGTCTCCTGGATTGCGTTTGTTCCAAAAAAGATCCTCGCGAAGATTTCATTCCGTTTATATTCCTTTTCTGCGAAACACTGAAATAGGCAAGAAAAAACAACAATTTGCACTGGGCTTTCGGTTAATAGGTTAGTCCCAAAAATAATATAGAAGTGCATAATAAAGCCCATAAACATCCAAAAACAGATAATATAATAGCATGGAACAATAAAAAATTAGAGATACGTTGGAGACGTATCAAGCATCCCCAAGCTTAATTCCTGCTCGTCCTCGAGTAGGTAAATGATAAAAACAAAATTTTTGATGTGGAATGCTACCTAACATAATTTTCAATATATTTCTCTTTATTGCGGCATGAATGTTTAGATTCGAAAGATTCTAGACAGAAGTTTAATATTGACATAAAAATAATAATACTTCAAGCATGCTAACCAAGCAATCATGTCTTATCAAAATAACATAGCCAAAGAAAGCTTATCCCTACAAAATCATATAGTTTGGCCATGCTTCCTTTTTGTCACACAAAATGCTCCCATCATGCACAACCCCGATGACAAGCCAAGCAATTGTTTCATACTTTAGTCTTTTCAAACTTTTTCAACTTTCACGCAATATATGAGCGCAAGCCATGGATATAGCACTATGGGTGGACTAGAATATGATGATGGAGGTTGTGTGAGAAGACAGCAAGGGAGAAAGTCTCACATTAACACGGCTAATCAACGGGCTATGGAGATGCCCATCAATTGATGTTAATGCAAGGAGTAGGAATTTCCATGCAACGGATGCACTAGAGCTATAAATATATGAAAGCTCAAGAAAAGAAACTAAGTGGGTGTGCATCCAACTTGCTTGCTCACGAAGACCTAGGGAATTTTGAGGAAGCCCATTGTTGGAATATACAAGCCAAGTTCTATAATGAAAAATTCCCACTAGTATATGAAAGTGACAACATAAGAGACTCTCTATCATGAAGATCATGGTGCTACTTTGAAGCACATGTGTGGAAAAAGGATAGTAACATTGCCCCTTCTCTCTTTTTCTCTCATCTTTTGGGCCTCTCTTTCTTTATGGTCTTTTTTTATTTTCTTTTCAAAGAACTTTCCTCACATGGGACAATGCTCTAATAATAAAATTCATCACACTTTTATTTACTCACAACTCAAGAATAACAACTAGATACTTAGAACAAAATAAGACTCAGTGTGAATGCCTCCGACGGTGTACCGGGATATGCAATGAATCAAGAGTGACATGTATGAAAGAATTATGAAGGTGGCTTTGCCACAAATACGATGTCAACTACATGATCATGCAAGGAAATATGACAATGATGGAGCGCGTCATAATAAAAGGAACGGTGGAAAGTTTCATGGCAATATATCTCGGAATGGCTATGGAAATGCCATAATAGGTAGGTACGGTGGCTGTTTTGAGGAAGATATAAGGAGGTTTATGTGTGATAGAGCATATCGTATCATGGGGTTTGGATGCACCGGCGAAGTTTGCACCAACTCTATAGGTGAGAAAGGGCAATGCACTGTACCGAAGAGGCTAGCAATGATGGAAGGGTGAGAGTGCGTATAATCCATGGACTCAACATTAGTCATAAAGAACTCACATACTTATTGCAAAAATCTACAAGTCATCAAAACCAAGCACTACGCGCATGCTCCTAGGGGGATAGATTGGTAGGAAAATACCATCGCTCGTCCCCGACCGCCACTCATAAGGAAAGCAATTAAAGAACACCCCATACTTCAAATTTGTCACACAACTTTTACCATACGTGCATGCTACAGGACTTGCCAACTTCAACACAAGTATTTCTCAATTCCATAATTACTCAACTAGCACAACTCTAATATTGCCACCTTTATATCTCAAAACAACTATCAAGAATCAAACTTCTCATGACATTTAATGCACTCTATATGAAAGTTTTTATTATACCCATCCCGGATGCCTATCATATTAGGACTAATTTCATAACCAAAGCAAATTACCATGTTGTTCTAAAAGACTCTCAAAATAATATAAGTGAAGCATGAGAGATCAATAATTTCTATAAAATAAGACTACCACCGTGCTCTAAAAAGATATAAGTGGAGCACTAGAGCAAAACTATCTAGCTCAAAAGATATAAGTGAAGCACATAGAGTATTCTAATAAATTCCGATTCATGTGTGTCTCTCCCAAAAAGTGTGCACAGCAAGGATGATTTTGATAAACTAAAAAGCAAAGACTCAAATCATACAAGACGCTCCAAGCAAAACACATATCATGTGGTGAATAAAAATATAGCCTCAAGTAAAGTTACCGATATATGAAGACAAAAGAGGGGATGCCTTCCGGGGCATCCCCAAGCTTAGGCTTTTGGTTGTCCTTGAATTTTACATTGGGGTGCATTGTACATCCCCAATCTTAGGCTCTTGTCACTCCTTATTCCGAAATCCATCAAATCTTTACCCAAAAACTTGAAAACTTCACAACACAAAACTCAACAGAAAATCTCATGAGCTCCGTTAGTATAAGAAAACAATCCACCACTTTAAGGTAGTGTAATAAACTCATTATTTATTTATATTGGTGTTAAACCTACTGTATTCCAACTTCTCTATGGTTCATACCCCCCGATACTAGCCATAGATTCATCAAAATAAGCAAACAACACACGAAAAACAGAATTTGTAAAAAAACAGAATAGTTTGTAGTAATCTGTAGGTTACGAATACTTCTGTAACTCCAAAACTCCTGAGAAATTAGGAAATCCTAAATAATTTGTATATTGGTCTACTGCAGTTGGAATCAGTATTTTATCGCTCGCTTGTTAAAAGTGAAAATTATTTTCGTGAGTGCATACTTTCTGTTTTTTTCAGCAAGATCAAATAACAATCATCCAAGAAGATCCTAAAGGCTTTACTTGGCACAAACACTAATTAAAACATAAAACACAATCATAACAGAGGATATATGATTTATTTATTACTAAACAGGACCAAAAAGCAAGGAACAAACATAAAATTGGGTTGCCTCCCAACAAGCGCTATCGTTTAACGCCCCTAGCTAGGCATAAAAACAAGAATATATCTAGGTATTATCCTCTCTGGTAGGTAATTCTTCAATTGAACACTTATAGCCCTTAGGAGGTTCTTTATTTTTGCAAATGATCAAACTCCTAGGTAAGAAATCAAGAAATTCACTTGTAGCAAAAGGTTCCTTAACGATATCTAAAAAGTTGGGGTGAACACTTATTGATTTGAGATCTTCATTTTTATTACTAGGAGATTCACCCTTATTCTTAGGAACATAGAAAAATTTGGAAATTTTGGTAGGAGGAGGATTTTAGGTGTTTTTAACGGCATAAAAAGCGGACCCCAAGTTGTTAATAATCTCCTCGAGTTTATCGATTCGAGTGGAATCTTGATCTATCTTTTCATTAACTATGGGTTCCTTTTCCTTAAGATTTTTCAGAGTTACTCCTACCTTAGATCCATATTGAGTAATTTGATTGTGGATCTTTTTATCCAAATTTTAAATTAGCTCTACAGTGGCAATTTTATTTTCAATAATATCAAGCCTTTGCATCACATGTTCCAAAGTTAAAATAGTTCCATTAACCAAAAGAGGTTGTGGGCCTAACAAATCTATCATAGCATTATAAGAATCAAAAGTATGGCTTCCCAAGAAATTCCCTCCGGTGATGGTGTCAAGAACATATCTATACCAAGGAGTGATGCCTACGTAAAAATTGCGAAGAAGAACGGAAGTAGATTGCTTTTTAATAGATCTATTTTGAGCATTGCAAATTCTATACCAAGCATCTTTAAAGTTTTCTCCCTCCCTTTGTTTAAAATTAAGAACTTCATTATCGGGAGTGTTAACAATGATAGGAGAACTAGCCATGAGGGCAAGATAAACGATCTAACACACGGCCACACAAGAGGCAAGCGAAAGAAGGCGAACGTAAAAAAGGAAAACAGAAAAGAGGCGAATAAAACAGAAAGGGTG
This sequence comes from Triticum urartu, assembly GCF_056163025.1. Classification (NCBI taxonomy): domain Eukaryota; kingdom Viridiplantae; phylum Streptophyta; class Magnoliopsida; order Poales; family Poaceae; genus Triticum; species Triticum urartu. The sequence continues at coordinate 313,743,911 of NC_141877.1, forward strand.
AAGTGGGGGAGAGGAAAATGAGTGTAACACCCACAATGCGGCTATATCTCCCACGTGTCGGGGCATGACTTAGAGGCATAGCCGCATGGTAGGATTGTCGCAAGAGGGGTAATCTTCACACATCCCATGTACTGAATAAGAAAGGGATAAAAAGTTGGTTTACAATCGCCACTTCATACAATACATAAATAATTCATACATCATCCAAATACAATAAAAGGTCTAGCTACGGAACCAAAATAAAAGGAGACAACCCCAAATGCTAGATCCCCGATCGTCCCAACTGGGCTCCACTACTGATCAAACGGAAAAGACACAAAATAACGATCAAGATCTTCATCGAGCTATCACTTAAGCTCGGTTGCACCACCTGCACTGGTATCATCGGCACCTGCAACTGTTTGGAAGTATCTGTGAGCCACAAGGACTCAGCAATCTCACACCCGCGAGATCAAGACTATTTAACCTTATGGGTAGGATAGGTAATGAGGTGGAGCTGCAGCAAGCACTAGCATATAGGGTGGCTAACTTACGCAAAAGAGAGCGAGAAGAGAAGCAACGCATGGTCGAGAAGCTAGAAGTGATCAAGAAGTGATCCTGATACTACTTACGTTCAAGCATAACACAAGAACCGTGTTCACCTTCCGGACTCCGCCGAGAAGAGACCATAACGGCTACACACGCGGTTGATGCATTTTAATTAAGTTAAGTGTCAAGTTCTCTACAACCGGACATTAACAAATTCCCATCTGCCACATAACCGCGGGCACGGCTTTCGAAAGTTTATACCCTGCAGGGGTGTCCCAACTTAGCCCATCACAAGCTCTCACGGTCAACGAAGGATATTCCTTCCCCCGGGAAGACCCGATCAGTCTCGGAATCCCGGTTACAAGACATTTCGACAATGGTAAAACAAGACCAGCAAGACCGCCCGATGCAGGGACATCCCGATATGAGCTGCACATATCTCGTTCTCAGGGCAACACCAGATGAACACTGCGTACAGCTAAAACCAGCCCTCAAGTTTCCCCGAGGTGGCGCCGCAAGTGGATCTGGTTCGGACCAACACTTAGAGAAGCACTGGCCCGGGGGGGTTAAAATAAAGATGACCCTCGAGTTAATTACTCCCAAGGGAAAGGTATAGGTTGTTAGGCAAATGTAAAACCAAGGTTGGGCCTTGCTGGAGGAGTTTTATTTAAAGCGAACTGTCAAGGGGTTCCCATAACACCCAACCGCTTAAGGAACGCAAAATCAAGGAACATAACACCGGTATGACGGAAACTAGGGCGGCAAGAGTGGAACAAAACACCAGGCATAAGGCCGAGCCTTCCACCCTTTACCAAGTATATAGATGCATTAATAAAATAATAGATATTGTGATATCCCAACATATCCATGTTCCAACAAGGAACAAACTTCAACTTCACCTGCAACTAGCAACGCTATAAGAGGGGCTGAGCAAAAGCGGTATCATAGCCAAACAACGGTTTGCTACGAAAGGTGGGTTAGAGGCTTGACATGGCATTATGGGAGGCATGATAAAAAAGTGGTAGGTAGTGTCGGTGTCAAAACCGGCGGATCTTGGGTAGGGGGTCCCGAACTATGCGTCTAAGGCAGATGGTAACAGGAGGCGGGGAACACAATGTTTACCCAGGTTCGGGCTCTCTAGATGGAGGTAATACCCTACTTCCTGCTTGATTGATCTTGATGATATGAGTATTACAAGAGTTGATCTACCACGAGATCATAGAGGCTAAACCCTAGAAGCTAGCCTATGATTATGATTGTTGTTGTCCTACGGACTAAACCCTCCGGTTTATATAGACACTGGAGGGGGCTAGGGTTACACAGAGTCGGTTACAAGGGAGGAGATCAACATATCCGAATTGCCAAGCTTGCCTTCCACGCAAAGGAGAGTCCCACCCGGACACGGGATGAAGTCTTCAATCTTGTATCTTCATAGCCCAACAGTCCGGCCAAAGGATATAGTCCGGCTGTCCGAGGAGCCCCTAATCCAGGACTCCCTCAGTAGCCCCTGAACCAGGCTTCCATGACGATGAGTCCAGCGCGTGGATTGTCTTCGGCATTGCAAGGTGGGTTCTTCCTCCGAATACTCCATTGAAGATTTCGAACACAAGGATAGTGTTCGGCTCTGCAAAACAAATTCCACATACCACCGTAGAGAGTATAATATTCCACAAATCTAATCTGCCAACAACTTTTCATAACATGACATCCTGCCATAGTTCGGTCCTTACAAACTGTTTTTCCCAGCCTGCCACTGCACGTGTTGCGAGGCGGTTTTCTTGGCATGTCTTGTCGAAGTAGAGATCGTGTCCTCTTATCACGGGATTCTCATCAATACAGGTGTGGGTAACCCAACCGCGCCATCAATCACAGCGCTTGGGGAATAAGCGTGTTTACCAGGCAGGTGGGGAGACGCACAGTTTATTCTGCCCTTATAAAGGGACAAGGACTCCTCCTTTTCACCCACGCATTCTTCTTCCCTGCCCATCCATTCTCGCGCACTCGAGCTCCAATGCCCAAGTTCGCATTTTCTCCATAAAACTACTCAAACATGTCCGGAGCGGGAGGCAAGTGGATGGTCTCCTCCGTTATGGAGGAGAACATTACGGAGCTCTGGGAAGCCGGATACCTGGCCGCAGATATCGCGCACCGGCTCCTAGATGCGGGACAGATCGTCCCTACCCCCGAACCCGACGAATGGGTTGTATTCCTTACCCATTTCATCCGCGGGCTGGGATTTCCCCTCCACCCATTTGTCTGTGGGCTCATGTTCTACTACGGGCTGGACTTCCATGATCTGGCCCCCAATTTCATCCTCAACATCTCGGTGTTTATCTCGTGTGCGAGGCCTTCCTCCGCATCAAGCCCCACTTAGGCCTGTGGCTGAAGACCTTCAACATTAAACTGAAGGTGGTGGTCGGCCAGCAAGCGGAGTGCGGAGGCGCCATGGTGGGAAAAAATGCCCAATGTCACCTGGCTCGAAGACTCCTATGTGGAGACCGTGAAGGGGTGGCAATCGGGGTGGTTCTACATCACCGAGCCACGTGACACCAACTGGGTGGCGGCCCCCAAATTTTGATCCGGCATCCCCATGCAGCTCACCTCCTGGAAAGAGAAGGGCCTATCCTGGGGTTCATCGGTGGAGCTGACCGGACTCCAGAACTATGTTAAAAACATGATAAGCAAGAAAATCAAGCTTGTCAATGTGGTCCGGGTCATGCTCTTCCACCGGATCCTCCCGTGTCAAAGACGGGCATTCAATATGTGGGAGTTCGACCCGACTAAGCACTAGACGCTGCGAGAGCTCTTTGACACGACACACCAGGACATCTGGAAGGTGCTGGTCAAGTATGCCGAGGTACCTCCTCCCCTTACTGAGGATCGCGGACTCAGCGCAAAGCGCCCTGCCAATCCGGTAAGCTCCTTATATCTCATAAGATGTTTCTTTCCCTAGTATAATCATGTGGGGGGTCTAAGCCTCCACGCCATTTAACAGGACTGGGTCACGACAGCGGAGCGGATCGATTGTCCGGCCCCACTGCCCGAGGATCCAGCAAGGGCTCTCTTAACAGAGATGCTCGTTCCGGCGCCCTATGAGGCGCCGGAGAAGAAGGCCATGAAGAAGGCCACGGGGACCAGGAAAGGTCTCCGGTGCAAGGTAAGGTCGTATCGGACTCATCGTCCGATAACACCGAGGCACCCTCCTCCCACGAAAATGAGGAGGGGGAAGAGGAAAGTTCTCCCTCCCAGCCGGGGGAGACAAGAAAAGGAAGGCCGTGCCGTCAGGGGAAGCCGAAGGGTCCAAGAAGGGAAGGACTCTCCTTCCGGACTGCTCCACGGTGGCTGCTTTTAGCGACGAGGAGTGGTTACCCAGGGACAAGCCCCTGGCGAAGTCGTAAGTATCCGGATACCATAATAGTTCTTGGTATGTTTTATTTTATTGCTTGTTATCATGCCGAACATGATCATGCAGCCCATCCAAAGCCCATATCGACGTATCCTCCTCGGATGAGTCTTTGGGCCCGCCGGAGATGAACAACGATTCACTCCCGACCGCCTCCTCCCCCCACCCTACGGACGACGTCGAGGTGTTGTCTCAAAGGGTACTGAACTAAGGGGAGACAGTTCCGGAGGCACCCCAAGGCGACATTCCAAACGTTGGGCGCACGAGGGGCAAGACTCCCATGGGCTCTAATGCCGGGGGCAGCAAGTCTAGCCACCAGCTGAATACTGCACCGGAACCTCCAGTGGTTCTGGATTCTGTCAGGCGACCCCTCGCCAAGGGAGACAAGCCTTTTGTGCCGATGGCCTCTGCCATCCAGAGGCATCGGACAATTTGTTGGAAGCACTTCGCGGCGCTTCCATTGATGAAGAGCACCGCACTATCATGAGTGCGGTGGTCAAGAAGGTTCGGTCCGCCAAAAGCAGACTGACTGAAGCCTGTGCCAGCCTCCTAACAGGCTTTGAGGTAAGTAATAAAATTATGAGAAAATATTACAGCATAGACAGTAGCCCCTGATGCTCTGTTTGGTGTTCACAAAGAAAGGCCGAACAGAGGATCAAATAATAATCACAGGAGTCTAATCAGAATATGTCTATGTGAATAAGCAGGCTTCACTTCTGGCCGTTGCCGCTCACACGGCGGAGGTCTCTGCACTGAAGCGGGACCTTGAGCGGTCCGAGGAAGAGCTCGGCCTTACCAAGAGGCAGCTCGAAGAGAACAAAGGTAAGTAATACCTCGTCTGTTTATTGATAAAGAAAAAGGAAACTGGTTGTTAGATCATAGGATCGTCATGAATTTTGCTAGGGGCCACGACCGAAGTGGCGGCCCTGAAGAAGGCGCTGTCCGAGGCCGAAGGCAAAGCGGCCAAGGAGCGTGCCAAGCGCGAGAAGCAAGAGGCCCGAGTCGGCGAGGTTCAGCAAGAGCTCCAGGATTTTTTCAAGAAGTACGAGTCCTTGGAGCATGACTCTAAGACGCAAGGGTCCGAGGTTGCGAAGGCCCTCGAGAACGCACAAAATGCCAAGGCCGAAGCCCAAAAGGCCCTCCAGGAAATTGAGGCGGTCAAGAAGATAGCGGCGGGTAAGGCATTCATTATGCAAAGCAAGCATGTGAAGGAAACTTTCCTTTTACTTACCCGAATTTGAAGCTCTCCATGAGCGTTCATAGATCTACCCAGCAGTGTGTCGGATCCCGCGGAGTTCTACCGGGCCGAGGAAGGGAGCTCGATAGAGAAGTTATTCTGGTCTCAGTATACTGGGACCGAACATCCGATGCCCTTGAGCGACCAGTTGAAGCAACTAGTTGAGCTTCACAAGGTGGCCGAACTGGCCATGAAGGGCCTCATAGTCCAGATGTGGCCTGGCGAGCCCCTGCCTGGCAGCTATTTCGGCCTGGTAAGGTGTCTTGTGAATGCCTGCCCACGGTTTGAATTCATAAAGCGGTCCGTCTGCATTGAGGGTGCGCGCAGGGCTTTTGCCCAGGCAAAAGTGCACTGGGCGAAGATGGACGCCGAAAAGCTGGTGAAGGAGGGGCCGCCGGAGGGCAAGGAGCATCACCACCCCGAAAAGTATTATGACAGTGTTCTGAAGGGTGCTCGCCTTGTGGCAGAGGAATGTGCTAAGGATGTAATATTTGAATGAATGTACTCATGTCATCCTGTAATGTGGAACGATTTCATGTGCACTATGTAACGCTTGTTAATTTAAAGTATTACCTTCTGTGTGTGTCGTGGTTTTGTCATGGCAGATGTCCTCGTGAAAGGACTTACTCGTGGAGCCATCGCTACGGTATAGCTTAAAGGGGTTAAACCGGACAAAAGCCTATGTCTAGTTGTGTTGGTATTTCTAGGGTTTCGATGACCAGGGAGCGAATCCACTTTGCCTGGCTCTCGAGTTGTTGTGTGTTGTCTCTAAACCGCTGTCGGGTCGTCCCTTTATATACATAGGTTGACGCCCGCCGGTTTACAGAGTCCCGAGGCCGGATCACAAATGTGTCTGGCTCGGTCTCTATCCTTCCTATCTTACAATGCAAGTTACATAATAAGGCCGGTTTACATCTACAGGCCTTAACTCGTCTTTGGGCCTTGGGCCTTCGTAAAGCGCCATCATTCTTAGGTCTTCATGGGCTTCTAATCTTCATAAAGTTAATCCGGCTACTCCTGGCCGGTTTACATCTAGTAGTAATATCCCCAACATTAGGCCACATATTGGTTTGAAATTGTTCATGTCAATCTTCAACACTTAAAAAATTCCTCCTTTGCATCTTCACCTTGATCTTGTAAACCACCGTGACGTCATACTCCAGGATCATGATAAACCTCCATGACGTCACCTTGTTACTTAAAAATGGCATATCTCACCTTCAGTTAATGAGCCTCCGACAATCGAGGCGACCGCTCCTGTTAGGTATCCAATATTCCGGCTCCTCGATTCTCGCGCCTGTCACCTCCCCCTTTTACCTTATAAATAGGGCCAAGGGTCATTTCCTTTTCTCCCCTCCGTCCCTTCGCTTATTCTTCCTCCTCGCGGTGCCCCTGCACCCGAGCGCTGCCGCCCTCGCCGAGCTTCGCCTCTGCATCTCCTTTGGCCGCTGCATCGACCTGATCGCACCAGAGAGTTGCGGCATATCTCCGCTGCTTCAACAGTCGTTGTAAGTCTTCCCATTTCCTCCTCTGTAGATCTATCTAGGGTTTCAGTGTTCATCAAAGTTCATCGAAGCTCCGGCACTGTTCGTCCCTGTTCCTCTTCAGTCCATAGATGAAAGACCTTAAGTTTGATGTATTCCATGTGGTAGCTATAGCATTCCTTGTCCTTGCTATCAAAACAAACCCTAATGCGCATAAAAACCGATCTGGACCTTTTGCAAATCACTTCGGGACCAACCTTTTTAGGTCTAAATATTTTTGCTTTCCTGACCTGTGGTAGATCCAAAATGCTAATGTAATCTTTGCAAAATCTGTTTTTCCTTAGTTAGTCATTCTTGCCTTAGATCTGTACCTTCTATATCACATACGCGGTTTACCTTTGTAGTAAGCAATCTATTACGTACCATTAGTCCCCTTGTAAACCGGCAATCCCTTTATCTCCGTTACCATACTCCAGTTTAGCAATATGTGTATATCTCTTTTTCCACTTATTGCCTTGTCATTGATAATTATATCATCCTCCGGTTTACCAATTTCACATACTTGGATTCCTTTGTCCCTTTGTACCTTATGCATCACTATGAATGAATTGTAAACCGGCATTATTTTCCTTCTCAGCCTTTCACTTGCAATGGCGAAACAGTTTTATGCCTGCAACTGGGCTCCCTCCCGGGTTACAGAGGAGCAACTGAATGGAATGGTCAAAATCGGTACCTTACCAAAGAAGAATGAGATCCGGTGGCAAGTTCCTGGACCGGAAAATCCTCCCAGCCCTAAGAAGGGTGAGGTAGTGGTGTTTGTTGATCACATAGACCGTGGTTTCAAACCGCCTGGAACAAAGTTTTTCCGGGATGTACTTGCCAGCTTTTAACTCCACCCTCAAGATATTGGACCCAACTCGGTATCCAATATATGCAACTTTCAAGTTTTCTGTGAAGTGTACCTACAGGAAGAGCCAATTATTGAGCTATTCCGGGATTTCTTCCATCTGAACCGACGCACTGAATTTGTAGACGGACCCAATACTGAACTTGGTGGCGTCTCTATTCAGAAAAGAAAAGAGGTTGAATTTCCTCATGCCAAGCTGCACAATCACCCCAAAGAATGGAATCAAACTTGGTTCTACTGTAAAGACACCTCCCCGGAAGATGAAAATCCTCTGCCGGGTTACTGTGCCCACCGGCTGGCCAATACTCATCCTCTTCCACAACGACTAAGTGCCCAGGAACGGGCCACGTATGCACCTCAACTCGCCAAGCTGAGGGCTTTCTTGGCCAACGGTTTAACAGGTGTAGACTTTGTCCGTTGCTGGATATTCTGGAGTATCTTGCCACTAAGTCGCCGCTCCCTCTTAATGTGTGAGTACACTGGTGAAGTAGAAGACTCCCAACATCACATCAATATTCAGCTAACAGATGAAGAAGTCACTGAGGCCGTCAAAAAGATATTGAATGAATCGGAAGTTGAGGTAGAACTTGATTCACTTGGTTCCCTTTTCATGCATCTCATTGACAATGATACTTATCAGGAGGACATGGAGAGCAGCCAAGCTGACGATGTAGAGGTAATTATCCTTTCCTCCGGTTCAGACTCTCTGCCAACACAAAAAATCCATCAAGCGGTCCGGAAAGTAAGCTTTTCACATCCTCTTGCTCACTTGGATCCAACATTTATTTTGAAGAAGCAGCAGCACGAGGCTCGCCACACAACCCGGCACAGCGGCCAAAAGGTTACTTCGACCGGTTTACTGGACACTTCGGTTCGGAAACACCAATCTGAGGTCTCACCCGCTTCTGACACTTCTTATCCCAAGGCAGGCTATTTCCGACAACCTCTTAATCCGTCCAATTCAAATTATCAGGTGACACCTCCTTCTTCCTCTGGCGAGTCAACAGCGACCCAACTCCCTCCTCTCAAAACCATAGATGGGTAAGTACTTTAACCCTTTCTTTTGATGTTTCATACTTTATATGTTGTGCTAACTTTTGCATCTTGTTCTTGTTAAGAGTCAAAGATAGACCCAGTAAAAAGGCTCGGGTGAATAATCCGCCCGAAGACCAGGTGGTTACTGAACCGGAGCAGACTGCTGAATCAGAGGATCCAAATCCTGAAGCTACCTTTGATGAACCACCCCCTCAAGATCACAATACTGATGAACAAGCAAAAGTTGATACTGTTGTGCCTGATGATGAACCGACAAATCCGATCCAGATTGGTAATAGATCTCCTAGTCCGGTGAGAGCCGCTGACACTCCATCAACTCTAGAAAAGGCTGCTGGAGACAAAGAAGGCGAGGTTATCATTACTGGTATTGGTCACACCTCTCCTGGCCATCCTGTAATCTTGGCCAAACATAGTGCCAAGGAAGAGCGTGCTGCCATGGGAAAAGGCAAATGGAGCACCGACTTGTCAAGCTACGCCCATCTCAACGATCAAGAACTCCACTCCGGTTTTCTAAACCGTCTGCACTCAAACCGTGATTATGAAGCCGGCTTGGTGAACCTGATGAAAGAGCGCTATGAGGTATTTTCATCACTTTCCTTTCTTAAATCCAAAGTACAAGCATCAACCCAAGTAGCCCCCAAGGGCCGGCTTATGATGGCAATCATAAACCGAAACTATATAATACCTTAACTCTTGCAAACTTGTCCTCCATATACCAACTGATCTTTTTGAAGTAAATCAGACGTGATCATTGTATTCCTATAGTTTTCGCCTATGTAGTCCCCAAGGGCAGGTTTATCTTTCCAAGGTGAACCGGGTCTTTAATCCATGCATCCATTTGAACAGATGTACATTAGCCCCCAAGTGTCAAGGATAATGCTTGCATTGTACTTGAGACTTGCAAATAAAAGTTTGATGATAGAACAAATAGGCATTAGCCCCCAAGTACAAAGTGCATAACTTGCTATACGCTTGGTACTTCAAAAATACACATCTCATTGTTGATATATATTGCCTTTGCAGGCCAAACTGAGTAAAAGGAATGCTCAAACCACTGACCTTCAGGAGAACGTCAAATCTCAGCAAGCAGAGGCTTCCAAGGCCAAGGAGGAGTTGACAAATGCCTTAGCAGCCATGGAAATGCTAAAAGAGACCTTTAACAAAGAGCGTGCATACTGGGAGACGGAAAAGGCCGGTTTAACAAAGAAGGCCGAGGATGCAGAGGTAGCCCTGAGGCCGGTGGTTGAAGAACTGACCGGTTTAAACCAGCAGATTAATGCCATGACTTCTGTTGTGTTTGGTAAGTACTCTCTCATGAAGTTTTTGTAATTCGTAATATCTTATCAATGACTGGTTCACTAATGTTTAACCATGACAGGGAGCCGCATTACTCATCTAGGCTCCGACATGCGGATGAAACTTAAAGCGGCCTACACTTTGATAGAACAACTGTTTTCTGGATCCCAGTGAGCCATTTGCACTACAGCTTATAACAAGCCCCTGCCATTGCTGATAAAAGAGACCATCAAAAAGCTGGCCATGCTGCCTGCCCGGATCGACGAACTGAAGAAATCATCCGCAAGGTCAGGTGCACTGACCACACTAATCCGGGCCAAGGCGTGGATTCCGGATCTTGAACCGGCAGATATCATCAAAGGATATCCTGGTGTGAAAGAAGACGGTTCAGACTTCAATAATGACGATCTCTGAAGGCTGACAAAGGAGAGGTGGCCTATAGCAAGCAAACTGGCGGAGGACACAGATCTGTCACATTTTCAACCGGTTTACGATGCTGAAGGGAAAAGACAGCTTGCATTGATTCATAGTGTAGAAGAGCTTGTTCCGCCAATCTGTAAGCATACTTATGCTCCTAATATTGACCCTTCCAACCTTATTCATGAGAAGCTATTTTTCAAGCCTTAACTGGAATCGACTGGTCAACGCCTGATTTCCGGCGATTGGGGAGGGATGAAGACAATACGCCCACTCAAGAGGACCCTCAATCGTCAAGCCGTCCAGATGAGGAATCCTAAACCGGTGGCCGGTTTACCAGTTGCAGTCTTCCGCTCTTGAAAACTGATATGTCTCCAACGTATCTACTTTTCCAAACACTTTTGCCCTTGTTTTGGACTCTAACTTGCATGATTTGAATGGAACTAACCCGGACTGACGTTGTTTTCAACAGAATTATCATGGTGTTATTTATGTGCAGGAGCAAACATTCTCGGAATGACCTGAAACTTCACGGAGACACTTTTCAGAAAATAAGAAAAATACCTGCCAAAGATGAAGGCCAGGGGGCCCACCACCTTGCCACGAGGGTGGGGGGGCGCGCCCCCTACCTCGTGGGCCCCATGTTGCCTCTCCGACTCCAACTCCACCTCCATATATTGAGTTTCGGGGAGAAAAAATCAGAGAGAAGAAATCATCGCGTTTTACAATACGGAGCCGCCACCAAGCCCTAAAACCTCTCGGGAGGGCTGATCTGGAGTCCGTACAGGGCTCCGGAGAGGGGAATCCGTCGCCATCGTCATCATCAACCATCCTCCATCACCAATTTCATGATGCTCACCGTCGTGCGTGAGTAATTCCATCATAGGCTTGCTGGACGGTGATGGGTTGGATGAGATTTATCATGTAATCGAGTTAGTTTTGTTAGGGTTTGATCCCTAGTGTCCACTATGTTCTGAGATTGATGTTGCTATGACTTTGCTATGCTTAATGCTTGTCACTAGGGCCCGAGTGCCATGATTTCAGATCTGAACCTATTATGTTTTCATCAATATATGAGTGTTCTTCATCCTATCTTGCAAGTCTATAGTCACCTATTATGTGTTATGATCCGTTAACCCCGAAGTGACAATAATCGGGATACTTACCGGTGATGACCGTAGTTTGAGGAGTTCATGTATTCACTATGTGTTAATGCTTTGTTCCGGTTCTCTATTAAAAGGAGGCCTTAATATCCCTTAGTTTCCGTAAGGACCCCGCTGCCACTGGAGGGTAGGACAAAAGATGTCATGCAAGTTCTTTTCCATAAGCATGTATGACTATGTTCGGAATACATGCCTACATTATATCAATGAAGTGGAGCTAGTTCTGTGTCACCCTAGGTTATGACTATTACATGATGAACCGCATCCGGCATAATTCTCCATCACTGATCCATTGCCTACGAGCTTTCCATACATTGTTCTTCGCTTATTTACTTTTCCGTTGCTATTGCTATCATCACTACAAAATACCAAAAACATTACTTTTACTACTGTTACCTTTTGCTACTGTTATCACCACTATCATACTACTTTGCTACTAAACACTTTGCTGCAGATATTAAGTTTCCAGGTGTGGTTGAATTGACAACTCAGCTGCTAATACTTGAGAACATTCTTTGGCTCCCCTTGTGTCGAATCAATAAATTTGGGTTGAATACTCTACCCTCGAAAACTGTTGCGATCCCCTATACTTGTGGGTTATCAAGACTATTTTCTGGCGCCGTTGCCGGGGAGCATAGCTCTATTCTTTGAGTCACTTGGGATATATATCTACTTATCATTATGAAGAACTTGAGAGATCCAAAAACCAAGATCTATTCCTCAACTACGAGGGGAGGTAAGGAACTACCATCTAGCTCTGCACTTGATTCACCTTCTGTTTTGAGTAAGCTTGCGACACCTACACCTGCTTCTGCTATTCGTTCTGATATGTCGCATGTTATTGATGATGCCACTTCTGCTATGCATGATACTTATGATGAAACTACCTCTATGCATGATACTACTATGCCACTTAGTGATTTTCTTGATGAACAACTTTCTAGGGCTAGAGAAATTGAAAATATTGAATCTAATGATACTGATGAAAGTAATGATGAAGAACCACTTGTTATTCCTAAGGGTTATGTATTTGATCAAGAAGCTTATTTAGCTATTTTAGCTTGCAGAAATAGAACTGAACTCAAAAGGTTATTAGCTAAATGGAGTAAGCAATCTCTAAATGCTAGAATGAAACCTGACCCTACTTTTGCTACTTCACCTATCTTTGTTACTGATAAGGATTATGAATTCTCTGTTGATCCTGATATAATTACTTTGGTTGAATATGATCCTTTTCATGGTTATGAATCTGAAACTGTTGTGGCACATCTTACTAAATTAAATGATATAGCTACCCTGTTCACTAAAGATGAGAGAACTCGCTACTTTTACATCCTTAAAATATTTCCATTCTCATTAAAGGGTGATGCTAAGATATGGTTTAACTCTCTTGATCCTGGTTGTGTGCGTAATCCCCAGGATATGATTTATTACTTCTCTGCTAAATATTTTCATGCTCATAAGGAACAAGCTGCTTTAAGGGATATATATAATTTTGTGCAAATTGAAGAAGAGAGTCTCCCACAAGCTTGGGGGAGGCTTCACCAATTACTTAATGCTTTGCCTGGTCATCCTCTTAAGAAAAATGAAATACTTGATATCTTTTATAATGGACTAACCGATGCCTCCAGAGATTACCTGGATAGTTGTGTTGGTTCTGTTTTCAGGGAAAGAACACCGGATGAAGCTGAAATTCTATTGAATAATATGTTGGCAAATGAAAATAATTGGACACCTTCAGAACCAATTCCTGAGACTATGCCTAAACCAACTCCGAAGAAGAGGGGTATTCTATTTCTCAGTCCTGAAGATATGCAAGAGGCAAAGAAATCTATGAAAGAAAAAGGTATTAAAGCTGAAGATGTTAAGAATTTACCTCCTATTGAAGAAATACATGGTCTTAATTTACCGCCTGTTGAAGAAACATATAATTAAAATCCTTTACCTATTGAATAAACTCATGGTCTTGATGACCCGACACACATAGTAAAGGTAAATTCTCTCTATAGATATGATAAAGTTGTAATCCCATTTACTAAATTTGCTAGCCCATGCTTAGATGAGTTTGATAAATTTATGGCTAAGCAAGAAGATTTTAATGCTTATTTTGGTAGACAATTGAAATACAATTCAAATATGCTTGGACACTTGGGTGATTATATGGCTAATGTCAAAGGTGAACTTAAACTTATTAGTAAACATGCTTCTATGGTTAGTACTCAAGTAGAACAAGTACTTAAAGCTCAAAATGATTTGCTCAATGAATTGAATAATAAGAATAATGATAATGCTGTTAGAGTTATGACTAGAGGTGGTAGAATGACTCGGGAACCTTTGTATCCTGAAGGCCATCCTAAGAGAATTGAGCAAGATTCTCAGAGAAATAATTTAGATGCACCTAGTTCTTCTAAAAAGAAGAAGGAGAAAAATGATAGGACTTTGCATGCTTCTAGTGATCCTATTGTTGAAACACCTGAGAATCCAAATGATATTTCTATTTCTGATGCTGAAACTCAATCTGGTAATGAACCTGAAACTAGTGATAATATTAATAATAATGTTCATGATGATGCTCAACCTAGTAATGATAATGACATAGAAATTGAACCTGTTGTTGATCTTGATAACCCACAATCAAAGAATCAACGATATGGTAAGAAAGACTTTGTTGTTAGGAAACATGGTAAAGAAAGAGAGCCTTGGGTTCAGAAACCCATGCCTTTTCCTCCCAAACCATCCAAGAAAAAGGATGATGAGGATTTTGAGCGCTTTGCTGAAATGATTAGACCTATCTTTTTACGTATGCGATTAACCGATATGCTCAAAACAAATCCTTATGCTAAGTATATGAAAGATATTATTACAAATAAAAGAAAGATACCGGAAGCTGAAATTTCCACCATGCTTGCTAATTATACTTTTAAGGGTGGAATGCCAAAGAAACTTGGAGATCCCGGTGTACCAACTATACCATGCTCTATTAAAAGAAACTATGTTAAAACTGCTTTATGTGATCTTGGAGCCGGTGTTAGTGTTATGCCTCTCTCTTTATATCGTAGACTTGATTTGAATAAGTTGACACCTACTGAAATATCTTTGCAAATGGCTGATAAATCAACTGCTATACCTGTCGGTATTTGTGAGGATGTGCCTGTTGTAGTTGCAAATGTTCCTATTTTAACGGACTTTGTTATTCTTGATATTCCCGAGGACGATAGTATGTCTATTATTCTTGGAAGACCCTTTTTGAATACTGTAGGGGTTGTTATTGATTGCACTAAAGGCAATGTCACTTTTCATGTTAATGGTAATGAGCATACGGTACACTTTCCGAGGAAACAACCTCAAGTTCATAGTATCAACTCTATTGGAAAATTCCGTCGATTATATTTGGAGGTTTTGAATTTCCTCTTCCTACTGTAAAGAAGAAATATGATATTCTTATTATAGGGGATGTGCATATCCCTGTTGAGGTAACATAGTGTTATTCGAAATTTCTCCGGTTCCATGTTATTCGGAATGAGTTCGTTAACAAGACTTGATCAACCTTGTTAGTGGATTCCTTTTGATGATCATGAGATGGATGTAACTAGAAGACACAACGTTCTGCACCTCTCTTTTACTTTCTGTTATTTATATTAAATAAAATAAAATAAATATTTTTCTGTCTGTTATCTGATTATCCGTACAATATAAAAATACCTCGATAAAAATTCTCCAAATGCCCTGAAAATTAAATATGATTTTTTCTAGAATATTTGAGGATTTATGGAACTGAGAACACACCAAGGGGTCAACCACCTTGCCATGAGGGTGGAGGGCGCGCCCACCCCTCTAGGGCGCGCCCCTGCCTCGTGGGCCCACGGTGGCCCTCCTCCACTTATTATTTCACCCACACACTCCTTCTTCCTCCCCCAAACACGAAAAAACAGCTCAAACCCTTGTCCAAGCTCGTTTTGCTGCCATTTTCGATGTAGCGACCTGACCCAAATGGATCAAGTCTCTGTGCTTAAGTGACATCCCTGGATCGGTATGCTGACACACACAGTACTCGAAGGATTTATAACAGAGGTAAATCACATGTATAAAGTAACGTAAATACTATTACCTCAATCCATATAGCGGAAGCAACAAGGTTGTGGATTCCCATCAACACCAACGGCAAAGTTGAGTGTAGAAATCGTAACGCTAACGTATCACTTACTCGTCGTAAGAAACCTGCAACATGAGATGTTGCAGCCCGAAACGGGTCAGTACATTGAATGTACTGGCAAATTCACACCATAGAGAATGATGAACAAATGGCTATCACTACATGCATATTTGGCTGGTGGAAAAGCTCTATGGTTATAAGGTTTTTGCGTAAAGCCAATTTTTCCCTACTACAAAGGAATAAATTTATTTAACTATCATGGTGGTTGTTGAACATTGAGAATGGTTGACAGCATTCTCAATCCCAATTAAGTAACATCATTAAAACCCAACAATATTCATTTAAAGTAACATGATGAGATTCACATGATATTCAAGTACTAGATACTCAAGTTGTCCATAACCGGGGACACGGCTAATCATGATTAGTTTGTACACTCTGCAGAGGTTTGCGCACTTTTCCCCACAAGACTCGATCACCTCCGTTGGATTTCTCGCACTACATGGTGTTTGAGAAACGGATGACCGATACATAGTCTTTCAGAAGCGCTAGCACCTTACGATCGGGTAGACCGGTACACCTACATCCCCTACATCTGCTAGTCTACCACTGTAAGAGTTCGCACAACTTAGTCAACTATGCCAGAGCCCATAATGGCTTATGGCTGCACACGGAAGTTTCTAGTATGAATAATCTCATGATCCCTTTGGGCCTGGGTGGCGGTCCAAAAAAACAGGCAAGTCCTGATAGAAATCAGGTGCCTCAATCCACCCAGATGTGTGTTTAAGTTGCCACCTTAGATAAACCATTAAAATTATCAACTCGCATCTGTCATGGATATCACTCACCCAATCCACGTCTACTAGCATAGCATGGCATAATAAGCAAACATAGAAGTAACTCCCAAAGGTTTCATAATGAACAGGTAATAGGTACTACCTCATCTACTTCCCATCCCACAATTTAATTAGATCCTAATCATGCAATGTGTGAGGATTGATCTAATGCAAGAAAACTGGGTTGTAGAAAAGGTATGATCAAAGTGTGAACTTGCCTGCAATGTTGATGAAGATGATTCGCACTCAAAACTCTTGATATCTCTACTCGTCACTCTCCGGTCAATCTATCGTAAGCAGGCAATAGTAACCACACATAAGCAATCACTCAAAAGATCAGAAAGAATGAAGAAAACAATTCGGAAAACATCGAAACCAAGCAAATAACTCTTGCAACATAAAACAATTTCTAACAGTACCAAAATTATATGAATTTGGCCTTATCAGAAAGTTTAGGTCAAGAGCTTCGATTTGCAAAAAGAATCAACTCAAACGGAGTTACGAAACTCAAGTTATGATCAAACGAAGTTTGAATTCAAATCTGATCTAATTCAAATTTTAAACTTTTCAAAAACATGTTTGAGTTGGATTAATGGATAGAGGGAATCATAACGAAGACGTGAGCGTTGGTTTCGTTGAATTTGGACAAACGGTGTAAAAGTTATGACTGTTTGAAGAACAGGGACTAATCTGTGAAGAAAATATTCACAAACGGGTCCCTGGCGGAAAACTAAAAGAAAAAGAAAAATACTAAAAAGAGAACGTTAGTTTATAAGATCTAAACAGCGGACGTTCTCTAAATAGATCTAAATAATAAAAAAAACTAAACCGTTTTTTTTAAACGAAAACCGAACCCTAAAAAACCGGCGAACCGGGCGGTTTTATACCGGTTCGAAAGGTTTCGACGACGGCGGAGGTCTCCGGCGAGACAGGACGGCGGCGGTGGCTCGGGTCCGGCCGGGGCGGCGGCTCCGGTCGTCCAGGAGGGCGGCCAAGGGGTCGGGGAGGGGCGGCGCGGCGAGGCGAGGAGGATGGCGGCGTCAGCGGTGGTCAAAGGGGACGGGACAGAGCGGGGCGGCGGCGGTGGATCTCGCCGGCGGCGGCGGGACGCGGCGCAAGGGCGGCGGTGCGGTGCGGCAGAGAGGAAAAAGGCGGCAGCGGCGGAGCTTACATAGAGGGGGGGACGGGGTTGCGTGGAGGAGGGGGCAAGGCGGCGAGGAGAGGCGGGGCGGAGCACGGCGGCGGCGCGGCGTCGTACAGGCGGCGGACTCCCGCCTGGAGTCGGGGCGATGGCGGTTGGCGGCTTGGGCCGGGCCGTGGCCTGGCCTGGGAGCTGGGCCGGCCCAGTCGGCAGCGGGGAGTATTTTTTTTTAAACAAATTCCAGATAAACATAATCATAAAAACAAAAATAAAAGAAAATTTTATATAGGCATATAATATATCAAAATTTTCAGAAAAAGATTTTCTACGACATGAACATTTTTCTAGCATTAAATAAAATACACACAAATTCTAATAATTCAAAGAGTGCTACTGGTCTATTAAAATTCTACAAAAATCATTTTAAAAATACCAAAATGATTTCAAATTAATTTTTCTCCTAATTTCCATATATTTTATTTTTGGAGAAAAATAATTTGAATAAAACTCAAATAAATCCAAATTGAAAATTAATTCCAAAAGGACTTGAGATTGATCCTTTGAAACTCCCAACTCATATTTCATAATTTGAAGAAGTCATTTTATCTTCTCTCGTGAAAATCATTGAGTTGCATAAAGTTTCTGAATTGGAAAAATATTCCCCAATGGAATTCAAATATTTTTCAAAGACCCTTTTCATTTTTAAATGGAAGAAGTCATGTCATCTTCTCTCTAGGGTTTTGTGTTGAAAAAAAATTGAATTCATGGAGATTAGAAAGCAAATATGAAAGTTTGGGAAAGTCCTTTTATTCCCTCTCATTTAACTTTCAAAAAGTTTCGAATTCACTCACTTTCAGACAATCAATCAAACAATCAATCAAATCTATCTATTTATTATAACATTCCAAAATTTAGAATTTTGGGATGTTACAAACCTACCACCCTTAAAATGAATCTCGTCCTCGAGATTCAGAGAGGCTAGAAAGAAATAGGTTAGGGTTGGGGTCTCCTAAAAAATCCATCAATCGTCTCCGGGGTCTGGGATGCTACCACCCTTAGAAGCATGGTTACAGCTCCATCGAAACTCATATACTTCATCCATATTGTTAACAGTGTCGGTCTTCTCAAATCCTCGGAAAATTCCTTCTCTGGCTCTTCCGGTAGTGGCATAACCTTTTCCTCAATTCTTCTGTCCTTTCCTCTTGGTAAGGTTATTCTGAGATTGGGTCTTCTTAGCTGACGGGTCTGGCACCAAAACTAAACAACTATCGATATCTCATGGTGGTCAACAATTTATGGTTTCTCCTGCAGGAAATGGGTCTGGTTGATCCTCACCGTATAACCTACGGTTGGCAAAAGCTGCCTTATACAAGGGAAAAAATTGCTATACCATTCTAAGGTTTAACAAGATTTTCATCGTCGTCTCTCTACTATAGGTAAGTCACTCAGATTTACCATTCCATATAGCAAGGCGAACAATAAGAGTAAGTCGGTATGGTGATCAATCCATCCCGCACCCAAATCATTACCTTGTATACGGTTTAGCGAATCTCGCATTGTAACACTCGGTCATCCTCACAAGCAATTATAGAATTTCTCTTGTCGACGAACCAAGTTCGGATATATCCATAGATTCTGCAAGCCAAACAACCATCTATCGTTCCTTCACAACTCTCAGGTTTTGCGTAACTCCTATAAGATCGTCTGTCGATAAAGGTATAACCTCTTCCAGGGTTTTTCCTTCAGCAAGAATGTGCTTGCTTCTTGGTAGGTCCTGGGGCATGTGGGTTATGGCCCATCTCATCACTTGTAGTCCTTGAACTTATCATCGGGCAACTGGTCATTATTCCAACTTCCAACTTCCTAGTATTCTTAAATCCATCCAATTGTACTGTCTACCTTCCTTCTACTGGCACCAAACTAGGACATGTTTACTCAGACTCATCATGGAGTTTCCATTGATCCATATTTCCGACATCATACCTCCTTTATATCCAGTAGTACTTCATCTCTTCATCCTCGTGGGGTATCCCTCATACCGAGATAAAAACTTATACTTATGAAGTCCATATTCCACTTCGTGGAACATCATTATCCTTTCCAGGGTCAAGCGTCCTTACAGGGGAATATTGGCCATCTCTGCATGGTACTTCTTCAACTGGGAAATGTGAAACACATCATGAACTCCTGACAGTCCTTCGGGTAACTCAAACTTGTAGGCCACTTCTCTCATATGCTCCAAAACTCGGTATGGTCCTACAAATCTCGGGGCTAACTGTCCCTTAACTCCAAATCGTTTAACTCCTCGCAGAGGGGTCACACGAAGACATGCTCTGTCTCCAATTTCATAGATTACCTCCTTGCGTTTTTAAGTCTGCATAACTCTTCTACCTGGACTGAGCTACTTTCAGTCTATCTCGAATCAACTTAACATTCTCTTCCGACTCCTTGATCACATTTGGTCCAAACAACTGACGGTCTCCAACTTCATCCCACATACTCTTGGGGTATCACACATATCGAGACAAAACTCATATTCATTTTTGTCCAAAATCCACTCAGTGGAGTATCCTTATCTTTTCCAGGGGTCAATGGTTCTTACAAGGTACTACCACCCTTAAAATGCACAATTCTTCCATAGACCATATTTCTCTTATTCTCAAAAATGGTCAAAATCCTTCTTCATAGAGTAACAACTCTTAAAATCCATATCAGTACCAACGATGCTACTTTATTCATTCTCAAGTGATTTTCAATCTCTCGCTTCTCCATTACCTGTCTCAACTCAACACCTCAATATAAAAGAGAATGTTCTCACTTCTACTACTCCATTACTTTTGTTGAAAGCCCAACTATCTATCACAGGTCTCCTTTTCCTTCGGACAATCTCTAGCAAAGTGCCCTGCTTCATTACAACAGAAACATATTACTTCTGGGAAGATTCGAGGTTTCCTTGTGATTATATAGCCTACTTGGGTCCTTGGCTTCCTTTTTGGGCAATTGTTGTGGTAGTGCCCTGACTCCTTGCACTTATAACAGGTGACATGACTCAGATCCTTCCTGGAATCCAATCTACTTCTCTTTCTGGACTTTTCCATTCCAATCCGGGCTTCTATTTCCTGTGGGTCATATTCTACTTCCTCTGTCGGGAATTCTACTAGATCCCCATTCATACAATTCTGGGAGATGTGTCCTTCTTATCCACATGAATAGCAAGACTTGGTGCAGGGTTTAATTTGTTCTTCTTTGGGTGTGTCCTCCACCTCTTTCTTCAGCACAGGTTCTTCTAAACTTTCCATAAGGACTCCTTTCATTACTTCTTTCTTCTGCTGGAGGGTTCGTTGTACCATGGGGTAAATGTGACACTGAGCAGGATAGTGGGTAGTCCCTTCACACAAGAAACAAGTAATTTGCCTAGTTGGGCATTCTTCAACTGGGTGACTTCCTTCACAATTAGGGCATTCATCCTTGTGTTCTTTATGGGTGTGTCCTATTTCTCCACAAAGCTTGCATGCACAAGGTTTCTTCATATCCTTTCCATAAGGTTTCAACTTCTGGGACACAAACCGAGACTTTGGCAAAGTCAACTTAAATTCTTTCCAAGTGGTTACTCTTTGCCATCCATTGATGGTTTGGTACATCCTCCACCAAGTAGCAGCACCTCTTTCAAAGCACTGAAGAGCGTGCTGGGTCATATCCTTTCCGACTATAGGGTTATTCTCCATATGATCCTCCATGTTCTGAATCCATCGGTCTGTCTCCAATTGACTCATCGGTCCCGAAAATACAAGCTCATCTCCATTCATCCTCTATTAGGTCCATGGGTTTTGGGGTGAGATAAGAGAGATCAAGAGAGAGGGATGCACACAATACAAACAAAAGTTTTGAAAAGACAGATTTTTGTTGTGGCTGTCGAAAAACATCAAACAAATGACAGCTCACAAACGTCGCATCTAACGTAGGTATTTAACAGGGGTTTGGTCTTCTAAGGTCAATAAATCTTCAACGTCTCCAAGCTCTTCAAGCCTTGTTCATGCCTCCAATGGCTTCTTCCGATCATGCTTGTCTTTCTCAAGTTCTTTTGCCAGGTCAATCTCTGTTGATGTGAAATCTCTCGTGACATCCTTTAATATTCGGAGTTGCATTTCAAACTTATGGTTTCAACATCCTTCACATGAACCATGGTCATATTGTCCTTCAGTTCCTGACAAATATCCGGTATCTCGAGGTTGTAGCTCCTCCAGCTTGGCTACTCTCATCTTCAGGATCCTGAGTTCCTCATGAAATACTTCCTTGTCTAATACGACTTCTTGTAGCTCCATCTTAACTTCTTGATGTACTACTCCAGATCCTGGTGATAGACCGGCTAAGGTTAAAACTTCATCTTACTAATAGGTGCTCCATCAGCCTTCTTCCATCAAATCCATTCTGAAGAAATGCATCCTTAACTCAGCACGGTGACAATAGCATCAGCGGGCGATGACATCACGGATAACCGTGTTTCTGCTCTTGTCTTTCCCATGAGCTATCATTCCATAGTTGATATCTCCTGCCTTAGGGTTTTCTTTGACAAAACTTTGAGTTCTCATGCTCCTTGTTTTAGTCTTTCTCCGATACACCTTGATCTCGGGTATTGACAACTTCCATAGTCTGCCAAGTTCCATAAGGGTAGCCTTCCTAGGTCATACAAACCTGGGAATTCTTCAGAGCCTTCCAATTCTACTTGTCTTCGGCCTTCAACCGTTGTAGTTTCCATTATTCAGATGCACGGAAAATACTCTTCATTCCGAAGTGGCCTTAGTTGTCCGATATCTCGTACTTCTTGGAGTGGTCTCATCAGTCGAATCTTCATGTGGTCAAAAGGGAAAAAGGGTATGGTCTCTCTAAAGGGAATTTTTGAATAAGCTCAGAAGAGAAGAGGGGTAAGAGATCTTCTTGAAAGGGAAAGTTGTAGAGAAAAAATCTTTGCTCTGGGCTTGCCAGTTTCTAGGGTCACGTCCTACAGTCAACATGTGCTCTGATACCATCTTGTAGCGACCTGACCCAAATGGATCAAGTCTCTGTGCTTAAGTGTCATCCCTGGATCGGTATGCTGACACACACAGTACTCGAAGGATTTATAATAGAGGTAAATCACATGTATAAAGTAACGTAAATACTATTACCTCAATCCATATAGCGGAAGCAACAAGGTTGTGGATTCCCATCAACACCAACGGCAAAGTTGAGTGTAGAAATCGTAACCCTAACGTATCACTTACTCGTCATAAGAAACCTGCAACATGAGACGTTGCAGCCCGGAACGGGTCAGTACATTGAATGTACTGGCAAATTCACACCATAGAGAATGATGAACAAATGGCTATCACTACATGCATATTTGGCTGGTGGAAAAGCTCTATGGTTATAAGGTTTTTGCGTAAAGCCAATTTTTCCCTACTGCAAAGGAATAAATTTATTTAACTATCATGGTGGTTGTTGAACATTGAGAATGGTTGACAGCATTCTCAATCCCAATTAAGTAACATCATTAAAACCCAACAATATTCATTTAAAGTAACATGATGAGATTCACATGATATTCAAGTACTAGATACTCAAGTTGTCCATAACCGGGGACACGGCTAATCATGATTAGTTTGTACACTCTGCAGAGGTTTGCGCACTTTTCCTCACAAGACTCGATCGCCTCCGTTGGATTTCTCGCACTACATGGTGTTTGAGAAACGGATGACCGAGACATAGTCTTTCAGAAGCGCTAGCACCTTACGATCGGGTAGACCGGTACACCTACATCCCCTACATCTGCTAGTCTACCACTGTAAGAGTTCGCACAACTTAGTCAACTATGCCAGAGCCCATAATGGCTTATGGCTGCACACGGAAGTTTCTAGTATGAATAATCTCATGATCCCTTTGGGCCTGGGTGGCGGTCCAAAAAAACAGGCAAGTCCTGATAGAAATCAGGTGCCTCAATCCACCCAGATGTGTGTTTAAGTTGCCACCTTAGATAAACCATTAAAATTATCAACTCGCATCTGTCATGGATATCACTCACCCAATCCACGTCTACTAGCATAGCATGGCATAATAAGCAAACATAGAAGTAACTCCCAAAGGTTTCATAATGAACAGGTAATAGGTACTACCTCATCTACTTCCCATCCCACAATTTAATTAGATCCTAATCATGCAATGTGTGAGGATTGATCTAATGCAAGAAAACTGGGTTGTAGAAAAGGTATGATCAAAGTGTGAACTTGCCTGCAATGTTGATGAAGATGATTCGCACTCAAAACTCTTGATATCTCTACTCGTCACTCTCCGGTCAATCTATCGTAAGTAGGCAATAGTAACCACACATAAGCAATCACTCAAAAGATCAGAAAGAATGAAGAAAACAATTCGGAAAACATCGAAACCAAGCAAATAACTCTTGCAACATAAAACAATTTCTAACAGTACCAAAATTATATGAATTTGGCCTTATCAGAAAGTTTAGGTCAAGAGCTTCGATTTGCAAAAAGAATCAACTCAAACGGAGTTACGAAACTCAAGTTATGATCAAACGAAGTTTGAATTCAAATCTGATCTAATTCAAATTTTAAACTTTTCAAAAACATGTTTGAGTTGGATTAATGGATAGAGGGAATCATAACGAAGACGTGAGCGTTGGTTTCGTTGAATTTGGACAAACGGTGTAAAAGTTATGACTGTTTGAAGAACAGGGACTAATCTGTGAAGAAAATATTCACAAACGGGTCCCTGGCGGAAAACTAAAAGAAAAAGAAAAAGACTAAAAAGCGAACGTTAGTTTATAAGATCTAAACAGCGGACGTTCTCTAAATAGATCTAAATAATAATAAAAAACTAAACCGTTTTTTTAAACGAAAACCGAACCCTAAAAAACCGGCGAACCGGGCGGTTTTATACCGGTTCGGAAGGTTTCGACGACGGCGGAGGTCTCCGGCGAGACAGGACGGCGGCGGTGGCTCAGGTCCGGCCGGGGCGGCGGCTCCGGTCGTCCAGGAGGGCGGCCAAGGGGTCGGGGAGGGGCGGCGCGGCGAGGCGAGGAGGATGGCGGCGTCAGCGGTGGTCAAAGGGGACGGGACAGAGCGGGGCGGCGGCGGTGGATCTCGCCGGCGGCGGCGGGACGCGGCGCAAGGGCGGCGGTGCGGTGCGGCAGAGAGGAAAAAGGCGGCAGCGGCGGAGCTTATATAGAGGGGGGGACGGGGTTGCGTGGAGGAGGGGGCAAGGCGGCGAGGAGAGGCGGGGCGGAGCACGGCGGCGGCGCGGCGTCGTACAGGCGGCGGACTCCCGCCTGGAGTCGGGGCGATGGCGGTTGGCGGCTTGGGCCGGGCCGTGGCCTGGCCTGGGAGCTGGGCCGGCCCAGTCGGCAGCGGGGAGTATTTTTTTTTAAACAAATTCCAGATAAACATAATCATAAAAACAAAAATAAAAGAAAATTTTATATAGGCATATAATATATCAAAATTTTCAGAAAAAGATTTTCTACGACATGAACATTTTTCTAGCATTAAATAAAATACACACAAATTCTAATAATTCAAAGAGTGCTACTGGTCTATTAAAATTCTACAAAAATCATTTTAAAAATACCAAAATGATTTCAAATTAATTTTTCTCCAATTTTCTGTTGTAGGGAATCATGTTACCCTAATTTCCATATATTTTAGTTTTGGAGAAAAATAATTTGAATAAAACTCAAATAAATCCAAATTGAAAATTAATTCCAAAAGGACTTGAGATTGATCCTTTGAAACTCCCAACTCATATTTCGTAATTTGAAGAAGTCATTTTATCTTCTCTCGTGAAAATCATTTAGTTGCATAAAGTTTCTGAATTGAAAAAATATTCCCCAATGGAATTCAAATATTTTTCAAACACCCTTTTCATTTTTAAATGGAAGAAGTCATGTCATCTTCTCTCTAGGGTTTTGTGTTGAAAAAAAAATTGAATTCATGGAGATTAGAAAGCAAATATGAAAGTTTGGGAAAGTCCTTTTATTCCCTCTCATTTAACTTTCAAAAAGTTTCGAATTCACTCACTTTCAGACAATCAATCAAACAATCAATCAAATCTATCTATTTATTATAACATTCCAAAATTTAGAATTTTGGGATGTTACATTCGATCTCCTTGCTCAAAGCACCTCTCACAAAATTGCTTGGGGAGATTGTTCCTTGGTATGTGACTCCTCCATTGGTCCAATTAGTTTTTTTCTAGTGCTTTATTCATTGCAATTTTTTGCTGCTTAGGTGACCCTGTTATTGAGCTTGCATGTCAAATTTATATGGTCAAAAGTAGTTTTGATGCATGATATAGGCCCTAGGCACTTGTAGTAGTAGTTGCTATCAATATTATTGAGTTTGGCTTACTTTTATTTTGAAGTTACTAAAAATTTTCAGATTTTTTCAGAAAATGACGAGGAGACTTTTGAGGGGCTCATCGAGCCAAAGCTCGAAGGAAAAGGCACCGAAGCCTAAGTATAATCTTCCTCGCACCGCGGAGGTTCGGGCGTGTGAATGGCCTTCTGAGGATTTCTTGAGAGCAGCCGGGATTTATGAAGATTTTCATGAATTGGCTCAGACTGCAGGCCTTACCGCTTTCCTCCACAACCAATGCAATCAGTATCTCTTGCTCACAAATATCTTTGTGCAAAACTTCCATTTCCATTCTAGGAGCTCACCACCTACGGTGGAGTTTTATTTATATGATAAGCATAAGGAGATGTCACTTTATGATTTCTGTCGGGTCTGTTTAGTCCCTTTTGAGGGCAATACAGAAGAACCACATCGTGATGATGTGGATGGATTTATTGACACTATCACTGTAGGGGAAACAAGGAAGGTTTCTGATGCACGAATCACTAGCATACACTTTCCTGTTTTACGTTATTTTGCATTATTTGCTAGTCGTTGCATAATTGGTCGCGGAAACTGTGGAAACCTGAGTATCCCTGATATTATTATTTTGCACCACGGTTTATACGGTCATAACTCTTTTAGTATGGGCGGCATTATTGTCAAATGATTAAGTCTGAACCGTACCAAGGGCCCCATCTTTGGAGGCATCTATGCTACACGCCTAGCTGCACATTTTAACATACCTATTAGGCATTATGAGAAGGAAGAAAAGGTGCTGCCTCGTGTTTATTTAGATTATAAAAGTATGGTAGCACATGATTTTATTGTTAAGAATAGGGAAGGAGAGCTTAAATATCAATTGTTCTTTAATAAACATCATCCTGAGACTATAACCTTGCCTGCTCCTTCTCTGTTTGATTTGACTGTAGGCACGTACCTTGTTCCGTTGACGGCTATCCACGCCTACCGGAACCCTGCACCAGCCGAGGAGCCAGAGCCGGAGCCACAATTTGATCCTTCACAACAGTCTAATTACCAGTGGGATCCAGAGATGATTGTCAGCCAGTGGCAATCGGAGCCTTCCTCGTCTACATCACAGTACGACCCCCAACAACTACTATTATGGATATCAGCCAGGCCAGTCGTGGCCATAGACCAACTTAGGCCAAAAGCCTAAGCTTGGGGTAGTATGTATTTCCCATCGACATTACATTTATGTTCACACACTCATTGCTAGATGTCGGTGCTCATACTTTTTCATTGTATCATCCATGCTAGTTTTAATTTACTTTTTATGCTTTCTTCTTGTGTGTTTAATAAACCTTAGAAAAACAAAAAAATTAGTTGTAGATTTCAATTAATTTACTTTACATGCTTGTAGTAGTAATTAAAAAGAAAACCCAAAAAGATTTCCTATTCTTCTTTTACTTGTTGGGAGCTCTCCCGTGTAAATAGTTTTATTTCTTTTCTTTTCTTTGGGGGTCGATAGGAGAAGACCATAATTAAATTGTTGTAGTGGCTCTTATATGCATTATTGTTGATCTGACAAAAGAGCCCATATTGCTTTGTCTTCTCCTGTTTATTGAATGCTTGCAGATTCCAGCTTAGTCCAATGCACGTGCACTATTATTATTATTCACATCGTTCGGTCGTGCAAGTGAAAGGCAATTATGATGATATATGATGGACTGGCT
Source organism: Triticum urartu (assembly GCF_056163025.1). Taxonomy (NCBI): domain Eukaryota; kingdom Viridiplantae; phylum Streptophyta; class Magnoliopsida; order Poales; family Poaceae; genus Triticum; species Triticum urartu. The sequence goes on from NC_141877.1 coordinate 313,771,613, forward strand.
GAGATGAGAAGAGCTGGTATGAACTCGATCTCTTTTGTTTTTGTAAATATGATTAGTTCATCGTTCCTGATTCAGCCTATTATGAATAAACATGTTTTCAATGACAACTAGAGATCATAGTTTCTTGTGCCATGCTTGATTAGCTATGAGTTATAATGGTTTACCTTGCGTGCCAACATGCTATTAAAATGGTTATGATGTGGTATGATAGGGTGGTATCCTCCTCTGAATGATTTAAGTGACTTGACTTGGCACATGTTCACACATGTAGTTGAAACAAAATCAACATAGCCTTCACGATATTTATGTTCATGGTGGATTATATCTTACTAATGCTTGCATTCGATGTTGATTAATTTTAATGCATGTTCATGACTGTTGTCGCTCTCTAGCTGGTCGCTTCCCAGTCTTTTGCTAGCCTTCACTTGTACTAAGCGGGAATACTGCTTGTGCATCCAAACTCCTTAAACCCCAAAGTTATTCCACATGAGTCCACTATACCTACCTATATACGGTATCTACCTGCCGTTCCAAGTAAATTTGTATGTGCCAAACTCTAAACCTTCAAATAAATATCCTGTTTTGTATGCTCGAATAGATCATGTATCAACTAGGGATGTCTGTATCTTCCATGTTAGGCGGGTTATTCTAAAGAGGAGTGGACTCCGCTCCTCACTCACGAGATAAATGGCTGGTCACTGGGATGCCCAGTCCCATGCTTTATGCAAACTAAATCAAAATGATTGCAAACAAAACTCCCCCTGGGACTCTTGTTAGTTGGAGGCACTCGTTGTTTCGAGCAAGCCATGGATTGATGCTTGTGGTGGAAGGGGGAGTATAAACTTTACCATTCTGCTTGGGAACCGCCTATAATGTGTGTAGCATGGAAGATATCGTCATCTCTTGGTTGTTATGTTGACAATGAAAGTACACCGCTCAAAATATCATTTACCTCTGTTTCAAAACCGAGCTCTGGCACCTCTACAAATCCCTGCTTCCCTCTGCGAAGGGCCTATCTATTTACTTTTATGCTGAGTCATCATCCTTTTATTAAAAAGCACCAGTTGGAGAGCACTGATGTCATTTGCATTCATTATTGTTAGTTTACATTGAGTATGACTTGACTGGATCTCTTTTACCATGAATTACAATGTCTAGTCAGTCCTTGGTCTTTAAAGGTGCTCTGCATTTATGTTTTGCGGTCTCAGAAAGGGCTAGTGAGATACCACCTTGTTATATCATATTATGATTGTTTTGAGAAAGTGTTATCATCCGAGTTTTATTATTATGGCTCGCTAGTTGATTATGATATTGATATGAGTAAACTTGAGAACTATGCATTATTGCAAATGTGGTTAGTTATAATCTTTGCTGAAAACTTGAATGCTGGCTTTACATATTTACAACAACAAGAGCAAACAGAGTTTGTAAAAGTTTTTCTTTATCACTTTCAGTTTGTCAACTGAATTGCTTGAGGACAAGCAAAGGTTTAAGCTTGGGGGAGTTGATACGTCTCCAACGTATCTACTTTTCCAAACACTTTTGCCCTTGTTTTGGACTCTAACTTGCATGATTTGAATGGAACTAACCCAGACTGACGTTGTTTTTAGCAGAATTACCATGGTGTTGTTTATGTGCAGGAGCAAACGTTCTCGGAATGACCTGAAACTTCACGGAGACACTTTTCAGAAAATAAGAAAAATACCTACCAAAGATGAAGGCCAGGGGGGCCACCACCGTGCCACGAGGGTGGGGGATGCGCCTGCCCCCCTAGGGCGCGCCCCCCTACCTCGTGGGCCCCTGTTGCCTCTCCGACTCCAACTTCACCTCCATATATTGAGTTTCGGGGAGAGAAAAATCAGAGAGAAGAAATCATCGCGTTTTACGATATGGAGCCGCCACCAAGCCCTAAAACCTCTCGGGAGGGCTGATCTGGAGTCCGTTCAGGGCTCCGGAGAGGGGAATCCATCGCCATCGTCATCATCAACCATCCTCCATCACCAATTTCATGATGCTCACCGCCATGCGTGAGTAATTCCATCGTAGGCTTGCTGGACGGTGATGGGTTGGATGGGATCTATCATGTAATCAAGTTAGTTTTGTTAGGGTTTGATCCCTAGTGTCCACTATGTTTTGAGATTGATGTTGCTATGACTTTGCTATGCTTAATGCTTGTCACTAGGGCCCGAGTGCCATGATTTCAGATCTGAACCTATTATGTTTTCATCAATATATGAGTGTTCTTCATCCTATCTTGCAAGTCTATAGTCACCTATTATGTGTTATGATCCGTTAACCCCGAAGTGACAATAATCGGGATACTTACCGGTGATGACCGTAGTTTGAGGAGTTCATGTATTCACTATGTGTTAATGCTTTGTTCCGGTTCTCTATTAAAAGGAGGCCTTAATATCCCTTAGTTTCCATAAGGACCCCGCTACCACGGGAGGGTAGGACAAAAGATGTCATGCAGGTTCTTTTCCATAAGCACGTATGACTATGTTCGGAATACATGCCTACATTATATCAATGAACTGGAGCTAGTTCTATGTCACCTTAGGTTATGACTGTTACATGATGAACCGCATCCGGCATAATTCTCCATCACTGATCCATTGCCTACGAGCTTTCCATATATTGTTCTTCGCTTATTTACTTTTCTGTTGCTATTGCTATCATCACTACAAAATACCAAAAACATTACTTTTACTACTGTTACCTTTTGCTACTGTTATCACTACTATCATACTACTTTGCTACTAAACACTTTGCTGCAGATATTAAGTTTCCATGTGTGGTTGAATTAACAACTCAGCTGCTAATACTTGAGAATATTCTTTGGCTCCCCTTGTGTCGAATCAATAAATTTGGGTTGAATACTCTACCCTCGAAAACTGTTGCGATCCGCTATACTTGTGGGTTATCAAAAACACTTATTCAATTTGGGGTATTGAAAGCACCTTGTAATAGGATAGTATGAACACCTTATCTGCCATGCCATCGAGCATGTTTGTGTTGCTTAATACTGAAAACTTGTCCTACCTGTGGGATCTATTTATGCATAGTCCATTATGATTTATGTTCCTACATATAAGAACTTGAAAGTGTCCCAGTGGTTTACCACTGGATGGGTCATGATGCCCAAAAAATATATACATAACTTGGATGGATAACCAAGATTTGTATTAACTAGATATAAAATAAAGCATACCTGTGATATACCTTCGTTGGCTGACCAACTGTTGGTATAATAGGAGTGAAAATACCCATGTGTAGGGTTGATGACTCCTTTCCCTCTTGCCGGTTCATGTAAGACCACACCAGTTTGTTCGTATAATGCTGGTGACCTGTAGCCAAAACCAGACCGGAGCAATTTACTGTCGATTTAGAACTGATCATGTACTGACAACTGAGCGTTGAAAGCCATGTCGGGTTGTAATAAACACCGGTTTATCAGAAATATTCATAAATCCCTTATCAAAAGATATTAAAAACAACAAATCAAAAAGAAATATACAAGGCTTTTCATGGGCTGCCAGGCCCTAAATCGAGGCTTTTCATGGGCTGCCAGGCCGCTGAGTTAAACCATTTTGCAAAGCCTTTTAAGATGGACCTCAATCTTTAACCAATCACCGTTTTAACTTTGAAAAGTTCAGGGTCCATGAGATTGACTTGTCAAACGTTCGATGGGTCATACCAGGTTTACCTGGACGGAGTGGCTTACTTAAAGAGGCAGGATAACCCGGGGTTTTAGGTGAATACACCTGGCTTCCAAGCCTGGCTTGATAGCCTATTACAAGGGTACAAGCACATTGCTCTTTGAGAAGCAAGGAGCCCTCAGGTAATATTTGAGATGTGCTCGGTGGTTACCTATGTTTGAGTTGTGCTTGATGCAACAGACTCTCTTTGGTTCCACATAATTTCCTTTTGGCTTTAAGCCTATCAAGAGGTGTAGCTATGGTGTGAAGACAATCAAGCCCCCTAGTGATATCCCTTTTTGGTTTTAAACCGATCAAGAGGTGTAGCTATGGTTCGGATACGACCAAGCCCCCTAGTGATATCCCTTTTTGGTTTTAAACTGATCAAGAGGTGTAGCTATGGTTCGGATACGACCAAGCCCCCTAGTGATATCCCTTTTTGGTTTTAAACCGATCAAGAGGTGTAGCTATGGTTCGGTTACGACCAAGCCCCCTAGTGATGTCCCTTTTTGGTTTTAAACCGATCAAGAGGTGTAGCTATGGTTCGAATACGACCAAGCCCCCTAGTGATATCCCTTTTTGGTTTTTAACCGATCAAGAGGTGTAGCTATGGTTCGAATACGACCAAGCCCCCTAGTGACTTTCTTTATATCTGTGTGACCTTATGGGCCGGGTTAATAAAACTCAGCTTTGTCAGTAGAAACCCCTGTGAAACCACACATGATGTAAAAAAGGAACAGAGACCCCGCTTTAGCCGAGGCTCCGGTTTATTATATAATATATACATTGTCATAAGTATGTACATAAGAAGAGCCTGTGGCTCAAGTATAGTAAGGCCGAAGAAGGGCTATATTCCACGGCCGCTTTGTCTCCTCCTCCGATTTACGTGAGTCTTTGTGCTCTCGAATATCGATAAGGTAGTATGACCCGTTGTGTAGGTTTTTGCTGACCACAAAAGGTCCTTCCCAAGGTGGGGATAACTTGTGCATATCAGTTTGATCCTGGATGAGCCGGAGCACCAGATCACCCTCTTGAAAAGTTCTGGTTTTAACCCGATGGCTGTGATAACGTCGGAGATCTTGTTGATAAATCACCGAACGTGCCGCTGCGAGATCACGCTCCTCATCTAACAGGTCGAGTGAGTCCTGATGTGCCTTCTCATTGTCAGCTTCAACATAAGCCGCCACACGGGGCGAGTCATGACATATGTCACTAGGAAGAACCGCCTCTGCTCCATAAACCATGAAGAAAGGTGTATAACCCGTCGATCTGTTTGGTGTGGTGTTGATACTCCATAACACAGAAGGTAACTCCTCCACCCAACAACCCGGTGTCCGCTTTAAAGGAACCATAAGCCGGGGTTTGATACCTCTCAAAATTTCTTGATTTGCCCTCTCAGCTTGACCATTAGACTGGGGGTGAGCCACTGACGCTATATCAAGCCGGATGTGCTCACGTTGACAAAATTCCTCCATCTCACCCTTAGACAGATTAGTACCATTATCCGTGATAATGCTGTGTGGAAAGCCAAACCGGAAGATCACCTTCTTGATGAATTGAACCGCCGTGGCTGCATCACACTTACTGACTGGCTCTGCCTCTACCCACTTGGTAAACTTGTCAACCGCCACCAACAGGTGGGTCTTTTTGTCCTTGGATCTCTTAAAGGGTCCAACCATATCGAGCCCCCAAGTTGCAAACGGCCAAGTGATTGGAATCATTCTCAACTCCTGAGCCGGAACATGAGCGCGGCGTGCAAATTTCTGACAACCGTCACACCTTTTAACTAAATCCTCAGCATCAGCATGAGCCGTCGACCAATAGAAGCCGTGACGAAAAGCCTTAGCCACCAAGGATTTTGAACCGACGTGGTGACCACAATCTCCTTCGTGGATTTCTCGCAAAATCTCACAACCCTCTTGAGGAGACACACAACACTGAATTACTCCTGTGACGCTGTAACGATGTAACTCCCCATTGATAATGGTCATTGACTTGGATCGCCGGATTATCTACCGGGCCAAGGTTTCATCCTCCGGTAACTCGCCCCGGTTCATGTATGCCAAGTACGGGACTGTCCAATCCGGTATAACATGCAAAGCCGCCACCAACTGGGCCTCCGGGTCAGGAATAGCCAACTCCTCCTCTGTGGGTATCTTGACCGACGGATTATGCAATACGTCGAGGAAGACATTAGGTGGCACCGGTTTACGCTGAGAGCCTAGACGACTTAAAGCGTCCGCTGCTTCATTCTTTCACCGGTCTATATGGTCAACTTGATAACCCTTGAAATGACCGGCCACTATGTCCACCTCTCGTCGATATGCAGCCATGAGTGGGTCCTTAGAATCCTAAGTGCCAGATACCTGTTGAGCCACCAGGTCCGAGTCACCGAAGCACTTAACCTAGCTTAAGTTCATCTCTTTAGCCATCCGAAGACCGTGGAGTAAGGCCTCATACTCAGTTGCATTGTTAGTGCAAGGGAACATTAAGCAAAGAACATAACAAAACTTGTCACCTCGTGGGGAAGTTAATATGACTCCAACCCCCGAGCCCTCCAATTGCCTAGACCCATCAAAGTGAATAGTCCAATAAGTGTTGTCTGGCTTTTCCTCTAGTGCCTGCAACTCTGTCCAATCATTGATGAAGTCCACGAGTGCTTGAGATTTGATCATTGTGCGAGGTGTATACTTGATCCCGTAAGGTCCAAGCTCAATAGCCCATTTGGCAATCCGGCCAGTCGCCTCTCTGTTTTGGATGATGTCTCCCAAAGGGGCTGAACTGACCACTGTGATAGGATGACCCTGAAAATAATGCTTGAGCTTCCGGCTTGCCATAAACACCCCATACACCAGCTTCTGCCAATGCGGATACCTCTGCTTTGATTCGACAAGCACCTCACTGATATAATAAACCGGCCGTTGAACCGGATACTCCTTTCCAACCTCCTTGTGCTCCACAACAATAGCCACACTAACAGCCCGGGCATTAGCAGCCACATATAGCAGTAAAGGCTCTTTATTGATCAGAGCCGCAAGGACAGGCAGTTCAGCTAACTGCCTCTTCAGATCTTCAAATGCTTTATCAGCCGCATCGCTCCAAACAAAGTCATCTGTTTTCTTTAGCATCTGATATAAAGGGATAGCCTTCTCCCCAAGACGACTGATAAACCGGCTCAAAGCCGCAATCCAGCCCGCCAGACGCTGAACGTCATTGATACATGCCGATTTAGCCAGAAAGGTGATAGTTGTGATCTTCTCCGGATTAGCCTCGATGCCCCTGTTAGACACCAGAAAACCCAAGAGCTTGCCTGCCGGAACACCAAAGACACATTTGTCCAGATTAAGCATCATCTTATAAACCCAGAGGTTGTCAAAGGTTTCTCTCAAGTCATCTATCAATGTTTCCTCCTTCCTGGACTTTACCACAATATCATCCACATATGTGTGAACATTGCGCCCAATCTACTTATGAAGACAACTCTGAACACATCGTTGATAAGTCGCCTGGGCACTCTTGAGCCCAAAGGGCATGGAGACATAGCAGAAGGCTCCAAAGGGAGTTATAAAATTTGTCTTCTCCTCGTCCTTAACTGCCATTTTGATCTGATGATAACCAGAGTAAGCATCCAAAAAACACAAATGGTCACAACCCGCCGTAGCATCAATAATCTGATCAATGCGAGGGAGGGCAAAGGGATCTGCTGGACAAGCTTTGTTCAAATCTGTGTAGTCCACACACATACGCCAAGTGCCATTTTTCTTAAGAACCAGCACCAGATTAGCTAACCACTCAGGGTGAAAAACCTCCACGATAAACCCTGCGGCCAACAGCCGAGCTACCTCCTCACCAATAGCTTTACGCCTTTCTTCGTTGAAGCGGCGGAGAAACTGCCTGACCGGTTTAAACTTAGGATCGATATTTAGTGTGTGCTCAGCGAGTTCCCTCGGTACACCTGGCATGTCAGAAGGCTTCCATGCAAAGATGTCACGGTTCTCACGGATGAACTCGATGAGCGCGCTTTCCTATTTGGGATCCAGGTTAGCGCTGATGCTGAACTGCTTGCATGAATTGCCAGGAACAAAATCAACCATCTTAGTGTCTGTGGCCGATTTAAACTTCAACGCCGGATCGTGCTCCGTAGTTGGCTTTTTCAAAAAAGTCATGTCTGCCAGATCAACCTTGTCTTTATAAAACTTTAGCTCTTCTGTGGCACAAACCGACTCAGCGTAAGCCGCATCGCCTTCCTCACATTCCAAAGCAATCTTCCTGCTCCCATGTACTGTGATGGTCCCCTTATGACCTGGCATCTTAAGCTGCAGATAAACATAACACGGCCTCACCATGAACTTGGCATAAGCCGGTCGCCCAAAAAGGGCGTGATACGGACTCTTGATTTTCACCACCTCAAAAGTCAATGTTTCTGACCTTGAATCATGATCATCTCCAAAGGCCACCTCTATGGCTATCTTGCCCACTGGATACGTAGACTTGCCGGGCACCACACCATGAAAAATGGTGTTCGATGGTTTAAGATTCTTATCTGTCAACCCCATACGGCGGAAGGTATCATAGTAAAGAATATTTATACTGCTTCCCCCATCCATAAGCACCTTGGTGAACTTATACCCCCAACCCGAGGTGCCACCACTAAGGCCAGATGACCCGGATTATCAACCCGGGGTGGGTGATCCTCTCTACTCCATAAAATGGGCTGCTCAAACCAGTGCAGATACTGAGGCACCGCCGGTTCAACAGAGTTTACTGCCCTCTTGTGAAGCTTCTGATTGCGTTTACACAAGCTAGCGGTAAAGACATGATACTTCCCACTATTCAACTGCTTCGGATTGCTCTGATAACCCGACTGTTGCTGCTGCTGACTCCCCTGATGGTTATAACCTCCTTGATTGCCCTGGTTCCCTTGATGGCCTGTCCGGTCTGATTGCCTTGGAATCCTGAACCGGAGCTGCCACCTCCGTAACCCGGCCCATAAAACTACCTCCTGAACCGCCAAGCGGGCCGTTGTCATATTGAAACATATTGGAATTCTTAAACTCCCGCATAATGAAACAATCCTTCCAAAGATGTGAAGTGTTGGGTTTCGTAGTAATTTCAAAAAAATTCCTACGCACACGCAAGATCATGTGATGCATAGCAACGAGATGGGAGAGTGTTGTCTACGTACCCACGCAGACCGACTGCGGAAGCGTTGACGCAACGTAGAGGAAGTAGTCGTACGTCTTCACGATCCAACCGATCAAGCACCGAAACTACGGCACCTCCGAGTTCGAGCACACGTTCAGCTCGATGATGATCCCCGGACTCCGATCCGGCAAAGTGTCGAGGAAGAGTTCCGTCAGCACGAAGGCGTGGTGACGATCTTGATGCACTACGGCAGCAGGGCTTCGCCTAAACTCCGCTACAGTATTATCGAGGATTATGGTGGCTGGGGGCACCGCACACGGCTAAGGAATAGATCACGTGAATCAACTTGTGTGTTCTAGGGTGCTTCTACCTCAGTATATAAAGGACTAAAGGGGGGAGGCTGGCCGGCCACAAGGGGTGCGCCAGGAGAGTCCTACTCCCTCTGGGAGTAGGATTCCCCCCCCCCCCAATCCTAGTTGGAATAGGATTCGCGGAGGGGGAAAAGAGAGAGAGGGGGCCGGCCACCTCTCCTAGTCCTAATAGGACTAGGGGAAGGGGGAGGCGCACAGCCCATGTAGGGCTGCCTCTTCTCTTTTCCACTAAGGCCCATCATGGCCCATTTAGCTCCCGGGGGGTTCCGGTAACCTTCCCGGTACTCCGGTAAAATCCCGATTTCACCCGAAACACTTCCGATATCCAAACATAGGCTTCCAATATATCAATCTTTACGTCTCGACCATTTCGAGACTCCTCGTCATGTCCGTGATCACATCCGGGACTCCGAACAACCTTCGGTACATCAAAATGCATAAACTCATAATATAACTGTCATCGTAACCTTAAGCGTGCGGACCCTACGGGTTCGAGAACAATGTAGACATGACCGAGACACGTCTCCGGTCAATAACCAATAGCAGGACCTAGATGCCCATATTGGCTCCTACATATTCTACGAAGATCTTTATCGGTCAGACCGCATAACAACATACGTTGTTCCCTTTGTCATCGGTATGTTACTTGCCCGAGATTCGATCGTCGGTATCCAATACCTAGTTCAATCTCGTTACCGGCAAGTCTCTTTACTCGTTCCATAATACATCATCTCACAACTAACATATTAGTTGTAATGCTTGCAAGGCTTATGTGGTGTGCATTACCGAGAGGGCCCAGAGATACCTCTCCGACAATCGGAGTGACAAAACCTAATCTTGAAATACGCCAACCCAACATGTACCATTGGAGACACCTGTAGTACTCCTTTATAATCACCCAGTTACGTTGTGACGTTTGGTAGTACCCAAAGTGTTCCTCCGGTAAACGGGAGTTGCATAATCTCATAGTTATAGGAACATGTATAAGTCATGAAGAAAGCAATAGCAACATACTAAACGATCGGGTGCTAAGCTAATGGAATGGGTCATGTCAATCAGATCATTCTCTTAATGATGTGATCCCGTTAATCAAATAACAACTCATTGTTCATGGTTAGGAAACATAACCATCTTTGATTAACGAGCTAGTCAAGTAGAGGCATACTAGTGACACTTTGTTTGTCTATGTATTCACACATGTATTATGTTTCCGGTTAATACAATTCTAGCATGAATAATAAACATTTATCATGATATAAGGAAATAAATAATAACTTTATTATTGCCTCTAGGGCATATTTCCTTCAGTCTCCCACTTGCACTAGAGTCAATAATCTAGATTACACTGTAATGATTCTAACACCCATGGAGCTTTGGTGCTGATCATGTTTTGCTCGTGGAAGAGGCTTAGTCAACGGGTCTGCAATATTCAGATCCGTACGTATCTTGCAAATCTCTATGTCTCCCACCTGGACTAGATCCCGGATGGAATTGAAGCGTCTTTTGATGTGCTTGGTTCTCTTGTGAAATCTGGATTCCTTTGCCAAGGCAATTGCACCAGTATTGTCACAAAAGATTTTCATTGGACCCGATGCACTAGGTATGACACCTAGATCGGATATGAACTCCTTCATCCAGACTCCTTTGTTCGCTGCTTCCGAAGCAGCTATGTACTCTACTTCACATGTAGATCCCGCTACGACGCTTTGTTTAGAACTGCACCAACTGACAGCTCCACCGTTTAATGTAAACACGTATCCGGTTTGCGATTTAGAATCGTCCGGATCAGTGTCAAAGCTTGTATCAACGTAACCTTTTATGATGAGCTCTTTGTCACCTCCATATACGAGAAGCATATCCTTAGTCCTTTTCAGGTATTTCAGGATGTTCTTGACCGCTGTCCAGTGATCCACTCCTGGATTACTTTGGTACCTCCCTGCTAGAGTTATAGCAAGGCACACATCAGGTCTGGTACACAGCATTGCATACATGATAGATCCTATCGCTGATGCATAGGGAACATCTTTCATATTCTCTCTATCTTCTGCAGTGGTCGGGCATTGAGTCCTACTCAATTTCACACCTTGTAACACAGGCAAGAATCCTTTCTTTGCTTGATCCATTTTGAACTTCTTCAAAATTTTGTCAATGTATGTTGTTTGTGAAAGTCCAATTAAGCGTCTTGATCTATCTCTATAGATCTTTATGCCTAATATGTAAGCAGCTTCACCGAGGTCTTTCATTGAAAAATTTTTATTCAAGTATCCCTTTATGCTATCCAGAAATTCTATATCATTTCCAATTAGTAATATGTCATCCACATATAATATCAGAAATGCTACAGAGCTCCCACTCACTTTCTTGTAAATACAGGCTTCTCCGAAAGTCTGTATAAAACCAAATGCTTTGATCACACTATCAAAGCGTTTATTCCAACTCCGAGAGGCTTGCACCAGTCCATAAATGGATCGCTGGAGCTTGCACGCTTTGTTAGCTCCTTTTGGATCGACAAAACCTTCTGGTTGCATCATATACAACTCTTCTTCCAGAAATCCATTCAGGAATGCAGTTTTGACATCCATTTGCCAAATTTCATAATCATAAAATGCGGCAATCGCTAACATGATTCAGACGGACTTAAGCATCGCTACGGGTGAGAAGGTCTCATCGTAGTCAATCCCTTGAACTTGCCGAAAACCTTTCGCGACAAGTCGAGCTTTGTAGACAGTAATATTTCCGTCAGCGTCAGTCTTCTTCTTGAAGATCCATTTATTCTCAATTGCTTGCCGATCATCGGGCAAGTCAACCAAAGTCCATACTTTGTTCTCATACATGGATCCCATCTCAGATTTCATGGCTTCAAGCCATTTTGCGGAATCTGGGCTCACCATCGCTTCTTCATAGTTCGTAGGTTCATCATGATCTAGTAGCATGACTTCCAGAACAGGATTACCGTACCACTCTGGTGCGGATCTCACTCTGGTTGATCTACAAGGTTCAGCAGTATCTTGATCTGAAGTTTCATGATCATTATCATTAGCTTCCTCACTAACTGGTGTAGGTGTCACCGAAACAGTTTTCTGTGATGTACTACTTTCCAATAAGGGAGCAGGTACAGTTACCTCGTCAAGTTCTACTTTCCTCCCACTCACTTCTTTCGAGAGAAACTCCTTCTCTAGAAATTTTCCGAATTTAGCAACAAAAGTCTTGCCTTCGGATCTGTGATAGAAGGTGTATCCAATAGTTTCCTTTGGATATCCTATGAAGACACATTTCTCCGATTTGGGTTCGAGCTTATCATGTTGAAGCTTTTCCACATAAGCATCTCAGCCCCAAACTTTCAGAAACGACAACTTTGGTTTCTTGCCAAACCACAGTTCATAAGGCGTCGTCTCAACGGATTTTGATGGTGCCCTATTTAACGTGAATGCGGCCGTCTCTAGAGCGTATCCCCAAAACGATAGTGGTAAATCAGTAAGAGACATCATAGATCGCACCATATCTAGTAAAGTACGATTACGATGTTCGGACACACCATTACGCTGAGGTGTTCCGGGTGGCGTGAGTTGCGAAACTATTCCACAATTTTTCAAATGTACACCAAACTCGTAACTCAAATATTCTCCTCCACGATCAGATCGTAGAAACTTTATTTTCTTGTTACGATGATTTTCAACTTCACTCTGAAATTCTTTGAACTTTTCAAATGTTTCAGACTTATGTTTCATTAAGTAGATATACCCATATCTGCTTAAATCATCTGTGAAGGTGAGAAAATAACAATATCCGCCACGAGCCTCAATATTCATCGGACCACATACATTTGTATGTATGATCTCCAACAAATCTGTTGCTCTCTCCATAGTACCGGAGAACGGTGTTTTGGTCATCTTACCCATGAGGCACGGTTCGCAAGTACGAAGTGATTCATAATCAAGTGGTTCCAAAAGTCCATCAGTATGGAGTTTCTTCATGCGCTTTACACCGATATGACCTAAACGGCAGTGCCACAAATAAGTTGCACTCTCATTATCAACTCTGCATCTTTTGGTTTCAACATTATGAATATGTGTGTTACTACTATCGAGATTCAACAAGAATAGACCACTCTTCAAGGGTGCATGACCATAAAAGATATTACTCATATAAATAGAACAACCATTATTCTCTGATTTAAATGAATAACCGTCTCGCATTAAACAAGATCCAGATATAATGTTCATGCTCAACGCTGGCACCAAATAACAATTATTTAGGTCTAATATTAATCCCGAAGGTAGATGTGGAGGTAGCGTGCCGACTGCGATCACATCGACTTTGGAACCGTTTCCCACGCGCATCGTCACCTCGTCCTTAGCCAATCTTCGCTTAATCCGCAGCCCCTGTTTCGAGTTGCAAATATTAGCAACAGAACCAGTATCAAATACCCAGGTGCTACTGCGAGCATTAGTAAGGTACACATCAATAACATGTATATCACATATACCTTTGTTCACCTTGCCATCCTTCTTATCCGCCAAATACTTGGGGCAGTTCCGCTTCCAGTGACCAGTCTGCTTGCAATAGAAGCACTCAGTTTCAGGCTTAGGTCCAGGTTTGGGTTTCTTCTCTTGAGTAGCAACTTGCTTGCCGTTCTTTTTGAAGTTCCCCTTCTTCTTCCCTTTGCCCTTTTTCTTGAAACTAGTGGTCTTGTTGACCATCAACACTTGATGCTCCTTCTTGATTTCTACCTCCGCAGCTTTCAGCATCGCGAAGAGCTCGGGAATAGTCTTGTTCATCCCTTGCATATTATAGTTCATCACGAAGCTTTTGTAGCTTGGTGGCAGTGATTGAAGAATTCTGTCAATGACGCAATCATCTGGAAGATTAACTCCCAATTGAATCAAGTGATTATTATACCCAGACATTTTGAGTATATGCTCACTGACAGAACTGTTCTCCTCCATCTTGCAGCTATAGAACTTATTGGAGACTTCATATCTCTCAATCTGGGTATTTGCTTGAAATATTAACTTCAACTCCTGGAACATCTCATATGCTCCATGACGTTCAAAACGTCGTTGAAGTCCCAATTCTAAGCCGTAAAGCATGGCACACTGAACTATCGAGTAGTCATCAGCTTTGCTCTGCCAGACGTTCAAAACATCCGGCGTTGCTCCTGCAGCAGGCCTGGCACCCAGTGGTGCTTCCAGGACATAATTCTTCTGTGCAGCAATGAGGATAATCCTCAAGTTACGGACCCAGTCCGTGTAATTGCTACCATCATCTTTCAACTTTGCTTTCTCAAGGAACGCATTAAAATTCAACGGAACAACAGCACGAGCCATCTATCTACAATCAAACATAAACAAGCAAGATACTAATCAGGTACTAAGTTTCATGATAAATTTAAGTTCAGTTAATCAAATTAATTAAAGAACTCCCACTTAGATAGACATCCCTCTAATCCTCTAAGTGATTACGTGATCCAAATCAACTAAACCATAACCGATCATCATGTGAGATGGAGTAGTTTTCAATGGTGAACATCGTTATGTTGATCATATCTACTATATGATTCACGCTCGACCTTTCGGTCTCCGTGTTCCGAGGCCATATCTGTATATGCTTGGCTCGTCAAGTATAACCTGAGTATTCCGCGTGTGCAACCGTTTTGCACCCGTTGTATTTGAACGTAGAACCTATCACACCCGATCATCACGTGGTGTCTCAGCACGAAGAACTTTCGCAACGGTGCATACTCAGGGAGAACACTTCTTGATAATTTAGTGAGAGATCATCTTATAATGCTACCGTCAATCAAAGCAAGATAAGATGCATAAAAGGATAAACATCACATGCAATCAATATAAGTGATATGATATGGCCATCATCATCTTGTGCTTGTGATCTCCATCTTCGAAGCACCGTCGTGATCACCATCGTCACCGGTGTGACACCTTGATCTCCATCGTAGCATCGTTGTCGTCTCGCCAAGCTTATGCCTCCACGACTATCACTACCGCTTAGTAATAAAGTAAAGCATTACATCGCGATTTCATTGCATACAATAAAGCGACAACCATATGGCTCCTGCCAGTTGCCGATAACTCGGTTACAAAACATGATCATCTCATACAATAAAATTCAGCATCATGTCTTGACCATATCACATCACAACATGCCCTGCAAAAACAAGTTAGACGTCCTCTACTTTGTTGTTGCAAGTTTTACGTGGCTGCTACGGGCTTAAGCAAGAACCAATCTCACCTACGCATCAAAACCACAACGATAGTTTGTCAAATAGACTCCGTTTTAACCTTCGCAAGGACCGGGGGTAGCCATACTTGGTTCAACTAAAGTTGGAGAGACAGTCGCCCGCAAGCCACCTGTGTGCAAAGCACGTCGGGGGAACCGGTCTCGCGTAAGCGTACGCGTAAGGTTGGTCTGGGTCGTCTCGTCCAACAATGCCGCCGAACCAAAGTATGACATGCTGGTAGGCAGTATGACTTATATCGCCCACATCTCACTTGTGTTCTACTCGTGCATATAACATCAACATAAATAACCTAGGCTCGGATGCCACTGTTGGGTTTCGTAGTAATTTCAAAAAATTTCCTACGCACACGCAAGATCATGTGATGCATAGCAACGAGATGGGAGAGTGTTGTCTATGTACCCACGTAGACCGACTGCGGAAGCGTTGACGCAACGTAGAGGAAGTAGTCGTACGTCTTCACGATCCAACCGATGAAGCACCGAAACTACGGCACCTCCGAGTTCGAGCACACGTTCAGCTCGATGACGATCCCCGGACTCCAATCCAGCAAAGTGTCGGGGAAGAGTTCCGTCAGCACGACGGCGTGGTGACGATCTTGATGCACTACGGCAGCAGGGCTTCGCCTAAACTCCGCTACAGTATTATCGAGGATTATGGTGGCTGGGGGCACCGCACACGGCTAAGGAATAGATCACGTGGATCAACTTGTGTGTTCTAGGGTGCCTCTACCTCAGTATATAAAGGACTAAAGGGGGGAGGCTGGCCGGCCACAAGGGGTGCGCCAGGAGAGTCCTACTCCCTCTGGGAGTAGGATTCCCCCCCCCCAATCCTAGTTGGAATAGGATTCGCGGAGGGGGAAAAGAGAGAGAGGGGGCCGGCCACCTCTCCTAGTCCTAATAGGACTAGGGGAAGGGGGAGGCGCACAGCCCATGTAGGGCTGCCTCTTCTCTTTTCCACTAAGGCCCATCATGGCCCATTTAGCTCCCGGGGGGTTCCGGTAACCTTCCCGGTACTTCGGTAAAATCCCGATTTCACCCGGAACACTTTCGATATCCAAACATAGGCTTCCAATATATCAATCTTTACGTCTCGACCATTTCGAGACTCCTCGTCATGTCCGTGATCACATCCGGGACTCCGAACAACCTTCGGTACATCAAAATGCATAAACTCATAATATAACTGTCATCGTAACCTTAAGCGTGCGGACCCTACGGGTTCGAGAACAATGTAGACATGACCGAGACACGTCTCCGGTCAATAACCAATAGCGGGACCTGGATGCCCATATTGGCTCCTACATATTCTACGAAGATCTTTATCGGTCAGACCGCATAACAACATACGTTGTTCCCTTTGTCATCGGTATGTTACTTGCCCGAGATTCGATCGTCGGTATCCAATACCTAGTTCAATCTCCTTACCAGCAAGTCTCTTTACTCGTTCCGTAATACATCATCTCACAACTAACATATTAGTTGTAATGCTTGCAAGGCTTATGTGATGTGCATTATCGAGAGGGCCCAGAGATACCTCTCCGACAATCGGAGTGACAAAACCTAATCTTGAAATACGCCAACCCAACATGTACCATTGGAGACACCTGTAGTACTCCTTTATAATCACCCAGTTACGTTGTGACGTTTGGTAGTACCCAAAGTGTTCCTCCGGTAAACGGGAGTTGCATAATCTCATAGTTATAGGAACATGTATAAGTCATGAAGAAAGCAATAGCAACATACTAAACGATCGGGTGCTAAGCTAATGGAATGGGTCATGCCAATCAGATCATTCTCTTAATGATGTGATCCCGTTAATCAAATAACAACTCATTGTTCATGGTTAGGAAACATAACCATCTTTGATTAACGAGCTAGTCAAGTAGAGGCATACTAGTGACACTTTGTTTGTCTATGTATTCACACATGTATTATGTTTCCGGTTAATACAATTCTAGCATGAATAATAAACATTTATCATGATATAAGGAAATAAATAATAACTTTATTATTGCCTCTAGGGCATATTTCCTTCATGAAGCTGGCCTTTCCTTCGATCCGTGCTTTGGACAAGGCTGATTTAACAAGCGTTCCAGATTGGGGCCTGACCCTCCGCCCCTCTGGGGCTATTTACCCTTACGACGTTGACCGTTGTCCTGCACATTGGTGTTAGCCACGAAGTCCAAACTATTGTCTGCCTTGTGCTTACCGTTATTCCCATGACCTGCCGGATTGTGCTGCTGCCCCCTGGTATTGCCATTCTTTTTCCCTTTCCCCGATTTGTCATCCTTAGACTCAGGGTCTTTGGTACTATCTGAATCGGCGTATTTCACCAGAGTAGCCATAAGGGTTGACATGTCATTGCAGTGATGCTTGAGCCTCCCTAGCTTCAATTTTAATGGCATAAACCGGCAGTTACCCTCCAACGTCAAAACTGATGTATCTGCATTGATGCGGTCTGATGAATGCAAAATAGCTGAGACTCACTTTACCCAATGCATCGTAGACTCCCCCTCCTCTTGAACACAAGCGGCTAGGTCCACAATTGGCATAGGTTGCTTGCATGTATCTTTGAAATTCTGGATAAACCGGTGTTTTAACTCAGCCCATGACCCGACAGAGTTAGTTGGTAAGCTCTTTAACCAAGTTCGAGCTGTCCCCTCCAACATCATGGTGAAGTATCTAGCACACACTGCTTCATCCATGACCAGCATCTCCATCGTCATCTCATAACTCTCCACCCATGACTCCGGTTGCAAATCGGCGGTGTAATTGGGCACCTTACGAGGTCCCTTAAAAATCCTTGGGCAGTCGCACATTACACAAAGCGGGGGTAGGACACGGCATCCCTAAAGAACTTAAGACCATGCCGGGATCCACTGAGGTGGTAGGGTGAACTGGAGTAGGTTGACGAGTGGCGTGCAGGGCTGCCAACTCGGCTTCTCGACGTGCACGACCATGATCCACCACATCCTGCGCATTAGCTCCACCACCTGCCGGGTTGTGTCCTCGCGGCGAGTTACGGTGACATGCACTACTTGATGGCCGGTTCATCCTCAACGTGTCTGCTGTAGCTCCGACTTGGACGGGGGGTGGAGTGAATCCTCTCGCGACTATGCGAATAAGCCTGCTGCTGGTTTAAAGCTGTTTGAAGGAGCTCTCTAGACCGTCGTGCCTCAACCGCCACTAGTGACTCGCCGTCAGTTGGGAGGGCTGCCAATCGTGAAGCGGCGGCCACAATGTTATCCAACGGGTTGGAGTAATGCCCCGGGGGCGTCGGAACATACTGTGGCACAACGTTGTTCTGACGAGGCGGGTTCATCGTGCGCGGCTGAACCGGCGCTCCTGTTCCCGGCGCCTCCGTCCGGTTTACCACTGGCTAGTTACTGGTTCCGGCTCCTGGCGTGTTGAAGAGATTTCTTGGCTCATAAGTCGGCGGGAGGTGCAACCGGTATGTCCTTCTCATGACCTCATCTGAGGCATTATGGTCCAACCTAAGCCGGTAGGCCTGAGCTTCCAACTCGGCCCGTTCTGTAGCCATCCTGGCATTCTCTGCTGCCATGTCCGCTTTAGCCTGAGTTATCTGATCTTTCACCTTTGCAATCTCCGCATTGTGTTGATCTCGGGCTGTCGTGTCCACCTCCGCGGCCATCAATGTTGCCAAAGCGTCGAACAAATCAGACAAAACCTGAGCGGGAGGCGGCGCAGAGCCCCCTGCTCCTGTTGGCGTTGCTGTTGCTGAACCGGAGAACATCGCCGCGGTGGTAGAAGAGTGTTGTGTTGGTTGTGTACCGGCCATGAAGACCGTGACCCGGCTTGGCAGATCGAGGGGGTCCAGAATATTGTTGCCATCGGAACTCCCACTAATCCGGCCGTCCTGCAGCTGATATAGTGACTCGGTTTCTCCGGTTGAATACTCGTAATTAGAATGGACAACGGCTTCCCCATCAGATGCCGGTCCATCCTCATATTCCATTCCATGGATGACACCTACGAAAACATGCCTTGGTGCGGGCTGAACCGGGGTAAGGCTTGCACGCTGAGCCGTCTTGATAACGTCGGTGCAGGTGTCCGGCTCAGGGCCCGGTTCGCCGATCTTACCGATGAAGACATGAATTCCGCCAAAGGGGGCCCGGTACCCATATTCAACTGAACCGGCCTCGGGCCCATCCTGCATCGTTGATGGAGAGCTTGCCGCGACGACTCTTCGTCATCCGGCCCACAGCGTATCCCTTGAGTCCTTCGGAGCTGCCCTTCAAGAACTCGAAACCATCGTGCGACAGCCCCACGGTGGGCGCCAACAGTCGTGGTTTTGTCACAGCAGATGTTCTCGTGAAAGGACTTAGTCGTGGAGCCATCGCTACGGGTTAGCTTAAAGGGGTTAAACCGGACAAAGGACACAGGTTTTTTATACTAGTTCGGCCCCTTCGATGAAGGTAAAAGCCTACGTCTATTTGTGTTGGTATTGCTAGGGTTTCGATGACCAGGGAGCGAATCCGCTTTGCCTGGCTCTCGAGTTGTTGTGTGTTGTCCCTAAACCGCTGTCGGGTCGTCCCTTTATATACATAAGTTGACGCTCGCCGGTTTACAGAGTCCCGAGGCCGGATCACAAACGTGTCTGGCTCGGTCTCTATCCTTCCTATCTTACAATGCAAGTTACATAATAAGGTTGGTTTACATCTACAGGCCTTAGCTCGCCTTTGGGCCTTGGGCCTTTGTAAAGCGCCATCATTCTTAGGTCTTCATGGGCTTCTAATCTTCATAAAGTTAATCCGGCTACTCCTGGCCGGTTTACGTCCAGTAGTAATATCCCCAACAGTGCGGCTGTTTATAAAATTTGAGAGTTGGCCAGTCGTCGGCTTCTGCCCCCATGTAACTAGTACTAAGGTGTTCGGGATAAACCTGACCACTCTTTATCCCAGTTTTGGGTCCTTCGAAGGAGGTGTTCAGCACAACGAACCAGGCAATCGGACTATAAAGCTTTATCACTCTCACTTAGCCATAAAAGTCTACAATTTTAAATTTTGGCGAAGCCCCTAGTATTCGGAAGGCCGAACTTGGGGCGCTATGTACGCCTAAATCGGACAAGGCCGACTCCTCGCCCGAAGCGGAAAATATCTTTAAGGATTTGAGACCTCTCGAACAGCGACCAGCTCTCGCCGCATCATGGCAGTCAGTTTTCGGCTTTCTCTACTGAGGTGCTCGTCCGGAAGAACTGGGACACAATCGCAGTAGTTCTCCAAGTGCTACCTTAGCCGATATAGCGGAACGTAAGGTACCAAAACATGGGAGCCGGGAAAACCCAACTATTGACCCAAGACATGATTCGGAGCTGATGCGCATAATGCTATAAGTTCGGGGTGTCGCACTGTCGAAAGTGTTTGGACTTTTCATGTCGTGTTATGGAGTACACTGAAGCCCCTGGCGCACTGGTCGTATCAGAATGTACGGGTGCGATTTGTCGTAAATAAGCAGACAGGGAAAAAAGATAAAGGAATGCAATAATGAGCTAATGATGTGCATTGTTATTTAGATGATACGTCAAAGCGTATGCATACATGTAGTGCAATAAGTAAAAGATAGGACTATTTGACATGTCCTATCCAAGGTCAAGCTGCGTGTGGGTATGCAAAACAGGTATATCGATCGTTATCAGAGACCACCTGAGGATTCCCTTGTACGTCAAAGCTTCTTGCTTCCTTGGTGTTTCCTTCCCGTGACAGGTCCAATAATCAGACGATCGGAGAGGGCCTTCAGAGAATAGGGGCCTGAAAGGAAGAAAATGTTAAAGGTATACGGGTCCTAAAGCAGTTGAGCCGCATTGTGGGCCATGCCATGGTCGTGCCTCCGCCTATGCCCATGGTATCTTGAGTGCGTAATTATGTACGCGCGGCGCAAATTTTGCTGCTTGACTGGGACTAGAACGGAGGCCGAATTGCTAGGCGAGCTCTAAACGTGCCTGGCGATCCTCTTGTAGGGTACTCCTGACTCGCTTGAAGGTGCCCGGGGTCTTTTCGCTGAATTGGCGGTTTGCCTCATAAGGCTGCTTTGCGCTTCTGCTGCGAGGGCCGTAGTGTGCTCCTCCGTGCGGAGCGAGCGTTCTGTGTTTCCATTAACTGTTATAACCCCGCAAGGTCCTGGCATTTTGAGCTTGAGGTATGCATAATGCGGTATCGCGTTGAATCTGACAAATGCGGTTCGTCGAGCAGTGTGTGATAGCCACTGCGGAAGGGGACGATATCGAAGATTAACTCCTCGCTTCGGAAGTTGTCCGGAGATCCGAAGACCACTTCCAGTGTGATTGAGCCCATGCAACAGGCCTCTACACCTGGGATGACACCTTTAAAGGTGGTTTTGATGGGTTTGATCCTCGAGGGGTCTATACCCATTTTGCGCACTGTATCATGATAGAGCAGGTTCAGGCTGCTGCCACCGTCCATAAGGACTCGAGTGAGGTGGAATCCGTCAATGATGGGGTCAAGGACCAATGCAGCAGAATCGCCATGACGGATACTGGTGGGGTGGTCCCTGCGATCGAAGGTGATCGGACAAGAAGACCATGGGTTGAACTTTCGGGCGACTGGCTCCATCGCATAGACGTCCCTCAGTGCACGCTTTCGTTCCCGCTTGGGAATATGGGTTGCGTATATCATGTTTACCGTTTTCACTTTGGGAGGAAATTTCTTCTGTCCTCCTGTGTTTGGCGGCCGGGGCTCCTCGTCGTCGCTATGCAGCCCCTTTTCCTTGTTTTCGGCATTCAACTTGCTGGCCTGTTTGAACACCCAGCATTCTCTGTTGGTGTGGTTGGCTGGTTTATCGGGGGTGCCACGAATTTTACACGAACGATCGAGTATGCGGTCCAAGCTGGACGGGCCCGGATTGCTTCTTTTGAATGGCTTTTTTCGCTGACCGGATTTAGAGCCACTGAATCCGGCATTAATTGTCGTGTCTTCGGCGTTGTCGCCGTTATTGCGGTGCTTGTTTCTGTTGCGGCGTGGCCTGCCGTTGCTATCTTTGGCATCTGAATTGCCAGGGTTTCTTGATGTGTTGTTGCTGCAAGCCAGCCAGCTATCCTCGCCCGCACAAAAGCGGGTCATGAGTGTCGTGAGGGCTGCCATGGATTTTGGCTTTTCTTGGCCAAGGTGTCGGGCGAGCCACTCGTCGCGGATGTTATGCTTAAATGCCGCTAAGGCCTCGGCATCCGGGCAGTCGACAATTTGGTTCTTTTTAGTTAGGAACCGAGTTCAGAATTTCCTGGCTGATTCCCCTGGTTGTTGGGTTATGTGACTCAAGTCATCGGCATCCGGTGGTCGCACATAAGTTCCCTGGAAGTTGTCAAGGAATGCGTCCTCCAAATTCTCCCAACTGCCAATGGAGTTTGCCGGCAGGCTATTGAGCCAATGCCGAGCAGGTCCTTTGAGTTTTAATGGGAGGTACTTGATGGCATGTAGATCGTCACCGCGGGCCATGTGGATGTGGAGGAGGAAATCTTCGATCCATACCGTGGGGTCTGTTGTACCATCATATGATTCAATGTTCACGGGTTTAAAACCTTCTGGGAATTCGTGATCCATTACTTCATCAGTGAAGCATAGGGGGTGTGCGACGCCTCTGTGCCGGGCTATATCACGACAAAGTTCATACGAGTCTTGTCTGTTGTATTCGGCCTGGCTGGATTTGCTTTTAGTATATCCGGCATGACGGTCGTCGTCACGCATTGGGGCGCACCCCCGTGATCCGTAGATCGATCTTGCATGTCCTGCCTTGTTTTCCAATACGTCTGGCAGGTCCTGCGTGTTATCCTGGGCCTTGGTATTTTTGTTTACCTGGCGACGGGGTGCGGGCTGGACTTCGGCCTGACATGCCGCTTTGTCTCGGCCACGAGGTGGCCGGTCAACCGCATCATACGCTGGAAGTGTAGGCTTTAATGCTTCTTCCTCGAGTTGGGGTAGCAACCTGCGCTTTGGGTAACTTTTGGTTGGGCGCTCGAGTTCGTATTCCTCGGCCGCCAGGACCTTAGTCCATCTATCCGCTAGCAGATCTTGGTCAGCTTGAAGCTGTTGTTGCTTTTTCTTCAGGCTTTTTGTTGTGGCTATAAGCCGGCGCTTGAAGCGCTCCTGTTCGGCGGGATCCTCAGGCACGATAAATTCTTCATCGCCGAGGCTCACCTCGCCTTCGGAGAGAGGCATGTAATTGTCATCCTCTGATTCTTCGTCTGCTGCCTGTTCCTTAGGGCTAGCTTTCCCATCCTCCCGCTCGAGGCCTGGCTGGAGGGGATTGCCTTCGTCTTCGGCGCTATCCGCAGCGTTATTGTCTCTTGTGCCGGTATCGCCGTTTTGCTATGGCGAGGCTTGGAGCGGCGCTGTTGATGCCGGTGCTTAGATTGCTTCTCAAGGGGATTATCCTTTGTTGCCTTATTGCCATCGCTTTCTTTGGGGGTGTCCACCATGTATATATCATATGATGAGGTGGCAGTCCAGCGCCCTGTGGGCGGTGGTTCCTGTTCTTATCCTACATCGTCATCCATACCGTCGATGTCTTCGGAGCCGAAATCAAGCATGTCGTTTAAGTCGTCGACAGTGGCTATTAAGTGGGTGGGGAACGAATTTCTTCGTTGCCCGCTTCCCACTCAAGCCGAACATAGTTCGGCCAAGGGCCTTCCGACAAGGAGAGAGACCTTAATGAATTTAGCACGTCGCCCAGGGGCGAGTGCTGAAAGATATCCGTGGAGGAAAACTCCATAATCGGCGCCCAATCAGATTCGATAGGCACGGACGCAGGCGGTTCGGAGCCCGTGGCCGGGGACGAATCCAAGGATCCGACAACACAGGTCTCGTAGGAGGTGAAGTCAGTATTTGGCTCTATCGTCGCTGAGTGTGCAGCCTCTGTGGCAGGGTCCATCCACCCATCCTCGAACGGCCCGATCTGCTCCGGATCGAGGGCCGGAATTGCCACAGGGGTGATCTCCCAAACACTGTCCGGCGGCAGAGCTAAGTCATGCTCGTCGTGACTGTGCGGCGCACCTGACACGGGCTCGAATCCGTCGAAGACCAAGTCTCCGCGGATGTCGGCAGTATAGCTCAAGTTTCCAAACCTGAACTGATGGCCAGGGGCGTAGCTCTCGATCTACTCTAGATGGCCAAGCGAGTTGGCCCGCAGTGCGAAGCCGCTGAATACGAAGATCTGTCCGGGGGAAAAACCTCACCCCGGATCGCATCGTTGCCGATGATCGAAGGAGACATCAAGCCTTATGGTGACGGCATAGTGGAACTCTCAATGAAAGCACCAATGTCGGTGTCAAAACCGGCAGATCTTGGCTAGGGGGTCCCGAACTGTGCGTCTAAGGCGGATGGTAACAGGAGGCGGGGGACACAATGTTTACCCAGGTTCGGGCCCTCTCGATGGAGGTAATACCCTACTTCCTGCCTGATTGATCTTGATGATATGAGTATTACAAGAGTTGATCTACCACGAGATCGTAGAGGCTAAACCCTAGAAGCTAGCCTATGATTATGATTGTTGTTGTCCTACGGACTAAACCCTCCGGTTTATATAGACACCGGATGGGGCTAGGGTTACACAGAGTCAGTTACAAGGGAGGAGATCTACATATCCGAATTGCTATGCTTGCCTTCCACGCAAAGGAGAGTCCCACCCGGACACGGGACGAAGTCTTCAATCTTGTATCTTCATAGCCCAACAGTCCGGCCAAAGGATATAGTCCGGATGTCCGAGGACCCCCTAATCCAGGACTCCCTCGGGTAGCGCGACATAACGATATAGCGAACAACTAGCAAGCAAAGATAAAAGTGATTTCGAGGGTATGGTCATCTTGCCTGAGATCCCGCAAGGAAGAAGAAAGATTCCATGAAGAAGACAAACGGACGTAGTCGAATGGATCCTCACAACTCCGGAACGAAAACAAAGCTAACGAGAGAAGCAACCCAGAAAGAAGCAAACAACATAGTAAACAACCATCACATAAACATGGCAGGATGCACAACCAAGTATGATGCATGTCCGGTTTAATGAGGCATGGCATGGCAAAGTGCACAAGCAACACTACAAGTTAAGTGGAGCTCAATATGCAACGAGTTGCATATTGACGAAACACCACATGACTTATTTAGTTCTCTCCCGTTTATGTACTCAACAAAATTAAATGTTGGTTAGCATGTAAAGAGGTGAAGCATAATAAAACTACCTATCTAGGCAAGTTTAAATGAGGCCGGAACAACAAGCAACAATTCCAGAAAATCCCCATATGCAATATTTGAATTTGGTATTGTTCTGCCCTAAACCATGTTTTAGAGTTGTTAAACATGCAAGAAGAGTTCACCATGTTAAACTAGGCATTTTTCTACCCCATTTACATATAAAGTTTATTAAATTTGGAGCTACGATTAATTAGTTATGAATTAAAGCATTTTAGCATGGCATTATGCAAAATAAACACAAACATCATTTTAAACATTGTAAACATGCATGAAAGTTGGATATTATGAAACTAAATGAAATTCTAGTCATTTTACATATATAAATTATTTACATGCGATGCACGGTTGGTGAGTTATGATATGCATGAAGCTTAGGGGGTTTTCTGCAAAATAGGTTTTCTCTGGATAATAGGAAATTCGTTCTGAGGAAAAAAACAGGCATCGGGTCGAATCTGAGATCTGGCCCAACAGAAGAAAAAAACACGGAGGGGCTCTGGGGTGGCCTCACCATGGGCCAAGGCCCAGATCGAGACGAGGGAGGAGGCGCTGGGCCATGCGACTTGCGGGCCACACGCAGAGGAGGCCGCTCGAGGTGATGCAGCTGGATCGAACGGGTAGGTGGGGGAGGCGTGGTCAACGCAGAAGAAGCAAAGGTCTCGCCACGGCTGCGATGCAGAGGACGCAGGGAGCGGGACTTGGCGCTGGCGTCTCCCGATGATGGCCGGCAGCGAGCGGAGCTTGGCAAGGCGGTGAAGGCATGGCTTGTCGGTGGCGTGGCCAGATGCGGAGGTCCGCCTGCTGCGTGCGGGAGGCAGGAGGCGCGTAGTCAACACAGGACGGCGCTCGGTTGAGGAGGCAACACAGGACGCAGGTGTCGAGCTTGTTCCCGAGAAGAAGACGACGGTGGCGGACTTGGCGTGATCCAGGCGACGCGGACGGGGGAAGGAGGAGCGGATCCGAGTGGAGAGCTCGATGTGGAGCTGTTGGGTGGCTGTCCATGGACGGGCAGTGGCGGCTGCGTGGTCTACGCTTGGAGCAGAGCAACGACGCGAGGAGGAGAGAAAAGAGGTGAGGCGAGACCGAGCTCTCCTGCTCGGGGCCTCGGGCAGGCGCACAACAGGCTCACGGGGATGGGGTGGCGCTAGAATGAGGAGGACGTCGGCGAGCTTGCTCCCGAACGAGGCGGCCATGGCGGGGCATGCTCCTGTTCGTCCTGAAGAAACAAAGAGAGACCGCGAGGTTAGGGAGAGAGAAGAACCAGGGGAAGAAGGAGAGGGAGGCGACGGGGAGCTGCTGTTGGTCATGGTCATCGGCGGGGACGAGGCCTCGGGCACGAGATCGGCGAGCGGCGCTGGTTCCTTGGTCAGAAGGAGGGAGGATTCGAAGGGAGCCATGGGAGGGCTCTGGTTGGTGGGGATCGATGGATTGGGCAGGGGAGATCCCGAGGGGGATTTGGTGAGTGGGTGGCGGCGGCTAGGGGGACAAATGTCCTAGGATTTAGGCTTAGGGGTGGTCTATATATGGAAAGGAGGGACGTCGGATCTTCTGGTCGAAATCCAACGAACGAGAATAAATATGCTAGGGAGTCCAATTAAGAAAACGGGGATGTTTTATAGATGTTTGGGGATGATCAGGACCCAACAGTGACGACAGTCCAGGTTGGGTTCGGGTAAGTTTCGAACACGCACCCGAGGGGGTTTGGTGGGCTGGTTTAGGAGGGTGTGGACTGAGAGGAGAGAAAAGAGGGCAGCCCGGCAACAGTTTCCGGGGACCAAAAACGTCCGACGATTTTACCGACTATATTGCCGCTATAGTTATCCGTTGGAGCCTCAAACGGACTCTGAATGCAATGAAACTTGGCAGACGGCCTACCTACACTATAACAAGACCGCACGCCAACTTTCAACCCATTCCGAGAACATTTTCCAGCCACTTATAAAATAATATTTCGGACGTGTCATGGGCGCGTGCAAGTGTGTATGGGCTCAGAACGGACAACGGGGAGAACTGGGAGAACCCGGCCGAATGCAAGTTTTGAAAACATGATGATGCAATGCACATGATGACATGGCAAGATGCAACACGCAAGCAAATGACATGGCAAAGACAATGAATAACTGGAAGACACCTGGTGCAACGATCTCGGGGCGTCACAACGAGAGGCGAATGGCAAATAATGTAATGCGAGGGATAAGAGTTTGTGATGGGTACTTGGTATGTCTTGACTTGATGTAGATCTCCCTGGCAACGGTGCCAGAAATCCTTCTTGCTACCTCTTGAGCATGCGTTGGTTTTCCCTTGAAGAGGAAAGGGTGATGCAGCAAATTAGCGTAAGTATTTCCCTCGGTTTTGAGAACCAAGGTATCAATCCAGTAGGAGACTACACGCAAGTCACCAAGTACCTGCACAAACAAACAAGAACCTCGCAACCAACGCGATAAAGGGGTTGTCAATCCCTTCACGGTCACTTACGAAAGTGAGATCTGATATAGATAATAAGATAAATATTTTTGGTATTTTTGTTGTATAGATTGAAAAGTAAAGATTGCAAAATAAATAGTAAACTATAATTGTAGATCAGAAACTTATATGATGTAAAGTAGATCTGGGGGCCATAGGTTTCACTAGTGGCTTCTCTCAAGATAGCATATATTACGGTGGGTGAACAAATTACTACCGAGCAATTGATAGAAAAGCGCATAGTTATGATGATATCAAGGCATGATCATGAACATAGGCATCACGTTCGTGTCAAGTAGACCGAAACGATTCTGCATCTACTACTATTATTCCACACATCGACCGCTATCCATCATGCATCTAGAGTATTAAGTTCAAAAGAACAGAGTAACGCATTAGGCAAGATGACATGATGTAGAGGGATAAACTCAAGCAATATGATATAAACCCCCATCTTTTTATCCTCGATGGCAACAATACAATACGTGCCTTGCTGCCCCTGCTGTCACTGGGAAAGGACACCGCAAGATTGAACCCAAAGCTAAGCACTTCTCCCATTGCAAGAAAGATCAATCTAGTAGGGCAAACCAAACTGATAATTCGAAGAGACTTGCAAAGATATCAAATCATGCATATAAGAATTCAGAGAAGAATCAAATATTGTTCATAGATAATCTTAATCATAAACCCACAATTCATCGGATCTCGGCAAACACACCGCAAAAAGAATTACATCGAATAGATCTCCAAGAACATCGAGGAGAACTTTGTATTGAGATCCAAAGAGAGAGAAGAAGCCATCTAGCTAATAACTATGGACCCGAAGGTCTATGGTAAACTACTCACACATCAACAGAGAGGCTATGGTGTTGATGCAGAAGCCCTCCGTGGTCGAATCCCCCTCCGGCAGATCACCGAAAAAGGTCCCCAGATGGGATCTCACGGGTACAGAAGGTTGCGGCAGTGGAAAAATGGTTTTGTGGCTCTCCTGGATGTTTTCAGGGTATAAGAGTATATATAGGCGAAAGAAGTAGGTCGGTAGAGCTGCGAGGGGCCCACGAGGGTGGGGGCGCGCCTGGCCCCCCTGGGCGCGGCGCCCTACCTCGTGGCCGCCTCGCTTCTTCCTTGACGTCCACTCCAAGTCTCCTGGATTGTGTTTGTTCCAAAAAAGATCCTCGCGAAGGTTTCATTCCGTTTGATATTCCTTTTCTGCGGAACACTGAAATATGCTAAAAACAACAATTTGCACTGGGCTTTCGGTTAATAGGTTAGTCTCAAAAATAATATAAAAGTGCATAATAAAGCCCATAAACATCCAAAACAGATAATATAATAGCATGGAACAATCAAAAATTATAGATACATTGGAGACATATCATGCGTGCGAAGAACTCGTCCTCCCCAGTATGCCTACTCGCTAATCTCACAGCCTAGCTCGACGAACTAAATGGAAAAGAGACACAATAATTTACCCAGGTTCGGGCCACCTTGTGGTGTAAAGCTCTACTCCTGCTTTGTGGTGGATTGGCCTCGGGGGGTTGAGGATGAACTAGTACAGTGGGAGAACAACCTCAGGAGGAGGAGTGTTCTTGTGCTCGATGAGCTGGTGGGTGTGAGGATGATCTGAATGATCCGCCCCCTTCTACGGTGGTGGCTAAGCCCTATTTATAGTGGCCTTGGTCCTCTTCCCCAATGAAGGCGGGAAGGGATCCCACAACGGCCAAATTCGAAGGGAGACAACTAGTACATGCTATCCTGACAAAAGTAGTCTTCGCCTGCAAAGCCTCTGGTAGTGATGCTAGGGTGGGCTCGGCGATGACCTCCGTCCTGGCATCCTGGCGGTCTTGATCTTGTTGCACCGGAATGGAAACCTTTAGCTGATTCCTTGGGAATCCGCGCCTATGCTTGCCTCCTTAGCACCAAAGAGGAAACTGGTACACTATGCCCGCTGGAGCCCGCCTGGCCTTAGTCGTCATGGCCCACGTCATCCGAACCTCATGAGGTGAGACTTGCATAGAGATCTCCGCTCCTTGGGAGCCAGCCTGAGGAGGCCACCCCTTGTGGAGGCCTTGACGTCGTCTGCCTCGCGAGGCTTGGTCCCTCACGAGGGTCTTGAGTTGTTGGTGTTGAAACTGGGTCGTACCAAGCCATCGATGAAGCCACGTCGTGGGCCATAGGCAGGCAAGTCTGGGTACCCCCGTTCCCAGAACGCTGACAGATCCAAAGTTAATCCTTGACTTCATAGATCTCTAGCACAAGGACCCAAACACTCCTATGCCTGATTACAATCTCACACCTGGCCAAAGTCATATGTTGAGGGCCTTTATTGGTGAAGAAAAATGGAAATTTGAGAAGGCCATGCAACTAAAGAAAGCTCGGTACAAGAAGGAGCGTTTTCTGAAGAAAAATGTCGTGAAGATGACTCCTGATGAACTTGTGACCATGCAAACTAAGGTCAAAGCACTCAGTGATGAATTTGAAGCTTATTGTGCAGATTAGTTAGGAGCCAAAGTCGGATTCGTCAAAATGGCAAAGGGATTTACATCAAATGTTGCAGCTTCATCACAACATGGAATTCCTCATGCTGAAGCATCTGCTCAGCCTACTGAAGAACATGCAAGCACAACTGATGACAATCAGGATGTTGATGATTCTGAAAGTACCAGGGCTGCTGAAGAAATTCCAGCCACTGAAGAAACTGCCAGGGAAACCTCCACTATTGCGCCTGAAAATCAAGCCAGACCAGTTGAAGCATCTGCTACTGCGCCTGAGGAAACTGAACATGCCAGGGCAACTGCGTCAGTTGTGCCTGAAGAAATTGCACCAATTTCATCTGCTCCTCCTGCCAAGTCACCTCTGATGACAAGTATCAACCTTCCTTCTGCATCAGAAGTGAAGAAGACCAAAGCTGCGGAGAAGGCAACAGTGAAGAAAAGGAAAGCATCTGCAACCTTAGAGTCTTCACCTCCAAAGAAAGTGAAGACTTTGACGAGCTCTTATGCAAACCCAATAGATGATGTTCCAATATCAAGCATGCCATCAAAGGAGATTGTTCCCTTTGGTGAGGAATATGTGATTCCCAGTGAATCGGATGAAGAAAATCCTTCTGCTATTACGTTAGAGCAATTGGATGAAGAAATTGAAGTGGATAATTGTTGGGTTCTACGGTAGGGTGCGTCGACTGCAAATTAAAATTTTCCTACGCGCAGAACAACCAAGAACATGCTACGGGAGATGGATCACAGATCATTACCACTAGACGCGTAGTGTCGTGCATCAAAAGAAGAGTTGGGGCAGCGCGTCTCCTCCTCGTCCGATTTCCCTGGAATAGCCGGTCGTCGGTTCCCACATACAGGTTCGCCGGAGCAGCGCAAGTGCACCGCCTCTAACGATATTCGCGCGTGCAGGAGGAACACCGTGCGACGGACTGCTAGGTCTGATCACACAGTCGGCGGTCGAGTGGAGGTGGCTATTCGCAACACATGCAAACCCTAGTGACAGCGCCGAAGCGATCAACTACATGAGTGTGCCACACCCCCACTTTATATAGGCGTCCTTCGCGGGCTCAACACTTGGGCCTCGCACGGACCCTAAAGCCCACAAGTCTACTCGTCCACAATCCGAATACAGCTCGGATCGCATCCGACCATTGTCCTCGGATCCGACCTTGTAGGTTCCTTCCCTTAAGCGTGTGACCCCTTAGGTTCAAGCCGACTTGGTCACAGTTCGGATCATCTCCGAACTGCACGGTTGGTAGCAGCCCCTAGCAAGGCATGCCAAACACCAAGCAGACTATGAAGCTGGTTAGGCGAACCCGTACATCACACATCTGTTCCCTTTGCCACATGATATATATTGTCGGGCTCAAGGCGAGTCTGTCATCCTTGTGCTGGCCCGACCTCTTTCTCGTTCCAGTGATGTCGACCACAAACCGGATTATCTCATAATCCTAATCGCATGGCCATGCTTATCTTGGTCGGATCACACGAGGGGCCCAGAGTATATCTCTTCTGGTCTGAGGGGCAAATCCCATCTTGCTCGACCATGTCTCTCAGCATGGGTCTGGACAAGCCCGAAACCTACCTTTGTAACTACCCAGTCACGGGGTAGCGTTTGGTCCGCCCAAAGCAAGTCTGTCACCATCCCAAGTACATGCGCCAGCTCAGGTCTTAGGACATAGAACGTATGTTGTACTAGAGACTCACAGATGACATATCGCTGCGTCTCATAGTTGGGTTTGTCCGACTCGGACCTTATCTCAACTCGGATCCGACTACGTCAAATCCGACCAGATCCTTCCGAGTCCATATTATTCGGTTAGCATCCAATGCTCCATGGCTAGTGAGACCAAGCCATCGACCGTGTCATATGCTAGTCTAGTCGGTTGCGCGTCCACACAACCCTTTTGACTAGGGACCTTTTAGGACGTTCATCATACAATGCATGGTCCCACAAATAAGTCACGCACTTGCTGATACACATCATTGATAATGTCCAAGGACTATCTTTATTCATAAACACATAGGAAATATCATCATACATGATTGCCTCTAGGGCATATCTCCAACAATAATATCCCTTCAACTCCTCTGGTATCATCGCGCATGCCTCAATTCACAGCTGAAGAGTCAGGCGTTGAAGAAATTGATGAAGAAGACGAGGATGTGGACATTGGGTCGACAACTCCAATTCTGAATGATGTCTATTGGGAAAGTCATCACCCCAATTCTCCTTTGACTACACCCCTGCACTAACTTCCTCAGTCCCAGTCCAAACTGAAGAAATTCATACGGGCTCTGAAGGACGTCAAGCTTCACTTCCTTCTGTTCCAAAAGAAGTTCTAGCCGCTAGCTAGTGCTGAAGAAATGGAGGCCAAGGATGCTGCTGACGACACTGCTCCTGAAATTCCTCAGCCTATGGATCCAGAGGCTATGCGTCAAGAGGTTGTGAAGACATCAACTGCAAATATTCAGCCCAAGCCATAGAATCCTCACACCAAGAAGCAGAAGTTCAAGGCTGATGACTTCTTTGTTGAGCATCATTTCTTCACTGACTACAATCCATACGAGTCTGCTCGACTCTGTCGCAAGCGTTTTTGGACTGTTAGCCAGATGAATTTCTATTCCTCACTGTTGTTTGATAAGGACAAGATATTTGACCATGAGCAAATTCCTCATGTGGATATGGAGTTGAAGGAAATATGCCCTAGAGGTAATAATAAATTTGTTATTTATATTACCTTATATCATGATAAATGTTTATTATTCATGCTAGAACTGTATTAACCGGAAACTTAGTACATGTGTGGATACATAGACAAACAGAGTGTCCCTAGTATGCCTCTACTAGACTAGCTCGTTAACCAAAGATGGTTAAGTTTCCTGACCATAGACATGTATTGTCATTTGATGAACGGGATCACATCATTAGGAGAATGATGTGATGGAGAAGACCCATCCATTAGCTTAGCATAAATGATCGTTTAGTTTTATTGCTATTGCTTTCTTCATGACTTATACATGTTCCTCTGACTATGAGATTATATAACTCCCGAATACCGGAGGAACACCTTGTGTGCTATCAAACATCACAATGTAACTAGGTGATTATAAATATGCTCTAAAGGTGTCTCCGATGGTGTTTGTTGAGTTGGCATAGATCAAGATTAGGATTTGTCACTCCGTGTATCGGGGAGGTGTCTCTGGGCCCTCACGGTAATGCACATCACTATGAGCCTTGCAAGCAATGTGACTAATGAGTTAGTTACAGGATGAAGCATTACAGAACTAGTAAAGAGACTTGCTGGTAACGAGATTGAACTAGGTATGATGATACCGACGATTGAATCTCGGGCAAGTAACATACCAATGACAAAGGAAATAACGTATGTTGTTATGCGGTTTGACCGACAAAGATCTTCGTAGAATATGTAGGAGCTAATATGAGCATCCAAGTTCTGCTATTGGTTATTGACCGGAGATGTGTCTCGGTCATGTCTACATAGTTCTCGAACCCGTAGGGTCCGCACGCTTAACGTTTGATGATGATTTGTATTATGTGTTATGTGATTTGATGACCGAAGTTTGTTCGGAGTCCCGTATGAGATCGAAATGGTTGAGATGTAAAGATTCATATATAGGACGATGATATGTATTAGTGGAGATAGGGAAGAAGGGCCACGAGGTGGCGTGCGCCTCCCCTTGCCCAAACCGAATTGGACAAGGGGTGGGGGCGCCCCCCCTTCCTTCTCCCTCTCCCTCCTTTCCTTCTTTCCCACTCCGAAAAGGAAAGGGAATCCTACTAGGACTTGGGAGTCCTAGTAGGACTCCCTACACTTGGCGTGCCCCTAGGAGGGCCGGCCTCTCTCTCTCTCCCTCCTTTATATACGTGGGCAGGGGCACTGATACGTCTCCAACGTATCTATAATTTTTGGTTGCTCCATGCTATATTAGCTTCTGTTTTGGATGTTTATGGGCTTTATTATACACTTCTATATCATTTTTGGGACTAACCTATTAACCCAGAGCCCAGTGCCAGTTTCTGTTTTTACCTTGTTTTAGAGTATCGCAGAAAAGGAAAATCAAACGGAGTCCAATTGACCTGAAACTTCACGGAACTTATTTTTGGAAGGAAAGCAACCTGATGGACTTGGAGTGCACGTCAGGAAAGAAACGAGGCAGCCACGAGGTAGGGGGCACGCCCACCCCCTAGGGCGCGCCCTCCACCCTCGTGGGCCCCTCGTGGCCCCCCTGACGTACTTCTTCTGTCTATATATCTCCATATACCCTAAAAACATCGGGGAGCACAATAGATCGGGAGTTCCGCCGCCAGAAGCCTCCGTAGCCACCGAAAGCCAATCTAGACCCGTTCCTGCACCTTGCCGGAGGGGGAATCCCTCTCCGGTGGCCATCTTCATCATCCCGGTGCTCTCCATGACGACGAGGGAGTAGTTCTCCCTCGAGGCTGAGGGTATGTACCAGTAGCTATGTGTTTGATCTCTCTCTCTCGTGTTCTTGAGGTGATACGATCTTGATGTATCGCGAGCTTTGCTATTATATTTGGATCCTATGATGTTTCTTCCCCCTCTACTCTCTTGTAATGGATTGAGTTTCCCCTTTGAAGTTATCTTATCGGATTGAGTCTTTAAAGATTTGAGAACACTTGATGTATGTCTTGCCGTGTGTATCTGTGATGACAATGGGATACCACGTGATTCACTTGATGTATGTTTTGGTGATCAACTTGCGGGTTCCGCCCATGAACCTATGCATAGGGGTTGGCACACGTTTTCGTCGTGATTCTGCGGTAGAAACTTTGGCGCACTCTATGAGGTTCTATGTGTTGGTTGAATAGATGAATCTGAGATTGTCTGATGCATATCGTATAATCATACCCACGGATACTTGAGGTGACATTGGAGTATCTAGGTGACATTAGGGTTTCGGTTGATTTGTGTCTTAAGGTGTTATTCTAGTACGAACTCTAGGGCTGTTTGTGACACTTACAGGAATAGCCCAACGGATTGATTGGAAAGAATAACTTTGAGGTGGTTTCGTACCCTACCATAATCTCTTCGTTTGTTCTCCACTATTAGTGACTTTGGAGTGACTCTTTGTTGCATGTTGAGGGATAGTTATGTGATCCAATTATGATATTATTGTTGAGGGAACTTGCACTAGCGAAAGTATGAACCCTAGGCCTTGTTTCAACACATTGCAATACCATTTACGCTCACTTTTATCACTTGCTACCTTGCTGTTTTTATATTTTCAGATTACAAAAACTATTATCTACTATCCATATACCACTTGTATCACCATCTCTTCGTCGAACTAGTGCACCTATACAATTTACCATTGTATTGGGTGTGTTGGGGACACAAGAGACTCTTTGTTATTTGGTTGCAGGGTTACTTGAGAGAGACCATCTTCATCCTACGCCTCCTACGGATTGATAAATCTTAGGTCATCCACTTGAGGGAAATTTGCTACTGTCCTACAAACCTCTGCACTTGGAGGCCCAACAACGTCTACAAGAAGAAGGTTGTGTAGTAGACATCAAGCTCTTTTCTGGCGCCGTTGCCGGGGAGGTTAGCGCTTGAAGGTATATCTTTAGATCTTGCAATCGAGTCT
The DNA here is from genome assembly GCF_056163025.1 of Triticum urartu. NCBI lineage: Eukaryota > Viridiplantae > Streptophyta > Magnoliopsida > Poales > Poaceae > Triticum > Triticum urartu. Next base: position 313,807,894 of record NC_141877.1, read on the forward strand.
TTTAGTTTCTTGTTTTATCGCTAGTTTAGTTTATAAAAGAAAACTAAAAAAAGGAATTGAGTTTGTCTCATACGCTTCACCTTTTTAATATCTTTCGTGAGTATGATGGAAAGGATAATTGTGCTCAAGTGCTAGAAGAAGAAATCTATAAAATGTTTGGCACTAAATATTTGAATGATGAGAATGATTGCAATGTTGTTAGTATGAATTCCTTGAATATCCATGATGCTAATGATATGCAAAGCCACAAGCTTGGGGAAGCTATGTTTGATGAAGATGATATTTTTTGTCCCCCAAGTTTTGATGAGCAAATTTATTATGATGAAAGCATGCCTCCTATCTATGATGATTATTGTGATGACACGTACGCTTTAAATAATAATGATAACCATGAAACTTGTCATCTTGATCTTAATTTTCAATCACATGATAGTTATTTTCTTGGGTTTGCTCCCACTATTATTCATGAGAAGAATTTTGCTTGTGTAGAGAGTAGTAAATTTTTTATGCTTGTAGATCATGAAACGAATGCTTTATGTGCTGGTTATATTGTTGAATTCATTCATGATGCTACTGAAAATTATTATGAGGGAGAAATATATGCTTGTAGGAATTGCAATAATATCAAGTTTCCTCTCTATGTGCTTAAATTTTTGAAGTTATGCTTGTTTTACCTTCCTATGCAAGTTGATTCTTGTTCCCACAAGTTGTTTTTTCACAAAATACCTATGCATAGGAAGTGGGTTAGACTTAAATGTGTTAGTCATATTCTTCATGATGCTCTCTTTATGTTACAATTCTTATCTTTTATATGAGCATCATTGAAATCATCATGCCTAGCTAGGGGCGTTAAACGATAGCGCTTGTTGGGAGGCAACCCAACTTTATTTTTGTTCCTTGCTTTTTGTTCCTGTTTAGTAATAAATAATTCATCTAGCCTCTGTTTAGATGTGGTTTTATGCTTTTAATTAGTGTTTGTGCCAAGTAGAACCTTTGGGAAGACTTGGGGAAAGTCTTGTTGATCATGCTGTAAAAAACAGAAACTTTAGCGCTCACGAGAATTGGTGCCATTTTTATTTGGAAAGTGCTAATTAGTTAATTCTTTTTGAAGATGATTAATAGATAAATTCCTCGTGTCCAGCAATTTATTTTAGAATTTTATGAGTTCCAGAAGTATATGTTTGATCCAGATTACTACAGACTGTTCTGTTTTTGACAGATTCTGTTTTTCGTGTGTTGTTTGCTTATTTTAATGAATCTATGGCTAGTAAAATAGTTTATAAACCATAGAGAAGTTGCAATACAGTAGGTTTAACACCAATATAAATAAAGAATGAGTTCGTTACAATACCTTGAAGTGGTGATTTATTTTCTTATACTAACGGAGCTTACGAATTTTCTGTTAAGTTTTGTGTTGTGAAGTTTTCAAGTTTTGGGTAAGGATTCTATGGACTATGGAATAAGGAGTGCCAATAGCCTAATCTTGGGGATTCCCAAGGCAACCCAAGGTAATATTCAAGGATAGCCAAGAGCCTAAGCTTGGGGATGCCCCGGAAGGCATCCCCTCTTTCGTCTTCGTTCATCGGTAACTTTACTTGGAGCTATATTTCTATTCACCACATGATATGTGTTTTGCTTGGAGCGTCAATTTATTTTGTTAGGATTTGCTTGCTGTTATTTATAACAATGTTTTTCATCTTTTATTTCAATAAAAGTGGCATTGATAGCCTTTACTATGCCTATTTTAGAAGTCCACATGTTGCTGTTTGAAAACAGAAAGTTTACCGCTGTTGCAATAATTCCCTAGAAAATTCAGAATGTGATAAAATGTTGAAACCTTTTTCATATTAATCTCTGATAAATTTACTACAATGGGAATTTTATTTCATAATTTCTGGAGCTAGGGAAGTATGGATCTTCCTGCACTCTTTAAAAATTGTCCTGTTTAGGCAGATTGCTGTTATGTTTGCATTGTTTGCATATGTTTGCTTCTTTAATGATTCTATTTGAGGATAGGACTATTAAATATGCAGAGGAATTTAGTATGCAATGTGGAATAATAATTTTAGTGATTTGCTACAGTATAGTATGATAAGGTTTTTGCAATGGTTTATACTAACTTATCTCACGAGTCCTTGTTAAGTTTTGTGTGGATGAAGCTTTTGAGATTTAGGGAGACCGTGATATGAGAGGAATTAAGGAGACACAAAAGATCAAGCTTGGGGATGCCCAAGGCACCCCAAGATAATATTTCAAGAAGTCTCAAGCATCTAAGCTTGGGGATGCCCCGGTTGGCATCCCACCTTTCTTCTTCAACAACTATCGGTTAGTTTCGGTTGATCCTAAGTTTTTGCTTCTTCACATGATGTTTGCCATTCTTAGAATGCCATTTTATTTTGTTTTGCTTGCTGTTTGAATAAAATACCAAGATCTGAAATTATTAAATGTTAGAGAGTCTTCACATAGTTGCATAATTATTCGACTACTCATTGATCTTCACTTATATCTTTCGGAGTAGTTTGTCATTTGCTCTAGTACTTCACTTATATTTTTTTAGAGCATGGTGGTGGTTTTATTTTGTAGAAATAGATGAACTCTCATGCTTCACTTAGATTATTTTGAGAGTCTTAAATAGCATGGTAATTTGCTTAAATAATCCTAATATGCTAGGTATGCAAGATTAGTAAAATTTTCTTATGAGTGTTTTGAATACTAAGAGAAGTTTGATGCTTGATGATTGTTTTGAGATATGGAGGTAATAATATCAAAGTCGTGCTAGTTGAGTAGTTGTGAAATTGAGAATTACTTGTGTTGAAGTTTGCAAGTCCCGTAGCATGCACGTATGGTAAACGTTATGCAACAAATTTGAAACATGAGGTGTTATTTGATTGTCTTCCTTATGAGTGGCGGTCGGGGACGAGCGATGGTTTTTCCTACCAATCTATCCCCCTAGGAGCATGTGCATAGTACCGAGGTTTTTGATGACTTGTAGATTTTTGCAATAAGTATGTGAGTTCTGACTAATGTTGAGTCCATGGATTATACGCACTCTCACCCTTCCATCCTTGCTAGCCTCTTCGGTATCGTGCATTGGCCTTTCTCACATTGAGAGTTGGTGCAAACTTCGCCGGTGCATTCAAACCCCGTGATATGATACGCTCTTTCACACATAAACCTCCATATATCTTCCTCAAAACAGCCACCATACCTACCTATTATGGCATTTCCATAGCCATTCCGAGATATATTGCCATGCAACTTTCCACCATTCCGTTTATCATGACACATTCATCATTGTCATATTGCTTAGCATGATCATGTAGTTGACATAGTATTTGTGGCAAAGCCACCGTTCATAATTCTTTCATACTTGTCACTCTTGGTCCATTGCATATCCTGGTACACAGCTGGAGGCATTCATATCGAGTCATCTTTGTTCTAGTATTGAGTTGTAATCATTGAGTTGTAAATAAATAGAAGTGTGATGATCATCATTTTCTAGAGCATTGTCCCAAGTGAGGAATAAAAAAAGAGAAAGGCCATAAAAAAAGAGAAGGCCCAAAAAAAGAGAAAGGCCATAAATAAAAAAAGAGAAGGCCCAAAAAAATGAGAGAAAAATAGAGAAGGGACAATGCTACTATCCTTTGCCACACTAGTGCTTCAAAGTAGCACCATAATCCTTATGAGTCATGATAGAGAGTCTCTTGTTTTGTCACTTTCATATACTAGTGGGAATTTTTCATTATAGAACTTGGCTTGTATATTCCAACAATGGGCCTCCTCAAGTGTCCTAGGTCTTCGTGAGCAAGCAAGTTGGATGCACACCCACTTAGTTTATTTTGTTGAGCTTTCATACATTTATAGCTCTAGTGCATCCGTTGCATGACAATCCCTACTCCTTGCATCGACATCAATTGATGGGCATCTCCATAGCCCATTGATTAGCCTCGTTGATGTGAGACTTTCTCCTTTTTGTCTTCTCCACATAACCCCCTCATTATATTCTATTCCACGCATAGTGCTATGTCCATGGCTCGCGCTCATGTATTGCGTGAAGGTTTATGAGTTTGAGATTACTAAAGTATGAAACAATTGCTTGGCTTGTCATTGGGGTTGTGCATGATGAGAGCATTCTTGTGTGATGAAAACGGAACATGGCTAAAGTATATGATTTTGTAGGGATGAACTTTCTTTGGCCATGTTATTTTGAGAAGACATGATTGCTTAGTTAGTATGCTTGAAGTATTATTATTTTTATGTCAATATGAACTTTTGTCTTGAATCTTTTGGATCTGAATATTCATGCCACAATTAAGAAGAATTACATTGAAATTATGCCAAGTAGCACTCCGCATCAAAAATTCTATTTTTATCATTTACCTACTCGAGGACGAGTAGGAATTAAGCTTGGGGATGCTGATACGTCTCCAACGTATCTATAATTTTTGATTGCTCCATGCTATATTATCTTCTGTTTTGGATGTTTATGGGCTTTATTATACACTTTTATATCATTTTTGGGACTAACCTATTAACCCAGAGCCCAATGCCAGTTTCTGTTTTTACCTTGTTTTAGAGTATCGCAGAAAAGGAAAATCAAACGGAGTCCAATTGACCCGAAACTTCACGGAACTTATTTTTGGAAGGAAAGCAACCTGATGGACTTGGAGTGCACGTCAGGAAAGAAACGAGGGAGCCACAAGGTAGGGGGGCACGCCCACCCCCCTAGGGCGCGCCCTCCACCCTCGTGGGCCCCTCGTAGCCCCCCTGACGTACTTCTTCCGCCTATATATCTCCATATACCCTAAAAACATCGAGGAGCACAATAGATCAGGAGTTCCGCCGCCAGAAGCCTCCGTAGCCACCGAAAGCCAATCTAGACCCGTTCCGGCACCTTGCCGGAGGGGGAATCCCTCTCCGGTGGCCATCTTCATCATCCCGGTGCTCTCCATGACGACGAGGGAGTAGTTCTCCCTCGAGGCTGAGGGTATGTACCAGTAGCTATGTGTTTGATCTCTCTCTCTCTCTCTCATGTTCTTGAGGTGATACGATCTTGATGTATCGCGAGCTTTGCTATTATATTTGGATCCTATGATGTTTCTTCCCCCCTCTACTCTCTTGTAATGGATTGAGTTTCCCCTTTGAAGTTATCTTATCGGATTGAGTCTTTAAATATTTGAGAACACTTGATGTATGTCTTGCCGTGCGTATCTGTGGTGACAATGGGATACCACGTGATTCACTTGATGTATGTTTTGGTGATCAACTTGCGGGTTCCGCCCATGAACCTATGCATAGGGGTTGGCACACGTTTTCGTCGTGATTCTTTGGTAGAAACTTTGGGGCACTCTTTGAGGTTCTATGTGTTGGTTGAATAGATGAATCTGAGATTGTTTGATGCATATCGTATAATCATACCCACGGATACTTGAGGTGACATTGGAGTATCTAGGTGACATTAGGGTTTTGGTTGATTTGTGTCTTAAGGTGTTATTCTAGTACGAACTCTAGGGTTGTTTGTGACACTTATAGGAATAGCCCAATGGATTGATTGGAAAGAATAACTTTGAGGTGGTTTCGTACCCTACCATAATCTCTACGTTTGTTCTCCGCTATTAGTGACTTTGGAGTGACTCTTTGTTGCATGTTGAGGGATAGTTATGTGATCCAATTATGATATTATTGTTGAGGGAACTTGCACTAGCGAAAGTATGAACCCTAGGCCTTGTTTCAACACATTGCAATACTGTTTACGCTCACTTTTATCACTTGCTACCTTGCCGTTTTTATATTTTCAGATTACAAAAACTATTATCTACTATCCATATACCACTTGTATCACCATATCTTTGCAGAACTAGTGCACCTATACAATTTACCATTGTATTGGGTGTGTTGGGGACACAAGAGACTCTTTGTTATTTGGTTGCAGGGTTGCTTGAGAGAGACCATCTTCATCCTACGCCTCCTACGGATTGATAAACCTTAGGTCATCCACTTGAGGGAAATTTGCTATTGTCCTACAAACCTCTGCACTTGGAGGCCCAACAACGTCTACAAGAAGAAGGTTGTGTAGTAGACATCAGGCACCCCAAAGGCACAACAAGTCTTCTCTTAGCCGTGTGCGGTGCCCCCCTCCACAGTTACACACCTTGGTCATATCGTCGTAGTGCTTAGGCGAAGCCCTGTGCCGGTAACTTCATCATCATCGTTGCCATGCCGTCGTGCTGACAGAACTCTCCCTCGTCCTCAACTGGATCAAGAGTTCGAGGGATGCCATCGAGCTGAACGTGTGCTTAACACGGAGGTGTCGTACGTTCGGTTCTAGGATCGGTTGAATCGCGAAGACGTTCGACTACATCAACCGCGTTACTAAACGCTTCCGCTTTCGGTCTACGAGGGTACGTGGACACACTCTCCCCGCTTGTTGCTATGCATCTCCTAGATATATCTTGTGTGATCGTAGGTAAATTTTTTGAAATACTGCGTTCCCTAACAGGAGTCTCTTCTGTGCTCCACCCCAGTCCTCAGTGTTCTTCATGATGCTGGACTGCTCAACTTCTGCACCGACATCTACGATTGGAATGAAGAACTCATTCTTCAATTCTTCGCCAGGCTGCACATCACAGAAAACGTTGAAGATGTGAATTCATGGGTATTGGACTAGATGACTGAAAACACTCACTACAAAGCACCGGCCTTTGAATTGATTCATGTCGTTCCTGTCAGTCCTCCCATTGAAGGTGCAAGGCGCATCTATGATGAACCCGAACTGTCAAATCATCTGATGCAAGTGCTGATGAAGCCTTTGAAGCCAAACCAAGCTCCAAGGACCACATTCCTGATCAAGGAATTGCTCTATGTGCCAAGGACTATATATCGCATATTGACCAAAACCGTCAGTCCAATCAAGGGCCATAACTCTGATGATGATGAAGTCATTGGCATAATGAAGAATCAGCTATTCAATATCATCCATGGTATTCCTATCAACTACCATGATTTATTCATGAGGACTTTGGACAATGTAGATCTATCACCGTTTGAATTGAAGCCTTACGCCCCCTGGATTATGAGATTCATCAGATCAAGGTCTTCAATCAACTATAAGGCTGACTGTCAAAATCATCTCACCTACTTGCCGCCAATTGAAGTCCTCAAAAGGACTATTTCCTCAGCTGATGAGAAGGGCAAGGCTGCTGTCATTGATGAAGGCACTCGTCCATTGGATGGACAGTTTCACAAAGCTGTAACATATTCCACCAATGATGACTCTGCCACACATGATACTGCCGCAAATGCTTCAAAGCAATATCCTCAAGCCACTGCTCCGCAGGTGATGACTGATCGTGAGCTTCTCCTCAGTCTTCATCAAAAAGTCGATCTAAATCACAAGCGGGTCAAGCGTCAGTTTAGTTCAATTCTTCAGAATATGACAATCATGCAAAACACTGTGAAGAAGAACCATTACTACCTGCATGAAGTTTTTGATCGCACTTGGGATGTATTGTCTCACCTCTACGGTGATGAAGATCTCAAGCAGATGAGGTTCCAACAGGACTTTGACTGGTCTCAGCCACCTTCGAAGAAATTCGAGAAGGTCAAAGTTCCTCACGTGGTCGCCAGCTCATATTCCTCATCGCGCGAGATGGATGAAGATGGAGATTTGAATGACACCGCAGCAGGACCTACTCCAACGGACGACCCCAACAACGCTGGTGCTCCCCCATCGACATCATGATGACATTCTTCAGGGGCGTTAGTCCTCATTTTTCGTCCCTTTTGGTCATTCGATGACAAAGGGGGAGAAATTTGAGTTAGTCTTCAAGTGGGTCTCTATATATGGGCGTTTTTGTTAAGTCACAACTCTCGCTCTTCTGAAGTGTTTGTTGATCGAGTTGTCAACTTAAGTCCTATGGTGCTCTAGCTCTTTTGAACTGCTTTTCTGCATGCTTATTCCTCAAGTACCTTAATGCATGCATGCTAAATTCATCAGAGTCCATATTTCATCATGCATTTCAAATTCTTCATATCATATGTTAAATGCGTGTATGGATTACAAGATATAGGGGGGATCTCCATGATTCTACTCTACAATGTGCATTTGCTTTTCAAAGCAAATTCCTCAGATATGCACATCTTCAGGGGGAGTTCTTCTATATCTTGCAACCAAATTCCTCAATATCAGTATTTACACTTCATATGTTTACTCCCGTTGAAAACTTAACCTATATTGTCACCAATCACCAAAAATGGGGAGATTGTAAGTGCATTTAGTGCCCCTTAGTGATTTTGGTGTATTGAATGAAGGAAATATGCCCTAGAGGCAATAATAAAGTTGTTATTTACATTTCCTTATATCATGATAAATGTCTATTATTCATGCTAGAATTGTATTAACCGGAAACTTGATACATGTGTGGATACATAGACAAAACACAGTGTCCCTAGTAAGCCTCTACTTGACTAGATCGTTAATCAAAGATGGTTAAGTTTCCTAACCATAGACATGTGTTGTCATTTGATGAACGAGATCACATCATTAGGAGAATGATGTGATGGACAAAACCCATCCGTTAGCTTAGCATAATAATCGTTAAGTTTTATTGCTATTGCTTTCTTCATGACTTGTACATATTCCTTTGACTATGAGATTATGCAACTCTCGAATATCGAAGGAATACCTTGTGTGCTATCAAACGTCACAATATAACTGGGTGATTATAAAGATGCTCTACAGGTATCTCCGAAGTTGTTTGTTGGGTTGGCATAGATCGAGATTAGGATTTGTCACTTCGAGTATCAGAGAGGTATCTCTGGGCCCTCTCGGTAATGCACATCATAATAAGCCTTGCAAGCAATGTGACTAATGAGTTAGTTACGGGATGATGCATCACGGAGCGAGTAAAGAGACTTGCCGGTAACGAGATTGAACTAGGTATGAAGATACCGACGATCAAATCTCGGGCAAGTAACATACCGATGACAAAGGGAATAACATATGTTGTCATTACGGTACAACCGATAAATATATTCGTAGAATATGTGGGAACCAATATGAGCATCCAGGTTCCGCTGTAGGTTATCGACCGGAGAGGTGTCTCGTTCATGTCTACATAGTTCTCGAACCCATAGGGTCCGCACACTTAACGTTCGATGACGATTTTGTATTATATGAGTTATGTGATTTGGTGACCGGATGTTGTTCGGAGTCCCGGATGATATCATGGACATGATGAGGAGTCTCAAAATAGCCGAGAGGTAAAGATTCATATATTGGACGATGATATTCGGACACCGAAAATGTTCCGGGGATACCGGGTGCATATCGGGTCACCGGAAGGGGTTCCGGGTATCCCCCCGGCAACTACATGGGCCTTAATGGGCCAAGAGGGGGACAGACCAGCCCCTAAGGGGCTGGTGCACCCCTCCTATACAGGCTTGCCAAATTGGAGTAGAAAAGAGGAAGGAGGAAAGGAAAAAAGGAATAGGATTCCTCCTCCCCCCTCTTCCCTCCCTACCCCGAATAGGAATAGGAAAAGGGGGTGGCCGAATTGGGAGGACCCCATGGCTGCCTCTCCTCCCCTCCAACCTATATATATATAAAGGGGGGAACCGCTAGAACATACACCAGCAATTGTTAGCCGTGTGCGGCGCCCCCCTCTACAGTTTACACCTCCGGTCATATCTTCATAGTGCTTAGGCAAAGCCCAGCGCGGATCACTTTGCCATCACCGTCACCACACCATCGTGCTGACGGAACTCTCCCTTGATACTTTGCTGGACCAAGAGTTCGAGGGACTTCATTGAGCTAAATGTGTGCAGAACTCGGAGGTGTCGTATGTTCCGTGCTTGATCGATCAGAACAAGAAGAAGTTCGACTACACCAACCGGGTTGTCAAACGCTTTCGCTTTCGGTCTACGAGGGTACGTGGACACACTCTCTCCCTCTCGTTGCTATGCATCTCCTAGATAGATCTTGCGTGATCGCAGGTTTTTTTTTAAATTGTATGCTACGTTCCCCAACATTGAAGACTTATAGGTTAAGGGACTAATGAGTTTGCGAGTGTACATAGGTCTATAAGTCTATGAGGAGTTTGATATTTACGATAAAAGTCGATCCCTAAAAATGAATAACTTCAGCTGAAGAATTTGGTTTTCTTGAAGATTTTGAAAGTGAAGAAATTGATGTGACCATGAAGACTTGGTATTCATGCAAGGATAATGAAGCATGAAGATTTTTGTTTTCGTAGTTTCATTTTCTCTTTCTTAAGTCATAGGAAACACCGTACTGTTAAGGGGGTCGAGGTAAAACTAAGGAAAAGTTTCCAAGTGATGTTCATCTCAAAATCCTACACCTACCCAATCCTTTCGAGTGAAGCCATTGGAAATCTCATACAGTCTAGTCAATTTCTTCAGTGACAGAGATGGAGATCTTTTGGTCTCTGAGGAATTTGTTCTGACTGAGGAGTTAGGAATTTGCCAGTGGGGATTGCCTATAAGTGAGGAACATGATAGCCCTGAGGAATTTGATAATCAAATATCTGACCGTTGTTGTGCTATGCGCCAGCTGTCCCAAAATATTTACCCACCTAACGGTCATATCATTGAAGGGCATTTATGTCTTATCATGGCGGGCTGCTCCCTAGGCTATATATAGCCGCCCCCTACAACCACTAGTTGGTTGGCTGCTTCGAGAGAAACTGACACTTATCATTGAGAGCATCCCATCCTCCAAGGACTTTGAGCGAAAATCATCAAGTGAGGAAAACCCAAACCCAAACACCTACAAACCCAAAGTGATTGAGCATCACTGAAGAGATTGTTCCTGTATGGAACAGATGCTTGTTACCTTTGAGGACTGTGCATCCCCTAGACGGTTAGGCGTCATGGTCTGGAGCATCCAAGAGGAAATTGTGGATCACCGAGTGACCGGGTCTGTGAAGGTTTGGAAGTCACCTGAAGACTTACCACGAGTGATTGGGCGAGGTCTGTGTGATCTTAGCTCAAGGAGAATACGGTGAGGACTGTGTGTCCGGGACTGTGTGTCCTCAGGTTTAAATACCTAGCCGCTCCAACCAGACGTACAACTGTCACAACAGTTGGAAATGGTCTACCAAATCATCGTCTTCACCAAGCTACTGGTTCTATTTTCTCAACCCTTTCATTTCCTCATTCATGCGTTGAATTACTTGATCATTATTGTTTGAACACTTTGACCGAAGACTTTCTCAATTTTCTCAATCCTAATTCTTCAGTCACTTTGTCTTCAGCTTGATTATCCTGTTTACACACTACTTGTACTCTGTGCTTGTCTTTATTTCATCATAATGACCCTGTTACTACTCTGTTACGCTTGCATCTGAGTACTTATTCCGCTGCTAGTTGTTCGTGACTTAGGAAAGTCCTCACCTTGAATTTCCTCATTCATGAATTTGTAAAAATCGCCTATTTCCCCCCTCTAGTCGATATAATGTACTTTCAGTAGTTTATGAAATGACATTTTAAAAGTTCTTATCTGATCATGACATAATCTGCATAATCTGATTCTTTTTCTCCCGTTGCAACGCACGGGCATATTTGCTAGTGTACCTAAGAGCATCTACAACTGGACCTCTCAAACCCGCCTCATACGTCCAGGCGGGCCGCCTGATCACTGTCCGGTCACGATTTTTAAACCTAGACGGGCCTCTCAAACGACCCTCAAACGCTAGGGCTGACCGGCATCCCCCATATCCAGCCCAAATATGGAGTGGATATGGGGGCGCCCGGGCACGCCTGCCACGTCGGACCCGACAACTCGACCCCATCCTAAATTGCATCAAATCCATCAAACCATTCCTCCTCCTTCTGCCGCCCTCCAACCATTCCCGCGCCCGACCCTCGCCGGCCTCCACCCTTGCTCCCAATCCTCACCTCCGGTCCCGATCCATCGCCGGAGATGTCGTCCAGCCCAACCCACACCACCGCGACGGAGACGCAGTCCGCCTTGTCCGTCGGAGGCGTGATTTCGTCGACGACGACTTGCAAGGCGAAGGACGTCGCAACGACATTTGGCGACATAAAGCTTGAGAAGGAAATGTTGCAACTCGCATGGGACGCGGAAGATGCGAAGATCATGTTGGCGGACGAGACCGTCTTGGATGAGCATCCGAAGAAGTGGCTTGCGGACAAGAAGAAGGAGATCAACGACCGAAAGGACTACGAGGCGGCGAGGGCGGCTGCGGCTCGGGTGCAGGCGGAGGAGGCGGCCCGGATGCAGGCGGAGTAGGACGAGCAGGACACATTCCGCTTGGAGCATGCGCCCAACCAGTGATCCGAGGCCATCCGTCACATTCAGACATTGATTTCATTTTGTCATGTCCGGTTTGTTAAATTATGTTTTGCTTTGCTTTGTTTCGAACTTTGGCATTCAGACAGTTTGTACCGTATGAGGCATGCATGGATTGCATGGATTTGAGGATCGGAATTTACGGTATGTGAATATGCGGAATAATATTTAAAAGGCGATGTGTCCGCGAGCGTTTAAGAAGCCGAATTTGCAAAGTCCAGCTGTAGAGGCTCTAACACGACTGCTAGGACGGAGGTAATATTTGTGAACATAGGAAGCAGAAAGATTGCAGTCCCTCGTTAAGAAAAAGTAAAATTGCAGCTCTTGATCTTCACAAGGTCGGACACGTGCGAGACACTGCCTCTAATGCTCGGGCCCACTCGTCAGCCTCTAAAACAAGCGTGGTAGCAACTCACGCCACGACCTCCCCCCCCCCCCCCCCCCCCCCCCCCCCCCGCGTTCTCTGCCCCTGCCACGATTCGCAATACAGATCACGGCCGCGGTGACCAGCAGAAATCGGTATCGGAAGCGGGCGAGCCAAACCAACGCAAACCCCAAATCCCCAATCCGAGCTGCCCTCTCCCCCCGAGGTAAGATCCGTTCACGATCTCCGCGCCAGATACTCCAGATCGATTTCTGCAGCAATTTCCCGCAATTTTGTTTGACTTTTTCTCGGGGGGTCGATCGGATACGATCCGATTCGATCAGATGGCGGCGGTCTGGATGGCGTTGGCGGTGATGCTGGTCGCTGCTGCTCAGGTGGCGGTGGCTGCCCCGGTGATGGCGCCGGCCTTCCTCTGGGCGCCCAAGAACTACGGGTAAGTAGCTGAAGCGCACTATGATGCGCATCTCTGCTTGTGTTAGATGTGATACGTTCTTGTAAAGCTGGAGGAATCTTAGCCTGGAATTCTGCTTAGCTCTGAAACTATTGCAAGTTGGTGGATTAACAACTGTTGGGGCGTAATGACATGATTCATGTAGCTCTTTTTTCATGAACGTGGTACCATGTTGCTTCATACAACTAATCTGACATGAAATCAGTATAAGCCTACTAGTTGGTTCAGTGCATGGGATAGTCACCTCAAGTTTGTTACTTGAAGGCCTCTCACCTTTACTTTATGGTGTATCTGTATGCTGCGGAATAGCATGGTTCATTGGAAGGCAATCATGGTGTTACCTCAAGATTGATATCTACATCCTCTAAAAAAAGATTGGTATCTACATTATCACAGTAGATTTATGTCAGCTGCATTTCTCTCCAACCATAATTGTGTATGTCCATACAGCTACCCGTGGAAAAATCAATCTCTAGATCTTTACTTAGTGCAAACATTAATTCACTCATCCTTGTGACAATCTTCAATCTGTGGAGTGTAGAGTAGGGTAGTTGGAAGAAAATTTTCCCAACTTCAGTAATGGAAGGCTGGAGGATTGATGATATCTGGTGATGAAACCCACTCTACATAGAAAGCCACACATTTTGTTCATGTAGACTACTAAGAATAGTGATCTATGGGTATAAACCCCGGATGAAGGAGAGACAGAACAGAGTTTATTGTTGGCTTCAGGACCCTTGTTCAACTTGTATGCAGGCCACTCCATAGTCCCGTTGACATTAGGAGAGCAGATGCTGAGCATCAGTTCTCAGGGGAAGTTGCACTTTTTGTGTTGCAAATTGAACAGTGACTTCTGTTCAATCACGCTGTCTGCCCATATTTGTATACCTCAAGTAGAAACATACAGTTCCTTTTTTCTCTATTTCTTGTGGAATGTATCTGGCCTCGAAGCTGAAGGAAACTTGAAACCCTGATTTCCATTAGATATGACAATCGCCTTCTACCGAGATGCATCCTTACCTGTGAATATTACAGCAACTGTGTAATGCATCCAGGCGCTACCTGCTACCTAGGTCACATGTTGCTCCTCCGTCTTCTTAGTGTAGACGATGCATCTCATACATCTCCAGTGTTACTCCTTGTTGTTCTTAGTGCAGGTGATTCATATTTTACATCTCTGGTGTCCCTGATCAGTCTTACTCCTGGATGTTTGGTTACTTGTTGACTAGTTCTAAGTTTTCATTTTGTGAAATTTATGCATTCGGTTACTTACCAACGAAGTACAATTATACAAGTTCATTTTTGATATATTTGCCGTCCTTCAAGTAATAGTAGTTTACATAACATTACCTTTATCTCCAGACTTAGTCCCAATGAGGCTAAAGAAGTAGTCCACTATCAGACAATCTCCCCAAAGAGTTTAGCTGATTCTGTTCTCGAGGAAGGTGGCTGGTCAAACTTGGTGGTGAGTTCCCCTCCAATGTCCCAATTGGAACTTAAGTTGACATCCAGCTTTATTGAAATGTGAGTTCTTCGTATGCACAAATTTAAGCAGCACACAATGTTTTGGTTTTGTTTTCAGTGTTCAAAGGATGGTCCTCAAAAGAATGTTGATGTTGCAGTTCTTTTTCTTGGATCAAAGGTATTTCTTGGACTACCATACATTTGTTACTGTTATAAATTAGTTTTTTCATCTTTTGGGCATTCACTGGTTACACTAAATCCACACTTGATGGAAGCAGCCTCATAATCATCGATAATTGTTTATTCAAATACCTTCTCGTCGTGATATCTCAGCTAGCTGTTATTGGTCAAGTCCAAGAGGCCATTATTTTTTCTAAAATTCTCCATGCTTTAGTCTGTGTAGGAAAAAAAAAACTCCAGCCTAGAATTTTTTTTGTTGAAGATGCTATCTCTATTTTGTTGCTTCAGTTACACTAACCAGTAACTAATATTGTTCCTCAGCTACAATCATCAGACATCTCTAAAGATAAACAGGTCGATCCTGCTTTAGCGGACATACTAAAGGTAGTCACAGTCATCATATATGGTTTTCCATGTTTTTTCTCTGCTGTCATACATAATTTTAAGCATAGAATGATTTCAAATCCATTAATATATATACCTTTTACCAGCTGTCCTTCTCAAGCTCCGAGTTTTCCATGGCATTCCCTTATGTTGCCATGTCAGACGACGAAGCACTAGAGAACTCATTGCTATCTGGATTTACTGAGAATTGCGAGGATGGTTCTGGAGGAAATCATATCACTTACACAGACATGTGTACTGCAAGCAGTGAAAGTGTGAAGAAACATCTGAACATGGATTCTGTTCAAGCAAGTTATCTTTTACATATAAAATACTTATTTCGATATTTTCTGTATATCATTATTTATTGACAGCATATACATTCCAGGACTTGGTGAAGTCACGGATGGGAAACAACCAACCAACTGAGCTAATCGTCTTCTGTAGCGGTGGTTTCAAGGACAATGCAAAATCAGAAGGTTGGGTAAAGTAACCAGGTTTAGTTCCATCACTTTCAACTGTACAACTTTAACCTGTGTTCCACTTCCTTACTTCAGGGCAGTTGCTTTTGGATCTGGTTTCTGTTCTTGACAAGTCTGGGGCTAAATACACAGTTCTTTACGCATCTCAACCCTATGGTTTGCTGGAGAATCCTTCGGACCTGCCATTAGCCAGGTATCTTGCAGAGAAGACCAATACAACTAAACCTGTCCTAGAGAAATGCGATGGAGAATGCCAATTAAAATCAACTCTCCTGGAAGGAGTTTTTGTGGTAAGTTGTTACTCGCACTCTGTTTTGTTTATTCCAAGCTATGCTGTTGAATTTGTCCTCTTCATCTGTATAAACTGCAGTATGTAGATCACAGTTGTTTGTATCCTTGCATAATTCATTCACATTTTTGCGTAATCTGCAGGGTGTGGTGCTGCTTATCATCTTGATATCAGGACTTTGCTGCATGATGGGGATCGATACCCCGTCAAGGTTTGAGGCTCCCCAGGATTAAACTTGGTCTGATCTTGAAGCAAACCCGATGTGGATGGCCAGTGTTTGTTACCCTGCGCAGTGGATATAGTTAGCTTCCTCTTCAAAGGTGCCTTGCTTGTGTATTTTACTAAGCCAAACTTCTGTTTAGTGATCAATTTTTTGATGTACTATTGCATTCCCAGACCCACGGAGATCTGAGCCTTTGCAAACTACTACATGCGCAAGGTTTATGTTGTACTATCAAACCAGAATTGTTTCCAGTTTTCTCTGTGAATAGCCTGGAATTCAGGAAGCCAATAAGATGATGGCACTAATGTCCATCTAATAAAATCTTGTTATTCTTTTAGTAGTCATAACTTGAAGCACATCAATTTCTTGGGTGATTGGGACACAAGGCTACTTTTGGGGGCATCGCTCCTTTCTATGTTGCACCGCTGAGGATGTGTAATTGTCAGTTAGACTTACCGCGCAAGTGATTACATGATTGAGATTGGAGTAGTGATCGCTCTGCCTACTTCATTTAAAACGATGGATAGTCGGATGACGCCCCAGTATCTTTTTCTCCTCTCGTGTCAATTTGTCCTTTATGCTTGCTATAGGTCTTGTCTTGGCTTAGCACTCAAGTGAGTAGAAAATTGTGGCGTCCCTTTATATATGGTTTAATGCGAGCTCCATTTTGTCTTTTATAATGCAAAGGAAACGCAACTGAAATTTCGCGAGCATATAGATTGTGTGGTGTTATATCGCGTTTCATATCCCAACTTGCTTGGGGCAAAAGGATTTGTTGTTGTTGTTGTTGTTGTTGTTGTTGTTGTTGTTGTATATTGCTTACTGTTGTGCGATTCCTCGCCGATGCGACATTTTTGTTCTGGACCAAACATATATCCTCATAGTCAGGCCGAGGCACACGTCATTGCATATCCCGGAGGCCCATGATGATAGTAGTATAATGTCTATCCGCTGAGCCTGACGTTGGCGAATGAGATGTGTTTTCAGTATAGTCGGTACCGGCGACGTACTGGCCCATACATTGGCTGCCAAGTCAGTGCGTGTTTGTCTCTTGGGAGCCATGCCACTGCCAGTGTATAGTATAGCCTGCAAAACATAACTTGGAAGAAAGGTCTTTGACGTTTGCGGATTGTCGTGAGCAGTTTTTCCTTTCTGAAATAATAAACCTGCTTACGTAGCATGACTCTGGGGGCCTGGGATGCGTACGATGAGTTAGTTATGTACCTACCTTGGGCATCTACAGAAGCATGATACTATTGATCTAGTACCGCCACGGTGGAGTAATGGGAAGTGATAAATCTTCTTCCAACGAAATTTTAGCCGCTCTCCTGCAAATTTTCAAAAAAAGGAAGTGCAAGAGATCTTCGTAGGCATTGCTCGATCCTAATACTACAAACTTACCCCTGCGATACGTGCAGTGAGGCAAACTCATTTTGGTGGAACCAACCCAATAGGGTTCAAGTTCTATATTTAGCACTGGTGCTTCAATTTTTCTAGATTTATTATTTCAGACTTCCCGACAATGTTCTTTCAATATTTCCGACGATGTTCGTTCAGTGAGTGAAAACGCTACATCGACTACAAAGGTATCCAGTATCTCTCGCAGGTGCTCATATGTGGCATGTGAAAAAGGGCGGAAAATGCACATATAGCTTTTAAATTATTTGAAACAAAAAAGGTACGTAACTTGCACCGGCTTATGATGCAGGAAACATGCCCAAAATGCCGGTAAAAAAGGGGGATTCCTTTCTATTTCCCCCCTCAGATCACGCTGCACCAGGCCTGCGCTGCACTGTGTGCGGGATCATGCATGCAAGCTGGATGCCAGGGGTTACGTCTACATCTTTCAGTTACTATCTTGCTGGTTGTATATAGTTTCTTTTCGAGGAATCTTCGCTGGCCACCATTGGTAACTGATCATCTTACTTTTAGAGTTTCAGTTAAAAGCTCTCCATTTTCTAACGATCGATCTTCATGTGTACTACTCTTGTGTTAAAATATTGGAGAGTCATATTTTTTTCAGTTTGATAAAAGTATATTATGATGAATCTAATGAAGCTAATTTGATGTTATAGATGATGTTATTTCTACAAACTTGACCAAACTTCAAGGAAATTTGACTGATGACAAAAGTAAAACTTCAAATATTTTAAAATAGAGGAGGTACTTCGTTAAACTGGTCTCTCGGTAGATCAAGTGAATGACCTCCTCCCATAACTGAGCTGGCATACAGGTGGCGTCCCCACGTGGCCTGCGTGCATGCACGCGCCGTCCAACATGTATGCATGCGTGGCTGCACGTGCTTTCCTGCTGACGAACGCTCCAGCTTGCACCAACCTGTATACAATGCTAATTAACGTGGAGGCCACTTGACTAAGTCCTAACTTGCGCGCCAAGAATACAAACTAGCTTGCTTACATTACGATTTACGAGCAATTTCACAGGTCTTGACAAACAAAAGTCACCGCACCTGAAAAGTATTGTCATACGTATGAGCACTACTACTGTATAAGTATGACCTAGTTGTGTCTTTTCCATACATACATGGAAGAATATATATATATATATATATATATATATATATATATATAGGAAAATGGTTGTGTACTTCTGGGAGTACGTACTCCCACTCCTCATATACCACATAGATGAATCTTTTATACCTTTTTATTATTTTTAATATACTTCATTAGTAATTATTAGATACCCCAAAATGAGTTTCATGAAAAAATTTATGTGAGTCTATGTATTTTTAAATATTTACGTATATACTGATGTGTTTGTACGTGAAAAGGTATATTACAAAAAGTACGTCGCAGATGATAATTTTTGAACTAAACTCATATTGAAGTATCTTAGAATATTTAATAAAGTATATTGAGAATAATAAAGAGGTATAATTAATGCGTATATGAGGTATATTGAGGATGAGAGTACATACTCCCAAGAGTACAGAAGAAGAGTCCGTAAGCGGGAAGCGCTAAACTAAGCGGGAGCGTAAAACGCTTATTCTGCGCTCCGCCCGTGTCGCACGCACCGTTTGGTTTAATCGGCATTATTCTTCCACCTGTTAGTAAAAGTCTGTGGAATATATAGTAATAGATTTAATTCGGTTACCATCTGCATGCAGCGGTTCATCATCCCGCCACCATTTCTTTTTTTTATATGCATGGTCGTAGCAACACATTGTAAACAACCATAAGAAATATAGTAACCCAATAAATTCAGTTACTATCTGCACCCACTAGTTCACGCACCGGTACCATTTGTCTTTTTTACATGCATGCTCAAATGATACATAGTAATCAACCAAGAAAAAAGTAGTAACATATTTAATTTGGTTACTGGCTGGACATGCAGGTGCATAGTCCCACCACCATTTTTCCTTTCTACATGCCTACTTGTAATGGCATATAGTAATCAACCATGGGAAATGTAGTAACCTAGTAATCGTCCATGAAAAGCTTGGTAATAGAACAAATTGGGTTACTGACATCTGTTGTTTCACATGGCAGTAAAAAGCATGTTAGGAATGGTAACTGAATTAAAACAGTTACCATCCGCATGCACTGATCCCGCCATGCTAGTAAAAAACCATGCTAAATATGGTAACAGGATTAAATGAATTACGGTCAACAAGCAATGTCGTCTGTTTCGCATCCTCGACTCGCATGCTAGTAAAACGCGGGCCAAACATAGTAAATGAATTAAATTATTTACCATATGCATGCATGTGGCTGCGCTAATTAAAGAATGATGTAACCGATTAGCAAACAGGGTGCGCTCCATGGGTCGGAGCGTAGAATAAGCACAGTCCGCTCGGGCTCACTTTAGCGCACCTATACACACATACACACACACACCATGGCTCACTCTCTTGGTTTAGATATCTCTCTAGCTCTGTCTGTCTCCACAGCCTATTTAGAGTACACATGCATATAGCTAGCTAGCTGCTTTGGTTACCGATTTGTAGCTAGTAGCTAGCTACTTTGGTTACCCATCTGTGTAGCTAGTAGCTAGCTAGAGAACAGAATAAGCCAGTACCACGACCTAATCAACAGCATCATCTGTTAATTATTTTGGATGAGAAGGCACAACAAGGACACGACTAGGGCAATCAAGATTCAACAAAAACAGCCTGTATATATATACAGACGACGACCGAGGTCCTTATTATAGTTAACAATGAAAGAAGAGCCATCTACAAACGCCACACATACTAAACCTAAAGATAGAGTTTGCAAAACCATAAGTTGTCTGAACTTTTATATTTCTCTAAGTCTTAATTTGGACCAACACCCAACCATCCTCATTTCCACGCCAACTTCATATATAACTTGCCAAGAATTGTTTGTGTTGCTAAAATAGCTGGCAGACTTCTTGAGATACTACTACTATGTTCATGTGGTTAACTACATTTTGGGCAAAGGATCTTCACCTGAGTTATACTTATATTACCCAAGTTACTCAAAGATCCCCACAAAAGTTTAGGCGACCGAGAATTAGCGAAACTGAAATTATGTGCCATGCGACAACATCAGCTCAATGAAGATTGAAGAAGCAACATAGTTAACTCACAACAAACAATATATTGTCCTTTTTTACAAAATCCTAAAACAAACTAATGCAACTGTAATCTCTCCATAGTCCATATATAATCAACATCGATCTAATCAATGAAGCAACCAACAAAATTACTACAATCAATGAACATTCGATCAGTAAAACCTAGGACCAAGATTATTAGCAGCAGCTGGGCGTCCACTCATAGCGGCAGAAGCAAGATCATAATTCCCATAGGGAAATTCACCGTCGTCGTAGCTCCCGAGCTTGCCCGGCTGAGGCGGAACACTGCCGGCGGTCACCGCGGAGCTCGGCAACTGCAGACCCTTTGCCGGCTCACCGAAGTTTTGGGCGCCAACGACACCACCTAGGGCTCTCATCATGATCGCCTGCTGCTCATGGAGGTTGACGTCGTAGCTTCTTCTTCCCATCATCCCGCCATGCGGCGCCGTATTCATAAGCATGTGCTGCCAGGAGGAGCCGCTTGTTGCCGGGACTGAGCTGGCCATGGCGGTGGACGTTTGCGCGTTGCTTGTGGCGTTGGTCAAGCTGTAGTTAGACATGAGGTTGAAGCTTCCAGCTGTAGTAGGAACGGACGGGTAGTAGTAGTCCGCGTTGTACGGCGGCGCCGCACTGTTGGTGGTGGTGGACGTCGTCGTCTTGGCCGGCGGCTGGTTGCTTGTGTACTCGTCGGAGTTGGGGATGTAGCAGAGCGGGTCGATCGTGAACATGGAGTCGGTGAAGTCTCCGGCGCCCTCGCCGGCGTCGACGACCGAGCTAGCGTTCGGCGTCGTCACGGCGGAGTACTCGGCGTCCACGTCGGCGGCCCTCGCCGCCTTGGCCTCCCCCTTCTTGTTGAACACCTTGCACACCACCCATTCGTCCTGACCGATCAAAAGCACACACGAAAAAACTCCCAATCAATTCACCCTCCGATCGAGTAGAGTCTAGAGAGAGGCGTAATTAGAATGGAATGTTGGAGAGGCTCACCTTGGGATTGTTCATGGTTTGGCCTCTGGACTTGCCTTCGAGGCGGAACTCGTGCATGACCCACTCAGACTTGGCGCCGCGGGGCGCGCGGCCCCTGTAGAACACGAGCGTCTTCTTCATCCCGACGAGCTCGCGGGCGCGGGGCTTGAAGATCTCCCTGTCCTTGCCGGTGGCCTTCCAGTAGCCCTCCTTGGTGGCGCGGTTGGCCCGGCTCCCGGTGGGGTACTTGAGGTCCTTGTGCACAAAGAAGTACCACTCCTTCTCCCCCATGTTGGCCTTGCCTTCAGTTGCACATCAAACAACATCAGCAGCTAGCTAGCCCGCCGTAAATATGCATGGAAAAAAGAAGAAGACGATGAAGCTAGGGGGGCGAAGCGAATTGGTACCTGGGAGATCTCGCGGCTCGCAGCTGTTGAGGTCGACCTCGCCGACGGCGCGGGAGACGAAGCTAGGGTCGAGGAACTTGCGCAGGAGGTAGCTCGTGATGATCTCCTCGTCGGTGGGGTGGAACCTGAACCCCGGAGGCAGCGACAGGCCGCCGCCGCGGCCTTGCTCCTCCGACGGCGTTGCTGCCACGCTCTCCACCATGCTCGCTCTCTCGATCAAGCCAGCCAAGGAAAGCAGTAGCCTGCTAGCTACGAGTGATATCGATCGGGAGGAAGAAGAAGAAGAGGAACCTCGGAGGCTTGCTTGAGCGCACAAGAAAGCGAGGCTGGGTGCAGACGGATGAATGGGAACAGGAAGGGGATGGAGAGCGCGCAAGAGGCCAACTTTTATAATGCTTTCAGCGACCTTTTCCGTGGCGTCGGAGGGGCCAGGTCCACCTAAACCTTGCCTAGGAAGGAACTCTTCAGTCGGTTTCATTAATCGCCCCACATCACACATCAGATTTAGGTGTGATCGGGGGCATTAATTTCAGCGATTAATTGCCTCTGCAGCTTTAATTCCCTGTATCTCCACAGCTACTGCCGGGGAGTGTGGGGGGCTGCTGCCAATTAACGGCCTGTTTGGTTCCAGTGACTTATAAGTCATGCCTGTTTGGTTGTCACCTGACTTATAAGTCATCTGACCATATATTTTCACCTTATTTTTTATGTAAAGGTGATGGGACCCACGTAAAAGGGGGTGACTTATAAGTTTTAAGTTGGAGTGGAGCAACTTATGACTTATAAGTTGGGGTGACTTATAATTTGGGTCCGTTTAGCAAAATAAGTCATTTTTTTTATTTTTCGACTTATAAGTTGGTGACTTATTTAAAACCAAACAGGGCCTAAAACTGAGGGCGGGAGGCTTGTTTGGTAGGCTACTTGACTTTCTTCTCTCTCTTGTAGCGTTGCGGAGAAAGATACAAATCCCTCAAACCACAGACTCTTCTCTCGCCTAGATATTTTGACAAAGGAAACTATTCCCTTTACTTTTCTCCTATGCCCGGTTTCAGTATATAGACTGATTTGAAGAAACATGTAGGGTTTGTGTGTTCTTTGATGACCATGCATGAGAGACTAGGTATGCATGTATTTGGTCAGGTCTTTGCATGCAGTTAGGCTAGCTTGCTCAATGATAGTGTGAAATTTCGCGGCATATATGGTAAATAACTCAATTTCGATTTGTTAATTGTTGATGAGCGTAGATTCAAGTGTGCTTTGCTCCGGTTTCTTGGTAATTGCCATCTCTTTTGACAAAAATAAAATAAAATAAAATAAAATAGTGCAGCGCACATCAGTTCGCATGCATGTACACATTGAAGCTGGAGTAGTAGCTAGCATCCATATCAGCCTAACATTGAGTAGTACAGTACTTAGCTTAACATCGGCATGAGTAGTGCTGTGGTGTGGGCATGCATGCAGCTATCAGGCCACGTAGGCTCGTTCTTGCAAGTTGCAACATGTCTTGTTCAGTTCGTGACTATGGCAATTTAGTTGGCCAAGGTAGGACTTTTGTAACCTTTTTTAACCGTACGGATTCAAGCCTGCCTGCAGCAGCAACATAGGACCTCTACAAGAAGAAATATTCTCATGGCGTGGAACGGTCAAAGCCTGCAGCATGCATGCAAGAATGACGGCTGTTCATACCTCACAAGTATTACCATGCATGGAACAATCGAAATTGGTCAGCTCCAGCCTCTCTTAGTTAGGCCACGAGCTTGCCGCCTCGGTCGGCCAGAATCTCGTAGAAACTCGCTACTACTACCTTCGTCCTGGTTTATTAATTTTTTTTGTATTTTATATGTTAAATTTTGATCAAAAATTTAACTGATAATATGTTAGTACTACTGAATGAAACTGGGTATACGTGTCCAGCTGTTTAAATTATTATTAGTTTATTTTCTAGCTCTGGGGGCTAGGAGCACGTGCGTGCATGCTTGACAGCCAGCCCTAGAGGCTAGAGCACACGATGCAAGGTCCATATTATCTGGCCGGCGGAACTGGATTTGGCGGCCGGCCGGGCTTCGATTCAAACTCTCGATCTTGACCCAACTGTTTGCTAGGGAAAGCGATCGGCCGGTGCCACATGCGCTAGCTTGTGGTACAGCTAGCTTACGTCCAGCTAGCCACGCATGCATATGCTCCTGTAAAGCATGTCAGAGGGACACCGTTCTCTGACCGTTCAATGTCGGTTCCGAATCCACGTATGCCTCCGTAGATCAACGGAGATAGAAGTTTCTGCTTAACTGCAAGCTACTCTACCGGGTGCGGCCAAGTTTGTTTACCTAAATGGAGCTGATGTGCAGCATTAATTGGTCTGAAATTTTCTATCAACTCGATCGGCAGCTGGCTCATCGGAGATCCAAGATACTCTCTACTGTCAGCATGATGTCGTCAGATTGAAAAAAAAAGAGATGGAAGCCACGGATAGCGAGCTGTACTCCACCAATTTTAGGGACCGAATGCATGTATCTTCTCGAGAATCTGCTTGTCCTTCTTTTTTGGGGAATTAAGAATCTGCTTGGCCAAGTCTTAACAAAATTTCCTGGTACGTTCTGTCAGCAAACAGCTCATGAGCTGCATTTTGATATTGTGGAAACACCTCCGTCGCAATTCAGAAATGGTCGTACTGACTTGTTTTTGTGCTTCTTCAGGCCGTGCTGACGTGTGAGAAGTGGGCAGGCTAGGTCAGGAGCTGTTATTTTTTTTGAATTTTTTCAAATTGCGAACATTTTTTTTTAATTTTGGAAAAAAAATCAAAGAATGGAGCAGCCCAAGTCGACTGGTCAGGAGCTTTTTTGTTTTGAGAAATGTTTGGTCTTTTTTTTTACAACTGAGAAATGTTTGATCAGGAGCTTTTTTTTTGAGTGTTCCGGTGTTCCCGAATAGATGGGCCGAGTATTCTCAGCCCATATAAATTCTAGGCCGAGATAGCTTTCTCTCCCACATTACAGCCCATTATGTTCTGAGAAGAAAAAACACTATACTTTGTGTCTGGGAGCTCCTATTTCCCACGTAGGGCGACAGGAGTCGCCCAAACGCGCACTTCTCGACCCACGCGGGCCCATTATTCTTTTTTAAGTTTCCTTTTGTTTTTTATGTAAAAATAAAAAATTAAAAACTCTTCTTCAATTTTAAAAATGTTCATGAATTATAGAAATATTAAAGAATTTGTGAAAATAGTCCCAAATTTCAAAAAATGTCCAGGATTAAAAAATGTTCATGATTTAAAAAATGTTCCAAATTTCAAAACATGTTCATGAATTTGAAAAAAGTTCACGTATACAAAAAAAATTCATCGTTTTAGGGCAAAAGTTCTTAGATTTATTTTTTACAAATTAGAAATTGTTCTCAGATTTCAGAAAATGTTCAAAAATTTGACAAATATTCATGATTTCAAAAAATGTTCATGAATGTGCAAAAAAATATTCCCGAATTTAAAAATTATTCCTGGGTTTCATAAATTAATCATGAATTTGGACTCAAAAATGAGAAGGAAAAAAAGGGAAAAGGATAGCGAAAACAAAATTTTGAAAGGAAAACAAAACACAAAAAAACCCGGAAAAGAAGGCAACAGAAAAACGGCCTGGGAAGGTTCTAGAACCTTCTAAAAAGGGTAGCTAGTTGGGCCAACCAAAGTGATGTAGCGGCAGCAGAGGAGGGCTAGTTGGATTTCTGGTCATATTCAAAGGGTCACTCCTCTATGAAATGTGCACAACTATCATGGGAAACAACAAGGCCGTTGAACTCTTTGGTAAAGTCTGGAAAGGACCAAGTAGGCTCGAGCATAAAATTATCTTTTGGCTTATACTTGATGATAAGCTGAACACCACAACACTATTTCAAATGAAAGGCTTATATATGGATGATTATGCATGCACTTTATGTACTTAAAAAGTTGATGAAACTGCACACCATCTGTTTGGGGACTACAACTTTGCCGATGACTGTATTTTTAACAAAGAGAATATATTAATATCGCGAAGATACCAATTACACCCAGCCTCTACAACAACGCAATGTTATAAAGACATTACGGATGCACACAACCAAAAGACAATAAGAAGAAGAAGAAGAAGAAGAAGAAAGGAAAGATCCTGCTATAGTGATCAACTTGTAGCTGCAGCACAAACCACCACCTAGACAACACCTGAAGTCCCAATATTCCAAATGCGACGCCTTCAAGAAGGAAATAGTGCAGATGCACCGTCATCGCCCGATCATAGATCTTAGGTTTTCACCATGAAGAAGATCCGCGCTCTCAAAACAATGCCTTCAATAAGGTCACTGCCAGGCACAACCAATTAAGGTCATACCTTAGGTTTTCACCCTGAAAGCTAAGACTCTATACTCCGCCTGTGTTGCCGCCTCCACTTACCGATGCCACTGCCACGAGTCCCGAATCACCAAGTAAAGTCCTCATTGCCATGAAGACTCGATCCACCATTATAAGGCCTCAAACCTCAGCCACCATGATGTTCTCTGTCACTGTCTTCACCATGAGAATCGAAATACCGACGCTGACTATTGGAAATTCATTATCTCAATTTGATTTAGAGGGGGTTTAGTTTATGATGAAGCTCTTCTCACGACTGAGAGACTACCTAAACCAACTGTAATGGAAATTCTTATACACGAGTGCTGGAATATTTGGATGCAAAGGAATGGAAGGATCTTCAGGAGCATAACTCCCTCTCTTGACTCCTGGAAACACTTCTTGAGAGCAAATCTAGAGCTTATAAGTTGCTCGCTTTCAAGATTTGTTAAAGTTTTGCCCTAATTTCAATTCCTATAGTGTTTCTTGGAGCTGATATTGGTTAACTTTTTTTTCCTCTTTTCTTCCTTTATACCCTCCTTAACATACTTATACTTGATTAATAAAAAAAAATACCGTAGACCAATTGTTCTATGGTCAAAGGCCTCAAACTAAATTAGTAAGTATTAGTTTGAAGCTAGCGGAGAAATTGTTTCCTCTTCAACTACCCAATTTTGCTTCAAACCTATCATAAACCGATTTGTGCCACTGGTCAAAGGCCTCAAACTAAATTAGTAAGTTTTTTGAAATGCAGCGAGATGTCAAGGTATATAAAAAGGTGAAATGTAACAAGTCTGCAGCCAAAAAGCTGCTCTTAGCATGATGTATGCTCTGCTCCATGAAGAGGATCAAACTAGCTAGAAGATCGAATTCATCTTCGTGAAAATAAAGGAATATTGAGTTCAGAATTTTCCTTTTCTATAAAGGTGGGAGGTCAAGTTTATGTTACCCTAAGTAGCCAATTATTAGCGGCTACCGATAGTGGCTATCGTTCTAGAAAAAGGGGACCAGCCACCCATGTCATGTACCCATGCATGTGAGCTCATGGATAAGCCTTTCAACCTCTTGACGTACGACGATCCTAGTAACCCCATCCCACAGACGTTTTTCAACTAGCTTTTCGCAAGCATGCATGCATGCCTGCTTAGAGATAATCTATCATAACCGATGCTTAGGGCATCATCGTCATGACTTAGCTAAGCCTACGCTGAAGCCTGATTAGGACGCACCATTCTTATCTTAACCACCCTCATATGTCTCAATCACCTTTTAATCGCGCGTGCGGTTAGGCTATCCGGCGACTAAACTAGCGTATAAGTACCAATTAACTGTAACAAGTCCCCGTAAGCATGTGTGACTTGATGCTTCCGCTACGTGTAGCTACTAGATTAAGTTTCTTTGGTGTGATCGCTCCAAGTCCCAACCATGGGGTGGTAGAGCCGTAGAGGTAGACCGGATCGGAAAGGCTAAGCCAATTAAGTACTCTGCATTATCTTCTTTGGCTTGGTACACGATGGTTCGAAAGGGCCGCAAGCATAAACAAAGCTCTGTCTCCAATAGGGAGACGCTCTTGTGATTAACCTAATGGAGGAGGACGGAAGATTCCAGTTTCTAGCCTATCTAATTCGCAACGTGTGATATATACCAGCATGCGCGGCAACTAAATTAAGTTCAGCAGCAGTTGAGCGGCGTGTGCCGCCGCCTTCTTCATCTGTCCGGCCTGCCACAATTTTAATTCCACGCCTGGACGGTTCCTGCGAGCTGACGTTTTGCCGTTCGATTGGCCCCGGAGCCTTAGTTAAATGATGTGTATTTGATTCGGGCTTTGGTTTCCGGTGACAGATGCTATGGATCATTCGAGCGAGCGTTAGTTAATTGCTCCTGGCTGTACGGTGGACAAGGGAAGGGTTCAGACCGCACACGCTAGCAACAAGCCTCGATCATTAACTAGTGCTGGGTACGCCAGCAGTTAATTAACAAGTCCGGCTGCGTGTGTCGGCCATGGAATGGATGCGTCGTTGGTTTTGCATTCTGGAATTAACTAAGAACCCTAGGATATATGATGATCATCACATGTAGGAGTATCTTGTAACAATACTGGATTAATTTATTTCACAATAAACCCCGTAATTTACAGCTTTTGTGCTACACCAAGAATTCTGAAATTTGTCCGTTCTTATCGGTTGGGAGTTCACGACGCAGCAAGCAAGCTAGATCCCTGCCTATCTGCCACAACGGGCGATCTCCTCGATCTACAGCAAATTCAAATGGAACAACGATGATCTCTTCGATCCAAGCTCTCTGGTTCTTCACATGTGCAGCTGCTGGCTGAGGAACGGATGGATCAGCATGCCGCTGTACTGATCCGCCGGGAGCTGCAGCTGGCTGCAGTACAAGCTGCCGCTGGACCTCTTCCTCTTCATGCCGTTGTACCTATCGCCATTCATGCCGTAGTCATCTACACGGGCCTCGGGTATCTGAGGCACGTCGATGGTGTCGATGTTCACGTAGCCGTTGTTATTGTTATTATAGTGTAGCGTTTGTTGCCATGGAGGCTGCGAGTAGATGAGCGGGTTTTCCGGCGGCAGCTGGTAGTCTGCTCCGGCGTCCGACGACGAGGCGCCGGCGCCGGCGCCGTCGAGGAGGAGGTGCGAGAGCGCGGCGTAGTCGACGGTGTTGAGCAGGTCGGTGAGGGAGCACGACTTGGCGATCGCCATGGGGCGGAACTGCTGCAGCTGCAGCTGGTCGTCGCCGTCGCCGTCGAAGGCCTCCGACTTGGGCGACGACACGGTGTGGTTGTTGTGCGAGTCCTCCACGGTGGTGGAGCTCTCCTGCTCGTGCTCCTGTTCCTGGTCAGAGGAGGAGAAGTTGTGCAAGTTGTTGCACTTCTTGTGGATCCTACACAGCACCCAGTCATCCAGCTGCACGAACAAATAAATAAAAATCCCGGATTAATTCGCTGATTAAACAAACATTTCAAATGCAAACAGTTAAGTCGAGTAAGTTGTAGTAGCTTATGGTACAAGCAACTGCTCTTACCAAAGTGAAGAAAATACAGTAGATAATAAATAAATAAATAAGCGAAGAAGAAAAAAAAATGCTCACCCTCATGGAGGATCCTCTGCGCTTGGTGGTCCGGTTGTCGGCGGCGGTGAGGCGGTACTCGTGCATGATCCAGTCGGTCTTGACGCCCTTGGGCGGCTTGCCCCGGTAGAAGACGAGCGCCTTCTTAACGCCGATGCTCTCGTTGGCCGGCGTGGACAGGATGGCCTTGTCGGTGCCGGTGGCCTTCCAGTACCCGGACCCGGCGGCGCGGTTGGGGCGCGCGCCGTTGGGGTACTTGCGATCCCGGGGGCTGAAGAAGTACCACTCATTCTCCCCGAACAAGGCCTTGCCTGCAAAGTTCAAACAAGAAAATTAATACTCCAGTAATTAGAGCAGAGCTGGAGTTGATTAATCGATGGATGCTGCTGATTAGTTAGTCATGTATGTACCGGGGAGGTCCCATGGGTTGCACTTGTAGATGTTGACCTCGGCGATGATGGGCACGGGGCTGGGCATGGACGCGGCCTGCCTGCCGAGGTAGTGGACGATGAGCTCCTCGTCGGTGGGGTGGAACCGGAAGCCGGGAGGGAGGGCGGGCATGGC
The DNA here is from genome assembly GCF_056163025.1 of Triticum urartu. Classification (NCBI taxonomy): domain Eukaryota; kingdom Viridiplantae; phylum Streptophyta; class Magnoliopsida; order Poales; family Poaceae; genus Triticum; species Triticum urartu. The sequence continues at coordinate 313,838,024 of NC_141877.1, forward strand.
GGCACTGCTGCTGCCCATTGGCATGGCGACGGCGAGCAGGTGGGAACGGAATCAATATGAGTTGGTGTGGATGATGTGATAGTGAGCTAGGTGGCTAGCTGGAAGGCGGGAGGAGGAGGTGGAGAAGATGGCTACTGCTGCATATGAAATGCTGTGTGGTGTGGTGTTGATGGGAGGGAGGCTTGAAATTTTTCAGATGCAGGGAGTGGGGTGCCGATTTATAGCTGCCATGCCTTGTCCGCTTGCGAGTCAGCAGCGGGGTGGTGGGTGGATCAGGATCGCGAGGGGCAGAATCGGCAACTAATTACTTAGTTTATTTACGTCAACACGTACATATCTTTTCAAATACCAAGGCTAATGAACTTCTTGCATCAGTGGAGTGTAGTTATATTCTGCCTCACAAGGGCAAAACTAAGGTGGTGTTTGGTTCTCTAGTCCTAGAACTTTTCCTAGTCTCAACTAAAAAGTCCCTAGTCCCTAAAAGTCTCTTCCTATTTTTTCTCATAAACTAAAAAGTTTCTAGTCCCTTTCTAGAGGTTATTAAATGACCATGTTGCCTCTAATATACAGAAAAATAACAATCAAACAACACCATGAGGTGGCGGGCCAATAGGTGCATAGAGGGGCATTGTTGGAAAAGTCCCAAAAAGACTCTCTTTGAGGGTCTTCTTCATTTAGTCCCAAATGCCTAGTTTACTTCGTAAAAAGTCTCTCCCGTTTAATAAAAAAGTCTCTAAAAAAGATTTTTTTAGGCTCTAAAAAAAAGTCCTTAAAAACAAACACCTCTAAGACTACTGCTAGACAAGCCTAGATTCACACCAAAATTAATGCGTGGAGCGCAAAACACAGGCGGACACGTGCGAGCGCGATCAAGTGCACAAGTTTCTCGCCGCGGTGAAGGTGAGACGGGCAAATGGCTAATCTGCCCCTGTGTGCGTACGGGTGAGCTAATCATCGGCGTGGCTCCACGTCGTGTGTGCAGGGGGGACGAACGAGTCGTGGATAACCAACGCAAAAGAACAGACTTTTTTTTTCTGTCTTCTCTTCTTTTCTTTTGGTTAGCAGTAGTAGCAAGCAGGAATGGTGAGGACGACACCGGCTGCGACACCTGTCCGCCTTGTGGTTGCCGCCAATGATATGCGCCCTTTGGCATCTTGCGGGCTCGTGGCCAGCTCGTGCCTGCCTCTGTCTCTCTGCCCGCCCGCTGCCTCCTTCCTTCGTTCGCTCATTGTTTGATTTTTTTTAATAATATTGTTTGGCGTTGATTTATGGCCGGGTCCATCTCGTGGATTTCATGTGCCACCGACCGGACCATAGCTATAGCATGGCATCCTGGCTCGTGGGGGCGTGCATATGGAGAACTTCAGATAAGGGAGAATGCGGTGCTGGCCGTACGGGGTCCGCGTACACGAGCCAATAATTAATACTCTATGTATATCTCACATTAAAATGCATCTAGATACATCCGTTTCAACGATATTGAAATCGATTGAAGGTAATACCATAGCTGATGTAAGACTTCATCTCATACTACCGCATGACAAACACATGCCATTCCTTACAAACACGTGCCATTCCTTACCGTCTTGCACATATGTGAATGAAAACAATTTAAGTATCGGCCTAATTATGCAAGGGTCATCGCTTCAGAACAACAGAAAACTCTAGTGCATCACTTCCAACAATTACGAGGTGACTCCCACCATCACCCCTCCCCCTCCCTCGGGTTTTCTCGCTGGCGACACCTGGCCTCCGCAATCCCTCCTCCTCTAACACTCTCTCATCTCTTGTCCTTCCTTTGGGCTGAAGTCACATGGCGGCCAATGACCATTGGGGCAATTGTGCGACCGAAGCCTGATGGGATGGCCACCACATGTGCATGTGGTTCTAGGGTCACAAACTGACATGGCATCTCACCTCTTCGAATGATGTCTGGCTCGGGATGGATCTGCAAATCTGGGTGCATGGTCAACTTTCCTAGCTGACGGGCCACCTCCTCGTCTGGGTGCTTCCCTTCAGTTGAGGGTGTGAGTCGTGCCACTTGGGTGCGGGGGTCACAACTCAAGTGTTGCCTCATGGTCATGGTTGCAAGGGCGACGTGATGACTAGCGAGTGGCAAGCAATGGAGGTGGTACGACGGTTATATTGCGTCCGACCGCACTTGGTTCTAGAGGTTAGGACCTTCCTACCAAGGTGAAAAGCTACCCAACAACACACATGTGTGTCGTTTCCTTCTTGACAGCAATGCCACAACTCTTTTCTTGACATCCTCGATGGTCCAGGTGAAAACTCTTGATCCTTTTGAATTCGGCGGTGGCAGGACAGTGCGGTCGTGACGGTTTCCTTCCTGAAGGCATCATCTTAAGAGTCCATAGTTTGTCGCTCCTTCGTCGCCAATGTGGTGGTGATGGTGCTCGCTCAAAACATAGTCAGTGTGGCTCGTCTCAGAAGTGCAACATTGTTGTCACGTTAGCTTCAGTTCTAGGGTGAGCCCTGGCCCATCGTGAACAACATGTCTTGCATAATGAGGGATGGGGTTCCCTGTGACAACAAAGTTTGAAGGTTGACCTGCATGTGGCCATCCTCTCGACCACAAGGAACTAAATCACGCGTTAACTCTCTGTGTTATACCAATTAACTTATGACAATTGTATCTCAAAGTATAACAAAAAGTTTGGGTCAATTTAATATGATAGTTCTTCTAACGTCATATTCTCAAAGTTGTTTAGGACTATCGTTACTCTTAATGATATCCTAAGATCCGAAAAATATGATCACCAACAACACTTGAGCTAGTCTTAGAGGCGAGACTAGGAATCATATTTTACCGTTTATCATTCCGCACGTGCATATGAGTTTTCTACTAAATCGCACATTCCAGGATCATAGCAGTTATAGCATAGAATATAAACTCTTAATTATGGAAATATAATAATACAACATTATTGCCTCTAGGGCATATTTCCAACAGACTCCCACTTGCACTAGAGTCAATAATCTAGTTACATAGTTTCTTTAGCACATATGGCTATCCGGTGTTGCTCATGCTTTGCTCGTGGTAGAGGCTTCGTCATTGAGTCTGACACTTGAAATCCGTGTGAATCTTGAGTACTTTCACAAGCCCCTTATCGACATACTATCGGATAATATGATACTTGCGTTCGATATGTCTGGTCTTCATGTGGGATCTCGGTTCCTTTGCTTGAGCAACAGTGCCACTATTATCTATACCCCTATATAGTGTGCGAATAACTTTGAAAGATGGTCGTTGGATGAAGCCAATCCGACGGTGCAGAGATGGCAAATCCAAGCACTACTAGCCGTTGGATATCATCTACATTCCACCAGTTTTTGCCACATGTACAATCTAGAAGACTCCATGGTTGAACTTAAGCATAATGCACAAACCTCAAACCACAAGCACTTCTCCTTTGTTCTAGAATCTTTCGTATCATAATTGCCTAAATTTTTTTCCACATGAATCGCCATTATTTGTTTTTTACTTTATGCTTTACAATGCACAATTCCATGAATCTTAAAATAGATTAGCTTTTTTATAAAAACTAAATGATTTTGAATGAGATGAACTATAAGAATTAAACGAACATCTACATCATGCATATATGACCCAAAGATTACATACTATAATGTGGTATTTATTCATAATTTGGTTGCCAAATCTCATGCGTGCAATGCATGTGTACCTTACTAGTAACAATAGAGCGCCTTTGGGTTCATCGCACTTGGGACCACACCAACTTTTTCAGGAAACTTGTTGATCGAGATCGTCTCCTTCGAAGCTTCTGAAGCCGCGGTATATTCTACTTCCGTTGTAGAATCTGCAACAGTGTTCTACTTAAAATTCTTTCAATCCACTGCCCCACCATTGAGGGTGAAAACATAGCCCGATTGAGATTTATAGTCATCTATATCAGTCATGAAGCTAGCATTCGTATAACCATTTACAACGATCTCTTCATCTCCTCCATAGACAAGAAGCATGTCCTTTGTCCCCATGAGGTACTTAAAAATATTTTTAACAGCTTCCCAGCGAGTGATGTCTACTACACAACTTATTCTTGTAGACTCGTGTTGGGCCTCCAAGTGCAGAGTTTTGTAGAACAACAACAAATTTCCCTCAAGTAGATGACCTAATGTTTATCAACCTGTGGGAGGCGTAGGATGAAGATGATCTCTCTCAAACAACCCTGCAATCAAATACAAGAAATATCTTGTGTCCCCAACACACCCAATACAATGGTAAATTGTATGATGCACTAGTTCGTCGAAGAGATGGTGATACAAGTGTAGTATGGATAGTAGATATAGGTTGTTGTAATATGAAAATATAAAAGTAGCAAGGTAGCAAGTGATAAAACGGAGCAGAAACGGTATTGAAATGCTTGAAAACAAGGCCTAGGGTTCATACTTTCACTAGTGCAATATCTCAACAATGCTAGCATAATTGAATCATATAACCATCCCTCAACGTGCGACAAAGAATCACTCCAAAGTTCTTATCAATAGCGGAGAACATAAGAAGAAATTGTTGTAGGTAGTAAACCATCTCAAAGTTATCCTTTCCGATCAATCTATTAAGATATTCCTGTAAGTGTCACAAACAGCCCTAGAGTTCGTACTAAAATAACATCATATGATACACATCAATCAACTCTAGTGTCACCTAGATACTCCAATATCACCACAAGTATCTGTGAGTCAATTATAGCTGGGTCAACTCTAATGGCCTCTGTATGGCTAAGGAAATGAATCTTAGCCGGGTCAGGTGCCTCAGCGACTCTGATCTGGTTGCTCAGCAAGTTTCTGAAAAGTGGGATTCCAAGGACCCCCTCATGGTGGCTTATAGACAGGCAGTGACCAATATAGCGGGACACTTTAAAGGATATCAAGTGGAACATATAGATCGGCGGCTCAATGTGGCGGCCAATGGTCTTTCACGACTCGGCTCTCAATGTAAGCTGGTCCCTCCTAATGTGTTTCTTGATGTTCTCCACAATCCTTCTGTCAAATTACCATCCGAGGAAGATCTTGCTATACCTGACCTAGATGCACAATTGGTGGCGGCTCTTCGTGCTATACCAGATTGGACAACTCCTTATTTGGCTTATTTGACTCACAGTGAGCTCCCTGAGGATGAACTCATCGCTCATCAGATCGTTCGATGCTCCAAGTCCATGACTATTGTCAATGGCGAGTTGCACAGAAGAAGCATTACATGTGTTTTTCAACGTTGTGTCTCCCTTGAAGAGGGTCGAGAAATCCTTAATGAAATTCATTCTGGTGACTGTGGTCATCATGTTGGCTCAAGATCCCTAGTAGCGAAGGCGTTTCGACAGGGTTTTTATTGGCTCACGGCTCATGCAGATGCTGAGGATATTGTGCGCAAGTGTGATGGATGCTAGAAGTTTGCACATCCCGCTCATGTTCCTGCTCAAGAACTTCGGATGATCCCAATCACATGGTCGTTTTCTGTTCGGGGGCTTGATATGGTTGGCTCGTTATCCAAGGACAAGAAGACCCACCTTTTGGTCACTATTGATACATTTACCAAGTGGGATGAAGCAGAGCCAATAAGAAATTGTGATGCAGCCACAACAGTTCAATTCCTAAAAAAAGTTGATTTTTCACTTTGGTTATCCACATAGCATCATCACTGATAACATAACTAACTTGTCCAAGGGAGCTATGAAGCAATTTTATCAACGAGAGCACATCCGGCTTGATGTAGCATCCGTTGCACATCCTCAGTCCAATGGGCAAGCAGAACATGCCAACCAAGAGATTTTATGAGGCATCAAGCCAAGGCTCATGGTTCCTATGCAGCATACGCCGGGTTGTTGGGTTGAAGAGCTGCCCTCACTCCTTTGGAGTATACAGACCACCTCCAATAGATCAACAGGCTATACGTCTTTCTCCATGGTTTATGGTGCGAAAGCCGTCTTACCAAGTGATATTCGTCATGACTCTCCATGAGTGGCGGCTTATGTTGAAGAAGATAATGAGCAGGCTCTCCAAGACTCTCTTGATGCCTTGGAGGAGGAACGTGATTTTGCTACAACACGATCTACTATATATCAACAAGACCTACGTCGCCATCATAATTGTAGAGTTCGCACCCGCACTTTCCAGGGGGGCAACTTAGTGCTCCGGTTGATCCAAGAACAAGCCGGTATGCATAAGCTTTCACCCCCTTGGGAAAGGCCTTTTGTCATCAGTAAGAACCTCAACAATGGATCAAATTACCTGATTGACATACATGAACATGATAAGTCATGTACATATGAGGAGGAGACCAACATGCCTTCGAATATTGCTCATCTCCGTCCTTAATACACTTAGAGCCACTGGCTCCAGTTTTTGTACATACCTTTGTGTGTGTATATTTTATGATCAATATTAATAAAGTCTGCATCCCAAAACTCGGGGCCTCTGCCATTTCATCCAATATATTGTGCATGAGTCTTTATTTTTTATCATATGTCACTTGGGGGCTTCCGACTCATCGAATTTAGCTATTAACATCCCTCTTGACCCAAAATATGCCATTATAAATCTTGGTTAAACCTACCTGTTTGCCTGATGCTCATCCACCAAAATGACCCGACGTACTCTTGACAGTCAATCTATTATGACCCTGCACTTGTCAAGGTTAAAACGTCGACTTATATCATGTGAGAGCGAGCTTACAGAGAGGTAGGATAAACCAAGGGCTATCGCATCAGCTTCATGGAAGCAAGACTCGTGCCTCGAAATCCGGCTTAACATTTATCTTTACCCATATTTAAACTTTTGTTTTATAGGTTTATTTTCTCCTTGATCAAACATTATATCAACAATAAGTTGTCGGGTCAACAATACAACGGCTTACTTGATCAAGATTGAGCTCTCAACGGCTATGAGCCGCCCAGGTCATCGGTACTCTGGGTTAGAACAATCACATACTGATATCAACCATGAGTCGTTCAAATATATATACATGTTGCATATTTTAGGATCAAGATTGCAGACGAATAACCATTGTTGGCGGCTCAAAATATGACTTGCCACATCATTCATTCAAGCAACAGATCAATATTAGGAGACTGGGCGGGTCAATAGAGCACCACACCAGTCGAAATCTGTAACACCCCAGTAGTTAAGCTACAGTAATCACACACAAATGGTGCCATGTCATCACAATTAATTTGCTAAACCACACCTTGGTCCAAACCGAGTTCAAATTCAAATTTTAAAGTAAAGTCAAATAAATCATCTCTTCAAACTGCAAAACAAAAGTGTTAATAATATTTCAAATAATCCACTGATATTTTTCATGAAGAAACCCCACTTGAGAGAGTTTCTAAAATGCCCCTAACTAATTTTAGAATGTACCAACATCATTGCAAACGCAATTATAAACTTTTCTAGTTGGCCTCAAACTTTTTGAGCAACCTCATAATATTCCAAAGAATTTATGTACCAAGTTTAATATTTAGCAAAAAAAATGTTTGGACACTCATTTAATTAGAAAACAATGGCAAAAATTGAAAAAAAGAAAGAAAATGCTAAAGACCTAGTGTACTAATGGGCCATAAGTGGCTGCAGTAACACGGCCCAGCCCATGAACGGCCTTCTCCTTCTTCTGTACAGAGGAGGAGGCTGGAGATGTGCGTGTCGCACATCCATGGCCGCCATGGCCATGGATGGCCGCCACGTTGATCCCCTCTACATATAACTGCACCAACGTGAACCCTAGCTATCCCTCGTCCGATCCCATCTCTTTCCCCATCGAGCCACCTCCTCCTCGGCTCGGAAACGAGCTCGAAAGCCCGCGTGTGTCGTCGCCGTTGCCGTGGCCAGTGTGCACCCCACCGGCTAAAAATACGTCTACGAGAATCACCATAGTCTTCTTCATCTTCCGCGTGCACCAAATCGAGTCGGTGCGGCCGGTACGCTCGCCATCGACCTCGTCTTCACCGCATACATCGCCGACGTCCGCCGTTGATTGCTGTTGCTCCGGCCCACCCCAGGTCTTCTCGAGCTCGACTACATCGCCGCGGTGAGCCCCTCCTCCGAATCCCGGCCTTGCCTCGTCGATCGGTCGCCGTAGTGTCGTCCCGCGAGCTCGCATCTGCCATAGTCGAAGCGCCACCATACCCACATCGGGCTCGCTCCCGTGCGTGCTCGTCGCGCCCATGGCTGTGCTCTTCCGCGCCTATGCCCGCGTCCGGCTGCACCCTACGCCACCTACACCGCACGCTTTGGCCATCCGCCGCCGCTCGCCTCCTCTGCTACGCTGCCCGCGGCTGTTCTTGCCGCTGCTGCTTCCACCTGCGGTTGCTCGCTGCTACTCCTCGTGGCCGCCCCCTGCCTCCCAGTCCCCCGGCCACCCACTGGCCCCGCATCCCGGCCGCCCTGCTGATATGTCTCCAACGTATCTATAATTTTTTATTGTTCCATGTTATTATATTATTTGTTTTGGATGTTTAATGGGCTTTAATATGTTCTTTTATATTATTTTTGGGACTAACCTATTAACCGGAGCCCAGTGCCAATTTCTGTTTTTTTGCCTATTTCAGTGTTTCGTAGAAAAGAAATATCAAACAGAACGAAACCTTCACGGGGATCTTTCTTGGAACAAACGCAATCCAGGAGACTTGGAGTGGAAGTCTGGAAGTCCGCGAGGCGGCCATGAGGTAGGAGGGCGCGCACAGGGGGGTAGGTGTGCCCCCCACCCTCGTGGGTGAAGGAAATATGCCCTAGAGGCAATAATAAAGTTGTTATTTATATTTCCTTATATCATGATAAATGTTTATTATTCATGCTAGAATTGTATTAACCGGAAACTTAGTACATGTGTGAATACATAGACAAACAGAATGTCACTAGTATGCCTCTACTTGACTAGCTCGTTGAATCAATGATGGTTATGTTTCCTAACCATAGACATGAATTTTCATTTGATTAACGGGATCCCATCATTATAGAATGATGTGATTGACTTGACCCATCCATTAGCTTAGCACGATGATCGTTTAGTTTGTTGCTATTGCTTTGTCCATAACTTATACATGTTCTTCTGACTATGAGAGCATGCAACTCCCGAATACCGAAGGAACACTTAGTGTGCTATCAAATGTCACAACATAATTGGGTGAGTATAAAGATGCTCTATAGGTATCTCCGATGGTATTTGTTGAGTTGGCATAGATCGAGATTAGGATTTGTCACTCCGAGTATTAGAGAGGTATCTCTGGGCCCTCTCGGGAATGCACATCACTATAAGCCTTGCAAGCAATGTGACTAATGAGTTAGTTACGGGATGATGCATTACAAAATGAGTAAAGAGACTTGCCGGTAATGAGATTGAACTAGGTATTGAGATATCGACGATCGAATCTCGGGCAAGTAACATACCGATGACAAAGGGAACAACGTATATCGTTATGCGGTTTAACCGATAAAGATCTTCGTAGAATATGTGGGAGCCAATATGAACATCCAGGTTCCGCTATTGGTTATTGACCAGAGACATGTCTCGGTCATGTCTACATAGTTATCGAACCCGTAGGGTCCGCACGCTTAACATTCGATGACGATCGGTATTATGAGTTTATGTGTTTTGATGAACCGAATATAGTTCAGAGTCCCGTATATGATCACAGACATGACGAGGAGTCTCAAAATGGTCTAGACATAAAGATTGATATATTGGATGACTATATTCACACACCGGATGAGTTCCGGGGGTCACCGGACAATTATCAGAGTGCCGGGGGGTTATCGGAACCCTCGGGGGAACTAATGGGCCACATGGGCCTTAGTGGAGAGAGAGAGGGCTGGCCAAGGCAGGGCCACGTGCCCCCTCCCCTCTAGTACGAATTGGACTAGGGAAGGGGGGTGGTTCCCCCCCTTTCCTTCTCTTCTCTCCCTCTCCTTCCTTCCCCCTTCCTCCTCCTAGTAGGACTAGGAAAGGGAAGTCCTACTCCTATTAGGAGGAGGACTCCTCCTCTCCTGGCGCGCCCCCAAGGACCGGCTGGCCTTCCCCCTTGCTCCTTTATATACGGGGGCAGGGGGCACCCTAGAACACACAAGTTGATCATTGATCCCTTAGCCGTGTGCGGTGCCCCCCTCCACCATAATCCACCTCGGTCATATCATCGTAGTGCTTAGGCGAACCCTGCGACGGTAGCATCATCATCACCGTCATCACGCCGTCGTGCCGACGAAGCTCTCCCTCGACACTCAGCTAGATCAAGAGTTCGTGGGACGTCACCGAGCCGAACATGTGCAGATCGCGCAGGTGCCGTACTTTCGGTACTAGGATCGGTCGGATCATGAAGACATATGACTACATCAACCGCGTTGTCATAACGTTTCCGCTTACGCTCTATGAGGGTACGTGGACAACACTCTTCCCTCTCGTTGCTATGCATCACCATGATAGATCTTGCGTGTGCGTAGTTTTTTTTTGAAATTACTGTGTTCCCCAACTGTGGCATCCGAGCCAGGTTTATCCGTAGATGTTATTTGCACAAGTAGAGCACAAAAGAGTTGTGGGCGTGGGTATATACATATTGCTTGCCGTCACTAGTTGATTCTTGATTCGGCGGTATTGTTGAATGAAGCGGCCCAGACCGACATTACGCGTACGCTTATGCGAGACTGATTCAACCAATGTGCTTCACACACAGGTGGCTGGTGGCTGTCAGTTGCTCCAACTTTAGTTGAATCGGATTCAATGAACAGGGTTCTTTCTGAAGATCAAAAAGCAATCACTATACCGCGTTGTGGTTTTTGATGCGCAGGTAAGAACGGTTCTTGCTCAACCCATAGCAACCACGTAAAACATGCAACAACGAAGTAGAGGACATCTAACTTGTTTTTGCAGGGCATGTTGTGATGTGATATGGTCAAGACATGATGCTAAATTTTATTGTATGAGATGATCATGTTTTGTAACATAGTTATCAGCAACTGGCAGGAGCCATATGGTTGTCGCTTTATTGTATGAAATGCAATCGCCATGTAATTGCTTTACTTTATCACTAAGCGGTAGCGATAGTTGTAGAAGCAAAAGTTGGTGAGACGACAACGATGCTTCGATGGAGATCAAGGTGTCAAGCCGGTGACGATGGTGATCATGACGGTGCTTTGGAGATGGAGATCAAAGGCACAAGATGATGATGGCCATATCATATCACTTATATTGATTGCATGTGATGTTTATCCTTTATGCATCTTATTTTTCTTAGTTTGACGATAGCATTATAAGATGATCTCTCACTAAATTTCAAGGTATAAGTGTTCTCCCTGAGTATGCACCGTCGCTACAGTTCGTCGTGCCGAGACACCACATGATGATCGGGTGTGATATGCTCTACGTTCACATACAACGGGTGCAAGCCAGTTTTGCACACGCAGAATACTCGGGTTAAACTTGACGAGCTTAGCATATGCAGATATGGCCTCGGAACACTGAGACCGAAAGGTCGAGCGTGAATCATATAATAGATATGATCAACATAGTGATGTTCACCATTGAAAACTACTCCATCTCACATGATGATCGGACATGGTTTAGTTGATATGGATCACGTGATCACTTAGATGATTAGAGGGATGTCTATCTAAATGGGAGTTCTTAAGTAATTTGATTAATTGAACTTTAATTTATCATGAACTTAGTACCTGATAGTATTTTGCATGTCTATGTTGTTGTAGATAGATGGCCCGTGCTGTTGTTCCGTTGAATTTTAATGCGTTCCTAGAGAAAGCTAAGTTGAAAGATGATGGTAGCAACTACACGGATTGGGTCTGTAACTTGAGGATTATCATCATTGCTGCACAGAAGAATTACGTCCTGGAAGCACCGCTAGGTGACAAACCTGCTATAGGAGCAACGCCAGATGTTGTGAACACCTGGCAGAGCAAAGCTGATGACTACTCGATAGTTCAGTGTGCCATGCTTTACGGCTTAGAACCGGGACTTCAACGACGTTTTGAACGTCATGGAGCATATGAGATGTTCTAGGAGTTGAAGTTAATATTTCAAGTAAATGCCCGGATTGAGAGATATGAAGTCTCCAATAAGTTCTACAACTGCAAAATGGAGGAGAATAGTTCTGTCAGTGAACATATACTCAGAATGTCTGGGTACCACAACCACTTGACTCAGCTAGAAGTTAATCTTCTTGATGATAGTGTCATTTACAGAGTTCTTCAATCACCGCCACCAAGCTACAAGAGCTTCGTGATGAACTATAATATGCAAGGGATGGATAAGACGATTCCTGAGCTCTTCGCAATGCTATAGGCTGCGGAGGTAGAAATCAAGGAGCATCAAGTGTTGGTGGTCAACAAGACCACCAGTTTCAAGAAAAAAGGGTAAAGGGAAGAAGGGAAACTTCAAGAAGAACAACAAGCCAGTTGCTGCTCAAGTGAAGAAACCCAATTCTGGACCTAAGCTCGAGACTGAGTGCTTCGACTGCAAAGGGACTGGTCACTGGAAGAGGAACTGCCCCAAGTATTTGGCGGGAAGAAGGATGGCAAAGTAAAAGGTATATTTGATATACATGTTATTGATGTGTACCTTACTAATGCTCGCAGTAGTGCCTGGGTATTTGATACTGGTTCAGTTGCTAACATCTGCAACTCGAAACAGGGGCTACGGATTAAGCAAAGATTGGCTAAGGACGAGGGTGACGATGCGTGTGGGAAATGGTTCCAAAGTTGATCTGATCGCTGTCGGCACGCTACCTCTACATCTACCTTCGGGATTAGTTTTAGACCTAAATAATTGTTATTTGGTGCCAGCGTTGAGCATGAACATTATATCTGGATCTTGTTTGATGCGAGACGGTTATTCATTTAAATCAGAGAATAATGGTTGTTCTATTTTTATGAGTAATATCTTTTATGGTCATGCACCCTTGATGAGTTGTCTATTTTTACTAAATCTTGATAGTAGTGATACACATGTTCATAGTATTGAAGCCAAAAGATGCAGAGTTGATAATGATAGTGCAACTTATTTGTGGCACGCCGTTTGGGTCATATTGGTGTAAAGCGCATGAAGAAACTCTATTCTGATGGACTTCTGGAATCACTTGGTACTTGCGAACCATGCCTCATGGGAAGATGACTAAAACTCCGTTCTCCGGAACAACGGAGCAAGCAACAGAGTTATTAGAAATCATACATACTGATGTATGTGGTCCAATGAACAATGAACATTGAGGCTCGCGACGGATATCATTATTTTCTCACCTTCACAGATGATTTGAGCAGATATGGGTATATCTACTTAATGAAACATAAGTCTGAAACATTTGAAAAGTTCAAAGAATTTCAGAGTGAAGTGGAAAATCATCGTAACAAGAAAATAAAGTTTCTACGATTCGATCATGGAGGAGAATATTTGAGTTACGAGTTTGGTCTTCATTTGAAACAATGCGGAATAGTTTCGCAACTCACGCCAGCCGGAACACCACAATGTAATGGTGTGTCCGAACGTCGTAATCGTACTTTACTAGATATGGTAAGATCTATTATGTCTCTTACTGATTTACCGCTATCGTTTTGGGGTCATGCTTTAGAGACAGCTGCATTCACGTTAAATAGGGCACCATCTAAATCCGTTGAGACAACACCTTATGAACTGTGGTTTGGAAAGAAACTCAAGTTGTCGTTTCTTAAAGTTTGGGGCTGCGATGCTTATGTAAAGAAACTGCAACCTGATAAGCTCGAACCCAAATCGGAAAAATGTGTCTTCATAGGATACCCAAAGGAGACTGTTGGGTACACCTTCTATCACAGATCCGAAGGTAAGATATTCGTTGCTAAGAATGGATCCTTTCTAGAGAAGGAGTTTGTCTCGAAAGAAGTGAGAGGGAGGAAAGTAGATCTTGATGAGGTAATTGTACCTGCTCCCTTATTGGAAAGTAGTTCATTACTGAAATCATTTCCAATGATTCCTACACCAGTAAGTGAGGAAGCTAATGATGATGATCATGAAACTTCTGATCAAGTTACTACCGAACCTTGTATGTCAACCAGAGTGAGATCCACACCAGAGTGGTATGGTAATCCTGTTCTGGAGGTCATGTTACTTGACCATGACGAACCTACGAACTATGAGGAAGCGATGATGAGCCCAGATTCCGCAAAATGGCTTGAGGCCATGAAATCTGAGATGGGATCCATGTATGAGAACAAAGTGTGGACTTTGGTTAACTTGCCCGATGATCGGCAGGCAATAGAAAATAAATGGATCTTGAAGAAGAAGACTGACGCTGACGGTAATGTTACTGTCTACAAAGCTTGACTTGTTGCAAAAGGTTTTTGACAAGTTCAAGGAGTTGACTATGATGAGACCTTCTCACCCGTAGCAATGCTTAAGTCTGTCCAAATCATGTTAGCAATTGCCGCATTTTTAGATTATGAAATTTGGCAAATGGATGTCAGAACTGCATTCCTTAATGGATATCTTAAAGAAGAGTTGTATATGATGCAACCAGAAGGTTTTGTAGATCCAAAAGGTGCTAAAAAGTGTGCAAGCTCTAGCGATCCATTTATGGACTGGTGCAAGCCTCTCGGAGTTGGAATATACGCTTTGATAGTGTGATCAAAGCATATGGTTTTATACAGACTTTTGGAGAAGCCTGTATTTACAAGAAAGTGAGTGGGAGATCTGCAGCATTTCTGATATTATACGTGGATGACATATTATTGATCGGAAATGATACTGAATTTCTGAATGGCATAAAAGGATACTTGAATAAGAATTTTTCAATGAAAGACCTCGGTGAAGCTGCATATATATTGGGCATCAAGATCTATAGAGATAGATCAAGACGTTTAATTGGACTTTCACAAAGCACATACCTTGATAAAGTTTTGAAGAAGTTCAAAATGGATCAGTCAAAGAAAGGGTTCTTGCCTGTGTTACAAGGTGTGAAGTTGAGTCAGACTCAATGCCCGACCACTGCAGAAGATAGAGAGAAAATGAAAGTCATCCCCTATGCCTCAGCCATAGGTTCTATCATGTATGCAATGCTGTGTACCAGACCTGATGTGTGCCTTGCTATTAGTTTAGCAGGGAGGTACCAAAGTAATCCAGGAGTGGATCACTGGACAGCGGTCAAGAACATCCTGAAATACCTGAAAAGGACTAAGGATATGTTTCTCGTTTATGGAGGTGACAAAGAGCTCATCATAAATGGTTACGTCGATGCAAGCTTTAACACTGATTCAGATGACTCCAAGTCGCAAATCGGATACATATTTATATTAAATGGTGGAGCTATTAGTGCTACCTCTTGAGCACTGCGTTGGTTTTCCCTTGAAGAGGAAAGGGTGATGCAGCCAAGTAGCGTAAGTATTTCCCTCAGTTTTTGAGAACCAAGGTATCAATCTAGTAGGAGACTACACGCAAGTCCCTCGTACCTACACAAACAAATAAGAACCTCGCAACCAACGCGATAAAGGGGTTGTCAAGCCCTTCACGGTCACTTACGAGAGTGAGATCTGATAGAGATAATAATAATAAGATAAATATTTTTGGTATTTTTATGATATAGATTGAAAGTAAAGATTGTGAAATAAAACAGATTAGAAACTTATATGATAAAAGATAGACCCGGGGGTCATAGGTTTCACTAATGGCTTCTCTCAAGATAGCATAAGTATTACGGTGGGTGAACAAATTACAGTCGAGCAACTGATAGAAAAGTGCATAATTATGAGAATATCTAGGCATGATCATGTATATAGGCATCACGTCCGCAACAAGTAGACCGAAACGATTCTGCATCTACTACTATTACTCCACACATCGACCGCTATCCAGCATCCACCTAGAGTATTAAGTTCATAAGAACAGAGTAACGCATTAGGCAAGATGACATGATGTAGAGGGATAAACTCAAGCAATATGATATAAACCCCATCTTTCTGTCCTTGATGGCAACAATACAATATGTGCCTTGCTTCCCCTGCTGTCACTGGGAAATGACACCGCAAGATTGAACCCAAAGCTAAGCACTTCTCCCATTGCAAGAAAGATCAATCTAGTAGGCCAAACCAAACTGATAATTCGAAGAGACTTGCAAAGATAACCAATCATACATAAAAAGATTTCAGAGAAGAATCAAATATTGTTCATAGATAAACTTGATCATAAACCCACAATTCATCGGATCTCGACAAACACACTGCAAAAAGAGTTACATCAAATAGATCTCCAAGAAGACCGAGGAGAACATTGTATTGAGATCCAAAGAGAGAGAAGAAGTCATCTAGCTAATAACTATCCCGAAGGTCTGTGCTAATCTACTCACACATCATCGGAGAGGCTATGGTGTTGATGTAGAAGCCCTCCGTGATCGATTCCCCCTCCGGCGGAGCTCCGGAAAAGGCCCCAAGATGGGATCTCTTGGGTATAGAAGGTTGCGGCGGTGGAAATAGGGTTTCGTGGTGCTCCTAGATGTTTTCAGGGTATGTATATATATGAGGAAGAAGTAGGTCGGTGGATCCATGAGGGGCCCACGAGGGTGGGGGCGCGCCCAGGGGGGCAAGCGCGCCTCCCTGCCTCGTGGCCTCCTCCATGATTTCTTGACGTCCACTCCAAGTCCTCTGGATCATGTTTGTTCCAAAAATAACTCTCCCGAAGGTTTCATTCCATTTGGATTCCGTTTGATATTCCTTTTCTACGAAACACTGAAATAGGCAAAAAAAAGCAATTTGCACCGAGCCTTGGGTTAGTAGGTTAGTCCCAAAAATAATATAAATGTGTATAAATAAGCCCATTAACATCCAAAACAGATAATATAATAGCATGGAACAATCAAAAATTATAGATATGTTGGAGACGTATCAAGCATCCCCAAGCTTAATTCCTGCTCGTCCTCGAGTAGGTAAATGATAAAAACAGAATTTGTGATGTGGAATTCTACCTAGCATAATTCTCAATGTAAGTTTCTTTATTGTGGCATGAATTTTCAGATCCGAAAGATTCAAGACAAAAGTTTAATATTGACATAAAAATAATAATACTTCAAGCATAATAACTAAGCAATCATGTCTTCTCAAAATAACATGGCAAAAGAAAGTTCATCCCTACAAAATCATATAGTTTGGTCATGCTCCATTTTCGTCACACAAGAATGCTCTCATCATGCACAACCCCGATGACAAGCCAAGCAATTGTTTCATACTTTAGTAATCTCAAACTTTTTTCAACTTTCACGCAATACATGAGCGTGAGCCATGGATATATCACTATGGGTGGAAGAGAATATGATGATGGGGGTTATGTGGAGAAGACAAAAAAGGAGAAAGTCTCACATCGACGCGGCTAATCACTGGGCTAGGGAGATGCCCATCAATTTATGTCAATGCAAGGAGTAGGGATTGCCAGGCACCGGATGCACTAGAGCTATAAATGTATGAAAGCTCAACAAAAGAAACTAAGTGGGTGTGCATCCAACTTGCTTGCTCACGAAGACCTAGGGCATTTGAGGAAGCTCATTGTTGGAATATACAAGCCAAGTTCTATAATGAAAAATTCCCACTAGTATATGAAAGTGACAAAACAAGAGACTCTCTATCATAAATATCATGGTGCTACTTTGAAGCACAAGTGTGGAAAAAGAGGATAGTAGCATTGTACCTTTTTATTTCCCTTTTTTATTTTTTTTTTATTTTTTGGGACTTTATTTATTTATTTGGCCTTTCTATTTTTATATATTTGGGAAAATGCTCTATTAATGATGATCATCACACTTCTATTTATTTACAACTCAATGATTACAACTCGATACTAGAACAAAATATGACTCTATATGAATGCCTCCAACGGTGTACTGGGAAGGGCAATGAATCAAGAGTGACATGTATGATAAATTATGCATGGTGGCTTTGCCACAAATACAATGTCAACTACATGATCATGCAAAGCAATATGACAATGATGAAGCGTGTCATGAATGAAATGGTGGAAAGTTGCATGGCAATATATCTCGGAATGGCTATGGAAATGCCATAATAGGTAGGTATGGTGGCTGTTTTGAGGAAGATGTAAGGAGGCTTATGTGTGATAGAGCGTATCATATCACAGGGTTTGGATGCACCGGCAAAGTTTGCACCAACTCTCAAGGTGAGAAAGGGCAATGCACGGTACCGAAGAGGCTAGCAATGCTGGAAGGGTGAGAGTGTGTATAATCCATGGACTCAACATTAGTCATAAAGAACTCACATAATTATTGAAAAAATCTACAAGTCATCAAAAACCAAGCATTACGCGCATGCTCCTAGGGGTATAGATTGGTAGGAAAAGACCATCGCTCGTCCCCGACCGCCACTCATAAGGAAGACAATCAAAGAACACCTCATGTTTCAAATTTGTTACACAATGGTTACCATATGTGCATGCTACGGGACTTGCAATATTTAACACAAGTATTTCTCAAATTCACAACTACTCAACTAGCACACTCTAATATCACCATCTTTATATCTCAAAACAATTATCAAGTATCAAACTTCCCATAGTATTCAATGCACTTTCTATGATAGTTTTTAGAGCCATTTGCATTTCTGTCCCTAACTCGAACCACCTAATCAGATATACCCCTAATTCGAAAGCCTGCTCAAATTTGCCCCTCCGCCGTTAGGTGCCCTTATAGAAATGCCCTTCTGCGCCGTTACTGTCTGGTCAAATAGCATTGACCATCCTGAAAAAATAGCAAAAAAAATCTAAAAAATCTAAAAAATCTAAATTTTTGTGAGATCGAAGATACTCATGTGCCCAAGGTGTGTGCAAATTTTTGTGCTATTTGGACATTCCAGGAGCTCGTGGCAAGGAAAAACAGTTAATCTGCACGCTTGTGAACAATAAATTTGAAATAAAATAGCAAGAAAATTTTTAAAAAAATATGATTTTTTTTGGCATCAAAGTGGCTTGGGTGCACAAGGTGCTTGCAAGTTTTTGTGATCAAATGACATGCGAGGAGCTCTAGCAAGAAAAAACAAAATAGTCATTTTTTCCCGAGTTTTTTCCGAACCAAATTTTGTTTTTTTCTCCACAAGTCCCTCCAATGTCCAAACACAACAAAAATTTACACGCAGCTTGCAGACCCGAGCCTCTTTGATGCCAAAAAATTTCATTTTTTTTTGAATTTTCTTGCTATTTTTTTGAATTTACTGTTCACATGCTTACATATTTATTGTTTTTCCTCTGACACGAGCTCCTGGAATGTACAAATAGCATGACCTTGCGAACCTGAGTATCTTTGATCCCACAAATTTTCTGATTTTTTAGAATTTTTTTGCTATTTTTTTCAGGACGGTCAAAGCCCTTTGACCGGCTTTGACCTGCTTTGACCGGACGGTAACGACACAGAAGGGTATTTCTGTAAGTGCACCTAGCGGCGGAGGGGCAAATTTGAGCAGGCTTTGAAATTAGGGGTAAATCTGAGAGTGGACGCAAATTAGGGGCATAGATGTAAATGTCCCTAGTTTTTATTATACCCATCTTGGATGCCTATCATATTAGGACTAATTTCATAACCAAAGCAAATTACCATGCTGTTTTAAAGGACTCTCAAAATAATATAAGTGAAGCATGATAGATCAATAATTTCTATAAAATAAAACCACCACCGTGCTCTAAAAGGTATAAGTGAAGCACTAGAGCAAAATTATCTAGCTCAAAAGATATAAGTGAAGCACATAGAGTATTCTAATAAATTCCAATTCATGCGTGTCTCTCCCAAAAGGTGTGTACAGAAAGGATGATTGTGTTAAACTAAAAAGCAAAGACTCAAATCATACAAGATGCTCCAAGCAAAACACATATCATGTGGTGAATAAAAATATAGCATCAAGTAAAGTTACCGATGGAAGAAGACGAAAGAGGGGATGCCTTCCGGGGCATCCCCAAGCTTTGGCTTTTGGTTGTGCTTGAATTTTGCCTTGGGGTGCCTTGGGCATCACCAAGCTTAGGCTCTTTCCACTCCTTATTCCATAATCCATCAAATCTTTACCCAAAACTTGAAAACTTCACAACACAAAACCTCAACAAAAAATCTCATGAGCTCCGTTAGTATAAGAAAACAAACCAACACTTAAGGTACTGTAGTGAAATCATTCTTTATTTATATTGGTGTTAAACCTACTGTATTCCAACTTCTCTATAGTTCGTACCCTCTGATACTAGCCATAGATTCATCAAAATAAGCAAACAACACACGAAAAATAGAATCTGTCAAAAACAGAACACTCTGTAGTAATCTGTAGGTTTCGAATACTTATGTAACCCCAAAAATTCTAAAATAAATTGGTGGATGTGAGTAATTTGTCTATTAATCATCTTCAAAAAGAATAAACCTAATCACACTCTCCAGCAAAAAAATGGCAGAAAATCTCGTTAGCGCTAAAGTTTCTGTTTTTTACAGCAAGATCGCTAAAACTTCCCCCAAGTCTTCCCAAAGGTTCTACTTGGCACAAACACTAATTAAAATCATAAAACCATATCTAAACATAGGCTAGGTGAATTACTTATTCAAAAACAGAAAGGAAATATATTGGGTTGTATCCCAACAAGCGCTTTTCTTTAAAGCCTTTTAGCTAGGCATTGATAATTTTAATGATGCTCACATGAAAGGCAAGAATTGAAGCACAAAAGGAGCATCATAAAGCATGTGACAAACACATCTAAGTCTAACATACTTCCTATGCATAGGCATTTTATAAGCAAACAAATTATCATAGCAAGCAAAAATTAGCATATGCAAGGAAGAATAAATAGACGATAGCAATCTCAACATGACGAGGGGTAATTTAGTAAGATGAAAATTTCTACAACCATATTTTCCTCTCTCATAATAATTACATGTGGGATCATATTCAAATTCAACAATATAGATATCACATAACTTATTCTCAACACAATCCATATGCATGCAAAGTTTACACTCTTCCAAAATAGTGGGATTAACATTAACTAAAGTCATGACCTCTCCAAACCCACTTTTATCAAAAAATTCATAAGATTGAACATTCTCTAAATATGTGGGATCTAAAGTCGACACTATTCCAAACCCACTTTCAATATTATTGCAAACACTATTATCAATCTCATATTCATCATGGGGCTAAAATAAATTTTCAAGATCATAAGAAGAATCACCCCAATCATGATCATTTCAACAAGTAGTAGACATAGCAAAACTAGCATCCCCGAGATTAGGGTTGTGCATATTATTAGCACAATTGACGTTAATATAATTTATAATAACATCATTGCAATCATGCTTTTCATCGAAGGAACCATCAAGTATGGGTGCAATAGCAATGATCTCATGTTTAACATAAAGAACTATAGCAAATTCATCATCATAAATATTGGCATCATGGCCACAAGAATAGCAAGCATCATGTTCATCAAGGGATATTTCAATCAAATCATTGGAATCGTAATTATCTATAGATTCACACATATCATTATTTTCTTCCAAAGCAGTGGTCATTCTTTCAATAAATTCTTTGACATAGACATTATGAGCATAGTTTTCATAGCAATATTTAAGTATGTCAAGATTTTCAGATTTGTAGAGAGTAATATCATACTTTTCAATCAAACAAGCAACTTCATAAGCATCCTTAAAAGCAACAAATTCTTCAATTTGTTCGGTATCATAGTAACTATAAATACCCTTAGCATAAGAAGATAACATTTCATTTTCATTAAACTCACATAGGTAGGGAAGGTGTTTTTTAGGGTTCTTAGAGCAACAAGTAAAATCACAAATTTCACAAAGATTCCAAGCATAACACCGCAATCTGTTTATTTGATCCCATAAGAGTCCCCTTTTTCAGACAAACGGTGACGCACAAAATGAGCATGCTCATCTAAAGATTTCCCATCAACTAGGCTAATTGGGGATTTAGCACGAGCGCATAAGGACCGAAGATGATCCAAATAGTACACTTTAAGTGGATCCATATCAATAGATTTTTAGCGAGCAAAGGTGCAAGCAAATAGGAGGCACATGGAAACACAAACAAAAAGACATACGGGAAGAAGGCGAAGAAAAGGCAAAGGCAAATGCGAAGTGGGGGAGAGGAAAAGAAGAGGCAAATGGCAAATAATGTAATGTGAGGGATAAGAGTTTGTGATGGGTACTTGGTATGTCTTGACTTGTGAGCGATCTCCCTGGCAACGGCGCCAGAAATCCTTCTTGCTACCTCTTGAGCACTGCGTTGGTTTTCCCTTGAAGAGGAAAGGGTGATGCAGCAAAGTAGCGTAAGTATTTCCCTCAGTTTTTGATAACCAAGGTATCAATCCAGTAGGATACTACACGCAAGTCCCTCGTACCTACACAAACAAATAAGAACTTCACAACCAACACGATAAAGGGGTTGTCAAGTCCTTCACGGTCACTTATGAGAGTGAGATATGATAGAGATAATAATAATAAGATAAATATTTTTGGTATTTTTATGATATAGATTGAAAGTAAAGATTACGAAATTATATAGATTGGAAACTTATATGATAAAAGATAGACCCGGGGGCCATAGGTTTCACTAGTGGCTTCTCTCAAGATAGCATAAGTATTACGGTGGGTGAACAAATTACTGTCGAGCAACTAATAGAAAAGTTCATAATTATGAGAATATCTAGGCATGATCATGTATATAGGCATCATGTCAGCGACAAGAAGACCGAAATGATTCTGCATCTACTACTATTACTCCACACATCGACCGCTATCCAGCATGCATCTAGAGTATTAAGTTCATAAGAAAAGAGTAACGCATTAGGCAAGATGACATGATGTAGAGGGATAAACTCAAGCAATATGATATAAACCCCATCTTTTTATCCTCGATGGCAACAATACAATGCGTGCCTTGCTGCCCCTGCTGTCACTGGGAAAGGACACTGCAAGATTGAACCCAAAGCTAAGCACTTCTCCCATTGCAAGAAAGATCAATCTAGTAGGCCAAACCAAACTGATAATTCGAAGAGACTTGCAAAGATAACCAATCATACATAAAAGATTTCAGAGAAGAATCAAATATTGTTCATAGATAAACTTGATCATAAACTCACAATTCATCGGATCTCGACAAACACACCGCAAAAAAAGTTACATCAAATAGATCTCCAAGAAGATCGAGGAGAACATTGTATTGAGATCCAAAGAGAGAGAAGAAGCCATCTAGCTAATAATTATGGACCCGAAGGTCTGTGGTAAACTACCCACACATCATCGGAGAGGCTATGGTGTTGATGTAGAAGCCCTCTGTGATTGATTCCCCCTCCGGCGGAGCTCTGGAAAAGGTCCCAAGATGGGATCTTTTGGGTACAGAAGGTTGTGGCGGTGGAAATAGGGTTTCGTGGTGCTCCTAGATGTTTTCAGGGTATATGGATATATATATATATATATAGGAGGAAGAAGTAGGTCGGTGGAGCCACGAGGGGCCCACGAGGGTGGGGGGCGCGCCCAGGGGGGGGGGGCAGGCGCGCCTCCCTGCCTCATGGCCTTCTCGTTGATTTCTTGACGTCCACTCCAAGTCCTTTGGATCACGTTTGTTCTAAAAATAACTCTCCCGAAGGTTTCATTCCGTTTGGATTCCGTTTGATATTCCTTTTCTGTGAAACACTAAAATAGGCAAAAAAACAGCAATTTGCACTGGGCCTTGGGTTAGTAGGTTAGTCCCAAAAATAATATAAAAGTGTATAAATAAGCCCATTAACATTCAAAACAGATAATATAATATTATGGAACAATCAAAAATTATAGACATGTTGGAGACGTATCAGTTAGTTGGTGCAGTTCCAAGCAGAGCATCGTGGCGGGATCTACGTGTGAAGCGGAGTGTATAGCTGCTCCAGAAGTAGCAAATGAAGGAGTCTGGATGAAGGAGTTCATATCCAATCTAGGTGTAATACCTAGTGCATCGGGTCCAATGAAAATCTTTTGTGACAATACAGGTGCAATTTCCTTGGCAAAGGAATCTATATTTCACAAGAGAACCAAGCACATCAAGAGACGCTTCAATTACATCCACGATCAAGTCAAGGAGGGAGACATAGAGATTTGCAAGATACATACGGATTTGAATGTTGCAGACCCATTGACTAAGCCTCTCTCACGAGCAAAACATGATCGTCACCAAGACTCCATGGGTGTTAGAATGATTACTATGTAATCTAGATTATTGACTCTAGTGCAAGTGGGAGACTGAAGGATATGCCCTAGAGGCAATAATAAAGTTGTTATTTATATTTACTTATATCATGATAAATGTTTATTATTCATGCTAGAATTGTATTAACCGGAAACTTAGTACATGTGGGAATACATAGACAAACAAAATGTCACTAGTATGCCTCTACTTGACTAGCTCGTTGAATCAATGATGGTTACGTTTCCTAACCATAGACATGAGTTGTAATTTGATTAACGGGATCACATCATTATTGAATGATGTGATTTACTTGACCCATCCGTTAGCTTAGCACGATGATCGTTTTGTTTGTTGCTATTGCTTTCTCCATAACTTACTTATGTTCCTATGACTATGAGATCATGCAACTCCTGAATGCCGGAGGAACACTTAGTGTGATATCAAACATCACAATGTAACTGGGTGACTATAAAGATGCTCTATAGGTGTCTCCAATGGTCTTTGTTGAGTTGCCATAGATCGAGATTATGATTTGTCACTCCGAGTATCGGAGAGGTATCTCTGGGCCCTCTTGGTAATGCACATCACTATAAGCCTTGCAAGCAATGTGACTAATGAGTTAGTTATGGGATGATGCATTACGTAACAAGTAAAGAGACTTGTTGGTAACGAGATTGAACTAGGTATTGAGATACCGACGATCGAATCTCGGGCAAGTAACATACTGATGACAAAGGGAACAACGTATATCGTTATGCGGTTTAACCGATAAATATCTTTGTAGAATATGTGGGAGCCAATATGAACTCTAGGTTCCGCTATTGGTTATTGACCGAAGACATGTCTCAGTCATGTCTACATAGTTCTCGAACCCGTAGGGTCCCCATGCTTAACGTTCGGTGACGATCGGTATTATGAGTTTATGTGTTTTGATGAACCGAAGATAGTTCGGAGTCTCGGATATGATCACGGAAATGACGAGGAGTCTCAAAATGGTTGAGACATAAAGATTGATATATTGGATGACTATATTCGGACACCGGATGAGTTCCGGGGTCACCTGATAATTGTCGGAGTGTCGGGGGGTTATCGGAACCCCACGGGGGAACTAATGGGCCACATGGTCCTTAGTGGAGAGAGAGGTCCGGCCAAGGCAGGGCCGCGCGCCCCCTCCCCTCTAGTCCGAATTGGACTAGGGAAGGGGGGCGGCGCCCCCTTTCCTTCTCTTCTCTCCCTCTCCTTCCTTCCCCCTTCCTCCTCCTAGTAGGTCTAGGAAAGGGAAGTCCTACTCCTACTAGGAGGATGACTCCTCCTATCCTGGCGCGCTCCCAAGGGCCGGCCGGCCTCCCCGTTGCTCCTTTATATACGGGGGCAGGGGGCACCCTAGAACACACAAGTTGATCATTGATCCCTTAGCCGTGTGCGGTGCCCCCCTCCACCAAAATCCATCTCGGTCATATCATTGTAGTGCTTAGGCGAAGCCATGCGACGGTAGCATCATCATCACCGTCATCACACCGTCGTGCTGACGAAGCTCTCCCTCGACACTCAGCTGGATCAAGATTTCGTGGGACGTCACCGAGCCGAACGTGTGCAGATCACAGAGGTGCCATACTTTTGGTACTAGGATCGGTCGGATCGTGAAGACGTACGACTACATCAACCGCGTTGTCATAACGCTTCCGCTTAAGGTCTACGAGGGTAAGTAGACAACACTCTTCCCTCTCGTTGCTATGCATCACCATAATAGATCTTGCGTGTGCGTAGGATTTTTTTTTGAAATTACTGCGTTCCCCAACAGTGGGCCCCACGGAGCTCCACCGATGTACTTCTTTTGCCTATATATACTCTTATACCCTAAAAACATCAGGGGGAGCCACAAAACCACTTTTCCACCGCCACAACCTTCTGTACCCGTGAGATCCCATCTGAGGCCTTTTCAGGAGATCTGTCGGAAGGCTTCTACATCAACACCATAGCCTCTCCGATGATGTGTGAGTAGTTTAGCACAGACCTTTGGGTCCAAAGTTATTAGCTAAATGGCTTCTTCTGTCTCTTTGGTTCTCAATATAAAGTTCTCCTCGATGTTCTTGGTGAGCTATTCGATGTAATTCTTTTTGCGGTGTGTTTGCCGAGATCCAATGAATTGTGGATTTATGATCAAGTTTATCTATGAATAATATTTGGTTCTTATCTGAATTCTTATATGCATGATTTGATATCTTTGCAAGTCTCTTCGAATGATCGGATTAGTTTGGCCTACTAGATTGATCTTTCTTGCAATGGGAGAAGTGCTTAGCTTTGGGTTCAATCTTGCGATGTCCTTTCCCAGTGACAGTAGGGGCAGCAAGGCACGTATTGTATTGTTGCCATCGAGGATAAAAAGATGGGGTTTATATCATATTGCTTGAGTTTATCCCTCTACATCAAGTCATCTTGCCTAAAGCATTACTCTGTTCTTATGAACTTAATACTCTAGATGCATGCTGGATAGCAGTCGATGTGTGGAGTAATAGTAGTAGATGCAGAATCGTTCCGGTCTACTTAACACGGACGTGATGCCTATATTCATAATCATTGCCTAGATATTCTCATAATTATGCGCTCTTTTATCAATTGCTCGGCAGTAATTTGTTCACCCATCGTAATACTTGCTATCATGAGAGAAGACACTAGTGAAACCTATGGCCCCCGGGTCTCTTTCTTATTATATTGCATCTCTTTTATTTACATCGCATCTCGTATAATATTTTGCAATCTTTACTTTCCAATCTATAAAACAAAAATACCAAAAATATTTATCTTACTATCTTTATCAGATCTCACTTTCGCAAGTGACCGTGAAGGGATTGAAAACCCCTTTATCACGTTGGTTGCGAGTTTCTTGTCAGGTACTAGGTGACTTGCGTGTTATCTCCTACTGGATTGATACCTTGGTTCTCAAAAACAGAGGAAAATACTTACGCTACTTTGCTGTAGTTTTTGAGAACCAAGGTATCAATCTAGTAGGAGATAACACACAAGTCACCTAGTACCTACACAGACAATCAAGAACCCCGCAACCAACGCGATAAAGGGGTTGTCAATCCCTTCACGGTCACTTGCGAAAGTGAGATCTGATAAAGATAGTAAGGTAAATATTTTTGGTATTTTTGTTGTATAGATTGGTAAGTAAAGATTGCAAAATAGTAAACAAGATGCGATGTGATTAGTAGAGATGCAATATAATAAGAAAGAGACCCCGGGGCCATAGGTTTCACTAGTGGCTTCTCTCATGATAGCATGTATTACGGTGGGTGAACAAATTATTGCCGAGCAATTGATAGAAGATCGCATAGTTATGAGAATATCTAGGCAATGATTATGAATATAGGCATCACGTCCGTGTTAAGTAGACCGAAACAATTCTGCATCTACTACTATTACTCCACACATCGACCGCTATCGAGCATGCATCTAGAGTATTAAGTTCATAAGAATAGAGTAATGATTTAGGCAAGATGACATGAAGTAGAGGGATAAAATCAAGCAATATGATATAAACCCCATCTTTTTATCCTCGATGGCAACAATACAATACGTGCCTTGTTGCTCCTACTGTCACTGGGAAAGGACACCGCAAGATTGAACCCAAAGCTAAGCACTTCTCCCATTGCAAGAAAGATCAATATAGTAGGCCAAACTAAACCGATAATTCGAAGAGACTTGCAAAGATATCAAACCATGCATATAAGAATTCAGAGAAGAACCAAATATTATTCATAGATAAATTGATCATAAATCCACAATTCATCGGATCTCGGCAAACACACCGCAAAAAGTATTACATCGAATAGATCTCCAAGAACATCGAGGAGAACTTTGTATTGAGAACCAAAGAGAGAGAAGAAGCCATCTAGCTAATAACTATGGACCCGAAGGTCTGTGGTAAACTACTCACACATCATCGGAGAGGCTATGATGTTGATGTAGAAGCCCTCCGTGATCGAATCCCCCTCCGACAGATCGCCGGAAAAGGCCCCAGATGGGATCTCACGGTTACAGAAGGTTGCGGCGGTGGAAAAGTGATTTTTTGGCTCCCCCTGATGTTTTTAGGGTATAAGAGTATATATAGGCGAAAGAAGTACGTCGGTGGAGCTCCATGGGGCCCACGAGGGTGGGGGCGCGCCTAATCCCCTGGGCGCGCCCTCCTATCTCGTGGACGCCTCACGAAGTTCTAGACTTCCACTCTAAGTCTCCTGGTTTGCGTTTATTCCATGAAAGATCCTCACGAAGGTTTCGTTCCGTTTGGATTCTGTTTGATATTCCTTTTCTACAAAACACCGGAATAGGCAAAAAAACAGAAACTGGCACTGGGCCTCCGGTTAATAGGTTAGTCCCAAAAATAATATAAAAGAGCATATTAAAGCCCATTAAACATCCAAAATAGATAATATAATAGCATGGAACAATAAAAAATTATAGATACGTTGGAGACGTATCAAGCATCTCCAAGCTTAATTCCTGCTCGTCCTCAAGTAGGTAATTGATAAAAACAGAATTTTTGATGTGGAATGCTACCTAACATAATTTTCAATGTAATTTTCTTTATTGTGGTATGAATGTCCATATCCGAAAGATTCAAGACAAAAGTTTAATATTGACATAAAAATAACAATACTTCAAGCATACTAACCACGCAATTATGTCTTCTCAAAATAACATAGCCAAAGAAAGCTCATCCCTACAAAATCATATAGTTTGGCCATGCTTCATTTTCTTCACACAAAATGCTCCCATCATGCACAACCCGAATGACAAGCCAAGCAATTGTTTCATACTTTAGCATTCTCAAACTTTTTCAACTTTCACGCAATATATGAGTGCGAGCCATGGACATAACACTATAGGTGGAATAGAATGGTGGTTGTGGAGAAGACAAAAAGGGAGAAGATAGTCTCACATCAACTAGGCGTATCAATGGGCTATGGAGATGCCCATCAATAGATATCAATGTGAGTGAGTAGGGATTGCCATGCAATGGATGCACTAGAGCTATAAGTGTATGAAAGCTCAACAAAAGAAACTAAGTGGGTGTGCATCCAACTTGCTTGCTCACAAAGACCTAGGGCAATTTGAGGTAGCCCCTCATTGGAATATACAAACCAAGTTCTATAATGAAAAATTCCCACTAGTATATGAAAGTGACAACATAAGAGACTCTCTATCATGAAGATCATGGTGCTACTTTGAAGCACAAGTGTGGAAAAAGGATAGTAACATTGCCCCTTCTCTCTTTTTCTCTCATCTTTTTTTGGGCCTTCTCTTTTTTTTATGGCCTATTTTTTTTGTCCGGAGTCTCATCCCGACTTGTGGGGGAATCATAGTCTCCATCATCCTTTCCTCACATGGGACAATGCTCTAATAATGAAGATCGTCACACTTTTATTTTACTTACAACTTGATACTTAGAACAAAATATGACTCTATGTGAATGCCTCCGGCGGTGTACCGGGATGTGCAATGAATCAAGAGTGACATGTATAAAAAATTATGAATGGTGTCCATGCCACACATACGATGTCAACTACATGATCATGCAAAGCAATATGACTATGATGAAGTGTGTCATAATAAACGGAACGGTGGAAAGTTGCATGGCAATATATCTCATAATGGCTATGGAAATGCCATAATAGGTAGGTATGGGGGCTTTTTTGAGGAAGGTAAATGATGGGTTTATGGTACCAGCGAAATTTGTGCGGCACAAGAGAGGCTAGCAATGGTGGAAGGGTGAGAGTGCGTATAATCCATGGACTCAACATTAGTCATAAAGAACTCACATACTTATTGCAAAGATCTACAAGTCATCAAAACCAAGCACTACGTGCATGCTCCTAGGAGGATAGATTGGTAGGAAAAGACCATCTCTCGTCCCCGACCGCCACTCATAAGGAAGGCAATCAAAGAAACACCCCAAGCTTCAAATTTGTCACACAACGGTTACCATACGTGCATGCTACGGGACTTGCAAGCCTCAACACAAGTAATTCTCCATTTCACAATTACTCAACTAGCATGACTCTAATATCACCATATTTATATCTCAAAACAATTATCAAGTATCAAACTTCTCGTAATGCACTCTATATGAAAGTTTTTATTATACCCATCTTGAATGCCCATCATATTAGGACTAATTTTATAACCAAAGCAAATTACTATGCTGTTCTAAAAGACTCTCAAAATAGTATAAGTGAAGCATGAGAGATCAATAATTTCTACAAAATAAAACCACCACCGTGCTCTAAAAAGATATAAGCAAAGCACTAGAGCAAAATTATCTAGCTCAAAAGATACAAGTGAAGCACATAGAGTATTCTAATAAATTCCGATTAATGTGTGTCTCTCCCATAAGATGTGTACAACAAGGATGATTGTGGTAAACTAAAAAGTAAAGACTCGTATCATACAAGACGCTCCAAGCAAAACACATATCATGTGGTGAATAAAAATATAGCCTCAAGTAAAGTTACCGATAGACGAAGACGAAAGAGGGGATGCCTTCCGGGGCATCCCCAAGCTTAGGATTTTGGTTGTCCTTCAACTTTACCTTGGGGTGCCTTGGGCATCCCCAAGCTTATGTTCTTGCCTCTCCTTGTTCCAAAATCCATCAAATCTTTACCCAAAAACTTGAAAACTTCACAACACAAAACTCAACAGAAAATCTCATGAGCTCCGTTAGTATAAGAAAGCAAACTACCACTTTAATGTACTGTAATTAACTCATTCTTTATTTATATTGGTGTTAATCCTACTGTATTCCAACTTCTCTATGATTCATACCCCCCGATACTAGCCATAGATTCATCAAAATAAGCAAACAACACACGAAAAAGAGAATTTGTCAAAACAGAACAGTCTGTAGCAATCTGGTGGTTACGAATACTTCTCTAACTCCAAAAATTCTGAAAAATTAGGAAGACCAGAATAATTTTTATATTGATCTACTGCAGCTGAAATTTGTATTTTATCGCTCTATGGTAAAAAACGAAAATTATTTTCGTGTGTGCATACTTTCTGTTTTTTTCAACAAGATCAAACAACAATCACCCAAGAAGATCCTAAAGGCTTTACTTTGAACAAACACTAATTTAAACATAAAAAACACAATCATAACAGAGGCTATATAAATTATTTATTACTAAACAAGAACAAAAAGTAAAGAACAGAAATAAAATTGGGTTGCCTCCCAACAAGCGCTATCGTTTAACGCCCCTAGCTAGGCATAAAAGCAATTCTTCAATTGGTATGCAATTCTTCAATTGAAAACTCATAACCCTTAGGAGGTTCTTTGTTTTTGCTAATGATCAAACTCCTTGGCAAGAAATCAAGAAATTCATTTGCAGCAAAAGGTTCCTTAATGATATTGAAAAAGTTGGGGTGAACACTTATTGATTTGAGATCTTCATTTTTACTAGAAGATTCACCCTTATTTTTAGGAACATAGATAAACTTGGCAACTTTGGTAGGAGAAGGGTTTGAGGTATTTTTAACGGCAGAAAAAGCGGTCCCCAAGTTGGTAATAATATCTTCGAGTTTATCAATTCTAGTGGAATCTTGATCTATCTTCTCATTAACTATGGGTTTCTTTTCCTTAAGATTTTTCAGAGTAACTCCTACCTTAGATCCATATTGCGCAATTTTATTTTCAATAATATCAAGCCTTTGCATCACATGTTTCAAGGTTAAAATAGTTCCATTGACCAAAAGAGGTGGTTGGACTGACAAATCTATCATAGCATTATAAGAATCAAAAGTATGTCTACCCAAGAAATTCCCTCTAGTAATGGTATCAAGAATTTATCTATTCCAAGGGGTGATGCCAATGTAAAAATTGCGACGAAGAATGGAAGTAGATTGCTTTCTAGTGGATCTATTTTGAGCATTGCAAATTCTATACCAAGCATCTTTTAGATTTTCTCCCTCCCTTTGTTTGATTTTCTCCCTCCCTTTGTTTAAAATTAAGAACTTCATTATTGGAGTATTAACAATGATATAAGGACTAGCCATGAAGGCGAAACAAACGAACTAACACACAGACACACCAGAAGCAAGCGAAAAGAGGCGAACCGGAAAGGGGTGAATAAAAACGGCAAAGGTGAAGTGGAGGAGAGGAAAACAAGAGGCAAATGGAAAATAATGTAATGCGAGGGAGAAGAGTTTATGACGGGTACTTGGTATGTCTTGACATGAGTGTAGATCTCCCCACCAACGACGCCAGAAATCCTTCTTGCTACCTCTTGAGCATGCGTTGGTTTTCCCTTGAAGAGGAAAGGGTGATGCAGTAAAGTAGTATAAGTATTTCCCTCAGTTTTTTAGAACCAAGGTATCAATCCAGTAGGAGATAACACGCAAGTCACCTAGTACCTACACAAACAATCAAGAACCTCGCAACCAAAACGATAAAGGGGTTGTCAATCCCTTCACGATCACTTGCGAAAGTGAGATCTGATAAAGATAGTAAGGTAAATATTTTTTGGTATTTTTGTTGTATAGATTTGAAAGTAAAGATTGCAAAATAGTAAACAAGATGTGATGTAAATAAAAGAGATGCAATATAATAAGGAAGAGACCCAGGGGCCATAGGTTTCACTAGTGGCTTCTCTCATGATAGCATGTATTACGGTGGGTGAACAAATTACTGCCGAGCAATTGATAGAAGAGCGCATATTTATGAGAATATCTAGGCAATGATTATGAATATAGGCATCACGTCCATGTTAAGTAGACCAAAACGATTCTACATCTACTACTATTACTCCACGCATCGACCGCTATCGAGCATGCATCTAGACTATTAAGTTCATAAGAACAGAGTAATGCTTTAGGAAAGATGACATGAAGTAGAGTGATAAACCCAGGCAATATGATATAAACCCCATCTTTTTATCCTCAATGGCAACAATACAATACGTGCCTTGATGCCCCTACTGTCACTGGGAAAGGACACCGCAAGATTGAACCCAAAGCTAAGCACTTCTCCCATTGCAAGAAATATCAATCTAGTATGCTAAACTTAACCGATAATTCGAAGAGACTTGCAAAGATATAAAATCATGCATATAAGAATTCAGAGAAGAACCAAATATTATTCATAGATAAACTTGATCATAAATCCAAAATTCATCGGATCTCGGCAAACACACCGCAAAAAGCATCACACATAATTTCAAAGGGTAAATTCCAATCAGGTGGCTGAACAATTGGTGCAGAGATCAATGCTTTCTTAAGTATTTCAAATGCTTCTACACAATCATCATAAAAAACAAATGGTATATCTTTTTGTAATAAATTAGTCAGAGGCCGAGAAATTTTTGAGATGTCCTTAATGAACCTCCTATAAAATCCGGCGTGACCAAGGAAACTTCTTATACCTTTGATGTCCTTGGGACATGACATCTTTTCAATAGCATCTACCTTGGCTTTACCAACCTCAATACCTCTTTCAGAAACTTTATGCCCCAAGACAATACCTTCATTAACCATAAAGTGGCACTTTTCCCAATTCAAGACAAGATCAGGTTCTTCACATCTCTGCAAAACTCGATCAAGGTTGCTCAAGCAATCATCAAAAGAAGATCCATAGACGGAGAAATTGTCCATGAAAACCTCACAAATCTTTTCACAAAAGTTAGAGAATATAGCCATCATGCATCTTTGAAAGGTAGCAGGTGCATTACATAAACCAAAAGGCATACGTCTATAAGAAAAAGTACCAAAAGGACAAGTAAATGTAGTCTTTGATTGATCCTTGGCTGACACAAGTATTTGAGAGAAACCAGAATAACCATCTAGAAAGCAAAAATGTGTATGTTTGGATAATCTTTCTAGCATTTGATCGATAAAAGGTAAGGGGTAATGATCCTTTTTAGTGGCCTTATTTAATTTGCGGAAATCAATTACCATCCTATAACCTATAATAATTCTTTGAGGAATCAATTCATCTTTATCATTAGGAACAGCAGTAATACCTCCCTTCTTAGGGACACAACGGACAAGACTTACCCACTGACTATCAGCAACGGGATAGATTATACCTGCCTCAAGGAGCATTAGTATTTATTTTCTTACCACTTCTTTCATTTTAGGATTCAGCCGTCGTTGATGATCACGAACTGGTTTAGCATCTTCTTCCAAATTTATTTTATGTTGACATAGAGTGGGACTAATGCCCTTAAGATCATCAAGAGTATACCAATAGCAGCACGGTGCTTCTTCAGAGTTTTCAATAATCTCTCTTCCTCATGCTCTGAAAGGTTAGCACTAATAATAACAGGATATATCTTTTTCTCATCAAGATAAGCATATTTAAGAGTATCAGGCAACGGTTTAAGCTCAAACACGGGATCACCCTTTGGTGGAGGAGGATACCCTATGATTTCAACAGGTAAATTGTTTTTCAGAATAGGTTCCTGTTTAAAGAATACTTCATCTATTTCCCTTCTTTCATTCATAAACATATCATTTTCATGGTCTAGCAAATATTGTTCTAAAGGATCACTAGGAGGTACGACAATAGAAGCAAGACCAATAATTTCATCCTTATTAGGTAATTCTTCTTCATGGTGTTGTCTACTAAATTTAGAGAAATTAGATTCATGAGACATATCATCTAAACCTATAGTAACAACATCCTTTTTGCAATCTATCTTAGCATTAACAGTGTTTAAGAAGGGTCTACCAAATATAATGGGACAAAAGATATCTTGTGGGGAACCAAGAACAAGAAAATCAGCAGGATATTTAGTTTTCCCACACAAGACTTCAACATCTCTAACAATTCCCATTGGTGAAATAGTATCTCTATTTAGGGGCGGAGCCACGTTATCGCTTCCGGTGTCACTGGCACCGGGTAAAGTACGTGCTTACCTTATACATAGTCCTGATTTTTGGGCTGGACACCGGTAATTATTGGACCTGGACACCGGCCAGCCCAGACAAACACAAGCGAGGCAGTGCAGTCCAGCTATAAATTAATCGATCCTTGGTCCTGTACGTGCGCATGTTGAAAAAAAGAACTATCGATCCCCATACGGCTGTACCCTACCTGTAGGTGCGCCTGTTCGGTTGCTCGTCCGCTCGGCTTCTGTGCTTCAACCCTCACAGCGCCGCTGTTCTCAGCCCTTCTCCGTCGCCGGCCAGCTGCCGGTCCGCCGAGCTGCCGTTGTTCAAGCATCGCTAGCCGGCCACCTCTACCCTCGCCCCACTCAGGGATTGTTGGAAATTCGAGGTACGTCTCAACTCTCAAATCAGCACTTGGTAATTGCCGATCTCTCTCAAATCTAAAATCTCTATTCAACTGTGTGTAGGAATTTCATTTTTTTAATTTCTGATTTTCTAATTGTAAGGCTAGGGTCTTAAAATTTGAAGGTATTACAATTGGGGACAATTCGCTGCGATTCATATATAACTAGGGGAGGATTATTTTTGTGACAGCAATGAGGCACAATGTCGAGTAAGTTTAGGTCCCTAATCGTATCATTCAATCAATACGTTTTGTTTATTGTTTCTATTCTTGCATATGAAAACACAAATAATGTAACTCGTACATTCTTGCTAATACAATAATAATTAATCACAGGAGAATTTATGGAAAGGTTTTTTAAAAAAATGAAGACCTCGGCATAAGATGATATAACTAGCCCATCACATTCAGAATATATATTGACATATGTCGTCATCTGATCATATTTGTTTTCATTGTTTGGAGTTCTTATGATTAATTGTTCAAATTTACATAATCAATTAGTATTTCAAGTGGAAGTGAACAATTTATTTTGGTAAGAAATCTTGTTGCCATATAATTTGTGTTGTTGGGTGTGTTATTTATATATACTCCCTCTGTAAAGTAATACAAGATAGTGATGTAAAAAGTCTTATATTACTTTACAGAGGGTATTATTGCTTAGTGTCCATCCTTGTATATATGATGTGCACGTGGACACCGAAACATTTTTGTTCTGGATCCGCCCCTGTCTCTATTGGCAAGTTTAATTGTGACATCAATATATTCTATCTCAGCAGGTGCAATATCATGCATAATTTCTTTGTATAGGCTGTAAGGTATTGCACTAGCACTAGCACCCATATCACATAAGCCATGATAACAATGATCTCCTATTTTAACAGAAATAACAGGCATGCCTACCACAAGTCTATTTTTATATTTAGCACAAGGTTTAGCAATTCTAGCAGTCTCATCAAGGAAATGAATAACATGCCCATCAATATTATCAGACAAGAGAACTTTAACAATAGCAATATCAGGTTCAACTTTAATTTGCTCAGGAGGTGTATAAGTTTTAATATTGCTTTTACGAACCATAGTTGAAGCTTTAGCATGATCCTTTATCCTAACAGGGAAAGGTGGTTTCTCAGCATAAGAAGTAGGAACAATAGGATCATTATAAGTGATAGCCTTTTATTCAACTTTAATAGGTGCAGCTACTTTTACTTCTATGGGAGGATGATATTTAAACCACCTCTCCTTGGGGAGATCAACATAAGTAGCAAAAGATTCACAGAAAGAAGCTACTATCTCAGAGTCAAGTCCATATTTAGTGCTAAATTTATGGAAAACATCGGTATCCATAAAAGATTTAACACAATCAAACTTAGGTGTCATACCTGACTCCTTACCTTCGTCGAGGTCCCAATCTTTAGAGTTGTGTTCAATTCTTTCCAATAAATCCCATTTGAATTCAGTAGTCTTCATCATAAAAGAGCCAGCACAAGAAGTATCGAGCATGGTGCGATTGTTATCAGAAAGCCGAGCATATAAATTTTGAGTAATCATCTCTCTTGAGAGCTCATGATTGGGGCATGAATATAACATTGATTTAAGCCTCCCCCAAGCTTGAGCGATGCTTTCTCCTTCGCGAGGCCAAAAATTATATATATAATTGTGATCACGATGAACAAGATGCATAGGATAAAACTTCTGATGAAATTCATCAACATATCCGGGTAGATCCACAAAGATAAAGGGAAGACCTTCTTCTTAAAAACATCTCCGAGTACACCTGCAAGCTTAAATAATCCAGAAACTTCATCAACATATATTAGGTGCTCATCAAGATGCATTGTTTCATCTCCTGCAAAAGGATTAGCTAGCAGTTTTTATAACATACCCGAAGGAAATTCAAAGCAGACATTTTCATTTTCAGTAGGTTCAGTAGGTTGAGGAGCAACTCTTTGCTCTACTGGTCGGGGTGAAGATACCCCGAACAAGCCCCTCAGAGGATTACTTTCCATAGTAACAAGTGACAGTAAATTTTAGCACACTATATAAATTTTTCCTTACCAAATTCCACCTACCAAAGGCGCTTCACTCCCCGGCAACGGCGCCAGAAAAGAGTCTTGATAACCCACAAGTATAGGGGATCTATCATAGTCCTTTCGGTAAGTAAGAGTGTCGAACCCAACGAGGAGCAGAAGGAAATGATAAGAGGTTTCCAGCAAGGTATTCTCTGCATGTACTGACATAAGTTGTAACAGATAGTTTTGTGATAAGATAATTTGTAATGAGCAACAAGTAACAAAAGTAAATAAAGTGCAGCAAGGTGGCCCAATCCTTTTTGTAGCAAAGGACAAGCATGGACAAACTCTTATATAGAGAAAAGCGCAACCGAGGACACATGGGAATACCGTCAAGCTAGTTTTCATCACGTTCATATGATTCGGGTTCGATACTTTGATAATCTGATATGTGGGTGGACCGGTGCTTGGGTACTGTCCTTACTTGGACAAGCATCCCACTTTTGATTAACCTCTATTGCAAGCATCCGCAACTACAACAAAAGTATTAAGGTAAACCTAACCATAGCATGAAACATATGGATCCAAATCAGCCCCTTATGAAGCAACGCATTAACTAGGGTTTAAGCTTCTGTCACTCTAGCAACCCATCATCTACTTATTACAACCCAATGCCTTCCTCTAGGCCCAAACAATGGTGAAGTGTCATGTAGTCGATGTTCACATGACACCACTAGAGGGATGACAACATACATCTCATCAAAATATCGAACGAAGACCTAATTCACATGACTACTAATAGCAAGACTTCTCCCATGTCCTCAGGAACAAACGTAACTACTCACAAAGCATATTCATGTTCATAATCAGAGGGGTATTAATATGCATATAGGATCTGAACATATGATCTTCCACCAAATAAACCAACTAGCATCAACTACAAGGAGTAATTAATACTACTAGCAACCCACAGGTACCAATCCCGGACTTGGAGACAAGAATTGGATACAAGAGATGAACTAGGGTTTTGAGAGGAGATGGTCCTGGTGAAGATGTTGATGGACATTGCCCTCTCCCGATGAGAGGAGCGTTGGTGATGATGATGGCGATGATTTCTGTGACGCCCCCGATTTGACCGTACACTAATCATGCACGCAAATGTGTACGATCAAGATCAAGGACTCACGGGAAGATATCACAACACAACTCTACAAATAAAATAAATCAAACAAGCATCATATTACAAGCCAGGGGCCTCGAGGGCTCGAATACAAGAGCTCGATCATAGACGAGTCAGCGGAAGCAACAATATCTGAGTACAGACATAAGTTAAACAAGTTTGCCTTAAGAAGGCTAGCACAAACTGGGATACAGATCGAAAGAGGCGGAGGCCTCCTGCCTGGGATCCTCCTAAACTACTCCTGGTCGTCGTCAGCGGGCAGCACGTAGTAGTAGGCACCTCCGGTGTAGTAGGAGTCGTCGTCGAAGGTGGCGTCTGCCTCCTGGGCTCCAACATCTGGTTGCGACAACCAGGTAGAAGGGATAGGGGGAAAAGAGGGAGAAAGCAACCGTGAGTACTCATCCAAAGTACTCGCAAGCAAGAAGCTACACTACATATGCATGGGTATCAAATGGAATAAGGGTATCATATGTGGACTGAACTGCAGAATGCCAGAATAAGAGGGGGATGACTAATCCTGTCGAAGACTATGCTTCTGACAGCCTCCGTCTTGCAACATGTAGAAGAGATTAGACTGAAGTCCTCCAAGTAGCATCGCATAGCATAATCCTAACCGATGATCCTCCCCTCATCGCCCTGTGAGAGAGCAATCACCGGTTGTATCTGGCACTTGGAAGGGTGTGTTTTATTAAGTATCCAGTTCTAGTTGTCATAAGGTCAAGGTACAACTCCAAGTCGTCCTATTACCGAAGATCACGGCTATTCGAATAGATTAACTTCCCTGCAGGGGTGCACCACATACCCCAACACGCTCGATCCCATTTGGCCGGACACACTTTCCTGGGTCATGCCCGGCCTCGGAAGATCAACACGTCGCAGCCCCACCTAGACCAACAGAGAGGTCAGCACGCCGGTCTAAACCTAAGCGCACAGGGGTCTGGGCCCATCGCCCTTAGCAGACCTGCACGTTGCGTACGCGGCCGGAAGCAGAACTAGCCCCCTTAATACAAGAGCAGGCTTACGTTCCAATCCGGCGCGCGCCACTCAGTCGCTGACGTCACGAAGGCTTCGGCTGATACCACGACGCCGGGATACCCATAACTACTCCCGCGTAGATGGTTAGTGCGTATAGACCAAATGGCCAACTCAGATCAAATACCCAGATCTCGTTAAGCATGTTAAGTATCCGCGAACGTCGACCAGGGCCAGGCCCACCTCTCTCCTAGGTGGTCTGAACCTGCCCTGTCGCTCCGCCTCAAAGATCCACTCGCGGGTGCTCCTCAAGCCGACCCGTCTTTAGTCACCACATGTATCATGTATAAAGTATATAGTATATACCCGTGATCAACTCCCGAGTGATCACGGCCCGATAGTATAGCATGGCAGACGGACAAGGATGTAGGGCCACTGATGAAAAACTAGCATCCTATACTAAGCATTAGGATTGCAGGTAAGGTAACAACAGTAGTAGCAAGGACAGGATATGCATCAGTATAGGATTAACGGGAAGCAGTAACATGCTACACTACTCTAATGCAAGCAGTACAGAGAAGAGTAGGCGATATCTGGTGATCAAAGGGGGGGCTTGCCTGGTTGCTCTGGCAAGAGAGAGGGATCGTCAACTCCGTAGTCGTACTGGGTAGCAGCGGCGTCGGTCCCGGTGTCTAGCGAGAGAAGAGGGGGGAGAAACAATAAATATTTAAGCAAACAGATGCATAGCGATGCATGACCTGACAAGTATCGGTGCTAGGGGTGCCCTATCGCGGTAGGAGGTGATACCGGTGAAGGGGGGAAAACATCCGGGAAAGTATCCCCGGTGTTTCGCGTTTTCGGACAGATGAAACAGAGGGGGAAAGTTGCGTGTTCGCTATGCTAGGGATGCGTGGCGGATAAACGGGCTGCGTATTCAAATTCGTCTCGTCGTTCTGAGCAACTTTCATGTACAAAGTTTTTCCATCCGAGCTACGGTTTATTTTATATTAATTTTAAAAGATTTAAATCATTTTTAGAATTTATTTATTTAATTTAATCAACCTTATCCAGAATAGTGTCTGCTGACGTCATCATGACGTCAGCATGACGTCAGTAGTTGACTTGGTCAACCTGACAGGTGGGTCCCGTTCGTCATACTCTGTTTTAATTAACTAACAGTTAATTAGGTTAATTAGTGATTAGGTTAATCTAATTATAATTAATTAACTTAATTAATTCCTTAATTAATTAATTAATTAATTATTTTTATTATTATTATATTTTTTTTAATTCTTTTCTTCTTCTTTTTTTTAATTAAAACGTTCTGGGGCGGTGGGGCCCCCTAGTCAGTGGCCCAGAGGGCCACAGCGATTCGGGCACCGCTGGTATGCGGGCGCGCAGGTTACGGGCACAGGAACCCGGCCCGATTGGGCAAATGCCCAGATCGACAGGGGGGCGCCGGCCATGGGCACGGCAAGCCCGGTCGCCTGGGACGACAACGGCAGCGGCGAGGCCACGTCGGGGTGGCGCCGGGGCGGGGAGCGAAGGCGCGGCGCGGGCAATGGCGGGACGGCGAGCGACGGCGGACGCAATAGCGACCGGGGCGAGGGGAGCACCGCGAGCATGGGGGCGGACACGCGCAAGCCGTGGACGGCGCGTGCGGCCGGTGGTTGAGCACGGCGCGCGCGGGGCCTCAGCACGGGGCGGCGGCGAGTGTGCACGTGCAAAGGGCACGACCGGGCGTGAGGAGCGGGTCGAGCAGCAGCATGGCGTCGGCCGCGAGCAGAGGCAGGCGGGGGTGGGGGTGTGGCAGCACGGGCCGGTGGCCATGGCGAGCAACGACGTACAGCAAGGGAACGGGGGCGGCGGCGACAAGCGCGAGCGCGCGAGAGAGAGGGAGGGAGCGAGGCGCTGCTCACTTGGGCCGTAGGGGACGGGGCAACGGGGCGCGGGGAGGGGATGGGGACGACGCGCAGCGGGGAAGCAGTCCGTCGAGGAGGAGGGCGGCGAGGCGGCGTTCCGGCCGACGGGATCCGGGGCGACGGGGTCGGGCCTCTCCCCGATCCAGATCCAGAGCGAGGGGTGGGGGAGAGCGAGTGGGTGGGGGGGGCGAGTGGGGCAACGGGGTGGGGTTAGGGTTTCGGGGGTGTGGGGTTATGGGGGAGTGGGGGCCGGTCTGGGCCAGTGGGCTAGTCCAGTTGGGCCACGGCCCAGGGAGAGGGTTCTTTCACTTCTTTCTTTTCTTTTTTTGTTAGCTTTAGGTTTTAGCTTTTCTGTTTTATATTTTCTCTTTTGTATTTACTTTCTTTTATTTATTTTCTTTTTTGTTTTTAAATCATTTTAAATTACTTAGGCATTTTATAAAAATGGGTTTGCTGCACCATAATTACCTTTGTAATATTTGGCGTCCACCGAACATTTTTGTTTTAATATTTGAAAACTTTTATTCTTTGGTTGATTTTGAATTTTAATTTGAATCAGTTTCGAACTAACACGAGACTAGGAACAGTAATCGAGGTGACGTGGCATCATTAGCAGAGGTTCACTGTAGCTTAATTACCCGGGCGTTACAAAACTCCTCCACTACAAGAAATCTCGTCCCGAGATTTAGGAGGTAGAAGGAAACAACGCGGGGTATTCATCACGCAGGCGATCCTCGCGTTCCCAAGTGGCTTCGTCTTCAGAGTGATTCGACCACTGGACTTTGAGGAATTTGATCGCCTTCTGACATGTGCGGTGTTCAGCTTGGTCAAGAATGCGGACCGGATGCTCTTTATAAGAGAGGTCCTGTTGCAATTCGAGCACTTCATGATCCACCGCTCGGATTGGATCCTTGAAGCAACGGCGGAGTTGTGACACATGGAACACATCGTGAACCTGAGAAAGGTTCGGCGGAAGCTCCAGTTGATATGCCACTTTACCACGCCTTTCGAGAATAGTGAAAGGACCAATATAGCGGGGAGCTAGCTTTCCCTTGATCCCGAAGCGGTGAGCACCCTTCATTGGTGTAACTCGAAGATAAGCCTTTTCGCCAGGTTGATAGACCATGTCTTGGTGATGACGGTCATACTGACTTTTCTGACGTGACTGAGCAGTCTTGAGATTCTCGCGAATAATGCGAACTTGTTCTTCGGCCTGTTGGATAATATCCGGACCGAAGAGTGGACGTTCCCCAGTTTCAGACCAGTTCAGAGGGGTTCGACACTTTCGTCCATATAGCACTTCGAAGGGGGACATCTTCAGACTAGCTTGATAGCTATTATTATAAGAGAACTCGGC
Source organism: Triticum urartu (assembly GCF_056163025.1). NCBI lineage: Eukaryota > Viridiplantae > Streptophyta > Magnoliopsida > Poales > Poaceae > Triticum > Triticum urartu. The sequence goes on from NC_141877.1 coordinate 313,880,955, forward strand.
ATATGGAAGAGACTCCTCCCATTTCTTGCCGAATGATATTACACAAGCTCGAAGCATGTCTTCAAGAACTTGGTTGACACGTTCAACCTGTCCTTGCGACTGAGGATGGAACGCAGTACTGAACGACAGATGAGTCCCCATAGCTTCTTGGAAACTTGCCCAGAATCTTGAGGTGAATAAGCTGCCACGGTCCGAACTGATAACCAGTGGAATACCGTGAAGTGAAACAATTCTGGACATGTAGAGAGTAGCAAGCTGACTAGCAGTGATTGTCTCTTTGACCGCCAGAAAATGGGCAACTTTGGAAAGCCGGTCAATGACGACAAGAATAGCATCATTACCTTTCTGAGATTTGGGAAATCCAGTGACGAAGTCCATTTCAACATGGTCCCATTTCCATTCAGGAATAGAGATAGGTTGCAGAGTTCCAGCAGGCCTTTGATGCTCTGCTTTGATTCGGCGACAAACGTCACACTCAGCAACATAACGAGCAATGTCCTGCTTCATATTAGACCACCAGAATCTTTGACGAATATCCTGGTACATCTTTGTACTACCAGGATGGATGGACAGAGGCGTATCATGAGCTTCTTGCATAACCCTTTTAGTCTTATCCAGGTTTTTCTTCGAACATGGTACCACTAGGCGGCCTTTGAAATACAAGGCGCCATCGTCAGCAACAGTGAAGAATGAGGGCTTTCCTTTTTTGAGGTCGCGTTTAATCTTGAGGACTTCATCGTCACATTTCTGTATCCATTTGATGGTGTCCACAAGATCTGGTTTTGCAACCAGGGTATTGAGAGAACCCTTGGAAACAACATGGAGGTTCCGTTTGGGGAAACCTTCGGGAGGGGGAGCGAGTGATCCCGGAGGAACAATATGGAGGTTCAGCCTTCTAAATTCTTCGGCAAGCGAGGGCTGAACTTTGTGGACCTGGAGGTGGTTGCAGTAAGACTTGCGGCTCAAGGCATCAGCCATTACATTAGCCTTGCCGGGGGTATAGGATATACCCACGTCAAAGTCTGCAACAGTCTCCATCCATCTTTGCTGGCGTAGGTTCAAATCTGGCTGAGTAAACAGATACTTCAGACTTTGATGGTCGGTGAAGATCTCGTAACGATTACCGAGAAGGTAATGTCGCCACTGCTTCAGTGCATGAATGACAGCAGCAAGCTCGAGGTCGTGAACTGGGTAGTTTTCTTCATGAGGGCGCAGTTGACGAGAGGCATAAGCAATCACTCTGCGCTCCTGCATTAGGACACAGCCTAATCCTTGGCGGGAAGCGTCGCAGTAAATGACGAAGTCCTTCTTAGTATCAGGTGGTGCAAGCACGGGGGCAGAAGTCAACTTGTCTTTGAGCACCTGGAAACTTTCCTGACACTTGTCTGTCCAGTCGAACTTGACACCCTTATGCAACAGATTAGTCAGGGGCCTGGCAATCTTGGGGAAGTTCTCGATGAATCGACGGCAATAGCTAGCGAGACCGAGAAAACTTCGGACTTGCTTGACGTTCTTCGGAGGAGTCCAATCGAGAATAGCCTGAACTCGTTCAGGGTTGACGGCAATACCATCCTTGGAGATGACATGCCCAAGATAGGTTACTTCGGGGAGCCAGAATTCACACTTGGAATACTTAGCATACAGTTGATGTTCTCGAAGCTTCTCTAGCACAAGACGCAGATGTCCAGCATGTTCTTCCTCGTTCTTGGAAAATACAAGGATATCGTCCAGATAAACCACGACGAACTTGTCGAGGTAATTCATGAATATATAATTCATCAGATGAGAGAAGGTGGCGGGAGCATTCGTTAAGCCGAATGACATGACGGTGTACTCATATGACCCATACCGAGTCACGAAGGCGGTTTTTGGGATGTCCTCTTCACGAACACGGATCTGGTGGTAACCCAACCTCAAGTCGAGTTTGGAGAACACTGATGAGCCAGCCAGTTGATCATAAAGATCATTGATCCGAGGAAGAGGGTATTTATTCTGAATGGTAGCTTGGTTTATAGGACGGTAGTCTTGGACCAATCGGTTTGTCCCATCCTTCTTCCTAACAAAGAGAGAAGGTGCTCCCCAAGGAGAGCAACTTGGGCGAATGAAACCTTTGGTAAGAGATTTGTCGATTTCCTCCTTAAGCTCAATGAGTTCATGCGGCGGCATCTTGTAGGGTCGTTTAGCTATAGGGGTAGTGCCAGGTTTCAAGTCGATGATGAACTCGACAGCTCTAGCAGGGGGAATCCCTGGAAGTTCTTCTGGGAAGACACCTTGGAATTCACGAACGACGGGAATGTTTTCAATGCCCTCGAGTGGTGCAGCGTTCAACGCATTCAAGGCATAAAGTCGTGCCTCGGCATTCTGAACTAGATGAGCTTGGTAAGCTATTATTTCGTCAGAAGGGTGTAGCAGATGGACGACCTTGGTGGCGCAAACTATAGAAGCAGTATGCGCTTTCAACCAATCCATTCCCAGAATGAGGTCGATGTTAGACGACTTCAGGATAATGGGAGAGGCATAGAATTCCAGCCCTTCGATTTCCACGGGGACATCGATGCCAACCAGTGAGGTTTGACATTGTCCCACGGGGGTTTTTACCAATACCGAAGTGTTCATCTCCTCACATTTAACGTCATGCTTGTATGCAAAATCTTCTGACATGAATGAATGCGATGCCCCTGAATCGAATAAAACAGATGCAGGTACTGAGTTTACGAGGAGTGTACCCATCACGGTAGCAAGCTGGTCTAGAACTTCATTGAGATCAACATGGTTGGCATGAACACGACCATAAGACTTGGCACTGTTGTTGTGAGGCTGGTTGCTTCCACGGCCAGTTGCTGGGAGGGCCAGTTGATTCTAGTTTTGATTGCAATCCCTAGCACGGTGACCTGGCTGACCACACTTGTAGCAGAGGCCATTATTGGGAGTGGGAACAGGAGCTTGTGGTGGTGGAGCTGGAAGTCTTGTCTGCCTAGTTGGAGGAGCAGGCAGACGAGGTGCAGCATATGACTGCCTTGGGGCAGGTGCATCCGGCTGGTACATGCTGTTGGGGATCCATATCTTGCGCTTCTGCGAGGACGGGCCCGAAGATGAGCCCGTGTCACGGCTGCGCTTGTGAGAGCTCTGGTATTCCTGCAGACCAGTTTCGACATTGATGGCTTTGTTCACCAAGGTGGCGAAATCAGTAAAGTCGTGCACTAGAAGTGCGAGCTTGATATCAGCTTGAAGGCCATCACGGAACTTCTCCTGTCTGCGTGCATCAGTTGCAATGTCTTCTTCAGCATAGCGGGACAAGTCCAGAAACTCCCTCTGATAAGCTTCCACAGTTTTGTTGCCTTGGGTGAGGTTGCGGAACTCACGCTTCTTACGGTCCATGACTCCCTGAGGAATGAAGCGAGCACGGAAGGCAGCTTGGAAGTCTGGCCAGGTGATGATTGTTCCAGCTGCCAGAGTACGCCTGTGGCTGTCCCACCATTGAGCTGCGGGTCCTTTCAGGAAGAAGGAAGCAAAGGTGACATAGTTGGCAGGGGCTACATCAGCAGACTCCATCTCATAGGTGATGTCACGGAGCCAGTCATCAGCATCTAGAGGCTGAGTTGAGCTGCGGTACACAGTTGGGTTCAGGCGCATGAAATCCTGCAGAGTCACTTGGGTTGGCTGCTGGTTCATATTGGGGCGAGAAAACTGAGCCATAATATTCTCCATGAACTGACGATTCAGCTCAAACTGTTGCATCATCCCAGCCATGTACTCAGGCGGTGGTGGGGCGTTGCCACCACGACCACGACCACGACCACCTGGTCTAACCATCCTGCTAATATATAACAGGGGTAGTTCAGTATTGAGAAATGTGCAAAGACGAGAATCATTCATGATGAAACATGCACAACGAAAGCAGCACGATAGATACTACATAGTAGTCGGCATATCTTACAAAAGAGATCATGCATGGAGTTCGTTACACAGAGTCTGGTACATAGACTAAGACATCATAGGCGGCACGCAGGCTCGCGGCGAATGCATCTAACACTAACAAGCAAGCCTACATCAGTCCCACGCGGTACTGCGGAGGTAGCTGTAGCCTGAAAGCTGGTAGTGTGGCATCGGGTACACCACGTCGGCAACCTGGGGTCCGCGGGTACTCTGGTGCAGAACCTGACGCTCAGGTGGCAGAAGAGGACCAAGTGCGGGAGAGTAGCCTCCCACCTCTGGCCAACCGACACCCTGGTGCATCACGGTCCGGGCAGGGTAGATCGCAGAACGCAACAGGTCACCAGAGCGGACAGAGGGGTGCAACAGCGTCAGAGCACGATACAGGTGCTGACGAGTGGTGTACAACTCGTGGCGAAGAGCTCGGTTAGCTCTATCCAGCCCATCAGCATGCAGAACCAGGTTCTGATGGTAGAAGGGCACTCGGGTGACAGTGGAGTAGGCAGCAGTGTAGTATCCCTCCGCACCAACATCGGATGCGATAGCAATGTGCCTGAAGGGGGAGGTGTCCAACTCCTGATACTCTCCACGAAGACGTGTCAGAGCAGCATAAGCAGCATCGTGGACCGCCATATCGATAGTCACTCCAACACCATGAGCAGTGTGCAACACGGTAGTGGAGTCATACTCCCGAGAGTAGAGGTGGACGATGGCACGGTACTGCTCCTGGTTGAAGTCCTGATACTCCTCATAGACGGTGTACTCAGGGTGCCAGCGATAACCCAGATAGGTCATCATCTCAGCTAACACAGCAGGTGATCCTGAGGCACCAATGGCCGTCGTGTGGCGCACGACCTGCCTCGTGGGTTCCATCTGAAAACAAAGATGTTTTCACAGGAGTCAAATGACAATGTGGATAATGTTCAAGTACTACTCTAAAGAATAACTAGGGCTTATCCAACTTTGGGGTGAACGTGGTCACGGGATCCTAGTGTTAGAGTTAGTAAAATCGTTTAACCCGAGTAGAAGAGGGTTCAGAGTCCCAGAGTAAGGATCGAGGAGTAAAAGATCCTAATACCACCCAGATGGCGACGTGGGCCCGTAAGGCACACAGCCATGTTAGTAAAAGGGTTTTGTAATGTCTAGACTCGACTTCGGCCAAGGAGTGTGGAAGGGGGATTCCTACAGGCAGTCGGCTCTGATACCAACTTGTGACGCCCCCGATTTGACCGTACACTAATCATGCACGCAAATGTGTACGATCAAGATCAAGGACTCACGGGAAGATATCACAACACAACTCTACAAATAAAATAAATCAAACAAGCATCATATTACAAGCCAGGGGCCTCGAGGGCTCGAATACAAGAGCTCGATCATAGACGAGTCAGCGGAAGCAACAATATCTGAGTACAGACATAAGTTAAACAAGTTTGCCTTAAGAAGGCTAGCACAAACTGGGATACAGATCGAAAGAGGCGGAGGCCTCCTGCCTGGGATCCTCCTAAACTACTCCTGGTCGTCTTCAGCGGGCAGCACGTAGTAGTAGGCACCTCCGGTGTAGTAGGAGTCGTCGTCGAAGGTGGCGTCTGGCTCCTGGGCTCCAACATCTGGTTGCGACAACCAGGTAGAAGGGATAGGGGGAAAAGAGGGAGAAAGCAACCGTGAGTACTCATCCAAAGTACTCGCAAGCAAGAAGCTACACTACATATGCATGGGTATCAAATGGAATAAGGGTATCATATGTGGACTGAACTGCAGAATGCCAGAATAAGAGGGGGATGACTAATCCTGTCGAAGACTACGCTTCTGGCAGCCTCCGTCTTGCAACATGTAGAAGAGAGTAGACTGAAGTCCTCCAAGTAGCATCGCATAGCATAATCCTAACCGATGATCCTCCCCTCATCGCCCTGTGAGAGAGAAATCACCGGTTGTATCTGGCACTTGGAAGGGTGTGTTTTATTAAGTATCCAGTTCTAGTTGTCATAAGGTCAAGGTACAACTCCAAGTCGTCCTGTTACCGAAGATCACGGCTATTCGAATAGATTAACTTCCCTGCAGGGGTGCACCACATACCCCAACACGCTCGATCCCATTTGGCCGGACACACTTTCCTGGGTCATGCCCGGCCTCGGAAGATCAACACGTCGCAGCCCCACCTAGACCAACAGAGAGGTCAGCACGCCGGTCTAAACCTAAGCACATAGGGGTCTGGGCCCATCGCCCTTAGCAGACCTGCACGTTGCGTACGCGGCCGGAAGCAGAACTAGCCCCCTTAATACAAGAGCAGGCTTACGTTCCAATCCGGCGCGCGCCACTCAGTCGCTGACGTCACGAAGGCTTCGGCTGATACCACGACGCCGGGATACCCATAACTACTCCCGCGTAGATGGTTAGTGCGTATAGACCAAATGGCCAACTCAGATCAAATACCCAGATCTCATTAAGCATGTTAAGTATCCGCGAACGTCGACCAGGGCCAGGCCCACCTCTCTCCTAGGTGGTCTGAACCTGCCCTGTCGCTCCGCCTCAAAGATCCACTCGCGGGTGCTCCTCAAGCCGACCCGTCTTTAGTCACCACATGTATCATGTATAAAGTATATAGTATATACCCGTGATCAACTCCCGAGTGATCACGGCCCGATAGTATAGCATGGCAGACGGACAAGGATGTAGGGCCACTGATGAAAAACTAGCATCCTATACTAAGCATTAGGATTGCAGGTAAGGTAACAACAGTAGTAGCAAGGACAGGATATGCATCAGTATAGGATTAACGGGAAGCAGTAACATGCTACACTACTCTAATGCAAGCAGTACAGAGAAGAGTAGGCGATATCTGGTGATCAAAGGGGGGGCTTGCCTGGTTGCTCTGGCAAGAGAGAGGGATCGTCAACTCCGTAGTCGTACTGGGTAGCAGCGGCGTCGGTCCCGGTGTCTAGCGAGAGAAGAGGGGGGAGAAACAATAAATATTTAAGCAAACAGATGCATAGCGATGCATGACCTGACAAGTATCGGTGCTAGGGGTGCCCTATCGCGGTAGGAGGTGATACCGGTGAAGGGGGGAAAACATCCGGGAAAGTATCCCCGGTGTTTCGCGTTTTCGGACAGATGAAACAGAGGGGGAAAGTTGCGTGTTCGCTATGCTAGGGATGCGTGGCGGATAAACGGGCTGCGTATTCAAATTCGTCTCGTCGTTCTGAGCAACTTTCATGTACAAAGTTTTTCCATCCGAGCTACGGTTTATTTTATATTAATTTTAAAAGATTTAAATCATTTTTAGAATTTATTTATTTAATTTAATCAACCTTATCCAGAATAGTGTCTGCTGATGTCATCATGACGTCAGCATGACGTCAGTAGTTGACTTGGTCAACCTGACAGGTGGGTCCCGTTCGTCATACTCTGTTTTAATTAACTAACAGTTAATTAGGTTAATTAGTGATTAGGTTAATCTAATTATAATTAATTAACTTAATTAATTCCTTAATTAATTAATTAATTAATTATTTTTATTATTATTATATTTTTTTTAATTCTTTTCTTCTTCTTTTTTTTAATTAAAACGTTCTGGGGCGGTGGGGCCCCCTAGTCAGTGGCCCAGAGGGCCACAGCGATTCGGGCACCGCTGGTATGCGGGCGCGCAGGTTACGGGCACAGGAACCCGGCCCGATTGGGCAAATGCCCAGATCGACAGGGGGGCGCCGGCCATGGGCACGGCAAGCCCGGTCGCCTGGGACGACAACGGCAGCGGCGAGGCCACGTCGGGGTGGCGCCGGGGCGGGGAGCGAAGGCGCGGCGCGGGCAATGGCGGGACGGCGAGCGACGGCGGACGCAATAGCGACCGGGGCGAGGGGAGCACCGCGAGCATGGGGGCGGACACGCGCAAGCCGTGGACGGCGCGTGCGGCCGGTGGTTGAGCACGGCGCGCGCGGGGCCTCAGCACGGGGCGGCGGCGAGTGTGCACGTGCAAAGGGCACGACCGGGCGTGAGGAGCGGGTCGAGCAGCAGCATGGCGTCGGCCGCGAGCAGAGGCAGGCGGGGGTGGGGGTGTGGCAGCACGGGCCGGTGGCCATGGCGAGCAACGACGTACAGCAAGGGAACGGGGGCGGCGGCGACAAGCGCGAGCGCGCGAGAGAGAGGGAGGGAGCGAGGCGCTGCTCACTTGGGCCGTAGGGGACGGGGCAACGGGGCGCGGGGAGGGGATGGGGACGACGCGCAGCGGGGAAGCAGTCCGGCGAGGAGGTCCGTCGAGGAGGAGGGCGGCGAGGCGGCGTTCCGGCCGACGGGATCCGGGGCGACGGGGTCGGGCCTCTCCCCGATCCAGATCCAGAGCGAGGGGTGGGGGAGAGCGAGTGGGTGGGGGGGGCGAGTGGGGCAACGGGGTGGGGTTAGGGTTTCGGGGGTGTGGGGTTATGGGGGAGTGGGGGCCGGTCTGGGCCAGTGGGCTAGTCCAGTTGGGCCACGGCCCAGGGAGAGGGTTCTTTCACTTCTTTCTTTTCTTTTTTTGTTAGCTTTAGGTTTTAGCTTTTCTGTTTTATATTTTCTCTTTTGTATTTACTTTCTTTTATTTATTTTCTTTTTTGTTTTTAAATCATTTTAAATTACTTAGGCATTTTATAAAAATGGGTTTGCTGCACCATAATTACCTTTGTAATATTTGGCGTCCACCGAACATTTTTGTTTTAATATTTGAAAACTTTTATTCTTTGGTTGATTTTGAATTTTAATTTGAATCAGTTTCGAACTAACACGAGACTAGGAACAGTAATCGAGGTGACGTGGCATCATTAGCAGAGGTTCACTGTAGCTTAATTACCCGGGCGTTACAATTTCCCCCTCCCGGAGGGAAGTTTCCCTAGCAGAACAGCTCCGCCAGAGCCCTAGATTGGTTCCGCCAAGGTTCCGCCTCGTGGCGGCAGAGTTTAGTCCAAGAAGATGGCTTCTGATTTTTTCCTCATCGAAAGACCTCATATAGCAGAAGATGGTCATCGGAGGGCCACTAGGGGGCCCATGAGGTAGGGGGGCGTGCCCAGGGGGTAGGGCGCGCCCCCACCCTCGTGGGCAGGGTGTGGCCTCCCTGGTGAACTTCTTGCGCTCAATATTTATTATATATTCTGAAATTGACTTCCGTGAAGTTTCGGGACTTTTGGAGCTGTGAAGAATAGGTCTCTAATATTTGCTCCTTTTCCAGCCCAGAATCCCACCTACCGGCATTCTCCCTCTTTATGGAAACCTTGTAAAATAAGAGAGAATAGGCATAAGTATTGTGACATAATGTGTAATAACAGCCCATAGGGCAATAAATATCGATATAAAAGCATGATGCAAAATGGACGTATCAACTCCCCCAAGCTTAGACCTCGCTTGTCCTCAAGCGAAAGCCGAAATCGAAAAATATGTTGTAACACCCTGGGTGTAACTTTCCCTATTTGTACTCCAACTCTTGCCGTTTCCGGCGTTAAGTTATATTTATTTCCTCGGGTTCGGGTCTTTGTCTCCGTGTGTTGTTATCATTGTCATGCATCTCATATCATATCATCATGTGCATTGCATTTGCATACATGTTCGTCTCATGCATTCGAGCATTTTCCCCGTTGTCCGTTTTGCATTCCGGCGCTTCGTTCTCCTCCGGTGGTCATTTCTAGCTTTCTTTCGTGTGTGGGGATTAAACATTTCCGGATTGGACCGAGACTTGCCAAGCGGCCTTGGTTTACTACCGGTAGACCTCCTCTCAAGTTTTGTATCATTTGGACTTCGTTTGATACTCCAACGGTTAACCGAGGGACCGAAAAGGCCTCGTGTGTGTTGCAGCCCAACACCCCTCCAATTTGGTCCAAAACCCACCTAACTCTGCTCCATCATCTAGAGCGTTCGATCACGATCGCGTGGCCGAAAACCGCACCTCATTTGGTCTCTCCTAGCTCTCTCTATGCCTATTTAAAGGCCCCCCGATTTTCGGATCTCCTCCTACCTCCGAAACCCTAAAAATCATCTCCGCGCGGCCGGACGTGTCTGCCCGCCGCCGGACGAAAAATCCCGCCGCCACCGCCGCCACGTGGCAGCCTCCCATTCGCTGCCTCCCTCTCTCTCCACCGCCGCCGCCGGAGCCCGCCGCGGCCCGTGGCCGGCCCGCCCGCGCCCGCGCACGGGCCCTTCTCCTCCCGAGCCGGCCGCGCTCCGCCGCCTCCGCCGCGGGAGCTCGCCGCCGCCGCCGTTCTTCGTCGTCGCCGGCCGCCCCGACCGCCACCTCGCCGCCGCGGCCGCGCCGCCTCCACCGCGCCCTCCGACCGCCGCCCCGCGCCGCTTCCACCTCGCCGGCGACCTCCAACTCCGACGCCGTCGTCCCTCGGCTTCCGCGCCACCGTGCTACAGTGCCTTCGCGAGATCCGATCCAGATCCGAACAGTAAACCCTAGGGGTAAAAATTTCGTCTAAGTCCCTAAGATTCCAGATCCATATGCACATGTTCGTCAGGCTGTAACTTTGCATCCATAGCTCCGATTCATGCATATAGCATATAAAAATGTTCATATTAGAGAGTAAATCATTTCATTCCATTGCATCATTTTCATTTGAGTTCATCTTGATGCTCGAAATGCTGTTAGAAGAGGGCTACTTGAGATAATTGTCAGATCTGCTACTCCATTTAGGTTTTTGTCATTTTTGCCATGATTAATGTGTGCATGATATGCCCTGATGCTCTACATGTGTTTTGTTAAGGGTTTTGTCATCTTTTCAGAGGTGCAACCCATGTATTTTTAGGATGTGTGTGGTGACTTGTGCAAGCTTGCAAAGTCCTGGAGCTGTTTATCTCATGATGCCATATGTTCTTATTGTTTCCTAGTGATCCGTGCTTCTTTTGAGGATGATCAGTAAGGATGTTTTGTTAATCTTGTAGTGCTCTATCCATCCATGTCTTTGTTTGCATTTATGGAGCATCCTAGCTTGAGTCAATCGAGCTCTACTTTTGCTACTTTGTGAATCTGGGTAGATTGTCAACTTGTTTGCAATTTTGCCGGTGATGTTGTAGTTGATCCGTGCATGCTATGCTATTGTTCTTGCCATGTCTAGCTTGCATTTTGTGCCTTCTTGATGGATGTATGCTTGTCTTGCCATGACTTGCACCGTAGTGAGTGCATCGAGCTTGTAAACATGCCTACTTGAGTTATATTTCAGCATGTGTCAGTTTTCACTAAGTCTGAAAACTGATTATGTTTTTGCCATGTTCACATGCTTGCAATTGTATTTTCTGATCCCTTTTGGCTCAAGGTCACTAAGGGACTTTTGTTAAGCTCTTTGAGTATCTCCATGCCATGCTTTACTTTGCCATGATCAGGTCCTGTAGCATGTAGTTTTGTTGCTGCGAAGAGGGCTACCTGATCTGAAATTCCAGACAAGTGTTAATTTCACTAAGTCTGAGATCTGTTTGCCATATGCATTTTTGCCATGCTTGTTTGAACCTGTTAATGGATGAATTGGCCGTAGCTCAGTGCTAGACTTTTGTTAAGCATCTTGTATGCATCCATGCCATGTATTTTGTTGTCATGTTTGGTTGCTGTAGCATGTTCATTTCGTTGCATTTAGATGCCTACTTGCTGTAAATCGCAGACCGGTGCCATATTTGAATCGCTTGCCATTTCCAAACCGTAACTCCGATTCCGGCGTTCTTTATATCGTTTTCAAGCGATTTCATCTCATCTTTCCAGTGGCACACTTGGTTTTCCAAGTTGAGGCCAGGTTCTTGCATATCCTGTCATATCTTGCATTTTGCATCCCGCATCGCATCCCGCATAGCATAGCATCTTTGCATTGTGTTGTTTGAGTTTGCACGTGGTTGATTGTATCCTTGTTGCTTGTTTGTATTGTTTGGGTAGAGCCAGGAGACGAGTTCGCTAACGAGGAGCCCGTTGAGTTTGCTTTTGAGGATCCGGTCAACTCTGACAACCGTGCAGGCAAGATGATCATACCCTCGAAATCACTACTATCTTTGCTATGCTAGTTTGCTCGCTCTTTTGCTATGCCATTGCTACGATGCCTACCACTTGCTTTCAAGCCTCCCAAATTGCCATGTCAAACCTCTAAACCACCATTGTCCTAGCAAACCGTTGATTGGCTATGTTACCGCTTTGCTCAGCCCCTCTTATAGCGTTGCTAGTTGCAGGTGAAGATTGAAGGCCGTTTCTTGTTGGAACATTTATTTACTTGTTGGGATATCACTATATTGCTATGTTATCTTAATGCATCTATATACTTGGTAAAGGGTGGAAGGCTCGGCCTCTCGCCTAGTGTTTTGTTCCACTCTTGCCGCCGTAGTTTCCATCATATCGGTGTTATGTTCCCGGATTTTGCGTTCCTTACGCGGTTGGGTTATAATGAGAACCCCTTGATAGTTCGCCTTGATTAAAGCTTTTCCAGCAATGCCCAACCTTGGTTTTACCATTTGCCACCTAGCCTTTTCTTTCCCTTGGGTTCTGCAGACTCAAGGGTCATCATTATTTTACCCCCCGGGCCAGTGCTCCTCTGAGTGTTGGTCCAAACTGTTAGCCGCCGGTGGCTACCAGGGGCAACTCTGGGCTGGCCTACCGGAAGTTTGGACAATGTGAGTGTGCCCTGAGAAAGAGATATGTGCAGCTCCTATTGGGATTTGTCGGCACATTCGGGCGGTGTTGCTGGTCTTGTTTTAACCTGTCGAAGTGTCTTGAATTACCGAGATACCGAGTCTGATCGGAACGTCTTGGGAGGAGGTCTATTCCTTCGTTGACCGTGATAGCTTGTCATGGGCTAAGTTGGGATTCCCCTGCAGGGATTTGAACTTTCGAAAGCCGTGCCCGCGGTTATGGGCACATGGGAATTTGTTAATGTCCGGTTGTAGATAACTTGAACCTTAATTAATTAAAATGAATCAACTGAGTGTGTTACCGTGATGGCCTCTTTTCGGCGGAGTCCGGGAAGTGGACACGGTGTTGGAGTAATGTTTGCGCAGGTTGTTCTCTAGTTTCTCGCTCGTGCTTTGCCTCCTCTTCTCGCTCTCTTTTGCGAATAAGTTAGCCACCATACTTGCTAGTCGCTTGCTGCAGCTCCACATATATTTACTTTGCCTTACCTATAAGCTTAAATAGTCTTGATCGCGAGGGTGCGAGATTGCTGAGTCCCTGTGGCTCACAGATTACTATTACACCAGATGCAGGGCCTGATGATTCCGCTCCAGCAGACGCGTATGAGCTCAAGTGGGAGTTCGACGAAGACTCTCAACGTTACTATGTTTCCTTTCCCGATGATCAGTAGTGGTGCCCAGTTGGGGGTGAACGGGACCGTTGTCGCATGTTGGGTTATCTTTTATTTTGGCGCCGTAGTAGGGCCATGAGTGTTTGGATGATGTAATGTTATTTATGTACTTGATTGACGTGGCGAGTGTAAGCCAACTATGTTATCTCCCCTTTTATTATTATATTACATGGGATGTTTGTGAAGATTGCCTAACTTGCGACATATGCCTTCAATGCGATTATGTCTCTAAGTCGTGCCTCGACACGTGGGAGCTATAGTCGCATCGAGGGTGTTACAAGTTGGTATCAGAGCCTTCCCTGACCTTAGGAGCCCCATTGCTTGATCGTTTTTAGCGGCCGAGTTGTGTCTAGAAAAATGTTTTGAGTCATTAGGAATTATATATCGGAGAGTTTAGGAATTCTTTTTACTTCCCAGTCTCCTCATCGCTATGGTAAGGCATCCTGACATAGAGTTTTGACTATTCTCTTCTCAAATTTCACTAAAATTTTTTTTAGGATCACGCGGGTATCTTGGAATCGTTCTGATGGTTTTATGATGAGAACATTGTCTTGGTGCCTCCTGTCAGGGGTTTAGTGGAAGTGTCCCGGGGAGTTGAGCTCTGAGGTGTTGTCATCATAATTTTATCGTTGCAGTTCTGGAATACCTGAGTTTAGTACGCCGACATCGAAAATCTCTTTTATGCAGTTCGTTGGTGAGATAACCTCGACGCCACCCAGTACTGGGGCGGGAGTTCGGGAGTATCGCCATAACTTGTATAACGGATGCTTTTCGAAGGTTGAGGTAGATGGTTTCCGAAGGTTTCTTGGTTATGTGTTGAAGGATGGATACAGCTGGATGTAGGATTTGCTAGTTTGGGTGAGATATTATGCTTCCCCTGTATCCCCAACACCTGATTGCATAACTGGAAAGGTTCGGGAGTTTCATAGGTGGGAATTCTTGTAGCTCTAGTTCTTCTTCCACGGATATTGGTTTGAGATTGGGATTTCTTACCGATTATTCGTTCATGATCCGTACCTTGTTGATTTATTTCTCTACCTTAATGCTACGTGGCTTCTCAATTTATGGATATGTGACCATTTCAAGAGGAATGCATTCGTTCATTTTGTTCGGATGTGAAGACTATATGTTGCAATTTTCATTCCGTTGGATTCAGCTTCAATATTTGTCTGTCAATGTGCTAATGGTGGTCAACCTCTTCAGGATGGCTCCTCCAACGCGCACAACTCCGAATCCTGATCCGCCACCACCTCCACCTCCTCCGGAGGCATGGCAAGTTGTGATGGCCGCAACCAATGCAAACACACAGTTGATCATGCAAATTCTCCAAGAGCGTAATCAAGGCAACCAAGGGAATCAAGGCAACAAACAGAATCACTTTGCTACACTCAACCAGTTCCTTGCTAACGGGCCAAAGACTTTTAGCAATTGTGTTGAGGCAACCGATGCTGACGATTGGCTTGTGGATATGTGCAAGCATTTAGAGTGCAGTAACGTCAGGCCTGAGGACTTTGTTAAGTTCGCTTCCTTCCAACTCAAAGATCAAGCTGCAGAATGGTTCCAGCAGTACAAGGACTCCAGAGGTGGACGTGTTATCACTTGGGATGATTTCCGTCGAGATTTCCGAGCTCATCATATTCCTTAGAGCGTGGTGGAAAGTAAGCGTGAGGAATTCCGCAACCTGAAGCAAGGCTCTTTGTCTGTCTATGACTACAACAAGTTGTTCAAGAAGCTCGCCCGCTTTGCCAAGCAGGATGTCCCTGATGAGAAGAGCATGATATATCAGTTTGGGGGTGGTCTCAGAGAAGAAATTCAGCTAGCTCTTGTTCTCTTTGAGCCCTTGAGATACGATGAGTTCTACAACATGGCACTGAAGCAAGAGGCTGCTTAGTTGAGGTGTGATGCTTCCAAGAAGCGAGTCAGAGATGTTACTCCTTCTTCCTCTACTCAAGTGGCCAAGCAGTAGAAGTTTTGGCTTCCTCCTCCTCCGTTCCGTCAGCCGTATCAGCAGAAGAGCAAATGTGGCAGTGGTTCTTCCCACCCACCCAACCCTGGCTTTCAGAATAAGACTTTGTCTCAAGCTCCAAGATCGAGTGCTCCGTATCACCGTCCGCTTTCAGAGGTCACGTGCAACAAGTGCCAACAGAAGGGTCACTATTCCAACAAGTGTTTCAACCAGAGGCGTCTTCCTCCTCCTCCTCCTGTCAGATCGGCAAGTACAGCAGTGGTCAAGCGTAACCCCAAGCACGCCAAGATCAATTTGATGAATGCGGCTCAGGCAGAGGACTCGTCAGATGTGATCATGGGTAACCTTCCTGTTAACGATGTTCCTGCAAAAGTTCTTTTTGACACGGGTGCATCGCATTGCTTCATCTCGAAACCTTTTGCATCTAAGCATGAGTTGACTTCCCAAGTTATGCATAAACCGTTAGCAGTTGTCTCTCCGGGTAAATGTTTGCTTGCTAATCACGAGATTTCGGATATTTCTATCATGATGGGTGATTTCAAGTTTCTGGCTTCTCCAATGGTTCTTGGTAACTCGGATATTCATCTTATTCTTGGGATGGATTGGCTTTCTAAGCACAAGGCTCAGCTTGATTGTGCAGCCAGGCAGATTCAACTGACTCATTCGTCTGAGGATGTAATTGTCTTTGCCGCTCGGGATAATACCATCCGTCTTCTCTCAATGAAAGGGGTGAACTCGATGCCATCTCGCAAATTCCAGTCGTTGCGAATATCAAGACGTCTTTCCAGAAGAGCTTCCAGGAATGCCTCCGCACCGGCCAGTTGAATTCGTTATTGATCTTGAGCCTGGTACGGAACCTGTTTGTAAACGTCCTTACAAGCTCGGACCTGAAGAGTTGAAGGAGCTGAAGAAGCAACTCGATATTCAAGAGAAAATGGGTCTCATCCGGCCTAGTTCTTCTCCGTGGGGTTGTGGTGTTCTTTTTGTGAAGAAGAAGGATGGAACGGACCAACTTTGTGTTGACTACCGTCCAGTGAACAAGAAGACCATCAAGAAAAATACCCACTTCCCAACATCAATGAGCTGTTCGAACAACTCAAAGGTGCCCAAGTATTCTCCAAGCTTGATCTCCGTATGGGCTATCATCAGATTCGAATCCGTGAGCAAGATATTCCCAAGATGGCTTTCAGGACAAGCTTTGTTCATATGAATACACTGTCATGTCTTTTGGTCTCGTCAACGCTCCTCCGACGTTCTCTCACATGATGAATTTCATCTTCAACGCCTACACCAATGACTTCGTTTTGGTCTATCTCAACGACATTCTAGTTTTCTCCAAGAATAAGGAAGATCATGCCAAGCACTTGCGTTTGGTACTCGATAAGCTCAGAGAAGATCAGTTCTACGCCAAGTTCTCCAAGTGTGAATTTTGGCTTGATGGGGTTCTTTATCTTGGCCATATCATCTCTGCCAAGGGCATTGCCGTGAATCCTGAGAAGGCGTCTGCAATTGTGAATTGGGAACCTCCTCAGAACGTGAAGCAACTCCGTAGCTTCCTCGGTCTCGCAAGCTATTGCCGAAGATTCGTTGAGAACTTTTCTAAGATCGCAAAGCCTCTCTCTAATCTTCTCCACAAGCACGTCAAGTACGTTTGGTCTCCGGAGTGTGATATTGCTTTCAACACTTTGAAAGAGAAATTGATCACTGCTCCAGTTCTGACTCCGCCTGATGAATCCAAGCCGTACGATGTATTTTGTGATGCCTCTCTCCAAGGTCTTGGCGCAGTATTGATGCAAGAGAAGAAAGTTGTTGCTTATACATCTCGCCAGTTGAAGCCTAATGAGAAGAACTACCCCACTCATGATCTCGAGTTGGCGGCAGTTGTGCATGCTCTTTTGACTTGGAGACATCTTCTATTGGGAAGAAAAGTGGACATTTTCACCGATCACAAGAGTCTCAAGTACATCTTCACTCAGCCTAATCTCAACCTCAGGCAAACTCGATGGGTTGAAATGATTCAAGAGTATAATCCGAGTATTGAGTATACTCCAGGCAAGGCTAATGTGATTGCTGACGCATTGAGCAGAAAGGCTTACTGCAGCAGTCTGATTCTCAAGCCTTATCAACCCGAGCTTTGTGAAGCTTTCCGCAAACTTAATCTGCAAGTTGTTCCTCAAGGTTTCCTCGCCAACCTTCAAGTCTCTCCTATCTTCGAAGACCAGATTCTCCAAGCCCAGCTTCTTGATGCTATGGTGAAAAAGGTGAAGATTGGGATTGCCAAGAGTCAACCCAAGTACAAGTGCTACCTCCTTGATGACAAGGATACTCTCTTCTTCGAGGATCGTATTGTTGTTCTCAAAGGTGACCTCCGTAAAGTGATCTTGAACGAGGCTCATAATTCTCTCCTCTCCATCCACCCTGGGAGCACGAAGATGTATCAGGACCTCAAGCAGGTTTATTGGTGGACTCGAATGAAGCGCGAGATCGCTCAATTCGTGAATGAATGTTATGTCTGCAGAAGAGTGAAGGCAGAACACCAAAGGCCAGTGGGTCTCCTCCAACCTCTTGCCATTCCAGAATGGAAGTTTGACCACATTGAAATGGACTTCGTGACTGGGTTTCCAAAGTCCAAGCATGGTAATGATGCTATATTCGTTGTCATCGACAAACTCACTAAAGTGGCTCACTTTCTGCCTATCAAAGAGTCGATCACTGCAGCTCAATTGGCAGAACTCTATACCTCTCGTATTGTCTCTCTGCACGGTATTCCACAAGTGATCTCTTCAGACCATGGCAGCATCTTTACCTCGAAGTTTTGGGATTCTTTTCAGAAGGCCATGGGCACGAACATCCGCTTCAGCACAGCTTTCCATCCTCAAACTAGCGGTCAAGTCGAGCGTGTCAACCAGATTCTTGAAGATATGCTCAGGGCTTGTGTGATCTCCTTCGGCATGAAGTGGGAGGATTGTCTTCCTTATGCTGAGTTCTCCTACAACAACAGTTTTCAAGCAAGTTCGGGCAAGGCCCCTTTTGAAATTCTGTATGGCAGGAAGTGCCGTACCCCTCTCAACTGGTCTGAAACCAGTGAACGTCAGCTTTTGGGTAATGACTTAATCACAGAGGCAGAAGAAATGTGCAAAGTCATTCGTGATAACCTCAAAGAAGCCCAATCCCGCCAGAAGAGCTACTATGATAGTAAGCACCGTGATTTGGCTTTCGAGATCGGAGATCATGTTTACCTCCGAGTCTCTCCTATGAAACGTACTCGTCGCTTCGGTATCAAAGGGAAGCTTGCCCCAGATATGTGGGACCTTTCAAGATTGTTAGCAAGAGAGGCGACCTCGCCTATCAACTCAAGCTTCCTTCAAACTTTGCAAATGTTCATGACGTGTTCCATGTCTCTCAGCTTCGAAAGTGCTTCAAGACTCCTGACCGCACCGTCAACTTCGAGGACATTGAGCTCCAAGAAGATCTCTCTTATCGTGAGCACCCAGTTGCTATTTTCGAAGAGACTGAACGCAAGACTCGCAACAAGTCAATCAAATTTCTCAAAGTCAAGTGGTCACACCATTCCGAGCGTGAAGCTACCTGGGAACGCGAGGATCACCTCCGTTCTGAGTACCCGGCGTTCTTTCAGTCCTAGATCTCGGGACGAGATCCTTTCGTAGTGGTGGAGTGTTGTAACACCTCGGGTGTAACTTTCCCTATTTGTACTCCAACTCTTGCCGTTTCCAGCATTAAGTTATATTTATTTCCTCGGGTTCGGGTCTTTGTCTCCGTGTGTTGTTATCGTTGTCATGCATCTCATATCATGTCATCATGTGCATTGCATTTGCATACGTGTTCGTCTCATGCATTCGAGCATTTTCCCCGTTGTCCGTTTTGCATTCCAGCGCTTCGTTCTCCTCCGGTGGTCATTTCTAACTTTCTTTCGTGTGTGGGGATTAAACATTTCCGGATTGGACCGAGACTTGCCAAGCGGCCTTGGTTTACTACCGGTAGACCGCCTGTCAAGTTTCGTATCATTTGGACTTCGTTTGATACTCCAACGGTTAACTGAGGGACCGAAAAGGCCTCGTGTGTGTTGCAGCCCAACACCCCTCCAATTTGGCCCGAAACCCACCTAACTCTGCTCCATCATCTAGAGCGTTCGATCACGATCGCGTGGCCGAAAACCGCACCTCATTTGGACTCTCCTAGCTCCCTCTATGCCTATTTAAAGGCCCCCCGATTTTCGGATCTCCTCCTACCTGCGAAACCCTAAAAATCATCTCCGCGCGGCCGGACGTGTCCGCCCGCCGCCGGAAGAAAAATCCCGCCGCCACCGCCGCCATGTGGCAGCCTCCCATTCGCCGCCTCCCTCTCTCTCCACCGCCGCCGCCGGAGCCTGCCGCGGCCCGTGGCCGGCCAGCCCGCGCCCGCGCACGGGCCAGAGGAGCCGCGCGCCCCGCGCCCTTCTCCTCCCGAGCCGGCCGCGCTCCGCCGCCTCCGCCGCGAGAGCTCGCCGCCGCCGCCGTTCTTCGTCGTCGCCGGCCGCCCCGACCGCCACCTCGCCGCCGCGGCCGCGCCGCCCCGCGCCGCCTCCACCGCGCCCTCCGACCGCCGCCCCGCGCCGCTTCCACCTCGCCGGCGACCTCCAACTCAGGTGCCGTCGTCCCTCGGCTTCCGTGCCGCCGTGCTACAGTGCCTTCGCGAGATCCGATCCAGATCCGTGAACAGTAAACCCTAGGGGTAAAAATTTCGTCTAAGTCCCTAAGATTCCAGATCCATATGCACATGTTCGTCAGGCTGTAACTTTGCATCCGTAGCTCCGATTCATGCATATAGCATATCAAAATGTTCATCTCAGAGAGTGCATCATTTAATTCCATTGCATCATTTTCATTTGAGTTCATCTTGATGCCCGAAATGCTGTTAGAAGAGGGCTACTTGAGATAATTGTCAGATCTGCTACTCCATTTAGGTTTTTGTCATTTTTGCCATGATTAATGTGTGCATGATATGCCCTGATGCTCTACATGTGTTTTGTTAAGGGTTTTTTCATATTTTCAGAGGTGCAACCCATGTATTTTTAGGATGTGTGTGGTGACTTGTGCAAGCTTGCAAAGTGGTGCACTTGCTAATTCTGTTTTCAGGGACTTAGTAATCTCACTATGTCCTGGAGCTGTTTATCTCATGATGCCATATGTTCTTGTTGTTTCTTAGTGATCCGTGCTTCTTTTGAGGATGATCAGTAAGGATGTTTGGTTAATCTTGTAGTGCTCTATCCTTCCATGTCTTTGTTTGCATTTATGGAGCAGCCTAGCTTGAGTCAATCGAGCTCAACTTTTGCTACTTTGTGAATCTAGGCAGATTGTCAACTTGTTTGCAATTTTGCCGGTGATGTTGTAGTTGATCCGTGCATGCTATGCTATTGTTCTTGCCATGTCTAGCTTGAATTTTTTGCCTTCTTGATGGATGTATGATTGTCTTGCCATGACTTGCACCGTAGTGAGTGCATCGAGCTCGTAAACATGCCTACTTGAGTTATATTTCAGCATGTGTTAGTTTTCACCAAGTCTGAAAACTGATTATGTTTTTGCCATGTTCACATGCTTGCAATTGTATTTTCTGATCCCTTTTGGCTCAAGGTCACTAAGGGACTTTTGTTAAGCTCTTTGAGTAGCTCCATGCCATGCTTTACTTTGCCATGATCAGGTCCTGTAGCATGTAGTTTTGTTGCTCCGAAGAGGGCTACCTGATCTGAAATTCCAGACAAGTGTTAATTTCACTAAGTCTGAGATCTGTTTGCCATATGCATTTTTGTCATGCTTGTTTGAACCTGTTAATGGATGAATTGGCTGTAGCTCAGTGCTAGACTTTTGTTAAGCATCTTGTATGCATCCATGCCATGTATTTTGTTGTCATGTTTGGTTGCTGTAGCATGTTCATTTCGTTGCATTTAGATGCCTACTTGCTGTAAATCGCAGACCGGTGCCATATTTGAATCGCTTGCCATTTCCAAACCGTAACTCCGATTCCGGCGTTCTTTATATCGTTTTCAAGCGATTTCGTCTCATATTTCCAGTGGCACACTTGGTTTTCCATGTTGAGGCCAGGTTCTTGCATATCCTGTCATACCTTGCATTTTGCATCCCGCATCGCATCCCGCATAGCATAGCATCTTCGCATTGTGTTGTTTGAGTTTGCACGTGGTTGATTGTATCCTTGTTGCTTGTTTGTCTTGTTTGGGTATGGTTGATTGTATCCTTGTTGCTTGTTTGTCTTGTTTGGGTAGAGCCGGGAGACGAGTTCGCTAACGAGGAGCCCGTTGAGTTTGCTTTTGAGGATCCAGTCAACTCTGACAACTGTGCAGGCAAGATGATCATACCCTCGCAGTCACTACTATCTTTGCTATGCTAGTTTGCTCGCTCTTTTGCTATGCCATTGCTACGATGCCTACCACTTCCTTTCAAGCCTCCCAAATTGCCATGTCAAACCTCTAAACCACCATTGTCCTAGCAAACCGTTGATTGGCTATGTTACCGCTTTGCTCAGCCCCTCTTATAGCGTTGCTAGTTGCAGGTGAAGATTGAAGGCCGTTTCTTGTTGGAACATTTATTTACTTGTTGGGATATCACTATATTGCTATGTTATCTTAATGCATCTATATACTTGGTAAAGGGTGGAAGGCTCGGCCTCTCGCCTAGTGTTTTGTTCCACTCTTGCCGCCGTAGTTTCCATCATATCGGTGTTATGTTCCCGGATTTTGCGTTCCTTACGCGGTTGGGTTATAATGAGAACCCCTTGATAGTTCGCCTTGATTAAAGCTTTTCCAGCAATGCCCAACCTTGGTTTTACCATTTGCCACCTAGCCTTTTCTTTCCCTTGGGTTCTGCAGACTCAAGGGTCATCATTATTTTACCCCCCGGGCCAGTGCTCCTCTGAGTGTTGGTCCAAACTGTTAGCCGCCGGTGGCTACCAGGGGCAACTCTGGGCTGGCCTACCGGAAGTTTGGACAATGTGAGTGTGCCCTGAGAAAGAGATATGTGCAGCTCCTATTGGGATTTGTCGGCACATTCGGGCGGTGTTGCTGGTCTTGTTTTAACCTGTCGAAGTGTCTTGAATTACCGAGATACTCATTTCTCCACATCTCTGCAAAACTTGATCAAGGTTGCTCAAGCAATCATCAAAAGAATATCCATAGACGGAGAAATCGTCCACGAAAACCTCACAAATCTTTTCACAAAAGTTAGAGAATATAGCCATCATGCATCTTTGAAAGGTAGGAGGTGCATTACATAAACCAAAAGGCATACGTGAAAAGCTATCTTGTGGGGAACCAAGAACAAGAAAATCAGCAGGATATTTAGTTTTCCCACACAAGACTTCAACATCTCTAACAATTCCCATTGGTGAAATAGTATCTCTATTGGTAAGTTTAATTGTGACATCAATATCTTCTATCTCAGCAGGTGCAATATCATGCATAATTTCTTTGTATAAGCTGTAAGGTATTGCACTAGCACTAGCACCCATATCACATAAGCCATGATAACAATGATCTCCTATTTTAACAGAAATAATAGGCATGCCTACCACAGGTATGTTTTTATCTTTAGCACAAGGTTTAGCAATTCTAGCAGTCTCATCAAGGAAATGAATAACATGCCCATCAATATTATCAGACAAGAGAACTTTAACAATAGCAATATCAGGTTCAACTTTAATTTTCTTAGGAGGTGTATAAGTTTTAATATTGCTTTTACGAACCACAGTTGAAGCTTTACCATGATCCTTTATCCTAACAGGGAAATTTGGTTTCTCAACATAAGAAGTAGGAACAATAGGATCATTATAAGTGATAGCCTATTCTTCAACTTTAATAGGTGCAGCTACTTTTACTTCTATGGGAGGATGATATTTAAACCACTTCTCCTTGGGGAGATCAACATAAGTAGCAAAAGATTCACAGAAAGAAGCTACTATCTCAGAGTCAAGTCCATATTTAGTGCTAAATTTACGAAAAACATCGGTATCCATAAAGGATTTAACACAATCAAACTTAGGTGTCATACCTGACTCCTTACCTTCGTCGAGGTCCCAATCTTCAGAGTTGCGTTTAATTCTTTACAATAAATCCCATTTGAATTCAATAGTCTTCATCATAAAAGAGCCAGCACAAGAAGTATCGAGCATGGTGCGATTGTTATCATAAAGCCGAGCATATAAATTTTGAATAATCATCTCTCTTGAGAGCTCATGATTGGGGCATGAATATAACATTGATTTAAGCCTCCCCCAAGCTTGAGCAATGCTTTCTCCGTCGCGAGGCCAAAAATTATATATATAATTGCGATCACGATGAACAAGATGCATAGGATAAAACTTCTGAAGAAATTCCAATTTCAATCATTTGTAGTTCCATGACCTCGTATCATCACATAGCCTATACCATGTCAATGCATCTTCCCACAAAGATAAAGGGAAGACCTTCTTCTTAACAACATCTCCGGGTACACCTGCAAGCTTAAATAATCCACAAACTTCATCAACATATATTAGGTGCTCATCAGGATGCATTGTTCCATCTCCTGCAAAAGGATTAGCTAGCAGTTTTTCTAACATAATAAGGAAATTCAAAGCAGACATTTTCATTTTCATTTTCAGTAGGTTCAGTAGGTTGAGGAGCAACTCTTTGCTCTACTGGTCGGGGTGAAGATACCCCGAACAAGCACCTTAGAGGATTACTTTCCATAGTAACAAGTGACAGTAAATTTCAGCACACTCTATAAATTTTTCCTTACCAAATTCCACCTACCAAAGGCGCTTCACTCCCCGACAACGGTGCCAGAAAAGAGTCTTGATAACCCACAAGTATAGGGGATCTATCGTAGTCCTTTCGGTAAGTAAGAGTGTCGAACCCAATGAGGAGCAGAAGGAAATGATAAGCGGTTTCCAGCAAGGTATTCTCTGCAAGTACTGAAATAAGTGGTAACAGATAGTTTTGTGATAAGATAATTTGTAACGAGCAACAAGTAACAAAAGTAAATAAAGTACAGCAAGGTGGCCTAATACTTTTTGTAGCAAAGGACAAGCATGGACAAACTATTATATAGAGAAAAGCGCTCCCGAGGACACATGGGAATATCGTCAAGCTAGTTTTCATCACGTTCATATGATTCGCGTTCGGTACTTTGATAATCTGATATGTGGGTGGACCGGTGCTTGGGTACTGTCCTTACTTGGACAAGCATCCCACTTTTGATTAACCTCTATTACAAGCATCCGCAACTACAACAAAAGTATTAAGGTAAAACTAACCATAGCATGAAACATATGGATCCAAATCAGCCCCTTATGAAGCAACACATTAACTAGGGTTTAAGCTTCTGTCACTCTAGCAACCCATCATCTACTTATTACTCCCCAATGCCTTCCTCTAGGCCCAAACAATGGTGAAGTGTCATGTAGTCGACATTCACATGACACCACTAGAGGGATGACAACATACATCTCATCAAAATATCGAACGAAGACCTAATTCACATGACTACTAATAGCAAGACTTCTCCCATGTCCTCAGGAACAAACGTAACTACTCACAAAGCATATTCATGTTCATAATTAGAGGGGTATTAATATGCATATAGGATCTGAACATATGATCTTCCATCAAATAAACCAACCAGCATCAACTACAAGGAGTAATTAACACTACTAGCAACCCACAGGTACCAATCCCGGACTTGGAGACAAGAATTGGATACAAGAGATGAACTAGGGTTTTGAGAGGAGATGGTGCTGGTGAAGATGTTGATGGAGATTGCCCTCTCCCGATGAGAGGAGCGTTGGTGATGATGATGGTGATGATTTCCCCCTCCCGGAGGGAAGTTTCCCCGGCAGAACAGCTCCGCCAGAGCCCTAGATTGGTTCCCCCAAGGTTCCGCCTCATGGCGGTGGAGTTTCGTCCAAGAAGATGGCTTCTGCTTTTTTTCCTCATCGAAAGACCTCATATAGCAAAAGATGGTCATCGAAGGGCCACCAGGGGGCCCACGAGGTAGGGGGGCACGCCCAGGGGGGTAGGGCGTGCCCCACCCTCGTGGGCAGGGTGTGGCCCCCCTGGTGAACTTCTTGCGCTCAATATTTATTATATATTCTGAAATTGACTTCCATGAAGTTTCGGGACTTTTGGAGCTGTGAAGAATAGGTCTCTAATATTTGCTCCTTTTCCAGCCCAGAATCCCAGCTGCCGGCATTCTCCCTCTTTATGGAAACCTTGTAAAATAAGAGAGAATAGGCATAAGTATTGTGACATAATGTGTAATAACAGCCCATAATGCAATAAATATCGATATAAAAGCATGATGAAAAATCGACGTATCAGATCTATCTAGGAGATGCATAGCAACGAGAGGGGGGAGTGTGTCTACGTACCCTCGTAGACCGAAAGCGGAAGCGTTTACTAACGCGGTTGATGTAGTCGAACGTCTTCGCGATCCAACCGATCCAAGCACCGAACGTACGGCACCTCCGCGATCAGCACACGTTCAGCTCGGTGACGTCCCTCGAACTCTTGATCCAGTTGAGGCCGAGGGAGAGTTTCGTCAACACGAAGACGTGGTGACGGTGATGATGAAGTTTACCAGCGCAGGGCTTCGCCTAAGCACTACGACGATATGACTAGTTGTGTAACTGTGGAGGGGGCACCGCACACGGCTAAGAGAAACTTTGATGTGCCTTTGGGGTGCCCCCTCCCACGTATATTAAGGAGGGGGAGTAGGAGGCCGGCCAAGGTGTGGGGCGCCAAGGGGGGACTCCTACTTGGACTCCCGGTCCAAGTAGGATTCGGACCCCCCTTTCCTATTCCAAGAAGGAGAAGGGGGAAAGAGAGGGAGGATTAGAAGGAAAGGGGGGCCGCCCCCCAACCCTAGTCCAATTCAGATAGGGCTTGGGGGCGCGCGCCTCCACCTGGCCGCCGCCTCCTCTGTTCCACTAGGGCCCATGAAGGCCCATTAACCCCCCGAGGGGTTCCGGTAACCCCCCGGTACTCCGGAAAATGCCCGAACCTATCCAAAACCATTCCAGTGTCCAAACATAACCTTCCAATATATCAATATTTATGTCTCGACCATTTCGAGACTCCTCATCATGTCCGTGATCTCATCCGAGACTCCAAACAAACTTCGGTACATCAAATCACATAACTTATAATACAAATCATCATCGAACGTTAAGTGTGCGGACCCTATGGGTTCGAGAACTATGTAGACATGACCGAGACACATCTCCGGTCAATAACCAATAGCGGAACCTGGATGCTCATATTGGTTCCTACATATTCTACGAAGATCTTTATCGGTCAAACCGCATAACAACATATGTTATTCCCTTTGTCATCGGTATGTTACTTCCCCGAGATTCGATCGTCGGTATCATCATACCTAGCTCTATCTTGTTACAGGCAAGTCTCTTTACTCGTCCCGTTATACACCATCCCGTGAATAACTCATTAGGCACATTGCTTGCAAGGCTCATAGTGATGTTTATTACCGAGATGGCCCAGAGATACCTCTCCGATACACGGAGTGACAAATCCTAATCTTGATCTATGCGAACTCAACAAACACCATCGGAGACACCTGTACATCATCTTCATAATCACCCAGTTACGTTGTGACGTTTGATAGCACACAAGGTGTTCCTCCAGTATCCGGGAGTTGCACAATCTCATAGTCTGAGGAACATGTATAAGTCATAAAGAAAGCAATGACTGGTACGCGTAGGTGCTATACAAGCGGTTTTTAACCCCTTTCCGTGACGGCATTTGGAGTGAGTGTGGGTGATAGGGGGGTCCTTCCCACATGACCTAGAAACCATCGGGGATATGCCCTCCTGGCACACACGCTCCGCAAAATGAGGTCGTGTGCGACCGACGAGCGCTCAAATACGGAAATACGTACAGTAGAGCTAAAAAAATACAATTATACGGTGAAATTGTTTCCGATCGCAAGTACATCCCACACAGTCAGTCGCCGCTAAACGTTTCCGTTCGTATGTACATCCCACACAGGCGCTCCAAAGAAAACGTTTCCGTTCACAGGTACATCACACACAATTTTTCCCGTTAAATCATTTGCGTTATTGAATGTATCACACACGGTCCGTAGAAGAAACTGTGTGGCAAAGGTTGTCCATCACACATGGATTTTATGTGGTAAATGTTTGTGCAAGGTGGCCTAACGCAAACAGTTTTCAAGAGAAAGTCGTGTGTGCTTGTTCATTGATCCAACACAGTTTATTCCTAGAAACTGTGTGCGTTGCCCGAGGTCATCGCCCACGGTATTTTTTCAACAACTGTTTGCAATAGCAAAACCCAATTAGCAGGCTAATTATTTGATTATTGATAATCAATTTATTAATCTAATTGACATTTCATATTAAGCACACAATATATTTCATTTTCAAAATTGAAATACATCAGAGTACAACATCATATAGCTTCGCACTCAGCTACCCCATTACACAACTGCACCAGGACCAAGTTTCACATGCAACATCTATAATATTTCAAAATTAGCATCATAGACGTTACATAGACAAATGTATCTCATCTAGAAAACTGTTGAAGTAGAAGGCGAATATTGAGCCCTCATTGATGTTGAAGGTCTTTGTAACTTTAGGCCAGTGCCTGTGGATGATTGACCGTCCATCCTTCGTCCTCTTCAGGAACACTTCAATATTGAACCGCAGGTGTTGTATGAATACCTCCCTCGCCTCCTGACCATACATGTGGTTTGATAGGTAGTCATCAGTGAACTGCTTTGGCAAGGCGTGAAAACAAGGATGTGCATAAATATCTTCTCTATATTGGAAATGGGGCAAAGGAATAGAAAAGGCAAGGTATAATAGTTAGTACCATCCTGTAGTGAACTGATGTCTTCTTCATTGTGCACACAAAGATCTTGTTGTTTTGTGTCGCTAATTTCTTTATCCTAACAATCTTTCCGAGTTTCTTGACTTGACTGATATTCATGGACAACTCATTTCCCATATGCAAAAAGGGTCGAACAGTGGGTCAAAACCTCTGACAGCAGGACCTACATGTGCAAGACCAAATTGTTAAAAACCTAAATATTAGAATGGTTCCTGCTGAGGGAGTCCTGGAATAAGGGGTCCTCGGGCGTCCGACCTGTGTGACATGGGTTGGACTGTTGGGCCATGAAGATACAAGATATAAGACTTCCTCCCGTGTCCGGATGGGACTCTCCTTTGCGTGGATGGCAAGCATGGCGTACAGATGTATTATTTCCTTTCTCTGTAACCGACTTTGTGTAACCCTAGTCCCCTATGGTGTCTATATAAACCGGAGGGTTTAGTCCGTAGAGACAATCACAATCATATAGGCTAGACTTCTAGGGTTTAGCCACAACGATCTCATGGTAGATCAACTCTTGTAATCCTCATACTCACCAAGATCAATCAAGCAGGATGTAGGGTATTACCTCCATCGAGAGGGCCCGAACCTAGGTAAAACATCGTGCCCCCTGTCTCCTGTTACCATCGACCTTATACACATAGTTCAGGACCCCCTACCCGAGATCTGTCGGTTTTGACACCGACATTGGTGCTTTCATTGAGAGTTCCACTGTGTTGCCGCCAAAAGGTTCGATGGCCCCATCAATCATTTGCAACGATGCTGCCCTGGGGGAGGTTTTTCTCCTCGGCCAGATCTTCATATTCGGCAGCTTTGCACTGCGCCCAACTCGCTTGGCCATCTAGAGCAGATCGATAGGTACGCCCCAGGTCACCAGATTAGTTTTGGAAACCTGGATTACGTCACTGATATCCGAGGAGACTTGATCTTCCAAGGATTCATGACCCCAACCTCCGCTCTGACCTTAGATCCAGAGCGCGTCGCTAGATCCGAAGACGGGATTTCTAAGCCCGCCGGACTATCTGCGGCTACTAAGCCCAGTACGGGAGAGCCGGAGGAAGCAGTGTCGCTGGCAACCATCATAAAGCTGGACTCTTCTCTGGACACTGGCTCCGAGCCCTCGGAGTCAGCATTGTGTGAGCTCGGCCATGGAGTCCCCTTCCCGCCATACTCCATGGAATCTTTTCTCCTTGGACAAACCTCGCCTTTAAGCGAGGCTCTGGACTGGATGCGATCCCTCGTTATTACAGAGGAGCAACGTCCGAACTACGCCCAACCCGGACTAGGGGCTGAGAGCGGGGAATTTTACGTCCCAGCCACCACCCACTTCATCACCACAGTCGAGGACTTAACTTACATGCTCGATTACGACTCCAAAGACATAGACGGTATGGACGACGATGCCGGAGAAGAGCAGGCCCAAAACCCGATGTTTAACAGACGCTGGACGACCACCTCTTCGTATGACATGTACATGGTGGATACACCCAAAGAGGGTGACGACGATAATGAGAAAAATCTAGTCGAAGATAAACCTCCTGAGATACAACCAAAGCACCGATGTCAACGGCGCCGCTCTAAATCACGCCGGGGAAAAGACAGCGATACCAGCACGAGAGACAACAACACTCTGGACGAGGCCGAAGACCAAGAAAACCCCGTCCAGCCAACCTCCGAACAGGACGATCGGGAAGATGGGCAAGTTAGCCCTGATGAACGGGCCATAAAAGAAGACTCGGAGGACAGTAACTATCTTCCACTCTGCGAAGATGAGGTGAGCCTCGGCGACGAAGACTTTATCATGGCTGAGGAACCTCTCGAGCAGGAGATCTTTAAGCGCCGACTAATAGCCACCGCGAGGAGCCTAAAAAAGAAACAGCAGCAGCTTCAAGCTGATCAAGATCTACTCAATGACAGGTGGACTAATGTCCTCGCAGCCAAGGAGTACGGCCTCGAGCGCCCAACTAAAAGTTACCGGAAGCGTAAACTGCTACCTCAATTCGACAATGAGGCACTTGAGCCCGTATCGTCAACACGTAATGCGGCTGACTGGCCACCACGTGGCTGGGACAAAACGACAACTCAAGCCGACCACCAGCCCATACTATCTCGGCGTAAAGGTCAAGACACAACAACTCGGGATATACGTATGACCTACGTTAGGACCTACAAAATAGAGCAGGTCCGACCAGATCGATCTACGGATTGCGGGGGCATGCCGCGACGCACGACGACGGCTATCTAGCCGGACGTGACAAGTATAATCACACCCGGGCCGAAAACCACAGAGGGACTCCATCCGAGCTACGTCGCGACCTGGCCGGATATAGAGGCGCCGCACCCCCCCTCTGCTTCACTGATGAAGTAATGGAACATGAATTCCCATAAGGGTTCAAACCCGTGAATATCGAATCATATGATGGAACAACAGATCCCACGGTATGGATTGAGGACTTTCTTCTCCATATTCATATGGCCCGCGGTGATGATCTTCATGCCATCAAATACCTCCCCCTAAAACTCAAGGGACCAGCTCGGCACTGGTTGAACAGCCTGCCTGAAAACTCTATTGGCAGCTGGGAGGACCTGGAAGACGCCTTCCGCGACAACTTCCAAGGCACATACGTGAGACCTCCGGATGCCGATGACTTAAGTCACATAGTTCAAGGACCCGAAGAGTCACCCAGGAAATTTTGGACTCGGTTCCTAACTAAAAAGAACCAGATCATCGACTGTCCAGAAGCCGAAGCCCTAGCGGCCTTTAAGCATAGCATCCGCGATGAATGGCTCGCCCGATACCTTGGCCAAGAAAAGCCGAAGTCCATTGCGGCCCTCACTGCACTTATGACCCACTTTTGCGCGGGCGAAGATAGCTGTCTAGCCCGTAGCAATAATAATGGAAGCGAACCTGGAACTTCTGAAGCCAGAAATAGCAAGGGCAAGCCCTGACGCAACATGCATAAGCGTCGAAACAATGGTAACTATACCGATGACACGACGGTCAACGCCGGATTCAATGGCCCAAGTCCGGCCAGCGGAAGAAGCCATATAAAAGAAACAATTCGGGCCCATCCAGCTTGGACCGCATACTGGATCATCCATGTCAGATCCACTGCACCCCCGATAAACCAACCAATCATACCCACATAAGCTGTTGGGTCTTTAAACAAGCCGGTAAGTTAAATACCAAAGACAAGGAGAAGGGGTCGCAAAGTGAGGACAATGACGGGGAGACCCGTCCACCGAACATAGGCGGACAAAAGAAGTTTCCCCCTCAAGTCAAAATGGTGAGCATGATATACGTTACCCACATCCCCAAGAGGGAGCGCAAGCGAGCGCTCAGGGACGTCTACACGATAGAGCCAGTCGCCCCAAAATTCAACCCATGGTCGTCCTGTCCGATCACCTTCGATCGCAGGGATCATCCGACTAGTATCCGTCATGGCAGCTCAGCCGCACTGGTCCTCGACCTAATCATTTATGGATTCCACCTCACGCGCGTCCTCATGGACGGTGGCAGCAGCCTCAACCTGCTCTCTTAGGATACATTCCACAATATGGGCATCGATCGGTCAAGAATCAAGCCCACAAAAACTACCTTTAAAGGAGTAATACCAGGTGTAGAGGCCCGCTACAAAGGCTCAATTACATTGGAAGTCGTCTTTGGATCTCCGAGCAACTTCCGAAGCGAGGACTTGATCTTCGATATCGTCCCCTTCTGCAGTGGCTATCACGCACTGCTCGGACGAACAGCATTTGCTCGATTCAATGCGGTGCCACACTATGCTTATCTCAAGCTCAAGATGCCCGGACCACGCGGTGTCATAACAGTTAATGGAAACATGGAACGCTCCCTCCGTACCGAGGAGCACACTGCGGCCCTTGAAGTGGAAGTACAGAGCGACCTTATCAAGCAGAATTTTAATTCGGCGGCCAAGCACCTGGACATCATCAAACGAGTCCGGATTACTCCGCAGCAAGACAATCCAGCTCGTTAGGAGCTTGACTAGCAATTCGGCCTCCGTCTCAGTCTCGACCAACTGGCGGCATACGTACCGCGCGCACATAACTACGCACTCCAAATACCATGGGCAAAGATGGAGGCGTAACCCGATTGTGATCCATAATATGGCTCGACCGTCCCTGGACACACACATTTTCTCTTTTATTTTTACCCTTTTTAGGTTTCTTCTCCACATGTCCTTCTCGACGGCCTGATAATCGATCCTTTTGAAGGATGGATATACCAAGGTGGCAAGTAGCATCGATGTATGGGGGAATTTCTAGGTGGTCTTTTTGACGATCACTCTACCTATTTTTTGGACCCGCACGAAGCTCCCCCCTTGGTCTCGGCATGTTAAATAGCCATGTTGCCTATCACACTATTTGTACAAATACGCTTTGATGTACTAATCGAATTGTAATGGAAACAGTTTGCGGCCCAACTTATGTGGAACTGGCTTACTACTTCATTTTATTTTGTTATTCTTATTGATTGCATCCGTACACTTTGGTATGCCTTGATTTGCCAGGAGCCTCATTACGCTCCATACTACGGCAAGAAGCCTGAACACTTTTATATGCATCAGCTCCGAATCATGTCTTTGGTCAATAGTTGGGTTGCCGGGCTCCTGTGCTCACTACCTTACATTCTGCTCTATCGGCTAGGGTAGTAAAGGGAAAACTACTGCGATTGTGTCCTGGTTTATCTGGATGAGCACCTCACTAGAGAAAGCCGAAAACTGACTATCATGATGCGGCGTGAGCTGGTCAGTTATTCGGAGGTTAAAATCTCTTGCGATTTTTTCCACATTATGTGATGGATCGACCTTCACCCGATCAGGTGTCTACAGCACCCTAGTCCAGACTAACGAATACTAGGGGCTGCACCTACATTTCTATTGTCAAACTCCTATGGCTAAGCGAGGGTGATAAAGCCACATAATCTGATTGCCTGGTTCACTGCGCTAAACACCTCCTTTAAGGACCAAAATCTTGGATCAAGAGTGCTTAGGTTTCAACCCGAACACCCCCGTACTACCTACGTGGGGGCTGAAGCCGACGACTGGCCAACTCTCAGATTTAATAAAACGGCCGCACAGGAGGTAAAATTTTAAAATAAACAGCAAGCATTATATTACATATCAGCCTTGTTTTCATCATACAGGACGGGATAACATGAAATTATTCATTCAAAGATAATGTATTTTGAACACTGGCCCTCTACAATGCGGGATCCCTTTAGGACATCCTCAAATTACTGCTTGGGCGTACGGTGCTCCTTGCCCACGGGCGGTCCCTCGGTCGCGAGCTTGACGACGTCCACCTTCGCCCACTACACCTTGACACAGGGGAAGGCCATTCGCGCACCTTCGATGCAGACCGACCGCTTGATGGCGTCAAGCCGAGGGCACGCATTGACCAGCCGCTTCACTAGTCCGAAGTAGGCGTCAGTAGGCCATAGACGGATTATCAAATCCTTCATGGCCAGTTCGGCCGCCCTATGCAGTTCGGTCAGCTGCTTCAGCTGATCGCTAAAGGGCACTGGATGTTCTGGCGCAAGGTATTGCGACCAGAACAGCTTCTCCATTGAGCTCCCCTCTTCGGCTCGGAAGAACTCCACTGCGTCAGCAACACTGCGCGGCAGATCTGCAAACGCTCCTGGAGAACTCCAAATCCGGGTCAGTAAGAGGTACCTTTTCTTCACAAACTTGCTCTACATAATAAAGGCCTTACCCGCCGATTTTTCCTGGCTTCCTGGATCTCCTGGAGGGCACCCTGGGCTTCGGCCCGGGCCTCTTGCGTGCTTTGACGGGCCTTAGCAAGTTTGGACTCTTGGTCCGAAATCTTGCGCTCCAAGGACTCGCATTTCTTTGCGGCGTCCTGGAGCTCCTGCTGGACCTCCCCGACCCTTGCCTCGTGCTTTTCACGAGTGGCTTGTTCCTTCGCCACTCTCTCTTGGGCCTCGGCCAGCGACTTCTTAAGGGTCTCCACCTCGATCGCAACTCCTATGAAACATCATGATAGTATGATCAACATACACAATTCATATATTTCTACATCCGAATAGACCATTGCGTACCTTGCTGGTCCTCTAATTGTTTTTTAACATGGCCGAGCTCTTCCTCGGCCCACTCCAAACTCTGCTTTAGTTTAGAGACTTCGGCAAAATGAGAGGTCGCAGCCAGCATCGACGCCTGCTTATTCATATGGACATATATTGGTTAGTATCCTGCGAAAATTATTTGATCCTCTGTCCGGTTTCTCTTTTCGAGCACCGGACAGTGTCTCAAGGGCTACTGTCTATACTATGATATTCTTTTTTGCATAAATTACGTCACATACCTCAAAGCCTGTCAGAAGGCTGGTGCAGGCTTCGGTCAGTCCACTCTTAGTAGACCGAACCCTCTCAACCACCGTACCCATGAGGGTACGGTGTTATTCAACAATGGAAGCACTTTGCAGTGCTTCCAGTAAGGTATCCGGCGCCTCTGGATGGACAGAGGTCACCGGCGGAATAGGTGCACCTTCTTCTCGCGAAGGAGGTTGCATGCCTGATTCCAGAGCCGTATGGGCCTCCAGAATAGTGTTTGGCTGGGGGCCGAATTGCACATGGCCCCCATCGCCAGTCTCCGGGGGGATTTGCTCCCCCATGTGTCCGGCGACCGAGGTCTCGCCTTCAGGCGCCACCCTAACGGCCTCTTGTTCCTCTCCCTGGCCTGGGAAGGTCCTTCGAGACAACACCTCAGCGTCGTCCGTGGCCTTGGGAGAGGAGGCCTCCGGAAGTGACCTGCTGTCCATCACCTTTGGATCCAGCGAGTTCCCCGAAGATGAGGATCGCTGGGGGCGGGCGTGAGCCGGACTGCAGCGCATGATTCGACACATTAAAACCATGAAATAAAGAATTTAGATATATGTGTTCATAGGTGCTTTTTAGTACTTACGATTCGGCCAGGGGCTTCTCCCTGGGGTGCCACTCGGAGCTGCTGTCCGTATCCAACGCGGAGTTGTCCGCGAGGGGGACCCTCCCCTTCTTGGGCGCCTCTGCCTCCAGATTCGTGGACGCCCCCCTTTTCTTCCTTCTCCCCTCGGGGGGAAAGTTACTTTCCTCCTCCTTCTCCTCCTCGTCCTCAGCAGCGGGGGAGGAATGGGTTTCGGTGTCTTCGGACGTTGCTACCTCTTTTAGCACTGCGTTGGTTTTCCCCGAAGAGGAAGGGATGATGCAGCAAAGTAGCGTAAGTATTGCCCTTAGTTTTTGAGAACCAAGGTTTCAATCCAGTAGGAGGCTACGCGCAAGTCCCTCGTACCTGCACAAAACAAATAAATCCTCGCAACCAACGCAAATAGGGGTTGTCAATCCCTATGAGGCCACTTACGAGAGTGATATATGATAGATATGATAAAGATAATATTTTTGGTATTTTTATGATAAAGATGCAAAGTAAAATAAAGGCAAAGTAAATAGCAAAGTAGTAGGAGAAAAATATGATGAAGATAGACCCGGGGGGCATAGGTTTCACTAGTGGCTTCTCTCGAGAGCATAAGTATTCTACGGTGGGTGAACAAATTACTGTTGAGCAATTGACAGAATTGAGCATAATTATGAGAATATCTAGGCATGATCATGTATATAGGCATCATGTCCGAAACAAGTAGACCGACTCCTCCCTGCATCTACTACTATTACTCCACTCATCGACCGCTATCCAGCATGCATCTAGAGTATTAAGTTAAAAACAGAGTAACGCCTTAAGCAAGATGGCATGATGTAGAGGGATAGATTCATGCAATATGAAGAAAACCCCATCTTGTTATCCTCAATGGCAACAATACAATACGTGCCTTGCTGCCCTTACTGTCACCGGGAAAGGACACCGCAAGATTGAACCCAAAGCTAAGCACTTCTCCCATTGCAAGAAAGATCAATCTAGTAGGCCAAACCAAACTGATAATTCGAAGAGACTTGCAAAGATAACCAATCATACATAAAAGAATTCAGAGAAGATTCAAATATTATTCATAGATAGACTTGATCATAAACCCACAATTCATCGGTCTCAACAAACACACCGCAAAAGGAAGATTACATCGAATAGATCTCCACAAGAGATGCGGAGAACATTGTATTAAGATCCAAAAAGAGAGAAGAAGCCATCTAGCTACTAACTATGGACCCGTAGGTCTGAGATAAACTACTCACACTTCATCGGAGGGGCTATGGTGTTGATGTAGAAACCCTCCGTGATCGATGCCCCCTCCGGCGGTGCTCCGAAACAGGCCCCAAGATGGGATCTCGTGGATACAGAAAGTTACGGCAGTGGAATTAGGGTTTTGGCTCCTGTTCTGATCGTTTGGGGGTACGTGGATATATATAGGAGGAAGAAGTACGTCGGTGGAGAATAGGGGGCCCACGAGGGTGGGGGGTGCGCCTGGTAGGGTAGGGCGCGCCCCCTAGCTCGTGGCCTCCTATTACATGCCTTGACGTAGGGTCCAAGTCTCCTGAGTTGTATTCGATGAGAAAATCACGTTCCCGAAGGTTTCATTCCGTTTGGACTCCGTTTGATATTCCTTTTCTTCGAAACCCTAAAACAGGAAAAAAACAACAATTCTGGGCTGGGCCTCCGGTTAATAGGTTAGTCCCAAAAATAATATAAAAGTGGATAATAAAGCCCAATAATGTTTAAAACTGTAGATAATATAGCATGGAGCAATCAAAAATTATAGATACGTTGGAGACGTATCTAGCATCCCCAAGCTTAACTCCTGCTCCTCCTCGAGTAGGTAAATGATAAAAACAGAATTTTTGATGCGGAGTACTACTTGGCATAATTTTTAATGTAATTCTTCTTAATTGTGGTATGAATATTCAGATCCGAAAGATTCAAGACAAAAGTTCATATTGACATAAAAATAATAATACTTGAAGCATAATAACTAAGGAATCATGTCTTCTCAAAATAACATGGCCAAAGAAAGTTATCCCTACAAAATCATATAGTCTGGCTATGCTCCATCTTCACCACAAAAAATATTTAAATCATGCACAACCCCGATGACAAGCCAAGCAATTGTTTCATACTTTTGACATTCTCAAAACTTTTTCAATTTTCACGCAATACATGAGCGTGAGGCATGGACATAACACTATAGGTGGAATAGAGTGGTGGTTGTGGAGAAGACAAAAAGGGAGAAGATAGTCTCACATCAACTAGGCGTATCAACGGGCTATGGAGATGCCCATCAATAGATATCAATGTGAGTGAGTAGGATTGCCATGCAACGGATTCACTAGAGCTATAAGTATATGAAAGCTCAAAAAGAAACTAAGTTGGTGTGCATCCAACTTGCTTGCTCATGAAGACCTAGGGCATTTTGAGGAAGCCCATCATTGGAATATACAAGCCAAGTTCTATAATGAAAAATTCCCACTAGTATATGAAAGTGATAACATGAAAGACTCTCTACTATGAAGATCATGGTGCTACTTTGAAGCACAAGTGTGGTAAAAGGATAGTAGCATTACCCCTTCTCTCTTTTTCTCTCATTTTTTTATTTGGGCCTTTTCTCTTTTTTATGGCCTCTTTTCTTTTCTCTTTTTTAATTTTTTATCCGGAGTCTCATCCCGACTTGTGGGGGAATCATAGTCTCCATCATCCTTTCCTCACTGGGACAATGCTCTAATAATGATG
The DNA here is from genome assembly GCF_056163025.1 of Triticum urartu. NCBI lineage: Eukaryota > Viridiplantae > Streptophyta > Magnoliopsida > Poales > Poaceae > Triticum > Triticum urartu. The sequence continues at coordinate 313,918,746 of NC_141877.1, forward strand.
ATCATCACACTTTTATTTTTCTTACAACTCAACAATTACAACTCGATTCTTAGAACAAAATATGACTCTATATGAATGCCTCCGGCGGTGTACCGGGATATGCAATGATGCACGAGTGACATGTATGAAAGAATTATGAACGGTGGCTTTGCCACAAATACGATGTCGACTACATGATCATGCTAAGCAATATGACAATGATGGAGTGTGTCATAATAAACGGAACGGTGGAAACTTGCATGGCAATATATCTCGGAATGGCTATTGAAATGCCATAATAGATAGGTATGGTGGCTGTTTTGAGGAAGGCATATGGTGGGTGTATGATACCGGCGAAAGGTGCGCGGTATTAGAGAGGCTAGCAAAGGTGGAAGGGTGAGAGTGCGTATAATCCATGGACTCAACATTAGTCATAAAGAACTCATATACTTATTGCAGAAATCTACAAGTTATCAAATCAAAGCATTACGCGCATGCTCCTAGGGGGATAGATTGGTAGGAAAAGACCATCACTTGTCCCCGACCGCCACTCATAAGGAAGACAATCAAAAAATAAATCATGCTCCGACTTCATCACATAACGGTTCACCATACGTGCATGCTACGGGAATCACAAACCTCAACACAAGTATTTCTCAAATTCACAACTACTCAACTAAGCACAACTTTAATATCACCATCTTCATATCTCAAAACAATTATCAAGTATCAAACTTATCATAGTATTCAACACACTCATAAGAAAGTTTTATTATTAATCTTGTATACCAAGCATATTAGGATTTTAAGCAAATTACCATGCTATTTAAGACTCTCAAAATAATCTAAGTGAAGCATGAGAGAACAATAGTTTCTATAAAACAAATCCACCACCGTGCTCTAAAACATATAAGTGAAGCACTAGAGCAAAATTATTTGACTCAAAAGATATAAGCGAAGCACATAGAGTATTCTAACAAATTCCAAATTATGTATGGCTCTCTCAGAAGGTGTGTACAGCAAGGATGATTGTGGTAAACTAGAAAATAAAGACTCAAATAATACAAGACGCTCCAAGCAAAACACATATCATGTGGCGAATAAAAATATATCTCCAAGTAAAGTTACCGATAGAAGTAGATGAAAGAGGGGATGCCTTCTGGGGCATCCCAAAGCTTTGGCTTTTAGGTGTCCTTAGATTATTCTGGGGGTGCCATGGGCATCCCCAATCTTAGGCTCTTGCCACTCCTTGTTCCATAATAGATCAAATCTTTACCCAAAACTTGAAAACTTCACAACACAAAACTTAAAGTAGAAAATCTCGTGAGCTCCGTTAGCGAAAGAAAGCAAAAGACCACTTCAAGGTACTGTAATGAACTCATTCTTTATTTATATTGGTGTTATACCTACTGTATTCCAACTTATCTATGGTTTATAAATTATTTTACTAGCAATAGATTCATCAAAATAAGCAAACAACAAACAAAAAACAGAATCTGTCAAAAAGAGAACAGTCTGTAGTAATCTGTAGCTAGCGCAAGATCTGGAACCCCAAAAATTCTAAAATAAATTGCTGGACATGAGGAATTTATCTATTAATCATCTTAAAAAAGAATTAACTAAATAGACTTTCCAAATAAAAATGGCAGCAGTTCTCGTGAGCGCTAAAGTTTCTGTTTTTTCACAGAAAGTTCAACAAGACTTTCCCCAAGTCTTCCCAACGGTTCTACTTGGCACACACACACACTAATTAAACACAAAAAACACAACGAAAACAGAGGCTAGATAATTTATTTATTACTAAACAGGAGCAAAAAGCAAGGAATAAAAATAAAATTGGGTTGCCTCCCAGCAAGCGCTATCGTTTAACGCCCCTAGCTAGGCATAACAAGCAAGAATAGATCTAGGTATTGCCATAATAGTAAGATAGATTATTAAAACTCATCTCATATTGTCTACGTTCAGCAGCAAGTTTTCTTTGAGGCAAGCAAAAGTAATCAAAAGGGCTAAATTTAATGCGACAAAAGTCCCCAAGATCAACCTTGGGAGGTATAGGTTCCTCCTTTGGTCCTTCATATTGCACAACCAATTCATCATTATAAGCATTCTTTTGACAAAACTTTGTGAGCCTATATTCAAGAGAATATCCTAATTCATTATCTCGAATAGCCAAATCATCATTAAGTTCAGAGATTCTGTCAACTAAAACATCAGTAGGAACCCTATTTCTAAGATTTTCATTGAAAGCAACATAATCTAGAGATTGAAAACGCATTATTTCTTCTTGATCAAAGAGGATAGCATCTATGGGAGGACGGCAAGCGTCCACCCTGTAATGTGCAACGATTTCTTTGGCTTCTTTTATTATGAATCTAAACTCGTGAGCCAAAAAGATAGTAGCGGGACGCTTAACAGAAGAATGCTCAATATTAGAAAATTCCAGAAAAATCCTTTGTATGGAAGGATGTAAGTGCATGAATTGTCTTTCAAGTTCAACTACAAGCATGGCAATAGCGTCCGCAAGCCTACTAGTTCTATGAAGGATAGAACTACCCATAGAAGGTAAATTACCGACACAAGTAAAGAAATCTTGAATAACTCCATTTCCAATAATATTACCACTACCAACACAGAGTCTTTTTATATGTGAGATAGTGGGTTCTTTAGTAGGAGCATCCAAATTATTATCAACTATAGTTTCCCCAAAAGAGGTAGAAGGTAAAGGACTAGCCATAACGACGAGCAAACAAACTAACACACAAGCAAACAAAGAGGCAAACGGGCAAAAAGAGGCAAATAGAGAAAGAGAGGGAGGACAGAGAGAGAGGGTGAATAAAATGGCAAGGATGAAGTGGGGGAGAGGAAAATGAGAGGCAAATGGCAAATAATGTAATGCGGGAGATAAGGGTATGTGATGGGTACTTGGTATGTTGACTTTTGCGAAGACCTCCCCGGCAATGACGCCAGAAATCCTTCTTGCTACCTCTTTTAGCACTGCGTTGGTTTTCCCCAAAGAGGAAGGGATGATGCAGCAAAGTAGCGTAAGTATTTCCCTCAGTTTTTGAGAACCAAGGTATCAATCCAGTAGGAGGCTACGCGCAAGTCCCTCGTACCTGCACAAAACAAATAAATCCTTGCAACCAACGCAAATAGGGGTTGTCAATCCCTATGAGGCCACTTACAAGAGTGAGATATGATAGATATGATAAAGATAATATTTTTGTTATTTTTATGATAAAGATGCAAAGTAAAATAAAGGCAAAGTAAATAGCAAAGTAGTAGGAGAACAATATGATGAAGATAGACCCGGGGGCCATAGGTTTCACTAGTGGCTTCTCTCGAGAGCATAAGTATTCTACGGTGGGTGAACAAATTACTGTTGAGCAATTGATAGAATTGAGCATAATTATGAGAATATCTAGGCATGATCATGTATATAGGCATCACATCCGAAACAAGTAGACCGACTCCTGCCTGCATCTACTACTATTACTCCAATCATCGACCACTATCCAGCATGCATCTAGAGTATTAAGTTAAAAACAGAGTAACACCTTAAGCAAGATGACATGATGTAGAGGGATAGACTCATGCAATATGAAGAAAACCCCATCTTGTTATCCTCGATGGCAACAATACAATACGTGCTTTGCTGCCCTTACTATCACCGGGAAAGGACACTGCAAGAATGAACCCAAAGCTAAGCACTTCTCCCATTGCAAGAAAGATCAATCTAGTAGGCCAAACCAAACTGATAATTCGAAGAGACTTGCAAAGATAACCAATCATACATAAAAGAATTCAGAGAAGATTCAAATATTATTCATAGATAGACTTGATCATAAACCCACAATTCATCGGTCTCAACAAACACACCGCAAAAAGAAGATTACATCGAATATATCTCTACAAGAGAGGGGGGGAACATTGTATTGAGATCCAAAAAGAGAGAAGAAGCCATCTAGCTACTAACTGTGGACCCGTAGGTCTGAGATAAACTACTCACACTTCATCGGAGGGGCTATGGTGTTGATGTAGAAGCCCTCCGTGATCGATGCCCCCTCCGGTGGAGCTCCGGAACAGGCCCCAAGATGGGATCTCGTGGATACAGAAAGTTACGGCGGTGGAATTAGGGTTTTGGTTCCTGTTCTGATTGTTTGGGGGTACGTGGATATATATAGGAGGAAGAAGTACGTCGGTGGAGCAACAGGGGGCCCACGAGGGTGGGGGCGCACCTGGTAGGGTAGGGCGCGCCCCCTACCTCGTGGCCTCCTGTTACGTGCCTTGACGTAGGGTCCAAGTCTCCTGAGTTGTATTCGATGAGAAAATCACGTTCCCGAAGGTTTCATTCCGTTTGGACTCCGTTTGATATTCCTTTTCTTCGAAACCCTAAAACAGGCAAAAAACAGCAATTCTAGGCTGGGCCTCCGGTTAGTAGGTTAGTCCCAAAAATAATATAAAAGTGGTTAATAAAGACCAATAATTTTTAAAACAGTAGATAATATAGCATGGAGCAATCAAAAATTATAGATACGTTGGAGACGTATCAGACGTCGCGTCCGAAGCGCCTTTATGGCGGAGGACACTTCTAGTCCCCTTGGCCTTCTTCTTGGCCTTCTTCTCCGGCGCCTGGTAGGGTGCCGGAACCAGCATGTTCGTTAGAAGTGGGATAACTGGGCTTTCGGGCAGCGGAGTCAGACAGTGGATCCGCTCCGCCTTCTCTGTCTAGCCCTGGAAACACAAATATGGAAGCTTAGACATCTTCCTTGAATACACAGGTGAAGGATACACCTAGCAATACGAAAAACTTACCGGACTGGCGGGATGGGCCAGGTTTTACCCACGCTCCTCGATCGTCTTCGTCCAGATCTCATTAGCCTTGAAAAGCACCTTCCACATGCCTTCGTGCGTGACGCCGAAGAAGTATTGAAGGGTCTGGTGCTTGGCCGGATCGAACTCCCACAGATTGCAGATTGCAGGTCCGGCCAGATTGCTTGATGTTCTTGTCCACCATGCTCTTGATGCACATCTGCAGCGCAGCCAGCTCGTCCGATGATGCCTAGTCCAGGCCCTTCCCCTGCCAGGAGGTGATCCGCATTGGGGCCCTGGATTTGAATTCGGGGGTGGCGGCCCAAGTGGTGTCGCGGGGCTCTGTAACGTAGAACCACTGCTTTTGCCACCCCATGACAATCTCCACGAAGGTACCTTTGGGCCATGGGACATTGGATAACTTGCTCACCATAGCGTCTCCGCACTCTGCGTGCTAACCACCCACCACCTTCGGCTTCACGTTGAAGGTCTTCAGCCACAGTCCGAAGTGGGGTGAGATGCGGAGGAAGGCCTCGCACACGACAATGAATGTCGAGATGTTGAGGAAGGAATTGGGGGCCAGATCATGAAAATCTAGCCCGTAGTAGAACATGAGACCGCGAACGAATGGGTGGAGTGGAAATCCCAGCCCGCGGATGAAGTGGGGGATGAACACCACCCTCTCATGGGACTTCAGGGTCTGGACGATCTGCCCCTTGGCTGGGAGCCGGTGGGCGATTTCTGGGGCCAAGTACCCCGCCTCCCATTACTTCGTAACGTCCTTTTCCGTGACGGAGGAGGCCATCCACTTGCCCTGCGCTCCGGATCCGAACATGGCTGGAGTGCTTTTTTGAGGCGGAAAAGATGGGAGCTTGGGCTCTAGAGCTCGAGAATGGATGGGAAGAGAGAAGGAAGGCGTGGGTGAAAGAGGTGAATCCTTATCTCTTTATAAAGGTAGCGAATATCAAGCGCCTCCCCACTCGCCTTAAAACTCGCCTATTCCCCAAGGGCCGTGCAGGTGGCACGGTTGGATTACCCACACCCGTATTGATGAGAATCCCGCAATGAGGGGACACGATCTCTGCTTTGACAAGACATGCCAATGAAAACCGCATCTCAAAACGTGGAACGGGAGGCTAAAAACGGTTCGAAATAATGACCGGGTGGAGACATGGCGTCTCACTACAAAAATGTCAATAGATGGGACTTGTTAAATATAATACTCTTTATGGAGCCTATTTTGCAGAGCCGGACACATTCTCTGTGTTCAAGGACTACTTTGAAATATTCGGGGAGGAACCCACCTTGCAATGCCGAAGACAATCTGCGCGCCGGACACCTCGTCATTGAAGCCTGGTTCAGGTTCTACTGAGGGAGTCCTGGATTAAGGGGTCCTCGGGCGTCCGGCCGGTGTGACATGGGCCGGATTGTTGGGCCATGAAGATACAAGATAGAAGACTTCCTCCCATGTCCGGATGGGACTCTCCTTTGCGTGGATGGCAAGCATGGCATCCGGATGTATTATTTCCTTTCTCTGTAACCGACTTTGTGTAACCCTAGTCCCCTCCGGTGCCTATATAAACCAGAGGATTTTGTCCGTAGAGACAATCACAATCATACATGCTAGACTTCTAGGGTTTAGCCACAACGATCTCGTGGTAGATCAACTCGTGTAATCCTCATACTCATCAAGATCAATCAAGCAGGACGGGGTATTACCTCCATCGAGAGGGCCCAAACCTGGGTAAAACATCGTGCCCCCTGTCTCCTGTTACCATCGACCTTAAACGCATAGTTCGGGACCCCCTACCCGAGATCCGCCGGTTTTGACACCCACACCTGCAATTGCCCAATAATGTGCTATTAGACAACGGACCATGCACATGCTAACCTCGATTGTAAACCTAAGTGCTTCCCATTGTTTCCCTGCAACACATATAAGGTAGTTAGTCATCAGGTTAAGTAAGAGTTAGCATGCTATCAGTAAAATATGTTGATGAAAAATAAGCACATTGCAGATTCATCAGATTAATTCAAGCCACACGGAAAACCCATTTATACAAATCAAGCATGATTAAGAACTAGGAAATATAACACTTGTATATGTTTCTCATGTATTAAGTGCAGCCAAATTTGATTTATTCCTCACATGCACAACAATACAAAATTCTACCCACAACAATTGAACATCATAGTGTAGAATTGAACCAAGCAGTTACCTAAACACCACAACAAATGAACCAAACATTAACTGAGCACCACATTGCACAATACAACATACTCCTAATAGAAGATCAGATAGTTAACCAAACCAAGCATGCTTAACAACATGGAAATATAGCAATTGTATTTTTTTCTCATGTATTTAGTACAGCAAAATTAGATTTATTTATTACATGGTATACAATAAAAGAATGCACCCACAACAATTGAACATCGCATTGCAGAATTGAACCAAACAGCCAACCGTGTCGCGTCGGCGGCGCGCGAGGCGTCGACAGTGGCCTCGATGATGAGGTGCCCCTCCAAGATCTAGCGGCCGACATGAATGGTAACCATCGCGACCTTATCCGTGCGTGCGGCCACGATTTGCTTCTCCGCTGTCAAATGGTCCTTGGGATCCTGACTATACTGCGCGCACCATGGCTTAGGGCGGCGCTTATTTGGTGGAGGGGTCGGTGATTTGGGTGGAAGGTGTCGTGCCGGCGGTCGAGGCATGTGAGATGTGGAAGGAGAAGGAGGATGGGGGTCGGGTGTGGATTACCTGCCTGGATAGGCGAGGCTGAGCAGCGTGGAGGAGGGTCACCGGCGAGGAGGCGGCGCTGCAAACAAGGAGTGAAGGTTTCAACTTGGAAAGGAAGGCGGAAACAGGGGAAATGTGGCTCTTGGTAAGGGGGAGGGGGCAGGGAGGTAGATATTTCCGCGGAAGCCGAAAAATTGGAATCGCTTCAGCGAAAAAACTGGCGCACAAATTGTCATCAGACACGGTCCCTTATTCAGAACTGTGTACTATATGTGAACATCACAAATGATTCAAATAGCTTAACCCGTGTGTGTTGAGTTTGAACGTCAAAAATTTTGGTTCGAATTTCCCTGGTTACAGTGGTCATCCATGTCATTGCATAATTTGGTTATATAGAGGAGACTAACTTCTTAATCGAGCAAGTTCAGCAATTAAATAGAGCTAGCTGACCTAAACATTACACTAACAAATTAAAGACCAGCACTCTTAATTAAACAAAACAAAGAGTACTACTACGGCTGGTGCTCGTCGTTCTCCACCGCCGCCTCCATGTCCAGCTCGCGCCCGGCGGTCTCCTGGGGAAAGGGCTCCATGGCATCAATTGCACCATACTCGGCAAGCATCTCGCCATCCGCGTCCTCCATATCTTTGGAATAGGCCACCATGAGCTGGGCGTGGGCGGCCGCGATTTGGGATCTGGCGGGCTCTGTCGTGGCAAGGTATGTCGCGCAGGAACGGACGGCTGCTCGAACTCTCTCGGCGATTGCCAACTCTTCGGCTGTGGGTTGTCGACCGTTGTCAGAGAAGCTTCGTTCGATTTGTGCGATGACCGCCACAAGCTGGGCGTGGACGGCCTCGACATGGTAGTGGGCGGCCTCCATCAGGGCTAAGGCCGCCGTTGCAGAACAGATAGCTATTGTGCCGCTCTCACCAGTTGCTATCCCTGAGGCAGATGCTGCTGCCGCCGCTTGAGAAGCAACATCGGCCGTTTGGGCTGCCTTGGCCGCCCGGACGCAGACTGCGGTCGCCCTCATGAAGCTTGTTAGCACGCATCTGGCGGCTGCGGCCGCGCTCTCGCCGGAGTGGGCCGCCGAAGTTGCCCTCATGACATGGGTCCACATCCCCATCTTTCACCGGCAATGAATGAATAGTGAATTGATATTTGGGGAGTGAGCTAGTGTGCTTGACACGCCGGCTGTGGATTGTAGCCGACGCACCTTCTCGCGTAAGCCATAGGCGTACTATACAACGATGGTGCTCCAAGATATTTTGTGCTGCATCTCACACGGTTGGTGATAATAAACTGTGTGTGATCTACTTGATTTAGGGCAGCTATCATGGAGCGGCATCAACATGCCATGGTAAAAATTTTGTCCCATTTGGGGCAGGTTTGATTATAAGCTTCTCACAACAAGCGTGATGGTTTCGGTAAGGAACGTGCCAACTTTGAGGACGAAATGATATCCGTTGCCTCTTATTGCTTTCAAAAAATTTCCAGTGTCAACATAGAACAATAGGAGTGTTGTGTTTACTTTCGGAATTTTTCGGGGTTCGTTTGGATATTTTTATACATTAACTAGGTTTTCTAGGCATTTCATGTGCATAATTGAAATTTGAACTACATGCACAAGCTCCAGTGCATATAAATCACTACAAAAAATACACTTCCGTGATGATACGTGTTTGTCACAGTCGGTCGCATTTTTTGTCATGCATGTACATCCATGACGATTTTATGACAAAATCAAGATAGTCATACCCGTGCTGTCGTAGAAGTGTTCCATGACATTACCAAAATTATCATCATGGAAGTGTCCACTTCCATGATGGTAAATCGCGCGTCACAAAAGTGCTTTCGTCAAGGGTGACCGACACGTGACATCCACCGTAACGGAACACCGTTAAGCTATCGGGTCCGGTTTTGGATCCGATAACCCGTTAACAGCCCCGACCAATGGGGATTTTCCATGTGTAAAATCATCATTGGCTGGAGGAAACACGTGTTGGCTCACCGTTGAGACAGATGTCATCCACTCATTGGACCCAAGGCGCCTATGATACGTCGACATGTGGCATGGCCCAACAAAGGCTCCATCGTGGCAAGGTATGTCGCGCAGGAACGAACGGCTACTCGAACTCTCTCGGTGATTGCCAACTCTTCGGCTGTGGGTTGCCGCTATTGTAGGTGAAGCTTCGTTTGATTTGTGCGGTGACCGCCACGAGCTGGGTGTGGACGGCCTCAACATGGTAGTGGGCGGCCTCCATCAGGGCTAAGGCCGTCGCTGCGGAACGGACAGCTATTGTGCCGCTCTCACCAGTTGCTATCCCCGAGGCAGATGTTGCTCCCGCCGCATGAGAAGCAACAGCGGCCGTTTGGGCTGCCTTGGCCGCCCGGACGCAGACTGCGGTCGCCATCACGAAGCTTGTTGGCATGCGCCTGGCGGCTGCGGCCGCGCTCTCGCCAGAGTGGGCCACCAAAGTTGCCCTCATGACGTGGGTCCACGTCCCCATCTTTCACCGGCGACGAATGAATAGTGAAATGATATTTGGGGAGTGAGCTCGTGTGCTTGACACGTCGGCTATGGACTATAGCCGATGCACCTTCTCGCGTAAGCCATAGGCGTACTATACACTGACGGTGCTCCAAGATATTTTGTGCTACATATCACACGGTTGGTGATAATAAATTGTGTGCGATCTATTTGATTTATCGTCCTGATTTGAATTATGTAATGGGGTCACAGCTACAAAGGATGGTGTTTGAATTGCCAGAACTTTTTATCTACAGTGTAAATTTAGCACTAAATATGGACTTGGCTCTGAGATAGTAGCTTCTTTCTGTGAATCTTTTGCTACTTATGTTGATCTCCCCAAGGAGAAGTGGTTTAAATATCATCCTCCCATAGAAGTAAAAGTAGCTGCACCTATTAAAGTTGAAGAAAAGATTGTCACTTATAATGATCCTATTGTTCCTACTGCTTATGTTGAGAAACCACCTTTCCCTGTTAGGATAAAAGATCATGCTAAAGCTTCAACTATGGTTCGTAAAAGCAATATTAAAACTTATACACCTCCTGAGCAAATTAAAGTTGAACCTGATATTGCTATTGCTAAAGTTCTCTTGTCTGATAATTTTGATGGGCATGTTATTCATTTCCTTGATGGGACTGCTAGAATTTCTAAACCTTGTGCTAAATATAAAAACAGACTTGTGGTAGGCATGCATGTTATTTCTATTAAAATAGGAGATCATTGTTATCATGGCTTATGTGATATGGGTGCTAGTGCTAGTGCAATACCTTACAGCTTATACAAAGAAATTATGCATGATATTGCACCTGCTGAGATAGAAGATATTGATGTCACAATTAAACTTGCCAATAGAGATACTATTTCACGAATGGGAATTGTTAGAGATGTTGAAGTCTTGTGTGGGAAAACTAAATATCCTGCTGTTTTTCTTGTTCTTGGTTCCCCACAAGATAGCTTTTGTCCATTATATTTGGTAGACCCTTCTTAAACACTGTTAATGCTAAGATAGATTGCAAAAAGGATGTTGTTACTATCGGTTTAGATGATATGTCTCATGAATTTAATTTCTCTAAATTTAGTAGACAACACCGTGAAGAAGAATTACCTAATAAGGATGAAATTATTGGTCTTGCTTCTATTGCCGTACCTCCTAGTGATCCTTTAGAACAATATTTGGTAGACCATGAAAATGATATGTTTATGAATGAAAGAAGGGAAATAGATGAAGTATTCTTTAAACAGGAACCTATTCTGAAAACAGTTTACCTATTGAAATCTTAGGGGATCCTTCTCCACCCAAGGGTGATCCCGTGTTTGAGCTTAAACCATTGCCTGATACTCTTAAATATGCTTATCTTGATGAGAAAAAGATATATCCTGTTATTATTAGTGCTAACCTTTCAGAGCATGAGGAAGAGAGATTATTGAAAACTCTGAAGAAGCACCATGCTGCTATTGGGTATACTCTTGATGATCTTAAGGGCATTAGTCCCACTCTATGTCAACATAAAATAAATTTGGAAGAAGATGCTAAACCAGTTCGTGATCATCAACGACGACTGAATCCTAAAATGAAAGAAGTGGTAAGAAAATAAATACTAATGCTCATTGAGGCAGGTATAATCTATCCCGTTGCTGATAGTCAGTGGGTAGGTCCTATCCATTGTGTTCCTAAGAAGGGAGGTATTACTTATGTTGCAAATGATAAAGATGAATTGATTCCTCAAAGAATTATTATAGGTTATAGGATGGTAATTGATTTCCGCAAATTAGATAAGGCCACTAAAAAGGATCATTACCCATTACCTTTTATCGATCAAATGCTAGAAAGATTATACAAACATACACATTTTTTCTTTCTAGATGGTTATTCTGGTTTCTCTCAAATACCTGTGTCAGCCAAGGATCAATCAAAGACTACTTTTACTTGCCCTTTTGGTACTTTTGCTTATAGACATATGCCTTTTGGTTTATGTAATGCACCTGGTACCTTTCAAAGATGCATGATGGCTATATTCTCTGACTTTTATGAAAAGATTTGTGAGGTATTCCTGGATGATTTCTCCGTCTATGGATATTCTTTTGATGATTGCTTGAGCAACCTTGATCGAGTTTTGCAGAGATGTGAAGGGCCTATCTTCTACTTTTATCTCCTTCCTTGCATAAGAGTCATGGTGATCTTCACCCTTCCTTTTTTTTACATTTTATCCTTTGGCAAGCACAGTATGTTGGAAAGATCCTGGTATATATGGCTAATTGGATGTGAGTTTTCATGAACTATTATTGTTGACATTACCCTTGAGGTAAAACATTGGGAGGAAAAACTATAAGCCCCTATCTTTCGCTACGTCCGATTAAAACCCCATACCCATAAGTATTGCGTGAGTGTCAGCAATTGTGAAAGATTATATGATAGCTGCGTATGTGGACTTGCTGAAAAGCTCTTATATATTGACTCTTTCCTATGTTATGATAAATTGCAATTGCTCCAATGACTGAGATTATAGTTTGTTAGTTTTCAATGAAGTTTACGATTGATACTTGAAATTGTGATTGAATTATTACTCTAGCATAAGAAATCATATGACAAGAATTATGTAAGTTGCCATTCTAAGAATGATCACGATGCCCTCATGTCCGTATTTTATTTTTTATCGACACCTCTATCTCCAAACATGTGGACATATTTTTCGATTTCGGCTTTTCGCTTGAGGACAAGCGAGGTCTAAGCTTGGGGGAGTTGATACGTCCATTTTGCATCATGCTTTTATATCGATATATATCGCATTATGGCTGTTATTACACATTACATCACAATACTTATGCCTATTATCTCTTATTTTACAAGGTTTACATAAAGAGGGAGAATGCCGGCAGCTAGGATTCTGGGCTGGAAAAGGAGCAAATATTAGAGACATATTCTGCATAGCTCCAAAAGTCCTGAAACTTCATGGAAGACGTTTTCAGAATATATAAAAAATACTCAGTGGAAGAGATTCACCAGGGGGGCCACACCCTGCCCTCAAGGGTGGGGGCGTGCCCTACCCCCCTGGGCACGCCCCCTACCTCGTGGGCCCCCTGGTGGCTCTCCGGTGCCCATCTTTTGCTATATGAAGTCTTTCGATGGGAAAAAAATAACAAGCCATCTTCTCGGACGAAACTCTGCCGCCACGAGGCGGAACCTTGGCGGAACCAATCTAGGGCTCTGGCGGAGCTGTTCTGCCGGGGAAACATCCCTCCCGGAGGGTGAAATCATCGCCATCGTCATCACCAACGCTCCTCTCATCGGGGGATGGCAATGTCCATCAACATCTTCATCAGCACCGTCTCCTCTCAAAACCCTAGTTCATCTCTTGTATCCAATTCTTGTCTCCAAGTCCGAGATTGGTGCTAGTAGGTTCCTAGTAGTGTTAATTACTCCTTGTAGTTGATGCTAGTTGGTTTATTTGGTGGAAGATCATATGTTCAGATCCTATATGCATATTAATGCCCCTCTGATTATGAACATGTTTATGCTTTGTGAGTAGTTACGTTTGTTCCTGAGGACATGGGAGAACTCTTGCGATTAGTAGTCATGTGAATTTGGTATTCGTTCGATATTTTGATGAGATGTATGTTGTCTCTCCTCTAGTGGTGTTATGTGAACGTGGACTACATGACACTTCACCATTATTTGGGCCTAGAGGAAGGCATTGGGAAGTAATAAGTAGATGATGGGTTGCTAGAGTGACAGAAGCTTAAACCCTAGTTTATGCTTTGCTTCATAAGGGGATGATTTGGATCCATATGTTTCATGCTATGGTTAGGTTTACCTTAATACTTTTGTTGTAGTCGTAGATGCTTGCAATAGAGATTAATCATAAGTGGGATCCTTGTCCAAGTAAGGACAGTACCCAAGCACCGGTTTCATCCCTCACGTAGGAAGTACGGGGGTGTTTGGAAAAGCATTTAATCACTCTTGACCCAACGTCTTGGTCCATGAAGGAGGTGACAATGCGGTGAACCAGGCAATCAGACTATAGGGCGTTAACACTTTCACTTAGCCATAGGAGTTTTATAGGGGGGGACTACGATATAGCCCCTAGTATGTGTACGGCTTATTCCAATATGGTGTGTTACATGACGTGAAAAAAAGATCCTTCGTGTTACACGGGGGGAATCGCGACAGATTCCGATAAGTCATCGAGTGGTTGACCAGCTCCCGCAGCATCATGACAGTCGGTTTTCGGCTTTCTCTACTAAGGTGCTTGACCAGGTGAACCGAAAGCACAATCGCAGTAGTTCTCCCTTTACTACCCTTGCAGATAGAGCGGAACATAAGGTAGTAAGCACAGGAGCCGGGCAACCCAACCATTGACCCAAGACATGATTCGGAGCTGATGCATATAAGGCCAAACTCGTGACGTCGAAGTACGCTTATAAAGCTGTTCGGACTTTGTTGCGAACTCATTTGTTCCCATACCGAGCCCCTGGCAGGTTGTGCCGAGGTATGGCTGTGAAACAGCTATAGGGGCCAAATTCATTTGTGAAAAAGAAATGAATGATTAATGCGGATTATGTTTACTGGGACCTAAGTGACATGCCGATGATTACATTATATATAAAAAAGACCATGACCCGGGCTATTTGACATGCCTGGGGTCGAAGGCGGAGGACAAAGGCATGTTACAGGCTCGAAATAAAGAGTGCGGTCTACAAAAAGTTTTTATGGACCTCCTGTTGCACGTCTGCGCCGCCTGTCCTCGGCGACGGGAATCCTTGACGGAAGTAGCCCCGTAGGTGAGTGTACGGATCCGAACTCCGATAGAGTCAGTTTAAATGTTTGTCATTTGCGTCACCTATTTTTAAGAGATAATGAAGAAAGAAAAAAGGAAAACAGATAGTAAATGTTACGGGAATGCTTGCCGGCTTGTCCGTATTGTGCTTCCACCAATGCCCATGGTATCTTAAGTGTGTAGTGATGTATGTGCAGTGCAAATTTTGCGGGTATATGAGGTGGGCGGCGGGAGTCGAACTGCTATTTCTGCTACAGGGTTGATTGATCCTCGGGGAGAAATTTCTTCTGACCCCCGGTATTTGGTTGGTGAACCTCTCCGTCGTCCCTATCGCCTGGCGGTCTCCTCCCCTTGTGTTTGGCATTGAACTTGCTGGCCTGCTTGAAGATCCACAACTTCTGTTGGTATGATTAGCTGGTTTATCGGGGTGGCCGTGAATCTGGCAGGGTCGGTCCAATATCCTGTCTAGGTTGGCTGAATGACTTTTTCTGTTGACCGGTTTTTGGATTACTGAATCCGGCGTTGAGCGCTGTGTCGTGTGATATTTCATTATCATTGCGACTGTTGTGTTTGTTTCATCGCGGCTTGCCGTTGCCGTCCCGGATTTTGGAAGTGCCTGGGTCACTGGGGCTGTTCCTTCTAAGAGCGAGCCTGTTATCTTCTCCCGCGCAAAAGCGGGCCATTAGAGCGGTAAGGGCTGTCATGGATCTAGGTCCTTCTTGACCGAGGTGGAGTGCAAGCTATTCATCCCGGACACTGTGTTTGAAGGCCGCAAGGGCTTCCGCATCCGGACAGTCGACGATTTGGTTCTTTTTAACTAATAACCTAGTCCATAGCTTCCTGGCCGACTCTCCGGGCTGCTGGACAATGTGACTTAAGTTATCGGCGTCCGGTGACCGGACATATGTTCCTTGGAAGTTGTCGCGAAAGGCGTCCTCCAAATCTTCCCAGCTGCCAATAGAATTTTCTGACAGATGGTCCTTTGAGTTTTAGTGGTAGGTATTTGATGGCATGAAGGTCATCTCCGCGGGCCATGTGGATATGGAGGAGGAAGTCCTCGATCCATACCACAAGATCCATTGTTCCATCGTATGATTCGATATTCATCGGTTTGAACCCATCTGGGAATTCATGCTCCATTACTTCGTGTGTGAAGAAAAGAGGGTGTGCGGTACCTCTATGTTGGGCCACACTGCGACATACCTCCGATGGAGTCCATTTGCGGTTTTTGGCCCGGGCGTGGCTAGGTTTGTCACGTCCGAATAGGTAGCCGTCATCGCGTGTTGAGGCATGTCCTCGCGATCCGTAGATCGATCTTGCGTGTTCTGCTCTACTATCCAAGTCCTGTTGGAGGTCGTATGTCCAACCCCGATCTGTTTTCTTCTTGCCTTTACGACGAGGTGGGGCGGTCTGGTGTTCGGCTTGAGTTGCCGCTTTATCCGGGCCAAGTTGTGGTCGACCTGCCGCATTGTGCGATGATGGTACGGGCTCCAACGCCTTGTCATTGCACTAAGGTGGCAATCTATGCTTCGGGTAGCTCTTGGCTGGGCCACTAAGGCCGTATTCTTCGGCGGCCAGGACTTCGGTCCGTCTATCATTGAGCAGATCTTGATCCGCTTGAAGCTGCAGCTGTTTCTTTCTCAGGCTCTTTGCAGTGGCTATTAGCCGGCGTTTGAAGCGCTGTTGCTCGAGAGGTTCCTCAGGCACGATGAAATCCTCGTCGTCGAGGCTCTCCTCTTCCTCGGAGAGTGGAAGATAATTACCGTCCTCCGAGTCTCCGTGTATGGCCTGTTCATCGGTGCTAACTTGCACATTATCCCGTTCCCCCTGTTCGGAGGTTACCTTGACGGGGTCTTCATTATTTTCGGCATCGTCCGGAATATTATTTTTTCCGGTGCCTATAATGCAGTCTTTGGAACAATGTGACTTAGAGCGGCATCGAGGAAGTTGGCGCTTGGGATGTCTCTCAGGAGGTTTATCCTCAAATGGGTCCTCTTTGACATCGTTGTTAGTTTTTTCAGGTGTGTCCGCCATGTATACGTCGTAGAAAGAAGTGGCCATCCGTCATCCATTGAGTGGCGGGTTTTGGCCTTGCTCCTTGTTGGCATCATCGTCCGCACTAGCAATGTCTATGGAGCCATAATCAGGCATGTCTGTTGAATCCTCGACAGTGGCTATGAAGTGGGTGGTGGGTGGGAAGCAAAATTCCCCATCATCAGCCTCTAGTTCGAACCATACATAGTTCGGCTGGGAGTCCCCCGCCAAGGACAAGTTCTTTAATGAGTTCAGCACATCGCCCAAGGGAGAGTGCTGGAAGATGTTTGCGGTGCTGAACTTGAAGATCGATAAGCGATCAAGTTCGGTATCTGCGGATTGACATGGTTCGGAACTTGTACCCGGATAAGTCTCCGGAGTTCCGGAGACACGAGTATTGCGTGAGGTTAAATCCATGTGCGGCTCCAAGGCCGAGGAATCTGTGGCCTCCGTGGTGGGGTCGAGCCTCCGATACTTGGATGTCGTGGTGTGCTCCGGTTCTAAGGCCAGAGTGGTTACAGGAGCTATCTCCCGGATGCGGTGTGACGACAAATTTAGGACATGTTCGTAAAGGTGACCAGGAGCGGTTGCCACGGTTTCGAATCTGTCTAAGATCAAATCTCCATGAATGTCCGCAACATAGTTAAAGCTCCCAAATCTGACCTGATGGCCAGGGGCGTAGCTATCAATCCGCTCCAGGTGGCCACACGAGTTGGCCCGCAGTGCGAAGCTGCCGAACACGAAGATCTGTCTGGCGAGGAAAGTTTCTCCTTGGACAGCGTCACTATCGACGATTGAAGGGGCCATCGAACCTTTCGTCGACGGCACAGTGGAACTCTCAATGAAAGCACCAATGTCGGTGTCAAAACTGGCGGATCTCGGGTAGGGGGTCCCGAACTGTGCGTCTAAGGTCGATGGTAACATGAGACAAGGGACACGATGTTTACCCAGGTTCGGGCCCTCTCTATGGAGGTAATACCCTATGTCCTGCTTGATTGATATTCATGAATACGAGCATTACAAGAGTTGATCTACCTCGAGATCGTAATGGCTAAACCCGAGAGGTCTAGCTTGTATGGCTACGATGATCCTCCTCCGGACTAAGTCCTCTGGTTTATATAACACCAGGAGGATCTAGGGTTACACACGGTCGGTTACAAAGAAAGGAATCTACATATTCGGTTGCCAAGCTTGCCTTCCACGCCAAGGAGAATCCCATCCGGACACGGGTGCAGTCTTCGGTCTTCGTGTTCTTCACAACCCATCAGTCCGGCCCATGGCTAACAGGCCGGACGCCCGAGGACCCCTTAGTCCAGGACTCCCTCTCTCATTTCCAGCATTCCGTTACTTACGGCCCGTTACTGTCCTTTTCTGCTTGTGGGCCAAATTCAGCCCATGGATACAGTCGGCCCGTTTGTGGCCCGTCGATCTGTTGGGCAATTTTCATAGCATCATCAAATACGGCCTATTAACGGCCTGTTATGGTCAGCCCATAAAATGTACGATTTCCACTCTAGCCCGTTTACGGCCCCTTATACGGCCTGTACAAGGCCCATAGATGAGACGACCCCTAGAAGGCCCATTGATCCGACGGCCCATAGAAGGCCCATGGATCCGACGGCCCATAGAAGGCCCATGGATCCGACAGCCGATAGAAGGCCCATGGATCCAACAGCCCATAGAAGGCCCACGGATCCGACAGCCATAGAAGGCCATGGATCATCCGTCTTGTAGATGGCCCATGGATCGTACGGCCTGTGGAGGGCCATTTTCACTACAACGTTTGGGCGAGTTGGCCCCCGTTTGAACGATATAGCATATTCAAAGAATTATCCTACTCTATACTATCACCTCTAAAAAACATACACTATACAATAAAGAGACTAAGGCATAGAAACGTAGAATAATCCTACACTATACAATAAAGAAATTACAGCCAATTATACCCACTAGGCATTATGGTTTGGCACCGGTGATAATAAAGCATACACAAACAACAAATTACATACACTGGGAAAATACAGCTCCTACATCATGGACGCGCATCAACATAACTTACCATTTGAACTATAATCTCTTCAGAAAATAGGATTGGCCAGATTCAGATAGCACAAATTTCAGTCTGCAAAATCTCCAATTCCTTTGTTGTTACCTCAGTGTCTTGTTTCATTGTTTTGACTCCTGCATCTAATACCTGCATGTCCAGTCTCAACTTGTTGATTGTACGTTGAGAATCATGTACACATTGTCTTGCCACCTCTAGTTGATGCTCGAGAACACCGGCACATTCCAATTCCAATCCATAATCATTCAGCAACGGCCTTGCCGCACTGCTCGCAGATCTTTGTGTTGATGTTACTTCATCATGAAATGTTTCTGTAAGTACACATGACTAGGGAAAAAATGTTGTTACAACAGTGAAGCGAGCAAGACAGACTATTTTGTAAATGGCAAAACAGGACTAACAATAATGTTACATGTCATGAAGCATAAGCAGGTGATATTTTAAAAATTATAAAAAGGTAGTTTGTGCAGCCTGCATACAAAAATCTCTCTTAGCTCACCAGAGGAGCATGATGTTGGGGCCCAATCCAAAACACATACAAGTTACAAATTTAGATAGCACGTTGTGTAGAAGTAAGCAAGCAGTTGGCCATTCTGTAGCTCAATTAAAGTCTTAGGGAGCGTAATGAATAGCAGAGGGTGTCATACAAACATACTACAACAAGCAAAACTATGCAATCATTAGCCTAGTATAAACTAGATTGTGAGCCTCATGCAATAATAGTTGGTTAATAGACTTCAAAGCTTCAGGCACACCTCGGCGGAGTAATTAAATGGTAAGGCCTTTAATTATGTCAACTAATAGTTATACAAGTACCCAACATCAGGCATCATTCTTTTGGCATCTCATTAACTAAGGACAAATAAAGCAATTGAAAAGAGCAAATTAACTATGCCTGAAACAAACAAGGAATTGAACTATTGAGTTGGATACAGTGACTTACCTTAACAGGTTGAAGAGGCTCAGCGCAGCTCCTACTTCTCTTGCAAGGCTCCTTCCTAACATCTTGTACTTGGAAATCCTCAATCTTATCTTCATTGCACCCCCTCTGCAAGGTGACGCAAACTAGTTACTCGTCTCCTCAGAAGATAAATATGCATACTTTCCAGTTTGTGAACACAAAAGGATGAGATTATAACAAAACAACACCACATAATGAAACATGCCGCATATTTTGCACTTGCACACAATGAAATGAGCATTTACTATGTCTGCACTATGTAAAAACTAGGCATACCTTCGAATTGGATCTCCAGGTACTCTTGGAAAGCCTACTTTAGTGTAACGCCAAACCTTTATGTCACCTATGAGTTAGAAAGGCCCCACTACATCAGCCCTTAGTGTTTAAATCATTGACAAGCTCTGTTAGAGTGTTAGGTCAAGAACAACAAGTAATCAAAGCAAACAGTCCTAGTATGGCCGGCTGATGCAAATAAGCAATTGAACAGATGTGTGAGCAAATCTTACATATCAAGAAAAGAAGCAAAGAAGGAGGCTTAAAGACCATCACTTGACTGACCAGATTTAAGGGGCATTTAAACATCATGTGCAATGTATGAACTAACATACACATTGCATATTCTAGATTCTACAATGGAATGCACATGTATTAGGTTATGCCATGTATGATGATGCCTAAATGTACACTATAGCAGGCAGGAGTGATTCATCATTGCACGCACAATTGAATTGCAGGTTAAGGGCCAGTTCTATTCCGCCTTTTCAGGGCTTATAATCAAAATAAGCCATAAAAGATGTAAAGAAGTCATTTTTGAGTTATGGGCTTGGGCTTAACTAATTTCGCTTTGGAGGGGGGTGTTTCAGGTAGAACCTCACTCAAAATTGAAGGGAAGGGGAATAGTGAAATGACTCTGTTGTCTGCCTATATTACACTCAAAATGCAACTGCTGACGCCCGCGTCACACCTCACCCTCAAGTAAAAACAAACACGCAAGCGTTCATTGCCCTTCCCGCTTGCATCTCCTCTCCCCTTTCCCTCTACCTTGATCCCCTGCCTGCAGCAGTAGGGTTCCTCCAGCGAGCCGTCACCACTGGTCCCGTCTTTCCTGGTCCTCGATGATGCTCTGTCCAGCTAGGCTACATGGCCAGCGGGTAGGGGCAAATATCCCTGGCTGCTCCTCCCTCTGGTGCCGCCCCTCATTCTCATGGTCTCCAGCAGCTGCTCCACTGTGGTTCGTCCAATGCACTACTCCGGCAGGCGCTGCACAACTACGGCTGATGCCACACTGCGGCAGAAGGCACCTTATTCCCCCTCCCCACCTCCCAGGCTGTGGCCTTAAGGTGTTGTTGAAGGATGAGCTCATCCAACAAGGTGAGGATCTCCTCTGATTTTTTGCCAAATTTTCATTCTGATCCACTATACGATGAATTTCTATGAGCTGCTTCTACTGCTGCTATATGATGCATTGCTATGAGATACTCCTGCTACTGCTATATGATGAATTGCTATGAGCTACTACTGCTATATGATGAATTGCTATGAGCTGCTGCTGCTATATGATGAATTTCTATGAGCTGCTGCTATATGATGAGTTGCTATAAGCTGTTCCTGCTACTGCTGTATGATGAATTGCTATGAGCTGCTCCTGCTGATGCTATATAATGAATTGCTATGAGCTGCTCCTGCTGCTGCTATATGATGAATTGCTATGAGCTGCTGCTACTACTACTATATGATGAATTGCTATGAGCTGCTGCTGTTATATGATGAATTGCTCTGAGCTGCTCCTGCTGCTGCTATATGATGAATTGCTATGAGTTGCTGCTGGTATATGATGAATTGCACACTGTTGTTGCTGGTGCTGTTGCTGTATGATGAGTTGCTATGAGCTGCTGCTGCTATATGATGGTTTCAGGTGGTGCTGCTATATGATAATAACCAGCCACTTGGACCATCGAATTTCAATAAATAATTGTTCTTCATTTAAATGTGGGTCATGCATTCTTCGTTTAAATTAGGCAATGGGATCTCTATGGAAAAAATTGACCAAAGTAGATTGTGCCAAGTAGATGGTATCTTTGTATTTGCATTTTGAGCAAATAGTGATGGTCTGTTTTCCTATCATATTAATTACTGCACTGGGTTCAATTTGTGATGTTTGCAAGTGAAATTAATTTTCATATGGGCAGCAAAATGAAAAAATATAATGCAATCTAGACTTTTCACTGATCATACCAAAGATAAGCTGAAAACGCAATGAAAAGAACTGGTTGGCTTATTACATGGAGCTTATATTCACATGTGCTTATTTTCTTAGGATAACTCGTAATAACTGTCCCTAAGAAACTTGGCCAATTGAAATGACATACAAATAACATGTCCCGATGATTGCAATGGAGGAGTAACGTACCATAGCACACTGTATAGGCTCACCGCTGCCACTCCTTTTTTGTGATGTTCTACGAAATTGCCACATACATCTTGTACTTTCTCATTGTGTAACCCTATCTGCAAGTTGACACGGCTAGTTTCAGACATCTCTACATGATAATACATTGCATATCCCTTGTGCATATTTAAACCACCAATTAATGATTGTGCACATAGCATAAACTAGCCATGACTGTGTGTGCTGGACTAGCAAGCACTCTAAGGGAGCCTAATGTAGTGCACTGGAATTCCTACATGCCACCTACAATTTTGTGTAATGTACTGCCTCTGTTCCTAAATATATGTCTTTGTAGAGATTCCAGTATGGACCACATACAGATGTATATAGATGCATTTTAGAGTGCAGATTCACTCATTTTGCTCCGTATGTAGCCTATAGTGGAATCTCTAGAAAGACTTATATTTAGGAACGGAGGTACGAGGTAGTATCATGTATGACATCTACATATCTAATTTAGCGGCCAATAGTAGAAATCATTGTCTGCACAAAGGGATTACTGGTCGAAAATCCTAGCAAAGCACGCTGGCAGGCACAAAGCAATATAAGAGAGAGAGAGAGACGCACTTACAAGATCATAGCAATGCCTCAGCCCAGGATCTTGGTTGGCCAAGCTGTTAGATCCAGAAGAAACATCATCCTTGTAGTTTTTGCCAACTGCATAACAGGTAAGAACGACCTGTTAGTATATTTGAAGTACATCGGGCAGGTGATGCTGAATCGGTTTAAAGGTGACAAGTACCTAGGCCATGGCGGGTGCTTGGCATCTTGCCAGACGGTGGGAATCAGGTTATAAACGTCAAGGGTGATGACGCTGCACTGGCTGTCGGGGTCCGGTAAGGAGATCTAGAACAGTCGAGTAGGGTGTTCGTGGAGCGGCTCCGGTAGGGTGGACTACGGTGTGGGCGAAGCAGATCTATGGTCGTGGACGAGGGCGTAGGTGAAGCTGCTCCGGTGGTTGGGTTAAGGATGGTGTCGACGATGCGGATCTGAGGTCGTGGACTGGGCGTCAGAAGCTGCTCCGGTAGGTTGGATGAGGGTGCGAGGAAGCAGATCTGACACCGTGGACTTGTTAGTTGGCAAAGCGACCCCGATAGGGTTGAGAATGGTATAGGCGAAGCTACTCCGGTGGGGTTGACGATGGTGTCGGCGAAGCGACTCCGGTAGGGTTGAGGAAGGTGTCGGCGAAGAGGATCGGAGGCCGTCGACGGGGGCGTCGGTGGGGCAGCTCTGGGGGGGTGTGGACGAAGCGTCTCCGGTGGGGAGTACGAATGAGCCGCTGCAGATGCGCTGCGGTTGACGAGAGTACCAGCGAAGCAGATCCGACACTTTGGATAAGGCCGACACTGAATGGGCTGTGGTACAGTGGTGGATGAGCAGTCTACTTGTTTCTAGGGGAGGTGGGAGGGGTAGATGCGGCCGTAGAAGCAGATCCGGCGAGGTGGACGCCGCTGGCAGTGAATGGGCTTTGGTACGCCAGTGGATGAGCAGTCTAGGGTTTCGAGAGGGGAGGGGAGAAATGTCGATGAAGTACGGACGGCGTGCTGTAAGATGCTCTGGTGCTGTGGAGTTAGTCATTTTTGCGGGAGGGGGAGAGGAAATGGGGGTGCCGTGTAGTGGCGGGAACCGGAAGTTACCAAAGCAGCCCCGACCTATTATGTAGATGAGGGCGGTATTGTAACTGTTGGTCTTCATGCACCAAGGACAAAAGGGGAATTTCGCATGCTAAAGACAGGTGGCGGAAATTTTAGAAGGAGGCGGGAGATTTTGCCGCCTGCGGGATCGTTCGTATCCAGTTTCAACTAATTTTGGACTGTGCTAGCGGGAAGGTCACGCGAGACTGTGTACATGGGGCACGCGTCAACAGTTAATAACTGGTGTGAAGTCCACCCCAAAAAAAGACAATAACTCGGGATGATGCGCCGATAACTTGGACGTTCACACGGGCGCGGCCAATCGTACGGGTGTAGTGGCGCGTTACAAAAAAGGGATCAAACACTCAGCCTATGTATTTCTCGTGTAAATAGATAATTTAGTGCAATTGGTTATTTACTTTAAACATAATGCATTGACGTGTTAGTGTAGAGGTGCACAAAAAGAAATGGATATTGTAGTCTGCTACTTAAAAGTGTTACCTCATATGATTACATAGCCTCCATTTCATAAACTGCGTACCCGTTGAATTACTTCATAATAGAACCTTAAATCATCCAAGACTAATGATTTTGAATGCAAGAGTAACAATGGTGCATGTACATGATAGCTACATTGGTTGTTTGAAGAAACATCATTGTAACTTTGGCATGCACAACTAAAAAGGTTTATTTAAATAGAAAAAATGTGATACGTGAGTGTCCAATCTTTATAACGTTAATCGATATTGTACCTTTGGCCACGATACAAAGTAGATATTGATTTATGTTCAAGGGATGCACGTCCACGATCGCTAGATAGTGATACATGAATGATTGTGCAATCTCTGTCACACGCATACATATCTCATTTCCCTGTGGGCATCGGAATCACACACGCGCACTTTGTGTATTTCTCTCCCTCCGTCAAGGTTAGAAATTGTCTTTCTACCCCGTCCTACAAGTCTCTCACACAGAAACACACACGCTCTCTCTGTCGAACACGCCCACCCCTTTAATTCTGCCCACCCACAGCCACTAATGTCTCAAAGTATAATTATGTCTCTCACACATATGCCTAAGGTTAACTCGAGTTCCGGAACCATATGAATACATACAATGGGATTCCAGCAGAGCACCTTTTGTTTTGAGATTTTGCTCTCTCTCTCTCTCTTTCTCTCTCTCTCTCTCTCACACACACACATGCTTGCATTTGCATGCACACCGTTTTGTTTACCTTCGTGATGCTTTAAGTATGCCTCGCACAAATGCTATCTACCTGTCCCTTAATATAGCTAGATATGTGTCACACAAACTCCTTCTCCCTACTAGCAATATGCCCATGCGTTGCACGGAACATCAAGATGCATTTGTATGAGTAGTTTATCTTGTGGGAGAAAAGGATGAACGAGGGAATGCCTTCTTTGCAAATGCAGAGAGGGGTGTGGGTATCTTTTTGCAAAATTTCCATAGTTTCCTTCCTATCCGTCGGATATAAATCGGATGGCCTATATTGCAGGATGGCAAGAACACCATCATTACCAACTTTGTTTTTTTATAAGAGTAGAAATATGTAAGTGTCACTGCCCCCCCCCCCCACACACCCACACCCACACAACCACACACACACACACTTCCCAACACCGAAGGAGTAGGGTGGCACCTCGATCTTGATACTAATCTATCGACTGGCTTCTCTCTGAAACACACAGACACACACACACACACACACTACCCGACACCGAAGGAGTAGGGTGGCACCTCGATCTTCATAGTAATCTATCTACTCCTCTTTCAAACACACACAGTCGCTAGTTGTGCCTTTGTGCCTACCGCGCACACTCTCGATACGTCTTTCTCTCCCCCTCCCCCCACCCCAACAATGACAGCAGAAGGGTGACAACTCGATCTGATCGTAATCTGTCAATTGGTTTCTCTCTCGAACATTGTGTCTCTGTGCCTCGCTTAGTAGCCCCCTCGATATGTAGATTTCTCGCGCGCGCACAACTGTAGTGACGTTGACGCTAGACCCAGTGTGCCTCATTTTTACCGGCCTCATGTGATAGTTTTCACCCTACTTTCTGTTAATTAACAAGGCAACCTTTTCTTTGTTACTACTAGTGAATCTGAAATCATTCAGGGCAGACATAAAATATATCACTTCAACCCAATTATCGTAGTAACTATTTTAAAAGAAACTATCTAGATGCCCGTGCGTTGCACGGAACATCAAGATGCATTTGTATGAGTAGTTTATCTTGTGAGAGAAAAGGATGAACGAGGGAACGCCGTATTTGCGAACGTGGAGAGGGGTGTGGGTATATTTTTGCAAAATTGCCATAGTTTCCTTCCTATCTGTTAGATATAAATCCGACGGCCTATATTGCAGGATGGCACGCACACCATCATCACCAACTCTGTTTTCTACTCCCTCCATTCCTAAATATTTGTCTTTTTTAGAGATTTCAACAGGTGACTACATATGGAGCAAAATGAGTGAATCTACACTCTAAAATATGCCCACATACACATCTGTATGTGGTAGTCCATTTGAAATCTGAAAAAGACAAATACTCCCTCCATTCCTAAATATAAGACCTTTTAGAGATTCTACTATAAACTACATACGGATGTATATAGACATACTTTAGAGTGTAGATTCACTCATTTTGCTCCGTATATAGTCTATAGTGGAATACCTAAAAGGTCTTATATTTGGGAACAGAGGGAGTATTTAGGAACAGATGGAGTATAAGAGTAGACATGGAGATATATCTCCAGCATGGTCTACAACAAAAATGTGCTGGACTGGTTAGCGCCGGATGCTCGCAACACGATGACATGAGTTCGAATTCTGTCTTTAACTTTAGATTTTTTATATTATATATTACTTATTTAATATATACTTCTTTCGCTACTGTACTGACAGTGGAACCCACAGAGTACTTAGAATACAAGATTACGTATGTACTTGTTTCTTTTTAACTTTCTGTATGAAGCTGTAGCCACCCTGCAAGTCACGTGTACACTGTACATGCAATTAACTTTTTATAGAGGGACAATCATACACGCAATTAAATCAAATGGATTGGATGTCACTCTATTATTTCCAGCATAAGAGCATCTCCAACGGCAGCCGACAAATTTCCTCCCGCTTCCTTCTGCGGAGGACGACATCAAACGCCAGTGGCATACATTTTCACAACTCTAACCAACCAGATGAAATTCGTGCAAACATGGACTGATTTCATATAAGCATGAAGGATTTCGTATAAAAAAGCCGGATCTTCATATAAACATGATGGATTTCATTACATTTACGTGAACTAAGCGGTGCCAATCCGGCTCTCTTGGTATAATTAATACTCCCTTAGTCCGGAAATACTTGTCCTAGAAATGGATGTATCTAGACTTATTTTAGTTATAGATACATACAATTTATCCATTCTTAGAACAAATATTTACCGCCAGCTGGAGAGGGATTACATAATCTAAACGGCCACCCGCGGATCCCTTTGTCTTCCTCATGTCTGGCAGACACTTGCGGGGTCGACAAAGGTCCTCGGAAGAGACGAAGTAGCAAAGAAACCACCTGAATGCGCAGTCATCGCCTCGGCGGTGGCCTTCATGGGACCCAAGTGGCAGCGGCCTCCCGTGTTCTAGTCTCCTCGATGATGGAGGCGGACATGGAGAAGCTGGCCACCGACTCATCGCTCTCCATGCACCCGGCTTTTGTCTTTGCCTGCATGGCGCTGCCGCAGGCACGGGAGGCGCGCCCACAGACACTGGTGGTGCGGTACGACGCGGCAGCGACGGCGCCCGTATCGGTGTGCTCGCCGCTGTGCCGGCATGGAGCAACTCGCCACTCCTCATCGAGCTGAACTGGAGCAGCGAGTTCCTGAACCATGCGCCTGCTTGGAGCAGCAACTGGCTCCGTCGGGCCAAGAGAGGTTGGTGAAGCACCGAGTGGCCTCGTCCGTATCCGGAGGGCTCGGCGGGCCACCCAGTCAGGTAATATGCCGGAGAACGGCTCCTCAGAAGCCATCGGAAGAGTGGAGAAAATGGTGAAGGAGGAGATGGGGGAGCGGCGGAGGGGTGCGATTCTTGCCCGCTGTCTGTCTGGCCTCGTGTAAATAGAGGGCGGACGGTAGGAGCTTGGCCGGCGTCTGGCCTCGTTTAAACTGAGGCCGGACGGGAGGAGCTCGGCCGGTGTTGCGTTTAATTCCGGCCCGCTCATGAACGGACCTGTGGCCGGAGTAGGTTTCTCGGTTTGCATGTGAGTTTAATGGAGGCAAGGAGGCGTGTTCAACCGGGCATGCAACGGGCAGCACAGTACTATTCAATTTGACAGCGGGCGGCACAGTTCCCGATACGACTTTAATGCAGACAAGGGAGGGAGTAGCGGTTCCCGAAATGTTGAACGGCCAATGCATCCTCCTTCAATTAATGCATGAGGGAAGTAATGGGAGGAGGACCGGAAAAGAGCCTGCACGATGTGAATGCAACGCAGTTTGCCCTCATATAAAGGCTCCCCTCCATTCCAATGCATCTACCACATCGTATGCACCTAAGCATTTACCTAAGCACCTACACTACGCGCAAAAATCCTCGCTCCAGACCCATGGCGGCGATGTGCGCGAGCGGCCAGCGGCTATGCCAGATGGTCCACGACGCCAGCCTGCAGCATGGCGCCGAGGATCGTCTCCAGATGGTGTTGGCGACCGGCTGGTGGATTGTCGCCGTCGACGCCAACTACGACTCTCAGTTGGACCAGATGATCGTTGTCACCACCAACAAGTTCACCTTCCTCAAGGAGCTCACAGACGACATCGCCGTACTCCTCCAGCCCATGCGCCCGGGCTCCTCATTGCCTGCCACCCTAATCGGCCTCCATGGCCGGAACCTCTTTCAAGCACGGGTGGCCCTGCGACTGCCTGCCGACGCCACGAAGAATGTCCACCTCGAGGTCGCGCTCGCCGCAAGGCGCCTCGCCCTGCAAGAATTCGTCGACCTACACATCCATGTGTACGAGCAAATCGGGTACATAGGTATCTACAAGCCAGTGAGGACGCTATGACGTTGGCCTTCCTCAACCGTCTGGAAGCCTTGGATGCCTTTGCTAAGAAGCACCTTGACCTCGCCACAAAAGCCGCCGCTGCTTAGCCGCCGATTGGTGGCCCGACGCACTAAGTTGAGGAGGAGGAGGTCGTACATTGATGGATGCATCTTTCTTCTTGCCTTCTGTAACCACCACTGCGATCGCATCATCATCGTGGCCTTAATTCTTATTGTCCTGTTGCATTCTCGTTCCAGTCAATACCGACATGTGCAATCCCTTTGCTTAATTATATGCATCACTGTAACTTGTACTCCATCCGTCAATTTATAAGTTGTGCTTACCTTTTCCATCAACTTCGTGCAACGCGCGGGCATCTTGCTAGAAACACTAGAACATGTCGGACCGCGTGTGACCAAACCGATGATGCGCCAACCTAGCTACTACGTACCCTGCTTATCTGGCGGAAATAGCCCCGCCCTAGTGTTTCCAATCGTTATTTCTATCTATCGATCGTGCCAAGGAGCAGAACCAAAATGTTACAATTTATGCATGTTCCACTACTCCTACTCCTATAAAAGACTCAATTGGTGATGGTCGTGCGTCTGCCATCTGTCGTTTCTAACCATTAGATCTGCATCTAACGGCTTTGAGGTAAGTTGTGGCATTTTTGCAACAATAGCCCACTTCTCTGCTCGAATTTGCAGAAAACCCCTTATTATCTTGAAAGCAACCACATCCCTCCCTCACCTCATCAAAACAGCCTTCGAAATATATTTTGAGTGAAAATTACTCCCTCCGTTCCTAAATATTTGTATATCTAGAGATTTCAATAAGTGACTACATATGGAGCAAAATGAGTGAATCTACACTTCAAAATATGTCTATATAATCCGTATGTGATAGTCCATTTGAAATCTCTAAAAAGACAAATATTTAGGAATGGAGGGAGTAATATATTAGGAGTATATCAAAACAAGAGTGATTTCTTTCAAGTTTGTGAACATGTACTACTATTCTAATACTTTGGATCCATCGCAACACACGGGCACATTGGTAGTAAAAGGAAAAGGCCTGTCGCGTTCGCGTCGCACTCCCCCCCCCCACACACCCGGGAATCGGGAGTACTCCACGGCCCGTCTGGCACGACACATAGCTTAGGGAAGGCGTGTTGCCTAGCATTTTCACTTTCATGTGGGACCGCCGTTGAGCAAACCGACTATTGGCAAACCGCACCCCGCCCGCCGCCGGGTTGGAAAACAGAAACGTGAGGAAGATCTAGCTGTAGCACGGAAGCCAAGAAATTTGGTGTTAGATGGGGCTCATTGATAGAGTAGGAGCATTCCGTACTACTCTACTCCTACTAGTACCAAGTTTGTACTATACAACTAGTACTACCACTATACAACTAGAAGGTACGTGCACGGCACATCATCGTAGGAACAAAAAATGGGAAGATCTTGTTTTGGGTGATTTATCTTTTTTTCAGTCAACATAGTATGAATAATATGATGTGGGGGGGGCACCCATGAAGCTTATGTGGCTTGGTTGCATGGCTACGAAAGGTTAGAGAAAAATAAATAGATAATGTGTTTAGAGTGCACTCCACTAAATAGATATACTTTCGATCCATTGCAACGGGCCGGCACATCTATATCTATCCCCCCTATATAGTGTGTGAATAACTTTGAAAGTTGGTCATTGGATGAAGCCAATCCGATGGTACAAAGATGGCAAATATGAGCACTACTGGCCGTTGGATATCATCTACATTCCACCAGATTCTGCCACATGTAGAATCTAGAAGACTCCATGGTTGAACTTCATTCATGACTAACTTTGCCACAACTAAGCTTAGGCAAAGTGTGTCTGCCACAAAAAATGTGGCTAACAAAATGGCCACCACAAGTGTGGCAAGATTTAGCAAGAAGTTGAGTCTATGACACGTGGACCATGTAGCTAGAAAAGTGTGGCAAGCCACAAGTGTAGCAATGAACCAAACACATGCCTGGTGTGTTTGGTAGGGTGTATGAAGGGTGCATGATCCCAAGAGTTCCCTTCTCGACCCACTTTTGGGTGTTTGGTAGAGTGTATGGAGGGAGCATGAGTCCATGCATGAAGAGAGCATACATGAAGAGAGGTGTTGAGTTGAGCATGCATGAAGAGGGAACAACTATGCTGAGATGAGAACGCAACCAAACACACTTGTGGCAAGCCTAAGCTTAGGCGTGGCAACCTTAGGCTGCAAACCAAACTTCTATACCCCTATATAGTGTGTGAATAACTTTGAAAGTTGGTCGTTGGATGAAGCCAATCCGACGGTACAAAGATGGCAAATCCAAGCACTACTGGCTGTTGGATATCATCTACATTCCACCAGATTTTGCCACATGTAGAATCTAGAAGACTCCACATGTAGAAGCATAATGCACAAACCACCAGAATCTCATGCGTGCAATGCACGTGTACCTTACTAGTAGTTGGGAGTAGTAGTAAGAAACAAATTCCGGGTTTGGCACGAGCTCGTACTGCGGGAGCACCACAAGGCCTGCCGCATGAGTTACATTTCCCTCTCGGGGCCCTCAAGACCAAACTTCAGTGGCTTAGTGCCCGGCCTATGAGTCAATGACATGCGAACCTTAAATGCGGCTAGCCCACATGTCATTCTCATGGTGGTGGCGTGGTTTGCGACTAACTCGTTCGAGATGAACCGGCCGGTGGTGGCGTGGCCGTGGCGAGGATGCCACAGCTGGGCATCGAGGCATTTCGAGGCGTAGATGGCCACACCGGCGGGTACTACCTGTAGTACAGAAGTACTCCAGCTGAGCATTGATGCCCGGGACAAAATGTGTCACAGTCACTGGATGAAAATTCGATGGTGCGGGAGTACGGATCAGAGCACATCTATGGAGCAGGCAAACCGCGTCCAATCGGATGTGGTTGTGGTAGAAAGTTGATGGTCGCCGCAGTTCAGCTGGCCTGCATGTCATGCACACAAAGGCAGAGGAGCAGTGGGGCCGAGAGGGATGAGGCGCACGTCAGGGGGATGAGGATCCCCTGACGTGAACAATCCTACCATTCTTTCACTGACATGTGGGACCCCTAAGTGTGGGTCCCACCTGTCAGCGAAGGAAAGGCAGGGTAAGGCAGTGATAGCCACGTCAGAGGATCCATGTCCACGTCGGGGGACGTCGTGCTTACAGGTAGGGTTGGAGCGGCGTCATGGGTATCGCGTGTGGGTGTGGCAGTGGTACAAACAAGAAACGTGATGGTCGTCGTGGTTCAACTTCCATGGACAAGCTGACACATGTATATCAAAACTAGAGTGTTTATATTTCAAGCACGTGAACAAGTATTATTCTACTACTTTGGATCCATTGCAACGCACGGGCCAGTGCATTGGTAGTAGTAGTGTCTATCTCTATCTCTAGAGGCCTTCCCTCGTTCATCCTTTTCTCTCACAAGATAAACTACTCATACAAATGCATCTTGATGTTCGGTGGTACGCACGAGGATGTTTCCTTGGGGGTCTCTCCAGCGTGGCGTGGCCGTAGTTGCAAGTTGACGCCCCTTGAGATGCTGACGTTGAGGGGCACTCGGATTTCCTCTGATGAGCAGGTAAGATGAGTTTGATCACGTAGTAAATGCATTCTAAAGACTACTTCCATGTCCATTTCCTAATTCTCCCCCTGCCCACTGTTTCACAGGTTAGGCTCGGTGCGAGTGGAGGTTGGCTTGCATATGTACGGGAGGGTGCCAACATCAATTTGCACAACATTTACAACGGTGACACCGTTCCCGTAGAACCTTTATCCAACATTGGGATCAGCCATGCAACGGGCCACCACATGAATTGGTACGATGGAACCATGGTGAGATTGAATAAGATAGCACAAACCTTGGACATGGTGGTCAAAGGTGGACCATGTTGTCTGCGACCGATTTGTTGCCGTACGAGTACGAAGACGCTGTGCTCCTTTCTAACCGCATCTTCACGGTGACAAACTAGGGGACTTGTTTCGTATGGGACACATCCTACGATATACTCCTTCTCTCCCAGTTTATTTGTTTTGAATCTTTTCATTTTATAAGTTTGAAATTCAAATTTAGAGCTCCCCATCACATGTTGAGATTACAATGTACATTAAATCGTTGCGTGAATGTATAGTAAAGAAACAAATCTCGAGTTTGGCACGAGTTCGTGCAGCAGTAACACCAGCCTGGCACAGGAGTTACATTTCCCTCTCAAGGCCCTCGGGACTGAGCTTCGGCGCCTTAATGTTGGAAATATGCGCTAGAGGCAATAATAAAATGATTATTATTATATTTCCTTGTTCATGATAATTGTCTATTGTTCATGCTATAATTGTGTTATCCAGAAATTGTAATACATGTGTGAATAGATAGACCACAACACGTCCCTAGTGAGCCTCTAGTTGACTAGCTCATTTATCGAAAGATAGTCATGGTTTTCTGACTATGGACATTGGATGTCATTGATAACGGGATCACATCATTAGGAGAATGATGTGATGGACAAGACCCAATCCTAAGCATAGCTCAAAGATCGTGTAGTTCGTTTGCTAGAGCTTTTCCGAATGTCAAGTATCATTTCCTTAGACCATGAGATTGTGCAACTCCCAGATACAGTAGGAGTGCTTTGGGTGTGCCAAACGTCACAACGTAACTGGGTGACTATAAAGGTACACTACGGGTATCTCCGAAAGTATCTGTTGGGTTGGCACAAATCAAGACTGGGATTTGTCACTCCGTATGACAGAGAGGTACCTCTGGGCCCACTCGGTAATGCATCATCATAATGAGCTCAATGTGACCAAGTGGTTGATCACGGGATCATGTATTACGGTACGAGTAAAGTGATTTGCCGGTAACGAGATTGAACGATGTATTGGGATACCGACGATCGAGTCTCGGGCAAGTAACATACCGATTGACAAAGGGAATTGTATACGGGATTGATTGAATCCTCGACATCGTGGTTCATCTGATGAGATCATCGAGGAGCATGTGGGAGCCAACATGGGTATCCAGATCCCGTTGTTGGTTATTGACCGGAGAGTCGTCTCGGTCATGTCTGTGTGTCTCCCGAACCCGTAGGGTCTACACACTTAAGGTTCAGTGACGCTGGGGTTGTTGAGATATTAGTATACGGTAACCCGAAAGTTGTTCGGAGTCCCGGATGAGATCCCGGACGTCATGAGGAGTTATATATAGGAAGTTAAGTTTCGGCCATCGGGAAAGTTTCAGGGGTAATCGGTATTGTACTGGGACCACCGAGTGGGGCCACCTATCCCGGAGGGCCCCATGGGCTTAAGTGGGAGGGGGACCAGCCCCTAGTGGGCTGGTGCGCCCCCCTTGGGCCTCCCCCTGCGCTTAGGGTTGGAAACCCTAGGGGTGGGGGGCGCCCCACTTGGCTTGGGGGGCACTCCACCCCCCTTGGCCGCCGCCCCCCTTGGAGATCCCATCTCCTAGGGCCGGAGCTCCCCTAGGGGTCCTATATATAGTGGGGGGATGGAGGGCAGCCGCACCCTAGCCCCTGGCGCCTCCCTCTCCCTCTCGCTAAGCTTGGCGAAGCCCTGCCGAGATCGCCGTTGCTTCCACCACCCCGCCGTCGTGCTGCTGGATCTCAATCAACCTCTCCTTCCCCCTTGCTGGATCAAGTTGGAGGAGACGTCTTCCCAACCGTACGTGTGTTGAACGCGGAGGTGCCATCCGTTCGGCGCTAGGTCATCGGTGATTTGGATCACGACGAGTACGACTCCATCAACCCCATTCTCTTTAAAGCTTCCGCTCGCGATCTACAAGGGTATGTAGATGCACTCCCCTCTCCCTTGTTGCTAGATGACTCCATAGATTGATCTTGGTGATGCGTAGAAAATTTTAAAATTCTGCTACATTCCCCAATAGTGGCATCATGAGCCAGGTTTATGCGTAGTTTCTATGCACGAGTAGAACACAAAGCAGTTGTGGGCGTCGATATTGTCAATTTACTTGCCGTTACTAGTCTTATCTTGATTCGGCGGCATCGTGGGATGAAGCAGCCCGGACCGACCTTACATGTACACTTACGTGAGACTGGTTCCACCGACTGACATGCACTAGTTGCATAAGGTGGCTAGTGGGTGTCTGTCTCTCCCACTTTAGTCGGATCGGATTCGATGAAAAGGGTCCTTATGAAGGGTAAATAGAAATTGGCATACCACATTGTGGTTTTCGGCGTAGGTAAGAAACGTTCTTGCTAGAAACCTATAGCAGCCACGTAAAAACTTGCAACAACAATTAGAGGACGTCTAACTTGTTTTTGCAGCATGTGCCGTGTGATGTGATATGGCCAAAAGGATGTGATGAATGATATATGTGATGTATGAGATTGATCATGTTCTTGTAATAGAAATCACGGCTTGCATGTCGATGAGTATGACAACCGGCAGGAGCCATAGGAGTTGTCTTAATTTATTTATGACCTGTGTGTCAACATAAATGTCATGTAATTACTTTACTTTATTGCTAAAGCGTTAGCCATAGTAGTAGAAGTAATAGATGACGAGACAACTTCAAGAAGACACGATGATGGAGATCATGATGATGGAGATCATGATGATGGAGATCATGGAGTCATGCCGGTGACAACGATGATCATGGAGCCCCGAAGATGGAGATCAAAAGGAGCAAATGATATTGGCCATATCATGTCACTATTTGATTGCATGTGATGTTTATCATGTTTTACATCTTATTTGCTTAGAACGACGGTAGCTTAAATAAGATGATCCCTCGTAATAATTTCAAGAAAATGTTCCCCCTAACTGTGCACCATTGCGAAGGTTCGTTGTTTCGAAGCACCAGGTGATGATCGGGTGTGATAGATTCTAACGTCCGAATACAACGGGTGTAAGCCAGATTTACACACGCAATACACTTAGGTTGACTTGACGAGCCTAGCATGTACAGACATGGCCTCGGAACACAGAAGACCGAAAGGTCGAGCATGAGTCATATAGAAGATACGATCAACATGAAGATGTTCACCGATGTTGACTAGTCCGTCTCACGTGATGATCGGACATGGCCTAGTTGACTCGGATCATGTTTCACTTAGATGACTAGAGGGATGTCTATCTTAGTGGGAGTTCATTGAATAATTTGATTAGATGAACTTAATTATCATGAACTTAGTCTAAAATCTTTACACTATGTCTTGTAGATCAAATGGCCCACGCTAATGTTGCCCTCAACTTCAACGCGTTCCTAGAGAAAACCAAGCTGAAAGATTATGGCAGCAACTATACGGACTGGGTCCGGAACCTGAGGATCATCCTCATAGCTGCCAAGAAAGATTATGTCCTAGAAGCACCGCTAGGTGACGCACCCATCCCATACAACCAAGATGTTATGAACGCTTGGCAGTCACGTGCTGATGATTACTCCCTCGTTCAGTGCGGCATGCTTTACAGCTTAGAACCGGGGCTCCAAAAGCGTTTTGAGAGACACGGAGCATATGAGATGTTCGAAGAGCTGAAAATGGTTTTCCAAGCTCATGCCCGGGTCGAGAGATATGAAGTCTCCGACAAGTTCTTCAGCTGTAAGACGGAGGAAAATAGTTCTGTCAGTGAGCGCATACTCAAAATGTCTGGGTTGCATAACCACTTGACTCAGCTGGGAGTTAATCTCCCGGATGACGCGGTCATTGACAGAATCCTTCAGTCGCTTCCACCGACTTACAAGAGCTTTGTGATGAACTTCAATATGCAGGGGATGGAAAAGACCATTCCTGAGGTATATTCAATGCTGAAATCAGCAGAGGTGGAGATCAAAAAGGAACATCAAGTGTTGATGGTTAATAAAACCACTAAGTTTAAGAAAGGCAAGGGTAAGAAGAACTTCAAGAAGGACGACAAGGGGGTTGCCGCTCCCGGTAAG
This sequence comes from Triticum urartu, assembly GCF_056163025.1. Taxonomy (NCBI): domain Eukaryota; kingdom Viridiplantae; phylum Streptophyta; class Magnoliopsida; order Poales; family Poaceae; genus Triticum; species Triticum urartu. Next base: position 313,955,721 of record NC_141877.1, read on the forward strand.
CAAGCTGCCGGGAAGAAGCCAAAGAATGGATCCAAGCCCGAGACTGAGTGTTTTTATTGCAAGGGAAGTGGTCACTGGAAGCGGAACTGCCCCAAATACTTAGCGGACAAGAAGGCCAGCAACACTAAAGGTATATGTGATATACATGTAATTGATGTGTACCTTACCAATACTCATAATAGCTCCTGGGTATTTGATACCGGTGCAGTTGATCACATTTGTAACTCAAAGCAGGAGCTGCGGAATAAGCGGAGACTGGCGAAGGACGAGGTGACGATGCACGTCGGGAATGGTTCCAAGGTCGATGTGATCGCCGTCGGCACGCTGCCTCTACATTTACCTACTGGATTAGTTTTAAACCTCAATAATTGTTATTTAGTGTCAGCTCTGAGCATGAACATTGTATCAGGATCTCGTTTAATTCGAGATGGCTACTCATTTAAATCCGAGAATAATGGTTGTTCTATTTATATGAGAGATATGTTTTATGGTCATGCCCCGCTGGTGAATGGTTTATTCTTAATGAATCTCGAGTGTAATGTTACACATATTCATAGTGTGAATACCAAAAGATGTAAGGTTGATAATGATAGTCCCACATACTTGTGGCACTGCCGCCTTGGTCACATAGGTGTCAAACACATGAAAAAGATCCATGCAGATGGACTTTTGGAGTCTCTTGATTATGAATCATTTGACACGTGCGAACCATGCCTCATGGGTAAAATGACCAAGACTCCGTTCTCAGGAACAATGGAGCGAGCAACCAACTTATTGGAAATCATACATACTGATGTGTGCGGTCCAATGAGTGTTGAGGCTCGCGGTGGCTATCGTTATGTTCTCACCCTCACTGATGACTTGAGTAGATATGGGTATGTCTACTTAATGAAACTCAAGTCTGAGACCTTTGAAAAGTTCAAGGTATTTCAGAGTGAGGTTGAGAATCAACGTGACAGAAAAATCAAGTTCTTGCAATCAGGTCGTGGGGGAGAATACTTGAGTCACGAATTTGGCACACACTTAAGGATATGTGGAATAGTTTCAGAACTCACGCCGCCTGGAACACCTCAGCATAATGGTGTGTCTGAACGTCGTAATCGCACTCTATTGGATATGGTGCGATCTATGATGTCTCTTACCGATCTACCGCTGTCATTTTGGGGCTATGCTTTAGAGACTGCCGCATTCACTTTAAATAGGGCTCCGTCGAAATCCGTTGAGACGACACCGTATGAATTATGGTTTGGGAAGAAACCTAAGCTGTCGTTTCTAAAAGTTTGGGGATGCGATGCTTATGTCAAGAAACTTCAAACTGAAAAGCTCGAACCCAAGTCGGGAAAATGCATCTTCATTGGATACCCTAAAGAAACTATTGGGTATACCTTCTACCTCAAATCCGAAGGCAAGATCTTTGTTTCCAAGAATGGATCCTTTCTAGAGAAAGAGTTTCTCTCGAAAGAAGTGGGAGGAAAGTAGAACTTGATGAAGTATTACCTCTTGAACTGGAAAGTGGCGCAACTCAGGAAAATGTTCTTGAGGTGCCTGCACCGACTAGAGAGGAAGTTAATGATGATGATCATGAAACTTCAGATCAAGTTGCTACTGAACTTCGTAGGTCCACAAGGACACGTTCTGCACCAGAGTGGTACGGAAACCCTGTCTTGGAAATCATGTTGTTAGACAACGGTGAACCTTCGAACTATGAGGAAGCGACGGCGGGCCCAGATTCCGACAAATGGCTGGAAGCCATGAAATCCGAGATAGGATCCATGTATGAAAACGAAGTATGGACTTTGACTGACTTGCCCGATGATCGGCGAGCCATAGAAAATAAATGGATCTTTAAGAAGAAGACAAACGCGGATGGTAATGTAACCATCTATAAAGCTCGGCTTGTCGCTAAGGGTTATCGACAAGTTCAACGGGTTGACTACGATGAGACTTTCTCACCCGTAGCCAAGCTGAAGTCCGTCCGAATCATGGTAGCAATTGCCGCATTCTATGAATATGAGATATGGCAAATGGACGTAAAAACGGCATTCCTTAATGGTTTCCTTAAGGAAGAATTGTATGTGATGAAGCCGAAAGGTTTTGTCGATCCTAAGAATGCTGACAAGGTGTGCAAGCTCCAACACTTGATCTATGGGTTGGTGCAAGCATCTCGGAGTTGGAACATTCGTTTTGATGAGATGATCAAAGCGTTTGGGTTTACGCAGACTTATGGAGAAGCCTGCATTTACAAGAAAGTGAGTGGGAGCTCTGTAGCATTTCTCATATTGTATGTGGATGACATACTGTTGATGGGAAATGATATAGAATTCTTGGAAAGCATAAAGTCCTACTTGAACAAGTGTTTTTCAATGAAGGATCTTGGAGAAGCTGCTTACATATTAGGCATCAAGATCTATAGAGATAGATCGAGACGCCTCATTGGTCTTTCACAGAATACGTACCTTGACAAGATATTGAAGAAGTTCAATATGGATCAGTCAAAGAAGGGGTTCTTTCCTGTATTTCCAGGTACGAGATTGAGCATGGCTCAATGCCCGACCACGACAGAAGATAGAGAAAAGATGAGTGTCGTCCCCTATGCCTCGGCCGTAGGGTTTATCATGTAAACCTTGCCGTAAGTTTGGTAGGAAGGTACCAAAGTAATCCCGGCATGGAACACTGGACAGCGGTCAAGAATATCCTGAAGTACCTGAAGAGGACTAAGGATATGTTTCTCATTTATGGAGGTGACAAAGAGCTCATCGTAAAGGGTTACGTCGATGCTAGCTTCGACACAGATCTGGATGACTCTAAGTCACAAACTGGATATGTGTATATTTTGAATGGTGGGGTAGTAAGCTGGTGCAGTTGCAAGCAAAGCATTGTGGCGGGATCTACATGTGAAGCGGAGTACATGGCAGCCTCGGAGGCAGCACAAGAAGCAATCTGGTTGAAGGAGTTCATTACCGACCTAGGAGTCATTCCCAATGCATCGGGCCCGATGACTCTCTTCTGTGACAACACTGGAGCTATTGCCCTAGCCAAGGAGCCCAGGTTTCATAGGAAGACCAGGCATATCAAGCGTCGCTTCAACTCCATTCGTGGAAGTGTTCAAAATGGAGACATAGATATTTGAAAGTACATACGGACCTGAATGTGGCGGATCCGTTGACTAAACCTCTCCCTAGAGCAAAACATGATCAACACCAGAACTGTATGGGTGTTCGATTCATCACAATGTAACTAGAGTATTGACTCTAGTGCAAGTGGGAGACTGTTGGAAATATGCCCTAGAGGCAATAATAAAATGATTATTATTATATTTCCTTGTTCATGATAATTGTCTATTATTCATGCTATAATTGTGTTATCCGGAAATTGTAATACATGTGTGAATACATAGACCACAACAGTCCCTAGTGAGCCTCTAGTTGACTAGCTCGTTGATCAAAAGATAGTCATGGTTTCCTGACTATGGACATTGGATGTCATTGATAACGGGATCACATCATTAGGAGAATGATGTGATGGACAAGACCCAATCCTAAGCATAGCTCAAAGATCGTGTAGTTCGTTTGCTAGAGCTTTTCTGAATGTCAAGTATCATTTCCTTAGACCATGACATTGTGCAACTCCTGGATACCATAGGAGTTCTTTGGGTGTGCCAAACATCACAACGTAACTGGGTGACTATAAAGGTACACTACAGGTATCTCCAAAAGTATCTGTTGGGTTGGCATGAATCGAGACTGGGATTGTCACTCCGTATGACGGAGAGGTATCTCTGGGCCCACTCGGTAATGCATCATCATAATGAGCTCAATGTGACCAAGTGGTTGATCACGGGATCATGCATTACGGTACGAGTAAAGTGACTTGCCGGTAACGAGATTGAATGAGGTATTGGGATACCGACGATCAAGTCTCGGGCAAGTAACGTACCGATTGACAAAGGGAATTGTATACGGGATTGATTGAACCCTCGACATCGTGGTTCATCCGATGAGATCATCGAGGAGCATGTGGGAGCCAACATGGGTATCCAGATCCCGCTGTTGGTTATTGATCGGAGAGTCGTCTCGGTCATGTCTGCGTGTCTCCCGAACCCGTAGGGTCTACACACTTAAGGTTCGGTGACGCTAGGGTTGTTGAGATATTAGTATACGGTAACCCGAAAGTTGTTCGGAGTCCCGGATGAGATCCCGGGCGTCACGAGGAGTTCCGGAATGGTCCGGAGGTAAAGATTTATATATAGGAAGTCAAGTTTCGGCCATCGGGAAAGTTTCGGGGGTAATCAGTATTGTACCGGGACCACCGGAAGGGTCCCGGGGGTCCACCGGGTGGGGCCACCTATCCCGGAGGGCCCCATGGGCTGAAGTGGGAGGGTAACCAGCCCCTAGTGGGCTGGTGCGCCCCCCTTGGGCCTCCCCCTGTGCCTAGGGTTGGAAACCCTAGGGGTGGGGGGCGCCCCACTTGGCTTGGGGGGCACTCCACCCCCCTTGGCCGCCGCCCCCCTTGGAGATCCCATCTCCTAGGGCCGGCGCCCCCCTAGGGATCCTATATATAGTGGGGGGAGGGAGGGCAGCCGCACCCTAGCCCCTGGCGCCTCCCTCTCCCTCCTGTGACACCTCTCCCTCTCGCTAAGCTTGGCGAAGCCCTGCCGAGATCGTCGTTGCTTCCACCACCACGCCGTCGTGCTGCTGGATCTCCATCAACCTCTCCTTCCCCCTTGCTGGATCAAGTTGGAGGAGACGTCTTCCCAACCGTATGTGTGTTGAACGCGGAGGTGCCGTCCGTTCGGCGCTAGGTCATCGGTGATTTGGATCACGACGAGTACAACTCCATCAACCCCGTTCTCTTGAACTCTTCCGCTCGCGATCTACAAGGGTATGTAGATGCACTCCCCCCTCCCTCGTTGCTAGATGAGTCCATAGATTGATGTTGGTGATGCGTAGGAAATTTTAAAATTCTGCTACGTTCCCCAACACTTAATACACCTGCCTTTGAGTCAATAACATGTGGACCCGATAGGTGGCTGGTCCACATGTAATGCTCCCGAAGGAAGACGGGCAGTGGGGCCGAGAGGGGTGAGCCGCAGGTCGGGGGACATGTGGTGTCATGGGTTCGTGCGGTGTCATGGGAATCGCGTGTGGCTATGGTAGAAACTTGATGCTTGCCACATTTAAGGTGGCCCACATGTCATGCACACAAAGGCAGAGGGGCGGTGTGGTCGAGAGGGTGAGGCGCATGTCGGAGGACCTAGTGCCGTGGGTTGGAGCGGTGTCGTGGGAATCGCGAGTGGCAGTGGATGAAACGTGATGGTCGCCGTAGTTGAACTTCCATGGACAAGTTGTCATGTCTACGGACACATGCATTGCATACCGATCACTCGAAGGAGTAGTAGAGAAAGCTAGGCAGATAAATAGTTCCTTATAGTCAAGCGGACCCATGCTACTACTGGTTCCAAAGACATGCACACCATCGAAATAGTCCATCTATATCAATATACATCGAGAGGGAATAATTTTTTTGTACAAGAGAGGAAATAGTTCATCCATCCATAATGCCCTGCTGCTGGTGCAGCCTTATCTTCTTCTTGTTGTTGTTGTTCTCATTTTCTGTGGGATACGGCTTCGCAACAAGCTCTTTGGACCTTGCAGCTATCTCGAAACTCACACGGGCAACGAGGGCAACATATATTATCCGCTCGTACGTCAAGGGATAATTCTCCCATCCAGACGACCTTAATGCCACTGTCTCGTTGATACGTCTCCAACGTATCTATAATTTTGATTGCTCCATGCTATATTATCTACTATTTTGGACATTATTGGGCTTTATTATCCACTTTTATATTATTTTTGGGACTAACCTATTTACCGGAGGCCCAACCCAGAATTGCTGTTTTTGCCTATTTTAGGGTTTCGGAGAAAAGGAATATCAAACGGAGTCCAAACGGAATGAAACCTTCGGGAACGTGATTTTTGGAACAAACAAAATTCAGGAGACTTGGACCCTGTGTCAAGCAACCAACAGGGAAGCCACGAGGTAGGGGGCGCGCCTAGCGCCCCCAGGCGCGCCCTCCACCCTTGTGGCCCCCCTGTTGCTCCACTGACGTACTCCTTCCTCCTATATATACCTACGTACCCCCAAACGATCAGATACGGAGCCAAAAACCTAATTCCACCGCCGCAACCTTCTGTATCCATGAGATCCCATCTTGGGGCCTGTTTCGGAGCTCCACCGGAGGGGGCATCCATCACGGAGGGTTTCTACATCAACACCATAGCCTCTCCGATGAAGTGTGAGTAGTTTACCTCAGACCTTCGGGTCCATCGTTATTAGCTAGATGGCTTCTTCTCTCTTTTTGGATCTCAATACAATGTTCTCCCCCTCTCTTGTGGAGATCTATTCGATGTAATCTTATTTTTGCGGTGTGTTTGTTGAGACCGATGAATTGTGGGTTTATGATCAAGCTTATCTATGAACAATATTTGAATCTTCTCTGAATTCTTTTATGTATGATTGTTTATCTTTGGAAGTCTCTTCGAATTATCAGTTTGGTTTGGCCTACTAGATTGATCTTTCTTGCAATGGGAGAAGTGCTTAGCTTTGGGTCCAATCTTGCGGTGTCCTTTCCCAGTGACAGTAGGGGCAACAAGGCACGTATTGTATTGTTGCCATCGAGGATAACAATATGGGGTTTTTATCATATTGCATGAATTTATCCCTCTACATCATGTCATATTGCTTAAGGCGTTACTCTGTTTTCATGAACTTAATACTCTAGATGCATGCTAGATAGCGGTCGATGAGTGGAGTAATAGTAGTAGATGTGGGCAGGAGTCGGTCTACTTGTCTCGGATGTGATGCCTATACACATGATCATACCTAGATATTCTCATAACTATGCTCAATTCTGTCAATTGCTCAACAGTAATTCGTTCACCCATCGTAAAATACTTTTTCTCTTGAGAGAAGCCACTAGTGAAACCTATGGCCCCCGGGTCTATCTTCATCATATTAAGTCTTCCAGTACTTAGTTATTTCCTTTGCTTTTATTTTACTTTGCATCCTTATCACAAAAATACCAAAAATATTATTCTATCATATCTATCAGATCTCACTCTCGTAAGTGATTGTGAAGGGATTAACAACCCCTTATCGCGTTGGTTGCGAGGAGTTATTTGTTTTGTGCAGGTACGAGGGACTTGCGCGTAGCCTCCTACTGGATTGATACCTTGGTTCTCAAAAACTGAGTGAAATACTTACGCTACTTTGATGCATAATCCTTTCCTCTTCAAGGAAATCCAATGCAGTGCTCAAGAGGTAGCAAGAAGATTTCTGGCGCCGTTGCTGGGGAGTCTATGCAAAAGTCAACATACCAAGTACCCATCACAACCCTTATCTCCTGCATTACATTATTTGCCGTTTGCCTCTCGTTTTCCTCTCCCCCGCTTCACCCTTGCCGTTTTATTCGCCCTCTCTCTCTATCCTCCCTCTCGTTCTGTATTTGCCTCTTTTTGCCTGTTTCTTGTTTGCTCGTGTGTTGGATTGCTTGCTTGTCGTTATGGCTAGTCCTCTATCCTCTCTGTTGTCTCCCGATAATGAAGTCCTAAATTTTTAACAAAGGGAGGGAGAAAGTCTGAAAGATGCTTGGTATAGAATTTGCAATGCTCAAAATAGATCTACCAGGAAGCAATCTACTTCCGTTCTTCTCTGCAATTTTTATGTAGGTGCTAATCCTTGGTATAGATATATCCTTGGTACCATTACCGGAGGGAATTTCTTAGGTAGCCATACTTTTGATTCTTATAATGCTATGATAGATTTGTTTGGCTCACCCCCTCTTTTGGTTAATGGAACTGTATTAACTTTGGAGCATGTAATGCAAAGGCTCGAAATTATTGAAAATAAGGTTGCTACCGTAGAGTTAATTAAAAATTTGGATAAAAAGATCCACAACTGAATCTCTCAATATGGATCTAAAGTAGGAGTCACTTTGAAAAATATTAAAGAGAAGGAACCCATAATTAATGAGAAAATAAATCATGATTCCACTAGGATCGATAAACTTGAAGATATCATTACCAACTTGGGAACCACTTTTTCTTCCGTAAAGAATACTCCAAGTCCTCCTACTAAAATCGCCAAGCTTATATATGTTCCTAAAAATAAGGGTGAATCCTCTAGTAAGGAAACTGCGGATCTCAAATCTATAAGTATTCATCCCAATCTTGTTGCTATCATTAAGGAACCATTTGTTACAAATGAATTTTTTGACCTTGTGCCTAAAAGTTTGATAATAACTAAAACTAAAGAAATTTCTAACGATAATAGATGTCTCATTGAAGAATTGCCTACCAAAGATGGCAATACCTAGATCTATCCTTGCTTTTTATGCCTAGCTAGGGGCGTTAAACGATAGCGCTTGTTGGGAGGCAACCCAATTTTATTTTTATTCCTTGCTTTTTGCTCCTGTTTAGTAATAAATAATTTACCTAGCCTCTGTTTTGGTTGTGTTTTTTGTGTTTAATTAGTGTTTGTGCCAAGTAGAACCGTTGGGAAGACTTGGGGAAAGTCTTGTTATCTTGCTGTAAAAACAGAAACTTTAGTGCTCACGAGAACTGCTGCCATTTTTATTTGGAAAGTATATTTAGTTAATTATTTTTTAAGATGATTAATAGATAAATTCCTCACGTCCAGCAATTCATTTTAGAATTTTTGGGGTTCCAGATCTTGCGCTAGCTACACATTACTACAGACTGTTCTGCTTTTGACAGATTCTGTTTTTCGTGAGTTGTTTGCTTATTTTGATGAATCTATGGCTAGTAAAATAGTTTATAAACCATAGATAAGTTGGAATACAGTATGTTTAACACCAATATAAATAAATAATGAGTTCATTACAGTACCTTGAAGTGGTCTTTTGTTTTCTTTCGCTAACGGAGCTCACGGGATTTTCTACTTTAAGTTTTGTGTTGTGAAGTTTTCAAGTTTTGGGTAAAGATTTGATGGATTATGGAACAAGGAGTAGCAAGAGCCTAAACTTGGGGACGCCCATGGCACCCCCAATATAATCTAAGGACACCTAAAAGCCAAAGCTTGGGGATGCCCCATAAGGCATCCCCTCTTTCGTCTACTTCTATCGGTAACTTTACTTGGAGCTATATTTTTATTCACCACATGATATGTGTTTTGCTTGGAGCGTCTTGTATAATTTGAGTCTTTGCTTTTTAGTTTACCACAATCATCCTTTATGTACACACCTTTTGAGAGAGCCATACATGATTTGTAATTTGTTAGAATACTCTATGTGCTTCGCTTATATCATTTGAGTTATATAGTTTTGCTCTAGTACTTCACTTACATTTTTTTAGAGCACGGTGGTGGAATTGTTTTATAGAAACTATTGATCTCTCATGCTTCACTTAGATTATTTTGAGAGTCTTAAATAGCATGGTAATTTGCTTAAATAATCCTAATATGTTTGGTATTCAAGAATAGTAAAAACTTTCTTATGAGTGTGTTGAATGCTATGAGAAGTTTGATGCTTGATAATTGTTTTCAGATATGAAGATGGTGATATTAAAGTTGTGCTAGTTGAGTAGTTGTGAATTTGAGAAATACTTGTGTTAAAGTTTGTGATTCCCGTAGCATGCACGTATGGTGAGCCGTTATGTGATGAAGTCGGAGCATGATTTATTTTTTGATTGTCTTCCTTACGAGTGGCGGTCGGGGACGAGCGATGGTATTTTCCAACCAATCTATCCCCTAGGAGCATGCGCGTAATACTTTGCTTTGATAACTTGTAGATTTTTGTAATAAGTATATGAGTTCTTTATGACTAATGTTGAGTCCATGGATTATACGCACTTTTCTTCCTTCCACCATTGCTAGCCTCTCTAATACCGCGCACCTTTCGCCGGTATCTTACACCCACCATATACCTTCCTCAAAACAGCCACAATACCTACCTATTATGGCATTTCCATAGCTATTCCGAGATATATTTCCATGCAACTTTCCACCGTTCCGTTTATTATGACACACTCCATCATTGTCATATTGCTTAGCATGATCATGTAGTTGACATCGTATTTGTGGCAAAGCCACCATTCATAATTCTTTCATACATGTCACTCTTGATTCATTGCATATCCTGGTACACCGCCGGAGGCATTCATATAGAGTCATATTTTGTTCTAAGTATCGAGTTGTAATTGTTGAGTTGTAAGAAATAAAAGTGTGATGATCATCATTATTAGAGCATTGTCCCAGTGAGGAAAGGATGCTGGAGACTATGATTCCCCCACAAGTCGAGATGAGACGCCGGACGAAAAATAAAAAAAAGGAAAGAAAAAAGGCCATAAAAAGAGAAAAGGCCCAAATAAAAAAATAAAAATAAAAAAATGAGAGAAAAAGAGAGAAGGGACAATGTTACTATCCTTTACCACAATTTTGCTTCAAAGTAGCACCATGATATTCATGATAGAGAGTCTCTCATTTCGTCACTTTCATATACTAGTGGGAATTTTTCATTATAGAACTTGGATTGTATATTCCAATGATGGGCTTCCTCAAAATGCCCTAGGTCTTCATGAGCAAGCAAGTTGGATGCACACCCACTTAGTTTCTTTTCTTGAGCTTTCATATACTTATAGCTCTAGTGCATCCGTTGCATGGCAATCCCTACTCACTCACATTGATATCTGTTGATGGGCATGTCCATAGCCCGTTAATACGCCTAGTTGATGTGAGACTATCTTTTCCCTTTTTTATCTTCTCCACAACGACCATTCTATTCCACATATAGTGCTATATCCATGGCTCACACTCATGTATTGCGTGAAGATTGAAAAAGTTTGAGAATGTCAAAAGTATGAAACAATTGCTTGGCTTGTCATCAGGGTTGTGAATGATTTAAATACTTTGTGTGGTGAAGATAGAGCATAGCCAGACTATATGATTTTGTAGGGATAACTTCCTTTGGCCATGTTATTTTGAGAAGACATGATTGCTTTGTTAGTATGCTTGAAGTATTATTATTTTTATGTCAATATTAAACTTTTATCTTGAATCTTTCGGATCTGAATATTCATACCACAATTAAGAAGAATTACATTAAAATTATGCCAAGTAGCACTTCGCATCAAAAATTATCTTTTTTATCATTTACCTACTCGAGGACGAGCTGGAATTAAGCTTGGGGATGCTTGATACGTCTCCAACGTATCTACAATTTTTGATTGCTCCATGCTATATCATCTACTGTTTTGGACATTATTGAGCTTTATTATCCACTTTTATATTACTTTTGGGACTAGCCTATTAACTGGAGGCCCAGCCCAGAATTGTTGTTTTTGCCTATTTTAGGGTTTCGAAGAAAAGGAATATCAAACGGAGTCCAAACGGAATGAAACCTTCGGGAACGTGATTTTTGGAACAAACAAGATCCAGGAGACTTGGACCCTACATCAAGCAACCAACGGGGAAGCCACGAGGTAGGGGGCGTGCCTCCCCCCCCCACAAGCGCGCCCTCCACCCTCGTGGGCCCCCTATTGCTCCACCGATGTACTCCTTCCTCCTATATATACCTACGTACCCCCAAACGATCAGATACAGAGCCAAAAACCTAATTCCACCGCCGCAACCTTTTGTATCCACGAGATCCCATCTTGGGGCCTGTTCCGGAGCTCCGCCGGAGGGGGCATCCATCACGGAGGGCTTCTACATCAACACCATAGGCTCTTCGATGAAGTGTGAGTAGTTTACCTCAGACCTTCGTGTCCATAGTTATTAGCTAGATGGCTTATTATCTCTTTTTAGATCTCAATACAATGTTCTCCCCCTCTCTTGTGGAGATCTATTCGATGTAATCTTGTTTTTGCGGTGTGTTTGTTGAGACCAATGAATTGTGGGTTTATGATCAAGATTATCTATGAACAATATTTGAATCTTCTCTGAATTCTTTTATGTATGATTGGTTATCTTTGCAAGTCTCTTCGAATTATCAGTTTGGTTTGGCCTACTAGATTGATCTTTCTTGCAATGGGAGAAGTGCTTAGCTTTGGGTTCAATCTTGCGGTGTCCTTTCCCAGTGACAGTAGGGGCAGCAAGGCACGTATTGTATTGTTGCCATCGAGGATAACAAGATGGGTTTTTTATCATATTGCATGAATTTATCCCTCTACATCATGTCATCTTGCTTAAGGCGTTACTCTGTTTTCATGAACTTAATACTCTAGATGCATGATGGATAGCGGTCGATGAGTGGAGTAATAGTAGTAGATGCAGGCAGGAGTCGGTCTGCTTGCCTCGAACGTGATGCCTATACACATGATCATACCTAGATATTCTCATAACTATGCTCAATTCTGTCAACTGCTCAACAGTAATTCGTTCACCCACCGTAAAATACTTTTGCTCTTGAGGGAAGCCACTAGTGAAACCTATGGCCCCTGGGTCTATCTTCATCATATTAAATCTTCCAATACTTAGTTATTTCCTTTCCTTTTTTACTTTGCTTTTATTTTACTTTGCATCCTTATCACAAAAATATTATTCTATCATATTTATCTGATCTCACTCTCGTAACTGACCGTGAAGGGATTGACAACCCCTTATCGCGTTGGTTGCGAGGAGTTATTTGTTTTGTGCAGGTACGAGGGACTCGTGCGTAGCCTCCTACTGGATTGATACCTTTGTTCTCAAAAACTGAGGGAAATACTTACGCTACTTTGTTGCATCATCCTTTCCTCTTCAAGGAAATCCAACGCAGTGCTCAAGAGGTAGCACTCGTCACCCTTCTGAAGATTTTTACTGAGCACAAAATTTGCTACGTCGAATAGGGATGGTGTCTGTTTATCACAATCTTCTACAGGAATTTTGATTCTGGTTTGTAGGTGAGCGATGCTTTTCAAATCAAGGTTGTACGGCTCCAGCTTTTGTTTGTCCCCTTCGATGGCTACCCCACAGAAGTATATGTCCTCCCGAGACAAGAAATCATGAAGCTCACCTGGTATGGAGGGCGCGTGTATGATGTGGTACACCAAAACATCATCTTCGAGGCACAGCTGAAGGACGGCGGCGCATTGGATCTTCCAAGTGGCACGCTCTGTGTACTCTGCATCGAGACCGATGACCCTCGTCTCTACCTTTTCGAGGGAGTTGGATACATTGTTGATCCACTTCTGAACAACCCTTGGGTGGACGGTGACGGTGGAAACTATGCTCAAAGAGCCTTCGACGAGGACATGTTGGATGATAAAAACCTCATCTCGATCTCTTTCGCCATTTGGAACCGCTGGAACGGAGGGCGATGGTTTGGAGAATTAGGATTAGATGGCTAGTCTAACTGAAGTAGTAGATGATTATTTAAATAGGTTAAAACAATGTGAACGCAGTGGGGTTTGGATGCAAATGAAGACGAATGGGAGGTGAAGAAGCCGAGGAAAACCGGTTCCCGATGGAGAAGTAAATGGGAGAAGTGGCGCGCAGGCGGTTGATTAGACGGCTAGGTAGACTAAACGAAAAGGCTATGCGGGTAGACTGAGGAGTCGTACCTGTTCGTGTACGTGCCCATCCTTCCTGATAGGTGGGACCTATGCAAACAGATAAAAAAATGTGTCATAGCTGGTTCAGATGGATATTGGCGCGTGCGTGGGAGACACAACATTCTCTGGTTAAGGAATTCACGGTTATCCTCATCAAAAAAGAAAAGGCCCATCTTCGCGCTTCCGCATGCACGAGAATTTGGTTCTGCTCGCAATATGGATGATACCTGGAGGATGAAGTGAACAGGCATGCTAGCATGGGAGACCTATTTCCGCTATACAGTACTGGAGTACTCAAGTTCCTACTCAAGTTCCTACTACTACTACTACTACTAGTAGTAGTAGTAGTAGCAGCAGCAGTAGTAGTACAATTGTGGTACACTTGATGGTCAAAATACTATTCATCCGGTCCTCACAGTGAAGTGACGACACCCTGCGCCTGACACTAGTCCAGGCGGCGTGTTCGGCTTACCAAAGTCAGCCTCACCCTGTGCACTGTGCAGTCTGTCACCGCCGTTGTACAACACATTGGCATGCCTCGCCTCGTCTCCCTCTCCCCTCCCATAGCACCACTCCATCTCCATATCCATCTCTGTCTCCATCTCACTGTGCCCCCGTGTACCGTCGCCTCGCTCGCACCGACAGCCTTCTCCCCCGTAAATCAAGCCCCCAAAAAACCCCACCTTCCAAACTCCACCATGGCCGAACGCGAACCGCGCATCATCCATATGAGCCGCTATTGGAGCAGTCTCCCCAGTGACATCCTCGACCTTTGTTGTTTGTGTATGGATATGTTGAGCACCATGCGGCTGGCAGCATGCTCGAGGGACATGCACACGGCCATCGTCGAAGCGAGGCCTAAGCTTTTCAAGGCACCCTGCTTGCTGCTATCTGGTCTTGCGAGATTGGCTCACCATGATACGGAGGCGTACATGATGCCCCTCGACTTCAATCCGATCTCCATTAGCCAAAACTTCTTTGCAGGTATGTAGTGGGTCGTCGTACATCATTTCCCTCGACTTCGATCCGATCACCATCGCCCGAAACTAGTTGGCAGGTATGTACTGGGTCAGCATGAACTCCCACTGGATGGCTGCCTTCAGAGAAGGGGAAGATGGTAAAAAGTTGGTGCTCGTGAACTTCTAGACCTCCCATGAGATTATCCTTCCTCGGTTGGATTATATAGAGTTTTACCATCGCGGTCCAAGTCATCTAAATTACCATGTCAGTTGGACGGACCTTGTTTTGCGGAAGATTGTAATCTACCAAGTGCCCACATGACATGCGAATTACGCAGACTTCAAGCTAATTGCCTTGTTCGACCGCATACTTGCCTATTGTCGGTGTCAAAACCGGCGGGTCTCGGGTAGGGGGTCCCAAACTGTGCGTCTATGGCGGATGGTAACAGGAGGCAGGGGACACGATGTTTACCCAAGTTCGGGCCCTCTCGATGGAGGTAATACCCTACTTCCTGCTCGATTGATCTTGATGATATGAGTATTACAAGAGTTTATCTACCACGAGATCGTAGAGGCTAAACCCTAGAAGCTAGCCTATGATTATAATTGTTGTTGTCATACGGACTAAACCCTCCGGTTTATATAGACACCGGAGGGGGCTAGGGTTACACATAGTCGGTTACAAGGGAGGAGATCTACAAATCCGAATTGCCAAGCTTACCTTCCACGCAAAGGAGAGTCCCACCCGGACACGGGACGAAGTCTTCAATCTTATATCTTCATACTCCAACAGTCTGGCCAAAGCATATAGTCCGGCTGTCCGAGGACCCCCTAATCCAGGACTACCTCAGTAGCCCCTGAACTAGGCTTCAATGACGATAAGTCCGGCGCGCAGATTGTCTTCGACATTGCAAGGCGGGTTCCTTCTCCGAATACTCCGTAGAAGATTTTGAACACAAGGATTGTGTTCGGCTCTGCAAAAGAAATTCCACATACCACCATAGAGAGTGTAATATTTCCACAAATCTAATCTGCTGACAACTTTTCATAACGTGACATCACGCCATGGCCCGGTGATTATGCGAACCATTTTTCTCAACCAGCTACTACACGTATTGCGAGGCGGTTTTCTTGGCACGTCTTGTCGAAGCAGAGATCATGTCCCCTTATCACGGGATTCTCATCAATACGGGTGTAGGTAACCCAACCGCGCCATCAATTATGACGCTTGGGGAATAAGCGAGTTTACTAGGCAGGTGGGGAGGTGCATAGCTTCTTCCGCCCTTATAAAGGGACAAGGACTCCTCCTTTTCACCCACGCCTTCTTCTTCCCTGCCCATCCATTCTTGCGCACTCGAGCTCCAGCGCCCAAGTTCGCATTTTCTCTGTAAAACCACTCCAAACATGTCCGGAGCGGGAGGTAAGTGGATGGTCTCCTCCGTTACGGAGGAGAACATTACGAAGCTCTAGGAAGCCGGATACCTAGCCGCAGACATCGCGCACCAGCTCCCAGATGAAGGCAGATCATCCCTACCCCCGAATCCCACGAAAGGGTTGTATTCCTTACCCATTTTGTCCGCGGTCTGGGATTTCCCCTCCACCCATTTGTTTGCGGGCTCATGTTCTACTACGGGCTAGACTTCCATGATCTAGCCCCCAATTTCATCCTCAACATCTCAGCGATTATCATTGTGTGCGAGGCCTTCCTCCGCATCAAGCCCCACTTCAGTCTGTGGCTGAAGACCTTCAATGTTAAACCGAAGGTGGTGGTCGGCCAGCAAGCGGAGTGCGGAGGTGCCATGGTGGGAAAATGCCCAATGTCACCTGGCTCGAAGGCTCCTATGTGGAGACAGTGAAGGGGTGGCAATCGGGGTGGTTCTATATCACCGAGTCGCGTGACACCAACTGGGTAGCGGCCCCCGAATTTCGATCCGGCATCCCCATGTGGATCACCTCCTGGAAAGAGAAGGGCCTATCCCGGGGTTCATCGGTGGAGCTTACCGGACTCCAGAACTGTGTTAAAAACATGATAAGCAAGAAAATCAAGCTTGTCAACGTGGTCCAGGTCATGCTCTTCCGCCGGATCCTCCCGTGTCAAAGACGGGCATTCAATATGTGGGAGTTCGACCCGGTCAAGCACTAGACGCTGCGAGAACTCTTCGACACAACACACCAGGACATCTGGAGGGTGCTGTTCAAGTCCGCCGAGGTACCTCCTCCCATTACCGAGGATTGCAGACTCAGCGCAAAGCGCCCTGCCAATCCAGTAAGCTTCTTATATCTCATAAGACGTTTCTTTCCCCAGTATAATCATGTGGGGGATCTAAGCCTCCATGCCATTTAACAGGAATGGGTCGCGACAGCGGAGCGGATTGATTGTCCGGCCCCACTGCCCAAGGATCCAGCAAGTGCTCTCTTAACGGAGATGCTGGTTCCGACGCCCTGTGAGGCGCCGGAGAAGAAGGCCAAGAAGAAGTCCACGGGGACCAGGAAAGGTCTCCGGTGCAAGGTTGTATCGGAATCATCGTATGATAACACCGAGGCGCCCTCCTCCCATGAAAACGAGGAGGAGGAAGAGGAAAGTTCTCCCCCCCAACCGGAGGAGACAAGAAAAGGAAGGCCGCCCCGTCAGGGGAAGCCGAAGGGTCCAAGAAGGGAAGGACTCTCCTTCCGGACTGCTCCACGCGGCCGCTTTTAGCGACAAGGAGTGGTTACCCAGGGACAAGCCCCTGGCGAAATCGTAAGTATCCGGATACCATAATAGCTCTTGGTATGTTTTGTTTTATTACTTCCTATCATGCCGAACATGATCATGCCCCCTCCAAAGCCCGTATCGACGTATCCTCTTCGGATGAGTCTTTGGGCCCATCGGAGATGAACAACGATTCACTCCCGACCGCCTCCTCCCCCCGCCCTACGGACGACGTTGAGGTGCTGTCTCAGAGGGTACTGAACCAAGGGGAGACAGTTCCGGAAGCGCCCCAAGGCGACATTCCGGACGCTGGGCGGACGAGGGGCAAGACTCCCATGGGCTCTAATGCCGGGGGCAGCAAGTCAGTGCCGATGGCCTCTGCCCATCCAGGGGCATCGGACGATTTGCTGGAAGCGCTTCGCACCGCTTCCATTGACGAAGAGCAGCGCACTATCATGAGTGCGGTGGTCAAGAAGATTCAGTCCGCCAAAAGCGGGCTGACTAAAGCCTGTGCCAGCCTCCTAATAGGATTTGAGGTAAGTAATTGATACGTCTCCGTCGTATCTATAATTTTTGATTGTTCCATGCCAATATTCTACAATTTCCATATACTTTTTGGCAACTTTTTATACTATTTTGGGGACTAACATATTGATCCAGTGCCCAGTGCCAGTTCCTATCTGTTGCATGTTTTTGGTTTCGCAGAATATCCATATCAAACAAAATCCAAACAGGATTAAAACGGACGGAGAATTATTTTGGAATATTTGTGATTTTTGGGAAGAAAATCAACGCAAGACGGTGCCCGAGGTGGCCACGAGGGTGGGGCCCACGACCACTACAGGCAGGTGCGCCCCCCACACTCGTGGGCCCCTCGTAAGGCGGTTGATGCTCTACTTTGGCCGCAAGAAAGCTAATTTTTGGAAAAAGATCTGGGCAAAGGTTTCAACCCAATCGGAGTTACGGATCTCCGGATATAAAAGAAACGGCGGAAGGACAGCAGAACAGAACGCAGAAACAGAGAGAGACAGTGAGACAGATCCAATCTCGGAGGGGCTCTCGCCCCTCCCATGCCATGGAGGCCAAGGACCAGAGGGGAAACCCTTCTCCCATCTAGGGAGGAGGTCAAGGAAGAAGAAGAAGGAGGGGGCTCTCTCTCCCTCGCTTCCGGTGGCGCCGGAGTGCCATCGGGGGCCATCATCATCACGGCAATCTTCACCAACAACTTCACCGCCAGCATCACCAACTCTCCCCCCTCTCTGCAGCGGTGTAACCTCTCTCCTACCCGCTGTAATCTCTACTTAAACATGGTGCTCAACGCTATATATTATTTCCCAATGATGTATGGCTCTCCTATGATGTTTGAGTAGATCTGTTTTGTCCTATGGGCTATTTGATGATCAAGATTGGTTTGAGTTGCATGTTTTATTATTGGTGCTGTCCTATGGTGCTCTCCGTGTCGTGCAAGCGTGAGGGACCCCCGCTGTAGGGTGTTGTAATACGTTCATGATTCGCTTATAGTGGGTTGCGTGAGTGACTGAAACACAAACCCGAGTAAGGGGGTTGTTGCGTATGGGATAAAGAGGACTTGATACTTTAATGCTACGGTTGGGTTTTACCTTAATGATCTTTAGTAGTTGCGGATGCTTGCTAGAGTTCCAATCATAAGTGCATATGATCCAAGTAGAGAAAGTATGTTAGCTTATGCCTCTCCCTCATATGAAACTGCAATAATGATTACCGGTCTAGTTATCGATTGCCTAGGGACAAATAACTTTCTCGTAACAAAAAGCTCTTTACTAAAACTAACTTAGTTGTGTCTTTACCTAAACAGCCCCTACTTTTTATTTACGTAATTTTTATTATCTTGCAAACCTATCCAAAAACACCTACAAAGTACTTCTAGTTTCATACTTGTTCTAGGTAAAGCAAATATCAAGCGTGCGTAGTGTTGTATCGGTGGTCGATAGAACTTGAGGGAATATTTGTTCTGCCTTTAGCTCCTCGTTGGGTTCGACACTCTTACTTATCGAAAACTGTTGCGATCCCCTATACTTGTGGGTTATCAATACCTTTTTCTGGTGCCGTTGCCGGGGAGCAATAGCGTGGGGTGAATATTCTCGTCTGTGCTTGTTTGCTTTATCACTAAGTAATTTTCATTTGTTGTTCTTAGTTGTTTTCTATCTTTAGTTATGGGTAGGAAACGCAAAATACCAAAAAAATTAGTTGTACCTACTAAACCAATGGTTGAAGAACCACTCAAAATCTATCACACTGCTGAAACTTATTACTTGGATCATCTTCGATCCCTATGTGCTCGTGCTGAAACCCCAACTAGCTTAGTTGAGGGCAAATCTTTAGATGAGCATGCTTGTTATGTGCGACACTGAATATCTTAAAAAGGGAAAATTTTACTGGGTCAAATTCATCGTTTGCAATGCTATGCTTGGAATTGATGCGAAATATATGATATTACTTGTTGTTCTAAAAACCCTAAGAAACACCTTCCCTATCAATGTGAGTTTAGTGATAATGGAATCATATCTTTGTATGCTAAGGGTGTTTATAGTTAGTATGATGTTCAACAAATTGAAGAATTTGTTGCTTTTAAGGGTGCTTATGAAATTGCTTCTTTGATTGAAATGTATGATGCTACTCTTTACAAATCTGAAAATTTTGCCATACTTAAATATTGCTATGATAATTATTCTTCTAATGCCTATGTTGAACCATATATTGAGGACTACCCCGCTGTCCAAGAAGAGACTAATATTTTGCAGGAGTCTATGGAAGAAGAAATTGATGAAACTGTGAGCTCATTGGGTGAAAAAGATGAGGAGGAGAGCGAAGAACAAAAGGAGGAAGAGCGGATTAGCTACCCGTGCCCACCTTCTAATGAGAGTAACTCTTCAACTCATACATTGTTTAATTTCCCTTCGTGCTTACCGAAGGATGATTGGTATGATGATTGTTATGATCCCGTTGATTCTCTTGAAATATCACTTTTTGATGATGCTTGCTATGCTTGTGGCCAAGATGCCAATATGAATTATGCTTATGGAGATGAACTTGCTATAGTTCCTTATGTTAAACATGAAATTGTTGCTATTGCACCCACACATGATAGTCCTATTATCTTTTTGAATTGTCCCGACTACACTATATCGGAGAAGTTTGCTCTTATTAAGGATTATATTGATGGGTTGCCTTATACCGTTGCGCATGATGATTTTGATGAATATAGTATGCATGTGCTTGCTGCTCCTACTTGCAATTATTATGAGAGAGGAACTATATATCCACCTCTCTATGTTTCCAATATGATAAAATTGCAAGAAACTGTTTATACTATGCATTGGCCTTTACTATGTGTGCATGAATTATTCTTTTATGACATGCCGATGCATAGGAAGAGAGTTATACTTCATAGATACATGATATATGTTGCTTTGTGCTCACTACTAAATTACAAATCATTGTTAATTAAAATTGGCTTTGATACACCTTGGGATCCGGGTGGATCCATTACTTGAGCACTATATGCCTAGCTTAATGGCTTTAAATAAAGCGCTGCCAGGGAGACAACCCGGAAGTTTTAGAGAGTCATTATTTCTGTTGAGTGCTTTCATATAGCTTAAAAACAACAAAAATAAAGAGGGGAACCCAAAACTTTTTCAAAAAGGAAAGTGAAAGTGAGAAAAACAAGCATTGTTGAAGTGGGAGAGCTCCTTGAACTTTGTTCATGCTCACGGCAACTTTGTGAATCTTGATTACAGAAACTTTTCAACAAAAATAATTATCCCCTTGTACAATTCCATTGTATTATAAAAATAATGTGCCAAGGTTTGCCTTTAGTATGTTTACATTTGCTTGATGGTCTGTACGGTGCAGGACAGAAACTTTGGCTGTAGTGCGCGATTTTACATTTTTAGCTAGAATGTCAAATTGTTCTGATTCTTTTTGCACTGTATTTATATAAACATTTTTTATTTTTCCTAATTTTTTCAGAATGTTTAAAGTATCATAAGTATGGTGAATGTTCAGATTGTTACAGACTGTTCTGTTTTAGACAGATTCTGTTTTTGATGCATAGTTTGCTTGTTTTGATGAAACTATCAATTTATATTAGTGTATTAAGCCATGAAAAAGTTATGTTACAGTATACACAATGCAAAAACAAAATATGAATTGGTTTGCAACAGTACTTAGAGTAGTGATTTGCTTTATTATACTAACGGATCTTACCGAGTTTTTTGTTGAAGTTTTGTGTGGATGAAGTGTTCGATGATCGAGAAGGTCTCAATGTGAGAAGAAGGAAGAGAGGCAAGAGCTCAAGCTTGGGGATGCCCGAGGCACCCCAAGTAAATATTCAAGGAGACTCAAGCGTTTAAGCTTGGGGATGCCCTGAAAGGCATCCCCTCTTTGTTCAACAAGTATCGGTATGTTTTTGGATTCGTTTCGTTCATGCGATATGTGCAATCTTGGAGCGTCTTTTGCATTTAGTTTTCATTTTTCTTTTATGCACCATGCTGGTATGAGATAGTCCTTGGTTGATTTATAGAATTCTATATGCACTTCACTTATATCTTTTGAGTATGGCTTTATAGAATGCTTCATGTGCTTCACTTATATCATTTGAAGTTTGGATTGCATGTTTCTCTTTACATAGAAAACCGCCATTTGTAGAATGCTCTTTTGCTTCACTTATATTTGTTAGAGCGTGGCATATATTTTGTAGAAAGAATTAAACTCTCTTGCTTCACTTATATCTATTTAGAGAGATGACAGGAATTGGTCATTCACATGGTTAGTCATAAAATCCTACATAAAACTTGTAGATCACTGAATATGATATGTTTGATTCCTTGCAATAGTTTTGCGATATAAAGATGGTGATATTAGAGTCATGCTAGTGGGTAGTTGTGGATTGTAGAAATACTTGTGTTGAGGCCTGTGATTCCCGTAGCATGCACGTATGGTGAACCGTTATGTAACGAAGTCGGAGCATGATTTATTTATTGATTGTCTTCCTTATGAGTGGCGGTCGGGGACGAGCGATGGTCTTTTCCTACCAATCTATCCCCTAGGACCATGCGCGTAGTACTTTGTTTTGATGACTAATAGATTTTTGCAAAAAGTATGTGAGTTCTTTATGACTAATGTTGAGTCCATGGATTATACGCACTCTCACCCTTCCACCATTGCTAGCCTCTCTAGTACCGCGCAACTTTCGCCGGTACCTTAAACCCACCATATACCTTCCTCAAAACAGCCACCATACCTACCTATCATGGCATTTCCATAGCCATTCCGAGATATATTGCCATGCAACTTCATCATCATCATATACATGACTTGAGCATTCATTGTCATATTGCTTTGCATGGTCGTAAGATAGCTAGCATGATGTTTTCATGGCTTGTCCGTTTTTTATGTCATTGCTATGCTAGATCATTGCACATCCCGATACACCGACGGAGGCATTCATATAGAGTCATATCTTTGTTCTAGTATCGAGTTGTAATATTGAGTTGTAAGTAAATAAAAGTGTGATGATCATCATTATTAGAGCATTGCCCGAGTGAGGAAAGGATGATGGAGACTATGATTCCCCCACAAGTCAGGATGAGACTCCGGACGAACAAAATAAAAAAAATAAAAAAGAAAGGCCAAAAAAAGAGAGAAGGCCCAAAAAATGAGAGAAAAAGAGAGAAGGGGCAATGTTACTATCCTTTTACCACACTTGTGCTTCAAAGTAGCACCATGTTCTTCATATAGAGAGTCTCTTGAATTATCACTTTCATATACTAGTGGGAATTTCCATTATAGAACTTGGCTTTCATATTCCGATGATGGGCTTCCTCAAACGCCCGAGGTCTTCATGAGCAAGCAAGTTGGATGCACACCCACTTAGTTTTCAGTCTGAGCTTTCATACACTTATAGCTCTTAGTGCATCCGTTGCATGGCAATCCCTACTCACTCGCATTGATATCTATTGATGGGCATCTCCATAGCCTGTTGATACGCCTAGTTGATGTCAGACTATCTTCTCCTTTTTGTATTCTCCACAACCACCATTCTATTCCACCTATAGTGCTATGTCCATGGCTCACGCTCATGTATTGCGTGGAAGTTGAAAAGGTTTGAGAACGTCAAAAGTATGAAACAATTGCTTGGCTTGTCATCGGGGTTGTGCATGATGTGAATATTTTGTGTGGTGAAGATGGAGCATAGCCAGACTATATGATTTTGTAGGGATAACTTTCTTTGGCCTTGTTATTTTGAAAAGACATGATTGCTTTATTAGTGGGCTTGAAGTATTATTGTTTTTTCGTCAAAGGATAGACTGTTGCTTTGAATCACTCGTGTCGTAATATTCATGCCATGATTAGACATATGATCAAGATTATGCTAGGTAGCATTCCACATCAAAAATTATCTTTTTTATCATTTACCTACTCGAGGACGAGCAGGAATTAAGCTTGGGGATGCTGATACGTCTCCATCGTATCTATAATTTTGATTGTTCCATGCCAATATTCTACAATTTCCATATACTTTTTGGCAACTTTTTATACTATTTTTGGGACTAACATATTGATCCAGTGCCCAGTGTCAGTTCCTGTGTGTTGCATGTTTTTGGTTTCGCATAATATCCATATCAAACGGAATCCAAACAGGATAAAAACGGATGGGGAATTATTTTGGAATATTTGTGATTTTTTGGAAGAAAATCAACACGAGACGGTGCCCGAGGTGGCCAAGAGGGTGGGGCCCACGGCCACTACAGGCAGGCGCGTCCCCACCCTCGTGCGCCCCTCGTAAGGCGGTTGATGGTCTACTTTGGCCGCAAGAAAGCTAATTTTTGCAAAAAGATATGGGCGAAGGTTTCAACCCAATCGGAGTTACGGATCTCCGGATATAAAAGAAACGGTGAAAGGGCAGCAGAATAGAACGCAGAAACAGAGAGAGACAGAGAGACAGATCCAATCTCGGAGGGGCTCTCGCCCCTCCCATGCCAGTAATCAAATTGTGAGAAAATGTTACAACATAGACAGTAGCCCCGGATGCTCTGTTTGGTGTTCGGAAGAAAGGCCGAACAGAGGATCAAATAATAATCACAGGAGTCTAATCAGAATATGTCTATGGGAATAAGCAGGCTTCACTGCTGGCCGCTGCCGCTCTCACGGCGGAGGTCTCTGCACTGAAGCGGGACCTTGAGCGGTCCGAGGAAGAGCTCAGCCTTACCAAGAGGCAGCTCGAAGAGAACAAAGGTAAGTGATAACTCGTCTGTCTATTGATAAAGAAAGAGGAAACTGGTTGTTAGATCACAGGATCGTCATGAATTTTGCTAGGGGCCACGACCGAGGTGGCGACCCTGAAGAAGGCGCTGTCCGAGGCCAAAAGAAAAGCGGCCAAGGAGCGCGCCGAGTGCGAGAAGCAAGAGGCCCGAGTCGGCGAGGTTCAGTAAGAGCTCCAGGAGTTTGTCAAGAAGTACGAGTCCTTGGAGTGTGACTCTAAGACGCAAGGGTCCGAGCTTGCAAAGGCCCTCGAGAACGCACAAAATGTTAAGGCCGAAGCCCAAAAGGCCCTCCAGGAAATTGAGGCAGTCAGGAAGATAGCGGTGGGTAAGGCATTCTTTAGGCAAAGCAAGCATGTGAAGGAAACTTTCCTTTTACTTACCCGAATTCGGAGCTCCCCAGGAGCGTTCGCAGATCTACCCCGCAGTGTGTCGGATGCTGCGGAGTTCTACCAGGCCGAGGAAGGGAGCTCAACGGAGAAGTTGTTCTGGTCTCAGTATACTGGGACCAAACATCCGATGCCCTTGAGCGACCAGTTGAAGCAACTGGTCGAGCTTCACAAGGCGACTGAACTGGCCATGAAGGGCCTCATAGTCCGGATGTGGCCCGGCGAGCCCCTGCCCGGCAGCTATTTCGGCCTGGTAAGGTGGCTTGTAAACGCCTGCCCTGTCTTGAAGTCATAAAGCGGTCCGCCTGCATTGAGGGTGCGCGCATGGCTTCTTCCCGGGCGAAAGTGCACTGGGCGAAGATGGACGCCGAAAAGCTGGTGAAGGAGGGGCCACCGGAGGGCAAGGAGCATCGCCACCCCGAGAAGTATTATGACAGTGTCCTGAAGGGTGCTCGCCTTGTGGCAGACGAATGTGCTACGGATGTGATATTTGAATGAACGTATTCTTTGATCCTGTAATACGAAACGAGTTCATGTGCGCTATGTAACGCTTGTTAATTTAAAATATTACCTTCTGTGCGGCCGTTTATAAAATTTGAGAGTTGGCCAGTCGTTGGCTTCTGCCCCCATGTAACTAGTACTGAGGTGTTCAGGATAAACCTGATCACTCTTTATCTCAGTTTTGGGTCCTTCGAAGGAGGTGTTCAGCGCAATGAACCAGGCAATCGCACTATAAAGCTTTATCACTCTCACTTAGACATAGAAGTCTATAATTTTAAATTTTGGCAAAGCCCCTAGTATTCGGAAGGCCGAACTTGGGGCGCTATGCACGCCTAAGTCGAATAAGGCCGATTCCTCGCCCTAAGCGAAAAAAATCTTTAAGGATTTGAGACCTCTCGAACAGCGACCAGCTCTCGCCGCATCATGACAGTCAGTTTTCGGCTTTCTCTACTGAGGTGCTCATCTAGAAGAACCGGGACACAATCGCAGTAGTTCTCCCAGTGCTACCTCAGCCGATATAGCGGAACATAAGGTACCAAAACATGGGAGTCGGGCAAACCCAACTATTGACCCAAGACATGATTCGGAGCTGATGCATATAATGCTATAAGTTCGGGGTGCCGCACTGTCGAAAGTGTTCGGACTTTTCATGCCGTGTTATGGGGTAAACTGCAGTCCCTGGCGCACTGATCGTATCAGAATGTATGGGTGCAACTTGTCGTTAGTAAGCAGACAGGAAAGAAAGAAAGAAAGTTAAAGGAATGCAATAATGAGCTAATGATGTACATTGTTATTTAGATGATACGTCAAAGCGTATGCATACATGTAGTGCAATAAGTAAAAGATAGGACTATTTGACATGTCCTATCCAAGGTCAAGCTGCGTGTGGGTATGCAAAACAGGTATATCGATCGTTATCAGAGACCACCTGAGGATTCCCTTGTACGTCAAAGCTTCTTGCTTCCTTGGTGTTTCCTTCCCGTGACAGGTCCAATAATCAGACGATCGGAGAGGGCCTTCAGAGAATAGGGGCCTGAAAGGAAGAAAATGTTAAAGGTATACGGGTCCTAAAGCAGTTGAGCCGCATTGTGGGCCATGCCATGGTCGTGCCTCCGCCTATGCCCATGGTATCTTGAGTGCGTAATTATGTACGCGCGGCGCAAATTTTGCTGCTTGACTGGGACTAGAACGGAGGCCGAATTGCTAGGCGAGCTCTAAACATGCCTGGCGATCCTCTTGTAGGGTACTCCTGACTCGCTTGAAGGTGCCCGGGGTCTTTTCGCTGAATTGGCGGTTTGCCTCATAAGGCTGCTTTGCGCTTCTGCTTCAAGGGGCACAGTGTGCTCCTACGTGCGGAGCGAGCGTTCTATGTTTCCATTAATTATTATAACCCCGCGAGGCCCTAGCATTTTGAGCTTGAGGTATGCATAATGCGGTACCGCATTGAATCTGGCAAATGTTGTTCGTCCGAGCAGTGCATGATAGCCACTGCGGAAGGGGACGATATCGATGATTAACTCCTCGCTGCGGAAGTTGTCCGGAGATCCGAAGACTACTTCCAGTTTTATTGAGCCCGCGCAACAGGCCTCTACACTTGGGATGACACCTTTAAAGGTGGTTTTGGTGGGTTTGATCCTCGAGGGGTCTATGCCCATTTTACGCACTGTATCCTGATAGAGGAGGTTCAGCCTACTGCCACCTTCCATAAGGACTCGAGTGAGGTGAAATCCGTCAATGATGGGGTCAAGGACCAATGCGGCAGAACCGCCATGACTGATACTGGTGGGGTGGTCCCTGCGATCAAAGGTGATTGGACGAGAAGACCATGGGTTGAACTTTGGGGCGACTGGCTCCATCGCATAGACGTCCCTCAGTGCACGCTTCCATTCCCGCTTGGGAATACGGGTTGTGTATATCATGTTTACCGTTTTCACTTGGGGAGGGAATTTCTTTTGTCCTCCTGTGTTCGGCGGCCGGGGCTCCTCCTCATCGTTGCTATGCAGCCCCTTTTCCTTGTTTTCGGCATTAAACTTGCCAGTCTGTTTGAACACCCAACATTCTCTGTTCGTGTGGTTGGCTGGTTTATCGGGGGTGCTATGAATTTGACACGAACGATCGAGTATGCGGTCCAAGGTGGACGAGCCCGTATTGCTTCCTTTGAATGGCTTTTTCCGCTGACCGGATTTAGAGCCACTGAATCCGGCATTGACTGGCGTGTCTTCGGCGTTGTCATCGTTGTTGCGGCGCTTGTATCTGTTGCAACGTGGCCTACCATTGCTATCTTTGGCATCTGAATTGCCAGGGTTTCTTGAAGTGTTCTTGTTGCGAGCCAGCCAGCTATCCTCGCCTGCACAAAAGCGGGTCATGAGTGTCATGCGGGCTGCCATGGACTTCAGCTTTTCTTGGCCGAGGTGTCGGGCGAGCCACTCATCACGGATGTTATGCTTAAATGCCGCTAAGGCCTCGGCATCCGTATAGTCGACGATTTGGTTCTTTTTAGTTAGGAACCGAGTCCAGAATTTCCTGGCTGATTCCACTGGCTGTTGGGTTATGTGATTTAAGTCATCGGCATCCAGTTGTAACACCCACAATGCGGCTATATCTCCCACGTGTCGGAGCACGACTTAGAGGCATAACCGCATTGTAGGCATGTCGCAAGAGGGGTAATCTTTACACATCCCATGTACTGAATAAGAAAGAGGTATAGAGTTGGCTTACAATCGCCACTTCACACAATACATGAATATAGCATTACATCAACCAGATACAATCAAGGTCCGACTATAGAACCAAAATAAAAGAAGACTACCCCAAATGCTACACAGATCCCCGATCGACCCCAACTGGGCTCCACTACTGATCAACTAGAACGAATCAACACAAAGGGCAAGATCGTCATCGAGCTCCTCCTTGAGCTTGGTTGCGTCATCTGCATGGTTCAACGACACCTGCAAGCTGGTTTTGGAAGTATCTGTGAGTCACGGGGACTCAGCAATCTCACACCCTCGCGATCAAGACTATTTAAGCTTATAGGAAGGGTAAAATGTATGAGGTGGAGCTGCAGCAAGCGACTAGCATATTTGGTGTCTAACAACACAAATGAGAGCGAGAAGAGAAGGCAAAGCACGGTCGAGAATCTATGATCAAGAAGTGATCCTAGAACAACCTACGTCAAACATAACTCCAACATGGTGTTCACTTCCCGGACTCCACCGGGAAGAGACCATCATGGTTACACACGCGGTTGATGTATTTTAATTAAGATCAACTTCAGGTTTTCTACAACCGGACATTAACAAATTCTCATCTGCCCATAACCGCAGGCACGGCTTTCGAAAGTTCAAATCCCTGCAGGGATGTCCCAACTTAGCCCATCACAAGCTCTCACGGTCAACGAAGGATATTCCTTCTCCCAAGACATTCCGATCAGACTCGGCATCCAGGTTACAAGACATCCTCGACAATGGTAAAACAAGTCCAGCAAAGCCACCCAGATGTGCCGACAAATCCCGATAGGAGCTGCACATATCTCGTTCTCAGGGCACACCGGATGAGCAAGATGTCGGGTTGGCATAAACCCTGGTTGCCCAGGGGGCGCCGGACATCGCTCAGGTTGGACCAACACTTAGAGAAGCACTGGCCCGGGGGGGTTAAAATAAAGATGACCCTTGAATCTACAGAACCCAAGGGAAAAAAGGCTAGGTGGCAAATGGTAAAACCAAGGTTGGGCCTTGCTGGAGGAGTTTTATTCAAGGCAAACTGTCAAGGGGTTCCCATTATAACCCAACCGCGTAAGGAACGCAAAATCAAGGAACATAACACCGGTATGACGGAAACTAGGGCGGCAAGAGTGGAACAAAACACCAGGCATAAGGCCGAGCCTTCCATCCTTTACCAAGTATATAGATGCATTAAGTAAATAAGATATATTGTGATATCCCAACAATAATCATGTTCCAACAAGGAACAAACTTCATCTTCACCTGCAGCTAACAACACTATAAGAGGGGCTGAGCAAAGCGGTAACATAGCCAAACAACGGTTTGCTAGGACAAGGTGGGTTAGAGGCTTGGCATGACAATATGGGAGGCATGATATAGCAAGTGGTAGGTACCGCGGCATAGGCATAGCAATAGAGCGAGCAACTAGCAAGCAAAGATAGAAGTGATTTCGAGGGTATGGTCATCTTGCCTGAATCCCGCAAGGAAGAAGAACGAGTCCATGAAGAAGACAAACGGACGTAGTCGAACGGATCCTCACAAACGCGACGTAACCGGAACTATCAACGAGAAGCGCAACCGGAAAGAAGGAAACATCATGGTAAACAACCATCACATAAACATGGCATGATGCACAACCAAGTATGATGCATGTCCGGTTTAATGAAGCATGGCATGGCAAAGTGCACAAACAACCCTACAAATTAAGTGGAGCTCAATATGCAACGGGTTGCATATTGACAAAACACCACATCAATTATTTAGTTCACTCTCGGTTAGGTACTCCACAATATTAAATGTTGGTTAACATGGCAAGAGGTGAAGCATAACAAAACTATACCATTTAAACAATTTAAATGGGGCCGGATATAACAAACAACAAATCCGGTAAATCCCCATATGCATTAGCAATTTAATGCAACAACAATTTTAAGCATTTTAATTGTTGTTATCATGATGCAGATGACATGAACAAGTTTATGCAATTTTTATGAAAAGAAATATTGATAAGAGCATTATGAAGCGTTTCTCATTGTGGCGGAAACGAAACGGTGCTACGGCAACGTTCCGGTTCCGACAACTCATTGAGACGTCGGTGCAAAAGAAAATGTGACGGGAGCGTGCAAAATATGGTGGGGTGATCCCGGTTACCGGGTACCCACGGGTCGACGACGGTGACAAGGCAAAAGAGGGGCAACGTGCACCGACAATTCGAGCACGAAGCAAGCACGAGCATATCATACAACACACATGCGTTCGTTCATGGGCGTCGTCTCGGTGGTTATACCTGCGAAGCGTGCATTATCGGAGCGGTTCGGGCCAACGGTGTAGTCGTTCATGATTATCGTGGGAAGTAGTGGTACTCGGCGAAGGCAGGGGAAGTAGTTGTTCGTGGTTCGTTGTGGGAAGTAGTCGTTCTCATGGCGACGGTAGTCGTTCACGTTCTTAGTTGCACAATTTTCCGTAGATGTTCGGGATCACGACGAGGGACTTGACGTCCACGGAGGCTTCGAGGGTCGACGGTAGTTGTTCTCGTATCATCATGGAAGTAGTCGTACTCGGTGATAGTGGTACTTGGCGTTTCGTTCGGTACTCTCGATCTTGGGGACGGGCGACGCGAGGCAGAGGAGGAGCGGCGGCGCTGTAGGCTCGTGGCGAGGGTGAGGAGAAGCAGGAGGCGGGGTCGAGGGAGATGGGCGTGCCTGCGTGCGGAAGACCGACGAGACGAGCAGAGGGATCGAGGGGGAGAGAGGTAGGGCGTAGGTCTTCTGGCGGCATTTGGAGGAGGCAGGGGAAGGAGACGAGGGGATCAGGGAGATGGTGGGTTCGGGTGTTCCTCTCCTGGCGGCGCGAGAAAGGAGACAGGGAGGAGGGGATCGAGGAAAGGCGGCGGGGATCGGGCAGCGCTTCCTGGCGACGATGTATGCGTGTGCGGCACGAGGGGACGAGGAAGGGATCGAGAGGAAGAGCTAGGTCGAGGCTAGAGTTGAGAAGGGGTGTCGGCTGGGCTAGGAAGGGATAGATGGGCCTTAGAGCCGGCTAGGTTTAGGTGTAGCTGGGGCTAAATGGCCTGTTGGGCTCCCTTATTTCCTTTTTATATCTATCTGCCTATTAAAATAAACAGCCAACAAAAGGGAAAGGCCAGGGATATTGGGTAAGAAATAGAAAGAAGTAAAGATACATATGGACTCCTGGAATTAAGCACCATTTTATAAAATTGGTTTGGGCATTTTTAGAGGTAGAAAAATAAAACAAGTTTGAATAAAATTCAAACTTGAGGCATTTTTGAACCTAACCAAAACAACTGCCAAAAGGCTGAATCTTGACAGAGCGGTATAAGGCATGGTGCATGACTCATTGACAAAGATTGAACATTAATGGAGAAGGGAGAAATGGCGCTTGCACCAAGGAAGGAAAAAGAAGTAATGGGGGAGGTGACGATGCATGGGTCAAATGCAAAGCCAAACAACATTACAAACATAATGCAAGCACAACGAGATGGATACCACAATGCACATGATGAAAGCAAAAAGACAAGAGGCACAAATGCAATGTGACAAAGGTGAGCATGTCAATGCAATATAACCAAAGATGACCATGATGCAAGAAACAAAAAATATGACAAAGGCACCATCAAGATCATGACAACAAACAATTGGAACACCCAACCTCGATGAAATAAAAGGAAGGTAACTAGAGCATCGGTCTTGGGGCGTCACACCAGTGGTCGCACATAAGTGCCCTGGAAGTTATCAAGGAATGCGTCTTCCAAGTTCTCCCAACTGCCAATGGAGTTTGCCGGCAGGCTATTGAGCCAATGCCGAGCAGGTCCTTTGAGTTTTAATGGGAGGTACTTGATGGCATGTAGATCGTCACTTCGGGCCATGTGGATGTGGAGGAGGAAATCTTCGATCCATACCGCGGGGTCTGTTGTGCCATCATATGATTCAATATTCACGGTTTTAAAACCTTCTAGGAATTTGTGATCCATTACTTCATCCGTGAAGCATAGGGGCTGTGCGGCGCCTTTGTGCCAGGCTATATCACGATGCAGTTCATACGAGTCTTGTCTGCTATATTCGGCCCAGCCGGATTTGCTTTTAGTATATCCGGCGTGACGGTCGTCGTCACTAGTTGGGGCACGCCCCGTGATCCGTAGGTCGATCTTGTATGTCCTTTGTTTTCCAATACGTCTCGCAGGTCCCGCGTGTTGCCCCGGGCCTTGGTGTTTTTGTTTGACTAGCGACGGGGTGCGGGCTGGACTTCGGGCTGATACACCGCTTTGTCTCAGCCACGAGGTGACCGGTCAACCGCATCATACGCTAGTAGTGTAGGCTTTAATGCTTCCTCCTCAAGTTGGGGTAGCAACCTGCGCTTTGGGTAACTTTTGATTGGGGGCTCGAGTTCGTATTCCTCGGCTGCCAGCACTTCGGTCCATCTATCCACTAGTAGATCTTGATCAGATTGAAGCTGCTCTTGCTTTTTCTTCAGGCTTTTTGCTGTGCCTATAAGCCAGCACTTGAAGCGCTCCTGCTTGACGGGATCCTCAGGCACGATAAATTCTTCGTCGTCGAGGCTCACTTCGTCATCGGAGAGAGGCATGTAACTGTCATCCTCTGATTCTCCGTCTGCCGCATGTTCCTTAGGGCTAGCTTGCCCATCCTCCCGCTCGAAGCCTGGCTGGAGGGGATTGTCTTCGGCATTGTCCGCAGTGTTATTGTCTCTTGTGCCGATATCGCTGCTTTTGCTATGGCGGGGCTTAGAGCGGCGCCGATGACGCCGGTGCTTAGATTGCTTCTCGAGGGGATTATCCTCCGTTGCCTTATTGCCATCGCCTTCTTTGGGGGTGTCCACCATGTATATATCATATGATGAGGTGGCTGTCCAGCGCCCTGTGGGCGGTGGTTCCTGTTCTTCTCCTGCATCGTCGTCCATACCGTCTATGTCTTCGGAGCCGAAATCAAGCATGTCGGTTAAGTCGTCGACAGTGGCTATCAAGTGGGCGGTGGGTGGGGAATGAATTTCTTCGTCGTCCGCTTCCCACTCAAGCCGGACATAGTTCGGCCAAGGGTCTCCTGACAAGGAGAGAGACCTCAATGAATTTAGCACGTCACCCAAGGGCGAGTGCCAAAAGATATCCGTGGAGGTGAACTCCATGATCGGTGCCCAATCAGATTCGATAGGCATGGACGCAGGCGGCTCGGAGCCTGTGGCCGGGGACGAATCCAAGGGTCCGACAACACAGGTCTCACAGGAGGTGAAGTTAGTATTCGGCTCTATCGCCGCTGGGTGTGCGGCCTCCATGGCGGGGTCCATCCACCCGTCCTCGGACGGCAGGATCTGCTCCGGGTTGAGGGCCGGAGAAGCAACAGGTGTAATCTCCCGAACACCGTCCGGCGGCAGAGCTAAGTCATGCTCGTCGTGACTGTGCGGCGCACCTGACACGGGCTCAAATCTGTCGAAGATCAAGTCTCCGTGGATGTCGGCGGTATAGTTTAAGTTTCCAAACCTGACCTGACGGCCAGGGGCGTAGCTCTCGATCTGCTCCAGATGGCCAAGGGAGTTGGCCCGCAGTACGAAGCCGCCGAATACGAAGATCTGTCCGGGGAGAAAAACCTCACCCTGGATCACATCGTTGCCGATGATCAAAGAAGCCAACACGCCTTATGGTGACGACATAGTGGAACTCTCAATGAAAGCACCAATGTCGGCGCCAAAACCGGCGAATCTCGGGTAGGGGGTCCTGAACTGTGCGTCTAGGGCGGATGGTAACAGGAGGCAGGGACACGATGTTTACCCAGGTTCGGGCCCTCTCGATGGAGGTAATAACCTACTTCCTGCTGGATTGATCTTGATGATATGAGTATTACAAGAGTTTATCTACCACGGGATCGTAGAGGCTAAACCCTAGAAGCTAGCCTATGATTATGATTATTGTTGTCCTACGGACTAAACCCTCTGGTTTATATAGACACCGGAGGGGGCTTAGGGTTACACAGAGTCGGTTACAAGGGAGGAGATCTACACATCCGAATTGCCAATCTAGCCTTCCACGCAAAGGGGAGTCCCACCCGGACACGGGACGAAGTCTTCAATCTTATATCTTCATAGTCCAACAGTCCGACTGTCCGAGGACCCCCTAATCTAGGACTCCCTCACCTATCTTTACGCCGGTGCCTTCTTTAGCTGGAGACAACTCAGCTCGCAGTGGATCATCGTCAAAGCTGATACACACTTCTGTGATGCTACTGAACACAATGGCATCATCTACACGATCGACAAAGCAGATGGCACCATGTATTGCTGGGTCGGTGCATGTAAGTTGTTTCCGTCTCATGTTAATGATGATGCCATGACACTATTTGAACTTTTTGTGATGATTGGCATATCCCTATTTGAGCAGAATTTGAGTAGAACTATGGCAATGTATTAGAGACATCGTAAATCAACTATATTTGGAATGAGTTAATTCATGCGATTGTGACCATGTCATTACAGCCAATTAGTACCCCTTAATAATCAAACGGTTAGGAATATATGGATATTCTCCTTATTTTACAGTAATCTATATACTACTACTAAATATGAGTGTGTATCAATGGCCATGTTAGTTTTCTCATTTTCATGATGTAGAAACATGCACCACACTGTTGGTTTCATCTAACCAAGGAACTGCTACACCAAGCTAAAATAGCTGTTCGGCTTTGGCCTTTCCGGCCACAGATGATCCACGACAGACCTCATGGCGAGTCCGGACAATCTATTGAGTTTGGCCCATTCGGTAAGTTGATCAGTCAATGGAAGCGGACACTCTGGAACGTTAAATTGCGACCAGAACAGCTTGTCCACTTCACGATCTGTCTGATCTTGGAAGTATTCGGTCGCATCGACAGCGCTCGCCGCTGAGTCTAGATATGCGTCGGCCGAACTCCACAGCCGATCCAGAGGGGCATACCGCGGATCGCCGAACTTCCTCCGCGACATAAAGGGCTTCCCAGCCACAATGTCCCCGGCTTCACACAGTTCCTCCTTCTTCGCTCTCATTGCACAGCGGGTGTCTTTGGTCGCCATTGTGGCCTTTTCAAGGTCCATAGCCTTTGCCCGGTTTTCTTCCTCAAGAAACTAGCACCGGTCGGCAGTGTCTTTTAACTTCACAGCCATTTCAGCCATTTTCTCTTTGCTCTCGCTATGAGCGGCCTTCTCGGCTTTCAACTCTTTGGCCGCCTTCAAAGCGGCCGCATTACTACCCCTTGCTTGCTCCTTGGCTCAGGCAAGCTCCGCCCGTAGGGCCTCCATGGTAGCAGTTCCATCTGCAGTCACAACATATTAAAGATACTGGCATCACGCTGCTCTTACTATGTGACATTCACTATAAATATCACCTACCCTGTGCCTCATCAAGCCGCTTGTTAACAAGCTCGATGTCAGCATCCGCCGCATCCAGTCGCCGTTTTAATTCGGCAACCCCATCAGTCCGGCTAGCCACCAGAGCTTCAGACACCTGCACATAATGGCAGTCTGGTCATTACCTGGGACTATGATCCTCTGTACGCCGCCGTTCTCGACGACAACCAAAGTCTCAGGGGCTACTATCTACACAGGGCGCACCTAAAAATGTGCGGTACTACCACAAACGCATATCATTCCACGTACCTCAAAGCCCGTCAGTAGACTCATAAAGGCTTCATGCAACCCATTTTCAGCGGACAAAATCCTTTCAATCACCATACACATTAATGTACAGTGCTCTTCTGAGATAGTCACTCGCTCTAGCAGACCCTTCAATACGTTCGACCGCATACCAAGTGGTGCCGGACTCTTTTGATTGCTCTCTTCAAGAGTCGGATATTGAGGGCTTCGGGTGACCATGGGATTACCTTCTGGCCTTGCCGGATCCGGAGAAACTCTCCGTGACGACACTTCAAGGTCGCCCGCTTCTTGAGCCAGGGAGTCTGGAGGAAGCGTTTCGCTCTCCATCATCTCCGGAAGAACATCCCCCAAAGACGAGCTCTGCTGAGAAGGGCTCAGATCCGAACTGCAAGATAGATGCTTCGGCTATCTTCCTCAGAAGTAAGGTAGTATATCTTCACTATTAAGTACTTTTTGATTACTTACAGCTCTTTAGAGGGATGATCCCCGCACGGACTTTGTGCGGCAAGAGCACCCTCCGAGGCGGGACCCTCTGGTGGAGTTTGCTTCTCCCGTTTGGAAACCTTGGTTTCCGGGTCATCAGAGGTAGTCCTCTTCCTTCCCCGGGGCGAGGGAATGTCTGATTCCTTCCCTTGGTTATCCTCCCTCACAGAGGCGCCCGTTCCCTCGGTTGGAATAGGTAGCGGTGGGGGCCCGCTTTCGCCCTCTTTATTCCCCCTTCATCTTCCTTTGAGGGCACCAGGCAAGGTGCTGGCTCGAGCATCTTTTCCAGCACCGGATTGTCCAAGCCTTCGGGAAGGGGGGCCGAACACCAGATCATCTTCGCCTTTGTTATCTAGTCCTGGTCAAATAGCGATTCTCCAGAATGACGTCATGATAAATGAAAGACAGTGTGTTCGGCTAGAGGATTACTTACTTGGGCCGCGGTGCAGTTGCTGCTCAGGCCCACATCCTCGGAGGTGTCCAGTCACTCTATTTGGGGTCCGAAGAACGACTTGTACATCTCCTTGTGCGTCAGGCCAAGGAAATTCCGAATAGCGTGCGGTCCTTCTGGGTTGAATTCCGACAAGCAAAGGGGCCAGCGTTTGCAAGGCTGGACTTGACGAACCAGCATGACTTGCACTACCATAACTAAACTAAAATCTCCCTCAAAGAGATCCCGGATGCGGCTCTGCTATATGGGCACATCCTTGGTTGGACCCCAGCTCAGCCCCCTGCTGATCCATGACATCAGTTGTGGTGGAGGGCCTGAGTGAAAGGCAGGGGAAGCTACACACTTGGCACTTGTGGGAGCGGTGATGTAGAACCACTCCCATTGCCAATATCCGGACACCTCTGGAAAGGAACCTTTTGGCCACGGAGCTCCGGCAATCTTGCTTATTAGTGCACTCCCGCATGCTGCATACTGCCCTTCGACCGTCTTCGGCTTCACATCAAAGGTCTTGAGCCACAGGCCGAAGTGAGGGGTAATGCGGAGGAAGGCCTCACATACGACAATACATGCCGAGATGTGGAGAAAGGAATCCGGGGCTAGATCATGGAAATCAAGCCCGTAATAGAACATCAAACCCCTTACGAAGGGATCCAGAGTGAGGCCTAGTCCTTGGAGGAAGTGGGAGATGAACACGATGTCTTCATTGGGTTCAGGAGTAGGGACGACCTGCCCTCGGGCGGGCAGCCGATGTGAGACTTCGGCAGTCAGGTATCTTGCCTCCCTCAACTTCTTGATATCCTCTTCCGTGACGGAGGAGGGCATCCACCGGCCCTGGAGGCTGGATACGGACATGATTGAAGATCTGAAGCACCTGACCTAGGCTTTGAGTGTTAGAACTCGAGGCGGGGGAGGGATTCGATTGAGCACGGGAGGAAAAAAGTAAAAGCCTTGACCCTTTATAAAGAGGGTGAATATCAAGCGTCCTCCTCGTGGCCGTTTGGGACTTACCTAAAATCTAGGAGTCCTAGGCATGGTTAGGTTACCCACGACCGTATTGATGAGAATCCCGTAATAAGGGGGACACGATCTCTGCTTTGACAAGACGTGTCAAGAAACTGCCTCGTGTTATGTGCGGGGCTAGTTAAAGGAAATGGTTCGAATAATCACCGGGCCATGGCATAATGTCATGTTTCCAAAATGTGTCAGCAGATTAGATTTGTGGAAATATTATTCTCTCTACGATGGTATGTGGAACTTATTTTGCAAGGTCGGACACTATCCTTGTATTAAAATTCTTCCGTGGTGTATTCGGAGGAGAAACCTGCCTTGCAATGCCGAAGACAACACTGCACGCCGGACTCATCGTCATTGAAGCCTGGTTAAGGGGCTACTGAGGGAGTCCTGGATTAGGTGGTCTCTGGACAGCCGGACTATATCCTTTGGCCGGACTGTTGGACTATGAAGATACAAGATTGAAGACTTCGTCTCGTGTCCGAATGGGACTCTACTTGGCTTGGAAGGCAAGCTAGGCAATACGGATATGTATATCTCCTCCTTTGTAACCGACCTTGTGTAACCCTAGCCCCTTCCGGTGTCTATATAAACCGGAGGGTTTTAGTCCGTAGGACAACAGACAGTCATACCATAGGCTAGCTTCTAGGGTTTAGCCTCTCCGATCTCGTGGTAGATCAACTCTTGTAATACTCATATCATCAAGAATAAATCAAGCAGGACGTATGGTTTTACCTCCATCAAGAGGGCCCGAAGCTGGGTAAAACATCGTGTCCCCTGCCTCTTGTTACCATCCGCCTTAGACGCACAGTTCGGGACCCCCTACCCGAGATCCGCTGGTTTTGACACCGACATTGGTGCTTTCATTGAGAGTTCCTCTATGTCATTGCCGTTAGGCTTGATGGCTCCTACTATCATCGATAGCGATGCAGTCCAGGGTGAGACTTTTCTCCCCGGATAGATCTTTGTGTTTGGTGGCTTCGCACTGCAGGCCAACTCGCTTGGCCATCTGGAGCAGATCGAAAGTTACGCCTCTGGCCACCAGGTCAGGTTTGGAAGCTTAAATTACACGGTCGATATCCGCGGAGACTTAATCTTCGACGGATTCAAGCCCCTGCCTTATGCGCCACACGGTCACGATGAGTACGATTTAGCTCTACCATCGAACAGTGTTCAGGAGATCGCACCGGCAGCCGCTCCGACCCTCAATTCGGAGCCCATTGCGCCATCCATGAACGGGTGGATAGACCCCGCCACAGAGGCCGTATCCTTTGCGGCGATCGAGCCAAATATCCACCTTACCCTTCACGAGAGCCGTGTTGCCAAACTGCCGGATCCTTCTCCAGACACAG
Organism: Triticum urartu; assembly: GCF_056163025.1. Taxonomy (NCBI): domain Eukaryota; kingdom Viridiplantae; phylum Streptophyta; class Magnoliopsida; order Poales; family Poaceae; genus Triticum; species Triticum urartu. The sequence goes on from NC_141877.1 coordinate 313,994,780, forward strand.
ACTCCGAACCGCCTGCGCCTGTTCCTGTCGAATCCGATTAGGCGCCGATCATGGAGTTTACCTCCGCGGATATTTTACAGCACTGGCCCTTTGGCGACATACTGAACTCATTAAGGTCTCTCTCCTTGTCAGGAGAGTCCTGGCCGAACTAAGTCTGACATGATTGGGATGCGAATGACGAAGAAATTCGCTGCCCAACCACCACCCACTTAGTAGCCACTGTCGATGACTTAACCAACATGCTTGACTTCGACTCCAAAGGCATCGATGGTATGGACGATGATGCGGGAGGCGAAGAGGAACCACTGCCCACAGGGCACTGGACGCCCACTTCATCACATGACGTATACATGGTGGACACACCTAAAGAAAATAACTATGAGGAACGGAAGGACGCAGCGAAGGGTTGTTCCCTCGAGAAGCAGTCAAAGCGGCAGCGTAAACGCCACTCCAAATCCCGCCTCGGCAGAAATAATGATCACATAGACCCAGCGTTAGAGCAGGGTGAACCATTGCCCGACCACGGCAACACAGAAAATCAAGCCGAACAACCCAACCCCGTCGAAGATAACAGTCCGGACGACATCACACCGAACAGGCGCCAGGAGCAACATAATGCCCACCAAAGGCTTGTTGCCACGGCGAGGAGTCCGAAAAAACAGAAGCAAAGGCTCAAGGCTGCACAAGACACACTCAAAATCAAATGGAGTGAAGTACTCAACACTGCAGCGAAATACGGCAATAATCGCCACACCAAGAGCTATCCGAAGCGAAAGTTGCTACCTGAATTTGATAAGGAGGCCTTAGATCCTCCACAATTAAAAAATAAAACGGCCATCCGGTCGGATAGACGACCCCATAGCCAACATAAAGCGGCAATCGACGCCGCACATAAACCAGTACGCGATCTGTGTAAGGGCTCGCATCAAAAGAACGGCGCAACCAGATCCATCTATGGACCATGCAGGTGCGCTCCAACATACAATGCAACACAACAAACATCCGAACACCACGGTACACCCAAATACAGGGGTGCCGCACACCCTCTATGTTTCACCGACGAGGTGCTGGATCATGAATTTCCAGAGGGATTCAAACCCGTAAACATAGAGGCGTACGATGGAACAACAGACCCTGGGGTCTGGATTGAGGACTACACCCTCCATATCCATATGGCTCGAGGAGATGATCTCCACGCCATCAAGTACTTACCCCTCAAGCTCAAAGGGCCAGCTCGGCACTAGCTTAAAAGGCTCCCCGAAAACTCCATCGGAAGCTGGGAAGAGCTCGAAGACGCCTTTCGGGCAAATTTTCAAGGGACATACATCCGACCATCGGATGCAGACGATTTAAGTCATATAACACAACAGCCCGGTGAGTCAGCCCGAAAACTTTGGAACAGGTTCCTCACTAAAAAGAACCAAATAGTTGACTGTCCGGACGCCGATGCCTTAGCAGCCTTCAAGCATAGCGTTCGAGATGAATGGCTTGCTAGACACCTCGGTCAAGAAAAGCCGAGAACAATGGCAGCATTAACAAGCCTCATCACCCGTTTTTGCGTGGGCGAGGATAGCTGGTTAGCCCGATGCAGCACCAGCGACCCAAGTACATCCGAAGTCAGGGATGGAAACTGGAAATCATGATGCAGCAAGAATAAGCGCCGGAATAAAGAAGACAGCCCGAAGAGCATGGCGGTAAACGCCGGATTTAGTAGCTCTCGGCCAGGGCAGCAGAAGCCGCCCTCCAAAGGCAATAGAGACGAATTGTCCAGCCTAAACAAAATTTTGGACCAAATATGTCAGATCCATAGCACCCCTGATAAACCTGCAAATCATACCCACAAAGAATGTTGGGTCTTCAAACAGTCCGGCAAGCTCAATGCCGAACACAAGGGGCAGGATACACCAAGTGAAGATGAGGACGAGCCTCGCAAGCAAAGCACAGGGGAACAGAAGAAATTCCCACCAGAAGTCAAAACAGTCAATGTGTTACATGTGATAAAAGGGAGAGACAAAGCGGCACCTTTATAGGAACATGCCCCAGGGCCTATCACTGCGGAGCTCCGCCACTGGTCATCCCAACCGATCACCTTCGACCGTCGGGATTACTCAGCAAGTATCCGACGTGCAGGATGGGCTGCCTTGGTATTAGATCCAATAATTGATGGATACCACTTCACCCGAGTCCTGATGGACGGCGGCAGCAGTTTGAATCTGATATATCAGGACACAGTCTGCAAAATGGGGATAGACCCAACAAAAATTTGCCGCAGCAATGCTACCTTTAAAGGAGTAACGCCAGGCCCGGAGGCTCACTGCAGGGGCTCCCTGCTACTAGAGGTTATATTCGGCTTCCCCGACAACTTCCGCAGCGAAAATTTAACTTTCCACGTCGCTCCATTCCAAAGTGGCTATCAAGCACTACTCGGACGTGAAGCTTTCGCTCGCTTTAACGCAATACCGTATTACACCTCCCTCAAGCTCAAGATGCCCGGTCCACGCGGCATCATTACAGCAAATGGAAAAATTGAGCGCTCCTTGCGCGCCAAAGACGGTGCGGCCGCCTTGGCCGCCGCACAATAAACGGCCTCACCAACTCAAGCATTTGACAGGTCATTAAGACCATGGACACGGCTAGACGAGTCCGGCTCAACTATATGTAATTAATACAGGTTTGATGGCTATACCCCTATTACAATACAAGGGGCTCAACGCGCGCGCAAAAGTGGCAATAAGGCTCACCTTTACTCCTTTTCAACTATATATTGTTTATTTAGTATAACTTAACTTTTGCATGGCAACTTTTCAATTAAGTTCCTCTCTTTTTCAGATGACCATCGTGCTACACCCGTCCAGGATACGGCACAACGGAGACACAGGCGCAGACGTGCAGCAGGGACCCGTTCCAAGGATTCTTTGTAGATTAAGACCCTGCATAAACCTTTTTTACTGTCTCTTGTTGATTTACATACCTCGGATTCTCACTACAACCGAGAAGGACGCTGACGTCTTGGCATGTGGCCACGCCAGAATAATGCACGTACCTGGACACTAGGGGCTTTTTACAAAGGGTACTGTTTAGACCCGGTTTACACCATAAAGACCGAATACCTTAGGGAGTGTTCGGCGTCGCGAGTTTGGCCTTATATGCATCAGCTCTGAATCATGTCTTTGGTCAAATGTTGGGTTTGCCCGGCTCCTGTGTTTTGCTGCCTTACATTCCGCTTTATCGGCTAAGGCGGCACCGGGAGAACTACTGCGATTATGCCCTGGTTCATCCGGACGAGCACCTTAGTAGAGAAAGCCGAAAACTGACTGTCATGATATAGCGTGAGACTGGTCAACCACTCGATGACCTATTGGAATCTTCGGGATTCCTCCGCATTAATGAAGGGTCGCTTCCTGGCCAGGCATTTATGCACCCCGAATCGGGACGAGTGTGGAGCCACCAGGGGCTATATAGTAGCCCCACTGTCAAACTCCTATGGCTAAGTGAAAGTGTTAAAGCATTATAGTCCGATTGCCTAGTTCGCTGCGCTATCACCTCCTTATTAGGACCAAGACATTGGATTAAGTGTGAATACGTGTCTTCTGCGAACACCCCCGCATTATATACGTGGGGGCTGAAGCCGACGACTACAATCTTTCAGGTTATATACATGTATACATAAAACGGCCGCACAGGAGGCATCACAATACTTTCGGGCAAAAGTATAAATATAGCCTTGATAAATTCAATAAACGTTGTCTTTACAATGGGAATACATGTCACTCAAACATAACATTCTTCGAGCACTGGGCCTCTATCGTACGAGCGCCCTCAAGAACTTCTTCAAAATAGTGCTCGGCAGCCACTTGGCCTATGGCCGAACCCTGCGCCGCGACAGTGGTGGCATCCATCTCCGCCCAGTATGTTTTGACACGGGCAAGGGCCATCCGCGAGCCTTCTATGCACGCCGACCTCTTCATCGCATTAATGCACAGCACCGCACCAAGGAACTGCTGCACCAAGCTAAAATAGCCGTCCGGCTTTGGCCTTTCCGGCCACAGATGATCCACGACAGACCTCATGGCGAGTCCGGACAATCTATTGAGTTCGGCCCATTCAGCAAGCTGATCAGTCAATGGAAGCGGACGCTCTGGAACGTTAAATTGCGACTAGAACAGCTTGTCCACTTCACGATATGTCAGATCTCGGAAGTATTCGGTCGCATCGACAGCGCTCGCCGCTAAGTCCAGATATGCGTCGGCCGAACTCCACAACCGATCCAGAGGGGCATACCGCGGATCGCCGAACTTCCTCCGCGGCATAAAGGGCTTCCCAGCCACAATGTCCCCGGCTTCACGCAGTTCCTCCTTCTTCGCTCTCATTGCAGAGCGGGTGTCTTTGGTCGCCATTGTGGCCTTTTCAAGGTCCGTAGCCTTTCCCCGGTTTTCTTCCTCAAGAAACTAGCAGCGGTCGGCAGTGTTTTTTAACTTCACAGCCATTTCAGCCATTTTCTCTTTGCTCTCGCTATGAGCGGCCTTCTCGGCTTTCAACTCTTCGGCCGCCTTCAAAGCGGTCGCATTACTACTCCTTGCTTGCTCCTTGGCTCGGGTAAGCTCCGCCCGCAGGGCCTCCACGGTAGCAGCTCCATCTACAGTCACAACATATTAAAGATACTGGCATCACGCTGCTCTTATGATGTGACATTCACTATAAATATCAATACCCTGTGCCTCGTCAAGCCGCTTGTTAACAAGCTTGATGTCGGCATCCGCCGCATCCAGTCACCGTTTTAATTCGGCAATCCCATCAGTCCGGCTAGCCACCGGAGCTTCAGACACCTGCACATAATGGCAGTCTGGTCATTACCTGGGACTACGATCCTCTGTTCGCCACCGTTCTCGACGACAACCAAAGTCTCAGGGGCTACTATCTACATAGGGCGCACCTAAAAATGTGTGGTACTACCACAAACGCATATCATTCCACGTACCTCAAAGCCCGTCAGTAGACTCATAAAGGATTCATGCAACCCGTTTTCGACGGACGAAATCCTTTCAATCACCATACACATTAATGTACGGTGCTCTTCTGAGATAGTCGCTCGCTCTAGCAGACCCTTCAGTACGTCCGACCGTATACCCAGTGGTGCCGGACTCTTTTGATTCGATCTCTTCAAGAGCCGGATACTGAGGGCTTCGGGTGACCATGGGATTACCTTCTGGCCTTGCTGGATCCGGAGAAACTCTCCGTGACGACACTTCAAGGTCGCCCGCTTCTTGAGCCAGGGAGTCTGGAGGAAGCGTTTCGCTCTCCATCATCTCCGGAAGAACATCCCCCGAAGACGAGCTCTGCTGAGAAGGGCTCAGATCCGAACTGCAAGATAGATGCTTCGGCTATCTTCCTCAGAAGTAAGGTAGTATATCTTCACTATTAAGTACTTTTTGATTACTTACAGCTCTTTAGAGGGCTGATCCCCGCACGGACTTTGTGCGGCAAGAGCACCCTCCGAGGCGGGACCCTCTGGTGGAGTTTGCTTCTCCCGTTTGGAAACCTTGGTTTCCGGGTCATCAGAGGTAGTCCTCTTCCTCCCCTGGGGCGAGGGAATGTCAGATTCCTTCCCTTGGTTATCCTCCCTCATGGAGGCGCCCGTTCCCTCGGTTGGAATAGGTAGCGGTGGGGGCCCGCTTTCACCCTCTGTATTCCCCCTTCATCTTCATTTGAGGGCACCAGGCAAGGTGTTGGCTCGAGCATCTTTTCCAGCACCGGATTGTCCAAGCCTTCGGGAAGGGGGGCCGAACATCGGATCATCTTCGCCTTTGTTATCCAGTCCTGGTCAAATAGCGATTCTCCAGAATGACGTCATGATAAATGAAAGACGGTGTGTTCGGCTAGAGGATTACTTACTTGGGCCGCGGTGCGGTTGCTGCCCAGGCCCACATCCTCGGAGGTGTCCGGACACTCTATTTGGGCTCCGAAGAACGACTTGTACATCTCCTCATGCGTCAGGACGAGGAAATTCTGAATAGCGCACGGTCCTTCTGGGTTGAATTCCCACAAGCGGACGGGGCGGCATTTGCAAGGCTGGACTTGACGAACCAGCATGACTTGCACTACCATAACTAAACTAAAATCTCCCTCGAAGAGATCCCGGATGCGGCTCTACAATATGGGCACATCCTTGGTTGGACCCCAACTCAGCCCCCTACTGATCCATGACATCAGTTGTGGTGGAGGGCCCGAGTGAAAGGCGGGGGAAGCTACCCACTTGGCACTTGTGAGAGCGGTGATGTAGAACCACTCCCGTTGCCATAATCCGGACACCTCTGGAAAGGAACCTTTTGGCCACGGAGCTCCGGCAATCTTGCTTATTAGTGCACTCCCGCACGCTGCATACTGCCCTTCGACCGTCTTCGGCTTCACATCAAAGGTCTTGAGCCACAGGCCGAAGTGAGGGGTAATGCGGAGGAAGGCCTCACATATGACAATAAATGCCGAGATGTGGAGAAAGGAATCCGGGGCTAGATCGTGGAAATCAAGCCCGTAATAGAACATCAAACCCCTTACGAAGGGATCCAGAGTGGGGCCTAGTCCTCGAAGGAAGTGGGAGATGAACATGACGTCTTCATTGGGTTCAGGAGTAAGATGACTTGCCCTCGGGCGGGAAGCCGATGTGAGACTTCGGCGGTCAGGTATCTTGCCTCCCTCAACTTCTTGATATCCTCTTCCATGACGGAGGAGGCATCCACCGGCCCTGGAGGCTGGATCCGGACATGATTGAAGATCCGAAGCACCTGACCTAGGCTTTGAGTGTTAGAACTCGAGGTGGGGGAGGGATTCGATTGACCACGGGAGGAAAAAAAGTAAAAGCCTTGACCCTTTATAAAGAGGCTGAATATCAAGCGTCCTCCTCGTGGCCGTTTGGGACTTACCTAAAATCTAGGAGTCCTAGGCATGGTTAGGTTACCCACGACCGTATTGATGAGAATCCCGTAATAAGGGGGACACGATCTCTGCTTTGACAAGACGTGTCAAGAAACTGCCTCGCGTTATGTGCAAGGCTAGTTAAAGGAAATGGTTTGAATAATCACCGGGCCATGTCATAATGTCATGTTGCCAAAACGTGTCAGCAGATTAGATTTGTGGAAATATTATTCTCTCTACGGTGGTATGTGGAACTTATTTTGCAGGGTCGGACACTATCCTTGTATTAAAATTCTTCTGTGGTGTATTCGGAGGAGGAACCCTCCTTGCAATGCCGAAGACAACACTGCGCGCCGGACTCATCGTCATTGAAGCCTGGTTCAGGGGCTACTGAGAGAGTCCTAGATTAGGTGGTCTCTGGACAGCCGGACTATATCCTTTGGCCGGACTGTTGGACTATGAAGATACAAGATTGAAGACTTCGTCTCGTGTCCGAATGGGACTCTACTTGGCTTGGAAGGCAAGCTAGGCAATACGGATATGTATATCTCCTCCTTTGTAACCGACCTTGTGTAACCCTAGCCCCTTCCGGTGTCTATATAAACCAGAGGGTTTTAGTCCGTAGGACAACACACAATCATACCATAGGCTAGCTTCTAGGGGTTAGCCTCTCCGATCTCGTGGTAGATCAACTCTTGTAATACTCATATCATCAAGAATAAATCAAGCAGGACGTAGGGTTTTACCTCCATCAAGAGGGCCCGAACCTGGGTAAAACATCGTGTCCCCTGCCTCCTGTTACCATCCGCCTTTAGACGCACAGTTCGGGACCCCCTACCCGAGATCCACCGGTTTTGACACCGACCATCGTGTTTTACGATACGGAGCCACCGCCAAGCCCTAAACTCTCTTGGGAGGGCTGATCTGGAGTCCGTTCGGGGCTCCAGAGAGGGGAATCCATCGCCATCATCATCATCAACCTTCCTCCATCACCAATTTCAAGATGCTCACCGCCGTGTGTGAGTAATTCCATCATAGGCTTGCTGGACGGTGATGGGTTGGATGAGATTTATCATGTAATCGAGTTAGTTTTGTTAGGGCTTGATCCCTAGTATCCACTATGTTCTGTGATTGATGTTGCTATGACTTTGCTATGCTTAATGCTTGTCACTAGGGCCCGAGTGCCATGATTTCAGATCTGAACCTATTATGTTTTCATCTATATATGAGAGTTCTTGATCCTATGTTGCAAGTCTATAGTCACCTACTATGTGTTATGATCTGGTGATGACCGTAGTTTGATGAGTTCTTGTATTCACTATGTGTTAATGCTTTGGTCCGATACTATATTAAAAGGAGGCCTTAATATCCCTTAGTTTCCAATAGGACCCCGCTGCCACGGGAGGGTAGGAAAAAAGATGCCATGCAAGTTCTTTTCCATAAGCACGTATGACTATATTCGGAATACATGTCTGCATTACATTGATGAACTAGAGCTAGTTCTGTGTCACCCTATGTTATGACTGTTACATCATCGATCGCATCCGGCATAATTCTCTATCACCGATCCATTGCCTACGAGCTTTCCATATATTGTTCTTCGCTTATTTACTTCTCCGTTGCTATTGTTATCATCACTATAAAACACCAAAAATATTACTTTTGCTACCATTACCTTTTACCACCGTTACCACTACTATCATATTACTTTGCTACTAAATACCTTGCTACAGATATTAAGTTTCCAGGTGTGGTTGAATTGACAACTCAGCTGCTAATACTTGAGAATATTCTTTGGCTCCCCTTGTGTCGAATCAATAATTTGGGTTGAATACTCTACCCTCGAAAACTGTTGCGATCCCCTATACTTGTGGGTTATCATTCAACAATCAATGGCTAGAATAATATCCTCACAAAAAAATTGCCCACAGAACACGAGTATATAACAATGCATGGTCTGTTAGTTACCTTGAAGAATTTGTTTGTGAGGACAGAACATGATTACATAACATGCATGACATGGTAGTTTCCTGTGAAGAATCGATTGCGAGATAACATGAGTATAACCATGCATGGAACTTCTATATTTTTGAACCCAGTATACATTTCCCTGTATTTTCCTCCCAGATCCAATAGGGACATATCAATGTTGTTTCTTGCATTATCCTACTCATACTCTGAACAATGTTGATCTTACATTAACAATGTCTGTCCTTTTTGATATGATGCAGTGTCCCTTCAGTTACCGCCCTTTGTAATCACACCACCTTTGCCAAAAATAGGGAAGCACAACTGGTTCCTCGCTCAATCAGACAACGACAAAAGACTGATGATCATTTAGATACATGAGCCGGAAAAGTTATATTGCAAAAAACCCACTGTATACAAGCACCGTGAAATACATGAGTATCGGGACAACGGTTGTTACGTCTATGAGCAGGATACCAACTTGTTGGGGCCTTCAAAAAAATTTAGTTGGAGGTGGGTAAGCAGCCTTGGTTCACACTCTCTGTTTCTCAGACTCAATTATCCGATTAACCAGGAGATCACCGTTGGCAAGGACCTTGATGGCAGAGAGGCTCTATTTGCTATGGAAAACTGTGTCTACATGGCGAGCCCTAGGAGTTCGGGAGCAAACTCCCCTAATTGTCAACGATACAGCCTGTAGCCAAAATCAGGTGAGAATGACAAAGGCATCCGAATTAACTTTGATCCTTGGATGTCTCAATTACGACAGGTAGTGATGTGGTTCAAGCCTTCAGGTTGATAGGTAATTGGGCTGTTGCGTCGAAAGGGTGGAGTACTGGTGTCTCCGGATCATTGGTCGTTGAAGCGGGGCTGCAAATTATGATGGTGTTGGATCATCTCTTCGAATGACTTTGTTGTCTTTGTCGCTTGTTCTGGATGGGTAGTTCTTTCTTTTGTTATGCATATTCCTTGTCATTTGGTCATCCTCGTCTATGTCACTCTTACTATGTACTAGTTGCCTCTATTTAGAATGTCATTCTCGTCTGGATCACGGGAGTCTGAGCGTTGCAGATGGGTGTGTTTTGGTGGTGTAGCAATACTTCTTATGAATTATCATGTCTTGCTGTTTATGTCAGTAGTAGTCACTAGTCAATGTTTGAATGTTGTATATATCGTTGTTTCGAACTGTTTATTGTCTCGGACTACTGGTGGGCTAAATGAGGGCATCACCATTCTCCAGTGTTCAGAGTGTATCTCCTTTTTTCAAGTTATATAATTTGAGCTCAGTGTCTTTTCGATGATGTACACTTGTTTGGGCCAGTGAGGTGTCGTTGAATATGGGCCGAGTAGTAATGCAATGACAAACAGGTCAATTATGACTCTCAGGCCGGGCTCTCAAAAGATCCTCAAAAAAAGGTTGGGCTCTCCAAAAAAGAAAGAATAAGGACTCTTAGGCCGACATGTGGGCGCCACCGGTGTTTTCGTGCGCTTGCGCGCCGAGAGCATATTGGCGCGTGTTCAAAATTCATGCTACCTTTTCATCCCCAATCTCCCGCCCCTCCCCCACCTCTAGAATCTCAATTCCAACTCCAGTTCCCCCAAATCCCCCTCCTGTACTCCCTGTACTCAAGCGCACTATCATGTCGCCGGTCAACACGGATCTCCGAGCCGAAGATCCTGAGGTTCGTCCTACCTTCGGTCGCTGCATGCTGTCGCTCAACAGTGGCATGGTGGCGCTTGACGACCAGTTTGCCGGCAAAGTGTTGATGGTAACCATCAACGGCGACCGACCTCCCGTCTCGCCGGACGACCTTGTCAAAGCTCTTAGCATTGCGCACGACATCCAAATAAGTGACTTCCTCGTCGAAGTCTGTCCACCACCGGCTGATTTCTTCGTCAGGTTCCGAATAACTTTCGACTGCACTCGTGTGTTTGAATCTTCCGGGCATTTGTTCTGCGATGGTGCGCTAGTGAGCTTTGATCGGTGGCACCCAGGATGGGGCTCGGTGCCCTCTGAGCTTGAGTTTTTAAGAAAGCTTACCTTCCACGGCATGCCTCGACGTGCTTGGAACAGCGAGTCCATGAATGAGCTTATCAACGACCTTGGAGGTGAGCTCGTAAGTAAGTTTGTTCCTCCAGACAGCTGGGCTCTGACGGTTATGGCATGGATGAAGAAGCCGTCCACCAAACAGAAGGTGATTGGTGTTGAGATACCGGTGCAGGAACCGGGGTTGTACTATTCGTCACCACCAAGGCCGACGCGGACCACGTTAGGGATGTACCTGTATCGAGTGTTCGTGCATGTCGAAGAAGTGGTCAATCCATCAATCGAAGTCATGTCGCCGCCGCTGGTGCTAGGGTGCGTCGACGACGTCCATTATAGGAGTCAACATCAGACTTTCCCTGTGTTGCTCAGAACTTATTGTGCTAGCAGAACTTATTGTGTTGTCTGTCTGTTTTCTTTGCACAACATTCAAGATATTTCCCCGTCATTGATAAAGACGATGAATCGTTATGTACGTCAACTTAATGTGCTAGCAGAACTTATAGTGTTGTCTGTCTGTTTTCTTTGCACATCATTCAAGATATTTCCCCGTCATTGATAAAGATGATGAACCGTTATGTACGTGTTCGTTGGTTTCAACATAGCCCTACCCGTAGCGATCCACTCCTTCCATCCTGATTGTGCCGCCTGCGTGAAATTTTTGTATGCAAGTTCACTGTGCTATGATGTTCTATATGATTGTGTCAACTATATAAGTTTTTACTAAGCATCAGCAATGCATATGGCTGAAAGATGTATTTACGAGCATCGACCGATGGGTCTCTCTCTCTCTCACACACACACACGCACACACGCACAAGTGGGACCCATTGAATCATTTCTTTGCTCGTGACAGCTTTTAGTTAGGTTCCACTGTAATTTAACTTTTTTCTTAAGTTATTAATTGAGCTAAGTGACTTCAAAAAGTTGTACAGAAGCTTTGTTTGGGCTTTTCCAGCGTCGCTGAATGTGGGCTGAGTAGCCATGTTAGGTTGTACTGTACTACACATGCCTTTTTTTCAACATCAGCAATGCAACTGGGCCGACAGTTGTACACAATATCCGGGTCAACTTCTCCGCCTCGCTGGGCTGCAAACTTTCCTAAGAGTTATGCATTAGGCTTAACAAGAAAATGGACTTTAAGAAATAATTGTAACATCCCAAATTTTCAATTTGGAATGTTATAAATTAGATCATCATTGCATATCATATTTTATTTGCTTTTGATTTTGATCCTAGAAATTCTACGCAACTCAAGGACCCATGGAGAGAGTTGGGGAATTCTTTATTTTCATATTTGAGTTTTCTCAAATTTTGAGAATAGGATCATTTGATTTTTATTATTTTATCATCAATTATTTCTATTACAAAAATATGAGAGAGGGAATAAAATGACTTTCCCAAAATAAAGAAATATTGAGGATTTAATAATAAAATCAAATAAGATTTTATTTCGGAGTTTTTCGTTATCTTATTTGAATTTAGGAAAAATGTGCGTTTTTCAAAATTGCATTTAGGCCCCAAATAAATGTTCACCTTGTGCGGCTTGATTTTAGAAGCCCGGGAAAATTTATTTCGGGATTTTTGGAGTCCGTTTAGTATTTCTTTTTATTTTTCTTCTGCGCGTAATTATTTTAAAAAAAACGCGCACCGACCTACGGGCCGTGTCCGACCGGGACTCCGGCCCGCCAAGGCTTTATAAGCCGGGGGGGCCCGCCCGAGGCCCAGCCGCCGCCCCAAAACCCTAGCCACGCCACCGCCGCCGCCGCGCCTCGCCGCCCGCCCCGCCCTGCCGCCGACGCCCGCCGCCGCCGACCGAGGTTCTCCTCGCCTCGAAATCCATGCCGCCGTTTTTTTTCGAAAAACCGTTCGGTTTTTTCGTTGGTTTTTTTTAGTTTCGTATTTTTTAAATAGATCGGTTTTTCCGATTTATTTAATTAGCGAGCGTTCGTCCGTTCGTTCGTTCTAGCGAACGTTCATCATTTTTCTTTTTCTCGGATTAAATCCGCGATTTTTCTGATCGCGATTTCTGATCCGATTTTCGTTTTAGTATAACTTTTCGCTCGTTTATCGGAATCAGGCGATTCAAGCGCCTGGAGTTTCGTCTCGAAACTCTCTATCCGTTTAACCAACTTAAACAAGTTTTTGCTACTGTAAAAAATGCCCTAGATCTAGATTAGTAGAACGAAGTTGTTTTCTTTCGCCGTTTGACTTTCATTGCTTCGTTCGATTTGATTCTTTTTGCCAACCGGAGTTCTTAAGTTGAACTTTCTGGTTAGATCTCTTATTTGAGTTTTACCTGTGCATTAGATGAGTGCTTATTGTATGCTTGTTTGTTTGTCTGCGATAGAATACCCGGAGTGCGCCGCCTGTTACTTTGAATCGCTAGGTTTCGGGGATCATCAGCAAGGCAAGTAACACTTTGATCATACCTTTTCTACTACCCAGTTTTATTGCATTAGATCAATCCTCACACATTGCATGATTAGGATCTAATTAAATTGTGGGATGGGAAGTAGTTGACGTAGTACCTATTACCTGTTTTATTATCAAACCTTTGGGAGTTACTTCTACGTTTGCTTACTGTGCCATGCTATGCTAGTAGACGTGGATTGGGTGAGTGATATCCATGACAGATGTGAGTATTGTTAATTAATGGTTTATCTAAGGTGGCAACTTAAACACACATCTGGGTGGATTGAGGTACCTGGGTATTCCAGGATTGCCTGTTTCTTTTTGGACCGCCACCCAGGCTCAAAGGGATCATGAGATTATTCATACTAGAAACTTCCGTGTGCAGCCACAAGCCATTATGGGCTCTGGCGTAGTTGATTAAGTCGTGCGAACTCTTATAGGGTAGACTAGCAGATGTAGGGGAAAGTAGGTGTAACGGTCTATCCATCGTAAGATGCTAGCGCTTTTGAAATGCTATGTCTCAGTCATCCGTCTTCTCAAACACTATGTAGTGCGAGAAACCAAACGGAGGCGATCGAGTCTTGTGGGGAAAAGTGCGCAAACCTCTGCAGAGTGTATTAAACTAATCATGATTAGCCGTGTCCCTGGTTATGGACTTTTTGAGTATCTAGTACCTGGATTATCATTTGAATCTCAACATGTTACTCTCTAAATTAATTTTGTTGGGTTTTGTTTAATGATGATGTTTAATTGGGATTGAGGATGCTGTCAACCATTCTCAATGTTTAACAACTACCATGATAGTTAAATAAATTTATTCCTTTGCAGTAGGGAAAAATTGGCTTTACGCAAAACTGTAACCATAGAGCTTTCCACCAGCCAAATATGCATATAGTATAGCTGTTTCATTCCATTACTCTCTATGTGTTACCTTGCCAGCATATTCCATGTGCTGACCCGTTTCAGGCTGCAACGTTAATGTTGCAGACTTTTCAGACGACGATTAAGGAGTTTTTAGGTCGTGGTTCTATACTCAGTGATGCCGTTGGAGTTGATGGACTCACTTATCTTCCAAGCCTTCCGCTGTTATCGTTATTAGATGGCCTTAAGCCATATTTATTGTAATAAGTTCTCTATTGAGACACTCGATGTAATAAGTGTGTGATAGCTACTCTGTTATAAATCCTCCGAGTACTGTGTGGTGTCAGCATTACTGATCCAAGGATGACACCTGAGCATAGAAATCAGACTGTTTGAGGTCTGGTCGCTACAGAGATGGTATCAGAGCACACGCTGACTATAGGACACGACCACTAAGCTAAAGACCTAGATCACTATTCACCCTCTTCTCTTCTGACCTCTCATCTTTTCTACTCTTTAGGATGATGGACGCAAGGAACAAGTTCACGCAACCGGATGACGATACACCTTTTGGACGTCACTTGAAGGAAGTCACTAAATACCTGAACATAGGAGTACAAAGCTTCACAGGAACCTACAACACCACTTTACCTGAAGAAGAGCGCTGGATGATTCAAGTTCAAGTTCCAGGAAGGACATTCATGCCAGTCACTGAGCCCATAGAGTTTTCTTTTGATGCACCAACTTGGAGTCTAGGAAAGAGCATGGCAGCTCACATCGCCATGGGACGCATTGGAGAAGTCTACCACAATGATCTCAAGGATACTATCTACCAGATTTGTGGGCGCCGAGATGAACACTAGGAGATGATTAGCACCAGAAGGGATAGATCCATTGCAGCTTTTATCCAGGAATTAAACCAACACATTCGACGACAGGAGAACCAGATGTGCGCCGACACAATAGATCTGAAGAAGGCTAAGACAAGAATCAAGGAATTGGAGGAAGAACTCAAGGCTACACGTGAAGATTATGAAGAGGAAATTGAAGTACTAGTGGATAAGAATGCCAACCTAACAATGAAGCTAGCAATATTTATGGGAGGCCCTACACCAGTAGATGAAGACGAAGAACCCAAGGAGATTCGCCCGGAAAACTACATCATCATCGACGACACCGACTCGGACCCAGATGATAGCGATGATGACTATGTTGATGAAGCCGGAGCAGATATCATGGAGTCTGCAACCGAAGAATATTTCTAGTAGACCACCTCATCAGTAGTAGTAGTCCACCATGTAAATACAGTAGTCCGAGCACTTTTGCGATAGTTAGATCGACTGTATGCCCTTGTTTGATTGAATGAAGTGAATTGTTTGCTTTTGCCTCATGTGCATATGGGTAGTGTTTTCTCTTTAGACCCCCTCTATTCTTACATCTCATCTTTTCTAAACCCTCAGATGCCTCCGAGACATGACCCCGGATTTATCTTTCCACCGGAGCTCACCCAGTTGATCCAGCAGCAGAACACATTGATGCAGTTGCTAGTCCAGAATCAGAATCAGGGGAACAACAACAACAACCCACCACCACCACCACCTGTTGATCACTTAGCCCGTTTTCTTAGGTTGAATCCGCCGGTGTTTTCCAGTAGCACCGAGCCGATAGTAGCAGATGATTGGCTCCGCAAGATAGCTAGAGAGTTGACCACAGCAGGATGCACAGATGCGGAGAAGGTGAAGTTTGCCGCACATCAACTTGAAGGACCCGCAGCATCATGGTGGGAGAATTTCACAGCCACTTTCCCTGTCGACACTGTCACATGGGACCACTTTCAGCAGGCCTTTCGTACTGCCCATGTTTCAGCAGGAGCTATGGCCATGAAGAAGCGTGAGTTCTGCAACTTGCGCCAGGGAGGACGGACAGTTGGCCAATATGTGGAGGACTTTAGTAAGTTAGCACGTTATGCCCCAGATGACGTTGCTACAGATGCAGCTAAATAGGAGAAGTTTCTGGAAGGACTAAACGATGAGTTGAGCATGTAGTTGATGGTAGCAACCTTCAACAACTACCAGGAGTTGGTAGACCGTGCTCTTATAATTGAAGGCAAGCAGCAGCAAATTGAGAACCGCAAGAGGAAGTATGGACAAGGAAAGTACAATTCAGGAGCTCAGCAGAAGCCACGTTTTACCCCTAGATCGGGAGCACATTTTCAGCATACCCATGGAGGAGGTAGCTCACACAATCACAATGGCACCAAGAATGGTAATGGCAATGGAGGAAGCAATGGACAGAATCGCACCAACCCATCAACCCCAGCCAAGAAGGACCTGAGCCAAGTCACTTGCTTTAAGTGTCAAAAGACCGGACATTATGCCAATGAATGTCCTGAAGGCCAAAATGGCAATGGAAGTTCTGGGAAGAAGCCGAACCCTTTCAACAGGGGACAGGTGAACCACGTTAACATGGAGGAGGTTGAAGAGCAGTCGGATGCCGTAATCAGTAAGTTTTTGGTTAAGTCATTTACTGCACTCGTTCTTTTTGATACTGGTGCATCGCATTCATACATATCAAGGGGATTTGTGGATAAGTATAACCTGCCCACTAAGGTTCTTAGAACACCTATGCTAGTAAGCTCACCGGGAGCGGAGTATATGGCCAGTCAAGGATGTTTTCAAGTGCCATTGAGTATAGGTAGGCATGTGTTTCCCTCGGCTTTGATCATTTTGGAATCACAAGGATTGGATGTAATTCTGGGTATGGATTGGCTGTCGATGTATGGAGGAAACATCGATTGCGCCAGTAAGTCAATTTTGCTTACCACCCCAGAAGGGAGAAGGATCAAATATGTATCCCGGCATGTGCCAAAAGGGACTCAAGTAAATTGTTTAACATGAGTTTTGCAGGAGGAAGTACCAGTGGTAAGGGATTTCCCTGAAGTATTTCCAGAAGAGTTGCCAGTCATGCCACCGGATAGAGATATTGAGTTTTTGATTGAGCTATTGCCAGGCACAGGGCCAATATCTAAGAGACCATATAGGATGCCTGCAAAGGATTTGGTGGAAATTAAGAAGCAGACTAACGAGTTACTGGATAAGGGATATAATCGCCCAAGTTCTTCGCCTTGGGGATCGCCAGTACTTCTAGTAGAGAAGAAGGATGGATCGTTAAGGATGGTTGTTGATTATCGAGGATTGAATGAAGTAACTATCAAGAACAAGTACCCACTACCAATGATCAGTGATCTGTTTGATCGATTGAAAGGAGCTAAGGTATTTTCCAAGATCGATCTGCGATCAGGATACCACCAGTTGAAGATTCGAGAACAGGATATTCCTAAGACAGCTTTTACCACCAGGTATGGGTTGTACGAGTATACCGTTATGTCATTTGGTCTGACTAACGCACCTGCATATTTTATGAACATGATGAACAAAGTGTTTATGGAGTTCTTGGATAAGTTCGTCATGGTGTTCATTGATGATATCCTAGTTTACTCGAAAAATGAAGAGGAGCATAAGGAGCATTTGCGTTTGGTACTTGGTAAGCTCAGAGAACATCAGTTGTATGCCAAGTTCAGCAAATGTGAGTTTTGGTTGAGGGAAGTAGGATTCCTCGGACACGTTATATCTGGAGAAGGTATATCAGTAGATCCCACTAAAGTGGATACTGTGACAAATAGGGAAGCCCCAACAACAGTTGGAGAGATACGGAGTTTTCTTGGACTCGTAGGATACTACCGGAGATTTATTGAGAATTTCTCAAAGATTGCGAAGCCTATGACGGAGTTGTTGAAGAAGGATACTAAGTTCATATGGATGGAGGAATGTGAGGCTAGTTTCCAGGAGTTGAAGAAATGCTTGGTTACTTCACCAGTGTTGATTTTGCTAGATCAGACCAAGGACTATGAGGTGTATTGCGACGCTTCACGTCGAGGACTTGGAGCAGTGCTTATGCAGGAAGGGAGAGTTGTTTCATATGCCTCAAGACAGCTTAAGCCTCATCAGTTGAATTATGCTACGCATGATTTGGAGTTAGCAGCCGTAGTGCATGCATTGAAAACATGGAGACATTTCCTCATTGGAAACCATTGCGAGGTGTACATGGATCATAAGAGTTTGAAATACATCTTCACACAGAAGGAGTTAAACCTCAGACAAAGGAGATGGTTGGAGCTCACCAAGGATTATGATATGAGATTGCATTACCATCCCGGAAAGGCTAATGTAGTAGCTGACGCATTAAGCCATAAGAGCCATGTCAATACATTAATGATGGGAGAAATACCAAGGGAGTTAGCAGAAAATCTTCGTGAACTATGTTTGGAAATAGTTCCTAGAGGCTATGTAGCAGCATTGGAAATTCAGTCAACTTTGTTGGATAGAGTGAGAGAAGCTCAGAAGACTGACAAGGAGATTGCCACTATAAAGGAGAAAATAAGCGAAGGAAAGGCTAAAGGATTACGTGAGGATGAGCACGACACCCTATGGTTTGAAGACCGTGTTTATGTGCCTAATGACCCGGAGATTAGGAAGCTAATTCTGCAAGAGGCACACGATTCACCATATTCGATTCGCCCTGGAAATACCAAGATGTATTTGGATTTGAAAGATATTTTCTGGTGGACCGGAATGAAGAAAGATATTGCGGAGTATGTAGCAGTTTGTGATGTATGTCAGAGAGTAAAGGCAGAGCATCAGAAGCCAGCAGGATTGTTACAACCATTGCCGATACCCGAATGGAAGTGGGATAAGTTAGGCATGGTTTTTATCACGGGATTACCCAGGACTCGTTCAGGCTATGACTCGATTTGGGTTGTAGTCGATCGGTTGACGAAAGTAGCTCATTTCATCCCAGTAAAGACCACTTACACCAGTGCTAAGTTGGCAAAGATATACATGACCAGAATCGTATGTTTGCATGGAGTTCCGAGGAGTATAGTATCAGGTAGAGGAACCCAGTTTACCTCAAAGTTCTGGAAGCAGTTGCATGAAAGTTTGGGTACCAGGCTAGAGTTCAGCACAGCTTTTCATCCACAGACAGATGGACAGACCGAGAGAGTCAATCAGATTTTGGAGGATATGCTGAGAGCTTGTGCGCTAGATTACGGATCTAGTTGGGACAACAACTTGCCATATGCAGAGTTTTCTTACAACAACAGTTACCAAACCAGTTTAAAGATGGCCCCTTTCGAAGCCTTGTATAGAACGAGGTGCAGGCACCATTGTCATGGGACGAAGTTGGAGACCGCCAGTTGTTTGGGCCTGATTTGATTAAAGAGTCTGAACATAAGGTGAAATTGATTCGCGATAGACTCAAGGTAGCTCAGTCCAGGCAGAAGAGCTACGCAGATTCTAAACGCAAGGAGACAATTTACAAAGTTGGAGATAGAGCTTATCTTCGAGTATCTCCACTTCGGGGAACAAAGCGTTTTGGTGTTAAGGGAAAGTTAGCGCCACGATTTGTAGGACCATACCGAGTATTGGAACGTATGGGAGAAGTGGCCTACAAGTTGGAATTGCCCGAAGGATTGTCAGGAGTTCATGATGTGTTCCACGTTTCTTAGTTAAAGAAGTGCCACGCGGAGATGGCTGACATACCCTTGAGAGACATAGTGTCATTGGAAGCAATTCAGTTGGATAACGATTTGACCTATGAGGAGAAACCAATTAAGATTCTCGAGTTTGCCAGCCGAGTCACTCGCAGCAAGGTTCTCAAGTTTTGCAAAGTTCAATGGAGCCACCACACGGAGGACGAAGCCACCTGGGAGCAAGAGGAAGATTTTCTCAAGGACCACCCTCACCTATTTTCTAGCCAACCCGAATCTCGAGGGCGAGATTCATCTTAAGGGGGGTAGGTTTGTAACATCCCAAATTTTCAATTTGGAATGTTATACATTAGATCATCATTGCATATCATATTTTATTTGCTTTTGGTTTTGATCCTAGAAATTCTACGCAACTCAAGGACCCACGGAGAGAGTTGGGGAATTCTTTATTTTCATATTTGAGTTTTCTCAAATTTTGAGAATAGGATCATTTGATTTTTATTATTTTATCATCAATTATTTCTATTACAAAAATATGAGAGAGGGAATAAAATGACTTTCCCAAAATAAAGAAATACTAAGGATTTAATAATAAAATCAAATAAGATTTTATTTCGGAGTTTTTCGTTATTTTATTTGAATTTAGGAAAAATGTGCGTTTTTTCAAAATTGCATTTAGGCCCCAAATAAATGTTCACCTTGTGCGGCTTGATTTTAGAAGCCCGGAAAAATTTATTTCGGGATTTTTGGAGTCCGTTTAGTATTTCTTTTTATTTTCTTCTACGCATAATTATTTAAAAAAAACGCGCACCGACCTACGGGCCGTGTCCGACCGGGACTCCGGCCCGCCAAGGCTTTATAAGCCGGGGGGAGCCAGCCTGAGGCCCAGCCGCCGCCCCGAAACCCTAGTCGCGCCGCCGCCGCGCCTCGCCGCCCGCGCCACCGCCACGCCGCCCCGCCGCCGCCGCCGACCCGCCGCCCGAGGTTCGCCTCGCCTCGAAATCTGTGCCGCCGTTTTTTTCGAAAAACCATTCGGTTTTTCCGTCGGTTTTTTTAGTTTTGGTTTTTTTAAATAGATCGGTTTTTCTGATTTATTTAAATAGCGAGCGTTCGTCCGTTCGTTCGTTCTAACGAACGTTCGTCGTTTTTCTTTTTCTCGGACTAAATCTGTGATTTTTCTGATCCCGATTTCTGATCCGATTTTCGTTTTAGTATAACTTTTCACTCGTTTATCGGAATCAGGCGATTCAAGCGCCTGGAGTTTCGTCTCGAAACCCTCTATCCATTTAACCAACTTAAACAAGTTTTTGCTACTGTAAAAAATGCCCTAGATCCAGATTAGTAGAACGAAGTTGTTTTCTTTCGCCGTTTGACTTTCATTGCTTCATTCGATTTGATTCTTTTTGCCAACCGGAGTTCTTAAGTTGAACTTTCTGGTTAGATCTCTTATTTGAGTTTTACCTGTGCATTAGATGAGTGCTTATTGTATGCTTGTTTGTTTGT
The DNA here is from genome assembly GCF_056163025.1 of Triticum urartu. Taxonomy (NCBI): domain Eukaryota; kingdom Viridiplantae; phylum Streptophyta; class Magnoliopsida; order Poales; family Poaceae; genus Triticum; species Triticum urartu. Next base: position 314,016,028 of record NC_141877.1, read on the forward strand.
CTGCGATAGAATACCCGGAGTGCGCCGCCTGTTACTTCGAATCGCTAGGTTTCGCGGATCATCAGCAAGGCAAGTAACACTTTGATCATACCTTTTCTACTACCCAATTTTATTGCATTAGATCAATCCTCACACATTGCATGATTAGGATCTAATTAAATTGTTGGATGGGAAGTAGTTGAGGTAGTACCTATTACCTGTTTTATTATCAAACCTTTGGGAGTTACTTCTATGTTTGCTTACTGTGCCATGCTATGCTAGTAGACGTGGATTGGGTGAGTGATATCCATGACAGATGTGAGTATTGTTAATTAATGGTTTATCTAACGTGGCAACTTAAACACACATCTGGGTGGATTGAGGTACCTGGGTATTCCAGGATTGCCTGTTTCTTTTTGGACCGCCACCCAGGCTCAAAGGGATCATGAGATTATTCATACTAGAAACTTCCGTGTGCAGCCACAAGCCATTATGGGCTCTGGCGTAGTTGATTAAGTCATGCGAACTCTTACTGGGTAGACTAGTAGATGTAGGGGAAAGTAGGTGTAACGGTCTATCCATCGTAAGGTGCTAGCGCTTCTGAAAGACTATGTCTCGGTCATCCGTCTTCTCAAACACCATGTAGTGCGAGAAACCAAACAGAGGCGATCGAGTCTTGTGGGGAAAAGTGCGCAAACCTCTGTAGAGTGTATTAAACTAATCATGATTAGCCGTGTCCCCGGTTATGGACTTTTTGAGTATCTAGTGCCTGGATTATCATATGAATCTCAACATGTTACTCTCTAAATTAATTTTGTTGGGTTTTGTTTAATGATGATATTTAATTGGGATTGAGGATGCTGTCAACCATTCTCAATGTTTAACAACTACCATGATAGTTAAATAAATTTATTCCTTTGCAGTAGGGAAAAATTGGCTTTACGCAAAACTGTAACCATAGAGCTTTCCACCAGCCAAATATGCATATAGTATAGCTGTTTCATTCCATTACTCTCTATGTGTTACCTTGCCAGCATATTCCATGTGCTGACCTGTTTCGGGCTGCAACGTTAATGTTGCAGACTTTTCAGATGACGATTAAGGAGTTTTTAGGTCGTGGTTCTATACTCAGTGATGCCATTGGAGTTGATGGACTCACTTATCTTCCAAGCCTTTCGCTGTTATCGTTATTAGATGGCCTTAAGCCATATTTATTGTAATAAGTTCTCTATTGAGACACTCGATGTAATAAGTGTGTGATTGCAACTCTGTTATAAATCCTCCGAATACTATGTGGTGTCAGCATTACTGATCCAGGGATGACACCTGAGCACAGAGATCAGACTGTTTGAGGTCTGGTCGCTACAATAATAAAAAATGCACCAAACGCGTAATTAGTTTTAAAAAATATTTTGTTTGGAATTTGAAAATTTTAATTTCATTACTTGTTGCGCGCGCAATATTTCGTTGGATTTTAACGTAATACAACTTTATTTTGAAATTATATTTAATGTGACTAGAAATTTCGGATAAAAATATTTCGGATCCCATAAAAATGTGGGAATTTTTTTTGAATTCTGTTTTGAGCGGTTGGTTGAAAATATTAATATTTTTTTGAGGAATGGTTGAAATTATTACTCATTGTCCTAGCTAGAAAATGGTCTATACTTTTAACAAACTGTAAATGGGCTATAGTAAATTTCATTAGAATTAAAAAAATGGAATGTACATTCTTACAAATCGCAAATGGGCTATATGTTCTCTGCCACACACTTGTGGGCCTTCTAAGTTGATGCGCCCTAAAAAAACTAAGTTGACGCGTATGCAAGGCTTTGTCAATAACACACGGTTCTGGCTGCTGTGGCCGTTGGATGTCCATCCAACATATGTCGTGCTTCTTCTTAAATCTCGGATATTCTTGCTTCAGCCACCTAAAAACTATTCCTCCCCCTGACATTTGGGGCGCACCGTTTCGGAGGCTGACCTATGGGCCTACTAAGTTGACGCGTACCAAGGGCTTTGTCAACTTAGTCAATATAAACGATTCTAACTGAAGTGACCGTACGATGTCCATCCAACGGCAGTAGTGCTTCTTCAACCTCTGGTCCTCTTGCTCCAGCCGCCCAAAGCAGCGCCGGTCGTGTCGTGTGCTCCTGCCTCCTGTGGCCGGCTGTGATGCCGCGGAGGCCTCACCGCCCCCTACTACTCCCACCGCTGGCCAGGCCATCCCTCTACTCACCCACACCCCCTATTATTCTGCGGTGACGGCAGCCTCACACCGCAGCAAACCAGTGAACCCTCATACTCCTCTACACGTGGGCATCCACTGCCACGTCTTCCCCGGCTCCGCGTCGTCCCCTTCCTAGGCCCCGCCGTCGTCCACCGCCCTGGTGCTCTCGGTGCGGCGTGGTCAACGTGGTTAAGGAATGGCTTCCATCGAACGTGGACTGTACGTGGAGAGGCTGACAACTGGGTCCATGGCCGCAGCAAGGAAGTGCCTCCTTATTATGCGGAAAATAATAATTCCTCCACCTAACAGCAGGGACCCACCGGACGGGCAACCGTATTTCGTGAAAAAAGCGTTTCCCCCCTGACTTCTGGGACCTACCAGCTACATCTTCGAATGCAAGGAAGTGCGTCCGGGCAAAAAAATGATTCGCCCCCTGACTGCTAGGACCCACCAGCTACATCTTCGCACGCAAGGAAGTGCCTGACAGTCGGGACCCACCTGGTCGAAGCATACGTAGTGTTGTCATTCTGGTCGCGAACGTGTACGTACATACTGGTCGATGTAGAGGCGCGCACGTAGCATATACACATACGTACAACAGCCAGTGTGCAAGAAAGAAAATACGGCCACGTACATACATACGGGCGGGGTCTCGAACGCCTACTCGCGCATACGTATGGTCAGGGCTCGTGTACATGGCTGGGTCGAAACGGAGAAACAACGTCGTCGTTGCCCGCAAAAAAAAGCGTCCTCGTCGTGTTCATGGGGAGGCAACGGAATGCGTCGTGTTCATCAGGAGGCAACGGAACGCGTGGGATCCAACCGGCTTGGACGGAACAACCGATGGAAACGAGGCCTGGCGTACCGCAGAACAGAGGAAACAGCCTTGTGTTCGACTGGCCACGTTCGAAACAGGATCCTGTTCATCAGGAGGGGTCTGGTGTATCGCAAAACAAAGGAAACAGACCTCCTACGATCGAAACGGGGGTCCTGTTGATCGGGGGGTGTGGCGTACCGCAAAACGGAGGAAACGGACTTGTGTTGGAGCGCTACGGTTGAAACGAGGGTCCTGTTCATCGGGAGGGGTGTGACGTACCGCAAAACGGGACTCCACGAGATACTGTTCATCTCCACCATCGACCCCCTCCAGCCTCCACGGGCTACTGTTCATCCACCGTCGACCTCCTCCAGCCTCCACCTACAACTGTTCATCCACGGGCTCCTGTTCATCCAGCCTCCACCGGCTACTGTTCAACCAGCCCTCTCCACACGGGCTCCTATTCAACCACCCCTCCACGGGCCACTGTTCATCCAGCCCTCCACCGTATACTATTCATCCAGCCCTCCACGAGGTGGTCATGTTCATCCAGCTCTCCACGGGGTCCTGTTCTTCCAGCCCCAACCGGCTCGATCGATCGGGGTCCTGTTCATCCTGAGGCAACACCACGGGGTCCTATTCATCCACCCCCACCGGGAACTGTTCATCCAAACCCCCCAGCAACACTCATTGTTCATTCAGAGGCAGCATCGATCGATTTCAGTTAGCAGCAGTAGCGAAGGAATCGCTCGATCGGGTTCAGTTAACAGCCATCGATCGATCGCTCGGGTTCAGTTAGAGCCCAACGCCTCGCTCGGGTTCAGTTAGAGCCCAACGCCTCACACCCATGCACGTGCGTGTACGAGAGAAACATGCATCACTCGGCCCCGACCACCCACCGTAACCGGGAACACCCCGATATTTTCCTCGCCCTCGCTTCTACCACTGTTTTTTCCGTCATGAACAGCCCAAAGAATGTCATGCAGCTGCGTCTCCGGCCCGCCCAGGGCAAAAAGCCCATTGTCATAGAAGTAGGAGCCCACCACATCTATGATGATACCGGGTTTTGTCACAATTATCGTCATAGAAGTGTCATAAGTATGCCGAAAAAAAATTTCGTTCGTCCCAAGATGTCACGGATGTGTCTTTTTTTGTAGTGAATTGGTAGAAAAATCAAATATGTGTCCTTCCGGTCATGCTTAGGTCCCATGCAAGAAATGGGAATGAATTTCAAACACCGGGGCGGTGGACGACGATGATTGCTGGCAAAACATTGAGATACTTTGTTTTTAAATTCTAGTAAATCTAAAACTTGTCTGAAATTCATGAAACTTGGCATGCTATAATGGAATGGCACCCGACATGTTGTGGTATTTTTCGTGTCCATTTTGAGAGAAGGCGCACTCGAATAATAGCCAACAAAGGCATTTTGAAACAAATAGCTGCACTATAATATCTCAAACGTTTTGTATAATTTAAATTGTGTGGTTCTGTTAAACATTCACGTGATGCCACACCTCACTCTTTTAATGGCTAGGAGGTGTCATGCAGACAGGTACTTGAGTGCTTGACTAAACGGAAGGCGTGTCGATAGCTTCCCCAGGAAGCCAAGAGAAAATGTACCGAGTATGATTTCTGCAACTCTTGATCGCAAACGTTTTAGATAGAACACCCGTATGCAAAGTGAGAGCTATGGTCTTCCCCCTTAAGTCGAGGGAAAATCCACAGCGCGGGATTTGTGCATCCCTTCAACGCAAACAGTTGTTTTGGATGACCCGTGTGCAACCATGTACAAACAATTTGGTAAGATTTGCATTTGTCATATTGGGTATGTTGCCATTTGTCAAACTGGAAAGATTTACATTTGTTGATCTAGTAACATTGCCATTTGTCAATCCTTGTAACACTGCGATTTGTCAAAATATGCAGCTAGAAATCACTAGCACTATCTAATTTTTGCAACTAAAATTTAGTAATTAACCATAGATTTCATCATAGATTAAGCAGTCGTTCTTAATTTAAACAAACAGTTCTTAATTTACGTGCGACACGATGGAGTTACGCACTACATATTAGAACTGTCATCAGGGCCTGCCGATATTCCTGGCCATCCGGCTTCCCCTTTAATTCCCGCGGCCATTATAACCTTAGTCTCTTCAACCTTTCGATCGTGCCCCGCAACAGAACAAGCACACCCACGATGACACATAGAGAGGGGATGTCCAGCGGCGCTCCAATGGAGTTCGGCGAGCATAGAGTGGAGACCCACGCGAGGGGGACGGATCTCTCGGTGGTGTACACCATCGACCCGGCCGTGGTGGACGACTACATCAACAGCGTTGAGAAGTTGCTTGCTCGAGACAAGTACAAGGTGGTCGACATCGACCTCTAGTACACCACCGGTCGTCCCGACATAGATCAGAAGGTTGCCATCGCCCAGTTGTGCGTGGGCCATCATGTCCTCATCTACCACTACTGCATGGCCACAGAGCCTTGTGACTGTTTCAACAGGTTTGTCAACAGCACCAACTACAAGTTCGCCACGATTGAAACCACCGACGATGTAAACGTGCTCCGTGTTACGCGCTTGGCCTGCAAGAACCTTGTCGAAATATGTGACCACTACAGGGTCTGGGGCAGCACGAAGAAGGACTCCCTGGTCGAACTTGCCTCGGCCATCATTGACCCCTACTACGAAAAGATGAAGCAGGATGCCCTGAGAACAAGTCCCCTATCCGGGCACAGGGCCTGGATGCGGCAACTGGATGGACCTCACCTCAGGTTCGTGGCTAAAAGCGTGTACACATGCTATGAGATGCACACGCGGATCATTGACATGAGGAAGTTCCTTGTTACCAAAATCGACGAGCCCGGATCGAGCCACAAGCAGAGCAAGAAGTAGATGATGATCAGATGATCATTTATGCTAGTTAATCATGCATGTAAGATATAGTTTACTTATTGGTGTGTGGAAATGTCATGTGTGTAGTAGCCACCTAGGTAATTATGCATGTAATAGTTTACTTTGGTGTGTGCAAATGCCATGGTTGTAGTAGCCACCTATGTAAGTGGATGTTTAATTTGGTTATGCAAGCATGTCCTTATAAGTGTGTTTATATATATATATACTGTATGCAATCCCATCGCACAATACACATGTCTTATTAGCAGCAACCGTCTGTGTTATTATCGGTCTTCACATTTCTGATTACAGACCTGTTTGCCGCGTATCACACACATCTTGTTAAGTTGAACCGTTTCTGTTCTCATGTCTCAGCGCAAACAGTTCATCCGAGTGAACCTCATGCTGTACATCGCACACACCTTCATCTGGCTGACCGTTTCTTTTGTGTTGCCTAATCACAAACAGTTCATCCGAGTGAACCGTATGTTCTATATCGCACACACCTCCATCTGGCTGCCCATTTCTTTTATTCCTCCTCATTGCAAACAGTTAATTGAACTGAACCGTATACCCTACATTGCACACGTAACTAAAATCTGAACCGTGTTTGATGGCTCCGCCATCACAAACGATTTGCACCTTTTTTGATGGTTTATTTACACTATAGTTTGCGATTATGGCATCGCACACAGTTTCGTCGAAGGGTTTGTGATCGTAGTGTCGCATTAGCAGCATCCTGCAGTGGTGAATAGCAGAAAAACTAAACGATCATTATGCTAAGCTAACGGATGGGTCTTGCCCATCACAACATTCTCTAATGATGTGATCCCGTTCATCAAATGACAACACATGTCTATGGTTAGGAAACTTAACCATCTTTGATTAACGAGCTAGTCAAGTAGAGGCATACTAGGGACACTCTGTCTATGTATCAATACATGTACTAAGTTTCCGGTCAATGCAATTCTAGCATGAATAATAAACATTTATCATGATATAAGGAAATATAAATAACAACTTTATTATTGCCTCTAGGGCATATTTCCTTCAGTCTCCCACTTGCACTAGAGTCAATAATGTAGATTACATAGTATTGATTCTAACACCCATGGAGTCTTGGTGCTGATCATGTTTTGCTCGTGAGAGAGGCTTAGTCAACGCGTCTGCAACATTCAGATCCGTATGTATCTTTCAAATCTCTATGTCTCCCTCCTTGACTTGATCATGGATGGAATTGAAACGTCTCTTGATGTGCTTGGTTCTCTTGTGAAATCTAGATTCCTTTGCCAAGGAAATTGCACCAGTATTGTCATAGAAGATTTTCATTGGGCCTGATGCACTAGGTATTACACCTAGATCAGATATTAACTCCTTCATCCAGACTCCTTCATTTGCTGCTTCCGAAGCAGCTATACACTTCGCTTCACACGTAAATCCCGCCACGACGCTCTGCTTGGAACTGCACCAACTAACAGCTCCACCATTTAATATAAATACGTATCCGGTTTGCGACTTAGAGTCATCCGAATCAGTGTCAAAGCTTGCATCGGCGTAACCATTTTACGATGATCTCTTTCTCACCTCCATAAACGAGAAACATATCCTTAGTCCTTTTCAGGTATTTCAGGATGTTCTTGACCGTTGTCCAGTGATCCACTCCTAGATTACTTTGGTACCTCCCTGCTAAGCTAATAGCAAGGCACACATCAGGTATGGTACACATCATTGCATACATGATAGAACCTATGGATGAGGCATAGGGAATGACTTCATTTTCTCTCTATCTTCTGCAGTGGTCGGGCATTGAGTCTGACTCAACTTCACACCTTGTAACACAGGCAAGAACCCTTTCTTTAACTGATCCATTTTGAACTTCTTCAAAACTTTATCAAGGTATGTGCTTTGTGAAAGTCCAATTAAGCGTCTTGATCTATCTCTATAGATCTTGATGCCCAATATATATGCAGCTTCACCGAGGTCTTTCATTGAAAAATTCTTATTCAAGTATCTATTTATGCCATTCAGAAATTCAGTATCATTTCCGATCAACAATATGTCATCCACGTATAATATCATAAATGCTACAGAGCTCCCACTCACTTTCTTGTAAATACAGGCTTCTCCAAAAGTCTGTATAAAACCATATGCTTTGATCACACTATCAAAGCATATATTCCAACTCCGAGAGGCTTGCACCAGTCCATAAATGGATCGCCGGAGCTTGCACACTTTGTTAGCACCTTTTGGATCGAAAAAACCTTCTGGTTGCATCATACACAACTCTTCTTTAATATATCCATTAAGGAATGCAGTTTTGACATCCATTTGCCAAATTTCATAATCATAAAATGCGGCAATTGCTAACATGATTCAGACAGACTTAAGCATCGCTCGGGGTGAGACGGTCTCATCGTAGTCAACTCCTTGAACTTGTCGAAAACCTTTTGCAACAAGTCGAGCTTTATAGACAGTAACATTACCGTCAGCGTCAGTCTTCTTCTTGAAGATCCATTTATTCTATATTGCTTGCCGATCATCGGGCAAGTCAACCAAAGTCCATACATGGATCCCATCTCAGATTTCATGGCCTCAAGCCATTTTGTGGAATCTAGGCTCATCATCGCTTCCTCATAGTTCGTAGGTTCGTCATGGTCAAGTAACATGACCTCAAGAACAGGATTACTGTACCACTCTGATGTGGATCTTACTCTGGTTGACCTATGAGGTTCAGTAGTAACTTGATCAGAAGTTTCATGATCATCATCATTAGCTTCCTCACTAATTGGTGTAGGAATCACTGGAAATGATTTTTGTGATGAACTACTTTCCAATAAGGGAGAAGGTATAGTTACCTCATTAAGTTCTACTTTCCTCCCACTCACTTCTTTCGAGAGAAACTCATTCTCTAGAAAGGATCCATTCTTAGCAAAGAATATCTTGCCTTCGGATCTGTGATAGAAGGTGTACCCAACAGTCGCCTTTGGGTATCCTATGAAGACACATTTCTCTGATTTGGGTTTGAGCTTATTAGGTTGAAGCTTTTTCACATAAGCATCGCAGACCCAAACTTTAAGAAACGACAACTTGGGTTTCTTACCAAACCACAGTTCATATGGTGTCGTCTCAACGGATTTCGATGGTGCCCTATTTAATGTGAATGCAGCAGTCTCTAAAGTATAACCCCAAAACGATAGCGGTAAATAAGTAAGAGACATCATAGATCGCACCATATCTAATAAAGTGCAGTTACAACGTTCGGACACACCATTACGATGTCGTGTTTGATACATCTCCAGCGTATCTATAATTTTTTATTGTTCCATGCTATTCTACTATCAACCTTGGATGTTGTATATGCATTTGTATGCTATTTTATGTGATTTTTTGGACTAACCTATTAACCCAGAGGCCAGTGTCAGTTTATGTTTTTCCCTTGTTTCAGTGTTTCGCAGAAAAGGGAAATCAAACGGAGTCCAATTAACCTGAAACTTTACGGAACTTATTTTTGGAACGGAAGCAATCCAGAAGACTTGGGGTGTACGTAAGGGAAGCAACGAGGAAGGCACGAGGCTGGGGGCACTCCCACCCCCCTGGGCGTGCCCTCCACCCTCGTGGGCCCCTCGTGGCTCCCCTGACGTACTTCTTCCTCCTATATATATCCATATACCATAAAAACATCCAGGAGCACAATAGATCGGGAGTTCCGCCGCCAGAAGCCTCCGTAGCCACTGAAAACCAATCTAGACCCGTTCCGGCACCCTGCCGGAGGGGAAATCCCTCTCCGGTGGCCATCTTCATCATCCCGGTGCTCTCCATGACGAGGAGGTAGTAGTTCTCCCTCGGGGCTGAGGGTATGTACCAGTAGCTATGTGTTTGATATCTCTCTCTCTCTCTCGTGTTCTTGAGGTGATACGATCTTGATGTATCGCGAGCTTTGTTATTATATTTGGATCTTATGATGTTTCTCCCCCTCTACTCTCTTGTAATGGATTGAGTTTTCCCTTTGGAGTTATCTTATCAGATTGAGTCTTTAAGGATTTGAGAACACTTGATGTATGTCTTGCGTGGGATACCCGTGGTGACAATGGGGTATTCTATTGATCCACTTGATGTATGTTTTGGTGATCAACTTGCGGGTTCCGCCCATGAACCTATGCATAGGGGTTGGCACACGTTTTCGTCTTGACTCTCCGGTAGAAACTTTGGGGCACTCTTTGAGGTTCTTTGTGTTGGTTGAATAGATGAATCTGAGATTGTGTGATGCATATCGTATAATCATACCCATGATACTTGAGGTGACATTGGAGTATCTAGGTGACATTAGGGTATTGGTTGATTTGTGTCTTAAGGTGTTATTCTAGTACGAACTCTAGGGTTGTTTGTGACACTTATAGGAATATCCCAATGGATTGATTGGAAAGAATAACTTTGAGGTGGTTTCGTACCCTACCATAATCTCTTCGTTTGTTCTCCGCTATTAGTGACTTTGGAGTGACTCTTTGTTGCATGTTGAGGGATAGTTACGTGATCCAATTATGTTATTATTGTCGAGGGAACTTGCACTAGAGAAAGTATGAACCCTAGACCTTGTTTCAACGCATTGCAATACCGTTTACGCTCACTTTTATCATTAGTTACCTTGCTGTTTTTATATTTTCATATTACAAAAACCTTTATCTACCATCCATATACCACTTGTATCACCATCTCTTCGCCGAACTAGTGCACCTATACAATTTACCATTGTATTGGGTGTGTTGGGGACACAAGAGACTCTTTGTTATTTGGTTGCAGGGTTGCTTGAGAGAGACCATCTTCATCCTACGCCTCCTACAGATTGATAAACCTTAGGTCATCCACTTGAGGGAAAATTGCTACTGTCCTACAAACCTCTGCACTTGGAGGACCAACAACGTCTACAAGAAGAAGGTTGTGTAGTAGACATCAAGCTCTTTTTTGGCGCCGTTGCCGGGGAGGTTAGCGCTTGAAGGTATATCTTTAGATCTTGCAATTGAATCTTTTTGTTTCCTGTTTTAGCACTAGTTTAGTTTATAAAAGAAAACTACAAAAAATGGAATTAAGGTTACCTCATATGCTTCATCTTTTTTAATATATATCATGAAAATAAGGATTCCGATAATTGTGCTCAAGTGCTAGAAGAAGAATGCATTAGAATGTTTGGCACTAAATATTTGAATGATGAGCATGATTGCAATGTTGATAGTATGAATTCCTTGAATATCCATGATGCTAATGATATGCAAAGCCACAAGCTTGGGGAAGCTATGTTTGATGAAGATGATATTTTTTGTCCCCCAAGTCTTGATGAGAAAATTTATTATGATGAAAGCATGCCTCCTATTTATGATGATTATATTGATGAAAGTGGATTTGGAGAGGTCATGACTTTATTTAGTGATGAATCCACTATTTCGGAAGAGGTTCCAATTGATTATGAGAACAAAGTTGCTATCTATGATGATTATTGTGATGGCTTGTATGCTATAAAGAATAATGATATCCATGAAACTTTTCATCATGATTTTAGTTTTCAATTGGATTATGCCTCACATGATAATTATTTTGTTGAGTTTGCTCCCACTATTATTCATGAGAAGAATTTTGCTTGTGTGGAGAGTAGTAAATTTTCTATGCTTGTAGATCATGAAAAGAATGCTCTATGTGATGGTTATATTGTTGAATTCATTCATGATGCTACTGAAAATTATTATGAGGTAGGAATATATGCTTGTAGGAATTGCAATAATATCAAGTTTTGAAGTGTTGCATGCTTTACCTTCCTATGCAAGTTGATTCTTGTTCCCATAAGTTGTTTGCTCCCAAAAATCCCTATGCATAGGAAGAGGGTTAGGCTTAAATGTTCTAGTCATATTCTTCATGATGCTCTCTTTATGTTTCAATTCTTATCTTTTATGTGAGCATCATTGAAATCATCATGCCTAGTTAGGGGCGTTAAACGATAGGCTTGTTGGGAGGCAACCCAATTGTATTTTTGTTCTTTGCTTTTTGATACTGTTTAGTAATAAATAATTCATCTAGACTCTGTTTAGATGTGGTTTTATTCTTTTAATTAGTGTTTGTGCCAAGTAGAACCTTTGGGAAAACTTGGGGAAAGTCTTTGTGATCATGCTGTAAAAAACAGAAACTTTAGCGCTCACGAGAATTGTTGCCATTTTTTATTGGAGAGTGATATTTAGCTAATTATTTTTTCAGATGATTAATATATAAATTCCTCACGTCCAGCAATTTATTTGAGAATTTTATGAGTTCCATAAGTATACGTTTGATACAGATTACTACAGACTGTTCTGTTTTTGACAGATTCTGTTTTCTATGTGTTGTTTGCTTATTTTGATGAATCTATGAGTAGTATCGGAGGGTATGAACCATAGAGAAGTTGGAATACAGTAGATATTACAACAATATGAATTTATAATGAGTTCACAACAGTACCTAAGTGGTTATTTATTTTCTTATACTAACGGAGCTTACGAGTTTTCTGTTAAGTTTTGTGTTGTGCAGTTTTCAAGTTTTGGGTGAAGATTCGATCGGCTATGGAATAAGGAGTGGCAAGAGCCTAAGCTTGGGGATGCCCAAGGCACCCCAAGGTAATATTCAAGGACAACCAAGAGCCTAACTTGGGGATGCCCCGGATGGCATCCCCTCCTTCGTCTTCGTTCATCGGTAACTTTGCTCGGAGCTATATTTTTATTCGCCACATGATATGTGTTTTGCTTGGAGCGTCATTTTATTTTATTTAGTTTTGCTTGCTGTTTGAATAAAATACCAAGATCTGAAATTCTTAAATGTTAGAGAGTCTTCACATAGTTGCATAATTATTTTACTACTCATTGATCTTCACATATATCTTTCGGAGTAGTTTGTCGTTTGCTCTAGTGATTCACTTATATCTTTTTAGAGCACGGTGGTGGATTTATTTTGTAGAAATAGATAAACTCTCATGCTTCACTTATATTATTTTGAGAGTCCTAAACAGCATGGTAATTTGCTTTGGTTATGAATTTAGTCCTAATATGATGGGCATCCAAGAGGGGTATAATAAAAACTTTCATATAGAGTGCATTGAATACTAAGAGAAATTTGATACTTAATAATTGTTTTGAGATATGGAGATGATGATATTAGAGTCGTGCTAGTTGAGTAGTTGTGAATTTGAGAAATGCTTTTGTTGAAGTTTGTGATTCACGTAGCATGCACGTATGGTGAACCGTTATGTTAAGAAGTCGGAGCATGATGTATTTATTGATTTTCCTCCTTATGAGTGGTGGTCGGGGACGAGCGATGGTCTTTTCCTACCAATCTATCCCCCTAGGAGCATGCGCGTAGTACTTTGTTTCGACAACTAATAGATTTTTGCAATAAGTATGTGAGTTCTTTATCACTAATGTTGAGTCCATGGACTATACGCACTCTCACCCTTCCACCATTGCTAGCCTCTCTAATACCGCGCACCTTTCGCCGGTATCATACACCCACCATATACCTTCCTCAAAACAGCCACCATACCTACCTATCATGGCATTTCCATAGCCATTCCGAGATATATTGCCATGCAACTTACCACCGTTCCATTTATTATGACACGCTCCATCATTATCATATTGCTTTGCATGATCATGTAGTTGATATCGTATTTGTGGCAAAGCCACCGTTCATAATTCTTTCATACATGTCACTCATGAGTCATTGCACATCCCGGTACACCACCGGAGGCATTCATATAGAGTCATATCTTGTTCTAAGTCTCGAGTTGTAATTCTTGAGTTGTAAGTAAATAAAAGTGTGATGATCATCATTATTAGAGCATTGTCCCAGTGAGGAAAGGATGATGGAGACTATGATTCCCCCACAGGTCGGGATGAGTCTCCGGACAAAAATAAATAAATAAAAGAGGCCAAAGAAGCCCAAATAAAAAAAGATAAAATAGGCCATAAGAAAAGAGAAGGCCCAAATAAGAAAATAAAAAATGAGAGAAAAAGAGAGAAGGGGCAATGCTACTATCATTTTACCACACTTGTGCTTCAAAGTAGCACCATCATCTTCACGATAGAGAGTCTCCTATGTTGTCACTTTCATATACTAGTGGGAATCTTTCATTATAGAACTTGGCTTGTATATTCCAATGATGGGCTTCCTCAAAACGCCCTAGGTCTTCGTGAGCAAGCGAGTTGGATGCACACCCACTAGTTTCTTTTGTTGAGCTTTCATATACTTATAGCTCTAGTGCATCTGTTGCATGGCAATCCCTACTCACTCACATTGATATCTATTGACGGGCATCTCCACAACCCGTTGATACGCCTAGTTGATGTGAGACTATCTTCTCCCTTTTTCGTATTCTCCACAACCACCATTCTATTCCACATATAGTGTTATGTCCATGGCTCACGCTCATGTATAGCGTGAAGATTGAAAAAGTTTGAGAACATCAAAAGTATGAAACAATTGCTTGGCTTGTCATCGGGGTTGTGCATGATTTAAATATTTCGTGTGGTGAAGATAGAGCATAGCCAGACTATATGATTTTGTAGGGATAGCTTTCTTTGGCCATGTTATTTTGAGAAGACATGATTACTTGGTTAGTATGCTTGAAGTATTATTATTTTTATGTAAATATTAAACTTTTGTCTTGAATCTTATGGATCTGAATATTCTTGCCAAAATAAAGAGAACTACTTAGATAAATATGTTAGGTAGCATTTCACATCAAAAATTCTTTTTTTACCATTTACCTACTCGAGGACGAGCAGGAATTAAGCTTGGGGATGCTGATACGTCTCCAACGTATCTATAATTTTTGATTGTTCCATGCTATTATACTATCAACCTTGGATGTTTTATATACATTTATATGCTATTTTATATGATTTTTGGGACTAACCTATTAACCCAGAGCCCAGTGCCAGTTTCTGCTTTTCCCTTGTTTCAGTGTTTCGCAGAAAAGGAAAATCAAACGGAGTCCAAATGACCTGAAACTTCGCGGAACTTATTTTTGGAACGAAAGCAATCTAGAAGACTTGGGGTGTACGTAAGGGAAGCAACGAGGAAGGCACGAGGCAGGGGGCGCGCCCACCCCCTGGGCGCGCCCTCCACCCTCGTGGGCCCCTCGTGGCACCCCTGACGTACTTCTTCCTCCTATATATATCCATATACCCTAAAAACATCTGGGAGCACAATAGATCGGGAGTTCCGCCGCCAGAAGCCTCCTTAGCCACCGAAAACCAATCTAGACCCGTTCCGGCACCCTGCCGGAGGGGGAATCCCTCTTCGGTGGTCATCTTCATCATCCCGGTGCTCTCCATGACGAGGAGGTAGTAGTTCTCCCTCGGGGCTAAGGGTATGCACCAGTAGCTATGTGTTTGATCTCTCTCTCTCGTGTTCTTGAGGTGATACGATCTTGATGTATCGTGAGCTTTGTTATTATAGTTGGATCTTATGATGTTTCTCCCCCTCTACTCTGTTGTAATGGATTGAGTTTTCCCTTTGGAGTTATCTTATCGGATTGAGTCTTTAAGGATTTGAGAACACTTGATGTATGTCTTGCGTGGGATACCCGTGGTGACAATGGGGTATTCTATTGATCCACTTGATGTATGTTTTGGTGATCAACTTGCGGGTTCCGCCCATGAACCTATGCATAGGGGTTGGCACACATTTTCGTCTTGACTCTCCGGTATAAACTTTGGGGCACTCTTTGAGGTTCTTTGTGTTGGTTTGAATAGATGAATCTGACATTGTGTGATGCATATCGTATAATCATACCCACGATACTTGAGGTGACATTGGAGTATCTAGGTGACATTAGGGTATTGGTTGATTTGTGTCTTAAGGTGTTATTCTAGTACGAACTCTAGGGCTGTTTGTGACACTTATAGGAATAGCCCAATGGATTGATTGGAAAGAATAACTTTGAGGTGGTTTCGTACCCTACCATAATCTCTTCGTTTGTTCTCCGCTATAAGTGACTTTGGAGTGACTCTTTGTTGCATGTTGAGGGATAGTTATGTGATCCAATTATGTTATTATTGTCAAGGGAACTTGCACTAGAGAAAGTATGAACCCTAGGCCTTGTTTCAACGCATTGCAATACCGTTTACGCTCACTTTTATCATTAGTTACCTTGCTTTTTTTATATTTTCAGATTACAAAAACCTTTATCTACCATCCATATACCACTTGTATCACCATCTCTTCGCCGAACTAGTGCACCTATACAATTTACCATTGTATTGGGTGTGTTGGGGACACAAGAGACTCTTTGTTATTTGGTTGTAGGGTTGCTTGAGAGAGACCATCTTCATCCTTCGCCTCCTACGGATTGATAAACCTTAGGTCAACCACTTGAGGGAAATTTGCTACTATCCTACAAACCTCTGCACTTGGAGGCCCAACAACGTCTACAAGAAAAAGGTTGTGTAGTAGACATCAGTGTTCCAGGTGGCATGAGTTGTGAAACTATTCCACATTGTTTCAACTGAAGACCAAACTCATAACTCAAATATTCACCTCCACGATCAGATCGTAGAAACTTTATTTTCTTGTTATGATGATTTTCCACTTCACTCTGAAATTCTTTGAACTTTTCAAGTGTTTCAGACTTATGTTTCATTCAGTAGATATACCCATATCTGCTCAAATCATCTATGAAGGTCAGAAAATAACGATACCCGCCGCGAGCATCAACACTCATCAGACCGCATACATCAGTATGTATTATTTCCAATAAGTCTGTTGCTCGCTCCATTGTTCCGGAGAACAGAGTCTTAGTCATCTTTCCCATGAGGCATGGTTCGCAAGCATCAAGTGATTCATAATCAAGTGATTCCAAAAGCCCATCAGCATGGAGTTTCTTCATGCACTTTACCCCAATATTACCTAAACGGCAATGCCACAAATATGTTGCACTATCATTATTAAACTTATATCTTTTGGCTTCAATACTATGAATATGTGTAAAATAGACCACTCATCAAGGGTGCATGACCATAAAAGATATTACTCATATAGATAGAACAACCATTATTCTCTGATTTAAATGAATAACCGTCTCGTATCAAACAAGATCCAGATATAATGTTCATGCTTAACACTGGCACCAAATAACAATTATTCAGGTCTAATACTAATCCCGAAGGTAGATGTAGAGCTAGCGTGGCGACGGCGATCACATCGACTTTGGAACCATTTCCCACGCGCATCGTCACCTCGTCCTTAGCCAATCTTCATTTAATCCATAGCCCCTGTTTCGAGTTGTGAATATGAGCAACAGAACCAGTATCAAATAGCCAGGCGCTAGTACGAACATTAGTAAGGTACACATCAATAACATGTATATCAAATATACCTTTCACTTTTCCATCCTTCTTATCCGTCAAATACTTGGGGCAGTTCCGCTTCCAGTGACCAGTCCCTTTACAGTAGAAGCACTTAGTCTTAGGCTTAGGTCCAGACTTGGGCTTCTTCACTTGAGCAGCAACTTGCTTGTCGTTCTTGTTGAAGTTCCCCTTCTTCCCTTTGCCCTTCTTCTTGAAACTAGTGGTCTTGTTGACCATCAACACTTGATGCTCCTTCTTGATTTCTACCTCCGCAGCCTTTAGCATTGCGAAGAGTTCGGGAATTGTCTTATCCATCCCTTGCATATTATAGTTCATCATGAAGCTTTTGTAGCTTGGTGGCAGTGATTGAAGAACTCTGTCAATGACACTATCATCAGGAAGATTAACTCCCAATTGAGTCAAGTGGTTGTGGTACCCAGACATTCTGAGTATATGTTCATTGACAGAACTATTCTCCTCCATTTTGCAGCTGTAGAACTTATTGGAGACTTGATATCTCTCAGTCCGGGCATTTTCTTGAAATATTAACTTCAACTCCTGGAACATCTCATATGCTCCATGACGTTTAAAACGTTGTTGAAGTCCCTATTCTAAGCCGTAAAGCATGGCACACTGAACTATCGAGTGGTCATCAGCCAGACATTCATAACATATGGAGTTGCTCCTGCAGCGGGCTTTGCACCTAGCGGTGCTTCCAGGACGTAATTATTCTATGCAGTAATGAGAATAGTCCTCAAGTTATGGACCCAGTCCGTGTAGTTGCTACCATCATATTTCAACTTAGCTTTCTCTAGGAACGCATTAAAATTCAAAGGAACAGTAACACGGGCTATTTATCTACAACAACATAGACATGCAAAATCCTATAAGGTACTAAGTTCATGATAAATTAAAGTTCAATTAATCATATTACTTAATAACTCCCACTTAGATAGACATCCCTCTAGTCATCTAAATGATCACGTGATCCATATCAACTAAACCATGT
The DNA here is from genome assembly GCF_056163025.1 of Triticum urartu. Classification (NCBI taxonomy): domain Eukaryota; kingdom Viridiplantae; phylum Streptophyta; class Magnoliopsida; order Poales; family Poaceae; genus Triticum; species Triticum urartu. The sequence goes on from NC_141877.1 coordinate 314,034,325, forward strand.
CCGATCATCACGTGAGATGGAGAAGTTTTCAATGGTGAACATCACTATGTTGATCATATCTACTATATGATTCATGCTCAACCTTTCGGTCTCAGTGTTCCGTGGCCATATCTGCATATGCTAGGCTCATCAAGTTTAACCTGAGTATTCTGCTTGTGCAAAACTGGCTTGCACCCGTTGTATGTGAACGTAGAGCTTATCACACCCGATCATTACATGGAGTCTCGGCACGACGAACTGTAGCAATGGTGCATACTCAGGGAGAACACTTGTACCTTGAAATTTAGTGAGAGATCATCTTATAATGCTACCGCCGTACTAAGCAAAATAAGATGCATAAAAGATAAACATCATATGCAATCAAAATAAGTGATATGATATGGCCATCATCATCTTGTGCCTTTGATCTCCATCTCCAAAGCACCATCATGATCACCATCGTCACCGGCTTGACACCTTGATCTCCATCGTAGCATCATTGTCGTCTCACCAACTATTGCTTCTACGACTATCGCTACTGCTTAGTGATAAACTAAAGCAATTACATGGAGATTGCATTTCATACAATAAAGCGACAACCATATGGCTCCCGCCAGTTGCCGATAACTGTTACAAAACATGATCATCTCATACATTAATTCGTATCAACACGTCTTGACCATATCACATCACAACATGCCCTACAAAAACAAGTTGGACGTCCTCTACTTTGTTGTTGCAAGTTTTACGTGGCTGCTACGGGCTTCTAGCAAGAACCGTTCTTACCTACGCATCAAAACCACAACGATTTTTCATCAAGTGTGTTGTTTTAACCTTCAACAAGGACTGGGCGTAGTCAAACTTGGTTCAACTAAAGCTAGAGAAACAGACACCCGCTAGCCACCTGTGTGCGAAGCACGTCGGTAGAACTAGTCTCATGAACGCGGTCATGTAATGTCGGTCCGGGCCGCTTCATCCAACAATACCGCCGAATCAAAGTAAGACATTGTTGGTAAGCGGTATGACTATTATCGCCCACAACTCTTTGTGTTCTACTCATGTATAATACATCTACGCATAGACCTGGCTCGGATGCCACTGTCGGGGAACGTAGTATTTCAAAAAAATTCCTACGATCATGCAAGATCTATCTAGGAGATGCATAGCAATGAGAGGGGAGAGTGTGTCTACGTACCCTCGTAGACCGAAAGCGGAAGCGTTTAGCAATGTGGTTGATGTAGTCGAACGTTGATAACCCACAAGTATAGGGGATCGCAACAGTTTTCGAGGGTAGAGTATTCAACCCAAATTTATTGATTCAACACAAGGGGAGCCAAAGAATATTCTCAAGTATTAGCAGCTGAGTTGTCAATTCAACCACACCTGGAAACTTAATATATGCAGCGAAGTATTTAGTAGCAAAGTAATATGATAGTAGTGGTAACGGTAGCAAAAGGTAACAGTAGCAAAATTAATGTTTTTGGTATTTTGTAATGATGATAGCAATAGCAACGGAAAAGTAAATAAGCGAAGAACAGTATATGGAAAGCTCGTAGGCAATGGATCGGTGATGGAGAATTATGCCAGATGCGGTTCATCATGTAACAGTCATAACATAGGGTGACACAGAACTAGCTCCAATTCATCAATGTAATGTAGGCATGTATTCCGAATATAGTCATACGTGCTTATGGAAAAGAACTTGCATGACATCTTTTGTCCTACCCTCCCGTGGTGGCAGGGTCCTAATGGAAACTAAGGGATATTAAGGCCTCCTTTTAATAGAGTACCAGAACAAAGCATTAGCACATAGTGAATACATGAACTCCTCAAACTATGGTCATCACCAGTAAGTATCGCGATTATTGTCACTTCGGGGTTAATGGATCATAACACATAATAGGTGACTATAGACTTGCAAGATAGGATCAAGAACTCTCATATATTGATGAAAGCATAATAGGTTCAGATCTGAAATCATGGCACTCGGGCCCTAGTGACAAGCATTAAGCATAGCAAAGTCATAGCAACATCAATCTCAGAACATAGTGGATACTAGGGATCAAACCCTAACAAAACTAACTCGATTACATGATAGATCTCATCCAACCCATCACCGTCCAGCAAGCCTACGATGGAATTACTCACGCACGGCGGTGCGCATCATGAAATTGGTGATGGAGGATGGTTGATGATGACGATGCCCATGGATTTCCCTCTCTGGAGCCCCGAACGGACTCCAGATCAGCCCTCCCGGGAGGTTTTAGGGCATGGCGGCAGCTCCGTATCGTAAAACGCGATGAATTCTTCTCCCTGGTTTTTCTCTCCCCGAAAGCAAATATATAGAGTTGGAGTTGAGGTCGGAGGAGCTCCAGTGGGCCCACGAGGTAAGGAGGCGCGCCCTAGGGGGGCAGGCATGCCCCCACCCTCGTGGACAGGTGGTGGGCCCCCTGGTCTTCATCTTTTGCAAGGATTTTTTATTATTTCCGAATAGATGTTCCATGAAGTTTCAGGTCATTCCGAGAACTTTTGTTTCAGCACATAAATAACACCATAGCAATTCTGCTGAAAACAGCGTCAGTCCGGGTTAGTTCCATTCAAATCATGCAAGTTAGAGTCCAAAACAAGGGCAAAAGTGTTTGGAAAAGTAGATACGATGGAGACATATTAACTCCCCCAAGCTTAAACCTTTGCTTGTCCTCAAGCAATTCAGTTGATAAACTAAAAGTGGTAAAGAAAAACTTTTACAAACTCTGTTTGATCTTGTTGTTGTAAATATGTAAAGCCACCATTCAAGTTTTCAACAAAGATTATGACTAACCACATTCACAATAACGCTTAGGTCTCAAGCTTAGTCATATCAATGGCATAATCAACTAGCGAGAAATAATAATAAATCTCGGATGACAACACTTTCTCAAAACAATCATCATATGATATAACAAGATGGTATCTCGCTAGACCTTTCTGAGACCGCAAAATATAAATGCAGAGCACCTTTAAAGATCAAGGACTGACTAGACATTGTAATTCATGGTAAAAGAGATCCATTCAAGTCATACTCAATGTAAACTAACAATAATGAATGCAAATGACAGTGGTGATCTCCAACTGGTGCTTTTTAATAAGAAGATGATGACTCAACATGAAAGTAAATAGATAGGCCCTTCGCAGAGGGATGCAGGGATTTATAGAGGTGCCAGAGCTCGGTTTTGAAATGGAGATGAATAATATTTTGAGCGGTATACTTTCATTGTCAACAAAACAACCAAGAGATGGCAATATCTTCCATGCTACACACATTATAGGCGGTTCCCAAACAGAATCGTAAAGTTTATACTCCCCCTCCACCAACAAGCATCAATCCATGGCTTGCTCGAAACAACGAGTGCCTCCAACTAACAAGAGTCCCAGGGGGAGTTTTGTTTGCAATTATTTTGATTTGATTTGCATAAAGCATGGGACTGGGCATCCCGGTGACCAGCCCTTTTCTCGTGAGTGAGGAGCAGAGTCCACTCCTCTTGAGAATAACCCGCCTAACATGGAAGACACGGACAGCCCTAGTTGATACATTAGCTATTCGAGCATACAAAACAGGATATTTATTTGAAGGTTTAGAGTTTGGCACATACAAATTTACTTGGAACGACAGGTAGATACCGTATATAGGTAGGTATGGTGGACTCATATGGAATAACTTTGGGGTTTATGGAGTTGGATGCACAAGTAGTATTCCCTCTTAGTACAGGTGAAGGCTAGCAAAAGACTGGGAAGCGACCAGCTAGAGAGCAACAACAGTCATGAACATGCATTAAAGTTAATCAACACCGAATGCAAGCACGAGTAGGTTATAATCCACCATGAACATAAATATTGTGAAGGCTATGTTGATTTTGTTTCAACTACATGCGTGAACAGGCGCCAAGTCAAGTCACTTAAATCATTCAGAGGAGGATACCACCCTATCATACCACATCACAACCATTTTAATAGCATGTTGGCACGCAAGGTAAACCATTATAAGCTCCTAGCTAATCAAGCATTACACAAGAAACTATGATCTCTAGTTGTCATTGCAAACATGTTTATTCATAATAGGCTGAATCAGGAACGATGAACTAATCATATTTACAAAAACAAGAGAGGTCGAGTTCATACCAGCTTTTCTCATCTCAGTCAGTCCATCATATATCGTCATAATTGCCTTTCACTTGCACGACCAAATAGTGTGAATAACAATAATAGTGCACGTGCATTGGACTAAGCTGGAATCTGCAAGAATTCAATAAACAGGAGAAGACAAGGCAATATGGGCTCTTTTGTCAGATCAACAATAATGCATATAAGAGCTACTTCAACAATTTAATTATGGTCTTCTCCTATCGACCCCCAAAGAAAAGAAAAGAAATAAAACTATTTACACGGGAAAGCTCCCAACAAGTAAAAGAAGAACAGGAAATCTTTTTGGGTTTTTTTAATTACAACTACAAGCATGGGAAGTAAACTAATTAAAAGCTACAACTAATTTTTTTGGTTTTTTTTTCTTAAGGTTTATTAAACACACAAGAAGAAAGCATAAAAAGGAAAATAAACTAGCATGGATGATACAATGAAAAAGTATGAGCACCGACATCTAGCAATGAGTGTGTGAACATGAATATAATGTCGGTGAGAAATACGTACTCCCCCAAGTTTAGGCTTTTGGCCTAAGTTGGTCTATGGCCACGGTTGTCCTGACGGATATCCATAATAATAGTTGGGGTCGTACTGCAATGAAGAAGACTCTGATTGCCACTGGTTGGCAATCATCTCCGGATCCCAATGGTAATTAGACTGTCGTGGAGGATCAACTTGTGGATCCGACTCTGGCTCTGTGGCTGATGTAGGGTTCCGGTAGGCGTGAATAGCCTCTAACGGAACAAGGTACTGGCCTGAAGATAAATCAAACAAGGAAGGAGCAGGTAGGGTAATAGTCTCGGGATGATGTTTATGAAAGAACAATTTGTATTTAAGCTCCCCTTCCCTATTCTTAACAATAAAATCATGTGCCACCATACTCTTATAATCTAAATAAACACGAGGCATCAATTTTTCTTCCTTCTCATAATGCCTAATAGGTATGTTAAAATGTGCAGCTAGGCGTGAAGCATAAATGCCTCCAAAGATGGGGCCCTTTGTACGGTTCAGGCTTAACCGTTGAGCAATAATACCGCCCATACTAACAGAGTTATCACTGAATAAACCATGGAACAAAATAATAATATCAGGAACACTAAGGTTTCCACAGTTTCCGCGACCAATTAAGCAATGACTAGCAAATATTGCAAAGTAGCGTAAAACAGGAAAATGTATGCTAGTGATTCGTGCATCGGAAACCTTTCTCGTTTCCCCTATAGTGATGGTATCAATAAACCCATCCACATCGCTGCGATGTGATTCCTCTGTTGTGCCCTCGAAAGGGACCAAACAAACCCGACAAAAATCATAAAGTGACATCTCCTTATGCTCATCATATAAATAAAACTCCACCGTAGGTGGTGAGCTCCTAGAATGGAAATGAAAGTTTTGCACGAAGATATTTGTGAGTAAGAGATACTGGTCGTGTTAGTCGTGGAGGAAAGCGGTGAGGCCTACATTCTCAGCCAATTCATAAAAATTATCATAAATCCCGGCTGCTCTCAAGAATTCATCGGAAGGCCATTCACATGGCCGAACCTCCGCGGTGCGAGACGGATTATACTTGGGCTTTGCTACCTTTTCATTTTGCTTTTCCTTCGAGCTTCGGCTCGATGAGCCCCTCAAAAATCTCTTCATTATTTTCTAAAAAATTCTGAAATTTTTAGTAACTTCAAAATAAAAGTAAACCAAACTCAACAAAATTGATAGCCACTACTCCTACAAGTTCCTAGAGCCTATATCATGCATCAAAACTACTTTTGACCATATAAATTTGACATGCAAGATCAAGAACAGGGTCACCTAAGCAGCAAAAATTTGCAATGAATAAAGCACTAGAACAAAAACTAATTGGACCAATGGAGGAGTCACATACCAAGGAACAATCTCCCCAAGCAGTTTTGTGAGAGGTGCTTTGAGAAAGGAGATCAAAAATCGCGGCAAAATAAGCTAGAACTCGTGCTTGAGCTGGATATTCATGTTTGTGGGAGGAAGAAGAAGTGTGTGGGTGCAGGAATAAGTGGAGGGGGGCCACCATGGGCCCACGAGGCAGGGGGCGTACCCAGGGGTAGGGCGCGCCCCTGACCCTCGTGGCCAGGTGCCAGCTCCTCCTGCTGTATTCTCAGTGCCAAATATTCTCAAATATTTCAGAAAAAAACATATTTAAATTTCAGGGCATTTGGAGAACTTTTATTTTCGGGGTATTTTTATATTGCACGGATAAATCAGATAACAGACAGAAAAATATTATTTTCATTTTATTTAATATAAATAACAGAAAGTAAGAGGAGGGTACAAAAGGTTGTGCCTTCTATTTTCATCCATCTCATGCTCATCAAAAGGAATCCACTAACAAGGTTGATCAAATCTTGTTAACGAACTCATTCCGAATAACATGGAACCGGAGAAATTTCGAATAACACTATGTTACCTCAACGGGGATATGCACATCCCCAATAATAAGAATATCATATTTCTTCTTCACACTAGGAAGAGGAAATTCAAAACCTCCAAATATAATAGATGGAATTTTTCCAATAGAGTTGATACTATGAACTTGAGGTTGTTTCCTCGGAAAGTGTACGTATGCTCATTACCATTAACATGAAAAGTGACATTTCCTTTAGTGCAATCAATAACAGCCCCTGCAGTATTCAAAAAGGGTCTTCCAAGAATAATAGACATACTATCGTCCTCGGGAATATCAAGAATAACAAAGTCCATTAAAATAGTAACGTTTGCAACTACAACAGGCACATCCTCACAAATACCGACAGGTATAGCAGTTGATTTATCAGCCATTTGCAAAGATATTTCAGTAGGTGTCAACTTATTCAATTTGCACAAAATTATATATATCCCTTAAGCTTGTGGGAGACTCTCTTCTTCAATTTGCACAAAATTATATATATCCCTTAAAGAAGCTTGTTTCTTATGAGCAGGGAAATATTTAGCAGAGAAGTAATAAATCATATCGTGGGGACTACGCACACAACCAGGATCAAGAGAATTAAACCATATCTTAGTATCACCCTTTAATGAGAATGGAAATATTTTAAGGATATAAAAGTAGTGAGTTCTCTCATCATTAGTGAACAGGGTGGCTATATCATTTAATTTAGTAAGATGTGCCACAACAGTTTCAGATTCATAGCCATGAAAAGGATCAGATTCAACCAAAGTAATTATATCAGGATCAACAGAGAATTCATAATCCTTATCAGTAACAAAGATAGGTGAAGTAGCAACAGCAGGGTCAGATTTCATCCTAGCATTTAGAGATTGCTTATTCCATTTAGCTAGTAAGCTCTTAAGTTCATAACTATCTTTGCAAGCTAAAATAGCTAAAGAAGCTTCTTTATCAAAAACAAAACCCTTAGGAATAACGGGCAAGTCTTCATCATCACTTTCATCAATATTATCAGATTCAATATTTTCATTCTCTCTAACCCTAGCAAGTTGTTCATCAAGAAATTCACCAAGTGGCACAGTAGTATCAAGCATAGAAGTAGTTTCATCATAAGTATCATGCATAGCAGAAGTGGCATCATCAATAACATGTGCCATATCAGAACGAATAGCAAAAGCAGGTTTAGGTGTCGCAAGCTTACTCAAAACAGAAGGTGAATCAAGTGCGGAGCTAGATGGAAGTTCCTTACCTCCCCTCGTAGTTGAGGGATAAATCTTGGTTTTTGGATCTCTCAAGTTCTTCATAATGATAAGCAGATATAAATCCCAAGTGACTCAAAGAATAGAGCTATGCTCCCCGGCAATGGCGCCAGAAAATAGTCTTGATAACCCACAAGTATAGGGGATCGCAACAGTTTTCGAGGGTAGAGTATTCAACCCAAATTTATTGATTCGACACAAGGGGATCCAAAGAATATTCTCAAGTATTAGCAGCTGAGTTGTCAATTCAACCACACCTGGAAACTTAATATCTGCAGCAAAGTATTTAGTAGCAAAGTAATATGATAGTAGTGGTAACTGTCGTGGAATTGTCATGGCAGATGTCCTAGTGTGAGGACTTAGTCGTGAGGCCAACGCATCTAGGCAGTAGCTTGAAGGGGTTGGTCGAAATCGAGGGACGCGAGGCGGATCAACACACAAGACAAGGATTTAGACAGCTTCGGGCCCCGGGAAACATCATCCGGTAATAACCCTACATGCTGTTTGTGGCTAGGTCTCATTATGCTTATGAGGGAGTCGCCGTAAACCGGCTCTCCTCTAGTTGTGTCTAGCCTTAGCTATTCTTTTCTTGCCTCCCCTCTTTGGGGAGCCCTGCCCCTCCTTATATAAGTTAGAGGGGCGGGTTACATGTGGAGTCCTATTAGGATTAGGACTAGTCTACCTTCTAATACAAACCGGATACAAGTCCGGGTCTTAACTCCTTGTAAGGTAAATGTTCCTCACGCCTTTCCTCTTAAACCGGCCCACCATTAACATAAACCGGCCTTCTAGGCCTTGAGCCTTGTCATCCATCTGAAACACGCGTCGGGTCACCAATGAGTCTTCAGGCTCGTGAATCGTCATACCAGTGAACTGCCAGACACGTAAGTCGCCAATCCTCTGGTGGGTTACCAATGAAACGCCAAGTCCGGCCGGTTTACGCCGCGGGGTATATCCCCGACATTAGCCCCCAAGTTTAGCTTGGATTTATCCATGGTAAACTTATGCTGCAAAATAAATACAAGAACAAATTTGACAGGTTGCGCTCCGGGTTAAGAATTCTTGTAAATCGGCACCTGATCATCCTTAAGTCCTTGTCATTTCCTCCTTCTAGAAAATCCGAGTCAATAGACCAGCTGTAAGGGCATATTTATCCCTAAGATGTTTTGGTGATTGATGACAATTCATTTGCGGACTAATCATGTGCCTTGAGTTTCCCAGACGTTTCATCGCTAGGCACTAGACGGTTTGGTGCCCCTCGAAGATTGTTGAAGACGGCGTCTTTTCTACGTTTCCTTTTGGTGGATTTGAGTCGTAGGAAAGCCGTACTATTAAGAGGGGGTCCGCGTCGGAAAGGTTTGGGTGGAACCATCACGTACACGTCTCTTTCTAGTCCCCTCCTTTCCCTTGGAGCATCCTCCACTTTCTCGCCTCCTTGTTTCTGGCTGCTGTGTTGGCTCGCGGTAGTACTGCTCCCGGGTGAGCGGTAGTACCGTGCTGCGGCACGGTAGTACCGTAGGTGCCCACGGTAGTACCGCTCCCCTAGAGCTGCACTACCGTTGCCCATCAAGCTAGTACCGCTCCCTCGCGGTAGTAGGGGCGGATGTAATTTTTTACATCCGCGACTACCACGGTAGTACCGCATTCCTTCCGCGATAGTACCGTGCTATGTTGTCAGGCAGTAGTACCACCCCTCTGCAGTAGTACTATGTCGGGTTTTTGCTTCTTTCGTTTCTTTGCGGAAGTAGGCATGGATGTTTCCTTCCCCCTGGCTAGGGGATTCCTGCCTTGCGGTAGTACCGCAAGGTGGAGCGGTAGTGTCGCGCTCGCGGAAGTACCGCCCTCAGCACTTGTGCTACATGTTTGACCTTGCTGTTGTTGGTGTTGTGGTAGTACCGCGGGCCTGTACGGTTGTACCGCATGACCGTGCGGTAGTACCGCTTGGCAGCAAGCTGTAGTACCGCGCGGCCCTGCGGTAGTACCGCTGGCCGCGGGCTGGTAGGTGGGTAACGGTTGGATCTTTGTCCCCCACTATAAAAGGGGTCCCCTTCTTCCTCGTTGACTTACCTCTTCCAAACCTAAGCTCCATTGTTGCTCTAAGCTCCATTTTCACCCGATCTCACTCCCTAGCCAATAAAACTTGTTGATTGGCTCGAGAGTGGTTGAGAAGGCCTCGATCCACACTTCCACCAAGAGAAATTTGATTCCCCCCACTAATCCCTTGCGGATCTTGTTACTCTTGGGTGTTTGAGCATCCTAGATGGTTGAGGTTACCGCGGAGCCATAGTCCATTGTGGTGAAGCTTCGTGGTGTCGTTGGGAGCCTCCAATTGAGTTGTGGAGATTGCCCCAACCTTGTTTGTAAAGGTTCGGTCGCCGCCTCCAAGGGCACCAATAGTGGAATCACGACATCTCGCATTGTGTGAGGGCATGAGGAGAATACGGTGGCCCTAGTGGCTTCTTGGGGAGCATTGTGCCTCCACATCGCTCCAACGGAGACGTACTTCCCCTCAAAGGGAAGGAACTTCGGTAACACATCCTCGTCTCCACTCTGGTTATCTCGTACCTTTACTTGTGCAAGCTTATTTGTGTCATATCTCTTGCTTGCTTGTGTTCCTATCCTTGTTGCATCATATAGGTTGCTCACCTAGTTGCATATCTAGACAACCTACTTTGATGCAAAGTTTAAATTGTTAAAGAAAGCTAAAAATTGTTAGTTGCCTATTCACCCCCCCCCCCCCCGCCCTCTAGTCAACCATATCGATCCTTTCAATTGGTATCAAAGCCTCTTCTCTTTATTAAGGACTTTACCGTCCAAAGAGTATGGTTGATACCGTAGACGGTGTGGAGGAACACTCCGGTGTGAATCCGATCTCGTCTACGGGCGATGGGGAAACCTCGGTCTCTCGTGAGGAGTTCAATGTGGCCTTGGAGACATTGAAAACCTCCATGACGATCGAGGTTGAAAGCATGTTTACTAAATTCCTTGAAGGGCTTAAACTATCCACGGCACAGTTGAAAGTGGGTATTCCCACCGACAAGGTGACGGATGCTTCCTCCGATAAGGGGGAAGCTAGTAGTGAAAAGGCTCCTTCTTCTAGTGGTAAGATTGGCACCGGTATCTTTGCTCATGTGGAACCACCACTTGTTTATGGTGGACCGGTTCCTTCCACTCATTCGAATCATGCCGGTCCTCCCCCTAAGATTGTGAAAAATGAGGACTTTGATTCTTGGGTTTACTGCTTTAAACGTCATTTAAATCATGTGAACACTAATCTTTGGAGAATCATTGAAGAAGGTTTCTATCCGCATGATCCAAGCAACTTCACTCCTCGAGAAGCCGTGGATAATCAATTCAATGAGAATGCTCTCTTCATCATTCAAGATGCAATCCCACCCGAAGACCTACCTCATCTTCGGCCCTTCGCCTTGGCCAAAGACGCATGGCTTTGTGTTGTCTCTCTCTACCGGGGAAGCGCAAGCATTCAACGCTCCAACTATGAAGTGGTGCAAGATGAGGCCGATGAGTTTGCAATGAAAGAAGATGAAGAACCCTGCGAGCTTTATCGGAGAGTAACCGAACTCGTGGTCTCACTCCGAGATCACGGGAGCAAGGACACGGATGACAATTGGATCAAGGGCAAATTCCTCAAGGCAATTATGCCCTACCACAAGGCAATGTCCTCCGTCATTCGTCAAAGACCGGACTTCCACACTTTGACCTCAAGCGAAGTGTTGGATGAGTTTGTGGCCATGAACATTTTGGACAAGACCGCCGACAATGCGGTGCTTCGTTCTCAAAGGGCAAAGAAGCCCAACCTTGCATTGAAGGACAAGCTCTCCATTGAAGAAGAAGAAGAGGAAGAAGAGGAGAGCAACCCCGAAGATACAAAGTATGCATATCATGAACACATGGCACTCGCTTCAAGGCAATTTTGGAGCAAGAAAAACTCGAGGCCAAACTTTAACAAAAACAACTCAAGTGGCAGGAAGAGCAAGCAACGTGTAAGGACTTGCTACAATTGTGGCAATGTGAGTCATTTTGTTGCGGAGTGCCCGTATGAGAAGAGGGATGACAATGGTGGCAAGCTCATCCGAAAGGACAAGGCCAAGTCGTTCCCCAACAAGAGCAACTTCACCAAGAAGACTCCTCCCAAGGCATTGGTGGTACAAGAAGAGTACAATGAGGATGATGACGATGATGAAGATGGTGAGTTGGCTGCCATGGCCTCAGTTGCCATTGCGACGACTCCACGGGTGTCTCTCTTCGACTCACCCAATGAGAGCATCACCGCCAAGTGCCTCATGGCTAAAGCCACCAACAAGGTAACCCCCAACATCAAAACTACCATCATTAATCATCCTTCTTCGACGGATAACATTGATGAACATGAGGGAGCTAATGTGGAGGCAAATGAGTTTGAGGCCTTTATGGGCAAACTTAAGGGAAAATCCAAGAAGCAATTTGTTGCTCTCTTGGAACAACTTGGTGAAGCCAATGACATGATCGAGGCCCACGAAGATACCATCACTAAGATGGAAGGGCATAGTCGTGACTATGCCGATGAGATTTCGGATCTTTCCAATGCTCTTGAGGAAGAGCGTGGTCTTCGTTTGGCTCTTGAGGAGTCACACAACGTTGATCATGCTAAGTTAAAGAAAGATTATGATCATGTTCTCATTGTTTCTCATGTGCTAAACTCCGAGAAGGCCGAACTTGAGGTTGATATTGCTAGACTCAAAGAGGAGTTTGATCTACTTGACAAGGCTCACAAGGTCTTGAAGGGTGCTCATGCTAGCCTCAAAGAGTCTCATGATCAACTTCAAGTAAAGCTAACCAAGGAAAAAGCCACTTTTCCTTGTATGATGTTAATTGATAATGCAAATGCTACTAACCCGTGTTGTGAGCATGTGCATCTTGTTGAGGAGAACGCTAAGCTAAAGGGGCAACTTGAGAGAGGTCTTGCGACTTCCATACAAGGCAAGAAGAACCTCAACGACCTCTTGATCAACCAAAAGGGAGTTGTGGCCAAGGAAGGGGTGGGGTACGTGCCCGAGTCCAAGAACAAGAAGAAGAATGACAAGACCAAACGACCTCCTCCTCTCATGCAAACCTTTGTGAAGGAGGGAGAGAGTGCTTCCAAGGAGAAGAAGAACAATGCGAAGGGTGGCGCTATCAAAAAGGGCAATGCCACTCCTCTCATCAAAGCCGGTGACTTTAATCCTTCTTATATGTTATGTCGTGTTAGTCATGGGCATGTCTATGCCAAATTCATTGGTTCTCCTCATGAATACATTGAATGGTCTATTTGGGTTCCAAAGACCCTTGTTACTAACATCAAAGGACCCATTACAAAATGGGTACCTAAAACCAAGCATTGATCTCTTGTAGGTGTTTGCTTCCGGTGGGGGATCATGGTTGCTCGATAGCGGAGCTACAAATCATATGAACGGAAGCAAGGACTTGGTGATGGACGTGCAAAAGATTCCATCTATGCCCACCAATGTCGAGTGGGGTGACGCCTCATCTTCGAAGGTATTGGGACTTGGCAAGGTGGTCATCTCTCATGATCTCACGATCGAGAAGGTCATGCTTGTTGAGTCCCTTGCATACAATTTACTTTCCGTTCATCAACTTGCAATCATGGGCTTTGCCACTTTCTTTGATATCGATACCGTGGCCCTCTTGTGGAGCAAGACTCTTAAACTAGCCTTTGTTGGGCATGTCGAGAACGGTCTATATGTGATTAACTTTTCGGAGCGACCCACTAAGACCGCGACATGCCTAATGGCTAAAGTTGATATGGGATGGCTTTGGCATCGCCGTCTAACCCATGTCAATATGAGATCTTTGTAAAGTCTTCTCAAGGGGGACCATGTCCGTGGACTAACGAATGTTAGTTTTGCTAAAGATCGTGCTTGCAGTGCTTGTATCGAAGGAAAGCTACATGAGAAGGCTCACCCTCCCATGACTATCATTTACTCAAAGAGGCCTTTGGAGCTCCTTCACTTGGATCTCTTTGGGCCTCCATCCTTCGATAGTCTTGGGGGTAGGAAGTATTGCTTGGTGATTGTGGATGACTACTCAAGATACACTTGGGTGTATTTCTTCAAGAGGAAGAGCGAGACCCAACAAACCGTCATTGACTTTGCAAATGAAGTAGAACGTCAACACAATGCAAAGATCTTGACAATAAGAAGTGACAACGGCACCGAGTTCAAGAACTACACCTTGGATGAGTTTCTTAGTGATGAGGGGATCAAGCATCAATATTCCGCACCTTACACCCCTCAACAAAACGGTGTTGCGGAGAGGAAGAACCGGACGTTGATGGATGCGGCAAGGACCATGATGGTGGAGTTCAAGTCTCCGTACAACTTTTGGGCTGAAGCCATCAACACCGCGTGTCATGCATCCAATCGGCTCTACCTCCGCAAGGGCTTGAACAAGACTCCATATGAGATACTCACCGGTAACAAGCCCAACCTCAAGTACTTTCGGGTGTTCGGGTGTAAGTGTTTCATTCTCAAGAAAGGTGTTCGGTTGTCTAAATTTGAGGCTAGAGCTTATGAGGGCATATTTGTTGGTTATGCTACAAACTCTCATGCTTATCGTGTCCTCAATAAATCCACGGGACTTATTGAGGAGACGTGTAACGTGGAGTTTGATGAGAATAACGGCTCCCAAGTGGAGCAAAGTGGCACTTGTGATGTAGGTGATGAAATTCCTCCTCAAGCCATAAGAAGAATGGGTGTTGGCTTTATCCTACCCATTGAGGAACCCCTTGTGGCCGAAGGAGAAGGACAATGCTCCACTCAAGTGGATCCATCACCAACCCAAGGCCCACACGCTTCCGAAGAACAACATGAAGGCCCTCATCCTCAAGAACATGACCAAGGGCAAGATCATGCTCAAGACGGTGTTGAAACATCAAGTGATGCCCAAGGTCAAGTTCTCTCCTCCGAGCAAGTTCAAGAACAAGAACAAGCTCAAGACGACGCTCAAGATGATCAAGTGACCAATCCTCGTCTCACCCCCGAGGAGGAATTGGAGCGTCGTGCCGCCAAGGTTGCTTCCAAGCTCTCCACCAAGGATCATCTCATGACGAATGTGCTTGGAAGCTTAAGAAAGGGGGTAATCACTCGTAGACAATTAGCAAACTATTGTGAGCATCACGCGTTTGTCTCTTGTGTCGAACCCCACAAGGTCTATGAGGCGCTCGAAGATCCGGATTGGCTCAATGCCATGCATGAAGAACTCAACAACTTCGAGCGCAACAAAGTGTGGAGATTGGTGCCAAGACCGACGGGGAACCACAATGTCATTGGAACCAAGTGGATATTTAAGAACAAGCAAGATGCCCATGGGATTATCCTTCGCAACAAGGCTCGTTTGGTAGCACAAGGCTACTCCCAAGTCGAGGGTATCGACTACAGTGAAACCTTTGCTCCCGTTGCTCGTCTTGAATCCATTCGCATGTTGATTGCATATGCTTCTCATCATAACTTTAAGTTACAACAAATGGATGTGAAGAGTGCTTTTCTTAATGGTCCCATTAATGAATTGGTTTATGTCAAGCAACCCCCCGGGTTCGAGGATCCCTACTTTCCTGATCATGTGTATCAACTCAATAAGGCACTCTATGGCCTTAAACAAGCCCCACGTGCGTGGTATGACCACCTTACCGAGTTGTTACAAGACCGTGGTTTTGAAGTTGGGCTAATCGACCCCACTCTTTTTACTAAGAAGGTCAAAGGGGAGTTGTTTGTGTGCCAATTATATGTTGATGATATTATCTTTGGTTCCCCTAACAAAGCTTTCAATGAGGAATTTGCCGCTCTCATGACCTCAAAGTTCGAGATGTCTTCCATGGGAGAGTTGAAGTTCTTTCTAGGGTTCGAAGTGAAGCAAGTAAGAGAAGTGAGGGAGTCCTGGATTAGGGGGTGTTCGGGTAGCCGGACTATACCTTCAGCCGGACTCCTAGATTATGAAGATACAAGATTGAAGACTTCGTCCCGTGTCCGGATGGGACTTTCCTTGGCGTGGAAGGCAAGCTTGGCGATGCGGATATTCAAGATCTCCTACCATTGTAACTGACTCTATGTAACCCTAACCCTATCCGGTGTCTATATAAACCGGAGGGTTGTAGTCCGTAGGCAATCAACTCCATATACAACAATCGTACCATAGGCTAGCTTCTAGGGTTTAGCCTCCTTGATCTCATGGTAGATCTACTCTTGTACTACCCATATCATCAATATTAATCAAGCAGGACGTAGGGTTTTACCTCCATCAAGAGGGCCCGAACCTGGGTAAAACATCGTGTTCCCTGCCTCCTGTTACCATCCGGCCTAGACGCACAGTTCGGGACCCCCTACCCGAGATCCGCCGGTTTTGACACCGACATTAGTGCTTTCATTGAGAGTTCCTCTGTGTCATCGTCTTTAGGCCCGATGGCTCCTTTGATCATCAAAAATGATACGGTCCAGGGTGAGACTTTTCTCCCCGGACAGATCTTCGTCTTTGGCGGCTTCGCTCTGCGGGCCAATTCACTCGGCCACCTGGAGCAGATCGAAAGCTACGCCCCTGGCCATCAAGTCAGGTTTGGAAGTTTAAACTACACGGCTGACACCCGCGGAGACTGGATCTTCAAAGGGTTCGAGCCACGGCCAAGCGCGCCGCACTATCTCGAGGGGCATGATCTAGCTCTGCCTCCGGACAGTGTCCTGGAGGCCGCACACGCATCGGTTCCGACCCCTAACTCGAAGCCTATTGCGCCAATCAAGGATGAGCGGTTGGACGTCACCTCGGGGGCTTCGATCTCAAAGGCGATCAAGCCGAACGCTAGCCCCGCACTCTGCATGATCCGTGACTCCGAGGATCCGGACTCCTCCCCGGACTCCGAACCCCCCGCGCCCCTGCCGATCGAATCCGATTGGGCGCCGATAATGGAGTTCACCGCCGCAGACATCTTTCAGCACTCGCCTTTTGGCGATATCCTGAACTCTCTCAAGTCTCTCTCTTTATCAGGAGAGCCCTGGCCGAACTACGGTCAGCGAGGATGGGATACGGACAATGAAGAAATTCAAAGCCCACCCACCACCCACTTGGTAGCCACTGTCGACAATTTAAATGACGTGCTCAACTTCGACTTCGGAGACATCGACAGCATGGATGACGATGCAGGAGATACCGATGAACCAACGCCCATAGGGCATTGGACAGCCACCTCATCTCATGATGTGTACATGGTGGATACCCCTAAAGGAAGCGACAATGAGGAAAAAGGGGATGGGACGGGAGATCGACCCCCCGAAAAGCAATCAAAGCATCGGCGTAAACGCCGACCCAAGCCCCGCCTCAACAAAAACCCAGCCATAGAGCAGGACGAGCCGGTAGACGACGAGCAGGCCTTAGAGCAACCGTCCGAACAGGGCAACACGGATAGAGAAACCGAACATCCCTCCTCCGGCGAAAACGGCATTCCGGACGACCTCACGCCGGATAAACCTATGGAGCAGAAGAATCTCCAAGAGAGGCTCGTTGCAACTGCACGCAGCCTAAAAAAGCAGAAGCGGAAGCTAAAAACAGCGGAAGATGCACTCCGGATTAGATGGAGCAAAGTAATCAATACCGCAGATAAATACGGCGACAGTCGCCGCACTAAAAGCTATCCGAAAAGAAAGCTACTGCCTGAATTCGACGAAGAGGCCCTAGAGCCCTTGCATTCAAAATATGAGAAAGCCACACGGTCGGATAGACGATCCCATAAAGCGGAAAGCGGCGCCGCACCTAAATCGGCATGCGACCCACTTAAGGATTCGCATCAAGGCCCAGTCAGGTCCATTTATGGGCCAAGAAAGCAAGCCCTCGTAGGCAACGCTACGAAGCCATCATCAGAATCTGGCACACCCAAATACAGGGGCGCCGTACACCCCCTATGTTTCACCGATGAGGTCCTGGACTATGAATTCGCAGAGGGATTCAAACCCGTAAACATAGAGGCATATGATGGAACAACAGACCCTGGAGTTTGGATCGAGGATTATATCCTCCACATACACATGGCTAGAGGAGATGATCTCCACGCCATAAAATATTTACCCCTTAAGCTTAAAGGGCCAGCCCGGCATTGGCTTAAAAGCCTTCCCAAAAACACAATTGGAAGCTGGGAAGAGCTCGAGGATGCTTTCCGAGCAAACTTTCAAGGGACCTATGTCCGCCCTCCGAATGCAGACGATCTTAGTCACATAACTCAACAACCCGGAGAATCAGCTCAGCAGTTCTGGAATAGATTCCTCACTAAAAAGAATCAGATAGTCGATTGTCTGGATGCCGAAGCCTTAGCAACTTTCAGGTATAACGTCCGAGACGAATGGCTCGCCAGACACCTCGGCCAAGAAAAGCCAAGAACAATGGCCGCACTAACAAGCCTCATGACCTGCTTTTGTGCAGGGGAGGACAGCTGGTAGGCAAGGTGCAGCCCCAGCGACCCAAGTACATCCAAAACTAGGGATGGAAACGGAAAACCGCGACGCAACAAGGACCGTCGCTGGACTAAGGACAAAAGTCCGAAGAGCACGGCAGTCAATGCCGGATTCAAAGGCTCACGACAAAATCAGGAGAAATCGCCCCCCCCCCCAGGATAATAGGGACGATCCATCCAACTTAAATAAAATCCTGGATAGGATATGTCAGATACACAGTACTCCCGGGAAGCCTGCTAACCATACCCACAGAGATTGTTGGGTTTTCAAACAATCCGGCAGACTCAATGCCGAACACAAGGGGCTCGACACACCAAGTGAAGACGAGGACGAACCCCAAAAGCAGAGCACCAGGAAACAAAAGAACTTCCCACAAGAAGTAAAAACAGTGAACTCACTTCACATAACAAAACGTGCGGCGCCCGTAAAGGTACGCACCACACGGCCCATCCCCAAAGGGTCCTGCCACTGGTTGTCAAAACCGACCATCTTCGATCAGCTAGATTATTCTAGAAATATCAAGAATGCAGGCTGGACTGCCTTGATACTCGATCCAATAATTGGCGGACTCCAGTTTTCAAATGTCCTTATGGACGGCGGCAGTGGACTAAACCTGATATATCAGGATACAATCCATCACATGGGGATAAACCCAGCAAGAATCCGCCGCAGCAAAACCTCCTTTCAAGGGGTAATACCTGGTTCGGACACCCATTGTATGGGTTTCCTCCGGCTCGAAGTCATATTCGGCTCTGCCGATAACTTCCGCCGCGAAAAGCTGACCTTCCATATCGTCCCGTTCTCAAGTCGCTATCAAGCACTACTGGGACGCGAAGCTTTCGCTCGCTTTAACGCAATACCGCATTATGCATCTCTTATGCTTAAGATGCCCGGTCCACGAGGCATCATCTCTTTGAAGGGGAAGCACTAAAGTGCGCCTCCCCAAGCGGAGGACTGTGCGGCCGCTTTGACAGCCCCACAGCAAAATGGCCTCACCGGCCAAAAAACTTCGAAATAGGTCATTCAAGACCACGAACGCGGATAGACGAGTTCGGTGCAAAATCATCATTGATGCAGGCCTAGTGGCCATATACCCCCGCACTAGGGGCTCCACGCATATACAATAAGAGACAATAAAGCTCAATCTTATATATTTTACTTATTTTAAACTTTTTCGGCACGACCCGTTTTCAACTCAGTTCCTCTCTTTTACAGATGAACGGCGTGCGGCGCCCGTCCAGGATACGGCACAACGGAGACACAGGCGCAGACGTGCAGTAGGGACCCGTCCTAAAGGATTCTTTTCAGATTAAGACCCTGCGTAAACCTTTTTTACTGTCTCTTGTTGCTATACATCCCCTGGTTTTTTCTGATATAACCAAGGAGGAGGCTGGCGTCTTGGCATGTGGCCACGTCAGAATTTTTGGACGTACCTGGACACTAGGGGCTTTTTAATAAAGAGTGTTGTTTCGCCCGCACTCATAAAGACCGAACACCTTAGGGAGTGTTCGGCGTCGCGAGTTTTGGCATTATATGCATCGGCTCCGAATCATGTCTTTGGTCAAACGTTGGGTTGCCCGGCTCCTGAGTTCGGCTACCTTACGTTCCGCTCTATCGGCTAAGGTAGCACCAGGAGAACTACTGCGATTGTGCCCCAGTTCGGCCGGGCGAGCACCTCAGTAGAGAAAGCCGAAAACTGACTGTCATGATGTAGCGTGAGACTGGTCAGCCACTCGATGACCTATCGGAATCTATCGGATTCCTCCGCTTTAACGAAGGGCCGCTACCCGGTCAGGCACATACGCGCCCGAACTAGGGCGAGCGCAGTCGCCACCAAGGGGCTACCTAAATAGTCTCACTGTCAAGCTCCTATGGCTAAGTGAAAGTGTTAAAGCATTATAGTCCGGTTGCCTGGCCCGCTGCGCTATCACCTCCTTTGTAGGACCAAGACGTTGGGTTAAGTGTGAAAATGCGTCTTCTGCGAGCACCCCCGCACTATGTGCGTGGGGGCTGAAGCCGACGACTGCCATCTTTCAGATTTTGTATATATATATCTTAAAACGGCCGCACATGAGGTGTTCCCAATACTTGAAGGCACAAGTATAAAAAGGCCACTGCAGTTTATCAAAATATTACTTTATAATTACATATGCTATCATAACATAGCATCTTTTGAGCACTACGTCTCTATTACACGAGCGCCTTCAAGGACTTCCTAAAAATAGTGCTTGGAGGGTACTTGGCTTTTGTCCGAATCTCGGGACGCAACAACGGTGGTCTCCATCTCTGCCCAGTATGTCTTGACACGGGCAAGAGCCATCCTTGCGCCCTCTATGCATGCTGACCTCTTCATTGCATTAATACGCGGCACCGCGTCAAGGAATTGCTGCACCAAGCTGAAATAACTCTTCGGCTCCGATCTCCCCGGCCACAGATGACCCATGACGTACTTCATGGCGAGTCCAGACAACCTATTCAGTTCGGCCCATTGAGCCAAACGATCGTCCACTGCCAGTGGACGCTCTGGATTGTGAAACTGCGACCAGAAAAGCTTTTCCACTTCGCGATCTTTCTGATCTCGAAAGTGTTCGATCGCATCAGCAACACTCGCTGCCAAATCCAGATAGGTATCCTCCACACTCCACATCCGGTCCAATGGAGCAAACTTCGGATCGCAAAATTTCCTTCGCAGCATAAAGGGCTTTCCAGCCGCAATCTGTTCGGCCTGACGCAGCTCCTCCTTCGCAGCTCTCATCGCAGAGCACGCGTCCTTGGCATTGGCAACGGCCTTCTCTAAGTCCGTCTGTTTCGCCTGGTCTTCTTTTTCAAGAAGTCTGCAGCGGTCTGTAGCGCTTTTTAACTTTTTGGCCATCTCTTCCTTGCTTCGACAATGAGCAGCCTGTTCGGCTCTCAGCTCTTCAAGGGCTTTCCTGGTGGCCGCATCACTTTCGCTAGCTTGTTCTTTAGCTCGGGCAAGTTCTGCCCTAAGACTCTCCACGGCGGCCGCACCATCTGCGTCAAAGCGCATACATCGTAAGACACAGGCATAAAACTGTTCTTACTTGATGCCGCCCGAGGAATTACATACCTTGAGCCTCATCAAGCCGCTTATTAACAAGCGTGATGTCAGCATCTGCCACGTCCAGTTGCCGCTTTAGTTCGGCAAAATCTTCAGTTCGGCTCGATTTCGGACACCCTGCCGCCTACATTCAAAGGCGACATCTTAGACCTAGGATTATGATCCTCCGCGTGCCGTCATTTCTTGACGACGCGCAGAGTCTCAGGGGCTACTATCTACATAGGGCGCATCTTATTCATGCGCAACTGACAAAAGTGTACATTATCTAATGTACCTCAAAACCCGTCAGTAAACTTTTGACGGCCTCATGCAATCCGCTCTCTGCGGATGAGATTCTTTCAATCACCGTGCCCATCAATGCACGGTGCTCCTCCGAGATAGAAGCTCACCCTAGCAGAATCTTTAGCTCCTCCGGCCGAGCACCAGACGGTGCCGGACTTGTCCCACGACCTCTTTCGAAGGCCGGACGCGGAGAACCTCGGGGGGCCACATAGCTATCTTCCGCCCCTGCCGGATTCGGAGAAACCCTTCGCGACGACACCTCAGGGTCGCCCGCCTCGCTAGGCGGCACGGCAGGGGGAGGCGTCCCGCTCTCCATCATCTCCGGAAGGAGATCCCCCAAAGACGAGCTCTGCTGAGAAGGGCTAAGGTCCGAGCTACAAGGTAAAAATTCGGTTAATCTTCTCAGATCTAAATCAAGGATTTCCCTCATCCCTCAAAAGGAAAATCTTTCTCTACTTATGGCTCGCTGGCGGGCTGATCCCCTTGAGGGCGTAATCCGGTCGAGGAACTCCCCGACGTCGGACCCTCTGACGAGGATTTTCCCCCCCGCTTCGAGGCCATGGTTTCCGGGTCGTCAGAGGCGGCTCTCTTCTTCCCCTTAGGAGAGGAATTGTCGGTTCCTCCCTTCGGAGCAGCCTCCTTCGAGGAGGCCATAGTTTCCTTGTCCTCCCCCTTGCTTCCCTCCAAAGGCATTATCTCCAGCATCCTGACCAGCACGGGATCCGGCCTGGTTTCGGGAAGGGGAGCCGGACACCTGATCAGCTTTGCCTTCGCTATCCACTCCTGTTTAAAAGGACGGCTCTTTTAGGGGCAAGTTTATGACAATTATATGGATAGAAGGTCCGGGCACAAGGTTGCTTACTTGAGTATCCGGGCGATTGCAGCTTAGGCCTGCGTCCTCGGTTAAATCCAGACACATCTCTCGTGATCCGAAGAATAGTTTATACATCTCCGCGGGCGTTGCGCCCATGAAATTCTGGAGAGCTCGCGGTCCCTCAGGATTAAACTCCCACAGGCGAAGGGAGCGACGTTTGCCGGGCAATATTCAGTGAATCAGCATGACCTGTGTCACCTTGACCAGGCTGAGGTCTCCTTCCAAGAGATCCTTAATGCGGCCCTATAACAAGGGCACATCTTTGGGCAAACCCCAATCTAACCCTCCGTTGACCCATGACGCTAGCCGTGGTGGGGGACCCGAGCGAAAGGCAGGAGGCGCCACCCACTTGGTGCTCCGGAGAGCGGTGATATAAAACCACTCTCGTTGCCACAAGCCTAGCTCCTCTTGAAAAGAGCCCTCGGGCCATGGAGCATCAGCATTTTTGCTTATAACAGCGCCTCGGCACTCTGCAAGCCGTCCCTTGATCATCTTCGGCTCCACTTTGAAGGTCTTGAGCCATAATCCGAAGTGAGGGGTAACACGGAGGAACACTTCGCATACAACGATAAACGAGGAGATATGGAGGATGGACTCCGGAGCTAAGTCGTGAAATTCCAGCCCGTAATAAAACAGCAGTCCCCTCAGGAAGGGATCCATCGGGAAGCCTAACCCCCGAAGGAAGTGAGACACGAACACTACGCTCTCACCGGGCTGGGGACTGGGGATAACCTGCCTTTGAGCAGGCAACCTGGGCGAAATTTCGGCAGTCAAGAACTTAGCCTCTCTCAACTTTAGCACGTCCTCCTCCATGACAGAGGAGGGCATCCATCGGCCTTGAAGGTCGGAACCGGACATTGTCGAAGGTCTGAGTCGCTCGGAATCTGGAGCCTAGGGTGTTGGAACTCGAGGCGACGGGCGAACTCGTTTTGGGATTGGAGAAAAGGAATAAGGCCCTGATCTCTTTATAAGAGGGTGAATACCAGGAGCCCTCCCCGTAACCGTTTGGGACTCGCCTTTAATCGAGAAAACATGCTAACGGGCACGATTGGGTTACCCACGTCCGTATTGATGAGAATCTCGTGAAAGGGGGCACACGATCTCTGCTTTGACAAGACGTGCCAAGGAAACTGCCTCACAAAACACGCTGAGGTAAAAGTGAAATCGATTCAAGTAAAGGACTTGGCTGTAGTGTGTTGACGCACTGCGGAATACGTCAGCAGATTTGATTAGTGTTAATATTATTCTCTCTATGGCAATATGTGGAAGCTTATTTTACAAAGCCGGACACTACTCTTGGTGTTTACAATCTTCTATGAAGGACTTGGAGGAGGAACCCGCCTTGCAATGCCGAAGACAATTTGCGCGCCGGACTCGTCGTCATTGAAGCCTGGTTCAGGGGCTACTGAGGGAGTCCTGGATTAGGGGGTGTTCGGGTAGCCGGACTATACCTTCAGCCGGACTCCTAGATTATGAAGATACAAGATTGAAGACTTCGTCCCGTGTCCGGATGGGACTTTCCTTGGCGTGGAAGGCAAGCTTGGCGATGCGGATATTCAAGATCTCCTGCCATTGTAACCGACTCTATGTAACCCTAACCCTATCCGATGTCTATATAAACCGGAGGGTTGTAGTCCGTAGGCAATCAACTCCATATACAACAATCGTACCATAGGCTAGCTTCTAGGATTTAGCATCCTTGATCTCGTGGTAGATCTACTCTTGTACTACCCATATCATCAATATTAATCAAGCAGGACGTAGGGTTTTACCTCCATCAAGAGGGCCCGAACCTGGGTAAAACATCGTGTTCCCTGCCTCCTGTTACCATCCGGCCTAAACGCACAGTTCGGGACCCCCTACCCGAGATCCGCCGGTTTTGACACCGACATTGGTGCTTTCATTGAGAGTTCCTCTGTGTCGTCGCCTTTAGGCCCGATGGCTCCTTTGATCATCAAAAACGATACGGTCCAGGGTGAGACTTTTCTCCCCGGACAGATCTTCGTCTTCGGCGGCTTCGCTCTGCGGGCCAATTCACTCGGCCACCTGGAGCAGATCGAAAGCTACGCCCCTGGCCATCAAGTCAGGTTTGGAAGTTTAAACTACACGGCTGACACCCGCGGAGACTGGATCTTCAACGGGTTCGAGCCACGGCCAAGCGCGCCGCACTATCTCGAGGGGCATGATCTAGCTCTGCCTCCGGACAGTGTCATGGAGGCCGCACACGCATCGGTTCCGACCCCTAACTCGGAGCCTATTGCGCCAATCAAGGATGAGCGGTTGGACGTCACCTCGGGGGCTTCGATCTCAAAGGCGATCGAGCCGAACGCTAGCCCCGCACTCTGCATGATCCGTGACTCCGAGGATCCGGACTCCTCCCCGGACTCCGAACCCCCCGCGCCCCTGCCGATCGAATCCGATTGGGCACCGATAATGGAGTTCACCGCCGCAGACATCTTTCAGCACTCGCCTTTTGGCGATATCCTGAACTCTCTCAAGTCTCTCTCTTTATCAGGAGAGCCCTGGCCGAACTACGGTCAGCGAGGATGGGATACGGACAATGAAGAAATTCAAAGCCCACCCACCACCCACTTGGTAGCCACTGTCGACAATTTAAACGACGTGCTCAATTTCGACTCCGAAGACATCGACAGCATGGATGACGATGCAGGAGATACCGACGAACCAACGCCCGTAGGGCATTGGACAGCCACCTCATCTCATGATGTGTACATGGTGGATACCCCTAAAGGAAGCGACAACGAGGAAAAAGGGGATGGGACGGGAGATCGACCCCCCGAAAAGCAATCAAAGCGTCGGCGTAAACGCCGACCCAAGCCCCGCCTCGACAAAAATCCAGCCATAGAGCAGGACGAGCCGGTAGACGACGAGCAGGCCTTAGAGCAACCGTCCGAACAGGGCAACACGGATAGAGAAACCTAACACAACTAACTCCTTTGTCATCGGTATGTTACTTGCCTGAGATTCGATCGTCGGTATCTCAATACCTAGTTCAATCTCGTTACCGGCAAGTCTCTTTACTCGTTCCGTAGTGCATCATCTCACAACTAACTCATTAGTTGCAAGGCTTGCAAGGCTTTATGTGATGCGCATTACCGAGAGGGCCGAGAGATACCTCTCCGACAATCGGAGTGACAAATCCTAATCTCGAAATACGCCAACCCAACATCTACCTTTGGAGACACCTGTAGAGCACCTTTATAATCACCCAGTTACGTTGTGACGTTTGGTAGCACACAAAGTGTTCCTCCGGCAAACGGGAGTTGCATATTCTCATAGTCATAGGAACATGTATAAGTCATGAAGAAAGCAATAGCAACATACTAAACGATCGGGTGCTAAGCTAATGGAATGGGTCATGTCAATCAGATCATTCACCTAATGATGTGATCCCGTTAATCAAATAACAACTCTTTGTCCATGGTTAGGAAACATAACCATCTTTGATTAACGAGCTAGTCTAGTAGAGGCATACTAGTGACACTCTGTTTGTCTATGTATTCACACATGTATTATGTTTCCGATTAATACAATTCTAGCATGAATAATAAACATTTATCATGATATAAGGAAATAAATAATAACTTTATTATTGCCTCTAGGGCATATTTCCTTCAGTCTCCCACTTGCACTAGAGTCAATAATCTAGTTCACATCGCCATGTGATTCAACACTAAGAGTTCACATCACCATGTGATTAACACCCATAGTTCACATCGTCATGTGACCTATACCCAAAGGGTTTACTAGAGTCAATAATCTAGTTCACATTATTTATGTGATTAACACCCAAAGAGTACTAAGGTGTGATCATGTTTTGCTTGTGAGATAATTTTAATCAACGGGTCTGTTACATACAGATCCGTAAGTATTTTGCGAATTCTATGTCTACAATGCTCTGCACGGAGCTACTCTAGCTAATTGCTCCCACTTTCAATATGTATCTAGATCGAGACTTAGAGTCATCCAGATCTGTGTCAAAACTTGCATCGACGTAACTTTTTACGACAAACTTTTTGTCACCTCCATAATCGAGAAATATTTCCTTATTCCACTAAAGATAATTTTGACCAATGTCCAGTGATCTACTCTTAGATCATTATTGTACTCCCTTGCTTAACACAGTGTAGGGTATACAATAGATCTGGTACACATCATGGCATACTTTATAGAACCTATGGCTGAGGCATAGGGAATGACTTTCATTCTCTTTCTATCTTCTGCCGTGGTCGGGCTTTGAGTCTTACTCAATTTCATACCTTGTAACACAGCCAAGAACTCTTTCTTTGACTGTTCCATTTTTGAACTACTTCAAAATATTGTCAAGGTATGTACTCATTGAAAAAACTTATCAAGCGTCTTGATCTATCTCTATAGATTTTGATGCTTAATATGTAAGCAGCTTCACCGAGGTCTTTCTTTGAAAAACTTCTTTAAAAACACTCCTTTATGCTTTGCAAATTAATTCTACATTATTTCTGATCAACAATATGTCATTCACATATACTTATCAGAAATGTTGTAGTGCTCCCACTCACTTTCTTGTAAATACAGGCTTCATCGCAAGTTTGTATAAAACTATATGCTTTGATCAACTTATCAAAGCGTATATTCCAACTCCGAGATGCTTGCACCAGTCCATAGATGGATCGCTGGAGCTTGCATATTTTGTTAGCACCTTTAGGATTGACAAAACCTTCTGGTTGTATCATATACAACTCTTCTTCAATAAATCTATTAAGGAATGCAGTTTTGTTTATCCATTTGCCAGATTTCATAAAATGTGGCAATTGCTAACATGATTCGGACAGACTTAAGCATAGATACGAGTGAGAAACTCTCATCGTAGTCAACACCTTGAACTTGTCAAAAACCTTTTGCGACAATTCTAGCTTTGTAGATAGTAACACTACTATCAGCGTCCGTCTTCCTCTTGAAGATCCATTTATTCTCAATTGCTTGCCGATCAGTGGGCAAGTCAACCAAAGTCCATACTTTGTTCTCATACATGGATCCCATCTCAGATTTCATGGCTTCAAGCCATTTTGCGGAATGTGGGATCACCATCGCTTCTTCATAGTTCGGAGGTTCGTCATGGTCAAGTAGCATGACCTCCAGAATAGGATTACCGTACCACTCTGGTGCGGATCTCACTCTGGTTTACCTACGAGATTCGGTAGTAACTTGATCTGAAGTTACATGATCATCATCTTTAGCTTCCTCACTAATTGGTGTAGTAGTCACAGGAACAGATTTCTGTGATGAACTACTTTCCAATAAGGGAGAAGGTACAATTACCTTATCAAGTTCTACTTTCCTCCCACTCACTTCTTTCGAGAGAACCTCCTTCTCTAGAAAGGATCCATTCTTAGCAACGAATGTCTTGCCTTCGGATTTGTGATAGAAGGTGTACCCAACAGTAACTTTTTGGGTATCCTATGAAGACACACTTTTCTGATTTGGGTTTGAGCTTATCAGGATGAAACTTTTTCACATAAGCATTGCAATCCCAAACTTTAAGAAACGACAACTTTGGTTTCTTGCCAAACCACAGTTCATACGGTGTCGTCTCAACAGATTTAGATGGTGCCCTTTTAACGTGAATGCAGCTGTCTCTAATGCATAACCCCAAAACGATAGTGGTAGATCGGTAAGAGACATCATAGATTGCACTATATCCAATAAAGTACGGTTATGACGTTCAGACACACCATTATGCTGAGGTGTTCCATGTGGCATGAGTTTGTGAAACTATTCCACATTGTTTTAATTGAAGACCAAACTCGTAACTCAAATATTTGTCTCCGCGATCAGATCGTAGAAACTTTATTTTCTTGTCACGATGATTTTTCACTTCACTCTGAAATTCTTTGAACTTTTCAAATGTTTCAGACTTATGTCTCATCAAGTAGATATACCCATATCTGCTCAAATCATCTGTGAAGTTCAGAAAATAACGATACTTGCCGTGAGCTTTAACACTCATCGGACCGCATACATCAGTATGTATTATTTCCAGTAAGTCAGTTGCTCGCTTCAGAGAACGGAGTCTTAGTCATCTTCCCAAGAGGCATGGTTCGCAAGCATCAAGTGATTCATAATCAAGTGATTCCAAAATCCCATCAGCATGGAGTTTCTTCATGCGCTTTACACCAATATGACCTAAACGGTAGTGCTACAAATAAGTTGCACTATCATTATTAACTTTGCATCTTTTGGCTTCAATATTATGAATATGTGTATCACTACAATCGAGATCGAACAAACCATTTTCGTTGGTGTGTATGACCAGAGAAGGTTTTATTCATGTAAACAGAACAACAATTGTTCTCTAACTTAAATGAATAACCGTATTGCAATAAACATGATCAAATCATATTCATGCTCAACGCAAACACCAAATAACACTTATTTAGGTTCAACACTAATCTCGAAAGTATAGGGAGTCTGCGATGATGATCATATCAATCTTGGAACCACTTCCAACACACATCATCACTTCACCCTTAACTAGTCTCTGTTTATTCCGCAACTCCTGTTTCGAGTTACTAATCTTAGCAACTGAACTAGTATCAAATACTGAGGGGTTGCTATAAACACTAGTAAAGTACACATCAATAACATGTATATCAAATATACTTATTTTCACTTTGCCATCCTTCTTATCTGCCAATCACTTGGGGTAGTTCCGCTTCCAGTGACCAGTCCCTTTGTAGTAGAAACACTTAGTCTCAGGCTTAGGACCAGACTTGGGCTTCTTCACTTGAGCAGCAACTGGCTTGATGTTCTTCTTGAAGTTCCCTTTCTTCCCTCTGCCCTTTTCTTGAAACTAGTGGTCTTGTCTACCATCAACACTTGATGTTTTTCTCGATTTCTACCTTCGTCAATTTCCGCATTACGAAGAGCTTGGGAATCGTTTCCGTTATCCCTTGCATATCATAGTTCATCACGAAGTTCTACTAACTTGGTGATGGTGACTAGAGAATTCTGTCAGTCACTATCTTATCTGGAAGATTAACTCCCACTTGATTCAAGCGATTGTAGTACTCAGACAATCTGAGCACATGCTCACTAGTTGAGCGATTCTCCTCCATCTTTTAGCTATAGAACTTGTTGGAGACTTCATATCTCTCAACTCGGGTATTTGCTTGAAATATTAACTTCAACTCCTGGAACATCTCATATGCTCCATGACGTTCAAAACGTCTTTGAAGTCCCGATTCTAAGCCATTAAGCATGGTGCACTAAACTATCAAGTAGTCATCATATTGAGCTAGCCAAACGTTCATAACGTCTGCATCTGCTCCTGCAATAGGTCCGTCACCTAGCGGTGCATCAAGGACATAATTCTTCTGTGCAGCAATGAGGATAAACCTCAGATCACGGATCCAATCCACATCATTGCTACTAACATCTTTCAACACAATTTTCTCTAGGAACATATCAAAATAAACACAGGGAAGCAACAACGCGAGCTATTGATCTACAACATAATTTGCAAAATACTACCAGGACTAAGTTCATGATAAATTTAAGTTCAGTTAATCATATTACTTAAGAACTCCCACTTAGATAGACATCCCTCTAATCCTCTAAGTGATTACGTGATCCAAATCAACTAAACCATGTCCGATCATCACGTGAGATGGAGTAGTTTCATTGGTGAACATCGCTATGTTGATCATATCTGCTATATGATTCACGCTCGACCTTTCGGTCTCCGTGTTCCGAGGCCATATCTGTATATGCTTGGCTCGTCAAGTATAACCTGAGTATTCTGCGTGTGCAACTGTTTTGCACCCGTTGTATTTGAACGTAGAGCCTATCACACCCGATCATCACATGGTGTCTCAGCACGAAGAACTTTCGCAACGGTGCATACTCAGGGAGAACACTTCTTGATAATTAGTGAGAGATCATCTTATAATGCTACCGTCAATCGAAGCAAGATAAGATGCATAAAAGATAAACATCACATGCAATCAATATAAGTGATATGATATGGCCACCATCATCTTGTGCTTGTGATCTCCATCTTCGAAGCACCGTCATGATCACCATCGTCACCGGCGCGACACCTTGATCTCCATCGTAGCATCATTGTCGTCTCACTAATCTTATGCTTCCACGACTATCGCTACCGCTTAGTGATAAAGTAAAGCATTACAACGCGATTGCATTGCATACAATAAAGCGACAACCATATGGCTCCTGCCAGTTGCCGATAACTCGGTTACAAAACATGATAATCTCATACAATAAAATTTAGCATCATGTCTTGACCATATCACATCACAACATGCCCTGCAAAAACAAGTTAGATGTCCTCTACTTTGTTGTTGCAAGTTTTACGTGGCTGCTACGGGCTTAAGCAAGAACCAATCTTACCTACGCATCAAAACAACAACGATAGTTTTTCAAGTTGGTGCTGTTTTAACCTTCGCAAGGACCGGGCGTAGCCACACTCGGTTCAACTAAAGTTGGAGAAACTGTCACCCGCTAGCCACCTTTGTGCAAAGCACGTCGGGAGAACCGGTCTCGCGTAAGCGTACGCGTAATGTCGGTCCGGGCCGCTTCGTCCAACAATACCGCCGAACCAAAGTATGACATGCTGGTAAGCAGTATGACTTATATCGCCCACAACTCACGTGTGTTCTACTCATGCATATAACATCAACACGTAAAACCTGGCTCTGATACCACTAATGGGTTTCGTAGTAATTTCAAAAAAATTCCTACGCACACGCAAGATCATGGTGATGCATAGCAACGAGAGGGGAGAGTGTGATCTACATACCCTTGTAGATTGACAATGGAAGCGTTAGCACAACATGGTTGATGTAGTCGTACGTCTTCACGGTCCGACCAATCCAAGCACCGTTACTCCGGCACCTCCGAGTTCTTGGCACACGTTCAGCTCGATGATGATCCCCGGGCTCCGATCCAGCAAAGCGTCGGGGAGGAGTTCCGTCAGCACGACGGCGTGGTGACGATCTTGATGTTCTACCGTCGCAGGGCTTCGCCTAAGCACCGCTACAATATGACCGAGGTGGAATATGGTGGAGGGGGGCACCGCACACGGCTAAGGAACGATCATGAAGATCAACTTGTGTGTCTAGAGGTGCCCCCCTGCCCCCGTAAATAAGGGAGCAAGGGGGAGGGGGCGGCCGGCCTAGGAGGGGGCGCGCCAAGGGGAGTCCTACTCCCACCGGGAGTAGGACTCCTTCCTTCCTTGTTGGAGTAGGAGAAGGGGAAAGAGGGGAGAGGAAGAAGGAAAAGGGGGCTGCGCCCCTTGTCCAATTCGGACCAGAGGGGGGGCGCAGGCCTCCTTCCTTTTGGCCTCTCTCCTCTATTCCCGTATGGCCCAATAAGGCCCATATACTCCCCGGCGAATTTCCGTAACTCTCCGGTACTCCGAAAAATACCTGAATCACTCGGAACCTTTCCGATGTCCGAATATAGTCGTCCAATATATCGATCTTTACGTCTCGACCATTTCGAGACTCCTTGTCATGTCCCCGATCTCATCCGGGACTCCGAACTCCTTCGGTACATCAAAACTCATAAACTCATAATATAACTATCATCGAAACCTTAAGCGTGCGGACCCTACGGTTCGAGAACAATGTAGACATGACCGAGACATGTCTCTGGTCAATAACCAATAGCGGAACCTGGATGCTCATATTGGCTCCTACATATTCTACGAAGATCTTTATCGGTCAGACCACATAACAACATACGTTGTTTCCTTTGTCATCGGTATGTTACTTGCCCGAGATTCGATCGTCGGTATCTCAATACCTAGTTCAATATCATTACCGGCAAGTCTCTTTACTCGTTCCGTAATACATCATCTCACAACTAACTCATTAGTTGCAATGCTTGCAAGGCTTTATGTGATGTGCATTACCGAGAGGGCCCAGAGATACCTCTCCGACAATCGGAGTGACAAATCCTAATCTCGAAATACGCCAACCCAACATCTACCTTTGGAGACACCTCTAGAGCACCTTTATAATCACCCAGTTATGTTGTGACGTTTGGTAGCACACAAAGTGTTCCTCCGGCAAACGGGAGTTGCATATTCTCATAGTCATAGGAACATGTATAAGTCATGAAGAAAGCAATAGCAACATACTAAACGATCGGGTGCTAAGCTAATGGAATGGGTCATGTCAATCAGATCATTCACCTAATGATGTGATCCCATTAATCAAATAACAACTCTTTGTCCATGGTTAGGAAACATAACCATCTTTGATTAACGAGCTAGTCTAGTAGAGGCATACTAGTGACACTCTGTTTGTCTATGTATTCACACATGTATTATGTTTCCGGTTAATACAATTCTAGCATGAATAATAACCATTTATCATGATATAAGGAAATAAATAATAACTTTATTATTGCCTCTAGGGCATATTTCCTTCACAAAAGGTATATCGTTCCATGATAGGCTCCTTGCTCTACCTTTGTGCATCTAGACCAGATATCATGTTGAGTGTGGGAATTTGTGCATGGTTTCAAGCCGCACCTAAGGAAAGTCACTATGTGGCGGTCAAACGAATCTTTCGATATTTGGCTCATACCCCAAACTTTGGCTTATGGTACCCAAGAGGAGCAAACTTCAAGCTTGTAGGGTATTCGGATTCCGATTGGGCGGGAGACAAAGTGGATAGGAAGTCCACTTCCGGAGGGTGCCAATTCCTTGGTTGCTCTTTGGTAAGTTGGTCTTCCAAAAAGCAAAGTTGTGTGTATCTCTCGTCCACCAAAGCGGAGTATGTTGTGGCCGGTAGTTGTTGTGCACAACTCTTATGGATGAGGCAAACTTTAAAGGATTACAGTGTCAGTTGTGACAAAGTGCCTCTTTGGTGTGACAATGAAAGTGCCATCAAGATCTCTCTCAACCCGGTGCAACACTTCAAGGCGAAGCATATTGAGATCCGGTATCACTTCATCTGTGATCACATTAGGCGAGGAGAGATCGAGCTCAACTATGTCAACACTCATGATAACCTTGCAGATATTTTCACGAATCCCTTGGATGAAGCAAGATTTCGTGAGTTAAGGCATGAGCTAAATATCATTGATTCAAGCAATGTTGCTTGAACCCTTGCACACCCCACCATACTCAACTTGTTGTCTTGTTTAGATGTAGGCATGGACATAGGGGGAGTGTTATTCTCTCAATGAACTCTCCCTCCCCCCCCCATTATGCATAAATTGATTAAGTCTTTCACATTAGCCATGTTTGATGGTACTTGTGCTTCAAAGACGAGTTTTGGTCATGGGCCCAAGGATAATTCTTCGTGGTGACATACCAATTGACTCAAACATAGGTGGCTACGGCCACCACCCTCTCTTTGGAGAGGTGGTGTCTCGTGGTTGTTTCGTTTTGTCGTTTGCCTTTCTGCCTTTGTGTGTAGCGTGGTCTTGTGGTGTCGTGCTGCCTCATGTGTTCGTGCAAAGACCTCTTTTTTGTGTGCTTGAAACGTGCATCTTCTTGAGCCCATGGTACTACCACTTTGAGAGGGCACGGTACTACCGCGCCGGAGCGTGGTACTACCGCTCAGGTGCGGTACTTCCACCGAGCGGTACTACCGTGATGAGGCACGGTACTACCGCGCCATCAAGTGAGCGTGGGGGTTATGACTCGGGCAGGGGAGTTCCAACTCCCCATACCCATTCACTCGTCTCTCTCCCCACGTCTCTCTCTCTTTTGCTCAAGAACGGCGCCAGAGGTCCTCGCCAGATCTCCATCTCCGGCCACTCTCCTCGGATTCCGACTGGTGGGATCGTTCCCCACCACTTCCTCTTTCCATGGACCAAGGTTTTTCCCCAAATCCCTCTTTTTCTTGGTTGCTCTCTCGCTTCTAGGTCCTTGGGGAGATGCTTGTTGTTCTTGAGATTTTAGGCCAAATCTGTGCAAGAGTAGGATGTAGGAGAGTCGTGTTGCGTAGGAATCATACTTGATATGTTGTCCTGTGGTAGATTTGTCCAACCGTAGTACCGTCGCGGTTTCGCGGGCTTTTCTCAGATTTGAACTTGTTAGGATCTGACGCGGTGTGATACTACCGTGTATCATGTGCGGTACTACCGTGTCTCATGTGCGGTACTACCGCCCATCAGGTGCGGTACTACCGCGCTAGCTGTGGCACTAAGATCCTACTACTGCTCCTAGACCCGGTACTACCGTGACCTTACATGGTACTACCGCGACTAAGAGCGGTACTACAATCTTAGTACCGCATCACTTGGCAGTACTACCGTAGGGATCAAATCTCTCTCATGGCAATTATCTTGTGTACTTCCTGCATGTTTCTTTTACTTTGTTGTGGTCTTTGCATTGATCCTTCTTGCTTGTCGTGTGTGTTTTGCGCTTTGTGTCTCAGGTGGTGGCTCTCGTCGTTCCAATCCCAGTCGTGACACTGGCTCCAAGCGTCTGCGCAATCCCCAAGATGAAGCACTAGAGGGCTCCAATGCCCCCAAGCACAATGTCAAGACCACTGCCAGCAAGCAAAAGGAACCTGCTAAGGGCATGGACGAGATTTCGGTCAATGAGTATGTCGAACGCCGGAAGATCAATCCCTATGTGAATCCTCGGGCTGTCCTCAGAGGCACCGAGTTGTTCTGGACCAAGCAACAGGCTCTCATCTATCTGGATGTGATCAAGAGCAAGCAGAATGCTTTCGTGGATGTCAAGTGGATAGACATGAATCACATGCGGAAGGACAAGTTTCGTGACTATTTTGGAGAGGCTCTGGACTTGGTGGAGCAGTTTGCTATTGAGCCTGTGATCTCCTTTCACCTTGACTATGACCCTGAGCTTATCTGTCAGTTCTTTGCCTCAGTTTACTTTCATCCCGGGGATGAGCGGAGGATGACCTGGATGACTAACGGCCGTCAGCTGTCTGCTACATGGAAGGAGTTCATGGATCTGCTTCACATTCCTGATGACGGGCTTCACACACCCGTTGGTGTTCGCCCCCACGCCAACTCCGAGTCTGCTAACAAGAACCTGCTTCAGCCATTCCTTGTTGAGAAGGTGCTCCCCAATGGCAAGTCGACTTGGGTGCTGAACTCCTTTCTGGATATCATGCATCGCATCTTCCGCAACACTCTGTTCCCACGCATTGGCGACAAGGACAAGGTTCATTCCTATCTAGTGGACATGTTGCTCCTGTGTGCGGAGGCATGTTTGTCTCAGACTGAGCCACTGGATGTCTCACACATCATGTGGTGTGAGCTTCGGTTTGCGGTGTTCACTCGCAAGGTACCTATCTATGGACCGTACCTGTTTCTGTTGCTCTCCACAACTTGGGAGAAGATGAACCCTGGTGATGAGTTCCTTGCTCCAGACTGTATTCGGCATGAGTCCATCAGTCTCCGCGTCAAGCCCAACTGGACCAACACTACCACCCGTGCTGAGGCTTCTTCTGCGAGGAGGGCTGTTGTTGAGGAGGAGGCTGGTGCAGAGAATGTTGCTGAGGACCGTGCTGCTAGGTCTACCACACCTTCCTCTGAGCCGTCGTGGGCCAAGAAGTTAAAGGACAAGATGAAGACTCTCTTCTGCATGCAGGCAAAGGGACAGTACAAGACTCATGTGGCAGACAAGGAGAGTCGCCGCCGCGACAAGAAGGTCATGAGGCTCTTTGGAGAGGATGTCTTGGCAGTTCTGAGGATGTCATCACGCCCGAGGCTGCATGGATGGCCAAGCAGGAGTACCGGTGGACTAGTTCTGAGGAGGACATCGAGGAGACTGTCCCCGCCACCGAGTCTGACGAGGAGCACGAGGAACAGTGGGATGACTTCTCTGCCTGAGCCACCCCGTGTGTGTAGGTGTCCTCTCTGCCTTTTTGGTGTCTCGATGCCAAAGGGGGAGAGAGTGTAGGGATTTGCGTGTTTTGCGTGTTTGCGAGTCGTGTGTCATGCTTGGTGTGTTTGCTTTGAACCTCGTTTTCCTTGGTTGGTTTGTTCCCTCGAGACTTATCCTTCATATGGTGTAAGACATATGCTCTCTATTCTATCTTAGTTAACTTGTTTGTGCTATCTTGTCTAGTGTTAGCCTCACTTTTGCAAGATTATGCCTTGTCTCTATAATATAGGGGGAGCTTTGATCCTAGTATGTGTGTCGTGCAGTCCAAAGCACCCATCTAGTTGGCACACATCTAGGGGGAGCCCGCCTATATTCTAGAGAGGAGGGGTTTGCGTTTACTTCATATTAATTCCCTTGTGCAAATCCCGTATTGTCATCAATCCACCAAAAAGGGGGAGATTGTAAGGGCATATTTATCCCTAAGATGTTTTGGTGATTGATGACAATGCGTTTGCGGACTAATCATGTGCCTTGAGTTTCCCAGACGTTTCATCGCTAGGCACTAGACGGTTTGGTGCCCCTCAAAGACTGTTGAAGACGACGTCTTTTCTACGTTTCTTTTTGGTGGATTTGAGTCGTAGGAAAGCCGTACTATTAAGAGGGGGTCCGCGTCGGAAAGGTTTGGGTGGAATCATCACGTACACGTCTCTTTCTAGTCCCCTCCTTTCCCTTGGAGCATCCTCCGCTTTCTCGCCTCCTTGTTTCTGGCTGCTGTGTTGGCTCGCGGTAGTACTGCTCCCAGGTGAGTGGTAGTACCGTAGGCACCAGCGGTAGTACCATGCTGCAGCACGGTAGTACCGCAGGTGCCCACGGTAGTACCGCTCCCCAGGAGCTGCACTACCGTTGCCCACCAGGCTAGTACCGCTCCCTCGCGGTAGTAGGGGCGGATGTAATTTTTTACATCCGCGCCTACCACGGTAGTACCGCATTCCTTCCGCGGTAGTACCGTGCTATGTTGTCAGGCAGTAGTACCGCCCCTCTGCAGTAGTACTCTGTTGGGTTTTTGCTTCTTCCGTTTCTTTGCAGAAGTAGGCACGGATGTTTCCTTCCCCCCTGGCTAGGGGATTCCTGCCTTGTGGTAGTACCACAAGGTGGAGCGGTAGTACCGCGCTCGCGGAAGTACCGCCCTCAGCACTTGTGCTATAGGTCTGACCTTGTTGTTGCTGGTGTTGCGGCAGTACCGCGGGCTTGTAAGGTTGTACCGCATGACCGTGCGGTAGTACCACTTGGTAGCAACCGGTAGTACCGCGCGGCCCTGCGGTAGTACCGCTGGCCTGGAGCGGTAGTACCGCTGGCCGCAGGCTGGTAGGTGGGTAACGGTTGGATCTTTGTCCCCCACTATAAAAGGGGTCCCCTTCTTCCCCGTTGACTTACCTCTTCCAACCCTAAGCTCCATTGTTGCTCTAAGCTCCATTTTCGCCCAATCTCACTCCCTAGCCAATCAAACTTGTTGATTTGCTCGGGAGTGGTTGAGAAGGCCTCGATCCACACTTCCATCAAGAAAAATTTGATTCCCCCCACTAATCCCTGGCGGATCTTGTTACTCTTGGGTGTTTGAGCATCCTAGACGGTCGAGGTTACCGCGGAGCCATAGTCCATTGTGGTGAAGCTTCGTGGTGTCGTTGGGAGCCTCCAATTGAGTTGTGGAGATTGCCCCAACCTTGTTTGTAAAGGTTCGGTCGCCGCCTCCAAGGGCACCAATAGTGGAATCACGACATCTCGCATTGTGTGAGGGCGTGAGGAGAATACCGTGTCCCTAGTGGCTTCTTGGGGAGCATTGTGCCTCCACACCGCTCCAACGGAGACGTACTTCCCCTCAAAGGGAAGGAACTTCGGTAACACATCCTCGTCTCCACCGTCTCCACTCTTGGTTATCTCGTGCCTTTACTTGTGCAAGCTTATTTGTGTCATATCTCTTGCTTGCTTGTGTTCCTATCCTTGTTGCATCATATAGGTTGCTCACCTAGTTGCATATCTAGACAACCTACTTTGATGCAAAGTTTAAATTGTTAAAGAAAAGCTAAAAATTGTTAGTTGCCTATTCAACCCCCCCCCCTCTAGTCAACCATATCGATCCTTTCACCAGCTTCATAATCAATTTGCTTGTAAAATAAATATTGTAAATAAAGAATATATTTGAGTCGGCCTTCAATGCCCTGACTTGAAAAATATTGGTCTTCAAATATTCAACTGATATTCAGCCGGCTTGAAAAGGCAAAACTTGCCAAGCTATAATTTCCCGAATCGGCGGGTTATAAAAACTGATAATTGTGGGCATGATTGTTGCCAACGCCGGTTCATGATTGTTGCCAACACCGGTTCATGATTATTGATGACACCGGATTATGATTGTTGCAGACACCGGGTCAATCTAGTTTATTCAAAACTGATAATTTAAAGATTTTCTCCCTTATATCCATATTATCTGTAGCCCCCAAGTCTTGAACAGAACAAAGTGATGTCTTAAGACTTGCTTCGATATAAATACTGCCACTTAAGAAATCCATGTTGTTCATCCTAGTCATTTAGTAAAAACTGAATACTCCATATTATGTAGCCCCCAAGTGCCGGGTTGTCATGCTTGCAGCAACCTGGGACTTGTAATTGCCTGATGCTCAAAATATTTCAACCAGTGTAGCCCCCAAGGGTCGGGTCATTATGCAATAATGAGCAGGGACTTTATAAATATGATCATGCTTCATTGAAAATAACATCATATGATGTAACTCCACCATGGGGCTTGAACCCACGTCCACAAGGTTAAGAGCTTTGTGTTTTACCAACTGAACAGTGGACCCTTGAATATAACGGATTAAGACTTGTGTACCTTGAATCATTGATAGGAGCAATTGGTAGCCCCCAAGTGCCGGCTCATTACAATGTGATGAGCCGGGTCTTCAATAAGGTGAGCAAATAATGACTTTACATTAGCCCCCAAGTGTCATGGTGCATGCTTGCAGCGACATGAGACTTGTATATTTAATGTAATCTCAACTTGAATAATGTAGCCCCCAAGTGCCGGGTCGTAAGCCTGCAGTGACTCGGGACTATTTCTTCAATTGTAGAATAAATTATATCTATTTATAAGATAATAGCCATTGCGCTTAAAGCGACTTTGAAAACCTCAATCATAATACTGGTTATTGATAACCATAAAAAATCCAGCCATGTTTGGCTATTTGAAGATTTGGATAATATAATCCGGTTTAAAAACCTCAATCATTCAATATCATCATGAAAATCCAGCCAATTTTGGCTATGAAAGAGATGAATATCTTACCAGTTGATAAGTAAATCCGGAGTTTAAATACTCAGCGGCTCTTGGCCGATGGCGACTTAATGCGCATTCATTGTAAGGTAGAATTTTTATAACCCGTCGGCTGATAGCTTTTGAGAAAATCCAAAATGGATAACCCTTTTGAAGCATCAATTTGGATGATGAGCTTGAATTTATATGTCATAATTCTGCAAATCCTACACAAAGTGTAAATAACATATGCCCTGGCGACTTAACATCGAAAGCCAGGGTGGGTAGCCACCCTAATGCATTCTTATCTTGCACACAAGTAGATCACAAGAATCCTTGGCGGTTTACCGCAGGGCAGGTCATAATGCCCATATAAATAGCCAGGGTTTATAACCAAAGTTGTAATTGAAGATAATCAAATATGACATAGATGATACCTGTGACATTGAATCACCTCGTTGGTTTAACCAATTCTTGTAGTGAGGGTGGTAACCCCAATCTTGAGTATTTGAGAACTCCTTCCTTAATTTGCCGGATTATGATAATAAACCGTACCCGGATATAATAAACACTGGATTTTCCTTATAACACTGGCGACTTGTTAGTCAAAACCAGACCAGATTAATGAACACCGAATTATAACTGATCATGTACTGACAACTTGTAGTTGAAAACCAAGCCGGGTCAAGGACACCGGTTTATCAGAAGATATTATGAACCTCAACAAAGGCGAAAAAACTTGGCAACTAGAACTCAAAAAAGAACATGCGAGGCTTTTTACGAGCTGCCAGGCTCCAAATCGAGGCTTTTCATGGGCTGCCAAGCCACTGAATTAACCATTTCACAAAGCCTCTTAAGATGGACCTCAATCTTTAACCAATCATGTTTTAACTTTGACAAGTTCAGGGTCTATGAGGTTGACTGTCAAACGTTCACGGGTCGTACCAGGTTTACCTGGGCAGAGTGACTTACTTAAAGAAGGCAGGTTAACCTAGGGTTTTAGGTGCGAACACCAGGCTTCCAAGCCGGGCTTGATAGCCTACCACAAGGGTGCAGACTCTTAGTTTGGTGCGAAGCAAAGAGCCCCCAAGTAACTTCCCTGGTGGCCTTACGTCGATCAAGAGGTGTAGCTATGGCTCGAATACGACCAAGCCCCCAAGTGATTTGCCTGGTGGCCTTACGCCGATCAAGAAGTGTGACTATGGTTCGAACATAGCCCCCAAGTGATATTATGAGTTGTGCTCAAGGGATACCCATGTTTGAGCTGTGCTATGCAACGAACTCTCTTTGGCCCCTTATGATAATATTGGCTTGATAGCCGGATTACCGAAGTAACCAGAGCTGTGCTCTTATGACAATATTGGCTTGATAGCCGGACCAATATGTAATCAGAACCCCGCTTTATAAACAGAAGCCCCCATGTGATCAATAATATGATAAGCCAATAAGGCAGGATAACCCATGTTTGAACCGCGCGTCATGGCAACAGGTCCTCTTCGGCAACCTTTAATTTTTTGCAAGAGATAAATTCTTCTTGAACCAGGATTTTGAACCGGATATTGAGAGCGTTAGAGCTTTGCAAGAGATAGTTTCCTCTTAAACTGGATTCTAAACCGGAATTCTTCCTGATGACCCGGAATTTCTTCATTGAGCCGGGATTTTGTAACTGGCATATACTTTCTAAGCCGGAAATTTTCTGACGGCCTTTAAATTTTCATCAATATAACAGTAGCCTCTGGAACCGGGTTATCTTTCCCTCCATCGTCCTGGGGTTTTTAAATTTGCTGAAACTGTTGCTGAGTCATGTCATCATAGCCCCCGAGTCTCAAGGTGACTCGAGGAGTTGGCTTGAGATTCTCCATATTTTACCGTGATATAAACCGGCATAGGTTGTATATCATTGGTGTTGATAGAATGATGTGAATCCACAGAAGGTTCCGGTGACTGCGGCAGGTTATAAATGATCCCGTATGAGCTATGTCAGCAACTCGGCCAATGGTTCCTTCCAACTGGCTATTTGAAGTTAACCAAACTGCAGTGGCGGTGACTTGCGCGCCTGCTCATTGAGCCATTCAGTGCAAACGGCGGTTGATGATAATTTGCCTTCAATTTGAAAGAAAACCGGGCTACCCGAGCAGTGACTGGCTTTATACTCAATAAACAACTCATGCACACAGATGCGGCCCGATGTATTGATGTAGACTAGGCCTCGGGAGACGGTTGACAAAGACGACTGCGGCTTCAGAGGCGGCACACACACATGAATCGGCCACGGCGTTTTAAACCGGTCTGCAGAATGGCGGCTTGCACATATATTCATCGATCTTGATGGCATGGTAAGATACTAGCGCTTTATAATGGTGGCGCGAGCTATGCATCCATGACACAACCATAGCTTTTGTAGTGAATAATTGTCTTGCATAAACAATATTGCAGACCAAGGCAAAGATAAACTGATTTTTGACAAAAATAATGTGTGCTAATAAAATATATTTTAGATGGACATCACCTCATGTGTTTAGGCCAAAAAATAATCCGCCATGAAGTTGATGATCACTAGGAGAAATTGAAATCCCTCACGGGTGAATCGGCCGCGGGAGCAGACAGATGAATTGGCCGCGGCGTTTATAAGCCGGTGCGGACGAGCAAATTGTCCTTCTCATTGTAAGCCGATGCGGACGCGTGAACCGGTCATGAGGGCGGGTGGGTGAGTCGTCTGTGGCGCTGTAATGCGGCGCGGACGGGCGAGTCGGTCGGCGCGTTGATGTAAACCGGACCATGACACGCCTATCCGTGAAGCCGTGCGGCACAGCCGAACATGCATCCATGGTATACCCCCACCCCTTTTTTATAATAGTTGCCCTGTGTAAAAACATTACAGACCAGAGTAATTGTTGTCGAATGAATTAACATGTACCAATAAAATACATAGTAAAAATAACACCTGGTATTTTTTTGCCGGATGCTGCGCTGGATAATGCATAGTGCTGCTTTTGTTTTTGACAGAAGAGTTGATTGGTTCTGTGTCTTCTAGTCCCTCAGGTCTCCACATAACCCGGCCGGAACTTTTTGAGCCGGAACCAGAATTTCTTGATAATCCGGCAGGAACTTTTGATAATCCGGAACTTTGGAACCGGAATCTCTTGATAATACGTCCAGAACTTTTGATCATCCGGAACTTTTGAATCGGAACCTCTTGATAATCCGTCCGGAACTTTTGATAATCCAGAACTTTTGAACCGGAACCTCTTGATAATCCGGCAGGAACCTTTTTCATAATCTAGGTCAGAACTCTTTATCGACTCGGACGGAACCTTTCAGCGATTCGGCTGGAACCCTTTGGCGATTTGGACAGAACTTTTCGTCTAGGCGATCGGAACCTTTTGGTGATTCAGACGGAACCTTATGTCGAAGTGCTCGGAACTTTTCAATAATCCGGCTAGAACCTTCCGACGAGCCGGCAGAACTTTTCGATGAGCCTGACGGAAATTTTTCGGCGAGCCAGCTGGAACTCTCCGACGAACCGGCCGGAACTTCTTCAATAAGCCGGATGGAGCTTCTCGATCCCTGGGATAGCGCCATCCAAGAACTCAACACCACCGTGCGCGAGCCCCACGGTGGGCGCCAACTGTCATGAAATTGTCACGGCATATGTCCTAGTGTGAGGACTTAGTTGTCAGGCCAACGCATCTAGGCGGTAGCTTGAAGGGGTTGGTCGGAATCGAGGGACGCGAGGCGGATCAACACACAAGACAAGGATTTAGACAGCTTCGGGCCTCGGGAAACATCATCCGGTAATAACCCTACGTGTTGTTTGTGGCTAGGTCTCATTATGCTTATGAGGGAGTCACTGTAAACCGCCTCTCCTCTAGTTGTGTCTAGCTTTAGCTATTCTTTTCTTGCCTCCCCTCTTTGGGGAGCCCTGACCCTCCTTATATAAGTTAGAGGGGCGGGTTACATGTGGAGTCCTATTAGGATTAGGACTAGTCTACCTTCTAATACAAACCAGATACAAGTCCGGGTCTTAACTCCTTGTAAGGTAAATGTTCCTCACGCCTTTCCTCTTAAACCGGCCCACCATTAACATAAAACGGCCTTCTAGGCCTTGAGCCTTGTCACCCATCTGAAACATGCGTCGGGTCACCAATGAGTCTTCAGGCTCGTGAATCGTCATGCCAGTGAACCGCCAGACACGTAAGTCGCCAATCCTCTGGCGGGTTACCAATGAAACGCCAAGTCCGTCCGGGTTATACTCTGGCCGGTTTACGCCGTGGGGTATATCCCTGACAGTAACGGTAGCAAAAG
This sequence comes from Triticum urartu, assembly GCF_056163025.1. Classification (NCBI taxonomy): domain Eukaryota; kingdom Viridiplantae; phylum Streptophyta; class Magnoliopsida; order Poales; family Poaceae; genus Triticum; species Triticum urartu. Next base: position 314,078,323 of record NC_141877.1, read on the forward strand.
GTAACAGTAGCAAAAGTAATGTTTTTGGTATTTTGTAATGATGATAGCAATAGCAACGGAAAAGTAAATAAGCGAAGAACAGTATATGGAAAGCTCGTAGGCAATGGATCGATGATGGAGAATTATGCCAGATGCGGTTCATCATGTAACAGTCATAACATAGGGTGACACAGAACTAGCTCCAATTCATCAATGTAATGTAGGCATGTATTCCAAATATAGTCATACGTGCTTATGGAAAAGAACTTGCATGACATCTTTTGTCCTACCCTCCCGTGGCAGCGGGGTCCTAATGAAAACTAAGGGATATTAAGGCCTCCTTTTAATAGAGTACCAGAACAAAGCATTAGCACATAGTGAATACATGAACTCCTCAAACTATGGTCATCACCGGTAAGTATCCCGATTATTGTCACTTCGGGGTTAACGGATCATAACACATAATAGGTGACTATAGACTTGCAAGATAGGATCTAGAACTCTCATATATTGATGAAAACATAATAGGTTTAGATCTGAAATCATGGCACTCGGGCCCTAGTGACAAGCATTAAGCATAGCAAAATCATAGCAACATCAATCTCAGAACATAGTGGATACTAGGGATCAAACCCTAACAAAACTAACTCGATTACATGATAGATCTCATCCAACCCATCACCGTCCAGCAAGCCTACGATGGAATTACTCACGCACGGCGGTGAGCATCATGAAATTGGTGATGGAGGATGGTTGATGATGACGATGGCGACGGATTTCCCTCTCCGGAGCCCCGAACGGACTCCAGATCAGCCCTCCCGAGAGGTTTTAGGGCTTGGCGGCGGCTCCGTATTGTAAAACGCGATGAATTCTTCTCCCTGGGTTTTTTCTCCCCGAAAGCAAATATATAGAGTTGGAGTTGAGGTCGGAGGAGCTCCAGGGGGCCCACGAGGTAAGAGGGTGCGCCCTAGGCAGGCAGGTGCACCTCCCACCCTCGTGGACAGGTGGTGGGCCCCCTGGTCTTCATCTTTTGCAAGGATTTTTTATTATTTCCGAATAGATGTTCCGTGAAGTTTCAGGTCATTCCGAGAACTTTTGTTTCTGCACATAAATAACACCATAGCAATGCTGCTGAAAACAGCGTCAGTCCGGGTTAGTTCCACTCAAATCATGCAAGTTAGAGTCCAAAACAAGGGCAAAAGTGTTTGGAAAAGTAGATACGATGGAGATGTATCAAACGTCTTCGTGATCCAACCGATCCAAGCACCGAACGTACGACACCTCCGCGATCAGCACACGTTCAGCTCGGTGACGTCCCTCGAACTCTTGATCCAGTTGAGGCCGAGGGAGAGTTTCGTTAGCACAACGGCATGGTGACGGTGATGATGAAGTTTACCAGCGTAGGGCTTCGCCTAAGCACTACGACGATATGACTGAGGTGTGTAACTGTGGAGGGGGGCACCGCACACGGCTAAGAGAAACTTTGGTGTGCCTTTGGGGTGCCCCCCTCCCACGTATATAAGGGAGGGGGGAGGAGGAGGCCGGCCAAGGTGTGGTGCACCAAGGGAAGGAGTCCTACTTGGACTCCCGGTCCAAGTAGGATTCGGCCCCCCCTTTCCTATTCCAAGGAGAAGGGGGAAAGAGAGGGAGGAGAAGAAGGAAAGGGGGGCCGCCCCCAACCCTAGTCCAATTCGGATTGGGCTTGGGGGGTGCGCGCCTCCACCTAGCCGCCGCCTCCTCTCTTCCACTAGGGCCCATGAAGGCCCATTAACCCCCCAGGGGGTTCCGGTAACCACCCCCCCCCCCCCCGCGGTACTCCGAAAAATGCCCGAACATATCCGAAACCATTCCGGTGTCCAAACATAACCTTCCAATATATCAATCTTTATGTCTCGACCATTTTGAGACTCCTCGTCATGTCTGTGATCTCATCCGGGACTCCAAACAAACTTCGGTACTCCCTCCGTTCACTTTTATAAGTCGTTTCAGACATCTAAAAATGAATTGTTTTACGAGCTGTCTGAAATGTCTAGAGCGCCTTATAAAAGTGAACAGAGGGAGTACATCAAATCATATAACTCATAATACAAATCGTCATCGAACGTTAAGCGTGCGGACCCTACGGGTTCAAGAACTATGTAGACATGACCGAGACACATCTCCGGTCAATAACCAATAGCGGAACTTGGATGCTCATATTGGTTCCTACATATTCTACGAAGATCTTTATCGGTCAAACCGCACAACAACATATGTTATTCCCTTTGTCATCGGTATGTTACTTCCCCGAGATTCGATCGTCGGTATCATCATACCTAGCTCAATCTCGTTACCGGAAAGTCTCTTTACTCGTTCCGTAATACATCATCCCATGACTTACTCATTAGTCACATTGCTTGCAAGGCTCATAGTGATGTGTATTACCAAGAGGGCCGAGAGATACCTCTCCGATACACGGAGTGACAAATCCTAATCTCGATCTATGCCAACTCAACAAACACCATCGAAGACACTTGTAGAGCATATTTATAATCACCCAATTACGTTGTGACGTTTGATAGCACACAAGGTGTTCCTCCGGTATTCGGGAGTTGCATAATCTCATAGTCTGAGGAACATGTATAAGTCATGAAGAAAGCAATAGCAGAAAAACTAAACGATCATTATGCTAAGCTAATGGATGGGTCTTGTCCATCACATCATTCTCTAATGATGTCATCCCGTTCATCAAATGACAACACATGTCTATGATTAGGAAACTTAACCATCTTTGATTAACGAGCTAGTCAAGTAGAGGCATACAAGGGACACTCTCTTTATCTATGTATCCACACATGTACTAAGTTTACAGTTAATACAATTCTAGCATGAATAATAAACATTTATCATGATATAATAACAACTTTATTATTGCCTCTAGGGCATATTTCCTTCATCTACAACTGTGAAAGATCGAGAAGATAGGTCTAGGGGGGTGAATAGACACTTAACAAGGCAATGGTACGGTTTCTAATTTTCTTGATAATTAAGAAGATTTTGGCACTAGTTAAGTTGCAACCAATACTTCCTACACATGTATAGCTAGAGATAGGGCGACCAAAAATGAACAACATGCAAGTGCAAGAAAAGTAAAGGGGGTAGAGATATGAAGATCAAACGCAATGAAGATACGACAATTTTGGCGTGGTTTTGATAGGTGGTGCTATTGTACATTCATGTTGATGGAGACTTCAACACACGGAGGATAATGGTTGCACGAGTCGACAGAGGGCTCTATCCACGAAAGGTCCACGAAGAAGCAACCTTATCTATTCCATCATGGCTTACGCCCACAAAGGACTAGCTCGCTATGGGTAGATCTTCACGAAGTAGGTGATCTCCTTGCCACTCCTTGGTTCAACTCCACAAGCTTGGAGTCTACCAAGTGATACCTAACCAATCTAGGAGAGACCAATCTCCAAAAGGTAATAGATATTATTGTTGATGATGAACTCCTTGCTCATGTACTTAAACAGATAGTCTCCTCAACACTCAATCACTCTCATAGATTTGGCATGGTGGTGGGAGAAGGATTGGAGTGGAAAGCAACTTGAGGGGGCTAGAAATCAAGGATCAAATGGTTGGAGTGGAATGCCTTGATCTCAACACAAGTGTAGGTGGTTCTGTCTCAAAAAATGGATATGGAAAGTGTAGTTTTGTCCTGGTTGCTCTCTCTGAGAGTAGGTGGTGTGGTTTAGGTATTTATAGCCATCACCAAAGATCTAGCTGTTACAAACTTTATGCATAACTCAGTGACACCGAAAGGAAATATAGGTGAAACCGACCTGTGCAAAAGATTCAAACGTTAGGCATTTATGTGAGACCAGATGGATCCACTCAGTGAGATCGATTCGTGATGACCTAAGCAGTACCTCATCTTGGTAATTTCGAGTGGTTTCACTCGGTGATTCCGAAGTGAAATCAATTGGTTACAAAAACATGGCACATGCACTTCGGTGGGACCGAATGTCATATCAGTTGTACTGAGTTTCTAGGGTTTGGCTTCTGGCACTGTATGGTGTATCTCTGTGAGCCCGAATGGGAGCACTTCGGTGGGACCGAGTTTGGACTTAGGGTTTTGGAAAATTCGAAATGTGGGAAAGTGATTGAGGGTTTTGGAGCAATATCTTCAAGAACTTGAGCAAATGACTCATGATCAAACCTCATTACCTCTTAATAGTATTGGCTTTCCTATGGACTGATGTCGACTAGGATTACGCCGGTATTTTCCCAAAGAGGAAGGGATGATGCAGCACAGCGACGGTAGGTATTTCCCTCAGATATGAAACCAAGGTTAACAAAGCAGTAGGAGAACCAAGAAACACAACGTAAACATCACCTGCACACAAATAACAACTACTCGCAACCCGACGTGCAAAAGGGGTTGTCAATCCCTTTCGGGTAGCGGCGCTCCAAGATGGGAAAACGGACGCGAGATAAAATTGTAGTAGATTGCTAGATCGAATGCCAAATAAAATAAAATGCAGCAAGGTATTTTTGTATTTTTGGTTTAATAGATATGAAAATAAAAGTAAAGGAAAAGTAGATCGCAAAGGCAAATAATATGAGAAAGAGACCCGGGGGCCATAGGTCTCACTAGTGGCTTCTCTCGAGAAAAATAGCAAACGGTGGGTAAACAAATTACTGTTGGGCAATTGATATAACTTCAAATAATCATGACGATATCCAGGCAATGATCATTATATAGGCATCACGTCCAAGATTAGTAGACTGACTCCTGCCTGCATCTACTACTATTACTCCACACATCGACCGCTATCCAGCATGCATCTAGTGTATTAAGTTCATGAAGAAACGGAGTAATGCGATAAGAACGATGACATGATGTAGCCAAGATCTATCTATGTAGAGATAGATCCCATCGTTTTATCCTTAGTATTAACGATACATACGTGTCGGTTCCCCTTCTATCACTGGGATCAAGCACTATAAGATCGAACCCACTACAAAGCACCTCTTCCCATTGGAAGATAAATAGATCAAGTTAGCCAAACAAAACCCAAATATCGGAGAATAAATATGAGGCTATAAGCAATCATGCATATAAGAGATCAAAGAAACTCAAATAACTTTCATGGATATAAAAAGATAGATCTGATCATAAACTCAAAGTTCATCGGATCCCAACAAACACACCGCAAAAAGAGTTACATCATATGGATCTCCAAGAGACCATTGTATTGAGAATCAAACGAGATAGAGGAAGCCATCTAGCTACTAACTACGGACCCGAAGGTCTACCAAGAACTACTCACGCATTATTGGAGAGGCACCAATGGAAGTGGTTAACCCCTCTGTGACGGTGTCTAGATTGGATCTGGTGGTTCTGGACTGTGCGGCGGCTGGAATTGATTTTCGTCGACTCCCCTAGAGTTTCTGGAATATTGGGGTATTTATAGAGTAAAGAGGTGGTCTGGGGGCACCCGAGGTGGGCACAACCCACCAGGGCGCGCATGGGCCTCCTCGCGCGCCCTGGTGGGTTGTGCTCCCCTCGGAGCACCCCCTAGGCGCTGCCTTGGCCCATTGGGAGTCTTCTGGTCCATAAAAAATCTTCATAAAGTTTCGTTGCATTTGGACTCCGTTTGGTATTGATTTCCTGTGATGTAAAAAAACATGCAGAAAACAGCAATGCAGAAAACAGCAACTGGCACTTGGCACTATGTCAATAGGTTAGTACCAAAAAAATGATATAAAATGATTATAAAACATCCAAGATTGATAATATAACAGCATGGAACAATCAAAAATTATAGATACGTTGGAGACGTATCATGGACTCAATGTGATCTTTGATCACTTAACCAAAAAATGTAGGGTCTTCAAGCTTTTCTAATGCTTGTTCTTTGTAGCTTGAGGGGTCCACATCTCCATCCATATATAAGCCAATGTTGAACTCTTCCTGAAGTATACTAGTTGAAAGTGTTAGTCCAACAACATGTATGTTGACATGAATTACCAAAACCACCAAGGGAGAAAATGTGCTTTCAAACTGGTGTAGTAACTTCCGGTTCAGTTGTGTGGACAACTTTCGGAACAAATTCCAGTTCATTAGTCCAGCTTACCTTCGTCGGAGATTCAGCAATCTCGTCAAGTTGTACTGTCCCCCACTTACTTCTTTAGTGAGGAACTCCTTCTCGATAAAGTGTCCATTCTTTGCGACAAACACTTTGTCCTCAGACTTTTGGTAGTAGGAATACCCAATTATCTCCTTGGGATAACCTACAAAGTAACATTTATCTGCTTTGGGATCGAGCTTATTTGGCTGTAAACGCTTTACATAAGTATCACAACCCCAAATCTTGAGATGCGACAAGTAGGGTTTCTTCCCATTCCATAACTCATATGGTGGCGGCTCGATAGACTTAGACGATGCCATGTTTAATGTATATGTTGTTGTTTTAAGTGCATATCCCCAAAAATGATATAGGAAGATCGGTAAGTGACATCACTTAGATGTTTGCTAAACTCATGACTTAGATATTGTCCTCCATGATCTGATAGTAGAATCGTTATCTTTTTGCCACATTGTCATCTTCCTCTTGGGAGTGGCTCCTCGGCTGCCAGTTGTACCACTTTTTGGCGGTGTGTGAGAAAAAGTGGAAAGACCTTGTTGGACGGGGTCTTCAAGCAACACGTCGTTGATATAGAACCATTCGGTGGCCCATGTCTCGACATCCTCCTTCAAGGTACCGGGGAGGTAACCTACCCTGGCAATCCGGCACACCACAGCTCCTCCCATTTCGTAGATAGAGCCGTTGCATGAACAAGGTGCCAGGAAAAAATACTTTTGACATAATCTGAAGTGGGCCTCACAACCAAGGAAGGCCTCAGAAAGGGCAACAAAACCCGCTATGTGGAGAATAGAATTTGGAGTAAGATGGTGGAGTTGGATGCCGTAGAACTCCAAGAGGCCCCTAGGGAATGGGTGAATAGGGAAACCAAGGCCTCGAAGGAGGAAGGGGATGAAGCAGATCCGCTCCTTTCCATGAGGTGTGGGATAGTTGTTATTAATGACCTCTATATCTGTGGATTACAGCCAGGGGCAAAAGGATGTCCAATTTGGATCGGGTAAATACCCTTAGGTGGCATGCAATTGAGATGCATCCGGATAATGGGGGAACTTTTCCAATCTTCTTGGAGACGGTTGTTGGGGCGCTTTGATGAACTGGGAGCATCCGCCATTGTTGAAGCTCTAGAAGAAAGGCGAGGAGGGAGAGTTGTGGACGAGTAAGGAGGAAGCGGGCAGGGTAGAAAGAGTTACTTCCCCTGGCGCCCTTTTATTTACCACGATGTGACGCTTGAGTCCCTAGGAGTTACTCCGCGTGTTCCCAGGCGCCAAGCTTTATTTTGGAAACACAGGTCAGGAACAGTTCTTTGGGCCCACCACGTCTCCCTTGGGCGGGTATGTCGAGATGTGTGGCCACTAAAGATTACCGAGAGTTGTTGGAGATCCTCGGAAAATAGGATTTCCCCTACAGGGAATTAACCTCGGAGTTGTCTTTAGATTTTTTAAACTGTCAGGCCAGTTAAGCTATACCCTGAATATGCGAAGTACATTGATGCTCGAAAGCATATCAATGGTGCCGTGGGGGGGGGCTTGTTAAAAGATATCTCCCATTATTTCATTATCATGTAAAACACATGGTCACGGTCGGGAAGGCCAAGAAAAACTCGGAGCCGAGCATATCCTCGGAATCAGGAGCCGGCGTGGAGGACGGAACTCGTCTGCGAAGCCGAAGACTCAAAATTGTGGAATTGCCCTGAAGAAGATGTTTGATGTCCTCGGCCTGGGGCTACTATTGGTGTCTTGGACTATGGGATGCTTCCTGGACTATGGGCTGCTTGCCACGACCCACCGGTTATGGCCGGGCCGAGGACCCCCTAATGATTGATGAATGGGCCATGCAGGCCTTGGCCCTCGGTGTAATCAAGATGAAGATCTCTGGAGGACTTGTCGTACAATTCAAGGCATATTTAAATGATCAACGTGCTTATCCCTAGATTGTAACCGACCATGTGTAATCCATAGATATTCCCGGTGCCTATATAAGCCGTGGGGTTTAGACCGTAGAGGCACAATTACAAGTTTTAGAGCTTAGAACTCCTTCTTACGATCTCGAGGTAGATCATATTGTACTTAGTACCCCCATCACAATCAATATATCAAAACAAGATGTAGGGTTTTAACTCTTCGACAGGGCCTGAACCTGGCAAACACCGTGTCTCTTCTCTCTCCTGTTATCATCTAGCTTAGATCACCAAGCTTGGGACGTCCTACCCGAGATCTGTCGGTTCGAGCATCGATAGACAAGGAGCGCCGGCGGTGGGACAGGCGCAGCGCCATGCGCGGGGCAGAGTTCGCAGACTCCTATGTCGCGCTACTAAAAATCCTCGCGGACCCAGAGCTCGCAACAACCTGGGACCTCGACTGGTCGAAGACAACAGTAGAGACAAGCAAGCACCATCTCCGCCCCTCGACGAGGAGATGGCAAAGTACGGTGAGGAGTGGTCTCTCCTCGAGACCGATGCTGTTACCGCCTCCGGCAACTCCCACTGCCCGTCTCTCCTCCCGCCCATGTCTGCGATGTTTGCGAGCGCCCGGCGGCGACAGGGAAGCCCTATCGAAACCCTGCGCCCTATCGCCGCTCGAAGCTCGACGACGACGACAGTGCCACCTAGCTCGACATGGCGTACGAGGTCACCGTCAAGTATATGGTAGTTTAGGTTTATTTTGTTTTAGTTCATTGAACGAAATGTTGTCCAGTTTTATGTAAAAATTACCTAAGTTTGAATGAAAATCGTCTAGCTTGTTTAAATTTACATCAACTTTTCTTTTAGTTAAATTCCAACTGGACATTTGCGGCTAGTTTTGAACGGGCGGCTTCCGTGCATCCAACTGTGGACGGTCTGCGGATGGATACGGTGTCCGATTTGAAAGGAGGGTAAGGGGTTAAAAATTATGTTCTGCCTAAAATACACTCTGTGTGCCGTGTAAAAATCAGAGACTCGGGGAGCCATGCAAAAGCGAGACATTGGGCAGGGGGGCGCGTGACCGCGCGTCGACACGTCCGAAAGGGTGAACCGGAAAGGGCTCAACCCCCAGCCACGCGTGCGTACGGAGTGACGGCCCAAGTGGCGAGGTGTGCAAAAGGGTCGCGGGCACACCTGCGTTGAGCTTTACATCTAGGCCATGCATGCACACATACACAGAGTAGGATGCATGGATGGATGGGACTGATGATTTGTGTGGTGGTAGCTGCTGGCAGCCTGAATGCCTGATCCCCACAGCCGCTGAGCTTTCGGACGAAAAGCTGCTTAGCGTGCGTGGGCAGGCATCAAAGTCACGCTTCTCCTTCTCATCGTCTCTGGCAAGCCATAGCGTGTCTCCTTCTCGTGTTGCATGTACACGTACGGGTGGATGACACTTGTTACGAGTTGCTTAATTTGGCCCAGCGTGACGCATCAATTATTTGACACTAGTACAGACTAGATCGATCGACACGGGTGGGTGCATGGATCAGATGGTTACCTTTTGCCGATAGGGACTGGTCGAGTGACCCACCCGATCGGTCGATCAATCATCGGTGTGCATGCAGCCGTGGCAAGGCAGTAGCACATGCAGCCTGGTTCTTCGCTACCATGGTTTTGCCATGCGATCTTGTGTCATTAACACACATACAACGTGCGTGCGTGCGTGCATGCATGTGTGTATCGGCGAGGATGACGAAACGCTTCAACTATCTGCATCTTGGCAAGAACCTTGACTGTACTCCACGACACATATCTCTCCCGATTCCTCAAAAGAGGAAAATCTCTGCCGGCCCTCCTCCCCTCCCAATCCCAAGCCAAAACAAAAACACAAAGGCTACGGCTCAAATCGGCACGTGCGCGAATTGTAGCTTGCATGCTATTGCTGCCTAGGCCATGACTTATCCGCTAATTTCAACCGGCCGGCCGGCCGGCTACCTACCAGCCGCTAACTATTCCAAAAGTCAAAATGCTCGCGGCGTGCAGCAGTTTAAAAGTTGCAGCTTTGGAACATATGAATATTCGACGAATTAAAGATGACGTACATGCCGTACGTACGTGCGGCGACTAGATATGATACAGCACACTGTTTGATTATTAACCTACAAACAATAGACTTCCCCGTTGGAATTAATAAATTGGTTTCAAATTGCGGCGCAAAAACTTGACCATGCATGCAGTTGGTTTAGTTACCTTTCTTCCGTTCACACGAATTCATAGTTCCATTTCATTTGGTTGATCCAGTCTCATAGTTACCTCACCATAGTGACACCGGAGGCGACACCTCGCTGCTACCAGCATCCCCGCCTCTGGCTCCCTTGCCACGGTGGTCGCGGGCTTCATATCAAAGGAGGGGGAACTCATTTTCCGCTTGAGGGGTCACCGTACAAGCAGAAAGGCATGGTCCGACCATCTTGCTGGGGCGGCGGCCCTGGGAAGCGGTGGTGCCTCTTTGGATGGTGTGGCAGCAGTGGGTGTCGGGAAATCGACATAGGGAGCGAACGGCAATAATTACGGCGCCTCTTGCCAGATCTCATGCCTCTATGTCCATAGTTCGGCTTGGACGGAGGGTGGTGTCGGTGCTCTCTCCCTAGAGCTTCGAGACCATGGTCTGGTGTGGGACGTCTAGAGGGTCGTTTGATGGTTGTTTGGTGGCTAATTTGCTTACGTATCTGTGGTGGTCCTGTTCAGGGACGAATTTAAGGGGTGGAGGGGAGTAGTGGTTGTTGTAACCACATTTTTCTCACGCCATCATAGCTTCGCCCCCTCTATGCGTGAAACCTGGCTTCGTTCCTAGTGTTGCTACAGATCAGAGATGTCCACCATTGACTGTGGTGTTGTGGTGGCTCCGTAACCTCGGGCGTGGTTACCTGGTGGTGAAGACACTAGGCTTGCTCCTCATGTGGAGGACTCTAGCTTGCGAGGATGTCTGAGAGGCGACTCCGAATGTGGTGGTTGTTGTGCGGTGTTGCTGGTCGCGCGGGCAGCGGAGCACTGACAAGTGGTGATTGTCGATGTCGTCGTGTCGGCACCAGGATGGTGGCACGATGGCGCTGACACTTGGGAGTGGACCAGGGGCGGTCATGCTAGTTAAGGTATCGAGTGGTTTGTCGACTGTGCTAGTGGTTGGCGGTGGTGAGATGCCACCTCACGCAGATGATTGGGCATGATGCTACGATGAGGGGTACGGTGAACTTCACGTGAAATCTTAACACTGATTTCGAAGGATGTCGAGGACGACGACTTCCTTGGACATTGTTTCCCTTCTTGGAAGTGTCATCGTCGAGCCCTTGCACCTCCTTTGAAGGACGGATCTTGAGCTCTTCGGGTGAAAACCCAAGCTTTGGCTTCGACCGGAGTGGGCGTCCGTGATGACCGGTGGTGAGATGCCATCTTCTAATAGACTATGGTGGTATGTGTTGTTCTTTGGTTTTTCGTCCTCGTCTAGGCAAGTGCATGGCCTCGGAGCTGGTGACAGGGAGGCGGCTCTAAAGATTGCCTTTGTGTTGCTGGGTGTCGTGTCTGGTCACTTAGGTGACAACGTCGTCGGCTCATTTGGTACGCGGTCTCGAAACCGTTGTGTGTGAGTTGTTGAGGTAAGTCGGAGCGGCGGCTTTGGATCATATTGTAGGGTGTTGTATCTGGTCGCTTGGGCCGCAGCCTGGAAGCTGGTTTAGGGGTCTCACTTATCTGGTTTTGGTCAGTTTTCCAAATTAACTAGTTAATTATTACTACCTTCATTTCATGATATAAGAGTGTTTTGACACTTATTTTCCATTCGAAAAAGGTAAGGCTCTGGCTGATTGTTCGAAAAGAAAACATTTCTACACGGTAACACGGCGATAGTTTCATGAGCGGCCCCGCCAACACTAAATCACTTTGACGAAACGGGGATTATATAGTTTATTGTAATATTATATCTTCAGAGGCGCAGCAAGCTTTGACAGTGTTTCAGAGATGCACATACTATTGCTCCCATGGACAAACAAGTAAGAGTAACTATCTGCACATAGTGTGATGATGCACGCATGCAAATTGCAGCCTAGGCTGGAGTAGTCTACTTGCTGAATTAACTCCATGGCTGTAGTAGGAAAGACGAATCTATACGTGTAGCTTCGTAGCTTTACGTCTGCATTTCCTGTGCGGGCAAAGTTATATATTGATTGATTTTAACTCGGGTTAAAGAACATGGTTTAGTTGGCTGACAAGTTGGTGGTTGTAATGCTTTAGCGAGTGCTCATATTCCGCGCCAAGACAAGCGCCAAAAGTCTATCTAATCTGTTCATATTAGATGAGGTCACCGCAGTTTATTTGACTTTCTTGCAGCTTATGCCCGCACGCGTGCACAGATGTATGCGGCATTAGTCAACTTATATATAGTTTTAATATTCGCAAGTTAACATCGACCACACGTCACAACACATGCCTTCTAGTTCTAGTCTGCCTGAAACCGCAATAGCTAGAGGACAACTTGAGCTTCAGTTAATTTTTTTTATTTTGAGAATCACCACCCCCTAACTTTATTGCAAAATGTTTTGGGGATACAAAAGTAATAAGTGCCGAGATGTTAGCCAGACACGACGGCTCGCCCCTAAGGGCCTTGTTTGGTGGAGGAGGTTTGAGGGGGTTTGAAGGGGAATATCCTCGCAGGGTTTAAAATCCCCAGAAATCCTTGTCAGTCCATTTGACACGTAGGGATTGAGCAGGCCAATCATCTCCGATCCCCACGAATCTCCCTCAATCCATGTGATACAGAAAACCCCCCAAGGCACCCATGGAACTGAACACTTGCTTTGCTACTGTTGTTGTAGGAGGTTTAACCAAATAGAGGGGTTTATGAGGAGGAAGGGATTAGTAGATAATTGAGGGGATTGGGTGAACAAAAGGGATTAACCAAATCCCCTCAGATCTCCCTCCACTCTGGGGCTGCAAAACCTCCCCTGTCAAACGAGACCTAAGGAGTAAGGAAGATGATGCTTTAACTAGGTCATATGAGCCTCAAAGTTGCCATTTCTACTTTCATGTGATAAGAAACATATGTTTCTCAACTCCACAATTGTGCTCATCAATGGAGAACTGTCGGCACCCTTCGCTCTCGGCCAAGGGGTGAGGCAAGGGGATCCGGTATCGCCCGCACTCTTCATCCTCGCAATGGACACTTTGCACGCCATGCTGCTCTGGGTCGTGCAACAGAGTCTTCTATCACCTCTCGGTCTCGACAGCAACACGCCCAGGGCATCTATTTTCGCCGACGATGTAGTTCTCTTCTTCAGGCCAACTCCGGTGGACAACCAGGTGATTGCGGGCATGTTAGACCTGTTTGGAGAAGCTTCGGGCCTGCGGATTAACCTACGGAAGAGCACCATAACATGTATCCGTTGCGATGATGAGGTTGAGAGCACTGTGGCGGAGCATTTTCAATGCGAAAGGCAAAAGTTTCCTTTCAAGTACTTGGGAATCCCCCTCTCTATCTATCGGCTGAAGCGGAATGACATTTGGCCCATGGTGGATAAATTCTCGAACAAGATGAAAGGCTGGAAGCCGAAGCTGTTGGCTGTTGCAGGGCGTCTGGCTCTTACTAGCTCAGTTCTCATGGCTCTCCCCCTCCACTTCATGTAAGTGCTCCCACTGCCGGTGTGGGCGATAAGGGTTATTGAACGAAGATGCCGAGGTTTTGTCTGGAAAGGAGAGGAGGAAATCAACGGGGGGCATTGTTTACTGCCATGGACACGGGTCTGTAGGACCAAGGAGTTGGGTGGCCTCGGTTTGGCCAACCTCAGACTCTTCGGGCTGGCCTTGCGAAGCCGGTGGCCTTGGCTCAGATGGGCTACAGAGGAAAGACCCTGGCATAGCTTGCCGGACTCCACTGAGAAGGAGGTTGGGGCAATTTTTAAGGCAGCATGCGATGTTTCGCTGGGCAACGGTGAGACTGCGAGATTCTGGACAGACAACTGGTTGCCTGATGGACGATCGATCGTCGATGCTGCTCCGGCCCTCTTCTCTTTTGTGCGCGACTCCGGACGATCTGTCAAGGAGGGGCTTCACAACCAGGCCTGGATCCGAGACATAAGGGGAGGTCTCTCTGTTCAGGCGCTCGCGCAACACCTTGAAATCTGGGACATTTCGCAGGCCACGGTGCTAACTCCTGAAGCTTATGATCGCCCGATCTGGAGGCTAACGGATAACCAGTGTTTCTCTGTCAGCAGTGCATATCGGATGTTCTTCATGGCTGGCATTCGTTTTCCATGCTACAAACCTATTTGGAAGTCAAAGGCGCCGCCCCGCTCTTGGTTCTTCATGTGGCTAGTCGTGCACAGGCGCTACCTCACGGCAGACAACCTGCTGCGTAGAGGTTGGCCATCCAATTCTACATGCCCTCTTTGCTTAGTGGAACCGGAGGACTGCACACATCTCTTTGTGCACTGCAGATATACGCAACACCTTTGGAGCATTTTCAGGCAATGGACGAGTGTGCACTTCTCTATTCCTGATGACTCTTGCAACACCATAGAGGACTGGTGGTTGTCAACAAGGAAGAGCACCCCCAGGACGAACATGCGTGATTTTGACACCATTGCTATCTTGGTGCATTGGAGGATCTGGAAGGAGCGGAATGCCAGAATTTTCCAGCACACGGCCAGCACAGCCAACAGCGTCCTCAACCTGATCCGTGATGATATTGCTATGTGGAGGGCTGTTGGGTGTGTTGCAAACATCTCCGCTTGAGGCTGTTCTTTGTACTTTGTTTCATTTTCTTACTCTGCTTCACCTAGGTTTGGAGTGCCTGTTTTGTAAGCTGGAGTGAACCATCGACGCTAGATCGCCTAGCCTGATGGCATCTGGTTGTACCCTCTTTTCTATCTAATAAAGACTTCAAGACGCTTTCACATGAATTATCTTCACACGTATTCCGAGCACTCCCAAACAATTTGTAGCCACTTGCACCTGCAAGAAATCATTTATAATACTATGGTCGCTAGTTTTAAAGAACCCGCATTCAATTGAGGCCTTTAATTAAAAATGGTTCGCCTGATTTTGGCCGGAGCAAAACAATTTTTCAAATCTTTCTCATTCAATTATTTTATACTATTAGCTCACACTATGCTACCTAATTTTAAAGCCTCACAATTAATTGAGGTATCCAATTTAAAATTGGGTCATACGATTTTAGCCGGGTCAACAATTTCTCAAGGAGCTTTCTCATTCAACTCTTTTAGTTCCCTATGTTCCCTAATTGTTGACCGGGTCAATATTTTCTCAAGGAGCTTTCTCATTCAATTCTTTCATGCAATTAAGGTATTCAATTTTTGAATTTCATATACGATTTTGACCGGACCAACGATTCAAATCAATCAGTAGCAACTGGCTTATAAAAACACATCAATTCCACGCAGTGATACTGCACCACTAATATAGTATATGCAGCCATGGACGCAAAAAAAATCCCCACATAAATATATGTTGGTTAGAGCATCTCAAGTAGACCCCGTAAAAAGCCCCGACCCACAAAATAACCGCCAAAATACGGGTCGGCGCAGAAAATCCTGCCCGAACAGACCCCGCAAACGCGTCCAACCCGTAAAAGTTTTTGCGGGGCGGCAAAAGTTCGTCCTCAATCTTTAGATTCAAGGGGTGGGAGGCTGACCCAAGCTCGCGCTTTAGCTGCAGCGAGATTTGGCACGAGGGAAATTTCCGTGTGGTCGTTCCCGCTCCACCCCCTCCTCGGTCGCCATTGCCCCGCTACCGCGCGCTCCGGTCCATCTTTCCCGCCATTCTTTGCCGCCATGGAAGCCTCCCGGCCGTCCCCCGTCACCATGGAGGTCGCGCACACACAATCCCCTTCGGCGAATCTCGTTGCCGGCCATGTCGCCCCCGCTGTCGCCCAAGGCCCCAACGCGCCGCCGCCGTTCGATCTGCCCGGCCGCCGGCGGAGAAGGTGAGCAAGGTTTCGGGCGTGAAGCGGAAGAAGGTCCCTATGAAAAGGCCGGCGCCTTCCTCCACTCCCTCCGCCTCCCCGACGACATCGTTCAACGGCGCTGCTTCCACCGCAAGCGAGATGTTCGACGAAATGGCCGCAAGGTATGCATCTTCGACCTCTTGTTCTTGCTTCACCTTTTGGCATTGTGGTTGTTCTTGACTTGATGTCACTCAATGTAGCGGTGGTTCGAACAATGCCACTGTCGAGTTCGTCAACTTGTTGGACACCAACGTCGTCTGTTTGCGGGGTCTGACTCTGCGGCCGCCCGCGCCGGCCCGCAAAGCCGTTTTTCCGTGAACTGCAAACGTGTTTTGCAGGTCGGCGATATACGGGGCCTGCTAGAGATGCTCTTAGCGGGTAACACAGAAGCACAACACCAAGGGCCCATCAAATCACCGTATTATAAATAAAAAAAATAAAACACACTCCATCATCTCCTCCAACCAAACTAAATATTCCATCAATTCCTAAATATAAGGTGTATTAGTTTGTTGGAAAGTCAAATTTCTTTAACTTTGACCAAGTTAGGAGCAAAAATGTATCGACATCCATAGTATTATAAAAAGTATAGAAATTCATTTCATGATGAATCTAATCATACTGATTTGATATTATGGATTTTGATATATTTCTCTACAAACTTGATCAAACTTAAAAGCTTTGACTTTTTAATAAAGTAATACATCTTAAATTTTAGAACGCTGAGTATTTTTTTAAGAAACCCAACAACACCAATGGCGCAGCGAAGCCTGCCCAACCCTTCTACTCCCTCCGTTCGGAATTACTTGTCTCGGATATGGATGTATCTAGACGTATTTTAGTTCTAGATACATCCATATTCAAGACAAGTAATTCCGAACGGAAGGAGTAGTTAAGATGAAAAGCCAATGACACGGCTTCGCTATACCCAAGAGCTTCAAGGCTCGTCGGATTGGTTAGCCCCTCGATCACGATCGCCAAGGCACCTAGGAAGTTTCCATCACCATCTCTGTATACCGCACTAGCAGCGCCCCGATCACCAGCTCAGGATAAGTCTCCGTCAGCATTGATCTTAGCATGTCATGATTCGAGGGCAATCCATGTCTCCTCTATGGGATGAGCTGGATGCTTAAGAACACTAGCTTTCCCAGTGTTCTCAAACTCATCAAGAAATCTACCAAGGGTAGAGAGCAACTTGAGCTCCAATTAATATTTTTTTTGAGAAATGAGCTCCAATTAATTAAGCACCCAAGATTAGCTATATCGGCGGCAGAGCCTGGCCACTAAAGGCCAATGTCCATGAGAGAGAGTATCGATGGGGAGAAGGAGAGTGTGGCCCGGTAAGAAAAAAAAGGCCCAAGATAGGCAGCGAGGCAGGATTCAAGAAACAAAAGTGGGATGGATGATGGCCGATGCTAGGTGTAAGCCAGATGATAACTGCGAATTATCAGCCGCCTTGGTAATCGTCCGATTATGCACATCGTAACTGTTCACGGATCGCACTTCCCGTCAACATCTTTCCTATCGCGCTAACACAGGCACCACCCATGTAGCGCCCACTGTCACGCTCCAAGCACACCTACCAGCTCGGCGGTAGCAGCCGCGACACCACCAGAGTTGCGATGCATCGACTGTCGGAGTTGTGATGCAGCGGGCATCGACGACGCCGAAGCTGCAATGCAACGCTCGTTGGAGTTGTGATGCAGCGGGCGTCGACGCTACCGGAGCTGCGATGCAGCGCTCATCGACGCCACCGGAGTTGCACTATAGCGGCCGCGACACCGCCGAAGTTGCTATGCAGCGGTTTTCGATGCCGTCGGAGCGCTATGCAGCAGGCGTCGATGCCGCCGGAGCTGCGACGAAGTGGTCGCCGATGCCGCCGGAGGTGCGATGCAATGGCCGCGACGTCGCCGGAGCTGCGATGCAGCGGGCGTCGATGCCCACTGTCGTGGACGATTTGCATCACAGCAAGAGCAGCACCGGTCGAGCTCCAACGCAGCGCCGACGTGTCCGGCAAAGCTCCATCGCAGCACCTGCGGAGCTCCAATGCAACACCGACGCGTCCGACGAAGCTCCATTGCAACTCCGGCGAGGCTTCATTGCAGTGCCGTCTCTGCTTCCGACGGCCCCATGTTGCTCCATTGCAACACCGACGGTGCTCCCGAACAGCTTCAAGGCAGCATCGCCAGAGTTGCAGAGCCCCCATCGGCCAATCTCCATGGACATCATCGCAGCGGCGCGCGCTCCATTGCATCTCCGGGCAGCTCCCCGCATCGAGCCCCACTTGCACCACGGGTGTCCCCTCTTGCAGTGACCGGCGAGCGGCTGCCCGTCTGCAGCCCAACGCTTCCAGCAGACGATGGCTGTATCTCTCACAGCAACAACAGTAGCGACAGAGAAAAGGAGAAGCATGTCCATGGCGAGGAGCAGCAAGAGAAGGGAACGATGGAGACGAAGAGGATATGTAGAAAAGAGATAAGGAATGGGTGGTTTGATGTGCGCCACTAGACATAGGGATGGGGTGGTCCGCAGGCGGTGGGTGGGTCTCACATACACGTGGCGAACATAGCGCGCGGCTTAGCGAGCTGTGAAATCAGCCGGTTGAAACGAACACTTTCCCATGGATGATAGAAGGCATCTCATATGCGCCACTCCTTGCAGCAAACGTAAGCTCCTCTATTTTGGGCAGACCCTATTTGACGCGCACATGCATCAAATGGAGGCCGCGACGCCCACATGCAATGCAAGTTGGGCCGACCCACTTCGGGTTGGCTGGCTTCACATGTGGGTCGCTCAATAGCGTTCCCTCGAGTTAGGGTTTTTGTTCTCGCGGCGGCGACTGCGATGCCGTCGAGTAGATCGCAGTAGATCGTTGTTTCCTTCCCTACCGCCGATCCCTTTCCGTCTCCTCCGTCGCTTTCCTCTCGCGCGAGGCTTGACGGGGAACGGCGGGTCTAGGGTTCCCCATATACCCGGCCACTCTTTTGCATCAGGTAAGGATCTTATGATGGCGGCTGATGGGGCCTCGGGCTCCTCGGGCGCGAGTGAGGTTGAACGGATGATGGCAGAGCTTGGGCTGAAGGAAGAAGATCTTGACAATGTGATCTTTGATGAGGAAGTTGCGCCTCCACAGGGACCCAGATGGATTGCGCTGGCTAGGGTAAACACCTCCAAATCATACAGTCAGACATGGTTCTACAGAAACATGCGAGCAGCATGGAATACAGCGCAGGAGGTCAAGTTCAAGCCCTTGGAAGATAATCTGTACTCAGTTCAACTATCCTGTTTAGGAGATTGGGAGAGAGTTATGCATGAGGTACCTTGGAATTTCCGTGGGGATGCAGTGCTTCTTGCGCCTTATGATGGGGTCTCCAAGCCCTCATCCATCAAGCTAGAGACAATTGATATATGGATCCAGATACATGACGTTCCTGATCTGTTTGCTCACCTGGTCGCTCCACTAGCTGCAAAGGTGGGGGAAGTGCTATTCATAGAACAACCGTCTCATGACTTTGTTGGGAACTTCCATAGGGTGTGGATCCGGCTGAATGTGCTTAAGCCCCTGAAGAACGCAGTATCCATGATCAGAGGGGGGGGGAAGACAGATTTATAGGGTAAAGTATGAGAAGTTGCCTCATTGGTGCGCCGTGTGTGGCATGTTGGGTCATCTCTATAAGGAACACGGTACTGGGATTCATCCCCCTTCGGCTCTAGCATTCAAGGATTTACGAGCTAGCTGGGCTATGCGTGCGAGCCAAGGTCCTGGAGAGGGCCGAGGTAGGAGAGGTGGCCGTAGGGGAGGCCGGCCAGGAGGACGATCAGGCATTCGACGCGAGACCGACATGAACAACTTCCCGGCTTATCAGGAGATGGGAAGTAGAGAGGATGACATGGCAGTTGACGGCAATGGTAAGGATGCTGATATGGATGATCTCACGAGGAAGAGGTTGGCTGGGCTACCGATGGAGGGTGATGCTGCAGATAAGCTAGCTATCGTGTCGGTGGGCACTTCCGTGTCCAGCCCCCCGCCACAGAGAGAACACAAGAGGACCCGAAAGGAAGATGATGGTAGTGATGGACAGGTTTCAGCAGTGAAGAGTTTGGCGGGCTCCTTCGAGGAGCGCCGCCAGGCCCAATGAGTGCCCTTTGCTGGAACTGTCGTGGAGCGGGCAAACCCGCTGCAGCCCGAGAACTTCGCGAATTTGCGAGGAAGTTTGCCCCTACCCTACTTTGTATTGTTGAGACATAGATTGAAGGCTCTAGGGTAGAAGCTTTAGCTAGTTCCATTGATTTTGATAATGCTTATGCAGTTGATAGTCAAGGTAGGAGTGGTGGTATCGGTTTGTTTTGGAACAATGAAATAAAAGTTGAAATTCTTGGTTACTCTGTTTACCACCTTGATGTATCTGTGGAGGAGCAGGGTGAGGATATGTGGAGACTAACGTGTGTTTTATGGCGAGGCACAGACGCACTTACGACACCAAACATGGACAATTTTGAAAAATATCAGTACAATAAGCAGCTTACCCTGGCTTTGTCTTGGTGATTTTAATGAAGTTTTACGTCCGGAAGAGCACGAGGGAGTTGGTCAACGCAGCAACGCATAGATCCAGGCATTCAGAGATACAATTGATGTTTGCATGTTACTAGACTTGGGCTATTCTGCCCGTTTTTGGACTTTCGAGAAGAAGGTCACTGGAGGAACATATACACGATGCAGACTGGACAGGGCATTGGTCAACACGGATTGGATGGCAAGGTTTCCACTAGCAGCTGTCACCCATGAGATAGCTGCTTTTTCGGATCACTCCGCACTGTTGGTTGATATGGGCCGTATGAAGCAGCAACACAAAAAACCGGAGTTTCGTTATGAAGTAATGTGGGAGACACATGAGGGGCTCCATGATGCTTTAGTTGATGGATGGGATGCGGCGGTGCCCTGCCTGACAGTTGAGGACATGAGGAACAAGATCCGGAACTTGGCGGCAGGTCTAAGCAGATGGAGCAATGATACTTTTGGTAACATGAAGAAGGAGATTGAGCTCTTGAAAGGACAACTAGAGCAGCTGCGGGGGGACCCGCTTAGAACTGGACCATCACACGTGGAACTCAAGATCAATGAGCGCCTAATTGAGATGTATCACAGAGAGGAATTAATGTGGCGTCAGCGAGCAAGGATCCAGTGGCTATCTGCGGGTGATAAGAACACCAGGTTTTTTCATCTTCATGCAAGCTTGCGGCGAAAGAAGAATATGATTAAGGCATTGCAAAATTCCTTGGGAGCGATCGTTGTTGACCCAGATGAGTTAAAGGCGATGGCTAATAGTTTCTATCAAACTTTGTACACTTCGGAGGGAGTTGAAAATATGGATGCGGTGCTAGATCATGTGCCCAGGAAAGTAACAGAGGAAATGAATGCGCGCCTTAATGCCGAATACACGTCTGATGAGGTTAAGGCAGCATTATTCCAAATGTTCCCAACAAAAGCACCTGGCCCAGACGGATTTCCTGCTCATTTTTATCAGCGTAACTGGGATACTTGTGGTGAAGATGTTAGAAGAATTGTTTTGAGAATAGTGCAAGGGGAGGAAAGCCCGGAATGCATTAATGACACGGTGTTGGTCCTAATACCAAAGGTAATGAGCCCTTCTCAGTTGTCTCAATTTAGACCCATCAGTCTCTGCAATGTGCTATACAAGATTGCATCCAAGGTAGTTGCCAACAGACTAAAGATCATTTTACCAGATATTATATCTGAGGAACAATCTGCTTTCGTGCCTGGGAGACTCATCACAGATAACATCATATGTGCTTATGAATGTTTGCACTTTATGAAGAGGACACGGTCACGGTCTAATAGCTTTTGTGCTTTGAAACTGGACATGATGAAAGCCTATGACAGATTGGAATGGCCATATTTGAAAGGTATTATGGCCAAATTGGGTTTCTCTCAACAGTGGATTGACATAGTTATGGGGTTGGTCTCATCAGTATCCTTTTCTGTTCTGTTTAATGGAGAGAAACTTGATTCATTTACACCTACAAGAGGCATCCGGCAAGGAGACCCAATCTCCCCCTACTTATTCCTAATTGCAGCAGAGGGCCTTTCGTGCCTCCTGAAATCCAGTTCTCGGTCATCATTCGCAGGTATTAAGGTGGCACCAACAGCGCCCACCATTAACCACCTTTTATTTGCAGATGACAACCTGCTGCTTTTTAAGGCTAATGTGGAGGGGTCAGAGGAAGTGTCAAACCTGCTTGACATTTATTGTAGAGCTTCGGGACAGAGGATAAATCATGAGAAGTCTTCCATCTTCTTTAGCAAAGGATGTCCGGATTCTATAAAGGAAGAGGTGAAGCATTCCTTAAACGTCCAAAATGAATCATTAAATGAACGTTATCTGGGTATGCCAACTGATGTAGGCCAGTCGAAGAATGGAACTTCCAAGTATTTGCGAGACCGGGTATGGGAGAGGATCAAAGGTTGGATGGAGAAACTATTATCGGCAGCCGGAAAGGAAGTTTTAATCAAGGCAGTGGCACAAGCGATCCTTGTTTTCTCAATGTCTTGTTTTCGTCTACCAAGGGGTTTATGTGACAGTATCACATCTATAATTCGCCAATTCTGGTGGGGAAGCAAACAAGGTAACAGAAAGCCTAGCTGGGTCGCATGGGATATGATGACCAGGCCTAAGCATTTGGGCGGTCTCGGTTTTCGTGATTTGGAGATTTTCAATCTAGCACTCTTGGCTAGACAAGCATGGCGGCTGATGACCGATGAAAACTCGCTTAGTGCAAAGGTTTTAAAGGCTGTATATTTCCCTCAATTCTCAATCCTGGAAGCTAAGCTAGGATCCCACCCTTCTCAGATATGGCGAGCGGTGCTTGATGGCAGGGACATTGTTGCACAAGGAGTGGTTCGGAGAATTGGTAATGGGGCTTCGACAAGTATCTGGCAGCATAACTGGATTCCTCGCGATAACTTTAAAAGGCCGATCACTTCACTTGTTCCTAATCCGCCAGAGAAAGTGTCGGACCTGATTGATGCTACCTTGGCTCAATGGAAAGAAGACCTGGTACGGTCTGTTTTTACTCCTTTTGATGCTTCAGAGATCCTCAAAATACCGCTATGCACGAGGAACATAACAGATTTTTGGGCATGGCATGAAGAGAGGCGGGGAGTTTTCTCGGTGCGTTCGGCTTACCGTATGATGATAAGAACGAAGATTAGCAGGGAAAGATGGCTTCATGAGGAAGAAGGTACGTCAAACTTACATGAAGCTAAGCAATGGAGTGCAATCTGGCACATACAAGTACCCTCGAAGCTGCGGATGTTCGTTTGGCGTCTAGCCAGGCAGTCGATGCCTACGGGTGAGGTTCTCCATCACCGAAACATGGCCGATAAAAATACATGTCATTTATGCGGAGCCACGGACACATGGAGACATGCGTTGTTGAATTGTTCTATGTCGAGGAGCATCTGGGTTTTAGCCCCCGATGACTTTGCTGAAAAGGTGATAAGTTGCCAGCATGATAATCCGAAGCAGTGGTTGTTTGCTCTACATGATATGCTACAGCCTGAAGAGTTCACTCGCCTTGTGGTGACAGCATGGCCGATCTGGAGTGCGAGGAGGAAGGCGATCTATGAGGACATTTTCCAGTCCCCATATTCCACGAATGGCTTCATCCTGAGTTACTTGTCAGAGATGCAGCAGATCAACAAGAAGTCGCCAAGACCGGTTAGTGCACCTGCGCCAAGACCAAAACGTTGGCTACCTCCGGACCAAGGGTGTGCCAAAGTTAACGTGGATGCAGCGCTATCGAGAGGAGGCACGTATGGTTCGGTTGCTGCTGTGTGTAGGGACCAACATGGTCTGTTCCTTGGAGCTTCGGTCGTTGGTTTCAGGCAAATCAATGATCCTCAAACACTCGAATCCCTGGCCATAAGGGAAGCACTAGCTTTGGCGGAGGACTTGTACGTTCAAAGCATTCATGTGGGATCCGATTGCAAGACGGTGGTAGAAGATATACAGAGGGGTACTTCAGCTTCATATGACGCGGTGATACATGAAATCATAGAACATTCTGCTAGCTTTCAATTTTGTAAAATAGTCCATGAATTTAGGAGCTCAAATTTTGAGACTCACAACTTAGCGAAGCATGCTTTATCTCTCGGGGGTGGCCGCCATGTCTGGTTAGGCCATCCTGGAGATCTTTCTTTCGTCCCTGTAAACATTGTGACGGGTTAATAAAAAGCTTCGCGAGGTTGTCTCAAAAAAAAAACATGTGGGTCGCTTGATTCTTCTTCGTTCGCTGCCTTCCACGTGCGGGTAGCTCACTTCTGTTTCGTACGCTGGGTTGCTGCTTTTTTTCTTTGTTTTCTGTTCAGGTTTTTCTTCCTGAATTTTATTTCATTTCCTTTTTTTCTTTCGTTTTTCCTTCTCTACGAGGTTTGGTTTCTCCACTTGTTTCTTCTGGTTTTTTTTTCAGGTTTTCCTTTCTCTTTTTCCAGATTTTGTAATTTCTTTTTGTTTTTTGTTTTTTTTCTTTTTCTTTTCCTTTTTGTATATTATACAAAGAGCTCACTTTTGTATTTACAGCAAGTTTCATCATACATTTAAGAAAATGTTCACTGTATACTAAGGAAATGTTCAATGTATTTTTATAAAATGAGCATTGTTTACTTAAAAATGTTCAGCATATATAACAATAATCAATAATGTTTAATGCATATTTCAAAATTGTTCAGCGTATATCACGAACTTGTTGAATGTGCATTTAAATATTGTTCAGCGTATATCACAAAAAAATGTTCCATGCGTATTTACATATTGTCGGCGTATATTACAATAGTGTTCAATGTATATTTAAAAATATTCGTCGTATATAATTTTTTCCAGTAACTGTTCAGACTTTTGAATTTGTGTTCATGTTTTTTTCAAAAGATATTCATATTTTAATAGTTTGTTAGAATTTCGAAATTTGTTCACAATATTCATACATTATTCACATTTTTCCAAGAATTGTTGAAAAAAACCCGGATATGCCGTTGTACCCAGTACTTTTAAGTTTAGCGCTGCAAATTGGCAACCAACCCTCGCTAGGTTGACAGGCTAGGAACGCTGTTGTCGATCGAATGGCTTGGAGGTTTGACCCCACCTTTTTTTAGACAAACTCGTGAAGCTTTTATTTAACCGTCACAATGTTTACAGGGACGAACAAAAGATCGCCGGAGTGGCCTAACCAAACATAGCGGCCGGTCCCCCAACGTTAATGCATTCTTCGCGAGGTTGTGGGCCTCAAAGTTCGAGATCCGAAATTCATGACTAAAAGTACAAGAGGAGAAAAAATGAGCTCTATCCGTTATTTCATGTACCACTGCTCCGTATGATGGAGGTTACACTCTCACAAACTCCTCTAGAAAGCCGAAAGCAAGACATTGAAAAAACTGGGATTGCTTGTGTGACCGATTTAATGAGGACTTCCTTACCACCAACTGAAAGCATTTTCTGCATCCATCCTCTTATTTTCTCCCACACTCTGTCACGAAGGTACTTGAATGTGTCGTTCTTGGAGTGACCAACATCCGTTGGCAACCCTAAATATCTGTCACTCAAGGATTCATTGTGGACATTTAGACTTGCATGATACCTTGTTTAAGAGAATCTGGACAACATCTGCTAAAGAAAACAGAAGATTTTTCATGATTTATTCTCTGTCCTGAGGCTCCACAATAAGTACCCAACAGGTTTGAAACCAATTCTGCTCCCTCCAGACTTGACTAAAAAAGCAACAGGCTATCGTCTGCAAACAAAAGATGGCTAACAGTTGGGGTTGTAGGGGCCACCTTGATGCCACCAAACGCAGACGACTGAGAACTGGACTTCAAAAGGCACGACAGGCCCTCTGCTGCAAGTAAGAAAAGGTAGGGAGAGATCAGATCTCCCTATCGAATACCCCTCGAGGGTTTAAAATGCTCTAGCTTTTCACCATTCAACAACATAGAAAATGATACTGATTTAACCATCTCCATGACAATGTCCACCCAGCCAGACGAGAAGCCTAGCTTAAGCATTATGGCCTGAAGATAATCCCACTCCAAGCGATCATACGCTTTCATCATATCAAGTTTCAGTGCACAACTGCTATTGGTTTTGATCGGTTCCTCTTCATGAAATGCAAACACTCATATGCACAAATAATGTTATCTGATATTAATCTGTCGGGAACGAACGCTGACTGTTCTTCAGAAATAATGTCAGGGAGTATGACCTTCAGCCTATTAGCTATGACTTTTGAGGCAATTTTATAGAGCACATTGCAAAGGCTAACAGGTCTAAATTGGGAGAGGTGTGTCGGGCTTGACCCCACCTATTCCCTTTCTTTTTTACTTATATTACATTCGTGCCTGCGAATGGACCGGCCCGTATTCACGCTCCTTCAGCGAAGGCTCGATGATTTGCCGCACGCGAGCGGCAAAAATAAGCACTCCCTGTGCACTCGCAACACCGCCTGTCCTATATGGGCCAACCCAATTTGATTTTCCTCCCTGAACTAGTTTTTCATTGCTTCATGTTTTGTTTTTCCTTTCTTTTTTCTTTTTCCATTTCTCTTTTCCCATCTTTTTTCCTTTCTTATTTTTCAAACACATGAACTTTCTCTAATTCTTGATTTTTTTTCCAAATTCATGGCTTTTTTTTCAAATTCATGATTTTTTAAAGGCACAAACATTTTTTCCGAATTCGTGGACTGTTTTTGTGAACTTTTTTCAAAATCAAGCCCAATTTTATAGATACAGAAAATATAATACGTGAACATTTTTTTGAAATACAGGAACAATTTTCAAATTCAAGATAAAAATGAAATCTGGGAATATTTTTCACATTCTTGAACATTTGTTTTGGAAAATTTGGAAGATTTTTAGATTATTAAGGGAACAATTACCAAATTCAAGACATTTTTAAGACTGAAGAACATTTTTTGGAATCTAGGAATGTTTTCCAATTCATGAATTTTTTTTTGAAATCAGAGGGCATTTCTCAACTTCGTAAAAAAATTTGAATTTTGAAGCATTTTTAAATCTCAGAACAATGTTTCAAAATTCTTGAATTTTTTCAAAGTAAGAAATATTTTTTGAATTCCAAACATTTAAAATTTGTGATCATTTTGCAAACTTTTAAGAACATGTTCTATATATTTTTTGGAAATCCCAAACATTTTTCTATGAAGCAAAAAAAGAGCAAGAGAAATAAACTAGGTGCTCCGCATAGCAAGAGAAACTAGGCGCTACACCTGCCCTGCCTTATGCACTAAATAGGAGTTCTGCGACCACGAGAGCTATGTCTCGCATCAAGTGAGATGGAAGTTGCTGGAACTCTTTTCTCGTGCAGGCAACTGGGCCGATCCATCAACCTGCCAAGAAGACTGGTGCTACTAGCCACTACGGCCACCTGGTGTTCACAGCTAGTAGTGGGGGCGTCCTTCTTGACGTAACTAGAGCCGGTTTACTCAGGTTATTTTCTTCTTTTTTCATTCTTTTCGCATTTGTTTCTTTAGTTTTATTTTTAAATTTATTTATTCTTTGGTTCGTTTTGTTTATTTTTTGCTTTTTCTTTTCTTGTTTTCTTGTTTCTTTTTTGGTTTTTCATTTTTACATTCTTTTATATATGTCAATAAGATTTGACATGTTCAACATATTTACAATACAAATTCAAATTTCTTTAATATGTGCTCAATATTTCTATACATAGTTTAACAATTTTAAATGTTTGATTAACATTTTAATTCATAAGATTAACATTTTTAAGACATGGTCCACATTTTTCCATAAATTATTTAAATGCTTGATTAACTTTTTCATTAAAAATATTAATATTTTTAATACATGGTCAACATTTCTTCAAACACTTGATTAACTGTTTTACATACATGATAAAAAGTCATAATTTTTATAATACATGGTCAACATTGTTTATACACATTTAAACATTTCAGAAATGCTTTATTAACCTTTTCGAAATACTTATTCACTTTTTAAAATTTCCGTCTAAATTTTTTATTTACATGATAAAAAAATTCTTCATTTTTCTAAAACACGATCAACATTTTCTCTATACACGTTCAACATTTTTCAAATGCTCGTTCAACATTTTTTTGTTGTGTTTTGTAGAGCCTTTCTTTTTATCAAGAGAGAGAGAGAGAGATAGAGAGAGAATATTTTAAAATATATATAGAAGTATAAAAATAAAGCAAAAAAAAACTTAAAATATAAGAAAAATAGAAAAAGAGGTTAGGACCTATCACGCGCGTGGGCCGGCTCATCACGCTCGCCCCATCACCGAGTCAGAAGCAGGACTCAAAATCGAGATGTAGGGGCGCCCCTCCACGACAAATTGCCGGAGCCACGCACAAGAGGTCTCACTGAGCGCGCAGCCATTGCACGGTTACTCTAGCAGTTTTTGTTCATGATAGCAGGTGATTACTGTAGGATGGTCAAAAAATGTGAACAACTTTTTAGAAAGTGAGCATTACTTGAAAATGCGGCCATTTTTTAAGTTGCCAATATTTTTCCAAACATTAGCAAAATTTCCAAATTTCAAGCATTTTTCACTATAATGTGAGGAATTTTCGTAGGATTTCTTGAAAATTTCTCCGAAATTTGGAACAAAAAATTAAAATATTCGAAATGTATTTAAAGTGCTGTGTGGTTTTCAAATTTTACAATAATTCTTAAACATTGCGAACAATTTTTGAAAAATCCAAACAAAACTAAAAATAGGAGCATTTTACAAAAATGTGATCCTTTTTGCAAATTTGAATAATTCTTTGGAAAAATATGAACAATTTTTGAAATTCCAAACAAACTTTTAAGATTTTTAACCTTATTTAAATTTGTGAACTAAAAAAGGATAAAATAAAAATAAAAAAAGGAAAGAGGAAAATAAGAGAAATACCTATGGTATGCTGCTAATTCAAAAATCTATAGAAAACCTGATTTAGGGACGCTCTAGAAGGTCCTAAAACAATATAAACCGAGAAAGAAAAACCTACGGTACGCTGCTGATTGGGCAAACGCAATATATGGCTCGTACATTTCTGCGTGTTTAGTCGACTACTTGATGCAGTGAGCATCAAATAGGGTTTTCCCATAAAGTCTCGAGAATAAAGGATAATGTTAAATTTGTGAAGAAAAAAATATCATTTCTGTAGTTCAAATCTTTTCTTTGAGACCCTGAACGAAAAAGGAACAAAAAGCAGAAGAAAATATAAAAGAGAAGAAAAAAGTGAAAGGAATAAAACTGGGGCGCTCTGCCTCGCAATGGATCGGCCATAGAACGCACGGAGGGTTGCGTGTTTGCTGCGCCTGCGGCACCCTAAGCGCTAAATAGAGTTGCGGCGGAAAACAGTCCATACAACGCAATCTAACTGGGCCGTAGAGAGCGCACGCAGCTAACATACTGTTACTATAGTGGTCTGGTTTAATGCGGTGGTTCAGTGTAGAGGTTACTGACCCGCAGTTAAAAATTGCGAACAACTTTGCAAAAAGCGAGCCTTATTTGTAAATCTGATAATCTAAAAGTTTGTCAATATTTTTTTATAAATGCAAACAAATATTTCAAATTTTGAATCATTTTAATTTTTTTAATATTTCTGCAAATCATGTTTTTTATTTCTGAACAATTTTGAAGAAGTGCACAATTTTTTAAGTATTTTGAACAATTCTTCATGATTGTGAATTTTTTTGTAAATTTCAAACATTGTTCCTATAATTGTGAACAATTGTTTTAATTCCAAACAGCTTTTCACAAAAATGTGATCATTTTGTAAAATACCTGAACAATTGTTCCAATTCCAAAATAATTTTCAAGATTTGATTGAAATTTGTTTAAGTTCAGAAAACAAAAATTAATAAAAGAAAAACAAATAAAAAAGGAAAAAAAGGAAATAATAAAATGAGAGATAAAATATAAAAGGAATAAAAACCCCCAGTAAAAACAACCCAAAAACATGGTTCCGAAACCTTATAGAAGTTCCCGAAACTGTTGAAACCAAATAGTGAGTGCCAAATAGGATATTCCCCATAAAGGCTCAAGTTCAGTTTGTTAATATCTTTCAAAGTTTTGTGAAATTTTATTGAAATGTAATTTTTTTCTGAAATCCTTAAAGTTAAGTGGGAAAAAAGAAGAAAGAGAAAACAAAAAAAACAGGAATAAAAGAAGGGCTTTTGCCGCAGAGAACCCCGCCGCCATCCGATACAGCCAAAGCCCGGTTACTGCAGCTATTTGGTTTTCTGCAGGATTGTTGTAGCTTGTTAAAAAAGTGAACATTATTTGAAAACCGGCACCTGCAGCCGCGTTTACTGGGCTCAGCCCATTTCTAATTTGCTTTAGAAGCGTAAAAAGGCGCGGGCATAGGGGTTCAAACCTGCGACCCCTTCTTTGCGAGGGCTACGCTCTAACCATAAGGCCATCACCCCGCTCGTGCAAACATACTTGACTTCTTTCTTTTAGTTAGTTCTTTAGTTTGTTTTGTTTTTTATCCACTATGTCCATTCTTTAATGCATACATTTTTTAATTCTATGAACCTTTTTTCTAAATTGATGAATTTTTAACTTAGATTTTTTAAAATTACATTGAATTAACTCTTCTCAAATTGATGAACTTTTTTAAAAATTGATTGACTTTTTTCAAAATAGATGAACTTTATTTCAAATTTGATGATTTTTTTTCAAAATCGATGATTTTTTTAAAATGGTGAATATTTTTAAAATTCGGTGAGGTTATTTCAAATTTGATCAACGTTTTCTTAATTCGTGATTTTTTTAAAATTGTTCGAATTTTTTCTCCAACAAATCACTTTTTCTGAGATGTATGTGCAAGAAATAGCACGGCTACATTTTGAACATTTCGCGATGTAATTATTTCTAGCTCGTTGTAGCTCGAGTGGTAAGGCACTGTGCAGTGTAATTAATCGGTACAAGATCGAATCCTCAGTGAGGAAAAAAATTGCAGGTTTTTCGCGCCACAAATCCCTTGCATGTTACTGGGCCGGCCCAGAAGGTGCGCTAGCGGGGGCTAGTTGACTGACCCGACGCTGAAGTGCCGTATAGGTGCTCTCGTTTAGTGGATTACTTGATGTAGTGAGCGTGAAATAGGGCTTTTCTCATAAAGGCTACAAAAACAAAAGGACTAGAGTACAGTTTGTGAACATTTTTCAATTTTTTTGTGAACATTTTCTGAAATTCAAACTTTTTTGGAATCCCGAACGTTTTTAAAAAGAAAAAGGAAAAAATGAAAGAAGAAAAAAAGAAAAAAGGAAAAGGAAAAAAACACTAGGGCACTCCGCCCTTCAATGGGTCGGCTCAAAGGGCGTGCAGAGTTGTGCGTTTGCTGCATCCGCACGGGCCTGATACGTCTCCATCGTATCTACTTTTTCTAACGCTTTTGCTATTGTTTTGGACTCTAATTTGCATGATTTGAATGAAACTAACCCGGACTGACGCTATTTTCAGCAGAACTATCATGGTGTTATTTTTGTGCAGAAATAAAAGCTCTCGAAATTGGACAAAACTTTTTGGAGAATCATTTTGGATTAAATAAAAAATACCAGAACCAAGACCCATTGGAGGGGGGGGGCAGCTGCCCACTAGGCAGCAAGGCACGCCACCCCCTCTGGCGCGCCCTGATGGGTAGTGGGGCCCACGAGGCTCCGTTGACCCTAATTCCAACTCTATAAATTCTTATTTTTGGAGAAAAAAATATGGGAAGAAGTTTCGTCGCGTTTTACGATACGGAGCCGCTGCCACCTCATGTTCTTCATCGGGAGGCCAGACCTGGAGTTCGTTCGGGGCTCCGGAGAGAAGGATGTTCCGTCTTCGTCATCACCAACCATCCTTCATCACCAATTTCATGATGCTCACCACCGGGAGTGAGTAATTTCTTGTAGGCTTGCTGGACGGTGATGGGTTGGATGAGATTCATCATGTAATCGAGTTAGTTTTGTTAGGGTTTGATCTTTAGTATCCACTATGTTCTGAGATTAATGTTGCTATGACTTTGCTACGCTTAATGCTTGTCACTAGGACTCGAGTGCCATGATTTCAGATCTGAACCGTTTATGTTTTCACCATTATATATATGTTCTTGATCTAATCTTGCAGTTATACGCACCTATTACATGTTATGATCCGTAAACCCCAAGGTGACGATAATTGATACTTTCCGGTGATAACCGTAGTTTGAGGAGTTCATGTATTCACTATGTGTTAATTCTTTGTTCTGCTTCTCTATTAAAAGGAGGCCTTAATATCCCTTAGTTTCCTTATGGACCCCGCTGCCATGGGAGGGTAGGACAAAAGATTTCATGCAAATTCTTTTCCATAAGCACGTATGACTATTTACGGAATACATACCTACATTATATTGACGAACGGGAGCTAGTTTTGTGTCGCCCTAGGTTATGACTGTTATATGATGAATATCATCCAACGAAATCACCGATCCCATGACTACGAGCTTTTCACATATTGTTCTTGCTAAGTTACTACTGTTGCTGCTACTGTTACAACAACTACAAAATTATTGCTACTGTTGTTACCATTACTATTGCTGCTACTATTATTGCTATCACTATAAAACTATCATACTATTATTACTATTGCTGCTACTTTGCTGCAGATATTTAATTTCTAGGTGTGGTTGAATTGACAACTCAACTACTAATACTTACAAATATTCTTTGGCTCCCCTTGTGTCGAATCAATAAATTTGGGTTGAGTACTCTACCCTCAAAAACTGTTGTGATCCCCTATACTTGTACGTTATCAAGACCTTTTTCTGGCGTTGTTGCCGCGGAGTATAGCTATATTTGTTGAGTCACTTGGGATTTATATCTCTTGATCACTATGAAGAATCTGAAAGATTCTAGAACCAAGATCGTTCCCTCTAAGGCAAGGGGAGGTAAGGAATTGCCATCTAGCTCTGCACTTGATTCACCTTCTGTTTTAAGTAAGCTTGCAACAACACCACATGCTATTAATCATTATATGTCGCAAGTTATTGATGATGCCACCTCTTCTATGAATGATGCTATTGATGATTCTGGTACCTTGCTTGATGATAATGTTCCACTAGGTGAATTTCTTGATGAACAACTTGCTAGAGCTAAAGAAATTGAAATTGATGAAATTATTGAAACTGAGAATTATGAAACACCTATTAGATCTAGCTCTCCTAGATATGAATTGCCTGAGATACCTGAGGGTTATGTTATGGACGGAGAGGTTGCTAGGGATTTTCTTGCTTGTAAGAATAGAGATGATCTCAAGAAATTGCTATGCAAGTTGAAACAAAAATCTTTGAATGCTAGAAAGAAACATGATCCTACATTTGCTACTTCACCTATCTTTATTACTGATAAGGATTATGAATTCTCTGTCGACCCAGAGTTAATTACTTTGGTTGAATCTGATCCTTTCTATGGCTATGAAACTGAAACTGTTCTGGCACATCTTACTAAACTAAATTATATAGCCACCCTATTTGCTCATGATGAGAAAATTCGCAATTATTACATTCTTAAGTTATTTCCTTTCTCATTAGAGGGTGATGCTAAGATTTGGTACAATACTCTTACTCCTGGTTATGTGCGTAGTCCCTAGGATATGATTTATTACTTCTCTGAAAAATATTTTCCTGCTATAAGAAACAAGCTGCCTTACAGCAAATATTTAACTTTGTCCAAATTGAAGAAGAGAGTCTCCCACAAGCTTGGGGGAGGCTTCTCCAATTACTTAATGCTTTGCCTGATCATCCTCTTAACAAAAATGAAATACTTGATATCTTCTATAATGGACTAACCGATGCTTTTAGGGATTTCCTAGATAGTTGTGCTGGTTGTGTTTTCAGGGAACGAACTGTTCAACAAGTTGAGGAATTATTGAATAATATATTGAAGAATTATGATGATTGGACACTTCTTGTTCCACCGCCTAAACCCACTCTGAAGAAGAGGGGTATTCTATTTCTCAGTCCTGAAGATATGCAAGAGGCAAAGAAATGTATGAAGGAAAATGGTATTAAAGCTGAAGATGTTAAGAATTTACCACCTATTGAAGAAATACATGGTCTTGACACACCACCATGGGTGGTGGAGGTAGATTCTCTTTTAAAGTTTGATGAGGTGACATCCCTTATAATAAACCTCGTAATCAATGCTTATATGAATTTGATAACTACATTATGAAGCAAGATCATTTTGATGACTATGTTATTGTAACATCTCAATTTTTAGTTTGGATGTTATACATAGGTCATCATATGCATATCATATTTTATTTGCATTTTCGGTTGATATCCTTGAAATCTTAAGCAACTCAAGGACCCAAGGAGAGAGTCGGAATTTTCATAAATTTTCATATTTGAATTTTCTCAAATTTGAAAAGAGGATCATTTTGATTTTAATATTTTTCTCTCCAAATATTTCCAATATTAAAAATAAAAAGAGAGAAGATAATATGACTTCTTCAAAAGAGAGGAATATTGGGAAAGAAATTTTAAAATCAAATATATATTTTATTTGAATTAGAAAAATATGCATTTTTGAAAATTGTATTTTTTAGGCCAGAAAAATGTTCACTTTATTCTACATATTTTATTTAGACCGTGAAAATTGTTTTTGTCATTTTTAGAATTTATTTTATATTTTATTAGGATTTTCATTCGGGTGAAATTTTACTTAAAAAAATCATTTCCCACCGGACTGGGCCGAAGCCCAGTTGAGCAGGCCGGCCCACGAAGCCCTGCCGCCTTCCTCCTCGCGGGAGGAGTCCGCGCCGCCCTCGCCCTCCGTTTCGGGCCGGGGCACGCCTCCCAAGGCCGACCCCGACCCGGCGCCCCCTTGCCCAAGGCAGCCCCTCCTATAAGTACCCCGCCGCCGCCCCTCTCCTCACCCCACCAACCGCCGATGCCGCCGCCTCCCGAGCCGCGCCGCACCCCGCCGCCGAGCTGCGCCGTCGCTGCCGCTGAAGTCCCGCGCCGCCGCCCGCCGTAGCCGCCCGCGCCGCGTTCGCCGGACCCGCCGTTGACCGCCGCCGTCTCGCCGGTTTTTCGTCGGTTTTAGGTATAAAACCGTTCGGTTTTTAGGGTTTATGTTTTTTTCGGTTTTCGTTTTAGAGCGGTTTAGATTGTTTTTTTCGAGTTCGCTAATTAGCGAACAATCGTCCGAACATTTCTGTTAGCGAACGTTTTTCGTCTGTTTGTCCCAGATAGCGAACGTTCGTTCCATAGACTTTTTCTTTTATTTTATTTTCGGCCAGGGACCTATCTGCGATTATTCTATCGCAAATTAGCCCCTGATCTTTAAACGTCCGTAACTTTTCGCTCGTTCATCCAAATCCAGTGAAACCAACGCCAAACTCTTCATCTCGGACCCCTCTTTCTAGTTAACCAACTTGAACATGATTTTGACAATTTAAAATTTGGTTGCAAGCATATTTGTATTTGAACTTCTTTTGACCATAATTTGAGTTTTGTAGCTCCAATTTGATTGATTCTTTTTGCAAATCGAAGCTCTTCAGTTGAACTTTCAGTTTGGATCTTTTCATTCGAGTTTTACCCTTGCATCTATTGCTTGAGTGCTTATGTATGTTATTGTTTATTTGCGATAGAGTTTCCGGAGTGCGAAGCGTGCTACTACGAGTTACTAGGGTTTTCAGATCGTCAGCAAGGCAAGTAACACTTTGATCATACCCTTTTATTACCCAGTTTTTATGCATTAGTCTCAACCCTCAAACATTGCATGAGTAGGACATGCTTAAACATGCGGGTTTTGGGAAGTAGTTGTTGAGGTAGTACCTACTACCCTTTTCATTCAAACCCTGGGAGTTACTTCTACGTTATGCTTATACTGCTATGCTATGCTCGTAGACGTGGTTTGGTTTGAGTGATTCATGACAGTTGTGAGTATTATTATGAACTAAGGGTTTATTTAAGGTGGCTACTTTAACACACATATGGGTGGATTGTTTGTGGGCACCTAGGGTAATCCAGTGTTGTCCAAGGAGATCCCGGGGAATCCATGTGATCATCCTATGGTCCGCCACCCAGGCTCAAATGGATCATAATGTTATTCATGCTGGAAACTTCCGTGTGCAGCCACAAGCCATTATGGGCTCTAGCATAGTTGAGTATGTTGCGTGACCTCTTTCAGTGGTAAACTAGCAGATGTAGGGGATGTAGGTGGTACGGTTTACCCGTCGAAAGAGCTAATGCTTCTGAAAGACTGTCTCGGTCATCCGTTTCTCAAACAACCTGTAGTGCGAGAAATCAAACAGAGGAGATTGAGTCTTGTGGGGAAAAGTGCGCAAACCTCTACAGAGTGTATAAACTAATCATGGTTAGCCATGTCCCTGGTTATGGACATCTTCAGTATCTGGTGCTTGAATTACTATGTTGATCTCATCACCTTACTTAATTAACTTGTTGGGTTAATGATTATTAATTTGGGATTGAGATGGGGTTACCATTCTCAATGTTTTCAACAAACTTTGTAGTTAAATAAAATATATTCCTTTGTTGTAGGGAAAAACTAGCTTTCTACAAAAATAACCACAGAGCCTCCACCAGCCAAATATGCATATAGTTATAGCTGCTACTTGTTCATTGCTCTATAGTGTTATTTTGCCAGCATATTCCATGTGTTGACCCGTTTCGGGCTGCAACATATTATGTTGCAGACTTTTCAGACGAAGAGTAAGGTGCGCTAGGTCATTGTCTTGCACTCAGCTATGCCGTTGGAGTTGATGGACTCATTTTACCTCCGAAGCCTTCCGCTATTATCTTCATTAGATGGCCTTCAGCCATATTATTGTAATAAGTACTCTCTTTTGAGATATTTGATGTAATAAGTGCGTGATGAACTCTGTTATAAATCCTTCAAGTATTGTGTGTGTCAGCATTACCAACCCAGGGATGACACTTATGCACAGAGATTTGACCGTTTGAGGTCGGATCGCTACAAAATGGTATCAGAGCACACGCTGACTGTAGGATGCGACCACTAAGATAAGCCTTAGGTCAATCTTCTCTACTCATTTCTGACTCTTATCCACTTTCCACTCTATAGATGGCGGACCCAAGGAACAAGTTTGCTCAATCGGATGAAGACACGCCTTTTGGACGAGACTTGAAGGAGGCAACTAGATACCTGAACATTGAAATACCAAGCTTCACCGGGACCTACGCTGCCACTCTACCGGAAGAAGAGCGCTGGACCATTCGAGTACATGTTCCAGGATGGACATTCACACCAGTTACTGAGCCCATAGAGTTTTCCTTTGATGCACCAACCTGGAGTCTAGGAAAGAGCATGGCAGCTCACATCGCCATGGGACGCATAGGTGAAGTTTACCACAAGGATCTTAAGGACACCATCTACCAGATATGTCGGCGCCGAGATGAGCAATGGGAGATGATCAACACCAGGAGGGACAAGTCCATTGCAACATACATCCAGGAGTTAAACCAACACATTCGTCGTCAGGAGAACCAGATGTGCACCAACATGATAGACCCGAAGAACGTGATAACTAGGAATATGGAGCTAGAAGAGGAACTCAAGTCTACATGCGATGGATATGAAGAGGAAATTGCAGTACTACTGGAGAAGAATGAAGATCTGAAGAAGAACCTAGGAGTATTCATGGGAGACCCTGCGCCAGGAGGTGACGACCACCCTGAAGACTACATCATCATCGACGACACCGACTCCGACCCCGACGGTGATGATGACTATGAAGACGAAGCTGGAGCAGATATCATGGAGTCTTCTTCCGATCAAAATTTCTAGTTGACCACCATATTATTAGTAGTATTCCCCCATGTATATAGAATACTCCGAGTATTTTGTAACGGTAGCCGGATCGATTGTATGCCCTTGTTTAAATTGAGTGGTGTGATTATGATTGTGTGTTTGTCTCATGTGCATATGGGTAGTGATTTTCTCCTTAGACCTCACTCTATTCTAATATTTCCCCTCTAAAACCTATCAGATGCCTTCGAGATGTGACGTCGGATTTGTCTTCCCATCGGAGCTCACCCAGTTGATCCAGCAGCAGAATGCCTTGATGCAGCTACTAGTCCAGAACCAAGGCAACAACAACAACAACCCACCTCCACCACCTCCAGTTGACAACTTAGCTCGTTTTCTGAGGTTGAATCCGCCGGTGTTTTCCAGTAGCACTGAGCCGATTGTTGCTGATGACTGGCTCCGCAGGATTGGAAGGGAGCTGACTACCGCAGATTGCACAGATGCTGAGAAGGTGCGCTTTGCCGCACATCAATTGGATGACCTACAGCCTCATGGTAGGTGAATTACACAACCACTTTTCCCATAGCCAATGTCACATGGGATCAGTTTCAGCAAGCTTTCCGCACAGCCCATGTCTCTACAGGAGCAATGGATATGAAGAAGCGTGAGTTTCGCAACTTATGCGAGGGAAATCGTACTGTGGGGCGGTACGTGGATGAGTTTAGCAAGTTAGCCCGCTATGCCCCAGATGATGTGGCCACAGATGCCGTGAAGTAGGAGAAGTTTATGGAAGGGCTGAATGATGAGATGAGTATCCAGTTGATGGTGGCAACATTCACTAACTACCAGGAGTTGGTAGACCGGGCCCTTATGATTGAAAGCAAACAGCAACAGATAGAGAGCCACAAACAGAAGTATGGATAGGGGAAGTACAATTCTGGAGTTCAGCAGAAGCCTCGCTTTACCTCTAACTCCGGAGGTTACAGCCATAACCATGGAGGCCATACCCACAATGGAGGAAGCTCACATAACCATAGTGGGCCTAAGAATGGAAACGGGAATGGAGCAAGCAGCAACCAGAACCGTCCCAACCCAGCAACGCCCACCAAGGACCTGGGCCATGTTACCTGTTACAAGTGCGGGGAGACCGGACATTACGCCAATGATTGCTCAGAGTTGAAGAATGGCAACAGAAATGGAAACTCTGGGAAGAAGCTCAATCCCTTCACCAGAGGTCAGGTGAACCACATAACATGGAGGAGGTTGAAGATCAGCCTAACGCAGTGATCGATAAGTTTTTGATTAAGTCATTTGCCACACTCGTTCTTTTTGACACTGGTGCATCGCATTCATACATATCAAGGGGATCTGTGGACAAGTTTAAGTTGCCAACCTTAGCCCTTAGGTCACCCATGTTAGCAAGCTCGCCAGGAGCAGAGTATATGGCCAGCCGATGGTGTGATCGGTTACCCCTAACCATTGGTAGCCACGTTTTTCCCTCAGACCTAATAATTTTGGAGTCTCGAGGATTGGATATAATATTAGGCATGGATTGGTTATCGAAGTATGGAGCAAACATCGATTGTGCTAGTAAGTCAATTTTACTCACCACCCCGGAGGGAAAAAGGATCAAGTATGTGTCTAGACATGCGCCAAGGAGGACCCAAATAAATTCTCTCTCGGGAGTTGTTCAGGAAGAAGTACCTGTTGTGAAGGATTACCCGGATGTATTTCCAGAGGAACTACCAGGCATGCCGCCAGATCGAGACATAGAGTTTTTGATAGAGCTGTTGCCAGGCACTGGACCAATATCGAAGAGACCATAGCGGATGCCCGCAAATGATATGGAGGAAATTAAGAAGCAGATTAAGGAGTTATTGGAGAAAGGTTACATCCGCCCAAGTTCATCACCGTGGGGAGCCCCCGTGCTCTTAGTTGAGAAGAAGGATTGATCTTTGAGAATGGTTGTTGATTATCGGGCGTTGAATGAAGTGACGATCAAGAACAAGTACCCACTACCGATGATCAATGATCTATTTGACCAGTTGCAAGGAGCTAAAGTATTCTCCAAGATCGATCTTTGATCAGGATACCACCAGTTGAAGATTCGAGAATGGTACGCACCTAAGACAACTTTTACCACAAGGTATGGGCTGTATGAGTACACAGTCATGTCATTTGGATCGACTAATGCCCCTGCCTATTTTATGAGCATGATGAACAAGGTGTTCATGGAGTTTTTGGATAAGTTTGTAGTGGTGTTCATTGATGAAAATTTGGTATACTCGAAGAATGAAGAGGAACACAAGGAACACTTGCGCTTAGTTCTCGAGAAGCTCAGGGAACATCAGCTATATGCCAAGTTCAGCAAGTGTGAGTTTTGGTTGAAGGAAGTTGGATTTCTTGGACATGTTATA
Organism: Triticum urartu; assembly: GCF_056163025.1. Taxonomy (NCBI): domain Eukaryota; kingdom Viridiplantae; phylum Streptophyta; class Magnoliopsida; order Poales; family Poaceae; genus Triticum; species Triticum urartu. The sequence continues at coordinate 314,118,572 of NC_141877.1, forward strand.
TCAAGGGAAGGTATAGCCATTTATCCTACAAAGGTCCAGTCTGTCACTGAGTGGTTGGCACCCACCTTAGTTGGAGAGATCCGTAGTTTTCCGGGACTCGCGGGATATTACAGGAGATTCATTGAGAATTTCTCCAAGATTGCGAAACCCATGACCGAGTTATTGAAGAAGGACACCAAGTTCAAATGGACTGAAGATTGTGAGGCCAGTTTTCAGGAGTTGAAGAAATGTTTGGTTACAGCCCCTGTACTGATTCTTCTGGATATACGCAAGGATTTCCAAGTGTATTGCGACGCTTCTCGCTTAGGACTTGGAGGAGTACTGATGCAGGACAGAAGAGTTGTTTCATATGCCTCACGACAGCTTCGACCTCACGAGTTGAATTATGCCACCCATGATTTGGAGTTAGCAGCTGTAGTGCATGCGCTTAAAACCTGGAGACATTTTCTGATTGGAAACAGATGTGATGTGTACACGGATCACAAGAGTTTGAAGTACATTTTCACGCAGAAGGAGTTGAATCGCAGGCAGAGGAGATGGTTGGAGCTCATAAAGGATTATGATATGAAGTTGCATTATCATCCAGGGAAGGCCAATGTCGTAGCAGACGCTTTGAGCCGCAAGAGTTATGTCAATACCCTCGTAAGCGGAGGATTACCACGGGAGTTAGTTGACGATCTCAAGGAACTTCGTTTGGAGATAGTTCCAAGAGGTTTTTTTGCAGCAATGGAGGTTCAGTCTACGTTATTGGAAAAGATTCGAGAAGCTCAGAAGGATGATAAGGAAATCACTGAGATAAAGGAGAATATGAGCAAGGGAAAATACAAGGGTTTTCGTGAGGATGAGCACGAGACTTTATGGTTTGAAGATCGTATATATGTGCCCAATAATGCGGAGATCAGGAAGTTAATACTTTAGGAAGCTCATAACTCGCCATACTCGATTCACCCCGGAAACACCAAGATGTATTTGGATTTGAAGGAACGTTTCTGGTGGACATGTATGAAGAAGGACATTGCCGAGTATGTAGCAGTATGAGATGTATGTCAGAGATTGAAGGCAAAACATCAGAAGCCATCCGGATTGTTACAGCCTATGCCGATACCCGAATGGAAGTGGGACAAGCTTGGAATGGATTTTATCACTGGATTACCCAGGAACCAATCAGGATATGATTCTATCTGGGTAGTAGTTGATCGCTTGACCAAGGTAGCTCACTTTATCCCAGTGAAAACCACCTATACAAGTGCGAAGTTAGCCAAGATGTATATGACCAGGATCGTATGTCTGCATGGAGTTCCGAGGACCATCATATCAGATAGAGGGACACCGTTTACTTCAAAGTTTTGGAATCAATTGCACCATACTTTGGGTACTAGGCTAGAGTTCAGTACAACCTTTCATCCGCAGACAGATGGACAGACAGATAGAGTCAATCAGATTCTGGAGGACATGTTGAGAGCTTGCGCGCTAGATTATGGATCTAGTTGGAATGACGATTTGCCTTACACAGAGTTCTCATACAACAACAGTTATCAGGCTAGTTTGAAGATGGCCCCTTTCGAAGCCTTGTATGGAAGGAGATGCAGGACACCGTTAATGTGGGATGAAGTTGGAGACCGTCAGTTGTTTGGACCAGATTTGATCAAAGAGTCTGAAGAGAAGGTTAAGTTGATTCGAGATAGACTAAAGGTAGCTCAGTCCAGGAAGAAGAGTTATGCCGACTCCAAACGCAAGGAGGTAGTCTATGAAATTGGAGATCGAGCATATCTCCGTGTGTCACCACTCCGAGGAGTTAAACGATTTGGAGTTAAAGGAAAGTTAGCCCCGAGATTTGTAGGACCATACCGAGTTCTAGAACGTATGGGAGAAGTTGCCTACAAGTTCGAGTTACCAGAAGGATTGTCAGGAGTTCACAATGTGTTTCACGTTTCCCAGTTGAAGAAGTGCCATGCTGAGATGGCCAATATTCCCCTGAGAGATACAGTGCCCCTGGAAGCAATTCAGTTGGATAGTGACCTAACCTACAAGGAGAAGTCCGTCAAGATTCTCGAGTTTGCCAGCCGAGTTACACACAGTAAGGTGATGCGTCTCCAACGTATCTATAATTTTTGATTGCCCCATGCTATATTATCTACTGTTTTGGACATTATTGGGCTTTATTATCCACTTTTATATTATTTTTGTGACTAACCTATTAACCGGAGGCCCAGCCCAGAATTGCTGTTTTTTGCCTGTTTTAGGGTTTCGAAGAAAAGGAATATCAAATGGAGTCCAAACGGAATGAAACCTTCGGGAACGTGACTTTCTCATCGAATACAACTCAGGAGACTTGGACCCTACGTCAAGACACATAACAGGAGGCCACGAGGTAGGGGGCGCGCCAACCCCCCCCCCCCCCCAAGCGCGCCCTCCACCCTCGTGGGCCCCCTGTTGCTCCACTAACGTACTTCTTCCTCCTATATATACCCACGTACCCCCAAATGACCAGATACGAAGCCAAAACCCTAATTCCACCATCGTAACTTTCTGTATCCACGAGATCCCATCTTGGGGCCTGTTCCGGAGCTCCGCCGGAGGGGGCATCGATCACGGGGGGGGGGGGGGGGGGCTTCTTCATCAACACCATAGCCCCTCCGATGAAGTGTGAGTAGTTTACCTCAGACCTACGGGTCCATAGTTAGTAGCTAGATGGCTTCTTCTCTCTTTTTGGATCTCAATACAATGTTCTCCCCCTCTCTTCTGGAGATCTATTCGATGTAATCTTCTTTTTGCGGTGTGTTTGTTGAGACCGATGAATTGTGGGTTTATGATCAAGTCTATCTATGAATAATATTTGAATCTTCTCTGAATTCTTTTATGTATGATTGGTTATCTTTGCAAGTCTCTTCGAATTATCAGTTTGGTTTGGCCTACTAGATTGATCTTTCTTGCAATGGGATAAGTGCTTAGCTTTGGGTTCAATCTTGCGGCGTCCTTTCCCGGCGACAGTAAGGGAAGCAAGGCATGCATTGTATTGTTGCCATCGAGGATAACAAGATGGGGTTTTCTTCATATTGCATGAGTCTATCCCTCTACATCATGTCATCTTGCTTAAGGAGTTACTCTGTTTTTAACTTAATACTCTAGATGCACGCTGGATAGCGGTCGATGAGTGGAGTAATAGTAGTAGATGCAGGCAGGAGTTGGTCTACTTGTCTCGGACGTGATGCCTATATACATGATCATACCAAGATATTCTCATAACTATGCTCAATTCTGTCAATTGCTCAACAGTAATTTGTTCACCCACCATAGAATACTTATGCTCTCGAGAGAAGACTAGTGAAACCTATGGCCCCCGGGTCTATCTTTATCATATCAATCTCCTAGTACTTAGTTATTTACTTTGCCATTTACTTTGCCTTTATTTTACTTTGCATCTTTATCATAAAAATACCAAAAATATTATCTTATCAAATCTATCAGATCTCACTCTCGTAAGTGGCCCTATAGGGATTGACAACCCCTATTTGCGTTGGTTGCGAGGATTTATTTGTTTTGTGCAGGTGTGAGGGACTCGCGCGTAGCCTCCTACTAGATTGATACCTTGGTTCTCAAAAACCGAGGGAAATACTTACGCTACTTTGCTGCATCATCAGTTCCTCTTCGGGGAAAACCAACGCAGTGCTAAAAGAGGTAGCAAGAAGGATTTCTGGCGCCGTTGCCGGGGAGGTCTACGCAAAAGTCAACATACCAAGTACCCATCACATACCCTTATCTCCCGCATTACATTATTTGCCATTTGCCTCTCGTTTTCCTCTCCCCCACTTCACCCTTGCCGTTTTATTTGCCCTCTCTCTCTATCCTCCCTCTCAATTTTCCTCTTTTTGCCCGCTTGCTTTTTGTTTGCTTGTGTGTTAGTTTGCTTGCTTTTCACGATGGCTCAAGATAAAACTAAATTGTGTGACTTCACCAATACCAACAACAATGATTTTATTAGCACTCCGATTGCTCCTCTTACCGATGCTGAATCTTGTGAAATTAATGCCGCTTTGCTGAATCTTGTTATGAAAGATCCGTTCTCCGGCCTTCCTAGTGAAGATGCCGCTACCCATCTAAATAGCTTAATTGATTTGTGTGACATGCAAAAGAAGAAAGATGTGGATAATGATATTGTTAAATTGAAGCTATTTCCTTTTTCTCTTAGAGATCGTGCTAAAGCTTGGTTTTCGTCTTTGCCTAAAAATAGTATTGATTCATGGAACAAGTGCAAAGATGCTTTTATCTCTAAGTATTTTCCTCCTGCTAAGATCATCTCTCTTAGAAACGATATTATGAATTTTAAGCAACTTGATCATGAACATGTTGCACAAGCTTGGGAGAGAATGAAATTAATGATACGTAATTGCCCTACTCATGGTTTAAATTTATGGATGATTATACAAAAAAATTATGCTGGATTGAATTTTGCTTCTAGAAATATTTTAGATTCGGCCGCGGGAGGCACTTTTATGGAAATCACTTTAGGAGAAGCTACTAAACTCCTAGATAATATATGGTTAATTATTCTCAATGGCATACTGAAAGATCTACTAATAAAAAGGTGCATGCGGTAGAAGAAATTAATGTTTTGAGTGGAAAGATGGATGAACTTATGAAATTATTTGCTAATAAGAGTGTTTCTTATGATCCTAATGATATTCCCTTGTCTACTTTGATTGAGAATAATAATGAATCTATGGATGTGAATTTTGTTGGTAGGAACAATTTTGGTAACAACGCGTATAGAAGAAATTTCAATCCTAGGCCTTATCCTAGTAATCCCTCTAATAATTATGGTAATTCCTACAACAATTCTTATGGAAATTATAAGATGCCCTCTGATTTTGATTCTAATATTAAATAATTTATTACTTCGCAAAATAATTTTAATGCTATGATTGAAGAAAAATTACTTAAGATTGATGATTTGGCTAGGAATGTTGATAGAATTGCTCTTGATGTTGATTCTTTGAAACTTAGATCTATTCCACCTAAGCATGATATCAATGAGTCTCTCAAGTCCATGCGAATTTCCATTGATGAGTGCAAAGAAAGAACCGCTAGGATGCGTGCTAAGAAAGATGCCTTTATAAAAGCGTGTTCTTCTAGTTCCTATGAAAATAATGATGAAGATCTAAAAGTTATTGATGTGTCCCCTATTAAATCTTTGTTTTGAAATATGAATCTTGATAATGATGGGACTGAATATGATCCACCTTTACCTAGAAGGCGTTCCAAGAATTCTGAATCTTTTGATCTTGATGCTAAATTTGATAAAAGTGGGATTGAAGAAATTAAAACCCTAGATGTTGCTAAACCCACTATTATGGATTTCAAGGAATTTAACTATTAAAATTGCTCTTTGATTGATTGTATTTCCTTGTTGCAATCCGTGCTAAATTCTCCTCACGCTTATAGTCAAAATAAAGCGTTTACTAAACATATCGTTGATGCCTTGATGCAATCTTATGAAGAAAAACTTGAATTGGAAGTTTCTATCCCTAGAAAACTTTATGATGAGTGGGAACCAACTATAAAATTAAAAATTAAAGATCATGAATGCTATGCTTTATGTGATTTGGGTGCTAGTGTTTCCACGATTCCAAAGACTTTGTGTGATTTGTTAGGTTTCCATGATTTTGATGATTACTCTCTAAACTTGCACCTTGCGGATTCCACTATTAAGAAACCTATGGGAAGAATTAATGATGTTCTTACTGTTGCAAATAGGAATTATGTGCCCGTATATTTTATTGTTCTTGACATAGATTGCAATCCTTCTTGTCTTTTGGTAGACCTTTCCTTAGAACGATTGGTGCAATTATTGATATGAAGGAAGGAAATATCAGATTCCAATTTCCATTAAGGAAAGGCATGGAACACTTTCCTAGAAAGGAAGTTAAATTACCTTATGAATCTATTATGAGAGCCACTTATGGATTGCCTACCAAAGATGGCAATACCTAGATCTATTCTTGCTTGTTATGCCTAGCTAGGGGCGTTAAACGATAGCGCTTGTTGGGAGGCAACCCAATTCTATTTTTATTCCTTGCTTTTTGCTCCTGTTTAGTAATAAATAATTTATCTAGCCTCTGTTTTGTTTGAGTTTTTTGTGTTTAATTAGTGTTTGTGCCAAGTAGAACCGTTGGGAAGACTTGGGGAAAGTCTTGTTGAACTTGCTGTAAAAAACAGAAACTTTAGCGCTCACGAGAATTGCTGTCATTTTTATTTGGAAAGCGCTATTTAGTTAATTATTTTTTCATATGATTAATAGATAAATTCCTCACGTCCAGCAATTTATTTTAGAATTTTTGGGGTTCCAGATCTTGCGCTAGCCACAGATTACTACAGACTGTTCTATTTTTGACAGATTCTGTTTTTCATGTGTTGTTTGCTTATTTTGATGAATCTATGGCTAGTAAAATAGTTTATAAACCATAGAGAAGTTGGAATACATTAGGTATAACACCCATGTAAATAAAGAATGAATTCATTACAGTACCTTTAAGTGGTCTTTTGTTTTCTTTCGCTAACGGAGCTCACGAGATTTTCTACTTTAAGTTTTGTGTTGTGAAGTTTTCAAGTTTTGGGTAAAGGTTTGATGGATTATGGAAAAAGGAGTGGCAAGAGCCTAAGCTTGGGGATGCCCATGGCACCCCCAAGATAATCTAAGGACACATAAAATCCAAAGCTTGGGGATGCCTCGGAAGGCATCCCCTCTTTCGTCTACTTCTATCGGTAACTTTACTTGGAGCTATATTTTTATTTACCACATGATATGTGTTTTTCTTGGAGAGTCTTGTATGATTTGAGTCTTTTCTTGTTAGTTTACCACAATCATCCTTGCTGTACACACCTTTTGAGAGAGCCATACATGATTTGGAATTTGATAGAATATTCTATGTGCTTCACTTATATCTTTTGAGTTATATAATTTTGCTCTAGTGCTTCACTTATATCTTTTAGAGCACGGTGGTGGATTTGTTTTATAGAAACTAGTGATATCTCATGCTTCACTTAGATTATTTTGAGAGTCTTAATAGCATGGTAATTTGCTTAAAATCCTAATATGCTTGGTATGCAAGATTAATAATAAAACTCTCTTATGAGTGTGTTGAATACTATGAGAAGTTTGATACTTGATAATCGTTTTGAGATATGGAGATGGTGATATTAAAGTCATGCTAGTTGAGTAGTTGTGAATGTGAGAAATACTTGTGTTGAAGCTTGTGATTCCCGTAGCATGCACGTATGGTGAACCGTTATGTGATGAAGTCGGAGCATGATTTATTTATTGATTGTCTTCCTTATGAGTGGCGGTCGGGGACGAGCGATGGTCTTTTCCTACCAATCTATCCCCCTAGGAGCATGCGCGTAATACTTTGCTTTGATAACTTGTAGATTTTTGCAATAAGTATATGAGTTCTTTATGACTAATGTTGAGTCCATGGATTATATGCACTCTCACCCTTCCACCTTTGCTAGCCTCTCTAATACCGCGCACCTTTCGCCGGTATCATACACCCACCATATACCTTCCTCAAAACAGCCACCATACCTACCTATTATGGCATTTCCATAGCCATTCCGAGATATATTTCCATGCAACTTTCCACTGTTCCGTTTATGACACACTCCATCATTGTCATATTGCTTAGCATGATCATGTAGTTGACATAGTATTTGTGGCAAAGCCACCATTCATAATTCTTTCATACTTGTCACTCATGCATCATTGCATATCCCGGTACACCGCCGGAGGCATTCATATAGTCATATTTTGTTCTAAGTATCAAGTTTTAATTGTTGAGTTGTAAGAAAAATAAAAGTGTGATGATCATCATTATTAGAGCATTGTCCCAATGAGGAAAGGATGATGGAGACTATGATTCCCCCACAAGTCAGGATGGGACTCCGGACGAAAAGTAAATAAAAGAGGCCAAAGAAGCCCAAATAAAAAAACTAGAAAGAAAAGAGGCCATAAAAAAGAGAAAAGGCCCAAATAAAAAAATGAGAGAAAAAGAGAGAAGGGCGATGTTACTATCCTTTTACCACACTTGTGCTTCAAAGTAGCACCATGATCTTCAGAATAGAGAGTCTCTCATGTTATCACTTTCATATACTAGTGGGAATTTTTCATTATAGAACTTGGCTTGTATATTCCAATGATGGGCTTCCTCAAATTGCCCTAGGTCTTCATGAGCAAGCAAGTTGGATGCACACCCACTTAGTTTTTTTTAGCTTTCATATACTTATAGCTCTAGTGCATCCGTTGCATGGCAATCCCTACTCACTCACATTGATATCTATTGATGGGCATCTCCATAGCCCGTTGATACGCCTAGTTGATGTCAGACTATCTTCTCCTTTTTGTCTTCTCCACAACCACCACTCTATTCCACCTATAGTGCTATATCCATGGCTCACGCTCATGTATTGCGTGAAGATTGAAAAAGTTTTGAGAATGTCAAAAGTATGAAACAATTGCTTGGCTTGTCATCGGGGTTGTACATGATTTTGTGGTGAAGATAGAGCATAGCCAGACTATATGATTTTGTAGGGATAACTTTCTTTAGCCATGTTATTTTGAGAAGACATAATTGCTTTGTTAGTATGCTTGAAGTATTATCATTTTATGTCAATATGAACTTTTGTCTTGAATCTTTCGGATCTGAATATTCATACCAAAATTAAGAAGAAATTACATTAAAATTATGCCAAGTAGCACTCCGCATCAAAAATTCTGTTTTTATCATTTACCTACTCGAGGACAAGCAGGAATTAAGCTTGGGGATGCTTGATACGTCTCCAACGTATCTATGATTTTTGATTGCTCCATGCTATATTATCTACTATTTTGGACATTATTGGGCTTTATTATCCACTTTTATATTATTTTTGGGACTAACCTATTAACCGGAGGCCCAGCCCAGAATTGCTGTTTTTTTGCCTATTTTAGGGTTTCGAAGAAAAGGAATATCAAACGGAGTCCAAACGGAATGAAACCTTTGGGAACGTGATTTTCTCATCGAATACAACTCAGGAGACTTGGACCCTACATCAAGACACGTAACATGAGGCCATGAGGTAGGGGGGCGCGCCTACCCCCCAGGTGCGCCCTCCACCCTCGTGGGCCCCCTGTTGCTCCACCGAGGTACTTCTTCCTCCTATATATACCCACGTACCCCCAAACGATCAGATACGGAGCAAAAACCGTAATTCCACCGCCGTAACTTTCTGTATCCACAAGATCCCATCTTGGGGCCTGTACATGGATCACAAGAGTTTGAAGTACATTTTCACGCATAAGGAGTTGAATCGCAGGCAGCGGAGATGGTTGGAGCTCGTAAAGGATTATGATATGAAGTTGCATTATCATCCAGGGAAGGCCAATGTCGTAGCAGACGCTTTGAGCCGCAAGAGTTATGTCAATACCCTCGTAAGCGGAGGATTACCGCAGGAGTTAGTTGATGATCTCAAGGAACTTCGTTTGGAGATAGTTCCAAGAGTTTTTTTTTGCAGCAATGGAGGTTCAGTCTACATTATTGGGAAAGATTCGAGAAGCTCAGAAGGATGATAAGGAAATCACTGAGATAAAGGAGAAGATGAGCAAGGGAAAATACAAGGGTTTTCGTGAGGGTGAGCACGAGACTTTATGGTTTGAGGATCGTATATATGTGCCCAATAATGCGGAGATCAGGAAGTTAATACTTTAGGAAGCTCATGACTAGCCATACTCGATTCACCCCGGAAACACCAAGATGTATTTGGATTTGAAGGAACGTTTTTGGTGGACAGGTATGAAGAAGGACATTGCCGAGTATGTAGCAGCATGTGATGTATGTCAGAGATTGAAGGTAGAACATTAGAAGCCATCAGGATTGTTACAGCCTATGCCGATACCCGAATGGAAGTGGGACAAGCTTGGAATGGATTTTATCACTGGATTACCCAGGAACCGATCAGGATATGATTCTATCTGGGTAGTAGTTGATCGCTTGACCAAGGTAGCTCACTTTATCCCAGTGAAAACCACCTATACAAGTGCGAAGTTGGCCAAGATGTATATGACCAGGATCGTATGTCTGCATGGAGTTCCGAGGACCATCATATCAGATAGAGGGACACCGTTTACTTCAAAGTTTTGGAATCAATTGCACCATACTTTGGGTACTAGGCTAGAGTTCAGTACAACCTTTCATCCGCAGACAGATGGACAGACAGATAGAGTCAATCAGATTCTGGAGGACATGTTGAGAGCTTGCGCGCTAGATTATGGATCTAGTTGGAATGACGATTTGCCTTACGCAGAGTTCTCATACAACAACAGTTATCAGGCTAGTTTGAAGATGGCCCCTTTCGAAGCCTTGTATGGAAGGAGATGCAGGACACCGTTAATGTGGGATGAAGTTGGAGACCGTCAGTTGTTTGGACCAGATTTGATCAAAGAGTCTAAAGAGAAGGTTAAGTTGATTCGAGATAGACTAAAGGTAGCTCAGTCCAGGAAGAAGAGTTATGCCGACTCCAAACGCAAGGAGGTAGTCTATGAAATTGGAGATCGAGCATATCTCCGTGTGTCACCACTCTGAGGAGTTAAACGATTTGGAGTTAAAGGAAAGTTAGCCCCGAGATTTGTAGGACCGTACCGAGTTCTAGAACGTATGGGAGAAGTTGCCTACAAGTTCGAGTTACCAGAAGGATTGTCAGGAGTTCACAATGTGTTTCATGTTTCCCAGTTGAAGAAGTGCCATGCTGAGATGGCTGATATTCCCCTGAGAGATACAGTGCCCCCGGAAGCAATTCAGTTGGATAGTGACCTAACCTACAAGGAGAAGTCCGTCAAGGTTCTCGAGTTTGCCAGCCGAGTTACACACAGTAAGGTGATGCGTCTCCAACGTCTTTATTTTTTGATTGCCCCATGCTATATTATCTACTGTTTTGGACATTATTGGGCTTTATTATCCACTTTTATATTATTTTTGTGACTAACCTATTAACCGGAGGCCCAGCCCAGAATTGCTGTTTTTTGCCTGTTTTAGGGTTTCGAAGAAAAGGAATATCAAACGGAGTCCAAACGGAATGAAACCTTCGGGAACCTGATTTTCTCATCGAATTCAACTCAGGAGACTTGGACCCTATGTCAAGACACGTAACAGGAGGCCACGAGGTAGGGGGCGCGCCTACCCCCCCAGGCGCGCCCTCCACCCTCGTGGGCCCCCTGTTGCTCCACCGACGTACTTCTTCCTCCTATATATACCCACATACCCCCAAACAATCAGATACGGAGCCAAAACCCTAATTCCACCGCCGTAACTTTCTATATCCACGAGATCCCATCTTGGGGCCTGTTCCGGAGCTCCACCGGAGGTGGCATCGATCACGGGGGGGGGGGGGGGGGCTTCTTCATCAACACCATAGCCCCTCCGATGAAGTGTGAGTAGTTTACCTCAGACCTACGGGTCCATAGTTAGTAGCTAGATGGCTTCTTCTCTCTTTTTGGATCTCAATACAATGTTCTCCCCCTCTCTTGTGGAGATCTATTTGATGTAATCTTCTTTTTGCGGTGTGTTTGTTGAGACCGATGAATTGTGGGTTTATGATCAAGTCTATCTATGAATAATATTTGAATCTTCTCTGAATTCTTTTATGTATGATTGGTTATCTTTGCAAGTCTCTTTGAATTATCAGTTTGGTTTGGCCTACTAGATTGATCTTTCTTGCAATGGGAGAAGTGCTTAGCTTTGGGTTCAATCTTGCGGTGTCCTTTCCTGGTGATAGTAAGGGCAGCAAGGCACGCATTGTATTGTTTCCATTGAGGATAAAAAGATGGGGTTTTCTTCATATTGCACGAGTCTATCCATCTACATCATGTCATCTTGCTTAAGGCGTTACTCTGTTTTTAACTTAATACTCTAGATGCATGCTGGATAGCGGTCGATGAGTGGAGTAATAGTAGTAGATGCAGGCAGGAGTCGGTCTACTTGTCTCGGACGTGATGCCTATATACATGATCATACCAAGATATTCTGATAACTGTGCTCAATTCTGTCAATTGCTCAATAGTAATTTGTTCACCCACCGTAGAATACTTATGCTCCCGAGAGAAGCCACTAGTGAAACCTATGGCCCCCGGGTCTATCTTTATCATATCAATCTCCTAGTACTTAGTTATTTACTTTGCCATTTACTTTGCCTTTATTTTACTTTGCATCTTTATCATAAAAATACCAAAAATAGTATCTTATCATATCTATCAGATCTCACTCTCGTAAGTGGCCCTATAGGGATTGACAACTCCTATTTGCGTTGGTTGCGAGGATTTATTTGTTTTGTGCAGGTGCGAGGGACTCGCGCGTAGCCTCCTACTGGATTGATACCTTGGTTCTCAAAAACTGAGGGAAATACTTACGCTACTTTGCTGCATCATCCTTTCCTCTTCGGGGAAAACCAACGCAGTGCTAAAAGAGGTAGCATAAGGTTATCAAGTTTTGCAAAGTTTAGTGGAGCCACCATACAGAGGATGAAGCCACTTGGGAGCGAGAGGAATATCTACGGAAAGACCACCCACACCTATTTTCTAGCCAACCCGAATCTCGAGGGTGAGATTCATCTTAAGAGGGGATAGGTTTGTAACATCCCAATTTTCAAGTTGGATGTTATACATAGGTCATCATATGCATATCATATTTTATTTGCATTTTTGGTTGAAATCCTAGAAATCTTAAGCAACTCAAGGACCCAAGGAGAGAGTTGGGGATTTTCATAAATTTTCATATTTGAATTTTCTCAAATTTGAAAAAATGATCATTTTGATTTTAATATTCTTCTCTCCAAATATTTCCAATATTAAAAATAATAAGTGAGAAGATAATATGACTTCTTCAAAAGAGAGGAATGTTGGAGAAGAAATTTTAAAATCAAATATATATTTTATTTGGATTTTATTTGAATTAGAAAAAATATGTTTTTTTTGAAAATTGCATTTTTTAGGCCAGAAAAATGTTCACTTTGTTCTAAATATTTTATTTAGACAGTGAAAATTGTTTTTGGCAGTTTTAGAATTTTTTGTATTTTATTAGGATTTTTCTTCAGGCGAAATTTTATTTAGAAAAATCCTTTCGCGCCCGATTGGGCCGAAGCCCAGCCGAGCAGGCCGGCCCACGAAGCCCCACCGCCTTCCTTCTCGCGGGAGGAATCCGCGCCGCCGCCGCCCTCCTTTTCGGCCAGGGCATGCCTCCTAAGGCCGACCCCGACCTGGCGCCCCCTTGCCCAAGGCAGCCCCTCCTATAAGTACCCCCCGCCGCCGCTCCTCTCCTCACCCCACCAGTCACCGATGCCGCGCCGCACCTCGCCGCCGAGCTGCGCCGTCGTTGCCGCTCGCCGCCGCTGCACGCCGCGCCGCCGCCCGCCATAGACGCCCGCGCCGCATTCGCCGGACTCGCCATTGACCGCTCGCCGGTTTTTCGCCGGTTTTAGGTATAAAACCCTTTGTGTTTTTTATGGTTTACGATTTTTTTCGGTTTTCGTTTTAGAGCGGTTTAGATCGTTTTTTTCGAGTTTGCTAATTAGCGAACGTTCGTCCAAACATTTCTGTTAGCGAACGTTTTTCGCCCGTTTGTCCCTGATAGCTAACGTTCATTCGATAGACTTTTTCTTTTATTTTATTTTCAGCTAGGGACCTATCCGCGATTATTCTATCGCAGATTAGCCCATGATCTTTAAACGTCAGTAACTTTTCGCTCTTTCGTCCAAATCCAGTGAAACCAATGCCAAAATCTTCGTCTCGGACCCCTCTTTCTAGTTAACTAACTTGAACATGATTTTGACAATTTAAATTTTGGTTGCAAGCAGATTTGAATTTGAATTTCTTTTGACCACAGTTTGAGTTTCGTAGCTCCGATTTGATTGATTCTTTTTGCAAATCGAAGGTCTTCAGTTGAACTTTCAGTTTGGATCTTTTCATTCGAGTTTTACCCTTGCATCTATTGCTTGAGTGCTTATGTATGTTATTGTTTGTTTGCGATAGAGTTTCCGGAGTGCGAAGCGTGCTACTACAAGTCACTAGGGTTTTCAGATCGTCAACAAGGCAAGTAACACTTTGATCATACCATTTTATTACCCAGTTTTTATGCATTAGTCTCAACCCTCAAACATTGCATGAGTAGGATCTTCTTAAACATGTGGGTTTTGGGAAGTAGTTGTTGAGGTAGTACTTATTGCCCTTTTCATTCAAACCCTGGGAGTTACTTCTACGTTATGCTTATACTGATATGCTATGCTCGTAGACGTGGTTTGGTTTGAGTGATTCATGACAGTTATGAGTATTATTATGAACTAAGGGTTTATTTAAGGTGGCTACTTTAACAAACATATGGGTGGATTTATTGTGGGCACCTGGGGTAATCCAGTGTTGTCCAAGGAGATCCCGGGGAATCCGTGTGATCATCCTATGGTCCGCCACCCAGGCTCAAAGGGATCATAATGTTATTCGTGCTGGAAACTTCTATGTGTAGCCACAAGCCATTATGGGCTCTGGCATAGTTGTGTATGTTGCGTGACCTCTTTCAGTGGTAAACTAGCAGATGTAGGGGATGTAGGTGGTACGGTTTACTCGTCGAAAGGGCTAATGCTTCTAAAAGACTGTGTCTCGGTCATCCGTTTCTCAAACAACCTGTAGTGCGAGAAATCAAACGAAGGAGATCGAGTCTTGTGGGGAAAAGTGTGCAAACCTCTGCAGAGTGTATAAACTAATCATGGTTAGCCGTGTCCCCGGTTATGGACATCTTGAGTATCTGGTGCTTGAATTACTATGTTGATCTCATCACCTTACTTAATTAACTTGTTGGGTTAATGATTATTAGTTTGGGATTGAGATGGGGTTACCATTCTCAATGTTTTCAACAAACTTTGTAGTTAAATAAAATATGTTCCTTTGTTGTAGGAAAAAACTAGCTCTATGCAAAAATAACCATAGAGCCTCCGCCAGCCAAATATGCATATAGTTATAGCTGCTACTTGTTCATTGCTCTATAGTGTTATTTTGCCAGCATATTCCATGTGCTGACCCGTTTCGGGCTGCAACATATTATGTTGCAGACTTTGCAGACGAAGAGTAAGGTGCGCTAGGTCTTTGTCTTGCACTCAGCTATGTCGTTGGAGTTGATGGACTCATTTTACCTCCGAAGCCTTCCGCTGTTATCTTCATTAGATGGCCTTCAGCCATATTATTGTAATAAGTACTCTCTTTTGAGATATTCAATGTAATAAGTGTGTGATTGAACTCTGTTATAAATCCTTCAAGTACTGTGTGTGTCAGCATTACCGATCCAGGGATGACACTTATGCATAGAGATTTGACCGTTTGAGGTCGGATCGCTACAGTTATGAAACAATTAAAACAAAATTCTAGTATGATTGCTCGCTTGAGTGACTTTTTATTTAGAATCACTAATGATGTTAGAGGAGTAGGAAAACATGCTTCTATGGTCCAAACTCAGTTAGAACAAGTTGCTAAATCTCAAAGTGAGTGACTCAATGAAATGAATAATAATATGAATGGTTATGCTGTTAAGTAATGACTAGAGGAGGTAAAATGACTCAGGAACCTCTTTATCGTAAGGGACACCCCAATAGAATTGAACAAGATTCTCAAAGAACTAATGTAGATGCACCTACTCCTTCTAAAAAGAAAAGGATAAAGAGAAATGATAGGACTTTGCATACTTCTAGTGAACCTGAGGTACAAAAACCTTCTTCTAATGATAATGATGTTTCTGTTTATGATGCTAAAACTCAATCTGGTAATGAACATTCACCTAGTGATAATGATAATGACAATGATGATGTTCATGTAGATGCTCAATTAGACAATGATAAGGAACCAGATAATGATGTTGAAATAGAACTTGCTGTTGATCTTGATAACCCACCTTCTAAAAATAAACGATATGATAAGAGAGACTTTTGTGCTAGAAAACATGGTAAAGAAAGAGAACCATGAGTTCAGAAACCCATGCCATTTCCACCTAAAACCATCTAAGAAAAAAGATAATGAAGAACTTGAACGCTTTGCTGAAATGCTTAGGCCAGTATTTTTGTGTACTCATTTGACTGATATTTTAAAGATAGCCCCTTATGCTAATATATGAAAGATATTGTCACTAATAAAAGAAAAATACCTGAAACTGAAATCTACATCATGCTTGCTAATTATTCTTTTACGGATGGAGTACCTAAAAAATTAGGAGATTCAGGAATACCAAGTATACCATGATCCATTAAAAGAAACTATGTCAAAACTGCCCTATGTGATTTAGGAGCCGGTGTTAGTGTTATGCCTTTCTCTTTATACAAAAGACTTGATTTGAATAAACTCGCACCTGATGAAATATCATCGCAAATGGCTGACAAATCAACGGCCATACCTATCGGTATTTGTGAGGATGTGCCAGTTGTTGTTGCAAATGTTACTATCTTAACAGACTTTGTTATACTTGAGATGCCCGAGGACGACAACATATCTATTATCCTTGGTAGACCCTTTTTAAATACTGCAGGGGCTATTATTTATTGCAATAAAAGCAAAGTCACTTTTCATATCAACGATAATGAGCATATGGTGCATTTCCCAAAGAAACAATTTCAAGTGAATGGTATTAATGTTATTGAAAATTCTCTGACAATTACTATTGGAAGTTTTCAACTCCCTCTTCCTACTGCCAAAAAGAAATATGAAATACTTATTGTTGGGGACATGCAAATCCCCGTTGAGGTAACTTAATGTTTTACTAAGATTCTTCGGGTTCATGCTAATCGAAGGTGGTTGTTAATAAGACTTGATCAGCCTTATTAATGGATTATTTTCGAGAGGCATGTGGTCGATGAATTTACTAGGCACAACCTTATTTACGCACTTTTTATTTTATGTTAAATACGATAAAATGCCATGAATATCCCGTTTTCTGATTTTCTGTGCAAATAAAAAAGTGCTCAGAGTGACTTGAAATTTTGACATGATTTTTTCTAAATATTTAAGAATTTTTGATACAAATAACATCACAGGGGGGTGCCCTTAGTGCCCACTAGGCACCAGGGCGCGCCAGCTACCCTATGCGCGCCCTGGTGGGTAGTGGGCCCCACAAGCCCCCCCTCACTTATCCCTTCAACTCACTTCACCACCTACCTCTAGAAAAAAATCACTCCAGCTCTCTCTCTCTCTCTCTCGTGTTCTTGCTCTCTGCTACTTCTTGAGCATGCATTGGTTTTTACCTTCAAGAGGAAAGGGTGATGCAACAAAGTAGAGTAAATATTTCCCACAGCTTGAGAACCAAGGTATCAATCCAGTAGGAGACAACGCTCAAGTCACCGAATACTTGCACAAACAATCAAACAACTTGCACCCAACGTGATAAAGGGGTTGTCAATACCTTCACGGTTACTTGCGAAGGTGAGATCTAATAGAGATAGATAAACGGTAAAGTAAATATTTTGGTATTTTTGGTTTATAGGTCAGAAAGTAAAAGATTGCAAAAATAATAAATCAGAAACTAATATTGTAGATCGGAAACTTATCTGATGGAAAATAGAAGATTATATGATGGGAAATAGACCCGGGGGCCATAGGTTTCACTAGAGGCTTCTCTCAAGATAGAAAATATTACGATGGGTGAACAAATTACTACCGAGCAATTGATAGAAAAGTGCAAAGTTATGACGATATCTAAGGCAATGATCATGAATATAGGCATCACATCCGTGTCAAGTAGACAGAAACGATTTTGCATCTACTACTATTACTCCACACATCGACCGCTATCCAGCATGCATCTAGAGTATGAAGTTCATATAGAAAGGAGTAACGCATTAAGCAAGATGACATGATGTAGAGGAATTAACTCAAGCAATATGATGAAAACTCCATCTTTTTATCCTCGATGGCAACAATACAATATGTGCCTTGCTGCCCCTACTATCACTGGGAAAGGACACCGCAAGATTGAACCCAAAGCTAAGCACTTCTCCCATTGCAACAATAGGAGTCACATCAATCACTTTAAGATCTTCATCATTATTTTCACGGATACTAGAAGAACACATTTTTAAAAACCAATCTTTTTAGCACGCATCTTAGCGGTTCTTTCTTTGCACTCATCAATGGAAATTCTCATAGCCTTGAGAAACTCATTGATATCATGCTTGGGTGTAATAGATCTAATTTTCAAAGAATCAACATCAAGAGAAATTCTATCCACATTCCTAGCCAAATCATCAATCTTAAGCAATTTTCTTCAATCAAAGCATTGAAATTCTTTTGCGAACTCATAAATTCTTTAACACTATTCTCAAAATCAGATGGCATATTATTATAATTTCCATAAGATTTTTTAGGAATTACCATAATTATTAGAGGAATTACTAGGGAAATGCCTAGGATTAAAATTACCTCCATACGCGTTATTACCAAAATTGTTCCTACCAACAGAATTCACATCCATAGATTCATTATTATTTTCAATCAAAGTAGACAAAGGCATATCATTAGGATCAATAGGAGCACTCTTACTAGCAAATAATTTCATAAGCTCATCCATCTTTCCACTCAAAACATTAATCTCTTCAATCGCATGCACTTTTTTACTAGTGGAAGATCTTTTGGTATGCCATTGAGAATAATTAACCCTAATATTATCTAGGAGTTTAGTAGCTTCTCCTAGAGTAATTTCCATAAAATTACCTCCCGCGGCCAAATCTAAAAGATTTCTAGAAGCAAAATTCAATCCGACATATTTTTTTGTATAATCATCCACAAATTCAAAGCATATGAGTAGGGCAATTTCGTATCATCAATTTCATCCTCTCACAAGATTGTGCAACATGTTCATGATCAAGTTGCTTAAAATTCATAATATCGTTCCTAAGGGAGATGATCTTAGCGGGAGGAAAATACTTGGAAATAAAAGCATCTTTACACTTATTCCATGAATCAATACTATTTTTAGGTAAAGATGAAAATCAAGTTTTAGCATGATCTCGAAGCGAGAATGGAAATAGCTTCAATTTAACAATATCATTATCCACATCTTTTTTATTTTGCATACCACACAAATCAACGAAATTGTTTAGATGGGATGTGACATCTTCACTAGGAAG
The DNA here is from genome assembly GCF_056163025.1 of Triticum urartu. NCBI lineage: Eukaryota > Viridiplantae > Streptophyta > Magnoliopsida > Poales > Poaceae > Triticum > Triticum urartu. Next base: position 314,137,745 of record NC_141877.1, read on the forward strand.
GCCGGAAAATTGATCTTTCATAACAAGATTCAGCAAAGCGGCATTAATTTCACAAGATTCCGCATTAGTAGCGGGATCAATCGGAGTACTAATAAAATCATTATTATTGGCGTTGGAAAAGTCCAACAATTTGGTATTCTCTTGAGACATCATGACAAAGCAAACAATCCAACACACAAGTACACAAAAAGCAAACGAAGAAGACGAACGGAAGAGGGGCGAAGAAAAGGCAAATCTTTTCAAAAATCATTTTAGAAGTGGGGGAGAGGAAAACGAGAGGCGAATGGCGAATAATGTAATGCAAGAGATGAGAGTTTATGATGGGTACTTGGTATGTCTTGACTTGGCGTAGATCTCCCCGGCAACGGTGCCAAAAATTCTTCCTGCTACTTCTTGAGCTTGCATTGGTTTTTCCCTTGAAGAGGAAAGGGTGATGCAGCAAAGTAGAGTAAGCATTTCCCTCAGTTTGAGAACCTAGGTATCAATCCAGTAGGAGACAACGCTCAAGTCACCGAATACCTGCACAACCAACCAAACAACTTGCACCCAACGCGATCAAGGGGTTGTCAATCCCTTCACGGTTACTTGAAAATGTGAGATCTAATAGAGATAGATAAATGGTAAAGTAAATATTTTTGGTATTTTTGGTTTATAGATCGGAAAGTAAAAGATTGCAAAAAGAGTAAATCAGAGACTAATATTGTAGATCGGAAACTTATATGATGGAAAATAGAAGATTATATGATGGGAAATAGACCCGGGGGCCATAGGTTTCACTAGAGGCTTCTCTCAAGATAGAAAATATTACGGTGGGTCAACAAATTACTGCCGAGCAATTGATAGAAAAGTGCAAAGTTATGACGATATCTAAGGCAATGATCATGAATATAGGCATCACGTCCGTGTCAAGTAGACCGAAATGATTCTCCATCTACTACTATTACTGCACACATCAACCGATATCCAGCATGCATCTAGAGTATTAAGTCCATAAAGAACGGAGTAACGCATTAAGCAAGATGACATGATATAGAGGAATTAACTCAAGTAATATGATGAAAACCGCATATTTTTATCCTTGATGGCAACAATACAATACGTGCCTTGCTGCCCCTACTGTCACTAGGAAAGGACACCGCAAGATTGAACCCAAAGCTAAGCACTTCTCCCATTGCAAGAAAAACCAATCTAGTTGGCCAAACCAAACCGATAATTTGAAGAGAATTACAAATATATCAAATCATGCATAAAAGAATTCAGAGGAGATTCAAATAATATTCATAGACAAGCTGATCATAAATCCACAATTCATCGGATCTCGGCAAACACACCGCAAAAGAGTATTACATCGAATAGATCTCCAAGAACATCAAGGATAACATGGTATTGATAATTAAAGAGAGAGAAGAAGCCATCTAGCTACTAGCTATGGATCCGTAGGTCTGAGGTAAACTACTCATGCTTCTTCGAAAGGGAAATAGAGTTGATGTAGAAGCCCTCCGTGATCGAATCCCCCTTCGGCAGGACGCCGGAAAAGGCCCCTAGATGGGATCTCACGGGTATAGAAGGTTGCGGCAGTGGAAAAGTGTCTTCATGGCTCCCCTGGTGGTTTGGGGATATAAGAGTATATATAGGCGAAAGAAATAGGTCGGTGGAGTCAAGAGGGGCCCACAAGGGTGGGGGCGCGCCCTCCGTCCTTGTGGCCTCCTCGTGGCTTCTTTGACTTGATCTCCAAGTCTCTGGTGTGTCTTCTGGTCCAAGAAAAATCATCGCAATGGTTTCATTCCGTTTGGACTCCGTTTGGTATTCCTTTTCTGTGAAACTCTAAAACTAGGAAAAAAAAGAAACTGGCACTGGGCTCTAGGTTAATAGGTTAGTCCCAAAAATAATATGAAATAGCATATTAATGCATATAAAACATCCAAAACAGATAATATAGTAGCATGGAACAATAAAAAATATAGATATGTTGGAGACGTATCACTCTCAAACCCGCAGATTTTGATCTCTCTGCTCAAGGCTCCATTTCCGAAACCGTTTTAGGGGATTGCTAGTTGGTATGTGACTCCTCCATTGCTCCAATTAGTTTTTGTTCTAGTGGTTTATATTTTGATTAATTATCTACTCTTGGTGTTGCTGTAAATGAGCTTGCATGTTGAATTCTTTGAGTTCCAATTAGTTTGAATGCTTGATATAGCCTATAGACATCCATATGAGTAGTTACTACCAATCTTTTGAAGTTTTGTTGACATCATTTTGTGGCTCAATTTTTTTAGAAATTTGTTCGTAAAAAAGAATGTACCTCTTTGGAAGGAGCTCTTCGAGGAGGAGGTCCTCGAAGGCATCATCGAGCGGGAGCTCGGTACGGCAGTCCTATGTTGAGCTGTGTGCAAGCTCGATGCGTGACGCCAATACCAAATCGTGCCTATGGCCATGTAAAGAATTCATGTTAGGTGCAGGTATCAAGGAAGAATTTGAGAAGTATGTTCACAACACTGAGCTCACTCCCTTCATCGCAGATAAGTGCATTCAACATCTCAACCTCACATAGACGTTCACTAAGAAATTTAAACATCGTTCCCATGATTGTAGAGTTTCATTTAGCCTTTATGATAATGCCTTCACCTTGCCTCTAGAAGAGTTCTGTGTTGCATGCAAAATTCCATATTGGGGTTCGTTGCACAAACCACCAAAATCTGAGTATGAGATGTTTTTAACTAGTCTGTGTTGTGGTGAGAATAGATGAGTGACACAAGCTAGAATAAAAAGTATACAATTTCCATCAATCTGATATTTTGCACTCTTTAATGGCAAATGCATCATGGGCTAACAAGATTGCAGTACTCTCTACACCCCAGACTTGAGCCTCATACACACTGCTTTAACAAGAATTAAACGTTATAATCTTGGAGCAATCGTTGCACGGAGGTTGCAATGCAATGCTGATAGTGGTCACTTTTATGGTGGGATTTAGCCTCCCATATAGCTAGGAAGCTGGGTGTGTCACTTGAAGGAAATACGCCCTAGAGGCAATAATAAAGTTATTATTTATTTCCTTATATCATGATAAATGTTTATTCATGCTAGAATTGTATTAACCGGAAACATGATACATGTGTGAATAAATAGACAAACAGAGTGTCACTAGTATGCCTCTACTTGACTAGCTCGTTGATCAAAGATGGTTATGTTTCCTAGCCATAGACAAAGAGTTGTCATTTGATTAACGGGATCACATCATTAGGAGAATGATGTGATTGACTTGACCCATTCTGTTAGCTTAGCACTTGATCGTTTAGTTTGTTGTTATTGCCTTCTTCATGACTTATACATGTTCCTATGACTATGAGATTATGCAACTCCCGTTTACCGGAGGAACACTTTGTGTGCTACCAAACATCACAACGTAACTGGGTGATTATAAAGGTGTTCTACAGGTGTCTCTGAAGGTACTTGTTGGGTTGGCATATTTCGAGTTTGAATTTGTCACTCCGATTGTCGGAGAGGTATCTCTGGGCCCACTCGGTAATACACATCACTTAAGCCTTGCAAGCATTGCAACTAATGAGTTAGTTGCGGGATGATGTATTACGGAACGAGTAAAGAGACTTGCCGGTAACAAGATTGAACTAGGTATTGAGATACCGACGACCGAATCTCGCGCAAGTAACATACCGATGACAAAGGGAACAACGTATGTTGTTATGCGGTTTGACCGATAAAGATCTTCATAGAATATGTAGGAGCCAATATGAGCATCCAGGTTCCGCTATTGGTTATTGACCAGAGATGTGTCTCGGTCATGTCTACATAGTTCTCGAACCCGTAGGGTCCGCACGCTTAAAGTTCGATGACGGTTATATTATGAGTTTATGGTTTTTGATGTACCGAAGGTAGTTCGGAGTCCTAGATGAGATCGGAGACATGACGAGGAGTCTCGGAATGGTCAAGACGTAAATATCGATATATTGGACGACTATATTCGGACATCGGAAAGGTTCCGAGTGATTCGGGTATTTTCGGAGTACCGGGGAGTTACGGGAATTCACCGGGAGAAGTATTGGGCCTTATTGGGCCATACGAGAATAGAGGAGAGAGGCCAAAAGGAAGGAGGCGTGCACCCCCTTCTGGTCTGAATTGGACAAGGGGTGCAACCCCTTTTTTCCTTTTCCCTCTCCCCCTCTTTCCTTCTCTCCTACTCCGGAAAGGAAAGGGGAATCCTACTAGGACTCGGGAGTCCTAGTAGGACTCCCCACACTTGGCGCACCCCCTCTAGGGCCGGCCTCTCCCTCCCTCCCTCCTTTATATACGGGGGCAGAGGGGGCACCTCTAGACACAACAATTGATCTCTTGGATCTTTTAGCCGTGTGCGGTGCCCCTCTCCACCATAGTCCACCTCGATAATATCGTAGCGGTGCTTAGGCGAAGCCCTGCGATGGTAGAACATCAACATCGTCACCACGCCGTCATGCTGACGGAACTCTCCCTCAAAGCTCGGCTGGATCAGAGTTCGAGGGACGTCATCGAGTTGAACGTGCGCAGAACTCGGAGGTGACGTGCGTTCAGTACTTGATCGGTCGGATCGTGAAGACGTACGACTACATCAACCGCGTTGTGCTAACGCTTCCGCTTTCGGTCTACGAGGGTATGTGGACACACTCTCCCCTCTCGTTGCTATGAATCACCATGATCTTGCGTGTGCGTTGGAATTGTTTTGAAATTACTATGTTCCCCAACAGTGGTATCAGAGCCTGGTTTTATGCGTTGATGTTATATGCATGAGTAGAACACACGTGAGTTGTGGGCGATATAAGTCATACTGCTTACCAGCATGTCATACTTTGGTTCGGCGGTATTGTTGGACGAAGCGGCCCGGACCGACATTACGCGTACGCTTACGCGAGACCGGTTCTCCCGACGTGCTTTGCACAAAGGTGGCTAGCGGGTGACAGTTTCTCCAACTTTAGTTGAACCGAGTGTGGCTACGCCCGGTCCTTGCGAAGGTTAAAACAGGACCAACTTGACAAACTATTGTTGTGGTTTTGATGCGTAGGTAAGAACGGTTCTTGCTTAGCCCGTAGCAGCCACGTAAAACTTGCAACAACAAAGTAGAGGACGTCTAACTTGTTTTTGCAGGGCATGTTGTGATGTGATATGGTCAAGACATGATGCTATATTTTATTGTATGAGATGATCATGTTTTGTAACCGAGTTATCGGCAACTGGCAGGAGCCATATGGTTGTCGCTTTATTGTATGCAATGCAATCGCCCTGTAATGCTTTACTTTATCACTAAGCGGTAGCGATAGTCGTAGAAGCAAAAGTTGGCGAGACGATAACGATGCTACGATGGAGATCAATGTGTCGCGCCGGTGACGATGGTGATCATGACGGTGCTTCGGAGATGGAGATCACAAGCACAAGATGATGATGGCCATATCATATCACTTATATTGATTGCATGTGATGTTTATCTTTTATGCATCTTATTTTGCTTTGATTGACGGTAGCATTATAAGATGACCTCTCACTAAATTTCAAGATAAACGTGTTCTCCCTGAGTATGCACCGTTGCCAAAGTTCATCGTGCCCAGACACCATGTGATGATCAGGTGTGATAAGCTCTACGTCCATCTACAACGGGTGCAAGCCAGTTTTGCACAAGCAGAATACTCAGGTTAAACTTGACGAGCCTAGCATATGCAGATATGGCCTCGGAACACTGAGACCGAAAGGTCGAGCGTGAATCATATAGTAGATATGATCAACATAGTGATGTTCACCATTGAAACTACTCCATTTCACGTGATGATCGGTTATGGTTTAGTTGATTTGGATCACGTGATCACTTAGATGATTAGAGGGATGTCTATCTAAGTGGGAGTTCTTAAGTAATATGATTAATTGAACTTTAATTTAGCATGAACTTAGTCCTGGTAGTATTAACATATCTATGTTGTAGATCAATAGCTCGCGTTTAGCTCCTCTGTTTTATTTTTGATATGTTCCTAGAGAAAACTAAGTTGAAAGATGTTAGTAGCAATGATGCATATTGGATCCGTGATCTGAGGATTATCCTCATTGCTGCACAGAAGAATTATGTCCTTGATGCACCGCTAGGTGACTGACCTATTGCAGGAGTAGATGCATACATTATGAATGTTTGGCTAGCTCAATATGATGACTACTTGATAGTTTAGTGCACCATGCTTAACAGCTTAGAATCGGAACTTCAAAGACGTTTTGAGCGTCATGGATCATATGAGATGTTCCAGGAATTGAAGTTAATATTTCAAGCAAATACTCGAGTTGAGAGATATGAAGTCTCCAACAAGTTCTATAGCTAAAAGATGGAGGAGAATAGCTCAAGCAGTGACCATGTGTTCAGATTGTCTGGGTACTACAATCGCTTGAATCAAGTGGGAGTTAATCTTCCAGATAAAATAGTGATTGACAGAATTCTCTAGTCACCATCACCAAGTTAGTAGAACTTTGTGATGAACTATAGTATGCAAGGGATGACGAAAACAATTCCCGAGCTTTTCATGATGATGAAATCGATGAAGGTAGAAATCAAGAAAGAGCATCAAGTGTTGATGATTAACAAGACCACTAGTTTCAAGAAAAGTGTAACATCCCAAATTTTCAATTTGGAATGTTATACATAGATCATCATTGCATATCATATTTTATTGCATTTTGGTTGATCCTAGAGATTCCACGCAACTCAAGGACCTACGGAGAGAGTTGGGGATTTCGTTATTTTCATATTTGAGATTTTCTCAAATTATGAAAAGAGGATCATTTGATTTTATTTATTTTATCTTCAATTATTTCAATTATAAAAATAAGTGAGAGGGAATAAAATGACTATCCCAAAATAAAGAATATCGAGGATTTAATAAAAAATCAAATAAGATTTTATTTTGGAGTTTTTTTGCTGTTTTATTTGAATTTAGGAAAAATGCGCGTTTTTCAAAATTGCATTTAGGCCCCAAATAAATGTTCACTTTGTCCGGCTTGATTTTAGAAGTCGGGGAAAATTTATTTTGGGATTTTTGGAGTCGGTTTAGTATTTTTTTCTTTCTTTTTCTGCACATCAAAATTATTTTAAAAAAAGTCGACCGACTTACGGCCGTACTCGGCCAGGACTTCTCGGGCCGGCCTTTAAAAGCCGCCGCCCGAGGCCCGTTCAACCCGCCCCACCCGAAAACCCTAACCCTAGCCGGATCCCGCCGCCGCCGCCCGCACCGTCCCGCTGCCGCCGCCCCGCACCGGAGCCCGCCGCCGCCGCCCGCGCCGGAGCCCGCCGCCATTGATTTTCTAAGGAAAACCGATCGATTTTTCGTTAGAACTCGCGGTTTATTTTTTAGATTGGTTTTAATTCACTTTATTTATTTAGAGGACATTCGTCTGTACGTTCGTTTTAACGAACGGTTTTCGCCGTTTAGACGCAGACAACGAACGTTCGTTCGTTAGCCTGTTCGTCGTTTTTTCTTTTTCTCAGATTTTTCACGATTATTTCTTATCACGATTTCTGATCCGATTTTCGTTTTCGTTTAACTTTTCGCTCGTCTATCGGAATCAGGCGATTCAAGCGCCTAGAGTGTCGTCTCAAAACCCTCTTTCCGTTTAACCAACTCAAACAAGTTTTTGCTTTTGTAAAATTTGACTTAGATCCAGATTATTAAATGAAGCTTGTTTCTTTCGCCATTTGACTTTCGTCTCTTCGTTTGTTTTGTTTCTTTTGCAAACCGGAGTTCTTAAGTTGAACTTTCTGGTTAGATCTCTTATTTGAGTTCTACCTGTGCATTAGATGAGTACTTATTGTATGCTTGTTTGTTTGTGTGCGTTAGGGTACCCGGAGTGCGCCGCTTGCTACTTCGAATCTCTAGGTTTCATGGATCATCAGCAAGGCAAGTAACACTTTGATCATATCCCTTTCATACCCAGTTTTTGTGCATTAGATCAATCCTCAAACATTGCATGATTAGGATCTAATTAAATTGTGGGTTTTGGGAAAGTAGATGAGGTAGTACCTATTACCTGTTTTATTATCAAACCCTTGGGAGTTACTTCTATGTTTGCTTTTATTGCCATGCTATGCTAGTAGACGTGGATTGGGTGAGTGTATCCATGACAGATGTGAGATTGTTAATTAATGGTTTATTTAAGGTGGCAACTTTAATACACATCTGGGTGGATTGAGGCACCTGGGTATTCTAGCGATTGCCTGTTTTTCTTTATGGACCGCCACCCAGGCTCAAAGGGATCATGAGATTATTCATACTAGAAACTTCCGTGTGCAGCCACAAGCTACTATGGGCTCTAGCATAGTTGATTAAGTCGTGCGAACTTTTACAGTGGTAGACTAGCAGATGTAGGGGAAAGTAGGTGTAACGGTCTACTCAATCGTGAGGTGCTAGCGCTTATGAAAGACTATGTCTCGGTCATCCGTTTCTCAAACACCCTTTAGTGCAAGAATTCCAACAGAGGAGATCGAGTCTTGTGGGGAAAAGTGCGCAAACCTCTGCAGAGCGTATAAAACTAATCATGGTTAGCCGTGTCCCCGGTTATGGACAACTTGAGTATCTAGTTCTTGGATTATCATGTGAATCTCATCATGTTACTTTAATTAATTTTGTTGGGTTTTTAATGATGATGCTTAATTGGGATTGAGAGGGTGTCTACACTCTCAATGTTTAACAACTACCATGATAGTTAAATAAAATTTATTCCTTTGCGGTAGGGAAAAGTTGGCTTTACGCAAAACTGTAACCATAGAGCTTTCCACCAGCCATATATGCATGTAGTATAGCCTATTTCTGTTCATTACTCTCTATGTGTTACATTGCCAGCATATTCCATGTGCTGACCCGTTTTCGGGCTGCAATGTTCATGTTGCAGACTTTTCAGACGACGAGTAAGGTGCCTTTAGGTCGTGGTTCTATACTCAGTGATGCCGCTGGAGTTGATGGACTCACTTATCTTCCAAGCATTCCGCTGTTATCGTTATTAGATGGCCTTAAGCCATATTATTTGTAATAAGTTCTCTCTTGAGACACTCGTTGTAATAAGTGTGTGATTGCTACTCTGTTATAAATCCTTCAAGTACTGTGTGTGTCAGCATTACTGATCCAGGGATGACACTGAAGCACAGAGATCAGACCGTTTGAGGTCTGGTCGCTACAAGATGGTATCAGAGCACACGCTGACTGTAGGACACGACCACTAAGATAAAGACCTAGATCACTACTCACTCTTCTCATTTCTAACTCCTCATCTTTTCTACTCTTTTAGGATGTTTGATGCAAGTAACAAGTTCACACAACCGGATGAAGATACACCCTTTGGACACCACCTGAAGGAAGTCACTAAGTACCTAAACATCGGAGTACCAAGCTTCACCGGGACCTACAACGCCACTTTACCCGAAGAGGAGCGCCGGATGATTCAAGTTCAAGTTCCAGGAAGGATGTTCATGCCAGTCACCGCGCCCATAGAGTTTTCCTTTGATGCACCAACCTGGAGTCTAGGAAAGAGCATGGCAGCCCACATCGCCATGGGACATATTGGAGAAGTTTACCGCAATGATCTCAAGGATACTATCTACCAGATTTGTGGGCGCCGAGATGAGCACTGGGAAATGATCAACACCAAGAAGGATAGATCAATCGCAGCTTTTATCCAGGAGTTAAACCAGCACATTCGATGTCAGGAGAACCAGATGTGCGCAGACATGATAGATCTGAAGAAGGCGATGGCAAGAATCACGGAACCGGAGGAAGAACTCAAGGCTACACGTGAAGATTATGAGGAGGAAATCGTCGTACTAGTGGAGAAGAATGACGACCTGATCAAGAAGATCGGAATATTCATGGGAGACCCTACACCAGTAGAAGAAGACGAAGAACCCAAGGAGATTCGCCCAGAAGACTACATCATCATCGACGACACCGACTCTGACCTGAGCGATGATGACTATGTTGATGAAGCTGGAGCAGATATCATGGAGTCTGCAACCGAAGAATATTTCTAGTAGACCACCCCATCAGTAGTAGTATTCCACCATGTAAATAGAGTAGTCCGAGCACTTTAGCGATAGTTAGACCGACTGTATGCCCTTGTTTGATTGAATGAAGTGATTTTGTTTGCATTTGCCTCATGTGCATATGGGTAGTGTTTTCTCTCTAGACCTCTCTCTATTCTTAAATCTCATCTTTTCTAAACCCATCAGATGCCTCCGAGACGTGACAATGGATTTGCATTTCCACCGGAGCTCACTCAGTTGATCCAGCAGCAGAATGCGTTGATGCAGTTGCTAGTCCAGAATCAGAATCAGGGGAACAACAACAACAACAACAACAACCCACCACCACCACCACCTGTTGATCACTTAACCCGTTTCCTTAGGCTGAATCCGCCGGTGTTCTCTAGTAGCACCGAGCCTATAGTAGCAGATGATTGGCTTCGCAAGATTGGAAGGGAGTTAACCACTACAGGATGTACTGATGCTGAGAAGGTGCGCTTTGCCGCACATCAGTTGGATGGACCAGCAGCATCATGGTGGGAGAATTACGCTGTCACCTACCCTATAGCCACGGTGACACGGGACCAATTTCAGCAGGCTTTCCATACAACACATGTTTCAGCAGGAGCTATGGCCAAGAAGAAGCGTGAGTTTCGCAACTTATGCCAAGGAGGACGGACAGTTGGCCAATATGTGGATGACTTTAGTAAGTTAGCACGTTATGCCCCGGATGACGTTGCTACAGATGCAGCTAAGTAGGAGAAGTTTCTGGAAGGACTGAATGATGAGTTGAGCATGCAGTTGATGGTAGAAACCTTCAACAACTACCAGGAACTGGTAGATCGCGCTCTTATGATTGAAGGGAAGTAGCAGTAGATTGAGAACCGCAAGAGGAAGTATGGACAAGGGAAGTACAATTCATGAGCTCAGCAGAAGCCACGTTTTACCCCGAAATCGGGAGGACATTTTCAGCATACCAATGGAGGGGGAAGTCCACATAATCATAATGGCTCCAAGAACGGTAATGGGAATGGGGGAAGCAATGGTCAGAACCGTACCAACCCATCAACCCCAGCCAAGAGAGACCTGAGCCAAGTCACTTGTTATAAGTGTCAGAAGACCAGACATTATGCCAATGAATGTCCTGAAGCCCAGAATGGAAATGGCAATGGAAGCTCTGGGAAGAAGCCGAACCCTTTCAATAGGGGACAGGTGAACCACGTTAACGTGGAGGAGGTTGAAGCCCAACCAGATGCACTAATCGGTAAGTTTTTGGTTAAGTCTTTTACTGCAATCATTCTTTTCGATACTGGTGCATCGCATTCATACATATCAAGGGGATTCGTGGATAAGTATAACCTGCCCACCAAGGTTCTTAGAACACCTATGTTAGTAAGCTCACCAGGAACGGAGTATATGGCCAGTAAAGGATGTTTTCAAGTGCCATTGAGTATAGGTAGGCATGTGTTTCCCTCGGATTTAATCATTTTGGAATCACAAGGTTTGGATGTAATTCTGGGTATGGATTGGCTATCGATGTATGGAGGAAACATCGATCGCGCCAGTAAATCGATTTTGCTTACCACCCCAGAAGGAAGAAGGATCAAGTATGTATCACGGCATGTGCCGGATAGGACTCAAGTAAATTCCCTAACAGGAGTTGTACAGGAGGAAGTACCGATGGTAAAGGATTTTCTGGATGTATTTCCAGAAGAGTTGCCAGGCATGCCACCGGATAGAGACATTGAGTTTTTGATTGAGCTTTTGCCAGGCACAGGACCAATATCTAAGAGACCATATAGAATGCCTGCAAAGGATTTGGAGGAGATTAAGAAGCAGATTAAGGAGTTACTGGATAGGGGATATATTCGCCCAAGTTCGTCACCTTGGGGATCACCAGTACTTCTAGTGGAAAAGAAGGATGGATCGTTAAGGATGGTTGTTGATTATCGAGGATTGAATGAAGTGACGATCAAGAATAAGTACCCACTGCCGATGATCAATGATTTGTTTGACCAATTGCAAGGAGCGAAGGTATTTTCCAAGATCGATTTGCGATCAGGATACCACCAGCTGAAGATTCAAGAGCAGGACATACCTAAGATAGCTTTTACTACAAGGTACGGGCTGTATGAGTATACCGTTATGTCATTTGGTCTGACTAACGCACCTGCTTATTTTATGAACATGATGAACAAAGTATTTATGGAGTTTTTGGATAAGTTCGTCGTAGTGTTCATTGATGATATTCTGGTTTACTCGAAGAATGAAGAAGAACATAAGGAACATTTGCGTTTGGTACTTGGTAAGCTCAGAGAACATCAGTTATACGCCAAGTTCATCAAATGTGAGTTTTGGTTGAAGGAAGTTGGATTCCTCAGACATGTTATATCCGGAGAAGGAATAGCAGTAGATCCCACCAAGGTTGTCACTCTGACAAATTGGGAAGCCCCAACAACAGTTGGAGAGATCCGGAGTTTTCTTGGACTCGTAGGATACTACCGGAGATTCATTGAAAATTTCTCGAAGATTGCAAAACCTATGACAGAATTGTTGAAGAAGGATACCAAGTTCAAATGGACTAAGGAATGTGAAGCCAGTTTCCAGGAGTTGAAGAAACGTTTGTTACCTCGCCAGTGTTGATTCTGCCAGATCGGCGCAAGGATTATGAGGTGTATTGCGACGCTTCATGTCAAGGACTTGGAGCAGTGCTTATGCAGGAGGGAAGAGTTGTTTCGTATGCTTCACGACAGCTTAAGCCCCATGAGTTGAATTATTCTACACATGATTTGGAGTTAGCAGCCGTAGTGCATGCATTGAAGACTTGGAGACTGATGTCTACTACACAACCTTCTTCTTGTAGACGTTGTTGGGCCTCCAAGTGCAGAGGTTTGTAGGACAGTAGAAAATTTCCCTCAAGGGGATGACCTAAGGTTTATCAATCCGTAGGAGGCATAGGATGAAGATGGTCTCTCTCAAGCAACCCTGCAACCAAATAACAAAGAGTCTCTTGTGTCCCCAACACACCCAATACAATGGTAAATTGTATAGGTGCACTAGTTCGGCGAAGAGATGGTGATACAAGTGGTATATGGATAGTGGATAAAGGTATTTGTAATCTGAAATTATAAAAACAGCAAGGTAGAAAGTGATAAAAGTGAGCATAAACGGTATTGCAATGATAGGAAACAAGGCCTAGGGTTCATACTTTCGCTAGTGTAAGTTTCCTCAACAATACTAACATAATTGGATCACATAACTATCCCTCAACATGCAACAAAGAGTCACTCCAAAGTCACTAATAGCGGAGAACGAACGAAGAGATTATGGTAGGGTACGAAACCACCTCAAAGTTATTCTTTCCAATCAATCAGTTGGGCTATTCCTATAAGTGTCACAAACAGCCCTAGAGTTCGTACTAGAATAACACCTTAAGACACAAATCAACCAAAACCCTAATGTCACCTAGATACTCCAATGTCACCTCAAGTATCCGTGGGTATGATTATACGATATGCGTCACACAATCTCAGATTCATCTATTCAACCAACACAAAGGACCTCAAAGAGTGCCCCAAAGTTTCTATCGGAGAATCACGACGAAAACGTGTGGCAACACCTATGCATAGGTTCATGGGCGGAACCCGCAAGTTGATCACCAAAACATACATCAAGTGAATCACGTGATATCCCATTGTCACCACAGATATCCACGGCAAGACATACATCAAGTGTTCTCAAATCTTTAAAGACTCAATCCGATAAGATTACTTCAAGGGGAAAACTCAATCCACTACAAGAGAGTAGAGGGGGAGGAGAAACATAAGATCCAACTATAATAGCAAAGCTCGCGATACATCAAGATCGTATCACCTCAAGAACACGAGAGAGAGAGAGAGAGATCAGACACATAGCTACTGGTACATACCCTTAGCCCCGAGGGAGAACTACTCCCTCCTCGTCATGGAGAGCACCGGGATGATGAAGATGGCCACCGGAGAAGGATTGCCCCCTCCGGCAGGGTGCCGGAACAGGTCTAGATTGGCTTTTGGTGGCTACGGAGGCTTCTGGCGTTGGAACTCCCGATCTATTGTGCTCACGGATGTTTTTAGGGTATATGGAGATATATAGGTGGAAGAAGTACGTCGGGGGGGGGGGGGGCACAAGGGGCTCACGAGGGTGGATGGCGCGCCTAGGGGGTGGGCGCGCCCCCTGCCTTGTGACCTCCTCGTAGATCCCCCGACGTGCACTCCAAGTCTTCTGGGCTTCTTTGCATCCAAAAATGAGTTCCGTGAAGTTTCAGGTCAATTGGACTCCATTTGATTTTCCTTTTCTTCGAAACCCTAAAACAGGGTAAAAACAGAAACTGGCACTGGGCTCTAGGTTAATAGGTTAGTCCCAAAAATGATATAAAAGTGTATAATAAAGCCCATAAACATTCAAAATAGTAGATAATATAGCATGGAGCAATCAAAAATTATAGATACGTTGGAGACGTATTAGAGACATTTTCTCATTGGAAACCATTCTGAGGTATACACGTATCACAAGAGTTTGAAGTACATCTTCATGCAGAAGGAGTTGAATCTCAGGCAAAGGAGATGGTTGGAGCTCATCAAGGATTATGACATGAGATTGCACTATCATCCCGGAAAGGCTAACGTAGTAGCCGACGCGTTGAGCCGCAAGAGCCATGTCAATACACTCATGACCGGAGAGTTACTAAAGGAGTTAGCCGAGGACCTTCGTGAGCTATGTTTGGAGATAGTTCCGAGAGGCTATGTAGAAGCATTGGAGGTTCAGTCCACTTTGATGGATAGGATCACAGAAGCTTAGAAGACTGACAAGGAGATTGCCTCTATTAAAGAGAAAATGAGCAAAGGAAAAGCTAAAGGATTTTGTGAGGATGAACACGATACCTTGTGGTTTGAGGACCATGTTTATGTGCCCAATGACCCGGAGATCAGGAAGCCAATTCTGCAAGAGGCCCATGACTCACCGTACTCGATTCACCCAGGAAATACCAAGATGTATTTGGATTTGAAGGATACTTTCTAGTGGACCGGAATGAAGAAAGATATTGCGGAGTATGTAGCAGTTTGTGATGTATGTTAGAGAGTAAAGGCAGAGCATCAGAAGCCAGCAGGATTGCTACAGCCATTGCCGATACCAGAATGGAAGTGGGATAAGATAGGCATGGATTTTATCACGGGATTACCTAGGACCCGTTCAGGCTATGACTCGATATGGGTTGTAGTCGATCGTTTGACGAAGGTAGCTCATTTCATCCCAGTGAAGACTACTTACAGCAGTGCCAAGTTGGCTAAGATATACATGACCAGGATCGTATGTCTGCATGGAGCTCCGAGGAGCATTGTATGAGATAGAGGAACCCAATTTACCTCAAAGTTCTAGAATGAGTTGCACGGTACTTTGGGTACCAGGATAGAGTTCAGTACAGCTTTTCATCCGCAGACAGATGGACAGACCGAGAGAGTCAATCAGATTTGGGAGGATATGCTGAGAGCTTGTGCGCTAGATTATGGATCTAGTTGGGACGACAATTTGCCGTATGCAGAGTTATCTTACAACAACAGTTATCAATCCTGTTTGAAGATGGCCCCTTTTGAAGCCTTGTACGGAAGGAGGTGCAGAACCCCGCTGTTGTGGGATGAAGTTGGAGACCGCCAGTTGTTTGGACCGGATTTAATTACGAAGTCTGAACAGAAGGTGAAGTTGATTCGCGATAGGCTCAAGGTAGCCCAGTCCAGGCAAAACAGCTATGCAGATTCTAAACGCAAGGAGACAGTTTACGAAGTCGGAGACAGAGTTTATCTTCGTGTATCCCCGCTTCGAGGAGTTAAGCGCTTTGGAGTTAAGGGAAAGTTAGCGCCACATTTTGTGGGACCATACAAAGTTTTGGAGCGTATGGGAGAAGTTGCTTACAAGTTGGAGTTGCCCGAAGGATTGTCAGGAGTTCACGATGTGTTCCACGTTTCCTAGTTGAAAAAGTGTCACGCAGAGATGGAGGATATACCGCTGAGAGATACAGTGCCGATGGAAGAAATTCAGTTGGATAGTGATTTGACCTACGAGGAGAAACCAGTCAAGATACTCGAGTTTGCCAGCCGAGTTACCCGCAACAAGGTTATCAAGTTTTGTAAAGTTCAGTGGAGCCACCACACCGAGGATGAAGCCACCTGGGAGCGAGAGGAAGATTTGCTGAAGGACCACCCTCACCTATTTTCTAGCCAACCCGAATCTCGAGGGCGAGATTCATCTTAAGGGGGGGTAGGTTTGTAACATCCCAAAATTTCAATTTGGAATGTTATACATAGATCATCATTGCATATCATATTTTATTGCATTTTGGTTGATCCTAGAGATTCCACGCAACTCAAGGACCTACGGAGAGAGTTGGGGATTTCGTTATTTTCATATTTGAGGTTTTCTCGAATTACGAAAAGAGGATCATTTGATTTTATTTATTTTATCTTCAATTATTTAAATTATAAAAATAAGCGAGAGGGAATAAAATGACTTTCCCAAAATAAAGAAATACTGACGATTTAATATAAAAATCAAATAAGATTTTATTTTGGAGTTTTTTGCTGTTTTATTCCAATTTAGGAAAAATGCATGTTTTTCAGAATTGCATTTAGGCCCCAAATAAATGTTCACTTTGTCTGGCTTGATTTTAGAAGTTGGCGAAATTTTTTTTTTCGGGATTTTTGGAGTCCGTTTAGTATTTCTTTTCTTTCTTTTTCTGCACGTCAAAATTATTTAAAAAAAAGTCGACCGACTTAGGGCCGTACTCGGCCAGGACTTCTCGGGCCGGCCTTTAAAAGCCGCCGCCCGAGGCCCGTTCAACCCGCCCCCACCCGAAAACCCTAACCCTAGCCGGATCCCGCCGCCGCCCGCGCCGGAGCATGCCGCCGCCGCCGCCACCGCCGCCGCCCGCGCCGCCGCCTCGCCGGAGCCCGCCGCCGCCTCGCCGGAGCCCGCCGCCGCCGTTGGTTTTCTACGGAAAACCAATCGGTTTTTCGTTAGAACTCGCGGTTTATTTTTTTAGATTGGTTTTAATTCGGTTTATTTATTTAGAGGACGTTCGTCCGTACGTTCGTTTTAACGAATGGTTTTCGCCGTTTAGACGCAGACAACGAACGTTTGTTCGTTAGCCTGTTCGTCGTTTTTTCTTTTTCTCGGATTTTTCGTGATTATTTGTGATCGCGATTTCTGGTCCGATTTTCGTTTTAGTTTAACTTTTCGCTCGTTTATCGGAATCAGGCGATTCAAGCGCCTAGAGTTTTGTCTTGAAACCCTCTTTCCTTAACCAACTCAAACAAGTTTTTGCTTCTGTAAAATTTGACTTAGATCCAGATTAGTAAACGAAGCTTGTTTCTTTCGCCGTTTGCCTTTCGTCTCTTCGTTTGTTTTGTTTCTTTCGCAAACCGGAGTTCTTAAGTTGAACTTTCTGGTTAGATCTTTTATTTGAGTTTTACCTGTGCATTAGATGAGTACTTATTGTATGCTTGTTTGGTTGTGTGCGTTAGAGTACCCGGAGTGCGCCGCTTGCTATTTCGAATCTCTAGGTTTCACTGATCATCAGCAAGGCAAGTAACATTTTGATCATATCCCTTTCATACCCAGTTTTTGTGCATTAGATCAATCCTCAAACATTGCATGATTAGGATCTAATTAAACCGTGGGTTTTGGGAAAGTAGATGAGGTAGTACCTATTACCTGTTTTATTATCAAACCCTTGGGAGTTACCTCTATGTTTGCTTATATTGCCATGCTATGCTAGTAGACGTGGATTGGGTGAGTGTATCCATGACAGATGTGAGATTGTTAATTAATGGTTTATTTAAGGTGGTAACTTTAATACACATCTGGGTGGATTGAGGCACCTGGGTATTCCAGTGATTGCCTGTTTTTCTTTATGGACCGCCACCCAGGCTCAAATGGATCATGGGATTATTCATACTAGAAACTTCCGTGTGCAGCCACAAGCTACTATGGGCTCTAGCATAGTTGATTAAGTCGTGCGAACTCTTACAGTGGTAGACTAGCAGATGTAGGGGAAAGTAGGTGTAACGGTCTACTCAATCGTAAGGTGCTAGCACTTCTGAAAGACTATGTCTCGGTCATCCGTTTCTCAAACACCGTGTAGTGCGAGAATTCCAACGGAGGAGATCGAGTCTTGTGGGGAAAAGTGCGCAAACCTCTGCAGAGCATATAAAATTAATCATGGTTAGCCGTGTCCCCGATTATGGACAACTTGAGTATCTAGTTCTTGGATTATCATGTGAATCTCATCATGTGACTTTAATCAATTTTGTTGGGTTTTTAATGATGATGCTTAATTGGGATTGAGAGGGTGTCTACACTCTCAATGTTTAACAACTACCATGATAGTTAAATAAAATTTATTCCTTTGCAGTAGGGAAAAATTGGCTTTACGCAAAACTGTAACCATAGAGCTTTTCACCAGCCATATATGCATGTAATATAGCCTATTTCTGTTCATTACTCTCTATGTGTTACATTGCCAGCATATTCCATGTGCTAACCCGTTTTCGGGCTGCAACGTTCATGTTGCAGACTTTTCAGATGACGAGTAAGGTGCCTTTAGGTCATGGTTCTATACTCAGTGATGCCGCTAGAGTTGATGGACTCACTTATCTTCCAAGCCTTCCGCTGTTATCGTTATTAGATGGCCTTAAGCCATATTATTTGTAATAAGTTCTCTCTCAAGACACTCGTTGTAATAAGTGTGTGATTGCTACTCTGTTATAAATCCTTCAAGTACTGTGGGTGTCAGCATTACTGATCTAGGGATGACACTGAAGCACAAAGATCGGACCGTTTGAGGTCTGGTCGCTACAAAAAGGGCAAAGGGAAAGAAAGGGAACTTCAAGAAGAACGGCAAGCAAGTTGCTGCTCAAGTGAAGAAGCCCAAGTCTGGACCTAATACTGAGAGTAAGTGCTTCTACTGCAAAGGGACTGGTCACTGGAAGCGGAACTGCCTCAAGTATTTAGCGGATAAGAAGGATGGCAAAGCGAACAATGCTATATTTGATATACATGTTATTGATGTGTACTTTACTAGTGTTTATAGCAACCCCTCGGTATTTGATACTATTTCAGTTGCTAAGAGTAGTAACTCGAAACGGGAGTTGCAGAATGAACAAAGACTAGTTAAGGGTGAAGTGACGATGAGTGTTGGAAGTGGTTCCAAGATTGATATGATCATCATCGCACACTCCCTATAGTTTCGGGATTAGTGTTAAACCTAAATAAAATGTTATTTGGTGTTTGCGTTGAGCATGAATATGATTTGATCATGTTTATTGCAAAACAGTTATTCATTTAAGTTAGAGAATAATTGTTGTTCTATTTACATGAATAAAACCTTCTGTGGTCATACACCCAATGAAAATGGTTCATCGGATCTCGATCGTAGTGATACACATATTCATAATATTGAAGCCAAAAGATGCAAAGTTAATAATGATAGTGCAACTTATTTGTGGCATTGCCGTTTAGGTCATATTGGTGTAAAGCGCATGAAGAAACTCCATGCTGATGGGCTTTTGGAATCACTTGATTATGAATCATTTTGATGCTTGCGAACCATTCCTCATGGGCAAGATGACTAAGACTCTGTTCTCCGGAACAATGGAGCAAGCAACTGACTTATTGGAAATAATACATACTAATGTATGCAGTCCGATGAGTGTTGAGGCTTATGACGGGTATCGTTATTTTCTAACCTTCACAGATGATTTGAGCAGATATGGGTATATCTACTTGATGAAACATAAGTCTGAAACATTTGGAAAGTTCAAAGAACTTCAGAGTGAAGTGGAAAATCATCGTGACAAGAAAATAAAGTTTCTACTATCTGATCACAGAGACAAATATTTGAGTTACGAGTTTGGTCTTCAATTAAAACAATATGGAATAGTTTCACAAAATCATGCCACCTGGAACACCACAGCATAATGGTGTGGCCGAACGTCATAACCGTACTATTATTGGATATAGTGCAATCTATGTTGTTTCTTACCGATTAACCACTATAGTTTTGGGGTTATGCATTAGAGACAGCTGCATTCACGTTAAAAAGGGCACCATCTAAATCCGTTGAGACGACACTGTATGAATTGTGGTTTGGCAAGAAACCAAAGTTGTCGTTTCTTAAACTTTGGGGTTGCAATGCTTATAAGAAAAAGTTTCATCCTGATAAGTTCAAACCCAAATCGGAGAAATGTGTCTTCATAGGATACCCAAAGGAGACAGTTGGGTACACCTTCTATCACAGATCCGAAAGAAGTGAGTGGGAGGAAAGTAGAACTTGATGAGGTAACTGTACCTGCTCCCTTATTGGAAAGTAGATCATCACAAAAATCTGTTTCTGTGACTCCTACACCAATTAGTGAGGAAGATAATGATGATGATCATGTAACTTCAGATCAAGTTACTACCGAACCTCGTAGGTCAACCAGAGTGAAATCCGCACCAGAGTAGTACGGTAATCCTATTCTGGAGGTCATGTTAATTGACCATGACGAACCTACGAACTATGAGGAAGCAATGATGAGCCCAGATTCCGCGAACTGGCTTGAGGCCATGAAATCTGAGATTGGAACCATGTATGAGAACAAAGTATGGACTTTTATTGACTTGCCCGTTGATCGGTGAGTCATTAAGAATAAATGGATCTTCAAGAGGAAGACTGACGCTGATAGTAGTGTTACTATCTACAAAGCTCGAATTGTCGCAAAGTGTTTTCAACAAGTTCAAGGTGTTGACTACAATGGGATTTTCTCACTCGTATCGATGCTTAAAAGTCTGTCCGAATCATGTTAGCCGTTACCGCATTTTATGAAATCTGGCAAGTGGATGTCAAAACTGTATTCCTTCATGGATTTCTTAAAAAGAAGAGTTGTATATGATGCAACTAGAAGGTTTTCTCGGCCCTAAAGGTGCTAACAAAGTAAGCAAGCTCCAGTGATCCATCTATGGACTGGTGCAAGCATCTCGGAGTTGGAATATATGCTTTGATAAAGTGATCAAAGTATATGATTTTATACAGACTTGCGGTGAAGCCTGTATTTACAAGAAAGTGAGTGGGAGCACTACAACATTTCTGATAAGTATATGTGAATGACATATTGTTGATCAGAAAGAATGTAGAATTTTCTGGAAAGCATAAAGGAGTATTTGAAAGGATTTTTTTAAAGAAAGACCTCGATGAAGCTGTTTACACATTGAGCATCAAGATCTATAGAGATAGATCAAGACGCTTGATAAGTTATTTCAATGAGTACATACCTTGACAAGATTTTGAAGTAGTTCAAAATGGAACAGTCAAAGAAGGAGTTCTTGCCTGTGTTGCAAGGTGTGAAGTTGAGTAAAGACTCAAAACCCGACCACAGCAGAAAATAGAAAGAGAATGATAAGTCATTCCCTATGCCTCAGTCATAGGTTCTATAAAGTATGCTATGTTGTTTACCAATCCTATTGTATACCTTAGCATCTTTCTGGCAAGGTAGTATAATAGTGATCTAGGAGTAGATCACTGGACAGCGGTCATAATTATCCTTAGAGGACTAAGGAAATATTTCTCAGTTATGGAGGTGATAAAAAGTTCGTCGTAAAGAGTTACGCCGATGCATGCTTTTTACATCGATCTAGATGACTCTAAGTCTCAATCTGGATACATATTAAAAGTAGGAGCAATTAGCTAGAGTAGCTCCGTGCAGAGCATCATAGACATAGAAATTTGCGAAATACATACAAATCTGAATGTTGCAGACCCGTAGACTAAACTTATCTCACAAGCAAAACATGATCACTCTTTGGGTGTTAATCACATAGTGATGTGAACTAGATTATAGACTCTAGTAAACCCTTTGGGTATTAGTCACATGGAGATGTGAACTAATCACATAAAGATGTGAACTAGATTATTGACTCTAGTGCAAGTGGGAGACTGAAGGAAATATGCCCTAGAGGCAATAATAAAGTTATTATTTATTTCCTTATATCATGATAAATGTTTATTATTCATGCTAGAATTGTATTAACCGGAAACATGATACATGTGTGAATACATAGACAAACAGAGTGTCACTAGTATGCCTCTACTTGACTAGCTCGTTGATCAAAGATGGTTATGTTTCCTAGCCATGGACAAAGAGTTGTCATTTGATTAACGGGATCACATCATTAGGAGAATGATGTGATTAACTTGACCCATTCCGTTAGCTTAACACTTGATCGTTTAGTTTGTTGCTATTGCCTTCTTCATGACTTATAAATGTTCCTATGACTATGAGATTATACAACTCCCGTTTACCGGAGGAACACTTTGTGTGCTACCAAACGTCACAACGTAACTGGGTGATTATAAAGGTGCTCTACAGGTGTCTCCGAAGGTACTTGTTGGGTTGGCGTATTTCGAGATTAGGATTTGTCACTCCTATTGTCGGAGAGGTATCTCTGGGCCCACTCGGTAATACACATCACTTAAGCCTTGCAAGCATTGCAACTAATGAGTTAGTTGCGGGATGATGTATTACGGAACGAGTAAAGAGACTTGCCAGTAACAATATTGAACTAGGTATTGAGATACCGACGATCGAATCTCGGGCAAGTAACATACGGATGACAAAGGGAACAACGTATGTTGTTATGCGGTTTGACTGATAAAGATCTTCGTAGAATATGTAGGAGCCAATATGAACATCCAGGTTCCGCTATTGGTTATTGACCGGAGACGTGTCTCGGTCATGTCTACATAGTTCTCGAACCCGTAGGGTCCGCACGCTTAAAGTTGGATGGCGGTTATATTATGAGTTTATGGTTTTTGATGTACCGAAGGTAGTTCGGAGTCCCGGATGAGATCGGGGACATGACGAGGAGTCTCAGAATGGTCGAGACGTAAAGATTGATATAATGGACGACTATATTCGGACATCAGAAAGGTTCCGAGTGATTCGGGTATTTTTGGAGTACCGGGAGTTACGGGAATTCACCGGGAGAAGTATTGGGCCTTATTGGGCCATACAGGAATAGAGGAGAGAGGACAAAAGGAAGGAGGCGCGCTCCCCCCTTCTGGTCTGAATTGGACAAGGGGTGCAGCCCCTTTTTTTCCTTTTCCCTCTCCCCCTCTTTCCTTCTCTCCTACTCCGGAAAGGAAAGGGGAATCCTACTAGGACTTGGAAGTCCTAGTAGGACTCCCCACACTTGGCGCGCCCCCTCTAGGGCCGGCCTCTCCCTCCCTCCTTTATAGACGGGGGCAGAGGGGGCACCTCTAGACACAACAATTGATCTCTTGGATTTTTTAGCCATGTGCGGTGCCCCTCTCCACCATAGCCCACCTCGATAATATCGTAGCGGTGCTTAGGCGAAGCCCTGCGACGGTAGAACATCAACATCGTCACCACACTATCGTGCTGATGGAACTCTCCCTCAAAGCTCAGTTGGATCGGAGTTCAAGGGACGTCATCGAGTTGAACATGTGCAGAACTCGGAGGTGCCGTGCGTTCGGTACTTGATCGGTCGAATCGTGAAGATGTACGACTACATCAACCGCGTTGTGCTAACGCTTCCACTTTCGGTCTACGAGGGTACGTGGACACACTCTCCCCTCTCTTTGCTATGCATCACCATGATCTTGCGTGTGCGTAGGAATTTTTTTGAAATTACTACGTTCCCCAACATCACCTTGGCCTAATGATCCTATTTTACCTACCTAGCAGTTAGACTTTGAGGCCATGCATCGTCATGCATTCATTAGATATAATGCCACTAACTATAATTATAACTTGATGTTCGATAAAAAAAACATTGTACCTGTTATTTTGCTTGCACCTGCTCTCTTTGATTATCAAAGTAAAGGAAGATACTACATTTATGAGAGTGAGGTGTGCGAGTACAACGCGACGGTCGAGGCTACCCGATGGGCTGAGGAGGCCGCACCAAGAGCCTCTGTGAGTTATCACTCTAACTATTATCCAGGCCGCAGATGGTCATTGCCAAGCTAGGCCAAAAGCCTAAGCTTGCGGGAGTCCGTATTTCCACCGACTTTATATTCATGTTTACACACTTCATTCAGTTGTCGGTGTTCACACACTTTTTCATTGTATTATCCATGTTAGTTTTATGTTCTCGCTTTCTTCTTGTGTGTTTGAAAAACTTTGAGAAAATCCAAAAATATTTCTTGCCTCTTTTTTGGTTTTCCTTTCTATATTAAATTAGTTGTAGTATTAAAATAAAACCCAAAAATATTTCCCATTTCTTCTTTTTCTTGTTGGGAGCTTTCTGTGTAAATAGTTTTTTCTCGTTTTTGTTTTTCATTCTTTAATTTGCTTTCTTTAAGAAAAATCAAAAACTCCAAAAATATTTCAGTGTGTTTCTCTGAAATTCTTCTCTTTTGTTGAGTCATACTAAGGAGAAGATCACGATGAAAATGTTGAGTGGCTCTCATATGTATTATTGTTGATCTAACAGAGCCCATATTATTTTGTCTTATCCTCTGAATAATGTTGCAGATTCCAGCTTAGACCACGATGCTCTTGCACTATTATTATTTTTAAATCATTTGGTCGTGCAAGTGAAAGGCAATAATGACGATATTTCATGAAGTGACTCTGGCAGGAAAAGCGGGTATGAACTCAACTTTATAAATATGTTTAGCTCAGTATCCATGATTCAGCATATTATGATTGAACATGTTTGCAATGAAAATGAGAGATTACAGTTGCTCATGCCATGCTTAAGTAGCTAGGAGTGGATAATGATTTATCTTAGGTATCAACATGCATTAAAATGATTGTGATGTAGTATGATGATATGTTATCCTCCTCTGAATGTTTCAAGTGGCTTGACTTGGCACATGTTCACGCATGTAGTTGATTCAAAACTAACATAGCCTCAACGATATTTATGTTCATGGTGTCTATATCCCACTCATGCTAGTACTCAATGTTAATTATTCATAATGCATGATCATGATCGTTTTCGCTCTCTAGCTGGCTGCTTCTCAACCTATTTGCTAGTCTTCGCCTGTACTAAGAGGGAATACTATTTCCTTAAACCAAAGTTATTTCCAGATGAGTCCACTATATCTACCTATATGCGGTATTACCTTGCCGTTCCAAGTAAATTTGCATGTGCCACCTCTAAAAATTCAAACGAACATCTATTTTGTGTGCCTGGACCGCTCATGGAGCGATAGGGGCTGGTCATTATCTTCCATGCTAAGCGGGTTATTCTCATGATGAGTGTTTATTCACTCATCCTTGCACGAGAGGGGCTGGTAATCGGGATGCCCAGTCCCATGATCAAAATAGCAAATAATTAAACAACACTCCCCCAGGACTGTTGTTGGTATGGAAGGCACCCGTGGATTCGGTTAGCCGTGGCTTGTGTTTTTCGGTAGAGGGGGAGTAAACTTTACTTTTAGCGCTTGGGAACCGCCGCTAATTTGTTTAGCATGGAAGATATTGAAAACTCTTGCTCGTAACGTTGACAGGAAGGGTGTACCTCCAAAAATTATATTTATCTCTGATTTAAGCTTTGAGCTCTGGCACCTCTACAAATCCCTGCTTCCCTCTGTGAAGGGCATATCTATTTACTTTCATGTTATTTTGCTTTTGTGTTGAGTCATCACCTTCTCAAATAAGCACCAGACCTGAGAGCACTATTGTCATCCTCATGCATTGTGTATAGTTAATGTTGAATGCATCATGATTGGATCTCTTCTACTATGAATTACAATGTTTAGTCGCTGCTTGAACTTTGGAGGTGCTCTGCATTTATGTTTTGTGGTCTCAGAAAGGGCTAGCGAGATACCATTATTATCATATTAGATCATGATTGTTTTGACAAAGTGTTGGCATTTGAGATATCTTATTATTGCTCGCTAGTTGATTATGCCATTGATATGAGTGAATATAATTTCTAAGAGTTATTGCTTGCATGGTTAGTCATGATCTTTGCTGAAAACCCGGGTGCTATTTAAGCACATATATGGACACAAGAACAAAAGAGTTCGTAAAAGTTTTACTTTATCACTTTCAGTTTATCAACTAAATTGCTTGAGGACAAGAAATGGGTTAAGCTTGGGGGAGTTGATACGTCTCCACCGTATCTACTTTTCCTAACGCTTTTGCCCTTGTTTTGGACTCTAATTTGCATGATTTGAATGAACTAACCCGGACTGACACTGTTTTCAGCAGACCTACCATGGTGTTGTTTTTGTGTAGAATAAAAGCTCTCAGAATTGGACAAAACCTTTTGGAGAATTATTTTGGAATAAATAAAAATACTAGAACCAATACCCACTGGAGGGCGGGCCCTGCTGCCCACTAGGCACCAAGGCGCGCCACCCCCCTCTGGCGCGCCCTGGTGAGTAGTGGAGCCCACGAGGCTTCGCTGACCCCTATTCCAACTCTATAAATTCCTATTTTTGGATAAAAATAGAGGAGGAAGTTTCATCGTGTTTTACGATATGGAGCCGCCGCCACCTCCTATTCTTTATCGGGAGGCCAGATCTGGAGCCCGTTCGGGGCTCTGGAGAGGGGGATCTTCCATCTTCATCATCAGCAACCATCCTCCATCACCAATTTCATGATGCTCACCGCCGGGAGTGAGTAATTTCTTCGTAGGCTTGCTGGACGGTGATGGGTTGGATGGGATTCATCATGTAATCGAGTTAGTTTTGTTAGGGCTTGATCCCTAGTATCCACTATGTTTTGAGATTGATGTTGCTATGACTTTGCTACGCTTAATGCTTGTCACTAGGGCCAGAGTACCATGATTTCAGATCTGAATGCTTTATGTTTTCACTATTATATATGTTCATCCGATCTTGCAATTTATATGCACCTATTACGTGTTATGATCCGTAAACCCCAATGTGACAATAATTGACACTTTCTGGTGATGACCGCAGTTTGAGGAGTTCATGTATTCACTATGTGTTAATTCTTTGTTCCGGTTCTCTATTAAAAGGAGGCCTTAATATCCCTTAGTTTCCTTGTGGACCCCGCTACCACGGGAGGGTAGGACAAAAGATGTCATGCAAGTTCTTTTCCATAAGCACGTATGACTATTTACGAAATACATGCCGACATTATAGTGACAAATGGGAGCTAGTTCTGTGTCGCCCTAGGTTATGACTGTTATATGATGAATATCATCCAACGAAATCACCGATCCAATGCCTATGAGCTTTTCACATATTATTCTTGCTAAGTTACTACTATTGTTGCTACTGTTACAGCTACTAATGTTGTTACCGTTACTATTGCTGCTAGTATTATTGCTATCACTATCAAACTATCATACTACTGTGCTACTGATCACTTTGCTGCAGATATTTAATATCTAGGTGTGGTTAAATTGACAACTCAACTGCTAATACTTGCAAATATTCTTTGGCTCCCCTTGTGTCGAATCAATAAATTTGGGTTGAATACTCTACCCTCAAAAACTATTACAATCCCCTATACTTGTGGGTTATTAGGGCCTATGTTCTAAATAGGAGCTCCCACAGCAAACAACGGGCTCTACGCATAGGAGGTCCGACTAGGCCAACCCTTTGGCAGCCAATTTGATAGTACCCTCACTAATGTTCCCGAAGAGACGTCACTGATTACCACTGATTTCTACTCCAATTTGTATACTTCAGAGGGAACCATAGGGATGGAGGAGGTCTTTTCACATATACCCACAACAGTTGATGGCATGATGAATATGACGCTCAATAAGCCTTACAGCAAGGAACAAGTCAAAGAAGCGCTATTTCAGATGTTTCCAACAAAAGCCCCAGGGCCTAACAGATTCCCAGTCCACTTTTTTCAGCACCATTGGGACTTATGTGGTTGTGAGGTAACAAGTATGATCATTAGAGTGCTTAATGGAGAGGAATCATCACAGGAGATAAACCACACGTTCATTATTTTGATTCTCAAGATTGCAAGTCCAAAAAATTTAGGAAAGATCCGACCAATAAGTCTTTGTAATGTGATTTTCAAAATTGCTTCAAAGGTTGTAGCTAATAGGCTGAAACTTATTCTCCCCGAGGTCATCTCTAAAGAACAGTCAGTGTTTGTTCCTAGACGTCTCAGCACTGACTATTTCATAAAAGCTTATGAGTGCTTACATTAAATGAAAATAAGGAGGGTGAAAGGGAATAGACACAACTGCATGATGCTACTAACGTGACACTATAATCAGAGACTCTTGGACGAAACTATGTGCGATGCATTAATCCCAAACTATGATGTAAAAAACCGTCAAAAAGATACAAAACTTTGTGATGGTGGAGACAACAAACATGATTCAGATTATAGTTGCATGTGCGATGCGTGGCATATGGTTAATCCATAAGAATTGTTTGCGATGAGCTAAAACAACAGAAACGGACAGCCATATGAAGGTGTGTGTGATATACGACATACAGTTCACTCGGATGAACTGTTTGCGATTAGAGAACACAACAGAAATGGTCAGCCAGATCAAGGTGTGTGTGATATACGCCATACAATTCACTCAGGTGAACTGTTTTTGATTAGGCAACACAACCGAAAAAGTTCAACTTAACAAGCTGTGTGTGATACACGACATATATATAGTTCATGTAGATGAACTATTTGCGATGAGCTAAAACAACACAAATGATTCGTGTAAACAAGATGTGTGTGATATGCGACAAACAGGCCACTCGGATGAACTATTTGCGATGAGAAAATGTAACTCAAACAATTACTACAGCTCATTCATGTGCGATTATATGTGTAGAAGAAACTTTGAAGAATGCAAATGAGTTGCCTGCGATGGCTAGGAGTATCACACACGATGTGTGGTGCCAGTTGTTGTGTGCGATGATTAGTAAGTTACACATATGTTTCCATATGTTAACACGTGTGTGATAACACGTGACACTGCATACAGTTGTCGGGTTGTGTGCTCCACTTAAGTCTTCCCGCACTCCAGTGATGGCTTCCCGCGCTCCACATGGGTGAATTGTAAAATCTCCAATCCTCTAGCCAGCTTCTAGCTATAAATAAACACAGCAATGGCCGGTGGTGGCGACTCGCTACTGATCCACTTTCTAGCTAGTTACCCACACATACCGGCATACCCCCATAGGCCGACAACAAGATGGAGTTCCGTGATGGGAACATGCGTGAGAGATCGTAGTTTAGGTTAATTAATTATACCTCCAGAGATGGATGAGCACGCGGCAATCATTCGACTCTGGAGGTATAATTAATTAACCAAATCTATGATCTCCATCACTCATTCCCCGTGTCTGGTTGAGATCAAATACTAAAACTTCCCCAACATTATCGTGCGCCGGACCCAACCGCTAGCAGAGTGCGCGTGGAGGGACGTGAGAGTAGAGCGCGCACGGAGGGACATGATAGCAGAGCGCGCGGAGGGACGCGACCCGAGTGCGGCTCGGCGCCTAAACAGCGAGCAGAGCGCGCGGAGGGATGCGAGCAGAGCGCGTTGCGGCCGCCTAAACGACGAGGAAGCACATACATAATTATTGCATATAGCAGTTGAACATAGCAGAAAATGGCCGTCCAACATTATTATTTTCAATGACATGCATTAATAGCAGTCAAATCTAAGGTCAAAATTTGGTACAAAATATGAAGGGGACCAATAAACCACGACGGAGGTAGTACCTATACCAACACAGATGCCCAGTGCAGAAATTAATGGCATTATACATGTGTCCCGCAATCCACGCCAATGCTTCCCGCCTCTTCCCTCATCGGTTTCCCACCACCAGCTAGTGGCTTGCTCCATATGACCCAGGTTACAACGCACCGTAGCGACACTGTGCGCAAATCTAGTCCACACCCATCTACCATTAGTTATTCCAATCATGCCAGGCAACGACGAAAGCTTTGACTTCGACCCCTTCTTGTGTTACATCTTCGGTGAGGAGAACGAGCCGGAGCAGGTCGGAGAGCAAGAGCTTCATCGGCAGGTGCAGGCGCCATGGCCCATCGGTAGCGATATCGCCCTACTTGTCCTTGGGAGCACAATGGACATATTGCAGAGGAAGTGTGATGAGCAGTTTGTCATCCACCATGCAGAAGATCCGAAGCTTTCAAGCGGCATGACCGACGACCCACCCGAAGAGCCGCCATCACTGGTCCTCATCGAGAGCCTGATGCCCCACTAGGAATAGGTAGAGGACCTCTATGATTTATTTAGAGACTGCATGTCTGCGGCCTCATCATTGATGTCGAGGGCCGTGTCAACCTCGATCCCGACGATGTGGTGGCCAGGATCGAGTGCATCCTTGGTGGAGTTGACATCCCCGACGAAGTAGAATATCGCCAACGTGATATCTTGAGGATGTTGGTGATGGACAGGATTTACTACTAGTGCAGAGTGATACGTCCATTTTGCATCATGTTTTCTTACTGTTATTTAAGATGTCTTATCCATAATAATGCTTTTTGGAGTAATTCTGATGCCTTTTCTCTCATAATATGCAAGGTTTAGATAAGAGGGAGAATTTTGGCAGCTGGAAATCTGGACCTGGAAAAGCTATGCCAGGCCACCTATTCTGCACAACTCCAAACAAGATAAAACTTCACGAAGATTTTTTATGGAATATTTGAGGAATATTGGAGCAAATAACTACTAGAGGGAGCACACCAGGTGGGCACAACCCAGGCCCACCTCCAGTGCCCATCTTCTGGTATATAAGTCATTTTGACCTAGAAAAAAATAAGGATAGGACTTTCGGGAGAGAGTTCCACCATCTTGAGGCGGAACTTGGGCAGGAGCACTTTTGCCCTCCAGCGGAGCGATTCCGCTGGGGGAACTTCCCTCCCGGAGGGGGAAATCATCGTCGTCATCATCATCATCATCACCGACAACTCTCCCATCTTGGGGAGAGAAATCTCCATCAACATCTTGAACAGCACCATCTCATCTCAAACCCTAGTTCATCTCTTGTGTTCAATCTTGTAACCGGAACTATAGATGGGTGCTCGTGGGTGACTAGTAGTGTTGATTACATCCTGTAGTTGATTACTATATGGTTTATTTGGTGGAAGATTATATGTTCAGATCTAATATGCTATTTAATACCCCTCCGA
The DNA here is from genome assembly GCF_056163025.1 of Triticum urartu. Lineage (NCBI taxonomy): Eukaryota > Viridiplantae > Streptophyta > Magnoliopsida > Poales > Poaceae > Triticum > Triticum urartu. The sequence goes on from NC_141877.1 coordinate 314,168,924, forward strand.
TCTTGAGCATGATTATAATTTGTGAGTAGTTACTTTTTTTCTTGAGGTCACAGGAGAAATCATGTTGCAAGTAATCATGTGAACTTGATATGTGTTCGATATTCTGATAGTATGTATGTTGTGATTCCCTTAGTGGTGTCATGTGAACGTCGACTACATGACACTTCACCATATTTGGGCCTAAGGGAATGCATTGTGGAGTAGCAATTAGATGATGGGTTGCGAGAGTGACAGAAGCTTAAACCCCAGTTTATGCGCTATTCCGTAAGGGACCGATTGGATCCGAAAGTTTAATGCTATGGTTAGAATTTACTCTTAATACTTTTCTCGTAGTTGCGGATGCTTGCAGGATGGTTAATCATAAGTAGGAGGTTTGTTCAATTAAGAACATCATCTAAGCACCGGTCCACCCACATATCAAATTATCAAAGTACTGAACACGAATTAAACCAACATGATGAAAGTGACTAGATGAAAATCTCGTGTACCCTCAAGAACGCTTTGCTTATCATAAGAGACTGTTTTGGCCTGTCCTTTGCCTCAAAAGGATTGGGCTACCTTGCTACACTTTTGGTACTACTATATTTACTTGCTTATTACAAATTATCTTGCTATCAAACTACTCTGCTACTTACAATTTCAGCACTTGCAGACATTACCTTGCTGAAAACCACTTGTCATCCTTCTGCTCCTCGTTGGGTTCGACACTGTTACTTATCGAAAAGAGCTACAATTGATCCCCTATACTTGTGGGTCATCAAGGCTATTTTCTGGTGCCATTGCCGGGGAGTGAAGCGCCTTTGGTAAGTGGAATTTGGTAAGGAAACATTTATATAGTGTGCTGAAATTTATTGTCACTTGTTACTATGGAAACCAATCCTTTGAGGGGTTTGTTCGGGGTATCTTCACCTCGACCGGAACCACAATTATCTACCCCTCAACCTACTGCACCTACTGAAAATATTGAAAATGAAATTCCTTCAGGTATGATAGAACAACTGCTAGCTAATCCCTATGCAGGAGATGGAACCGAACATCCTGATATGCACTTGATATATGTAGAACAAATTGGTGGATTGTTCAAGCTTGCAGGTTTACCCGGAGATGAAGTTATGAAGAAGGTTTTCCCTTTATCTTTGAAGGGAAAAGCATTGGCATGGTATAGGCTATGCGATGATATTTGATCTTGGAATTGGAATTGATTTAAATTGGAGTTCCACCAAAAAATATATCTTATGCATCTAGTTCATCGTGATCGGAATTATATATATAATTTTTGTCCTCGTGAAGGAGAAAGTATCACTCTAGCTTGGGGGAGGCTTAAGTCAATGTTATATTCATGCCCCAATCATGAGCTCTCAAGAGAAATTATTATCCAGAACTTTTATGCTCGGTTTTCTCGTAATGATCAAACCATGCTTGGTACTTCTTGTGATGGTTCTTTTATGAAGAAGACTATTGAATTCCGGTGGGATCGTTTGGAAAGAAATAAACGCAGCTCTGAAGATTGGGAACTCGACAAAGGTAAAGAGTCAGGTATTAAACTTAAGTATGATTGTGTTAAATCTTTTATGGATGCCAATGCTTTTCAAAAGTTTAGCACTAAATATGGACTTGACTCTGAGATAGTAGCCTCCTTTTGTGAATCATTTGCTACTCATGTTGATCTCCCTAAAGAGAATTGGTTTAAATACCACCCACCTATTAAGGAAGGAATTAAAGAACCGGAACCGGTTAAAGAAGAAACTATACTTTACAATGTTGATCCAGTTGTTCCTTCTACTTATATTGAGAAACCACCTTTCCTGTTAGGATAAAGGAACATGCTAAAGTTTCAACTATGGTCAACAAAAGCTATATTAGAACACCTAAACCTGATGAAAAAATTAAAGTAGAACCTAGTATTGCTATGGCTAAAGATCTCTTGGAAGAAGATATGGATGGGCATGTTATTTACTTTTGTGAAGAAGCTGCTAGAATTGCCAAAACTGATAAAAAGGATAAACATAGACCTGTTGTTGGCATGCCCGTCATCTCAGTTAAAATAAGAGATCACTGTTATCATGGTTTATGTGACATAGGTGCTAGTGTGAGTGCTATTCCTTACACCTTATATCAAGAAATTATGAATGACATAGCACCCGCAGAAATAGAACACATAGATGTTACGATTAAACTTGGCAATAGAGACACTATATCACCAATTGGGATTGTTAGATATGTTGAAGTCTTGTGTGGGAAAACAAAATACCCTACTGATTTTCTTGTTCTTGGTTCCCCACAAGATGAATTTTGTCCCATTATCTTTGGTAGACCTTTCTTGAACACCGTTAATGCTAAAATAGACTGTGATAAACAAACTGTCGGTGTTAGTTTTGGTGATGGGTCTCATGAGTTTAATTTTTCCAAGTTTAGTAGAAAGCTTCATGAAAAAGAATTGCCTAGTAAGGATGAATTAATTGGTCTTGCTTCTATTGCTGTACCACCTACTGATCCTTTGGAACAATACTTGCTAGACCATGAAAATGATTTTCATATGCATGAGAGAAATGAAATAGATAAGATTTTCTTTGAACAACGCCCTCTGCTTAAACACAATTTGCCTATTGAAACTCTAGGAGGTCCTCCTCCACCTAAAGGTGATCCTGTGTTTGAATTAAAACAATTTCCAGACACTTTGAAATATGCTTATCTTGATGAAAAGAAGATATATCCTGTTATTATCAGTGCTAACCTTTCAGAACATGAAGAAGAAAGATTATTGAAAGTTCTAAGGAAGCACCGAGCTGCTATTGGATATACTCTTGATGATTTAAAGGGCATTAGTCCCACTCTATGTCAGCACTGAATTAATATGGAACCTGATGCTAAACCCGTTGTTGATCACCAACATTGGTTAAACCCGAAGATGAAAGAAGTGGTAAGAATGGAAATATTAAAACTTCTGAAAGCAGGTATAATCTATCCTATAGCTGATAGTAGATGGGTGAGTCATGTTCATTGTGTCCCTAATAAAGGAGGTATAACTATTGTTCCTAATGATAAGAATGAACTTATTCCACAAAGAATTGTTACAGTTTATAGAATGGTAATTGATTTTAGAAAATTAAACAAAGCAATTAGAAAAGATCATTACCCTCTGCCTTTTATTGATCAAATGCTTGAAAGATTATCTAAGCACACACATTTTTGCTTCCTTGATGGATATTCTGGGTTTTCACAAATACCTGTTCCTCAACCTGATCAAGTGATCAAGAAAAGACCACTTTTACTTGTCCTTTTGGAACCTATGCTTATAGACGTATGCCTTTCGATTTATGCAATGCACTTGCTACCTTTCAAAGATGTATGACTGCTATATTCTCTGACTTTTGTGAAAAGATTGTTGAGGTTTTCATGGATGACTTCTCTGTTTATGGGAAGTATTTTTGATGATTGTTTAAGCAATCTTGATCGATTTTTGCAGAGATGTGAACAAACAAATCTTGTCTTGAATTGGGAGAAGTGCCACTTTATGGTTAATGAAGGCATTGTCTTGGTTCATAAAATTTCTGAAAGAGGGATTGAAGTGGACAAATCTAAGGTTAATGCAATTGAGAAAATGCCATGTTCTAAGGATATAAAAGGTATTCGTAGTTTCTTAGGTCATGTTGGTTTCCATAGGAGATTTATCAAAGACTTTTCTAAAATTTCTAGGCCTCTTACGAATCTTTTGCAAAAGGATATTCCTTTTGTTTTTCATGATGATTGTTTAGAGGCCTTTCAAACACTCAGGAAAGCCTTAATTTTTGCACCTATTGTTCAACCACCTGATTGGGACTTGCCTTTTGAAATTATGTGTGATGCTAGTGATTATGTTGTTGGTGCTGTTCTAGGACAAAGAGTTGATAAGAAACTGAATGTTATTCATTATGCTAGTAACACTCTAGACAGTGCTCAAAGAAATTATGCTACTACTGAAAAATAATTCTTAGTAGTGGTGTTTGCTTGTGATAAATTTAGACCTTATATTGTTGATTCCAAAGTAAATGTTCACACAGACCATGCTGCTATTAAATATATTATGGAAAAGAAAGATGTTAAACCTAGAATTATTCGATGGGTTCTCTTGTTACAAGAATTTGATTTACATATCATTGATAGAAAAGGAGCTGAGAACCCCGTAGGTGATAATTTATCTAGGCTTGAAAATGTGCCTGATGACCCACTACCTATTGATGATAGTTTTCCCGATGAGTAGTTAGCTGCAATAAATGTTGCTCATAGTACTCCTTGGTATGCTGACTATGCTAATCACATTGTTGCTAAATATTTACCACCTAGCTTTACATATCAACAAAACAAAAAAATTCTTCTATGGTTTAAGACATTACTTTTGGGATGACCCACATCTTTATAAAGGAGTAGATGGTATTATTAGACGTTATGTACCTGAGCATGAACAGGGACAAATCCTACGGAAATGTCACTCTGAAGCTTATGGAGGGCATCATGCTGGGGATATAACTGCTCACAAGGTATTGCAATCTGGATTTTATTGGCGTACTCTCTTCAAGGATGCCCGTAAGTTCGTCTTATCTTGTGATGAATGTGAAAGAATAGGTAATATCGGTAAGCGTCAAGAAATACCTGTGAATTATTCACTTGTTGTTGAACCATTTGATGTTTGGGGATTTGATTACATGGGACCTTTTCCTTCCTCTAATGGTTATACACATATTTTGGTTGTTGTTCATTATGTTACTAAATGGTAGAAGCTATTCCAACCAGTAGTGCTGATCACAACACCTCTATTAAAATGCTTAAGGAAGTTATTTCCCCAAGGTTTGGAGTCCCTAGATATTTAATGATTGATGGTGATTCACACTTCATTCATGGTGCTTTCTATAAAATGCTTGCCAAGTATGATCTTAACCATAGAATTGCATCACCTTATCATCCTCGGTCTAGTGGTCAAGTTGAACTTAGCAATAGAGAAATAAAATTAATTTTGCACAAGACTGTTAATAGGTCCAGGAAGAATTGGTCTAAGAAATTAGATGATGCACTTAGGGCTTATAGAACAACATATAAAAATCCTACGGGTATGTCTCCATATAAAATGGTTTGTGGAAAAGCTTGTCATTTGCCTCTTGAGTTAGAACATAAAGCATATTGGGCCATCAAAGAGATCAATTATGATTTCAAGCTTGCTGGTGAAAAGAGGTTATTTGATATTAGCTCATTAGATGAATGGAGAGCCCAAGCTTATGAAAATGCAAAATTATTCAAAGAAAAAGTTAAAAGATGGCATGACAAAAGAATTCAAAAGCGTGAGTTTAAAGTCGGAGAATATGTTCTTTTGTACAACTCCCATTTCAGATTCTTGGCAGGAAAACTCCTCTCAAAATGGGAAGGCCCCCATGTTATCGAGGAGGTTTATCGGTCTGGAGCCATCAAAATAAATAATTTTGAAGGTACTAACCCGAAGGTTGTCAATGGATAACGAATAAAGCATTATATCTCAGGTACCACTACTGCAGGATGCTGCTAACGCGACACTACGATCATAGACCCTTCGAGAAACTATGTGCGATGCAATAATCGCAAATGGTGCTGTATGAAAACCGTCAAAAATGTATAAAACGTTTGCAATGAAGGATGCATCAAGCACGGTTCAGGTTTTAGTTGCGTGTGCTATGAAGGGCATATGGTTCAGTTCAATTAACTGTTTGCGATGAGGAGGAACAAAAGAAACGGGCAACCAGATGAAGGTGTGTGCGATACACAGCATACGGTTCACTCGGATGAACTGTTTGTGATTAGGCAACACAAAAGAAACGGTCAGCCAGATCAAAGTGTCTGCGATTGATGGCATACAGTTCACATGGATGAACTGTTTGTGATTAGCCACAACAAACTGAAACAGTTAGATAGATCAACGTGTGTGCGTTAGACGGGCACACACATTCTAATTAAAAGAACCGTGCGTGATGGTGCTGACATTGCCTATTGCGGTGCACCCTATGGTGCAAACGCCACGTACGCGGCCGAGAAGGCATACGTGCCTACGTTACGCCTTCCAGGAATAGTGCTGCACTTATAACCGTCAGTAAATTTTGAGCATGCGTCCCGTCACATTCCAAATTGCAAACCTGTTCACACCAATCAAAACCTAAATGGTTTCCCACTTAGGAGCGTATTACTACGCGGTTATAAATACTACTACTCCAAGATGACTGCACATTCCTCCTCAACTCCTCATCCACAAAAAGTCAAAAACAAACAAGTCATTCATCATCGTTACCTTGCGTCCGCCATGGCCAGCGTGAGTTCTGGGTCGAGAGATTGCCACCAGGGAGAGGCGAGCCTGGAAGTGGGAGCACAAGAGATGTCCCGCCTCACCGTGAAAGCATCCAACATGTCCCGCCACACGGGCGTAGCAGCAGAGATGTCCCGCCATGCCGCCAAAGTAGCACGGAGGACCCGTCGCGCCATCGATGCAGCAGACTGGTCCGGCCACACCGCGGAAGCAGAAGAGATGTACCGCCGTGCCGCGAATGCAGCAGAGATGTCCTCCCACGCCGCGGAGGCCTGGGAAATTACCTCGCGGGCAGGCGAGGACTCTTATAGGCGTATGCGTGCCCTCGTCCTCAGGTAGACGGATCAGATCTCCAGGTGGGTGAGGTTGCAGGATGACCTGCAAGCCTCGTTTGAACAGTCTACTAACGTCACCCGGCCACTAAATGAGAGCAATGCGAAGCTTCGGGCCGAGCGCGACCTGCTGAGGGCGAAGATCGTCGGAAGTGCGGAGCAGCAGGAGCAGACCACTGCCTTGTTGAAGAGGACTGGCATCATCTTCGAGAAACTTATGGATGATAATGCCATGCTGTGCATCGAGCGCAGAAGGCTGGTGGAGGAATCCGCGGATCCTCTCAACCAGCATCTTGAGGACAAGAAAGAGCTCGTCGCCGCCCGCCGTGGAGACTAGTTCCTGTTGTGGCTTCCTTCTTCTTTTGCCCTTGTGTATGTCGGGCGTTGCTGCATGTGGCTTTTTTAATTATGTTTATAAATATGTAAGACAATCATTATCCAATGTCATCGTCCTTATATTCATCATGCTTGCTATAAGTCGCAGTCGATGCTATATAGGTCCGTCGGATCTTACATCAAGATCTATGGAAAACTTTCTTTTCAGATTTTCATTTTTCTCTCTTAAATCTCAGTCTAGTGAGACATATAGCCATGCCATAGAACAGGTGCTCGGGCGCCATTAATGGAGACGTTGGGAGGGAGATGTGCAGCGGGTAGCAGTCAAAAGGGCTCTCCTCCCGATGAGAACACGCAGGGGTCTGATCGCACGCCTCCCGTACTCAAATAGCTACCCCGCACGGCACCTCCTAGCCAATAAAAAAAGGGGACGCGTGGCCGCACGTAATTGATAAGTCGAACGCCCACGGTTTCAATAATACTTTTGTTTCCGATTTGTGACGTGACAACACTTGTTCCAAAATGACTTTGTTGATTGTTATTGTGTGCGCCTTCGCAGATCGGACAGAAAAATTACCACAGCATGTTGGTGCCATGTCATGAGACCATGCCTAGTTTCATGATTTTCAGGCGTGTTTTGGAATTACAGGAATTAAAAAACCAAGTTTCTCAATCTTTCCGGCCAAGCCACGGCGCCTAGATGATTGAATTTCACTCCCATCTCTTGCATGGGACCTAGAAATTCACCCAAGGACACACATGTGATTTTTCAAACAACTTTGGTGCACCGGAGCATGTGCTTGTAGGTCAAATTTGAATTATGCACATTAAATGCCTAGAAACTCAATTAATGTATAAAAAAGGCCAAACAAACTCGGAATAATTCCAAAATTTAGCACGGTACTTCAATTTGGTCTAATCTGGCTATGTAAAAAAATTAAGGCGGGAGAAGCCAGTGTACGTATGTCGTTTCGCACACGGAGGTGACACGTTCCCTCTCGGAACCACTAGCCTTCTTGAGGAAAGCTCCGGTTTGCAAGAATCTTACACCGAAGCTTGTTCCAATTCGGGCAAAAAAATTACCGCAACATGTTGGTGCCATGTCATGACACCATGCCAAGTTTCATGATTTTCACGCGTGTTTTGGAATTACAGGAATTAAAAAACCAAGTTTCTCAATCTTTTCGGCCGAGCCATGATGCCCAGATGTTTGAATTTTAGTCCCATCTCTTGCATGGGACCTAGAAATTCACCCAAGGACACACATGTGATTTTTCAAACAACTTTGGTGCACTGGAGCCTGTGCTTGTAGTTCAAAATTGAATTATGCACATTAAATGCCCAAAAACTCAATTAATGTATAAAAAGGCCAAACGAACCCGGAATAATTCCAAAATTTAGCACGGTACTTCTATTTGGTCTAATCTGGGTGTGCAAAAAAAATTAAGGCGGGAGAAGGCAGTGTACGTATGTCGTTTTGCACACGGAGGTGACACGTTCCCTCTCGGAATCACGAGCCTTCTTGAGGGAAGCTCCGGTTTGCAAGAAGCCTACACCAAAGCTTGTCCCAATTCGGCCAAAAAATTACCACAGCATGTTGGTGCCATGTCATGAGACCATGCCAAGTTTCATGATTTTCAGGCGTGTTTTGGAATTACAGGAATTAAAAAACCAAGTTTCTCACTCTTTTCGGCTGAGCCACGACGCCCAGATGTTTGAATTTCACTCCCATCTCTTGCATGGGACCTAGAAATTCACCCAAGGACACACATGTGATTTTTCAAACAACTTTGGTGCACTGGAGCACGTGCTTGTAGTTCAAATTTGAATTATACACACTAAATGCGCAGAAACTCAATTAATGTATAAAAAGGCCATATGAACACAGAATAATTCCAAAATTTAGTACGATACTTATATTTGGTCTAATCTGCTTGTGTAAAAAATATTAAGGTGGGAGAAGGCAGTGTACGCATGTCGTTTCGCACACGGAGGTGACACGTTCCCTCTCAGAACCAGGAGCCTTCTTGAGGGAAGCTCCGGTTTGCAAGAAGCTTACACCAAAGCTTGTCCCAATTCGGCCAAAAAATTTACTGTAGCATGTTGGTGCCATGTCATAACACCATGCCAAGTTTCATGATTTTCAGCCGTGTTTTGGATTTACTGGAATTAAAAAACCAAGTTTCTCAATCATTCCGGCCGAGCCACGACACCCAGATGTTTGAATTTTATTCTCATTTCTTGCGCGGGACCTATAAATTCACCCAAAGACACACATGTGATTTTTCAGCAAACTTTAGACACATGTGCTTGTAGTTCAAATTTGAATTATGCACATTAAATGCCCAGAAACACAATCAATGCATAAAAATGCCAAACGAACCCGGAATAATTCCAAATTTAAACACGACACTCATGTACTGGTTGCATGTTCACTGTACGTAAATGTTCTAGCAATTCAAACACCGTCCTTTCCCTTCGTAACACCATTTTTTCTTTCAAAACATAATGAAAAAAATTAGGTATACCACAAACAGTTTACTAGAAAGAATCGTGTGGGATGCGATATAAAATATCTTGGTGAACCATCTTGTCTGACTTACGCAGGAAGCTTCGCCGTCTACAGTCCACTGCCCCTGCTTGAACCACACTTTCACGCCAGTTTCTCGCGGCACCGAGTGGAATTTTTTGCCACCGCGGAAATATCTATCTCCTCGCCCCCTCCCTCCTACCAAAAGCCACATTTCCACTGTTCCTCCTTGCTTTCCAAGTTCAAACCTTCACTGCTGCTTACTGGCAGCTCAGCCTCCTCGCCGGCGACCCTTCTTCTTGCAGCGCTGCCTCCTCGCCGGCTACCCTTCTTCTTGCAGCGCCGCCTCCTCGCCGATGACCCTTCTTCTCGCAGCGCGGCCTCCTCGCCGACGACCCTTCTTCTTGCTGCGCGGCCTCCTTGCCGCCGACCCTTCTTCTTGCTGCGCGGCCTCTTCGATATGGTCAGGTAATCCACACCCCACCCACACCATCCTCTTCCTTTCCCGCCCACATGCCCCGACTGACGGTGCGACACCTTCCACCGAAATCACTGCCCCCTCCTCCAATTAAACGCCTCCGACAGCCATTTTACACACAGTATAACATGGAGCCGAGTAGCATGCTGCCGCACGCACGAACGAGGTATCTATGGCTGACATGCGTGTCGATCGACAGATCTTGGAGGAGCACCTCATCTTCGAGGCCACCGTCGACACCGCCGCACGCTTTTCTACTTTTAAATACAGTTCGTGATGTTTTCTCGAGGCCACCGCTAGTGCCTTCTAGTGATTTGTCCCTTCTAATGTTAATATGCAATCTGATGTTCAGTTAACAGTTTGGTCCTCTAAAATGTAATGTTCAGTTAACACTTTGGTCCAACAATTGCTACATTTCGTAGTATTGTTCTCAAGCATTCTTTGTTTTGTTAACTGTCTTATCTTCTAGTACATCTTTCTATTCTGCAATGTCGTGCTTAGATAACTATTTTAGTTCATTTGGCCTGCTGTCCATTTAACTGTTTGGTTCAGTTCTGCAATTTGATTTTCATTTGCTGTGGGTACAATTTTGTATTGTTATGCATGTGACACCAATCGAATTTGGTTGTACTCAATACATATTCTACTGATAGTATGGCAACTCTCAATTAACCTGATCAAGATCTTCCTTATGTGTGTTGCAGGGAAACAATGGGAGACACCGCGGTTTACCATCGAGGTATGTTCAAGCAGGGTCCTTTGGCTAATAGCACATTATTGTGTAGTTGCAGGAATCATTCTAATATTTAGGTTTCTTACAATTTGGTCTTGCACATGTAGGTCCTTCTGTCAGAGGCTTAGACCCACTGTTCGACCCATTTTGCATATGGGGAAATGAGATGTCCATGAATATCAATCAAGTCAAGAAACTCAGAAAGATTGTTAGGATGAAGAAACTTGCGACGAATAACAACAATATCTTTGTTTGCACAATGAAGAAGACATCTGTCAACTATAGGATGTTACCAACTCATTTACCTTGTTTTTACCCCTTGCGCCATTTCAAAATTAACAATAGCGATTTATTCATAGCTTTGTTTTAAGTACTTTTCAAAGCAGTTCACTGATGATTACCTCTCAAACCACCTGCATGGTCAAGAGGCGAGGAAGGTATTCATTCAACACCCACGGTACAATATTGAAGTCTTGCTGAAGAGGACAAAGGTTGGGCGGGCAATTATCCATAGCCACTGGCCTAAAGTTGCAAGGACATTCAACATCACTGAAGGCTCAATATTTTCCTTTTGCTTATGCAGTTTCCCGGATGAGATTCATCTGTCTATTACCGTGTATGATGCTACTTTCCGAAGGTTTTTGATGCTGCATGTGGAACTTGGTGCTGTGTGTAATGACGTAACTGAATGTCGAAGCTATCTGATGTAATTTGATTATGAAATCCTGGTTGCTTTTATATGGATATGAAATATCTGGCGTGTTTTATAAGAAATATCAGTTTGATTAGTACATGGATTATCAATAATAGGCTAATTACCCTGCTTATTGGGGTTTTCTATCGCAAACAGTTACTCAGAGCACCATGGGCGATGAACTCAAACAACCCGCACGGTTTCTAGAAAGTAGGCGTGTTCGATCAACTAACAATCACACATGGCTTCCGCAGCGAACTGTTTGCGTTAGGCCACCTTGCAAATGTTTCCACACAAAGAACTGTGTGGGATGTACATACCTACGGAAATGATTTTCTGGGATTCACCGTGTGGGATGTACATACCTACGGAAATGATTTCTGGGATTCACCGTGTGGGATGTACATACCTACGGAAATGATTTCTGGGATTCACCGTGTGGGATGTACATACCTACGGAAATGATTAGATTTTGATGCCTCACCCGATCGCACACGGCCCCAGCGTGGGTCCCAGGAGGGCCTATCCCCGACGATTTCTGGGTCGTGTGGGAAGGACACCCTATCTCACACACTCACTTGGCGACGGTTCCAAATGTCGTCGCGGAAAGGGGTTTTAAACCGTTTGTTTAGGACGTCGTTGTACCAGTGTACGGCCATTAATGTTGAAAGTAATATTACCCAAATTTTGACACCGGAAGAACACATAAAAGAGTCCTTCCGGAACACTCCAGAATCATGAAAATAAGGAGGTATGTGACACGGTAAGTAAACAGACTCCGAAAAATCTGAAAAAAATATTTTTTTATCAGTTTTAGAATATTTAGAAAATTAGGAAATAAAGAAACTTCCAGGAAGCGTCCCCTGGTGGGCACAAGACACAAGGACATGCCAGGCCCACCTGGGACACCTTCTGGACTATGTTTTTCTTCCGTTTGCTTGTCCCCCAAGATAAAAAAATTCTATATATACTCCCCGAACCTGTTGATCACCGTATCTCGGAGAAATCCTCTATTTTCTTTTCTTGCTGTTTTTGGTCAGATTTGTCGAGCCAGCCATCATGTCTTCCTCACCCTCCAAGAATGGATAAGAATATGCAGAGGTATTTCACGAGGATCTAAGGAGAGAGGAATTTGAAGAAGTTACTATGGAGGAAGAGGAGGAAAATCCTTTTGGGGTTCACTCTCCGACTTCCGAGAGAGGGACATTGGCTAGCATCTTCACTCATCCGAATCCTCATCAAGCTATGATACCGTCAAATAATCAAGAGAGCCTCGAAGTGCAAGAAGAAACCCCACCAAGAAGGCCTTTACACAGGTTACATCGTAACAATTTTTGCAATTTGATAAATAACTATGGGTTCGAGAATACTCCTGGTAGGCACATACCGTCCAATTGGGACATATCTCAACCAAGAGGAAACATTGCAGGAATAAACCCTCGTGGCTCGGAAAGTAAACACATAATGAAAGAAGTGAAGAAAAACCGTGAGCTAATTCAGCAGGCCCTTCGGGAGATCCAAGGCTTGAAGGATTTGCTCATGGTTATATTGGAAACTACCACTTCATCACCACCACCATCGTCTTCTTCACCACCAAAGGAGAACTGAGTATCTAGTAGGCACTCCCCTTGGCTTTTGCCAAGCTTGGGGGAGGTGCCCCGGTATAGTATCATCCCACTATCTTTTTGCCTTTACTTATTTTAGTTCGATCTTTTGCTTTAGATGAATAAAAGTTAGTTCGATCCTTTCTTCTTTGAGAGTTTGCTTAGTGATCTATCCCTGTAATCATGTGCGAGATATATAATAATGTTTAGTTTGAGTTTTTGCTTTCTTTACTTTCATGTTTCAAATAAAAGAAAAAGAGAAAGGAAATAAATGAAAGAAAGAAAGGAAATAAATCAAAAAGATCATGTACTAATCTTATGGTAGGTGATGACACCACATAAGGAGAAGTATTAGTAGAAAATTTTATGAGAGATTGACAAACATAGCATTAGTCAATGATGCAACTCATGAAAGAATTAATAAGGGAAGAGAAGATTCACATATAAATATACTATCCTAGAAATCTTTTGTGATTTTGAGCCCTCATCAAAATATTATATGCCAAAATTATTGATGTTGGACAAGGAAGAAAACTTAATGGTTTATGTTTGTTTACATTAACATAGAATTCATATTGCCATAGATCCTTTAACATGTGGTTCTTGCCCCCTATCTTTGCTAGCCAAAAATTCTGCACTAAGTAGAGATACTACTTGTGCATCCAAAAAAGCCTTAAACTCAAATCTTATTTCCAAGAGTCCACCATACCTACCTAAGGATTGAGCAAGATCCCTCAAGTAAGTTGTCACCGGTGCAAAAAGGCAATAAAAATTGCTTCTAAAAGTGTGAGATCATTTAGTGTAAGAGAAAATTGAGCGTTGCACGAACTTGTGAAGGTGAAGAATAAAAGCGATAGATTGCATAATAAAGGTCAATATCACAAGGGGCAATGCAACGTGACGTTCTTTTGCACTAAGGGGTTGAGCATACAAACAAATAAGCGCATGGCAACCTCTGCTTCCCTCTGCGAAGGGCCTATCTTTTACTTTTATGTATTTACTTTTATGCAAAGAGTCAAAGTTTTCCTTATATTCCTTTTTATTTTTCTCCTTCGGCAAGCATCATGTGGTGAGGAAAGATCTAGGCACATATGTCCAGTTGAATATAGATAGCATGAGTTGTTATTGTTGACATCACCCTTGACGTGAATATGTTGGGAGGAGAAACTATAAGCCCCTATCTTTCTATGTGTACGGTTGAAATTTTTTGCTCATGTGTACGCGGTGAGTGCTAGAAATCATAGAATACTATATGATGGTTGAGTATGTGGACTTGCCTAAAGGCTCCGATATGTGACCCTTCTTGAAAAGATGATGAATTGTAGTTGCAAAGTTGACTGAAAACATAGTTTGTTAGTTTTTAATAGAGTTTTTGCTTTATACTTCATTTGTGTGATGAATTGTCACTTATTCATGAGAAGTCTATGATAAAAGTCATATGATAAAAGTCTTATGTTTAAATTGTTGCTATTATAATAATGTACATGATGCTTCTATGTCCGTATTTTGTTTTTATAGACACCTCTCTTTCTCTCTCTCTAAGCATGTGGACATGTTTTTCGATTTCGGTTTTCGCTTGAGGACAAGCGAGGTCTAAGCTTGGGGGAGTTTATACATCCATTTTGCATCATGTTTTCTTACTGTTATTTAAGATGTTTTTATCCATAATAATGCTTTTGGCATAATTCTAATGCCTTTTCTCTCATAATATGCAAGGTTTACACAAAGGAGAATTCCGGTAGCTGGAAATTTGGACCTGGAAAAGCTACGTCAGGCCACCTATTCTGAACAACTCCAAACAAAATGAAACTTCACGGAGATTTTTTTATCGAATATTTGAGGAATATTGGAGAAAATAACTACCAGAGGGGCCCACCAGGTGGGCACAACCCACCTGGGCGTGCCAGGGAGCCCAGGCGCGCCCTAGTGGCATGTGCTCACCCAGGCCCACCTCTGGTTCCCATCTTCTGGTATATAAGTCATTTTGACCTAGAAAAAATAAGGATAGGACTTTCGGGACAGAGTGCCGCCGTCTCGAGGTGGAACTTGGGCAGGAGCACTTTTGCCCTCTGACGGAGCGATTCCACCGGGGGAACTTCCCTCATGGAGGGGGAAATCATCGTCATCATAATCACCAACAACTCTCCCATCTTGGGGAGGGCAATCTCCATCAACATCTTCAAAAACACCATCACATCTCAAACCCTAGTTCATCTCTTGTGTTCAATCTTGTTACCGGAACTATAGATTGGTGCTTGAGGGTGAGTAGTAGTGTTGATTACATCATGTAGTTGATTACTATATGGTTTATTTGGTGGAAGATTATATGTTTAGATCCAATATGCTATTTAATACCCCTCAGATCTTGAGCATGATTATCATTTCTGAGTAATTACTTTTGTTCTTGAGGTCACGGGAGAAATCATGTTTCAAGTAATCATGTGAACTTGATATGTGTTCGATATTTTGATAGTATGTATGTTGTGATTCCCTTAGTGGTGTCATGTGAACGTCGACTACATGACACTTCACCATATTTGGGCCTAAGGGAATGCATTGTGGAGTAGCAATTATATGATGGGTTGCGAGAGTGACAGAAGCTTAAACCCCAGTTTATGCACTATTCCGTAAGGGACCGATTGGATCCAAAAGCTTAATGCTATGGTTAGAATTTATTCTAAATACTTCTCTCGTAGTTGCGGATGCTTGTGGGAGGGTTAATCATAAATAGGAGGTTTGTTCAAGTAAGAATAGCATGTAAGCATTGGTTCACCCACATATCAAATTATCAAAGTACCGAACACGAATTAAACCAACATGATGAAAGTGACTAGATGAAAATCCCGTGTACCCTCAAGAACGCTTTGCTTATCATAAGAGACCGTTTTGGCCTGTCCTTTGCCTCAAAAGGATTGGGCTACCTTGCTGCCATTTTGGTACTACTATCGTGACTTGAGGAAGCTCCGCATCGAGCGCGAGCTGGAGGTGGAGGAATCTGTGGCTGCTGTCAAGCAAAGTCATGAGGATTTGTAGGAGCTGGAGGAACTCATCGCCTGATGATCCATTGGGGAGTAGAGATAGTAGGGACCCAGATCGTTGTCTCTGATTTCTTTCTTCTCTTGCCCCTGTGTCTTTCAGGCGTTGCCACATTTGGCATTTTAAATTATCCGGAATATGTAAGACAATTATTTTCTGCACCATTGTAAATTTGTCATCATATTATCTGATGCTATTGTAATTTGTCATCGTATTATCCATTGCCGCATGTGGCATTTTAAATTATCCGGAATACGAGTTAAAAACAAGCTAAAATCACATTCTCAACGAGGCACAAACAAAGCAAATGCTAACGCTGAGCAGGGCCATGGGAATCACAAGAAACACCCTCCGTTCAAGTGCTTTAACTGCATGTCAAATAGCGGCTTGGCCGCCATTAATGGAGAAGTTGTGAGCGAGGCGGGTCGCTGGTGGATGGAGGTCAAAGATCTCGCTTCCCAGTGAGCATGCGTGGCGGGCTGCTCGCACGTGTCCCGTCGAGCCTGCGCGATGGACAGGTCGCACATGTCCTGTCAAGTCTTCGCGGTGGACAGGTCGTACGCATCCCGTCGAACTTGTGCGGTGGCAAACTGCTCGCACACATCCCGTTGATCCTGCACGGCGGACTTCTCACACTTGTCCGTCTAATCAAATAACTGCACGCACTCCACCGAGTATGGTTAAATTTTGGCACAAAATACAAAGAGGACCAATGAACCATGACCGAGGTAGTACTCTCCAAGAAAACGGGGGACACATGGCCACACTTAAATGGTTTTAGGAACACACACGGTACAAATAATACAACCATTTGCGTCAGTAACATGTCAGCTATTTGTTTCAAAAGGACCACATTGGCTATTAATGTGTGGGCCTTGTCTCAAATTGGACGATTTTTTTACCACAACATATATGTGTCGTGTCATGAAACCATGCCAACGTTCATGATTTTTGGGTGAGTTTTGGTTTATGGGGATTTAAAAACCAAGATTCTCAATATTTCAGGCCGAGCAAAGACGCTGAGACGTTTGTAATTCACTCCTATTCCTTGAATGGGACTTAAACATGAACCCAAGGACACATGTACGATTTTTCAACCCATTTTGGAGCAGTGGAGCATGTGCTTGTAGTTCAAATTTTAATTATGGACGTTAAATGCCGAGAAAACTCAATTAATATATAGAAAGGCTAAACGAACCCTGAATAATTTCAAATTTCAGCACGAATCTCCTGTTATTCGATGTTGCCCGCAGAAAAAAATACAAAGCGAGAAGAGGCAGCGATTATCATTTTGCCCACAAGGGGGCACGTTCCCTACCGGAACCACCACCAGGCTTCTTGCGAGAAAGTCCAGTTTGTAAGAGACTTTTAATAAAGCTTGCCCCAAATTGGATGATTTTTTACCATGACATATATGTGCCATGTTGTGACACCATGCCAAGTTTCATGATTTTCTAGCTAGTTTTGGATTTACAGGGATTTAAAAACTGAGATTCCCAATGTTTGAGGCCGTTCCAGGACGCCGAGCGGGTTGTAATTCATTCCCATTCCTTGAATGGGACTTAAATATGCACCCATGGACACATGTACGCTTTTTCTAGCCATTTTGGTGCACTAGAGCATGTATTTGTAGTTCAGATTTGAATTATGGACATTAAATGCCTAAAAACTCAATTAATGTATAAAAAGGCCAAACGAACCCTGAATAATTTCAGATTTCGACACGAATTTCTGTTGTTCCATGTTGCCCGTAGAAAAAAATACAAGGTGAGAAGAGGCATCGATTCTTGTTTCGCCGACAAGGGGGACACATTCCCTATTGGAACCACGAGGGTTCTTGCGAGAAGCTCCGGTTTGTAAGAGGGTTGTAAGAAAGCTTGCCCCGAATTGGACATTTTTTTACAGCGACATATATGTCCCATGTCGTGACACCATGCCAAGTTTCATGATTTTCTAGTGAGTTTTGGATTTATGGGGATTTAAAAACGTAGATTCCCAATGTTTGAGGCCGAGCTAGGGCGCCGAGATGGTCGTAATTCATTCCGATTCCTTGTGTGGGACCTAAAGATGCACCCAACGGCACATGTATGATTTTTCTAGCCATTTTGGTGCACTGGAGCATGTATTTGTAGTTCAGATTTGAATTATGGACATTAAATGCCTAGAAAACCCAATTAATGTATAAAAAAGGCCAAACGAACCCTGAATAATTTAAAATTTCAGCACGAATCTCCTGTTATTCCATGTTGCTTGTTGATTGCTTGTATCTGCGTTGGTATTTCCCCAAAGAGAGGAGAGGATGATGTAGCACAACAACGGTAAGTATTTCCCTCAGTTATGAAACCAAGGTTATCAATCTGGTAGGAGAATCAAGCAACACTATGTAACAGTACTTGCACACAAGTAATAAATACTTGCAACCCAACGCGCACGAGGGGTTGTCAATCCCTCCTCGGTATTGAGAGAGATTAAATTATATGAGAATGGATAAATAGATCTAGCAAAAACAAAAAATCAAATAAAAAATAAAAATTGCAACAAGGTATTTTTGGGTTTTTGGAATAATAGATTTGAAAACAATAGGATAGGAAATAGACCCGGGGGCCGTAGATTTCACTAGCGGCTTCTCTCGAGAAAATAGCATATGGTGGGTAAACAAATTACTGTTGGGCAATTGATAGAAGAGCAAATAATTATGATGATATCCAAGGCAATGATCATGTATATAGGAATCACATCCAAGATTAGTAGACCGAAATGATTCTGCATCTACTACTATTACTGCACACATCGACCGCTATCCAACATGCACCTAGTGTATTAAGTTCATGGAGAAACAGAGTAATGCAATAAGAACAATGACATGATGTAGACAAGATCTATTCATGTAGCAATAGACCGCATCTTTTTATCCTTAATGGAAACGATACATGCGTGTCACTTCTCCTTCTGTCACTGAGATTGAGCACCGCAAGATCGAACCATCACAAATCACCTCTTCCCATTGCAAGAAAAATCAATCTAGTTAGCCAAACCAAACCAAAGTTTTGGAGAAGAAATACGAGGCTATAATAATCATGCATATAAGAGATCAAAGAAGCCTCAAATAATATTCATAGATAGAACTGATCATAAACTCACAATTCATCGGATCACAATAAACACACCGCAAAAAGTCATTACATCGAATAGATCTCCAAGAACATCGAGGAGAACATTGTATTGAGAATCAAAAAGAGAGAAGAAGCCATATAGCTACTGCCTATGGACCCGTAGGTCTGTGCTAAACTACTCACGCATCATCGGAGGAGCACCAATGAGGATGAAGAACCCCTCCGTGATCGTGTTCCCCTCTCGCAAGGTGCCGGAATAGGGCTCTAGTTTGGATCTCGTGGTTCTCGAACTTGCGGCAGCTGGAACTGTGTTTCATTGACTACCCTAGGGTTTCTGGAATATTTGGGTATTTATAGAGCTGAGAGGCGGTGGAAAGGACCCCCCTGGGCCCCACTACCCATCAGGGCACGCCAGGGGCCTCTGGCACGCCCATGTGGGTAATGGGCCCCACGGGCCTTCCCTCCTGCACTTCCTTGGCTCCCAAGTTGGCTTCTGGGCTGAACAAAATCTCCAAAAAGTTTCACTGTGCTTGGACTCCGTTTGATATGGATATTCCGCGAAGTAAAAAACAAGCAAAAAACAGCAAGGGCATTAGGCACTGTGTCAATAGGTTAGTTCCAAAAAATGATATAAAGTTGCATTAAAATGAAGATAAAACATCCAAGAATGGTAATATAACAACATGGAACAATAAAAAATTATAGATACGTTGGGGACGTATCACCTTTAGAAAAAAAATACAAGGTGAGAAGAGGCAGCGATTATCGTTTTGCCCACAAGGGGGACACGTTCCCTATCGGAACCACGAGGGTTCTTGCGAGAAGCTCCGGTTTGTAAGAGGGTTGTAATAAAGATTTCGCCGAATTGGACAATTTTTTTACCATGACATATATATGCCATGTCGTGACATGATGCCAAGTTTCCTGATTTTTTGGTGAGTTTTGGATTGGCGGGTATTTACGACCCAAGATTCCCAATGTTTGAGGTCGAGCCAGGACGCCGAGACGGTTGTAATTCATTCCCATTCCTTACATGGGACGTAAACATGAACCCAAGGACACATGTATGATTTTTCTAGCCATTTTGGTGCACCTGAGCATGTATTTGTAGTTCAGATTTGAATTATGGACATTAACTGCCTAGAAAACTCAATTAGTGTATAAAAAAGTCCAAACGAACCCCGAATAATTTCACATTTTAGCATAAATCTCCTGTTGTTCCATGTTTCCTGTAGAAAAAAAAACAAGGTGAGAAGGGGCAGCAATTATTCGCCCACATGGGAGATACGTTTACCTATTGGAACCACGAGGCTTCTTAAGAGAAGCTCTGTTTGTATGAGGCTTGTAATAAAACTTGCCCCAAATAGGACAATTTTTTACCACGACAAATATGTGCTATGTCCTGACACCATGCCAAGTTTCATGATTTTCGGGTGAGTTTTGGGTTTACAGGTATTTAAAAACCGAGATTCTCAATGTTTGAGGCCGAGCGAGGAAGCCTAGACGGTTGTAATTCATTCTCGTTCTTTGAATGGGACCTAAACATGCATCCAAGGACACATGTATGATTTTTTTAGCCATTTTGGTGCACTGGAGCATGTATATTTAGTTCAAATTTGAATTATGCACGTTAAATTAATGCTTAGAAAACTCAATTATAATGTATAAAAAGTCCAAACGAACTTTGAATATTTAAAGCAGTTCTGGTCAACCGTCTGGCACCCATGGGTAAACACTGTCCGCATGCGTCATGCTAGCTCACGCTTCCATCTTTACTAAGTTTTCCATATTAATGGTGTTATATATCCAAACACGCTACTGTTTCCCACCACTCCCCCAATCGGTTTCCTGCCTCTTCTCCCATCGGTTTCCTGCTGCCAGTTTCAGTGGTCATAGAAGGCTAGGCGGCGACACACCGACCATGTAAAGATTGCACATAGTTTCTAAAAGCACAAACATGTCTGATAGTAGGGGGTAGGTCCCACACGATGACCAGCATGAAACGCCTTAAAGGCAAGGGTGTAAATCTTATCGGCAAGGGGCAACTTCCCATCCATTAGCCAAGTCGAATAGAATGCAGAAGTTAAGCGTCTGGGGCTGGAGGAGTCTAAGGATGGGTGACCCGGTGGGAAGTCGCATATCTCAAGCTTCATTTAAGCGCCATGATATGGTGATTACAGACATGTAATATCTAAATGTGTCTGTAGTGACCTATCATGACGAGTATATAAACCTTGGGATCCTTGTTTTGGTAATTTGTAGAATGATGTTTTTTCTCGTTATTTCTTGATTTCAAAAAATGGAGAATGACCGATCTGTGGGCCCACACAACCTATCCCTTTGACTCAATGTATGAGAATGGTTTGACCATGACGGGTTCCTCATCTAACCCTTTGACCCAACATACGAGAAGGGTTTGACCATGACGGTTTCCTCTTGCTTTGTGTGCCATGTTAGACCAAATTAAGTTTGAGCACATGTGTTCGACGATACCCCGCCTCGAAGTTGGGGAACTGGCATCGTAGATCTTGAACCTGGCTTGGGGTATGGTGTTCGGTTTGTAATGTAGTTGGTGCCCCATTGAAGTTGTGCATTGGGGATTTGTACTCATCACACACCACCCATACATATTTTTGGGTGTATGTAGGGTATAGGGGGTCTCTTCTGGTCTGCCCCGTCTCCCTTGTGCGGTTTTAGATGACACGCATATTTGTGGGCTCCCTAGGGTCCATATATATCGTCCCTTTGACCGATAATGAGGGGTTTGGCCATGAATGGATTCCTCCTAGCTCTTTGTGCCATGTTAGACCAAATTAAGTTTGAACACATGCGTTGGACGATACCCCCCTGCCTCAAAGTTGGGGAACTGGCATCGTAAGTCTTGAACCTGGCTTGGGGGTACGATGTTCGGTTTGTAATGCAGTTGGTTCCCCATCGAAGTAATGCATTCGGATTTGGACACATAACACACCACCGATACATATTTTTGGGCCGCATGCAGGGCATAGGGGGGGTCTCTTCTGATCGACCCCGTCTCCCTTGTGTGGTTTTAGATGACAAACATATCTGTGGACTCCCTAGGGTCTATATATATCATCCCTTTGACCGATAACGAGGGGGTTTGGACATGAATGGACTTCTCCTAGTTTGTGTTAGGGTGGGTCACGGTGACATATTCGACCAAAGTTTGAGCTCAAGCGTTATCAGGATTCCCTCCCATACGCTCGAATTGCTAGGTTGGACCGACACCGCACCCTACATATGTCGCCCTTACTTACCTAACTTTCATGGAGGTTGTCTGTATCGAGAGTCATATTCCTTTTTAGTTTTATCGAGTTGTAAGTACGTAAAAGTATGATGATCATCCTTATTAGAGCATTGTTCTAGTGAGGTAAAGAATGATGGATGATACGTCTCCAACGTATCTACTTTTCCTAACGCTTTTCCTCTTGTTTTGGACTCTAATTTGCATGATTTGAATGAAACTAACCCCGGACTAACGTTGTTTTCAGCAGAACTACCATGGTGTTGTTTTTGTGCAGAAATAAAAGTTCTCGGAATGGAACGAAACTTTGTGAGGATTTTTTATACAATAAATGAGAATTTCTGGAGCCAAGAACCACCGGAGGGGGGCACCTGGGTGGGCACAACCCACCAGGGCGCGCCTGCCCCCAGACGTGCCCAAGTGGGTTGTCCCCACCTAGTGGCCCCGCAGACCCTGAAACCGATGCTATAAAATCACATTTTTCCAGAAAAAAATCAGGGAGAAAGAATTATCATGTTCCACGACACGGAGCCGTCATCACCTCCTGTTCTTCATCGGGAGGCCGGATCTGGAGTACGTTTGGGGCTCCGGTGAGGGGGATCTTCGATATTCGTCATCACCAACCCTTCTCCATTGCCAATTCCATGATGCTCCCCACCGGGGGTGAGTAATTCCTTCGTAGGCTTGCTGGTCGGTGAGGAGTTGGATGAGATTCATCATGTAATCTAGTTAGTTTTTTTAGGGCTTGATCCCTAGTATCCACTATGTTGTGAGATCGATGTTGCTATGACTTTTCCATGCTTAAAGCTTGTCACTTTGGGCCCGGGTGCCTTGATTTCAGATCTGAACCGTTTATGTTATCATCATTATATCCATGTTCTAGATCCGATCTTGCAAGTTATAGTCACCTACTACGTGTTATGATCCGGCAACTCCGAAGTGACAATAGTCGGGACCACTCCCAGTGATGACCATAGTTTGAGGAGTTCATGGATTCACCGTGTGTTAATGATTTGTTCCGGTTCTTTATTAAAAGGAGGCCTTAACATCCCTCAGTTTCCAATTGGACCCCGCTGCCACAGGAGGGTAGGACAAAAGATGTCATGCAAGTTCTTTCCATAAGCACCTATGACTATTTATGGAATACATGCCTACATTATATTTATGAACTGGAGCTAGTGCCGTATTGCCCTAGGTAATGACTATCACATGATGAATATCATCCAACAAATTACCGATCAAATGCTTACGATTTTATCTTATATTGTTCTTGCTAAGTTACCACTGCTATAGTTACTGCTGCACTTGCTACAAAATCTCTGCTATCACTGTTACCGCTACTATTGTTGCTGCTACCATTATCAAAACTATCATATTACTTTGCTACCGATAACCTTGCTGCATATAAGTAATCTCCAGGTGTGGTTGAATTGACAATTCAGCTGCTAATACTTGCAAATATTCTTTGGCTTCCCTTGTGTCGAATCTATAAATTTGGGTTGAATACTCTACCCTTGAAACCTGTTGCGATCCCCTATACTTGTGGGTTATCGAGACCTTTTTCTGGAGCTGTTGCCGGGGAGCATAGCTATATTTGTTGAGTCACTTGGGATTATTACCAATTTATCACCACGAAGAATCACAAGGATGCTAAGACTAAGATTTATCCCTCTAAGACGAGGGGAGATAAGAACTGCCATCCAACCCTGCTTTAGATTCACCTTCTGTTATAAGTAAACTTGCAACACCACCACATGTTATCAATCCTGATATGTTGCAAGTTATTGATGATGCTACTTCTGCCATGAATGATACTTATGATGATGCTAGTACCTTGCTTGATGATAATGTGCCACTAGGTGAATTTCTTGATGAACAAATTGCTAGAGTAAGACAACATGATATTGTTGAAACTGATGATGATCTTGAAACTGAAAATCTTGAAACACCTATTAGATCTAGTCCTCCTAGATATGAATTACCTAAGGTACCAGAAGGTTATGTTATGAATGAGGAGACAACTAGAGATATTCTTGCTTGTAAGGATAGATATGATCTAGAGAAATTACTATGCAAGTACAAAGAAAAATCTTTGAATGCTAAAATGCAATGTGATCCTAAGTTTGCTACTTCACCTATCTTTGTTGATGATAAGGATTATGAATTCTCTATCGACCCAGAGTTAATTACTTTGGTTGAATCTGATCCTTTCCATGGTTATGAAACTGAAACTGTTGTGGCACATCTTACTAAGTTGAATGACATAGCCACCGTTTTTGCTCATGATGAGAAAACTCGCTATTACTATATCCTCAAATAATTTCCGTTCTCATTAAAGGTTGATGCTAAAGCTTGGTACAATACTCTTGCTCCTGGTTGTGTGCGTAGTCCCCGGGATATGATTTATTACTTCTATAAAAAATATTTCCCTACTCATATGAAACAAACTACCTTACAAAAAATATTTAGCTTTGGGCAAATTGAAGAAGAGAGTCTCACACAAGCTTGGGGGAGGCTTCTCCAATTGCTTAATGCTTTCCTTATCATCCACTTAAGAAAAATGAAATACTTGATATCTTCTATAATGGACTAACCGATGCTTCTAGGGATTTCCTAGATAGTTGTGCTGGTTGTGTTTTCAGGGAATGAGCTATTGGGCAAGCTGAAGAATTATTGAATAACATATTGAAAAATTATGATGATTGGACTCTGTCGGATTCTTGGTTCCGGCAAACCCTTGAGGTTCGAACATTGGGGTGCGCACGAAGAACTCTCTCTCTCTCTCTCTAGCTCACTCGCACAACGATCTCAAGGCCTAGCTCGAAGAACCCAAGGAACAAGAGACACGTGCGTTTATACTGGTTCGCGCCACCATTGTGGTGTAATACCCTACTCCAGTGTGGTGCGGTGGATTGCCTCGAGGGCTAAGGATGAACTGGTACAATGGATGAACTGCCTCCTGAGGAGAGGTGTTCTTGAGCTCGATGAGCTGGTGTGTGTGAGGATGGTTTGAATGATCCGTCCCCCCATCCTCCTTCCTATGGTGGTGGCCAGTCATATTTATAGAGGCCATGGTCCTCTTCCCAAATGTTAGGCAGGAAGGGATCCAACAATGACCAAGTTTGAAGGGGGACAACTAGTACAAGTTATCCTGACAAAAGTTGGTCTTCGCCTGCCAAAGGCTCTAATGGTGATGCTGCCGTGGGCTCCACGGTGACCTTCATCCTGCCGTCCTGCTGGCCTTGGTATCATTCCACCGATACGGAAACCTTTGTCTGATGCCTCGGGACTCCTCGCTTGCGCCTGCCTCTTTAGCACCAAAGAGGAAACTGGTACACTGCGCTAGCTGGCGCCCGCCTGGCCTTGGTCGTCATGGCTCACATCACGTGAACCTCGCGAGGTGCCCTTTGCATAGATATCTCCGATCCTCGGGACCAGCCTAGTGAGGCTGCCCCTAGGGAGGTCTTGATGTCGTCCGCCTCGCGAGGCTCGGCCCCTCACGAGGGTCTTGAGTGGTTGTTGCTGAAGATGGGCCGCACCAGGCCGCTGGTGGAGCCATGCCATGGGCCGCAGGCAGGCAAGTCTGGGTACCCCCGTTCCAAGGACGTCGACAATAGCCCCCGGGCCCAAGGCGCGCTCGGACTTGGCTTCAAGGCGAAGCCAAAAGGCAAGTGCGGAGCGCCACGAGCCCCAACCATCTACGGCCTTGATTGATGTGTGGCGACTGACGGGACATGGGCGTCTCTGCTTCCCCACGCTGCCTCGGCAACTGTTCGACTTGACGAGACCCTGCTCCATGCAGAAGAAAACCATCATTACCTTAGATCATGGAGGCCGGTGATTGGCTTCCCTTTGGCTATAAACAAGGAGGGGTGCGGAGCCCCCGTCGCTAATCTCTTCTTCCATTCCGTCTGCCTCTTCTTCTTCCTCCTCACTTCGCCATCTTGCTGCGACACCCATGTCACCGACAAAGAGGTTCTCAACCGTGGAGAAGGGGAAGGCACACCAGGAGGGGCCCGGTTCGCCACCGCCCAAGAGGGGGCATGGCCGTCCCTGCAATCATGCTCCGACCCCTGTAGTTTCCCCTGGGGTGCAGGCGTACTCCCTTGGGAACCGGCGGCGGCGTCCCTGGCGGTCGTGGTGGTGCCTCCTCCTGCGGCGGGTGCCATTCCCAGCGGAGCAGCCCCTGCATTGAGGGGAGACGCGCCGTGGTCGCCCGGTCCCCTCGGTCGCGCTTCCATTCGGCGGAGGTGCTCCCGGAGTTTGTTGTGTGGTCG
This sequence comes from Triticum urartu, assembly GCF_056163025.1. NCBI lineage: Eukaryota > Viridiplantae > Streptophyta > Magnoliopsida > Poales > Poaceae > Triticum > Triticum urartu. The sequence continues at coordinate 314,195,623 of NC_141877.1, forward strand.
GAGCAGTCGGCCGGCACCTGGCTCCAGCTCCTGCGCTCCTTCGCCGGTGAGCTGCCAGCCGCAGGTCTCGAGGACATTTGGCTGCAAGCTGACGGCTGCTGCAGCAAGGCCTCGTGGGCTGTGGTGGAGGTTTCCGCTACGGGAAACGCAGTCTTGGCCCGTGGCTGGCATACGTTTGCTCGTGCGCGCAGCCTGGGCAGGATGTGCATCCTCCGCTTCAAGTATGATGGCGTCGCGACCCTCTACGTGAGGGTTTTTGGGGAGGATGGCCGCCGTGCAGGGTGCTGCCCCGAGGACAGCGGGGGTGACGACGAGCTGGGTCTTGACGACGGCTGCGACAACGCCGAGGGCAGGCTCACCCTTGGCAACGGTCGTGGCCTGTCCGATGGCGGCAGCTCCTCCTCCGGCGAAAGCTCCAGTAGCGGTGGTTACGACCAACCACCACGCTGTCGGGCTCGCTATGAAGATGTCGGCGGGTCGTCCCGCCGCTGCGCCCCGGTGAAGCGCGAAGAGGACTCCGGCTGAGTCCGGGGGGAGGCGCCGGGAGCCAGCCCTTGTGAGCTGTTATGGGCGTGGGCACTGCTTTTGCTTGTCCTTTCGTTTTTTCCTACATTCCAAGAAACAAGTATGGGGCCCGGCGTGGGCGTGCAATGAACCATAATTCTAATGCCGCTCATGTTATGTTTATTGTTTCTATGTTGTGTTGTGGCATCTGTGCTTTATGTACGCACAGAGGGATAACTTAGCTTGACATATCCAAGGTAGCTTCCACCTCACGAGGGCGCGCGCCTCCTGGCATCCGGTGAGGCTTCCCAACGCCAACTCGGGAGCTGCTGACCTTAGGAGACACGCGAAGCTGCAAAAATTCGTTAGGAAATCATTATCCTTCCTTGCGCGAGGCCCCAGGCATAGGCCGATCATGGCCTAGCGCACCGTGTTGCGGTACCTGTGGGGCACGGACTTAGAAGGGTGCGCCGATCACGAGCTCAATCGAGGGCGCCTCGCGATGATCAGGGGAGCCGAAGCTCTGGAGCAATAGGGATTTCACGAGGTGTGCCCGTGACCGGGTTAGCCCAGCACACGCACACACTTGCCCAGCCCCCGCGTGAGGCACGCGAGGGGGAGCGTCGGGCAACTGCCGTTCTCCCTGGCACAAAGCAAGAACCAATCAAAAAAACAGAGAGAAGAAGGGACTCAACCAAGAAAATCGAGAAACGCCAGAACTTCAAATTCCATTAAAAAAAGGTTGCAAGCCAACTACAGAAAGCAAATGAACAGCCGCGTCCGGCACCTAGTCTAGTCTTCTCACCAGCACGGAGCTAAGTGTTGCCACTAGGACGTGGGAGGGAGCCCCCGAGGCCCGAGGGCGGCACTCCGGAGACACCGGAGCGTGTACAGCCCCACTCATTATTACATGAGAGTGTCACAAGCGGAAACCTTCACATGCACTAGGCCTTGCTTCATGGGTAGAACTTCCGGAGATGCTGGATGTTCCAGGCGTTCTGGATGGGGATTCCGCCTGCGTCTCCAGGCGCGCGGCGCCAGGCCTGGAGACGCGGGCAATCCTAAACGAGCCCTCCCACACATGGGTGAGAGCTTATGCAGCCCTTCCCTGGAGAGCACCCGCCTCAAGACGAGATCACCCACCTCGAGCGTCCTGGGGCGGACGCTGCGGCAGTGATATCATCACAGCGCCTGCTGGTATCTCGCCGCCCGGAACAAGGCTTGGCGGCGGCGTTCCTCTCCCAGCACGAGGTCAATCCCCCGCATGGCGTCCTGACGTGCCTCGTCGAACGCCAGGACCCGCGCGGAGCGACGCCTGACCTCGTGAGGGAGAACCGCTTCGACTTCGTAGACGAGGAAGAACAGGGTCTCGCCTGTTGGCTTGGTGGCAGTGGTGTGGATGGACCACACCACGGACTAGAGCTCGTCATGCCAGCCCCTACCGCAAGCGTCGAGCTTCTTCTTGAAGGTCCTGGTCTTGAGGCCTCTCAAGACCTCCGTGTTGGCGCGCTCGGCTTGGCCATTGCTCCTGGGGTGTGCCACTGAGGCGTAGCATATCTGCGTTCCAAGGTTAGCACAATATGTCTTGAAAAGATTGATAGTGAACTGCGAGCTGTTGTCGGTGATAATGTGGTTAGGGACCCCAAACCGACTCACGAGGCCCTTGATGAACTTGACTGCGGAGCCTGCTGGGATGGTGAGGACAACTTCCACCTCCGCCCACTTGGTGAACTTGTCGATGGTGACGTAGAGGTAGCGATAACCCCCAAGCACTCAAGGGAATGGACCCAGGATATCCAGCCCCCAGACCGCAAATGACCACGAGAGTGGGATAGTCTGGAGGCCCTGAGCAGGCTGGTGGATTTGCTTGACATGGAAATGGCAGGCCTCATAGGATCTCACCAGCTTGGTTGCGTCGTTAAGTGCCGTGGGCCAGTAGAACCCGCTGCGGAACGCCTTGCCCACTAGGGTCCGTGATGACGAGTGATGCCCGCAATCTCCACCGTGTATGTCAGCTAGCAGCTCGCACCCCTGCTTCCTAGAGATGCATCGCAAGGAAACATCATTTGGTCGCTTTCTGTATAACTCACCATCCTGGATGCAGTACGCCGTAGCCTACTGGGCCACGCGCTCGCGTCTTCCTCCTTCTCCGGCAGTGTTCCTTTCCCGAGGTATGCCCTGAACTCTTCGGTCCAACACCCATCCCGAGGCTCGAGCGCGAGGAGCAGACGCGCTCCTGAGGTCGGGCCACGGGTGGGGGCTCCTGAGGCTGGTGGCGGGGGAAGCTCCTCTTGAGGCGGTGTTGGCTCCGCAGCCGGAGGGGCCGTGAAAGGCTTGAAGAGACACTCCTCGAAGATGCCTGGTTCCTGTGGCTAACGCTTGGACGCCCTCTTGGCGATGTCATCGGCTTCCTTGTTCGTGCCGCGGGGCACATGCTGCAGTTCTAGGCCCAATAATTGCTTCTCCATCTTGCGTACTTCCGCGAAGTATGCCTCCATGTGCTCGTCCTTTGGCTCTTACACCTTATTGAAGAAGTTGATGAGGATCTGAGAGTCACCCTTGATGGTGAGACGCTTCACCCCCACGGCTGCCGCGGCCTTGAGGCCGGCGATCAACCCCTCGTATTCCACGATGTTGTTGGAGACCTTCTCGCCCTGCTGGAAACAGAGCTGCACGACGTAGTATAGCTTGTCTTGAGTGGGCGAGATGAGCACGACGCCAGCCCCCGCACCCTGGCGTGCGAAAGCGCCATTGAAATACGTGACCCATCCATCTGGCGCTTCACTTCCTGGCGAGAGGGATCGGTTCTTGCTTGTTTCAGGTTCCGGAGCATCGGTCCATTATGCCACGAAGTCGGCGAGGGAAGCTCCCTTGATGACTTTGGTTGTGCTGAACTTCAGCTGAAACGCCTGCAGCTCGATGTTCCACTCAGAGACTCTTCCCGCAGCGTTGGGACTCCGTAGCACCCTCTCAAGTGGGTAGGCTGAGACGACCTTAATTGGGTGGCCTTGGAAATAATGACGCAACTTGCGTGAGGCCACTAGGAGCGTGAGCAGCAGCTTCTGTGGCATGGGGTATCGTGCCCTTATGTTCCATAGCACCGTGTTGACGAAGTACACCGGGGGCTCGACGAGGATGGGAGCGTCGATGGAGCCCGAGGTCTCCGGAAGTTGGGACGCCTCCTGAGATGGAGGGACCTTAGGAGTTTGGTCACCCATCGGGGCCTCAGCTGGCGCAGGGTCGTCGTCTTGTAGGGTCTGATCGTCCGCTGGCGTCGTTACGGCTCCAGCGGCGCTGTCCTGGTGCCGCCTCGCCCCTGCTGAAGGAGCGGCATTGTGCAGCGGGGCTCTTTACCTGGTGCTCCTCCCGGACAGCCACCAGTGCCGCGCTGGCGGAGTGAGGCGTGGCGCCCAAATAGAGCACCAGAGGCTCGAGGGGGCGAGGCGCTACCATCACCGGTGGGCTGGTCAGGTACGTCTTGAGGTCTTGAAATGCCAGGTCGGCCTCCATGGTCCACTCGAACGGGCCCTTCTTCTTCATCAGCTTGAAGAATGGCAGGGCACACTCCCCTAGCTTGGGGATGAAGCGCCCCAGTGAGGTCGCGCACCCCGCAAGCTTTTGCATTTCCTTGAGGGTTTGCGGCGGGCTCATATCTTATATTGCCTTGACCTTCTCCGGATTCGGCTCGATCCCCCTGTGCGACACGAGGAAACCTAGTAGCTTGCCAGAAGGGATGCCGAACACGCACTTCTCAGGATTGAGATGCAGGTCCACCTAGTGCAGGCCGGCGAAAGTCTCCTCTAGGTCATGAATGAGGGTCCTCGCCTCCCGAGACTTTACCACGATGCCATTAACGTAGGCCTCAGCGTTCCCCCCAAGCTGTTGGCCCAGGGCGAGGTGCATCAGCCGCTGAAAAGTCGCCCCGGCATTGCGCAATCCAAACAGCATGCAGGTTTAGCAGTATACCCCACACGGGTTCAGGAAGGTCGTGTTCTCCACGTCCTCCACCACCATCTTGATCTGGTGATAACCTGAGAAAGCATCTAGAAAGCACAACATGTCACACTCGGCAATGGAGTCGACGATCTGGTCGATGCGCGGAAGCGAGAACAGGTCTTGAGGGTAGGCTTTGTTGAGGTTGGTGAAGTCGACGCACATACGTTCCTTCCCGCCTTTCTTGGGCACAATGACAGGATTCGCCAGCCACTCTGGGTACCGGACCTCGCGGATGACACTCGCCGCTTGTAGCTTGCGGGTTTCCTGGACGATGAAGGACTGCTTCTCGGTGGACTGTCGTCGCGCCTTCTGCTTCACAGGGTGCACATAGGGGCACACCTTTAAGTGATGCTCGATTACCCCCCTTGGGACCCCCACCAGCTGCTTGGGATCCCAGGCGAATACCTCCTTGTTCGCGCGTAGGAACTTCACCAGCGCCTCTTCTTGGTCAGGGTCGAGGTTGGCGCCTATGGTGAAGATGGCTCCCGAGGCCCCGTCCTCCTCGACCGACACTTGCTTGGTTTTAGCCCGATCTTGAGTGAACAACTGCTTCTTTTTTGCTGGCGCAGCCCCCTTAGCCCCCGAGGCGGCTTTGTCGGCCGGGCACGCTGCCGCTGCGGCCTTGAAGGCGAGCTTGAGAGCCATCAGGGCTTCCTTGGTGTCCCCAGCCACGGTGAGAACGCCGCTGCTCCCCGGCATCTTCATGAGGTTGTAGGCTGGGTGGGTCGCTGCCATGAACTGAGCCAGGGCAGGGTAACCGAGGATGGCGTTGTACGAGAGGCTGATGCGGGCGATGTCAAAGTCGATCGGCTCGGTATGGTAGTTGTAGCGTGTATCGAAGGTGACCGGGAGGCGTATTTGCCCCAAGGGGCTGGTGGAACTGATTCCGACTCTAGAGAAAGGCTTGGTGGGGCAGAGCCATTCATATGGTACATGAAGCAAACCGAAAGCTTCCATGGAGAGCATGTTGAGGCCAGCTCCGCCGTCGATGATGGTCTTAGTCACAGCTACGTTGTAGATGGTGGGTGTGCAGAGCATCGGGAGCGCGCCCGAACCCGTGGTGATTGCTGAGTGGTCCTCTGAACTGAAGGTGAGGTCGGCCTGGGGCACCGCCCATCCCAGGGGAGCCCCCTGCTGCAAGCAGGTGGCACCCATCTGGCGGACGAACTGCTTGACGTGGCGATCTGAGGGTGGCGCCCGCGAACCACCAAGGAGGGCTGCTACGGCGGGGGGCATCTGTGCTATGAATCGCGCGACGAAGAGACCGCGCAGCTCCTCCCATGAGGCTATCGAGGATCCTGGCAGACCGAGCAGCCAGGCGCGCGACACGCCGGCCAGTGCCATGGGGAACCAGTTGGCCATGACTTGGTCGTCGCCCCAAGCTTCATGAACGGCCTCCTCGTACACCAGCAGGAAGGCCACAGGATCTACCGCATCGTCATAGGGGGGCGACATCTCTAGCTTGAACTTGCACGGCGACCGCACTTGCCACAAAGCGGGGGTGAAGGCTCGGATGCCGGCGGCGCATCCGCAGGTGCCCGCCGACCTAATCGGGGGAGTGGCGTCTGCCATGGGAGCAGGACGAAGCAAGCGGAGAAGCAAAGCTTCGGCCCACCCCTACCTGGTGCGCCAAATGTCGGATTCTGGGTTCTAGCAAACCCTTGAGGTTCGAACATTGGGCTGCGCATGAAGAACTCTCCCTCTCTAGCTCGCTCCCACAACGATCTCAAGGCCTAGCTCAACGAACCCAAGGAACAAGAGACACGAGGGTTTATACTGGTTCGGGCCACCATTGTCGTGTAATACCCTACTCCAGTGTGGTGCGGTGGATTGCCTCGAGGGCTAAGGATGAACTGGTACAACGGATGAACTGGCTCCTGAGGAGAGGTGTTCTTGAGCTCGAAGAGCTGGTGTGTGCGAGGATGGTCTGAATGATCTGTCCTCCCATCCTCTTTCCTATGGTGGTGGCTAGTCCTATTTATAGAGGCCCTAGTCCTCTTCCCAAATGTTAGGCGGGAAGGGAGCCAACAACGGCCAAGTTTGAAGGGGGACAACTAGTACATGTTATCCTGACAAAAGGTGGTGTTCGCCTGCCAAAGGCTCTCGTGGTGACGCTGTCGTGGGCTCCGAGGTGACCTCCGTCCTGCCGTCTTGCTGGCCTTGGTCTCATTGCACCGATATGGAAACCTTTGCCTAATGCCTCAGGACTCCTCGCCTGCGCATGCCTCTTTAGCACCAAAGAGGAAACTGGTACACTGCGCTCGCCTGGCCTTGGTCGTCATGGCTCACGTCACGTGAACCTCGCAAGGTGCCCTTTGCATAGATATCTCCGCTCCTCGGGAGCCAGCCTAGTGAGGCTGCCCCCAGGGAGGTCTTGACGTCGTCCGCCTCGCGAGGCTCAGCCCCTCGCGAGGGCCTTGAGTGGTTGTTGCTGAAGATGGGCCGTACCAGGCCGCTGGTGGAGCCACGCCATGGGCCGCAGGCAGGCAAGTCTGGGTACCCCTGTTCCCAGGACGCCGACAGACTCTTCCTAAACCACCGCCTAAACCCACTCTGAAGAAGAGGGGTATTTTATATCTGAGTCCTGAACATATGCAAGAGGCAAAGAAATCTATGAATGAAAAAGGTATGAAAGCTGAGGATGTCAAAAATTTACCTCCTATTGAAGAAAGACATGGGGTAGATACACCACCACTGCCCAAGGTGGTAGAGGTAAATTCTCTAATGAAATTCAATGATAATGACAATCCTCACAATATGCACCCTAGCCAATGCCTTTATGAGTTTGAGAATTACATTAGAAAACAAGATCACTTCAATGCAAATGTTATGAAACAATTGAAATACAATTCTGATATGATTGCTCGCTTGAGTGACTTGTTATTTAGAATATCAAATGATGTTAGAGGTGTGGGGAAGCATGCTTCTATGGTTCAAACTCAGTTAGAACAAGTTGCAAAATCTCAAAGAGAGTTGCTAGATGAAATTAATAATAATATCAATGATCATGCTGTTAGAGTAATGACTAGAGGAGGTAGAATGACTCAGGAACCACTTTATCCCAAGGGACACCAAAAAAGAATTGAACAAGACTCTCAAAGAGTTAACACTGATGCACGTAGTCCTCCTAAAAAGAAAAGGAATAAGAAAAATGATAGGACTTTGCATGCCTCTAGTGAACCTGAAGTAGAAAAACCTCCTGATAATGATAATGAAATTTCTATCTCTGATGCTAAAACTCAGTCTGGTAATGAACACTCACCTTCTGATAATGAAAAAGATAATGATGAGGTTCATGAAGATACTCAAACAAATAATAAAGAACCAGACAATGATGTTGAGATAGAACCTGTAGTTGATCTTGATAACCCACAACCTAAGAATAAAAGATATGATAAAAGAGACTTTGTTGCTAGAAAACACGGTAAAGAAAGAGAACCGTGGGTTCAAAAACCTATGCCCTTTCCACCTAAGTCAACTAAAAAAGAAAGATGAAGAAGAATTTGAACGCTTTGCTGAAATGCTGAGGCCAGTCTTTTTGCGTACTCGCTTGACTAATATCTTTAAAATGCCTCCTTATGCAAAGTACATGAAAGACATCATCACCAATAAGAGAAAATACCAGAAGCTGAAATCTCCACCATGCTTGCTAATTATACTTTTAAAGATGGAGTACCTAAAATAATTGGAGATACGGGAATACCAACTATACCTTGGTCCATCAAAACAAATTATGTGAAAACTGCTTTATGTGATTTGGGAGTTGGTGTTAGTGTTATGCCTTTCTCTTTATATAAAAGACTTGATTTGAATAAATTCATACCTACTGAAATATCTTTGCAAATGGTTGACAAATCAACTGCCATACCTATCGGTATTTGTGAGGATGTGCCCGTTGTTGTTGCTAATGTTACTATTTTGACTGACTTTGTTATACTTGAGATGCCCGAGGATGACAACATGTCGATTATCTTTGGTAGACCCTTCTTAAATACTATAGGGGCTGTTATTGATTGCAATAAAAGCAAGGTCACTTTTCATATCAATGGTAATGAGCATACGGTGCACTTTCCAAAGAAACAATTCCAAGTGAATGGTACTAATGTTATTGAAAAATCTCCGACAATCACTATTGGAAGTTTTCAACTACCTCAACCTATTGTTAAAAAGAAATATGAAATGCTTATTGTTGGGGACATTCATATCCCCGTTGAGGTAACTTAGTGATTTACTAAAGTTCTTTGGTTTCATGCTAATTGAAAGTGGTTGTTAATAAGACTTGATCAACCTTATTAATGGATCATTTTTAGAGGTATGAAGTTGATGAATTTAGTAAGCACTACCTTTTGTCCCTACCTTTTGTTTTCTGTTTTTATTAGTTAAATAAAATAAAATGCCTTGTTTTGTCTGTTTTCTGAATTTCCCGTGCAATAAAATATGACCCAAAAATAAAAGTTCTCAGAATGCTCTAAAAATTCAATATGATTTTTTCTGAATATTTAAGAATTTTTTGTGCAAATAACATCATAGCGAGGTGCACCAGGTGGGCACAACCCACCTGGGCACGCCAGGACCCCCGGGCGCGCCCTGGTGGGTTGTGGTCCCCACGTGGGTCTCCTCACTTATCTCTTCATACCACATCATCACCTACCTCCAGAAAAAATCACCATTACTCTCTCTCTCTCTCCATGTTCTTGCTCTCAAACCCTTGGATTTCGATCTCTTTGCTCGAGGCTCCATTACCGAAACTGTTTTGGGAGATTGTTGCTTGGTATGTAACTCCTTCATTTGTACAATTAGTTTTTGCTATAGTGGTTTATATTTTGAATAATTAGCTACTCTTGGTGCTGCTATAGATGAGCTTGCATGTTGAATTATTAGAGTTCTAAGTAGTTTGAATGCTTTCTATGGCCTCTATGTATCCCTATGAGTAGTTGCTATCAATCTTGTAAAGTTTTATTGATAAAATTTTTTCACCCAAAAATTTTCAGAAAATTGTACGGGAATATGATGAACCTCTTTGGAAGGAGGTCTTCGAAGAGGAGATCCTCTGAGGCATCTTCCAGTGACAGTTCTGTTCGCCGGTCCTATGTTGAACCGAGTGAAAGTTCCATACGAGATGCCGCCACCAAAACATGCCTATGGCCATGCGATGATTATATGGTGTGTGGGCATTAAGGAGGAATTTGAGCAATATGTTCACAGTGTCGGTCTCGTTCCCTACATTTCAGATAAGTGCAATCAACACCACACTCTCACTAAATCATTTGTCACAGGATTTAAATTACATCCCCGTGAGTCTAGGGTATCATTTAAACTGTATGAAAATTCATTTACCATATCACTAGCGAGATTTTCTCACCACTGCAAAGTCCCATTCCGGGGTTCGCTTGACAAACCGCCAAGAGATGAGTTCCAATCATTTTTGACTAGTCTTTGCTACGGTGAGACGAGGGGAGTGACGCAAGGTTGAATAAAGAGCATTTATTTTCCCGCAATTCAGTACTTTGCTTTATTTAATGGGAAATGTATTGTAGGCAAACAAGATTGTAGTACACTTTGTGCTCGAAACTTGAGCCTCATATGCACCGCTCTCACCGGTGATAGAAGTTATAATCTTGGAGCGATTGTTGCACGCAGGTTGCAACACAACGCTAACAGTGGTTATTTCTATGGTGGAATTTATGCCACATGTTTAGCAAGAGAACTGGGTGTTTCATCTTTGCCCTATGACCATGTTCTACTCACGCAGTATTTAGACTTTGATGCTATGAGACATCATAATATCCTTAATGGAGATATCCATAATTTCACCTATAAATTGATGTTTAGCTAAGAATCCATGGTGTACACATATTTGCCTGCGCCTGCTCTCTTTGATTATCACAACAAGGGAAGGTATTTTGTTCTTGAGAGCGAGGCCCGAGCTCACAATGCGGCGGTTGTGGCCGCACGGCAGGCTGAGGCATCCGCACCGAGAGCCTCCGTGAGCTATTACCCCGACTATTATCCAGGCAACTGACTGATTACCAAGTTAGGCCAAAAGCCTAAGCTTGGGGGAGTACTTATTCCCATCTACATTACATTCATGTTCACACATTCCATTCCAGTTGTCGGTGTCCACACTTTTTCATTGTATTATCCATGTTAAATTTATTTTCTCTCTTTCTTCTTGTGTGTTTGAAAAAGTTGAGAAAATACAAAAATATTTTCTGCTTCTTTTTGATTTTTCTTTCTAGAGTAGTTAGCGGTAGCACTAAAAAGAAAACCCAAAAAGATTTCCTTGTTCTTCTTTTGCTTGTTGGGAGCTTTCCCGTGTAAATAGTTTTTCTTGTTTTTGCTTTTCCTTTTTATTTGCCTGTTCAAGAAAACCAAAAAAACTCTAAAAATATTTCTGTGTGTTTCTATGAATTTCTTTTCTTTTTATTCGAGTTGTACTGAGGAGAAGACCTCGATGAAAATGTTGAGTGGCTCTCATATGCATAATTGTTGATCTAAAAAAGAGCCCATATTACCTTGTCTTCTCCTGTTGAATAAAATGTTTGGAGATTCTAGCTTAGTCCATGACACTCTTGCACTATTATTATTTTCACATTGTTCGGTCGTGCAAGTGAAAGGCAATAACGACAATATTTGATGAACTGGTCGTGGCAGAGAGAAACGGGCATGAGCTCGACTTGTTCTGTTTTTGTAAATATGTTTAACCTAGTATCCATGATTCGACCCATTATGGTTAAACATGTTTGCAATGACAATTAGAGATTATAGTTTCTCATGGCTTGCATAAGTAGCTAGGGGTGGATAATGATTTATCTTGGATATCAACATTGCGTTAAAATGATTGTGATGTAGTATGATGATATGGTATCCTCCTCTGAATGTTTGAGTGGCTTGACTTGTCACATGTTCATGCATGAAGTTGAATCAAAACCAACATAGCCTCTATGATATTTAAGTTCATGGTGTTCATATCCTACTCATGCTAGTGTCCAATGTTACTTATGCATAATGCATGTTCATGACCGTTGTTGCTCTCTAGCTGGCCGCTTCTCAGCCTAATTGCTAGCCTCCGCATGTACTAAGTGGGAATTATGCTTGTACATAACAAACCTTGAACCCAAGTTATTCCAGATGAGTCCACCATACCTACATATATGCGGTATTACCCTGCCGTCCCGAGTAAATTTGCATGTGCCTCTAAAAAACTTCAAATAAATATCCTTTTTGTGTGCCTGGATCGTTCATGGAACGACAGGAGGTAGTCGGTATCTTCCATGCTAAGCGGGTTATTCTCAGGATGAGTGTTTATTCACTCACCATAGCACGAGAAAAGGGCGGTAATAGGGATTTCCAGTCCCGAACTCAAAATGCAAATAATTAAAAAAACTCCCCCGAGACTATTGTTGGTATGGACGGCACCCGTTGTTTCGGACAAGCCGTGGAGTGCGATTGTTGGTGGAGGGGGAGTAAACCTTTACTTTATCGCTTGGAAACCGCCACTAGCGTGTTTAGCATGGAAGATATTAATAACTGGTGGTCATGAAGTAAACAAGAAGGGTGCATGTCTCAAAATATCATTTACCTCTATTTTAAATTTTGAGCTCTGGCACCACTGCAAATCACTGCTTCCCTTTGCGAAGGGACTATATATTTACTTTTATGTTGTGTCATCACCCTCTAAAATAAGCGCCAGGACCTAAGAGCACCGTTGTCATGCTGATGCATTGTGTGTAGCTAATGTTGGGTGCATCATGACTGGATCTTTTCTACAATGAATTACAATGTTTAGTCGCTGCTTGAACTTTGGAGGTGCTCTGCAATTACGTTTTGTGGTCTCGGAAAGGGCTAGCGAGATACCACTATTATCATATTATATCATGGTTGTTTTGGTAACACGTTGTTGTTTGAGATATCTTATTATTGCTCGCTAGCTGATTATGTCATTAATACAAGTTAATATAATTTTTAGGAGTTATTGTCGGCATGGTTAGTTATAATGTTGGCTGAAAACCTGGGTGTTGTTTAAGCTTATTTATGCAAACAAGAGCAAAAGAGTTCGTAAAAGTTTTTCTTTTTCACTTTCAGTTTATTAACTGAATTGCTTGAGGACAAGCAAAGGTTTAAGCTTGGGGGAGTTGATACGTCTCCAACGTATCTACTTTTCCTAATGCTTTTCCTCTTGTTTTGGACTCTAATTTGCATGATTTGAATGAAACTAACCCCGGACTCACGCTGTTTTCAGCAGAACTACCATGGTGTTGTTTTTGTGCATAAATAAAAGTTCTCGGAATGGAACGAAACTTTGCAAGGATTTTTTATACAATAAATGAGAATCTCTGGAGCCAAGAACCACCGGAGGGGGCACCTGGGTGGGCACGACCCACCAGGGCGTGCCTGCCCCCACAAGCGCGCCCAGGTGGGTTTTCCCCACCTGGTGGCCCCGCAGACCCTGAAACCGACGCTATAAAATCACATTTTTCCAGAAAAAATCAGGGAGAATGAATTATCACGTTCCACGAGATGGAGCCGCTGTCACCTCATGTTCTTCATCGGGAGGCCAGATCTGGAGTCCGTTTAAGGCTCCGGAGAGGGGGATCTTCGATCTCCGTCATCACCAACCCTTCTCCATCGCCAATTACATGATGCTCCCCACCGGGAGTGAGTAATTCCTTTGTAGGCTCGCTGGCCAGTCAGGAGTTGGATGAGATTCATCATGTAATCTAGTTAGTTTTGTTAGGGCTTGATCGCTAGTATCCACTATGGTCTGAGATTGATGTTGCTATGACTTTGCCATGCTTAATGCTTGTCACTTTGGGCCAGGGTGCCATGATTTCAGATCTGAACCGTTTATGTTATCATCATTATGTCCATGTTCTAGATCCGATCTTGCAAGTTATAGTCACCTACTACATGTTATGATCTGGCAACCCCGGAGTGACAATAGTCGGACCACTCCCGGTGATTGTTTGAGGAGTTCATGTATTCACCGTGTGTTAATGCTTTGTTCTGGTTCTCTATTAAAAGGAGGCCTTAATATCCCTTAGTTTCCAATTGGGCCCCGCTGCCATGGGAAGGTAGGACAAAAGATTTCATGCAAGTTCTTTCCATAAGCACGTATGACTATTTACGGAATACATGCCTACATTATATTTATGAACTGGAGCTAGCGTCGTATCGCCCTAGGTTATGACTGTCACATGATGAATATCATCCAGCAAATTACTGATCCAATGCCTACGAATTTATCTTATATTGTTCTTGCTAAGTTACCACTGCTATCGTTACTGCTGCACTTGCTACAAAATCACTACTATCACTATTATCGCTACTATTGCTGTTGCTACTATTATCAAAACTATCATATTACTTTGCTACTGATCACCTTGCTGCTGATAATTAATCTCCAGGTGTGGTTGAATTGACAACTCAGTTGCTAATACTTGCAAATATTCGTTGGCTCCCCTTGTGTCGAATCTATAAATTTGGGTTGAATACTCTACCCTCGAAAACTGTTGCGATCCCCTATACTTGTGGTTTATCAATGGAGACTGATGGGTCCTCAAAAGTGGGGATGAGGTTCATGATATTATTCTAAAAATGAGAGAAAAAGGGAGAAGGGGCAATGCTACAAACGTATTACCACACTTGTGCTTCAAAGTAGCACCATGTTCTTCATATAGAGAGTCTCCATGATTTATCACTTTCATATACTAGAATTTTTACATTATAGAACTTGGCTTGTATATTCTGATGACAGACTTCCTCAAAGGCCCAATGTCTTCATGAGCAAGCAAGTTGGATGTACACTCACATAGTTTCAGTAGTGAGATCTCATACACTTAGAGCTCTAGTGCACCCGTTGCATGGCAATCCCTACTCCCACATTGACATCAATTGTAAGGCCTCTCCATTGCCTAACAATCAGCCATGTCAGTGTGAGACTTTCTCTATTTTTGTCTTCCGTTATGAACCCGCATCATCATTTTCTTTTCCATCCAAAGTGCTGAGTCCTAGATTCACGCTCAAATATTGCATGAAAGTTGTAAAAGCCGAAGAGAGAAAAAGTATGATTTGATTACTCGTCTTATCATCGGGGTAGTTCATGATTAATATTTTGTGTTGGGAAGACTAAGCATTCTAAGCTATATGATTTTGTAGGGATAATGTTCTTTCAGCATTCTTTATTTTGAAAGGGCGTGATTGTTTGCTAGTATGTCTGAGTATTGATGTATTTATTTCAAATGATAGACTATTGCCCTAAATCATTTGTATCCTAATATTCATACCATGAGAAGATTACATGATAAACATGCTTGGTAGCATTCAACATAAAAAATTCTATTTTTATCATTCTCCTCCTCGAGGACGAGCAGGAATTAAGCTTGGGGATGTTGATATGTCTCCAACGTATCTATAATTTTTAGTTTTCATGCTATTATATTCTCAAGCTTATACACTTTATATGCAATTTTATATCATTTTGGGAACTAACCTATTAACCTAGTGCCTAGTGTCGGTTCCTGTTCTCTGCTTGTTTTTGGTTTTAAAAAATCTATACCAAGTGGAGTCCAATCACGACAAAACTTTTTGCCATTTTTTGGGACCAGAGTAGACCCTAGAAGCTTCGGGGCAGGACCAGTGGACCTATGAGGAGACGGGAAGAAAATAGGGCGCACCCTGGGGGGTAGGTGTCGTGGTTCTAAGTCTGACAGTAGATTAGGGGGTACGTAGGAGGAGGCAAGATCCTAGCTACAATGAGGTTGTGCACGCAAGATTTACGAGTTCAGGCCCTTCTCAGTGTAAGTAAAAGCCCTATGTCTCGATGCCTGGAGGCGGTCGACTGGATTATGCGTGAAATTATGGGGGGTGCGAACCCTTGTCTCAGTGGAGGTGGGTGGCTTATATAGAGTGCGCCAGGACCCCAACCAGCCCACGTTACAAGGAGTTCAATGTATATTAAGGTGTGACGTTACTGGTAACGCCAACAATAAAGACATATAAATGATCATTAACGCTACAGAGTGAACGCCTGACCGTTGCCATCTTGAGTGACTTTAGATCTTCTATACTCTGAGTGGTTTCTTGTACGGTCGAATGATGATATACTGGCCGAATGGAATTGGGTTATCCGAGTGGAGTTGTTGGTCGAGTGGGTTGCACTCTGAGGTGATTCCAGTCGGTGGATGCTGCTGTGCTTTGAATGCTATTGATCTTAGGGTAGTGTCCTTGGGAAGGGCGTCTAGGTCAGGCCTATTACCCTACCCTAGGTACATGTCATCGTCATTAACCCCAGAATGGATCGAGGTCCGAGGGGAGAAGAGGTTGAAGATGGTTCTGTCCCAATTCTTATGCTTCGGGGGCATCTTACTTGGGTCAGTGAACCACGCTGGAACTTCAACTTTATTTTTAGTCGCCTTGATCCATTCAGAATTTGTCGAGTGAACTTATCATGGTACGCTTCGATTGTTGGAGTGGTATGAAATCTTGGGCATGACTGGTTGCGCTGCCATTCCCGGATCTCACGGGATTTGAAATTTGGGGAAGCGGGACGGAGAGTGCCGCAGTAAACGAGACGGATTAGACAGGGGCACCTCGATCGCCATGCCGCCTTTTTCGCCATGTACTGAGCGTGCGGCTGTTGCAGGATTTGACAGGATCTCTCGGGCCCGCATGTCAGCCACTCGGAAGTGGACTAATAAAAGGTGTCGCGGCTGGTGCGTCTGCACAACGCATCCCATTCTCCCCCATCTTCCTCTATTTCTCCACCTTGCCCTTCGCTGCTCTCGATGCTACCGCTCCACCCATGAACAGTCCGCGACAATGGGGAAGGACAAGACGGCGGCCGTAGAGCGTGCCAAGAAGGCGATGGCAAAGCCGAAGGGTAGTAAGACAAGTTGGGGGATCTTCCTCAAGGTCCGGCCTGCCGCTTGGCTGGATCCAGGGCGACTGGATTCGGTCCATGATTCAGCAGGAGGATGTGGAGGATCTGGTCGAAGGGGGCTTGATTGCCCACGGATCTTGGAGGCTGCCTGGCAACAATACCGAGCCGCAGCCGCAGGAGGGTGAGTGTGTCCTCCTCACGACTAACGTTGACCGTGGTTTCTCTCTGCCCCCTCATCCTTTCTTCCGGGGTTTTCTGAACTTTTTCAGAGCCCAACTTCATCACTTTACCCCCAACACCATCACGTACCTTGTTGCATTCGTTTCCATGTGTGAAAATTTCCTGGGCTGTCGACCGCACTGAGGTCTCTTCAAACACATCTTTACATGTCGCTCCCAGTCTATGAAAAAGGCTAATCCGAGTGACGAGAGGACTCACGTGATCTAGATGTGTGGAGGTCTTGGGATACAGACGAGAGGCAAAAGTACTTTTCCAGTTGTGATTCTTCCCGAGTCAGTTAGAGGGTGGCAGTCGACCTGGTTTTACTTCAAGGACCAACCGACTCCTGGCCAGTCGACCGGTCTCCCTCCATTTTCCATGAAGTGAGTCCAGCAGCCCACTTCTTGGAAAGTAACCTTGACAGAGAAAGCGGAGGTGAATATGCTAATGGAATGAGTAGTCCATTTAGTTCGTGATGGCGTGACTAGGATGGACTTGCTGGAGGTATTTCTCAGTCGGTGCATCCAGCCACTCAAGGCCCGGGATCATCCTATGTGGATGTACTCAGGTATCGAAGACACCGCTCGGATCCACCCGGAGGAGGTCAACGAGGAAATGGTGGAGCAGTGGTTGCAGGGTATCACTGGAAACAAAGACAACCCCAGGGGGTCCAGGAGAGTCCTTCCATTCGACGCTGACAATGGACCTGAAAAGGTCTGTCCTTTACTGCCGAGTGTTTCTTCATTCTGATTTGTAACTCTCCTTGTGCCCGACTGATGTCTGTGCTATTCTTTGCCTTGCAGGTTTACACTGAGATGTACTCGATGCCCAATAGAGAGCAGGATCAGGAAGGAGAGGCGAAGGTGAAAGCGGTGATTGGAAATCCGATGACGAAGACGGGGAGGAGAGCGAGGACTCAAGCGACGGTGAGGAGATCGACTCTCCACCTCGCACTGAAAGGCGCTCCAAGCAGACCCATGACCTAGCAAGCGTCCGTGGCAAAGCGGTCGCGCAGACCTCGAAGCGCACTCGGAGTTCCTCCCCCGTTCCGACTGGAAAGGCCCCGAAGCAACCCAAGGTTGCGGCTCCCAAACCTCGGAAGACCCTACCTAAGATCAAGGTTGACGTTCCAATCGCCTCCGGGTAAGTGTTTTGTTTTCTCTCTTTATTCAAGAGCCTCTTAAGTAGAATGTCGACTCATTTTCTTTCTTGACCGAATGAGTTCGGAAACTTGCAGTGCTGCTACTTCTGGGACTTCCGTGGACATTTATAGAGATGAAGACGATGCGGAAATGGAAGATGCTGCCACCTACAAAGCAGGTATGACTCTGCCATCTCGCCTCCATTTTGCAAATTGATTTGTAGGCCGACTGATATCTTACGGTCGAGTCATTTGCAGTGCCGCAACATGTTATTGAACTTCCAGACGACGATGAAGATATGCCCCAAAGGCCTTTGGGAAGGAGAGGCGGGAGCTCGGGCAGGAGGGCGCCGACCGGCAAAACAGCTCAGACGACATCAGTGCTCGAACCCGTGACCCAGCAGACTGGAGATCTCAATCGAGCCTTTGTCATTTTTGCCAATCCTGTGTTGACTGAACGTCCTCTAGCGTCGACTGCTCAAGATCCTGCTTCATCTGTGCAACTCCATACTTCAGATCCTTAGACTGTTGCGACTGTTCCACCATCTCCGCAATTCTTCACACATCATGTCCCGGAGGATCAGGCGAGCGCTGCTAAAGAAGCTATACGCCAAGCATGCCTGATGATGGAGTGGATGAAGATGGTGCGTGAGGCCAGTCAAGCTGCCTATGACGCCAGTGCAGCGCTCCAGACCAACGTCCAGGTTAGTTGATTTCTGACTGATCTTCTGGCTTGACACTTGAAATCTGCTGCTTTATTATTCATAAGATGTCCATGGATGAGCGTTTTCAAACCTTTTCAAGCTTTCTGTGCATCTGTCAGGAGTTTAAACCTGCTCACCCACTGGGTTCCTTCGTTTACTTTCCAACCTTGTTCCCTTGAGTCGACTTTGTCTCCAATCAATTGTTGTTAGGTCTTGTTTATAATATACCCACTCGGTCTTGAATGGAACTCATCGAGCGAACTCTTAAACCAATGGGGGCACGCCAAGTGCACCCACTGGGTGTAGTCCCCAAGACCGCGGTCGACTGCGGGCAGTCGGCGGTGGTCTGAGAATCGATGTTACAACTGCTTTTCTCTTCTCCTTTTTTGGGAGACTGGGCTGACCAAGTCGAGTACCGAACCAAACCATTGGGGGAACGCTAAGTGCACCCACTGGGTGTAGTCCCCGAGACTACTGTTGGATGTTTGATTCTGCAGTAGTCTTAGAACTCCTTTTGTCGTAATATCCTAAACTTGTACTTCATCACTCGGAAGCAAGTAATCTTCGTTGCTGTCGACTGACATGTCTGGTTCGTTGACTTCAGAAATCCTGTGAGCTCATATCCCAATTTGCTGAATTCGAGAGGAAGCAGATCTAGCTCAACCTTGACCTGGATTTGGCCAAACAGAACTTGCAGAAGACTAAGGATGAAACAGTTGGTATGGAAGGTAAAAGCTTGCCAACTATGAGATTGGGCTGTCTCCCGTGTCATCTTTCTATTCTTCTTTCTGAACTGAGTGTTGTCTATTATTTTCTAGAGAAAATGAGGCAGGCTCTAGCATAGAAGGACCTTGATCTCGCAGCAGCACAGAAGGAGGCACAAGAGAAAACAGCACTCGCCGACGAGAAGCTGGCTTCAGTTGGGACGTTAGAAGAAGACAATGCCAAGCTGAAGACTACTCTTGCGGAAGCTAACAAGGAAGTGACACATCTGAAGAAGGACAAGGTAGCCCTGAATGACAAGATTGAAGATCTCTCCTGGAAGAGGAATGAGCTGGAGGTATATCTGGGGGGACTTGCCAAGAAGTTATTCCTTATGCTTGAAGGTATTTTCTCCTGCTCGACTGGTCTATCTTGACAGTTTTTGATTCTTCACACGGTTCTTCAACTCATTATTTTGCTGTGCTGTGCAGAATTTTGCCAAAACTTCGAAGAAGAGACTGGGCGGATTGAAACGAGCTTGGACCCCATCAACTCTCCGGTTAAGGATGAAGCTGCCATGAACGTACTCCGACTGGAATCTCGTCTTGCCAGCGTCGTGGATTATCTGGCTCGACTGAAGGTGGTGGTTTCCCGAGTCGACACAGAGCTCTAGCCAAAGGAGAGGTTCCAGAATGACCTCGAGCCTCTGATGACTTGACTCAACGAGATCCCCGGTCGAGTGCAAGCATGGAAGAAGTCATCCACCCAATGTGGTGCTGATTAGGCTCTGTCTCTGATTCGTGTCCATTGCAAAGAGGCTAAGGAAGAGAAGCTAGCAGCGCTCAAGGTCGCCAACACCAAGCATCGCCAGTTCCCGTCCTTCATGGAGACCTTCATTGAAGCAGCCACTCGCATTGCGGACGGGATTGACCTGGACGAATTCATCGAGCCTGCTAGTCCTCCTCCAGGGGAGTGAACAAACTTTATGCCTTAATTAAATTTGCCTCGGAATGCCGAGTGATTTTGTAACTGTTAAAACTCCTTCGGGCCTGATGCCCGAGCACTTTTATTCGCAGTTCTGAACCTCACGATATTTATCTGAACTTAGCTTTTCTTTGAATATGTTTGTCTTCACCTTTGTTGCTTTTGAATCTGTTGACTCCAAGTGAAACTTGATTCTTCACTCGAAACTGCCATTGAATTTGTGATCTAGCTCTGACGAGTGGGTCATGAACAAGAGCACTAGGTGTTGTGCACGACCTCCACTTCATCGTCCTTGCGGCTCAGGATGGAGCGCACATTGTACTTGTGACGCTGCTCCATCAAGTGGGTCATGGACAAGAGCACTAGGTGCCGTGCACATCCTGCACCTCGTCGTCCTTGCGGATTGGGATGGAGCGCACATTGTACTTGTGACACAGCTCCGTCGAGTGGATCATGGACAAGAGCACTAGGTGTTGTGCACGACCTACACTTCGTCGTCCTTGCGGATCGGGATGGAGCGCACATTGTACTTGTGACGCAGATCCGTCGAGTGGGTCATGGACAAGAGCACTAGGTGCTGTGCACGACCTGCACTTCATCGTCCTTATGGATCAGGATGGAGCGCACGTTGTACTTGTGACTCAGCTCCGTTGAGTGGGTCATGGACAAGAGCACTGGGTGTTGTGCACGACCTGCACTTCGTCGTCCTTGCGGATCGGGATGGAGCGCACGTTGTACTTGTGAATCGACCACTAGGGGTGGTTTTTAACTTAGGCGAGTACGAGACTGCAGCTAAGCCTCCGAGTGGGAGGATTGCTCTCCACTCGGTAGGATTTTAGAAACTTAGGCGAGTACGGAACTGCAGCTAAGCCCCTGAGTGGGAGGATTGCTCTCCACTCGGTAGGATTTTAGAAACTTAGGCGAGTACGGGACTGCATCTAAGCCCCCGAGTGGGAGGATTGCTCTCCAATCGGTAGGATTTTTAAAAACTTAGGCGAGTACGGGACTGCATCTAAGCCCCCGAGTGGGAGGATTGCTCTCCACTCGGTAGGATTTTAGAAACTTAGGCGAGTGCGGGACTGCAGCTAAGCCCCCGAGTGGGAGGATTGCTCTCCACTCGGTAGGATTTTAGAAACTTAGGCGAGTACGGGACTGCAGCTAAGCCCCCGAGTGGGAGGATTGCTCTCCACTCGGTAGGATTTTTAAAAACTAAGGCGAGTACAGGACTGCAGCTAAGCCCCCGAGTGGGAGGATTGCTCTCCACTCGGTAAGATTTTAGAAACTTAGGCGAGTATGGGACTGCGGCTAAGCCCCCGAGTGGGAGGATTTCTCTCCACCCGGTAGGATTTTTTAAAAAACTTAGGTGAATCAGGTTCACGGCTAAGCTCCCGAGTGAGAGGATTGCTCACCACTCAGAGAAGTTTTGAAACTTAGGCGAATCAGGTTCGCGGCTAAGCCACCCACTGGGGGATTTGAACATACAACTTGACAGGATAAAACTATTAAAGTACTACAAAAATCTTGTCTTTGATAAGCAAACTGAACGATTCTTATTACAACTCGTCGACTCGAGTGTTTATGTGTAAAAATGGCGGAGCGGATCCGCGTTCCAAGCGCGTGGCTCGTCTTTCTTGTGTTCTACATTGTAAAGGTGATATGCTCCGTTATGGAGTACCTTGGTGATGATCATGGGACCTTCCCAAGCAGGAGCAAGCTTGTGAGGGCATTGCTGATCCACTCGGAGCACCAGGTCTCCTTCCTGAAATGCTCGACCTCTCACATTTCTGGCATGGAATCGACGGAGGTCTTGCTGATAAATGGTCGATCGGATCAAGGCCATCTCTCTTTCTTCTTCTAGAAGGTCAACAGCGTCTTGTCGAGCTTGTTCTGCTTTAGCTTCTGAGAAAAGTTCCACTCGGGGTGCATTGTGAAGCAAATCACTTGGTAGCACGGCTTCATCCCCATAGACCATGAAGAAGGGAGTTCGTCCAGTCGACCGATTTGGTGTTGTTCTCAACCCCCAAAGTACTGATGGTAACTCATCTACCCAAGCACCTGCTGCATGCTTGAGGTCGTGCATCAACCGGGGTTTCAGCCCTTGGAGGATCAAACCATTTGCTCTCTCTGCCTGCCCATTCGACTTCGGATGCGCAACAGACGCGTAGTCGACCCGAGTTCCTTGGGAGGCGCAGAATGCTCTGGACTCATTAGAATCAAAGTTGGAGCCATTATCTATGATAATAATGTGAGGGACTCCATATCTGAATGCCAGCTCTCTGATGTAACTGATGGCGGTGCTTGAATCGAGACTCTTGATAGGCTTGGCTTCGATCCATTTAGTGAACTTGTCGACTGCTACAAGCAAATGAGTGAAACCACTTCTGCCGGTCCTCAGGGGTCCGACCATATCCAATCCCCAAACAGCAAACGGCCAGAGTAGTGGAATGGTCTTCAAGGCTGATGCAGGTTTGTGGGACATGTTGGAGTAGAACTGGCAGCCCCCACACTTGTCAACTATTTCCTTTGCCATTTCATTTGCACGCGGCCGGTAAAAACCCGCTTGGTATGCTTTGGCCATGATTGTCCGAGAGGACACATGGTGACCACAGGTCCCCGAGTGGATATCATTGAGAACCATTCGACCTTCTTCTGGTGTGATGCATCGCTGAGCAACTCCAATAACACTCTCTCTGTAGAGTCGTCCACCTATCATGGTGAAAGCTTTGGATCGTCGGACGATTTGACGGGCCTCATCCTCATCTTCTGGGAGCTCTTTTCTGAGTAGGTACGCAATATATGGCACCGTCCAATCAGGGGTGATGACCAAAACCTCCATGACCAAGTCGACCACGGCTGGGATTTCAACTTCAGTTGGATCAGTGAAACTTTTTGGTTGTGGAGGATCTTCTGTGAAAGGATCCTCTTGAACTGACGGAGTGTGGGGATGCTCCAAGAACACATTGCTGGGAATAGGCTCGCACTTGGAGCCTATCTTCACCAGATCATCAGCTGCTTGATTCTTGACTCGGGGTATGTGGTGGATCTCTAATCCCTCAAACTTCTTTTCCAACTTCCTCATTGCATTGCAATAGCCAGTCATAGCTGGGCTCCTAATATCCCATTCCTTCATCACTTCATTGACCACTAAATCCGAGTCGCTGTAAACCATTAGGCGACGGACGCCGAGTGAAATGGCCATACGCAACCCGTACAGAAGTGCCTCATATACAACTTCATTGTTGGAGGAATCAAAGTGAATCTGGAGAACATAACTGAGTTTGTCGCCTCGCGGGGATACCAGGACTACCCCAGCACCATAACCATTCAGCATCTTGGACCCATCAAAGAACATAGTCCAATGTTCCGAGTGAATTTGAGTCGGTTGTTGCTGCTCACTCCACTCGGCGAGCAAATCTGCTATTGCTTGGGACTTGATTGCTTTCTTTGCCTCAAACTTGATATCCAACGGAAGGAGTTCAATCGCCCACTTCGCCACTCGACCAGTTGCGTCTTTGTTGTTCAGAATTTCTGACAATGGAGCATCACCGACGACTGAACCGAGTGATCCGAGAAGTAATGTGCAACTTTCTTTGTATTCAAATAAATTCCATAAACAAGCTTCTGATAATGCGGATATCTCTGCTTGGACGGAGTAAAGACTTCAGAAATATAATACACTGGGCACTGAACTTTGTAGGCTTTGTCTTCTTCTTCCCGCTTGACCGTGAGCACCGTACTGACAACTTGTCCAGTGGCTGCGATATAAAGTATTAAAGGCTCTTTGCTGATTGGGGCAGCAAGCACTGGTTGGGTGGAAAGCATGGCTTTGAGCTCTGCAAACGCTGCATCAGCTTTAGGAGTCCACTCGAACTTGTCAGATTTCTTCATCAGTCGGTAAAGAGGCAATGCCTTCTCACCGAGACGAGAAATGAATCAGCTTCTGAACATCATGCACACGCACATGGCGTTTCATTCGGAGGATTGCACCAACTTTCTCTAGGTTTGCATTGATTCCTCGTTCGGAAACAAGAAAACCGGGTAACTTTCCTCCTGAGACTCCAAATGTGCACTTTGACGGATTAAGCTTGATATCATACCTTCTCACATTGGCAAAGGTTTCGGTGAGGTCAGTCAATAGGTCGGAAACTTTACGTGACTTGACCACAATGTCATCCATGTATGCTTCCACATTCCGACTGATTTGAGTGAGCAAGCACTTCTGAATCATGCGCATGAATGTGGCACCGGTATTCTTGAGACCAAAGGGCATGGTAACATAGAAAAAGCGCCCGAATGGGGTGATAAAAGCTTTTTTTTATTTCGTCAGGTCCATATAGTCGGATCTGATGGTACATGGAATAAGCATCCAAAAAGGACAAACGCTCACATTCCGTAGTCGAATCAACAATTTGACTGATGCGGGGCAGAGGGAAATGATCTTTCGTACAGGCCCGACTGATATGCTTGAAGTCGATGCACATGTGAAGTGAATCGTCTTTCTTGGGGACCATGACAACATTCGCGAGCCACTCGGAGTGGTATATCTCGCGGATGAACTCAGCTGCCATAAGCCGAGCCACGTCTTCACCAATTTCCTTCCTCTTCTCCACGGCGGACCGACGGAGATGCTCTTTGACAGGTTTCGCTTTTGGGTCGAGTCGCAAATGGTGCTCAGCCAGTCCTCTGGGTACACCTGGCATGTCAGAAGGCTTCCATGCAAATATGTCCCAGTTCTCACAGAGGAACTGGATGAGCGCTTCTTCCTATTTGCTGTCGAGTGTTGTTGAGATATGAGTCGGAGCAGCATTAGGATCAGTCGGGTGAATATGAACTTGCTTTGTTTCACCAGATGACTGAAATGCAGATTCTGAAGCAAGCTTCTTGGCACATAGAGAATCACTTGGATCTGTGTTCTTCTGGTACTCTTGCATTTCCACCGCTGTCATCTGTTCATCGGCAATCTTTGAGCCCTTCTGGAAACACTCTTCCGCTCTTTGCCGATTACCAATGATCATGATCACACCTTTGGGACCAGGCATCTTCAGCTTGAGGTATACGTAACATGGTCGAGCCATAAAGCGGGCATATGCATGTCTGCCCAAAATAGCATGATAAGCACTGTGAAAATCCACAACTTCAAATGTCAACTTTTCTTTGCGTAATTCTTCGAATCACCGAAAACCACGTCAAGAGTGATATGGCCGAGTGAATCAGCTTTCTTCCCAGGGATGACACTGTGGAAGCGCATATTGCTTTCACTGAGCTTGGACATCGGGATGCCCATCTCTCGGAGAGTTTCAGCATACAAAATGTTCAGGCCACTACCACCATCCATCAGGAGTTTGGTCAACTGGGTGCCCCCAATGACTGGGTCGACCACCAACGCTTGCCGCCCTGGGGTAGCAACGCGTGCCGGGTGGTCAGATTGGTCGAATGTAATGGGAGTCTTAGACCACTTCAAATACGTTGGCGTTTCCGGGGCAACCATGTTTACTTGTCTATTGATGATTTTTAGTCGACTTTTGCTTTCAACGTCAGCAAAAATCACCAAAGTGGCATTGATGTTGGGGAAACCATCATCCTCCTCTTTTTCTTCATCCTTATCAGCTTACTTCTCTTTCTCACTTGGCTGGCCCTCTCAGAACTGCTGGATAAGGAGTCGACACTGTCGAGTGGTATGCTTGGGATAAATCAGGTTCCCCTCTTCATCCTTCTTGGTGTGTATATGGCATGGCAAATCTAACACATCATTTCTTGTTGAGTCTTTCACCTTTTGGGGACCCATGGCCCTTTAGGTTTTCCTTAGAATTTTCCCTGGGTCACCACTGCGGTTTCCCCAGGAGCGGCGGGTTCGGCTTTGCGCTTCTGTTTCCGATTGGAATTACCTCCTCCGGTGTCTTGGGCGACTGGTTTGTTTTTGCCACTGTGGAGTCGGTCTTCTTCCTCACCATTAGCGTACCGAGTGGCTATTTCCATCATTCGGGTCAAAGTCATATCTCCTGTCCGATCGAATTTCAGGTTAAGCTCTCTATATCGGATGCCCTCCTTGAAGGCGCAAACTGCTTGGTGTGGTGACACGTTTTCCACTGTGTGATGCAAAGTGGTCCACCTCTGGATGTAATCCCTCAAAGTTTCATTCGGTTTCTGTACACAATGTTGCAATTCAGTCAGCCCTGCAGGCCGCTTGCAGGTGCCCTCAAACGCCCTAACAAACACTCGGGCCAACTCTTCCCAACTGAATATACTACCAAGAGCCAACTGATTCAACCAAGCCCTGGCTGACCCTTCCAGCATCAGAGGAAGATGTTTCATGGCTACATCATCATTACCGCCACCAATCTCTACAGCCACTCGGTAGTCCTCTAGCCAAGTGTCAGGTTTGGATTCACCAGTGAACTTACTTACCCCAGTGGCCAACCTGAAGTTGGGAGCGATTTCCGCAGCCCTGATGGCACTGCTGAAACATTCAGGCCCAGATACATGCACTCGGCTACTTGTTGGAAGATCTATGTCCTGTCCTTCTCTGTGAGCTCTGTTCCGGTCGACCCGACCTTGTACCAAAATTGACCTTGCATCAAATCTGGGCTCTCTGGGGACGACTGGAAGTCTTCGCTCGTCACCATATGGATGTTTGTCATCAGGTCACCGGGGTGCATACGATCCGCCCCTCGGAGGGGGCGTGGGCACTCGACGGCGGTCTTCACGGCCAAAACGATGATCATATTGCTCGTGGTTCCGACCGATGTACTGCTCTTGATGGTGCCCTCGGCCCTCACACCGCAGAGGCGATCTTGGGCTGTGGGCCGATTGGACGGTGTCCGCCACCACAGACCTGCTATGGATCTTGTTGCATGACTGGGAAACCGCGGTGTTTTGCTCTCCTGCTGCCCGGAGCAGCGCTTGAATCTACATCGAACCCTTCCAGCCTCTGATTGGGATGGCTGGATCAACTCTCCTATGCGGGCCGTAGCAGTAAGATTTTGAATCAGAGTGCGGTATACCTGAGGTTCGGGTGGGAACAACTACCGCTATCGTCGACTGGATTCAGGAATCAGTCGTCGAGCGCGTTCGTTGAGTGAATGCTGAAGGTTCTCCAGTCACGCGCGCTCAGCCAACGTGGCCAGGCGCACAGCCTCCAAGGCCCGAGCCTCAAAGGTTTCCCCGACGATGGGAGTGTGAAGTGCCTCTGTATTGCGATGATGCAGCTCCTCCCTCTGCTGCGAAGTAAGGGCTTGAGGAGGATATTATTCGTGAACATGCGATGGATCACCGCCATCGTCGCCGCCGTCACTGTGGCGGAAACCAGGCGGGCTGTGCGGCGTGTCGACCATCAGGACTTCTGCTGCAGGGTCACTAGTGTCACACTCGGACAGTGTCTCGACGGAGCTAGCCAACAGATCGACCATCCCGTAGAGAGATTCGTCGGGCTCGATTGCCGCGACTTGAGGGGTAGCTGACTGATGAGCCACCTCATGCTTTACCCACCGCTGAAGCCGCTATTGACCGGATCGCTTGCGGCGACGCGCAGTAGGGAGCGAAGACGTTGCGGGAGCCAACCGATATTGGGTCGACGGTTGCCGCAGAAGGACGTCGCGGACACACGCGCGAAAGTGGGTCGCCCTGCAGACGGGGAGTGCCTCGACGTCGAGGGGAGCCTCTTGAAGCCAGGCAGAGTTGTCGACGATGAAAATGAGCGCGCCGAGGTGGATCTCGCGGCCCTCCGCCAAACCACCGCCAAAACCATGAGGACGGGGATCGGAAAAACTGCAACCTCGCCGGAAGTCGCTAAGACACCTGCCCCATGGTGGGCGCCAACTGTCGTGGTTCTAAGTCTGGCAGTAGATTAGGGGGTACGTAGGAGGAGGCAAGATCCTAGCTACGATGAGGTTGTGCACGCAAGATTTACGCGTTCAGGCCCTTCTCGGAGGAAGTAAAAGCCCTACATCTCGGTGCCCAGAGGCGGTCGACTGGATTATGCGTGAAATTACAGGGGGTGAGATCCCTTGTCTCAGTGGAGGGGGTGTCTTATATAGAGTGCACCAGGACCCCAGCCAGCCCACATTACAAGGAGTTCAATGTACATTAAGGTGTCACGTTACTGGTAACGCTAGCAATAAATACATATAAATGACCATTAACGCTACGGAGTGAATGCCTGACCGTTGCCATCCTGAGTGACTTTAGATCTTCTGTACTCCGAGTGGTTTCTTGTACGGTCGAATGATGATATACTGGTCGAATGGAATTGGGCTATCCGAGTGGAGTTGTTGGTCGAGTGGGTTGCACTCTGAGGTGATTCCAGTTGGTGGATGTTGATGTGCTTTGAATGCCGTTGATCTTAGGGTAGTGTCCTTGGGAAGGGCGTCTAGGTCAGGCCTATTAACCTACCCTAGGTACATGTCATCGTCAGTAGGCACACCCTGATGTCTTGTGGGCCCCTCATGGATCTGTATGACCTAATTCCAGTGGTATAAATTCCCAAGTATTGCAAAACCCCCAAAAGCACCAATGAAACATCTTTTTCGCCACCGCAAGTCTCTGTTCTTCCACCATCCCATCTGGAGACCCTCATTGATACCGAGGGCTTCTACATCAACCTTGCTGCACCTCCGATGATTTGTGAATAGTTCCCACAGGACCTATGGGTCCATAGTGATTAACTACATGGCTTTCTCTCTCATTTTTAATACAATGTTCTCCTCGGAATTCTATTCAATTAATCTTCTTTTGCGGTGTGTTTGTTGGGATCTGATGAATTATGGGTTTATGATCAGATTATTCATTGAAACTAATTGAGTCTTTTCTGAACTTTATTATGTGTGATTGTTATAGCTTTATATTTCTATCTGATCTATCTGTTTGATTTGGCCAACTAGATTGATTTCTCTTTAGCGGGAGAGGTGCTTTGTAGTAGGTTCAATCTTGCGGTCTCCCCACTTTGTGACAAGAGGGGTACCGAGGCATGTATTTGTATTGTTGCTACTAAGGGTAAAACGATGGGGTTTAATCATATTTCTTGGTTTTATTCTGTCTACATTATGTCATCATACTTGATGCATTACTCTGTTTGTCATGAACTTAATACCTAGAGAGGCAATCATAGAAGCGCTCTCAAATTGGAGTAATAGTAGTAATAGTATTAAGCGTCAGTAAGTTTAATGGTCTACTTGTCACAGACGTAATGCCTATGTATTGATCATGCCGTGAATAACATCATAACTATGTGCCTTTCTATCAATTGCCCAACAGTAATTTGTGTACCCGCTGTATGCTATGTTCTTGAGAGAGATGCCTCTAGTGAAAACTATGGCCCCTGGGTCTATTTAAATCATATTACTAAAACCCTAAACACCCTTGCTAAAATTTATTTACTTTTATTTTACTTTGCAATTTATATATCTCCTACTATCAGATTTGATACTTGCAATTAACGAGTACAAGGGGATTGACAACCCTCTTGCCTACATTGGCTGCAAGTATTTGCTCTTGTGTGTGTAGGTACCGCTAAAGGTCATTTGCGTGGATCTCCTATTGGTTCGATAACCTTGGTTCTCTACTAAGGTAAATACTATCTACTACTATCTTGCTTCTCCCTTCCTCTTCGGGGAAAAACCCTGTCGGAATCGGGGCTCCGGGGACTCAAGGAAGGTTCAAACTCTGGGGTGCGCACGCAGAACCTTGCTAAGCCCTAGCTTGCTACTCACTACCTCACTGTCGGTGTCAAATCCGACCGATCTCGGGTAGGGGGTCCCGAACTATGCGTCTGAGGACTGAGGGTAACAGGGGACAAGTGGGACACAATGTTTACCCAGGTTTGAGCCCTCTTAATGGAGGTAAAACCCTACGTCCTGCCTGATTGTATTTGATGAGTATTGGGGTTACAAGAGTTAATCTACCTCGAGATCGTAAGGGCTAAACCCTATATGTCTAGCGTATGAGAGTTATGATAGCCTCTACGGACTAAACCCTCCGGTTTATATACACACCGGAGGGGCCTAGGGTTGTACAGAGTCGGTTTGTGGGGGAAGGAAATAACATATCCGAACACCAATCTTGCTGTCCACGCATAGGGGAATCCTACCCAGACACGGGGGAAAGTCTTCTGCTTGTATCTTCACGGCCCATCAGTCCGGCCCATACCAAATAGCCATGACATCCAAGGACCCCCTAATCTAGGACTCCCTTAGTAGCCCCTAAACCAGTCTTCGACGATGATGTGTTCACCACGCGGATTGTCTTCGGCATTGCAAGGCTAGTTCCTCCTCCTAAAATTCTTTGCAACAATTGCCTGAACAAAGGAACAATATCCGGCTCTGCATAACTGTTACAACCCTTAGCCACGAAGGCTAGATATCTAGATAAAACAATGTCTTTTTACTGACAACTTTTTTGGCAAAATGTCACATCTGGCCTCTTAACATTTCGAACCGTTTTCACGCCTCCTGCTTCGCATTTCGAGGCACAACCTCCATTGGCACGTCCTGTCAAAATAGAGATCGTGCCCGCCCATTACGGGATCCTAATCAATACGGTTTTGGGTAATCCAACTGTGCCATTCGCACAATCCCCTTGGGAACAGGCGAGTTTTAAGGCTTGAGGGGGGAGGGCATTTGGTATTCACCACCGATATAATAAGGTAAAGACTCCTCTTTTTTTCCCACGCCTTCTCCCTTCTCCAGCCTTCCCCTCTTCTGAGCTCCGACGCCCAAAAATCTCAATCTTTCCCACCGCCACCAACCTCTCTGGCTATGTCTGGATCTGGTTCAAAGGGAAACTAGGAGACCTCCTCCATCACCGAGAAGGACGTCAAGGAGCTCCGGGAGGCGGGATATCTATCCACGGATATCGCGCACAGGCTTCCTGCGAAGGATCAAGTCGTCCCCACTCCGGAGCCTGGTGAAAGGGTTGTATTCATTCCTCACTTCCTCCGAGGACTAGGGTTTCCCCTTCATCCCTTCGTCCGGGGCCTCATGTTCTACTACAGGCTAGATTTCCATGATCTATCCCCAAATTCTTTCCTCCATATATCGGCGTTCATCGTCGTGTGTGAGGTGCTACTCCGCATCCCCCCACA
This sequence comes from Triticum urartu, assembly GCF_056163025.1. Taxonomy (NCBI): domain Eukaryota; kingdom Viridiplantae; phylum Streptophyta; class Magnoliopsida; order Poales; family Poaceae; genus Triticum; species Triticum urartu. The sequence goes on from NC_141877.1 coordinate 314,226,828, forward strand.
CTTCGGCCTATGGCTCAAGGTCTTCAATCTGAAGCTGAAGGTGGTCGACGGGGAGCATGCGGACTGCGGCGGTGCCATGGTGAGCAAGCTCCCCAACGCCGTCTGGCCAAAGGGGGCCTTTGTGGAGACCGTCAAGGTATGGCAGCAGGAGTGGTTTTACGTCACTGAACCTCGCAACTCTAAGTGGGCGGCCACTCCCGAGTTTAGATACGGACCCCCTACAAGGCTTACCTCGTGGACCGCAAAGGGCCTGGACAGGGGATCCATAGAGGAGGTGCAGATGCTGAAAATGCATCACCAATATGATAAGCAAGAATACCGGTCTCACAAACATGATCCAGGTGATGCTTTTCCGCCGCACTCTCCCCTGCCAACTCCGGGCCTCTAACATGTGAGAGTTCAATCCGGAGGGGCCACGGAACTTGAAGCGCTTTTTCGTCACCACGCAAGAAGACATCTGGAAGCAGCGCTTTAAGGCCCAAAAAACGTGGCCGAACAAGACCGAGGACATCGGACTCGACATTGAGTATCCGGCCTCAGAGGTAAACATATCCTTTCCGAAGATGTATCCGGTCAGTATTTTGAACATTACCTAAGTTATATTGCCCGTCTTTTGTGCAGGGTTGGACGACAAAGGCGGAGCGGATCAACTGTCCGGCTCCGCTGCCTGAAAACCCAACCACGCCCCAGCAGACGGAGATGCTGGTCCCGGTGCCGTATCAGGCGCCGGAGAAGAAGGCCAAGAAGAAGAATGGCAAGGAGACCAAGAGCGGTCCCCACCATAAGGGTCCTTCAAATGATGTGTCCGAAGAGACCAAGGCCCCCTCCTCCCATGAGGGAGACGACGAAGAGGAAGAGGAGGAGGAGGTGGAAAGCGACTCCCCCCTCAAGGGGAGGAAGAAGAAGAGGGCGGCCTCCGAACACCCGAAGGGGGAGGCGCCCAAGAGGGGAAAATTATCCTCCAGGATAGTTCGGACTCAGATGCCGAACTGTTCTCCAAAAAACCTACCAGGGCAAAGCCCCTGGCCGAAACGTAAGTATCCGAACACTTACTGTTGTGCATCATACTTCCTGATTTCATTATATAAGTTATCATGTTGTGCATCTTTCAGCCCTCCCTGCGACCTCCCGAACACTTCGCTATCGGAGGGGAGTTCGCTGCCACCTAAGATGGCCGAGAGTGAGACGCCGCCACGAGCCCCCTCGCCCTTCATCGCGGATGATACCGAGGTGTTATCTCGAAGGACCTCTCCTGGCCGCGGAGGGGTAGGCGAGGTTGTCGAGAAGGCGCCCGAGGATAACGCCTCGGTCGCCGCAGACATAGGGGGGGTCACCCCTATGGCAACTGACGGTGGGGACTATCAGCAATCCGGGCCCCTGCCGGACACTCTCCTGGAGACCAATGTGGCTCCAGGATCGAGTGAGTAGCCCCCTTCGAAGGAGGGGGAGCATCGGCTCCATCGGCAACCTCCACTAAGCCGGAGGCGCCAAACACTCTAGTGGAAGCACTGCAACGTGCTTCCATCATGGAGGAGCACCGCACCCTGATGGGTGCGGTAGTAGAGAAGGTTCAGTCCACCAAGAGCGGACTGAACGAAGCTTTTACCAGCCTACTGACAGGTTTCGAGGTATGCGACGTAATGCTCTAGATGCTTTTTCCATATAGAGTATACCTGCACATGGAAAGTAGCCCCCTGAGACTCTACCTGGTTTTGAGAAAAAATGGACAGAGGATCACATGGTATTCGGAAGAGCTAACATATTTGCCTATTTTGTAACAGGCTACCCTGTTGGCGGCAACCGCCCAGGCCGCTGACATTTTCGAACTCAATCGGAAACTGAAGTTGGCCGATGATGAAATCGACCGCGTTAACAAGCGATTCGATGAGACCCAAGGTATGTGTAGTTAGAAGTTTTGGTTGTATATCGTAAGCGATAGCTATTCAGAGATGAACTCATGTAATGCTTTTGTTTATAGGCATAGTGAGTGCAGCTGAGGTTGAGACCCTCAAAGGCGCCCTTGCCCAAGTCCAAAAAGAGGCGAAGGCAAACAAGGCAGCCGCTGATAAAGCGGCTATGGAGCTAAGACCGAACATGTTGCCCGCCAACAACACGAAGCTCGGGTGGCCGAGGTCGAGCAGGAGCTAAAGGACGCCATCCTCAAGTGCGAGAGTTTGGAGGAGAAGGCTTCGGCTCAATCGTCCAAATTAGCCAAAGCTCTTCAAGATGCTAAGGCGGCACGGGTCGAGTCCCGAAGTGCTCGCGGGGAGATCCACCAGGCGAAGCAGATAGTGGCTAGTAATGCCTTTCTCTTACAGAGTATTTTTGGAGGTCAGCGGTATGCGTTACTCACACGGCTGTGGAGTTCTCTAGACGCGTTTGCGGATCTTCCGAGGAGTGCCACTGATGCCGCATAGTTCTTCCGAGCCCAGGAGGGGAACTCGACTGAGAAGCTGTTCTGGTCGCAGTTCCTTGCGCCGGAGCATCCGACACCTCTGAACGACTAGATGAAGCAGCTGATGGAGCTGCATAGGATGGCCGGCTTGGCCATGAAGGATTTAATAGTATGATTTTGGCCAGCCGAACTAATTCCAAGCAGCTACTTTGGTTTGGTGAGGCGACTCGTCAATGCGCTACCTCGAGTTGAAGCTGTGAAGCGCTCGGCGTGCATAGAGGGTGCTCGGATGTCCTTCACCCATGTCAAGATGCATTGGGCGAAGATGAAGGCCACCGATGTGGTGATCATAGGCCCTCCCGAAGGCAAGGACCATCGCAAGCCAGAGAGATACTTTGAAGATGTCCTGGAGGGTGCCCGAATAGTAGAGGGCCAATGCTCAAAGGACGTTATATTTGAGTAGATGTATCCGATTTGTAAAACATGTGTTGTGAACCCAGGCTTGTAATATATTCATGCCTTTGATCTTAAGTTATTTTCCTCCTGCGCGGCCGTTTAATTCTGCAAGTTTGCCAGTCGTCGGCCTCAGCCCCCGTATAAATACTACAGGGGGTGTTCGGCATGGCACGTTTACCACACTTTATCCAACATTGTGGTCTCTGAAGGAGGTGTACGCGAGGCGAGCTAGGCAATCGAACTATGCGGGTTTATTACTTTCACTTAGCCATAGGAGTTTGATGATGGGGCTGACTATTAGCCCCTTGTACGTGTGCGACAATCCGTACTAAGGTGCCGTTTCCACGCGGCTGGGTGAAGACCAGCCCCTCGTATAACACGGAATAAATCACCAATGATTTGTAGTATAAGACTAAGTCGTTGAATCACTGACCAGCTCTCGCCTTATCATGACAGTCAGTTCTCGGCCTTCTCTACTGAGGTATTTGACCGGATGAACCATAAATACAATCCCAGTAGTTCTCCCTTTACGACCTTAGCCGAACGAGCAGAACGTAAGGTGGTAAGCACAGGAGCCGGGCAACCCAACTATAGACCAAAGACATGATTCGGAGTCAATGCATATAGTGCAATATTCGGTCCACCGAAGAGTACCGTATAGGTGTTCGGACTTGAGAACGCGCGGAGCCGAATATAGCCCCCGGTGTTAAGGCCGGATGAAAGCACGTGTGGCAATCTAAAGTGAGGAAGGGATACAGATGACAGAAGAAATTGGTACCAAACAAAAGTGGTAATCAACTGTTTCCTTTATATCCTGTATAATACGTCGAGGCATGCTATTATAGATAATGCCATAGATATTAAGGCTATTTTAGATGCCGAGAATCTTACACAATGGAAAGCTTTACACATGGCTGTGTGAAAAAAGGTAGTGGCTTTTAAAGATCCTAATGATGCCCTGTTGCACGTCTGCACCATTTCCCCTTGATGAGAAATCCTTTGAGAGGAGAAGGTGATGGTCGTCTATAAGAAAGGGGAGCCTGAAAAAGAGCTCTTGCATGACCATGGGGTAGGTAGGTTTTTAATGAACCTGTAGTAAAAAGGGAAAAAAGGAGAAATAAATTTAAGGTCCAGATAGGGTCGAGCCGTACTATAGACCTTTTCTGCGGTATGCCTCCGGCGCTGCCCAAGGTATTTTAAGTGCATAATGATGCACACACGGTAAGTGTGTTGCAACCTTATGGGGCGATCGGCGGAGCCGAGCTGCTATTCAGGTGCTGTTTCCGCTGGGGTGTCGTCCTACAGCATAGACCGAACTCGCTTGGTAGTGTCAGGGGTCTTGATGACTGATGAGTTGTTCGGCTTGATGAGGCCGTTCTATACCTCGGCTGCGAGGGCCGCGGTATGCTCCTCAATATGGAGGGAGAGCTCAATGTTTCCATTGACTGTGATGACACCACACGGTCCGGGCATTTTGAGCTTTAAATAAGCATAATGTGGGACCACGTTGAAGCAGACGAAAGCAGTTCATCCGAGCAGCGCGTGATAACCACTGCGGAAAGGGACAATATCGAAGATCAAGTCTTTGCTTCGGAAGTTGTCCAAAGAACCGAAGACTACTTCCAACGTTAAGGAGCCCGTACAATGGGCCTCCACACCGGGTATCACTCCTTCAAAGGTAGTGTTGCTTGGTCTGATTCTTGATGGGTCAATACCCATCTTACGGACAGTGTCTTGATAAATCAGGTTGAGACTGCCACCGCCGTCCATAAGGACTCTAGTGGGATGGAATCCGTCGATAATGGGATCGAGTACCAGGGCCGCCGAACCACCACGGCGGATACTAGTTGGGTGGTCCCTGTGATCAAAGGTGATCAGACAAGCCGACCATGGGTTGAATTTTGGGGCGACAGGCTCTACGGCGTAGATGTCCCTTAGTGCGCGCTTGTGCTCCCTATTTGGGATGTGTGTAACATATATCATGTTCACTATTTTCACCTCGGGGGGAAACTTCTTCTGCCCCCTGTGTTCGGAGGACAGGGCTCATCATCATCCTCGCTTTGAGGCCCTTTCCCCTTGTGTTCGGTATTTAATTTACCGGCCTGTTTAAAAACCCAACAGTTTCTGTTGGAGTGGTTAGCGGGCTTGTCAGGGGTGCCATGAATCTGGCAAGGCCTATCTAGTATTTTGTCCAGGTTGGATGGACCATCTCTATTTCCTTTGAATGGCTTCTTCCGCTGACCGAGTTTGGAGCCACTGAATCTGGCGTTTACCGCCGTATCCTTGATTTCTTCGTTATTGTTCCGACGCTTGTTTTGTTACGTCGTGGCCTCCCATTGCCATCTCTGGCTTCAAAGGTGCCAGGATCGCTGGTGCTATTGCTCCTACGATCCAACCAGCTGTCTTCTCCCGTGCAAAAGCGGGTAATAAGTGCAGTAAGAGCTTACATAGTTTTTGGCTTTTCCCGACCGAGGTGTCGGGCGAGCCATTCGTCACAGATGTTGTGCTTAAAGGCCGCTAAGGCTTCGATGTCCGGACAGTCAACATTTTGTTCTTTTTAAATAAGAACCGAGTCCAGAGTTTTCGGGCTGACTCTCCGGGTTACTGCACTATGTGACTGAGGTCGTCAGCGCCCGGTGGCCAGACATATGTGCCTTGAAAGTTATCTCAAAAAGCATCCTCCAAGTCCTCCCAACTACCAATGGAGTTATCTAGGAGGCTATTCAGCCAGTGCCATGCTGGTCCTTTTAGTTTTAGGGGGAGGTATTTGATGGCGTGGAGGTCATCGCCACGAGCCATATGAATGTGTAGAAGAAAATCTTCGATCCATACAGCAGGATATGTGGTTCCGTCGTATGCCTCGATGTTTACGGGTTTAAACCCTTCTGGAAATTGTTGTTGCATTACCTCATCGGTGAAGCACATGGGGTGTGCGGCGCCTCTATATCGAGACACATCACGACGAAGTTCGGATGATGTCCATATTCGGATCTCGGCCCAAACTTCGTTATGATTGTCGCGCCATGCTTGATGGTCATTGTCTCGTGCCGGAGCACGTCCCCTTGATCCGTAGATTGATCTGGTATGGCCGGCTCTATTTTCCAGGTCTTGACGTAAGTCATGTGTGTAACCCAGAGCCGATGCCTCTTTACCTCTATGGCGGGGTGTCGCGGGCTGGTATTCGGCGTAATTAGTCATTTTGTCTCGTCCACGTGGTGGTCGGTCTGGTTCATCAGCATGATTGTATGTTGACGGAATTGGCTCGAGGGCCTCGTCATCGAATAGTGGTAGCAGCTTGTGCTTTGGGTAGCTCTTTATTGAGCGTTCAAGGCCATATTCTTCGGCAGCCAGGATCTTGGTCCATCTGTCATTGAGCGTACCCTATTCGGCTTGAAGTTGTTGCTGTTTCTTTCTCAGAGTCCTCGCAGTGGCGATGAGTTGTCGCTTAAAGCGTTCTTGTTCAAGGGGCTCCTCTGGCACGATGAAATCTTCATTACCGAGGCTAACGTCCTCCTCGATCGGAGGCCGGTAGATAATTGCTATCTTCCGAATCCTCATGATCAGCAAGTTCGCCAGGGTTAACTTGTCCCTCCTCCCACTCATCCTGCTCGGACGCAGGCTCGACGGGGTGGTCGAGGTCTTCAGCATTATCCGGGGTGTTGTTATCTCCTGTGCCAGTATTGCTATCCCTTTCACGACGAGATCGTGAGCGGCGCCGCTGGCGTCGGTGTTTAGGTGGCGCCTCGACGGGCTTGTCCTTAATCGGATCTTGAGTGCCATCACCGTCCTTCTTTTTGGGTGTATCCACCATGTACATGCCATAAGTAGAAGTGGCCGTCCAGCGCCTAGTGATGGGCGGGTTTTGGCCATATTCGGCTCTGGCATCGTTGTCCATACCGTCGATGTCTTCGGAGAAGTCTAGCATGTCGGTTAGATCCTCGACAGTGGCTATTAAGTGGGTGGTGAGTGGGACGTAAAATTCCCAGCCCTCAGCCCCTAGTTCTGGTTGGGCGTAGTTCGGAAGAGACGCCTCCGTAATGGCGAGAGGTCGCATTAGGTCCAGCGCCTCGTTTAGAAGCGAAAGCTGGACATGCGACTGAGGATCTGCGGAGCTCGGTCCGGTAATCACTTCTTGACTGAGCTCGGTAGACGCAGACCTCGAGGGTTTGGAGTTGACATCTAGAGATGAGTCTGGCTCCCCGATGACAAGGAGAGTCATATTGGACTCCGGGCCCGCTGATAGCATGGTCACCTCTAGGTCTCCGACAGGTAACTCCGTAAAAGGGGAGAGTCTGGCGGGGTTTATTCTCCCATCTTCGAACAGAGTGGCCTGCTCTGGATTAAAGTCCAGGGCAGCTACGAGGGTCGATCCCTAAGCGGAATCTGATGGTGGACCCGGCGGGCTTCCTTCATGTAGATGAGGAGCGGCGGCCGGGGCCGAGAACCCTTCGAAGATCAAATCTCCTCGGATATCGGCGATGTAATTCAGGTTTCCAAAATTGATCTGGTGACCATGGGCGTAGCTGCAATCTGCTCAAGGTGACCAGTCGAATTGGCACGCAGAGAGAAGCCGCTTGATACGTCTCCAACGTATCTATAATTTTTGATTGCTCCATGCTATATTATCTACTGTTTTGGACATTATTGGGCTTTATTATCCACTTTTATATTATTTTTGGGACTAACCTATTAACCGGAGGCCCAACCCAGAATTGTTGTTTTTTTGCCTATTTTAGGGTTTCGAAGAGAAGGAATATCAAACGGAGTCCAAACGGAATGGAACCTTCGGGAACATGATTTTCTCACCGAACATGATCCAGGAGACTTGGACCCTACGTCAAGAAACAAAGGAGGAGGCCACGAGGTAGGGGGCGCACCTACCCCCCCCCCCCCCCCCAGGCGCGCCCTCCACCCTCGTGGGCCCCATGTTGCTCCATCGACGTACTCCTTCCTCCTATATATACCTATGTACCCCCAAACGATCAGATACGGAGCCAAAACCCTAATTCCACCGTCGTAACTTCCTGTATCCACGAGATCCCATCTTGGGGCCTGTTCCGGAGCTCCGCCGGAGGGGGTATCAATCACGGAGGGCCTCTACATCAACACCATAGCCTCTCCGATGAAGTGTGAGTAGTTTACCTCGGACCTTCGGGTCCATAGTTATTAGCTAGATGGCTTCTTCTCTCTTTTTGGATCTCAATGCAATGTTCTCCCCCTCTCTTGTAGAGATCTATTCAATGTAATCTTCTTTTTGCGGTGTGTTTGTTGAGACCGATGAATTGTGGGTTTATGATCAAGATTATCTATGAACAATATTTGAATCTTCTCTGAATTCTTTTATGTATGATTGGTTATCTTTGCAAGTCTCTTCGAATTATCAGTTTGGTTTGGCCTACTAGATTGATCTTTCTTACAATGGGAGAAGTGCTTAGGTTTGGGTTCAATCTTGCGATGTCCTTTCCTAGTGACAGTAGGGGAAGCAAGGCACGTATTGTATTGTTGCCATCGAGGATAACTGATACGTCCATTTTGCATCATGCTTTTATATCGATATTTATTGCATTATGGACTGTTATTTCACTTTATGTCACAATACTTATGGCTATTCTCTCTTATTTTACAAGGTTTACATGAAGAGGGAGAATGCCGGCAGCTGGAATTCTGGGCTGGAAAAGGAGTGCATATTAGAGACCTATTCTACGCAACTCCAAAAGTCCTGAAACTCCATGGAACATCTTAAAATAAATAAATAAAAATCCTCGCCAAAGATGAAGGCCAGGGGGCCCACACCCTTCTCACGAGGGTGGGGGCGCGCCCCCCTCCCTAGGGCGCGCCCCCTACCTCATGGGCCCCCTGGTGGCTCTCCGACGTCCATCTTCTCCTATATGAGGTCTTTCGATGAGAAGAAATAAGAAGGAACTTTTCGGGACGAGACTCCGCCGCCACGAGGCGGAACCTTGGCGGATCCAATCTAGAGCTCCCGCAGAGCTGTTCTGCCGGGGAAACTTCTCTCCCGGAGGGGGAAATCATCACCATCATCATCACCAACACTCCTCTCATCGGGAGAGGGCAATCTCCATCAACATCTTCACCAGCACCATCTCATCACCAAACCCTAGTTCATCTCTTGTATCCAATTCTTGTCTCAAAGTCCGGGATTGGTGCTAGTAGGTTGCTAGTAGTGTTGATTACTCCTTGTAGTTGATGCTAGTTGGTTTAATTGGTGGAAGATCATATGTTCAGATCCTATATGCATATTATTACCCCTCTGATTATGAACATGAATATGCTTTGTGAGTAATTACGTTCGTTCCTGAGGACAAGGGAGAAGTCTTGCTATGAGTAGTCATGTGAATTTGGTATTCGTTTGATATTTTGATAAGATGTATGTTGTCTAGCCTCTAGTGGTCTTATGTGAACGTCGACTACATAACACTTCACCATTATTTGGGCCTAGAGGAAGGCATTGGGAAGTAATAAGTAGATGATGGGTTGCTAGAGTGACAGAAGCTTAAACCCTAGTTTATGCGTTGCTTCGTAAGGGGCTGATTTGGATCCATATGTTTCATGCTATGGTTAGGTCTACCTTAATACTTTTGTTGTAGTTGAGGATGCTTGCAATAGAGGTTAATCATAAGTGGGATGCTTGTTCAAGTAAGAACAGCACCCAAGCACCGGTCCACCCACATATCAAATTATCAAAGTATCGAACGCGAATCATATGAACGTGATGAAAACTAGCTTGACGATATTCCCATGTGTCCTCGGGAGCGCTTTTCCTATTATAAGAGTTTGTTCCGGCTTGTCCTTTGCTACAAAAGGATTGGGCCACCCTGCTGCACTTTATTTACTTTTGTTACTTGCTGCTTGTCAGTGTCAAAACCGGCGGATCTCGGGTAGGGGGTCCCGAACTGTGCGTCTAGGCCGGATGGTAACAGGAGGCAAGGGACACGAAGTTTTACCCAGGTTCGGGCCCTCTTGATGGAGGTAAAACCCTACGTCCCGCTTGATTAATATTGATGATATGGGTGTTACAAGAGTAGATCTACCACGAGATCAGAGAGGCTAAACCCTATAAGCTAGCCTACGGTATGATTGTATGTTGTGATTGTTGTCCTACGGACTAAAACCCTTCGGTTTATATAGACACCGGAGAGGGTTAGGGTTACACAAGGTCGGTTACAAAGGAGGAGATATCCATATACGTATTGCCTAGCTTGCCTTCCATGCCAAGTAGAGTCCCATCCGGACACGAGACGAAGTCTTCAATCTTGTATCTTCATAGTCTAACAGTCCGGCCAATGGAGATAGTCCGGCTGCCCGGAGACCCCCTAATCCAGGACTCCCTCAGTAGCCCCTGAACCTGGCTTCAATGACGATGAGTCCGGCGCGCAGTTGTCTTCGGCATTGCAAGGCGGGTTCCTTCTCTGAATACGTCACGGAAGAATTTGAATACGAGGATAGTGTCTGACCCTGCAAAATAAGTTCCACATTCCACCGTAGAGAGAATAATGTTTTCACGGATCTAATTTGCTAGCTTGTTTCGGCAACATGACGTTACGTCATGGCCCGGTGATTATTTGAACCGTTTCTTTTAACCATCCCCGCACATAACGCGAGGCAGTTTTTCGACACGTCTTGTCAAAGCAGAGATCATGTCCCCTTATCACGGGATTCTCATCAATACGGGCGTGGGTAACCCAACCGCGCCATCAATTGCGGCGCTTGGGGGATAAGCGAGTTTTACTAGGCAGGTGGGGACGCTTAATTTTGTCCGCCCATATAAAGGGATAAGGATTCACCTTTCTATCCATGCCTTCTTCCTCCTCTGCTCATCCGCTCCCGCACACTCGAGCTCTAGCGCCCAAGCTCTTACTGTTGGGGATCGTAGCAGAAATTTAAAATTTTCTACGCATCACCAAGATCAATCTATGGAGTAATCTAGCAACGAGGGGAAGGGGAGTGCATCTACATACCCGTGTAGATCGCTAAGCGGAAGCGTTGCAAGAACGCAGATGAAGGAGTCGTACTCGCAGCGATTCAGATCGCGGTTGATTCCGATCTGAGCGCCGAACAACGGCGCCTCCGCGTTCAACACACGTGCAGCCCGGTGACGTCTCCCACGCCTTGATCCAGCAAGGGGAGAAGGAGAGGTTGGGGAAGACTCCGTCCAGTAGCAGCACGACGGCGTGGTGGTGATGGAGGAGCGCGGAACTCCAGCAGGGCTTCGCCAAGCACTACGAGAGACGAGGAGGGAGAGGGGTAGGGCTGCGCCAACAGGGGAAGAACTTCGTGTGTTGGGCTGCCCCTTTGCCTCCACTATATATAGGGGGAGAGGGAGGGCTGCGCCCCCACCTAGGGTTTCCACCCTAGGGGTGGCGGCAGCCCCAATCCCCATCCGAGGTGGCGGCCAAGTGGGGGGAGAGGGAGGCGCACCAGGCATGGGCCTTAGGGCCCATCTGCCCTTAGGGTTTGCCCCCTCTTCTCTCCAGGCGCATGGGCCTTGGTGGGGAGGTGCCCCAGCCCACCTAGGGGATGGTCCCTTCTCACACTTGGCCCATGTATGCCTCCGGGGCCCATGGCCCCTCCCGGTGGACCCCCGGACCCCTCCGGTGGTCCCGGTACACTACCGGTGATGCCCGGAACACTTCCGGTGGCCAAAACCATACTTCCTATATATCAATATTTACCTCCGGACCATTCCGGAACTCCTCGTGACGTCCAAGATCTCATCTAGGACTCCGAACAACATTCGGTAACCGCGTACATACTTTCCCTATAACGCTAGCGTCATCGAACTTTAAGTGTGTAGACCCTACGGGTTCGGGAGTCATGCAGACATGGCCGAGACAACTCTCCGGTCAATAACCAACAGCGGGATCTGGATACCCATGTTGGCTCCCACATGCTCCACGATGATCTCATCGGATGAACCATGATGTCAAGGATTCAATCAATCCCGTATACAATTCCCTTTGTCTATCGGTACGATACTTGCCCGAGATTCGATCATCGGTATCCCGATACCTTGTTCAATCTCGTTACCGGCAAGTCTCTTTACTCGTTCCGTAACACATCATCCCGTGATCAACTCCTTGGTCACATTGTGCACATTATGATGATGTCCTACCGAGTGGGCCCAGAGATACCTCTCCGTTTACACGGAGTGACAAAACCCAGTCTCGATTCGTGCCAACCCAACAGACACTTTCGGAGATACCCGTAGTGCACCTTTATAGCCACCCAGTTACGTTGTGACGTTTGGCACACCCAAAGCACTCCTACGGTATCCGGGAGTTGCACAACCTCATGGTCTAAGGAAATGATACTTGACATTAGAAAAGCTTTAGCATACGAACTACACGATCTTGTGCTAGGCTTAGGATTGGGTCTTGTCCATCACATCATTCTCCTAATGATGTGATCCCGTTATCAATGACATCCAATGTCCATGGTCAGGAAACCGTAACCATCTATTGATCAACGAGCTAGTCAACTAGAGGCTTACTAGGGACATGGTGTTGTCTATGTATCCACACATGTATCTAAGCTTCCTATCAATACAATTCTAGCATGGATAATAAACAATTATCATGAACAATGAAATATAATATAATAATAACTAATTTATTATTGCCTCTAGGGCATATTTCCAACAGTCTCCCACTTTCACTAGAGTCAATAATCTAGTTCACATCGCCATGTGATTAACACTCATAGGTCGCATCGCCATGTGACCAACATCCAAAGAGTTTACTAGACTCAATAATCTAGTTCACGTCACTATGTGATTAACACTCAATGAGTTCTGGGTTTGATCATGTTATGCTTGTGAGAGAGGTTTTAGTCAACGGGTCTGCCATATTCAGATCCCTATGTATTTCGCAAAACTTTATGTCATATCGTAGATGCTGCTACCACATTCCACTTGGAGCTATTCCAAATTGTTGCTTCATTATACATATCCGGTATCTCTACTTAGAGATATCCGGATAGGTGTCAAGCTTGCATCGACGTAACTCTTTACGTCGAACTCTTTATCACCTCCATATCCGAGAAACATTTCCTTATTCCTCTAAGGATAATTTTGACTGCTATCTGGTGATCCACTCCTAGATCACCTTTGTACCCTCTTGCCAGACATGTGGCAAGGCACACATCTAGTGCGGTACTCAGCATGGCATACCGTATAGAGCCTATGACAAAAGCATAGGGGACTACCTTTGTCCTTTCTCTTTCTTCTGCCGTGGTCAATCTTTGAGTCTTACTCAACTTCACACCTTACAACTCAGGTAAGAACCCCTTCTTTGACTGATCTATTTTGAACTCCTTCAAAAACATGTCAAGTTGTGCGTTCTTTGAAAGTATCATCAGGTGTTTTGATCTATCTCTATAGATCTTGATGCCCAATATGTAAGCAGCTTTATCCAGGTCTTCCTTTCAAAAACACTCTTCAAACAACCGTTCATGCTTTCCAGAAATTCTACATTATTTCGGGTCAACAATATGTCATCCACATATACTTATCAGAAATGTTGTAGTGCTCCCACTCACTTTCTTGTAAATACAAGTTTCTAGCAAACATTGTATAAACTTAAAAGCTTTGATCACTCCATCAAAGCATATATTTTGACTCCGAGATGCTTGCTCTAGTCCATAGAAGGATCGCTGGAGCCAGCATACCTTTTAGCATCCTTAGGATCGACAAAACCTTTTATTGTATCACATACAACCTTTTCTTACGAAAACTGGTAAGAAAACTTTTTTTTGACATCCATCTGTCAGATTTCATAATCGAAAAATACAGCTAATGCTAACATGATTCCGACGGACTTAAGCAACGCTACGGGTGAGAAATTCTCATCGTAGTCAATTCCTTGAACTTGTGAAAAGACTCTTTGCCACAAGTCGAGCTTCATAGACGGTAACATTACCGTCCACATCCGTCTTCTTCCTAAAGATCCATTTATCTTAATGGCTTGCCGATCATCGGGCAAGTCCACCAAAGTCCATACTTTGTTCTGATACATGGATCCTATCTCGGATTTCATGGCTTCTAACCATTTGTCGAAATACGGGCCCACCATCGCTTCTCCATAGCTCGTAGGTTCATTGTTGTCCAACAACATGATATCTAAGACAGGATTACCGTACCACTCAGGAGTAGTACATATCCTTGTCGACCTATGAGGTTCGATAGCAACTTGATCTAAAGCTTCATGATCACTATCATTAACTTCCTATTCAACAGACGTAGGCGTCACAGAAAACATCTTTCTGTGTTGCATCACTCTCTAGTTGAAGTAAAGGTTCGACAACCTCATCAAGTTCTATCTTCCTCCCACTCAATTCTTTCGAGAGAAACTCCTTCTCGAGAAAGGACCCGTTCTTAGAGACAAACAATTTGCCCCCGGATCTAAGATAGAAGGTGTACCCAACTGTCACCTTTGGGTTTCCTATGAAGATGTGTTTGTCCACTTTGGGTTCGAGCTTCTCCGGCTGAATCCTTAAGCATCGCAGCCCCAAACATTAAGAAACGACAACTTTGGTTTCTTGCCAAACCAATGTTCACATGACGTCGTCTCAACAGACTTATATGGTGTCCTATCTAAAGTGAATGCAGTTGTCTCTAATGCATAACCTCAAAATGAAAACGGTAGATCGATAAGAGACATCATAGATCGCACCATATCTCATAAGGTTCGATTACGACGTCCAGACACACCATTACTCTGTGGTGTTCCAGGTGGCTTCAACTGTGAAACAATTCCACAATGTCTTAAGTGATTGCCAAACTCATAACTCAGAAATTCTCATCGATCAGATCGTAGGAATTTGATCTTCTTGTTATGATGGTTCTTGACTTCACTCTGAAACCGCTTGAACTTTTCAAATGTTTCAGACTTGTGTTTCATTAAGTAAATATACCTATATCTACTCAAATCGTCAGTGAAGATGAGAAAATAGCGATATCCACCGCACGCTTCAATTTTCATTGGATCACACACATCAGCATGTATGATTTCCAACAAGTCACTTGCTCGTTTTATTGTACCTGAAAACAGGGTCTTAGTCATTTTGCCTATGAGGCATGGCTCGCATGTGTCAAGCGATTCAAAATCAAGTGACTCCAAACATCCATCGACATGGAGTTTCTTCATGCATCTTACGCCAATATGACCTAAGCGGCAGTGCCACAAGAAAGTGGTACTATCATTATTAACTCTACATCTTTTGGCGTGAACATGTGTATTACCACGACCGAGATTCAGTGAACCATTCACATAGGGTGCATGACCATGAAAGGTATTATTCATGTAAACAGAATAACCATTATTCTCTAACTTAAATGAATAACCGTATTGCAATGAACATGATCTAATCATATTCATGCTCAACGTAGACACCTGATAACATTTATCTAGGTTCAATACTAATCCCGAAGGCAGATGGAGCGTGCGATGGTGATCTCATCAACTTTGGAAACACTTCCAACACACATCGTCACCTTGCCCTTAGCCAGTCTCCGTTTAGTCCGTAGCTTTTGCTTCAAGTCACAAATAATAGCAACTGAACCGGTATCCAATACCCAGGTGCTACCAGGAGTACTAGTGAGGTACACATCAATAACACGTATATACTTTGTTGAAGTTGCCAGCCTTCTTATCTACCATGCATTTGGGGTAATTCCGCTACCAGTGACCGTTCCCCTTACAATAGAAGCACTTAGTCTCGGGTTTGGGTTCAACCTTGGGTTCCTTCACTGGAGCGGCAACTGGTTTGCCATCCATGAAGTTTCCCTTCTAGCCCTTCCCCTTCTTGAAACCAGTGGTCTTATTAAACCATCAACACTTGATGCTCCTTCTTGATTTCTACCTTTTGCGGTCTTAAGCACCGCAGACAGCTCCAGGATCAACTCCATCCCTTGCATGTCATAGTTCATCACAAATATCTAGTAGCTTAGTGATAGTGGCTAGAGAACTCTAGCAATCACTATCTTATCTGGAAGTTTAACTCCCACCTGATTTAAGTGATTGTAGCACCTAGACATTCTGAGCACATGCTCACTAGCTGAGCTATTCTCCTCCATCTTGTTGGCAAAAGAACTTGTCAGAGGTCTCATACCTCTCAACACGGGCATGAGCCTGAAATCCCAATTTCAGCTCTTGGAACATCTCATATGTCTTATGGCGTTCAAAACGTCATTGGAATCCCGATTCTAAGCCGTAAAGTATGGTGCACTAAACTATCAAGTAGTCATCAGGATGTGTCTGTCAGGTGTTCACAACATCCACAGACGACGTTGTAGGGGTTTGCACATCGAGCGGTGCATCAAAGACGTAAGCCTTCTGTGTAGTAGTGAGGACACTCCTCGGACTATGGACCCAATCCGCATCATTGCTTACAATATCTTTCAACTTAGTCTTTCTCTAGGAATGTATTGAAAAAGGGAGCTATAACGTGAGCTATTTATCTACAACATATTTGCAAAGACAATTTAGACTATGTTCATGATAATTGAGTTCATCTAATCAAATTATTTAATGAACTCCCACTCAGATAGACATCCCTCTAGTCATCTAAGTGAAACATGATCCGAGTCAACTAGGCCGTGTCCGATCATCACGTGAGACGGACTAGTCAACATCGGTGAACATCTCCATGTTGATCGTATCTTCTATACGACTCATGCTTGCCCTTTCGGTCTTCCGTGTTCCGAGGCCATGTCTGTACATGCTAGGCTCTTCAAGTCAACCTAAGTGTATTGCGTGTGTAAATCTGGCTTACACCCGTTGTATTCGAACGTTAGAATCTATCACACCCGATCATCACGTGGTGCTTCGAAACAACGAACCTTCGCAACGGTGCACAGTTAGGGGGAACACAATTCTTGAAATTATTGCGAGGGATCATCTTATTTAAGCTACCGTCATTCTAAGCAAATAAGATGTAAAACATGATAAACATCACATGCAATCAAATAGTGACATGATATGGCCAATATCATTTGCTCCTTTTGATCTCCATCTTTGGGGCTCCATGATCATCGTTGTCACCGACATGACACCATGATCTCCATCATCGTGTCTTCTTGAAGTTGTCTCGTCATCTATTACTTCTACTACTATGGCTAACACTTTAGCAATAAAGTAAAGTAATTACATGACGTTTAAGTTGACACGCAGGTCATAAATAAATTAAGACAACTCCTATGGCTCCTGCCGGTTGTCATACTCATCGACATGCAAGTCGTGATTCCTATTACAAGAACATGATCAATCTCATACATCACATATATCATTCATCACATCCTTTTGGCCATATCACATCACAAGGCATATGCTGCAAAAACAAGTTAGACGCCCTCTAATTATTGTTGCAAGTTTTTACGTGGCTGCAATAGGTTTCTATCAAGAACGTTTCTTACCTACGCCAAAACCACAACGTGATATGCCAATTTCTATTTACCCTTCATAAGGACCCTTTTCATCGAATCTAATCCGACTAAAGAGGGAGAGACAGACACCCGCTAGCCACCTTATGCAACTAGTGCATGTCAGTCGGTGGAACTAGTCTCACGTAAGCGTACGTGTAAGGTCGGTCCGGGCCGCTTCATCCCACGATGCTGCCGAATCAAGATAAGACTAGTAACAGCAAGTAAATTGACAATATCGATGCCCACAACTGCTTTGTGTTCTACTCGTGCATAGAAACTACGCATAGACCTAGCTCATGATGCCACTGTTGGGGATCGTAGCAGAAATTTAAAATTTTCTACGCATCACCAAGATCAATCTATGGAGTAATCTAGCAACGAGGGGAAGGGGAGTGCATCTACATACCCGCGTAGATCGCTAAGCGGAAGCGTTGCAAGAACGCGGATGAAGGAGTCGTACTCGCAGCGATTCAGATCGCGGTTTATTCCGATCTGAGCGCCGAACAACGGCGCCTCCGCGTTCAACACACGTGCAGCCCGGTGACGTCTCCCACGCCTTGATCCAGCAAGGGGAGAAGGAGAGGTTGGGGAAGACTCCGTCCAGTAGCAGCACGACGGCGTGGTGGTGATGGAGGAGCGCGGAACTCCAGCAGGGCTTCGCCAAGCACTACGAGAGACGAGGAGGGAGAGGGGTAGGGCTGCGCCAACAGGGGAAGAACTTCGTGTGTTGGGCTGCCCCTTTGCCTCCACTATATATAGGGGGAGAGGGAGGGCTGCGCCCCCACCTAGGGTTTCCACCCTAGGGGTGGCTGCAGCCCCAATCCCCATCCGGGGTGGCGGCCAAGTGGGGGGAGAGGGAGGCGCACCAGGCATGGGCCTTAGGGCCCATCTGCCCTTAGGGTTTGCCCCCTCTTCTCTCCAGGCGCATGGGCCTTGGTGGGGAGGTGCCCCAGCCCACCTAGGGGATGGTCCCTTCTCACACTTGGCCCATTTATGCCTCCGGGGCCCATGGCCCCTCCCGGTGGACCCCCGGACCCCTCCGGTGGTCCCGGTATACTACCGGTGATGCCCGGAACACTTCCGGTGGCCAAAACCATACTTCCTATATATCAATATTTACCTCCGGACCATTCCGGAACTCCTCATGACGTCCGAGATCTCATCTGGGACTCCGAACAACATTCAGTAACCGCGTACATACTTTCCCTATAACGCTAGCGTCATCGAACTTTAAGTGTGTAGACCCTACGGGTTCGGGAGTCATGCAGACATGGCCGAGACAACTCTCCGGTCAATAACCAACAGCGGGATCTGGATACCCATGTTGGCTCCCACATGCTCCACGATGATCTCATCGGATGAACCATGATGTCAAGGATTCAATCAATCCCGTATACAATTCCCTTTGTCTATCGGTACGATACTTGCCCGAGATTCGATCGTCGGTATCCCGATACCTTGTTCAATCTCGTTACCGGCAAGTCTCTTTACTCGTTCCGTAACACATCATCCCGTGATCAACTCCTTGGTCACATTGTGCACATTATGATGATGTCCTACCGAGTGGGCCCAGAGATACCTCTCCATTTACACGGAGTGACAAAACCCAGTCTCGATTCGTGCCAACCCAACAGACACTTTCGGAGATACCCGTAGTGCACCTTTATAGCCACCCAGTTACGTTGTGACGTTTGGCACACCCAAAGCACTCCTACGGTATCTGGGAGTTGCACAACCTCATGGTCTAAGGAAATGATACTTGACATTAGAAAAGCTTTAGCATACGAACTACACAATCTTGTTCTAGGCTTAGGATTGGGTCTTGTCCATCACATCATTCTCCTAATGATGTGATCCCGTTATCAACGACATCCAATGTCCATGGTCAGGAAACTGTAACCATCTATTGATCAACGAGCTAGTCAACTAGAGGCTTACTAGGGACATGGTGTTGTCTATGTATCCACACATGTATCTGAGTTTCCTATCAATACAATTCTAGCATGGATAATAAATGATTATCATGAACAATGAAATATAATATAATAATAACTAATTTATTATTGCCTCTAGGGCATATTTCCAACACTTACTTCCATCTCAACCTTCTCCAACCATATCCGGAGTGGGAGGCAAGTGGATGGTCTCCTCCGTCATGAAGGGAGACGTCAAGAAACTGAGGAGAGCCGGATACCTGCCCGACGACATCACGCACCGGCTCCCAGATGAGGGGAAGCTCATCCCCACCCCCAGGCCCCATGAGAGGGTGGTATTCCTCACCCATTTCCTCCGCGGACTGGGATTCCCTCTCCATCCCTTCGTCCAGGGGCTCATATTTTATTACGGCCTGGACTTCCACGATTTGGCCCCGAACTTCATCCTCAACATCTCGGCGTTTATCGGCGTGTGCGAGGCCTTCCTCCGCATCAAGCCCCACTTCGGCTTATGGCTGAAGACCTTCAATGTCAAGCCGAAGATAGTGAGCGGCCGCCAGGCGGAATGCGGAGGCGCCATGGTGGGCAAGATGCCCAACATCACATGGCTCGAGGGCTCCTTCGTGGATACCATAAAGGGGTGGCAATCGGGGTGGTACTATATCACCGAGCCGCGCGACCCCGCATGGGTAGCGGCCCCCGAGTTCCGATCTGGCATCCCCATGCGGCTCACCTCCTGGAAAGAGAAGGGCCTGTCCTGGGATAATTCAAAAGAGCTGACCGGACTCTAGACATGTATTCAAAACATGGTGGACAAGAAGCTCAAGCTTGTCAACATAGTCCAGGTTATGCTCATCCGCCGGATACTCCCGTGCCAACAATGGGAGTTCACCTTGTGGGAGTTTAACCCGGCGCAGCACCGAACTCTAAACAGGCTCTTCGACACGACTCATGAATATGCCTGGAGGGTGCTGTTCAAGGGCGCCGCGGTCCCTCCCCCCATTACTGAGGATCGCGGATTCAGCGCGAAGCGCCAAGCCAGTGCGGTAAGCTGTTTTACCTTTCACATGATACTTGTTTTCTGTATAGATTGACTCTATGCGGGATCTAAACTCCCGTGCCGTTAACAGGACTGGCAGAAGATGGCCGGACAAATCGATTGTCCGGCTCCCTTGCCCGAAGGCCCTGCAGATGCCCTTCTAGTGAAGATGTTGACTCCGGCCCCTTATAAGGTGCCGGAGAAGACCAAGAAGGCCAAGGGAGCTCGAAAGAGTTCTCGATGCCAGGCGTTGTCGGACTCACCGTCCGATGACTCTGCGGCGCACTCTTCCCCTGAAGACAAGGAAGAGGAAGAAGAGGCTCCCCCACCGACTGGGGGAGACAAGAAAAGGAAGGCCGCCCCAACTGGGGAGGCCGGAGGGTCCAAGAAGGGAAGGACTCTCCTTCCGGACAGCTCCACCGCCGCCGATGAAAGTGAAGACGAGTGGTTGCCCAGGGCCAAGCCCCAGGGGAGATCGTAAGTATTCGGATACCAAAGTAACCCATAGGATTCCTTTGTCGCATTGCTTTCCCTAATTGCCGAACAAAATTACGCAGGCCGCCATGAGCCAACATCGAGGTATCATCGGACGGCTCCCTGGGTTCGTCGGACATGGATAGCGATCCAGTCCCGACTGCCACCTCCCCTCCTCCTGCCGACGACGCCGAGGTGTTGTCTCAAGAGGCACCGGATCGAGGGGAGACAGTCCCGGAGGCGCCTCAAGGCGACCTTCCGAACTCCGGGAGCAGAGGGGACGGGGCCCCTAAGAGCTCCGAGTTCGGCCCTCAGCCGAACACCGCGCCAGAACCTCCAATGGTACCGGGCTCGGGCAGGTTGTCTCCTTCTAAGAGGGGTGAGACGCCTGTGCCGGTGACCTCTGTCCATCCAGAGGCACCGGACAATCTGTTGGAAGCGCTTCCATCGAGGAGGAGCACCGTACTATCATGAGTGCGGTGATCCAGAAGGTTCAGTCCGCCAAGAGCGGATTGACTAAAGCCTGTACTAGCCTTCTAACAGGCTTCGAGGTAAGTGTTTTAAAATGTAGTAGAAGTATTACCGCATAGACAGTAGCCCCTGATGCTTTGTTCGGTGTTCGCAAAGAAAAGCCGAACAGAGGATCAAATAATATCGCAAGAGTCTAATATAAGTATGTCAATATGCATATGCAGGCTTCTCTGCTGGCGTCCGCTGCACTAACTGCGGAGGTCGCCGTAATGAAGCAGGACCTTGATGGGTCCAAGAAAGAGCTCGGCCATGTCAAGAGGCGGCTCGAGGAGAACGGAGGTAAGTAATACCCCGTCTATAGATATATGTATATAAAAAAGGACGCGATTGCAAAATGATAGGATCATTGTATGTTTTGCCAGGGGCCACGACCCTGAAGCAAGTGCTGACCAAGGCCGAAGATACAGCGGACAAGGAGCGCACTGAGTGAGAGAGGCACGAGGCTCGGGTGGGCGAGGTGCAGCAAGAGCTCCAGGCTCTCGTGACGAAGCACAAGGCGTTGGAGCTTGACTTGAAGACGTGAGAGTCTGAGCTTGCCGCGGCCCGTGAGAGCGCGAAGAGTGCCAAGGCCGAGGCCCAGAAGGCCCTTCAGGAGATTGACGCGATGAAGAAGATAGCGGCGGGTAAGGCTTTCTATATGCAAAGCAAGCATGTAAAGGTGAACTACCGATTACTTACCCGAATCCGGAGCTCTTCAGGAGCATTCGCAGATTTGCCCCGCAGTGTGTCCGATGCCGCACAATTCTACCAGGCCAAGGACGGAAGCTCGACGGAGAAGTTGTTCTGGTCTCAGTATGCTGAGGCCGAACATCCAGTGCCAATGAGCGACCAGCTGAAGCAGATGGCCGAGCTACATGAGGCGGCCGATCAGGCCATGAGGGGCTTCATAGTCCGGTTGTGGCCTGGCGACGCCCTTCCTAATAGCTTCTTCGGCCTGGTGAGGCGTCTTGTGGATGCCTGCCCTCGGCTGGAGGTCATCAAGCAATCCGTCTGCATAGAAGGTGCACACCGGGCTTTCGCCCGTGTAAGAATGCAGTGGGTCAAGCTAGACGCCGTGAAGCTGATCAAGGAGGGGCTACCGGAGGGCAAGGAGCACCGCCACCCCGAGATGTACTACGAGGGTGTTCTGCCGGGTGCCCATCTTATTGCGGATGAGTGTTTGCAAAATGTAATATTTGAATGAGACTTGCTCGTGTTGTCCTGTATGTATGAAAACTTGTATTATGTTCGCTATGCAACGCTTGTTAGAATTTAAAATATTACCTTTTGTTTGGCTGTTTATCCAATCTGAGAGATGGCTAGTCCTCGGCTTCTGCCCCCATGCCACTAGTGCTGGGGTGTTCGGGATAAACCTGAGCACTCTTGTTCCCATGTTTGGGTCCTTCGAGGGAGGTTCTCAGCACAACGAACAAGGCAACCGGACTAATAATGCTTTATCACTCTCACTTAGCCATAGAATTCTATAATTTCAAATTTCGGCGAAGCCCCTGGTATTCGGAAGGCCGAATTCGGGGCGCGATACACGCCTGTAAGCCGGACGGAGCCGGCCCCTCGCCCTAAGTGGCATAAGTCTTTAGGGACTCGAAAAACCTCGCCGAACAGCGACCAGTCTCTCGCCTTATCATGACAGTCAGTTTTAGCTTTCTCTACTGAGGTGCTCGGCCCGGCAGAACCGGGGCACAATCGCAGTAGTTCTCCTAGCGCTACCTTAGCCGATAGAGCGGAACGTAAGGTACCAAAACATAGGAGCCGGGCAAACCCAACATTTGACCAAAGACATGATTCGAAGCTGATGCATATAATGCTATAAGTTCGGGGTGCCGCACTTGTGAAAGTGTTCGGACTTTTCACACCATATTGTGGGTACGTAAGTCCCTGGTGCATTGGCCGTACCAGAGTGTACGGTTGCAAGGCGTCATTAATGAACACACACACACATATATATATATATAAAACAAAAATGCAATAATAGTTGTAATGTCATGCGTTGTATATTAAAAAATTGCATTAAAGCAGAGTGATACAGATAGTGCAATAAGCAAAAGAGTAGGACTATGTCCCTTCCAAGGGCGAGCTGAGGAATGATATGAAATATGTAATCAACCTGGGAATTCCGTTGTATAACGTAGTTGTCTGCCTCCTTGGTTGTTGTATCATGTGTTCGACAATAGAGCTGCCGGACAGTGTTTCTAGAGATTAAAGTCCTGAAAAAAAGAAAAATAACCAAACGGGAAGCCCCTAGTGCGGTTTAGGCCGCGTTTTGGGGCGTGCCGCAGTTGTGCCCCCTCCTCCCCACCTGTGCCCATGGTATTTTTAATGCGTAATTATGTACGCGTGGCACGAATAACGTCGTTGGGCTGGGATTGGGGTGGCCGTCGTATTGCTACGCGAGCTCAGATCGCGCCAGGCGGTCTGTCTGCCGATTGCCCCGAGCGCGCTTGAAGGTGTCCGGGCTTTGAAACGCCAAACTGGTAGATTGCCTTGAGAGGCTGCTTTGCGCTTCTGCTGCAAGGGCCGCGGTGTGCTCCTTTGTTCGGAGAGAGCGCTCTGTGTTTCCATTGACTGTAATAACTCCGCGAGGTCCTGGCGTCTTGAGCTTGAGGTATGCATAATGTGGTACCGCATTGAATCTAGCGAATGCGGTTCGTCCGAGCAGCGCGTGATAACCACTGCGGAACGGGACTATATCGAAGATTAACTCTTCGCTTCGGAAGTTATCCGGGGATCCGAAGACCACTTCCAGTGTAATTGAGCCTGTGCAGTGGGCCTCTACGCCTGGAATGATGCCTTTAAAGGTCGTTTTTATGGGTTTGATCCTTGAGGGTCTATACCCATTTTGCGCACTGTGTCCTGATAAAGTAGGTTCAGGCTGCTGCCGCCATCCATAAGGACTCGAGTGAGGTGAAATCTGTCGATGATTGGGTCTAGGACCAGTGCGGCGAATCCGCCATGACGGATACTAGTGGGGTGGTCCCTGCGATCGAAGGTGATCGGACAGGAGGACCAAGGGTTGAACTTTGGGGCGACTGGCTCCAACGCATATACGTCCCTGAGCGCACGCTTCCGCTCCCTCTTGGGGATGTGGGTTGCGTATATCATGTTCACCGTCGGCACTTGTGGGGGAAACCTCTTCTATCCTCCAGTGTGCGGCTGCCGGGGTTCTTCCTCGTCATCGCTATGTGGCCCCTTGTCCTTGTTTTCGGCAATTAACTTGCCGGCCTGCTTGAACACCCAACAATCCCTGTTGGTGTGATTGGCTGGCTTGTCTGGGGTGCCGTGTATTTGACACGAGCGATCGAGTATACGGTCCAAGCTGGACGGACCCGGTGTACTTTGTTTGAATGGCTTTTTCCGCTGACCGGGTTTAGAGCCTTTGAATCCGGCATTGACTGTCGTATCCTTAGTACTTTCGCTGTTAATGCGGCGCTTATGCTTGTTGCGACGTGACCTGCTATTGTCGTCCTTGGTATCTGAGGTACCATGGTTCTTTGATATGTTATTACTGCGAGCCAACCAGCTGTCTTCTCCCGCACAAAAGTGGGTCATGAGCATCGTGAGAGCTGCCATAGATTTCGGCTTTTCCTGACCAAGGTGCCGGGCTAGCCACTCGTCTCGGATGTTGTGCTTCAAAGCCGCTAAGGCCTCCGCATCCGGACAGTCGACGATCTGATTTTTCTTTGTAAGGAACCGAGTCCAGAATTGCATGGCCGACTCTTCTGGCTGTTGAATTATGTGGCTCAAGTCATCGGTGTCTGGTGGTCGCACATAAGTGCTCTGAAAGTTGTCGAGGAATGCGGCTTCCAGATCTTCCCAACAGCTAATGGAGTCCGCTGGCAAGCTATTAAGCCAGTGCCGCGCTGGTCCTTTGAGTTTTAGTGGGAGGTACTTGATGGCATGTAAGTCATCACCGCGGGCCATGTGGATGTGGAGGAGGAAGTCCTCAATCCATACTGCGGGATCTGTTGTGCCGTCGTATGATTCAATGTTTACAGGTTTGAAACCTTCCGGGAATTGATGTTCCATTACTTCGTCTGTGAAGCATAAGGGGTGTGCGGCGCCTCTGTATTGGGCTATATCGCGACGCAGCTCGTATGGGTCCTGCCCGTTGTGTTCGGCCCGGCCGAATTTCCTTTTACTGTATCCGGCGTGACGTTTAACGTCTCGTAGAGCGGTGCGCCCTCGTGATCCGTAGATCGATCTTGAATGCTTTGCTTTGTCCTCCAATATGTCTCGCAGGTCTGGCGTATCTCCCCATGCCTTTCTATTTGGATGGCGTTGGGGTGGAGGCTGAGCTTTTGGCTGGAATGCCTCTTTATCGCGGACACGAGGTGGCCGATCAGCCGTATCATACGCTTCTTCCTCCAGTCGGGGTAGTAACCTGCGCCTTGGGTAACTCTTGGAGGGACGCTCGAGTTTATATTCCTCGGCCGCGAGGACTTCAGTCCATTTGTCAGCTAGCAGATCGTGATCAGCTTGAAGCTGCTGCTGCTTTTTCTTTAGGCTATTTGCCATGGCCATAAGCCTGCGCTTGAAGCGGTCTTGTTCGATGGGATCCTCTGGTACGGCGAATTCATCGTCGCTGAGGCTTGCCTCGTCTTCGGAGGGGGGCATGTAATTGTCATCCTCCTCCTCTCCGCCAGCCGCTCTCTCAGGAGAGCTGGCTCCTTCATCCTCCTGCTCTAAATCTTGCTGGAGGGGATTGTTGTTGTCTTCGGCGCTATCCAGAGTGTTATTATCTCCTGTGCCGGTATCACCACTTTTGCTTTGGCGGGACTTAGAGTGGTGCCGCTGACGTCGGCGCTTGGGTTGCTTCTTGGAGGGGTCATCCTCCGCTATCTCGTCGTCGTTGCCTTCATTGGGTGTATCCACCATGTATATGTCATACGACGAGGTGGCTTTCCAGTGCCCTATAGGTGTTGGTTCATGTTCGTCTCCTACATCATCTTCCATACCGTCGATGTCTTCGGAGTCGAAGTCGAGCATGTCAGTTAAATTATCGATAGTGGCTACAAAGTGGGTGGTGGGTGGGCGTCGAATTTCTTCGTCGTCCGCATCCCAATCCTGTTGGCCATGATCCGGCCAGGGCTCTCCTTACAAAGAGAGAGACCTTAGTGAATTCAGAATGTCGCCGAAGGGCGAGTGCTGAAAGATATCCGCGGCGGTGAATTCCATGATCGGTGCCCAATCGGATTCGATTGGCAGGGGCGCGGATGGTTCGGGGTCCAGAACAGAGTCCGGCACCTTGGAGTCACGGGCTGCACAGAGGTTTATGTTGGTGTTCAGCTCGATCGCCGTTGAGACTGCAGCCCCTGAGGCGGTGTCTAGCCACCCGTCCTCGATTGGCGCAGCTGGCTCTGAGCTAAGGGTCGGAGCTGATGCGGGCGCGGCCTCTGGGGTACCGTCCGGTGGCAGAGCTAGGTCATACCCATCGCGACAGGGCAGCGCGCCCGGCTGTGGCCCGAATCCGTCGAAGATCAAGTCCCCACGGATGTTGGCCGTGTAATTCAAACTTCCAAGTCTGACCTGATGGCTAGGGGCGTAGCTTTCAATCTGCTCCAGATGGCCAAGCGAATTAGCCCGCAGTGCAAAGCCGCCGAATACGAAGATCTGTCCGGGGAGAAAAGTCTCACCCTGGACCGCATCGTTATCGATGATAGTAGGAGCCATCAAGCCTAACGGCGACGACACAGAGGAACTCTCAATGAAAGCACCAATGTCGGTGTCAAAACCGGCGGATCTCGGGTAGGGGGTCCCGAACTGTGCGTCTAGGCCGGATGGTAATAGGAGGCAAGGGACACGAAGTTTTACCCAGGTTCGGGCCCTCTTGATGGAGGTAAAACCCTACGTCCTGCTTGATTAATATTGATGATATGGGTGTTACAAGAGTAGATCTACCACGAGATCAGAGAGGCTAAACCCTAGAAGCTAGCCTACGGTATGATTGTATGTTGTGATTGTTGTCCTACGGACTAAAACCCTTCGGTTTATATAGACACCGGAGAGGGTTAGGGTTACACAAGGTCAGTTACAAAGGAGGAGATATCCATATACGTATTTCCTAGCTTGCCTTCCACGCCAAGTAGAGTCCCATCCGGACACAAGACGAAGTCTTCAATCTTATATCTTCATAGTCTAACAGTCCGGCCAATGGAGATAGCCCGGCTGTCCGGAGACCCCCTAATCTAGGACTCCCTCACTGCTCATTACAATTTATCCTATCACAAAACTATCTGTTACCACTTATTTCAGTACTTGCAGAGAACACCTTGCTGAAAACCGCTTATCATTTCCTTCTGCTCCTCGTTGGGTTCCACACTCTTACTTATCGAAAGGACTATGATAGATCCCCTATACTTGTGCGTCATCAATAAAAAGATGTTTTTTTATCATATTGCATGAATTTATCCCTCTACATCATGTCATCTTGCTTAAGGCGTTACTCTGTTTTCATGAACTTCCTACTCTAGATGCATGTTGGATAGCGGTCGATGAGTGGAGTAATAGTAGTAGATACAGGCAGGAGTCGGTCTACTTGTCTCGAACGTGATGCCTATATACATGATCATACCTAGATATTCTCATAACTATGCTCAATTCTGTCAATTGCTCAACAGTAATTCGTTCACCCACCATAAAATACTTATGCTCTAGAGAGAAGCCACTAGTGAAACCTATGGCCCCCGGGTCTATCTTCATCGTATTAATCTTCCAATACTTAGTTATTTCCTTTGCTTTTTTACTTTGCTCTTATTTTACTTTGCATCTTTATCACAAAAATACCAAAAATATTATCTTATCATATCTATCAGATCTCACTCCCGTAAGTGACAATGAAGGGATTGATAACCCCTTATCGCATTGGCTGCGAGGAGTTATTTGTTTTGTGCAGGTACTAGGGACGCGCGTGCAACCTCCTACTGGATTGATACCTTGGTTCTAAAAAACTAAGGGAAATACTTATGCTACTTTGCTGCAGCATCCTTTCCTCTTCGGGGAAATCCAACGCAGTGCTCAAGAGGTAGCAAGAAGAATTTCTGGCGCTGTTGCCGGGGAGTCTACGCAAAAGTCAACATACCAAGTACCCATCACAACCCTTATCTCCCGCATTACATTATTTGTCATTTGCCTCTCATTTTCCTCTCCCCCACTTCACCGGTGCCGTTTTATTTGCCCTCTCTCTCCATCCTCTCTCTCTTTCTCTATGTGCCTCTTTTTGCCCGCTTGCTTTTTGTTTGCTTGTGTGTTGGATTGCTTGCTTGTCACGATGGCTCAAGATAACACTAAATTGTGTGACTTTACCAATACCAACAACAATGATTTTATTAGCACTCCGATTGCTCCTCTTACCGATGCTGAATCTTGTGAAATTAATGCCGCTTTGCTGAATCTTATCATGAAAGATCCGTTCTCCGGCCTTCCTAGTGAAGATGCCGCTACCCATCTAAATAGCTTCGTTGATTTGTGTGATATGCAAAAGAAGAAAGATGTGGATAATGATATTGTTAAATTGAAGCTATTTCCTTTTTCGCTTAGAGATCGTGCTAAAGCTTGGTTTTCGTCTTTGCCTAAAAATAGTATTGATTCTTGGAACAAGTGCAAAGATGCTTTTATCTCTAAGTATTTTCCTCCCGCTAAGATAATCTCCCTTAGAAACGATATTATGAATTTTAAGCAACTTGATCTTGAACATGTTGCACAAGCTTGGGAGAGGATGAAATTAATGGTACGTAATTGCCCTACTCATGGTTTGAATTTGTGGATGATTATACAAAAAAATTATGCCGGATTGAACTTTGCTTCTAGAAATCTTTTAAATTCGGCCGCGGGAGGCACTTTTATGGAAATCACTTTAGGAGAAGCTACTAAACTCCTAGATAATATTACGTTTAATTATTCTCAATGGCATACTGAAAGATCTTCTAATAAAAAGGTGCATGTGATAGAAGAAATTAATGTTTTGAGTGGAAAGATGGATGAACTTATGAAATTATTTGCTAGTAAGAGTGTTTCTTCTGATCCTAATGATATTCCCTTTGTCTACCTTGATTGAGAATAATAATGAATATATGGATGTGAATTTTTTTTGGTAGGAATAATTTTGGTAACAACGCGTATAGAGGAAATTTTAATCCTAGGCCTTATCCTAGTAATCCCTCTAATAATTATGGTAATTCCTACAACAATTCTTATGGAAATTATAATAAGATGCCCTCTGATTTTGAATCTAATATTAAAGAATTTATTACTTCGCAAAAGAATTTCAATGCTTTGATTGAAGAAAAATTGCTTAAGATTGATGATTTGGCTAGGAACGTTGATAGAATTTCTCTTGATGTTGATTCTTTGAAACTTAGATCTATTCCTCCTAAGCATGATATCAATGAGTCTCTCAAAGCCATGAGAATTTCCATTGATGAGTGCAAAGAAAGAACCGCTAGGATGCGTGCTAAGAAAGATGCCTTTATAAGAGCGTGTTCTTCTAGTTTCTATGAAAATAAAGATGAAGATCTAAAAGTTATTGATGTGTCCCCTATTAAATCTTTGTTTTTCAATATGAATCTTAATAATGACGGGACTGAATATGATCCACCTTTACCTAGAAGGCGTTCCAAAAATTAGGAGTTTTTAGATCTTGATGCTAAATTTGATGAAAGTGGGATTGAAGAAATTAAAACCCTAGATGTTGCTAAACCCACTATTTTGGATTTCAAGGAATTTAATTATGAAAATTGCTCTTTGATTGATTGTATTTCCTTGTTGCAATCCATGCTAAAATCTCCTCATGCTTATAGTCAAAATAAAGCGTTCACTAAACATGTCGTTGATGCCTTGATGCAATCTTATGAAGAAAAACTTGAGTTGGAAGTTTCTATCCCTAGAAAACTTTATGATGAGTGGGAACCAACTATTAAAATTAAGATTAGAGATCATGAGTTATATGCTTTATGTGATTTGGGTGCTAGTGTTTCCACGATTCCAAAGACTTTGTGTGATTTCTTTGGTTTCCGTGATTTTGATGATTGCTCTCTAAACTTGCACCTTGCGGATTCCACTATTGAGAAACCTATGGGAAGAATTAATGATGTTCTTATTGTTGCAAATAGGAATTATGTGCCTGTATATTTTATCGTTCTTGACATAGATTGCAATCCTTCATGTCCTATTATTCTTGGTAGACCTTTCCTTAGAACGATTGGTGCAATTATTGATATGAAGGAAGGAAATATTAGATTCCAATTTCCGTTAAGGAAAGGCATAGAACACTTTCCAAGAAAAAAATAAATTACCTTATGAATCTATTATGAGATCCACTTATGGATTGCCTACCAAAGATGGCAATACCTAGATCTATCCTTGCTTTTTATGCCTAGCTAGAGGCGTTAAACGATAGCGCTTGTTGGGAGGCAACCCAATTTTATTTTTATTCCTTGCTTTTTGCTCCTGTTTAGTAATAAATATTTTACCTAGCCTATGTTTTGGTTGTGTTTTTTGTGTTTAATTAGTGTTTGTGCCAAGTAGAACCGTTGGGAAGACTTGGGGAAAGTCTTGATATCTTGCTGTAAAAAAAAGAAACTTTAGCGCTCACGAGAACTGCTGCCATTTTTATGTGGAAAGTGCTATTTAGTTAATTCTTTTTTAAGATGATTAACAGATAAATTACTCACGTCCAGCAATTTATTTTAGAATTTTTGGGGTTCCAGATCTTGCGCTAGCTACATATTACTACAGACTGTTCTATTTTTGACAGATTCTGTTTTTCGTGTGTTGTTTGCTTATTTTGATGAATCTATGGCTAGTAAAATATTTTATAAACCATAGAGAAGTTTGAATACAGTAGGTTTAACACCAATATAAATAAAGAATGAGTTAATTACAGTACCTTGAAGTTGTCTTTTGTTTTCCTTCGCTAACGGAGCTCACGAGATTTTCTACTTTAAGTTTTGTGTTGTGAAGTTTTCAAGTTTTGGGTAAAGATTTGATGGATTATGGAACAAGGAGTTGCAAGAGCCTAAGCTTGGGGATGCCCATGGCACCCCCAAGATAATAGAAGTACACCTAAAAGCCAAAGCTTGGGGATGCCCCGGAAGGCATCCCCTCTTTCGTCTATTTCTATCGGTAACTTTACTTGGAGCTATATTTTTATTCACCACATGATATGTGTTTTGCTTGGAGCGTCATGTATGATTTGAGTCTTTATTTGCTAGTTTACCACAATAATCCTTGCTGTACACACCTTTTGAGAGAGCCATACATGATTTGGAATTTGTTAGAATACTCTATGTGCTTTGCTTATATCATTTGAGTTATATAGTTTTGCTCTAGTACTTCACTTATATCTTTTAGAGCACGGTGGTGGAATTGTTTTATAGAAACTATTGATCTCTCATGCTTCACTTAGATTATTTTCAGAGTATTAATAGCATGGTAATTTGCTTAAATAATCCTTATATGCTAGGTATACAAGATTAATAATAAAATTCTCTTATGAGTGTGTTGAATGCTATGAAAATTTTGATGCTTGATAATTGTTTTGAGATATGAAGATGGTGATATTAAAGTTGTGCTAGTTGAGTAGTTGTGAATTTTAGAAATACTTGTGTTAAAGTTTGTGATTCCCGTAGCATGCACAATGGTGAACCGTTATGTGATGAAGTCGGAGCATGATTTATTTATTGATTGTCTTCCTTATGAGTGGCGGTCGGGGACAAGCGATGGTCTTTTCCTACCAATCTATCCCCCTAGGAGCATGCACGTAATACTTTGCTTTGATAACTTGTAGATTTTTGCAATAAGTATATGAGTTCTTTATGACTAATGTTAAGACCATGGATTATACGCACTTTTCTTTCTTCCACCATTGCTAGCCTCTCTAATACCACACACCTTTCACCGGTATCATACACCCACCATATACCTTCCTCAAAACAGCCACCATACCTACCTATTATGGCATTTCCATAGCCATTCCGAGATATATTGCCATGCAACTTTCCACCATTCCGTGCCTACCTCCCCCTCAGGCACGCCCTCCACCCTCGTGGGCCCCCTGTTACTCCATCGACGTACTCCTTCCTCCTATATATACCTACGTACCCCCAAACGATCAGATACAAAGCCAAAACCCTAATTCCACCTCCTTAACTTCCTGTATCCACGAGATCCCGTCTTGGGGCATGTTCCGAGCTCCGCCGGAGGGGGTATCCATCATGGAGGGCCTCTACATCAACACCATAGCCTCTCTGATGAAGTGTGAGTAGTTTACCTCAGACCTTCGGGTCCATAGTTATTAGCTAGATGGCTTCTTCTCTCTTTTTGGATCTCAATACAATGTTCTCCCCCTCTCTTGTGGAGATCTATTCGATGTAATCTTCTTTTTGCGGTGTGCTTGTTGAGACCGATGAGTTGTGGGTTTATGATCAAGATTATCTATGAACAATATTTGAATCTTCTCTGAATTCTTTTATGTATGATTGGTTATCTTTGCAAGTCTCTTCAAATTATCAGTTTGGTTTGGCCTACTAGATTGATCTTTCTTGCAATGGGAGAAGTGCTTAGCTTTGGGTTCAATCTTGCGGTGTCCTTTCCCAGTGACAGTAGGGGCAGCAAGGCACGTATTGTATTGTTGCCATCGAGGATAACAAGATGGTTTTTTTATCATATTGCATGAATTTATCCCTCTACATCATGTCATCTTGCTTAAGGTGTTACTCTGTTTTCATGAACTTAATACTCTAGATGCATGTTGGATAGCGGTCGATGAGTGGAGTAATAGTAGTAGATGCAGGCAGGAGTCGGTCTACTTGTCTCGGATGTGATGCCTATATACATGATCATACCTAGATATTCTCATAACTATGCTCAATTCTGTCAATTGCTCAACAGTAATTCGTTCACCCACCGTAAAATACTTATGCTCTTTAGAGAACCCACTAGTGATACCTATGGCCCCCGGGTCTATCTTCATCATATTAATCTTCCAATACTTAGTTATTTCGTTTGCTTTTTTAATTTGCTCTTATTTTACTTTGCATCTTTATCACAAAAATACCAAAAATCTTATGTTATCATATCTATCAGTCTCACTCTCATAAGTGACCGTGAAGGGATTGACAACCCCTTATCGCGTTGGTTGCGAGGAGTTATTTGTTTTGTGCAGGTACTAGGGACGCGCGTGCAACCTCCTACTGGATTGATACCTTGGTTCTCAAAAACTGAGGGAAATACTTACGCTACTTTGCTGCATCATCCTTTCCTCTTCGGGGAAATCCAACGCAGTGCTCAAGAGGTAGCACCGCCAAACACAAAAAGTTGACCAGGGAGAAAGGTCTCCCCGGAAACAGCAGCGTCGCTGATGACAAGATGAGCCATCGATCTTTCTGTTGACGACACAGCGCAAATCTCAATGAAAGCACCAATGTCGGTGTCAAAACCGTCTGATCTCGGGTAGGGGGTCCCGAACTATGCGTCTGAGGATTGAGGGTAACAGGGGACAAGTGGGACACAATGTTTACCCATGTTCGAGCCCTCTTAATGGAGGTAAAACCCTACATCCTGCTTGATTGTATTTGATGAGTATTGGGGTTACAAGAGTTGATCTACCTCGAGATCGTAAGGGCTAAACCCTAGATGTCTAGCCTATGAGAGTTATGATAGCCTCTACGGACTAAACCCTCCGGTTTATATGCACACTGGAGGGGCCTAGGGTTGTACAGAGTTGGTTTGTGGGGGAAGGAAATAACATACCTGGACACCAATCTTGCCGTCCACGCATAAGGGAATCCTACCCGGACACGGGGGAAAGTTTTCTGCTTGTATCTTCACGGCTCATCGGTCCGGCCCATACCAAATAGCCTGGACATCCAAGGACCCCCTAATTCAGGACTCCCTCACTCACGTCAATTCTCCGGTGTGCTCAAGTGAGAGGAAAGATGAACAACATACATGACAGTTTACCCATGTTCGGGCCACCTTGAGGTGTAAGACCCTACTCCTGCTTTGTGGTTTGATTGCCTCGCGAGGGAGGGTGAGTATGCATGTACAAGTAGAGTGGACTGCCTCAGGAGGCTCGGATGGCTCAGCGGGATTCCGTCCCTCTCTACGGTGGCGGCCTGCCTATACTTACTGGCCTTGGTCCTCTTCCCCCGAAAACACAAGGCAGGAAGGGTTGCCACAATGGCCAACTCGAAGGGGAACAGGAGTACAGCTTATCCTGACTAAAGGTGGTCTTCGCCTGCTAAAGCTTCCTGCCATGACACACTGGTGGGCTCGGTGATGACCTCCATCCTGGCGAGCTTGCCATCCGGATCTTCTTGAACCAAAAGGGTAACCTTTGGGGGCTGCTTCGGGAACCGGTGCGCTGCCCATGCTCCCTTAGCAAAAAAGAGGAAAACCTCCATATCTGTGCCTGCTGGCACCCTTCTGGCTCCACCTGTCGCCACGCGCATCACCCACGTGAAGAAGCGGGGCCGTGTGACTCCGTCGAGTTGTCCTTGACTTGGCCGCCTCCATAGGGCTTCGGGGGGCCGCCTCGCGAGGGGGCCTCACGGGGCCACTAATGTTGCTTGCTGATGCGCGCCTCGCGAGGGCCTTGCTCACGAAGTCCAAAGGTGGGCCGTGCGAGGGGCCCTGTCAGTGTGCCGTGCGATGGGCCGTAGGTAGATGGGCCAGGTTACCCCTAGTCCCACGGGCCTGACAAACCCAACGCAGCTCACAAGTAGCAGTGGTACACTAGATGTTCGGTTATCCAAAGTGGCGGGGCAATAACCGATGAGCCTGATAACCCTCTCCCGCCAATTGTTCCTCTCTACTCGACCGGTGAGAGCCCGTTCCTAGAGCGGTAGGGCCATGATCATGCCAAAGTCCTCGAGTGTCACTGTCATCTCACCACATGGGAGATGGAAAAGTGTGCATCTCGGGTCGCCAATGGTGCACCAAGGCTATGGGAGCTGAGTGGACGAGCATCAATGGAGCACGCTTGAAGTGAAGCACAAACTGCAGCAGCTTAGGTCTCCTGAAGTATGGCTCGAAGCGGTGGTCATATCGCATCTAACAGGCCTTCGTGTGACCCCTCATACGCAAGGCCGGTAGCATCTGTCAAAATGAAGATGAAAATAGTAAGTACCTTACTTTTTGCAAAGCCAAAATATTACAAATGTAGATGATCATGGTCATTACCACTCCATTCTCGATAAAATGGGCGCGATGACTGCTGTCGAACGCGGGGTCAAGCATTGTGTACTTAATGCCGATGTTCGGATCAAGGGGGGCCTCCTAAAACAATTGCCAATTCAAGTGAATTTTTTTACAACAACATTTAGTTATCAACATATAATCCACTAATATAGTACTAAGTAAAAGAAAAATAATATTGAATCAACAACATGTAATCCACTAATATAGTACTAACTAAAATAAAATAATATTGATTCAACAACATTCATGCATCAAATATCAACAACATTCAATATGCATCATCAACATTCATATTTATCCATCATAGCAAAGATTATAAATAAATATATAATAAAATAAATCTATAATAAAGATATAATCAATCATATTCAACCAACATGCATTATATCATATTTATCCAACATCAATCATATTTACCAAACATCAATGAACCATTCGAAATAAAACTATAAACATGAACTAGGGTTCATCTTCAAACTAGATAGAATCAATAAACTAGTTGCTACAAAATGAACTAGGGTTCCTCTTCAACCACATACAACATATTGAATCAAACAAAAAAACCTAGGATCAGCAAAAAAAATGAAACTACTAGATGAACTATGGCTCATCTTGTGCCAAATAATGCATCAAAACGATAACTTTTTGACTAAAACTACTTGGAAGGATTAAGAGAGCTTACTTCTCTCGTCAGGGAGCCTTCTCGATCCGCAAGAACGATGGAGAAGTGGAGGAGATCGGAGGGGGTGAAGGGGATGAGAGAGGTGCCTTCTCTCTATTCTTGCGGCGGTAGGGGGAAGATGAGGGCTGACTGTGCTGCTGTGGATGAGTGGCCTACCGCCGGGGGTCTGGGTGGTAGGCTGGTATACCCTACCGCCGGAAATCCTGACGGTAGGAAAAGGGGTCAGATCTCACATTTTTTTGAAGATCGGGATCAAATCCAGCTAAACTTTTTAAAGGATCAGAATACCAATTTTGGCCTCCCCCACACCATGGAAATTTCGTTCCATCATCGAGTGGCACACGCCACTAAGAGCAACTCCAATGGGGCGACCCCTTTCGTCCGCCCGCGTCCGTTTGGGTCGGCGCGGACAAAAGTGGCGGCCCAACGCGCCGACCCAAACGGACGCACGTCCGTTTTTTGTCCGCGGGCGACCCATTCCAAGCCTAATTTTGAGCCGGATTTGCGTCGGCGCGGACACGAGATGGACGCGCGCGCGCCTACTCCTCTCCCCAGGCCCGCCGGTCGGTGGCAGCCACCACCATTTCCCTCCATTTTCCCCAAAAACGCTCCCGCCCCTGCGCGCCCCCGCCCCCCAACCATCCATGGAGGACGCCATCGACCTCGACCTCGACGCCGCCGCCGGCCTCGCCTCCCTCGCCTCGTCCGACGTCGTCGCCCCCTCCGGGAAAGGCAAGACTCGTGCCCCGCGCAAGACCGCCGCCGCGACCAAGCCGAAGAAGGCGCTAACGCCCGAACAGTGGGCAAGGGAGTCAGCTAAGAGGAAGGGCCGGAGGCACGCCGAGGCCGCCGTAGGCTGCCGCCACGCAGCAGGAGTTCACCAACGCCCGTGTCGCCGCGGCAGCGAGGGAGGCGCTCTACATGCTAGGGGTAAACCCTACCCACCACAGCGTCCTCCAAGCTGCCATCACCGCGGCCAGCACCGGCTCATCGGCGTTTCATCGGATGTTGATGCCCGACCACCCCGCGCGTCGGCTTGCAACCCGGTCCCCGGCTTCCACGTCTACCCGCAGGCCTCCCGCCTCTCCGGGGAGTGCTCACCTGACGTGAGCGTGGTCACGCCTTCCACGCCCGCGCCCATCGACCTCAACGCCACCCCGGTGGTCGGTGGCTCGTCGTCCGGTAGCACGAGGAAACGCGCGCGACAGACGCCTGCCGCGGGCTCCCGGACGCCCGTAACCTGTTCGAGGAAATGTCGTCCGTCGTCGACGAGGACTACATGCAAAACCTCATCTTCGAGGGTGGTGTGCCGGGCGCTGGCTACGATCCCGAGGAGACACAAAGCCAGGACGGCCGCGGGGCGTTCACGCCGGCCGCTAGCTATGATCCCGTTCAGGCGGCCTTCATGCGTGATCAGGTCGGCATCGACCTGGACGGCTTCCCCCTCGACCACGAGTTCCCGGACGACTATGGTCTAGAGGAAGAGGACGAGTGCGACATCGAAGTGGAGCCTTTGTTCGAGGACGAGCTCGTCAACCAAGCCGCCGGTCCTAAGCCGAAGCATAAGAGCAAGCACACGAAGGCGTACACAGCTGCCAAGGACAAGCTTCTTTGCGAGTGTTGGCGAGACATTGGACAAGACCCAAAGATGGGCGCCGAGCAAAAGCATTCAACCTTTTGGACTCGTGTGCACCGCGAGTTTCATGAGCGCAAGAAGTTTCCACCTTACCAATTTGTGAGCACGCGCGGGTGGGTCTCCATTTTCAAGCGGTGGAGGGTGATCCAACAAGAGTGCAACAATTTTTGCGCCACCCTTGAGAGTGTCAAGGCCCGCCCCGTGAGCGGCATTGGCGTGCAAGACATGGTATGATAGCAAGCAAGCCGTCCTCTTTTGTGCCATCAAGATCATCCTTTTACGTCTTCATTTGCTATCACTTGCCCATATGCTTGCATGGAAACATTTTGCAGGCATTTCAAGCTTTGGAGGCATTCAAGGTTCAACACAATGGCAAGTGCTTCAACCTCTCCCATTGTTATCGGTTCATCAAGGACGAAGAGAATTTCAAGGCGCAATATGCCGCCCTCAAGGCACGTGGGGGGAAGAAAGCCGTGGAGGATGGTGAGGAGGGCGAGCCGGCACAGCCGCGGGGGAAGACCAACTCCAAGAAAGAGGACAAGCAAGATGCGGCCACCAACACCTTGATCGCAAGCGTGGACGGCATGATTAACAAGAAGGACTCAAGGGAGGAAGAGCGCCGGCGTTTCAAGGTGAAGCAAATGGATGCTTTCATGGAGATCCAAAGGAGGAGGCTTGATCTTGACGCCGAGAAGCAAGCCAAGATGTTCGAGCTTGAGGTGGAGAAGCAAGCCAAGATGCTAGAGATCGAGGCCGCCAACGCCAAGACAAGGTGTAACATCCCAAATTTTCAATTTGGAATGTTATACATTAGATCATCATTGCATATCATGTTTTATTGCTTTTCCGTTCCGTAATCCTCGAAATCCTAAGCAACTCAAGGACCCTCGGAGAAAGTTGGGGATTTCCCGGTTTTCATATTTGATTCTTTTATCAAAATTTTGAAACGAGGATTTTGGTTTTAATTATTTTTCTCTCTGAAAATATTTCATATCAAAATACAAGAGAGGAGATAATATGACTTCTCCAAAATAAATAAAATATTGGAGGAAAATATTAAAATCAAATATTTGTTTTATTTGGATTTTATTGCAATTTTGTTTGCATTAGAAAAATTGCACGTTTTCAAAATTGCATTTTAGGGCCAAGAAAATGTTCATCCCATTCTAAATATTTTATTTAGACGGTGAAAAATTCTTTTGGCATTTTTAGATTTTTATTTATTTTTCTAGGATTTTATTTCGGTCAGCGAAATTATTTTAAAAAAAAAGTTTCCTGCGCCCGACTGGGCCTAAGGCCCAGCCGAGCCAGGCCGCCGCCGCCTTCCCCCCGCGCGCGCCGCCGCCGCCGACTCGGACGAGGAGTCCGAGCCGGACTCCACCGCCGCCGCCTTGGCCCCTCCTCCAAGCAGCCCCGCCCCCTTTATATACGCGCCGCCCGAGCCCCCTACCCCCACAACCCCGCCGCCCCGCGCCAACCCCGCCGCCACGCTAAGCCGTCGCCGCCGCCGCTTGCCGCCGCCGCCTCGCCACCTCGCCTCACCAGAGCCCCTCGCCGGAGGTAGCCGCCGGACTCTGCCGCCGGTTTTTTTATAAAAACCGTTCGGTTTTTTTAGAAACCCTAGATCCGTTTTTTTATTCGCCGGTTTTTCTCGGTTCTTCTAGTTAGCGGACGTTCGTCCGTACGTTCGTTTTAACGAATGGTTTTCGCCCGTTAGTTACAGCTAACGAACGCTCGTTCGTTAGTCTGTTCGTGAGTTTTCTTTTATCGGATTTATTCTGTGATTTTTCTGATCACGATTTCTGATCCGATCTTAGTTTCTGTTTATCTTTTCGCTCGTTAGTCGGAATCAGGCGATTCAAGCGCCTAGAGTTTCGTCTCGAAACCCTCTTTCCGTTTAACCAACTCAAACAAGTTTTTGCTACTATAAAATTTGACCTAGTTTAAGATTAGTAAACGAAGCTTCTTTCTTTCGTCGTTTGAGTTTCATTGCTCCGTTTGATTTGATTCTTTTTGCGAACCGGAGTTCTTAATTTGAACTTTCTGGTCAACCTCTTTTATTTGAGTTTTGCTTGTGCATCGTTGCTTGTTACTTATGTACGCTATTGTTTGCTTGCGATAGAACACCCGGAGTGCGAAGCGTGCTACTACGAGTCCCTAGGTTTCACAGATCGTCAGCAAGGCAAGTAACACTTTGATCATACCCCTTTATCACCCAGTTTTTATGCATTAGTTCCAATCCTCAAACATTGCATGATTAGGATGTCATTAACTTATGGGTTGGGAAGTAGTTGATGAGGTAGAACCTATTTCCCTGTTACATTCAAACCCTTGGGAGTACTCTACGCGTTGCTTATATTACTATGATATGCTATGCTCGTAGATGTGGTTTGGGTTTGAGTGAAATCCATGACAGATGTGAGCTTGTTAATTAATGGTTCAACTTAAGGTGGCAACTTAATCAAACAACTGGGTGGACTGAGGCACCTGGAGTACCCAGTGTTGCCTGTATTTTTGGAAATATCGGAGTACCTGTGTGATCTTCCTATGGACCGCCACCCAGGCTCAAAGGGAACTGAGATGATTCATGCTAGAAACTTCCGTGTGCAGCCACAAACTATTATGGGCACTAGCATAGTTGAGTAAGTTACGTGAAGCTCTTGAAGAGGCAGATCAGCAGGTAGTGGGATGTAGGTTTGGTATGGTCTGTCCGGAGTAGAGAGTTAATATTTCTGAAAGACTGTGTCTCGGTCATCCGTTTCTCAAACACCCTGTAGTGCGAGAAATCCAACGGAGGAGATCGAGTCTTGTGGGGAAAAGTGCGCAAACCTCTGCAGAGTGTACAATCTAATCATGGTTAGCCGTGTCCCCGGTTATGGACAATTCCTGAGTATCTAGTACTTGGGTTATCACATGTATCTCATCATGTTTAATTAATATTGTTGGGTTGTTAATCACTTTAATTGGGATTGAGTTGGAGGAACCTTCTCAATGATGTTTCGACTACCATGATAGTTAAATTAAAATCTATTCCTTTGTTGTAGGGAAAAATTGGCTTTTCGCAAAAACTATAAACCATAGAGCTTTCCACCAGCCATATATGCATATAGTGATAGCATTATTCTGTTCTTACTCTACCGTGTTACTTTGCCAACATATTCCATGTGTTGACCCATTTTCGGGCTGCAACATATTATGTTGCAGACTTTTCAGACGAGGAGTAAGGTTCGTTAGGTCGTTGCCGTGCAGCTCAGCTATGTCGTTGGAGTTGATGGACTCACTTTATCTTCCAAGCCTTCCGTTGTTATCGTATTAGATGGCCTTAAGCCATATTATTGTAATAAGTTCTCTCTTGAGACATTCGATGTAATAAGTGTGTGATTGCTACTCTGTTATAAATCCTTCGAGTACTGTGTGTGTCAGCATTACCGATCCAGGGATGACACTGAAGCACAGAGACTTGACCATCTGAGGTCGGGTCGCTACAAGATGGTATCAGAGCACACGCTGAGTGTAGGACACGACCACTAAGATAAACCCTAGGTCACCCTTCTCTTCTCATTTCTAACTCCTCTCCATTTTCTACTCTTTAGGATGACAGAGATGAAGAATAAGTTTGCACGACTGGATGAAGACACACCTTTTGGATGCCACTTGAAGGAAGTCACTAGGTACTTAAACATTGGAATACCAAGCTTCACCGGGACGTACAACGCCACTTTACCTGAAGAGGAGCGCTGGATGATTCAAGTACAAGTTCCAGGAAGGACATTCTCGCCAACTTCTAAACCCATAGAGTTTTCCTTCGAAGCACCCACTTGGAGTCTGGGCAAGAGCATGGCAGCCCACATTACCATTGGACGCATTGGAGAAGTTTACAACAGGGAGCTTAAGGACACTATTTACCAAATATGTGGGCGCCGAGACAAGCAATGGGAAGTAATCAGCACCAGGAAGGATAGATCCATTGCAGCTTTCACCCAGGGGTTAAACCAGCACATCCGACGTCAGGAAAACCAGATGTGCGCGAACATGATGGACTTGAAGAAGGCGAAGACTAGGATCATTGAGCTGGAGGAAGAACTCAAGTTTACCCGCGATGGATATGAGGAGGAAATCAAGACACTACTGGAGAAGAATGGCGACTTAGTCAAGAAGATCGGAGTATTCATGGGAGGACCAGCACCAATAGAAGAAGAAGAAGAACCCAAGGAGATACGCCCCGAGGACTACATCATCATCGACGACACCGATTCCGATCCTAGTGATGATGACTTTGAAGACGAAGTTGGAGCAGACATCATGGAGTCTTCCACCGATCAAAATTTCTAGATGACTACCATATATCACTAGTATTCCCCCATGTATTTAGTAGTAGTTGAGCACTTGTGCGATAGTTCTAGATCGTTTGTATGCCCTTGCTTGATTGATTGAGTGAAATGATTGTGTTTGTCTCATGTGCATATGGGTAGTGTTTTCTCATTAGACCTCTTTTCTATTCCAAATCTCTTCCATCTAAACCCCTCAAATGCCTTCAAGACGTGACACCGGTTTTGCTTTCCCACCGGAGCTCACCCAGTTGATCCAACAGCAGAAAACGTTGATGCAATTGCTAGTTCAGAATTAGGGCAACAAAAACAACAACAACCCGCCGCCCGTGGACAACCTAGCCCGTTTTCTAAGGTTACAACCGCCGGTGTTTTCCAGTAGCACCGAGCCCATAGTTGCGGACGATTGGCTACGCCGTATTGGAAGGGAGTTGTTCAGGAGGAAGTGCCTGTAGTGAGGGATTACCCGGATGTTTTTTCAGAGGAGTTACCAGGCATGCCACCGTATAGAGACATTGAGTTTTTGATAGAGCTGTTGCCAGGTACATGACCAATATCCAAGAGACCCTATCGGATGCCCGCAAATGATCTGGAAGAAATTAAGAAACAGATCAAGGAGTTATTGGAGAAAGGATACATCTGAAGTTCATCAACTTGGGGAGCCCCAGTACTTTTGGTTGAGAAGAAGGATAAATCCCTGAGGATGGTTGTTGATTATCGAGCATTAAATGAAGTGACGATTAAGAATAAGTACCCACTGCCAATGATCAACGATCTGTTTGATCAGTTGCAAGGAGCTAAAGTGTTTTCGAAGATCGATTTGCGATCAGGGTATCATCGGTTGAAGATACGAGAGAAGGATATACCGAAGACAGCATTCACAACACGATACGGACTATACGAGTACACGGTCATGTCATTTGGACTGACTAACGCTCCTGCCTATGTCATGAGCATGATGAACAAGGTGTTCATGGAGTATTTGGACAAGTTCGTTTTGGTGTTTATTGATGATATTATGGTATACTCGAAGAACGAGGAGGAGCACAAGGAGCATTTGCGCTTAGTTCTCGAGAAACTCAGGGAACACCAGTTGTATGCTAAGTTTAGCAAATGCGAATTTTGGTTGAAGGAAGTCGGGTTCCTTGGACATGTTATATCGGGAGAAGGTATAGCAGTAGACCCCAGCAAAATTCAGTCAGTCACTGAATGGTTGGCACCCACTTCAGTTAGCGAGACCCGCAGTTTTCTTGGACTCACAGGATACTACCGGAGATTCATCGAGAATTTTTCCAAGATTGCAAAGCCAATAACTGAACTGTTGAAGAAGGATACTAAGTTTAAATGGACAGAAGATTGCGAGGCAAGTTTCCGGGAATTGAAGAAACATTTGACTACAGTGCCAGTACTAACACTGCCAGATATACATAAGGAGTTCCAAGTGTACTGCGATGCCTCACGCTTAGGACTTGGATGTGTGCTTATGCAGGACGGGAGAGTTGTTTCGTATGCCTCACGACAACTAAAACCTCATGAGTTGAACTACGCCACGCATGAGTTGGAGTTAGCAGCCGTAGTGCATGCATTGAAGACCTGGAGACATTACCTTATTGGAAACCGTTGTGATGTGTACACGGACCATAAGAGTTTGAAGTACATTTTTACCCAGAAGGAACTAAACCTTAGATAGAGGAGATGGTTGGAACTTATAAAGGATTATGACATGAAGCTACACTATCATCCAAGAAAGTCCAATGTCGTAGCAGACGCTTTGAGCTGGAAGAGTTATGCTAATAT
This sequence comes from Triticum urartu, assembly GCF_056163025.1. Lineage (NCBI taxonomy): Eukaryota > Viridiplantae > Streptophyta > Magnoliopsida > Poales > Poaceae > Triticum > Triticum urartu. The sequence continues at coordinate 314,270,733 of NC_141877.1, forward strand.
CCTTGAAAGTAAGGAACTGCCGAAGGAGTTAGCAGAGAATATCATGGAACTTCGATTGGAGATTGTTCCTAGAGGATCCGTTGCAACAATGGAGGTCCAGTCAACATTGCTAGACAAGATTCGAGAAGCTCATAAGGAGGACAAGGAGATTGCCGAGATAAAGGAGAAGATGGGCAAAGGAAAGACCAAAGGTTTTTGTGAGGATGAGCATGATACCTTATGGTTTGAGGACCGAATCTATGTGCCCAATAACTAGGAGATCAGGAAGTTAATACTTCAAGAGGCCCATGACTCACCATACTCGATACACCCCGGAAACACCAAGATGTATTTGGATTTGAAGAAACATTTCTGGTGGACCAGTATGAAGAAGGATATTGCCGAGTATGTAGCCGTATGTGATGTATATCAGTGCGTGAAGGCAAAGCATCAGAAGCCAGCAGGACTGTTACAGCCTATGCCGATACCCGAATGGAAGTGGGATAAACTGGGCATGGACTTTATCACCGGATTGCCCAGGACCAAAGCAGGATATGATTCCATATGGGTAGTAGTTGATCGCTTGACCAAAGTAGCTCACTTCATCCCAGTGAAAACCACCTATACAAGTGCAAAGTTGGCCAAGATATATATGTCCAGGATCATATGTATGCATGGAGTTCCGAGGACCATCGTATCAGATCGAGGAACATAGTTTACCTCAAAGTTTTGGCACCAGTTGCACCAGACCCTGGGAACAAGATTGGAGTTTAGTACAGCATTTCACCCGCAGACGGATGGACAAACAGAGAGAGTCAGCCAAATTTTGGAGGACATGTTGAGAGCCAGTGCGCTAGATTATGGATCTAGTTGGGATGACAATTTCCCATACGTAGAGTTTTCATACAATAATAGCTATCAAGCCAGTTTGAAGATGGCACCATTTGAAGCCCAATATGGATGAAGGTGCAGAACACCGTTGATGTGGGACGAGGTAGGAGACCGACAGTTGTTTGGACCAGACTTGATCAAGGAGTCTGAGGAGAAGGTTAAATTGATTCGTGACAGACTGAAGATTGCTCAGTCCAGGCAGAAGAGTTATGCTGACTCAAAACGCAAGGAGGTAACCTATGAAATTAGAGATCGAGCATATCTGCGAGTATCACCCTTGCGAGGAGTGAAACGTTTTGGAGTTAAGGGAAAGTTAGCCCCAAGATTTGTAGGATCGTATCGTATTTTGGAACGGATGGGAGAAGTTGCCTACAAGTTGGAGTTACCCGAGGGATTGTCAGGAGTTCATGACGTGTCTCACGTTTCACAGCTGAAGAAGTGTCATGCTGAGATGGCAGGTATACCGCTAAGAGATACAGTACCCCTGGAGGCGATTCAGTTGGACAGTGATTTGACTTATGAGGAGAAACCAGTTAAGATTCTTGAGTTTGCCAGCAGAGTCACCCGCAGTAAGGTTATCAAGTTTTGCAAAGTTCAGTGAAGCCACCATACCGAGGATGAAGCCACCTGGAAACGAGAGGATGATCTCCGCAAAGACCATCCGCACCTATTTTCTAGCCAACCCGAATCTCGAGGACGAGATTCATCTTAAGGGGGGTAGGTTTGTAACATCCTAAATTTTCAATTTGGAATGTTATACATTAGATCAGCATTGCATATCATGTTTTATTGCTTTTCCGTTCCGTAATCCTCGAAATCCTAAGCAACTCAAGGACCCTCGGAGAGAGTTGGGGATTTCCCGGTTTTCATATTTGATTCTTTTATCAAAATTTTGAAAAAAGGATTTTGGTTTTAATTATTTTTCTCTCCGAAAATATTTCATATCAAAATACAAGAGAGGAGATAATATGACTTCTCCAAAATAAATGAAATATTGAAGGAAAAATATTAAAATCAAATATTTGTTTTATTTGGATTTTTTTGCAATTTTGTTTGCATTAGAAAAATTGCACGTTTTCAAAATTGCATTTTAGGGCCAAGAAAATGTTCATCTCGTTCTAAATATTTTATTTAGACGGTGAAAATTTATTTTGGCATTTTTAGATTTTTATTTATTTTTCTAGGATTTTATTTCGGTCGGCGAAATTATTTAAAACAAAAGTTTCCCGCGCCCGACTGGGCCTAAGGCCCAGCCGAGCCAGGCCGCCGCCGCCTTCCTCGCGTGCGCGCCGCCGCCGCCGACTCGGACGAGGAGTCCGAGCCGGACTCCACCGCCGCCGCCTTGGCCCCTCCTCCAAGCCGCCCCGCCCCGCCCCCTTTATATACGCGCCACCCGAGCCCCCCACCCCCACAACCCCGCCGCCCCGCGCCAACCCCGCCGCCGCGCTAAGCCGCCGCCGCCGCCGCTTGCCGCTGCCGCCCCGCAAGCCGCCGCCCCGCCACCTCGCCGGAGCCCCTCGCCGGAGGTAGCCGCCGGACTCTACCGCCGGTTTTTTTTATAAAAACCGTTCTTTTTTTAGAAACCCTAGATCCGTTTTTTTGGATTCGCCGGTTTTTCTCGGTTCTTCTAGTTAGCGGTCGTTCGTCCGTACGTTCGTTTTAACGAACGGTTTCGCCCGTTAGTTACAGCTAACGAACGCTCGTTCGTTAGTCTGTTCGTGAGTTTTCTTTTATCGGATTTATTCCGCAATTTTTCTGATCGCGATTTCTGATCCGATCTTCGTTTCTGTTTATCTTTTCGCTCGTTAGTTGGAATCAGGCGATTCAAGCGCCTAGAGTTTCGTTTCGAAACCCTCTTTCCGTTTAACCAACTCAAACAAGTTTTTGCTACTCTAAAATTTGACCTAGTTTAAGATTAGTAAACGAAGCTTCTTTCTTTCGTCGTTTGAGTTTCATTGCTCCGTTTGATTTGATTCTTTTTGCGAACCGGAGTTCTTAATTTGAACTTTCTGGTCAACCTCTTTTATTTGAGTTTTGCTTGTGCATCGTTGCTTGTTACTTATGTATGCTATTGTTTGCCTGCGATAGAACACCCGGAGTGCGAAGCGTGCTACTACGAGTCCCTAGGTTTCGCAGATCGTCAGCAAGGCAAGTAACACTTTGATCATACCCCTTTATCACCCAGTTTTTATGCATTAGTTCCAATCCTCAAACATTGCATGATTAGGATGTCATTAACTTGTGGGTTGGGAAGTAGTTGATGAGGTAGAACCTATTGCCCTGTTACATTCAAACCCTTGGGAGTATTCTACGCGTTGCTTATATTACTATGATATGCTATGCTCGTAGACGTGGTTTGGGTTTGAGTGAAATCCATGACAGATGTGAGCTTGTTAATTAATGGTTCAACTTAAGGTGGCAACTTAATCAAACAACTGGGTGGACTGAGGCACCTGGAGTACCCAGTGTTGCCTGTATTTTTGGAAATATCGGAGTACCTGTGTGATCTTCCTATGGACCGCCACCCAGGCTCAAAGGGAACTGAGATGATTCATGCTAGAAACTTCCGTGTGCAGCCACAAACTATTATGGGCACTAGCATAGTTGAGTAAGTTACGTGAAGCTCTTGAAGAGGCAGATCAGCAGGTAGTGGGATGTAGGTTTGGTATGGTCTGTCCGGAGTAGAGAGTTAATATTTCTGAAAGACTGTGTCTCGGTCATCCGTTTCTCAAACACCCTGTAGTGCGAGAAATCCAACGGAGGAGATCGAGTCTTGTGGGGAAAAGTGCGCAAACCTCTGCAGAGTGTACAATCTAATCATGGTTAGCCGTGTCCCCGGTTATGGACAATTCCTGAATATCTAGTACTTGGGTTATCACATGTATCTCATCATGTTTAATTAATATTGTTGGGTTGTTAATCACTTTAATTGGGATTGAGTTGGAGGAACCTTCTCAATGATGTTTCGACTACCATGATAGTTAAATTAAAATCTATTCCTTTGTTGTAGGGAAAAATTGGCTTTTCGCAAAAACTATAAACCATCGAGCTTTCCACCAGCCATATATGCATATAGTGATAGCATTATTCTGTTCTTACTCTACCGTGTTACTTTGCCAACATATTCCATGTGTTGACCCGTTTTCGGGCTGCAACATATTATGTTGCAGACTTTTCAGACGAGGAGTAAGGTTCGTTAGGTCGTTGCCGTGCAGCTCAGCTATGTCGTTGGAGTTGATGGACTCACTTTATCTTCCAAGCCTTCCGTTGTTAGCGTATTAGATGGCCTTAAGCCATATTATTGTAATAAGTTCTCTCTTGAGACATTCGATGTAATAAGTGTGTGATTGCTACTCTGTTATAAATCCTTCGAGTACTGTGTGTGTCAGCATTACCGATCCAGGGATGACACTGAAGCACAGAGACTTGACCATCTGAGGTCGGGTCGCTACAAAAGGCGAAAGAAGTGGCTTTTTGCAAGCATGATGACCGGGATGGAGATCATGAAGGTGGATCTCAACACCGTGTCGCCAAGGAAGAGGCCGTAGTTCGAGAAGATGCAGGCCGACATGCTCAAATTCGACGACGAGTGATCTATGCCGTCGAGGACCATCTTTTTTGTATGCCGGCATGACCCCGGGAGCCACGACGGCGTGGTCGAACTCAAGTCCCACTCTTTTTGTGTGCTGGCATGTGTGCCGGTCGGCTGGCGAGTGCGCCAACATGAACTCTGGTGAAGCCGGCATTGTATGCCGGCGCTGGCATGGTGTAGGCATGAGACATGGCCGCTGTCATGATCGGCCGCGGGACTTTTTTATTTAAAAGTTGAATGCGGACATGAAATTGGTCGGCGCGTTGGGCGCACTGCCGATCCAAATGCAAAACTGGATGGACGCCGGACGAACGGCCGACCTAAACAGACAAAAAACGGACAAATACACCGTCTGTTTGGATCGCCTCATTGAAATTGCTCTAAACTTGCTGAGACGGCAACAAGCTCTGACACGTTCGTCCGCACGTTTCGTCGATGAAAAGGGGTTAGAAAAAACGGGTTGCATTGCTCCAATCAGTTCCCTGCTGGATCCATACGTGGAAACAAAAGCTAAAAAGACCCACCAACGCAAAATCAATTGGATCTGAAATGTAGAGGGAGGGGAACAGCATCATCTGTCTGTCAGGGCCACTGAGTGCAGCACGTGGTGGCGGAGACCCGATGGAGCGCTGGCCCAGCTGCTGCAGTTGCCAGCTGAATTCTGAAATCCACAAGCGAGGATAACTTCTCCCTGCAACCATGTGATTAACTACTGGAAAATAATACTCCCAATCTACAATAGCACTGTAGGAGGACAGTAGCACTCTCTCACTTAGCTGTTGCTAGCTATCATCTCCTTTCCGCCCATCATGTGACCTCCATGCTTGTTCCTACCTAGCTGCCACCTTTTCTCCCTTTTAAAAATTGGGACCTCTCACTAAGTAAGTAGTACTAGCACTAACTAACTACCATATCTCTTGCTGTCATGTAGAGTACGTACTCCTAGCACTAACTAACCACCATATCTCCAGCATCTTATTGATGCCTAGTCCTAAACACATGCATGTTGCCACGAATAATGGCCATAAAATCATCAACTTCATCCCATCTACACTAATGCAACATGCCCCCACCCTGCATGTGATGTGCACCTACACACATACCTTGCATGTGATGTGCACCGAGAGACAAAATATATACACCTCCACCTACACATCTCCTACACTTGCAGCCCACACACATAGTACACACGAAGACCCCAGCGGTGCTAGATAGCTCAAGAAATGGCGCAGCTGCCGCCGAGAGCGCCGAGCGCCGGGGAGCAGGACTGGCCGGTGGCAGGCGAGTTCCTCGGGTTCGCTGCGGCCCGGCGGGGCGTGCACCGGCGCTCGGCCAGCGATCCGGCGGCTTTCCTGGAGGCCGTGCCAATGGACCACATCCTCAGTGGCGGCGGCGGCGACGACGAGTTCGACAGGCTCGACGACGAGCAGCTCATGTCCATGTTCTCCAATGTCGACGGCGGGTGCGACAGGTCGGGCTTCATGGACACGGGAGAGGCGGAGGAGGGGGCGGCCAGCGCGGGCGCAATGGCCGCCGCGGACGGCTTCGGTGACCCCAAGCGGGTTAAAAGGTCTGTTACATTTGCTAGTACTTAGCAAATTTAATTTTTCTTTTTAGCGGAGCAAAGTTAATTTTCTTTTTAACCCTGAACCGTAGAACAATAGTTCATGTAGTATTATACCAGAGTAAACGGTAGAAACACAATCACGTTTATTTTAAACATAGAGCTCGATTTGGTTGGCGATTCTACGGCAACTGTACATTTGTTTACTGTATCTCTAGAGCCAATAATTACCGGCAATGAATCCGTAATTTGGTTTTACCCCAGTGAAAAAATAAATACAATTTGGGTGTTCATAAATCACGACTAGTTCTTCAAATTAACAACCCTGCAAGAAGTTGCCACTTTAAAAGCCATTTTAAAATGGAAATTTTGATTCGACTCTGCTCCTAGTCCTGGGCCGCTCTCGGCGGCTCCGGAGGGGCCCCGTCGCCACCTCCTAACCGCCACGCCCTGCCTTCGCCGCCGCCGGAGGAGGTCACCGGGCTAAGCTTTGCGACACGGAGGACGACGGCGAGGCCATGCCCTCTCGCGCGCGAGATCCCCTCCCTTCGAGATCCGCTTCTTCGGCTGCTGCCCCAACCCTAGCTGGTCCTCCGGCACATGCTACGGCCTGGCCATGCCCTGTTTAGGCGGCTGCTCCTCCAGACGGCTCGGCCCAGCCTTCCCTCATGTTGCGTGAGCTAAGCCTGCTAGGTCCTCCCGACGGCTCGGCCTATGGATCACGGAGGTTGCTAGGAGTACATTTCAAGCTTGGATCTCAAATTTCAGAAAGAATCGCTCAGGCGTAAATATTACTCAAATGTGCATGCTTCGTTGTAAAACAATTACTGAAATGCGCATTCGCATTATACATTCATACTGTATCCCTTATAGTAAGCTGAATACACAAAACTCTGCGAATCTAAGTAACAAATTAGTCGGCAATTTTGTTTCAGGATATTGGCCAACAGGCAGTCAGCGCAGAGGTCAAGAGTTCGGAAGTTGCAGTACATCTCAGAGCTTGAACGCAGCGTCACCGGTCTCCAGGTATTCACTTTGCTTCTCTCGTAAACGGACCTCAAGAAAGAACTACAAAAAGATATCAAAAGAATCAAGAAAATAGTCTTGCGCATACTGAATACTTCCACAATTTCTGTCGTGCATTCCCAACAAATAGTCCCTAATTTTGTGTGTGTGTAAAGAAATAAGTGTCCATGACTTCTGCATGCACCTAGAACACTCAGAGCATTTTCCATACCCATTTTTTTTCAATATTGTTTGCTATTCTTTTTCAAATTTACTGTTCATTTGGGAGTGAATGAGCTCAGTCTCCAAGAGCAATTACCAAGTTTTTCACTATTTCTCGAGATAGTTCAGAGACCACAAAAAGAGATTTTTCCCCGCAAAAAAGAAACAAAAAGGGAATTTTAACCATTGAAATCCCAAATTTTGATTGGCCGTTTACTTGGTTCAGATGGAGGTGTCAGCACTCTCTCCCCGCGTGGCCTTTCTAGATCATCAGCGGTCATTATTGACCGTCGGCAACAGCCATCTCAGGCAAAGAATTGCCGCCCTTGCACAAGACAAGATCTTCAAAGATGGTACCGAACCTTCCTGCCCATTTAAGCTAATTTATCCGTTTCTCTATGATAAATATGGGCTCCAGTGCCATCTTTTTTGTCAGGCACCAACTAGCACACCAAAAGACTGTTAATTTGAACAAAATGCAAATAATGTTTTGATGCAAACAGGTTTACTGAATGAAAATAAACATTCTGCAAAATAATTTATTTGATTGACTCCTAGTTAAGCAAAGCCATCCGGTGTCTTGTTTAAACTCATCCCAAAGTTGCAATGCAGCTCATCAAGAGGCACTCAAAGAGGAGATTGAGCGACTACGGCAGCTGTTCCACCACCAGAAGATCAAGGCCACAGGCGGCACAGACATGGCCACAGCCGCCTCAATGCAAGCCAAGCAAGAGCTCCTTATGTGTGAGGGAGCCGCGATGCGATAACACAACATGGCGCAACCAGCCTTTTTGTGGTGACTTTTTCCTTTCACTCTTGTCGATTCATCGTGTGGAAACACACCAATGTTACTAGATTATTTGTGCAGTTTGACATGTTCATTGTTTTTATTTTTTGATGTTCACTCATCCCTACCGATAATTGTGTTGGGATGGGAAATTGTCGTAGATATATTGTTTGAACCATCCTTACATTTGTGTTGGTAAAGATATTTTCATTACATTTATTTGGTCTTCGGTTTGTGGGAAACAATTTTTTTTCTATAAAGGACACATCTATTGACTATAAAAGTCGCATCAAGATGACAAACAGAATGAACACACACCCAACCTATGCATAATTATGATGACACAACCAACACACAAAGAAAGAAAGTCTGACGCCCCCGATTCAATCGTACACTAATCATACACGCAAACGTATACGATCAAGATCAGAGACTCATGGGAAGATATCACAACACAACTCTAAACACAAAAGAAAGTCATACATGCTTCATATTACAAGCCAAGGGCCTCGAGGGCTCGAATAGATAAGCGAGTCAGCAGAAGCAACAATATCTGACTACAGACATAAGTTAAACAAGTTTTTCCTTAAGAAGGCTAGCACAAACATCAACGATCAAAGAGGCAAGGCCTCCTGCCTGGGACCTCCTAACTACTCGTGGTCGTCGGCGGTCTCCACGTAGTAGCATCCGTCGCCGGTGGCTTCTGGCTCCAGGGGTCCACCATCTGGTTGCAACAACCAGAAAGAAGAAAGAATAGGGAAAAGGGGGAGCAAAGCAGCCGTGAGTACTCTTCCAAAGTACTCGCAAGCATCAGATCTAAACTAAGTATGCATTGGTATCAAATGGAAGGGTTGTATCTGTGGACTGAACTGCAGAATGCCAGAATAGAGGGGAAAGGCCTGGCCTATCGAAGACTAGCATATTCAAGCAGTTCCAAGCATCTTGCAGCATGTAGAAGAGTAAAGAATGGCGGTTTATAATTAACAAACATGTTGTAGCATTAATGCCCAGAGATCCTTCCTCGACTCCCTGCGAGAAAGCAATCCCGGAGCCACATATCTCAAGTATCCATTTCTAGTTGTAATAGATCGGGATATAAGTCCGTTACCTTGGACACGGTTATTAATAGATAAACTTCCCTGCAGGGGTGCACCACATTTTCCAACACACTTGATTACTCTGGCTGGACACACTTTTCTGGGTCAATGCCCGTCCTCAGAAGATCAACACGTCGTAGCCCTACCTAGACTCAGCAGAGAGGTCCCCGCGGGTCTACATCCTAAGCACTCCGGGGTCTGGGCCCATCGCCCGTTGCACTCCGGGTCGTTGCGAGCAGGGCGGGTCCATGCTCCACCTCTACATGGATGGTGCCGGCCCAGTCGTGCCGCAATGCTGAACTGGACTTCTAACAAAGCTTCGGCTGATACTACGTCGTCGAGGCCCATAACTATTCTCGCGTAGTGGTTAGTGCGTAAAGACCAAGGCCAAATACCCAAACCATAGTGTATTATTAGCTTGCGGAGACGAGCAGAGACTCACAATCGATGTGACCCTGTCGCCCCGTCTCGTGGACTTACGGCAAGGGCCCAGAATGCCCGGCCGTGCCACGTAATTATCTTGCGGGTGCTCTCCGGGCCCGCCCGACTTTCACCAAGGTCTCAAGTAAAGTCAAGGTAACCGTGTGTCCAAACATCAAGGGGAAAACCCGAGGAATCACCCTCGGTGGATTCCACTCGATGTAATCATCAAGGTGAACGTAAGAGGAACCACCATCGAGGTTTACACTTGAGGGGTTGCACGACAGAGTCGTATCGGAAGTGGTTAAGGAGGAATATGAAGGAAATATGCCCTAGAGGGAATAATAAAGTTGTTATTTATATTTCCTTATATCATGATAAATGTTTATTATTCATGCTAGAATTGTATTAACCGGAAACTTGATACATGTGTGGATACATAGACAAAACACCGTGTCCCTAGTAAGCCTCTACTAGATTAGCTCGTTAGTCAAAGATGGTTAAGTTTCCTAACCATGGACATGAGTTGTCATTTGATAACGGCATCACATCATTAGGAGTATGATGTGGTGGACAAGACCCATCCATTAGCTTAGCATAATGATCGTTAAGTTTTATTGCTATTGCTTTCTTCATGACGTATACATATTCCTTTGACTATGAGATTATGCAACTCCCGAATGCCGGAGGAACACCTTGTGTGCTATCAAACATCACAACGTAACTGGGTGATTATAAAGATGCTCTACAGGTGTCTGCGAAGGTGTTTGTTGGGTTGGCATAGATCGAGATTAGGATTTGTCACTCCGAGTATCGGAGAGGTATCTCTGGGCCCTCTCGGTAATGCACATCATGATAAGCCTTGCAAGCAATGTGACTAATGAGTTAGTTACGGGATGATGCAATACAGAACAAGTAAAGAGACTTTCCGGTAACGAGATTGAACTAGGTATTATGATACCGACGATGCGGTTTGACCGATAAAGATCTTCGTAGAATATGTAGGAGCCAATATGAGCATCTAGGTTCCGCTATTGGTTATTTGCCGGAGATGTATCTCGGTCATGTCTACATAGTTCTCGAACCCGTAGGGTCTGCACGCTTAACGTTCGATGACGATTTGTATTATGAGTTATGTGATTTGATGACCGAAGTTTGTCCGGAGTCCCGGATGAGATCACGGAAATGACGAGGAGTCTCGAAATGGTCGAGAGGTAAAGATCTATATATTGGAAGGCTATATTCGGACATCGGAAAGGTTCTGAGTGGTTCGGGTATTTTTTTGGAGTACCGAAGAGTTACGAGAATTCGCTGGGGAAGTATTGGGCCTTCATGGGCCTTAGTGGAAAGGAGAGAAGGGCCACAAGGGGAGGTCGCGCCCCCCCATGGGCTGGTCCGAATTGGACTAGGAGGGGGCGACGCTCCCCTCCTTCCTTCTCCCCTCTTCCTCCTTCCCTTCTTCTCCTAGTTGGAATAGGAATGGGGGGCCGAATCCTACTTGGACCGGGAGTCCAAGTAGGACTCCCCCCTTTGGCGCGCCCCCTCTAGGGCTGGCCTCCTCTTCCCCCCTCCTTTATATACGTGGGAGGGGGGCACCCCAAAGGCACACCAAGTCTTCTCTTAGCTGTGTGCGGTGCCCCTTCCACAGATACACACCTCGGTCATATCGTCGTAGTGTTTAGGTGAAGCCCTGCGCCAGTATCCTCATCATCACCGTCGCCATGCCTTCGTGTTGATGGAACTTTCCCTTGGCCTCAACTGGATCAAGAGTTCGAGGGACGTCATCGAGTTGAACGTGTGCTGAACACGTAGGTGTCGTATGTTCGATACTTGGATCAGTTGGATCGCGAAGACGTTCGACTACATCAACCGCGTTACTAAACGCTTCCGCTTCCGATCTACGAGGGTACATGGACACACTCTCCCTGCTCGTTGCTATGCTTCTCCTAGATAGATCTTGCGTGATCATAGGAAAATTTTAAAATACTATGTTCCCCAACAGTGGCATCCGAGCCAGGTCTATGCGTAGATGTTATATGCACGAGTAGAACAAAAAGTGTTGTGGGCGATAATAGTCATACTACTTACCAACAATGTCTAACTTTGATTCAGCGGTATCGTTGGATGAAGCGGCCCAGACCGACATTACATGACCGCGTTCATGAGTTTGGTTCTACCGACGTGCTTCACACACGGGTGGCTAGTGGGTATCTGTTTCTCCAGCTTTAGTTGAATCGAGTTTGGCTACGACAAGTCCTTGTTGAAGGTTAAAACAGTACACTTGATGAAAAATCGTTGTGGTTTTTGATGCGTAGGTAAGAACGGTTCTTGCTAGAAGCTCGTAGCATCTACGTAAAACTTGCAACAACAGAGTAGAGGACGTCTAACTTGTTTTTCTAGGGCATGTTGTGACGTGATATGGTCAAGACGTGATGAGATATAAGTTGTTGTATCAGATGATCATGTTTTGTTAAAGTTATCGGTAACTGGCTTGAGCCTTATGGTTGTCTCTTTATTGCATAAGATGCAAGTGCCATATAATTGCTTTACTTTATCGCTATGCGATAGCAATAGTTGCAAAAGCAATAGTTGGCGAGAGGACCATGTGACGACACGTTGATAGAGATCAAGATGATGGAGATCATGGTGTCATGCCGGTGACGATGGAGATCATGACGGTACTTTGGAGATGGAGATCAAAGGCACAAGATGATGATGGCCATATCATGTCACATATTTTGATTGCATGTGATGTTTATCTTATTATGCATCTTATTTTGCTTAGTACGGCAGTAGCATTATAAGATGATCCCTCACTAAATTTCAACGTATAAGTGTTCTCCCTGAGTATGCACCGTTGCTACAGTTCGTCGTGCCGAGACACCACGTGATGATCGGGTGTGATAAGCTCTACGTTCACATACAACGGGTGCAAGCTAGTTTTGCACACGGAGAATACTCGGGTCAAACTTGACGAGCCTAGCATATGCAGATATGGCCTCGAAACGCTGAGACCGAAAGGTCGAGCGTGAATCATATAGTAGATATGATCAACATAGAGATGTTCACCATTGAAAACTACTCCATCTCACGTGATGATCGGACATGGTTTAGTTGATATGGATCACGTGATCATTTAGATGACTAGAGGGATGTCTAGCTAAGTGGGAGTTCTTAAGTAATATGATTAATTGAACTTCAATTTATCATGAACTTAGTATTGATAGTATTTGCAAATTTTGTTGTAGATCAATAGCCCGCGATGTAGCTCCTCGTTTATTTTTGATATGTTCCTAGAGAAAATAAGTTGAAAGATGATAGTAGAAATGATGCGGACTTGGTCCGTGATCTGAGGATTATCCTCATTGCTACACAGAAGAATTATGTCCTTGATGCACCACTAGGTGACAGACCTTTTGCAAGAGCAGATGCAGATGTTATGAACGTTTGGCAAATCTCAGTATGATGACTGATACGTCTCCAACGTATCTATAATTTTTGATTGTTCCATGCTATATTATATCCTGTTTTGGACATTATTGGGCTTTATTATACACTTTTATATTATTTTTGGGACTAACCTATTAACCGGAGGCCCAGCCCAGAATTCCTGTTTTTTGCCTATTTTAGGGTTTCACAGAAAAAGAATATCAAACGGAGTCCAAACGGAATGAAACCTTCGGGAATGTGATTTTTGGAACGAACATGATCTAGAGGACTTGGACCCTACGTCAATAAATCAACCAGGAAGGCACGAGGTAGGGGGCGCGCCTACCCCCCTAGGCGCGCCCTCCACCCTCGTGGGGCCCACGTTACTCCACCGACGTACTCCTTCCTCCTATATATACCTACGTACCCCCAAACTACCAGATACGGAGCCAAAACCCTAATTCCACCGCCGTAACTTTCTGTATCCACGAGATCCCATCTAGGGGCCTTTTCCGGAGCTCCACCGGAGGGGGTATCGATCACGGAGGGCTTCTACATCAACACCATAGCCCCTCCGATGAAGTGTGAGTAGTTTACTTCAGACCTACGGGTCCATAGTTATTAGCTAGATGGCTTCTTCTCTCTTTTTGGATCTCAATACAAAGTTCTCCCCCTCTCTTGTGGAGATCTATTCGATGTAATCTTCTTTTGCGGTGTGTTTGTTGAGACCGATGAATTGTGGGTTTATGATCAAGTTTATCTATGAACAATATTTGAATCTTCTCTGAATTCTTTTATGTATGATTGGTTATCTTTGCAAGTCTCTTCGAATTATCAGTTTGGTTTGGCCTACTAGATTGATCTTTCTTGCAATGGGAGAAGTGCTTAGCTTTGGGTTCAATGTTGCGGTGTCCTTTCCCAGTGACAGTAAGGGCAGGAAGGCACGTATTGTATTGTTGTCATCGAGGATAACAAGATGGGGTTTATATCATATTGCATGAGTTTATCCCTCTACATCATGTTAGCTTGCTTAAAGCGTTACTCTGTTCTCTTGAACTTAATACTCTAGATGCATGCTAGATAGCGGTCGATGTTTGGAGTAATAGTAGTAGATGCAGGTAGGAATCGGTCTACTTAAAGCGTTACTCTGTTCTCGGACGTGATGCCTATATACATGATCATACCTAGATATTCTCATAACTATGCTCAATTCTGTCAATTGCTCAACAGTAATTTGTTCACCCACCGTAATACTTATGCTCTCGAGAGAAGCCTCTAGTGAAACCTATGGCCCCCAGGTCTATTTTCCATCATATTAATCTTCCAATACTTAGTTATTTCCTTTGCCATTTATTTTACTTGCATCTTTATTTCTCTTTATCATAAAAATACCAAAAATATTATCTTATCATATCTATCAGTTCTCACTCTCATAGGTGACAGTGAAGGGATTGACAACCCCTTTATCGCGTTGGTTGCGAGGAGTTTATTTGTTTGTGTAGGTGTGAGGGACTCGTGCGTGGTCTCCTACTGGATTGATACCTTTGTTCTCAAAAACTGAGGGAAATACTTACGCTGCTCTACTACATCACCCCTTTCCTCTTCAAGGGAAAACCAACGCAGTGCTCAAGAGGTAGCAAGAAGGATTTCTGGCGCCGTTGCCGGGGAGGCATACGCAAGGTCAAGTCATGATTTGGACTCCCGACAACGAGCCATTTCTGGCACCGTTGCTGGGGAGTCTACGCAAAAGTAAACATACCAAGTACCCACCACAAACCCTTATCTCCCGCATTATATTATCTGCCATTTGCCTCTCGTTTCCCTCTCCCCCCACTTCACCCTTGTCGTTTTATTCGCCCTCTCTCTCTCCGTCCTCCCTCTCTTTCTCTATTCGCCTCTTTTTTCCCGTTTCTTGTTTGCTTGTGTGTCGGATTGCTTGCTTATCGTTATGGCTAGTTCTCTATCTTCTCCGTTGTCTCCCAAAAATGAAGTTCTTAATTTTAAGCATAGGGAAGGAGAAAACCTAAAAGACGCTTGGTATAGAATTTGCAATGCTCAAAATAGATCTACTAGGAAGCAATCTACTTCTATTCTTCTTCACAATTTTTATGTAGGTGCTATTCCTTGGCACAAATATGTCCTTGATACCATTACTGGAGGGAACTTCTTGGGTAGCCACACTTTTGATTCCTATAATGCTATGATAGATTTGTTTGGCTCACCCCCTCTTTTGGTTAATGGAACTATGTTAACTTTGGAGCATGTAATGCAAAAACTTGAAATTATTGAAAATAAAGTTGCTACCGTAGAGTTAATTGAAAATTTCGATAAAAAGATCCACAACCAAATTACTCAATATGGATCTAAAGTAGGAGTCACTTTGAAAAATATTAAGGAGAAGGAACCCATAGTTAATGAAAGAATAAATCATGATTCCACTAGAATCGATAAACTTGAGGGTATCATTACCAACTTGGGAACCGCTTTTTCTTCCTTAAAGAATACCCCAAGTCCTCCAACTAAAATTGCCAAGCTTATGTATGTTCCTAAAAATAAGGGTGAATCCTCTAACAAAGAAACTATGGATCTCAAATCTATAAGTATTCATCCTAATCTTTTTACTATCATTAAGGAACCATTTTCTACTAATGATTTTTTTCGATTTTGTGCCTAGAAGTTTGATTATTGATAAAAGGAAAGAAATTCCTAAAGGTGATAGATGTCTCATTCAAGAATTACCAACTAAAGATACCCAGATCTATCCTTGCTTTTATGCCTAGCTAGGGGCGTTAAACGATAGCGCTTGTTGGGAGGTAACCCAATTTTATTTTTATTCCTTGCTTTTTGATCCTGTTTAATAATAAATGATTTATCTAGCCTCTGTTTTGGTTGTGTTTTTGTGTGTGTTTAATTAGTGTTTGTGCCAAGTAGAACCGTTGGGAAGACTTGGGGAAAGTCTTTTTAATCTTGCTGTAAAAAACAGAAACTTTAGCGCTCATGAGAACTGCTGCCATTTTTATTTGGAAAGTGATATTTAGTTAATTATTTTTGCAGATTATTAATAGATAAATTACTCACGTCCAGAAATTTATTTTAGATTGTTTGGGGTTCCAGATCTTGCGCTAGCTACAGATTACTACAGACTGTTCTGTTTTTGACAGATTCTGTTTTCCGTGTGTTGTTTGCTTATTTTGATGAACCTATGGCTAGTAAAATAGTTTATAAACCATAGAGAAGTTGGAATACGGTAGGTTTAACACCAATATAAATAAATAATGAGTTCATTACATTACCTTGAAGTGGTGTTTTGTTTTCTTTCGCTAACGGAGCTCACGAGATTTTCTACTTTAAGTTCTGTGTTGTGAAGTTTTCAAGTTTTTGGGTAAAGATTTGATGGGTTATGGAACAAGGAGTGGCAAGAGCCTAAGCTTGGGGATGCCCATGGCACCCCCAAGATAATCTAAGGACACCTAAAAGCCAAAGCTTGGGGATGCCCTGGAAGGCATCCCCTCTTTCGTCTACTTCTATCGGTAACTTTACTTCGAGCTATATTTTTATTTACCACATGATATGTGTTTTGCTTGGAGCGTATTGTATTATTTGGGTCTTTATTTGTTAGTTTTCCACAATCATACTTGCGGCACACACCTTTTTGATAGAGACACACATGATTCGGAAATTGTTAGAATACTCTATGTGCTTCACTTATATCTTTTGAGTTATATAGTTCTTGCTCTAGTGCTTCACTTATATCTTTTAGAGCACAATGGTGGATTTGTTTTATAGAAACTTTTGTTTTCTCATGCTTCACTTAGATTATTTTGAGAGTCCTACAAAACAGCATGGCAATTTTCTTTAATTATTTTAGGCATTCAAGATTAATTATTTTTTTCTTATGAGTGTGTTGAATACTATGAGAAGTTTGAAACTTGATAATTGTTTTGAGATATGGAGATGGTGATATTATAGTTGTGCTAGTTGAGTAGTTGTGAATTTGAGAAATGCTTGTGTTGAAGTTTGTGATTCCCGTAGCATGCATGTATGGTGAACCGTTATGTTAAGAAGTCGGAGCATGATGTATTTATTGATTGTCCTCCTTATGAGTGGCGGTCGGGGACGAGCGATGGCCTTTTCCTACCAATCTATCCCCCTAGGAGCATGCGCGTAGTACTTTGCTTCGATAACTAATAGATTTTTGCAATAAGTATGTGAGTTCTTTATGACTAATGTTGAGTCCATGGATTATACGCACTCTCACCCTTCCACCATTGCTAGCCTCTCTAATACCGCACACCTTTAACCGGTATCATACACCCACCATATACCTTCATCAAAACAGCCACCATACCTACCTATCATGGCATTTCCATAGCCATTCCGAGATATATTTCCATGCAACTTTCCACCGTTCCGTTTACTATGACACGCTCCATCATTGTCATATTGCTTCGCATGATCATGTAGTTGACATTTTAGTTGTGGCAAAGCCACCGTTCATAATTCTTTCATATAAGTCACTCATGCATCATTGCTATCCCGGTATACCGCCGGAGGCATTCATATAGAGTCATACTTTGTTCTATTATCGAGTTGTAATCATTGAGTTGTAAATAAATAGAAGTGTGATGATCATCATTCATAGAGTATTGTCCCAATAAAAAAAGAGAAAGGCCAAATAAAAAAAGAAGGCCCCAAAAAATTAAAAAAATAAAAAGGGGCAATACTACTATCCTTTTTTTCCACACTTGTGCTTCAAAGTAGCGCCATGATCTTCATGATAGAGAGTCTCCTATGCTATCACTTTCATATACTAGTGGGAATTTTTCATTATAGAACTTGGCTTGTATATTCCAATGACGGGCTTCCTCAAAATGCCCTAGGTCTTCGTGAGCAAGCAAGTTGGATGCACACCCACTTAGTTCTTTTTGTTGAGCTTTCATATACTTATAGCTCTAGTGCATCCGTTGCATGGCAATCCCTACTCACTCACATTGATATCTATTAATGGGCATCTCCATAGCCCGTTGATATGCCTAGTTGATGTGAGACTATCTTCTCCCTTTTTGTCTTCTCCACAACCACCATTCTATTCCACATATAGTGCTATGTCCAAGGCTCACACTCATGTATTGCGTGAAGATTAAAAAAGTTTGAGAACACCAAAAGTATGAAACAATTGCTTGGCTTGTCATCGGGGTTGTGCATAATTTAAATACTTTGTGTGGTGAAGATGGAGCATAGCCAGACTATATGATTTTGTAGGGATAACTTTCTTTGGCCATGTTATTTTGAAGAGACATAATTGCTTAGTTAGTATGCTTGAAGTATTATTATTTCTATGTCAATATTAAAGTTTTGTCTTGAATCTTTTGGATCTGAATATTCATACTACAATTAAGATAATTACATTGAAATTATGCCAAGTAGCATTCCACATCAAAAATTCTATTTTTATCATTTACCTACTCGAGGACGAGCAGGAATTATGCTTGGGGATGCTTGATACGTCTCCAATGTATCTATAATTTTTTATTGTTCCATGCTATATTATATCCTGTTTTGGACCTTATTTGGCTTTATTATACACTTTTATATTATTTTTGGGACTAACCTATTAACTGGAGGCCCAGCCCAGAATTGCTATTTTTTTTGCCTATTTTAGGGTTTCACAGAAAAAGAATATGAAACGGAGTCCAAACGAAATGAAACCTTCGGGAACATGATTTTTGGAACGAACATGATCCAGAGGACTTGGACCCTACGTCAATAAATCAACCAGGAAGGCACGAGGTAGGGGGCGCGCCTACCCCCCTAGGCGCGCCCTCCACCCTCGTGGGGCCCATGTTGCTCCACCGACATACTCCTTCCTCCTATATATACCTACGTACCCCCAAACTACCAGATACGGAGCCAAAACCCTAATTCCACCACCGTAACTTTCTGTATCCACGAGATCCCATCTTGGGGCCTTTTCCGGAGCTCCGCCGGAGGGGGTATCGATCACGAAGGGCTTCTACATCAACACCATAGCCCCTCCGATGAAGTGTGAGTAGTTTACTTTAGACCTACGGGTCCATAGTTATTAGCTAGATGGCTTCTTCTCTCTTTTTGGATCTCAATACAAAGTCCCCCCCTCTCTTGTGGAGATCTATTCGATGTAATATTCTTTTGCAGTGTGTTTGTTGAGACCGATGAATTGTGGGTTTATGATCAAGTTTATCTATGAACAATATTTGAATCTTCTCTGAATTCTTTTATGTATGATTGGTTATCTTTGCAAGTCTCTTCGAATTATCAGTTTGGTTTGGCCTACTAGATTGATCTTTCTTGCAATGGGAGAAGTGCTTAGCTTTGGGTTCAATCTTGCGGTGTCCTTTCCCAGTGACAGTAAGGGCAGCAAGGCACGTATTGTATTGTTGCCATCGAGGATAAAAAGATGGGGTTTATATCATATTGCATGATTTTATCCCTCTACATCATGTCATCTTGCTTAAAGCGTTACTCTGTTCTCTTGAACTTAATACTCTAGATGCATGCTGGATAGTGGTCGATGTGTGGAGTAATAGTAGTGGATGCAGGCAGGAGTCGGTCTACTTGTCTCGAGCGTTATGCCTATATACATGATCATACCTAGATATTCTCATAACTATGCTCAATTCTGTCAATTTCTCAACAGTAATTTGTTCACTCACCATAATACTTATGCTCTCGAGAGAAGCCTCTAGTGAAACCTATGGCTCCCAGGTCTATTTTCCATCATATTAATCTTCCAATACTTAGTTATTTCCTTTGCCATTTATTTTACTTGCATCTTTATTTCTCTTTATCATAAAAATACCAAATATATTATCTTATCATATCTATCAGATCCCACTCTCGTAGGTGACCGTGAAGGGATTGACAACCCCTTTATCGCGTTGGTTGTGAGGAGTTTATTTGTTTGTGTAGGTGCGAGGGACTCGTGCGTGGCCTCCTACTGGATTGATACCTTGGTTCTCAAAAACCGAGGAAAATACTCACGTTGCTCTACTGCATCACCCCTTTCCTCTTTAAGGGAAAACCAACGCAGTGCTCAAGAGGTAGCAATGACTACTTGATAGTTTAGTGCACAATGCTTTACGGCTTAAAACCGGGACTTCAAAAACGTTCTGAATGCCACGGAGCATATGGGATGTTCCAAGAGATGAATTTGGTATTTCAGTCTCATGCCTGTGTCGAGAGGTATGAGACCTCTGACTAGTATTTTGCCTACAAGATGGAGGAGAATAGCTCAGTTAGTGAGCATGTGCTCAGAATGTCTAAGTACTACAATCACTTGAATCAAGTGGGAGTTAATCTTCCAGATAAGATAGTGATTGACAGAGTTCTCTAGTCACTATCACCAAGTTACTAGAACTTCGTGATGAATTATAATATGCAAGGGATAACGGAAATGATTCCCAAGCTCTTCGCAATGCTGAAATCGGCGAAGGTAGAAATCAAGAAAAAGAATCAAGTGTTGATGGTTGACAAGACCACTAGTTTCAAGTAAAAGGGCAAGGGAAAGAAAGGGAACTTCAAGAAGAATGGCAAGCAAGTTACCACTCCCGTGAAGAAGCCCAAAGCTAGACCTAAGCCTGAAACTGAATGCTTCTACTGCAAAGGGAATGGTCACTAGAAGCGGAACTACCCCAAATACTTGGCAGATAAGAAGGATGGCAAAGTGAACAAAAGTATATTTGATATACATGTTATTGATGTGTACTTTACTAGTGTTCATAGTAACCCCGGGGTATTTGATACCGGTTCAGTTGCTAAGATTAGTAACTCGAAACAGGAGTTGCAAAATAAACAACGGCTAGTTAAGGGAAAGGTGACGATGTGTGTTGGAAATGATTCCAAGATTGATAAGATCACCATCGCACACTCCTTTTACCTTCGGGATTAGTGTGGAACCTAAAATAAATGTTATTTGGTGTTTGCATTGAGCATGAATATGATTGGATCATGTTTATTGCAATACAATTATTCATTTAAATCAAAGAATAATTGTTGTTCTGTTTACATGAATAAAACCTTCTATGGTCATACACTTAATATAAATGGTTTATTGAATCTCGATCGTAGTGATACACGCATTCATAATATTGATGCCAAAAGATGCAAAGTTGATAATGATAGTGCAACATACTTGTGGCGCTGCCGTTTAGGTCATATTGGTGTAAACCACATGAAGAAACTCCATGCGGATGGACTTTTGGAATCACTTGATTATGAATCATTTGATGCTTGCGAACCATGCCTCATGGGCAAGATGACTAAAACTCCGTTCTCTGGAACAATGGAGCGAGCAACTGACTTGTTGGAAGTAATACATACTGATGTATGTGGTCCGATAAGTGTTGAGGCTCGCGACAGGTATCGTTATTTTCTGACCTTCACAGATGATTTGAGCAGATATGGGTATATCTACTTGATGAAACACAAGCATGAAATATTTGAAAAGTTCAAAGAAATTCAGAGTGAAGTGGAGAATCATCGTAACAAGAAAATAAAGTTTCTACGATCTGATCGCGGAGGCGAATATTTGAGTTACGAGTTTGGCCTTCAATTAAAACAATGTGTAATAGTTTCACAAACTCATGCCACCTGGAACACCACAGCATAATGGTGTGTCCAAACGTCACGACCGTACTTTATTAGATATGGTGCGATCTATGACTTCTCTTACCGATTTACCACTACCGTTTTGGGGTTATGCATGAGAGACAGCTGCATTCATGTTAAATAGAGCACCGTCTAAATCCGTTGAGATGACACCGTATGAACTATGGTTTGGCAAGAAACCTAAGCTGTCATTTCTTAAAGTTTGGGGCTGCGATGCTTATCTGAAAAAGCTTCAACCTGATAAGATCGAACCCAAATCGAAGAAATGCGTCTTCATAGGATACCCAAAGGAGACTATTGGGTACACCTTCTATCATAGATCCGAAGGCAAGATATTCGTTGCTAAGAATGGATCCTTTCTAGAGAAGGAGTTTCTCTCGAAAGGAGTGGGAGGAAAGTAGAACTTGATGAGGTAATTGTACCTTCTCCTGAATTGGTGGTTCATCACAAAAATCAGTTCTAGTGATGCCTACACCAATTAGTGAGGAAGTTAATGATGATGATCATGAAACTTCAGATCAAGTTACTACCGAACCTCGTTGGTCAACCAGAGTATGTTCCGCACCAAAGTGGTACGGTAATCCTATTCTGGAGGTCATGTTACTAGAACATGACAAACTTACGAACTATGAGGAAGCAATGATGAGCCCAGATTCCACAGAATGGCTTGAGGCCATGAAATCTGAGATGGGATCCATGTATGAGAACAAAGTATGGACTTTGGTGGACTTGCCCGATTATCGGCAAGCCATTGAGAATAAATGGATCTTCAAGAGGAAGACGAACACTGATGGTAGTGTTACTATCTACAAAGCTCGAATTGTTGCAAAAGGTTTTTGACAAGTTCAAGGTGTTGACTACGATGAGATTTTCTCACTCGTATCGATGCTTAAAGTCTGTTAGAATCATGTTAGCAATTGCTGCATTTTATGAAATCTGGCAAATGGATATCAAAACTACATTCCTTAATGGATTTGTTAAAGAAGGGTTGTATATGATGCAACCAGAAGATTTTGTCAACCCTAAAGGTGCTAACAAAATGTGCAAACTTCAGCAATCCATCTATGGACTGGTGCAAGCATCTCGGAGTTGGAATATACGCTTTGATGAGTTGATCAAAGTATATAGTTTTATATTGACTTGCGGTGAAGCCTGTATTTACAAGGAAGTGAGTGGGAGCACTACAGCCTTTCTGATAAGTATATATGAATGACATATTGTTGATCGGAAATGATGTAGAATTTTCCGGAAAGCATAAAAGAGTATTTGAAAGGAGTTTTTCAAAAGAAAGACCTCGATGAAGCTGCTTACATATTGGGCATCAGGATCTATAGAGATAGATCAAGACGCTTGGTAATACTTTCGACGAGTACATACCTTGATAAAGTTTTGAAGAAGTTCAAAATGGGTCAGTCAAAGAAAGGGTTCTTGCCTGTGTTACAAGGTGTGAAGATTGAGTAAGACTCAAAACCAGACCACAACAGAAAATAGAAAAATAATGAAAGTCATTCCATATGCCTCAGCCATAGCTTCTATAAAGTATGATGTGCTGTGTACCAGACCTATTGTGTACCTTGCCATGAGTTTGGTAAGGAGGTACGACAGTGATCCAGGAGTGGATCACTAGACAACGGGCAAAGTTATCCTTAGTTACCTAAGAGGACTAAGGAAATATTTCTCGGTTATGGAGGTGATAAAGAGTTCGCCATAAAGAGTTACATTGATGCAAGCTTTGACACCGATCTAGATGACTCTTAGTCTCGATCTAGATACATATTAAAAGTGGGAGCAATTAGCTAGAGTAGCTCCATGCAGAGTATTGTAGACATAGAAAATTTGCAAAATACATACGACTCTTAGTCCCTCTCGGCCTCTCCCTCTTCCCTCTGGTCCACCTCGCCGCTTCCTCCTTCCCCACCGCATCCGAGCGCCACCATGATCTCGCCGCCATAGGACTTGCGGCCACCGCGACCTCCTCGCCTCACCACCATGCCAACTCGCTCTGCCTCCATCCTCTACACCGTCTGCAACAACCAGAACGAGAAAGGAGCCACTACAGGGAGTGGATCGAGACGCCCCCTTTTGCCTTGGTCCCCGGCGAACTCGGTCGTCTCTGGCAACTGCTGCTGCTACAAAGCTGTCGAGGGCTTTTCTTGGCCGTTCGGTGAGCTCCACCCCCCTTCTTCCCCCGTCCTTGCTTCGTTTCCACGCTGCAACTAGTCATGCGCGACACACCACCATTGTCGAGCTACGGCTTCACCGTCGAGCTTGCCGTTGCGGTCACTACACGCGCAGCTCGCGTCCGACCGCGTAATCGTGCTCCCTGCACCACCGCGACACCGATGCTCTCTCTAATGCATCCCCTCGCTGCTCCTAGCTCCGTCCCCATCGAGCTCCGATTCTGGCCGTCGGCTGACCTCGAAGCATCGCTCAACCCTGGCCACCCCCCGTGCCTGCGACCACCACCACTCGATGCACGCTATCGCGTGTGTTCGGACGCACCTAGCCCCGCGACAAACCGTGCCCTGCCTTCAAACTCGCCCGAGCCCCGGCGTCCGCGTAGCTCGTCGCCGGCCTTGTTCCGGCGACCAATGGCCCCGTGCTGCTGCACATCTGCTTCACCGCATCGCTTAGGCCTCGCCTAGCCTCCCCATTTACTCACGCGCGCACTGCAGCTCCGTCCTGTCGCAAGCCCGCAACCGTCACTGCCTGAAGTCGTCGCCGGCGACCATTCCGGCCACCCCTGCCGTCGTGCTCTTCTCCATCGGACGCGGCGCGAAGAGGCCATTCCAGAGAGCCTGGCCGCGCCCGATTTGGTCCACCGTGGCCTGTTTCTGAGTTCGCCGAAGCTCTCCACCGCATCTGGGCTCGCCGGCGCACTCCGGTGGCCGCGCTGACTCCCTACCGACGTGGCGTCAAGGGTCCCACCGCTCAGCCACTGACCCCTGCCCCTGGGCCCAGTTGACCCAGTCAACTATGCTTACTGGGCAGGCCCCAGTCAACTATGCTGACTGGGCAGGCCACAGTTAATGACACATGGGTCTCACTGGACCCACAGGTTCGATTTGACCCAGTCAGCCGCACTGTTGACTGATGACCTCAGCATTGCCTCATGATGACATCAGCAGACACTATTCTGGATAATGTTAGAATTAAATAGATAAATAAATTCAGAAAATGGTTAAAACTTTAGAAAATCATATAAAATAATCCGTAACTCGGAAGAAAGTACTTTGTACATGAAAGTTGCTCAGAACGACGAGACGAATCCGGATACGTAGACCGTTCATCTGCCACACATCCCTAGCATAGCATACATGCAACTTTCCCCCTCCGGTTCATTTATTCGAAAACGCGAAACACAGGGAATACTTTCCCGGATGTTCACCCCTTCGCCGGTATCACCTACTACCGCGTTAGGGCACACCTAGCAACGCTCATTGTCATGTCATGCATCGTCATTCATATGTTTGCATTATATTTATTGTTTCTTCCCCCCTCTTCTCTTGCTAGACACCGAGACCGACGCCGCTGCTACCCAATACGACTATGGTGTTGACGACCCCTCCTTCTTGCCAGAGCAACCAGGCAAGCCCCCCCCTTGATCACCAGATATCGCCTATTTTCTCTCTACTTCTTGCATTAGAGTAGTGTAGCATGTTAATGCTTTTAATCCTATCCTCATGCATAGCCTATCTTTGCTACTACAGTTGTTACCTTTACCTGCAATCCTAAATGCTTAGTATAGGATGCTAGTATTCCATCAGTGGCCCTACATTCTTGTCCGTATTCCATGCTATACTATCGGGCCGTGATCACTCGGGAGGTGATCACGGGTATATACCAATATACATAATATATGATACCTGTGGTGACTAAAGTCGGGTCGGCTCGTAGAGTACCCGCGAGTAATTCACGGATTGGGACCGAAAGGACGTTTGTCCCGACGGCTCTCTGAGTGGACCTTTGTGGCGGAGCGACAGGGCAGGTTGAGACCACCTCGGAGAGAGGTGGGCCTGGCCCTGGTCGTCGTCCATGGTTAATTCAATCAACACGCTTAATGAGATCTTGGTATTTGATCTGAGTCTAGCCACTAGCCTATACGTACTAACCAACTACGCGGGAACAGTTATGGGCACTCGACGTTGTGGTATCAGCCGAAGCCTTCTTGACGTCAGCGACTGGGCGGCGCATGCCGGATTGGACTGGAACGCCTGCTCTTGTATTAGGGAGGCTAGGTCTGCTTCCGGCCGTCCTCGCAACATGCATGTATGCAATGGGCGATGGGCCCAGACCCCTGTGCCATAGGATTTAGACCGGTGTGCTGACCTCTCTGTTGTGCCTAGGTAGGGCTGCGACGTGTTAATCTTCTGAGGCCGGGCATGACCCAGGAAAGTGTGTCCGGCCAAAGGGGATCGAGTGTGTTGGGTAATGTGGTGCACCCCTGCAGGGAAGTTTATCTATTCGAATAGTCATGTCCCTCGGTAAAAGGACGACCCGAAGTTGTACCTTGACCTTATGACAACTAGAACTGAATACTTAATAAAATACACCCTTCCAAGTGCCAAATACAACCCGGTGATTGCTCTCTCACAGGGCGACGAGGGGAGGATCGCGGGGTAGGCTTATGCTATGCGATGATACTTGGTTAACTTACCATCTACTCTCTTCTACTGCTTCAAGATGGAGGTTTCCAGAAGCGTAGTCTTTGATAGGACTAGCTATCTCCCTCTTATTCTGGCATTCCGCAGTTCAGTCCACATATACTACCCCTTTCATTGATACCAATGCATATGTGGTGTAGCTCCTTGCTTGCGAGTACTTTGGATGAGTACTCACGGTTTCTTTGCTTCCCTCTTTCCCCCCTTTTCTATACCTGGTTGTTGTGACCAGACGTTGGAGCCCAAGAGCCAGACGCCACCGTCGACGATGACTCCTACTACACTGGAGATTCCTACTACTACGTGCAGGCCACCTACGACGATCATGAGTAGTTTAGGAGGTTCCTAGGAAGGAGGCCTGTGCCTCTTTCGATTTGTATCCCAGTTTGTGCTAGCCATCTTATGGCAACTTGTTTAACTTATGTCTGTACTCAGATATTTTTACTTCCGCTGACTCGTCTATGATTGAGCTCTTGTATTCGAGCCCTCGAGGCCCCTGGCTTGTAATATGATGCTTGTATGACTTATTTTATTTGTAGAGTTGTGTTGTGATATCTTCCCGTGAGTCCCTGATCTTGATCGTACATGTTTGCGTGTATGATTAGTGTACGATTGAATCGGGGGCGTCACAAGTTGGTATCAGAGCCGACTACCTGTAGGAATCCCCCTTCCACACTCTTTGGCCGAAGTTGAGTCTAGACATTGCAAAACTTTTACTAACATGGTTGTGTGTCTTACGGGCCCACGTCGCCATTTGGGTGGTATTAGGATCTTTTACTCCTCAATCTTTACTCTGGGACTCTAAACTCTCTTCTACTCGGGTTAAACGAATTTGCTAACTCTAACATTAGGATCCCGTGACCACATTCACCCCAAAGTTGGATAAGCCCTAGTTATTCCTTAGAGTAGTATTTTGAACAATACCCACACTGTCATTTGACTCCTTTGAAACATCTTTGTTTTCAAATGGAACCCACGCGCCAGGTCGTGCGCCACACGACGGCCATTGGTGTCCCAGGTTCACTTGTTGTGTTAGTTGAGATGATGACCTATCTGGGTTATCGCTGGCACCCTGAGTACACCGTGTACGAGCAGTACCAGGACTTTAACCAGGAGCAGTACTGTGCCATTGTCCACCTCTACTCTCGGGAGTATGACTCCACTACTGTGATGCACACTGCTCATGGTGTTGGAGTGACCATCAATATGGCAGTCCACGATGTTGCTTATGCTACTCTGACACGTTTTTGTGGAGAGTATCGGGAGTTCGACACCACCCCTTTCAGGCACATTGCTATCGCATCCGATGCTGGTGCCGAGGGATACTACACTACTGCCTACTCCACTGTCACCCGAGAGCCCTTCTACCATCAGAACCTGGTTCTGCAAGTTGATGGGCTGGATAGAGCTAACTGAGCTCTTTGCCACTAGTTGTACACCACCCATCAGCACCTTTACCATGCTCTAACACTGTCGCACCCCCTTGTCCGATCTGGTGATCTGTCGCGATCTGTGATCTACCCAGCCAGGACCGTGATGCCCCAGGGTGTCGGCTGGCCAGATGTGGGAGGCTACTCTCCTGCACTTGGTCCTCTTCTACCACCTGAGCGTCGGGTTCCGCACCAGAGTATATGTGGACCCCAGACTACCGACGTGGAGGACTTCCCATCGCGTCACTACCAGCTGTCAGGCTACACCTACCTCCACAGTTCCTCCGGGGACTGATGTAGGCTTGCTTATTAGTATTAGATGCATTCGCCGCGAGCCTGCGTGCCGCCTATGATGTCTTTAGTCTATGTACTGAACTCTGTGTACTGAACTCTATGCATGATCCCTTTTGTAAGATATGTCGACTACTATGTAGTATCTATCGTGCTCCTTTCTTTATGCATGTTTCATCATGAATGATTCTTGTCTTTGCAAATTTTTCAATGCTGAAATAGCCCTGTTAAATTTTAGCAGGATGGTTAGACCAGGTGGTCATGGTCGCGGTGGCTATGCCCCATCATCGCCTGAGTACATGGCTGGTATGATCCAACAGCTCGAGCTGAATCGCCAGTTCATGGAGAATATGATGGCTCAGTTCCCTTGCCCCAATATGAACCAGCAGCCAGCCCAAGTGACTCTGCAGGATTTCATGCGCCTCAACCCAACCATCTATCGCAGCTCAACTCAGCCTATGGATGATGATGACTGGCTCTGTGACATCACCTATGAGGTGGAGTTTGCTAATGTAGCTCCTGCCAGCTATGTCACCTTTGCTTCCTTCTTTCTGAGGGGACCCGCTGCTCAATGGCGGGACAGCCACAGGCGTACTCTGCCGGTTGGAACAATCATCACCTGGCCAGACTTTCAAGCTGCTTTCCGTGCCCGCTTCATTCCTTAGGGAGTTATGGACCGGAAGAAGCGCGAGTTCCGCAACCTCACCCAAGGCAACAAAACTGTGGAAGCTTATCAGCGGGAGTTTCTAGACTTGTCCCGCTATGCTGAAGAGGACATTGCAACTGATGCTCGCAGAAAGGAGAAGTTTCATGATGGACTACAAGCTAACATCAAGCTCACACTACTAGTGCATGACTTTGCTGATTTCGCCACCTTGGTAAACAAGGCCATCAATGTCGAAACTGGTCTGCGGGAACACCAGAGCTCTCACAGGCGCAACCGTGACACAGGCTCATCTTCGGGCCCATCCTCGTAGAAACATAGGATATGGATTCCCTACAGCATGTACCAGCCAACTGCACCTGCTCCAAAGCAGTCTTATGCTACACCGTGTCTGCCTTCCCCACCATCTAGGCAGCCAAGACTTCCAACTCCACCACCCCGAGCTCCTGTTCCTACTCCCAATAATGGTATGTGCTTCAGGTGTGGTCAACCAGGACACCGTGCTAGGGAATGCAACTAGAACCAGAATCAACTGGCCCATCCAGCAACTGGCCGTGGAAGCAACCAGCCCCGCAACAACAATGCCAAGTCTTATGGTCATGTTCATGCCAACCACGTTGATCTGAACAAAGCTCAAGACCAGCCTGCTACTGTGATGGGTACACTCCTCGTAAATTCTGTACCAGCATCTGTTTTATTTGATACAGGTGCATCACATTCATTCATGTCAGAGGCTTTTGCATTCATGCATGGCATTAAAAGCGAAGACATGAATGCTTCGCTATTAGTACACACCCCCGTGGGCCAATGTCGGACCTCCATGTTTTGCAATGACGTCCCCGTTGAAATCGAAGGACCAGAATTCCTTGTCTCTCCCATCGTACTGAAGTCCTATAACATTGATCTCATTCTGGGAATGGATTGGTTGAAAAAGCATACTGCTTCTATAGTTTGCGCCACTAAGACCGTCCATCTACTACACCCTTCTGATGAAATTGTTACTTACCAGGCTCATCTAGTGCAAAATGCCGAGGCACGACTTTATGCCTTGAATACACTGAACGCTGCACCACTCGAGGGCATTGAAAACATTCCCGTCGTTCATGAATCCAAGACGTCTTTCCTAAAGAACTTCCAAGGACTCCCCCTGCTAGAGCTGTCGAATTCAGCATCGACTTGAAACTAGGCACCACTCCTATAGCCAAACGACCCTACAAGATGCCGCCGCATGAACTCATTGATCTTAAGGAGGAAATCGACAAATCTCTTCGCAAAGGTTTCATTCGCCCTAGTTGCTCTCCTTGGGGAGCACCTTCTCTCTTTGTTAAGAAGAAGGATGGGACAAACCGATTGGTCCAAGATTATCGTCCTATTAACCAAGCCACCATTCAGAACAAATATCCCCTCCCTCGGATCAATGATCTGTATGATCAAATGGCTGGTTCATCAGTGTTCTCTAAACACGACTTGAGGTTGGGTTACCACCAGATCCATGTTCATGAAGAGGATATCCCAAAGACCGCCTTCGTGACTCGATATGGGTCATACGAGTACACTGTCATGTCATTTGGCTTAACCAATGCTCCAGCCACCTTCTCTCGTCTGATGAACTATATATTCATGGATTACCTCGACAAGTTCGTCGTGGTTTATCTGGATGATATCCTTGTATTTTCCAAGAACAAAGAAGAACATGCTGAACATCTTCGTCTTGTGCTGGAAAAGCTTAGAGAGCATCAACTCTACGCTAAGTATTCCAAGTGTGAATTCTATCTTCGCGAAGTAACCTATCTTAGGCATGTCATCTCCAAGGATGGTATTGTCGTCAACCCTGAACGAGTCCAGGCTATTCTCGATTGGACTCCTCCAAAGAATGTCAAGCAAGTCATAAGTTTTCTCGGTCTCGCCAGCTATTGCCGTCGATTCGTCAAGAACTTCTCCAAGATCGCCAGGCCTTTGACTAACCTATTGCATAAGGGCGTCAAGTTCCAATGGACAGGAAAATGTCAGGAAAATTTCCAGGCACTCAAAGACAAGTTGACTTCTGCCCCAGTGCTTGCTCCACCTGATACTAAGAAGGACTTCGTCATTTACTGCGATGCTTCCCGTCAAGGATTAGGCTGTGTCCTAATGCAAGAGCGCAAAGTGATTGCTTATGCCTCTCGTCAATTACGCCCTCACGAAGAGAACTACCCAGTTCACGACCTCGAGCTTGCTGCTGTCATTCATGCACTGCAACAGTGGCGACATTACCTTCTCGGTAATCGTTGTGAGATCTTCACCGACCACCAAAGTCTGAAGTATCTGTTTACTCAGCCAGACTTGAACCTCCGTCAGCAGAGATGGATGGAGACTGTTGCAGACTTTGACTTGGGTATTTCCTATACCCCAGGCAAGGCTAATGTAATGGTTGATGCCTTGAGCCGCAAGTCTTACGGCAACCACCTCCAGGTTCGAAAAGTTCAGCCCTCGCTTGTTGAAGAATTCAGAAAGCTGAACCTCCATATAGTTCCTTCCGGTGCACTCACTCCCCCTCCTCCAGAGTGCTGCAAGATGAACCTCCATGTTGTTTACCAGGGTTCTCTCAATACCCTGGTTGCTAAACCTGATCTTGTGGACATCATCAAAACGCTACAGAATTATGACTCTCAAGCCCACAAGATTAAGCGCTACCTCGCTGAAGGGAGGCCCTCATTCTTCACTATTGCTGATGATGGCATCTTGTACTTCAAGGGTCGCCTAGTGATGCCATGTTCATAGGAAAACCATGATATGACACAGGAGGTTATGAAAGAAGCACATGATACACCTCTGTCTATCCATGCTGGTAGTACAAAGATGTACCAAGACATCCGTCAGAGATTCTAGTGGTCTAATATGAAGCAAGACATTGCTCGTTATGTTGCTGAGTGTGATGTTTGCCATCATATCAAAGCAGAGCATCAAAGGCCTGCTAGAACTTTGCAACCTATCTCTATTCCTGAATGGAAATGGGACCATGTTGAAATGGACTTCGTCACTGGATTTCCCAAATCACAAAAAGGTAATGATGCTATTCTTGTCGTCATTGACCGACTTTCTAAGGTTGCACATTTTCTGGCGGTCAAAGAAACAATCACTGCTAGTAAGCTTGCAACTCTCTACATGTCCAAAATTGTTTCACTTCATGGTATTCCACTGGTTATCAGTTCAGGCTGTGGCAGCTTATTCACTTCAAGATTTTGGGTAAGTTTCCAAGAAGCTATGGGAACTCATCTGTCGTTCAATACTGCGTTTCATCCTCAGTCGCAAGGGCAAGTTGAACGTGTCAACCAAATCCTCGAAGACATGCTTCGAGCGTGTGTTATTTCCTTCGGCAAGAAATGGGAGGAATCTCCACCGTATGCTAAGTTCTCTTATAATAATAGCTATCAGGCTAGTCTGAAGATGCCCCCCTTCGAAGTGTAATATGGACTAAAGTGTCAAACCCCTCTGAACTAGTCAGAAACTGGGAACGTCCACTCTTCGGTCCAGATATTATCCAACATGCCAAAGAACAAGTCCGCATTATTCGTGAGCATCTCAAGACTGCTCAGTCACGTCAGAAAAGTCAGTATGACCGTCATCACAAAGACATGGTCTATCAACCTAGCGAAAAGGCTTATCTTCGAGTTACACCAATGAAGGGTGCTCACCACTTCGGGATCAAGGGCAAGCTAGCTCCTCGCTATATTGGTCCATTCACTATTCTCGAAAGGCGTGGAAAAGTGGCATACCAACTGGAGCTTCCGTCAAACCTTTCTCAGGTTTACGATGTGTTCCACGTGTCACAACTCCGCCGCTGCTTCAAGGACCCAATCCAAGTAGTGGATCATGAAGTGCTCGAGTTGCAACAGGACCTCTCATTTAAAGAGCATCCGGTCCGCATTCTCGACCAAGCTGAATGCCGCACACGTCAGAAGGCGATCAAGTTCCTCAAGGTCCAGTGGTTGCACCATTCTGAAGATGAAGCCACTTGGGAACGCGAGGATCGCCTGTGTGGTGAATACCCCGCACTATTTCCTTCTACCTCCTAAATCTCGGGACGAGATTTCTTGTAGTGGAGGAGTTTGTAACACCCAGATAATTAAGCTATAGTGAAACTCTAATGATGCCATGTTGATACGTCCATTTTGCATCATGCTTTTATATCGATATTTATTGCATTATGTGCTATTATTACACATTATGTCACAATACTTATGCCTATTCTCTCTTATTTTACAAGGTTTACATGAAGAGGGGGAATGTCGGTAGCTAGAATTCTGGGCTGGAAAAGGAGCAAATATTAGAGACCTATTCTGCACAAATCCAAAAGTCCTAAAACTTCACGGGAGCATGTTTTGGAATATATAAAAAATACTAGCGAAAGAATTAACCATAGGGGGCCCACACCCTGGCCACAAGGGTGGGGGTGCGCCTTACCCCCTGTGTGCGCCCCTGTCTCGTGGGCCCCCTGGCAGGCCTCCAGTGCCCATCTTCTGCTATATGAAGTCTTTCGTCCGAGAAAAAAATCATAAGCAAGCTCACGGGATGAAACTCCACCGCCACGAGGCGGAACCTTGGCAGAACCAATCTAGGGTTCCGGTGGAGCTGTTCTGCCAGGGAAACATCCCTCCGGGAGGGGGAAATCATCACCATCGATCCTCTCAGCGGGAGGGGGTCAATCTCCATCAACATCTTCACCAGCACCATCTCATCTCAAACCCTAGTTCATCTCTTGTATCCAATCTTTGTCTCAAAACCTGAGATTGGTACCTGTGGGTTACTAGTAGTGTTGATTACTCCTTGTAGTTGATGCTAGTTGGTTTATTCGGTGGAAGATCATATGTTCATATCCTTTATGCATATTAGTACTCCTCTGATTATGAACATGAATATGATTTGTGAGTAGTTATGTTTGTTCCTGAGGACATGGGAGAAGTCTTGCTATAAGTAGTCATGTGAATTTGGTATTCATTCGATATTTTGATGAGATGTATGTTGTCTCTCCTCTAGTGGTGTCATGTGAACATCGACTACATGAAACTTTACCATTGTTTGGGCCTAGGGGAAGGCATTGGGAAGTAATAAGTAGATGATGGGTTGCTAGAGTGACAGAAGCTTAAACCCTAGTTTATGAATTGCTTTGTAAGGGGCTGATTTGGATCCATATGTTTCATGCTATGGTTAGGTTTACCTTAATACTTCTTTTGTAGTCGCGGAAGCTTGCAAGAGGGGTTAATCATAAGTGGGATGCTTGTCCAAGGAAGGGCAGTACCCAAGCACCGGTCCATCCACATATCAAATTATCAAAGTACCGAACATGAATCATATGAACGTGATGAAAACTAGCTTGACGATAATTCCCATGTGTCCTCGGGAGCGCTTTCCTTTGTATAAGAGTTTGTCCAAGCTTATCCTTTGCTACAAAAAGGATTGGTCCATCTTTCTGCACCTTATTTACTTTTATTACTTGTTACTTGTTACTCGTTATAAATTACCTTACCACTAAACTATCTGTTACCGATAATTTCAGTGCTTGCAGAGAATACCTTACTGAAAACTGCTTATCATTTTCTTCTGCTCCTCATTGGGTTCGACACTCTTACTTATCGAAAGGACTACAATAGACCCCGTATACTTGTGGGTCATCAAGACTCTTTTCTGGCGCCATTGCCGGGGAGTGAAGCGCCTTTGGAAGGTGGAATTTGGTAAGGAAAAATTTATATAGTGTGCTGAAATTTACTAGTACTTGTTACTATGGAAAACAATCCTTTGAGGGGCTTGTTCGGGGTATCTTCACCCCGACCAGTAGAGCAAAGAGTTGCTCCTCAACCTAATGAACCTACTGAAAATGTTTACTTTGAAATTCCTTCGGGTATGATAGAGAAACTGCTAGCTAATCCTTTCACAGGTGATGGAACATTACATCCTGATTTGCACCTAATCTATGTGGATGAAGTTTGTGGATTATTTAAGCTTGCAGGTATGCCCAAGGATGTTATCAAGAAGAAGGTCTTCCCTTTATATTTAAAGGGAAAGGCATTGACATGGTTTAGGCTATGTGATTATATGGGATCATGGAACTACAACCGATTGAAATTGGAATTTCATCAGAAGTTTTATCCTATGCATCTGGTTCATCGTGATCGTAATTATATATATAATTTTTGGCCTCGCGAAGGAGAAAGCATCGCTCAATCTTGGGGGAGGCTTAAGTCAATGTTATATTCATGCCCCAATCATGAGCTCTCAAGAGAAATTATTATTCAAAAATTTTATGCTCGGCTTTCTCTCAATAATCGCTCCATGCTCGATACTTCTTGTACTGGTTCTTTTATGATGAAGACTATTGAATTCAAATGGGATTTATTGGAAAGAATTTAATGCAACTCTGAAGATTGGGATCTCGACGAAGGTAAGGAGTCAGGTATAACACCTAAGTTTGATTGTGTTAAATCTTTTATGGACACCGATGTTTTCCGTGAATTTAGCACTAAATATGGACTTGACTCTGAGATAGTAGCTTCTTTATGTGAATCCTTTCTACTCATGTTGATCTCCCTAAGGAGAAGTGGTTAAAGTAAAAGTAGTTGAACCTATTAAAGTTGAAGAAAATACTATCACTTATAATGTTGATCCTGTAGTTCCTACTACTTATATTGAGAAACCACCTTTCCCTGTTAGAATAAAGGATCATGCTAAAGCTTCAACTATGGTTCGTAAGAGTAATACTAGAACACCTACACCCGCTGAGCAAATTAAAGTTGAACCTAGTATAGCTATGGTTAAAGATCTCTTGGCCGATAATATCGATGGGCATGTTATTTACTTCTATGATGAAGCTGCTAGAATTGCTAGACCTGACACTAAAAATAAACATAGACCTATTGTAGGCATGCCTACTATTTCTGTTAAAATAGGAGATCATTGCTATCATGGCTTATGTGATATGGGTGCTAGTGAAAATGCAATACCTCATTCCTTATACAACGAAATTATGCATGATATTGCACCTGCTGAGATAGAGGAAATTGATGTTACAATTAAGCTTGCCAATAGAGACACTATTTCACCAGTTGGGATTGTTAGAGATGTTGAAGTCTTGTGTGGGAAAGTTAAATATCCTGTTGATTTTCTTGTTCTTGGTTCCCCACAAGATAACTTTTGTCCCATTATATTTGGTAGACCCTTCTTGAATACTGTTAATGCTAAGATAGACTGCAAAAAGGATGTAGTTACTATTGGTTTGGGGATATGTCTCATGAGTTTAATTTTTCTAAATTTCATAGACAACCCCATGATAAAGAATTGCCTAGTAAAGATGAAATTATTGATCTTTCTTCTATTGTCGTGCCTCCTGATGATCCTTTAGAACAATATTTGCTCGACCATGAAAATGATATGTTTATGAATGAAAGAAGGGAAATATATGAAGTATTCTTTAAACAAGGACCTAATTTGAAACACAGCTTGCCTGTTGAAATCCTAGGGGATCCTCCTCCACCCAAGGGTGATCCCATGTTTGAGCTTAAACCTTTACCTGATACTCTTAAATATGCTTATCTTGATGAAAAGAAGATATATCCTGTTATTGTTAGTGCTAACCTTTCAAAGCATGAAGAAAAGAAATTATTGAAAACTCTGACGAATCACCGTGCTGCTATTGGATATACTCTTTATGATCTTAAGGGCATTAGTCCCACTCTATGCCAGCACAAAATAAAATTGGAGAAAGACGCGAAACCGGTTGTTGATCACTAACGATGGTTAAATCCTAATATGAAAGAAGTGGTAAGAAAAGAAATACTAAAGTTTCTGGAGGCAGGTACAATTTATCCCGTTGCTGATAGTCAGTGGGTAAGTCCTGTCCATTGTGTCCCTAAGAAGGGAGGTATTACTATTGTTCCTAATGATAAAGATGAATTGATCCCATAAAGAATTGTTACAAGTTATAGAATGGTAATTGATTTCTGCAAATTAAATAAAGCTACTAAAAAGGATCATTACCCTCTACCTTTTATTGATCAAATGCTAGAAAGATTATCCAAACATACACATTTTTTCTTTCTAGATGGTTATTCTGATTTCTTCAAATACCTGTGTTAAAAGAGGATCAAGAAAAGACAACTTTTACTTGCCCTTTCGGTACCTTTGCTTATAGATGTATGCCTTTTGGTTTATGCAATGTACCTGCTACCTTTCAAAGATGTATGACTGCTATATTCTCTGACTTTTGTGAAAAGATTGTTGAGGTTTTCATGGATGATTTCTCCATATATGGAACTTATTTTGATGATTTCTTAAGCAACCTTGATCGAGTTTTGCAGATATGTTTAATGAAGGTATTGTCTCGGGGCATAAAATTTCTGAAAGAGGTATTGAAGTTGATAAAGCTAAGGTAGATGCTATTGAAACGATGCCGTGTCCTAAGGACATTAAAGGTATAAGAAGTTTCCTTGGTCATGACGGTTTTTATAGGAGGTTCATTAAAGACTTCTCAAAAATTTCCAGGCCGCTGACTAATCTCTTACTAAAAGATGTTCCAATTGTCTTTGATGATGATTGTGTAGAAGCATTTGAAATACTTAAGAAAGCCTTGATTTCTGCACCCATTGTTCAACCTCCTGATTGGAATTTGCCCTTTGAAATTATGTGTGATGCTAGTGATTATGCTGTAGGGGCTGTTCTAGGACAAAGAGTTGATAAGAAATTAAATGTTAACCAATATGCTAGTAAAACTCTAGACAGTGCCCAAAGAAATTATGCTACTACTGAAAAAGAATTTTTAGCAGTTGTATTTGCTTGTGATAAGTTCAGACCTTATATTGTTGATTCTAAAGTAATTGTTCACACTGATCATGCTGCTATTAAATATCTGATGGAAAAGAAAGACGCTAAAACTAGACTTATTAGATGGGTTCTATTGCTACAAGAATTTGATTTTCATATTATTGATAGAAAGGGAGCTGAGAACCCGGTTGCAAACAACTTTTCTAGGTTTGAGAATGTTCTTGATGACCCACTACCTATTCATGATAGCTTTCATGATGAAAAATTAGCTGTCATAAATGTTTCTCGTACTGCTCCATGGTATGCTGATTATGCTAATTACATTGTTGCTAAATTTATACCACCTAGTTTCACATACCAGCAAAAGAAAAGGTTTTTCTATGATTTAAGACATTACTTCTGGGATGACCCACACCTTTATAAAGGAGTAGATGGTGTTATTAGATGTTGTGTACCTGAGCATGAAAACGAACAGATCCTACGCAAGTGTCACTCCGAGGCTTATGGAGGACACCATGCTGGAGATAGAACTGCGCATAAGGTATTGCAATCCGGTTTTTATTGGCCTACTCTCTTCAAAGATGCCCGTAAGTTTGTCTTGTCTTGTGATGAATGTCAAAGAATTGGTAATATTAGTAAACGTCAAGAAATGCCTATGAATTATTCACTTGTTATTGAACCATTTGATGTTTGGGGCTTTGATTATATGGGACCGTTTCCTTCCTCTAATGGGTATACACATATTTTAGTTGTTGTTGATTACGTTACTAAGTGGGTAGAAGCTATTCCAACTAGTAGTGCTGATCATAACATCTCTATTAAGATGCTTAAAGAAGTTATTTTTCCGAGGTTTGGAGTCCCTAGATACTTAATGACTGATGGTGGTTCACATTTTATTCATGGTGCTTTTCGTAAGATGCTTGCTAAGTATGATGTTAATCATAGAATTGCATCTCTGTATCACCCGCAGTCTAGTGGTCAAGTAGAATTGAGTAATAGAGAGCTTAAATTAATTTTGCAAAAGACTGTTAATAGATCTAGAAAGAATTGGTCAAAGAAACTTGATGATGCATTATGGGCCTATAGAACTGCATATAAAAATCCCATGGGTATGTCTCCATATAAAATGGTTTATGGAAAAGCATGTCACTTACCTCTCGAACTAGAACATAAGGCATATTGGGCCATTAAAGAGCTCAATTATGATTTCAAACTTGCCGGTGAGAAGAGGCTATTTGACATTAGCTCACTTGATGAATGGAGAACCCAGGCCTATGAGAATGCCAAACTGTTTAAAGAAAAAGTTAAAAGATGGCATGACAAAAGGATACAAAAGCATGAGTTTAATGTAGGTGATTATGTTTTGCTGTACAACTCTCGTTAAAGATTTTTTGCAGGCAAACTCCTCTCTAAATGGGAACGTCCTTACATATCAAGGAGGTCTATCGTTCCGGTGCCATAAAAATCAACAACTTCGAAGGCACAAATCCGAGGGTGGTGAACGGTCAAAGAATTAAACATTATATCTCAGGTAACCCTATAAATGTTGAAACTAATGTTATTGAAACCGTAACCCCGGAGGAATACATAAAGGACACTTTCCAGAATGTTTCAGACTCCAAAAATGAATAGATATGAGGTACGGTAAGTAAACCGACTCCAAAACAGTTCTAATAACAATTTTTCTCTGTTTTGGAATATTTAAGAAAATAGGAAAAATAAGAAGTAGTCCGGGAAGGACACGAGGTGTCCACGAGGTTGGAGGGCGCGCCCCCTGCCTCGTGGGCACCTCATGTGCTTTCCGGACTCCATTTTCTTTTGTGATACTTCTTTTGGTCGGTAAAAATTCATTATATAATCTCCCAAAGGTTTTGACCACTGTACCACGCAAATATCCTCTATTTTTGTTTTGAGCTATTTCTGCAGCAGATCTAGAGTAAGATGTCTTCTCAAGAGTCAGTCGGGGAGAGTCAGGTGTCTCGTCTGATACCGGGGCCAAGAGCAAACAGCGATGCTGACCACTTTGGGCCATCAACTAGGGAAGAGATGGAGGCCGACTTGAAAAGGATAGATGCCGTGGAGGAGGATCAAGAAGTTACTTCTCATTTCCGAGCTGGATTCGCGATGGGGGAACTACAGAGCTCAGCTATTCCAAACTCGGTCATCCCTTCCAACATTAGATTTCTTTCTTATTAAAATATGAAAAAGAGTGTTACTTGTTCTCCCGCAGCTATGCAACATCCTTGGGTGAAAGGAGCTTTAGCCGTCACGGGCAAGCTCCATAAGCAAATAATGGACCTCAAGTAGCAAGTCAATAAGCTCGAGGAAGAGAATCGTATCCCGAGGGGCATCATCGCCAAGAATACCACATCACCACCCCCGAAGAAAGACACATAAACACATGGCTATGGGCACTCCCCTTGGCAACTGCCAAGCTTGGGGGAGTGCCCCGGTATCGTATCACCATCACACTTTCATCTTTACCGTTTTTCTTAGTTCGATCCTTTTGGTTATATCTTGATCTAGTAGAATAAAGTTTTAGTATGATCTAGTTTTGAGTTTTGCTTTATGACCTTCTATGTAATCGAGTCCGTGAGCTATATATAATAAAGATTAGTTATGAGTCAAGGGCCCGATTATCTTGCCATGATCTGGAGGGAATAAAAATAAAAGAGAAGAGAAAGAATAAAAAGAAATAAAGAGATCATATTGATCTTATGGAGAGTAATGACTTCACATATAGAGAGTATGATGAATAAAAGTTGTTGAGAGTTGACAAACATAGTTTTTGTCATCGTTGCAATTAATAGGAAGTAATAATGAAAGAGAGGTTTTCACATATAAATATACTATCTTGGACATCTTTTATGATTGAGGGCACTCATTAAAATATGACATGCTAAAAAGTTGATGTTGGACAAGGAAGACAATGTAATGGGTTATGTTTTCTTACATCCGAAATAAATTATATTGTCATGGATCATCCAACATGTTGACCTTGCCTTTCCCCCTCATGGTAGCCAAATTCTTTGCACCAAGTAGAGATACTACCTGTGCTTCTAAATATCCTTAAACCCAGTTTTGCCATGAGAGTCCACCATATCTACCTATGGATTGAATAAGATCCTTCAAGTAAGTTGTCATTATTGCAAGCAATAAAAATTGCTCCCTAAATATGTATGATTTATTAGTGTGGAGAAAATAAGCTTTATACGATCTTGTGATGTGGAAGAAATAAAAGTGACGGACTGCATAATAAAGGTCCATATCACAAGTGACAATATAAAGTGACGTTCTTTTGCATTAAGATTTCGTGCATCCAACCATAAAAACACATGACAACCTCTGCTTCCCTCTGCGAAGGGCCTATCTTTTAATCTTGTCCTATACCTTATACAAGAGTCATGGTGATCTTCACTTTTCCTTTTTACATTTTATCCTTTGGCAAGCACAATGTGTTGGAAAGATCCTGATATATATAGCTAATTGGATGTGAATTTTCATGAACTATTATTGTTGACATTACCCTTGAGGTAAAAGGTTGGGAGGAAAAACTATAAGCCCCTATCTTTCTTTGTGTCCGATTAAAACTTCATACCCATAAATATTGCGTGAGTGTTAGCAATTGTGAAAGACTAAATGATAGTTGAGTATGTGGACTTGCTAAAAATCTCTTATATTGACTCTTTCTGATGTTATGATAAATTGCAATTGCTTCAATGACTGAGATTATAGTTTGTTAGTTTTCAATGAAGTTTCCGATTCATACTTGAAATTGTGAATGAATTGTTACTTTAGCATAAGAAACCATATGACAATATATATATATATATATAGGGAAAAGCAAACCTATTGTGTTTATATATGTTGTTGTTGTTCTAAGAATGATCATGATGCCCTCATGTTTGTATTCTATTTTATCGACACCTCTATCTCTAAACATGTGGACATATTTTTCGTTATCGGCTTCCGCTTGAGGACAAGCGAGATCTAATCTTGGGGGAGTGATACGTCTCCATCGTATCTATAATTTTTGATTGTTCGATGCTAATATTCTACAACTTTCATATACTTTTGGCAACTCTTATACTATTTTTGGGGACTAACATATTGATCCAGTGCCCAGTGCCAGTTACTATTTGTTGCATGTTTTTTGTTTCGCAGAAAATCCATATCAAACGGAGTCCAAACAGGATAAAAACGGACGGAGATTATTTTTGGAATATATGGAAAATATGGGAAGAAAAATCCACGCGAGACGGTTCCCGAGGGGGGCACGAGGCAGGGGGGCGCGCCCCACCCCCTGGGCGCACCCCTGACCCTCGTGGGGCCCCCGTAAGGCGGTTGCTGCTATTCTTTTGCCGCAAGAAAGCTAATTTTCAGGAAAAAATCTTGGCGAAGATTTCAGTCCAATTGGAGTTATGGATCTCCATATATATGAAACGGTGAAAGGGTAGCCAGGGAGAACGCAGAAACAGAGAGAGACAGAGAGACAGATCCAATCTCGGAGGGGCTCTCGCCCCTCCCACGCCATGGAGACCAAGGACCAGAGGGGAAACCCTTCTCACATATAGGGAGGAGGTCAAGGAAGAAGAAGAAGGAGGGGGGCTCTCTCCCCCTCGCTTTCGGTGGCGCGGGAGTGCCACCAGGGGCCATCATCATCACCGTAATCTTCACTGCCATCATCACCAACTCTTCCCCCTCTATGCAGTGGTGTAACCCCTCTTTTACCCCCTGTAATATCTACTTAAACATGGTGCTCAACGCTATATATTATTTCCCAATGATGTATGGCTATCCTATGATGTTTGAGTAGATCCGTTTTATCCTATGGGTTAATTGATGATCGTGATTGGTTTGAGTTGCATGTTTTATTATTGGTGCTGCCATATGGTGCTCTCTGTGTCGCGCAAGCATGAGGGATTCCCGCTGTAGGGTTTGCAATATGTTCATGATTTACTTATGGTGGGTGGCGTGAGTGACAGAAGCACAGACCTGAGTAAGTAGGTTGTTTGTGTATGGGATAAAGAGGACTTGATACTTTAATGCTATGGTTGGGTTTTACCTTAATGATCTTTATTAGTTGCGGATGCTTGCTAGAGTTCCAATCATAAGTGCATATGATCCAAGTAGAGAAAGTATGTTAGCTTATGCCTCTCCCTCAAATAAAATTGCAATAATGATTACCGGTCTAGTTATTGATTGCCTAGGGACAAATAACTTTCTCATAACAAAAAGCTCTTTACTAAAACTAACTTAGTTGTGTCTTTATCTAAACAGCCCCTACTTTTTATTTACTTGCTCTTTATATTCTTGCAAACCTATCCAACAACACCTACAAAGTACTTCTAGTTTCATACTTGTTCTAGGTAAAGCGAACGTCAAGCGTGCGTAGAGTTGTATCGGTGGTAGATAGAACTTGAGGGAATATTTGTTCTACCTTTAGCTCCTCGTTGGGTTCGACACTCTTACTTATCAAAAACTGTCGCGATCCCCTATACTTGTGGGTTATCAAGACCTTTTTCTGGCGCCGTTGCCGGGGAGCAATAGCGTGGGGTGAATATACTCGTGTGTGCTTGTTTGCTTTATCACTAAGTAATTTTTATTTGATGTTCTTAGTTGTTCTTTATCTTTAGTTATGGATATGGAACACGAAATACCAAAAAAAAAAGGTTTACTTGCTACTCAAGGAGATGAGGAACCTCCTAAAACCCTCGATGCTCATTATGTGAAAGATATCATGTACTACTTTGATAATCCTGAGAAAACCCCATTCAATTATATAATGGGAGACACGTTGGATCAACATGAATACTTTAGGGATTATCTCTTGACACAAAAAGGGAAACTATTATGGGATCAAATTCATATGTTGCATTGGTATGCTCGGAAACTTTGCTTGAGGTATGACTATACTTGTTGCTCTAGGATGAAGGCTCCACACCTTCCATTTTCATGCAAATTTAATGATGATAAAACCTTGGCTTCTTATGCTAATGGTATATATGATTACTATGATGTGGAACAAATAGAGGAATTTGTTGCTTTTATGGGTGCTTATGAACTTGAATCTTTGTTTAAAGAGTGAAAATTTTGATGATTCAGTTTATAGACCTGAAAATTTAGCTATCCTTAAATATTGCTATGAGAATTATAAATTCAACTCCTATATTGATGATTTTATTGAGAAAGTCTCCGCTGTCCAAGAAGAGACTAATATTTTGCAGGAGTCTATGAAAGAAGAAATTGATGAAACTGTGAGCTCATTGGATGAAAACGATGATGAGGAGAGCAAAGAACAAAAGGAGGAAGAGCGGATTAGCTACCCGTGCCCACCTTCTAATGAGAGTAACTCTTCAACTCATACATTGTTTAATTTCCCTTCTT
Organism: Triticum urartu; assembly: GCF_056163025.1. Classification (NCBI taxonomy): domain Eukaryota; kingdom Viridiplantae; phylum Streptophyta; class Magnoliopsida; order Poales; family Poaceae; genus Triticum; species Triticum urartu. The sequence continues at coordinate 314,314,591 of NC_141877.1, forward strand.
GCTTACCGAAGGATGATTGCTATGATGATTGTTATGATCCGGTTGATTCTCTTGAAATATCCCTTTTTGATGATGCTTGCTATGCTTGTGGCCAAGATGCCAATATGAATTATGCTTATAGAGATGAACTTGCTATAGTTCCTTATGTTAAACATGAAATTGTTCTATTGCACCCACACATATAATAGTCCTATTATCCTTTTGAATTCTCCCAACTACACTCTATCGGAGAAGTTTGCACTTATTAAGGATTATATTGATGGGTTGCGTTTTACTATTACACATGATGATTTTTATGAATATAATATGCATGTGCTTGATGCTCCTACTTGCAATTATTATGAGAGAGGAACTATATCTCCACCTCTCTATGTTTCCAACATGGTAAAATTGTAACAAACTATTTATACTATGCATTGGCCTTTACTGTGTGTGCATGAATTGTTCTTTTATGACATGCCAATGCATAGGAAGAGAGTTAGACTTCGTCATTGCTTGAATTATGTTACTTTGTGCTCACTACTAAATGCCAAATCATTGCTAATTAAAATTGGCTTTGATATACCTTGGGATCCGGGTGGATCCATTACTTGAGCACTATATGCGTAGCTTAATGGCTTTAAAGAAAGCGCTGCCAGGGAGACAACCCGTAAGTTTTAGAGAGTCATTTATTTCTGATGTGTGCTTTTATATAGTTTAAAAACAAAAAATAAAGAGGGGAACCCAAAACTTTTCAAAAAGAAAAGTGAAAGTGAGATAGACGAGCATTGTGAAAGTGGGAGAGCTCCTTGAACTTTGTTCATGCCCATGGAAACTTTGTGAATCTTAATTACAGAAAATTTTCAACAAAAATAATTATCCCCTTGTACAATTCCATTGTATTATAAAAATAATGTGCCAAGGTTTGCCTTTAGGATGTTTTAGATGCTTGTTGGTTTGTACGGTGCAGGACAGAAACTTTGGCTGTAGCGCACGATTTTACATTTCTTGCTAGAACATCAAATGGTTATGAAACATTTTGCACTGCCTTTCTATACAAATTGTTTATTTTTCCTAATTTAGTTAGAATTTTTGGAGTACCAGAGGTATGGTTAATGTTCAGATTATTACAGACTGTTCTGTTTTAGATAGATTCTGTTTTTGATGCATAGTTTGCTTGTTTTGATGAAACTATCGATTTATATCAGTGGATTAAGCCATGGAAAAGTTATATTACAGTAGCTACAATTCAAAAGCAAAATATGAATTGGTTTGCAACAGTACTTAGAGTAGTGATTTTCTTTATTATACTAACGGATCTTACCAAGCTTTCTGTTGAGTTTTGTGTGGATGAAGTGTTCGAAGATCGAGGAGGTCTCGATGGGAGAAGAAGGAAGAGAGGCAAGAGATCAAGCTTGGGGATGCCCAAGGCACCCCAAGTAAATATTCAAGGAGACTCAAGCGTCTAAGCTTGGGGATGCCCCGGAAGGCATCCCCTCTTTCTTCAACAAGTATCGATATGTTTTCGGATTCGTTTCATTCATGTGATATGTGCAGATCTTGGAGCGTCTTTTGCATTTAGTTTTCATTTTTCTTTTATGCACCATGCTGGTATGACATAGTCCTTGGTTGATTTATAGAATGCTCATTGCACTTCACTTAAATATTTTGAGTATGGCTTTATAGAATGCTTCATGTGCTTCGCTTATATCATTTGAAGTTTGGATTGCCTGTTTCTCTTTACATAGAAAACCGCCATTTGTAGAATGCTCTTTTGCTTCACTTATATTTGTTAGAGCATGGGCATATCTTTTGTAGAAAGAATTAAACTCTCTTGCTTCACTTACATCTATTTAGAGAGATGACAGGAATTGGTCATTCACATGGTTAGTCATAAAATCCTACATAAAACTTGTAGATCACTGAATATGATATGTTTGATTCCTTGCAATAGTTTTGTGATATAAAGATGGTGATATTAGAGTCATGCTAGTGGTTAGTTGTGGATTGTAGAAATACTTGTGTTGAAGTTTGTGATTCCTGTAGCATGCACGTATGGTGAACCGTTATGTGATGAAGTCGGAGCATGATTTATTTATTGATTGTCTTCCTTATGAGTGGCGGTCGGGGACGAGCAATGGTATTTTCCTACCAATCTATCCCCCTAGGAGCATGCGCGTAGTACTTTGTTTCGATGACTAATAGATTTTTGCAATAAGTATGTGAGTTCTTTATGTCTAACGTTGAGTCCATGGATTATACGCACTCTCACCCTTCCACCATTGCTAGCCTCTCTAGTACCGTGCAACTTTCGTCGGTACCATAAACCCACCATATACCTTCCTCAAAACAGCTATCATACCTACCTATCATGGCATTTCCATAGCCATTCCGAGATATATTGCCATGCAGCTTCCAGCATCATCATATACATGACTTGAGCATTCATTGTCATATTGCTTTGCATGATCGTAAGATAGCTAGCATGATGTTTTCATGGCTTGTCTGTTTAGAGTCATATCTTTGTTCTAGTATCGAGTTGTAATATTGAGTTGTAAGTAAATAAAAGTGTGATGATCATCATTATTAGAGCATTGCCCCAGTGAGGAAAGGATGATGGAGACTATGATTCCCCCACAAGTCGGGATGAGACTTCGGACTTTAAAAATAAATAAAAGAGGCCAAAGAAGCCCAAATAAAAAAGAGGCCAAAGAAGCCCACCAAAAAAGCAAAAAAATGAGAGAAAAAGAGAGAAGGGGCAATGTTACTATCCTTTTACCACACTTGTGCTTCAGAGTAGCACCATGTCCTTCATATAGAGAGTCTCTTGAGTTATCACTTTCATATACTAGTGGGAATTTTCATTATAGAACTTGGCTTGTATATTCCGATGATGGGCTTCCTCAAATGCCCAAGGTCTTCATGAGCAAGCAAGTTGGATGCACACCCACTTAGTTTCCAGTTTGAGCTTTGATACACTTATAGGTCTTAGTGCATCCGTTGCATGGCAATCCCTACTCACTCACATTGATATCTATTGATGGGCATCTCCATAGCCCGTTGATACGCCTAGTTGATGTGAGACTATCTTCTCCCTTTTTGTCTTCTCCACAACCACCATTCTATTCCACTTATAGTGCTATGTCCATGGCTCATGCTCATGTACTGCGTGAAGATTGAAAAAGTTTGAGAACGTCAAAAGTATGAAACAATTGTTTGGCTTGTCATCGGGGTTGTGCATGATGTGAATATTTTGTGTGGTGAAGATGGAGCATAGCCAGACTATATGATTTTGTAGGGATAACTTTCTTTGGCCATGTTATTTTGAAAAGACATGATTGCTTTATTAATAGGCTTGAAGTATTATTGTTTTTATGTCAAATGATAGACTATTGCTTTGAATCACTCGTGTCTTAATATTCATGCCATGATTAGATTATGTGATCAAGATTATGCTAGGTAGCATTCCACATCAAAAGTTAACTTTTTTATCATTTACCTACTCGAGGACGAGCATGAATTAAGCTTGGGGATGCTGATACGTCTCCGTCGTATCTATAATTTTTGATTGTTCCATGCCAATATTCTACAACTTTCATATACTTTTGGCAACTTTTTATACTATTTTTGGGGACTAACATATTGATCCAGTGCCCATTGCCAATTCCTATTTGTTGCATGTTTTTTGGTTTGCAGAAAATCCATATCAAACGGAGTCCAAACAGGATAAAAATGGACGGAGATTATTTTTGGAATATATGGAAAATATGGGAAGAAAAATCCACGCGAGACGGTTCCTGAGGGGGGTGACGAAGCTATGTACCTAGGGTAGGGTCATGGATCTGTCCAAGATACCCTCCCCAAGGACATCTCTAAAAGAACCAGAAGCAGTCGAAGAGAAATCATCATCCACTCGACCATAAAGCCATGTTCCACTCGACAGTCTTGAAGACACTCGACCATGCGAACAACCACTCGACTACCAGAAGATGGGAAGCCACTCACTCTGCAATGGTCGGATTTAAGTCATAGCTTTAATAATCATTTATAGCACTTTACTTCGGACGTTACCAGTAATGCTCCTCCTTTATGAACATTGAACCCTGTGTAACAGAGGGGAGCTGGGGTCATGGCACACTCTATATAAGCCACCCCCTCCTCTGGGACAAGGGTTCGCACCCTCTGTAATTCACACGCATATATCCAGTCGACCGCCTTCGGGCTCCGAGACATAGGGCTGTTACTTCCTACGAGAAGGGCCTGAACTCGTAAAACTCGCGTGTACAACTCCTCCATAGCTAGGATCTTGCCTCTACATACCTACCCCCCTCTTCTACTGACAGATCTAGAACCACAACATTTGGCGCCCACCGTGGGGCTGGTGTCTTAGCGACTTGTTGGACAAGTTGCAATTTTTCCGATCCCCTTCATCATGGTTTCCGGCGGAGGTTTGGCTAAGGGCCGCGAGATCCGTCTCGGCGCGCTCATGTTTGTCGCCGACGACTCCTCTTGGCTTCAGGAGGCTCCACTCGATGTCGACGCACTTCCCGCCCGCGGGGCAATGCACTTTCGCGCATGCGTCCGCGGCGTCCTCCTGCGTCAGCCGTCCACCCAGTATCAGTCGGCTCCTACAGCTTTCCCCCTCCCTGCGGCCCGCCGGAACAAATGTTCCGGTCGATGGAGGCTCCAACGGTGGGTGAAGCATGCGGTGGCTCGCCAGTCGGTCACCCCTCAAGTCGCAACAATCGAGCCCGACGAAACCCTCTATGGCATGTTCGATCTGTCGACTGGCTCCATAGAGACTGCATCCGAGTGCGACAGCAGCGACCCAGCGGCGGAAGTTTTGATGGTCAATGGACCACGCGGTCCTCCTGGCTTCACCCGTGAAGACGGGGGCGATGGGGACGGCGATCCATCGCGCGTTCATGAAGAGTACTGCCCTGAACCCCTCTCTTCTCAGCGGAGAGAAGAACTTCGCCGCCGGAACATGGCACTGCACATGCCTATCGTAGGAGAAATCCCTGAGGCCCAGGCCTTGGAGGCGGCGCGCCTGGCCAACTTGGCTGAGCGCGCTCGACTGGAGAATCTTCAAAGCGCGCTCGACGAGCGTGCTCGACAGCGTGCTCCCGAGTACAGTCGACGTCAACTTTTTCCACCTCAGACTCAGGTATACCGAACTCCGATCCAGAATCTCGCAGCTGCTGCCCGGATAGCGGAGTCGATCCAACCTTCCCAGTTAGAAGCTGGCCGAGGTCTGGTGCAGATCCGAGCTGTGCTCCGGGCGGCGGGAGAGCAGAATACAACCGTATCTCAGTCGCGGAATATGATCCATAGCAGATCCATGGTTGCAGACATAGTGCAGTCGGCTCACAGCCCAAGATCACCCCCGAGGCATGAGGGACGTGGAGATCGACGAGATCAGTACAGAAACCGTGAGCAGTATGATCACCCAGTCGATCGCAATGATTGTCGTCGAGTGCCCACGCCTCCCCCAAGGAGTGTGTCGTACGTGCCTCGGCAACATGATGACAGGCGCCCTCACAGTATTGGGCGAGGGATTCCAGTCGACCCTAGGGAGCCAGGCTTTGATGCGATATCTATTCTTGTTCAGGGCTTGGTCGACAGAAACAGAGCTCACCGAGAGGGTCATGACAGGGATCTGCAAACCAGCAGCAGGGTGCATGTCTCAGGTCCAGAGTGCTTCAGCAGAGCCATCAGGGCTGCAGTGATTCCCGGTTCCCCCCAACTTCAGGTTGGCAACTGGAGTCAGTAAGTTCATTGGTGAGTCCAAGCCTAACACTTGGCTTGAAGACTACCGAGTGGTTGTCCAGATTGGTGGCGGCAATGATGAAGTGGCCAAGAAACACCTTCCTCTGATGTTGGAGGGTTCGGCTAGAGCATGGCTGAATCAGTTGGCACCTCAGTATTTATACTTGGGAAGATCTCGCCCGAGTGTTTGTCAGAACATTCGAAGGCACTTGCAAACGGCCGGCAGGTTTGACAGAATTACAGTGTTGCGTTCAGAAACCGAATGAAACTTTGAGGGATTATATCCAGAGATGGATCACCTTGCACCACACGGTGGAGGATGTGTCTGATCATCAGGGAATTTGTGCCTTTAAGGAAGGCGTCAAGTATCGGGAGTTGAATCTAAAATTCGGTCGGACAGGAAATATGACTCTGACTCGGATGATGGAGATTGCCACCAAGTATGCCAATGGTGAAGAAGAAGACCGACTCCGGAGTGGCAAGCACAAAACAGTCGCCCATGAAGCCGGAGGGGGAAACTCCAGTCGGAAGCAGAAACGCAAAGCCAAGCCAGCAGCTCCTTGTGAAGCCTTAGCCGTGATTCAGGGAAAGTTCAAGGGGAAGCCCAAAGGGCCGTGGAACCCCAAGAAAGTAAAAGATCAAGATGGAAATGACGTGCTGGATTTGCCATGCCTCGTCCACACCAAAAAAGATGAAGAGGGTAATTTCATTTACCCAAAGCATACCACCCGGCAGTGTCGACTCCTGATCCAATAATTCCGAGAGAAACAACCCAAGGAAAAGGAGAAAAAACCAGACAAGGTTGAGGATGAGGAAGAAGATGATGATGGTTATCCCCACGTGAATTCCACTCTGATGATTTTTGCCGATGTTGAGAGTAAAAGTCGATTGAAAGTCATCAACAGAGAAGTGAACATGGTCGCTCCGGTGACACCCAGTTATTTGAAGTGGTCCCAGACTGCCATTACATTCGGCCAGTCCGATCACCCAGCGCACATAGCCACCCCTGGGAGGCAAGCGTTGGTGGTCGACCCAGTAGTCGAAGGCACCCGATTGACTAAGGTTATGATGGATGGTGGCAGTGGCCTGAATATACTGTATGCAGAGACATTGAAAGGGATGGACATTCCGATGTCCAGACTCAGTGAAAGTAATATGAGTTTCCATGGGGTCATTCCAGGCAAGAAGGCTGCAGCACTCGGCCAGGTTGCTCTCAACGTGGTTTTCGGCGACTCCAAGAATTACCGCAAAGAAAAGTTGACATTTGAAGTTGTGGATTTCCAGAGTGCCTATCATGCTATTCTGGGCAGGCCAGCTTATGCACATTTTATGGCTCGACCATGCTACGTGTACCTCAAATTGAAGATGCCTGGTCCCAAAGGGGTGATCACTATCACTGGTAGTCGGAAGAAGGCATGCTTCCAGAAGGCCTCAAAGATCGCCGATGCACAGATGGCCGTAGCAGAATTGCAAGAGTATCAAAAAAATGCAGATCCAAGTGATTTGTTGCGAGCCAAGAAGCCCGCCACGGATTCAGCATTCTAGTCGTCTGGCGAAACAAAGTCGATTCACATTCATCCGACGGATCCCAATGCTGCTCCAACTCACATCTCAACAACACTCGACTCCAAATAGGAATAAGCGCTGACCTAGTTTCTCCGTGAGAACTGGGACATCTTTGCATGGAAACCTTCGGACATGCCAGGTGTGTTGGTGTCAAAACCGGCGGATCTCGGGTAGGGGGTCCCGAACTGTGCGTCTAAGGCGGATGGTAATAGGAGGCAGGGGACACGATGTTTTACCCAGGTTCGGGCCCTCTTGATGGAGGTAAAACCCTACGTCCTGCTTGATTTATTCTTGATGATATGAGTATTACAAGAGTTGATCTACCACGAGATCGGAGAGGCTAAAACCCTAGAAGCTAGGCTATGTCTGTTGTCCTACGGACTAAAACCCTCCGGTTTATATAGACACCGGAGGGGTCTAGGGTTACACAAGGTCGGTTACAAAGGAGGAGATATACATATCCGTATTGCCTAGCTTGCCTTCCACGCCAAGTAGAGTCCCATCCGGACACGAGACGAAGTCTTCAATCTTGTATCTTCATAGTCCAAGAGTCCGGCCAAAGGATATAGTCCGGCTGTCCGGAGACCCCCTAATCCAGGACTCCCTCAGTAGCCCCTGAACCAGGCTTCAATGACGATGAGTCCGGCGCGCAGTGTTGTCTTCGGCATTGCAAGGCGGGTTCCTCCTCCGAACACATCATAGAAGAGTTTGAACACCAGGATAGTGTCCGACCCTGCAAAATAAATTCCACATACCACCGTAGAGAGAATAATATTTCCACAAATCTTAATCTGCTGACACGCTTTGGCAACATGACATCAGGCCATGGCTTGGTGATTATTCAAACCGTTTTTCTTCAACCAGCTCCACTCATAACGCGAGGCGGTTTCTTGACACGTCTTGTCAAAGGAGAGATCGTGTCCCCCTAATTACGGGATTCTCATCAATACGGACATGGGTAACCCAACCATGCCTAGGACTCCTAGATTTTAGGCAAGTCCCAAACGGCCACGAGGAGGACGCTCGATATTCACCCTCTTTATAAAGGGGCAAGGCTTTTACTTTTTTCCCTCCCGTGCTCAATCGAATCCTTCCCCCGCCTCGAGTTCTAACACCCAAGACCCAGGTTAGGTGCTTCGGACCTTCAATCATGTCCGGATCTAGCCTTCAAGACCGGTGGATGCCCTCCTCCGTTACGGAAGAGGATATCAAGAAGTTGAGGGAGGCCAGATACCTGACCGCCGAGGTTTCACATCGGCTGCCTGCCCGAGGGCAGGCTGTCCCTACTCCCGAACCCAACGAGGACGTTGTGTTCATCTCCCACTTCCTCCGAGGTCTAGGCCTCACTCTGGATCCCTTCATTAGGGGTTTGATGTTCTATTACGGGCTAGATTTCCACGATCTAGCCCCGGACTCCTTCCTCCACATCTCAGCATTTATTGTCGTATGTGAGGCCTTCCTCCGCATTACCCCTCACTTCGGCCTGTGGCTCAAGACCTTTGACGTGAAGCCGAAGATGGTCGAGGGGCAGCATGTAGCGTGCGGAGGCGCATTAATAAGCAAGATCGCTGGAGAACCATGGCCGAAGGGTTCCTTTCCAGAGGCGTCCGGATTATGGCAACGGGAGTGGTTTTACATCACAGCTCCCAGAAGTGCCAAGTGGGTGGCTGCCCCTGCTTTCCGCGTGGGCCCTCCACCACAACTGATGTCATGGATTAGCAGAGGGCTAAGCTGGGGCCCAGCCAAGGACGTGCCTATACTGCAGAGCTGCATTCAAGATCTCTTCGAAGGAGATTTTAGTTTGGTTATGGTAATGCAAGTCATGCTGGTTCGTCGAGTCCAGCCTTGCAAACGCCGGCCCCTTCGCTTGTGGGAATTCAACCTAGAAGGACCGCGCCCTATTCAGAATTTCCTCGGCCTGACGCACGAGGAGACGTATAAATCATTCTTCGGACCTCAAATAGAGTGTCCGGATACTATCGAGGACGTGGGCTTGAGCAGCAACTGCACCGCCGACCAGGTAAGTAATCCTCTAGCCGAACACACCGTCTTTCATTTATCATGACGTCATTCTAAGAAATCGCTCTTCGAACAGGACTGGCTAACAAAGGCGAAGATGATTCGGTGTTCGGCCCCCCTTCCTGAGGGTTTGGACAATCCGGTACTGGAAAAGATGCTCGAGCTAGCACCTTGCCCGGAGCCCTCAAAGGAAGAAAAAGGGGGGAATAATGAGGGCGAAAGCGGGCCCCCATCGCTACCAATTCCAACCGAGGGAATATGCGCCACCGTGAGGGAGGATAACCAAGGGGAAGATTCTGACCTTCTCCCGCTCCGGGGAAGGAAGAGGACTGCCTCTGAGGATCCGGAAACCAAGGCTTCCAAACGGGAGAAGAAGTACCCAACAGAGGGTCCTGCCTTGGGGGGGTGCTCTTGCCGCACAAAGTCCGCGCGGGGATCAGCCCTCTAACGAGTCGTAAGTGATCAAAAAATACTTAATAGTAAAGATATTCTACCTAATTTCCGAGGAAGATAACCGAAGCGTTTATCTTGTAGTTCGGATCTTAGCCCTTCTCAACCGAGCTCGTCTTCCGGGAACCTTCTTCCGGAGATGATGGAGAGCGAAACGCCTCCCCTGGACTCCTCAGTGCGTCCGGCCGCATACGTTAATGAGTACGGTTGTAACGCCCCGAGACAGATGTGCCAGGTGTCTTCGAGTTATTCGTTGTTGTTGCCATGTCATTTGCTTGCGTGTCGCATCTTATCATGTCATCATGTGCATTGCATCATCATGTTTTCAAAACTTGCATCCGTCCGGGTTCCCCCGTTCTTTCCGTTGTCCGTTCTGAGCCCAGACACACTTGCACGTGCCTGCGGCATGTCCGAAATAGTATTTTATAAGTGGCCGGAAAATGTTCTCGGAATGGGATGAAAGTTGGCGTGCAGTGTTGTCTTGTTGTTAGTAGACCGCTTGCCAAGTTTCATCGCGTTCGGAGTCCGTTTGACGCCCCAATGGATAACTATAGTGGCAATATAGCCGGTCTAACGTCGGACGTTTTCGGTCTCCGAAAACCGTGCCGGGCTGCATCTCTCCCCTCTTCTCTCAGACCAACCCGCTCTTCACAATCCGCCAGACCCAACCTAACCTCCCTCGTCAGCCCGCGACCCTGCTCGCACGCGCGTCCGAAAGTTGTCCCGGACCCGACCCGAGCAGTCATCACCGTTGGGTCCAGATCATCCCCAAACGTCTACAAAACGTCACCGTTTTCCTATTTGGACTCCCTAGCTATTTTATTCGCGATTGTCCGATTACGATCGGAGGGTTCCGTTAGCCCCTAACCTAACCCACCAGCGTATATAATGGGCAACCCTAGGAATTAGGGATCCTGTCCCATCCTAACATCCATCCAATCCATCCCCGCCGCCACTCTCTTTGTTTTCAGCGCCCAACCAACCACCAAGCCGATCCAATCCATCCCCGACCAACCTCACCGGCCTCTGCTCGATCCAACCCTACAGCCTGCAGTCGTCCTCGATCCAGATTGAGGCGAGCCGTCCCCGAGCTCCCGTGCCTCCCCTTCGTCCTCCCCGAAGACCAACAGAGCCGAGTCCTCGCAGCCGCCTTCGTCCGTGCACTCCCGCTTCGCCAAGACCCCGACCAGCCGAGCTGAAGCTCTCCTGCGCCGGCCACTCAGGTCATGTCCCTGCCCGTGCCCTCGTCCTCTCTTTTCTCCTTTTCTCTCGCTGATCTCTGTCTCTCCTTCTTGTGGCCACAGAAGCATCAGGGCAGTGCCCGAGCAGCAGCGCTGGCCACCTTGTGCACCCGACCAGCAGGCCCTAGTGCCGCACCTCCCCTCCGTCCTCCATGACCCAGACGGCCGGCCAGTGTCGCCCATCTCCCTCCGCCTCGCTGCGCCCGTCCCTTGCGTCCCCTTCGAGTCCAGCCATGGAAGCCGCCACCGCGTGGAGCTCCAAGTCTGCCAGCCTGCCTCCACTTTGATCCGGCAGGGAACGGAACCCCGGCGACCTCCTGCGACCTGATCCGGCCTCCGAGACGCCCTGCACCCTTGGGCCATCGCAGGACCTCCTTCCCCCATGCCAAGTTCGCCGGTGTCGCCAACCTCTACATCCCCTGCTCCAGATCGTGCGAGCGAGGGAGCCGCGCGCGTTGACCAGCGCATGGGCCGCGTCCATCTGAGCCGGCCCAGCAACCGTATCCCGCAGCAAGGTCCATCCATGCCAAGCCCACCTCCCGATCCGGCCAGCGAGGCCTCTCCGCAAACTGGGCCTGACCCATGGGTGAGGCACACCCCAGCGCCCTTGTTGATATCCTCCTGTTGGGCCAGTTCTTGTTTCGGCCCGTAATGGGTTTTTTTCCAGATCTGGTGATTTTATCTTTATTCCAGAGACAGCAGATTTGCAGAAAAACCCTCCATGTTCGTGCATTTAATAACTCATCATCCGTGCACCGGATTAAAATGTTTTATATATGAAACTTGTTTAAAATCTTGTCTAGTTTCATAATATGTCATTTCCATCCATGTTTAAAATGCTTAAAATGATGTTTGCTTTAATTTGCTCCTATGCCATGCTAAAATGCTTTAATTCATAACTAAATAACCGTAACTCGGAATTTAATAATCTTTATATGTAAATGGGGTGGAAAAATGCCTAGTTTAACATGGTGACCTTACTTTGCATGTTTAATAACTCTAAAATTATGTTTAGGGCAGAACAGTACCATAACCAAACTATGCACATGAGGAGTTTCCGGACTTGTTGTCTTGTTGTTCCGGCCTCATTTAAACTTGCCTAGATAGATAGTTTCATTATGCTTCATCTCTTGCCATGTTTAACAACATTTAATATTATTGGGTAAATAAACAAGATCGAAACTAAATAACTTGAATGTGGTGTTTCGTCAATATGCAACTCGTTGCATATTGAGCTCCACTTAACTTGTAGTGTTGTTTGTGCACTTTGCCATGCCATGCTTCATTAAATCGGACATGCATCATAATTGTTTGTGCATCATGCCATGTCTATGTGGTAGTTGTTTACCATGATTGTTTGCTTATTTCCGGTGTTGCTTCTTCGGGTTGGTTCCGATAATGTTGCGTTTGTGAGGATCCGTTCGACTACGTCCGTTTGTCTTCTTCATGGACTCGTTCTTCTTCCTTGCGGGATTTCAGGCAAGATGACCATACCCTCGAAATCACTTCTATCTCTGCTTGCTAGGTGCTCGCTCTTTCGCTATGCCTATGCTGCGATACCTACCACTTGCTTATCATGCCTCCCATATTGTTGAACCAAGCCTCTAACCCACCTTGTCCTAGCAAACCGTTGTTTGGCTATGTTACCGCTTTGCTCAGCCCCTCTTATAGCGTTGTTAGTTGCAGGTGAAGATTGAAGTTTGTTCCTTGTTGGAACATGGAGATGTTGTTCCTTTTTGGGACATGTTTACTTGTTGGGATATCACAATATATCTTATTTAATTAATGCATCTATATACTTGGTAAAGGGTGGAAGGCTCGGCCTTTTGCCTAGTGTTTTGTTCCACTCTTGCCGCCCTAGTTTCCGTCATATCGGTGTTATGTTCCCGGATTTTGCGTTCCTTACGCGGTTGGGTAATAATGGGAACCCCTTGACAGTTCGCCTTGAATAAAACTCTTCCAGCAATGCCCAACATTGGTTTTACCATTTGCCACCTAGCCTTTTTCCCTTGGGTTTCGCGGACTCAAGGGTCATCTTTATTTAACCCCCCCCCCGGGGCCAGTGTTCCTCTGAGTGTTGGTCCAAACTAGAGTCCTGTGCAACGCCCCCTTGGGGAAACTCGAGGTTTGGTTTTAGTTGTATGGAGAGCTCATCTGAGTGTGCCCTGAGAACGAGATATGTGCAGCTCCTATCGGGATTTGTCGGCACATTCGGGCGGTGTTGCTGGATTAGTTTTACCCTGTCGAAATGTCTTGTAACCGGGATTCCGAGTCTGATCGGGTCTTCCCGCTAGAAGGAATATCCTTCGTTGACCGTGAGAGCTTGTGATGGGCTAAGTTGGGACACCCCTGCAGGGATTTGAACTTTCGAAAGCCGTGCCCGCGGTTATGGGCAGATGGGAATTTATTAACGTCCGGTTGTAGAAAACCTGAAGTTGATCTTAATTAAAATACATCAACCGCGTGTGTAACCGTGATGGTCTCTTTCCGGCGGAGTCCGGGAAGTGAACACGGTGTTGGAGTAATGCTTGACGTAGGTTGTTCTAGGATCACTTCTTGATCATAGTTGTTCGACCGTGCTTTTGCCTTCTCTTCTCGCTCTCATTGGCGTATGTTAGCCACCATATATGCTACTCGCTTGCTGCAGCTCCACCTCATACCTTTACCTTACCCATAAGCTTAAATAGTCTTGATCGCGAGGGTGCGAGATTGTTGAGTCCCCGTGGCTCACAGATACTTCCAAAACTAGCTTGCAGATGCCGATGAGTCCGTGCAGATAACGCAACCAAGCTCAGGAGGATCCCTATGAAGATCTTGTCCTTTGTGTTGTTTCGTTCTAGTGGATCAGTAGTGGAGCCCAGTTGGGGTCGATCGGGGACCTTGTCGCATTTGGGGTTCTTCTTTTATTTTGGTTCCGTAGTCGGACCTTGATTGTATTTGTTTGATGTAATGTTTTATTCATGTAATTGTGTGAAGTGGCGATTGTAAGCCAACTATGTATCTGTTTCCCTTATATATTACATGGGTTGTGTGAAGATTACCTCACTTGCGCCATTGCTTTCAATGCGGTTATGCCTCTAAGTCGTGCTTCGACACGTGGGAGATATAGCCGCATCGAGGGCGTTACAAGTTGGTATCAGAGCCTTCCCCGACCTTAGGAGCCCCACTGCTTGATCGTTTTTAGCAGCCGTTGTTGAGTCTAGAAAAATATTTTGAGTCTTTTAGGAATTATATATCGGAGAGTTTAGGAATTCTTTTTACTCCCCAGTCCCTTCATCGCTCTGGTAAGGCATCCTGACATAGAGTTTTGACTCTTCTCTTCTCAAATTTCACTATTTTTTTAGGATCACGCGGGTATCTTGGAATCGTTCCGATCGATTTGTGACGAGAACATTGTTCTTGGTGCCTCCTGTCATTTAGGGGTTGTGGCAGTGTCCCGGGGAGTTGAGCTCCGAGGTGTTGTCGTCACAATTTTATCGTTGCAGTTCTGGAATACCTGAGTTTAGTTTCGCCGATATCGAAAATCTCTTTTATGCAGTTGTTGGTGAGATAACCTCGATGCGACCCGGTACTGGGGCGGGAGTTCGGGAGTATTGCCATAACTTGTATAACGGATGCTTTTCGAAGGTTGAGGTAGACGATTTCCGAAGGTTTCTTGGTTATGTGTTGAAGGATGGATACAGTTGGATGTAGGATTTGCTAGTTTTGGGTGAGATATTATGCTTCCCCTGTATCCCCAACACCTGATTGCATAACCGGAAAATTTCGGGAGTTTATAAGTGGGAATTCAAGTAGCTCTTAGGATATCTTTCTGACAGATGTATGATATGAAATTGGGGTTCGACGTCTAGTGGTCCGCCTATTCACGGTTGGTTTTACAGTGGTCTCGTTGTGTCTTAAAGAGTCCTTGGCTATGCCGACTCGGGGACGCTTCGTATGTCATGTGCACTGCCTTGTACATGATGATGTTGTACGATCGAGCCCGTGTAGGCCCCACAACGAAAACTTCGGACGAAATCTCTATCATATGTTTGTTCCGGCTTATTCCGCAAGCCAATCCTTTGTTTTTTTGAGTTGTGGTATTCGAGTTGCTTCAAAGTCAAATGTAGATTCCATACCTTTTCCAAGCGGTGTTCTCATATTTCTATGTGAATACCAACCCTTCCCGATCATCGAGTTTGTCATGTCAATCCTTTTCACCGGTGTGTTTCTCTTCAAGTGGATCCGAACATTGCAACATCCGCAAGATCCAATCTCAGCTTTCCCAACGGTGTTCGTTCATCCATCCCAAGTTGCCTTTGTTTTTCCCGCCCTCCCTCCCTTGTTTTCTTTAGGGACTCAGATTTCTTATTCAAGTATCCTTTATTGATGGGAAGCCTCTCCATTCTTTTTCCATCAATTTTCTTATCCGGTGATGCTCATGAAGATACTAACGGAGCCTCAAGTTCATCATTATTCATTCTTTTTCTTCTCCGGTGGATTCCATTCAAGCTTTGGGTGTTAATCATATTCTTTCCGTATTTCAAATGCCTTCTCATGCCGGTGCACCTTACATTCAGTCATTCGACGCTCGTTATTCAATTGTTCCGGAGTGCTCAAGATATCTCGAAGATTCGTGTTTCCACTCTGCTTTCGTTCAAGCTCTTTCGAGGATGTTATCTCATTCAAGCCATTTAATTCAACCGGTGTAATCTCTCCTTCAAATCATTCAACGGTGTATCTATCGAGTGGGCCCTAACCCACAGGTCTTTTTCCCGGGATCTTACCTGACTCTTCTAAATTTTTCCGGAGTTATTCTCAAATTCTTTTCTAAAGTTTGACGTAGGAATGGATTATCATCAATCAAATGTCTTTCTCCAAGATCTTTCAAATTCTTTTCATCGTCGGTTCAACATTTCTAATATTCATTCTCCCGGAGTATCTCAACAATTCATGGTGGTGTTTCTCGTCGTCATTCTCGGAATTTTGAAGACCGAAGAAGAGTTTCTCTTTAATCTTGCTCCATTATCTTCAAGATTCATGGTGCTAGCCTTATGCCGTCCTCTCATAATTGTTTTCGTTCGTGATAATTCTTTTCACCCATCTGGAGCAATTCAAGAGTCTTTTCAGTTTCATTCTTCGGAGCCCATCATCTCATAATTATTCATTCCAGCTTTCAACTCTGTTCTCCAAATCATACCGGTGCATCATTCAAGTATTCTCTTATCAGCTCGTGATCTCTTCGTTCTCATGTATCTAAATTCTCTCAAGCATCTTCGTTCATTTGCTAAATTCTTCCCGGTGTCTTCCTTATCTTTTCTTTGTTCATTTTTAATTCTTATGGTGGTTCGTTCAAGACTTCTCGTCATTCGTTTATCATATCCATTCTTTCGTTGTTTCATCCTATCGGTGGTTCGTGAAAGACCTTCCCAAGTCTGACGCTATATCTCTCTTAATCTTTTCAACGAGAATAAGTAGTATGCCAAATCCGTTGCTTGTCATCAATTTAATTGGTGAAGGATAAGCATAATGTAATTCTATTCTCGTTTCATCCAAGCGTTTAATTCTTTATTCTGGAAGCTCATCAAATTCTTGGTTCGAGATGCTTTATCTTTCATTCCGGAGTTCCAAGCTTTCACTTTATCTCGTCGCAAAGCTTCATCTAATCATTGCAAGGCTTCAATCTTATTCTTTTCATCCTTCTTGTCGTTTGATCATCATTTTGTTTACCGGAGTTCTTCATGGAGGTTCTACATGATGGTTCATAAAGGATTTAATTCCTTCTCGAAGTGTTCATCGACATTCTTTGCTAAGAAGCTCAAGTTTTCTTCATCTTGCTATCCGGAGTGCAATCCTTTCTTCCGTATCATTGGAGGTGGTATTATGTCATTCTTGATAATTTGAGTTCATGTTTCATGATTCACATGTTATTAAGAATGAGGTATTTTAAATCCATCAATCTCGTCATTGGAGTTACCTTGGGTTATATTTCACCTAAAGCTTTCCCTAAGGATTGTTGATATCTATGGTGCTTATAAATGATCCAATTTCTTCATTTATTCTTTCCGGTGCGATATACTTTCTCGTCAATTTGTTCATATCTATCCAATTATTTTCCCGTGAGTGGCAGGTTGTCACCTCATAATTTGAGATGTATTCCATAAGACCATATCAAGCTTACTCTTTTCGTTGTTGGTTTTCCAACAACTCCGTTCAACTTTTCTTCGTAGGCATGCTCTTTCAATTCTATTTGCGAGAGTTGTCATTTCTTTCTCCGATCTCTTATTGTGACGATCTATCTTCTATTCTTTCGTTCTGGAGGCATTGTGATGTTGCTCTCTGCAACCCATCTTCTTGTTTTGTCAGGATCATGTTCTTTTCGTCCTTATCCTTTTAACCGGAGTGTCGTGCCTGCTTTTCGAGTTCTTCCCATCTTGTCAAGTTTTTTGCCTCCCTTCTCAACCGGAGTGCCGCCTGAAATCGTTCTTACCCATTGTGCCATTCTTTCAATAGTTCCGGAGGCAGCGTATTGTTGTTTTCATCAAGTATCCCCTCATCTGGTCAAATTCATGTTCAATTCCTTCCGTTTACAGTCGGAGTGCTCTCCAAATTATATCATTCTTAATCCTTCTCTATCTTGTTTTAACCGGGGTGGTTTAAATATATATCTTGCCCTTCAACCTCAAGGTTTTTTTTGCAATGATTCTTTGTCCCTCTTTTCTAACGGAGTGTTTCCGACTTTCTTCACCTTCGTTGTATTCTTCTCTCGAATTTATTCAACCTCACAAGGTTCTTTGGTTTCACTCGTTTGTCAGAGAAGCAACATAGTTTCACCTCACCTCTTCCTCTTTCTTTCCCCTCCGGTGCCATTCTAGATCTCGGGACGAGATCCTCTCGTAGTGGTGGAGTGTTGTAACGCCCCGAGACCGATGTGCCAGGTGTCTTCGAGTTATTCGTTGTTTTTGCCATGTCATTTGCTTGCTTGTCGCATCTTATCATGTCATCATGTGCATTGCATCATCATGTTTTCAAAACTTGCATCCGTCCGGGTTCCCCCATTCTTTCCGTTGTCCGTTCTGAGCCCAGACACACTTGCACGCGCCCGCGGCATGTCCAAAATGGTATTTTATAAGTGGCCGGAAAATGTTCTCGGAATGGGATGAAAGTTGGCATGCGGTGTTGTTTTGTTGTTAGTAGACCGCCTGCCAAGTTTCATCGCGTTCGGAGTCCGTTTGACGCCCCAATGGATAACTATAGTGGCAATATAGCCGGTCTAACGTCGGACGTTTTCGGTCTCCGAAAACCGTGCCGGGCTGCATCTCTCCCCTCTTCTCTCAGACCAACCCGCTCTTCACAATCCACCAGACCCAACCTAACCTCCCTCGTCAGCCCGCGACCCTGCTCGCACGCGCGTCCGAAAGTTGTCCCGGACCCGACCCGAGCAGTCGTCACCGTTGGGTCCAGATCATCCCCAAACGTCTACAAAACGTCACCGTTTTCCTATTTGGACTCCCTAGCTATTTTATTCGCGATTATCCGATTACGATCGGAGGGTTCCGTTAGCCCCTAACCTAACCGACCAGCGTATATAATGGGCAACCCTAGGAATTAGGGATCCTGTCCCATCCTAACATCCATCCAATCCATCCCCGCCGCCACTCTCTTTGTTTTCAGCGCCCAACCAACCACCAAGCCGATCCAATCCATCCCTGACCAACCTCACCGGCCTCTGCTCGATCCAACCCTACAGCCTGCAGTCGTCCTCGATCCAGATTGAGGCGAGCCGTCCCCGAGCTCCCGTGCCTCCCCTTCGTCCTCCCCGAAGACCAACAGAGCCGAGTCCTCGCAGCCGCCTTCGTCCGCGCACTCCCGCTTCGCCAAGACCCCGACCAGCCGAGCTGAAGCTCTCCTGCGCCGGCCACTTAGGTCATGTCCCTGCCCGTGCCCTCGTCCTCTCTTTTCTCCTTTTCTCTCGCTGATCTCTGTCTCTCCTTCTTGTGGCCACAGAAGCATCAGGGCAGTGCCCGAGCAGCAGCGCTGGCCACCTTGTGCACCCGACCAGCAGGCCCTAGTGCCGCACCTCCCCTCCGTCCTCCATGACCCAGACGGCCGGCCAGTGTCGCCCATCTCCCTCCGCCTCGCCGCGCCCGTCCCTAGCGTCCCCTTCGAGTCCTGCCATGGAAGCCGCCACCGCGTGGAGCTCCAAGTCCGCCGGCCTGCCTCCACTTTGATCCGGCAGGGAACGGAACCCCGGCGACCTCCCACGACCTGATCCGGCCTCCGAGACGCCCTGCACCCTCGGGCCACCGCAGGACCTCCTTCCCCCACGCCAAGTTCGCCGGCGTCGCCAGCCTCTACATCCCCTGCTGCAGATCGTGCGAGCGAGGGAGCCGCGCGCGTTGACCAGCGCATGGGCCGCGTCCATCTGAGCCGGCCCAGCAGCCGTATCCCGCAGCAAGGTCCATCCATGCCAAGCCCACCTCCCGATCCGGCCAGCGAGGCCTCTCCGCAAACTGGGCCTGACCCATGGGTGAGGCACACCCCAGCGCCCTTGTTGATATCCTCCTGTTGGGCCAGTTCTTGTTTCGGCCCGTAATGGGTTTTTTTTCCAGATCTGGTGATTTTATCTTTATTCCAGAGATAGCAGATTTGCGGAAAAACCCTCCATGTTCGTGCATTTAATAACTCATCATCCGTGCACCGGATTAAAATGTTTTATATATGAAACTTGTTTAAAATCTTGTCTAGTTTCATAATATGTCATTTCCATCCATTTTAAAATGCTTAAAATGATGTTTGCTTTAATTTGCTCCTATGCCATGCTAAAATGCTTTAATTCATAACTAAATAACCGTAACTCGGAATTTAATAATCTTTATATGTAAATGGGGTGGAAAAATGCCTAGTTTAACATGGTGACCTTACTTTGCATGTTTAATAACTCTAAAATTATGTTTAGGGCAGAACAGTACCATAACCAAACTATGCACATGTGGAGTTTCCGGACTTGTTGTCTTGTTGTTCCGGCCTCATTTAAACTTGCCTAGATTGATAGTTTCATTATGCTTCATCTCTTGCCATGTTTAACAACATTTAATCTTGTTGGGTAAATAAACAAGATCGAAACTAAATAACTTGAATGTGGTGTTTCGTCAATATGCAACTCGTTGCATATTAAGCTCCACTTAACTTGTAGTGTTGTTTGTGCACTTTGCCATGCCATGCTTCATTAAACCGGACATGCATCATAATTGTTTATGCATCATGCCATGTCTATGTGGTGGTTTTTTACCATGATTGTTTGCTTCTTTCCGGTGTTGCTTCTTCGGGTTGGTTCCGATAACGTTGCGTTTGTGAGGATCCGTTCGACTACGTCCATTTGTCTTCTTCATGGACTCGTTCTTCTTCCTTGCGGGATTTCAGGCAAGATGACCATACCCTCGAAATCACTTCTATCTTTGCTTGCTAGTTGCTCGCTCTTTCGCTATGCCTATGCTGCGATACCTACCACTTGCTTATCATGCCTCCCATATTGTTGAACCAATCCTCTAACCCACCTTGTCCTAGCAAACCGTTGTTTGGCTATGTTACCGCTTTGCTCAGCCCCTCTTATAGCGTTGTTAGTTGCAGGTGAAGATTGAAGTTTGTTCCTTGTTAGAACATGGAGATGTTGTTCCTTGTTGGGACATGTTTACTTGTTGGGATATCACAATATATATTATTTAATTAATGCATCTATATACTTGGTAAAGGGTGGAAGGCTCGGCCTTTTGCCTAGTGTTTTGTTCCACTCTTGCCGCCCTAGTTTCCGTCATATCGGTGTTATGTTCCCGGATTTTGCGTTCCTTACGCGGTTGGGTAATAATGGGAATCCCTTGACAGTTCGCCTTGAATAAAACTCTTCAGCAATGCCCAACATTGGTTTTACCATTTTCCACCTAGCCTTTTTCCCTTGGGTTTCGCGGACTCAAGGGTCATCTTTATTTAAACCCCCCCGGGCCAGTGCTCCTCTGAGTGTTGGTCCAAACTAGAGTCCTGTGCAGCGCCCCCTTGGGGAAACTCGAGGTTTGGTTTTAGTTGTATGGAGAGCTCATCTGAGTGTGCCCTGAGAACGAGATATGTGCAGCTCCTATCGGGATTTGTCGGCACATTCGGGCGGTGTTGCTGGATTAGTTTTACCCTGTCGAAATGTCTTGTAACCGGGATTCCGAGTCTAATCGGGTCTTCCCGCTAGAAGGAATATCCTTCGTTGACCGTGAGAGCTTGTGATGGGCTAAGTTGGGACACCCCTGTAGGGATTTGAACTTTCGAAAGCCATGCCCGCGGTTATGGGCAGATGGGAATTTGTTAACGTCCGGTTGTAGAAAACCTGAAGTTGATCTTAATTAAAATACATCAACCGCGTGTGTAACCGTGATGGTCTCTTTCCGGCAGAGTCCGGGAAGTGAACACGGTGTTGGAGTAATGCTTGACGTAGGTTGTTCTAGGATCACTTCTTGATCATAGTTGTTCGACTGTGCATTTGCCTTCTCTTCTCGCTCTCATTTGCGTATGTTAGCCACCATATATGCTACTCGCTTGCTGCAGCTCCACCTCATACCTTTACCTTACCCATAAGCTTAAATAGTCTTGATCGCGAGGGTGCGAGATTGCTGAGTCCCCGTGGCTCACAGATACTTCTAAAACCAGCTTGCGGGTGCCGATGCGTCCGTGCAGATGACGCAACCAAGCTCAGGAGGAGCTCGATGAAGATCTTGTCCTTTGTGTTGTTTCGTTCTAGTGGATCAGTAGTGGAGCCCAGTTGGGGTCGATCGGGGACCTTGTCGCATTTGGGGTTCTTCTTTTATTTTGGTTCCGTAGTCGGACCTTGATTGTATCTGTTTGATGTAATGCTTTATTCATGTAATTGTGTGAAGTGGTGATTGTAAGCCAACTATGTATCTCTTTCCCTTATATATTACATGGGTTGTGTGAAGATTACCTCACTTGCGACATTGCTTTCAATGCGGTTATGCCTCTAAGTCGTGCTTCGACACGTGGGAGATATAGCCGCATCGAGGGCGTTACAACGGTGATGTAAAGGATTTCGTCCGCCGAATGCGGGTTGCATGACGCCTTTATGTGTCTACTAACGGGCTTTGAGGTACGTAAAATGATATACCTTTGTAATAGTACCGCACATTTTTAGGTGTGCCCTGTGTAGATAGTAGCCCCTGAGACTCTGGTTGTCACCGAGAACGGCGGCAAGCAGAGGATCGTAGTCCCAGTTAATAACCATACCGCTTTAATGTGCAGGTATTGGAAGCTCTGGTGGCTAGCTGGACTCATGAGTTTGCCGAACTAAAGCGGCAACTGGATGCGGCGGATGCCGACATCGAGCTTGTTAACAAGAGGCTTGACGAGGCACAGGGTAAGTGATATTTTCTGGTGAATGTCACATAGTAAGAGCAGCGTGATGCCAGTATCGTTAATATTTTGTGACTGCAGATGGAGCTGCCACCGTGGAAACCCTTCGGGCGGGACTTGCCCGAGCCAAAGAACAAGCAAGGAGTAGTAATGTGGCCGCTTTAAAGGCGACCGAAGATTTAAGAGCCGAAAAGGCTGCACATTGCGAGAGCAAAGATAAAATGGCCAAGATGGTTGTAAAGTTAAAAGACACTGCCGACCGTTGCTAGTTCCTCGAAGAAGAAAGCCGGGCGAGGGCGACGGACCTTGAGAAGGCCACAATGGTGACCAAGGACACCCGCTCTGCCATGAGAGCGAAGAAGGAGGAACTGCGTGAAGCCGGGGATATTGTGGCTGGGAAGCCCTTTATGTTGCGAAGGAAGTTCGGAGATCCGTGGTATGCCCATTTGGATCGGCTGTGGAGTTCGGCAGACGCATATATGGACTTGGCGGCGAGCACTGTCGATGCGGCCAAATACTTCCGAGATCAAACATATCGTGAAGTGGACAAGCTGTTCTGGCCGTAGTTTAACATTCCAGAGCGTCCGCTTCCATTGACTAATCAGCTAGATGAATGGGCCGAACTCAATAGGTTGTCCAGACTCGCCATGAGGTATGTCGTGGATCAGCTGTGGCCGGAAAGGCCAAAGCCGAACAGCTATTTTAGCATGGTGCAACAGTTCCTTGGTGCGGTGCCGCGCATCAATGCGATGAAGAGGTCGGTGTGCATAGAGGGCTCGCGGATGGCCCTTGCCCGTGTCAAAGCATACTAGGCGGAGATGGATGCTACCACTGTTGCGGCGCAGGGTTCGACCATACGCCGAGTGGCTGCCGAGCACTATTTTGAAGAAGTTCTTGAGGGTGCTCGTTTGATAGAGGCCCAGTGCTTGAAGAATATTATGTTTGAGTGACATGTATTCCCATTGTAAAAACAATGTTTTTATTAAATTTATCAAGGTTGTATTTATACTTTTGCCCGAAAGTAATATGATGCCTCCTGTGCGGCCGTTTACGTATATATATGTATATCCTGAAAGATTGCAGTCGTCGGCTTCAGCCCCCACGCATATAATGCGGGGGTGTTCGCAGAAGACGCGTGTTCACACTTAATCCAACGTCTTGGTCCTATTAAGGAGGTGATAGCGCAGCGAACTAGGAAACCGGACTATAATGCTTTAGCACTTTCACTTAGCCAGAGGAGTTTGACAGTGGGGCTACTATATAGCCCCTGGTGGCTCCGCACTCACCCGAGTTCGGGGTGCGTACATGCCCGGCCGGGAAACGGCCCTTCGTTAATGCGGAGGAATTCTAAGATTTCGATGGATCATCGAGTGGTTGACCAGTCTCGCGCTATATCATGACAGTCAGTTTTTGGCTTTCTCTACTGAGGTGCTTGTCCGGATGAACCAGGGCACAATCGCAGTAGTTCTCCCGGTGCCGCCTTAGCCGATAGAGCGGAGCGTAAGGCAGCAAAACACAGGAGCCGAGCAAACCCAACATTTGACCAAAGACATGATTCGGAGCTGATGCATATAAGGCCAAACTCGCGACGCCGAACACTCCCTAAGGTATTCAGTCTTTATTGTGTAAACCGGGCCTAAACAGTGCCCTTTGTAAGAAGCCCCTGGTGTCCAGGTACGTGCATTGTTCTGACGTGGCCACATGCCAAGACGTCAGCATCCTTCTCAGTGGTACTGAGAATCCGAGGGTTGTCTATCAACAAGAGACCGTAAAAAAGGTTGACGCAGGGTCTTAATCTAAAAAGAATCCTTTGAACGGGTCCCTGCTGCACGTCTGTGCATGTGTCTCCGTTGTGCCATATCCTGGACAGGTGTAGCATGATGGTCATCTGTAAAAGAGAGGAACTTAGGTGAAAAGTTGTCGTGCAAAAAGGTAGGTTTTAAAGAAACCATGTATAGTTCAAGATGAGTAAAAATTGCCACTTGTCTGCGCGTGTTGAGCCCCTTGTATTTGTAATAGGGGTGTGGTCATCAAACATGTATGAATTACATATAGCTGCGCCGGACTCGTCTAACCGTGTCCGTGGTCTTGACGACCTATCGAATGTTTTAGTTGGTGAGGTCGTTTTACTGTGCGGCTGCCAAGGCAGCCACACTCTCTTCGGCGCGCAGGGATCGCTCAATATTTCCTTTTAATGTAATGATGCCACGTGGACCGGGCATCTTAAGCGCGAGGGAAGCGTAATGCGGTATTGCGTTAAAGCGGGCGAAATCTTCGCGTCCGAGTAGTGCTTGATAGCCACTTTGGAACGGAGCAATGTGGAAGGTTAAATTTTCGCTACGGAAGTTGTCGGGGAAGCCGAAAACAACCTCTAGTAGCAGGGAGCCCGTGCAATGAGCCCCTGGGCCTGGCGTTACTCCTCTAAAGGTAGTATTGTTGCGGTAAATTTTCGTTGGGTCTATCCCCATTTTGCGGATTGTGTCCTGATATATCAGGTTTAAGCTGCTGCCGCCGTCCATTAGGACTCATGTGAAGTGGTATCCATCAATTATTGGATCTAATACCAAGGCAACCCATCCTGCGCTCCGGATACTTGCTGAGTAATCCTGATGGTCGAAGGTGATTGGTTGAGACGGCCAGTGGTAGAACTCCGCGGTAGGCCCTTGGGCATGTTTATCTGGGAGTGCCGCTTTGCTTCTCCCCTTTATCACGTGCAACACGTTTACTGTTTTGACTTCCGGTGGAAATTTCTTCTGTTCCCCAGTGTTTTGCATGCGAGGCTCATCCTCGTCTTCGCTTGGTGTATCCTGCCCCTTATGTTCGGCGTTGAGCTTGCCGGACTTCTTGGAGACCCAACATTCTCTGTGGGTATGATTTGCAGGTTTATCAGGGGTGCTATGGATCTGACATATTTGGTCCAGAATTTTGTTTAAGCTGGACAGTTCATCTCTGGCGCCTTTAGGGGGCGGCTTTTGCTGACCTGGCCAAGAGCTTCTGAATCCGGCGTTTACCGCTGTGCTCTTCGGGTTGTCTTCTTTATTCCGACGCTTATTATTTTCGCTGCGTCATGATTTCCCGTTTCCGTCTCTAACTTCGGATGTATTTGGGTCGTTGGTGCTGCATCGGGCTAGCCAGCTGTCCTCTTCCACGCAAAAGCGGGTCATGAGGCTTGTTAATGCTGCCATTGTTCTCGGCTTTTCTTGGCCGAGGTGTCTGGCAAGGCATTCGTCTCGGACGCTGTGCTTAAAGGCTGCCAAGGCTTCAGCGTCCGGACAGTTGACTATTTGGTTCTTTTTAGTAAGAAACCTATTCCAAAGCTTTCGGGCTGACTCTCCGGGTTGTTGAGTTATATGACTCAAATCGTCCGCATCCGGAGGTCGGACATAAGTCCCTTGAAAATTCGCCCGAAAAGCGTCTTCAAGCTTTTCCCAGCTTCCAATGGAGCTTTTGGGGAGGCTTTTAAGCCAGTGCCGAGCTGGCCCTTTGAGTTTGAGGGGCAAATACTTAATGGCGTGGAGATCATCTCCTCGAGCCATATGGATATGGAGGATATAGTCCTCAATCCAGACCCCAGGGTCTGTTGTTCCGTCGTATGCCTCTATGTTTACGGGTTTGAATCCCTCTGGAAATTCATGGTCCAGCACCTCGTCGGTGAAACATAGGGGGTGTGCGGCACCCCTGTATCTGGGTGTACCGTGTTGTTCGGATGTTTGTTGTGTTGCATCGTATGCTGGAGCGCGCTTGCGTGGTCCATAGATGGATCTGGTTGCGCCGTCCTTTTGATGCGAGCCCTCGCGTGGATCACGTATTGGCTTATGTGCGGTGTTGTTTGCCGCTCTATGTTGGCCGTGAGGTCGTCTATCTGTCCAGATGGCCATTTTAATTTTTGGTTGCGAGGGATCTGATGCCTCCTCATCGAATTCAGGTAGCAACTTCCGCTTTGGGTAGCTCTTGGTGGGGCGATTACTGCCATACTTCGCTGCTGTGTTGAGTACTTTACTCCATCTGATTCTGAGTGTGTCTTGCGCAGCCTTGAGCCTTTGCTTCTGCTTTTTTAGACTCCTCGCGGGGGCAACAAGCCTTTGACGGGCATTCTGTTGCTCCAGGTGTCTGCCCAGTGTGATGTCATCCGGACTATTATCTTTGACAGAGTCGGGTTGTTCGGTTTGATTCTCCGTGTTGCCGTGGTCCAACGATGGTTCACCCTGCTCTAACGTTGGGTCTATATGATCGTTGTTTCTGCCGAGGCGGGATTTGGAGCGGCGCTTACGCCGCCGCTTTGACTGCTTCTCGAGGGGACAACCCTTCATTGCGTCCTTCCGTTCCTCGTCGTCGTTTTCTTTTGGTGTGTCCACCATGTATACGTCATGTGATGAAGTGGGCGTCCAGAGCCCTGTGGGCAGTGGTTCCTGTTCATCTCCTGCATCGTCGTCCATACCGTCGATGTCTTCGGAGTCGAAGTCGAGCATGTCGGTTAAGTCATTGACAGTGGCTACTAAGTGGGTGGTGGGTGGGCGGCGAATTTCTTCATCATCCGCATCCCAATCCTGCCGGACATAGTTCGGCCAGGACTCTCTTGACAAGGAGAGAGACTTTAATGAATTCAGTATGTCGCTGAAGGGCGAGTGCTGAAAGATATCCGCGGAGGTGAACTCCATGATTGGCGCCCAGTCGGATTTGATAGGCACGGGCGCAGGCGGTTCGGAGTCCGTGGCCGGGGAAGGATCCGACAGTTTGGCAACACAGCTCTCGTGAAGGGTAAGGTCGATATTCGGCTCGATCGCCACTGAGGATACGACCTCTGTGACGGGGTCTATCCACCCGTCCATGGATGGCGCAACTGGCTCCGAATTGAGGCTCGGAGCGGCTGCCGGTGCGATCTCCTGAATACGGTCCGATGGTAGAGCTAAATCGTACTCATCATGACCGTGTGGCGCACAAGGCAGGGGCACGAATCCGTCGAAGATCAAGTCTCCGCGGATATCGGCCGTGTAATTTAAGCTTCCAAACCTGACCTAATGGCCAGGGGCGTAGCTTTCGATTTGCTCCAGATGGCCAAGCGAGTTGGCCCGCAGTGCGAAGCCGCCGAACACAAAGATCTGTCCGGGAAGAAAAGTCTCACCCTGGACTGCATCGCTATCGATGATAGAAGGAGCCATCAAGCCTAACGGCGACGACACAGAGGAACTCTCAATGAAAGCACCAATGTCGGTGTCAAAACCGGCGGATCTCGGGTAGGGGGGTCCCGAACTGTGCGTCTAAGGCGGATGGTAACAGGAGGTAGGGGACACGATGTTTTACCCAAGTTCGGGCCCTCTTGATGGAGGTAAAACCCTACGTCCTGCTTGATTTATTCTTGATGATATGGGTATTACAAGAGTTGATCTACCACGATATTGGAGAGGCTAAAACCCTAGAAGCTAGCCTATGGTATGATTGTCTGTTGTCCTACGGACTAAAACCCTCCGGTTTATATAGACACTGGAGGGGGCTAGGGTTACACAAGGTCGGTTACAAAGGAGGAGATATACATATCCGTATTGCCTAGCTTGCCTTCCACGCCAAGTAGAGTCCCATCCGGACACGAGACAAAGTCTTCAATCTTGTATCTTCATAGTCCAAGAGTCCGGCCCAAGGATATAGTCCAGCTGTCCGGAGACCCCCTAATCCAGGACTCCCTCAAGGTGGCTCGGCTTTTGGCTGCTGAGTTTATCCGTGAGATTTACCACTCCGAGTGGTTAGCTAATGTTGTCATGGTCCCAAAGAAGGACGACTCACTTCGCATGTGCATCGAATTCAAACATATCAATCGGGCCTGCCCGAAAGATCACTTTCCTCTCCCTCGCATCGATCAGATAGTTGACTCGACTGTGGGGTGCGAGCGTTTATCCTATTTGGACGCCTACTCCGGGTACCACCAGATCCGTCTGTACGGACCCGACAAGATAAAAACAGCTTTCATCACCCCATTTGGGTGCTTCTGTTATGTCTCTATGCCATTCGGCTTGAAGAATGCTGGAGCCACATTCATGCGGATGATTCAGAAGTGCCTGCTCACTCAGATCAGTCGGAATGTGGAAGCATACATGGATGACATTGTGGTCAAGTCATGTAAAGGTTCCGACCTACTGGCTGACCTTGCTGAAACCTTTGCCAACCTCAGAAGGTACGATATCAAGCTTAATCCATCAAAGTGCACATTTGGAGTTCTAGGCAGAAAATTACTCAGTTTTCTCGTTTCCGAACAAGGGATCGATGCTAACCCAGAGAAAGTGGGTGCTATACTCCGGATGAAACGCCCTGTGCGTGTGCATGATGTCTAGAAGCTTACTGGTTGTTTGGCCGCCCTAAGTCGATTCATTTCTCGCCTCGGTGAAAAGGCACTGCCTCTTTACCGACTGATGAAGAAATTAGATAAGTTTGAGTGGACTCCTGAAGCTGATGCAGCATTTGCAGAGCTAAAAGCCCTGCTTTCCACCCAGCCGGTGCTTGCTGCCCCAATCAGCAAAGAGCCTTTACTGCTTTATATAGTAGCCACTGGACAAGTCGTCAGTACAGTACTTACGGTCGAGCGGGAAGAAGAGGGAAAAGCCTATAAAGTTCAGCGCCCAGTTTATTATATTTCTGAAGTTCTGACTCCGTCAAAGCAGAGATATCTGCACTATCAGAAGCTCGTTTATGGGATTTACATGACCACGAAGAAGGTTGCACACTATTTCTCTGATCACTCTGTTACAGTCGTCAGCGACGCTCCATTGTCAGAGATTCTGCACAACAGAGATGCAACTGGTCGAGTGGCAAAATGGGCGATTGAACTCCTTCCCTTAGATATCAAGTTTGAGGCAAAGAAAGCTATTAAGTCCCAAGCAATAGCATATTTCCTCGCCGAGTGGATTGAACAACAACTGCCGACTCAAGTTCACTCGGAGCACTGGACCATGTTCTTTGATGGATCCAAAATGCTGAATGGTTCCGGTGCTGGGGTCGTTCTGGTATCCCCCCGAGGAGACAAGCTCAGATATGTCCTCCAGATTCACTTTGATTCCTCCAAGAATGAAGCAGAATATGAAGCACTCCTGTATGGGTTGCGTATGGCCATCTCACTAGGCGTTCGTCGCCTAATGGTCTATGGCGACTCAGATTTGGTAGTCAATCAAGTGATGAAGGAGTGGGACGTCAGAAGCCCAGCCATGACTGGTTACTACAATGCGGTGAGGAAGTTGGAAAAGAAGTTTGAGGGGTCAGAGCTCCATCACATACCCCAACTGAAAAATCAAGCATCCGATGATTTGGCAAAGATAGGTTCCAAGAGAGAAGCCATTCCCAGCAATGTGTTTTTGCAACATATTCACACACCAACAGTTCAGGAAGATCCTTTTACTGAAGAGCCCTCGCAGCCTAAGAGCACTACAGATCCGACTGAAGTCGAGGTCCCAGCCGTGGTCGACCTAATCATGGAGGTTTTGGCCATTACTCCCGACTGGACAGTGCCGTACATTGCATACGTCCTTAGGAAGGAACTCCCAGAGGATAAAGAAGAGGCTCGACAGATCGTCCGTCGATCCAAGGCCTTTACTGTGATAAGAGGACAACTGTTCAGGGAAAGTGTAACTGGAGTCGGTCAGAAGTGCATAACGCCAGAAGAAGGTCGAATGATCCTGAATGACATCCACTCGGGGACCTGTGGTCACCATGCGTCCTCTCGGGCCATCGTGGCTAAAGCATACCGAGCTGGATTCTATTGGCCACGAGCAAATGAAATGGCAAAAGATATAGTCGACAGATGTGAAGGCTGCTAGTTTTACTCTGACATGTCTCACAAGCCAGCGTCAGCCCTGAAGACCATCCCCCTCGTCTGGCCCTTTGCTGTTTGGGGATTGGATATGGTTGGACCACTGAGGACTGGTAGAAGCGGCTTCACTCATGTGCTCGTAGCAGTCGACAAGTTTACCAAATGGATCGAAGCTAAACCTATCAAGAATCTTGAAGCCAGCACCGCAGTCACCTTTATCAGAGAATTGACATTCAGATATGGAGTTCCACACAACATCATCACTGACAACGGGTCGAAGTTCGATTCTGATGAGTTTAGAGCTTTCTGCGCTTCTCAAGGCACACAAGTCGACTATGCTTCAGTCGCTCACCCGCAATCGAACGGACAAGAAGAAAGAGCAAATGGCCTAATTCTCAAAGGATTGAAACCCTGACTGATGGGTGATCTCAAACACGCAGCAGGCGCTTGGGTCGATGAACTTCCGTCAGTTCTTTGGGGTTTTAGGACAACTCCCAATCGGTCGACTGGACGAACTCCTTTCTTTTTGGTCTATGGAGCCGAAGTTGTTCTGCCAAGTGACCTGCTCCACAACACACCCCGAGTCGAGCTCTTCTCCAAAGAGGAAGCAGAGCAGGCCCGGCAAGATTCAGTCAATCTCTTAGAGGAGGAAAGAGAGATGGCCTTGATCTGGTCGACCATCTATCAGCAAGACTTGCGTCGATTCCACGCCAGAAACGTGAGGGGTCAAGCCTTTCAAGAGGGGGGCCTGGTTCTTCGAGTGGATTAACAGAAACCACACAAGCTCGCCCCGGCTTGGGAAGGTCCCTTCATCATCACCAAAGTTCTCCACAATGGAGCATACCATCTTTACAGCGTTGAGCATCAGAAGGACGAGCCACGGGCTTGGAACGTGGAGCTACTTCGCCCCTTTTATACTTAAGCACTCGTTTGAATAAAATGTAATAAGAAGTACCATTGTAATATGTTCATCAAAGACAAGAGCTTTTCAGTCTTCTCATTCGAATGTTGTTGTTCTTATGTACCTCCAAAATCCCCCAGTGGGTGGGCTTAGCCGCGAATCCGTTTCACCTAAGTTCGAAAGAAAATCCTACCGAGCGATGAGCAAGCCTCTCACTCGGGAGGCTTAGCCGCGAGTCTGTTTCGCCTAAGCTCGAAACAAAATCCTACCGAGTGGTGAGCAATCCTCCCACTCGGGGGCTTAGCTGCAGTCCAGTACTCGCCTAAGTTCTCTCTCTCGGAGACTTAGCTGCAGTCCAATACTCGCCTAAGTTTGAAAAAATCCTACCGAGTGGAGAGCAATCCTCCCACTCGGGGGCTTAGCTGCAGGCCAGTACTCGCCAAAGTTCTCCCACTCGGAGACTTAGCTGCAGTCCAGTACTCGCCTAAGTTTGAAAAAATCCTCCCGAGTGGTGAGCAATCCTCCCACTCGGGGGCTTAGTTGCAGTCCAGTACTTGCCTAAGTTCTCTCTCTCGGAGACTTAGCTGCAGTCCAATACTCGCCTAAGTTTGAAAAAATCCTACCGAGTGGAGAGCAATCCTCCCACTCGGGGGCTTAGCTGCAGTCCAGTACTCGCCTAAGTTCTCCCACTCGGAGACTTAGCTGCAGTCCAGTACTCGCCTAAGTTTGAAAAAATCCTACCGAGTGGTGAGCAATCCTCCCACTCGGGGGCTTAGCTGCAGTCCAGTACTCGCCTAAGTTCTCTCTCTCGGAGACTTAGCTGCAGTCCAATACTCGCCTAAGTTTGAAAAAATCCTACCGAGTGGAGAGCAATCCTCCCACTCCGGGGCTTAGCTACAGTCCAGTACTCGCCTAAGTTCTCCCACTCGGAGACTTAGCTGCAGTCCAGTACTCGCCTAAGTTTGAAAAAATCCTACTGAGTGGTGAGCAATCCTCCCACTCAGGGGCTTAGCTGCAGTCCAGTACTCGCCTAAGTTCTCTCTCTCAGAAACTTAGCTGCAGTACAATACTCGCCTAAGTTTGAAAAAATCCTACCGAGTGGAGAGCAATCCGCCCACTCGGGGGCTTAGCTGCAGTCCAGTACTCGCCTAAGTTCTCCCACTCAGAGACTTAGCTACAGTGCAGTACTCGCCTAAGTTTGAAAAAATCCTACCGAGTGGTGAGCAATCCTCCCACTCGGGGGCTTAGCTGCAGTCCAGTACTCGCCTAAGTTCTCTCTCTCTCTCGGAGACTTAGCTGCAGTCCAATACTCGCCTAAGTTTGAAAAAATCCTACCGAGTGGAGAGCAATCCTCCCACTTGGGGGCTTAGCTGCAGTCCAGTACTCTCCTAAGTTCTCCCACTCGGAGACTTAGCTGCAGTCCAGTACTCGCCTAAGTTTGAAAAAATCCTACCGAGTGGAGAGCAATCCTCCCACTCGGGGGCTTAGCTGCAGTCCAGTACTCGCCTAAGTTCTCCCACTCGGAGACTTAGATGCAGTCCAGTACTCTCCTAAGTTTGAAAAAAATCCTACCGAGTGGAGAGCAATCCTCCCACTCGGGGGCTTAGCTGTAGTCCAGTACTCGCCTAAGTTCTCCCACTCGGAGACTTAGCTGCAGTCCAGTACTCGCCTAAGTTTGAAAAAATCCTACCGAGTGGAGAGCAACCCTCCCACTCGGAGGCTTAGCTGCAGTCTAGTACTCGCCTAAGTTCGAAACACATCCCTATCCGCAAGGACGACGAGGTGCAGGTCGACTGCAACCTTCTCCTTCGGAGCTACACCACAAGTACAATGTGCGCTCCATCCCTATCCGCAAGGACGACGAGGTGCAGGTCGACTGCAACCTCTCCTTCGGAGCTACACCACAAGTACAATGTGCACTCCATCCCTATCTGCAAGGACGACGAGGTGCAGGTCGACTGCAATGCGTGCAGGTCGACTGGAGTCACCACCTCAGAGCTACATCTCAAGCACAAAGATTATTCAGAACAAAGAACAAAGTCCACTTGAAGGCAAAACGCAAGCATATTCGGAAATAAACCAAATTCGGATAAATCCTAAAGTTCCAAGTAGCAAATCAAAAGTATTCGAGCATCAAGCTGGAAGGAGTTTAACGGTTACAACAATCACTCGGCATTCCGAGGCAAATTTAAGGCAGATTCAAGTCTCATAAGTTTGTTCACTCGGCAGGAGGAGGGCTGGCAGGCTCGACGAATTCGTCCAAGTCGATCCCATCCGTGATCCGAGTGGCAACAATGATGAAAGTCTCCATGAAGGACTGGAAGTCATGCCTTTTGGTGTTAGCGACCTTGATCGCCGTCAGCTTGTCTTCACGAGCTTCCTTGCAGTGGACTCGCACCTAGGACAGCGCCACGTCAGCACCACACCGGGCGGAGGACTTCTTCCATTCTTGCACTCGGTCAGAGATCTCGTTGAGTCGAGCCATCAGGGATTCCAGGTCATTTTGAAGCGTCGCCCTTGGCCAGAGCAATGAGTCGACTCGTGAGACTGCTTCCTTCAGACGCGTGAGGTAGCTTGTGACGCCGGCGACACGAGACTCCAGTCGGAGCACGTTCATTGCAGTTTCATCACAAACTGGAGAAGCGATAGGGTCTAGACCCGTCTCGACCCTTCCAGTTTCCTCGTCAAAGTCTTGGCAGAATTCTGCAGTCAAAAAATTAGTGAGTCGACTGGACATGATGCATTTGCAAGCATCAACACAGTCGGGTTGAAAGGAGTACCTTCCAGCATCAGATAGAGCTTCTTGGCAAGAGTTCTCAGATAAGCTTCCGTGTCATTCCTATTGTGGACCGCAGACTCCAGCTTTTCATTCAGGACAATTTTATCCTTCTTTAGATGACTCACTTCTCGGTTGGACTCATTAAGGCAGGACTTCAGTTTGTTCACCTCCCCTTCCAGCGCTCCGACTAGAGCTAGCTTCTGGTCTGCAAGGGCAGTTTTATCTTGGGCTTCCTTCTGCACAGCGGCGAGGTCCGAGTCCTTCTTCTCCAGAGCCAACTTCATTTTCTCTGCAAAAGAAGTAATCGAATCAAACAAGAGATCGAAGAAATATATTGAAAGACAGTCGACAGGCAGTTACCTTCCATACCAACAGCTTCATCTTGAGCTTTCTTCAGATTCTGTTGGGCCAATTCCAAGTCGAGGTTGAGTTGTCTCTGCTTCTCCTCAAGTTCAGCAAACTTGGAAATGAGAGTACAAGACTTCTGTAGAAGGCAAAAGACGTGTCAATCGACAAGATCAAAGGTTGTTTACTTCCGAGTGGATAAAACCTAAAGAGTTCACTTAAGACCCCAACTGACTGCACGCAATCGACCGTGGTCTCGGGGACTACACCCAGCGGGTGCACTTGGGGTGCCCCTGCTGATCCAGACCCCACTCGACCGGTCCGCCCGGGTCGAGTAAAAAAAAGAGAGAAAGAACTCAAACCCCAGTCGACTGCCAGCAATCGACTGCGGTCTCGGGGACTACACCCAGTGGGTGCACTTAGCGTGCCCCCACTGGTTCGAATCTCATTCGACCGGTCCGCCTGGGTCGAATGGAAGAAAATAAAGGAAAAAGAACTCAGACCCCAGTCGACTACCAGCAGTCGACTGCGGTCTCGGGGACTACACCCAGTGGGTGCACTTAGCGTGCCCCACCGGTTCAGATCCTACTCGCCCAGACCGAGTGGAAGAACGCAAATGCCAAAGACAACAAAACATCGAGTGGGCGTACAGATTCGACGCAAACAACAGGAGATTGTATGGAAGAAAATTTTTCGGGTAGCATATCCTGATAGAACAAGGTTAGTCGAAAAGTCTACTTACCTGGACATTGGCCCGGAGAGCAGCGCTGGCGTCATAGGCAGCCTGGCTATTCTCATGCACCGTCTTCATCCGCTCCATCATCACGTTAGCCTAACGGATGGCTTCCACAGCCGCTTCCGACTGGTTGTCCGGAACGGGGTAGCTGGTGAAAAAGAGGACAGACGACCCAGGTGTGGCGGCTTGGAGCTCCGTGGCATGGAGTTGGATGACTGAAGGAATCACCGGTGTAGTCGAGGTGTGGGGTGCTCACTCGACAAGGGTGCAGCGAAGGTTACAGAGGCCCCGCCCACGTCTTCAGATTGACGGACGGGTGGTGTTGTCGTTGGCCCCTGCTGAGACATCTTGCCAGCTGCTACCTTTTTGCTCTTCCTGGGCTTAGGAGCCACATCTTCATCGTCATCTGGGAGATCGATGACGTTGGGTGGAGCTGCAGGGAAGATCAATCGACCCCAAGTGAACCACTAGAATGCAATCGACCAAGTAATCAAGAACAAGATCATAAGAGTTTTTACCTGGGTTGGAGGTAACCGCGTCTTCCATCTCCTCGTCTCGGTACTGATAAGAAGAGGTTCCTGATGTAGCAGCACTGCAAATGTCCGCACTCAGTCGGTTACGTTCTGTTGCTCGAGTCGACGAAAAGAACAGGTCAGATGATTACCCGGAGATGGTGGGGACGACCACTTTGATCCTGGGCAAATCTTTTGGCAGTTTGGAGGACGTGGCCTTCGGTGCTTTTGGCGCTGGTGGCAACACAACCTTGGGCTACTTCGGAGCTTTCTCAATCGGCGCTGGGGAAGACGTTCGGGGGCGCTTCGAAGATTGCCCAGACGGCGCGGTCGCCAGGTCCGGGGTGCTCACCGGGTCATGAGTGTGCTTGGATCTCCTCTCTCTGCGAGGAGGCGAGTCGACCTCTTTGTCATCGCTCTCCTCGTCCTCCTTTGCATCCGAGTGCCACTCACCGCTCTCGCCTCCGCTCGCTCCTTCCTCGACGTCTTGCCCCTGCACTCCATTGGGCATCGAGTACATGTCAATGAGGGCCTGAAAGGACAACGAGCAAAAGAAATTCAGTCGACCATCAACAAGGTGTCACGCAAAGAATCAAGAAGATACTCGACAAAGCAGAGTCATACCTGTTCCGGCTGGCGTGAGTGGTCGAATGGAATCACCCTCCTAGACCCCCGGGGATTGTCTTTGTTGCTAGTGATTCCCTTCAGCCACTTCTCCAATGTGTCTTCGCTGACATCCTCCGGATGGATCCGAGTGGAGTCCTCAAGCCCCGAGTACATCCACATCGGATGGTCACGGGCCTGAAGCGGTTGGATGCGTCGACTGAGAAAGACCTCCAGTAGGTCCATCCCAGTCACCCCGTCGCGGACAAGTTGGACGACCCGCTCGACCAACACCTTGACCTGCGCCTTCTCTTCTGGGACCACCCTGAAGGAGGAGGGCTTCTCCACTCGAGCTAGGGAAAAGGGAGGAAGTCCGGTTGACTGGCCCGGGGTCGGCTGGTCCTTACAGTAAAACCAAGTCGACTACCAGCCCCGGACCGAGTCGGGAAGGATCATCGCTGGGAAGGTGCTCTTGTTCCTCATCTGGATCCCTAGGCCCCCGCACATCTGGATCATGTGTGTCCTCTCATCACTCGGATTGGCCTTTTTGACCGACTGGGAGCGGCAGGTGAAGATGTGTTTGAAGAGACCCCAGTGCGGTCGACAACCCAAGAAATTTTCACACATTGACACAAAGGCAGCCAGATAAACTATGGTGTTTGGAGTGAAGTGGTGAAGTTGAGCCCCGAAGAAGTTCAGAAAGCCACGAAAGAAAGGATGGGGAGGCAGAGAAAACCCGCGATCGACGTGGGTGGCGAGGAGAATGCACTCACCCTCCCGCAGCTGTGGCTCGGTCTCATTCCCCGGGAGCCGCGCCGATTTGTGGGGGATCAGTCCCCCCTCCACCAGGTTGTCAAGGTCATCCTGGCTAATCGTCGAGCGGATCCAATCGCCCTGGATCCAGCCCGGAGGCAGGCCGGATCTTGACGAGGTTCCACCCCGACTGGTCCTCTTGCCCTTCGCCTTCGCGGTCGCCTTCTTCGCGCGCTCCAGCGCCACCGTCTTCTCTTTTTCCATGGCGGCGGATCGAGTTCGAGCGAGGTTTCGACGCAGAGAGTGGAAGCGTGCGCGGGGGAGAGATCTGAGGAAGAAGAAAGAGAATGGGAGCATTCGGTGCAAAGACCCGGTCCGGTACCTTTTATAAGGTCATTCCCCGAGTGACTGACTGGTAGGCCCAGACGATCTAAACAAATCCCGCAACAGTCGCGTGCACAATACGTGGCGAAAAAGGTGGCGCGGAGATCGAGGCGACCTGCCTAATCCGTCCCGATTACCACGGCCTCACTTGTCCGGCGCGCTTCCCAAAATTTGAATCCCGCAAAATCCGCGAAGAGCAGAGCAACTTGTCAGACTGAAAACATCCTCAACATTATCATCCGGAATTCTACCGTGAAAATTCACTTGACAAAAACCAAGAATGGACCAAGGCGACTAAAAAAGAAGTTGACGTTGTCTCCTCAGTTCATGGCTCCAGAGCAAGTTATACTCACAGCACGAAGAATGAGTCGGAAGTGTTCTCAACTCCTTCCCCACTCAAACCCTGATCCATTCGGGGGCTAATGACGAAGCTATGTACCTAGGGTAGGGTCATGGATCTGTCCAAGATACCCTCCCCAAGGACATCTCTAAAAGAACCAGAAGCAGTCGAAGAGAAATCATCATCCACTCGACCATAAAGCCATGTTCCACTTGACAGTCTTGAAGACACTCGACCATGCGAACAACCACTCGACTACTAGAAGATGGGAAGCCACTCACTCTGCAACGGTCGGGATTTAAGTCATAGCTTTAATAATCATTTATAGCACTTTACTTCGGACGTTACCCGTAACGCTCCTCCTTTATGAACATTGAACCCTGTGTAACAGAGGGGAGCTGTGGTCCTGGCACACTCTATATAAGCCACCCCCTCCTCTGGGACAAGGGTTCGCACCCTCTATAATTCACACGCATATATCCAGTCGACCGCCTCCGGGCTTCGAGACGTAGGGTTGTTACTTCCTCCGAGAAGAGCCTGAACTCGTAAAACTCGCGTGTACAACTCCTCCATAGCTAGGATCTTGCCTCTACATACCTACCCCCCTCTTCTACTGTCAGATCTAGAACCACGACAGGGGGCACGAGGCAGGGGGCGCGCCCCACCCCCCTGGGCGCGCCCCTGATCCTCGTGAGCCCCCCGTAAGGCGGTTGCTGCTATTATTTTGCCGCAAGAAAGCTAATTTTCAGGAAAAAATCTTGGCGAAGATTTCAGTCCAATCGGAGTGACGAATCTCCATATATATATGAAATGGTGAAAGGGTAGCTAGGGAGAACACAGAAACAGAGAGAGGCAGAGAGACAGATCCAATCTCGGAGGGGCTCTCGCCCCTCCCATGCCATGGAGACCAAGGACCAGAGGGAAAACCCTTATCCCATCTAGGGAGGAGGTCAAGGAAGAAGAAGGAGGAGGTGGGCTCTCTCCCCCTCGCTTCCGGTGGCGCCGGAGTGCCACCGGGGGCCATCATCATCACCACAATCTTCACCAACAACTTCACCGCCATCATCACCAACTCTTCCCCCCTCTATGCAGTGGTGTAACCCCTCTTTTACCCGCTGTAATATCTATTTAAACATGGTGCTCAACGCTATATATTATTTCCCAGTGATGTATGGCTCTCCTATGATGTTTGAGTAGATCCGTTTTACCCTATGGGTTAATTGATGATCGTGATTGGTTTGAGTTGCATGTTTTATTATTGGTGCTATCCTATGGTGCTCTCCGTGTCACGCAAGCGTGAGGGATTCCCGCTGTAGGGTTTGCAATATGTTCATGATTTGCTTATGGTGGGTGGCGTCAGTGACAGAAGCACAGACCCGAGTAAGTAGGTTGTTTGCGTATGGGATAAAGAGGACTTGATACTTTAATGCTATGGTTGGGTTTTACCTTAATGATCATTAGTAGTTATGGATGCTTGCTAGAGTTCCAATCATAAGTGCATATGATCCAAGTAGAGAAAGTATGTTAGCTTATGCCTCTCCCTCAAATAAAATTGCAATAATGATTACCGGTCTAGTTATCGATTGCCTAAGGACAAATAACTTTCTCGTAACAAAAAGCTCTTTACTAAAACTAACTTAGTTGTGTCTTTATCTAAACATACCCTACTTTTTATTTACTTGCTCTTTATATTCTTGCAAACCTATCCAACAACACCTACAAAGTACTTCTAGTTTCATACTTGTTCTAGGTAAAGCGAACGTCAAGCGTGCGTAGAGTTGTATCGGTGGTCGATAGAACTTGAGGGAATATTTGTTCTACCTTTAGCTCCTCGTTGGGTTCGACACTCTTACTTATCGAAAACTGTTGCGAGCCCCAATACTTGTGAGTTATCAGGGAGTTGATACGTCCATTTTGCATCATGCTTTTATATCGATATTTATTGCATTATGGGCTGTTGTTACACATTATGTCACAATACTTATGCCTATTCTCTCTTATTTTACAAGGTTTACATGAAGAGGGAGAATGCCGGCAGTTGTAATTCTAGGCTCGAAAAGGAGCAAACATTAGAGACCTATTGTGCACAACTCCAAAAGTCATGAAACTTCACGGGAGCACATTTTGGAATATATAAAAAATACTGGCGAAAGAATTAACCAGAGGGGGCCCACACCCTGGCCACGAGGGTGGGGGCGTGCCCTACCCCCTGGGCACGCCCCGTGTCTCGTGGGACCCCTGGCAGGCCTCCGGTGCCCATCTTCTGCTATATGAAGTCTTTTGTCCGAGGAAAATCATAAGCAAGCTCACGGGACGAAACTCCACTGCCACGAGGCGGAACCTTGGCGGAACCAATCTAGGGCTCTGGCAGAGCTGTTCTGCCGGGGAAACATCCCTCCAGGAGGGGGAAATCATCACCATCGATCCTCTCAGTGGGAGGGGGTCAATCTCCATCAACATATTCACCAGCACCATCTCATCTCAAACCCTAGTTCATCTCTTGTATCCAATCTTTGTCTCAAAACCTCTGATTGGTACCTGTGGGTTACTAGTAGTGTTGATTACTCCTTGTAGTTGATGCTAGTTGGTTTATTCGGTGGAAGATCATATGTTCAGATCCTTTATGCATATCAATACCCCTCTGATTATGAACATGAATATGATTTGTGAGTAGTTACATTTGTTCCTGAGGACATGGAAGAAGTCTTGCTATAAG
The DNA here is from genome assembly GCF_056163025.1 of Triticum urartu. Lineage (NCBI taxonomy): Eukaryota > Viridiplantae > Streptophyta > Magnoliopsida > Poales > Poaceae > Triticum > Triticum urartu. The sequence goes on from NC_141877.1 coordinate 314,354,861, forward strand.
TAGTCATGTGAATTTTGTATTTGTTTGATATTTTGATGAGATGTATGTTGTCTCTCCTCTAGTGGTGTCATGTGAACGTCGTCTACATGACACTTCACCATTGTTTGGGCCTAGGGGAAGGCATTAGGAAGTAATAAGTAGATGATGGGTTGCTAGAGTTACAGAAGCTTAAACCCTAGTTTATGAATTGCTTCGTAAGGGGCTGATTTGGATCCATATGTTTCATGCTATGGTTAGGTTTACCTTAATACTTCTTTTGTAGTTGCGGATGCTTGCAAGAGGGGTTAATCATAAGTGGGATGCTTGTCCAAGGAAGGGCAGTACCCAAGCACCGGTCCACCCAAATATCAAATTATCAAAGTATCGAACACGAATCATATGAACGTGATGAAAACTAGCTTGACGATAATTCCCGTGTGTCCTCCGGAGCGCTTTCCTTTATATAAGAGTTTGTCCAGGCTTGTCCTTTGCTACAAAAATGATTGGGCCATCTTGCTGCACCTTATTTACTTTTATTACTTGTTACTCGTTACAAATTACCTTACCACAAAACTATCTGTTGCCAATAATTTCAGTGCTTGCAGAGAATAGCTTACTGAAAACTGCTTATCATTTCCTTCTGCTCCTCGTTGGGTTTGACACTCTTACTTATCGAAAGGACTACGATAGATCCCCTATACTTGTGGGTCATCACACGTCACCTCCGTTGTTGTTGCTAATCTCTCATCAGTTCAAAACCGGTTCAAAAATCAAATTCAAAATATGGCAACCATTAAAAGTTTTCAAACATTAAAACAAAAATGTTCAGTTAGTCCCAAATATTACATAGTTAATTATTGTGGAGAAAACATTTTATAGAAAGTGCCTAAATATTTTAAAGTGAATCAAAACAGAAAGGAAAAATAAATAAAAGAAAAAGAATAAAAATAGAAAACAAATACAACAAAAGGAAAAGCAAACCCCACCCCACCCACTAGACCAGGCGGTCCAGCTCACAGGCCAAGCCGGCCCACCTGGCCCAACCGGCCGACCCAGCCCACTCCCCTGTCCCCCCTTGTCGCCTCCTTCCCCGCGCGTTGTTCGCCCGACCGCGCCATGAACAGGGCGTGTCCCCATCGCACCACCTTCCGTCCCCGCCGATTTGATAAGGCCGCCACGCCCCCGCCTCCTCGGTTCCCTCTCCCACTCACCCCTGCTCTCCCTCTCGGCCTCTCCCTCTTCCCTCAGGTCCACCTCGCCGCTTCCTCCTTCCCCACCGCATCCGAGCGCCGCCATGATCTCGCCGCCGTAGGACTCGTGGGCACCGTGACCTCCTCGCCTCACCATCGTGCCAACTCGCTCCACCTCCGTCCTCTACACCATCTGCAACCACCGGAGCGAGACGGGAGCCACTACAGGGAGCGGATCGAGATGCCCCCTTTTGCCTCGGTCGCCAGCGAACTCGGTCATCTCCGGCAACGGCTGCTGCTACAAAGGTGTCGAGGGCTTTTCTTGGCTGCTCGGTGAGCTCCACCCCCCCTTCTCTCCCCCCCCCCCGTCCTTGCTTCGTTTCCACGCCGTAACTAGTCGTGCGCGACGCACCACCATTGCCGAGCTACGGCTTCGCCTCGCGGTCACTGCACGCGCGGCTCGCGTCCGACGGCGTAATCGTGCTCCCTGCACCACCGCGACACCGATCCTCTCTCCAGTGCATCCTCTCGCTGCTCCTAGCTCTATCCCCGTCGAGCTCCGATTCCGGCCGTCGCTTGACCTCGAAGCAGCGCTCAACCCCGGCCACCCCCCGTGCATGAGACCACCGCCACTCGACGCGCGCTGTCGCATGTGTTCGGAGCACCTAGCCCCGCGACAAAACGTGCCCCACAGCCCCGCCTTCAAACTCGCCCGAGCCCCGGCGTCCGCGTAGCTTGTCGTCGGCCTCGTTCCGGCGACCAACGGCCCCGTGTTGCTGCCCATCTGCTTCGCCGCATCGCTTAGCCCTCGCCTAGCCTCCCCTTTACTCACGCGCGCACTGCAGCTCCGTCCCATTGCAAGCCCACAACCGTCGCCGCCCGACATCGTCGCTGGCGACCATTCCGACCACCCCGCTGTCGTGCTCTTCTCCATCAGACGCGGCGCAAAGAGGTCGTTCCAGAGTGCCTGGCCGCGCCCGATTTGGTCCACTGTGGCTTGTTTTCGAGTTCGCCGGAGCTCGCCACCACGTCTGGGCTCGCCAGCGCACTCCGGTGGCCGCGCTGACTCAGCGCCGACATGGCGCCGTGGGTCCCACCGCTCAGCCACTGACCCTTGGCCCCTTGGGCCCAGTTGACCCAGTCAACTATGCTTACTGGGAAGGCCCCAGTCAATGACATGTGGGCCCCACTGGACCCATAGGTCAGAGTTGACCCAGTCAACCGCACTGTGGACTGATGACCTTAGCATTACCTCATGATGACATCAGCAGACACTATTCTGGATAATGGTAGAATTAAATAGATAGATAAATTCAGAAAATGATTAAAAATTTAGAAAATCATATAAAATAATCCGTAACTCGGATGAAAATACTTTGTACATGAAAGTTGCTCAGAACGACGAGACAAATCCATATACGTAGCCCGTTCGTCCGCCACACATCCCTAGCATAACAAACACACAACTTTCCCCCTATGGTTCATCTGTCCAAAAACGCGAAACACCGGGAATACTTTCCCGGATGTTTCCCCCCTTCGCCGGTATCACCTACTACCGCGTTAGGGCACACCTAGCAATGCTCATTGTCATGTCATGCATCGTCATGCATATGTTTGCATTATATTTATTGTTTCTTCCCCCTCTTCTCTTGCTAGACACCGAGACCGACGCCGCTGCTACCCAGTACGACTACGGTGTTGACGACCCCTCCTTCTTGCCAAAGAAACCAGGCAAGCCCCCCCTGATCACCAGATATCACCTATTCTTCTCTCTACTGCTTGCATTAGAGTAGTGGAGCATGTTACTGCTTCCCGTTAATCCTATCCTGATGCATAGCATGTCTTTGCTACTACTGTTGTTACCTTTACCTGTAATCCTAAATGCTTAGTATAGGATGCTAGTATTCCATCAGTGGCCCTACATTCTTGTCCGTATTCCATGCTATACTATTGGGCCGTAATCACTCGGGAGGTGATCACGGGTATATACCAATATACATAATATATCATACCTACGGTGACTAAAGTCGGGTCGGCTCGTAGAGTACCCGCGAGTGATTCACGGATTGGGACCGAAAGGACGTTTGTCCCGACGGCCCTCTGAGTGAACCTTTGTGGCAGAGCGATAGGGCAGGTTGAGACCACCTAGGCGAGAGGTGGGCCTGGCCCTGGTCGGCGTCCGCGGCTAATTCAATTAACACACTTAACAAGATCTTGGTATTTGATCTGAGTCTGGCCACTGGCCTATACGTACTAACCAAATACGCGGGAACAGTTATGGGCACTCGACGTTGTGGTATCAATCGAAGCCTTCTTGACGTCAGCGGCTGGGCGGCGTGCGCCGGATTGGACTGGAACACGCGCTCTTGTATTAGGGAGGCTAGGTCTGCTTCTGGCCGCCCTCGCAACGTGCAGGTGTGCAATGGGCGATGGGCCCAGACCCCTGCACCATAGGATTTAGAACGGTGTGCTGACCTCTCTGTTGTGCCTAGGTAGGGCTGCGACGTGTTGATCTTTCGAGGCCGGGCATGACCTAGGAAAGTGTGTCCAGCCAAAGGGGATCGAGCATGTTGGGTAATGTGGTGCACCTCTGCAGGGAAGTTTATCTATTCGAATAGCCGTGTCCCTCGGTAAATGGACGACCCAAAGTTGTACCTTGACCTTATGACAACTAGGACCGGATACTTAATAAAATACACCCTTCCAAGTGCCACATACAACCCGGTGATCGTTCACTCACAGGGAGGCGAGGGGAGGATCGTCGGGGTAGGCTTATGCTATGCGAGGATACTTGGTTAACTTACCATCTACTCTCTTCTACTACTTCAAGATGGAGGCTGCCAGAAGCGTAGTCTTCGATAGGATTAGCTATCTCCCTCTTATTCTGGCATTCTGCAGTTCATTCCACATATACTACCCCTTTCATTGATACCAATGCACATGTAGTGTAGCTCCTTGCTTGTGAGTACTTTGGATGAGTACTCACGGTTGCTTTGCTTCCCTATTTTCCCCCTTTTCTATACCTGGTTGTTGCGACCAAACGTTGGAGCCCAGGAGCCAGACACCACCGTCGACGATGACTCCTACTACATTGGGGGTGCCTACTACTACGTGCAGGCCACCGACGACGAACATGACTAGTTTAGGAGGATCCCATGCAGGAGATCTGCGCCTCTTTCGATTTGTATCCAAGTTTGTGCTAGCCATCTTATGGCAACTTGGTTAACTTATGTCTGTACTCAGATATTGTTGCTTCCGCTGACTCGTCTATGATCGAGCTCTTGTATTCGAGCCCTTGAGGCCCCTGGATTGTAATATGATGCTTGTATGACTTATTTTATTGTAAAGTTGTGTTGTGATATCTTCCCGTGAGTCCCTGATCTTGATCATACACATTTGTGTGTATGATTAGTGTACGATTGAATCGGGGGCGTCACAATTGACTCTAGTAAACCCTTTCAGTGTTGGTCACATGACGATGTGAACTATGGGTATTAATCACATAAAGATGTGAGCTATTGGTGTTAAATCACATGGCGATGTGAACTAGATTATTGACTCTAGTGCAAGTGGGAGACTGAAGGAAATATGCCCTAGCGGCAATAATAAAGTTGTTATTTATATTTCCTTATATCATGATAAATGTTTATTATTCATGCTAGAATTGTATTAATCGGAAACTTGATACATGTGTGGATACTTAGACAAAACAACGTGTCCACTAGCTCATTAATCAAAGATGGTTAAGTTTCCTAACCATGGAGATGAGTTGTCATTTTATAACGGGATCACATCATTAGGAGAATGATGTGATGGACAAGACCCATCCGTTAGCTTAGCATAATGATCGTTAAGTTTTATTGCTATTGCCTTCTTCATGACGTATACATATTCCTTTGACTATGAGATTATGCAACTCCCGAATACCGGAGGAACACCTTGTGTGCTATCAAACGTCACAACGTAACTGGGTGATTATAAAGATGCTCTACAGGTGTCTCCGAAGGTGTTTGTTGGGTTGGCATAGATCGAGATTAGGATTTGTCACTCCGAGTATCGCAGAGGTATCTTTGGGCCCTCTCGGTAATGCACATCATGATAAGCCTTGCAAGCAATGTGACTAATGAGTTAGTTAAGGGATGATGCATTATGGAACGAGTAAAGAGACTTTCTGGTAATGAGATTGAACTAGGTATGATGATACCGACGATCGAATCTCGGGCAAGTAACATACCGATGACAAAGGGAACAACGTATATTGTTATGCGGTTTGACCGATAAAGATCTTCGTAGAATATGTAGGAGCCAATATGAGCATCCAGGTTCCGCTATTGGTTACTGGCCGCAGATGTGTCTCGGTCATGTCTACATAGTTCTCAAACCCGTAGGGTCCGCACGCTTAACGTTCGATGACGATTTGTATTATGAGTTATGTGATTTGATGTCCGAAGTTTGTTCGGAGTCCCGGATGAGATCATGTACATGACGAGGAGTCTTGAAATTGTCGAGAGGTAAAGATTGATATATTGGAAGGCTATATTCGGACATTGGAAAGGTTCTGAGTGGTTCGGGTATTTTTCGGAGTACCGGAGAGTTACGGGAATTCGCCGAGGAAGTATTGGGCCTTCATGGGCCTTAGTGGAAAGGAGAGAAGGGCCACAAGGGGAGGCCACGCCCCCCCCCATGGGCTGGTCCGAATTGGACTAGGGGGGGCAGCGCCCCCCTCCTTCCTTCTCCCCTCTTCCTCCTTCCCTTCTTCTCCTAGTTGGAATAGGAAAGGAGGGGCCAAATCCTACTTGGACCGGGAGTCCAAGTAGGACTCCCACCTTTGGCGCGCCCCCTCTAGGCTCGGCCTCCTCTTCCCCCTCCTTTATATACGTGGGAGGGGGCACCCCAAAGGCACACCAAGTCTTCTCTTAGCCGTGTGCGGTGCCCCCTCCACAGATACACACCTCGGTCATATCATCATAGTGTTTAGGCGAAGCCCTGCGCCGGTAACCTCATCATCACCGTCGCCACGCCGTCGTGCTGATGAAACTTTCCCTTGGCCTCAATTGGATCAAGAGTTCGCGGGACGTCATCAAGATGAATGTGTGCTGAACACAGAGGTGTCGTACGTTCGGTACTTGGATCGGTTGGATCACGTAGACGTTCGACTACATCAACCACGTTACTAAACGCTTGTTGCTATGCTTCTCCTAGATAGATCTTGTGTGATCGTAGGAATTTTTTTGAAATACTACATTCTCCAACAGAATCACACTCGATGACCACGACTGAATAGCTATACTATAGAGATCTCATCAGGAGTGATGTGCGAGGTATCACCCTCGACACTCGATGGTAACTCTGCAGAGTCGAGCAACAAAAGGGGCATGATGTGATGTGAGGTGTCGGGCTTTGGTCGTCGATCACGTTGCTCTATTTGTCGATGATGATGCAGGGGCAACAAGGACAAGGTGGGGGTCACTGATGGATCACTAACCAACCTATACTAAGCAGTTTAGGGTAAGTAAGTAGGTAACAATAGCAGGTACAAAAGCAGGTTATGCATCAGAATAGGAGCAATCAATTATAGTAGCAAAATCTAATGCAAGCATGAGAAAATGGAATGGGCGATATCAGGATGATCAAGGGGAGGGGGCTTGCCTGGTTGCTCAGACGAGAAGGAGGGGTCGTCGGTTATGTAGTCGATCACAGGGGCATCAGCATCAGTCTTGGGGTCTACGGGAGAGAAGAGGGGGGAGAAACATTAAATACAGAGCAAACAGATACATTAATAAGCATGACATGACCAAGCGCGGTGCTAGGGGTGTTCTAACACAGTGCTACACGATACCGACGAAGGGGGAGAACATCCGGGAATGTTTCCCCGAAGTTTGGCATTTTCGGAAAGATGAACCGGAGGGGGAAGGTTGCATGTTCATTCTGCTAGAGGCATGTGACAAGTGAATGGAGAGCGTATCCAGATTTGTCTCGCTTTTCTAAGCAACTTTCATGTACAAAGTATTTTCATCCGAGTTACAGATATTTTTCTATGAATTGTCAAAGTTTTAAACAATATCCCGATTTAATTTTAATTCAAAAATATATTGATTACTAATTGCAATGGGTACACAGGAGTGTACCCATAAGTTTGCTCATGTGGCTGACCAGTGGGTCCAGTCAACTACTGACGAGGACTTGACTGGTCAACTTTGACTAGTCAATGAGCCAAATAGGACCCAACTGTCATTGGCAGCTAGTGCTAACAATTTTCAGTTAAACTAAAAGAGTTAATTAGAGCGATAGGGCCAGTGGTCAGTGGTAGAGGGTTAATTAGCAGGGTTTTTATTTAACTAAATAATCTAATTAGTGGGTTAGTCCCTAATCTAAATAGAGAGCCGGCACCTACGTACGGTGGCCTAAGGCCACAGCCGGAGCGTACGCACGGTCGACCAGTCACGCATCAGCCCTGGGCGAGCGCGGCCTGGGAGGCGCGCGGCGCCGGCAGCGCTTGCAACCGGTGTCAGCGGCAGTAGCAGACCGCGGCGCGACAAGTAGTAGCAGGCGGCGGCAACAACAGTTAGCGGGAGCAGCAGGAGACAATGGCAGCGAACAACGGCGGATGCGCGCGGCGCAAGGGGCGCGGGCGGCGACGCGATTGAGGCAGGCGGCAGCGGCGAAAGTGGCAGGCAGCACGGGCATAGCGCAGCCAAGACGCGGACTAGGCGAGGAAAAGGGCGCGGTCAGGGCTCACAGACGTGGAGCACCGGCCTCCGGCCTTGGTAGCCGAATTGCGGGGGCGGTGGCTAAACGGCGATGGATGTTGGAAATAAGAGCAAATTACTACAAGATTTAATCCGAATAAACAGAAGATAAATCATGACCACAACAGCAGAGATTAAACTAATCATGCGAAGTAGCATAGCAGATGAACATATCACATCTAGGGCACATACTAGAAACATGAATTCTACCACGATCTCGAACAGGAAGGATAGAATCACATACGGTGCAGCGGGTGCAGCACCGCCGGCGTTGACGTTGTCGCCCATGTCGTCGAGGATGAGGTTGCCGAGGTCGGGGAAGAAGTCGTCGTTTGCGAAGTCGTCACTGCCAGCAGTCGCGCGAGTGCACTCCCCAAAAACCTGATCGCCCCTCTCCCATACAGGATCACGAGAGGCGGGGTTCTGGAGGCCTGCTGTCCCTTCTCGCGGTGCACGCCGGAAGGAGGGATGGAGAAGACTTGCTTGGCGGCGCAATGATCTGGAACGGTGGTGAGAAACCATACGAAGCGGCAGCGGCTAGGGTAGACGTCTGCCTGACTATATAGTGCGGGCCGGGTAGGTCGTGGGAGTAAGCCCCACGTCCGAGTCGTCACGATCCAAAAGAATCGAAAACGGTTCAGTAATTAACGCGTCCGTTAATTATTAATTAATGACTCATTAATTTTCCCATGCAGCAAAAATATAGACAACGTTCATAGCTCTGTCCTCGGCTCGGCTCAATCCCGCAACCCGCGACGCGTCGTGACGAGGCGTGGTGTGGCGAGGCGAGCGAGGAGGAGGAGCGCACATGTAGATCTCCTCTTCTCATGCTCATACAAGTGGTAGAAGAGCTCACCTTATAAAGAGGTGCAACTCTCTCTCAACTTCCGGGGTGGCACTAAATTTTAGCCTCACTCACTCCACTCACATGTGTGCATGAATGAGCCAAGAGAATTTCAGAATTTTAGTTGGGCTTTGGGCCAAAGGCCTACTAGCAAAATTTCAACAATCCCCCACAAAGTCTCATTGGCACATCTCATCATTTAGTTCCAAAACATTGTTTTATATATCGGTGCTTAGTTGAGACTGTGAAGTTGAACTTCCACTTAGAAATTTATGCTACACTAGATCACAACTTGAATAGTGGACTATGCCTTGAACTACAAGTTTTCTGTGAAACTAGTTTCACACAAATTCTTGACCGATACTGGGCTGCCGCAAGGCTTCCCCGCGGGTGGAGCGTATACGTCATACTCCAGGGCCTTTCATGAATTTATTAGAGAACACCCAATTCTCACAGGTTGTGACGTTAACATTCAAATTCATATAGGTGTGTTCCTCAGAAGATGTTCTGCAGGACAACATCTCTGCTTACCCGAATAAGCCACTTGGAACACATTAAGATAAGTATCAACCTGCCATACAGATCAGGAGAGTATTGCATCTTCACGGAGTGGGATAATTAATATAGGGATACTCTCCTCCCAGCTGACCAACAGCTTGTCTCCCACTTCTACTTCACGGGAGCTCCGATCACATAGAGTGGGTTACCACTATGGACAACTCATGCGGTGGGTCTCAAACCCATCTCCATCGATGCATTATCTATCACATTACATGATAGACCCTTTGTGAAGGGATCTGCCAAGTTTTTCGACATTTGGATATAATCCAACGTAATAACTCTAGAGTTCCTCAATTTTTTGACAGATTTTAGTCTCCTCTTCACATGCCTTGAGGACTTCATATTGTCCTTAGAACTATTTATCTTGACGATCACAGTTTGATTATCACAGTTCATCAGGATAGGGGGTATTGGTTTTTCAACCATAGGTAAGTCCATCAAGAGTTCACGAACCACTCTGCTTCAACAGTGGCAGTGTCTAATGCTGTGAGTTCTGCTTCCATAGTTGACCTCGTTAAGATGGTCTGCTTGCAAGACTTCCAGGAAACAGCGCCACCACCAAGTGTAAAAACATAACCACTTGTGGCCTTAATCTCATCAGCATCAGATATCCATTTTGAGTCACTATAACCCTCCAGTACCCTTGGATACCCGGTGTAGTGAATCCCATAGCTCGCGGTGCCTTTCAAATAGCGCATAACTCTCTCAAGCGCATGCCAATGATCATCTCCTGGTTTTGACACAAACCGACTCAACTTGCTCACAGCAAAAGAGATGTCAGGCCTCGTGGCACTCGCCAAATACATAAGCGAGCCAATAATCTGAGAATACCTCAGTTGATCTCTAGCAATCCATCGATTCTTTCGAAGCAACACACTAGCATCATATGGAGTTGGAGAAGGCGTGCAGTCGCTATACCCAAAACGACTCAAGACCTTTTCCACATAATGAGACTGAAGCAGTGTGATCCCACCATTCTCATCTCTCAACAGCTTGATGTTTAAGATAACATTAGCTACTCCTAGATCCTTCATCTCAAAACAGTGAGATAAGAAATCCTTAACCTCCTTGATTAAATCAAGTTTGGTTCCAAAGATCAATATGTCGTTGACATACAGACAAAGAATAACTCCTTTGCCCCCACCATAGCGATAGTACACGCACTTGTCACCATCGTTTACTACAAAGCCGGCAGTAGTTAATATTATTTCGAACTTCTCATGCCACTCCTTAGGAGCTTGTTTAAGGCCATTTAAAGACTTTAATAACTTGCACACCTTTCCTTCCTGACCAGGTACTACAAAACCATCTGGCTGATCCATGTAAATTTCCTCCTTCAACTCTCCATTGAGGAAAGCTGTCTTAACGTCCATTTGATGAACGAGAAGACCATGTGAGGCAGCCAGTGATAGTAGCACCCGAATTGTGGTCAGTCTAGCCACGGGTGAGTAAGTATCAAAGAAGTCTTCACCTTCTTTCTGGGTATAACCCTTGGCCACAAGCCGTGCCTTGTACTTTTCAATCGTACCATCAGGTCTAAGCTTCTTCTTGAACACCCACTTACATCCTACAAGTTTGCACCCATAAGGACGGTCAGTGATCTCCCAGGTACCTTTAGCTAAGATGGAATCCATCTCGCTACGTACAGCTTCCTTCTAGTAGTTAGCATCAGGAGATGCATAGGTTTCTGAAATAGTCTTGGGTGTGTCATCCACGAGGTACACGATGAAATCATCACCAAAAGACTTTGCAGTCCTCTGTCTCTTACTCCTCATAGGAGTTCCATTGTTACCCTCAACAGGATTCTCAACATGTTCCATCGCAATGGTGGGTTCAAGAATTACAGTGAATTCCTCACTAGATGGAGTAGGTATTTCCTGATTTGATGAACTCGACGTATCCTTCATAGGAAATATGTCCTCAAAGAAAGTTGCATCATTTGATTCCATAATCGTACCAACATGCATGTCGGATACCTCAGATTTTATTATCAAAAATCTATAGCCGATGCTATGAAAAGCATAGCCCAGAAGAACACAATCCACGGTTTTTCTTCCAAGATTGCGCTTCTTGGGAATTGGTATATTGACTTTCGCCAAGCAACCCCAAGTACGTAGGTAAGAGAGTTTCAACCTTTTCCTTTCCCATTCCTCAAATGGAGTCATGGTCTTATGCTTTGTGGGAACTCGGTTTTGGACATGACACGCAGTCATTAGCGCCTCCCCCCACCATTCCTTGGATAGACCCGAAGTGTCTAACATGGTGTTAACCATATCAGTTTGAGTTCGGTTCTTTCTTTCAACTACCCCATTTGACTGGGGTGAGTAGGGAGGCATCCTCTCATGGATTATACCATGTTCCGCACAAAACAGATCAAATTCATTGGAAAAATACTCTCCACCACGATCGGACCTAAGCCGTTTAATTTTTCGATCAAGTTGGTTCTCTGCCTCAGCTTTATAGTTTTTAAAGAAAGTCAAAGCCTCATCTTTTGATTTTAGAAGATACACATAACAATATCTAGTGGAGTCATCAATCAACGTCATGAAGCATCTCTTTCCACCTTTTGTCAACACACCATTCATCTCACAAAGATCAGAATGTATAAGCTCTAGTGGCGCCAAGTCTCTTGCCTCTGCAATCTTATGGGACTTGCGAGGTTGCTTAGCTTGCACACATACTTGGCACTTGGAGCCTTTGACAGTAGAGATTTTCGGAATTAAATTCATATTGGCTAACCGCGTCATGCAACCAAAGTTAATATGACAGAGTCGTGAATGCCAAATATCAGACTCATTATTGTGGCAAACATTATTAATAACTTTAGTGCAAATATCTGACAAAGATAGGCGGAACAAGCCTCCGCACTCATAGCCTTTTCCAACAAATTGTCCACACTTAGAAATTACAACTTTATTGGATTCAAAAACCAACTTAAAACCATCTCGACATAAATGGGAACCGCTAACGAGATTTTTATTGATGGATGGCACATGATGAACGTTCTTCAGACGCACAGTCTTCCCCGAAGTAAACTTCAGATCGACCGTACCAACACCTCGAACGATGGCATGTGACCCGTTCCCCATCAGCACGGGTGAAGTCCCTGTTGCCTGGTAAGAAGAAAACATGGAGGCGTCAGCACAAACATGTACATTGGCACCAGTGTCAATTAACCAATCAGGGGATTGAAATACTGAAAGGATGGTAGGAAAAATACCGTACCCTGATTCCTTCATATCAGTATCACCGATGACAACATTAGCGGACTTGTCGCTCTTCTCGTGTTCGCGCTCCTCAAAGCGGTTAGGACACTTTGGAGCCTAGTGATTAGGATCACCGCATACATGGCAAAGTCCCTTCCCCTTCTTATGAGAATTCTTCTTGAAGTTGGTAGAATGTGATGGCTTGTTCTTTGTATCAAACTTGCCTTTGCCCTGAGTTTTGTTCTTATTGTTTTTGAACTTGTTGGGCTGGGAGTTCTTCTTCTGTACCATGTGGGCACTAGAACCTCCCTCAGCAACTCGAGCACGTGTGTCCTTTGCTCTCGCCTTCTCTTCAACATCAAGAGTACCAATGAGATCCGCAACGGAAAACTCCTGTCTCTTGTGTTTCAGGGAAGTAGCAAAATTGTTCCACGAAGGTGGAAGCTTGGCAATGATGCCTCCGACAACAAATTTGTCTGGCAACACACACTTGAAGTACTCAAGTTCTTTTGCGAGCGACTGTATCTCATGAGCCTGCTGTACAACAGGGCGCTCATCAGTCATCTTGTAGTCATAGAATTGCTCCATGACGTACAACTCACTGCCGGCGTCCGAGGCACCAAACTTGGCCTCGAGCGCAGCCCACATGTCCTTGTCGTTGTCAAACGACATATACGAATCCACAATGGAGTCATCAAGAACACTCAAAAGAGCGCCTTTAAAGAGGGTATCGATCTTCTCAAAAGCTTCCAGTTGTGCTGGATTAAGATCGCCCTCAGGCTTGCCCTTGGTGGCATCATAGCAGCCCATGGTCTGAAACTAGTAGACTGCTCTCGTGTGCCACCTCTTATATTGCGCCCCTTAAAGGCAGGCGGCTTCAGATGCGCAGCAAAACCACTCGGAGTAAATTGCCTATAATCAGGTTTTTGGATTGTTGGAAATAAGAGCAAATTACTACGAGATTTAATCCGAATAAACAGAAGATAAATCATGACCACAGCAGCAGAGATTAAACTAATCATGCGAAGTAGCATAGCAGATGAACATATCACATCTAGGGCACATACTAGAAACATGAATTCTACCACGATCTCGAACAGGAAGGATAGAATCACATACGGTGCAGCGGGTGCAGCACCGCCGGCGTTGACATTGTCGCCCATGTTGTCGAGGATGAGGTTGCCGAGGTCGGGGAAGAAGTCGTCGTTTGCGAAGTCGTCGCTGCCAGCAGTCGCGCGAGTGCGCTCCCCAAAAACCTGATTGCCCCTCTCCCGTACAGGATCACGAGAGGCGGGGTTCCGGAGGCCTGCTGTCCCTTCTCGCGGTGCACGCCGGAAGGAGGGATGGAGAAGACTTGCTTGGCGGCGCAATGATCTGGAACGGTGGTGAGAAACCATACGAAGCGGCAGTGGCTAGGGTAGACGTCTGCCTGACTATATAGTGCGGGCCGGGTAGGTCGTGGGAGTAAGCCCCACGTCCGAGTCGTCACGATCCAAAAGAATCGGAAACGGTTTAGTAATTAACGCGTCCGTTAATTATTAATTAATGACTCATTAATTTTCCCATGCCGCAAAAATATAGACAACGTGCATGGCTCTGTCCTCGGCTCGGCTCAATCCCGCAACCCGCGGCGCGTCGTGACGAGGCGTGGCGTGGTGAGGCGAGCGAGGAGGAGGAGCGCGCGTGTAGGTCTCCTCTTCTCATGCTCATACAAGTGGTAGAAGAGCTCACCTTATAAAGAGGTGCAACTCTCTCTCAACTTCCGGGGTGGGACTAAATTTTAGCCTCACTCACTCCACTCACATGTGTGCATGAATGGGCCAAGAGAATTTCAGAATTTTAGTTGGGCTTTGGGCCAAAGGCCTACTAGCAAAATTCCAACAATGGAACGGTCTGGGTAAGGGGGAATCTAGAGGAGGGGCTCACCATGGTGCGGATGACGATCTTAGGGGGGCTGTAGACGGGCCGGGGAGGCGGTGGTGACGATGAGGTGCGGTGGTCAGAGGAAGGAGATGAAAACCGCGTCGGCTATGCGGCTCCCCGGACTGATGAGGCATCCTAAATAGAGGAAGTCAAGGGCGGTGGACCTCCTGGACATGCTCCCACATGCTGGAGGGGGCGGTGGATGCGTCGACCACGGAGAGGCAACGGTAACTGCGGATCTACCAAGCTTGAATTCGGGCAGTTTAGGAAGGGGGCGAAGGGGGAACGGAGGGGGAACCGAAGAGGGTGGTTTAGGGTTTCAAGAGGACGTAGATATAGCCTCGGGGGGGGGGGCAACGTGGTGTCCTTCCACGGCCGTGGCGCCCTGGATGTGTGCCACACACCTCTTTGCCCCTGTAGCGAGCTAGAAGAAGGCCCAGGTTGGGCTGGGCTGCACTATTCTTAGACGGGCCAAAGTGCACAAAAGCACCTCTGCCTTTTCCCTTATTTATTTCTGTTACACTCTTTTTCTATTGTTTTGCAATTTAAATTGCTCCTAAATGAATTTTGTTCATTTTGAAACTTGGCACATAAATCCAGTGCATTAGCATAGGGCCATACACAAAGTTTCATGTGGTTTGGGAAAAGTAAGAATATATGTTGGAATTTAAACGACCAAATTAAATGTTGTTGGCCCACCAAAATATTGCCATGGCTAAAAAAAATCCAATTTGAGTTGAATTCTTCATGACAATTACTTGGTGAATACTTGCAACCCATCGAACATTTTTATTTGACAGATTAAAGAAATAAGAATTTGACTTGTATTTCAAAAGGAATTTGGATTTCATTTTTCTCAAGTGGCAATGTGGCTTAGTCAACTTGATGACATGAAACCATTAGTGTGGTGGGGTTACGGTAGTTTAATTATCCGGGCATCACAATTCTCCTCCACTACAAGAAATCTCGTCCTGAGACTTATGCGGTGGAGTAAGGGGAACGACTCGAGAAGGATGGAGCTCAACACAAGATAGGTACCTGGGGACTATCTAAGTGAACGCGGCATAGAGGCATCTCTCGGGTTGAAATTCAAGAAAGTCATCGAGAGCAAGGTAAGAAGGTGCAATAAGAAACTTCAAGCGGGTATGCAATCGTTCATTCCCTGGAATAGAGGGTGAAAGGGGTTCAGAGTAATGGGAATAAGTATTGTGTCAGATACCAGAATAGATCACTAGGAAGGTGGCTCTTGATATTCATATGAATCCAAGTGTGAGGAATAACTTTAGAAACAGGGGTGAACGAGAGAGTCAGGTTTCGATCCTGTGGAACTATGGATTATGGGCCCACCATGCGGGTCAAAGGTAGAAAGGGCAGTGATATTTTGCACGGACATGATAGCAAGGCAGGTCAAAGGATGGGATGTCAGTTATGTTGGTAACAATGTTGGTACCAAGGGCGATGGACGAAGAGAACCATTTTCCAGCTCGTTAAGACGAGGCGGACCAATAGGCAAAGTTCTCGTCCATCGATGGCTACCGGAATATCATCAACAATAGTAACAAGGTCTTACTGACAGAGTTTGTACACCGAGATGTTTACATAAGCAGGGAATTTTCACTGCTCAGATATGTTAGGTTACAAGAAAGGTTAAACAAAACAATGGAATGGGAAGTGTAGACTCGAATCAGTTATCGGTGTTCTCGAGTGACTAGCAACTCATAACCCGTGAAAATTTGAAACGGCAAGAAATAACAATTGATGAAGAACTCATAAGAAGTTATGTAGTTCCGTGATATTCTCGAGATACCAGAGGGTAATACTCGAAGGTAGAACCGTATAGAGGTTGGACAGATGAAAAGATCTACAGAAGACAAGTACTTTAACTTGTTCGATAAATGGTATCAAAGAAGAAAAATATGGTTGGAACCATGGTTGCAAAGGACCAAACATAGATATCACAAGGGGATTAATATTATTACAAGAAGCTTCCATGATAAGTTCCACATCGGGTCCATGGGCATGAACACAAAGGCTCAAGGTCGACTCCCACTTCTCTAATGCACAACTTTCCATTCACTTCTCGCATTCAAAGAAGTTGTAGTGTTGAAATTTCACCTGATGGAAAGCCAGTAGAGTATAACCCACATAACTTTCGAGTTCATGCAGATTTAGGGAAGACATAGATTCAACCCATCGGGGCACCTTAGGAACATATACCACAAACTTTAGGAATAAGTAACTCAAGCTCGAAAGTAGAGCATGGTTGAGGAAGCAGAGGATACAATTTACCAAAGGCATTATGTATCCGAGGAAAGGCTCACAAGGTGATTGAATATGAAGGACGTTGTCGGATAAAATCCAACAAAGGACCTTGTGGTCCACAAGGGATCTGATCAGAGTATCGGTACTCACCCAGAAGAAGAAAGAATGCAAGGAGATCCGATTATAGAAACAACTGACTAATTCAAAGTTCAAATGTAACGGAATTACGAATTCCAAACTGGGGGATCAGAAGCAGAGGCTCTGATCAAAGACAAGTAAGTTGAATAGACATAGATCGACAATCAATCAAGGTTTGATTTGTCGAACACCAGCTCATGCCGGGGTGACGTCTGAACCAAGGGAAGAATTCTAATTAGGACTGATGATCACGAGCATTCACAAAATATAGCGAATCAAATGCTCGAATTTACGATGACAAAGGATGCTAATGATTATTGCCAAACATATGGAAGTAACCATAATGCAAGCAGATAAGGAGGAAAAATAGCAATAGGATACTGAGGACTTTCGGAAGATCGAATAGTATTTCAAAGTATCTTGTGAATCATTTGATCAACTAGGAATGAACAAATCCTCGCTAAGTGTGAGGAATTATTCGTAGATGTAAACTTGTGGCAAAGAATCGCAAGGCAGTGACACAGGGGATTCTTAAAAGTCGGAGAATAATTCGATGTATGTTGTAATAACAAGAGCAACAAGGAATGATTGTATTAATAACGAGTGTGTGAAGTTATCCGTAAGGATATATCAGAGGTAGGGAATTGCCAAAGCAACGAGCACAAAAGTCTCGGGGAAATACTGAAGGGTATCTTCAGAAACTTCTGGTGAAGCAGGCCATCATCTGGAATGAAAGGGGCTCTCCGGGAGAAAGTATTTACGAGAACTTAGAGTAGAGTTACCAAAACCATTTAACCCGAATAGAAGAGAGATCAGAATCCCAGAGTATAGATGAGGAGTAAAAGATCCTAATACCACCCAATGGCGACGTGGGCCCGTAAACCACACAGCCATGTTAGTAAAATGGTTTTTCAAGAACTAGACTCAACTTCGGCCAAGGAGTTGGAAAGGGGGGTCCTACAGGTAGTCGGCTCTGATACCAACTTGTGACGCCCCCGATTCAACCGTACACTAATCATATACGCAAACATGTACGATCAAGATCAGGGACTCATGGGAAGATATCACAACACAACTCTAAACACAAAAGAAAGTCATACAAGATTCATATTACAAGCCAGGGGCCTCGAGGGCTTGAATACATAGCTCGATACATAAGTGAGTCAGCGGAAGTAACAATATCTGAGTACAGACATAAGTTAAACAAGTTTTGTCTTAAGAAGGCTAGCACAAACATCAACGATCGAAGAGGCAAGGCCTCCTACATGGGACCTCCTAACTACTACTGGTCGTCGGCGGTCTCCACATAGTAGCATCCGTCGGCGGTGGCTTCTGGCTCTAGGGGTCCACCATCTGGTTGTGACAACCAGAAAGAAGAAAGAATGGGGAAAAGGGGGAGCAAAGCAACCGTGAGTACTCATCCAAAGTACTCACAAGCATCAGATCTAAACTAAGTATGAATTGGTATCAAATGGAAGGGTTGTATCTGTGGACTGAACTGCAGAATGCCAGAATAGAGGCGAAAGGCCAAGCCTATCGAAGACTAGCATCTTCAAGCAGCTCCAAGCATCTTGCAGCATGTAGAAGAGTAAAGAATAGCAGTTTATAATTAACAAGCATGTTGTAGCATTAATGCCCAGAGATCCTTCCTCGACTCCCTGCGAGAAAGCAATCCCGGAGCCACATATCTCAAGTATCCATTTCTAGTTGTAATAGATCAGGATATAAGTCTGAACGTCCGTTACCGTGGACACGGCTATTAATAGATAAACTTCCCTACAGCGGTGCACCACGTTTTCCAACATGCTTGATTACTCTGGACGGACACACTTTTCTGGGTCAATGCCCGGCCCCGGAAGATCAACACGTCGTAGACCTACCTAGGCTCAGCAGAGAGGTCCCCGCCGGTCTACATCCTAAGCACTCCGGGGTCTGGGCCCATCGCCTATTGCACTCCGGGTCGTTCCGAGCAGGGCGGGTTCAGGCTCCACCTCTACATGGATGGTGCCGGCCCAGCCGTGCCACAATGCTGAACTGGACGTCTAACAAAGCTTCGGCTGATACTACATTGTTGAGGCCCATAACTATTCTCGCATGGTGGTTAGTGCGTAAAGGACAAAGGCCAACTTAGAACAAATACCCAAGCCATATTGTATTATTAGCTTGCGGAGATGAGCATAGACTCACGATCGATGTGACCCCGTCGCCCCGTCTCGTGGACTTACGGCAAGGGCCCAGAATGCCCGGGCGTGCCACATAATTATCTTGCGGGTGCTCCATGAAGGAAATATGCCCTAGAGGCAATAATAAAGTTGTTATTTACATTTAATTATATCATGATAAATGTTTATTATTCATGCTAGAATTGTATTAACCGGAAACTTAGTACATGTGTGAATACATAGACAAACAAAGTGTCCCTAGTATGCCTCTACTAGACTAGCTCGTTAATCAAATATCACTGGTGCGCGTTGGTCTTAAACAAACGATTTTTAACCCCTTTCCGCGATGTCATTTGGAACCATCGCCAAGTGAGTGTGGGCGATAGGGGGGTCCATCCCACACGACATAGAAACCATCGGGGATAGGGAGCCTTGATGCATACAGTTGTCCATATATAACCATTTCTAATATCTCGAATATCCCAAATGCTTCATCCTTGCTACTCGTTTGTGCTCGCATTGCCATCGCAGTCGGAGTTTTGTGGTTCTGCCTAAAACCAGGCAGATTCCAGGTACGGGAGTTTTCCAAGCAGATTCTAGGCATGGGAGTTTTACGATGTCTGGCACATCACAAACAGTTCATGATTATAAACCGTGTACGATAGGTATACAATCACACACATTTAGTTTTCCCGCACCGTATGTGATAGTGTCTGACATCACACACGCTTTACAAACGGCAACTGTGTGCATGCTTGCAGACGTTTCCTCTCTGTGAACCGTCTTGGATTATGGTGTATATCACAAACGTTTGTGTTTTACCAACCGTGTGTGCCGTAATGACGTGCACAACGTAATTTTGCCCTAATTTAATTGCTGCTATTTAAAATTGTACCTAATTTAAACTTGAAAGTAGGCTATAGCTTTATTCATATCCATCAGGTTCAAACAACCAATGCATTATTCGATTCATAGGTACATAAGTTTAAGAATTACAGAAGCACCAAATAAAGAATGATGTACCAGGGTTCTATACTTGTACTATTACAGATGGTAAAGAAAGAGGTGATAGACATTCCAGCTGGTGAACAAGGTGAAGCGGAATGGCCCTATTGTGCTCTCCTGGATGCAGAAGGCATGCATGACTCTAGTTCAATCCCTTGTGATGGTCGGCCGCCAATCATGTAGTTTGAGAGGTAATCTTGAGTAAACTGCTTCAGGATCCACTGCAAAAGAAAAAAGATTCAGATATTGTCATCTAACACAACTCATTACGGGCAGTAAAAAGAAGGCTATAGGGTTCTTACTTACCATCCTGCAGTTCATTGTTGTCTTGCGTAAAGTGTAAACAAATAGTTCGATTGACATCTTTTGACCCATTTTAGTAACAATCTTTATCAGTTTCCTCACTTGATGTTGGTTCATGAATATCTCATTGCCCCATACGCAGAAAGGGTCGAAGTGTGGATCTTTGGCAATAATATATGTACCTAAAAGCACCAAGTTAATATTAGAAACTAAACAACAATTGAAAAATGATGTAGTACAAAACTTCATCCATCCCATTATATAAGATTTTATTACATGTATATCTAGACATCATCAGAACATTAAGGTAACACTCTTCCTTGTTGCTATGTAGCCCGGGATTGCATATTTAGTCATTCAGTACAATGCATGTTGCTAAACAACAATTCAAAAACGAAAAGGCATGTTAACTGCAATATCCTTAACAGTAACCAAATATCGTAATTCATAGTGGTATTGTTGAAACTGTTATTGATGAAATTGAACTGCACAGCAAATAGTTGCACATATAGAGCATCACATTGTGAAGAACTGAAATACATAAGTCATAAGGACATCTCTAGGTGATCCTTAAAAAGTTAAAGGACTGGATATATATACTCCAGTAATTTTTGGCCTTTTCTAGTCGATCCCCTAAACTTAAGGTTGTAAACGTCAATTTGATCAAGTTCAAAGCAGGTTCAACCGAAAGTAGCATGCATTCAAACATAGCCATAGATAGTTTTGCATAACCGAACATAAAACATAAATTTAAACTAAGCTAAACTACTTTCGGTCGAAGTAGAGGTCGAGCCAATCCTTCCTCGTCATGTATGGTGTACCGCGAGCTGGGTCCGGGCCAGTACCGTCATCGGTGTCGTTGGGGAAGGCACTCCTCCACTCGTCGACGTTGATCTCCTCGTCCTCGGGGCCCCCCTCGATGCCCTCCCCGCCGCCGTTGTCGCCGCCTTCGACCTCGTCATCAGAGGAGACCGTGATAACCTCGCCGCCCTCCGTGTCGCCGTCCTCGCCGCCTTCGACCTCGTCATCAGAGGAGAGTGCGATAACCTTGCCGCCCTCCACACCGGCAAAGATCGCCTGCTCCGCCTCCACGAGCTCCGGGTGCTGCTGGTGGAGCTCTTGCATGTAGGCCTCATCGACAGCCTCGGCCTCAAGACGCTCCCACACCTCGCGGTCCTCCCGCACCATAGCCGAGCTCACCACCCCTAGCTCCGGTGGAATGAGGTGGACCAGACGTGTGCCGAAGGGGAAAATGAGCCTAGCCGCCGCGCCGTGGTAAGGGACCTGCCAGCGATCGTATTCCATGGTCGCGAGCTCGGTCGCATGGAAGCTACCGAGCCACCGGTGGGTGTGGGTCTCTCGATCGGTAATCTTGGCGACCCACGTCCCCCACCGCCGTTGCCGGACCCTGAGGTAGGACTTCGTCGGCTGCCGGGTCCGGGGGAGGACGGGGAAGTCCTCGAACCGGCTTAGGGGCACGGCGGCGGGCGGATCAGGGGACAGATAACCCACAAGTATAGGGGGTCGCAACAGTTTTCGAGGGTAGAGTATTCAACCCAAATTTATTGATTCGACACAAGGGGAGCCAAAGAATATTCTCAAGTATTAGCAGCTGAGTTGTCAATTCAACCACACCTGGAAACTTAATATCTGCAGCAAGGTATTTAGTAGCAAAGTAATATGATAGTAGTGGTAACGGTAGCAAAAGTAACATTTTTGGGAAAACTTTGTTTTTGCCACTCTAGCTTTTGACCACTTTGCTTATGCCACTCTAGAATTTGACATTTCACTTCTACCACTCTTAGTTTTTGAGAATACATCACAATTGCCATTCCGTAGCAAAAGTAATAATTTTATAGTGGCAATTGTGATACTTGTCAAAATCTAAGAGTGGCAAAAGTGAAATGAAAAGTTATTGCTTTTGCCACGGAATGGCATTTGTGATGTATTGTCAAAAACTAAGAGTGGCAAAAGTGATATGTCAAATTCTAGAGTGGCATAAGCAAAGTAGGCAAAAACTAGAGTGGCAAAAACAAAGTTTTCCCAACATTTTTTGGTTTTATAGTGATTGTAACAGTAGCAACGAAAAAGTACATAAGAGAAGAACAATATAGGAAAAGCTCGTAGGCAATGGATTAGTGATGGATAATTATGTCGAATACGATCGATCATGCAACAGTTACAACATAGGGTGACACAGAACTAGCTCCAGTTCATCAATGTAATGTAGGCATGTATTCCGAATATAGTCATGCATGCTTGTGGAAAAGAACTTGCTTAACATCTTTTGTCCTACCCTCCCATGGCAACGGGGTCCTATTAGAAACTAAGGGATATTAAGGCCTCCTTTTAATAGAGTACCGGACCAAAGCATTAACACATAGTGAATACATGAACTCCTCAAACTACGGCCATCACCGGTAATGGTCCCGATTATTGTCACTTCGGGGTTAACGGATCATAACACATAATAGGTGACTATAGACTTGCAAGATAAGATCAAGAACTCACATATATTCATGAAAACATAATAGGTTCAGATCTGAAATCATGGCACTCGGGCCCTAGTGACAAGCATTAAGCATAGCAAAGTCATAGCAACATCAATCTCAGAACATAGTGGATACTAGGGATCAAACCCTAACAAAACTAACTCGATTACATGATAAATCTCATCCAACCCATCACCGCCCAGCAAGCCTGCGATGGAATTACTCACGCACGGCGGTGAGCATCATGAAATTGGTGATGGAGGAAGGTTGATGATGATGATGGCGATGGATTCCCCTCTCCGGATCCCCGAACAGACTCTAGATCAGCCCTCCCGATAGAGTTTAGGGCTTGGCAGCGGCTCCGTATCGTAAAACGTGATGAATCCTTCTCTCTATTTTTTTCTCCCCGAACACGAATATATGGAGTTGGAGTTGAGGTTGGTGGAGCGTCAGGGGGGCCATGAGGCAGGGGGCGCGCCCAGGGGGTAGGCGCGCCCCCACCCTCGTGGATAGGGTGTGGGCCCCCTGACATGGAATCTTCTTTCAGTTTTTTTATATATTCCAAGAACTTTTATTTCTGCACAAAAATAACACCATGGCAATTCTGCTGAAAACAACATCAGTCCGGGTTAGTTCCATTCAAACCATGCAAGTTAGAGTCCAAAACAAGGGCAAAAGTGATTGAAAAAGTAGATACGACGGAGACGTATCAACTCCCCCAAGCTTAAACATTTGCTTGTCCTCAAGCAATTCAGTTGATAAACTGAAAGTGATAAAGAAAATTTTTACAAATATGTTTGCTCTTCAGTTGGTATACTTTCATTGTCAACATAACAACTGAGAGATCTCGATATCTTCCATGCTACACACATTATAGGCGGTTCCCAAGCAGAATGGTAAAGTATATACTTCCTCACCACCAACAAGCATCAATCCATGGCTTGCCTGAAACAACAGGTGCCTCCAACTAACAACAATCCTGGGGGAGTTCTGTTTGCAATTATTTTGATTTGATTTGAGCATGGGACTGGGCATCCCGGTGACCAGCCATTTTCTCGTGAATGAGGAGCGGAGTCCACTCCTCTTGAGAATAACCCGCCTAGCATGGAGGATACAGACAGCCCTAGTTGATACATGAGCTATTTGAGCATACAAAACAGAATGTTTATTTGAAGGTTTAGAGTTTGGCACATACAAATTTACTTGGAACGGCAGGTAGATACCGTATATAGGAAGGTATGATGGACTCATATGGAATAACTTTGGACTCATATGGAATAACTTTGGGGTTTATGGAATTGGATGCACAAGCAGTATTCCCGCTTAGTACAAGCGAAGGCGACTGGGAAGCGACCAGCTAGAGAGCGGCAACAGTCATGAACATGCATTAAAATTAATCAACACCAAATGCAAGCATGAGTAGGATATAATGCACAATGAACATAAATATCGTAGAGGCTATGTTGATTTTGTTTCAACTACATGCGTGAACATGTGCCAAGTCAAGCCACTCGAATCGTTTAAAGGAGGATAGCACCCTATCATACCACATCACAACCATTTTAATCGCATGTTGCCACACAAGGTAAACCATTATAAACTCTTAGCTAATTAAGCATGGCATAAGCAACTACAATCTCTAATTGTCACTATAAACATGTTTCTTTCATAATAGGCTGAATCAAGAATGATGAACTAATCATATTTACAAAAACAAGAGCGGTTGAGTTCATACCAGCTTTTCTCATCTCAATCAGTTCATCATATATCATCATTATTGCCTTTCACTTGCACGAACGAATAGTGTGGATAATAATAATAGTTCACGTGCATTGGACTAAGCTGGAATCTGCAAGCATTCAATTCAAGAGAGAAGACAAGGTAATATGGGCTCTTTGTTAGATCAACAATAATGCATATAATAGCCACTCAAAATTTTCATTATGGTCTTCTCCTCTCAACCCCCAAAGGAAAGAAATAAAACAAAACTATTTACACGGGAAAGCTCCCAACAAGCAAAAGAAGAACGAGAAATCTTTTTGGGCTTTCTCTTAATTACTACCACTACAGGCATGGAAAGTAAACTAACTATAAGCTACAACTAATTTTTTTTGTTTTTCTTAAGGTTTTTCAAACACACAAGAAGAAAGATTAAAAAGAAGATAAACTAGCATGGATGATACAATGAAAAAGTATGAGCACCGACAACTGGCATGAGTGTGTGAACATGAATGTAATGTCGGTGAGAAATACGTACTCCCCCAAGCTTAGGCTTTTGGCCTAAGTTGGTCTATGCCCATGGATGGCCTGGTGGATATCCGAAGTTGAAGCTGGGGTCGTACTGAGATGCATCAACTACTACCTAAAGAGCTGCAGCTTGGAGGCGGGCTGCCTCCGTCCTCCTCTCGCACTCGTCCGCCTCCTCCCTGGTTATAACATATCTCCTTTTTGCCTGAGAGTCAAAGAAAGCAGGAGCAGGGAGAGCGACGTGATAGGTGCGTCGTCTGTCAAAGATTACTCGGTACTGGAGGGACCGATTGTTCCTCTCAATGAACTGATGACGAACCATAGCATCATAATCTAAATAAGCAAGAGGCAACTCAATATCATATCCACAAATGGGTATCTCAAGAAAATCAGCTAAACGGGTTGAATAAATTGCACCAAAGAAATCTCCATTAATTGTGTTATTATGCAACCTACGTGCAACAATGGCCCCTAAGTTATATTGTCTATCTCCTAACACAGCACTCTTGAGAACACTAAGATCTGGCACACACATGTGACATGCCTCATCCTTACCATTTATGCATCTAACTATGAAGAGAGCAAAATAATGTATAGCAGGAAAATGAATGCTCCCTATGGTAGCTTGCGTGATTTCCCTATATTCCCCCATAGTGGTACTAGCAAGAAAATCCTTATATTCAGATTTATGAGGTTCACTAACATTACCCCACTATGGGAGTTTACAAGCAGTATTAAAATCTTCTAAGTCCATGGTACAAGATTTATCATAAAGATCAAACAGGACAGTTTGAGAATTGCGTGATGATGTAAATTCAAACCTTCTCACAAAGGAATCAATGAGGTAGTAGTACTGACGGCACTTATCTGCCTCGAAGCTCTCAAGATCAGCATTACGCACATATGCGTCAAATTCCTCCTTGATTCCTGCTCGGACCATGAAGTCCTTTGACGGCCATTCACAAGGCCGCACTTGAGCCTCCCTCGGTAGTTCATTGTCCGGCTCGCGTATTGTGGGCCTGGGTCCTTGTTTCCTTGAGGAACCACCTTGGTACATTTTCCTAAACATATTTCTTCCTCTAAAAAATTTCTGAAATTTTTAGTAACTTAAAATAAAAGTGAACCAAACTCAACAAGATTGATAGCAACTACTCCTACAAGTGCCTAGAGGCCATATCATGCATTAAAACTACTTTTGACCACATAAATTTGACATGCAAGCTCAAGAACAGGGTCACCTAAGCAGCAAAAATTTGCAATAAATAAAGCACTAGAACAAAAACTAATTGGACCATTGGAGGAGTCACATACCAAATAACAATCCCCCAAAGTAGTTTTGTGAGAGGAGCTTTGAGCAAGGAGATCGAAAATGGCAGCAAGATGAGCAAGAACTCGGGTTTGAGCTGGCTAGTGATTTTTTGGGAGGAAGAAGGAGTTTGTGGTGGATGGAATAAGTGGAGGGGACCCACGTGGGGTCCACGAGGCAGGGGGCGCGCCCAGGGGGTGGGCGCGCCCTCCACCCTTGTGGGCATGTGGTTGCTTCCCCTGCTGTGTTCTCAGTGCCAGATATTCTCAAATATTCTAGAAAAATCATATTTAATTTTCAGGGCATTTGGAGAACTTTTATTTTCGATGTATTTTTATTGCATGGATAATTCAGAAAAACAGACAGAAAATACTATTTTTGCTTTATTTGACATAAATAACAGAAAGTAAAAAGAGGGTACAGAGAGTTGTGCTTTCTAACTTCATCCATCTCATGCTCGTCAAAAGGAATCCACTAACAAGGTTGATCAGGTCTTATTAACAAACTCATTTCGAATAACATGAAACCGGAGAAATTTCGAATAACACTAGGTTACCTCTAAGGGGATATGCACATCCCCAACAATAAGAATAACATATTTCTTCTTGACAGTAGGAAGAGGAAATTCAAAACCTCCAATAGTGATTGTTGAAATTTTTCCAATAGAATTGATACTGTGGACTTGAGGTTGTTTCCTCGGAAAGTGTACCATATGCTCATTACCATTAACATGAAAAGTGACATTGCCTTTGTTGCAATCAATAACAGCCCCTGCAGTATTCAAGAAGGGTCTTCCAAGAATAATGGACATACTATCGTCCTCGGGAATATCAAGAATAACAAAGTCCGTCAAAATAGTAACGTTTGCAACCACAACAGGCACATCCTCACAAATACCGACAGGTATAACAGTTGATTATCAGCCATTTGCAAAGATATTTCAGTAGGTGTCAACTTATTCAAATCAAGTCTACGATATAAAGAGAGAGGCATAACACTAACACCGGCTCCAAGATCACATAAAGCAGTTTTAACATAGTTTCTTTTAATGGAGCATGATATAGTTGGTACTCCTGGATATCCAAGTTTCTTTGGTATTCCACCCTTAAAAGTGTAATTAGCAAGCACAGTGGAAATTTCAACTTCCGGTATCTTTCTTTTATTTGTAACAATATCTTTCATGTACTTAGCATAAGGATTCATTTTAAGCATATCAGTCAAACGCATACGCAAAAAGATAGGTCTAATCATTTCAGCAAAGCGCTCAAAATCCTCATCATCCTTTTTCTTGAATGGTTTAGGAGGAAAAGGCATGGGTTTCTGAACCCATGGTTCTCTTTCTTTACCGTGCTTCCTAGAAACAAAGTCTCTCTTATCATAACGTTGATTCTTTGATTGTGGGTTATCAAGATCAACAGCGGGTTCAATTTCTACATCATTATCATTGCTAGGTTGAGCATCAACATGAACATCATTATTAACATTATCACAAGGTTCATGCTCATTACCAGATTGTGTTTCATCATCAGAAATAGAAATGTCATTAGGATTCTCAGGTGTGTCAATAACAGGTTCACTAGAAGCGTGCAGAGTCCTGCCATTTTTCTTTTTCTTCCTTTTAGAAGGACTAGGTGCATCTATATTAGTTCATAGAGAATCTTGCTCAATTCTCTTAGGATGGCCCTCAGGATACAAAGGTTCCTGAGTCATTTTACCTCCTCTAGTCATAACTCTAACAGCATTATCATTTTTCTTATTATTTAATTCATTGAGCAAATCATTCTAAGCTTTAAGTACTTGTTCTACTTGAGTGGTAACCATAGAAGCATGTTTACTATTAAGTTTAAGTTCACCTTTAACACTAGCCATATAATCACTCAAGTGTTCAAGCATATCAGCATTGCATTTCAATTGTCTACCAACATAAGCATTTAAGTATTCTTGTTTAACCATAAAGTCATCAAACTCATCCAAGCATTGGCTAGCAAACTTAGTAAATGGGATTTCACATTTATCAAATCCATAGAGAGAATTTACCTTTACTACCTGTGTCGGGTTATCAAGACCATGTATTTTTTCAATAGGTGGTAAATTCTTAACATCTTCAGCTTTAATACCTTTTTCTTTCATAGATTTCTTTGCCTCTTGCATATCTTCAGGACTGAGAAATAGAATACCCCTTTTCTTCGGAGTTGGTTTAGGGGTTGGTTCAGCAAGTGTCCAATTATTTTCATTAGTCAACATATTATTCAATAGCAATTCAGCTTGATCAACGGTTCTTTCCCTGAAAACGCAACCAGCAAAACTATCTAGGTAGTCTCTGGAAGCATCGGTTAGTCCATTATAAAAGATATCAAGTATTTCATTTTTCTTGAGAGGATGATCAAGCAAAGCATTAAGTAATCAAAGAAGCCTCCCCCAAGCTTGTGGGAGAATCTCTTCTTCAATTTGCACAAAATTACATATTTCCCTTAAGGCAACTTGTTTCTTATGAGCGGGGAAATATTTAGCAAAGAAGTAATAAATCATATCCCCGGGACTACGCACACAACCAGGATCAAGAGAACTAAACCATGTTTTAACATCACCCTTTAATGAGAACGGAAACAACTTAAGGATAAAGTGATGGCAAGTTTTCTCATCATGTGTAAACAGGGTGGCTATATCATTTAATTTAGTTAGATGTGCCACAACAGTTTCAGATTCATAGTGAAAGTGCGTTATATCAACTAGAGGGGGCGAATAGGCGATTTTTATGAATTCTTCACTGAGGAATTTGCCGATGAGGAAATACCTTAGTGAAGAACTACTAGCAGCGGAATAAGTACTCAGAAGTAGACATAACAGAAGACACGCATAGTCATCATGATGAAATGAGGACTAGCACAGAGTACTGAAAGCATAAACACAGGATAACACAAGACAAAGACAAACAGACTGAAGAAATTGAACTGAGGAAATTGAGAAAGTCAAAATCAAAGTCTTCAAACACAGATATGAACTAGTGCACAACACAATTATGAGGAAATGAATGAGTTGATGAAATAGAACCAGTTGGCTTGGTGAAGACAATGATTTGGTAGACCAGTTCCAACTGTTGTCTCAATTATACATCTGGTTGGAGCGGCTGAGTATTTAAACTCGAGGACACACAGTCCCGGACACCCAGTCCTGAACACGCAGCTCAGGACACCAAGTCCTCACCATATTCTCCTTGAACTAAGGTCACACAGACCTCATCCAATCACTCGTGGTAAGTCTTCAGGTGACTTCCGAACCTTCACAAACTCGGTCACTCGGCGATCCACAATTCCTCTTGGATGCTCTAGACCATGACGCATAACCGTCTGGAAGAAGCACAGTCTTCAAAGGTAACAAGCGTCAGATCCACGCAGGATCAATCTCTTCAGTGATGCTCAATCACTTTGGGTTTGTAGGTGTTTGGGTTTGGGTTTTTCCACACTTGATGATTTTCGCTCAAAGTCCTCAGAGGATGGGATGCTCTCAAATGACAAGTGTCAGTTTCTCTCGGAGCATCCAACCAGCTAGTGGTTGTAGGGGCGGCTATTTTATAGCCTAGGGAGCAGCCCAACATGATAAGACATAAATGCCCTTCAATGATATGACTGTTAGGTGGGTAGATATTTTGGGACAGCTGGCGCATAGCACAGCAACGGTCGGAATTTTGAGTAGCAAAATCCTTAGGGCTATCATGTTCCTCACTATGTAAGCAATCCGCACTGGTGAATTCCTAACTCCTCAGTCAGAACAAATTCCTCAGTGACCAGAAGAACTTCGTCTCTGTCACTGAAGAATATGACTGAACTGTATGAGATTTCCAATGGCTTCACTCGAAGGATTGGTAGGTGTACGATTTGAGTTGAGCATCACATGGAAATTTTTCCTTAGTATTTCCTCGACCCCCTTTAATAGTACGGTGTTTCCTATGACTCAAGAAAGAGAAAATCAAACTACGAAAACAAAAGTCTTCACGCTTCATGTTCCTCGAATGAATACCAAGTCTTCAAGGTCACACCAATTTCTTCACTTTCAAAGTCTTCAGAAATCCAAAGTCTTCAGTCGAAGAACTTCATTTTTAGGGGTCGACTTTCTCTGTAAATATCAAACTCCTCATAGACTTATAGACCTGTGTACACTCACAAACGCATTAGTCCCTTAACCTATAAGTCTTCAATACACAAAAATAACTAAGGGGCACTAGATGCACTTACAATCTCCCCCTTTTTGGTGATTGATGACAATATAGGTTAAGTTTTCAACGGGGATAAACATATGAAGTGTAAATACTGATACTGAGGAATTTGATTGCAAGATATAGAAGAACTCCCCCTGAATATGTGCATGGTGAGGTATTTGCTTTTGAAGCATTGCAGACTTGAAGAGTAGAATCATGGAGATCTCCCCCTATATCGTGTAATTCATACACGCATTTGACATATCATAATGAAGAATTTGAAATGCATGATGAAATATGGTGACTGATGTAATTCAGCATGCGTGCGTTAGCATATATGAGGAATAAGCATGCAGAAAAAGCATCAAGAGTATTAGAGCACCATCGGGTTTAAGTTTACAACTCGATCCAATAAAGTCTTAGAAGAACGAGAGTTGTAACTTAACAAAAAAACGCCCATATAGAAAGACCCGCTTGAAGACTAACTTAAAAATCTCCCCCTTTGTCATCAAATGACCAAAAGGATCGAATATGAGGACTAACGCCCCTGAAGAATATCAAGTTGATGAAGGAGCGCCAGCGTTGTTGGGGTCGTTTGTCGTGGAAGGGCCTGCCGCAGTGTCGTCCAAGTCTTCGTACTCGTCGGTATTGCGTGATGAAGAATATGAGCTGGACACCAAAGAAGGAACCTTGACCTTCTTGAATTTCTTTGGTGGAGGTGCAGACCAGTCATGATATTCCTTGAGACCCATTTTCTTGAGATCTTCTTCACCATACAGATGTGATAGAATGACCCAGGTGCAACCGAAAACTTCATGGAGGTAGTAGTGGTTTTTCTTCACTGCATTGTGTGTAGCAGTCATGTTGTGAAGAAATGAACCAAACTGACGCTTAACCCATTTATGATTTCGATCCACCTTCTGGTGAAGACTAAGCAGAAGCTCACGATCAGTCATCACACGAGGAGCAGTGGCTTGAGGAGTAGACTTGGGTGCATTGGCAGAGTCATCATTGGTGGAATAAGATGCAGCTTTGCGAAACTGTCCATCCAATGGACGAATGCCTTCATCTATAACAGCTAGTGCCTTGCCCTTTTCATCAACTGAGGAATAGGTCCGCTTGAGGACTTCAATCGGGGGCAAGTAGCTGAGGTGATTCTGAAAATCAGCTTTGTAGTTGAGTGAAGACCTTGCCCTGAGGAATCTCATAATCCAAGGTGCATAAGGCTTCAGCTCAAACGGAGAAAGTGCAACATTTGCCAGAGTCCTCATGAAGAAATCGTGATAATTGACAGGAATGCCATGAACGATATTGAATACCAGATTCGTCATGATGCCAACAATTTCCTCATCAGATGAGTCGTGGCCTTTGATGGGACTCATTTTCCTCGTTAGAATGCGATAGATAGTTCTGGGCACATATAGTAATTCCTTCACGAGGAATTTGGTTCGTGGGGCCTGACCTGGCTTCAAAGGTTTCATCAGAACTTGCATGTAGTGATTTGTAAGCTCAGGTTCACTGTAAATGCAACGAGCTTCTTCAAGGGGAGGACTGAGTGGTAAGGCACGAAGCAATTCAGTAGCTGGTGCCGTGTAGTGAGTGTTCTCAGACATCCAGTCCAGCACCCATGAATTGACATCTTCAGAATCTCCTGTGATGTGCAGCGTCGCATAAAATTGAAGAATCAGTTCTTCATTCCAATCACAGATGTCAGAGCAGAAATTTAACAGTCCAGCGTTGTGAAGAACACTGAGGACCGGCATGAAGCACGGTAGAGATTCCATATCCACGTGAGGAATGTGCTCATGGTAGAAGATTTTGTTTTTGTTGAACATCACTGAGGAATAGAAATTGACTTGGCTGGCTGTCCAGAAACACCTCTTCCTAATGTGAGCAGAGTCATAAGGGTTGTAGTTTGTGAAGAATACGTGCTCGCCGAAGAAATCATCAGCCTTGAATTTTTGCTTCCTGGAGAATGGATCCTTTGGCTTGGGTAGAGGAGTGTCAGTGAGTTGCATCGCGACCTCGGGAATCTCAATCACAGGCTCTTCAGGCTGAGGAATTTCTGGTTCCTCTTCAGTGGCAGTCTGTGTCTTCAGATGTTCAGCAGCAGCAGTTTCTTCAGCACTAGTGGCTGGAATTTCTTCACGTACAGATGAAGTGGGGTGAGTTTCTTCAGAGCCCATTTGAACAGTTTGTGTAGGGGACTGAGGTATTTGCTTCAATGATGTGAACATTGGAGAGTTTGGATGCTGACTTTCCCAGAATTCATCACTCATCACTGGTGTGGAGCAGCCAACGTCCACATCTTCATCTTCCATTTCTTCAACGTCAGCCTCTTCAGCAGTGAACTGAGGCAGAGGCGAGGAAATGACAGGTGTTGAAGGGATCTCATCCACTTCAATTTCTATTCCTCAGTGATGTTCAACAAAAACAAAAGGAACAAGGTCCTTTGATGGCATGGTAGAGAGAGGAACAACATCAATGGGATTTTCAAACGAGCTGGTCAAAGGCTTCATCTTCTTCGGAGCTGAAGAATCTGAAGTAGCTGATGCTTTACTTTTCTTCACTGATGCACGCTCTGCAGCCTTGGTTTTCTTCACATCTGATGCAGATGGAAGGATCGGGGTTGGTGTTGGCGCAGGAGGAGTAGAGGAATCTGGTTGATTTTCTTCAGGCACAACTGATGCAGTTGCCCTGATTTCTTCATATTCTTCAGGCGCACCTTGGATGCCCTGGCAATTTCTTCAGCGGCTGGTATGCAGTCATCAGCCCTAGAACTCACATTTTCTTCAACAGCCCGATTTTCATCAGCGGTGCCGGCATGTTCCTCAGTCGGCTGAGCAGATGCTTCAGCCTGAGGAACTTCCTGTTGCGTTGGGGCTGCAACATTTGAGGTGAAGTTATCCGCAAGTTTCACAAAGCGCACCTTGGCTCCAAGCCAGTCAGCGCGGTATGCGTCAAATTCATCACTGAGTTTCTTGATCTCAGTTTGAACAGCGACAAGTTCTTCAGTTGTCATAGAGATAATGTTTTTCTTCAGATAGCGCTCCTTCTTGTACTGCACTTTCTTGATCTGCCTGGCCTTCTCGTATTTCCATTTTTCTTCTTGTATGAAGTGGGTTAGCATGTGACTTTGGCCAGGAGTCAGCTTGAATTCAGGCATGGGAGTGCTGGGGTCCTTGTGCCAAACATCACTGTATTCGAGGGTCAACTTTGGATCCAAAAGTAATGGCACATCTGTTCCCTTGGCTCTAGCGGCCCTGACTTGCCTATCTCTGATGATTTCAGCAAGTTCATCATCATCAGCTTCGTCTTCTTCAGACGGAACTTGGAAGGCAACCTTCTTCTTCTGAGGACTAGGGCGAGGACCTCGTCCAGCAGTGGCCTTTGTCTTCAGTAGAGAGGGTCCCGTTGAAGAATTTGGTGCAGCTGAGGAACTAGCTGAATCTCCTGAGGCAATTGAGACGCCTGTGGTCCTTTGACACGTGGCGAGATGCACAGGTGCAGAGGACTTTGTCGGAGCAGTTGAGGACTTGTGAGGAGCTGGAGATTTGGGAGGAACAGGAGCAACATGACAATTTGACCTTGAGGGCTTTGAAGATTCTGGCCGTGAGGGCATTGCTGAGGAACTTGGCCTTGAAACCACTGAAGGTGAAGCACTTGGCTTGTGCGCAGGCTTCTTGGACATGGCCTTCTTAGGCTTGACAGAGGCCTCAGCGGCAGCAGCAGCAGCAGAGTCTTGGTTGAATTTCCTCACAGCTTCTTTGGCTTGTTTAGCCAACTTGGCTTGGCACTTGGCCCATTCATCAGGATAATCCTCACCACGCTTGAGGCTGGTGGGATCAGCTATTTAGCCAGGTGCCAATGGAGGTGTTGGGCATGGAGGATTGAGTGTGAATTTCTTCATGTATTTGGGAGTGACATATCTGTACTATCTCCACTCTCTAGTCCATCTCCTCTGTATCTTCTGAATGCACACCTTGCGCTGATTTTTGTCTTCCTCAGGAGGTGTGCAGTACCCAGCATATATATCATCAGGGATCTCAAACGCTGTGTTGACCTCAGCCCTCCTTCCTCCTTTCTATGGCTTCTTACCATCAGCCATTTTCTTCAGTTGAGGAATTTAAACAATTGAATTCTCTGAATAAGTATGCAACTTTTCTTCGAGGAATGCTGCAAATGAGTTAAGTTGATGAGAACCTAGTGATTCATTAGCTGACATGAGTACCTGTGAACAGAGTATAGTTACAAGGAATTTGGAGAGGTCATATGCGTTCTCAGAAGGTTTTATAAAGAACAAGTTTGAGGAATTTGACCAGATAAGTCTTGAAGAATTTCACTAAGCGTTCTTAGTCCTAGGTTCTAGAGTTGTACAGATCAGAAATCCGCACAATTGAGGAATCTTGAAGAGAAATTCGCAGCTTAGAGAAATGAATCAAGAACAAATGATATGAGAGGTGTTTTAGTGTGTGAAGATATGAAGAAAAACACCTTTGAAGATTTTGTAGATAATCATTCGAATCAACGAGGGCAGTAAAAGTAACTTTTAATTACCCTGAATGAAGAACACGATGAACTAGAGTGAGGAGATGTGAAGTTCGTCAGTGCGGATCTTCCACGCCCTAACTTGGCGGAGGAAGATAGCTACGGCGGCAGCGGAGTGAAGATTTCCGCGGCCGCCGCGAGTACGGTGGCGACGAGGTCGAGGCAATGAAGCTCTTCCTCACCGGCGACGATGAAGTAGCGGCGGCGCTAGGGTTTGAGAAGCTCGAGCTGGAGAGAGGTCGAGCGGAGTAAAAGAAGTGAGGAAGGGGAGAGGGGTATTTGTAGCCATGGTGAAAACCGTTCGCCCGAAGAATTTGGACGAACGTGCCCCTGACCCTTCTCATCCGCATGACATGTGTCACCCACGTACTGAGAAGTGGAGATCGTGTTAGATTGTGGGTGAGTGGATAAGTATGTCGTGGGATGCGGAACGGTTTGAGAGGCAACGCCAAAAAATTGGATAAGATAAGTTAAAAGTTCCGTTCGCAATTTCTTCAGCTGACAAGGACACAGTGAAGATTTTGAACGAGTTTCAAATAGAACGCACATGAAGAAATTGTGAACAGATTGGGTTGAGTATAGCATAGAGGGGGAAGGGTCCGATCACATTCACTTAGCAGAAAAACCAACTTGAAGAAGTAGCCATAAGTGAATGTTGTAGAGGACATAAGCTCATACATATATATAGCCAGTGAAGAAAAACAACGGAAACAGTGAAGACAATGCAAAGTTGAAGAATTTGAATAACTGAGGAGTTTCAACTTTTGGTGGTGGCGTGACCCACCGTATAAGAATGATGATTTCAGACACCGCGTACAATTATCGTAGGGTTCTGAGAATCAAATTCTTCGTTAATTTCTTCACACTTAGAGTGTTTTTCTTCATTGATTGAAGAAAAACATTTCTTCATGTGTTGCACATCTAAGTCATCAATTTTGCATAAGTGTTAGGATGAGTGTTCTTTTCAAAGAACATTCAAAGATTCTAGGATATTTAGCTCACACCGCAACTTGCTAAATCTCTTCTCATCCAAGGGCTTTGTGAAGATATCGTCTAGCTGTTCTTCAGTCTTCACATGCTCAATAGAAATGTCGCCCTTCAACACATGATCACGAAGAAAATGATGACGAATCTGAATGTGCTTAGTCTTCGAGTGCTGAACTGGGTTGTGAGAAATCTTGATGGCACTCTCATTGTCACAGAAGAGAGGCACATTCTTCATGTTGACGCCATAGTCCTTGAGAGTTTGCTTCATCCATAGCAATTGAGCACAGCAAGAACCAGCGGCAATATACTCAGCTTCAGCAGTAGATAGTGATACACAGTTCTGTTTCTTCGAGGACCAACACACCAAAGATCGTCCGAGGAAATGACATGTACCAAATGTTGACTTGCGGTCCACACGATCACCCGCATAGTCAGAGTCAGAATATCTAATGATATCAAAAGCCGAGCCCTTGGGATACCATAATCCAAGTGTTGGTGTGTGAGCTATATATCGAAGAATATGCTTCACAGCCTTATGGTGTGATTCCTTCGGTGTAGCTTGAAATCGGGCACACATGCAAACACTAAGCATTATATCTAGCCTAGATGCACATAAGTACAATAAAGAACCAATCATGGAGTGGTATACCTTATGATCGAAGTCAATACCATTTTCATCAGTGCACAGATGGCCATTTGTGGGCATATGAATTTTGATGCCTTTGCAATCTTGCATGCCGAATTTCCTCAGTACATCCTCGAGGTATTTCTCCTAAGATATGAATATGCCATTGCGTTGTTGACGAATTTGAAGACCTAAGAAGAATTTTAATTCTCCCATCATAGACATTTGATATTCTTCACTCATCATGTAGGCAAATTCATCGCTATAACGTTGGTCAGTACAGCCAAAGATAATATCATCAACATATACTTGGCACACAAACAATTCACCATCATAATATTTAGTGAAAAGAGTAGGGTCGAGTGAACCAGGTTTGAAGCCTTTCTTCATGAAGAATTCCTTCAAGGTATCATACCACGCCCGTGGGGCCTGCTTGAGGCCATAGAGGGCCTTGTTGAGTCTGAAGACTTTGTCAGGATTCTTTGGATCTTCAAAACCTGGGGGTTGAGCAACATATACTTCTTCCTCAAGCTTACCATTGGGGAATGCACTTTTCACATCCATTTGATATAAAGTGATATCATGATGGTTAGCATAAGCAAGTAATATGTGAATAGCCTCAAGTCTAGCAACAGGTGAAAAAGTTTCATCGAAATCAATTCCTTCAACCTGTGTGTAGCCTTGAGCTACGAGTCGTGCCTTATTTCTCACCACAAGGCCATTTTCATCTTGCTTGTTGCGGTAGATCCACTTTGTGCCAATGATATTGTGCTTGCGAGGATCTAGACATTTGACCAGTTCCCAGACATTGTTGAGCTCGAACTGATGTAATTCTTCTTGCATGGCCTGAATCCACTCAGGCTCCAGAAATGCTTCATCTACCTTGGTGGGCTCTGTGATAGAGAAAAAAACATAGTGCCCAACAAAGTTAGATAAATGTGAAGCTTTTGAGCGTGTGAGAGGACCTGGCGCTTTGATGTCATTGATGATCTTTTCAACTTGCACTTCTTTTGCAATGCGAGGATGAGCTGGTTGTCGTTGAGGAATTTGATCAGCATTCTCTTCAGCACCATTTTCTTCAGTATTTTCTTCAGGTGCATTAGCTCGACGTTCTTCATGTTTTGCAATGAATTATTCAGCAGATTCTTCAGTAGGAATGACATCCTTAGTAGCCTTGAACTTGATAGTTTCCTCAGGTGCTGGTTCATCTCTCACAGTAGGTAGGTGCTCTCTTTGCGAGCCATTAGTTTCATCGAACTGCACATCGACAGTTTTAACAACCTTGTGAAGAACGTTGTTGAAGACTCTGTAGGTGTGCGAGTCCTTTCCGTAACCAAGCATAAAACCTTCATGTGCTTTCGGTGCAAATTTTGAGTTGTGATGAGGATCTCTAATCCAACATTTAGCACCGAAGACTTTGAAATAACTTACATTGGGTTTCTTATCAGTGAGGAGTTCATAGGCAGTCTTCTTGAAGAATTTGTGAAGATATACTCTGTTGATGATGTGGCACGCAGTATCAATTGCCTCAATCCAGAAATGACGAGGCGTTTTGTATTCATCAAGCATAGTGCGAGCCATCTCAGCAAGAGTCCTGTTCTTGCGCTCCACGACGCTGTTCTGCTGAGGAGTATAAGGAGCAGATAACTCATGAGTAATACCAAGTTCATCAAGATAGTTATCAAGACCAGAATTCTTGAACTCAGGTCCATTGTCACTTCTAATGTGCTTGATCTTCACACCAAAGTTGGTTGAAGCCCTCGAGGAAAATCGTTTGAAGACTTCCTGCACTTCATGTTTGTAAGTAACAATGTGTACCCATGTGTATCGAGAGTAATCATCAACAATAACAAAGCCATATTGAGATGCATCATTTGAAATAGCAGAATAATGATTAGGATCGAAGAGATCCATGTGAAGGAATTCAAATGGACGAGTAGTGGTCATGATAGTCTTCGCTGGATGCTTAGCCTTTGTCATCTTCCCAGCTTCACAGGCTCCGCATAGGTGATCCTTGAGGAATTTGACATTCTCGATGCCAATGACATGCTTCTTCTTCGCAAGCGTGTGAAAATTCGTCATGCCTGCACGACCAAGTCGTTGATGCCAGAGCCAGCCTTCTGAAGCTTTTGCAAGTAGGCACACGACTGGTTGTGGTCCTGTAGAGAAATGAACAATATACAGGTCTCCTCTCCTAAAGCCTTCGAAGACTTTGGAATTGTCAGCTTCCATAAACACAACACAACGGTACTTGCCAAAGACAACAACCATAACGAGATCGCAAAGCATTGAGACATACATGAGGTTGTATCCTAAGGACTCGACAAGCATGACTTTGTCCATGTGTCGATCCTTTGCGATCGCAACCTTACCTAGACCCAATACCTGACTTTTGCCTTTGTCGGCAAAGATGATATGCTTCAGATGCGACGGAGATAATGGAGCATCCATCAATAGATTCTTGTCACCAGTCATGTGATTTGTACATCTACTATCGAGGACCCACTCAGTGGCTTTGGGTTGATCATCATGCAGATGAATTAGTGCAACTTACGAACTCATAGACTTCATCAGTGAAGAATATGACATCAATACATCAGATCAATTTCATCAAGCAAAAGAACAGATAAAGCAGTATGAGGACGTGAGAAATGAAAGTTCATTTCTTCATGATTAGCCTGTGTCCTATCAGGCATACTCAGGTCTCTAGCAGATTCTTCAGACGATTACGTACGTCTGGAGACCTGACCCTGCAGAAGAGATTAGTTCTTTTTCTTCACCACCCACATCTGAAGGGGTGGCAAAGAGTTCATCACTCTGCGAGCTCCATACGAGAAAGGTGGCATAGAAGCCAGTCCATTTCGTTTCACATAAGAGGAGTTAGGATAAGCATATGAATAATTAGAGAAATTCTTCAAGAACTTATGAACATGATGATTAGAAGAATAATGCTCATATTCATAGCCCTTAGCTCTTCCCTGCGAAATAGAGTTATTAGCACGATGATATTCATATGAGGACTTGGATCCATATGAAGAATTTGGTCCATATGAAGGATTTGCTCTGGGGTTACTATTCTTCACAGGTGGTGTCCTGAGGACATTCACCTGAAGACTTTCAAGGCACCTTTTGGGAACCCAGATTTTCTTCATAGGGGAACCGTTCCTGCAGTTAGTGCCAACATATCTAGCAAATACTTCACCATTCTGATTTTTGAACAGTTTATAGTTGGAGTCAAATGACTCATCGTCAGAACGAGGAGATTCACATGCAAATCCAGATAAGTTAGATGGATCAACTGTAGGTCCCTTTGCAGCAACCCATGTAGTTTTGGGGTACTGCTCAGGCTTCCAATATGTACCATCAGCATTGAGTTTCCTCTCAAAGGCAATACCCTCTTTCCTAGGGTTCCTTTTGAGGATCTGCTTTTTAAGCACATCACAAAGAGTCTGATGCCCTTTGAGGCTTTTGTACATGCATGTCATGTACAATTCCTTCAGCCCTGCATCGTTAGTGATACTAGCAATGTCCTCAGATGAGGAATTAGTGATAGCAGAGGCATGTGAAGAATTTGAAACATTAGCAGCATTTGAACATTCAGGTGAAGAATTAGCAGATTCACGTTCAATGCACTTCAAGCATGGAGGAACAAATTCTTCCTGAGAAGCGCTGATTTGTTGAGCGAGTAATGAATCGCGCTCCTTCTGAAGATCTTCATAACTCACTCTTAGCTTCTCAAGGTCTTGCTTTCTTTGAAGAAATTCATAAGAAAGCTTCTCATGATCAGATAAGAGAGTGTTATGATGACCTTGAAGGTTGTCAAACCTAGTCTGAAGTCTCTGAAGATTTTCAGTCAAGGCTTTAGTGCGATCCATTTCTTCACCCAACATATCATCACTTTTGTCTAGCATGTTTTGAGCCTTTTCAAAAGCCCTTTGTTGTTTTACAGCAATCTTAGCAAGTTTAGAATAGCTGGGCTTGAGGTTTTCATCAGATTCATTCTCACTTGATTCAGAGGAGGTATATTTGAGTACCTTGGCACCCTTTGCCATGAAGCAATAGGTGGGAGCGTAGTCATCATCACCTTCATCAGCCTTGTTGGTGAGGTCATTTTCTTCAGTGTTGAAGATAGACTTGCTGAAGAATGCAGTAGCGAGGGCTAGGCTTGCCACTCCGGATTCGGACTCCTCAGATGCCTCCTCTTCCTCATTTTCTTCAGATTCAGCCTCAGAGTCCATTTCCTTGCCAATGAATGCCCTAGCCTTCTTGGAGCTGCTCTTCTTGTGAGATGAGGATTTTGAGGATTTTGATGATCCAGATTTTGAGGATTTCTTCTCAAAGGCAATACCCTCTTTCCTAGGGTTCCTGTTGAGGATCTGCTTTTTAAGCACATCAAAAAGAGTCTGATGCCCTTTGAGGCTTTTGTACATGCATGTCATGTACAATTCCTTCAGCCCTGCATCGTTAGTGATACTAGCAATGTCCTCAGATGAGGAATTAGTGATAGCAGAGGCATGTGAAGAATTTGAAACATTAGCAGCATTTGAACATTCAGGTGAAGAATTAGCAGATTCACGTTCAATGCACTTCAAGCATGGAGGAACAAATTCTTCCTGAGAAGCGCTGATTTGTTGAGCGAGTAATGAATCGCGCTCCTTCTGAAGATCTTCATAACTCACTCTTAGCTTCTCAAGGTCTTGCTTTCTTTTAAGAAATTCATAAGAAAGCTTCTCATGATCAGATAAGAGAGTGTTATGATGACCTTGAAGGTTGTCAAACCTAGTCTGAAGTCTCTGAAGATTTTCAGTCAAGGCTTTAGTGCGATCCATTTCTTCACCCAACATATCATCACTTTTGTCTAGCATGTTTTGAGCCTTTTCAAAAGCCCTTTGTTGTTTTACAGCAATCTTAGCAAGTTTAGAATAGCTGGGCTTGAGGTTTTCATCAGATTCATTCTCACTTGATTCAGAGGAGGTATATTTGAGTACCTTGGCACCCTTTGCCATGAAGCAATAGGTGGGAGCGTAGTCATCATCACCTTCATCAGCCTTGTTGGTGAGGTCATTTTCTTCAGTGTTGAAGATAGACTTGCTGAAGAATGCAGTAGCGAGGGCTAGGCTTGCCACTCCGGATTCGGACTCCTCAGATGCCTCCTCTTCCTCATTTTCTTCAGATTCAGCCTCAGAGTCCATTTCCTTGCCAATGAATGCCCTAGCCTTCTTGGAGCTGCTCTTCTTGTGAGATGAGGATTTTGAGGATTTTGATGATCCAGATTTTGAGGATTTCTTCTCAAAGGCAATACCCTCTTTCCTAGGGTTCCTGTTGAGGATCTGCTTTTT
Organism: Triticum urartu; assembly: GCF_056163025.1. Taxonomy (NCBI): domain Eukaryota; kingdom Viridiplantae; phylum Streptophyta; class Magnoliopsida; order Poales; family Poaceae; genus Triticum; species Triticum urartu. The sequence continues at coordinate 314,396,922 of NC_141877.1, forward strand.
AAGCACATCAAAAAGAGTCTGATGCCCTTTGAGGCTTTTGTACATGCATGTCATGTACAATTCCTTCAGCCCTGCATCGTTAGTGATACTAGCAATGTCCTCAGATGAGGAATTAGTGATAGCAGAGGCATGTGAAGAATTTGAAACATTAGCAGCATTTGAACATTCAGGTGAAGAATTAGCAGATTCACGTTCAATGCACTTCAAGCATGGAGGAACAAATTCTTCCTGAGAAGCGCTGATTTGTTGAGCGAGTAATGAATCGCGCTCCTTCTGAAGATCTTCATAACTCACTCTTAGCTTCTTAAGGTCTTGCTTTCTTTTAAGAAATTCATAAGAAAGCTTCTCATGATCAGATAAGAGAGTGTTATGATGACCTTGAAGGTTGTCAAACCTAGTCTGAAGTCTCTGAAGATTTTCAGTCAAGGCTTTAGTGCGATCCATTTCTTCACCCAACATATCATCACTTTTGTCTAGCATGTTTTGAGCCTTTTCAAAAGCCCTTTGTTGTTTTACAACAATCTTAGCAAGTTTAGAATAGCTGGGCTTGAGGTTTTCATCAGATTCATTCTCACTTGATTCAGAGGAGGTATATTTGAGTACCTTGGCACCCTTTGCCATGAAGCAATAGGTGGGAGCGTAGTCATCATCACCTTCATCAGCCTTGTTGGTGAGGTCATTTTCTTCAGTGTTGAAGATAGACTTGCTGACGAATGCAGTAGCGAGGGCTAGGCTTGCCACTCTGGATTCGGACTCCTCAGATGCCTCCTCTTCCTCATTTTCTTCAGATTCAGCCTCAGAGTCCATTTCCTTGCCAATGAATGCCCTAGCCTTCTTGGAGCTGCTCTTCTTGTGAGATGAGGATTTTGAGGATTTTGATGATGAAGATTTTGAGGATTTCTTCTCAAAGGCAATACCCTCTTTCCTAGGGTTCCTGTTGAGGATCTGCTTTTTAAGCACATAACAAAGAGTCTGATGCCCTTTGAGGCTTTTGTACATGCATGTCATGTACAATTCCTTCAGCCCTGCATCGTTAGTGATACTAGCAATGTCCTCAGATGAGGAATTAGTGATAGCAGAGGCATGTGAAGAATTTGAAACATTAGCAGCATTTGAACATTCAGGTGAAAAATTAGCAGATTCATGTTCAATGCACTTCAAGCATGGAGGAACAAATTCTTCCTGAGAAGCGCTGATTTGTTGAGCGAGTAATGAATCGCGCTCCTTCTGAAGATCTTCATAACTCACTCTTAGCTTCTCAAGGTCTTGCTTTCTTTGAAGAAATTCATAAGAAAGCTTCTCATGATCAGATAAGAGAGTGTTATGATGACCTTGAAGGTTGTCAAACCTAGTCGGAAGTCTTTGAAGATTTTCAGTCAAGGCTTTAGTGCGATCCATTTCTTCACCCAACATATCATCACTTTTGTCTAGCATGTTTTGAGCCTTTTCAAAAGCCCTTTGTTGTTTTACAGCAATCTTAGCAAGTTTAGAATAGCTGGGCTTGAGGTTTTCATTAGATTCATTCTCACTTGATTCAGAGGAGGTATATTTGAGTACCTTGGCACCCTTTGCCATGAAGCAATAGGTGGGAGCGTAGTCATCATCACCTTCATTAGCCTTGTTGGTGAGGTCATTTTCTTCAGTGTTGAAGATAGACTTGCTGACGAATGCAGTAGCGAGGGCTAGGCTTGCCACTCCGGATTCGGACTCCTCAGATGCCTCCTCTTCCTCATTTTCTTCAGATTCAGCCTCAGAGTCCATTTCCTTGCCAATGAATGCCCTAGCCTTCTTGGAGCTGCTCTTCTTGTGAGATGAGGATTTTGAGGATTTTGATGATGAAGATTTTGAGGATTTCTTCTTTTTCTTCGCATCATCAGAACTATAATCCTTGTATTTCTTCTTCTTCGATTCCTTTTCCCACTGAGGACAATCTTGAATGTAATGTCTAGGTTTCTTGCATTTGTGACAGAGCCTCCTCTTGTAGTCACTGGATGAGGAATCATTGCTCCTTGAGGGTCTTCCAAAGTGACCACGTCTTGAGAACTTTTGGAACTTCTTCACGAGCAGTGCTAGCTCATGGCTTAGTTCTTCAGGATCACCAAGGCTGCTACCAGAGTCTTCATCTTCGGACTCAGATACTGCCTTGGCCTTCAGTGCACGTGATCTACCATAGCTCGAACCATAGAGATCTCTTTCTTCAGCAAGTTGGAACTCATGAGTATTTAGCCTGTCGAGAATGTCAACGGGATCAAGTGACTTGTAATCAGCATGTTCTTGTATCATCAAAGCCAGAGTGTCAAATGAGGAATCAAGCGATCTCAGCAATTTCTTGACCACCTCATGGTCGATGATGTCAGTGGCACCAAGTGCTTGAAGCTCATTTGAGATGTCAGTGAGGCAATCGAAGGTTTGTTGAACATTTTCATTGTCAAGTCTTTTGAAGCAGTTGAAGAGATTGTGAAGAACATCAACTCGAGAGTCATGCTATGTTGAGACTCCTTCATTCACTTTGGACAGTCTATCCCAGATAAGCTTAGTAGTTTCCAAAGCACTCACTCTTCTATACTGTCCTTTGCTCAGATGGACACATATGATATTCTTTGCTTGAGAATCGAGTTGCTTGAATCTCTTCACATCAGCAGCATTCAGAGAAGGTGTGACTGAGGGAACACCATTTTCCACAACATACCAGAGATCGTTATCAATTGCCTCAAGATGCATTCGCATCTTATTCTTCCAGTAGGGGTAGTCCGTCCCATCGAAAGTAGGACACCCAGCAGAGACCTTGATCATACCTACGGTCGACATAACTAAAACTCTAGTCGGTTAAACCAAAATCACACAGAACAAGGGAGTACCTTGCTCTGATACCAATTGAAAGTGCGTTATATCGACTAGAGGGGGGTGAATAGGCGATTTTTATGAATTCTTCACTGAGTAATTTGCCGATGAGGAAATTCCTTAGTGAAGAACTACTAGCAGCGGAATAAGTACTCAGAAGTAGACATAACAGAAGACACGCATAGTCATCATGATGAAATGAGGACAAGCACGGAGTACTGAAAGCATAAACACAGGATAACACAAGATGAAGACAAACAGACTGAAGAAATTGAACTGGGGAAATTGAGAAAGTCTTCAGTCAAAGTCTTCAAACACATATATGAACTAGTGCACAACACAGTTATGAGGAAATGAATGAGTTGATGAAATAGAAGTAGTTGGCTTGGTGAAGACAATGATTTGGTAGACCAGTTCCAACTGATGTCTCAATTGTACATCTGGTTGGAGCGGCTGAGTATTTAAACTCGAGGACACACAGTCCCGGACACCCAGTCCTGAACACGCAGCTCAGGACACCAAGTCCTCATCGTATTCTCCTTGAACTAAGGTTACACAGACCTCGTCCAATCACTCATGGTAAGTCTTCAGGTGACTTCTGAACCGTCACAAACTCGGTCACTCGGTGATCCACAATTCCTCTTGGATGCTCTAGACCATGACGCCTAACCGTCTGGAAGAAGCACAGTCTTCAAAGGTAACAAGCGTCGGATCCACGTAGGATCAATCTCTTCAGTGATGCTCAATCACTTTGGGTTTGTAGGTGTTTGGGTTTGGGTTTTTCCTCACTTGATGATTTTCGCTCAAAGTCCTCGGAGGATGGGATGCTCTCAAATGACAAGTGTCAGTTTCTCTCGGAGCAGCCAACCAGCTAGTGGTTGTAGGGGGCGGCTATTTATAGCCTAGGGAGCAGCCCGACATGATAAGACATAAATGCCCTTCAATGATATGACCGTTAGGTGGGTAGATATTTTGGGACAGCTGGCGCATAGCACAACAACGGTCGGAATTTTGAGTAGCAAAATCCTCAGGGCTATCATGTTCCTCACTACATAAGCAATCCGCACTGGCGAATTCGTAACTCCTAAGTCAGAACAAATTCCTCAGTGACCAGAAGAACTTCGTCTCTGTCACTGAAGAATATGACTGAACTGTATGAGATTTCCAATGGCTTCACTCGAAGGGATTGGTAGGTGTAGGATTTGAGTTGAGCATCACATGGAAATTTTTCCTTAGTATTTCCTTGACCCCCTTTAACAGTACGGTGTTTCCTATGACTCAAGAAAGAGAAAATGAAACTACGAAAACAAAAGTCTTCACGCTTCATGTTCCTCGAATGAATACCAAGTCTTCAAGGTCACACCAATTTCTTCACTTTCAAAGTCTTCAGAAAGTCTTCAAAAATCCAAAGTCTTCAGTCGAAGAACTTCATTTTTAGGGGTCGACTTTCTCTGTAAATATCAAAATCCTCATAGACTTATAGACCTGTGTACACTCACAAACGCATTAGTCCCTTAACCTATAAGTCTTCAATACACCAAAATCACTAAGGGGCACTAGATGCACTTACACATAGCCATAAAAAGGATTAGACTCAACCAAAGTAATTAACTCAGGATCGACAGAGAAATCATAATCCTTATCAGTAATAAAGATAGTTGAAGTAGCAAAAGCAGGGCCATATTTCATTCTAGCATTCAAAGACTTTTCTTCGAGCTTAGCTAATAATTTCTTAAGATCAGATCTATCATTGCAAGCTAAGAACACTCTAGCAGTTTCTTCATCCATAACATAACCCTCAGGCACAACAGGCAATTCATATCTAGGGGGAGAATCTTCATCATCAATATTATTAGTTTCAATAATTTCATTCTCTCTAGCCCTAGCAAGTTGTTCTTCAAGAAATTCACCTAGTGGCACAATATTATCAAGCATAGAAGTAGTTTCATCATAAGTATCATGCAAAGCAGAAGTTGCATCATCAATAACATGCAACATATCAGAATGAATAGCAGGAGTAGGTGTCGCAAGTTTACTCAAAACAGAAGGTGAATCAAGTGCAGAGCTAGATGACAGTTCCTTACCTCCCCTCGTAGTTGAGGGAAAAATCTTGGTTCTTTGATCTTTCAAGTTCTTCATAGTGAACAGTAGATATAAATCCCAAGTAACTCAAAGAATAGAGCTATGCTCCCCGGCAACAGCGCCAGAAAATAGTCTTGATAACCCACAAGTATAGGGGGTCGCAACAGTTTTCGAGGGTAGAGTATTCAACCCAAATTTATTGATTCGACACAAGGGGAGCCAAAGAATATTCTTAAGTATTAGCAGTTGAGTTGTCAATTCAACCACACCTGGAAACTTAATATCTGCAGCAAGGTATTTAATAGCAAAGTAATATGATAGTAGTGGTAATGGTAGCCAAAGTAATATTTTTTGGTTTTATAGTGATTGTAACAGTAGCAACGGAGAAGTAAATAAGCGAAAAAAAATATAGGAAAAGCTCGTAGGCAATGGATCAGTGATGGATAAATATGTCGGATGCGATCGATCATGAAACAGTTATAACATAGGGTGACACAGAACTAGCTCCAGTTCATCAATGTAAGTAGGCATGTATTCCGAATATAGTCATACGTGCTTATGGAAAAGAACTTGCATGACATCTTTTGTCCTACCCTCCCGTGGCAGCGGGGTCCTATTGGAAACTAAGAGATATTAAGGCCTCCTTTTAATAGAGTACCGGACCAAAGCATTAACACATGGTGAATACATGAACTCCTCAAACTACGGTCATCACCGGTAATGGTCCTGATTATTGTCAATTCAGGGTTAACAGATCATAACACATAATAGGTGACTATAGACTTGCAAGATAGGATCAAGAACTCACATATATTCATGAAAACGTAATAGGTTCAGATCTGAAATCATGGCACTCGGGCCCTAGTGACAAGCATTAAGCATAGCAAAGTCATAACAACATCAATATCAGAACATAGTGGATACTAGGGATCAAACCCTAACAAAACTAACTCGATTACATGATAAATCTCATCCAACCCATCACCATCCAGCAAGCCTATGATGGAATTACTCACACATGGCGGTGAGCATCATGAAATTGGTGATGGAGGAAGGTTGATGACGACGATGGCGACGGATTCCCCTCTCCGGAGCCCCGAACGGACTCTAGATCAGCCCTCCCGAGAGAGTTTAGGGCTTGGAGGCGGCTCCGTACCGTAAAACGCGATGAATCCTTCTCTCCTATTTTTTCTCCCTGAACACGAATATATGGAGTTTGAGTTGAGGTCGGTGGAGCGTCAGGGGGCCCACGAGGCAGGGGGATCGCCCCCGACCCCTGTGGACAGGGTGTGGGCCCCCCTGACGTGGATTCTTCTTCCAGTATTTTTTATATATTCCAAAAATAATCTCCGTTGATTTTCAGGTCATTCTGAGAACTTTTATTTCTACACAAAAATAACACCATGGCAATTCTGCTGAAAACAGCGTCAGTCCAGGTTAGTTCCATTCAAATCATGCAAGTTAGAGTCCAAAACAAGGGCAAAAGTGTTTGGAAAAGTAGATACGACGGAGACGTATCAGGGACCGGCGACGGTGGATCAGGCCCGCGAAGGACGACGGGGACACCTCGGCGGTCACCTCCCCCCGTCGGGCGAAAAGGCCATGCTAAACCTCTTTTTGGCCATTGGCTACTCAAGCTCCCCAACACACAGGCAGAGGTTGAGGATGGAGGCGGCGGCGATGGCGGCGACCTACCAATGGTTTCGAGGGTTGTGTGTGTCTGTGTGAGCGGAGGTTGTGTTTGAGGAAATACTACGGCAACTGAAAATTTTACTAGGCAGGAGTGACAAGGTGGGGCTACTGAAAATTTGGATCAAGGGCGAGCAGATATTTTTGAGATTGCGAGGGATGCAGAGGCGGGAGTAAAATGCCGGGACTACTGAAAATTTGAATCAAGGGATTGAAGCAGAGCGGGAGTAACAGACATCGCACATGGTCCGCACATACTAATCGTGTGCTATCAAACATTAAAACCTTCCAGGCGATAGATATTTTCGAGATTGCGAGGGATGCAGAGGCGGGAGTTTTGGGGGAGCAAGCCAGTGTGCTTGACACGCCGGCTGTGGACTGTAGCCGACGCACCTTCACGCGTAAGCCATAGGCGTACTATACACCGACGGTGCTCCAAGATATTTTGTACTACATCTCACATGGTTGGTGAGAATAAACTGTGTGGAATCTACTTGATTTGAATTACAAAATGGGGTCACAGCGGCAATGGACGTTGTTTGAATTGCTAGACCTTTTATCTGCAATGAACATGCAACTATATGTGTGTCGTAAAAGAATTGGAATTATTTAGGGTTCGTTTGGACATTTCATACATTAAACTGGTTTTCTAGCCATTTCAGGTGCACAATTCAAAATTAAACTACATGCACATGCTCCGATGCATACAAATTGGTTGAAAAATCGAATTTGTGTACTTCAGTGCATGCTTAGGTCCATGGAAGAAATGGGAATGAATTTTTCGGGGTTCGTTTGGCCTTTTTTTTATACATTAACTGGATTTTCTAGGCATTTTATGTGCATAATTCAAATTTGAACTACAAGCACATGCTCCAATGCACTAAAGTTTGTTGAAAAATCACATGTGTGTCCTTGGGTGAATTTCTAGGTCCCATGCAAGAGATGGGAATGAATTTCAAACACCAGGGCACTGTTGATTGCGGGCAAAACGTTGAGATACCTGGTTTTTAAATTCTAGTAAATCCAAAACTCGTCTTAAATTCATGAAACTTGGCATGCTATCATGGAGCGGCATCAACATGCCGTGGTGAGAATTTTGTCTCATTAGGGGCAGGTTTGTGTATAAGCTTCTCACAAACCAGAGCTTCTTACAACAAGCATGATGGTTTTGATAAGGAACGTGCCATCTTTGGGGACGGTACGATATCCGTTGCCTCTTATTGCATTCAAAAAATTTCTAGTGTCAACATAGAACAACATGAGTGTTGTGTTCAATCTTGGAATTTTTCGGGGTTCGTTTGTCCTTTTTTATACATTAACTCGGGTTTTTAGGCATTTTATGTGCATGATTCAAATTTGAAGTACAAGCACATGCTCCAATGCACCAAAGTTGGTTGAAAAATCGCATGTGTGTCCTTGGGTGAATTTCTAGGTCCCATGCAAGAGATGGGAATGAAATTCAAACACCGTGGCACTGTTGATTGCCAGCAAAACGTTGAGATGCCTGGTTTTTAAATTCTAGTAAATCCAAAACTCTTCTGAAATTCATGAAACTTGGCATGCTATCATGGAGTGGCATCAACATGCTGTGGTGAAAATTTTGTCCCATTTGGGACAGGTTCGGGTATAAGATTCTCACAAACCATAGCTTCTCACAACAAGCATGATGGTTTCGATAGGGAACATACCACCTTTGGTGACGGGACGATATCCGTTGCTTCTTATTGCTTTCAAAAAATTTCTAGTGTCAACATAGAACAATATGAGTGTTGTGTTCAATCTTGGAATTTTTCGAGGTTCGTTTGGCCTTTTTGATACATTAACTGGGTTTTCTAGGCATTTTATGTGCATAATTCAAATTTGAACTACAAGCACATGCTCCAATGCACTAAAGTTGGTTGAAAAATCACATGTGTGTCCTTGGGTGAATTTCTAGGTCCCATGCAAGAGATGGGACTGAAATTCAAACACCAGGGCATTGTTGATTGCCGGCAAAACGTTGAGATGCCTGGTTTTTAAATTCTAATAAATCCAAAACTCGTATGAAATTCATGAAACTTGGCATGCTATCATGGAGCGGCATCAACATGCCATGGTAAAAAAATTGTCCCATTTGGGGCAGGTTCGGGTATAAGCTTCTCACAAACCAGAGCTTCTCACAACAAGCATGATGGTTTCGATCGGGAACATCCCACCTTTGGGGATGAAACGATATCCATTGCCTCTTATTGCTTTCAAAAATTTCTAGTGTCAACATAGAACAACAGGAGTGTTGTGTCAATTTTTGTGATTTTTTGGGGTTCGTTTGGACATTTTTAATGCATTAACTGGGTTTTCTAGGCATTTTATGTGCATAATTCAAATTTGAACTACAAGCACATGCTCCAATGCACTAAGGTTGGTTGAAAAAACTAATCTGTGTCATTGGGTGAATTTCTAGGTCCCATGCAAGAGATGGGAATGAAATTCAAACACCAGGGCACTGTTGATTGCCGACAAAACGTTGAGATGCTTGGTTTTTAAATTCTAGTAAATCCAAAACTCGTCTGAAATTCATGAAACTTGGCATGCTATGATGGAGCGGCATCAACATGACATGTTAAAAAAATCCCATTTGGGGCAGGTTCGGGCATATGCTTCTCACAACAAGCATGATGGTTTCAGTAGGGAACGTCCCACCTTTGGGGACGAAACGATATCCATTGCCTCTTATTGCTTTCAACAAATTTCTTGTGTCAACATAGAACAATAGGAGTGTTGTGTCAATTTTTGGGATTTTTCGGGGTTCATTCGGACATTTTTATGCATTAACTGAGTTTTCAATGCATTTATGTGCATAATTCAAATTTGAACTACATGCACATGCTCCAGTGCATATAAATTGGTTGAAAAATCAAATATGTGTCCTTGGGTGCATGCTTAGGTCCCATGCAAGAAATGGGAATGAATTTCAAACACCAGGGCACCGTTGATTACCGGTAAAACATTGAGATGCCTCATTTTTAAATTCTAGTAAATCCAAAACTCGTCTAAAATTCATGAAACTTGGCATGCTTTCATGGAGCGGCATCAACATGCCGTGGTAAAAATTTTATCCCGTTTGGGGCAGGTTTGGGTATATGCTTCTCACAAACCAGAGCTTCTCACAACAAGCATCATGGTTTCTGTAGGGAACGTCCCACCTTTGGGGACGAAACGATATCCACTGCCTCTTATTGCTTCCAAAAAATTTCTCGTGTCAACATAGAACAACAGGAGTGTTGTGCCAATTTTTGTGATTTTTTAGGGTTCTTTTGGACATTTTATGCATTAACTGAGTTTTCAATGCATTTATGTGCATAATTCAAATTTGAACTACATGCACATGCTCCAGTGCATATAAATTGGTTGAAAAATCAAATCTGTGTCCTTGGGTGCATGCTTAGGTCCCATGCAATAAACGGGAATGAATTTCAAACACCATGGCACCGTTGATTGCTAGCAAAACATTGAGATGCCTGGTTTTTAAATTCTAGTAAATCCAAAACTCCTCTGAAATTCATGAAACTTGGCATGCTATCATGGAATGGCACCCGACATGATGTGGTACTATTCGTGTCCATTTTGAGAGAAGGCGCACTCAAATAATTATAGCCAACAAAGGCATTTTGGAAAAATAGCTACCACTTTAATATCTCAAACGTTTGTATAATTCAAACCGTGTGTGTTCTGTTAACCATTCACGTGACGCCACGTGTCTTGGTTTTAATGGTTGTAGGAGGTGCCGTGCGAACAGCTGCTTGACCTTGACTAAACGGGAGGCGTGCGGGCGTAGTCCGGTGCACAAGCTGACCAAGAGGCGTACAAGTTGTCCTCCAATGCGCAGGCTCACCAGGAAGCGTGCGAGCTGTATGCTACGTAGGCTCACTGGGAAGCAAGCCCTTTGACTTCCATGGCCGCCCGCCTTCCTCTCCATTAATGGCGCCCGAGCCGCTGTTTAATACGAGAGGCCTTACTGTTCGCCTCTCATTCCCCTCCCCCCCCCCACAGACCTCCACCGCCATGGCGCAGAATGATCATCTGCCACTAGTCTTCAAGTTTGGTGAAGTCGACTCCGAGCCGGAGGAAATAGAAAAAAAGAAAGAATGGGGCCTCATGGACATGGCCTAGAACGAGCTGGCCACGGCGGTTGTTGCCCCCGCTCCCGTCCCAGCGACCATCCCCGTAGCATTGACGGGCTGGTCGCCGAGCACTATTGCAGAGCTGGAAGCCACGGGCGTCAGCGAGGTCTCCGCGGACCCGCGCGAGATCGTGTACATGCCAGCGCCAGCGCCCATGCCCGTGCCCGTGTGCGCCCCTCCACCCACCATGGCGCCGGCCCCCGTGCGTTTGGCTGCACCTGCCGCGCCCATGCGCGCCCCTCACCCACCGCGGTGCCGGTCCCCGTGCGTTTGGCTGCACCCGCCGCGCCTGTGCCCGTGCCCGCCTCAGCAGCATGGGACACTGTCATCAACCACTACCTCTCAGCGGCGCCAGTTGCCGTCCTCCCGTGCCCCGCCCGTCAATCGAGCGACGACATGTTGTTTGATTTACAAGTGAAGAACATTTTGTGCTACCTTGAAGAGTTCAACAATGGCGTCCCGGAGGACGACAACGACAACGATGGCGCGGCACGCCACCTCCGCCGCCGCCGGAAATAGTTTTTTTTTGGTTTAATACTGTATCTCTAATTCTCGATCATATGAATATAAATTCGTAGTGTGACTAAATGAAAGATATGGTTTGAACGAACTTGTGTTTTTCTCTCTTAATGTACAGACTTATCAAACAATTTTCTTTTGAAAAAAACGTCAATGGTTTTCAAATATAAAACACTCATCGCAAACGTTTTAGTTAGAACACCCGTATGCAAATCGACAGCTTCCCCAGGAAGCCAAGGGAAAATGTGCCGAGCAGGATTTATGCATCCCTTCAACGCAAACGGTTGTTTTGCATGACCCGTGTGCAACCACGTATAAACAATTGGGTAAGATTTGCATATCTGTCATTTTGGGTATGTTGCCATTTCTCGAAATGGAAAGATTGACATTTGTTTATCTAGTAACATTGCCATTTGTCAACCTTGTAACACTGCGATTTGTCAAAATATGCGGCTACAAATCACTAGCACTATCTAATTTTTGCAACTAAAATCACTAGCACTGTTCATATGGACACCACTAGCAGGCGTGAGTTCATGGATGCATATGCAAATGTACCATTGATTACATACAACAAGTCATCAACCCACAACGACAACGAGGATACACGGTGGATTATAGATCATTTCCAACAAAACATTCTAGTAAAGTTTTTCTCACACAACAAATAATAAAGTGATGAAATGAACTTAAGCTCAACCACTCGTCGGCGTTGGAAATGCTTGCTTTCAACCAGAAGTGATTCTCTGGGAAGAGCCAGCTACTGTCAATCTCGAGACCAACACAACACTGATCATCGAGGCTGAAGCGGCCTATGTCAGGACCCATATTGGGATGGGACGGTAGGGAAGCATAGTAATGTCCAAGGTATAGATACAGTTGCTTCTCATAAATGGTAGTAACATTGTGTCAACAGCAGCTGGATCGCCTTCCACCATCATTGGATAGTTTTGTCCAAGGATGAGCGAGTTTCCTCCAAGACTTTCAATACTGAACCAGGGAGAAGGTGTTGGCGCTAGTACACTAGTATCCATCCCGAATACCCTGCAACGGATGTTGGAATAGGTCCGGAGAGTGCGACCATACGAGACAACACCTGCTTCCTTAGTAACATCAGCAGTGCCCTATATACAGACAAGAAGAGGTGATCCATCAGACTAAGTTGCCAAACGCCACTGAGTATATGGGTCCTGCTCGTCCTCATGCTCGTGAATAAAAATTTTCAAGTATAGGCGGTGGAATGTTCACAGGACCTTGGAAACACAAGAAGGTTAATTAGTAAAGGGAAACTAGCTAACTCGTATGCATGTGGATGAAACAGTTATAATTACGGTGGAAAACAAATGTACCGAAATCATAAGGATTCCATGCAAAAATAGTGCCACGAGTGGTGGCAGCAAACACAAGACCCTCATATTGAATTACATCATAGTACTCATCCGTGTATAGAATCTGATTTTTGAGCAATATCCATCAAGTCAAACCATGAAGGACGACAACAAGCTTGTCGAAGATAGCGACAACACAAGCATTCCTATAATCCCAAGAGAGGTTGGGAACTCGACAAATTGCTATATTCCATAGATGACAGTCAACATGATCATATTTGAACTCATGTAGAATATTGGTGTACTCAACCTCTGGGCAGTCGCTTGAGATTTTTCGAAGTGGAACCCGGTGACGAGTGTACACATTCACAAGTTCCCACTCGCAGTTGTACCCAATATAAACAACCCAATCTCCATTTGCGCCTGCCCAAGCCTTGACCTCAAGCGATCGCATCTTAACATCATAAATATCATTATCAAGCGGCATCAACTTACACAAGGCGAGGCTTCCCTCGTTCCCACGCCAGTCAGCAGGGTCACGGCGAAGAAGATAGGGGAGATCAAACCGCTCCTGGACCCTTGGCACTACAAAAAAAGACACATCCATGACATTTTGGGCTGAACTAAAAAATTTCTGTCATACATATGACACTTCTATGACGATAATTGTGACAAAACCCGGTATCATCTTAGATGTGGTGGGCTCCTACTTCTATGACAAAAAATCATGACACAAAATGGGCTTTTCGTCCTCGGCGGACCGGAGACGCAGCTGCATGACATTCTTTGGGCCGTCCATGACGGAAAAAACCGTGGTAGAAGCGAGGGCGAGGAAAATTTCAGGAAGTTCCCGGTTACGGTGGGAGGTCAGGGGCCGAGCGATGCGCGTTTCTCTCGTACACGTACGCGTGTGTGTGCGAGGCGTTGGCTCTAACTGAACCCGAGTGAGGCGTTGGGCTCTAACTGAACCCGAGCGATTGCACTGTAGGCTACGCGTTACTGAACCTGAGCAATCAATCGATGGCTGTTAACTGAACCCGATCGAGCGATTCCTTCGCTACTGCTGCTAACTGAAGCCGATTGATGCTGCCTCTGGGATGAACAGTGAGCGTTGCGGGGGGTTTGGATGAACAGTGAGCGGTGGTGTTGCCTCTGGATGAACAGGACCCCATGGTGTGGTGGAGGGCTGGATGAACAGTAGACGGTGGAGGGGTGCCCGTGGAGGGGTGGTTGAACAGGATCGCGTGGTGTGGAGGGCTGGATGAACAGTAGACGGTGGAGGGGTGGTTGAACAGTAAGCGGTGGAGTAGCACGCGGTGGAGGCTGGATGAACAGGAGCCCGTGGAGGCTGGAGGAGGTCGACGGTGGAGATGAACAGTATCCCGTGGAGTCCCGTTTTGCGGTACGCCACACCCCTCCCGATGAACAGGACCCCCGTTTCGACCATAGGAGGTCCGTTTCGTCTGTTTTGCGGTACGCCACACCCCTCCTGATCAACAGGACCCCCGTTTCGACCGTAGGAGGTCCATTTCCTCCGTTCTGGGGTACGCTAGGCCTTGTTTCCATCACCTATTCCGTCCAAGCCCTCCCGATGAACACGACCACGCATTCCATTCCGACCCAGCCGGTTGGCTCCCACGTGTTCCGTTGCCTCCTGATGAACACGACGCATTCCGTTGCCTCCCCATGAACACGACGCATTTTGTTGCCTCCCCATGAACACGACGCATTCCGTTGCCTCCCCATGAACACGACGCATTCCGTTGCCTCCCCATGAACACGACGATGACACTGTTTCTCCGTTCCGACCCAGCCATGTACACGAGCCCTGGCCGTACGTATGCGCGAGTAGGCGTTCGAGACCCTGCCCGTATGTACGTATGTGGCCGTATTTTCTTTCTTGCACCCTGGCCATTGTACATACGTGTACATGCTACGTGTGCGCCTCTACTATGACACGTGCGAGCCTCTACAACGACACGTGCGCGCCTCTACATCGACCAGTATATATGTACGTACACGTTCGCGACCAGAATGACAACGCTACGTACGCTTCGACCAGGTGGGTCCCTACTGTCACGCACTTCCTTGCGTGCGAAGATGTAGCTGGTGGGTCCCAGCAGTCAGGGGGCGAATCATTTTGTTTTTTTGCCCGGACGCACTTCCTTGCGTGCGAAGGTGTAGCTGGTGGGTCCCAGCAGTCAGGGTCAAACGTTTTTTTCATGAAATACGGTGGCCCGTCCGGTGGGTCCCCGCTGTCAGGTGGAGGAATAATTACTTTGCATGTAATAAGGAGGCACTTCCTTGCTGCGGCCGTGGACCCAGCTGTCAGCCTCTCCACGTACAGTCCACGTCCGATGGAAGCCGTTCCTTGACCATGTTGACCACGCCACACCGAGAGCACCAGGGCGGTGGACGACGGCGAGGCCTAGGAAGGGACGGCGCGGAGCCGGGGAAGACGCGACAGTGGATACCCACGCGTAGAGGAGTACGAGGGTTCACTGGTTCGCTGCGGTGTGAGGCTGCCATCGCCGCAGAATAACATGGGGTGTGGGTGAGTAGAGGCATGGCCTGGCCAACGGTGGGAGTAGTAGGATGCGGTGAGGCCTCCGCCGCATCGCAGCCGGCCACGGGAGGCAGGAGCACAAGGCACGACCGGCGCTGGTTTGGGCGGCTGGAGCAAGAAGACCAGAGGTTGAAGAAGCACTACAGCCGTTGGATGGACATCGTACGGTCACTGGAGCTAGAATCATGCATATATTGACTAAGTTGACAAAGCCCTCCGTCCCCGTCAACTTAGTAAGCCCATAAGTCAGCCTGCCACTATACTGGGTCCCAGCTAACAGGGGGGTATTCATTTTTTTGTGCGTAATAAGGAGGCACTTCCTTGCGTGCGAAGATATAGGTGGTGGGTCCGAGTTGTCAGCGGCGGTAACGTTTTTTCGCGAAATACAGAGGCCCTTTCGGTGGGTCCCTGATGTCAGGTGGAGGAATCATTATTTTGCGCGTAATAAGGAGGCATTTCCTTGCGTGCGGCCGTGGACACAGCTGTCGGCCTCTCCACGTACAGTCCACTTCAGATGCATGTCGGTTGTTGACCACGTTGACCAAGCCGCGCCGAGAGCACCAGGGTGGTGGACGACGGTGAGGCCTAGGAAGGGAACGACACGGAGGCAGGGAAGACTCGGTAGTTGTTTCCCACGCGGAGGGGAGTATGACTGTACGAGGGTTTACTGGTTCGTCTGCCGTCGCCGGAGAATAACAGTAGGTGTGGGTGAGTAGAGGGATGGCTAGGCCAGTGATGAGAGTATGGTGGGGCGGTGAGGCCTGCGTGGCAGCACAGCCGGCCGCGGGGAGGAGGGAGCAGGCAGTCCTCCCGCCGGCGCTTGTTTGAGCGGCTGGAGCAGGAAGAGCAGAGATTGAAGAAGCACGACGGCCATTTGATGGACATCCAACAGTCACTGCTTGTGCGTCAACCTTTTTTTAGGAAAGCCTCAAATCTGTGGAAAACAGCATACAACCCATTTGCTAATTCTTAAGGGTTTTTTTGGAGCACATATTCTTTTTGTTAGCATTACAGCCCATATTGTGGCCATGGTTAAAAAATTATACGAAATTTTGCATATTTCGGTGCGGTCCGAACTATTTTTAATCCCAAAATTTCGACTCACATTCAAATTGATTTTAAAAATAAATGTATATCAATATAAAATCCAACAAATTCTCCACGCATAAAAATTAATGTAATTTAAAATCTCGAAATGAAAAAAAAGATATTTGAAACTAATTGTCAGTTTGATGTGTTTTAAAAATGTACAGCCCATTTCTCATTACTGATGGGCCATTTTCTCGGCCAGCCGAATGAAATCTCTCCTCATCTTGAAAGATTTGCAGCCCAACAGGCCTGACAAAGCGACTTACTTGGCAAATCACAAAAAAACTGGGTTGTGGCCGTGGACCCAGCTGTCAGCCTCTCCACGTACAGTACTCTTCCGATGGAAGTCGTTCCTTGACCACGTTGACCACGCCGCGCGGAGAGCACCATGGCGGTGGACGATGTCGAGGCCTAGGAAAGGGACGATGCGGAGCTGGGGAAGACGCGGCAGTGGAAGCCCGCGCGGAGAGGAGTACGAGGGTTCACTGGTTCGGCTGCGGTGTGAGGCTGCCGTCGCCGCAGGGCCTGGCCAGCGGTGGGAATAGTAGGGGGCGGTGAGGCCTCCGCGGCAGCACGGCCAGCCACGGGAGGCAGGAGCATGCGGCACGATCGGTGCTGCTTTGGGCGGCTGGAGCAAGAAGACCACAGGTTGAAGAAGCACTACGGCCGTTGGATGGACATCGTACGGTCATTGGAGCTAGAATCGTTCATATTGACTAAGTTGACAAAGCCCTCCGTCCCGGTCAACTTAGTAGGCCCACAAGTCAGCCTCCCACAATGGTGGGTCCCAGCTAGCAGGGGGGTATCATTTTTTGTGCGTAATAAGGAGGCACTTCCTTGCGTGCGAAGATATAGTTGGTGGGTCCGACATGTCAGTGGGGGGAACTTTTTTCGTGAAATACAGAGGCCCTTCCGGTGGGTCCCAGCTGCCAGGTGGAGGAATCATTATTTTGCGCATACAGTCCATGGCCGATGGATGTCGTTCGTTGACCACGTTGACCAGGCCGCGCCGAGAGCACCATGGCGGTGGACGACGGCGAGGCCTAGGAAGGGAACGACACGGAGCCAGGGAAGACTCGGCAATGGTTGCCCACACGGTGGGGAGTACGAGAGTTTACTGGTCCGGCTGCCGTCACCAAAAAATAATAGGAGGTGTGGGTGAGTAGAGGAATGGCCTGACCAGCAATGAAGTAGGGTGGGGCGGTGCGGCCTGTGCGGCAGCACAGCCGGCCATGGGAGGCGGGAGCAGGCAGTCCCACTGGAGCTGGTTTGGGCGGCTAGAGCAAGAAGATCAGATATTGAAGAAGCAGCACGGCCGTTGGATTAACATCCAACGGTCACTGCTGCTAGAATCATTTGTGGACTAAGTTGACAAAGCCAAAGTACACGTCAACCTAGTAGACCCACAAGTCAGCCTCCAAATCTGTCCCAAACAGCATACAGCCTGAAATTTCTAGCTAGATTCAAATTAATTTTAAATCTAAATATACCTTAATTTAAATTCAATGAAATTTTACCCGCACAAAAACAATGAAATTTAAAATATCAAAATCCGAAAGAAAACAGTGTTTTGGAACTAATTGCATGTTTGCTGTATTTTTTCATTTTACAGCCCATTTATTATTACTTATAGCCCATTTCTTATTACTTATAGCCCATTTTCTGGGGGAAATGCATCCCTCCTCGTCTTGAAAGATTTCCGGCCCAGCAGGGCGTAGAAAAGCAAGTAGGCCTACGTTGGTTATTCTGCAAAAAACAAAATAGCTGGCTAGCCATTTTCAGAAAGGAAAAAAACAAACTGGGTTGGTCATGTGTTAAACATATGAAATAAAAGCCTGGGCTAGATGGGACACGGGTCCCGCACAACCCAGTTGATACCCTTCTCTGTCCCGAAAAAACAAAATTACTGCGCGCGCTGCTGGGTCCCTACTGTCATCCTCACCATGTACAGTCATCTCCTTATTCCTCTCGGTTGTTGACCATGTTGACAACACCGGAGGGCGGCACCGCGGCGAGCGAACCAAGGTGGAGGACGATGGTGAGGCCTCGGACCAGAACGAACAGGAGCCGGGGAAGATCACAGCCAGCCATGGGAGGTGGGAGCAGGCGGTCCCGTCGGCGCTGGTTTGGCTTTGGCGGCTCGAGGAAGAAGAGACCGAAGAAATGCGACAGACGTTGAATGTCAATCCAACGGTCAAGGTTGGCACAATCGTTTGTTGACTAAGCGGACACCAAGTAGCATACTTTTATATATATAGGAACAAGACTATGAGGAAAATGCGTTCGTCTGCCGTCCTCCTCACAGGGAACGTTCGCCACATAAGTGACTAGCACCCTTGGTTTTCAATCAAGAGGTCTTGGGTTCGAGTCCTAGGAACTCTCAATTTTGTCCTCCTTCCTTCCTCGCAAAAAAGGGAAAGAAAATCAAAGACTTGGGAAGGCGTACAGAACAAGCTAGTGTACCAGTAAAGAGACGTTGCCGAGTTTTAGAAAAAAGAAAGACGTGCTCCTGTAGCTGGTTTGAATCCAAACCTAGACTATGACTATATATGGTGATATGCTACTCTGCAAGTAATGAAACTGACATATCCAACGTTCGCTTCTCCTCTTCTCTACTTACTCTGCCTAGCATCAGAAGGTTTGGCCGCAGCAACCATGTTCGCTGGCTGCTCGTCCACCTGCTCTTCAGCAGGCAACAACCAGATATGCGCCAAGTCGCCACCCGTACCATCGCCTGTGGGTCTCATGACACCCCCGCCGGCACGCGCACCGCAGCCGATTTCTCATAGCAACCCGCTGCTGTTGGTGTGATGTGATAACCCACAAGTATAGGGGATCGCAACAGCTTTCGAGGGTAGAGTATTCAACCTAAATTTATTGATTCGACACAAGGGGAGCCAAAGAATATTCTCAAGTATTAGCAGCTGAGTTGTCAATTCAACCACACCTGGAAAATTAGTATCTGCAGCAAAGTATTTAGTAGCACAGTAATATGATAGTGGTGGTAATGGCAAGAAAAGTAAAGACAGCAAAAGTGATGTTTTTGGTATTTTGTAGTGATTGTAATAGTAGCGGAGGATGATGGTGAGGCCTCGGGCGGGAACGAACAGGAGCCGGGGAAGATCACAGCCAGCCGTGGGAGGCAGGAGCAGGCGGTCCCGCCGGCGCTGGTTTGGCTTTGGTGGCTCGAGGAAGAAGAGACTGAAGAAACGCGACAGACGTTGAATGTCAATCCAACGGTCAAGGTTGGCACAATCATTTGTTGACTAAGCGGACACCAAGTAGCATACTTTTTATATATATAGAAAGAAAATCAAAGACTTGGGAAGGCGTACAGAACAAGCTAGTGTACCAGTAAAGAGACGTTGCCGAGTTTTAGAAAAAAGAAAGACGTGCTCCTGTAGCTGGTTCGAATCCAAACCTAGACTATGACTATCTATGCTACTCTGCAAGTAATGAAACTGACATATCCAACGTTCGCTTCTCCTCTTCTCTACTTACTCTGCCTAGCATTAGAAGCTCTGGCCGCAGCAACCATGTCCGATGGCTGCTCGTCCACCTGCTCTTCAGCAGGCAACAACCAGATATGCGCCAAGTCACCACCCATACCATCGCATGTGGGTCTCATCACACCCCCGCCGGCACGCGCACCGCAGCCGATTGCTCATCGCAACCCGCTGCCATTGGTGTGGTGCCACTGCTGCAAATCACGCAGAGTCATCCTTCGCGTCTCAACCACAATCCGCAACCCTGGCCGAGTCTTCTACAAATGCCTGAATCATGGGGTAATAATATGTTTAAGTGTTGTTCTGCTGCTTTCAGTTGCTGATTTTTTAATAGTTTGGTTGATGATCTTCCAATTTGATTCGTGCAGAAATAGGAAGATTCGTGTGATTTGTATTTCTGGGAAGTTGTTGATGTGGGGGAATGCAACTACGCTGATTATTTGGTTAGCCGAGGAATCCCAATACCAGCAGGTTGGGGTGTTGGACAAGTAACTGAAGGAACGGCAGAAGAGGAAGATGCAGAGCAGAAGGTTAAAGATGCAGTTCCTCTGATCATGGCCAAGCAACAGCTGATGAACGACCTTGACAGCAATGAGGAGATGAAAAAGCTTGTGAATATAATGGGCAAAATCGATGTGCTCTGTAGGATGATTGTCTCTTTATTTGTAGTGTATGTAGCACTCGTGATGTATTCAGTGGCTACGACATGAGCACTTTGCTGAAACTAGTAATGAATGAAACCTATGTAGCAGGCTGGGCGTAGTGTTGTGAACATCTAATGATTTCTATTAACAAAAATCAGGGGGTATCCCCTTTTGCCCATATAAATAAATAAATAACAGAGGCCCTATCGGGTCAGCTTTGTTCTCATTCGAAGACGTCGAGCAAATTGCAGTCCAACAACAAACTATGTTATCAAATTCAAGTTTCACAGCCAAATATGAGTACAACTAAACAACAATGTCATTTTTGTTTTAGTTGTCATACAATCACCAAACACAAATCAGCATACATAACAAGTGATGTTCTCACAGCAAAATACTAAACAACTTGTTCATCAGGTTTCAGTTGTCATAGCAAACACAATTTCACATAGTAGATAAAAAACATCTTCTGACAGGCAAATACGACAAAAGCAATGTAATCATCATCCGCAGCAGCAGCGTCAACATCTTCGCCATGTGTATCAGTCTGAATCGTAATTCCCCACGGTGTCATTTTCTTCTTCGTCCTCAACGTCCTCGAATGTTGGCTTCTTCTTGATCAACTCTTGTATGTCCACAGCACGACACGCAATCTTTTCGCCGGCGTCATTGATGTGATGGTTCTCAAAGATATTAGGAACATCTGTGTTATCTTGTACATCACGAGAAGTGTAAGCATCATCTTGTTGTGCAACTTCACTAAACGAATTCCTCTGCTCAAACCTTTGCAATACTCTCCAGTCATCGCTGCGTGCAAATGTGTCTTCCAAGAAAAATATTTGTGTTGCTTGATTTGCCAAAATAAAAGGCTCGTTGGTCTGGTACGCCGCCTTGACATTGATGGATTTGAAATAATCATCAGCTCTGGGTTTTGCGATCTTGGAAAATAGGTTATACCAACGACAGCACAACAGAACCACACACCGATGATCCTCAAAACTGGAGATATACTGCAACTGAACAATGTCTGTTATGTTAGCATACATTTCAGTGGTCTCTTTGTCATACGTATCCGTGATCATGATGGCACTATTTTGTGTCTTCCTGCTTTCGTCTCGTGCAAGGGTGTTGTAGCGCACATCTCCAACAACGCAAGATTCATAATGTCTTTACCCGAGTATCAGGACCCATTGCTATTGAGTAAAGGGCATCATCAACTGTCTGCCCATCCTCCCGCATCTTCTTAACCTATGGTTAGAAAATAGACAAGTTGATCATCTTATGTACTCAATATATTAAAAAAACTGACAGTGCACTTCAAAAGCTTACATGGTTCTTCAACCATTTCGCAAATCCTGCCATAACCAGTTTGTCAATGTTTCTTGCATTTTGCGGCAGTAACTTCTCTTTGTAGATGCTGCACAACATAGTGATCGCATCAAACATCTAAATATATGAGAATGTGCTGCAAGTTTAGTAGATTACGATGTATAAGCTGCAGTACTGCACTTACTTGATATAAGGTAGTATCTCAGGACAGTTATTCAACACATAACAAACCATTTTGTCCAAATCTTTAGGTTTGTCCTCTTGTCGACTCTTCCCTGTAACTCGAACAGAATAATCGAAAACATTGAGCCCCGAATTGTCTTCACCCACCTCTTTGCTAAGCTGATCAGTTGTTTCAATGTATTTTGAGCAGAATCTCAGCGCTTCTGTAGCAATGTAGGCCTCTGCAATGGAACCCTCGGGTCTAGCTCTGTTCCTAACATAGCCCTTGAAATTGCCTAGCCGCCTTTCAATAGGGTACATCCAGCCATACTGTACTGGACCTCTAAGTAGTACCTCATCAGGTAGATGAATAGCCAAATGCACCATCACATCAAAGAAGGCTGGAGGATATATCTTCTCAAGGTCGCATAGGATAGTTGGTATCTTGTCTCTAAGACACTCCAAAGCATCTATCCTGGTATTCCTACTGCAGAGTTCCCTGAATAATTGTCCCAACTCTGGAACTGCTCTGTATAAGTCAGGGCGGCCCAATCCTCTAAGGATAACAGGTAAAACCCTTTGAAGTAGGACGTGGCAGTCATGAGTTTTCAACCCTTGTACCTTGTTTCCATCTGCACTGACTCTCCTTTCAGGGTTGGAAGCAAATCCATGTGGGAATCTCACACGTGACAGGACCTCACAGAATTCTTTTCTTTTTACCTTGTCCAAGACGTACACAGCTGGTGCCATATCCGTGGTTTACCTTCATCTTGCACCTGCAAATCCTTTCTGATACCCAGGTGTGTCAAATCAATCCTAGATTTTAAGGTATCTTTCGTCTTGCCTTCAATATTAAGAAGTGTGCCGATAATTCTGTCACATATATTTTTCTCCATGTGCATCACATTAAGATTATGCCGCAGATCCAAATCTTTCCAATACTCCAAGTCCCACAAAGTGGACCTATGGGTAAACAATAATCTCTCTTCTACCCCGCCACACTTCCTTTTCCCGCTACCATTACCAGGATGGTTTCCTGGTGTAATATGCCTGACCTTCTCTAATTCCACTTGCAACTCATCGGCGGTGAGCCTCTTTGGCGCATCACAGTTTTCATGCTTTGCATTGAACACATGTCTTCAGTATTTTCTAGGATGCGGCTTGTCCTTGGCAAGGAAACGGCGGTGTCTAATGTAACAGATCTTGCTAAGTATTGCGTATGACAGCGGATTCCTGTCACAGCGAACACATGCATTGTAACCATGTGTCGTTCGCCCTGACATAGTGCCCAAAGCCGGATAATCATGGATGCACCAAATTATAACAGCACGCAGAAAGAAATCAGCTGGTGGGCTGCTATATAGGTCTCGAGTGAGAACACCCTTCGATAGCTGTTGAAGTTCCTCCACAAGAGGCTCCATGAACAAATCAAAATCCTTTCCAGGACTTTTTGGACCTGGGATGAGCAAGGCCATCATGTAGTTTGATTCTTTGGTGCAGACATTTGGGGGCATGTTGTAAGGGATAACAAGCACTGACCACATGCCATATGTGGCGCTCTGGTGGCCAAATGGGTTAAATCCATCTGAAGCTAAGCCAAGTCTAATGTTTCTCGGGTCAGCAGCAAACTCTTTGTGTTTATCATTGAAGCTTTTCCACTCACTACCATGAGATGGATGGCTCATTACATTTTGATCTCTTTACTCCTGGTTCCTAGAATGCCACAGTACATCCTCTGTTGTTTCAGCATCATGAAACAACCTCTGCAATCTTGGTGTAATTGGAAAATGTCTCAGAACATTATGAGGAATCCTCTTCACAGCATCGCCATCTTTCCATCTTGATGATTTGCATTTCGGGCATTCACTTAAGTTGGCATAATCCTTCCGGAACAGAACACAATTATTCTTACAAACATGGATCATATCATATCCAATTCCAACTGCACGAAGGAAATTCTTCATTTTACTGTAGGTGTGTGGCAGCTCAGACGCATCTGGGAAAGATTTGCGGAAAGCATCGAACATCGCATCGAATGATTTTTTTGTCATCCGCTCAGATGTCTTCACCTGAAGAAAGGTGACCATAGCTGAGAATACTGACAGCTTATTTCCTGGGGTGACAGCAACGTTGCATTGTTCCAACATGCGGGCCCACCATTTTTCTTCTGCAGGTGAAAGTTCACGGAATGCACGAGCATTTCATAGCATTGTTTCAATGTTGGTCAAACTCACTGGCTCCGCCACCACCACCTCCTCCTCCTCTTCCACCTGAGCATCAGGCAGATCAAGATGGTGATTTGCTGCTTCCACGTAGTCAATAACATTGACGTTCATAGCTTCATCATGATGAACCCACCTAGTATATGTGAACGACATCCCATACAAGTGTAGATGATTTTGCACAGTTGACTGGGGTCTTGTAACTGAATTCATACAACTGCTACACGGGCAGAGCACATCTGATTTCGGACCACCATACTCAGCTCGGATAAAGTTCATGAAGTTTTCAACCCCCTCGACATATGCAGCGGAGAATCTTCAAGCAGAAGTTATCCAAGTCCTGTCCATCTGTTAGACATACAAATTAGTTCTTCTACTAGATATTACAGGAAAAACATATATGCTTTTTTATGAAGTCTAGAAAAAAATACCTAGGTCGATGTCTAAAGCTATGGCAAGATATTTGGACGAGCAGATCTAAGTAACGAAATATATGTAAAGCTAATTCAGCAAACAGATTTGAGTGCCAAATTATGGCAGGTTGTTTCAGCATTCAATGAGGCCGAGCACACAGCAATCGAACTATCGAAGGCCATCGCAGCAACAAAGATCGAGTATAAAACGGTGTAGAGCTATTTCACCTAACAAATTGGCTACTAGACCATGGCAATCTACATCACAATGAATATATGGCGGGATATTTTAGCAACTAATCGGCCTTGGCATGCCATCTCAGCTAAGCAGATTGAGTGCAGAACAGGGCAAGGAAGCTTCTTAAGCAGAGCATATTGATAGTAAACTACTTCGGCAAACAGTGAGATTAACAGCGTCTATCAGCTAACATTCAGCGCTACACCGACATGAACGGGGCCTCAGTCTAGAATGCGCGTACCGTGGGAGAAGCTGACCGCCGTGCGTCTCCACACGAACGTCGCCAGCGGTGGTGGCGCTGACTACCATGCGCCTCCACAAGAACGTAGCCAGAGGTGGCGGCGCGTCTAGAGGACGGCAGTCTACGAGAACGTACTGTGGGAGCGAGAGGATCGCCGAACCGTGGCGCCGACGTATCGGCCCGGCGGGGAGGGCGGCTTTGGCGGAGCGAATGGAGTGGAGGGGGACAGGGGGGAGGGGGGTTTGGGGAATATTATTGGCTAGTTGGCCGAAGGGCGGTTGAATCGGATTTGGGGGGAAATTTTGGGTGTGGGGGAGGATTTTCGCGCGGTGGGCGGGGGGAGTTTGGCGCATGGTCGGTTTCTCCAAGTGTAGTCCCATGTGTCAGTGAAGAGGCAAGCCGAAGCGCGTTCCGTTTGCGTGAGCCGTGTGCAGGACCGAACGTGTGTGGGGTGCAATGCGACCGCGACAGGAGTGCTGTGAGTGTACCGCCTTTTTTCCTTTTAAACTAGGTGCTTCGCCCCCTCAAAAAAAATTGTTGCTTCGCGCGATCCATCGATACTACTACTAGTAATCCGGTAATCCCGACTAAAACGGCGCGGACGGGTCTTTTCCCGCGTGATATGCTGGGAGGTTGGCTTAGTTGGGTTTTTTAGGATGAGTAATGCTACACCTACGTAATCCCAGTTACGTAATTAACGTAATGTGAAACGTGTGAGCTGTTGATTGTAGATTGGGGGGAGGGAGGGGCCCACCACCATGAAAATCAGGGGAGGAGAGAGAGAGGCAATTTACGTTAACCCTTTCGTAGGTTCCCATAGATGTAGAAAGATGTGAAATGCGTGAATGTGTAGTGGATGTACTATTGGAGTGCCTAAGATAATTTGTGTATGTATAGATCCTATGTGTTTATTTTACTTCGCATGTTAGATTTGTCTCGGTTCAATAAAAAGCAGAGTTGGTGATGATGGTGTGCCTGTCATCCTGCAATATAGGCCGTCCGATCTATATCTAACGGATAGGAAGGAAACTATGACAATTTACCCGCACTCCTCTCCACATTTGCAGATAAGGCTTTCCCTCGTTCATCCTTTTCTCCCACAAGATCTTGATCTTTCGTGCAATGCACGGGCATCTTGCTAGTACTCCTACAATATGTATATTATTGTGAAAGTTCATATACACCGGCCGAGATTAATGCAAACATGGCACATTTGCATTACTTTTCGAACTTTATAGGACAGAAAAATAAAAGAAACCCGACCCTAAACCTATTCTACGGCGGCGACCGATGTCGTCCATCTGCAATCTCTATGTACGGGGGCGGGGTTCAAGACCTGTGAAGTGAAGGTGCGGTCTCCGACGAGGAAGAGTAGAACACGGGATACGGACCGGCCAGTTGGCACACCATGCCCTACCGCCTCCCATGCCCTACTCATCCTCGAAGGAGTCCCCGACCTCGGCGGTGCCAGACGTTGGACGGCGGCAAGTAGGATGCGTGGCTGACGGTGCTCCCGTCGTCGGCCGCCAGCGTGGCCACCGCTTGTGCGGTCGCGTCCACGTCCGGCTACGCCGCTATTGCGTCGCGAGAGGCGACTTGAGCGAGGGCGGCGACCTCGAGCTTCATCCCCAAAGACAAGCTCTCCCGCAGAGCGTTCGCACTTGTGGTCATGGCAGATGTGGTGCCAGGTAGGAGGACGATGCGCTATGGTGTGGAGGTTAGCTGGGCGTTGCCGCTTTAAGTAGCGCATTCCGGTGAGGCCAAGCGCCCGGGTGCGTCATTAAGTCGCCGGAGTTGGTTCCTCGGGCACCGAGCCTCTTAACGATGACATACGAACGGACGGCATGAATGCGGGCAGCTGGCGCCGGCTAGGAACGCACCGTGCGATGGCGCAAGGGATGAGGGTTTTGGTGTGCCAGGGTAGTCAGCTGCGGTCATGGCAACGTTGGAGATGCCCTTTGCTCACATGCGATCCTCGCATGTCATTGAAAAATCAAGACGACCCGGCATGGTCTCAGGTCCAGAGGATGCAGTTGGCCGCGCTACACCACTCCGCGGACGCGTCGCGGCGCCCCGTGCATCCTCGATGAGCCGGGTGTTGGGGTGTGCTTGGATTGTGGCCAAAGTGCACCTTACCAAAATTTTGGTCATGACCCAAAGATTGGTCTTTGTTTGGATGGTTGCCATTTTTTTGGCATGCCAATGAACTCTAGCCAACTCTAGTTCATTTTTCTTGCCAATGTCGGCCAAATCATGGGCAACCAATACCTCAACCAAAATTTTGGTCATGACCCAAAGATTGGTCTTTGTTTGGATGGTTGCCATTTCTTTGGCATGCCAATGAACTCTAGCCAACTCTAGTTCATTTTTCTTGCCAATGTCGGCCAAATCATGGGCAACCAATACCTCAACCAAAATTTTGGCTACCCAATGCTTTGATGGGGCAACCTTGGGCACAAAACAAACATACTGTTGGTCGTGCCACAGCACTAACGCCACCCTCGGCACACTAAAACCGACCATGTCTAGCTACGATATGAGCGTGTCGCTCACCGCGGTCGCCGTGTCCAGAGGCGGTGCTGTAGCTGCGCCCCGTTGTTGGCCCCAACGACCCACATGAACGGTTGTCGGTGGGGAGGAGGTCGTGGGCCAGCTCCTCCATTGGACTAGTCTGCCCCACATGTCGGTTTCCCTGTTTTCCCGGCCATATTCGAGCGTCGGTGCTCTCTTTGCGCATTAGGCCTTTCACTATGTAGGCCAAGCGAGACAACTTATTGTTTATTTGAGCCGTTCAAGTATAATCATGTGGCGTTTGCTTATTTCTCATTCCTCTCCAACCCTCTTCTCCATCGATCATGTCGCCCTCCAGTCGAGTCCATCCTCCTGCATGCCTCATTTGAACATTCCGCCGAGTATCATTCGCATGTACCCACCCTAGTCCTCTTTCAATAGATCTCCGGACCCCGAGATGAAATTGAGAGGGAACGAGTGGGGGCACGTGATACCTAAGGCGGATTCAAAATTTTGAACCGGTGATCATAGCATCCACAAATCATATATAAAGGGTATTCAATGTTCGTTTCGTTTTTGAACGTACAATATACTCCCTCCTATCCTTTCTAGTTTACATATAAGTTTTATGTGTAGTCAAAGTATCTCTACTTTGATCAAAAAGGTATCAACATTCAACAACGCCCAATCAATATTGTTAGATTCGTACGTACTCCTAGATTTGTACTCGGGATGGTTTCCAATTTGACTATTGACAAGATTAATAGTACATGAGATGTATAATGTGAAAATTATATCATTGGAAACTCCTTTCACATAAGAATTTGACCTTATGCTTTGTGTAAGTTGCATGTCATATATTATTACTCTAACATTTGGTCAAAGTTAGCCTCGAAAAACGCATTAGACCCTGTATGCTTTGTGTAAGTTGCATGTCATATATTATTACTCTAACATTTGTGTAAGTTGCATGTCATATATTATTACTCTAACATTTGGTCAAAGTAGTATAGTGGAAGTGGATCCTCTGACGTAGGTATCCCTGCCTTACCCTCCCTTTCGGTCACTTACTGGCGGACCCCATGCTTTCTAGGCCCCGCATGTCAGTTACTCAATGGGTTCAGCCACGTCAGGGGATCCTCATCCGCAGTATACTCCCTCTGTTTTTATTTACTCCGCATAAAACGGAGGGAGTGGTGGTATAATAAATGACGCGGGCGGGGGAGGTGGAGGGACGTCGGTTTGCTCTCAACTGCGGTCCCACAAGCGAGCGAAAACGCAAGACGAAGCGCGTTCCATTTGGTGAGCGACGTGGAGGGTCCAGCGTGCCGGGCTGCAACGCAAACGCGACAAGAGCGATGTACAGTCAAAACCGATTAACCGGTCGTCACCGGAACCACTATTCACACCAGAACCTTCGCTGCTCGGCCTACGCCAGCCACTACCCTAAAACCACACCAAATCTCCAGCCCATTCCCCCACCTTTCGATCCCCTAGCCCGCATCAAGCGTCCCCTAGTTCACCAGAAAGCCATGGTGCGCCGCAAGATCACTTACTACAAGATGCTGACGCCGGAGCGCCGCACAGAAATCGCGGCGGCGGTCGGCACCACAGACCTCCGTTCCCAAGCTCGCTTTGCGGCGGGCCAATCCCCGAGTTCTCTGGAGCCAAGCTACAAGGAGGAGGAAGCCGATCCAATGTTCATGGCGGAGGTCGCGGCGCAGAAGGCCCCCGATGGGTATGAGATGATGGACATCGACTTCGTGCCGGCGTCCGAGTCCCCCATGGTGCAGGCGGACCAGCGGTTCAACATGGCGATACTAAAGGAGGACCGGGAGGCAGAGGCTCAACTCGACGCGGAGCACACGCATGCCGCTGCAATCGAGGCTCTCCTGCAGGCGGAACCGAATGTCGTGGATGTGAACCGGGCGGTGGAGGCTCAACGTGAGGCGGAGCGCGCGGATGCCGCTGCCATCGAGGCCCTCCTGCAGGCGGAACCGGACGTCCTGGACTTGAACCGGGCAGTAGAGGCTCGACTCGACGCAGAGCGCGCGGATGCCGCTCTCATAGACGCCCTCCTGCAGGCAGAACCGGACGTCCTGGACTTGAACCGGGCGGCGGAGGCTCGACTCGACGCGAAGCGCGCGGATGCCGCTGCCATCGAGGCCCTCCTGCAGGCGGAACCGGACGTCGTCGACTTGAACCAGGTTGTGCTCTCGTCCGTGCAGAGCGCCCGCACACTCCGCTTGAACGAGTAGCTGGAGGCCGAGGACAACCACGGTGCGGAGACACACGTCGGCAGGGACGGCTGGTTCGCGCCGGCAGCCAAAGACGACGAGGCCGTCCCTTTCCACGAGCAGTGATAGTTTTTCTTTATGTTGTTGTTTTTATGGATCTTTTGCTGTGTAAAAACATATATGTGTTATGCAAGTCGCCTGACTTGGGTCAGTCTACCATTTCAGGCGGTTGGATGAATATCCTACGTCTCCTAACCCTTCTTTCCTTCTTCCTCACCTCTTCTTCCCCAACAGACCACCGCACGGACCGTACGGATACTCCCCAACATGCGGTTGGATAAACATACTCTATGAACGAAAATTATGTGTCAGCGATAGGATGGCTGAGTTTGGTTTGTTCACATGCGGCAACACGTGTCAGTGAGGGTGCGTTCCCTTGGTTGGGTTTGTGGCATGCAGGAGCGACTGTCTGAGGGTGCGGTGCGATCGCGGCGTGCAGGAGCGACCGTGTGAGGGTGCGGTGTGACCGCGACAGCCGTGCGCAAGTGTACCTCCTTCTCATTTTGAAAACTTTAGGCAAGCTTGGCAAAAATGTGTGGCGAAGTTTGGCAATGCAAGGCCTAGACCCAAACAGGATAAGTATGTACGTACTAGGAGTACTAGTGTTAAAAAACAAAGGCGGGGTTTTCCTTCGTGGGATTTAATTGATACAAATCCTTGTTTCACATGTCAATTAATGCGTCTTTTTTCTCCAAAGACCAAAATGCTAACCATCTCACTCCTCATCTCTTGATTAATGCAGTGCCATGCAAACCAACCTTCTCACTTCCGCATGCATGCATGTCATCTCTCTCTCTCTCCCCTATCCATCTCTCTGCACGCATGCGCCTCTCGCTCTCTCTCCTGTTTATGCATGCAAGCAGTTCTCTCTGCCTTGGGAAAATGCGAAGCACATGGGAAAGAGAGATGGGATTACTGCAGGCACGCATACGGTGGAAAGGGATGGAGGGCCCGGTTGGAAAGAGCAGCGAAAAAATGCCAATGCGCAGAGCATTGCGGGGAAAACAAAATTTTCTTAGACGCAGACAAAAAAGGACCGGTGGGAGTACTAGTAGGAGTACTAGTGCGGTGAGATGGTTTCTCGAAGAAGACAATGGACAAGCGGAGTCAGCGAAGAGTGAAATGATGGTTGCTTCGTCCGTGCTTTTGTGATTTGACGCCTCACTGCTTTGTGATTTGTGATAGAAGGGACAGGGGAGTAGACTCTATGCTCTATACTGTACTACATGCGTCCAAGCATTGGAGAAAGAGGAGAGACGTTGCATTTTTCTATTCCTTCAATCAATCAATCAGGGAGCTTCGGTTCCATCTTTTTGGCTTTGGCAACACCGTCCATAATGGTTCCCACGATGCCAAAAGCTATTTTCACATTTGGCTACACATTGTGGACGCCCTTAACCGTACCACTTGGTTTTGCTCCTGTGTGATATCTATACAAATCTCAATTATATTGATCTAAAAAATTATAGAATCAAGATTAGTAAAAAGGAGGTGATTTTGCCGCGTGGATGGCGGGGGAAGTTTCTTATTTGAGCAATGCTACATCCACGTATTGGTTTACGTAAAGTTATGAACTGATGTGATGTGGAACTATTTGATTGGATTAAAGGAGAGGATTAGGCCCACCCCACCTGAAAATCAGGGGGGCATATATAGATTAGATGGAAAGTATACGTAGCATCTACGTAGCCCTTTTTAAGTCTAGGATTAGGCTTCTTATTTTCGGAGGACGTTGTCCTCGCGGTTTGCTAACATGCGGTCCCACGTGTCAGTGCTTTACCAAGCCTATCCGCGTCCCACATGAGGCAGAACAACGGCAGAAGCAACATGTGGTTAAGTTGAAGAAGATGAGGGAGAAGCAGATTTAACAACGAGTGAAATGATGGTTGCTTCGTCCCTCCAACTTAACTACGGGAAAGGTGCAGCTTTGTGATTTGACGCCTCATTGCTCATTACTATGCCGACGCCATGACTGGGGTGCTTCACCCCGGCTGCTCTGCACTGTATTCCGGTATGGCACGTGGACCCGGTAGCTTGATGTCCCACATGTCGGCGAAAGGGACTAGAAGATTTATGAAAGCGAGCGCTCCACTCTTACGACAGAGGAGTAGACGACATGACGGCCCAGTGAACTGACACTTGTACTGTATAGTACTATAGTTTTGCTGCTTCGCACGATCCATCGATACAAACCCGATTAAATAGGAAAGGGCGGGATTTTTCCCGCGCGGTACATGATACTGGCCATACATTTCAAAGGCAATTTTAATGTATGCAAACTGAATAATTATAAGTAACAATATGATATCTAGTAAAACTAAAAACACATATGATTTATTGTGTTAGAGTGTAGTAGTAGTGCTATATTGCATAGTTGTTAGATGTAACATGCAAGAACATGTAGAGATGTAGTTTTGGAGGGCCTACAGAGAGAAAAGCGTAATACGGTCACCGAACTTCAGAATAGGCTGATTACGGTCACTATATACGTTTTGTGGTGATTATATGGTCACTTGCTCACAGTTCAGCATCGGATTGCACTCTGTTGACCGGCCAAATAGTCTACATGGCGCCATGTTGACTAGTTAAATTGACCACGTTCCTTGTGGGTCCCACCTGTCAGTTCGCATAGGCAAAAGGTCAGATAAACACAAATTTACGCAGGCGCGACAAGGCTCCAACCCATGCGCGGGAATCACCTGGTTGTGTATGTGTCTGTCAGGGCCTGATGTGTGCGCATGCACGTGTAGGTTGAGCACTTGAGCGTGAGTGTGTGTTGGTCGTATGGTGTACTGGTGTGTGCGTGCGTGCGTGGCTGTGTGTGTATGTGTGAGTGTTGCGTGCGTGCGTGGGTGCATGTGTTGCGTGGATGCAGTTCATGTGCATGCGTGCGTGTGTGTATAATTACCACACCAGCTCCTGTGTGTTAAAACAGACGGCTCAGCATACCAATACAAGGCCACCTTGTCCGTTGCGCCCACGGTCATGACTTCGAACCACTGTCCAAATATTTTTTTTGTCATTTGTTTTCATTCTTACTAGCAAGATGCCCGTGCATTGCACGTAACATCAAGATGCATTTGTATGACTTGTTTATCTTGTGAGAGAAAAGGATGAACGAGGGAAGGCCTTATTTGCAAATGTGGAGAGGTGTGTGGGTACCTTTTTGCAAAATTGCCGTAGTTTCTTTCCTATCCGTCAGATATAAATCGGACGACCTATATTGCAGGATGGCAGGCACACCATCATCACCAACTCTATTTTTTATAAGAGTGTATTTTATGTATTTTATAAGAGTGTAGATGTAGAGTAGATACAAGTCGACATGTGGGCACGATGGTAGTGAGATAATGTGATGCAACACTAGAGGTGCCATGTGGAGCGTTTAACTGGTCAACTAGTCATGTCATGAGCAAACACAGAGTTGTACGGTGAGCCCGTGACTGTATAATAACCACTAAACGTAAATGGTGACCATAATGAGTGGATTCTGAAGTCCAATGTACGTATCGTGCTTTCGCTTCAAATACAATGATCGTCATTGCATATATCGCGAGAGAAAGATGAAACATGCGTGAATTTTCTGAGGGCTTACTTTTAGAGGACCTGGAGATAGTTTTGTGTGCATACGTGAAAGGGGCGTATAGGGGGGTATGCGATGGAGAGAGAGATGCTCTTCGTTTCTCTTTATTATGACTAACTTTGTATATAGTATAAAAATATACAAATTCACAGTGCGGAATAAATATCATTGTCGGCACCATGCAATGCAAATTAGCGTTCGTACTCCTCCATATAACTTTGTAATGTTGTATATACGTAGAAACTCTAAAATAATTTTTTGGCCACACTTTATTCAAAAGAAATGTTGTATGCGAAATAAACGTGAAGAGAGGGCTTTTTAGATCAATGGGGTACGTGATGTAACATGTGTGAATGTGTAGTTGATGCATTTGGCGGGGCCTAGAGAGGTATGTGTGTGTATTACGTATTTGAGAGAGGCATGGATAGAGGGGCCGACGGGGGGCGTGGGAGAGATAGCACGAGAAATGAGAGTGGTCTAGAGAGAGAGAGAGAGACGAATATGACGTCACGACAAGAGATTCCATTCCCTTGAGTGTGTATATGCAAGGAGGAGAATAGAGGCACTAGGAGAAATTTTCTGTGTGTGTGGTGTTTGTGTTGGTATGTGTGGGTGTGAGAAGATAATGAGACGTGGGGGCAGAGGGTGTGTCACCGCGTGAGGTCCGGTGGGTCGAGGTGAGGCCCTTCGTTCGGTTTCGTCCTGCACCACATTGGTCGGCCCGTGACGCATTTAGGAAGACCCATGGATGACTAGTCGTACAAGACAAAGATAGCAGAATTGTGAAGGACTCTGTGTCCACTGACAAAGCCGGCTAGGATTTGTAACCCTAGGTTCTCGGACTAAGGTAACCCCTTTATCTCTGATATTACTATCCATCCAACCTAACTTTAAGGGGCATCCTACAGAATGCTCTGCTAGAATCATACTCGTCGATTAGGAAGAGAGGTGTGAGACAATGCGTGAGAGACAGGCGTAAAGATAATGTAGGCAGGTCCATGTATATAAAAAGGGTCGATGAGGATTGTGCGTGTGTATGTTTGCAAGAGGAAGAGTGCTTGTGATAAAGGTTAGTGGAAACATTTGTAAATGGTTACGAGAGGGAGGGAGGGTTATATCTAGAGCATGTGTGCGAGAAAGACACATCGGGAGAGAGTGTGTGAGCATGTGTGAGAGACCACCGATGGAGAGTGAAACTACACGTAAAAGACTGCTCTACACATTGATTAAATATATAAATCATATCCAAATATTATGATGGGATCGTGATATTTGCAATTCGCGTAAGGAGCGGTCATTGATCCATCAGACATCTAGATTCTATCGAATTTGAGCATGTCTATGTTATTATTCGACACAATTGATCCACGTAGTTAGTATTTTGAAGTCCAGACAATGCATCGCTTTAGCAATCGAATATAAACGTGAGTGTAGTTCATGTTGTGTGTGTAAAGCACATTATACATATGAAAGTTACACAATGGACATTATAAATAGCTACCTATGAACTAGCATACATTTGAATTCAACTTAAGGTGGTTTAAAAAATCAAATTCAACATGAAGTCCATTCAATTATTTGAATTTGATATCATGGCATTTGTAAACCATACCTAAATTATGGGGGCACCAATCTTTGCTCTGATTTTGTACATAATAGCATATGTAGTCATGTACAAAATAGATTCAAATTTAGCTCCTCCATTCCAAAATAATCGTATTTATAGGATTTTCAAGTGTCAAAAATTCAAAAAGAAGCGGATAATTTAATGAGGTTTTCAAACATACAAGGTCAAATATAACGTTGTCTATTTAGGTCAATCCTAATAGTTCAAGAGTACTCTAAACGTGAATGCTTCTGTTTCAAAATTTCGAACGAAGCGCCAAAAGAGCCTCTACTCGCCCGAAACCGTGTGAGACCAATGTTTGGTAGTACAAGGAAATTACTTTTCTAATAACTCCGACCCGTGAAACCTACCAGCCCGATGTCCAAAGGTCTAAACCGGGGTAGGTTTGTAGCTTCATCTAGACGCCACGCAACCGCATCCAAAAAACATTCATACACAATGGCCGCCTAAGCACACATGCGCGCGGCCGAAATCGCTCCCACCCACTATTTGGGACACCTGGGATTACCATCCTACCCCCGACCCACAGTAGGTCCAAAATTTAAGAGGGGGGGCAAAGTTTGTACTTTCCCCAAATTTCAAACAAGCGCGTCCCATCTTCTGTTCAAAAAAGCCAAAAACAAGCGCGTCCCAGACCGAAATATGGTTCCCCCCACCCGTCCGATTCCCCATTCATACTCCGTGGGCGCCAAAACTACCTCTCCACCAGCCGCGAAACCCCGGCGTCCTCCGTCCGCCACCCCATCCCACCCATCAACCGCCGCCCTCCTCCATCACGCCGGAGCCGATACCCCGACGTCGTCGTCCACCGCAACCTCAACCGCAACGCCCTCCACGGCTAGTAGTTGAAGCCGAGGCCGAGCCGCCCGTACCCGAGCCAGTTCAACCACGCCGTCCTGTACCTCACCGCTGCCGCTCCAACTTCGCCACCCTCCACTGCACCGGAGTTGTTCCTGCTACGCCGTCCTTTGCCGCCTCGGATCTGCTTCCCCTCCGCCGACATACAGCCACGGAAACACAGTCAACAATTTGGCCATGGGTTCATCCAAGCCTGCACCCTCCAGAACATCGGTTTCCCCGGTAAAAAGAAGAAGATCGGCGCGACATGTGGAGGTGACCACACCGGCAACCGAAAAAGGTACTCCTCTTCCCTTATTCGTGCAAATCTTACGTCTCTGCTTGCACGGTATTCATCCCACAGAAGACACTAGTTGACTGCTTCTTCTTGATACTAGATGTTCCTAGTAACTCGCGATGCACGAGGTTTCTCCTCATATACTATTTCACCTTAGCTAGAGGTCCGTCGCCCCCCTGAATTTCAATTTTTGGCCAGTTGATTCCCAATTAACGGAAGCATTCCCTGGCGTAACAGGCGCTAGTACGCCTATTACGCCGGGGAAGCAGCGCCTTGGTGTTTATCTTAGGGGCGTGTGCGGCCTAGAGCTACTGGTGCCCGATCTGGAGGTCGGCTGGGATTAAAGGGATGGCCTGGGGGCGCTGCCAAGCACGGCGGTGGTGTGAGGTCGATGGGAGGGCAGGGCGGCGGAGGCAGGGGTCTGGGGCGGTGGTCGCTGGCGGTTCGAGAAAGATCATCAACAGTGACTGGCAGGAGGTAGACGAAGGCCATCTGCCCGTTCCTTATAGATCGAACGGTTCATTAAAAAAAATTGACTGACCTATTTATTTCCAGTCAACTGTTATCTTAGATATGACCACATGTGGTGGTGTGCTGGAGGAGTACCTGCATTTCCTGTGCTCATATATTACAAAATCATACAGAGTAGAATCTAATTTTGTTTGCCATGCAATGTTGTAGAGCTATCATATGTCTCCTGTCATTTATTTTTCATCCACCTGCTATCTGCTACTTTTACAGTGCACTAGTTCTGCACACACTTCACCCTTACTCTCACTATTGTGTTTTTATGCAAGGGTATTTTAGACTCTGTTGCCACGAGAGAAGCCAAAAAGAAAAGAGAGAAGTCACTCCAGCTTCATATGCGGGTAGGCAAGACATGTTACAGCGCTATAAAGGGTGCAGTGTCAGCAGATGGAGATGGTAAACGTAGCTCTTGAGTTGATGACCTCACTCGCAATGAACCACCATCCCAGGTGCTTGCTTTAACTTCACGGTGTCATATGTGGTTGCATGTTCCATATGGTGTCTAGCTTGTATTCGAAAGGCCGAAGTCGGTAAGATAAGGAAAGATATTTTTTTACATGAACCACCACCCCGTGAGCACCAGAAGACAAATAGCTAGTCAGGGCACTGGCCGAGCCAGTGACAAGACCAGCAAAGATAGGCATCACCTGGAAGCCAACTAAAAAGCTGCAATGGTGGTGAAGCAGCCCGCCTCCCACCAGGCTCTCAGGTCCTAGATGATCATGCTCACCACTCCAGCCGGATGTCTAGCTTGTATTGCTTCCAATTTGGTTAAATTGCATCTGCTTAGCTTACACATTATACCTTTGAATATGACATGCCTTTTTGTTTTTGGTACATACTAGTACATATGTGTATTAACCATGTTCTTACATCAAACTAATGTTCTTGTGTATCCCTCATCAATCACTTGTGACGAGGCAGGCAGGCAAGGGGACTAATCCTCATTTATAGAATGCAGCGTCAGCCTCCCGACATGATTCTCAAGAAACAGAAATGCTAGATGAAGATAGTGGACGTAGCTCCGTAGTTGATTACAGCATTTCCCCTACACTAGCATCGCAGGTGCTTGCTCTAACTTGGCAGCGTGATATGTGGTTGCATGTTGCATATGGTGTCTAGATTGTAATTCTTCCAATCTGGTTAAACTGCATGTGCTAGTCTGCTTAGCTTATACATTATACCTGTTAATGTGACATGCCTTCCTGTATTTAGTACATAGTACATCTGTCTATTAAGCATGTCCTTACATAAAACTATTGTTTTTTTTGTATCCCGCATCCATCAACATGACGAGACACCTTTAGTATATGTAGTGCGATATTAGTTGCATCTTTCATATGATTTATAGCATGCGCTGCTTCTAATTTGTTGAAATTCCATTTATGATGGGACGCTTTTAACTTGGCAGAGTCATATTGGTTGCATCTTTCATGTGGTGTCTAACTTGCATTGCTTCTTATTTGCTGGAAT
The DNA here is from genome assembly GCF_056163025.1 of Triticum urartu. NCBI lineage: Eukaryota > Viridiplantae > Streptophyta > Magnoliopsida > Poales > Poaceae > Triticum > Triticum urartu. Next base: position 314,435,105 of record NC_141877.1, read on the forward strand.
GGTTTCTGCTTAGTTTACACAAACAGTTGTGAACATGCCATGCCGTCCTCTTTTTCGTACATATTGCATCATGGTATCATGTTTTTGCCTTACATAAAAGTAGTGATTGTCAGTATCATGCATGAATGAGTTCTGAAGAGAGAATTTTATTGCTTTTTCTTGTCGGTTTTACTTGACAATTCAAAATCAATAAAGCGGAAGGAAGTTAGCAAGGCAGCGGATAAAGGTGCTCCTTCCGAACGGAGGGCCTCTACAGTTTCTACTCCTCCACACCCCCAAGATGATTTCCAAGACAACACATGCATAGACACTCAACAAAGCTGTGTTTATGATGAGCACGTCTCCCCTAGTGCAGCATCACCGGTGCTCCCTCTAACTTGGCACTGTTATATGTGGTTGCATATTATGTGTGATGTCTAGCTTGTATTGCTTCTAATTTTGTTGAATTCCATCTGCTTACTTTACACATTATACTTGAATAAGACACGTGTTCCTGTTTCTAGAACATACAATATATGTCTATCACACCATGTTCTTACATCAAATTACTACTGTTGTGTAACCTGCAACAATCACTTATCATAAGACACGTTTGACTTCGGAGTGTGATATAGGTTACATCTCACATTCTTTTCTAGCTTGTACTACTAATTTGTTGAAATGACACTTATGACAAGACAGTTTTAACTTGGTAGAGTGATATTCGTTGCATATTTCATATGGTGTCTAGCTTTCATTGCTTCTAATTTGTTGAAATGCCTTCTCCTTAGTTTACACATCATAAGCTGTGAATATGCAATGGCACTAATGACGAGAGACCTCTAACATGGTAGTGTGATGTTGTTTGCATCTTGCATATGATTTATTTCTTGTGCTGCTTCACATTTGTTTAAACGCCATTTATGATGAGACACTGTTAACTTGGCAGAGCGATATTTGTAGCATCTTTCATATGGTGTCTACCTTCCATTGCATTGCTTCTAATTAGGTGAAATGTCTTCTTCTTAGTTTACACATCATAGTTCTGGTTATCTCTTCCGTCCTGTTTTTCATACATATTACATCCTCCTATCATGTGGTTGTCTAACATCAAAGTTCAGTTCGTCTGCATCACGCATCAATTTGTTCTGAAGAACTAAATTGTTATTCGTTTTTCTTGTCGGCTTGACTTAACATGGCACAGAGAAAGAGGAAGAAACACAGAATGGCAGGGAATGAGAAGCGGATGAATCCTGCAGATTCTGCTGGTACTGATGGTGCAATAGAAGGTCAAAGTCCAGCGGAAAATTATACAAACATGACATCCCATGCTACACGAGTTGTAAAAAAAGCCAAACAGAAAAAAATAACTGCCACCAACCAAGCAGAGACAACCCTAGTTCTTGCAACACCTACCACAGTACTACCAGCTGCACGACTTACTCGTGCGTCAACTGAGCTAGCAGCATGTTCCCAAGCTCCCTTGCCACCTGACACTACTTCCCAAGCACTCTTGACACAAGACGAATTGTCAATATCAGATGAACCTCGTGAGCTTCAATAGCAAGAAGGTAGTTGCTGGAGTCAAGTTACAGTTGCATGCTTCTTTATATGTAGTCTCACAGTTTGATGTACACTAACACTTCCTATGTTCATTGTTGGACTAGCACCTAGGCGCAAGAGGAAACAAACATCAGGGATAATGCTCAATAGGTTAACTAAATCTAGAGGAGGAAGAATGGAGATCTGTTTTGAGGCAGGTTTAAAAAGGCCACGTGATGCTACAGAATCAGCCAAGTTAGTATCTGTTGGGGAACGTAGTAATTTCAAAAAAATTCCTACGCACACGCAAGATCATGGTGATGCATAGCAACGAGAGGGGAGAGTGTTGTCTACGTACCCTCGTAGACCGAAAGCGGAAGCGTTAGCACAACGCGGTTGATGTAGTCGTACGTCTTCACGGCCCGACCGATCAAGCACCGAAACTACGGCACCTCCGAGTTTTAGCACACGTTCAGCTCGATGACGATCCCCGGACTTCGATCCAGCAAAGTGTCGGGGAAGAGTTCCGTCAGCACGACGGCGTGGTGACGATCTTGATGTACTACTGTCGCAGGGCTTCGCCTAAGCACCGCTACAATATTATTGAGGATTATGGTGAAAGGGGGCACCGCACACGACTAAGAATATGATCACGTGGATCAACTTGTGTATCTAGGGGTGCCCCCTGCCCCCGTATATAAAGGATCAAGGGGAGGAGGCCGGCCGGCCCCTATGGCGCGCCAAGGAGGAGTCCTCCTCCTAGTAGGAGTAGGACTCCTACTAGGAGGGGGAAAGAAGTGGGGAGGGAGAAGGAAAGGGGGGCGCCACCCCCCTCTCCTAGTCCAATTCGGCCCAGGGGGGAGGAGGCGCGCGGCCCACCCTGGCTGCCCCTCTCTCTCTCCACTAAGGCCCATATGGCCCATTACTTCTCCCGGGGGGGTTCCGGTAACCCTCCGGCTCTCCGGTTTTCTCCGAAATCACCCGGAACACTTCCGGTGTCCGAATATAGCCGCCCAATATATCAATCTTTATGTCTCGACCATTTCGAGACTCCTCGTTATGTCCGTGATCACATCCGGGACTCCGAACTAACTTCGGTACATCAAAACTCATAAACTCATAATATAACTGTCATCGAAACCTTAAGCGTGTGGACCCTACGGGTTCGAGAACAATGTAGACATGACCGAGACACGTCTCCGGTCAATAACCAATAGCGGAACCTGGATGCTCATATTGGCTCCTACATATTCTACGAAGATCTTTATCGGTCAGACCGCATAACAACATACGTTGTTCCCTTTGTCATCGGTATGTTACTTGCCCGAGATTCGATCGTCGGTATCTCAATACCTAGTTCAATCTCGTTACCGGCAAGTCTCTTTACTCGTTTCGTAATACATCATCTTGCAACTAACTCATTAGTTGTAATGCTTGCAAGGCTTATGTGATGTGCATTACCGAGAGGGCCCAGAGATACCTCTCCGATAATCGGAGTGACAAATCCTAATCTCGAAATACGCCAACCCAATTCACCTTTGGAGACACCTGTAGAGCTCCTTTATAATCACCCAGTTACGTTGTGACGTTTGGTAGCACACAAAGTGTTCCTCCGGTAAACGGGAGTTGCATAATCTCATAGTCATAGGAACATGTATAAGTCATGAAGAAAGCAATAGCAACATACTAAACGATCGGGTGCTAAGCTAATGGAATGGGTCATGTCAATCACATCATTCTCCTAATGATGTGATCCCATTAATCAAATGACAACACATGTCTATGGTTAGGAAACATAACCATCTTCGATTAACGAGCTAGTCAAGTAGAGGCATACTAGTGATGTTTGGTTTGTCTATGTATTCACACAAGTATTATGTTTTCGGATAATACAATTCTAGCATGAATAATAAACATTTATCATGATATAAGGAAATAAAATAATAACATTATTATTGCCTCTAGGGCATATTTCCTTCAGTCTCCCACTTGCACTAGAGTCAATAATCTAGATTACACAGTAATGATTCTAACACCCAAGGAGCTTTGGTGTTGATCATGTTTTGCACGTGGAAGAGGCTTAGTCAACGGGTCTACTACATTCAGATCCGTATGTATCTTGCAAATCTCTATGTCTCCCACCTGGACTAGATCCCGGATGGAATTGAAGCGTCTCTTGATGTGCTTGGTTCTCTTGTGAAATCTGGATTCCTTTGCCAAGGCAATTGCACCAGTATTGTCACAAAAGATTTTCATTGGACCCGATGCACTAGGTATGACACCTAGATCGGATATGAACTCCTTCATCCAGACTCCTTCGTTTGCTGCTTCCGAAGCAGCTATGTACTCCGCTTCACATGTAGATCCCGCCACAACGCTTTGTTTAGAACTGCACCAACTAACAGCTCCACCGTTTAATGTAAACACGTATCTGGTTTGCGATTTAGAATCGTCCGGATCAGTGTCAAAGCTTCCATCAACGTAACCATTTACGATGAGCTCTTTGTCACCTCCATATATGAGAAACATATCCTTAGTCCTTTTCAGGTACTTCAGGATGTTCTTGACCGCTGTCCAGTGATCCACTCCTGGATTACTTTGGTACCTCCCTGCTAGACTTATAGCAAGACACACATCAGGTCTGGTACACAGCATTGCATACATGATAGAGCCTATGGCTGAAGCATAGGGAACATCTTTCATTTTCTCTCTATCTTCTGCATTGGTCGGACTTTGAGTCTTACTCAATTTCACACCTTGTAACACAGGCAAGAATCCTTTCTTTGCTTGATCCATTTTGAACTTTTTCAAAACTTTGTCAAGGTATGTGCTTTGTGAAAGTCCAATTAAGTGTCTCGATCTGTCTCTATAGATCTTGATGCCCAATATGTAGGCAGCTTCACCGAGGTCTTTCATTGAAAAACTTTTATTCAAGTATCCTTTTATGCTATCCAGAAATTCTATATCATTTCCGATTAGTAATATGTCATCTACATATAATATCAGAAATGCTACAGAGCTCCCATTCACTTTCTTGTAAATACATGCTTCTCCAAAAGTCTGTATAAAACCAAATGCTTTGATCACACTATCAAAGTGTTTATTCCAGCTTCGAGAGGCTTGCACCAGTCCATAAATGGATCGCTGGAGTTTGCACACTTTGTTAGCTCCCTTTGGATCGACAAAACCTTCCAGCTGCATCATATACAACTCTTCTTGCAGAAATCCATTCAGGAATGCAGTTTTGACATCCATTTGCCAAATTTCATAATCATAAAATGCAGCAATTGCTAACATGATTCGGACAGACTTAAGCATCGCTATGGGTGAGAAGGTCTCATCGTAGTCAATCCCTTGAACTTGCCGAAAACCTTTTGCGACAAGTCGAGCTTTGTAGACAGTAACATTACCGTCAGCGTCAGTCTTCTTCTTGAAGATCCATTTATTCTCAATTGCTTGCCGATCATTGGGCAAGTCAACCAAAGTCCATACTTTGTTCTCATACATGGATCCCATCTCAGATTTCATGGCTTCAAGCCATTTTGCGGAATCTGGGCTCACCATCGCTTCTTCATAGTTCGTAGGTTCATCATGATCTAGTAGCATGACTTCCAGAACAGGATTACCGTACCACTCTGGCGCAGATCTTATTCTGGTTGATCTACGAGGTTCAGTAGTATCTTGTTCTGAAGTTTCATGATCATTATCGTTAGCTTCCTCACTAATTGGTGTAGGTGACACAGAAACTGGTTTCTGTGATGTACTACTTTCCAATAAGGGAGCAGGTATAGTTACCTTGTCAAGTTCTACTTTCCTCCCACTCACTTCTTTCGAGAGAAACTCCTTCTCTAGAAAGTTTCCGAATTTAGCAACAAAAGTCTTGCCTTCGGATCTGTGATAGAAGGTGTATCCAATAGTTTCCTTTGGATATCCTATGAAGACACATTTCTCCGATTTGGGTTCGAGCTTATCGGGTTGAAGCTTTTTCACATAAGCATCGCAGCCCCAAACTTTCAGAAACGACAACTTTGGTTTCTTGCCAAACCACAGTTCATAAGGCGTCGTCTCAACGGATTTTGATGGTGCCCTATTTAACGTGAATGCGGCCGTCTCTAGAGCATATCCCCAAAACGATAGCGATAAATCAGTAAGAGACATCATAGATCGCACCATATCTAGTAAAGTACGATTACGACGTTCGGACACACCATTATGTTGTGGTGTTCTGGGTGGCGTGAGTTGTGAAACTATTCCACATTGTTTCAAATGTACACCAAACTCATAACTCAAATATTCTCCTCCACGATCAGATCGTAGGAATTTTATTTTCTTGTTATGATGATTTTCAACTTCACTCTGAAATTCTTTGAACTTTTCAAACATTTCATACTTATGTTTCATTAAGTAGATATACCCATATCTGCTTAAGTCATCTATGAAGGTGAGAAAATAACGATATCCGCCACGAGCCTCAACATTCATCGGACCACATACATCTGTATATATGATTTCCAACAAATCTGTTGCTCTCTCCATAGTACCGGAGAACGGTGTTTTTGTCATCTTACCCATAAGGCACGGTTCGCAAGTACCAAGTGATTCATAATCAAGTGGTTCCAAAAGCCCATCAGTATGGAGTTTCTTCATGCGCTTTACACCGATATGACCCAAACGGCAGTGCCACAAATAAGTTGCACTATCATTATCAACTCTGCATCTTTTGGCTTCAACATTATGAATATGTGTGCCACTACTATCGAGATTTAATAAGAATAGACCACTCTTTAAGGGTGCATGACCATAAAAGATATTACTCATATAAATAGAACAACCATTATTCTCTGATTTAAATGAATAACCGTCTCGCATCAAACAAGATCCAGATATAATGTTCATGCTTAATGCTGGCACCAAATAACAATTATTTAGGTCTAATACTAATCCCGAAGGTAGATGTAGAGGTAGCGTGCCGACCGCAATCACATCGACTTTGGAACCATTTCCCACGCGCATCGTCACCTCGTCCTTAGCCAATCTTCGCTTAATCTGTAGTCCCTGTTTCGAGTTGCAAATATTAGCAACAGAACCAGTATCAAATACCCAGGTGCTACTGCGAGCATTAGTAAGGTACACATCAATAACATGTATATCACATATACCTTTGTTCACCTTGCCATCCTTCTTATCCGCCAAATACTTGGGGCAGTTCCGCTTCCAGTGACCAGTCTGCTTGCAGTAGAAGCACTCAGTTTCAGGCTTAGGTCCAGGTTTGGGTTTCTTCTCTTGAGTAGCAACTTCCTTGCTGTTCTTTTTGAAGTTCCCCTTCTTCTTCCCTTTGCCCTTTTTCTTGAAACTAGTGGTTTTATTGACCATCAACACTTGATGCTCCTTCTTGATTTCTACCTTCGCAGCTTTCAGCATTGCGAAGAGCTCGGGAATAGTCTTATTCATCCCTTGCATATTATAGTTCATCATGAAGCTCTTGTAGCTAGGTGGTAGTGATTGGAGAATTCTTTCAATGACGCAATCATCTGGAAGATTAACTCCCAATTGAATCAAGTGATTATTATACCCAGACATTTTGAGTATATGCTCACTGACAGAACTATTCTCCTCCATCTTGCAGCTATAGAACTTATTGGAGACTTCATATCTCTCAATCCGGGCATTTGCTTGAAATATTAACTTCAACTCCTGGAACATCTCATATGCTCCATGACGTTCAAAACATCGTTGAAGTCCCGATTCTAAGCCGTAAAGCATGGCACACTGAACTATCGAGTAGTCATCAGCTTTGCTCTGCCAGACGTTCATAACATCTGGTGTTGCTCCAGCAGCAGGCCTGGCACCCAGCGGTGGTTCCAGGACGTAATTCTTCTGTGCAGAAATGAGGATGATCCTCAAGTTACGGACCCAGTCCGTGTAATTGCTACCATCATCTTTCAACTTTGCTTTCTCAAGGAACGCATTAAAATTTAAGGAACAACAGCATGGGCCATCTATCTACAATCAAACATAGACAAGCAAGATACTATCAGGTACTAAGTTCATGATAAATTTATGTTCAATTAATCATATTACTAAAGAACTCCCACTTAGATAGACATCCCTCTAATCCTCTAAGTGATTACGTGATCCAAATCAACTAAACCATGTCCGATCATCACGTGAGATGGAGTAGTTTCATTGGTGAACATCGCTATGTTGATCATATCTACTATATGATTCACGCTCGACCTTTCGGTCTCCGTGTTCCGAGGCCATATCTGTATATGCTTGGCTCGTCAAGTATAACCTGAGTATTCTGCATGTGCAACTGTTTTGCACCCGTTGTATTTGAACGTAGAGCCTATCACACCCGATCATCACGTGGTGTCTCAGCACGAAGAACTTTCGCAACGGTGCATACTTAGGGAGAACACTTCTTGATAATTAGTGAGAGATCATCTTAAAATGCTACCATCAATCAAAGCAAGATAAGATGCATAAAAGATAAACATCACATGCAATCAATATAAGTGATATGATATGGCCATCATCTTCTTGTGCTTGTGATCTCCATCTTCGAAGCACCGTCGTGATCACCATCGTCACCGGCGCGACACCTTGATCACCATCGTAGCATCGTTGTCGTCTCACCAATCTTATGCTTCCACGACTATCGCTACCGTTTAGTGATAAAGTAAAGCATTACAGTGCAATTGCATTGCATACAATAAAGCGACAACCATATGGCTCCTGCCAGTTGCCGATAACTTGGTTACAAAACATGATCATCTCATACAATAAAATTCAGCATCATGTCTTGACCATATCACATCACAACATGCCCTGCAAAAACAAGTTAGACGTCCTCTACTTTGTTGTTGCAAGTTTTACGTGGCTGCTACGGGCTTAAGCAAGAACCAATCTTACCTACGCATCAAAACCACAATGATAGTTTGTCAAGTTGGTGCTGTTTTAACCTTCGCAAGGACCGGGCGTAGCCACACTCGGTTCAACTAAAGTTGGAGAAACTGTCACCCGCTAGCCACCTTTGTGCAAAGCATGTCGGGAGAACCGGTCTCGCGTAAGCGTACGCGTAATGTCAGTCCGGGCCGCTTTGTCCAACAATACCGCCGAACCAAAGTATGACATGCTGGTAAGCAGTATGACTTATATCACCCACAACTCACTTGTGTTCTACTCGTGCATATAACATCAACACATAAAACCTAGGCTCGGATGCCACTGTTGGGGAACGTAGTAATTTCAAAAAAATTCCTACGCACACGCAAGATCATGGTGATGCATAGCAACGAGAGGGGAGAGTGTTGTCTACGTACCCTCGTAGACCGAAAGCGAAAGCGTTAGCACAACGCGGTTGATGTAGTCGTACGTCTTCACGGCCCGACCGATCAAGCACCGAAACTACGGCACCTCCGAGTTTTAGCACACGTTCAGCTCGATGATGATCCCCGGACTCCGATCCAGCAAAGTGTCGGGGAAGAGTTCCGTCAGCACGACGGCGTGGTGACGATCTTGATGTACTACTGTCGCAGGGCTTCGCCTAAGCACCGCTACAATATTATTGAGGATTATGGTGAAAGGGGGCACCGCACACGACTAAGAATATGATCACGTGGATCAACTTGTGTATCTAGGGGTGTCCCCTGCCCCCGTATATAAAGGATCAAGGGGAGGAGGCCGACCGGCCCCTATGGCGCGCCAAGGAGGAGTCCTCCTCCTAGTAGGAGTAGGACTCCTACTAGGAGGGGGAAAGAAGTGGGGAGGGAGAAGGAAAGGGGGGCGCCACCCCCCCTCTCCTAGTCCAATTCGGACCAGGGGGGAGGAGGCGCGCGGCCCACCCTGGCTGCCCCTCTCTCTCTCCACTAAGGCCCATATGGCCCATTACTTCTCCCGGGGGGGTTCCGGTAACCCTCCGGCTCTCCGGTTTTCTCCGAAATCACCCGGAACACTTCCGGTGTCCGAATATAGCCGCCCAATATATCAATCTTTATGTCTCGACCATTTCGAGACTCCTCGTTATGTCCGTGATCACATCCGGGACTCCGAACTAACTTCGGTACATCAAAACTCATAAACTCATAATATAACTGTCATCGAAACCTTAAGCGTGTGGACCCTACGGGTTCGAGAACAATGTAGACATGACCGAGACACGTCTCCGGTCAATAACCAATAGCGGAACCTGGATGCTCATATTGGCTCCTACATATTCTACGAAGATCTTTATCGGTCAGACCGCATAACAACATACGTTGTTCCCTTTGTCATCGGTATGTTACTTGCCCGAGATTCGATCGTCGGTATCTCAATACCTAGTTCAATCTCGTTACCGGCAAGTCTCTTTACTCGTTTCGTAATACATCATCTTGCAACTAACTCATTAGTTGTAATGCTTGCAAGGCTTATGTGATGTGCATTACCGAGAGGGCCCAGAGATACCTCTCCGATAATCGGAGTGACAAATCCTAATCTCGAAATACGCCAACCCAATTCACCTTTGGAGACACCTGTAGAGCTCCTTTATAATCACCCAGTTACGTTGTGACGTTTGGTAGCACACAAAGTGTTCCTCCGGTAAACGGGAGTTGCATAATCTCATAGTCATAGGAACATGTATAAGTCATGAAGAAAGCAATAGCAACATACTAAACGATCGGGTGCTAAGCTAATGGAATGGGTCATGTCAATCACATCATTCTCCTAATGATGTGATCCCATTAATCAAATGACAACACATGTCTATGGTTAGGAAACATAACCATCTTCGATTAACGAGCTAGTCAAGTAGAGGCAGACTAGTGACGTTTGGTTTGTCTATGTATTCACACAAGTATTATGTTTCCGGATAATACAATCTAGCATGAATAATAAACATTTATCATGATATAAGGAAATAAAATAATAACATTATTATTGCCTCTAGGGCATATTTCCTTCAGTATCAGAGGCAGCGGTTGCCGTTAGGTGTCATGTACGTATCCTCCCAACATGGATTCAGTACAGGAATGACAAAGACGAAACCGAGTTCAACACCTTCCTCGACCATTTATCTGTAAGTATGGTTATGTATGGAAACTAGTAATATCGTCTTTCTTTGTCCCATACTTTCTAGGTTGCTGAAAATGAGACTCCCATAATTTTCAATAGATGAGGTTCAAGTTGGATAGCCAAGATGATGCAACCAGACAAGCTTGCACCCATGTTTTCAAGTCTGCTCTGCGACAATATCGGTATAACTTGAGGAAAACTCACTTTGAAGGCAAGGCTAATAGTGAACTTTCCCAAACATCTCCAGTGGAAAATATATCGGATGAATACTGGAGGGGCCTTGTTAAACACTGGTCTGATCCGAAGTATCAGGTACATTATATATATGTGATCAGATCACATGTTGAAGTCCTATTTACGCATGTGCCACACAAATCTGTCTTCTTGTAGGTGAACTGTTCAAAGAACAAGGCCAACCGTGTGAAAGTGAAATTCCAACAGACGACAAGATCTCGTAGCTATATTGCACACTGCAAGGCTCTTGTAATTAGTTGTTGTTTCACTCCTTTCGTTGTACCATATTATCAGATCTATATTGACTTGTTTGAAATGCAGAGGAAACCCCGCAAGGACCAAAAAGTACCTGAACCATATGCTATGGAAATCTTCAAGGACTGTCACACCAGCAAGAAGAAGGGCATGACTACACCAATCAAAGCCGCTGTTGTAAGTCCTTAATCCTCATGCCTTTTAACTACTACTTACTCTGACTTGTGCCTTGAACTGCATGGTTTGCAGCCAATGTCTATTACTCTTTTCAATTTTATACACAATTGTCTTAGTGTATCATTGCACCTTACAAGGTTTAAAAGAGAGGAGTGATGTTCCTTTGATCTTGACCCGTAATCTAGTTCCGTGCTGGACTTGCCCACACAACGTTACAATTGCCTGTTTGTCTGTTCTCGGTTGTTTTGTGATATGAATGATGTCATACTATGCTTACCGTATTATAAAATTCGTCTCTTTATCCTTAGCCCTCAATACAATGTGAAGAAATAGACAATACATTAGCGATGGTACATGGTCATATGTTTGGAACCTGGTTTTATTATGTACTTTGCAATGAAATACAACTAATATTTTACATGGGTTCACCAGAATAAGTTCTGTATATAGACCAAAGCTATTTTGTTTGGTTTTGTTGCCTCCTTAATATCTTCTGTTCTGGTACTACTAATGTAAAACCTCAACTTTTCAGCGAGCTATGGAAAAAATGGTGGAACCGCCACCTTTAGAAGGTGGCGAGGCAACTATAACCGCAATGTCAGCTCTTGCTGTAGTGGGTCAGTACCTGTCCACTAACAGTGCCAAAAGCACGTTCCTGCGTAATACTGGGTTGGTTGTTAAGGCAATATCGTCCAAACTGCCTCGTGATCAAGATATGCAAGCTCAAAGCAATGTTGTATCTGCGCTCCAGACACAAGTCCATTCCCTAACAGAGACCCTTTGTGAAACAAGGAGAAACATTGCTCAATGTCGTCAAGATATGCATGGTTTTGAAACCAGACTATCAGACATTTGCTATGTTGTTCAGGAGCCTAGGGGAAATGAAGGTGAGGGTTATGGTGCTCCATCGGACAATACAGCATGAAAATGTAACAGTCAGGTCAAATGAACTGAGCTTCTGAACTTTTGGTGGTGCATTTATCTGCTAGACTGTTAAGTTTTATGCCAACCTTCCTTTTGTTATATAGTTGTAATCTGTTTTGGTGCTATACAAAATGTATTCTTAACGTGCAGCCACCGGCTGAAGAAAACAGCAAGCCATTTTTGTATAGTGTAGGGTGTTCCCTATATTTGCACTGGTGGCGATCTTTGATGCCGAGTGGATGTAATCTGTGCAATCGCCTTAATAGCCTAGCGTTAGTTTCGGCCTTATTTATTTCCTAGTCTTCTTTTTCCCTGGTTTGCTAGTGGCCGCAACTACCATGGGCCATATACGGGCCGTAGGATCCATGGGTCTCCTACGGGCCGTCGATAAATGGGCCTGTAATCGGTGGGCCTCGGGCCGTCGGATAAATGGGTCTACATGGGCCGTAATCGGGCGTAATTGGTATCGGCCCAGCACGGTAACAGGCCGTTAACAGGCCGTAGGACAGCAAAGGCTTAATTCTGTCACAGGCATAACGGGTCGTTAATGGGCCAGAATATAGGATGGGCTGGAAACGGCGCAACGGGTTAACAGGCCAGAAACGGGTCGACTCTTGCCAGGGGCCGAATTTGGCCCATTAGGGTAACAGGCCAGTAACGGGCCGACTCTTGCCATGGGCCGAATTTGGCCCATTAGGGGAACAGGCCAGTAACGGGCCGACTCTTGCCATGGGCCAAATTTGGCCCATTAGGGGAACAGGCTAGTAACGGGCCGACTCTTGCCATGGGCCGAATTTGGCCCATTAGGGGAACAGGCCAGTAACGGGCCGGAAGTAATCGAGGGCCGAAAAGGAGCCCAAGAACGCATGGGCCGTCAATAGGCCGAAAGCTAACACGGGCTGGAAACGACCCATGTAAATCATGGGCCGTTAACGGGTATAAAGAAAATTACTGTTCATTATGGGCTAGAGTCACCGTGGGCCTGTAAAGGGCCGAAAGATATGAAGGCCTCATATGGGCCGAAAGACGTCGTGGGCCATACATGGGCTGAAAGTGAAATGGGCTGGTGTTATATTCGACGGCCCACATGACGTTGTTGGGACGATTTCCTGTAGGGCCTAACGGGTCATGAGTTAACGGGTCGTAAAATGGGCTATTTGCGAAGAGACCGTTAACAGGCTTTTCATGGGCCAGCCCGTTAACTTTTGACCAAGTCAAACGGGCCGGCTTTGTAAGCTAAATGGGCCAGTGGTGGGACGTGGCACGTGTCGACATATCATAGGCGCCTATCTGACCCACTGACGAGCTGACACGTGTTTCGTCCGGCCAATAAGAATTTTACACATGGAAATTTCCCATTGGTCGGGGCTGTTAAGGGGTTATCGGATCCAAAACCCGACCCGATAGCTTAACGGCGTTCCGTTACGGTGGATGCCATGTATCGGTCACCCTTGATGAAAGCACTTCTGTGATGCGCGATTTATCGTCATGGAAGTGGACACTTCCGTGATGATAATTTCGGTAATGTCATGGAACACTTCTACGACAACATAGGTATGACTATCGTGATTCTGTCATAAATTTGTCATGGATGTACATGCATGACAAAAAACGCGACCTACTGTGACAAACACGTATCATCACGGAAGTGTATTTTTTTTGTAGTGTGGGTTCCTTGTAATGAAGTTATTAGTTGAGTCGAGAATGGTCTTGAACGAACCTGCCATGCTAGCCGAGGTGATGACGTCACACCGATCAATGAGTTCTTCCACCGCGTCATCATTCAGATTGGGGCAAGAATAACGGGGTCGTTTCCGGCTTGTTCCCTCCATGGAGAAGACGATCAAACAATGGCAGATGGAAGGGTGAAGGCAAATGGAGGAGGGAGGAAGAGCTAGCGTGCGACAGCTGTTCCAAATTGAGATGGAAAGGCGAAGAGTCGGTGGACGGTTGCCACGGTACACGAAGAGGCGCCCGGGGAGAAAACGGTTGCCACAGAGGTCACACACTGACGACAAGGGCTGAGTGAACTGCATGCAATCCCATCGCACAACACACATGTCTTCTTAAGTTGAACTGTTTCTGTTCTCTTGTGTCAACGCAAACAGTTCATCCGAGTGAACCGCATGCCGTATATCGCACACACCTTGATCTGGCTGACCGTTTCTTTTGTGTTGCCTAATCACAAACAGTTCATCCGAGTGAACCGTATGATGTATATCGCACACACCTTCATCTGGCTTCCCGTTTCTTTTGTGTTGCCTAATCACAAACAGTTCATCCGAGTGAACCGTATGCTGTGTATCGCACACGCCTTCATCTGGCTGCCCGTTTCTTTTGTTCCTCCTCATCGCAAACAGTTAATTGAACTGAACCGTATGCCCTTCATCGCACACGCAACTAATCTGAACCGTGTCTGATGCATCCTCCATCGCAAAAGTTTTGCACCTTTTTGACGGTTTTCATACACCACCGTTTGCGATTATTGCATCGCACACAGTTTCTCGAAGGGTCTCTGATCGTAGTGTCGCGTTAGCAGCATCCTGCAGTAGTGGATGGTTTAGTTTCCTAGCCATAGACATGTGTTGTCATTTGATGAATGGGATCACATCATTAGAGAATGATGTGATGGACAAGACCCATCCGTTATCTTAGCACTATGATCATTTAGTTTATTGCTATTGCTTTCTTCATGACTTATACATGTTCCTATGACTATGAGATTATGCAACTCCTGAATACTGAGGAACACCTTGTGTGCTATCAAACATCACAATGTAACTGGGTGATTATAAAGATGCTCTACAGGTTTCTCTGATGGTGTTTGTTGAGTTGGCATAGATCGATGTTAAGATTTGTCACTCTATGTTTCGGAGAGGTATCTCTAAGCCCTCTCGGTAATGCACACCACTATGAGCCTTGCAAGCAATGTGACTAATGAGTTAGTCATGGGGTGATGCATTACGGAATGAGTAAAGAGACTTGCCGGTGACGATATTGAACTAGGTATGATGATACCGACGATCGAATCTCGGGCAAGTAACATACCGATGACAAAGGGAACAACGTTGTTGTTATGCGGTTTGACCGATAAAGATCTTCGTAGAATATGTAGGAACCAATATGAGCATCCAGGTTCCGCTATTGATTATTGACCGGAGATGTGTCTCGGTCATGTCTACATAGTTATCGAACTCGTAGGGTCCGCACGCTTAACGTTCGATGACGATTTGTATTATGAGTTATGTGATTTGATGTACCAAAGTTTGTTCGGAGTCCCGTATGAGATCACGGACATGACGAGGAGTCTCGAAATGGTCGAGGCATAAAGATTCATATATTGGAAGGTTACATTCAGACACCAGAATGGTTCGGGTCGTTTCGAATAAGTTTCGGAGTACCGGGGGTTACCGAAACCCCCTTCGGGAAGTTATTAGGCCTTATGGGCCTAGTGGTGGAAGAGAGGAGGCAGGCCAAGCCCCCCTAGCCCAAACCGAATTGGACTAGGGGGGCCGGCCCGCCTTTCCTTCTCTTCTCCTATTCCTTCCCCTGTTCTCCTTGTGGAAGTAGGAAAGGGGGGGCGAATCCTACTTGGAGTAGGATTCCCGCCTTGGGCGCGCCAACCCTAGCCGGCCTCCTCCTCCCTCCCCCTTTATATACGTGGGAGGGGGCACCCCATAGACACACAAGTTGATCTTATAGCTGTGTGTGGTTCCCCCCTCCACAGATATACACCTCGGTCATATCATTGTAGTGCTTAGGCGAAGCCCTGCGTCGGTAACTTCATCATCACCGTCAACACGCCGTCGTGCTGACGGAATTCACCCTCGGCCTCAGCTGGATCAAAAGTACGAGGGACGTCACCGAGCTGAATGTGTGCAGATCGCGGAGGTGTCGTGCATTCGGTACTTGATCGGTTGGATCGCGAAGACGTTCGACTACATCAACCGCGTTACTAAACGCTTCCATTTTCGGTCTACGAGGGTACGTAAACACACTCTCCCCCTCTCATTGCTATGCATCTCCTAGATAGATCTTGCGTGATCGTAGGAAAATTTTGAAATACTGCGTTCCCCAACACTCCGGGCCTGTACGACTTTCACCAAGGTCTCAAGTAAAGTCAAGGTAATCGTGTGTCCAAACATCAAGAGGAAAACCCGAGGAATCACCCTTGGTGGATTGCACTCGATGTCATCATCAAGGTGAATGTAAGAGGAACCACCCTCGAGGTTTACACTTGAGAGGTTGCACGGCAGAGTCATATCAGAAGTGGTTAAGGAGGAATCACCCTCGATGACCACGACCAAATAGCTACACTACAGAGATCTCATTAGGAGTTATGTGCGAGGTATCACCCTCGACACTCGATGGTAACTCTGCAAAGTCGAGCAACAAAAGGGGTGTGATGTGATGTGAGGTGTCGGGCTTTGGTCGTCGATCACGTTGCTCGAGTCATCGATGATGAAGCATGGGTAACAAGGACAAGGTGGGGGTCACTGATGGATCACTAACCAACCTATACTTAGCAGTTTAGGGCAAGAAAGTAGGTAACAATAGCAGGTACAAAAGTAGGCTATGCATCAGAATAGGAGCAATCAATTACAGTAGCAAAATCTAATGCAAGCATGAGAGAATGGAGGAAGTCTATGCGGCTCCCTGAACTGGTGAGGCGTCCTGAACGAAGGAAGTCGAGGGCGGTGGACCTCCTGGACGTGCTCCCACACACCAAAGGGGCCGGTGGATGCGTTGACGATGCAAAGGCAACGGTCACTGCGGATCTACCAAGCTTGAATTCGGGTAGTGGAGGAAGGGGCGAAGGGGGAATGGAGGGGGAACCGAAGAGGGCGGTTTAGGGTTTCCAGAGGACGTAGATATAGCCTCGGGGGGACAACGGGGTGGCCATCCACATCCATGGCACCCTGGATTTGTGCCACGCACCTCTCTGCCCCTATAGCGAGCTAGAAGAAGGCATAGGTTGGGCTGGCCTGCACTATTTTTAGAAGGGCCAAAGTGCACATAAGCACCTCTGCCTTTTCCCTTGTTTATTTCTGTTACACTCTTTTTCTATTGTCTTGCAATTTAAATTGCTGCTAAATGAATTTTGTTCATTTTGAAACTTGGCACATAAATCTAGTGCATTAGCATAGGACCATACACAAAGTTTCATGTGGTTTGGGAAAAGTAAGAATATATGTTGGAATTTAAACGACCAAATTAAATGTTGTTGGCCCACCAAAATATTGCCATGGCCAAAAAAATAATCCAATTTGAGTTGAATTCTCCATGACAATTACTTGGCGAATACTTGCAACCCATCGAACATTTTTATTTGACAGATTAAAGAAATGAGAATTTGACTTGTATTTCAAAAGGAATTTGGATTTGATTTTTCTCAAGTAGCAATGTGGCTTAGTCAACTTTAATGACATGACACCATTAGTGTGAGGTTACTGTAGTTTAATTATCCGATCGTCACAGAAAGAAAACACAAAAAAAAACAAAAAATAAGTTTGTCAAAGCGAACTACATCATGTAAACCATCAACATCAACCACCACCGATGACAACACTCAGACTACGGGAAAAGTTCTTCAACAATGACGCCTGCAAGAAGACAATGATATGCGAGCCTCGTCATCGTCAGTTCCACCCACGGAGGCTAGATCTTGGTTTTCAGTTTTCACTCCGAAGAGAACATCCAAACAACTCGAGACAAATGCCTCCACAAGGGGATGATGTGGAACACCACCATTGCCTCGTTCAACCAGTTCAGATCAGACCTAAAGTTTTCACTCTAGAGCTTGGGACCGACATTGCAAATTTCCATTAGTACCCTCGATTGGGTGCCTTGCGTGGCTGGAAGTACTGAGTCGGAGCCGGCAAACGCAAGTTACCCAGGTTCGGGCCTCCGAAGAGTAATCCCCTACGTCCTGCTTGTTATTCTTATTCATAGTGGAGAATGATACGTCTCCGTCGTATCTACTTTTCCAAACACTTTTGCCCTTGTTTTGGACTCTAACTTGCATGATTTGAATAGAACTAACCCGGACTGACGTTGTTTTCAGCAGAATTGCCATGGTGTTATTTTTGTGCAGAAATAAAAGTTCTCGGAATGACCTGAAAATCAACGGAGAATTATTTTGGAATATATAAAAAATACTGGAAGGAAGATCCATGTCAGGGGGGCCTCCACTTGTCCACGAGGGTGGGGGCGTGCCCTACCCCCCTAGGTGCGCCCCCCTGCCTCGTGGGCCCCCTGACGCTCCACTGACCTCAACCCCGACTCCATATATTCACTTTCAGGGAGAAAAAAACTAGGGAGAAGGATTCATCGCGTTTTACGATACGGAGCCATCGCCAAGCCCTAAACTCTCTCATGAGAGCTGATCTGGAGTCCGTTCGGGGCTCCGGAGAGGGGAATCCGTCGCCATCGTCATCATCAACCATCCTCCATCACCAATTTCATGATGCTCACCGCCGTGCGTGAGTAATTCCATCGTAGGCTTGCTGGACGGTGATGGGTTGGATGAGATTTATCATGTAATCGAGTTAGTTTTGTTAGGGTTTGATCCCTAGTATCCACTGTTCTGAGATTGATGTTGCCATGACTTTGCTACTTAATGCTTGTCACTAGGGCCCGAGTGCCATGATTTCAGATCTGAACCTATTATGTTCTCATCAATATATGAGAGTTCTTGATCCTATATTGCAAGTCTATAGTAACCTATTATGTGTTATGATCCGTTAACCCCGAAGTGACAATAATCGGGATACTTACCGGTGATGACCGTAGTTTGAGGAGTTCATGTATTCACTATGTGTTAATGCTTTGTTCCGGTACTCTATTAAAAGAAGGCCTTAATATTCCTTAGTTTCTTCTAGGACCCCGCTGCCACGGGAGGGTAGGACAAAAGATGTCATGCAAGTTCTTTTCCATAAGCATGTATGACTATATTCAGAATACATGCCTACATTACATTGATGAACTAGAGCTAGTTCTGTGTCACCCTAGGTTATGACTGTTACATGATGAACCGCATCCGGCATAATTCTCCATCACCGATCCATTGCCTACGAGCTTTCCATATATTGTTCTTCGCTTATTTACTTTTCCGTTGCTATTGTTATCATCACTATAAAACACCAAAAATATTACTTTTGCTACCGTTACTTTTGATGTCATTACCACTACTATCATATTAGTTTGCTACTAAATACCTTGCTGCAGATATTAAGTTTCCAGGTGTGGTTGAATTGACAACTCAGCTGCTAATACTTGAGAATATTCTTTGGCTCCCCTTGTGTCGAATCAATAAATTTGGGTTGAATAATCTACCCTCGAAAACTGTTGCGATCCCCTATACTTGTGGGTTATCAGAGAATACCTCGTGCGAGGGAATACAATGGTGTGTAGAGAGATGGGTATCGAGCGTTGTCCTATGAGAGATTGGATCTGGACGAGAGCCCCTAGCTCCCTGTTATATACATGGTGGGAACTAGGGTTTACAAGAGGTAGATGCGATCTTTCCTTCCGCCCTCCTTGGCTTGGACTCCACAAAGGTCCCAGGGACGCTTATGGGTCGGCCTAGACCCTCTCCTGTCTTTGTCTTCTCGGTGGGCCTCAAGGGACCCCTGTCCAGGTTAGTCATTGGGCTCCCCTTGGAGAAGCCACCCCCGTTGCGTGGCACCAATAGTAGCCCCTCAAGCCTGTCTGGAGTTGGAGGTCTTTGAGAGCCCGGGCAGGCTCATAGTTCTGTCTTTTGGTCAGCGGGGAGCTTGGAACCAACATCTTTATCGCTTTCTAGGGCCTCATGTCATTGACTTGTATCGCGGAGCTCCTTTCTCCGCAGCCTCCCCGTAACTTGAAGGTGTTGTGCTATTTTGACTGGGCCTCTGCATGGGTCGATGGAGTGGGCCACTGAGGGTGACTCAAGCGCTGCCGCTGTTGGCATCCCGTTTTAGTCTTCCACGTGTTGTCATTGGTTTTGGAGTATTTCTTGGAAACTATACCGCTGACCTGAGTCTTCCTCTTTATATATTGAGGAAAACGGAACGCCTTGACCATCATGCCTTTTCCCCTCTCAATCTACCAGACTTTTGCCAGTTGTCGCCCCATTCAAAGAGTGCGTCATGGAGCCTAAACCAAGCGAGACCGGCACAATCTCCAGACTGGGGCATGCCAAGGGGCAGGCCGTGGTTCCATCTTTGCCCCCTCTGCCAGATTTGATCAACCCTCCTAGATGGTCCGGTGATTAGAAACCATATTGTATTACCAACAAGGACTTGGAGTGCCTGGTTGCTCAGGGGTGGCTGCTGGAGCGCAAGTTGTTGCATTCGCTTACTCCTCGCTGATATGATATTGCTCCTAATCCCCACTCCTGGATTCTGGTGGTGCGCCTTCATCTATTGTGTGATGTGTCTCCCCTTGAACAGCTTCACTACAGGAATTGTGACCTACTATGGATTGCAGTTGCACCGCCTGACCCCAAACAAGGTGTTGCTGAAAGCGCGGGTTATCTTGTAGGGGGTGAATGGGAGATTTTTAGAAATTATTCAAAGTCAGGAGATTTTGACGAAAATCAGAGTGATGAAATAGAAACAGAGGCGAAACAAAATCATCACAGATAAGCAATACGGGCACACATGATAGATGCATATGAAGAACATGCGATCATACATACACACAACAGTAAACATGATGACCTGAGGAAATGAAAGGCATCATGATGAAAGTCTTCAGATCAAATTCTTCAGAGTGCAAAACACAAATTCTTTAAACGTAGATGCACTGAAAGTAAAGGGTTGAGGAATTTGAAATCGGGATAGCTTGGTGATGACACTGTGATTTGATAGACCAGTTCGAGTTGTTGTATCAATTGTACGTCTGGTTGGGGCGGCTTGAGATTCAACGCAGAAGACAATTAGTCATCATCGTATTCCCCTTGAGCTAAGGTCACTAACACCCTGCCAATCACTCGTGGTAAGTGTTCAAGGTAGACTTCAAGAACCTTCGCAGACACGTTCAGTGGCACTCCACAATTTTCTCTTAGGTGTTCAGAACATGACCCTAACCGTCTGGAAGAACGGCAGTCTTCAAAGGTAACAGGCGTTGGATCACACGGGACAATCTCTTAAGCAATGCTCAATCACTTGGGCTCTGGTTCGGTTTTTCCTCACTTGGGTTTACAAGTTCGTCAAAGGATGGGTTGCTCTCAAAAGACACTTGCAATCTCTCTTTTGGAGCAGCCAATCAAAAAATGGTTATGGGGGTGGGTATTTATAGTAAGGGGCAACCCGACATGAAATGTCATAAATGCCCTTCAGACATGACTGCGGAATAATAATTGCTTTTTAGGGGGTGAGTGTAACGCCCACGATGCGGCTATATCTCCCATGTGTCGAGGCACGACTTAGAGGCATAACCGCATGGCGGTTTAGTCACAAGAGGGGTAATCTTCACACAATCCCATGTACTGAATAAGAAAGGGATAAAGAGTTGGCTTACAATCGCCACTTCACATAAATAACAAGTTAAACATACATCATCCAGAGTACAATCAAGGTCCGACTACGGAACCAAAATAAAAGAAGACAACCCCAAATGCTAGATCCCTGATCATCCCAACTAGGCTCCACTACTGATCAACCGGAAAAGACGCATAACAACGATCACGATCTTCATCGAGCTCCCACCTGAGCTTGGTTGTGCCACCTGCACTGGTATCATCGGCACCTGCAACTGTTTGGAAGTATCCGTGAGTCACGAGGACTCAGCAATCCCACACCTGCGAGATCAAGACTATTTAAGCTTATGGGTAGGAGAAGGTAGTGAGGTGGAGCTGCAGCAAGCACTAAGCATATATGGTGGCTAACATACGCAAATAAGAGTGAGAAGAGAAGCAACGCAATGGTCGAGAAGCTAGAAATGAACAAGAAGTGATCCTGAAACTACTTACGTTCAAGCATAACACAAGACGGTGTTCACTTCCCGGACTCCGCCAAAAAGAGACCGTCACGGCAACACACGCGGTTGATTCATTTTAATTAAGCCAAGTGTCAAGTTCTCTACAACCGGACATTAACAAATTCCCATCTACCATATAACCATAGGCACGGCTTTCGAAAGTTTATACCCTGCAGGGGTGTCCCAACTTAGCCCATCACAAGCTCTCACGGTCAACAAAGGATATTCCTTCTCCCGAAAATACCCGACCAGTCTCGGAATCCCGGTTACAAGACATTTCGACAATGGTAAAATAAGACCAGCAAAGCCGCGTGATGTGCCGACAAATCCCGATAGGAGTCGCACGTCTCTCATTCTCAGGGCACACCGGATGGGCCAGACATCGGGTTGGCATAGACCCTGGTTGCCCAGGGGGCGCCAGACATCGCCCATGTTGGACCAACACTCAGAGGAGCACTGGCCCGGGGTTTTAAAATAAAGATGACCCTTGAGTCTGCAGAACCCAAGGGAAAAAGGCTTAGGTGAAAAATGTTAAAACCAATGTTGGGCCTTGCTGGAGGAGTTTTATTCAAAGTGAACTGTCAAGGGGTTCCCATAACACCCAACCGTGTAAGGAACGCAAAATCAATCAACATAACACCGGTATGACTAAAACTAATGCAGCAAGAGTGGAACAAAACACCAGGCATAAGGCCGAGCCTTCCACCCTTTACCAAGTATATAGATGCATTAATTAAAATAAGAGATATTATGATATCCAACATATACATGTTCCAACATGAAACAAACTTCAACTTCACCTGCAACTAGCAACGCTATAAGAGGGGCTGAGCAAAAGTGGTAACATAGCCAAACAACGGTTTGCTAGGAAGGTGGGTTAGAGGCTTGACATGGCAATATGGGAGGCATGATATAACAAGTGGTAGGTAGCGCAACATAGCGATAGAGCGAACAACTAGCAAGCAAAGATAGAAGTGATATCGAGGGTATGGTCATCTTGCCTGAAATCCCGCAAGGAAGACGAACAGGTCCATGAAGAAGACAAACGGACGTAGTCGAACGGATCCTCACAAACGCAACATTACCGAAACTATCAAGAAGAAGCAACACCGGAAAGAAGCAAACAACATGGTAAACACACAAGCATAAACATGGCATGATGCACAACCAAGAATGATGCATGTCCGGTTTAAAGAGGCATGACATGGCAAAGTGCACAAACAACACTACAAGTTAAGTGGAGCTCAATATGTAACAAGTTGCATATTGACGAAACACCACATCAATTATTTAGTTCGCTCTTGTTTATATACCCTACAATATTAAATGTTATTAAACATGGCAAGAGGTGAAACGTGAGTAAAATACACAGTTAGGCATTTTAAATGAGGCCGGAAACATCAAACAAGAATTTCGGTAAATCCTCATGTGCATTAGCAATTTAATGCAACAACAAATTTTAAACATTTTAAATGTTATTAACATGATGCGGATGACATGTGCAAGTTTTATGCAATTTGGAAATGTTGACAAGAGCATGATATGAAGCATTTTATCATCGTGGTGGAAACGAAAGGGGTGCCACGGCAACGAATCCGAAAATGATACCACAACAACATATCGGTTCCGGTAGCTCATGGAGATACCGGTGCAAAGGAAGTGTGGCGGGAGCGTGCAAAAGATGATGGGGTGATCCCGGTTACCGGGTTCCCACGGGTGGACGGCATGGCAATGAGGAGGAACAACTAACGTTCATGGGCGAATACAACATCTAAACATGCATCTCATACATTGCAAGCATTCGTCCACGGGGTCATCGGCTCGGCAGTTATACCTTCATAGCGTGTGGTTCGGGACGGTACGAGTTCGTCGTGGGAAGTAGAGGAAATAGTCGTTCTCGCGACGGTAGTAGAAGTAGTGGTACTATCGATCCTCGGCAACGGAAGTGGAAGTAGTGGTACACGTTCGTTTTCGGAGAGGTACTTGACAAATCTAACGTTTTCGAGGCGACGGTGGTTGTACACGTGGTTACTTGGTTTTGTTCGATCCACGACGATGGTAGTCGTACACATATCATAGAGGAACTTGGTCTTGCGAAGAGGTACTTGACGGTAGTGGTGCTTGGCGCGTCTTAGGGTCGTCGTGTCGTGATACTTGGCAAAATCCACATCGGATGTAGTCCAACATTTTGAAACAGAACTTGGCGCGTCCAAAATCTGCAGGCGTCGGTGTCCAACAGGACAAATCGACCCGGCTGCAACCGAAGGCAGCAGGGCTTGCAGTTGTTGTGCTCATGGAAGAAGATGCCGGGGAAGTCAACGCGGGGCTGGGCATGGCCTGAAGCAGAAGAGGCCGGGACGTTCGATGACAAGTGCAGCGACACGTGGATCCATGGGCGGCAGCATGGTAGAGCGCTCCAACAGAGGGACTTGGCGGGGTGACGCGAAGCAAGGACTCCGGCGAACGAAGCGGAGGCAGAGGTGCACGATTGTGCAGCAGAGCAGCAGCGGGTTCAGGTGGTCGGCGCGGACGAAGCAGTGGACGCCGCGACGACAAGGTCTGCGCTGGAGGTCGCTGACACAGAGGAGGGTCGGCGAGGGGGCGCGAGGCAGCTGGTGGGGTCGGACGCGAAGGAAGAGGAGCGCCTTGGCGCTAGCGAGCAGGCAGGAGGCGCGTGACGGAGAAGGACTGCGGGGACAGGCGAGCTCGCGCCTGCCGGCGAGGCCAAGGCAGCTAGGCAGGGCGCAGGAGGTCTCCGGCGAGGTCAGGCGAAGGAGGTAGCAGCAGCGAGGAGGCCGGGACGGGCGGCGAGCGGACGTGGCTCTGGCGGAGCTTCATGCTGAGACGGCCATGGCTGGGGACGAGCGGGATCGGGCGCGGGGTGGAGAAGAATGGGGATCGAGCCGAGGCTCTCCCTGGCGGCGCTGACGGGAGGAGGAGGGGGATCGAACGGGCTAGGGTTAGAAGGGTTGGGTGGGCTTTGGGCAGGGACGGTTGGGCCTAGCAGGCCGGCCTCGGTGCAAAAGGGCTACGGGAGGCCACGATAGTTGGGAGGCACAGCTGGCTCATGGGCTTCCTTCTCTCTCTCTCTCTCTCTTACTCTTTTCAAAACAGAAAATAAAGAGAAAGAAAAGGGAAGAAAAGAAAAAGGTTAGAGAAAGAGTTTGGGCACGGGGATAATTTTCCCGGACTCACAAAAATGTGCACAGCCCAAGAAAATTGGAGTGCCCAAGATTGAAAGATTTAAATTCAAACTCATTTGAATTTAATTCAAATGGTTTGAACTAGGACTTGGGTTTTGAAGTGTCCAAAAATGTTAAGATTTTCAATGGAGCTCAGGAAAAAGATGATAGAATTTATGGCAAGGTTGGAGACCAAGAATTAAGATAATAAAGGCATTGGGATAATTTGCAAGTGTGTTATGGTGAATTCCAAATTAAAGGAATATTTAATATAGCTCTCTAATATTGGGAGGATATGTTATAAAGAGAATCACCATGTGAATTCCCTCAGTTTAAGTGGACCAAAGATCCATGCAATTTATTTAGTTGAGTTTACAAAATTAAATGACATGATGGCATGATGACATGATGCAATGCAAAAAAAAAATAGAGCAAGCACAAATGAAACACACGAAGGTCACGAAAAATATGGAAGTCTTCTAGAGCGTCGGTCTTGGGGCGTCACAACACTCCACCACTATAAGAGGATCTCATCCCAAGATCTAGGATGGCACCGGAGAGAAAATGGAAGATGAAGAGGTAAAACAAAGTTGCTTCTTGACAAAAGAGTGAAACCAACAAACCTTGTGAGGTTGAACAAATTGAAAGAAAGAATACAACGAAGATGAACAAAGTTGAAAACACTCTGTTAGAAAAGAGGAACAAGGAATATTACGAGAACCTTTTAGGTTGAAAGACATAAGAAAAGTGTTACAATGGACAAGAGGTAGATGCAAGCACTCCGACTGAAACAAGATACAAGACTTGATAAGACGAAAAGAACTTGAGCAGTGGACACAACACTCCGGTTAAATGGATAAGCATGAAAAGAACACGATCCTCACAATTCGAGATGATGAGGGAAGAGAGCAACATCACAATGCCTCCGGAAGAAAGAATAGAAGATAGATCATTGGAATATAAGAATGGAGAAGAAAAAGGCAACTTCTGCCACAACTGAGCTTGGAGAGCACCCTTCCAAGAAAGTTATAATGGAATTGTTGGAAAACCAACAACGAAATGAATAAGCTTGTAGTGGGCTTATAGAAAACATCTCAAAATTATGAGGTGAAATTCTGCCACTAACGGAAACAATAGATTGGATTGATATCAACAAGGAGACTAGAAACTTATTTCACCGGGAGGATAAATGAAGAACTTGGGTCATTTATGAGCACCATAGATAGCAACAATCCTTAGGGAAGGCTTTAGGTGAAATATAACCCAAAATAATTTCAATGAAGAGATTGATGGGTTGCAAAGGATCTCATGAACGAATTGAAAATGATGGATTTAAAATATGTCATTCCGGACAACTTGTGAATCATGAAACACAAAGAAATTGTCAAAAATGACATAACACCACCTCAAAATATAAGGTAGAACGAATTGCACTTTGGAATGCAAGATGAAGAATGCTTGAACTCCTCAAAGCAAAACATGTGTTAAACACCATGTTTATTTTAGAGTATAGCTTGGCGGATCTTAACTTCAAGAGAAATTTTGAAGAATGAAAGGAATCCTTGACGAACCACCATGTTGAGCCTTCGTGAGAACTCCGGTAAACAAAAGGATGATAAAAAAGAAAGAGAAGTTGAAAACACAAAGTGAAGCCTTGCGATGATTTAGATGGAGCTTCGCGACGAGATAATGCGGAAAACTTGGAACTTCAGGAAAAGAAAAGATGAAGCATCTCGAACCGAGAAATGTGACATGATGAACAACTCTGGACCGAAGAAACTAGATCACTTGGATGAAACAATAATAAGAATTACGTTATGCGTATCCTTCATCAATTAAATTGATGACCCACAATGGATTTGGCATACTACTTATTCTCGTAGAAAAGGATTAAGATAGATATGGCGCAAACTTGAGAAGGTCTTCAATGAACCACCGGTAGGATTTGGGAAGAATGAATGAATTGATACGGTAACAAAGGAAGAGGAATCTCGAACGAACCACCGTAAGAATTAAAAACGATCAAAGAAAAGATAGCGAGACACCCGGAAGAATTAGCAAATGAACAAAGATGCTTGAGAGAATTTAAATACAAAAGAACGAAGAGATCATGAGATGATTAGAGAATACTTGGATGATGCACCGGTAAGATTTGGAGAACGAGAGCTAAAAGCTGAGAATGAGTAATGTTTGAAAAGATGTCCTTTGGAGGAAAGAAATGGAAACAACTCATGAAATGCTCCGGATGGGTGAAAAGAATTCTCACAATCGAAAACAATTATGAGAGGATGGCATCAAGCTAGAATCACGAATCTTTGAGAGAACAGATAAGATTTAAGAGGAACTCCTCTTTCAGTCTTCAAATGCAGAGAATGACGATGAGAAACACCACCATGAATTGTTGAGGCACTCCGGAAGGATTAAAAGAGGAAAGGTTGAGACAAAGATGAAAAGAATTTGAAAGATCTTGGAGAAATACATATGACTGATGATAATTCATTCTTACGTCAAACTTGGAGAAGAATTTGAGAATAACACCGGGAAAATAGAAGAGTCGGGTAAGATCCTGGGAAAAGACCTGTGGGTTAGGGCCCACTCAAGAGAAACATCGTTGAACGATTTAAAAGGAAGATTGCGCCGGTTGAATTAAATGTCTTGAATGAGATAACAACCTCGAAATAGGTTGAACGGATCTTGAATGAAAAGACGAGCCTTCTGAGATATCTTCAGCACTCCAGAACAAATGAATAGCGAGAAGTGAATGATTAAGAGGTGCACCGACATGAGAAAGCATTTGAACCGAGGAAAGGATATGCTTGACAAAGCTTGAATTGAATCCACCGGAGAGGAAAGAGAACGAAGAATGATGAACTTGAAAGTCCTGATCCTCTTCATGATAATCACCGGGTAAGAACATTGACGGAAAAGAATGGAGAGACTTCACATCAATAAAAATGATACTTGATTAAGAAGTCTGAGTCCTTGAAGAAAAGGGTTGGAGGGCGGGAAAAAACAAAGACAACTTGGAACGGATGAAACAAACACCGTTGCAAAGAACTGAGAATTTGATCTCGCGGATGTTGAAATGATCGGATCCACTTGAAGAGAAACACACCGGTTGGAAAAGGATTGACATGACAATCTCGATTATCATGAAGGATTAGTATTCACATAGAAATATGAGAACACCACTTGGAAAAGGTATGGAATCAACGCTTGACATTGAAGCAACTCGAATATCACAACTCAAAACAAAACAAAGGATTGGCTTGCAGAATAAGCCGGAAACAAACATATGATAGATCCCATATCATATCATGTGTCTGTTGAAAAGATATTCTAGGAACTACTTGAATTCCCACCTATAAACTCCCGAAACTTTCTGGTTATGCAATCAGGTGTTGGGGATACAGGGGAAGCATAATATCTCACCCAAACTAACAATCCCTACATCCAGCTATATCCATCCTTCAACACATAACCAAGAACTCTTCGGAAATCGTGTACCTCAACCTTCGAAAAGCATCCGTTATACGAGTTATGGCAATACTCCCAAACTCCCGCCCAAGTATTGGGTGGTGTCAAGGTTATCTCACCAACAACTGCATAAAAGAGATTTTCGATGTCGGCGAACTCAGGTATTCCAGAACTGCAACGATAAAATTGTGACGACAACACCTCGGAGCTCAACTCCCCGGGACACTACCACAACCCCTAAATGTCAGGAGGCACCAAAAACAATGTTCTCGTCACAAGAATATCAGAACGATTCCGAGATATCCGCGTGATCCTAATTTTTTTAGTAAAATTTGAGGAGAGGAAAGTCAAAACTTCAACGTCAGGAGGTCTCACCAGAGCGACGAAGGGACTCAGGAGTAAAAAGAATCCTACTCTCCGATATATATAATCCTAAGACTCAAAACATTTTTGTTCTAGACTCAACAACGTCAGCGATTCGATCAAGCAGGGGGCTCCTAAGTCGGGGATATCTCTGATTAACAACTTGTAACGCCCACGATGCGGCTATATCTCCCACGTGTCGAGGCACGACTTAGAGGCATAACCGCATGGTGGTTTAGTCGCAAGAGGGGTAATCTTCACACAATCCCATGTACTGAATAAGAAAGGGATAAAGAGTTGGCTTACAATCGCCACTTCACACAAATAACAAGTTAAACATACATCATCCAGAGTACAATCAAGGTCCGACTACGGAACCAAAATAAAAGAAGACAAGCCCAAATGCTAGATCCCCGATCGTCCCAACTGCGCTCCACTACTGATCAACCGGAAAAGACGCATAACAACGATCAACATCTTCATCGAGCTCCCACCTGAGCTTGGTTGCGTCACCTACACTGGTATCATCGGGACCTGCAACTGTTTGGAAGTATCCGTGAGTCACGAGGACTCAACAATCTCACACCCGCGAGATCAAGACTATTTAAGCTTATGGGTAGGAGAAGGTAGTGAGGTGGAGCTGCAGCAAGCACTAAGCATATATGGTGGCTAACATACGCAAATAAGAGTGAGAAGAGAAGCAACGCAATGGTCGAGAAGCTAGAAGTGATCCTGAAACTACTTATGTTCAAGCATAATACAAGACCGTGTTCACTTCCCGGACTCCGCCAAAAAGAGACCGTCACGGCAACACACGCGGTTGATTCATTTTAATTAAGTCAAGTGTCAAGTTCTCTACAACCGGACATTAACAAATTCCCATCTGCCACATAACTGCGGGCACGGCTTTCGAAAGTTTATACCCTGCAGGGGTGTCCCAACTTATCCCATCACAAGCTCTCACGGTCAACGAAGGATATTCCTTCTCCTGGAAAGACCCGATCAGTCTTGGAATCCCGGTTACAAGACATTTCGACAATGGTAAAATAAGCCCAGCAAAGCCGCCAGATGTGCCGACAAATCCCGATAGGAGTCGCACGTATCTAGTTCTCAGGGCACACCGGATGGGCCAGACATCGGGTTGGCATAGACCCTGGTTGCCCAGGGGGCGTTGGACATCGCCCAGGTTGGACCAACACTCAGAGGAGCACTGGCCCGGGGGTTTAAAATAAAGATGACCCTTGAGTCTGCAGAACCCAAGGGAAAAAGGCTTAGGTGGCAAATGTTAAAACCAAGATTGGGCCTTACTGGAGGAGTTTATTCAAAGCGAACTGTCAAGGGGTTCCCATAACACCCAACCGCGTAAGGAATGCAAAATCAAGGAACATAACACCGGTATGACGGAAACTAAGGCGGCAAGAGTGGAACAAAACACCAGGCATAAGGCCGAGCCTTCCACCCTTTACCAAGTATATAGATGCATTAATTAAAATAAGAGATATTCTGATATCCCAACATATCCATGTTCCAACATGGAACAAACTTCAACTTCACCTGCAACTAGCAACGCTATAAGAGGGACTGAGCAAAAGCGGTAACATAGCCAAACAACGGTTTGCTAGGAAGGTGGGTTAGAGGCTTGACATGGCAATATGGGAGGCATGATATAACAAGTGGTAGGTAGCGCGACATAGAGATAGAGCGAACAACTAGCAAGCAAAGATAGAAGTGATATCGAGGGTATGGTCATCTTGCCTGAAATCCCGCAAGGAAGAAGAACGAGTCCATGAAGAAGACAAACGGACATAGTCGAACGGACCCTCACAAATGCAACGTTACCGGAACTATCAAGAAGAAGCAACACCGGAAAGAAGCAAACAACATGGTAAACACACAAGCATAAGCATGACATGATGCACAACCAAGAATGATGCATGTCCGGTTTAAAGAGGCATGGCATGGCAAAGTGCACAAACAACACTACAAGTTAAGTGGAGCTCAATATGTAACAAGTTGCATATTAACGAAACACCACATCAATTATTTAGCTCGCTCTTGTTTATGTACCCAACAATATTAAATGTTATTAAACATGGCAAGAGGTGAAACATGAGTAAAATACACAGTTAGGCATTTTAAATGAGGCTGGAAATATCAAACAACAATTCCGGTAAATCCTCATGTGCATTAGCAATTTAATGCAACAACAAATTTTAAACATTTTAAATGTTATTAACATGATGCGGATGACATGTGCAAGTTTTATGCAATTTGTAAATGTTGACAAGAGCATGATATGAAGCATTTTGTCATCGTGGTGGAAATGAAAGGGGTGCCACGGCAACGAATCCGAAAATGATACCACAGCAACATATCGGTTCTGGTAGCTCATGGAGATACCGGTGCAAAGAAAGTGTGGCAGGAGCATGCAAAAGATGGTGGGGTGATCCTGGTTACCGGGTTCCCATGGGTGGACGACATGGCAACGAGGAGGAACAACTAACGTTCACGGGCAAATACAACATCTAAACATGCATCTCATACATCGCAAGCATTCGTCCACGGGGTCATCGGCTCGGCGGTTATACCTTCGAAGCGTGCGGTTCGGGATGGTACGAGTTCGTCGAGGAAAGTAGAGGAAGTAGTCGTTCTCGCGACGGTAGTAGAAGTAGTGGTACTATCGATCCTCGGTGACGGAAGTGGAAGTAGTGGTACACGTTCGTTTTCGGAGAGGTACTTGATGAATCTAACGTTTTCGGGGCGACGGTAGTTGTACACGTGGTTACTTGGTTTTGTTGGATCCACGGCGACGGTAGTCGTACACATATTGTAGAGGAACTTGGTCTTGCGAAGAGGTACTTGACGGTAGTGGTACTTGGCGCGTCCGAGAGTCGTCGTGTCGTGGTACTTGGCAAAATTCAAATCGGATGTAGTTGAACATTTTGAAACCAAACTTGGCGCGTCCAAAATTTGCAGGCGTTGGTGTCCAACTGGACAAATCGACTCGGCTGCAACCGAAGGCAACAGGGCTTGCAGTTGTTGTGCTCGCGGAAGAAGATGTCGGGGAAGTCAACGCGGGGCTGGGCATGGCCTGAAGCAGAAGAGGCCGCGACGTTCGATGACAAGTGCAGCTACGCGTGGATCCATGGGCGGCAGCATGGTAGAGACGCTCCAACAGAGGGACTCGGCGGGGTGACGCGAAGCAAGGACTCCGGCGAACAGAGCGGAGGCAGAGGTGCACGATGGTGCAGCAGAGCAGCAGTGGGTTCAGGTGGTCGGCGCGGACGAAGCAGTGGATGCCGCGACGACAAGGGCGGCGCTGGAGGTCGCCGGCACGGAGGAGGGTCGGCGAGGGGGCGCGAGGCAGCTGGTGGGGTCGGACGCGAAGGAAGAGGAGCGCCTTGGCGCTAGCGAGCAGGCAGGAGGCGCGCGACGGAGAAGGACGGCAGGGACAGGCGAGCTCGCGCCTGCCGGCGAGGCCAAGGCGGCGAGGCGGGGCGCAAGACGTATCCGGCGAGGTCAGGAAAAGAAGGTAACAGCAGCGAGGAGGCCGGGACGGGCGGCGAGCGGACGTGGCTCTGGCGGAGATTCATGGTGAGACAGCCATGACTGGCCTCGGGCGCGTGGAAAGGAAGGGAAGAAGGGAAGCTGGGGACGAGCGGGATCGGGCGGCGCTGACGGGAGGAGGAGGGGGATCGAACGGGCTAGGATTAGAAGGGTTAGGTGGGCTTTGGGCAGGGACGGCTGGGCCTAGCAGGCCGGCCTCGGTGCAAAAGGGTTGCGGGAGACCGTGGTAGTTGGGAGGCCCAGCTGGCTCATGGGCTTCCTTCTCTCTCTCTTGCTCTTTTCAAAACAGAAAATAAAGAGAAAGAAAACGGAAGAAAAGAAACGTTTAGAGAAAGAGTTTGGGCATGGGGATAATCTTCCCGGACTCACAAAAATGTGCACGGCCCAAGAAAATCAGAGTGGCCAGGATTGAAATATTTAAATTCAAACTCATTTGAATTTAATTCAAATAGTTTGAACTAGGACTTGGGTTTTGAAGTGTCCAAAAATACTAAGATTTTCGGTGGAGCTCAGGAAAAAGATGATAGAATTTATGGCAAGGTTGGAGACCAAGAATTAAGATAACAAAGGCATTGGAATAATTTGCAAGTGTGTTATGATGAATTCCAAATTAAAGGAATATTTAATATACCTCCCTAATATTGGGAGGATATGTTATAAAGAGAATCATCATGTGAATTCCTTCTGTTTAAATAGACCGAAAATCCATGCAATTTATTTAGTTGAGTTTACAAAATTGAATGACATGATGACATGGTGCAATGCAAAAGAAAAAATAGAGCAAGCACAAATGAAACACACGAAGGTCACGAAAATATGAAAGTCTTCTGAAGCGTCGGTCTTGGGACGTCACAGTGAAAAATAATAATTGCTTTTTTAACTAGGAATAAATAATTGCTGGGACCAATAAAAGATGGGGCCTGCGCGACCCAATGGCCTTTTTAATCACGAGCCGCGAAGCAAATAGATCGTACTTTTTTTTCTTTTGCAAAAAAGATCATAGTTTTCTTTCAACTGAGAGTAAGTTTTTTAAGTCTGTATGCCTACATAAGCGTGTTGCACGGCAATGGAATCTTACATGGGACATCAAGAATCACATAGCACGTTCCAACCACTACGACATCGCACAACACGTGACTTTAACTTTGTTTTTCTCCTTTTATTATTTCTCCAGTTCGCGATGACTTTCTCTTTTTTGGAACATTTGTTCGGCTCTTTTTTCTTTCCTTTTTTTGGAAATGCTTGAATTTTAAAAAAAATCGTAATTTTAGTTCTATAAATCGAATATTTTTTTCAAACTCTTGAACTTTTTTAACAATTGATGAACATGTTTCAAATTTGTGATTTTTTTTAAATCCATGAACTTCTTTCACGACTGATGATTTTTTTAAAAAGAATCGATGAACTTTTTTCAAAATCACTGCACCTTTTCAAAATCAATGAAGTTTTTCTCAAAATCGCTGAACTTTTTATTATTTTTTTGAAATTTTCTTTAAAATAAATGATATTAATTTTCAATAGCGATGAACTTTTGTCAAAATTGTTTAACTATTGTCGAACTCATGAACCTATTTTCAAATTCGTGAACTTTTTTCCAAATAGATAAACTTTTTTCGGGTTCAACAAACTTTTTCAATATTTGAAACTTTTTACCATTCTGGTGAACTTTTTATTATCGCAAATCTATAAAAATCTTTTAAAAAATACGATTTAATTTTTCAAATGGTTTATATGGGTATTTTAATGTTGTACTGAATGAAGTATGTTAATGTTGGAGTGTTTTAGGATTATGGACAACTAAGTAGTCTTGTTACACGTAGTTGTTCTGCTAGGACTTCGGCTAATGAATGTTGGCCATGCGGGATCGAATCCCACCTCTCCCTTTTTTTTCTGAATGGTTTTTTCTTTTTGCGTCTAGTTTTTTAGGACATTGCTAGGCCGGCCTACTAGCGTCGCATGCGAGCGCCAGGAGGCCTAAGCGGCGGTGAATCCAGCTAGTTCGCTCTCATCGCTCAGTTGTTGTTGTTGTTGTTGTTGTTGTTGTCGTTGTTGTCGTTGTTGTCGTCGTCGTCGTCGTTGTTGTTGTTGTTGTTGTTGTTGTTGTTGTTGTTGTTGCTGTCGTTGTTGTTGTTGTTGTTGTTGTTGTTGTTGTTGTTTTCGTTTGATTTTTTTATTTGTTTTCTTCGCTGGTTTGTTGTTGTTATTGTTGTTGTTGTTGTTGTTGTTGTTGTTTCTTCATGTTTTCGTTTGGTTTTTCTATTTGTTTTCTTCGCTGGTTTTGTTGTTGTTCTTGTTGTTGTTGTTGTTATTGTTGTTGTTGTTGTTGTTGTTTCTTCATGTTTTCGTTTGGTTTTTCTATTTGTTTTCTTCGTTGGTTTGCTATTGTTGTTGTCGTCGTCGTCGTCGTCGTCGTCGTCGTCGTTGTTGTTGTTGTTGTTGTTGTTGTTTCTTCATGTTTTCGTTTGGTTTTTCTATTTGTTTTCTCCGCTGGTTCATTTCGCAATTTAATTTGGTTTTCTTTGGTGGTTCTTCATTTTGGTATTTTTTTTCTTTTGTTTTCTATATGTCTTCATCGGTTTTCCTCATTTTTCTTTTTTATTTGATATACTATGATTTCCTTTGTTTGTTTCATCGATTTCTTCATTATACCACAATTTTATTTTTTTTGAATGGTTTTCTTTGGTTCTTTTATTTGTTTTCTTTTGATCTTCATTTTTCTTTGTTTTGCGTAGGTTTTCTTAGTACACAATATATTTTTTTGGTGCACACATGAAATATTTTTTTGATACACATTGAACAATTTCAAATACATGATCTACATTTTTCTTAAATACATGGTTTTCAACACTTTTTCGAATACACTGTCAACATTGTGTTAGTACATGCTCAACATTTTTTCTATACACATTTATCACTTTTCGAATGCTTGATTACCATTTTTCAAATACAATATTTTTTTAATATATGGTCAAGAATTTTCCTATACACACTTTAAAGTTTTTCAAAAAAATGCTTGATTAATATTTTCTAATACATGGTCAACATTTTTTCAATGCACATTTTAAAAAAAATTCAAATGTTTATCAACATTTTTCAAATGCAAGATTAACATTTTTTTCTCTACACATTTCACACTTTCGAAATGCTTGAATAACATTTGTCAAATACTTTTTCCACATTTTTAAAAATGCTAATTAACATTTTTTTCATCTTTTTTTAATACATGGTCAACCTTTTTTCTATACACATTCTACATTTTTCAAATGATTGATTAATGTTTTTCAAATATTTGTTGAACATTTTTTTCAAATGCTTGATTAACATATTTGGAATACATGATCAACTTTTTTTACAAACATTGTACATTTTTTATATAAAATTTTCATATAAAATGGTAATGATTTTTCAAATGCATGATTAATTTTTTTAAAAACATTACAAAAAGTATATTTCGTAATGTAAGAGTTTAGAATTTTTGTTAGTGTAAACAAAAGTAAAAGAATAAATTAAAAAAGAAAACAAAAAGGTCAAACAAATATACTCGCGCCATTTAGGGCAGCGCCTTAAGCGAGAGCTTTCTCTCTTTCGCTTGCAGCAAGACATAGTAACGCCAATTGATCACTGTGCTTGGTTCGGTTGATCCGAAATATCGATCGGCGTGCGTTGGGTTGAATCGCTGGGCTGGTGCGCGTTTTGTCGGACCGATCTGGAACAGGGAATACTAGTCTTTTTTAGATACTAGCAAAAAGGCCCGTGCGTTGCAAGGGGGGAAGGAAAACATCTCATATCGCTAGCTGGGTGCGTGGCCGGTTGACAGGTTATGAAATCGAACTCTCCCATGGGCAGTTTTATTTTTTGCCAAACTCTCCAGACCTGGGCCATAGTGCGCCGCCAGGCGGGCTTCCTCCATTGGGCCAAAACAAAATAGCGTATGTGAAATTAATTGAAGCGGGACCAAATAAAGTAGGACGAAACCAAGAATATCACCTCCCTTTAATAGTAGGTACAGATATAGGAGAGATACAAAGCATTATTAAAACTCTACAAGCACTACTCTTACATTCATTAATATATTTTCACCCCACATATTTTTTTATACATGTGAACATTTTGTAAAACTACGTTAACATGTTTGTTATACCCCAATAATATTTTTAAAATTCATGATTTTCTTAACTTCGTCAATATTTTTGGAATATGTGTTTTTTATACCTTTTCAGAAAATATGAATAAAGAAAAGCCAAAAAATGAGAAAACACAGAGAAGAAAATAAACTAACCTGGGCCGGCCCATAGCCGCGGGAAGGCAAACTTGAACATTTCTTATGTAATTATGAACATTTTGCATAAATTCTTGAATACGTTTCCAATGGTTAATATATTTTGTATTCGCAAACATTTTTTTGAACCCCGTGAATATTTCTTGGAATCATTGATAAATTTTTTAATCGACGAATTGTTTTGTGAACCATTTTCTAAATTCATTGGCATTTTTGGTTTCATGAATTTGTTTTATAATGCATGAACATTATTTCTAATTCATGAACATATTTTTAATCAGCAAACATTCTTTGAATCAATGAAATATTTTTCTAATTCAAGAACAATTTATTTTGAATATCTTAAAATATTCACGATTATTTTAATCCGTCAACGTTTGTTCAAAATGATGAAAATTTTATTAAATTCATGAAAAAAACCTCAAAATCGCAAACATTTTTTTTTCAATTCTGAGAACTTTTTTTGAATCGTCTACATTTTCTGAGCCCGCAAACAGTTTGTGGATTCGAGGAAAAAATTCAAACTAATGAACATTTTTTTGAAGTCCTGCCTATTATTTGAAATTTAGAACTGTTTTTAAATGTCAAACAGTTTTGTGGAAGTCAGAAAATAACAAAAATAAATAATAAATAAAATAACATCGCCCCGCTCCCCATATGGGGTAGCCGAAGAGCACGCATTGGGGGAGTGGGGCGCGTATAGTCAAGACCTCGTATTCAGCGCTGGCCAGTTAGGAAAACAAAATACAAAGAAAAAAGTTTCCTCAATCTGATCGTTATACGGCTGTAGCTATAGACCTTGGCGAATAGCTAATAGAGCGAGTTCACTTTTTTTCTACTATCAAGAAGTCGTGGTATTTGACCCTGCGTTGAGTACATCAGTTGACAATTTTTATATACCCAGTATAAACTATTTGAAAAAATGTAGAAAAT
Source organism: Triticum urartu (assembly GCF_056163025.1). Classification (NCBI taxonomy): domain Eukaryota; kingdom Viridiplantae; phylum Streptophyta; class Magnoliopsida; order Poales; family Poaceae; genus Triticum; species Triticum urartu. Next base: position 314,473,037 of record NC_141877.1, read on the forward strand.
CTAAACTTGAAAGAAGAATTCACAAAAAGTTAGAAATCCACGAATTTGCAAAAGTTAAAAATATGAAACAGGTTCGTATAAAATGAAAAAGTTCACAAATTCGAGTAAAGTTCATGAATTTTAAAAGGTTTGTACAAACTAAAAAAAATTTATGAACTTGAGAAAAGTATATATATTTGGAAAAAATTCACAAATTTGAAAAAGATCAATACTTGGAAAATTCAAATTTGAAAAAAATTCATGAATTCAAAAAAGTTCAAATAGTTTTCAAGAAGTTCTTCAATATGATAAAAGATCATGAATATGAAAAAGTTCAGGAATTGAAAACAAATCAAGACTTAAAAAAATTGTAATTTGAAAAACAAGTTAAATTGTTTTTTAAGAAAGTTCGTAAATATGAAAGAGTCATATAATTTGGAAAAAGTTCACAAACTTTAAAATAGTTCAAGACATGAAAGAGCTCAAAAATTGTTTCTCTGCAAAATTAAAAATGTTCAAGATGTCTACAAAAAATGTTCACAAAAATTCTATTTCACGAATTCAAAAAAGTATTTAAATTTAAAAAATGTGCATTCTAAAATAAAGAATGAAAAGATAATATAGAAACAAAACAAAAATAAAATACAAAAGAATGACGGAAGAAAATCGCTTTAGAAAAACCGAAACTGGAAACCGGTCAAAATAGAATGTGAGAATAAACAGACTAACATTGCAGTTGCTTAATGGGACCGACCGGTCTGTCAGAGGTGTGTGCGACGTGTACGATTAACACTCTATTTGGCGCACGCTAGGTCGCTACCCAGCGACCTGAGCATGAAATAGGTGCTCCCGTTGTAGGCGACATATAGCCACGCCCCTCACTGGACCTATGTGGTTCCGCTCTATAGATGAGGTGAATCCGTATTATGTGGCCTTTAGCGCCGCGGAAGCCGACAGCGCCCTGTTGGGCCGGGCCACGAACGTGCAGCGTAGCGAATTTATAGCGCAAAATGTAGCTCTCTCGAGGATTCAAACTCGCGCTGTTGCATTCCTGTACGAGTTTGGCTAATCACTAGAGCTACTAAATACTAGTGACTGATAATATCGCCAATTACTTAAGAACAATATTTGAAAGTTCATAGATTTTAAAAAATATCTGAATTATTTCACATCATAGTCTACTGCATCACTTAGATTTTTGAATTATTTGATTTTTTTGGCAAAACAATATAATTTTGAAAATATGTGAACAATATTTGAAAGTTCAGAGATTTCAAAAAAGTTCACTAACATGCAGAAAAAGTTCACGCATTAGAAATAGTTCACGAATTCAGAAAAGCTCTATACGGCTCACTAATTTGAAAAATTAATGCAAGTTTAAAAAAAGTTCATGGATTTGAAAACTTCTCCAGATTTTACAAAAGTTTACTAATAGAGTAAAGTTCACAAATATGGAAAATGTTCACTAGTTTGAAAAAAGTTCACGGATTTGAGAAAGTTCATGAAATTTAGAAAAAGTTCAAGAATTTGAAAAAAATGTGAACAGAATTTGGAAGTTCACAGGTTGAAAAAAAATCACAAACATTCAGAATAAAGTTGGCCTAGTCAAAAGAAGTTTCACAAATTAGAAAAAGTTTACGTAGTTCAAAAAAGTGCACAAAATTGAAAAGGTTCACTAATTTTAGAAAAAAGTTCACAGATTTAAAAAATGACCTTAGTTTGAAAAAAAATAAGGATTTGAAAACTTCACGGATTTTGGAAAAGTTCAAGAAATTGAAAGAAGTTCACTAATTTAAGAAAATGTTCGCTAAAAAAGTTCATGACTTTGAAAAAGTTCATCACATTTGGAAAAGATTCACTAATTTGAAAAGGTTCATACATTTGAAGAAAAAGGAATAGAAAAACAAAATAAAATAAAATCAGAAACAAAAAGAAAAAAAGGCCGCTACCAGCCTTACATGGTACGTACAACAAGAAAGTAAAGAAGAAAAAAGGCACGACAGGTAAACTTTCCTAGTTGGTTACTGGGCGTGGCGCTAAAACCTGAGAACACGTCGCGCGTACTAATTTGTTGAACTTTAAAGAAAAAGTAAATGGGCCGCCGGCCCAGTTTGGAGGGGTTGTGTGTCGGTTGGCTAAACAGCCTATAAGCGGCGCTTAAGGCCTGGAATAGGATCCAGTTGTGAACTGGTCCATAATCACTTCACCATCTTACAAAACATGTGTTCTCAAAAAAATATCTGATAAAACTTGTTGATATGGAAAAAAGCTGACAAGACTTCTTCGCGTGAACGGTCACCACATCGCCTTGGGGGAGCGCGGCTAAGAGTGTGTGCCGATCTAGGGCACAAGGGAGGAGAGGCGAGGTGTGGGTGTTGGTCTGGCATACCGGCCGTAGCAACTTCATCCAGTTATCCACGGGGGAGACTTATATGAGATCTCGCAGTTAGGTGAGATCATGAGATCAACCTGAATAATTCATATTTAGACATTTCAAAAAAAAATCTGAAGTTATTTCACATCATTCATGTGAGGTATGTCTACAACTTCGAAAAAAAAACCAGCTCAAAACTTGATGTTCATTTAGAGATTAAAAAAACAAATTTGAATGCGAATAGTGGCAGCTTTGAGTTAATAGTACTTTGATATTCGCATCTTTTTTGTTTCTATTAATGTAAATCGAATTAGGAGTTGAATATTTTTGAGGTTGTACATCAAACACTGACGTGTGTCTACAAAAAGAATAAGAATGTTTGAACATGTATTTTTTTCTTCAAAAAAATCGATCTCATTGATGTCACCTAATGTGGGATCTCACACAAGTCTCCCCCAGTTATCCACAGGACAAAAGTATACCTGGGTGTCTGAAGAAACGAACACAGCAAACAGATGTCAAAATCAGCAGATCACAATCACCGAATCCTTCTTTATATCATGGCAAACATAAACATCGCTGAGAAGAATCAAACAGATGACTGATGCACAATTACTCCAGCAGATTTGATGCACGCTGACAGCGACAGTAGGACCGGAGATGCCCTGGCCTCTCAACCCCAATGATTAGCCAGACACTGTTATCAAACAGGAGCAAGGACACCTTAATCATACCCTCTGATGACAAATTAGCTCCACTTAGCACTATTATTTTTGTTGCAGGTCACATCATGCTTACCTGAATCGGAGTTGTAATGTCCTGGCCTGGTCAGGGAGAGGGCACCAACTACCACTGATTGATTAGCATTCAGACAAAGATTGCATGGACATGTCTCAGCTTTAGTTCGCGAGTTAATTAATTATTAGCAACTTGATGGTGGTTTCAGATCATTTTTAGCTCCTCGGCATTAACAATTTTGATAGGAAAAGCACCAGCTCGATCAGCAGTTGAGCAATCTGTTATCATCTCTGGGGCCCAGGGAATAATAATGTAGCCCTATCCACTGTGAATTATGTATGAAGATAGATTCTGAACAGTGTGCGATTTTTTGGTTGTTGATGAAAACAAACAGCGTGTTTTCAAAATAGACACGAATTTAGCTGTATTCTGGCCCCACGTGATCATTGGGGGCTAATCAAGATGCTTATCTGAAGAATTTAAACAAGATTATGGCACTGCTCTCCTGGACGCTCTCTTTTGGAGTATACTGAACTTTGCCATTCTGGATAGTGTCAAACGAATTTAGGCACCTAGTGGTGTTTGTTTATTCAGATGTCACGTCGCTACCAAAAGAGGTCAGTTGCAAATGGAGTTGTCTCATCGATTTCAATCAAGTCTGCAAGTGCACGAGAAAAAGCAAAAATTGACATGGAGAAATCATAGGCGCTTAAAGAACATGAATATTTAGGCCCTCTTTCATTGTAGCATTCTGAAAATGCAGGAATTCGGTTGTCTTAATATACAGAAATAGATTAAGAAAAACAGGATTAAAATATTAATATATGGAAATCCTATATACAAATAGGATTTCCTGCAATATATTTCAACAGATTGAAAATTTCCTCGAAATTAGTATGCATAGCAATCATTAGGATTTCCCCCTAAGGATTCTATTCGTGTGAATCAAACGACCTATGTATTAGGAGAAATTTAAGTCCACATTCTACAAAATTCTTTCGGAATGCCTTTGAATCCAAATCCAAGGAGTCCTTCTAAGAAAACATATTTAGGCTTTCGTCTTAATTTTTAGAGGAGGAAAAATATCCTTTATAAATAGCTACTCCTTAAATTAGTAAATTGACCAACGAAATATCTATACATAATACATTACTTTCCTTTCAAGGGGCTCTAGTATCGTGCAAACCTCTAATTTATGTGTTCGCTAAAATCTGTACATTCTTTGTTCTATTATTTTTTTAACCAAACGATTAAACGAATGTCCCACAATTTTGTGTGTCCAGCAAACCCTTGTTTCCTATTTGCACTCTCGCTAAATTTCTGTTGAGCAGTTGGGCACAGACATTTCATTTACTGCTAAGCTGGCGAGCACAGTTATTTCACTAGCACATGGACATACGACTTTTACTGTGTTCCTAGTATGATCTTACCACGTATACGGGCTCCAACCCATTGATGCCATGTGGGCTGAAAACAGTTATTAGTTGGAACTGTAAATAGTGCCACAGTATATATGGGGTACTTTTCCTTTCTATGGGGAACATATATATGGGGTGGTTGAGAAATGGACGTCCTAAACTGGAAATGATAAGTTGAGCTGGAGCGTGGGAGTGGCTTAACACAGTGTCTCCGAGTAAGACAAGGTTGCTGCGTTGCGTCGGACATTTTAATAACCCAAATTAAGTCAGGTGGAATTAACTGGGGACGATCGATGGCCCATTAACTATGCTCACCTATCAAACCTCACACTCCACCAATGCTATGTATGCCTGGAGTAGTAATTCAGTTTGGTACACCAAACGTCATAAATGAACAGTGTTCAGCATTGCCAACCAGAGGTCTCCATTCGTACTTTGTGTGTACTGCAGTACCCGTGGTCGTGGCCAACGGTAGATGCAGAACCGAAGAACAACAGATCATAGCCGCGGGGGTATGAGCATAAATTTCTCCATCGCATTAGCTCTGATGCCATGTGCATACCTAAAATATGTTTTGAGTAAGATTAGTCGTGGCATTTGTTGTATTTCAGAAAGTGTGAATATCCCATAAAAAGGTGTGAATAGGAACTAGTAAAGGAAATATCATGACATGTTGAATACTACTTTTTTTAGAACACGGGACAGGCGCAGATACTCATATATACAATACACGCATACACTCATTCTTATGAACACATACGCAAACCTATCACTAACCATCCAACCACAGGTTGGTTCGCACATGTTGAATACTGTTGATATTGAAAATACTTGAATCTGTAATAGATGTTGTTTCATTGTACCACTAGAAAACACATTAATCATTCTGAAGAATTAGGCCCATGCTTGGGTTATCATCGGAACAAAAAAAAAGTTCCCTTAAGGATTGGCTCAATGGAATTTTCTCTCTCGTTCCTCGAAGTTGACCGTATGAAAAATCTTATGCTTTTCAACCATACAAATCAAACAAACATCATAAGTAAAAGATTCTCCAAAATTCCTATGAAACTCTTTTGAACCAAAGGGAGGACGTTTGCAGGAAGTCATTTTATTTCTCCTGCCCAATGACTTGACATTCTGTTCCTGGCAAGGATACGAACTCTAGTTTGATTCGACACTTCTGGGCTACTTATGTTCCATTGTAATACCGTCTAGAACGAATGAGTAATTTGAGAACCAAGATTATAGTTGATGGGAACTATTTTTGTTTCTTTGTAATACAATCTAAATAAATGAATATCAATAGAACTAAAATTGTAGTTTAAAATAAGACTATAGTTGAGTTAACATTTTCACTAATTGATGTGTCTCATCCTTTGCAAGCCCTCTTTGGTTCAACGGATTTTTCATAGGAATTTTGGAATATCATGATCCTTGATTAGTATTATTTTTCCTGAATGAGTTGCTTGATCTGTAGGATTTAGCTGTATAGGAATAATTTGCAAGGATTGTTTTGCACTATCCACTTAGCGTCTTCTAAAGAATTTGTTTTATCTCCTATTTACATTGCAATCTTTTGATTTTGCTATTCATGCACTTTTAGGAATCTTGTGAATGAAAGTGGCCAGGGTATATGCCTCTTTGGTTCGTTGGTTTCAAAAACCATCAAATAGGAAATACATAGGATCAATATGCTAATCCTACAAAACAAATAAGCACGCAGAAGAAACAAAAATTTGCTTGCACAACGTAAAATTTCAGAAAACTATTGTAACAATTAGGCCAATACTTAAAGTAAAACTTCTTTTGCAAGTGCATGCAAAGCCGACCATAGAAAAAACACTTATGGTGTCTAATTGTACAAAACAAAGAAACAATACAAGATACAAATTGTAAGAAATAGGACCTAGGATATTCCTATGAAATTCCCTGAGGCAAAGGGGCCTTAAGTGGTTGTGCCACAAAAGAAGGCGGTCATATTTGATTATCTCTCAGTTTAGTGTTTCTTCTATTTTCATACTATTTTTAAGACAAAAAAAGTGTTTCTCGTGACTAATTTTACAGTTTAGGTTTGTTTCCTTACCTCCAATACATAAATCATTTGCCCATCAAGTTTCCAAACCATCTACATTTCTCCATTTGCTCCTTGAAAACGGCTTAAGGATAATGCATTGGCAGTTTTGCACATGTGGCACATAACTTAGCCAAAAAGAAACAAAATAAATCGGGAACAACTAAAAATAGGGGAAATTATTTCTTCGAAAAATATTTACTTGGAAAACTAACTTTTTTGAAGAAAAGATGCGCCAAAAGTTATGTGTACTAACCATACACCGAAAAGTTTTTCTAATGGAAGATAAAAATGTATCGTAAATGAAGATTGCAAAAAAGTTGAAATTGAAGAAAATATGCCCTAGAGGCAATAATAAAGTTGTTATTTTATATTTCCTTATTCATTATAAAGGTTTATTATTAATGCTAGAATTGTATTGATCGAAAACCTTAATACATGTGTGAATGCATAAACAAACACCGTGTCCGTAGTGAGCCTCTACTAGACTAGCTCGTTGATCAAAGATGGTTAAGGTTTCCTAACCATGGACATGGGTTGTCATTTGATAACGGGATCACATCATTAGGTGAATGATCTGATGGACAAGACCCATCCGTTAGCTTAGCATAATGATCGTTCAGTTTTATTGCTACTGCTTTCTTCATGTCAAAGACATATTCCTTCGACTATGAGATTATGCAACTCCCGGATACCGGAGGAATGCCTTGTTTGCTATCAAACATCACAAGATAACTGGGTGATTATAAAGATGCTCTACAGGTATCTCTGAAGGTGTTTGTTGAGTTGGCATAGATCGACATTAGGATTTGTCACTCCGAGTTTCGAAGAGGTATCTCTGGGCCCTCTCGGTAATACACATCATAAGCTTTCAAGCAAATGACTGAGGAGTTAGTCACGAGGTGATGTATTACGGAACGAGTAAAGAGACTTGCCGGTAACGAGATTGAACTAGGTATGAAGATACTGATGATTGAATCACGGGCAAGTAACATACCGATGGACAAAGGGAATTACGTATGTTGTCATAACGGTTCGACCGATAAAGATCTTCGTAGAATATGTGGGAGCCAATATGGGCATCCAGGTCCCGCTATTGTTTATTAACTAGAGAGGTGTCTCTGTCATGTCTACATAGTTCTCGAACCCGTAGGGTCCGCACGCTTAACGTTCGATGACGATATAGTATTATATGAGTTATGTGATTTGGTGACCGAATGTTGTTCGGAGTTCCGGATGAGATCACGGACATGGCGAGGAGTCTCAAAATGGTCGAGGGGTAAAGATTTATATATAGGACGATGATATTCAAACACCGGAAGTGTTTCGGGGGGTACAGGGTACTTATCGGGTCACCGGAAGGGGTTCTGGGCACCCGTGGCAAAAGATATGGGCCTTATGAGCCAAGAGGGGAAACACACCAGCCACAAGGGGCTGGTGCACCCCCATATGGGCCGGCCTAGGAGGAGAAGGAAAGAGGGGAAGAGAAAGGAAAGAGTGGAATAGGATTCCCCCTTCCTTCCCTCTTCCCCCCTCTTTCCTTTCCCCTCCGACAAACATGCAAGGGGGGCGCGGCCAAGGGCAGGAGCCCAAGTAGGATTCGGACCTACTTGGGGCGCCCTCTGGCCTCTCCTCTCTCCCTGACACCTATATATATGTGGGGCGCCTTAGCACACCCCAGACAATTGTTTAGCCGTGTGCGGCACCCCCCTCCACCATTTACTCCCCAGTCATAATTTCGTAGTGCTTATGCGAAGCCCTGCGAGGATCACTTCAGCATCACCGTCACCACACCGTCGTGCTAACAGAACTCACCTACTACCTCGACGTCTTGGTGGACCAAGAAGGCGAGGAACGTCACCAAGCTGAACGTGTGCAGAACGCGGAGGTGCCGTGCATTCGATACTTGATCGGTTGAAGCGCGAAGAAGTTTGACTACATCAACCGCGTTGTCAAACGCTTCCGCTTACGGTCTACAAGGGTACATAGACACACTCTCCCCTCTCGTTTCTATGCATCTCCTTGATAGATCTTGTGCGTGCGTAGAAATTTTTTGTTTTCCATGCAACGTTTCCCAACAGTGGCATCATGAGCCAGGTCTATGCGTACATGATATGCACGAGTAGAACACAAAGAGTTGTGGGCGGTGATAGTCATACTACTTACCACCAACGTCTTATCTTGATTCAGCGGTATTGTGGGATGAAGCGGCCCGTACCAACTTTACATGCCCACGCACATGAGACTGGATCCACCAACTGACATGCAACTAGTTTTGCATAAAGGTAACTGGCGGGTGTCTGTTTATCCTACTTTAGTTGAATCGAATTTGACTGCGGTCAGTTCTTGGTAGAAGCCCGTAGCAGCCACGTAAAACTTGCAACAACAAAGTAGAGGATGTCTAACTTGTTTTTGCAGAGCATGTTGTGATGTGATATGGTCAAAATATGATGTGATATATGTTGATGTATGAGATGATCATGTTTTGTAATATCAACAACCGGCAGGAGCCTTAGGGTTGTGTCTTTATTGTATGAAGTGCAAGCGCCATGTAATTGCTTTACTTTATCACTATGCGCTAGCGATAGTTGTAGAAGCAATAGTTGGCGTGACGACCTTGACGCAACAACACTACGATGGAGATCAAGGTGTCAAGCCAGTGATGATGGAGATCATGATGATGCTTTGAAGATGGAGATCAAAAGCACAAGATGATGGCCATATCATGTCACATATTTTGATTGCATGTGATATTTATCTTTTATGCATCCTATTTTGCTTAGAACGGTGGTAGCATTATCATATGATCCCTTCACTTAATTTCAAGATAAAAATGTTCTCCCTGAGTATGCACCGTTGCTACAGTTCGTCGTTTCGAGACACCATGTGATGATCGGGTGTGATAGACTCTACGTTCACATACAATGGGTGTAAGATAGTTTTACACATGCAGAATACTTGGGTTAAACTTGACGAGCCTAGCATGTACAGACATGCATGGTCTCGAAACATTGGAGACCGAAAGGTCGAACATGAGTCATATAGTAGATATGACCAACATAGAGATGTTCACCATTGATGACTACCCCATCTCACGTGATGATCGGACATGGGTTAGTTTATTTGGATCATGTATCACTTAAATAACTTGAGGGATGTTAATTTAAGTGGGAGTTCATTAGTAATTTGATTAATTGAACTTAAATTTATCATGAACTTAGTCTTAATAGTTTTTGCATACCTATGTTGTAGATCAATAGCTCGCGATATAGCTTCCATATTTTTTTGATATTTTCCTAGAGAAAACTAAGTTGAAAGATGATACTAGCAATAATGCGGACTGGGTCCGTGATATGAGGATTATCCTCATTGCTGCACAAAAGAATTATGTCCTTGATGCACTGCTAGGTGACAAACCTGTTGCAGGAGCAGATGCAGACATTATGAACGTTTTGCAAGCTCGATATGATGACTACTTGATAGTTTACTGCGCCATACTTTACGGCTTAGAACCGGGACTTCAAAAACGTTTTGAATGCCACGGAGCATATGAGATGTTCCAAGAAGCTGAAAAATGATATTTCAGATTCATGCTCGTGTTGAGAGGTATGAGACCCCTGACAAATACTTTGCCTACAAGATGGAGGAGAATAGGTCAGCCAGTGAGCATGTACTCTGGATGTCTGGGTACTACAATCGCTTGAATCAAGTGGGAGTTAATCTTCCAGATAAGATAGTGATTGACAAAGTTCTCTAGTCACTATCACCAAGCTACTAGAACTTCATGATGAACTATAATATACAAGGGATGACGAAAATGATTCCCGAGATCTTCGCGATGCTGAAATCGGCGAAGGTAGAAATCAAGAAGGAGCATCAAGTGTCGATGGTTAACAAGACCACTAGTTTCAAGAAAAATGGCGAGGGAAAGAAAGGGAACTTCAAGAAGAATGGCAAGTAAGTTGCCACTCCCGTGAAGAAGCCCAAAGTTGGACCCAAGCCTAAAACCGAGTGCTTCTACTGCGAAGGAAATGGTCACTGGAAGTGGAACTGCCCCAAATATTGGCGGATAAGACGGATGGCAAAGTGAACAAAGATATATTTGATATACATGTTATTGATGTGTATTTTACTAGTGTTCGAAGTAACCCCTAGGTACTTGATACCGATTCAGTTGCTAAGATTAGTAACTCGAAATAGGAGTTATAGAGACTAGTTAAAAGCGAGGTGACGATGTGCGTTGCAAATGATTCCAAGGTTGATATGATCACCATCACACACTCCCTCTACCTTCGGGATTAGTGTTGAACCTAAATAAATATTATTTGGTGTTTGCGTTGAGCATGAATATGATTAGATCATGATTATTGCAATACGTTTATTCATTTAAGTTAGAGAATAATTGTTGTTGTGTTTACATGAATAAAACCTTCTATGGTTGATACATCTCCAACGTATCTATAATTTTTTATTGTTCCATGCTATTATATTATCTGTTTTGGATGTTTTATATGCATTAATATGCTATTTTATATGATTTTTGGGACTAACCTATTAACCAATAGCCTAGTGCCAGTTTCTGTTTTTTTTCCTTGTGTTAGAGTTTGGCAGAAAAGGAATACCAAACGGAGTCCAAACGGAATAAAACTTCCGCGATGATTTTTCTTGGACCAGAAGACACCCATGAGACTTGGAGTGCAAGTCAGAAGAGCCACGAGGCGGCCACAAGGGTGGAGGGCGCGCCCCTCGACCTTGTGGGCCCCTCGGTGACCCCCTGACCTAGATCTTCCTCCTATATATTCTCATATACCCTGAAAACTTCCAGGGGAGCCACGAAACCACTTTTCCACCATTGCAACCTTCTGTACCCGTGAGATCCCATCTAGGGACATTTTCCGGCATCCTGCCGGAGGGGGATTTGATCACGGAGGGCTTCTACATCAACACCATTGCCTCACGGAGGGCAAGATGACTAAAACTCCGTTCTCCGGAACAATGGAGCGAGCAACTAACTTATTGGAAATAATACATACTGATGTATGCGGTCCAATGAGTGTTGAGGCTTGCGGCGGGTATCGTTATTTTCTGACCTTCACAGATGTTTATTATTCATGCTAGAATTGTATTAACCGGAAACTTAGTACATGTGTGAATACATAGACAAACAAAGTGTCCCTAGTATGCCTCTACTTGACTAGCTCGTTAATCAAAGATGGTTAAGTTTCCTGACCATAGACATGTGTTGTCATTTGATGAACGGGATCACATCATTAGAGAATGATGTGATGGACAAGACCCATCCGTTAGCTTAGCATTATGATCGTTTAGTTTTATTGCTATTGCTTTCTTCATGACTTATACATGTTCCTCTGACTATGAGATTATGCAACTCCCGAATACCAGAGGAACACCTTGTGTGCTATCAAACGTCACAACATAACTGGGTGATTATAAAGATGCTATACAGGTGTCTCCGATGGTATTTGTTCAGTTGGCATAGATCGAGATTAGGATTTGCCACTCTCTGTATCGGAGTGGTATCTCTGGGCCCTCTCGGTAATGCACATCACTATAAGCCTTGCAAGCAATGTGACTAATGAGTTGGTTACAGGATGATGCATTATGGAACGAGTAAAGAGACTTGACGATAACGAGATTGAACTAGGTATGATGATACCGACGATCGAATCTCGGGCAAGTAACATACCGATGACAAAGGGAATAACGTATGTTGTTATGCGGTTTGACCGATAAAGATATTATTAGAATATGTAGGAGCCAATATGATCATCCTGGTTCCGCTATTGGTTATTGACCGGAGATGTGTCTCGGTCATGTCTACATAGTTCTCGAACCCGTAGGGTCCGCACGCTTAACGTTCGATGACGATTTGTATTATGAGTTATGTGATTTGATGACCGAAGTTTGTTCGGATTCCCGGATGATACCACGGACATGACGAGGAGTCTCGAAATGGTCGAGTGGTAAAGATCGATATAATGGAAGGTTATATTCGGACACCGGAATGGTTCTGCAGTGATTTGGGTATTTTTCGGAGTACCGTGAGGTTACCGGAACCCCCCGGGAAAGTATTGGGCCTTAATGGGCTTTAGTGGAAAGGAGAGAAGGGCCACAAGGGGTGGTCGCGCCCCCCCATGGCAAGTCCAAATTGGACTAGGGAGGGGCGGCACCCCCCTCTTTCCTTCTCCCTCTCCTCCTCCTTCCCTCTCTCCCCCTCTTGGAAAAGGAAGGGGACTCCAACTAGGATTGGGAATCCTAGTTGGACTCCCCTATGGCGCGCACCCCCCTTGGCTGGCCTCCTCCTCCCCCCTCCTTTATATACATGGGCAAGGGGGCACCCAAAAGCACAACAGACAATCTCTTAGCTGTGTGCGGTGCCCCCCCTCCACAGTTCAACACCTCGGTCATATCGTCGTTGTGCTTAGGTGAAGCCATGTGCCACTAACTTCATCATCACCGTCGCCACGCCGTCGTGCTGACGAAACTCTCCCTTGTCCTCAACTGGATCAAGAACTCGAGGGATGTCATCGTGCCGAACGTGTGCTGAACGCGGAGGTGCCGTACGTTCGGTACTTGGATTGATTGGATCGTGAAGATGTTCGACTACATCAACCGGGTTACTAAATGCTTCCGCTTTTTGTCTACGAGGGTACGTGGACAGACTCTCCTGTCTCGTTGCTATGCATCTCCTAGTTAGATCTTGCGTGATCATAGGATTTTTTTTGAATTACTACGTTCCCCAACAGTTGGGTGCAACTTGGTGTTTGTTTGTGCAGGTATTCAGTGGCTTTTCACGTTATCTCCTACTGGATTGATACAATGGTTCTCAAAACTGAGGAAATACTTACTCTACTTTGCTGCATCACCCTCTCCTCTTCAAGGGAAAAACGAACGCAACCTCAAGAGGTAGCAGGAAGGATTTCTGGCGCCGTTGCCGGGGAGATCTACGCCAAACCGAGACATACCAAGTACCCATCATAAACTCTCATCCCTCGCATTACATTATTCACCATTCGCCTCTCGTTTTCCTCTCTCCCGCTACTGAAACGGTTTTCGAAAAGATTGGCCTTTTCTTTGCCTTCTTTCTGTATGTCTTTTTGTTTGTGTTTCTATGTGGCTTCTATTTGCTTGCATCTTTGCTTGCTAAAAATCTATTGATATGGATCCACTTAAAGTGTTCTACTTGGATCATCTTCGATCTATTTGTGCTCGTGCTGAAACCCCAACTAGTTTAGTTGAGGGAAAATCTTTAGATGAGCATGCTCATTTTGTGCGTCACCGTTTGTCTGAAAAAGGGAGACTCTTATGGAATCAAATAAACTCTTTGTTGTGCTATGCTTGGAATCTTTTTGAAATTTGTGATTTTACTTCTTGCTCTAAGAACCCTAAAAAACACCTTCCCTACCTATGTGAGTTTAATGATAATGAAATTGTATCTTCTTATGAAAAGGGTGTTTATAGTTACTATGTATCGAACAAATTGAAGAATTTGTTGCTTTTAAGGGTGCTTATGAAGTTGCTTCTTTGATTAAAAAGTATTATATTACTCTACGAATCTGAAAATTTTGACATACTTAAATATTGCTATGAAAACTATGCTCACAATGCCTATGTCAAAGAATTTATTGAGAGAATGACCGTTGCTTTGGAAGAAAATAATGATATGCATGAATCTATAGATAATTATGATTCTGATGATTTGGTTGAGATACCCTCCCTTGATGAGTGTGATGCTTGCTATTCTTGTGGCCATGATGCCAATATTTATGGAGATGAACTTGCTATAGTCCCTTTTGTTGAACATGAGATTGTTGCTTTTGCACCCATACTTGATAGTTCCTTGAATAAAAATCATGATTGCAATGATGTTATTATACATTCTATTAATGTCAATTGTGCTAATAATATGCAAAACCCTAAGCTCGGGGATGCTATTTTTTCTATGTCTGCTACTTGTTGCAATGATCATGATTGGGGTGATTCTTCTTTTGATCTTAAAAATTTATTTAAGCCCCATGATGAATATGAGATTGATAATAATGTTTGCAATAATACTGAAAGTGGGCTTGGAAGAGTGTCAACTTTAGATCCCACATATTTGGATAATGTTCAATCTTATGAAGTTTTTGATAAAAGTGGGTTTAGAGAGGTCATGACTTTAGTTAATGATATTCCCACTATTTTGGAAGAGTGTCAACTCTGCATGCATGTGGATCATGTAGAGAAAATTTTATGTGATAGCTATATTTTTAATTTGAATATGATCCCACATGTAATTATTATGAGAGAGGAAAATATGGTTGTAGAAATATTCATGTCACTAATTTACCTCTCGTTATGTTGAGATTGCTATTGTTTCTTTCTTCTTCCTTGCATATGCTAGATCTTGCTTGTGTTGCTACTTTGTTTTGCTATAAAATGCCTATGAATCGCAATTATGTTAGACTTAGATGTGATTTTCATATGCTACATGATGCTCTCTTCGTGTTTCAATTGATATCTTTCATGTTAGCATCATTAAAATTATCGATGCCTAGCTAAAAGGCTTTAAAGAAAAAGCGCTTGTTGGGAGACAACCCAATATTTTTATTCACTGTTTTGCATTAAATAATTTATGTAGCCTATGGTTAGATGTGGTTTTTATGTTTTAATTAGTTTTTGTGCCAAGTAAGACCTTTGGGATAACTTATGGTAATAGTTGATTTGATCTTGCTGAAAAACAGAAACTTTTGCGCTCAGGAAAACAATTATGATTTTTAGCAGGAGCATGATAAAATACTGTTTCTTTTTGCGGAAGATTAATAAACTAATTACCTAGGACTTCTTGATTTATCAGGTTTTTTAGAGTTACATAAGTATTCGAAATATCCAGATTGCTACAGACTGTTCTGTTTTTGACAGATTCTGTTTTTCGCGTGTTGTTTGCATATTTTGATGAATCTACGGCTAGTATCGGGGGGTATGAACCATGGAAAATTTGGAATACAGTAGATATTACACCAATATAGATAAAGAATGATTTCACAACAGTACCAAAAGTGGTGATTTATTTTCTTATACTAACGGAGCTTACGAGATTTTCTGTTGAAGTTTTGTGTTGTGAAATTTTCAAGTTTTGGGTAAGGATTTGATGGACTATGGAATAAGGAGTGGCAAGAGACTAAGCTTGGGGATTCCCAAGGTACACCAAGGTAATATTCAAGGAGACCAAAGGGCCTAAGCTTGGGGATGCCCCGGGAAGGCATCCCCTCTTTCGTCTTCGTCTATCGGTAACTTTACTTGAGGCTATATTTTCATTCACCACATGATATGTGTTTTGCTTGGAGCGTCTTGTATGATTTGAGTCTTTGATTTTTAGTTTGCCACAATCATAATTGTTGTACACACATTTTGGGAGAGACACACATGAATCATGATTTATTAGAATGCTCTATGTGCTTCACTTATATCTTTTGAGCTAGGCAAAATTGCTCTAGTGCTTCACTTATATATTTTTAGAGCACGACGGTGGTTTTATTTTATAGAAATTGATGAACTCTCATGCTTCACTTATATTATTTTTAGAGTCTTAAACATCATGGTAAATTGCTTTGGATATAAAATTAGTCCTAATATGATAGGCATCCAAAAGGGATATAATGAAAACTTTCAAATAAAGTGCATTGAATACTATGAGAAGTTTGATTCCATATGATTGTTTTGAGATATGAAGATGGTGATATTAGAGTCATTCTAGTAAGTAGTTGTGAATTTGAGAAATACTTGTGTTAAGGTTTGTGAGTCCCGTAGCATGCACGTATGGTGAACCGTTATGTAACGAAGTTGGAGCATGAGATGTTTTTGATTGTCTTCCTTATGAGTGGCAGCCGGGGACGAGCGATGGTATTTTCCTACCAATCTATCCCCCTAGGAGCATGCGCGTAGTACTTTGCTTCGATGACTAATAGATTTTTGCAATAAGTATGTGAGTTCTTTATGACTAATGTTGAGTCCATGGATTATACGCACTCTCATCTTTCTGCCATTGCTAGCCTCTTTAGTACCACACAACTTTTGCTGGTACCATAAACCCACCACATATCCTTCCTCAAAACAGCCACCATACCTACCTATTATGGCATTTCCATAGCCATTCCGAGATATATTGACATGCAACTTTCCACCGTTCCATTTATTATGACATGTTCCATCATTGTCATATTGCTTTGCATGATCATGTAGTTGACATCGTATTTGTGGCAAAGCCACTGTTCATCATTTTTTATACATGTCGCTCTTGATTCATTGCACATCCCGGTACACCACCGAAGGCATTCACATAGAGTCATATTTTTGTTCTAGTATAGAGTTGTAATTTTTGAGTTGTAAGTAAATAAAAGTGTGATGATCTTCATTATTAGAGCATTGTCCCATGTGAGGAAAAAAAGATAAAGGCCCAAAAAAAGAAAAAATGAGAGAAAAAGAGAGAAGGGACAATGTTACTATCCTTTTTGCCAGACTTGTGCTTCAAAGTAGCACCATGATCTTCATGATAGAGAGTCTCCTATGATATCACTTTCATATACTAGTGGGAATTTTTCATTATAGAACTTGGCTTGTATATTCCAACGACGGGCTTCCTCAAAACGCCCTAGGTCTTCATGAGCAAGCAAGTTGGATGCACACCCACTTAGTTTTCTTTTTGAGCTTTCATAAACTTATAACTCTAGTGCATCCGTTGCATGGCAATCCCTACTCACCCACATTGATATCTATTAATGGGCATCTCCATAGCCCGTTGATACGCCTAGTTGATGTGAGACTATCCCCTTCTTTTTTTGTCTTCTCCACAACCACCGTCTATTCCACCTATAGTGCTATGTACATGGCTCACGCTCATGTATTGTGTGAAAGTTGAAAAGGTTTGGGAACATAAAAGTATGAAACAATTGCTTGGCTTGTCATCAGGGTTGTGCATGATTTGAATATTTTGTGTGATGAAGATGGAGCATAGCCAGACTATATGATTTTGTAGGGATAAGCTTTCTTTGGCCATGTTATTTTGAGAAGACATAATTATTTGTTAGTATGCTTGAAGTATTATTATTTTTATGTCAATATTAAACTTTTTTGAATCTTATGGATCTGAACATTCATGCCACAATAAAGAGAATTACATGGATAAATATGTTAGGTAGCATTCCACATCAAAAATTCTGTTTTTATCATTTACCTACTCGAGGACGAGCAGGAATTAAGCTTGGGGATGCTTCATACGTCTCCAACGTATCTATAATTTTTGATTGTTCCATGCTATTATATTATCTGTTTTGGATGTTTTATATGCATTAATATGCTATTCTATATGATTTTTGGGACTAACCTATTAACCTAGAGCCCAGTGCCAGTTTCTATTTTTTCCTTGTTTTAGAGTTTCGCAGAAAAGGAATACCAAACGGAGTCCAAACGGAATAAAACTTTCGTGATGATTTTTTTGGACCAAAATACACCCAGGAGACTTGGAGTGCAAGTCAGAAGAGACACGAGGCGGCCACAAGGGTGGAGGGCACACCTAGGGGGTAGGGCGCGCCCCCCGACCTTGTGGGCCCCTCGGTGACCCCCTGACCTAGATCTTCCTCCTATATATTCTTATTTACCCCGAAAACTTCCAGGGGAGCCACGAAACCACTTTTCCAGTACCGCAACCTTCTATACCCGTGAGATCCCATCTAGGGACCTTTTCCGGCATCCTGCCAGAGGGGGATTCGATCACGAAGGGCTTCTACATCAACACCATGTTGGGGGACGTAGCATGCAATTTCAAAAAAAATTCCTACGATCACGCAAGATCTATCTAGGAGATGCATAGAAACGAGAGGGGGAGAGTGTGTCCACGTACCCTCGTAGATCGAAAGCGGAAGCATTAGTTTAACACAGTTGATGTAGTCGAACGTCTTCTCGATTAAATCGATCAAGTACCGAACGCACGACACCTCCGAATTCTGCACACGTTCAGCTTGATGACGTCCCTTGAACTCTTGATCCAGCAAAGTGTCGAGGGAGAGTTTCGTTAGCATGACGGCATGGTGACGGTGATGGTGAAGTGATCCACGCAGGGCTTCGCCTAAGCACTACGACAATATGACCAGAGGAGTAAACTGTGGAGGGGGGCGCCACACACGTCTTGGAACAATTGTGTGTCCTAGAGGCGCCCCCTGCCCCTGTATATAAAGGAGGGAGAGGGGAGGAGTCCGACCCTAGGGCGCCCCAAGTGGGAGGAGTCCCACTTGGGCTCCTAGTCCAATTCGGCCCCCTTCCTTTTATCGGAGGGGGAAGGGGGAAGGAGAGGGAGAAGGAAAGGGGGGCGCCGCCCCTCACCTAGTCCAATTCGGACTCACCCCTTGTGTGTCGTCCCGCCTCCCTCCTATGGCCCATATGGCCCATATCTTCCCCCGAGGGATTCCGGTAACCCCCCGGTACTCCAATACATACCCGATACATTCCGAAACACCTCCAGTGTCCGAATACTATCGTCCAATATATCAATCTATACTTCTCGCCCATTTCGAGACTCATCATGTCAGTGATCTCATCTGGGACTCCAAACAATCTTCGGTCACCAAAACACATAACTCATAATACAAATAATCATCGAACGTTAAGTGTGCGGACCCTACTGGTTCGAGAACTATGTAGACATGACCGAGACACCTCTCCGGTCAATAACCAGTAGCGGAACCTAGATGCTCATATTGGTTCCCACATATTCTTCTAAGATCTTTATCGATACTCGTAATGACAACATACGTCATTCCCTTTGTCATTGGTATGTTACTTGCCCGAGATTCGGTCGTCGGTATCTTTGTACCTAGTTCAATCTCGTTACCGACAAGTCTCTTTACTCATTCCGTAATACATCATCCTGCAACTAACTCA
The DNA here is from genome assembly GCF_056163025.1 of Triticum urartu. Lineage (NCBI taxonomy): Eukaryota > Viridiplantae > Streptophyta > Magnoliopsida > Poales > Poaceae > Triticum > Triticum urartu. The sequence continues at coordinate 314,492,553 of NC_141877.1, forward strand.
TTAGTCACATTGCTTGCAAGGCTTATCGCGATGTGCATTACCGAGAGGGCCCAAAGATACCTCTCCGATACTCGGAGTGACAAATCGTAATCTCGATCTATGCCAACCCAACAAACGCCTTTGGATATACCTGTAGAGCATCTTTATAATCACCCAGTTACGTCTTGATGTTTGATAGCACACAAGGTATTCCTCCGGTATTCAGGAGTTGCATAATCTCATAGTCAATGGAATATGTATAAGTCATGAAGAAAGTAATAGCAATAGAACTTAATGATCATTATGCTAGGCTAACGGATGGGTCTTGTCCATCACATCATTCTCCTAATGATGTGACCCCATTCATCAAATGACAACACATGTATATTGCTACCTCTCGAGCATGCGTTAGTTTTTCCCTTGAAGAGGAAAGGGTGATGCATCAAAGTAGCATAAGTATTTCCCTCAGTTTTGAGAACCAAGGTATCAATCCAGTAGGAGACAACGCGACAAACCACCGAATACCTGCACAAAAAAACACCAACTTGCAACCAACGCGACAAAGGGGTTGTCAATCCCTTCATGGTTAAACGGTAAAGTAATATTTTTGGTATTTTTAGTTTGTAGAACGGAAAGTGTAAATTGCAAAGGAAAGTAAATAGTAAACTAGTATTGTAGATCAGAAACTTATATGATGGAAAATAAACCCGGGGGCCATAGGTTTCACTAGAGGCTCCTCCCAAGATAGAAATTGGTGGGTGAACAAATTACTGCCGAGCAATTGATAGAAAAGCGCAAAGTTATGATGATATCTAAGGCAATGATCATGAACATAGGCATCACGTCCGTTTCAAGTAGACCAAAATGATTCTGCATCTACTACTATTACTCCACACATCGACCGCTATCCAGCATGCATCTAGAGTATTAAGTTCATAAGAACAGAGTAACGCTTTAAGCAAGATGACATGATGTAGAGGAATTAACTCAAGCAATATGATGAAAACTCCATCTTTTTATCCTCGATGGCAACAATGCAATACATGTTGGTTCCCCTTCTGACACTCGGATCGAGCACCGCAAGATTGAAACCAAAGCTAAGCACTTCTCCCATTACAAGAAAAACCATTCTAGTTGGCCAAACCAAATCGATAGTTCGAGGAGACTTGCAAAGATATAAATTCATGCATATAAGAATTCAGAGGAGATTCAAATAATATTCATAGATAAGCTGATCATAAATCCACAATTCATTGGATCTCGGCAAACACACCGCAAAAGAGTATTACATCGAATAGATCTCCATGAACATCAAGGAGAACTTTGTATTGAGAATCAAAGAGAGAGAAGAAGCCATCTAGCAACTAGTTATGGACCCGTAGGTCTAAAGTAAACTACTCATGCTTCATCTGAGAGGTAATGGTGTTGATGTAGAAGCCCTCCGCGATCGAATTCCCCTCCGACAGGATGCTGAAAAAGGCCCTAAGATGGGATCTCACGGGTACAGAAGGTTGCGGCGGTGGAAAAGTGGTTCGTGGATCCCCTGGATGTTTTTGGGGTATAAGAGTATATATAGGAGGAAGATCTAGGTCAGGAGGTCTATGAGGGGCCCACAAGGTTGGGGGCGCGCCCTACCCCCCTAGGCGCGCCCTCCACCCTTGTGGCCGCCTCGCGGCTCTTCTGACTTGCACTCCAAGTCTCCTGGGTGTCTTCTGGTCCAAGAAAAATCATCACAAAAGTTTTATTCCGTTTGGACTCCGTTTGGTATTCCTTTTCTGCGAAACTCAAAAACAAGCAAAAAAAACAGAAACTGGCACTGGGCTCTAGGTCAATAGGTTAGTCCCAAATATCATATAAAATAGCATATTAATGCATATAAAACATCCAAAACAGATAATATAATAGCATGGAACAATAAAAAATTATAGATACGTTGGAGACGTATCATCTATGGTTAGGACACTTAACCATCTTTGATTAACGAGCTAGTCTAGTAGAGGCATACTAGGGACACTGTGTTTTGTCTATGTATTCACACATTTATCAAGTTTCCGGTTAATACAATTCTAGCATGAATAATAAACATTTATCATGATAGAAGGAAATATAAATAACAACTTTATTATTGCCTCCAGGACATATTTCCTCCAGTCTCCCACTTGCACTAGAGTCAATAATCTAGATTAAATTGTAATGATTCTAACACCCATGGAGTCTTGGTGCCGATCATGTTTTGCTCGAGGAAGAGGCTTAGTCAACGGGTCTGCCACATTTAGATCCGTATGTATTTTGCAAATCTCTATGACTCCCTCATTGACTTGATCACGGATGGAGTTGAAGCGTCTCTTGATGTGTTTGGTTCTCTTGTGAAATCTGGATTCCCTTGCTAAGGCAATTGCTCCATTATTGTCACAAAATATTTTCATTGGACCCGATGCACTAGGTATTACACCTAGATCGGATATGAACTCCTTCATCCAGACTCCTTCATTTGCTGCTTCCAAAGCAGCTATGTACTTCGCTTCACATGTAGATCCTGCCATGGCGCTCTGCTTGGAACTACACCAACTGACAGCTCCACCATTCAATATAAATATGTATCCGGTTTGCGACATAGAGTCATCCGGATCAGTGTCAAAGCTAGCATCGACGTAACCATTTACGATGAGCTCCTTGTCACCCCCATAAACGAGAAACATATCCTTAGTCCTTTTCATGTATTTCAGGATGTTCTTGACCGTTGTCCAGTGATCCACTCATGGATTACTTTGGTACCTCCCTGCCAAACTTATAACAAGGCACACATCAGGTCTGGTACACAGCATTGCATACATGATAGAACCTATGGCTGAGGCATAGAGAATGACTTTCATTTCTCTCTATCTTCTACAGTGGTCGGGCATTGAGTCTAACTCAACTTCACACCTTGTAACACAGGCAAGAACCCTTTCTTTGACTTATGCATTTTGAACTTCTTCAAAACTTTATCAAGGTATGTGCTTTGTGAAAGTCTAATTAAGCATCTTGATCTATCTTTATAGATCTTGATGCCCAATATATAAGCGGCTTCACTGAGGTCTTTCATTGAAAAACTCTTATTCAAGTATCCTTTTATGCTATCCAGAAATTCTATATCATCTCCAATCAACAATATGTCATCCACATATAATATTGGAAACGCTACAGAGCTCCCACTCACTTTCTTGTAAATACAGGCTTCTTCAAAAGTCTGTATAAAACCATATGCTTTGATCACTTCATCAAAGCGTATATTCCAACTCCGAGATGGTTGCACCAGTCCATAAATGGATCGTTGGAGCTTACACACTTTGTTAGCACCTTTAGGATTGACAAAACCTTCTGGTTGCATCATATACAACTCTTCTTTAAGAAATCCATTAAGGAATGCAGTTTTGACATCCATTTGCCAGATTTCATAATCATAAAATGCGGCAATTGTCGTGGTTCTAAGTCTGACAGTAGATAGGGGTAGGAATGTAGAGGCAAGATCCTAGCTACGATGAGATTGTGCACGCAAGATGTACGAGTTTAGGCCCTTCACGGAGGAAGTAACAGCCTTACGTCTCGGTGCCCGGAGCACTACTAGGAAAAGGCCTACTAATGGCGCACCTAATTTGGCCATTAATGGCGCATTAGTGGTGCGCCATTAGTAGCACGCCATTAGTATATTTTACTAATGGCGCACCATTGGTGCGCCATTAGTATCTGGTATACTAATGGCGCACCTCAGATGCGTCATTAGTATATACAATAGTGCGCCATTAGTATGCCTCCTAGGGGGCCATGTATACCCAGGTGCTTTGGCATACTAATGGCGCACGACAACATGATGCGCCATTAGTAACTTCGGCATACTAATGGCGCACTGTTTAATGATGCGCCATTAGTATCCTTTGGCATACTAATGGCGCACTATGATGTGATGTGCCATTAGTATGAATATTAGGTTTTTTTTTATTTTTTAATTTTCTATTTTTTGCACAGGTTACAAAATGTATAATTGGACAAAATATAGACAGCACACATCAACAACATATTCATCGAATACAATAGAAGATTAGTCTCTGAATACAATTCATCATTTTAGTCTCCGAATACAATTCATCATATTAGTCTCCGAATTGAAAAGACCGAACAAAGATAGAACATTATATTACAAGTCTCGAGACCACGAGTTTGTCTTCACATTACAAGTCGATATCGATCATCTAAACTACCATCACATAGAAGAGAGCTGCGGTCATCACGATGAGCATCATCACGATGAAACTCGTCTTCATCCGGTTCCTCCAACGCTCCCTCCCCTCTCCCGCTAGATAGCGGACGTATCTAGATTCGGCCTCGGCCCTAGTGGCGTACCCTTTGTAACTGTTACCGCTGAATCGGTGAACCTGTCTCCGACACTCCTCCCAATCGTCGTAGACTCCGGGAACCTTACCCTTGTACACGACATACCACGGCATTGCTATGCAGTAGCCAAACGAAATGTTAGTACCAATTCACAGACAATACATAAGCAATATATAAGTATGCAACAGAACGATCGGAAGAGAAAAGCAAGACATTAATAGCATCGATTACATCTAAGTTGAACGACTCTCGAAACCAAAGAGACATACTACAAGTTCATTAAAGTTTAATTACAACATGAGCCAATCGATGTTTCAGAACTAGACACAGCATCACTGCTTTCGACTTGACTCAAGGGACCGGAGCGTGGATGAAGCCGCCGTCTATCGTGAGAGTCATGAAACAACAGGCGTTGTCAGCCTGCATTTGTAGGATTGTGTCGATGTCACTGTTGGACGGTTGATTTTTGAGGTAGAACTGCCCCGAGGTACAAAGGACATCTTGATGGATGATTTCCGCAAACTCCGACTGGATGCGAAAGAATTCTTGTCTGATGTCCGCGTCCTGGATTGCCGACACGCTCGCGGCCCAATCTTTGAGTCTACTCGGTAGCAGAAGTTGATGATGGTCCCGTATGATCACCCGCATGTGATGGATGGCGTAGTAGGCACCCTTCTGACCGCCAGGCGGCTGCTTGACGCAGCAGAACGTCGTATTGTGGGAGAACACGTGCTTGCCATACTTACGAATAGGCCTGGTGAAGGTGCCTCCAGATTTGACGTAGCCGGGGAGAACATCATCAAGAACCTTCTTGACATTTGTGTAGTCTACGTTCGACTGACGGTCCGGGTCGAAATACGTGGCCATGGAATATTTGGGGCTTAGGAGGATGAGCATGCAATGTGTGTCACTGCAGAAAACACGGAATGTTAAAAGAAAAACGATCGAAATCTAAGAATTCATATGTTACGGGGCGGTTGAGGGGAGGACTTACTCGGGAAAGTAAGGCACGAGGAAGTTATCCTTATCTTGGTTTGCCAGAATGACGCCTTCGAGGTAAGAACTCGTGACTTGCCGGTCCCCAGCGCTGCCCAAGATCTTGGCACGCATGTAGAAGGGGTCGACTATCACGATGTCCGGGGTCTTGTCGCGAATGATCCGCATCTCCATACTCAGCGAAAATAGCCGAACGAAGGTGTAGTGCAGCGGATGAAGGTTCAACATAGCGTGGATGTCATCAAACCGCAGGACGATCGTACCCCCGATGGAGTTATCCACAAAGCCCTTGCCCTCTGGCACCTTGGCCGCGAAAACCGGGTATGCCACATCCTTCTCTCCGAGACGCTGCTTCTCCAAAGAAAGAACACTGTCATGCAGACTCCGCATAGCACCGGTTGCAGCATCGAGCATATTTCTCAGTAGCATCGCCTACCCGCCACATGCACCCTCCTTCTTCTTCTCCTATAATGGGACCGAGTTCTCCTATAATGGGACCGAGTTAGTCTTTCTTTTGCGTGCCTTCTTCTTCTCCTATAATGGGACCGAGTTCTGCTCACAGACCGCCTTCTTGAGTGTGTTGGGGATGATCATATTTCGCACCTCGCCTATCTGAGGCTCGGTGAAGTCGGCAGCTGGAGGCGTCTCCTGAGAGCTGAACTGCAGACGACGCCTGTTGCAACTTGGCTTCTCCGCGGTACCAGCTAGATCGCGCACGTCTTTTGTTGGGTTGGGTTCTTGAGAAGGAGGCCCCATGAAGTCTCCACCGTACCCATGATCGGCAAAGTACTGATCGACGTTGGCAAATGTATCGTCGTCGTCGTCGTTCTGATCCTATGCCATATGCATGTTTGGATCCAGTGGCATAGGGATGTCCGGCACCGTTGCGGCGGTCTTGCCATGGGGCCGACTTGGCGCCGGCACGACTGGTGTTGTTGTCTTTGGGGTGGTGTCCCCCACCCCCAAACGAATCTGGCTCTTCGGCCAAAGCAGGGGCCAGCTCAGGCAGGCGCTGAGGGTCATCACGTCATCATTGTCGGCCCCGACGGGTTGAATCGGAGGTAACAACTCATCACAGCCTGGCAGCACCCGAACCAGTTGAACCCTAAACAAGTTGGGTGGCATCTGGGTACCGTGGAACAAGGGGTTGCCCGGTTGAACGATTTTGCCCTTGGCGACATCGACCAACTCATTGTTCACGAAGTGCAGGAGAGTGCACGGAATGTCGGCGGCGCCCTGCGAAAACATGTAGGGCGTCAGGGATGCTCAGTCAAAGGCAAGGAGATGAAGTCCTCGGCCGAGAGAGGCTTAATTAGTTACCGTGATGATGGCTTCGAGCTCAGCTAATGTCGAGGCACCGCCAACGGCGGGCGTGCAATTGACGGAGGGGCCGCTTGCTGCAGAGGTGCCGGCCGATGTACACCCGAGTGCATTAAGCTCCCGTGCCGGCGTCAGAGACACCAATGCCGCCTCCGCCGGAGACACCAATGGCCCCGCCATCGCGTTCTGCGAGTTGCTTGCCGTGAAGCTAGGAATCGGGGGCGGCCCCTGTTGGCCGCCCGCAATCCACGCACTAATCCCCTGGATCAAGGTAGGCACAATGGCGGTGATCGTCGCTCCAAGTTGTTGTTGCACTTGCTCTTGGACAATCTCCGGAATCCGTGCCACCTGTGCCCTGAGTTCTTGAACCTCGCGCGCCTGGCTTTCCGAGCTGGTCTTTTTCTCCTTTCGCCCACCAGTGTTATAGTATGACGACCATTTTGTCGACAAGCCTTTTCCGGCCACACGACCAGCTGACGTCGGCTTACTGAGCTTATCCTTGTTCTTCATTACATTCAACGCCCTATTTAGAGTGGTGTCCCAAGGGTTGCTCTTAGTCGACCCCGCGCTACTGCTTTCAGTCGCCTGCGGAAGGAATGTGAACCATTTAGAAATTTGGCTTCATTAATTAGAATGCAACCATATGGAGCTAATTACGCGGGGGTGTATTCCTTACCAGAACAAGCTCAAGCGCCCTGGTCTTCGGATCCGTGGTAAGCTCCTTTGTTTTCGGGTCCTTCTTGTACCGGGCCCTGACAAAGTTCCTGGTCTGCTTGTCACCGTATTTATCGAAGAGGGGCGGTAGGCCTTGCTCGGCACGGTCCGCCTCCTCCTTGTCCCATATAGGCTCCGCCACTCTGTAACCGCCGGGACCGAGTGTGTGTTCCCCTAAGTTCAGCTCCCGCATTTCTTTCCCCCACTTACTTGATTCGGAGTTTGCAGTGCTCGAGCAATTGATCTTGAAGTCGTTGTAGTCATCTTCGGTGATCGAAGGATTTTTCTCCTTGATCTTCTCATAACTCTCACCTTTCTCGATCATTCTCTTCACATTGCTTTTCCAAGTAGACAGGGCCTTGCTCATCTTCGTGAGGGCAGCATTGTTCACTCTATTCCCTTTGAGGCTTGTGTTTTCAAATTCAGCGGGGAACTTGTAATGTTCGTGCAGCTTCGTGAAGAGGAGGTTGCGCAAATTCCCTCGATCAGGATGCCTCAGGTTCTCGGTGTTGATCGAGACGATGCTCCGGAGAATGCACCCGAGCTGAAGCGAGTACCCCTTGACTATTCGTTCGGGCACTGTTGGATTCCCGTCGGAGTCCACTTCAGTAACTTCCTCCTTGAGGGTGCGGAGCACGGTCGGGCGCCGGTCCTTCCGTTGCCTCTTCGGTTGGCTGCCATCTGTGCGTGCGCCGCCATCATCAGTGGTGGCATCCTCGGCGGCACCATCAGTGGTGGCATCAGTGGGGTCATCCTCGGCGGTACCATCAGTGGTCTCAGGATCGGTGGGGAAGGCGGCGTCCTCATACAAGTGAGGTTGTTCCTCCATCTCCTGGGACAGCTCCCAGAATTTCTTGCCGCCCGAACCCCCGGCCTCATCGTTGTTGGCCATGTTTCTCTATAAATAGGAACAAAGTTTGGTCAAAAAGTTGGTTATTGTCAAGGAACAAGATCATGGTCTCATCATTTAGGGTTTGTCGACACCGAGGCATCCTAAAAGCTAAGGTTTTATCATTGAGGGTTTTTCGACGCCGAGGCACCCTAAAAGCCTAAGCTTTCATCATTTCGGTTTTTATCGACACCGAGGCACCCTAAAAGCCATGCATTAGTCACAAGTACACCGGGGCACTTGATCCTACTTAATTAACTACTAAGATACCCCGGCCCATGCATTAGTCACAAGTACCCCATATGTCCTATTTTTAGCAAAGTCATGCTAAAATTCATGGAAAATTTCAGCATGACCTTTGCTGAAAATAGGACATATGGAGTACCCGAATTTGCCGAAACGGAAGTTAATCGACATTCCAGCAAACTCAAGGGCCTCTCAGGTGGACAAGGCAAAAAAGGCCTCCATCACAACATGGAAAATACATTGGCATGTGAAAAAAGGCCTCCATTGCTTAGGATGCACTGCCACTGAAGCATTGGGTACAAGACTGTTACATGAAAGTAAATGCAGCAGTTGAAGCAGAGATTGGTGTACAAGCAAGAACAGAGCAAGTTCTTCTTATCCTCTGCAATTATAATAGGAGCCAATCAAATGGATAAAAGGAGAATTGGTTCATTGCAGGCAAGACTGAGCTGAAACAATCAAGGGCTTTGTCAAGCAACCTTCTATGCCAGCAGAGGGTGTCAGAAATAGTTGCTGACTAAGATTACAAACCAAAAGGGCAAAGGGTGCTTCACATGCCCTGGTACAACCAACCAAAGTAGGTAGTACAGATCAAGAGCTACCCAAACACAGTATGCCAGCTGGCTAAGATATGTAGCTAAACCTGACTCAACTTAAAGTAGCATTCATGATGAAAGGAAACATGAAACACTGCTTTCAGCAATCATGATGAAAGGAAACATGAAACACTGCTTTCAGCAAACTCTAAAAAGAAACAAAAGATTGGCCAATACCAAGTATCATTCACTTTAGTTGTATATTAATACTCTGTTAATCAGCATTGAACAAGTTTAGAAATTTGTGTGTAACAAACATTACTTCATTCATATAGCATGATGATGTTTTACCCCTTTGAACTGCAGCATAGAGCATGTATTTAATCACTTTGCCACATACACAACAGAAAAAAATACCATAGACAGTACTAGATACTAGCAAATATAAGGGGAAATCAAATCATTTTGTCTACAGACTGCACATTAGCAATCCAAGGAGCAAACAAACCAAAAAAGGTGAATAGACTTAACAAACCAGCAAAAGCAGCAGGAAAGTAAGGCCATCTACAGTAAGTTACAAAACATTACACTACAGATGACCAGTCTATCCAGATTTCATTTTAAGCACCACACCACAGGAGCTCCCCTGGGTCATGTGGCCAGGTTACTACAATTTTTAGCAACTGTTAAAGTTTACAAGCAATTGCTCTACAACAGAAAAAGCTGTGATCCTTTACTTCTAATTGACCACAGACAAGCACCAAACTGCCGTCATCAGAAAAATACATGGTGCTGTAGTAATAACAACAAATAGACCACAACTGTTGTACTGCTAGGATTCATATGTGCAGATATATATAAGCAATGCTGAATAATGCTCCCAGCTAAATGCCATTCATGCTTCTGTTATAAAAGTTTACAGGTGATTAGGCCCACAAACAGACAAGGATGTGATCCTCCACTCCTATCTAACTACAGACAAGCACCGAACACGCAAACAAGCCATCATCAGAAGATAAGTGATGATGTAACAATAACAACAAATAGATCACAACTGTTCTAGAGTTAGGATTCATATGTGCATATGTAAGCAATGCTGAACGATACTTGCAGATAAAGGCCATTCTTGCTGTTGAAGTTTGCAGGTGTGATTAGCCGCAAACTGACAAGTCCCTGAATAGATGAGAGATGCCGGTTGCTCACCTGCGCTTGGCGGCGGGAGGGGAGCGGCGATGAGGAGGACGACGAGAGGGAGCGGGAGCGCGAGCGCGAGCGGGAGGAGCCCGAGGACGGTGTGGACGGGGCGGCGTTCGGGCCGCCGGCGACGAGGGGGAGGAAGGGGAGAGGGAGGTGGCGGGGGCGCGTGGGCGGCTGCGGCGCAGTGGGTCGGGGCAGCGGCGGCGGCGGCGTGGTGGAGGGAGGGAGAGGGAACTGGCGAGGGGGAGAGGGAAGGGGGGATCGGGCGAAGGGGGAGAGGGAAGGGGGGATCGGGCACAATACTAATGGCGCACCACCCCTCGGTGCGCCATAAGTACATCCATACTAATGGCGCACCTCACCGTGGTGCGCCATTAGTAGTTTTTTTTTCTTATAGCAATGGCACAATACTAATGGCGCACCACCCCTCGGTGCGCCATAAGTACATCCATACTAATGGCGCACCTCACCGTGGTGCGCCATTAGTATTTTTTTTATAAGACAGTAATAATTTTTTAAACTTGTTTAAATCATAACAGTAATATTTTTTTATAAGACAGTAACAGTAATATTTTTTTATAAGACAGTAATAATTTTTTTAAAAATATCATCAAACAGTAATGCCGGTGGAGCGGGGGAGGGTGCGCGGGGTGCGGGGGGTCGGCGGCGGCGGTTGAGTAGGGGAGGGGTGCGGGGGGTTGGCGGCGGCGGTTGAGTAGGGGAATCGAGGGTGCGGGGGGTCGGCGGCGGCCGGTGGACCGGGGGGTGCTCGGCGGCGAGGGGGACCGGATCTGGCGAGGTGGGATAGCGATCGAGATGGAGGGGGATCGAGATCGAGTGTCCATGAAATTTAAAAATATTCATGATAGTTCAAAAAGTGCCCATGAAATACAATCGAGAAATGAAGGCTACGATTTAAATACAATCGATCTTAGCTAGCTATCTGTTCACAATCTTCTTGCCCTTCTTTTTCGCAAATGGAGTTCTTCTGTGGAACAGACGTCCTTTAGGTAGGGTGGTCCTGCTTCTTCTTGTGGTGTATGCTGCTACTTCATCATCGTCGTCATGTTCGATCCTCGGGTCGCCATACTTGTCGAAGTCTTGCTCATTGGCTACTCCATCCATTCCGATGATCTTCCTTTTGCCTCTCCTCACGACAACACGACTGGGCTTTGACGGGTCGGTAATGAAGAAGCATTGGTCCACTTGGGAAGCCAGTACCCATGGCTCATTTTTCGCGGTGACGTTTGCGCCCGCGGTCTTGGATTTGGCTTCGGGTATAACCATGGTGGTGAAATACCGGTCTTCTTTTAGGACGCTCTTCGCCCATCTGACACGGAACATCGGGACCTTCTCTCCAGCGTAGCTCAGCTCCCAGATCTCCTCGATCCTTCCGTAGTATCTGTCCTTGTCGTTACCGGTGTAGGATTCCATCGTTACCCCGGAGTTCTGATAACCATCGCTCTTCATGTCCTTGGCCTCGGTGTAGAATGTGTAGCCGTTGATATCGTACGCCTCATAGGTCATCAGGTTGTGCTCGGCGCCCTGTGACAAGGCGAATATGAGTTGTTCTTCCGCGAAAGAATCCTCATGTAAAGGGTACGACAAAAGCTTCTGCTTGAACCAATGCGTGAAACATGAGTTGTGCTCTTTGAGTATATCTCCGTCCGTCCTCTGTTGGCCTCGGTCATTGTACGTCTTCTTAATAAAGGTTTTGTGCTCTACCACCCAAGGATCGACCACGTCTATGTGTTGTAGCGCGACTAGGTTTGCTCTTTCAAAGTCGGCGAGTCGACCCTCGAAGTCGACATGCATTTCGCGGCGACCCTCATGGTGACCCCATCCAGCGAGCCTGCCGAGGTGCCTGTTGACGGGCAGACCAACGGGGTTCTCGATGCCTAGATAATTCATGAAGTAGGAGATGCACTCTTCGGTCAGAAAGCCCCTGGCTATGCTTCCCTCTGGACGTGACATGTTGCGAATGTATCCTTTGATGACACCATTCATCCTTTCGAACGGCATCATGCTGTGCAGGAACGTCGGCCCAAGTTGGATGATATCGTCCACGATATGGACCAGCAGATGCACCATAATGTCGAAGAATGCGGGCGGGAAGTACATCTCAAGCTCGCATAGTATCACCACAATCTCTTCCTGTAGCCTTCTGAGTTGCCTCACGCCAACAGACTTCCGAGAGATGACGTCGAAAAAGTTGCATAGGCCAAATAGGGTTTCACGGACGTGCGCGTCCATGATCCCACGGATTGCAACTGGAAGTATCTGCGTCATCAGCACATGACAGTCGTGAGACTTCATCCCGCCGAACTTCTTCTTCGCTGGGTCTAGGTATCTGCTTATCGTCCCCGCGTAACCGTAAGGAAGTTTTACTCCTACGAGGCAGGTGAAAAACTGCTCGATCTCCTCCTGACTTAGAGTGAAGCATGCGGGAGGGTAGTCATTTCCGGTCTTCTTGGACTTTTTGCCTTTGCGACGACTTTCCGTGTCCTGCTTCGCCTCATCATCATCATCATCATCATCATATATAGCGTGAAGCTCCTGCCTGATGCCCATTGATTTCAAGTCTGCCCTTGCTTTCGGCCCATCTTTGGTCCTCTCTGGCATGTTGAGCAGGGTACCAAGCAGACTCTCGCACACGTTCTTCGTGATATGCATGACATCAAGGCTGTGAGGCACACGGTGGATCTTCCAGTACGGCAAGTCCCAGAAAACAGACCTCGTTTTCCATACCTTCAGCAGCGGCTCTGGCGCCTTTCGCTTCTTTCCCGGCTCTGGCGCCTTTTGCTTCTTTCCCGGCAGTGGGTAGTCTTTCCAATTTTTCAACAGCTCGTCTATTTCCTCGCCGCTCCTCATACGCGGGCGTCCTCGGGGTTCGGTTTCACCATCGAATAGATCCTTGCGTTTTCTCCACGGGTCATCGTCGCGAAGCCACCTTCGATGTCCCATGAACACGGTTTTCGAAGACCCGGGATCTCTATCTAGCTGGCGATACGTTGTGTCATCCATGCACCTGACGCATCCAGAAAATCCATGGACCACCTGCCCCGCGACATATCCGTAACCGAGATAGTCGTGCACTGTCGTGAGCAGCGCGGCTCTCATAGGGAAATATTCTTTCTCTGCGGCGTCCCATGTATTGGCTGGTGTTTTCCACAGCGTGTCAAGCTCCTCTTTCAGCAGCCCCAGATACAGATTGATGTCGTTCCCTGGTTGTTTCGGTCCTTCAATTAGCATACTCATGTGAATGTACTTCCTCTTCATGCACAACCAGGGGGGAAGGTTGTACATCCACACAAACACATGCCAGGTGCTATGTGTGCTTCTCTGGCTGCCAAACGGATTGACTCCATCGGTGCTCGCGCCCAGCACGATGTTCCTTGGATCGTTCCCAAATTCTAGGTCTTCGAAGTTCAACGCTTGCCACTGGCTCGCATCCTTAGGGCGACTCAGCATCTTGTCTTTTTATCTATCTCCGGATCATTTGCGTCATCTTCTCGCTTCTTCTCCTCCCTATCCGCGTGCCAACGCAGGAGCTTTGCTACCTTAGGGTCCGCGAAATACCGCTGCAGACGAGGAGTGATCGGAAAGTACCACACCACTTTTCGAGGAGCTTTCTTCCTCTTCTTGTATCGAGTGACGCCGCACACCGGACATATGGTAGACTCCGCGTGCTCGTCCCGATAAATGATGCAATTGTTCATGCACACATGGTATTTCACGTGTGGTAAATCCAGAGGACACACGATTTTCTTCGCCTCCTCCAAACTGGTCGGGCACTTGTTCCCCTTGGGAAGACGTTCGTGCGAGAATGACATGTTCTCGTCGAAGCATGCGTCGGTCATTTTGTGTTTTACCTTCATCTCCAGAGCCATGAGCGTTACTTTCAGGCGGGTATCCTCAGGCCTGCATCCTTCATACAATGGAGTAACCACGTCTAACTCAAGTTGATCCATCTTGGCTTTCTCTCGGGCGGCAGCTCTTGCGTTATCCGTCTGCTTGAGAAGCAGCTCTTGAATATGAGGGTCCTGCACCCAGCCCATTGATGGTCCAGCATCGTCTGCTCCTCCGACATCGTCATCTTCATGATCATGCCCGTCGTCTGCTCCGGCATCTTCCTCATCATCATGTCCTGCATCTTCTACATGATGACTGTGTACAGCATCATCGTCGTGATCATCTCCTGGGGATTCTTCGTCTTCTCGCCCGCCCGAGCCGCGGTGGTTGTCTTGCTGCCCTTCCTCATTTCTTTCCCGGCCCCCATGGACGACTTCGTAGTCATCTTCATCACCTTGCCACCGATAGCCATCCATTAAACCACACAAGAGCAGGCGGTCCCGCACCTGCCCGGATTCCGGGTCCGCAATAAGGCTCTTCAGCTTGCATCTTTGACACGGACATCTTATCTCCGTCTCGTTCTTTTGAAGCATCTCGGCCTTCGCGGACCTCAAAAACCTATTCACGATGCCTTCGGTCATCATGCGGACCATGGTCGCCTGCGGGGTAGAGCAAAACGATATTTTAGAACCAAGAAAAAATTTGGCATGACTTTCCCTAAAAATAGGACCAAAAAGAATGCTTAATGCCAAAATTCTCGCCGAAACGGAAATGAATCAACATTCCGGCAAAATATTGGCAACTATCGCATTTCAAATACCGGTACACCTCCAAACACAAACACATATGCAACACCACAAACATATGCAACACCACGAACATACATAGATCTAGCTAGGCCATAAAAAGTGCATGTGCACATTGTTGTAGGGAGAACAACATAAATATAGCTTCCCCCCTTACTTACCTATCAAAACAAGGTAATTTAACCACTTAAATTGAATGAATCTATGGTGGAAATGAGGTGAAAAAGAGGAGGCACCCGAGACAAGGAGGAGGTGGAGAAAATGAAGTGGGGAGAAAGTGAGTGTGGGTAGGAGAGGCTGTCCAAAATATCTTGTTGCTGCCCACTTACTAATGGCGCACCAACTCTAAATGCGCCATTAGTAATCCAGGTTACTAATGGCGCACCTTATGGTGGTGCGCCATTAGTAGTTTTGCAAAAAAAACATACTAATGGCGCACTGTCCCACAGTGCGCCATTACTAGTTTAAACTAGTAATGGCGCACGGTGGAACAGTGCGCCATTAGTAGTTTTGCAAAAAAGGGAATAAAAAATATAATTAAAAAAACAACATTAGTGGCGCACTTTCCGGCAGGTGCGCCATTACTAGTTACAACTAGTAATGACTCACTGTGTCTGGATGCGCCATTAGTATGTTTGGACAGGCGCACTAGTTAATTTTTTTTTGATACTAATGGCGCACCCTGGGCCAGGTGTGCCATTAGTAGTTTCAAATATAATGGCGTATCAGAAGGTGGTGCGCCATTAGTATATACTAATGGCACACCGCTTGTTTGGTGCGCCATTAGTGTCAATCCCATCTATAGCCCTTTTTCTAGTAGTGGAGGCTCGGTCGATTGGAATATGCGTGAAGTTACAGGGGCTGCGAACCCTTGTGCCAGAGGAGAGGGGTGGCTTATATAGAGTGTGCCAGGACCCCAGTCGTCCCACGTTACACAGGGTTCAACGTACATAAAGATAGGGCGTTACTGATAACGCCAACAATAAAGATACATGAATGACCATTAAGTCTACAGGGTAACGCCTGACCGTTGCCATACAAAGTGACTTTAGATCTTCTATCCGTCGAGTGATTCTTGTTACAGTCGAGTGAGTACTTACTGGTCGAGTGAACTTGAATCTTCCGAGTGGAATGTTTTATGGTCGAGTGAATGATGGTATCCCTTGAATGCTTTTGACTTTAGGTAAATATCCTTGGGGAGGGTGTCTAGGTCAGGCCTATGACCCTACCCTAGGTACATGTTGTCGTCATTAGCCCCCGAATGGTTCAGGGTTCGAGTGGAAAAAGGATTGGAAGTTGGTTTCGACTCTGTTACACGTCGCGGAAGCGTTTTCTTTAGACTGATGAGTCATGTGACAACTTTGACTTCATTTTCAGTCACCTTGATCCATTCTAAAGTAGTCGAGTGAACTTTGCTAATAAGCTTCGAGTGTTGATATGGAAAAAATCTTCAGTCTGTCAGGTTGCTCTGCTGCTCCCGGATCTTGCGGGATTCAAAATTTTGGGAAGCGCACGGGACGGAGGAGGCTGCAGTAATCAGGATGGATTAAGCTAGGGCGCCTTGATCACCATGCCACCTTTTTCTCCATGTACCGAGCGAGCGACAGTTGCGGGATTTGATAGGATTACCTGGGCCCAGTCGTCAGTCACTCGGAAATGACTCCATATAAGGCATTGGGTTGGGGAATTTTGCACAGTGCGCCCCAATTTCTCCTTCTTCCTCCTCTGCTTCTCCACCGCTACCGCTTCCGCTCTCGACGCCGCCTCCCGCCCATGGGCCTCTTGCTGCGATGGCGAAGGACAAGATGGCGGCGCTGGAGCGCGCAAAGAAGGGGGCGGCGAAGGGGAAGGGCAAGAAGACCGACAGGAGCGGGTTGTCATCGAGATCCGCCTTGCCACACGGCTGGGTTCAGGGCAACTAGATCCAGTCCACAATCGAGTTGGGTGACTTGCAAGATCTGGCCGAGAGCGGGCTGATTGAGCATGGTTCCAGGAGGCTCCCGGGGGATGAAACTGAGCCGCAGCCTCAGGAGGGTGAGTGTGTCTTACTTGCCACTCACGTCGACCGCGGTTTTTCTTTGCCCCCACATCCCTTTTTCCGTGCATTCCTGAACTTCTTCGGAGCTCAGCTCCACCATTTCTCTCCCAACACTATCACGTACCTCGCTGCCTATGTCTCCCTGTGTGAGAAGTTCCTAGGCTGCCGACCGCACTAGGGTCTGTTTAAGCAAATCTCCACATGCCGCTCGCAGACTGTGAGAAAAGCTAGCCCGAGTGACGAGAGAACCCACGTGAGCCAGATGTGTGGGGGCTTAGGTATCCAGATGAGGGGGAAGAGCGCTTTTCCCGCGATGACTCTCCCTGACTCGGTTAGAGGGTGGCAGTCGACTTGGTTTTATTGCAAAGACAAGTCGACCCCTGGTCATTCGACTGGTCTCCCTCCCTTTTCCTTGGAGAGAGTCCAGAAACCTACTTCCTTGAGAGTGACTCCAGCAAAGAAGGTGGAGGTGACCATGTTGCTGGAGCGAGTAGTTCAGCGGATCCATGAGGGTGTGACTGGTATGGATTTGCTCGAGGTATTCCTCAGTCGACATATCCAGCCCCTCCAGGCTCGTGATCACTCCATGTGGATGTACTCGGGGATTGAAGATTCCACTCGGATCCACCCGGAGGACGTTGATGAGAAGACGGTGGCACAGTGGGTGCAAGGCATCACAGGAAACAAGGATAACCCCAGGGGGTCCCAAAGAGTTTTACCATTCGACACCAACAACCAACCAGACCAAGTCTATTCTTTATTTCCGAGTGTTTTTCATTTTGACTTGTAGCTGTTTATTGAGTCGACCATCCTTTGGTCACCTCTTTTCCTTCGCAGATTTATACGGAGATGTACTCAATGCCAAATGGGGAGCAAGAGCAGTACCAGGAAGGAGAAGAAAGCGGAGGCAAAAGCATGGATTGGCTGTTTGATGGAGAAGAAGAGGAGGAGGAAAGCGAGGACTCGAGCAGTGGCGAAGAAGTCGAGTCACCACCTCGCAACGAAAGGCGTTCCAAGCATAAGCATGACTCAGCAAGTATCCGTGGCAAAGTGGCTAAGCCGACTGGACAGACTTCCAAGCGCACTCGGACCTCTTCCCATGTGCCGACTGAGAAGGCTCCAAAGCAGCCCAAAGTTGCAGCATCAAAGTCTCGAAAGACCCTGCCCAAGATCAAGATCGATGTCCCCATCGCTTCTGCGTAAGTGTCTTGTCCTCACTTTTTCCTCAAGGACTTGTGCTGTCGACTCTGTTCCTGATTTGATCGAGTGAATCTTGAAACTTGCAGAGCTGCTACTTCTGGGACTTCTGCTTACAGGGATGATGATGAGGATGTGGAAGACGTGGTCACTTCTAACCCGGGTATGACTTTTGCAAACTTGTCTTTGCTTTCTCAGCCATTTTGTTGGCCAACTGAATTCTGGCGGTTGACTCTTTTTGCAGCTCCTCCGAATGTCATTGATCTTCCAGACGACGACGAGGATGTGCCGCTGAGGCCCATGGGAAGGAAAAGCAGGAAGACATCAACTAGCAAGGTGCCTCAGTCGACGCTAGTGACGGAGCCGGCGATCCCAACCGGGCTTCTGTGACTTTTGCCATACCATTGTCGAGTGCCCAACCTTCAGCGTCGACTGCACAGATTCTAGCCGATACACCGTCTTCACTCTTCAGTACGCATCACGTCTCGGAGGACCAAGTGGGTGCTGCCAAGGAAGCTATAAGCCCGGCAGGCATCATGATGGAGCAGATGAAGGTGGTTCGGGGGGGGGGGGGCAGTCAAGCTGCTTATGACGCCAGCTCAGCTCTCCAGAGCAACGTCCAGGTTGGTTGATTACCGGCTGATCCCTTAGCTTGTCGCTTGTTCTGTTAGGATATGCTACCTAAATTTTTTTCTTGTGCATCTTTTCGTCAGTCTGCATTTTGCATTTGTACACCCACTGGGTGTTTAATTTACTGCCGAATAATTTTGCTTCTTGAGTCGACTAGGTTGTGTCGATTGAGTCTTTGAACCAGTGGGGGCACGCTGAGTACACCCACTAGGTGTAGTCCCCGAGACCATAGTTGATTGCAGGCAGTCGGCTATGGTCTGAGAATCAGAACTTTCTCACTCGGTCTGAACGGATCATGTCGAGTGTAATTTGAACCAGTGGGGGCATGCTAAGTGCACCCACTGGGTGTAGTCCCCGAGACTACTGTTGAATGTTTGATTTGGCAGTAGTCTGAGAATTCTTTTCACTCGGGAGTGAATAACTTTTGATTCTGTCCACTGATGTAACATTTGTTGACTTCAGAAATCCTGTGAGCTCATCTCCAAATTTGCCGAATTCGAGGAGAAGCAGAGACAGCTCAATCTTGACTTGGAGCTGGCTAAGCAGAACTTGCAGAAGGCCAAAGACGAGACAACTAGTATGGAAGGTAACATCCAGTCAACTGTTTAACTTGGCCGACTAACAAGTCGTCTCCTCGTTGTTCTGTCTGACCCGAGTGCATATCTTTTAGAGAAAATGAAGTAGGCTCTGGAGAAAAAGGATCTTGATCTTGCTGCTGCACAAAAGGAGGCTCATGAGAAGACTGCACTTGCTGACAAGAAGCTGGCTTCAGTCGGGGCGCTGGAGGAAGAAAATGCCAAGCTGAAGGCATCTCTTAATGAATCCAACCGAGAAGTGACCCGTCTAAAGAAAGACAAAGTGGCTTTAATGAGAATATTGAAGGCATTTCTCGTAAGAGAAATGACCTGGAAGCTTATCTGGGGGCTCTCGCCAAGAAGCTATTCCTTATGCTCGAAGGTATTCTTCCTTGTCCGATTGTTTAGCTATCGTTGATTCACCATCCAACCGTCGACTCATTATTTCTTTGCATTTGTAGAATTCTGTCAAAACTTTGAGGAAGAAACTGGACAGATCGAGACAGGTCTGGACCCTGTCCTTTCCCCTGTTGGTGATGAGGCTGCCATGAACGTGCTCCAACTGGAATCCCGTGTTGCCAGTGTTACAAACTACCTTGCTCGCTTGAAGGTTGCCGTGTTGCGGATTGACTCAGTGCTTTGGCCATGGGAGACGCCCCAGAATGACCTCGAGTCTTTGATGACTCGACTCAATGAGATCCCTGGCCGAGTGCAGGAGTGGAAGAAGTCATCTTCTCGCTGCAGTGCTGACGTAGCTGTCTCGCTAGTTCGAATCCACTACAAGGAAGCCAAGGAGGAAAAGCTAGCAGCGATCAAGGTTGCCAATACCAGGAAACACGACTTCCAGTCCTTCATGGAAACCTTTATTGCCGTCGCCACTCGAATTGCAGATGGGATCGACCTGGACGAATTCGTCGAGCCTGCCAGTCCTCCTCCCGCGGAGTGATCAAACTTTTTATGATCCGATTAAATTTTCCTCGGTATGCCAAGTGGTTTTTGTAACCGTTAAAATCCGTCAGGCCTCATGCCCGAGTACCTTAAACTATGGTCTGGAACCTCGTAGGATTTATCCGAACTTTCTTTCTTTTGAATCTTTTGACTCTTTGAGTAGAACTTGTTTCTTCAGTTTTGAATTGCTACTGATTTTGTGGTGCAGCTTAGTCGAGTGAACGATGGGCAAGGGCACTTAGTGCTGCCCATGGCCTGCACCTCGGCATCCTTGCAGATCGGGATGGAGCGGACGTTGTATTTGTGTCGCAGCTCCGAGGATAAGGTTGCAGTCGACCTGCACCTCATCGTTCTTGCGGATCGGGATGGAGCGGACGTTGTATTTGTGTCGCAGCTCCGAGGATAAGGTCGCAGTCGTCCTGCACCTCGTCGTCCTTGCGAATCAGGATGGAGCGGACATTGTATTTGTGTCGCAGCTCTAAGGATAAGGTCGCCCTCGACCTGCACCTCGTCGTCCTTGCAGATCAGGATGGAGCGGACATTGTACTTGTGTCGCAGCTCCAGACGTGTTTGAAACTTAGGCGAGCACTGGGCTGCAGCTAAGCCCTCGAGTGGGAGGATTGCTCTCCACCCAGTAGGATTTTTGAAACTTAGGCGAGTATTGGACTGCAGCTAAGCCCCCGAGTGGGAGGATTGTTCTCCACTCGGTAGGATTTTTATAAACTTAGGCGAGCACTGGGCTGCAGCTAAGCCCCTGAGTGGGAGGGTTGCTCTCCGCTTAGTAGGATTTTATAAACTTAGGCGAGCACTGGGCTACAGCTAAGCCTCCGAGTGGGAGGATTGCTCTTCACTCGGTAGGATTTTCTAAACTTAGACGAGCACTGGGCTACATCTAAGCCCCCGAGTGGGAGGGTTGCTCTCCACTCGGTAGGATTTTTTAAACTTAGGCGAGCACTGGGCTGCAGCTAAGCCCCCGAGTGGGAGGGTTGCTCTCCACTCGGTAGGATTTTTTAAACTTAGGCGAGCACTGGGCTGCAGTTAAGCTTCCGAGTGGGAGGATTGCTCTCCACTTGGTAGGATTTTATAAAGTTAGGCGAGCACGGGGCTGCAGCTAAGCCTCCGAGTGGGAGGATTGCTCTCCACTCGGTAGGATTTTTTAAACTTAGGCGAGCACTGGGCTGCAGCTAAGCCCCCGAGTGGGAGGATTGCTCTCCACTCGGTATGATTTTTTTAAACTTAGGCGAGTGCTGGGCTGCAGCTAAGCTCCCGAGTGGGAGGATTACTCTCCACTCGGTAGGATGTTTTTTAAACTTAGGCAAGCGCTGGGCTGTAGCTAAGCCCCCGAGTGGGAGGATTGCTCTCCACCCGCTAGGATTTTCTAAACTTAGGTGAATCGGGTTCACAGCTAAGCCACACACTAGGGGATTTTGTACACATGTATAAGTAACAACCATTTAGGAGACTGCAAAATCATATCTTTGATAGACAAACTGAAAGGTACTTCTTATTACATCTCGATAGTCTGACTGTTCAAGTATTAAAGTGGTGGAGAAGCTCTGCATTCCAAGCGCGTGACTCATCCTTCTTGTGCTCTACATCATACAGGTGGTATGCTCCATTGTGAAGCACTTTGGTGATGATGAAAGGTCCCTCCCAAGCGGGAGCCAGCTTGTGCGGTCATTGTTGACCCACTCTGAGAACCAGGTCTCCTTCCTAAAATGCTCGACCCCTTACGTTTCTGGCGTGGAAACGACGAAGGTCTTGTTGATAGATGGTCGACCTAATCAGGGCCATCTCTCTTTCCTCTTCCAGAAGATCTACAACATCTTGTCGGGCTTGTTTAGCTTCTGCTTCTGAGAAAAGCTCTACTCGGGGGCATTGTGGAGTAAATCAGTCGGTAGTATGGCTTCAGCCCCATAGACCATGAAGAAGGGAGTCCGTACGGTCGACCAATTTGGTGTTGTTCTCAAACCCCACAGTACTGACAGCGACTCATCCACCCAGGCACCAGCCGCATGCTTGAGGTCCCGCATCAACCTGGGCTTCAACCCTTGGAGGATCAAACCATTTGCTCTTTCTGCTTGCCCATTCGACTTAGGGTGAGCGATTGAAGCATAGTCGACCCGAGTGCGTTGGGAAGCACATAAAGCTCTGAACTCATCAGAATCAAAGTTTGAACCGTTGTTTGTGATGATGTTGTGCGGAACTCCGAACCTGAATGTTAACCCTCTAATGAAACTGACGGCAGTGCCTGAATTGAGGCTCTTGATTGGCTTGGCTTCAATCCATTTAGTGAACTTGTCGACTGCAACAAGTAAGTGGGTGAAACCACTTCTGCCAGTCCTTAAGGGTCCAACCATATCTAGCCCCCAAACAGCAAACAGCCAGACGAGTGGAATAGTCTTCAAAGCTGAAGCGGGCTTGTGGGACATGTTGGAGTAGAACTGGCAGCCCTCACACTTGTCAACTATTTCTTTTGCCATCTCATTGGCCCGCGGCCAGAAAAAACCTGCTCGGTATGCTTTGGCCACGATTGTCCGAGAGGACGCATGGTGAGCACAGGTCCCCGAGTGGATATCATTGAGGATTAGTCGACCTTCTTCTGGGGTAATGCATCGCTGGGCAACTCCAGTCACACTTTCCCTGTACAGTCCACCACTTATCACAATGAAGGCTTTGGACCGAGACCGACAGACGATCTGTCTTGCCTCATCTTCATCTTCTGGAAGCTCTTTCCTGATAATATACGCGATATATGGCACTTTCCAGTCAGGAATGACGACTAAAACCTCCATGACTAAGTCGACCACGGCTGGGACTTCAACTTCAGTCGGATCACTAGAACTCTTAGGCTGTGGGGGCTCTTCTATGAAGGGATCCTCCTGGACTGATGGTGTGTGAAGGTGCTCCAAAAACACATTGCTGGGAGTAGGCTCTCGCTTGGATCCTATCTTTGCTAGGTCATCTGCTGCCTGATTCTTCAGTCCGGGTATATGGTGAAGTTCTAACCCTTCAAACTTCTTTTCTAACTTTCTAACTGCATTGCAATAGCCAGTCATAGCCGGGCTTCTGACATCCCACTCTTTCATCACTTGATTAACCACCAGGTCCGAGTTGCCGAAAACCATTAGGCGATGGACGCCGAGTGAAATGGCCATTCGCAACCCATACAAAAGAGCTTCGCACTTAGCTTCATTTTGGAGGAATCAAAGTGAATTTGAAGGACATAACTGAGTTTGTCGCCTCGCGGGGATACCATAACAACTCCAGCACCAGAACCACTCAACATTTTGGATCCATCAAAAAACATAGTCCAATGTTCCGACTGGACTTGAGTCGGTTGTTGCTGTTCAATCCACTCGACGAGGAAATCTGCTATTGCTTGGGATTTGATTGCTTTATTTGCCTCAAACTTGATATCCAATGGAAGGAGTTCAATCGCCCACTTTGCCACTCGACCAGTTGCATCTCTATTGTTCAGAATTTCTGACAATGGAGCATCGCTGACGACTGGGATGGAGTGATATGAGAAATAATGTGCCACCTTCTTTGTAGTCAAGTAAATTCCATAGACCAACTTCTGGTAATGCGGATACATCTGCTTGGACGGAGTTAAGACTTCAGAAATATAGTACACTGGGCGCTGAACTTTATAGGTTTTACCTTCTTCTTCCCGCTCGACCGTGAGTACTGTACTGACAACTTGTCCAGCGGCTGCAATATAAAGCAGCAAAGGCTCCTTGCTAACTGGAGCAGCGAGCACCGGCTGGGTGTAAAGCAGGGTTTTGAGCTCTGCAAACGCTGCGTCGGCTTCAGGAGTCCACTCGAACTTATTAGATTTCTTCATCAATTGGTAAAGAGGTAATTCCTTTTCACCGAGACGAGAGATGAACCGACTCAAAGCGGCCAAACAACCAGTAAGCTTCTAAACGTCGTGTATGCGGACAGGGCGCTTCATTCAGAGTATTGCACCGAATTTCTCTGGGTTTGCGTCGATACCTTGTTCGGAAACAAGGAAACCGAGTAACTTGCCACCTGGAACTCCAAATGTACACTTCGACGGGTTAAGCTTGATATCATATCTTCTCAGATTGGCAAAGGTTTTAGCGAGGTTAGTCAGCAGGTCGGAAACTTTACGTGACTTAACCACGATGCCATCCATGTACGCCTCCAGCATTCTTGAGACCAAAGGGCAAGGTAACATAGCAAAAGCACCCGAATGGGGTGATAAAGGTTGTCTTTATTTCATCAGGCCCATACAGTCGGATCTGATGATACCCGGAATATGCGTCCAGAAAGGACAGTCGCTCACACCCTGCAGTCGAGTCAACTATTTGATCGATGCGGGCTAGAGGAAAACGATCCTTCGAACAGGCCCGATTGATATGCTTGAAGTCGGTACACATGCGGAGTGAATCATCCTTCTTGGGAATGATGACGACATTGGCAAGCCACTCGGAGTGGTAAATCTGTCGAATGAACTCGGCTGCCAGAAGCCGAGCCACTTCCTTGCCAATTGCCTTTCGCTTCTCCACGGCGGACCGTCGGAGATACTCTTTCACAAGTTTCACTTTTGGGTCGACTCACAAACGGTGCTCAGCCAGCTCTCTGGGTACACCTTGCACGTCAGAAGGTTTTCATGCAAAGATGTCCCAGTTCTCATGGAGGAACTGGATGAGCGCTTCTTCCTATTTGCTGTCGAGTGTTGTTGATATATGAGTCAGAGCAGCATTGGGATCAGTCGGGTGAATATGAACTGACTTTGTTTCACCAGTCGACTTAAATGCAGACTCTGAAGCAGGCTTCTTAGCTCTCCACAAATCACTCGGATCTGCTGTCTTCTTGTATTCTTCCATTTCAATTGCTGCCATCTGTTCATCGGCAATCTTTGAGCCCTTCTGGAAGCACTCTTCTGCTTGCTGCCGATTACCAGTGACTGTAATCACGCCCCTAGGGCCAGGCATCTTGAGCTTGAGATACACATAGCATGGTCGAGCCATGAAACGGGCATATGCAGTCCTGCCTAGGATAGCGTGATAGGCACTGTGAAAATCCACGACTTCAAATGTCAACTTTTCCTTATGGTAATTCTTTGAATCGCCGAAAGCCACGTCGAGAGTGATCTGGTTGAGTGAATCGGCTTTCTTTCCAGGAATAACTCCATGGAACCGCATGTTGCTCTCGCTGAGCTTGGACATCGGAATGCCCATCCCTTTAAGGGTCTCAGCATACAAGATGTTCAAGCCGCTACCACCATCCATCAAGACTTTGGTTAATCGGGTGCCCCCAACAACAGGGTCGACCACCAACGCTTGCCTCCCCGGGGTGGCAACGTGCGGCGGGTGGTCTGACTGGTCGAATGAGATTGGAGTCTTTGACAATTTCAGATACGTTGTCATTGCCGGAGCAACCATATGCACTTCCCTGTTGATCACTTTCAGTCAACTTTTGCTTTTGACGTCAGCAAAAATTACCAGGGTGGAATTGATATTGGGAAATCCATCATCATCCTCTTCTTTGTCCTCATCCTTACCAGATTCCTTCTCTTTCTCGCTGGGTTGTTTCTCTCGGAACTCCTGTATAAGGACTCGACACTGTCGAGTGGTATTCTTGGGATAAGTCAGATTACCCTCTTCATCCTTCTTGATGTGAATGTGACATGGCAAATCCATTACGTCATTTTCGGCTGCATCTTTTGCCTTCTTGGGGATCCAGGGCCCTTTAGGTTTTCCTTTGAATTTCCCTTGAGTTTGACTGCAACTTCCCCACGAGTCGCAGGTTCTGCCTTGCGCTTCTGCTTCTGATTGGAATTAGATCCACCAGTGTACTGACCGACTGGTTTACTTTTGCCACTGCAGAGTCGGTCTTCTTCTTCTCCGTTTGCGTACCGAGTGGCTATCTCCATCATTCGGGCAGAGACATATCTCCTGTCCGACCGAATTTCATATTGAGCTCTCGATAGCGAACGCCCTCCTTGAAGGTGCAAACTGCTTGATGCTGAGACACATTCTCCACACTGTGATGCAAAGTGGACCACGTCTAAATATAATCCCTCAAAGTCTCATTCGGTTTTTGCACGCAATGTTGCAATTCCGTCAAACCTGCTAGCCGTTTGCATGTGCCCTCAAATGTTCTGACAAACACTCGAGCCAATTCCTCCCAGCTGAATATACTGCCCAGAGTCAACTCATTCAACCAACCTCTAGCTGACCCTTCAAGCATCAGGGGAAGGTGCTTCATGGCCACCTCGTCGTTTCCTCCACCGATCTGTACAGCCACTCGGTAATCCTCGAGCCAGGTGTCAGGCTTCGACTCACCAATGAAATTACTGACCCCAGTCGCCAACCTGAAATTGGGAGGGATTTCCGCGCCCTGATGGCCCTGCTAAAGCAGTCGGGGCCTGAAACATGTACTCTGCTTCCAGTCGGACGATCTCTGTCTTGCCCTTCTCTATGAGCCCGATTCCTGTCCACCAAACCTTGCACTAGAATTGACCTTGCATCAAACCCTGGTTCTCTTGGGTCAACTGGCCTCCTCCACTCTTTGCTGTTCGGACGCTTATCATCATAATGCCGGGGCACATATGATTCACCCCTCGGAGGGGTCGTAGGCACTCGACGAAGGTCATTATGGTCGAGTCAACAATCATACTGCTCGTAGTTCTGACCCGAGTACTGCCTTTGGCGATACCCTCGCCCTTCATGCTGCGGAGGCGATCTTGGGCTGTGAGCCGACTGAACGGTGTCAGCCACCATAGATCTGCTATGAATTCTGTTACGCGACTGAGATACTGCTGTGTTCTGCTCTCCTGCCGCCCTGAGTAACGCTCTGATCTGCATCAAACCCCTTCCAGCCTCTGACTGGGACGGCTGAATAGACTCCGCTATGCGGGCTGCAGTGGTGAGATTTTGAATCGGAGTGCGGTATACATGTGGTTCCGGTGGAAATAATTGCCGTTGTCATCGACTGGACTCAGGGATCTGCCGCCGAGCACGTTCGTCGAGTGAATGCTGAAGATTCTCTAGTCGAGTGCGCTCAGCCAAAGTGGCCAAATGCACTACCTCTAAGGCCCGAGCCTCAGAGGTCTCTCCAACAACGGGCGTGTGTAGGGCCTCCATATTGCGGTGGTGAAGTTCCTCCCTCTGCTGAGAAGAGAGAGTTTTGGGATGATACTCTTCATGAATGCGCGACGGCTTGCCGCCGCCGCCATTGCTGCCATTGCGATGCATGCTAGGCGGGCAGCGGGGCGTGTCGACCATTAGGACCTCTGCCGCGGGGTCGCTGCTGTCGCACTCAGACAGGGTCTCGTCGGAGCCAGTCGAACAGGCCGTAGAGAGATTCGTCGGGCTCAATTGCCGCGACTTGAGGGGTGGCCGACTGGCGTCACCACATGCTTCACCCACCGCTGAAACCACGACCGGCCGGATGGCTTACAACGGCGAGCAGCGGGGAGTGAAGGTACTGCGGGAGCCGACCGATACTGGGTCCACGGCTGCCGTAGTAGGACGCCGCAAATGCATGCACGAAAGTGCGTCGCTCCCCGGACGGGGAGCGCCTCAACATCGAGAGGAGCTTCCTGAAGCCAAGCGGAGTCCTCGGCGACGAAGACAAGCACACCGAGACGGATCTCACGGCCCTCAGCCAAACTCCGTCGGAAACCATGATGAAAAGAGTTTGAGAAAATTGCAACCTCACCGGAAAGTCGCTAAGACACCTGCCCCATGGTGGGCACCAACTGTCGTGGTTCTAAGTCTGACAGTATAATAGGGGGTACGAATGTAGAGGCAAGATCCTAGCTACAGTGAGATTGTGCATGCAAGATGTACGAGTTCAGGCCCTTCGTGGAGGAAGTAGCAACCCTACGTCTCGGTGCCCAGAGGCTCGGTCGATTGGAATATGCGTGAAGTTACAGGGGGTGCGAACCCTTGTGCCATAGGAGGGGGTGGCTTATAGAGAGTGCGCCAGGACCCTAGCCGTCCCACGTTACACAGGGTTCAATGTACATAAAGATAGGGCGTTACTAATAATGCCAACAATAAAGATACATGAATGACCATTAAGTCTACAGGGTAACGCCTGACCGTTGCCATACAGAGTGACTTTAGATCTTCTATCCATCGAGTGATTCTTGTTATGGTCGAGTGAGTACTTCCTGGTCAAGTGAACTTGAATCTCCCGAGTGGAATGTTTTATGGTCGAGTGAATGATGGTATCCCTTGAATGCTTCTGACTTTAGGTAAATATCCTTGTGGAGGGTGTCTAGGTCAGGCCTATGACCCTACCCTAGGTACATGTCGTCGTCAGCAATTGCTAACAGGATTCAGACAAACTTAAGCATCGCTACGGGTGAGAAGGTCTCATCGTAGTCAACTCCTTGAATTTGTCGAAAACCTTTCGCAAGAAGTCGAGCTTTGTAGACAGTAACATTACCATCAACATTAGCCTTCTTCTTAAAGATCCATTTATTCTCTATGGCTTGCCGATCATCGGGCAATTCAAACAAAGTCCATACTTTGTTCTCATACATGGACCCCATCTCAGATTTCATGGCCTCAAGCCATTTCGCAGAATCTGGGCTCATCATCGTTTCCTCATAGTTCGTAGGTTCGTCATGGTCTAGTAACATGACTTCCATAACAGGATTACCGTACCACTCAGGCACGGAACGTATTCTGGTTGACCTACGAGGTTCAATAGTAACTTGATCTGAAGTGTCATGATCATCATCATTAGCTTCCTCACTAATTGGTGTAGGTATCATGGGAACGGTTTTCTGTGATGAGCTACTTTCCAATTCAAGAGAAGGTACGATTACCTCATCAAGTTCTACTTTCCTCCCACTCACTTCTTTCGAGAGAAACTCCTTCTGTAGAAAGGATCCATTCTTAGCAACAAATATATTTCCTTCGGATCTATGATAGAAGGTGTACCCAACATTTTCTTTTGGGTATCCTATGAAGGCACACTTCTCCGATTTGGGTTTGAGCTCATCAGGCTGAAGCTTTTTCACATAAGCATCGCAAACCCAAACTTTAAGAAACAACAGCTTAGGTTTCTTGCCAAACCACAGTTCATACGGTGTCGTCTCAGCGGATTTATATGGTGCCCTATTTAACGTGAATGCAGCTGTCTCTAATGCATAACCCCAAAACGATAGTGGTAAATCGGTAAGAGACATCATAGATCACACCATATCTAATAAAGTACGGTTACGATGTTCGGACACACCATTACGCTATGTTGTTCCAGGTGGCGTGAGTTGTGAAATTATTCCACATTGTTTTAAATGAAGATCTAACTCGTAACTTAAATATTCACCTCCGCGATCAGATCATAGAAACTTTATTTTCTTGCTACGATGATTTTCCACTTCACTCTGAAATTCTTTGAACTTTTCAAATGTTTCAGACTTGTGTTTCATTAAGTAGATATACCCATATCTGCTCAAATCATCAGTGAAGGTCAGAAAATAATGATACCCGCCGCGAGCCTCAACACTCATCGGACTGCATACATATGTATTATTTCCAATAAGTCAGTGGCTCGCTCCATTGTTCTGGAGAACGGAGTCTTAGTCATCTTTCCCATGAGGCATGGTTTGCAAGCATCAAATGATTCATAATCAAGTGATTCTAAAAGTCCATCCGCATGGAGTTTCTTCATGCGCTTTACACCAATATGACCTAAACAGCACTGCCACAAATATGTTGCACTATCATTATCAACTTTGCATCTTTTGGCATCAATATTGTGAATATGTGTATCTCCATGATCGAGATTCAATAAAAATAGATCATTCTTCAAGGGTGCATGACCATAAAAGATATTACTCATATAAATAGAACAACCATTATTCTCTGATTTAAATGAATAATCGTCTCGCATCAAACAAGATCCAGATATAATGTTCATCCTCAACGCTGGCACCAAATAACAATTATTCAGGTCTAAAACTAATCCTGAAGGTAGATGTAGAGGTAGCGTGCCGACGACGATCACATCGATCTTGGAACCATTCCCGATGCGCATCATCACCTCGTCCTTAGCCAATCTTCATTTAATCTGTAGCCCATGTTTCGAGTTGCAAATATCAGCAACAAAACCAGTATCAAATACCCATGCGCTACTATGAGCATTAGTAAGGTACACATCAATAACATGTATATCAAATATACCTTTGTTCACTTTGCCATCCTTCTTATCCGCCACATACTTGGGGCAATTCCGCTTCTAGTGATCAGTCCCTTTGCAGTAGAAGCACTCAGTTTCAGGCTTGGGTCCAGACTTGGGCTTCTTCCGGGGAGTGACAACTTGCTTGCCATTCTTCTTGAAGTTCCCCTTCTTTCCCTTGCCCTTTTTCTTGAAACTAGTGGTCTTGTTAACCATCAACACTTGATGCTCTTTCTTGATTTCTACTTTCGCAACTTTGAGCAAAGCGAAGAGCTCGGTAATTGTCTTATCCACCCCTTGCATATTATAGTTCATCATGAAGCCTTTGTAGCTTGGTGGCAGTGATTAAAGAACTCTCTCAATAACACTATCATCCGGAAGATTAACTCCCAGCTGAGTCAAGTGGTTATGGTACCCAGACATTCTGAGTATGTGTTCACTAACAGAACTGTTCTCCTCGATCTTGCAGCTATAGAACTTGTTGGAGAGTTCTTATCTCTCAACTCGGGCATTTGCTTGAAATATTAACTTCAACTCCTGGAACATCTCATACGGTCCATGACGTTCAAAACGTCTTTGAAGTCCCGATTCTAAGCCATAAAACATGGCACACTGAACTATAGAGTAGTCATCAGACCGCGTCTGCCAGACATTCAAAGTGTCTACATTAGCAGGAGGGGCTTTTCACCTAGCGGTGCATCAAGGACGTAATTCTTCTGTGCAACAATGAGGATAACCCTCAAGTTACAGACCCAATCTGTGTAGTTGCTACCATCATCTTTCAACTTAGCTTTTTCTAGGAACGCATTAAAATTCAAGGGAACGATAACGGGCCATTGATCTACAACATAGATATGCAAAAACTATCAGGACTAAGTTCATGATAAATTAAGTTCAATTAATCATATTACTTAAGAACTCCCACTTAGATAGACATCCCTCGAGTCATCTAAATGATCACGTGATCCATATCAACTATCACATGAGATGGAGTAATTTTAAATGGTGAACATCTCTATGTTGATCATATCTGCTATATGATTCACGTTCGACCTTTAGGTTTCCAGTGTTCCGAGGCCATGTCTGTACATGCTAGGCTCGTCAAGTTTAACCCGAGTATTCCACACATGCAAAACAGTCTTGCACCTGTTGTGTGTAATGTAGAGCTTATCACACCCGATCATCACATGGTGTCTCAGCACGACAAACTGTCGCAATGGTGCATACTCAGGGAGAACACTTATATCTTGAAATTTTAGTGAGGGATCATCTTATAATGCTACCGCCATACTAAGCAAAATAAGATGCATAAAAGATAAACATCACATGCAATCAAAATATGTGACATGATATGGCCATCATCATCTTGTGCCTTTGATCTCGATCTCCAAAGCACCGTCATGATCTCCATCATCGCCAGCTTGACACCTTGATCTCCATCACAGCGTCGTTGTCGTCTCGCCAACTATTGCTTCTACAACTGTCGCTAACACATAGTGATAAAGTAAAGCAATTACATGGCGATTGCATTTCATACAATAAAGCGACAACCATAAGGCTCATGCCAGTTGCCGATAACTTTTTACAAAACATGATCATCTCATAAAATAACATATATCACATCATGTCTTGACCATATCACATCACAACATGCCCTGCAAAAACAAGTTAGACGTCCTCTACTTTGTTGTCACAAGTTTTACGTGGCTGCTACAGGCTTCTAGTAAGAACTGTTCTTACCTACGCATCAAAACCTCAATGATGTTTCGTCAAGTTTGTTGTTTTAACCTTCAACAAGGACCGGCCGCGGTCAAATTCGATTCAACTAAAGTTGGAGAAATAGACACCCGCCAACCAGCTTTATGCAAAACAAGTTGCATGTCTGTCGGTGGAACCGGTCTCATGAACGTGGTCATGTAAGGTTGGCCCGGGCCGCTTCCTTCAACAATACCGCCGAATTAAAATAAGACGTTGGTGGTAAGCAGTATGACTATGATCGCTGACAAATCCTTGTGTTCTACTCGTGCATATCATCTATGCATAGAGCTGACTCGGATGCCACTGTTGGGGAACGTAGCATGCAATTTCAAAAAAAAAATCCTACGATCATGCAAGATCTATCTAGGAGATGCATAGCAATGAGAGGGGGAGAGTGTGTCCACGTACCCTCATAGACTGAAAGCGGAAGCGTTAGTTTAACGCGGTTGATGTAGTCGAACATCTTCTCGATTCAACCGATCAAGTACCGAATGTACGGCACCTCCGAGTTCTGCACACATTCAGCTTGATGACGTCCCTCGAACTCTTGATCCAGCAAAGTGTCGAGGGAGAGTTTCTTCAGCATGACGGCGTGGTGACGGTGATGGTGAAGTGATCCGCGCAGGGCTTTGCCTAAGCACTACGACAATATGACCGGAGGAGTAAACTGTGGAGGGGGCGCCGCACACGGCTTGGAACAATTGTGTGTCCTAGAGGCGCCCCCTACACCGTATATAAAGGAGGGAGAGGGGAGGATGCCGGCCCTAGGGCGCCCCAAGTGGGAGGAGTCCCACTTGGGTTCCTAGTCCAATTTGGGCCCCGCCCTTCCTTTTATCGGAGGGGGAAAGGGGGAAGGAGAGGGAGAAAGAGAAGGAAAGGGGGCACCACCCCCTCACCTAGTCCAATTCGGACTCCTCCCTTGGGGGGAGCACCCCTTGTGGGCTGGCCTGCCTCCCTCCTATGGCCCATATCTAGCCCCGGGGGGTTCCGGTAACCCTCCCGGCACTCAGATACGCACCCGATACATTCCGAAACACTTCCGGTGTCCAAATACTATCATACAATATATCAATTTTACTTCTCAACCATTTCGAGAATCCTCTCATGTCTGTGATATCATCCGGGACTCCGAACAATCTTCGATCACTAAAACACATAACTCATAATACAAATCATCATCGAACGTTAAGCGTGCAGACCCTACGGGTTCGAGAACTATGTAGAGATGACCGAGACACCTCTCCGGTCAATAACCAATAGCGGAACCTGGATGCTCAAATTGGTTCCCACATATTCTGTGAAGATCTTTATCGGTCAAACCGTAATGATAACATACGTCATTCCCTTTGTCATCGGTATGTTACTTGCCCGAGATTTGATCATCGGTATCTTCATACCTAGTTCAATCTCATTACCAGCAAGTCTCTTTACTCGTTTCGTAATACATCATCTTGCAACTAAATCATTGGCCACATTGCTTGCAAGGCTTATCATGATGTGCATTACAGATAGGGCCCAGAGATACCTCTCCGGTACTCGGAGTGACAAATCCTAATCTCGATCTATGCCAACCCAACAAACACCTTTGGAGATACCTGTAGAGCATCTTTACAATCACCCAATTACATCGTGACATTTGTTTGCACACAAGGTATTCCTCCGGTATTAGGGAGTTGCATAATCTCATAGTCAAAGGAATATGTATAAGTCATGAAGAAAGCAATAGCAATAAAACTTAACGATCATTATGCTAAGCTAACGGATGGGTCTTGTCCATCACATCATTCTCCTAATGATGTGATCCCATTCATCAAATGATAACACCGAACCTATGAACTATGAGACGCTATGATGAGCCCAGATTCCGATAAATGGTTTGAGGCCATGAAATCTGAGATAGGATCCATGTATGAGAACTAAGTATGGACTTTGGTGGACTTGTCCGATGATCGGCAAGCCATAGAAAATAAATGGATCTTCAAGAAGAAGACAGACGCTTATGGTAATGTTACTGTCTACAAAGCTCGACTTGTCGCGAAAGGTTTTTCGACAAGTTCAAGGGTTTGACTACAACGATACTTTCTCACCCGTAGTGATGCTTAAGTCTGTCCGAATCATGTTAGAAATTGCCTCATTTTATGAAATCTAGCAAACGGATGTCAAAATTGCATTCCTTAATGGATTTTTTAAAGAAGGGTTGTATATGTTACAACCAGAAGGTTTTGTCGATCCTAAAGGTGCTAACAAAGTGTGCAAACTCCAGCGATCCATCTATGGACCGGTGCAAGCATCTCGGAGTTGGAATATACAATTTGATGAGGTGATCAAAGCAAATGGTTTTATACAGACTTACGGTGAAGCCTGTATTTACAAGAAAGTGATTGGGAGCTCTGTAGCATTTCTGATATTATATGTGGATGGCATATTATCGATTGGAAATGATATAGAATTTCTGGATAGCATAAAAGGATACTTGAATAATAATTTTTCAATGAAAGACCTCGGTGAAGCTACTCATATATTGGGCATCAAGATCTATAGGGATAGATCGAGATGCTTAATAGGACTTTCATCGAGCACATACCTTGACAAGATTTTGAAGAAGTTCAAAATGGATCAGTTAAAGAAAGGGTTCTTGCATGTGTTGCAAGGTGTGAAGTTGAGTAAGACTCAAAGCCCGACCACGACAGAAGATAGAGAGAGAATGAAAATCATTCCCTATGCCTCAACCATAGGTTCTATAAAGTATGCCATGCTGTGTACCAGACCTATTGTGTGCCTTGCCATGAGTTTGGCAAGGGGGTACAATAGTGATTCAGGAGTAGATCACTAGACAGTGGTCAAAATTATCCTTAGAGAACTAAGGAAATATTTTCTCGGTTATGGAGATGATAAAGAGTTCATCGTAAAGAGTTATGTTGATGCAAGCTTTGACACCGATTCAGATGACTATGAGTATCAATCTGGATACATATTGAATGTGGGAGTAATTAGGTAAGAATAGCTCCATGCAGAGCGTTGTAGACATAGAAATTTGCAAAATACATACAGATCTGAATATGTCAGACCCATTGACTAAACTTCTCTCACAAGAAAAACATGATCACACCTTAGTGCTCTTATGGTGTTAATCACATGGCGGTGTGAACTAGATTATTGACTCCAGTAAACTCTTTGGGTGTTGGTCAAATGGCGAGGTAAACTATGGGTGTTAAATCACATGCTGATGTGAACTAGATTATTGACTCTAGTGCAAGTGGGAGACTGAAGGAAATATGCCCTAGAGGCAATAATAAATTTGTTATTTTTTATTTCCTTATTCATTATAAAGGTTTATTATTCATGCAAGAATTGTATTAATCGGAAACCTTAATACATGTGTGAATACATAAACAAACACCGTGTCCCTAGTGAGCCTCTACTAGACTAGCTCATTGATCAAAGATGGTTAAAGTTTCCTAACCATGGACATGAGTTTTCATTTGATAACGGGATCACATCATTAGGAGAATGATGTGATGGACAAGACACATCCGTTAGCTTAGCATGATGATTGTTCAGTTTTATTTCTATTGCTTTCTTCATGTCAAATACATATTCCTTCGACTATGAGATTATGCAACTCCCGGATACCGGAGGAATGCCTTCTGTGCTATCAAACGTCACAACATAAATGGATGATTATAAAGATGCTCTAGGGTATCTCTGAAGGTGTTTGTTGAGTTGGCATAGATCGAGATTAGGATTTGTCACTCCGAGTTTTGGAGAGGTATCTCTAGGCCCTCTCAGTAATGACTAAGGAGTTAGTCACGAGGTGATGCATTACAGAACGAGTAAAGAGACTTGCCGGTAACGAGATTGAACTAGGTATGAAGATACCGACGATCGAATCTCGGGCAAGTAACATACCGATGGACACATGGAATTATGTATGTTGTCATAACAATTCGATCGATAAAGGTCTTCGTAGAATATGTAGGAGCCAATATGGGCATCCAGGTTTCTCTATTGGTTATTGACCGGAGAGGTGTCTCGGTCATGTCTACATAGTTCTCGAACCCATAGGGTCCGCACGCTTAACGTTCGATGACGATATAGCATTATATGAGTTATGTGATTTGCTGACCGAATGTTGTTCGGAGTCTCGGATGAGATCACGGACATGACGAGGAGTCTCGAAATGGTCGAGGGGTAAATATTGATATGTAGGAAGATGGTATTCGGACACCGGAAGTGTTTCGGGGGGTACCGGGTACTTATCGGGTCATCGGAAGGGGTTTCGGGCACCCTCAGCAAAATATATGGGCCTTATGGGCCAAGAGGGGAAACGCACCAGCCACAAGGGGCTGGTGTGCCCCCATATGGGCCGGCCTAGGAGGAGAAGGAAAGAGGGGAAGGGAAATGAAAGAGTGGAATAGGGTTCCCCCTTCCTTCCCTCGCCCCTCTTTCCTCCCCCCCGACAAACATGGCAAGGGGGCGGGCCAAGGGCAGGAGCCCAAGTAGGATTCGGACCTACTTGGGGCGCCCCTTGGCATCTCCCCACTCCCTCCCACCTATATATATGTGGGGGGGCGCCCTAGCATAGCCCAGACAATTGTTTAGCCGTGTGCGGCGGCCCCCTCCACCGTTTACTCCCGGGTCATAATTTCGTAGTGCTTCGGCGAAGCCCTGCAAGGATCACTTCACCGTCACCACGCTGTTGTGCTGACGGAACTCATCTAGTATCTCGACGTCTTGCTGGATCAACAAGGCAAGGAACGTCACCGAGTTGAACATGTGCAGAACGCGGAGGTGTCGTGCATTCGATACTTGATCGGTTGAAGCGCAAAGAAGTTCGACTACATCAACCGCGTTGTCAAACGCTTCCGCTTATGGTCTACGAGGGTACGTAGACACACTCTCCCCTCTCGTTGCTATGCATCTCCTTGATAGATCTTGCGTGTGCGTAGAAAATTTTTGTTTTCCATGCAACGTTTCCCAACATAAATAATAGGTAAATAAGGAGGATCAAACATATTCAAAAAAGGAAATTTAAATTGACATAACTTTTAATATAAAACACCGAGTAATTACGCTAGATTGATAAGACAAATATATAGTTTCTTTTAAAAGTGATTTTTACCTTTTTAAAATTTCCAAATGTTCCTTAAGACCTATGGAATACCCTTTTCCCTTTAATATATGGATTCGAAATTTTGTTGCCCAACATTTCTTAGTTCTCTAAAGCAATTTTGTGATCAATGGTATGATACTTGGATGAAAGAGACATCAGAATGAAGCAAAAGACCAAATATATCTAGCTTTGGCCCTTGAGGGACCAAAATAATTAATTCTTGAGATGAGAGGTGAAACTTGGATTTTAGTTATACTCAATTGACCATAACATGTGGTTTTCATTTTTTTATAACAAAAAAGCTCTCTTGGAGTCCGCTCATGATGTGGACGCGTCCAAGATTATCTTACTTTTTTAAAAAAAAAGGCATTGTACCAACATTAAGCTTTAGTTCATCAGGCTCTGCAACAATATGTCTAAGAGCTAGTGAAGACATCGAGGACCCGCACAACCAAACAACTACAAGAAGAAAGAAAAGGAGAGAAGGAAAAAAATACATGACCCCAAGGCCATGCCAGATCGTCCAAAGGCATGCAACAGTAAATTCATAAAAATAAGAAAATAGTAACTGACGAACGTTCCCCAGGGGCAACCTTGGTGAATGTTGTATCCATCATTGCATGTATCTTGGAGCGGGCCCCTGGCCATGTAGGATTGTGATACGTCTCCAACGTATCTATAATTTTTTTATTGTTCCATGCTATTGTATTATCTGTTTTGGATGTACTATATGCATTAATATGCTATTTTATATTATTTTGGGGACTAACCTATTAACCTAGAGCCCAGTGCCAGTTTCTCTTTTTTTCCTTGTTTTTGAGTTTTACAGAAAAGGAATATCAAACGGAGTCCAAACGGAATAAAACTTCCGCAATGATTTTTCTTAGACCAGAAGACATCCACGATGCTTGGAGAGGGGGTCAGAAGAGTCCCGAGTGACCCCCAAGCCTCCAGGGTGCGCCCTAGGGGGTGCCCCTGGCATGTGGCCCTCCCGGGAGTCCTCCAACCTAATTTTTGCTCTGTAAATTCCCAAATATTCCCAAACCAACAGAAGCATCCACCAAAATTAGTTTTCTGCCGCCGCAAGCCTCTATTCCCGTGAGATCCAATCTTGGGGCCTTTTCCGGCACACTGCCGGAGCGGGGTTCGATCACGGAGGGCATCTACATCTACGTCAACCTTGCCGCCCTTCCGATGAAACTGAGTAGTTTACCACAGACCTACGGGTCCATAGCTAGTAGCTAGATGGCTTCTTCTCTCTCTTTGATCTTCAATACAATGTTCTCCTTGATGTTCTTGGAGTTCTATCCGATGTAATATTCTTTTGCGGTGTGTTTGTCGAGATCCGATGAATTGTGGATTTACGATAAGATTATCTATGAATATTATTTGAGTCTTTTCTAAACTGTTTTATGCATGATTAAATATCTTTGTATTTCCCTTCAAATTATCGGTTTGGTTTGGCCAGCTAGATTGGTTCTTCTTACAATGGGAGAGGTGCTTAGTTTTGGGTTCAATCTTGTGGTGTCCTCACCTAGTGACAAAGTAGGGGTAGCGATGCATGTATTGTATTGTTGCCATCAAGGGTAAAAAGATGGGGATTTCATCATATTGCTTGAGTTTATCCCTCTACATCATGTCATCTTACTTACGGTGTTACTCCGTTCTTATGAACTTAATACTCTAGATGCATGCTGCATAGCGGTTGATGTGTGGAGTAATAGTAATAGATGCATGCAGGAGTCGGTCTACTTGACACAGACATGATGCTTATATTCATAATCATTGCCTTGGATATCGTCACAACTTTGCGCTTTTCTATCAATTGCTCGACAGTAATCTGTTCAACCACCATATGTTTTTGTTCAGGAGAGAAGCCTCTAGTGAAACTATGGCCCCGGGTCTATTTTCCATCATATATTTTCAGATCTATAAACCAAAAAACCAAAAAATACCTTGCTGCAATTTATTTTTTTTACTTTGTTTTACGTTTTAATAATCTTTTATATCTATGTCTATCAGATCTCATCCTTGCAAGTGAGCGTGAAGGGATTGACAACCCCTTTATCGCGTTGGGTGCAAGTGTTTGATTGTTTGTGTATATGCATAGATTGGAGACTTGCTTGTACCTCATACTGGATTGATACCTTGGTTCTCAAACTGAGGGAAATACTTATCTCTACTTTGCTACATCACCCTTTCCTCTTCAAGGGAAAAACCAACGCAAGCTCAAGAAGTAGCAGGAAGAATTTCTGGCGTCGTCGCCGGGGAGGTTGTACATCAAGCCTACCAAGTACCCACCATAAACTCCCATCTCTTGCATTACATTATTTGCCATTTGCCTCTTGTTTTCCTCTCCCACACTTCTAAAACATTTTCAGAAAAACACAAATATATTTGCCTTATTATTCGCCCTTCTTCCGTTTGTCTTTTTGTTTGCTTTTTGGTTGCTCGTGTGCTAGATTGCTTGCTTTGTGACGATGTCTCAAGAAAACACCAAGTTGTGTGATTTTTCCAACACTAATAATAATGATTTTCTTAGTACTCTGATTGCTCCCGCCACTAGTGCAGAATCCTATGAAATTAATGCCGCTTTGTTGAATGTTGTTATGAAAGATCAATTTTCTAGCCTTCCTAGTGAAGATGCCGCATCCCATCTAAATACTTTAATTAAGTTGTGTGGTATGCAAAATAAAAAAGATGTGGATAATGTTATTGTTAAATTGAAGCTTGTTCCATTCTCACTACGAGATCGTGCTAAAACTTGGTTTTCATCTTTGCCTAAAAATAGTATTGATTCATGGAATAAGTGTAAAGATACTTTTATTTCCAAGTATTTTCCTCCCGCTAAGATCATCTCCCTTAGGAACGATATAATGAATTTTAAGCAACTTGATCATGAACATGTTGCACAATCTTGGGAGAGGATGAAATTGATGATAAAAAATCGCCCTACTCATGGTTTAAGTTTATGGATGATCATACAAAAAAATTATGCGGGGTTGAATTTTGCATCTAGAAATCTTTTAGATTTCGCCGCGGGAGGTACTTTTATGGAAATCACATTAGGAGAAGCTACTAAACTCCTAGATAATATTATGGCAAATTACTCTCAATGGCATACCGAAAGATCTTCCACTAGTAAAAAAGTGCATGCGATTGAAGAAATTAATACTTTGAGTGGAAAGATGGATGAACTTATGAAATTGATTGCTAATGAGAGTGCTCATGTTGATATTCCTTTGTCCACTTTGATTGAGAATAATAATGAATCTATGGATGTGAATTTTGTTGGTAGGAACAATTTTGGTAATAGCGCTTATAGAGGCAATTTCAACCCTATGTCTTTTCCTTGTAATTCCTCTTGTAATTATGGTAATTCATACAACCATTCTTATGGAAATTATAATAAAATACCCTCTAATCTTGAGAACAATGTTAAAGATTTCATTAATTCCCAAAAAGTTCTCAATGCTATGGTTGAATAAAAATTGCTCAAGGTTGATGATTTGGCTAGGAATGTTTTTTCTCTTGAGATTGATTCTTTGAAAATTACATCTATGCCAACCAAGCATGATATTAATGAATCTATGAAAGCTATTGAAATTTCTATTGATGAGTGTAAATAAAGAACCGCTAGGATGCGTGCTAAGGGAGATTGGTTTGTAAAAGCGTGTTCTTCGATTTCTTGCGAGAATAATGATAAAGATCTTAAAGTGAATTGTGTGACTCTATTGAATCTTTGTTTTCTAATATAAATCTTGATAAGTATAAGACTGGAGATGAGTCAACTTTAGCTAGAAGGCGCCCCAATGATCCAGAGTTTAAACATCTTAATGAAAAAATTGATAGAAGTGGGATTGGAGAGGTCAAAACTTTAAGCAACGATGAACCCACTCTTTTGGATTTCAAGGACTTTAATTATGATAATTGTTCTTAGATAGATTGTATTTCCTTGTTGCAATCCATGTTGAATTCTCCTCATGCTTATAATCAAAATAAAGCTTTACTAAACATGTTGTTGATGCTATGATGAAATCTTTTGAAGAAAAACTTGAGTTGGAAGTTTCTATCCCTAGAAAGCTTTATGATGAGTGGTAACATACTATTAACATCAAGATTAAAGATTGTGAGTGCCATGCTTTATGTGATTTGGGTCACGATTCCAAAAAACTTTATGTGATGTGTTCGGTTTTCGTGAATTTGATGATTGTTCTTTGAACTTGCATCTAGCGGATTCCACTATTAAGAAACCTATGGGAAGGATTAATGATGTTCTTATTGTTGCAAATAGGAATTATGTTCCCATAGATTTCATTGTGCTTGATATAGGTTGCAATCCTACATGTCCTATTATTGTTGGTAGACCTTTCCTTAGAACAATTGGTGCAATTATTGATATGAAAGAAGGAAACATTAGATTTCAATTTCCGTTAAGTTGCCATATGAATCTATTATGAGGGATACTTATAGATTTAATACCAAAGATGACAATACCTAGATCTATGTTTTATGCCTAGCTAGGGGCGTTAAACAATAGCGCTTGTTTGGAGCAACCCAATTTTATTTTTATGTTTCTTGTTTTTGGTTCTGTTCTTGAATAAATACACATTACTACCTCTGTAATAATTGTGTTTTGGTTTTTTTTAATTAGTGTTTGATCCAAGTAAAGCCTTTGGGATACATTAGTATAATGTTGATTTGGTCTTGCTTAAAAACAGAAACTTTTCCGCTCATTGCCAAAATTTTAAAAAATCATAGAAGCGTGATAAAATTCTGAATTATTTACAAAAGATTGATATATGAATTGCATATGTTTTCCTAATTTTCAAGAATATTTGGATTTACACAAGTATACGAAGTTACAGATTACTACACACTGTTCTGTTTTTGACATATTCTGTTTTGTGTGTGTTGTTTGCTTATTTTGATGAATCCATGGGTAGTATCGGGGGGGCGGGGGGTATGAACCATGGAGAAGTTGGAATACAGTAGATATTACACCAATATAAATAAATAATGAGTTCACAACAGTACCAAAAGTGGTGATTTGTTTCTTATACTAACGGATCTCATGAGTTCTCTGTTGAGTTTTGTGTTGTGAAGCTTTCAAGTTTTGGGTAAAGATTTGGTGGACTATGGAATAAGGAGTGGCAAGAGCCTAAGCTAGGGGTTGCCCAAGGCACCCCAAGGTAATATTCAAGGACAACCAAGCATCTAAGCTTGGGGATGCCCCAGATGGCATCCCCTCTTTCGTCTTCAATCCATCGGTAAATTAACTTAAGGCTATATTTTTATTCACCACATGATATGTGTTTTGCTTCGAGCGTCGTGTATGATTGAGTCTTTGATTTTTAGTTTGCGACAATCATCGTTGTTGTACACACCTTTTGAGAGGGACATGCATGAATCATGAATTTTTTTAGAATACTCTAGGTGCTTCACTTATATCTTTTGAGCTAGGCAGTTTGCTCTAGTGCATCACTTATATCTTTTTAGAGCACGGCAGTGGCTTCATTTTATAGAAATTGTTGAACTCTCATGCTTCACTTATATTATTTTGGGAGTCTCTAAATAGCAGGGTAATTTTTTTAGGTTGTGAATTTAGTCCTAATATGATGGGCATCCAAGAGGGATATAATAAAAACTTTCATATAAAGAGCATTGAATACTATGAGAAGTTTTATTCCTTGCATACTGTTTTGAGATATAAAGACAGTGATATTAGAGTCATGCTAGTGAATAATAGTGGATTGGTAGAAATACTTGTGTTAAAGTTTGTGATTCCCGTAGCATGCACGTATGGTGAACCGTTATGTGATGAAGTTGGAGCATGATTTATTCTTTGGTTGTCCCCCTTATGAGTGGCGGTCAGGAATGAGCGATGGTCTTTTCCTACCAATCTAACCCCCTAGGAGCATGCATGTAGTACTTTGTTTCGATAGCTAATAAACTTTTGCAATAAGTATGTGAGTTCTTTATGACTAATGTTGAGTCCATGGATTATACACACTCTTGCCGTTCCACCATTGCTAGCCTCTCTAGTACCGCACAACTTTCGCCGGTGCATTAAACCCACCATATACTTTCCTCAAAACAGCCACCATACCTACCTATTATGGCATTTCCATAGCCATTCCAAGATATATTGCCATCCAACTTCCATCATTCCGTTTATTATGACACGCACCATCATTGTCATATTGCTTTTCATGATAATGTAGTTGGCATTGTATTTGTGGCAAAGCCACTGTTCATATTTTTATACATGTCACTCTTGATCATTGCACATCCCGGTACACC
Source organism: Triticum urartu (assembly GCF_056163025.1). Lineage (NCBI taxonomy): Eukaryota > Viridiplantae > Streptophyta > Magnoliopsida > Poales > Poaceae > Triticum > Triticum urartu. The sequence goes on from NC_141877.1 coordinate 314,536,191, forward strand.
TCCATAGGCATTCATATAGAGTCATATTTTGTTCTAGCATCGAGTTGTAATTCTTGAGTTGTAAAGTAAATAAAAGTGTGATGATCATCATTATTAGATCATTGTCCCATGTGAGGAAAGGATGATGGAGGCTATGATTCCCCCACAAGTTAGGATGAGACCCCGGATGAAAAAAAGAGAGAAAAAAGAGGCCAAAGCGCCCAAAATAAAAAAGAAATGAGAGAAAAGAAAGAAGGGGCAATGTTACTATCCTTTTTCCACACTTGTGCTTCAAAGTAGCACCATGATCTTCATGATAGAGAGTCTCCTATTTTGTCACTTTCATATACTAGTGGGAATTTTTCATTATATAACTTGGCTTGTATATTCCAATGATGGGCTTCCTCAAATTGCCCTAGGTCTTCATGAGCAAGCGAGTTGGATGCGCACCCACTTAGTTTCTTTTTGAGCTTTCATACACTTATAGATCTAGTGCATCCGTTGCATGGAAATCCCTACTCACTCACATTGATATCTATTGATGGTCATCTCCATAGCCCGTTAATACGCCTAGTTGATGTGAGACTTTCTCCTTCTTTTTGCCTTCTCCACAACCACCATATTCTATTCCACCTACAGTGCTATATCCATGGCTCACGCTCATGTATTGTGTGAAAGTTGAAAAAGTTTCAGAATATCAAAAGTATGAAACAATTGCTTGGCTTGTCATCGGGGTTGTGCATGATAAAATACTTTGTGTGATGAAGATGGAGCATAGCCAGACTATATGATTTTGTAGGGATAACTTTCTTTGGCCATGTTATTTTGAGAAGACATGATTGCTTTGTTAGTATGCTTGAAGTATTATTGTTTTTATGTCAATATTAAACTTTTGTTACGAATCTTATGGATCTGAATATTCATGCCACAATAAATAAAATTACATGGATAAATATGTTAGGTAGCATTCCACATCAAAAATTCTGTTTTTTATCATTTACCTACTTGAGGACGAGTATGAATTAAGCTTGGGGATGCTTGATACGTCTCCAACGTATCTAAAATTTTTGATTGTTCCATGCTATTATATTATCTGTTTTGGATGTTTTATATGCATTAATATGCTATTTTATATTAGTTTTGGGCCAACCTATTAACCTAGAGCCCAGTGCCAGTTTCTGTTTTTCCTTGTTTTTGAGTTTTACAGAAAAGGAATATCGAATGGAGTCCAAACGGAATAAAACTTTTGCGATGTTTTTTCTTGGATTAGAAGACATCCACGGAGCTTGGAGAGGGGGTCAGAAGAATCCCGAGGGACCCACAAGCCCACAGGGAGTGCCCTAGGGGGCGCCCCCGGCTTTCGTGCCCCCCCGTGAATCCTCCAACCCTTATTTTTGCTCTATAAATTCCCAAATATTTCCAAACCAACAGAAGCGTCCATGAAAATACTTTTCCGCTGCTGCAAGCCTCTGTTCCCGTGAGATCCCATCTCGGGGCCTTTTCTGGCATCCTGTCATAGGGGGATAGAGGGCATCTACATCAACCTTGCTACCCTTCCGATGAAGTGTGAGTAGTTTACCATAGATCTATGGGTCCATAGCTAGTAGCTACATGGCTTCTTCTGTCTCTTTGATCTTCAGTACAATGTTCTCCTCGATGTTCTTGCAGATCTATTTGATGTAATGTTCTTTTTGCGGTGTGTTTGTTGAAATCCGATGAATTGTGGATATATGATCAGATTATCTATGAATATTATTCGAGTCTTCTCTGAACTCTTTTATGCATGATTAAATATCTTTGTATTTCCCTTCAAATTATCGGTTTGGTTTGGCCAGCTAGATTGGTTCTTCTTGCAATGGGAGAGGTGCTTAGTTTTGGGTTCAATCTTGCCATGTCCTCACCCAGTGAAAAAGTAGGGGTAGCGAGGCACGTATTGTATTGTTGCCATCAAGGGTAAAAAGATGGGTTTTTCATCATATTGCTTGAGTTTATCCCTCTACATCATGTCATCTTACATAAGGTGTTAAGAACGTTCGTATGATCTTAATACTCTAGATGCATGCTGGATAGCGGTCGATGTGTGGAGTAATAGTAGTAGATGCAGGCAGGAGTCGGTCTACTTGACACAGACGTGATGCTTATATTCATAATCATTGCCTTGGATATCGTCATAACTTTGCGGTTTTCTATCAATTGCTCGACAGTAATTTGTTCACCCAGCATATGTTTTCTTTCAAGAGAGAAGCCTCTAGTGAAACCTATGGCCCCGGGTCTATTTTTTTTTACTTTGCTGCAATTTAATTGTTTTTACTTTGTTTTACGTTTTACTAATCTTTTATATCTATCTCTATCGGATCTCATCCTTGCAAGTGACCACGAAGGGATTGACAACCCCTTTATCGTGTTGGGTGCAAGTGTTTGATTGTTTGTGCAGGTGCATAGATTGGAGACTTTCTTGGACCTCCGACTGGATTAATACCTTGGTTCTCAAACTGAGGGACATACTTATCTCTACTTTGTTGGATCACTCTATCCTCTTCAAGGCAAAAACTAACGCAAGCTTAAGAAGTAGCAGATTGCTGAAGTAATTTTCTATCACTTGATTCCTCGGGAACCCTCTTTGTCTTTTTTTCTACCTAAAAGTGTGCAGCCCATTGCACGAGTCTTGAAAGAGGCCCCTCGCAACGTAGGATGATGAACTAGTTTGCTATCAGCTGATTCCTTGTGAACGCTCTCTATTTCCAATAAAATGTGCAGCCAATGTTTACGCAATGTGCAGGCTTCGATCATGCCACCTCCTACATAGGGGGGGGCAGGGACTTATCACTGGACCAATTAGGGGGTTTATAACACTTGGGACCAACACTTCTACATATTTCTAAAGCTATTTTTTAAATCTAGTTTTCATTTAAAACATTCTGAAAATCCTGAATTTTGACATTTTGAAAGAACAAAAATCCATATTTTTTAGAGGAGATTCTTTAAATTGCCATATGAATTTTTTATTTATAGATAACATGGCATTTATTATTATTATTGTACGTAGCTTGTCACTTTTATTATTGTTCACATGGATTTTTTTATTATTAAGATATTATCATTTTAACAAGTATTTGTTGGGGAACGTAGTAATTTCAAAAAAATTCCTACGCACACACAAGATCATGGTGATGCATAGCAACAAGAGGGGAGAGTGTTGTCTACGTACCCACACAGACCGACTGCGGAAGCGTTGACGCAACGTAGAGGAAGTAGTCGTACGTCTTCCTGATCCGACCGATCCAAGTACCGTTACTCCGGCACCTCCGAGTTCTTAGCACACGTACAGCTCGATGACGATCCCCGGGCTCCGATCCAGCAAAGAGTCGGGGAGGAGTTCCGTCAGCACGACGGCGTGGTGATGATCTTGATGTTCTACCGTCGCAGGGCTTCGCCTAAGCACCGCTATAATATGATCGAGGTGGAATATGGTGTTAGGGGGCACCACACACGGCTAAGGAACGATCTCAAGGATCAACTTGTGTGTCCTAGGGTGCCCCCCTGCCTCCGTATATAAAGGAGCCAAGGGGGAGGGGGCGGCCGGCCAAGGAGGGCGCGCCAAAGGAGTCCTACTCCCTTTGGGAGTAGGATTCCCCCCCCCCCCCAATCCTAGTTGGAATAGGATTCCTCGAGGGGGGAAAGAGAGAGAGGGGGCCGGCCACCTCTCCTTGTCCTAATAGGACTAGGGGAGGGGGGAGGCACGCGGCCACCTTGGGCTGCCCCTTTCTCCTTTCCACTAAAGCCCAGTAAGGCCCATATAGTTCCCGGGGGGTTCCGGTAACCTCCCGGTACTCCGGTAAAATCCCGATTTCACCCGGAACACTTCCGATATCCAAACATAGGCTTCCAATATATCAATCTTTATGTCTCGACCATTTCGAGACTCCTCGTCATGTCCATGATCACATCCGGGACTCCGAACAATCTTCGGTACATCAAAATGCATAAACTCATAATAACTGTCATCGTAACGTTAAGCGTGCGGACCCTACGGTTCGAGAACAATGTAGACATGACCGAGACACGTCTCCGGTCAATAACCAATAGCGGGACCTGGATGCCCATATTGGCTCCTACATATTCTACGAAGATCTTTATTGGTCAGACCGCATAACAACATACGTTGTTCCCTTTGTCATCGGTATGTTACTTGCCCGAAATTCGATCGTCGGTATCTTAATACGTAGTTTAATCTCGTTACCGGCAAGTCTCTTTACTCGTTCCGTAATACATCATCTCGCAACTAACTCATTGGTTTCAATGCTTGCAAGGCTTATGTGATGTGCATTATCGAGAGGGCCCAGAGATACCTCTCCGACGATCGGAGTGACAAATCCTAATCTCGAAATACGTCAACCCAACATGTACCTTTAGAGACACCTGTAGAGCACCTTTATAATCACCCAGTTACGTTGTGACGTTTGGTCGCACACAAAGTGTTCCTCCGGAACACGGGATTTACATAATCTCATAGTCATAGGAACATGTATAAGTCATGAAGAAAGCAATAGCAACATACTAAACGATCGGGTGCTAAGCTAATGGAATGGGTCATGTCAATCAGATCATTCAACTAATGATGTGATCTCGTTAATCAAATAACAACTCTTTTGTCTATGGTTAGGAAACATAACCATCTTTGATTAACGAGCTAGTCAAGTAGAGGCATACTAGTGACACTCTGTTTGTCTATGTATTCACACATGTATTATGTTTCCGGTTAATACAATTCTAGCATGAATAATAAACATTTATCATGATATAAGGAAATAAATAATAACTTTATTATTGCCTCTAGGGCATATTTCCTTCAGTCTCCCACTTGCACTAGAGTCAATAATCTAGATTACACAGTAATGATTTACATCACCATGTGATTAACACCCATAGTTCACATCAATATGTGATCAACACCCAAAAGGGTTTACTAGAGTCAGTAATCTAGTTCACATCGCTATGTGATTAACACCCAAAGAGTACTAAGGTGTGATCAAGTTTTGCTTGTGAGATAATTTTAGTCAACGGGTCCGCCACATTCAGATCCGTAAGTATTTTGCGAATTTCTATGTCAACAATGCTCTGCACGGAGCTACTCTAGCTTATTGCTCCCACTTTCAACATGTATCTAGATAGAGACTTAGAGTCATCTAGATCTGTGTCAAAACTTGCATCGACGTATCCTTTTACGACGAACCTTTTTGTCACCTCCATAATTGAGAAATATTTCCTTATTCCACTAAGGATAATTTTGACCGCTGTCCAGTGATCTACTCTTAGATCACTATTGTACTCCCTTGCTTAACACAGTGTAGGGTATACAATAGATCTGGTACACAGCATGGCATACTTTATAGAACCTATGGCTGAGGCATAGGGAATGACTTTCATTCTATTTCTATCTTCTGCCGTGGTCGGGCTTTGAGTCTTAATCAATTTCACACCTTGCAACACAGGCAAGAACTCTTTCTTTGACTGTTCCATTTTGAACTACTTCAAAATCTTGTCAAGGTATGTACTCATTGAAAAAACTTATCAAGCGTCTTGATCTATCTCTATAGATCTTGATGCTCAATATGTAAGCAGCTTTACCGAGGTCTTTCTTTGAAAAACTCCTTTCAAACACTCCTTTATGCTTTGCAGAATAATTCTACATTATTTCTGATCAACAATATGTCATACACATATACTTATCAGAAATGATGTAGTGCTCCCACTCACTTTCTTGTAAATACAGGCTTCACCGCAAGTCTGTATAGAACTATATGCTTTGATCAACTTATCAAAGCGTATATTCCAACTCCGAGATTCTTGCACCAGTCCATAGATGGATCGCTGGAGCTTGCATATTTAGTTAACACCTTTAGGATTGACAAAACCTTCTAGTTGCATCGTATACAACTCTTCTTTAGTAAATCCATTAAGGAATGCAGTTTCGTTTATCCATTTGCCAGATTTCATAAAATGCGACAATTGCTAACATGATTCGGACAGACTTAAGCATAGATACGAGTGAGAAAATCTCATCGTAGTCAACACCTTGAACTTGTCGAAAACCTTTTGCGACAATTCTAGATTTCTAGATAGTAACACTACTATCAGCGTCCGTCTTCCTCTTGAAGATCCATTTATTTTCTATGGCTTGCCGATCATCGGGCAAATCCATCAAAGTCCATACTTTGTTCTCATACATGGATCATATCTCAGATTTCATGGCCTCAAACCATTTCGCGGAATCTGGGCTCATCATCGCTTCCTCATAGTTCGCAAGTTCGTCATGGTCTAGTAACATGACTTCCAGAATAGGATTACCGTACCACTCTGGTGTGGGTCTCACTCTGGTTTACCTACGAGATTTGGTAGTAACTTGATCTGAAGTTACATGATCATCATCATTAGCTTCCTCACTAATTGGTGTAGTAGTCACAGGAACAGATTTCTGTGATGAACTACTTTCCAATAAGGGAGCAGGTACAGTTACCTCATCAAGTTCTACTTTCCTCCCACTCACTTCTTTCGAGAGAAACTCCTTCTCTAGAAAGGATCCATTCTAAGCAACGAATATCTTGCCTTCGGATCTATGATAGAAGGTGTACCCCACATTTTCTTTTGGGTATCCTATGAAGACGCACTTCTCTAATTTGAGTTTGAGCTTATCAGGATGAAACTTTTTCATATAAGCATCGCAACCCCAAACTTTAAGAAAGGACAACTTTGGTTTCTTGCCAAACCATAGTTCATACGGTGTCGTCTCAACAGATTTAGATGGTGCCCTTTTAACGTGAATGCAGCTGTCTCTAATGCATAACGCCAAAATGATAGTGGTAGATCGGTAAGAGACATCATAGATCGCACCATATCTAATAAAGTACGGTCATGACGTTCGAACACACCATTACATTGTGGTGTTCCAGGTGGCGTGAGTAGTGAAACTATTTCACATTGTTTTAAACTGAAGGCCTAAACTCGTAACTCAAATACTCTTCTCTACGATCAGATCGTAGAAACTTTATTTTCTTGTTACGATGATTTTTCACTTCACTCTGAAATTCTTTGAACTTTTCAAATGTTTCAGACTTATGTTTCATCAAGTAGATATACTCATATCTGCTCAAATCATCTGTGAAGATCAGAAAATAATGATACTTGTCGCGAGCCTCAATATTTATCGGACCACATACATCAGTATGTATTATTTCCAATAAGTCAGTTGCTCGCTCCGGAGAACGGAGTCTTAGTCATCTTGCCCATGAGGCATGGTTCGCAAGCATCAAGTGATTCATAATCAAGTGATTCCAAAATCCCATCAGCATGGAGTTTCTTCATGCGCTTTACACCAATATGACCTAAACGGCAGTGCTACAAATAAGTTGCACTATCATTATTAACTTTGCATCTTTTGGTTTCAATATTATGATTATGTGTATCACTACGATCAAGATCCAACGAACTATTTTCATTGGGTGTGTAACCATATAAGGTTTTATTCATGTAAACAGAACAACAATTTATTCTCTTACTTAAATGAATAACCGTATTACAATAAACATGATCAAATCATATTCATGCTTAACGCAAACACCAAATAACACTTATTCAGGTTCAACACTAATCCCGAAAGTATAGGGAGTGTGCGATGATGATCATATCAATCTTGGAACCACTTCCAACACACATCGTCACTTCACCCTTAACTAGTCTCTGTTTATTCTGCAACTCCCGTTTCGAGTTACTAATCTTAGCAACTGAACTAGTATCAAATACTGAGGGGTTGCTATAAACACTAGTAAAGTACACATCAATAACATGTATATTAAATATACTTATGTTCACTTTGCCATCCTTCTTATCTGCCAATCACTTGGGGTAGTTCCGCTTCTAGTGACCAGTCCCTTTGCAGTAGAAACACTTAGTCTCAGGCTTAGGACCAGACTTGGGCTTCTTCACTTGAGCAGCAACTTGCTTGCTGTTCTTCTTGAAGTTCCCCTTCTTCCCTCTGCCCTTTTCTTGAAACTAGTGGTCTTGTCTACCATCAACACCTGATGTTTTTCTCGATTTCTACCTTCGTCAATTTCCGCATTACGAAGAGCTTGGGAATCGTTTCCATTATCCCTTGCATATCATAGTTCATCACAAAGTTCTACTAACTTGGTGATGGTGACTAGAGAATTCTGTCAATCACTATCTTATCTGGAAGATTAACTCCCACTTGATTCAAGCGATTGTTGTACTCAGACAATCTGGGCACATGCTCACTAGTTGAGCGATTCTCCTCCATCTTTTAGCTATAGAACTTGTTGGAGACTTTCATATCTCTCAACTCGGGTATTTGCTTGAAATATTAACTTCAACTCCTGGAACATCTCATATGCTCCATGATGTTCAAAACGTCTTTGAAGTCCCGATTCTAAGCGATTAAGCATGGTGCACTAAACTATCAAGTAGTCATCATATTGAGCTAGCCAAACGTTCATAACGTCTGCATCTGCTCCTGCAATAGGTCCGTCACCTAGCGGTGCATCAAGGACATAATTCTTCTGTGCAGCAATGAGGATAAACCTCAGATCACGGATCCAATCCGCATCATTGCTACTAACATCTTTCAACACAATTTTCTCTAGGAACATATCAAAATAAACATATGAAAGCAACAACGCGAGCTATTGATCTACAACATAATTTGCAAAATACTACCAGGACTAAGTTCATGATAAATTTAAGTTCAATTAATCAAATTACTTAAAGAACTCCCACTTAGATAGACATCCCTCTAATCCTCTAAGTGATCACGTGATCCAAATCAACTAAACCATAACCGATCATCACGTGAAATGGAGTAGTTTTCAATGGTGAACATCGTTATGTTGATCATATCTACTATATGATTCACGCTCGACCTTTCGGTCTCCGTGTTCCGAGGCCATATCTGCATATGCTAGGCTCGTCAAGTTTAACCCGAGTATTCTGCGTGTGCACAACTGGCTTGCACCCGTTGTAGATGGACGTAGAGCTTATCACACCCGATCATCACGTGGTGTCTGGGCACGACGAACTTTGGCAATGGTGCATACTCAGGGAGAACACTTCTTAATAATTTAGTGAGAGATCATCTTAATGCTACCATCAATCAAAGCAAGATAAGATGCATAAAAGATAAACATCACATGCAATCAATATAAGTGATATGATATGGCCATCATCATCTTGTGCCTGTGATCTTCATCTCCGAAGCACCGTCATGATCACCATCGTCACCGGCGCGACACCTTGATCTCCATCGTAGCATCGTTGTCGTCTCGCCAATTTTATGCTTCCACGACTATCGCTACCGCTTAGTGATAAAGTAAATCATTACATCGCGATTGCATTGCATACAATAAAGCGACAACCATATGGCTCCTGCCAGTTGCCGATAACTCGGTTACAAAACATGATCATCTCATACAATAAAATTCATCATCATGCCTTGACCATATCACATCACAACATGCCCTGCAAAAACAAGTTAGACGTCCTCTACTTTGTTGTTGCAAGTTTTACGTGGCTGCTACGGGCTTAAGCAAGAACCAATCTCACCTACGCATCAAAACCACAACGATAGTTTGTCAATTTGACTCCGTTTTAACCTTCGCAAGGACCGGGCGTAGCCATACTCGGTTCAACTAAAGTTGGAGAGACAGTCGCCCGCAAGCCACCTATGTGCAAAGCACGTCGGGGGAACCGGTCTCGCGTAAGCATACGTGTAATGTTGGTCCGGGTCGTCTCGTCCAACAATACCGCTGAACCAAAGTATGACATGCTGGTAGGCAGTATGACTTATATCGCCCACAACTCACTTGTGTTCTACTCATGCATATAACATCAACATATAAAACCTAGGCTCGGATGCCACTGTTGGGGAACGTAGTAATTTCAAAAAAATTCCTACGCACACACAAGATCATGGTGATGCATAGCAACGAGAGGGGAGAGTGTTGTCTACGTACCCACGCAGACCGACTGCGGAAGCATTGACGCAACATAGAGGAAGTAGTCGTACGTCTTCCCGATCCGACCGATCCAAGTACCGTTACTCTGGCACCTCTGAGTTCTTAGCACACGTACAGCTCGATGACGATCCCCGGGCTCCGATCCAGCAAAGCGTCGGGGAGGAGTTCCGTCAGCACGACGGCGTGGTGACGATCTTGATGTTGTACCGTCGCAGGGCTTCGCCTAAGCACCGCTATAATATGATCGAGGTGGAATATGGTGGCAGGGGGCACCGCACACGGCTAAGGAACGATCTCAAGGATCAACTTGTGTGTCCTAGGGTGCCCCCTGCCTCCGTATATAAAGGAGCCAAGGGGGAGGGGGCGGCCGGCCAAGGAGGGCGCGCCAAGGGAGTCCTACTCCCTCTGGGAGTAGGATCCCCCCCAATCCTAGTTGGAATAGGATTCCTCGAGGGGGGAAAGAGAGAGAGGGGGCCGACCACCTCTCCTTGTCCTAATAGGACTAGGGGAGGGGGGAGGCGCGCGGCCACCTTGGGCTGCCCCTTTCTCCTTTCCACTAAAGCCCACTAAGGCCCATATAGTTCCCGGGGGGTTCCGGTAACCTCCCGGTACTCCGGTAAAATCCCGATTTCACCCGGAACACTTCCGATATCCAAACATAGGCTTCCAATATATCAATCTTTATGTCTCGACCATTTCGAGACTCCTCGTCATGTCCATGATCACATCCGGGACTCCGAACAATCTTCGGTACATCAAAATGCATAAACTCATAATAACTGTCATCGTAACGTTAAGCGTGCGGACCCTACGGTTCGAGAACAATGTAGACATGACCGAGACACGTCTCCGGTCAATAACCAATAGTGGGACCTGGATGCCCATATTGGCTCCTACATATTCTATGAAGATCTTTATCGGTCAGACCGCATAACAACATACGTTGTTCCCTTTGTCATCGGTATGTTACTTGCCCGAGATTCGATCGTCGGTATCTTAATACGTAGTTCAATCTCGTTACCGTCAAGTCTCTTTACTCGTTCCGTAATACATCATCTCGCAACTAACTCATTGGTTGCAATGCTTTCAAGGCTTATGTGATGTGCATTACCGAGAGGGCCCAGAGATACCTCTCCGACGATTGGAGTGACAAATCCTAATCTCGAAATACGTCAACCCAACATGTACCTTTGGAGACACCTATAGAGCACCTTTATAATCACCCAGTTATGTTGTGACGTTTGGTAGCACACAAAGTGTTCCTCCGGCACACGGGAGTTACATAATCTCATAGTCATAGGAACATGTATAAGTCATGAAGAAAGCAATAGCAACATACTAAACGATCGGGTGCTAAGCTAATGGAATGGGTCATGTCAATCAGATCATTCAACTAATGATGTGATCTCGTTAATCAAATAACAACTCTTTTGTCTATGGTGAGGAAACATAACCATCTTTGATTAACGAGCTAGTCAAGTAGAGGCATACTAGTGACACTCTGTTTGTCTATGTATTCACACATGTATTATGTTTCCGGTTAATACAATTCTAGCATGAATAATAAACATTTATCATGATATAAGGAAATAAATAATAACTTTATTATTGCCTCTAGGGCATATTTCCTTCAGTATTAACATGGCATTTTTTATCATCAAGAGGGTGGTAGGTTTATTATTAACTGGATGGTAGTTTTATTATCGGGGGAAATGGCATTTTTATTATATGTTGACATGGCATTTTTATTATTATTATTAGGATGGCAATTTAATTATTAACATGATGGCGGTTTTATTCAGGGAGCATGACACGTCTTACTGTTGTTGACATGTCATTTTTATTATTAGAAGGATGGCAGTTTAATTATTAACAGGATAATTTTTTTATTATATAGAGCATGTCATTTTTCATTATTGTTGATGTGGCATTTTTATTATTAGGAGGATGGCAGTTCTTATTTTTTATTGGCATGGCCAAAAAATTACATTGACATGACATTTTCTTTTATAAGAAATGCATTGTTTTTTGTCCATGTCATTTTTTAAGAGGATGACATTGTCGTTTTTAATGCCATGGCAGCTTTATGAGAAATGCATTTTTAAATGTTGAATGGATGGCATTTTTTATGGCATGGAGGTTTATTTTGGGGCTTATCCAGATAAAACATTTTTTTATATAGGATAGCAATTTTTACAAAGTAGCATGGTAATTTTCAAAAAGAAATCAGAGCATCGCATTTTTAATATAAATTTTATGCTTTTTCATGCACTTTTTATCTAGAGGGTGGTAGTTTAAAGTTTCTAGCGCTTTTTATCTAGAGGATGGCAGTTTTAAAGTTTAGCATGGCAAAGAGAATTTCTAGATCACTCGACCTTTTCTTGTTTTAATGTTTAGCATGGCAATTTTAACCAAATTTTTTTACTGAGCCTCTTGGGTCGGTCGGGAGTTCCACTGGCCTACCCCATGGTGAACGACCAGAACAGTCGTTGGGACTACTCCTCCCCGTCGATCGGTTTCACCCGCTCAGCCCTCCTCCCTGGCGATCGAACGTCGGGTATTGGGGTTCTAAAAAATAATCGCTGCCATTAGCAATGCTAATACTATGACCCCCCTAAAAGAAACACCTTTATAAAAGGAATGATGAGTGGTAGGACCCTAATATTGAGGTTAGGTCATGGGTTTTCACTTTGAAGAGTGATTCTGGGCAATATCCATGAAATGCACTGTAAGTGCATCTAGTGCCACCCCTAGTTGGTTTTGGAGTATTGACAACAAACTTGGTTGAGGGACTAATGTGTTTGTGAGAAATGCAGGATAACACAGGTAGTAGTCCCTTATTGATTCGGTTTACCTACCAGAGATGACCCCTAAAAATGTTTGAAGACAATGGTGGTACGTGAAGACATTCACGATGAATATTATGACATGAGAAGACATTCAAATGAATACTATGGAGTGCGAAGACACATTTGTTTCGTAGTTTCCTTTTCTTCTTTGTTGAGTCATAGGAACCACCGTACTGTTAAGTGGGGTCCAAGTGAACAAATTCAGAGTGACTGAAGTGACGCTCAACTAAATCCTATGTCTTCGAGCGAAAACAATGAGAGCAAATCTTATCCAGAGTTGGCTTTACTTGTAGCCCAAGTCGCATGTGTTTGAAATCCGACCGTTGGACACGTGTCGGTTCCTTAGTGACCCAGGGTCATTTTAGACAAATCAGGTCGGGTTGCCTCCTGGCTATAAATATCCCACCCCCTACATTATAAATTGGTGGCTGCTTAGAGTTAGTGCACGACTTTTGTCGTTTGAGAGCAACCCACCTCCGAAGCATTTGAGAGAGAGATCCTTGCGAGGACAAAGCCCAAAACACCCAGAGCCAAAGAGTGTTAGGCATCACTGAAGTCTTTCTGTCTGCGTGACCTGAAGACTCGTTACACTTGAGGACTATGAATTCTCCAGCCGGTTTGGCGTCGCATTCTGAGCATCCAAGAGCCATTGTGGATTTCCAGTGAACGAAGTATGTGAAGGTCTGGAAGTATACCTTGAAGACTTACCAGAGTGATTGGGCGAGGACTGGGTGTCCTTAGCTCAAGGGGAATAAGGTGAAGACACGATCTTCTGAGTTAAATCTCAGCCTCCCTAACCAGACGTACAGTTGTCATAGCAACTGGAACTGGTCTACAAATCCTAGTCTTCATCAAGAAACTGGTTCTATCCTTCACTCCCTTTACTTTACAGTTTGTCTTCGTGAAGTCATTACCTGCCTGTCTATTTTGATTGACTTCACTGAGTGAAGACTATTAACTGTTTGGCTTCATACTGTCTTCCATCCCGATCCATACTACCTAGCTATTGATAGTCATCGTGCTTTCACTTCATTGCTTAATTGAGTATGGCCTGTCTAGTGTAGTCTACCTTCCACTACATATAAATAGGCTCATTTCTACTATTTGTCTTCAAAGACCTTGTGTTTTGAAGACTTCCATAAAAATCTCCTACTCACCCCCCCTCTAGTCGATAACTAGCACTTTCAATTGGTATCAGAGAAAGGTGCTCCCTTATTCTCTGTGATTCGGTTTAACCACCTGGAGTTTTAGCTATGTCGACTGCAGGGATAATGAAGGTCTCCGGTGCATGCCCAGTCTTCGATGGCACTGATTACCCCTATTGGAAGAACAAGATGCGTATGCATCTCGAAGCCATTGACGTCGACCTCTGGTATGTCGTCAAGAATGGCATTCCCAAGGTCGGTGAAGGTGTCACCATTGCTGATGTCAAGAGGTTCATTCAACTGGATTTGACTGCCAAGAACATCATCTGTGGTCATCTGACCAAAGGACAGTACGGCCGTGTGAGTGCACTGGAAACTACAAAGCTAGTCTGGGACTGGCTCTCCAAGGTCAATGAAGGCATCTCAACTCAGAGAGATTCAAGGATTGATGTTCTTCACAACCTCTTTAACCGCTTCAAGAGAAACGACAATGAGAATTTCCAGCTCACGTTTGATCGCCTCACTGATATCACAAATGAGCATCACGCACTTGGCGCCACTGAGATCACCAAGCATGCAATCGTCAAGAAGCTCTTGAGATCACTTGACAACTCATTCGACACCCTGGCCTTGATGATTCAAGAACGTCCTAACTTCAATACTCTCGGTCCGTCTGACATACTTGAGAGGCTCAACACACATGAGTTCCAATTATCTGAGAAGAGACATATCTATGGCCCAAACTATGTCCGAACCCGGGCTTTGAAGGCAAAGGTTGTGTCCTCATATGAAGAAGAATCTGACTGCGGTTCTGGGGATCCTGGAGACATTGGAAAAGAGCTAGCTATGCTCGTTAAGAAGTTCTAGAAGTTCTCCAAGAAGAAAGGTTTCCGAAAGTCTTCAAGATCCAATTCAAGAAATGATGAAGCTTCCTCTTGTGACCACAAGAAGAGAACATGCCACAAATGCAAGAAACCTGGTCACTACATCTCTGAGCGTCCTCAATGGGACAATGAGACCAAGAAGAAGAAGAAGAGCAAGGAATATGATTCTGATGACAAGAAGAAGAAGAAATCCTCAAAGTCTTCTTCAAAGCCTTCATCATACAAGAAGAGCTCATCAGGCAAGGCTCGTGTGTTTGTTGGCAAGGAGATGGATTCAGAGGAGGAGTCTACTTCTGAGGAGGCGGATGTGGAGTCGGAGGAGGAGTCTGATTCAGGCGTGGCAAGCCTGGCTCTAGCTTCTACTTATGTCACCAAGTCCATCTTCAACACCGAAGACAATGACATAGTCGCCAACGCCGATGCTGATGATGAGGATGACTCTACTCCTACCTACTGCTTCATGGCATGTGGTACCGAGGTAAACTCACGCGATGCTTACTTTCAAACATCCAGTGAAGATGACTCTGAATGTGAATCTAAACGTAGCTACAAAACACTTGCTAAAATTTCAACGGAACAACAAAATGTTATGGAACACATTCAAAAGTTACTAGACAAAAGCGATGACCTGTTGGACGCGGAAATGACTCGAACTCAGTCCTTAATTGAAGACATTAAAAATCTTCATGTTAAGTACGAAGAACTTGAAAGTCGTCATGAAACTCTCTCAGCTACTCATGAGAAGCTTTCTTATGATTATCTTCAAAGGAAGCAATAACTTGAGAACCTGAGAGCGTCTCATGAAGATCTTCAAAAGGAGAATGAGTCACTTCGTGCTCAACAGACCAGTACCGCTCATGAAAACTTTGAGCCACCATGTTTAAAATGTCTTGAGCGTGATTATGTTGTCTCTATTGCTGAATGTTCTACTGTTGCTACTGTTGCTATGTCTTCAACTGCTGATGTGGTAACTAACCCCTCTTTTGACGACACCACTACTATTGTTGATGAGAATGCTAGGTTGAAGACATTGCTTGAAATAGGGATGTACAAACGCCTCAAAGGGCATCAGACGCTATGCGATGTCCTCAAGAAAAAGATTCTGAACCGAACCCCTAGGAAAGAGGGTGTTGGGTTCGAGAGGAAAATGAATGTTGATGGTTCATACTGGAAGCCTGAGCATTACCCCAAAACCACATGGGTTGCTGCTAAGGGTCCTTCAGTGGATCCATCTACCTTGTCTGGCTTCACTTGTGCTAACCCGATTATCATTGATGAATCCTTTGATGCAAACTTTAAATTGTTTAAGAATTAGAATGGTGAAGTGTTTGCTAGGTATATTGGTACTAACTGTAGGAATTGACCACCTTTGAAGAAGATCTGGGTTCCCAAAAGTTGTCTTGAGAAGCTTCCTGTGAATGTCATCATGACACCACCTGGGAAGAAGACAAACCCCAGACCAAAGGCTTCATATGATCCAAAGGCTTCATACAGACGGAGGACTCATCAGAGCCACCCTAACACCAATGTTTTGCAGGGAAACCATACTCAAACTTATGAATATGAGCGTCTTTCATTAAACCGCTATGTTCATAAGACCAAGAACTTTTCTGCCTATTCTTATGAGTATTATTCACCTCCTGCAAGACTATTTGCTAGGGCTCCAAAGCCAAAGTTCTCAGATGCTGCACTTGTACTCATTGCTTCTAAGCCACCCCTAAAGATGTGGGTGGTTAAGAAAAAATAACTCTCTTTTGCAGGAAAAGGTCTCCAGCCGGAAATCAAAGGCTTCTGATGCTTATGCTGGGGACCTAAAACATCTTGTCGGACGCAAGATAAATTGCCAGAATGGTCTTACTATGTATTTCGTCCCAGGATTTCTAGAAAAACATCCTATCTACCCTAACAAGGATCAGAACTTTGATAATATGCTTGTTCGTCAAATGTTTATGCTTCACATTTCCCTTGGTGAAGCCTATCCCCCAAACTGCACTATAGGGTACGACACCAATGGCTTCTGAGTGGATCATGGACAGTGGATGCACTAACCACATGACTGGTGATCGAAGTCTTCTTATGGATTAAACCCTACGTCCGTCTGACAAAAGTCACATCACATTTGCTGACACTGGTAAAAGCAAGGTATTGGGACTAGGTAGAGTTGCAATCTCAAAGGATCAGCACATGGATAAAGTGATGCTTGTTGAATCCCTTGGTTTCAACTTAATATCTGTCTCAATGCTTTGTGATCTAAACATGATTGTGATATTTGGAAAATATCACTGCCTTGTGCTTATGGAATATGACAAATCTCTAGTATTCGAAGGGTATCGAAAGGATGATCTATACATGGTAGATTTCTCAGCAGGACCACAGTTGGCCGTATGCCTTCTAGCAAAAGCTTTAGAGTGCTGGCTCTGCCATCGGAGGCTAGGGCAGGCGGGCATGAGGAACTTGCACACTCTCGCGAAGAAGAAGCATGGCATAGGCATCAAGGGCATCAAGTTCTAGAAGGATCATTTATGCGATGCCTGCGAAGCTGGAAAGATGACTCGGGCCAAGCATCCCTCGAAGACAATCATGACAACGACATGTCCCTTCAAGCTGCTTCACATGGACTTATTCGGCTCTACTCACTATTCTACCCTTACTACCACTGCTTGCCTCTATGGCTTCATCATTGTTGATGTTTACTCAAGATATACATGGGTGCACATAATTCTCTACAAGCCTGAAGTGCAGGATGTCTTCAGACAATTCGCCAATTGTGCCATGACTAATTATGACATCAAGATCAAGCACATTAGAAGTGACAACGACACTGAATTCAAGAACACAGGCCTCGACACTTATCTAGATACATTGGGCATCACACATGTCGGGGGTTTGGTGCGACATATGCCAAAGGATGGCTTATCATGGTGGGGGCGAGTAGAACGTCGCCGGTGCCTGGAAACGGGATGAGGCGAAGACATGCACGCCGGCGAATCTTACCCAGCTTCAGGGCTCTCCGAGGAGATAATACCCCTACTGCTGCTCTGCGGGGTCTCTGCATGATCACTATGGCAAAGTGTTTACACGGTTGCTCCTTGAGCTATTTCTTGGAGGTAGGAGAGGGCAAGGCTAGCTCTCTCCCTTCTATATAATCTGGTCTAGAGCTAATGGGTTCCAACCCTTTGCATGGGTGCCCTGGGGGGTTTATATAGGCCTACCCCCCAGGGGTACAATGGTAATCCGGCTGGACACGGGCCCAGCTGTCAGTGCCTCTGGCCTCCGTCTTCTCTGCCGACCGCTGGGGCCCACCGACTGGCGGGCCCCGCAGGCTGGCCTGGTACGGAGCCGACAGGCCGCGTCCTCCACGGGCGGGTCTTGCCGGCTGCTGATTACTGTAGCCGTGCTTCTGATGACGCGGGCTTGATCATGAGGTCATGGCAACAGCCCCGCCGCCCGGCGGACGATCACTGTCGCCACTCCCCATCACATCTTGATTAATGGCGCGTGGGCCCCGGGGGAGGGCTCGGCCAACTCCCCCGGGCCGATTCCCGACGAGTCCGACTGGTGGTTCTCCTGCCGTCTCCTGAGGTCTCACTGACTGGTGGGGTCTGCTGCCTCTAGGCCGTACAGACAAGCCGTCGTGGGTGCATGATTCGGCCCTGCGGTGCTGATGTCAGGGCCGGCATGGCAACAGTGCCACGCCGCACGGAGATCTTCCGGGGTACGGCGTGCTGTGGCCATGCGTGCCCTTGGTAAGGGGCGGGGGTGGGCTTCACTGTAGCCACGCCCCTGCCCCGTCCCCTTTGATGAGGTCATGGGGTTTGTTGGAGTCGCAGGCCGACTCCCCAAAGCTGGCTTTTCTGGACGTCACCAGTCAGGAGTCGGCTTTATCCTGAAGTCGTCCCTGGGACTCGGCCGCGAGCGGGCAGTCGGCCGTCTTGCCGTCGACTCCTCAGAAGGCGACTCTTCGTCCTGGGGTCTTGAGGGGCGCAACCTGCCCCGATGTCTTGAAAGGTTCTGGGCCTCGGGTTGGCCTACCCGTGGCCCATTACTCCGACAACACATGAGTTCTCGGCTCCATACACACCTCAGCAGAATGGCATCATGGAGCGCAAGAACAGAACCCTCATTGAGATGGCACAGACGATGCTCTGGCATGAAGCTATTGATACTGCATGCCACGTCATCAACCGTGTTTATCTTCACAAGTTCCTAAAGAAGACAACATATGAGCTCCTGACTGGTAAGAAGCCAAACGTCAGCTACTTCAGAGTATTTGGTGTTAGGTGCCGGATCAAGGATGCGCATCACACTTCACAATTTGCGCCGAAAGCACATGAAGGATTTATGCTTGGCTATGGAAAGGATTCACACTCCTACAGAGTCTTGAATCTCTTTCACTACAAAGTGGTTGAAACTGTGGATGTGTGGTTCGATGAGACTAACGGCTCGCAAAGAGAGCACCTGCCAAATTTGCTAGATGAAGCTACACCAAGTGAATCTATCAAGCTTATGGGTACTGGAGAAATCATACCTTCAGAGGCACATGCTAAAGAGGAAATCATCATTTCTGCACCTAATCAGCCTGAAGACACTACTTAGCCTGAAGCCAATGTTGAAGATGAAGACAATGATCAACAAGGGCAAAAACTTTGTCCAGTTCATCCTCGTGTTGCAAATGAAGTACATATTGACAAGATAATTGATAGCATCAATGCACCCGGTCCACTCACTCGTTCAAGAGCAACACAGCTAGAAAATTTTTGTGGGCACTTTGCATTTTTCTCTATATCTGAACCCAAGAAAGTTGATGAAGCCTTCATGGAACCAGAATGGATTCAAGCTATGCAAGAAGAGTTTCAACAGTTCGAGTTGAACAATGTGTGGGAGCTAGTAAAGCGTCCAGATCCTCGCAAGCACAATATTATCGGCACCAAATGGATCTATCACAACAAACAAGATGAGCATGGTCAAGTTGTCAGAAACAAGGCTCGTCCCGTTGCTCAAGGTTACACACAAGTTGAGGGAATTGACTTCGATGAAACATTTGCTCCTATGGCTAGGCTTGAAGCCTTTCGTATACTGCTAGCATATGCCAACCACAACAACATTCTTCTGTACCAAATGGATGTAAAGAGTGCCTTTCTCAACGACAAGATTGAAGAAGAAGTGTATGTTGCACAACCACCTGGTTTTGAAGACCCAAAGCATCCTAACATGGTATACAAGCTCAACAAGGCACTGTATGTCCTAAAACAAGCACCTCGAGCTTGGTATGACACACTCAAAGACTTCCTAAAGAGCAAAGGGTTCAAACCTAGTTCACTAGATCCCACTCTGTTCATGAACACATATGATGGTGAACTGTTTGTATGCCAAATCTATGTGGATGACATTATCTTCGGCTGCACTGACAAGAGATTCAGTGATGAGTTTGGGCATATGATGCAAGAGCAATATCAGATGTCCATGATGGGTGAGCTGAAATTCTTCCTTGGTCTTCAAATCCGTCGGAAGAGTAATGGCATCTTCATACCACAAGAAAAATACCTCAAAGATTGCATGAAGAAGTTTGGAATGCAAGACTGCAAAGGATACACGACGCCAATGCGAACCAAAAGTTATCTGGGCCCCGACGACAATGGTAAAGAGTTCAACCAAAAGGTATACCGCTCCATGATTGGTTCTTTACTCTACTTATGTGCATCTAGGCCGGATATAATGCTTAGTGTTTGCATGTGTGCCCGATTCCAAGCGGCACTAAAGGAATCGCATCACTTAGCCATGAAGCGGATTCTTTGATATTTGGCTTACACCCCGAACACTAGGATTATGGTATCCAAAGGGCTCAGGGTTTGATCTAGTTGGATTCTAAGATGCTGATTATGCTGGTGACAAGGTTCATCACAAGTCCACATCAGGCACATGTCACTTTCTTGGACAATCTCTTGTTTGTTGGTCTTGAAAGAAGCGGAACTGTGTATCACTCTCCACTACTGAATCCGAATACATGGCTTCTGGATCTTGCTGCGCTCAGCTTCTATGGATGAAGCAAACTCTCAAGGACTATGGCATCCACCTGAAGCATGTGCCACTCTACTGCGACAATGAAAGCGCCATCAAGATTCCCAACAACCCAGTTCAGCACTCAAAGACAAAGCACATTCAGATTCGTCATCACTTTTTCAGAGATCATGTCATGAAGGAAGATATTGATATCGTTCACGTCAACACTGAAGAGCAATTGGCAGATATCTTCACAAAGCCCTTGTATAAGAAAAGGTTTTGCAAATTGCGGTGTGAGCTAAACATCTTAGAATCCTCAAATGTCCTGTGATTGGACACACATCCTAACGCTTATGCATATTGATGAATTAGATGTGCAGCACACGAAATAACGTATATCTTCAATCAATGAAGACATACACTCTAAGTGTGAATACATTAACGTGGAATTTGACTTCGGAGCGCCACGATAATTATGCCCTGTGTCTAGGTCTAATACTTCCTATACGGTGGGTAACGCCACTGTCGGTGTCAAAACCGGCGGATCTCGGGTAGGGGGTCCCGAACTATGCGTCTAAGGCGGATGGTAACAGGAGGCAGGGGACACGATGTTTTACCCAGGTTCGGGCCCTCTTGATGGAGGTAAAACCCTACGTCATGCTTGATTATTCTTGATAATATGAGTAGTACAAGAGTTGATCTACCACGAGATCAGAGAGGCTAAACCCTAGAAGCTAGCCTATGGTATGATTGTATGTTGTCCTACGGACTAAATCCCTCTGGTTTATATAGACACCGGAGGGGGCTAGGGTTATACAAGGTCGGTTACAAAGGAGGAGATATACATATCCGTATTGCCTAGCTTGCCTTCCACGCCAAGGAGAGTCCCATCCGGACACAGGACACAGTCTTCAATCTTGTATCTTCATAGTCCAATAGTCCGGCCAAAGGATATAGTCCGGCTGTCCGGAGACCCCCTAATCCAGGACTCCCTCAGTAGCCCCCGAACCAGGCTTCAATGACGTCAGGTCCGACACGCAGTATTGTCTTCGGCATTGCAAGGCGGGTTCTTCTCCAAATTTCAAATGTTTATTAAGCAGTGTCCGGCCCCATAAATGTTGGACCTCTTGGCTTCCGCGCCCAATAAGGGCTATCTTCCACGCATCGAATGAATACGAGGAGCCAGGGCGTTTTTACATTCGCCCCCTAGCCAGGTAAATAAATTGTCTATTAAAGGGATGGGGATTCTTAGATTCAATCCATATCATCGTCCCCAGCGAGAATCCATCGGAGCGCGCTTCGGAAAAATCCACTCCAGCATGGCCGACAACCGCAGCTCCTCCTCCCGCCCTCGTAGCCCTAAGCTCGGTGATTGAGAGAGGTGTTCTGTCCCACACAATCGATTAGTCGAACTGTAGACTAAGGGATTTCTCCCTCTAGCGTATATGGTTCCCGTCCGAGCCGGGCTCGCCACCTACAACGGCGGGGAGCAAGCGGAGAGCTTCCCCAGTCCCTCTACGGGGGAGCGGGTATGCCTTGTTCCTTACTTATTAAGGGGACTCGGATTTCCAATTCATCCGTTCCTCCGCGGGCTCCTGGAGTTTTATGGCCTCCAACTGCATAATTTCACCCCTGCTTCCATATTACACATCGCCGGCTATGTTTCCCTCTGCGAGTTATTCCTGGGCCGCGAGGCTCATTTCGAGCTGTGGAAAAGGTTATTTTGGCTCGTCCCCCACACACAGGAGGGGTCACTTTATCATGTGGGCGAAACCGAAATATGGTGCCTCGCCGAAACTGGATACCTGTCCGGTACTCCGAAGAAGATGTCCGAGGACTGGCCTTCGGAATGGTTTTATATGGAGGACGTCCCCCTTCCGGACCCTGTTGGCGGGGTCTTCCTGAGTTCAACAATGTTCCTCTGAAGAAACGTCGTAGCTGGCGCCCATGGAGCCCCCAGGAGGAAGACAACGAAGAAGTCCTTTACCTGATGAACCGGATTAAAGCGCTGGCCCAATCAGGATTGACAGTAATCGAGGTTATGTCAATATGCATAATGCGGGGAGTGCAGCCACTTCAATATCAAGGGCACCCCCTGTGGTGTTTTAACGGGGAAGATGATGCCACCCGTTGCGGGCGTAAGGGTCCGGACAATGCTGCCGCTTTAGCAAAAATTCTGTCCGAGTTGTTCAAGGGAGAGGAAGAGGAGTTCATCCGCATCAATCCACGGGATGGATTCTCCATGTACAACCCTCCAAGCCGGGTGAGTTATATCTCCTTACTCTCATTCTTCCCGCATTCTTTGTCGTAGGCACTCACCTTGCCATTTTGCGGCAGGAACTGCGAAAAGCCATAAGGGAGGTCAACAGCCCATCTCCACAACCAGAGGACCCTGACCAGGCCCTCGGTCCCGGACTTGAAGAAGATCCGGACATATTGGTGGAGCTAATAGACCGGCAATTCTGTCAATTAAGCTGTGATGATGCCATGGTGGCCATTACGGCCGACTATCCCGGACTACTTCCTGCGCCGCACGTAAGAAAAACCAAAAAAATCCCAACTCCAAAGACTAGGATCCCCTTTTAGACACTTCACCTACCATATACATATGGTGTTTTATAGGGAAGGCATTCGGGACGCCGTGCCGAACCCGCAGCAACTCGCCAACCAGAGGCACCGAGGCCGGGCAGGCCAAAAAGGAAGGCGGTCAGGACGGAGACGCCGGCGCAGAGGTATGACAAAAACCCCGCTCTGTGGTTGTCGTCTTTCTCAAAATGTAATGACGTCCATGTTTTTTAACAGAAAACGCTCGCTGGAATATGTTCGGTGAGGCTGCTGATCATGCTTCCACCAGTCGGGCTCCAGGAACAGACATAGAGGCGGAAGCCGACATGCGGCGGACGCCGGATACTCCCCCTATAGAGGATGCAGATAGACTATCCGCTACAAATTCAGAAGTGGAGAGCGCCATGAATCATAGGCGTCGCCGGGCCGTACTCCGTGACGCTTGCTTCTCACCAGAGGCATTTGATGCCTTCAATTCTGGAGACGCGTACCTCCGTGCTGCTCAAAATGGTCCAGCCACAGCCACGGACCAGTATGTAAGGGATGTACGGGTAAGCGAATCTGACGATTATGTGTATAAGTAGCCCCTGAGACTTGAAACAGTTAGTAGAACTGATTTAAGGATTATCTATTATGCAGGTTCTTACAGAGAAGAATACCCGACTGTCACAGGAGCTGGAGGAATGCAAGACCCAACTTCGGGCCGCCGTTGCCGCATTGAAGGAACCTAAAAAATCCCCAGCTGGTAACATTTGTTTCAAAGAATGATGCATACCATATAGCGTGCGGCGTGGCTGCAGATCTAACAATAGATGCTGCAGATGAATCCGGAGAGAATCCGGAGGACCAGCATGTCGTACGACAGCTGAAGGCTGGCGGACGCGTGCTGACTGAGGTCAGGCAGGAGAAAAACAATCTCCAAGACGCCAATACCAAGCTGAGCGTGGAACTAAAAGATGTTCGAGCCCAGCTTGCAGACTCCGAGAAGGAGAATAAGCGGCTTCGACGCGGCATTTTCAGTAAGTGCTTGAACGAACCCTTAAAAGGGGGCGACGGAGAAGCCGGCTAATAGAGTTATGTCTGCAGGTATGCTGACGGGTCGTCCCGCGGAGGAGATGCCCGGGTCTGCGGGTGATGTTCTACCCGAGCTTTCACAACTGCAAGAACAAGTTCGACAGGTGATGCAAGGTATTGCCCAGGCCTTGTGGCCATTCGTCTCCCTGCCAGAAGGCATTGGAGAGCTCGCGGAGAAGCTTAAGGGAGCACGGCGGCGCTTCCAGTTATGGAAGATATTGGCCTGCGTCAAGGTGCCAGGGAAGCCTGGGCCATGGTGAAGACGCGGTATACCAAGGCTGACCCAAACCACATGGCCGAGGTCGGACCTGTGGGGCCCGATGGGAAAGAGATCCCCGTTAGTTTAGTGTATGGGCAAGTAGCATTAGCCGCAAAGTATTCCCAATAGGATTGTAGGCTAGACAGCCTGTTGGAAGGTATAGAAGATGGATTTAGTCCGTCTACATGACTATGTAATTAAAGTGACATGTATGATGCCTTCTAGCCGGATTGTAAATCATTTGTCATGGCGGACCTTTTCGCTTCAACCTCGGGACCCGATAGTTCGAAGTGTGTCCAAATACCCGCTCAGTTATATAAGAACTGCGGTATGCGTGGAAACCAGGCGTAGGGGTCATTAGTGCTTGAACAGACAAGTACCCAACTAGTTATGTTATATTACATGGGTAGTAAGAAACATCTTCCAGGGAGAATAGTTCTGTTAGGGGTTCCTTTCCCTGGGTACGCATGCCCTAAACTACATGTCCGGACTGCGAGAGGAGACGCAGGCAAAAACATCTGGGGGCACATATGGAAAATAAATAAAAGTCATGTTTTGTTCACCGACCGAATATCCCCTTAAGAACGCTAGCTTTCGGCTTCACCTAGTCTGAGGTACACATCCAGCTGACCTGGCAGTAACAATCGCAGAGGTGCTCCCCTTATACCCTAGCCAAATTAACGGGAACGTAGGGCATAAATACAAGAGCCAGGCAACCCAGCTTGGCCAAAACTTAAGTCATATCGATGCATATAATGGCGAAGAAAAGGTACATGCGGAAGAATAACACATGTGCGGGGCATGAAGCCCAGATAAATAATTAAGCTTCTGTGTAAGAAGCCCCCAGGTATAACGAGCGTGGTTAGTGCGTCAATAGTGTGCAAGCGAGGCACAAGTGGGCCCTTGAAGGCCTTAAGAAAGAATAAAAGAAAGAAAGATAAAAAGAAAGATAATGTAAATGCGAAAAATGGACAGAGGAAGGAGACGGACATAGAGTCCGGCACTAGGCGTAGAATCTTCGGAGCCTGGCTGCGTTCCATAGGTTTAGCTCAAGTCGATTATTTGATGCATCCCACAGACGGTACGCTCCACCGGTCAGGACTTGGTCAATAATGAAGGGACCTTCCCATTTGGGCTCGAGCTTGGTCTTTTTCTTCTCCGGTAGGCGAGAACTAGCTCGCCAATGTTATAAGTTTTGGCCCGTACTTCTCTGCTTTGGTATCTTCGAGCCTGTTGCTGATAGAATGCGGAACGGGCTTTTGCCACATCGCGCTCCTCCTCCAGGGTGTCCAGACTGTCCTGTCGATCGAGCTCGGCTTCTCTTTGTTAGTACATGCGCACTCGAGGTGAGTCATGAATTATGTCGCAGGGCAGAACCGCCTCTGCGCCATACACCATAAAGAAGGGTGTGTATCCGGTAGTACGATTCGGCGTGGTCCGCAGCCCCCAGAGTATGGAGTCGAGCTCCTCTATGCAGTGCGTGTTAGACTCCTTTAAGGACCGCACTAATCTGGGTTTGATGCCGCTCATGATAAGACCATTTGCTCGCTCAACTTGGCCGTTGGTTTGTGGGTGATAGACAGAAGCATAATCGAGCTTGCTGCCCATGTTGCTGCACCAGAGTTTTACCTCGTTGGCCGTAAAGTTCATGCCGTTGTCAGTGATGATGCTGTGGGGGACGCCATAACGGTGTACAACCCCGGATATGAAGTCTATCACTGGTCCGGATTCGGCCGTTTTAACAGGTTTGACTTCTATCCATTTGGTGAATTTATCGACCATGACCACTAAGTATTTTTTCCTATGGGTTCCCCCCTTTAAGGGGTCCAACCATGTCAAGCCCCCAGACCGCGAAGGGCCAGGTAACGGGGATTATTTGGAGGGCGGTGGGTGGCATGTGGCTTTGGTTTGCAAAAAGCTGGCAACCGACGCAGCGTTGGACCAAGTCATGTGCATCTACCCGGGCCGTCGGCCAATAAAAACCTGTACGGAAGGCCTTGCTTACAAAGGCCCGGGCTGCGGCGTGGTGGCCGCCGAGTCCGGCATGAATTTCTGCCAAAAGTTTCCGCCCTTCCTCTTCGGAGATGCACCTTTGAAGGACTCCGGTAGTGCTTTTTTATACAGCTCTCCCTCGTGGACCCTGTAGGCTTTGGATCACCGCACTATGCAGCGTGCCTCATTTTGGTCCTCGGGAAGTTTCTGCCTAGTTAGGTAGGCCAGTAATGGTTCTGTCCATGGGGCGATGATGGCCATTATTACGTGGGCCGAAGGTGTTATTTCGGTGGCCGAGGGTCCAATTGTGTCAGAGTGTTCGGTATCGGGCAGTTTGGCCGGGTCCGGACTATTGTTACCGGTGTCCCCTTCCCATACCACGGATGGCTTAAACAACCTCTCCAAAAAGATGTTGGGGGGGGGACCACATCGCATTTTGCGCCGATGCGGGCGAGGATATCTGCCGCCTGATTGTTTTCCCGAGCCACATGGTGAAATTCGAGCCCCTCGAACCGAGCTGACATCTTTAGGACGGTGTTTCGATAGGCCGTTATCTTCGGATCCTTGGCATCAAAGTCTCCATTTATTTGGGATATTGCGAGGTTCGAATCCCCACGCACCTCCAGGCGTTGAATGCCCATGGAAACTGCCATCCGAAGACCATGTAACAGGGCTTCGTATTCGGCTGCGTTGTTGGAGTCTGTATACAGTATCTGCAGTACGTATTGAACTGTATCTCCGGTTGGGGACGTCAGGACGACGCCAGCCCCCAGACCAGCCAGCATTTTGCAGCCGTCGAAGTGCATGGTCCAATTGGAGTATGCGTCGTACTCTTTAGGGAGTTCGGCTTCCGTCCATTCGGCGGCAAAGTCGGCCAATACTTGCGATTTAATGGCTCACCGCGGTTTGTATGTTATGTCGAACGAGAGGAGCTCAATGGCCCATTTGGCAATCTGGCCCATGGCATCGCGGTTGTTTATAATATCATTAAGTGGCACTTCCGAGGCTACTGTAATCGAACACTCTTGAAAGTAGTGTCGCAGCTTCCGGGATGCCATGAATACCGCATAGGCTACATTTGATAATGTGGGTACCGTGATTTGCATGCAGTGAGGACAGTGGATACATAATATACCTGCTTTTGAAGAGGGAATTTATGTCCGCCCGCTTCTCGTTTGACGACGAGCACTGCGCTTACAACCTGATGAGTTGCCGCAATGTACAACAACATTGGTTCGCCGATGTTTGGCGTGGACAGGATTGGGTTGGTTGCCAGTATGGCTTTTATTTCTTCCAATCCGGCTGTGGCAGCGTCCGTCCACTCGAAGTGTTCGGTGCGCCGAAGGAGGCGATAAAGGGGTAATGCCTTTTCTCCTAAGCGGGAGATAAAGCGGCTTAGAGCCGCCACACATCTAGTTAATTTCTGGATTTGTTTGAGGTCCGTTGGGATAGCCAACTATGACAGAGCTCGGATTTTGGCCGGATTAGCTTCAATTCCTCTGCTGGAGACAATGAAGCCCAGGAGCTTCCCGGCTGGTACGCTGAAAACGCATTTTTCTGGATTGAGCTTGATGTCGTATGCTCGGAGGTTGTTGAATGTGAGCCTCAAGTCTTCTATTAGAGAGTCGACGTGTTTGGTTTTGACGACCACATCATCTACGTATGCCTCTACTGTTTTGCCGATCTGTTTCTCCAGACATGTCTGAATCATGCGCTGATATGTTGCGCCGGCATTTTTTAGACCAAAAGGCATTGTGTTGAAACAGAAGGGGTCGTATGGTGTGATAAATGCCGTTGCGGCTTGGTCGGACTCCGCCATCTTGATTTCGTGGTAGCCGGAGTATGCGTCGAGGAAACACAATGACTCGTGTCCTGCGGTAGCATCGATAATTTGATCAATGCGGGGGAGGGGGAAGGGATCCTTTGGGCAAGCCTTGTTGAGGTCCTTGAAATTGACACATAGGCGCCAGGATTTGTCCTTCTTTGGTACCATCACCAGGTTTTCTAGCCAGTCCGGGTGTTTTATTTCTCTAATGAATCCGGCATCTGATAACTTGGCTAGTTCTTCTCCCATAGCTTGTCTCTTAGGTTCAGAGAAACGCCAAGAGTCTGCTTGACCGGCTTGAATCCCTTTAGAATATTGAGGCTGTGCTCGGCCAGCCTGCGTGGGATTCCTGGCATGTCTGAGGGGTGCCAGGCGAATATGTCCCAATTCTCGCGCAGGAACTCTCGTAGTGCGGCGTCCACGGCGGGGTTTAACTGTGCCCCGATGGAGGTTGTTTTTGTAGGGTCCGTTGGGTGGACTTGGAATTTGACTATTTCATCCACTGGTTTAAAAGAGGTGGACTTGGATCTCTTGTCAAGTATCACGTCGTCCCTGTCCACTTTGGAGCGTAGAGCAGTTAATTCCTCGGCTGAAAGGGCTTCAGATAATGCCTCGAGGGCCAATGCGGCTGTTTTGTTTTCGGCACGGAGTGTTGTGTTCGGATCACTAGCGAGAGTGATGATTCCGTTGGGCCTGGGCATTTTGAGCTTCATGTAACCATAATGGGGTACGGCTTGGAAGATCGTGAACGCCTCCTATCCTAAAAGGGCGTGGTATCCACTACTGAACGGGGCCACTTGGGATGTAATTTCTTCGAGCCTATAGTTCTCCGGCGTGCCGAATACCAAATTTAGTGTGATTTTCCCAGCACAGCGTGCTTCCCGACTGGGGATGATTCCTCTAAAGGTTGTGCTGCTTTGCTCAATGCGGTTCCAGTGTATTTCCATTTTTTGAAGAGTTTCCTCATAGATGAGTTCAATCCACTGCCGCCGTCCATGAGTACTTTGGTGAGTCGAAAGCCGTCCAAAATTGGACTGAGGACCAGTGCAGCTGGTGCTCGGGCTGTTCGGAATTTAGGTTCATCACTGTCATTGAAGGTAATAGCCGTGTCACTCCATGGATTCATTGCTGTCACGTGGCAGATTTCGGCGAGGCTGCGGAGTGTTCGCTTGCGCCTATTATTTGATGCGAAGGTTTCAAAGATTGTTAATACCGTATTGTTATCCACGGGATGGTGCTCTGTGGCATTTGGGATGAGAAGATCCTCACCACTTTTGGCCACCTGCCGGAGTATCCAACATGCTCTAAGGCTGTGTGTTGGTATGGTATCCGCTGTACTATGAATTTTGCAGGGTCCGTTAAGCCATCCCTCCAATACGGTTCCATGCCCGGTAGAGGGTTCTTGTTTCTTTGTAACTAACTCGGGTGTCTTATGATAGTGCACCCTTTTACTTCGGACTAGGTGTATATTCCGAGTCGGATTATCCCAAAATTTCGTTTCGGTTTTCCAGGCGCTTTCCATCGCACAATACTTTCATACTATGGACGCCAAGTCAGCGAAGCGTGATATGTCACGGCGACTTAAGGCGTTAAGGATTCCCTTGTCCATGCAGTTATTGCAGAAAAATAAGACTGCGTCTTCCTCGTGACAGTCCTTAACCTTGTTCATTACAAGGAGGAATCTAGCCCAATAATGATGTACTGTTTCATGGGGCTCTTGCCTGATGTGGGAAAGATCATTTATGTCTGGGTGGGTGGGTGGATTTGAGTCCGAACCCCTACCTGATCTGAGACCCAGGGGCCGAGGAGTTTCCAATTTTGGAAGTTCGGGTTCCGGGATGTTGCCCGATGAGTCTGGCCCGCTACCTGACTCTAGGTTCAGGGCTTGGGTGATGTCCTCCCGTAAACGGGTATCTGGCTCGGAGAGCTCAGGAATCCGGACATAGTTAGTCCTCAAGATAGAGGAAGAATCGCCGCATTGTTCCTCCACCACCGCGATATGATGGGTGGCCGGTGGAGAGTTAATCTCCCTTTGATCGGGTTTAAGCCCAATCCGATCATAGTCCATAGCGACTCCCAAGGCGGCGATGCGATCCAAGAGCTCGTTTAGGGAAGAGAGCTCCATTGGATCCATCTGCTCGGCGAATTCCGAACCGACGTGGAGGCTGTTTTCGATGACCCGAGAAGTCATCGTCGGTGCAGCAGCCGAACGGGCGGTCATGATGAAACTGCCTAGCCGGAGAGTTTGGCCGACAGCCAGGGCTCCCCCGGCGGTAATGTTGTTTTTAACAACGATACGAGGCATCCTTCCTTACGGCGATGGCACAGTGGAACTCTCAATGAAAGCACCAATGTCGGTGTCAAAACCGGCGGATCTCAGGTAGGGGGTCCTGAACTGTGCGTCTAAGGCGGATGGTAACAGGAGGCAGGGGACACGATGTTTTACCCAGGTTCGGGCCCTCTTGATGGAGGTAAAACCCTATGTCCTGCTTGATTATTCTTGATAATATGAGTAGTACAAGAGTTGATCTACCACGAGATCAGAGAGGCTAAACCCTAGAAGCTAGCCTATGGTATGATTGTATGTTGTCCTATGGACTAAAGCCCTCCGGTTTATATAGACACCAGAGGGGGCTAGGGTTATACAAGGTTGGTTACAAAGGAGGAGATATACATATCCGTATTGCCTAGCTTGCCTTCCACGCCAAGGAGAGTCCCATGCGGACACGGGACGAAGTCTTCAATCTTGTATCTTCATAGTCCAATAGTCTGGCCAAAGGATATAGTCCGGCTGTCCGGAGACCCCCTAATCCAGGACTCCCTCATCCACCACAAAACTTTCTCGAAGATTTGCGTTTGGCATCATTGTTGTTTTATCTTTGCATTTGGTTTGTCTTCAACATTGATTTGACTTCAAGGTTTATCTCCGCAATGTTGATTTGGTCCTTTAGGATAAGATATATATCTATGGTGTTCTGTCCTCTATAGTATTCACTTATAGCTATGCCTTCGACTTTTTCATTTTCTGAACTAAGTGAATGTGATCGGACCCTAACCGCTTCTGTGCTTCTTCCTCAAACTCTCTCTATCTAGTCATATGCATTCTGTTGAAACCCTCGAATGTCTTCACTGCATCCTTGTCAGCTGATGATACAGAGACACACATTCAAAACCGCTTTCAATGCTATATCTCTTTTGCCTGAATGTCGGAGAGGCCGGAACGACCATACGACAAACCAGGCGTGCGTGGGAACATGGAACAACTTTCAATGAGTTGCATGCATGCCACGTGCCCATCAGATATGACAAACCAGGGGCACCTGTGTAATTGCGTTGTGCCGCTCTCTACCTTATAAATACCCATCCCGCGTGGTCATTATCTCTTCTTCCACCTCGCCACCTCGCTCAAACCCTAGCGCCACCGCTAGCTCGCGTTGACGCTGGAGACAAAGCGCTTAGCTACCGCGACCTCTCCATCGCCGTCCTCACGCCGGCCGCTAACCTCGTCTTCTCCGCCACCATCGTAGGTGTATTCCACCGCCGAGTTTGGGATGGGAGATTGAAAGTGCTCGGCCTCCCTTCCGCCTCGTTTAGCAGTTTGTTTGGGGTAAATAACTTTCAATTTTTATAGTCTTTTTGATCTGTCAAATCCACCCACTTCACCCAAAAGTAGTTTATATCTTCCAAATCTGGATTTTTCTCTTTCTGAATCTCATATCTTGCAAAGTATATTCACTTATGCTTCATAACTAGTTAGATTCCTCACTTGTACTTATTCCTGGATTCGTACAAATCTACAACTGACTCTCTTCAAATAAGTGAATGTCTTCGCTCTATGGGGTCAATGTCTTCAAACTAATTTATCTTCAAAATCTTCTGAGGATGCATATGACCTCTTATCTTCCCTCGCATCACTAACGCTGTCATAGGTACATGTCCGTGGGACAATCCCTTGGTTCTCATAGTGTGCATTCATTTACAAAGTTCTTACAGCATCACATTCACTCTCTTGAAGCCAGTTCTTGTCTGACCGGTAGACGGAAGCCTTTCACTATTCTGAAGCCTATCTGTGTGAATATCATGGCCACTGAGAAATCTGCTAGGAAGGGTGGCAGACAGCACCGTGGAAATATTGCTCTAGATCTGCCTCCGGATCTGTATGAACTATACAAGACAAATCCTAAGGAGAACTACAATCAGCGCAAGACCCAAATTCAATGGATCCAAAGATATTGGGCAGAACAGTGGTTCAAGTACAACTTTGTCACTGCTGAATATGCTGAGAAGAACACTATCAAGCGCCCGTGGGACGATATTCTCTACAGAAATTTGCAACCTAAGTTGAAGCCTAAAGCTATTGCTCAAGGTTTCTATCCTTGCATGGTCAGAGGACCGCGGCCTAAAAAATGCCGACCCATCGTCTTTGCTATGGTGTCGTGATGACAATCTCTTCTAGTGCAACTATCAATTCGCTAAGGAGTCAGCTGCCAAGAACAGAAAGGAGCTTGGACTCAACTTCAACCCCGGTCCTTCTACTCCAAGACAGGATGGCACTCGCGAAGCCAATCCCAATGTCATCGGATCCTTCACCAGCTTCGATGGGCTCCTCTCCCACATTGCTACTCAGAGGGCCACGATGGATCAATCTTCTGATGATGCAGACTCTGAAGATGCGCCAGCACCACCGAAGCAGAAGCAGAAGAAGACAAAAGCTTCGAAGCCCTCTGCTGCACCAACCGCTTCGCCTATGAAGCCCTTGAAGACTGCACCTCCTGAACCCACTGTGCAGTCCGAAGACTTGTCTCGTGTCTCCAAGAAGACCAAGAAGCCCAAGATTATTTCTGGGCATGACTTGACTCCGGCTGCCGTTCTGCGCAACGACGAAGACACCATTGATCTGTCCAGTGATGAAGATCTTGGTGATGAAGCTCTAGAGATGATGATCAAGAGCAAGCAAGAGGCGGAGATCTTCAATGATCTGCCCCTCTTTGATGTTGACATTCTGAACAACTTCATTGATGAATGGTTCGACGACCAAAGCATCAATATTGATGACTTGCAGCTGCCAGTGGACATCAACGTCACTTTTCATGGAGCTATTGCAAATGAATTGGCCTTAGCTCAGAAAATCGTCGAGTTCAAAACAAAATTGATCATGAGAAGGCGCATTTCAAGAAGCACATGGCCAAGCTCAGTGTGGCTAATGTGAAAATCTTCAAGAAGATGTTGCATGATCTCAAGGCTGAATTCCACAAGAAGCGTGAAGAAGCCAAAGGCTCTCGCAGGCGCATGAAGTACTATGCGCAGAAATGTGTTCAAGCGCATAACGAAGTTGAGAAGCGAAAGGCTCTTGGGCGTCCTGGCAACGACCCTAGGATGGCTGCCAAGCAAAAGAAGAATCTGCTAAAGTCCAACCTGAAGCTCAACGGTAGGATCGTCCAAGCATTTTCTTCCCTGCCAGCATGACTGGCTTGAAGAGAAAGGTCCCTTTAGCAGCTTCAGAAATGAAGAAGACACGGCAAGCCGAGGCCGAAGCCAGGAAGAGGAAGCTTAAGAACACCTCTGATGATGCTCCCTCCAAGAAGAGATTGAAGAAAAAGGCTTCAAATTCTTCAAAGAAAGAGCGTGTTGCTGCCCAGAGCCCCTCATAGTTGAACCTATCTCTGTTGCTCTTCCTGCTTCAACCAACCGAGAACGTCGCCATGTGATCCATGAGCCTGCTTCCACAGAGGCTCATGCAAGTGAAGAAGTTCCAGCTGCTGACCCCAACACAGCTGAAGACATTGGTCATGAAGACAATGTGCATGATGATGAAGTCCTTCCTCAGCTCGAGCCCCAGTCGGTATCATCACCTGCTCCAACGAGCAGTGAACTTATTAGCATTGGTCGTCTATTGACGCCAATTGCTCAAGATGACTCATGGTCCGAGCGCCAACAACAAGACACCCTAGTTCAAGATGAGACACCACGAACTCCCCCTACTCAAGTTACCTCTTCAGCATTGGATGATGAAAACTACAGGGAACAGACCACCCCTTCTCCAAAGGCGTCGCCAACTTTCCACAGGCTTTGCAAGGGCCTCAAACCACAGGTCTCCATGTCGAGCATCCCAAAAGAAGAAGCGTAACACACTAGCTCGGTAGCACATCAAGTGTTTCCTGAAACCACTCCTTCTGCGACTGCCTCTGAGTCCGAAGCCAAGACTGTTGAAGACATTCCGGCTGCATCAGCCGAAGAAGAAGAAAAAGGAGAAGAAAGAGGAAAAGAAAGAGAAGTCACACCCCCAACAAGTGATACAGTCATTCTTACAGAGAATGTTATTGTGCCCGACTCTCCAGTCCTTGAACAGATGGAGGCTGAAAACCCTGAGGATGCCACCAACAACGCCACTGAAGCCAATGACTCTGTCATGGCTGAAGATAATGTGGAGCCTGAAGCTAATGTGAATGCTGATGCCACTTTGACGCATATCATCTCTGATGGCGCCGTTCCTCCTCTAAGGCCACATACCATGGAACGTGCATTCAATCGTGAACGTGAGCTTGTCACAGTCAGATGGCCTATTATGGTTCCACCCACTGCTCCCGGGCCACAGTATGATTATCATGTGGAGCATAGGCCTCAAGTTCAGAAGCCAAAGCCACGTCTGCCAAGGCTTCCAAGTGTTGTCACCACTCAGGGCTCATTCAACATCCTCAGCTTCAGAGAGCACCATACTTTCTTTGGCAGCGCCAAGAACCCATACACGAAGCCCAAGATATCCCCTCACAGATTTTGGAGCCATCAGCAGCGAAGCTATTACTCATGCATCCTGTTGACTATCAGCCCTTAGCGCGCAATCATGTTGTTTTTCTACCTGAGGTTGATATGTCATTTGAAGCCATCTACCCCGAGCCTGCAAAGAAGCCACTCCACCTTCAAAATGCTGAATTTCAAAGCTTCTCTAGCCAATCGAAGGAATTCTTGTGCCCAATGCTGCAACTCCTGCATACCCTCTGGCTGGCAACATGCGCTTTCCGCACCGAGCCAACACTGAAGCCACTGCAAGCACAATTGCTCAAAGGCCTCAGAAGCGTCCTCGTGTACTCCATGACCGAGAGCTTCTAGTGGCTTTGCATCAAAAGCAGGATAAGCATCATGACTGGCTGAAGCGTCAGATGCAGAGTCTCTTGGTGGATGTTAATCGCATTCGTAACTTGGCCACCAAGAACACATTTGTTGCCCATGAAGCCTGTCGGCGGTCCTGGAAGAGCCTCACACTGCCCTATTCTGAAGATGATCTGCGTGCAGATGGCTTCACAGAGCACTTCAGCTGGCATCGCACTCCCTCCATTGAAGATTCTGAGCATTCATCTTCGGCTACAACTGTTGTTGCGAGAGTCGTCGATGAAGAAGACAACGCCACTTCACCAACCCTGGCTGCACTGCATCAAGATACTACGCCAGGCTCGTCTGCACCACCAAACTCCAACGATGACCCTGCTCCATCTTCTACTCCAGCTGGGAACGAGTAGATCCTCTATGTCTTCTAACCTTTTCGGTCATTACTGACAAAAGGGGGAGAAGCATATGAGGTTGATAGTCTTCAAGCGGGTCCATATGGGTGGTTGCATTAATTTGCTAAGTTCTTACAACTCACATTTTGAAACAATCTGGCTTTTGAGTTGTAAAACTTAAACCTGATGGTGGTCTTCTATGTTTTGCTGCTACTTTGTGATGCGATGATAAATTCCGCATGAAGTCATTCCATGTGCACTTGCATATACTTATCTTCATTATACTTATATATGCATGATGAATTGTCTTCATGAGTTGAATAGGATCTCCACAAAGTAAAACCCACCATGTGCACTTGCATTCAAAGGTAAACTACTTATATGCACATCTTTAGGGGGAGCCTTTTGCAACTCATGAAGACAATGCTTCTATCCATAACTCTCACATACTTTTATCCCCGTTGAAAACTTCAACCAGTTTGTCATGAATCGCCAAAAAGGGGGAGATTGTAAGTGCATCTAGTGCCACCCCTAGTTGGTTTTGGAGTATTGACAATAAACTTGGTTGAGGGACTAATGTGTTTGTGAGAATTTGTAGGATCAAAAGTATGTCTAGAGGGGGGGGGTGATTAGACTACTTGACCAAATAAAAATCTAGCCTTTCCCCAATTTTAAGTTTTGGCAGATTTTAGCAAATTAGAACAAGTCAAGCAATCAGCCTACACATGCAAGTCTAAGAGTATAGCAACGGAATGTAAAACATTGCATATGAAGGTAAAGGGAGGAGTTTGGAGGGAGAAAACACAATGTAGACACAGAGATTGTTGGCATGGTTCCGATAGGTGGTGCTATCGTACATCCGCGTTGATGGAGACTTCAACCCATGGAGGGTAACGGTTGCGTGAGTCCACCATGGAGGGCTCCACCCATGAAGGGTCCACAAAGAAGCAACCTTGTCTATCTCACCATGGCCATCGCCCACGAAGGACCTGCCTCACTAGGGTAGATCTTCACGAAGTAGGCGATCTCCTTGCCCGTACAAACTCCTTGGTTCAAATCCACAATCTTGTCGGAGGCTCCCAAGTGACACCTAACCAATCTAGGAGACACCACTCTCCAAAAGGTAATAGATGGTGTGTTGATGATGAACTCCTTGCTCGTGTGCTTCAAATGATAGTCTCCCCAACACTCAACTCTCTCTCAAGGATTTGGATTCGGTGGAAAGATGATTTGAGTGGAAAGCAACTTGGGAAAGGCTACAGATCAAGATTCATATGGTTGGAATGGAATATCTTGCTCTCAACACAAGAGTAGGTGGTTCTCTCTCAGAAAATGTCTGTTGGAAGTGTAGGCACATTCTGATGGCTCTCCTTACTAATGAAGGAATGGTGGAGGGGTATATATAGCCTCCACACAAAATCTAACCGTTACACACAAATCACTAAACTCGGTGGGACCGAATCATGAAACTCGGTCGGACCAATTTAGTTCAAAATGTGAACGTTAGGATTTTCGGTGGGACCGACATGTCAACTCGGTAGGACCGATTTCATCAGGGTTAGGGCATAACGTAATCTCGGTGAGACCGATCACATAAACTCGATAGGACCGATTTCTGTAATTGGCAAACATAGAGTTGGTCAGGCAAACTCGGTGGGACCGATTCGCTCATTTCAGTTGGACCGAAATGTTACGAAAAGGAAACAGAGAGTTTGCATTGCGAACTCGATGGGACCGATCGCTCATCTCGGTTGGACCAAAACGTTACAAAGGGAAACAGAGAGTTTGCAATCCCATCTCGGTGAGACCGAGATCCCTATCGGTGAGACCGAAGTGACTAGGGTTTCTAGCAGTGGCTATGTCAAGTGAACTCGGTGGGACTGGATAGATCAAATCGGTAGGGGCAAGTTTGACTTTTGGTTTGGGGCTTATGTGGATACGAGAAAGTGGTTGAGGGCTTTTGGAGCATATCACTAAGCATTTTGAGAAAGCAAGCCATTAAGCAACACCTCATCCCCTTTTAATAGTATTGACTTTTCCTATGGACTCAATGTGATCTTGGATCACCAAAATGAAAATTTAGAGTATTGAGGTTGAGCCAATATGTGTCCTTAGCATTTTGAGGGGTCCTCATTCCTAATCCATGCCATGCCAATCATTGAACTTTCTAAAATGATCATCTTGAAATAGCATTAGTTCAATGCGCTATATGTTGTTAGTAATTACCAAAACCATGTAGGGATAGTTGCACTTTCAATCTCCCCCTTTTTGGTTATTGATGACAACATATAGATCAAAGCTTCGGCAAATGATAATAAGATTTAAAGTACATCGTCGCTTTGAGAAGTATGTGATATGCAAGAGCTCCCCCTAAATTTGTGCATTGTTTGAAATTTGCGTTTGAATGCAAATGCACAATCAATTAGGATCATGGTTACTCTTCCATGTCACATACATCTTAGTGGAGCGCTCAAAATGATAGGAATTAGAACATGCACTCATCACCAAGCAAAGTGAACGATCATATATGAGATAGCAAAGATAATATCATCCAAGCAAGCATTAAAGTTGAATATGATCAAACAGATGATCATACAAGTATCTCACACATAAACATAAAGAGTATCAAACGAGCACACACAAAAGTATCAACCAAATAGCAAGAGAGACAAAGAAGCAAAACACAACACTCTCTCTTGAAGCCAATGATCTATACATTTCTCCCCCTTTGGCAACAAGTTACCAAAAGGTTTGAAAATGCATAGTGCTATGCGTCTCTCTAGGCTTGATCTTCGGGAGGTGGTGCAGATAGGACTCCAAGGACGAATGCATCAGTAGATGTTGTTGGACTGGTGGAGTGGCAACTGGAGGTGGCACTGAAGCTGTTGCTGCTGGTGCTTGATACGTCTCCAACGTATCTATAATTTTTTATTGTTCCATGCTATTATATTATCTGTTTTGGATATTCAATGGGCTTTATTATACACTTTTATATTATTTTGGGACTAACCTATTAACCGGAGGCCCAACCCAAATTGTCGTTTTTTTGCCTATTTCAGTGTTTCGAAGGAAAGGAATATCAAACGGGATCTAAACGGAATGAAACCTTCGGGAACGTGATTTTCTGAACGAACGTGATCCAGAGGACTTGGAGTGGACGTCAAGCAATCAATGAGGATGCCACGAGGCAGGGGGTGTGCCTACCCCCCTGGCTGCACCCTCCACCATCGTGGGCCCCTTGTAGCTCCACCGACCTACTTCTTCCTCCTATATATACCTATGTAATCCAAAAACATTAGAGGAGGAGCCAAAACCCTATTTCCACCGCCGCAACCTTCTATACCCATGAGATCCCATCTTGGGGCCTTTTCCGGCGCTCCGCCAGAGGGAGCATCGATCACGGAGGGCTTCTACATCAACACCATAGCCTCTCTAATGATGTGTGAGTAGTTTAACTCAGACCTTCGGGTCCATAGTTATTAGTTGGATGGCTTCTTCTCTCTCTTTGGATCTCAATACAAAGTTCTCCTCGATTTTCTTGGAGATCTATTCTATGTAATCTTCTTTTGCGGTGTGTTTGTCGAGATTCAATGAATTGTGGGTTTATATCAAGATTATCTATGAACAATATTTTAATCTCTTCTAAATTCTTTTATGCATGATTGGTTATCTTTGCAAGTCTCTTCGAATTATCAGTTTGGTTTGGCCTACTAGATTGATCTTTCTTGCAATGGGAGAAGTGCCTAGCTTTGGGTTCAATCTTGCGGTGCTCGATCCCAGTGACATTAGGGGAAATGACACGTATTGTATTGTTGCCATAGAGGATAAAAAGATGGGGTTTATATCATATTGCATGAGTTTATCCCTCTACACCATGTCATCTTGCTTAAAGAGTTACTCCGTTCTTATGAACTTAATACTCTAGATGCATGCTGGATAGCGGTCGATGTGTGGAGTAATAGTAGTAGATGCAGGCAGGAGTCGGTTTACTTGTCACGGACGTGATGCCTATATACATGTTCATACCTAGATATTCTCATAACTATGCTCAATTCTATCAATTGCTCGACAGTAATTTGTTCACCCACCGTAATACTTATGTTATCTTGAGAGAAGCCACTAGTGAAACCTATGGCCCCCGAGTCTATTCTCTATCATATTAATCTACCGTTATTTCTATTACCATTTATTTTGCAATCTTTACTTTTAGTCTTTACCATAAAAATACCAAAAATATTATCTTATCATCTCTATCAGATCTCAATTTTGCAAGTGGCCGTGAAGGGATTGGCAACCCCTTTATCGCGTTGGTTGCAAGGTTCTTATTTGTTTGTGTAGGTGCGTGGGACTTGAACGTGGTCTCCTACTGGATTGATACCTTGGTTCTCAAAAACTGAGGGAAATACTTACGCTACTTTACTGCATCACCATTTCCTCTTCAAGGGAAAACCAACGCAGTGCTCAAGAGGTAGCAAGAAGGATTTCTGGCGTCGTTGCCGGGGAGTCTACGCACAAGTCAAGATATACCAAGTACCATCACAAACTCTTATCCCTCACATTACATTATTTGCTATTTGCCTCTCATTTTCCTCTCCCCCACTTCACCCTTGCCGTTTTATTTGCCCTCTTTTTCCGTTCGTCCTTTTTTGCTCATGTTTCCATGTGCCTTCTATTTTCTTGCATCTTTGCTTGCTAAAAATATATTCATATGGATCCACTTAAAGTGTTCTACATGGATCATCTTCTATCCTTATGCGCTCGTGCTGAAAACCCAACTGGCCTAGTTCATGGGAAATCTTTAGATGAGCATGCTCATTTTGTGTGTCACCATTTGTCTGAA
Organism: Triticum urartu; assembly: GCF_056163025.1. Taxonomy (NCBI): domain Eukaryota; kingdom Viridiplantae; phylum Streptophyta; class Magnoliopsida; order Poales; family Poaceae; genus Triticum; species Triticum urartu. Next base: position 314,577,124 of record NC_141877.1, read on the forward strand.
AAAGGGAGACTCTTACGGGATCAAATAAACAAATTGTTGTGTTATGCTTGGAATCTTTGTGAAATTTGTGATTTTAGTTGTTGCTCTAAGAACCCTAAAAAACACCTCCCCTACCTATGTGAGTTTAGTGATAATGAAATCTTATCTTCTTATGCAAAGGGTGTTTATAGATACTACGATATTGAACAAATTGAAGAATTTGTTGCTTTTAAGGGTGCTTATGAAGTTGCTTCTTTGATTGAAAAGTATGATATAACTCTCAACGAATCTGAAAATTTTGACATACTTAAATATTGCTATGAAAACTATGCTCATAATGTTTATGTGAAATAATTCGTTGAAAGAATGACCGTTGATTTCGAAGAAAATAATGATATGCATGAATCTATAGATAATTATGATTCCAATGATTTGATTGAAATATCCCTTGATGAACATGATGCTTGCTATTCTTGTGGCCATGATACTAATATTTATGAAGATGAATTTGCTATAGTTCCTTATGTTAAACATGAGGTCGTTGCTATTGCACACATACTTGATAGTTCCTTCGATGAAAAGCATGATTGCAATGATGTTATTTTAAATTCTCTAAATGTCAATTGTGTTAATGATATGCAAAAACTCAAGCTTGGGGATGCTAGTTTTGCTATGACTACTATTTGTTGCAACGATCATGATTGGGGTGATTCTTCTTATGATCTTGAAAATTTATTTAAGCCCCATGATGAATATGAGATTGATTATAATGTTTGCAATAATATTGAAAGTGGTTTTGGAAGAGTGTCAACTTTAGATCCCACATATTTGGAGTTTGTTCAATCTTATGAATTTTTTGATAAAAGTGGGTTTGGAGAGGTCATGACTTTAGTTAATGTTAATCCTACTATTTTGGAAGAGTGTCAACTTTGCATATATGTGGATCGTGTTAAGAATATGTTTTGTGATAGCTATATTGTTCAATTTGCTTATGATCCTACATTTAGTTATTATGAGAGAGGAAAATATGGTTGTAGAAATTTTCATATTAATAAATTACCTCTCGTTATGTTGAGATTACTATTGTTTCTTTCCGCTTCCTTGCATATGCTAGTTTTTGCTTGCCTTGATAATTTGTTTGCATATAAGATGCCTATGCATAGGAAGTATGTTAGACTTTGATGTGTTTGTCACGTGTTTTATGATGCTCTCTTTGTGCTTCAATTCTTGTCTCTCATGTGAGCATCATTAAAATTATAGATGCCTAGCTAGGGGCGTTAAACGATAGTGCTTGTTGGGAGACAACCCAATATTTTTCCTTGCTGTTATTCAATAAATAATTCATCTAGCCTCTAGTTATATGTGGTTTTATACTTTTAATTAGTGTTTGTGCCAAGTAGAACATTTGGGAAGACTCGGGGAAAGTCTTTGCGATCTTGCTGTAAAAAATAGAAATTTTAGCGCTCACGAGATTTGCTGCCATTTTTTAGTGCTTCTCGCAGATGATTAATAGATAAATTACTCACGTCCATCAATTTATTCTAGAATTTGTGCGGTTCCATAAGTATTCGAAACCTACAGATTACTACAGACTATTCTGTTTTTGACAGATTCTGTTTTTCACGTGTTGTTTGCTTATTTTGATGAATCTATGGCTAGTAAAAGAGTTTATAAACCATAGAGAAGTTGGAATACAATGGGTTTAACACCAATATAAATAAATAATGAGTTCATTACAGTACCTTGAAGTGGTGTTTGGTTTTCTTTCGGTAACGAAGCTCACGAGATTTTCTGTTAAGTTTTGTGTTGTGAAGTTTTCAAGTTTTGGGTAAAGATTTGATGGATTATGGAACAAGGATTGGCAAGAGCCTACGCTTGGGGATTCCCAAGGCACCCCAAGGTAAAATTCAAGGACAACCAAAAGCCAAATCTTGGGGATGCCCAGAAGGCATCCCCTCTTTCGTCTATCGGTAACTTTACTTGGGGCTATATTTTTATTCACCACATGATATGTGTTTTGCTTGGAGCATCTTGTATGATTTGAGTCTTTGATTTTTAGTTTACCACAATCATCCTTTCTGTACACACCTTTTGAGAGAGACACACATGATTCGGAATTTGTTTGAATACTCTATGTGCTTCACTTATATCATTTGAGCTATATAGTTTTTGCTCTAGTGCTTCACTTATATCTTTTAGAGCACGGTGGTGGTTATATTTAATAGAAATTATTGATCTCTCATGCTTCACTTATATTATTTTGAGAGTCTTAAACAGCATGGTAGTTTTCTTTAATTGTGAAATTAATCTGAATGTGATAGACATCCAAGATGAGCATAATAAAAACTTCCATATTGAGTTCATTGAATATCATGAGAAGTTTGATACTTGATAAGTGTTTTGAGATATAAAGGTGGTAATATTAGAGTGTGCTAGTTAAGTAATTGTGAAATTGAGAAATACTTGTGTTAAGGTTGGCAAGTCTCGTAGCATGCACGTACGGTAAAAGTTGTGTGACAATTTTTGATGCATAAGGTGTGCTTTTATTGCTTTCCTTATGAGTGGCGGTCGGGGACGAGCGGTGGTCTTTTCCTACCAATCTATCCCTCTAGGGGCATGCGTAGTAGTACTTTGCTTCGAGGGCTAATAAACTTTTGCAATAAGTATATGAGTTCTTTATGACTAGTGTGAGTCCATGGATTATACGCACTCTCAACCTTCCACAATTTTCTAGCCTCTACGGTACCATGCATTGCCCTTTCTCGCCTTGAGAGTTGGTGCAAACTTCGCCGGTGCATCCAAACCCCGTGATATGATACACTCTATCACACATAAACCTCCTTATATCTTCCTCAAAACAGCTACCATACCTACCTATCATGGCATTTCCATAGCCATTATGAGATATATTGGCATGCAACTTACCACCATTCCGTTTATTTATGACACGCTCCATCATTGTCATATTGCTTTGCATGATCATGTAGTTGACATCGTATTTGTGGCAAAGCCACCTTTCATAATTTTTTATACATGTCACTCTTGATTCATTGCATATCCCGGAACACCGCCAGAGGCATTCACATAGAGTCATATTTTGTTCTAAGTATTGAGGTGTAATTATTGAGTTGTAAGTAATAAAAGTGTGATGATCATCATTATTAGAGCATTGTCCCAAGTGAGAAAAGGATGATGGAGACTATGATTCCCCCACAAGTAGGGATGAGATTCCGTACTAAAAAAAGGCCAAAGAAAAAAAAAGAGAAGACCCAAGAAAAAAATGAGAGAAAAAGAGAGAAGGGACAATGCTAGTATCCTTTTCCACACTTGTGCTTCAAAGTAGCACCATGATCTTCATGATAGAGAGTCTCCTATGTTGTCACTTTCATATACTAGTGGGAATTTTTCATTATAGAACTTGGCTTGTATATTCCAATGATGGGCTTCCTCAACATGACCTAGGTCTTCGTGAGCAAGCAATTTGGATGCACACCCGCTTAGTTTTTTTTGTTGACCTTTCATATATTTATAGCTCTAGTGCATCCGTTGCATGGCAATCCCTACTCCTCTCATTGACATCAATTGATGGGCATATCCATAGCCTATTGATTAGCCGCATCAGTGTCAGACTTTCTACCTTTTGTCTTCTCACATAACCCCCATCATTATACTTTATTCCACCCATAGTGCTATATCCATGGCTTGCGCTCATGTATTGCGTAAGGGTTGAAAAGGCTGAAGCGCGTTAAAAAGTATGAACCAATTGCTCGGCTTGTCATCGGGGTTATGCATGATGAGAACGTTTTGTGTGACAAAATTGAAACATGGACTAACTATATGATTTTGTAGGGATGAGCTTTCTTTGGCTATGTTATTTTGATAAGACATAATTGCTTGGTTAGCATGTTTGAACTATTATTGTTTTATGTCAACATTAAAATTTTATCTTGAATCTCTCGGATCTAAATATTCATGCCACAATAAAAATAATTACATTGAAAATTCTGCTAAGTAGCATTCCACATCCAAAATTCTGTTTTTATCATTTACCTACTTGAGGACGAGCAGGAATTAAGCTTGGGGATGCTTGATACATCTCCCACGTATCTATAATTTTTGATTGTTCCATGCTATTATATTATCTATTTTGGATATTCAATGGGCTTTATTATACACTTTTATATTATTTTTGGGACTAACCTATTAACTGGAGGCCCAGCCCAAATTGTTGTTTTTGCCTATTTCAGTGTTTCGAAGGAAAGGAATATCAGACAGAATCCAAACGAAATGAAACCTTCGCAAACGTGATTTTTTGAACGAACATGATCCAGAAGACTTGGAGTGGAAGTCAAGCAATCAACAAGGAGGCCACGAGTCAGGGGGCGCGCCTACCCCCCTGGGCGCGCCCTCCACCCTCGTGGGCCCCTCGTAGCTCCACTGACCTACTACTTCCTCCTATATATACCTACGTACCCCGAAAACATCAGAGGAGCCAAAAACCCTATTTCCACCGCCGCAACCTTCTGTACTCGTGAGATCCCATCTTGGGGCCTTTTCCGGCGCTCCGTTGGAGGGGGCATCAATCACGGAGGGCTTCTACATCAACACCATAGCCTCTCCGATGATGTGTGAGTAGTTTACCTCAGACCTTCGGGTCCATAGTTATTAGCTAGATGGCTTCTTCTCTCTCTTTGGATATCAATACAAAGTTCTCGATTCTCTTGGAGATCTATTCGATGTAATCTTCTTTTGCGGTGTGTTTGTCAAGATCCGATGAATTGTGGGTTTATGATCAAGATTATCTATGAACAATATTTGAATCTCTTCTGAATTCTTTTATGTATGATTGGTTATTTTTGCAAGTCTCTTCGAATTATCTATTTGGTTTGGCCTACTAGATTGATCTTTCTTGCAATGGGAGAAGTGCTTAGATTTGGGTTCAATCTTGCGGTGCTCGATCCCAGTGACAGTAGGGGAAACGACACGTGTTGTATTGTTGCCATCAGGGATAAAAAGATGGGGTTTATATCATATTGCATGAGTTTATCCCTCTACATCATGTCATCTTGCTTAACGCGTTACTCCATTCTTATGAACTTAATACTCTAGATGCATGCTGGATAGCGGTCGATGTGTGGAGTAATAGTAGTAGATGCAGGCAGGAGTCGGTCTACTTGTCACAGACGTGATGCCTATATACATGATCATACCTAGATATTCTCATAATTATGCTCAATTCTATCAATTGCTCGACAGTAATTTGTTCACCCATCGTAATACTTATGCTATCTTGAGAGAAGCCACTAGTGAAACCTAGGGTCCCCGGGTCTATTCTCTATCATATTAATCTACCGTAATTTCAATTACAGATTATTTTACAATCTTTACTTTTAGTCTTTATCATAAAAATACCAAAAATATTATCTTATCATCTCTATCAGATCTCACTTTTGCAAGTGGCCGTGAAGGAATTGACAACCCCTTTATCGCGTTGGTTGCAAGGTTCTTATTTGTTTGTGTAGGTGCGTGGGACTTGAGTATGGTCTCCTACTGGATTGATACCTTGGTTCTCAAAAACTGAGGGAAATACTTACGCTACTTTACTACATCACCCTTTCCTCTTCAAGGGAAAACCAACGCAGTGCTCAAGAGGTAGCAGTGCTGAAGTAGTTGCTCTAGTGTTAGGCACTGGCACTGCAGCAGATCTCTGGCCTCTAGGCACTCTCTGAAAAGCATCTGTAGTAGCCTGCCCTTTCCTCTCCTCTACTTCCTCCTGGAGCTGCTCAACAGCTGACTGCATCTCAGTTACTTTAAGATCCAGATCATAAAATTTTGTCTCTATGATCCTCTCCTCTCCTGATTCTACTTCAGGGTGGCCAAGCCCTTCTCAGTCCTTAAAGTTGCTTGAGTTAGATATGCAAGTTGGTCTTGTTTTGACTTCATAAAGACTTGTGATGCCTCCTCAACACATGGCATTTTTACAGCCTTCTCAGCCTTTGCCTTTGCTCTCTTCTCTTGTGCTTGCACTGATGTGGGATCATCCTCATTCATCACAACTGTGTTATCCTCAAATTCCGGTCTCAAGGGTAAGTGCTACTTGTCCAACAAATAAGTGCATGTGCCCATCTTGGAGTTGATGAGCACCTGAATGTGTGGAGCATACCCACAAGACCTCTTTTGATCAGCAATTGTCCTCTTGATTGTCCCAACAATCAGACTCATGACCTTGAATTTCTGAGGCACATCAAATATCTGTAGCAGGTTGATTGAATGGCCTCTGATCATCTTGTGATCTTCAGATTTGGGCGATAATGTATGCCTCATTATAGTGTTGATTGTAGCTAGACAAGACAACAGGTAATGTATAGATCCAAGCTTATGTGTTTCCAAAGCTTTGTCTGGGATCTCTTTGTACATGTTGGCCAAACAGTTGTGGTCTTTCTTCTTCTTGGCATAGATATCCAAGTCATCTTGATGCTCTTCAGGGGCATTTATCAACTTGGCCCGCTCATTAATAGTTGACTGGTACCTTGTACCCTCAGACATCCATACAATCCTACCATCTGGATAGAAATGAGCAGTGGAGTAGAATTGCATGATGAGTTCATCATTCCATTTTGTCTGCTCTTGACCCACAAACTTGTCAACACCACATGATTTGAAGCTCTCATGTAAACCGGGAAAATAGTCTTCATTCTCATCAATGAATTCCCAATCAACCCATTTCATATCACAAACTATAGGCTTCTTATCAAGCAAAATAGTCTGATGGAAATCTTGTTGTTCTTTGGTGTGGAACCTATAGTCTACTGCAGTCCTCCTCCTCACAGCATAGGGATCAGACTGTCTCCAAAGTTTCAGACCTACATCCTTCGTGATGTTCATATCCTCTGCCACTGGATGGGTGTCATTGTGATCTGGAATCTTTGGCTTAAGTTTCCTAAGCACTTGAGCTTTAGCATCTTCGTTTTCCATCTCACGCACTAGGACCTTGTTCTTCTCTTTAGCCGGAATGTTCCTAGTGCTTCTCTTGGGCTTAGAAGTCTTTTGAGCTTGATCAGCAGCCTTGGGGGAAGTCTTGGGCTTTGAAGTGGCAGCCCCTGACTTAATGGCATCCCCCATAAGTTTCTGGGACTTGGGTGCTGGTGCAGCATCCTCTTCCTCTTCATCTTCTTCAGTTGGATCTCTCATTATAGAGGATCTACCAATGACTCTGGCAGTGGTCTTCTTGACCCTCTCTTTCCTTTTCTTACTCTTTCCAGCAGCCTCTTCAGTTGGCTTAGAAGTTTCAGCACTTGAGTCCCTGGCCTTTAAGGTTGGCACCCTTTTGGCAGGGGCCTTCTTATGCAATCCAGGCTTTGTTGTAGTAGCAGTACCATATTCCTTCTTCAGCACTTTGTTTTTGGAGCTCACTTCTTCCTCAACAGCCACATAGTCCTCATCCTTAGAATTTGAGGTTTCTTCTTCCTTGATCTGGTGGCTGCCTTGGGCAGATTGCTTGGAGTGCTCCTGCTGCCCTCATCATAGCTGCTTGAGGGACTAGTGCCCTCACTCATGTGCACTTGCTCTTCTGATTTGTTCTGGCTATCACTCTGGTCAGACATTCTGGCAAGCAAACTGACAACAGACCCTGTGAATAGATATAGATGAGGTAGAGTGGATGAGCATCACAAAGTGCAGACTTTTTTGCAAAACAGATGAGTCAAAAACTTAGTTTTAGTTCTCCACACAAAGCATTTCAGAGCTACCGATTCGTTAAACTCGGTGACACCGAAGCAACTTTTGGAGTCTAAACTAGTGAACTCGGTCAGCCGAGTCACAATTCGGTGGCTCCGAGATTGCTAGGGTTTCACAGAGAGTTGAACTCGGTCGCACCGATTTGCAACTTTTGGTCAGACCGAAAAGTGCAAGTGCAATGGCCTAAGCCAAATCGGTGAGACCGATTTCTACAAATCGGTCGGTCCGAGATGAGTTCAGCGAAAACCTAACCCTAAATTTTCGAATCAAACCTAATCTAAGGAACATTTTCTATGGATAGATTGATTTCGTACGTGGTAAAGAACATGGCATTGCATTGTGCTAAGAATCGGAGTAAGGATTTAGCACAAAAGATCGAACTCATACCCTAGTTCGGCCGTGAGTTCGCTACGGCAGCAACGGTGGGGGTTGAATCCCATTGACGGCGACGAGGAGACGATTCGGAGACCCGAGACGGCAGAGCAGGACACACGCGGGATGGAGGGTTTTGATGAAATTTCCAAAATCTCACCAGTGGGTATATATATCCTGACCCTGTCGGTGTGACCGAGTGGAACAACTCGGTGGCACCGAGATGCAGAATTGCAAGCGGTTACTGCAACTCGGCATGACCAAAAAGTCTGAATTGGTTGCACCGAGATTGAAAACCTAGATCAACTCAGTGAAATCGGTGTGACCGAAGTGAATGGATTGGTCAGACTGAAATGCACAGAGAGGTTTTGGAAGTTTAAGTCTATGAGGAGTCGGGGACTCCGAGTGATCCTCATACAGAGTGGTTCGAATCTGACTTGGTCAAACTTTGTGATGTAGCATGAATAGAGTTTGAGACAAGAAAATCATAGATAGCTAGAGGAAGTTCTTAGGCATTCTTGTCAATACATTTGGCAAAAGGGGAAAATCCAAACAAACAAAGCAACAAATGGATGTCCTCGAATGAGTAAAATATGCAATGAACATGCTAAGACAATAAAATGGCAAAAGAAATATGTGACAAAGCATGCACAAACACTCTATCATATATCAAGCAATTGGTGATGACTAGGTCATCTATATATGAGTTTATTGACTTAGGAGTCAAATGAGAACACTTGATCATAGGTCATACTCATCGTTTAAGCACAAGTGGGTTTACCACTTTTACATAAGGCATTGTTGTGTTCACACCATTATAGTTGCTTTAGCTCAATTGATTAGAGTAAATCTCCCCCTAGATGTGATATCCCCCCTAAGAGGGATGAACTAACCTTGGGTTTTGTCGATAATGACTTCGTGTAGATGTTGAAGATGTGGATGCTCAATGTTGATGTAGATAATTTGGAGCAATCCATTGGAGTGAGTTGCACTTTCAATACCTACACGGGTTAGTCCCACAAGGAACAAACAAGGATGTCCATAGACATAGAGTGATATACACACACACACAAGATGATGTCCATGAAAGCATTAGGTTACCTTATCCCTTGTATTACCAACAAGAGGGCTTGTGACTCCTTGAACTAGTGCAAGTTGTGGAAGTTGTTTGCACTTGTCCTCACCAAAATAATATGAGTGAAGTATGTTGGCGGAGTCACCCTCAAGAACTCTCTAGTTCCTCTTTGGGGTCCACATCATCTTGATGGGAATCCTTGGAGTTGTAGTCGTACTCGATGAAGTAGAACTTGATGTAGTCTTGGCAACCCACTTGACCAAGGCCTTAAGAGCTTCTCCAAATGCATCAATCTCCTCTTGAAGCTTGTCCTTGCCCTTTTGCTTATGGTCTTGTGGTGGAAGATCATCTTGAGCTCTTGGAAATAAGTAGGATCATACTTCTCTTGTTGAGGAACAAACTTCGTCTTGGGGTATTGATCTTCATCCCACTCAACTCCATTGGCATTGAACTTTCGTTCAAAACTAATACCTTGATTCTTCCAGTGCCTTCCTTGCTTGCGTACAATTTCCTCAAATTTCTTACTCCCGGCAAGGCTCTTGTAAACACCTTTCTCTATAATCCCCTTCAATAAGCTATTTTCTTACTCAAGCGTAACTTGTCTAAGAGACTCGTTAGTGGAATCAAGAGAACTACTAGAAGTAACAATACTGGATTTATCATGATTATTGTTACTACTAGAATAAGAACCTTTCTTATTCTTGTTGCTAGATTTTACTTGTGGCATATAAGTAGACAAGAGTAAACGCTTGGCAATGTAAGAAGAACTTTTCTTGCGAAGATCATCATTGATTGCTTTTAAGAACCCATGTTCTTGCTGAAGGTTGAGCTTTTCAAAGCGTAGCTTCTCATGAGTCTTTAAAAGCTCTCGATGATTTTCCAAGGTGGTTTCATGAGCTAACTTAAGAGTGTTTAGTTATTTAGTTAGACGCTCAATCTCCTTCTCATCATCATAATTCGTTGTATCTTGATTAGCATGATTAATAGCAAGTTTATCATAGTTTTCATCACTAGAGTTGCCAACAAGTAAATCATCATCACCTAGCATATCATGTTCATCACTGTTGAAATCAATAAACTTGGGGTGTGATACCTTTGTGCCTTTAGCCATGAAGCATCTTCCAATTCCTTCATTTGGTGAGTCAAATATGTCATATGAGTTGGTTGACACAAGTGCTAGATCTGCAACACCTTCATCTTGAGTATATTCGGAGTCGGAGTGATAACTTCTCTCAGAGTGATTGTCGGAGTCAGAGCCGGATACCATTCACCAACATGAGCTTGATGTCTTCGTTTTGTGTAGCTCCTTGATGACTTGTCCTTCCTTACCGAATCCTTCCTTCTCCGAGACGTTCTTCGTTCATAACGATCATCTCTACTCCTTCTTTCTCTTAGTGGTGATTCTTCTCTTCTACTTCTCCTTTTGGGTGAATCTTTTCTTCGTTTGTAGGGAGTCATACACTCATTGGAGTAGTGTCTGGGTCTTCCACAATTGTAGCAATTACGTTCATGACTCGAAGATCTTTTGTCATTGTAGGATCTTGACTTGGAACTTCTTTCCTTGCTTCTACTTTTGTAGAACTTGCTGAAGTTCTTCACCATTAGGCTCAATTCCTCATTGAAGGTTTGTTTCTCACTTGATGATGTAGGAGCATCACATGAGGCCTTGTAAGCACCACTTGACTTGTTGTGAAGCTCTTCCTTATCCTTGAGTGACATCTCATGAGCAACAATTCTTCCAATGACTTTTGTTGGCTTGAGATCTTTGTAGTTGGGCATCATTTGGATCAATGTGCATACGGTATCATATTTTCCATCCAAGGCTCTTAGGATCCTCTTGATGACGAATCTATCGGTCATCTCCTCACTTCCTAAGTCGTCAATCTCATTTGTGATGAGAGCAAGCCTAGAGTACATTCCAGTGACACCTTCACCATCCTTCAGTTTGAACTTGTCAAGTTGACTTTGAAGCACATCCAATTTGGATTCCTCGACGGAGTCGGTACCCTTGTGCACATCAATCAAAGTATCCCAGATTTCCTTTGCATTCTCAAGACGACCGATTTTGTTGAATTCTTTGGGGCACAATCCGTTGAAGAGGATATCACAAGCTTGAGCATTGTACTGCAGCATCTTCAACTCTTCCGCGCTATCTTCATGGTTCGGTTCTCTCCCATCAAATAATTCACCTTCCAAGCCAATACACACAATAGCCTAAACGGTTGGGTTATGTCCAAGAATATGCATTTTCATCTTATATTTCCAACTAGCAAAATAAGTACCATCAAAGTAAGGACCTCTACTGTGGTAATTTCCCTCGCTAGATGCCATACTCTCCTAGGTTGTGAGACCAAGGCTATGATCACCAAAAGCTATGGAAATCAAGGCAAATGGAGACCAAAGCTCTGATACCGCTTGTGGGATCGAAAGTATGTCTAGAGGGGGGTGATTAGACTACTTGACCAAATAAAAATCTAACATTTTCCCAATTTTAAGTTTTGGCAGATTTTAGCAAATTAGAACAAGTCAAGAAATCAACCTACACATGCAAGTCTAAGAGTATAGCAGCGGAATGTAAAACATTGCATATGAAGGTAAAGGGAGGAGTTTGGAGGGAGCAAACACAATGTAGACATGAAGATATTTTGGCGTGGTTCCGATAGGTGGTGCTATCGTACATCCACGTTGATGGGACTTCAACCCACGAAGGGTAACGGTTGCGCGAGTCCACAGAGTGCTCCACCCACGAAGAGTCCACGAAGAAGCAACCTTGTCTATCCCACCATGGCCAACGCCCACGAAGGACTGGCCTCACTAGGGTAGATCTTCATGAAGTAGGCGATCTTCTTGCCCGTACAAACTCCTTTCTTCAACTCCACAATCTTGTCGGAGGCTCCCAAGTGACACCTAACCAATCTAGGAGACACCACTCTCCAAAAGGTAATAGATGGTGTGTTGATGATGAACTCCTTGCTCTTGTGCTTCAAATGATAGCCTCCCCAACACTCAACTCTCTCTCAAGGATTTGGATTTGGTGGAAAGATGATTTGAGTGGAAAGCAACTTGGGGAGGGCTAGAGATCAAGATTCATATGGTTGGAATGGAATATCTTGGTCTCAACACATAAGTAGGTGGTTCTCTCTCAGAAAATGTATGTTGGAAGTGTAGGCACGTTCTGATGGCCCTCCTTACTAATGAAGGAAGGGTGGAGGGGTATATAGCCTCCACACAAAATCTAACCGTTACACACAAATCACCAAACTCGGTGGGACTGAATCATGAAACTCGGTCAGACCGATTTAGTTCAAAATGTGAACGTTAGGATTTTCGGTGGGACCGACATGTCAACTCGGTAGGACCGATTTCATTAGGGTTAGGGCATAACGTTATCTTGAAGAGACCGATCACATAAACTCGGTAGGACCGATTTCTGTAATTGGCAAACAGAGAGTTGGTGAGGCAAACTCGGTGGGACCGATTCGCTCATTTCAGTTGGACCGAAATGTTACGAAAGGAAACATAGAGTTTGCATTGCGAACTCGGTGGGACCGATCGCTCATCTCGGTTGGACCGAAACGTTACGAAGGGAAACAGAGAGTTTGCAATCCCATCTCGGTGAGACCGAAATCCCTATCGGTGACACCGAAGTGACTAGGGTTTTAGGCAGTGGCTATGTCAAATGAACTCGGTGGGACCGGATAGATCAAATCGGTAGGGCTGAATTTGACTTTTGGTTTGGGACATATGTGGATACCAGAAAGTGGTTGAGGGCTTTTGGAGCATATCACTAAGCATTTTGAGCAAGCAAGCCATTAAGCAACACCTCATCCCCTTTTAATAATATTGGCTTTTCCTATGGACTCAATGTGATCTTGGATCACTAAAATGAAAATGTAGAGTCTTGAGCTTGAGCCAATATGTGTCCTTAGCATTTTGAGGGGTTCACATTCCTAATCCATGCCATGCCAATCATTGAACTTTCTGAAATGCTCATCTTGAAATAGCATTAGTTCAATGAGCTATATGTTGTTAGTAATTACCAAAACCACGTAGGGATAGTTGCACTTTCAGAATTACAAGTTAGGTCTTGGGTTTTCACTCTAAAGAGTGATTCTGAGCAATATCCATGAAATGCACTGTAAGTGCATCTAGTGCCACCCCTAGTTGGTTTTGGAGTATTAACGACACACTTGGTTGAGGGACTAATGTGTTTGTGAGAATTGCAGGATAACACATGTAGTAGTCCCTTATTGATTCGGTTTACCTACCAGAGATGACCCCTAAAAATGTGTGAAGACATTGAAGACAATGGTGGTACATGAAGACATTCACATGAAGATTATGACATGAGCAGACATTCATATGAAGACTATGGAGTGTGAAGACACGGTTGTTTCGTAGTTTCCTTTTCTTCTTTGTTGAGTCATAGGAACCACCGTACTGTTAAGTCGGGTCCAAGTGAACAAAATCAGAGTGACTGAAGTGATGCTCAACTAAATCCAATGTATTTGAGCGAAGACAATGAGAGCAAATCTTATCCAGAGTCGGATGGGTCAGCTTTACTTGTAGCCCAAGTCAAGCCGTCGCGTGTGTTTGAAATCCAACCATTGGACACGTGTCAGTTCCTTGATGACCCAGGGTCATTTCGGACAAATCAGGTCGGGTTGCCTCCTGGCTATAAATAGCCCACCCCCTACACCAGAAATTGGTGGCTGCTCTGAGTTAGTGCACGGCGTTTGCTGTTTGAGAGCAACCCACCTCCGAAGCATTTGAGAGATAGAGATCCTTGCGAGGATAAATCCCAAAACACCCAGAGCCAAAGAGTGTTAGGCATCACTGAAGTCTTTCTGTTTGCGTGACCTGAAGACTTGTTACACTTGAGGACTGTGAATTCTCCAGTCGGTTTGGCGTCGTGTTCTGAGCATCCGAGAGCCATTGTAGATTGCCAGTGAATGAAGTCTGTGAAGGTTTGGAAGTCTACCTTGAAGACTTAACAAAGTGATTGGGCAAGGACTGGGTTGTAACACCCCGGATGTAACTTTCCCAATTTGTACTCCAACTCTTTGCTGTTTCCGGCGTTAAGTTATATTTATTTTCTTGGGTTCGGGTCTTTGTCTTCCTGTGTTGTTTTCTTTGTCATGCATCTCATATCATGTCATCATGTGCATTGCATTTGCATACGTGTTCATCTCATGCATTCGAGCATTTTCCCCGTTGTCCATTTTGCATTCCGGCGCTTCATTCTCCTTCGGTGGCCATTTCTAGCTTTCTTTCGTGTGTGGTGATTAAACACTTCCGGATTGGACCGAGACTTGCCAAGCGGCCTTGGTTTACTACCGTAGACCGCCTGTCAAGTTTCGTGCCATTTGGACTTCGTTTGATACTCCAACGGTTAACCGAGGGACCGAAAAGGCCTCGTGTGTGTTGCAGCCCAACACCCCTCCAATTTGGCCCAAAACCCACCAAACTCTGCTCCATGTCCTAGAGCGTTCGATCACGATTGTGTGGCTGAAAACCGCACCTCATTTGGACTCTCCTAGCTCCCCCTATGCCTATATATACACCCCCCCTCCGAAATTCGCGGTTCATTCTCCCCCCTAACCCTAAAATCTCAGATCCGACGCCGCCGGACACGTTCGCCGCTCGCCTCAGCCTACCACCGCCCGCCACGTGGCAACGCCACCTCCCACCGCCGCCGGCCCGCGAGGGCCCAATGCCGGCCCTCTCCTCCCATGCCCGGGCCGCCGCCTCCTTCCTCCCGCGCCGCCCGCGCCCGAGGACGACCTCGTCGCCCCGGGCCGCGCACCTCCCCGGCGCCCGCACGCCCGCGCCGCCTGAGGTCCCGCCGGCCGCCGCCGCCTCCTCCACGCCGGCCAAGTCCCCGGCCACCCCGGCCTCTCCTCCCCCCGGCGAGCTCCCTCCTTCTCCGGCCACCACCGCCATCGCCGACCGATGAACCTCGAACAGCGCGCTCGGTGAACAGTAATTTCAGATCTGAGATCTGGAATTTTGAGGGTTGACTTTCTCCTCTGAACCCTAATTTTTACGCAATCTTTGACCTGCCGTAAATTCGCATCCGTAGCTCCGTTTTGGACATATAGTATATCAAAATGTTTGCCTCGATGAGTACATCATTTCATTCCATTGCATCATTTTCAGTTGAGTTCATCTTGATGCCCGAAATGCTGTTAGAAGAAGGCTTCGTGAGTTAATTGTCAGATCTTCTAGTTCATCTTAGACTTTTGTCATTTTTGCCATGATTGTTGTGTGCATGCTATGCCTGTGAGTCCTTCGTATGTTTTGTTAAGGATTTTGTCTTATTTCCAGAGGTGCAACCCATGCATTTTTAGGATGTGTGTGGTGACTTGTGCAAGCTTGCAAAGTGAGGCACCCGGTAAATCTGTTTTCAGGGACTTAGTAGTTTCACTAAGTCTGGGATTATTTAGTTCATGATGCCATATGTTCAGCTTGTTTCCTAGTGATCCGTACCTCTTTTCAGGATGATCAGTAAAGGAGTTTTGTTAATCATGTTATGATCTATCCATCCATGTCTTTACTTGCAATTATGGAGCACCCTAGCTTGAGTCAATCGAGCTCTACTTTTGCTTCGTGGTGAATCTGGGCAGATCGTCAACTCGTTTGCGATTTTGCCGATGCTATTGTAGTTAATCCGTGCATGCTATGCCATTGTTCTTGCCATGTCTAGCTAGCTTTTTGTGCCTTCTTAATGGTTATATGCTTTCTTTGCCATGAATTGCACCGTAGTGAGTGCATCGAGCTCGTTTACATGCCTTCGTGAGCTATATTTCAGCATGTCTCATTTTTCACTAAGTCTAAAAACTGATTTTGTTTTTGCGATGTTCGTGTGCTTGTTAGTATATATTTTGATCCATTTTGTCTCAAGGTCACGAAGGGACTTTTGTTAAGCTTGTTGAGTAGCTCCATGCCATGTCTTTCCTTGTCATGTTCAGGTCCTATAGCATGTTGTTTTGATGCTCCGAAGAGGGCTTCATGATCTGAAATTTCAGACAAGTGTTAATTTCACTAAGTCTGAAATCTGTTTTGCATTTGCGTTTTTGACATGCTTGTTTGAACCTCATAATGGATTATTTGGCCGTAGCTCAGTGCTAGTCTTTTGTTAAGCATCTTGTGTGCATCCCTGCCATGCATTGTTTTGTCATGTTTGGGTGCTGTAGCATGTTCATCTCATCGCATTTAGATGCCTACTTGCTGAAAATCGCAGACCGGTGTCATTTTTGAAACGCTTGCCATTTCCTAACCGTAACTCCAATTCCGGCGTTCTTTATATCGTTTTCAAGCGATTTCATGCCATCTTTGCAGTGGCACCCTTGGAATTCCAAGTTGAGGCCAGGTTCATGCATTTCCTGTCATATCTTGCATTTTGCATCCCGCATCGCATCCCGCATAGCATATCATCTTTGCATCGTGTTGATTGAGTTTGCACGTGGTTGATTGTATCCTTGTTGCTTGTTTGTCTTGTTTGGGTAGAGTCGGGAGACAAGTTCGCTACCGAGGAGCCCGTTGAGTTTGCTTGTGAGGATCCAGTCAACTCTGACAACTGTGCAGGCAAGATGATCATACCCTCGAAATCACTACTATCTTTGCTATGCTAGTTTGCTCGCTCTTTTGCTATGCCAATGCTACGATGCCTACCTTTTGCTTGTCAGCCTCCCAAATTGCCATGTCAAACCTCTAACCCACCATTGTCCTAGCAAACCGTTGATTGGCTATGTTACCGCTTTGCTCAGCCCCTCTTATAGCGTTGCTAGTTGCAGGTGAAGATTGGAGGTCGTTCCTTGTTGGAACATCTTTTATTTACTTGTTGGGATATCATTATATTGCCATGTTATCTTAATGCATCTATATACTTGGTGAAGGGTGGAAGGCTCGGCCTCTCGCCTAGTGTTTTGTTCCACTCTTGCCGCCCTAGTTTCCATCATATCGGTGTTATGTTCCCGGATTTTGCGTTCCTTACGCGGTTGGGTTATAATGGGAACCCCTTGATAGTTCGCCTTGTTTAAAGTTTTTCCAGCAATGCCCAACCTTGGTTTTACCATTAGCCACCTAGCCTCTTTTTCCCTTGGGTTACCGGAGCCCAAGGGTCATCTTATTTTAACCCCCCCCCCCGGGGCCAGTGCTCCCTCTGAGTGTTGGTCCGAACCGGGCAGCCTGCGGGGCCACCTCGGGGAAACTTGAGGGTTGGTTTTACTCGTAGCTTGACCTATCTGAGTGTGCCCTGAGAACAAGATATGTGCAGCTCCTATCGGGATTTGTCGGCACATTCGGGCGGTGTTGCTGGTCTTGTTTTAACCTGTCGAAGTGTCTTGAGTTACCAAGATACCGAGTCTGATCGGAACGTCTTGGGAGGAGGTCTATTCCTTCGTTGACCGTGAGAGCTTGTCATGGGCTAAGTTGGGACTCCCCTGCAGGGATTGAACTTTCGAAAGCCATGCCCGCGGTTATGGGCAGATGGGAATTTGTTAATGTCCGGTTGTAGACAACTTGAACCTTAATTAATTAAAATGAATCAACTGAGTGTGTTACCGTGATGGCCTCTTCTCGGCGAAGTCCAGGAAGTGGACACGGTGTTGGAGTTATGCTTGCGCAGGTTGTTCCTTTAGACTCTCGCTCGTGCTTTGCCTCCTCTTCTCGCTCACTTTTGCGTATAAGTTAGCCACCATATATGCTAGTCGCTTGCTGCAGCTCCACATATATTTGCCTTACCCCTTCCTATAAGCTTAAATAGTCTTGATCGCGAGGGTGCGAGATTGCTGAGTCCCTGTGGCTCACAGATACTATAACTCCAGATGCAGGTCCAGGTGATTCCGCTCCAGGTGACGAGTACGAGCTCAAGTGGGAGTTCGACGAAGACTCTCAACGATACTACGTTTCCTTTCCTGATGATCAGTAGTGGTGCCCAGTTGGGGGTGATTGGGACCGTTGTCGCATGTTGGGTTCTCTTTATTTTGGCACCGTAGTCGGGCCATGAGTGTGTTGGATGATGTAATGTTATTTATGTTCTTGATTGACGTGGCGAGTGTAAGCCAACTATGTTATCTCCCCTTTATTATTCATATTACATGGGATGTTGTGAAGATTGCCTAACTTGCGACATATGCCTTCAATGCGATTATGTCTCTAAGTCGTGCCTCGACACGTGGGAGCTATAGTCGCATCGAGGGTGTTACAAGTTGGTATCAGAGCCTTCCCCGACCTTAGGAGCCCCATTGCTTGATCGTTTTTTTAGAGGCCGAGTTGTGTCTAGAAAAATGTTTTGAGTCACTTAGGAATTATATATCGGAGAGCTTAGGAATTCTTTTTACTTCCCAGTCTCCTCATCGCTCTGGTAAGGCATCTTGACGTAGAGTTTTGACTCTTCTGTTCTCAAATTTCACTAAAAAAAATTTTAGGATCACGCGAGTATCTTGGAATCGTTCCGATGGCTTATGATGAGAATACTGTCTTGGTGCCTCCTGTCAGGGGTTTAGTGGAAGTGTCCTGGGGAGTTGAGCTCTGAGGTGTTGTCATCATAATTTTATCGTTGCAATTCTGGAATACTTGAGATATGTTCGCCGACATCGAAAATCTCTTTTATGTAGTTCGTTGGTGAGATAACCTCGACGCCACCCAGTACTGGGGCGGGAGTTCGGGAGTATCGCCATAACTTGTATAACGGATGCTTTTCGAAGGTTGAGGTAGATGGTTTCCGAAGGTTTCTTGGTTATGTGTTGAAGGATGGATACAGCTGGATGTACGATTTGCTAGTTTGGGTGAGATATTATGCTTCCCCTGTATCCCCAACACCTGATTGCATAACCGGAAAGGTTCGGGAGTTTCATAGGTGAGAATTCTAGTAGCTCTAGTTCTTCTTCCACGGATATTGGTTTGAGATTGGGATTTCTTACCGATTATTCGTTCTTGATCCGTACCTTGTTGATTTATTTCTCTACCTTAATTCTATGTGGCTTCTCAATTTATGGATATGTGACCATTTCAAGAGGAATGCATTCGTTCATTTTGTTCGGATGTGAAGACTATATGTTGCAATTTTCATTCCGTTGGATTCAGCTTCAGTATTATCTGTCAATGTGCTAATGGTGGTCACCCTCTTCAGGATGGCTCCTCCAACGCGCACGACTCCGAATCCTGATCCGCCGCCACCCCCACCTCCTCCAGAGGCATGGCAAGCTGTGATGGCCGCAACCAATGCAAACACATAGCTGATCATGCAAATTCTTCAAGAGCGCAATCAAGGCAGTCAAGGGAATCAAGGCAGCAATCAGAGTCACTTTGCTACACTCAACCAGTTCCTTGCTAACGGGCCAAAGACTTTCAGCAATTGTGTTGAGGCAACCGATGCTGACGATTGGCTTGTGGATCTGTGTAAGCATTTCGAGTGCAGTAACGTCAGGCCTGAGGACTTTGTTAAGTTCGCTTCCTTCCAACTCAAAGATCAAGCTGCAGAATGGTTCTAGCAGTACAGGGACTCCAGAGGTGGACGTGTTATCACTTGGGATGATTTCCGTCGAGATTTCCGAGCTCATCATATTCCGCAGAGCGTGGTTGAAAGCAAGCGTGAGGAATTCTGCAATCTGAAGCAAGGCTCTTTGTCTGTCTATGACTACAACAAGTTGTTCCAGAAGCTCGCCTGCTTTGCCAAGCAGGACGTGCCTGATGAGAAGAGCATGATATACCAGTTCAAGGGTGGTCTCAGAGAAGATATTCGGCTCGCTCTTGTTCTCTTCGAGCCCTTGAGATACGATGAGTTCTACAACATGGCACTGAAGCAAGAGGCTGCTCAGTTGAGGTGTGATGCTTCCAGGAAGCGAGTCAGAGATGTTACTCCTTCTTCCTCTACTCAAGTGGCCAAGCAGCAGAGGTTTTGGCTTCCTCCTCCTCCGTTCCGTCAGCCGTATCAGCAGAAGAGCAAAGGTGGCAGTGGTTCTTCCCACCCACCCAACCCTGGCTTTCAGAACAAGACTTCGTCTCAACCTCCAAGATCGAGTGCTCCATACCACCGCCCGCTTTCAGAGGTCACGTGCAACAAGTGCCAACAGAAGGGTCACTATGCGAACAAGTGTTTCAACCAGAGGCGTTTTCCTCCTCCTCCTGTCAGATCGGCAAGTATAGCTGTGGTCAAGCATAACCCCAAGCATGCCAAGGTCAATTTGATGAATGCAGCTCAAGCAGAGGACTCGTCAGATGTGATCATGGGTAACCTTCCTATTAATGATATTCCTGCAAGAGTTCTTTTTGACACGGGTGCATCACATTGTTTCATGTCAAAGCCTTTTTTTACTGAGCATAAGTTCATTTCTTCTCATTTGGGTAAACAAATGGATATCGTTTCTCCTGGCAAACGTTTGAGTGCTAGTCTGGAGGTGCCAGATGTTACTATCACGTTGGGCGACTACAAGTTCCTTTCTTCCCCAATGGTTCTTGGTAACTTGGATATTGATCTTATTCTCAGGATGGATTGGCTTTCTAAGCACAAGGCTCAGCTTAATTGTGCAGCCAGGCAGATTCAATTGACTCATTCGTCTAAGGATGTAATTGTCTTTGCCGCTCGGGATAATACCATCCGCCTGTTTTCTCTCAACGAGAAGGGTGAATTGGATGCCATCTCTCAAATTCTAGTCGTTTGCGAATATCAAGACGTCTTTCCAGAAGAGCTCCCAGGAATGCCTCCGCACCGGCCAGTTGAATTCGTTATTGAACTTGAGCCTGGCACGGAACCTTTATGCAAACGTCCTTACAAGCTCGGACCTGAAGAGTTGAAGGAGCTGAAGAAGAAACTCGATGAGCAAGAAAGAATGGGTCTCATCCGGCCTAGTTCTTCTCCGTGGGGTTGTGGTGTTCTTTTTGTGAAGAAGAAGGATCGAACGGACCGACTTTGTGTTGATTACCGGCCAGTGAACAAGAAGACCATCAAGAACAAATACCCACTTCCCAACATCAATGAGCTGTTCGAACAACTCAAAGGTGCCCAAGTATTCTCCAAGCTTTATCTCCGTATGGGTTATCACCAGATTCGCATTCGTGAAGAAGATATTCCCAAGACAGCATTCAGAACAAGCTTTGGTTCATATGAATACACTATCATGTCTTTTGGCCTCGCCAACGCTCCTCCGACGTTCTCTCGCATGATGAATTTCATCTTCAATGCCTACACCAATGACTTCGTTTTGGTCTATCTCGACGACATTCTGGTTTTCTCCAAGAACAAGGAAGATCATGCCAAGCATTTGCGTTTGGTTCTTGATAAGCTCAGAGAACATCAGTTCTACGCCAAGTTCTCCAAGTGTGAATTTTGGCTCGATGAGGTTCTTTATCTTGGTCATATCATCTCTGCCAAGGGCATTACCGTGAATCCTGAGAAGGTGTCTGCAATTGTGAATTGGGAACCTCCTCAGAACGTGAAGCAACTCTGCAGTTTTCTCGGTCTCGCAAGCTATTGCCGAAGATTCATTGAAAACTTTTCCAAGATCGCGAAGCCTCTCTCAAATCTTCTTCAGAAGCACGTCAAGTACGTTTGGTCTCCGGAGTGTGATATTGCTTTCAACACTTTGAAAGAGAAGTTGATCGCTGCTCTAGATTTGACTCCGCCTGATGAATCCAAGCCGTACGAGGTCTTTTGTGATGCCTCTCTCCAAGGTCTCGGTGTAGTTTTAATGCAAGAGAAGAAAGTTGTTGCTTATGCCTCTCGCCAGTTGAAGCCTAATGAGAAGAACTACCTCACTCATGATCTCGAGTTGGCGGCAGTTGTGCATGCTCTGTTGACTTGGAGACATCTTCTTTTGGGAAGAAAAGTGGATATTTTCACTGATCACAAGAGTCTCAAGTACATCTTCACTCATCCTAATCTCAACCTCAGACAAACTCGTTGGGTCGAAATGATTCAAGAGTATAATCCGAGTATCGAGTACACTCCAGGCAAGGCCAATGTGATTGCTGACGCTTTGAGCAGGAAGGCTTACTGCAACAGTCTGATTCTTAAGCCTTATCAACCCGAGCTTTGTGAAGCTTTCCGCAAACTTAATCTGTAAGTTGTTCCTCAAGGTTTCCTCGCCAACCTTCAAGTCTCTCCTACCTTAGAAGACCAGATTCGCCAAGCCCAGCTTCTTGATGCTATGGTGAAAAAGGTGAAGATTGGGATTGCCAAGAGTCAGTCCAAGTACAAGTGCTACCGCCTTGATGACAAGGACACTCTCTTCTTCGAGGATCGTATTGTTGTGCCCAAAGGTGACCTCCGTAAAGTGATCATGAACGAGGCTCACAATTCTCTCCTCTCAATCCACCCTGGGAGTATGAAGATGTATCAGGACCTTAAGCAAGCTTATTGGTGGACTCGAATGAAGCGCGAGATCGCTCAATTCGTGAATGAATGTGATGTCTGCAGAAGAGTGAAGGCAGAACATCAAAGGCCAGCAGGTCTCCTCCAACCTCTTGCCATTCCAGAATGGAAGTTTAAACACATTGAAATGGACTTCGTAACTGGGTTTCCAAAGTCCAAGCGTGGCAATGATGCTATATTCGTTGTCATCGACAAACTCACCAAAGTGGCTCATTTTCTGCCTATCAAAGAGTCGATCACTGCAGCTCAACAAGCGGAACTCTATACCTCTCGCATTGTCTCTCTGCACGGTATTCCTCAAGTGATACCTTCAGACCGTGGCAGCATCTTTACCTCCAAGTTTTGGGATTCTTTTCAAAAGGCCATGGGCACTAACATCCGCTTCAGCACTGCTTTCCATCCTCAAACAAGCGGTCAAGTCGAGCGTGTCAACCAGATTCTTGAAGATATGCTCAGGGCTTGTGTGATCTCATTCGGCATGAAGTGGGAGGATTGTCTTCCTTATGCTGAATTCTCCTACAACAATAGTTTTCAAGCAAGTTCGGGCAAGTCCCCATTTGAAATTCTGTATGGCAGGAAGTGCCGTACCCCTCTCAACTGGTCTGAAACCGGTGAACGTCAGCTTTTGGGTAATGACTTAATCACAGAAGCAGAAGAAATGTGCAAAGTCATTCGTGATAACCTCAAAGCAGCCCAATCCCGCCAGAAGAGATACTATGATAGTAAGCACCGTAATTTGGCTTTCGAGATCGGAGATCATGTTTACCTCCGTGTCTCTCCTATGAAAAGTACTCGTCGCTTCGGTATCAAAGGGAAGCTTGCCCCCAGATACGTGGGACCTTTCAAGATTGTCAGCAAGAGAGGCGACCTCGCCTATCAACTCGAGATTCCTTCAAACTTTGCAAATGTTCATGATGTGTTCCATGTCTCTCAGCTTCGAAAGTGCTTCAAGACTCCTGACCGCACCGTCAACTTCGAGGATATTGAGCTCCAAGAAGATCTCTCATATCGTGAGCACCCAGTTGCTATTCTTGAAGAGACTGAACGCAAGACTCGCAACAAGTCAATCAAATTCCTCAAAGTCAAGTGGTCGCACCATTCCGACCGTGAAGCTACCTGGGAACGCGAGGATCACCTCCGTTCTGAGTACCCGGCGTTCGTTCAGTCCTAAATCTCGGGACGAGATCCTTTCATAGTGGTGGAGTGTTGTAACACCCCGGATGTAACTTTTCCAATTTGTACTCCAACTCTTGCCGTTTCCGGCGTTAAGTTATATTTATTTTCTCGGGTTCGGGTCTTTGTCTTCGTGTGTTGTTTTCTTTGTCATGCATCTCATATCATGTCATCATGTGCATTGCATTTGCATACGTGTTCATCTCATGCATTCGAGCATTTTCCCCGTTGACCATTTTGCATTCCGGCGCTTCATTCTCCTTCAGTGGCCATTTCTAGCTTTCTTTCGTGTGTGGTGATTAAACACTTCCGGATTGGACCGAGACTTGCCAAGCGGCCTTGGTTTACTACCGGTAGACCGCCTATCAAGTTCCGTGCCATTTGGACTTCGTTTGATACTCCAACGGTTAACCGAGGGACCGAAAAGGCCTCGTGTGTGTTGCAGCCCAACACCCCTCCAATTTGGCCCAAAACCCACCAAACTCTGCTCCATGTCCTAGAGCGTTCGATCACGATCGCGTGGACGAAAACCGCACCTCATTTGGACTCTCCTAGCTCCCCCTATGCCTATATATACACCCCCCTCCGAAATTCGCGGTTCATTCTCCCCCTAACCCTAAAATCTCAGATCCGACGCCGCCGGACACGTCCGGATGGCGCCGGACACGTCCGCCGCTCGCCTCAGCCTACCACCGCCCGCCACATGGCAGCGCCACCTCCCACCGCCGCCGGCCCGCGAGGGCCCAAGGCCGGCCCACTCCTCCCACGCCCGGGCCGCCGCCTCCTTCCTCCCGCGCCGCCCGCGCCCGAGGACGACCTCGTCGCCTCGGGCCGCGCACCTCGCCGGCGCCCGCACGCCCGCGCCGCCCGAGGTCCCGCCGGCCGCCGCCGCCTCCTCCACGCCGGCCAAGTCCCCGGCCACCCCGGCCTCTCCTCCCCCCGGCTTGCTCCCTCCTTCTCCGGCCACCACCGCCATCGCCGGCCGACGAACCTCGAACGGCGCGCTCAGTGAACAGTAATTTCAGATCTGAGATCTGGAATTTTGAGGGTTGACTTTCTCCTCCGAACCCTAATTTTTATGCAATCTTTGACCTGCCGTAACTTCGCATCCGTAGCTCCGTTTTGGACATATAGTATATCAAAATGTTCGTCTCGATGAGTACATCATTTCATTCCATTGCATCATTTTCAGTTGAGTTCATCTTGATGCCCGAAAAGCTGTTAGAAGGAGGCTTCGTGAGTTAATTGTCAGATCTGCTAGTTCATCTTAGACTTTTGTCATTTTTGCCATGATTGTTGTGTGCATTCTATGCCTGTGAGTCCTTCATATGTTTTGTTAAGGATTTTTTCTTCTTTCCAGAGGTGCAACCCATGCATTTTTAGGATGTGTGTGGTGACTTGTGCAAGCTTGCAAAGTGAGGCACCCGGTAAATCTGTTTTCAGGGACTTAGTAGTTTTCACTAAGTCTGGGATTATTTAGTTCATGATGCCATATGTTCAGCTTGTTTCCTAGTGATCCGTGCCTCTTTTGAGGATGATAAGTAAAGGTGTTTTGTTAATCATGTTATGATCTATCCATCCATGTCTATACTTGCAATTATGGAGCAACCTAGCTTGAGTCAATCGAGCTCTACTTTTGCTTCGTGGTGAATCTGGGCAGATCGTCAACTCGTTTGCGATTTTGCCGATGCTATTGTAGTTAATCCGTGCATGACATGTCTAGCTATCTTTTTGTGCCTTATTAATGGTTATATGCTTGCCTTGCCATGAATTGCACCGTAGTGAGTGCATCGATCTCGTTTACATGCCTTCGTGAGCTATATTTCAGCATGTCTCAGTTTTCACTAAGTCTAAAAACTGATTGTGTTTTTGCGATGTTCGTGTGCTTGTTATTATATTTTGTGATCCCTTTTGGCTCAAGGTCACTAAGGGACTTTTGTTAAGCTTGTTGAGTAGCTCCATGCCATGTCTTTCCTTGTCATGTTCAGGTCCTGTAGCATGTTGTTTTGATGCTCCGAAGAGGGCTTCATGATCTGAAATTTCAGACAAGTGTTAATTTCACAAAGTCTGAAATCTGTTTTGCATTTGCGTTTTTGACATACTTGTTTGAACCTCATAATGGATTATTTGGCCGTAGCTCATTGCTAGTCTTTTGTTAAGCATCTTGTGTGCATCCCTGCCATGTATTTTGTTGTCATGTTTGGGTGCTGTAGCATGTTCATCTCATTACATTAAGATGCCTACTTGCTGAAAATCGCAGACCGGTATCATTTTTGAAACGCTTGCCATTTCCTAACCGTAACTCCAATTCCGGCGTTCTTTATATCGTTTTCAAGCAATTTCATGCCATCTTTGCAGTGGCACCCTTGGAATTCCAAGTTGAGGCCAGATTCATGCATTTCCTGTCATATCTTGCATTTTGCATCCCGCATCGCATCCCGCATAGCATATCATCTTTGCATCGTGTTGATTGAGTTTGCACGTGGTTGATTGTATCCTTGTTGCTTGTTTGTCTTGTTTGGGTAGAGCTGGGAGACGAGTTCGCTACCGAGGAGCCCTTTGAGTTTGCTTGTGAGGATCCAGTCAACTCTGACAACTGTGCAGGCAAGATGATCATACCCTCGAAATCACTACTATCTTTGCTATGCTAGTTTGCTCGCTCTTTTGCTATGCCAATGCTACGATGCCTACCTTTTGCTTGTCAGCCTCCCAAATTGCCATGTCAAACCTCTAACCCACCATTGTCCTAGCAAACCGTTGATTGGCTATGTTACCGCTTTGCTCAGCCCCTCTTATAGCGTTGCTAGTTGCAGGTGAAGATTGGAGGCCGTTCCTTGTTGGAACATCTTTTATTTACTTGTTGGGATATCATTATATTGCCATGTTATCTTAATGCATCTATATACTTGGTGAATGGTGGAAGGCTCGGCCTCTCGCCTAGTGTTTTGTTCCACTCTTGCCGCCCTAGTTTCCGTCATATCGGTGTTATGTTCCCAGATTTTGCGTTCCTTACGCGGTTGGGTTATAATGGGAACCCCTTGATAGTTCACCTTGTTTAAAGCTTTTCCAGCAATGCCCAACCTTGGTTTTACCATTCGCCACCTAGCCTCTTTTTCCCTTGGGTTACCAGAGCCCAAGGGTCATCTTATTTTAACCCCCCCCCCCCCGGGGCCAGTGCTCCCTCTGAGTGTTGGTCCGAACTGGGCAGCCTGCGGGGCCACCTCGGGGAAACTTGAGGGTTGGTTTTACTCGTAGCTTGACCTATCTGAGTGTGCCCTGAGAACGAGATATGTGCAGCTCCTATCGGGATTTGTTGGCACATTCGGGCGGTGTTGCTGGTCTTGTTTTAACCTGTCGAAGTGTCCTGAGTTACCGAGATACTGAGTCTGATCGGAACGTCTTGGGAGGAGGTCTATTCCTTCGTTGACCGTGAGAGCTTGTCATGGGCTAAGTTGGGACTCCCCTGCAGGGATTGAACTTTCGAAAGCCGTGCCCGCGGTTATGGGCAGATGGGAATTTGTTAATGTCCGGTTGTAGACAACTTGAACCTTAATTAATTAAAATGAATCAACTGAGTGTGTTACCGTGATGGCCTCTTCTCGGCGAAGTCCGGGAAGTGGACACGGTGTTGGAGTTATGCTTGCGCAGGTTGTTCCTTTAGACTCTCGCTCGTGCTTTGCCTCCTCTTCTCGCTCACTTTTGCGTATAAGTTAGCCACCATATATGCTAGTCGCTTGCTGCAGCTCCACATATATTTGCCTTACCCCTTCCTATAAGCTTAAATAGTCTTGATCGCGAGGGTGCGAGATTGCTGAGTCCCTGTGGCTCACAGATACTATAACTCCAGATGCAGGTCCAGGTGATTCCGCTCCAGGTGACGAGTACGAGCTCAAGTGGGAGTTCGACGAAGACTCTCAACGATACTACGTTTCCTTTCCCGATGATCAGTAGTGGTGCCCAGTTGGGGGTGATTGGGACCGTTCTCGCATGTTGGGTTCTCTTTATTTTGGCGCCGTAGTCGGGCCACGAGTGTGTTGGATGATGTAATGTTATTTATGTTCTTGATTGACGTGGCGAGTGTAAGCCAACTATGTTATCTCCCCTTTATTATTCATATTACATGGGATGTTGTGAAGATTGCCTAACTTGCAACATATGCCTTCAATGCGATTATGTCTCTAAGTCGTGCCTCGACACGTGGGAGCTATAGTCGCATCGAGGGTGTTACATGGGTGTCCTTAGCTCAAGGGGAATAAGGTGAAGACACGGTCTTCTGAGTTAAATCTCAGCCTCCCTAATCACACGTACAGTTGTCACAGCAACTGGAACTGGTCTACCAAATCCTTGTCTTCATCAAGCAATGGGTTCTATCATTCACTCCCTTTACTTTACAGTTTGTCTTCGTGAAGTCATTGCCTGCCTGTCTGTTTTGAATGACTTCACTGAGTGAAGACTATTAACTGTTTGGCTTCATACTGTCTTCCATCCTGATCCATACTACCTAGCTGCTGATAGTCATCCTGCTTTCACTTCATTGCTTAATTGACTATGGCCTGTCTAGTGTAGGCTACCTTCCGTTTCATATCAATAGGCTCATTTCTACTGTTTGTCTTCAAAGACCTCGTGTTTTGAATACTTTCATAAAAATCACCTATTCACCCCCGCTCTAGTCGATAACTAGCACTTTCATGCACTCAACAAGGGAGCGATGCATTAATATCACCATTGAGAGGTATGCTACTTGTGAGCTGCATTGGGATTTCCTCGAAGAGGAGAAGATGATACAGTACGATAGAGATAAGTATTTTTCTCAGTTAAGAGTCAAGGTTATCAATCCACTAGGAGAACCACGTGAAACCTCGTTAGCAGCACCTACACACGCAAAAGCAAATAGTTGCACCCAACGCGATCAAGGGGGTTGGCAATCCCCTCGGTGGTTATTTGCAAGGATCAAATCTCATAGTGATAGATAGATAAAGTAAAATACAAAATAAAATAATAGTAATGTACCGACCCGACCCAAATGGATCGAAGTCTCTGTGCTTAAGTGTCATTCCTGGATCGGTATGCTAATACACACAGTACTTGAGGATTTATAACAGAGTGCAATCACATGTAAAAATAACGTAAATACCATTACCTCAATCAATATAGCGGAAATAAAAACAAGGTTGTGGAGTTCCCAACAACACCAACGGCAAAGTTGAGTGTAGACATAGTAACCCTAACGTATCACTTACTCGTCAAATAATTCCTGTAACATGAGACGTTGCAGCCGTGTAGGTGAGTACCTTGAATGTACTGGCAATTTCACACCATAGAATAATCATGAAAATACCTATCTCTATATGCATATTTGGCTGGTGGAGGCTGTAGGTTTAATTTTGCATAAAGTGAATTTTTCCTACAACAAAGGAATAAATTTTAGTTATTACCAAGTTAAATTACCCTTATTGAGAAGGAAACCCCAACTCAATCCCAAAAATCACCAAATTATTAGTAACCCAACAATATCATTAAATAGAGTGATGAGATCAACCAATAATTCAAATACCAGATACTCAAGATGTCCATAACCGGGGACACGACTAATCATGATTAGTGTGTACACTCTGCAGAGGTTTGCGCACTTTTCCCCACAAGACTCGACTGTATCCATGATCGGAAGATCGAGACATAGCCTTTCTGAAGAGGTCCCCTTAACCGATAGATAGGTCGGTACACCTACAATTTCCCTACATCTGCTAGCCTATGATGGAAAGGTTTCCCACAGCTTACTTAACTATGCCAGAGCCCATAATGGCTTTTGGCTGCACATGGAAGTTTCTAGCATGCATAACCTTATGATCCCTTTGAGCCTGGGTGGCATTCCATAGGATGATCATACGGGTACCCTGGGGTCTCCTAGGACAACACTAGATTCCCCAGGTGCCCACAACCAATCCACCTAGATGTGTATTAAAGTAGCCACCTTAAGTTTCCCTTAGTTATTATCTCTCACAACTTGCATGATTCTCACACACCAATCCCCATCTACGAGCATGGCTAAGCAATATGAATACAAGGTATATTCCTAGGGTGATCAAAGGTATTAGGTTCCTACCTCATCAAGTACATAACAATAACCACATGTTACCAATCCTACTCATGCAATCTTTGAGGGTGAAACTAATGCATAATAAAAACTGGGTATAGAAAAGTATGATCAAGGTGTGAACTTGCCTTGTACTATTGATGAAGATTCTTCGCACTCATAATTCCTGATAGTGCTACTAGTCACACTCTGATCAATCTATCATAAGCAAGCAATTATAACCACACATAAGCAATCACTCAAAGATCCAAAAGAACGAAGAAAACACTTCGGAAAACTTCAAAAATCATCAAATAAAGATTCTGGACAGAAAGATATTTTAACAGCAGCAAAATTGTGTGATTTTGATCTTAACAGAGAGTACATGTCAAGAGCTTCGATTTGCAAAAAGAATCAATTAAATCGGAGTTATAAAACTCAAGTTATAGCCAAAACAAGTTTAAATTTGAAGCTGATCTAATTCAAAATTTAAAATTTCAAAAAGTTGATTTAATAAGTTCTCTAGATAGTTGAGATCATGGGTGGTCATTGGTTTCACTGAATTTGGACAAACGGTTGAAAAGTTGTGCTAGTTTGAAAAGTAGGGACTAATCTGTAAGAAAAGTAATCGCACCTGGGTCCATGGCTACGTAACAGAAAACTAACGGACAAACGTCTGCTACCGAAACTTAAACGATGAACATGTTCACTACAGAGGCCAAAATGGTGAACATTAACTAAATAAAGAAAACCGCTTCAGAGAAAAACGAAACGATCTGGATCGTAAGATCCAGATCGGACGGTCGGGGAGGGGCGACGGTTACCGCGACAGTTGGGGTCACCGGCGATAGAGAAGGCGGCGGCGAGCAGGACGACGTCGGCGGCTTCATACGGCGGCTCCGGTGTCGGCGGGTGCGGCGCGGGGCGGTGGCGCAGTGGAGCAGCGGCGGTGATGCGATGCGTCGCCTTCGTCGGCGGCCTGCGGAGGCGGTGATACGAGGCGGCGGCGGCTGAGGAGAGAGAGGGGGGGACTCGGCTTATCAAGGGGGAGGGGAGGCGTGGCTTGGAGGAGGGGTCGGGTCGGCGTCGGAGTTTGGAGACGGCACAGCGGCGGCCAGCGTGCTCAGGCGGGACTCCCGCTCGGGGGAAGGAGACGGGCGGCGCTCTGGGCTGGGCCGCAGTCTGGCCTGGTTGGCTGGGCCGGCTCAGCTCGGCGGAGAGGTTTTTTATTAAAACATTTTTCCAAGAATAAATATATATCTAAAAAACAGAAAAATTCACATAGGCATATTATATATCAAAATTTTCAGAAAAAGATCTTCTAAAGCATGAACATATTTTTAAGGCAAATAAATTCTACCAAAAATTAAATATTGCAAACAGTGCTACTAGTTCATTTAAAAACCAAATAAAAATATTTTAAAATACCAAAATGATTACAAACTCGTTTTCCTCCACTTTTCTACTGTAGGGAATCATTTAACCCTATTTTCCATGTATTTTATTTTTGGAGAAAAATAATTTGAATAAAAACCAAATAACTCCAAATTGAAATTGGTTTCAAAGTAACTTCAAAAGGACTTTCAATTTTATTCTTTGAAACTTTCAACTCTTTTCCTTAGCATTTGAAGAAGTCATTTTATCTTCTCTCATGAAACTCATTGAGTTGCATAAAGTTTCTGAATTTGAAATATTTTCAAATGGAATTTAAACCTTTTCGAAAACCCCTTTTCATTTAATTAAATGGAAGAAGTCATACCATCTGCACTCTAGGGTTTTGTTAAGAAATAAATTTCAATTCATGGAGATCATAAATGCAAGGTGAATGTTTGGGAAAGTCCTTTTATTCCCTCTCATTTAACTTTCAAAAAGTTTCAAATTTCACTCAATTTCACACAAGCAACCACACCACAATCAAACGAACAATCAAAAGTATTTATTTAATATAACATTCCAAAATTTAGAATTTTTGGATGTTACAAGTAAATGAATTGGATTTTATATATTGGATTACCTTGGCGATAATTTTTGAATTGTATATATGATAATAGTAGACTCGGGGCCATAGTTTTCACTAGAGGTTTCTCTCTCGAACAAAAAACATACGATGGGTAAACAAATAACTGTTGGATAGTTGATAGAAAAGCGCATAGTTATGACGAAATTCAAGGCAATGATCATGTATATAGGCATCACGAACGAGACAAGTAGATCGACTCATGCCTGCATCTACTACTATTACTCCACCCATTGACCGCTATATAGTATGCATCTGGAGTATTATGTTAATAAAAATGGAGTAACACCTTAAGCAAGATGACATGATGTAGACAAAGTAAATCGAAACAATATGAATAAACCCCATCATTTTCCCCTTAATGGCAACAATAAAAATATGTGTCTTGTCCCCTACTTTGTCACTGGGATATAGGGCACCGCAAGATTGAACCCATTACAAAGCACCTCTCCAATTGCAAGATAAATCAATCTAGTTGGCTAAACCAAACAGATAGATCGGAGAGAAATACAAAGCTATAATAACCATGCATAAATGAGTTCAGAGAAGACTAGTTTAATATTCATGAATAATCTGATTATAAATCCATAGTTCATCGGATCCTAACAAACACACCACAAAAGAAGATTACATCAAATAAAATTCCAAGAACATCGAGGAGAACATTGTATTAAAGATCAAAGAGAGAGAAGAAGCCATCTAGCTACTTGATATGGACCTCTAGGTCTGTGGTGAACTACTCACGCATCACCGGAAGGGTAGTAAGGTTGATGGAGAAGCCCTCCGAGATCAATTCCCCCTCCGCAGAGTACCGGAAAAGGCCTCCAGATGGGATCATGGAATAACAGAAACTTGCGGCGGCAGAAAAAGTATTTTGGGTGTCTCTCTGTTGGTTTCCGGATTTTAGATCATTTATAGAGGTGGAATTAGGTCAGACGGGGCCACGAGGGGCCCACAAGGCATCAGGGCGCGTCCTGTTGCCTTGTCGTCTCCTCGTTTGCCTTTTGGTCTCCTCCCAAAGCTTCTAGGGTCTCTCTTGTCCAGAAAAAAATAGTCAAAAAGTTTCATAGCATTTGGACTTTGTTTAGTACCGATTTCCTGGAAAACTAAAAAGAGAAAAAAAACAATTGGCACTTGGCACTAGGTTAATAGGTTAGTCCCAAAAAATGATATATAATTGCATATAAAACATTCAAGATTTGTACTATAATAGCATGGAACAATCAAAAATTATAGATGCGTTGGAGACGTATCAAGGTACAACCAATAAAAGTCACACCTATATTTTCACCGTGATGCTCAAGACTAGTAGCCAATGAGCACTAGTAAACTGAAGGCATCATGTGTTGCTGCCCCTAGTTGTCGAGCTAGTATGACTAACCTCACAAACTTGACCATTGGCAAACGCTAATTGAATTCCCATTCGTCTTCTTACTCATCTTATGTCGAGGGGAGGCGGCTTCACCATACTCTGGTGTTGTGCATACTGTATTTCGGGTCATATTTGTCTACATGTGAACAGTATGGTGTGGGCCATTCAACAAGATCCAAAGTCAACAAGGGAGGATACACGGTAGCTAGTTCATCCTAATCTATGAGGAAAGAGATCTTGAATCCACTAGGAGGATCTTCCCTCAAGAGGGGTCTTGAATCCACTTGGGGGATCTTCTCCACATGAGGTCTCGGTCTCCAAAGGAGTAGGGGATATGTGGATGAGGAAAGCTCAATATCAATGTTGAGCTATCACAATGCTAACCCTAATTTGGAGCTATGAGACGAGGACTTATAGTCCATGGGGTAAGATGGGGGATACATGGGTCATTGACCTTTCATTGCACGCAGGCAGGTCGGTTGTACCGGTTACCTGACCAGATGTTGTTGGAAATATGCCCTAGAGGCAATAATAAAATGGTTATTATTATATTTCCTTGTTCATGATAATTGTCTATTGTTCATGCTATAATTTTACTAACCGGAAACCGTAATACATGTGTGAATACATAGACCACAATATGTCCCTAGTAAGCCTCTAGTTGACTAGCTCGTTGATCAATAGATGGTTATGGTTTCCTGACCATGGACATTGGATGTCGTTGATAACACGATCACGTCATTAGGAGAATGATGTGATGGACAAGACCCAATCCTAAGCATAGCACAAGATGGTGTAGTTCGTTTGCTAGAGCTTTTCTAATGTCAAGTATCATTTCCTTAGACCATGAGATTGTGCAACTCCCGGAAACCATAGGAATGCTTTGGGTGTACCAAACGTCACAACGTAACTGGGTGGCTATAAAGGTGCACTACAAGTATCTCCGAAAGTGTCTGTTGGGTTGGCACAAATCGAGACTGGGATTTGTCGCTCCGTATGATGAAGAGGTATCTCTGGGCCTACTCAGTAATGCATCATCATAATGAGCTCAATGTGACTAAGGAGTTAGCCACGAGATCATGTGTTACAGAACGAGTAAAGAGATTTGCCGGTAACGAGATCGAACGGGTATGGGGATACCTACGATCGAATCTCGGGCAAGTAACATACCGATGGACAAAGGGAATTGTATACGGGATTGATTGAATCCCCGGCATCGTGGTTCATCCGATGAGATCATCGTGGAACATGTGGGAGCCAATATGGGTATCCAGATCCAGCTATTGGTTATTGGCCGGAGAGGTGTCTCGGTCATGTCTGCATGGTTCCCGAACCCGTAGGGTCTACACACTTAAGGTTCGGTGACACTAGAGTTGTTATGGAAATAGTATGTGGTTACCGAAGGTTGTTCGGACTCCCGGATGATATCACAGACGTAATGAGGAACTCCGAAATTGTCCGGAGGTGAAGATCGATATATTGGAAGAAGGATATTGGAGTCCGGAAGTGTTTCGGAGGTACCAGGCTATGGCCAGCATGACCGAAAGGTGTTTCGGGGGCCCCGGCAAGTGTTGCGGGGCCTCATGGGCCAAGGGGAGGAGGCAAACCAGCCCATTAAGGGGTTGTGCGCCCCCACACCCTTTCCCACATTGCTTTGAGAGGTGGGGCGCCTCCACCTGACTTGGGAGGCAAGCCTCCACCTGGCTTAGCTTGGGGGGCAAGTCTCCCTAGGGATTACCTAGGGAGATCCAATCTACCTTGGTCGCCACCACCTAGGGGAAACCCTAGGGCGCCTCCTCCTCCCCCTTCCCCCTATATATAGTGAGGGAGCGAGAGGGCAGCCGCACCCTTACCCTGGCGCAGCCCCTCCCTCCTCCAACACCTCCTCCTCCTCCGTCGAGCTTGGCGAAGCCCTGCAGGAGAACCGCAAGCTCCACCACCACGCCGTCGTGCTGTCAGAGTTCTCCCTCAACTTATCCTCTCCCCTTGTTGGATCAAGAAGGAGGAGATGTCCCCGGGCTGTACGTGTGTTGAACGCGGAGGCGTTGTCCGTTCGACGCTAGATCAGATCTTCTGCGATTTGAATCGCCGCGAGTACGACACCATCTACCGCGTTCTTGTAACGCTTCCGCTTAGCTATCTTCAAGGGTATGAAGATGCACTCCCTCTCTCTCTCGTTGCTAGCATCTCCTAGATTGATCTTGGTGACACGTAGGAAAATTTTGAATTATTACTATGATCCCCAACAGTGGTATTAGAGCTAGGTCTATGTGTAGATTCTTTGCACGAGTAGAACACAAAGTAGTTGTGGGCGATGATTTGGTCGATTTTCTTACCGTTACTAGTCTTCTCTTGATTCGGCAGCATTGTGGGATGAAGCAGCCCGGACCGACCTTACATGTACGCTTATGTGAGAATGGTTCCACCGACAGACATGCACTTGATGCATAAGGTGGCTAGCGGGTGTCCGTCTCTCCCACTTTAGTCGGATCGGATTCGATGAAGAGGGTCCTTATGAAGGGTAAATAGCAATTGGTATATCACCATTGTGGCTTTTACGTAGGTAGGAAACGTTCTTGCTAGAAACCCATAGAAGCCATGTAAAACATGCAACAACAATTAGAGGACATCTAACTTGTTTTTGCAGGGTATGCTATGTGATGCGATATGGCCAAAAGGATGTGATGAATTATATATATGTGATGTATGAGATTGATCATGTTCTTGTAATAGGATTCATGACTTGCATGTCGATGAGTATGACAACCGGCAGGAGTTGTCTTAATTTATTGTATGACATGCGTGTCAATGAAAAACGCCATGTAATTACTTTACTTTATTGCTAACCGTTAGCCATAGTAGTAGAAGTAATAGTTGGCGAGACAACTTCATGAAGACACGATGATGGAGATCACGATGATGGAGAGCGTGGTGTCATGCCGGTGACGAAGGTGATCATGCCGCACCTCGAAGATGGAGATTAAAAGGCACAAGATGATATTGGCCATATCATGTCACTTTATGATTTGCATGCGATGTTTATCATGTTTGCATCTTATTTGCTTAGAACGACGGTAGCATAAATAAGACGATCCCTCACAAAATTTCAAGGAAGTGTTTCCCCTAACTGTGCACAGTTGCAAAGGATCGTTGCTTCGAAGCACCACGTGATGATCGGGTGTGATAGATTCTAACGTTCGCATACAACAGGTGTAAGCCAGATTTACACATGCGAAACATTTAGGTTGACTTGACAGCCTAGCATGTACAGACATGGCCTCGGAACACAAGAGACCGAAAGGTCGAACATGAGTCGTATAGTAGATGCGATCAACATGGAGATGTTCACCGTTGATGACTAGTCCATCTCACGTGATGATCGGACACGACCTAGTCGATTCGGATCATGTATCACTTAGATGGCTAGAGGGATGTCTATATGAGTGGGAGTTCATTGAATAATTTGATTAGATGAACTTAATTATCATGAACACAGTATAAATTGTCTTTGCAAACTATGTTGTGGATTAATAGCTCGTGCTTTAGCTCCTTGTTTTAATACGTTCCTGGAGAAAGACTAAGTTGAAAGATATTATAAGCAATTGTGCGGACTAGGGCCGTAGCCTAAGGATTGTCCTCACTGCTACACAGAAGGCTTCTGTCCGTGATGCACCGCTTGGTGTGCCAACCCCTCTAGCGTCGTCTATGGATGTTGTGAACATCTGGTAGACACGTTCTGATGAATACCTGATAGTTTAGTGCGCCATGCTTTACGGCTTAGAGTCGGGGCTCCAAAAGCATTTTGAACGCCATAGAACATATGATATGTTCCAAGAGCTGAAATTGGTATTTCAGGCTCATGCCCATGTTGAGAGGTTGAGACCTCTGACAAGACCTTTGCCTACAAGATGGAGGAGAATAGCTCAGCCAGTGAGCATGTGCTCAGAATGTCTGGGTACTTCAATCACTTGAATCAAGTGGGAGTCAATCTTCCAGATAAGAGAGTGATTGACAAAAGTTCTCCGGTCGCTATCACCAAGCTACTAGAGTTTCGTGATGAACTATAACATGCAAGGGAAGATAATCCCGGAGCTGTTCGTCGTGCTTAAGGCCGTAAAGGTAGAAATCAAGAAGGAGCATCAAGTGTTGATGGTTAACAAGAGCACTGGTTTCAAAGAAGGGCAAGGGCAAGAAGGGAAACTTCATGAATGGCAAGCCAGTTGCCACTCCAGTGAACAAACCCAAGAACCCAAACTCGAGACAAAGTGCTTCTATTAGGGGAATGGTCACTAGTAGCGGAACTGCCTAAAATACTTGGTAGATAAGAAGGCTGTCAACTTCAACAAAAGTATATTTGATATATGTGTGTTATTGATGTGTACCTTACTAGTACTCCTAGTAGCACCTGGGTATTAGATACCGGTTCAGTTGCTAATATTGGTAAGTCGAAACAAAAGCTATGGAATTAACGGAGACTATTTAAGGGAGAGGTGACGATGTGTGTTGGAAGTGTTTTCAAGGTTGATGTGATCACCATCGCACGCTCCCTCTACCTTCGAGATTAGTGTTGAACCTAGATAAATGTTGTTTGCATTGGTGTCTGCATTGAGCATGAACATGATTAGATCATGTTTATTGCAATATGGTTATTCATTTAAGTCAGAGAATAATGGTTATTCTGTTTACATGAATAATACCTTCTATGGTCATGCACCCAATGTGAATGGTTTATTGAATCCCAGTCGTAGTTATACACATGTTTGATGTCTATTGCACAACCTTCTTCTTGTAGACGTTGTTGGGCCTCCAAGTGCAGAGGTTTGTGGGATAGTAGCAAATTTCCCTCAAGTGGATGACCTAAGGTTTATCAATCCGTAGGAGGTGTAGGATGAAGATGGTCTCTCTCAACCAACCCTGCAACCAAATAACAAAGAGTCTCTTGTGTCCCCAACGCACCCAATACAATGGTAAATTGTATAGGTGCACTAGTTCGGTGAAGAGATGGTGATACAAGTGCAATATGGATGATAGATAAAGGTTTTTGTAATCTGAGAATATAAAAACAGCAAGGTAACTAATGATAAAAGTGAGCACAAACGGTATTGCAATGCTAGGAAACAAGGCCTAGGGTTCATACTTTCACTAGTGCAAGTCCTCTCAACAATAATAACATAATTGGATCACATAACTATCCCTCAACTTGCAACAAAGAGTCACTCCAAAGTCACTAATAACGGAGAACAAACGAAGAGATTATGGTAGGGTACGGAACCACCTCAGAGTTATTCTTTCTGATCGATCTATTCAAGAGTTCGTAGTAAAATAACATGAAGCTATTCTTTCCATTCAATCTATCCTAGAGTTCGTACTAGAATAACACCTTAAGACACAAATCAATCAAAACCCTAATGTCACCTAGATACTCCAATGTCACCTCAAGTATTCGCGGGTATGATTATACGATATGCATCACACAATCTCAGATTCATCTATTCAAACCAACACAAAGTACTTCAAAGAGTGCCCCAAAGTTTCTACCGGAGAGTCAAGACGAAAACGTGTGCCAACCCCTATGCATAGGTTCATGGGCGGAACCCGCAAGTTGATCACCAAAACATACATCAAGTGAATCAATAGAATAACCCATTGTCACCATGGTTATCCCACGCAAGACATACATCAAGTGTTCTCAAATCCTTAAAGACTCAATACGATAAGATAACTTCAAAGGGAAAACTCAATCCATTACAAGAGAGTAGAGGGGGAGAAACATCATAAGATCCAACTATAATAGCAAAGCTCGTGATACATCAAGATCGTATCACCTCAAGAACACGAGAGAGAGAGAGAGAGAGATCAAACACATAACTACTGGTACATACCCTCAGCCCCGAGGGAGAACTACTCCCTCCTCATCATGGAGAGCACCGGGATGATGAAGATGGCCACCGGTGAGGGATTCCCCCTCCAGCAGGGTGCCGGAACGGGTCTAGATTGGCGTTCGGTGGCTACGGAGGCTTCTGGCGGCGGAACTCCCGATCTATTGTGCTCCCCGGAGATTTTAGGGTATATGGGTATATATGGGAGGAAGAAGTACGTCGGTGGACCTCCGGGCTGTCCACGAGGCAAGGGGCGCGCCCAGGGGGTGGGCGCCCCCCCCCCCAGCCTCGTGGGTAGCCCGGGACTCTCCTGGTCCAACTCCAATACTCCATGGGCTTCTTTTGGTCCAAAAATAAGTTTCATGAAGTTTCAGGTCAATTGGACTTCGTTTGATTTTCCTTTTCTGCGATACTCTAAAACAAGGAAAAACAGAAACTGGCACTGGGCTCTGGGTTAATAGGTTAGTCCCAAAAATAATATAAAAGTGCATAATAAAGCCCATAAACATCCAAAACAGATAATATAATATCATGGAACAATAAAAAATTATAGATACGTTGAAGACGTATCAGCATCCCCAATCTTAATTCCTGCTCGTCCTCGAGTAGGTAAATGATAAAAATAGAATTTTTGATGTGGAATGCTACCTAACATATTTATCCATGTAATTCTCTTTATTGTGGCAAGAATATTCAGATCCATAAGATTCAAGACAAAAGTTTAATATTGACATAAAAATAATAATACTTCAAGCATACTAACTAAGCAATCATGTCTTCTCAAAATAACATGGCCAAAGAAAGTTCATCCCTACAAAATCATATAGTTTGGTCATGCTCCATTTTCGTCACACAAGAATTCTCTCATCATGCACAACCCCGATGAAAAGCCAAGCAATTGTTTCATACTTTAGTAATCTCAAACTTTTTCAACTTTCACGCAATACATGAGCGTGAGCCATGGATATAGCACTATGGGTGGAATAGAATATAATGAGGGGGTTATGTGGAGAAGACAAAAATGAGAAAGTCTCACATCGACGTGGCTAATCAATGGGCTAGGGAGAAGCCCATCAATTGATGTCAATGCAAGGAGTAGGGATTGCCATGCAACGGATGAACTAGAGCTATAAATGTATGAAAGTTCAACAAAAGGAACTAAGTGGGTGTGCATCCAACTTGTTGGCTCACGAAGACCTAGGGCATTTGAGGAAGCCCATTGTTGGAATATACAAGCCAAGTTCTATAATGAAAAATTTCCACTAGTATATGAAAGTGACAAAACAAGAGACTCTCTATCATGAAGATCATGGTGCTACTTTGAAGCACAAGTTTGGAAAAAAGGATAGTAGCATTGTCCCTTTTATTTTATTTTATTTTTTTATTTGGCCTTTATTTTTTTGTCCTTTTTTTGTGACAATGCTCTATTAATGATGATCATCACACTTCTATTTATTTACAACTCAAAGATTACAACTCGATACTAGAACAAGATATGACTCTATATGAATGCCTCTGGCAGTGTACCGGGATTGCGATGAATCAAGAGTGACATGTATGAAAAATTATGAACGGTGGCTTTGCCACAAATACGATGTCAACTACATGATCATGCAAAGCAATATGACAATGATGATGCATGTCATAATAAACGGAATGGTGGAAAGTTGCGTGGCAATATATCTCGGAATGGCTATGGAAATGCCATAATAGGTAGGTATGGTGGCTGTTTTGAGGAAGATATAAGGAGGTTTATGTGTGAAAGAGTGTATCATATCACAGGGTTTGGATGCACCGGCGAAGTTTGCACCAACTCTCAATGTGAGAAAGGGCAATGCACGGTACCAAAGAGGCTAGCAATGATGGAAGGGTAAGAGTGCGTATATTCCATGGACTCGACATTAGTCATAAAGAACTCATATACTTATTGCAAAAATCTACTAGTCATCAAAAACCAAGTATTACGCGCATGATCCTAGGGGGATAGATTGGTAGGAAAAGATCATCGCTCCTCCTCGACTGCCACTCATAAGGAAGACAATCAAATAACACATCATATTTCAAATTTGTTACACAACTTTTACCATACGTGCATGCTACAGGACTTGCAAACTTCAACACAAGTATTCCTCAAATTCACAACTACTCAACTAGCACAACTTTGATATCACTATCTCCATATCTCAAAACAATCATCAAGTATCAAACTTCTCTTAGTATTCAATGCACTCTATATGAAAGTTTTTGTTATATCCATCTTGGATGCCCATCATATTAGGACTAGTTTCATAACAAAAGCAAACTACCATGCTGTTCTAAAGGCCTCTCAAAATAATATAAGTGAATCATGAGAGA
Organism: Triticum urartu; assembly: GCF_056163025.1. Taxonomy (NCBI): domain Eukaryota; kingdom Viridiplantae; phylum Streptophyta; class Magnoliopsida; order Poales; family Poaceae; genus Triticum; species Triticum urartu. Next base: position 314,618,531 of record NC_141877.1, read on the forward strand.
TCAATTATTTCTATAAAATAAAACCACCACCGTGCTCTAAAAATATATAAGTGAAACACTAGAGCAACAACAAACTACTCCGAAAGATATAAGTGAAGATCAATGAGTAGTCGAATAATTATGCAACTATGTGAAGACTCTCTAACATTTAAGAATTTCAGATCTTGGTATTTTATTCAAGCAGCAAGAAAAACTAAATAAAATGACATTCTAAGAATGGAAAACATCATGTGAAGAAGCAAAAACTTAGGATCAACCGAAACTAACCGATAGTAGTTGAAGAAGAAAGGTGGGATGCCAACCGGGGCATCCCCAAGCTTAGACGCTTGAGACTTCTTGAAATATTATCTTGGGATGCCTTGGGCATCCACAAGATAGGGATTTTGTGTCTCCTTAATTCCTCTCATATCACGGTCTCCCTAAATCTCAAAAGCTTCATCCACACAAAACTCAACAAGGACTCGTGAGATAAGTTAGTATAAACCATTGCAAAAACCTTATCATACTCTACTGTAGCAAATCACTAAAATTATTATTCAACATTTCATACTAAATTCCTCTGCATGTTAATAGTCCTATCCTCAAATAGAATCATTAAAGAAGCAAACATATGCAAACAATGCAAACATAACAACAATCTTCCTAAACATGACAGTCTGTAAAGAGTGCAGCAAGATCCATACTTCCCTATGTCCAAAAATTATGAAAGAAAATTCCCACCGTAGTAAATTTATCAGAGCTTATTATGAAAAAGGTTTCAACATTTTATCACATTCTAACTTTTCTAGGGAATTTTTGCAACAGCGGTAAACTTTCTATTTTCAAACAGCTACATGTGGACTAGTAAAATAGGCATAGTAAAGGCTATCAATGCCACTATTATTGAAATAAAAGATGGAAAACATTGTTCTAAATAACAGCAAGCAAATCCTAACAAAATAAATTGATGCTCCAAGCAAAACACATATCATGTGGTGAATAAAAATATAGCTCCAAGTAAAGTTACCGATGAACGAAGACGAAAGAGGGGATGCCCTCCTGGTCCAACTCCGATACTCCGTGGGCTTCTTCTGGTCCAAAAATAAGTTCCGTGAAGTTTCAGGTCAATTGGACTCCGTTTGATTTTCCTTTTCTGCGATACTCTAAAACAAGGAAAAAACAGAAACTGGCACTGGGCTCTGGGTTAATAGGTTAGTCCCAAAAATAATATAAAAGTGCATAATAAAGCCCATAAACATTCAAAACATATTATATAATAGCATGAAACAATAAAAAATTATAGATACATTGGAGACGTATCAATGTTCATAACATTGATGCCAAAAGATGTAGAGTTGATAATGATAGTACCACTTTCATGTGGCACTGCCGCTTAGGTCATATTGGTGTAAAGCGCATGAAAGAACCTCCATGCTAATGGACTTTTGAAGTCACTTGATTTTTAATCACTTGACACATGCGAACCATGCCTCTTTGGCAAGATGACTAAAACCCCATTCTTTGGAAAAATGGAACGGGCAAGTGACTTGTTGGAAATCATACATGCTGATGTGTGCGGTCTGATGAGTGATGACACGCGTGGTGGATATCGTTATTTTCTCACCTTCACCGATGAATTGAGTAGATATGGGTATATTTACTTAATGAAGCATAAGTCTGAAACGTTTGAAAAGTTCAAGAAATTTCAGAGTGAAGTTGAGAATCATCGTAACAAGAAGATCAAGTTCCTTCGATCTGATCAAACGAAAAGTATCTGAGTTATGAGTTTGGCAATGAGTAAAGACAAGGTGGAACCGTTTCACAGTTGACGCCGCCTGGAACAACATAGCGTGATGGTGTGTCCGAACATCGTAATCGAACCTTATTGGATATGGTGTATGATGTCTCTTACCAATCTACCAATATTTTTTGGGGTTATGCATTAAAGACAATTACATTCACTTTAAGTAGGGCACCATCTAAGTCCGTGGAGACGACACCGTATGAACTATGGTTTGGCAAGAAACCAAAGTTGTTGTCTCTTAAGGTTTGGGGCTACGATGCTTATCTCGATAGGCTTCGGTCAGAAAAGCTCGAACCCAAAGCGTAAAATTGTATCTTCATAGAATACCCAAACAAGACGATTGGGTATACCTTCTATCTCAGATCTGAGGGCAAAGTGTTTGTCGCTAGGAACAGGTCCTTTCTTGAGAAAGAGTTTCTCTCAAAAGAATTGAGTGGGAGGAAGATAGAACTTGATGAGGTTGTTGAACCTTTACTTCAACCAGAGAGTAGCACAGCACAGAAAGATGTTTCTACGGCACCTACCTTGGTTGAAGAGAAAGTTAATGATGATGATCATGGAGCTTCAGATCAAGTTACTATCGAACCTCGTAGGTCGACAAGGGTGTGTACAACTTCCGAGTGGTAACCCTGTCTTAAAGGTGATGTTGTTGGACAATGATGAACCTATGAGCTATGGAGAAGCCATGGTGGGCCCGGATTCCAACAAATGGCTAGGAGCCATGAAATCTGAGATAGGATCCATGTATGAGAACAAAGTATGGACTTTGGTGGACTTGCTCGATGATCGGCAAGCCATCGAGAATAAATGGATCTTTAAGAATAAGACAGACACTGATGGTAATGTCACCATTTATGAAGCTCGACTTGTCTCAAAGAAGTTTCCGACAAGTTCAAGGAGTTGCCTATGATGAAACTTTCTCAATCATAGCGATTGTAAAGTCTGTTAGAATTATGTTAGCAGTTGCTGCATTTTCATTTACAAAATCAGGCAGATGGATGTCAAAACAAAGTTTCCTTGACGGTTTCCATGAGGAAAGGTTGTATGCAATACAACCAGAAGGTTTTGTCAATCCTAAGGATGCTAAAGGTATGCAAACTCCAGCGATGTCAGGACCCCGATCCTAAGTCACACTGATCTAGCATGTAACACATCATATCACTTTGAGGCCTCACGCACGGTATTCCCACGGGTGCCACCTTACCTGGCCTGGGACCGTTTACGCCTTTTGGCTCACGTATATGATAGTGTCGCTAGCATCCATATGACAGAGAACCCGGGCCGACATGACTAGTCATGCCCCCAGAGTGGCGCTAACTTACGGGGACAGGCATACATGAACCAACATCGAACGTGTCAGTCATCAGCATGTGAATCCAGGGTGTAGCAACTAGCCTAACATGACTCCAGGAACCCAGGCTGTAGTAGGCTAGCAGGACTCCAAAAGTCACCGCGTGATATTTCCCCGAAGGGACAGACACAGGAACGAAGTGGATCACATGCCGACCAGTCTAAGTGTTCCGGAGCAGTAGTAACTGGGCTAGCAGGACTCCGGTGAACCGGGCTATAGCAGACTACCATGGCTCAATGGAAGCACTAGACTTCATTTCCCCATAAGAGAGGCTACCAAGGATAGGCAACTAGGTTGTCGGATCCCACACATACCAAGCATTTCAATCATACACACAATATGCCTGATATGTGTAAATACAACATGGCATCACAACATGACTCTACAACTCAAGTATTTATTCAATAGGCTCCGAGGAGCGAGATATTACAAACATGGGTCTCATGACCCAGCATTCAGAGCATACAAGTCAAAGCACATGCGGAAGCTTAACATGTCTGAGTACAGACATCTACAAATGAAAAAGGCTGAGAAGCCTGAATATCTACCAGATCCTGCCAAGGGCACAAGATCATAGCTGAGGTATCAAGCTAAACGTCGAAGTCCATGCGGAACTACTAGCGAGACTGAAGTCTCTCTGCAAAACATAAATTAAGCAAACATGAGTACAAAGGTACTCAGCAAGACTTACACCAGAACTAGCTACATATGCATCGGTATCAACAAAGGTGGTGGTGGAGTTTAACTACAGCAAGCCAGCTTTGACTCAGTGGCTAACCTGAACTACGACTGCAAGCAACTGTTTTGAGGTGGCGCACACGAGTCCACATATTCACCATATCAATACACCACTATGGATCCGCTCCCGTCTCCCTACGAGAACGCCATCCATAACACTCACACTTATCTTGCACATTTTAGAGTATCCACTTTCACTTGTCTATGAACTGTACAGGCAACCCAGAAGTCCTTTACCGTGGACACGGCTATTCGAATAGATCATTTATAACCCTGCAGGGGTGTACTTCTTCACACACGCTCTCACCACTTACCACCATGTACACGTCGTGTATCTCGGCAACCTTTAAGCTGAAGCCTGGCGAGGGAGTCGGCCTCGACCTGACTAACCACACAAGTCTCTAGTCCAGGTTTATCCCCTATCCGGGTTCCATCCGCGAGGAGATATAGCCGGGGTTTCGCTCACAGCCCCAAACGATGTGTGCAGGGTTCCCGAGACACCAAAGGGGTGCCTGGTACATCGTGCCACGGTGTATCTACCGCATCATAGCCCACCCCTAGGGTCAGCACTACGCACGACCTCCAACACATATCCTACAAACACCAGAAACTAGTTGCAACTCCTGGATAGAGATCAAGGCGATTAATAAGTCGAGAGGGTCCATTAGTTTCGGGCCCAACACGTGGTAGTAGCTGTTCATGGATCACAAACACAGAACTCAGTTCCTGAGGACGGTTTCAATGAGACAACCCACCATGTACTCCTACATGGCCTCTCACCGCTCCCTTTACCAAATCGTGTTCACACACTTAGCTCTCAACAGTAAGACATGTTCACAACTTTCTAATTCATCCCCGATGAATCAGACCTGACTCAACCCTAAGCAGTAGCAGGCATGAGAACAAACATGAATGAGTAGGCACATCAAGGCTCAAACAACTCCTACTCATGCTAGTGGGTTTCATCTATTTACTATGGCAATGACAGGTCATGCAGAGGAAAAGGGGTTTAGCTACCGCAGCATGTAACAGTTGAATCGATGTTGTCCTAATGCAGAAAAAGAGAGTAGGAGCGAGAGAGTGGGATTATATCGGAATGAACAAGGGGGTTTTGCTTGCCTGGAACTTATGAAGATAGTATAGCTCTTCATCGGTCTCATCGATCACATCGACAAAACCACGTCTACTGAGAGGGGACAATCACCGGCAAATGAGAGGGAACACAATCAATGCAATGCAACAAACAAGATGTATGATCATGGCATGTTAAGGTACTAAATTCACCTAATGCAACAGTTAGTCATATTAATTGAAGTGGAATTCAAACATATAGCAAATTCCAAGTCCAAAACTACATACCATATATTCCATAATCATGAATTGTCCTAGTTAGTGATGTTAACTTTCTCAAACATTCATGAACATGGCATAAACAGATTCTTCATATTTTTCTGATAATTTTTCATATATAAATTATTTCATTTGGAGTTACGGTTTAATTTCTATGATTCTTAGAAGTTTGTGATATTTTCTGGAATTTCCTGAATAAGAATAAATCCAAAAAATAGCTTATTGCGTCGGCATGACATCAGTGTGACATCAGCAGGTCAACACGCAGGTCTAGGTCAAACCTGACCAGTGGGTCCCACTGGTCAGTCTCACAGTGATGGCTAGGCTCACAGACATGTGGGCCCGCTTAAAGGCCACGTCAACACGGTCAATGCTGACGCGTGGGTCCACTGATTTTATTAATTAACCTAATTATTTTGGTTAACCAGTAACCTAACAAAGTGGGTCCACTATCATTGCCTAAAGTTAATCCAAAAGGGTTAGTTAGCCCCTAATCTAATGATGGCCACGTCGGCTAACCGACGATTTGCCATCAGCGCTAAGCAGGGCACGGCGGAGGTCCTCGTCCGGCCGTTTTCGGTGACGAGAGGTCGTGCGGATGGGTTCTTTGGGACCGGCGCGACGAGGCGCGTCGGACAGTGGCAACGGCGGGTGCTGGGGTGGCCGGAGTTGGCGACGGCGGCGAGCGAGGCGGTGGCCGGAGCTCGGCTTCGTGCGAGTGTGGCGCTAGAGCAAGCAGGCGAGCGCGTAGAGGGGCTAGGCGGCCTCTTGGAGGCACCAGAAACGCGATGCGGTGCAAGGGCGTGGATGGTTCAAGCTCAGGCCACGGCGGCGACAAAGCCGGCTGGCGGTGAGCTCGTTCACGGCGGGAATGGCGCTACGACATGCAAACGATAACGGGAGCATGGGTGGAAGGGGGAGTGGCTCACGGCGCTTGCAATGGAAAGCTTGGCACGGTCGGGGCAGCTCTGGAGGTGGCGCATCGACGATGGCGATCTCCGGTGATCCAAGGACAAAGACGACGGTGTGAAGGCGATGCAGAGCTTCCTGTAAAGCGTGGCTTGGTGAGGATGAAGAGGGGAACGAGACGGTCCTTCTGGACACGACGGAGAGGCGGGGCAGTGGCTCTGGCCGCGACGAACGGCGTCGGTGGCGTTGGCATGCTCGGCCATGGGAAGAGAAAGTAGAGGAGCGAGGGGGAGGGACACTGGGAGAGCGAGAGAGGGTCGAGGGGTTCCCAGGGTGGGTGTATGGCGCTTGGGGTCGTCTCCAGTAGCGGTAAGCAGGCAGGAGGTGGCTGGGCGCGTGCTCGTGCGCGTCAGCCACGCGTGGTGACCGACTAGCGCGGGGAGGAAGACGACAGAGGGGGAAGCGGTGGTGGGCTGGGCCACTTCTGCCAGGTAAGGCCCAGGTGAGATTCCTCTCCTCTCTGTCGTTTTCCTATTTGTGTTTTGTTTTCTAATTTGTTCTGTTTGTTTTGATTTGGTTCCAGGACTAAATCATTTTAGTTGCTTCTGGAAATTATTGTGGGTGTAAGATGAACTAATACAAAGCCCCACATTATTTTTAAAATTATTGGAGTTATAAATATATTTATAGGAATTTATAACCCCAATTCAAATATTTAGGAGTTAACTCAAAGTCCACAAATGTCATGGAAAAATGTATAATATTTATGGAGGAGCTTTTAATCACTTCCCATAATCATGAACATTTTTGAAGGGCACTTTGGAATCATTGAGAATTATTATAGGTTCATCTTGTTTGAAAATAAATTGGTGCTAGGGTTTGGTCATCCCCATTTCAAGTTTCAAATAAATCTAGACATGATGCATGGATGCTTGTGCAACTATTTGCAATCAGATTCTAGGGTTGTGACAAGCGATCCTTCTATGGATTGGAGCAAGCATCTCGGAGTTGGAACATGCGCTTTGATGAGGTGATCAAAGCATTTGGGTTTATACAAAGTTTGCAAGAAACTTGTATTTGCAAGAAAGTGAGTGGCAGCACTACAACATTTTGATAAGTATATGTCTATGACATATTGTTGATCGGAAATTATGTAGAATTTCTGGAAAGCATAAAGGGTTGTTTGAATGGAGTTTTTCAAAGGAAGACCTGTGTAAAACTGCTTACATGTTGGGTATCAAGATCTATAGAGATAGATCAAGGCGCCTGATAAGACTTTCATTGAGAACATACCTTGACATGACCTTGAAGGAGTTCAAGATGGAGCAGTCAAAGAAGGAGTTCTTGCCTGAGTTGTAAGGTGTGAAGTTAAGACTTGAATCTTGACCACGGCAAAATAAAGAGAAAGGACGAAAGTCGTCCCCTATGCCTTAGCCATAGGCTCTATACGGTATGCCATGCTGTGTACCGTGATGTGCCTTGCCACGTGTCTGGCAAGGGGGTATAAGAGTGATCCAGGAGTAGATCATTGGACAGCGGTCAAAAAAAATTTCCTTAGGAATAAGGAAATGTTTCTCGATCATGGAGGTGATTAAGAGTTTGGCGTAAAGGGTTACGTCGATGCAAGCTTTAAAACCTATCCGGGTGAGTCTGAGTAGCAAACCAGATACGTATAGTGGAGCAACCATTTGGAATAGCTCCAAGTGGAGCATAGTAGCAACATCTACAATATGAAATAGAGATTTCCGAAGAACAGATGAATCTGAATGTTCCAGACCCGTTGACTGAAACCTCTCTCGTAAGCATAACATGATCAAACTCTAGTAAACTCTTGGGTGTTAATCACATGGCGATGTGAACTAGATTATTGACTCTAGTAAGCTCTTTGGGTGTTAGTCACATGGCGATGTGAACTATGAGTGTTGATCACATGGCGATGTGAACTAGATGATTGACTCTAGTGCAAGTGGGAGACTATTGGAAATATGCCCTAGAGGCAATAATAAAATGGTTATTATTATATTTCCTTGTTCATGATAATTGTCTATTGTTCATGCTATAATTGTATTAACCAGAAACCGTAATACATGTGTGAATACATAGACCACAATATGTCCCTAGTAAGCCTATAGTTGACTAGCTCGTTGATCAATAGATGGTTATGGTTTCCTGACCATGGACATTGGATGTCGTTGATAACATGATCACATCATTAGGAGAATGATGTGATGGACAAGACCCAATCCTAAGCATAGCACAAGATCATGTAGTTCATTTGCTAGAGCTTTTCTAATGTCAAGTATCGTTTCCTTAGACCATGAGATTGTGCAACTCCCGGATACCGTAGGAATGCTTTGGGTGTACCAAACATCACAACGTAACTAGGTGGCTATAAAGGTGCACTACAGGTATCTCCGAAAGTGTCTGTTGGGTTGGCACGAATCGAGACTGGTATTTGTCGCTCCGTATGACAGAGAGGTATCTCTGGGCCCACTCAGTAATGCATCATCATAATGAGCTCAATGTGGCTAAGGAGTTAGCCACAGGATCATGTGTTACAAAACGAGTAAAGAGACTTGCTGGTAACGAGATTGAACGAGGTATGGGGATACCGACGATCGAATCTCGGGCAAGTAACATGCCGATGGACAAAGGGAATTGTAAACGGAATTGATTGAATCCTCGACATCGTGGTTTATCCGATGATATCATCATGAAACTTGTGGGAGCCAATATGGGTATCTAGATCCCTCTATTGATTATTGGCTGGAGAGGTGTCTCGGTCATTTCTGCATGGTTCCCGAACCCGTAGGGTCCACACACTTAAGGTTCGGTGACGCTAGAGTTGTTATGGGAATAGTATGTGGTTACCGAAGGTTGTTCGGAGTCCCCGATGAGATCCCGGACGTAACGAGGAACTTCAGAATGGTCCGGAGGTGAAGATCGATATATTGGATGAAGGGTATTGGAGTCTGGAAGTGTTCCGGAGGTACCAGGCTATGACCAGCATGAACAAAAGGTGTTTCGGGGGCCCCGGCAAGTGTTGCGGGGCCTCATGGGCCAAGGGGAGGGGGCAAACCAGCCCATTAAGGGGTTGTGCACCCGCACACCCTTTCCCATGTTGCTTGGGAGGTGGGGCGCCTCCACCTGACTTTGGAGGCAAGCCTCCACCTGGGTTAGCTTGGGGGCAAGTCTCCCTAGGGTTTCCTTAGGGAGATCCAATCTGCCTTGGCCGCCACCCCCTAGGGCGCCTCCTCCTCCCCCTTCCCCCTATATATAGTGAGGGAGAGAGAGGGCAGCCGCACCCTTACCCTGGCGCAGCCCCTCCCTCCTCCAACACCTCCTCCTCCTCCTCCGTAGAGCTTGGCGAAGCCCTGCGGGAGAATCGCAAGCTCCACCACCACGCCGTCGTGCTGTCGGAGTTCTCCCTCAACTTCTCCTATCCCCTTGTTGGATCAAGAAGGAGGAGACGTCCTCGGGTTGTACGTGTGTTGAACGCGGAGGCGCCGTCCATTCGGCGCTAGATCGGATCTTTCGCGATTTGAATCGCTGCAAGTACGACTCCATCAACTTCGTTCTTGTAACGCTTCCGCTTAGCAATCTTCAAGGGTATGAAGATGCACTCCCTCCCTCTCTCTCTCTCGTTGCTAGCATCTCCTATATTGATCTTGGTGATACGTAGGAAATTTTTGAATTATTACTACGATCCCCAACACTTCTACCGCTGGGAGCTCCAGTACCGGTTCCTGGAGATGTTCGTGGGAGTAGGGGCCGGTTGTACCGGTAGAAGGACCGGTTGTACTGGTCAGGCTGCAGCTGTGGAAACAACCGGGGTTGTACCAGCCTTGCACCGCTTGATTATGGAACACAGACCGGTAGTTGGGCGGTAGTGGACCGGTTGTACTAGTGGACTCGTAGTTGACCGGTGGTTGGGTGGTTGTACCAGGATCTCTGGACTGAGCAAATTCCTCTCCATGCTCTTGGTGTCCACCTTTGACCATAACTTCTCCTTGGCACCTAAGCACACAAAGTGTCTCTGTTTGAGGTAGTATCCATGTCTCAAGTTGGTAAAAGGGGAGTTCAACAAGGAGAGAGTTAACCTTGTTCTTGATAGCCCTTGCGCGAGCTCGTGGTATCGGTCCACTTGGCACTTGGGGAGGTGAAGGTAGGTCCATGGGAATGACCTCGGGATGCTCCGCACCATCCCCCCTCCTGGGAAAGATCCGACCTCGGGTTGAAATCTTCATGACCGTGGAAGGGAGATAGGCCTGTGACATTGAAGATGTCACTCATGTTGTACTTGTCGCATGGGATGCCGATCTTGTAGGCGTTGTTGTTGTATCGTGCTAGAACCTTGAAGGATTCGTCGGCTCGAGGTAGTAGCTTGAACTTGTGTTCGTTGGGGAAGCGATCCTTGCGAAGGTGTAACCACACAAGACCTCCAATGTTGAATATCAAGGGTTGCTTGTTGATGTTGCACTTGGTCACGAGGCGGTGTACTTAGCGCTTGATTGCTTGTCTTGTATCTTCATTTACCTTCTTAAGATAGCTTGTGCGTGCACTCGCGTCCATGTTGATGCGCTCTTGTGGAGGTAGCGGTGGAATGTCCAATTGGGACAATGGATTGAATCCATAGACGACCTCAAAAGGGGACTTGCCAATAGTAGAGTGTCTTGCTCCATTATAGGCGTACTCGGGATGGGCAAGCATTCCTCCCGCACCTTGATGTTCTTCTTGATCAAGACTCGAGGAAGTGTAGATAGCGTCCGGTTGGTGACTTCCATTTGGCCGTCGGTTTGCGGATGGTATTCATCGCCATCATCATCACCAACCCTTCTTCATCACCAATTTCATGATGCTCACCACTGCAAGTGGGTAAATTTCTTTGTAGGCTTGATGGATAGTGATGGAGTTGGATGAGATTTGTCATGTAATTGAGTCAATTTGTTAGGGCTTGATCCCTAGTATCCACTATGTCCTGACATTGATATTGCTATGACTTTCCTATACTTAATGCTTGTCGCTATGGCCCGAGTACCATAATTTCATATCTGAACCCTCTATGTTTTCATGAATATATTTGAGTTTTTGATCCTATCTTCTAGTTATATGCACTTGTTATTGTTCTGATCCGTAGACCCCAAAGCGACAATAGTTCAGATACTCTCCGGGGATGACTGTGATTCAAGGATATCATGTATTCACCGTGTGTTAATGCTCTGCGCCGGTTCTCTATTAAAAGGAGGCCTTAATATCCCTTGTTTCCTTGTGGACCACGCTGCCACGAGTGGGTAGGACAAAAGATATCATGCAAGTTTTTATTATAAGCATGTATGGCTATATATGGAATACATGTCTACATTACATTGATGAATTGGAGCTACTATGTATCGTTGTAGTTTGTGATTGTTATATGTTGAATATTATCCATCACTGATCCAATGTCTAAGCTTTCCGCATATTGATCTTGGCTAAGTTACTTTCATTGATGCTGCTATTACAATCACTACAGAACTGCTACTATCACTACAAAAAAATACACTTCCGTGATGATACGTGTTTGTCACAGTAGGTCGCGTTTTTTGTCATGCATGTACATCCATGACAAATTTATGACAGAATCAAGATAGTCATACTTGTGCTGTCATAGAAGTGTTCCATGACATTACCAAAATTATCATCACGGAAGTGTCCACTTCCATGACGATAAATTGCGCGTCATAGAAGTGCTTTCGTCAAGGGTGACCGACACGTGGCATCCACCGTAACGGAACACCGTTAAGCTATCGGGTCGGGTTTTGGATCCGATAACCCGTTAACAGGCCCGACCAATGGGGATTTTCCATGTGTAAAATCATCATTGGCTGGAGGAGACATGTGTCAGGTCCGCGTTGGCACATGTGCCACTCATCCAATGGGCGAGACGCGCCTATGATATGTTAACATGTGGACCGGCCCATCAAGTTTAAATGGGCCGGCCCAACTGAAGGCCCACAAGATTTTATGGACCATAATGGGCCGGCCCAGCTAAAGGCCCACGAGATTTTGTGGACCATAATGGGCTGGCCCAGCTAAAGGCCCACAAGATTTTGTGGGCCATAATGGGCCGGCCCAGGTAAATGCCCACAAGATTTTTGTGTGCCATAATGGGCTGGCCCAGGTAAAGGCTCACAAGATTCTTGCGGATCATAATGGGACGGCCCAGCTAAAGGCCCACGAGATTTTGCCGACATTAATGGGCCGGCCCAGCTATAGGCCCACAAGATTTTGAGGACCCTAGTAGGCCGACCCATTAATTGGCTGCCATGTTTTGGGCCAAATGTCGGCCCATATTTGATTCGGTCCATTAATGGCCTGCCACGCTCCGGGCCTAACAGTGGCCCATATGAGATCCGGCCCGTTAAAATCCTACCGCTTTCTGGGCCAAATTACGGCCCAGATCAGGTCCTGCCCTTTAAGAGGCTTTGGGCTCAATTATGGCCCATATCAGATTCTGCCCGTCAACTGGACACTATGCTTTTGGGCCCACTTGCTAAAGGCCCACTTAGTAATTCGACCTGATATTAGTTTTGGCCTGTTAAGGGCCCGTTTAACATTTCGGCCCTATATTAATTTCGTCCTGTTAAAAGCACGTCATATAGTTGGGCCTAACTACGGCCCGGTTTGCATCCGGCCTGCTCGCAGCCGATATCTGATTGGGCCAAACAAGGACCGAGACAATTTTGGCCTGTTAAAAGCCCATGATTTGATTCGCACAATCATGGGCCGAGGTTCATTTCGGGCGGCTGCCGGCCCGTGAGCTGTTCGGCACATTTCAGGCCCAACCTACATCGTGATTGCATGACAGCCCGATTATGTACCATAATTTTACGGTTTGGCCGGTTTACTGCGAAGACAGGATATATATACAGTAAAATAACTGCAGCATCGTGAATAAGAAAAATCCTAGACTATACAATAAAGAAATTACGGCATATTACATCCACTGGGCATCAAAGTTCGCCACTATGATAATAAAGCACAAGCAGACAGCAGATTATATACACTGGGCATCAAAGATCGCCACCAGTGCAAATAAACACGCCGACAAAATAATATACAAAATCGACAGCACTTCAATAGAGTTCAAGAAAGGTTAGCCCTGCTGGGGAGCTGCAGCGCAAGCAGCTGAGCAAGATGATGAGACTGCGCTTGTTCAACACTTATATCTTCCTCACTCTGAAAGATAAACAAGCAGACAGATCACAGGTTTTGCACATAAAAGTATCAGTGCTGACAATTCATCACATTTCTTACTAACGAATAAAGTGACACAGTTTAAAATTGCATTAACACAATATGGTATTGTTCAGGTCAAGACATGGCAGGAAATGACATTGTGAAGGAGTTGGCAGCTTCACGACACCACTGGATTACAGATCAAGAACTCATAAGTATCAATGGTTAGTGTGCTGTCAATTTATACCATTTCAAATTGGCAAATAAAGAGACGGTTTAAATAATAGTAGAATGATATGACATTGTTCATAGTTAAGACATTGCAGAATATGACATTGTGCTGTAGTGGGTAGGTTCACCACACCACTGGATTACGGATGAAGAACAGAAGCATACATGCAGTGCAAAAGAAGATCACTTGCTCTGTATAGTTTAATTTACATGGTATGAAGAAGGAACTTGGTTGTACAACTGAAAACTTAAATTGAGAAAGGACAAACTTTTGTTTATGAACTACATAATAAACTTTAAACAAGCAATTTGATGCAAACACCAAAAATAAACAGATGTTGCAGTCATGCGTAACCAAATATATACAACAACGTTTGAAGGCCTGAGATGGACAAACTTACATTATTGGTGAAGACAGGCTCTATAAAGGCCTTGTCCATGCCGATGGGGGGGCAATTCAAGAAGTTTACCACATAATCTTCTTCAAAAGCATTGCCTTTATTCTACATTTTGTTAAGAGTAAATATAGATGTGATAATATACGAAAAAATGGAGAATATTTAAGATAAGATGAAGAGTGGTGCTACATAACTAAGTAGCTATAAATGTAAGTGCAGCGATACAGGCAAAAGGTACAGCCAAGAGCAATGCACAGCTAAACTTCTTCAGTACCAACCTTATGGTAAGAGTAAATATAGATCTGATGTGTAGAAAATGGAGGGCAAAGGAAAATAAGCTGCAGAGTGATGGTACATGAACAACTACCTATCATTATAAGTACACTGATAAAGGACAGCATGTACTTACAAGAACAATGCAGAGCTAAAAAAGCATTGGCATTGGATATATTCTACACTAATGTAACCATTCATACAGATCAGATAATTTGGAGTGAACAATTGATAAGCAAGATATCATGCATAATGATGTCACATAATGAACCAGGTATGTATGCAAGTACAGTGATACAAGAGAACATGTACTAACAAGAGCAAAGCAGCGGGCAGCATATTTGTGATATCCTGTCATTCTTGTCAAACCGGAATTCTTCTTCGAGCAGATTTCCTGCAAAAAAGATCCGTAAGGCACATGCGGAAAAGTAGAAGTTCAAATTGTCATGTGATTTCATAGACAGTACCTCATCCTGGGAACGAGACCGGTGCATAACAAGGTTTTTCCATTCAATGTCTTCTAAATTTAGCACAGGAGACTTCACCGGAAATTCGTTTATAGACTTGCCATCAAAGTGTGATTTCCTCAGGTAACACCGATACTACTGCAATGCTTCCTTGAAAAGCACAAGAAAGCTTGCTTATCATGCCTATCCAGATTGACCCTCGCCTAGTTACAACAATGTAATGTAAATCATTGATGTGTTCAATCAGCAGAAAACAGGAAAATAATAACCATGAATAGTAGCACTTACACGTAAGTTGGACAGGAAGATGTGAAAATGGTGTTTCTCTTCACAATAATATTCCCATGATGGTAATATGTGCATGTAGTCCCTAACAACATTGAAAGCATTGTCTTCTAATCTGGGAATAAATGGAATGGGGTTCCAATCTGCAGGAATTGGCCGTCTCTGCAGTTGGGATAGGTCTTCGGCCGGTGGACTTGCTGTACTTTTTGCTGGAGTGGGATTTTTCTGTGGTACAGCTGGTGCTATGGCAAATGAAATCGGTATACCTTTTGCTGGAGTGCAGGTCCGGTGTGGTGGGGCTAGTGGTGTGGCCAGTGAAGTATGGGTACAGTCTGCTGGAGTTGGTCCTACGTTTTGTGTCACTGGTTGTACAGCCAATATAAGTGGGTTGCTGTCTGATTTCTCCTGCACCACCAAGTTTTTCAAGGACTTTGCTGGTGCTCCTTCAGGTTCGGCAATCACCCTCTTCCTTTTTGATGTCTAATGCACAAGAACAGCATTTGAGTGGAAAAACATGGTATGATGATAGATGGAATATGTATTGATAATGGATGGGCATGGCATCTCGACATATATGATGAGTAAACTAAGCAGATGGCGGTGCAACAAAGTAGAATAAATGCAAGACAACATATGCAAGATACCCGCAATCAATAAAACATTGGCAAATTAGAACAGGCACCTTGATGGGTGAGCAGGACAGACCATCTGCCTTTGACTCCTCGAGGTTAGAATAGTCATTAGGATCATATTCTGAACAAGAATCAACAAGTGGGGAGAGTATGAGTTTCATTGCATCCAGAATGGCACTCAATGCCTTGGTGCCCATTTTGCAAGTCATTGAAGTGTTTAGCTTCAAGAGTGGACTGCTGCTAGTGTGACACAAAGCAGCTACACAGGTCATAGTGTAGATATAACGGGAAAACCTTAAGCATCAGAGTAAAATCAGCAAAGTGGAACTGCTGGAATATATGTGCTAGTATTGCCGGTACGGCTAGAAAGGCTTCGGATACCAACTTTCTTCAACTGAAGGTGCAGTACTTTTAATATCAGTGTAACTCTCAAAGGCGACACAGCTCCCCGCATTTCCTTGCTATTCTTATAGGATTCAAGTGGGCAGGCCACTACAAATCCTATTCCTATGTTTACAAGATCCTACGAATCAAAGAGGCTCAAAGTGTCCACCACAACCGACCGTATAGACCTCTACACTGCAAATGTCCCTTCTCATCTTCAGTACAAGGAACATACTGTACTACTATCATACTCCCTCCATTCCAAAATATAAGTCTTGGTAGAGATCTCCACTATGGATCACATACAGATGTATCCAGATACATTTTAGAGTGTAGATTCACTCATTTTGCTCCATATGTAGTCCATGGTGGAATCTATACAAAGACTTGTATTTAGGAACGGAGAGAGTACATATTAAAGAAGAACGGCGAGCTCTGAAAAATCGACTGACCCAATTTTGAAATTTAGTCTACTGTGATTTAACTAGTGTGGAATATAAAAGGGGAAAACCATAAGCATTGGGAGTATAGTGTTGAGCATGCCATGGCGGATCTGAAGGTGCAAACCGGACAAAGGCAACTTCGCAACCAAGACAAGAAATCAGAGTAAAGCAGTGGCGATCTATTTTCTTACTGCGATAAATAAGTTGAGCAGATATGAAAGAGTACCGCCTCTGGTGCGGTGCCGTGTATGCATCTGCTGAGAATTTGATGGTGCTGCGGTAGCAATGGCTGTCGCCGGCGTGGAAGCATATCTAGGAGGATAGACGGTGGCGGCGGGGCCCGGTGGACGAGACGATCGTAGGAGCGGCGCCGGCAAGGTGGACGATGGCGGGGATGAAGCAAGAGGACGGGATGCAAGGATCCCGGTCCAAAGCCATGGATGAGAGGGGTCGATCTCTTGTAATGGACGGCGGCGTCGGGGTATCAACTCCGGCATGGTGGAGGAGGACGGCGGTGGATGGAGTGGCGGACGGCGGCGGACGGAGGAGGGTGGGGTGGAGAGGGTGTTTTGGCGCCCACGGAGTACGAATGGGGAAAAGGGAGGTAGAGAGGAAGGGGGAACCATGTATTCAGGGCGTGCTTGTCTCAAATGCGAGGAAATTTACAAACTTAGCCCCCGTTTCAAATTTCTACTATATCACAGCAACATTAGTCGGTTGGGGATAGGACGGTAATCTCGCATACACCGAATATTTGCCGACGAGAGTTTGTTTTTGGCGCCCACCGTGTATGAATATGAATCGGGGAGGGAGTCGATTTCGGCCGAGGACACACTGTGTTTTGGCGCCCACCGTGTATGAATCTGGGTGAGAGGCGGTTATGTCACGTTTGGGTGAAATTACAAACCTACCCCTATCGAAACCTATAGAAATCCAGCAGATAGGCTTTGCGTGGCAGGGATAGGCAGTAGTGATTTCCATCTCGCAGATTTTGGTTTCAGGCGGTTACTGCGACTTTCCCCACTTCGTTCCAATTTCACAGAGTGCACGTTTACCATGCCAACTCAATTCGGATCCTGTTTGTATTTTATTTTTTTCGGGCGGGATCCATTTTCAATTGGAATTACATTCTATATACATCATTTTTTATATATACTTTCAAAAGCACAACAAAGAATTCTGCTCCTTTATATGTGTAATATGATTTACAAATACAACGATCTCGAAATCTTAAGGTTGAATTCGAAAAAATTTAACCAAATTATGTTCTACTAAAATGTATGGATCAGTAATATCTACATATTAAATAACATAGATGTGCGTGAATTCATATGAGTATGCATGTTTGATAGATCAATTTTGGTTCGAGTATGGATTACATGTATCATCATCTCGAATTCAAATATTTGAATCTCTTTTTTGTTCACTCCTTTCACGCCCATCTCTCTCGCATGCATGCTCCTTCAGGTAGCTATCACTCTCTTTTCTCTAGCTCACCCGCACGCTCACTTCATGTTTCTCCTATCCTCGCAAACATGGTCTCTCGACGTCTCCCTTGAGAAGTGTCACACTCTCCCTATCATTATACATTACACGGTTTTCATTATCTCTCACGTCTCTAATGTTCTCTGGTATCACTCGGTACCTAAGCTTTCTTTTTCACCGCCACACACACAGTCTCCACTCGTATTTCACTTTGTCTTTCTCTCTATGGGGTTCTCTCACTCACCCTATATGTATCTACATATGACTCATACCACTAAAATTAATCTCTCTCTCTCTCCTGTAGACACAACATTTGTTGCGGTCTCCTTTTCGTCTCCATCCTAGACTGACATTATTCATTTGTTTACCGATCAGACAACCCCGACTACCGTCTCCTCTCTCTCTCACAGACACACACACACACACAACTCCTGCTTCCACTCCCCTTCCCAACTACCGTCTCTCTCTCACACACACAAAACTCTCGCTTTCGCACCCTGACTCATATTTCTCTCACAAACATTTATCGACTAGCTAGCCTCTAGATAGGTTTATACACCCGCACACTCGTGCTTCCACCATCGCATACATGTCTCTCTCCCGCTCCTTGTATCTATGTAGATTTTTCTTCCCTTCTTGAGACACGCCCTCTCGATCATGCACACACACACTATCGCCTCATTTTAAGCTGATACCTATCGCACACACTCCTTGTGTCTTTGTCACACATGCACTACATCCTCCTCCACTCTCCCTCTCTCTCACACACACATGGGCTTTTTGCAACAACTAGCAAGATGCCCATGCGTTGCACGGAACATCAAGATGCATTTGTATAAGTAGTTTATCTTGTGGGGGAAAAGGATGAACGAGGGAAGGCCTTATTTGCAAATGTGGAGAGGGGTATGGGTATCTTTTTGCAAAATCGCCATAGTTTCCTTCCTATCCATAAGATATAGATCGGACGGCCTATATTGCAGGATGGCAGGCACACGATCATCACCGACAATGCTTTTTATAAGAGTAGGGATAAAAATAGAGTTGGTGATGATGGTGGGCCTGCCATCCTGCAATGTAGGTCGTCCGATTTATATCTGACGGATAGGAAGGAAAATATGGCAATTTACCCGCACTCTTCACCACATTTGCAGATAAGGCCTTCCCTCGTTCATCCTTTTCTCCGACAAGATCTTGATGTTCCGTGCAACGCACGGGCATCTTGCTAGTAAGAGTAGAAATTAGACATATACCACTTCTCGAATGTTGAAACCAACAACATTCCTCCTTTATCTCATCAAAACCGCCAAAGGAATATATTTTGAGTGAAACATAACATATTTTTAGTGATATACGTATTTCAAAACTAGACTTTTTTCTATCAAATCGGTGAATATGTATTAATCTACTTTGATCATGTGGCAACGCATTGGCACATTGCTAGTGGTTATTATAATTTTTTGGACACCAGACAAACGGTGGAGTACATATACGAAGAGAAGAGGCGCACGCACGTAGTCGGCCTCTCGCTGTCTCGCACACATGAGTCTTACGTAAAGGCGACATTAACAAATAAACCCTAAAACCCTAGGTGCATGATTGCTGCATTCGCGGGTACCGGGTACGTGGTGGAGCACCTTTGTAGGAATAGTCAGCTTGCGTGATAATTTGATTTGTAGGAGTTGATGGTCGGGACCACAGGTGAACGACTTGGAGCGCGGTGGCTTGCCAGTTGCCACAGATCGAGTAGCCACGTTTAAAATATCGTTTTTAGCGGGGTTAAGAGTTCTGATTTTCAATGGCGCGTTATAGGTAGTAAGTAGTTTTTAGAACGATTGGTATGGAGCGAAAATGGAATTCATAGTACTACGTACCTCCTTGGCGTATGGTTGTATGGTTTTTTTTGTGATGGAGGTTGTATGGGTTTATGTTGCGAGATGTTGAACCTGGTAGTTCTAGGGCAAATACTATGGTTTAGATTTAGATGCTGGTTTTCAGTAATGAAAATCGGAAGGGGAAACCCTTCTTTGATTAAAAAAAACTACTACCTCCATTCTGGTTTACTAGTCCCCATCGTACTTTGGGTCAAAGTTTGTCCACGAATTTTACTTGTAAAATGTGATTGGAAAATGAGATGCATGCATGAACACTAGTTACTCTAACCCCCTCTCTTCTTTAATTCTTTGCCACATCAGCATGTTTGTTATTCCGTGTGCATGATACCAGCTAAGATACCACCATTATGGCCAGCCTTAATCATCGCATGCAATATGTGGGAGGCGTGTATGTTTTTAATGACTTGAGACTATACCTAGCCCGGCATGCAAGATGACTTATTATGCACCGTTCCCCATACCTGCAGGAAGCCCGTTCGTCTCCAAATCTTTTCCTCTCCATGTGTGGAAACAATATGCCTGCCAAACTCTCCTTCTCCCTCCGGCGGTCCCACCACTCCATCCCGTGTGGAAAAGTCTGCATGCATGACTCTCCTCCCCCACGCTCGTCCAATCCGTTGTGACCAGCAATATTTCCACCCCTTCGCTCCCCCGTAATTTACTCCAACAAATATGTCCACGTAGCTATTACTTAACTGCAGGTGCATTGAGTCACTGACATATGGGCTAAACAGGGGTCTGGCCCACATGTCAATGACGCAACTGGACCTGTAGTTAAGTCAGTGCAGCTCAGTCAATATCTTACGTAGGTGTGCCATTGCTCGCTATAAATACTGCGCCTCCCACGACATGGCTATCTCCTCCCCCTCACGTTCACGTTCATCGCTATCTCCTCCCCCTCCCTCTCACGTCGACCACCATGGCATCGCCCCTCCCAAGCCCTAGGAGCCCCTCGCTGCACCACGCAGACGGTCATGCGTCATTGTTCCGTTCCTCGCCGCCACTAGTCGAGGAGGACGCGTCGGCGTTCCGCTCCTCACCGCGACGCGACGCATCGTCGTTCCGTTTCTCGCCGCCACTAGTCGAGGAGGACGCGTCGGCGTTCCATTCCTCGCCGTGACGCGTCGAGGTGGACGCGTCGGTGTTCCCAATCTCGCCAGCACGCGTGCCGGAGGACGCGTCGGCTCCCCGCTATGAGGAGAACGCCGCGCCGCGCCGCCGAGCCCCCCAGCCTTGAGGAGCTTTGGAAAGAAATGGATGTCGCCTTGTGGGAGGCTTTGCCTCCAGCAGAGCGCGCCAAAATAGAGGCGGAGAAGAAGGCCGAGGAAGAGAAGCGCACCGCGGAACAAGCTGCCTGGGAGGCCTATGTCGCGTCCGAGAGAGTTAGGCGATTGGCTCTTTGGCAGAAGGCTCGTGCGAGGGCCGTGAGGGTGGCGGAGGATGCCCGTGCCGATGCTCTGAGTGCAGTCAGGCCCAAGCGCCTCATCTACGCTTGGCGGTACGTGGACCGGGTGCACGCTTCTAGCGAGGAGGAGTACCTGTTGGCGCTGGATCACCACACCGATGAGATCACGCTCGCCCACCGGCAAGCCGCCAATCAGCACCTCGCAAGTTGCGAGGCTGAGGAAGAGGCGTTGTGTCGGCACGCTGGGAAACGGCCGCGCACCAGGGCACTCGTGGCACGCCGCAAGCGCTCCTGCGAGCGCCGTGGCTTTTAGAGGAGTATAATTTTTGTTTCGTAAGGCGATCTCATTAGTTTTGGGACGCAAATGGTAAATCCCGAACGTTCAGGAATTTTTAGCATCCTTAATTAAGTATGTAAAAGGGAAAGTTTGGAAACCTTGTGTATTCGTACGCGTTTTGCAAGTACGTGCATATAGCACAAACTTTACTATATACTATCGCACTACACGTCTCTCTCGATATATGCTTGCAGACTGTGCTACTCCCTCCGTCCAGGTCAATAAGTCATCTTTGGTTGTGCACCGTGACCAAGAAGGAGGGAAGACTTATACACCTAGACGGAGGGAGTACTACTATTACTTATGTACGTGCAAATGCACGTTTTAACATTACGATGTGGTTTTTGTAAAAGTAGAAAAACAGCACTAGTCAAGCTTGTGAAACGATTCAATGCAAAACAAATGCAAAAATGCTCGTTTGATTGTTTACTTTTAGCTTCCTTCTCTGTGGTTATTTCTCTGTCGTACTTTGTATGGAGTATCTGACTGGTTGGAAAGGCATGCAAATTCCCAAACCGCTTCCTACACCCTGTATCAAATTTTTTGCCTAACAAGTTGTGCCGTGCAATTGGAATTCGAACTTGAGTACTACTACAAGTAGGAGTACCAGGGGCCAGTTCTTTTAGGCTTCTAGATTAGTAATCCCATAACTACTACCTCCGTCCTGGTTTATTGGTCCCCATTGTAATCTGCGTCAAATTTTGATCATAAATTTAACTAATGAAATGTTAGTGCATGTCACATGCACTACTCCATCCGTCTAGGTGAGTAAGTCATCTTAGAGTAAGGTTAATAGTAAAGCCTGCTGCCGGCTCTATAGTAGAGCCATGTCACCTGTAGCCTGTATTTGAAAAAGTTCATACAGTAGAATGGCTGTAGTGTTGGCTATACATTTAATGCATGCATGTTGTGCTAGGCAAAGGAAAGTGACATGATTGGCTGGGGGGAGCTGAACACCGGCCGTAGCGCTTGCATGGGCTGCATGCAGGCTCCTTTTCCTCGTTGCTTGTGCTATCGCCCGGTGACTCGCGAAGCGCCCGCTTGGTCCTTTCTTCTCACTTCTCTCTCCTCCAGCTATGATTTTGCTGATGTGGAAGATGCTATAGCATGCTGACTAGTCTCTATTGTACTTGCTCTTAGGTTGTGCACCGTGACCAAGGAGGAGGAGAAAACGAGAAACGTTAATGTTTATTTGCTAATTAATAGTATTGCATGCAATGAACTAACCACTGCATGTCGTGTTTGATATCTCAAGTCATTAAAAGCATGCACACTCTTTATCTCTTATTGGTTGATATGTCAAGAAACAAGAAACGAGGTAGAAGTTAATGCACCGCGCCTAAGTGTTTTGGGATTATTTGGTTTTCGTAAGATGACTTACACACCTAGACGGAGGGATTACAATGGTGAGGAATAAACCAGTTAAATCTTTGGTCAAATTTAGCACAAATTACAATGGTGAGGAATAAACCAGGACGGAGTAGTAGTTTAGAAGCCCAAATAAATGAGTGAGGCGCCATATTGTTACTCTCCACTATGACTAGTCTTGTGGGAAAATCTGGGGAAGCCGCCAAAAAACTGGCCCTAAGAGTAGTAGCTAGGGATCGAGTGTGCGAGATGAACCGGAGAAAGTAAATGCAGAGAGATGAAATGCAAAAAGACGGAGGGATGTGATGGTTGCTTGTCCGTTTATTTTACGGGGTCACTTATTACTGGGAGTGGTTGGGTTTTGTGATATGACGGCTTTACTGCCGCGCCACAAGCGGGGTGAGAGGTGAGACTCCCGTGCAGCGCTGCCCTCTACACTTGTACTACATCGGTCGTGGTTTATTAGTCCCCCTGAGGGAGTCCTGGATTAGGGGGTCTCCGGACAGCCGGACTATATCCTTTGGCCGGACTGTTGGACTATGAAGATACAAGATTGAAGACTCCGTCTCGTGTCCGGATGGGACTCTACTTGGTGTGGAAGGCAAGCTAGGTAATACGGATATGTATATCTCCTCCTTTGTAACTGACCTTGTGTAACCCTAGACCCTTCCGGCGTCTATATAAACCGGAGGGTTTTAGTCCGTAGGACAACATACAATCATACCATAGGCTAGCTTCTAGGGTTTAGCCTCTCTGATCTCGTGGTAGATCAACTCTTGTAATACTCATATCATCAAGAATAAATCAAGCAGGACATAGGGTTTTACCTCCATCAAGAGGGCCCGAACCTAGGTAAAACATCACGTTCCCTGCCTCCTGTTACCATCCGCCTTAGACGCACAGTTCGGGACCCCCTACCCGAGATCCGCCGATTTTGACACCGACATTGGTGCTTTCATTAAGAGTTCCTCTGTGTCATCGCCGTTAGGCTTGATGGCTCCTACTATCATCGATAGCGATGCAGTCCAGGGTGAGACTTTTCTCCTGGGACAGATCTTTGTGTTCGGTGGCTACGCACTGTGGGCCAACTCGCTTGGCCATCTGGAGCAGATCGAAAGTTACGCCCCTGGCCATCAGGCCAGGTTTGGAAGTTTAAACTACACGGCCGATATCCACGGAGACCTGATCTTCGACGGATTCGAGCCCCTGCCTTATGCGCCACGCGGTCACGATGAGTACGATTTAGCTCTACCTTCGGACCGTAATCAGGAGATCGCACCGGCAACCGCTCCGAGCCTCAATTCGGAGCCAGTTGCGCCATCCATGGACGGGTGGATAGACCCCGTCACGGAGGCCATATCCTCGGCGGCGATCGAGCCGAGTATCAGCCTTACCCTTCACGAGAGCCGTGTTGCCAAACTGTCGGATCCTTCTCCGGCCACGGACTCCGAACCGCCTGCACTCGTTCCAGTCGAAACCGATTGGGCGCCGATCATGGAGTTCACCTCCGCGGATATTTTTCAGCACTCGCCCTTTGGCGACATACTGAACTCATTAAGGTCTCTCTCCTTGTCAGGAGAGTCCTGGCCGAACTATGTCCGGTAGGATTGGGAGGCGGATGGCCAAGAAATTCGCCGCCCACCCACCACCCACTTAGTTGCCACTATCGATGACTTAACCGACATGCTTGACTTCGACTCCAAAGACATCGACGGTATGGACGATGATGCGGGAGGCGAAGAGGAACCACTGCCCACAGGGACTGGATAGCCACCTCATCATACGATATATACATGGTGGACACACTCAAAGAAGGCAATGGCAATGAAACAACGGAGGATGACCCCTCCAAGAAGCAACCCAAGCGCCGACGTCAGCGGCGCCGCTCTAAGTCCCGCCAAGGCAAAAGTGGTGATACCGGCACAGGAGATAATAGCACTCCGGACAATGCAGAAGGCGGCAACAATCCCCTCCAGCAAGATTTAAGACAGGAGGATGGAGAAGCCAGCCCTCTAGAGAGAGCGGCAGATGGAGAGACGGAGGATGATAATTACATGCCTCCCTCCGAAGATGAGGCAAGCCTCGACGATGACGAATTCATCGTGCCTGAAGATCCTGTCGAACAAGAGCGCTTCAAGCGCCGTCTTATAGCCACGGCAAATAGCCTTAAGAAAAAGTAGCAGCAGCTTCAAGCTGATCAAGATTTGCTAGCGGACAGATGGACTGAGGTCCTGGCGGCCGAGGAATATAAACTCGAACGCCCCTCCAAGAGTTACCCAAAGTGCAGGTTGCTACCCCGACTGGAGGAGGAAGCACCGAAACCTACATCCCCGGCGTATGACACGGCTGATCGGCCACCTCGTGGCCGCGACAGAGAGACATTCCAGCCAAAAGCTCAGCCCGCACCCCGACATCATTCAAATAAAAAGGCATGGGGAAATACGCCAGACCTGCGAGACGTATTGGAGGACAAAGCAAAACAAGCAAGATCGATCTACGGATCACGAGGGCGCACCACTATGCAAGACGATAATCGTCACGCTAGATAAAGTAAAAGTAAATCTGACCGGGCCGAACACAGCGGGCAGGACTCATTTGAGCTGCGTCGCGATATAGCCTAGTACAGAGGCGCCGCACACCCCTTATGCTTCACAGACGAAGTAATGGATCATCAAATCCCAGAGGGTTTCAAACCCGTAAATATAGAATCATACGACGGCACAACAGATCCTGCGGTATGGATCGAGGATTTCCTTCTGCATATCCACATGGCCCGCGGTGATGATCTACACGCCATTAAATACCTCCCACTCAAACTCAAAGGACCAGCTCGGCATTGGCTCAATAGCTTGCCAGCAGAATCCATAGGCTGTTGGGAAGATCTGGAAGCCGCATTCCTCGACAACTTTCAGGGCACTTATGTGCAACCACCAGATGCCGATGACTTGAGCCACATAATTTAGCAGGCAGAGGAATCGGCCATGCAATTCTGGACGCGGTTCCTAACAAAGAAAAATCAAATCGTCGACTGTCCGGATGCAGAGGCCCTAGCAACTTTCAAGTACAACATCCGCGACGAGTGGCTAGCCCGGCACCTTGGTCAGGAAAAGCCAAAATCTATGGCAGCCCTCACGACACTCATGACCCGCTTTTGTGCGGGAGAAGACAGCTGGTTGGCTCGCAGTAATAACATATCAAAGAGCCATGGTACTTCGGATACCAAGGACGGCAATGGCAGGTCACGTCGCAACAAACATAAGCGCCGCATTAACAGCGACAATACCGAGGATACGGCAGTCAATGTCGGATTCAAAGGCTCTAAACCCGGTCAGCGGAAAAAGCCATTCAAAATAAGCACTCCGGGCCCGTCCAGTTTGGACCGTATACTCGATCGCTCGTGTCAAATACATGGCACCCCCGACAAGCCAGCCAACCACACCAACAGGGATTGTTGGGTGTTCAAGCAGGCCGGCAAGTTAAATGCCAAAAACAAAGATAAGGGGTCACATAGCAATGACGAGGAGGAGCCCCGGCAGCCGAACACCGGAGGACAGAAGAGGTTCCCCCCACAAGTGCGGACGGTGAACATGATATACGCAACCCACATCCCCAAGAGGGAGCGGAAGCGTGCGCTCAGGGACGTATATGCGTTGGAGCCAGTCGCCCCAAAGTTCAACCCATGGCCTTCCTCCCCGATCACCTTCGACCGCAGGGACCACCCGACTATTATCCTTCATGGCGGATTTGCCACATTGGTCTTAGACCCAATCATCGACGGATTTCACCTCACTCAAGTCCTTATGGATGGCGGTAGCAGCCTGAACCTGCTTTATCAGGACACAGTGCGCAAAATGGGTATAGACCCCTCAAGGATCAAACCCACCAAAACGACCTTTAAAGGCGTCATACCAGGTGTAGAGGCCCATTGCACAGGCTCAGTAACACTGGAAGTGGTCTTCGGATCTCCGGATAACTTCCGAAGCGAAGAGTTAATCTTCGACATAGTCCCGTTCCGCAGTGGCTACCACGCACTGCTCGGGCGAACCTTATTTGCAAGATTCGATGCTGTACCGCATTATGCATATCTCAAGCTCAAGTTGCCAGGACCTCGGGGGGTCATCACAGTCAATGGAAACACAGAGCAATCTCTCCGCACGGAGGAGCACACTGCGGCCCTCGCAGTAGAAGCACAAAGCAGCCTCTTAAGGCAATCTAGTAATTCGGCATTAAGGACCCAGACACCTTCAAGCGCGCCCGGAGTAATCGGCAACAGGACCGCCTGGCACATTCCGAGCTCACATAGCAATGCGGCCCCCACCCCGGTCCCAGCCAAACGGCGAAACCCGTGCCACGCGTCCATAATTATGCACTAAAAATACCATGGGCACAGGCGGGGAGGGGGCCACGGCTGCGGCACGCTCCAAGTCGCGGCTTAAACTACACTAGGGGCTTCCCGCTTTGTTATTTTTCTCTTTCAGGACTTTAATCTCTGGAAACCCTGTCCGGCAGCATGATTGCCGAGCACATGATGCAGCAACCAAGGAGGCAGAAAGCTACGTCACACCACGGAACTCCCAGGTGGATTACCATAACGAGTGAAATATTTGCTTTAATACCATTCCTCATCTTGCCCTTGGAAGGGACATGTCAAACAGTCCTACTTTTTGCTTATCGCACTACTTGTATCATTCTGCTTTAACGCACCTTTTTGAATAAACAATGCATAGCATCAAGACTATTATTGCATTCTTATATATATATGTGTGTGTGTGTGTGTGTGTGTGTGTTCATTCACGACATCTAGCACCCGTACACTCTGGTACGAGACCAATACGCCAGGAGCTTAAGCATACCCCATAATACGACGTGAGAAGTCCGAACACTTTCGATAGTGCGGCACCCCGAACTTATAGCATTACATGCATCAGCTCCGAATCATGTCTTGGGTCAATAGTTGGGTTTGCCCGGCTCCCATGTTTTGGTACCTTACGTTCCGCTATATCGGCTAAGGTAGCACTGGGAGAACTACTGCGATTGTGCCCCGGTTCTGCTGGGCTAAGCACCTCAGTAGAGAAAGCTAAAACTGACTGTCATGATAAGGCGAGAGACTGGTCGCTGTTCGAGAGGTTTCGAGTCCCTAAAGGCTTATGCCGCTCAGAGCGAGGAGTCGGCCCTGTCCGGCTTAAGGCGTGTATCGCGCCCCGAATTCGGCCTTCTGAATACTAGGGGCTTCGCCGAAATTTAAAATTATAGAATTCTATGGCTGAGAGTGATAGCGCATTATAGTCTGATTGCCTTGTTCGTTGTGCTGAGCACCTCCCTTGAAGGACCCAACAATGGGAACAAGAGTGCTCAGGTTTATCCCGAACACCCCAGCACTCGTGGCGTGGGGGCAGAAGCCAACGACTAGCCATCTTTCAGATTTGATAAATAGCCGAACAGAAGGTAATATTTTAAATTCAAACAAGCATTGCATAGCACATATGAACAAGTTTTCATAAATACAGGATTACACGAGCGAGTTTACTCAAATATTATATCTTTCGTACACTCGTCCGCTACGAGACGAGCACCCTTCAGGACACCCTCATAGTACATCTCGGGGTGGCGATGCTCCTTGCCCTCCGGCGGTCCTTCCTTAATCAGCTTCACGGCGTCCAGCTTGGCCCATTGCACCTTCACACGGGCGAAAGCCCGGCGTGCACCTTCGATGCAGATGGACCGCTTGATGACTTCCAGCCGTGGGTAGGCATCCACAAGCCGCCTCACCATGCCGAAGTAGCTGTTGGGAAGGGCGTCGCGAGGCCACATACGGACTATAAAGCCCTTCATGGCCTGTTCGGCCGCCTTGTGTAGCTCGACCAGTTGCTTTAGCTGGTCGCTCATAGGCACCGGGTGTTCGGTCCCAGTATACTAAGACCAGAACAACTTCTTCATTGAGCTTCCCTCCTCGGCCCAGTAAAATTTCGCGGCATCCGACACGCTGCGGGGCAAATCTGCGAATGCTCCTCGAGAGCCCCGAACTCGGGTAAGTAACAAGTAATTTACTTTCACATGCTTGCTCTGCATATTGAATGCCTTACCCGCCGCTATCTTCCTCATCACATCAATCTCCTGGAGGGCCTTTTGGGCTTCGGCCTTGGCATTCTTTGCGCTCTCGAGGGCCGCGACAAGCTCGGACTCTCGTGTCTTCGAGTCAAGCTCCAACGCCTCATGCTTCGTCACGAGAGCTTGGAGCTCTTGCTGCACCTCGCCCACCCGTGCCTCCTGCCTTTCCCGCTCGGTGCGCTCCTTGGCCGCTTTGTTTTCAGCCTCGGATAGCGCTTGCTTCAGGGTCGCCACCTCGGTCGCGGCCCCTGGCAAATTTACGATGATCCTGTCATTTTGCAATCGCATTCTTTATATATATATATCCATAGACTAGATACTACTTACCTTTGTTCTTCTCGAGCTGCCTCTCAGCAAGGCTGAGCTCTTTCTTGGACCCTTCGAGGTCCTGCTTCAGTGCGGCGACCTCCGCAGTCAGTGCGGCAGAGGCCAGTAGTGAAGCCTGCATACGCATATAGACATACTTATATTAGACTCTTGCGATATTGTTTGATCCTCTGTTCGGCTTTTCTTTGTGAACACTGAATAGAGCATCAGGGGCTACTGTCTATGCGGTAATATTTTTCCTATATTTCAAAAACTTACCTCAAATCCTGTTAGAAGGCTGGCACAGGCTTCAGTCAGTCCGCTCTTGGCGGACTGAACCTTCTGGACCACCGCACTCATAATAGTGCGGTGCTCTTCGTCGGTGGAAGCGCTGCGAAGCGCTCCCAGCAGATTGTCCGGTGCCTCTGGATGGACAGAGGTCACCGGCACAGGCGTCTTGCCCCTTTTGGAAGGAGGCCGCCTGCCTGAGTCCAGAACCACGGGAGGTTCCGGCACGGTGTTCGGTTGAGGGCCGAACTCGGAGCCCTCGGGAGCCTTGCTCCCTCTGCTCCCGGAGTCCGGAAGGTCGCCTTGGGGCGCCTCCGGGACTGTCTCCCCTCGACCCAGTGCCTCTTGAGACAACACCTCGGCGTTGTCCGTAGGGCAAGGGGAGGTGGCGGTCGGAAGTGGATCGCTATCCATATCCGACGAGTCCAGGGAGCCGTCCGACGAGGATACGTCGATACGGGCTCGGGGCGTTGTGCATAATCATAATTCGGCATTAGGAGAAGCAGTGCGACAAAGGTATACTATGAGTTACTCTGGTATCCGAATACTTACGACTTCGCCAGGGGCTTGGCCCTGAGCAGCCACTCGTCTTCGCCTTTGGCGGCGGTGGTGGAGTAGTCCGGAAGGAGAGTCTTTCCCTTCTTGGACCCTTCGCCCCCCCAGTGGGGGCGGCCTTCCTTTTCTTGTCTCCCCCGACTGAAGGGGGAGCATCTTCTTCTTCCTCCTTGTCTTCGGGGGAGGAGTGCATCGCGGAGTTATAGGACAATGAGTCTGATAACACCTGGCATCGGGAACTCTTTCGGGTTCCCTTGGCCTTCTTGGTCTTCTCCGGCACCTTATAAGGAGCCGGAGTCAGCATCTCCGTTAGGAGAGCGTCCGCGGTGTCTTCGGGGAGAGGGGCCGGATAGTTAATCTGCCCTGACGTCTCCACCCAGTCCTGTCAAAGGCATGGAGCTCAGACCCCGCACATGGTTAAGCTAGGGGAAATAAATATCCTACCGGATGTATAGAACTCACCGAATGCGCTCGGCGCTTCGTGCTTAACCCGCGGTCCTCGGTGAGAGAGGGAGGGACCTTGGCGCCCTTGAACAGCACCCTCCAGACGTCCTTGTGCGTCATGTCTAAGAGCTCGCTCAGAGTCTGGTGCTGGGCTGGGTCGAACTCCCACAAGTTGAAATCCCGTTGTTGACATGGGAGGATCCGGCGGATGAACATGACCTGGACTATGTTGACAAGCTTGAGCTTCTTGCCTGCCATATTCCAGATACATTCCTGGAGTCCGTCCAGCTCCACCGATGAACCCCAGGACAGTCCCTTCTCTTTCCCAGGGGTGAGCCGCATGGGGATTCCGGATTGAAACTCGGGGGCAGCCACCCGGTTGGTGTCGCGCGGCTCGCTGATGTAGAACCACGCCGATTGCCACCCCTTTATGGTCTCCACGAAGGAGCCTTCAAGCCATATGACATTGGGCATCTTGCCCACCATGGCTCCGCCGCATTCTGCTTGCTGGCCTCCCACCACCTTCGGCTTGATATTGAAGGTCTTTAACCACAGGCCGAAGTGGGGCTGGATGCGGAGGAAAGCCTCACACACGACGATGAACGCTGAAATGTTGAGGATGAAGTTTGGGGCCAGATCATGGAAGTCTAGCCCATAGTAGAACATGAGACCACGGACGAATGGATGGAGGGGAAACCCCAGTCCGCGGAGGAAGTGGTGGAGGAAAACTACCCTCTCGTGAGGTTCCGGAGTAGGGACGATCTGCCCTGCAGCAGGCAGCCGATGCGTGATATTCGCGGCTAGGTATCCGGCTCCATGCATCTTCTTGATGTGTCCCTCCGTAACGGAGGAATCCATCCATTTGCCTCCCGCTCCGGACATGTTTGGAGAAGGTTGAGGGGAAGGATGTGGACTTGGGCGTTGGAGCTCGAGTGCGCAAGAACGGATGAGCAAGGAGGAAGAAGGCGTGGGTAGAAAGAGGTTAAACATTACCCCTTTATAAGGGCGGCCGAACCTATGTGCCCCCACTAGCCTGGTAAAACTCGCTTATTCCCCAAGCGTCGTAATCGATGGCGCGGTTGGGTTACCCGTGCCCGTATTGATGAGAATCCCGTAATAAGGGGTACATGATCTCTGCTTTGACAAGACGTGTCAAGAAACTGCCTCGCGTTATGTGCGGGGCTAGTTAAAGGAAATGGTTCAAATAATCAACGGGCCATGACATAATGTCATGTTGCCAAAACGTGCCAGCAGATTAGATTTGTGGAAATATTATTCTCTCTACGGTGGTATGTGGAACTTATTTTGCTGGGTCGGACACTATCCTTGTATTCAAATTCTTCCGGGGTGTATCTGGAGGAGGAACCCGCCTTGCAATGCCGAAGACAATATTGCGCGTCGGACTCATCGTCATTGAAGCCTGGTTCAGGGGCTACTGAGGGAGTCCTGGATTAGGGGGTCTCCGGGCAGCCGGACTATATCCTTTGGCTGGACTGTTGGACTATGAAGATACAAGATTGAAGACTCCGTCTCGTGTCCGGATGGGACTCTACTTGGCGTGGAAGGCAAGCTAGGCAATACGGATATGTATATCTCCTCCTTTGTAACAGACCTTGTGTAACCCTAGCCCCTTCCGGTGTCTATATAAACCGGAGGGTTTTAGTCCGTAGGACAACATACAATCATACCATAGGCTAGATTCTTGGGTTTAGCCTCTCCGATCTCGTGGTAGATCAACTCTTGTAATACTCATATCATCAAGAATAAATCAAGCAGGACGTAGGGTTTTACCTCCATCAAGAGGGCCCGAACCTGGGTAAAACATCGTGCTCCCTGCCTCATGTTACCATCCGCCTTAGACGCACAGTTCAGGACCCCCTACCCAAGATCCGCCGGTTTTGACACCGACACCCCCATTGAATTTGACTGAAGATTTGACTCACAAAATGTTAGTGCATGTCAACAAAAACTATATCGTTGGATTCGTATTTGAACATAGTTTTGAATGATATAATTTTAGGTGACATGCATCAGCATTTATCGTACTATACGTAATGTTAGTTCAATTTTTGGTCGTACTAATCTATAGTAGTAAGGTGCCCGTGCGTTGCACCGAAGAGTGAAATGCATTGATCGGGGAGTTGTTTATTTTGACAAAGGATGTGGGGGTCATCTCATGTGTAACGGGTATCGATAGGTTTCTTCAGATATTATTTCATCTCTAGAGCTCACAAACATCTGGGTGAAATAGATAAAAAGGTATCTTTTGAAAACAAAAGCGTTCAACTGTTCAACTTGCATCCAAAACTTGTGAAGAAACAACACTTATTGTGCTTTGCAAGAAATGATCTTTTCTATACTATCTATACTACTATATAGTATACGAGTCCTGGATTGCACCTAGAGCATCAATCCTAGCCACTCATCTCCTAAATCTAACGACTGATATTGGAGGGATTCGCAGTGAACAGTGCATGCAGCTGAATCTACTTGGTTCTGGAACCATTGCTGCACCGTGTCATACCTTCCTGAAAAGAAGACCTATGCCTCCTCTACTATGCTGCAATTGTCAGGTTGTGATGAGTAAAAAAAGAGTTGGTTGTGAGCCGATGTGAGATGGTCTAGAGGAGAAACTAAAGTTGAAGTAAACAATTTGTGGGTTCCACCATGTACTTTTTTTAATATTCTTCGAAAATTTCTGGATGACCGCGGGCAGTAGTTGCATTCAGTACTACCAGTTAGTAAATTTCTAAACTCTATTTCGTGTGCATCAACAATATTTTTTTTGCTCAGAATTCATTTTTCAAAGTATTTTTTGGTGGAATCACACCATACTGTTAAGACGTGCATTGCACGTGCATACACACTAGTAAGAATTAGTTTTTGAGTATCAATTGTTATACATGTTGGATACAGATGACATGGCACTTACTTATAGTCAACAGTTGGCTATACTCTTAAGTAATATTAACCATGCCCTTATACACCTAGACGGAGGGATTAAATTAGGATGACTTGCAAGCGGGCAGAGGAGATGTAAGAAATGGTTCATCGTAAGTATTTCACCAGTACTGTAGTAAAAATTCATACATGGAAGATTCTAGACTAAAACATAAACGGATACCCTTTTATTCATGCGTGATACTCCAATAGAGCAAGATCCTGCATGGAAGTCTCCACATGCTTAGACAGCAGACTACATTGAGCGAAGACTAATGATCAAATTTAACTTGATAATGCATATGTCCAGGTGAACCTCCTTGGAGTCCCCGTGCACCGCGTCAGCGGGTAAAGGATGGCATGGGTTTTCCAAGTCCACATTGGCGGGATAGTCCCAGCTCCCCAGAGTCCAAGTCTGTTCAACGAGGCCGGTGTCGCCGCCCACACGACCCGCAGGGGTAGTAACACTGTGTTGGGGAACGTTGCAGAAAACAAAAATTTTCCTACGGTTTCACCAAGATCCATCTATAAGTTCATCTAGCAACGAGTGATCGGATGCATCTACATACCTTTGTAGATCGTGAGCGGAAGCGTTCAAAGAACGGGGATGAGGTAGTCGAACACGACGTGATCCCTACAACCCTAGCGTCACCGAACCTTAAGTGTGTAGACCCTACGGGTTCGGGAGATATGTAGACATGACCGAGACGACTCTCCGGTCAATAAACAACAGCGGGATCTGGATACCCATGTTGGCTCCCACATACTCCACGATGATCTCATCGGATGAACCACGATGTCGAGGATTCAAGCAACCCCGTATGCAATTCCCTTTGTCAATCGGTATGTTACTTGCCCGAGATTCGATCGTCGGTATCCCAATACCTCGTTCAATCTTGTTACCGGCAAGTCACTTTACTCGTACCGTAATGCATGATCCCGTGACCAGACACTTGGTCACTTTGAGCTCATTATGATGATGCATTACCGAGTGGGCCCAGTGATACCTCTCCGTCATACGGAGTGACAAATCCCAGTCTCGATCCGTGTCAACCCAACAGACATTTTCGGAGATACCTGTAGTGCACCTTTATAGTCACCCAGTTACGTTGTGACGTTTGGTACACCCAAAGCACTCCTACGGTATCCGGGAGTTACACGATCTCATGGTCTAAGGAAAGGATACTTGACATTGGAAAAACTCTAGCAAACGAACTACACGATCTTTATGCTATGTTTAGGATTGGGTCTTGTCCATCACATCATTCTCCTAATGATGTGATCCTGTTATCAACGACATCCAATGTCCATAGTCAGGAAATCATGACTATCTGTTGATCAACGAGCTAGTCAACTAGAGGCTTACTAGGGACATGTTGGTGTCTATTATTCACACATGTATTACGATTTCCGGATAATACAATTATAGCATGAATAAAGACAATTATCATGAACAAAGAAATATAATAATAATGCTTTTATTATTGCCTCTAGGGCATATTTCCAACAGTCTCCCACTTACACTAGAGTCAATAATCTAGTTACATTGTGATGAATCGAACACCCATGGAATTCTGGTGTTGATCATGTTTTGCCCTAGGGAGAGGTTTAGTCAACGGATCTGCTACATTCAGGTCCGTATGTACTTTACAAATCTCTATGTCTCCATCTTGAACATTTTCACGAATGGAGTTGAAGCGACGCTTGATGTGCCTTGTCTTCTTGTGAAACCTGGGCTCCTTGGCAAGTGCAATAGCTCCAGTGTTGTCACAAAAGAGTTTGATTGGCCCCGGCGCATTGGGTATGACTCCTAGGTCGGTGATGAACTCCTTCACCCATATTGCTTCATGTGCTGCCTCCGAGGCTGCCATGTACTCCGCTTCACATGTAGATCCCGCCACGACGCTCTGCTTGCAACTGCACCAGCTTACTGCCCCACCATTCAAAATATACACGTATCCGGTCTGTGACTTAGAGTCATCCAGATCTGTGTCAAAGCTAGCGTCGACGTAACCCTTTACGACGAGCTCTTCGTCACCTCCATAAACGAGAAACATTTCCTTAGTCCTTTTCAGGTACTTCAGGATATTCTTGACCGCTGTCCAGTGTTCCTTGCCGGGATTACTTTGGTACCTTCCTACCAAACTTACGGCAAGGTTTACATCAGGTCTGGTACACAGCATGGCATACATAATAGAACCTATGGCTGAGGCATAGGGGATGACACTCATCTCTTCTATATCTTCTGCCGTGGTCGGACATTGAGCTGAGCTCAATTTCACACCTTGCAACACAGGCAAGAACCCCTTCTTAGACTGATCCATATTGAACTTCTTCAATATCTTATCAAGGTATGTGCTTTGTGAAAGACCTATGAGGCGTCTTGATCTATCTCTATAGATCTTGATGCCCAATATATAAGCAGCTTCACCAAGGTCCTTCATTGAAAAACTCTTATTCAAGTAGGCCTTGATGTTGTCCAAGAGTTCTATATCATTTCCCATCAAAAGTATGTCATCTACATATAGTATGAGAAATGCTACAGAGCTCCCACTCACTTTCTTGTAAACGCAGGCTTCTCCATAAGTCTGCGTAAACCCAAACGCTTTGATCATCTCATCAAAGCGAATGTTCCAACTCCGAGATGCTTGCACCAGCCCATAAATCGAGCGTTGGAGCTTGCACGCCTTGTTAGCATTCTTAGGATCGACAAAACCTTCCGGCTGCATCATATACAATTCTTCCTTAAGGAAACCATTAAGGAATGCCGTTTTGACGTCCATTTGCCATATTTCATAATCGTAGAATGCGGCAATTGCTAACATGATTCGGACGGACTTCAGCTTCGCTACCGGTGAGAAAGTCTCATCGTAGTCAACCCCTTGAACTTGTCGATAACCCTTAGCGACAAGCCGAGCTTTATAGATGGTCACATTACCATCCGCGTCTGTCTTCTTCTTAAAGATCCATTTATTTTCTATGGCTCGCCGTTCAACGGGCAAGTCAGTCAAAGTCCATACTTCGTTTTCATACATGGATCCTATCTCGGATTTCATGGCTTCTAGCCATTTGTCGGAATCCGGGCCCGCCATCGCTTCTTCATAGTTCGAAGGTTCACCATTGTCTAACAACATGATTTCCAAGACAGGGTTGCCGTACCACTCTGGTGCGGAACGTGTCCTTGTGGACCTTCGAATTTCAGTAGGAGCTTGATCAGAAGTATCTTGATCATCATCAATAACTTCCTCTCTAGTTGGTGCAGGCACTTCAGGAACATTTTCTTGAGTTGCGCCATTTTCCGGCTCAAGAGGTAATACTTCATCAAGTTCTACTTTCCTCCCACTTACTTCTTTCGAGAGAAACTCCTTCTCTAGAAAGGATCCATTCTTGGCAACAAAGATCTTGCCTTCGGATCTGAGGTAGAAGGTATACCCAACAGTTTCTTTAGGGTATCCTATGAAGACGCATTTTTCCGACTTGGGTTCGAGCTTTTCAGGTTGAAGTTTCTTGACATAAGCATCGCATCCCCAAACTTTTAAAAACAACAACTTAGGTTTCTTACCAAACCATAATTCAAACGGTGTCGTCTCAACGGATTTCGATGGAGCCCTATTTAAAGTGAATGCGGCAGTCTCTAAAGCATAGCCCCAAAAGGATAGCGGTAAATAGGTAAGAGACATCATAGATCGCACCATATCTAATAGAGTGCGATTACGATGTTCGGACACACCATTACGCTGAGGTGTTCCAGGCGGCGTGAGTTGTGAAACTATTCCACATTTTCTTAAGTGTGTGACAAATTCGTGACTCAAGTATTCTCCTCCACGATCTGATCGTAGAAACTTGATTTTCCTGTCACGTTGATTCTCAACTTCACTCTGAAATTCCTTGAACTTTTCAAAGGTTTCAAACTTGTGTTTCATTAAGTAGACATACCCATATCTACTCAAGTCATCAGTGAGGGTGAGAACATAACGATAGCCACCGCGAGCCTCAACACTCATTGGACCGCACACATCAGTATGTATGATTTCCAATAAGTTGGTTGCTCGCTCCATTGTTCCTGAGAATGGAGTCTTGGTCATTTTACCCATGAGGCATGGTTCGCACGTGTCAAATGATTCATAATCAAGAGACTCTAAAAGTCCATCTGCATGGAGCTTCTTCATGCGTTTGACACCTATGTGACCAAGGCGGCAGTGCCACAAGTATGTGGGACTATCATTATCAACCTTACATCTTTTGGTACTCACACTATGAATATGTGTAGCAATATGCTCGAGATTCATTAAGAATAAACCATTCACCATAGGAGCATGACCATAAAACATATCTCTCATATAAATGGAACAACCATTATTCTCGGATTTAAATGAGTAGCCATCTCGAATTAAACGAGATCCTGATACAATGTTCATGCTCAAAGCTGGCACTAAATAACAATTATTGAGGTTTAAAACTAATCCTGTAGGTAAATGTAGAGGCAGTGTGCCGACGGCGATCACATCGACCTTGGAACCATTCCCGACGCGCATCGTCACCTCGTCCTTCGCCAATCTCCGCTTATTCCGCAGCTCCTGCTTTGAGTTACAAATGTGAGCAACTGCACCGGTATCAAATACCCAAGAGCTACTACGAGTACTGGTAAGGTACACATCAATTACATGTATATCACATATACCATTTGTTTTGCCGGCCTTCTTGTCCGCTAAGTATTTGGGGCAGTTCCGCTTCCAGTGACCCCTTTCCTTGCAATAAAAGCACTCAGTCTCGGGCTTGGGTCCATTCTTTGGCTTCTTCCCGGCAGCTTTCTTGCCAGGCGCGGCAACTTCCTTGCCGTCCTTCTTGGAGTTCTTTTTACCCTTGCCCTTCTTGAACTTAGTGGTTTTATTGACCATCAACACTTGATGTTCCTTCTTGACTTCTACCTCTGCTGATTTCAGCATAGCAAATACTTCAGGAATGGTCTTTTCCATCCCCTGCATATTGAAGTTCATCACAAAGCTCTTGTAGCTTGGTGGAAGCGACTGGAGGATTCTGTCAATGAACGCGTCATCCGGGAGATTAACTCCCAGCTGAGTCAAGCGGTTATGTAACCCAGACATAGTGAGTATGTGCTCACTGACAGAACTATTTTCCTCCATCTTACAGCTGAAGAACTTGTCGGAGACTTCATATCTCTCGACCCGGGCATGAGCTTGAAAAACCATTTTCAGCTCTTCGAACATCTCATATGCTCCATGTCTCTCAAAACGCTTTTGGAGCCCCGGCTCTAAGCTATAAAGCATGCCGCACTAAACGAGGGAGTAGTCATCGGTACGTGCCTGCCAAGCGTTCATAACGTCTTGTTCTGCAAGGAGAATAGGTGCGTCACCCAGCGGTGCTTGTAGGACATAATCTTTCTTGGCAGCTATGAGGATGATCCTCAGGTTCCAGACCCAGTCCGTATAGTTGCTGCCATCGTCTTTCAGCTTGGTTTTCTCTAGGAACGCGTTGAAGTTGAGGACTACGTTGGCCATTTGATCTACAAGACATATTGTAAAGATTTTAGACTAAGTTCATGATAATTAAGTTCATCTAATCAAATTATAATGAACTCCCACTTAGATAGACATCCCTCTTCTAGTCATCTAAGTATAACATGATCCGAGTTAGCTAGGCCGTGTCCGATCATCACGTGAGACGGACTAGTCAACGTCGGTGAACATCTTCATGTTGATCGTATCTTCTATACGACTCATGCTCGACCTTTCGGTCTTCTGTGTTCCGAGGCCATGTCTATACACATGCTAGGCTCGTCAAGTCAACCTAAGTGTATTGCGTGTGTAAATCTGTCTTACACCCGTTGTATGTGAACGTTAGAATCTATCACACCCGATCATCACGTGGTGCTTTGAAACAACGAACTGTCGCAACGGTGCACAGTTAGGGGGAACACTTTCTTGAAATTATTATGAGGGATCATCTTATTTACTACCGTCGTTCTAAGCAAACAAGATGAAAAACATGATAAACATCACATGCAATCAAATAATAATAGTGACATGATATGGCCAATATCACATAGCTCCTTTGATCTCCATCTTGGGGCTCCATGATCATCTTGTCACCGGCATGACACCATGATCTCCATCGTCATGATCTCCATCATTGTGTCTCCATGAAGTTGCTCGCCAACTATTACTTCTACTACTATGGCTAACGCGTTTAGCAATAAAGTAAAGTAATTTACATGGCGTTTCTCAATGACACGCAGGTCATACAAAAAATAAAGACAACTCCTATGGCTCCTGCCGGTTGTCATACTCATCGACATGCAAGTCGAGATTCCTATTACAATAGCATGAACATCTCATACATCACATATATGTCATTCATCATTCATCACAACTTTGGCCATATCATATCACAAAGCACTTGATGCAAAAACAAGTTAGACGTCCTCTAATTGTTGTTGCAAGTTTTACGTGGCTGAAGTAGGGTTCTAGCAAGAACGTTTTCTTACCTACGTGAAAGCCACAACGTGATTTGTCAACTTCTATTTACCCTTCATAAGGACCCTGTTCATCGAATCCGCTCCAACTAAAGTAGGAGAGACAGACACCCGCCAGCCACCTTATGCAACTTGTGCATGTTAGTCGGTGGAACCGGTCTCACGTAAGCGTACGTGTAAGGTTGGTCCGGGCCGCTTCATCCCACAATAACGTTGAAGCAAGATAAGACTAGTAACGGCAAGAAAGTTGACAACATCTACGCCCACAACAAATTGTGTTCTACTCGCGCAAGAAGAACTACGCATAGACCTAGCTCTGATACCACTGTTGGGGAACATTGCAGAAAACAAAAATTTTCCTACGGTTTCACCAAGATCCATCTATAAGTTCATCTAGCAACGAGTGATCGGATGCATCTACATACCTTTGTAGATCGTGAGCGGAAGCGTTCAAAGAACGGGGATGAGGTAGTTGAACACGACGTGATCCAAATCACCGGAGATTCTAGCACCGAACGGACGGCACCTCCGCGTTCAACACACGTACGGTCAGCGTAACGTCTCCTTCTTCTTGATCCAGCAAGAGGGAAGGAGAGGTTGAGGAAGATGGCTCCAGCAGCAGCACGACGGCGTGGTGGTGATGGAGCTGCAGTACTCCGTCAGGGCTTCGCCAAGCACTATGGAGGAGGAGGAGGTGTTGGAGAGGGAGAAGGAGGCAACCAAAGGCGTGTGTGTCAAAAAGCCCTCCTTCCCCCACTATATATAGGAGGGCCTAGGGGGGGGCGCCGGCCCTAGGAGATCCAATCTCCTAGGGGGGCGGCGGCCAAGGGAGGTTTCCCTCCCCCCCAAGGCACCTAGGGGTGCCTTCCACTAGTGGGACTCCTCCCCTTTGGAAACCCTAGGCGCATGGGCCTATTGGGGCTGGTGCCCTTGGACCATGTAGGCCAAGGCGCACCCCCTACAGCCCATGTGGCCCCCCGGGGCAGGTGGCCCCACCCGGTGGGCCCCCGGGACCCTTCCGGTGGTCCCGATACAATACCGATGACCCCGAAACTTGTCCCGATGGCCGAAATAGGACTTCCCATATATAATTCTTTACCTCTGGACCATTCCGGAACTCCTCGTGATGTCCGGGATCTCATCCGGGACTCCGAACAACATTCGGGTTACTGCATATACATATCCCTACAACCCTAGCGTCATCGAACCTTAAGTGTGTAGACCCTACGGGTTCGGGAGATATGTAGACATGACCGAGACGACTCTCCGGTCAATAACCAACAGCGGGATCTGGATACCCATGTTGGCTCCCACATACTCCATGATGATCTCATCGGATGAACCACGATGTCGAGGATTCAAGCAACCCCGTATGCAATTCCCTTTGTCAATCGGTATGTTACTTGCCCGAGATTCGATCGTCGGTATCCCAATACCTCGTTCAATCTCGTTACCGGCAAGTCACTTTACTCGTACCGTAATGCATGATCCCGTGACCAGACACTTGGTCACTTTGAGCTCATTATGATGATGCATTACCGAGTGGGCCCAGTGATACCTCTCCGTCATACGGAGTGACAAATCCCAGTCTCGATCCGTGTCAACCCAACAGACACTTTCGGAGATACCTGTAGTGCACCTTTATAGTCACCCAGTTACGTTGTGACGTTTGGTACACCCAAAGCACTCCTACGGTATCCGGGAGTTACACGATCTCATGGTCTAAGGAAAGGATACTTGACATTGGAAAAACTCTAGCAAACGAATTACACGATCTTTATGCTATGTTTAGGATTGGGTCTTGTCCATCACATCATTCTCCTAATGATGTGATCCCGTTATCAACGACATCCAATGTCCATAGTCAGGAAATCATGACTATCTGTTGATCAACGAGCTAGTCAACTAGAGGCTTACTAGGGACATGTTGGTGTCTATTATTCACACATGTATTATGATTTCCGGATAATACAATTATAGCATGAATAAAGACAATTATCATGAACAAAGAAATATAATAATAATGCTTTTATTATTGCCTCTAGGGCATATTTCCAACACACTGACCACGCACCCATACATCAGCCTCGTGTCAGTGTTAGCGTCAGCGGCGTCGCCCCTAACGCACATTACAGAGACGGGGCGGCGGCCTGCGTGGGCCTCGCCGGTGCCCACGATCAAGAGGAAGACGCTGCCGTCCTCCTCCGAGACTAGCAGGTGGCGGTGATCCTCCAGCGACTCCGGCATGGTGAACGGGTAGCACATCTCGTACTTGATGTTCTCCGCCAAGGGCCAGCAGTGACCGTTGCACGCATCCGTGAGGTGATGCACCATGTCCACCGGCGAGCCACAAAACGACATCGGGCACTCATAGCAGTGGACGAAGGGCTCCTTGGAGGCATCGACCAGGCCGTCCATGAAACGGGAGTGGCTGTAGGGGACGTTGCGCCAGTTGAATATATGAGCAAGTTACTGCGAGATTTAATCTGAATAAGCACAAAATAAATCATGACGGCTATAACAGAGATGAAACTAATCATGTGGACTAGCATAGTAGTAGGATACAGAGTAGAAACATGAATTCTACCACAATTTCGAACAGGAAGGACAGAGACACATACGGTGCAACGGGAGCAGCACCGATGGCGTTGAGGTTGTCGCCCATGTCCAAACACCACGTAGACACGGGCCCTATTTGGATGCTCTAACTCGGTTAGAGGTTAGAGTTAGATTCTAACCTTGAACTAGCTCTGAACTAACTCTAACCAAAAAGATGTTTGGATGGCAGGGTCAGATGGAGCGTAGATACGGCGAGGCGCCTTCATGGGCGGTGCGAGAGGGAGGGAGGAAGAGGACGAGAAGCTTCGAGGAAGTGGGGTGGGATCTGCCACGGGAAGAGCGAGAGAAAAATGTGTTTTTAGTGGTCCTGAGAAGAACTAACTCAAATAAGCACCTCTTGGGTGGGTTAGTTTTTTGGGGTGGGTTAGACGGATCTAACCCAAACTAACCCTCCTGTTTGGATATTTTTGGGTTAGTTGAGTCCAAACTAACCCAAACTAACTCTAACCCATATCCAAATAGGGCCACAGTCTTTGAGCACGGTTCGTAGTCGTTCCATGCTCGAGCATTGAAGTTTGTAACTATTTTAGATTAGAATATACTACTCCTCCGACGCTAGTAGTAGAGCAGAGTCCTACTCTACTACTCTACTCAAGCAAGTTAGGGCATAGCACTGTAGGGAGTACCAGTACTGTGATAACTCAAGCAAGTTGTCTGGCATCGACATGACCCTACGCTGCTGGTATGTGTCTCGTAAGTCAAGTGGCGTGTTGTAGTCATCATCACCTGTCCACTTCCCGCAGCACATATTCGCTTCTCCATCTTTGTCCACACATAATCTCGTCCAATCTTTCATCCCCGCTAAGGCGCCTCCCCCCTCGTCCGAAACCCAAGCACTAACAATGGTAGAACCGAGCAGCGTCCGCCGAAAGAGTGGCTGGAATTCGCTCCCCACAGAGGTAATCAAGCTCATTGTTTCGCGTGTGGACAATCTCAGTACCATGCAAGGATTATGATGGCAGCGCGGTTTCGTTCATCAGGCAAAACTGTGTGTACACAACGTACCATGCGTCTCTGCATGCACCATACCCTGATATGTGCCGCCACGCTCTGCAGCCCAAAGTAGGAGAGAGGGTCGCAAGTATCAGACTTCAACCTGCTGGCTGGAGTTTCCCCCGTCAGGCACCCATCTGGTTCAAGCCGTCAGCCAATCTCCACAGCTTAATAAATAGTAACGTCTAACTGAGCCAGTTATTTAGATGCGTACACTTGGTATAGTAGGATCTTTATTTAGTTTGATGCATACACTTGTTCTTTTTTGGTATCCCTTTTGTAATGATGGCTGATGTTTGGTTTGGAAGAGAGAGATGCGTCTTCACTCTTCTGGCCTTCTTACTGCTTCTGTTGCACCCCCAGCCCTGGTTGTTGCTGCTGCTGTTTTCAATATACAAATAGTAGTATATTTCTTCTGTTGGTTGAATAAATGTGTTGTTAGAACGACAAACACAATGTTTTGGAAGTTGTTGCACGGTTCGATCCTTTAGTGCCCCGTACCGTACGTAGCGTATACTATTTTTCGTACGGAACACATTTTCCACTTGTTGATAACATGCAGCCCAATAGAGAAGCCCATAATTAACTGGAAGGGAGGCTCTCACATGAATCCGGCCCAGGTACATGCTCATGGTCCCCTAAACATAAATAAGTAAATAAATAAATAAAGCTAAATGCTCATGCACCAGTTCTTTGGGAAAATAGGTAGCCCAGTATTTCTTTTTGAAGAATACCCAAGCTAGGCCTATTTGTCTTCTCCGAATTACTGGGCTGCAAATCTTTCAAGACGAAGAGGGATGCATTCTGGCCTGGCTTAAGTGTATGGTCAATGTCTGTTAAAAGTAATATCAAAAGGGGTTGAAAATTCCAAAAAAATTATAGCAAATGGGATATAAGTTTCTTTTTTTGTTTTTGTTCTTCACTGATATCTTATACGTATTTCATTGGATTTAACATGACATAGCACTAATTTATTTCTAAATTTGTTTTAGTATGGTTATTAATTTTTGGATTAAGAATATTTCGTCCCCCAACAAAAATTTGCGAATTTTCAAAATTTCCCACATATTTAGTTAATTTTTTGACCCTGGTACTGACAAAAAATGGCCGGCAATTCTAAAAATGGAAAACGGGCTGCAATAAATTCCATATGAA
Source organism: Triticum urartu (assembly GCF_056163025.1). Classification (NCBI taxonomy): domain Eukaryota; kingdom Viridiplantae; phylum Streptophyta; class Magnoliopsida; order Poales; family Poaceae; genus Triticum; species Triticum urartu. Next base: position 314,663,381 of record NC_141877.1, read on the forward strand.
TTAGAAAATGAGTAAAAATTATAAAAATAATAGCAAATGGGCTGTACACGCCACAAATTTCGAGGCTGACTTGTTTACGCAAGGCTTTGTCAGTGAACACACGATTCTAGTAGCAGTGACTGTTGGATGTCCATCCAACGGCCGACGTGCTTCTTCAATCTGTGATCTTCCTGCTCCAGCCGCCTAAACTAGCGCCGGCGGGACTGCCTGATCCCTCCTCTTGTGGCCTGCTGTGATGCTGCGCAGGCTTCCCCGGCCCACCCTACTCCCTCCGTTGGCCTGGCCGCACGCAATCAACTGCCTCCTTATTACGCGAAAAAAATGATTCCTCCCACTGACATCTGGGGCGCACCGGTTGGGAGGCTGACTTGTGGGCCTACTAAGTTGACGCGTATGCAGGGCTTGTCAACTTAGTCAACAAACAATTCTAGCAGCAGTAACCATTGGATTTGAATCGAACGGTCCTGCTGCTTCTTCAATCGTTGCTCTTCTTGCACCAGCCGCCCAAACCAGCGCCGGGGAGACCGCCTGCTCCTGCCTCCAGTGGCCGGCTGTGCTGCCGTTGAGGCCACATCGCCCCTCCTACTCCCAACGCTAGCCAAGCCCTGCGGCGACGGCAGCCTCACACCGCAGCCGAACCAGTGAACCCTCGTACTCCTCTCCGCGTGGGCATCCACTGCCGCGTCTTCCCCGGCTCCGCGTCGTCCCCTTCCTAGGCCTCGCCGTCGTCCACCGCCTTGGTGCTCTCGGCGCGGCGTGGTCAACTTTGTCAACGACATTCCATCGGAAGAGTACTGTACGTGGAGAGGCTGACAGCTGGGTCCACGGTCACAACCTGGTTTTTTTGTGATTTGCCAAGTAAGTCGCTTTGTCAGGCCTGTTGGGCTGTAAATCTTTCAAGACGATGAGAGCTTTCATTCGGCTGGTCGAGAAAATGGCCCATCAGTAATGAGAAATGGGCTGTACATTTTTAAAACACATCAAACCGGCAATTAGTTTCAAATATCTTTTTTCATTTCGAGATTTTAAATTACATTAATTTTTATGCATGGAGAATTTGTTGCATTTTATATTGATATACATTTATTTTTAAAATCAGTTTGAATGTGAGTCGAAATTTTGGGATTAAAAACAGTTCGGACCGCACCGAAATATGCAAAATTTCGTATAATTTTTTAACCGTGGCCACAATATGGGCTGTAATGCTAACAAAAAGAATATGGGCTCCAAAAAACCTTAAGAATTAGAAAATGGGCTGTAAATTATTAGAAATAATGGCAGATGGGTTGTATGTTGTTTTCCATAGATTTGAGGCTTTCCTAAAAAAAGGTTGACGCACAAGAAGTGACTGTTGGATGGCCATCCAACGGCCGTCATGCTTCATCAATCTCTGCTCTTCCTGCTCCAGCCGCTCAAACAAGCGCCGGCGGGACTATCTGCTCCCTCCTACCCGCGGCCGGCTCTGCTGCCGCGCAGGCCTCACCGCCCCACCGTACTCCCATCGCTGGCCTAGCCATCCCTCTACTCACCCACACCTGCTATTATTCTCCAGCGACGGCAGACGAACCAGTAAACCCTCGTACAGTCGTACTCCCCTCCGCGTGGGAAACAACTGCTGAGTCTTCCCTGCCTCCGTGTCATTCCCTTCCTAGGCCTCGCCGTCGTCCACCTCCCTAGTGCTCTCGGCGCGGCCTGATCAACGTGGTCAACGACCGATATGCATCTGAAGTGGACTGTACGTGGAGAGGCCAACAACTAGGTCCACGGCCGCACGCAAGGAAATGTCTCCTTATTACGTGCAAAATAATGATTCCTCCACCTGACATCAGGGACCCACCGAAAGGGCCTCTGTATTTCGCGAAAAAAATGTTACCGCCGTTGACAGCTCGGACTCACCAACTATATCTTCGCACGCAAGGAAGTGCCTCCTTATTACGCACACAAAAAATGAATACTTCCCCTGTTAGCTGCGACCCAGTATAGTGGCAGGCTGACTTGTGGGCCTACTAAGTTGACGGGATAGAGGGCTTTGTCAACTTAGTCAATATGCACGATTCTAGCTCCAGTGACCGTACGATGTCCATCCAACGGCCGTAGTGCTTCTTCAACCTCTGGTCTTCTTGCTCCAGCCGCCCAAACCAGCGCCGGTCGTGCCTCATGCTCCTGCCTCCCGTCGCTGGCTGCGATGCGGCGGAGGCCTCACCGCCCCCTACTACTCCCACCGCTGGCCAAGCCATCCCTCTACTCACCCACACCCCCTGTTATTCTGCGGCGACGGCAACCTCACACCGCAGCGAACCAGTGAACCATCGTACTCCTCTACGCGTGGGCATCCACTGCCGCGTCTTCCCCGGCTCCGTGTCGTCCCCTTCCTAGGCCTCGCCGTCGTCCACCGCCCTGGTGCTCTCGGTGCGGCGTGGTGAACGTGGTCAAGGAACGGCTTCCATCGGACGTGGACTGTACGTGGAGAGGCTGACAACTGGGTCCACGGTCGCAGTAAGGAAGTGCCTCCTTATTACGTGCAAAATAATTATTCCTCCACCTGACAGCGGGGACCCACCGGACGGGCCACCGTATTTCATGAAAAAAATGTTTGCCCCTGACTGCTGGGACACACCAGCTACATCTTCGCACGCAAGGAAGTGCGTTCGGGCAAAAAAAACGATTCACCCCCCTGACTGCTGGGACCCACCAGCTACATCTTCGCAGGCAAGGAAGTGCCTGACAGTCGGGACCCACCTGGTCGAAGCGTACGTAGCGTTGTCATTCTGGTCGCGAACGTGTATGTACATATATACTGATGGATGTAGACGCGCGCATGTGTCATAGTAGAGGCGCGTACGTGTCGTAGTAGAGGCGCGCACGTAGCATGACACGTATGTACAGCGGTCAGGGTACAAGAAAGAAAATACAGCCACGTATGTGTACATACTGGCGGGGTCTCGAACGCCTACTCGCGCATACGTACGACCAGGGCTCGTGTACATGGCTGAGTGGGAACGGAGAAACAACGTCGTCGTCGTGTTCATGGGGAGGCAGCATCATCATCGTGTTCATGGGGAGGTAACAGAATGCCTCGTGTTCATGGGGAGGCAACGGAATGCGTCGTGTTCATCAGGAGGCAACAGAACGCGTGGGAGCCGACCGGCTGGGTCGGAACGGAATGTGTGGTCGTGTTCATTGGGAGGGCTTGGATGGAACAGGCAATGGAAACGAGGCCTGAACGGGGTCCTGTTGATCGGGAGGGGTCTGGCGTACCGCAAGACGGAGGAAACGGACCTCCTACGGTCGAAACGGGGGTCCTGTTGATCAGGAGGGGTGTGGCGTACCGCAAAACGGACGAAACGGACCTCGTAAGGTCGAAACGGGGGTCCTGTTGATCAGGAGGGGTGTGCCGTACCGCAAAACGGACGAAATGGACCTCCTACGGTCGAAACGGGGGTCCTGTTGATTGGGAGGGGTGTGGCGTACCGCAAAACGGACGAAACAGACCTCCTACGGTCGAAACGGGGGTCCTGTTCATTGGGAGGGGTGTGGTGTACCGCAAAACGGGACTCCACGGAATACTGTTCATCTCCACCGTCGACCTCCTCTAGCCTCCATGGGCTACCGTCGACCTCCTCCAGCCTCCACCGCACGCTACTCCACTGGCTACTGTTCAACCACCCCTCCACCGTCTACTGTTCATCCAGCCCTCCACACCACGGGGTCCTGTTCAACCACCCCTCCACGGGCACCCCTCCACCGTCTACTGTTCATCCAGCCCTCCAGCACACCACGGGGTCCTGTTCATCCAGAGGCAACGCCACCGCTCACTGTTCATCCAAACCCCCCGCAACGCTCACTGTTCATCCCAGAGGCAACATCAATCGGCTTCAGTTAGCAGCAGTAGTTAAGGAATCGCTCGATCGGGTTCAGTTAACAGCCATCGATCGATCGCTCGGTTCAGTAACGTGTAGCCTGCAGTGCAATCGCTCGGGTCCAGTTAGAGCTCAACGCCTCGCTCGGGTTCAGTTAGAGCCAACACCTCGCACACATGCGCGTACGTGTACGAGAGAAACGCGCATCGCTCGGCCCCGACCTCCCACCATAACCGGGAACTCCCCGAAATTTTCCTCCCCCTCGCTTCTACCACAGTTTTTTCTGTCATGGACGGCCCCAAGAATGTCATGCACCTGCGTCTCCGGCCCGCCCAGGAGGAAAAGCCCATTTTCTGTCATGATTTTTTGTCATAGAAGTAGGATCCCACCACATCTATGATGATACCGGGTTTTTTCACAATTATCATCATAGAAGTGTCATATGTATGACAGGAAAAAAATTCGTTCAGCCCAAAATGTCACGGATGTGTCTTTTTTTGTAGTGTATTACTGTTACTATTGCTACTTTTGCCACTGCTATCAAACTATCATACTACTGTGCTACTAAACACTTTGTCGTGGATATTTAGTTCTCCAGGTGTGGTTGAATTGACAACTCAACTACTAATACTTGCAAATATTCTTTGGCTCCCCTTGTGTCGAATCAATAAATTTGGCTGAAATACTACCCTCGAAGACTGTCGCGATCCCCTATACTTCTGGGTTATCAGGCGCGAGTGACCAAGAATAACTGGGGGAATAGGGTTGTCACCCTCATCGGTGCTTGCCCCATCATGTGGCCCATGGCGTGGTGGATAACCAAACATCTGACATACCACTAATATGGCTTGCCAACAATACATCCGGATGCTCATAAGGTGCCAACGCGCGGACCGTGGAGCAGTACGCGAGGGCCTACTTGTGATATCTCCTGACAGGGGTCTTGTTTCCAAACTGGTCGGGGACACTACCCGATGGATGCATCTGGATTTCTTGGCCGACTAGGAGGCAGGGTACAGCTGGGGGTCTGTCGGTCTCACATGCCTATGTCATTTGGTAAGAAGCTATCACAATATGTGTTTATGGATGTAAGTATGCTTCTTTGAATTGTGTCATCTAATCATGAATTTGGCATTTGTATCTAGACGACGCATGTTAAAGGACCAGAGATACGTCCAGTATGTGTGGACGTGCCTGGGCCCTCTCGATTTGGATGTGGGATCGGTTACCGGTGGGTCATCCTGAGAAAGATATACGGCATCCACGGATGGAGTATGGCGAAGATGAGGATACTTCTCGATACCCCACCATCGCATACTCTTGGGACAAGGTTAAAGTTTTCACATGCAAAGAGCACTGTGTTGTACAAGGCCTTCACCAACAAGCTGGACAACTTGACATATCACCAGGTAAACCTCTTGCTAGTGTTTTCTTGTAGCCACTTTTCACGGTTGCTTACCAATCGTTCTACGTTTTAACTAGTGGTCGTACCACGACATAGACTAGGGGTTTGAGCGGAACGAGATGTGCACTCGGGAAGGGCTTATCTAGTGGGCTATTGTCCCATTGATATCCGTGTACTCTATCGAGTGCCACGTACCACAGCGCATGGCCTTGCAATTTGGTAAATTGCAACACACCCCACTGAAGGAAACCGACACTGGTGGTTTTGAACTTCACTTGTGAGGGCATTAATCTCTATTATGTCTTTGTATGGTTTGTTGTTTTTATGATTTTTATGTGTTATTGTTTCTTGTGCCTTGCTGAAAGATTAGGAAGAATTATCAGGCGATGTCGGACTAGGGAAAAGAGCACGCAGAGTATGTAAAAAGTGTGGGACGAGAGGAGGTATCGTGAAGATGGGGAGAATATAGTGGTTGATTGGGAGGCGTACGATCGATATCTGAGTTGGTATGATGATGGCATAAAGTACCATGTTGGCCTAAGGCCAGAGTGGACGGCAGCGGATATCACATCACTACAGAAGGATGATCCCGAGGAAGAAGCCTACAATGCTAACATTAGAGAGACATTCGGTGAATTTTGGGAGTATGCACCCCTTATGAACATAGTGGTAAGTTGTGTTCAATTGTTTGGAGATGACATTTGGAAGATAATCTACTATAGTCATTGTCACTAATTTATTCATGATGTTAACGTTTGCAGGCTTCTGAGCTGAACATAACCATTTTTTATGGCTCGAATGTGCTACTTTTTGACCCCGGTACCGCGGAATATGAAAATAAGCTGAGGGAAGTGAAGAAGGTAAGTTTGAGCCTATGTTCGAGTAACCATAACCTGGTATAGTATTTGGCACTAGATCCATAACCATAAAACTGATCCATATCATGTTTTTTGTTTATTTGTTATTGCAGGAGTTCATGAATCGTTGTCTCAAGCTAGTGAGCATGCTTGGGTGCATTAGCTCGGCTGATGTGCATGTTCCTGGACCGTCAACACATATTGTTGCTTCATCGAGCCATGCCGACGCAGCTTCCTCTAGCCATGCCGCCTCGTTGCCTTGCCAAGTTGAGGAGGAAGAGGAAGGTGAGGAAGAAGAGGATGAGGAGAAAGTTGAGGGAGAAGCCGAGGAAGAAGAGGAAGCGGGTGACGAGGAGGAGAACAGCGAGGATGATGGACCTCCACCCACTCAGTCAACCCAAGACAGAAGGAGGAAACAACCAAAAAAGCAATGGAAGAGTCCATCTTCATTTCTGAGGGAGCGTACTTCTCATCGCACAACAACAACATAAGAGACTCGCTCGAAGATAAATGAGGAGCGCAACGCCAAGAGGGGGGAGGAAGAATAAGTGATAGAACTATTCGCTTTTGTTGAATTGTGAACTTGAACTTGTTGGCTATGTTGAACTACTTGCTATTGTCGATTTGCTATGTTGGACATGTATTCTTATTTGTTATGTCTGATATGTTGAACTATTCTTTATTTAGATGTGTGATGCATTCTATGATGTGTGAGATCCTAATTTTGATTGGCAAACTATATTATACTATATTTGAATTGTATGCCTATTGTGATGAAATTTTTGAAGCGAATCATCAAGTTTAAATGGGACAGGACCCTACCGCCATAGTGCCTGGCGGTACGGCTGCACACCCTACCGTAAAAAATAATTTTAGATACAGTACCGATCCCCCCTCTTAGGGGGTGTACCTGCCTACCGCCACGCTTGTTGGCGTTAGGGTTACTGCCTACCGCAACATTTCTTTCCCTCCCTAGCAACAGTACGGGGTTTTGGGGGGCTTTTTCTTGGGGGGAGGGGGTTACACACTACCGCCAGCCTCGTTGGCGGTAGGGTTTACCTACCCATCGCCCCTATGTTTACATACCTACCACCCCTTCCCCTGGTGGTAGGCCTTTAGTCCACGTCAGCCCCACACAATATCCGTCGACGATTATCGTTAACCCTACCACCAGCCCCTCCCGCGGAAGACAGTTAGGGCATCTCCAACGACAACCCACAAATTTCCTCCCGCATCCGTCCGCGGACACGTATGCGGGAGGCCGCCATCCAACCGTAGCCCCCTACATCCGGCCTTCCTCTTTTTTGAAGTCCGCATGATCAAATAGCCGCATAGAAAGTGTACAAACATTCAAATAGCTGCATGCAACAGTAGTTCAATTTTTTTAAAAGATCAAATATTACATCCCAACATTGTTTTCCCCTTTGACCGCAAACTGATGCTCAATCAGATCTTCCTTCAGCTGCTCGTGAGTTGGTCAATGCCAAATTTGTTGATGCATTTGAATAAACTCTTCAAATGTGGCCGGATTCTGGTATGGAAGTTGGATAGGATCACCCATGTTCTCGAATTCTAAAGTTGCGGCAACATCATCACCCTCATCCTCAAGGATCATGTTGTGTATGATCACACAACATGTCATCACCTCCCACAAGGTCTCTGGATCCCATTGTTTAGCAGGTCCACGAACAACTACAAAACATGCCTACAGAACTCCAAATGCCCTCTCGACATCCTTTCTAGCTGCTTCTTGTCTTTGGGCAAAGTGAGACTTTTTCTGGCCAACTGGGTTAGAGATGGTGCTCACAAAGGTAGCCCACAGAGGATAGATACCATCAATCACATAGTAGCCATGTTGTACTCATGTCCATTGACAATATGGCGGCAAGGAAGAGCTTTTCCTTGAGTCAGCCTTGCAAACAACGGTTATCGCTGCAACACATTGATGTCATTGTGAGACTCGGGCATGCCAAAGAAAGCGCGTCAAATCCAAAGATCTTGTGATGCAACTGCTTCAAGAATTATGGTGGGCTTCTTAACATGACCCTGATATTGCCCTTGTAAGGCCTTCGGGCAGTTCTTCCATTTCCAATGCATTCAGTCAAGAGATCCAAGCAAACCTGACCACCTTCTTTCCTTTTGAGATTGCAAGAGTCTCTCTATATCTGTCAAAGTTGGTTCTCTCAAGTACTGAGGTCCGAACACCTCGACCACTACAGTTGCAAACCTGACCATGGCATCTCCGCGTGTGCTCTCAGACATCCGTAGGTACTCGTCCCACGAATCAGCGGTCGTGCCTTATGCAAGCATCCGGAGTGCGGCCGTGCACTTCTAGTAACTAGAGAACCCAATCGTTCCCATGACATTCTTCTTCAGGATGAAGTAGTCATCATAGGACCGGCGGCCATGGTACAAACGACCGAAGACAGTCTTGCGCATCCGAAAACACTGACGAAAATGGTCATCGAAGAGTGCACCGGGAGCAAAGTAGTCTACCATCAGTGTCAAATGGCCGCGCTCCCTATGCGCTTGAGCATTCGATGACCCTTGATTGAGACCTTGAAGTTGAGAACATGCTCCTCCGCACGCTCCGCGTCTTCAAGGACACCTGCATCATCACCGTCTCATCGGAGTACTCCTCCTTGTCCGACAAGCCGTCAGACGACTCAACATACTGCTCGTATATGTACTCCAAATGGGAACCCATTGCTACAAAGAAGAAGGGGAAACTTTTTTTAGCTCCGACATTCATCGAACAGTTGGCGGCCATGGTGAGTATAGCAGCGGAAAGTACCTGGAGGGGCGGTCGAAGGGTTGAACGACGATGGAGGAGAAACGGGGTGGAGCCCTGCTAGAGCGCTGGAGGTGACAGAGATGTAGAGTTCCGGTAGGGTCGTGGCGTGGCAGTGGGGGTGGTGGAGCGCCGACAAAGGCAAAAGAGAAAGAAGAAATAAAAGAAAATGGGGAGGATGGAGGCGCGGGCTCCGGGAAGGGTTTGGTTGGGCCGGGGGGTATCGGAGTCCTACCTGTCTGGTGTCCAGACTCCCGCAAATCTTCCCATGTTTGTCTCCGGTTTGCGGAGAAAAACACGTGCGGACCGCCTCGTGAACTGATACACACCCGTGTTGGACGACCTCGACGGTTCGGTTGGATGCGGGCGGTTTACGATCCACCTTAAAGATGCCCTTATACACCGCCGTCGTCCACCCCAGAGGCAGGAAAATGGTCATGTCACGAATTTTTTTCAAATCAGAGTCAGATCTTGCTCTAGTTTTCCAAAAGGGTCAAAACTGTGAATTTGGACGCGATCATGTAGGCAGAGCACCCGAGCAACGGAGCACAGCACCCACGAGCCACGACGACGACCACGATATTGTGAGGAATCAAACCGGTCCGCGCACGTACGGTCGCGGGCGTTGCTCCCCAGCAGGAGGAAACAGCTGGCTGCTGTCCCTGGCAGGCGGGTCCCACCACGCACATACGCTGTCCCTCCTCTGCGCGACGCCTCGTGGGTCGCCGTGCGGAGTTGACAACTGGGTTCGGGCTTTTGCCTGTCCCCGGCGCCTCAATCCTGCGGCCCTTATCCACTTGGACCGTAGCCCAACGCATCCCAACACAGAGAGACCTCACACGGCTCACTGTCACATGGGCCACCAGCACTTGGAGGCCACCATGTCAGTCAGAGGATAAGATCCATGGACGTACTCTCTTGTGAGCGTAGCGCGAGGACAACCGGAGGACAGGCGGAGGTGGGCACTGCTGCCATGTGACGGGGCCCGAGGCCTCCGCAGGCGCACGCGCACCCGGGTCCAGCGAGATACGGTCGCGCACGTCTGGGCCCAACAGCTGCCGGGCCCGTCAGTCAGCGTGATGCGCCAGGTTGGAGCGGTGTGCGGGTCCGATGGCGCATGCCATGTGAGGGGCACTGACAAGGAGCGTACCCGCCTCCTCCCCAAACGAGGAACTGAGCTACGCAGGGTGGCGGGCCCACCGCTCCGTCTTCCATGCATGCATGCGGGTGAAAGTAAGAAAAGTGGAGTAGCACTGGTGCCGTAGCAGCAAGGGAAAAAGTAGCCCGGACAGGGGCACCCGTGTAAATAAATGAATAAACAATCCAGTCAGGAGTAGCATAGTGTGTTTTCTGGTGTTCTCAGAGTGCAGCAGCGAGCAGAGAGTGAATCGGCGAGGAGAAAGGTGCTCGGCTGTTCCTGTTTGTGCTGTGCTGCCCGAGTCAGTCATGCGTGCGGCAGTGGAGCTGATTTGCACGATGAAATTTCAAAATGACATCGGACAGAACAAAATCGCTGGCTCGGTTCCTCATCTTCTGGTCATCCGAACAAATCTGGAGCTGAAATTGGGGGATGCATATCGGTTCGTACGAATATCCATGTCTAAGAGCAACTCCAACGCGCCGATCCATCCGCGCGCCTCCGTTTAGATCGTAGCGGACAGAAAAGTCGGCCCAACGCGCCGATCCAAACGGACACGTGTCCACTCTCGTCCGCGTGCCGACCCATTCCTGGTTTATTTTTAAGCCACGTTTGCGCCATCGCGAATATGAGACGCGCGTGACGCGCGCCAACTACTCCCCCTGGCCCACTAGTCGGTGGCAGCCTCCGCCATTTCCCTCCACTTTCCCCAAAACCCTCCCGCCCGCGCGCGCTCCCGCCCCTCGCCATGGACGCCGACCTCGATGCCGCCGCCGGCCTCGCCTCCCTCGCCTCATCCGGCATCACGACCGCCCCCTCCGGCAAAGGCAAGCTCCGCGCGCCCCATAAGACCGTCACCGCACCCAAGCTGAAGAAGAAGCTGACGCTCGAGGAGCGTGACAGGGAGTCGGCAAAGAGAAAGGGTCGGAGGCACGCGGCGGACGCAAGGGGCGAAGTAGCGGCCGCGGCTGCCATCGCCACCGCCGCGTAGTAGGAGGCCACTAATGCCAGCGTCGCGGCGGCAACGCGGGAGGCGCCGATGTACGTAGGGTTAAACCCTGGCCAGCATGGTCTCGTCAACGCCGCCGTGGCCGCGGCCAGCACCGGCTCTTCTGCGTTTCCTCGGATGGTGCTGCCCAAGTCGCCCCGTGCTGCCCAACGCCCCACTAGTGGCTGGTGGCTCGTCATCCGGAGGGGCGAGGAAACACGCGCGACAGATGCCAGCCGACGTGCTCCCGGGTGCCCGCAACCTGCTCGACGGAATGCCGGAGGCCGGTGATGACGATTTCATGCAAAACATCATCTTCGAGGGTGGTGCGGTGGCCGCTGGCGGTGCCGCCGGGGTTGGCTACGGCCCTGATGAGACACAAAGCCAGGACGGCCGAGGGCCGTTCACGCCGTCGACCTTTGATCAAGTCAGCTTGGACCTAGACGGCTTCCCGCTCGACCACAAGTTTCTGGAGGACTACGGCCTCGAGGAAGAGGATGAGTTGGACATTGCCGAGGAGCTTTTGTTCGAGGACAAGCTCGCCAACCAAGCCGGGTGAAGCCGAAGCGCAAGAGCAGGCGGATGAAGGCATACACGGTGGCCGAGGACAAGCTCCTTTTGTGAATGTTGGAGGGATATTGGGCAAGACCCCAAGACCGTGCTGAACAAAAGGCATCAACATTTTGGACTCATGTCCATTGTGAGTTTCATGAACGCAAGAAGTTTCCGCCGTACCAAATGCAAAGCACGCGCTGGTGGGTCAGGGCCGGCCCTATGTTTTGGGAGGCCCTAGGCGAACCCGACAACATGGGCCCCTATGTCCTAAGTCCTAAGACCATATATATGTATGCGTGTGCGTTATATATATATATGACTTATTAAGAGTAACTTTTAGTCACACATCTTTAGTTTAAAATTTGACTATAATAATTCAAATGACTTCATCGAGAACAATAATAACCAAATTCGAACTGATTCCATCAACAACAATAATACTAAAAGATCGCAAAATGAAACTAACATGACATGATTAATTACCTCAAATAAGAACCAAATTAGACTGACTCCATCGACAACAATAATAGTCCAGTGCTTCAAAAAAGGTTTCTTCGGGAGTAGTTTCTTGCCCCTGTTCTTCAATGACATCAACATTGCTTCAAGATGTAAAGAACTTATTCAAAGAATCCTTCAATGATAGAATTTTTGGATCACTTTCTTTCTTTTTCCTTCTTGTTTCAGCACCCGACAATTGCTTCTTCTTAGGTAACATGGCAGGCTAATGTCCTAAAATCATGAAGAAAAGATCAAAAGAGGATACAAAGAATTAGAAATTTATACATCGGATGATTGGAACCCTAGACATGTACATAGAATGACAAAAAAATGATTAATTGAATTAGAAAATTTAAAACTTCATGCATACTGAAATTGGAGGATGGATCATGGATGTATAGTTGAATACGTAATTAAATACTAAATAAAGAATAAATAAAGTACTGAATTGTCAAATTAGGATTTGGGGGATGGACTGGAACTGAGGAACATGGATGGAAACATTCAAACGTACTTTAGGGATTGGGGACGGCCGCGTTGCAGACTTCAAGACTTGTAGTCGCCAGTCGGATGTATACTTGTATATGTATTGCCGCGGTGCCGCCTTGCCGGATGCCGGATGGCCGGGCCGCTGGGTTGCTGGACTGTCGTGCGGCGTGCCGCGCGTGCAGCTCCAGTGGGCAGCGGGCCAGGAGCGGGCGAGGCGAGGATGACACGGCAAGGCGCCGAGCGACGGAGCGAGGAGGCCGACGGGCGTCACGGCGCCTGACGAACCTAACCTATGAAGGAAAAGGAAAACGAGCAGTCGTCTGTCTGCCAACTGGCGTGAGTCATGGTGTCGCTTCGCGACTTCGCGTTCATTAATCGATCAGCGATGGCTTGCTAGCTATCTGATGGGCCTAGCCCATCTTATTTCTTTTCTCTAGTTCTTTTGTATTATTTTTACCTATTTTTTGCTGGGCTATAATATAGATATATACTCTGTCATGGGCCCCCTCCTCGCCTGGGCCCTGGGCCGTCGCCCCGCCGCCATACCCCCAGGGCCGGCCCTGTGGTGGGTATCCATTTCAAAGCGATGGAAGGTGGTCCAACAAGAGTGCAACAAATTTGTGCCACTCTTGAGAGCATGTCCATTTCAAGACATGGCTTTTCATGCAAACGCCCCTCTTTGTGTCATTCTGTTTATGCTTGCATGTCCTTTTTCATATCCATTTGCCAATATGATTGCATGCAATTCATTTGCAGGCATTCTAGGTTTTGGAGGCATTCAAGGTCCAACACGATGGCAAGTCCTTCAACCTCTTCCATCGTTGTCGGGTCATCAAAGACGAGGAGAAGTTCAAGACGCAATGTGTCGCCCTCATGTCGCGTGGGGGGAAGAAAGTCATGGAGGAGGTTGGGGAGGGCAAGAAGCCATTGTCGCGGGGGAAGACCAACTCCAAGAAGGAGGACAAGCGGGATGCAGCGTCCAATGCCTTGATCGCTACCGTGGAGGGCAAGATGACCAAGAAGGACTCAAGCAAGGAGAAGCGCCGACAAGACAAGGAAGACCAAATGAACGCCTGCTACCTCTTGAGCATGCGTTGGTTTTTCCTTGAAGAGGAAAGGGTGATGCAGCAAAGTAGTGCAAGTATTTCCCTCAGTTTTAAGAACCAAGGTATCAATCCAGTAGAAGACAACACACAAGTCACCTAGTACCTGCACAAACAATTAAGAACCTTGCAACCAATGCGATAAAGGGGTTGTCAATCCCTTCACGGTCACTCGCAACAGTGAGATCTAATAGAGATAGTAAAGTAAATATTTTTGGTATTTTTGTTGTATAGATTGGAAAGTAAAGATTGCAAAATAGTAAACGAGATGCGATGTAAATAAAAGAGATGTAATATAATAGGAAAGAGACCCGGGGGACATAGGTTTCACTAGTGGCTTCTCTCAAGATAGCATGTATTACGGTGGGTGAACAAATTACTGCCGAGCAATTGATAGAAAATCACATAGTTACGAAGATATCTAAGGCAACGATAATGAATATATGCATCACGTCCGTGTCAAGTAGATCAAAATGATTCTTCATATACTACTATTACTCCACACATCGACCGCTATCCAGCATGCATCTAGAGTATTAAGTTCATAAGAACGGAGTAACGCAGTAAGCAAGATGACATGATGTAGAGGGATAAACTCAGGCAATATGATATAAACCCCATCTTTTTATCCTCGATGGCAACAATACAATATGTGCCTTGCTGCCCCTACTGTCACTGGAAAAGGACACCGCAAGATTGAACCCAAAGCTAAGCACTTCTCCCATTGCAAGAAAGATCAATCTAGTAGGCCAAACTAAACCGATAATTTGAATCGACTTGCAAAGATATCAAATCATGCATATAAGAATCGGATAAGAACAAAATAATATTCATAGATAATCTTGTTCATAAATCCACAATTCATCGGATCTTGACAAACACACCGCAAAAGAGTATTACATCAAATAGATCTCCAAAAACATCGAGGATAACTTTGTATTGAGAATCAAAGAGAGAGAATAAGCCATCTAGCTAATAACTATGGACCCGAACGTCTGTGGTAAACTACTCACACTTCATCGGAGAGGCAATGGTGTTGATGCAGAAGCCTGCCGTGATCGATTCCCCCTCCGGCAGATCGCTGAAAAAGGCCCCAAGATGGGATCTCACGGGTACAGAAGGTTGCGGCGGTGGAAAAGTGGTTTCGTGGCTCTCCCTGATGTTTCTATGGTATGAGAGTATATATATAGGTGAAAGAAGTACGTCGGTGGAGCTACGAGGGGCCCATAAGGGTGGGGGCGCGCCTTGTTGGGGAACGTAGCAATAATTCAAAATTTTCCTACGTGTCACCAAGATCAATCTAGGAGATACTAGCAACGAGAGAGAGGGAGTGCATCTTCATACCTTTGAAGATCGCTAAGCAGAAGCATTTAAGAGAACGGGGTTGATGGAGTCGTACTCGTCGTGATCCAAATCACCGATGATCCTAGCGCCAAATGGACGCCACCTCCGCGTTCAACACACGTACGGCCCGGAGACGTCTCCTGCGCCTTGATCCAGCAAGGAGGAGGGAGGGGTTGAGGAAGAGAGCTCCAACAGCAGCACGACGGCGTGGTGGTGATGGAGTGGCAGTTCTCCGGTAGGGCTTCGCCAAGCTCACGCGGAGGAGGAGAGGTGTTGGAGAGGGGAGGGGCTGCGCCTTGGATGTGGTGGTGCAGCTCTCCCTTTGCCCCTCTATTTATAGGGGAAGGGGGAAGGGGGCGGGCCCCCTCTAGATGAGATCTAGAGGGGGGGCGACCAAGGGGGAGGAGACTTGCCCCCCAAGCAAGGTGGAGGCGCCCCCTCCCCTAGGGTTTCCAAACCCTAGGCGCCTTGGGCCCTTGGGGGGGGCACCAGCCCACTAGGGGCTGGTTCCCTCCCATATTCAGCCCATTAAGTCCCCGGAGGCAGGTGGCCCCACCCGGTGGACCTCCGGACACCTTTTGGTAGTCCCGGTACAATACCGATAACCCACGAAACCATTCCGGCGACTGAAACTGGACTTCCCATATATAAATCTTCACCTCCGGACCTTTCCGGAACTCCTCTTCACGTCCGGGATCTCATCCAGGACTCCGAACAACCTTCGGTAACCACATACTATTTCCCATAACAACTCTAGCGTCACCGAACCTTAAGTGTGTAGACCCTACAGGTTCGGGAACCATGTAGACATGACTGAGACGTTCTCCGGCCAATAACCAACAGCGGGATCTGGATACCCATGTTGGCTCCCACATGTTCCACGATGATCTCATCATATGAACCACGATGTCGGGGATTCAATCAATCCCGTATACAATTCCCTTTGTTCACCGGTATGTTACTTGCCCGAGATTCGATCGTCGATATCCCAATACCTCGTTCAATCTCGTTACCGGCAAGTCTCTTTACTCGTTCCGTAACGCATGATCCCGTGGCTAACTCCTTAGTCACATTGAGCTCATTATAATGATGCATTACCGAGTGGGCCTAGAGATACCTCTCCGTCATACGGAGTGACAAATCCCAGTCTCGATTCATGCCAACCCAACAGACACTTTCGAAGATACCTGTAGTGCACCTTTATAGCCACCCAGTTACGTTGTGACGTTTGGTACACCCAAAGCATTCCTACGGTATCCGGGAGTTGCACAATCTCATGGTCTAAGGAAATGATACTTGACATTAGAAAAGCTTTAGCAAACGAACTAAACGATCTTGTGCTACGCTTAGGATTGGGTCTTGTCCATCACATCATTCTCCTAATGATGTGATCCCGTTATCAATGACATCCAATGTCCATGGTCAGGAAACCATGACCATCTATTGATCAACGAGCTAGTCAACTAGAGGCTTACTAGGGACATGTTGTGGTCTATGTATTCACACATGTATTATGGTTTCCGGTTAATACAATTATAGCATGAACAATAGACAATTATCATGAACAAGGAAATACAATAATAACCATTTTATTATTGCCTCTAGGGCATATTTCCAACAGTCTCCCACTTGCACTAGAGTCAATAATCTAGTTCACATCACTATGTGATTGTAATGAATCCAACACCCAAGGGGTTTGTTCATATCTCTCTTGTGAGAGAGGTTTATTAGTCAATGGGTCTGAACCTTTCAGATCCATGTGTGCTTTACAAATCTCTATGTCATCTTGTAGATGCAGCTACCACGCGCTACTTGGAGCTATTCCAAATAACTGCTCCACTATACGAATCCAGTTTACTCCTCAGAGTCATCCGGATTAGTGTCAAAGTTTGCATCGACGTAACCCTTTACGACGAACTCTTTTACCACCTCCATAATCGAGAAAATTCCTTAGTCCACTAGTTACTAAGGACAAGTTCGACTGCTGTCATGTGATCCATTCCTGGATCACTCTTGTACCCCTTGACTGACTCATGGCAAGGCACACTTCAGGTGCGGTACACAACATAGCATAGTGTAGAGCCTACATTTAAAGCATAGGGGACGACCTTCGTCCTTTCTCTCTCTTCTACCGTGGTCAGGTCTTGAGTCTTACTCAATACTCACATCTTGTAACACAGCCAAGAACTCCTTCTTTGCTGATCTATTTTGAAGTCCTTCAAAATCTTGTCACGGTATGTATTCATTTGAAACTAACATTAAGCATTTTTGATCTATCCTTATCCCTGTTCAAGAATTCATCCGATTAACCAGTTAACTTGCCGATTAATCCCTACTCATAGGGTCCCCGAGTAGCCGATTACCCGATAAATCATCTGATTAATTGATTAAATGGCCGATTAACTTGCCGATTAGCCTATTAACCCCCTACTCACCAGCCGACCGAGCAGCTACTAGTTAATGATTTCCTCAACAATGATCCTTATAGATCTTGATGCTCATTGTTCAAGTAGCTTAATCCAGGTTTTTCATTGAAAAACACTTTTCAAATGACCCTTCATGCTTTCCAGAAATTCTACATCATTTGTGATCAACAATATGTTAACAACATATACTCATCAAAAATTCTATAGTGCCCCCACTCACTTCTTTGGAAATACAAGTTTCTCATAAACTTTGTATAAACCCAAAATCTTTGATCATCTCATCAAAGTGTACATTACAACTCCGAGATGCTTACTCCAGTCCTTAGAAGGATTGCTGGAGCTTTGCATACTTGTTAGCATCTTTCAGGATTGACAAAACCTTTTGGTTGTATCACATACAACCTTTCCTCAAGAAAAATGTCGAGGAAACAATGTTTTTTTACATCCTATCTGCAAGATTTCATAAATAATGCAGTAACTGCTAACATAATTCCAACAGACTCTTAGCATCGCTACGAGTGAGAAAGTCTCATCGTAGTCAACTCCTTGAACTTGTCGGGAAACATCTTAACGACAAGTGGAGCTTTCTTAATGGTGACACTTACCATCATTGTCTGTCTTCCTTTTAAAATCCATCTGCACCCAACAGCCATACGACCATCAAGTAGTTCTTTCAAAGTCTATACTTTGTTTTATACATGGATCCTCTCTCGGATTTTATGGCCTCGAGCCATTCGTCGGAATCCGGGCCCACCATCGCTTCTCCATAGTTCGTAGGTTCATTGTTGTCTAGCAACAAGACAGGATTGCGTACCTCTCTGAAGTAGTACGCATCCTTGTCGACCTATGAGGTTTGGTAGTGACTTGATCTGAAGTTTCATGATCACTATCATAAGCTTCCACTTCAATTGGTGTAGGTGCCATAGGAACAACTTCCTGTGCCCTGCTACACACTAGTTGAAGTGACGGTTCAATAACCTCATCAAGTCTCCACCATCCTCCCACTCAATTCTTTCGAGAGAAACTTTTCCTCGATAAAGGACCCGTTTCTAGAAACAATCACTTTTGCTTCCGGATCTGAAATAGGAGGTATACCCAACTATATTTTTGGGTATTCTATGAAGATGCATTTATCCGCTTTGGGTTCGAGCTTATCAGCCTGAAATTTTTTCACATAAGCATCACAGCCCCAAACTTTTAAGAAACGACAACTTAGGTTTCTCTAAACCATAGTTCATACGGTGTCGTCTCAACGGAATTGTGTGGTGCCCTATTTAAAGTGAATGCGGTTGTCTCTAATGCCTAACCCATAAACGATAGTGGTAATTCGATAAGAGACATCATGGTATGCACCATATCCAATAGGGTGCAGTTATGATGTTCGGACACACCATCACACTATGGTGTTCCAGGCGGTATTAGTTGTGAAACAATTTCCACAATGTCTTAATTGTGTGCCAAACTCGTAACTCAGATATTCATCTCTATGATCATATCATAGACATTTTATCCTCTTGTCACAACGATCTTCAACTTCACTCTGAAATTACTTAAACCTTTCAATAATTCAGACTTGTGTTTCATCAAGTAAATATACTCAGCATCTACTCAAACCATCTGTGAAGTAAGAACATAACGATATCCACTGCGTGCCTCAGCACTCATTGGACTGCACACATCAAAATGTATTACTTCCAACAAGTTGCTTTCTTGTTCCATCTTACTGAAAAAGAGGTCTTTCAGTCATCTTGCCCATGTGGTATGATTTGCATGTCTCAAGTGATTCAAAATCAAGTGAGTCCAAACGATCCATCTGCATGGAGTTTCTTCATGCATATCTACCAATAGACATGGTTCGCATGTCTCAATCTTTTCAAAAAACGAGTGAGTCCAAAGATCCATCAACATGGAGCTTCTTCATGCGTTTTATACCAACATGACTCAAATGGCAGTGCCACAAGTATGTGGTACTATCATTACTATCTTATATCTGTTGGCATGAACATGTGTATCACTACGATCGAGATTCAATAAACCATTCATTTTAGGTGCAAGACCATTGAAGGTATTATTCAAATAAACAGAGTAATCATTATTCTCCATAAATGAATAACCGTATGGCGATAAACATAATCCAATCATGTCTATGCCTAACGCAAACACCAAATAACAATTATTTCGGTTTAACACTAATCTCGATGGTAGAGGGAGCGTGCTATGTTTGATCACATCAACCTTGGAAACACTTCCAATATATCGTCATCTCACCTTTAGCTAGTCTCCGTAGCCTTTTATTTCGAGTTACTAACACTTAGCAACCGAACCGGTATTTATTACCCTGGTGCTACTAGGAGTACTAGTAAAGTACACAATAATATAACGTATATTCAAAATACTTCTGTCGACCTTGCCAGCCTTCTCATCTACCAAGTATCTAGGGTAGTTCTGCTTCAGTGACCGTTCCCCTCATTATAGAAGCACTTAGTCTCGGGTTTGGTTCAACCTTGGGTTTCTTCACTAGAGCAGAAACTGACTTGCCGTCTCATGAAGTATCCCTTCTTTCCCTTGCCCTTCTTGAAACTAGTGGTTTAACCATCAACAATTGATGCTCCTACTTGATTTCTACTTTCGCGGTGTCAAACATCGCGAGTTGCTCAAGGATCATCATGTCTATCCCTGATGTGTTATAGTTCATCACGAAGCTCCAATAGCTTGGTGGCAGTGACTATTGAGAACCATCACTATCTCATCTGGAAGATTAACTCCCACTCATTTCAAGCGATTGTAGTACTCAGACAATCTGAGCACATGCTCAACGATTGAGCTTTTCTCCCTTAGTTTGCAGGCTTAAGAAACTTGTCAGAGGTCTCATACCTCTTGACGGTGGCACTAGTCTGAAATTCCAATTTCAGTCTTTGGAACATCTCATATGTTCCGCGACGTTTCAAAAACGTCTTTGGTGCCATAATTCTAAACCGTTAGTATTACGCACTGAACTATCATGTAGTCATCAAAACGTGTATGTTAGATGTTTCCCAACATCTACAGACGACGCTCGAGGTTCAACACACTGAGCGGTGCATTAAGGACATAGCCCTTTTGTGCAGCAATGAGGACAATCCTCAGTTCACGGACCCAGTCCGCATAATTGCTACTGTCAACTCTCAACTAAATTTTCTCTAGGAACATATCTAAAACAGTAGAGCTAAAGCGTGAGCTACGACATAATTTGCAAAGACCTTTTGACTATGTTCATGATAATGAAGTTCATCTAATCAAATTATTCAATGAACTCCCACTTAGATAGACATCCCTCTAGTCATCTAAGTGATACATGATCCGAGTCAACTAGGCCGTGTACGATCATCACATGAGACGGACTAGTCATCATCGGTGAACATCTACATGTTGATCGTATCCACTATACGACTCATGTTCGACCTTTCGGTCTTCCGTGTTTCGAGGCCATGTCTGTACATGCTAGGTTCATCAAGTTAACCTAAGTGTATTGCGTGTGTAAATCTGGCCTACACCCGTTGTATGCGAACGTTAGAACCTATCACACCCGATCATCACGTGGTGCTTCGGAACAACGGACCTTAGCAACGGTGCACAGTTAGGGGGAACACAATTCTTGATATTTTAATGAGGGATCATCTTATTTATGCTACCGTCGTTCTAAGCAAATAAGATGTGAAAACATGACAAACATCACATGCAAATCATAAAGTGGCATGACATGGCCAATATCATCTTGCGCCTTTGATCTCCATCTTCGAGGCACGGCATGAACACCATCGTCACCGGCATGACACCATGATCTCCATCATCATGATCTCCATCATTGTGTCTTCATGAAGTTGCCTCGCCAACTATTACTTCTACTACTATGGCTAACGGCTAGCAATAAAGTAAAGTAATTACATGGCGTTTTCATTGACACGCAGGTCATAAATAAATTAAGACAACTCCTATGGCTCCTGCCGGTTGTCATACTCATCGACATGCAAGTCGTGATTCCTATTACAAGAACATGATCAATCCCATACATCACATATATCATTCATCACATCCTTTTGGCCATATCATATCACATAGCATACCCTGCAAAAACAAGTTAGACATCCTCTAATTGTTGTTGCATGTTTTACGTGGCTGCTATGGGTTTCTAGCAAGAATGTTTATTACCTACGTAAAACCACAACGGTGATATGCCAATTGCTATTTACCCTTCATAAGGATCCTTTTCTTCGAATCCGATCCGACTAAAGTGGGAGAGACAGACACCCGCCAGCCACCTTATGCATCAAGTGCACGTCAGTCGGTGGAACTTGTCTCACGTAAGTGTACATGTAAGGTCGGTCTGGGCCGCTTCATCCCATGATGCCACCGAATCAAGATAATACTAGTAACGGTAAGAAAATTGAACAAATCATCACCCACAACTGCTTTGTGTTCTACTCGTGCATAGAATCTACGCATAGACCTAGCTTTGATACCACTGTTGGGGAACGTAGCAATAATTCAAAATTTTCCTATGTGTCACCAAGATCAATCTAGGAGATACTAGCAACGAGAGAGAGGGAGTGCATCTTCATGCCTTTGAAGATCGCTAAGCGGAAGCGTTCAAGAGAACAGGGTTGATGGAGTCGTACTCGTCGTGATCCAAATCACCGATGATCCTAGCGCCGAACGGACGGCACCTCCGCGTTCAACACACGTACGGACCGGAGACATCTCCCGCGCCTTGATCCAGCAAGGAGGAGGGGGAGGTTGAGGAAGAGAGCTCCAACAGCAGCACGACGGCGTGGTGGTGATGGAGTGGCAGTTCTCCGGCAGGGCTTCGCCAAGCTCACGCGGAGGAGGAGAGGTGTTGGAGAGGGGAGGGGCTGCGTCTTGGATGTGGTGGTGCAGCTCTCCCTTTGCCCCTCTATTTATAGGGGAAGGGGAAAGGGGGCCGGCCCCCTCTAGATGAGATCTAGAGGGGGGCGGCCAAGGGGGAGGAGACTTGCCCCCCAAGCAAGGTGGAGGCGCCCCCTCCCCTAGGGTTTCCAAACCCTAGGCACCTTGGGCCCTTGGGGGGGGGGGGGGGGGGGCGCACCAGCCCGCTAGGGGCTGGTTCCCTCCCATATTCAGCCCATTAAATCCCCCGAGGTAGGTGGCCCCACCCGGTGGACCTCCGGACACCTTTTGGTGGTCCGGGTACAATACCGATAACCCCCAAAACCATTCCGGCGACTGAAACTGGACTTCCCATATATAAATCTTCACCTCCGGTCCTTTCCGGAACTCCTCGTCACGTCCGGGATCTCATCCGGGACTCCGAACAACCTTCCGTAACCACATACTATTTCCCATAACAACTCTAGCGTCACCAAACCTTAAGTGTGTACACCCTACGGGTTCGGGAACCATGTAGACATGACCGAGACGTTCTCCGACCAATAACCAACAGCGGGATCTAGATACCCATGTTGTCTCCCACATGTTCCACGATGATCTCATCGGATGAACCACGATGTTGGGGATTCAATCAATCTCGTATACAGTTCCCTTTGTTCACCGGTATGTTACTTGCCCGAGATTCGATCGTCAGTATCCCAATACCTCGTTCAATCTCGTTGCCGGCAAGTCTCTTTACTCGTTCCGTAACGCATGATCCCGTGGCTAACTCCTTAGTCACATTGAGCTCATTATGATGATGCATTATCGAGTGGGCCCAGAGATACCTCTCCGTCATACGGAGTGACAAATCCCAGTATTGATTCGTGCCAACCCAACAGACACTTTCGGAGATACCTGTAGTGCACCTTTGTAGCCACCCAGTTACGTTGTGACGTTTGGTACACCCAAAGCATTCGTACGGTATCCGGGAATTGCACAATCTCATGGTCTAAGGAAATGATACTTGACATTAGAAAAGCTTTAGCAAACGAACTACACGATCTTGTGCTACGCTTAGGATTGGGTCTTGTCCATCACATCATTCTCCTAATGATGTGATCCCGTTATCAATGACATCCAATGTCCATGATTAGGAAACCATGACCATCTATTGATCAACGAGCTAGTCAACTAGAGGCTTACTAGGGACATGTTGTGGTATATGTATTCACACATGTATTACGGTTTCCGGTTAATACAATTATAGCATGAACAATAGAAAATTATCATGAACAAGGAAATACAATAATAACCATTTTATTATTGCCTCTAGGGCATATTTCCAACACGTCTACCCCCTGGGTACGCCCTCCTGCCTCGTGGCTTCCTCGTGGAGCTCCAGACTTTGACTCCAAGTCTTCTGGATTACTTTCGGTCCAATAAAGATCATCGCGAAGGTTTCATTCCATTTGGACTCCGTTTGGTATTCCTTTTTTGCAAAACTCTAAAATAGGCAAAAAAACAGAAACTGGCACTCGGCCTCCGGTTAATAGGTTAGTCCCAAAAATAATATAAAAGAGCATATTAAAGCCCAATAAACATCCAAAACAGATAATGTAATAGCATGGAACTATCAAAATTATAGATACGTTGGAGATGCATCAAGCATCCCCAAGCTTAATTCATGCTCGTCCTTGAGCAGGTAAATGATAAAAACAGAATTTTTGATGTGGAATGCTACCTAACATAATTATCAATGTAATTTTCTTTATTGTGGCATGAATGTTCAGATCCGAAAGATTCAAGACAAAAGTTTAATATTGACATAAAAACAATAATACTTCAAGCATACTAACAAAGCAATCATGTCTTCTTAAAATAACATGGCCAAAGAAATCCATCCCTACAAAATCATAAAGTCTGGTTATGCTCTATCTTCATCACACAAAATATTTAATCATGCACAACCCGATGACAAGCCAAGCAATTGTTTCATACTTTTGATGTTCTCAAACTTTTTCAATCTTCACGCAATACATGAGCATGAGTCATGGATATAGCATTATAGGTGGAATAGAGGGGTGGTTGTGGACAAGACAAAATGGAGAAGATAGTCTCACATCAACTAGGCGTATCAACGGGCTATGGAGGTGCTCATCAATAGATATCAATGTGAGTAAGTAGGGATTGCCATGCAACGGATAAACTAGATCTATAAGTGTATGAAAGCTCAAAATTAAACTAAGTGGGTGTGCATCCAACTCGCTTGCTCACGAAGACCTAGGGCAATTTGAGGAAGCCCATCATTGGAATATACAAGCCAAGTTCTGTAATAGAAAATTTCCACTAGTATATGAAAGTGACAACATAAGAGACTCTCTATCATGAAGGTCATGGTGCTACTATGAAGCACAAGTCTGGAAAAAGGATAGTAGCATTGTCCCTTCTCTCTTTTTCTCTCATTTTTTTGTTTTTGGGCCCTCTCTTTATTTTTTGGCCATTTTTTATCTTTTTCGTCCGGAGTTTCATCCCGACTTGTGGGGGAATCATAGTCTCCATCATCCTTTCCTAACTGGGACAATGCTCTAATAATGATAATCATCACACTTTTATTTACTTACAACTCAAGAATTACAACTCGATACTGTAAGTGCATCTAGTGGCCCTTAGTGATTTTGGTGTATTGAAGACTTATAGGTTAAGGGACTAACGTGTTTATGAGTGTACACAAGTCTACAAGACTATGAGAAATTTGATATTTACAGAGAAAGTCGACCCCTAAAAATGAAGTCCTTCGACTGAAGACTTTGGATTTCTGAAGACTTTGAAAGTGAAGAAATTGGTGTGACCTTGAAGACTTGGTATTCACTCAAGGAACATGAAGCGTGAAGACTTTTGTTTTCGTAGTTTCATTTTCTCCTTCTTGAGTCATAGGAAACACCGTACTGTTAAAGGGGGTCAAGGAAATACTAAGGAAAAATTTCCATGTGATCCTCAACTCAAAATCCTACACCTACCAATCCCTTCGAGTGAAGCCATTGGAAATCTCATACAGTTCAGTCATATTCTTCAGTGATAGAGACGAAGTTCTTCTGGTCTCTGAGGAATTTGTTCTGACTGAGGAGTTAGGAATTCGCGAGTGCGGATTGCCTACATAGTGAGGAACATGATAACCCTGAGGAATTTGATACTAAAATTTCCAACCGTTGCTGTGCCTTGTGCCAGCTGTCCCAAAATATCTACCCACCTAACGATCATATCATTGAAGGACATTTATGTCTTATCATGTCGTGCTGCTCCCTAGGCTATAAATAGCCGCCCCTACAACCACTAGCTGGTTAGTTGCTCCGAGAGAAACTGACACTTGTCATTTGAGAGCATCCCATCCCCCGAGGACTTTGAGTGAAAATCATCAAGTGAGGAAAACCCAAACCCAAACACCTACAAACCCCAAGTGACTGAGGATCACTGAAGAGATTGATCCTGCGTGGATCCGACGCTTGTTACCTTTGAAGACTATGCATCTTCTAGACGGTTAGGCGTCATGGTCTAGAGCATCCAAGAGGAATTGTGGATCGCCAAGTGACCGAGTTTGTGAAGGTTCGGAAGTCACCAGAAGACTTACCACGAGTGATTGGGCGAGGTCTGTGTGACCTTAGCTCAAGGGGAATATGGTGAGGACTGAGTGTTCTGAACTGCGTGTTCAGGACTGGGTGTCCGGGACTATGTGTCCTCAGGTTTAAATACCTAGCCGCCCTAACCAGACGTACAACTGGCACAACAGTTGGAACTGATCTACCAAATCATTGTCTTCACCAAGCTACCTGGTTCCATTTCCTCAACCCTTCCATTTCCTCATTTATGTGTTGAGTGCTTGTTCATATCTGTTTGAAGACTTTGACTGAAGACTTTCTCAATTTCCTCAGTTCAATTTCTTTAGTATGTTTGTCTTCATCCTATGTCATCCTGTGTTTACGCTTTCCGTACTCTGTGCTTGTCTTCACTTCATCATGATGACCATGCTTGTGTTCTGTTATGTTTACTTCTGAGTACTTATTCCGCTGCAAGTAGTTCTTCGCTAAGGAATTTCCTCACCCTGAAATTTCTTAGTGAAGAATTCATAAAAATTGCCTATTCACCCCCCTCTAGTCGATATAATGCACTTTCAATTGGTATCAGAGCAAGGTACTCCCTTGTTCTGTGTGATTTTGGTTTAACCGCCTAGAGTTTTAGTTATCTCGACCACATGTATGATCAAGGTTTCTGCTGGGTGTCCTACCTTCGATGGGACTGACTACCCCTACTGGAAGAATAAGATGCGCATGCATCTTGAGGCAATTGATAACGATCTCTTGTACGTTGTGGAGAATGGTGTTCCCTCTGTCACTCCCACGATCAACGATGCTGATGTGAAGAGATTCAAGCAACTCGACTCTCAAGTGAAGAATATCATATGTGGTCATCTGAGCAAAGGGCAGTATGGCAGAGTGAGTGCTTTGGAGACAGACAAGCTTATCTGGGACAGGCTGTCCAAGGTCAATGAGGGAGTCTCAACCCAGTGTGACTCTCGAGTTGATGTTCTTCGAAATCTCTTCAACCGCTTCAAAAGACTCGACAATGAAAATGTTCAGCAAACCTTTGACCACCTCACTGACATCTCAAATGAGCTTCAAGCACTTGGTGCCACCGATATCACCGACCATGAGGTGGTGAAGAAATTACTGAGATCGCTTGATTCCTCATTTGACACCTTGGCATTGATGATACAAGAACGTGGAGACTGTAAGTCACTTGATCTCGCTGATATCCTCGAGAGACAAAACACTCATGAGTTTCAGCTTGCTGAGAAGAGAGATCTCTATGGATCAAGTTATGGTAGATCACGAGCTCTGAAGGCCAAGGCAGCATCCGAATCTGATGGTGAAGATTCTGACAGTAGCCTTGGTGATCCTGAAGAACTGAGCCAGGAGCTAGCAATGCTCATGAGGAAGTTCCAAAAGTTCTCAAGACGTGGTCGTTTTGGTAAATCCTCAAGAAGTGATGACTTGAGATCAGATTCCTCATCCCATGATTACAAGAAGAGACTCTGCCATAAATGCAAAAAACCTAGACACTACATTCAAGATTGTCCTCAGTGGGAAAAGGAATCGAAGAAGAAGAAGAAGTACAAGGATTACAGTTCTGATGATTCAAAGAAGAAGAAGAAGAAATCTTCAAAGTCCTCATCATCAAGACCCTCAAAGTCATCATCTCACAAGAAGAGTAGCTCCAAGAAGGCTCGAGCATTCATTCGCAAGGAAACAGACTGTGAGGCTGAATCTGAAGAAAATGAGGAAGAGGAGGAATCTGAGGAGTCAGACTCTGGTGTGGCAAGCCTAGCCCTCGCAACTGCATTTGTCAGCAAGTCCATCTTCAACCCTGAAGAAATGGACCTCCCCAACACTACTGATGATGACAACGAGGACTACGCTCCCACCTATTGCTTCATGGAAAAAGGTTCAAAGGTACTCAAATATCCCTCCTCTGAATCTAGTGAGGATGAATCTGATGAAAACCTCAAACCCAGCTACTCTAAACTTGCTAAGATTGCCGTGAAACTGCAACAGGCTCTAGAAAAGGTTCAAAATATGCTAGACAAAAGCGATGATATGTTGGGAGAGGAAATGGATCGCACTAAAATCTTGACTGAAAATCTTCAGAGACTTCAGTCCAAGTTTGACAATCTTCAAGGTCATCATAACACTCTCCTATCTGATCATGAAAAGCTTTCTTCAAAGAAAGCAAGACCTTGAGCAGTTAAGAGTGAGTTATGAAGATCTTTAGAAGGAGCGTGATTCATTACTCGCTCAACAGATCAGCGCTACTCAGGATGAATTTGTTCCTCCATGTTTGAAGTGCATTGAACGTGAAACTGCTAATTCTTCACCTGAATGCTCAAATACTTCCATTGCTGCAAATTCTTCAACTGCCTCTGCTATCACTAATTCCTCATCTGAGGACATTGCTAGTATTACTGATGATGCAGGGCTGAAGGAATTGTATATGATAGGCATGTACAAAAGCCTCAAAGAGCATTAGGCTCTTTGTGACGTGCTTAAAAAGCAGATCCTCAACAGGAACCCTAGGAAAGAGGGTATTTCCTTTGAGAGGAAAATCAATGCTGATGGGACCTACTGGAAACCTGAGCAGTATCCCAAAACCTTATGGGTTGCTGCAAAGGGACCTTCAGTGGATCCATCTACTTTATCTGGCTTTACATGTGAATCTCCTCATTCTTCTGATGAGTCATTTGACTCCAACTATAAACTGTTCAAAAATCAGAATGGTGAAGTATTTGCTAGATATGTTGGTACTAACTGCAGGAACAGTTCTCCTATGAAGAAAATCTGGGTTCCCAAAAGGTGCCTTGAAAATCTTTAGGTGAATGTCATCATGATGCCACCTGTGAAGAACAGGAATCCCAGATCAAATTCTTCATATGGATCCAAGTCCTCATACGGACCAAACTCCTCACGTGGATCAAATTCCTCAAAAGGATCAAAGTCCTCATATGATTATCATCGCGCTAACAACTCTGTTTCACAGGGAAGATCTAAGGATTATGGATATGTGCATTATTCTTCAAATCATTATGTTCATAAGTCCTCAAAGAATTTCTCTGCTTACTCTTATGCTTACCCTAACCACTTTTATGTGAAACGAAGTGCATTGGCATCTATGCCACCTTTCTCTTATGGAGCTCGCAGAATGATGAACTCTTTTCCACCCCTTCAGATGTGGGTGGTGAAGAAAAAGAACTAACCTCTTATGCAGGGTCAGGTCTCCAAACGAACTTAAACGTCTGATGAATTTGCTGGAGACCTGGATATGCTTGAAAGGACGCAAGCTAATCATGAAGAAATGAATTTTCATTTCTCACGTCCTCATATTGTTTTATCTGTTCTATTGTCTGATGAAATTGATGTCATATTCTTCACTGATGAAGTATATGAGTTCATTAGTTGCACTAATTCATCTGCAGGATGATCAACCCAAAGCCACTGAGTGGGTCCTCGATAGTGGATGTACAAATCACATGACTGGTGACAGGAGCTTATTGATGGACACTGCTTTATCTCCATCACATCTGAAGCACATCACCTACGCTGACAAAGGCAAAAGCAAGTTATTGGGTCTAGGTAAGGTTGCAATCTCAAAGGATCGACACATGGACAAAGTCATGCTTGTTGAGCCCTTAAGGTTCAACCTCATGTCTGTCTCAATGCTTTGTGATCTTGATATGGTGGTTGTCTTTGGCAAGTATCGTTGTGTCGTGATCATGGAAGCTGACAATTCCAAAGTCTTCGAAGGCTTTAGGAGAGGAGATTTGTATATTGTTGGTTTCTCTACAGGAGCACAACCTGCTACATGTCTACTTGCAAAGGCTTCAGAAAGCTGGCTATGGCATCGACGACTTGGTCATGCTGGCATGAGGAATCTGCACACGCTCGCGAAGAAGAAGCATGTCATTGGCATTGAAAATGTCAAATTCCTCAAGGATCACTTATGCGGAGCCTGTGAAGCTGGAAAGATGACCAAGGCCAAGCATCCAGCGAAGACTATCATGACTACTACTCGACCATTTGAATTGCTTCACATGGATCTCTTTGGCCCCACTCACTATGCCACATTTACTAATGCTGCATCCTTATATGGCTTTGTCATTGTTGATGATTACTCTCGATATACATGGGTCCATATTATCACTTATAAAATTGAAGTGCAGGAAGTCTTCAAACGATTTTCCTCGAGGGCTTCAACCAACTTTGGTGTGAAGATCAAGCACATCAGGAGTGATAATGGAATCGAGTTCAAGAACACTGGCCTTGATGACTATCTTGATGAACTTGGTATTACTCATGATTTATCTGCTCCTTATACTCCTCAGCAAAATGGCGCCGTGGAGCGCAAGAACAGGACTCTTGTTGAGATGGACCGCACTATGCTTGATGAGTACAAGACGCCTCCTTGCTTCTGGCCTGAGGCAATTGATACTGCATGCCACATCATCAATAGAGTATATCTTCACAAATTCTTCAAGAAGACTTCCTATGAACTCCTCACTGACAAGAAACCCAATGTGAGTTATTTCAAAGTCTTCGGTGCTAAATGTTGGATTAGAGATCCTCATCACGGTTCAAAATTTGCACCGAAAGCACATGAAGGTTTTATGCTCGGTTATGGTAAGGACTCGCACACCTACAGAGTGTTCAACACCTGTCATCACAAGGTTGTTGAAACTGTAGATGTGCGGTTCGATGAGACTAATGGCTCGCAAAGAGAGCACCTACCTCCTGTGACAGATGAAATACCTCCCGAGGAATCTATTAAGCTCAAGGCTACAGAGGATGTCATTCCTACTGAAAAATCTGCTGAAGAAGTTATTCCAGAACATGAAGAACATCATGCTAGTGCACCTGAGGAAAATGGTGCTGAAGAAAATGCTGATCAAATTCCTCAACGTCAACCCGCTCATCCTCGCGTCGCAAATGAAGTGCAAATTGAGAAAATCATCAGCGACATCAACATTCCAGGTCCTCTCACACGCTCAAGAGCTTCACATTTATCTAACTTTTGTGGGCACATTGCTTCCGTCTCTATCACAGAGCCCGCTAAGATAGATGAAGCGTTTTTGGAGCCTGAGTGGATTCAAGCTATGCAAGAGGAATTACATCAATTCGAGCTCAACAACGTCTGGGAACTGGTCAAACGTCCAGATCCTCGCAAGCACAATATCATCGACACAAAGTGGATCTACCGCAACAAGCAAGATGAAAATGGCCTTGTGATGAGGAATAAAGCACGGCTTGTAGATCAAGGCTACACACAGGTTGAAGGAATTGACTTCGATGAAACTTTTGCACTTATTGCTAGACTTGAGGCTATTCGCATATTACTTGCTTATGCTAACCATCATGATATCACTTTATATCAAATGGATGTGAAAAGTGCATTCCTCAATGGTAAGCTTGAGGAAGAAGTATATGTTGCTCAACCCCCAGGTTTTGAAGATCCAAAGCATCCTGACAAAGTTTTCAGACTAAATAAGGCCCTCTATGGCCTCAAGCAGGCCCCATGGGCGTGGTATGATACTTTGAAGGAATTCCTCATGAAGAAAGGCTTCAAACCCAGTTCACTCAACCCTACTCTTTTCACTAAATCTTATGATGGTGAACTATTTGTGTGCCAAATATATGTTGATGATATTATCTTTGGCTGTACTGACCAACGTTATATTGATGAATTTGGTTATATCATGAGGGAGGAATATGAAATGTCTATGATGGGAGAAGTGAAATTCTTCTTAGGTCCTCAAATTCGTCAACAACGCAATGGCATATTCATATCTCAGGAGAAATACCTCAAGGATGTACTGAGGAAATTCGGCATGCAAGATTGCAAAGGCGTCAAAATTCCTATGCCCACAAATGGCCATCTATGCACTGATGAAAATGGTATTGACTTCGATCAAAAGGTATACCGCTCCATGATTGGTTCTTTATTGTACTTATGTGCATCTAGGCCAGATATAATGCTTAGTGTTTGCATGTGTGCCCGATTTCAAGATACACCGAAGGAATCACACCATAAGGCTGTGAAACATATTCCTCGATATCTAGCTCACAACCCAACACTTGGATTATGGTACCCCAAGGGCTCGGCTTTTGATCTCATTGGATATTCTGACTCTGACTATGCTGGTGATCGTGTGGACCGCAAGTCAACATCTGGTACATGTCATTTCCTCAGATGATCTTTGGTCTGTTGGTCCTCGAAGAAACAGAACTGTGTATCTCTGTCTACTGCTGAAGCTGAGTACATTGCTGCTGGTTCTTGATGTGCTCAATTGATGTGGATGAAGCAAACTCTCAAGGACTACGGCGTCAATGTGAAGAATGTGCCTCTCTTCTGTGACAATGAGAGTGCCATCAAGATTGCTCACAACCCAGTTCAGCACTCGAAGACAAAGCACATTCAGATTCGTCATCATTTTCTTCGTGATCATGTGTTGAAGGGCGACATTTCTATTGAGCATGTGAAGACTGAAGAACAGCTAGCCGATATCTTCACAAAGCCCTTGGATGAGAAGAGATTTAGCAAGTTGCGGTGTGAGCTAAATATCTTAGAATCTTCGAATGTTCTTTGAAAAGGACACTCATCCTAACACTTATGCAAAATTGATGACTTAGATGTGCAACACATGAAAAAACATTTTTCTTCAATCAATGAAGACTAACACTCTAAGTGTGAAGAAATTAATGAAGAATTTGATTCTCAGAACCCTACGACAATTGTATGCGGTGTCTGAAATCATCATTCTTATACGGTGGGTCACGCCACCACCAAAAGTTGAAAATCTTCAATTGAGCTTTTCCTCAGTTCTTTGAATTTCCTCAGTTGTTTCTCAACTTTGCATTGTCTTCATTGTCTCCGACGTTTTTCTTCATTGGCTATAAATATATATATATGAGTTTATGTACTCTACAACATTCACTTATGGCTAATTCTTCAAGTTGCTTTTTCTGCTAAGTGAATGTGATCGGACCCTACCCCCTCTATGCTAAACTCAACCCATTCTATTCACAAATTCTTCATTTGCGTTCTATTTGAAACTCGTTCAAAAATCTTCACTGTGTCCTTGTCAGCTGAAGAAATTGCGAAGGAACTTTAAAACCTATCTTATCTAAATTTTTGGCTTTGCCGCTCAAACCGTTCCACATCCCACGACAACACTTATCCATTCACCCACGATCTTACACGATCTCCACTTCTCAGTACGTGGGTGACACATGTCAAGCGAATGAGAAGGGTCAGGGGCACGTTCGTCCAAATTCTTTGGGCGAACAGTTTTTCACCATGGCTATAAATACCCCCTCCCCTTCCTCACTTCTCTTTTTCTCCGCTCGACCTAACTCCATCTCAATCTTCTCAAACCCTAGCGCCGCCGCTACTTCATCGTTGCCGGTGAGGAAGAGCTTCACTGCCTCGACCTCATCGCCGTCGTACTTGCGCCGGCCACGGATTTCTTCACTCCGCCGCCGCCGTAGCCGTCTTCCTCTGCCGAGTTAGGGCGTGGAAGATCTGCACCGACGAACTTCACATCTCCACTTCCCAGTTTGTCGTGTTCTTCGTACAGGGTAATTAAAAGTTACTTTTACTGTCCTCTTTGATTCAAATGATTTCTACAAAAATCATTAAAGGTGTTTTTCTTCAAATCTTCACACACTAAAACACCTCACATGTCATCTGTTCTTTATTCGTTTCTCTAAGCTATGTTTTTCTTCAAGATTCCTCAAATGTGTGGATTTTCGATCTATACATCTCTGGAACCTAAGACAAAGAACGCTTAGTGAAATTCTTCAAGACTCATATTGTCAAATTCCTCAAACTTGTTCTTTTTGAAAAACCTCTGAGAACGCATATGACCTCTCCAAATTCCTCGCAACTATACTCTGTTCATAGGTACTCATGTCAGCTGCTGAATCACTAGGTTCTCATCAACTTAACTCATTTGCAGCATTCCTCGAAGAAAAGTTGCATACTTCTTCAGAGAATTCAATTGTTCAAATTCCTCAACTGAAGAAAATGGTTGACGGTAAGAAGCCACAGAAAGGAGGAAAGAGGCATGAGGTCAACACTGCCTTTGAAATCCCTGAGGACATCTATGCTGGGTACTGCACACCCCCGAGGAAGATAAAAATTAGCGCAAGGTGCGCATTCAAAAGATTGAGAGGACATGGGCAAGAGAGTGGAGGGAGTACAGATATGTTACTCCAAAATACATGAAGAAATTCGCTCTAAATCCTCCATGCCCAAGACCTCTGTTGGCACCTGGCCAAGAAGCAGATCCCACTAGCCTCAAGCGCGGTGAGGATTATCCTGATGAATGGGCCAAGCGCCAGGCCAAGTTGGCAGACAAGCAAGAGAAGCAGTGAGGAAATTCAACGAAGACTCTGCTACTGCTGCTGCCACTGCTGAGGTGTCTGCAAGCAAACCAAAGAAGGCCATGCCAAAGAAGCCTGCTCACAAGCGAAGTGCTTCTCCATCAATGCCCTCACGAGCAAGTTCCTCAGCAATGCCCTCTCGGCCAGACTCTTCAAAGCCCTCATGGCCGACTCCTCATGCTGCTCCTAAGTCCTCAGCTCCTCCGCCAAAGTCCTCAACTGCTCCGACAAAATCCTCAGCACCTGCGCATCTCGCCACGTGCCAAAGGACGACGGGCATTTCTATTGCCTCAGGAGCATCTGCTAGTTCCTCAGCACCAGTATATTCTTCAACTGGTCCCACTCTATTGAAGACCAAGGCAACTGCTGGACGAGGCTCTCGACCAAGTCCTCGAAGAAGAAGGTTGCTTTTCGAGTACCATCAGATGAAGGCGAAGCTGATGATGATGAACTTGCAGAAATCATCAGAGATAGGCAGGTCAAGGCCGCTAGAGCCAAGGCCACAAGTGTGCCTCTGCTTTTGGATCCAAAGTTGATCCTTGAGTACATTGACCTATGGCACAAGGACCCAAATACTCCTATGCCTGATTTCAAGCTGACTCATGGCCAAAGTCATATGTTGACTCACTTCATACGAGAAGAGAAATGGAAGTTTGAAAAGGCCAGGCAAATCAAGAAGGCACAATACAAAAAGGAGCGCTTCCTGAAGAAGAACGTTGTCTCTATGACAACCGAAGAACTTGTCACAATTCAATTAGAGATCAAGAAACTCAATGATGAATTTGACGCATACCGCGCTGACTGGCTTGGAGCCAAAGTTTGTTTTATGAAGTTGACTGAAAAGTTCACTTCAACTGTTGCAGCCCCAACGCAACATGAAATTCCTCAGGCTAAAGCATCTGCTTAGCCGACGGAAGAAAATGCCAGCACCGCTGATGATAATCAGACTGCTGAAGAAAATGCTAATTCCAGGGCTGATGACTGCATTCCAGCCGCTGAAGAAAATGCCAGGGCATCCACTGCCGTGGTTCTAAGTCTGACAGTAATGTAGGGGGGTAGGTATGGAGAGGCAAGATCTTAGCTATGGAGAAGTCGTAAGCACACGAGGTTTACGAGTTCAGGACCTTCTCGGAGGAAGTAATAGCCCTACGTCTCGGAGCCCGAAGGTGGTCGACTGGATTATGCGTGTATGAATTACAGGGGTGCGAACCCTTTACACTGAGGAGGGGGGTGGCTTATATAGAGTTCACCGGACCCCTCCGGCCCTCAGTTGTGCAGGGTCTTAAATACATTAAGGTCGGGCGTTACTGGTAACGCCTCTAATAAAGTGCTATGATGACCATAAAAGCTACTTAATAACCGACCGTTACCGTGCGGAGTGCCTTTAGGTCTCCTGGCCGTCGAGTGGTTGGATCTTGGTCGAGTGATTGCTTCTTGGTCAAGTGTTTTCGAGTTTGTCGAGTGGAACACCTCCAAGTCGATTGGAAGGTGATTTCTTCTTGAGATGTCCTTGGGTAGGGTAGTTGGGACAGGTCCATGACCCTACCCTAGGTACATAGCTTCATCATTAGCCCCTGAATGGACCGAGGTTTGAGTGGGGAAGGGGTTGAGCACTTCTCCGACTCATTTTTCATGTCATGAGCATATCTTGTTTCAGATCAATGAACCTGAGTGATGACAGCAACTTCCTTTTCAGTCGCCTTGATCCATTCTTAGTTTTTTGTCGAGTGAGTTTCTTTACTTGAAAGGCTCCGAGTGACGGTGTGGAGGAGATCTTTGGTCCGACAAGTTGTTCTGCTGCCCGCAGATTTTGCGGGATCTGAATTTTGGGAAGCGCGTGGGACGGGGGAGGCTGCAGTAATCGAATGGGATAGGGCGGAGCCGCCTCGATCCCCGCGCCACCTTTTTCGCCACGTATCGCGCGTGTGATTGTTACGGGATTTGACAGGACCGCCCGGGCCTACCAGTCAGCCACTCGGAAGCGGCCTCATATAAGGCGTCGGACCGGGGTCTCTTGAACAGTGCGTCTCCATTATCTCTTCTCCTCTTCAGGCTCCTTCGTCGCGCTCGCTCTCGCCCCAGCGCCACCGCTCCGTACGCGTCTCACCGGCAACGATGGGGAAGGAGAATATGGCGTCTCTGGAGCGGGCGAAGAAGGCGACGGCAAAGGTGAAGGGGAAAGCAACCAGTCGGGTTGGATCTTCCTCGCGAACCGGCCTGCCGAAGGGCTGGATCCAGGGCGACTGGATCCACTCGACGATCACCCAAGAGGACCTCGACGACCTAGCCAAAGGAGGGCTGATCCCCCATGAATCGGCGCGGCTTCCTGGGAAGGAATCCGAGCCGCAACCTCGGGAGGGTGAGCGCGTTCTCCTTGCCACCCACGTCGACCATGGATTTTCCTTGCCTCCTCACCCTTTCTTTCGGGGATTTCTGAACTTCT
Organism: Triticum urartu; assembly: GCF_056163025.1. Classification (NCBI taxonomy): domain Eukaryota; kingdom Viridiplantae; phylum Streptophyta; class Magnoliopsida; order Poales; family Poaceae; genus Triticum; species Triticum urartu. The sequence continues at coordinate 314,700,146 of NC_141877.1, forward strand.
TTGGGGCACAACTCCAGCACTTTACTCCCAACACAATCGTTTATCTCGCCGCTTTCGTTTCTTTGTGTGAGAATTTCCTGGGTTGTCGGCCTCACTGGGGTCTTTTCAAGCACATTTTCACTTGTCGCTCTCAGACGGTGAAAAAGGCCAATCCGAGTGACGAGAGAACTCAAGTGATTCAGATGTGTGGGGGTCTTAGTGTTTAGATGAGAGGGAAAAGTTCCTTTCCGGCCATGATTCTTCCCGACTCGGTTCGCGGATGGCAGTCGACCTGGTTTTACTGCAAAGACCAGTCGACGCCAGGACAGTCGACTGGCCTCCCTCCTTTTACCATGGACCGAGTGAGGAAACCCTCCTCTTTGAAGGTGCTCCCGGAGGAGAAGGCGCAGGTGAGGGTGCTGGTCGAGCGAGTGGTCCAGCTTATCCGTGATGGGGTCACCGGTATGGATCTCTTGGAGGTCTTCCTTCAGCGGCGCATCCAGCCTCTTCAAGCTCGAGACCATCCGATGTGGATGTATTCGGGAATTGACGACTCCACTCGGATTCACCCGGAGGAGGTCGATGACGACACACTAGAGAAGTGGCTGTCGGGCATGACCGAAAACAAGGACAACCCCAGGGGAGCCAGGAGAGTTCCTCCATTCGACCAGTCCCATGTACCAGAGAAGGTCCGATTCCGGGCTTTTGATTGTAATCTGAATTCACTCGCGCAGCTATCTATACCGCGTTGACTGACTTTATTCTTCCTGCTTTCTTTCAGGCCCTTATCGAAATGTATTCAATGCCCAACGGAGAGCAAGAGCAAGATCTGGAAGGAGAGGCGAGCGGCGGCGACAGTGGCGAATGGACTTCTGACGGTGAAGGGGACGGAGAAAGCGACGACTCAAGTGACGAAGAAGAAGTTGAGTCGCCTCCTCGCAGGGAGAGGCGATCCAAACTTGACCAAGAACGACCGAGCGCCCGCAAAAAGGCGACTGCTCAGGCTGGTCAGTCTTCAAAGCGTCCTCGGATCCCTTCACCAACCCCGACCGAAAAAGCGCCAAAGCATCCCAAAGTTGCAGAGCCGAAGCCTCGGAAGGCATTGCCGAAGATTAAGATTGACATCCCCGCCGCTTCTGCGTGAGTGTCTCCCTTTGTATTCACTCGACGCTCCGTGCTGTTTGTTTTTCTTGTTTTAACCAGTCGAACTTTGGAACTGGCAGCGCTGCTACTTCTGGGACCTCAGCTTACAGGGACGAGGATGAGGTAATGGAGGATGTGGTCACTTCCAATCTGGGTATGATTTCTGCCATTTTGTCTTTATTTGGTCGACTCAACTGCAATGTGCACCATTGGGTGATGTGATTTTGGCGATTGAACTTTGCACAGCTCCCAACATTATTGGGGGGGGTAGGTATGAAGAGCCCGAGAGGCCTTTGACGAGGAAGAATAGGCAAGCTCCTGCAAGCAAGGTGCCACAATCGACGCCGAGGGCGGAACCAGTCGTTCAGGACACTGGCGACGCCAATCGGGGTTCTGTTACCTTCGTCGTGCCACTGTCGAGCGCCTTGCCTTCTTCGTCGACTGCTCAGGCCCCTGTCGACCCACCTTCAGTTTTTGTGACCCATCATGTCCCAGAGGACGAAGTGAATGCTGCCAAGGAAGCCATACGCCAGGTGGGCATCATGATGGAGAAGATGAAGACGGTGCGGGACGCCAGTCAGGCCGCCTACGATGCCAGCTCGGCTCTCCAAAGCAACGTTCAGGTTAGTTGGTCACCGCTTGTTCTGTTAGGATATGCTATCTGAAGACTCTTTCCGAAAACCTTTGCATCTGTACACCCACTGGGTGCGTCGATTGAATTTTTGAACTAGTGGGGGCACGCTAAGTGCACCCACTGGGTGTAGTCCCCGAGACTACGGTGGACTGTTGGTAGTCGACTGTAGTCTTTGTATTTTGTCGAGTGTAAACCGAACTGGTAGTTTGTCTCTTCCACTCGGTCTGGTCGAGTGGGATCAGAACCGGCGGGGGCACGCCAAGTGCACCCACTGGGTGTAGTCCCTGAGACCGCGGTCGACTGCTGGCAGTCGACTGTGGTCTGAGTTCTTCTTTCTCTCCCCTTTTTTTACTCCCTGCACTCGACTCCGGCGGGCCGGTCGAGTGGGATCAGAACCGGTGGGGGCACGCAAAGTGCACCCAGTGGGTGTAGTCCCCGAGACTATGGTGGACTGCAGGCAGTCGACCGTAGTCTTAGTACTTATTGTCTTTGTCGTTTTCGCTGTAAAATAACTTCTCCTCTTTGATTGCAGAAATCTTGTGATCTTGGAGCTCGCTTTGCTGACTTGGAGAAACAGCAGATCCAACTGAACCTTGACTTGGAGCTGGCCAAGATAGAGCTGCAAAAGGCCAAGGACGGCGCCAATGGTAAGACGAGTTTGTCAACTGGTTTGTCTTAGGCTTGAGTACCCTTCTGCTCTTTCTGAATCAAGCATCATTTCTTTGCAGAAAAACTGAGAGAAGCTCTAGCGAAGAAGGATCAGGATTTGGCTGCTGCTCGAAAGGAAGCTGACGACAGAACCGCTCTGGCTGAACAGAAACTGGCTTCGGTCGACCAGTTGGAAGAAGAGAATACCAAGATGAAATCTTCTCTGAACGAAGCCAACAAGGAGTGCACGCGCTTGAAGAAGGACAATCTCAACCTGTACGAGAAGTTGGAAGGCATCGCTCGTAGGAGGGACGATCTGGAGAGCTATCTGAGGAGCCTTGCCAAGAAGTTGTTCATCAAGCTTGAAGGTGCACATTTTGTTCCGACTGATTTTTTTGTGTCGACTCAGCGTACGAAAATTGACTTATCCTTGGATCATGAATGCAGAGTTTTGCCAGAACTTCGAGGAGGAGACTGGGCGGATTGAGCCAGGTTTGGACCCAATCAATTCTCCCGTGAAAGATGAAACTGCCATGAATCTGCTCCGACTGGAATCCCGCATCGACGGTGTTGTGGACTACTTGGATCGACTGAAGGTCGCCATGTCATGGATCGACCCGGCACTTTGGCCAGAGGCCACGCTCTAGAATGATCTTGAGTCCTTGATGACTCGACTTATTGAGATCCCTGACCGAGTGCAGGAGTGGAAGAAATCTTCTGCCCGGTGTGGTGCTGATGTGGCTCTGTCTTTGGTTCGTGTCCATTGCAAGGAGGTGCGACAAGATAAGCTGGCAGCAATCAAGGTCGCCAACACCCAGAAGCATGACTTCCGATCTTTTATGGACACTTTCATCGTTGCAGCCACTCGGATCGCCGACGGCGTCGACCTAGACGAGTTCGTCGAGCCTGCTAGTCCTCCTCCCGCGGAGTGAACAAACTTTTATGCCTCACCTTAAATTTGCCTCGGAATGCCGAGTGGTTTTTGTAACCGTTAAACTCTTTCGGGCTGAATGCCCGAGCACTTCGATCTGTGGTCCGGATCCTTTGGGATTTATCTGAACTTGGTTTATCATTGAATGTCTTCATGAATCCTCCGTCGAGGGGAACTCGTTCTTCACTCGAGACAACTTTTGTATTTGTGGCGCAGCCCTGAAGGAGAAGGTAGCAGTCGACCTGCACCTCGTCGTCCTTGCGGGTCGGCGATGGAGCGCACGTTGTATTTGTGGCGAAGCTCCCAAGGAGAAGGTGGCAGTTGACCTGCACCTCGTCGTCCTTGCGGGTCGGTGATGGAGCGCACATTGTATTTGTGGCGAAGCTCCCAAGGAGAAGGTGGCAGTCGACCTGCACCTCGTCGTCCTTGCGGGTCGGCGATGGAGCGCACGTTGTATTTGTGGTGAAGCTCCCAAGGAGAAGGTGGCAGTCGACCTGCACCTCGTCGTCCTTGCGGGTCGGCGATGGAGCGTACGTACTTAGGCGAGTACTGTACTGCAGCTAAGCCCCCGAGTGGGAGGCTGGCTCGCCACTCGGTAGGATTTTCAAATACTTAGGCGAGTACTGGACTGCAGCTAAGCCCCCGAGTGGGAGGCTAGCTCGCCACTCGGTAGGATTTTCAAATACTTAGGCGAGTACTGGACTACAGCTAAGCCTTCGAGTGGGAGCCTGGCTCGCCACTCGGTAGGATTTTCAAATACTTAGGCGAGTACTGGACTGCAGCTAAGCCCCCGAGTGGGAGGGTCGCTCTCGACTCGGTAGGATTTTCAAATACTTAGGCGAGTACTGGACTGCAGCTAAGCCTCTGAGTGGTAGGGTCGCTCTCCACTCGGTAGGATTTTTCAAATACTTAGGCGAGTACTGGACTGCAGCTAAGCCCCCGAGTGGGAGGCTGGCTCGCCACTCGGTAGGATTTTTCAAACACTTAGGCGAGTACTGAACTGCAGCTAAGCCTCCTAGTGGGAGGCTGGCTCGCCACTCGATAGGATTTTCAAATACTTAGGCGAGTACTGGACTGCAGCTAAGCCCCCGAGTGGGAGGGTCGCTCTCCACTCGGTAGGATTTTCAAATACTTAGGCGAGTACTAGACTGCAGCTAAGCCCCCGAGTGGGAGGCTGGCTCGCCACTTGGTAGGATTTTTCAAATACTTAGGCGAGTACTGGACTGCAGCTAAGCCCCCGAGTGGGAGGGTCGCTCTCCATTCGGTAGGATTTTCAAATACTTAGGCGAGTACTGGACTGCAGCTAAGCCCCCGAGTGGGAGGGTCGCTCTCCACTCGGTAGGATTTTTCAAATACTTAGGCGAGTACTGGACTGCAGGTAAGCTCCCAAGTGGGAGGGTCGCTCTCCACTTAGTAGGATTTTTCAAATACTTAGGCGCGTACTGGACTGCAGCTAAGCCCCCGAGTAGGAGGGTCGCTCTCCACTCGGTAGGATTTTCAAATACTTAGGCGAAACGGGTTCGCAGCTAAGCCTCCGAGTAGGAGGTTGGCTCACCACTCGGTAGGAAATTATTTTTACAAACTTAGGCGAAACGGATTCACATCTAAGCCACCCGCTGGGGGATTTCTCACGCAAACAAAAGCAATAACAATCACTGGGAAAATTATACCGCTCTTGTCTTTGATAAATAAACTACAGAAGTTTTTCTTATTACATCTCATCCGAGTGAGAATTCAAGTATAACAGGGGCGGAGCAGCTCCGCATTCCAGGCTCGTGGCTCATTAATCTGGCGATCGGCATTATAAAGGTGGTACGCTCCATTGTGGAGAACTCTGGTGACTATGAAGGGACCTTCCCAAGTAGGAGCGAGTTTGTGTGGTTTCTATTGATCCACTCGGAAGACCAAGTCTCCTTCTTGGAAGGCTCGACTCTTCACATTTTTGGCATGGAATCGACGCAAGTCTTGCTGATAGATGGTCGATCAGATCATGGCCATTTCTCTTTCTTCTTCCAGGAGGTCGACTGCGTCCTGCCGGGCTTGTTCTGCTTCATCTTCAGAGTAGAGCTCGACTCGGGGTGCGTTGTGAAACAGGTCACTTGACAAAACTGCTTCGGCCCCATAGACCAGAAAGAATGTGGTTCTTCCGGTCGATCAGTTCGGGGTTGTCCTCAATCCCGAAAGGACTGATGGAAGCTCCTCAACCCATGCACCTGCTGCGTGCTTGAGATCGCACATCAATCGAGGTTTCAGTCCTTTGAGAATTAGGCCGTTTGCTCTTTCCGCTTGTCCATTCGACTGGGGGTGAGCGACCGAAGCGTAGTCAACTCGTGTGCCCTGAGAGGTGCAAAAGGCCCTAAATTTGTCGGAATCAAAGTTTGACCCATTGTCAGTGATGATGCTGTGCGGAACTCCATATCTGAATATCAACTCTCTGATGAAACTGATAGCAGTGCAAGCATCAAGATTCTTGATAGGCTTAGCTTCAATCCATTTGGTGAACTTGTCGACTGCTACTAGCACATGAGTGAAGCCGCTCCTGCCTGTTCTCAGTGGTCCAACCATGTCCAGCCCCCAAACAGCGAAGGGCCAGACAAGTGGAATGGTTTTCAGGGCTGACGCGGGCTTGTGCGACATATTGGAGTAATACTGACATCCTTCACATTTGTCGACTATCTCTTTTGCCATTTCATTGGCCCTTGGCCAGTAGAATCCCGCTCGGTATGCTTTGGCCACAATGGTCCGAGAGGACGCATGATGACCACAGGTCCCCGAGTGGATATCATCAAGGATCATCTGACCTTCTTCTGGTGTTATACACTTCTGACTGACTCCAGTCACGCTTTCTCTATACAACTGTCCCTTTATGACTGTAAAGGCCTTGGATCGACGGACGATCTGTCGAGCCTCTTCTTCGTTCGCTGGGAGTTCTTTCCTTAGGATGTACGCGATGTACGGTATTGTCCAGTCGGGAGTGATGACCAAGACTTCCATGATCAGGTCGACCACAGCTGGAACTTCAACTTCAGTCGGATCCGTGGCACTTTTTGGCTGCGGGGCCTCTTTAGTGAAGGGATCCTCCTGAACTGATGGTGCGTGGATGTGTTCCAAAAACACATTGCTGGGAATGGCTTCTCTTTTGGAACCTATTTTTGCCAAATCATCAGCTGCTTGATTTTTCAGTCGGGGTATGTGATGAAGCTCTAACCCCTCGAATTTCTTCTCCAGCTTTCTCACTGCATTGCAATAACCAGTCATGGCTAGACTTCTGACGTCCCACTCCTTCATCACCTTATTAACCACCAAATCTGAGTCGCCATAGACCATGAGGCGACGGACGCCGAGTGAAATGGCCATGCGCAACCCATATAAAAGTGCTTCATATTCTGCCTCATTATTGGAGGAATCAAAGTGGATTTGAAGAACATATCTGAGCTTATCTCCTTGGGGGGAGACCAACACCACCCCGGCACCGGAACCATTCAGCATTTTGGAACCGTCGAAGAACATGGTCCAATGCTCCGAGTGAACCTGAGTCGACAGTTTCTGTTCAATCCACTCGGCGACGAAATCTGCTATTGCCTGGGACTTGATAGCTCTCTTTGCCTCAAACTTGATATCTAGAGGAAGGAGTTCAATCGCCCATTTTGCCACTCGACCAGTTGCATCTCTGTTATGCAGGATCTCTGACAATGGAGCATCGCTGACGACTGTAATGGAATGATCAGAGAAGTAGTGAGCAACTTTCTTTGTGGTCATATAAATCCCATATACAAGCTTCTGATAGTGAGGATATCTTTGCTTCGATGGGGTCAAAACTTCAGAAATATAATACACTGGGCGCTGAACTTTGAAGGCTTTTCCTTCTTCTTCCCGCTCGACCGTCAGTACCGTACTGACGACTTGTCCTGTGGCTGCGATGTAAAGCAGCAAAGGCTCTTTGCTGATTGGGGCAGCAAGCACCGGCTGGGTGGAGAGCAGAGCTTTGAGCTCTGCAAACGCTGCATCAGCTTCAAGAGTCCACTCGAACTTGTCTGACTTCTTCATCAATCGGTAAAGAGGCAATGTCTTTTCACCGAGACGAGAGATGAATCGACTTAAAGCGGTCAAGCAACCAGTAAGCTTTTGGACATCGTGCACTCGCATAGGACTTTTCATTCGGAGTATAGTACCGACTTTTTCCGGATTTGCGTCAATTCCCCGTTCGGAAACGAGGAAACCAAGTAACTTTCCGCCAGGAACGCCGAATGTGCACTTTGATGGATTAAGCTTGATGTCATACCTCTTGAGGTTGGCAAAGGTTTCAGCAAGGTCAGTCAGCAGATCAGAACCCTTCCGTGACTTGATCACAATATCATCCATGTATGCTTCCACATTCCGACTGATTTGAGTGAGCAAACACTTCTGAATCATCCTCATGAATGTGGCCCCAGCATTCTTGAGGCCGAATGGCATGGTAACATAACAGAAGCACCCGAATGGAGTGGTGAAAGCTGTTTTGATCTCGTCAGGCCCATACATATGGATCTAATGGTACCCGGAATAGGCGTCTAAAAAAGACAGTCGCTCACATCCCGCAGTCGAGTCGACTATCTGGTCGATGCGGGGGAGAGGAAAATGATCTTTCGAGCAGGCCCGATTGATATGTTTAAAGTCAATGCACATGCGAAGTGACTTGTCCTTCTTGGGGACCATGACAACGTTGGCGAGCCACTCGGAGTGGTAGATCTCTCGGATGAACTCCGCTGCTAAGAGCCGAGCCACCTCCTCGCCAATAGCCTTTCTCTTCTAGACGGCGGACCGTCGGAGATGTTCTTTGACAGGTTTTATTTTTGAGTCGACTCGTAGGCGATGCTCAGCCAGCTCCCTGGGAACACCTGGCATGTCAGAAGGCTTCCATGCGAAAATGTCCCAGTTCTCACGGAGGAACTGGATGAGCGCTTCTTCCTATTTGGAGTCGAGTGTTGTTGAGATATGAGTTGGAGCAGCGCTGGGATTGGTCGGGTGGATGTGAGCTGTCTTCTTTTCGCCAGACGACTGAAAAGCTGATTCTGTAGCGGGCTTCTTGGCTCGCAACAAATCACTCGGGTCTGCAGTCTTCTAGTATTCCTGCAGCTCCACCACTGCCATCTGAGCATCAGCAATCTTTGAACCTTTCTGAAAACATTCTTCTGCTTTCTTCCGATTGCCCGTAACAGTGATCACACCTTTGGGGCCAGGCATCTTCAATTTGAGACACACATAACATGGTCGGGCCATGAAGCGTGCATAAGCCGGCCTGCCCAAAATAGCGTGATAGGCACTCTGGAAGTCTACAACTTCGAACGTCAACTTTTCTTTGCGGTAATTCTTGGAATCACCGAAAACCACATCAAGAGCAATCTGGCCAAGTGATTCAGCCTTCTTCCCAGGAATGACTCCATGGAAACTCATGTTGCTGGTACTGAGTCTGGACATCGGAATGCCCATTCCTTTCAACGTCTCAGCCTATAGTATGTTCAAACCACTGCCACCATCCATCAAGACTTTGGTCAGTCGAGTGCCTTCAACAACTGGGTCGACCACCAAAGCTTGCCTCCCAGGGGTGGCAATGTGCGTTGGGTGATCGGACCGGTCGAATGTGATGGCAGTCTGAGACCACTTCAGATAACTGGGTGTCGCCGGAGCAACCATATTCACCTCTCGGTTGATAACTTTCAGTCGACTTTTGCTTTCAACATCAGCAAAAATCATCAGGGTGGAATTGACCTGGGGGTATCCATCATCACTATCTTCCTTGTCCTCAACTTTGTCCGACTCCTTTTCCTTATCTTTGGGCTGCTTGCCCTGGAACTGCTGGATCAAGAGTCGACACTGTCGAGTGGTATGTTTTGGGTAAATGAAATTACCCTCTTCATCTTTCTTGGTGTGGATGTGACATGGCAAATCCAACACATCATTTCCGTCCTGGTCTTTAACTTTCTTGGGGTTCCAAGGTCCTTTGGGTTTCCCCTTAAACTTTCCTTGAGTTACAGCCAAGGCTTCCCCAGGAGCAGCTGGCTCGGCTTTCCGCTTCTGTTTCCGATTGGAATTTCCTCCTCCGGTTTGTTGAGCGACTAACTTGAGCTTGCCACTCCTGAGTCGATCCTCATCGTCACCATTAGCGTACTTGGTGACAATCTCCATCATCCGATTCAGGGACATGTCTCCGGTTCGACCAAATTTCAGATTCAGTTCTCTGTACTTGACGCCTTCTTTGAAGGCACAGACCGCTTGATGGTCAGGCACATTCTCTACCGTGTGATGTAACGTGATCCATCTCTAGATGTAATCCCTCAAAGTTTCATTTGGCTTCTGCACGCAGGACCGCAGTTCCGTCAGCCCTACCGGTCGCTTGCATGTTCCTTCAAATGTGGTGACAAACACTCAGGCGAGATCTTCCCAAGTGTAAATGCTGCTGGGTGCTAACTGATTCAGCCACGCTCTGGCCAAGCCTTCCAACATGAGAGGCAGGTGCTTCATGGCCACTTCATCATTGCCACCGCCAATCTGGACGGCCACTCGGTAGTCTTCAAGCCAAGTATCGGGCTTGGACTCACCAGTGAACTTACTGACCCCAGTCGCCAACCTGAAGTTGGGAGGAATCACAATGGCCCTGATGGCTCTACTAAAGCACTCTGGCCCCGAAACATGTACTCTGCTGCTGGTAGGTGCATCTCTGTCGTGACCTTCTCGGTGAGCTCTGTTCCTGTCGACCAAACCTTGAACGAGAATGGATCTCGCATCAAAGCCTGGTTCCCTGGGGTCGACTGGAATCCTTCGCCCAACACTATGAGGGCGCGTGTCATCCTGCTGTCGAGGCACATACGACCCGCTCCTCGGGGGAGGGGTGGGCACTCGACATTGATCGTCATGATCGAATCGGTGATCATACTGCTCACGGTTCCCGTACTGATTCCGCCGGTCCCCACGTCCCTCACGCCTCGGGGGCGATCTTGGGCTATGAGCCGACTGGACTATGTTTGCAGCAATGGATCTGCTATGAATCCTGTTCCGCGACTGAGAAACAGCGGAATTCTGGTCTCCTGCTGCCCGGAGTCACGCTCTGATCTGCAGCAAGCCTCTGCCAGCCTCCGACTGGGAAGGCTGAATTGACTCTGCTATACGGGCTGCAGCTGCTAAGTTTTGAATCGGAGTTCGATATACCTGCGGGGGCGGAAAGAGCTAACGTCGACTGGATTCTGGAACCCGTTGTCGCGAACGCTCGTCGAGTGCTCGCTGGAGGTTCTCCAGTCGGGTGCGCTCGGCCAAGTTTGCCATGCGCGCGTCCTCTAAGGCACGAGCCTCGGGGGTTTCTCCAACATAGGAGTGTGCAATGCATCCATGTTCCGGCGACAAAGTTCTTCTCTCTGCAGCGATGTGAGAGGCTCGGGGAGATATTCCTCATGGGGACGCGACAGGTCGCCTCCACCTGCGCCTCCGTCGGTGCGGGGAAAACTGGGAGGACGGGTGATCCATCGACCATCAGAACCTCCGCTGCCGGATCACTGTTGTCGCACTCGGATGCGGTCTCTGCGGAGCCAGTCGACAGGTCGAACAGGCCGTAGAGGGATTCGTCGGGCTCGATCGCCGTGACTTGAGGGGTGGCCGACTGGCGTGCCACTGCGTGTCTCACCCACCGCTGAAGTCTCGACCGACCGGAGCGCTTGCGCCGGCAGGAAACAGGGAGGGAGGACAGCACAGGAGCCGACCGATAGTGGGTCGACGGTTGCCGCAAGAGGACGCCGCGGACGCACGCGCGAAAGTGCGTCACCCCGCGGACAGGGAGTGCGTCCACGTCGAGAGGAGCCTCCTGAAGCCAAGCGGAGTCGTCGGCGATGAACGTGAGCACGCCGAGACGGATCTCGCGGCCCTCCACCAAAACTCCGCCAGAAACCATGATGGTTTGGATCGGAAAAGATCGCAACTCCTCCAACAAATCGCTAAAACACCTGCCCCACGGTGGGCGCCAACTGTCGTGGTTCTAAGTCTGACAGTAATGTAGGGGGGTAGGTATGGAGAGGCAAGATCTTAGCTATGGAGAAGTTGTAAGCACACGAGGTTTACAAGTTCAGGCCCTTCTCGGAGGAAGTAATAGCCCTACGTCTTGGAGCCCGGAGGCGGTCGACTAGATTATGCGTGTATGAATTACAGGGGTGCGAACCCATTACACTGAGGAGGGGGGTGGCTTATATAGAGTTCACCGGACCCCTCCGGCCCTCAGTTGTGCAGGGTCTTAAATACATTAAGGTCGGGCGTTACTGGTAATGCCTCTAATAAAGTGCTATGATGACCATAAAAGCTACTTAATAACCGACCGTTACCGTGCGGAGTGCCTTTAGGTCTCCTGGCCGTCGGGTGGTTGGATCTTGGTCGAGTGATTGCTTCTTGGTCGAGTGTTTTCGAGTCTGTCGAGTGGAACACCTCCAAGTTGATTGGAAGGTGATTTCTTCTTGAGATGTCCTTGGGTAGGGCAGTTGGGACAGGTCCATGACCCTACCCTAGGTACATAGCTTCATCATCCACTAGTGGTGCGCCTGAAGAGAATGAAGAAGTCAGGGCAACTGCATCAGTTGTGCCTGAAGAAACTCAACCAAATTCCTCTGCTCCTCCTGTGCCTACCCCAACTCCGATCTTTCCATCTACTTCAGATGTGAAGAAGACTAAGGCTGCAGAGTGTGCAACAGTGAAGAAAAGGAAGGCATCAGCTTCATCAGATTCTTCAAGCTCTGAAGAAGATGAAGTCTTTGACCAGCTTGTTTGCAAACCCAATTGATGTTGTTCCTATCTCAACCATGCCATCAAAGGACCTTGTTCCTTTTGGTGAAGAATATGTGATTCCAAGTGAATCCGATGAAGAGAATCCCTCTGCTGCTTCGTCGGAGCAGATGGATGAGGAAATTGAAGTGGATACAATCCCTTCAACACTAGTTGTCTCCTCGCCTATGCCTCAGTTTACTGCTGAAGAGGCCGGCGTTGAAGAAATGGAAGATGAAGATGTGGACATTGGATGTACCACACCCGTGCTAAGTGATGACTTATGGGAAAGTCAGCACCCCAACTCTCCACTCTTCACACCATTGCAACAAACCCCTCGGTCCCCAGTAACTACTGTAAAAATGGGATCTTATAAACCACATGCCACACCGTCTGTCCATGAAGAAATTTCAGCCACTAGTGCTGAAGAACATATAAATGAAGAATTGAAGTCCCAGGCTGCCACTGAAGAAGTACCTGAAATTCCTCAGCCTGTGGAACCTGAGATTGAGATCCCGGAGGTTGTGATGCAATTGACTGACACTCCTCACCCCAAGCCAAAGGATTCATTCTCAAAGAAGCAGAAATTCAAGGCTAATGATTTCTTTGGCGAGCACGTGTTCTTCACTGACTACAACCCTTATGATTCTGCTCGTCTTAGAAGGAAGCGCTTCTGGACTGCCAGCCATGCCAACTTCTATTCTTCACTGCTTTTCAACTAGGACAAAATCTTCTACCATCAGCATATTCCTCATGTGGACATGGAATCATTGCCTTGTTTCACTCCTGTGCTCAATGTGCTTCATGACGCAGGCCTCCTCAACTTTTGCACTGACATTGTTGACTAGAATGAAGAGCTCATTCTTCAGTTCTACGCTACACTGCATATCACAGGCGATCCTGGAAATATCAACACCTGGGTCTTGGACTGGATTACCGATAATACTCATTATAAGGCACCGGCCTCTGAATTGCTTCACGCCCTGCCCATCAGTCCACCCAGTGAAGGAGCTCGCTGCCTGTACCAAGAACCTGAACTCACTGCTCATTACATGCAAGTGTTAATGAAGCCTCTGAAGCCCGATCAAGCCCCAAGGACCAAATTCCTCATAAAGGATTTACTCTATGTGCCCAGAACCGTCTATCGCATTCTGACGAGGACAATGAGTCCCATCAAAGGCCATGACTCATCTGATGAGGAAATAGTTGGCATCATGAAGAATCTGCTATTCAACATCATTCATAGCATTCCTATCAACTATCACGATTTCTTCAAGGACTCTGGCAAATGCTGCACTTTCTCCGTTTGAGCTGAAGCCTTATGCACCTTGGATTGTGAGATTCCTCATGACAAGGTCTTCACTCAACTTCAAGGCTGATTTTCAGAATCACCTCAGCTACTTGCCCCCAATTGAAGTCCTCAAGCAGACTTTTACTTCAACTGATGAAAAAGGCAAGGCTCCTGCTGTCATTGATGAAGGTATTCATCCATTGGATGGTCAGTTTCGCAAAGCTGCATCTTATTCCACCAATGATGACTCTGCCACTCATGATTCTGCTTCCCATGCCTCCAAGCCAAATCCTAAAGCCACTGCTCCTCTTGTGATGACTGACCATAAGCTTCTGCTTAGTCTTCACCAGAAGGTGGATCGAAACCATAAACGGGTTAAGCGTCAGTTTGGTTCATTTATTCACAACATGACCGCTACACACAATGCGGTGAAGAAAAACCATTACTATCTCCATGAGGTTTTTGGTCGCACCTGGGCTATTCTGTCACATGTCTATAGTGAAGAAGATCTGAAGAAAATGGGTCTCAAGGAATATTTTGACTGGTCTGCACCTCCACCGAAGAAATTCAAGAATGTCAAGGTCCCTTTCTTGGTGGCCAGCTCTTATTCTTCATCGCGCGACACCGATGAGCATGAAGACTTGGACGACACCGCGGCAGGCCCTACATCAACAAACGACCCCAACAACGCTGGCGCTCCTTCATCAACTTGATATTCTTCAGGGGCGTTAGTCCTCATTTTCGATCCTTTTGGTCATTTGATGACAAAGGGGGAGAAATTTGAGTTAGTCTTCAAGTGGGTCTATCTTATATGGGCATTTTTTTGCTAAGTTACAACTCTCGTTCTTCTAAAACTTTATTGGATCGAGTTGTAAACTTAAACCGGATGGTGCTCTGATACTTTTGATGCGTTTTTCTGCATGCTTATTCCTCATATATGTTAATGCACGCATGCTGAATTACTCAGTCACTATATTTTATCATGCATTTCAAATTCTTCATATTATGTCAAATGCGTGTATGAATTACAAGATATAGGGGGAGATCTCCATGATTCTATTCTTCAAAGTGTACAATGCTTCAAAAGCAAATTCCTCACTATGCACATCTTCAGGGGGAGTTCTTCTATATCTTGCAATCAAATTCCTCAATATCAGTATTTACACTTCATATGTTTATCCCCGTTGAAAACTTAACCTATATTGTCATCAATCATCAAAAGGGGGAGATTGTAAGTGCATCTAGTGGCCCTTAGTGATTTTGGTGTATTGAAGACTTATAGGTTAAGGGACTAACGTGTTTATGAGTGTACACAAGTCTACAAGACTATGAGAAATTTGATATTTACAGAGAAAGTCGACCCCTAAAAATGAAGTTCTTTGACTGAAGACTTTGAAAGTGAAGAAATTGTGTGACCTTGAATACTTGGTATTCACTCAAGGAACATGAAGCGTGAAGACTTTTGTTTTCGTAGTTTCATTTTCTCCTTCTTGAGTCATAGGAAACACCGTACTGTTAAAGGGGGTCGAGGAAATACTAAGGAAAAATTTCCATGTGATGCACAACTCAAAATCCTACACCTACCAATCCCTTCGAGTGAAGCCATTGGAAATCTCATACAGTTCAGTCATATTCTTCAGTGATAGAGCCGAAGTTCTTCTGGTCTCTGAGGAATTTGTTCTGACTGAGGAGTTAGGAATTCGCGAGTGCGGATTGCCTACATAGTGAGGAACATGATAGCCCTGAGGAATTTGATACTCAAATTTCCGACCGTTGCTGTGCCTTGTGCCAGTTGTCCCAAAATATGTACCCACCTAACGGTCATATCATTGAAGGGCATTTATGTCTTATCATGTCGGGCTGCTCCCTAGGCTATAAATAGCCGCCCCCTACAACCACTAGCTGGTTGGCTGCTCCAAGAGAAACTGACACTTGTCATTTGAGAGCATCCCATCCTCCAAGGACTTTGAGTGAAAATCATCAAGTGAGGAAAACCCAAACCCAAACACCTACAAACCCCAAGTGATTGAGCATCACTGAAGAGATTGATCCTGCGTGGATCCGACGCTTGTTACCTTTGAAGACTGTGCATCTTCCAGATGGTTAGGCGTCATGGTCTAGAGCATCCAAGAGATATTGTGGATCGCCAAGTGACCGAGTTTGTGAAGGTTCGGAAGTCACCTGAAGACTTACCATGAGTGATTGGGTAAGGTTTGTGTGACCTTAGCTCAAGGGGAATACGGTGAGGACTGAGTGTTCTGAATGCGTGTTCAGGACTGGGTGCCCGGGACTGTGTGTCCTCAGGTTTAAATACCTAGCCGCCCTAACGAGGCGTACAACTGTCACAGCAGTTGGAACTGGTCTACCAAATCATTGTCTTCACCAAGCTACCTGGTTCCATTTCCTCAACCCTTCCATTTCCTCATTTATGTGTTGAGTGCTTGTTCATATCTGTTTGGAGACTTTGACTGAAGACTTTCTCAATTTCCTCAGTTCAATTTCTTCAGTCTGTTTGTCTTCATCCTATGTTATCGTGTGTTTACGCTTTCCCTACTCTATGCTTGTCTTCACTTCATCATGATGACCATGCTTGTGTTCTGTTATGTTTACTTTTGAGTACTTATTCCGCTGCAGGTAGTTCTTCGCTAAGAATTTCCTCACCCTGAAATTCCTCGGTGAAGAATTCATAAAAATCGCCTATTCACCCCCCTCTAGTCAATATAACGCACTTTCAGATACTTAGAACAAAATATGACTCTATGTGAATGCCTCCGGCGATGTACCGGGATCTGCAATGAATAAAGAGTAACATGAATGAAAGAATTATGAATGGTATCTTTGCCACAAATACGATGTCAACTACATGATCATGCAAGGCAATATGACAATGATGGAGCATGTCATAATAAATGGAACGGTGGAAACTTGCATGGCAATATATCTTGGAATGGCTATGGAAATGCCATAATAGGTAGGTATGGTGGCTGTTTTGAGGAAGGTAATGGTGGGTGTTATGGTACCGGCGAAAGTTGCGCGATACTAGAGAGGCTAGCAATGGTGGAAGGGTGAGAGTGCGTATAATCCATGGAATCAACATTAGTCATAAAGAACTCACATAGTTATTGCAAAAATCTATTAGTTATCGAAACGAAGTACTATGCGCATGCTCCTAGGGGGATAGATTGGTAGGAAAATACCATCGCCCGTCCCCGACCGCCACTCATAAGGAAGACAATCAATAAATAGATCATGGTCCAACTTCATCATATAACGGTTCACCATACGTGCGTGCTACGGGAATCACAAACTTTAACACAAGTATCTCTCAAATTCACAACAATTCTACTAGCATGACTCTAATATCACCATCTTCATATCTCAAAACAATCATAAAGAATCAAACTTCTCATAGTATTCAACGCACTTTATATGAAAGTTTTTATTATACCCATCTTGGATGCCCATCATATTAGGAGTAGTTTTATAGCCAAAGCAAATTACCATGATGTTCTAAAAGACTCTCAAAATAATATAAGTGAAGCATGAGAGATCAATAATTTCTATAAAATAAAACCATGACCATGCCCTAAAAAGATATAAGTGAAGCACTAGAGCAAAATTATCTAGCTCAAAAGATATAAGTGAAGCACATAGAGTATTCTAATAAATTTTGATTCATGCGTGTCTCTCCCAAAAGGTGTGTACAGAAAGTATGGTTGTGGTAAACTAAAAAGCAAAGACTCAAATCATACAAGACGCTCCAAGCAAAACACATATCATGTGGTGAAAAAAATACAGCCTCAAGTAAAGTTACCGATAGGCGAAGACGAAAGAGGGGATGCCTTCCGGGGCATCCCCAAGCTTAGGCTTTTGGTTGTCCTTGAATTTTACCTTGGGGTGCCTTGGACATCCCCAAGCTTAGGCTCTTGCCACTCCTTATTCCAAAATCCATCAAATCTTTACCCAAAAACTTGAAAACTTCACAACACAAAACTTCAACAGAAAATCTCGTGAGCTCCGTTAGTATAAAAAATAAACCACCACTTTAAGGTATTGTAATGAACTCATTATTTATTTATATTGGTGTTAAACCTACTGTATTCCAACTTCTCTATGGTTCATACCCCCTGATACTACTCATAGATTCATCAAAATAAGCAAACAACACACGAAAAACAGAATCTGTCAAAAACAGAACAGTTTGTAGCAATCTGTAACTTTTGAATACTTCTGTAACTCCAAAAATTCTGAAAAATTAGGACGGCCTGAGAAATTTGTACATTGATATACTGCAAGTGGAGTACGTATTTTATCGCTCTCAGGTAAAAAATTAAAATTAATTTCATGAGCGTAAAAGTTTTTATTTTTTTCTGCAAGATCAAGCAACTATCACCCAAGAAGATCCTAAAGGCTTTACTTGGCACAAACACTAATTAAAACATAAAAAACACAATCATAACAGAAGCTAGATGGATTATTTATTACTAAACAGGAGCAAAAATCAAAGAACAAAAATAAAATTGGGTTGCCTCCCAACAAGCGCTATCGTTTCACGCCCTTAGTTAGGCATAATATTTCAACGATGCTCACACGAAAGATAATAATTGAAACACGAACAGAGCATCATAAAATGTGAGAAAAATAAGTTTAAGTCTAACATACTTCCTATGCATACACATTTTGTAATCAAACAAATTATCAAGACAAGCGAAAACTAGCATATGCAAGGAAGAAGAAAGAAACAATATCAATCTCAACATAACGATAGGTAATTTAGTAACATGAAAATTTCTATGACCATATTTTCCTCTCTCATAATAATTACATGTAGGATCAAATTCAAATTCAACAATATAGCTATCATATAAAATTTTCTCTTCATGATCCACATGCACAAAAGTCTTATAATCTTCCAAAATAGTGGGATTAACATCAACTAAAGTCATGACCTCTCCAAACCCACATTTATCAAAATTTTCATAAGACTGAACACTCTCCGAACATGTGGGATTATTTTTACCTAAAGTTGACTCTCTTCCAAACCCACTTTCAATACTATTGCAAACATTATTATCAACATCATATTCATCATGAGGCATAAACAATTTTTTAGGATCATAAGAAGAATCACCCCAATCATGACCATAGCAATAATTAGTGGACATAGCAAAATTAGCATCCCCAAGCTTGGGGTTTTGCATATTATTAGCACAATTGACATTAATAGAATTTATTATAACATCATTGCAATCATGCTTTTCATCTAAGGAGCTATCGTGAATCACTTCATAAATTTCTTCATCATATTTTCTTGATTCACGAATCTCAAACAAAACTTCATAAAGATAGTCTAGTGCACTCAACTCACTAGTAATTGGTTCATCATGATTGGATCTTTTAAAAAGATTAGCAAGTAGATGGGGATCCATATCAATAGATTTTTAGCAAGCGAAGATGCAAGCAAATAGAAGACACGGGGCACACAAGCAAAGAAGAGATCCGGCGAGAAAACGGCGAACGAAAAAGAGGGCGAATAAAATGGCAATTTTTTTCTGAAAATCGTTTTAGAAGTGGGGGAGAGGAAAATGAGAGGCGAATGTCAAATAATGTAATGCAAGGGAGAAGAGTTTATGGTGGGTACTTGTTATGTCTTGACTTGGCGTAGATCTCCCCGGCAACGGTGCCAGAAATCCTTCTTGCTACCTCTTGAGCATGCGTTGGTTTTCCCTTGAAGAGGAAAGGGTGATGCAGCAAAGTAGCGTAAGTATTTCCCTCATTTTTGAGAACCAAGGTACCAATCCAGTAGGACACAATGCACAATTCACCTAGTACCTGCACAAACAATCAAGAACCTTGCAACCAACGCGATAAAGGAGTTGTCAATCCCTTCACAGTCACTCGCAAAAGTGAGATCTAATAGAGATAGTAAAGTAAATGTTTTTGGTATGTTTGTTTTATAGATTTGAAAGTAAAGATTGCAAAATAGTAAACGAGATGCGATGTAAATAAAAGAGATGTAATATAATAGGAAAGAGACCCGGGGGGCATAGGTTTCACTAGTGGCTTCTCTCAAGATAGCATGTATTACGGTGGGTGAACAAATTACTGTCGAGCAATTGATAGAAAAGCACATAGTTATGAAGATATCTAAGGCAATGATCATGAATATAGGCATCATGTCCGTGTCAAGTAGATCAAAACGATTCTGCATCTACTACTATTACTCCACACATCGACCATTATCCAGCATGCATCTAAAGTATTAGGTTCATAAGAACGGAGTAACACATTAAGCAAGATGACATGATGTAGAGGGATAAACTCAAGCAATATGATATAAACCCCATCTTTTTATCCTCGATGGCAACAATACAATACATGCCTTGTTGCCCCTACTGTCACTGGGAAAGGACACCGCAAGATTGAACCCAAAGCTAAGCACTTCTCCCATTTCAAGAAAGATCAATCTAGTAGGCCAAACTAAACCAATAATTCGAAGGGACTTGCAAAGATATCAAATCATGCATATAAGAATTCAGAGAAGAACCAAATAATATTCATAGATAATCTTGTTCATAAATCCACAATTCATCAGATCTCGACAAACACACCGCAAAAGAGTATTACATCGAATAGATCTCGAAGAACATCAAGGAGAACTTTGTATTGAGAATCAAAGAGAGAGAAGAAGCCATCTAGCTAATAGCTATAGACCCGAAGGTCTGTGGTAAACTACTCATGCTTCATCGGAGAGGCAATGGTGTTTATGTAGAAGCCCCCGTGATCGATTCCCCCTCCGGCAGATCGCTGAAAAAGGCCCCAAGATGGGATCTCAAGTGTACAGAAGGTTGCAGCGGTGGAAAAGTGGTTTCGTGGCTCTTCCTGATGTTTCTAGGGTATAAGAGTATATATAGGAGAAAGAAGTACATCGGTGGAGCTACGAGGGGCCCACGAGGGTGGGGGCGCACCTACCCCCTTGGGCATGCCCTCTTGCCTCGTGCCTTCCTTGTGGAGTTCCAGACTTCGACTCCAAGTCTTCTGGATTGCTTTCGATCCAAGAAAGATCATCACGAAGGTTTCATTCCATTTGGACTCCATTTGGTATTCCTTTTCTGCAAAACTCTAAAATAGGCAAAAAATAGAAACTAGCATTGGGCCTCCGGCTAATAGGTTAGTCCGAAAAATAATATAAAAGAGCATATTAAAGCCCATTAAACATCCAAAACAGATAATATAATAGCATGGAACAATAAAAAATTATAGATTCGTTGGAGATGTATCAACGCCTTCGTGGAGATCCAAAGGAGGAGGCTTGAGATGGAGGCGGAGAAGCAAACAAGGATGCTTGAGATGGAGGCGGAGAAGCAAGCTAAGATGCTACAGATCGAGGCTACCAATGCCAAGACCAAGGCAAAAGAAGTGGCTCTCGCAAGCATGACGACGGGGCTAGAGATCACGAAGGTGGATCTCAACACCGTGTCACCAAGGAAGAGGTCTGATTTGAGAAGATGCAAGCCGACATGCTCAAGTTCGAGAATGAGTGATCTATGGCAGCGAGCGCCATCCTATTTTATATGCTGACAAGTGTGGTCGGATGACCATGACCGCGATGGCGTGGTCGAACTCCCGCCCCTTTTTTGTGTGCTGGCACGTGTGCCGGCCGCTGGCAAGTGCGCCAGCATGAGCTGTGTGGTGTTTTTTTGAAGCTAGCATTGTATGCCAGCATTGAAGGAAAAATGCCCTAGAGGCAATAATAAATTTGTTATTTTATATTTCCTTATTCATGATAAAGGTTTATTATTCATGTTAGAATTGTATTGATCGGAAACCTTAATACATGTGTGAATACATAAACAAACAATGTGTCCCTAGCGAGCCTATACTAGACTAGCTCATTGATCAAAGATGGTTAAGGTTTCCTAACCATGGACATGAGTTGTCATTTGATAACGGGATCACATCATTAGGAGAATTTTGTGATGAACACGACCCATCCTTTAGCTTAGCATAATGATCGTTCAATTTTTATTGCTATTGCTTTCTTCATGTCAAATACATATTCCTTCGACTATGAGATTATGCAACTCCCGAATACCGGAGGAATACCTTGTGTGCTATCAAATGTCACTACGTAACTGGGTGATTATAAAGATTCTCTACAGGTATCTTCGAAGGTGTTTGTTGAGTTGGCATAGATCAAGATAAGGATTTGTCACTACGAGTACCAGAGAGGTATCTCTGGGCCCTCTCGGTAATACACATCATAAGCTTGCAAGCAAACGACTAAGGAGTTGGTCACGAGGTGATGTATTACAAAACGAGTAAAGAGACTTGCCGGTAACGAGATTGAACTAGGTATGAAGATACCGACATCGAATCTCGGGCAAGTAACATACTGATGGACAAAGGGAATTACGTATGTTGTCATAACGGTTCGACCGGTAAAGATCTTCGTAGAATATGTAGGAGCCAATATGGGCATCCAGGTTCCGCTATTCATTATTGACTGGAGAGGTGTCTCGGTCATGTCTACATAGTTCTCAAACTCGTAGGGTCCGCACGCTTAACGTTCGATGATGATTTAGTATTAAATGAGTTAAGTGATTTGGTGATAGAATGTTGTTCGGAGTCCCGGATGAGATCATAGACATGACGAGGAGTCTCGAAATGGTCGAGAGGTAAATATTGATATATAGGAAGATGGTATTCGGAAACCGGAAGTGTTTCGGGGGGTACCACGTACTTATCGGGTCACTAGAAGGGGTTTCGAGAACCCCGGGCAAAAGATATGCGCCTTATGGGCCAAGAGGGGAAACACACCAGCCACAAGGGGCTGGTGCGCCCCCATATGGGCTGGCCTAAGGAGGGGAAGGAAAGGGGAGATGGGAAAGGAAATTGTGGATTAGGATTCCTACTTCCTTCCCTCTCCCCCTCTTTCCTTCTCCCCCGGTTATATATGGCAGGGGGCGCACGGCTTGGGAGGGACTCCAAGTAGGATTCCTCCTACTTGGGCGCCTCCTATGGCTGCTCCTCCCTCCCTCCCACCTATATATATATGGTGGGGGGGCTAGCACACAATATACAATTGCCTAGCCGTGTGCGGTGCCCCCTCCACCGTTTACACCCCCGGTCATATTTTCGTTGTGCTTAGGCGAAGTTCTGTGGAGATCACTTCACTATCACCATCACCACGCCATCATGCTGACGGAACTCATCCACTACCTCGACATCTTGCTGGATCAATAAGGCGAGGGACGTCACCGAGCTGAACGTGTGTAGAACATGGATGTGTCATGCGTTCGGTACTTGATCGGTTGAAGTGCAAAGAAGTCCGACTACATCAACCGCGTTGTGAAACTCTTCTGCTTACGGTCTACAGGGGTACGTAGACACACTCTCCCCCTCGTTGCTATGCATCTCCATGGATAGATCGTTGCGTGTGCATGGAATTTTTTCTGTTTTCCATCCAACGATTCCCAACAGTGGCATCATGAGCCAGGTCTATGCGTAGATGATATGCACGAGGAGAACACAAAGAGTTGTGGGTGGTGTTAGTCATACTTCTTACCACCAACGTGTTATTTTGATTCGGCTGTAGTGTGGGATGAAGCAGCCCGGACAAACCTTACATGTCCACGCACATGAGACTGGTTCCACCGACGGACATGCAAGTAGTTTTGCATAAAGGTGGCTAACAGGTGTCTGTTTCTCCTACTTTAGTTGGATCGAATTTGACTACGGTCGGTCCTTGAAGAAGGTAAAAACAGCAAACATGACGAATCACCGTTGTGGTTTTGGCCGTAGGTAAGAACGGTTCTTGCTAGAAGCCCGTAGTAGCCACGTAAAACTTGCAATAACAAAGTGGAGGACGTCTAACTTACTTTTGCAGGGCATGTTGTGATGTGATATGGTCAAGACATGATGTGATAAATGTTATTGTATGAGATGATCATGTTTTGTAAGTTATCGGCAACCGGCATGAGCCTTATGGTTGTCTCTTTATTGTATGAAATGCAAACGCCATGAAATTACTTTACTTTATTGCTATGCATTAGCAATAGTTGTAGAAGCAACAATTCACGAGACGACCATGATGCAACGATGGAGATCAAGGTGTCGAGCCGGTGACAATGGAGATCATGACGATGCTTTGGAGATGGAGATCAAAAGCACAATATGATGATGGCCATATCATGTCACATATTTTGATTGCATGTGATGTTTATCTTTTATGCATCTTATTTTGCTTAGTACGACAGTAGCATTATAAGATGATCCATTCACTAAATTTCAAGGTAAAAGTGTTCTCCTCGAGTATGCACCGTTGTGAAAGTTTGTCGTTTCGAGGCACCACATGATGATCAGGTGTGATAGACTCTATGTTCACATACAACTGGTGTAAGACAGTTTTGCACATGCAGAATACTTGGGTTAAACTTGACGAGCCTAGCATGTACAGACATGGCCTCGGAACACTGGAGACCGAAAAGTCGAACATGAGTCATATAGTAGATATGATCAACATAGAGATGTTCACCATTGATAACTACCCCATATCACGTGATGATCATACATGGGTTAGTTGAGGATCATGTATCACTTAGAAAACTTGAGGGATGTTGATTTAAGTGGGAGTTCATTAGTAAATTGATTAATTGAACTTAATTTATCATGAACTTAGTCTTGATAGTTTTGCATATCTATGTTATAGATCAATAGCTCATGATTTAGCTCCTTTATTTTTAATATGTTCCTAGAGAAAAAATAAGTTGAAAGATGATAGTAGCAAAGATGCGGACTGGGTCCGTGATATGAGGATTATCCTCATTGCAGCACACAAGAATTATGTCCTTGATGCATCGCTAGGTGACAGACCTATTGCAGGAGCTGATGCAGACGTTACGAACGTTTGACACGCTCAATATGATGACTACTTGATAGTTTAGTGCGCCATGCTTTACGGCTTAGAATCGGGGCTTCAAAGACGTTTTGAACGCCATGGAACATATGAGATGTTCCAAGAGCTGAAATTGGTATTTCAGACTCATGCCTATGTCGAGAGGTATGAGACCTCTGACAATTAATTTGTGAAAGATCGTGGATGTCGCCTAGAGGGGGGGTGAATAGGCGTTTTAAAATAATTACAATTTAGGCTTGAACAAATGCGGAATAAACCTAGCGGTTAATTTGTCAAGCACAAAACCTAAAACAAATAGGCTCACCTATGTGCACCAACAACTTATGCTAAGAAAGATAAGCAACTATGTGATAGCAAGATATATGACAAGAAACAATATGGCTATCACAAAGTAAAGTGCATAAGTAAAGAGCTCGGGTAAGAGATAACCGAGGCACGCGGAGACGAGAAGTATCCCGAAGTTCACACCCTTGCGGATGCTAATCTCCGTTTGGAGCGGTGTGGAGGCACAATGCTCCCCAAGAAGCCACTTGGGCCACCGTAATCTCCTCACGCCCTCGCACAATGCAAGATGCCGTGATTCCACTAAGGGACCCTTGAGGGCGGTCACCGAACCCGTACAAATGGCAACCGTTGGGGCGGTCACCGAACCCGTACACTTTGGAAACCCTTGGGGGCGGTCACCGGTACCCGTCAAATTGCTCGGGGCGATCTCCACAACCTAATTGGAGACCCCGACGCTTGCCCGGAGCTTTACACCATAATGATTGAGCTTCGAACACCACCAACCGTCTAGGGCGCCCAAGCACCCAGGAGGAACAAGCTCAAGGGTACCAAGCACCCAAGAGTAATAAGCTTCCCAACTTGTAACTTCCACGTATCACCGTGGAGAACTCAAACCGATGCACAAATGCAATGGCAAGGGCACACGGAGTGCCCAAGTCCTTCTCTCCCAAATCCCATCAAAGCAACTAATGCTAGGGAGGAAAATGAGAGGAAGAACAAGAAGGAGAACACCAAGAACTCCAAGATCTAGATCCAAGGGGTTCCCCTCACATAGAGGAGAAAGTGATTGGTGGAAATGTGGATCTAGATCTCCTCTCTCTTTTCCCTCAAAAACTAGTAAGAATCCATGGAGGGATTGATAGTTAGCAAGCTCAAAGAAGGTCAACAATGGGGGCAAAAACGAGCTCAAGAGTTAGGGAACCATTGGGGAAGAAGACCCCCTTAAATAGGTCCCCACGAATCTGCCCGTTATGTACAGAATAACACAGGAGCGGTACAACCTCTATGATCACAGGTACAACCGGTAACAGGCAATAAGAGGTACAACCGGCCCACAACCGCCCAACAACCGCACCACAACAGAGACCAGTCCGGTGGTAGAGCGGTACATGACCGGTACAACCTCCGGACCAATTCTGGAGCGGTACAACCGCTCCAAACACCGGTTGTACCGGTCAAGTGGTACAACCTCTCCATGGGGCGGTACAACCTCTCTGTGAAAAACAGGCAATATCAAAACAGCCACAACTTTCGCATACGAACTCCGAATTCAACGAAACCTAGTTTGTTGGAAAGCTAATGACAAGGCCTAACACAATCTTGAGAGAAATATCAATAAGAAGCAAATGAGAAAAGGACCATAATAAAATGGTGAGAACCCTTCCTCGGATATGACCGGTAAAACCTCCAACACCGAAAACATCATAGAAGACGCATGTGAACTCCGTTTTCGATGAACTCAAGCTTGTCATCAAGATGACCATAAGCCCTAAGACTCACAAAAGGAACCAAACAAGAACCAAGAAAGATGATGCAAGGATGCAATGGTTTGAGCTCTCGACTAATGATACGATCAAGCTACTCCATAAAGAGCCCCCCTTGATAGTACGGCAATCGATCCTACAACCCGGTCTCCCAACTACCACTATGAGACCGGTAAAATAGAAAACCTATCAAGGGAAAACTTTTGCCTTGCACATAGTCCACTTGAGCTAGATGATGATGATCTTGGCTTCCTCAAGTTGGACCACCTTTCTTGATTGTGTTGGCTCAATGAAGACTAGTTGATTGCTCCCCCATACTCCACTATGGGTGAGCCACTCTTTGGCACATCTTCACAATTCCATTGACACCACAATGGACGACAAGCTTCAAGCTTGATTGCTCCCCCATACTCCATTATGGGTGAGCCACTCTTCGAGTTGCTCCACTTGAACTTGCACACTACAAACTTGATGACGATCACCACTTGATGTCATCCTCCATGGGTTGTATGAGATCTTCCTCTTGACGCAAGACCATGGAAACATACCTAACCCCACAAAGAACTCTCACGTAGACCATGGGTTAGTACACAAAGCGTAATGGACAATGCTTACCATACCATGGGATCACTTGATCCCTCTTGGTACTTCTTCTACGCTTTGTGAGTTGATCAACTTGATTCACTCTTGACTTAGTCTTGATCAACATTGAATCTTTCCAACTCTCTTCATTTGGATGATGTCTTGAAGGTAAACATGAATGACCACACAATCTTCTTCTTCAAGACATGCTTGCAATAAGCTCAACTCACACATGACCAATCTTTGGATAATTCCTTGAAAAGCACTTTGTCCATCTCATAAACTCCTTGAAACCAACACATGGACTACAAGACAATCCTATGGACAAATGCTTCAAATATAATTCAAGGCAACCGTTAGTCCATAGAGATTGTCATCAAGACACATGGGTGCACCGCATGTCCTTTCAGTCTCCCCCATTTTGGTAATTGATGACAATCACTTTCAAGAGAGTTTACATAAGGAATTTTTTATCACCATGCAATGCAAAAACCAATAATGCATGTGTATGAGATGCAAAGGCTTAAGTACAAAACCAAAGCAAGAAGAAAAAACTCTCTAAACTTATCCACAAAACTCTCTGAAACTTCTCCCCCATTGGCATCGATTGCCAAATGGGCGAAAAGCTTAGAAGGCCAATATAAATTGTGTTCCTCCATAAGTTGTGTATTTCTCAACAAGAGAGTGGAATGCCATACACATATCCAAAGGTAATACTTGGAGGAAGACCAACTATATTGAGGCACCAAGATTGCTAAAGGAAGATATGCCACAAAGACATAACAAAGAGAGACACAAGCAATCAAAAGATACCAATTGAAGCAAGTAATCAACGGATATCAATTGAACCAACTAGACCAAACATCCTACGTGCCACAAGAATAAAGATATTATGATATGAGCAGAGGATTGTGCTAAAGAAACTAGAGAAGCTCCCCATGATTTGTGCACATCAATAATTTTTGTATTTGGATACAAAGTGCACAAAATAGGATCATAGCTCCCCAAAATCAATAGAAACTTACAACAAGTGTAAGTGAGCATATAGGAAACAAAACCTGGTACTTGCAACAAACACATGGTTGAGCAACAAGTAAAAGAGGCAACTTAAGAAAGGGCTCAACCAAAATGATGTGTGTGAGTCAAGGCAAAACACTTGAGAAGACTAAAGTACGGATGAGCATTAAGCATCAATAAAGTCTTGAAAGAATGAGGCACACGGTGCAAGGCCTATCATTCCCACACACAACTAGCAAATGGGTTCACAAGCTTACTAATAAGCACATAAAGAACCTATGCTTATGACAACCCGTCGTGAAGATAGAATATGAAAGCCTCATCAAGACAAGGGATACCAATTAAGATGGCAAAAGCCTCGTAAAGATAAGCATGAGGAAAATAATCTTCACCACACAAGAGTGCATCAAGATGCAACGATAGAAGACACGCACTCAAGGAAAAAGCTTTCACGGAGCCACCAAAGAAATAACATAAGAAAGACAAGGTGGACGTGAAAGAAAGGATATCAACTAGATATGCAACTTATCTCAAGTGTATAAGATTCTAGGTAGACGAAATCATGATGATATATATCTACAAAGAAGGATGTACACCCGAAATAGTTACAACACGAGGAACAAGATATCCAAAGGGAGGTCATACATATACCAATAAGATATTTGCTTGGAAGCATAGCACATGGCTAGATATGGTCTTATTGTATATAAATGAAGTCCACACACGAACAACAAAGACATCACAACTAGCAACAAGAGATCATTGTTGGGATGCTTTGAGAAAGGAAACAAGTATCACAAGAATGAATGAATAACATGCCATGATACAACCTACACAAGGTTGATGCAAGAAATGTGTGCATGAAGAATATGAAGATACTTGTTACCGAGTTAACATTGGAAGGATGTAGTAGATACCAATTGAAGGTAGATAGTAGTTCATTGATCATCCTAGCTCGACTCCAATAAGCACATGATGACAACACCTTCCTTGTGAGTGAGCCGAGCATCCAATGTATCTCCAATTGTTCCTAGAACAACAACACAAACAAAATGGTACCCAAACTCATTGGGACCAAAGAGTTAGAAACACCAACAATACATAGGACAAACTCCACATAAATATGTGCATATAGAAAAGGAAATGAAATTCATGCACATCTCATCCAATTTGAGACTCGGTGGAGTTTCCCCTATATATTGGGTCAAAGAAAGAAAGCATGCCAAAGATACTACATGAAGTTAATATGCATGCTCAAGACTTTCAAGAACCGATACCAAATGACAAAGAAAAACCAAGTGAAGAAAAGATACCAAATGAATAAAACATCACTTGGAGGATATCCATAAAAGATACATCAAGGAATGAGATATCCATTGATACACTCAAAAAAAGGTATCAAACTCCCAAAAGAGAGGATGGTTCCAAACAAACCAAGCTCTCTACAAAGTTTCATGATGTCACAAAGTACCAAAATGAAAACGGCTTGCCTTCCACCAACACACACTTGATAAGGATCGCAAGACGAGTGTTTTATAGAAAATAGGATAGCTCCCCCAAGACTAGTGCATTGAGAGAATTTGCATTTGAATACAAAATGCACAAGGTGGGATCACCACTTTCACTATATCTAGAAAACACTAAACAAGATCCACAAGTGGTATGGAAGACAAAGGGAGATGATACAAACCTTGGCAAGAGAAAAGGCAAATAAAAAACAAAAGCCAATGTAAAGATGATCAATAAATTCTACCACAAAAGTGAGTACCAATTGTAAAAAGACAAGAAGTAAATGGAAATAATTCCCGGTGGTAGATAGCAAGGATATCCGACATCATCTTCACAGCATACAAAAAGCAAATTGCAACTTGTAGAGCTAACATGCCACCTAGGAACAAGATAATTTACAATATCAACTCTAGATGAAAATATCTCAAATGTACACATTTTCTAGGCTAGTAATATACACATAGCATATTACTCCCGCATAATGTGATACCAATTAAAGATAGACAAGAGGCAATTAAAGGATCCAACAAGAGATAATTAATGGACTATTTAGAATTTGAATTTCTCATGAGAAGACATACCACATAGTGACTAGATAATCTTGTAATATCAATACTAAGTGGTATTCCCCATGTACCCACCTTTATAGGAATGTGAAGTGCACAAAGCACATCACTCCCCCATAATGGGATATTCCATTAATCTCTCACAAGAGCCAACTAAGAAATAAACAAGATGCAAAAGGCTCAACGCATGACACACACGTACATGATGTGCAAACCAACACACACATACTTGATTGCTCAAGATAACCAAGTTGGAAGCACAACATATACAAACACATGCAAGAAACAAAACCAAAACATGCAAGGGGGCAAGTAACTTTCAATGTAAGCAATTGAGGTACAAGTTACCACAAGGAGGCACATTGGATATAAGATATAAACTTAACGATTCAATTGACTTGGCTTGAGACAATAAGAATGATGAAGTCCCCTTAATTCTTCATAATGTAGCCAAGTCTCCAATGACCTCCAACAACACCTATTGATCAAGTATGAGCTAGTTGGTCCCCAACCAAGTTGGGTCCTAAGAGGTTAGTCACAATAGGCTTGGCTATCCAAATGGTTCTTTTCTTGACACCACTTTGAGCACCAACAAATTTGGCAAACACATTGCCAACCTTATACTTCCCAAGAGAATAGATATCATCAATTAGAATAGGGTTGGATAAGGTACCATTTGTGCATGAAGAAGCAACGTGACCTTTTTCACGACATAGGTAGCAACGTCTACTCTTTACTTTCTTCTCACTTGATTTCTCAACTTGAGAAGCATTTGCTTGAGTTTTCTTGGGAAGAGGCCTTTCTTCAACTTGAGGTTGAGAATGAGAGTGTACTTGTGGCCGCTTCCCTTGTTGCTTGTCACTAATGGGCTTCTTCTTCAATGGGCAAGATCTAACATGATGCCCTTCTACTTTACACTTGAAGCAAACAATCTTGGCCGAATTCTTGACTTGTTCTTGGCCCTTCTTTTTGTTCACCTTGGACTTCTTCTTCTTGTTGGAGTTTAATCCAAGTACACCTTTGTCATTGGGGGATTTTTGCACACTCAAGATATTGTTGAGTGTGGATTTCCCTTCATGAATCTTTTCCAAGTCTTCCTTCAAAGAAGTGAGTTGGGCCTTGAGCTCTTTGATTTCCTCTACATGGTTAGTCTCAACACAAGTACTAGAGGAAGTATAAGCTTCATCGTTAGAGTAACAAGGAAAGGAAAGCAATTCATCACAAGATGTACCAATATTGTGAGTGGATGAATTACAAGGACTAGCACATGGCAATATAGCATTTTGACTAGAAGTAGTGCTAGTATCCACATGAGGCTCACTAGATGTTACCTTAGCAAGCATGGCCTCATGAGCTATCTTTAGCACATTATGGGATACTATAAGATCATCATGAGAGCTTGAGAGCTTTTCATGGCTTTCTTCCAATTTCCCATAATTTCTAGATAGCAACTCAAGTTGAGCCCGTAGCTCAACGTTCTCCTTCAAAATGGATGCTTCACAAGTAATAGAATTAGTAGCACAAGCATCATCATTAACAACAATAGGAGAGGAAAACTTGGCAAGCTCTTTTAAATAAGAAGCTTCAAGTTGATCATGAGACTCGGTGAGTTTGATGAGCTCACCCTTGATGACCCTTGAGCCATTTTCGAGGTGCTCAAAATCCTCAAGGAGTCTAGCATGAGCAACTTCAAGCTTAGCATTTTTAGTTTCAAAAACATTGGCCACCTCAAGAGCTCTATCATGAGATTCCTTCACTCTAGATAATTCTAGAGCAAAAGTCTCCTCAAGAGATTCCTTGGTGGTCTGTTCAAGTTCAAGAGCTTGAGAGAGGTCCGCAATCTCATTAGCGCAATCACACTCATGACCTTCCATTTTATCAATGGTGACTTCATGCTCCTCAAGACGAGATTCCAACTCATCAATATATTTCTTGCCCTCAATTGCAATAGACATGATTTCCATGAAGTTGGAACGAGCAATTTTATTCTTAAGAAGAGCTTTAAAAATCATTTCCCCCTTAATATTTAAGGACGCAACATCATCATTCTCTTCATCATAATCAACATCATCATCACTCTTGCCATCATCAATATCATCACAAGATATATTGGGATTCAAAGTGGGAGATACCTTTGAAGCCTTGGCCATAAGGCAAAATGCAATAGATGGTGATTGAGGATCCCTTGAAGCACCATTCAAGACCACATCTTGTTCCATGGAGTGTTGGGTTTCCTCTACATTGTTAGCATAACAATTCGAGGAAATATATGCATTTTTATCATGGCAACAAGACATAGTAAACATATCATCATGAGATTTAGTCAAGCAATTTCTACATGATATGCAAGGACTATCAACACAAGCATGTGAAACATTTGGAGTGCTCGGAGTGCTAAAGTCCAAAGATGAAGCATTGCAATAAGAAAGTGATGAAGGATTATTAACAATAAGCCCAATATCATCATTGCAATGTACACCACTACTCACCATGTCATTACCTTGTGGAAACCCACATGTAGGTGAAGTAGAAGAAGCTGAGAAGGCAACACGGACAGAGGTGGAGGGAGAACAATCATCCCCACAAATCTTGGACACACCATATTTATCTTGAAGCTTTGTCCACAACTCATGAGCATCCCGGAACGACATGAGTTGAAATATAACTACATTGCTCAAAGCATCGAAAAGCACATTAGAAGCTTGAGCATTGAGATAAGAGTTTTTCTCATCCTCTAAAGATAATCTTTGGGGATCCTTTGGAGGAGAAAAACCCATATCTACAATTCGCTCTAAATTTGGGTCCATGACCCTGAAGAGAATAAGCATGCGAATTACACAAACATCAAAATTTGTGCCATCGAAACTAAGAGTGTTAGAGAATCCTAATCCCCTGGTCGACATCATTACTCTCTAGGCGGTTAAGCTTTACAAAGAGAGATGTGGCTCTGATACCAATTGAAAGATCGTGGATGTCGCCTAGAGGGGGGGTGAATAGGCATTTTAAAATAATTATGATTTAGGCTTGAACAAATACAGAATAAACCTAGCGGTTAATTTGTCAAGCACAAAACCTAAAACAAATAGGCTCACCTATGTGCACCAACAACTTATGCTAAGCAAGATAGGTAACTATGTGATAGCAAGATATATGACAAGAAACAATATGGCTATCACAAAGTAAAGTGCATAAGTAAAGAGCTCGGGTAAGAGATAACCGAGGCACGCGGAGACGATGATGTATCCCGAAGTTCACACCCTTGCGGATGCTAATCTCCGTTTGGAGCGGTGTGGAGGCACAATGCTCCCCAAGAAGCCACTAGGGCCACCGTAATCTCCTCACGCCCTCGCACAATGCAAGATGCCGTGATTCCACTAAGGGACCCTTGAGGGCGGTCAACGAACCCGTACAAATGGCAACCCTTGGGGGCGGTCACCGAACCCGTACACTTTGGCAACCCTTGGGGGCGGTCACCGGTACCCGTCAATTTGCTCGGGGCAATCTCCACAACCTAATTGGAGACCCCGACGCTTGCCCGGAGCTTTACACCACAATGATTGAGCTCCGAACACCACCAACCGTCTAGGGCGCCCAAGCACCCAGGAGGAACAAGCTCAAGGGTACCAAGCACCCAAGAGTAATAAGCTTCCCAACTTGTAACTTCCACGTATCACCGTGGAGAACTCAAACCGATGCACAAATGCAATGGCAAGGGCACACGGAGTGCCCAAGTCCTTCTCTCCCAAATCCCACCAAAGCAACTAATGCTAGGGAGGAAAATGAGAGGAAGAACAAGAAGGAGAACACCAAGAACTCTAAGATCTAGATCGAAGGGGTTCCCCTCACATAGAGGAGAAAGTGATTGGTGGAAATGTGGATCTAGATCTCCTCTCTCTTGTCCCTCAAAAACTAGTAAGAATCCATGGAGGGATTGAGAGTTAGCAAGCTCAAAGAAGGTCAACAATGGGGGCAAAAACGAGCTCAATAGTTAGGGAACCATTGGGGAAGAAGACCCCCTTAAATAGGTCCCCGCGAATCTGCCCGTTATGTACAGAATAACACAGGAGCGGTATAACCTCTATGATCACAGGTACAACCGGTAACAGGCAATAAGCGGTACAACCGGCCCACAACCGCCCAACAACCGCACCACAATAGAGACTAGTCCGGTGGTAGAGCGGTACATGACCGGTACAACCTCCGGACCAATTCTGAAGCGGTACAACCGCTCCAAACACCGGTTGTACCGGTCAAGCGGTACAACCTCTCCATGGGGCGATACAACCTCTGTGTGAAAAATAGGCAATATCAAAACAACCACAACTTTCGCATACGAACTCCGAATTCAACGAAACCAAGTTTGTTGGAAAGCTAATGACAAGGGCTAACACAATCTTGAGAGAAATATCAATAAGAAGAAAATGAGAAAAGGACCATAATAAAATGGTGAGAACCCTTCCTCGGATATGACCGGTAAAACCTCCAACACCGAAAACATCATAGAAGACGCATGCGAACTCCGTTTTTGATGAAGTCAAGCTTGTCATCAAGATGACCATAAGCCCTAAGACTCACAAAAGGAACCAAACAAGAACCAAGAAATATGATGCAAGGATGCAATGGTTTGAGCTCTCGACTAATGATACGATCAAGCTACTCCATAGAGAGCCTCCCTTGATAGTACGACAATCGATCTTACAACCCGGTCTCCCAACTACCACTATGAGACCGATAAAATAGAAAACCTATCAAGGGCAAACCTTTGCCTTGTACATAGTCCACTTGAGCAAGATGATGACGATCTTGACTTCCTCAAGTTGGACCACCTTTCTTGATTGTGTTGGCTCGATGAAGACTAGTTGATTGCTCCCCCATACTCCACTATGGGTGAGCCACTCTTTGGCACATCTTCACAATTCCATTGACACCACAATGGACGGCAAGCTTCAAGCTTGATTGTTCTCCCATACTCCATTATGGGTGAGCCACTCTTCTAGTTGCTCCACTTGAACTTGCACACTGCAAACTTGATGATGATCACCACTTGATGTCATCCTCCATGGGTTGTATGAGATCTTCCTCTTGATGCAAGACCATGGAAACATACCTAACCCCACAAAGAACTCTCACGTAGACCATGGGTTAGTACACAAAGCGTAATGGACAATGCTTACCATACCGTGGGATCACTTGATCCCTCTTGGTACTTCTTCTACGCTTTGTGAGTTGATCAACTTGATTCACTCTTGACTTAGTCTTGATCAACATTGAATCTTTCCAACTCTCTTCATTTGGATGATGTCTTGAAGGTAAACATGAATGATCACACAATCTTGTTCTTCAAGACATGGTTGCAATAAGCTCAACTCACGCATGACCAATCTTTGGATAATTCCTTGAAAAACACTTTGGCCATCTCAACTCACACATGACCAATCTTTGGATAATTCCTTGAAAAGCACTTTGTCCATCTCATAAACTCCTTGAAACCAACACATGGACTTCAAGACAATCCTATGGACAAATGCTTCAAATATAATTCAAGGCAACTGTTAGTCCATAGAGATTGTCATCAATTACCAAAACCACACATGGGGGCACCGCATGTCCTTTCACTTTGCCTACAAGGTGGAGGAGAATAGCTTAGCCAGTGAGCATATGATCAGAATGTCTGGGTAGTACGATCGCTTGAATCAAGTGGGAGTTAATCTCCCAGATAAGATAGTGATGGACAGAGTTCTCTCGTCACTATCACCAAGCTACTAGAACTTCGTGATGAACTATAATATGCAAAGGATGACGAAAATGATTCCCGAGCTCTTCGCGATGCTGAAATTGGCGAAGGTAGAAATCAAGAAAGAGCATCAAATGTTGATGGTTAACAAGACCACTAGTTTGAAGAAAAAGGGCAAAGGGAATGAAAGGGGACTTCAAGAAGAATTGCCACTCCCGAGAAGAAGCCCAAAGCTGGACCCAAGCCTGAAACTGAGTGATTCTACTACAAAGGGAATGATCACTCGAAGCGGAACTGCCCCAGATACTTGGCGGATAAGAAGGATGGCAAAGTGAACAAAGGTATATTTGATATACATGTTATTGATGTGTACTTTACTATTGTTTATAGCAACCCCTCGGTATTTGATACCGGTTCAATTGCTAAGATCAGTAACTTGATACGTCTCCAACGTATCTATAATTTTTTATTGTTCCATGCTATTATATTACCTGTTTTGGATGTTTTATATGCATTAATATGTTATTTTATATTATTTTTGGGACTAACCTATTAACGTAGAGCCCAATGCGTGTTCCTGTTTTTTCCTTGTTTTAGAGTTTCGTAGAAAAGGAATACCAAACGGAGTCCAAACGAAATGAAACTTTTGCGATGCTTTTTCTTGGACCAAAAGACATCCAGTGGGCTTGGAGTGCACGTCAGTAAAGCCACGAGGAGGCCACAAGGTCGGAAGGTGTGCCCCCACCCTTGTCGGCCCCTCGTGACTCCACCGACCTATTTCTTCCGCCAATATATTCTCAAATATCCCATAACTTTCCAGGAGAGCCACGAAACCAGTTTTCCACCGACGCAACCTTCTGTACCCATGAGATCCCATCTAGGGGCCTTTTCAGGCGTCCTGCCGGAGGGGGATTTGATCACGGAGGGCTTCTACATCAACACCATTGCCTCTCCGATGAAGCGTGAGTAGTTTACCACAGATCTACGGGTCCATAGCTAGTAGCTAGATGGCTTCTTCTCTCTCTTTGATTCTCAATACCATGTTCTCCTCGATGTTCTTGGAGATCTATTCGATGTAATACTCTTTTGCGGTGTGTTTGCCAAGATTCAATTAATTGTGGATTTATGATCTGCTTATCTATGAATATTATTTGAATCTCCTCTGAATTCTTATATGCATGATTTGATATATTTGCAAGTCTCTTCGAACTATCGATTTGGTTTGGCCAACTAGATTGGTTTTTCTTGCAATGGGAGAAGTGCTTAGCTTTGGGTTCAATCTTGTGGTGCTCGATCCTAGTGACAGAAGGGGAACTAACACGTATTGTATTGTTAATATCGAGGATAAAAAGATGGGGGTTTCATCATATTGCTTGAGTTAATCCGGCTACATCATGTCATCTTACTTAATACGTTACTCTGTTCTTATGAACTTGATACTCTTGAGCACAACAATTTCTTTAGAAACAAGCTCAAGGAGCAGAAAAGTTTTATCGAATACATGAATAAATAGCTTGATGATATGTCTAAGGATTTTTTTGGCTTGAGATCTCAGTTTGCGCATCTTGAAAATTTAGTAGGTCAAATTTCTGATAAACAAGCTACTTTAGTAAAGAAAATGGCTGCCAAACCAGAGGCTTTGAATAATGATGAAGATCTTAAAGTGATTGACGTGACTCCTATTGAATCTTTGTTTTCTAAAATAAATCTTGATAAAGATGGGATTGGAGATGAGTCAACTTTAGTTAAAAAGCGTTCCAATGATTTGGAGTTTTTAGATCTTGATGCAAAAATTAATAAAAGTGAGATTGGAGAGGTCAAAACTTTAAGTAGAAATGAACCCACTCTTTTGGATTTCAAGGAATTTAATTATGATAATTGTTTTGTAATAGATTGTATTTGCTAGTTGCAATCCATTTTGAATTCTCCTCATGCTTATAATCAAAACAAAGCTTTACTAAATATATCATTGATGCTATGATGAAATCCTTTGAAGAAAATCTTTAATTGGAAGTTTCTATCCCTAGAAAACTTTATGATGAGTGGGAACCTAGTACTAAGATTAAGATTAAAGATTATGAATGCAATGCTTTGTGTGATTTGGGTGCTAGTGTTTCCAGGATTCCAAAAACTTCATGTGATGTGTTAGGTTTCCATGAATTTGATGATTGTTCCTTAAATTTGCATCTTGCGAATGACACTATTAAGAAACCTATGGGTAGGATTAATAATGTTCTTATTGTTGACAATAGGAATTATGTGCCCGTAGATTTCATTGTTCTTGATATAGATTGCAATCCTACATGTCCTACTATTCTTGCTAGACCTTTCCTTAGAACGATAGGTGCAATTATTGATATGAAAGAAGGAAACATTAGATTTCAATTTTCGTTAAGGAAAGGTGTCGGTGTCAAAACCGGCGGATCTCGTGTAGGGGGTCCCGAACTGTGTGTCTAGGCCGGATGGTAACAGGAGGCAAGGGACACGAAGTTTTACCCAGGTTCGGGCCCTCTTGATGGAGGTAAAACCGTACGTCCTGCTTGATTAATATTGATGATATGGGTAGTACAAGAGTAGATCTACCACAAGATAGGAGAGGCTAAACCCTAGAAGCTAGCCTATGGTATGATTGTTGTTCTGTATGTTGTCCTACGGACTAAAACCCTCCGGTTTATATAGACACCGGAGAGGGTTAGGGTTACACAAAGTCGGTTACAATGGTAGGAGATCGGCATATCCGTATCGCCAAGCTTGCCTTCCACGCCAAGGAAAGTCCCTTCCGGACACGGGACGAAGTCTTCAATCTTGTATCTTCATAGTCCAGGAGTCCGGCTGAAGGTATAGTCCGGCCATCCGGACACCCCCTAATCCAGGACTCCCTCAGTAGCCCCTGAACCAGGCTTCAATGACGACGAGTCCGGCGCGTAGTTTGTCTTCGGCATTGCAAGGCGGGTTCCTCCTCCAAGTACTTCATAGAAGATTTTGAACACAAAGATAGTGTCCGGCTCTGCAAAATAAGTTTCCACATATTGCCATAGAGAGAATAATATTTACACAAATCTAATCTACTGACGTATTCCGTAGTGTGACGCACCATGGCCAAGCCTTTATTCGAATCGTTTTACTATCCCACCTCAGCGCGTCATGCGAGGCGGTTTCCTTGGCACGTCTTGTTAAAGCAGAGTCGTGTCCCCTTATTCCGAGATTCTCATCAATACGGGCGTGGGTAACCCAACCGCTTCTAGGACTCCTAGACTATAGGCAAGTCCAAACGGCCACGGAGAGGACGCTTGATATTCACCCTCTTTATAAAGGGACAAGACTTTTATTTTTTCCCTCCCGTGCTCAATCGAATCCTTCCCCCACCTCAAGCTCAAACACCCAAAGTTCAGGTCAGGTTCTCCAGACCTTCAATCATGTCCGGATCTAGCCTTCAAGGCCGATGGGTGCCTTCCTCCGTCACGGAAGAAGACATCAAAAAGTTGAGGGAGGCCAGATATCTGACCGCCGAGGTTGTGCATCGGTTGCCTGCCCGAGGGTAGGCCGTCCCCTCCCCCAAACCCAACGAGAGTGTCATGTTCGTCTCCCACTTCCTCCGAGGTCTAGGCCTCGCTCTGGATCCTTTCGTCAGGGGTTTGATGTTTTATTACGGGCTAGACTTCCATGATCTAGCTCCGGACTCCTTTCTTCATATCACGACATTTATTGTCGTGTGTGAGGCCTTCCTCCGGGTTACCCCTTACTTTGGCTTGTGGCTCAAGACCTTTGAAGTAAAGCCGAAGATGATCGAGGGGCAACATGCAGCGTGTGGAGGTGCCTCAATATGCAAGATGACGGGAGCTCCATGGCCCAAAGGTTCCATTCCAGAAGTGTCTGAATTGTGACAACAGGAGTGGTTCTACATCACGGCTCCTAGAAGTGCCAAGTGGGCGGCCGCCCCTGTTTTTCGCTCGGGCCCCCCACCACAACTGATGTCATGGATCAGCAGAGGTCTGAGCTGGGGTCCAGCCAAGGACGTGCCCATACTGCAAAGCCGCATTCGAGATCTCTTCAATGGAGATTTTAGTTTGGTTGTGGTAATACAAGTTATGCTGGTTCGTCAAGTCCAGCCTTGCAAACGCCGGCCCCTTCGCTTGTGGGAGTTCAATCACGAGGGACCGCGTGTCATCCAAAATTTCCTCGGCCTGACGCACGAGGAGATGTACAAGTCATTCTTTGGACCTCAGGTAGAGTGTCCGGAAATCACCGGGGACGTGGGCCTGAGCAGTAACCGCGCTGCCGAACAGGTAAGGAATCTTCCAGCCGAACATACTATCTCTCATTTGTTACGAAGTTATTTCTGAGAGTTCGCTTTTTGACCAGGACTGGCTAACAAAGGCGAAGTTGATTCGGTGTTCGGCCCCCCTCCCTGAGGGTTTGGACAATCCGGTATTGGAAAAGATGCTCCAGGTCGCACCTTGCCCGGAGCCCTTGAAGGAAGATACTGGGAAGGATAATACGGGCGGACGCGGGCCCCCAATGCTGCCCATTCTAACCGAGGGAGCGAGCGTCTCCATGAAGGAAGACAACCGAAGGAGGAAAAGGACCGCACCCGGGGATTTGGACACCGAAGCTTTCAAACGGGAGAAGAAGTCTCCCATAGAGGGTCCTATCTTGGGGGGTGCTTTTGCCACACAAAGTCCGCGGGGGGGTCAATTCTCCAGCGAGTCGTAAGTGACCTGAAATACTTTAATAGTACAGGTATGCCATCTTTTTCTTTTGAGAAAATAACCACCGCATATATCTTTGCAGTTCGGGCCTTAGCCCTTCTCAAATGAGCTCGTCTTCGGGGGATCTTCTTCCAGAGATGATGGAGAGCGAAACGCCCCCTCCGGACTCCTCCGCTCCGGAAGCGGGCGACCCCGAAGTGTCGTCGCGGAGGGCCTCTCCGGGTCCGGTGAGGCCTGAAGATAATCCCATTGACCCCCGAAGCTCCCAGTGTTCGGCTCCCGAAGAGAGCAGAAAAAAGAGTCCGGCACCGTCTGGTGTGCGATCGGATGTTCTGAGGGAGTTGGTGGGGCGAGCGGCCATCTCAGATGAACACCGTGTGCTGATGAATACGGTGATGGAGAGAATCTTGTCCGCCGAAAGCGGATTGCATGAAGCTTTTATGAGTCTATTGACACGCTTTGAGGTACGTAAAATAACGTATGATAGTCCTGCACATGCTAGGTGTGCCCTGTGTAGATAGTAGCCCCTGAGACTCTGGTTGTCGTCGAAAACGACGACGAACAGAGGATCATATTCCCAGGTAATAACCATACTGCCTCTATGTGCAGGTGATGGAGGCTCCGATGGCTAGCCGGACTAGCGAGTTTGCCCATTTAAAACGGCAGTTGGATGCGGCAGACGCCGACATCAAGCTTGTTAACAAAAGGCTTGACGAGGCACAGGGTAAGTGTCATTATGTGGTAAACGCAACATCGTAAGAGCAGCATGATGCCAGTATCTTTAGTATGTTGTGACTGCAGATGGAGCTGCCACTGTTGAAGCCTTGCGGGAAGAACTTGCCCGAGCCAAGGAACAAGCGAGGTTTAGTAATGCGGCTGCTTTGAAGGCAGAGTTGAAAATCGAGAAGGCTACGCATGGCGAGAGCCGAGATAAGATGGCCAACATGGCCATAGAATTAAAAGCCGCCGCTGACCGTTGCTGGGTTCTTGAAAAGGAAAACCTAGCGAAGACATCGGACCTTGAGAAGGCTGCTGTGACGAGAAAAGACATCAGCTCTGCTATGAGGGCGAAGAAGGAGGAGCTGCGGGAAGCCGGGGATATTGTAGCTGGGAAATCCTTTATGTTGTGGAGGAAGTTCAGAGATCCATGGTATGCCTCTTTGGATCGGCTATGGAGTTCGGAGGATGTGTATATGGATTTGGCGGCGAGCGCTGCCGATGCGGCCAAGTACTTCCAGGGTCAGACGGATCGTGAAGTGGATCAGCTGTTTTGGACACAATTCCATTCTCCCGAGCGTCCGCTTTCATTGACTGACCAATTAGCCGAATGGGCCGAACTGAATAGGTTGTCCGGACTCGCCATGAGGTCTGTTGTGGATCAGCTATGGCCGGAAAGGCCAAAACCGAACAGCTATTTCAGCTTGGTGCAGCA
This sequence comes from Triticum urartu, assembly GCF_056163025.1. Taxonomy (NCBI): domain Eukaryota; kingdom Viridiplantae; phylum Streptophyta; class Magnoliopsida; order Poales; family Poaceae; genus Triticum; species Triticum urartu. The sequence continues at coordinate 314,741,783 of NC_141877.1, forward strand.
GCTCCTTGACGTGGTGCCACACATTAATGCGATGAAGAGGTCGGCGTGCATAGAGGGCTCACGAATGGCCTTTGCCCGTGTTAAAGCATACTGGGCGGAGATGGATGCTACCACTGTTGCAGCGCGGGATTCGGCCATAGGTCGAATGGCTGCTGAGCACTACTTTGAAGAAGTTCTTGAGGGTGCTCATTTGATAGAGACCCAGTGCTCAAAAAATATTATGTTTGAGTGATATGTAATCTCATTGTAAGAGAAATGCTTTTACAAATTTTTATGAGGCTATTTTTATACTTTTGCCAGAAAGTAATATGATGCCTCCTGAGGGTGCTCGTTTGACAGAGGCCTAGTGCTCGAAGAATATTATGTTTGAGTGATATGTATTTTCATTGTAAACACAATGCTTTTATGAAGTTTTATAAGGCCATGTTTATACTTTTGCCTGAAAGTAGTATGATGCCTCCTGTGCGGCCGTTTGTGTATACATGTGTATAACTTGAAAGATTGCAGCCGTCGGCTTCAACCCCCACGCATATAATGCGGAGGTGCTCGCAAAAAACATGTGTTCACACTTAACCCAGCGTCTTGGTCCTATTAAGGAGGTGATAGCGGAGCGAGCGAGGCAACCGGACTATAATGCTTTAGCACTTCCACTTGGCCATAGGAGTTTGACAGTGGGGCTACTAGATAGCCCCTGGTGGCTCCGCGCTCTCCCGATCCCGGGGTGCGTACATGCCTGGCCGGAAAACGGCCCTTCATTAAGGCAGAGGAATTCCAACATTCCAACAGGTCATCGAGTGGTTGACCGGTCTCACGCTATATCATGACAGTCAGTTTTCAGCTTTCTCTATTGAGGTGCTCGTCCGGATGAACCAGGGCACAATCGCAGTAGTTCTCCTGGTGCTACCTTAGCCGGTAAAGCGGAACGTAAGGCACCAAAACACAGGAGCCGGGCAAACCCAACATTTGACCAAAGACAATGAGTCGGAGCTAATGCATATAAGGCCAAACTCGCGACGCTGAACACTCCCTTAGGTATTCGGTCTTTGTGGTATAAATCGGGCCTAAATAATGGCCTTTGTAAGAAGCCCCTTGTGTCCAGGTACGTGCATTGTTCTGGCGTGGCCACATGCCAAGACGTCAGCATCCTTCTCAACGGTGGATATGTATCAACAAGAGACAGTAAAAAAGGTTTACGCATGGTCTTAATCTAAAAAGAATCCTTGGAGCGGGTCCCTGCTGCACGTCTGCGCCTGTGTCTCCGTTGTGCCATATCCTGGACGGGTGTAGCACGATGATCGTCTATAAAAGAGAGGAATTTGGGTGAAAACGTTGTCGTGCAAAAAGTTAGTTTTTAAAGAAACTATGTATAATTCAAGATGAGAAAAAATTGCCACTTGTCTGCGCGCGTTGAGCCCCTTGTATTGACAAATAGGGGTGTGACCACTTATTCGGTATAAATAGCAGCGCCGGACTTGATTAATTGTGTCTGAGGTCTTGACGACCTATTGGATGCTTTCGCTGGTCCGGGCGCCTTTAGTGTGCGGCTACCAAGGCATCCGCACTCTCTTCGGCGCGCAGAGATCGCTTGATATTTCCTTTCACTGAAATGATGCCACGTGGACGGGGCATCTTGAGTGTGAGGGGGGCGTAGTGTGGTATTGCATTAAAGCGAGCGAAAGCTTCGCGTCCGAGCAGTGCTTGATAGCCACTTTGGAACGGAGCGATGTGGAAGGTTAAATGCTCGCGACGGAAGTTATCGGGGGAGCCGAATATAACTTGTAGTAGGAGGGAGCACGTACTATGAGCCCCTGGGCCTGGCGTTACTCCTTTAAAGGTAGTATTGCTATGGCGAATTTTTGTTGGGTCTAACCCCATCCCGCGGATTGTATCCTGATATATTAGGTTTAGACTGCTGCCACCGTCCATCAAGACTCGTGTGAAGTGATGTCCGCCAATTATTGGGTCTAATACCAGGGCGGCCCATCTTGCGTGTCGGATACTTGCTGAGTAATCGCGATAGTCGAAAGTGGTCGGTTGAGACGACCAGTGGCAGGACTTCGCGGTGACATGCACTTGGGTATATTTTCCTGGGAGTGCCGCGTTGTTTTTTCCCTTGATCACGTGTAACACGTTTACTGTTTTGACTTCTGGTGGAAATTTCTTTTGTTCCCCAGTGTCTTTCTTGGGAGGCTCGTCCTCGTCTTCACTTGGTGTATCCTCCCCCTTGTGTACGTCGTTGAGCTTGTCGGACTGCTTGAAGACCCAACATTCTCTGTGGGTATGATTAGCCGGTTTACCAGGGGTACTATGGATCTGACATACTTGGTCCAAAATTTTGTTGAGGCTGGATAGTTCATCCCTGGTGCCTTTAGAGGGCGGCTTTTGCTGACCTGGCCGAGAGTTTTTGAATCCGGCGTTTACTGTCATGCCCTTCGTACCGTCTTCTTTATTCCGGCGTTTGTTATTGTTGCGCCGTGATTTCTCGTTTCCATCTCTAACTTCAGATGTACTGGGGTCGCTGGTGCTGCATCTGGCTAGCCAGCTGTCCTCACCCGCGCAAAAGCGGGTCATGAGGCTTGTTAATGCGGCCATCGTTCTTGGCTTATTTTGGCCGAGGTGTCTGGCGAGCCATTCGTCACGGACCCTATGCTTAAAAGATGCCAATGCTTCAGTGTTCGGACAGTCGACAATATGGTTCTTTTTAGTAAGAAACCTGTTCCAAAGCTTTCCGGCTGACTCTCCGGGCTGTTGAGTTATATGACTCAAATCGTCCGCATCCGGAGGTCGGACATAAGTCCCTTGAAAATTTGCCCGAAAGGCGTCTTCGAGCTCTCCCCAACTTCCAATGGAGCTTTCAGGGAGGCCTTTAAGCCAGTGACGAGCTGGCCCTTTGAGCTTGAGGGGTAAGTACTTGATGGCGTGGAGATCATCTCCTCGAGCCATATGGATATGAAGGATGTAGTCCTCAATCCAGACCCCAGGGTCTGTTGTTCCGTCGTATGTCTCTATGTTTACGGGTTTGAATCCCTCTAGAAATTCATGGTCCAGCACCTCATCGGTGAAACATAAGGGGTGTGCGGCACCCCTGTAGTTGGGTGTACCGCATTGTTCGGATGTTTGTTGTGTTGCATTGTATGCTAGGGCGCGCTTGCGTGGTCCATAGATGGATCTTGTTGCGCCGTCCTTTGGGTGCGAGCCCTCGCATGGGTCGCGTGTTGTATTGTGAGTGGCGTTGTATGCCGCTCTGTGTTGGTAGAGGGGTCGTTTATCTGGCCAGGTGGCTGCTTTGATATTTGGTTGTGGGGGGTCTGAGGCCTCCTCATCGAATTCAGGTAGCAGCTTCCGCTTTGGGTAGCTCTTGGAGGGGCGATTGTCGCCGTACCTCGCTGCTGTGCTGAGTATTTTACTCCATCTAATTTGGAATGTGTCTTGCGCAGCCTTGAGCCTTTGCTTCTGTTTTTTAAGACTCCTCGCGGTGGCAACAAGCCTTTTACGGGCATTCTGCTGCTCCGGGTGTCTGTCCGGTGTTATATCGTCCGGACCATTATCCTTGATAGAATTTGTTTGTTTGGTTTGATTATCCGGATTGCCGCTGTCCGGCAGCGGTTCGCCTTGCTCCAGCGCTGGGTCTGTGTGATCGTTATTTTTGTTGAGGCGGGATTTGGGGCGGCGCTTGCGTCGCCGCTTTGATTGCTTCTCGAGGGAACAAGCCTTCGGTGCGTCCTTCCACTCCTCGTCGTCATCTTTTGGTGCGTCCACCATGTATACGTCATATGACAAGGTGGCTTTCCAGGGCCCAGTAGGCGCTGGTTCTTCATCGTCTCCTTCATCAGCGTCCATACCGTCGATGTCTTCAGAGTCGAAGTCGAGCATGTCAGTTAAATCGTCGACAGTGGCTACAAAGTGGGTGGTGGGTGGGCTTTGAATTTCTTCATCGTCCGTATCCCAACCTTGCTGACCTTAGTCCGGCCAGGGCTCTCCTGATAAAGAGAGAGACTTTAGTGTCTTCAGAATATCGCCAAAAGGCGAGTGCTGAAGGATGTCCGCGGCAGTAAACTCCATGATCAGCGCCCAATCAGATTCGATCGGCAGGGGCGCGGAGGGTTCGGAGTCCGGAGAGGAGTCCGACTCCTTGGAGTTACGAGTCTCGCGGAATGCGGGGCTGGTATTCGGCTCGATCGCCATTGGGATCGCAGCCCCCGAGGCGGCATCCAACCACCCATCCTCGATCGGCGCAGTTGGCTCCGAATTAAGGGTCAAAGCCGATGCGGGTGCGGCCTCCAGGGCACTGTTCGGCGGCAGAGCTAGATCATGCTTTTCATGACAGTGCGGCGCGCTCGGCAGTGGCTCGAATCCGTCGAGGATCAAGTCCCCGCGGATGTCAGCCGTGTAGTTTAAACTTCCAAATCTGACCTGACGGCCAGGGGCATAGCTTTCGATCTGCTCCAGATGGCCAAGTGAATTGGCCCGCAGTGCGAAGCCACCAAAGACGAAGATCCGTCCGGGGAGGAGGATCTCACCCTGGACTGCATCGCTATTGATGATCGTAGGATCCATCAAGCCTAACGGCGACGGCACAGAGGAACTCTCAATGAAAGCACCAATGTCGGTGTCATAACCGACGGATCTCGGGTAGGGGGTCCCGAACTGTGCGTCTAGGCCGGATGGTAACAGGAGGCAAGGGACACGAAATTTTACCTAGGTTCGGGCCCTCTTGATGGAGGTAAAACCCTATGTCCTGCTTGATTAATATTGATGATATGGGTAGTACAAGAGTAGATCTACCACGAGATCGGAGAGGCTAAACCCTAGAAGCTAGCCTATGGTATGATTGTTGTTCTGTATGTTGTCCTACGGACTAAAACCCTCCGGTTTATATAGACACCGGAGAGGGTTAGGGTTACACAAAGTCGGTTACAATGGTAGGAGATCGGCATATCCGTATCGCCAAGCTTAGCTTCCACGCCAAGGAAAGTCCCTTCCGGACACGGGACGAAGTCTTCAATCTTGTATCTTCATAGTCCAGGAGTCCGGCTGAAGGTATAGTCCGGCCATCCGGACACCCCCTAATCCAGGACTCCCTCAAAAGGCATGGAACACTTCCCTAGAAAGAAAATTAAATTGCCTTATGAATCTAGTATGAGAACCACTTATGGATTGCATACCAAAGATGATAATACTTAGATCTATTCGTGTTTTATGCCTTGCTAAGGGCGTTAAACAATAGCGCTTGTTGGAAGGCAACCCAACTTTATTTTTGTTTTTGCTTTTCAGATTCTGTTTTGCAATAAGTATTTCATCTAGCCTCTGGTTAGATGTGGTTTTGTGTTTTAATTAGTGTTTGTGCCAAGTAAGACCTTTGGGATAGCTTACAGTGATAGTTGATTTGATCTTGCTGAAAAACAGAAACTTTTAAGCTCAGGAAATCAATTTTCATTTTTTGCAGAAGCGCGTTAAAATATTGATTCTTTTTGAAGAAGATTAATAAAAAATCTTAGGTCGTCCTAATTGTTCAGGATTTTTGGAGTTACATAAGTATTCAAAATCTCTAGATTTCTACAGACTGTTCTGTTTTTGACAGATTCTGTTTTTTGCGTGTTGTTTGCTTATTTTGATGCATCTATGGCTAGTATCGGGGGGTATGAACCGTGGAAAAGTTGGAATACAGTAGATATTACACCAATATAAATAAAGAATGAGTTCACAATAGTACCAAAAGTGGTGATTTATTTTCTTATACTAACGAAGCTTATGAGATTTTCTGTTGAGTTTTGTGTTGTGAAGTTTTCAAGTTTTGGGTAAGGATTTGATGGACTATGGAACAAGGAGTGGCAAGAGCCTAAGCTTGGGATGCCCAAGGCACCCCAAGGTAATATTCAAGGATGTCAAAATCGTAAGCTTGGGGATGCCCCGGGAAGGCATCCCCTCTTTCGTCTTCGTCTATCAGTAACTTTACTTGAGGTTATATTTTTATTCACCACATGATATGTGTTTTGCTTGGAGCATCTTGTATGATTTGAGTCTTTGATTTTTAGTTTGACACATTCATCCTTTCTGTACACACCTTTTGAGAGAGACACGCATGAATCGTGATTTATTATAATACTCTATGTGCTTCACTTATATCTTTTGAGCTAGACAAATTTGCTCTAGTGCTACAGTTATATCTTTTTAGAGCACGGTGGTAGTTTTATTTTATAGAAATTGATGAACTCTCGCACTTTACTTATATTATTTTGAGAGTCCTTAAAACAGCTTGGTAATTTTCTTTGGTTATAAATTTAGTCCTAATATGATAGGTATCCAAGAGGGATATAATAACAACTTTCATATAAAGTGCATTGAATACTATAAGAAGTTTGATTCCTTATGATTGTTTTGAGATATGAAGATGGTTATATTAGAGTCATGCTAGTGAGTAGTTGTGAATTTGAGAAATACTTGTGTTAAGGTTTGTGAGTCCCGTAGCATGCACGTATGGTGAACCGTTATGTAATGAAGTTGGAGCATGAGATATCTTTTGATTGTCTTCCTTATGAGTGGCGGTCGGGGACGAGCAATGGTCTTTTCCTACCAATCTATCCCCCTAGGAGCATGCGCGTAGTACTTTGTTTCGATGACTAATAGATTTATGCAATAAGTATGTGAGTTCTTTATGACTAATGTTGAGTCCATGGATTATACACACTCTCACCTTTCTGCCATTGCTAGCCTCTCTTGTGCCACGCAACTTTCACCGGTACCATAAACCCACCATATACCTTCCTCAAAACAACCACCATACCTACCTATTATGGCATTTCCATAGCCATTCCAAGATATATTGCCATGCAACTTTCCACTGTTCCATTTATATGACACGCTCCATTATTGTCATATTGCTTTGCATGATCACGTAGTTGACATCGTATTTATGGCAAAGCCACCGTTCATCATTTTATACATGTCGCTCTTGATTCATTGCACATCCTGGTACACTGCCGGAGGCATTCACATAGAGTCATATTTTGTTCTAGTATCGAGTTGTCATTTTTGAGTTGTAAGTAAATAAAAGTGTGATGATCTTCATTATTAGAGCATTGTCCCATGCGAGGAAATTAAAAAAAGAAGAGAGAAAGGCCAAAAAAAGAAGGCCCAAAAAATGAGAGAAAAGAGAGAAGGGACAATGTTACTATCCTTTTGCCACACTTGTGCTTCAATGTAGCACCATGGAAGGCCCAAAAAATGAGAGAAAAGAGAGAAGGGACAATGTTACTATCCTTTTGCCACACTTGTGCTTCAATGTAGCACCATGATCTTTATCATAGAGAGTCTCCTATATTGTCACTTTCATATACTAGTGGGAATATTTCATTATAGAACTTGGCTTGTATATTCCAGTGATGGGCTTCCTCAAAATGCCCTAGGTCATCATGAGCAAGCAAGTTGGAGACACACCCACTTAGTTTTTCTTTTTGAGCTTTCATAAACTTATAGCTCTAGTGCATCCTTTGCATGGCAATCCCTACTCACTCACATGATATCTATTGATGGGCATCTCCTTAGCCCGTTGATACGCCTAGTTGATGTGAGACTATCTCCTTCCTTTTTGTCTTCTCCACAACCGCCTTCTATTCCACCTATAGTGCTAGGTCCATGGCTCACGCTCATGTATTGCGTGAAAGTTGAAAATTTTTGATAACATCAAAAGTATGAAACAATTGCTTGGCTTGTCATCGGGGTTGTGCATGATTTGAATATTTTGTGTGATGAAGATGGAGCATAGCCAGACTATATGATTTTGTAGGGATAAGCTTCCTTTGGCCATGTTATTTTGAGAAGACATAATTATCTTGTTAGTATGCTTGAAGTATTATTGTTTTTATGTCAATATTAAACTTTTGTTTTGAATCATATGGATATGAATATTCATGCCACAATAGATAAAATTACATGGATAAATATGTTAGGTAGCATTCCACATCAAAAATTCTGTTTTATCATTTACCTACTCGAGGACGAGCAGGAATTAAGCTTGGGAATGCTTGATACGTCTCCAACGTATCTATATATTTTTATTGTTCCATGCTATTATATTATCTGTATTGGATGTTTTATATACATTAATATGCTATTTTATATTATTTTTGGGACTAACCAATTAACCTAGAGCCCAGTGCTAGTTCCTGTTTTTCCTTGTTTTAGAGTTTCACAAAAAAGGAATACCAAACGGAGTCCAAATGGAATGAAACTTTCGCGATGATTTTTCTTGGACCAGAAGACATCCAGAGGGCTTGGAGGGCATGTCAAGAAAGCCACGAGGTGGCCACAAGGTCGGGAGGCACGCCCAGGGGCTAGGGCGTGCCCCCCAAGGCCCCTCGTGACTCCACCGACCTATTTCTTCCGCCTATATATTCTCAAAAATCCCCAAACCTTCCAGGAGAGCCACGGAACCACTTTTCCACCACCACAACCTTCTGTACCCGTGAGATCCCATCTAGGGGCCTTTACTGGCGTCCCGCGAGAGGGGGATTCGATCACGGAGGGCTTCTACATCAACACCGTTGCTTCTCCGATGAAGCGTGAGTAGTTTACCACAGACCTACGGGTCCATATCTAGTAGCTAGATGGCTTATTCTTCTCTCTCTCTCTCTCTTTGATTCTCAATACCATGTTCTCCTCGATGATCTTGGACATCTATTCGATGTAATACTCTTTTGCGGTGTGTTTGCCAAGATCCGATGAATTGTGGATTTATGATCAGCTTATCTATGAATATTATTTGAACCTCCTGTGAATTCTTATATGCATGATTTGATATCTTTGCAAGTCTCTTCGAACTATCAATTTGGTTTGGCCAACAAGATTGGTTTTTCTTGCAATGGGAGAAGTGCTTAGCTTTGGGTTCAATCTTGCGGTGCTCGATCCTAGTGACAGAAGGGGAACCGACACGTATTGTATTGTTGCCATTGAGGATAACAAGATGGGGTTTTCATCATATTGCTTGAGTTAATCCCGCTACATCATGTCATCTTACTTAAAGCGTTACTCTGATCTTATGAACTTGATACTCTAGATGCAGGCAGGAGTCAGTCGATGTGTGGAGTAATAGTAGTAGATGCAGAATCGTTTCGGTCTACTTGATACAGATGTGATGCCTATATTCATGATCATTGCCTTATATATCATTATTACTTTGCGCTTTTCTATCAATTTCTCGGTAGTAATTTGTTCATCCACCGTAATATTTTCTATTTTAAGAGAAGCCTCTAGTGAAACCTATGCCCCCAGGTCTACTTTCCATCATATAAGTTTCCGATCCATAATTTTAGTTTCCTATTTACTTTCTTTGCAATCTTTTACTTTTCGTTCCATAAACCAAAAATACCAAAAATATTACTTTACCGTTTATCCATCAATATCAGATCTCACTTTGCAAATAACCGTGAAGGGATTGACAACCCCTTTATCACGTTGGGTGCAAGTTGGTGTTTCTTTGTGCAGGTATTCCATGGCTTGTGCATTGTCTCCTACTGGATTGATACCTTGGTTCTCCAAATCTGAGGGAAATACTTTACTCTACTTTGCTTTATCACCCTTTCCTCTTCAAGGGAAAAACCAACGCAAGCTCAAGAGGTAGCATAACTCGAAACAGGAGTTGCAAAATAAACAGAGACTAGTTAAGGACGAGGTAACGATGTGTGTTGAAAGTAATTCCAAGGTTGATACGATCACCATGACACACTCCATCTACCTTAGGGATTAGTGTTGAACCTAATTAAATGTTATTTGGTGTTTTCATTGAGCATGAACATGATTAGATCATGTTTAATGCAATATGGTTATTCATATAAGTCAGAGAATAATTGTTGTTCTGTTTACATGAATAAAAACTTCTATGGTCATACACCCAATGTAAATGGTTTATTGAATCATGATCCTAGTGATACACATATTCATAATATTGATGCCAAAAGATGCAAAGTTGATAATGATAATGCAACATACTGGTGGCATTGTCGTTTAGGTCATATTGGTGTAAAGCGCATGAAGAAACTCCATGTGGATGGACTTTTGGAATCATTTGATTATGAATCAGTTGATACTTGTGAACCATGCCTCATGGGCAAGATGACTAAAACTCTGTTCTCCGGAACAATGGAGCGAGCTAATGACTTATTGGAAATAATACATACCGATGTATGCGGTCTGATGAGTGTTGAGGCACGCGGCGAGTATCGTTATTTTCTGACCTTCACAGATGATTTGAGCAGATATGGGTATATCTACTTAATGAAACACAAGTCCAAAACATTTGAAAAGTTTAAAGAATTTCATAGTTAAGTGGAGAATCATCATAACAAGAAAATAAAGTTTCTACGATCTGATCACGAAGGCGAATATTTGAGTTACGAGTTTGTCCTTCATTTAAAACAATGTGGAATTGTTTCACAACTCACGCCACCTGGAACACCACAGCGTAATGGTGTGTCCGAATGTCGTAACCATACTTTATTAGATATGGTGCGATCTATGATGTCTCTTACCAATTTACCACTACCGTTTTGGGGTTACGCATTAGAGACAGTTGTATTCACATTAAATAGGGCACCGTCTGAATCCGTTGAGATGACACCGGATGAACTATGGTTTGGCAAGAAACCTAAGTTGTTGTTTCTTAAAGTTTTGGGTTGCGACACTTATGTCAAAAGGCTTCAGCCTAATAAGATCAAACCCAAATCGGAGAAGTGCGTCTTCATAGGATACCCTAAGGAAACAATCGGGTACAAATTCTACCACAGATCCGAAGGCAAGATCTTTGTTGCCAAGAATGGAACATTTCTAGAGAAGGAGTTTCTCTCAAAAGAAGTGAGTGGGAGGAAAGTAGAACTTGATGAGGTAATTGTACCTTATCTCAATTTGGAAAGTATCACACAAGATAAATCCATTCCCGTGATGCCTACACCAACTAGAGAGGAAACTAATGATAATGATCATGAAACTTCATATCAAGTTACTACTTTACCTCGTAGGTCGAACAGAGCATGTTCCGCACCAGAGTAGTACAATAATCCTATCCTGGAAGCCATGTTACTAGACCATGGCGAACCTATGGACTATGAAGAAGCTATGATGAGCCCAGATTCTGATAAATGGCTTGAGGCCATGAAATCTGAGATAGCATCCATGTATGAGAACAAAGTGTGGACTTTTGTGGACTTGCCCGATGATCGGCAAGCCATTGAGAATAAACAGATCTTCAAGAAAAAGACTAACGCTGATGGTAATGTCACAGTCTACAAAGCTCGACTTGTCGTGGAAGGTTTTTGACAAGTTCAAGGATTGACTACGATGAGAGACCTTCTCATCCGTAGCGATGCTTAAGTCAGTCCGAATCATGTTAGAAATTTCCGCATTTTATGATTATGAAATTTGGCAAATGGACGTCAAAACTGCATTCCTTAATGGATTTCTTAAAGAAGAGTTGTATATGATGCAACCAGAAGGTTTTGCTGATCCTAAAGGTGCTAACAAAGTGTGCATGCTCCAACAGTCCATCTATGGACTGGTGCAAGCATCTCGGAGTTGGAATATACGCTTTGATGAGGTGATCAAAGCATATGGTTTTATACAGACTTTCGGTGAAGCCTGTATTTACAAGAAAGTGAGTGGGAGCTCTATAGCATTTCTGATATTATATGTAGATGACATATTGTTGATTGGAAATGATATAGAATTTCTGGATAGCATAAAAGGATACTTGAATAAGAGTTTTTCAATGAAAGACCTCGGTGAAGATGCTTATATATTGGGCATCAAGATCTATAGAGATAGATAAAGACGCTTAATAGGACTTTCAAAAAGCACATACCTTGACAAAGTTCCGAAGAAGTTCAAAATGGACTAGTCAAAGAAAGGGTTCTTGCCTGTGTTACAAGGTGTTAAGTTGAGTCAGACTCAAAGCCCGACCACTGCAGAAGATAGAGAGAAAATAAAAGTCATTCTCTATGCCTCGGCCATAGGTTCTATCATATATGCTATGCTTTGTACCAGACCTGATGTGTGCCTTGCCATAATTCTGGCAGGGAGGTACCAAAGTAATCCAGGAGTGGATCACTAGACAACGGTCAAAATTATCCTTTGTAACCTAAGAGGACTAAGGAAATATTTCTCGGTTATGGGGGTGATAAAGATTTCATTGTAAAGGGTTACCTCGATACAAGCTCTGACACCAATTCAAATGACTCTGAGTATCAATCTGGATACGTATTGAAAGTGGGAGCAATTAGCTAGAGTAGCACCATGCAGAGCATTGTAGACATAGAAATTTGCAAAATATATACGGATCTCAATGTGGCAGACTCGCTGACTAAACTTCTCTCACAAGTAAAACATGATTACACCTTTGTACTCTTTGGGTATTAATCACATGGCGATGTGAACTAGATTATTTAATCTACTAAACTCTTTGGGTGTTAGTCACATGGTGATGTGAACTATGGGTGTTAATCCATGGCGATGTGAACTAGTTTATTGACTCTAGTGCAAGTGGGAGACTGAAGGAAATATGGCCTAGAGGCAATAACAAAGTTGTTATTCCAAATTTCCTTATCCATGATAAAGGTTTATTATTCATGCTAGAATTGTATTGATCGAAAATCTTAATACATGTGTGAATACATAAAGAAACACGGTGTCCCTAGTGAGCCTCTACTAGACTAGCTCGTTGATCAAAGATGGTTAATGTTTCCTAACCATGGACATGAGTTTTCATTTGATAACGGGATCACATCATTAGGATAATGATGTGGACAAGACCCATCCATTAGCTTAGCATAATGATAGTTCAGTTTTATTGCTATTGCTTTCTTCATGTCAAATACATTTTCCTTCGACTATGAGATTATGAAACTCCCGGATACCGGAGGAAAACCATGTGTGCTATCAAACGTCACAACGTAACTGGGTGATTATAAAGATGCTCTACAGGTATCTTCGAAGGTGTTTGTTGAGTTGGCATAGATCGAGATTAGGATTTATCACTCCAAATATCGGAGAGGTATCTCTGGGCCCTCTCGGTAATACACATCATAAGCTTGCAAGCAAACGACTAAGGAGTTGGTGACAAGGTGATGTATTACAGAACGAGTAAAGAGACTTGCTGGTAATGAGATTGAACTAGGTATGAAGATATCGATGATCGAATCTCGGGCAAGTAACATACCGATGGACAAAGGGAATTAGGCATGTTGTCATTACGGTTCGACCGATAAAGATCTTCATATAATATGTAGGAGCCAATATGGACATCCAGGTTTCACTATTGGGTATTTACCGGAGAGGTGTCTCAGTCATGTCTACATAGTTTTCGAACCCGTCGAGTCCGCACGCTTAACGTTCGATGACGATTTAGTATTAAATGAGTTATGTGATTTGGTGAACGAATGTTGTTCGGAGTCCCAGATGAGATCACGGACATGGCGAGGAGTCTCTAAATAGTCGAGAGGTAAAGATTGATATATAGAAAGATGGTATTCGGACACCGGAAGTGTTTCGGGGGGTACCGGGTACTTATCGGGTCACCGGAATGGGTTTTGGGCACCCCCAGCAAAAGATATGGGCCTTATGGGCCAAGAGGGGAAACATTATGACCCACTAGTATAGGGGATCTATCATAGTCCTTTCGATAAGTAAGAGTGTTGAACCCAACGCGGAGCAGAAGGAAATAACAAGCGGTTTTCAGCAAGGTATTCTCTGCAAGCACTGAAATTATCGGTAACAGATGGTTGTGTGTTAAGATAATTCATAACAGGTAACAAGTAACAAAAGTAATTAAGGTACATGAAGGTGGCCCAATCCTTTTTGTAGCAAAGGACAAGCCTAGACGAACTCTTATATAAAGCAAAGCGCTCCCGAGGACACATGAGAATTGTTGTCAAGTTAGTTTTCATCATGCACATATGATTCGCGTTTGTTACTTTGATAATTTTATATGTGGGTGCACTAGTGCTTGCGTGTTTCCCTTCCTTGGACGAGCCTCCCACTTATGATTAACCCCTCTCGCAAGCATCCGCAACTATGAAAGAAGAATTAAGGTAAACCTAACCATATCATGAAACATATGGGTCCAAATCAGCCCCTTATGAAGCAACGCATAAACTAGGGTTTAAGCTTCTATCACTCTAGCAACCCATCATCTACTTATTACTTCCCAATGCCTTCCCCTAGGCCCAAACAATGGTGAAGTGTCATGTAGTCAACGTTCACATAACACCACTAGAGGAAAGACAACATACATCTCATCAAAATATCGAACAAATACCAAATTCACATGGTTACTTATAACAAGACTTCTCCCATGTCCTCAGGAACAAACGTAACTACTCAAAAAGCATATTTATAATCAAGATCATAGGAGTATTAATTATCATTAAGGATCTGGAAATGGAATCTTCCACCGGATAAACCAACTAGCATCAACTACAAGGAGTAATCAACACTACTAGCAACCCACATGTACCAATCTGAGGTTTTGAGACAGAGATCGGATACAAGAGATGAACTAGGTTTTGAGAGGAGATGGTGCTGGTGAAGATGTTGATGGATATTGCCCCCCTCTCGATGAGAGGATCCTTGATGATGACGATGGCTTCGATTTCCCCCTCCTGGAGGGAAGTTTCCCCGGAAGAACAGCTCCACCGGAGCCCTAGATTGGTTCTGCCCAGTTCCGCCTCGAGATGGCGGCGCTTCGTCCCGAAAGCTTCCTTTTGATTATTTTCAGGTCAAAACAAACCGTATAGCAGAAGATGGGCGTCGAAGGCCTGCCAGGGGGCCCACAAGGACGGGGGCGCGCCCAGGAGGGTAGGGCGCGCCCTCCACCCATGTGGTTGGCTGGTGGCCCCCTCTGGTATTTTCTTCGCCCAATATTTTTTATATATTCCAAAAACATTCTCCATGAAGTTTCAGGACTTTTGGAGTTGTGCAGAATAGGTCTCTAATATTTGCTCATTTCCCAGTCATAATTCCAGCCGCCGGCATTCTCCCTCTTCACGTAAATCTTATAAAATAAGAGTGTGTAATAACAACCCATAATGCAATAAACATTGATATAAAAGCATGATGCAAAATGGACGTATCAAAACACACCAGCCACAATCGGCTGGTGCGCCCCTATATGGGCCAGCCTAAGGAGGGGAATGAAAGGGGAGAAGGGAAAGGAAATTAGGATTAGGATTCCCACTTCCTTCCCTCTCCCCCATCTTTCCTTCTCCCTCAGTTATATATGGCAGGGGGGCGCACGGCTTGGGAGGGACTCCAAGTAGGATTCCTCCTACTTGGGCGCCTCCTATGGCTGCTCCTCCCTCCCTCCCACCTATATATATGTGGGGGGGCTCCCTAGCACACAACAGACAATTTCCTAGCCGTGTGCGGCGCCCCGCTCCATCGTTTACACCCCCAGTCATATTTTCATAGTGCTTAGGCGAAGCCCTACGGAGATCACTTCACCATCATCGTCACCACACCGTCATGTTGATGTAACTCATCTACTACCTCGACGTGTTGCTGGATCAAGAACGCGAGGGATGTCACCGAGCTAAACGTGTGCAGAACGCGGAGGTGCCATACGTTCGGCACTTGATCGGTTGAAGCGCGAAGAAGTTTGACTACATCAACCGCGTTGTGAAATGCTTTCGCTTACGGTCTACGAGGGTACGTAGACACACTCTCTCCCTCGTTTCTATGCATCTTCATGGATAGATCATTCCTTGTGCATAGAATTTTTTTTCCATGCAACGATTCCCAACAAGCGCTGGCAAGGTGCCGATATGAACTTTGGGCGACAGCATGGCTGGTGGCATGATCTATGGCCGCAGGCCTTTTTCACAATTTGTGTGTGGACATGAAATGGGTCGCGGCCATTGGGCGCACTGCCGACGCAAATCTTAAACAGGCGGACGCCGAGGGAGCAGCCGACCCAAACGGACGAAAAGCGGACAAAAGTGTAGTCCATTTGGGTCGACGCGTTGGAGTTGCTCTAAGTCCGGCCTCATGTGCACCCATGAACAGAAATCCAAAAGAATAGTAGAAAAAATTAAAAATGATTTTTTGCATGAAAGGTGTTGGAGTGCGTGTGGTCCGTGCAGATTTTCAGCGCGTTCGAGCGACTGAGTAGCTGTCGGCAAAAAATCGGTCCAAATAGTGCATGAGAAGTAACCTTTTTCACATACCCAAATTTGTATTTTTTGCTGAGAACTACTGAGATGTCCAAACACGCTAAAAATTGGAACAAACATCACACACTCAAATAACTTCAGTGCAAAAAATAAAACCAGTTCTTTTTATTTTTATAGTACCTTTTTTATTTTACTATTCATGGTCGGGAGCAGATGAGGCAGGAGCCAAGACGCCGCTCTCTTCTTACTATGTCATGCAATCATATTCAGAACATCTCTAAGAGACCATCTAAGCTACGACCGCTCGGTTTAGCAGCAAGAGTGACTGTTCGATAGTTCAAGGGCGTCGCGGTATTTTTTTATTAAATCTAATATATTTTCTACTTCTCGTGAGTTTTTATAATAGAGGGATGAGCATACACAAATTTGCTTTCAAGTTATATGACAAGCATGAGTATAGCACCCGCATAACTATTAGTTTTCGTACGGATAGATCCCCCAATTGTTGGCATAACTCCCGCACAAGTAAAAAATTCTTGAATAACATCTTTTCCAATAACATTCCCACTTCCCGTATGAATATTTTTGGTTTGCAAAGTTAAGGGAACGTCTTTATTATGAGAATCATTATCTTGGGCAATTGTTTTAGGAATTTTCTCATAATTATCGCTAGGACTATCTTTACTAGGATTGTTTGTAGCAACTTTTTCAGAAATTTGATCTTCCATAAGATTTTATCAGACAACTTTAAAATCGTAAGACTCTGCACTAGTGGCGTGAGGAGCAACAAGAGTACTAATAAAATTATTGTTATTAGTACTAGAAAAATCACATAGCTTGGTATTTCCAGGAGTAGACATGATAGCAAGACATCCAGAAATAGTAATAAGGTATTTTTGATAGCTTTGAAATATTGGCAAACAAAGCAAAAGGCAAAAGTAACTAAGCAAGAAATAAAACAGCTAAAGGAAAGAGTTTGTGTGGAGGTACCTAACTTGATAGAAGATGATTCCCCGACAATGGCGCCAGAAATTCCTTCGCTACCCCCATAGGAGTTGTGGGGTTTTCCCTAAAGAGGAAGGGTGATGTAGCACAAAAGCAAAGTATGTTCCTCGGTTGGGAACCATGGTTTCATCGAACCAATATGAATTACCAAGCTAACAAGGTCAACAGTTCCTGCACACAAACAACAATAATAATTGCATCCAACTTGGTAAGGGGATTATCAATCCCCTTGTCTTCCTAGTTACAATGTTAAAAGCAAATAGCTAGATATTGGTATGAGAAAAGTAAAGGCAAAGAGTAAAGAGCAAATTTGTAGGAGTTTGTATTGACGGAAGAGTAGACCCGTGGGTCACAGGTTTACTAGAGGTATCTCTCTCAAAAAGAAGGCAATGGCACGATGACAAATTACATTCGGGCAATTGACAATAATAAAAACTAGTATGACTATAATCATTCATGGCATAATATCATATAGGCATTATGTCCATGATAAGTAGGTCGTTAATCCAACTGCATCTACTACTATTACTTCAATATGCATCTCAAAGTATTGAGTTCATAAGAAATAAAGTACACTTTAAGCAAGATGACATAATGTAGAGAGGAAGAAATCTAGCAATAAGAACAAACCCCGACGTTTTATCCTTAGTGGCAGCTATACAAATGTGTGTCTTGTCCCCATTTTTTCACTCGGATATAGAAATCACTACAAGGTTATACCCACTACTATGCACCACTCTCTCTGAAGATCTACCAATCAATCTTGGCCAGAGAAGACAAATAGATTGGAAAGTATACATAGATACTTAATTATACAACATGGAAACTTAAAAAGATTCAACGATAAATCTGATCATAAACTCACAATTCATCATGTCCCAACAAAAACACCGAAAAGTTACATCAGATTGATCTCAGTCACACTAGAAAGAAGGGTACCAAGGTATAAAAGATCCAACAAGAGAGAGCGTATCATCTAGCTACTACTATGGACCTGTAGGTCTGAAGGAACTACTCATACATAGTCATCGAGGCAGCAAGAATGATGGAGAGCCTCTCGAAAATGGCTTCCCCCTCCGGCGGAACACTGAAAGAGGTCTCCAAATGGGATCTCTTCAATAAAGAGACTTGTGGTGGCGATAAAATTCTTCTTGAGGTACGATAGATGTTTTTTGTATTTATATGGAATTATGGCAGTGGAATTGGACTAAGGTGGTAACCAGGGGGCCACAAGACCGGGTCCTTGCCGCGCCACCTGCTCTTGTGACCGACTTGTGGGGCCCCTCGATGCTTCCTGAAGCTTCCAGTGTTTCTTGTTGCCCAAAAAATCATGTTAAATCGGCAATGTATGTTGACCTCCGTAGATATTCATTTCAAGTGAAACCAAAAACAAGTAGAATACATGAAGTCACACTAGGCACTAAATTAAAAGGTTAGTCCCAAAAAATAATATAAATTGTGATAAAATGATATCATAATAGCATTTAGCAATAAAAATATAGATATGCATGAGATGTATTAGAAGACAACAAAAAGAATTTCCAAATTGACTCTTATGTGCTTTATCATTGAACTAATGAAAGACCAAAACTTTCCATGTCCTATCGTATATAGTGTTCACAAATTCTAGTCCACGGCCAGTGGCGGTGCCAGGATTTTAATCATGTATAGTCAACTCAATGTTGTGTAGTCAAGATCTATGTATTTCTACGAATTTTGTATTATTTTTTGGAGAGAAGTGCATATTACACCCCCAACTCTAGCCCTAGTCTAATATACACCCCTCGACTCCAATACCGTCTAAAATACACTCCCAACTCTCAAAACCGGCTAGAATTCAACCCTCCCCTCCCTGTTGACCGGTTTTGACCCAGTTTGACCGGTTTTGACTTGAGTGAACAGTAAAAACAAAAATTTTAAAAACAAAAAAATATTTTTTTGACAAAATTCAAAAGGTTCCAAGTTTTTTCACTGCATGAACAGTAAATTCAAAAAAAATCACCTTTTCAGCATGTTTGGACACCTGAGTAAATTTGAGATGTCCGTAAATTCGAAAAAAATTCAAAATTTTCAGCATGGTGGACAGTAATTCGGGAAAAAATCCAAAAAAAATCACCACGCACTCAAACATCATCCATGCAAAAAAAAGGGTTAAATTGATTTTACTGTTCACCAAGCTGAAATTTTGAAAAAAAATCGAATTTACGGACATATTGAATTTACTCAGGTGTCCAAACATGCTGAAAAGGTGATTTTTTTTAATTTGCTGTTCACGAGATGAAAAAAACTTGGAACATATTTGAATTTTTTCAAAAAAAGTATTTATGGATGTAACATCTCAAGTATTTTTGAATGTTTTCAAAAAAACTTGGAACATTTTATTTTTACTGTTCACTCAGTCAAAACCGGTCAAACTGGATCAAAACCGGTCAACAGGGAGGGGAGGGTTGAATTATGGCCAGTTTTAAGAGTTGGGGGTGTATATTAGACGGTATTGGAGTTGGGGGTGTATATTAGACTAGGGCTAGAGTTGGGGGTGTAATATGCACTTCTCTCTATTTTTTGCATGGTTTGTGCCTATATATGATGCTTTTTCACAAACATGTGTAGTCAGTTGACTACACAGTCAACATGTGGCTTCGCCACTGTCCACGGCGACACATGCACTATATTATTTATTTTCCACATCATTCGATCGTGCAAGTGAAAAACAATAATGATGATTAGTTAATGAAGTGGTTGTGGTGAAGAAAAGCTAGTATGAACTCTAATTTTTTTATATACGTTTATCTTAGTCATCTTGTTTCAGTATATTATGGATAAACATGTGTGTGATGATAATTAAGTTTATATTTTCTTATGACATGCTTAATTAGCTAGGAATTGATAATATGCTATCCTAGGTGTCAACATGCATTAAATTGATTATGATTCGGTATGTTAGGATAGTATCCTCCTCTAATTTTTTATTTAAGTGGCTTGACTTGGCACTTGTTTGTGCATGTAATTGTTTCAAATCCAATGTTGCCTCTATGATATTTATGTTCATGTGTTTATATCCTCAATGTGCTACTGTTCAATGTTGTTTATTAAAAATGCATGATTATGACCGTTTTCGCTCTCTAGTTGGTTGCTTCCTAGTCATTGCTACCTATCACCTATACTAAGCGGAAATAATACTTGTGCATCCAAATCTAATAACAAAGTAATGCCATAAAGAGTCCACTATATCCTCATACATATAGTATCCCTCTGTCATTCCAAGTAAATTTGCATGTGCCACCTCTAAATCATCAAATGGACATTTGTTTTGTGTGCCCGTACAATGCATGCAGAGGTGGATGTATTCAATATATTCCATGCTAAGTGTTTTTCAGTCACGATGAGAGTTTGCTGACTTGTCAAATTTATGAGGGAGGCTCATAATAAGGATGTCAAGTCCTATATTATTTATAAAAACACTCCTCTAAAAACTTGAAAGTTAGCAGACATCTATTGATTCAACTAGACATTGTTTGTATTAGTACGATGGAAGGGGAGTATAAAAGCATGTGAACCACCATTAATGTGTTCAGCATGGAAGATATTGGAAATATTTGTTGTAAAACGTTGACAAGAAAAGTACACGTCTTAAAATAAAATTATCTCAATTTTAACCAGTGATCTCTCGTACATTGCAAATCTACGCTTCCCTCTGTGAAGGGTTGTCCTTTTACTTTATCGATATTTTTATTTTTCTTGAATCATCACCTTATTATTCAAGCACCAACATAGAGAGCATTATATTCATTCTTAGTTTAACATGCGTTGGGTCTACTAAATATTGGAGGAGCATGACTGGATATTTTTTATAACCCACAAGTATAGGGGATCGCAACAGTCTTCGAGGGTAGTATTTCACCCAAATTTATTGATTCGAGAGAAGGGCAGCCAAAGAATATTTATGAGTATTAGTAGTTGAGTTGTCAATTCAACCACACCTGGAGAACTAAATATCTGCAACAAAGTGTTTAGTAGCACAGTAATATGATAGTTTTATAGCAGTAGTAACAGTAGTAATAGTAAAGTAGTTTTGTAGCGATTGTAACAGCAGCAGCAACGGTAGTAATTTAGTAAAGATCAATATAAGAAAAGCGTAGGCATTGGATCAACAATGGATATTTGTGTTGGATGACATTTATCATATAACAGTCACAACCTAGAGCGATAATCAACAGCTCCAATTTAACAATGTAATGTAGGCATGTATTCCGTATATACTCATACGTGCTTATAATAAGAACTTGCATGACATCTTTTGTCCTACCCTCCCATGGTAGCGGGGTCCATAAGAAAACTAAGGGATATTAAGGCCTCCTTTTAATAGAGAACTGGAACAAAGCATTAACATATGGTGAATACATGAACTCCTCGACTTACAGTCATCCCCGGAGAGTATCCCAAGTATTGTCACTTTGGGTTCAACGGATCAGAACAATAACAAGTACATATAACTACCAGATAGGATCAAGAACTCAAATATATTCATGAAAACATAGAGGGTTCAAATCTGAAATCATGGCACTTGGGCCCTAATGACAATCATTAAGCATAGCAAAGTCATAGCAACATCAATCTCAGAACATAGTGGATACTAGGGATCAAGCCCTAACAAATTGACTTGATTACATGACAAATCTCATCCAACTCCATCACCTTCTAACAAGCCTACGAAGGAATTACTCACTGGTGAGCGTCATGAAGTTGTTGATGAAGAAGGGTTGGTATGCTGATGGCGACGAATCCCCCTCTGTGGAGCCCCGAACTGACTCCAGTTCAGCCTTCTCGATGAAGAACATGAGGTGGCGGCGGCTCCGTATCAGAAAACGTGATGAAACTTCTTCTCCTATTTTTTCTCAGGAAGACGGTATTTGTTGAGTTGAGATTATGGTTAGCGAAGCCTCATGGGCCCCACAAGGTAACAGGGCGCGCCCAGGGGTGGCCGCGCCTTGTTGCCTTGCGGGCAACAGGTGGCCCCCCTCCAGTGGATCTTCGTTCCAGTATTTTTCTTTTATTCCATAAAAAATCTCCAGAAAGTTTCGTCTGATTCCGAGAACTTTTATTTTTGCACAAAAAACCCGTCATTGTAGCTCTACTAAAATAACGTCAATCTGGGTTAGTTCCATTCAAATTACGCAAATTAGAGTCCAAAAGAAGAGCAAAAGTGTTTGAAAAAGTAGATACGATGGAGGTGTATCAATTTTCTACGCTGAATTACATTGTTTAGTCGCTACTTGAACTTCAAAGGTGCTCTGCATTTATGTTTTGCGGTCTTAGAAAGGACTAGCAAGATAACATTCTATCATATTATACTATGGTCGTTTTGACAAAGTGTTGATATTTGAGATATATTATTATTATTATTCACTAGTTGATTATGTTATTGATGTGAGTAAATGTGGCTGGTAAGTATTATCATATATATGGTTACTCTATGATCTTTGCTCCGATCTGATCACTAGATAAATTTATGTGCATCTACAAAAGCAAATGAGTTTGTAAAAGTTTTTCCTAATCACTTTGAGTTTGTCAATGGAATTGCTTGAGGACGACTAATGTCTACTAAGCAACTTTATTCTTGTAGACTTTGTTGGGCCTCCAAGCACAAAGTTTTGTCAGACAGTAGAAAAATTTCCTCGACTGGATGACCTAAGATTTATCAACCCAAATGAGGTGTAGGATGAATATGATTCTATCTCAAACAATCAAGAAATCAAAATACAAAGATGTATAATATGATGACAAAATAGGTTTTTGAAATCTGAACAAATAGAAATATCAAGGTAATCAGTTACAAAAGTGTGTGAAAATAGTGTCTCAATGCTTAGAAACAAGACCTAGGGTTCATACTTTCACTTGTGCAATCTCTCAACATCATTAAAACAATTGAGCCACATGATAATCCCTCAAACTGTAGCAAAGAATCACTCAAAATCTTCTATTTCTATTGGAGAAAATAGGATGAAATCGCGTAGATAGCAAACCACCTCAAATTTGTGTTTCCAATCAGTCTATTGAACCACCCCCATAGTGTCACATTTTGTCCTAGAGATCTTACCATGACAACGCCATATGATACATATCGTTCAACCCTTATGTCACCTAGAGTACCCCAATGTCACCACGGGTATCCACGAGTTAGACATGCATCAAGCGATCTCAAATCGAAAGTATTCAATGCAACATAAAGAAACCTTAAAGCGCAAGGCTCAATTCCCCACAAAAATAAGAGAGGGTGGTGAACATCATGTGATCCAACTTTATTAACAAAGATTGCTACCTCTTGAGCACTTGCGTTGGTTTTCGGTGCAGCAAAGTAGCAAAGTATTTCCCCTCAGTTTTCAAGAACCAAGGTATCAATCCAGTAGGAGGCTACGCGCCAGTCCCTCGCACCTACACAAAACAAATAAATCCTCGCAACCAACGCAATAAGGGGTTGTCAATCCCTTCACGGTCACTTACGAGAGTGAGATCTGATAGATATGATAAGATAATATTTGTGGTATTTTTATGATAAAGATGCAAAGTAAAATAAAAGCAAAGTAAAAAGAAAAAGGAAATAACTAAGTGTTGGAAGATTAATATGATGAAGATAGACCCGGGGGCCATAGGTTTCACTAGTGGCTTCTCTCAAGAGCATAAGTATTTTACGGTGGGTGAACAAATTACTGTTGAGCAATTGACAGAATTGAGCATAGTTATGAGAATATCTAGGTATGATCATGTATATAGGCATCACGTCCAAGACAAGTAGACCGACTCCTGCCTGCATCTACTACTATTACTCCACACATCGACCGCTATCCAGCATGTTGGAAATATGCCCTAGAGGCAATAATAAAATGGTTATTATTATATTTCCTTGTTCATGATAATTGTCAATTGTTCATGCTATAATTGTATTATCCGGAAATCGTGATACATGTGTGAATACATAGACCCACAACATGTCCCTAGTGAGCCTCTAGTTGACTAGCTCGTTGATCAACAGATGGTCATGGTTTCCTGACTATGGACATTGGATGTCATTGATAATGGGATCACATCATTAGGGGAAAGATGTGATGGACTAGACCCAATCCTAAGCATAGCACAAGATCGTGTAGTTCGTCTGCTAGAGCTTTTCTAATGTCAAGTATATTTTCCTTAGACCATGAGATTGTGCAACTCCCGGATACTATAGGAATACTTTGGGTGTGCCAAACGTCACAACGTACCTGGGTGGCTATAAAGGTGCACTACGGGTATCTCCGAAAGTGTCTGTTGGGTTGGCACGAATCGAGACTGGGATTTGTCACTCCGTATGAAGGAGAGGTATCTCTGGGCCCACTCGGTAAGACATCATCGTAATGAGCTCAATGTGACTAAAGGGTTGGTCACGGGATGATGTGTTACGGAACGAGTAAAGTGACTTGCCGGTAACGAGATTGAATGAGGTATTGGGATACCGACGATCGAATCTCGGGCAAGTAACGTACCAATTGACAAAGGGAATTGTATACAGGATTGCTTGAATCCTCGACATCATGGTTCATCCGATGAGATCATCGTGGAACATGTGGGAGCCAACATGGGTATCCAGATCCCGCTGTTGGTTATTAGCCGGAGAGTTGTCTCGGTCATGTCTGCATGGTTCCCGAACCCGTAGGGTCTACACACCTAAGGTTCGATGACGCTAGGGTTATTAGGAAGATTTGTATGTGATTACCGAATGTTGTTCGGAGTCCCGGATGAGATCCCGGATGTCACGAGGAGTTCCGGAATAGTCCGGAGGTGAAGATTTATATATGGGAAGTCATCATACGGTCAACGGAAATATTCGGGGGTATGCCGGTATTGTACCGGGACCACCGAGGGGTTCCGGGGGTCCACCGAGAGGGTCCACCTGCCCGGGAGGGCCTTATGGGCTGTAGGTGGAAGGGAACCAGCCCCTAGTGGGATGGGAGCCATCCCACCCTAGGGCCCATGCGCCTAGGGTTTGGGGGGAACCCTAAGGGGTGCGCCACCCTTGCTTGGGGGGCAAGCCCCCTCCCCCTTGGCCGCCGCCCCCCCTCTAGATCTCATCTAGAGGGGCCGCCCCCCTTCCCCCTTGTCCCTATAAATAGAGGGGCGAGGGGAGGGCTGCAGCACCACATACAAGGCGCAGCCCCTCCCCTCCCCAACACCTCTCCTCCTCCGCGTGAGCTTGGTGAAGCCCTGCCGGAGAACTGCCACTCCATCACCACCACGCCGTCGTGCTGCTGTTAGAGCATTCTTCCTCAACATCTCCCTCCTCCTTGCTGGATCAAGGAGCGGGAGACGTCACCAGGCTACACATGTGTTGAGCGCGGAGGCACCGTTGTTCGGTGCTTAGATCGGATTCGGCCACGATCTGAATCGCTACGTGTACGACTCCTCCAACCGCGTTCTTGCAACGCTTCTGACTCGCGATCTTCAAGGGTATGAAGATGCACTCCCCTCTCTATCGTTGCTAGTTACTCCATAGATTGATCTTGGTGATGCATAGAATTTTTTTAATTTCTGCAACGATCCCCAACACATCATGCATCTAGAGTATTAAGTTCAAGAGAACAGAGTAACGCTTTAAGCAACATGACATGATGTAGAGGGATAAACTCATGCAATATGATGAAAACCCCATCTTGTTATCCTCGATGGCAACAATACAATACGTGCCTTGCTGCCCCTACTGTTACCTGGAAAGAACACCGCAAGATTGAACCCAAAGCTAAGCACTTCTCCCATTGCAAGAAAGATCAATCTAGTAGGCCAAACCAAACTGATAATTCAAAGAGACTTGCAAAGATAACCAATCATACATAAAAGAATTCAGAGAAGATTCACATATTGTTCATAGATAAACTTGATCATAAACCCACAATTCATCGATCTCAACAAACACACCGCAAAAGAAGATTACATCGAATAGATCTCCACAAGAGAGGGGGAGAACTTTGTATTGAGATCCAAAAGAGAGAAGAAGTCATCTAGCTAATAACTATGAACCCGAAGGTCTGAGGCAAACTACTCACACTTCATCGGAGAGGCTATGGTGTTGATGTAGAAGCCCTCCGTGATCGATGCCCCCTTCGGCGGAGCTCCGGAACAGGCCCCAAGATGGGATCTCGTGGATACAGAAAGTTACGACGGTGGAATTAGGGTTTTGGCTCCGTATCTGATCGTTTGGGGGTACGTAGGTATATATAGGAGGAAGAAGTACGTCGGTGGAGCAACAGGGGGCCCACGAGGGTGGAGGGTGCGCCTGGGGGGTGGAGGCGCGCCCCCCTACCTCGTGGCTTCCCTGTTGGTTGCTTGACGCAGGGTCCAAGTCTCCTGGATCTTGTTCATTCCAAAAATCACGTTCCTGAAGGTTTCATTCCATTTGGACTCCGTTTGATATTCTTTTCTTCAAAACCCTAAAATAGGGAAAACAGCAATTCTGGGCTGGCCTCCGGTTAGTACGTTAGTCCCAAAAATAATATAAAAGTGTATAATAAAGCCCAATAATGTCCAAAACAGAAGATAATATAGCATGGAGCAATCAAAAATTATAGATACGTTGGAGACGTATCAAGCATCCCCAAGCTTAATTCCTGCTCGTCCTCGAGTAGGTAAATGATAAAAACAAAATTTTTGATGTCGAATGCTACTAGGCATAATTTCAATGTAATTCTTCTTAATTGTGTCATGAATATTCAGATCCGAAAGATTCAAGACAAAAGTTTAATATTGACATAGAAATAATAATACTTCAAGCATACTAACTAAGCAATTATGTCTTCTCAAAATAACATGGCCAAAGAAAGTTCATCCCTACAAAATCATATAGTTTAGTCATGCTCCATTTTCGTCACACAAGAATGCTCTCATCATGCACAACCCCGATGACAAGCCAAGCAATTGTTTCATACTTTAGTAATCTCAAACTTTATAAACCTTCACGCAATACATGAGCGCGAGCCATGGATATAGCACTATGGATGGAATAGAGTATACTAATGGGGGTTATGTGGAGAAGACAAAAAGGAGAAAGTCTCACATCAACGAGGCTAATCAATGAGCTATGGAGATGCCCATCGATTGATGTTAATGCAAGGAGTAGGGATTGCCATGCAACGGATGCACTAGAGCTATAAATGTAGTAAAGCTCAACAAAAGAAACTAGTGGGTGTGCATCCAACTTGCTTGCTCACGAAGACCTAGGGCACTTGAGGAGGCCCATTGTTGGAATATACAAGCCAAGCTCTATAATGAAAAATTCCCACTAGTATATGAAAGTGACAAAACAAGAGACTCTCTATCATGAAGATCATGGTGCTACTTTGAAGCACAAGTGTGGAAAAAAGATAGTAGCATTGTCCCTTTTCATTCCCTTTTTTGGGCCTTTTTTTATTTGGCCTTTCTCTTTTTTTATTGGGACAATGCTCTATTAAATGATGATCATCACACTTCTATTTATTTACAACTCAATGATTACAACTCGATACTGAACAAGGTATGACTCTCTATGAATGCCTCCGGCGGTGTACCGGGATATGCAATGAACCAAGAGTGACATCTATGAAAGAATTATGAATGGTGGCTTTGCCACAAATACGATGTCAACTACATGATCATGCAAAGCAATATGACAATGATGAACGTGTCATGATAAACGGGATGGTGGAAAGTTGCATGGCAATATATCTCGGAATGGCTATGGAAATGCCATAATAGATAGGTATGGTGGTTGTTTTGAGGAAGATATAAGGAGGTTTATGTGTGAAAGAGCGTATCATATCACGGGGTTTGGATGCACCGGCGAAGTTTGCACCAACTCTCAATGTGAGAAAGGGCAATGCACGGTACCGAAGAGGCTAGCAATGATGGAAAGGTGAGAGTGCGTATAATCCATGGACTCAACATTAGTCATAAAGAACTCATATACTTATTGCAACATTCTACAAGTCATCAAAAACCAAGCACTACGCGCATGCTCCTAGGGGGATAGATTGGTAGGAAAAGACCATCGCTCGTCCCCGACCACCACTCATAAGGAGGACAATCAAAGAACACCTCATGTTTCAAATTTGTTACATAACGTTTACCATACGTGCATGCTACGGGACTTACAAACTTCAACACAAGTATTTCTCAATTTCACAACTACTCAACTAGCACAACTTTAATATCACTACCTCCATATCTCAAAACAATCATCAAGCATCAAACTTCTCTTAGTATTCAAAACACTCATAAGAAAGTTTTTACTAATCTTGAATACCTAGCATATTAGGATTATTTAAGCAAATTACCATGCTATTTAATACTCTCGAAATAATCTAAGTGAAGCATGATAGATCAATAGTTTCTATAAAACAAATCCACCACCGTGCTCTAAAAGATATAAGTGAAGTACTAGAGCAAAACTATATAACTCAAAAGATATAAGTGAAGCACATAGAGTATTCTAATAATTTCTGAATCATGTGTGTCTCTATCAAAAGGTGTGTACAGCAAAGATGATTGTGGTAAACTAAAAATCAAAGACTAAAATCATACAAGACGCTCCAAGCAAAACACATATCATGTGGTGAATAAAAATATGGCTCCATGTAAAGTTACCGATGGAACTAGACGAAAGAGGGGATGCCTACCAGGGCATCCCCAAGCTTTTGCTTTTTGGTGTCCTTAGATTATCTTGGGGGTGCGATGGGTATACCCACTCTTAGGCTCATGCCACTCCTTGTTCCATAATCCATCAAATCCTTACCCAAAACTTCAAAACTTCACAACACAAAACTTAAAGTAGAAAATCTCGTGAGCTCCGTTAGCGAAAGATAACAAAAGACCACTTCGAGGTACTGTAATGAACTCATTCTTTATTTATATTGGTGTTAAACGTACTGTATTCCAACTTCTCTATGGTTTATAAACTATTTTACTAGCCATAGATTCATCAAAATAAGCAAACAACACACGAAAAACAGAATCTGTCAAAAACAGAACAGTCTGTAGTAATCTGTAGCTAGCGCAAGATCTGGAACCCCAAAAATTCTAAAATAAATTGCTGGACGTGAGGAATTTATTTATTACTCATCTTCAAAAATAATTAACTAAATATCACTTTCCAAATAAAAATGGCAGCAGTTCTCGTGAGCGCTAAAGTTTCTGTTTTTTACAGCAAGATTAAAAAGACTTTCCCCAAGTCTTCCCAACGGTTCTACTTGGCACAAACACTAATTAAACACAAAAAAACACAACCAAAACATAGGCTAGATATATTATTTATTACTAAACAGGAGAAAAAAGCAAGGAATAAAAATAAAATTGGGTTGCCTCCCAACAAGCGCTATCGTTTAACGCCCCTAGCTAGGCATAAAAAGCAAGGATAGATCTAGGTATTTCCATCTTTGGTAGGCAATCCTTAAGTGGATCTCATAATAGATTCATAAGGTAATTTAATTTTAT
Organism: Triticum urartu; assembly: GCF_056163025.1. Classification (NCBI taxonomy): domain Eukaryota; kingdom Viridiplantae; phylum Streptophyta; class Magnoliopsida; order Poales; family Poaceae; genus Triticum; species Triticum urartu. The sequence goes on from NC_141877.1 coordinate 314,771,431, forward strand.
TTCTAGGGAAGTGTTCCATGCCTTTCCTTAACGGAAATTGGAATCTAATATTTCCTTCCTTCATATCAATAATTGCACCAATCGTTCTAAGGAAAGGTCTACCAAGAATAATAGGACATGAAGGATTGCAATCTATGTCAAGAACAATAAAATTTACAGGCACATAGTTCCTATTTGCAACAATAAGAACATCATTAATTCTTCCCATAGGTTTCTTAATAGTGGAATCCGCAAGGTGCAAGTTTAAAGAACAATCATCAAAATCACGGAAATCTAATAAATCACACAAAGTCTTTGGAATCGTGGAAACACTAGAACCCAAATCACACAAAGCATAGCATTCGTGATCTTTTGTTTTAATTTTAATAGTTGGTTCCCACTCATCATAAAGTTTTCTAGGGATAGAAACTTCCAACTCAAGTTTTTCTTCATACGATTGCATCAAAGCATCAACGATATGTTTGGTAAAAGCTTTATTTTGACTATAAGCATAAGGAGAATTTAGCTCGGATTGCAACAAGGAAATACAATCTATCAAAGAGCAATTATCATAATTAAATTTCTTGAAATCCAAAATAGTGGGTTCATTAACATCTAGAGTTTTGATCTCTTCAATCCCACTTTTATCAAATTTAGCATGAAGATCTAAAAACTTCGAATTTTTGGAACGCCTTCTAGGTAAAGGTGGATCATATTTAGTCCCATCATTATCAAGATTCATATTGCAAAACAAAGATTTAATAGGGGACACATCAATAAATTTTAGATCTTCATCTTTATTTTCTTGGAAACTAGAAGAACACGCTTTTATAAAGCAATCTTTCTTAGCAGACATCCTAGCGGTTCTTTCTTTGCACTTATCAATGGAAATTCTCATGGCTTTGAGAGACTCATTGATATCATGCTTAGGTGGAATAGATCTAAGTTTCAAAGAATCAACATCAGGAGAAATTCTATCAACGTTCCTAGCCAACTCATCAATCTTAAGCATTTTTTCTTCAATCAAAGCATTGAAATTCTTTTGTGAGGTAATAAATTATTTAATATTAGATTAAAAATCAGAGGGAATCTTATTATAATTTCCATAAGAATTGTTGTAGGAATTACCATAATTATTAGAGGAATTGCTAGGATAAGGCCTAGGATTAAAGTTTCATCTATACGCGTTGTTACCAAAATTATTCCTACCAACAAAATTCACATCCATAGATTCATTATTATTCTCAATCAAAGTAGACAAAGGCATATCATTAGGATCAGAAGAAACACTTTTATTAGCAAATAATTTCATAAGTTCATCCATCTTTCCACTCAAAACATTAATTTCTTCTATCACATGCACTTTTTTATTAGTAGATCTTTCAGTGTGCCATTGAGAATAATTTACCATAATATTATTTAGGAGTTTAGTAGCTTCTCCTAAAGTGATTTCCATAAAAGTGCCTCCCGCGACTGAATCTAAAAGATTTCTAGAAGCAAAATTCAATATGGCATAAATTTTTTGTATAATCATCCACAAATTTAAACCATGTGTTGGGCAATTACGTATCATTAATTTCATCCTCTCCCAAGCTTGTGCAACATGTTCATGATCAAGTTGCTTAAAATTCATAATATCATTTCTAAGAGAGATGATCTTAGCGGGAGGAAAATACTTAGAGATAAAAGCATCTTTGCACTTATTCCAAGAATCAATACTATTTTTAGGCAAAGACGAAATCCAAGCTTTAGCATGATCTCTAAGAGAAAAAGGAAATAGCTTCAATTTAACAATATCATTGTCCAGATCTTTCTTCTTTTGCATATCACACAAATCAACGAAGCTATTTAGATGGGTAGCGGCATCTTCACTAGGAAGGCCGGAAAACAGATCGTTCATGACAAGATTCAGCAAGGCAGCATTAATTTCACAAGATTCAACATCGGTAAGAGGAGCAATCGGAGTGCTAGTAAAATCATTGTTGTTGGTATTGGTAAAGTCACACAATTTAGTGTTATCTTGAGCCATCGTGACAAGCAAGCAATCCAACACACAAGCAAACAAGGAACGGGCAAAAAAGGAAAATAGAGAAAGAGAGGAAGGATAGAGAGAGAGAGAGAGGGCGAATAAAACGGCAATGGTGAAGTGGGGGAGAGGAAAACGAGAGGCAAATGGCAAATAATGTAATGCGGGAGATAAGGGTTTGTGATGGGTACTTGGTATGTTGACTTTTGCGTAGACCTCCGCGGCAACGGCGCCAGAAATCCTTCTTGCTACCTCTTGAGCACTTGTGTTGGTTTTCCCTTGAAGAGGAAAGGGTGGTGCAGCAAAGTAGCGTAAGTATTTTCCTTAGTTTTTGAGAACCAATGTATCAATCCAGTAGGAGGCTACGCGCCAGTCCCTCACACCTACACAAGACAAATAAATCCTCGCAACCAACGCGATAAGGAGTTGTGAATCCCTTCACGGTCACTTACGAGAGTGAGATCTGATAGATATGATAAGATAATAGTTTTGGTATTTTTATGATAAAGATGCAAAGTAAAATAAAAGCAAAGTAAAGAGCAAAGGAAATAACTAAGTGTTGGAAGATTAATATGCTGAAGATAGACCCGGGGGCCATAGGTTTCACTAGTGGCTTCTCTCAAGAGCATAAGTATTTTACGGTGGGTGAACAAATTACTGTTGAGCAATTGACAGAATTGAGCATAGTTATGAGAATATCTAGGTATGATCATGTATATAGGCATCACGTCCAAGACAAGTAGACCGACTCCTGCCTGCATCTACTACTATTACTCCACACATCGACCGCTATCCAGCATGCATCTAGAGTATTAAGTTCAAGAGAACAGAGTAACGCTTTAAGCAAGATGACATGATGTAGAGGGATAAACTCATGCAATATGGTGAAAACCCCATCTTGTTATCCTCGATGGCAACAATACAATACACGCCTTGCTGCCCCTACTGTCACTGGGAAAGGGCACCGCAAGATTGAACCCAAAGCTAAGCACTTCTCCCATTGCAAGAAGGATCAATCTAGTAGGCCAAACCAAACTGATAATTCGAAGAGACTTGCAAAGATAACCAATCATACATAAAAGAATTCAGAGAAGATTCACATATTGTTCATAGATAAACTTGATCATAAACCCACAATTCATCGATCTCAACAAACACACCGCAAAAGAAGATTACATCGAATAGATCTCCACAAGAGAGGGGGAGAACTTTGTATTGAGATCCAAAAGAGAGAAGAAGTCATCTAGCTAATAACTATGAACCCGAAGGTCTGAGGTAAACTACTCACACTTCATCGGAGAGGCTATGGTGTTGATGTAGAAGCCCTCCATGATCGATGCCCCCTTCGGCGGAGCTCCGGAATAGGCCCCAAGATGGGATCTCGTGGATACAGAAAGTTACGACGGTGGAATTAGGGTTTTGGCTCCGTATCTGATCGCTTGGGGGGTACGTAGGTATATATAGGAGGAAGAAGTACGTCGGTGGAGCAACAGGGGGCCCACGAGGGTGGAGGGTGCGCCTGGGGGGTGGAGGCGCGCCCCCCTACCTCGTGGCTTCCCTGTTGGTTGCTTGACGTAGGGTCCAAGTCTCCTGGATCTTGTTCGTTCCAAAAATCACGTTCCCGAAGGTTTCATTTCGTTTGGACTCCGTTTGATATTCTTTTCTTCGAAACCCTAAAATAGGGAAAAAATAGCAATTCTGGGCTGGCCTCCGGTTAGTACGTTAGTCCCAAAAATAATATAGAAGTGTATAATAAAGCCCAATAATGTCCAAAATAGAAGATAATATAGCATGGAGCAATCAAAAATTATAGATACATTGGAGACGTATCAAAGATCATGATACATAAATATCAGAATCCATCAAGAACATGGGAGAGAGAGATCCAACACATAGCTACTAGTACATACCCTTAGTATCGAGGATGAACTACTCGCACATCATCATGAGAACAGAGGAGAGGTTGGTGGTGATGGTGATGACGGAGATGTCCCTGGCGGCGTCCCTGTGCCATTGAAGAAGAGGGGGGAGGGCCCCTCCTTCTTCTTCCTTGGCCCTCCGTCGAGAGAGGGAAATCTCCCCTATATTAGTTCTCTCTTTTGTCTTCTGTTTTTCGCATCTTTTTTCTGGCTGAAAATCATTCTTATATAGCAGGAGTTCTGTAATTCCAATTGAGTGGATTTTCCTCTGGCAATTAGCTTCCTTACGACTGAAGGAGAGATCCATCGGACATAAGGGCTCCCCACAAGTCAGGGGGCGCCCTAGGGGTAGGGCACCCCAGCCTGGCTTGTGGGACACTCAGGGACCATCTTGTGTTGATTCTTTTTCCCAAAAATCGCATATATTCCATAAAAAATCATCATAATTTTTCAACGTGTTTGGACCTTCCTAGATATGGATTTTCTCCGAAACAAAAAAACAGGAACTATCATTGGGCACTAAATTAATAAGTTAGTCCATAAGTTAATATAAAAGTGCATCAAACCATATCTAATTGATGTAAATATAGCATGAATACTTCAAATTGTCGATGCGTTGGAGACGTATCAGCAAGCAATGAGTTAAGCTTGCGGGAGTTGATACGTCTCCAACGTATCTACTTTTCCAAGCACTGTTGCTCTTGTTCCAACCTCTAATTTGCATGATTTCGATGAAACTAACCTAGACTGACGGTGTTTTCGGTAGAACTACCATGGTGTTGTTTTTGTGCAGAAATAAAAGTGTTTGGAATTGGACGGGAATTTTAGCAGAATTATTTTGGAATAGATAAGGATGTTTGGAGTGAAGAAGTACCGGGGCACTAGACCGCCACACGGCCAGGTGGCACAGCCACCCCTAAGGCGCGTTACCTGCCCATGTGGGGCCCCTGGCCACCGCCTTGACCTGATTACAGCGCTATAAATTCCCATATCCTCCAAAATAATCACAAAATGTTATCACCAAATTTTATGATACGAAGCCGCTGGCACCTCATGTTCTTTATCGGGAGCCCTGATCTGGAGTCCGTTTCTGGCTCCGGAGAGAGGTATCCGTCACGTCTTCACCATCAACCCTTCTCCACCAACAATTTCATGATGTTCACATCCATGTGTGAGCAACTCTTCTGTAGTCATATGGTGGTAATGGGTTTTTGATGAGATTTATTATGTAATCATTGTCAGATTTGTTAGGGCTTGATCCCTAGTATGCACTATGTCCCAAGATTGGTGTTGCTACGACTCGACCTGGGCATTTGGGTTTACCCGGAATTCCAGGTCGGGTTATTCGACTCTTTTTAATTTGGGTTTCTACGTCAGATACTTGAATTTGCCCAAAAAATCGAAACCTGACATTTCAGGTGCTAGAAATTTTGGGTTCGGGTTTGGGTTTCCCCGATTTACCCGAATAGGAACAACGCCTCGAAGATCCTACACTTCAATGCAGACTTGGGCTAAAGATCGATGCTGCCAATTACTCACAGCTGGCTGGAAATGAAGGAAGCCAGTGTGTGTCGGAATTGTGCGTTATTGAGTAATGGAGGAAGGGGATCGGCACGATGATGCTCGGTGTGTGTCGTCAAGTAATAGAGGAAGGGGTTGAGGCAGCGCTGCTCATGGCGTGTTGTCTAGGAACGGGGAAGGGGTGGCACGGTGCTGCTCCTTATCTCTCTCAAGCGAGGTCGACAAGATGCGTGGAATGGAGGAGGCGTCGACTGCGTCGCTGCTGCCTGGCGGTGGCTAGGTCAGGACGGAGATTGGGATGGGGTTGTGCGTGACTTCGTCTATCATGTGAGGCTCCCTGTGCGGTTGTGTGCGTGTGCTTGTGGGCTTACCAATCAAGGGAGGAGGTAGGCGTGCGGTGTAACAATGGGCTTTTGGTCCGATGGACTGGGATAGTGCGGATAAGTGCTGGCTCGGCTAAGTTTACCTATGTAATTCAGGGTTTTCAGGTACCGGTAGTACAAACCCGAAATTTCTTAACAAACTTTGGGTTTCTGAAGTTTTTACCCAAGCAGGTGCTCGGGTTTTTCGGGTTCGGGTTCGAGTACTTTGGGTTCAGGGCTGGGTATCGGGTTTAATGCTCGGCTTGAGCTATAACTTCGCTATGCTTAAAGCTTGTCACTAGGTCCCGAGTGCTATGATTTTAGATCTGAACCTATGCCATTTCGATGAATATATTTGTGTTCTTGATCTTACTTACAATTTGTATGCACATGTTATCATTCTGAACCCTATACCCCAAGGTGACAATAATTGGTATATCGATGGGGATGACTTTAACTTGAGGGTTACATGTATTCACTATCTGTTAATGCTTTTTTCGGTTCTCTATTAAAAGGAGTGCCTTAATTACCCTTACTTTCCATTAGGACCTCAATTCCACGGAAGGGTAGGACAAAATATGTTACGCAAGTTCTTATCGCAAGCACGTATGAGGTATGACTATTTATGGAATGCATGCCTACATATCATTGATGAATTGGAGCTAATTTGTATCGCTCTAGGTTATGACCGTTGCATATTGAATCTCATATGAATACCTCATCGCTTACTCCATGCCTATGTTGTCGCTGCTATAGTTTCCGTTACAACAACTACTACTGCACTTTGCCACTCCTTTGCAATCCTGCTACTATTTTTGTTACTACTACTATCACTACTATTGTCGTATTACTATTTTACTAATAAATTGCCACAAGCAAGTAATCTCTCCAAGTGTGGTTGAATTGACAACTCAACTTCTGAAGTTTATAAATATTCTTTGGCTGCCCTTGTGTTGTATAAATAAATTTGAGTTGAAGCATTTCCCTTGAAGACTGTTGTGATTCCTATACTTGTGTGTCATAAGTGCCTAACATTGACATCCGTCCTAATGTACGTGTCGATGTCGTGGACAGCCTGAAGGCAGGCGCGGTACACACACAACTATCGCAAATGGACCGGCCCAGCACACCCCGAGGACGCCGACAGCCTGGCCTGGCTATGCCTTCGCATGCGGGACAGTGCGTGGAGCATCGATGACCCAGCTGGGAGGTCCATGATGGTGGCCCCAGGTGCACCCAGCGGTCTACTTGTCATGGATAGAGAGGGACATCGCCGACGCGCCCAGAGCTGCTCAATGAGAGTAGACCCAGGATGGCACATGGTCCACCTGTCATGGACCCTCCAGCTGAGTCACCCTGGCACGAGCCGCCCGGGCACATTGAACGGCTCACAGCAATCCCGAGTGGCTCCTAATGCAAGCCGCGGCGGACGACCAAGAGCCTCTCTTCACGCGCGAGGACCCCAGGGATATGCGGGTACTCCACCATCCTTTATAGGTGTAATTGGCTTTCCTATAGACACAATATGATCTTGGATCACTTAAATAGAAAATGGAGAGTCTTGAGGCTTTCCCAACAGTGGTCTTAACATCTTGAGGGGTCCACTTCACATTCCAAAGGTTTGCCTGAGTTGAACTTATCTTGAAATATACTCAAGGAAAACATTAGTCCAACAACATGTATGTTGACATGAATTACCAAAACCACCAAGGGAGTGGATGTGCTTTCACTCTCCTACCCATCTGGATTTTGTCCACCTCGATTAGCGGGATCTATACACGTGTGTTGCCTCGGCAACTAGTAAGCATCTCCGCCCATTCCTCGGAGGTTAGGGTCTTCTGCTATGATTCTATTAGAATCGAATCAGATGCATTGCGAATACAACCGATTCGATTCGAATCGGATCCAATGCCTCCATGCTCTATCGTGTATTTTTGCCCCAATGCTCTTTTGCTAGCAACTTTTCTTAGATTGTTAGCCTACTACGTGATTAGATGCATGCCTTTACTATGAGCAGCATTTGTTGCATGCATGTTTGATCAGTGCAAGTTTAATATGAATGTTTGATAGTGGTGTATATCTATGATCTGAGTAAGACAAATGTGCATGCTAGTAGGACAATTGTACATGCTAGTAGGTCAATTTTGCATTGATCATGGACAATGCCACTGGGCATAAGGCTTGATCAGTGCACTGATAATGTCATTGCCATTGGGCATAGGCTTGATATGTGCATTGATGATGCCCAAAGCCATTGGGAAAAGGCATAATCAGTGCATTGATCATGGCCATTGTCATTGGGCAAAGGCTTGATCATCGCGCTAATCATGGCCACTACCATTTGGTTATTGCATTGATCATTGTACAATGTCTTTCATATGGTAAAGCAAAGTACTAACTATTGAATCCCGCACAACAAAGTGGTACAAGAGGGTGAAGGTGCTGAAGAGGATCTTGGAGATGAAGAAGCCCATGTCGACGCTGGGGCTATGTACAAGGCTTGGCCATGAGACCGCACCCCTTGAGCCTCATAGTTTTTTGTGCGAACCGACAAAGCCAAGGACATTTCCATGCTCGTCATCCCCAAGCCATTCCAGCCACTAATCAAGAGATGGATCTACACGCCCCTCCCACGTGTGGGCAAGCTGTTGGTGACCAAGAGTGCGACTACTATGTGCTAGTGGAGAGGTTTAGGGACCAGATTGTGCTCGGCAGGGGGTGGGACTACTTCTACCGCAAGCATAAAATCGTCCATGGTGACCTCCTCATGTTCAAGCTCTACAACCTCGGGTTCAAAGTCCAGATATATGGCGCCCGGAACTCCACCATCGTCTCCTATAGATGCCCCATGCATTCGTCTGCCAATGCCCATTTGATTTCAGTCTCTGAAGTTTACAAATCCCTATGCTACTTGTGATCCCTGAAGAGGAAGGGTGATGTATAGTAGAAGATAGTATTTCCCTCGGTTAAGAACCCATGTTTATCGAACCAGTAGGAGACACCACGCAAACAAGATAAGCGGTACCTGCACACACAGAGCAAATTCTTGCACCCTTCGAAGGCAAGAGGGTTGTCAATCCCCTTGTTCTCACCGATTGCAAGGATTAAATCTGATAGTGGTAGATAAATAAATGAATAAAATAAAATAAAAAGGGAAAAAATATAGCAAGTACTTTTAGGGCTTTGGTAAATATGGAAATGGACCCTGGGGCCATAGTTTCACTAGATGCATCTCTCTCATGAGCATATCAACGTGGCATGATCAATATATAGACATTATGTCCGAGACAAGTAGACTGAAAATCCATTTTCATCTACTACTATTACTCCACCCCTTGACCACTATCTAGCATGCATCGCAAGGTATTAAGTTCATAACAAACAGAGTAATACTTGAAGCATGTTGACATAATGTAGACAAAGTAAGATCAAATGATATGTTCGAACCCTGTCGTTTTACCCTTAGTACCAACATTACAAATACGTGTCTTGCAACTTTTTTGTCATAAAGTAAGGACACTAAAAGATTGAACTTACTACCAAGCACCTCTCCCACTGAAGATGAATCGATCTAATTGGCCAAAAGAGATAGATAAATCGGAGAGAAATACATGGCTATTAAATCACACATAAATAAATCATAGAGACGACTCAAATACTTTCAATGAATAATCTGATCATAAACCCACAATTCATTGGATCCCAATAAACACACCGCGAGAATTACATCGAATAGATCTCCGAAGATCATTGTATTGGAGATAAAAAATAGATGAAAAGCCATCTAGCTACTGCTATGAACCCGTAGGTCCTGTGGGAACTACTCACACATCATTATGAAGGCAGCAAGGTCAATGAAGATTGCCTCCCCAATGATTTGCCCCTTCGCCAGAGTACCCAAAAAGGCTTCCAAATGGGATTGCAGAAGAATAGAGGCTTGTGGCGACGATAAAATTGTTTTGGGACCCGCTCTCGGGGTTTCTAAATTTTAGGAGATTTATAGGCCAAGAATTAGGTCAAGATGATTCCCATGGGGGCCACAAGCCTGGATGGCCCCCCCATGGGCACGTCCCTTGAGCTTGTGGCATCCTCATGTGTCTTCTAGTCTCTCCTCAAAGGTTCTAGGGTCTCTTCTGGTCCACAGAAATTACCGTAAAGTTTCATGTGTTTACTTCGTTTGATATGATTTTTCCGCGAAACAAAGAAATTGGCAAAATACAGGAACTGACACTGGGCACTAAGTTAATATGTTAGTCCATAAAAATAATATAAGATGACATATAAAGACTAGATTGATAATATAATAGAATGAAATAATCAAAAATTATAAATATGTTGCAGATGTATCACCCTGTTGTCTGGCTAGTACATTGAATATTTAGGTGTTAAACTGTTGACCGTTGGTGTTAAACTATGCATTTTGGTCCGGGAACACCATCCTGAGGTTGTGCAGGGAATGCTCATGTTGTCTTTAAACTCCTCATGTGAAGCTACTTTCATGTTTAGTTCTATTTACATGCAGTAGTTATTCATGTGTTGCACATTATATCCCTATAAGTACATCTGAGGTTGTGCCAACATCAAATCTTGAGATTGACAAAGTCTTCACAAACACTCCAAAGTGCATAGAATTAATGCATGTGCATGTATGTGAGCATCTTTGATTGTACATTGAAAAAAGTTCTATCCACTGCAAAGGTAGAGTATATTACTCCGTCGAAACGAGTACGAGGAATGGAGGATGGATGACGTGATTGAGATTGCTCGTTTTGCTGCTCTGAAAAGCAAAAAAGGGAGGGCATGGCATTGATCAATCTAAACTGTCTTTGCCGTGGTGGACGGAGCAAATCATTCTTGCATGCATGCATGCACGCGTGCCTCGATCAATCGTGGTCGTTGAGTGGAGATGTACGAGAGAGTACGGTGTTTCGGAATTCTCGGATAATTGATGAGTGGATTCAAAGCTGGGATCATATCTACCGTTTCTTTTTCGATAAAAAAAAACAGAAACAGAAAGGAAGCCATGCACAATGCACGTTGCGCGGGCCTGCGTACAGTACCGCTGTCCGCTGACCACTGACGGGTCGAGTAAATGCGCGCGCCAACACAAGCTAGCTAGCCATATAGCTGGAGTACTCCGGTATGATGACAGCGTAATTTTGATCGCCGATGAAATGCACGTACGTGCAGCCATGCATTGGTGCTGAGTCTGAGAAGAAAATGTTGGAGTTTAGACTCGATCTCGCTAGATCTCAAGCGTACGCAACGAACTTCCGTGTAAAGAACTTTCATTAGCGAATGCCTCAATCTATGTTTAGACCGTACAAGAAAATAGTACGAAAACGCAGGAATATGATGCATGTCACGCGGTATGTTTCTTTCCTATTGGATCTTAAAGCACACTATTCTTCAAGTATTCTTCAAGTCATATTTTTTTTCGAGAAAACTTTCAATCTTTTCTATAAAAAAAGAAAGATGATCCCGGCCTCTGCATCTGGGCGATGCATACAACCACTTTATTAATTATGATCACAAGACCTTACAAAGCCATATAACAGCTAGACTAAAGCCACCGTCTAAGCAACAACTGTCGCTACATTTATCCAATTGATAAAGGGGCGCATATAGTCTCGGTCTAATACCAAACAGACATCGCAACCAAACCTAAACATTTAAGATCTGAGGTCCCAACCAGAACGCCTGCTGGGTATGGGGTACCTACCAGTCTGGCGCACTCCTCAGCCAGGACGTCTGCCGGGTATGAGGCCGCCGCATCCACCTGCCACCAATTCTTCTTCAGAGTTGTACTGTTGCATGAACCGAGCCAGGTCTCTCTGCCATCGACGCCACCACGACGCCCGACAGCGTCGTCCTCCTACGCGAGTCCATCCTCCCACAGCGATCTCCGAATCTGCACCGCGTCACGCCGTCAAGATCCGTCGCCATCAGTGTGTAGGATGAAGCACCGCTCCACCAAAGAATCCGTCCCCTGGTCCCTTGAGCACGTGTGCACCTCCAAGAATGACGCCCCCAAGGGAGGAACGACACCCGAGCGTCGCCGTCATCCGATCATCCGATCTAGGGTTTCCCCCAGAGGTAGCAGAGAGTGGCCTTGATCTTCTCCACAGCGATGCCTTCAAGAAAGAGACGACGCAGAAAGCGCCGCCACCGCCGGCCTTAGCAGAAGCCGAAGGCAAGTTTTCACCCAGATCAGTTCGAAGGGATCCAACTCTCGTGCACAGGCCGTCGTCACCACCAGCACCATCAGGCAGACCCTGGAGTACCGGAAGATCAGCGAGCTGCCGGCACCACCGCATCCAGATAGCCGGCCACGCCGGGCCACCGCCATCCCCCGCGTCGTCCGGGTGAGAGACGGAGCCGCCGACCGCGCACAGGGACCGCCGTCGAGAGCCCAGCGCCCGCCACCGCTTGCTGAAGCCAACCACCGCCCGAGCACTAGCGCCACCGTGGAGCCATCAGATCGGGGAGGAAGACGTCGCATGCCGACCACCCTCGTGGACCCCGCCGCACGCCCGAGCGCCGGCGCCATCGCGGCGCCATCAGATCGGGAGGAGGAGGAGCCCGCGCCTCGCCGCCCCGCGCAGACCAGGCCGCCGCCATCGCCACAGCGCCATCAAAGGGGAGCCTCGCAGATCCGCCGGCGGCCCGACCTGCCGCCGAGCCGAGCGCCGCCGCGAGGGCCGGCCGTTCCACGCCGCCCAGGAACCTCGCGAGGAGGGAGGGAGCCCCGGCGCCGTCCCCTGGCGGCGACAGGGGAGAAGGAAGGCGAGAAAGGGGAGCGGCGGCGGTGATCTAGGGTTCTGCCCGGGCCGCTTGCGGGAGCGGCACGGGGGACGAGTATTCATCGACTATAACATAATACAAAGAACACCAGAAATAACATTACATCCAGGTCTGTTGTCATCGCTCCTCCCTCATCGGGAACAGGGCAAACCTTGTTGTGATAAACCGTCGGGAAGTCGTCATGCTAAGGCCTCATAGGACCGGCGCACCAGAACAACAACTACCGCAGATAAAGAGAAACGTAGATCGAAAGGATCGAACTCGCGGACAAACAGACACAAACTAACCAAGGTCGGATCCATCGAAGACAAACGATGATCGAATTCCACGAGATTCGCCGGAGACAAAGCACCACACGCCATCCGACGAGGCTAGACGCACCGCCGAAACGGCGGTAGGCGGTGAGAACATTATTCTATCTTGAGGGAGCCCCCACCGCCACGTCTTCCTGTGCAGGAAACAAACGCTAAACGGACATAAAAAGACACTTGAAAATGGAGATGGAGCCCTCCCACCGGCCAGGGCCGAGATCCACCGCGTCTCCATGGCCTAAGACCATAGGAGACGGGTAGACATGTGACATGTATCCTTATCCTAATAAGGTTTTTACTTGCAGGGTACGTGGGTAATGGGTACCCTTGCCATCCCTAAATGCAGTGTACGGTATGCGTGCGTTCTCTTCAAGTCGTATTGGATCTTGAAAAATACTTTCGAATAAAAATACATTGTAGTTAATAAAGGAAAAGGTATAAGTACTTATTTATGATCGGAATTCAGAAGCATAGGAATGCACTCTAGGTTCCCGCAAAAAAAAACACCGTAGGGGTTGGGCGTGATCTAAAGGAGTTTCTAGTTATATAATTTTGTCACATATAACTTATATTTTATTGATAAATTTATGATTGAAATTTGACTCATATATGATAGGGGCGGGGTGGGGCTTCTAAGCCCGAAGAGAAGAAGTAATCAACAAATATAAGATTTTGACCCTTCATAAGTTCACGTATACGAAACGAAATCGAAATAAGTAATTTCAGGCTAGGTGAGTATTTTCTATAAGTAGTAATTGTGTATGTGCACGAATTGAGCATCGCTCAGATGGTTAAGTTGCTTGTGGTGGAACCAATCAATCATGATTCAAGTCCTAGACTTACATTGGTGGTCAAAGGTACAGACCCAAAAATCATTGAAGCCCAGGGCTGAGCCTTATGATCTAAGCTATGACCTTAAATTTGTTCAAAATTAGTTACGTTTCTTAAGGGGATGCAGCATAGGATTTGGGACTAGGCCCTGGGCCGGAGCCCAGGTTGCCCGGTGTGTAGTTCCGCCACTGGGTGGTTGTATGTTTCGGGATTTATTTCAGGCGTTTTGGTGATGTAAGTTTAAGCTATGTTTCATCGACTATGAAGGTGTTTGTAACGGCTTCGTCATCCTCAAGATATTGTGTCGGCTCAGTATCTCAGAGATGCTCATAAGGATAGGGTGTGCGTTCCTAGAATTTAGTGTATGTGCGTGTATGTGGGCATCTGCGTTTGTACTGTGTTAAAAAAAGTAATTGTGCATGGGAATGTAGTTAATATTAGACAATATATTAAATATATTGCACATTCATATTAGACATGATATAAATTGTATGTTGATATTGGATATGATATGATTACTTGGTTAATATTGATGTTGATGTTGGACATGATTTTTTTTACAACTATATTACTCCATAGACATGATATTAATTAGCTGAGGACACTAAACATATTCAAAGCTAACATCAAAGGTCGTAGACCGTCGGATAGTTGCAGTTGAATGGATGAGATTTGTTGGATTTTCAGAACTTGCTCCTTTTATATTGACATCATGAGGGCAGATGACCATTTTTGTTGTTGCCGCAATCAAAATATTTGGGTGTTGGTTGGAGCTACTTCCTCCGTCCCATAATATAAGAGCGTGTCAAAAACGCTCTTATATTATGGGACAAAGAGAGTATATTTTAGCTTTTCCTTTTTTTAGCACGTTTGTTGATATGGAATGCGTCTCATGCCATTAACAAGATAAGCATCTATCCTAGTTCAATTATGCGGTCGGCACTGTCCATTGCTAGTACGTGGCTTAGGCTATGTGTATACACCCAAAGCCTCACCGGCAACGTGCGTGGCAAGCTTGCATCTTTTTTGAACACAATACGGATGCAAACGCTCATACATATACATATACATTTATCTCTATAAACACATATGCACACCATATCCCTATGAACATGCATATCATCTTGAAATTTACGAAAAGACGTCGTAGGCCCCTCGTCATTGACGGAAACGTCTTCTCCTACTGAAAACACATCGTCGAAAATCCTGAAATAAATTGAAAAATAATACGAGCACCAGGACTTGAACTTTAATAGATAAAGGATATCACTGTCCCTCTAACCATTCAACCATCTTTCGAGCCTTTTTGCCAAATCCAGAGGAACAGGAGTCATCATCGGAGCAGATTTTGGATGTATGTACGCCGATGCAGATTTGTCCGCTGAACATCCCGGCTAGCTTACTTGTACCAGACCGCACTCTACTACGTGAACATGTACAACCGGGATGAGGCTGGACCACAGCTGTGTGCATATACATGCAAATTAACAATTCATATGGTCCTGTGGTTGAGTTGGTTAGGTGGACAGTGGTATCCTCAACCCATTAGGGTTCAAATCCTGGTGCTCGCATTATTCCTGGATTTATTTCAGGATTTCCGGCGATACGCTTTCAGTAGGAGGAGACGTTCCCGTCGACGACGAGCCGCCTACGGTGACTTCGTAAATCTCAAGATGATATGCCGGCTCAGTCTCTCGGAAGTGCTCATAGGAATAGGGTGTGCGTGTGTGCGTTCATAAGGGTGAGTGTATGCGCGTGTATATGAGCGCTTGTGTCTGTACTGATGCTAAAAAAAATCTATCACATGACCAGGCGGCCATGCATGGGGCCAACGCAGGACATCTGCGTGGGTGACCAGTCATACACACACACGTCTATGTATACACACACTCACTCTCTGAAAAAAAAATGTGTTTATACACACATTATTTTGCTTACGTGCACTCCAACGTGGACGGCAGCAAACTACCCCCGGCCTCTTCTAGAATGCACTTACTCACTGAAAGCACCTTTGGCTAGCAGGAGACGAGGGCAGTGAGGCGCCAACAACCACCTCCCGGTCGCCGCCATTTCTTCTGCTGCAGTTTCTTGTCGCCTCGCGCGGAGTGTTTGGTGGTGGATTGTTTTCTTCCCGGAGATTCAATGCATGCGGGTAGATTGTTGGTGTGGCGCGCCTTCGTGCAAGCAAGCCGCTAGGGCCAAAAGACGGTGGTGAAAAGCTAGCATCGGTCGAAACGCCGTTCCGAGGGCAGCTCCCGCCCGACGAGAAGCTTGGACGCATGCGAACCCTTTGCGTGCCTGCATACATGCATACAATACAGACGTGCTCCTGCATGCGTGCCGCCGTGGATGGATGCGGGTGCCGGGGCGGGGGCGGAGCCACGGCCGCTTTTTGTTTCCTTGCGGAACCGAAAGCTAGCGGCCAGCACCGCGCGCCCGGCGCTCTCGATCGCCAGTCACCACCCTCCCCACTGACCTCACCCCAGTGACCTCAAGGCGGCAGCGCGCGGATGCAGGCGAGACGGGTGGTATCTTCCTTGTTTGGACATTTGGATTTTGCTGCGGGCCAGCCGGGTTCCATCCCATAGTTTGAAAAACCCAACCCATGAGGCTGTCGGTTTAGGTTTTTAATGGTGGTCGGTTTATTTGTGCCAAAAAAAAACAAAATATCTAAAACCATTTTTTAAAATTTTGACCTCACGTAATACACATAATAGTGAACGTAAACCATTAATAATTCACAAAGTGTTGTTAGTCTAGCTAGTTACCAAGACTTCAGCGTCTCTTGCCTCAAGTTTATCTGTCCAATCCTTAGTTTACGCATCACTTTTCGAATATTTCCCAAGTACTATGACTCCATCTCCATCCCTTGGGTTTAACACTGTTCTTTTTTCTTTTGGGTTTTTTTCTCAAACAAAATTTTCTTTCCGAATCATTTTTACTTGTTATTATAGTATAGGACACTCGTATGTTCAGGAAGTACTGTCGAATATTGCTTTTGGAGGCCGAGCTCCATGGAGCTCAGTTTTGAAAAATTACAAATTTGTCAAATTTCAAATTTTCTATGTTTAAAAAATTCTGAAAAAAAATACAAATATACATGGAGGCATAACACACATGTGTGTAAATTTTCAGGGCAAAATGCGTTGAAATGAGGGCTATGCAAAAAAGTCAAATCTGGGCTTTTTAATACATGATACTATTCATCCTCCCAGGCTATAAATTTGTCTTTTTTGTACAAGTCATGTTTCAACATATTTCATCATGAAATTTTACACACATACACATACATCCTTGTTTACATGCATAATTTTTTTTTTCAGAATTTTTCTAAAACTGAAAACTTTGATTTTTGATTTTTTTAAGGAAAAGCTCTCCATGGAGGCCGAGAGCCAAACGTCCGTTCTCAAGGCTCAAGTACTATCGCATATATACCGAAGGAATTAATACCAGTGCACTGTACATCTGCTAGTCTTTAGTTGAGATAATGAGTACTAGGAACGTTGTTACCACTTTATTACGATGTAAACATGCACATGCACATGCATTCACATCAAGATATATCACCAGTATTAGGTACTAGGTTGTCATTTTACTTCAAAGGTGTTCAATAAACAAATTGCTATTTCTTGACATAACTTCTCTGGACTTTGTTGTGATCATTTGTCACAACCGGCTCAATATAGGCACAAACTAGGCACACGAACAAGGGAAAATACACAGAGCACCTCGATGCTCCACTCTCTACATGAAAATTAACTTCAAAAGAATACAAGGAAAATTTAGAAAAACTGAAATCTTGGGATCTCAAAATTGGGTGCCCAACCTACTCCCGTATCAAGTTTCATAGAAAAATACCAGAAATCTATCCGTGGCGAAGAAAATACAGTATGAACTAAAATTCATCAAAGCAGTTTTTGATGTACATAGGAATTTTTTGTCTTTTTGCCACGGATATGTTTCCTGGTATTTTTCACGAAATTTCATACGAGAGTAGATTGGGCACCTAGGTTTCATATCCCAAAACCCTGGAATTTGTGTTCATATAGGGGTGTGGAGCACCCAGGTGCCCCCTATACAAAAATTAAATTCAAAAAACACCGACACTAGCAAAGAGCAAAGTTGCTTAGATCAAATCTAAATTCTTATAGTACATCACATTGACACGGGTAAGTGTCTCGAACTGTGTTGTGATCATTTCTCACAACAGGCTCAATATATGCACAAACCAGACACACAAGTAAGCCCTAAGTTCGTATAATAGATCACATTGACACAAGTAAAGACACTAGCAAAGACGCTTAGAGCAACTCTTGCAGAGTCACCGCATGACCACGATCAAGATAACAACTGTTAGTATGACGATTGGCCCAAAATGGCACAATAGCAAAATCGTCATATGTACTAGATAGCGTAATTTATGGAGCTCACTCCATAAACGAGCTCTTCATTTCCAAATTTGAAGGGTGTGGAGGTCTCGTTTGGAGGTTGTTGCATATACAACCGCTAGCGTGGGAGGGAATTGTCAACTTCTTCCTCGCGACAGCGCCGGTTAAGCAATAGTGTGTCGCCCACAGACGCACCACCACGCGCGCAATTGCTAGCGAGTTGGGTGACATGACTGCTAACCACCTGTCAATTAATGGGTCACCGCTCCACTGATGCAACTGTTCGGATGGGTGCCACACCGCTTCACCCGTAGCTGTAAAAGTCCGACATCGAGGCATCCCCCTCACCGAAGCCATAGTCGCCGCCTACGCCCTCCCTGCCTCCTCCTCCCGTACCATCTCCCCCACCGCATGCAAGAATGTTGCCACGCAAGAACGCAACCTATTGGCTCAACTTGACAGCAAAGCGGAATCTCTCATCCCAAACACCATGCACCTGCACCAACTCTTTCATGTGGCACACCGGTCGCAGCAGTGGCCGGATACTCCTCCTGCAGCTGCTGCCATAGTGGATCCAATGCTTCTCGTTGCGCCGATGGCTCCACTAAGGGGAAGCGATGTAATGTTGCCCCGATCGTCTGAATGAAGGAGGAGGAGGACGTCGGCCCTGCTGGCCCCCTCGTTCCGGTGTACGATGTCGTCCCCATTGACAACCAGCCAAAGCCGAAGGACCCACACAACGCAATGTTGCAATTCTCCGCCCTCAAAACTCACAACAAGGAGCGCATCCGCCGAGAGTCCTCCCCCGCAACCACAGATGATGAGGAGCATCGGTAACTCGCAACTGACTCTCGTGAATCTAACCCCCACACCATCCTCGACAATCTCTTGGAGGAGGAGGAGGAGGCCGACGAATAGATGGCTTTGACCACCGACTAGTCTAGAAAGTACTAAACAATAATGTCGCTAGTCGAATACATATATGTACAATGACACATTGCATATTTTGAAAATGTCATAGACGACATTTGAAGTCACTAAATATATGTTAAACGACGCATTTCCTCACTAAAACATAGTTTCTATTAAGTTAACATGTTGATACATGTGTTTGGTTAGATTAACTTAAGCTTAACTTGCCCCTACAAAATTGAAGGAAAAAACAAGAACAATTAAAAGTTGCATATTTTGGCAATTTTGTGTTTCCACATAGGCCGGTGGCCTACAAATGGGGATGGCGATCCATTTATACGACGGCTCTCCTAGAGTTGCTATTAATTGGTGTACCCATGTTGCGCTTTTTAATGTTGGATGGGACAAAATTACTTTAGCGCTCAGAAAAGAAATAAAAAATGATAATTGACGCCATGCTAGAGTACTTTCTCGTACTCCTTCAATCACATGCATCTTGCGCATTCTCTTGCTCGGTGGAAAGTTAAGAGATAATGAAAGAATATTTTTTCATCAGAAGAAATTGGAAAGAAATATCTCCAAGCACATGCAACCAAGCCTCGGGCGCATGCCACACAACTTTCCTCCTCTCCCTTTCCCCTCTCACACACACTCTTTTGCATGTGTCGTCGCTCCCCAATCCCCACAACGTCATTGCTCTCAACCTCCCTCCCCTTTCCATCACCACTCTACTCCATACAGTATTGAACGCCCCCCCACCCCCCCCCCCCCCCGTTCACCAACTGTACCTCGCTCCTTGTTGTGTGGGATGTGGGTGGTATGTGATGGGTTGTTGATTTTAAGTTCGATTCCAGTGGACCTCGATGGCGATGGTGGCTTACAAGGTGGTGGTGTGATGACTCCCCGAGCCTATAGTGCAATGGCCTCCTAGCCAGGGCACTCGTGCAGTGGCACATCAACTCATCATATCCAAGTCAGTTGCGATCTTCTCCTCTTCCTCTCCAATGGTGGATTCTCTATCATTTTTTCCTAGTCACCAGTAGCCATAGTCAAAGATGAATTAGAAGATGGTGACGACACTCCTTGCACCATGCATTACCCATTACAAAGCTCATTGTCAATGGAAGTGCTTCTGGTAAAAAAAACTTCCTCTTGTTATTTTCTATTTGTTGCCTAGTTCATATACTCTACTTTCTTTTCTTATTACGGTTTTTGTTCAGGTTTCATCTTAGGTTTTCTCTCCCATCTTTACCTCTTTATTTTTCAAAATTTTGGCCTACAATGACACTGGTGTTACTAAGATTTTCTTTATCATTTGTCCTAATTTTGTCTATGTAGATGGCTGCAACCTTGCACTTAGGGTGGCAAAAGATGGGTCTATCCTTGTCATTAGTGATTATATATGGTCACTTTTAAAGTTTTTTTATTCCATTTTTATGGAGCAAGGGAAACATCTCTCTCTCTCTCACACCCACACACCCACACACACATGCAATCTCTACATTTGCTAACTGTCACATAGTGGCCTACTGATAACCCACAAGTATAGGGGGTCGCAACAGTTTTCGAGGATAGAGTATTCAACCCAAATTTATTGATTCGACACAAGGGGAGCCAAAGAATATTCTCAAGTATTAGCAGCTGAGTTGTCAATTCAACCACACCCGGAAAACTTAATATCCGCAGCAAAATAATATGATAGTAGCGGTAACGGTAGCAAAAGTAATAGTTTTGGTTTTGTAGTGATTGTAACAGTAGCAACGGAAAAGTAAATAAGCGAAGATCAATATATGAAAAGCTCGTAGGCAATGGATCAGTGATGGATAATTATGTCGGATGCGATTCCTCATGCAATAGTTATAACATAGGGTGACACAGAACTAGCTCCAGTTCATCATTGTAATGTAGGCATGTATTTCGAATATAGTTATACGTGCCTTGGAAAAGAACTTGCATGGCATCTTTTGTCCTATCCTCCCGTGGCAGCGGGGTCCTATTAGAAACTAAGGGACATTAAGGCCTACTTTTAATAGAGTACCGGACCAAAGCATTAACACTTAGTGAATACATGAACTCCTCAAACTACGGTCATCACCGGTAAGTATCCCGACTATTGTCACTTCGGGGTTAACGGATCATAACACATAATAGGTGACTATAGACTTGCAAGATAGGATCAAGAACTCACATATATTCATGAAAACATAATAGGTTCAGATCTGAAATCATGGCACTCGGGCCCTAGTGACAAGCATTAAGCATAGCAGAGTCATAGCAACATCAAGCTCAGAACAAAGTGGATACTAGGGATCAAACCCTAACAAAACTAACTCGATTACATGATAAATCTCATCCAACCCATCACCGTCCACCAAGCCTATGATGGAATTACTCACGCACGGCGGTGAGCATCATGAAATTGGTGATGGAGGAAGATTGATGATGAGGATGGCGACGGATTCCCCTCTCCGGAGCCTAGAAGGGACTCCAGATGCCCTCCCAAGAGAGATTAGGGCTTAGCGGCGGCTCCGTATCGTAAAACGTGATGAATCCTTCTCTCAGATTTTTTCTCCCCGAATGTGAATATATAGAGTCGGAGTTGAGGTTGGTGGAGCACCAGGGGGCCCACGAGGCAGGGGGCGCGCCCAGGGGGGTAGGCGCACCCCCCACCCTCGTGGACAGGTTGTGGTCCCCCTGGCCTTGATTCTTTCGCCAATATTTTTTATATATTCCAAAAATATTCTCCGTTGATTTTCAGGCCATTCCGAGAGCTTTTATTTCTGCACAAAAATAACACCATGGCAATTCTGCTGAAAAGAGCGTCACTCCGGGTTAGTTCCATTCAAATCATGCAAGTTAGAGTCCAAAACAAGGGCAAAAGTGTTTGGAAAAGTAGATACGATGGAGACGTATCAACACCCCGAAGCTTAAACCTTTGCTTGTCCGCAAGAAATTCAGTTGACAAACTGAAAGTGATAAAGGAAAACTTTTACAAACTCTGTTTTCTCTTGTTGTTGTACATATGTAAATCCAGCATTCAAGTTTTCAGCAAAGAATATGAACTAACCATATTCACAATAACATTTAGGTCTCATGTTTACTCATATCAATAGCATAATCAACTAGCGAGCAATAATAACAAATCTCGGATGACAACACTTTCTCAAAACAATCATAATATGATATAACAAGATGGTATCCCGCTGGCCCTTTCTGAGAACGCAAAACATAAATGCAAAGCACCCGTGAAGATCAAGGGATGACTGGAAATTGTAATTCATGGTAAAAGAAATCCAGTCACAATCATACTCAATATAAACTAATAGTAATGCATGCAAATGATAGCGGTGCTCTCCAACTGGTGCTTTTTAATAAGAGGATGATGACTCGACATAAAAGTAAATAGATAGGCCCTTCACAGAGGGAAGCAGGGATTTGTAGAGGTGCCAGAGCTTGATTTTGAATTGGAGATGAATAATATTTTGAGCGATATACTTTCATTGTCAACATAACAACCGAGAGATCTCGATATCTTCCATGTTACACACATTATAGGCGGTTCCCAAGCAGAATGGTAAAGTTTATACTCCCACACCACCAACAAGCATCAATCCATGGCTTGCCCGAAACAACGGGTGCCTCCAACTAACAACAATCCCGAAGGAGTTTTGTTTGCAATTATTTTGATTTGATTTGAGCATGGGACTGGGCATCCCGGTGACCAGCCATTTTCTCATGAGTGAGGAGCGGAGTCCACTCCTCTTGAGAATAACCCGCCTAACATGGAAGATACAGACAACCCTAGTTGATACATGAGCTATTCGAGCATACAAAATAGAATTTCATTTGAAGGTTTAGAGTTTGGCACATACAAATTTACTTGGAACGACAGGTAGATACCGCATATAGGAAGGTATGGTGGACTCATATGGAATAACTTTTGAGGTTTATGGAGTTGGATGCACAAGCAGCATTCCTGCTTAGTACAAGTGAAGGCTAAAAAGAGACTGGGAAGCGACCAACTAGACAGCGACAACAGTCATGAACATGCATTAAAATTAATCAACACTGAATGCAAGCATGAGTAGGATATAATTCACCATGAACATAAATATCGTGGAGGCTATGTTGATTTTGTTTCAACTACATGCGTGAACATGTGCCAAGTCAAGCCACTCGAATCGTTCGAAGGAGGATACCACCCTATTATACCACATCACAATCATTTTAATAGCATGTTGGCACGCAAGGTAAACCATTATAAACTCCTAGCTAATTAAGCATGGTGTGAGCAACTATAATCTCTAATTGTCATTGCAAACATGTTTCATTCATAATAGGCTGAATCAGGAATGATGAACTAATCATATTTAAAAAAATAAGAGAGGCCGAGTTCATACCAGCTTCTCTCATCTCTATCAGCCCATCATATATCGTCATTATTTCCTTTCACTTGCACAACCGAATAGTGTGGATAATAATAATAGTGCACGTGCATTGGGCTAAGCTAGAATCTGCAAGCATTCAATTCAAGGGAGAAGGCAAGGTAATATGGGCTCTTTGTTAGATCAACAATAATGCATATGAGAGCCACTCAACATTTTCATTATGGTCTTCTCCTCTCGACCCCCAAAGAAAAGAAAAGAAACAAAACTATTTACACGGGAAAGCTCCCAACAAGCAAAAGAAGAACGAGAAATCTTTTTGGGTTTTCTTTTTAATTACTACTACTACAGTCATGGAAAGTAAACTAGCTAAAAGCTACAACTATTTTTTTGGTTTTTCTTAAGGTTTTTCAAACACACAAGAAGAAAGCTTAAAAAGAAATTAAACTAGCATGGATTATACATTGAAAAAGTATGAGCACCGAAAACTAGCATGAGTGTGTGAACATGAATGTAATGTCGGTGAGAGATACGTACTCCCCAAGCTTAGGCTTTTGGCCTAAGTTGGTCTATGCCCACGGATCAAAGCTGCCCTCTCCGGTGTACTGAGGAGGGTCCTCGGGGTGCCACTGGTTGGCTATCTCCTCCGGATCCCACTGATAAGAAGATTGACGGTGAGGATCACGTGGTGGCTCCGGCTCTAGAGCTGATGTCAGGCTCCGGTATGCATGAACGGCCTCCGGCAAAACAAGGTACGTGCCTGAAAATATGTTGAACAAAGAGGGAGCAGGCAAGGTAATAGTCTCAAAGTATTTTGTATCAAATATCAGTCTATAGTTAAGCATCTTCTTCTTATTCTTAACAATAAAATCATGTGCTACCATACTCTTATAATCTAGAAAAATAGGAGGCAACAACTTTTCCTCTTTCTCATAGTGTCTAATAGGTATCTCAAAATATTTAGCAAGACGCGAAGCAAAGATACCTCCAAAGATGGGCCCCTTCGTACGGTTCAGCTTTAACTGCTTAGCAACAATAGCGCCTAAACTAAAAGTGGTATCACGAAACAAAGCATGGCGCAAAATGACAATATAGGAGCACTAAGGTTTCCACAGTTCCCGCGACCAATCAAGCATCTACTAGCAAATATTGCAAAGACAGGAAAATGTATGCTACTAATTCTTGCATCAGAAACCTTCCTCGTCTCCCCTACATCGATCATATCAATAAATCCTTCCACATCATTACGATGTGGTTCCTCTATGCTGCCCTCAAAGGGAAACTTACAAACCCCACAAAAGTCACAAAGTGACATCTCCTTAAACTCTTCATACAAATAAAAATCCACAGAAGGTGGCGACCTCCTAGCATGGAAATGAAAATTTTGCACAAAAGTATTAGTGAGTAGGAGATACTATTTGGGCTGGTCGTGGAGGAAGTTGGTGAGGTCTGCATTCTCAGCCAAATAATAAAAATCTTCATAAATTCCTGCTTCTCTCAAGAACTCATCACAAGGCCATTCACACGGCCGAACCTCCGCAGTACGAGGGAGATTATACTTGGGCTTCTTATTCTCTTCACTTTGCTTATCCTTCGAGCTTCGGCTCGATGAGCCCCTAAAAAATCTCTTCATCTTTTTTTGAAAATTTCTGAATTTTTTAGTAACTTAAAATAAAAGTAAACCAAACTCAACAAGATTGATAGCAACTACTCCTACAAGTGCCTAGAGGCCATAGCATGCACTAAAACTACCTTTGACCACATAAATTTGACATGCAAGCTCAAGAACAGGGTCACCTAAGCAGAAAAAATTTGCAATAAATAAAGCACTAGAACAAAAACTAATTAGACCATTGGAGGAGTCACATACCGAAGAACAAACCCCCAAAGCATTTTTGTGAATGGAGCTTTGAGCAAGGAGATCGTAAATGGCAGCAAGATGAGCTAGAACTCGAATTTGAGCTGGTGGATGATTTTTTTCTGGTGGAAGACGAAGTGTGTGGGTGCAAGAATAAGTGGAGGGGACCCCCTGTGGAGTCCACGAGGCAGGGGGCATGCCTAGGGGGGTGGGCGCGCCCTCCACCCTCGTGGGCACATGGTGAGGCCCCCTGGTGTGTTCTCAGTGCCAATAATTCTTAAATATTTTAGAAAAAATCATATTAAATTTTCAGGGCATTTGGAGAACTTTTATTTTCGGGGTATTTTTTTATTGCAAGGATAATTCAGAAAATAGACATAAAATACGATTTTTGCTTTACTTACTCTAAATAACAGAAAGTAAAAGGAGGGTACAGAGAGTTGTGCTTTCTAACTTCATCCATCTCATGCTCATCAAAATGAATCCACTAACAAGGTTGATCAAGTCTTGTTAACAAACTCATTTTGATTCGCATGAAACTGGAGAAATTTCGAATAACACTAGGTTACCTCAACAGGGATATGCACGTCCCCAAAAATAAGAATATCATATTTCTTCTTGACAATAGGAAGAGGAAATTCAAAACCTCCAATAGTAATTGTTGGAATTTTTCCAATAGAATTGATACTGTGGACTTGAGGCTGTTTCCTCGGAAAGTGTACCATATGCTCATTACCATTAACATGAAAAGTGACATTGCCTTTGTTGGAATCAATAACAACCCCTGCAGTATTCAATGCGGGTCTTCCAAGGATAATGGACATGCTATCATCCTCGGGAATATCAAGAATAACAAAGTCCTTTAAAATAGTAACGTTTGCAACCACAACAGGCACAACCTCACAAATACCGACAGGTATGGCAGTTGATTTATCAGCCATTTGCAAAGATATTTCAGTAGGTGTCAACTTATTCAAATCAAGTCTACGATATAAAGAGAGAGGCATAACACTAACACCGGCTCCAAGATCACATAAAGCAGTTTTAACATAGTTTCTTTTAGTGGAGCATGGTATAGTTGGTACTCCCGAATCTCCAAGTTTCTTTGGTATTCCATCCTTAAAAGTATAATTATAAAGCACGGTGGAAATTTCAGCTTTCGGTATCTTTATTATATTAATAACAATATCCTTCATGTACTTAGCATAAGGATTCATTTTAAGCATATCAGTCAAACGCATAAGCAAAAAGATAGGTCTAATCATTTCAGCAAAGTGCTCAAAATCCTCATCATCCTTTTTCTTGGATGGTTTAGGAGGAAAAGGCATGGGTTTCTGAACCCATGGTTCTCTTTCTTTACCGTGCTTCCTAGCAA
Source organism: Triticum urartu (assembly GCF_056163025.1). NCBI lineage: Eukaryota > Viridiplantae > Streptophyta > Magnoliopsida > Poales > Poaceae > Triticum > Triticum urartu. Next base: position 314,798,102 of record NC_141877.1, read on the forward strand.
CAAAGTCTCCCTTATCATAACGTTGATTCTTTGATTGTGGGTTATCAAGATCAATAGCAGGTTCAATCTCTACATCATTATCATTGCTAGGTTGAGCATCAACATGAACATCATCATTAACATTATCACTAGGTTCATGTTCATCACCAGATTGTGTTTCAGCATCACAAATAGAAATATCATATATATTCTCAGGTGTGTCAACAACAGGTTCACTAGAAGCATGCAAAGTCCTATCATTTTTCTTGTTCTTTCTTTTAGAAGGACTAGGTGCATCAACATTTTTCTTGTTCTACTTGAGTGGTAAGCATAGAAGCATGTTTACTAATAAGTTTAAGTTCACCTTTAACTCTAGACATATAATCACTCAAGTGTTCAACATATAAGCATTACGTTTCAGTTGTCTACCAACATAATCATTGAAGTTTTCTTGTTTAACAATAAAGTCATCAAACTCATCCAAGCATTGGCTAGCATTTAGTAGAGGGGATTTCACATTTATCAAATCTATAGAGAGAATTTACCTTTAGTACCTGTGTCGGGTTATCAAGACCATGTATTTCTTCAATAGGTGGTAAATTCTTAACATCTTCAGCTTTAATACCTTTTTCTTTCATAGATTTCTTTGCCTCTTGCATATCTTCAGGACTGAGAAATAGAATACCCCTTCTCTTTGGAGTTGGCTTCGGAGTTGGTTCAGGAAGTGTCCAATCATTTTCATTACTCAACATATTATTCAATAGCAATTCAGCTTGATCAATAGTTCTTTCCCTGAAAACACAACCAGCACAACTATCCAGGTGGTCTCTGGAAGCATCGGTTAGTCCATTATAAAAGATATCAAGTATTTCATTTTTCTTGAGAGGATGATTAGGCAAAGCATTAAGCAATTGGAGAAGCCTCCCCAAGCTTGTGGGAGACTCTGTTCTTCAATTTGCACAAAATTATATATTTCCCTTAGAGCAGCTTGTTTCTTATGAGCGGGAAATATTTAGCAGAGAAGTAATAAATCATATCCCGGGGACTACGCCCACAACCAGGATCAAGAGAATTAAACCATGTTTTAGCATCACCCTTTAATGAGAACGGAAACAACTTAAGGATAAATTAATAGCGAGTTTTCTCATCATTAGTGAACAGGGTGGTATATCATTTAATTTAGAAAGATGTGCCACAACAGTTTCAGATTCATAGCCATAAAAAGAATCAGATTCTACCAAAGTAATTAACTCAGGGTCGACAGAGAAATCATAATCCTTATCAGAAATAAAGATAGGTGAAGTAGCAAAAGCAGGGTCATATTTCATTCTAGCATTCAAAGACTTTTCTTTAAGCTTAGCTAATAATTTCTTAAGATCATATCTATCATTGCAAGCTAAGAAGTCTCTAGCAGTTTCTTCATTCATAACATAACCCTCAGGAACAACAGGCAATTCATATCTAGGGGGAGAATCTTCATCATCACTTTCATCAATATTATCAGTTTCAATAATCTCATTCTCTCTAGCCCTAGCAAGTTGTTCATCAAGAAATTCACCTAGTGGCACAGTATTATCAAGCATAGAAGTAGTTTCATCATAAGTATCATGAGAAGCAGAAGTGGCATCATCAATAACATGCATCATATATCAGAATGAATAGCAGGTGCAGGTGTCGCAAGTTTACTCAAAACAGAAGGTGAATCAAGTGCAGAGCTAAATGGCAGTTCCTTACCTCCCCTCGTAGTTGAGGGAAAAATCTTGGTTCTTTTATCTTTCAAGTTCTTCATTGTGATCAGCAGATATAAATCCCAAGTGACTCAAAGAATAGAGCTATGCTCCCCGGCAACGGCGCTAGAAAATAGTCTTGATAACCCACAAGTATAGGGGATCGCAATAGTTTTCGAGGGTAGAGTATTCAACCCAAATTTATTGATTCGACACAAGGGGAGCCAAAGAATATTCTCAAGTATTAGCAACTGAGTTGTCAATTTAACCACACCTGGAAAACTTAATATATGTAGCAAAGTATTTAGTAGCAAAGTAATATGATAGTAGCGGTAACGGTAGAAAAAGCAATACTTTTGGGTTTTGTAGTGATTGTAACAGTAGCAACGGAAAAGTAAATAAGCGAAGAACAATATATGGAAAAAATCGTAGGCATTGGATCGGTGATGGAGCATTATGCCAGATGCGATCGATCATGTAACAATCATAACCTAGGGTGACACAGAACTAGCTCCTGTTCATCAATGTAATGTAGGCATGTATTCCGAATATAGTCATACATGCTTATGGAAAAGAACTTGCATGCCATCTTTTGTCCTACCCTCCTCTGGCAGCGGGGTCCTATTGGAAACTAAGGGATATTAAGGCCTCCTTTTAATAGAGTACCGGACCAAAGCATTAACACATAGCGAATACATGAACTCCTCAAACTACGGTCATCACCGGTAAGTATCCCGATTATTGTCACTTCGGGGTTAACGGATCATAACACATAATAGGTGACTATAGACTTGCAAGATCGGATCAAGAACTCTCATATATTGGTGAAAACATAATATGTTCATATCTGAAATCATGACACTCAGGCCCTAGTGACAAGCATTAAGCATAGCAAAGTCATAGCAACATCAATCTCAGAACATAGTGGATACTTGGGATCAAACCCTAATAAAACTAACTCGATTACATGATAAATCTCATCCAACCCATCACCGTCCAGCAAGCCTACGATGGAATTACTCACGCGCGGCGGTGAGCATCATGAAATTGGTGATGGAGCAAGGTTGATGATGACGATGGCGACGGATTCCCCTCTCTGGAGCCCCGAACGGACTCCAGATCAGCCCTCCCGAGAGAGATTAGGGCTTGGCGGCGGCTCTGTATCGTAAAATGAGATGAATCCTTCTCTCTGATTTTTTTCTCCCTGAACGTGAATATATAGAGTTGGAGTTGAGGTTGGTGGAGCACCAGGGGGCCCACGAGGCAGGGGGGCGCGCCCAGGGGGTAGGCGCGCCCCCACCCTCGTGGACAGGGTGTGGGCCCCTTGGCATTGATTCTTTCGCCAGTATTTTTTATATATTCCAAAAATATTCTCCGTTGATTTTCAGGTCATTCCGAGAACTTTTATTTCTGCACAAAAATAACACCATGGCAATTCTATTGAAAACAGCGTTAGTTCGGGTTAGTTCCATTCAAATCATGCAAGTTAGAGTCCAAAACAAGGGAAAAAGTGTTTGGAAAAGTAGATACGATGGAGACGTATCACCTACAAAAAGAGCATCCATTGGTTCTTTAGACTTTAATATGTTGTCCAACACTTTGTGTAATGAGTGAAATCCTTAGAGCTATCTGAATAATATAAGAACATTTGAAGATGGTCAATGTGTCATTTCACTTTCCATTATAGCTTCACATACATGTCACTATAGCTTTGCATACATGTCACTTGGCTGTTAGTTTGTTTGGTTGTTATAGCCAAAATTAGTAATATAATGCATGTATATGAGCCTCTTCATACTTTATTCTTCTTGTGTTTGGGCTTGTGAGTTCCAAATATGCTATCATCACTCCTAGACCATTATTTTTTGCATGTCAATCTGGATAAAAAAATCCTTAGAGAATAACTACATCAAGGAAGGAGCATTGTGAATAGATTTTCATTCTTTCAGAACACACATCTATGGGTCATCATAATCTCCTTCTTACTCTTAGAAGCTTAGACCCCTTGCATCATTCAATAGATCCAATGCCGACGTAAGTAATTTCTCTTTTATATATAGCCATATTGAAATCCATTTTCCCACAAGTATATGTTGTATGTCCTGCTAACTTGATGTTGTGTACAATATGCCTTAATTTTCTTTCATTTTTTTGACCTCGAAAAAGTAGGAGAGGCTCCTACTATAAAATTTTATTAAATAAGATAATCAATGTTGTACATATTACATGGGAATACATGTTATTTTTTGGTATGTTGCAAAGGGGAGAATCAATAACAAAGTTCACAGGAAACTGTGAGTTCCGCGGGATAGAAGCTACAAACTCGGAGATAAAATTATGTGTGCCTCCTTGGCCCTATAGGTAAGTAGAGCTAGATCTACTTTTAGCCTTGTAATCTAAGTGACAATGCTTGGTCAAACCCCTCTAAAGTGTCTATTATTTCTTTCTTTCTAAAGACTCCATGCAACAACCAATAATTTTTTTCATGAATGTAGGTCTCCCGCTAGTAGATTTTGCTTCGGTTATATTTTGAAACCTGATGTCCTATAGGTGCCAAGAGATACCATGTCGATTCCAACAAAATTGGCAAAACTGGCAGGTGAATATCATGTGATCAATTTTATTTTCAATGGGCAAATCACAATGCAAACAATGAACTTCCTTGCCAATGTTATAGTTCTGCCTCTTAATCATTTTATGGGTGTTCAACCTATCCAAGAGAAGTAACCGGCCAAAGACTTTGATTTTCATCACAAACTTTGATTTCCATATCCATTTGTTGGCATGATGATCTTGTATATTTCCAAAGTAAAAGGTATAATATTAACTGGAATTAAGCTCCACTGTACCCCAAATATATCGCCAAGTGTCATGCCTAGTATCGTGAGGTGTAGCATGGGTAGTCATGGCTTGAAGGTCACACACCTCCTCATGGGCTTGTGTTGATAGTGGTGGTTCAAACGCTCCACCCAAAATTGTGATGCCCAAGAAACCCTTAACAGAGATATCCTCTCATGTTGTATACAAGAAAGCACGAGGCTGGGACTTAGAAAGGATGTTATGAAGCCAAAGACCTTTCCAAAAAAGAGTCGTGAAGCTGCACTGAACATCCAACTTTGAGATTCCTCGGAAGATAGGGAAAAGTTCATGATATCGCACCACCAAAAGGAGCTACGAGGATAGACTACATGTGGAACCATGGATGTGTAGCATATGGACTAAATAAGCTTAACCCAAGGGGGATCCATTCTATTGTAAGACTTGCATAAATATTTCATGAGAAGAGCATCTCTTTGCACATAGAGATTCATAACCCCAAGTCGTACTCGGTCTTTGTGTCAACCTACCATATCTCAGGGCACTAGTGAGGTACATTTTCCCCCTTTGTAGGGTTTTGTTGACCATAGACATTTTCTTCTTGTTTTATTCGAAAGCTCAATAATTTTCGAAGGAAACCTAATAGTGCAAGGCATAAATCGTCAAGGGAGTGATAACTGAATTGAAAACGGAAATTATTCCTCCATAAGATATCATGGACAAGGTAGATGAAAGTAGATGCTTAACCCGACAAATGAGGGCATAAGGTCCTAGACGGTTGAATGTATAGCGCCTAGTGGAAGTCCTAGGTATTTGAACAACATAGAGCTAGTGGCACACTCCAAAATGGCATCAATAGTGGTACTCAAAGAATCATCCATATTGATAGGAATAAGCGTATATTTGCCAAAGTTGATGTTAAACCCAATGGAGGAGGTGTAATTCAGAAGAATTTCCTTTACCAAGGACGCTAGTTGGGGGGGGGGCAAAATTATGTCATCGTCATACTGAATAACCGAATAGTCTTCTTGCCTTTCACAAGGGTAAGGTAAATAGACTTTGTTATGCTTGAAGGCATCATTTATTGCATCATGTAAGAGGTAGTGGTTAGCACAAAAAATCCATGAAGAAAGAGGAACACCTGATGGACACCCCGACAGCAATGGAATTGGCGACCAGGAACACATTTAATAGTATAGATGATTTGCCCAAAGAGAAAATGTAGTGATCAAGTTTCAATACAACCTCTTGTTTAGACGCTTGGCATTCAAAAATATACTCGAATTCCCATGTGAGACAATCATGGATGGAACGACTCTAAGGAATCAATATCTATTGCGATGAATGATTTGCAGAATAATTCTTTGCAGCCTGTTGGCAAGGATTTTCATGATTACCTTTAGACAACAGCCAGGCAACATGATTGGTCGGTAATCATTAAGTGTTTGTGACATGATCTTAGGGATGAGCGAGCTGAAACAATCATTGATACTTTTGAAGTTTAATTTCCCATTCTATAATTGAGCACACATGTTATAGAAATCGTGATTGATCACTGGTCAACACAACTTTAGGACTGCACCATTAGAACTATCAGGACCAGGTGCACGGTCAACATGCATTTCCTTAATAGCATTGTCAATTTCCACATGAGTGGACGATATTGTAAGTAGATCCAGCCCCTCAACCGTTCTTTGACAGAGTGATAATGTACTTATTCTTTTCCAATTAGATCCTCTACAATATTACCATCGGTCTTTCTGAGGGTAGCATGTTGTCTCTGATATTGCGTCGTAGCCATAGCTTGGTAAAACTTTACATTCTCATCACCTAATTGGGCCCATCAGATATTGCACCACTTTAACAAGTATTGCTTCTGATAGGAAAGGAGCCGTAACAAATGTGTCTTAAGAATTCTTCTGAAGTTGGCTTCAGGAATTGATAGGGTCCTGTTATTCTCAAGTCCCTCCAATTTGGTTAGGGCCTTGTTAGAGTTCTCAACTGCCACCGATACGAGAAATTTCTCTACTCAATTTTTTTTAGCTCATGCCTAAGCATTTTGATTATTTTTATGGGAAACGTGGCACAATTATTAGATCTAGTTGGCTTGTTCAATGCAGCAAACACCACATCCATAAAATCCGGGTGAGCTATCCCATATGATTAAAAATGATTTTTTTACTTTAAGGTATTGAGGTTTCAATAGTTACCAGGAATGGGATATGGTCAGAGGCAAGCTTGCCCAAAGGTTTAATAGTGGTTTCCGAATAAAAATAGTCCAATGGGTCGAAGCTAATAACCAGTCCAACCCTTCGAAAAGAGGATCTATTTGCATATTGCTCCAAGCAAATGAGTGACCTTCGATGGACAATTCAATGAGGTTTTGTGAGTGGATGAAACCATTGAATATTTTTATCTCAGTGATACTTCCACTCGATTCATGACAATTAGAAGGGGCATGATATAGTTAAATGCACCAATAAGCACTTGATACGTCTCTGTCGTATCTATAATTTTTTTATTTCATTCCATTATTTTATAATTTTCCCTTACTTTTGCAACAATTTATATTATTTTTGGGACTAACATATTGATCTAGCGCCCACTGCAAGTTCGTATTTTTTGCATGTTTTTGTATTTTGTAGAAAATCCATGTCAAGCGAAGTCCAAATGCGATAAGAAGTTATAGTGATTTTTTATGGATATATGGGATTTTTTGCACAAGAAGCAACGCAAGACGATGCTCGAGGGAGGCACAATCTTGGTTGGCGTGCCCTTGCTACTTGTGAGCTGCGTTGAGATTTCCCCGAAGAGGAGAGAATGATGAAGTATAGTTGATATAAGTATTTCCCTTAGTTAAGAACCAAGGTTATGAACCCAATAGGAGAACCACACAACCCCTTGTGAACAGCACCTACACAGGAAATTACAAATACTTGCACCCAACGCAAACAAGGGGTTCTCAATCCCGGTTAATTGTAGGGAAAACTTTGATTTTGCCACTCTAGCTTTTGCCTATTTTGCTTATGCCACTCTAGAATTTGACATATCAATTTTTCCACTCTTAGTTTTTGACAATACACCACAAATGCCATTCCGTGGCAAAAGCAATAACTTTTCATTTCACTTTTGCCACTCTTAGATTTTGAAAATGTATCACAATTGCCACTCTAAAATTATAGCTTTTTCCATGGAATGGTAATTGTGATATATTGTCAAAAACTAAGAGTGGAAAAAGTGAAATGTCAAATTCTAGAGTGGTATAGGCAAAGTGGTCAAAAGCTAGAGTGGCAAAAACAAAGTTTTCCCTTAATTGTAAGGATCAAATCTCATAGTGATAGATGGATAAACAAAAACAAAATAAAATAAAGATAAATAAATTGCTGCAAGGTATTTTTGGATTTTAATATATGATAAAGATAGACCCGGAGGCCATAGTTTTCACTATACCTGGCCATACCTCGGGCCGGGCCGGGCCTAGCCAAGCCCGACACAAAAAACCCAGGCCCGGGCCCGGCCCGGCCATCAGCCCTGTTTTCTGAGCCCGAGCCCGGCCCGAACATGTAAAATCCCATCGGGCTCCGGGCCGGCCCGGGCCGACCTTCAGGAAAGTGCAGAAATGACGGGCCCGGGCCCGGCCTGGCCCGGCCGTCGGGCTCACAATCTAGGCCCGAGCCCGGCCCGGGAGCAGCGTCGGGCTAGGCCGGGTCAGGCTCTTTCAGGACGGGTCGGGTCGGGCTTCCCATGGCCAGGTATAGTTTTCACTGGAGGCTTCTCTCTTGGGTCTAGCATACAATGGGTAAACAAATTACTGTTGGGAAATCGATAGAAAAGTGCATAGTTATGACAATATCCAAGGCAATGATCATGTCTATAGGCATCACGTCCATGACAAGTAGACCGACTCCTTCCTGCATCTACTACTATTACTCCACACATCGACCGCTATTGAGCATGCATACAGAGTATTAAGTTGATAAAGAACAGAGTAATGCCTTATGCAAGATGACATGATGTAGACAAAGTAAACTCGATCAATAAGAATAAACCCCATCATTTATCCTTAATGGCAAAAATACAAATATGTGTCTTATCGCCTTCTGTCACTGGGATATAGATCACCACAAGATTGAACCCGTCACAAAGTACCTCTCGAATTGCAAGAAAAATCAATCTAATTGGCCAAACCAAATCAATAGATCAAAGAGAAATACAAAGCTATAATAATCATGCATAAAAGAGTTCAGAGAAGACTCAAATAATATTCATAGATAATCTGATCATAAACCCACAATTCATCGGATCCCAACAAACACACCAGAAAAGAATATTACATCGAATAGTTCTCCAAGAACGTCGAGGAGAACATTGTATTGAAGATCAAAGAGAGATAAGAAGCCAACTAGCTACTAGCTATGGGCCCGTAGGTCTGTGGTAAACTACTCACACACCATCGGAAGGGGAACAAGGTTGATGTATAGGCCCTCTATGGTTGATACCCCTTCGACAGAGTACCGGAAAAGGGCTCCAGATGGGATCTCGCAAGAACAGAGGCTTGCGGCGGCAGAAAAAGTATTTTGGGTAGCTCTTTGTTGGTTTCCCGATTTAAGAGAATTTTTAGAGGCGGAACTAGGTCAAACGGAGGAAGGAGGGGCCGACAAGCCACATGGGCGCGCCCATGTGATGAGTGGCCTACTACTTCGCCTTCTTGCCTCCCCCCGAAGCTTCCAGGGTCTGTTATGTCCAGAAAAAAAAATTGTAAAAAAGTTTAATGGCAATTGGACTTCGTTTGGTACCGATTTCCTCGAAAACCAAAAATAGGCAAAAAAACAACAACTGGCACTTGGTAGTAAGTTAATAGGTTAGTCCCAACAAATGATATAATGTTGCATATAATTGCAAATAAAACATCCAAACATTGATACTTGATACGTCTCCAACGTATCTATAATATTTTATTGTTCCATGCTATTATATTATCATTCTTGGATGTTTTACATTCATTTTATAGCTACTTTATATCATTTTTTGGGACTAACCTATTGACATGGTGCCTAGTGCTAGTTGTTGTTTTTTGCTTGTTTTTTTACTTCACAGAATATCAGTACCAAACAAATTCCAAATGGCACAAAACTTTTTGGAGATGTTTTGGACCAGAAGACAACTTGGGAGCCAAGGAAGCACTAGGGGGAGGCCCATGGGTCCTACCACCAACATAGACGTGCCAGAGGCCCTTGGCGCGCCCTGATTTGTGGTGGGGCCCATGGAGGTCTCCTCTCAGCTCTATAAATACTCAGATATTCCAGAAACCCTAGGGGAGCAATCGAAACACAATTCCAGCCACTGCAAGTTCCAGAACCATGAGATCCAATCTAGAGCCCTATTCCGGCACTCTACCGGAGGGAAATACGATCACAGATGGGTTCACCATCCTCATTGGTGCTCCTCTGATGATGCGTGAGTAGTTCACCATAGACCTATGGGTCTGTAGGCAGTAGCTAGATGGCTTCTTCGCTCTTTTTGATTCTCAATAGAATGTTCTCCTCGATGTTCTCGGAGATCTATTTGATGTAATGACTGTTTGCGGTGTGTTTGTTGGGATCCGATGAAGTGCGAGTTTATGATGATATATATCTAAATATTATTTGAGTTTCTTTGATATCTTTTATTCATGATTGTTATAGCCTCGTATTTCTTCTCCGAAACTTTGGTTTGGTTTGGCCAACTAGATTTATTTTTCTTGCAATGGGAAGAGGTGCTTTGTGATGGGTTTGATCTTGTGGTGTCCTCACCAAGTGACAGAGGGTAGCGAGGCACGTATGTATCATTGCTATTAAGGATAAAAAGATGGGGTTTATTCCTACATGAATAGATCTTGTCTACATCGTGTCATCGTTCTTACTGCAATACTCCGTTTCTCCTTGAACTTAATACACTAGGTGCATGCTGGATAGCGGTCGATGTGTGGAGTAATAGTAGTAGATGCAGAATCATTTCGGTCTACTAATCTTGGACGTTATGCCTATATACATGATCATTGCCTTCGATATCATCATAATTATTTGCTCTTCTATCAATTGCCCAACAATAATTTGTTTATCCATCGTATGCTATTTTCTTGAGAGAACCCACTAGTGAAATCTACGACCCCTGGGTCTATCTTTTATCATATTATTTTTAGATCTATTATTCCAAAAACCAAAAAAAATCTTACTGCACTTTTTCTTTACTTATTTTATTTTTTGTTCTCGCTAGATCTATTTATCCAATCTTATAAAATTTAATCTATCTTTTTACCATGGAGGGATTGACAACCCCTCTTACGCGTTGGGTTGCAAGTATTTGTTCTTTGTGTGTAGGTACTGTTTACATAGTGTTCCTTGGTTCTCCTACTGGATTGATAACCTTCGTTTCATAACTCAGGGAAATACTTTTCGTAGTTATGCTGCATCATCCCTTCCTCTTTGCGGAAATACCAACGCATATTCAAGCCATGTCAAAGGAATTTCTAGTGCCGTTGCCGTGGAGACATCATCAACATCTATCAGGTACCCAATCACTAATCTCATTTCCTTGCAATTTACATTATTTGCCATTTGCCTCTCGTTTTCATCTCCTCCTATTCACAAAAAAATGCCTTTTTATTTGCCTTTTTTTATTTGCCTTTTGCTTGGGTCATCTCGTCAACATGACCAACCCTCCTTTGTCATCAGATTTTGAAGTTTTATACTTCAAACAAAAGCAAGGAGAAAAAATCATAGATGTTTGGTATAGGTTGATGGAATCTCACCGTATTTGCAACATAAAAGGAGACACCAAGATTTTGCTTCATAGCTTTTATATAGGTTTAACCTTGCATCATAGGCAACTCTTGGATTTTCCCGCTAAAGGAAATTTTGTTGAAATTGATGCTAATGTTGCCTATGAAATAATAGAGGGATTATTGGGAGTTCCACCGCAAAAAGGGGGTTTACTTTTACACAAGAAGGGATTCAAATATTAGATAAATTAGGTGACTTACAGAAAAATTCCAGTGAGTTGCGAAAATATAATGAACCCCTCAAACATATTAGTGGAAATATCAATCGCATGAATACTTTGATTACTCTTTGTAATAAGTTGTTGGATATTTTAGATGTCAAGATGGTCTCGTTTCCCAAGAATATTGGAAAGTGTAAAGAACCTCCCAGGTTTGAGAAATCCCTCACTAAGGTGGCAAAAGCTAAAGATGACAATACTTGAATCTATGCATTATGCCTAGCCAGGGGCATAAAACGATAGCGCTTGTTGGGAGGCAACCCAACAAATAAAATTTATTTTTGCCTTTTTCTTTCTGTTCTTGAGTCTTCACACAATTATGCTACTATTATGGTTGTGTTTTTGTGTTTTAATTAGTGTTTGTGACAAGTAAAGCCTTTGGGATCATGTTGGGTGATAGTTGATTTGATCTTGTTGAAAAACAGAAACTTATGCGCCCCGTAGCAGAATTTTTAAAAATCATAGAGGAACGATAAAATCCTAATTGTACACAAGATTGATATACAAATTGCCTACGTTGTCCTAAGTTTTTAGAATTTTTGGAGTTATAGAAGTATTGTCAAAGTCCAGATTACTACACACAGTTCTGTTTTTGACAGATTCTGTTTTCGTTGCATTGTGTGCTTATTTTGATGAATCTATGGATTGTATCGGGGGGGTATAAGCCATGGTAAAGTTAGAATACATTAGGTATAATGCGATAATGAAATATGAATGGGTTCGCAACAGTACTTAAAGTGGTGATTTGCTTTATTGTACTAACAGATCTCATGAAGGTTTTGTTAAGTTTTGTGTGATTGAAGTGTTCAAGTTTTGGGTGAGATCACGATGGATGACGGAATAAGGAGTGAAAAGAGCCTAAGATTGGGGATACCCATGGCAACCCAAGTTAATATTCAAGGAGAACCAAGCAACTAGGCTTGGAGATGCCCCGAAAGGCATCCCCTCTTTCTTCTAACAACCATTGGTAATTTACTTGGAGCTATATTTTTATTCGTCACATATCATGAGTTTTGCTTGGAGCGTCTTGTATTATATGAGTCTTTACTTTTTTTATTTTTAGTTTGTCGCAATCATCCTTGCTGGACACATCTATTTGAGAGAGCCGTAATTATGCTATGATTTGTTAGAATTTCTCTATGTGCTTCTTCACTTAAAAAATTGAGCTATGGAATTGCTCTAGTGCTTCATATCTTTTTGAGCACGGTGGTGCTTTAATTTTTGAAGAAATACTCTAATTCTTCACTTAGATTAATTTTAGAGTTAGTAAATTTTTGAAGAAATTCTCTCATGCTTCACTTATATTATATTGAGAGACGGAAAATTTTATGCTCATGTTCTTCACTTAAATTTGTTTGAGCTTGTCAAAAGCAATTGCAATACATGAAATTAGTCCCAAATTCATAGATATTCAAGAGGGATATAATAAAAACTTTCATGAAGATCATTGGACAAAATAAACTTGATTCTTTATAATAGTTTTGAGATATGATGATAATAATATGCGAGTCATGTTGGTGAGTAATGATGCTTTAGTAAGAATATTGGTGTTAAGGTTTGTGATTCCCTATGCAAGCACAGAAGTCAATAGTTATGCAATGAAATTACATCCTACTTGTGGTGCATTATTTGGTGTTAGTTATACTTAATGCTCATTTATGAGAATTTTCGTTTCTTGGTTGGTTGCTTCTCAATCTATTTGCTAGCCTCCATTTGTACTAAGTGGGAATACTACTTGTGCATCCAAAATCCTTAAACCCAGTTATGCCATATGAGACCACCATACCTACCTATATGCGGTATTTCTGTGTCGTTCTAAGTAAATTTGTATGTGCCAACTCTAATTTTCAAAATGAATTTCCTTTTTGTGTGCGTGTACCGCTCATGAAGCGGCAGGGGGTGGCCAATATTTTTCCATGCTAGTGTCGGGGAACGTAGCAGAAATTCAAAATTTTCTACGCATCACCAAGATCAATCTATGGAGTAATATAGCAATGAGGGAAGGAGAGTGCATCTACATACCCTTGTAGATCGCTAAGCGGAAGCGTTCAAGTGAACGGGGTTGATGGAGTCGTACTCGTCGTGATCCAAATCACCGATGATCCTAGTGCCGAACGGATGGCACCTCCGCGTTCAACACACGTACAGCCCGGTGACGTATCCTACGCCTTGATCCAGCAAGGGGAGAAGGAGAGGTTGGGGAAGACTCCATCCAGCAGCAGCACGACGGCGTGGTGGTGGTGGAGGAGCGCGGGACTCCAGCAGGGCTTCGCCAAGCACTACGAGAGACGAGGAGGGAGAGGGGTAGGGCTGCGCTAACAGGGAGATTGAATCGCGTGTTGGGCTGCCCCTTTGCTCAAGTATATATAGGGGGAGGGGAGGGGCTGCGCCCCCACCTAGGGTTCCCTCCCTAGGGGTGGCGGCAGCCCCCAGATCCCATCTGGGAGGCGGCCAAGGGGAAGAGAGAGGGGGGCGCACCTAGGGTGGACCTTAGGGCCCATCTGAGCCTAGGGTTTGTCCCCTCTCCCCTTGAGGACGCCTTGGGCCTTGGTGGGAGGCGCCCTAGCCCACCTAGGGGCTGGTACCTTCCCACTATTGGCCCATGTAAGCCTCCGGGGCTGGTGGCCCCACCTGGTGGACCCCCGGACCCCTCCGGTGGTCCCAGTACACTACCGGTGATGCCCGGAACAATTCCGGTGGCCAAAACCATACTTCCTATATATCAATCTTTACCTCCGGACCATTCCGGAACTCCTCGTGACGTCCGGGATCTCATCCGGGACTCCGAACAACATTCGGTAACCGCATACATTCTTTCCCTATAACCCTAGAGTCATCGAACCTTAAGTGTGTAGACCCTACGGGTTCGGGAGTCATGCAGACATGGCCGAGACAACTCTCCAGTCAATAACCAACAACGGGATCTAGATACCCATGTTGGCTCCCACATGCTCCACGATGCTCTCATCGGATGAACCACGATGTCAAGGATTTAATCAATCCCGTATACAATTCCCTTTGTCTAGCGGTACGATACTTGCCCGAGATTCGATCGTCGGTATCCCGATACCTTGTTCAATCTCGTTACCGGCAAGTCTCTTTACTCGTTCCGTAACACATCATCCCGTGATCAACTCCTTGGTCACATTGTGCACATTATAATGATGTCCTACCGAGTGGGCCCAGAGATACCTCTCCGTTTACATGGAGTGACAAATCCCAGTCTCGATTCGTGCCAACCCAACAGACACTTTCAGAGATACCTGTAGTGAACCTTTATAGCCACCCAGTTACGTTGTGATGTTTGGCACACCCAAAGCACTCCTACGGTATCCGGGAGTTGCACAATCTCATGGTCTAAGGAAATGATACTTGACATTAGAAAAGCTTTAGCATACGAACTACACGATCTTTGTGCTAGGCTTAGGATTGGGTCTTGTCCATCACATCATTCTCCTAATGATGTGATCCCATTATCAACGACATCCAATGTCCATGGTCAGGAAACCGTAACCATCTATTGATCAATGAGCTAGTCAACTAGAGGCTTACTAGGGACATGGTGTTGTCTATGTATCCACACATGTATCTGAGTTTCCTATCAATACAATTATAGCATGGATAATAAACGATTATCATGAACAATGAAATATAATAATAATAACTAATTTATTATTGCCTCTAGGGCATATTTCCAACAGCTAGATGTGTTATTCTCAAGATGAGTGTTTATTCACTTGTTATTGCACTAGAGTGTGGCGGTAATTGGGATGCCGAGTCCCGAAATGAAAAAGAAATTTACTTTATGTTGTCAAATAATAAATTCCTTGGGAAGTGTTGGTATGGAAGGCACCCGTGGATATAGCTAGCCATGGATTGTGAAAGAATGGTGGAGAAAGGAATAAACTTTATTTTATGTTTGGGAACCGCCTATGATGTATCTAGCATGGAATGTATTGGGAACTACTCGGTCGTTTTTTGCTTTGAGCTCTGGCACCTCTACAAATCTCCGCTTCCCTCTCCGAAGGGCCTATCTATTTAATTGTATGAAATTTTTATTTTTATTTATTTCTCCATCTTCTCTTATATAGCACCAACTAGGGATCACTATGATCATACTTGTGCATTGGATGTAGACATTCGAGTGTGTTTCATGAATGGATCAATGATTGAGCATGATGGGCTAGGGATAACTTTCTTTAGTGTTGATATTTTGAAAGACATGGTTGCTTTTTGATATGCTTGCGTATTGAAGTCTTCATGTCAATTATAGACTATTGCTTTGAACAATCTTAAAGTCCAAATGTCCATGCTACAAAACAAAAGAATATGTGATGCACATGTTAAGCAACATTCCACATCAAAAATTCTGTTTTTATCATTTACCTACTTGAGGATGAGCAGGAATTAAGCTTGGGGATGTTGACAAGTCTCCAACTTATCTATAATTTTTTATTGTTCCATGCTGTTATATTATCATTCTTGGATGTTTTACATTTTATAACAACTTTATATCATTTCTTGGGACTAACCTATTCACATAGTGCCTAGTGCTAGTTGTTGTTTTTTGCTTGTTTTTTTACTTCACGGAATATCAATACCAAACGAAGTCCAAATGCCATGAAACATTTTGGAGATTTCTTCGGACCAGAAGACTACTTGGGAGCCAAGGAAGCACCAGGGGGAGGCCCATGGGGCCCACCACCCACCTGGGTGCGCCAGAGGCCCCTGGCGCGCCCTGATGGGTGGTGGGGCCCATGGAGGTCTTCTCCGCCGCCTCTTAGCTCTAAAAATACTCGGATATTCTAGAAACCCTAGGGAGCAATCAAAACACAATTCCAGCCGCCGCAAGTTTCAGAACCACGAGATCCAATCTAGATCCCTATTCCAGCACTCTGCCAGAGGAACACGATCACGGAGGGGTTCATCATCCTCATTGGTGCTCCTCCAATGATGTGTGAGTAATTCACCATAGACCTACGGGTCCGTAGGCAGTAGCTAGATGGCTTATTCGCTCTTTTTGATTCTCAATACAATGCTCTCCTCAATGTTCTTGGAGATCTATTTGATGTAATGACTTTTTGCGGTGTTTTTTTTGCGGGGGTGCGGTGTGTTTGTTGGGATATGATGAAGTGCGAGTTTATGATGAAATATATTATGAATATTTTTCTTTGATCTCTTATATGCATGATTGTTATAGTCTCGTATTTCTTCTCTGAAATTTTGGTTTGATTTGGCTAACTAGATTGATTTTTCTTGCAATGGGAACACGTGCTTTGTGATGGCTTAGATCTTGCAGTGTCCTCACCCAGTGATAGAAGGGGTAGCGAGGCACGTATGTATTGTTGCTATTAAGGATAAAAATATGGGGTCTATTCCTACATGAATAGATCTTGCCTACCTCATGTCATCGTTCTTATTGCATTACTCCGTTTCTCCATGAGCTTAATACATTAGAGGCATGCTGGATAGTGGTCGATGTGTGGAGTAATAGTAGTAGATGCAGAATCATTTTAGTCTACTAATCTTGGACGTGATGCCTATATACATGATCATTGCCTTGGATATCGTCATAATTATTTGCTCTTCTATCAATTGCCCAATAGTAATTTGTTTACCCACCGTATGCTATTTTCTCAAGAGAAGCCACTAGTGAAATCTACGGCCCCCAGGTCTATCTTTTATCATATTGTTTTCAGATCTACTATTCCAAAACCCCAAAAATACCTTGCTGCATTTTTTCTTTACTTATTTTATTTTGTGTTCTTGCTAGACCTTTTTATCCAATCTTATACAATTTAATCTATCTTTTTACCATGGATGGATTGAGAACCCCTCTTACGCGTCGGGTTGCAAGTATTTGTTCTTTGTGTGCGGGTACCATTTATATAGTGTTGCTTGGTTCTCCTACTGGATTGATAACCTTGGTTTCATAACTGAGGGAAATACTTGCCGTAGCTGTGCTACATCATCCCTTCCTTTTTGGGGAAATACCGACGTAGATTCAAGCCATGTCAATACTATAATAGGGGGGATACTTGTATAGGATCTGACCTTTAGGTGAGATTGTAGGATCAACACCAAATTCCATATTTAGACAATACAAAAATGTCTGAACTTTTTTGATAACATACCTTACATACCTGCAAGGTATGTTTACAACTCTAAAAAAATTCAACTCCAAACTTGGTCTACAGGTAAGATATTCAAAAAATATAAATTCGAATATGAATGGTGTCAGCTTGGGATGAATAGTATTTGACACTATTCACATTCAATTTTGTCTTTTTTGGTTATCTAAGTGTACTTCTAATTAGGAGTTGAAACTTTTTGAGGTTGTACATCAAACACGAATGTGTGTCTACAAATATTTTCAGAATTTTTGAATATGTTTTGAGTCTTCAAAATGATTGACTCATTGATCTCACCAGAAACAAGATCCTATACAAGTCTCCCCCGCCATAATAGCATGGAACAATAAAAAATTATGGATACATTGGAGATGTATCAGCTCCTACCCTAGGGTGCGCCGGGTGAGCTTGTGGCCACCCCGTAAGTTGGTTAGGGGTGTCCTTCATCCGTGAGGAAGCTATTATCTGGATAAAAATATCCTCAAAATTTCAGCCCAATCGAAGTTATGGATCTCTGGGAATATAAGAAACAATGAAGGGCCAGAGAACAGGAATGTGAAACATATATATATATATATATAGAGAGAGAGAGAGAGAGAGAGATCCAATCTCGGAGGGGTTCTTGCCCTCTAGGAGCCATGGCAGCCAAGGACCAGAGGGGAAACCCTCCTCCCAAATAGGGGGCCAAGGAAGAAGAAGAAGGAGGGGGGCTCTCTCCCCCTCTCTTCCAGTGGTGCCGGAGTGTCGCAGAGGAAACCATCGTGACCGCGATCTACAACAAGGACTTCACGGCCGTCATCACCAACTCTCCCCTCTCCGTACAATGGTGTAATCTCTCTTTTTCCGCTGTAATATCTACTTTAACATGGTGCTTTATGCCACATATTATTATCCAATGATGTGTTGCCATACTATGATGTTTGAGTATCTTTGTTTTTTCCTATGGATTAATTGTGGTATGATGTGATTGATTTGAGTTGTATGTTAATATGGTTCCGTCCTATGGTGCCCTCCGTGCTGCACAGACGTGTGGGAATTCCCGCTGTAGGGTGTTGCAATATGTTCATGATTCATTAGAGTGGGTTGCGAGAGTGACAGAAGCTTAAACTCGAATAAGGGGGTTGGAACATTATTTACTTGTTGGGATATCATTATATTATCTTGTTATCTTAATGCATCTATATACTTGGTAAAGGGTGGAAGGCTCGGCCTCTCGCCTAGTGTTTTGTTCCACTCTTGCCGCCCTAGTTTCCGTCATATCGGTGTTATGTTCCCGGATTTTGCGTTCCTTACGCGGTTGGGTGATAATGGGAACCCCTTGATAGTTCGCCTTGATTAAAGCTTTTCCAGCAATGCCCAACCTTGGTTTTACCATTTGCCACCGAGCCTCTTTTTCCCTTGGGTTTCCGGAGCCCGAGGGTCATCTTATTTTAAACCCCCCCAGGCCAGTGCTCCTCTGAGTGTCGGTCCGAACCAGGCAGCCTGCGGGGCCACCTCGGGGAAACTCGAGGGCTGGTTTTACTCGTAGCTTGACCTTTCTGAGTGTGCCCTGAGAATGAGATATGTGCAGCTCCTATCGGGATTTGTCGGCACATTCGGGCGGTGTTGCTGGATTTGTTTTAACTTGTCGAAGTGTCTTGTAGAACCGGGATACCGAGTCTGATCGGAATGTCTCGGGAGAAGGTCTATTCCTTCGTTGACCATGAGAGCTTGTCATGGGCTAAGTTGGGACTCCCCTGCAGGGATTTGAACTTTCGAAAGCCGTGCCCGCGGTTATGGGCAGATGGGAATTTGTTAATGTCCGGTTGTAGATAACTTGAACCTTAACTTAATTAAAATGAATCAACAGTGTGAGTTACCGTGATGGTCTCTTCTCGGCGGAGTCCAGGAAGTGAACACGGTGTTGGAGTAATGCTTGCCGCAGGATGTTCTCTAGTTACTCGTTCGCGCTTTGCCTCATCTTCTCGCTCTCTTTTGCGAACAGGATAGCCACCATATATGCTAGTCGCTTGCTGCAGCTCCACATATATTTTACCTTGCCCTTACCTATAAGCTTAAATAGTCTTGATCGCGAGGGTGCGAGATTGCTGAGTCCCTGTGGCTCACAGATTACTTCCCAACTAGATGCAGGGCCTGATGATTCTGTTCCAGATGACGCGCTTGAACTCAAGTGGGAGTTCGACGAGGACTCACGCCGATACTACGTGTCTTTCCCTGATGATCAGTAGTGGTGCCCAGTTGGGGTGATTGGGACCGTGTCGCATGTTGGGTTTATCTTTTATTTTGGCGCCGTAGTCGGGCCATGAGTGTTTGAATGTTGTAATGCTATTTATGTACTTTGATTGACGTGGCGAGTGTAAGCCAACTATGTATCTCCCCTTTTATTATCTATATTACATGGGATGTTGTGAAGATTGCCTAACTTGCGACATTGCTTTCAATGCAGTTATGTCTCTAAGTCGTGCCTCGACATGTGGGAGCTATAGCTGCATCGAGGGCGTTACAAGTTGGTAATCAGAGCCTTCCCCGACCTTAGGAGCCCCCATTGCTTGATCGTTTTTAGCGGCCGAGTTGCGTCTAGAAAAATGTTTTGAGTCATTTAGAATTATATATCGGAGAGTTTAGGAATTCTTTTTACTCCCTAGTCTCCTCATCGCTCTGGTAAGGCATCCTGACGTAGGGTTTTGACTCTTCTCTTCTCAAATTTCACTAAATTTTTTTAGGATCACGCGGGTATCTTGGAATCGTTCCGATGGTTTTGTGACGAGAACATTGTTCTTGGTGCCTCCTGTCTTTAGGGGTTGTGGCAGTGTCCCGAGAAGTTGAGCTCCGAGGTGTTGTCATCACAATTTTATTGTTGTAGTTCTGGAATACCTGAGTTTAGTACGCCGACATAAAAAATCTCTTTTATGTAGTTCGTTGGTGAGATAACCTCGACGCCACCCAGTACTGGGGCGGGAGTTCGGGAGTATCGCCATAACTTGTATAACGGATGCTTTTCGAAGGTTGAGGTAGATGGTTTCCGAAGTTTTTCTCGGTTATGTGTTGAAGGATGGATATAGCTGGATGTAGGATTTGCTAGATTTGGGTGAGATATTATGCTTCCCCTGTATCCCCAACACCTGATTGCATAACCGGAAAGGTTCGGGAGTTTCATAGGTGGGAATTCTTGTAGCTCTAGCTCTTCTTCCACGGATATTTGGTTTGAGATTGGGATTTCTTACCGAGTATTCGTTCTTGATCCGTACCTTGTTGATTTATTACTCTACCTAAATTCTAAATGGCTTCTCAATTTATGGATATGTGACCATTTCAAGTGGAATGCATTCGTTCATTTTGTTCGGATGTGAAGACTATATGTTGCAATTTTCATTCCGTTGGATTCAGCTTTAATATTTATCTGTCAATGTGCTAACGGTTGTCACCCTCTTCAGGATGGCTCCCGCTAAGAGCACCAATCAGAATCAGAATCAAGATCCGCTACCACCTCCACCTCCTCCGGAGGCATGGCAAGCTGTGATGGCCGCAACCAATGCAAACACACAGTTGATCATGCAAATTCTTCAAGAGTGCAATCAAGCGAACCAAGGCAACCAAGGAAACAATCAGAATCACTTTGCTACACTCAACCAGTTCCTTGCTAACGGGCCAAAGACTTTCAGCAACTGTGTTGAGGCAACTGATGCTGACGATTGGCTCGTGGATCTGTGCAAGCATTTCGAGTGCAGTAACGTCAGGCCTGAGGACTTTGTCAAGTTCGCTTCCTTCCAACTCAAAGATCAAGCTGCAGAATGGTTCCAGCAGTACAAGGATTCCAGAGGTGGCCGTGTGATTACCTGGGATGAATTCCGTCAAGACTTCAAAGCTCATCATATTCCTCAGAGCGTGGTTGAAAGCAAGCGTGAGGAATTCCGCAACCTGAAGCAAGGCTCTTTGTCTGTCTATGACTAAAACAAGTTGTTTTAGAAGCTCGCCCGCTTTGCTAAGCAGGACATCCCTGACGAGAAGAGCATGATATACCAGTTCAGGGGTGGTTTTAGGGAAGAAATCCAGCTAGCTCTTGTTCTCTTTGAGCCCTTGAGGTACGATGAGTTCTACAACATGGCATTGAAGCAAGAGGCTGCTCAACTGAGGTGTGATGCTTCCAAGAAGCGAGTCAGAGACACTACTCCTTCTTCCTCTACTCAAGTGGCCAAGCAGCAGAAGTATTGGCTTCCTCCACCTCCGTTCCGTCAGCCGTATCAGCAAAAGAGCAAAGGTGGCAGTGGATCTTCCCACCCACCCAACCCTGACTTTCGGAACAAGACTTCATCTCAAGCTCCAAGATCGAGTGCTCCGTATCACTGTCCGCTTTCAGAGGTCACGTGCAACAAGTGCCAACAGAAGGGTCACTATGCCAACAAATGCTTCAATCAGAGGCGTCTCCCTCCTCCTCCTCCTCCTCCTGTGAGATCGGCAAGTACAGCTGTGGTCAAGCATAACCCCAAGCACGCCAAGGTCAACTTGATGAATGCAGCTCAGGCAGAGGACTCGTCAGATGTCATCATGGGTAACCTTCCTGTTAACGATATTCCTGCAAGAGTTCTTTTTGACACTGGTGCATCGCATTGTTTCATGTCAAAGCCATTTTTTTACCAAGCATGAATTCGTTTCTTCTCATTTGGGTAAACAAATGGATATCGTTTCTCCTGGAAAACGTTTGAGTGCAAGTCTGGAGGTGCCAGATGTTACTATCACCTTGGGCGACTACAAGTTCCTTTCTTCCCCAATGGTTCTTGGTGACTCGAACATTGATCTTATTCTCGGAATGGATTGGCTTTCTAAGCACAAGGCGCATCTTGATTGTGCTGCCAGGCAGATTCAATTGACTCATTCGTCTGAGGATGTAATTTTCTTTGCTGCTCGTGATGATACCATCCGTCTGTTCTCTCTCAATGAGAAGGGTGAACTGGATGCTATCTCGCAAATCCCAGTTGTTTGCGAATATCAAGACGTCTTTCCAGAAGAGCTTCCAGGAATGCCTCCACACCGGCCAGTTGAATTCGTCATCGATCTTGAGCTTGGCACGGAACCGGTTTGCAAGCGTCCTTACAAGCTCGGACCTGAAGAGTTGAAGGAGCTGAAGAAGCAACTCGATGTTCAAGAGAGAATGGGACTCATCCGACCTAGTTCTTCTCCGTGGGGTTGTGGTGTTCTTTTTGTGAAGAAGAAGGATGGAACGGACCGACTTTGTGTTGATTACCGTCCATTGAACAAGAAGACTATCAAGAACAAATACCCACTTCCCAACATCAACGAGCTGTTCGAACAACTCAAAGGTGCCCAAGTATTCTCCAAGCTTGATCTCCGTATGGGTTATCACCAGATTCAAATCCGTGAGCAAGATATTCCCAAGACGGCTTTCAGGAGAAGCTTTGGTTCATATGAATACACTGTCATGTCTTTTGGCCTCGTCAATGCTCCTCCGACTTTCTCTCGCATGATGAACTTCATCTTCAACGCCTACACCAATGACTTCGTTTTGGTCTATCTCGACGACATTCTGGTCTTTTCGAAGAACAAGGAAGATCATGCCAAGCACTTGCGTTTGGTACTCGATAAGCTCAGGTAACACCAGTTCTACGCCAAGTTCTCCAAGTGCGAATTTTGGCTCGATGAGGTTCTTTATCTTGGTCATATCATCTCTGCCAAGGGCATTGCGGTGAATCCTGAGAAGGTGTCTGCAATTGTGAATTGGGAACCACCTCAGAACGTGAAGCAACTCCGTAGCTTCCTCGGTCTCGCAAGCTACTGTCGAAGATTCGTTGAAAACTTTTCTAAGATCACGAAGCCTCTCTCAAATATTCTCCAGAAGCACGTCAAGTACGTTTGGTCTCCGGAGTGTGACATTGCTTTCAACACTTTGAAAGACAAATTGGTCACCGCTCCAGTTCTGACTCCGCCTGATGAATCCAAGCCGTACAAGGTCTTTTGCGATGCCTCTCTCCAAGGTCTTGGCGCAGTGTTGATGCAAGAAAAGAAAGTTGTGGCTTATACCTCCCACCAGTTGAAGCCCAACGAGAAGAACTACCCCACTCATGATCTCGAGTTGGCGGCAGTTGTGCATGCTCTTTTGACTTGGAGACATCTCTTATTGGGAAGAAAAGTGGACATCTTCACTGACCACAAGAGTCTCAAGTACATCTTCACTCAGCCTAATCTCAACCTCAGGCAGACTCAATGGGTCGAAATGATTCAAGAGTATAATCGGAGTATCGAGTATACTCCAGGCAAGGCCAATGTGATTGCTGACGCATTGAGCAGGAAGGCTTATTGCAACAGTCTGATTCTCAAGCCTTATCAACCCGAGCTTTGTGAAGCTTTCCGCAAATTTAATCTGCAAGCTGTTCCTCAAGGTTTCCTCGCCAACCTTCAAGTCTCTCCTACCTTGGAAGACCAGATTCGCCAAGCTCAGCTTCTTGATGCTATGGTGAAAAAGGTGAAGATTGGGATTGCCAAGAGCCAACCCAAGTACAAGTGCTACCGCCTTGATGACGAGGATACTCTCTTCTTCGAGGATCGTATTGTTGTGCCCAAAGGTGACCTTCGTAAAGTGATCATGAACGAGGCTCACAATTTTCTCCTCTCCATCCACCCTGGGAGCATGAAGATGTATCAGGACCTAAAGTAGGCTTATTGGTGGACTCAAATGAAGCGCGAGATTGCTCAGTTCGTGAATGAATGTGATGTCTGCAGAAGATTGAAGGCAGAACACCAAAGGCCAGCTGGTCTCCTCCAACCTCTTGCCATTCCAGAATGGAAGTTTGACCACATTGAGATGGACTTCGTGACTCGGTTTCCAAAGTCCAAGCGTGGCAATGATGCTATATTCGTTGTCATTGACAAACTCACCAAAGTGGCTCATTTTCTGCCTATCAAAGAGTCAATCACTGCAGCTCAATTGGCGGAGCTCTATACCTCTCGAATTGTCTCTCTGCACGGTATTCCACAAGTGATCTCTTCAGACCGTGGCAACATCTTTACCTCCAAGTTTTGGGATTCTTTTCAGAAGGCCATGGGCACCAACATCCGCTTCAGCACAGCTTTCCATCCGCAAACTAGCGGTCAAGTCGAGCGTGTCAATCAGATACTTGAAGATATGCTCAGGGCTTGTGTGATCTCCTTCGGCATGAAGTGGGAGGATTGTCTTCCTTATGCTGAATTCTCCTACAACAATAGTTTTCAAGCAAGTTCGGGCAAGGCCCCATTTGAAATTCTGTATGGCAGGAAGTGCCATACCCCTCTCAACTGGTCTGAAACCGGTGAACGTCAACTTCTGGGAAATGACTTAATCACAGAGGCAGAGGAAATGTGCAAAGTCATTCGAGATAACCTCAAAGCAGCCCAATCCCGCCAGAAGAGCTACTATGATAATAAGCACCGTGATTTGGCTTTCGAGATCGGAGATCATGTTTACCTTCGCGTCTCTCCAATGAAAGGTACTCGTCGCTTCGGTATCAAAGGGAAGCTTGCCCCCAGATACGTGGGACCTTTCAAGATCGTCAGCAAGAGAGGCGATCTCGCCTATCAACTCGAGCTTCCTTCAAACTTTGCAAATGTGCATGACGTGTTCCACGTCTCCCAGCTCCGAAAGTGCTTCAAGACTCCTGATCGCACCGTCAACTTCGAGGACATTGAGCTCCAAGAAGATCTCTCTTATCATGAGCACCCCGTTGCTATTCTTGAAGAGACTGAACGCAAGACTCGCAACAAGTCAATCAAATTCCTCAAAGTCAAGTGGTCACACCATTCCGACCGTGAAGCTACCTAGGAACGCGAGGATCACCTCCATTCTGAATACCCGGCGTTCTTTCAGTCCTAGATCTCGGGACGAGATCCTTTCGTAGTGGTGGAGTGTTGTAACACCCCGGATATGATTTTCCCAACATGTACTCCAACTCTTGCCGTTTCCGGCGTTAAGTTATTTAATTTTCTCGGGTTCGGGTTTTTGTCTCCGTGTGTTGTTGTCGTTGTCATGCATCTCATATCATGTCATCATGTGCATTGCATTTGCTTACGTGTTCATCTCATGCATTCAAGCATTTTCCCCGTTGTCCGTTTTGCATTCCGGCGCTCCGTTCTCCTCCGGTGGTCATTTCTACCTTTCTTTCATGTGTGGGGATTAAACATTTCCAGATTGGACCGAGACTTGCCAAGCGGCCTTGGTTTACTACCGGTGGACCGCCTGTCAAGTTTCGTACCATTTGGACTTCGTTTGATACTCCAACGGTTAACCGAGGGACCGAAAAGGCCTCGTGTGTGTTGCAGCCCAACACCCCTCCATTTTGGCCCAAAACCCACCAAAACCTTCTACATAATTTAGAGCGTTCGATCACGATCGCGTGGCCGAAAACCGCACCTCATTTGGACACTCCTAGCTCCCTCTATGCCTATAAATACACCCCCTCCGAAATTCCCGTTTCCCCTTCCCCGAAACCCTAGATCCACCCTCTCCGCGCGGCCGGACATGTCCGCCGGCCGCTGGACACGTCCGCCGCCGCCCGCAGCCAAGCGCGGCTTGCCACGGGGCGCCCGCGTGCCCACTTCACCGCCGCCGCCAGGGCCCGCGAGAGCCCGAGGACGGCCCTCCCCGGCGCCCAACGGGCCCGAGACGCCCCGACCGCGCCGCCTCCCTTCTTCCCCGCGCGCGGCGCCCTTCCTCCCGGCCGGCCGCCGCAGACGCCATCGCCGGCGAGCTCCGGTGCTCCCTCCGGCCGGCGCCGCGGCCATCGCCGGCCCTCCCCGCCCCGCGTCTTCCTCCTCGACGCCGCGCCGTCCACCGCCTCCTCCGGCCACCGGTGCTGCGGATCCGGCGTCCCTACTTCCTCTCCGGCGAGCTCGGCTACAGTAACTCCGGCGAGGTCCGGATCTAGATCTGGAATTTTGGATTGGGTTGACTTTTTGCCCGAAACCCTAATTAGTTTGCCCATGTTCATCATGTCATAACTGTGCATCCGTAGCTCCGTTTTGGGCGTATAGCATATCAAAATGTTTGTCTTGGAGAGCACATCATTTCATCTCATTGCATCATTTTCATTTGAGTTCATCTTGATGCCCGAAATGCTGTTAGAAGAAGGCTATTTGAGATAATTGTCAGATCTGCTGCTCCGTTTAGATATTTGTCATTTTTGCCATGATTATTGTGTGCATGATATGCCCCTGAGCTCTACATGAGTTCTGTTATATGTTTTTCCATCTATCCAGAGGTGCAATCCATGTATTTTTGTGATGTGTGTGGTGACTAGCACAAGCTTGCAAAGTGGTGCATTCGTTAATGCTGATTTCAGGGACTTAGCATTTCCACCAAGTCCTTGATCTGTTTATCTCATTATGCCATATGTCCATGTTGTTTCCTAGTGATCCGTGCCTCTTTTGAGGATGATCAGTAAGGATGTTTTGTTAATCTTGTAGAGCTCTATACATCCATGTCTTTGTTTGCAATTATGGAGCACCCTAGCTTGAGTCAATCGAGCTCTACTTTTGCTATTTCGTGAATCTGGGCAGATTGTCTACTTGTTAGCAATTTTGCCGAGGATGTTGTAGTTGATCCGTGCATGCTATGCTATTGTTCTTGCCATGTCTAACTTATATTTTGTGTATTCTTAATGGGTGTATGCTTAGATTGTCATGACTTGCTCCGTAGTTTGTGCATCGAGCTCGTAAACATGGCTACTTGATATCTGTTTCAGCATGCTCCAGTTTTCACTAAGTCTGAGAACTGATTATGTTTTTGCCATGTTCACATGCTTGCAAATGTATTTTCCGATCCCTTTTGGCTCAAGGTCACTAAGGGAATTTTGTTAAGCTCTTTGAGTAGCTCCATGAAATGCTTTACTTTGCCATGTTTAGGTCTTGTAGCATATATTTTTCATGCTCCAAAGAGTGCTATCTGATCTGAAATTCCAGACAAGTGTTAATTTCACTAAGTCTGAAATCTGTTTACCAAATGCATTTTTGCCATGTTTGTTTGAACCTGTTAATGGATAAATTGGCCGTAGCTCAATGTTCCTATTTTGTTAAGCATCATGAATGGATCCCTGCCATGTATTTTGATGCCATGTTTGGGTGCTGTAGCATCTTCATCTTGTTGCATTTAGATGGCTACTTGCTGTAAATCGCAGAACGTGGTCATATTTGAATTGCTTGCCATTTCCAAACCGTAACTCCGATTCCGGCGTTCTTTATATCATTTTCAAGCGATTTCATCTCACCTTTCCAGCGGCACACTTGGATTTCCTAGTTGTGGCCAGGTTCATGCTTTCTTTGTCAAATCTTGCATATGCATCGCATATTGCATCCCGCATAGCATACCATCTTTGCATCATGTTGTTTGAGATTGCACGTGGTTGATTGTGTCCTTGTTGCTTGTTTGGGTAGAGCCGGGAGACGAGTTCGCTAATGAGGAGCCCGTTGAGTTTGCTTTCGAGGATCCAGTCAACTCTGACAACTTTGCAGGCAAGATGATCATACCCTCGAAATCACTACTATCTTTGCTTTGCTAGATGCTCTCTCTTTTGCTATGCCTATGATGCGATGCCTACCAGTTGCTTATCATGCCTCCCAAATTGCCATGTCAAACCTCTAACCCACCATGTCCTAGCAAACCATTGATTGGCTATGTTACCGCTTTGCTCAGCCCCTCTTATAGCGTTGCTAGTTGCAGGTGAAGATTGGAGACCGTTCCTTGTTGGAACATTATTTACTTGTTGGGATATCATTATATTATCTTGTTATCTTAATGCATCTATATACTTGGTAAAGGGTGGAAGGCTCGGCCTCTCGCCTAGTGTTTTGTTCCACTCTTTCCGCCCTAGTTTCCGTCATATCGGTGTTATGTTCCCGGATTTTGCATTCCTTACGCGGTTGGGTGATAATGGGAACCCCTTGATTGTTCGCCTTGATTAAAGATTTTCCAGCAATGCCCAACCTTGGTTTTACCATTTGCCACCTAGCCTATTTTTCCCTTGGGTTTCCGGAGCCCGAGGGTCATCTTATTTTAAACCCCCCGGGCCAGTGCTCCTCTGAGTGTTGGTCCGAACCAGGCAGCCTGCGGGGCCACCTCGGGGAAACTCGAGGGCTGGTTTTACTCGTAGCTTGACCTATTTGAGTGTGCCCTGAGAACAAGATATGTGCAGCTCCTATCGGGATTTGTCGGCACATTCGGGCGGTGTTACCGAGTCTGATCGGAATGTCTCGGGAGAAGGTCTATTCCTTCGTTGACCGTGAGAGCTTGTCATGGGCTAAGTTGGGACTCCCCTGCAGCGATTTGAACTTTCGAAAGCCGTGCCCGCGGTTATGGGCAGATGGGAATTTGTTAATGTCCGGTTGTAGATAACTTGAACCTTAACTTAATTAAAATGAATCAACAGTGTGAGTTACCGTGATGGTCTCTTCTCGGCGGAGTCCGGGAAGTGAACACGGTGATGGAGTAATGCTTGCCGCAGGATGTTCTCTAGTTACTCGTTCGCGCTTTGCCTCCTCTTCTCGCTCTCTTTTGCGAACAGGATAGCCACCATATAAGCTTAAATAGTCTTGATCGCGAGGGTGCGAGATTACTGAGTCCCTGTGGCTCACAGATTACTTCCCAACCAGATGCAGGGCCTTATGATTCCGTTCCAGATGACGCGCTTGAACTCAAGTGGGAGTTCGATGAGGACTCACGCCGATACTACGTGTCTTTCCCCGATGATCAGTAGTGGTGCCCAGTTGGGGTGATCGGGACCGTGTCGCATGTTGGGTTTATCTTTTATTTTGGCGCTGTAGTCGGGCCATGAGTGTTTGACTGTTGTAATGCTATTTATGTACTTTGATTGACGTGGCAAGTGTAAGCCAACTATGTATCTCCCCTTTTATTATCTATATTACATGGGATGTTGTGAAGATTGCCTAACTTGCGACATTGCTTTCAATGCGGTTATGTCTCTAAGTCGTGCCTCGACACGTGGGAGCCATAGCCGCATCGAGGGCGTTACATGATCCCTTAGATTCGTTTGAAATATCCCTTTTTGATGAACTTGATGCTTGCTATGCCTATAACCATGATGCCGATATGAATGCTGCTTATGGAGATGAACTTGCTATAGTTTCTTAGGTTAAGAATGAAATTGTTGCTATTGCACCCACACTTGGTAGTTCTATTATCCTTTTGACTTCTCCCAACTACACTATATCGGAGATGTTTACACTTATTAAGGATTATAATGATGGTTTGCGTTTTACCATTAAACATGATGATTTAATGGATATAATATGCATGTGCTTGCCGCTCCTACTTGCGAATATTATGAGAGATGGACTATATCTCCACCTCTCTATCTTTCTAATGCGATAAAAATGCAAGAAATCGTTGCATTGGCCTTTACTTTGTGTCCATGAATTATTCTTTTATAGCATGCCAATTCATAGCAATAGAGTTAGACTCTGTTTTCTATGATATATGTTGCTTTGTGCTCACTACTAAATTATAGATAATTGTTAATTAAAATAGGCTTTGATATACCTTGGGAGCGTTGTATGCCTATCTTAATGGCTTTAAGGAAAGCACTGCCTGGGAGACAACCTGGAAGTTTTAGAGACTCTTTTATTTCTTTCGTGTGCTTTTAAATAGTTTAAAAAAATATGGAGGGGAACCTAAAACTTTTTAAAAAAAGAGAAGCGATTGGAAAGTTATGCATTGGAGAAGTGAGGGTTGACCCCTCTAATAAATGTTCGGTTACAACAAGACATGCTGGGATTTGACGTGTAGTAACCCCTCTAATAAAAGTTCGGCTAAGTTTTGTGTGGATGAAGTGTTCGAAAACCGAGGAGACATTGATATGAGAAGAATAAGGAGAGGCAAGGGTTCAAGCTTGGGGATGCCCAAGGCACCCCAAGTAAATATTCAAGGAGACTCAAGCGTCTAAGCTTGGGGATGCCCCAGAAGGCATCCCATCTTTCTTCCTCGACAATTATCGACATGTCTTGGTTTTTATTTTGTTCATGTGATATGCATAAAAGTATTAAGTTCATAAGAACAGAGTAACGCCTTAAGCAAGATGACATGATGTAGAGGGATAAACTCATGCAATATGATGTAAACCCCATCTTTTTATCCTCGATGGCAACAATACAATATGTGTCGTTTCCCTTTCTGTCACTGGGATCGAGCACCGCAAGATTGAACCCAAAGCTAAGCACTTATCCCATTGCAAGAAAGATCAATCTAGTGGGCCAAACCAAACTGATAATTCGAAGAGACTTGCAAAGATAAACCAATCATACATAAAAGAATTCAGAGAAGATTCAAATATTGTTCATAGATAATCTGGATCATTGAAGCGTATTTTGTGTTTGTTTTTGCATTTTCTTTTATGCACCATGTTGATACGTCTCCAAAGTATCTATAATTTTTTATTGTTCCATGTTATTATAGTATCAATCTTGGATGTCTTATATGCAATTATATATCATTTTTGGGACTAACCTATTAACTTAGTGCCCGGTGCCAGTTGCAAATTTTTCGCTTGTTTTTGGCTTTTCAGGAAATCAATATCAAATAGATTCCAGACGAAGAGAAAACTTTGTATTAATTTTTCTGGACCAGAAGAGACACTAGAAGGTTCGAGAGAAGACCTAATGAGCCACGAGGGAGCGACATGCTCGAGAGGCACACCCCAGGGGGGCACCCCCCAGATTATGGACCCCTCATGGCACCTCTTGGCCTAATTCCACCTCAATAAATACTCAAATATTCCCCTAACATCAAAGAGCCACCCGAAATACTTTTTCTGCCACCGCAAGTTTCTATTCTCGTGAGATCCCATCTGCGGGCCTTTCCCGGCACTTTGCCACAGGGGGAATCAACCATGGAGGGGTTATACATCAACATTTCCACCCTTCCGATGATGCCTGAGTAGTTAACCACAGATCTACGGGTCCATAGCTATTCTCATGAGATCCCATCTGGAGGCCTTCCCCGGCACTCTGCCGGAGGGAGAATCGACCATGGAGGGGCTCTACATCAACCTTGCTGCCCTTCTGATGATGTGTTAGTAGTTAACCACATACCTACGGGTCCATAGCTAGTAGTTAGATGGCTTCTTCTCTCTCTTTGATCTTCAATACAATGTTCTCCTCGATGTTGTTTGAGATCTATTCGATGTAATCACTTTTTGCGGTGTGTTTGGGATCCGATGAATTGTGAGTTTATGATCAGGTTATCCATGAATATTATTTGAGTCTTCTCTGAACTCTTTTATGCATGACTATTATAGCTTTGTATTTCCCTCAGATATATTGATTTGGTTTGGCCAACTAGATTGTTTTTTCTTATAATGGGAGAGGTGCTTTGTGATGGTTTCAATCTTGCGGTGATATATATCCCAGTGATAGAAGGGGACAAGACACGTATTTGTATTGTTGCCATTAAGGATAAAACAATGGGGTTTATTCATGCATGAGTTTAATTTGTCTACATCATGCCATCTTGCTTAAGGCATTACTCCGTTCTTTATGAACTTAATACTCTAGATGCATGCTGGATAACGGTCGATGTGTGGAGTAATAGTAGTAGATGCAGGCAGGAGTCAGTCTACTTGTCTTGGACGTGATGCCTATATACATGATCATTGCCTTGGATATCCTCATGATTATTCTCTTTTCTATCAATTGGCCAACAGTAATTTGTTTACCCAACGTATGCTATTTTCAAGAGAGAAGCCTCTAGTGAAAACTATGACCCTCGACTCGGGTCTACTTTTATCATATATTAAAATCCCAAAATACCTTGCTGCAATTTTATTTACTTTATTTTATTTTGTAGTTTTGTGCTATCTATCTGTCACTACAAGATTTGATCCTTGCAATTAACCGCTGAGGGATTGACAACCCCTTGTTCGCGTTGGGTGCAAGTATTTGTTGTTTTGTGTGTAGGTACTACTAATGAGGTGTTGCTTGGTTCTCCTACTAGATTGATAATGTTGGTTCTTAGCTGAGGGAAATACTTATCTCTACTGTACTGCATCGTCCTCTGCTCTTCGAGGAAATCCCAACGCAACTCACAAGTAGCAGGAAGAATTTCTAGCGCCGTTGTCACGGAGACATCATCAACATCTATCAAGTACCCACGCATAAACTTTCATCTCCTTGCATTTACATTATTTTCCATTTGCCTTTCATTTTCATCTCCCCCACTTCTAAAATATTTTCACAAAAACACAACAAAAAAATTATTTTCCATTTGTCTTCATGTCAACACTCAAAAGACCAAAAAAGAAATAAGATAAATAAGATGGATCCTCGTCCTCTTGCTAATATTTTTAAAAGTTCCAATTTTGATGAACCAAATGCTAGTGAGTTGAGTGCACTAGATTATCTTTATGTAGTCATGCTTGAAATTCGTGAATCTAAAAATTGTGATGAAGTGTTAAAAGAAGTTTATGAAGTGATTCACGATAGCTCCTTGAATGAAGAGCATGATTGCAATGATGTTATTATAAATTCTATTAATGTCAATTGTGTTAATGATATGTAAAAACCCAAGCTTGGGGATGATGAATTTGTTATGTCTACTACTCATTGTACTCATCATGATTTGGGTGATGTTTCTTATGATCTTGAAAATTTATTTAAGCCTCATGATGAATATGATATTTATAATAATGTCTGCAATAATATTGAAAGTGGGTTTGGAAGAGCGCAAACTTTAGGTAAAAATAATCCCACATATTTGGAGAGTGTTTGTTGTTATGAAATTTTTGATAAAAGTGGGTTTGGAGAGGCCATGACTTTAGTTGATGTTAATCCCACTACCTTGGAAGATTGTAAAATATTTATGCATGTGGATCTACTTGTCTCAGAGGTGATGTCTATATACCCGACAGTAATTTGTTTACCCACCATATGCTATTTTCAAGAGAGAAGCCTCTAGTGAAAACTATGGCCCCGGGTCTACTTCTATCATATATTAAAAATCTAAAAATACCTTGCTACAATTTTATTTACTTTATTTTATTTTGTATTTTTGTGCTATCTATCTATCACTACGAGATTTGATCCTTGCAATTAACCGCCAAGGGATTGACAACCCCTTGTTCACGTTGGGTGCAAGTATTTGTTATTTTGTGTCTAGGTACTGCTAACAAGGTGTTTCATGGTTCTCCTACTGGATTGATAACCTTGGTTCTTAACTGAGGGAAATACTTATCTCTACTGTACTGCATCATCCTCTCCTCTTCGAGGAAATCCCAACGCAGCTCACAAGTAGCACATGCTGGTATGAGATAGTACTTGGTTGATTTGTAGAATGCTCTTTGCACTTCACTTATATCTTTTGACTATGGCTTTATAGAATGCTTCATGTGCATCACTTATATCGTTTGAACTTTGGATTCTCGTTTTCCTACATTTGAAAAACCGTTATTTGTAGAATGCTCTTTTGCTTCACTTGTATTTATTAGAACATGGACAAGTATTTTGTAGAAAGAATTAAACTCTTATGCTTCACTTATAGCTATTTAGAGAGTTAACAGGAATTGGTCATTCACATGGTTAGTCATAAAATCTTGGATGAAACTTGTACATCACTCAATATGATAAGTTTGATTCTTTGCAATAGTTTTGCGATATTGAGGTGGTAATAGGGGGGCATGCTAGTAAAAGAATTAAAGTTCATTATTGATAATGGTGTTAAGGGAAGTAAGACTTTACGCAAGAAAATCTTCACGCATGTAAAGTGGTGGCCGCTAACATTAGCGGTGACGTGGAAGCATATTTTATCATTGATTGATGCTTTGTGTGGTTTGGATTGGGGGCACGCGATGGTTAACTCCTCCCAACCTCCCCCTAGGGGCATGCGTTAGTAGTTTGCTTTGAGGGCTAACAGATGACACAATAAGTATCTGAGTTCTATGAGTATGTGGACTACAAGCACTTCTACCTTTCCACAATTTGCTATCCTCTTCAGTACCGTGCATTGCCCGTTCTCACCTCGATAGTTGGTGCAAACTTTGCCGGTGCATCCAAATCCCATGAGATAATATGCTCTATCACACATAATCCTCATTATATCCTTCCTCAAAACAGCCACCATACCTACCTATCATGGCATTTCCATAGTCATTCCAAGATATATTGCCATGCAACTTCCACCATCATCATATACATGACTTGAGCATTCATTGTCATATTGCTTTGCATGATCATATAGAGCTGAAATGATATTTTTGGCGCAACCACCTTTCATCACTGTTATACATGTTACGCTAGATCATTGCACATCCTGGTACACCGCGAGATGCATTCATATGTAGTCATGTTTTTCAGTTTATCAAGTTGTAAGTAAATTAAAGTCTGATGATCACCATTATTAGAGCATTGCCCAAGTGAGAAATAGAATGGTGGAGATTTATGAGTCCTCAAAAAAGTGGGGATGAGGTCCATGAGACTGTTCTAAAAAAGAGGCCAAAAAGCGCCTGTAATAAAGAAGAAAAAGACAAAAAAATAGAAGGGGCATGCTACTATCCTTTTACCACACTTGTGCTTCAAATTAGCACCATGTTCTTCATATAAAGAGTCTCCATGATTAGTCACTTTCATATACCGATGGGAATTTTACATTATAGAACTTGGCTTGTATATTTCGATGACGAGCTTCCTCAAATGCTCGAGGTCTTCTTTAGTAAGCAAGTTGGATGAAGACCCACTTTGTTTCATAGGGAGCTTTCATACACTTATAGCTCTGGTGCATTTGTTGCATGGCAATCCCTACTCCTCACATTGATATCGATTGAAAGGCGTCTCCATCGCCCAACAATCTGCCTAGTTGATGCGAGACTTCCTCTATTTTTGTTTTCCCTTGATCCCCTACCATCATTCTGTATTGCACCAAAAGTGCTAAGTCCATGGCTCACGCTCAAGTATTGAGTGAAGTCAAAAATTTTGAAGCGCGTGAAGAAGTATGATACAATTGCTTGGTTTGGCACCGGGGTACCCTTGATTTGATATATCTATCCGGGGAAGACTTAGTGTGTCATGCTTACCACAACTTAGTGTATAGAGGTTGTTTCCTTTAGCTCCATTGTTATGAAAGGCAATGATGAATTACATGCATGTTTTGTATTATTGTTTCAACCTCAAATTGATATATTATTGCCTTGAATCACTCATATCCTAATATTCATGCCATGATTATATTATTTGATCAAGATTATGCTAGGCAGCATTCCATATAAACAATTCTCTTTGTTTATCATTTACCCACTCGAGGACGAGCAGGAATTAAGCTGGGGGATGCTGATACGTCTCCATCGTATCTATAGTTTTTGGTTGTTTCATGCCATTATTTTACAACTTTCACATACTTTTGGCAATAATTTATATTACTTTTGGGACTAACATATTCATCTAGTGCCTAGTGCCAGTTCCTGTTTTTGGTATGTTTTTGTATTTCGCAGAAAATCCATAAAAAGTTATGGTGATTTCTTATGGAATATATGATATTTTTGGCACAAAAATCAACGCAAGAAGATGCTCAAAGGGCCCGGAAGCTCGAGCAGCGCGCCCCTACCCTAGGGCACGCCGGGTGAGCTTGTGGCAACCCTGTAAGTTGGTTGGGGGTGTCCTTCGGCCGCAAGGAAGCTGATTTCCGGATAAAATCCCCTCAAAATTTCGGCCCAATCGGAGTTACAAATCTCTGGGAATATAAAAAACGGTGAAGGAACAGCAAATCGGAACTCGAAACAGAAGAGAAACACACACACACAGAGAGAGAGATCTAATCTCAGAGGGTCTCCTGCCCTCCGGGAGCCATGGCGACCAAGGACTAGAGGGGAAGCCCTCCTCCCATCTAGGGGGGGGCAATGAAGAAGAAGAAGAAGAAGGGGGATCTCTCCCTCTCTTCTAGTGGTGCCGGGAGCCATTCCGCCGAGGGAACCATCGTGACAACGATCTACCCCAACAACTTCGTCGCCGTCATCACCAACTCTCCCGAACTCCTTACAGTGGTGTAACCTCTCTTCTCCTGCTGTAATCTCTACTTGAACATGGTGCTTTATGCCACAAATTATTATCCAATTATGTGTTGCCATCCAATGAGTTTGAGTAGATTTGTTTTGTCCGATAGGTTAATTATGGCATGAGTTATATGAGTTCTATGTTAGTA
Organism: Triticum urartu; assembly: GCF_056163025.1. Classification (NCBI taxonomy): domain Eukaryota; kingdom Viridiplantae; phylum Streptophyta; class Magnoliopsida; order Poales; family Poaceae; genus Triticum; species Triticum urartu. The sequence continues at coordinate 314,834,971 of NC_141877.1, forward strand.
TGATGTTGTCCTATGGTTCCCTTCGTGTCATGCATACGTGTGGGAATTCCTGCTGTGGGGTGTTGCAATACGTTCATGGTTCGCTTACAGTGGGTTGCGAGAGTGACCGAAGCTTAAACCCGAGTAATGGGGTTGTTGCGTGTGGGGGTAAAGGGGACTTGTTAATTTATGATATGGTTGGGTTTACCTTACTAAACTTTATAGTTGCAGATGGTTGGTAGAGTTCCAATCATAAGTGCATATGATCCAAGTACGGAAAGTATGTTAGTGTATGCCTCTCCCTCATAGCATATGACAAGTATCTACCATGTTATATTCAATTACCTATGGACAATCTAAGCTTTCTACTAAACAATTAAGTAACTTTTATTATTCTTGCAAAGTACTGCTAGTTTTATTCCGCAAAGTATTTTATTCTTGTTCTAGGTAAAGCGAATGTCGGTGTGCGTAGAGTTGTATTGGTGGTCGATAGAACTTGAACAGAATATAAATTCTACATTTAGCTCCTCGTTGGGTTCGACACTCTTGCTTATTGAAAAAAGCAACAAACGATCCCCTATACTTGTGGGATATCAACAACCAATCTTCCTCTCATGGGATATCAAGTGGAAGATCCAACCAATATAATTAGTACGCTCCTCCCCTTGGCAAGGTCCACAATGTTACTATGATTCAAGTTTGGGCAAATTAGGTGGAGCGAAGTCGAATGGCCAAGGTAAAAAATTCTTGAGCAATGACATATCCAGAAAAGACCGAATTATTCCAAATAGTAAGGATATCCCTAGAGGAGCCCTGAGAAGATATATAAGCAAATTTATCAAATTGTCATGGACAAAAAGATTTAACAAAAGTATGATAAATCAAAATTTTCTTAGTCCCCTACAAGCAAATAATAGAACAACCACTAATAAAGAGAGCATTATGTAAAGCTAATTGTTTATCTTTAAAATTTATTCCATCGTTTTTCCAAGATAAAACTGTTGGGGAACGTAGTAATTTCAAAAAATTTCCTACGCACACGCAAGATCATGGTGATGCATAGCAACGAGGGAAGAGTGTGATCTACGTACCCTTGTAGACCGACAGCGGAAGCGTTATGACAACGCGGTTGATGTAGTCGTGCGTCTTCACGGCCGGACCGATCAAGCACCGAAACTACGTCACCTCCGAGTTCTAGCACACGTTCAGCTCAATGACGATCCCTGGACTCCGATCCAGCAAAGTGTCGGGGAAGAGTTCCGTCAGCACGACGGCGTGGTGACGATCTTGATGTACTACCATCGCAGGGCTTCGCCTAAGTACCGCTACAATATTATCGAGGATTATGGTGGAAGGGGGCACCGCACACGGCTAAGAATATGATCACGTCGATCAACTTGTGTGTCTATGGGGTGCCCCCTGCCCCTGTATATAAAGGAGTGGAGGAGGGGAGGGCCGACCCTCTCTATGGCGCGCCCTAGGGGGGTCCTACTCCCACCGGGAGTAGGATTCCCCCTTTCCTAGTCCAACTAGGAGTCCTTCCATGTAGTAGGAGTAGGAGACAAGGAAGGGGAAGAGGGAAGAGAAGGAAGGAGGGGGCGCAGCCCCTCCCCCTAGTCCAATTCGGACTAGGCCTTGGGGGGGGGGGCGGCCTGCCTCTCCCTCTCCCCTAAAGCCCAATAAGGCCCATATACTTCTTCTCCCGTATTCCCGTAACTCCCCGGTACTGCGAAAAATACCCGAACCACTCGGAACCTTTCCGATGTCCGAATATAGTCGTCCAATATATCGATCTTTACGTCTCGACCATTTCGAGACTCCTCGTCATGTCCCCGATCTCATTCGGGACTCCGAACTCCTTCGGTACATCAAAACTCATAAACTCATAATATAACTGTCATCGAAACCTTAAGCGTGCGGACCCTACGGGTTCGAGAACAATGTAGACATGACCGAGACACATCTCCGGTCAATAACCAATAGCGGAACCTGGATGCTCATATTGGCTCCTACATATTCTACGAAGATCTTTATCGGTCAGACCGCATAACAACATACGTTGTTCCCTTTGTCATCGGTATGTTACTTGCCCGAGATTCGATCGTCAGTATCTCAATACCTAGTTCAATCTCGTTATCGGCAAGTCTCTTTACTCGTTCCGTAATACATCATCTCGCAACTAACTCATTAGTTGCAATGCTTGCAAGGCTTATGTGATGTGCATTACCGAGAGGGCCCAGAGATACCTCTCCGACAATCGGAGTGACAAATCCTAATCTCGAAATACGCCAACCCAACATGTACCTTTGGAGACACCTGTAGAGCTCCTTTATAATCACCCAGTTATGTTGTGACGTTTGGTAGCACACAAAGTGTTCCTCCGGTAAACGGGAGTTGCATAATCTCATAGTCATAGGAACATGTATAAGTCATGAAGAAAGCAATAGCAACATACTAAACGATCGAGTGCTAAGCTAAAGGAATGGGTCAAGTCAATCACATCATTCTCCTAATGATGTGATCCCGTTAATTAAATAACAACTCTTTGTCTATGGTTAGGAAACATAACCATCTTTGATTAACGAGCTAGTCAAGTAGAGGCATACTAGTGACACTCTGTTTGTCTATGTATTCACACATGTATTATGTTTCCGGTTAATACAATTCTAGCATGAATAATAAACATTTATCATGAAATAAGGAAATAAATAATAACTTTATTATTGCCTCTAGGGCATATTTCCTTCAAAAACATCCTAACTCTGTAGTAGAACCATGTAAACAATGTAAGGTCGGACACCAAGATGTTGCAAAGACGTGTACTAGTCGGCTGCCTAACTAGGATTGGAGTAGGCGGTGTAATCAGTTTAGTGACAGAATCCTTCCCAATCCATTTGATCACATAGTCCATCTCCTCAAAAGTGGCAGATGGAGAATGTTGGTGCAATATCTGCCTACCTTTGTTTTGGAGATTGTTGACATAAACAGGTATGGAATGATTTGTTTGCTACTGCATAAAGAGAGAAAAGTCCATACAGAACCGAACATAATGATGTCTCTGGTGCCAAGTTCGAGGAACTTCACCGAAGCACATCTGTGTTGTAGAGAATAATGAGCTATATTTGTTGAAGTCATATAGATGAGAAGATTGATGTGAAGGAATTAATCCCTCGAAAGTTTACGGCTAAAGGGAAGCATATGTTTTGGTACCGTCGTCCGAAGAAATTGACTGCAGCGAGTGGAAGTCAAAGACAAAGTGAGCACGTAGTATTCATTTTGTTGTTCGTCTTCTACTTATTTGAGTCATAGGACCTCCATACTATCAAGAGGGGTATAGGTTCTCGAAGCTTAGATCCACTGTGATGCTTAGCCAAAACCTATGAAAGTTGTGAGAGAAATCTCTTTGTGTTCCGAGAAAATACCTGCCAGCAAGAGACTGTGATTTTCTTCGCTGTGAGAGATTTGTCTCAGGCCGAGGAGTTAGCATTACTTGCTCCACAAGCAGTGTTACCGTTGTGCTCAAATCCGACCATTGGACTCGTGTCGTTTGGCCATTGGCTGCTCTCAATGTCCAATTTGGTCATTTCCCTTCAGGGAAGGCTGCGACTAATAAATAGCCACTCCACTCCAACGTTATTCATTGGCTACTCCGCTTGAGATTTCTGAGAAGATTGATTTGAGAAACCCCTCTCCGAGTTATTTGAGTTTAAGATCCACCGAGAGAAAACTCAAGAGCCCAAACTTAGTCAGTTGTTTGGCATCACAGTAGTTCTGAGTTAGAGTTCTTGTACCTATTACTCTCGAGAGCGTGTACTCTCTAGACGGATAGGTTTCGGGTCGAGTGTTGAATAGTTGTTGTCTTCACCGAGCTAGATCTTCAGCAACCAAGAGTGATTGTGGTTCGCGAAGGTCGACCGAAGGTTTGGAGATCGTCGACAAGTATCTACCACGAGTGAAATCAACCTGAGTCTGACCAGCTCTGCGTTGAAGGAGAATAGGGTGAAGAGAGTTTATCTTTCATATTAAGTCACAACCCCTCCAACAAGACATAGCCCTTTGGTAGAAGGGTGATCTGGTCTACCAAATCCCCGTGTCGCCATTGAGCACCACTGGTTCAATCTACTTTACTGTAATTCTTTTAGCAGTTTACTTTCGTGCTCTGTGTCGATAGTTTATCTGATCATTATCTTCTGTTGTATTTCCCTTTCGCATCATTCTATTTTGTTGTCAACCTTGGATATCGTTGTGTTTATTCTGTTTCATTCTCATCACTTGATTTCATTCGTCAATTGCATATTCCTCGGTTCATGTGTGATATCTCATTATAGGTATACTTCTCTGTGTATTGATACATCTCCAACGTATCTATAATTTATTATTGTTCCATGCTATTATATTATCTGTTTTGGATGTTTAATGGGCTTTACTATGAACTTTTATATTATTTTTGGGACTAACCTATTAACCGAAGGCCCAGTGAAAATTGTTGTTTTTTTGCCTATTTCAGTGTTTCGCAGAAAAGGAATATCAAGCGGAATCCAAGCGGAACGAAACCCTCGCGAGGATATTTTTTGGAACAAATGCAATCCAGGAGATTTGGAGTGGACGTCAAGGAAGCAGCGAGGAAGCCACAAGGCAGGAGGGCACGCCCAGGGGGGCCAGGCGCACCCCCCACCCTCGTGGCCCCCTCGCAACTCCACTGACCTAGTTATTTCGCCTATATATACTCTTATACCCTGAAACCATCGGGGAGAGCCACGAAACACCTTTTCCACCACCGCGACCTCCTATACCCGTGAGATCCCATCTTGGGGCCTTTTCCGGCACTCCGCTGGAGGGGGATTCGATCACGGAGGGCTTCTACATCAACACCATAGACTCTTCGATGATGTGTGAATAGTTTACCACAGACCTTCGGGTCCATAGTTATTAGCTAGATGAAATTTCTCTCTCTTTGGATCTCAACACAAAGTTCTCCTCGATCTTCTTGGAGATCTACTCGATGTAATTCTTTTTGCGGCGTGTTTGTCGAGATTCGATGAATTGTGGATTTATGATCAAGATTATCTATGAACAATATTTGATTCTTCTCAGAATTCTTATATGCATGATTTAATATCTTTGCAAGTCTCTTTGAATTATCAGTTTGGTTTGGCCTACTAGATTGATCTTTCTTCCAATGGGAGAAGTGCTTAGCTTTGGGTTCAATCTTGCGGTGTCCTTTCCCAGTGACAGCAGGGGCGGCAAGGCACGTATTGTATTGTTGCCATCGAGGGTAAAAATATGGGGTTTATATCATATTGCTTCAGTTTATCCCTCTACATCATGTCATCTTGCCTAATGCGTTACTCTGTTCTTATGAACTTAATACTCTAGATGCATGCTGGATAGCGGTCATTGTGTGGAGTAATAGTAGTAGATGCAGAATCGTTTTAGTTTTCTTGTCACGGATGTGATGCCTATGTTTATGATCATGCCTAGATATTCTCATAACTATGCACTTTCTATCAATTGCTCGACAGTAATTTGTTCACCCACCATAATATTTGCTATCTTGAGAGAAGCCACTAGTGAAACCTATGGCCCCTGGGTCTATTTTACATCATATTAGTCTCCCCTCAACTAGCTATTTCTGTCACCGTTTATTTTGCAATCTTTACTTTCCAATCTATACAACAAAAATACCAAAAATATTTATCTTATTATCTTTATCATATCCCACTTTTGCAAGTGGCCGTGAAGGGATTGACAACCCCTTTTTATCGCGTTGGTTGCAAGGTTCTTGATTGTTTGTGCAGGTACTAGGCGACTTGCGTGTAGTCTCCTACTGTATTGATACCTTGGTTCTCAAAAACTGAGGGAAATATTTACACTACTTTGCTGCATCACCCTTTCCTCTTCAAGGGAAAACCAACGCATGCCCAAGAGGTAGAAAGAAGGATTTCTCACGCCGTTGTCGGGGAGATCTACGCCAAGTCAAGACACACCAAGTACCCATCACAAACTCTTATCCCTCGAATTACATTATTTGCCATTTTCTTCTCGTTTTCCTCTCCTCCACTTCACCCTTGCCGTTTTATTCGCCCTTTTTCCGTTCGCCTCTTTTCGCTTGCTTCTTGTTTTCTTGTGTGTTGGATTGATTGTTTATCACGATGGATCAAGATAATACTAAATTGTGTGACTTTTCCAATACCAACAATAATGATTTTATTAGTACTCCAATTGCTCCTACTACCAATGCTGAATCTTGTGAAATCAATACCGCTTTGTTGAATCTTGTTATGAAAGATCAGTTTTCTGGCCTTCCTAGTGAAGATGCCGCTACCCATCTGAACAACTTCGTTGATTTGTGTGATATGCAAAAGAAGAAAGATGTGGATAGTGATATTGTTAAATTGAAGCGATTTCCATTTTCGCTTAGAGATCGTGCTAAAACTCGGTTCTCTTCTTTGCCTAAAAATAGTATTGATTCATGGAATAAGTGCAAAGATGCTTTATCTCTAAGTATTTTTCCTCCCGCTAAGATCATCTCTCTTTGAAACAATATTATGAATTTTAAGCAACTTGAGCATGAGCATGTTGCACAAGCTTGGGATAGGATGAAATTAATGATACGTAATTGCCCTACTCATGGTTTGAATTTCTATATGATTATACATAAAATTATGCTGGATTGAATTTTGCTTCTAGAAATCTTTTAGATTCGGCCGCGGGAGGCACTTTTATGGAAATCACTTTAGGAGAAGCTGCTAAACTCCTAGATAATATTATGGTTAATTATTCTCAATTGCACACCGAAAGATCTACTAGTAAAAAGGTTCATGCGATAGAAGAGATTAATGTTTTGAGTGGAAAGATGGATGAACTTGTGAAATTGTTTGCTAATAAGAGTGTTTCTGCTGATCCTAATGATATGCCTTTGTCTACTTTGATTGAAAATAATAATGAATCTATGGATGTGAATTTTGTTGGTAGGAGCAATTTTGGTAATAACGCATATAGAGGAAATTTTAATTCTAGGCCGTTCCCTAGTAATTCCTCTAATAATTATGGTAATTCCTACAAAAACTCTTATGGAAATTTTAATAAGATACCCTCTGATTTTGAGACTAGTGTTAAAGAATTTATGATTTCTCAAAAGAATTTCAATGCTTTGCTTGAAGAAAAATTGCCTAAGATTGATGAGTTGGCTAGGAACATGGATAGAATTTCTCTTGATGTTGATTCTTTGAAACTTAGATCTATTCCACCTAAGCATGATATCAATAAGTCTCTCAAAGCTATGAGAATTTCCATTGATGAGTGCAGAGAAAGAACCGCTAGGATGTGTGCTAAAAAGATTGCTTTGTGAAAGCGTGTTCTTCTAGTTTTCATGATAATAATGATGAAGATCTAAAAGAGATTGATGTGTCCCCTATTAAATCTTTGTTTTTAAATATGAATCTTGATAAATATGGGACTGGAGATGAGTCAAGTTTAGTTAAAATGCGTCCCAATGATTTGGATTTTTTAGATCTTGATGCAAAAATTGGTAAAAGTGAGATTGAAGAGGTTAAAACTTTACATAGCAATGAACCCAATATTTTGGATTTCAAGGAATTTAATTATGATAATTGTTCTTTGATAGATTGTATTTCCTTGTTGCAATTCATGTTAAATTCTCCTCATGCTTATAGTCAAAATAAAGCTTTTACCAAACATATCGTTGATGCTTTAATGCAATCCTATGAAGAAAAGCTTGAATTGGAAGTTTCTATCCCTAGAAAACTTTATGATGAGTGGGAACCTACTATTAAAATTAAGATAAAAAATCATGAATGTTATGCTTTATGTGATTTGGGTGCTAGTGTTTCCACAATTCCCAAAACTTTGTGTGATGTGCTAGGTTTCCGTGAATTTGATGATTGTTCTTTAAATTTGCATCTTTCGGATTCCATCACTAAGAAACCTATGGGAAGGATTAATGATGCTCTTATTGCTGCAAATAGGAATTATGTGCCTGTATATTTCATTGTTTTTGATATAGATTGCAATCCTACTTGTCCTATTATTCTTCGTAGACCTTTCCATAGAACGATTGGTGCAATTATTGATATGAAAGAAGGAAATATTAGATTCCAATTTCCATTAAGGAAAGGCATGGAACACTTTCCTAGGAAGAAAATTAAATTACCTTATGAATCTATCATGAGAGCCGCATATGGATTGCATACCAAAGATGATGATACCTAGATCAATTCTTGTTTTTATGCCTAGCTAGGGGTGTTAAACGATAGCGCTTGTTGGGAGGCAACCCAATTTTATTTTTGTTTCCTGTTTTTTGTTTCTGTTTAGCGATAAATAATTCATCATGCTACTTTTATGATTGTGTTTTTGTGTTTTAATTAGTGTGCGCCAAGTAAAGCCTTTAGGATCTTCTTGGATGATAGTTGTTTGATCTTGCTGTAAAAAAACAGAAAGTATGTGATCACGAGAATAATTTTAATTTTTTACCAGAGAGCGATAAAATACCAATTGCAACCTCAGTAGATCAATATACAAATTATTTAGGACATCCTAATTTCTCAGGATTTTTGGAGTTACAGAAGTATTTGAAACCTACAGATTGCTACAGACTGTTCTCTTTTTGACAGATTCTGTTTTTTCGTGTGTTGTTTCCTTATTTTGATGAATCTATGGCTAGTATCGGGGGGTGTGAACCATATAGAAGTTGGAATACAGTAGGTTTAACACCAATATAAATAAAGTATGAGTTCATTGCAGTACTTTAAAGTGGTGATTTGTTTTCTTATACTAACGGAGCTCATGAGATTTTTTGTTGAGTTTTGTGTTGTGAAGTTTTCAAGTTTTTGGGTAAGATTTAATGGTTTATGGAATAAGGATTGGAAAGAGCCTAATCTTGGGGATGCCTAAGGCACCCCAAGGTAAAATTCAAGGACAAACAAAATCCTAAGCTTGGGGATGCCCCGGAAGGCATCCCCTCTTTCGCCTTCGTCCATTGGTAACTTTACTTGAGGCTATATTTTTATTCACCACATGATATGTGTTTTGCTTGGAGTGTCTAGTATGATTTGAGTCTTTGATTTTTAGTCTACCACAATCATACTTGCTGTACACACCTTTTGGAGAGACACACATGAATCTGAATTTATTAGAATACTCTTTGCGCTTCACTTATATCTTTTGAGATAGATGATTTTGCTCTAGTGCTTCACTTATATATTTTAGAGCACGGTGGTGGTTTTATTTTATAGAAATTATTGATCTCTCATGATTCAATTATATTATTTTGAGAGTCCTTTAGAAAAGCATGATAATTTGCTTTGGCTATAAAATTAGTCTTAATATGATTGGCATCCAAGATGGGTATAATAAAAACTTTCATATAGAGTGCATTGAATACTATGAGAAGTTTGATACTTAATGATTGTTTTGAGATATGAAGATGGTAATATTAGAGTCATACTAGTTGCGTAGGTGTGAATTTGATAAATACTTGTGTTAGAGTTTGCAAGTGCCGTAGCATGCACGTATGGTAAACGTTGTGTGAAAAATTTGAAGCATGAGGTGTTTCTTTGATTGTGCTCCTTATGAGTGGCGGTCGGGGACGAGTGATGGTCTTTTCCTACCAATCTATCCCCCTAGGAGCATGTGTGTAATGCTTGGTTTTTGATGACTTGTAGATTTTTGCAATAAGTATGTGAGTTCTTTATGACTAATGTTGAGTCCATGGATTATACGCACTCTCACCTTTCCATCAATGCTAGCCTCTTCGGTACGTGCATTGCCCTTTCTCACCTTGAGAGTTGGTGCAAACTTCGCCGGTGCATCCAACCCCCGTGATATGATACGCTCTATCACACATAAACGTCCTTATATCTTCCTCAAAACAGCCACCATACCTACCTATTATGGCATTTCCATAGCCATTTCGAAATATAATGCCATGCAACTTCCCACTATTACATTTATTATGACATGCTTCATCATTGTCATATGTCCTTGCATGATCATGTAGTTGACATCATATTTGTGGCAAAGTCACCATGCATAATTTCATACATGTTACTCTTGATTCATTGCCCATCCCGGTACACCGTCGGAGGTATTCATATAGAGTCATACTTTGTTCTAGTATCGAGTTGTAATCTTTGAGTTGTAAATAAATAGAAGTGGTATGATCATCATTAATAGAGCATTGTCCCAAAAAAGGGGGGGAAGGCCAAATGAAAAAAAAGAAAGGCCAAATAGAAAAAGGAAATAAAAGGGACAATGCTACTATCCTTTTTCCACACTTGTGCTTCAAAGTAGCACCATGATCTTCATGATAGAGAGTCTCTTATATTGTCACTTTCATATACTAGTGGGAATTTTTCATTATAGAACTTGGCTTGTATATTCGAACAATGGGATTCCTCAAATGCCCTAGGTCTTCATGAGCAAGCAAATTGGATGCACACCCACATAGTTTCTTTTGTTGAGCTTTCATACATTTATAGCTCTAGTGCATCTGTTGCATGGCAATCCCTACTCCTCGCATTGACATCAATTGATGGGCATCTCCATAGCCTGTTGATTAGCTGCATCAATGTGAGAATTTATCTTCTTTTGCCTTCTCCACACAACTCCCATCATTATATTCTATTTCACCCATAGTGATATGTCCATGGCTCACGCTCATGTATTGCGTGAAAGTTGAACAAGTTGAGATTACTAAAGTATGAAACAATTGCTTGGCCTGTCATCAGGGTTGTGCATGATGAGAGCATTTTTGTGTGACGAAAATGAAGCATTACCAAACTATATGATTTTGTAGGGATAAGCTTTCTTTGGCCATGTTATTTTAAAAGACATAATTGCTTAGTTAGTATGCTTGAAGTATTATTACTTTTATGTCAACATTAAACTTTTGTCTTGAATCTTTCGGATCTAAACATTCATGCCACAATAAAGAAAATTACTTTGAAAATTATGTTAGGTAGCATTCCACATCAAAAATTCTGTTTTTATCATTTACCTACTCGAGGACGAGCATGAATTGAGCTTGGGGATGCTTGATACATCTCCAACGTATCTATAATATTTTATTGTTCCACGCTATTATATTATCTGTTTTGGATGTTTAATCAGCTTTACTATACACTTTTATATTATTTTTGGGACTAACCTATTAACCGAAGGCCTAGTAAAAATTGCAATTTTTTTGCCTATTTTAGTGTTTCGCAGAAAAGGAATATCAAACGAAATCCAAACGGAACGAAACCTTCATGAGGATCTTTTTTTGGAACAAATGCAATCTAGGAGACTTGGAGTGGACGTCAAGGAAGCAGCAAGGAAGCCACGAGGCAGGAGGGCGCGCCCGGGGGGGCCAGGCGTGCCCCCACCCTTGTGGGCCCCTCGCAGATCCACCAACCTACTTCTTTCGCCTATATATATACTCTTATACCCTGAAACCATCGGGGAGAGCCAAGAAATACCTTTTCCACTGCCGCAACCTTCTGTACCCGTGAGATCCCATCTTGGGGCCTTTTCCGGCGCTCCGCCAGAGGGGCATTCGATCACGGAGGGCTTCTACATCAACACCATAGCCTCTCCGATGATGTGTGAGTAGTTTACCACAGACCTTCGGGTCCATAGTTATTAGCTATATGGCTTCTTCTCTCTCTTTAGATCTCAATACAAAGTTCTCCTCGATTTTCTTGGAGATCTATTCAATGTAATTCTTTTTGCAGTGTGTTTGTCGAGATCCGATGAATTGTGGATTTATGATCAAGTTTATCTATGAACAATATTTGATTCTTCTCAAAATTCTTATATGCATGATTTAATATCTGGGAAAGTCTCTTCGAATTATCAGTTTGGTTTGGCATACTAGATTGATTTTTCTTGCAATGGGAGAAGTGCTTAGCTTTGGGTTCAATGTTGCGGTGTCCTTTCACAGTGACAGCAGGGGCAGCAAGGCACGTATTGTATTGTTGCCATCGAGGGTAAAAATATGGGGTTTATATCATATTGCTTCAGTTTATCCCTCTACATCATGTCATCTTGCCTAATGTGTTAATATGTTCTTATGAACTTAATACTCTAGATGCATGCTAGATAGCGGTCGATGTGTGGAGTAATAGTAGTAGATGCATAATCGTTTCGGACTACTTGTCACAGACGTGATGCCTATGTTTATGATCATGCCTAGATATTCTCATAACTATGCGCTTTTCTATCAATTGCTCGACAGTAATTTGTTCACCCACCGTAATATTTGCTATCTTGAGAGAAGCCACTAGTGAAACCTATGGCCCCCGGGTCAATTTTACATCATATTAGTCTCCCGTCAACTAGCTATTTATGTCGCCGTTTATTTTGCAATCTTCACTTTCCAATCTATACAACAAAAATACCAAAAATATTTATCTTATTATCTTTATCAGATCTCACTTTTGCAAGTGGCCGTGAAGGGATTGAAAACCCCTTTATCGCATTGGTTGCAAGGTTCTTTATTGCTTGTGCAGGTACTAAGCGACTTGCGTGTGGTCTCCTACTTACGCTACTTTGCTGCATCACTGTAATATCCCAAATTTTTAATTTGGAATGTTATACATTAGATCATCATTGCATATCATATTTTATTACATTTTGGCTAGATCCTAGAAATCCTACGCAACACAAGGACCCACGGAGAGAGTTGGGGATTTCGTTATTTTCATATTTGAGTTTTCTCAAATTTTGAAAATAGGATCATTTGATTTTATTTATTTTATCTTTAATTATTTCAATTATAAAAATAAGTGAGAGGGAATAAGATGAATTTCCCAAAATAAAGAAATGTTCAGGATTTAATAATAAAATTAAATAAGATTTTATTTTGGAGTTTTCCGGTGTTTTATTTGAATTTAGGAAAAATGCGCGTTTTTCGAAATTGCATTTTGGCCCCAAATAAATGTTCACCATGTCCGGCTTTATTTTAGAAGTCGGGGAAAATTTATTTCAGGATTTTTGGAGTACGTTTAATATTTCTTTTATTTGTTTTTCTGCGCGAAACTTTAAAAAAACGCGAACCGACCTCAGGCCGTATTCGGCCAGGACTCCCCTGGCCAGCCCCCTTTATATAGTGCCCGAGCCCACCCCAGCCCACCTCAAACCCCAGCCCCGCCGCCGCCCTAGCCAGCCGCCGCCGCCCGCTGCCCTCGCCGCCGCCGCCGGAGCCACCCGCCGCCGCCGGAGCCACCCGTCCCGCCTGAGCCAACCGCCGCCGCCGCCCATTGACCCGCTGCCGCTGCCTTTGACCCGCCGGAGGTAGACCCCATCGCCGCCGCGGTTTTTGAGAGAAAACCGTCGGTTTATTTTTTCTAGGAACCCGATTTATGTTTTTTTAGATCGGTTTTTTCCCGGTTTAGTTTGTTTAGTGGACGTTCGTCCATACGTTTGTTTTAACAAACGGTTTTCGTCGTTTAGTCGCAGACAGCGAAGGTTCGTTCGTTAGCCTGTTCATCGTTTTTCTTTTTCTCGGATTTTCCGGGATTATTTCTGATCGCGATTTCTGATCCGATTTTCGTTTTAGTATAACTTTTCGCTCGTTTATCGGAATCAGGCGATTCAAGTGCCTAGAGTTTCGTCTCAAAACCCTCTTTCCATTTAACCAACTCAAACAAGTTTTTGCTTCTGTAAAATTTGACTTAGATCCAGATTAGTAAATGAAGTTTGTTTCTTTCGCCGTTTGACTTCCGTCGCTTCGTTTGATTTGTTTCTTTTTGCAAACCGGAGTTCTTAAGTTGAACTTTCTGGTTAGATCTCTTATTTGAGTTTTACCTATGCATTGGATGAGTACTTATTGTATGCTTGTTTGTTTGTGTTAGAGTAGCCGGAGTGCGCCACTTGCTACTTCGAATCTCTAGGTTTCACGGATCATCAGCAAGGCAAGTAACACTTTGATCATACCTCTTACTACCCTGTTTTATTGCATTAGATCAATCCTCAAACATTGCATGTTTAGGATCTATTTTAATTTTGGGTTTTGGGAAGTAGATGAGGTAGTACCTATTACCTGTTTTATTATCAAACCCTTGGGAGTTACTTCTACGTTGCTTATATTGCCATGCTATGCTAGTAGACGTGGATTGGGTGAGTGTATCCTTGACAGATGTGAGATTATTAATTAATGGTTTATTTAAGGTGGCAACTTTAATACACATCTGGGTGAATTGAGGCACCTGGGTATTCCAGCAATTGCCTATTTTTCTTTATGGACCGCCACCCAGGCTCAAAGGGATCATGAGATTATTCATACTAGAAACTTCCGTGTGCAGCCACAAGCTACTATGGGCTCTAGCATAGTTGATTAAGTCATGCGAACTCTTACAGTGGTAGACTAGCAGATGTAGGGGAAAGTAGGTGTAACGGCCTACCCGATCGTAAGGTGCTAGCGCTTCTGAAAGACTATGCGAGAATTCCAACGGAGGAGATCGAGTCTTGTGGGGAAAAGTGCACAAACCTCTGCAGAGTGTATAAACTAATCATGATTAGCCGTGTCCCCGGTTATGGACAGTCTTGAGTATCTAGTACTTGGATTATCATGTGAATCTCATTATGTTACTTTAATTAATTTCGTTGGGTTTAATGATGATGCTTAATTGGGATTGAGAGGGTGTCTACACTCTCAATGTTTAACAACCACCATGATAGTTAAATAAAATTTATTCCTTTGCAGTAGGGAAAAACTGGCTTTATGCAAAACTGTAACCATAGAGCTTTCCACCATCCATATATGCATGTAGTATAGCTTATTTCTGTTCATTACTCTCTATGTGTTACATTGCCAGCATATTCCATGTGCTGACTCATTTTTGGGTTGCAACGTTCATGTTGCAGACTTTTCAGACGATGAGTAAGGTGCCTTTAGGTCGTGGTTCTATACTCAGTGATGTCGTTGGAGTTGATGGACTTGCTTATCTTCCAAGCCTTCCGCTGTTATCGTTATTAGATGGCCTTAAGCCATATTATTTGTAATAAGTTCTCTTTTGAGACACTCGATGTAATAAGTGTGTGATTGCTACTCTGTTATAAATCCTTCAAGTACTGTGCGTGTCAGCATTACTGATCCAGGGATGACACTGATGCACAGAGATCAGACTGTTTCAGGTCTGGTCGCTACAAGATGGTATCAGAGCACACGCTGATTGTAGGACATGACCACTAAGCTAAAAGACCTAGAACACTACTCTCTTCTCATTTCTGACTTCTCATCTTTTCTACTCTTTTAGGATGGTGTATGCAAGGAACAACTTCACGCAACCGGATGAAGATACACCCTTTGGACGCCACCTGAAGGAAGTCACTAAGTACCTGAACATCGAAGTACCAAGCTTCACCGGGACCTACAACGCCACTTTACCCGACGAGGAGCGCTGGATGATTCAAGTTCAAGTTCCAGGAAGGACATTCGCGCCAGTCACTGGACCCATAGAGTTTTCCTTTGATGCACTAACCTGGAGTCTAGGAAAGAGCATGGCAGCCCACATCACCATGGGACGTATTGGAGAAGTTTACCGCAATGATCTCAAGGATACTATCTACCAGATTTGTGGGCCCCGAGATGAGCATTGGGAGATGATCAGCACCAGGAAGGATAGATCAATCACAGCTTTTATCCAGGAGTTAAACCAGCACATTCGACGTTAGGAGAACCAGATGTGTGCAGGCATGATAGATCTGAAGAAGGCGATGACAAGAATCACGGAGCTGGAGGAAGAACTCAAGGCTACACGCGAAGATTATATGGAGGAAATCGAAGTATTAGTGGAGAAGAATGACGACCTGACCAGGAAGCTAGGGGTTTTCATGGGAGATCCCGCGCCAGGAGGAGGGGATGACGATTCCACTTGCCCGGATAACTACATCATCATCGACAACACCGACTCAGACCCAGACGACAGCGATGATGACTATGTTGATGAAGCTGGAGCGGATATCATGGAGTCTTCATCGGGGCAGTTTTTCTAGTAGACCACCATAACAGTAGTAGAATCCCACCATGTATATAGCATAGCCCAAGCACTTTTGTAACGATAGTTCTAGACCGACTATATGCCCTTGTTTGAATTGAATGAAGTGATTTTGTTTGCTTTTGCCTCATGTGCATATGGGTAGTGTTTTCTCTCTAGACCTCAATCTATTCTATATTCTCATATTTTCTAAACCCTCAGATGCCTCCGAGACGTGACAATGGATTTGCTTGCCCACCGGAACTCACTCAGTTGATCCAGCAGCAGAATGCATTGCTGCAGTTGCTAGTCCAGAATCAGAATCAGGGGAACAACAACAACAACAACAACCCACCACCACCACCACTTGTTGATCACTTAACCCGTTTTATTAGACTGAACCCGCCGGTGTTCTCCAGTAGCACTGAGCCGATAGTGGCAGATGATTGGCTCCACAAGACAGGGAGGGAATTGACCACTGCAGGATGCACAAATGCGGAAAAGGTGCGTTTTGCCGCACATCAGCTTGAAGGACCCGCATCATCATGGTGGCAGAATTTCACAGCCACTTATCCTATAGACACTGTCACATGGGATCAGTTTCAACAAGCTTTTCGTACTGCCCATGTTTCAGCAGGAGCTATGGCCATGAAGAAGCATGAATTTCGCAACTTGCGCCAAGGAGGACGGACAGTTGGCCAATATGTGGATGACTTTAGTAAGTTAGCGCGTTATGCCCCGGATGACGTTGCTACGGATGCAGCTAAGAAGGAGAAGTTTCTGGAAGGACTGAATGATGAGTTGAGCATGCAGTTGATGGTAGCAACCTTCAACAACTACCAGGAGTTGGTAGATCGTGCTCTTATGATTGAAGGGAAGCAGCAGCAGATTGAGAACCGCAAGAGGAAGTATGGACAAGGGAAGTACAATTCAGGAGCTCAGCAGAAGCCACGTTTTACCCCGAAATCGGGAGGACATTTTCAGCATACCCATGGAGGAGGAAGTTCACATAATCATAATGGCCCCAAGAATGGTAATGGGAATGGGGGAAGCAATGGCCAGAACCGTACCAACCCGTCAACCCCAGCCAAGAGAGACCTGAGCCAAGTCACTTGCTTTAAGTGTCAGAAGACCGGACATTATGCCAATGAATATCCTGAAGCCCAGAATGGAAATGGCAATGGAAGCTCTGGGAAGAAGTCGAACCCTTTCAACAGGGGACAGGTGAACCACGTTAACGTGGATGAGGTTGAAGCCCAGCCAGATACAGTAATCGGTAAGTTTTTGGTTAAGTCTTTTACTGCAGTCGTTCTTTTTGATACTGGTACATCATATTCATACATATCAAGGGGATTCGTGGATAAGTATACCTACCCACCAAGGTTCTTAGAACACCTATGTTAGTAAGCTTACCAGGAGCGGAGTATATGGCCAGTCGAGGATGTTTTCAAGTGCCATTGAGTATAGGTAGGCATGTCTTCCCCTCAGATTTAATCATTTTGAAATCACAAGGTTTGGATGTGATTCTAGGTATGGATTGGCTGTCGATGTATGGAGGAAACATCGATTGTGCCAGTAAGTCGATTTTGCTTACCACACCAGAAGGAAGAATGATCAAGTATGTGTCACGACATGAGCTGAAGAGGACACAAGTAAATTCCTTAACAGGAGTTGTACAGGAGGAAGTACCGGTGGTAAAGGATTTTCCGGATGTATTTCCAGAAGAGTTGCCAGGCATGCCACCGGATAGAGACATTGAGTTTTTGATTGAGCTTTTGCGAGGCACGTGACCAATATCTAAGAGACCATATAGAATGCATGCAAAGGATTTGGAGGAGATTAAGAAGCAGATTAAGGAGTTACTTGATAAGGGATATATTCGCCCAAGTTCGTCACCTTGGGGATCACCAGTACTTCTAGTGGAAAAGAAGGATGGATCATTAAGGATGGTTGTTGATTATCGAGGATTGAATGAAGTGATGATCAAGAATAAGTATCCACCGCCGATGATCAATGATTTGTTTGACCAATTGCAAGGAGCTAAGGTATTTTCCAAGATCGATTTGCGATCAGGATACCACCAGTTGAAGATTCGAGAGCAGGACATACCTAAGACAGCTTTTACCACGAGGTACGGGCTGTATGAGTATACCGTTATGTCATTTGGTCTGACTAATGCACCTGCTTATTTTATGAACATGATGAATAAAGTGTTTATGGAGTTTTTGGATAAATTCTTCGTAGTGTTCATTGATGATATTCTGATTTACTCGAAGAATGAAGAAGAACATAAAGAACATTTGTGTTTGGTACTTGATAAGCTCAGAGAACATCAGTTATACGCCAAGTTCGGCAAATGTGAGTTTTGGTTGAAGGAAGTTGGATTCCTCGGACATGTTATATCCGGAGAAGGAATAGCAGTAGATCCCACCAAGGTTGTCACTGTGACAAATTGGGAAGCCCCAACAACAGTTGGAGAGATCCGGAGTTTTCTTGGACTCGCAGGATACTACCGGAGATATATTGAAAATTTCTCAAAGATTGCAAAACCTATGACGAAGTTGTTGAAGAAGGATACCAAGTTCAAATGGACTGAGGAATGTGAGGCCAGTTTCCAGGAGTTTAAGAAACGTTTGGTTACCTCGCCAGTGTTGATTCTGCCAGATCAGCGCAAGGATTATGAGGTGTATTGCGATGCTTCATGTCGAGGACTTGGAGCAGTGCTTATGCAGGAGGGAAGAGTTGTTTCGTATGCTTCACGACAGCTTAAGCCCCATGAGTTGAATTATGCTACACATGACTTGGAGTTAGCAGCCGTAGTGCACGCTTTAAAGACGTGGAGACAT
The DNA here is from genome assembly GCF_056163025.1 of Triticum urartu. Taxonomy (NCBI): domain Eukaryota; kingdom Viridiplantae; phylum Streptophyta; class Magnoliopsida; order Poales; family Poaceae; genus Triticum; species Triticum urartu. Next base: position 314,853,773 of record NC_141877.1, read on the forward strand.
TTTCTCATCAGAAACCATTGTGAGGTGTACACGGATCACAAGAGTTTGAAGTACATCTTCACGCAGAAGGAGTTGAATCTCAGGCAAAGGAGATGGTTGGAGCTCATCAAGGATTATGATATGAGATTACATTATCATCCCGGAAAGGCTAACGTAGTAGCTGATGCGTTGAGCCGCAAGAGCCATGTCAACACGCTAATGACCGTAGAATTACCAAAGGAGTTAGCCGAGGATCTTCGTGAGCTATGTTTGGAGATAGTCCCGAGAGGTTATGTAGCATCATTGGAGGTTCAGTCTACTTTGATGGATAAAATCAGAGAGGCTCAGAAGACTGACAAGGAGATTGCTTCTATTAAAGAGAAAATGAGCAAGGGAAAAGCTAAAGGATTTCGTGAGGATGAGTACGATACCTTATGGTTCGAGGACCGTGTTTATGTGCCTAATGATCCGGAGATCAGGAAGTTGATTCTGCAAGAGGCCCATGATTCACCATACTCGATTCACCCAGGAAATACCAAGATGTATTTGGATTTGAAGGATACTTTCTGGTGGACCGGAATGAAGAAGGATATTGCGGAGTATGTAGCAGTTTGTGATGTATGTCAGAGAGTAAAGGCAGAGCATCAGAAGCCAGCAGGATTGCTACAGCCATTGCCGATACCCGATGGAAGTGGGATAAGCTAGGTATGGACTTTATCATGGGATTGCCCAGGACCTGCTCAGGCTATGACTCAATATGGGTTGTAGTCGATCGTTTGACAAAGGTAGCTCATTTCATTCCAGTGAAGACAACTTACAGCAGTGCCAAGTTGGCTAAGATATACATGACCAGGATCGTATGTCTGCATGGAGTTCCGAGGAGCATTGTATCAGATAGAGGAACCCAGTTTACCTCAAAGTTCTGGAATCAGTTGCATGAAACTTTGGGTACCAGGCTAGAGTTCAGTACAGCTTTTCATCCGCAGACAGATGGACAGACCGAGAGAGTCAATCAGATTTTGGAGGATATGCTGAGAGCTTGTGCGCTAGATTATGGATCTAGTTGGGACGACAATTTGCCGTATGAAGAGTTCTCTTACAACAACAGTTATCAATCCAGTTTGAAGATGGCCCCTTTTGAAGCCTTGTACGGAAGAAGGTGCAGAACACCATTGTCGTGGGATGAAGTTGGAGACCGCCAGTTGTTTGGACCGGATTTGATTAAGGAGTCTAAACAGAAGGTGAAGTTGATTCGCGATAGGATCAAGGTAGCCCAGTCCAGGCAAAAGAGCTATGCAGATTCTAAACGCAAGGAGACGGTTTACGAAGTCGGAGACAGAGTTTATCTTCGTGTATCCCCGCTTCGAGGAGTGAAGCGCTTTGGACTTAAGGGAAAGTTAGTGCCACGTTTTGTGGGACCATACAAAGTTTTGGAACGCATGGGAGAATTTGCCTGAAGGATTGTCGGGAGTTCACGATGTGTCGTGGAATTGTCACGGCAGATGTCCTAGAGCAAGGACTTAGTCATAGGGCCATCGCACTAGGAAGCTTAAAGGGGTTAATCGGGACAAAGGACACGAGAGGGTTTTTATACTAGTTCGGCCCCTTACGATGAAGGTAAAAGCCTACGTCTAGTTGGGATTGGTATTGCCGAGGTTTCGATCTCCAAGGGGCTCAACTCGCCGGCTTGGTTATCGATCTGTTGTTTCTTGCCTAAGCCGCCACTGGGTCGTCCCCTTATATACATGGGTTGATGCCTGGCGGCCTATAGAGTCCCGGCCGGCTCATAATCGTGTCTGGCTCGGTGACTTCCTTTACATTCCTTTCTTTACAAGTCTTTCCTTTCATACGGCGGTTTACAATAACGGGCCTTAAGCCAGCCCCAGGCCTTTGGGCCTTCTATATGTTTAATAAACTATCATCTTGAATGTATATTGGGCTTCTTATGTAACCCGCCATTAGGGTTGACCCGGCCCCTCCTGGGCGGGTCATACTGGTAGTAATATCCCCGACATTAGGCCCCAGGTTGACTTTGAACTTTGTTCTTTGTCAATCCTCAATACTTAGATGAAATCCATCTTTTGTCTGAAGAAACTATGTGACCCGCCATGACGTCATCTTTTGAAAACACAAAAAACTTTCATGACGTCATCTTCCAACGGATCTTTTATCTTTAATGCTTCTCGAGAATCGAGGCGTTCATTTAGCTGGATAATCATTATTTTGGTCCTCCCTTGATTTTCGCGCCTGTCTGTTCGCATCTACCCTTATAAATAGGCACGCGACTGGTTTTTTCCATTCTCCTCTCTTCCCCATCTTCTTCCTCTTGCAACCTCCACTGCTGCTCGAGCTTCGCCGCTGCCGCAACTCTCATCGTCATCCTCAAGCTTGGCCGCTGCATCACCCTGAGTTCGTCCAGAGAACGCGACGACTCTTCGCGGCAGGCCTACATCTTGTAAGTTTCTTCTCTCTCACGCACCTAGATCTGTTCTAGGTTTGCGAGTTCTTCAGTGTTCTTCACTTGTTCACCACGGATCATCTTGTAGATCTTCTCCGCAACTTCTTTTGATCCAAAAAAGAAATATAACTCACGCGGTAGCTGTTTGGCATTCATTTTTAATATCAGTAGATCCCTTTTACCTGCATAAATGCTTCTTTATAGCCGAAAAACTCATCTGTACTAGGTTTTTAGGTCTAGAATATTTCCTTTTTGGAACAGCTATTTGATCCAAAATAATAATGATAGCTTGGTGAAACTTGTTTATGCCAACACTTAGCTAAATCTGCTTTCTGACAAAATCTGTAGTCATGGCGGCTTACCACTCCGGCTTTCTTTTCCATATATGTCATTAGCCCTTAGTTAAGCCGCCGTTACTTGTTTTACACCTTCAACCTTTAACTGTTAATTTTGCCGTAAACTAAACCGACAAGTTGTTTTTTCTTTTTCAGTCCGTTGCACATCATGCCGTCAAAAACACCCACCATCTACAATTGGGTCCCCTCAACCATAACTGAGGATCGTTTAGAAGAGTTCTTCCTCATCAGGTTTCTGCCCTAAAAAAACATCATGTCTTATCGTGCTCCTGACCTGGAAGAAGAACGACCCAACCCAAAAGACGGCAAAATGATCGTCTTTACTGACCACATGAACTGTGGCTTCTCACCGCCCGGTTCAAAGTTTTTCAGAGAATTTCTTCATTTTTTCAAACTCCATCCTCAGGACATTGGTCCCAATTCCATATCCAATATTTGTAACTTCCAAGTGCTCTGTGAGGTATACCTTCAGCAAGAACCGACTGTGGAACTATTCAGAGTACTTCTATCTGAACCAGCAAAATGAGTGCACCAACGACCTTAGTTTAGAGCTTGGAGGCATATCAATTCAGCGCTGGCAGGGTGCTGTCTTCCCTCTCGTAGTTTTGCCAAGTCACCCAAAGGATTGGAATCAAACTTGGTTTTACTATCAGGACATCTCACCCGCCAATGAGAAGCCACTGCCGGGTTGCCGCCCCGATCGTCTTGACTCCATGTTCGCACTGCCAGACAAACTTACCGTTGCTGAACGCAAGAAGCAGCTTCCCTCTATCAGAAGAATCAACGGTTTATTGGGGAACGGTTTAACCGGAGTCGATCTAACCCGCTGCTCGATTTCATGGAGGATTATTCCATTAAGCCGTCGTTCAAAATTGATGTATGAATATGGTGGAGAACCGGATGATTCTCTCCGTCATACCCCGGCTCAGCTATCCAAGGAGGACATTGTCTCACTGTCAAACCTTCTGGTAAATGTGCAATATGAAGACTGCAGTGTTGTTGGGTTAAGTCCCTTTTCTAAGCTCAACCCGGTACCAGAAGTAAGGATATTCTGATCTCCTTTTTTTCTTTGTATTTTGTCCAGCCACATTGTCTATTACTGATCCTTCCTCTTGTCTTTGTAGGCAAACTCTGAATTTTGGAAAGTGAAATATGATCACGAAGCTGCCAAGAAGGCGAAACTCGCCGCCATGAACGCCAAGAAAACAGCCCGGAGATCAAAGAAGAAGAAGATGACCACTGCTGAAGATTTAATGAAACTTGATGACACGTCTGACTCGGAGGTATCCCTTGACTCCCTTGGCCAATTTTTTAACAATCTTATTGACACTGATCCTTACCAGGATGACACTGGGGCTAGTCAGGCCGAGGAAGTAGAGGTAACTATCATTTCCTCCGACTCAGAGCCCTTACCAAGACACAAAGTTCGATGAGTGATCCGTAAAGTAAGGTTTTCTAACCCCTTAGTTCACTTGGATCCCAACTTTCATTTGAAAAAATAGCAACATGAAAGCCACCATGAAGTTGGAATTGAAGATGAGCCGGCTGTTGTCCTTCAACAGACCCCTCAGAAACGCCCGAACGAGGTTTATTTATTACTGTCTTTAACTCGTTTTAACAAATCTTGCTCCTTATATTTCGTTTAACTCTTTTCTTTATCTTTCCAGGAGGTGTCTTGTTCTTCAAGTGACTCATCACAAACAAAATTTCCGGCTTTCAAGACTGCTCCTGGGTAATCAGAAATCCTCCTTTCTTCCAAGTTGCTCAATTGTATCTTTATGCTGACAATTCTGCAATATTATTCCTTAGTGGCCAGGCTAAATCCAAGAAGTCAAAGGTGGCTAAACCGGCGGAAGACCCGCCAGTGCTAGCATCTAAACCGGCTAGGCCACCTTCTCCCTTGGCTAACGCTCCAGAACACCCGCTTATTGACAATGAAGCAAATCCTCCGGAGCCGTCCCTTGACGAAGCCACTATGAATCCTTCCACAGTTGGACCGTCAAGTTCAACCAACCCGCCGTCTCCACCTGCTCAAGATGTTCAGATTACTGGGAACCGCTTTGTTGAGCCGGGGAACCCAACGGTGCTGGCTCGGTGTACAGCAAAGCAAGAAGCATTAGAGAGGCAGAAAGTTTGCTTTGAAGTTGCCAACTATGAACGTCTCAATGCCAGTGATATCTTATCCGGCTATCTCAGTCATGTACACTCCAGTCGTGAGTCTGAGATCGAGATGGTCAAGCAGCTTCAGTTGTAGTATGAGGTATGTTGTTTCCGGTTTACCAATATTCCTTCAGCCCCCAAGTCTTCAGATTTATGAGAAACGGAATAACCTGTAGACTTAAAATATAGGCCGAGACTTTTACCTCTGAATCTTTGCCTGATATTGATAGAACAAAACTTCACCCATAGACCCCAAGGACCGGTTTATTTTGATCATTAATGAATCGGTACTTTTAGAATTTAAAACCGTCTTCAAAATACTTAACACTCCAGTTTAACATTGATAAACTTGCTGAACTGCGTGCATTAGCCCCCAAGTGCCAAGTTCTACTACTTTGTAAATGACTTGGGACTTCAAATATGTTGGTAGAGTCGTAAAAATTTGATTTGGCATACATTAGCCCCCAAGTGTCAAGTGGTTTATTCGTAAAGTACTTGAGACTTGAATCTTGAAATTGGATACTGGAATTTGAAACCAAGTCTTGACTTATCTGAACGTTTTCACAGAATGCATTGTCTGAACTGAACTCTCAATTGACTGACGCAAAGACCCGGCTAGCGAGTCAGGAGTCAGAAATCAAATCTTCCACCTCCAAACTGCAAATAAATCTTTCTGAAATGGAAAATTTGAAGACCAGCTTTGCTGCCAAAGAGAAGACTTGGGAAAATGAGAAAACACTTCTGACCCGACGAGCTGAAACAGCCGAAACATCTTTGCAAGAAATTTCAACAGAGCTGAACGGTTTGAAGGGCCGGGTGTCCCAGATGGTCGCTGCTATCTTTGGTAAGCTGCCTGATTTGATCTTTCGTATATTTTTCTTGTTAAATCGGAGTATAATCTGCCAACTCACTCTGTGAAAAATATATGCAGGTCCGCGAAGTAAGAATCTGAACCAAGACCCGTTGATTAAGCTGAAGGTAGTATACACTTTAGTTGCACAATTGTATATCGGCGCACAACGAGCTCTGGCTGCCATCTCTCCTGCTAATCAAGGGTCTAACCGGATCAGTGACGTCCTGAAGAAGCTGTCCATCCTTCCTGCCAGGTTCCAAGAAGTGAAACGCTCCTATGCGTGAGCCGGAGCTTTGACTGCCCTAAGCCGCTCCAATGCTTGGGTGCCAGACCTAGACCCGACGGACGTGGCAAGGGGCTATCCTACCGTGAAGGAGGACGGGTCTCCTTTTGATCAGGATGACTTTATAGCCTGCATCCGTGAAGTCCGACCTCAGGCGACTAGCCTTGGAGATGACACCAATGTGGACAAGTATCAGCCGGGTTTTGATAGTGAAAATAAGATGGCCCCTCCCTCATATAAAGTAACAGACTTGATCCCACCAGTGAGAGAAGATACATTTGCCCCGGAAGTTGACCCGGTCGGCCTTATTGACGACGAAGCCAAATTTGTCGCCATGAACGGCTTTGATTGGTCAAAACCCAACTTCTAGCAGACTCAAGATGGTGAACCGGCGAGGGAGGGACAATGATCATCTTCATGGGCTTTAAAAGCCTTGTAATAGCTTAGCTGTGAAAACACCACCTGTTTGCTTATGCCATCGTGCACAAAATACTTATATGTGAATCTGTGTTTCAGATGTCAATGTATGCCCTGTTTAATATTTGTCTCTGCAATGTTTGAATCGCTGTTCCTGTGAATACAAGGAAAAAACTGGCAAGGCGGTTTAGAACCAAACGGGCTTAAACACCTAATTTACCACCCCTATTTTTACCTCAATAGAAAGCAGAGACAAATATAAATAGTGGATAAGGTTTAATGCTAACTCTGGAGTTAACGCAGCAGGTAAGCGCGTATGAGTAAGAGCCATACCTTGTCCTTGTTGATCCTTAGATCGCCGGTTTAAACAACCCGAGTGATGAATTTGATAATTCAACATGTATGAGAAGTTAATACTTCTTGAATACCCAATGATCATCATATCTTAGTAGCTCGTACCTTTGGATCCTTGAAGCACCGGCTTGAATAACCCGGGCGGCTACGTTGTCCAATAATTGAGCGGTGAAGAAAACCGGGCTATCTTATTGTAAAATTGAAACAACAAAAGCTAAAGGGCAAGAAATATAATTTTAACTTTGTATTCAAAAGGTCGGGGGTTTCTGATTCGAATACGATCAGTAAACTGGACCAAAGGGGTTAAGCTAAGGTTCGAATACGACCATATAGCCCCTAGTGGCTTTGGCGTTGCGCCGATCAAGAGGGTACCGACAGCTATGTTCTCTTTAGTTCGAATATGACCTATGTTTGAACAGGAAGCCCCCAAATGACCTTGAGAGGTTTTTAACGACCCTGATTCGAATACGATCCAAGTCGGACTCAAAAGGGGTTAAGCTATGATTCGGATACGATCAAGAAGCCCCCAAATGAGTTTGGCCTTGAGCCGATCAAGAGGGTTACGACAGCTATGTTCTCTTTGGTTCGAATACGACCTATGTTTGAACAGGAAGCCCCCAAGTGACCATGAGATTTGCAGCTAGATTCGGATACGATCATGAGCTGGACCAAAAAGGCTAAACTTGATTCAAATATGATCAGCTCCTTAATAGTCGTTTGTAAATAAGAAATAATAAAGATGCATAATCTTTGAAAAGAAAAGAGACCGATGGTCTTACTTTATTGCTTATCATAATATATACAACGCGGACGTTTGTACATGATGAGAGCCGGTGGCTCAGGTGTAGTATGGCCGAAGTTGAGCAATGTTCCATGGCCGGCGGGTCTCTTCCTCCTACTTACGTGAGTCTCTGTGCTCTCGAACGTCAATGAGGTAATATGACCCGTTGTTTAAATTCTTACTGACCACAAAGGGTCCTTCCCAAGGTGGGGATAGCTTGTGTGCATCTGACAGATCCTGGATGAGCCGGAGCACCAAGTCGCCTTCCTGAAAAGTCCTGGACTTCACCCGGCGGCTGTGATAACGACGCAGGTCCTGTTGATAAATTCCTGACCGAGCCGCTGCTAAATCTCTTTCTTCATCCAACAATTCAAGTGCATCCTGTCTGGCTTTTTCGTTATTAGCCTCAACATAAGCTGTCACACGGGGCGAGTCATGACGGATGTCACTAGGTAATACTGCTTCCGCTCCATAAACCATGAACAAAGGTGTGTAACCTGTAGACCTATTGGGTGTAGTATTGATACTCCATAACACTGAAGATAATTCCTCTACCCAACAACCCGGCGTTCGCTGTAAAGGAACCATAAGCCGGGGTTTTAGCCCTTTCAAAATTTCCTGATTGGCTCTCTCAGCTTGACCATTGGATTGAGGATGAGCCACAGAAGAAACATCATGCCGGATGTGCTCTCGCTGACAAAATTCTTCCATAGCTCCTTGAGACAGATTGGTGCCATTGTCTGTGATGATACTGTGTGGAAAACCGAAACGGGAGATCACTTTTTTCATGAACTGAACCGTCGTGGCTGCGTCACACTTACTCACAGGCTCCGCCTCAACCCACTTAGTGAACTTATCAACTGCTACTAGGAGGTGTGTCTTTTTATCTTTAGACCTTTTGAAAGGTCCCACCATGTCAAGCCCCCATACCGCAAATGACCAAGTGATTGGAATCATCCGGAGTTCTTGAGTCGACACATGCGCTCGTCGTGCGAACTTCTGACGTCCATCACATCTACTGACCAGATCTTCCGCATCAGCGTGAGCCGTTAGCAGTAAAAACCGTGACGAAACGCCTTGGCCACTAAAGATTTTGACCCGGCGTGATCACCACAATCGCCTTCATGGATCTCACGAAGGATTTCTTGACCTTCTTCAGGGGAAACACAGCGCTGAAACGCTCCAGAAACACTGCGATGAAACAACTCTCCATCTGAAATCGTCATGGACTTAGACCGCTGGGTTATCTGTCGAGCCAGGGTCTCATCCGCTGGCAACTCTCCCCGGGTCATGTAAGCCAAGAACGGCACCGTCCAATCTGGGATGACATGAAGAGCCGCTACCAACTGCGCCTCCGGGTCAGGAACAGCTAAATCTTCTTCGGTGGGCAATTTGACAGAGGGGTTATGCAAAACATCCGAAAAGGTGTTAGGTGGCACCGGCTTACGCTGAGACCCCAACCGGCTTAAAGCATCAGCTGCTTCATTCTTTCGACGGTCAATGTGTTCCACCTGATAACCTTTAAAATATCCTGCAACAACATCAACCTCTTGGTGATAAGACGCCATGGGAGGGTCCTTAGAATCCCACTTGCCAGATACCTGTTGAGCCACTAGATCCGAGTCACCAAGACATCTGACCCGGCTCAAGCTCATCTCTTTTGCCACTCGAAGACCATGGAGCAAGGCTTCATACTCTGATGCGTTGTTAGTACAAGGAAACATCAATCGTAACACATAACAAAATTTTTCACCTCGTGGGGAAGTTAGCACGACTCCAGCCCCCGAGCCTTCCAATTGCTTGGACCCATCAAAATGAATAGTCCAATACGTGTTGTCTGGCTTCTCTTCTGGCATCTGCATCTCTATCCAGTCATTGATGAAGTCAACCAGGGCTTGAGACTTAATTGCAGTACGTGGAACATACTTCAAACCATGAGACCCAAGCTCAATTGGCCACTTGGCGACTTGCCCAGTGGCTTCTCTGTTTTGAATAATGTCTCCTAAAGGAGCAGAGCTAACCACAGTGATGGGATGTCCCTGAAAGTAATGCTTAAGCTTCCGGCTTGCCATGAACACCCCATAAACAAGTTTCTGCCAATGTGGATATCGTTGCTTGGACTCAATTAGCACTTCACTGACATAATAAACCGGCCGTTGAACCGGATGCTCCTTGCCAGCTTCCTTGCGCTCTACCACAATAGCCACACTAACAGCCCGTGAGTTGGCAGCCACGTATAACAATAGCGGCTCTTTCTCAATTGGAGCAGCCAGGGCCGGCGGTTCAGCCAGCTGTGCCTTCAAATCTTCAAAAGCAGCGTTCGCAGCATCACTCCAAACAAAAACATCCGTTTTGTTCATCAACTGATACAGAGGCATAGCCTTTTCCCCTAACCGGCTTATGAAACGGCTCAAAGCAGCCAGACGACCCACCAACCGCTGAACATCATTTACGCAGGTTGGTTTGGCTAAGGATGTAATTGCCTTGATTTTCTCTGGGTTAGCTTCAATAGCTCGGTTAGACACCAAAAAACCCAAGAGCTTGCCGTCTGGCACTCCAAAAACGCACTTCACCGGGTTAAGCATCATTTTGTAGACCCGGAGATTATCAAAAGTCTGTTTCAAGTCCGTGACCAAGGTTTCCTCTTCCCTGGATTTCACCACTATATCATCCACATAAGCATGAACATTGCGCCCAATTTGATTATGAAGACAATTCTGCACACACCGTTCGTAAGTCGTCTGGGCGCTCTTAAGCCCAAAAGGCATAGACACATGGCAGAAAGCTCCAAAAGGGGTTATAAAAGTTGTCTTCTCTTGATCCTTGACTGCCATCTTAATCTGATGATAACCGGAATAAGCATCCAAGAAACTCAACCGTGCGCAACCCGCCGTAGCGTCAATGATTTGATCAATACGGGGGAGAGCAAAAGGATCAGCCGGACAAGCTTTGTTCAGATCTGTGTAATCCACACACATACGCCAGGTGCCATTCTTCTTGAGTACAAGCACCGGGTTAGCCAACCACTCTGGGTGAAAGACCTCCACAATGAACCCGGCTGCCAAGAGCCGGGCCACCTCTTCCCCAATGGCCTTGCGCCTTTCTTCATTGAGCCGTTGGAGAAACTGTCTAACAGGCTTGAACTTTGGATCGATGTTAAGAGTGTGCTCAGCGAGTTCCCTCGGGACACCCGGCATGTCTGAAGGTTTCCATGCAAAGATGTCCCGGTTCTCACGGATGAACTCGATGAGCGCGCTTTCCTATTTCGGATCCAAGTTTGCACTGATGATGAACTGTTTGGATGAGTCGCCAGGTACAAAGTCAACCATCTTGGTGTCATCAGCTGATTTGAATTTCAACTCCGGCTCATGCTCTGTTGTTGGTTTCTTTAATGACGTCATGTCTGCCGGGTCAACATGATCCTTGTAGAATTTTAACTCCTCTGTTGCACAAACAGATTCTGCATAGGCAGCATCACCTTCTTCACATTCTAAGGCTATCTTCCGGCTCCCATGTACTGTAATGGTGCCCTTATGACCCGGCATCTTGAGTTGCAAATATACTAACATGGCCGAGCCATGAACTTGGCATAAGCCGGTCGCCCAAACAGAGCATGATATGGGCTCTGGATCTACCTCAAAGGTTAATTTCTCTGCTCTGGAATCATACTCATCCCCAAAGGCTACTTCCAGCTCAATCTTACCAACTGGGTATGCCGACTTACCAGGTACCACCCCGTGAAAAATAGTGTTGGATTGTTTAAGATTCTTATCCGCCAATCCCATCCGGCGGAATGTCTCATAGTAGAGGATGTTGATGCTGCTGCCCCCATCCATGAGTAACTTAGTAAACTTGTATCCACCAACCTGAGGTGCCACTACCAAAGCCAAGTGACTCGGATTATCAACCCGGGGCGGGTGATCCTCTCTGCTCCACACAATAGGCTTCTCTGACCAACGTAGATAACATGGAATTGCCGGCTCAACGGCATTGACGACCCTCTTGTGAAGCTTCTGGTCCCTCTTGTATAAACTGGTAGTAAATACATGATACTATCCACTACTCAACTGCTTCGGGTTGCTCTGATAACCGGATTGCTGCTGCTGATTCCGTTGGCCGGGTTGCTGATTATATCCGCCTTGGTGACCAGGATGGCCTTGACCGTGAAAACCTCCTCCACTTGAACCGGCGCCCGGGCCATGAAAGCCACCACCACCTGACACCTGGGCCATGTCCCCCATCAAACATGTTTGAATTTTTAAACACCTTCATGATCGTGCAGTCCTTCCACAGGTGGCTGGCCGGCTTCTCGCGGGTGCCGTGTTTTGGACAAGGTTCATTCAACAGTTGCTCAAGAGTAGGGCCTGACCCGCCCGATCGAGGGGGCTGTCTGCCCTTGTGCCGCTGATTACCACCCTGTGCATTAGTATTAGCAACAAACTCATCATCCTTACGTTTATTACCTCCCTGATTCGTCGGGTTATGCTGGTGACCCTTGCCATTGCCGTTCTTCTTTCCCTTCATTGCCTTCTCTTCGTCAGACACTGGGTCCTTGGTGGTATCAGAATCAGCGTATTTGACAAGAGCTACCATCAATGTTCCCATGTCATTACAATCACATTTAAGCCGCCCCAGCTTCTGCTTCAGAGGTTGAAAACGGCAATTCTTCTCTAACATCAAAACTGCTGAGCCGGCATCCATCTTATTAGATGAATCTATTATCTACTTGACCCGGCGCACCCAATGGGTTGTAGATTCACCATCCTCTTGCTTGCAATTGGTTAGATCCACAATCGACATTGGCTGCTTACACGTGTCTTTCAACTCCGCCCATGAGCCGATAGAATTGGGTGGCAATCCCTTCAACCAAGTCCGAGCTGTTCCATCTAACATCATGGTAAAATACTTGGCCATTGCAGCGTCGCTCACCTCCAATAGCTCCATAGCCATCTCATAACTCTCAATCCAAGCCCCCGGCTATAGGTCGGCCGTGTAGTTAGGCACCTTACGAGGCCCCTTGAAATCCTTTGGCAACCGCTCATTGCGTATGGCTGGTACCAAGCAAGGCACACCTCCGGTTCTTGTGGCCACCCCTGCCTCGACCGAGGTTGCTGGGTAAGCCGGAAAGGTTTGGTGAGCCGCCTGTTCTGCCGCTATTTGAGTTGCTCGCTCCACCTCCTGACGAATCCTCTCCTGATCCGTCAAGTTAAGGGCTCCAGCCCGCACCAGCTCATGCCTGTATGGCCGGTTGTGGCGTTGAGCATTACTTGACATTTCTGCAGACTCCATGTGCCTACTGTAACTCGGGCTCCGGCTTGGGCAAGGAGTTGAATGAATCCTGTCCCGACTGTAAGAGTATGCATCCTGCTGGGCCAGAGCTGTCTGAAGTAGTTCTCTCACCCTCCGGGTATCAATTGCTGCTGGCGAGTCGCCTTCCATTGGGAGAGCCGCCAAATGAGCCGATGCTGCAATGAGGTTTTCTAAAGGGTTGGAGAAGTGACCCGGAGGTGTTGATATATAACGAGGAGGAGCTGTATTTATATGAGGTGGCTCCATAGCGCATGGCTGAATTGGTGCACCGGGTGTTGTGACCCGGTTTGCCTCCGGCGGGTTGCTCCCCCCAGCCCCGGGTGTATGGAACAGGTTCCTCGGATCTAGCGTTAAAGGTAGACGCGACTGAGTTTTCTGATGCCTCCTCCTCATGACCTCGTTTGACGCATTAAGATCCACCGAGATCCGGGAAGTTTTTGCTTGAAGTTGCTGAGCACGAGCATCCAGAGCTGCCCGTTCTGCTTCCATCCGGGTTTCCTCTGCGGCTAGATTTTCCTTAGCTTGCACCATCTCCTCCCGCACACGCGCCACTTCTACGTCGTGATGGGCTTTATCTGCTGGTTCTACCATAGCGGTTAACAGAGTCGTCAGCCTATCCATGAGGTCCATTAGAATCTGAGCCGGGGGGCGCGCGGGGTCTCCTAACCCGGCTGCTGCCGACCCGGTAGCTGCTGCTGCCACTGCGGTGGAATTCTGCCTGGGCTGCGTCCCCGCCATGAAGACTCCGGCCCAATTCGGCGGTTCAAGGGTGTACGGAATACTGCTGCCATCGGAGCAGCCCCCGAGCATGCCGTCATGTAGTTGGCACAATGAGTCTGTCTCACCTGTCGATGAAGTAGTATCAGAGCAGACGGCCGTCTCCCCACTTTCCACCGATCCTTCAGAGTATTCACTGCCATAGATGCAGCCTTCGAAGGCATGTTTTATGACAGATTGAACACGGGTCATCCTCGCGCGCTGAGCCGTCTCGATGAGGCTGGTGTGGACGTCCGGCTCAGGGCCCGACTCGCCAATCCGGTCGATGAAGACGTGAATTCCGCCAAAGGGGACCCGGTACCCGTAGTCGATTGAGCCGGCCACGGGGCCCCAGCCTTCGTCGTCGATGTAGAGCTTGTCGCGACGACTCCTGGTTATCCGGCCCACAGCGTATCCCTTGAGCCCTTCGAAGTTGCCCTTCAAGAACTCAAATCCACCGTGCGCTGGCCCCACGGTGCGCGCCAACTGTCGTGGAATTGTCATGGCAGATGTCCTAGAGTAAGGACTTAGTCGTAGGGCCATCGCACTAGGAAGCTTAAAGGGGTTAATCGGGACAAAGGACACGAGAGGGTTTTTATACTAGTTCGGCCCCTTACGATGAAGGTAAAAGCCTACGTCTAGTTGGGATTGGTATTGCCGAGGTTTCGATCTCCTAGGGGCTCAACTCGCCGGCTTGGTTATCGATGTGTTGTTTCTTGCCTAAGCCGCCACCGGGTCGTCCCCTTATATACATGGGTTGACGCCTGGCGGCCTACAGAGTCCCGGCCGGCTCATAATCGTGTCCAGCTCGGTGACTTCCTTTACATGACTTTCTTTACAAGTGTTTCCTTTCATACGACGGTTTACAATAACGGGCCTTAAGCCGGCCTCAGGCCTTTGGACCTTCTATATGTTCAATAAACTATCATCTTGAATGTATATTGGGCTTCTTATGTAACCCGCCATTAGGGTTGACCCGCCCCCTCCTGGGCGGGTCATACTGGTAGTAATATCCCCGACACGATGTGTTCCACGTTTCCCAGTTGAAAAAGTGCCACTCAGAGATGGTGGATATACCACTGAGCATTGTTGAGGAAATCGTTAACTGGTAGCTGCTCGGTTGGCTAGCGAGTAGGGTATTAATCGGCAAATCGGCAAGTTAATCGGCCATTTAATCAATTAATCTGACGATTTTTCGGTTTATCGGCTACTCGGTGACCCTATGAGTAGGGATTAATCGTCAAGTTAACTGGTTAATTGGATGAATTCTTGAATAGGGCCACTGAGAGATACAGTGCCGTTGGAAGTAATTTAGATGGATAGTGATTTCACCTATGAGGAGAAACCAGTTAAGACTCTCGAATATGCCAGCCGAGTCACCCGCAACAAGGTTATCAAGTTTTGTAAAGTTCAGTGGAGCCACCACACCGAGGATGAAGCCACCTGGGAGCGAGAGGAAGATTTGTTGAAGGACCACCCTCACCTATTTTCTAGCCAACCCGAATCTCGAGCGCGAGATTCATCTTAAGGGGGGTAGGTTTGTAACACATTAGATCATCATTGCATATCATATTTTATTGCATTTTGGCTAGATCCTAGAAATCCTACGCAACTCAAGTACCCTCGGAGAGAGTTGGGGATTTCGTTATTTTCATATTTGAGTTTTCTCAAATTTTGAAAATAGGATCATTTGATTTTATTTATTTTATCTTCAATTATTTCAATTATAAAAATAAGTGAGAGGGAATAAGATGACTTGCCCAAAATAAAGAAATATTGAGGATTTAATAATAAAATCAAATAATATTTTATTTTGGAGTTTTCCACTGATTTATTTGAATTTAGAAAAAATGCGCATTTTTTAAAATTGCATTTAGGCCCCAAATAAATGTTCACCTTGTCCGGCTTGATTTTACAAGTCGGGGAAAATTTATTTCAGGATTTTTTGAGTCTGTTTAGTATTTCTCTTATTTGTTTTTCTGCGCGAAACTTTCTTTAAAAAAACACGAACCGACCTCGGGCCGTATTCGGCCAGGACTCCCCTGGCCAGCCCCCTTTATATAGCGCCCGAGCCCACCCCAGCCCACCTCAAACCCTAGCCCCACCGCCGCCATAGCCAGCTGCCGCCGCCGCCCGCGATCCGCGCCGCCGCCGCCGCCCGCTGCCCTCGCCGCCGCCGCCGGAGCCACCCGCCGCCGCCGGAGCCGACCGCCGCCACCGCCCGTTGACCCGCCGCCGCCGCCTTTGACCCGCCGGAGGTAGACCCCGTCTTCGCCGCGGTTTTCGAGAGAAAACCATCGGTTTATTTTTTTAGGAACCCCATTTATTTTTTTAGATCGTTTGTTCCAATTTAGTTTATTTAGCAGACATTCGTCCGTACTTTCGTTTTAACGAACGGTTTTCGTCGTGCGAACGTTCGTTCATTAGCCCATTCGTCGTTTTTCTTTTTCTTGGATTTTCCGCGATTATTTCTGATCGCGATTTCTGATCCGATTTTCGTTTTAGTATAACTTTTCGCTCGTTTATCGGAATCAGGCGATTCAAGCGCCTAGAGTTTCGTCTCGAAACCCTCTTTCCGTTTAACCAAGTCAAACAAGTTTTTGCTTCTGTAAAATTTGACTTAGATCCAGATTAGTAAACGAAGCTTGTTTCTTTCGCCGTTTGACTTTCCTCGCTTCGTTTGATTTGTTTCTTTTTGCAAACCGGAGTTCTTAAGTTGAACTTTCTGGTTAGATCTCTTTTTTCAGTTTTGCCTGTGCATTAGATGAGTACTTATTGTATGCTTGTTTGTTTGTTTGCGTTAGAGTACCCGGAGTGCGCCGCTTGCTACTTCGAATCTCTAGGTTTCACGGATCGTCGGCAAGGCAAGTAACACTTTGATCATACCTCTTACTACCCTGTTTTATTACATTAGATCAATCCTCAAACATTACATGTTTAGGATCTAATTAAATTGTGGGTTTTGGGAAGTAGATGAGGTAGTACCTATTACCTGTTTTATTATCAAACCCTTGGGAGTTACTTCTACGTTGCTTATATTGCCATGCTATGCTAGTAGACCTTGATTGGGTGAGTGTATCCATGACAGATGTGAGATTGTTAATTAATGGCTTATTTAAGGTGGCAACTTTAATACACATCTGGGTGGATTGAGGCACCTGGGTATTCCAGCGATTGCCTGTTTTTCTTTATGGACCGCCACCCAGGCTCAAAGGGATCATGAGATTATTCATACTAGAAACTTCCGTGTGCAGCCACAAGCTACTATGGGCTCTAGCATAGTTGACTAAGTCGTGCGAACTCTTACAGTGGTAGACTTGCAGATGTAGGGGAAAGTAGGTGTAACGGTCTACCCGATCGTAAGGTGCTAGCGTTTCTGAAAGACTATGTCTCGGTCATCTGTTTCTCAAACACCATGCAGTGCGAGAATTCCAACGGAGGAGATCGAGTCTTGTGGGGAAAAGTGCACAAACCTCTGCAGAGTGTATAAACTAATCATGATTAGCCGTGTCCTCGGTTATGGACAGTCTTGAGTATCTAGTACTTGGATTATCATGTGAATCTCATCATGTTACTTTAATTAATTTCGTTGGGTTTAGTGATGATGCTTAATTGGGATTGAGAGGGTGTCTACACTCTCAATGTTTAACAACCACCATGATAGTTAAATAAAATTTATTCCTTTGCAGTAGGGAAAAACTGGCTTTACGCAAAACTGTAACCATAGAGCTTTCCACCAGCCATATATGCATGTAGTATAGCTTATTTCTGTTCATTACTCTCTATGTGTTACATTGCCAGCATATTCCATATGCTAACCCATTTTCGGGCTGCAACGTTCATGTTGCAGACTTTTCAGACGACGAGTAAGGTGCCTTTAGGTCGTGGTTCTATACTCAGTGATGCCGTTGGAGTTGATGGACTCGCTTATCTTCCAAGCCTTCCGCTGTTATCGTTATTAGATGGCCTTAAGCCATATTATTTGTAATAAGTTCTCTTTTGAGACACTCGATGTAATAAGTGTGTGATTGCTACTCTGTTATAAATCCTTCAAGTATTGTGCGTGTCAGCATTACTGATCCAGGGATGACACTGATGCACAGAGATCAGACTGTTTGAGGTCTGGTTGCTAGAATCACCCTTTCCTCTTCAAGGGAAAACCAACACATGCTCAAGATTTAGCACGTATCATGTGTTGTGTCTCATTCTACTGCATCTATTTGCATGTCTCATTACTCTCATCGTAGGTTAACCTGTGATTTCCCATCCTCATGCTATTATCACTTCTTTCATCGAGGAATATGCTTTTGAAGATGAAGATTGATTTAGTTCATTTTCTTCTTTCCATTATTCTGTTGCTGTGATTGGGATCGGTTTCAAAACATTTGAAAGAGTTTTTGAATCTCCCATTCACTGCCCTCTGGTCGATATACCCTCGGTCCTAACAATTGGTATCAGAGCGGGTATTCCGTATTGATACGTCTCCAACGTATCTATAATTTATAAAGTATTCATGTTGTTATATTATCATTCTTGGATGTTTTACAATCATTTTATAGCAACTTTATATCATTTTTTGGGACTAACCTATTGAACCAGTGCACAATGCCAGTTGTTGTTTTTGCTTGTTTTTTACATCGCAGGTGAGGGAGTCCTGGATTAGGGGGTCTCCGGACATCTCCATTGGCCGAACTGTTAGACTATGAAGATACAAGATTGAAGACTTCGTCTCGTGTCCGGATGGGACTCTACTTGGTGTGGAAGGCAAGCTAGGCAGTACGGATATGGATATCTCCTCCTTTGTAACCGACCTTGTGTAACCCTAACCCTCTCCGGTGTCTATATAAACCGAGGTGTTTTAGTCCGTAGGACAACAACCGTAACATACAATCATACCATAGGCTAGCTTCTAGGGTTTAGCCTCTCTGATCTCGTGGTAGATCTACTCTTGTACTACCCATATCATCAATATTAATCAAGCAGGACGTAGGGTTTTACCTCCATCAAGAGGGCCCGAACCTGGGTAAAACATCGTGTCCCCTGCTTCCTGTTACCATCCGGCCTAGATGCACAGTTCGGGACCCCCTACCCGAGATCCGCCGGTTTTGACACAGACATTGGTGCTGTCATTGAGAGTTCCTCTGTGTCTTCACCGTTAGGCTTGATGGATCCTACTATCATCGATAGCGATGCGGTCCAGGGTGAGACTTTTCTCCCCGGACAGATCTTCGTATTCGGCGGCTTTGCACTGCTGGCCAATTCGCTTGGCCATCTGGAGCAGATTGAAAGCTACGCCCCTGGCCATTAGGTCAGATTTGGAAGTTTGAACTACACGACCGACATCCGCAGAGACTCGATCTTCGACGGATTCGAGGCACAGCCGGGCGAGCCGCACTGTCGCGATGGGTATGACCTAGCTCTGCCGCCGAACAGTACCCCAGAAGCCGCGCCCGCATCAGCTGCCACTCTTAGTTCGGAGCAAACTGCGCCAATGGAGGACGGGTGGTTAGACACCGCCTCAGGGGCTGCAGTCTCAACGGCGATCGAGCCGAACACCAGCATAATCCTCTGTGCAGCCCGTGACTCCAAGGTGCTGGACTCTTTTTTCGACTCCGAACCGCCCGCGCCCCTGCCAATCGAATCCGATTGGGCGCCGATCATGGAATTCACCGCCGCGGATATCTTTCAGCACTCGCCCTTCGGCGACATTCTGAATTCACTAAGGTCTCTCTCTTTGTCAGGAGAGCCCTGGCCGGATTATGGCCAACATGATTGGGATGCGGACGACGAAGAAATTCGACGCCCACCCACCACCCACTTAATAGCCACTGTCGATGACTCAACCGACTTGCTGGACTTCGACTCCGAAGACATCGACGGTATGGACGACGATGGGGGAGGCGAAGCGGAACCACCGCCCACAGGGCGCTGGACGTCCACTTCATCATATGACGTATACATGGTGGAAACACCAAAAGAAGACAACGACGAGGAACGGAAGGACGCACCGAAGGCTTGTTCCCTCGAGAAGCAGTCAAAACGGCAGCGTAAGCGCCGCCACAAATCCCGCCTCGGCAGAAATAACGACCATACAGACCCAGCGTTGGAGCAGGGCAAACCACTGCCGGACCACCGCAATACGGAGAATCAAATCGAACAAACCAATTCTGTCAAAGATAATAGTCCGGACGACATAACTCCGGACATGCACCCGGAGCAGCAGAATGCCCGTCAAAGGCTTGTTGCCACCGCGAGGAGTCTGAAAAAGCAGAAGCAAAGGCTCAAGGTTGCGCAAGACACACTCCAAATCAGATGGAGTAAAGTACTCAACACAGCAGCGAGGTATGGCGACAATCGCCCCACCAAGAGCTACCCAAAGCAGAAGTTGCTACCTGAATTCGATGAGGAGGCCTCAGACCCCCCACAACCAAAAATCAAAACAGCCGTCTGGCCGGATAGACGACCCCACGGCCAACATCGAGCGGCAAACAACGCTACTCACAAGCCAATACGCGATCCACGCGAGGGCTCGCACCAAAAGGACGGCGCAACCAGATCCATCTATGGACCACGCAAGCGCGCCCCAGCATATGATGTAACACAACAAACATCCGAACAACGCAGTACACCCAGATACAGGGGTGCCGCACACCCCCTATGTTTCACCGACGAGGTGCTGGACCATGAATTTCCAGAGGGATTCAAACCCGTAAACATAGAGGCATACGACGGAACAACAGACCCTAGGGTCTGGATCGAGGACTATATCCTCCATATCCATATGGCTCGAGGAGATGATCTCCACACCATCAAGTACTTAGCCCTCAAGCTCAAAGGGCCAGCTCATCACTGGCTCAAAAGCCTCCCCAAAAACTCCATTAGAAGCTGGGAAGAGCTCGAAGATGCTTTTCGGGCAAATTTTCAAGGTACTTATGTCCGACCTCCGGACACGGACGATTTGAGTCATATAACACAACAGCCTGGAGAGTCAGCCCGAAAACTTTGGAACAGGTTTCTTACTAAAAAGAACCAAATTTTCGACTGTCCGGACGCTGAAGCCTTGGCAGCTTTTAAGCATAGCGTCCGTGACGAATGGCTCACCAGACACCTCGGCCAAGAAAAGCCGAGAACAATGGCAGCATTAACAAGCCTCATGACCCGCTTTTGCGCGGGTGAGGACAGCTGGCTAGCCAGATGCAGCACGAGTGACCCCAGTACATCTGAAGTTAGAGATGGAAACGGGAAATCATGGCGCAACAGCAATAACAAACGCCGAAATAAAGAAGACAACACGAAGAGCATGGCAGTAAACGCCGGATTCCAAAGCTCTGGGCCAGGTCAGCAAAAGCCACCCTTCAAAGGTGCTAGAGACGAACTGTCAAGCCAAAACAAAATTCTGGACCAAATATGTCAGATCCATAGCACCCCTGGTAAACCCGCTAATCATACCCACAGAGAATGTTGGGTCTTCAAGCAGTCCGGCAAGCTCAACGCCGTAAACAAGGGGGAGGATACACCAAGCGAAGACGAGGATGAGCCTCTCAAGCAAGACACTGGGGAACAAAAGAAATTTCCACCAGAAGTCAAAACAGTAAACGTGTTACACGTGATCAAGGGAAGAAACAAAACGTCACTCCCCGAAAAATATGCCCAAGGGCCTATCACCGCGGAGTCCTGCCACTGGTCGTCTCAACCGATCACTTTCGACCATCGTGACTACTCAGCAAGTATCCGGCGTGCAGGATGGGCTGCCTTGGTATTAGACCCAATAATTGACGGATACCACTTCGCACGAGTCCTGATGGACGGTGGCAGCAGTCTAAACCTGATATACCAGGACACAATCCGCGAAATGGGGATAGACCCAACAAAAATTTTCCAAAGCAATACTACCCTTAAAGGAGTAACGCCAGGCCCAGGGGCTCATTGTACGGGCTCCCTGCTACTAAAGGTTATATTCGGCTTCCCCGATAACTTCCGTAGCGAACATTTAACCTTCTACATCGCTCTATTCCAAAGTGGCTATCAAGCACTACTTGGATGCGAAGCTTTCGTTTGCTTTAACGCAATACCGCACTATGCTTCCCTCACACTCAAGATGCCTGGCCGACGTGGCATCATTACAGTGAGCGGAAGTATTAAGCGATCTTTGCGCGCTGAAGAGAGCGCGACTGCCTTGGCAGCCGCACACTAAAAACGGTCTCACCAACTAAAGCATTTAACAGGTCGTCAAGACCTCGAACATGGTTAGACGAGTCCGGCGCAGCTATATGTAATTCATACCGGATCAATGGTCACACCCCTATTACAAATATAAGGGGCTCAATGCACGCAGACAAGTGGCAATTTTTACTTATCTTGAATTATACATGGTTTCTTTAAAAACAATCTTCTTGCATGACAACTTTTTCACCTAAGTTCCTCTCTTTTACAGATGATCATCGTGCTACACCCGTCCAGGATACGGCACAACGGAGACACATGCGAAGACATGCAGCAGGGACCCGCTCCAAGGATTCTTTTTAGATTAAGACCCTGCATAAACCTTTTTTACTGTCTCTTGTTGATACATACCCACCGAATTCTCAGCACAGTTGAGAAGGATGCTGACGTCTTGGCATGTGGCCACGTCAAAATAATGCACGTACCTGGACACAAGGGTCTTCTTACAAAGGGCACTATTTAGGCCCGGTTTATACCATAAAGACCAAATACCTTAGGGAGTGTTCAGCATCGCGAGTTTGGCCTTATATGCATCAACTCCGAATCATTGTCTTTGGTTAAATGTTGGGTTTTCCCGGCTCTTGTGTTTTGGTACCTTACGTTCCGCTTTATCGGCTAAGGTAGCACCAGGAGAACTACTGCGATTGTGCCCTGGTTCATCCGGAAGAGCACCTCAGTAGAGAAAGCCTAAAGCTGAATGTCATGATATAGCGTGAGACTGGTCAACCACTCGATGAGCTGTTGGAATGTTAGAATTCCTCCGCCTTAACGAAGGGCCATTTTTCGGCCAGGCATGTACGCACCCCGCGATCGGGAGAGTGCGGAGCCACCAGGGGCTATCTAGTAGCCCCACTGTCAAACTCCTATGGCTAAGTGAAAGTGTTAAAGCATTATAGTCCGGTTGCCTCGTCCGCTATGCTACCACCTCCTTAATAGGACCAAGACATTGGGTTAAGTGTGAACACGCATTTTTCACGAGCACCTCCGCATTATAAGCGTGGGGGTTGAAGCCGGCGGCTGCAATCTTTCAGGTTATACACATGTATACACAAACGGCCGCACAGGAGGCATCATACTACTTTCAGGAAAAAGTATAAACATGGCCTTATAAAACTTCATAAAAGCATTGTGTTTACAATGAAAATACATATCACTCAAACATAATATTCTTCGAGCACTAGGCCTCTGTCAAACGAGCACCCTCGAGAACTTCCTCGAAATAATGCTCGGCAGCCACTCGGCCTATGGCCGAACCCTGCGCCGCAACTGTGGTAGCATCCATCTCCGCCCAATATGCTTTAACACTGGTAAGGGCCATCCGCGAGCCTTCTATGCACGCCGACCGCTTCATCGCATTAATGCGCGACACCACACCAAGGAACTGCTGCACTAAGCTAAAATAGTTGTTCGGCTTTGGCTTTTCCGGCCATAGCTGATCCACAACAGACCTCATGGCGAGTCCGGACAACCTATTCAGTTCGGCCCATTCGGCTAGCTGGTCAGTCAAGGAAAGTGGACGCTCTGGAATGTGGAATTGCGACCAGAACAGCTTGTCCAGTTCACAATCTGTTTGACCTTGGAAGTACTTGGCCGCATCGACAGCGCTCGCCGCCAAATCCATATACGCATCTGCCGAACTCCACAGCCAATCCAGAGGGGCATACCGTGGATCTCCAAACTTCCTCCGTAACATGAAGGGTTTCCCAGCCGCAACATCCCCGACTTCCCGCAGCTCCTCCTTCTTCGCTCTCATAGCAGAACGGTGTCTTTGTCCGCTGCCGTGGCCTTCTCAAGGTTTGTTGCCTTCGCTCGGTTTTCTTTTTCAAGGACCCGACAATGGTCGGCAGTGTATTTTAATTCTACGGCCATCTTGGCCATCTTCTCTTGGCTCTCGCAATGTGCGGCCTTCTCGGCTTTCAACTCTTCGGCCGCCTTCAAAGCAGCCGCATTACTAATCCCCGCTTGTTCCTTGGCTCGGGCAAGTTCTGCCCGCAAGGCTTCCACGGTGGCAGCTCCATCTGCAGTCACAACATATTAAAGATACTGGCATCATGTTGCTCTTACTATGTGGCGTTCACCAGATAATAACACTTACCATGTGCCTCGTCAAGCCTCTTGTTAACAAGCTCGATGTCGGCGTCTGCCGCATCCAGTTGCCGTTGTAATTTGGCAAACTCACTAGTCCGGCTAGCCACCGGAGCTTCCACCACCTGCACATAGGGGCAGTCTGGTTATTGCCTAGGAATATGATCCTCTGTTCGCCGCCGTTATTGACGACAACCAGAGTCTCAGGGGCTACTATCTACACAGGGCACACCTAACATGTGCAGTACTATCACATATTATCTCACGTACCTCAAAGCCTACTAGTAGACTCATAAAAGCTTCATGTAATCTGCTTTCGGCGGTCAAGATTCTCTCCATCACCGTACTCATCAGCATACGGTGTTCTTCTAAGATGGCCGCTCTCCCCACCAACTCCCTCAGAATGTCCGACCGCACACCAAACAGTGCCGGACTCTTTTGTCTGCTCTCTTCGGGAGCCGGACGATGGGGACTACGGGGGTCTATGGGTTTATCTTCTGGCCTCACCGGATCCGGAGAGGCCCTCCGTGACGACACTTCGGGGTCGCCCGCTTCTTGAGCGGAGGAGTCTGGGGAGGCGTTTCGCTCTCCATCATCTCTGGAAGAAGATCCCCCGAAGACGAGCTCAGCTGAGAGGGGCTAAGGCCCGAACTTCAAGATATATGCGGTGGTTATTCTCTCAGGAAAAAAGATAGCATACCTTTACTATTAAAGTATTCTGGATCACTTACGACTCGTTGGAGGGCTGATCCCCCCGCGGACTTTGTGCGGCAAAAGCACCCCCCGAGGCAGGACCCTCTGCGGGAGACTTCTTCTCCCGTTTGGAGGCTTCGGCTTCCGGATCCTCGGAGGCAATCCTTTTCCTCCGCCGGTTGTCCTCCTTCGTGGAGACGCTCGTTCCCTTGGTTGGAACGGGCAGCGATGGGGGCCCGCGTCCGCCCGTATTATCCCCCCAGGTATCTTCCTTCAAGGGCTCCGGGCAAGGTGCGACCTCGAGCATCTTTTCCAATACCGGATTTTCCAAACCCTCAGGGAGGGGGGCCAAACACCGAATCATCTTTGCCTTTGTTAGCCAGTCCTGATCAAAAAGCAAACTCTCAGAAATAACTTCGAATAAAAGACAGTGTGTTCGGCTAGAGGATTTCTTACTTGTTCGGTGGCGCGGTTACTGCTCAGGCCCACGTCCTCGGTAATATCCGGACATTCTACTTGAGGTCCGAAGAGTGATTTGTACATCTCCTCGTGCGTCAGGCGGAGGAAACTTTTAATGGCACGTGGTCCCTCTGGGTTGAACTCCCACAAGCGAAGGGGCTGGCGTTTGCAAGGCTGGACTTGACGAACCAGCATAACTTGTATTACCGCAACCAAATTAAAATCTCCCTCGAAGAGATCTCGAATGCGACTTTGCAGTATAGGCACGTCCTTGGCTGGACCCCAACTCAGGCCTCTACTAATCCATGACATCAGCTGTGGTAGGGGGCCTGAGCGGAAAGCAAGGGCAGCCACCCACTTGGCACTTCTGGGAGCTGTGACGTAAAACCACTCACGCTGCCATAATTCGGACACCTCTGGGAAGGAACCTTTCGGCCATGGAGCTCCTGCCATCTTGCCTATTGATGCACCTCCACACGCTGCATGTTGCCCCTCAATCATCTTCGGCTTCACTTCGAAGGTCTTGAGCCACAAGCCGAAGTGAGGGGTGATGCGGAGGAAGGCCTCGCACACGACAATAAATGTCGAGATGTGGAGAAAGGAGTCCGGAGCTAGATCATGGAAATCTAGCCCATAATAGAACATCAAACCCCTAACGAAGGGATCCAGAGTGAGGCCTAGACCTCGAAGGAAGTGGGATATGAACACGACATTCTCGTTGGGTTTGGGAGTAGGGACGATCTGCCCTCGAGCAGGAAGCCGATGCGAAACCTCGGCGGTCAGGTATCTGGCCTCCCTCAACTTCTTAATGTCCTCTTCCGTAACGGAGGAGGGCGTCCATCGGCCTTGAAGGCTGGATCCAGACATAGTTGAAGATCCGGAGCACCTAACCTAGGCTTTGGGTGTTAGAACTCGAGGCGGGGGAAGGATTCGATTGAGCACGAGAGGGGAAAACCGAGAACCTTGTCCCTTTATAAAGAGGGTGAATATCAAGCGTCCTCTCCGTAGCCGTTTAGGACTTGCCTATAATCTAGGAGTCCTAGACACGACTGGGTTACCCACGACCGCATTAATGAGAATCTAGGAATTGAGGGAACACAATCTTCGCTTCGGCAAGACGTGTCAAGAAACCGCCTCGCGTTATGTGTGGAGCTGGTTAAAAGAAACGGTTCGAATAATCACCGCGCCATGACGCAACGTCATGCTGCCAAAACAATCCAGCAAATTAGATCCGCGAAAATACTATTCTCTCTATGGTGGAATGTGGAACTTATTTTGCAGGGTCAGACACTATCCTCGTATTCAAATTCTTCCGCGGTATATTCGGAGAAGGAACCCGCCTTGCAATGCCGAAGACAATACTGCGCGCCGGACTCATCGTCATTGAAGCCTGGTTCAGGGGCTACTGAGGGAGTCCTGGATTAGGGGGTCTTCGGACAGCCAGACTATCTCCATTGGCCGGACTGTTAGACTATGAAGATACAAGATTGAAGACTTCGTCTCGTGTCCGGATGGGACTCTACTTGGCGTGGAAGGCAAGCTAGGCAGTACGGATATGGATATCTCCTCCTTTGTAACCGACCTTGTGTAACCCTAACCCTCTCCGGTGTCTATATAAACCGAAGGGTTTTAGTCTGTAGGACAACAACCGTAACATACAATCATACCATAGGCTAGCTTCTAGGGTTTAGCCTCTCTGATCTCATGGTAGATATACTCTTGTACTACCCATATCATCAATATTGATCAAGCAGGACGTAGGGTTTTACCTCCATCAAGAGGGCCCGAACCTGGGTAAAACATCGTGTCCCCTGCCTCTTGTTACCATCCGGCCTAGACGCATAGTTCGGGACCCCCTACCCGAGATCCACCGGTTTTGACACCGACAGTAGGGAATCAATATCAAATGGAGTCCAAACACCGTGAAACTTTTTGTGGGTTTTTTATGGACCAAAAGACATCCAGTGGGCCAAAGGATCAAATATCAAATGGTTTTTTCTTTTGCTAAAACCATTTAAAAAACTCTCGTAAAAATTTGCAAGACTATACAAGTTACTAAGAACAAGGGTGTCACTTCTAATAGCAACAAGGAAGATCTTAAAATGATTAGTATTCGCCCCAATTTCGTTGAAGTAGTAAAAGGCCACTTGCAAGAATGAATTCTTCAATCTTATTCCTAGAAGTATTGTTATTGAAAATATGAATGCTAAATCTTTGAAGAATTCTAGCTATGTGATTGAGGAGTTGTAAACTAAAGATGTCAATACTTAAATCTATGCATTATGCCCCTAGCTAGGGGCATTAAACAATAGCGCTTGTTGGGAGGCAACCCAATGAATACATTTTACTTTTGCCTTTTTCTTTATGTTCTTGAGTGTCTGCACAATTATGGTACTGTTATGATTGTGTTTTTATGTTGTAATTGGTGCCTTTGGGATCATGTTGGGTGATAGTTGATTTGATCTTGTTGAAAAATAGAAACTTTTGTTCCCAGTAGCAGAATTGTTAAAAATCACAGAAGCGTGACACAATTATGAATTTTTTACACAAGTTTATATACAAATTTCCTACGTTTTCCTATTTTTCAGAATTTTTTGAGTTACATAAGTATGGTTAGAGTTCAGATTACTTTAGATTGTTCTGTTTTTGACAGATTATGTTTTTGTTGCATTGTGTGCTTATGTTGATGAATCTATGGATTGTATCGAGGGGTATAAGCCATGGTAAAGTTAGAATACAGTAGGTATAATGCAATAATAAAATATGAATGGGTTTGCAACAATACTTAAAGTGGTGATTTGCTTTAGTATACTAACGGATCTCACGAAGGTTTTGTTAAGTTTCGTGTGATTGAAGTTTTCAAATTTTGGGTGTGATCATGATGGATCAAGGAATAAGGATTGAAAAGATCCTAAGCTTGGGGATTCCCATGGAACTCCAAGGTAATATTCAAGGAGAACCAAGCAACTAAGCTTGGGGATAGCCCGAAAGGCATCCCCTCATTCTTCTAACAACCATCGGTAATTTTACTTGGAGCTATATTTTTATTTGTCACATATCATGAGTTTTGCTTGGAGCGTCTTGTATTATATGAGTCTTTGCTTGTTTTGGTTTTCAGTTTGTCGCAATCATCCTTGCTGGACACACCTATTTGAGAGAGCCATAATTATGCTAAGATTTGTTAGAATTGCTCTATCTGCTTCACTTAAATTGTTCGAGCTATGGAATTGCTCCAGTGCTTCACTTATATATTTTTGAGCATGGTGGTGCTTTAATTTTTAAAGAAATACTCTCATGCTTCACTTAGATTAATCTGAGATTTAGTAAAAATTTTAATAAATACTTTCAAGCTTCACTTAAATTGATTTAAGAGTTAGTAAATTTTTGAAGAAATTCTCTCATGCTTCACTTATATTATTCTGAGAGATGAAAATTTTTGTGCTCATGTTCTTCACTTAAATTTGTTTGAGCTTGTCAAAAGTAATTGCAATGTATGAAATTAGTCTCAAAGTGATAGATATTCAAGAGGGATATAATAAAAACTTTCATGAAGATCATTGGACAAAATAAATTTGAATCTTTGTAATAGTTTTGAGATATGATGATAGTAATATATGAGCCATGTTGGTGAGTAATTATGCTTTAGTAGGAATATTGGTGTTAAGGTTTGTGATTCCCTATGCAAGCATGAAAGTCAATAGTTATGCAATGAAATTACATCCTACTTGTGGTGTATTCGGTGTTAGTTATGCTTAATGCTCATTTATGAGAATTTTCATTTCTTGGTTGGTTGCTTCTCAATCTATTTGCTAACCTTTCGTTGTACTAAGTGGGATTACTACTTGTGCATCCAAAATCCTTAAACCAGTTATGCCATATGAGTCCACCATACCTAGCTATATGTGGTATTTTCGTGCCGTTCTAAGTAAATTTGTATGTGCCAACTCTATTTTTCAAAATGAATTTCCTTTTGTGTGCCCGTACCGCTCATAAAGCTGTAGGGGGTGGCTAATATTTTTCCATGCTAGATGTGTTACTCTCAAGATGAGTGTTTATTCACTTGTCATTGCACGAGAGTGTGGCGGTAATAGGGATGCCTAGTCCCGAAATGAAAAAGAAATTTACTTTATGTTGTCAAATAATAAATTCCTTAGAAAGTCTTGGTATGGAAGGCACCATTGGATACAGCTAGCCATGGATTGTGAAAGAATGGTGGAAAAAGGAATAAACTTCATTTTATGTTTGGGAACTGCCTATGATGTATCTAGCATGTAAAGTATTAGGAACTAGTCGGTCGTTTTCATTGACGGGAAAAGCATGCCTCTCAAAAAAATATCTCTCAATTTAAGCTTTGAGCTCTGGCACCTCTACAAATCTCTGCTTCCCTCTGCGAAGGGCCTATCTATTTACTGATGCGGAGCATCCTACGATCATCCCCATGTACACTACAACAAGACCTCGACCTCGAGCATACGCCATTAGACACAAGGTGAACTCGTTCCTAAGTCCTTCCCCTTTCCATTCATGCGAGACATGGTTGCTACCTAATGCAAAGACACTACATGTGCTCAGGAACCAAGGACTGAAGGAGGAGGAACGACCAACGTCAAGACTTGTGCAGAGTTTCTGCCAAGCCCGAAACTTCCGGCCATTGCCCAGAACCTCCGGACCCTGGACGTTCCGGCCAGCCCAGAACCTCCGGCCCTCACAACTCCAGATGATGCCCGGGCGTGCCAACTCTCTGTTCAGCCCGGAAACTTGCCCGGACCTTCCGGTCCCCAGAACTTCTGGCTGACCCAGACCTTCTAGCCCCCGAACTCCAGCACAGCTCGCGTTGCGCCAATTCCCAGCTAACATCGGAAAACTTCCGGCCTACCTGCGCAGAGTCTCTAGGCCGAGGCCCATGTACCTGTTTCGCCCCTCACTTACCCCTTCGTGGCCCTAGACTATATATACTCCTCCACCTCCACCATTTTAGGGTTAGCAAAGTAGTAGGTCATTTGAGATAGAGCCTTGCTCTCCACTTGATCCCTTCTCCATCGGAGTTCACGACGTCTACAGAGAAGATCCCCCATGTGGATTCAAGACCCCTCACGGGAAGACCCCTCAAGACCTCCTCACGGATAAGAACTTGCTACTTGTATCGTCCTTTGTTGATCGTGGATCGTGTATCTCTTTGTGTTTCGAGGATCTAGCACATGTGTAATCGAATCTTGTTGGTTTGAGTGATTCCTCTCGTCTTCCCCCTTGTGTTCTTCATGTTCTTCGCGGAATTTTCTCCAATCGTGAAAGATCGGGCATCTAGGGTTCTGATATGTCTCCAACGTATTTATAATTTTTGATTGTTCCATGCTATTATATTATCTGTTTTGGATGTTTTATATGCATTAATATGCTATTTTATACTCCCTCCATTCCTAAATTTAGGGTGTACAGTTTTTGCCACAAAAATTAAAGAACACACATGGAGGGAAAATTTCACAAGTTTTGGGCGAGATTTCACCTGACTAATTGACATGAGAAAATAGAGGAGCTTGCTTGATATAAGGAAATGTAATCAAATCCCTAAAAAATATCCAAATGAGTGGTGCAACGGAATACACCTTATATTTTGGGTTTTTTCTCAAAAAACTATACACCTTATATCAAGGAACGGAGGGAGTATTATTTTTGGGACTAACTTATTAACCTAGAGCCCAGTGCCAGTTTCTGGTTTTGAGTTTCGCAGAAAAGGAGTACCAAACAGAGTCCAAACGGAATAAACCTTCGCAATGATTTTTCTTGGACCAGAAGACACCTGTTGGACTTGGACTCCAAGTCAGGAGACCTTGGAGTAGACGACAAGCCACAGGGGCGCACCCCCTGCCTTGTGGCCTACTCCAACACCCCCTGACCTAATTCTTCGTCCTATATATTCACACATATTCCCAAACCACTATGAGCATCCACGAAAACACTTTTCCACCGCCGCAACCTTCTGTTCCTGTGAGATCCCATCTTGGGGCCTTTTCCTGCATCCTGCCGGAGGGGGATTCGATCATGGGCGGCTTCTACATCAACTCTATTGCCCTTCCAATGAAGCGTGAGTAGTTTACCTCAAACCTACGGGTCCATAGCTAGTAGTTAGATGGCTTCTTCTCTCTTTGATTCTCAATACAATTTTCTCCTCGATGTTCTTGGAGAGCTATCCGATGTAATCTTCTTTTGCGGTGTGTTTGTTGAGATCCAATGAATTGTGGATTTATGATCAGCTTATCTATGAATATTAATTGAATCTTCTCAGAATTATTTTACGCATGATTTGATATCTTTGTAATTATCTTCGAACTATCGGTTTAGTTTGGCCAACTAGATTGGTTTTTCTTGCAATGGGAGAAGTGCTTAGCTTTGGGTTCAATCTTGCGGTGTCCTTTCCCAGTGACAATAGGGCAGCAAGGCACGTATTGAATTATTGCTATCAAGGATAAAAAGATGGGGTTTACATCATATTGCTTGATTTTATTCCTCTACATCATGTCATCTTACTTAATGCGTTACTGTGTTCTTCATGAAATTAATACTCTAGATGCAGGCAGGAGTCGGTCGATGTGTGGAGTAATAGTAGTATATGCAGGCAGGAGTCGGTCTACTTGGCATGGACATGATGCCTATATTTCATAATCATCGCCTTAGATATCGTCACAACTTTGTGCTTTTCTATCAATTGCTTGACAGTAATTTGTTCACCCACCGTATTATTTGCTATCTTGAGAGAAGCCTCTAGTGAAACCTATGGCCCTTGTGTCTATTTTCCATCATATTAGTTTCCAATATACTATTTCGCAATCTTTTACTTTCTGATCTATAAACCAAAAAACCCAAAAATATTTCGTTTGTTTGGTTTCATCTATCTCTATCAGATCTCACTTTTGCTTGTAACCGTGAAGGGATTGACAACCCCTTTATCGCGTTGGGTGCAAGTTGTTTGATTGTTTGTGCAGGTATTGGTGATTTGTGCGTTATCTCCTACTGGGTTGATACCTTGGTTCTCTAACTAAGGGAAATACTTATCTCTACTTTGCTGCATCACCCTTTCCTCTTCAAGGAAAAAACCAACGCAAGCTAAGAAGTAGCAGGAAGAATTTCTGGCGCCGTTGCCGGGGAGATCTACGCCAAGTCAAGACATACCAAGTACCCATCATAAAACTCTCATCTCTTGCATTACATTATTCACCATTTGCCTCTCATTTTACTCTCCCCCACTTTATCGCGGGAAACCATGACCACCTATGGGACCAGGAGGTCCCTTGCTGGTTCGGCACGGGGCGACGCATTGCACAAAGAGAAGACCAGTGTGGAGCAGCACAACAGAGATCACGCGGGCAATTTACCCAGGGTCGGGCCGCCGTGAGGCGCAAAACCCTACTCCTGCTTTACTGGATTGATGGTGGAAAAGGTGGTGGTGGTGCGTGGTACAATTGCCCAGCAGGGGTTGCCTCAGGAAGTAGCGACTATGCGTGTATGGGGGTGTGAGTTATCCAACCTTCTAACCCTTTTCTACGGTTGCCATGGGCCTCCTTTTATAGATCAGGGGTAACCACAGTGGCAAAGCAGTAATTACACCCTGATAAGATAGCAAACAATGCTATCATACCTAATAATGCGCCCTGACAGGGCGCATTAAATGCACTGCTTCACGTCACATCGTTGGTTGCCCGGCAAGGCTTGTCGGGTGATACGTCTCCAACGTATCTATAATTTATGAAGTATTCTTGCTGTTATATTATCATTCTTGGATGTTTCACAATCATTTTATAGCAACTTTATATCATTTTTTGGGACTAACCTATTGACCCAGTGCCCAGTGCTAGTTGTTGTTTTTTGCTTGTTTTTTACATCGCAGGAAATCAATATCAAACGGAGTCCAAACACCGCGAAACTTTTTGGAGTTTGTTTATGGACTAGAACGCCCAAGATGGGCCAGAGCGCACCTGGGCGGTGCCTCGAGGGGGGCACAACCCACCAGGGCGCGCCTGGGGGCCCGGGCGCGCCCATGTGGGTTGTGCCCACCTCGGTGGCCTCCCACACCCCCTCTTTACCCTATAAATTCACAAATATTCCAAAAACCCTCAGGGTTAACCAAATCAGAAGTTCCGCCGCCGCAAGGCTCTGTAGCCACTGAAAACCAATCTAGACCCCTTTCCGGCTCCCTGCCGGAGGGGGGAATCATCTTCGGTGGCCACCACGATGAGGAGGGATTAGTCCACCCTCGGGGTTGAGGGTTTGTACCAGTAGCTATGTGTTTAATCTCTCTCTCTCTCTCTCGTGTTCTTGAGATGTCACGATCTTGATGTATCGCGGGATTTGTTAATATAGTCGGGTCATATGGTGTTTTCCCCTCTCTATCTTGTTGTGAATTGAGTTTTTCCCTTTGAGATTTCATTGTTATCGGATTGAATCCTTTTATGGATTTGAGAGCACTTGATATATGTCTTGCATATGAATACTCATGGTGACAATGGGGTATCATATTGATTCACTTGATATGTGTTTTGGCATTCAACTCGTGGATTCCCGCGGTGACATTGGGGTAATCTATGCATAGGGGTTGATGCACGTTCTCGCCTTTTGTTTCTCCGGTAGAAATCTTGGGGCACTCTTTGAGGTTCCTTGTGTTGAATTGAGTATTATGAATCTGAAATTATTTGGTGTTATTTTAGTAGGAACTCTTGGATAGATCGATCAGAAAGAATAGCTTCGAGGTGGTTTCGTACCCTACAAATAATTTCTTCTTATGTTCTCCGCTAGATAGGAACTTTGAAGTGTTTCTTCATCTCACTTCGAGGGGTGGTTATATGATCCAATTATATTAGCATTGTTGAGAGATTGCACTAGTGAAAGTACGGACCCTAGGCCTCATTTTCAAGCATTGCAATACCGGTTTTTTGTGCCCATTTACTATTTGCTACCTTGCTGTTTTTATTTATTTAGATTATAAAAATATATTTCTACCATCCATATTACACTTTTATCACCATCTCTTCGCCGAACTAGTGCACCTATACAATTTGCCATTGTATTAGGTGTGTTGGGGACACAAGAGACTTTTTATTATTTGGTTGTAGGGTTGTTTCAGAGAGACCATCTTCATCCTACGCCTTGCACGGATTGTTAAACCTTAGGTCATCCACTTGAGGGAAAATTGCTACTGTCCTACAAAACTCTATGCTTGGAGGCCCAACACGAGTGTACAGCAATAAAGTTGAGTAATAGACATCACATATATCTGTTTATTAAAGGCCTAACGTCCTTGGAGTTTTGAGTATGTCGTCTGCAGTTAGATCCTCGCACTCTGAAAGATTTCCCATCTTAGATGGAAATGTCTATCTCTACCAGAAGGAACGAATGAGAATCAGAATTCAAGCTATCAACTATGATTTGTGGTAGATTGTGGAAGATGGCTACACCATTCAACCACCAAACAATCCCAACACTTATGATAAAGCAAATCTGTAGTTGGATGCTCAAGCAAAAGATATCATATGTAGCAGTCTCTCGAAAAGCATTTTCTTTCGGTTCCAAATTCTCGACACTTCAAAGCAACTCTAGGATGCCATCAACAATGCTCATGAAGAATTCATCGCCAGAATGGATCCCCACACTCAAATGCTTCGTGCTATGTTTGCTGGTTTCAGAAGCTTGCGCATGGAAAGTGTTATGGAACTCACTGATCGATTGACAAACATTGTCGTAAGACTTCATCAACGAGGAGTAACTGATATCACCGGTAAAGATGTGGTCGATAAGCTACTGAGCACTATTGATCCATCCTTCAATTCCATCATAGAAGAAATCAAGCAAAGACCTGACTATGAAGAACTTCACTATGTAGAGGTCACGACGCTATTATCAATTCATGAAGAAAAGATGGAACTAGAAAATGCAACCAAGAATCTTCTTCGGAAAGTGAAGGAGAAATTCTCTCACACTATGGCAGTTCAGAAGAAGAAGAAGATATTGAGAATCAACACACGATCACAAGGGAGCTAGAGATGCTCACAGAAAGGCTAAGTGATCTCAGAAGACAAAATTTGTGCCTCACAAATGATGATGAACTTGACGTGCCCGAAGCATCAAGAAGGTTACCTCCGAAAGTAATGAACTGCTTCAAGTGCAAAATGTCCGGTCATCTCATAGCAGACTGTCCCTGCTGGGAAGGAAAGCCTAGCAACAAATGGAAATATCTACACTGCATTGGATTCACACGAATGGATCGTCATACTAAGCTCTCAAAGGAAAATGAATCTTCCTCATCTTCTTCGATGAGACCAATCACTGACGTGAAAGCCAGAGCAACCATCGACTCAAATATGAAGAGAATATCACAGCTGAATAGAGCACGTGCGGATATGACCTTGGAGTCTGAAGAGGAGGCAACAGACACTGAATCATATGATGAAGAATTCTACAAAAGGATTGGAAGGAGCACTGCCTTCATTTCCTATGAATCATCTGACAATTCACTCGAGTCAGATACTGATGATAATGCTTCAAGTGATGATGAACCAATCGCCTTCTGTCTCATGGGAAAATCATCTAAGGATCAGGTATCAACAGAACACCAAAAAATCCATGAATGGATATTCTCGTGAATACTTGCCTATGCTAAACTTGTTAAAATTGCAAAATCTCAACAAGATGAGCTTGAAGTGCTTGTGAAAAATCTTAGGAAAACCGAAGGATTGCTGGTCGGAGAGATGGAGTACAATCAAAAGTTTATCGAAGAGCAAGATGCTTTTTCTTCAACTATTGATGATCTTACCAATCGATATGATTCTCTTACAGTTGACGATGAGAGTTTATCAGATGAACTCCTTAACAGGAATCAAGAACTCGTGTCACTGAAAGAGTCTCATGACGAGTTGCCGAAAGAAAATGCTTCTCTCTTTGCCAAGCAATCTAATCGTCTTCCTAATGATTTTGTGCCTCCATGCTTAAAATGCCTAGAACATAGCAATGCTAATTCACATGTTGAATCTTCTACTGCTAACATCTCGAACATTGCAACCGCTATGAATGATATCTCTAACCCCTCTTCCAAGGAATTTGTTGTTGTTATTGAAGAAAATTGCAGGCTAAAGGACTTACTTGAGATAGGAATGCTAAGGAGCCTGAAAGGGCGTCAAACCCTCTGTGATGTGCTCAAGAACTCAATATTGCACAAAAATCCTTGAAAGGAAGGATTGTGTTTCGAAAGGAAACTCAACATTGATGAAACGTACTGGACTCCTGAGCAATATCCTCGAACGAGTTGGGTTCTTGCTAAAAGCAAAACACTCGAACCAGCAATTGTCTCAGGATATGGTACTTCTACTTCTGTTGTTTCTGACGAGTCTGATGACTCAAGCTATAAACTGTTCAAACAACAGAATGGCAAAGTTTTCGCTCATTATGTTGGGACTAACTACAGGTCTAGTTCACCCAAGAAGCAAATCTGGGTAAAGAAATGCATTATTGAAAATCTATCTATCACTGCTAACATGAACTTGCAGGGTAATTTTCTTCGAGGCAATGATTATCATTCGAAGAATGATGCAGGAAAATAACTGAATGAGTATCGGTTAAAACTTCGACAGAAGGAGTACATGCGTACCTCCTCAAATCATTATATTGATGTCTCTAGAAATAACTTCAATGCTTCCTCTTATGATTACTCACGAAATGCACAGGTGTCTTACAGATCCAACCAAAAGAATGCTCCTGCTCAGATGAAGAAAATGAGATCCTCATTTCCCACGCAAGTGTGGTTGCGAAAAAGAACCAACCCCTTCTTGTAGATGCTGTCGGCATTCTGGGATCAGGGGTACCCAAACCTGCCTACCTGCAGCCCAGCGCGTGGCTCCATCGACGGCCCGGCACGACCCAGCTACAAGATTCTACGGACAAGACGCTCGTGAGGCCCCCGCCCCGCGAGGAGAACTACACTAAGGCCCTCCCTGAGGAGCGGCCTCCCGAGGCTGCCTCTCAAGGAGAAGAGATCTCTATGCAGGCACCTCACCTCGCGAGGCGTGCAATGATGTGAGCCATGACTGTTGGGGAATGCAGTATTTCAAAAAAAAAAATCCTATGATCACGCACGATCTATCTAGGTATGCATAGCGACGAGAGGGGAGAGTGTGTCTACGTACCCTCGTAGACCGAAAGCGGAAGCATTGAATAACGCGGCTGATGTAGTCGAACGTCTCCGCGATCCAACCGATCAAGTACCGAACGCATCGCACTTCCGCGATCTGCACACGTTCAGCTCGGTGACGTTTCTCGAACTCTAGATCCAGCTAAGGTCAAGGGAGAGTTTAATCAGCACGATGGCGTGTTGACGGTGATGATGAAGTTACCGACGCAGGGCTTCGCCTAAGCACTACAACAACTAGATGACAACCCGCGCATTGTTGCGGGACTCATTTGCAGACACCCTAAAACTATAGTGAAGAAATATATGTGGTCATATATTGTAAACAGATAAATTGGTAGACAAATTGATGGAGTACACTTGTGATAATAACCGACAACACCAAGGTATTAGTTAGAAAATTTAGCACATATACCGACGGATAAAAAAACTCTATGCAATGACATAATATGAATGTTTATGAAGACACTAAGAAAATGATCCAGGATATGCCATGTCATCCTTGTGTCATGTCAAGCATTTGTAGATGGGCCTTTTCCTTGATATAACTGCCAGGGAAAAAAATTAAGAAGGTACGTACAATTAGTAAAATGAAATGTCCCACATATATATGCAATTATGATGTTGTGTTTCTCTTTCGTATTACTCATCATTTCACTTTGTATAGTAAAATCTAAGTTAAATATAGTAAATATAAATCACCTGATGAAACTTGATGGCGATCAAGATGAAATTTACTGTCACAACAACAACTATATCATGGTCTATTTATAAAAGCCATGCCTGGCGGGCTGATAGCAAATAAATATAGTATATTTAGTGTGATGTTTTGATGTTTCTCAGACCTAAAGAAGAGAGAAATTGATTTTAAGAAAAGAGCAGAAACCTTCTATTTGGACGTCAACGGTGACTATCATTGACATCAGTTAAATTTAGTGATAGCACCTGAAGTTGAACTTCAGAACACAAAAAATATTCGAGCTCCAAACGCAATTGTAAGAATCAGAAAGAATTGTTGGTTGCAAAGAAAAATATCAATTGGTATAAATATATAGATGTAGGATAAATATACGATTTGATCCAAAACTGCATCAACATAGGCAGACATATAACTCGAAAATCAGCATACATATTATCTCAATTTGTCATGCCGAAACATACCACTTCATAATCATAAGAAAAGAGAGGCAGATAGTCCAACAAAGCATATCAGGCACCAGATTCAACATTTATGTCACTCATTTCCTTGGACAGATAGTGGCAGATGCGCAACCTGTATAAGTGGTTGAGGAGATAAGATATCTTGTTGATGTAGATAAGAAAATTCTGCAGAAACAAATGGAGCTGTAAACTGTTTGGACTTTGATAAGATAATACCACGGTGACATGGATTAGAAATTCATGCAGAACCAAACATGAGAAGGTAGAAGATTAAAGTTGGTTGACTACTGCAACATGGCAGGTTGTAGTACCTGCTTCATAAACAAAAAGGAATATATTTAACCTTCTAATGGAAGTACATACTAAAACTTCACCCAACAAAAGCATCAGGAGGCCGTGGACATTCAACAAATATTGGGAGGCGGTAGAGACTAGGGAGTAGTTAGATAGAGGAAGATGATACCTGTGAGGAGGATAGAGTTGTACTTCCAAGCAAGGAAAGAGACACGAGCTTGAGTGACAGATGCGAAGACATGCATGGGCGCATGATTGCATGACCACCAGGAGATGAACCGCAGAATCGGCGGATGACCGATGCACATTACGATGCCAAGTTGGATAAAAGCACTAAGCATCTGGCGATTAGGCACAACCTCGCCGATGATCTAGATATACAAGGACCATGGAAAGGAGAGGATTGAAAAGAGGTGTTGACATTGTTGGGAAGGAGAAATGGAAGGGATGGTACCAATTGTAGGAGAAGGGACTGAGGAACGTGCCTGTGGAAGGCGGCGGCCGCTCAGTTAAATCCAGCAGTGTCTACCGTATTTGCAATGTAATGGAAGGCAAGGAGATGAGCGGGCTATAAATGCTGCTGTTTCGATGTGCCTTCATGGTTGCATTTTTGTCTGGAATTTTGGGAGAGAGTCGTTCGTGGTGGACGGAAGAGATATCGGTGCCCATTGGAGTCGCAGCGGGGAAGACGATGGCCAGCAATTTTTTTTATTAGTTGAATGGCCAGATACTTTTTGTGATGGGGCTACATCGGCGTTGAACAATCATGGGCTACAGCCCACGTACCAAATCCTGGCTTGGGCACCCAGTTGTAAGAGATCAGAATAGTGCAATGCATCGAGTCCATCCACGGAGCTGGTGTCGCAGGGAAAAGATGAGGTCGAAACATGAGAGGTCGGTCTGCTAATTGGAACCGAGATGCTGACATGGCACTTTGATGAGGTGGGTAGGCTGCATGTCAAGAGAAATAAGATAGTGGGGATCAACTATTTAGGTATTATAGATATAACCGAGGTGGAAATTTGTGGAGTGGGGCACAGCACACGGCTCAGAAATCAACTTATGTATCTATGGGGTGCCCCTTCCCCCATATATAAAGGAGTGGAGGAGGAGGCCGGCCGGCCTCATAGGGTGCGCCCCAAGGGGGGGGGGGGGAATCCTAGTCCAACTAGGAGGGGAAGGAAAGGGAAGCGGGGAAGAAGGAAAGGGGGATCGGGCCCCCTCCCCAATTCGGATTGGGCTTGGGGGCGTGCCCTCCTCTTGGCCGCCTCCTCCTCTATTCCACTAAAGCTCATGAAGGCCCATTAACCCCCCGGAGGGTTCCGGC
Organism: Triticum urartu; assembly: GCF_056163025.1. Classification (NCBI taxonomy): domain Eukaryota; kingdom Viridiplantae; phylum Streptophyta; class Magnoliopsida; order Poales; family Poaceae; genus Triticum; species Triticum urartu. The sequence continues at coordinate 314,893,891 of NC_141877.1, forward strand.
AACCCCCGATACTATGAAAAATGCCCGAACCTATCCGAAACCTTTCCGGTGTCCAAACATAACCTTCCAATATATCAATCTTCATGTCTCGACCATTTCGAGACTTTTCGTCATGTCCGTGATCACATCCGGGACTCCGAACAACCTTCGGTACATCAAATCACATAACTCACAATACATATCGTCATCGAACGTTAAGCGTGCGGACCCTACGGGTTCGAGAACTATGTAGACATGACCGAGACTCATCTCCGGTCAATAACCAATAGCGGAACCTGGATGCTCATATTGGTTCCTACATATTCTACAAAGATCTTTATCGGTCAAACCCCATAACAACATACGTTGTTCCCTTTGTCATCGGTATGTTACTTGCCCGAGATTCGACCGTCGGTATCATCATACCTAGTTCAATCTTGTCACCGGCAAGTCTCTTTACTCGTTCTGTAATGCATCATCCCCGTAACTAACTCATTAGTCACATTGATTACAAGGCTCATAGTGATGTACATTACCGAGAGGGCCTAAAGATACCTCTCCGACAATCGGAGTGACAAATCCTAGTCTCGATCTATGCCAACTCAACAAACACCATCGGAGACACCTGTAGAGCATCTTTATAATCACCCAGTTACGTCGTGACGTTTGATAGCACACTAAGTGTTCCTCCGGTATTCGGGAGTTGCATAATCTCATAGTCATAGGAACATGTATAAGTTATGGAGAAAGCAGTAGCAATAAACTAAACGATCATAGTGCTATGCTAACGGATGGGTCTTGTCCATCACATCATTCTCTCATGATGTGATCCCATTCACCAAATGACAACACATGTCCATGGCTAGGAAACTTAACCATCTTTGATTAACGAGGTACTCTAGTAGAGGCATACTAGGGACACTCTGTTTGTCTATGTATTCACACATGTACTAAGTTTCCGGTTAATACAATTCTAGCATGAATAATAAACATTTATTATGATATAAGGAAATATAAATAACAACTTTATTATTGCCTCTAGCGCATATTTCCTTCAGTCTCCCACTTGCACTAGAGTCAATAATCTAGATTACATAGTAATGATTCTAACACCCATGGAGTCTTGGTGTTGATCATGTTTTGCTTGTGAGAGACGCTTAGTCAATGGGTATGCAACATTCAGATCCGTATGTATCTTGCAAATATCTATGTCTCCCTCCTTGACTTGACGGCGGATGGAATTGAAGCGTCTCTTGATGTGCTTGGTTCTCTTGTGAAATTTGGATTCCTTTGCCAAGGCAATTGCACCAGTATTGTCACAAAAGATTTTCATTGGACCCGATGCACTAGGTATGACACCTAGATCGGATATGAACTCCTTCATCTAGACTCGTTCATTTACTGCTTCTGAAGAAGCTATGTATTCCGCTTCACACGTAGAATCCACCACGACGCTCTGCTTAGAACTTCACCAACTGACAGCTCCACCATTCAATAAAAATATGTATCCGGTTTGTGATTTAGAGTCATCCGGATTAGTGTCAAAGCTTGCATCGACGTAACCATTTACGACGAGCTCTTTGTCACCTCCATACACGAGAAACATATCCTTAGTACTTCTCAGGTATTTCATGATGTTCTTGACCGCTGTCCAGTGATCCACTCCTGGATTACTTTGGTACCTCCCTGCTAAACTAACAGCAAGGCACACATCAGGTCTAGTACACAGCATTGTATTCATGATAGAACCTATGGATGAGGCATAGGAAATGACTTTCATTTTCTCTCTATATTCTATGGTGGTCGGGCATTTAGTCTGACTCAACTTCACACCTTGTAACACAGGCACGAATCCTTTCTTTGCTTGATCCATTTTGAAGTTCTTCAAAACTTTATCAAGGTATGTACTTTGTGAAAGTCCAATTAAGCATCTTGATCTATCTCTATAGATCTTGATGCCCAATTTATAAGCAGCTTCTTCGAGGTCTTTCATTGAAAAATTATTATTCAAGTATCCTTTCATGCTATTCAGGAAATCAGTATCATTTCCAATCAACAATATGTCATCCACATATAGTATCAGAAATGCTACAGAGCTCCCATTCACTTTCTTGTAAATACAGGCTTCTCCAAAAGTCTGTATAAAACCATATGCTTTGGTAACACTATCAAAGCGTATATTCCAACTCTGAGATGCTTGCACCAGTCCATAAATGGATTGCTGGAGCTTACACACTTTGTTAGCACCTTTTGGATCGACAAAACTTTCTGGTTGCATCATATACAACTCTTACTTAAGATATCCATTAAGGAATGCAGTTTTGACATCCATTTGCCAAATTTCATAATCATCAAGGTGGCAATTGCTAACATGATGCAGACGGACTTAAGCATCGCTACGGGTGAGAAGGTCTCATCGCAGTCAACTCCTTGAACTTGTCGAAAACCTTTTGCAACAAGTCGAGCTTTGTAGATAGTAACATTACCGTCAGCATCACTCTTCTTCTTGAAGATTAATTTTCTATGGCTTGCCAATCATCGGGAAAGTCAACCAAAGTCCACACTTTTTTCTCAAAGATGGATCCCATCTCAGATTTCATGGCCTCAAAACATTTCGCGGAATCTGGGCTCATCATCGCTTCCTCATAGTTCGTAGGTTCGTCATGGTCAAGTAACATGACTTCCAGAACAGGATTACCGACCACTCTGGTGCGGATCTTACTCTGCTTGACCTACGAGGTTCGATAGTAACTTGATCAGAAGCTTCATGATCATCATTAGCTTCCCCACTAATTCGTGTAGGAATCACTGGAAGCTTTTTCACATAAGCATCACATCCCCGAACTTTAAGAAATGACAACTTGGGTTTCTTGCCAAACCACAGTTCTTATGGTGTCGTCTCAATGGATTTCGATGGTGCCCTATTTAACGTGAATGCAACTGCCTCTAAAGTTTAACCCCAAAACGATAGTGGTAAATCAGTAAGAGACATCATAGATCACACCATATCTAATAAAGTGCGGTTATGACGTTCAGACACACCATTACGCTGTGGTGTTCCAGGTGGCGTGAGAAGTGAAACTATTCCGCATTGTTTCAAATGAAGACCAAACTCGTTATTCAAATATTCTCCTCCATGATGAGATCGTAGAAAATTTATTTTCTTGTTACGATGATTTTCCACTTCACTCTAATTTTTTTCGAACTTTTCAAATGTTTCAGAGTTATGTTTCATCAAGTAGATATACCCATATCTGCTCAAATCATCTATGAAGGTAAGAAAATAACTATACCCGCCACGAGCATCAACACTCATCGGATCGCATACATCAGTATGTATTATTTCCAATAAGTCTGTTGCTCGTTCCATTGTTCCAGAGAATGAAGTCTTAGTCATCTTGCCTATGAGGCATGGTTTGCAAGCATCAAGGGATTCCAAAAGCCCATCAGCAAGGAGTTTCTTCATGCGCTTTACACCAATATCCTCTAAACGACAGTGCCACAAATAAGTTGCACTATCATTATTAAACTTATACCTTTTGGCTTCAATACTATGAATATGTGTATCACTACTATCAAGATTTAGTAAAAATAGAACACTCATCAAGGGTGCATGACTATAAAAGATATTACTCATATAAATAGAACGACCATTATTCTCTGATTTAAATGAATAACCGTCTCGCATCAAACAAGATCTAGATATAATGTTCATGCTTAACGCTGGCACCAAATAACAATTATTCAGGTCTAAAACTTATCTCGAAGGTAGATGTAGAGGTAGCGTGCCGATGGCGATCACATCAACTTTGGAACCATTTCCCACGCGCATCGTCACCTCGTCCTTAGCCAATCTTCGCTTAATCCGTAGCCCCTGTTTCGAGTTGCAAATATTAGCAACAGAACCAGTATCAAATGCCCAGGCGCTACTATGAGGATTAGTAAGGTACACATCAATAACATGTATATCAAATATACCTTTCACTTTGCCATCCTTCTTATCTGCCAAATACTTGGGGCAGTTTCGATTCCAGTGGCCAGTCCCTTTGCAGTATAAGCACTTAGTCTCAGGCTTAGGTCCAGACTTGGGCTTCTTCACTTGACCAGCAACTTGCTTGCCATTCTTCTTGACGTTCCCTTTCTTCCCTTTGCCCTTCTTCTTGAAACTGGTGGTCTTGTTGACCATCAACACTTGATGCTCCTTCTTGATTTCTACCTCTGCAGCCTTTAGCATTGCGAAGAGCTCGAGAATTGTCTTATCCATCCCTTGCATATTATAGTTCATCACGAAGCTCTTGTAGCTTGGTGGCTGTGATTGAAGAACTCTGTCAATGGCACTATCAACCGGAAGATTGACTCCCAGCTGAGTCAAGTGATTGTGGCACCCAGACATTCTGAGTATGTGTTCATTGACAGAACTATTCTCCTCCATTTTGCAGCTGTAGAACTTATTGGAGACTTCATATCTCTCAATCCGGGCATTTGATTGAAATATTAACTTCAACTCCTGGAACATCTCATATGCTCCATGATGTTCAAAACGTCGTTGAAGTCCCGGTTCTAAGCCATAAAGCATGGCACACTAAACTATCGAGTAGTCATCAGCTTTACTCTGCCAGGTGTTCATAACATCTGGAGTTGCTCCTGCAGCGGGTTTTTCACCTAGCAGTCCTTCCAGGACGTAATTCTTCTGTGCAGCAATGAGGATAATCCTCAAGTTACGGACCCAGTCTGTGTAGTTGCTACCATCATCTTTCAATTTAGCTTTCTCTAGGAACACATTAAAATTCAACGGAACAACAGCACAGGCCATTTATCTACAACAACATAGACATGCAAAATACTATCAGGTACTAAGTTCATGATAAATTAAAGTTCAATTAATCAAATTACTTAAGAACTCCCACTTAGATAGACATCCCTCTAATCATCGAAGTGATCACGTGATCCATATCAACTAAACCATGTCTGATCAACACGTGAGATGTAGTACTTTTTAATGGTGAACATCACTATGTTGATCATATCTACTATATGATTCACACTCGACCTTTCGGTCTCAGTGTAACGAGGCCATATTTGCATATGCTAGGCTCGTCAAGTTTAACCCGAGTATTCTGCTCATGCAAAACTAGCTTGCACCCATTGTATGTGAACGTAGAGCTTATCACAGCCAATCTTCACGTGGTGTCTCGGCACAACGAATTGTAGCAACAACGCATACTTAGGGAGAACACTTATACCTTGAAATTTAGTGAGAGATCATCTTATAATGCTACCGCCGTACTAAGCAAAATAAGATGCATAAAGGATAAACATCACATGCAATCAATATAAGTGATATGATATGGCCATCATCATCTTGTGCCTTTGATCTCCATCTCCAAAGCACCGTCATGATCACCATCGTTACCGGCTTGACACCTTGATCTCCATCGTAGCATCATTGTCATCTCGCCAACCATTGCTTCCACGACTATCACTACCGCTTATTGATAAAGTAAAGCAATTACATGGCGATTGCAATTCATACAATAAAGCTGCAACCATATGGATCCTGCCAGTTGCCGATAACTGTGTTACAAAACATGATCATCTCATACAACAAATTATATATCGTCACGTCTTGACCATATCACATCACAACATGCCCTGCAAAAACTAGTTAGACGTCCTCTACTTTGTTGTTGCAAGTTTTACGTGGCTGCTATGGGCTTAGCAAGAACCGTTCTTACCTACGCATGAAAAACCACAACACGGTATAGTGATTGCTTTTTGATCTTCACAAAAGAACCATGTTAATTGAATCCGATTCAACTAAAGTTGGAGAAACTGACACCCGCCAGCCACCTGTGTGCAAAGCACGTCGGTAGAACCAGTCTCATGAACGCGGTCATGTAATGTTGGTCCAGGCCGCTTCATCCAACAATACCGCCGAATCAAGAAACAACTAGTGATGGCAAGCAATATGTATATACCCACGCCCACAACTCCTTTGTGTTATACTCGTGCATATAACATCTACGCATAGACCTGGCTCTGATACCACTGTTGGGGAACACAATATTTCAAAAAAAATTCCTACAATCATGCAAGATCTATCTAGGGATGCATAGCAATGAGAGGGGAGAGTGTGTCTACGTATCCTTGTAGACCAAAAGCGGAAGCGTTGAATAACGCGGTTGATGTAGTCGAATGTCTTCGCGATCCAACCGATCAAGTACCGAACGCACGACCCCTCTGCGATCTGCACACGTTCAGCTCGGTGACGTCCCTCGGAATCTAGATCCAGCTGAGGTTGAGGGAGAGTTTCGTCAGCACGACGACATGTTGACGGCGATGATGAAGTTACCGGCGCAGGGCTTCACTTAAGCACTACGACAATATGACCGAGGTGGAAATCTATGGAGGGGGGAACCGCACACGGCTAAGAAATCAACTTGTGTATCTATGGGGTGACCCCTCCCCAGTATATAAAGGAGTGGAGGAGGGGGCTGGCCGGCCTCATAGCGCGTGCCCCAAGGGGAGGAATCCTACTCCTACTAGGAGTATGTTCCCCCCTTTCCTAGTCCAACTAGGAGGGGAAGGAAAGGGAAGAGGGGAAGAAGGAAAGGGGGTCCGGCCCACCTCCCCAATTTGGATTGGGCTTGGGGGCACGCCCCTCCTCTTGGACGTCTCCTCCTCTCTTCCACTAAAGCCAATGAAGGCCCATTAACCCCCTAGGGGGGTTCCGGCAACCCCCGGTACTCCGGAAAATGCCCGAACCTATCTGAAACCTTTCCGGTGTCCAAACATTACATTCCAATATATCAATCTTCATGTCTTGACCACTTCGAGACTCCTCGTCATGTCCGTGATCACATACGGGACTCTGAACATCCTTCGGTACATCAAATCACATAACTCACAATACATATCGTCATCGAACGTTAAGCGTGCGGACCCTACGGGTTCGAGAACTATGTGGACATGACCGAGACTCATCTCCGGTCAATAAACAATAGCGGAACCTGGATGCTCATATTGGTTCCTACATATTCTACGAAGATCTTTATCAGTCAAACCGCATAACAACATACGTTGTCCCCTTTGTCATCGATATGTCACTTGCCCGAGATTTGATCGTTGGTATCATCATACCTAGTTCAATCTCGTCACTGGCAAGTCTCTTTACTCGTTCCGTAATGCATCATCCCATAACTAACTCATTAGTCACATTGCTTGCAAGGCTCATAGTGATGTACATTATCGAGAGGGCCTAGAGATACCTCTCCGAAAATCAGAGTGACAAATCCTAATCTCGATCTATGCCAACTCAACAAACACCATCAGAGACATGTGTAGAGCATCTTTATAATCACCCAGTTACGTTGTGATGTTTGATAGCACACTAAGTGTTCCTCCGGTATTCGGGAGTTGCATATTCTCATAGTCATAGGAAGATGTATAAGTTAAGGAGAAATCAATAGCAATAAACTAAACGATCATAGTGCTATGCTAACGGATGGGTCTTGTCCATCACATCATTCTCTAACGGTATGATCCTATTCATCAAATGACAACACATGTCTATGGCTAGGAAACTTAACCATCTTTGATGTACTCATGCCCCCTTCAAAATTGTCCGCTGTGGTATCCCTTCACGCCTATGCTATGAGGGAACAGGACCAAGGCCACTATAAATAGGGACCAGACTCCACCATAGAGAAGGATCGAATCCCCCGGCCATTGAGATCTCCCGAGGCAGCTCACACTTGTACCGGTTCATACTCATCCTCCTCGCGAGGCAATCCAGCACAAAGCAGGAGTAGGGTTTTACACCGCAAGGTGGCCCGAACCTGGGTAAACCACAATGTCCACTTCCCCTTCTTGCTCACACGAACTCGCCGGAGCCAAGCCGTGGGGCGACGAGAAGTGAGCCACTGTTAGGCCAGATCCTTCATGCACGCCCAGAATTGAACCTTATTGGGTCCGCGGAGCCCTGATCCCGACATTTGGCACGCCAGGTAGGGGCATGTCGAAGTTCTCCCTTCCGCTCCGCTCCGTCTCTGCTCCATCGCTCCCATGGTCGACGCTCGCCGAGTCTGCGTCGAGCGCCGGGCCGCCCGCGTCGCTCAGACGGCGCCGTTGGGCCGCGGTGCCCTGCATCGCTCCGCCTCTCCCGCAGCCAACGCCGCCACCAACCCTGCTGCTCACGAGAAGCAAGAATCATCGCTGTCGCCCTCCATGCAGTGTGATGGCCGCACCGCCACACCTTCTGTTGGGGATATAACTATTGGGTTAACCCGCCCACGTGGGGCCGGGTTAAGCCATGGCGGTCTATCAAGACAAAGCCCATAAAGATGTTGAAATTGGCGGTTCACTATGAAGACTCGTTAAAAGGCCTAGAGCCCAGAGGCGGCTTAAAGCCCGTAAGTGTAAACTGCCATATATGTATGACTTGTATTGTAAGGCATGTGTATTTAGTCATCGAGCCGGACACGTTGCTATGAACCGGCCGAGACTCTGTAAGTTGCTGGGCGTTAACCTGTGTATATAAAGGGACGACCCGGTGGCGGTTTAGGGCTAGAAACAACAAACCGAAAGCTAGGTCAAGCATATTCGCTCCCTGGTAATCGAGACATAAGCAATACCACCTCAATTTTGATTAGGCCTTTACCTTCACTGCAAGGGGCCGAACCAGTATAAACTCCTTGTGTCCTTTATCCCGTTCAACCCCTTTAAGCTAACCCTGTTGCGATGGCTCCACGACTAAGTCCTTTCGCTAGGACATCTGTCGTGACAATTCCATGACAGTTGGCGCCCACCGTGGGACCAGCGCACGGTGGTTTTGAGTTCTTAAAGGGCAACTTCGAAGGGATCAAGGGATACGCTGTGGGCTGGATGACCAAGAGTCGCCGCGGCAAGCTCTACATCGACGATGCAGGCTGGGGCCCCGAGACTGGCTCAATTGAGTACGGGTACCGGGTCCCCTTCGGCGGAATTCATGTTTTCATCGGCAAGATCGGCGAACCGGGCCTTGAGCTGGACATCTCCACCGACATCATCGAGACGGCTCAGCGTGCACGACCCGCCCAGGTTCAACCCGCCATGAAGCACGCCTTCATTGGATTCATCCACGGGGCGGAATTTGAGGAAGGATCTATGTCTGGTGGTGAGACGGCCATCTATTCTGATGGTGAGTCATCCACAGGTGAGACTACTTCACTATATCAACTCCAAGACGGCAGGCTTGGGGGCTATTCCGATGGCGATAGTATTCCGGACCCCTATGAGCCGCCAAACCGGGTTGCGATTTTCATGGCCGGTACACAGCGGGGGCAGAATTCTTCGACTACAGCGGCTATGGTTTCTGGGTCAGCAGCGGTGACGACGGCCGGGGCAGGAGGCCCTATGCGCCCGCCGGCTCAGGTCCTATCCGACTTATTGGACACCTTGACAACATTGTTAACGATAGAGGTTAACCCGACAGATCAAGTTCAACATAACGCAGAAGTCGCAAAACTGAGAGAGGAGATAGCTCAAGCCAAGGAAGATCTGGCAGCCGAGAACGCGAGGATGACTGCGGAGCGAGCCTCTCTGGACGCTCAGACACAATGGATCTAGGCTAATTCCTTTCGGATCTGGTTGGATCAGAACGCTTCAAACGAAGTCATGAGGATAATGCACCAGAGTCGTTTGCCCCCGGTTTACGAGGCAAGGAACCTCTTCAATACACCTGGTGCAGGGACCAGTGACCCGCCGGAGGTAAACCGGGTGGTGGCCATACCTAGGACCGGAGCACCGGCTTAGCCACGCGCAACAGATCCGCCTTGTCTGAATAATACCTTGCCACAGTATGTACCGACGCCAGCGGGTCATTACTCTAACCCATTGGATAATATGATCGCTATGGTGACACGGCTGGCGTATTTCCCAGTTGAAGGCGAGTCTCCAGCTACGGTTGAAACAAGGAGGGCTAGAGAGCTTGTTCAGACAGCATTGGTGCAGCAGGAGGCTTATTCTTATAGTTGTGAAAGGATTCACTCAACCTCTCGCCCAAGCCGGAGTTACAGTAGACACATGGATTCACCGGTCATTTCAAGCAGTGACAGGCACCGTAATCAGCCTCGTGGGCATGGCCCAGCGCGCGACAGTGCTTAGAATTTGGTGGTCCAGGATGGAGCACGTCGTGAGGCTGAACTGGCGGTTCAGCAAGCAGCTCATCCGCCTTCCCCTATTTATACGACAACTTCGATGGAGGCAGGCGTAACCTCCAGAGCCACGGGTGTACCATGTTTAGTAACGACTCTGCGGAATGAGCGTTTTCCCAAGGATTTCAAAGGACCTCGTAAGGTGCCTAACTATATAGCCGATTTACCCTCTGAGGCGTGGATTCGGAGTTACGAGATGGCCATGGAGCTGTTGGAGGTCAGCGATGCTGCATGTGCCAAGTACTTCACCATGATGCTAGATGGGACGGCTCGTACTTGGCTAAAGGGACTTCCTTCCAATTCCATTGGGTCGTGGGCCGAGTTAAAGGCCCGATTCATCAATTTTAAAGATACGTGCAAGCAGCCCATGTCGATTGTGGATTTGGATGCCTGTGCCCAAGAATAGGGCGAGTCAATGACCCATTGGGTGCGCCGGGTCAAAGCCATCCTGCACTCATCGGATATCATTAATGCCGGCTCAATGGTCCTAATGTTGGAGAAAAATTGCCATTTTTTGCCTCTTAAACAGAAGCTAGGGCGACTCAAGCGCCACTGCGATGACATGGGGGAGCTGATGGCAGCTCTGATTAAATATGGAGACTCTGATAATACCAAGGACCCCGAGTCTGATGATGAAAAGACAAGAAAGGGAAAGAAGAGCGGCAACACCAAGGGCCAGCATCATAACTCGGCGAATCAGGGGGGCAATGGTAAGCGCAGGGCTGATGGCAATTCAGATTTTGTGGCCAACACCAACACGCAGAATAATGGTCAGCATCGTAAGGGAGAGCAACCTCCTCGAACAAGAGGGGCATCTATCAATATTGAGCAGATGATGAATGAGCCTTGCCCAAAGCATGGTACGTGGGAAAGACTGTCTAGTCACCTCTGGAAAGACTGCCAAATTATGAAGGCGTTCAAAAATTCAAATTTGTTTCAGAACAATCATGGGTCGGGCGGCGGCTCAGGTTTCGGTTCTCATGGTCCGGGTTACAGTAGTGGCGGTTATAATTCTGGCTTCCAGGGTCACCCAAGAAATCAAGGCAATTAGGGTGGTTATCATCACCAGTCCCGTCAGGGGAATCAACAATAGCAATCTGTTAACAGAGTAACCCGAAGCAGTTGAATAGTGGGCAATACCACGTCTTCACCACAAGTTTATGTACGAGGGATCATAAGCTTCATAAAAGGGCAGTAAACGCCAGAGATCCGGCGGTTCCCCGTTATTTACGATGGTATGAGCAGCCCATTGTTTGGAGCCGTGAGGATCGCCCGCCCTGGGTTGGTAATCCGGTTCATTTGGCACTGGTGGTGGCGCCTCAGGTTGGAGGATACAAGTTCACTAAGGTACTCATGGATGGAGGCAGCAGTATTAATATCCTCTACTATGATACTTTCCATCGTATGGGGTTGACCGATTAAAACCTTAAGCCGTCAAACACTGTATTCCACGGTGCGGTACCTAGTAAGTTGGCATATCCGGTTGGTACGATATCTTTGGAAGTTACTTTTGGAGATGAGTATGATTCCAGATCTAAGACGTTGACCTTTGAAGTGGTTAAAATCAAAAGCCCTTATCATGCTCTGTTCGGACAGCCGTCTTATGCCAAATGCATGGCACGACCTTGTTATGTATATCCATAGCTCAAAATGCCGGGTCACAAGGGCACTATAACAATACATGGGAGTCGCAAGATAGCCTTGGAGTGTGAGGAAGGCGATGCTACTTATGCTGAGTCTGTTTGTGCGACCAAAGAGTTGAAGTTCTACAAGGACAATGTTGACCCGACAGACATGACATCTTTGAAAAACCCAACTACAGAGCATGATCCAGTCTTGAAGTCGGCTGATGACACTAAACTAGTTGATTTCATTCCTGGTGATTCATCCAAGCAGTTCAACATCAGTGCCAATCTGGATCCGAAATAGGAAAGCACACTCATCGAGTTCATCCGTGAGAACCGGGACATCTTTGCATGGAAACCTTCTGACATGCCAGGTGTACCGAGGGAAATCATTGAGCAAACTCTTAATATTGATCCAAAGTTTAAACTAATCAAGCAATTTCTTCATCATTTCAATGAAGAAAGGCGTAAGGCTATTGGTGAGGAAGTGGCCCGGCTCTTGGCAGCTGGGTTTATTGTGGAAGTTTTTCATCCTGAGTGGTTGGCTAAGCAGGTGTTGGTGCTTAAGAAGAACGGCACTTGGTGTATGTGTGTGGACTACACGGACTTAAACAAAGCTTGTCTGGCTGGTCCCTTTGCTCTCCCTCGTATTGATCAAATTATTGATGCTACGACGGGTTGTGAGCGTTTGAGCTTTTTGGATGCTTATTCTGGTTATCATCAGATCAAGATGGCAGTTAAGGACCAGGAGAAGACAACTTTCATCACTCTGTTTGGAGCCTTCTGCTATGTGTCTATAACTTTTGGGCTCAAGAGCGCCCAAGCGACTTACCGGCGATGTGTGCAGAATTGTCTTCATAATCAGATTGGGCGCAATGTTCATGCCTATGTGGATGATATTGTGGTGAAGTCTAGGAAGAAGGAGACCCTGATTAGTGATTTGAAGGAAACCTTTGACAACCTCCGGGTTTATAAGATGATGCTTAACCCGGCCAAGTGTGTTTTCGGTGTGCCAATTGGTAAGATTTTGGGTTTTCTGCTTTCAGAACGGGGTATTGAGGCTAACCCAGAGAAGATAAAAGCTATCACCTCTCTGGCTAAGCCGGCGTGTATCAATGATGTTCTGCGTTTGGCGGGTCGTATTGCGGCCTTGAGCCGGTTCGTAAGACGGTTGGGTGAGAGGGCTATCCCTGTGTATCAGATGATGAAGAAGACATATCACTTTGTCTGGAGTGATGTTGTTGATCAGGCATTTGAGGCCTTGAAGAGACAATTGGCTGAGCCGCCGGTTCTTGCTGCTCCCATTGACAAGGAGCATTTGCTGTTATTTGTGGCTGCCAATAGCCGAGCTATTAGTGTAGCCATTATGGTGGAAAGGAAGGAAGCAGGGAAAGAATATCTGGTTCAACGGTCGGTTTATTACATCAGTGAGGTCCTTATTGAATCCAAACAAAGGTATCCACATTGGCAGAAGCTTGTATACGGGTTTTTTATGGCTAGCCGGAAGATGAAACAGTATTTTCTTGGTCATCCTATCACTGTGGTTAGTTCTGCCCCTTTAGGGGATATCATTCAAAACAGAGAAGCCACATGTCGGATAGCTAAGTGGGCCATTGAGCTTGGACCTCCTGGTTTAAAGTATGTGCCTCATAGAGCCATCAAGTCTCAAGCACTTGTGGATTTTATCAATGATTGGGCAGAGTTGTAGATGCTTGAGGAGAAGCTAGATAGCACATATTGGACTATCCACTTTGATGGGTCCAGGCAATTGGAGGGCTAGAGGGCTGGAGTTGTCTTCACTTCCCCACGAGGTGATAAATTTTCTTATGTTCTCCGTCTAATGTTCCCTTGTACTAACAATGCAGCTGAGTATGAGACCTTGCTCCATGGTCTTTGGATGGCTAAGGAAATGAACTTAAGCCTGGTGAGATGCTTTGGTGATTCAGATCTGGTACCTCAGCAAGTGTCTGGCACTTGGGATTCTAAAGACCCACTCATGGCGGCTTATCATCGAGAGGTCGATGCAATCGCAGGTCACTTCAAGGGTTATCAAGTTGAACATGTTGATCGCAGGAAAAATGAGGCGGCTGATGCTTTAAGCCGGTGAGGGTCTTAGCGTAAGCCGGTGCCACCTATCACTTTCCTGGATATTCTGCATAACCCTTCTGTCAAATTGCCTACAGAGGAGGATCTTGCTATTCCTAACCCGGAGGCGCAACTGGTGGCGGCTCTTCATGCTATTCCTGATTGGACAGTTCCCTATTTGGCTTATATGACCCGGGGCGAGTTACCTGAGGATGAAACTTTGGCCAGACAGATAACCTGGCAGTCTAAGTCAATGCCTATTGTCAATGGGGAATTGCCTCATCGTAGTGTCGCAGGGGCGTTTCAACGTTGTGTTTCTCCTGAAGAAGGCTGTGAGATTCCACGAGAGATTCATGAAGGGCATTGTGGTCATCATGCCGGGTCTAAATCTCTCATAGCCAAGGCTTTTCTTCATGGGTTCTATTGGCTGACGGCACACGCTGATGCGGAGGATCTAGTCAATAGATGTGATGGTTGTCAGAAGTTTGCATGGCGCGCTCATGTGCCGGCTCAGGAGTTGAGGATGATTCCAGTTACTTGGCTGTTTGTAGTCTGGGGGCTTGATTTAGTTGGGCCTTTCAAAAGGTCCAAAGACAAAAAGGCGCACCTCCTGGTGGTGGTTGATAAGTTTACGAAGTGGGTTGAAGGAGAGCCGGTCAATAAATGTGCCGCGGTAACGACGGTTCAATTCATCAAAAAGGTGATTTTCTGTTTTGGTTTTCCCCACAGTATTATAACTGATAATGGCACTAGTCTATCCAAGGGTGCCATGGAGGAATTTTGTCAACGTGAGCATATCCGGCTTGATGTATCATCAGTGGCTCACCCCCAGTCTAATGGTTAAGCGGAGAGAGCTAATCAAGAGATCCTGAAGGGTATCAAGCCCCGGCTTATGGTTCCTTTGCAGAGGACGCCGGGTTGTTGGGTGGAGGAGTTACCTTCAGTATTATGGAGTATCAATACTACCCCAACAGATCTACGAGTTACATGCCTTTCTACATGGTTTACGGAGCAGAGGCGGTTCTCCCTATTGACATCCGTCATGACTCACCCCGTGTGGTGGCTTATGTTGAAACTGATAATGAAAAAGCACGTGAAGATGCACTTGACATATTAGACGAGGAGCGTGACCTCGCGACGGCTCGATCAGTGATTTATCAGCAAGATCTGCGTCGTTATCATAGCCGTCGGGTTAAGACCCGAACCTTTCAAGAAGGTGACTTAGTGCTCCGGCATATTCAGGATCAAGCTGATATGCATAAACTATCCCCACCTTGGGAAGGGCCTTTTGTGATCAGTAAGAATATAAACAATGGATCATACTACCTTGTTGATGTTCGAGACCACAAGGACTCACGCACGTCAAAGGAGGAGACCCATCGGCCGTGGAATATTGCTCATCTTCGGCCTTACTACACTTGAGCCACCGGCTCTTACAATGTACATATCTTGACAATTTATATATTACGATGAATATAATAAAGATGGCACCCCTGCTAATACAGGGCCTCTGTTTATTTCATCTCAAAGAATAATGAGTCTTTTTCACCCTTATGGTCACTTGGGGGCTTCCGGCTCATATTTGAAGCATAGCTGTGAATATCCCTCTTGATCGGTGCAATGCCACCCTTATGGTCACTTGGGGGATTCTTTCTCATATTTGAAGCATAGCTGTGAATACCCCTATTGATAGGCACAATGCCACCCTTATGGTCACTTGGGGGCTTCCTGCTCATATTTGAAGCATAGCTATGAATATCCCTCTTGATTGGCGCAATGCCAACCTTATGGTCACTTGGGGCCTTCCAGGTCATATTTGAAGCATAGTTGTGAATATCCCTCTTGATTGGCGCAATTCCACCCTTATGGTCACTTGGGGGCTTCCTGCTCATATTTGAAGCATACCCGTGAATATCCCTCTTGATCGGCGCAATGCCACCCTTGTGGTCACTTGGGGGATTCCTGCTCATATTTGAAGCATAGCTGTGAATATCCCTCTTGATCGGCTCAATGCCACAAGCCACTTGGGGGCTTCCCGCTCATATTTGAAGCATATCTGTGAATATCCCTCTTGGTTTGGCGTATACGCCTCGTTTTCTCGATTTTGATTCATTTTCCTTTTCTAAGTATTTTTTAGAATCATGTATTTACGCTATATAAACATATGGCCTGAGATAATTTAGGCCCTGAAGTCTTCATCCTTATGGATCATGCTTAAACATATATTGGAGTTTGATAAGCCAGACTGGTTCCGGACTATAAGTCGCTGTCGGTGTCAAAACTGGCGGATCTCGGGTAGGGGGTCCCAAACTGTGTGTCTAAGGAGGATGGTAACAGGAGGCAGGGGACACAATGTTTACCCAGGTTCGGGCCCTCTCGATGGAGGTAATACCCTACTTCCTTCTTGATTGATCTTGATGATATGAGTATTACAAGAGTTGATCCACCACGAGATCGTAGAGGCTAAACCCTAGAAGCTAGCCTATGATTATGATTGTTGTTGTCCTACGGACTAAACCCTCCGGTTTATAGAGACACCGGAGGGGGCTAGCATTACACAGGGTCGGTTACAAGGGAGGAGATCTACATATCCGAATTGCGAAGCTTGCCTTCCACGCAAAGCAGAGTCCCACCTGGACACAAGACGAAGTCTTCAATCTTGTATCTTCATAGTCCAATAGTACAGCCAAAGTATATAGTCCGGTAGTCCGAGGACCCCCTAATCCAGGACTCCCTCAGTAGCCCCTGAACCAGGCTTCAATGACGATGAGTCCGGCGCGCAGATTGTCTTCGACATTGCAAGGCGGGTTCTTCTCCAAATTCCGAATACATGTTGAGTAGTGTCCGGCTTCCCATGAATGTTGCACTCCTTGGCTTGTGCGCCTAATAATGGCAATCCTCCATGTGTTGAGCGAATGTGAGAAGTCTGGGCATTTTTACACTTGCCACCCTAACCATGTAAGTAAATCGTTTATTTAAGGAGACGGGGATCCTCAGATCCAGATCACACCATCCTCTCGCAGCGAGTATCCATCGGAGCGCGCCCATAAAAAGTCCATCCCATCATGGCCGGCCATCGCAACTCCTCCTCTCTCTCCCGTAGCCCTAGGCCAAGCGATTGGAAGAAGTGTTCCGTCCCCCACAGCCAATTAGTAGAGTTGCAGACCCAGGGATTTCTCCCTCCAGCGTATATGGTCCCCGTTCAAGCCGGACTTGCCACTTACAACGGCGGGGAGCAAGCGGAGAGCTTTCCCAACCCATCGATGGGAGAGCGGGTATGACTTGTCCCTTACTTACTAAGGGGGCTTGGATTTCCAATCCATCCATTCCTCTGCGGCCTCCTCGAGTTTTACAGCCTCCAGCTGCATAACTTCACTCCCGCCTCCATATTACACATTGCTGGCTACGTCACCTTTTGCGAGCTGTTTTTGGGCTGTGAAGCTCATTTTGAGCTATGGAAGAGGCTATTCTGCCTTGTACCCCGCACATAGGAGGGGTCACTATATCAAGTGGGCGGAGCCGAAATATGGCGCATCGCCGGGACCGGATACCTGTCTAGTACTCCGAAGAAGACATCCGAAGACTGGCCCTCGGAGTGGTTTTATATGGAGGACGTCCCCCTACCGGATCCTATTCGGATGGGCCTTCCTGAGTTCAATAATGCCCCTCTGAAGAAACGTCGCAGATGGCGCCCTCGAGACCCCCAGGAGGAAGATAACAGAGAGGTCCTTTACCTGATGGGCCGGATAAAAGCACTGGCCAAATCAGGATTGACAATAATCGAGGTTATGTCAATATGTATGATGCGGGGGGTGCAGCCACTTCAATATCAGGGACAACCCATGTGGCGCTTTAACGGAGAAGACGATGCCACCCGCTGCGGTCGTAAGGGACCGGACTCCGTCTCTGCTCTAGCGAAAGTATTGTCCGATTTATATAAAGGAGATGAAGAGGAGTTCATCCGCCTTAAGCCACGGGATGGATTCTCCATGTACAACCCCCCGAACTGGGTGAGCTACTACTTTCTACTCCAGACCTTCCCGCATTCTTTGTCACAAGTATTTACCTTGCTATTTCATAGCAGGAACTGCGAAAAGCTGTGAGGGAGATCCACAGCCCGCCTCCACAACCAGAGGACCCTGACTGGGCCCTCGACCCCGGACTCGAAGAAGATCCGGACACGTTTGTGGAGCTCATCGACATGACGTTCTATCAGTTAAGCTGCGACGGTGCCTTGGTGGCCATCATAGCTAATTATCCTGGACTGCTCCCTGCATCGCATGTAAGGAAAACTGAAGTCCCAACTTCCGAGAAGGATTCCCTTTTCGCACTTCACCTACCGCACACATATGGTGTCTTACAGGGAAGGCTCTCGGGACGCCATGCCGAACCCGCAGTGACTCACCAACAAGGGGCACCGAAGCCGGGTAGGCTTAAAGGAAGGCGGTCAGGACTGAGACGCCGTCGCAGAGGTATGAAAAATAACCCCGCGCCATGGTTGTCGTCTTTTAAAATATAATAACGTCCATGGTTCCTGGCAGGGAAAACACACGCCAGACCATATCCGGAGAGCCTGCTGGCCAAGCTTCCACCAGCCGGGCTCTAGAGCCGGACTTAGAGGCGGATGCTAACGCGGGGCCAACAATGGATGTTCCTCCTACAGAGGATGCGGAAAGGCTGTCTGCTACGAATTCCGAAGTAGAGAGTGCCATGAATCACAGGCGTCGCCGGGCCATACTCCACGACGGTTGTTTCTCTCAAGAGGCGTTCGATGCCTTCAAGTCAGGAGACGCGTACATCCGAGCTGCTCAAAATGGTCTTGCCCAAGCCACAGACGAGTATGTGAAGGATATACGGGTAAGAAAATCTAATAATTATGTATATCAGTAGCCCCTGAGACTTGAAACAGTTGGCACAACTGATTTAAGGATCATTGTTTGAGTAGGTTCTTATGGAGAAGAATACCCAGTTGTCTCAAGAGCTGGAGGAGTGCAAAGCCCAGCTACGGGCCGCAGTTGCCGCACTGAAAGAGTCCGAGAAGGCCCCATCTAGTAACACTTGCTTCTATCTAAAAGAATGACATGTACTAGTTAGTATTCGGCATGCATGCAGATCTAACAATAGATTCTGCAGATGATCCCGGAGTGAATCCGGAGGTCGTGCGAGGGGAGGAGCAACATGCTCAATGACAGCTAAAGGCTGGTGAGCGCGTGCTTACGCAGGTTAGGCGGGAGAAAAACGATCTCCAAGATGCCAATACCCGGCTGGGCGTTGAACTGCAAGATGTTCGGGCCCAGCTTACGGACTCCGTAAAGGAGAATAAGAGGCTTCGACGCGGCATTTTTAGTAAGTGCTTGAACGAAATTTTATAGAGTTCGGCGAAGAAACCGACTAACAGAGTTATATCTGTAGGTATGCTGACGGGTCGTCCCGCAGAGGAGATGCCCGGGTCTGTGGGCGATCTTCTGCCAGAGCTCTCACAACTGCACGAACAAGTTCGGCAGGTGATGCAGGGCATTGCCCGAGCCTTGTGGCCATCCGCCTCCCTGCCAGGAGGCATGGGGGAGCTTGTAGAGATGCTCAAGGGAGCGCGGCGGCGCTTTCGACTATGGAAGATATCAGCCTGCCGACAAGGTGCGAGGGAAGCCTAGGCCATGGTGAAGACGCGATATACCAAGGCTGACCCGAACCACATGGCCGAGGTCGGACCTGTGGGTTCTGATGGGAAGGAGATCCCCGTTAGTTTGGTGTATGACCAGGTGAAATTAGTCGCAAAGTATTCCCAACAGGATTGTAGGCTAGACAGCCTGTAGGATGGTATAGAAGAAGAATTTAGTCAGTCTAAGTGACTATGTACTTCAATTGACATATATTGTCCCTAGCCGGATTGTAAATCATTTGTCATGGCGAATCTTTTCGCTTCGACCTCCGGACCCGACAGTCCGAAGTGTGTCCAAATACCTGCTCGGTTATGTAAAAACCGGGGTATGCGTGGAACCAGGCGTAGGGTTCATAAGTGCTTGAACAAACAAGTACCCAACTAGCTATTTTATATTACATGGATAGTAAGAAACATCTTCTAGGGAGAATAGTTCCGTTAAGGGTTCCTTTCCCTGGGTACACATGCATTAATGTGCACGTCCGAACTACGAAAAGAGACACAGGATATAGACATCTGGGGGCATTTATTACAATAAATAAGAGTCTTTTTTTGTTCACCGACCGAATATTCCCTTAAGAACGCTAGCTTTCGGCTTCACCCAGTCTGAGGTACACATCCGGCTGACCCGGCAGTAACAATCGCAGAGGTGCTCCCCTTGTGCCCTAGCTGAATTAACCGGAACGTAGGGCATAAACACAAGAGCCAGGCAACCTAGCTTGGCCAAAACTTAAGTCATATCGATGCATATAATGGCGAAGAAAAGGTACATGTGGAAATGTAACATATGTGTGGGGGGCATAGAGCCCGGAATATAGTTATATTAAGCTTCCGTATAAGAAGCCCCCAGGTATAATGAGCACGCCTAGCGTGTCAAGATTGTGCAGTCAAGATACATTTTAACCTTTTAAGGCCGAGAAGAAAAAGGGAACAAAGAAAGAAAAGACAGATAACGAATATATAAAAAATTGACGGAGGTAAGGAGACGAACACAGAGTCCGGTGCTAGGCATAGAATCTTTGGAGTCTGGCTGCGTTCCAAGGGTTTGGCTCGAGTCGATTGTTCGATGCATCTCGCAGACGGTATGCTCCATCGGTCAAAACTTTGTCGATAACGAAGGGAGCCTCCCATTTGGGCTTGAGCTTGTCCTTTTTCTTCTCCGGTAGGCGTAGAACGAGTTCGCCAACGTTATAAGTTTTGGCCCGTACTTCTCTCCTTTGATACCGCCGAGCCTTTTGCTGATAGAATGCGGAGCGGGCTTTTGCCACGTCACGCTCCTCCTCCAGGGCGTCCAAACTATCCTGCCGATCAAGCTCGGCTTCTTTCTCTTCGTACATGCGCACTCAAGGCAAGTCATGAATAATGTCGCAGGGCAATACCGCCTCTGCGCTGTACACCATAAAGAACGGTGTGTATCCGGTAGTGCAATTCGGCGTGGTCCGCAGCCCCCATAGTATGGAGTCAAGCTCCTCCACCCAGTGCGTATCTGATTCCTTCAAGGATCGCACTAATCTGGGTTTAATGCCGCTCATGATAAGACCATTTGCTCGCTCGACTTGACCGTTAGTTTGCGGGTGATAGACAAAGGCATAATCGAGCTTAATGCCCATTTTGCTGCACCAAGTTTTTACATCGTCGGCTGTAAAGTTTGAGCCGTTATCGGTGATGATGCTGTGGGGGATACCGTAACGGTGTACAACCCCGGATATGAAGTCTATCACTGGTCCGGACTCGACCGTTTTAACTAGCTTGGCCTCTATCCATTTGGTGAATTTATCCACCATGACCAATAGGTATTTTTTCTTATGGCTTCCCCCTTTAAGGGGTCCGACCATATCAAGCCCCCAGACCGCAAAGGGCCAAGTAATGGGGATTGTTTGGAGAGCGGTAGGCGGCATATGGCTTTGGTTTGCAAAAGGCTGGCAACCGACGGAATGTTGAACGAGGTCCTGTGTGTCCGCTCGGGCCGTCAGCCAGTAGAAACCTGTACGGAAGGCCTTGCTTACAAGGGCTCGAGCTGCGGCGTGGTGGCCGCCAAGTCCAGAATGAATTTCTGCCAAAAGTTTTCGTCCTTCCTCTTCGGAGATGCACCTTTGGAGTACTCCGGTAGCGCTTTTCTTATAAAGCTCTCCCTCTTGGACCTTGTAGGCTTGAGACCGCCGCACATTGCAACGTGCCTCATTTGGGTCATCAGGGAGTTCTTGCCTAGTTAGGTAAGCCAAGATGGGTTCTGTCCACGGGGCGATAACAACCATAATCATGTGGGCCGAAGGTGTTATCTCGGTGGCAGAGCCTCCGATTACGTCAGAGTGTTCGGGGTCTGGTGTTGTGGCCAGATCCAGACTGTTATTGCCGGTCTCCCCATCCCACACTACGGATGGCTTAAACAACCTTTCCAAGAAGATATTAGGTGGGACAGGGTTGCGCTTAGCGCCGATGCGGGCGAGGATATCCGCCGCTTGATTGTTTTCTCGGACCACATGGTGGAATTCTAGGCCCTCGAACCGAGCTAACATTTTGAGGACGGTGTTGCGGTAAGCCGCCATTTTTGGGTCCTTGGCATCAAAGTCCCCATTTATTTGAGATATTGCGAGGTTCGAATCCCCCCGCACCTCTAGGCGTTGAATGCCCATGGAGACTGCCATCCGGAGACCATGCAACAGGGCCTCATATTCTGCTGCATTGTTGGAGTGTGTGTATAATATTTGAAGTACATATTGGACTGTATCTCCGGTGGGGGATGTCAGGACGACGCCTGCCCCAGGACCAGCCAGCACCTTAGAGCCGTCAAAGTGCATGATCCAATTGGAGTACGCGCCATACTCTTTAGGGAGTTCGGCTTCCGTCCATTCGGCAACGAAATCAGCCAGTACTTGCAACTTAATGGCTCGTCGTGGTTTATATGTTATGTCGAATGGGAGGAGTTCGATAGCCCATTTAGCAATCCAGCCCGTGGCATCATGGTTGTTTATTATGTCGTTGAGTGGTACTTTGGAGGCCACCGTGATTGAACACTCTTGAAAGTAGTGTCGTAGTTTCCGGGATGCCATGAAGACCGCGTATGCTATCTTTTGGTAATGTGGGTACCGTGATTTGCATGGAGTGGGGGTGGTGGATACGTAGTATACTGGCTTTTGAGGAGGGAACTTATGTCTGTCCATCTCTCATTCGACGACAAGCACTGCGCTTACAACATGGTGTGTCGCCGCTATATATAACAACATTGGTTCGCCGACCTTTGGCATGGCCAAGATTGGGGTGGTGGCCAATACGACCTTTATTTCTTCCAATCCGGCCGTGGCCGCATCCGTCCACTTGAAGTGTTCGGTCCGTCGAAGAAGGCGATAAAGAGGTAGTGCCTTTTCTCCTAATCGGGAGATAAAGCGACTTAAGGCAGCCACGCATCTAGTTAACTTCTGGATTTTCTTGAGGTCTGTTGGGATAGCCAACTATGACAAAGCTCGGATTTTAGCCGGATTTGCTTCAATTCCTCTATTGGAGATGATGAAGCCCAAGTGCTTTCCGGCGGGCATGCGGAAAACGCATTTTTCTGGATTGAGCTTGATGTCATATGTTCGAAGATTGTCGAACGTGAGCCTCAAGTCGTCTATTAAGGATTCGACGTGTCTTGTTTTGATGACCACATCGTCTACGTATGCCTCCAATGTTTTGCCGATTTTGTCACACCCTAGCTAGTTCAAGCATTAGAATGTGCATCATGTTTAAATTTCTCTTAAATTTGAAATGGGGAAGACAGAAACCCCCAACACCCCCCTGGAAACAGCTAGGGTTTACCAAAATAATTTCAATGAACCTGAAATGCCCTTCTAAAATGTTCACCCTCTTTGTCTTAGGTTAGAACCTCTGGCAAAATTGGTGCACAATTTTTCTAGGTCAACAGAAGGTCATTGAATTAAATCATAAGTATTTGAATTTGGGCATTTAAATGCTATAAAATAATTTAAACGCCCAAATAATTCTGGAAATAAATGTTTGCTGTTGGAAATATTCTAAACAGAGCCCACAATTATTTTCAGGATTTTTGGAAACGTTTTAGTATTTTTAATAAAGCTAAACAGTTGCAGTTTAATAGAAAACAGAAACTAAATCAAAAAAAGGAGAAAGAAGCCCACCTGGGCCTTACCTGGCTCGGCCAGTCACCCCCTACCTCGCGCCAGGAGGCAGGGGCGCGTGCTCGCCACGCGCCGGCCACCTCCTGCTTCTGCCGACGCCGGGAGACGCCCAGAGGACGCCACGCGACCCCCACGTCTCCCTCTCATCCTCTCTCACTCTCCCCCTCATCTCCCTCATCCTCTCCCGCGATGGCCGAGCGCGTCCCACGCCGCCGATCGCTATAGTCGCTGCCAGAGACCTCCCCTCGCCCCTCCGACGAGCCCATCAGCTCCGCCTCGACTCCCTCGACCTCCCCACCGAGCCACGCTTCGCCGGAAGCCCTTCAACACCGCTTTCGCCCTCGTCTTCATCCTCGGGCATCCGAGATCGCCGGCGACCACACCTCTTCTCCAGCCCGTCCCCGAGCCCGCTGACCTCCTCTCCGACCCCGCTGTGAGCTCCTCTTCCTTTCCCCTCTTCTCTCGTGCTCGCGCTCGTCCCCTAGCTCCATTTTCCACCGCAGCCGAGAGCTTCTCGCCACCGGCCATGGCGCAGCCGTGGCCACAGCCGTGCAAGCTCACAACGGAGCGCCTCACCGTGCTCAGTGCAGCACCAGGAACCCGTAGCCACCACCAGCTCTTCCTCCCGTGCACCGTAGCGTCGAAACCGACCTCGCCCGAACTCCGGCCGCCGCCACGAGCTCGATTCCGGCGAGCTCGCTCCACCCCAGATCCTCACACTTGCTCCATTGGATGCGCGAGAGCCTGGGCTTCGCACAGGTGGTCTCCGTAGTCGATTTGGTCACCGGAGGGCATTTTCCGAGCCGCGCCGCCGTCTCGGGCCTCGCCGGCGTCGAGCCGCCGGCGAGTTGACCCAGTTTGACCCCTGGGTGGGCCCAGGTTGACTCCTTTGAGTCAATGACAAGTGGGCCCCCCCTCTGCTAATTATCCAGATTAGTTTCTAACTAAAATTAGTTAGTTTAATTAGTATAGTCACTGACTAGAGGGCCCTGCCCAGTAATTAGGCTAACTAAACGTAGTTAGTGCACTGGGAGGCTGACAGAAGGGGCCCACCAGTCAGGTTTGACCTGGGCAGGCGCCTTTGACCTGCTGAGGTCAGCATGACGCAATGCTAACGCAGTAATGCATTTTCTGGATTTAATTTTATTCAGGAAATTCCAGAAAATAGTCAAAACTTCTAAAACTCATAGAAAATCAACCATAGCTCCAAATGCAAAGAATTATATATGAAAAATGATCAGAAAAATTCAATCTATCCATCTGTAATGGTTTCATGCATGACAAAACAAGTTTACCTTGCTGTTTAAGCAGAATAAGGAAATGCACTATTAAGGCCATGTTTAATGAGCTAATATTTGAATCTTTGATTCAAATGAGTTCATTCCTCTCTATTGTAACTTGCATTAGGCCAAGACACATTCATATTGCCATGTCATAGCATGCATCATATTGTTGCATATCGTCATGTGTTGATTGTGCTCCGATGTGTTCTTCGTGGTAGGTTCTGCCTCCGAGGATATTCACGAGTATCCAACTGAAGGGCAGTATCCCACTACCACTCCATCAGGCAAGCAACCATTGATCATTCCGATACAAACCCATGTTCTCGCTTCTGCTCTTGTTTAATGCATTAAGACAACGCGATTCAAACTGCTGTGTGCTACGGTAGTTGAACCCTTATCCTCTGCATGACCTGTCATTGCCACGGTAACTAGATGAAACCCACTAGCATGTGTAGGGGTTGATTGAGCCATGTATGTGATTCCAACCTTGCTATGCCTGCTATGCTTAGAGTTGTGTCAGGTCTGGTTCATCTGGGTGATGGGCTAGAGTGAAATGCTTATGTCGGTAATGTGAGGGATGTGTTGAACATTGTTTTGGTAAAGGTATCGATGAGAGGCCATGTAGGAGTACATGGTGTGTTGTTTCATTGAGGCCGTCCCTAAGAACTGAGATCTGTATGTGTGATTTAAGATGCAGTTACTACCGTACATTGGGCCCGATACCAATGGACCCTCTCGGCTTCTTAATCACCTTAGTACTCTGTCCAGGAGTTGCAAATAGTTTCTGGTGTTTGTAGGTTATGTGTTGGCGGCCGTGCGTAGCGCTGACCCTAGGGGTGGGCTATGTTGCGGTAGATACACCGTGGCCGGGTATGCCGGGCGCCCGTTTGGCGTCTCGGGACCCTGTTCACATCGTTCGAGGCCGTATGTGGAAACCTCGGCCGGACTTCCTGCGGATGGAACCTGGATAGGCGATAAACCTGGACTAGAGACTTAAGTGTTTAGGTAGGCCGTGGCCAACACCCTCGCTGGGCTTCCGCTTGAAGGTTGCCGAGTACATGTCGTGTAAGCGGCGGTAAGTGGTGAAAGCGTGTATGAAGAAGTACACCCCTGCAAGGTATAAAACTATTCGAATAGCCGCGTCCGCGGTAAAGGACTACTTGGTTGCCTATATAGTTCATAGACAAGTTAATGGACACTACTAAAAGACTTAAGATAAGTGTGAGTATCGAGGATGGCCCTCTCGTAGGATGACGAGGGAGGATCCACGGTGGAGTATTGTGTTGGTGAGTAGTGGACTCGTGTGCGAAAACTATTTTACTGGTGAAGTTCCGTAGGATAGCTTAGCCAAGAGTCAAAGCTGGCTTGCTGCATTAACCCCACCACCTTCTTGAGAATAAGCATGTATAATAGGTTCTGATGTAAGACTTGCTGAGTACCTTTGTACTCATGTTTGCTTAATTACTGTTTCAGACGACACCGCCCACTCCGATGGGTTATACGTAGACCTTGACGTCGACGAGTGACTAGCCACCCAGGTGGTGATCCTGGCCATGGAGGGCCTTATGTAGATAGACAGGCTTCGAGAAGCCTTCATACTTTCTAGAGTCTGTACTCAGACTAGTTGCTTCCGCATGTGCTTGTATGTTTGTATGACTTGAGTGTCGGGTCATGTGACCCCTATCTGTATGAACATGTTATGTATGGCTCTTTGGAGCCTTTAAATAAAAGTACTTGAGTTGTAGAGTTTTGTTGTGATGCCATGTTGTATGTACTCATATCGGGCATATTGTGTGTATGATTGAAATGCTTGGTATGAGTGGGATCCGACAATCTAGTTGTTTATCCTTGGCAGCCTTTCTTATGGGGAAATGTAGTCTAGTGTTCCTCGAGCCATAGTAGTCCGCTACAGCCCGGTTCACCGGAGTCCTGCTAGCCCAGCACTACTGTTCAGGACACTTGACTGGCCGGCATGTGTTTCACTTCATTCTATGTCTGTCCCTTCGGGGAAATGTCACGCGGTGATTTCCGGAGTCCTGCCTAGCCTGCTACAGCCCGGGTCCCCCGGAGTCCTGTTAGCCCAGTGCTACAGCCCGGAATCACTCGCTGATGACCGACATGCTCGATGTGATACATGTATGCCTGTTTCCATAGGTCTGTGCCGCTTTGGGTTCACGACTAGCCATGTCGGCCCGGGTTCTCTGTCATATGAATGCTAGCGACACTATCATATACGTGAGCCAAAAGGCGCAAACGGTCCTGGCCCATGGTAAGGCGACACCCGTGGGATACCGTGCGTGAGGCCGCAAAGTGATATGAGGTGTTACCGGCTAGATCGATGTGACTTGGAATCGGGGTCCTGACAGCGTTGGTATCAGAGCCGGACTGCGTGTAGGTTCGTTGAGCCAAACTGGTCGATGTCGAGTCTAGAAATGCTTTAGTTATATGTAGGGGAATTGATTGTGGGAGGGAACATAAGACTCTTTTACTTCTTTACCCTATGCTTCTGATCTGAGTCATTCTCTTCTCATTCAACGTGGGTTAAGGACCAGGCTCTCTCCTTCTATTAGGTTCACGTGTTACTAATTCGTAGTAGCTTATAGGATTGATGCTACAAGCCCCAGTTCAGTTTCTACTATTCTAGTATGTTGCTAATTGGATCAGAATCTTGATATGATGTTATTGAGTGGTATTGCGAACTGTTGTGGATGTCTCAAATCCTTTTCTGAGCATTTACAGCTGTTATGCTGTCCAATTTTCCCTAGAAATTCTGATGTCTTTGCATTGTGGTTGTGCTTTCAGATGGCCAACCGTGTTCAGAACCAAGTGGTCCGCCTGACCCGGTGCCTCGACGTGCCCGGTCATACTGCTATGTTAGTCCGGGTGATGATCGAGACGGGCTACCGTTGGTATCCCGAATACACCGTCGAAGAGCAGTTCCGCGACTTTAATCAAAGCCTATATCTCTGCACCGTCAGGATATTTCCTTCTTATCCTGGATCTACCGAGCCCCTTCACTATTCCTATGGACTTGGGGTTACTGTTGAGATGGCTGTGCAGGATGCTGCCTATTCCATGATGACCATCTTGCGAGTCCGGACTGGCCTGCTTCGGAACACCGGCTTCCGTTACATGCCAGCTTCACTTCTGGGAGCGCAAGGGTATCTTCAGGCCATCTATGCTGACTCCACTCAGGAGGACTCATTAACTCGTACCACTGCCGAGATGCTCAAAGATAAGGATCGAGAGAATCGGGCCTTGAGGCTGGAGCTTTTCAATACCCGTGCTGATCATTGGGCCACATTGACTCGGTTTGCACCTGCGGTGCCAGCTGGATGTATGGATACAAGGGATCTGTATCCTGTAAGATCAGCTCTGCCGGACATGGGGATTGGCGTGATGTGGGAGGCGTCACCCCACCCCGTGGTCCCCGCAGGCCACCGTTTGTTGGTCCAAGACCTCATCCTAGCCCCTATGGTCCACAGGCTCCTCAGGACTGTCTGTTCCCGGATGGTCACGTTGAACTTCCAGGCTATGGAGGTGACTTCTATGAGAACTATTACGGAGCTGTCTGAGTTAGTAGTAGTACCATTAGTATTGTAGTAGTTGTATCTCCACTGTCCTGTGAGACTTGTGGAATATGACTTTGTGTGTAATCAAATCCGGAGGTGTAGACAAATAATGTATAGGAGCTTGGAATGCCTCCGATGAGATGTAATGTCTTTCATCATAGTTGTACTATAGCCTGGGCTTGTACTAAACTATGTATGATGTGTATGACCGTTGGTATATATATGGCAGTTTTATATTACCATGACATACGGATGAACATCTCTGCATTCCGTGTTATCCATTACATTCTGCACTTCCTTGCTAAGTTTGAGCCATCCTTATCTAAACCATTGTCTTGTTTTCTCCTAGGATGGTCAACACTCACAGCAACCCTGCTGCCTCGGAGCAGGGGGAAGCCAGTGCAGCTAGGGGTGAAAATCTGCCTCACCCGCCTTCTCTGGCCGAAGTAATGCTAGAGGCGGAAAGAAACAAGCAAGAGACTAACCGCCTGCTGGAGCGGATTGAGAAGAACACTGCAGGCCACCCGCGAAATGATCTGGTGTCAATCAATGACTTTATCAAGCTGTACCCACCAAAGTTTAACCATTCCGTCGAGCCCCTCGACGCGGATGACTGGCTTCGCAGCATCACCCACAAGCTACGTTCTGCCAACGTAGCCGAAGCCGACAAGGTTACCTATGCTGCCTATCACCTCGAAGGCCCTGCTAGCCTTTGGTGGGAAAACTTCGAAGCTATGCGCCCGGTCGGCCAAATCACTACTTGGACTGAATTCAGTGAGGCTTTCCGTGAGCATCACATTCCGGAAGGTCTCGTGGATCGCAAGATGGAGGAGTTCTGCAACTTCACCCAAGGAATACTGACTGTGGATGCCTATAGTCGTGAATTTGGGAATCTGGCACGCTATGCCCCTGAAGAGGTATCTACTGACGCTAAGAAGCAGGCAAGGTTCCGCAAGGGACTTAGCCTTGAGCTTCACCGCGATCTTCGTCTGCACGAGTGCACCTCCTTTCAGAAGTTGGTTAACAAAGCCATCAGTGCTGAGACAGGCCAGACTGATTATGACGCTTTACGCAAGCACTCCTGTGACTTTGGCTCTTCATCCGGCTCTGGAGCTCAGAAGCGCCGGGTGTGGATTCCAAGCACAGCACTGCCACCCAGGTTCATTCCGAGGCCATCCTCTGAGGCGCCTCGTCCCAACCAGCAATATGCACCGCCCAAGCCCTATGGTGGCCCCGCTGCTAATGCTGCTCCACGCCCCAATGTGGTGACATACTTTAAGTGTGGAGAGCTGGGTCACTATAGCCGAGAGTGTCCCCAGAACAACAACCCCAATCAAACTGGAAAGTCCGTTGGTCGTGGTAAGCCCGCGGGAAAAACATTCTACGCCAAGCCGGCCACCACTGCACGTGGCCATGTCAACTATGTTTCAGCCGAGGAGGCTCTTGAGGATCCCAACGTCATCCTTGGTATGCTTCTTGTTAACTGCCATCTGGCATCTGTTCTTTTTGATACTGGAGCATCTCATTCATTCATATCCGAGAACTATGCTCGATTGCACAACACGACATTCTATGACATGCCCTCTACCATGGAAATTCAAACTCCTGGCTCTAGATGGCAAACTTCTAGAGTAAGCCATGGGAACGAAATTCTTGTCGATAGACTTGTCTTCCTTGCATCCTTAATAGCTCTTAAGTCCTCGGACATAAACATCATCTTGGGTATGGACTGGATGTCAGCCCATTATGCTAAGATCGACTGTGCCACCAGAACCTTTCAACTTACTCACCCATCGGGCAAGACAGTCAATGTCTTAACTCGAGTGGCCAAGCGCCAGCTTTACTCCTTAAATGCCAACCCCCTTCCAGACCTTGAGGATGTTCCGGTAGTCCGAGACTTTCCAGATGTCTTTCCAGAAGAATTGCCAGGTGTTCCACCTGACAGGGATGTTGAGTTTGTGATAGACCTTGTTCCAGGAACCGTTCCAATTTCTAGAAGACCCTACAAGATGGCACCCTTAGAACTAGCCGAGCTTAAGAACCAACTCGATGAGTCCTTGAAAAAGGGTTTCATCCGTCCTAGTTCCTCTCCTTGGGCTTGCCCCGTCCTCTTCGTCAAGAAGAAGGATGGAACGGATCGAATGGTTGTGGACTACCGCCCTGTCAACCTGGTCACCATCAAGAACAAATACCCTCTTCCCAGGATCAATGATCTGTATGATCAGCTCGCTGGATCATCAGTCTTTTCCAAGATGGATTTGAGGTTGGGCTACCATCAAATCAAAATTAGAAACGGGGACATTCCCAAAACGGCCTTTGTTACTCGTTATGGCCAATACGAGTACACCGTCTTGTCCTTCGGTTTAACCAATGCCCCAGCCACCTTCTCGTGGTTAATGAACTCGGTTTTCATGGAGTACTTGGATAAATTCGTCGTAGTATACCTCGATGACATACTCATCTACTCCAAGAATGAAGAGGAACATGCCGAACATCTAAGGCTGGTATTGATGAAACTTCGAGAGCATCGCCTTTACGCCAAATTCTCCAAGTGTGAATTTTGGTTGCCAGAAGTGACCTATCTAGGCCATGTAATCTCTGGCAAGGGTATTGCTGTCAATCCCGAGCGAGTTCAAGCCGTCCTTGATTGGACTCCACCTGAGACGGTTAAGCAAGTTCGGAGTTTCCTTGGCTTAGCGAGCTATTGCCGCCGCTTCGTCGAGAATTTCTCCAAGGTTGCTAAACCTCTAACTGAACTCCTCAAGAAAGATAAAAAGTTTGAATGGACTCCACAGTGCGAGTTCAGCTTTCAGGAACTGAAAAGACGCCTGACATCTGCTCCCATACTGGTACCACCAGATTTCTCCAAGGACTTTATTATCTATTGCGACGCCTCGCGACAAGGACTAGGTTGCATACTCATGCAAGATCGTCAGGTAATTGCCTATGCTTCACGGCAATTACACCCACATGCGGAAAATTATCCCACACATGATCTAGAGCTTGCAGCTGTAGTCCATGCACTTAAAACTTGGCGACATTACCTTCTCGGTAACCGTTGCGAGATCTTCACCGATCACCAAAGTTTGAAATATATCTTCACCCAACCAGATTTTGAATCTCAGGCAAAGACGTTGGGTTGAGTTGATCTCGGATTACGACTTAGGAATAACTTACACCCCGGGCAAAGCCAATGTCATGGCTGATGCGCTAAGCCGTAAGTCCTATTGTAACACCCTGATGTTACAACAAAGTCAACCACTTCTCCATGAGGAATTTCGTAAGCTAAATCTTCACATTGTTCCTCACGGATTCCTATCCACCCTGGTGGCGAAACCTACCCTTACGGATCAGATCATCAAGGCACAGAAGGTAGATCCGGGAATCTCCCGTATTAAGAGAAACATTAAGAAAGGAGTCACGAATTGTTTCTCCATTGATGATCAAGGTGTCGTATACTTTGGGAATCGCCTAGTGGTTCCAAAGGCACGAAACCTGAGGCGGCTGATCCTTAAGGAAGCTCATGAATCCCCTCTCACCATTCATCCCGGTAGTACTAAAATGTATCAAGACCTACGCCAGAGGTTTTGGTGGACTAGGATGAAGAGAGAAATCACTCAATACATTGCTAATTGCGACGTTTTTCGTCGTGTTAAAGCAGAGCATCAACGGCCTGCTGGCACCCTTCAACCTTTGGCTATTCCCGAATGGAAATGCGATAAAATCAGTATGGATTTCATCACTGGGGTTCCCAGGACCAAGAGAGGGAATAATGCCATCTTCGTCGTGATCGACCGTCTTTCCAAAGTAGCCCACTTTCTACCTGTTCGTGAGAGTATCACCGCTAGCCAGCTAGCCGATTTATACATCTCCCGAATAGTGTCTCTCCATGGTGTTCCATTGGAAATTAACTCAGACCGTGGGAGTCTCTTCACCTCACGATTTTGGGAAATTTTCCAAAATGCTATGGGAACTCGTCTCTCCTTCAGCACTGCCTTCCATCCTCAATCAAGTGGTCAAGTAGAGCGAGTCAATCAAATTCTGGAAGATATGCTCCGAGCTTCTGTCATCTCGTTCGGAATAAGTTGGGAGAAATGCCTTCCATTCGCAGAGTTTGCTTATAACAATAGTTATCAAGCCAGCTTGGGCAAGGCTCCTTTCGAAGTTCTCTATGGACGAAAATGTCGAACGCCTCTTAACTGGTCAGAAACCGGGGAAAGACAACTCTTTGGCCCGGATATGATTCAGGAAGCAGAAGAGCAGGTTCGCGTTATTCGTGAGAAATTGAAAACAGCCCAATCTCGTCAAAAGAGTCAATATGATCGTAAATATAAGCCTATGACTTATGAAGTCGACGAGAAGGCTTACCTCCGGGTTACTCCGTTAAAGGGAACCCATCGTTTCGGTATCAAAGGCAAATTGGCCCCTCGTTACATCGGACCCTTTCGCATTCTTGCCAAACGAGGAGAAGTTGCCTACCAATTGGAACTACCTCCGCATCTTTCCAGAGTTCACGATGTCTTCCACGTTTCACAACTCAAGCGTTGCTTCGCGGATCCTATCCGTGGGGTGGACCACAAAACGCTTGATCTACAAGATAACCTCTCCTATCGGGAATATCCCGTTCGTATCCTTGATCAGGCCGAGCGTACCACTCGACGTCAGAATATCAAGTTTCTCAAGGTTCAATGGTCACACCATTCCGAGAAAGAAGCCACTTGGGAAAGGAAGGATCGTCTTCGACTTGAGTACCCCACCTTCTTCCCGGAGGAACCTAAATCTCGGGACGAGATTCTTTTCAGTGGGGGTGAGTTGTCACACCCTAGCTAGTTCAAGAATTAGAATGTGCATCATGTTTAAATTTCTCTTAAATTTGAAATGGGGAAGACAGAAACCCCCAACACCCCCTGGAAACAGCTAGGGTTTACCAAAATAATTTCAATGAACCTGAAATGCCCTTCTAAAATGTTCACCCTCTTTGTCTTAGGTTAGAACCTCTGGCAAAATTGGTGCACAATTTTTCTAGGTCAACAGAAGGTCATTGAATTAAATCATAAGTATTTGAATTTGGGCATTTAAATGCTATAAAATAATTTAAATGCCCAAATAATTCTGGAAATAAATGTTTGCTGTTGGAAATATTCTAAACAGAGCCCACAATTATTTTCAGGATTTTTGGAAACGTTTTAGTATTTTTAATAAAGCTAAACAGTTGCAGTTTAATAGAAAACAGAAACTAAATCAAAAAAAGGAGAAAGAAGCCCACCTGGGCCTTACCTGGCTCGGCCCAGCCTACTGGCTCGGCCAGTCACCCCCTACCTCGCGCCAGGAGGCAGGGGCGCGTGCTCGCCGCGCGCCGGCCACGCGCCGGCCACCTCCTGCTTCTGCCGACGCCGGGAGACGCCCAAAGGACGCCACGCGACCCCCACGTCTCCCTCTCATCCTCTCTCACTCTCCCCCTCGTCTCCCTCATCCTCTCTCGCGATGGCCGAGCGCGTCCCTCGCCGCCGATCGCCGTAGTCGCCGCCAGAGACCTCCCCTCGCCCCCTCCGACGAGCCCATCAGCTCCGCCTCGACTCCCTCTACCTTCCCACCGAGCCACGCTTCGCCGGAAGCCCTTCAACACCGCTTTCGCCCTCGTCTTCATCCTCGGGCATCCGAGATCGCCGGCGACCACACCTCTTCTCCAACCCATCCCCGAGCCCGCTGACCCCCTCTCCGACCCCGCTGTGAGCTCCTCTTCCTTTCCCCTCTTCTCTCGTGCTCGCGCTCGTCCCCTAGCTCCATTTTCCACCGCGGCCGAGAGCTTCTCGCCGCCGGCCATGGCGCAGCCATGGCCACAGCCGTGCAAGCTCACAACGGAGCGCCTCACCGTGCTCAGTGTAGCACCAGGAACCCGTAGCCACCACCAGCTCTTCCTCCCGTGCACCGTAGCGTTGAAACCGACCTCGCCCGAACTCCGGCCGCCGCCACGAGCTCGATTCCGGCGAGCTCGCTCCACCCCAGCTCCTCACACTTGCTCCATTGGATGCGAGAGAGCCTGGGCTTCGCACAGGTGGTCTCCTTAGTCGATTTGGTCGTCGGAGGGCATTTTCCGAGCCGCGCCGTCGTCTCGGGCCTCGCCGGCGTCGAGCCGCCGGCAAGTTGACCCAGTTTGACCCCTGGGTGGGCCCAGGTTGACTCCTTTGAGTCAATGACAAGTGGGCCCCCCCTCTGCTAATTATCCAGATTAGTTTCTAACTAAAATTAGTTAGTTTAATTAGTATAGTCACTGACTAGAGGGCCCTGCCCCCAGTAATTAGGCTAACTAAACGTAGTTAGTGCACTGAGAGGCTGACAGAAGGGGCCCACCGTCAGGTTTGACCTGGGCAGGCGCCTTTGACCTGCTGAGGTCAGCATGACGCAATGCTAATGTAGTAATGCATTTTCTGGATTTAATTTTATTCAGGAAATTCCAGAAAATAGTCAAAACTTCTAAAACTCATAGAAAATCAACCATAGCTCCAAATGCAAAGAATTATATATGAAAAATGATCAGAAAAATTCAATCTATCCATCTGTAATGGTTTCATGCATGACAAAACAAGTTTACCTTGCTGTTTAAGCAGAATAAGGAAATGCACTATTAAGGCCATGTTTAATGAGCTAATATTTGAATCTTTGATTCAAATGAGTTCATTCCTCTCTATTATAACTTGCATTAGGCCAAGACACATTCATATTGCCATGTCATAGCATGCATCATATTGTTGCATATCGTCATGTGTTGATTGTGCTCCGATGTGTTCTTCGTGGTAGGTTCTGCCTCCGAGGATATTCACGAGTATCCAACTGAAGGGCAGTATCCCACTACCACTCCATCAAGCAAGCAACCATTGATCATTCCGATACAAACCCATGTTCTCGCTTCTGCTCTTGTTTAATGCATTAAGACAACGCGATTCAAACTGCTGTGTGCTACGGTAGTTGAACCCTTATCCTCTGCATGACCTGTCATTGCCACGGTAACTAGATGAAACCCACTAGCATGTGTAGGGGTTGATTGAGCCATGTATGTGATTCCAACCTTGCTATGCCTGCTATGCTTAGAGTTGTGTCAGGTCTGGTTCATCTGGGTGATGGGCTAGAGTGAAATGCTTATGTCGGTAATGTGAGGGATGTGTTGAACATTGTTTTGGTAAAGGTATCGATGAGAGGCCATGTAGGAGTACATGGTGGGTTGTTTCATTGAGGCCGTCCCTAAGAACTGAGATCTGTATGTGTGATTTAAGATGCAGTTACTACCGTACATTGGGCCCGATACCAATGGACCCTCTCGGCTTCTTAATCACCTTAGTACTCTGTCCAGGAGTTGCAAATAGTTTCTGGTGTTTGTAGGTTATGTGTTGGCGGCCGTGCGTAGCGCTGACCCTAGGGGTGGGCTATGTTGCGGTAGATACACCGTGGCCGGGTATGCCGGGCGCCCGTTTGGCGTCTCGGGACCCTGTTCACATCGTTCGGGGCCGTATGTGGAAACCTCGGCCGGACTCCCTGCGGATGGAACCTGGATAGGCGATAAACCTGGACTAGAGACTTAAGTGTTTAGGTAGGCCGTGGCCAACACCCTCGCTGGGCTTCCGCTTGAAGGTTGCCGAGTACATGTCGTGTAAGCGGCGGTAAGTGGTGAAAGCGTGTATGAAGAAGTACACCCCTGCACGGTATAAAACTATTCGAATAGCCGCGTCCGCGGTAAAGGACTACTTGGTTGCCTATACAGTTCATAGACAAGTTAATGGACACTACTAAAAGACTCAAGATAAGTGTGAGTATCGAGGATGGCCCTCTCATAGGATGATGAGGGAGGATCCACGGTGGAGTATTGTGTTGGTGAGTAGTGGACTCGTGTGCGAAAACTATTTTACTGGTGAAGTTCCGTAGGATAGCTTAGCCAAGAGTCAAAGCTGGCTTGCTGCATTAACCCCACCACCTTCTTGAGAATAAGCATGTATAATAGGTTCTGATGTAAGACTTGCTGAGTACCTTTGTACTCATGTTTGCTTAATTACTGTTTCAGACGACACCGCCCACTCCGATGGGTTCTACGTAGACCTTGACGTCGACGAGTGACTAGCCACCCAGGTGGTGATCCTGGCCATGGAGGGCCTTATGTAGATAGACAGGCTTCGAGAAGCCTTCTTACTTTCTAGAGTCTGTACTCAGACTAGTTGCTTCCGCATGTGCTTGTATGTTTGTATGACTTGAGTGTCGGGTCATGTGACCCCTATCTGTATGAACATGTTATGTATGGCTCTCTGGAGCCTTTAAATAAAAGTACTTGAGTTGTAGAGTTTTGTTGTGATGCCATGTTGTATGTACTCATATCGGGCATATTGTGTGTATGATTGAAATGCTTGGTATGAGTGGGATCCGACAATCTAGTTGTTTATCCTTGGCAGCCTTTCTTATGGGGAAATGTAGTCTAGTGTTCCTCGAGCCATAGTAGTCCGCTACAGCCCGGTTCACCGGAGTCCTGCTAGCCAAGCACTACTGTTCAGGACACTTGACTGGCCGGCATGTGTTTCACTTCATTCCTATGTCTGTCCCTTCGGGGAAATGTCACGCGGTGATTTCCGGAGTCCTGCCTAGCCTGCTACAGCCCGGGTCCCCCGGAGTCCTGTTAGCCCAGTGCTACAGCCCGGAATCACTCGCTGATGACCGACATGCTCGATGTGATACATGTATGCCTGTCTCCATAGGTCTGTGCCGCTTTGGGTTCACGACTAGCCATGTCGGCCCGGGTTCTCTGTCATATGGATGCTAGCGACACTATCATATACGTGAGCCAAAAGGCGCAAACGGTCCCGGGCCATGGTAAGGCGACAACCGTGGGATACCGTGCGTGAGGCCGCAAAGTGATATGAGGTGTTACCGGCTAGATCGATGTGACTTGGAATCGGGGTCCTGACAGATTTGTGTTTCCAGGCATGTCTGAATCATGCGTTGATAGGTTGCACTGGCGTTTTTGATCCCGAAAGGCATGGTGTTGAAACAGAAGGGGCCGTATGGAGTGATGAATGCTGTTGTGGCTTGATCGGGCTCCACCATCTTAATTTGATGGTATCCGGAGTATGCGTCGAGGAAGCACAATGCGTTGTCCTGCAGTAGCATCGATAATTTGATCGATGCGGGGGAGGGGGAATGGATCCTTGGGGCAAGCCTTGTTAAGGTCCTTGAAATCGACACATAGGCGCCAGGATTTGTCCTTCTTTGGTACCATCACCAGGTTTGCTAGCCAATTCGGATGTTTAATTTCTCTAATGAATCCGGCCTCGAGTAACTTGGCTAGCTCTTCTCCCATAGCTTGCCGCTTAGGCTCAGAGAAACGCCGAAAAGTCTGCTTGACTGGCTTGAACCCGTTTAGAATGTTAAGGCTATGCTCGGCCAGCCTATGTGGGATTCTTGGCATGTCTGAAGGATGCCAGGCGAAGATGTCCGAATTCTCGCGCAAGAACTCTCGCAGTGTGACATCTATTGTGGGGTTTAGCTGTGCCCCGATGGATGCTGTTTTTGTAGGGTCCGTTGGGTGGACCTGGAATTTGACTATTTCGTCCGCTGTTTTAAAAGAGGTGGACTTGGTCCTTTTGTCGAGTATCACGTCGTCCCTGTCCACCATGGAGCGAAGCACAGTAAGTTCTTCGGTTGCAAGGGCTTCGGATAACGCCTCGAGGGCTAGTGCGGCGGTTTTATTTTTGGCGCGGAGTGCTATGTCCGTATCACTAGCCAGAGTGACGATTCCATTGGGCCCGGGCATCTTGAGCTTCATGTACCCGTAATGGGGTATAGCTTGGAAGATCGTGAATGCCTCCCACCCTAGAAGGGCATGGTATCCGCTACTGAATGGGGCCACTTGGAATGTGATTTCTTCGGACCTAGAATTCTCCGACGTGCCGAATACCACATCTAGTGTGATTTTTCCCGCACATCGTGCTTCCCGACTAGGGATGATTCCTTTGAAGGTCGTGCTGCTTTGCTCGATGCGGCTCTTGTCTATTTCCATTTTGCTAAGAGTTCCCTCGTAGATGAGGTTCAATCCGCTGCCGTCGTCCATGAGCACTTTAGTAAGCCAAAAGCCGTCCACAATTGGATTGAGGACCAAAGCGGCTGGTGCCCGGGCTGTTCAGAATTGAGGTTAGTCACTGGCATTGAAGGTTATGGCCATGACGTTTCATGGATTTATTGTTGCAACGTGGCAGACGTCGGCAAGGCTACGGAGTGTTCGCTTACGGCTATTATTTGAGGCGAAGTGTAACACCCCAGATGTAACTTTCCCAATTTGTACTCCAACTCTTGCCATTTCCGGCGTTAAGTTATATTTATTTCCTCGGGTTCGGGTCTTTGTCTCCGTGTTTTGTTATCATTGTCATGCATCTCATATCATGTCATCATGTGCATTGCATTTGCATACGTGTTCGTCTCATGCGTTCGAGCATTTTCCCCGTTGTCCGTTTTGCATTCCGGCGCTTCGTTCTCCTCCGGTGGTCATTTCTAGCTTTCTTTTGTGTGTGGGGATTAAACATTTCCAGATTGGACCGAGACTTGCCAAGCGGCCTTGGTTTACTACCGGTAGACCGCCTGTCAAGTTTCGTATCATTTGGACTTCGTTTGATACTCCAACGGTTAACCGAGGGACCGAAAAGGCCTCGTGTGTGTTGCAGCCCAACACCCCTCCAATTTGGCCCAAAACCCACCTAACTCTGCTCCATCGTCTAGAGCGTTCGATCACGATCGCGTAGCCGAAAGCCGCACCTCATTTGGACTCTCCTAGCTCCCTCTAGGCCTATTAATAGACCCTCTCCGAAATCTCCTTCCCCTTCCTCCTGAAAAACCCTAGATCCACCTCATCGCGCGCCGCCGGACAAAACTGCACCGACGGACATTGTCCGGATCATCCCCGCCGCCACTTGTTGCCGCGCCATTCGCCCGCGCCCTGAGCCCCACTTCGCCGCCGCCACCAGCCCGCGGGGTCCGGGACGGGCCCTCCCGGCCCACGCGCGCCCCGCGCCTCCCCCCGGGCAGCGCCGATCGCGCCCCTCGCCGGCGCCCTTCGCCCCGACGCCGGCCGGCCGCTCCGCCCCGCCGCCTCGACGCCGGCGCGTCGCCGCGCCTCGTCCGCAGCGTCCGCCACCTCGGCGTCCGTGCCCGTCGGCGCCGCCTCCTCGCCACCTCCTCGCCGTCTCCTCGCCGCCCCGGCCGCCGTCCTCTTCTTCCCGGTGTGAACAGTAATTCCGGCGAACTTCGTAATCCGTGCCCGGATCCCAGATCTGTGAACAGTGAAACACTAGGTTGTTTTTTTCTTTAAGTCCCGAAATTTTCAGTTCAAGTGCTCATGTTCTCGGCTCCGTAACTTTGCATCTGTAGCTCCGATTCATGCATATAGCATATCAAAATGTTCACCTCAGAGAGTATATCATTTCATTCCATTGCATCATTTTCATTTGAGTTCATCTTGATGCCCGAAATGCTGTTAGAAGAGGGCTACTTGAGTTAATTGTCAGATCTGCTACTCCGTTTAGCACTTTTGTCATTTTTGCCATGATTAATGTGTGCATGATATGCCCTGATGCTCTACATGTGTTTTGTTTAGGGTTTTGTCATCTCTCCAGAGGTGCAACCCATGTATTTTTGTGATGTGTGTGGTGTCTAGTGCAAGCTTGCAAAGTGGTGCACTTGCTAATTCTGTTTTCAGGGACTTAGTAATTTCACTAAGTCCTGCAGCTGTTTATCTCATGATGCCATATGTTCATGTTGTTTTCTAGTGATCCGTGCCTTTTTTGAGGATGATCAGTAAGGATGTTTTGTTAATTGTAGTGCTCTATACATCCATGTCTTTGTTTGCAATTATGGAGCACCCTAGCTTGAGTCAATCGAGCTCTATTTTTGCTACTTTGTGAATCTGGGCAGATTGTCAACTTGTTTGCAATTTTGCCGATGATGTTGTAGTCGATCCATGCATGCTATGCTATTGTTCTTGCCATGTCTAGATTGAATTGTGTGCCTTCTTGATGGGTGTATGCTTGTCTTGCCATGAATTGCACCGTAGTGAGTGCATCGAGCTCGTAAACATGCCTACTTGAGTTATA
Source organism: Triticum urartu (assembly GCF_056163025.1). NCBI lineage: Eukaryota > Viridiplantae > Streptophyta > Magnoliopsida > Poales > Poaceae > Triticum > Triticum urartu. The sequence goes on from NC_141877.1 coordinate 314,934,539, forward strand.
TTTCAGCATGTGCCAGTTTTCACTAAGTATGAAAACCGATTATGTTTTTTCTATGTTCACGTGCTTGCAATTGTATTTTCTGATCCCTTTTGGCTCAAGGTCACTAATGGAATTTTGTTAAGCTCTTTGAGTAGCTCCATGAAATGCTTTACTTTGCCATGTTCAGATCCTGTAGCATGTAGTTTTGTTGCTCCGAAGAGAGCTACCTGGTCCGAAATTCCAGACAAGTGTTAATTTCACTAAGTCTGAGAACTGTTTGTCATATGCATTTTTGCCTTGCTTGTTTGAACCTGTTAATGGATGAATTGGCCGTAGCTCAGTGCTAGACTTTTGTTAAGCATCTTGTATGCATCCCCGCCATGTATTTTGTTGTCTTGTTTGGGTGCTGTAGCATGTTCATCTCATTGCATTTAGATGCCTACTTGCTGTAAATCGCAGACCGGTGTCATATTTGAATCGCTTGCCATTTCTAAACCGTAACTCCGATTCCGGCGTTCTTTATATCGTTTTCAAGCGATTTCATCCCATCTTTCCAGTGGCACACTTGGAATTCCAAGTTGAGGCCAGGTTCATGCATTTCCTGTCATATCTTGCATTTTGCATCCCGCATCGCATCCCGCATAGCATATCATCTTTGCATCGTGTTGTTTGAGTTTGCACGTGGTTGATTGTATCCTTGTTGCTTGTTTGTCTTGTTTGGGTAGAGCCGGGAGACGAGTTCGCTAACGAGGAGCCCGTTGAGTTTGCTTTCGAGGATCCAGTCAACTCTGACAACTGTGCAGGCAAGATGATCATACCCTCGAAATCACTACTATCTTTGCTATGCTAGTTTGCTCGCTCTTTTGCTATGCCAATGCTACGATGCCTACCACTTGTTTTCAAGCCTCCCAAATTGCCATGTCAAACCTCTAACCCACCATGTCCTAGCAAACCGTTGATTGGCTATGTTACCGCTTTGCTCAGCCCCTCTTATAGCGTTGCTAGTTGCAGGTGAAGATTGGAGGCTGTTCCTTGTTGGAACATTTATTTTACTTGTTGGGATGTCATTATATTATCTTGTTATCTTAATGCATCTATATACTTGGTAAAGGGTGGAAGGCTCGGCCTCTCGCCTAGTGTTTTGTTCCACTCTTGCCGCCCTAGTTTCCGTCATATCGGTGTTATGTTCCCGGATTTTGCGTTCATTACACGGTTGGGTTATAATGGGAACCCCTTGATATTTCGCCTTGATTAAAGCTTTTCCAGCAATGCCCAACATTGGTCTTACCATTTGCCACCTAGCCTCTTTTTCCCTTGGGTTTCCGGAGCCCGAGGGTCATCTTATTTTAAACCCCCCGGGCCAGTGCTCCTCTGAGTGTTGGTCCAAATAGAGCCACTTGCAGCGCCACCTCGGGGCAACTTGAGGGTTGGTTTTAGTTGTACGTAGTGTTCATCCGAGTGTGCCCTGAGAAAGAGATATGTGCAGCTCCTATCGGGATTTTTCGGCACATTTGGGCGGTGTTGCTGGATTTGTTTTAACCTGTCGAAGTGTCTTGAGTAACCGAGATACCGAGTCTGATCGGAACATCTTGGGAGGAGGTCTATTCCTTCGTTGACCGTGAGAGCTTGTCATGGGCTAAGTTGGGACTCCCCTGCAGGGATTAGAACTTTCGAAAGCCGTGCCCGCGGTTATGGGCAGATGGGTTTTTGTTAATGTCTGGTTGTAGATAACTTGAACCTTAACTTAATTAAAATGAATCAACTAAGTGTGTTACCGTGATGGCCTCTTCTCGAAGGAGTCCGGGAAGTGGACACGGTGTTGGAGTAATGTTTGCGCAGGTTGTTCTCTAGTTTCTCGCTCGTGCTTTGCCTCCTCTTCTCGCTCTCTTTTGCGAATAAGTTAGCCACCATACTTGCTAGTCGCTTGCTGCAGCTCCACTCATATTTTACCTTGCCTTACCTATAAGCTTAAATAGTCTTGATCGCGAGGGTGCGAGATTGCTGAGTCCCTGTGGCTCACAGATTACTATTACACAAGATGCAGGGCCTGATGATTCCGCTCCAGGAGACGCGTATGAGCTCAAGTGGGAGTTCGACGAAGACTCACAACGTTACTATGTTTCCTTTCCCGATGATCAGTAGTGGTGCCCAGTTGGGGGTGATTGGGACCGGTGTCGCATGTTGGGTTCTCTTTTATTTTGGCGCCGTAGTCGAGCCATGAGTGTTTGGATGATGTAATGTTATTTATGCATTTGATTGACGTGGCGAGTGTAAGCCCACTATGTTATCTCCCCTTTTATTATTATATTACATGGGATGTTTGTGAAGATTGCCTAACTTGCGACATATGCCTTCAATGCGATTATGTCTCTAAGTCATGCCTCGACACGTGGGAGCTATAGTCGCATCGAGGGTGTTACACGAAGGTCTCGAAGACTGACAATACTGTATTGTTATCTTCCACGGGATGGTGATCTATTATATTATTGATGAGGATATCCTCGCCGCTCTTGGCTACCTTCCGGAGTATCCAACATGCTCTAAGGCTGTGTGTTGGCATGGTATCCACTGTACTGTGAATTTTGCATGGCCCATTGAGCCGTCCCTCCAATACAGTTCTATGACCTGTAGTGGGCTTTTGTTTCTTTGTAATTAGATCGGGTGACTTACGAGAGTACACCCTTTTAGTTCGGACAGGGGGTTTAGTGAGAGCCGGAGGGTCCCAGAATTTTGTTTGGGTTTTCCAGGCACTTTCCATCGCACAGTACTTCCGTACTATGGCTGCCAAGTCAGCAAAGTGTACTATGTTACGGCGACTTATGGCATTGAGGATTCCCTTGTCCGTGAAATTTTTGCAAAAGAATGAAATTGCATCTTCCTCGCGACAGTCCTTGACCTTGCTCATTACAAGGAGGAATCTGGCCCAATAGTGATGTACTGTCTCATGGGGCTCTTGTCTAATGTGGGAAAGATCACTTGAATCTGGGTGGGTGGGTAGATTTAGGTTCAAACCCTGACCCGATCTGAGACCCAGGGGCAGAGGAGTTTCCGAGCTTGACCGTTCGGACTCCGAGATGTTGCCCAATAATCTTGGCCCGCTGCCTGATTCTAGGTTTGAAGCTTGGGCCATGTCCTCCCATGGATGAGTATCCGACTCGGAGAGCTCGGGAATCCGGACATAGTTTGTCCTCAAATAGAGGAAGAATTGCTACATTGTTCCTCCACCACCGCTATTTGATGGGTGACCCGCGGAGAGTTAATCTCCCTTTGGTCGGGTTTAAGCCCGATTCGATGATAGTCAGTTGCGACTCCTAGGGTGGCGATGCGATCCAAGAGCTCGTTCAAGGAAGAGAGCTCTATTGGATCCATCTGCTCGGCGATTCCCGAGGCGATGTGGAGGCTATTTTTGATGACCCAAGAAGTCATTGTCGGCGCGACGGCCGAATGGGCGGTCATGACGAAGTCGCCCAGTAGGAGAGTTTGGCCTACAGCCAGGGCTCCCCCCGAGGTAATGTTGTCATTGACAACAAGACGAGCCATCAAGCCTTATCGTGGCGGCATAGTGGAACTCTCAATGAAAGCACCAATGTCGGTGTCAAAACCGGCAGATCTCGAGTAGGGGGTCCCGAACTATGTGTCTAAGGCGGATGGTAACAGGAGGCAGGGGACTCTATGTTTACCCAGGTTCGGGCCCTCTCGATGGAGGTAATACCCTACTTCCTGCTTGATTGATCTTGATGATATGAGTATTACAAGAGTTGATCCACCACGAGATCGTAGAGGCTAAACCCTAGAAGCTAGCCCGTGATTATGACTGTTGTTGTCCTACGGACTAAACCCTTCGGTTTATATAGACACCGGAGGGGGCTAGGGTTACACAGAGTCGGCTACAAGGGAGGAGATCTACATATCCGAATTGCCAAGCTGCCTTCCACGCAAAGGACAGTCCTAGCCGGACACGAGACGAAGTCTTCAATCTTGTATCTTCATAGTCCAACAGTTCGGCCAAAGTATATAGTCCGGCAGTCCAAGGACCCCCTAATCCAGGACTCCCTCAGTCGCAAGTATATGATAATAGCCTATGTGCTTGGCGTTCTGGTTTTGAACTTTGGGATATTACCCCTTGTTTTATATGGTGTTGCCAACCGACGACAATTAAACAGGACATTATTTGTCCAATCTTTTTGGGTTAACACCCTTACTATACTGGTATGGTATGCTGGCAGTGCGATTAAATATCATGGGTATAATATTCTTTGATTCTATATGATTATGATTAAACCAGCCCTGGTTATGACCTGTTTTAGTCACCAGTGGTTATATAAGGTGTTATGACCCGCCCTGCGATAAACCTCGGGCACTTGTGATCTATATGCAGGGTATTGTTAAGTATGAGCTGCATAAATCAACATTATCATAAGCATAAAGTGGTCGTTTTCCAACTGATGGATCAACAGTTTGCGCAAAACAAAATGTGCATGATGGCACGACATCATAGTTTCACCAGCCTATTACGTGACTTAATAAGCCAAAAAGATAAGTGCTTTTTGGAAGATCAAATGTTTAAACCGCCCAACGGATCAATCTTCTTGGCCTTGCTGACTTGAAACTTCTGGTTCATCCTTCTCTGGTTCTTTGTCCTCCACCGTCTGGAAGTTGGGTGATGACCAGTCAATGCCCCGCAAGGCTTGAAATTCAGCTTCATCATCTATAAGGTCAAATGGATCAACTTCAGGGGCGAAAGTATGCTTACGGATTGGGGGGATCAGATCCATCACTTTATAAGCCGGCATGCACATCTTCTGGTTTTCTGCATCATAAGTCAGTTGATATTTTGAGAGATTTGTTTCATCAGCAATCAGAGTTGCCAAAGGATGTATCTCTTTAACATAGGCAGCAAAGTCTTTTTGGTCAAAAGAAGTGCCATCTTCTTTTAAGCTTGGATATCCAGTAGCTACCTCGGCCGGGTCTAGCTCTCGTAACCATGCCTTAGCACGGCTCAAGGCCGTCACGGCGCCGACTCTTGCTCATGACCGTTTTATCTCTTGAATCCTCGCAGGCAGAATTGACAATTTTTTCAAGACGTCACTCAACAGATTGGGTCCTTGATTTGTTGAAGAAATCGTGGCTAGAATGCGCTGAGTTCCGGTATATAACTGTTCAATAAGCCTATATACGGCTTTAAGCTTCACCAGCGTATCTTGACTAAGGTTCCTGCTGCTCGGACCTGTGTAACAATCATGGAGTGATCAGCGGCAGTTTATGATATAACAAGAAGAGATTCAATTTTGAGGCTGGCGAGGCGCCTCACCAAAGATAGCAGAAACCATCTAGGAGACATGGTGTTTTAAACCGGTAAGCTCAGTGGTCACCTTTTGAAGATTAGCTTCCGCTTTTTCAGCCCGCTGCGTTAGACCAGTTTTCTCCTGAGCCCAGGCGGTTCTTTTAGCATCAAAACCGGTCTTCAACTTTTCTGTCTCCTCCAGACTAAATTTGAACTTTGAGTCGGCCTTCCGGGTCTTAGATTCTTGAACCTCCAGTCGAGTTTTTATATCAGCCAATTCTGATTGAAGTTGAGCTGTAGTGTCCTGTATAGGCACAGATTTAAAAACATATTCATAAGTTAGCTTATATGAATAAAGTCCCAAGCAATTTTCAAGCAACAACACTTGGCACTTGGTGGCTAATGCCTGCCGAAAAAATTCTTCATACAAACAGCTTTTATAAATAAAGTCCCAAGAACTTTGCAAGCAAGAATACTTGACACTTGGGGGCTAATGCATGTTGCACGTCTTGTTACTATTTTATGATGACCCGGTTGCGCTGCCAATGACCACAGCCGGCTCATGGGGCCTACACAAGTAACTTCTGGTTTACAAACAATGATGCACAAGTACCAGTTCATTCATGCTGATTAAACCGGTCGATGGGGGCTACTGATGCAAAGTTAATCATTCAAAATCTGGTTTAACTCTAATGGTGAAGGCCAGCCTTGCAAGGATTCTACCAAAGATGTTTTTTATACTCATGGCTACTCTAAGTCTACAACATATTCAATTATATCATATGCATTAGAGTTGGGGGCTGACAGTATATGCATACTGTATTAAGCCGGAATTCATACCTCATACTTCTAGTGCATCTGTTTCACCATGTCAATCTCAAGATCGCGTCTGGTATGGACTTGATTGAGATAGCCAGAGAGTACTTCACTGGCGCTTAGTTGAGAGTAATCAGCAATATCAAATCTCACTTTTCGCCTTTTGAGGTACTCCTCCTTGGCATAGTGCTTGGCCAAAACAATGGATTGTCCCGGTTCTTTAAAGTCTGTCCCAGTGATCACAACATTGTTAGTGGGTGTTCCTGATGGTTTAATGGGGCTTGACAATTCAGTGCCCAAAGGATTGACATTTGTAGGGTCACTGGAAAGGTCAGGAATTTCTGGTGGAACGTCATGAATGGGCTCTTGAGGTTGTGGCATGGAGGTGTCAGAGGCTGGAGTTTGTTGTTCCGGTTCATGGGCTTTGGGCTCTTCAGCCCGTTTGGTCACCTTTCCTTTCTTGCTAGGCTTTGCTTGTCCACTGCACGGGTTATGATAGATTAGTACAAGTATAAGAGCATAAGGAGATAGAGAATAAAAGTGATGTTACCCAGGGCAGTCTTGAAAGCCGGCAGCTGGGTCTGAGATGAGTCGCCGGAGGAAGAGTGAGAAGCCTCCTGATAGTTTGAATCGAAAGGATTAAGTGGCTAGCGAATGAGACCCGCCAGTGGGTAAATAGATTTTAAATTTGGAAAGACCTCGTTTCAATGTTTCCATGGAGCTGGAGTACTTGGTAAGCCGGACAATAACTCTTCACCTCCGCTGGTCCGAGTTTGTCGCCGGCTCTCGTGCTGCTGTTGGTTAAAAAGAAAGTGAAGATCAAAATGAGCTAAGGGGTGTGAAAAGCTTACTTTCCGAGTTAACCATTGAATTTTTTATCTTTGCAAAGGCTCTGAGTCGGGTGAGATGATAGTTACATCTTCTTCGACTGCTTGACTGGTCCCCGTGTCATCCTGATTATAATCAGTGTCAATAAGATGGTTGAAAAAGGATCCAAGGGAATAAAGGGCTACCTCCAACTTAGAAGTATTGTCCAGACCAAGCATCTCAGAAGCAGTTAATTTCTTCTTATTCATCTTGGCGGTTTTCTTGACGGCTTTTGTTTTGGCCCTGGCTTTCTTAGCAGCTTCATGGTCATACTCCTTATTCGAAAAATTAGATGCAGTCTGTGAAAATCATCATGGACGAATTAATAAAACATTGGAGTAAGAAGGTGAAATCAGTAATTTAAAGACTCACATCTGGTGGCGGGTTAAGTTTGCAGAAAGGGTTCATTCCCACTTTGCTGCAGCTTCCCAGGCTCTCATTCAGAAGAGTCTTCGTCATCTCATTGATTGCATCATCACTAAGACACACGGAGCTATGGCGTAGTGGATCTTTTGCATCACCCGTGTTAGTACACATTAAGCCGGGTTGGCGGCTCAAGGGTATGATTGGCCAAGAAATCCAGCACCGAACCAAGTCAATGTCGGTTAACTCGTTTCCCAGCAGGGCTTTAACCTTTGCAATAGTGGGCGCAAGCTTTGCATGTTCAGTAGTGGTGAGCTTTTCGGGAAGATGATGGTTTGATTCGAGCCGTTCGATGTGATAATCCGGCAGTGGATTTTCATCAGCTGGAGAAGTATCTTTGCAATATCACCATGTTTGGTTCCAATCTTTGGGATGACTCGGCAGGCGAGCATACGGGAAGACAACATCTCTTCTTCTTTGAATTGAGACCCCGCCAAGTTCTAAGTTTGGTCCGTTAGTAAACTCATTCTGCCAGTTCAGATAAAAATATTTCCTGAAGAGTTCAACACTGGGCTCCTCTTGAAGGTAGACTTCACAAAACACTACTAGGAAAAGGGCTATAGATAGGATTGACACTAATGGCACACCAGGGAAGTAGTGCGCCACTACTATATACTAATGGCACACCAGTTTGTGATGCGCCATTAGTGTGGAAGACACTAATGGCGCACCAGAAAATAGGTGCGCCACTAGTGATTTTTTTTCATTTTTACATACATACTAATGGCGCATCCTACCGAAGTGCGCCATTACTAGTTCTAACTAGTAATGGCGCACCAGACAGGGAGTACGCCAGTACTGAATTTTTTTATTCTTTTTTTTGCAAAACTACTAATGGCGCACCGCCTCACAGTGCGCCATTACTAGTTTAAACTACTAATGGCGCACCCTGTAAAAGTGCGCAATTAGTATATATATATATATATACTTTTATGCAAAACTACTAATGGCGCACCTCTGCCCGGTGCGCCATTGCTATGTAAAAAAAGATTACTAATGGCGCACCGACCGCAGGTGCGCCATTAGTAAGATTCCCCCCTAGCTAATTCCCTCCCTCTCGCCAGATCCCCTTCGTCCCTCTCCCTCGCCCCCTAGCTAATGCCCCCCGCTGCCCCGACCCACGCTGCTGCCGCCCCCGCGCCTCCGTCTCCGTCGCTGCCCCCACGCCGCCGCCGCCGCCCCCGCGCCTCCGTCTCCGTCGCCACCCCCACGCCGCCGCCGCCCCCGCGCCTCCGTCTCCGTCGCCGCCCCGACGCCGCCGCCGCCCCCGCGCCTCCATCTCTGTCGCCGCCCCCACGCCGCCGCCGCCCCCGCGCCTCCGTCTCCGTCGCCGCCCCCGCGCCTACGTCTCCGTCGTCGCCCCCGCGCCTCCTCATCATGGTCAGGTAACCCTCCTCCCTCTGCCTCTCTTCTCCTCTCTTCCTCCTCTCTTCTCCTCTCTTCCTCCTCCCTCTGCCTCTCTTCTCCTCTCTTCCTCCTCTGCCTCTCTTCTCCTCGCTTCCTCCTCTCCTCTCAGGTAACTCGAACTTAATTTTGTGATGGTGCATTAGGAGGATCAGGAGGCATGTTGCAGTGCTGCAAGTCGCAAGAAGAAGAGCAGCAAGCATTAGATGCTTGCACTCCTACTCTTATTTGCTTTTGAAGCAAAGTTTTTTTCCTCGCTGGAATAACACAGTAAAAAAGAAGTGTCTGAACAAGCTGTTGCTTTTTGCTGTGAATGTGCAGGTGTTCCTGGGCTGAGGGAGAGGATAGAGGCACGAGGAGGAGAAGAGCACCTGGACCAGAGGTGAGAATGAATGAGCTGGTGTTTAAACCATGGCTAACTTAATTTGTGTTTGGGGTTGGAGCTGGGAAAGAGAGACGGAGGGATAGGAGGGGGGAGGGGAAAGAGAAATTTTTATTTTAGGGTTTAATTAGACTCAAGATTCTGGTGTTTAAGCCTATTGTGTTGCTTCTAGAAATAATATAAAAGCTGTGAAAAAGAAATCTATGGAGTTGGCACTTTACATAAGGTTGTAGATCATTGTAGTGTCCTAATGTCTAAGACTGTTGCATTGGAGGTTCATCTTGCAAACATATCAGAACTTGCAAACATTTTATTACTTGTTGCATTGGAGGTTCATCTTGTCTTGAGGCAAACAAATCAGCATTGGAGGCTCATCTTTGAGGCTCATCTTTATTACATATCAGAACTTGCAAACAAATCTGTGAAAGACTTGTAAAGTTGCTGGGCTTTGTCTCCGACCATTGTGTCATGATGAATTTGCAGGTACCCTGAGAGGCCCTTGAGTTTGCCGGAATGTCGATTAACTTCCGTTCCGGCAAATTCGGGTACTCCATATGTCCTATTTTCAGCAAAGGTCATGCTGAAATTTTCCGTGAATTTTAGCATCACTTTGCTAAAAAAGGACATATGGGGTACTTGCGACTAATGCATGAGCCAAGTGATTAGGCCCTAAACCCTAGATGATAAACCCAACATAGGTGGCAATAGAGCCAAGTTATTAGTGCCAAGTGATTAGGCCCAACCTAGGGTGCATCGGCATCGATAAACCCTAAATGATGAAAACTTAACTTGGCTTCTATAGGGTGCCTCGGTGTCGATGAGAACCTAAATGATGTACGCTTAGGCTTTTAGGGTGCCTCGGCGTCGAGAAAACCTAAATGATGAAAGCTTAGGCTTTTAGGGTGCCTCGACGTCGACAAACCCTAAATGATAAAACCTTGGCTTTTAGGGTGCCTCGGTGTCGATAAGAACCTAAATGATGAAAGCTTAGGCTTTTAGGGTGCCTCGGTGTCAACTAACCCTAAATGATAAAAGCTTAGCTTTTAGGATGCCTCGGTGTCGACAAACCCTAAATGATGTAGTTTTGAATTATGACTGTAGGATATGTCGTCATCATCATCGGACGATGAAAGTCTCCCAGTGGAGTGTGACTGGTGCCACGACAATCGAGGTCTATGCGACATGCCTCACTTGGACGATGATCGGCGCTTCAGCATTAAGCTCGAGGAGACCTTCGAAGTTGAAACGGTACACAATGACGACAAGTGTTATTTTCATAATTAAGCATGACTTCAACTATTTCAACGTGTAATTTTCATCTTTTACAATTCAAGTATAGCTTATCCCATGCCATGCAAGACGCTATGTCTTGGAGAGGATGGATTTTGAAGACCATGAAATTTCTGAAACAAAGAAAATTCACCTAAGGACTCATCACGATGTGGAATTTGAAGTAAATCTATATAATTCTGAGAGCGTAACCCATCTTGGTTGCAAAAATTGGGAAGCATTTTGCAAGATGTATGGTTTTGATGAGGGTATGCTTATCACCATGGATCTTGGTAATCCTGACATCAACCAAGACAATATGGACATTTGGGTCCTTGTTGACACGCCTCCAGTTCTACCGCTATGTGAGTTTCTCAAACATAGTTATTAGCTAATTTATATTGTTTATTTCAAAATAGTTGACAACTTATTTCCATTGACAGCTTATTTTTATTGTTCAAAGAATGTGCGGGAGATGGTAGACAAAACCCACTACACCGATGGCTCCGAATTAACAACTTACAAGGAGAAAAATCATCTGGTCGGATTTTGTACTAACATTGAGAATTACATTATCCACAATCAAACTCCTCAACATTATGGTAAATACGTGCCACTAGTGCATGTGTTCAACTACGGTAACTACCATGGAGATACCCTGGTAAGATTTTTACTATTACGACATCCGTGCATCTTTTGCATACTTCTAAAACTAGTACATCATTGCTAACTATGAAGTTATTACTATGTTTTTCAACAGATAATCCCAGAGAATTGTGTGCCTCATATGATGTATCAGAAAGGTAGTGTTAATGTTTTGAACATACAGCCAGGTCGTCCTACGAATCTCAACTGTCCATACGAGATTTCTAAAAGAAGTTGGAGACATGAAAATCAAAGGATGGAAAAAATGTATGGACAGTCGTAAGGAGCTTCTTGGAAGCAAAAGGAAGCGAAGCGCAAGAATTGGAGACAGGATGTTCTCCATTCTCCATAATGGAGAGTCAGGGTCTATATTGTTTTATGCTATTTTAGCTTAAATAGGGTATTTAGGTCCTGCCTAATACTGATGATCATGTGCTAAGAACAATTAAGTAGGGTCGGTTCGATGACTATCAAGATGATGATCGTATGACTTGTTATGAATAACGAGTAGAAGTTGTATGATGATGATTAGTAGGACTTGTTAGGATTAGTATTACTTCCGACAAACTCAATACTCACGGTCTTGAGACTTGTAATGTTTTATCTTTGTTTGGTCTTTTGAATTCGGAGACTAATATGATGAATTATATTCGGAGACCAATCTTCTATTGTATTCGATGAATCTGCTGTTGCTGTGTGCTGCTGTCTATATTCTGTCCAATAATATATTTTGTAACCTGTGCAAAAATCAGAAAAGTAAAAAAACCAAATATTCATACTAATGGCGCATCACCAAACAGTGCGCCATTAGTATGCCAAGTATACTAATGGCGCATCCATCCGCAGTGCGCCTTAAGTGTGCCAAAGCACATGGTTAAATATGGCCCCTGGGAGGCATACTAATGGCGCATGGTGTTATATACTAATGGCGCACTGTGTGGTGCGCCATTAGTATACCAGATACTAATGGCGCACCAGTGGTGCGCCATTAGTAATAAATACTAGTGGCGTGATACTAATGGCGCACCAGTGATGCGCCATTAGTAGGCAAAACTGGTGCGCCATTAGTAGGCCTTTTCCTAGTAGTGTAAGACTTGAAAATTGCAAATGTTTGACACCGAATTGGGTCCGATGTCTTGAGGATGGAGTTGAAAGAAGTGCAGAACGTCACAGAATTTTTTTGAGCTGGGCGGTGAGAAGCCCCGATTCATGTGATCAGTAAAAACAATGACCTCACCATCCTTTGGGTGAGGTCTTTCTTCGTTCTATTTGGGAACGCACCAATGCAGGATGTCTTTGGCTGGTAAAAACCAATTTTGACAAAGTCCTTGAGCATGTTTTCATTGAAAATAGAAGGAACCCAATAGCATGTGGTGGCTGTATTCGACATTGTGAAGGAAGCAGCCTACAAGAAAGAAAATTTGCCGGTTTAAGTTATTTTCATTAAGCCGGAAGTGAATGCTGCATATATATTCAGGTTGGCTGTTTAAACGGGGCCTAATGCCATATGACTAAATTATAACTGGTGATGTAAGCCGCCATGACAACAATGGTATTCAAGATCTATCAAGACCAAATTCTACTAAGTGTTGAAGTAAAAAGGTTTCACAGATGGATGCTAGGATTTCGGATCCACGATACTTCGGATGATGGAAAATATTTTTGACCTAAATTACAGTGCTCGAGCAGTTCATATGTTCAGATTTGTTTTTTACACGAAGGAGATGGTCTAAATAACAAAAACAAGTATCACATGCTACAGCGGCCGGAGTGTAGAAGGAGTGCTAAGTTTGAATCAAAATCGCAGGCTACAGCGAAAAACAAGGATGAACTCCAACAAACTTTCAAGAAACCCTAATGCGATCTAGAGGAAAGGGAAGGAGAAGTACTTACTGGATCCACTGAACAATGGAGAGGTGCCGCAGTTGCTCTGGTCTCGTTTAGGTCGATGCAGCGGCTGGAGTCGAGGAAGCCGACGAGTTCGGCGGCGGCGGTGCTCAGGCGTGCAGGTGCGTCGCGAAGGGAGAGGTTGAAGATGAGGAGAAGACGAGCGAAAATGGAAAGGCTGTCAGACCCTATTTATAAGAAAAGAGTCAATATGCGGGCGCGAGAAACGAGGAGGCCAAAGAATTATTATCCAGCCGTTTGGACGCCTCGATTTTAGGGATGGTTAATTAAAGATAAGGATGATGTGATGGCGATTTTCCGTAATTCCAGGAAATGACATCATGGCGGGTTACGCTATCTTGCAAAGATCAAGCGAAGAAGGTTTTTTCTAAGTGTTGAAGATTGACATGAACAAGTTCAAATCAACCTGGGGCCTAATGTTGGGGATATAACTATTGGGTTAACCCGCCCAGGAGGGGCCAGGTTAAGCCATGGCGGTCTATCAAGACAAAGCCCATAAAGATGTTGAAGATGGCGGTTCACTATGAAGACTCGTTAAAAGGCCCTGAGCCTAGAGGCGGCTTAAAGCCCGTAAGTGTAAACTGCCATATATGTATAACTTGTATTGTAAGGCATGTGTATTTAGTCGCCGAGCTGGACACGTTGTTATGAACCGGCCGGGACTCTGTAAGGTACTGGGCATTAACCTGTGTATATAAAGGGACGACCAGGCGGCGGTTTAGGGCCAGAAACAACAAAATCGAAAGCTAGGTCAAGCGTATTCGCTCCCTGGTAATAGAGACATAAGCAATACCATCTCAAACTGGATTAGGCCTTTACCTTCACCGCAAGGGGCCGAACCAATATAAACTCCTTGTGTCCTTTGTCCCGTTTAACCCCTTTAAGCTAACCCTGTTTCAATGGCTCCACGACTAAGTCCTTTCGCTAGGACAGTTGCCGTGACAATTATACAACACCTTCCATCACCCCACTCACGGCCTCGTCTTCCCACATTCGTAACGGGCCAGCGAACGCGCAGGCTGCGCTCCTCATGGCGCGCAAGCTGCTGCATTACCGTCCTGCCGATGAGGGCTATGATGCCTGGCTAGGCCGCATCACCGAGCTCGTCAACGCCGCCGGTGAGGCCCCTATGCCTTCCCGCTTGCTCTGTCCCACGCTATCCTGTGTGGGCGACATGGCGCATGGCGTGCCTCCGCCTACTCCTCTATGCAGCATTGACACCGAGCCAAGGCGCAATACGCGACCCACGACACGAAGCACCAGCGCCGACCAGGGACGAGGCTAGCTGCCAGGTCATGTAGCGGCCGTAACATGACGCGCGTGCGCTCCCCGCGCCGTCGTGTCAGCACCAAGACCGAGCCGCTCTAGGAGCTTCCATGCATGGGCATCAAGACCGAGCCCCTCCTGCGTGGGTCACGCCTGTGAGCATGGTGGGCTGTCTTGCCTTCACTCCTGAGCTGCGCCAGGTTGTCTGGCCGGTCAAGTTCAAGCCGGACCTGTCGGATTTCGGGTTCCGGCAGACCCTTGAGGTTCGAACACTGGGGTGCGCGTGGAGATTCCGCCTTCTACCTACCTCCACCCCTCCGCCTCACTAAGATCTAAGCTGTGGAAAGAACAGCACAAGAGACACAGGGTTTATACTGGTTCGGGCCACCGTTGTGGTGTAATACCCTACTCCAGTGTGTGGTGTGGTGGATTGCCTCTTGGGCTGATGATGATGATGAGTAATACAAGGAAGAACAGCCTCGCGAGGGTCTGTTCTTGGCTGGGGGGATGAACTGCTAGGAGGAGTTCAGTCACCCTTCTCACTCTCTCTCTTTTCGATTGCGATCCGATCTCCCTCTGGGTTGGCCGATTCTCCATACCCATACCCTGTGGGTGGCTAGTCTTATTTATAGGCAAAGGCCCTGGGCCTCTTCCCCCAAATATTGAGCGGGAAGGGCACCAACAATTGGCCATTTTGAAGGGGAACATCTGGAACACTTATCCTGACTAAAGTTGGTCCTCGCCTGCCAAAGACTCTGGTGGTGACGCTGGCTTGGGCTCCACAATGACTTCCTCCCTGCCGTTGGACTGGTCTTGGTCTCGTTGCACCGAAACGGGTGCCTTTTCTTGATGCTCTCGCCTGCGCTTGCTCCCTTTGCACCAAAGAGGAAAGGAGGACACTGCGCGGGCTAGCGCCCGCCTGGCGCCCTTGGTCGTCATGGCTTGCGTCACGGGCCCCTCGTGAGGTACCCCGTCTTGATCTCTCCGCCTCCTCATGAGCCAGCCTGATGAGGCCGTGCCTAAGGAAGCTCCGTGTCATCCGCCCCGTGAGGATTGGCCCCTCGCGAGGGTCTTGGGTCTGTGTTGATGAAGACGGGCCGTGCTGGGCCCCCTTTGAGCCACGCCGCAGGCAGGCAAGTCTGGGGACCCCTGTTCCCAGAACGCCGACAGTAGCCCCCGGGCCCAAGGCGTGCCTGCACTTGGCCGTGAAG
The DNA here is from genome assembly GCF_056163025.1 of Triticum urartu. Classification (NCBI taxonomy): domain Eukaryota; kingdom Viridiplantae; phylum Streptophyta; class Magnoliopsida; order Poales; family Poaceae; genus Triticum; species Triticum urartu. Next base: position 314,949,993 of record NC_141877.1, read on the forward strand.
GGAGGCGAAAGGGCAAGGGCGAAGCGCCGCGGGCCCTAACAGCCTGCGGCCTTGGGCGCCACGTGGCAGTTGACTGGACGTGGGCGTCTCCACAACCGCGCGAGTTGATAAGGAGCGGCATCTGCCTAGGCTTTGCTTTTTGCTTTCTCCGGTTGCTGCTCAGATCCCCTTTCTTGCGCCTCTCCTTCCTTCCTCCAAAATTTCCAAATCTACTCCGACCACGTGACCTAGGAAGCCATGGCGCCTCGTCAGTCCCTGGCCGGAGCTTGGTACTCGTCTGCCCTGGACTCGCCGAACATGTCGGAGGCGAGCCTCGCCCGGTTGCGCCAGATGGCGGCGACGCAGGGCATCGACGGGGCGAAGGTGTTCAAGGCCGGCTCCGCCACCCCTGAGGGCCAAGGGAGCACCTTCTATCCGTTGTTTGTAAGCGCCATTGCTGCTGGCCTGGTGCCTCCCTTCTCCGAGTTCTTCTTCTCTGTCCTCCGCCATTATAAGCTACAGGCTCTGCATCTCCACCCCAACTCCGTCCTTCTCCTGGCAATCTTCGCCTATTACTGCAAGGCTCACGTAGGGGTGCAGCCCTCGGTGGCCTTGCTCCGTCACTACTTCTACCTCCGGACCTCTCGCGGTCCTGCTTCCGCGTGCGCGAGCATCATCGCGTACGGTGGCGCCATTGCCATTTCGAACCCCGGGAAAAGGATTGAGGGCTTCAGGAGCAAGTGGGTCTTGGCAGATGCTGGGCGTATCCACCCTCGGCTGATCTTGCCCACGGAGCAACCCACGAGCTCCAGTGATTGGGGGCGAGCGGAGCTCGCGTACCCCCGCGCGAAGCTGGTGTTGGAGAAGATGGACGCGGATCTGAGGCCGGCCAACATGGCGGCGGCGAAGCTGACCGGCGCGTCGCTGCTGAGGGAATTCCTGGAGCACCAGCTGGCTCCGCTTCAGCAGTACTCACTTCCGATGTGCAGGACCCATCCGAGCCCCGCGGCCTTGGCCGATGGAGATCTGGCCGCGGTCCTCCAATCTCTGGTCGGGGGCGATGTGGCGAGGTTGGAGGGCGCTCCTACGCCCTTGTTCGTCCGCGACGACTGGGAGCAGGTAGTGGAGTCCATGCCCGTCTTTAACGGGGACGGGCCCGTGCCCATGGAGACTCCCGGGGAATCGGTGGACGTGTCCTCCGATGACTCCAGCGAAGAGGAGGAAGGAGGGGAGCGGGAAAAAGGGCCTGACTCCGAGGCGACTGACGGAGAGTCGAGGGCTCCCCTCCCCCGGTGCAGGTCCCGCTTTCTCCGCCTCTTTCCGAGCGATGACGACGAGGATGATGACGAGCAGGACGGCGGGAGCTTGCCCCCGATCCCGAAGAAGGACAGGACCGGGCTGATCTCCCGCGGGTCTGCCCCGGCCCCGAGGCGGACCGCAGACGCGCCTTCCGCTTCCAAGCTTCCCGAGGTTGACACTTCCAGCCGGCTTTCAGACTTCAAATTTGGCCGGAGGCCACCTGAGCTTACTGGCGACGACCCGTAAGTGCTTGATTCTTGTCTTTATTTCTTGTTCTGCTTCTGAGGCTTGACGTCCGCATCTCTTGGATAGGCTGGCGCCCGCAGCAAAGAAGCTGAAGGGAGCTCCTGAGGTTCCATCCGTGGCAGCGCCTCTGCCTACGAAGGAAGGTGACCGCGACGCGCGGGCTTCTCCTACCTGGTGGTCCTCGCGAGGCCTGGCTGAGCCAGCTGGGGTGAGCTCAGCCCCCATGGCCCAAGTGACTCCCGAGGTGCCTTTGCCTGCTGCCGCCACTACAGCCGTTGGGCCGCAGTAGGCTTCGCCTCAGGATGCTGTGGTCGCGCTGCCACCTTCTCCTCCTACTGCACCGACTGCTGTCTCTCCGACTCCTCCTACCGTTCTGGATCGTGCTGCTGCTGAGCTGGACCGGCTGCGGCAGGATCTTCTTGGTGCCGACCCTCGCTTGGTGGCCGGGCACTTGGAGCTGGCTTCAGGATGGATTCGCTCCGACGCTTCGATTCGGGCGGCGCTGGTCCAGGCCTCGACGGCTTGCGATGAGGAGAGGCAGGCCATCCTTGAGGCGAAGGCTGCTCGTGACGCAGCCCTGGGGGAGGTGGTCGACGTCCGTGGTCGCTGCAAGGCGCTGGAGGACGAGCTGCAAGGCCCGCGGGACCAGCTCGCGAAAGAGGTCCCCCTTCGCCAAGAGCAAGAAGAAGGTGTGAAGGCTCGCGAGGCGGCCGTCGAGGGCCGGGAGGCCAAGCTCAGGAAGCGCCGCAACCACCTAGTCGCGCTGGAGTAGGAGCTGGGGGTGAGGAAGGTCGAGCTGGACGACAGGGCCCAGGTTCTTGCCGAGAACCGCGTGGCCTTCGCGGAAATGGAGGCGAAGGCTCGCTCCTCGCTGAGGACGCTTTACGACAGCAGCCTGGGGAGCCCGCTGGCTGGCGCCGAGGACGGCCCCGCCAAGCTGCTTCCCTTCCTGGTTCGCGCTCTTGAAGATGTCGCCCTTGGCCTTGGCCCCACGGCCGAGGCCGAGGTGCGTGTCCTGTCTTCTGCAGCGCTGACGCGGGTCCTCACCCACATCTACCTTCGCGATCCTGACGTCGACCTCGACAGCCTGCTGGAGCCAATAAGCGGCGAGCGTGCCGCTGCCGCTGCCGAGGCCGTGAAGGGTCGCGCGGAGGCTCTGCTGGGGAAGTTCCGGGCCTTCAGCACCAAGCCGAAGCAGGGCGCTGCCGACCCCGCTGCTCCATGAGGCGAACCCACTCCGCGCTGCTCCACCGCCGACAAGTGACTCCGTTATGGCTCCTGTCCTGCCTTTAATTCCTGCACATGTATCATGCCTCGGGGAGGCGTTTAAACTTGCGTTTGGCATTGAGATAACAATGTGGACTGTAATATTTGCTTTTGAATTCCTTGAAATTTACGCTTTTCCTTCCTACTTGCTTATGTTCTATGCTGACAGAGCCCGGCCCCGCGCATACCTCAGCCGCCGTTAGCCCCGACCGGAAACCAGGACGGGACCAAGGAGTGAGGGGCTATGTGACAAGTTAGGCTACTGAGTCGCGATGCTCAGGAGTCCCCCTTGGCGCACGAACAGCAAGTAGGGAGGTGCGATGTGGGTGGATCTACCGTTCTACGTCTGCAGGGCCCGGCCGCGCGCATACCTCAACCGCCGTTAGCCTTTCGGAACTAAGGATTGAGGGGCTACGTGACCTGTTAGGCTCCTGAGTCGCGATGCTCAGGAGTCCCCCTTGACGCTCAAACGGCCTTCATACCTTGGCTCCGCTCGGGGAGAGACGCACGACGAAGTAGGCCCGGGGGGGCCTGGCTGGGTGGCGTGCGTCTGGGCGTGACCCAGGCGCAGCCCCCGTGCCTAGCCCCCTCGTGCGGCACTCCCGAGGGGAGGCGTTATGATGAGGCTAGACACTGAGCTCTGGGCTCCCTGAGGTTGATGCGGCCCGGGGGCCGCCCTCAGTTGTTTATCACCAGCGCAGAGCATAGCGCTTCCGTATGTGTACGGGCATAGCCGCTCCTCGGCAGTGTCGTCAGCCAGCCTGTACAGCCCCGCCCTGACACGTGGCTGGCACGGTAGGGCCTAGCGAGGTGTATCTGGGCACCCGTGAGCCAGCGCGGGGCTCACGGGGCCCTACCTCTAGGCGGGTTGCGCCTGGCACTGGGCCTTATCTTGTGATGTGTCCCTGCAAATTTGGTTAGATGCCGGCACTCTACGTCCTCGGGTCCCGGCCCTCGAGCTGGTCTCAGCCGTCGCTCGTATGCCAGGTCACGATGCCGTGGACAAGGCCAGAGGGTGAGGGCTGGAGAGCCAGTAAGAGCCCTGAGTCGCGATGCTCAGGTACCCCCGCTTTAACGTGCAAGTGGTCGGCATGGAGAAGAAGAGGTGCCGTGGACAGGCATCAAATAATCAAGCATGGTGGGTCGAACGCATAGCCGGAAATAAACACAAAAGGGATACATGCCGCTGGGTCTGGCCCGAGCAACTTGGGGGATGATGCAGCCCGTGGGGCGCCCCCAACAAGGTAAGCTAACAACATGAAATAAAAGGGATACATGCCGCAGGGACGCACCCACGCGTCCTGGGAATAATGTAGCCCTGGGGGGGCGCTCCCAGTTGGAAATGAAACTTGAAAGATGTCACCTGATGATGTTGAGGACGAAGGAGTGTTGGTGTAGCAGACTCGGTGGGCTGTGGAAGCCGGTCCTCACAAGCCCCCAGGCCCAGGGGCCTCGAGAGGCTCCGGAGGCGCTGGTGGCTCCTTGCGGACCATCTCCATCTCCGCCAGGGCTGCGGAACGCCTGGCCTCTTGAGCCTCCATGATACCCCTCATGAGGCGCTGGTACGTGGCAGCCGCGTTCGGCAAGCCGTAAGGCATGCGAACGTAGCTGTGGGGTGGACGTTCGCAGCGCCCCACTCGCGAGGGCCAGAGGCGCTCCAGAGAGGGACTCGATTGAGCCCTGGTATGTCGATGCAGACGCGCAGCCCACCATCCTCGTCTGGATGGGGAGCCACAGCTGGTAGGGGGCGGCCGCCTTTCATGACTCTTGACTCCTGTAGCTCCTGAATGGCCATGCTGATGAACTCCTGAGGGTCTGGCTCTCCTTGCCTTACTCCTTCTTGAGGGAAACGTGCTTCGAAACACGCCTCCATGTGGCGCCCAAGCACCTCCCTCGTGACCTTAGCCAGGTCGGTGGCCCTCCAGGGGAGAGCCCCCGAGCCCTGCTTGAGGAGGGCGCCGGGCGCGCTTTCCTATGCGATGGAAGGAGGTTCCCCCTGGGCAGGCGCGGGCGCTGAGGGGCCTGCTTCCTGAGGGGCCGGGCCGGACGATGTCTTCTTCTTCTTGGGGGCGGTCTCGGGAAGCCTCCTGCTTCCGCGATCCGGGTCTTCCAGTGATGTGGCCTGAAAGGCTCGTTCGAGGGAACACACTGCGTCCTTCTCTTCACAGGGCACCGTGATGACTCCGCCACTTCCTGGCATCTTGAGGACGTTGTAGCCGTGGTGAGTCACGGCCATGAACTTGGCCAGCGCGGGGTACCCAAGGATGGCGTTGTATGACAGGCGAATGTGAGCGACGTCGAAGTCGATGAGCTCGGTGCGGTAGTTGTCGCGTGCCCCGAAGGTGACAGGGAGGCGGACCTGCCCAATCGGGACCGTGGAGCCGTCCGTGACTCCGGAGAAAGGCTTGGTTGGCTGAAGCTGAGTGTAGGGCACTTGGAGATTGTCGAATGTTTCCACGGACAGGACGTTGAGCCCTGCCCCGCCATCGATGAGGGTCCTGGTGACCACCACGTTGCTGATGATTGGGGAACAAAACATCAGGAGGACTCCGGCTGTGGCCGCACACTTGAGCTGATCTGCTGAGCTGAACGTGATGGCGCACACCGACCACCTGAGAGGGCGCCTGGCTTCCAGTTTGGGGAGGACTGCATTCACTTCGCGGGTGAACTGCTTGAAGATGCGTTGAGAGGCTGGGGCTTGAGCCCCGCCCAGGATGCAGGTGATCGCGCGCGGCTCCTGGAAGCCCCCAGCCCCCTTATCCTGATGGCGGTCCTCATTTCTCCTTGGCTGCGGCGGCAGCGGGGGGAGGCCTGCGTTGCCTTGCAGGCGATCCTCGCGAGGCTGATCCCTCCAGTCTCCCTCGCGAGGTGGGTCTTGCCAGCGATCCTCGCGAGGTTGATCGCGCCACCCCTGGCGCGGGCAGTGATCTTCCCAGCGTCCTGCATTCCTTACTCCTCCTCGACCATAGCCCCGGTCACCTCGGTCGGGGCGACGGTCGATCCTTCCTTCTCGCATGGCTCGGAGCTCTTGACACTCGTTGGTGTGGTGGGTGTGAAGGTCGTGGTACACACAGTATCGACTGCCCTTGGGAGGTTTGGGCTGATCTCTGCCCCGCTTGGTGTCTGGTTCTGCCGCGAGCACGGCAGCCCCCTTGCGCTTCACATCCTTGGCCTTGGGCTTCTTCTCTTCTGGGTCTGCGGCAGGCATCTCGAGGAGGGAGAGACGCCCTTCCTCAGCCCTAGCGCACTTGGTTGCCAAGTTGAACAACTCCAAGGAAGTGCACAGGTCTTCATGCATCGCCAGCTGCTCCTTCATCTTGACATCGCGCACGCCGTCGGAGAAGGCTGAGATGATGGCCTCCTCGGTCACCTTGGGAATCTTGAGGCGTGCGTTGTTGAAGCGCTGGATGTACTTCTGCAGGGTCTCTCCGGGTTGTTGCTTGATGCGGCGCATGTCGCTCATGGTGGGTGGCCGGTCGCGAGTACCTTGGAAGTTGGCGATGAAGCGGGTGCGCATCTCGTCCCAGGAGGAGATCGTGCCTGGAGCCAGGTTCAGGAGCCAGGTGCGGGCCCCGTCCTTGAGCGCCATGGGAAACCAGTTCGCCATGACCTTCTCGTCTCCGTTGGCAGCTTCGATGCCTAGCTCATAGAGCTGGAGGAACTCCGCAGGGTCGGCCATGCCGTCGTAACAAGGAGGTAGGTCTGGCTTGAACTTGCCGGGCCACGTGACGCTGCATAGCTCGGGGGTGAAGGCACGGCAGCCAGCTGTGGCCACGGGAGGCCTTGGGTGACGGAGAGCTTGGTCTTGCATGTCCCCACGCGCCGCAGCTGGGAGCAGCGCGGGGTCTTGACGTGCGGGAGCAGGAGCATGGTCGCGACGTGCTGGAGCAGGGAGCGCCCGGGCAGCTTCTTGTGGGCGAGGGACTCCTTGGCAGCTCTGCTCTTGCCGCGCTGGCACCTGACGGAGCGGGTTCCGCCCAGGGGCCACGCGCCTTGGAGCCATGGCGCCTTCTTGAGGAGGAGGTGGCTGGGGCGCCGCCAGAGCTTCGTCGCCCGCGGGGCAAGGTGCGGTGCAGCGGAACGGATGGTGCAGGAGAGCCCCCTACGGCGCGGACGAGCTGGGCGACGCGGTCGAGCCATTCTTCGTAGACGTCGTCGACGGGACGGTAGCGCAGGAGCTCGTTTGCCGCGATGAGCGCATCTCAAGCCTCCATGGGTGCGCGGAGCGCGCGGGATGAAGAACCAGCTGGGGTGAGCGAGGGAGTAGCGGTGCGACCGTTTTGCCGCACGGACGGATGCTGAGACGACGCTTGCTGCTTATCCCCCGCCGGGCCGGTGGCGGCGTTGATGGCAGGTGACGGGGAACGGTGAGAACGCCCGCCGAGAGGAGCCCGGCGCTCGGTGCGGGCCCAACGATTGTCAGACATGGACGCGATGGTAGGAGAACGGGGTGGTGGAAGACGAATTCCGGCGCACCCCTACCTGGCGCGCCAAATGTCGGATTTCGGGTTCCGGCAGACCCTTGAGGTTCGAACACTAGGGTGCGCGCGGAGATTTCGCCTTCTACCTACCTACACCCCTCCGCCTCGCTAAGATCTAAGCTATGGAAAGAACAGCACAAGAGACACAGGGTTTATACTGGTTCGGGCCACCGTTGTTGTGTAATACCCTACTCTAGTGTGTGGTGTGGTGGATTGCCTCTTGGGCTGATGATGATGAGCAATACAAGGAAGAACAGCCTTGCGAGGTTCTGTTCTTGGCTGGGGGGATGAACTGCTAGGAGGAGTTCAGTCACCCTTCTCACTCTCTCTCTCTTCGATTGCGATCCGATCTCCCTCTGGGTTGGCCGATTCTCCATACCCATACCCTGTGGGTGGCTAGTCCTATTTATAGGCAAAGGCCCTGGGCCTCTTCCCCCAAATATTGAGCAGGAAGGGCGCCAACAATTGGCCATTTTGAAGGGGAACATCTGGTACACTTATCCTGACTAAAGTTGGTCCTCGCCTGCCAAAGACTCTGGTGGTGACGCTGGCTTGGGCTTCACAATGACTTCCTCTCTGCCGTTGGACTGGTCTTGGTCTCGTTGCACCGAAACGGGTACATTTGCTTGATGCTCTCGCCTGCGCTTGCTCCCTTTGCACCAAAGAGGAAAGGAGGACACTGCGCGGGCTGGCGCCCGCCTGGCGCCCTTGGTCGTCATGGCTTGCGTCACGGGAACCTCGTGAGGTACCCCGCCTTGATCTCTCCGCCTCCTCGCGAGCCATCCTGATGAGGCCGTGCCTGAGGAAGCTCCGTGTCGTCCGCCCCGCGAGGCTTGGCCCCTCGCGAGGGTCTTGGGTCTGTGTTGATGAAGACAGGCCGTGCTGGGCCCCCTTTGAGCCACGCCGCAGGCTGCAGGCAGGCAAGTCTCGGGACCCCCGTTCCCAGAACACCGACAGGACCTACCCCCACGCTACGACGGTATCCTTGACCCCGCGGAGTTCCTCCAGCTCTACTCTCTAAGCATTGAGACATCCAACGATGACGACAAGGTCATGGTGAACTGGTTCCCCATGGCCCTCAAGGTCAGTCTGCGTTCCTGGCTCAAGCACCTTCCGGAGGGGTCAATCTCCTCTTGGGATGAGCTTCGCGAGCGGTTCATCGCCAACTTCCAAGGAACCCGTTATGACCGCACCCTCAGCGTCAACGACCTACAGCGTGTGAAGTAGCAGCCGGGCGAGACCCTCCGCAAGTACAGTCAATGCTTCACCATTGTTCACCTCAAGATCCCGAAGGCATCGGATGAAGCCTTCGTCTCGGTGTTCACCAAGGGCGTCACGAATGTCAAGATGAGCGTGGAGCTCGCCATTCACGATGACATGTGCACGGTGCTGGAGATGTTCAACCTGGCAGACAGATGCGTAGGGGCGGAGGAAGGTCGCCTCTCCCTCCTGAAGCACCTAGATGTCGACCCTGAACACAAGAAGGCCAAGGAAGCAAAATGCAAGGGCTCCACCGTGCTGGCAGCAGAGCCGGAGCTGAAGCACGGTCGTGATCCCGACGAGCCCCGCAAGGACACTCGCCCATTCTGCGCCCTCCACAACTTGCACACTCATAGCACCAACGACTGCTAGGAGCTCAGGGTGCTCCGGGCCGAGCGCCTGGGCCGTCGTCCCGAGCGGGGTGACCGAGGCTTCGACCACGGAGGAGGCTGTGACAGAGGCCGCTGGGACAACCGCAACCCTCGTCCGGGCTAGCAAAACCAGCCTTGAGAGGGTGACTGGCGCGATCAGCCTCGCAACGGCCCGTGGCGCGATCAGCCTCACGAGGCCCATCCTCACGGAAATACCGGTCTCCCTTCGCTTCCGCCGCTGTCAAGGAGGAACGACGACAACCATCAGGACGATGGGGCTCGGGGATACCAAGAGCCTCGCGCGATCACCTGCATCCTCGGTGGAGCTCAAGCGCCTGTCTCGAACCAGCTCGAACTGCAGGCTCGCTTCCCATGTTGTGCACGCCTACCATCAGCAACATTTCAGTCACCAAGACCCTCATCGATGGTGGCGATGGCCTCAACGTGCTCTCTATCATTACCTTCGAGACGCTTCAAGTGCCCTACGACCAGCTCATGCCCACCAAGCCATTCTTTGGGGTGACCGACGGCTCCACCACTTCCATGGGCCAGGTACGCCTTCCCATCACCTTCGGCAAGCATGACAACTACCACACCGAGCTCATCAACTTTGACGTGGCCGCATCGGTCTCCCGTACAAGTCCATCCTGGGGTACCCTACCCTCGCCAATTTCATGGCAGCTGTTCATCATGGCTACTACGTCCTCAAGATGCCTCGGTGTAGCGACATTATCACGTTTGCCTGTGATGAGAAGGACACGGTCTGCTCTCTTGAGCATGCCTACCGCGCCGCAGCAACCGAGAACTCCGATGGTAAAGGTGGTGTCATGCCTCCCGAGGTTACCCCCGTGAAGAAGAAGAAGCTCCTCCCCAAGAGCCGTCTGGAGGCCAAAAAATCCAATGGCGACGCCTGAGGCTCTCCTCCCGTCGCTGGGGTGTCCCTCCCTTCTGCATAGGAAGGCACGCCTGATGCCTCCCTCAGGATGGGCTCAGGGGCGTCCATATGGAGGGCCTCTGACCTGACCAGCGCGACGAGGGACGTGCTCGGACACCACTTGGAGGCATGCCTCGGCACACGCCCCCACGGCCAAGTGGCGCAGTGCGAGGTGCCTGGACCACGAGAGTTCATCACCAAGGAGATCTAGTAGCTTCAGGAAGCACAAGCCATGCGAGGCGAGCGTCGCCCCACACGGCCCGCCAGTGCAGCTGCCGCCCCTGGCATGGGTGACGAGTTGCGCGTCTGCGTCAACATCTCGAGCCTCAATAGGGCCGCTTCACAAGACCTCTTCTGGCCGTCTTGTGTCAGACGGAGTGGGGCTACCCATACAACTATGTCTGAATGTCGTTCGGTCTGTTGAACGTTGGCTCCTCGTACCAGCACCTGGTGTACCGTGCTATGGCGTCTCATGAGGCTCAGCACTCGGTGGTTGCGTCTCAGGAGGCCCCAGACCCTCGTGAGTCCCCTAGGCCTCGCGATCCTCTTAGATCTCCGGAGCCGCCTGGCTCGTGAGGAGCAGCCTCCACGACGCACATCAACGACTACCCCGACGCTTCTCCAGCATCATTCCCAGGTGACTTTTGGTTTGTCAATTGAGGGCGCCCCTCGAGCTGCAGTATCCTCAGGTTCTAAGGGCCCATCCCTGCAGTTGTATTGTTTTGCACATGTATCAGAACTGGCCTTGCTTTTGATAAAATTTCCTTGATATTTCGACCTACGTGCCCGGTGCTTCACCACTATAAATATCAACGCGCCCTCGCGACCCTGCCCACGACCACCTCATGATTAAGGGCTGGCACGGCGTCTATGCTCGGGTTCATCCCTGCAACATTGTTAAACCCAAGGGACCGAGCTCAGTCTCGCGGGCCAGCTCCCGTGCACGTCACCTCCCGAGGTCCTTGGTGCCTTGTCCTCGCATGAGCTAATCGCTAGTGGGTAAGTGAGGGCGCGCGGCCCGGTTCGTACAACCACAATTTGGCACTTCGCCATTGCGGGAGCCCGCGCCAAATGTTCTTCCTTGGATAATTGCATGAGAAGATTGGGCACGATGTCTGTGCTCGGGTCAGTCCCGGCAGCGTTGATAAACCCAAGCGACCGAGCTCTGTCTGGTGGGCCGGCTGAAGGAAATATGCCCTAGAGGCAATAATAAAGTTGTTATTTATATTTCCTTATATCATGATAAATGTTTATTATTCATGCTAGAATTGTATTAACCAAAAACTTAATACATGTGTGAATACATAGACAAACAGATTGTCACTAGTTTGCCTCTACTTGACTAGCTCGTTGAATCAATGATGGTTATGTTTCCTAACCATATACATGAGTTGTCATTTGATTAATGGGATCACATCATTAGAAAATGATGTGATTGACTTGACCCATTCTGTTAGCTTAGCACGATCATCATTTAGTTTGTTGCTACTGCTTTCTTCATGACTTATACATGTTCCTCTGACTATGAGATTATGCAACTCCCGAATACCGGAGGAACACTTTGTGTGCTACCAAATGTCAGAACGTAACTGGGTGATTATAAAGGTGCTCTACAGGTGTATCCGATGGTACTAGTTGAGTTGGCATAGATCGGGATTAGGATTTGTCACTCCGATTGTCGGAGAGGTATCTCTTGGCCCTCTCGGTAATGCACATCACTATAAGCCTTGCAAGCAATGTGACTAATGAGTTAGTTGCGGGATGATGCATTACAGAACGAGTAAAGAGACTTGCCGGTAACGAGATTGAACTAGGTATTGAGATATCGACGATCGAATCTCGGGCAAGTAACATACCGATGACAAACGGAACAACGTATGTTGTTATGCGGTTTGACCGATAAAGATCTTCGTAGAATATGTAGGAACCAATATGAGCATCTAGGCTCCTCTATTGGTTATTTACCGGAAGTGAGTCTCAGTCGTGTCTACATAGTTCTCGAACCCACAGGGTCCGCACGCTTAACGTTCGGTGTCGATCAGTATTATGAGTTTATGTGTTTTGATGTACCGAAGGTAGTTCGGAGTCCCGGATGAGATCGGGGACATGGCGAGGAGTCTCCAAATGGTCGAGACGTAAAGATCGATATATTGGATGACTATATTCGTACATCGGAAAGGTTCCGAGTGATCCGGGTATTTTCCGGAGTACCGGGGGAGTTACGAGAATACGGGAGTACATAAGGGCCTTAGTGGGCTTTAAGGGAAAAGAGGAGAAGCCATGAGGGCTTGCCGCGTGCCCCCATGGGCCTAGTCCGAATTGGACAAGGGGAGGGGTTGCGTCCCCTCTTTCCTTCTCCTCCCCTTCTCCTTCCTTTCCCCTCCTAGTAGGACTAGGAAACGAGGAATCCTACTCCTACTAGGAGGAGGATTCCTCCCCCCTTGGCGCGCCTAGAGAGGACGGCCAGCCTCCCCTCCCTCCTTTATATACATGGGGAGGGGGGCACCCTAGAACACACAAGTTGATTGTTCCAAGCCATGTGCGGTGCCCCCTCCACCATATTCCACCTCGGTCATATCGTAGCGGTGCTTAGGCGAAGCCCTGCGTCGGTAGCATGATCATCACCATCATCACGCCGTCATGCTGACGGAACTCTCCCTCGAAGATCTCCTGGATCGGAGTTCGTGGGACGTCACCGAGCGGAACGTGTGCTAAACTCGGAGGTGTCGTACATTTGGTACTTGGATCAGTCGGATCATGTAGGCGTACGACTACATCAACTGCTTTCTCATAATGCTTCCGCTTACGGTCTACGAGGGTACGTGGACGACACTCTCCCCTCTCGTTGCTATGCATCACCATGGTCTTGCGTGTGCATAGGAAAGTTTTGAAATTATTGCGTTCCCCAATAGTGGCATCCGAGCCAGGCTTATGCGTACATGTTATATGCACGAGTAGAACACAAAGGAGTTGTGGACGTGGCTATATACATATTGCTTGCCGTCACTAGTTGATTCTTGATTCAGCGGCATTGTTGGTTGAAGCGGCCCAGACCGACATTTCGCGTACGCTTACGCGAGACTGGTTCTACCGACGTGCTTCGCACACAGGTGGCTAGTGGGTGTCTGTTCACGGTGTCCTGGACTAGGGGGTACTCACCACATCGTCTCCCGATCAGTTGAATTGGGCCGAGGACTCCCATGGCCGGTTACTCATTGGCCAGTTCGGACAGCCGAAGACATATCCGAGGAAGATTCCACAAGACTTGTTGATCAAGACAAGGACTCCTCTCCACCGACGTATTCGACTAGGACTCTTGTTATCCTAGGCCTCTAGTATGTTATATAAGCCGAGGCCAGGCTAGTCAATAGATGATTATGACATTATTCATCATACCCTTAGGTTTTAGACCACAACATATGATCTCGAGGTAGATCAACTCTCTACTCGATACTCCATCAATATAAACAAGAGCAGGACGTAGGGTTTTACCTGCATTAAGAGGGCCCAAACCTGGGTAACATTGTGTCCCCTGTCTCCTGTTACCCATCGATCCATGATACAAAGCTTGGGACCCCCTACCCGAGATCTTCCGGTTTTGACACCGACAATGGTGCTTTTATTGAGAGTTCCGATTTGTGATCGGCAAAGGGTCAATGGCTCACCCACAGATGAACTGCGACGCCGGCATCTTCGTTGCTGGCTCGACTGGTCACCTAGGCTCGACCGAGGACCGCGCTGCATATCCGATCGTCATGTTCAGATGGGGGCCTTCATCAACATCAACTCCGATCTCTATCAAGATCATGGAGAAATCATCCATGGAGCTCGGGGGCTCAACGTCAACATTGCCCTCAGGCGACCATGATGTTTTTCCGAAAAGCTAAATTGTATCCACTTCCACCACCTCCTCGAGCATCGCTTTGACGATTCCTTTGGTGGAATTGTGAGGAATTGAGTCTACAACAACCATGAAAAATTTCGTCGAGTTTCGATGGAGGAATCTCCGACAATCTATGATATACCGGAGCCCTGTCAAATCTGGATGAGTTTAGGGCGTGGTCTCTAGCACCTAGCTCGGACGTCGTTTGGAAGATCCAACAATTGATCGGCTCCAGAATTTCTATATCTACCACCCTCAAAATTCCAGCTCGATCCGACCGTCCAAACTCCGGGAAACTTCCGATTTGTGCATCACTTTTTGGATCTGTTTTCTGCGCGAATACGGATCCGACCAGAATTCATGTTTCCTTATGAATGTGATATTGGACAACCTTTTTAAATGAATTTTCTTCTATGGTATTGTGCGTTGTTTTTAACACGTGCCCATAAATTTTAATCCTTCATTGAGGCACTCTTCACCATCGCGCTGGTGTCACACCAGTCCGGTAACATTGTTCCACGTCTGCCGACCTGCGCTAGACAGATCGTCGCTTCACCGAGCCGAGCCTAACCTTATTGGGTCATCAACTCGGCAAGCCGAATAAGAGTTCGGCGTCGCGAAGGATAAATCATCACCAACACCATCGCCCCACGGGTTGCACGGGCCAGGCGCGCCGACATCGCCGCTCGGTCACTTCATCAATCCGGCATTGACTGTGTGACAAGTTATGACCAGCGTCGGCATGGCCGTACTGTTGCCTTTTCAAGCTGATATCCATCACGCCGAACTGCTTCAACACCTCGGCTGACATCGTAGCTACAACGTCTGCTTACTGACCCGCTCCGTCATCTCAGCTAGACCGGGGACTTTGCTATTTCTTCATCAACATACTCCGGTGACTTCGACGTCACCAGCCGACCAGCTTCGTCACGTTAGCTGGACCGGGGGCTTTGCCTCGGCGAGCCCACCTTTGCTAGCATCGCCATGCCGTCGCATTATCGCCCATCAGGCAATGGGGGTGCGGACCGAGTCCCAATTTTGGGAGTAACCTTTTTTCAGATTGCTACAACAGATAAACCAGGTGCTATTAATTCTAGTATTTTTTTTTCTTGCTTGGGTTTATTTTCCCAAGGAATTATTACTCTGGTTTGTTTCATCATCTGTACACAGGTCTATCAAATGGTGGCCGCATTAACAATGGTCGCGTGGTGGTTCGTTCAGTTTCCGTATAAAGTTCGGCGAATGCCGCATGCGGAACTCAGACCGGCCTGCGAATTCAGGCTTGGCCACGCCTTCACCGCGTCACGCCGACGCCCTGCATCGACATGACTTCGGCGCCAGGCCACATCTCTTTCAATAAATTATTTTTGCGAAAAGTAATTATCCTTTTTGGACTGCACTTTTTTATGTGTGTAGGTGATCGACTTCGACTACGTCACGCGGTCACTTTGGCAAGCCGACGTCGTTGTCCCAATCGGCTCGCGTGATCACCTTGTTGGTCGAATCGCCATACCGACATGTTTGGTTGCCTCAGGGACTTCGGCATCGGTGAGAGGGCTCTACCTCATCGAGTGTTCGGCACATGGGCCATATTTCTTTTATTACTCTCTTTGCGTAAATTATTAATTATGCAACATTTTTTTATTATTCCTATTATCGTCGGCTTGCACTATTTCCTGTGCACAGGTAAAGGACCCGGGTCGAGCAGCGCTGTCACCTCGGCGTACCAACGTACCACATCACCTCGGCTGGACCGAGGGCTTCGTCATTACTTCATTAAGCCAAGCTGGGGAATTCGTCGCCACTTCGAAGTGCCGAGCTCTTCGCTCCGCCACCTCGGGACTAGCTTGGGGGCTAGGACCTTGTCTCGCCGTAAGCTCGGGCCGTGCATCGATACTGAGCACATTAACCAGCTAAATTGCTTTCATAGTCAAAAACATTCAGTTTTAAATTTTGTTCGGTTCGACCAAGCATTATACTTTTTGGCAAAAAGTTGTTTGTGACAAAATTCCTTGTCAAAACTTTGTTTGTGACACACAAATTCAAATACCCCGTTTACTTGGGGGCTTCCTTTATGAAGTCTTTCCTCTTGCATATGATTATACTTGTACGGCTTCATTCCTTGTTTGTGTATTACGCCACAATATGCACCATGTTGACTTAAGTGTTTCACAAGCTGGGTTGCCTAACTCCTGTGCTTACCCCTACGTTCCCGATTGTTCGGCTAGGCGGTAAAGGGAGCACCCCAGCGATTGTTACTACCGGTCATTTGAGTTAGTACCTCAGACTGGGTGAAGCCGAAAGCTAGCACTCTTATTGTTTTCAATAATGGTCGGCACACAACGGAACTCATGAGTACAAAAAACCTATTGCACAAGTCTCATAGTAACAATAAGCAACCGAAGAAAGGTATCGGTGGAGGTACTATTTTCTTCGAAGATGCTTCTTACACTTCGTCGGTAATATAGCATAAGTTCCCTGAGCGCGCTTTGTCTGTTACAGCCTTATGACATGATTGCCTGGTTATCGGAAACATCGTCGATGCTTTCGACAGGTGGAGTACATGACACTTTTCGGCCCTTGACCGAAGAGGGAGAAGCCGATGGTCGGTTAAGACGCGTTTAAAGTTCGGGTGAACACAGATATGATATAAGTGCATCAGTACATACAATCATTACACATAAAATTCTTTTACCCAAGTCACTTGGGGGCTCTTAAAATTTATATGAGCTATTTTATAGTAAATGTGTTTTCTTCTTGGTCATTGCAAAGTCTTTTTCTACCGCTCCTTTTTCGACTCGAGTGTATGGTCAATAGCCGGATAGCATGTCTTCTCTCTAAAAAGCCGCTCGAGTTTAGTTTGCTAAATGGGCCTCGAAGAAGTACTCCGCATTTGGGATAAGGAGCTCGAAGCCATAGGCTGGCCCACTTAAAGTGTTGAGATCGGGTGTGTCATGTTAAAGCACGGCAGAAGCACACATTTTCCTTTTTTCCAATTTTTGGATTGGCACCGAACACTTGATCTTGTTCGGACGTCAAGTTTTTACCGATGTTTGTTTGTTTTACAAGCTTATGCGACTTTTCAATTATTTGTGTGTTTTCAGCACAAGTCTCGCAGTGCAATGCCGGGCACCTTTAGAGATTCGGCAAAAACATTCTCGGATATTGCTAAATATGCATCGGTTTCGAATTGTGTCTTCGGTCAATAGTTGGGTTGCCCGGCTCTTCTACTTTGTTCGGCTAGGTGTACAAAGGGAGAACCACTGCGATTGTGCTTCCAGCTTACATGGTTAAGCACCTCAGTGGAGAAAGTCGAAAAATGACTGTCACAATAAGCGTAAACTGGTCAGCGATCCGATGACTGTGTTAAATGACGGGCCGTTCATAACATTAGCCGAAGTGTTTACGGCTTGACCTCGGATGCCGCCGAACACTAACTGGGGGCTCGTAGCTAGCTTCCCTAGTTTAAAAGCTCCTATGACTAAGTGGAAGTTATGAAGCCCGCATATCTGATTGCCTCGTTTCCGCTAACACAACCGCCTTCGGGCACCGAGACGTCGGCTAAGGGTTGTCTTGTTATTGCGGAGACACCCTACGTAGTATCTACAAAGGGGTAGAAGCCGACGATGGGCCACTTTTCAACTGATAAACGGTCACAATGGAGTCAAAATAAACATATCATCATCATTTGTATTTACTATACGAGGGCTGCCTTCTGTAATCATCATTATAAAGCCATAAATATCCATCAATTTGACTTAAGATTTTGGCCAAGCTGGGTTGCCTGGCTCTTGTGCTTACCCCTACGTCCCGATTGTTCGGCTAGGCGGTAAAGGGAGCACCTCTGTGATTTTTACTACCGGGTCATCCAAGATAGTACCTCGGTCTGGGTGAAACTGAAAGCTAGCAATCTTAAAGGATCACATTGGTCGGCAACGGCGGAAGTGAAATTTTTGGTTCATTAATACCAGAGAGTTCGGGAACTTTCCCCGAACTAAATCCTCAATATTTTCCTCCCACATTGATCGGAGGTGAGTCTTCATAATCATGATAAGCATGACGGCCCAAGGAAAGGAACCGATAGCCGGACTATTTTCTTTGGAAGATGTTTCTTACGTTAAAACATAATATAACATATCTCTCCGTGTACCTTTGTTTATAAAACCGTATGACCGGATTGCCTTGTTTGCCATAAAACTTTGCCCTTGTAAAGGCTTTATAAAGCAGGACAAACACTCCCCAACTACTGGCCGAGGAGGTTGAAGCCGATGGTCGGTCAACAAAGTTTTGTACAATGCGGATCTGAGCATTAATGATGTAAAGTACTTGGATACATAGAATCATTACACATAATTTGTGATTTTACTCTAGATATCGATCCTTAATTCGGCCACTCGTGCCCGCATTAAGGCTCGGGGGCTACTGGGCTTCGGGCTTATCATTTACTAATATTAAAGGGGCACATCGATCCCCTGATCTGGTGTTGCCACCCGACCAGTGTTTCGGGGGCTACTGCATTGGCACTCCAATGCAGAAAATTTAAGTGCAATATAGTTTTCAAGGAGATTATGATCCTCAGGTTGGTCGGCCGCACCCAACCTGAGTCTCGATGACTTTGCACACCGCTTTCTGTGTCCCGAAGTATTCTGCCGAGCTAGGAGTTCATCCTCAGGCCGATTTTGCAAATCAACCCGAGTCTCCGTGGCTACTGGGATCAGCGGTCTTATGCCATCCTTCAGGTGCATCTCGGGTTTTGGACCGATACATACCTTGAGGGCTACTGGCTATATATCTCGGCAGAGAATGAATTGCACCAATCAAAAATATTGACAAAAAATTGGCCCACAATAGGGGTGGTTCACCACCTCGGAAGCAGTCCGGGATAAAGCTCAGGCGTCAGTGGCTGGCCCCATAGAGGGCATTTCTGGCATTAAGCTCGGCTAGACTCCTTCAACTTTTTTGAACCAAGGTGATCTATGATACCTCGGATATAGTCCGTCGTTGGAGGTTGGACATAGTCCGGTGTTGGAGCTTGGACATAGTCCGGCGTTGGAGCTCGGATACATTCCGACGTTGGAGCTCAGAAGCGGTCCGGCGTTGGTGCTCGTCTGCAAAAGATACCTCAAATATAGTCCGGCGTTGGAGCTCGGACGCAAGAGGACACTGCCGCCCAGGAATGACTTCAAACCCGAGGTGTGGCATAAAAATAACATGGCATTGATAAAGGCTGAAAACTTAAAGGGCTCCTCGGATACCCGACGTGTAAGATCTTCAGATTTTGCTCGGCAATCCTCAAGATAGAAGATGGGAAGATTTGTTGAACCAGTTTTCAAAACCGACGACCAAAGACGAAGAACATTTCGGAAGAACCAAGGAGCGTCCCCAACTTGAAGACCGGTTCAGGGGGCTACTGACGGTGTCCTAGACTAGGGGGTACTCACCACGTCATCTCTCGATCAGTTGGATTGGGCCGAGGACCCCCATGGCCGGTTACTCATGGGCCAGTTCGGACAGCCGAAGACATATACGAGGAAGATTCCACAAGACTTGTTGATCAAGACAAGGACTCCTCTCCACCGACGTATTCGACTAGGACTCTTTTTATCGTAGGCCTCTGGTATGTTATATAAGCCGAGGCCAGGCTAGTTAATAGATTATTATGACATTATTCATCATACCCTTAGGTTTTAGACCACAACATATGATCTCGAGGTAGATCAACTCTGTACTCGATACTCCATCAATATAAACAAGAGCAGGACGTAGGGTTTTACCTCCATCAAGAGGGCTCGAACCTGGGTAAACATCGTGTCCCCTGTCTCCTGTTACCCATCGATCCATGATACACAGCTTGGGACCCCCTACCCGAGATCTGCCGGTTTTGACACCGACATCTGTTTCTCCAGCTTTTGTTGAATTGGATTCAATGATCATGGTTCTTTCTGAAGATCAAAAAGCAATCACTATACCGTGTTGTGGTTTTTAATGCGTAGGCAAGAAAGGTTCTTCCTCAGTCCGTAGCAGCCACGTAAAACTTGTAACAACAAAGTAGAGGACGTCTAACTGGTTTTTGCAGGGGCTTGCTGTGATGTGATATGGTCAAGACGTGATGATATATAAATTTTTGTATGAGATGATCATGTTCTGTTAAAGTTATGAGCAACTAGCAGGAGCCTTATGGTTGTCTCTTTATTGCATAAGATGCAAGCGCCATATAATTGCTTTACTTTATCGCTATGCGATAGCAATAGTTGCAAAAGCAATTGTTTGCAAGACATCCATGTAATGACACGTTGATAGAGATCAAGATGATGGAGATCATGGTGTCATGCCGGTGACCATGGAGATCATGACGGTACTTTGGAGATGGAGATCAAAGGCACAAGATGATGATGGCCATATCATGTCACATATTTTTGCATGTGATGTTTATCTTTTATACATCTTATTTTGCTTAGTTCAGCGGCAACTTTATAAGATGATCCCTTACTAAAATTTCAAGGTATAAGTGTCCTCCCCGAGTATGCACCGTTGCGGCAGTTCTTCGTGCTGAGACACCACGTGATGATCGGGTGTGATAAGCTCTGCGTTCACATATAATGGGTGCAAGCCAGTTTTGCACACGTAGAATACTCGGGTTTAACTTGACGAGCCTAGCATATGCAGATATGGCCTCGGAACACTTGAAACCAAAAGGTCGAGCGTGAATCATATAGTAGATAAGATCAACATAGTGATGTTCACCATTGAAAACTACTCCATCTCACATGATGATCAGATATGGTTTAGTTGATTTAGATCATGTGATTATTTAGATGACTAGAGGGATGTCTATCTAAGTGGGAGCTCTTAATTAATATGATTAATTGAACTTTAATTTATCATGAACTTAGTCCTGATAGTATTTGCATATCTATGTTGTAGATCAATAGCTCGCGATGTTGTTTCCTGTTTATTTTTTATATGTTCCTAGAGAGAAAAATAAGTTGAAAGATGTTAGTAGCAATGATGCGGACTAGCTCCGTGTTCTGAGGGTTATCCTCATTGCTGCATAGAAGTATTATGTCCTTGATGCACCGCTAGGTGACGGACCTATTCCAGGAGCAGATACAGACGTTATGAACGTTTGACAAAGCTTGGTATGATGACTACTTGATAGTTTAGTGCACCATGCTTTACGGCTTAGAACCGGGACGTCAAAAACGTTTTTGAACGCCACTGAGCATATAAGATGTTCCAAGAGCTGAAATTGGTATTTCAGACTCATACCCGAGTCGAGAGGTATGGGACCTTTGACAAGTACTTTGCCTACAAGATCGAGAAGAATAGCTCAACCAGTGAGCATGTGCTCAGATTGTCTGAGTACTACAATCACTTGAATCAAGTGGGAGTTAATCTTCCAGATAAGATAGTGATTGACAGAGTTCTCTAGTCACCATCACCAAGTTACTAGAACTTCGTGATGAACTATAATATGCAAGGGATAACGGAAACGATTCCCAAGCTCTTCGTGATGCTGAAATCAACGAAGGTAGAAATCAAGAAAAGCATCAAGTGTTGATGGTTGACAAGACCACTAGTTTCAAGCCAAAGGGCAAGAGAAAGAAAGGGAACTTCAAGAATAATGGCAAGCAAGTTGCCACTCCCATGAAGAAGCCCAAAGCTAGACCCAAGCCTGAAACTGAGTGGTTCTAATGCAAAGGAAATGGTCACTGGAAGTGGAACTGCCCTAGATACTTGGCAGATAAGAAGGATGGCAAAGTGAACAAAGGTATATTTGATATACATGGTATTGATGTGTACTTTACTAGTGTTTATAGCAAACCCCTCGGTATTTGATACTAGTTCAGTTGCTAAAAGTAGTAACTCGAAACGGGAGTTGCAGAATAAACATAGACTAGTTGAAGGCGAGGTGACGATGTGTGTTGGAAGTAATTCCGAGGTTGACAAGATCACCATCGCACACTCTCTTTACCTTCGAGATTAGTGTTGAACCTAAAATAAATATTATTTGGTGTTTGCATTGAGCATAATATGATTGGATCATGTTTATTGCAATACAGTTATTCATTTAAGTCAAAGAATAATTTTTATTCTGTTTTCATGAATAAAACCTTTTGTGGTCTTACACCCAAGGTGAATGGTTATTGAATCTCGATCGTAGTGATACACATATTTATAATATATAATGATAGTGCAAATTATTTGTGTCACTATTGTTTAGGTCATATTGGTGTAAAGCGCATGAAGAAACTCCATGCTGATGGGCTTTTGGAATCACTTGATGCTTGCGAACCATGCCTCATGGGCAAGATGACTAAGACTCCGTTCTCTGGAACAATGGAGCGAGCAACTGACTTAATGGAAATAATACATACTGATGTATGGGGTCCGATGAGTGTTGAGGCTCGCGGCGGGTATCGTTATTTTCTGACCTTCACAGATGATTTGAGCAGATATGGGTATATCTACTTGATGAAACATAAGTCTGAAACATTTGAAAAGTTGAAAGAATTTTAGAGTGAAGTGGAAAATCGTCGTAACAAGAAAATAAAGTTTCTACGATCTGATCATGGAGGAGAATATTTGAGTTACGAATTTGGTCTTCATTTGAAACAATGCGGAATAGTTTCACAACTCACGCCACCTGGAACACCACAGCGTAATGGTGTGTCCGAATGTCGTAATCGCACTTTAATAGCTATGGTGCGATCTATGATGTCTCTTACTGATTTACCGCTATCGTTTTGGGGTTATGCATTAGAGACAGCTATATTCACGTTAAATAGGGCACCATCTAAATTCGTTGAGATGACACCGTATGAACTATGGTTTGGCAAGAAACCAAAGCTGTCATTTCTTAAAGTTTGGGGTTGCGATGCTTATGTGAAGCGGTGACGGAAATATCTGGAGTGAAAACAATGTATCCAAAACCCGACCCGATAGCTTAACAGCGTTCCGTTACGGTGGATACCACGTGTCGGTCACCCTTGACGAAAGCACTTCTGTGACGCGCGATTTATCATCATGGAAGTGGAAACTTCCGTGATGATAATTATGGTAATGTCATGGAACACTTCTACGACAGCACATGTATGACTATCTTGATTCTGTCATAAATTTGTCATGGATGTACATGCATGACAAAAAACGCGACCTACTGTGACAAACACGTATCATCACGGAAGTGTATTTTTTTGTAGTGATTCTTAGAAACAAAATATCTTGCCTTGGGATCTGTGATAGAAGGTGTACCCAACAGTTTCTTTTGGGTATCCTATGAAGACGCACTACTCCGATTTGGTTTTCACTCCAGATACTTCCATCACCGCTTCAAATGGCTGATGCACAGGAAGAGTAGTTGAATATACAAACGTTGTCGACAAATGGAACACGTAATACAAAAAAATGATAGCATGATATAATTCACATACATGATGATTGTCTAAACAGCATGGCATTGCATAATTCACATATATAATGCCTTTGCAACAAGATAGCATTGTATAATTCACATATATAATGTCTTGCAACAAGATGGCAATGCATAATTCACATATATGGTAATTAGACACTGAATAGGTGGCATTCACACATAGCATGTCTAATCTAATCAAATGACATAGTAATGTGAGACACCATACGCACGATATGAGCAACATAACCCTGCCAAGTTAG
Organism: Triticum urartu; assembly: GCF_056163025.1. Taxonomy (NCBI): domain Eukaryota; kingdom Viridiplantae; phylum Streptophyta; class Magnoliopsida; order Poales; family Poaceae; genus Triticum; species Triticum urartu. The sequence continues at coordinate 314,973,390 of NC_141877.1, forward strand.
AGCATACACCTTGGCGCGGGGGGGGGGGGAATAGGACTGGTCATCTGTCTCTGAATCCTCCTCTAAGGAGCTATCCGTAACCAGCGAGATATGTGCTTCGTAAGATAGCATAGTCTGCTCTGAAGACCTTGTTTTCACTCCAGAATTTGCCATCACCGTGTCAAATGGATGATGCACACGAAGAGCAGTTGAATGTACTAACATTGTTGACAAATGTAATATGTAACAAAAAAGGATGGCCTGATATAATCTACATATAAGATGACTGGCTAAGCAGGATGGCATTGCAAAATTCACATATATGATGCCTGGCTAAACAAGATGGCATTGCATAATTCACATAAACGATGAATAAACTAAACAGATGGCATTCACACAAAGGATGTCTAAACTAAGAAGATGACATATTTGATGTATAAAGTAAGCAATGCAAGACACCATATGCATGATATAACCAACATCAGCATGCCAAGTTAGAGCGAAGACCTCAGGGGGTAAATAGGAGTTGTCTTCTCCATCTAAATCCCCCTCAGAACAGATATCTTCCTCTCGATTACAATCCGAAATGCGTGGAGGGGTCCTGCCTTTGCGCCTACCATGGAGCGATGTCTGCATGAAATTTTATTGCCATGCAAGGTTCGTCTCTTTTGCTCTACATGTTCAGTTCCATTGTTTACAATAACTGTCATGCATAGGAATAAAACATAGTGAGATTATGTAAGGAGTGCATGCAGAAATCCAGAGTGATTGTAGTAACCTGTGGATAGACCCAAAACCAATAATAGCAGGCAAATAATGGCTCCAGTTAAAAAAACAGATAATGGCTTCTTTACTGTTTGTTTCCCACCCAACATGAAACTCATAGTAGACACCGGAGATTAACCAGATAGTAGATAGATACTATTGATAGCGGCCCTGATATGTACCCCACAACCATTTAAAAACTCAAGTTTGACCATTAGTTTGGAGCCGACTCAGAGTCTAATCGGTGAACAGGACGATAAAGTAGCATGTAATATTAAGCGATGCATAACGCAAGCAGACACGAAAGAGTGCGACCTCTCTTGCGGACCCGTGTAGTCCTCGAGGTCATCTGCTCGGTTGATGATGGTAATGCAGTTTTCATGGCTGCCAGTGGCGGGGAAGAAGATCTGAGGCGGCGAAAGACAGTCTGGAGGCCGGATCCCTGCTGTGCTGGACCCTTCTGTCGTTGGAGCAGCTGAGCTGGGGTGGACGGCAGCGCAGCAGGAGCGGGACAAACCACACAAGGTTTTCTTTGACAACTATCTGTAAGAGAAGTAATTCTGTAAGGACTCGTTTGAATTGGAGGATTCCAACAATGCAGGGATTGGAAATAGACATGAATAGGATAGGACTGCACGTGCAAAACAGAGAATTTAAAAACACAGGATTTCTGCCAATCTGGGTGTTTGATTCACAACAATTGGAAGATCACATGATGCAAAGAAGCATGGTGAGATTAAGTCAAACCACAAGAAAATGTACGGTTATAATGCTATTATGCTACTATCTCTTAGTCTTGTGCTTCATGAATAGGAATTTGAAAAGGAGGACAAGTGAAAATTAAAATTCCTAGGTTTTTGTTTTCAAGGAGACACTAAAGGAACAAATCTGTGTGCTCAGTGGACAATATATATAACATGTAGAGTAAAAAAGAGATGCAACAAGTGTACAACCTCTTTGGCGAAGCCATGTCGATCTCAGCGTGATTGGGTTGGCCGGTGAGGATGCTCCGGCTGACTTTGCTGTCGGAGGAGGGGAAGAAGATCTTAGGCATCTGGAGATGGAACCCGAGGTACTGTTCCGCTGTGATGGACGGTTTCGTCGTTGGAGCAGCTCCGGTGAGTTGTACGACGCGGGGGCTGAAGCAGGACAAGAGAGACAACGAACAACGTTAACCTGAGTGGAATTCTAATAGCATCTCCAATACATGACGTAGAATACATAACCACAAAGTGCTAGATGTAAAATACATCAGCCGCTCATCTCTGAAATTAACTGTCGAAACTGAACTTAACTGTCGAAACTGAACTTAACTGTCGAAACTAAACTTAACTATCGAAACTGAATTTTGCTGTCAAAACTGAATTTTGCTGTCGAAACTGAACGCACTAGCAAGGTGAGGCTACACATCGGTCGACTGACTTTTTCATCTCTGGTCAGTCGATTTTGCAGCCGTTGGATACAAAATCAAGGGCCTGCGGTTCATCTTCAACCTCCACCCCCCTGAGCCGCCAGCCACCACCGGCCAAACAGCAGCCCCCCGCCACCCACAGCCGGCGGTGCGCCACCCCGCCCGCCCCGAAAACACTCCCCACCGCTGGTCCGCCGCCACCCCGGCCATCCCTCTAGGCCCCCCGTGCCGAGCTTTTTCTCCGGCGATCCCCACGCCACCGCCCCGCCACCGCCCCCATCCTGAACCCTAAGATAGATAGGGGGTACCTCTCTGACGAGCCCCCCTCCCCGCTGCGGCTGGTTCTTCCTTCACCCCGGCGAGCCCCCCCTGAAAATCGACTGAACCAAAAGTCGATTCAGTCGACTGAAGTGTAGCTAAATCAGAGCAGCATCGCAAGCAAGAGCAAGAGCGAGAGCAGCAGCGTGAGCAAGAGCAGACTAGGAAGGGGACCGAGAGCAAGAGCAGAGCAGCAGCACGAGCGAGAGCTAAAGCAGCAGCAGCTCCTACTGATGTGGACGTCACCGCCGAGGGAGCAACGTCGTGGAGGAAGTGGCCGGCGACGCCGTCGTGGATGGAGCCGTGTCGTGTCGGCTCGGGACCGAGCGCCGGCAGCACCGTGAGATCGAATCAAGAAGCAAATGCGGCGATTTGTGTACAACCTCTTTGGTGGCGCTGATTAGGCCGCGGCTTCATCCGAGGAAACGGTGATGATGATGCTCTATCGGTGGTGCAGGTGAAGACGGTGGTGTGGGAATGGAGGTGGCGCGAAAGACGAGGGGAACGTCGGGGCAGCTCCTTGGAGGTGGAGGACGGGGTGGCTGAACCGGCGGGACGATGAGAATGACGACGGATCCTCATCCGTTACGGTGGATGAGGGATGTCGAGGTGTTGCTGTGGACGACGTCGTCGGGGAAGAGGCTCCGGCTGGGTGGCGGACGGAGCAGGGTGTGGGGTTTCATCGCGGGTTTTCGCGGCCTCGGTGTATGAATGGGTGGGCGGATGGGATGGCAGTGGGGAACCATGGATTAGAGATGCGCTTGTCTGAAATGTGGGGTAAGTTACAAAAGTACCCCCACCGATTTGAGGCGGTTCTTTTGGTTCAGGGGTACCACGGGCATTTCGCGTGTCGGGATTTCACAGGAGGTGGGAGTTTTCGTGCGCGTTGTAATTTCGGAATAGCAAGGCGCGGGTTGAGATGAAGGGAGTTGTCGGAGCACAACGAGACAAAGATATATCTTAAATATTTCGGGCTAACAAGGCGCGGGTTAAAGTTTCTGGACAAGCCTAACGTGTACTGTACCAAATCAATGCGCACTACAGATGTCATTCAAAACTTTGAATTCATGTTATGTTCAATTAAAATATTTCTCTACAGGTATAATGCATGCAACCTACTGGTCTTAGCACATTCCAAACGTATATACTACCGCTTTAATATGAACTAAATTTGAATTCGTTTCTCTATTTGAATAAGATCTACAGTAATGATTGTTGTGAAGTCAAAGCATTTGAATTCGTTTCTTTGTTTTAATAAGATCTACAATCATCATTATTGTCAAGTTAAACCATCGTTTGTGTATTATCTTCACAGCACACCACATGATTAGTCTTGAGTTACATATGAACTATGTGTACTATATGAACTCGAACTAGATTTTTTGAATCCACTTTATTTTGATTTCAAGTCACATTAAATTTCTAGCTCTAACTAGATCTTCATAATCTAAACCATATCTCATATGTATAATGTGTTTATCACATTATGTATGGTGCCCCGCCCCCTAAGCCTACAAGTATTTAGATGTGAGTTGCAAACACCACACATTACCACAAATTCAAATAAAATGTGAGAATGTTCGATATATAGTATTGTTTAGATTGTTCGATATTTAGTTGTAAGCTGCAAACGCCACACATTATCACAAATTCAAATAAAATGTGAGATTATTTGATGTATAGCATGGTTTAGATTGTTCGGCATTTAGCTGTGAGTTGCAAACGCCATGCATTATCACATTATGGTATAACATGTGCACAACACGTGTATCACCGCTATATTCATGCATGCAATGTTTAAAACACTATGATCACCTATTCAAATATATGAATCCGCTTTCATATCAAATTATGATCTTGGTTAGTCTCTTACACCCACATAATCCTCTAACCTTTGTAGCTACCACTAACTTTCTCTCGTGCACGCACACGCCCTCCTCGCCCTCCCCCTCCCTCGGCATTCTATACACCGGGCACATTCATTTTTTTTCTTTAGGTCATTCTCCCAGAGTCTCCACACCGATCGATAAACCTCTCCAGCGATGCCTGCCTACAACATACACACACACACCTTCAATCTCCTCCTTTATGTGTCCTTGCCTTGTGTCTCTCATATGGTCAGACACACGTGTAAACTCTCGCCCCTCTTTTCATCGATCTCAGAACCGCACACTCCACCCCGTATCTAGCTAGTAGTTGGGCCTCTCGCACCACCTCCTAGGTCCATTCTCTCTGTCTATCCGTCTCGCTGGGCCTTATTTGCCTCTGACAAATGGACATACACTGACCGATCTCTCGCTATACATATAGCTAGCTAGGTTCTTATAACTCGTTTTTACCCACACGTCAATCGATCTACCTCATTAGTTGTGTCTCTCCCTTCCTCCGATAAACAACAATTGATCTACCGATCTAGTTAGGTTTGCTTACCAAACACATGGTTCCCCTTCATCATTCATGGATGCGTCCCGACAGATCTATCACGCACAACCACACACTGAAACACACCCCCACTCTTATTGATAACATTGCAGTTCCACCCTCAGTTTGTCTAGTAGGCCTCTCCCACCATCTTCGAGAAGCAACTCCATCACCCATCCAGCACTCTACCCCTATCCCTCCCTCTCCCTCCCTCTCTCACTCCTCTCTCTCTCTGTCCCATCATATTTCCCGTCCTTCAGTTATGTATGGATGTCGACCAATCTCCCTCAAGACATAGCTGGGTCTCCCCTTCTCAACACATATACGAGTCGGTCTACCTATATAGTTAGGCCTCTGCCTACCCCTCCCCCCACCCCCCTCCCCCCACACACACCGATACATCGAGCGCTCTAGTCATGTCTCCCTGCCACACACAAACTTGACATGTGCCCTCTAACGTTCCGGTAGGCTAGTCGCCCTATATATTTGACTTGCACACACACAATTTCGATGGCTCTCTTCATCGATCTCGCACCCACCCACTTGATCCTCTCTTCGACTCTATCAATAGCTTTGACCCCTCCCTCTCTTCTCGTGGATTGCCCGACCCTCTATGTATGATATGGATAGGCCTCCATTTCACACACATTGCATGCAAAATTTTGTTTGAGATGTCATCGACACATATTCCCACAAATAATTCATGAAATCAACCCCCCACCCCACCCCAACCCCAAAACAAAAAACACTCACGAACGCGGTTTGTATCTCTCACACACACCCACGTAGGTGGGGGACGTGCACGAAGAGAAGAGGTGCATGCACGACGCACGTACTCCCGTCTCTTTCCCAACCACACCCGCGCGGGTACACTGTGGAGTTCATTTCTGTATGAAAAACGCAGCCCACGTTGTAATTTGGCACGTGTACTGGTTGTCCACTTGGTGGAGGGAGGATCGTCTACCACGGGTGAACAAACAAATTGCGACTTGACGTGTTATGTTAAAAAAGAGGCAAACCATGTGAGGCCTACCTTAGAGGCAAGGCTCTATACACTGGAGTACTTTTGATGTGTCCCGTCAACTCACTGAACGAGGAGAAGCTTGCTTAGTACGCCGTCTCCCCCGTTCCTAAATATAAGTCTTTGTAGAGATTTCACCATGAATCACATGCGAACATATATAGATGCATTTTAAGTGTAGATTCATTCATTTTAATAGCTAGTAATAGCTAGCCCCCACTACTAGGAATTCTCTATCCTCTCCTTGAGCCACATCATCAAAATTGATGTAGCTGATAGATGAAGTAAATCAGCCCATAATAGCCGTCTGATCTAGACGTTGAGAGGCTCCGCACTAAGCCACATGCAAGCATACAGAAATACCATGGCACATGCATGTGAGTGGGTTTTAAATCACATCAACATGTCTGCATGCAAGCATGCACTGGTAGCATGCATGTAAGTGAGCTTTTAAGTCCCATTAACATGTCAAAAAGAAAAATATAATCCCATTATACAGTAGGAGTTGGCTGATCTTTTTTCCTTACGTGGGATGATCTAAATGATGATGGGAGTTTATTTAGTTTGGCTACCACATTTGTCATGCGGTTATAGAGTTTTTTTAGTTCTGTGAAATCGATAATTTTGCGTAGAGAGATATACCGCCGTTCCGCGGCAACACGCGGAGACTCATCTAGTAATATTTAGGAACGGAGGGAGTACTATGTAAAGAGTTAGGTGTCGCACGGTGATAGTGTGAGGTGGGCCATGTAATCACTGAGCCTGCGTGTTTTCACTGCTCTTGCACGCCTCCGCTGTAAGAATGGAGAAAATTGTAATCTAGTAGTAGTACCTCCTTTCGCCAAAAGTGTGGGACATCCAGCAGTCCTACCACCTCAGTAATAAAGACCAATGAGCCGTCAAATCACATAGACCCAACAGTAAGTTGGACGGACGAGGCAACCATCACTCTTGCACCAGTGAGAGGTCACGTCCGCTCTGCCCGGGCATGAATGCGGCACCGATTCTTTGGAGCGGCGCTGACCGTTTCGGGCGGGAAGCGCGCGCGGGCGATGGAGGGGCTTTGGGTGGGCCAGGCTGGTCAGGAGCGGGCATGGCAGTTGTCCGCATGTCCCTACTGGACACGCCCGGAAATGAGAGGATGCACCGACTCTCGCGGCTAAAATCGTACACTACACAACATCTCTTTGTAGGAGTAGGTCGATCTGTCGCTCTCTCTAACACACACATGATGTTAAACACACACACACACACACGCACCTTGGTCCCGTTGCACCTTCTAACATGACTTATTACAGCTAGAGGGAGGGAGTAGTAAGTATACGAGATACGGGGGCACACTGACTTAAGTCGAATACAAGTGCCCAAAATTTGTGTGCATGTTATAATAAGGATTCACTTAAAATAGTACGTGAGCGAACAGAGGGATCAATTGGACAGTGTTCCCGAGCAGTAGCGAGATGTGTGAGGTAAGATACACCGCTGGCGCTTTTAATTTTTCTTATTAATTTGTTTGTTTCACCCTCTGACTGGTGGGACCCAATGTACTACGTGGAGAGAGGTAAGGTGACTAAGGCTGCATTATTTCTGCACCACTGTGGATAGTCTTACCACCAAAGCCACATGACACGATTATGATTGAAATCCCAATGACTCCCACACACACACACACAAAAAACACGACATTCTTGTCACACGAATGTAGGAATGTATAAAAGGTTATTTCCCTCTCGTTGACCATAACGGGAGGGTTCTGTAACGGGAGGATTCTTTGACTGGTCAAAATGTTTTCTAGTGTTTGCACACTTCACACTCTCTCTCCAGTATATATATACACGCTAGAGCCTCAGCGCTTGTAGTTGCTCTCTTCACACTCCTCTCTCTCCCCTCACTGCTGCTCAAAGAGCCGATAGGATCCGTCCACCAAGAAGGGAAGGAGGCTTAACACAGTCGCCGTCGGCGAGGGACTACCGGCGTAGCTGTTCACTTTCCACCCAGTGGCGGCGCGGGAGGGCCTCCGACCCCTTCTTCTTCGCCATCGTCCTGTCGCCCACCGAACCACGCCCCAAGAACCTTAAGGTATAATTACTTACTCCACATGCATTGCTCTAGCTGCATGCATACCATGAATCTAGGACGTGGTTCAAAGAGGAAAGGAGTGGGGGAAAGTAGTGGGAAAAGTTGTATATAGCATGAATATAGGACGTGGTTCAAAGAGGAAATGAAGGGGGAAAGTTGTATAGCATGAATCTAGGACGTGGTTCAAAGAGGAAAGGAATTGGGGAAAGTAGTGGGGAAATTTGTATCGCATAAATCTAGGACGTGGTTCAAATAGGAAAGGAAGGGGGCGAAAGTACTAGTTCAAAAAGGAAAGGAAGGGACAAGGCTGTAGAGTTTGAGCAGGACTAGATTTGTTGCGCTCACATAGGGAAAGGTGTCTAAAGATAACAAAACTGGGACCAACACATATGCTCCTTGGTTGTTTGTTCTTTGTTGCAATAGACTGTGCATGACCACAGTACATCGGTAGATGCACATGGTGCTGGTGCGTCCACTGTCCCGTGCAACTCATTAGCTGTTGTTAATCTAAGGCCCTGGTTGGTTAAAAACTCCCTAGTCCCTACCTGCTTGGTTCTAGGGACTAAACATGGACTAGAGGTTATTAAATGACATGCTAAAAGACCATGTTACCCCTAGTAATGAACTAATAGAGACAAGGTGCGATGCGTGCCAGGGGCAACTGTTGGAAAAAGTCCCAAAAAGACTCCCTCGGGGTCTTCTTTTTTTAGTCCCAAATGCCCACTTTTAGTCCCAAAAAGTCCCTCCTATTTTGTTTAGATGGGACTAACACGGAGTTTTTTTAGTCCCTACACGAAAATGTCCCTGTAAACAAACAACCTCTAATAATGCCGCTGGAAAATTGATGCAATGCCACAGTTAAAATCAAATTACATGTTTAACGAATTTTATTGTTAATATAATCTCTATGTTAATATTAATCAATGCCAGCATTTGAGAAATGCTACTGTCTTGCTTTATTTCCCATTTAGATAAGGTAGATGCTTCTTTTTGTTGGTTTCTGTGTCATCCACCGTTATTGACCACTAATTGTTTCCTCTGCACTTCTGTGTAAACAGGGTTATCTACTTCACCTCGTTGCCATTGTGACCTTTTGTTGCACTGCACAAAACACTTTTGTTTTCAGAGTGTTTTGTGCAGTTCAACCAAAATGTCACACCGACAATGTTGCTTGATTGCTTGATCTTAGTGTAACTGCACAAGAGGAGATCTTACTTCCTATCTGTTAAAGCGAATTTGGTTCAGATCTTCTTCTTGTGAGTTGTTTGAATTCTGCATCATGAGAGGTCAGTATTAGCCTTCTTTCACATGATTCTGCAGTGTGCTTTCATATGTTGTGCTACTTGTACGATAATGTTGCTTGATTTTAGTGAACTGCACAAATGGAGACAAGACTTCCAATCTGTATGTGCACCGTAATATCCCATTGAGGTAAGATAAGGATATTTCATAACCGTTGGCCTGTATTTTGCCACTTTCATCAGAAAATTAAGTTTAGTACTATACTTGTGCTCCCTAATTGACATGCCAAATCTTACATTGAAGGCGAAGCTTGTCTGTTATTGAACCAAGTGATGAAGGGGAAGAACAAGCGGAAGAAAAACAAAAATCAACTCCCGGTGCTGTAATGTAGCACCGGAACTGTGATGACACAAGTAATGATATAGTTTTGCATCTTAATTTATTGCTATGGCTGGAACGAGCAATTGTTTTGCCACTGATTTGATGCCACTCTTAATGTAATATGTAATTATCTTAACTTGTGCAAACAGGGATCTTCTTTGAAGATACCATATATTTTAGTGGAACTGCACAAGGAGATGTTGGAAACATTAAACTAATCGAGGAGTATATAGTAAGCATGGCCACCACCGTAGATAGCAACAGATGGTTCCGGAGAAGTGCTTCATCTATATGCTCTACACAATAAGACTCCTGACAAAGGTTGGTACTCGCCCACTGATTTCATCCATATGATTGAGCTTTGTCATCTCTATTGGTGTTGTGCTACTGTTTAGATACTGTCATGAAAAAGTGGTATTGTCCTTGAGAAGTGCTTCATCTGTGCTGTTTTAAATATTTCCTTTCCTTTTTTTCGAGCAAACAGGGATGCTAGCATTTAGTAGTCCTCTTGTGTTTGCACAACAGGATCATCTTCCTCTGAAGAAGAATATGGAGTACGTGAAGTGACTAGTTCCGATTATGCCAGGATGAAGAAGCCCTGTCTATCTTCTCATCAGAAGGAGCAGTTGAAGGATGGTTACATTACTCCCCACAAGACCAAACTAACTTCAGCTCAGAAGGACTGATAAATCTCCATCTTTCTGCTGTGATGCGCGAGTATAATGTTGTTCTAGGATTCTTTCTGGTGAGTTCCATTTTTCTAAAAGTGTGCTCTACATGGACCATGTATGTACCTGTTGAAACTGTCAATTCATAGTACAGTTTGCTTTATACTAATCACTTTTTTGTATTCGTGCAAACAGGGGTGCTCAACTTGATTTCAATGGGAACTGCACAAAATGTTCATGAATACATCGAATCATTCATTTCCACCACAAGAAAGGTGGTGCTGATAAGTTCAAGGCGTTGCAACATATAAGGGCAAAATCATACAAGCTACGCGCGAATTTGGTTGATTTTGGTGGAACTGCACAAAAAGAATAGCTGGTTTATTTAGCACGAGGTGCCATGTCAATGTCCGAACTGATGGCAAACCCTGCCCATTCCACAATCGTAGGCATTTGATATTTTGGAATGGGACAACCTTGTCAAATTTTGCTCATTGATTTTAGCAAGACATGCGTTTGATATTTTCGAATGGGACGCCCTTTGCTGTCAGCAGCGTCGATCATTTTTTTCTTTATTCTTTAGTTGTGAAGTAAATATTGCCTCTGACATGTGATTCACTGAGATTCATAATCATCAATTGTTTTGAATGTTCTCTATGAATTGCCAGGCCTGTGTGTTTGATTGCAATGTACAGAAACGCTAAAAAGCTGCTCAAACTCTTTGTACTCCTTCTGTTCCTTTTTACTTCGCACATTGTGAAAGTGCATACTTTTTTGTATAAGATTGGTCAAAGTAGAGATACTTTGACTGCAGAGAAAACTTGCATGCAGACTAGAAAGGACCAGAGGGAGTACATGTGAAACTGCTGCAAACCAGGTGATCACCCTGGGAATAATGCTAGTACGTATTGTTTTGCATGTTCATCCAATGCCAGTGATACAGGAATTCAAACTAATCGAAATAAATTCATTCACATACGGTCGGATTTCATATAAACATGCCGGATTTCATTACATTTCATACATTATTCAACTAAAAAGGGGTGCGCTGGAGGTATAATTAATTAACCGAAGCTACCCACCTGTGTCCCACTGAGACGAACAGAAGCTTCAGTGACTTAACTGCAGGTGCAGTTGCGTAACTGACATGTGGCCTGTTGGGCCCACGTGTTAGTCAGCCAACTGCACCTGCAGTTAAGTAGAAGCAGCGTTCTTCTCCAGCGCAGCTCTCCGACTCCACGTTGCCGCCAAGAAGCTAACCGGCCATCAATGGTCAACCCGCCTAGCTTGGCTTCAAACGGAGGGTAGCAGCGGTGACCTTACTTGGACCCGAGCGGCGGCGACCTACCGTGTTCTACTCTTCCTCGTTTTCTGTGTGGCGCGGCCTCGTTGGCAGTGGGGCGGGGCCTCGGCGGAGCCGGCGATGTCCTCTGCCTCGTTGTTGGCGGGGCGGTGCATGCGGTGTCCTCTGCCTCGTTGTTGGCGGGGCGGGGCCTCAGCGGAGCCAGTGGTGTCCTCTGCCTCGTTGTTGGCGCCGCGGGGCCTCCATGGAGCAGGGCCTCGTCGACGCCAGCGGAGCGGGGACTCGTCGGAGCCGGCATTGTCCTCTGCCTCGTCCTTGGTCTCGCCAAACAACGCCTCGCCCGCTTCATCGCCCTCTTTGCTAGCCTCTTTGTAGGCGGCCGCAGCCTCCGCCACCTGCATGCGGTACCGCCAGCGCTCGAGGCGGCCCTTGCGGGCGGAGCGGTACGAGTCGAGCAGCGCCTCGAGGAGATGGTGGTTGTAGGCGGCGTCGGCCTGCGCCTCCCGGAACTGCTCCTCACGCATTTGCCTCACCCTGTCCATATATTGGGCACGGGCCTCGCCGATGGTCATGGTGCAATGCACCAGCGAGGATGGCACGGAGGAGGGGGTTGGCGCCGGATCATCGACTACCATGTTCTCCATTGGGACGTCGTCGTCCTCCGGTTACCTGCCGGCTAGCCGGTCGGCAGCAATGGCTGCCATCTCCTTGTGGTCCATTGTCCGCCCGTCCCGAAGAGCACTGGAGCGCGAGGAATCCATGGTGGGCAGTAGTGGTGTGAACAGGAGAAAGGGAACGGATTGGATGACTGCGGCTATGGCCGACGCAGCAGTTTATATAGCAATGGTGGGCGGGCGGAGGGACGGACGTGTGGCACCGGAGTAGCTGCCTCAGCAACCGCATATCATTAATGTGGGCGGCAGATGGACGGATGGACGACACTTGTGTCGTTTGAAGGCGGAGCAATCGCCTGCACCGGGAAGCGGGGAGGGCGGCGCTGACTGTTTCGGGCGGAAAGCGCGCGCGGGCGAGGAGATGACTTTACTTGGAGAGGATGAAAATTGGGACCCACCAAGTCCATAGCCTCATGTACGCAAGTGCCTCCTTATTATATATATAACTATAATTTATTTTGCTTCCTCCTGGTTTCCTGACATCACGGTCCCACACCATTGTCAACCTATGTAGTACTCCCTCCTTTCCGGTTTATAGGGCTTATCTCAAAATTTTAGTTTTTCCATTTTATAAGGCTCAATTTGGTTGTTCCCCATCACATGTTCAGACTTTAAGGTGCATTAAATCATTGCATGCAAGTATTAAGAGAAAACTGACCAATGCATGCACTTTATGCATGCATTCATTGCAATTAATGCATTCATAAACATAATTTTTTGAGGAAAATAAGAGCATTAATTGGGTGCTTTTGCAAACTACAAAAAATATTCCACCACTCATCATCTACCTTGGTTGGTGAGATTTTTGAATTGAGGGAGTAGTCAATAAACGAGAGAATTGCACAAGAAGCGGCCGACAGCTGGGACCAAGCAGCTCGAGCAGTATTTGTGTTTTTGAGGTGTGAACACTGCAGAGTTTTTCGATGTTTAGCCCAGATATTAATTTTTCTCCTCTAAACAACAACGAAAACATCGCTGCAGGTATTAACTGGGCGGGCTGTGGCCCGTCTAGCCCAGGCCAGATATCCAGTCCAGATATTAATTTTTTTTCAAGCTAAAAATGGCTAGCCCAGCTATACTTTTTTTAGGAATACCCAGGCATGGTCAGGTTGTTATTCTCCACCCCGCTGGGCTGCAAATCTTTCCTAGGAGGGATGCATTAGGCTTGACAAGAAAATGGGCTTTAAGAAATAATAAATTGAATGTAATTATAAAAACAGGGCAGTAACTATAAAAAAATGCACCAAACACGTGATTACTTTATAAAATATTATTTTTGGATATTGAAAATTTTAATTTCATTAATTGTTGCGAGCGCAATGTTTCGTTGGATTTTTATGTAATATAAATTTATATTGAAATTGTATTTAATCTGACTAGAAATTTCGGGATAAAAATATTTCGGATCCCATCAAAATGTGGGAAATTTTATTGAATTCTGTTTTGAACGGTTGGTTGAAATGGGTTGTACTTTTAACAAACTGTAAATGGGCTGTAGTAAATTCCATTAGAATTCAAAAATGGTCTACACATTCTTACATATCTCAAATGGGCTATAAGTTCTCTGCCACACACTTCTGGCCTTACTAAGTTGACGCGTCCCCTAAAAAAACATAGTTGACGTGTATGCAAGGCTTTGTCAACTTATAGTCAACACACGGTTCTAGCAGCAGTGGGCGTTGGATGTCCATCCAACAAATGTCGTGCTTCTTCTTCAATCTCGGATATTCTAGCTTCACCCGCCCAAAAAATGATTCCTCCCCCTGACATCTGGGGCGCACCGTTTCGGAAGCTGGACTGTGGGCCTACTAAGTTGATGTACCAAGGGCTTTGTCAACTTAGTCAATATAAACGATTCTAGCTGCAGTGACCGTACGATGTCCATCCAACGGCCGTCGTGCTTCTTCAACCTCTGGTCTTCTTGCTCTAGCCGCCCAAAGCTGCACCGATCGTGCCACCTGCTCCTGCCTTCCGTGGCCGGCTGTGCTGCCACCGAGGCCTCACCGCCCCCTACTACTCCCACCGCTGGTCAGGCCATCCCTCCACTCACCCACACCCCCTGTTATTCTGTGGTGACGGCAGCGCAGCCGAACCAGTGAACCCTCATACTCTTCTTCGCGTGTGCATCCACTGCCGTGTCTTCCCCGGCTCCGCGTCGTCCCCTTCCTAGGCCTCACCGTCGTCCACTGCCCTGGTGCTCTCGGCGCGGCATGGTCAACGTGGTTAAGGAACGACTTCCATCGAACATGGACTGTACGTGGAGAGGCTGACAGCTGGGTCCACGGCAGCCGCAAGGAAGTGCCTCCTTATTATGCGCAAAATAATTATTCCTCCACCTGATAGCGGGGACCCACCGGACGGGCCACCATATTTCGCTAAAAAAATGATTCGCCCCATGACTGCTGGGAACCACGAGCTACATCTTCGCATGCAAGGAAGTGCGTCCGAAAAAAATGATTCACCCCCTGACTGCTGGGACCCACCAGCTACATCTTCGCACGCAAGGAAGTGCGTCCAAAAAAAAACAATTCGCCCCCTGACTGTGGGGACCCACCAGCTACACCTTCGCATGCAAGGAAGTGCGTCCGGGCAAAAAAACGATTCGCCCCCCTGACTGCTGAGATCCAGCAGCTACACCTTCGCACGGAAGGAAGTGCGTCTGGCCAAAAAAAAGATTCGCCCCCCTGACTGCTGGGACCCACCAGCTACATCTTCGCAGGCAAGGAAGTGCCTGACAGTCGGGACCCACCTGGTCGAAGCGTACGTAGCGTTGTTATTCTGGTCGCGAACGTGTACGTACATACTGGTCGATGTAGAGGCGCGCATGTGTCGTAGTAGAGGCGCACACGTGTCGTAGTAGAGGTGCGCACGTAGCATGTACATGTACGTACAGCGGCCAGGGTGCAAGAAAGAAAATACGGCCACGTATGTGTACATACGGGCAGGGTCTCGAACGCCTACTCGCGCATACGTACGGCCAGGGCTCGTGTACATGGCTGGGTCGGAACGGAGAAAAAGCGCCGTCGTCGTGTTCATGGGGAGGCAACGGAATGCGTCGTGTTCATGGGGAGGCAACATAATGCGCCGTGTTCATCGGGAGGCAACGGAATGCGTGGGAGCCAACCGGCTGGGTCAGAACGGAATGCGTGGTCGTGTTCATCGGGAGGGCTTGGACGGAACAGGCGATGGAAACGAGGCCTGGCGTACCACAAAACGGATGAAACAGCCTTGTGTTCGACGGCCACGTTCGAAACGGGATCATGTTCATCGGGAGGGGTCTGGCATACCGCAAAATGGAGGAAACAGACCTCCTACGGTCGAAACGGGGGTCCTGTTGATCGGGAGGGGTGTGGCATACCGCAAAACGGAGGAAACGGACCTCCTACGGTCGAAACGGGGGTTCTGTTCATCGGGAGGGGTGTGGCATACCGCAAAACGGAGGAAACGGACCTCCTATGATCGAAACGGGGGTCCTGTTCATCGGGAGGGGTGTGGCATACCGCAAAACGGGACTCCACGGGATACTATTCATCTCCACCGTCGACCTCCTCCAGCCTCCACGGGCTCCTATTCATCCAGCCTCCAGCGCGCGCTACTCCACCGGCTACTGTTCAACCACCCCTCCACCGTCTACTGTTCATCCAGCCCTCCACACCATGGGGTCCTGTTCAACCACCCCTCCACCGTCTACTGTTCATCCAACCCTCCACCACACCACGGGGTCCTGTTCATCCAGAGGCAACGCCACCGCTCACTGTTCATCCTACCCCCCCCCCCCCCCCCGCGCGCGCGCAACGCTCACTGTCCATCCTAGAGGTAGCATCGACCGGCTTCAGTTAGCAGCAGTAGCGAAGGAATCGCTCGATCGGGTTCAGTTAACATCCATCCATCGATCGCTCGGGTTCAGTAACGCGTAGCCTACAGTGCAATCACTCGGGTTCAGTTAGAGCCAATGCCTCGCACACACGCGCGTATGTGTACGAGAGAAATGCGCATCGCTCGGCCCCCGACCTCCCACCGTGACTGCGAACTCCCTGAAATTTTCCTCCTCCTCGCTTCTACCACGGTTTTTTCCATCATGGACGGCCCAAAGAATGTCATGCAGCTACATCTCCGACCCGCCCAGGACGAAAAGCCCATTTTCTGTCATGATTTTTTGCCATAGAAGTAGGAGCCCACCACATCTATGATGATACCGGGTTTTGTCACAATTATCGTCATAGAAGTGTCATATGTATAAAAGGAAAAAAATTCGTTCGGCCCAAAATGTCACGGATGTGTCTTTTTTTGGTAGTGAATGGATCCTTTCTAGAGAAGAAGTTCTCTCTCTTGAAAGAAGTGAGTGGGAGGAATGTAGAACTTGATAAGGTAATTGTACCTTCTCCCAAATTGGAAAGTAGTTCATCACAGATATCAGTTCTAGTGATCTCTACACCAATTAGTGAGGAAGATAATGATGATGATCATGAAACTTTGGATCAAGTTAGTACCGAACCTCGTAGGAGAACCAGAGTATGGTACGCACCAGAGTGGTACGGTAATCCTTTCTGGAAGTCATGTTACTAGACCATGACGAACCTACGAACTATGAGGAAGGGATGATGAGCCCAGATTCCGCGAAATGGCTTGAAGCCATGAAATCTGAGATGAGATCCATGTATTAGAACAAAGTATGGACTTTGATTGACTTTCTCGTTGATCAGTGAGCCATTAATAATAAATGGATTTTCAAGAGGAAGACAGAAACTAATAGTAGTGTTACTATCTACAAAGCTCAAATTGTCGCAAAAGGTTTTCGACAAGTTCAAAATGTTGACTACGATGAGATTTTCTCACTCGTAGCGATGCTTAAGTCTATCCGAATCATGTTAGCAATTGCCACATTTTATGAAATCTGGCAAATGGATGTCAAAACTGCATTCCTTAATGGATTTCTTAAAGAAGAGTTGTATATGATGCAACAAGAAGGTTTTGTCAATCCTGAAAGTGCTAACAAAGTGTGCAAGCTCCATCGATCCATCTATGGACTGGTGCAAGCATCTCAGAGTTGGAATATATACTTTGATAAAGTGATCAAAGCATATGGTTTTATATAGACTTGTGGTGAAGCCTGTATTTACAAGAAATTGAGTGGGAGGACTACAGCATTTCTGATACGTATATGTGTATGACATATTGTTGATCGGAAATAATGTAGAATTTTCTGGAAAGCATAAAAGAGTGTTTGAGAAGAGTTTTTCAAAGAGAGACCTCGATGAAGCTACTTACATATTGAGCATCAAGATGTATAGAGATAGATCAAGACGCTTGATATATTTTCAATGAGTACATACCTTGACAAGATTTTGAAGTAGTTCAAAATGGAAAAGTCAAAGAAGGAGTTCTTGCCTGTGTTGCAAGGTGTGAAGTTGAGTAAAGACTCAAAACCCGACCACGGCAGAAAATAGAAAGAGAATGAAAAGTCATTCCCTATGCCTCAGTCATAGGTTCTATAAAGTATGACATGCTGTGTACCAGACCTGTTGTGTACCTCACCATAAGTTTGGCAAGAGGGTACAATAGTGATCCAGGAGTGGATCACTGGACAGCGGTCAAATATATCCTTAGTGGAATAAGGAAATGTTTCTCGGTTATGGAGGTGACAAAGAGTTCGTCGTAAAGAGTTACGTCAATGCAAGCTTTGACACCGATATGGATGACTCTAAATCTCGATCTAGATACATATCGAAAGTGGGAGCAATTAGCTAGAGTAGCTCCGTGCAAAGCATTGTAGACATAGAAAATTTGCAAAATATATACGGCTCTGAATGTGGCAGACCCGTTGACTAAATTTCTCGCACAATAAAAACATGATCACTCTTTGGGTGTTAATCACATAGCGATGTGAACTAGATTATTGACTCTAGTAAACCCTTTGGGTGTTAGTCACATGGAGATGTGAACTAATCGCATAAAGATGTGAACTATTGGTGCTAAATCACATGACGATGTGAACTAGATTATTGACTCTAGTGCAAGTGGGAGACTGAAGGAAATATGCCCTAGAGGCAATAATAAAGTTGTTATTTATATTTCCTTATATCATGATAAATGTTTATTATTCATGATAGAATTGTATTAACCGGAAACTTAATACATGTGTGAATACATAGACAAACAGATTGTCACTAGTTTGCCTCTACTTGACTAGCTCGTTGAATCAATGATGTTTATGTTTCCTAACCATAGACATGAGTTATCATTTGATTAACGAGGTCACATCATTAGAAAATGACGTGATTGACTTGACCCATTCCGTTAACTTAGCACGATGATCATTTAGTTCGTTGCTACTGCTTTCTTCATGACTTATACATGTTCCTCTGACTATGAGATTATGCAACTCCCGAATACCGGAGGAACACTTTGTGTGCTACCAAACGTCACAACATAACTAGGTGATTATAAAGGTGCTCTACAGGTGTCTCCGATGGTACTTGTTGACTTGGCATAGATCGAGATTAGGATTTTTCACTCGGATTGTCGTAGAGGTATCTCTGGGCCCTCTCGGTAATGCACATCACTATAAGCCTTGCAAGCAATGTGACTAATGAGTTAGTTGCAGGATGATGCATTACGGAACGAGTAAAGGGACTTGCCAGTAACGAGATTAAACTAGGTATTGAGATACCGACGATCGAATCTCGGGCAAGTAACATACCGATGACAAAGGGAACAACGTATGTTGTTATGTGGTTTGACCGATAAAGATCTTCGTAGAATATGTAGGAACCAATATGAGCATCCAGGTTCTGCTATTGGTTATTGACCGGAAGTGAGTCTCGGTCATGTCTACATAGTTCTCGAACCCGTAGGATCCGCATGCTAAACGTTCGGTGACGATGAGTATTATGAGTTTATGTGTTTTGATGTACCGAAGATAGTTCGGAGTCCCGGATTAGATCGGGGACACAACGAGGAGTCTCAAAATGGTCGAGACGTAAAGATCGATATATTGGACGACTATATTCGGACATCGGAAAGGTTCCGAGTGATCCGGGTATTTTTCGGAGTACCGGGGTAGTTACGGGAATACGGGAGTACATATGGGCCTTAGTGGGCTTTAAGGGAAAAAGAGGAGAAGCCACGAGGGCTAGCCATGCGGCCCCATGGGCCTAGTCCGAATTGTACTAGGGGAGGGGCTGCGTCCCCTCTTTCCTTCTCCTCCCCTTCTCCTTCCTTCCCCCTCCTAGTAGGACTAGGAAAGGAGGAATCCTACTCCTACTAGGAGGAGGATTCCTCCCCCCTTGGCGCGCCTAGAGAGGCCGACCGGCCTCCCCTCCCTCCTTTATATACGTGGGGAGGGGGGCACCCTAGAACACACAAGTTGATTGTTCCAAGCCGTGTGTGGTGCCCCCCTCCACCATATTCCATCTCGGTCATATCGTAGCGGTGCTTAGGCGAAGCCATGCGTCGGTAGCATCATCATCACTGTCATCACGTCGTTGTGCTGACGGAACTCTCCCTCGAAGCTCTCCTGGATCGGAGTTCGTGGGACGTCACCGAGCTGAAAGTGTGCTGAACTCGGAGGTGCCGTACGTTCGGTAATTGGATCGGTCGGATCGTGAAGGCGTACGACTACATCAACTATGGTCTCATAACACTTCCGCTTACGGTCTTCGAGGGTACATGGACGACACTCTCCCCTCTCATTGCTATGCATCACCATGGTCTTGCGTGTGCGTAGGATTTTTTTTGAAATTACTGCGTTCCCCAACACCGTCCCCATCCACATCACCTCCTAAGGGTACTTGGTGTTCGGCCTTCTCATGCTATGACCTCCGAACATTCGCTTGGCGTAGGTCACCCTGTCACTAAGGTTTCATAAGTGTGCCTCATGCCAAAATTCAGGCGCAACCCGCCATGAGGTAGGCCTCCTGCGCCCCGTGCTGGCTCACGAGTGTCCAGATACACCTCCTCCAAGTTCTGCCGTGCATGCCACGCGTACGAACGAAACAGGGTTGTACATGCCCGAAAACTCTAGCACAGAGCTCCCTGCCCACGCCCAGTGGAAGCCCCATGCTCAACGCTAGCGGATATGATTGAACCGCGACCATGACCATACCAAGTGGAAGCCCCATGCTCTGCGCTGGTGGATAAACAACTAAGGGCGCCCTACGGGTAGCACCAACCTCAGGATAGCCTCTCGGCTCTTCAGGCGGCACTGCTCGTAAGATTCCGTTCGGATGCACGCGTGAGGGGGCTGGACATGGTGCCTGCACTTAGGCCAGGCCCTGGCGCACAGGCCTGCCTCTGTGTATGCCACCTCACCAAGTCCTTGGTGCCTAGTTTTCCTGCATCCTCCCCAGGCGAAGGCTGGCAAGAAAAAGTATGAAGGGCCTCAGATTAACCTCGTTCTCGCCCATGTTTCCTTCATGAGGGCCGCTCGCGTGTCAATGGGAACCCCTGAGCATCGCGATTCAGGGGCCTCACTAGTCACGTAGCCCTTCGCTTCGCCCAGGCATCGCGACCTGACGACCCAATGGCGGCCAGGGCATGCGCAGGGCTGGGCCCTGCCAACGCAGAGCACGAAGGCAAGCATGAAGGAAACCTAGCGCGAAAGAAAATTACGGAGTTCAAACAGTTATTACAAGCACCAAATGTATCACAAATTCAGGCAAAGTCTTACGCCTCCGAGAGGCACGATTAGCCATTGCAGGATAAACTTCAACGGGAAGGACCGTCTCCTCCGTTGCCGCCGTCACCACCACTCGCCTCGGCCATAGCAGCCTTTTCTTCGATGGCGCCATCATCATCGCTGTTGTCGCCTCCGTCGCCCATGTTGGCTGAGGAAGATCCGCCGTCGAGATAGGTGAACTTCCCGAGCAGCATGACCACATGGCCCTTCACAACCTCCGCTGCGTTGGTGCGGAGCTCGAGAGAACGGGGCCTGTCACAGCGTCGAAGTCGAAGTTGGCGTCATGGAGATAAAGGTGACTGAAGACGCTCGTTGCCGCTACGAAGAAGAGGTCGCTGCATTCCGCCTCCAGGATGGCATCCACCTTGGTGCCAGCACACTCAAGCTCTGAGGCGAGCCTAGAAGAAAACTTCGCATAACCATCCTCAGGGACCATGAGCGGGCCATTGAACCCTCCTTTGCTATCGACTTCAGCGATCGGCGAGCCCTGAGCTCAACGTGGTGAAGGAGTCACAGTCCGTCGCCGCCTTCCCCTCGGCATCGGCAAGGATCTTCTCCCAGGCGTCGAGCCGGGCCGCCGCCTCGTAGACGCTCTTGGCATGTGACGCTTGGGCCCCGGTCACTTCCTCCAGTAGCTTGGTCAAGCGCTTGCGCTCCATGGCTTGCTCCACAACCATCTTCGCCAGCATGGAATCGCGGACCGTGAGCTTCTCCTCGCGATCCTTGAGGTCATCCTCCTACTGCTGAAGCCGTTGTGCGCCCATGACTTGATCCTCCTGTAGTGCCTTTAGGTTGGCCTCTGCCTCGCCACAATGCTCCATAGCCGACGCTGCCTTGGACAGTGCCTCATTGCGAGCCGCCTTGGCTTTGGTGGCCTCCTTCTAGCTCTCTGTGATGGCAGCTTCAGCCTGGCCCCAAGCTGCCTTGGTTGTCGTGTCAACCTAGAGCCACCCCGAGATGAGCCCTAGGCGCTCCCTCGAGTGGCACCTGTCGGCATCCTGAAGTTCTTCCTGAAGCCGGCCAAGAGCATCCTAGGCCTTGTCTTGAGCCTCAGGTCTGATCAGGGGGGCATAGCTCGCGTGTGCAAGGGTTCGGCGAGGGGCGGCGCTGGTGTGTCGGTCGACCTCATGACCAAGGAGGCCGCGACGTGGTCAACTTGAGGCACCGGAGGCTTCGTGTTCCCCTCAGCACCGCCTGACTCCTGTGACATGACAAGAGCAGCCGACTCCGCAATCTGCTCGGCCGCAGGGGCCGACTCCATCTGAGGTTGTGCCGCAGCACCCCTTGAGTTAGGCTCGACTAGGGCTGGGGCTGCAGTGACCGCGGCGGGGTGCGCAACTTGGAGAGCTCTCGTGTCCTTGATGGCCGCCCCCCAAGCGGCACTGGCGAGGCACCAGGAGGGGGTAGCACGCATGTGCGCCCTGGCCGGTGCAACTCCCCCAGAGGTCGGTACCTTCATGTCAGTGTTCAGCTTCTTCTTCTTCACTGTGCCGTCACCCCAGGTTGATGCAACAAGGGATAGCTATTGAGCACGTGGATCACGAGTGTAGGATCAAAAGGTAATGCAAAGACACTCACTTGTCTGGCGCTGTCCACTTCCTCTTCCTCTCCTCCTTGGAGGCCAGCATAGTCGCTTCCTTCTTTGTAGTGGCCTCGGCCCGAGGGCTGGCAGAGCGGCCCATGGTGGGCCCCTTGGTGGCATCGCTGGTCGCGGGAGCTTCCCTGAGGGGCCTTTGTCGGCAAAACCTTGGCCACGACATCAGGGGCCGTCACGGCCGTCGATGACGCACCTGGCGGGGATGAATCCATCACCTCGACCGCCCCCTCACCTGGATCCGCGTGGCCGGATGTTCGGGCGGTTAGAGTCACAGGGTCAGCCCTCCTAGGTGCCTTGGCGAGGCGCGGGCGACCTGCAGCCGGAAGCTCCCCTACATCGGCATCATCATGCTCGGTCGTGACAATGGGGACACCTCCTCGAGGTCACCCTCCTCCATCTCCTCTAAGTCCTCGTGGCCCCCACTGCTGCCGGAGGACAGCTCCACTGGGGAACCAGGGTTGTCGAAAGACACGAGACCCAACTCGTTTAAGGCGGGCATAGCGGCGACCACATCGTCCATGTCGTCGGGGCGATACAACAGGTCATAGACCTTGGGGGTGTCACCCTAAATACAGCCGAGCAAGGTGTTCTAGGCCATGTCCGCCTCTCCTCCCGTCAAGCCAGCAACATGCAGGCTCAGCGTGTCTCCTGCTCCCTCCTACGCCCAGAAAGGCTTCGAGTGCAATTGGAGTGGCGCAAGGCACTACGCCAAGAACTCCTTCACAATCATTGCCCCATCAGTAGTCTGGACTCCATATCCGAGGTTATCTTCTCCAGAACGGGCTTCGCCCGCGGGTCGGTGAGCTTTGTGATGACCCACAAGTGTAGGGGGTTAATTGTAGCTCTTTTCGATAAGTAAGAGTGTCGAACCTAACGAGGAGCAGAAGGAAATGACAAGTAGTTTTCAGTAAGGTATTGTCTGCAAGTGCTGAAATTGTAAGTAGCGAGTAGTTTGGTAGCAAGATAATCTGTAATGAGCAAGTAACGATAATTGTAACAAGTATGCAGCAAGGTAGCCCAATCCTTTTGAGGCAAATGACAAGCCAAAACGTTCTCTTATGATAAGCAAAGCGTTCTTGAGAGTACACGGGAATTTCATCTAGTCACTTTCATCATGTTGGTTTGATTTGTGTTCGCTGCTTTCATAATTTGATATGTGGGTGGACCGGTGCTTAGGTGCTTTTCTTACTTGAACAAAACTCCTACTTATGATTAACCTTCCCGCAAGCATCCGCAACTACGAGAAAAATATTAAGGATAAATCCTAACCATAGCATTAAATTCTAGGATCCAATCGGTCCCTTACAAAATAGTGCATAAACTGGGGTTTAAGTTTCTGTCACTCTCGTAGCCCACCATCTATTTACTACTCCACAATGCATTCCCTTAGGCCCAAATATGGTGAAGTGTCATGTAGTCGACGTTCACATGACACCACTAAGGGAATCACAACATACATACTATCAAAATATCGAACACATATCAAATTCACATGATTACTTCTAACATGATTTATCCCGTGACCTCAAGAACAAAAGTAACTACTCACAAATAATAATCATGCTCAAGATCAGAGGGCTATTAATATTCATAATGGATCTGAACATATAATCTTCCACCAAATAAACCATATAGTAATCAACTACAAGATGTAATCAACACTACTAGTCACCCCTAGCAACAACCTGTAGTTCCGGTAACAAGATTGAATACAAGAGATGAACTAGGGTTTGAGATGAGATGGTCCTGGTGAAGATGTTGATGGAGACTGCCCTCCCCAAGATGGGAGAGTTGTTGGTGATGATGATGACGATGATTTCCCCTTCCGGGAAGGAAGTTCCCCAGCAGAATCGCTTCGCCGGAGGGCAAAAGTGCTCCTGCCCAAGTTCTGCCTCGAGGCGGCGGCGCTCCATCCCAAAAGTATTATTGTGATTTTTTCTAGGTCAAAACCACTTATATACTAGAAGATGGGAACCGGAGGTGGGCCGAGGAGGCCACAACCCACCAGGGCGCACTAGGGGGGCCTGGCGCGCCCATGTGGGTTGTGCCCACCTGGTGGTCCCCTCTAGTACTTATTGGCTCCAATATTTCTTATATATTCCATAAAAAATCTCTGTAAAGTTTCAGCCCATTTGGAGTTGTGCAGAATAGGTGGCCTGACGTAGCTTTTCCAGGTCCAGATTTCCAGCTGCTGGAATTCTACCTCTTGGTGCCTTCCTTGCAAATTATGAGAGAAAAGGCATTAGAATTACTCCAAAAAGCATTATTATGGATAAAAACATTGTAAATAACAGTAAGAAAACATGATTCAAAATGGACGTATCAGCTCCCCCAAGCTTAGACCTTGCTTTCCCTCAAGCGAAAACCGAAATCGAAAAACATGTCCATATGCTTCGAGAGAGAGGTGACGATAAAAGCAAAATACAGACATAGAAGCATCATGTTGATTATTATAACATCAACAAAATTAAACATAGGACTTTTATCATAGAACTTGCGTTGTATACTTCTCATGAATAAGTAATAGTTCATCACACAATCGAAGTATAAAGCAAAAACTCTATTAGAAACCAACAAACTATGTTCTCAGTCAACTTTGCAACTACAATTCATCATCTTTTCAGGAAGAGTCGCGTGTCGGAGCCTTTAAAGCAAGTCCACATACTCAAACATCATATAGTCTTCTATGATTGCTAACACTCACCTCGTACCCATGAACAAAATGTTTCAACCGGACACACAGAAAGATAGGAGCTTATGATTTTGCCTCCCAATCTACTCACCTCAAGGATGATGTCAACATTAATAACTCATGCCATCTATATTCAACTGGACATATGTGCCTAGATCTTTCCTCACCACATGATGCTTGCCAAAAAGAGAAAAATAAAAGGAATAGAGAGAAAAACATTGACTCTTTGCATAAAATTAAAAGATAGGCCCTTCGCAGAGGGAAGCAGAGGTTGCGATGTGCTTATTTGTTTACATGCTCAACCCCTTAGTGCACAAGAACGTCACATTACATTTCCCCTTAAGATGACAACCTTTATTATGCAGTCTGTCGCTTTTATTCGTTATCATCCAGGTTCGTGCAAAGCTCAATTTTGTCTTGCACTAAAAGATCTCACATATTTAGAAGACATTTTTATTGCCTTTTTGCACCGATGACAACTTACTTGAGGGATCTTGTTCAATCCCTAGGTAGGTATGGTGTACACTTGAAAAAGATTTGGGTTTAAGGGTTTTTGGATGCACAAGTAGTATCTCTACTTAGTATAGAATTTTTGGTTAGCAAAGATAGGGGGCAAGCATCACATGTTAAAGGATCTATGATAATATGACTTCTATGTGAATATAAACAAACATAAACCATTAAGTTTTCTTCCTTGTCCAACTTCAACAATTTTGGCATATAATATTTTGATGAGGGCTCGCAATCACAAAAGATTTCTAGGATAGTATATCTATATGTGAATCTTCTCTTCCCTTATTAATTCTTTCATGAGTTGCATCATTGACTAATGCTATGTTTGTCGATCTCTAATAAAATTTTCTTACTTATACTTTTCCTTATGTGGTGCTATCACTTACCATAGGATTAGTATATAATCTTTTCATTATCTCTATCCTTTCTTTATTTCTTTATTTCTTGTTTCTTTTCTTTATTATTTCTTTTCTTTATTTGCAACATGAAAGTAATGAAAACAAAATCTCCTACTAAACTTTATTATATAACTTGCACTTAATTATAATTATAGGTCACTAAGCAAAGTCTCAAACAAGAAAAGGATCGACCTAAACATTATTTCATGTAAAGCAAAATATTGAACTAAGATAAATAAAAGAAAAAGATAGTGGGATGATATGATACCGGGGCACCTCCCCCAAGCTTGGCGAAAGCCAAGGGGAGTGCCCATACCCGATACTCATTTATCCTCTGGTGATGAATAAGATGGTGGAGGTGATGAAGAACATGCCTCGTCCTCCTTTGAGTACGTCTGTAGGCTCCTCCCTCTTCTTCTCGGTCTTCATCAGCCAAGCATCTTCTTCCATGTGGTTGGAGGAGCGGGAAGACATGATGCCTAGCTTGACAAATCTGACCAGGAACAGCAAGAAAAGAAAACAGAGGATTTTCTCCGCGATACGGTGGTTAAGAGGTTCGAGAAGTATATATATATTTTTTGTCTTGGAGGGTAAGCATATAGAAGAAAAATGGAGTACGGGAGGTGTCCCAAGCATGCCTGGCGCGCCCTGGGGTCTTGTGCCCACCACGGGATGCTTCCTGGAAGTTTCTTTATTTCCAAAATATTCCAAAATTGATGAAACATATTTTTGCAGATTTTTCGGAGTCCGTTTTCTTATCGCACTATGTACCTCCTTATTTTGACAATTCTGGAGTGTTCCGGAAGGACTCTTTTATGTGTTCTTCCGGTGTCAAAGTTTGGATAATATTGCTTTCAACATTAATAGGCATAACTGAGATATAATGCTTTATTCGTTGTCCATTGACAACCTTCAGGTTAGTACCTTCAGAATTATTTATTTTGATGGCACCGGACTGGTAAACCTCCTCGATGACATAGGGCCCTTCCCATTTGGAGAGGAGTATTCCTGCAAATAATCTGAAATGAGAGTTGTACAAAAGAACATATTCTCTGACTTTAAAGTCACGCTTTTGAATTCTTTTGTCATGCCATGTTTTAACCTTTTCTTTGAATAACTTCGCATTTTCTTATGCTTGGGTTCTCCATTCATCTAATGAGCTTATATCAAATAACCTCATTTAGTTTTCACTGACAAGTTTGAAATCATAATTGAGTTCTTTAACTGCCCAGTATGCTTTATGTTCTAAATCAAGAGGCAAATGACAAGCCTTTCCATAAACCATTTTATAAGGAGACATACCCATAGGATTTTTATATGCTGTCCTATAAGCCCAAAGTGCATCATCTAATTTCTTAGACCAATTCTTCGTGGACCTATTGATAGTCTTTTGCAAAATTAATTTTATTTCTCTATTGCTAAGTTCAACTTGACCACTAGATTGAGGACGATAGGGTGATGCAATTCTATGGTTAAGATCATACTTAGCAAGCATCTTACGGAAAGCACCATGAATAAAGTGTGAACCACCATTAGTCATTAAATATCTAGGGACTCCAAACCTTGGGAAAATAACTTCCTTAAGCATTTTAATAGAGGTGTTGTGATCAGCGCTACTAGTTGGAATAGCTTCTACCCATTTAGTAACATAATCAACAACAACCAAAATATGTGTATACCCATTAGAGGAAGGAAAAGGTCCCATGTAATCAAATCCCAAAAAATCAAAAGGTTCATAGGCATTTCTTGACGCTTACCGATATTACCTATTCTTTGACATACATCACAAGAAGATACAAACTTACGGGCATCCCTGAAGAGAGTAGGCCTATAAAATCCAGATTGCAATACCTTGTGAGCAGTTCTATCTCCAGCATGATGTCCTCCAAAAGCTTTGGAGTGACATTTCTGTAGGATTTGTCCTTGTTCATGCTCAAGTACACAACGTCTAATAATACCATCTACTCCTTCTTTATAAAGATGTGGATCATCCCAAAAGTAATGTCTTAAATCATAGAAGAATTTTTTATTTTGTTGATACGTAAAGCTAGGTGGCAAATATTTAGCAACAATGTAATTAGCATAGTCACCATACTAAGGAGTACAATTAGCAACATTTATTGCAGCTAACTGCTTGTCAGGAAAACTATCATCAATATGAAGTGGATCATCAAGCACATTTTCAAGCCTAGACAACTTATCAGCTACGGGGTTCTCAACTTCTTTTCTATCAATAATATGCAAATCAAATTCTTGTAACAAGAGAACTCAACGAATAAGTCTAGGTTTAGCATCTTCCTTTTCCATAAGATATTTAATAGCAGCATGGTCTGTGTGAACAGTTACTTTGGAATCAATAATATAAGGTCTAAACTTATCACAAGCAAACACCACTTGTCGGATCACGAGTTCTGGCAAAACCCTTAAGGTTCAAACACTGGGGTGCGCGTGAAGATCCCCCCCCCCACCTATAGATCCGTGTCCTAACTTAGCCTAGATCTCACAAACTAACTCGACGAACTCGCAACACAAGGGACACAAGATTTATACTGGTTTGGGCCACCGTTGTGGTGTAATAACCTACTCCAGTGTGGTGGTGGTGGATTGCCTCTTGGGCTGAGGATGAACAGTACAAGGGGAAGAACAACCTCCTCAGGTTGAGGTGTTCTTGTGCTTGGTGCACTTGTGTGGCTGAGGGTGATCTTCGATCCTCCCCCTATGGTGGTGGCTAGTCCTACTTATAGAGGCCCTGGTCCTCTCCCCAAATATTGAGCGAGAAGGGAGCCAACAACGGCCAATTTGAAAGGGGACAACTAGTACAAGCTATCCTAACAAAAGGTGGTCTTCGCCTGCCAAAGGTTCTGGCGGTGACGCCGTCCTGGGCTCCATGGTGACCTCCGTCTTGCCGTCCTTTTGGTCTTGGTCTCGTGGCACCAATATGGAAACCTTTGCTTGATGCCTCGGTACTCCGTGCTTGCACTTGCCCCCTTGGCACCAAAGAGGAAACAAGGACGCTACGCGCGCTGGCACTCGCCTGGCGCCCGCCTAGCCTCGATCGTCATGGCTTATGTCACGAGAACCTCGCGAGGTTTGCCCGACCTTGGGCTCTCCGCCCCTCATGAGCCGGCCTAATGAGGCTGCTCCCGAGGAGGTCTTGTGTCGTCCGCCTCGCAAGGCTTTTCCCCCCACGAGGGTCTTGATTCCTTGTTGATGAAGATGGGCCATACAGGCCTGCCAGCAAAGCCACGCTGTGGGCCGCAGGCAGGAAAGTCTGGGGACCCCCGTTCCCAGAACACCGACAGTAGCCCCCGGGCCCAAGGCGCGCTCGGGCTTGGCTACGAGGCGAAGCCAAGGGCCAAGTGTGGAGGGCCGCGGGGCCCAATAGCATGCGGCCTCGGTCAATGCATGGTGGTTGATTGGACGTGGGCGTCTCCGCTTCCCCATGCTACCTTGATACCCACCTGGCTAAACGGCCACCGTGGTCTACACGGTTATTCGTCCATCGCTTGCGCCATTCTCATCCAATTCCTGTGCTTCCCCGGACCCTACTCCTCTTTCCAATCTGACCTTAGCTCTGCTCGCCCCATCGCCATGGCGCCGATGCAAGCGGATAAAGGGAAGAAGCCTCTGTCTTCGGCTAGTGCGCCCCCGGCCGCTGAGCCCGCAGTACGTCGATCGCGGGTGCTCAACGATGAGGCCATGGGCAAGGTGCGTCCCATGCTCGCATCCAGCTTCAAAGAGCGGGGGGAGACGGTGGCTTGGCCTGCTTCCCATGCTCGCATTGACCGGACGGCCACTAAGGTCCCCTTCTTCATCGACGCCCTCTAGGCCGACTTGGTCCCTCCTTTCTCCTCCTTCCTCAACGCAGTGCTTTCCCATTACCAGATCTACATGCTGCACCTTGATACCCAATCCGTGACCTTGCTTGTCGTCTTCGCCTTCATTTGCGAGGCCATGGTCGGCATTGCTTCTTCCGTGGCTCTTTTCCGCCACTTCTTCTCGCTGCACCTTATTGATCCTAGGCAGAGCTCCGGGTGCCTTAGTTTTCAGGCTGTGGCGGCGATGGCCGGCGATGGGATTGACTTCGAGCTTCCACTATCCGCGAGTGGGTTCCGGACACGGTGGGTGTTTGTTGACGCCGGAGTGCTCAGTCCCCTGCTCTTTTCTCCATCTGAGCCCGCCATTCCTAACTCCGGGTGGTGCGACCGGAGGCTCGCCGATCCTCGCCTTGTCCCCATCTGGCTGAGGTTGAGATGGCTCAAAGACCTTGGCAGGACTGCGCCTATGGTGGTGAGGGAGTTCATCCGGCGCCGAATTGCTCCGCTTCAGCGCCACTCCCGGCCGATGTGGGCCTTGCTTAGCAGCCAGGACCACATGAGACTTCAGGAGTCTAAGCTCCCCCATGAGGCGCGGTGAATGGTGTTTGTGGTCCTGACGGGCGTCCCGTTGTCGGATGACTTGCCAAGGAAGAGTTGTGTCTTGTACCGCTGCTCGAACAAGACGTCCTTCGCAGAGTAGATTCCCTCCTTCGACGAGTGGGGTTTGCGCCCAGCTGGCCTCATGGGGCCCCGCGAGAACCCCTTCGTCATGGTTCCTTTCCTCGACGCTGGCGTAGAGCTCGCCCCAAGTGTGGGTGCAGGGGGCCGTGCACCGCTGGGGGCCGATAGCGAAGGTGTCGAGATGCTGATGCCGCCCAGGGCTCCCGAAGCGTCGACTTCGGGGTCCCGTGACTCTTGCCCTGGGGCGGCGTTTGAAGGGGCGGTGCAGCCGGCGTCTCCCGCGTCCGGGGCTCCTGAGGCCTCGGCGAGTCACCGCGAGGTAGAGCCGGCCAGCTTCCCTCAGCCTAGCACTTCTGAGGTTGCCCCTTCGAGCACTTCTCCAGCCGCGCCTCGCATCGGCCTCCATGTCCAGCGCTTCGGCCGGCTGTGCGTGGACTTCGCAGAACTCCGCAAGAGAAAGGGGTCCCCA
The DNA here is from genome assembly GCF_056163025.1 of Triticum urartu. Classification (NCBI taxonomy): domain Eukaryota; kingdom Viridiplantae; phylum Streptophyta; class Magnoliopsida; order Poales; family Poaceae; genus Triticum; species Triticum urartu. Next base: position 315,004,497 of record NC_141877.1, read on the forward strand.
AGCTACGGCTGCGGCACCTTCGGGCCGTTGAAACGGAGGAAATATATCGCTGTTGACGAGTAAGTACCTTATCTTGGTGATCTTTTGTGTGCCGCCTTCCTTCCTGACGGTCCTCCCCTCAGGCCCCTTCTGCCAAGGCCGTAAAATCTCCTGAGAAGCAGCTCCCTCTCGTCCCATTGCACACGCCAAGCTCAAGCACCGCAGGCTCGTGCGCCGCTCACGGCGCGAGGTCCACCGCGGGAGTTGGCCCGTCATCAGGGCGTCTTGAGCTTGCGCCTTTGCCGTCCTTCCTTCGCGGCCTAGCTCGGAGCATGGCAAGCGTGCCAAGGGCTCCTCCACTGATCACTGCCGGCGGCTGGCTGGCTTCGATCCTGGTGTCCTCTTCAAGAAGCGGGCCCCGTTTAGTTCGGGCCCCTCGCGAGACCCAGCCGGTGCCTGGCGCAGCGCCAGCCCCCTGCCCCCAACTGAGAGGGGATGTACCGTGTCGGGCGTCACCCAAAACCCCCGTAGCGGAGGGCGAGATGAGTTGTGCGCTCGAGTTCGAGCACGGGTGGAAAGTTGTTCGTCACGAGCTCTTCCAGGAGGCAATGGGCGCGATGAACCGACTCGAGGAAGAACTTGAGGGTGTTGATGCGTGCCTCGAGGCTGAGGGTCTTCGGTTGGCGGAGGAGTGGCACAAGATGAAGGTGGCCATCAACCTCGGGCACTACAAGTGCGAGCTGGACAACAGGAAGGCCGAGGCTTCTCTTGCGGCCTCCCGTGAGGCCTGCTCCCGAGCTCTGGAGGAGGCTCGGGAAGGCGACGGCCGTCGCAAGGCCACGGAGAAATGTGTGTGAGAGCTCCAAGCCTGGAGCACTGTCTTGGATCAGCAGGTGGAGGCACGCAGGGCTGCTCTTTCATCGTTGAGGGGGGCACCCGCCGAGGAGGAAGAGATCTGGAAGCGCGAGGAGTTGGTGGCGCTGGAAGCCGTGGAGCGCAGCCTAGAACTTCAATGGCTAGAGACGAGGGAGAACCAGGTTGGTTAGGCGGAGGATGACGTAGGCGCGCGCGAGGTCAGGGCCCAGGAGGAGGTCGGCCGTCGTGTGGCCGAGGCTTGCGCAGATCTCGAGAGCAGGCACAACCTGAAGCTGAAGCTCGTGGAAGCTGGGGCCGCTGGTAGGACTGCTGCCCTCAAGTCCCGGCTGGTCGAGGTGGAGCGGCGCCAAGAGGCCACCACATCAGCCCTAGCCTTGGCGCAGGCTGAGCTGGTTCGATCCTGCGCCGAGCTGCTCTCTCTTCGGCAGCGGGCTGCCAACACCGAGTACTCCACGCGGTAGAATAGGGACGAAGTGCTTGAGTGGCGGATGTTGGAGTGTGTGCACGCCCCCATGCACGAGGACCTCAGGAACAGGGCCAACACCGCCCTGGGCCATATCTGCGATGAGAATCCTCCTCATCCCCATGCAAATGACTACGCCAGCCACCTTCGCTTCTTTGGGGATGTGGTGACGCGCTTGCAGAACCGTTCCGAGAGGGCTCGCCAACTTGTTGAGGAGAGGAGTCGTAGTCTGCTCGGGCGCGCGTTCTCCCGCGTCTTCAGCCACCTTAGGAATCTCAACCCCAACTTCGATTTTGACGCCGCAATTGCTCCCGTACCGGAAGCCATCCGGGGCGATCTGGTGCGATGGGTTGAAGACAATGTGGATGCGCTGGTCAGGGCCTTCACTTCTGACGACGACGGGGTAGTGGTCGTGGCAGACGAAGGCATCATGGTTGACGACGGCGACGCCGGCGCCAGTGAAGGTGGAGGCGACGCCAATGATGCCGAGAGCGACACCAGCGGTGCATTAGAAGATGGTATGGGAGACGCGGCGAGCGACATATCCGACTGATTCCTCGTTCCCCTGTCGTTTACCCTGTAAAAACTTGGGTGTGTCCCCGGAAGACTATAGGAGCATTTTGAGAGGGGGAGCCCCTCATGTAAACAATCGTAGCTTTTGTCCTTCCGTGCCAAATTGAGTACGCGTCTTCACGAGCTTATGCGTGCTGGGGCAAGGTTGTTGTTGCGGTTTACCTTAGCTTGGACGAGCCCAAAACCGGCCCGAGAGATTGTGGGTGTTTGAGGAGCTCCTCATGAGTTCGTCGACACGCCCGAGGGGGCCGCGTGATAAGCAAGCGACAGCCACGACTTGGCGCATGCGTGGCTCATGTGCTTCATGCCTGGCCCGGCTCGCTAGGGGCCCGCGAGAGGGGAGCGACTGGCGCAAACGCCGAAATAAGGCAAGAACGAGACTGCGAGAAATAGCTCGAACGAGAAAACGCATCCCCCCCCCCCCCCGCGCGCATCAAATAAAATTCAACTACAACTTAAATCCAAATCCAGAAGGCAGGGTTACAGAAAAGAGATCCAAAGCAAATAGCCGCGTCCGGCGCTTAGTCTAGTATTCGACATCTTCTCACCAGTGCGGGCTAAGTGCTGTCACTGGGTGTGGGAGGGAGCCCTCGAGGCCCGAGGGCGGCTCTCCTAAGGCTCCGGGGCGTGTACAGCCCCACTAATTATTACGTGAGAGTGTCACGGGCGGCAATCTTTACAGGCGTGAGGCTTACTTCGTATCGCCTGACGAGGGCCCCGCCTTGCGCCACCCCCTACCATCGTTGGGACGACCGGAAACCAGGACAGCCCAACAAGGGCAGAGGGGACACCAGTGGCGCCCTCGGCGACCATGGGTCCTCTGCCGGGGGAAGGGTCGCTCTCGCCACCCCCCCAGAGGGCCAACCTCTAGGTGTAGCCTTGCTCCGTGCGACACGGGGAGGGGCCTTGCTCCTGGCCCCTTCCACGTAGCCCCCAGCGGGTCTCTCCTGTCGGGGCGGGCATTGCCTTACCGGAACCATTGTTTGGCACCGTGACCTGGTTCATCTGTGACTCATGGTTAGCATAAGCTTTCCCCTGAGGGATTAATAGTACCCTGTATCTGTCGTCGACGACGCTGCCGACGGGGCTCTCTGGCGGCTCCTGGAAGGCTTCAGCCCCTAACGCCTCCTCCTCCCATCCTGGCTCGAGGAACGAGCCGGGGTTGTCCTCTGGCGTGAACTCCTGATCCATCATGCGGGGCACGTAAGCCTCCGAGGCCATTGCCCCGAAGACCTCGCCGAAGTGCCCCACGCTCCATGTCGCTCGGCCCGTCACCCTGTCCTGAGGATGGCGGGGCGGGGCTCCGATGAGGCCGTGTGCGAGGACGCTCGTGCCCGCGCCCGTCCGAGGTGGCTCAGATGCGAGGGGGCGCCTTCCGCCGTGGACTGTGTTGTTGTCAACGAAGCCCCAGGGCGCACTTGGGGGTACGCGGGCGCAGTGAGGCCCGTCGTGGGATCCTGCCGCTGCCTAGGGTTTGAGCTGGTAGTAGAAGGGCGGTGCTCCCATGGCTGCCGCATCCAGGAGCTTGGCGACGCGTTCCAGCAGTGCATCCCGGCCGCTCTCCATCAACCGGCACCGCAGCAGCTCCCGAGCCACTGTGAGCGCGGCCCGCATGTTCGCCTGCTCCCTCCTGGTGTGCGATGTCGTTGCTGCGACGTGGCTTGCGGCCCTTGCAGCAGCTCGCGTCTGTCGGGGGGTAAGAGCAGAGGGTGAGTGGCCACGCCGCCCATGCCCAATGGTGTTTGGGGCACGCGTCGCCTGGGACATGGGGTTGAGGTCTTCCTGGGCAGGTGGCGCCGCCCGGGCGGGCCAGGCTGCCCATCGGTCGTTGTCAGCCCTCGGGTCACCGGACGTTGGAACCGCGGAGCATCGACGGATCGCCTGCTGGGGAAGAAGCTTTGGCGCACCCCTACCTGGCGTGCCAAATGTCAGATCACGAGTTCCGGCAAAACCCTTATGGTTCAAACACTGGGGTGCGCACGAAGATCTCCCCCCTATCGATCCGCGTCCTAACTTAGCCTAGATCTCACGAACTAACTCGACGAACTCGCAACACAAGGGACACAAGATTTATACTAGTTCAGGCCACCATTGTGGTGTAATACCCTAATCCAGTGTGGTGGTGGTGGATTGCCTCTTGGGCTGAGGATGAACAGTACAAGGGGAAGAACAACCTCCTCAGGTTGAGGTGTTCTTGTGCTTGGTGCACTTGTGTGGCTAAGGGTGATCTTCGATCCTCCCCCTATGGTGGTGGCTAGTCCTACTTATAGAGGCCCTGGTCCTCTCCCCAAATATTGAGCGGGAAGGGAGCCAACAACGGCCAATTTGCAAGGGGATAGCTAGTACAAGCTATCCTGACAAAAGGTGGTCTTCGCATGCCAAAGGTTCTGGTGGTGACACCGTCCTGGGCTCCATGGTGACCTCCATCTTACCGTCCTTCTGGTCTTGGTCTCGTTGCACCAATATGGAAACCTTTGCTTGATGCCTCGATACTCTGCGCCTGCGCTCTCCCCCTTAGCACCAAAGAGGAAACAAGGACGCTACGCGCGCTGGCACCCTCCTGGCCTCGATCATCATGGATTACGTCACGAGAACCTCGCGAGGTTTGCCCGACCTTGAGCTATCCGCCCCTCACGAGCCGGCCTGATGACGCTGCTCCCGAGGAGGTCTTGTGTCGTCCGCCTCGCGAGGCTTGGCCCCTCGCGAGGGTCTTGATTCCTTGTTGATGAAGATGGGTCGTACAGGCCTGCCAGCAAAGCCACGCCGTGGGCCGTAGGCAGGCAAGTCTGGGGACCCCCGTTCCCAGAACGCTGACACCACTGCTAAGAATTCTTTTTGACTAGTAGCATAATTTCTTTGAGCATTGTCTAGAGTTTTACTAGCATAATGAATAACATTCAGTTGCTTATCAACTCTTTGTCTAGAACAACACCAATAGCATAATCACTAGCATCACACATAATTTTAAAAGGCAAATTCCAATCAGGTGGTTGAACTATAGGTGCAGTAATTAAAGCTTTCTTGAGTGTTTCAAAGGCTTCAAAACAACCATCATCGAAGGCAAAAGGAATATCCTTTCGCAAAAGATTAGTGAGTGGCCTAGAAATTTTAGAAAAGTCTTTGATAAATCTCCTATAGAAACCAGCATGACCTAAGAGACTACGAAAACCTTGGATGTCCTTGGGACATGGCATTTTCTCAATAGCATCAACCTTAGCTTGGTCTACTTCAATACCTTCTTCAGAAATTTTATGTCCCAAGACAATGCCTTCATTTACCATAAAGTGGCACTTCTCCCCATTCAAGACAAGATTTGTTCAGATCTCTGCAAAACTCGATCAAGATTGCTTAAAAAATCGTCAAAATACTTCCCATAAATAGAAAAGTCATCCATGAAAACCTCAACAATCTTTTCACAAAAGTCAGAGAATATAGCCATCATACATCTTTGAAAGGTAGCAGGTGCATTACATAAACCAAAAGGCATACGTCTATAAGTATAGGTTCCAAAAGGACAAGTAAAAGTGGTCTTTTCTTGATCAGGTTGAGAAACAGGTATTTGCGAGAAGCCAAAATATCCATCAAGGAAGCAAAAAGTGTGTGTTCTTAGATAATCTTTCAAGCATTTGGTCAATAAAAGGCAAAGGGTAATGATCTTTTCTAGTAGCTTTATTTAATTTCCTGAAATCAATTACGATTCTATAGCCTGTAACAATTATTTGTGGAATAAGTTCATTTTTATCATTAGGAACAACAGTTATACCTCCTTCCTTAGGGACACAATGAACAGGAGTTACACATCTACTATCAGCTATAGGATAGATTATACCTACTTCCAGAAGTTTTAATATTTCTGTTCTTACCACCTCTTTCATCTTTGGATTCAACCGACGTTGGTGATCAACAACTAGTTTAGCATCAGGTTCCATGTTAATTTTGTGCTGGCATAGAGTGGGAGTAATACCCTTTAAATCATCAAGAGTATATCCAATAACATCTCGGTGCTTCCTTAGAACTTTCAATATTCTTTCTTCTTCATGTTCTGAAAGGTTAGCACTGATAATAACATGATATATCTTCTTTTCGTCAAGATAAGCATATTTCAAAGTGTCTGGCAATTGTTTTAATTCAAACACAGGATCACCTTTAGGGGGAGGAGGACCTCCAAGAGTTTCAATAGGCAAATTGCGTTTAAGCAGAGGACATTGTTCAAAAAAAATATTATCTATTTCATTCCTTTCATGCATATGTAAATCATTCTCATGGTCTAGCAAGTATTGCTCTAAAGGATCAGTAGGTGGCACAGCAATAGATCCAAGACCAATGAATTCATCCTTACTAGGAAATTCTTTTTCATGATAATTTCTACTAAACTTGGAAAAATTAAACTCATGAGACTCATCACCAAAGCTAACAGCCACTGTTTGTTTCTGGTAGTCTATCTTAGCAGTAACGGTGTTCAAGAAAGGTCTACCAAAGATAATGGGACATAAGTCATCAGGTGGGGTGCCAAGAACAAGAAAGTCGATTGGATATTTTGTTTGCCCAGACAAGACTTCAACATCTCTAACAATCCCAACTGGTGATATAGTGTCTCTATTTGCAAGTTTAATAGTAACATATATGTCTTCTATCTCAACAGGTGTTATGTCCTCCCTAATTTCTTGATATAACTTGTGAGGAATAGCACTCACACTAGCACCCATATTACATAAACCATAATAACAGTGATCTCCTATTTTAACTGAAATGACAGGCACGCCAACAACAGGTCTATGTTTATCTTTTCCATCAGGTTTAGCAATTCTAGCAGCTTCTTCACAGAAGTAGATAACATGCCCATCGACATCTTCTTCCAATATATCTTTATCTATAGCAATAATAGGTTCAACTCTAATTTGTTCATCTGGTTTAGGTGTTCTAACAGAGCTTTTGTTAACCACAATTGAAACTTTAGCATGTTCCTTTATCCTAACAGGAAAAGGAGGTTTCTCAAAATAAGCAGTAGGAACAACTGGATCAACATTATAAAGTATAGTTTCTTATTTAACTGAGACCGGTTCTTTAATTTCTTCTTTAATAGGTGGTTGATATCTAATCCACTTATCTTTAGCGAGTTCAACGTGAGTAGCAAAATATTCACAAAAGGAGGCTACTATCTCAGAGTCAAGTCCATATTTAGTGCTAAACTTTTGAAAAGCATCGGCATCCATAAAAGATTTAACACAATCATACTTAAGCTTTATACCTGACTCTTTACCTTCGTCGAGTTCCCAATCTTTAGAGTTGCGTTTGATTCTCTCCAAAAGATCCCACCGGAATTCAATAGTCTTCTTCATAAAAGAACCAGCACAAGAAGTATCAAGCATGGTTTGATCATTACGAGAAAGTCGAGCATAGAAATTCTGGATAATAATTTCTCTTGAGAGTTCATGATTGGGGCATGAATATAACATTGACTTAAGCCTCCCCAAGCTGGAGCGATATTTTCTCGTTCACGAGGCCAAAAATTATATATATAATTCCGATCACGATGAACTAGATGCATAGGATATTTTTTTGGTGAAACTCCAATTTCAAATGATTCCAATTCCATGATCCAATATCGTCGCATAGCCTATACCAGGCCAAACCTTTTTCATAACTTCATCCCTTGGTAAACCTGCAAGCTTAAACAATCCACAAATTTGTTCCACATGTATCAAGTGCATATCAGGATGTTCGGTTCCATCTCCTGCATAAGGATTAGCTAGCAGTTGTTCTATCATACCCGATGGAATTTCATATTCAATATTTTCAGTACATGCTATAGGTTGAGGGGCAATTAACTGTGGTTCCGGACGAGGTAAAGATACCCCGAATATACCCCTCAAAGGATTGTTTTCCATAGTAACAAGTGACAATAAATTTGAACACACTATATAATTGTTTCCTTACCGAATTCCACTTACGAAAGGCGCTTCACTCCCCGGAAATGGCGCTAGAAAATAGCCTTGATGACCCACAAGTATAGGGGGTCAATTGTATCTCTTTTCGATAAGTAAGAGTATCGAACCCAACGAGGAGCATAAGGAAATGACAAGTAGTTTTCAGTAAGGTATTGTCTGCAAAGTGCTGAAGTTGTAAGTAGCGAGTAGTTTGGTAGCAAGATAATCTGTAACGAGCAAGTAACGATAATTGTAACAAATATGTATCAAGGTAGCCCAATCCTTTTGAGGCAAAGGACAAGCCAAAACGGTCTCTTATGATAAGCAAATCATTCTTGAGAGTACACGGGAATTTCATCTAGTCACTTTCATCATGTTGGTTTGATTTGTGTTCGCTACTTCGATAATTTGATATGTGGGTGGACCGGTGCTTAGGTGTTGTTCTTACTTGAAGAAACCTACTAATTATGATTAACCTTCCCGCAATCATCCGCAACTATGAGAAAAGTATTAAGGATAAATCCTAAACATAGCATTAAATTCTAGGATCCAATCGGTCCCTTACGGAATAGTGCATAAACTGGGGTTTAAGCTTCTGTCACTCTTGCAACCCACCATCTATTTAGTACTCCACAATGCATTCCCTTAGGCCCAAATATGGTGAAGTGTCATGTATTCGATGTTCACACGACACCACTAATGGAATCACAACATACATACTATCAAAATATCGAACACATATCAAATTCGCATGATTACTTCTAACATGATTTATCCCGTGACCTCAAGAACAAAAGTAACTACTCACAAATAATAATCATGCTCAAGATCAAAGGGGTATTAATATGCATAATGGATCTGAACATATAATCTTCCACCAAATAAACCATATAGTAATCAACTACAAGATGTAATCAACACTACTAGTCACCCCCTAGCAACAATCTGTAGTTCCAATAACAAGATTGAATACAAGAGATGAACTAGGGTTTAAGATGAGATGGTGCTGGTGAAGATGTTGATGGAGATTGTCCTCCCCAAGATGGGAGAGGTTTTGGTGATGATGATGATGATGATGATTTCCCCTTCCGGGAGGGTAGTTCCCCCGGCAGAATCGCTCCGCCGGAGGGAAAAATCCCTCCACCTTCTTCCCGGCCTTCAGGAGCTTGTTCCCGCTGAGCACATCGAAGAAGGAGACGCACCCATACAGCTAGGCCACGGTGGAGAATCAAAGGCTAAAGAAGTGGCGGAAGAGCGCCACCAAGGGCCTGAACCCCACGAAAGCTTCACATTAGAAAGCAAAAACGGATAGGAGGAGGATGGAGTTGGGCTGAAGTTGGAGAGCATGAACCTTGTAGTGCCTAAGGATGGCGAAGAAGAAATCAAAGAAGGGCGGAACCAACCCGGCGAAGATGCCATGGAAGAAGTAGGGGTAGGATGATAACCCACAAGTATAGGGGATCGCAACAGTTTTCGAGGGTAGAGTATTCAACCCAAATTTATTGATTCGACACTAGGGTAGCCAAAGAATATTATTAAGTATTAGCAGTTGAGTTGTCAATTCAACCACACCAGGAAACTTAATATCTGCAGCAAAGTATTTAGTAGCAAAGTAATATGATAGTAGTGGTAACGGTGGCAAAAGTAATATTTTTGGTTTTATAGTGATTGTAACATTAGGCACCCCGGCTCAAAGAAAACCGGAACGCCCCGTATTCCAGCCCAGAGATCGAGGTGAAGTCTTCTGGAATACGGCACTGGTTAGTATAGAACAAACCAGCTCTCTATTACAACACGAATATGAATACAGGGGTTCCTATATTACAATGAATAACATCGGCACGGCGACGCTACGCCAACCACGGTTGCTCTATACAAGCAGCATAACAACTCGAAGCAGTGGAACAACTACTGGCAGCGGAACAATGATTGGCGATTATGGACTCCAATCCACAGGGACTCTAGCTGGAACGTTTATCCTAGCTCGCAAACACAGGAACAACACCAAACAAGCAAGCCATCCCGACACGACCTGCAAATTGGCATGACACGCTAGGTCAGTACATTGAATGTACTTGCAAGCTCACAATAACCAGAAGCATTCAAGACAAACAACAACATGGCAATTACAGGTTAAGTAGGAATTATCATTAGATCATCAGAAAAACATGGCATGAACAACATGAACATAATACTGCTAGAACAATATGATCATGGCATGAACAACATGAACATAATACTGCTAGAACAATATGACCATGACATGAACATATAAATCTGACGATACCAGCATGCAACATGATGACACTATATGCACCATTTATTCTGTTCGGGTTACCTCGTAACTATCACATGCATCACTTAGCAACTTCGGACATTACACGATCATCTCAGGATCAAATCAAGCTTGGTATAAACAATACCGTAGTAATCATCGAATGACCACAAGGAGCTTGATCTTTACCCACGATTCTCACACAACATCACGAATATCCAACAACTCGTTATCCTTGATACCATGGTGATCATTCCGGCGATCACAACCATGACCAACACTTGGTCTCAAACCGTGATCCTTCCGGCGATCACAACCATGACCAATACCTGGCCTCAAACAGTGATCCTTCCGGCGATCACAACCATCTTATCTCCTCATCGAACCGTGGTTGTTACATTACTATTATTATTACTGTTGACTCATAGTGTGACCAACTATGAACTGGGCCCTTATCCGCAGGCGCGGCTATCGATAGATTTAATAGACACTACGGAACCCATGGCCTCACACACCCATTCGGGTGGACCAACGGTGTTCCGACAAAACCGGTCTACTGCCATGACACTCTCCCGGCCACTCCGACTCACTCCCCACTTGGCTAGTCCTGGGTGGGACCGTGTCTACCAAAGACACAACGACCACCGTCGTGGCCAACGGTCCCAAATGGGGACCCAGATCCATAATAACAACAACCGGCACACAAGGTTATGTCTGCTTATCAGGCCAGGGTACCGCACGCCCATAACCTTCCCTAGTTGGAGGCACCGGCGAGAGGCACGACAATAGACCCTGTTAGGACCTTCCCATAAAGGTAAGCGTGGTTGCACTGGTCAGTTCGATATGGTGGCACCATGACTCAGCCAATAGGTGTTTAAGTTCAATTTAATCCGATTAAACTTGAATGCAATATGCTGAGCCATGATAAAATAACATGATGCAATTACAATGCATGATCATGATATCAACATAATCATGAGGGTACAACATAACTAACCACCATATCAACAATGTATCATAACCAACTAATCATGGCATACTGACTGGCATGAACATCATAAGTTCATACTTTTCCGAAACATAGCATGACCACTAGCATCAATAATAAATATCATGCAAGAATATATCAACAATGCCATCATGCAAGCATTTAAAAAACTGGATGCAATGGAACATACATAACAACGGCACTCGGGACAGACGGCAGTCGTGCACCGAAGACCATTACCAACATCAACATGTACTACTAGCAAGCATAAGCATATGAAAGGAATACTAGCAACTAGCAGGGCATGCTAACCAAGTGCATAACAACCTAGCAAGAAAGTAAGCACTAACTAAGAATTATTACCAAACAATAACCATATTTTAAACAAGCAAATATTCAAGTTGAAAACCATGGCTACTGCATGACTATCATTCAAGTGCGTATTGTGGCTTGCCTGGGGTGATGGAGACTCCAGGAAGAAGTGCGGTGAAGCCGCGGAACGAAACGTCGGACAGTTCTTTCTCGGAGGGGGCTGATTAGAGGCAAGGGCATAATAGTCATTTTCACTATGAAACCACCTAGTGAAAATGTTACCAAAAGATAGAGGTCGACGGTACGAAGAAGTGATTGTTGGTTTCACCTGATCGGAGTTACGGTTGCGAAATTATGAGGTGTGGAAGAAAAAGGACCAATCTATGAAGATTTTATCACCAAAGGGTCCCTGAGTGGATAAGGCAGAAATGGATTTGAGAAAATACACTTTCTGACTTAGAAAACGTACTTCAGAACCGAAGTAGAAATAGAATACGCTTTCAGAGAGAAGAAAACATACTCTGGAAAGCCGTATCCACTTGCCATGTGGGCAGAGGCACCTGGGCCACTGGCGCGTGGGGCCCAGGGGCAGGGGGAGGGGGCACGGGCGCTCGTCCTCTACCTCCCGCTCACCCTGTTCCTTGCGTGAAGCAGAGGCAGAGCAGGGGAGGGGCGGTGAGGGGACCGGCCGGCTCCGGCCACCGTTGGCCGAGGCGAGGGTACCGGCGGACGCGGGAGATCACGCCGCACCCATCCAGAGGGCTAGCGGACGCCGGGGAGGGGAGGAGGACGCGGGGGCGAAGGTGGATAGAGGCGGGCTCCGGCGGCTGTTTTCTTGGTGGATGAGCACTCTAGTGACGGGGAGGCGAGGTGGAGGGTGCGGGGAGGCTCTCCAGAGAGTGGAGGAGGCTCTGGTGTCGATGGGAGGGAGAGAGGAGCACTGGATGGGCTCGGTTAGGGTGGTGGCCGAGAACAACGGTGACGGCCAAGCTCCGGGAGGCGCGGCCAGAGGGACTCCGGCGATGAAATGGTGGGGTGGGGAGGATCGCGGGAAGGAGGGGAACGCGCAGGAGGTGGCTAGAGGAGGAGAGGTGGACTAGGCTCGCTGGAATCAAGAAGAAACCGCGGCGGCCATGGTGGACAGAGGTGATCCGAGGCGAGCTGGGGGCACTCCGATGGACTAGAGTGGCGAGGGAGGAGTGAATGAGCTGTGGGAGGGGTCGAGGGTCCTATATATAGGCCCGGAGAAGGCTCTGGAGCTCACAAGCGAGCTTGAGCAGTGCTCTAATGGAGGTCAGAGGCTGGGCATGGCACGGGCACTGTTCTAGCGGCGCATTAATGGCGAACAGCGACGAATCAGCGATGTAGGGCGATGCAGTCGAGCACGGCCGAGCTCTAGGACATGAATGGAGGTCGAGATGGGGAGGGAGGAGACGAGAACATTAGCCGGAACAAGCCAGAGCACGCGTTTAGCCATGACGCAATGGTGATCACCACGCGCACTGGCGCAAGCGGCGCTCTTTGGCATGGCCGACCATATCCAGTAGATTAACCTTGTAAGTGCATCTAGTGCCCCTTAGTGATTTTGGTGTATTGAATACTTATAGGTTAAGGGACTAATGTGTGTGTGAGTGTGCACAGGTCTATAAGTCTATCAGGAGTTTGATATTTACAGGAAAAGTCGATCCCTAAAAATGAATATCTTCGACTGAAGATTTTGGTATTTCTGAAGACTTTCATGAAGACTTTGAAAGTGAAGAAATTGGTGTGTCCGTGAAGACTTGATATTCATGCGAGGAATATGAAGCTTGAAGACTTTCGTTTTCATAGTTTTGTTTTTCTCTTTCTTGAGTTATAGGAAACACCGTACTGTTAAAGGGGGTCGAGGAAATACTAAGGAAAAATTTCCATGTGATGCTCAACTCAAAATCCTACACCTACCAATCCCTTCGAGTGAAGCCATTGGAAATCTCATACAGTTTAGTCAATTTCTTCAGTGACAGAGACGAAGTTCTTCTGGTCTCTGAGAAATTTGTCCTGACTGAGGAGTTAGGAATTCGCCAGTGCGGATTGCCTACACAGTGAGGAACATGATAGCCCTGAGGATTTTGCTACTCAAAATTCCGACCGTTGCTGTGCTATGCGCCAGCTGTTCCAAAATATCTATCCACCTAACGGTCAAATCATTGAAGGGCATTTCTGTCTTATCATGTCGGGCTGCTCCCTAGGCTATAAATAGCCGCCCCCTACAACCACTAGCGGGTTGAGGCTGCTCCGAGAGAAATCGACACTTGTCATTTGAGAGCAACCCATCCTCCGAGGACTTTGAGCGAAAATCATCAAGTGAGGAAAAATCAAAAACCCAAAACCCAAACACCTACAAACCCCAAGTGATTGAGCATCACTGAAGAGATTGATCTTGAGTGGATCCGATGCTTGTTACCTTTGAAGATTGTGCTTCTTCCAGACGGTTAGGCATCATGGTCTAGAGCATCCAAGAGGAATTGTGGATCTCCGGGTGACCAAGTTTGTGAAGGTTTGGAAGTCGCCTGAAGACTTACCACAAGTGATTGGACGATGTTTGTGTGACCTTAGTTCAAGGATAATACGGTGAGGACTAGGTGTCTTGGACTAAGTGTCCTTGACTGGGTGTCCGGGACTGTGTGTCCTCGAGTTTAAATACTCAGCCGCTCCAACCAGACGTACAACTGAGACAGCAGTTGGAACTGGTCTACCAAATCATTGTCTTCACCGAGCTTACTGGTTCTATTTCCTCAACTCTTTCATTTCCTCATAACTGTGCTGTATGTTTGTTCATATCTGTGTTTGAAGACTTTGACTGAAGACTTTCTCAATTTCCTCAGTTCAATTTCTTCAGTCTGTTTGTCCTCATCCTGTCTTATCCTGTGATTACGCTTCCTGTACTCTGTGCCTGTCTTCATTTCATCATGATGACTAGGCTTGTATTCTGTTGTGTTTATTTTTGAGTACTTATTCCGCTGCTAGTAGTTCTTCTCTAAGGAATTTCCTCACCAGCAAATTCCTCAGTGAAGAATTTTACAAAAATCGCCTATTCACCCCCCTCTAGTCAATATAACACACTTTCAATTGGTATCAGAGCAAGGTACTCCCTTGTTCTGTGTGATTTTTGTTTAACCGCCTGGAGTTTTAGTTATGTCGACCACATGTATGATCAAGGTCTCTGCTGGGTGTCCTACCTTCGATGGGATGGACTACCCCTACTGGAAGAATAAGATGCGAATGCATCTTGAAGCAATTGATAACGATCTCTGGTATGTTGTGGAAAATGGTGTTCCCTCAGTCACACCTTCTCTGAATGTTGCCGATGTGAAGAGATTCAAGCAACTCGACTCTCAAGCGAAGAATATCATATGTGGCCATCTGAGCAAAGGACAGTATGGCAGAGTGAGTGCTTTGGAAATAGCGAAGCTTATCTAGGATAGGTTGTCCAAAGTGAATGAAGGAGTCTCAACTTAGCATGACTCTCGAGTTGATGTTCTTCGCAATATCTTCAACCGCTTCAAAAGACTCGACAATGAAAATGTTCAACAAACCTTCGATCGCCTCACTGACATCTCAAATGAGCTTCAAGCACTTAGTGCCACTGACATCACCGATCATGAGGTGGTGAAGAAATTGCTGAGATCGCTTGATTCTTCATTTGACACTCTGGCATTGATGATACAAGAATGTGCTGATTACAAGTCACTTGATCCCGCTGATATTCTCGAGAGGCTAAATACTCATGAGTTCCAACTTGCTGAAAAGAGAGATGTCTATGGTTCAAGCTATGGCAGAACACGTGCACTGAAGGCCAAGGCAATATCTGAGTCTGAAGATGAAGACTCTGGTAGCAGCCTTGGTGATCCTGAAGAACTGAGCCATGATTTGGCTCTGCTCGTGAAGAAGTTCCAAAAGTTCTCAAGACGTGGTCGCCTTGGAAGATCCTCAAGGAGCAATGATTCCTCATCCAGTGACTACAAGAAGAGGCTCTGTCACAAGTGCAAGAAACCTGGACATTTCATTCAAGATTGTCCTCAGTGGGAAAAGGAATCAAAGAAGAAGAAATACAAGGATTACAGTTCTGATGATGCAAAGAAAAAGAAGAAATCCACAAAATCCTCATCATCAAAATCCTCAAAGCCTTCATATCACTAGAAGAGCAGCTCCAAGAAGGCTAGGGCATTCATTGGCAAGGAAATGGACTCTAAGGCTGAATCTGAAGAAAATGAGGAAGAGGAGTCATCTGAGGTGTCCGAATCCGGAGTGGCGAGCCTTGCTCTCGCTACTGCATTCGTCAGCAAGTCTATCTACAACATTGTGGAAAATGACCTCACCAACAAGGCTGATGAAGGGGATGATGACTACACTCCCACCTATTGCTTCATGGTAAAGGGTGCCAAGGTACTCAAATATACCTCCTCTGAATCAAGTGAGAATGAATCTGATGAAAACCTTAAGCCCAGCTATTCTAAACTTGCTAAGATTGCCATAAAACAACAAAGGGCTTTAGAAAAGGTTCAAAACATGCTAAATAAAAGTGATGATATGTTGGGTGAAGAAATGGATCGCACTGAAACTTTGACTGAAAATCTTCAGAGACTTCAGTCCAAGTTTGACAAACTTCAAAGTCATCATAACACTCTCTTATCGGATCATGAGAAGCTTTCTTATGAATTTCTTCAAAGAAAGCAAGACCTTGAGAAGCTAAGAGTGAGTTATGAAGATCTTCAAAAGGAGCGCGATTCATTACTTGCTCAACAAATCAGCGCATCTTAGGAAGAATTTGTTCCTCCATGCTTGAAGTGCATTGAACGTGAATCTGCTAATTCTTCACCTGAATGTTCAGATGCTGCTAATGTTTCAAATTCTTCACATGCCTCTGCTATCACTAATTCCTCATCTGAGGACATTGCTAGTATCATTGACGATGCAGGGCTGAAGGAATTGTATACGACAGGCATGTACAAAAGCCTCAAAGGGCATCAGGCTCTTTGTGATGTGCTTAAAAAGCAAATCCTCAACAGGAACCCTAGGAAAGAGGGTATCGCCTTTGAGAGGAAACTCAATGCTGATGGTACATATTGGAAGCATGAGCAGTACCCCAAAACTACATGGGTTGCTACAAAGGGACCTCCAGTTGATCCATCTAACTTATCTGGATTTGCATGTGAATCTCCTCATTCTGATGATGAGTCAATTGACTCCAACTATAAGCTATTCAAAAATCAAAATGGTGAAGTATTTGCTAGATATGTTGGCACTAACTGCAGGAACGGCTCCCATGTGAAGAAAAGCTGGGTTCCCAGAAGATGCCTTGAAAATCTTCAGGTGAATGTCATCATGACGCCACCTGTGAAGAATAGGAACCCCAGATCAAATTCTTCATATGGACCAAATTCTTCATATGGATCAAAGTCCTCATATTAACATCATTGTGCTAACCCGTCTGTTTTGCAGGGAAGATCTAAGGATTATGGATATGTGCATTATTCTTCAAATCATTATGTCCATAAGTCCTCGAAGAATTTCTCTGCTTACTCTTATGCTTACTCTAACCCCTCTTATGTGAAACGTAATGGACTGGCTTCTATGCTATCCTTCTCGTATGGAGCTCCCAGAATGATGAACTCTTTGCCACCCCTTCAGATGTGGGTGGTGAAGAAAAAGAACTAATCTCTTCTGCAGGGTCAGGTCTCCAGACGCACGTAATCGTCTGAAGAATTTGCTGGAGACCTGAGCTTGCCTGAAAGGACGCAGGCTAATCATGAAGAAATGAACTTTCATTTCTCACGTCCTCATATTGCTTTATTAGTTCTTTTACTTGATGAAATTGATCTGATGAATTGATGTCATATTCTTCACTAATGAAGTATATGAGTTTGTAAGCTGCACTAATTCATCTGCAGGATGATCAACCCAAAGCCACTGAGTGGGTCCTCGATAGTGGATGTACAAACCACATGACTGGTGACAAGAATCTATTGATGGATGCTCCATTATCACCGTCGCATCTGAAGCATATTATCTTTGCTGACAAAGGCAAAAGTCAGGTATTGGGTCTAGGTAAGGTTGCGATTACAAAGGATCGACACATTGACAAAGTCATGTTTGTTGAGTCCTTAGGATACAACCTTATGTCTGTCTCAATGCTTTGTGATCTTGATATGGTTGTTGTCTTTGGCAAGTACCGTTGTGTTGTGGTTATGGAAGCTGACAATTCCAAAGTCTTCGAAGGCTTTAGGAGAGGAGACCTGTATATTGTTGATTTCTCTACAGGACCACAACCAGCCGTGTGCTTACTTTCAAAAGCTTCAGAAGGCTAGCTCTGGCATCGATGACTTGGTCATGCAGGCATGAGGAATTTGCACACGCTTATGCGGAGCCTGTGAAGCTGGGAAGATGACCAAGGCCAAGCATCCAGCGAAGACTATCATGACCACCACTCGCCCATTTGAATTGCTTCACATGGATCTCCTTGGTCCTAATCATTATTCTTCTATCTCAAATGAAGCATCTCAATATGGCTTTGTTATTGTTGATGATTATTCTCATTACACATGGGTACACCTTGTTACTTACAAACATGAAGTGCAGGAAGTCTTCAAACGATTTTCCTCGAGGGCTTCAACCAACTTTGGTGTGAAGATCAAGCACATCAGAAGTGACAATGGCACTGAGTTCAAGAATTCTGGTCTCAATGACTATCTTGATGAACTTGGTATTACTCATGAGTTATCTGCTCCTTACACTCCTCAGCAGAACGGCATCGTGGAGTGCAAGAACAGGACTCTTGCTGAGATGGCTCGCACTATGCTTGATGAATATGAAACGCCTCGTCGTTTCTGGACTGAGGCAATTGATACTGCGTGCCACATCATCAACAGAGTATATCTTCACAAATTCTTCAAAAAGACTGCCTATGAACTCCCCACTGATAAGAAACCCAATGTAAGTTATTTCAAAGTCTTCGGCGCTAAATGTTGGATTAGAGATCCTCATCACAACTCAAAATTTGCACCGAAAGCACATGAAGGTTTTATGCTTGGTTATGGAAAGGACTCGCACACCTACAGAGTCTTCAAAAACGTTCTTCACAAAGTTGTTGAAACTGTAGATGTGCGGTTCGATGAAACTAATGGCTCGCAAAGAGAGCACCTACCTACTGTGATAGATGAACCAGCACCTGAGGAAACTATCAAGTTCAAGGCTACTGAGGATGTCATTCCTACTGAAGAATCTGCTGAAGAATTCATTCCAGAACATGAAGAACATCGAGCTAATGCACCTAAAGAAAATGGTGCTGAAGAAAACGTTGATCAAAATCTTCAACGACAACCAGCTCATCCTCGCATTGCAAAAGAAGTGCAAGTTGAAAAGATCATCAATGACATCAAAGCGCCAGGTCCTCTCACATGCTCAAAAGCTTCACATTTGTCTAACTTTTGTGGGCAGTATGCTTTTGTCTCTATTACAGAGCCCACTAAGGTAGATGAAGCATTTCTGGAGCCTGAGTGGATTCAGGCCATGCAAGAAGAATTACATCAGTTCGAGCTCAGCAATGTCTGGGAACTGGTCAAACGTCCAGATCCTCGCAAGCACAATATCATCGGCACAAAGTGGATCTACCGCAACAAGCAAGATGAAAATGGCCTTGTTGTGAGGAATAAGGCACGGCTTGTAGCTCAAGGCTACACACAGGTTGAAAGAATTGATTTTGATGAAACTTTTGCACCTGTTGCTAGACTTGAGGCTATTCGCATATTACTTGCTTATGCTAACCATCATGATATCACTCTATATCAAATGGATGTGAAAAGTGCATTCCTCAATGGTAAGCTTGAGGAAGAAGTATATGTTGCTCAACCCCCAGGTTTTGAAGATCCAAAGAATCCTGACAAAGTCTTAAGACTCAACAAGGCCCTCTATGGCCTCAAGCAGGCCCCACGAGCTTGGTATGATACTTTGAAGGAACTCTTCATGAAGAAAGGCTTCAAACCCGGTTCACTCGACCCTACTCTTTTCACTAAATCTTATGATGGTGAATTGTTTGTGTGCCAAGTATATGTTGATGATATTATCTTTGGCTGTACTGACCAACGTTATAGTGATGAATTTGCCTATATGATGAGTGAAGAATATCAAATGTCTAGTATGGGAGAGTTGAAATTCTTCTTAGGTCTTCAAATTCGTCAACAACACAATGGCTTATTCATATCTCAGGAGAAATACCTCAAGGATGTACCGAGGAAATTCGGCATGCAAGATTGCAAAGGCGTCAAAATTCCTATGCCCACAAATGGCCATCTGTGCACTGATGAAAATGGTATTGACTTCGATCATAAGGTATACTGCTCCATGATAGGTTCCTTATTATACTTATGTGCATCTAGGCCAGATATAATGCTTAGTGTTTGCATGTGTGCCCGATTTCAAGCTGCACCGAAGGAATCACACCATAAGGCTGTGAAGCATATTCTTTGATATCTAGCTCACACACCAACACTTGGATTATGGTACCCCAAGGGCTCGGCTTTTGATCTTGTTGGATATTCTGATTCTGACTATGCTGGTGATCGTGTGGATCGCAAGTCAACATCTAGTACATGTCATTTCCTCGGACGATCTTTGGTCTGTTGGTCCTCGAAGAAACAGAACTGCGTATCACTATCTACTGCTGAAGCTGAGTACATTGCCGCTAGTTCTTGCTGTGCCCAATTGCTATGGATGAAGCAAACTCTCAAGGACTACGGCGTCAACATGAAGAATGTGCCTCTCTTATGTGACAATGAGAGTGCCATCAAGATTGCTCACAACCCAGTTCATCACTCAAGAAAAAGCACATTCAGATTCATCATCATTTTCTTCGTGATCATGTGTTGAAGGGCGACATTTCTATTGAGCATGTGAAGACTGAAGAACAGCTAGCCGATATCTTCACAAAGCCCTTGGATGAGAAGAGATTTAGCAAGTTGTGGTGTGAGCTAAATATCCTAGAATCTTCGAATGTTCTTTGAAAAGGACACTCATCCTAACACTTCTGCAAAATTGATGACTTAGATGTGCAACACATGAAGAAACATTTTACTTCAATCAATGAAGAATAACACTCTTAGTGTGAAGAAATTAATGAAGAATTTGATTCTCAGAACCCTATGATAATTCTACGCGGTATCTGAAATCATCATTCTTATACAGTGGGTCACGCCACCACCAAAAGTTGAAATTCCTCAAATTATTCATATTCTTCAACTTTGCATAGTCTTCACTGGTTCAGTTGTTTTTCTTCATTGGCTATATATATATATATGAGTTTATGTCCTCTACAGCATTCACTTATTGCTATTTCTTCAAGTTGGTTTTCTACTAAGTGAATGTGATCGGACCCTTCCCCTCTATGCTATACTCAACACAATCTGTTCACAAATTCTTCATGTGCGTTCTATTTGAAACTCGTTCAAAATCTTCACTGTGTCCTTGTCAGCTGAAGAAATTGAGAATGGAACTTTAAAACTAATCTTATCCAAATTTTCGGTTTTGCCGCTCAAATCGTTCCGCATCCCACGATAAATTTTTAATTCACCCACGATCTTACACGATCTCCACTACACAGTACGTGGGTGACACATGTCGTGCGAAGGAGAAGGGTCAGGGGTACGTTCGTCCCAAATCTTCGGGCGAACAGTTTTTCACTGCTACTATAAATACCCCCTCATCCCTTCCTCACTTCCTTTACTCCGCTCGATCTCTCTCACCCAGTCGAGCTTCCCAAACCCTAGCGCCGTCGCTACTCCATCGTTGCCGGTGAGGAAGAGCTTCACTGCCTCGACCTCGTCGTCGTCGTACTCGCGCCGACCACAGAAATCTTCACCTCCGCCGCCGCCGTAGACGTCTTCCTCCGCCAAGTTAGGGCGTGGAAGATCTACACCGACGAACTCCACTGTTTCACCTCACTGTTCGTCGTCTTCTTCATTCAGGGTAATTAAAAGTTACTTTTACTACCCTCTTTGATTCGAAGTTTCTCTATAAAATCTTCAAAGGTGTTTTATTCTTCAAATCTTCACACACTAAACACCTCACATGTCATCTGTTCTTGATTCGTTTCTCTAACCATCATTTTTCTTCAAGATTCCTCAATAGTGTGGATCCTCGATCTATACAACTCTGGAACCTAAGACAAAAAACGCTTAGTGAAAATCTTCAAGACTCATCTGGTCAAATTCCACAAACTTGTTCTTTTTGAAAAACCTTCTGAGAACGCATATGACCTCTCCAAATTCCTCGCAACTATACTCTATTCACAGGTACACATGTCAGCTGCTGAATCACTAGGTTCTCATCAACTTAACTCATTTGCAGCGTTCCTCGAAGAAAAGTTGCATACTTCTTCAGAGAATTCAATTGTTCAAATTCCTCAATTGAAGAAAATGGCTGATGGTAAAAGGCCATAGAAAGGAGGAAAGAGGCCTGAGGTAAATATAGCGTTTGAGATCCCTAATGACATATATGCTGGGTACTGCACACCTACTGAGGAAACCAAGAATGAGCGCAAAGTGCGCAAACAGAGGATAGAGAGGAGATGTACAAGGGAATGGAGGGAATACAGATATGTCACTCCTAAGTACATGAAGAAATTCACACTCAATCCTCCATGCCCAAGAGCTCCATTGGCACATGGCCAAGCAGCAGATCCCACCAGCCTCAAGCACGGTGAGGACTATCCTGATGAATGGGCCAAGCGCCAAGGCAAGTTGGCCAAGCAAGCCAGAGAAGCAGGGGGGAAATTCAATGAAGACTCTGTTGTGGTTGCTGCTGCCTCTACTGAGGCCTCTGTCAAGCCGAGGAAATCCATGCCTAAGAAGCCTGCTCGTAAGACAAGTGCTTCACCAATAGTGCCCTCACGGCCAAGTTCCTCAGCTGCGCCCTCACGGCCAGACTCTTCAAGGTCCTTGTCGTGGAATTGTCACGGCAGATGTCCTTAGTGTCAGGACTTAGTCGCGAGGCCAACGCATCTATGTGGTAGCTTGAGAGGGGTTGAGCGGGACGAGAGACGCGATGTTTTACCCAGGTTCGGCCCCTCACGGTGGAGGTAAAAGCCTACATCCTGCTTCATTGATATTGATGATGATGATCACGGTTACAAGAGTGCTCTATCTCAAGAGCAATTGTCAACTTGTCCAACTTGTGGAACTTGTCAATCTTGTGAATCTTGTCCCCTTTTGGGGAGCCCTGCCCCTCCTTATATATGTTGAAGGGGCAGTTTACATGTGGAGTCCTATTAGGATTAGGACTAGTCTATCTCTAATACAAACCGGATACAAGTCCAGGTCTTAACTCTTTGTAAGACAAATATTCCTCATGCCTTTCCTCTTAAACCGGCCCACCATAGTATGAACCGGCCTACATGAACCGCCCGTTGGGCCACCGGGTCTTGTCGCTCCTCTGACCCGCCTGCCGGATTACCAATGAATCATAAACCGCCAGGTCCAAACGGGTCACCAGTGAATCGTCAAGTCTCAGCCGGGCCTCAAGTAAACCACCAAGTCCGGCCGGGTTATACTTCCGGCCGGTTTACGCCGCGGGGTATATCCCCAACATTAGCCCCCAAGTTTAGCTTGGATTTATCCATGGTAAACTTATGCTGCAAAATAAACACAAGAACAAATTTCACAGGTTATGCTCCGGGTTAAGAATTCTTTGTAAACCGGCACCTGATCACCCTTAAGTCCTTGTTATTTCCTCCTTCTGGGAAGTCCGGGTCAACAGACCAGCTTCATAATCAATTTGCTGACATTGGTTTGTCACAGAGAAATATTGTGAAGAATAACTCCTTTGACTCAGCTCCCAAAGCGCTAGTTTAAGAAATATGGGTCTTGAAATACTTATCTGATATTCAGCCGGTTTGAAGATGTAAAACTTGCCGGTTTAATATTACCAAAATGGCCGGTTTATAAATATTGATGGCACTGGGTCATAATTGTTGTCAACACCGGGTTATGTAATTGATCTTCCTGATTTGCTCAAAACTGATAAAACTAAGATATTCCTCCTTTATATGCATAATACATGTAGCCCCCAAGTCTTAAGAGGAGAACATAGTGATAACTTAAGACTTGCTCCAATAAGTGTTTCAATCTTGAAGAAATCCGGTTTGTTCATCTCAAAACTGAATACTCCATATATGTAGCCCCCAAGTGCCGGGTTGTCATGTTTGCAGCAACCTGGGACTTCTAATTGCTTGATTCTCATAAAAACTTCAACCAGTGTAGCCCCCAAGGGCCGGGTCATTATGCAATAATGAGCAGGGACTTTGTAAATATAATCTTGTAAACTTTGAACAGCAACGTGTAGCCCCCAAGGGCTAGCTTAGTAAGATAATACTGAACCGGGACTTGATATATATACTTTAATGAAAATAACATATTATAATGTAGCTTCCATCGTAGGGCTTCAACCCACGTTCACAAGGTTAAGAGCTTTGTGCTTTACCAACTGAGCAATGGATTCTTCAATATTATGGACGAAAACTTGTGTACCTTGAATTGTTGACAGGAGCAATTGGTAGCCCCCAAGGGCCGGCTCATTATAATATGATGAGTCGGGTCTTCAATAAGACTAGTAAAAATGACTTTGCATTAGCCCCCAAGTGTCATGATGCATGCTTGCAGCGACATGAGACTTGCATGTAATCTCAATTTGAATAATGTAGCCCCGAAGTGCCGGGTTGTAAGCTTGCAGCGACTCGGGACTATTCCTTCCATTGTAGAATAAATCATATCTTTTGATAAAATAATAGACATTGCGCTAAAGCGACTTTGAAAACTTTAATCATAATACTGGTTATTGATAACCATAATAAAAATCCAGCCATGTTGGCTACTTGAATAATATACCCAACGATTTATAAGCGCATAATTCCAATGGCGCAATCCAAATATATACTTGCGACTTATAGTCCAAAGCCAGGCCGGTTCAATAAACACCGGTGATTTGTAATTATGCTTTATTCAACCTGTTTCTGCATACAACAAGTTTAAAGTGTCCGGGCGGTTTACCGCCGGACGGGTCATAATGCCCAACATATAACCCATATTTATAACCAAGGCTGCACTTAAGAATAATCAAATATGAAATATATCATACCTGTGACATTGAATCACATTGTTGGTTTTACCAACTTTTTGTAGTAAGGGTGATAACCCAAATCTTGAGTACTGATAACTCCTGCCATATTGTGCCGGTTTATGATAAAACCGTACTGGGTTGTGATAAATACCGGTTTAACCATATATAATACTGGCGACTCGTAGTCAAATCAGACTGGGCTGATAGTCTCCGGGTTATAATTTGATCGTGTACTGACAACTTGTAGTTGAAAGCTGAGCCGGGTTGATAAACACCGGTTTACTCCATAATAGGATGGTAACTTAAAACCAAACCGGGCAGATAGCCTCCGGATTAAGATTTGACCGTGTTCCGTCAATTTGTAATTTGACAGTTTGAACCAGCTTAAAACTTTGTCGGTTTAAAAACACAATAAAAAGAAAGAAATAGTTATCAAGGAAAATATTGAAGCAAAGGCAATGATAAAACCATTTGCAAAAAGAGGCTTATTTGAGCTGATCAGATGGCATTACCATGGTCGGACACGACCAAGCTCCCGATAGGTGTAGCTATGGTTCAAGTCAGCCAGGTCCCCAAATGAAACCGTGGCATTTATGCCGATCAATTGGCATGGCAATGGTTCGGGTTCGACCAAGCCCCCAAGTGATTCTGTGGCCTTAAGTCGATCAAGAGGCATGACTGGTTCAGACGTGACCAAGTCCCCAAGTGATCTGGTGGCTCTCGCCTATCAAAAGGTGTTGCATTGGTTCGGACACGACCAAGCCCCCAAGTGATATAACATGATGCTTTTGAAAAGCTAACTCAAGGGGTAAACCGGAGGCCGCTTTAGAACAACTCCGTGTAACCACACATGATGTAAAAGAACAGAGACCCCACTTTATGAAGCAGAAGCCCCCATGTGATCAATAATATGTCTGGCCAGTAAGGCGGGATACCCATGTTTGAACTGCGCATCGTGGCAGCAGGTCCTCTTCGGCAATTTTTAACTTTTTGCAAGAGATAAATTCTTCTTGAACCGGGATCTTGAACCGAATATTGAGAGCTTCAAAGCTTTGTGGGATACATCTTTCCCTTGAACCGGATTTTAAACTGGAATCTTCATTTTTAGCCGGAAATTTTCTGACGGCCTTTAAACTCAAACTTGCGAGAAGTTAATTCCTTTTTGAACCGGAAATTCTTAAACCGGATTTGAGAGCTTCAGAGCTTTGTCGAAGAACAAATTTCCCTTGTACTGGATTGTAAACCGGAATCCTTTTCTGATGACCTGAAACTTCTTCATTGAGCCGGGATTTTGTAACTGTCATATACTTTCTAATCCGGAAATCTTCTGACAGCACGATGTGAATCCGGGACCGGGTTATCTTTCCCTCCAACGTATTGGGGTTCTTGACTTCACTGAAAACCGGCAACGTTTGCTAAGTCATATCATTGTAGCCCCCAAGTCTCAAGGTGACTCGAGGAGTTGGCTTGAGATTCTCCATATTTGACCGTGATATAAACCGGCATAACTTGTATATCATTGGTGTTGATAGCACGATGTGAATCCACAGAAGGTTGAGGTGACTGCGGCGGGTTGTAAATGATCCCGTATGAGCCGTGTCAACAACTCGGCCAATGGTTCCTTCCAACTGGTGATTTGAAGCTAACCAAACTGTAGTGGCGGCGATTTGTGCGCCTGCCCATTGAACCACCCAGTGCAGAAGGCGGTTGATAGTATATGATGATTTGCCTCCATTTTGTTGAAAGAAAAACCGGACTACCCAAGCTGTGACTTGCTCATACTCAATAAACAGCTCATGCAGACAGGTGCGGCCCGGTATGTTGATGTAGACCAGGCCGCGAGAGACTGACGACAAGGACGACCGCAACATCAGAGGCAGCTCGGACAGATGAGTCGGCCGCGGCATTGTAAGCTGGTGCGGACAGGGAAGATCGGCACCGGTGTCATAAACCGGCTCGGACGGGCGAGTTAATCGCGGGCGCGGTCCCGGCAAGCTGATGTAAACCGGGCCACAGGGACGGCGACCTTCTCACATTTATTCACTGGGTGGTAGGACACGGACGAAACGCCAGTGCAGAACGTTGCTAGCACGTGCTCCGTGCCCGTAACATAGCGCCTCATTTGTAATGACCATTGTCCTGCATAAATAGCATTGCAGACCAAGGCAAAGATAAACTGCTCTTTGATAAAAAATAATATGTGCTAATAAAATATATTTCATATGGGTATCACCTGATGTGTTTAGGCCGGAAATAACCCGCCATGAAGTTGATGATAACTGTATGAAGCTGAAATTAATCACGGGTGAACCGGCCGCAGTGTGGTAAACCAGTGCGGATGGGTAAGTCGGCCGTGATGTTTGTAAACCGGCGCGGACAATGAGTCGGCCGCATGCGTGGACGGATGTAAACCGAACAGCGGGGGCAGCGATTTGCATGTGTATCCGTCGAGCAGCATGGCCCGGAAGAACGCCACTGCAAAACTATGCTGGCATGCGCTCCATGTCCGCGGTATAACAATACATTTGTCATAAATAATTATCCTGCATAAAAACACTGCAGCAAAGATTGATTGTTTTTTGACAAAGAACAATATGTGTTAAAAGTAGACTCGGATGAATATCACCTGATTTATCCGGACGACAAATGATCCGTGCGCGGGCTAGAATTTGATCGGACCAAATATCAATGTAGATGCGCCATGCATGGCTGTTATTCTGTCTTTCTCTTCCTCCATGTACTAGTATCGGCAGTACGTCGACGACTCGGTGGAGATAGGCAGTAGAGGCGGAGGGTGAGCCCACTGCGGCGACTTAGGTATTCAAGGGCAGGCGACGAGTGAGGCGCGGTGGCGGCTCGACACAGCAACCCAAAGCGGCCACTTCGAACGAAGGCAAGGCCAAAACGAGGCTAGCAGCCCATGTGAACGGGCGTTGTGGGCCGCCGCTGATGGAATCCTTCTCCTCAGTTTTTTCCTTATGTGACTAGCACTTGGACTTGGTCAATGTATTGACAGCAGAAAAGTATATGGGACATTTGGAGCAGCAAAACTCGGTGACTTGCACGCGTATAGAACTCCTGTCGGTCTCGGCCTCTTGTAGGTGGTACTTTCCAACCTCGATTTGGGTTCAGATTGTTGTATATTGAGGTAAATAACAACAACAGCTTCGCGTAGATCTGATTTCAACGGTGTCAGCGACTTGGTGATTTGATGACTTGATGGATTGCTGCCGGCTCACATTCAAAACTTTTACCGATTGGATTTCGTCGAATCGTACGGAGACTTGTGTCGGCGGCGGCGTATAGGCACAACCCTATCTTTCTTCTTCGACTTCAATCTCCCGGATTGTAAAATCTTCATCTAAAAAATTGCAAACTTCTCGATCCCTGAAGAGATCCCTCCAAGAACTCAACACCACCGTGCGCAGGCCCCATGGTGGGCGCCAACTGTCGTGGAATTGTCACGGCAGATGTCCTTAGTGTCAGGACTTAGTCGCGAGGCCAACGCATCTCTGTGGTAGCTTGAGAGGGGTTGAGCGGGACGAGAGACGCGATGTTTTACCTAGGTTCGGCCCCTCACGGTGTAGGTAAAAGCCTACATCTGCTTCATTGATATTGATGATGATGATCACGGTTACAAGAGTGCTCTATCTCGAGAGCAATTGTCTAAACCTAACTTGTCCAACTGGTGGAACTTGTCAATCTTGTGAATCTTGTCCCCTTTTGGGGAGCCCTGCCCCTCCTTATATATGTTGAAGGGGCGGTTTACATGTGGAGTCCTATTAGGATTAGGACTAGTCTATCTCTAATACAAACCGGATACAAGTCCAGGTCTTAACTCTTTGTAAGACAAATATTCCTCATGCCTTTCCTCTTAAACCGGCCCACCATAGTATGAACCGGCCTACATGAACCGCCCGTTGGGCCACCGGGTCTTATCGCTCCTCTGACCCGCCTGCCGGATTACCAATGAATCATAAACCGCTAGGTCCAAACGGGTCACCAGTGAATCGTCAAGTCTCAGCCGGGCCTCAAGTAAACCGCCAAGTCCGGCCGGGTTATACTTCCGGCTGGTTTACGCCGCGGGGTATATCCCCGACAGTCCTCACGACCAATCCCTCAAGCTGCTCCATCAAAACCCTCAGCGATGACTTCCAAGCCTACTATGCTGATTGGCAAGGAGCCAAAGTTAGATTTGTAAAGATAACTGAACAGTTCACTTCAAATGTTGTTGCCCCAACGCAACAGGAAATTCCTCAGACTGAAGCATCTGCTCAGCCAACTGAAGAACATGCCAGCACCGCTGATGACAATCAGGCTGCTGAAGAAAATGTTAGTTCCAGGGCTGATGACTGCATTCCAGCCACTGAAGAAATTGCCAGGGCACCCACTAGTGGTGTGCATGAAGAAACTGAAGAACTCAGGGCAACTGCATCAGTTGTGCCTGAAGAAAATCAACCAGATTCCTCAGCTGCTCCTGCACCAACTTCAACTCCAATCCTTCCATCTGCATCAGATGTGAAGAAGACCAAGGCTGCAGAGCATGCTGCAGTGAAGAAAAGGAAAGCATCAGCTGCTTCAGATTCTTCAGCTCCGAAAAAAATGAAGCCTATGACAAGCTCATTTGCACATCCGATTGATGCTATTCCCATCTCAACCAGGCTATCAAAGGACCTTGTTCCTTTTGATGAAGAATATGTGATCCCCAGCGGATCTGATGAAGAAACTCCTTCTGCTGCTTCGTCTGAACCGTTGGATGAAGAAATTGAAGTGGATGCGATCCCTTCAACACCTATCGTCTCCTCGCCTATGCCTCAGTTCACAGCTGAAGAGGCAGGCGTTGAAGAAATGGAAGATGAAGATGTGGACATTGGCTGCTCCACACACGTAATCAGTGATGAATTCTGGGAAAGTCAGCATCCAAACTCTCCAATGTTCACCCCTCTACAGCATATTCCTCAGTCCCCCACACAAACTGTTCACATGGGCTCTGAAGAAACTCATCCCATTGCATCTGTCCATGAGGAAATTCCAGCCACTAGCGCTGAAGAAACTGCTGCTGCTGAACAACCAACTACGCAGACTGCCACTGAGGAAGAACCAGATATTCCTCAGCCTGAAGAACCTGCGATTGAGATTCCTGAGGTCGTGATGCAACTCACTGACACTCCTCTGCCAAAGCGAAAGGATCCATTCTCACGCAAGCAAAAGTTCAAGGTTGATGATTTCTTCGGCGAGCATGTATTCTTCGAAGATTATAACCCATATGACTCTTCTTGCATTAGGAAGAGGTGTTTCTGTACTGCTAGTCAAACCAATTTCTATTCCTCAGTGTTGTACAACAAGGAGAAGATTTTCTACCATGAGCATATTCCTCACGTGGATATGGAATCTCTGTCGTGCTTCGCACCAGTCCTCAGTGTTCTTCACGATGCCGGACTGCTCAATTTTTGCTCTGACATATGCGATTGGAATGAAGAACTGATTCTTCAATTCTATGCAACGCTGCACATCACCGGAAATGCTGAAGATGTGAATTCATGGGTGCTGGACTGGATGTCTGAAAACACTCACTACACTGCACCAGCCTCTGAATTGCTTCGTGCTATACCACTCAGTCCTCCCCTTGAAGAAGCTCGCTGCATCTACAATGAACCTGAGCTCACACATCATTACATGCAAGTGCTGATGAAGCCTTTGAAACAAGGTCAGGCACCACGAACAAAATTCCTTGTGAAGGAATTGATGTATGTGCCCAGAACTGTCTATCGTATTCTTACGAGGACAATCAGTCCTATCAAAGGCCACGACTCATCTGATGAGGAAATTGTTGGCATCATGAAGAATCTGGTATTCAACATCGTTCATGGCATTCCTGTCAACTATCACGATTTCTTCATGAGGACTATGGCCAATGTTGCACTGTCTCCGTTTGAGCTGAAGCCTTATGCACCTTGGATCATGAGATTCCTCAGGACAAGGTCTTCACTCAACTACAAAGCTGATTTCCAGAATCATCTCAGCTACTTGCCCCCAATTGAAGTCCTCAAGTAGACATATTCCTTAGTTGATGGAAAGGGCAAGGCACCAGTTGTAATTGATGAAGGCATTCATCCATTGGATGGTCAGTTTCGCAAAGCTGCCTTTTATTCCACCAATGATGACTCTACCACACATGACTCTGCCAATGCTCCCAAGTCCACTCCTCAAGCCACTGCTCCACACGTGCTGACAGACCGTGAACTTCTGCTTAGTCTTCACCAGAAGGTGGATCGAAATCACAAATGGGTTAAGCGTCAGTTTGGTTCACTTCTTCACAACATGACTGCCACTCACAATGCAGTGAAGAAAAACCACTACTACCTCCATCAAGTCTTCGGTCGCACCTGGGCAATCTTGTCCCATCTGTATGGTGAAGAAGATCTGAAGAACATGGGTCTTAATGAAGATTTTGACCGGTCTGCACCTCCATCGAAGAAATTCAAGAAGGTCAAGGTTCCTTCTCTGGTGGCCAGCTCATATTCTTCATCGCGCGACACTGATGAACATGAAGATTTAGACGACACTGCGGCAGGCCCTACATCAACCAACGACCCCAACAACGCTGACGCTCCTTCATCAACTTGATTATCTTGAAGGGTGTTAGTCGTCAGTTTCGATCCTTTTGGTCATTTGATGACAAAGGGGGAGAAATTTGAGTTAGTCTTCAAGCGGGTCTATTTTATCGCCCATATACAATGTTTTTTTTTGCTAAGTTACAACTCTTGTTCTTCTGAAACTTTATTGGATCGAGTTGTAGTCTTAAACTCGATGGTGCTCTGATACTTTTGATGCACTATGCTTTGATAATTTTTTCTCCATGCTTATTCCTTGTTAATATTATTGCACGCATGCTGAATTTCATCAAGCACCATATTTCATCCTGCATTTCAAATTCTTCATATTATATGTTAAATGCGTGTATGAATTACAAGATATAGGGGGAGATCTCCATGATTCAACTCTTCAAGTGTGCATTGCTTCAAAAGCAAATTCCTCACTATGCACATCTTCAGGGGGAGTTCTTCTATATCTTGCAATCAAATTCCTCAATATCAGTATTTACACTTCATATGTTTATCCCCGTTGAAAACTTAACCTATATTATCATCAATCACCAAAAAGGGGGAGATTGTAAGTGCATCTAGTGCCCCTTAGTGATTTTGGTGTATTGAAGACTTATAGGTTAAGGGACTAATGCGTGTGTGAGTGTACACAGGTCTATAAGTCTATGAGGAGTTTGATATTTACAGGAAAAGTCAAGCCCTAAAAATGAATATCTTTGACTGAAGATTTTGGTATTTCTGAAGACTTTCATGAAGACTTTGAAAGTGAAGAAATTGGTGTGTCCATGAAGACTTGATATTCATGCGAGGAATATGAAGCTTGAAGACTTTTGTTTTCATAGTTTTATTTTTCTCTTTCTTGAGTCATAGGAAACACCGTACTGTTAAAGGGGGTCAAGGAAATACTAAGGAAAAATTTCCATGTGATGCTCAACTCAAAATCCTACACCTACCAATCCCTTCGAGTGAAGCCATTGGAAATCTCATACAGTTCAGTCAATTTCTTCAGTGACAGAGATGAAGTTCTTCTGGTCTCTGAGAAATTTGTCCTGACTGAGGAGTTAGGAATTCGCCAGTGCAGATTGCCTACACGGTGAGGAACATGATAGCCTTGAGGATTTTGCTACTCAAAATTCCGACCGTTGCTGTGCTATGCGCCAGCTGTTCCAAAATATCTATCCACCTAACGGTCAAATCATTGAAGGGCATTTCTGTCTTATCATGTCGGGCTGCTCCCTAGGCTATAAATAGCCGCCCCCTACAACCACTAGCGGGTTGAGGCTGCTCCGAGAGAAATCGACACTTGTCATTTGAGAGCAACCCATCCTCCGAGGACTTTGAGCGAAAATCATCAAGTGAGGAAAAATCAAAAACCCAAAACCCAAACACCTACAAACCCCAAGTGATTGAGCATCACTAAAGAGATTGATCCTGAGTGGATCCGACGCTGGTTACCTTTGAAGACTGTGCTTCTTCCAGACGGTTAGGCGTCATGGTCTAGAGCATCCAAGAGGAATTGTGGATCGCCGGGTGACCAAGTTTGTGAAGTTTTGGAAGTCGCCTGAAGACTTACCACGAGTGATTGGACGAGGTCTGTGTGACCTTAGTTCAAGGAGAATACAGTGAGGACTGGGTGTCTTGGACTAAGTGTCCTTGACTGGGTGTCCGGGACTGTGTGTCCTCGAGTTTAAATACTCAGCCGCTCCAACCAGACGTACAACTGAGATAGCAGTTGGAACTGGTCTACCAAATCATTATCTTCACCGAGCTTACTGGTTCTATTTCCTCAACTCTTTCATTTCCTCATAACTGTGTTGTATGTTTGTTCATATCTGTGTTTGAAGACTTTGACTGAAGACTTTCTCAATTTCCTCAGTTCAATTTCTTCAGTCTGTTTGTCTTCATCCTGTGTTATCCTGTGATTATGCTTCCTGTACTCTGTGTCTGTCTTCATTTCATCATGATGACTAGGCTTGTATTCTGTTGTGTTTATTTTTGAGTACTTATTCCGCTGCTAGTAGTTCTTCGCTAAGGAATTTCCTCATTGGCAAATTCCTCAGTGAAGAATTTCACAAAAATCACCTATTCACCCCCCCTCTAGTCGATATAAAGCACTTTCAAACCTTGGTGCCCTTAGTCCAACTAAAGAAATAAATCGGTCCAGGGACAAAGAAGAGATTCGCACTTAGCTCCAAAGTAAATCAACAGGAAGGTGCTTGTAACTTGCTGTGGTTAAACCAGCTTGGTAACATGGTAAAGAGTTTGTATGATGATGATCACACACTAATTTGATGTTGATCACCAAACATCGAACTAAGAGGAGGAGTTTAGATGAGGATTGCTGTAGAAAGTGCAAAACTGGCCAGAATCAGGGATTTGGATGATACACTCACATACTTGATTGTAATAAGCTAAAATTTGGCATAGAGGGGTTATATGATGATATTAAGCTTCTGTAAAAGTTTCATACCATTTGGAAATACCAAAGTGTCACTTTCTTCACAAAGCTTCATTTAGGACAAAAACTTGGAAAAATTGCACAGGGCAATTAGATTAACTAATTGAGCTAAAACTTGGTGGAGGGAGTTGATATAGGTAGAATCATGTCCTGGTAAAGTTTCAGCGCAATTAAAGCAATATAAAATATAGTTGCTTCACAAACTGAAAATCTGACCAGAAACTAAGATTTGGGGCTGGGCACACATAGATGGGTTATATGATCCCACATTTGGTTTATAGTCATTATTTGACCATAGGAAGGACCTTGAAAAATTTCAACTCATTTGGATATGCCTAGCTTGTACTTCCTTCACAATCAATTCCCTCAGACAGGAACTTTGAAAAATTGCTCAGGAATATTTACTGGGCAAATTGAGTTGAATTTTGTCATGAGGCAATTATTTTGGCAGGAAAATATGTCCAAGAAGTTTGGGGTCAATCAAGCAAATATAAATAGCACTTCCTTTGCAAAGTGCCATTTAGGACAAAATAGGAAAATAATTTATTGAGGATTATTTTTGAACATGGCAATGAAATAATTTTCCATATTTGAGGAAGATTTTACCCAAACAATTTATGAGAATTATTTGGGAATTTTAGGAGTGACAGAAATATAGGTTGCTTCACAACCTAGGGTTTTAAGGGTTATTCATTTATCAGGAAAAGGAATATTCCCAACAAAAGGATTCTGGGTTAGGTCAAGGATAGAAATGAAATGATCCTGGGATGATGAAGAGGGTGACAAGCCACTACAATACCTAGGAAGACATAATCTTCCCAAGTTTCAGAACCGCATAGCCACAGAAAAGAAAAACAAAACAGGAAAACCAAGAAAATCAAAGGAAAAAGGAAAGGGCAAAAATTCAGGCCGTTACATAACACTAGCACCGAAAAAGTAAATAAGTGAAGAACAATATATGAAAATCTCGTAGGCAATGGATCAGTGATGGATAATTATGTCGGATGCGATCAATCATGCAACAGCTATAACATAGGGTGACACAGAACTAGCTCCAGTTCATCAATGTAATGTAGGCATGTATTCCGAATATAGTCATACGTGCTTCTGGAAAAGAACTTGCATGACATCTTTTGTCCTACCCTCCCGTGGCAGCGGGGTCCTAATGGAAACTAACGGATATTAAGGCCTCCTTTTAATAGAGTACCGGATCAAAGCATTGCCACATAGTGAATAAATGAACTCCTCAAACTACAGTCATCACCGGTAAGTATCCCGATTATTGTCACTTCGGGGTTAACGGATCATAACACATAATAGGTGACTATAGACTTGCAAGATAGGATCAGGAAATCATATATATTCATGAAAACATAATAGGTTCAGATCTGAAATCATGGCACTAGGGCCCTAGAGACAAGCATTAAGCATAGCAAAGTCATAGCAACATCAATCTAGGAACGTAGTGGATACTAGGGATCAAACCCTAACAAAACTAACTCGATTACATGATAAATCTCATCCAACCCATCACCGTCCAGCAAGCCTACGATGGAATTACTCGCGCACGGCGGTGAGCATCATGAAATTGGTGATGGAGGAAGGTTGATGATGACGATGGCGACGGATTCCCCTCTCCGGAGCCCCGAACGGACTCCAGATCAGCCTTCCCGAGAGAGTTTAGGGTTTGGCGGCGGCTCCGTATCATAAAACACGATGAATCCTTCTCTCTGTTTTTCTTCTCCCCGAACGTGAATATATGGAGTCGGGATGGACGTCGGTGGAGCATCAGGGGGCCCACAAGGCAGGGGGGCGCGCCCAGGGGGTAGGCGGCCCCCACCCTCGTGGACAGGGTGTGGGCCCCCTGACATGGATCGTTTCGCCAGTATTTTTTTATATATTCCAAAAATAATCTCCGTTGATTTTTAGGTCATTCCGAGAACTTTTATTTCTGCACAAAAATAACACCATGGCAATTCTGCTGAAAACAACGTCAGTCCGGGTTAGTTCCATTCAAATCATGCAAGTTAGAGTCCAAAACAAGGGCAAAAGTCTTTGGAAAAGTAGATACGATGAAGAATTTTCAACTCCCTTCTTGCTACCTCTTGAGCACTACGTTGGTTTTCCCTTGAAGAGGAAATGGTGATGCAGCAAAGTAGTGTAAGTATTTCCCTCAGTTTTTGAGAACCAAGTTATCAATCCAGTAGGAGACTACATGCGAGTCCCTCGTACCTGCACAAACAAATAAGAACCTCGCAACCAACGCCATAAAGGGGTTGTCAATCCCTTCACGGTCACTTACGAGACTGAGATCTGATAGAGATAATAATAATAAGATAAATATTTTTGGTATTTTTATGATATAGATTGGAATATAAAGATTGCAAAACAAATGGCACCAGAAATAGCTAGTTGACGGGAGATTAATATAATAGAGAATAGACACCGGGGGCGAGAGGTTTCACTTGTGGCTTCTCTCAAGATAGCATAAGTATTACGGTCGGTGAACAAATTACTATCGAGCAATTGATAGAAAAGTTCATAATTATGAGAATATCTAGGCATGATCATGTATATAGGCATCACGTCCGTGACAAGTAGACCGAAACGATTCTGCATCTACTACTATTACTCCACACATCGACCACTATCCAGCATGCATCTAGAATATTAAGTTCATAAGAAGAGAGTAATGCATTAGGCAAGATGACATGATGTAGAGGGATAAACTCAAGCAATATGATACAAACCCCATCTTTTTATCCTCGGTGGCAACAATACAATATATGCCTTGCTGCCCCTGCTGTCACTGGGAAAGGACACCGCAAGATTCAACCCAAAGCTAAGCACGTCTCCCATTGCAAGAATCACTACAAAAAAAGCCACATCTGTGACATTTTGGGCTGAACGAATTTTTTTCCTGTCATACATATGACACTTCTATGACGATAATTGTGAAAAAACCCGGTATCTTCATAGATGTGGTGGGCTCCTACTTCTATGACAAGAAATCATGACAGGAAATGGGATTTTCGTCCTGGGCGGGCCGGACACGCAGCTGCATGACATTCTTTGGGCCATCCATAACGGAAAAAACCGTGGTAGAAGCGAGGGGGAGCAAAATCTCGGGGAGTTCCCGGTTACAGTGGGAGGTCGGGGGCCGAGCGATGCGTGTTTCTCTCGTACACGTACGCGCGTGTGTGCGAGGCGTTGGCTCTAACTGAACCGGAGCGAGGCGTTGGGATATAACTAAACCCGAGTGATTGCACTGCAGGCTACGCATTACTGAACCCGAGCGATCGATTGATGGCTGTTAACTGAACCCGATCGAGCGATTCCTTCGCTACTGCTGCTAACTGAAGCCGATCGATGCTGCCTCTGGGATGAACAGTGAGCGTTGCGGGGGGGTTTGGATGAACAGTTGGCATTGCCTCTGGATGAACAGGACCCCATGGTGTGGTGGAGGGCTGGATGAACAGTAGACGGTGGATGGGTGCCCATGGAGGGGTGGTTGAACAGGACCCCATGGTGTGGAGGGATGGATGAACAGTAGATGGTGGAGGGGTGGTTGAACAATAGCCGGTGGAGTAGCGCGCGGTGGAGGCTGGATGAACAGGAGCCCGTGGAGGCTGGAGGAGGTCGACGGTGGAGATGAACAGTATCCCATGGAGTCCCATTTTGCGGTACGCCACACCCCTCCCGATGAACAGGACCCATGTTTCAACCGTAGGAGGTCCGTTTCGTCCGTTTTGCGGTACGCCACACCCCTCCCGATCAACAGGACCCCCGTTTCGACCGTAGGAGGTCCGTTTCCTCCGTTTTGCGGTACGCCACACCCCTCCCGATCAAAAGGACCCCCGTTTCGACCGTAGGAGGTCCGTTTCCTCCCTTTTGCGGTACGCCAGACCCCTCTTGATGAACAGGATCCCGTTTTGAACGTGGCCGGTCGAACACAAGGCCGTTTCCTCCGTTGTGCGGTACGCCAGGCCTCGTTTCCATCGCCTGTTCCGTCCAAGCCCTCCCAATGAACACGACCACACATTCCGTTCTGACGCAGCCGGTTGGCTCCCACGCGTTCCATTGCCTCCCGATGAACACGATGCATTCTGTTGCCTCCCCATGAACACGAGCATTCCGTTGCCTCCCCATGAACACGACGACGACGTTGTTTCTCTGTTCTGACCCAGCCATGTACACAAGCCCTGGCCGTACGTATGTGCGAGTAGGCGTTCGAGACCCCACCCGTATGTACACATACGTGGTCATATTTTCTTTCTTGCACCCTGGCCGCTATACGTACGTGTACATGCTACATGCGTGCCTCTACTACGACACGTACGCGCCTCTACTACGACACGTGCGCGCCTCTACATCCACCAGTATATATGTATGTACACGTTCGCGACCAGAATGACAACGCTACGTACGCTTCGACCAGGTGGGTCCCGACTGTCAGGCACTTCCTTGTGTGCGAAGATGTAGCTGGTGGGTCCTAGCAGTCAGGGGGGCGAATCGTTTTTTTTTTGCCCGGACGCACTTCCTTGCATGTGAAGATGTAGCTAGTGGGTCCCAGCAGTCAGGGGGGGCGAATGGTTTTTTTTCCCGGACGCACTTCCTTGCGTGTGAAGATGTAGCTGGTGGGTCCCAGCAATCAGGGGCAAAAAAATTTTGTGAAATATAGTGGCCCGTCCGGTGGGTCCCAGTTGTCAGGTGGAGGAATCATTATTTTCCGCGTAATAAGGAGGCACTTCCTTGCTGTGGCCGTGGACCTAGTTGTCAGCCTCTCCACGTACAGTCCACGTCCGATGGAAGTCGTTCCTTGACCACGTTGACCATGCCGCGCCGAGAGAACTAGGGCGGTGGACGACGGCGAGGCCTAGGAAGGGGACGATGCGGAGCCGGGGAAGACGCCGCAGTGGAAGCCCGCGCGGAGAGGAGTACGAGGGTTCACTGGTTCGGCTGCGGTGTGAGGCTGCCGTCGCCGCAAGGCCTGGCCAGCGGTGGGAATAGTAGGAGGCGGTGAGGCCTCCGTGGCAGCACAGCCGGCCACGGGAGGCAGGAGCATGCGGCACGACCGGCGCTGCTTTGGGCGGCTGGAGCAAGAAGACCAGAAGTTGAAGAAGCACTATGGCCGTTGGATGGACATTGTACGGTCATTGGAGCTAGGATCGTTCATATTGACTAAAGTTGACAAAGGCCCCCGTCCCAGTCAACTTAGTAGGCCCACAAGTCAGCCTCCCACCATGGTGGGTCCCAGCTAGCAGGGGGAGTATTCATTTTTTTTGTGCGTAATAAGGAGGCACTTCTGGTGGGTCCGAGCTGACAGCGGGGGGGAACGTTTTTTTCACGAAATACGCTGGCCCGTCCGGTGGGTCCCAGCAGTTAGGGGGGAAACGTTTTTTTCGTGAAATAAGGTGGCCCATCCGGTGGGTCCCTGCTGTCAGGTGGAGGAATAATTATTTTGCGCGTAATAAGGAGGCACTTCCTTGCGGCCGCCTGGACCCAGCTGTCAGCCTCTCCACGTACAGTACTCTTCCGATGGAAGTCGGTCGTTGACCATGTTGACCACGCCGCGCCGAGAGCACCAAGGTGGTGGTCTGGACGACGGTGAGGCCTAGGAAGGGGACGACGCGGAGCAGGGGAAGACGCAGAAGTGGAAGCCCGCGCGGAGAGGAGTGCGAGGGTTCACTGGTTCGGCTGCGGTGTGAGGCTGTCGTCGCCGCAGAATAACAGGGGGTTTGGGTGAGTAGAGGGATGGCGTGGACAGCGGTGGGAGTAGTACGGGGCGGTGAGGCCTCCACGGCATCACAGCCGGCCACGGGAGGCACGAGCACGCGACACAACCGGCGCTGCTTTGGGCGGCTGGAGCAAGAAGACCAGAGGTTGAAGAAGCACTACGGCCATTGGATGGACATCGTACGATCACTGTAGCTAGAATCATTTATATTGACTAAGTTGACAAAGCCCTTGGTACACGTCAACTTAGTAGGCCCACAGCTCGGACTTGGCAGAGAACATATAGCCCATTTGTGATTTGTAAGAATGTACAACCCATTTTTTAATTCTAATGGAATTTACTACAGCCCATTTACAGTTTGTTAAAAGTACAGCCCAACTTCTAGCTAGGACGACGATTAATAATTTCAAACAACCGCTCAAAACAAAATTCAAAAAAAATTCCCACATTTTGATGGGATCCGAAATATTTTTATCCAAAATTTCTAGTCAGGTTAAATATAATTTCAAAATAAAGTTGTATTACATTAAAATCCAACGAAATATTGCGCGCGCAACAAGTAATGAAATTAAAATTTTCAAATTCCAAAAATAATATATTTTTCAAACTAATTACGTGTTTGGCGCATAGTAAATGTCCAGTTATTATAATTACATCTCATTTATTATTTCTTAAAGTCCATTTTCTTGTTAAGCCTAATGCATACCTCCTAGGAAAGTTTGCAGCCCAGCGGGGCGGAGAATAACAAGTTGACCCGGATATTGTGTACAACTGTCGGCCTAGTTGCATTGCTGATGTTGAAAAAAAGGCCTGTGTAGTACAGTACAACCTAACATGGTTACTCAGCCCAAATTCAGTGACGCCGGAAAGGCCCAAACAAGGCTTCTGTACAACTTTTTGAAGTCACTGAGCTCAATTAATAACTTAAGAAAACAGTTAGATTATAGTGAACCTAATTAAAATATGTCACGAGCAAATAAATAATTCAACGGGTCCCACTTGTGCGTGTGCGCGTGTGTGTGAGTGTGTGTGTGTGTGTGTGTGAGAGAGAGAGAGAGAGAGAGAGATAGACCCATCGGTCAATGCTCATAAATACATCTTTCAGCCATATGCATTGCTGATGCTCAGTAAAAACTTATATAGTTGACACAATCATATAGAACATCATAGCACAATGAACTTGCATACAAAAATTTCACGCAGGCGGCACAATCAAGATGGAAGCAGTGGATCACTTCAGGAAGGGCTATGTGGAAACCAACGAAGTCATACATAACGGTTCATCATCTTTATAGATGACGGGGAAATATCTTGAATGTTGTGCAAAGAAAACAGACAGACAACACAATAAGTTCTGCTAGCACATTAAGTTGACATACAACCCTTTCTAAAAAAAGTTCAGGTACAAAATTAGAATAGGTCACAATCAAATGTACTGGCATATCAGTGCTTCACACCCATAGCTCGGATTTAACTAGTATCTGACAAGATTCAGTTGTTACCTCAAATTAGAGCACATCCAGGCAGCCAGCGCTGGCTCTTCTCCCAAAGAAGCAGTGGCCTCCGTCGCCCGAT
This sequence comes from Triticum urartu, assembly GCF_056163025.1. Lineage (NCBI taxonomy): Eukaryota > Viridiplantae > Streptophyta > Magnoliopsida > Poales > Poaceae > Triticum > Triticum urartu. The sequence continues at coordinate 315,045,411 of NC_141877.1, forward strand.
GGAATAGGCCCTGTGCCATCCATCGTTTCGAGCAACATAGGGAAAGTCTGATGTTGACTCCTGTAATGGAGGTCGTCGACGGACCCTGGCACCAGCAGCGGCGGCAGGACTTCGATTGATGGATTGACCACTTCTTCGACATGCACGAACACTTGATACAGGTACATCCCTAACGTGGTCCATGGCGGCCTTGGTGGCGACGAATAGTACAACCCCGGTTCCTGCACCGGTATCTCAACACCAATCACCTTTGGTATGGTGGACGACTTCTTCATCCATGCCATAACCGTTAGAGCCCAGCTGTCTGGAGGAACAAACATACTTACGAGCTCATCTCCAAGGTCGTTGATAAGCTCATTCATGGACTCGCTGTTCCAAGCACGTTGAGGCATGTCGTGGAGGGTAAGCTTTGTTAAAAGCTCAAGCTCAGAGGGCACCGAGCCCCATCCTGGGTGCCACCGATCAAAGCTCGCCAGCGCGCCATCGTAGAACAAACACCAAGAAGATTCGAACACACGACTGCAGTCGAAAGTTGTCCGGAACCTGACAAAGAAATTAGACGGTGGCGGACAGACTTCGACGAGCAAGTCAATTATTTGGATGCCGTGCACAATGCCAAGAGCTTTGACAAGGTCATCCGGCGAGACGGAAGGCTGGTCGCCGTTGATGGTTACCATCAGCACTTTGCTGGCAAACTGGTCGTCATGCGCCACCATGCCACTGTTGAGCGACAGCACGCAGCGACCGAAGGCAGGACAGACCTCAGGATCTCCAGCTCGGAGATACGCGTTGACCGGCGACATGATAGTGCGCTTGAGTACAGGGAGTACAGGAGGGGGATTCGGGGGAACTGGAGTAGGAATCGAGATTCCAGAGGTGGGGGAGGTGCGGGAGACTGGGGATGAAAAGGTAGCATGAATTTCGAGCACACGCCAATATGCTCTCGGCGCGCAAGCGCACGAAAAGACCGGTGGCGCCCACATGTCGGCCTAAGAGTCCTTATTCTTTGTTTTTTGGAGAGCCCGGCCTTTTTTCAGGATCTTTTGAGAGCCCGGCATGCGAGTCATAATTGACCTGTTTGGCATTGCATTACTACTCGGCCCATATTCAATGACACCTCACTGGCCCAAACAAGTGTACATCATCGAAAAGACACTGAGCTCAAATTATATAACTTGAAAAAAGGAGATATACTCTGAACACTGGAGAATGGTGATGCCCTCATTTAGCCCACCAGTAGTTCGAGACAATAAATAGTTCGAAACAACGATATATACAACATTCAAACACTAACTAGTGACTACTACTGGCATAAACAGCAAGACATGATAGTTCATAAGAAGTCTTGCTACACCACCAAAACGCACCCATCTGCAGCGCTCAGACTCTCGTGATCCAGACGAGAATGACATTCTAAACAGAAGCAACTATTACATAGTAAGAGTGGTATAGACGAGGATGAACCAATGACAAGGAATATGCATAACAAAAGAAAGAACTACTCATCCAGTACTAGCAGCAAAGACAACAAAGTCATTCGAAGAGATGATCCAACACCATCATAATTTGCAGCCCCACTTCAGCGACCAGTGATCCGAAGACACCAGTACTCCACCCTTTCGATGCAAAAACCCAATTACCTATCAACCTGAAGGCTTGAACCACATCACTGCCTGTCGTAATTGAGACATCCAAGGATCAAAGTTAATCCGGATGCCTTTGTCATTCTCACCTTCTTTTGGCTGCAGGCTGTATCATTGACAATCAGGGGAGTTTGCTCCCGAACTCCTAGGGCTCGCCGTGTAGACACAGTTTTCCATAGCAAACAGAGCCTCTCTGCCATCAAGGTCCTTGCCAACGGTGATCTCCTGGTTAATCGGATAATTGAGTCCGAGAAACAAAGAGTGTGAACCAAGGCTGTTTACCCGCCTCCAACTAAAAAAATCCTAAAGGCCCCAACAAGCCGGTATCCTGCTCATAGACATAACACCCACTGTCTGGATACTCACGTATTACACGGTGCTTGTATACAGTGGGGGTTTTGCAATATAAATTTTCCGGCTCATGTGTCTGAATGATCATCAGTCTTTTGCCGTCGTCTGATCGAGCGAGGAACCAGTTGTGCTTCCCTATTTTTGGCAAAGGTGGTGTGATTACAAAGGGCAGTAACTGTAGGGACACTGCATCATATCAAAAAGGAGAGGCATTGTTAATGTAAGATCAGCATTGTTCAGAGTAAGTAGGATAATGCAAGAAACATCATTGATATGTCCTTGTTGGAACTGGGAGGAAAATACAAGGAAAGGTATATTGGTTTCGAAAATATAGAAGTGCCATGCATGGTTATACTCATGTTATCTCGCAATCGATTCTTCACAGGAAACTACCATGTCATGCATGTTATGTAATCATGTTCTGTCCTCACAAACAAATTCTTCAAGGTAACTAACAGACCATGCATTGTTATATACTCGTGTTCTGTGGGCAAATTTTTTGTGATGATATTATTCTAGCCATTGATTGCTGAAGGGCGAATATAGGTATGTACACATGGTAAGCATTGAAGGATTTCACTACTTCCAAATATAGAGTTCTCCATATGCACATTTACTTCCCTAATGTATGGTTAGATGAAACCAACAGTGTGGTGCATGTTTCTACATCATGAAAATGAGGAAACTAACATGGCCATTGATACACACTCATATTTAGTAGTAGTATATAGATGACTGTAAAATAAGGATAATATCCATATATTCCTAACCGTTTGATTATTCAGGGTACAAATTGGCTGTAATGACATGGTCACAATCGCATGAGTTAACTCATTCCAAATATAGCTGATTTACGGCGTCTTTAATACATTGCCATAGTTCTACTCAAATTCTACTCAAACAAGGATATGCCAATCATCACAAAAATTTCAAACAGTGTCATGGCATCATCATTAACATGAGACGGAAACAACTTACACACGCCGTCCCAGCAATACGTGGTGCCATCTGCTTTGTCGATCGCGTAGATGATGGCATTGTGTTCAATAGCATCACAAAAGTGTGTGTCAGCTTTGACGATGATCCACTGCGAGCCGAGTTGTCTCCAGCTAAAGAAGGCACCGGCGTAAAGATAGGCGAGTCCGCGGTCGAACAAGGCAATTAGCTTGAAGTCTGCGTAATTCGCATGTCGTGTGGGCACTTGGTAGATTACAATCTTCTGCAAAACAAGGTCTGTCCAACTGATGTAATAATCTAGATGACTTGGACCACGATGGTAATACTCTATATAATCCAACGGAGGAAGGATAATCTCATGGGAGGTCTAGAAGTTCACGAGCACCAACTTTTTACCGTCTTCTCTGAAGGCAGCCATCCAGTGGGAGTTCATGCCGACCCAGTACATACCTGCCAAGAAGTTTCGGGCGATGGTGATCAGATCGATGTCGAGGTAAATGATGTACGGCGACCCACTACATACCTGCAAAGAAGTTTCGACTAATGGAGATCGGATTGAAGTCGAGGGGCATCTTGCACGCCTCCATATCATGGTGAGCCAATCTCGCAAGACCAGATAGCAGCAAGCAGGGTGGCTGTGTGCATGTCCCTCGAGCATGCAACCAGCCGCAAGGTGCTCAACATATCCATACACGAACAACAGAGGTCGAGGGTGTCACTGGGGAGATTGCTCCAATCGCGGCTCATATGGATGCTGCGTGGTTCGCGTTCGGCCATGGTGGAGTTTGGAAGGGGGCTTGATTTATGGGGGAGAAGGATGTTGGTGCTGGAGCAGCTAGCGAGGGAATAGTGGTACTAGGGGAGGCGAGTGAGACGACGGTACATGGGGGCACAGTGAGATGGAGACGGAGACGGAGAAGGTGATGGAGATGGAGTGGTGCTATGGGAGCGGAGAGGGAGACGAGGCGAGGCACCAATGTGCTGTACAACGGCGGTGACAGACTGCACAGTGCACAGGGTGAGGCTGACTTTGGGAACCCAAACACGCCGCCTGGACTAGTGTCAGGCGCAGGGTGTTGTCACTTCACTGTGAGGACTGGATGAATAGTATTTTGACCATCAAGTGTACCACAGTTGTACTACTACTACTACTACTACTACTAGTAGTAGTAGTAGTAGTAGTAGGAACATGAGTACTCCAGTATTGTATAGTGGAAATAGGTCTCCCATGCTAGCATGCCTGTTCACTTCATCGTTCAGGTATCATCCATATTGCGAGCAGAACCAAATTCTCGTGCATGCCCAATCAACGCCTTGCTGCGATGCATGTAGTGGTCGTTCTGGTGCTTCAAGGACGGCATGCAGATCGTTCCACACTTGAGAAGAGGAAAAATGGAAAGGTAGAACGCAGTAGCAGAGGAAGAGAACGCTGGCTAACGAGGCTGGGAGGGGATCGAGCAGGAAGTTAATGCTCCACGCCTAAAGGTTTGGGAAAACCTGGTTTTCATAAGGTGACTTATACTCACCTAAACGGAGGGAGTATTCCTTAACCAGAGAATGTTGTGTCTCCCACTCACGCGCTCAAAAAAAAACTATGACACGTTTTTTTTATAATTTTGCATAGGTCCCACCTATCAGGAAGGATGGGCACGTACACGAACAGGTACGACTCATCAGTCTACCCGCATAGCCTTTTCGTTTAGTCTACCTAGCCGTCTAATCAACTGCCTGCATGCCACTTCTCCCATTTACTTCTCCATCAGGAACCGATTCTCCTCGGCTTCTTCATCTCCACTTCGTCTTCATTTGCATCCAAACCCCGTACATATGCAAGCCAATCTCCACTCGCACCGAGCCTAACCTGTGAAACAGTGGGCAGGGGGAGAATTAGGAAATGGACACGGAAGTAGTCTTTAGAATGCATTTACTACGTGATCAAACTCATCTTACCTGCTCATCGGAGGAAATCCAAGTTCCCCTGAACACCGGCATCTCAAGGGGCATCAACTTGCAGCTACGGCCACGTCGCGCTGGAGGGACTCCCAAGGAAACATCCTCGTGCGTTCCACGGAACATCCAGATGCATTTGTATGAGTAGTTTGTCTTGTGAGAGAAAATGATGAACGAGGGAAGGCCTCTAGAGATAGAGATGGACACTACTACTACCAATGTGCTGGCCCATGCGTTGCAATGGATCCAAAGTAGTAGAATAATACTTGTTCACGTGCTTGAAATATAAACACTCTAGTTTTGATATACATGTGTCAGCAGACATGACAGCTTGTCCATGGAAGTTGAACCACGACGACCATCACGTTTCTTGTTTCTACCACTGCCACACCCACACGTGATTCCCACAACGCTGCTCCAACCCACGGCATGACGTCCCCCGATGTGGACATGGATCCTCTAACGTGGCTATCACTGCCTTGCCCTGCCTTTCCTTCGCTGACAGGTGGGACCCACGCTTATGGGTCCCACATGTCAGTGATAGAATGGTAGGATTGTTCGCGTCAGGGGATCCTCATCCTCCCGATGTGCCCCTCATCCCTCTCGGCCCCACCACTCCTCTGCCTTTGTGTGCATGACATGCGGGCCAGCTGAACTACGACGACCATCAACTTTCTACCATAGACACACCCGATTGGACGCGGTTTACCTGCTCCGCTGCTACGCTCCGATCCATACTCCCGCACCATCGAATTTTCATCCAGCGGCTGTGACACATTTAGTACCCGCCGGTGTGGCCATCTACGCCTCGTAACACCCCGACGCCCAGCTATGGCACCCCCGCCACGGCCACGCCACCACCGGCCGGTTCATCTCGAACGAGTGAGTCGCGAACCACGCCACCACCATCAGAATGACATGTGGGCCAGTCGCATTTAAGGTCCGCATGTCATTGACTCATAGTTCGGGCACTAAAGCCACTGAAGTTCGGTCCCGTGGGCCCCAAGAGGGAAATGTAACTCCTGCGGCAGGCCTTGTGGTGCTCCCGCAGTACGAGCTCGTGCCAAAACTGGAATTTGTTTCTTACTACTACCAACTATTACTATTAAGGTACATGTGCATTGCACGCATGAGATTCTGGTGGTTTGTGCATTATGCTTCTACATGTGGAGCTTTCTGGATTCTAACATGTGGCAAAATCTGGTGGAATGTAAGGTTAGGCAAGTTTGATTAACTTAGGTGAGTGTTTGGTTCAAGCCACACCTTAGGCAAGCCACACTAAGGCCCCACATGACATACACACAAAAATGTGGCAAGATTCCCTTAGGCTTGCCAACTTGTTTCTCTCGTTTTGAAGAACTAATAACTTTGCCTAAGCTTAGTTGTGCCGTGCACGTACCTACTAGTAGTTGTATAGTGGTAGTACTAGTAATATAGTATTAGGAGTACAAACTTGGTACTAGTAGGAGTAGTACTAGTCCGGAATGCTCCTACTCTATCAACGAGCCCCGTTTGACACCAAATTTCTTGGCTTCCGTGCTACAGCTAGATATTCCCATCGTTTCTGTTTTCCAACCCAGCGGCATGAGGGGTGTCAGTTTGCTCAACGGCGGTCCCACATAAAAGTGAAAATGCTAGGCAACACGCCTTCCCTAAGCTATGTGTCGTGCCGAACAGGCCGTGTTGTACTCCCGATTCCCAGGCATGTGGGGGTGCGACACGAACGCAGCAGGCCTTTTCCTTCTACCAGCAATGTGCCCGTGCGTTGCGACGGATCCAAAGTAGTAGAATAGTAGTATTTGTTCAGAAACTTGAAAGAAATCACTATTGTTTTGATATACTCCTAATATATTACTCCCTCCGTACCTAAATATTTGTCTTTTTTGAGATTTCAAATGGACTATCACATAAGGATTTTATAGACATATTCTAGTGTTTCTAGCAAGATGCCCGCGCGTTGCACGAAGTTGATGGAAAAGGTAAGCACAACTTATAAATTAACGGATGGAGTACTAGTTACAGTGATGCATATAATTAAGCAAAGGGATCGCACATGTCGGTATTGACTGGAACGAGAATGCAACAGCACAATAAGAATTAAGGCCACGATGATGCGATCGTAGTGGTGGTTATAGAAGGCAAGAAGAAAGATGGATCCACGAACGTACGACCTCCGCCTCCTCAACTTAGTGCGCCAGGCCACTGACCGGCGGCTAAGGAGCGGCGGCTTTTGTGGCGAGGTCGAGATGCTTCTCAGCAAAGGCATCCAAGGCTTCCAGCCGGTTGAGGAAGTCCAACGTCGTAGTGTCCTCACTGGCTTTGTAGATACCTATGTACACGATTTCCTCGTACATGTGGATGTGTAGTTCGACGAATTCTTGCAGGGCAAGGCGCCTCACGGCGAGCGCGACCTCCAGGTGGACATTCTTCATGGCGTCGGCGGGCAGTCGCAGGGCCACCAGTGCTTGAAAGAGGTTCTGGCCATGGAGGCCGATTAGGGTGGCTGGCAATGAGGAGCCCGGGCGCGCGGGCTGAAGGAGTACGGCGATGTCGTCCGCAAGCTTCTTGAGGACGGTGAACTTGTTGCTGGTGGCAACAATCATCTGGTCCAACTGAGAGTCGTAGTTGGCGTTGAAGGCGGCCATCCACCAGCCGGTCTCCAACACCATTTGGAGACGATCCTCGGCGCCATGCCACAGGCCGGTGTTGTGGACCATCTGGCGCAGCCGCTGGCCGCTCACGAGCATAGCCGCCATGGGTCTGGAGTGAGCCCTTTTGCGCTTAGTGTAGGTGCTTAGGCAAATGCTTAGGTGCATACGATGTGGTAGATGCATTGGAATGGAGGGGCGCCTTTATATGAGGGCAATGAGGGCAAACTGCGTTGCATTCACATCGTGCAGCCTCTTTTCCCGGACCTCCTCCCATTACATCCCTCATGCATTAATTGAAGTAGGACGCATTGGCCGTTCAACATATCAGGAACCACTACTCCCTCCCTCGTCTGCATTAAAGCCGTATCGAGAACTGCGCCGCCCACTGTCAAATCGAATACTCCCTCCGTCTAGGTGAGCACTAAGTCATCTTACGAAAACCAAATACTAGTAAACACAGGCGTGGTGCATTAACTCTCATGTTGTTTCTTATTTTTTGACATAAATAGAGGAATCAACTGATACGTCTCCAATGTATCTATAAGTTTTGATTGCTCCATGCTATATTATCTATTGTTTTGGACTATATTGGGCTTTATTATCCACTTTTATATTATTTTTGGGACTAACCTATTAACTGGAGGCCTAGCCCAGAATTGCTGTTTTTTTGCCTATTTCAGTGTTTCGAAGAAACGGAATATCAAACGGAGCCCAAACGGAATAAAACCTTCGGGAACGTGATTTTCTCGCTGAACGTGATCCAAGAGACTTGGACCCTACTCCAAGGAGTCAAAGAGGCGGTCACGAGGGTGGGGGGCGCCCCCCCTAGGGCGCGCCCCCTGCCTCGTGGGACCCTCGGTGCTCCACCGACGTACTCCTTCCTCCTATATATACCTACGTACCCCCACACGATCAGAACAGGAGCCAAAAACCTAATTCCACCGCCGCAACTTTCTGTATCCACGAGATCCCATCTTGGGGCCTGTTCCAGAGCTCCGCCGGAAGAGGGCCGTCATCACGGAGGGCTTCTACATCATCATAGCCCCGCCGATGCAGTGTGAGTAGTTTACCTCAGACCTTCAGGTCCATAATTAGTAGCTAGATCGCTTCTTCTCTCTTTTTGGATCTCAATACAAAGTTCTCCCCCTCTCTCATGGATATCTATTCGATGTAATCTTCTTTTTGCGGTGTGTTTGTTGAGACCGATGAATTGTGGGTTTATGATCAAATCTATCTATGAATAACATTTGAATCTTCTCTGAATTCTTTTATGCATGATTGGTTATCTTTGCAAGTCTCTTCAAATTATCCGTTTGGTTTGGCCAACTAGATTGGTAGTTCTTGCCATGGGAGAAGTGCTTAGCTTTGGGTTCGATCTTGCGGTGTCCTTTCCCAGTGACAGAAGGGGAAGTAAAGCACGTATTGCATCGTTGCCATCGAGGATAACAAGATGGGGTTTATTTCATATTGCATGAATTTATCTCTCTACATCATGTCATCTTGCTTAAAGCGTTCCTCTGTTTTTAACTTAATACTCTAGATGCATGCTGGATAACGGTCGATGAGTGGAGTAATAGTAGTAGATGCAGAATCGTTTCGGTCTACTTGTCACGGACGTGATGCCTATATACATGATCATGCCTAGATATTCTCATAACTATGCTCAATTATGTCAATTTCTCAACAGTAATTTGTTCACCCACCGTAGAATACTTATGCTGTTGAGAGAAGCCACTAGTGAAACATATGGCCCCCGGGTCTATTCAAATCATATCAATCTCCATCACTTTAATCTTGCTTTGCTTTTTTACTTTGCCTTTTACTTTTTACTTTGCATCTTTATACCAAAAATACCAAAAATATTATATCTATCAGATCTCACTCTCGTAAGTGACCGTGAAGGGACTGACGACCCCTAATCGCGTTGGTTGCGAGTAGTTATCGTTTTGTGCAGGTACGAGGGACTTGAGCGTGGCCTCCTACTGGATTGATACCTTGGTTCTCAAAAACTGAGGGAAATACTTACACTACTCTGATGCATCATCCCTTCCTCTTCGGGGAAATCCAACGCAAGCTCAAGAGGTAGCAATAAGAATTTCCGGCGCCGTTGCCGGGGAGTCTACGCAAAAAGTCAACATACCAAGTACCCATCACAATCCCTATCTCTCGCATTACATTATTTGCCATTTGCCTCTCGTTTTCCTCTCCCCCACTTCACCCTTGCCATTTTATTCGCCCTCTCTTTCCCAATCCCCTTCTCCTTCTCCGCCTCTCTTTTCCGTTTGGCTTTTTGCTTTCCCGTGTGTTGGATTGCCTGTTTGTCGCGATGGCTCAAGATACTACCAAATTGTGTGACTTCACCAATACCAATAATAATGATTTCCTTATCACTCCGATTGCTCCTCTTGCCAATACTGAATCTTGTGAAATCAATACTGCTTTCTTGAATCTTGTTATGAAAGATCAATTCGCCGGCCTTCCTAGTGAAGATGCCGCTACGCATCTAAATAGCTTCGTTGATTTATGTGATATGCAAAAGAAAAAAGATGTCGATAATGACGCCATTAAATTGAAGCTATTTCCTTTTTGCGCTTAGAGATCGTGCTAAAGCTTGATTTTCGTCTTTGCCTAAAAATAGTATTGATTCTTGGAACAAGTGCAAAGATGCTTTTATCTCTAAGTATTTCCCTCCCGCTAAGATCATCTCTCTTAGAAACGATATTATGAACTTTAAACAACTTGATCATGAACATGTTGCACAAGCTTGGGAGAGAATGAAATTAATGATACATAATTTCCCTACTCATGGTTTGAATTTGTGGATGATTATACAATTTTTTTATGCCGGATTGAATTTTGTTTCTAGAAATCTTTTAGATTCGGCCGCGGGAGGTACTTTTATGGAAATCACTTTAGGAGATTCTACTAAATTCCTAGATAATATTATGGTTAATTATTCTCAATGGCATACTGAAAGGTCTTCTAATAAAAAGGTGCATGCGATAGAAGAAATCAATGTGTTGAGTGGAAAAATGGATGAACTTATGAAATTATTTGCTGCTAAGAGTGTTTCTTCTGATCCTAATGATATGCCTTTGTCTACTTTGATTGATAATAACAATGAATCTATGGATGTGAATTTTGTGGGTAGGAATAATTTAGGTAACAACACTTATAGAGGGAATTTTAATCCTAGGCCATATCCTAGTAATCCTTCTAGTAATTATGGGAATTCCTACAACAACTCTTATGGAAATTATAATAAGATGCCCTCTGAATTTGAGAATAGTGTTAAAGAGTTTATGAATTCACAAAAGAATTTTAATGCTTTGCTTGAAGAGAAATTGCTTAAAGTTGATGATTTTGCTAGAAACGTTGATAGAATTTCTCTTGAGGTTGATTCTTCAACGCTTAGATCTATTCCTCCTAAGCATGATATCAATGAGTCTCTCAAAGCCATGAGAATTTCCATTGATGAGTGCAAGGAAAGAACTGCTAGGATGCATGCTTCCAAAGATGCCTTTATTAAAGCGTGTTCTTCCAATTCCTATGAAAATCAAGATGAAGATCTAAAAGTTATTGATGTGTCTCCTATTAAATCTTTGTTCTGCAATATGAATCTTGATGAAACTGAATATGATCCACCTTTACCTAGAAGGCGTTCTAAAAATTCGGAGTATTTAGATCTTGATGATGAAATTGATGAAAGTGGGATTAAAAGAAATAAAAATCTAGATGTTGCTAAACCCACTATATTGGATTTCAAGGAATTTAATTATGAAAGTTGCTCTTTAATTGATTGTATTTCCTTGTTGCAATCTGTGCTAAATTTTCCACATGCTTATAGTCAAAATAAATCCTTTATCGAACATATCGTTGATGCCTTGATGCAATCTTATGAAGAAAAACTTGAGTTAAAAGTTTATATCCCTAGAAAACTTTATGATGAGTGGGAACCAACTATTAAAATTAAAATTAAAGATCATGAGTTTTATGCTTTGTGTGATTTGGGTGCTAGTGTCTCCACTATCCCCAAAACTTTGTGTGATTTGCTAGATTTCCGCGATTTTGATGATTGCTCTCTAAACTTGCATCTTGCGGATTCTGTTGGGGATATAACTATTTATGTAAGCCGCCCAGGGGGGCTGGGTTACGCAAAGAGAAGCCCATCTAAAGCCCAAGACCAAGACGTGAAGATGGCGGTTCAGTAAAGGGTCTAAAGGCCCACAGGCGATTTATGGCCCATGGTGATAAACCGCCATGAGGGCGTGACTTGTATTGTAAGGTAGAAGTAACTAGTCATCGAGCCGGACACTGTTTATGAGCCGGCCGGGACTCTGTAAGCCGTAGGGCGTCGACCCGTGTAATAAGGGGACGACCCGCTGGCGGCTTAGGGTAAGAAACAACAAATCGAGAACCGGGCATAGCGTATCTCGCTCCCTGGTCATCGAAACCTCAAGCAATTCCAACCCAACTAGACATAGGCCTTCCTTCACCGTAAGGGGCTGAACTAGTATAAACCTCGCGTGTCCTTTGTCCCGATTAACCCCTTCAAGCTTCCTAGCTGCGCTGGCTCCACGATTAAGTCCTTGCAAGAGGACATCTGCCGTGACAATTCCACGACAGTTGGCGCCCACCATGGGGCCAGCGCATGGTGGATTTGAGTTCTTGAAGGGCAGCTTCGAAGGGCTCAAGGGATCCGCAGTTGGCCGGATGACCAAGAGTCGTTGCGGCAAGATCTACATCCACGACTAAGGCTGGGGCCCCGATGTCGGCTCAATTGAGTACGGATACCGAGACCCCTTTGGCGGAATTCACGTCTTCATCGGCCGGATTGGTGAGCCGGGCCCTGAGCCGGACAGCTGCAACGACCCCGTCGAGACGGCTCAGCGTGCGAAACCCGCCCGAGCTCAACCCGTCGTGAAGCGTGCCTTTGTGGGTTGCATCCACGGAGGTGAACTTCCTGAAGGATCTGAAGGTGATGGTGAGCCGGCCGTCCTCTCTGACGGTGATTCGTCCGCCGGCTCAACAGATTCGCTGTATCAAGTTCAAGATGGTGTGCTTGGGGGCTGTTCTGATGGCAGCACTATTCCGGACCCCTCAGAGTCACCAAGCTGGGCAGGAGTCTTCATGGCTGGTACTCAACCCGGCCAAAATTCTACGGCCTCAGCGGCGATAACATCCGGGTTAGGAGCAGCCGGGGCAGGAGGCCCTATGCGCTCACCGGCTCAGGTGCTGATGGATCTCATGGATAAGCTTACGGCTTTGTTAACTGTTACAGTCATCCCTGCGAACCAATCTGAGCATGAGGCAGAGGTGGCACAGGTTCGCGACGAGATCGCCCGAGCCAAGGAAACCTTAGCAGCTGAAGACGCTAGATTAGCAACAGAACGGGCGGCTTTGGACGTGCGGGCGCAGCAACTTCAGGCAGAGGCCTTGCAGCTCACGTTGAGCTTAAACGCATCTAATGAGGTAATGAGGAGGAGACATTAGAAAACTCAGTCCCGTTTACCTCAGATTTATGATCCTCGGAATCTCTTCGCTACACCCGGGGCCGGCCCAAGTAACCCGCCAGGTGCAAATCAGTTTATGACATCCGGAGCGGGAGGCCCAGTCCAGCCTCCGGTGACGGCGCCTCTTCACGGCAATATGGCACCGCCCCATTACGTGCCAATACCATAGGGTCACTTCTCCAACCCCATGGAGAACTTAATCACAGCATCCGCACGTTTGGTGGCTCTCCCAGTAGATGGTGATGATCCGACAGCGGTGGAAACCCGAAAGATCAGGGAACTTGTCCAAACAGCCCTGGCTTAGCAAGAGACCTACTCCTACAGCCGGGACAGGATTCACTCAACTCCTCCGCCCTGGTTAGCTCCACCTCGTCAAAATCGGAGCCCGAGTTACAGTAGACACATGGAGTCAGAGGCCTTGTCAAGTAGCGCTCAGCGCCGGAACCAGCCCGGCGGGTATAACCCGGTTCAGGATCGGATACGTCAGGAGGACGAGCGGGCAGCTCAGCTAGCAGCCCAACAGGACTCACCGGCTTACCCAACGACTTCTGTTGAGGCGGGTGTTGCTACTAGAACCGGAGGAGTTCCTTGTCTGATACCGGCTCTACGTAATGTACGTCTGCCCAAGGATTTCAAGGGACCTCGAAAACTGCCGAATTATACGGCCGATTTACAGCCTGAGGCGTGGATTGAAAGTTACGAGATGGCCATGGAGCTGCTGGAGGTTAGCGATGAAGCGATGGCTAAATACTTCACCATGATGTTGGACGGAACGGCTCGTTCTTGGTTAAAGGGTTTGCCACCCAATTCCATTGGTTCATGGGCGGAGCTAAAGGCCCGTTTCATCCAAAACTTCAAGGACACTTGCAAGCAGTTTATGTTGATTATGGAACTGACAAATTGTAAGCAGGAAGAAGGTGAATCTATGACTCATTGGGTACGCCGGGTCAAAGATATAATACATTCATCTGACAAGATGGATGCCGGCTCAGCAGTTTTCATGCTGGAGAAGAATTGCCGTTTTGAGCCTCTGAGACAGAAACTGGGGCACCTTAAGCATGATTGCAACGATATGGGGACGCTAATGGCGGCTTTAGTCAAGTATGCCGATTATGATAGTACCAAGGATCCCGCGTCTGATGAGGAAAAGACAGGGAAGGGAAAGAAGAACGGCAATGGAAAGGGTCAGCAGCATAACCCAGCGAGTCAAGGAGGTAATAAGCGTAAGGCGGACGCTAACCCGGAATTTGTGGCCAATGCACAGGGTAACAATCAGAAGCACAAAGGAAAGCCACCCCGGTTTGGCGGGTCAGGCCCGTCTCCTAAGCAATTACTCAATGAGCCCTGCTCGAAACACGGCACCCGGGAACAACCAGCGACTCACTTATGGAAGGATTGCGCAATCATGAAGGCTTTCAAGAATTCTAGTACGTTTGATGGCAATCAAGGCCCAGGCGGCGGCTCAGGAGCTGGCGGCTTTCATGCCCGGGCGGCGGTTCAGGATCCGGCTTTCAAGGAAGCCAGGGTGGTTATAATCAACAGGAGTCTGGTCAAGGAGGTCAGCAGCAGCAGCAGTCGGGTTATCAGAGTCATCCAAAACAGCTAAACAGTGGGCAGTATCACGTGTTCACCACAAGTTTGTGTAAACGTGATCAGAAAGTTCATAAGAGGGCTGTGAATTCTGTTGGGCAGCCCCTCGTTACTTGAGGTGGTCGGAACAGCCTATTGTCTGGAGCAGGGAGGATCACCCTCCCCGGGTTGATAATCCGGGTCAGCTGGCCTTGGTAGTGGCACCACAGGTTGGTGGTTATAAATTTACTAAGGTGCTCATGGATGGAGGTAGCAGCATCAACATCCTCTATTACGAGACCTTTCGGCGCATGGGCTTAACTGACAAGAATTTAAAGACTTCCAACACCGTCTTCCATGGAGTGGTGCCTGGTAAATCGGCGTATCCTGTGGGTAAGATTGAGCTAGAGGTGGCCTTTGGAGACGAGCATGATTCTAGGGCAGAAAATTTAACTTTTGAGGTGGTAAAAATCAAGAGTCCATATCACGCTTTGTTCGGGCGGCCGGCTTATGCCAAGTTCATGGCGCGGCCGTGTTATGTTTATTTACAGCTCAAGATGCCGGGTTACAAGGGTACCATCACCGTGCATGGAAGCCGAAAGGTGGCCCTGGAATGCGAAGAAGGCGATGCGGCTTATGCCGAGTCTGTCTGTGCAGCAGAGGAGCTCAAATTTTATCAAGATAACGTTGACCCGGCGGATATGACTTCTCTCAAGAAGCCGACTATGGAGCATGACCCGGCCATGAAGTTTAAATCGGCTGCAGAGACTAAGCTTGTTGAATTTACTCCGGGCGATTCATCTAAGCAATTCAGCATCAGTGCCAACTTGGATCCTAAATAGGAAAGCGCGCTCATCGAGTTCATCCGTGAGAACCGGGACATCTTTGCATGGAAACCTTCTGACATGCCGGGTGTACCGAGAGGACTCGCTGAGCACACTCTTAATATTGATTCGAAGTATAAGCCGGTCAGGCAGTTTCTGCGGTGATTCAATGAAGAGCGACGAAAAGCTATAGGAGAAGAGGTCGCCCAGCTCTTGGCGGCTGGGTTCATTGTCGAAGTTTTTCACCCGGAGTGGTTAGCTAACCCGGTGCTCGTACTTAAGAAAAACGGCACCTGGCGGATGTGTGTGGATTACACGGACTTAAATAAGGCTTGTCCGGCTGATCCTTTTGCTCTCCCCCGTATTGATCAAATCATTGATGCTACGGTAGGTTGTGGGCGTTTGAGCTTTTTGGATGCTTATTCTGGTTATCATCAAATCAAGATGGCAGTTAAGGACCAGGAGAAGACGGCTTTCATCACCCCGTTTGGAGCCTTCTGCTATGTGTCTATTCCTTTTGGGCTCAAGATTGCCCAGGCGACTTATCAACGGTGTCTACAGAATTGTCTCCACAATCAGATTGGGCGCAATGTTCATGTGTATGTGGATGACATAGTGGTGAAATCCATAGAGGCGGAAACCTTGATATCTGATCTCAGAGAAACCTTTGACAATCTCCAGGTTTACAAAATGATGCTTAACCCGGAGAAGTGTGTATTTGGTGTGCCTGCAGGCAAGCTTTTGGGATTCTTGGTCTCAAACAGGGGCATCGAGGCTAATCCGGAGAAGATTAAGGCAATCACTTCTTTGGCTAAACCAGCATGTATAAATGATGTTCATCAATTGGCGGGTCGTGTTGCCGCTTTAAGCCGGTTCATAAGCCGGTTAGGGGAGAAGGCCCTACCGCTGTACCAATTGATGAAGAAGGCAGACACCTTTGTCTGGAGTGATGCTGCTAATGCTGCTTTTGAGGATTTGAAGAGGCAGTTATCTGAGCCGCCGGTTCTTGCGGCTCCCATTGACAAAGAGCCTTTGCTGTTATATGTGGTTGCTAATTCACGAGCCGTCAGTGTGGCAATTGTGGTAGAGCGCAAGGAGGCTGGTAAGGAACATCTGGTTCAACGGGCGGTTTATTATGTCAGTGAGGTACTCATCGAGTCAAAACAAAGATATCCTCATTGGCAGAAACTTGTTTACGGGGTGTTGATGGCAAGCCGGAAGCTGAAGCAATACTTCCAAGGTCACCCTATCACTGTGGTAAGTTCTGCCCCCTTGGGAGACATTATTCAGAATAGAGAGGCTACAGGACGAGTTGCCAAATGGGCCATCGAGCTCGGGCCTCATGGTCTGAAGTACATACCGCGCACTGCCATTAAGTCTCAAGCTTTGGTGGATTTCATCAACGACTGGACAGAGCTACAGGCACCTGAAGAGAAGCCTGATAACACTTATTGGATTATTCACTTTGATGGGTCCAGACAGTTGGAAGGCTCGGGGGCTGGAGTTGTATTAACTTCCCCTCGAGGTGACAAATTTTGTTATGTGCTCCGGCTTATGTTTCCTTGTACTAACAATGCAGCTGAGTATGAGGCCCTACTCCATGGTCTCCGGATGGCCAAAGAGATGAACTTGAGCCGGGTAAGATGCTTAGGAGAATCAGACCTTGTGGCTCAACAGGTGTCAGGCAAGTGGGATTCTAAAGATCCCCTCATGGCGGCTTACCGTCGTGAAGTCGATGCTGTGGCTGGACATTTCAAGGGTTACGTAGTGGAACACATTGATCGAAGGAAGAATGAGGCGGCTGATGCCTTAAGCCGGCTGGGGTCTTAGCGTAAGCCGGTGCCGCCTAACACCTTTCTTGATGTTTTGCATAATCCTTCTATTAAGTTACCTACAGAGGAAGATCTGGCAATACCAGACCCGGAGGCATAGTTGGTGGCGGCTCTCCACGTTATCCCGGATTAGACAGTGCCTTATTTGGCTTACATGACCCGGGGAGAGTTGCCTGAAGATGAGACCTTGGCAAGACAAATCGCCCGGCGGTCCAAGTCCATGACAATTGTCAATGGCGAGTTACATCATTACAGCATCACTGGAGCGATTCAACGTTGCGTGTCACCTACAGAGGGTCAGGAGATCCTTCGTGAGATTCATGAAGGCGATTGTGGTCATCACGCCGACTCAAAATCTCTTGTGGCCAAAGCTTTCCGTCATGGGTTTTATTGGCTGACGGCTCATGCTGATGCAGAAGACCTGATCAGTAAATGTGACGGATGTCAGAAATTCTCACAACGAGCCGATGTGCCGGCTCAAGAATTGAGGATGATTCCAATTACCTGGCCATTTGCAGTCTGGGGGCTTGATATGGTCGGGCCTTTCAAAAGGTCTAAGGATAAAAAGACTCACCTCTTGGTGGCGGTTGACAAGTTCACAAAGTGGGTGGAGGTGGAGCCAGTCAGCAAGTGTGATGCAGCCACGGCGGTCAAGTTTATGAAAAAGGTGATTTTTCGCTTTGGTTTTCCACACAGCATCATAACTGATAATGGCACTAACCTTTCCAAAGGAGCTATGGAAGAGTTCTGTCAACGAGAGCATATCCGGCTTGACGTTTCAGCTGTGGCTCACCCTCAATCTAATGGTCAAGCAGAACGAGCTAATCAAGAAATCTTGAGGGGTATCAAGCCCCGGCTCTTGGTCCCCTTGCAGCCGACGCCGGGTTGTTTGGTGGAGGAGTTACCTTCTGTACTCTGGAGCATCAATACTACACCTAACAGATCTACGGGTTACACGCCTTTCTTTATGGTGTATGGAGCAGAGGCGGTCCTGCCAAGTGACATCCGTCATGACTCACCCCGTGTGGTGGCTTATGTTGAGGAAGACAACGAAAAAGCTCGGCAAGACGCACTTGACCTGTTGGATGAAGAGCGAGACTTGGCAATAGCCCGCTCGGCGATTTACCAGCAAGACCTGCGCTGCTACCACAGCCACCGGGTTAAGTGTCCAGAACCTTTCAGGAAGGTGACTTAGTGCTCCGACTCATCCAAGATCAATCTGACATGCACAAGCTATCCCCTCCTTGGGAAGGACCCTTTGTGGTCAGCAAGAATCTGAACAAGGATCATACTACCTTATCGATGTTAGGGAACACAAAGACTCGCGTAAGTCGGAGGAGGAGACCCGTCGACCGTGGAATATCGCTCATCTTCGGCCTTATTATACTTGAGCCATCGGCTCTAATGTGTATATACTTATACTATGTATATTACATAAAGCAATAAAGCAGGACCTCTGTCCTTTTATTCCACTCCCAAAAAAGTTTTATGTGTTTTCTTTATCAGGTGGTGGAGATAACCAAGGAGAAGCTGATCATATCTGAATCCGGCTTTCCTTTGGTCCGGTTTATGATCATATCTGAATCTAGCCGTGATCACTTGGGGGCTTCCTGTTCAAACATAGGTCATATTCGAACCAAAGAGAACATAGCTGTCGATACCCACTTGATCAGCATACTGCCAAACCCACTTGGGGGCTTCTTGATCATATTTGAATCATAGCTTAACCCCTTTTGGGTCTGACGTGGATCGTATTCGAATCAGCGTCATTAAACAACTCTTATGGTCACTTGGGGGCTTCCTGTTCAAACATGGGTCGTATTCGAACCAAAGAGAACATAGCTGTCGATACCCACTTGATCGGCATCGCCACAGCCACTGGGGGCTAACAGATCGTATCCGAATCTTAGCTCAACCCCTTTGGAATGGTTCACTGATCATATTCGAATCAGAAACCCTTGAATTTTGTTCATCATATTTTACAAGTGTCAACATTGGATATCTTGTGACCCTCTTGAAAATACAATGGAATACATTACAATCCTCCAGGATTAATATTGGTTACATCAGGTTGTTAAGTACCAGGTGAACTTGTATGTGCCAATTTTCAGGAGTTAAACTTACCCTCGGGGGTTGGTTTATATAAGCCGGAAAAGCAGCCGTAAGCATCATAGGGCAATGCAAGGTATTTCTGCAAAGGACATAACAGATTCATATAAACTACAAAGTGCATAGTGACGGCGGCTTATGCAAGTATTAAGGGCCATAAGCATGCGCAAAGGCATAGCAAAACTCAAGGTATTTTTTACTCTGTTACAAGACTCCCCGAGTCTGAATGATGCGGCATTGTTTTTCTACAACGACATAAGCAGGTGGCGCCTGACAATCTACTCTTGGGGTTGATTTGAAGCCTCCGGGTTATCCTTCTCCGTCTCTCCGCCGGCTGCTTTTTCCTGGAAGGATGATGAGGCAAAGTCAATTCCACTCAAGGCCTCAAACTCAGCTTCATCATCTATTAAACCGGTTGGGTCGACTTCAGGAGCAAAGGTGTGCTTACGGGTTGGAGGGATCAAGCTGACATCGTCATAATGCGGCGTGGGGATTCTCCGATTCTCCTTGTCATAACCCGGCTAACACTTGGTGAGGTCAGTGTCGTTCCCAATAAGAGTAGCCACCGGACGTATATCCTTCACACAGGCGGTGAAATCCTTATCATTAAACATGGTGCCATCTTCCTTTAAACTTGGATACCCAAGAGCAATATCAGCGGGGTCTAGTTCTGGAATCCACGCCTTGGCCTGGCTCAATGCGGCTATAGCTCCAGCTCTTGCAGATGCTCGTCTTAATTCTTGGATTCGCTGAGGTAGCACAGCAAGCCGCTTCAGCACATCTTGCAGGAGATAGGGAACATCATTTGATAAAGCCACAACGGCCAGAGCACGTTGTGACCCGGTGTAGAGCTGTTCCACCAGAGTATAAACCGCCTTCAGCTTGATCACCATGTTCTGCTTGAGATTTGTGCTCCTAGGGCCTGCGTTATTAAGCATAAGGTGAGTCAAAGGAAACAATTGATGAGACCATTCGAGATATCTGGCGCTTTAAGTCGGACAGTTCGGCTGTTGCTTTCGCAAGCGATGCCTCTGTTGTCTTGGCCCGGGTCACCAGTGCGGCCTTTTCATCAGCCCAAATTTTCTTCTCCGATTCAAAATTTTTCTTCAGCTTCTCTTGTTCAGAGACGCTGAATTCAAATTTGGAGTTAGCCTTTTGAGTTTCAATCTCCTGGGCTGCCACGCGGTTCTTCAGGTCAACAATCTCCGATTCAAATTGACTTATGATGGCCTGCATTGCACCGGATAGTAGTCAAGATTACGGTAAATAATATTAAGTCCCAAGCACTTTGCAAGCAAAGGTACTTGACACTTGGGGGCTAATGTATACTGAAGAACTTTCAATTACTACTCCGGCTCATGGAAATTAAGTCCCAAGCACTTTGCAAGAAAAGATGTTTGGCACTTGGGGGCTAATGTGTATCGCAAGTGCTACAACTGGGTTAAATGTCTTTTTCCTAAGCCGGATAAGCAGTGCTAGGCAATTTTCTAAATTTTATAGCATATTTACTTATAAGCAATAGACTTGGGGGCTGGTACAGTAAGTATGGTTAAAGAAAGCTAGCATAAGTCATACCTCAGATTTTTGCTGTATCTGCTTCACCATGTCAATTTCCAGGTCGCGGCTGCTATGTACTTGATTGATATAGCCGGAGACGATCTCTCCAATACTCAAATGAGTATAGTCAGTGACGTCTAGCTTGGCCTTTCGGTGTTCTACCAATTCCTCTTTAGAACACTTGGCAAGTACAGTTGGCTGTGCCGGCTCAACAAACTGAGTCTTGAGAATCTCAACTTCCGGATCATTTGCCTTGGCGGGGCTAGGAGCCTCCAGGTTACCAGAATCGTTGAGGGTTTGCTTAGTAGGCGGGTCAGAGGAAGATATAGGAACATCATGAGATGGTTGAGGCGGCGGCTCGTGAGTAGAGGCGCCAGGAGCAGCTGTGCCCAGCTCTGGTTCAGTCACAACCGGCTCTTGGGGCGGCTTATTCTTTTTTGCCCTTTTGCTGGGCTTTACTTGCACACTGTGGAAAAGGTAGACAGGTTAAATACAAAACAATATGAGTAAAATAAGGCATAAGGTACAACAAGTTCATATTACCCGGGAGCAGTTTTGAAGGCTGGCATGTTGGACTGCATAGACTCATCGGAGGAAGGTGAACTATCCTAATAGTTGGAGTCAGAAGAATTGAGAGGCTGACGAATGAAACCCGCCAAAGGAAAAAGAAGGCGTAAATCGGAGATAACCTCAGCCTGGCATTTCCTGGTCACATCAGGTAAGCCAGAGGAGAGTTCCGCGTCTTTGCTGGTCCGGGTCTGCCTCCGGCTCTCATAAATCTGTCGCTTCAAAAGAAATTGAGGGTCTTGGTAAGCTAAAGGATGTGAAAATCTTACTTTCCGGGTCACTCTTCGGATTTTCAACCTCGGTAAAGGCTTTGAGTCGGAGGAGATTATAGTTACCTCTTCAACAGCTTGGTTGTTGCCTGTATCCTCCTGGAAGGAATTAATGTCAATAACATGATGATAAAAGAGTCAGAGGAATTAGGAGTTACCTCTTCTTCATCATCCTCAGTATCATCCAGTTTCATCATATCTGTGGCGCTGGGTTTCCTTTTTCTTGAAGTTCCAGTCTTAGCGGTTCTTCTTTCGGCTCTTTTCGCTGCTCTAGCTTGTTTGGCAGCCTCATGGTCATACTTGACCTTCCAGAAGTCGCTATTTGCCTATGAATAAGGATAAAGGGTTATGAGTAAAGGTAAGGTATAACATAATAAAGATAATTGTGGAGGATAATAACTCACTGGAGGGGCCGGGTTCTTCTTGCAGAAAGGAAGTAAGCCAAAGGCATTACTAGTCACCGTGCCCTCTTTCAGCAAAGACTGGGTTGTAGCTTCCACAGCATCATCTGGTAAGTCGTCAGGACTATGACGCAGTGGGTCATCCTTTTCGCGTGAGTAAGTACACATTAAGCCGGGGCGGCGGCTTAACAGAATCACTCGCCAAGCAACCCAGACTCAGACCAGGTCGATGCCATCTAAACCATTCCCCAAAAGAGCTTTGATCTTCCTAATAGTGGGGGTGAGTGACAGACGATCAATAGCAGTCAACTTGTCCGGCAGCGGGTGGTTGGATTCAAGGCGCAAGGCGCAGAAGCCGGGCAGTGGGTTTTCACCAGCCGGAGAAGTGTCCTGGCAGTAGAACCACGTTTGGCTCCAATCCTTTGGATGACTTGGTAGTTCAGCATAAGGGAAAAGGCAGTCTCTCCGTCGCTGAATCGAGATGCCACCAAGTTCTAGACTGGGTCCGTTGGCGCGCTCATTCTGCCGGTTCAAATAGAACAACTCCCTGAACAAAAGTAGGCTGGGTTCTTCTCCAAGGTAGACCTCACAGAAAACTTGGAAGTTGCAGATATTTGACACGGAATTGGGCCCGATGTCTTGAGGTCTTAAGTCAAAGAAATGCAGAACATCTCTAAAGAATTTTGAACCGGGAGGAGCAAATCCCCGGCTCATGTGATCCGTAAAAATGATCACCTCCCCTTCCTTGGGTTGAGGTTTCTCTTCAGACGGTTCAGGAGCACAATAAGACATGACATCCTTCTTGGGCAGATGGCCAGACTTTACAAACTCGGACAGTTTGTTCTTTGTAACAATGGATGGGACCCAGTTGCAGGTAACAGGAGGTTTAACAACTTTGGGTGCCATTGGGTAAATGGAAGCCTACAACAAGATAAAGGAAATTTTTCCGGTTTATTATAACCCGGAGAATAAAACATTGTTGGGTTATTTAAGATGGCGGCTTAAGAAGGGGCCTAATGACATGCAGGTAACTATGTGATAATGTTTAACAGCTGCAGGTATTAAAGATGATTAAGGTTTTCTTAAGTCGCCAGAGGCAAGCGGTGCTGACAGCCGGTATTATCGTAAACCGGCTACGCGGACTACTATGGCTGAAACAGACTCAACAGACGCACTTTTTTGGCTAAGTGTGGAACAAACAGGTTTCACAAGTTGCAATCATTATTTTGGATCAAACGATGCTCTGGAAAGGAAAATATTTCTAGATCTAAAACAGTATAGAAAAGTTCATATACTCGCGGAAGGCTTCCAAAACAAGGGAAATGAGATCTGTTCTCATACAGGATAAGCACAAACATTTTCCGCAGCAGTTCTAAGTTGTTTTTATAATCTAAACAAGGCATTGAAGGTGAGAGCTAATGGAGGTTTGCGTCGGGCGGCGATGAACGACGACGAACTCAAGACGGTTTCAATGCAGATTTGAGAAGGGGGAAAAGAGGAACTCACAGATGCGGAAGAACTGCGGAGGGTCGCCATCGTTTTCTGGTCAAGATCAGGGTGATGCAGCGGCCTGAGTCGGTGAAGACGAGGGGGTCGACGGCGGTGGCGGCGGCGGAGCTTGAGCAGCAAAGAAGGAGGTGCGAGGAGGAAGACGACTGAAGGAAATGAAAAAGACTTAGGTCACATCTATTTATAAGGAGGGGCCGACAAAGACGGCGCGAGAAACGAGGAGACGGAATATCATTTTACAACAGCCCCGACGCCTCGATTTTCGGGATGGTCAGTAAAGGCAAAGATCCGTTGGAGGATATGACGGAATAAAATATGAGTTTTATTGAAGATGACGTCACGGAGATTTAACCCGGATCCAGATGATGACGTCACGGCGGGTTAAAGTTTCCGCACAAAACAGAAGACTGAAGGCCAGTTCATAAGGTTTTTAAAGATTGACATGAACCGGTTCAAATCAATCTGGGGCCTAATGTTGGGGATATAACTATTTATGTAAGCCGCCCAGGAGGGGCCGGGTTATGCAAAGAGAAGCCCATCTGAAGCCCAAGACCAAGACGTGAAGATGGCGGTTCAGTAAAGGGTCTAAAGGCCCACAAGCGATTTATGGCCCATGGTGATAAACCGCCATGAGGGCGTGACTTGTATTGTAAGGTAGAAGCAACTAGTCACCGAGCGGACACTGTTTATGAGCCGGCCGGGACTCTGTAAGCCGTAGGGCGTCGACCCGTGTATATAAGGGGACGACCCGCTGGCGGCTTAGGGTAAGAAACAACAAATCGAGAACCGGGCATATCGTATCTCGCTCCCTAGTCATCAAAACCTCAAGCTATTCCAACCCAACTAGACGTAGGCCTTCCTGCACCGTA
This sequence comes from Triticum urartu, assembly GCF_056163025.1. Taxonomy (NCBI): domain Eukaryota; kingdom Viridiplantae; phylum Streptophyta; class Magnoliopsida; order Poales; family Poaceae; genus Triticum; species Triticum urartu. The sequence goes on from NC_141877.1 coordinate 315,069,982, forward strand.
AGGGGCTGAACTAGTATAAACCTCGCGTGTCCTTTGTCCCGATTAACCCCTTCAAGCTTCCTAGCTGCGATGGCTCCACGATTAAGTCCTTGCAAGAGGACATCTGCCGTGACAATTCCACGACAGATTCTACTATTAAGAAACCTATGGGAAGAATTAACGATGTTCTTATTGTTGCAAATAGTAATTATGTGCCCCTAGATTTCATTGTTCTTGATATAGATTGCAATCCTTCTTGCCCTATTATTCTTGGTAGACCTTTCCTTAGAACGGTTGGTGCGATTATTGATATGAAGGAAGGGAATATTAGATTTCAATTTCCATTAAAAAGGGCATGGAACACTTTCCAAGAAAGAAAATAAAATTTCCATATGAAACTATCATGAGAGCCACTTATGGATTGCCTACCAAAGATGGCAATACTTAGATCTATCCTCGCTTTTATGCCTAGCTAGGGGCGTTAAACGGTAGCGCTTGTTGGGAGGCAACCCAATTTTATTTTTATTCCTTGCTTTTTGCTCCTGTTTAGTAATAAATAAATTATTTAGCCTCTGTTTTGGTTGTATTTTTTGTGTTTAATTAGTGTTTGTCCCAAGTAGAATCGTTGGGAAGACTTGGAGAAAGTCTTGTTGAACTTGCTGTAAAAAACAGAAACTTTAGTGCTCACGAGAACTTCTGTCATTTTTATTTTGAGAGAGATATTTAGTTAATTCTTTTTGTAGATGATTAATAGATAAATTCCTCACGTCCAGAAATTTATTTTAGAATTATTGGGGTTCCAGATCTTGCGCTAGGTACAGATTACTACAGACTGTTCTGTTTTTGACAGATTCTGTTTTTCGTGTGTTGTTTGCTTATTTTGATGAATCTATGGTTAGTAAAATAGTTTATAATCCATAGAGAAGTTGTAATACAGTAGGTTTAACACCAATATAAATAAAGAATGAGTTAATTACAGTACCTTTAAGTGGTCTTTTGTTTTGTTTCGCTAACGGAGTTCACGAGTTTTCTACTTTAAGTTTTGTGTTGTGAAGTTTTCAAGTTTTGGGTGAATTCTTGTGATGGATTATGGAACAAGGAGTGGCAAGAGACTAAGCTTGGGGATGCCCATGGCACCCCCAAGATAATCCAAGGACACCAAAAATTCAAAGCTTGGGGATGCCTCGGAAGGCATCCCCTCTTTCGTCCACTTCCATCGGTAATTTACTTGGAGCTATATTTTTATTCACCAACATGATATGTGTTTTGCTTGGAGCGCCTTGTATTATTTGTGTATTTGGTTGTTAGTGTACCACAATCATCCTTGCTTCACACACCTTTTGAGAGAGCCATATATGAATTAGAATTTGATAGAATACTCTATGTGCTTCACTTATATCTTTTGAGCTAAGTAGTTTTGCTCTATGTGCTTCACTTATATCTTTTGAGCGTTATAATTTTTCTCTATGTGCTTCACTTAGATTTTTTAGAGCATGGTGGTGGATTTGTTTTAAATAAACTATTGATCTCTCATGCTTCACTTAAATTATTTTGAGATTCTTAATAGCATGGTAATTTTCTTAATAATAACATGCTTGGTATTCAAGATTTGTGAAACTTTCTTTTGAGTGTGTTGAATACTAAGAAAAGTTGGATGCTTGATAATTGTTTTGAGATATGGAGGTAGTAATATAAAAGTCATGCTAGTAGAGTAATTGTGAATTTGAGAAGTGCTTGAGTTAAAGTTTGCAAGTCCCGTAGCATGCACGTATGGTAAACGTTATGCAACAAATTTGAAACATGAGGTGTTATTTGATTGTTCTCCTTATGAGTGGCGGTCGGGGACGAGCGATGGTCTTTACCTACCAATCTATCCCCCTAGGAGCATGCGCGTAATACTTTGGTTTTTGATGGCTTGTAGATTTTTGCAATAAGTATATGAGTTCTTTATGACTAATGTTGAGTCCATGGATTATACGCACTCTCACCCTTCCATCATTGCTAGCCTCTACGGTACCGTGCATTGCCCTTTATCACATCGAGAGTTGGTGCAAACTTTGCCGGTGCATCCAAACCCCGTGATATGATATGCTCTTTCACACATAAACCTCCTTATATCTTCCTCAAAACAGCCACCATACCTACCTATTATGGCATTTCCATAGCCATTCCAAGATATATTGTCATGCAACTTTCCACCATCCAGTTTATCGTGACACATTCATCATTGTGATATTGCTTAGCATGATCATGTAGTTGACATAGTATTTGTGGCAAAGCCACCATTCATAATTTTTTCATACTTGTCACTCTTGATCCATTGCATATCCCGGTACACCGCCGGAGGCATCCATATAGAGTCATACTTTGTTGTATTATCGAGTTGTAAATAAATAGAAGTGTGATGATCATCATTCAATAGAGCATTCTCCCAAAAAAAGAGAGAAAGGCTAAAGAAAAAAAAGGCCCAAAAAAAGAGAAAAAAAATAAAAAGGGGCAATGCTACTATTCCTTTTTTCCACACTTGTGCTTCAAAGTAGCACCATGTTCTTCATATAGAGAGTCTCTTGAGTTATCACTTCCATATACTAGTGGGAATTTTCATTATAGAACTTGGCTTGTATATTCCAACAATGGGCCTCCTCAAGTACCCTAGGTCTTCGTGAGCAAGCAAGTTGGATGCACACCCACTTAGTTTCTTTTATTGAGCTTTCATACATTTATAGCTCTAGTGCATCCCTTGCATGGCAATCCATACTCCTTGCATTAACATCAATCGATGGGCATCTCCCTAGCCTGTTGATTAGCCTCGTTGATGTGAGACTTTCTCCTTTTTGTCTTCTCCACATAACCCCCATCATTATTCTACTCCACCCATAGTGTTATATCCATGGCTCACGCTCATGTATTGCATGAAAGTTTATGAGTTTGAAATTATTAAGGTATGAAACAATTGCTTGGCTTCTCATCGGGGTTGTGCATGATGAGAGCATTCTTGTGTGACGAAAATGGAGCATGACTAAACTATATGATTTTGTAGGGATGAAATTTCTTTGGCCATGTTACTTTAAGAAAACATAATTGCTTTGTTGGTTTGCTTGAAGTATTATTATTCTCTGTGTCAATATGAACTTTTGTCTTGAATCTTCCTAATCTGAATATTCATACCACAATTAAAAAGATTTGCATTGAAATTATGCCAAGTAGCACTCCTATAACGCCCTTGATGCGGCTATATCTCCCACGTGTCGAAGCACGACTTAGAGGCATAACCGCATTGAAAGCAATGTCAAAAGTGAGGTAATCTTCACACAACCCATGTAATACATAAGGGAAAAAGATACATAGTTGGCTTACACTCGCCACTTCACACAATACATGAATAAGGCATTACATCATCAAAATACAATCAAGATCCGACTACGGAACCAAAATAAAAGAAGACTACCCCAAAAGCTACACAGATCCCCGATCGACCCCAACTAGGCTCCACTAATGATCAACTGGAAACAGAAACAACACAATGGACAAGATCTTCATCGAGCTCCTCCTGAGCTTGATTGCGTCACCTGCTCGGTAACATCGGCACCAGCAACTGGTTTTGGAAGTATCTGTGAGTCACGGGGACTCAGCAATCTCACACCCTCGCGATCAAGACTATTTAAGCTTATCGGAAGGGTAAAGGTATGATGTGGAGCTGCAGCAAGCGACTAGCATATTTGGTGGCTAACAACCCAAATGAGAGCGAGAAGAGAAGGCAAAAGCACAGTCGAACAACTATGATCAAGAAGCGATCCTAGAACAACCTACGTCAAACATTACTCCAACACCGTGTTCACTTCCCGGACACCGCCGGAAAGAGACCATCATGGTTACACACGCGGTTGATGCATTTTAATTAAGATAATCTTTAGGTTTTCTACAACCGGACATTAACAAATTCCCATCTGCCCATAACCGCGGGCATGACTTTCGAAAGTTCAAATCCCTGTAGGGGAGTCCCAACTTAGCTCATCACAAGCTCTCACGGTCAATGTAGGATATTCCTTCTAGCGGTAAAACCCGATCAGACTCGGAATCCCGGTTACAAGACATCCTCGACAATGGTAAAACAAGTCCAGCAAGACCACCTGCTGTGCCGAGAAATCCTGATAGGAGCTGCACATATCTCGCTCTCAGGGCACACCGAATAAGCTAAGCGTACGGAAGCCAACGTAACCCAAGTTGCCAAGGGACGGCCCCCGCACGGTGCTCTGGGTTGGACCAACACTTAGAGAAGCACTGGCCCGGGGGGTTAAAATAAAGATGACCCTTGGGCTGGTCGACCCAAGGGAAAGAAAAGGCTAGGTGGCAAATGGTAAAACCAAGGTTGGGCCTTGCTGGAGGAGTTTTATTCAAGGCGGACTGTCAAGGGGTTCCCATTATAACCCAACCGCGTAAGGAACGCAAAATCCGGGAACATAACACCGATATGACAAAAACTAGGGTGGCAAGAGTGGAACAAAACACCAGGCATAAGGCCAAACCTTCCACCCTTTACCAAGTATATAGATGCATTAATTAAATAAAAGATATTGTGATATCCCAACAAAATATCCATGTTCCAAACATGGAACAAACTCCAATCTTCACCTGCAACTAACAACGCTATAAGAGGGGCTGAGCAAAGCGGTAACATAGCCAAACAACAGTTTGCTAGGACAAGGTGGGTTAGAGGCTTGGTTCAACAATATAGGAGGCATGATAAGCAAGTGGTAGGTATCGCAGCATAGGCATAGCAAAAGAGCGAGCAACTAGCAAGCAAAGATAGAAGTGATTTCGAGGGTATGGTCATCTTGCCTAAGATCCCGCAAGGAAGAAGAACGAGTCCATGAAGAGGACAAACAGACATAGTCGAACGGGTCCTCACAAACGCGACGTTATCGGAACCAACCCAAAGAAGCAACACCGGAAAGAAGCACACAACATAGTAAACAAATAACACATGAACATGGTATGATATGCGGGATGCAGTATGTGATGCATATGCATGATTTGGAAAGGAATGATTGAAACTGGCCTCAACTTGGAAAACCAATAGTGCCACTAGAAATATGAGGTGATTTCGGTTGAAATCAATATAAAGATCACCGGAATCGGATGCACGGTTTGGAAATGGCGAGCAAAACAAATATGACACCGGTGTGCGATAAACAACAAGTGACTAACTAAATGCATCAAGATAAATATGCTACAGCACTCAAACATGGCAACAAAATACATGGAAGGGATCCATAACATGCATGGATCAATAACAACAAGCTTGGCAAAATTGCTAAACAAGTTAACAATCTGCCAGGAACATTTTATAGAAAAAGTAGAGCTCGATTGACTCAAGCTAGGATGCTCCATAAATGCAAAAAAAGACATGGATGGATAGAGCACCACAATGTTAACAAAACATCCTTACTGATCATCCTCAAAAGAGACACGGATCACTAGGAAACAACATCAACATATGGCATAAAAGCAAAAACAGGACAAGGACTTAGTGAAATTCTAAGTCCCTGAAATCAGCATCAACGATTACGCTACTATGCAAGCTTGTGCTAGTCACCACAAAGATCACAAAAATACATGGCATACGCCCCTGTAAAGATGGCATGACATATAAAAAAACACATGTAGAGCTCAGGGTCATATCCTGCACACATTAATCATGGCAAAAATGACAAAATGCCATTTGCTGAAGCAGATCTGACAAATTCATCACATAGCTCTCTTCCAACGACATTTCGGGCATCAAGATGAGCTCAAATGAAAATGATGCAATGGGATGAAATGATGTACTCGTCGAGACGAACATTTTGATATGCTACACGCACGAATCGGGGCAACGGATGATGAGTTATGATGCGATGAAAATTGCATAAAGTTACTGAGATCTGGGGACTTAGCAGATTTCAGAAAAAGATCATGAGCACTAGATAACTAAGACGTGCACAGGGCGGGAAATAGGAGAGGCTCACCACTAGGCTCGGCCCAGGAAGGAGGGAGAGGAAGGTGGGCCGACAGGCGCGGGCCTGGACGAGGTCGGGCCCAGGGGCGACGCTCGCTTCGTCGTCTCCTTCGTCCGACTGCACAAGGCAGGAGGCCGTGGCGCGGTCAACGGCGGCCGGGGAGGGTCTCCGGCGAGGTGGGCATGGCAGGGATCGGCGGGAATGGACGGATCCAGAGGAGAGGGTGCTGGATTCATCCTCAGAGGAGCTCCAAACGGCGACGGGAGCGGATCAGGGCGGCGGCGCGCTTCCTGTTGAAGTGCAGAGAGAGAGATGAGGAGAGATCGAGATCGAGAGAGAGAGAGAGAGAGAGAAGCAAGAGACAGGGCGACAGGGAGGCGCGAGCTCACCGGGACGGCGGTGCTCGTCGACGGTGGCAAAGCAGCGGGGTTCGAGGGGTAGCGGGGTGGAGGCGCTGGTGAGGTCGGGCGGCGGAGCGCGGGCCCGGCGCGGCCCGATTCGGCCCCGGGGCGGGCCGGATCTGGGCCCTGGGGTGCCACTTGGCACGACGGGAATGGCCCAGGGCGGCGGCACTGCTGATGTGGCACGACCCGATTGGTCGGAGTGAGGTGGAGGGCGCGGTGGACATGTCCGGCGCGGTGAGGATGTGTCCGGCGGCGCGAGGGAAGGGGTTTTTAGGGTTTCATCCGGGAATTTTGACGGGGTGCACATATATATATAGGTAGAGGGAGCTAGGAGAGTCCAAATGAGGTGCGGTTTTTGGCCACGTGATCGTGATCGAACGACCGAGATGATGGAGGGGGTTTAGGTGGGTTTTGGTCCACTTTGGAGGGGTGTTGGGCTGCAACACACACGAGGCCTTTTCGGTTCCTCGGTTAACCGTTGGAGAATCAAACGAAGGCCAAATGGCACAAAACTTGACAGGCGGTCTACCGGTAGTAACCCAAGGCCGCTTGGCAAGTCTCGGTCCAATCCGAAAACGTTTAACACCCGCACACGAAAAGAGGTAGAAGGGGACACCGGGTGACATAGGAGCGCCGGATTGCAAAACGGACAACGGGGAAAATGCTCGGATGCATGAGACGAACATGTATGCAAATGAAAATGCACATGATGACATGATATGGAAATGCATGACACGCAAGCAATGACAAGGCAACACGGCGAATAACTGGAAGACACCTGGCACATCGGTCTCGGGGCGTTACAACACTCCACCACTACGAGAGGATCTCGTCCCGAGAATGGCACCGGAGGGAAAACGAAAGAGAAAGAGGAGAGGTAAAACTAAGTTTCTCCTTTGACAAATGAGTGAAACCAATGAACCTTGAAAAGGTTAAGCCATTTCGAGAAAAGAATACAACGGAGATGAACGAAGCTGAAAACACTCCGTTAGAAAAGAGGAACAAGGGATAACAACTTCGGGCAGCACTCTGATTGAAAAGTTATGCAAGACTTGATACGAAGAAAAGAACTTGAGCAGAGGACACGACACTCCAGTTAAACGGATAATCATGAAAAGAACATGATCTTTGACAAACGAGATGATGGGTTGAGAAGAGCAACATCACAATGCCTCCGGAACGAAAGAATAGAATATAGATAATTGAAATAAAAGAATGGAGAAGAAAATGCCCACTTTTGCCACAAAAGAGCTTGAGAAGGCAACCTTAGGAGATGGGTCGAGCGGAGTTGTTGGAACACCAACAATGAAAAGAATAACCTTGATATGGTCTTATGGAATACATCTCAAATTATGAGGTGACAACCAGCCACTTACGAGAAAAGAATTGGATAGATATCAACAAGGAGACAAGAAAGCTATTTCACCGGGAGGATAAAAGAAGAACTTGGGTCACTTATGAGCACCGTAGATAGCAACAATCCTTAGGGAAGGCTTTAGGTGAAACATGACACAAGATAGCTCCAACTACTTGGTTGGTGGATTTAAAATACCTCATTCTTAATAACATGTGAATCATGAAACATGAACTCAAATTATCAAGAATGACATAATACCACCTCCAATGATAAGGTAGAAAGAATTGCACTCCGGATGCAAGATGAAGAATTCTTGAGGTCCTTAGAAAAGTATCTCGATGAACACTTCGAGAAGGAATATAAATCCTTGATGAACCATCATGTAGAACCTTCATGAAGAACTCCGGTAAACAAAAGAATTACGAAAAATAAAGAGAAGTTGGAAACACAAGGTGAAACCTTGTAATTATTTAGATGGATCTCCGTGATAATTAGATCTTGGAACTCCAGGAAAGAAAGACGAGCACTTGAAACCAAGAATTTAATCATCATGAACAATCTCCGGAAGAAAAGATTAACATATGGATGAAACAAGAATAAGAATTACATTATGCTTAACCTTCACCAATTTAATTGATGACACACAATGGATTTGGTATACTACTTATTCTCGTAGAAAGGATTAAGATAGATATAAATCAAACTTGAGAAGGTCTTCAACGAACCACCAGAAGGATTGAAAACAATGAATAAAGAAACAACGAATAACGAATGACGAGAACTCTTGAACGAACCACCATAAGAATTAAAAATGAACGAAGAGAAGATAAAGAAACACCGGGAAGAATTAGCAAATGATGAAGATGCTTGAGAGAATTTAGATACCTGAGAACGAAGAGATCATGAACTGATTAGAGGATATTTGAACAATGCACCGGTAAGATTTGGAGAAAAAGAGCTGAAAGCTGAGAATGAATAAATTTGAATTAATGGACTCCGGATAATAAACTGAGAACACTCTTGAATTGCTCCGGAAGGATGAAAAGTAATCTCACAACCGAAGAGAATTATGAGAGGATGGCAACAAGCTAGAATCATGAATCTTTGAAGAGAATGGAGCAAGATTAAAGAGAAACTCTTCTTCGATCTTCAAAATCCAAGAAAAACGATGAGAAACAGCACCAAATTGTTGAGGCACTCCGGAATGAAAATTAGAAAAGGTTGAGCCAATGATGAAAGAATTTGACCAATCTTGGAGAAATACATTTGAGTGATGATGATTCATTCTTACGTCAAACTTCAAAAGAATTTAGGATAGCTCCGGGAAAATAAGAAGAGTCAGGTAAGATCCTGGGAAAAGACCTGTGGGTTAGGGCCCACTCAAAAGAAATACCGTTGATGATTTAAAATATAGATTGCGCCGGTTGATTTAAATGGCTTGAATGAGATAACAATCTCGAAAGAGCTTGAACGAATGCAGAGTGGAAAACAGGAATCTTCGAGATATCTTGAGCACTCCAGAACAATTAAATAGCGAGAAGTGAATGAATATGAGGTGCACCGGCATGAGAAGGTATTGAAACGAAGGAAAAGGATATGATCAACACCAAAGCTTGATTTGAATACACCGGAGAAGAAAACGAGTGAAGAGTGACGAACTTGAAGCTCCGTAAGAATCTTCATGAGAATCACTGGGTAAGAACAAGAAGGAAAAAGATGGAGAGACTTCACATGAATAAAAGGATACTTGATTAAGAAATCTTAGTCCTTGAAGAAAAAGGGTGGGTGGGCGGGAAAAACAAAGGCAACTAGGCGACAGATGAAACAAACACCGTTGAGAAGAACTGATACTAGATCTTGCGGATGTTGAAATGATCGGATCCACTTGAAGAGAAACACACCGGTGAAAAGGATTGGCATGACAATCTCGATTATCAAGAAGGATTGGTATTCACATAGAAATATAAGAACACCATTTAGGAAAGGTATGGAATCAACACTTGACATTGAAGCAACTTGAATACCACAACTCAAAACAAAACAAAGGATTGGCTTGCGGAATAAGCCAGAACAAACATATGATAGAGATTTTGTCTGAAGTTTTCATGGTGGGGCCTACACGGGCTCGATTGTACAGCACCATCATGTACAAGGCAGTGCACATGACATACGAAGCGTCCCCGAGTCGACATAGCCAAGGACTCTTTAAGACACAATGAGACCACTGTAAAACCAACCGTGGATAGGCGGACCACTAGACATCGAACCCCAATTTCGTATCATACATCTGTCGGAAAGATATCCTAAGAGCTACTTGAATTCCCACTTATAAACTCCCGAAGCTTTCCGGTTATGCAATCAGGTGTTGGGGACACAGGGGAAGCATAATATCTCACCCAATTCTAACAAATCCTACATCTAGCTGTATCCATCCTTCAACACATAACCAAGAAACCTTCGGAAATCGTTTACCTCAACCTTCGAAAAGCATCCGTTATACGAGTTATGGCAATACTCCCGAACTCCCGCCCCAGTACTGGGTGGCGTCGAGGTTATCTCACCAACAACTGCATAAAAGAGATTTTCGATGTCGGCGAAACTAAACTCAGGTATTCCAGAACTGCAACGATAAAATTGTGACGACAACACCTCGGAGCTCAACTCCCCGGGACACTGCCACAACCCCTAAATGTCAGGAGGCACCAAGAACAATGTTCTCGTCACAAAACCATCGGAACAATTCCAAGATACCCGCGTGATCCTAAATTTTTTTAGTGAAATTTGAGAAGAGAAGAGTCAAAACTCTACGTTAGGGTGCCTCACTAGAGAGATGAAGGGACTGGGAGTAAAAAGAATTCCTAAGTCTCCGATATATATAATCCTAAATGACTCAAAACATTTCTAGACTCAATAACACCAGCGATTCAATCAAGCAGGGGGCTCCTAAGGTCGGGGAAGGCTCTGATACCAACTTGTAACGCCCTTGATGCGGCTATATCTCCCACGTGTCGAAGCACGACTTAGAGGCATAACCGCATTGAAAGCAATGTCGCAAGTGAGGTAATTTTCACACAACCCATGTAATACATAAGGGAAAAAGATACATAGTTGGCTTACACTCGCCACTTCACACAATACATGAATAAGGCATTACATCATCCAAATACAATCAAGGTCCGACTACGGAACCAAAATAAAAGAGGACTACCCCAAAAGCTACACAGATCCCTGATCGACCCCAACTGGGCTCCACTACTAATCAACTGGAAACGGAAACAACACAATGGACAAGATCTTCATCAAGATCCTCCTGAGCTTGTTGCGTCACCTGCTCGGTAACATCGGCACCTGCAACTGGTTTTGTAAGTATCTGTGAGTCACGGGGACTCAGCAATCTCACACCCTCGCGATCAAGATTATTTGAGCTTATCGGAAGGGTAAAGTTATGATGTGGAGCTGCAGCAAGCGACTAGCATATTTGGTGGCTAACAACGCAAATGAGAGCGAGAAGAGAAGGCAAAAGCATGGTCGAACAACTATGATCAAGAAGTGATCCTAGAACAACCTACGTCAAACATTACTCCAACACCGTGTTCACTTCCCGGACACCGCCGGAAAGAGACCATCACGGTTACACACGCGGTTGATGCATTTTAATTAAGATAATCTTTAGGTTTTCTACAACCGGACATTAACAAATTCCCATCTGCCCATAACCGCGGGCACGGCTTTCGAAAGTTCAAATCCCTGCAGGGGAGTCCCAACTTAGCCCATCACAAGCTCTCACAGTCAATGAAGGATATTCCTTCTAGCGGTAAAACCCGATCAGAGTCGGAATCCCGGTTACAAGACATCCTCGACAATGGTAAAACAAGTCCAGCAAGACCACCCGCTGTGTCGACAAATACCGATAGGAGCTGCACATATCTCGTTCTCAGGGCACACCAGATAAGCTAAGCGTACGGGAGCCAAGTTGCCAAGGGACGGCCCCGCATGGTGCTCTGGGTTGGACCAACACTTAGAGAAGCACTGGTCCGGGGGGTTAAAATAAAGATGACCCTTGGGCTGGCCGACCCAAGGGAAAGAAAATGCTAGGTGGCGAATGGTAAAACCAAGGTTGGGCCTTGCTGGAGGAGTTTTATTCAAGGCGAACTATCAAGGGGTTCCCATTATAACCCAACCGCGTAAGGAACGCAAAATCCGGGAACATAACACCGATATGACGGAAACTAGGGCAGCAAGAGTGGAACAAAACACCAGTCATAAGGCCGAGCCTTCCACCCTTTACCAAGTATATAGATGCATTAATTAAATAAAAGATATTGTGATATCCCAACAAAATATCCATGTTCCAAACATGGAACAAACTCCAATCTTCACCTGCAACTAACAACGCTATAAAAGGGGCTGAGCAAAGCGGTAACATAGCCAAACAACGGTTTGCTAGGACAAGGTGGGTTAGAGGCTTGATTCAACAATATAGGAGGCATGATAAGCAAGTGGTAGGTATCGCAGCATAGGCATAGCAAAAGAGCGAGCAACTAGCAAGCAAAGGTAGAAGTAATTTCGAGGGTATGGTCATCTTGCCTGAGATCCCGCAAGGAAGAAGAACGAGTCCATGAAGAAGACAAACGGATGTAGTATAATGGGTCCTCACAAATGCGACATTATCAGAACCAACCCGAAGAAGCAACACCTGAAAGAAGCACACAAGATAGTAAACAAACAACACATGAACATGGTATGATATGCGGGATGCGGCATGTGATGCATATGCATGATTTGGAAAGGAATGATTGAACTTGGCCTCAACTTGGAAAACCAAGAGTTCCACTGGAAAGGTGAGGTGATTTCGGTTGAAATCAATATAAAGATCACCGGAATCGGATGCACGGTTTGGAAATGGCGAGCAAAACAAATATGGCTCCGGTCTGCGATAAACAGCAAGTGACCAAGTAAATGCATCAAGATAAATATGCTACAGCACTCAAAAATGGCAACAAAATACATGGAAGGGATCCACTCATGATTCTTGACAAAAGATGAACACTGAGCCATGGCTAATTCACTCATTAACAGGTTCAAACAAGCATGGCAAAAGTGCAAAAGATAACAGGTTTTAGACTAAGTGAAATTAACACAAGTCTGGAATTTATCATGAGGAAGCAAACCTTAGATCATGAAAACTACATGCTACAGGAAAATATCATGGCAAAGCAAGGCACGACATGAAGCTACTCAAAGCACTTACCAAAAGTCCCTTAGTGACCTTGAGCCAAAAGGGATCAGAAAATACAATTGCAAGCATGTGAACATGGCAAAAACATAAACAGATTCAGACTTAGTGAAAAACTGGAGCATGCAAAACAGATTAACGAGTAGGCATTTTACAAGCTTGATGCACTCACTACAGAGCATGGCATGACAAACTAATCATACATCCATCAAGAAGACATGCCATAGAAGTTATACATGGCAAGAACAACATCATAGCATGCACAGATCAATAACAACAAGCTTGGAAAAATTGCTAAACAAGTTAACAATCTGCCAGGAACATTTTATAGCAAAAGTAGAGCTCGATTGACTCAAGATAGGCTGCTCCATAAATGCAAAAAAAGACATGGATGGATAGAGCACCACAATGTTAACAAAACATCCTTACTGATCATCCTCAAAAGAGGCACGGATCACTAGGAAACAACATGAACATATGGCATAAAAGCAAAAACAGGACAATGACTTAGTGAAATTCTAAGTCCCTGAAATCAGCATCCACGATTACGCTGCTGTGCAAGCTTGTGCTAGTCACCACAAATATCACAAAAATACATGGCATGCACCCCTGTAAAGATGGCATGGCATATAACAAAACACATGTAGAGCTCAGGGTCATATCATGCACACATTAATCATGGCAAAAATGACAAAATGCCATTTGCTGAAACAGATCTGACAAATTCATCACATAGCCCTCTTCCAAAGACATTTCGGGCATCAAGATGAGCTTAAATGAAAATGAGAGGCTCACCACTGTGCTCGGCCCAGGAAGGAGGGAGAGGAAGGTGGGCCGACAGGCGCGGGCCTGGACGAGGTCGGGCCCAGGGCGACGCTCGCTTCGTCATCTCCTTCGTCCGACTGCACGAGGCAGGAGGCCGTGGCGCGGTCAACGGCGGCCGGGGAGGCTCTCCGGCGAGGCGGGCACGGCAGGGATCGGCGGGAACGGACGGATCCAGAGGAGAGGGTGCCGGATCCGTCCTCGGAGGAGCTCCAAACGGCGACAGGGACGGATCGGGGCGGCGGCGCGCTTCCTGTCGAAGTGCAGAGAGAGAGATGAGGAGAGATCGAGAGAGAGAGAAAAAAAAGCAAGAGACAGGGCGACGGGGAGGCGCGAGCTCACCGGGATGGCGGTGCTCCGGCGCGGTGCTTTGTCGATGGTGGCAAAGCAGCGGGGTTCGAGGGGCAGCGGGGTGGAGGCGCTGGTGAGGTCGGGCGGCGGAGCGCGGGCCTGGCGCGGCCCGATTCCGGCCCGGGGCAGGCCGGATCTGGGCCCCGGGCGGCGGCGGCGAAGTGGGCGGCGGGGTGCCACTGGTGCGATGGGAATGGCCCAGGGCGGCGGCGCTGCTGATGTGGCATGACCCGATTGGTCGGAGTGAGGTGGAGGGCGCGGTGGACATGTCCGGCGCGGTGAGGACGCGTCCGGCGGCGCGAGGGAAGGGGTTTTTAGGGTTTCGTCCGCGAATTTTGACGAGGTGCACATATATATAGGTAGAGGGAGCTAGGAGAGTCCAAATGAGGTGCGGTTTTTGGCCACATGATCGTGATCGAACGACAGAGATGATGGAGGGGGTTTAGGTGGGTTTTGGGCCACTTTGGAGGGGTGTTGGGCTGCAACACACACGAGGCCTTTTCGGTTCCTCGGTTAACCGTTGGAGTATCAAACGAAGTCCAAATGGCACGAAACTTGACAGGCGGTCTACTGGTAGTAACCCAAGGCCGCATGGCAAGTCTCGGTCCAATCCGAAAACGTTTAACACCCGCACACGAAAAGAGGTAGAAGGGGACACCGGGTGACATAGGAGCGCCGGATTGCCAAACGGACAACGGGGAAAATGCTCGGATGCATGAGACGAACATGTATGCAAATGAAAATGCACATGATGACATGATATGGAAATGCATGACACGCAAGCAATGACAAGGCAACACGGCGAATAACTGGAAGACACCTGGCACATCGGTCTCGGGGCGTTACAACTCCGCATCAAAAATTCTCTTTTTATCATTTACCTACTCGAGGACGAGCAGGAATTAAGCTTGGGGATGCCTGATACGTCTCCAACGTATCTATAATTTTTGATTGCTCCATGCTATATTATCTATTGTTTTGGACTATATTGGGCTTTATTTTCCACTTTTATATTATTTTTGGGACTAACCTATTAACCGGAGGCCCAGCCGAGAATTGCTGTTTTTTTGCCTATTTCAGTGTTTCGAAGAAACGGAATATCAAACGGAGTCCAAACGGAATAAAACCTTCGGGAACGTGATTTTCTCGCCGAACGTGATCCAGGAGACTTGGACCCTACTCCAAGGAGTCAAAGAGGCAGTCACGAGGGTGGGGGGCGCCCCCCGCCATAGGGCGCGCCCCCTGCCTCATGGGCCCCTCGGTGCTCCACCAACGTACTCCTTCCTCCTATATATACCTACGTACCCCCAAACGATCAGAATAGGAGCCAAAAACCTAATTCCACCGCCGCAACTTTCTGTATCCACGAGATCCCATCTTGGGGCCTGTTCTGGAGCTCCGCTGGAAGAGGGCCGTCATCACGGAGGGCTTGTACATCATCATAGCCCCTCCGATGAAGTGTGAGTAGTTTACCTCAGACCTTCGGGTCCATAGTTAGTAGCTAGATGGCTTCTTCTCTCTTTTTGGACCTCAATACAAAGTTCTCCCTCTCTCTCGTGGAGATCTATTTGATGTAATCTTCTTTTTTCGGTGTGTTTGTTGAGACCGATGAATTGTGGGTTTATGATCAAGTCTATCTATGAATAATATTTGAATCTTCTCTGAACTCTTTGATGCATGATTGGTTATCTTTGCAAGTCTCTTTGAATTATCCATTTGGTTTGGCCAACTAGATTGGTAGTTCTTGCCATGGGAGAAGTGCTTAGCTTTGGGTTCGATCTTGCGGTGTCCTTTCACGGTGACAGAAGGCGCAGCAAGGCACGTATTGCATCGTTGCCATCGAGGATAACAAGATGGGGTTTATTTCATATTGCATGAATTTATCTCTCTACATCATGTCATCTTGCTTAAAGCGTTACTCTGTTTTTAACTTAATACTCTAGATGCATGCTGGATAGCGGTCGATGAGTGGAGTAATAGTAGTAGATGCAGAATTGTTGCGGTCTACTTGTCACGGACGTGATGCCTATATACATGATCATGCCTAGATATTCTCATAACTATGCTCAATTCTGTCGATTGCTCAATAGTAATTTGTTCACCCACCGTAGAATACTTATGCTCTTGAGAGAACCACTAGTGAAACCTATGGCCCTCGGGTCTATTCTCATCATATCAATCTCCATCACTTTAATCTTGCTTTGCTTTTTACTTTGCCTTTTACTTTTTACTTTGCATCTTTATACCAAAAATACCAAAAATATTATATCTATCAGATCTCACTCTCGTAAGTGACCGTGAAGGGACTGACAACCCCTAATCGCGTTGGTTGCGAGTAGCTATCGTTTTGTGCAGGTACGAGAGATTTGAGAGTGGCCTCCTACTGGATTGATACCTTGGTTCTCAAAAACTGAGGGAAATACTTACGCTACTCTGCTGCATCATCCCTTCCTCTTTGGGGAAATCCAACGCAAGCTTAAGAGGTAGCATCAACCAAGAAGAGATGTGGGGCTTGTATGCTTTTAATGACTTGAGGTTATCAAACATGACATGCAGTGGTCAGTTCGTTGCACAAGAACAAATACAATCCACGTCAGCACACACGCATCTTATATAACATCACATCCAATGGCTATAAAAGATGAATGAGACCAAATTATATCTCATCTAGATGAGTTCTAGCAAAACTGTATTAATAATACTTAGTACTCCTGCGCCATGTATCATATATTAGTATCATGTAGTACTTTATTTATTTATTAGGTATCCAGATGGTACTGCACCGCCAAGAAAAGAGGGTAACATCAAAATTATGGACTACTTTTTTGAGTATGTTGGTAAGGTCCGATCATAGTCACTTGTTGAAATCTCTAAAAAGACAAATACTCCCTCCGTCCGTAAATACTTGTCAACAAAATGGATAAAAGGAAATGTATCTAGACGTATTTTACTTTTAGATACATCTCTTTTTATCCATTTTGATCACAAGTATTTTCGGAAGGAGGGAGCAGAAAACAGAGTTGGTGATGATGGTGTGCGTGCCATCCTGCAATATAGGCCGTCGGATTTATATCTAACGGATAGGAAAGAAAGTATGGCAATTTTGCAAAAATATACCCACACGTCTCTCCACGTTCGCAAATAAGGCCTTCCCTCGTTCAACCTTTTCTCTCACAAGATAAACTACTGATACAAATGCATCTTGATGTTCCATGCAACGCACGGGCAGCTAGCTAATTTCTTTTAAAATAGTTGCTGCGATAATTGGGTTGAAGTGATATATTTTATGTCTGCCCCAAATGATTTCAGATTCACTATTAGTAACAAAGAAAAGGTTGCCTTGTTAATTAATAGAAAACAGGGTGAAAACTATCACATGAGGCCGGTAAAAACAAGGCACACTGGGTTCAGCTTCATCGTCACTACAGCTGTGCGCGCGCGAGAAGTCTACATATCGAGGGGGCTACCGAGCGAGGCACCGAGACACAATGTTTGAGAGAGAAACCAATTGACAGATTATGATCAGATCGAGTTGTCACCCTTCTGCTATCATTGTTGGGGGGAGAGAAAGACGTATCGAGAGTGTGAGCGGTAGGCACAGAGGCACAACTAGCACGCGCGCGCGTGTGTGTGTGTGTTTTAAAGAGGAGTAGATGGATTATTATCAAGATCGATGTGCCACCCTACTCCTTCGGTGTCGGGTAGTGTGTGTGTGTGTGCGTATGTTTGAGAGAGAAGCCAGTCGATAGATTAGTATCAAGATCGAGGTGTCACCCTACTCCTTTGGTGTTGGGAAGTGTGGGTGTGTGTGGGGGGGCAGTGACACTCACATATCTCTACTCTTATAAAAAAACAGAGTTGGTGATGATGGTGTTCCCGCCATCCTGTAACATAGGCCATCCGGTTTATATCCAACGGACAGGAACGAAACTATGGCAATTTTGCAAAAAGATACCCACACCCCTCTCCGCATTTGCAAATAAGGCATTCCCTCGTTCATCATTTTCTCCCACAAGATAAACTTCTCATACAAATGCATCTTGATGTTCCGTGCAACGCATGGGCATCTTGCTAGTAGGGAGAAGGAGTTTGTGTGACACATATCTAGCTATATTAAGGGATAGATAGATAGCATATGTGCGAGAGACATTATTATACTTTGAGACATTAGTGGCTGTGGGTGGGCGGAATTACAGGGGTAGGCGTGTTAGACATAGAGAGTGTGTGTGTTTATGTGTGAGAGACTTGTAGGACAGGGTAGAAAGATGAATTTAACCCTGACGGAGGGAGAGAAATACATGAAGTGCGCGTGTGTGATTCCGATGCCCACAGGGAAATGAGATATGTATGCGTGTGAGAGAGATTGCACAATTCATTCACGTATCACTATCTAGCGATCATGGACGTGCATCGCTTGAACATAAGTCAATATCTACTTCATATCGTGGCCAAAGGTACAATATCGATTCAACGCTATAAAGATTGGACACTCACATATCACATTTTTTCTATTTAAATAAACCTTTTCAGTTGTGCATGCCAAAGTTACAGTGATGTTTCTTCAAACAACCAATGTAGCTATCATGTACATGCACCATTGTTACTCTTGCATTCAAATTCATTAGTCTTGGATGATTTAAGTTTCTATTTTGAAGTAATATATGTAATATTCATATATGAATTCAACGGGTATGCAATTTATGAAACGGAGGCTACGTAATCATATGAGGTAACACTTTTAAGTAGCTGACTACAATATCCATTTCTTTTTGTGCGCCTCTACACTAACACGTCAATGCATTATGTTTAAAGTAAATAACCAATGGCACTAAATTATCTATTTACACGAGAAATACATAGGCTGAGCATTTGATCCTTTTTTGTGAACGTGCCACTACACCCGTACGATTGGCCGCGCCTGTGTGAACGTCCAAGTTATCGGCGCATCATCCCGAGTTATTGTCTTTTTTCTGGGGTGGACTTCACACCAGTTATTAACTGCTAACGCGTGCCCCGTGTACACAGTCTAGCATGACCTTCCTGCTAGCACGGTCCAAAATTAGTTGAAACTGGATACGAACGATCCCGCGGGCGGCAAAATCTCCCGCCTCCATCTAAAATTTCCACCACCTTAGTCTTTAGCATGCGAAATCCCCCTTTTGTCTTTGGTGCACGGAGACCAACAGTTACAATACCGCCCTCATCTACATGATAGGTCGGGGCTGCTTTGGTAACTTCCGGTTCCCCCACTACACGGCACCCCCGTTTCCTCTCCCCCTCCCGCAAAAACGACTAACTCCACAGCACTAGAGCATCTTACATCATGTCGTCCGTACTTCATCGCCCTTTCTCCCCTCCCCTCTCGAAACCCTAGACTGCTCATCCACCGGTGTACCATAGCCCATTCACTGCCAACGGTGTCCACCTCGCCGGATCTGCTTCTCCGGCTGCATCTACCCCTCCCACCTCCCCTAGAAACAAGTAGACTGCTCATCCACCACTGTACCACAACCCATTCAGTGTCGGCCTTGTCCACGGTGCCGGATCTGCTTCGCCGGTACTCTCGTCAACCGTCGCGCATCTGCAGCGGCTCATTCGTACTCCCCACCGGAGACGCTTCGTCCACACCCCCCGGAGCCGCCCCACCGACGCCCCCGTCAACGGCCTCTGATCCTCTTCGCCGACACCTTCCTCAGCCCTACTAGAGCCGCTTCGCCGACACCTTCCTCAACCCTACCGGAGCCGCTTCGCCGACACCATCGTCAACCCTACCGGAGTAGCTTCGCCTATACCATTCTCAACCCTACCGGGGCCGCTTTGCCAACTCACGAGTCCACGGCCTCAGATCCGCTTCCTCGCACCCTCATCCAACCTACCGGAGCAGCTTCTGACGCCCCGTCCACGGCCGCAGATCCTCATCGTCGACACCACCCTTAACCCAACCACCGGAGCAGCTTCTGACGCCCCTTCCACGGCCGCAGATCCACATCGTCGACACCATCCTTAAACCAACCACCGGAGCAGCTTCTGATGCCCCGTCCACGGCCGCAGGTCCGCGTCGTCGACACCATCCTTAACCCAACCACCAGAGCAGCTTCACCTACGCCCTCATCCACGGCCACAGATCTGCTTCGCCCACACCGTAGTCCACCCTACCGGAGCCGCTCCACAAACACCCTACTCGACGGTTCTAGATCTCCTTACCGGACCCCGACAGCCAGCGCAGCATCATCACCCTCGACGTTTCTAACCTGATTCCCACCGTCTGGAGAGATGCCAAGCACCCGCCACGGCCTAGGTACTTGTCACCTCTAAACCCGTCCAGCATCACCTGCCCGATGTACTTCAAATATACTAACCGGTCGCTGTTACCTGTTATGCAACTGGCAAAAACTACAAGGATGATGCTTCTTCTGGATCTAACAGCTTGGCCAACCAAGATCCTGGACTGAGGCATTGCTATGATCTTGTAAGCGTCTCTCTCTCTTGTATTGTTCTGTGCCTGCCAGCGTGCTTTGCTAGGATTTTCGACCAGTAATCCCTATGTGCAGACAATGATTTCTACTACTGGCTGCTAAATTAGATATGTAGATGTCATACATGATACTACCTCGTACCTCCGTTCCTAAATATAAGTCTTTCTAGAGATTCCACTATAGGCTACATACGGAACAAAATGAGTGAGTCTACACTCGAAAATGCATCTATATACATTTGTATGTGGTCCATACTGGAATCTCTACAAAGACATATATTTAGGAACAGCGGCAGTACATTACACAAAATCATAGGTGGCATGTAGGAATTCCAGTGCACTACATTAGGCTCCCTTAGAGTGCATGCTAGTCCAGCATATAGAGTCATGGCTAGTTTATGGTACGCACAGAATCGTTAATTGGTGGTTTAAATATGCGCAAGGGATATGCAATGTTGTATCATGTAGAGATGTCTGAAATTAGCCGTGTCAACTTGTAGATAGGGTTACACAATGAAAAAGTACAAGATGTATGTGGCAATTTCATGGAACATCGCAAAAAAGGAGAGGCGGCAGTGAGCCTATACAGTGTGCTATGGTACGTCACTCCTCCATTGCAATCATCGTGACATGTTATTTGTATGCCAGTTCTATTAGCCAAGTTTCTTAGGGACAGTTATTACGAGTTATCCTAAGAAAATAAGCACCTGTGAATATAAGCTCCATGTAATAAGCCAACTAGTTCTTTTCATTGCGTTTTCAGCTTATCTTTGGTATGATCAGTAGAAAGTCTAGATTGCATTATATTTTTTTCATTTTGCTGCCCATATGGAAATTAATTTGACTTGCAAACATCACAAATTGAACCCAGTGCGGTAATTAATATGATAGGAAAACAGACCATCACTATTTTCTCAAATTGCAAATACAAAGATACCATCTACTTGGCACAATCTACTTTGGTCAATGTTTTCCATAGAGATCCCATTGCCTAATTTAAACGAAGAACGCATGACCCACATTTAAATGAAGAACAATTATTTATTGAAATTTGATGGTCCAACTGGCTGGTTATTATCCTATAGCAGCACCACCTGAAAGCATCATATAGCAGCAGCAGCAGCTCATAGCAACTCATCATACAGCAGCAGCAGTCTGCAATTCATCATATACCAGCAGTAGCTCATATCAATTCATCATATAGCAGCAGCAGGAGCAGCTCATAGCAATTCATCATATAGCAACAGGAGGAGCAGCTCATAACAATTCATCATATAGCAGCAGCAGGAGCAGCTTGTAGCAACTCATCATATAGCAGCAGCAGCTCATAGCAATTCATCATATAGCAGCAGCAACAGCTCATAGCAATTCATCATAGAACAACAGCAGCTCATAGCAATTCATCATATAGCAGCAGCAGGAGCAGCTCATAGCAATGCATCATATAGCAGCAGCAGAAGCAGCTCATAGCAATTCATCGTATAGTGGATCAGAATGAAAATTTGGCAAAAAATCAAAGGAGATCCTCACCTTGTTGGATGAGCTCATCCTTCAACAGCACCTCAAGGCCATGTCCTGGGAGGAGGGGAGGGGGAATAAGGTGCCTTCTGCCGCAGTGTGGCATCAGCCGTAGTTGTGCAGCACCCGCCGGAGTAATGCGTTGGCCGAACCAAAGTGGAGCAGCTACTGGAGACCATGAGAATGAGGGGCGGCGCCAGAGGGAGGAGCAGCCAGGGAGATTTGCCCCTACCCGCCGGCCATGTAGCCTAGCTGGACATAGCATCATCGAGGACCAGGCCAGATGGGACCAGTGGCGACGGCTCGCTGGAGGAACCCTAATGCTGCAGGCAGGGGATCAAGGTAGACGGAAAGGGGAGAGGAGATGCAAGTGGGCAGGGCAATGAATGCTTGGGCAGGGCAATGAATGCTTGCGTGTTTGTTTTTACTTGAGGGTCAGGTGTGACATGGGCGTCAGCAGTTGCATTTTGATTGTAATATAGGCAGACAACAGAGTCATTTCACTATTCCCCTTCCCTTCAATTTTTAGTGAGGTTCTACCCGAAACACCCCCCTCCAAAGCGAAATTAGTTAAGCCCAAGACCACAACTCAAAAATGACTTCTTTACATCTTTCATGGCTTATTTTGACAATATGGCCTGAAAAGGCGGAATTGAACTGGCCCTTAACCCGCAATTCAATTGTGCATGCAATGATGAATCACTCCTGCCTGCTATCTGTACATTTAGGCATCATCATACATGGCATAACCTAATACATGTGCATTCCATTGTAGAATCTAGAATATGCAATGTTTATGTTAGTTCATATGTTGCACATGATGTTTAAATGTCCCTTAAATCTGGTCAGTCAAGTGATGGTCTTTAAGCCTCCTTCTTTGCTTCTTTTCTTGATATGTAAGATTTTCTCACACATCTGTGCAATTGCTTGTTTGCATCAGCCAGCCATACTAGGACTGTTTATTTTTATTACTTGCTGTTCTTGACCTAACACTCTAACCGAGCTTGTCAACGATTTAAACACTAAGGGTTGTTGTAGTGGGGCCTTGTCTAACTCATAGGTGACATAAAGGTTTGGCTGTACACTACAGTAGGCTCTCCAAGAGTACCTGGAGATCCAGTTCGAAGGTATGCTTAGTTTTTACATAGTGCAGACATAGTAAATGCTCATTTCATTGTGTGCAAGTGCAAGAGATGCGGCATGTTTCATTATGTGGTGTTGTTTTGTTATAATCTCATTCTTTTGTGTTCACAGACTGGAAAGTATGCATATTTATCTTCCAAGGAGATGAGTAACTAGTTTGTGTCATCTTGCAGAGGGGGTGCAATGAAGATAAGATTGAGGATTTCCAAGTACAAGATGTTAGGAAGGAGCCTTGCAAGAGAAGTAGGAGCTGCGCTGAGCCTCTTCAACCTGCTAAGGTAAGTCACTGTATGCAACTCAACATTTCAATTCCTTGTTTGTTTCAGGCATAGTTAATTTTCTCTTTTCAATTGCTTTATTTGTTCTTAGTTAATGAGATGCCGAAATAATCATGCCTGATGTTCGGTACTTGTATCACTATTAGTTGACATAATTAAAGGCCTTACCATTTAATTACTCTACTGAAGTGTGCCTGAAGCTTTAAAGTCTATTAATGAACTATCATTGCATGAGGCACACAATCTAGTTTATACTACGCTAATGATTGCATAGTTTTGCCTGCTATAGTATGTTTGTATGAAACCCTCTGCTATTCATTATGCTCCCTAAGAATTTAATTGAGGCACAGAATGGCCAACTGCTTGCTTACTTGTACGCAATGTGCTGTCTAAATTTGTAACTTGTCTGTGTTTTTGATTGGGCCCAAACATCATGCTCCTCTGGTGAGCTAAGAGGGATTTCTATATGCAGGCTGCACAAACTATCTTTTTTATAATTTTTAAAATATCACCTGCTTATGCTTCATGACGTGTAACATTTTTTTTGAAAGTGACGTGTAACATTATTGTTAGTCCTGTTTTGCCATGTAGTACTCCCTCCGTTCCGAATTACTTGTCTCAGGTATGGATGTATCTAGATGTATTTTAGTTCTAGATACATCCATTTCTGCGATGAGTAATTTGGAACGGAGGGAGTACAAAATAGTGTCTTGTTCGCTTCACTGTTGTAACTATATTTTTGCCCTAGTCATGTGTACTTACAGAAACATTTCAGGATGAAGTGACATCAACACAAAGATCTGCGAGCAGTGTGGCATGGCCGTTACCGAATGATTATGGATTGGAATTGGAATGTGTTGATGTTCTCGAGCATCAACTAGAGGTGGCAAGACAACGTGTACATGATTGTCAACGTATAATCAACAAGTTGAGACTGGACATGCAGGTATTAGATGCAGGAGTCAAAAAATGAAACAAGACACTGAGGTAACCATGAAGGAATTGGAGATTTTGCAGACTGAAATTTGTGCTATCTGAATCCGGCCAATCCTATTTTCTGAAGAGATTATAGTTCAAATGGAGTTAAGTTGATGCGCGTCCATGATGTATGAGCTGTATTTGCCCAGTGTATGTAATTTGCTGTTTGTGTATGCTTTATTATCACCTATGCTGAACCATAATGCCCCATGGGTATAATCAGCTGTAATTTCTTTATTGTATAGTGTAGGATTATTCTACCTTTCTATGCCTTG
The DNA here is from genome assembly GCF_056163025.1 of Triticum urartu. Classification (NCBI taxonomy): domain Eukaryota; kingdom Viridiplantae; phylum Streptophyta; class Magnoliopsida; order Poales; family Poaceae; genus Triticum; species Triticum urartu. The sequence goes on from NC_141877.1 coordinate 315,094,797, forward strand.
ATCTCTTTGTTGTATAGTGTATGGTTTTTAGAGGTGATAATATTGAGTAGGATAATTCTTTGAATATGCTATATCGTTCAAACGGGGGCCAACTCGCCCGACCATGGCCCTTCACGGGCCGTCGGATCCATGGGCCTTCTACGTCTCGTAGGATCCATGGGCCTTCTACGTCTCGTAGGATCCATGGGCCGCTGACTCATTTATGGGTCTTGTACGGGCCTTTAATGGGTCGTAGACGGGCCTGTAATGGAAATCATACGTTTTATGGGCTGACCATAACGGGTCATTAATAGGCCGTATTTGGTGATGCTAGGAAAATGGCCTAACAGACTGACGGTCCACAAACGGGCCGACTGTAATGACAGGCTGAATTTGGCCCACAAGCAGAAAATGACAGTAACGGGCCGTAAGTAACCGAATGCTGCAAATGAGCCCAAGAATAAATGGGCCCTTAGAAGCCCGAAAGTTAACTTGGGTTGGAAATGGCCCAACGGAATAATGGGCCGTTAATGGGTATAAAGTGATACACTGTTCATTACGGGCTAGTTTCACCATGGGCCGTTAATGGGTGTAAAGTAATACACTGTTCATTATGGGCCAGTTTCAGCATGGGCCGCTAATGGGCCAAGAGTTACAAAGGGCCTCATATGGGCCGAAAGACGTCATGGACTATACATGGGCCAGAAGTGAAAACGGGCTGGAATCATATTGGATGGCCCAGATGACGCTACTGGGCCTAATTCGGATAGGGTGTAACGGGCCTTTGGTTAGCAGGCTGTAAATGGGCTATATGCGAATAGGTCGTTAACAGGCTTTCCATGGGCCGGCCCGCCAGCTTTTGACCAAGTCAAACGGGCGGCCTTTTCACAGGAATGGGCCACTGTTCGGCCGTGCCACGTGTAGACGTATCGTAGGCGCCTTCTGTCCAGTGAGCGGATGACATCTGTCCCAACGATGAGCCGACATGTGTTTCCTCTAGCCAATGATGATTTTACATGTGGAAAATCCCCATTGGTCGGGGATGTTAACGGGTTATCGGATCCAAAACCCGACCCGATAGCTTAACAGCGTTCCATTACGGTGGATGCCACGTGTCGGTCACCCTTGAGAAAGCACTTCTGTAACGCGCGATTTATCGTCATGGAAGTGGATACTTCCGTGATGATAATTTCGGTAATGTCATGGAACACTTCTACGATAGCACAAGTATGACTATCTTGATTCTGTCATAAATTTGTCATGGATGTACATGCATGAAAAAAAACGCAATCTACTATGACAAACATGTATCATCACAGAAGTGTATTTTTTTGTAGTGAATGATCAATCTAGTAGGCCAAACGAAACTGATAATTTGAAGAGACTTGCAAAGATAACCAATCATGCATAAAAGATTTCAGAGAAAAATCAAATATTGTTCATAGATAAACTTGATCATAAACCCAAAATTCATCGAATCTCGACAAACACACCGCAAAAAGAGTTACATCGAATAGATCTCCAAGAAGGTCGAGGAGAACTTTGTATTGAGATCCAAAGAGAGAGAAGAAGCCATCTAGCTAATAACTATGGACCTAGCATAATTCCCGATGTAATTTTATTTATTGTGGCTTGAATGTTTAGATCCGAAAGATTCAAGACAAAAGTTTAATATTGACATAAAAATAATAATACTTCAAGCATAATAACTAAGCAATCATGTCTTCTCAAAATAACATGGCAAAAGAAAGTTCATCCCTGCAAAATCATATAGTTTGGTCATGCTCCATTTTTGTCACACAAGAATGCTCTCATCATGCACAACCCCGATGACAAGCCAAGCAATTGTTTCATACTTTAGTAATCTCAAACTTTTTTCAACTTTCACGCAATACATGAGCGTGAGCCATGGATATAAAACTATGGGTGGAATAGAATAATGATAGGGGGTTTATGTGGAGAAGACAAAAAAGGATAAAGTCTCACATCCACGCGGCTAATCAACGGGCTAGGGAGATGCCCATCAATTGATGTCAATGCAAGGAGTAGGGATTGCCATGCAGCGGATGCACTAGAGCTATAAATGTATGAAAGCTCAACAAAAGAAACTAAGTGGGTGTGCATCCAACTTGCTTGCTCATGAAGACCTAGGGTATTCAAGGAAACCCATTGTTGGAATATACAAGCCTAGTTCTATAATGAAAAATTCCCACTAGTATATGAAAGTGACAAACCAAGAGACTCTCTATCATAAAGATCATGGTGCTACTTTGAAGCACAAGTGTCGAAAAAGGATAGTAGCATTGCCCCTTTTTATTTCTTCTTTTTTTGGGCCTTTCTCTTTTTTATTTGGGACAATGCTCTATTGAATGATGATCATCACACTTCTATTTATTTACAACTCAATGATTACAACTCGATACTAGAACAAAATATGACTATATAAATGCCTCCGGCGGTGTGCCAGGAAGTGCAATGAATCAAGAGTGACATGTATGATAAATTATGCATGGTGGCTTTGCCACAAATACGATGTCAACTACATGATCATGCAAAGCAATATGACAATGATGAAGCGTGTCATAAATAAAATGGTGAAATGTTACATGGCAATATATCTCGGAATGGCTATGGAAATGCCATAATAGGTAGGTATGGTGGCTGTTTTGAGGAAGATATAAGGAGGTTTATGTGTAATAGAGCGTATCATATCACAGGTTTTGGATGCACCGGCGAAGTTCGCACCAACTCTCAAGGTGAGAAAGGGCAATGCACGGTACCGAAGAGGCTAGCAATGATGGAAATGTGAGAGTGCGTATAATCCATGGACTCAACATTAGTCATAAAGAACTCACATACTTATTGCAAAAATCTACAAGTCATCAAAAACCAAGCACTATGCACATGCTCCTAGGGGGGTAGATTGGTAGAAAAGACCATCGCTCGTCCCTGACCGCCACTCATAAGGAGGACAATCAAAGAACACCTCATGTTTCAAATTTGTTACATAACGGTTACCATACGTGCATGCTACGGGACTTGCAAACTTCAACACAAGTATTTATCAAATTCACAACTACTCAACTATCACAACTCTAATATCACCATCTTTATATCTCAAAACAATTATCAAGTATCAAACTTCTCCTAGTACTCAATGCACTTTCTATGATAGTTTTTATTATACCCATCTTGGATGCCTATCATATTAGGACTAATTTCATAACCAAAGCAAATTACCATGCTATTCTAAAGGACTCTCAGAATAATATAAGTGAAGCATGAGAGATCAATAATTTCTATAAAATAAAACCACCACCATGCTCTAAAAAGATGTAAGTGTAGCACTAGAGCAAAATTATCTAGCTCAAAATATATAAGTGAAGCACATAGACTATTCTAATAAACTCCAATTCATGTGTGTCTCACCCAAAAGGTGTGTACATCAAGGATGATTGTGGTAAACTAAAAATCAAATACTCAAATCATACAAGACGCTCCAAGCAAAACACATATCATGTGGTGAATAAAAATATAGCCTCAAGTAAAGTTACCGATAGAAGAAGACGAAAGAGGGGATGACTTCCGGGGCATCCCCAAGCTTAGGCTTTTGGTTGTCCTTGAATTTTACCTTGTGGTGCCTTGGGCATCCCCAAGCTTAGGCTCTTTCCACTCCTTATTCCATAATTCATCAAATCTTTACCCAAAACTTGAAAACTTCACAACACAAAACTTAAACAGAAAATCTCATGAGCTCCATTAGTATAAGAAAACAAACCACCACTTAAGGTAATGTAATGAACTCATTCTTTATTTATTTTTTTGTTAAACCTACTGTATTCCAACTTCTCTATTTCTCATAACCTCCGATACTAGCCATAGATTCATCAAATTAAGCAAACAACACGTGAAAAACAGAATCTGTCAAAAACAGAACAGTCTGTAGTAATTTGTAGGTTTAGAATACTTATTTAACCCACAAAATTCAAAAATAAATTTCTGACGTGAGTAATTTATCTATTAATCATCTGCAAAAAGAATCAACCTAATCGCACTCTCCAGTAAAAAATGGCAGAAAATCTCGTGAGCGCTAAAGTTTCTGTTTTTTACAGCAAGATCGCAAAGACTTTCCCCAAGTCTTCCCAAAGGTTATACTTGGCACAAACACTAATTAAAATCATAAAACCACATCCAAACATATGCTATATGAATTATTTATTACTAAACAGAACCAGAAAGCAAGTAACAAAAATAAAATTGGGTTGCCTCCCAACAAGCGCTATCGTTTAACGCCCCTAGGTTGGCATAAAAGCAAGGATAGATCTAGGTATTATCATCTTTGGTATGCAATCCATAAGTGGCTCTCATAATAGAATTCATAAGGTAATTTATTTTATCTCTAGGAAAGTGTTCCATGCCTTTCCTTAACGGACATTGGAATCTAATATTTCCTTCTTTCATATCAATGATTGCACCAATAGTTCTAAGGAAAGGTCTACCAAGAATAATGGGACATGTAGGATTGCAATCTATATCAAGAAAAATGAAATATATGGGCACATAATTCCTATTTGCAACAATAAGAACATCATTAATTCTTCCCATGGGTTTCTTAATAGTGGAATCCGCGAGGTGCAAATTTAAAGAACCATCATCAAATTCACGGAAACCTAACACATCACACAAAGTTTTTGGAATCGTGGAAACGCTAGCACCCAAATCACATAAAGCATAACATTCATGATATTTAATTTTAATTTTAATAGTGGGTTCCCACTCATCATAAATTTTTCTAGGGATAGAAACTTCCAATTCAAGCTTTTCTTCATAAGATTGCATTAAAGAATCAACGATATGTTTAGTAAAAGCTTTAGTTTGATTATAAGCATGCGGAGAATTTAGCACGGATTGCAACAAGGAAATACCATCTATTAAAGAACAATTATCATAATTAAATTCCTTGAAATGCAAAATAGTGGGTTCATTTCTATGTAAAGTTTTGACCTCTCTGATCCCACTTTTACCAATTTTAGCATCTCTGGATCATTGGGACGCCTTTTAACTAAAGTTGACTCATCTCCAGTCCCATTATTATCAAGATTCATATTGCAAAACAAAGATTTAATAGGGGACACATCAATCACTTTTAGATCTTCATCCTTATTATCATGAAATCTAGAAGAACACGCTTTCACAAAGCAATCTTTTTTTGCGCGCATCCTAGCGGTTCTTTCTTTGCACTCATCAATGGAAATTCTCATAGCTTTGAGAGACACATTGATATCATGCTTATGTGGAATAGATCTAAGTTTCAAAGAATCAACATCAAGAGAAATTCTATCCACGTTCCTAGCCAACTCATCAATCTTAGACAGTTTTTCTTCAATCAAAGCATTGAAACTCTTTTGCGAACTAATAAATTCTTTAATATTAGATTCAAAATAAGAGGGCATATTATTATAATTTCCATAATAATTGTTGTAGGAATTACTAGGAAACGGCCTAGGATTAAAATTATCTCTATATGCGTTATTACCAAAGTTGTTCCTACCAACAAAATTCACATCCATAGATTCATTATTATTCTCAATCAAAGTAGACAAAGGCATATCATTAGGATCAGAGGAAACACTCTTATTAGCAAACAATTTCATAAGTTCATCCATCTTTCCACTCAAAACATTAATTTCTTCTATAGCATGAACCTTTTTACTAGTGGATCTTTCGGTGTGCCATTGAAAATAATTAACCATAATATTATCTAGGAGTTTAGTAGCTTCTCCTAAAGTGATTTCCATAAAAGTGCCTCCCGCGGCCGAATCTAAAAGATTTCTAGAAGCAGAGTTCAATCCAGCATAAAAAAAATTGCATAATCATCCAAAGATTCAAACCATGTGTAGGGCAATTACGTATCATTAATTTCATCCTCTCCCAAGCTTGTGCAACATGTTCATGATCAAGTTGCATGAAATTCATAATATCGTTTCTAAGTGAGATGATCTTAGCGGGAGGAAAATACTTAGAGATAAAAGCATATTTGCACTTATTCCATGAATCGATACTATTTTTAGGCAAAGACAAAAACCAAGTTTTAGCACGATCTCTAAGCGAAAACAGGGATAGCTTCAATTTAACAATATCATTATCCACATCTTTATTATTTTGAATATCACACAAATCAACAAAGTTGTTTAGATGGTTAGCGGCATCTTCTCTAGGAAGGCCGAAAAACGGATCTTTCATGACAAGATTCAGCAAAGCAGTATTAATTTCACAAGATTCAGCATCGGTAAGAGGAGCAATCGGAGTGCTAATAAAATCATTATTGTTGGTATTAGAAAAGTCACACAACTTACTATTATCTTGAGCCATCGTGACAAACAATCCAACACACAAGCACACAAGAAGCAAGCGAAAAGAGACGAACTAGAAAAGATAAGGGGAACGAAAAAGAGGAGAGCGGAAAAGAGGGCGAATAAAACAGCAAGGGTGAAGTGGGGGAGAGGAAAATGAGAGGCAAATGGCAAATAAAGTAATGCGAGGGATAAGAGTTTGTGATGGGTACTTGGTATGTCTTGACTTGTGCGTAGATCTCCACGGCAACGGCGCCAGAAATCCTTCTTGCTACCTCTTGAGCACTATGTTGGTTTTCCCTTGAAGAGGAAAGGGTGATGCATCGAAGTAGAGTAAGTATTTCCCTCAGTTTTTGAGAACCAAGGTATCAATCTAGTAGGAGACTACACGCAACTCCCTCGTACCTACACAAACAAATAAGAACCTCGCAACCAATGCGATAAAGGGGTTGTCAATCCCTTCATGGTCACTTACGAGAGTGAGATCTGATAGAGATAATAATAATAGCTAGTTGAAAGGAGATTAATATAATAGAGAATAGACCCGGGGGCCATAGGTTTCACTAGTGGCTTCTCTCAAGATAGCATAAGTATTACGGTGGGTGAACAAATTACTATCGAGCAATTGATAGAAAAGTACATAATTATGTGAATATCTAGGCATGATCATGTATATAGGCATCACGTCCGCGACAAGTAGACCGAAATGATTCTGCATCTACTACTATTACTCCACACATCGACCGCTATCCAGCATGCATCTAGAGTATTAAGTTCATAAGAACAGAGTAACGCATTAGGCAATATGACATGATGTAGAGGGATAAACTCAAGCAATATGATATAAACCCCATCTTTTTATCCTCGATGGCAACAATACAATACATGACTTGCTGCCCCTGCTGTCACTGGGAAAGGACACCGCAAGATTGAACCCAAAGCTATGCACTTCTCCCATTGCAAGAAAGATCAATCTAGTAGGCCAAACCAAACTGATAATTCGAAAAGACTTGCAAAGATAACCAATCATACATAAAAGATTTCAGAGAAAAATCAAATATTGTTCATAGATAAACTTGATCATAAACCCACAATTCATCGGATCTCGACAAACACACCGCAAAAAGAGTTACATCGAATAGATCTCCAAGAAGATCGAGGAGAACTTTGTATTGAGATCCAAAGAGAGAGAAGAAGCCATCTAGCTAATAACTATGGACCTGAAGGTTTGAGGCAAACTACTCACACATCATCGGAGAGGCTATGGTGTTGATGTAGAAGCCCTCCGTGATTGATTCCCCCTCCGGCGGAGCTCCGGAAAAGGCTCCAAGATGGGATCTCTTGGGTACAGAAGGTTGCGGCGGTGGAAATAGGGTTTCGTGGTGCTCATGGATGTTTTCGGGGTATATGGATATATATAGGAGGAAGAAGTAGGTCGGTGGAGCCACGAGGGGCCCATGAGGGTGGGGGCATGCCCAGGGGGGCAGGCGCGCCTCCCTACCTCGTGGCCTCCTTGTTGATTTCTTGACGTCCACTCCAAGTCCCCTGGATCACGTTTGTTCCAAAAATAACTCTCTTGAAGGTTTTATTCCGTTTGGATTCCGTTTGATATTCCTTTTCTGCGGAACACTGAAATAGGCAAAAAAATAGCAATTTGCACTGGGCCTTGGGTTAGTAGGTTAGTCCCAAAAATAATATAAAAGTGTATAAATAAGCCCATTAGCATCCAAAACAGATAATATAATAGCATGGAACAATCAAAAAATATAGATACGTTGGAGACGTAGCAGAAGACGTCTTTGGCCGATCGTCGGGCGTGGTGGAGCTCGGCCAGATGCGGGTCTCGCCCCACTCATTACAGTCATCGGCCATCAAGGGGAGCATAGGGTTGAGGTCCTCCTTGACGATGGAGGAGGCCAGGAGCGTTGGCGCGCGGGGTGAGGAGGTCGCGACCTGGGCCACGGGCTTCGGTTTCCCGGCAGGCGCCATTCGGGGAAGAAGGGAGAGATGTCGCAATGACTAGATCTAAGGAGATTCTGGCCAGAGAAGGGGATTAGGGCAAGATGAGGATGAGCAATGATGGCCTCGCAGCCGGCGCGCCGGGCTTTTTGCCAGCCTAGGCGGTTGCCGAGGTGACATAGGGAAGTGGGGGCGTCCGCCTCCCGTCGTGCACCATGTGTCAAGCCTGGCCCACAGGCGATGAGGGACCGCGTCGCTTCGTCCTCCCTTCGTTGCCTTCACCTCGAAGCCAGGCCAAGCATGCCTTGGGCCTGGGGGCTATTGTTGGCGCTTTGGGATCGGGGGTACCCATACCTACCTGCGGCCTAGCGCGTGGATCCCTCGATGGTCCGGTACAGCCTAGCTACAAGACTCTATGTCAAGACCCTCGCGAGGCCCCCGCCCCGGGAGGAGAACAACACTAAGCCCTTCCCGAGGAGCGGCCTCCCGAGGCTGCCTCGCGCGGAGCAGAGATCTCTATGCAAGCACCTCACCTCATGAGGCGCACGATGACGTGAGCCATGATAACCAAGGCCAGGCGGGCGTCAGCGGGCGCATGAGAGGAGAATTTCCTCTTTTGGTGCTAAGGAGGCAAAGACGTACGTGGGTTCCCAAGGAATCCCCCGAAGGTTTCCATTCCAGTGCAACAAGACCAAGATCACCAGCTATGTAGGACGAAGGTCAACGCCGAGCCCACCACGGCGTCACGACCAAAAGCATTGCAGATGAAGACCACCTTTAGTCAGGATAAGATGTACTCTTGTCCCCCATCAAAATTGGTCGTTGTGGTATCCCTTCCCTCCTAAGCTATGAGGGAAGAGGACCAAGGCCACTATAAATAGGGACTAGACTCCACGGTAGAGAAGGATCGAATCCCCCGGCCATTGAGCTCTCTCGAGGCATCTCCATCTTGTACAAGTTCATACTCATCCTCCTCACGAGGCAATCCTCCACAAAGCAGGAGTAGGGTTTTACACCGTAAGGTGGCCCGAACCTGGGTAAACCACCGTGTCAACTTCCCCTTCTTCCTCGCATGAACTCACCACAGCCAAGCCATGGGGCGACGAGCAGTAAGCCGCGGTTAGGCTAGATCCTTCGCACACACCCTAGAGTTTAGACCTTATTGGGTCTGCGGAGCCCTGATCCCGATGAATGATGTCTCATGAAATCCTCTTGTTTATCCTTCATCCTGAGATTGATTGTTGGTGCTAGTTCCTTGTGTTATTCGTTCTGTTTCTTTGTTTTTCGTCGTGTTTGAGTTCTGTATGAATGTCAAATCACTTAGTGTTTGTTGGTTTTGTATTTTCTCTCGTAACCTAAGTATTTTGGCTCGGACCATGATTTTCCCTCTATTCTTTTTCATCCGATCTTTGTTGTCCATCATAAACATGCAATTTGATTTGAACAAGATTTCAATCTGGTGTCCTTGATCGCGAATGAAATCAACTTCGAACTTTAATCTGCTTTTGGTGCTTGCCCTTCAAACCTTTCGGGCTTCCGTTCAGTTTCCGAGAATTTCATAGGAAACGGTTGACACGTGCCCACGATCTCACGATCGTGATCACGTCCATTGAATGTGGAATGTCCCGTGCTTTTTGGCCATAGATCTCGAAGGAAGCAGTTTCGCCTACAGGCTATATAAATACCCCCTCCATGCATCTCCTTCTTTTGTTCTTCTTCAGATCATCCTCAAACCCTATCTTGCTCTCTTCCCGAGCCCAATCTCCATGCGATGCTGACAATGCACCTCGCCATGCAACTCCGGTGAATCCTCGCCGTCGTTGGTCACGTCAGTGCGGTACATCCTCTCCTCCGCATTGTCATAGTTGATCTTTGCTTCCAAGTTGGGGTGCATAGATCTGGAGCTAGCCCTGTCTTTCCTCTGTTCTAGAGTTGTTTTTACCGATGTGATTTCTCACTATTTATTTTGCTTGTGATAGATCTTTCGACTTCTCTAAGGTGTGACTTGTACAGTTTGTAGTTTTTCCTCGCACTAGTCAATTTGGATCTAGGGTTCATATGTGTTCTGACAAAACATTAGATAGGTGTTACTCTGTCTGTATGGCATATAGCAATCATGTCGATGATATCTTCCTAAGTGTTCACCATGGACTCCTTCGCTACTTCCAAAAAACTTTCTATGTTACGTAAAAAATGATTATCTGCATGTTTGTGACCTTGTCCTGTTTTCCCTTGCCTTGTTTTGTTTTTCTCTCAGGATTGGTCATGGCTCATAGTTTGAAAGACCAGTCTGGGTCAGAAGAAGAAATGCCTCAACAACTGGTTGTGGCTGAACAAGTCAAGTTGACTGGTGGTGGAAAACCATCAAAGCCACCCAAGGTTCTGAAGAAGAAATCCGAGTCAGAATCTGAGCAAGAAGAAGATGATATTTCATTGGCTCACAGTCAGCCAGAGGATGAATAGATCACTGATTCAAAGTCTTTGTTTTATGATGGAAATCCCAAGAAGGGAGGTCGTGGCAGAGAGCGGAACACCGCGGTTGAGATGTCTGACCCGGAAGGATATAAAATTCCACCTGGAGTTGAAACCGCAACCAAAACAAATAACAGGCTTCAAAAGATTCGACGCCACTGGCCGAAGAAATGGTCCAATCATGAGAACGTCTAAAGGAAATATCAGATCTTGTTCGCATTCACTCCACCCTAGAATGACTGCATCGCCGAAGGTTGCCTCGGTCCAGACGATGAAAATCAGGCCACATCCTCCTGCAAATGCTCATGTTGATTCATTGAAAACAATGGTTGATTTTCTCGAAGAAGTGGAAAAGAGAGCAAAGGCCAAGGCCAAGCGTGAAGCTAAGGCCACAAAGACAAATCAAGTGGAACAGAGAAATGTCGTGTTAACCCAGCAAGATGTTCAAGAGAAGGAGGAACGGGCCTCTGCCCGAAAGGAAACAAAGGCAAGGAAGTCGGTTTCCCCTCGGGCTTCCAGAAAAAAATTAGTTACCAGAAAATCCAGGAAGGCAGCTTCTACCTCATCTGATGAATCCTCCGATGGAGATGTTGCCATGAAATACCAATGTATGACCAGGGAGCTCTTCTTAACAAGCCGTATCAAACTCCATCACCAGCGAAGGTTTCACCTCTGTTGAGAATGTCACCAAGGCTTGCTCCCGCTCGAGTCTCAGATAAACCTTTGGGTTCTGCTGCCCCTTTTGCGAAGAGAAAGCTATTGTTGCTTCCAAGAAGGCCAAAACATGTGTTCCTTCTTCCATGGAGGGATATAAGTATGACTTCGATTTTATGATTGATCTTATTGAATGTGTTGCCTACAATGCAAAATCAGCTGATTTGAGTAGTTTGGATCTTCCCGATGATGTTACCAAGCTGGTAGCAAAACATTTTGCTGAGCTGGGAGAGATTACTAAGGATCTAAACCAAGCTGTCGAGGACAAGAAAACCCTCGAGCAAATGAGGAATAATGCAAATACTGAATCTGAAAGAAAGACCCTGAACAAGGACATTCTTGAGCTCACCAAATCTCTCACTGTTATGAGGAACAATAAGATTGAGTGGAATGCATGGCTAAAGATGGAAGTTTCTTAGCTGTGTGACCGAAGGAATTATGAGATTGCACGTCAAGCAGAAATTACTCAACGAAGGGAAAAGGAAGAAAAACATCAGCAAGCAAAAGCAAGAGCCAGCAAACCGGAGGCTATCAAAGATCGCCGTATTCGGAATGTTGCAATTGATGCTCCCATTGATTCAAGTACTCCTCTGCAACAGATACCTCCGTCCCCTGCTCATGAGGATGAAACCCTACAGCAAGCTGAACCTGCGACAATTATCATTCCTACCTCTGCTACTCAAGAGGTTGATGTTATTGACATCTTTCTAAACAACCCTGATGAAGGAAATGTCCAGCCTGAGCAACTAGCCTCAGAAGAGAAAATTGATAAAGAAACAGAGGTTGATAAGGCTGTTCTATAGCCATCAAAGGATATGCAAGTTGAGCCCTCCGGATCCAACAAGGAGGATGACAAGGCTAAGGGGGAGCAAAATGCTTCCTGAGGAAATACCACCCCGGTCATATCATCTAGTGCCCCTACCCAGATGGATGTCGATCCTGCTTCTTCTTTTGTTGCTTCGCAACCAGAACAGGAAGAAAAGAAAGATGAAGAGCATATGGCTCATGAACAAGTTGTACCGACTGTTATGCCCCAGCAGACCGAAAAAGATGGTGTTCTGACCCAAGTGTTCGACAAAGTTGTTGTGCCTCCCACACATGAAAGTTCACCGAAAGAAAAGGCCCTAGTTCCTGATAGCTAGAATACCGCTGAAGGAGTTCCAGTGATGGAAAATGAAGGTCAGACTAGTGCTCCAATGCCGTATGCGCCTGCGAAGATGAAAAGGCCCCCTGCTCCACTTAAGCCAATCAATGAGAATGTGCCAGCATCTAAAGATATTCAGCCCATGGAAATAAGCGATGATCAAAATCTAAAAAATCGCTAGGAAACATTTCCCTTGTTCCCCGCTAGATATGGCCAAACGGTCCTGCGTTCAATCAGGAGCTTCATCTTTCAAAGCTAACATTTTTTGGGACCAGCCCGTATGAGGGAGAAAGAACTTCACTGTCACCCATGTTTTGGACCGAAGAACAAGCTGTGTATTATGCTCGGATCCTGTTTGGCAAGAATAGAATATTCAATAACAAGATACTAAACTTTGCTGAGCTCGAAGAAATACCCTGTTTCCACCATGCCATAGAGCATATAGAGCATGCTCTTCTGAAAGGCTTCATGCGCTTTAATCATGGCTAGAATCGAGAGGTAATCCATCAGTTCTATGCTATATTGTACATCTCACAAGGGCTTGGAGATAGCTCAACATGGATTGTCGAGTGGATGACTGGAAGGGAAAGGATAAAATGCTCGGTAGATCCGTTTTTTGGCTAGGTTGAAACTTCCTCGATGTGAGTTTGGAAAAGGTTGAGAACACAGGCTGCATTATTGGGAAGTGTGCGAAGAAAAACTTCACATGCTGATGGATCCCAGTTTGGTCGGAGATGAATGTGTTGATGTAGAACCTAAGAAGTTGTCCTATGACAACAAAGTGATGTTTCATATCATATGCAATTCTCTCACGCCAACAAACAGACCAAATTCTATCAATGGCATCGTAGGAAATGCTCTTCTGGCCATCTCTCAAGGAATTCTGTTTGATATTCCAGATCTTTTCATTCGCAACTTGGCATGTGCTGCTGACTGATATGTCTCCAACATATCTATAATTTATGAAGTATTCATGTCGTTATATTATCATTCTTGGATGTTTACAATCATTTTATAGCAACTTTATATCATTTTTTGGGACTAACCTATTGACATAGTGCCCATTGCCAGTTGCTGTTTTTGCTTGTTTTTTACATCGCAGAAAATCAATACCAAACGGAGTCCAAATGCAGTGAAACTTTTTGGATATTTTTTCTGGACTAGAAGACACCCGATGGGCCAAAGAAGTACTAGAGGGGAGATTCGAGGAGAGCACAACCCACTAGGGCGCGCCCAGGTGGGTTGTGCCCACCTCGATGGACTCCCGCACTGCCTCTTCGCCTTATAAATTGCCAAATATTCCAAAAACCCTCAGGGTAACCCTAGATCAAAAGTTCTGCTGCTGCAAACATCTGTAGCCACGAAAAAAATAATCTAGACCCGTTTCGGCACTCCGCCGGAGGGGGGAATCATCACTAGTGGTCATCTTCATCATCCTGTCGGCCATCATGATGAGGAGGGAGTATTCCACCCTCGGGGCTGAGGGTTTGTACCAGTAGCTATGTGTTTAATCTCTCTCTCTCTCTCTTGTGTTCTTGAGATGGCATGATCTTGATGTATCGCGGGCTTTGTTAATATAGTTGGATCATATGGTGTTTTCCACTCTCTATCTTGTTGTGATGAATTGTGTTTTCCCTTTGAGATTTCGTTTTATCGGATTGAATACTTTTATGGATTTGAGATCACTTTATGTTTGTGTTGCTATGAATACCCGTGGTGACAATGGGGTATCATATTGATTCACTTGATATATGTTTTGGCATTCAAATCGTGGATTCCCGAGGTGACATTGGGGTAATCTATGCATAGGGGTTGATGCACGTTCTTGTCTTTGTTTCCCCAGTAGAAATCTTGGGGCATTCTTTGAAATTTTTTGTGTTGGACTGAGTATTATGAATCTAAAATTATTTGGTGTTATTTTAGTACGAACTCTTGGATAGATCGATCGGAAAGAATAGCTTCGACGTGGTTTCATACCCTACAAACATTTCCTTCTTATGTTCTCCGCTAGATAGGAACTTTGGAGTGATTCTTCATCGCACTTTGAGGGATGGTTATATGATCCAATTAGATTAGCATTGTTGAGAGATTGCACTAGCGAAAGTACGGACCCTAGGCCTTGTTTTCAAGCATTGCAATATCGTCTGTGCTCACTTTTGTTACATGCTAACTTGCTGTTTTTTTATTGTCACTATCACAAAAATCAATATCTACTATCATTACTACACTTGTATCACCATCTCTTCGCCGAACTAGTGCACCTATACATATTTCCACTGTATTTGGTGTGTTGGGGACACAACAGACTTCTTATTATTTGGTTGCACGGTTGTTTGAGAGAGACCATCTTCATCCTACACCTCCCACGGATTGATAAACCTTAGGTCATCCACTTGAGGGAAAAATCTACTGTCCAACAAAACTCTGCGCTTGGATGCCCAACACGAGTCTACAAGAATAAAGTTGCGTATTAGACATCAAGCTCTTTTCTGGCGTCGTTGCCGGGGAGGTGAGTGCTTGAAGGTATATCTTTAGATCTTGCAATCGAATCTTTTAGTTTCTTGATTTATCACTAGTTTGGTTTATAAAAGAAAACTACAAAAAAATGGAATTTATGTGGTCTCATATTGTCCATCTTTATAATGTCTTTCGTGGAAATGATGGAAAGGAAAATTGTGCTCAATTGATAGAAGAAGAATTCAGTAAAATGTTTGGCATAAATGATGATCTTTGTTGCAACATTGTTAGTATAAATTCCATGAATATCTAAAATACTAATGATGGTTGCACTAGTCGTGTTAAAAATGTTTCTTATAAGCATGTCAATTTTTGTGGAGTGCATAAAGTTTGTGAAGACGTGCCTTATAGGGGAGATAGATTTTGTAAGAAGCATAAACATGATAGAACCAATTTTTTTACTAAAAGTGATAGATGAATTTGCTACAAAATTATGTTCTCTTTGTCCTATTACTTGTGAACTTTGCAATAAAGTTGGTCACCTTAATTTCCAATGCATGCTTTTCATGATCGAATCGTGTCCAAATATTGTAATGACTTGATCACCCTTGAACTTTATAATGAGCTTTGTTTATTTTTAGGGAGTGAAGAACTGACACATAAAAGTAGTTGGTTTGAAGTATTCAATCTCATGGAGGACATTGAAACTAATCTAAAAAATATCTATATGTTTTGCATGGTAAATTGCAATGAAAATCAAGGTTTTTGGTTGGCTACTACTCTCAGATCATCTGAACACCAGAAACATGCTTAAGAGAAGGCACTATAACATTGGTGACAATCATGGTTGCATCCTGTGTGGCCGCACCGAGGAAGAAACGATTGAACACATGATCTTTACTTGTCATTTCAGTGTGGCTTGTTGGGACACTTTGAACATCCACTGGACAACTAATGGAGATCGTCTAAATTGGATCAAGGAAGCCAAAACAGTATGGAACAACCCAATGTTTATGGAGATCTTTTTATATGCCTCCTGGAGTTTGCGGAAAGAAAGAAATAACAAGCACTTCCGAAGGATAGGCCCCACTGTCGGCTCATGGACAAGAAGATTCAAAGAAGACTTCTCTCTACTCATACATAGAGCCAAAGAGAAGCATAGACAAGTTATTTCCTCTTTTGCCCAATCCTTTGTTGTCCCTTAGTCTAGTACTTACATTGGTTTCCTAACTTTACTTTCTATTTACAATGGCCATGGATGTACGGTTATGACTTTGTAAGAACTTTTTGATACTTTAATTTAATACATACAGTAGGAGCCTGTCCTACTATTTCAGGTGTCAAAAAATGAGAATGCTTATATTGCCAACTATATAAATATGGGAAAACCAATACTCCCTCCATTCCTAAATATTTGTCTTTTTAGAGATTTCAAATGGACTACCACATACGGATGTATATAGACATATTTTAGAGTATATATTCGTTCATTTTGCTCCGTATGTAGTCACTTGTTGAAATCTCTGGAAAGACAAATATTCAGGAATGGAGGGAGTAGAATATAAAAGGAATACTAATGAAGGGGTAAATATTTCCACTTTCCTTCCTATTGTCTCTCATGATGAAATAGGTGACGAGGAGGAGCTCCCTATTTAACCAATCTCATCTATAAGAAGCTTTAAAAAATTAATTAAACCCACACATGATGTGATGAAGAAGAAGAAAAGAAGAAAGAATAGAGGTAAAAAGGTATCTCTCCCAAATAATGTTTCTCCTATTATTGTTATGCCTCATGAAATGAATCACAAATAATTGTGGAAGATGATGCACTTGATGATGATATTGCTTCTATGTCTTATGGCATAATGTCCGAGAGCACTATTGATGATGATTTTTTTATGCCTATTGCTTGTTGTGATGATTATGATTGGGAAGATAATGATACTTCTTATAATCTAGGAAATCTTTTTGGAACCAACTTTGGAAATTACGATGATAGCAATTGCTATACCATTGGTGTTATTCATACTATTAATAATGAGAGTGATTATGCTTGTGATATTCCAAGCCACAAGCTTGGGATGCTATGTTTGATGAGAATGACATGTTTGAGAATTTATTTGCTGCAAATAATGTTTGTCCCAAGCTTGGGGATGCTATGCTTAATGAAGATGATATTTGTAGTCACCTTACTTTGAATGATCAAATTTGCTATGATGATTGCATGCCTCCTACTTATGATTTATTGTGATGATACTTATGTTATAAAAAGTAGTGACAATTATTGTCATAATTTTGAATATCCTTTTACTGAATATTACTCTTTTATTGTGGAAACAATTTATAGTATTTGAGTTTCCTATGATACTCCCACTATTATGAATGAGAATAAAATTGCTTATATGGAGAGTAATAAATTTTCTATGCTTTTGGATCATGAAAAGAATGCTTTATGTGATGGTTATATTGATGAATCTATTCATGATGCTACTGAAAATTATTATGAGAGAGGAACTTATGACTCATGATGCTCTTTTTATGTTTGAATCCTTATCTTTTATGCGAGCATCATGGAGCTCATCATGCCTAGCTAAAAGGCATTTAAGAAAATCGCTTGTTGGGGACAACCGAACACTTTTACCTAATGTTTTAGTGTCTTCGCATGATTAGGCCACTGTATTAATCATGTTTTATAGCTTTTGTTTCAATAAAGTGCCAAGTAAAGCCTTTGGGATAGCGTGGATGATAGTTGACTTGATTCTGTGCAAAAACAGGAATTTTTGCGCTCAGTCCAGGAATTTTAACAATTCACAGGAACATTATTTTGCTCTGAATTTTTTACACGCGGTAGATATACAAATTCCCTACGTTGTCCTAAGTTTTCCAAATTTTCGGAGTAGCAGAAGTATGGTTGGAGTACAGATTACTACACACTGTTCTGTTTTTGACAGATTCCGTTTTCAATGCATATTTTGCTTGTTTTCTAGTTTCTATGGCTTATATTGCTCAATATAAATTGTGGAAATTATAGAGTACAGTATGAATTATGTGGAAACAATTATGAATCTTGTCTTTGACAGTACCCAAGTGAATGGTTTGCTCTTCATCATACTAACCTATCTCACGAAGTTCCGTTAACTTTTGTGTGATTGAAGTTTCCAAGTTTTGGGTGAGATATCGATATGCGTAGAATAAACAGTGACAATACACTCAGCTTGGGTATGCCCAAGGCACCCCAGGGTGATATTCAAGGAATATCCAAGCAACTAAGCTTGGGGATGCCTCGAAAGGCATCCCCTCTTTCGTCTCCAACATTATCGGTAACGTCAGTTGGAGCTATATTTTCATTCCTCACATGATATGTGTTTTGCTTGGAGCATAATTTTATTTTGATAGGATTTGCTTGCTGTTATTTAGAGTAATTTTTTGCATCTTTTATTTCAACAAAAGTGGCAAGGATAGTGTCGGTGTCAAAACCGGCGGATCTCGGGTAGGGAGTCCCGAAGTGTGCATCTAAGGTTGATGGTAACAAGAGACAGGGGACACGAAGTTTTACCCAGGTTCGGGCCCTCTTGATGGAGGTAATACCCTACGTCCTGCTTGATTGATATTAATGAGTATGGGGGTTACAAGAGTTGATCTACCACGAGATCGTAATGGCTAAAACCCTAGAAGTCTAGCCTGTATGGTTATGATTGCCCCTACGGACTAAACCCTCCAGTTTATATAGACACCGGAGGGGGCTAGGGTTGTACAAAGTCGGTTACAGAGAAAGGAATCTTCATATCTGAACGCCAGGCTTGCCATCCACGCCAAGGTGAGTCCCATCCGGACACGGGAGAGAGTCTTATGTCTTGTATCTTCACGGCCCATCAGTCCAGCCCATGTCCAACAGGTCGGACACCCGAGGACCCCTTAATCCAGGACTCCCTCAGTAGCCCCTGAACCAGGCTTCAATGACGAGGTGTCCGGCGTGCAGATTGTCTTCGGCATTGTAAGGCGGGTTCCTCCTCCGAATACTCCAAAACCGCCTTCGAATAGAAAACGTGTCCGTCTCTGCAAAACGAGTACCACACATACGCAGAGAGTAATATTTTATGAGTCCAATCCACTGACAACTTTTGTAGCGTGACATCACATCACAGCCTGGTCATTATTTTGAACCGTTTTTAGCCTCCCGCTCCATGTTTCAAGATGCGGTTTTATTGACACGTCTTGTCAAAGCAGAGATCGTGTCCCCTTATTGCGGGATTCTCATCAATATGTGCGTGGGTAATCCAACCGCACCATCTGCACGACCCTTGGGGAATAGGCGAGTTTCAAGGCGAGCGGGGAGGCGCTTAATATTCACTGCCTTTATAAAGGGATAAGGATTCACCTCTTTCACCCACGCCTTCCTTCTCTCTGCCCATCCATTCTCGAGCTCCAGCGCCCAAGCTTCCATCCTTTCCATCTCAAAAAAGCACTCCAGCCATGTCCGGATCCGGAGCGCAGGGCAAGTGGATGATCTCCTCCGTCAAGGAGAAGGACATTACCAAGCTCCAGGAGGCCGGGTACTTAGCCAAGGAAGTCGCCCACCGGCTTCCGGCCAAGGGACAGATCGCCCTACTCCGGAGCCCCATGAGAGGGTCGTGTTCATCCCCCACTTCGCCCGCGGGTTGGGATTTCCTCTCCACCCATTTGTTCGCGGACTCATGTTCTACTACCGGCTGGAATTCCATGATCTGGCCCCCAACTCCTTCCTCAATATCTCGGCATTTATTGTCGTGTGCGAGGCCTTCCTCCGTATTCCACCCCACTTCGAACTGTGGTTGAAGATCTTCAATGTGAAGCCGAAGGTGGTGGACGGCCAACATACAGAGTGCGGAGGCGCCATGGTGAGCAAGCTGCCCAATGTCACATGGCCCAAAGGTACCTTTGTGGAGACCGTCAAAGGGTGGCAACAGTAGTGGTTCTACGTCACAAAGCCTTGCGATGCCACTTGGGCCGCGGCTCCTGAATTCCAGTCCGGCGCCCCGATGTGGCTCACCTCCTGGCTAGAGAAGGGCCTAGACTAGTCTTGCCACATGTGGGAGTTCGATCCGGCCAAGCACCAGACCTTGAAACAGTTCTTCGGCACTACGCATGAAGACATCTGGAAGGTGCTCTTCAAGGCCAACGAGACGTGGCCGGCGACGACCGAGGACCGCGGGCACGACCTGGCCCATCCCGCTAGTGCGATAAGTTTTCCATATTTCAAGGTGTATCCTTTACTTGCATACTCAAGGAAGATGTCTAAGCTTCCCAAATTTTTTTTTCAGGGCTGGACAAAGAAGGTGGAGCGGATTCAGTGTCCGGCTCCGCTGCCCGAAGAACCAGCTATCCCGCTTCTGACGAAGATGCTGGTTCCGGCGCCCTATCAAGCACCGGAGAAGAAGGCCAAGGGGACCGGGGGTGGTCTCCACCATAAGGGCACTTCGAACGTGACGTCCGAAGACGCCGAAACCCACTCCCCTCCCACCACCGGCGACGAGGAGAAGGAGGAAAGCAATTCTCCCCCTGAGGGGGGAAGGAAGAAAAGGGCGGCCTCCATGCATCTGGAGGAAGAGGCGTCCAAGAAGGGGAAGGCCTCCGCCATGGACAACCCCGCATGGGACATTGACAGCAGCTTCGAGTGGTGCCCCAAGGATAAGCCCCTGGCCGAATCATAAGTACTCAAAGATGCACACAAATATCCAGCTTCTTTACTTCATAGTTTTAACATGTTGAATCATGCACTTGCAGTCCGGCTCGTTCCAACCTCGAGCGATCATCATCTTTGGGAAACTCACTGGATCTGAAGGTGATGGACAACGGGTCCCTTCCAGTGGCCTCCTCTCCCAAGATTGTGGAAGATGCTAAAGTGTTGTCCCGAAGGACACTCCCGGCTCAAGGGGAGGCATAGGGGGCCGTCACAGTGGTGCCAGAGGATAACACCTCGGCCGCCGGACACATGGGGGAGCAGATCCCCATGGAGACTGGCAATGGGGGCCATCTCCAATTTGGCCCCCAACCGAATACGATCCCGGAGACCTATACGACTCCAGAATCCGGCAGGCAGCCTCCTTCAATGGAAGGAGGTGCGCCAATCCCATCGGTGACCTCTGTCCATCCAAAGGCACTGGATGCTCTAATGGAAGCGCTGCGAAGTGCTTCCATTGTTGAGGAACACCATACCCTCATGGGTACGTGGTTGAGAGGATTCAGTCCGCAAAGAGCGGACTGGCTGAAGCCTGCACAAGCCTTCTAACAGGCTTTGAGGTAAGCGACGCAATAAAAAGAATGTCATAGTATAGACAGTAGCCCCTAAGCCTCTGTCTGGTGTTCGGAAAGAAAAGCCAGACAAAGGATTAAGTAATTTTCGCAGGAGACTAACCAAATATGTCTTATGAGAATAAGCAGGCGTTGTTGCTAGTTGCGACCTCTCATGCTGCTGAGGTCTCGGACTAAAGCAGAGTCTGGAGCGGGTCGAGGAAGAGCTCGGTTGTGTAAAAAAGAACTAGAAGACAAGCAAGGTATGCAATGAACTTTTCTATATATCCGAAAAGGATGAGTGATTTGTGCTGACTGTAATGCCATGATATTTACTAGGAGTGGCAATCGAGGTGGAAGCCCTCAAGATGGCGCTAGCCGAGGCCAAAAAGAAAGCGGTAGAGGAGCAAGCCGCCCGTGAAAAACACGAGGCTAGAGTTGGTGAGGTCCAGCAGGAGCTCCAAGACGCCGTGAAGAAATGCGAATCCTTGGAGCATAATATTGTGGATCAAGAGACCGAACTCACCGAGGCTCGCCAAAGCGCACACGATGCCCGGATTGAAGCCCGGGGCGCCCTTCGGGAAATCCAGGAGGCTAGAAAAATCACGGTGGGTAAGGCCTTTATTATGTAGAGAAAGTATGTGAAGAGAAGATTTCTCTTACTAATCCGGATTTGGAGTTCTCCAAGAGCGTTTGCGGATCTGCCGCGCAGCGTTGCCGATGCTGCGGAGTTCTGCCGAGCCGAAGAGGGGAGCTCGACGGAGAAGCTGTTCTGGTCGCAATACCTTGCGCCAGAACATCCGGTGCCCTTTAGTGATCAGCTAAACCAGCTGGTGGAACTGCATAGGGTGGCCGAACTAGCCATGAAGGATTTAATAATCCGGCTATGGCCTGCCGAAGTCATACCCAGCAGCTACTTCGGCCTCGTGAAGCGGCTGGTCGATGCCTGCCCCCGGCATGATGTCATCAAGAGGTCAGTATGTATCGAACGTGCACGGATGGCCTTCGCCCGTGTCAAGATACATGGGCGAAGATGGACGCCGTCAAGCTCGCGACCGAGGGACCGCCCGCTGGCAAGGAGCACCGCACGCCGGAGCGGTATTTTGATGATGTCCTCAAGGGATCCCGCTCTGTAGAGGACCAGTGTTCAAAAGACATTATCTTTGAATGAGTATCTTCATGTTATCCCGCCATGTATGATGAAAGCAAGACTGATGTGTAATATAATGCTTGCTGTTTATTTTGGAATTTTACCTCCTGTGCGGCCGTTTTTTTTATCAAATCTGAGAGTTGGCCAGTCGTCGGCTTCAGCCCCCACGTAGGTAGTACGGGGGTGTTCGGGATGGAATCTAAATACTCTTGATCTAAGAAATTGGTCCTTGAAGGAGGTGTTTAGCGCAGCGAACCAGGCAATCAGACTATGTGGCTTTATCACCCTCACTTAGCCATAGGAGTTTGATAATAGAAATGTAGGCGCAGGCCCTAGTATTCGTTAGTCCGGACTAGGGTGTTGTAGACACCTCATCGGGTGAAGGCTGATCCATCGCATAATGCGGAAAAAATCGCAAGAGATTTTAACCTCTGAAGAGTTGACCGGCTCATGCCGCATCATGACAGTCAGTTTTCGGCTTTCTCTACTGAGGTGCTCATCTGGATAAACCATGAAACAATCGCAGTAGTTCTCCCTTTACTACCCTAGCCGATAGAGCGGAACGTAAGGTAGTAAGCACAGGAGTCACGCAACCCAACTATTGACCAAAGACATGATTCGAAGCCGATGCATATAATGCTAAATTCGGAGGCCGAACTATACTGTAAAAGTGTTCGGACTTGTTGCCATAGTATGGGGCGCAATAAAGCCCCTGGCGCATTACAGCGTACCAAAGTGTACGGATGCAACCGATAAAATAGCGAAATAAAATGAAGTAGTAAGCTAGTGCCACATAATTTGAGCCGCAAACTGTTTCCATTATAATTTTGATTAATACGTCAAAGCATATTTGTACCAATAGTGCGATAAGAAAACAATGGCTATTTAACATGCCAAGACCAAGGGGGAGCTACGTATGGGTCCTGAAAACAGGTAGAATGATCGTTAAGAAGAACATCTAGAGATTCCCCCACACGTTTGTGCTACTTGCCACCTTGTATGTCCGTCCTTCGAAAGGACCGATTATCAGGCCGTCAAGAGGGGCTTGTGAAAAAGAAACCTGAAAAGGATAAAAAGAAAAGTAAGAGTATGTGTTTCCAGGGAAGGTCGAGCCATATTGTGGACCACAGTCTGGTTATGCCTCCATCTCTGTTGGTATTTTAGTGCGTAGTTATGTACGCGCGGTACGTATGCCACCACTTGGTCAGGACTAAGACGGACGCCAGATTGCTAGTCAAGCTCCTCACAAGCTGGACTGTCCTGCTGCAGAGAGAGTAGTCCGGACTCGTTTGACGGTGTCTGGGAGCTTGGCTGCCGAATTAAGGTTCTGCTTGTGAAGGCTGCTCTGTACCTCTGCTGCCAAGGCCACGATGTGCTCCTCAGTACGGAGGGAGCGCACTGTGTTTCCATTGACTGTGATGACACCACGTGGTCCGAGCATGTTGAGCTAGAGATAAGCATAGTGTGGCATGATGTCTACTACACAACCTTATTCTTGTAGACGTTGTTGGGCTTTTAGTTCTACGTTTAATTTCTTCATAACCCAAGAGCAAACTAAGTTCATTATGATGTGCAAGGGAAATCAAGTCATCACAATTTTTGGACACGATAGCTCATGAAACAATTTGCATTGGGTACTAAAATGATCACGTTCATTGCAAAGTTCACAAGTAGAGCTAACAAAAGATAAATTTTCAGCACATTCATCTAGCTCTTCTTGCAACAATTTGGTTTCTAAGTACTTATGCCTCTTGAAATATCTATCTTCCCTATTTGGTGTGTACTTGCAAACCCAGCCTACTCCACAAAAATTGACATGTTTATAGGAGGCATTTTCATCATAACTAGTGCAATCATCATTAGCAACATGGATATTCAAAGAATTCGTACTAACAACATTGCAATCATGCTCATCATTCAAATATTTAGTGCCAAACATTTTAGAGATCTCTTCTTCTAGCACTTGAGCACAATTATCCTTTCCATCATACTCACGAAAGATATTAAAAAGATGAAGCGTATGAGACAAACTCAATTCCATTTTTTTGTAGTTTTCTTTTATAAACTAAACTAGTGATAAAACAAGAAACTAAAAGACTCGATTGCAAGATCTAAAGATATACCTTCAAGCACTCACCTCCCCGGCAACGGCGCCAGAAAAGAGCTTGATGTCTACTACACAACCTTCTTCTTGTAGACGTTGTTGGGCCTCCAAGTGCAGAGGTTTGTAGGACAGTAGCAAATTTCCCTCAGGTGGATGAAAGAAGGTTTATCATTCTGTGGGAGGCGTAGGATGAAGATGGTCTCTCTCAAAAAACCCTGCAACCAAATAACAAAGAGTCTCTTGTGTCCCCAACACACCCAATACAATGGTAAATTGTATAGGTGCACTAGTTCGGTGAAGAGATGGTGATACAAGTGCAATATGGATGGTAGATATGGGTATTTGTAATCTGAAAAATATAAAAACAGCAAGGTAGCAAGTAGTAAAAGTGAGCGTAAACGGTATTGCAATGCTAGGAAACAAGGCCTAGGGTTCATACTTTCACTAGTGCAAGTCCTGTCAACAATAATAACATAATTGGATCATATAACTATCCCTCAACATGCAACAAAGAGTCACTCCAAATTCACTAATAGCGGAGAACAAACGAAGAGATTATTGTAGGGTACGAAACCACCTCAAAGTTATCCTTTCTGATCGATCCATTCAAGAGTCCGTAGTAAAATAACACGAAGCTATTCTTTCCGTTCAATCTATCATAGAGTTCGTACTAGAATAACACCTTAAGACACAAATCAACCAAAACCCTAATGTCACCTAAAGTATCCGTGGGTATGATTATACGATATGCATCACACAATCTCGGATTCATCTATTCAACCAACACAAAGAACTTCAAAGAGTGCCCCAAAGTTTCTACCGGAGAGTCAAGACAAAAACGTGTGCCAACCCCTATGCTTAAGTTCATGAGCGGAACCCGAAAGTTGATCACCAAAACATACATCAAGTGGATCACGTGAATATCCCAATGTCACCACAGATAAGCACATGCAAGACATACATCAAGTGTTCTCAAATCCTTAAAGACTCAATCCGATAAGATCACTTCAAAGGGAAAACTCAATCCATTACAAGAGAGTAGAGGGGGAGAAACATCATAAGATCCAACTATAATAGCAAAGCTCGCGATACATCAAGATCGTACCATCTCAAGAACGTGAGAGAGAGAGATCAAACACATAGCTACTGGTACATACCCTCAGCCCCGAAGGTGAACTACTCCCTCCTCGTCATGGAGAGCGCCGGGATGAAGAACATGGCCACCGGAGAGGGATTCCCCCCTCCGGCAGGGTGCCGGAACGAGTCTAGATTGGTTTTCGGTGGCTACGGAGGCTTCTGGCGGCGGAACTCCCGATCTATTGTGCTCCCCGATGTTTTAGGGTATATGGACATATATAGGCGAAAGAAGTCGGTCAGGGGCCCATGAGGCAGGGGCGCGCCCAGGGGGTAGGGCGCCCCCCACCCTCGTGGTGGCCTCGGGGCTCTTCGGGCCCACCTCCGGTACTCCGTGGGCTTCTTCTGGTCCAAAAATGATCTCCGTGAAGTTTCAGGTCAATTGGACTCCGTGTGATTTTCCTTTTCTACGATACTTAAAAATAAGGAAAAACAGAAACTGGCACTAGGCTCTAGGTTAATAGGTTAGTCCCGAAAATCATATAAAATAGCATAGTAATGCATATAAAACATCCAAGGTTGATAATATGATAGCATGGAAAAATCAAAAATTATAGATACGTTGGAGACGTATCAAGCATCCCCAAGCTTAATTCTTGCTCGTCCTCGAGTAGGTAAATGATAAAAACAGAATTTTTTATGTGGTATGCTTCCTAACAAATTTATCCAAGTAATTCTTTTTAATGTGGCATGAATATTCAGATCCATCATATTCAAGACAAAAGTTTAATATTGACATAAAAATAATAATACTTCAAGCATACTAACAAAGTAATCATGTCTTCTCAAAATAACATGGCCAAAGAAAGCTATCCCTACAAAATCATATAGTCTGGCTAAGCTCTATGTTCATCACACAAAATATTTAAATCATGCACAACCCCGAAGACAAGCCAAGCAATTGTTTCATACTTTTGATGTTCTCAAACTTTTTCAATCTTCACCCAATACATGAGCGTGAGCCATGGACATAGCACTATAGGTGGAATAGAATGGTGGTTGTGGAGAAGACAAAAAGGAGAAGTTAGTCTCACATCAACTAGGTGTATCAATGGGCTATGGAGATGCCCATCAATAGATATCAATGTGAGTGAGTAGGGATTGCCATGCAACGGATGCACTAGAGCTATAAGTGTATGAAAGCCCAAAAAGAAACTAAGTGGGTGTGCATCCAACTCACTTGCTCACGAAGACCTAGGGCATTTTGAGGAAGCCCATCACTGGAATATACAAGCCAAGTTCTATAATTAAAATTTCCCACTAGTATATGAAAGTGACAACATAGGAGACTCTCTATCATGAAGATCATGGTGCTACTTTGAAGCACAAGTGTGGTAAAAGGATAGTAGCATTGCCCCTTCTCTCTTTTTCTCTCATTTTTTTATTTTATTTGTTATTTGGGCCTTTTCACTTTTTTTATGGCCACTTTTTTTTCTTTTTTTTCGTCCGGAGTCTCATCCCGACTTGTGGAGGAATCATAGTCTCCATCATCCTTTCCTCACTGGGACAATGCTCTAATAATGATGATCATCACACTTCTTTTTACTTACAACTCAAGAATTACAACTCAATACTTAGAACAAAATATGACTCTGTATGAATGCCTCTAGCGGTGTACTGGGATGTGCAATGATTCAAGAGTGACATGTATGAAATTATGAACAGTGGCTTTGCCAAAAATACGATGTCAACTACATGATTATGCAAAGCAATATGACAATGATGGAGCGTGTCATAATAAACGGAACGGTGGAAAGTTGCATGGAAATATATCTCGGAATGGCTATGGAAATGCCATAATAGGTAGGTATGGTGGCTGTTTGGAGGAAGGTAAATGGTGGGTTTATGGTACCGGCGAAAGTTGTGCGGTACTAGAGAGGCTAGCAATGGTGGAAGGTTGAGAGTGCGTATAATCCATTGACTCAACATTAGTCATAAAGAACTCACATACTTATTGCAAAAATATATTAGTTATCAAAACAAAGTACTATGCACATGCTCCTAGGGGGATAGATTGGTAGGAAAGGACCATCGCTCGTCCCCGACCGCCATTCATAAGGAAGACAATCAATAAATAAATCATGCTCCGACTTCATCAGATAACGGTTCACCATACGTGCATGCTACGGGAATCACAAAATTTAACACAAGTATCTCTCAAATTCACAACTACTCAACTAGCATGACTCTAATATCACCATCTTCATATCTCAAAACAATCATCAAGTATCAAACTTCGCATAGTATTCAATGCACTCTATATGAAAGTTTTTATTATACCCATCTTGGATGCCCATCATATTAGGACTAGTTTCATAACGAAAGCAACTTACCATGCTGTTCTAAAGACTCTCAAACTAATATAAGTGAAGCACGAGAATTCATCCATTTCTTCAAAATAAAACCACCACCGTGCTCTAAAATGATATAAGTGAAGCACTAGAGCAAATGACAAACTACTCCAAAAGATATAAGTGAAGCTCAATGAGTAGTCGAATAATTATGTAACTATATGAAGACTCTCTAACATTTAAGAATTTCAGATCTCGGTATTTTATTCAAACAGCAAGCAAAACAAAAGAAAATAAAATGATGCTCCAAGCAAAACACATATCATGCGGTGAATAAAAATATAGCTCCAAGTAAAGTTACCGATGAACGAAGGCGAAAGAGGGGATGCCATCTAGGGCATCCCCAAGCTTAGGCTCTTGGTTTTCCTTGAATATTACCTTGGGGTGCCTTGGGCATCCCCAAGCTTAGGCTCTTTCCACTCCTTATTCCATAGTCCGTCGAATCTTTACCCAAAACTTGAAAACTTCACAACACAAAACTTAACAGAAAACTTGTAAGCTTCGTTAGTATAAGAAAATAAATCACCGCTTAAGTACTGTTGTGAACTCATTCCAAATTAATATTGGTGTAATATCTACTGTATTCCAACTCATCTATGGTTCATACCCTCCGATACTACTCATAGATTCATCAAAATAAGCAAACAACACATGGAAAACAGAATCTGTCAAAAACAGAACAGTCTGTAGTAATATGGATCAAACGTATACTTATGGAACCCCAAAAATTCTAAAATAAATTTCTGGACGTGAGGAATTTATCTATTAATCATCTGCAAAAATAATTAACTAAATATCACTATCCAATAAGGAATGCCAGCAAATCTCGTGAGCGCTAAAGTTTCTGTTTTTACAGCATGATCGCAAAGACTTTCCCCAAGTCTTTCCAAAGGTTCTACTTGGCACAAACACTAAATAAAACATAAAACCACATATAAACAGAAGCTAGATGAATTATTTATTACTAAATAGGATCAAAAATAAAGTAACAAAGATGAAGTTGGGTTGCCTCCCAACAAGTGCTATCGTTTAACGCCCGTAGCTAGGCATGATGATTTCAATGATGCTCACATAAAAGATAAGAATTGTAACATAAAGAGAGAATCATGAAGAATATGACTAGAACATTTAAGTCTAACACACTTCCTATGCATAGGATTTTGTGACAAACAACTTATGGGAACAAGAATCAACTTGCATAAGAAGGTAAAACAAGCATAACTTCAAGATTTTCAACACATAGAGAGGAAACTTGATATTATCGCAACTCCTACAAGCATACATCCTGCCTCATACTAATTTTCAGTAGCATCATGAATGAATTAATCAATATAACTATCACATAAAGCATTCTTTTCATGATCTACAAGCATACAAATTTTATTACTCTCCACATAAGCAAAATTCTTCTCGTTAGAAATAGTGGGAGTATCATAAGAAACTCGAATATAAATTGTTTCCACATTAAAGGAGTAATGTTCAGAAAAAGGGTAAGCATAATCATGAAAAGGTTTATAAATATAATCATCACTACTTTTTATAGCATAAGTATCAGCACAATAATCATCATAAGTAGCAACTTTGTTCTCATCATAATCGATTGAAACCTCTTCCAAGATAGTGGAATCATTACTAAATAAAGTCATGACCTCCCCAAATCCACTTTCATAATTATCACAATAAGATTCAACATCCTCCAAAATAGTGGGATCATTACTTCCTAAAGTCGACACTCTTCCAAACCCACTTTCATCAATATAATCATCATAAGTAGGAGGCATGCTATCATCATAACAAATTTGCATATCAAAACTTGGGAGGCTAGAAATATCATCTTCATTAAACATAGCATCCCCAAGCTTGGGGCAAACATTAATTGCAGCAAATATATTCTCAACCATTTCATTCTCATCAAACATAGCATCCCCAAGCTTGGGCCTTTTCATATCATAAGCATAATCGCTCTCATCATTAATAGTATGGATAGCACCAATAGTATAGCAATTATCATCATCACAATGAGTAATAGGGGCAACATCATTTGGGAGGGATACCTTTTCACCTTTGCTCCTTAGTCTTTTCTTTTTTTTCTTCACATTATGTGTGGGTTCAATCCTCTTTTTGGAGCTCCTTATTGATCAGATTGGTTGATTAGAAGGCTCCTCCTTGTTACCTGATTCATCATAAGAAATAATAGGAGAATATTGAGAAGCCTCTTCCCTTTCATTAGTATTCTCTTCATCATCTATTTGTTTTGTTTTCTTTATGTAATTGGCAATATAAGGATTTTCAATGCAATTCACCGCACAGTACATAAAAATTTCTTCTAGATCAATATCGAGGAATTTCTCAAGGTTATATTTTGGAATATGCTTAGTTATACGTTTCATTTCTTCATAACCCAAAAGCAAACTAAGTTCATTATGATGTGCAAGGGAAATCAAATCATCACAATTTTTGGACACAATACGATCATGGAACAATTAGCATTGAAGATTTAAATGACCATGTTCATTGCAAAGTTCACAAATATGGTGAAGAAATTTTAAATTTTCAGCACAAACATCTAGCCTCTCTTGCAACCATTTAGTTTCTAAATACTTATGCCTCTTGCAAAATATATCTTCCCTATTTGGAATGTACTTGCAAACTCTATGCACTCCACAAAAGTTGACATGCTTATAAGAGACATTTTCATCATGACTGGTCAATCATCATTAGTACTATGGATATTCAAGGGATTCATACTAACAACATTGCAATCATGCTCATCATTCATAGATTTAGTGCCAAACATTTTATAGACTTCTTCTTCTAGCATTTGAACACAATTTTCCTTTCCATCATTTTCACAAAAGATATTAAAAAGATGAAGCGTATGAGGCAAACTCAAATCCATTTTTTAGTTTTCTTTTATAAACTAAACTAGTGCTAAAACAAGAAACAAAAAGATCCGATTGCAAGATCTAAAGATATACCTTCAAGCACTCACCTCCCCGGCAATGGCGCCAGAAAAGAGCTTGATGTCTACTACACAACCTTCTTCTCGTAGACGTTGCTGGGCCTCCAAGTGCAGAGGTTTGTAGGACAGTAGCAAATTTCCCTCAAGTGGATGACCTAAGGTTTATCAATCCGTAGGAGGCGTAGGATGAAGATGGTCTCTCTCAAACAATCCTACAACCAAATAACAAAGAGTCTCTTTTGTCCCCAACACACCCAATACAATGGTAAATTGTATAGGTACACTAGTTCGGCGAAGAGATGGTGATACAAGTGCAATATGGATGGTAGATATGGGTATTTCTAATCTGAAAAATATAAAAACAGCAAGGTAGCAAGTAGTAAAAGTGAGCGTAAACGGTATTGCAATGCTAGGAAACAAGGCCTAGGGTTCATACTTTCACTAGTGCAAGTCCTCTCAACAATAATAACATAATTGGATCATATAACTATCCCTCAACATGCAACAAAGAGTCACTCCAAATTCACTAATAGCGGAGAACAAACGAAGAGATTATTGTAGGGTACGAAACCACCTCAAAGTTATCCTTTCTGATCGATCCATTCAAGAGTCCGTAGTAAAATAACACGAAGCTATTCTTTCGGTTCAATCTATCATAGAGTTCGTACTAGAATAACACCTTAAGACACAAATCAAGCAAAACCCTAATGTCACCTAGATACTCCAATGTCACCTCAAGTATCCGTGGGTATGATTATATGATATGCATCACACAATCTCATATTCATCTATTCAACCAACACAAAGAACTTCAAAGAGTGCCCCAAAGTTTCTACCTGAGAGTCAAGACGAAAACGTGTGCCAACCCCTATGCATAAGTTCACGAGCGGAACCCCAAGTTGATCACCAAAACATACATCAAGTGGATCATGTGAATATCCCAAAGTCACCACAGATAAGCACATGCAAGACATACATCAAGTGTTCTCAAATCCTTAAACACTCAATCCGATAAGATCACTTCAAAGGGAAAACTCAATCCATTACAAGAGATTGGAGGGGGAGAAACATCATAAGATCCAACTATAATAGCAAAGCTCGCGATACATCAAGATCGTACCATCTCAAGAACACGAGAGAGAGAGAGAGATCAAACACATAGCTACTAGTACATACCCTCAGTCCCGAGGGTGAACTACTCCCTCCTCGTCATGGAGAGCGCCGGGATGATGAACATGGCCACCGGAGAGGGATTCCCCCCTCCGACAGGGTGCCGGAACGGGTCTAGATTGGTTTTCGGTGGCTACGGAGGCTTTTGGTGGCGGAACTCCCGATCTATTGTGCTCCCCGATGGTTTTAGGGTATATGGACATATATAGGCGAAAGAAGTCGGTCAGGGGAGCCACGATGGGCCCACGAGGCAGGGGGCGTGCCCCCCACCCTTGTGGTGGCCTCGGGGCTCTTCTAGCCCACCTCCAGTACTGAGTGGGCTTCTTTTGGTCCAAAAATGATCTCCATGAAGTTTCAGGTCAATTGGACTCTGTTTGATTTTCCTTTTGTGCGATACTTAAAAACAAGGAAAAAACAGAAACTAGCACTGGGCTCTAGGTTAATAGGTTAGTCCCAAAAATCATATAAAATAGCATAGTAATGCATATAAAACATCCAAGGTTGATAATATAATAGCATGGAACAATAAAAAATTATAGATACGTTGGAGACGTATCATGGCACCGCATTGAATCGCGCAAATGCAGTTCGTCCGAGCAGTGCGTGATAGCCACTGCGGAAAGGGATGATATCGAAGATTAACTCTTCACTTCGAATGTTGTCCGGAGATCCAAAGACGACCTCCAATGTGATTGAGCCCGTGCAACGGGCCTCTACACCTGGTATGACTCCTTTAAAGGTAGTTTTGGTGGGCTTGATCCTTGATGGATCGATTCCCATTTTGCGCACTGTATGCTGATAAAGCAGGTTGAGGCTGCTGCCACCATCCATGAGGACTCGTGTGAGGTGGAATCCATCAATTATTGGGTCGAGGACCAGTGCGGCTGAACCACCATGACAGATACTGGTCGGATGGTCCCTGCGATCAAAGGTGATCGGGCAGGACGACCATGGGTTGAATTTTGGGGCGACTGGCTCTATCGCATAGACATCCCTGCACGCGGGCATGCGCCCCCTCTTGGGGATATGGGTAGCATATATCATGTTCACCATTTTGACCTGAGGGGGAAACTTCTTCTGTCCCCCTGTGTTCGGCAGACAGGGCTCCTCGTCGTCATTCTCACTTTCGACCCCATCTCCTTGTCTTCGGCATTTATCTTGTCGGCTTGTTAAAGACCCAACTACTCCGGTAGGTATGATTGGCTGGTTTATCAGGGGTGCCATGGATCTGGCATGGACGACCGAGTATACGGTCCAGGATGGAAGAGCCCAAATTGTTCCTTTTATATGGCTTCTTCCGCTGACCAGGCTTGGAGCCACTGAATCTGGCGTTGACCGATCTGTCATCGGTATTGTTATCGTTGATTCGACGTTTGTGTGTGTTGCGTCGGGGCTTGCCGTTGCTATTTCTGGCTTCCGAGGTGCCAGGTTTGCTTGTATTGTTATTGCTACGGGCTAGCCAGCTATCTTCGCCCACGCAAAAGCGGGCCATGAGTGCCGTGAGGGCTGCCATGGACTTTCGCTTTTCCTGGCCGAGGTGTCGGGCGAGCCATTCATCGCGGATGCTGTGTTTAAAGGCCGCTAGGGCTTCAGCATCCGGACAGTCGATGATCTGGTTCTTTTTAGTTAAGAACCTAGTCCAGAATTTCCTTGCTGACTCTCCGGGCTGTTGGACTAGGTGACTTAAGTCATCGACATCCGGAGGTCTGACGTATGTGCCTTGGAAGTTGTCGTGGAAGGCGTCTTCTAGGTCTTCCTAGCTGCCAATAGAGTTTTCAGGCAGGCTGGTCAGCCAGTGCCGGGCTGGCCCCTTGAGTTTTAGGGGGGGTATTTGATGGCATGAAGATCATCGCCGTGGGCCATGTGAATAAGGAGAATAAAGTCTTCAATCCATACCACGGGATCTGTGGTTCCATCATATGATTCGATGTTGACGGGTTTGAACCCTTCTGGGAATTCATGTTCCATTACTTCATCAGTGAAGCAGAGGGGGTGTGCGGCGCCTCTATATCGGGCCAGATCGTGACGTAGTTCGGATGGAGTCCGTCTGCGGTTTTTAGCCCAAACGTGATTGTGCTTGCCATGTTCGGTTTGATAGCCGTCGTCGCACGTCGGGGCACACCCCCGTGATCCGTAGATCGATCTGGCCGGACCTGCTTTATTCTTTAGGTCCTGCCGTGGGTCATACGTGTATCCCTGAGATGTTGTATCTCTGCCTTTACGGCGAGGTAGGACGGGCTGGTGTTCGGCTTGAGTTGCCGTTTTGTCCCGGCCACGTGGTGGTCGATCAGCCGCATTACGCGTTGATGGTACGGGCTCAAGTGCCTCATCATCGAATTGAGGTAGCAGTTTACGCTTCGGGTAACTTTTGGTTGGGCGCTCGAGGCCGTATTCCTCTGCTACCAGGACATCAGTCCATCTATCATTGAGCAGATCTTGATCAGCTTGAAGCTGCTGCTGCTTCTTTTTCAGGCTCCTTGCAGTGGCTAGTAGCCATTTCTTAAAGCGCTCCTGCTTGAGAGGTTCCTCAGGAACGATAAAGTCTTTGTCGTCAAGGCTCACCTCATCCTTGGAGGGTGGAAGGTAATTACTGTCCTCCGAGTCTTCATTTGCAGCCTGTTCGTCAGGGCTAACTTGCCCATCCTCCTGATCGTCTTGTTCAGAGTTTTGCTCGATGGGGTTTTCTTTGTCTTCGGCATCATCCAGAGTGTTGTTGTCTTTGCTGCGGCGTGATTTAGAGCGGCGCCGTCGGCGCTTTTGTTGTATCTCGGGAGGTTTATCCTCTACTGGATTTTTCTCATTATCGTTGTCACCCTCCTTGGGTGTATCCACCATGTACACGTCATACGAAGAGGTGGCCGTCCAGCGTCCGGTAAACGGTGGGTTTTCGGCTTGCTACTCTCCGGCATCGTCGTCCATACCGTCGATGTCTTCGGAGCCGTAATCGAGCATTTCAGTTAAGTCTTCTACTGTGGCGATGAAGTGGGTGGTGGGTGGGACGTAAAATCCCCCGCTCTTAGCCCCTAGTCCGGGTTGGGCGTAGTTCGGACATTGCTCCTCTGTAATTACGAGGGATCGCATCAAGTCTAGAGCCTCGCTTAACGGTGAGGTTTGTCGGGGGAGAAAAGTGTCCGTGGAACATGGCGGGAAGGGAATTCTTTGGACGAGCTCACACGATGCTGACTCCAAGAGTTCGGAGCCAGTGTCCGGGGAAGAGTCTGGCTTTGTGATGGTTGCCGGCGACACTGCTTCCTTCGGCTCTCCAGTAGTGGGCCTAATGGCCACAGATAGTCCGGCGGGTTTAGAAATCCCGTCTTCGGTCCTGGCAAGGCGCTCTGGCTCTAAGGCCAGAGCGCAGGTGGGGGTCGTGAATCCTTGGAAGATCAAGTCTCCTCGGATATCTGCGACATAATCCAGGTTTCCAAAACTAATCTGGTGACCTGGGGCGTAGTTGTCGGTCTGCTCTAGATGGCCAAGTGAGTTGGCCCACAGTGCGAAGCCGCCGAATATGAAGATCTGGCCGGGGAGAAAAACCTCCCCTAGGGTAGTATCATTGCAGATGATGGATGGAGCCATCGAACCTTCTGGCGGTGACACAGTGGAACTCGTAATGAAAGCACCAATGTCAGTGTCAAAACCGACAGATCTTGGGTAGGGGGTCCCGAACTGTGCGTCTAAGGTTGATGGTAACAGGGGACACAAAGTTTTACCCAGGTTCGGGCCCTCTTGATGGAGGTAATACCCTACGTCCTGCTTTATTGATATTGATGAGTATGGGGGTTACAAGAGTGGATCTACCACGAGATCGTAATGGCTAAAATCCTAGAAGTCTAGTCTGTATGATTATGATTGCCCCTACGAACTAAACCCTCCGGTTTATATATACACCGGAGGGGGCTATGGCTGTACAAAGTCGGTTACAGAGAAAGGAATCTTCATATCCAAACGCCAGGCTTGCCATCCACGCCAAGGTGAGTCCCATCCGGACATGGGAGAGAGTCTTCTGTCTTGTATCTTCACAGCCCATCAGCCCGGCCCATGTTCAACAGGTTGGACACCCGAGGACCCCTTAATCCAGGACTCCCTCAGATAGCCTTTACCATGCTTATTTTGCAAGTATATGAGCTGCTATTTCAAAACTGAAAGTTTGTCGCTGTTGCAAACATTCCCAAGAAAAATCAGAATGTGATAAAATGTTGAAACTTTTTGCACAATAAGCTCTGGTAAATTTTCTACAGTGTGTTAAATTTAAAAAAAAAATTGAGTTACATAAGTATGGATACTTCTTCATCCATTACAAATTGTCCTGTTTTGGCAGATTGCTATTATGATTGCATTGTTTGCACATGTTTTCGTGTTTAATGATTCTATTTGAGGATAGGAGTATTAAATATGCAGGGGCATTTAGTATGAAATGTTAAATAATAATTTTAGTGATTTGCTATAGTAGATAATGACAAGGTTATTTCATTGATTTATATTACTTATCTCACGAGTTCTTGTTGAGTTTTTTGTGGATGAAGTTTTTAAGATTTAGGGAAACCGTGATATAAAAGGAATGAAGGAGACACAAAAGATCAAGTTTGGGGATGCCCAAGGAATCATAAGATAATATTGCAAGAAGTCTCAATCATCTAAGCTTGGGGATGCCCCGGTAGGCATCCCACCTTTGTCCATCAACAATTATCGGTTACTATCGATTGATCCTAAGTTTTTGCTTCTTCACATGATGTGTGCTATTGTTGGAATGTCATTTTTTTGCTTGTTGTTTTAATAAAATGTTTAGATATGGAAGTTCTAAATAAAAGAGAGTCCTCAAATAGCTACCCCTTTACTTAACTACTCGCTTGATCTTCACTTATATCTTTTTGGAGTAGTTTGTCATTTACTCTTGTGCTTCACTTATGTCCTATGAGTAAATTGATGAATGAATTGAATATCATGAAGTTGAAATTATATGTTCATATCATGCCTAGTAATAGCTTCGCATTGGGTTTAGAAAGTGAAATCTTTTGAAGCTTGACAATCACAATATTGGTCATACAAGCAATTCATGAATGATTAGTAGAAGGAAGAGAACTTTCACATGCAAATATATTATCTTGGACATCTTCTATGATTGTGAATACCCATTAGTTTCAAACTTGAGCAAATTAGTTGAAGTTAAACAAGTAAGACAACGTAATGAGTTATGGTTGTGTATATTTGCATAGAAGTTATATTGTCCTGAATCCTCCAACATGTGGTGTTTGCCTAGGATCTTTTGCTAGCCAAAAATTCGTACTAAGTAGAGATACTAATTGTGCATCCAAAAACCCCTTAAACCCAGTTTCTTGCCATGAGTGTCCACCATACCTACCAATGGATTGAATAATATCCCTCAAGTAAGTTATCATCGGTGCATAAAGCAATAAAAATTGCTCCTAAATATGTTTGATCTTTTATCGTAAGGGAATATTGAGCGTTGTACGAACTTGTGATGGCAAAGTAATAAAAGCAACGGACTGCATAATAAAGGTTGCTATCATAAGGGGAAATATCACTTGATGTTCCTTTGCATTAAGAGCTTGGGCATCCAAGTAAAAAGTGCATGACAACCTCTGCTTCCCTCTCCGAAGGGCCTATCTTTTACTTTTTCAGTATTTACTTTTATGCAAGAGTCAATGGAATGTGTTCTCATTTCAACCTCAACTATTCTCTAGTTGGCAAGCATCATGTGGTGGGGAAAGATCTAGGCACATATGACCAGTCAAATATATTTGATCATGATTTATAATTGTGGACAATTATCTCTATGCTAAATGAGTTGGGAGGCAAAATATTAAGCCCCTATCTTTCTCTTTGTTCGATGGATGCCGTTTGCTCTAATAATATGCTTTGAGTACTAGCAATCATAGAATACTATATGATGATTGAGTATGTGGAGCTCTTACTTAGAGTATGTTGAATAAGTTGAATTGCAATTGTTTGGTGACTAAGAATATAGGTTGTTGAGTTTTAAGAGAATTCATTGTTTGAACCTTAACATGTGAATTGGTTGCTACTT
Source organism: Triticum urartu (assembly GCF_056163025.1). Classification (NCBI taxonomy): domain Eukaryota; kingdom Viridiplantae; phylum Streptophyta; class Magnoliopsida; order Poales; family Poaceae; genus Triticum; species Triticum urartu. The sequence continues at coordinate 315,133,062 of NC_141877.1, forward strand.
TCATATGAGAAAGAATTGCTGCTATGATGCTAGGGAAAGTGATTGAAATTATCATTGATCAAACTTTTGCACTTTGCTAGCATTCACACTTCATAAATTATTTCTGTTATCATTTACCTACTCGAGGGCGAGTAGGAATTAAGCTTGGGGATGCTGATACGTCTCCAACGTATCTATAATTTAAGAAGTATTCACGCCATTATATTATCATTCTCGGATGTTTTAAAATCATTTTATAGCAACTTTATATCACTTTCGGGACTAACATATTGACATAGTGCCTAGTGCCAGTTGCTATTTTTTGCTTGTTTTTTACATCGCAGAAAATCAATACCAAATAGAGTCCAAATGCAGCGAAACTTTTTGGAGATTTTTTTCTGGACCAGAAGACACCCAGTGGGCCAAAGAAGTACCAGAGGGGAGCTCCGAGCAGATCACAACACACCAGGGCGCGCTTGGGGGCCCAAGCATGCCCAGGTGGGTTGTCCCACCTCGGTGGCCTCCCGCACCGCCTCTTCGCCCTATAAATTGCCAAATATTCCAAAAACCCTCAGGGTAACCCTAGATCGGAAGTTCCGCCGCCGCAAGCCTCTGTAGCCACGAAAAAACCAATCTAGACCCCGTTTCGGCACTCCACTGGAGGGGGAAATCATCATCGGTGGCCATCTTCATCATCCTGGCGGCCACCATGATGAGGAGGGAGTAGTCCACCCTCGGGGCTCAGGGTTTGTACCAGTAGCTATGTGTTTAATCTTTCTCTCTCTCTCGTGTTCTTGAGATGGCAGGATCTTGATGTATCGCGGGCTTTGTTAATATAGTTGAATTATATGGTGTTTTCCTCTCTCTATTTTGTTGTGATGAATTGAGTTTTCCCTTTGAGATTTCATTTTATTGGTTTGAATACTTTTATGGATTTGAGAACACTTTATGTATGTCTTGCTATGAATACCCATGGTGACAATGGGGTATCATATTGATTCACTTGATATATGTTTTGGCACTCAATTCGTGGATTCCCGAGGTGACATTGGGGTAATCTATGCATAGGGGTTGATGCACGTTCTTGTCTTTGTTTCTCCGGTAGAAATCTTGGGGCACTCTTTGAGGTTTTTGTGTTGGATTGAGTATTATGAATTTGAAATTATTTAGTGTTATTTTAGTATGAACTCTTTGATAGATCGATCGAAAAGAATAGCTTCGAGGTGGTTTTGTACCCTAGAAACATTTCCTTCTTATGTTCTCTGCTAGATAGGAACTTTGGAGTGATTCTTAATCGCACTTTGAGGGATGGTTATATGATCCAATTAGATTAGCATTGTTGAGAGATTGCACTAGCGCAAATACGGACCCTAGGCCTTGTTTTCAAGCATTGCAATACCGTTTGTGCTCACTTCTGTTAGATGCTACCTTGTTGTTTTTTTATTGTCACTATCACAAAAATCAATATCTACTATCATTACTACACTTGTATCACCATCTCTTTGTGGAACTAGTGCACATATACAAATTTTCATTGTATTTGGTGTGTTGGGGACACAAGAGACTTCTTATTATTTGGTTGCAGGGTTGTTTGAGAGAGACCATCTTCATCCTACACCTCCCACGGATTGATAAACCTTAGGTCATCCACTTGAGGGAAAATTGCTATTGCCCTACAAAATTCTGCGCTTGGAGGCCCAACACGAGTCTACAGGTATAAAGTTGCGTAGTAGACATCACTGACATCCCGCAATCACTGAAGCCTGATACATCTCCAACGTATCTATAATTTTTTATTGTTCCATGCTATTATATTATCTGTTTTGGATGTTTTATATGCATTAACAGGGATGCGCGTCGGTGCTATACAAATGGTTTTTAACCCCTTTTCACGATGGCATTTGGAACCGTCGCCAAGTGAGTGTGGGTGATAGGGGGGTCGTTCCCACACGACCTAGAAATCATCGGGGATAGGCCCTCCTGGGACACAAGCTGGGGTCGTGTGTGATCGGGCGAGGCATCGAAACCCAACCATTTCCATAGGTATGTACATCCCACACGGTAATCCGAGAAAAACATTTCCGTAGGTATGTGCATCCCACATGGTGAATCCCAGAAAAAATTCGTTTGTATGTATATCACACACAGTCAATCCAAGGAATATGTTTCCCTTCTTATGTACATCCCACACAGTCAATCCAGGGAAAACGTTTCTGTTCGTACGTACATCCCACACAGTTTTATGTGTAGGATCGTGTGTGAAAGGTGTAATTATCACACACGGCCTGCCTTGGTTAACTGTTTGCTTTTATCAACTATATCACACACGATTTAATGAAGAAAATTGTGTGGCATTGGGCTATCCATCGCAAGCGCTTTTACTGCTAGAACCGTTTGCAAAGGTCCATAACACATTTAGCAGGTTTATTAGTTTACAATTAATAATTCCAGTATTATGCAAATTCACATTTCATATCGAATAGCTGTTTGCCAATTTCATACCAGGCACATAAATATATTATAACATCACAGTACGGTAGCTACATGAAAACAACACAGTACAACATATAGCTAGTTCAACTTCATAAGAACAATACATTCATTTCCCTAATCGAGATCATCCAGGCTTGTCTTATCCACCTCTGCTTTCAGTTCAGTAAGAACCTGTTTTGCACGGGCCAACTGGGAAAGTGCCTCCTCCTTCGCCAACACCATCTTAGCAAAGTCTGATTTAAAAAATCTGAGCTCATTCTCCACCTTCAACTTTTTATCCCGCATGTTCAAATATTCTTTCAGTGTTGACAATAATTTCTCTAAGCCTACGTCTGTTCTCTTCCTCATACATGCTCCAGAGCTTCGCTAGGCACATCTTCAAAGACTGTGGCCACTCTTGACCAACCCACTCCATGTAAGAACACTTCTGTTCATCCTATAATATTTAAAACTAGATCAGTAACAATTGTAGGGAAATGGGTTTATAGCAACATAGAAAATCACCAATGCTTATTTTGAAAATCTAAAGAAACTTGTTAATTATGACATATCTTCTCAAAAAGATCAATGTGCAAATGAATTAATTGCTACTGAGACAACAACCAAATTCTGGAACATCAGAAGCTATAATTAACTACAACAATTCTACAAGTTCTTACTCATGTACAATAAATAACAAATTGAACATTTTATGAGGAAGGTAAATATAACTGCAACATCATAGCGACAGTGTTTGGATGACAGCAAATTGATACTAATAGGTGTGTACATGCACAAATTTAGTAACATCGAACTAATAGCACTAAGTCCGTCCACTATGTATGCCAAAACTGGGGTAAATACAACTGTTGCTACATCTCGCACCGGTGCCCTGCGCTGGCGAGCCGATGCAGCGGAAAAAAATCAGGGACCCGGACTCCGGAGCACGTAGTTGCTCCGATGCCCAGTTCCTTCGTGCCATAAAGATTTAGTATTTTACTGCTTGGCTGCTCGGGTGTGTGGAACAAAGTTGGTTGTACAAACTACTGAAGCGGTGCCAAATAATTTTCTAATGGCACCGCTGATGAGATGGCAACAATTTAAGATACTAGGTACAAACTGTGACAATGTCTTAGGATGTGTTTGGTTGAAGGTGTGGTATCAATGGGTTGGGATTGTGACAGTGTCTGAATCACATCTAACAAATGATTTATAACAACGAAAGAGGGTCTAACCTTCTCTGCACATGCCAGAAACTTCCTCCCACTGTCCACAGATTCAAACGCAACTAGCTTCACGCATGGAGATTGATGGTGACAACGAGCAGATAGATCTTCAGCCAACCTGCTCCATTCGTTGCCATTGATGGTCCTAGGGAGCTACAAGAGGAAGAAATGACTCAAATCAACCGCCGGGTAAAAATCCTTCATTCCAAGTCATAGCCCGAGAGAGAGAAGAGAGCCATACCTGGGTGGTGAAGGATTCGTTGGAGGAGGAGGAACCGCTGGAGAGGTCTTTGAAGAAGACCATGGCGACCCCGGCGGTAGGATGCGAGACGGCGAGAGCGAGGAAGCGGCTATAGCTTAGGAAGGAAGGAAGGAAGGAGGAAACATGGGAAATGTGACTTGTGGTTGGGGAGAAAAGGGGGTGAGGAAGGGGGGAAGGTGGGCGGGGTAGATATTTTGGCGGTAGGCCAAAATTTTGGAAATGTGGAGGGAAACTTTGCGTGCGGTGCCGCAGGACCATTCACTTTGAACGATTGTGTGCATCGCAAATGATTATTCTGCTTTGCGAGCATGGGATGAGTTTGATAATTCAAATTTTGGTGGAAATTTCCCCGGGTACGTCATTGCATAATTTAACATCGCTTGCTAATTTGGGCACACAAAAGAGCATACAGCACTGCTACGTCTTGAGCTTGCGTTGGTTTTCCCCGAAGAGGAAGGGATGATGCAGCAGAGTAGCGTAAGTATTTCCCTCAGTTTTTGAGAACCAAGGTATCAATCCAGTAGGAGCCCATGCTCAAGTCCCTCGTACCTGCACAAAGCGATAGCTACTCGCAACCAACACGATTAGGGGTTGTCAAGCCCTTCACGGTCACTTACGAGAGTGAGATCTGATAGATAGAATATTTTTGGTATAAAGATGCAAAGTAAAAAGTAAAGGCAAAGTAAATAGCAAAACAATATAAAAGTGATGGAGATTGATATGATGAGAATAGACCCGGGGGCCATAGGTTTCACTAGTGGCTTCTCTCAAGAGCATAAGTATTCTACGATGGGTGAACAAATTACTGTTGAGCAATTGATAGAATTGTGCATAATTATGAGAATATCTAGGCATGATCATGTATATAGGCATCACGTCCATGACAAGTAGACCGAAATGATTCTGCATCTACTACTATTACTCCACTCGTCAACCGCTATCCAGCATGCATCTAGAGTATTAAGTTAAAAATAGAGTAACGCCTTAAGCAAGATGACATGATGTAGAGAGATAAATTCATGCAATATGAAATAAACCCCATCCTGTTATCCTCGATGGAAACAATACAATACGTGCCTTGCTGCCCCTTCTATCACTGGGTAAGGACAGCGCAAGATTGAACCCAAAGCTAAGCACTTCTCCCATGGCAAGAACTACCAATCTACTTGGCCAAACCAAACAGATAATTCGAAGAGACTTGCAAAGATAACCAATCATGCATAAAAGAATTCAGAGAAGATTCAAATATTATTCATAGATAGACTTGATCATAAACCCACAATTCATCGGTCTCAACAAACACACCGCAAAAAGAAGATTACATCGAATAGATCTCCACAAGAGAGGGGGAGAACTTTGTATTGAGATTCAAAGAGAGAGAAGAAGCCATCCAGCTACTAACTATGGACCCGAAGGTCTGAGGTAAACTACTCACACTTCATCGGAGAGGCTATGGTGATGTAGAAGCCCTCCGTGATGATGACCCTCTTCCGGCGGAGCTCCGGAACAGGCCCCAAGATGGGATCTTGTGGATACAGAAAGTTGCGGCGGTGGAATTAGGTTTTTGGCTCCTCTTCTGATCGTTTGGGGGTACCTATGTATATATAGGAGGAAGGAGTACGTCGGTGGAGCACCGAGGGCCCACGAGGCAGGGGGGCGCGCCCTGGGGGGCGCCCCCCACCCTCGTGACCACCTCTTTGATCCCTTGGAGTAGGGTCCAAGTCTCCTGGATCACGTTCGGTGAGAAAATCACGTTTCCGAAGATTTTATTCCGTTTGGACTTTGTTTGATATTCTGTTTATCCGAAACACTGAAATAGGCAAAAAAAACAGCAATTCTGGGCTGGGCCTCCAGTTAATAGGTTAGTCCCAAAAATAATATAAAAGTGGAATATAAAGCCCAATATAGTCCAAAACAGTAGATAATATAGCATGGAGCAATCAAAAATTATAGATACGTTGGAGACGTATCAGGCATCCCCAAGCTTAATTCCCGCTCGTCCTCGAGTAGGTAAATGATAAAAAGAGAAATTTTGATGCGGAGTGCTACTTGGCATAATTTGAATGCAAATCTTCTTAATTATGGTATGAATATTCAGATTAGAAAGATTCAAGACAAAAGTTTATATTGACATATAAGATAATAATACTTCAAGCATACTAACAAAGCAATTATGTCTTCTCAAAATAACATGGCTAAAGAAAGTTATCCCTACAAAATCATATAGTCTAGCTATGCTCCATCTTCCCCACACAAAGTATTTAAATCATGCACAACCCCGATGACAAGCCAAGCAATTGTTTCATACTCGAACTTTTTCAATCTTCACGAAATACATGAGCATGAGCCATGGATATAGCACTATAGGTGGAATAGAATGGTGGTTGTGGAGAAGACAAAAAGGAGGAGATAGTATCACATCAACTAGGCGTATCAACGGGCTATGGAGAAGCCCATTGATAGATATCAATGTGAGTGAGTAGGGATTGCCATGCAACGGATGCACTAGAGCTATAAATGTATGAAAGCTCAACAAAAGAAACTAGTGGGTGTGCATCCAACTTGCTTGCTCACGAAGACCTAGGGAAATTTGAGGAAGCCCATCATTGGAATATACAAGCCAAGTTCTATAATGTGAAATTCCCACTAGTATATGAAAGTGACAACATATGAGACTCTCTATATGAAGAACATGGTGCTACTTTGGAGCACAATATATGAGACTCGCTATATCATGGTGCTACTTTGAAGCACAAGTGTGGAAAAAGGATAGTAACATTGCCCCTTTTTTATTTATTTATATTTTTTGGGCCTTTTTTGCCTTTCTCCTTTTTTTGGGACAATGCACTATTGAATGATGATCATCACACTTATATTTTTTTACAACTCAATGATTACAACTCGATACTAAAACAAAATATGACTCTATATGAATGCCTCCGGCGGTGTACCGGGATATGCAATGAATCAAGAGTGGCAAGTATGAAAGAATTATGAACGGTGGCTTTGCCACAAATACTATGTCAACTACATGATCATGCTAAGAAATATGACAATGATGGATGTGTCATGATGAACTAGATGGTGGAAAGTTGCATGGCAATATATCTCGGAATGCCTATGGAAATGCCATAATAGGTAGGTATGGTGGCTGTTTTGAGGAAGGTATATGGTAGGTGTATGATACCGGCGAAAGGTGCGCGGTATTAGAGAGGCTAGCAAGGGTGGAAGGGTGAGAGTGCGTATGATCCATGGACTCAACATTAGTCATAAAGAACTCATATACTTATTGCAAAAATTTAGAAGTTATCAAAGCAAAGTATTACGCGCATGCTCCTAGGGGGATAGATTGGTAGGAAAAGACCATCGCTTGTCCCCGACCGCCACTCATAAGGAAGACAATCAATAAATAAATCATTCTCCGACTTCATCACATAACGGTTCACCATACGTGCATGCTACGGGAATCACAAACTTCAACACAAGTATTCTTTAAATTCACAACTACTCAACTAGCATGACTTTAATATTATCACCTCCATATCTCAAAACAATTATCATGTTTCAATCTTTTCTTAGTATTCAACACACTCAAAAGAAAGTTTCACAAATCTTGAATACCAAGCATATTATTATTAGGCAAATTACCATGCTATTAAGAGACTCTCAAATTAATTTAAGTGAAGCATGAGAGATCAATAGTTTCTTTAAAACGAATCCACCACCGTGCTCTAAAAGATCTAAGTGAAGCACATAGAGCAAAATTATATAGCTCAAAGGATATAAGTGAAGAACATAGAGCAAAATTATCTAGCTCAAAGGATATAAGTGAAGCACATAGAGCAAAATTATCTAGTTCAAAGGATATAAGTGAATCACATAGAGTATTCTATCAAATTTTAATTCATGTATGGCTCTCTCAAAAGGTGTGTACAGCAAGGATGATTGTGGCATAATAACAAACAAAGACACAAATAATACAAGACGCTCCAAGCAAAACACATATCATGTTGGTGAATAAAAATATAGCTCCAAGTAAATTACCGATGGAAGTGGACGAAAAGAGGGGATGCCTTCCGGGGCATCCCCAAGCTTTGACTTTTTGGTGTCCTTGGATTATCTTGGGGGTGCCATGGGAATCCCCAAGCTTAGGCTCTTGCCACTCCTTGTTCCATGATCCATCAAAAGAATTCACCCGAAACTTGAAAACTTCACAACACAAAACTCAAGATAGAAAACTCGTGAGCTCCGTTAGCAAAAGAAAACAAAAGACCACTTCAAGGTACTGTAATGAACTCATTCTTTATTTATATTGGTGTTAAACCTACTGTATTCCAACTTCTCTATGGATTATAAACTATTTTACTAGCCATAGATTCATCAAAATAAGCAAACAACACACGAAAAACAGAATCTGTCAAAAACAGAACAGTCTGTAGTAATCTGTAGATAGCGCAAGATCTGGAACCCCAAAAATTCTAAAATAAATTTCTGGACGTGGGAATTTATATATTAATCATCTGCAAAAATAATTAACTAAATAGCACTCTTCAAATAAAAATAACAGCAGTTCTCGTGAGCGCTAAAGTTTCTGTTTTTTACAGCAAGTTCAACAAGACTTTCCCCAAGTCTTCCCAACGGTTCTACTTGGCACAAACACACAAAAACACAACCAAAACAGAGGATAAATAATTTATTTATTACTAAACAGGATCAAATAGCAAGGAATAAAAATAAAATTGGGTTGCCTCGCAACAAGCGCTATCGTTTAACGCCCTTAGCTAGGCATAACAAGCAAGAATAGATCTAGGTATTGCCATCTTTGGTAGGCAATTCTTCAATTAGGCTTCTACCATATTTAGGAATTTCTTTCTTTTTATTAATTATCAAACCTTTAGGCACAAGATCGAAAAATTCATTTGTAATAAATGGTTCCTTAATGATAGCAAAAATATTGGGATGAATACTTATAGATTTAAGATCCGCAGTTTCCTTACTAGATGATTCAACCTTATTTTTAGGGACATACCTAAGCTTGGAAATTTTAGTAGGAGGACTAGGAGTATTCTTTACGTAAGAAAAAGCGGTTCCCAAATTTTTAATGATACCTTCAAGTTTATCAATTCTAGTAGAATCGAAGTTCATCTTCTCATTAACTATGGGTTCCTTTTCCTTAATATTTTTCAAAGTCATTCCTACTTAGGTCCATATTGAATAATTTGATTGTGGATCTTTTTGTCTAGATTTTCAATTGATTCAATAGTGGCAACTTTGTTTTCAATGATTTCAAGTCTTTGCATAACATGCTCCAAAGTTAATATGGTTCCATTAACCAAAAGAGGTGGTGAGCCAAATAAATCTAACATAGCATTATAAGAATCAAAAGTATGGCTACCCAAGAAGTTCCCTCTGGTAATGGTATCGAGGATATATCTATTCCAAGGATTAATACCTACATAAAAATTGCGAAGAAGAACTAAGGTAGATTGTTTCCTGGTAGATCTATTTTGAGCATTGCAAATTCTATACCAATCATCTTTTAGATTTTCTCCCTCCCTTTGTTTAAAATTTAGAACTTCACTCTCGGGAGACAACGGAGAAGATATGAGACTAGCCATGACGACAAGCAATAAAACTAGCACACGAGCAAACAAAAAGGCAAATAGAGAGGGAGGATAGAGAGAGAGGGCGAATAAAACAGCAAGGGTGAATTGGGGGGAGAGGAAAACGAGAGGCAAATGGCAAATAATGTAATGCGAGAGATAGGGATTGTGATGGGTACTTGATATATTGACTTTTTGCGTAGACTCCCCGGCAACAGCGCCAGAAATACTTCTTGCTACGTCTTGAGCTTGCATTGGTTTTCCCCGAAGAGGAAGGGATGATGCAGCAGAGTAGCGTAAGTATTTCCCTCAGTTTTTGAGAACCAAGGTATCAATCCAGTAGGAGCCCACGCTCAAGTCCCTCGTACCTGCACAAAGCGATAGCTATTCGCAACCAACGTGATTAGGGGTTGACAAGCCCTTCACGGTCACTTACAAGAGTGAGATCTGATAGATAGAATATTTTTGGTATTTTTGGTATAAAGATGCAAAGTAAAAATTAAAGGCAAAGAAATAGCAAAACAATATAAAAGTGATGGAGATTGATATGATGAGAATAGACCCGGGGGCCATAGGTTTCACTAGTGGCTTCTCTCAAGAGCAAAAGTATTCTACGGTGGGGGAACAAATTACTGTTGAGCAATTGATAGAATTGTGCATAATTATGAGAATATCTAGGCATGATCATGTATATAGGCATCACGTCCGTGACAAGTAGACCAAAAATATTCTGCATCTACTACTATTACTCCACTCATTGACCGCTATCCAGCATGCATCTAGAGTATTAAGTTAAAAACAGAGTAACGCCTTAAGCAAGATGACAAGATGTAGAGAGATAAATTCATGCAATATGAAATAAACCCCATCTTGTTATCCTCGATGGCAACAATATAATACGTGCCTTGCTTCCCCTTCTGTCACTGGGTAAGGACACCGCAAGATTGAACCCAAAGCTAAGCACTTCTCCCATGGCAAGAACTACCAATCTAGTTGGCCAAACCAAACGGATAATTCGAAGAGACCTGCAAAGATAACCTATCATGCATAAAAGAATTCAGAGAAGATTCAAATATTATTCATAGATAGACTTGATCATAAACCCACAATTCATCAGTCTCAACAAACACACCGCAAAAAGAAGATTACATCGAATAGATCTCCACAAGAGAGGGGGAGAACTTTGTATTGAGATTCAAAGAGAGAGAAGAAGCCATCTAGCTACTAACTATGGACCCGAAGGTCCGAGGTAAACTACTCACACTTCATAGGAGAGGCTATGGTGATGTAGAAGCCCTCCGTGATGACGGCCCTCTTCCGGCGGAGCTCTGAAAAAGGCCCCAAGATGGGATCTCGTGGATACAAAAAGTTGCGGCGGTGGAATTAGGTTTTTGGCTCCTTTTCTAATCGTTTGGGGGTACGTGTGTATATATTGGAGGAAGCAGTACGTCGGTGGAGCACCAAGGGGCCCACGAGGCAGGGGGCGCGCCCCCCACCCTCGTGACCACCTCTTTGATCCCTTGCAGTAGGGTCCAAGTCTCCTGGATCACGTTCGGTGAGAAAATCACGTTTCCGAAGATTTTATTCCGTTTGGACTCCGTTTGTTATTCTGTTTATCCGAAACACTGAAATAGGCAAAAAAAACAGCAATTCTGGGCTGGGCCTCCGGTTAATAGGTTAGTCCCAAAAATAATATAAACGTGGAAAATAAAGCCCAATATAGTCCAAAACAGTAGATAATATAGCATGGAGCAATCAAAAATTATAGATACGTTGGAGACGTATCAAGCACACATACCACGCTTATTGAATCGAGCAATTTTAGTAATTAAACAGAGCCAGTTGACCTAAAAATTGCTCTAACAAAAGACCATCATTAAAAACAAAGCTTGAGTACGCATAATTTTAACAAATCTGCCGCCGCGCCGGCCTATGCATCGCCGGTGTGAGATGAGACATCGATGACTTGTCCTGGCGACATGCCGCCGTCGGTGGACTCCACGCCCCCCCTGCTGAAGTCGACCGTGTCCTCGTCCTCGGCGCCGCCCTCAAGGTGGTAGTACTCGTAGTAGTGGTTGCGCCAGAGATCGCGTTGGTACTCCACCGCCAATTCCTCGACGGACAAACTCTTCTCTACCTCGACCTCGGCCACGCGCAACTCCTCCTCCCGGCGCTCCTCGATCTCTGCTGCCTCCTGCATCTCCAGCTCCCGCTTGGCGACCTCATGAGGAAGCAGGTGCTCCATGGCCACCGCTGCCTTTTCAGACGTGGGTTGCATGCTGGAGTCTGAGGTGGCCCGGAATATCTTGCCGTGTGCATCCTCGATCTTGGCATGGATGGCCTCGACCCAGGCCAGGGCGACATCGGCGACACAGATGCCAGCTCGAGCACTCTCGGCATTTGCAGCCGTCATCGCAGTAGCAGCTGCAGCCGTCTCGCCTGCTACAGCTGCCCCGTCGGCTGTCGCAGACGCCCACTCGGCGGAAGCGCCCGCGCTCAATGCGGATACGGAAACACTCTCGGCATAGGCGGCGGCGCTCGGGGGGACGCGGCCATCGTACGGGCCTTCACGAAGCGTTTCCACAGCGTCATCTTTGCAAGAAGGGGTGTGGAAATGGGGATCGGGATTCATGGATTCGGGGGTTGCCGGCACTGGAGCAGATGAGCCGTCGAAGCTTAAGGAGCGAGACTTAAATAGACCCAGATATTTTCATCGCAAACGGTTCCTAGAAAACAACTGTGTGTGATGTTGTAGATATTTTTTATTAGCTGTGAAAGACGAATTTGAAGTAAAGTGGCAACGGATGGTGTTTTAAATGAACGAGAAATTTTGTAGTACTAATACAACTGTCATGTCAAATTTTGGAAAATTCCAGGGGTCATTTGACCTTTTAAGACATTTAGGTGATTTTCTAGCCATTTAATGACCGTAATTGAAATTTGAACTAAGTGTACATGCAATAGCTAACCATAACGGTTTGAAAACTCATATTTTGTGTACTTGTGTGCGATTTAATTCCATGTGCAGTAAATTGGAAGGAATTTTCAAACATGTTGGTCTAACGGCTATGACACTATTAAGCATGGAGTGACATGTCATTTTAATTCCAAAAAATAAAAAAACTCAGAAACACATGAAACCTTGGTTGATGTAATGTCATGCCACCAAGATGATGTGGTAAAAAAATGGCATGTTTGACGAAAGTTTGGACACACACCCCTCACAAACCAGAGCAAGTCACTAGAAGGCTCGTGGTTCCGAGAGGGAACAGTGCATGTTTGATGACGAACGGGAGATAGCTTCCTCTTACGGCCTTCAATTTTTTTTCTACGTCTAACATGCACTACTACAAATGTAATGTGAAATTTTGGAAAATTCTAGGGGTCATTTGACCTTTTAAAGACATTTAAGTGATTTTCTAGCCATTTAATGACCGTAATTTAAATTTGAACTACATCTACATGCAACGCCTAACCAAAACGGTTTGAAAAATCATATTTGTGTACTTGTATGCGAGTTAATTCCATGTGCAGTAAATTAAAAGGAATTTTCAAACATATTTTTCTAACGACATGGACTCATGCATACGTATGCATGGACTGACATGGCATTTTAATTCCAAAAAATAAAAAATATGAGAAACACATGAAACCTTGGTTGATGTAATGTCATGCCACCAAGATGATGTGGTAAAGAAATTGGTATGTTTGACGAAAGTTTGGACACACGCCCCTCACAAACCGGAGCAACTCATTAGAAGGCTCGTGGTTCCGAGAGGGAACAATGCATGTTTGATGACGAACGGGAGATAGCTTCCTCTTACGGCCTTCAAATTTTTTGTACGTCTAATCTGCACTCCTACAACTGTAATGTGAAATTTTGGAAAATTATAGGGGTCATTTGACCTTTTAAAGACATTTAAGTGATTTTCTAGCCATTTAATGACCATAATTCAAATTTGAACTACATCTACATGCAATGCCTAACCAAAACGGTTTGAAAAATCATATTTGTGTACTTGTGTGCGAGTTAATTCCATGTGCTGTAAATTAGAAGGAATTTTCAAACATGTTTGTCTCACGACATGGACACATGCATACATGTGCATGGAGTGACATGGCATTTTAATTCCAAAAAAACAGAAACACATGAAAGATTGGTTGATGTAATGGCATGCCACCAAGATGATGTGGTAAATAAATTGGCATGTTTGACGAAAGTTTGGACACAAACCCCTCACAAACCGGAGCAACTCACTAGAAGACTCGTGGTTCCGAGAGGGAACAATGCATGTTTGATGACGAACGGGAGATAGCTTCCTCTTGCGGCCTTCAATTTTTTTCTGTGTCTAACGTGCCCTACTACAATTGTAATGGGAAATTTAGGAAAATTCTAGGGGTCATTTGACCTTTTAAAGACATTTAAGTGATTTTCTAGCCATATAATGACCGTAATTCAAATTTGAACAACATCTACATGCAACGCCTAACCAAAATGGTTTGAAAAATCATATTTGTGTACATGTGTGCGAGTTAATTCCATGTCTTAGGGCGGCGCTTATTTGGTGGAGGGGTCGGTGATTTGGGTGGAAGGTGTCGCACCGTCGGTCGGGGCATGTGGGATGTGGAAGGAGGAGGAGGATGGGGGTCGGGTGTGGATTACCTGCCTAGATAGGCAAGGCCGAGTAGCGTGGAGGAGGGTCACCGGTGAGGAGGCGGTGCTGCAAGCAAGGAGTGAAGGTTTCAACTTGAAAAGAAAGGTGGAAACAGGGGAAATGTTGGTAAGGGGGAGGGGCGGGGAGGTAGATATTTCCGCGGAAGCCGAAAATTTGGAGTCGCTTCAGCGAAAAAACTGGCATGCAAAGTGTCATCAGACATGGTTCCTTATTCAGAACCGTGTACGATATGTGAACATCACAAACGATTCGGATAGCTTAACCCGTGTGTGATGAGTTTGAAAGTCAAAAAATTTGGTTCAAATTTCCCTGGTTACAGTGGTCATGCACGTCATTGCATAATTTGGGTACACAAAGGAGACTACAGCACACCCACACTTCTTAATCGAGCAAGTTCAGCAATTAAACAGAGCTGGCTGACCTAAACATTACTCTAACAAATTAAAGATTGGCGCTCTTAATTAAACGAAACAAAGAGTACTACTACGGCTGGTGCTCGTCGATCTCCGCCGCCGCCTCCATGTCCAGCTCGCGCCCGATGGTCTCCTAGGGAAGGGGCTCCATCGCATCAATTACACCATACTCGGCAAGCATCTCTCCATCCGCGTCCGCCATATCTTCGGAATAGGCCGCCACGAGCTGGGCATGGGCAGCCGTGATCTGGGCCTTGGCGGGCTCCATCGTGGCAAGGTATGCCACGAAGGAACAGATGGCTACTCGAACTCTCTCGGAGATTGCCAACTCTTCGGCCGTGGGTTGCCGACCATTGTCAGAGAAGCTTCGTTTGATTTGTGCGATAACCGCCATGAGCTGGGCGTGGACGGCCTCGACATGGTAGTGGGCGGCCTCCATCAGGGCTAAGGCCGCGCTGCGGAACGGACAGCTGTTGTGCCGCTCTCGCTAGTTGCTATCCCCGAGGCACATGCTGTTGCCGCCGCCTGAGAAGCAACAACGGCTGTTTGGGCTGCCTTGCCCGCTCGGACGCAGACTGTGGTCATCTCACAAAGCTTGTTAGCACGCGCCTGGTGGCTGCGGCCGCGCTCTCGCCGGAGTGGGCCGCCAAAGTTGCCCTCATAACGCGGGTCCATGTCCCCATCTTTCGCCGGCGATGAATGAATAGTGAAATGATATTTGGGGAGTGAGCTAGTGTGCTTGACACGCCGGATGTGGACGGTAGCCGACACACCTTCTCTTGTAAGCCATAGGCGTACTATACACCGACGGTGCTCCAAGATATGTTGTGTTGCATCTCACACGATTGGTGATAATAAACTGTGTGCGATCTACTTGATTTATCGTCTTGATTTGAATTATGTAATGGGGTCACACCTACAAAGGGTGGTGTTTGAATTACTAGAACTTTTATCTGCAGTGAACAGGCAACTATAGGTGTGTCGTCAAAAAAATGGAATTATTCAGGGTTCGTTTAGATGTTTTTATACATTAACTTGGTTTTGTGGGCATTTCAGGTGCATAATTCAAATTTGAACTACATGCACATGCTCCAGTGCATATAAACGGGTAGAAAAATCAAATATGTGTCCTTGGTTGCATGCTTAGGTCTCATGCAAGAAATGGGAATGAATGTCAAACACCCTGCCACCGTCACTCGGCCGCAAACATTGAGATACCTGGTTTTTAAATTCTAAAAAATCCAAAACTCATCTGAAATTCATGAAACTTGGCATGCTATCATGGAGCGGCATCAACATTTTGTGGTAAAAAATTTGTCCCATTTGGGGCAGGTTTGGGTATAAGCTTCTCACAAACCAGAGCTTCTCAGAACAAGCGCAATGGTTTCGGTACAGAACGTGCCACCTTTGGGGACGAAACGATATTCGTTGCCTCTTATTGCTTTCAAAAAATTTCGAGTGTCAACATAGAACAACAGGAGTTTTGTCTTTCATTTTGGAATTTTTCGGGGTTCGTTTGGACATTTTTATACATTAACTTGGTTTTCTAGATATTTTATGTGCATAATTCAAATTTGAACTACATGCACATGCTCCAGTGCATATAAACTAGTTGAAAAAACAAATATGTGTCCTTGGTTGCATCCTTAGGTCCCATGCAAGAAATGGGAATGAATTTCAAACACCCTGCCACCGTCACCCGGCTGCAAACATTGAGATACCTGGTTTTTAAATTCTAGTAAATCCAAAACTCGTCTGAAATTCATGAAACTTGGCATGCTATCATGGAGCGGCATCAAAATGCCGTTGTAAAAAATTTGTCCCATTTGAGGCAAGTTTGGGTATAAGCTTCTCACAAACTAGAGCTTCTCACAACAAGCGTGATGGTTTCGGTAGGGAACGTGCCACCTTTGGGGACGAAACGATATCCGTTGCCTCTTATTGATTTCAAACAAAAATTGAGTGTTTGAGTGTCAACGCAGAACAAAAGTAGTGTTTTGTTTAATTTTGGAATTTCTCGGGGTTTGTTTGGACATTTTTATACATTAACTGGGTTTTCCAGGCATTTTATGTGCATAATTCAAATTTGAACTACATGCACATGCTCCAGTGCATATAAATTGGTTGAAAAAACAAATTTGTGTCCTTAGGGCATGCTTAGGTCCCATGCAAGAAATCGGAATGAATTTCAAACACCATGCCACCGTCACTCAGCCGCAAACATTGAGATACTTGGTTTTTAAATTCTAGTAAATCCAAAACTCGTCTGAAATTCATGAAACTTGGCATGCTATCATGGAGCAGCATCAACATGTTGTCATAAAAATTTTGTCCCATTTGGGGCAGGTTTGGATATAAGCTTCTCACAAACCAGAGCTTCTCACAACAAGCATGATGGTTTCGGTAGGGAATATGCCACCTTTGGGGAGGAAACGATATCGGTTGCCTCTTGTTGCTTTGAAAAAATTTCTAGTGTCAACATGGAACAACAGGAGTGTTGTCTTTAATTTTGGAATTTTTCGGGGTTCGTTTGGACATTTTTATACATTAACTTGGTTTTGTAGGCATTTTATGTGCATAATTCAAATTTGAACTGCATGCACATGCTCCAGTGCATATAAATTGGTTGAAAAGTCAAATATGTATCCTTGGTTGCATGCTTATGTCCCATGCAAGAAATGGTAATGAATTTCAAAGACCCTGCCACCGTCACTCGGCCGCAAACATTGAGATACTTGGTTTTTAAATTCTAGTAAATCCAAAACTCATCTGAATTCATGAAACTTGGCATGCTATCACGAAGCGGTATCAACATGCCTGTGATGCAGAGCATCCCAAGGTCATCCCCATGGACCTACCATCGCCTCACCAAGTGCCTAGCGGACCCATGACTCGAGCACGTGCAAGAGCTCTTGAAACCGAGGTGACATCTCTCCTCTCACACTTCCACTTCGATACACATGAGACATGGCTACTACCTCAAACGGAGACATTGTGCATACTCAGGTATCTAGGAGTTGGCCATGAAGAAGCTAAGGGGCAAGGAGAATAGGAAGAGGGAGATGGACGTGAATATGGAGAAGAAGGAGAGCTGGAGAAGAAGTCTCAGCCACCGGACGACCGGTCGGGACCGGACGTCCGGAGCCTGAAGCTCCGGCCGAACCCCAGCGAGCGGACGTCTGGCCCGGACCGGACAACCGGTGCCCCCTACAGCCGAGATAAACGAGCGGATGACTGATTCCCCTGCACGTCCGGCGACCGAACGACCGGCCTCCTCCGGAAATCCGCTACACCAGCCTCCGAGCCAAAATGAGCGGACGTCCGGCCGCCCATGAGACACCGGACGACCGGTCCCCAGCGGACGTCCGGTACCTGGCTGTGTCCAGTTTTGGGCCCGAAGCCCATGTACCCCTCCTTTCGCCCCCCCCCCCTTTGCACTAAGGCTATAAATAGACCTCCTATTCATCCTAGCTAGGGTTAGCATTGGTTTAGCACATATTTAGAGATAGAGCATTGCTCATCCACATCGGATCTACTCCACGAGAGAGACCGCGAACCCTCTTCGGAGAAGATCCCTTTGGATTCAAGACCTCCTTGCGAAGAAGAACATCAAGAACTCCTCACGAAGAAGACCGGTTACCTCTTGTATCATCCGTTGTTGACTTTGGACCTTGTATCTTCCTTTGTGTTCATGGATCTAGCGCATTTGTGATCATACTTGTTGGTTTGAGTGTTCTCTTGTGTTTCCCTTGTGATTTTCCCCTCGTTTCCCTCCTCGTGTTCTTCGTGTTCTTCGCGGGATCCGCTCCTTTCGTGAAAGATCGGCCAATTAGGGTTCCTACCCTACATCATCTTGGTAACATGAGCCAGATTGATCACGATTTCGGAGCCTCCCCTCGTTGTTTTCTAGCCTAATTTTGTTGTGTTCTTCCCTAAATTCGAAAATCCCCACCAAAAATAGCCCCAAATTGTTTTTTGATTTGTTGGTGTGTTGAAATTTTGTTGGATTTGATCCGTGGATTTGCTTTGTTTTGAGTGGATCAAGTTTTCCCCCCCTTTCCCCACCCTTTCCTTCCACAAAATCGCCCGGATTCGACGATTGTCACCTCATCCACCTCGTACACATGCAGTTCATCCCGTGCCCGAATAGTGCCCAAACACCAGACGTCCGCTCGCCACCGGACGTCCGACGGCCGGACGACCGCTCACCACCAGACGTCTGGAGTTACCTGACGAAACTGATTTTTTTCAGTTTAGTCACCACCACCGCCCAACATTTCCGCATACACACTCCTACCACTTATACACCATCACCACTTCCACATACCACCACCTTTGATTACCCGTTTGACACTCCAACACGTGTTGCCACTTCGAACCTTGAGAATTTGAGTTGCGGTTCCGTATCCTTTTGTGTTTCGGCTATCTAGGTACGGTTCGATGTCAACATCACCACCGCTCATCTTCGACACGGACGCGTCATCAACAACGACCACCTCAACTACATCTTGGTATCCGTGCCACCATTTTCACACCATACCGTAAGCAAGAACGGTAACCTCATCTTGGTTTTGGACATATCACTCTTGCCATTACATTGATAGCCATCATAGCCTCACTCATTTGCGTTGCTTACCCATCGAGACTAGCCATTGAGTATTGTCGGCAATGGGACTTGTGCACATTAGTGATCATACTTCCCAAATCATACATACATAATTGTTGCATATCTTGGTATCATCTCTTGTGTCACAAGGTTGTCATCGCATACACAATTGCTATCTTGGTTCGTGAAGCATTACATGAGAAAAGACCTCAAACATCAAAGAGCCAAACAAGCTTTTAAGCAAAAGGGAAAGATAAGCAAATAGCTTTTAAGCAAGAACCATAGCATCATACAACATTAAGATTGTCATATTAGATCATCTTGGATCATATCATATAAACACCTTGCATAGAGCATACTTGGGATAGAAGTCGTTGCATTTTTGCTTAGTAGGTTGTGCACAAGTCTTTGTATCCGCCTATTGTGCAATCGTGCTAGCGTCTCTCTAGTGTTGTGCAACAAGGGCATTTTTGTGGATTCCACATTTTGTCTCACCCTTGGTTGCACGACCCCACTTATCTTTTTCCGTGTGTGTTTCTGTGTACATTATATTGCTTGGTCTAATTGTTGCATTGCAATCTTGCGAATCTTTTCCAACATTATTGAAGCTCACTTACAATTGCATCAAATTTTGTGCCACCATCCTAACCAAGCTCCACCATAAGCTTTTACTTGTGTAGGTGTGAGAAACCAACAAGAATTGGTACCAATTGTGCTATTTCCTTGTCCACATTGGAGTGATCATTTATCCACTTTCAACTTTGGTCAAGGTACATTTGGTATTCTTTCTTCTCTTTCTACCACACACATTTTTCTCTTGGAATGATGGATAGGCCAAGTACAACTACCAACCCACTCTTCATTGAGCACGACGATGACATGAACTCCTACGTCACCAACAGCCACCTCTTTGGTGCACAACGTGCTTTGCATCAAAAGCAACAAGCAATGAGTGAACGCATCAACAACCTCGCCGCCGACTTGCGACTCTCCAAGCAACATACAAGGGATTACTGTCGGTGTCAAAACCGGCGGATCTCGGCTAGGGGGTCCCGAACTGTGCGTCTAGGATCGATGGTAACAGGAGACAGGGGACACAATTGTCGGTGTTCTGGGAACGGGGATCCCTAGACTTGCCTGCCTGCGGCCTGCGGCGTGGCTCAAAAGGGGGCCCAGCGCGGCCCATCTTCATCAACACAGACCCAAGACCCTCGCAAGGGGCCAAGCCTCGCGGGGCGGATGACACGGAGCTTCCCGAGGCACGGCCTCATCAGGCTGGCTTGCGAGGAGGCGGAGAGATCAAGGCGGGGTACCTCACGAGGTGCCCGTGACGCAAGCCACGACGACCAAGGGTGCCAGGCGGGCGCCAGCCCGCGCAGTGTCCTTCTTTCCTCTTTGGTGCAAAGGGAGCAAGCGCGGGCGAGAGCATCAAGCAAAGGCACCCGTTTCGGTGCAACGAGACCAAGACCAGTCCAACGGCAGGGAGGAAGTCATTGTGGAGCCCAAGCCAGCGTCACCACCAGAGCCTTTGGCAGGCGAGGACCAACTTTAGTCAGGATAAGTGTACTAGATGTTCCCCTTCAAAGTGGCCAATTGTTGGCGCCCTTCCCGCTCAATATTTGGGAAGAGGCCCAGGGCCTTTGCCTATAAATAGGACTAGCCACCCACAGGGTAGGGGAGATCGGATCGCAATCAAGAAGAGAGAGAGAGAAGGGTGACTGAACTCCTCCTAGCAGTTCGTCGCCCCAGCCAAGAACAGACCCTCGTGAGGCTGTTCTTCTTTGTATTGCTCATCATCAGCAGCCCAAGAGGCAATCCACCACACCACACACTGGAGTAGGGTATTACACCACAACGGTGGCCCGAACCAGTATAAACCCTGTGTCTCTTGTGCTGTTCTTTCCATAGCTTAGATCTTAGCGAGGCGGAGGGGTGCAGGTAGGTAGAAGGCGAAATCTCCGCGCGCACCCCAGTGTTCGAACCTCAAGGGTCTGCCGGAACCCGAAATCCAACATTTGGCGCGCCAGGTAGGGGTGCGCCGGAATCCACCTTCTACCGCTTCGTGTCCCGTCGCGTCGTCATCACCATGTCCGGCGACCAGGCAGGCAACCCAGATCCATGGGTGGCGTGGCCCGCCCGCACAGAGCCGCTCGCCTCGGGCGACCCCGTGCCCTAGGTAGCTCGCGGTCCACAGGGCGCTGCGGGCCGCGGGTGACGCGGATAGGCTTCGACAGTTCTCACACCGCGGCACGCGCGGTCGGCAGCAAGGGCCTCCAATCACGCCGCGACCACGACACCGTACACCCGCCGGGAGCAGGCGAACTCGAGGGCCGCGCTCACCGTGGCCCGAGAGCTGCTGCAGTGCAGGCTGCTGGAGGGCTGCCGCGACTTGCTGCTGGAGCGGGTGGAAGAGCTCCTGGGCTTCGCCGCCTCGGGGGCTCACCCCTTCTGCACCCAGCTCCCATCTCAAGCCCAGGGCGGCCCACGCGGGGGCTCCGCGCGCGCCCGCGGGCTCCAAGGCTACTCCAGCGCCAGCGAAGCTGTCGGCACCGGACTGGTGGCGGCGCTGCCTCCGCTCCCGGTCCGCGAAGAAGAAGGACTCGACGCGACCCACGGCCCTAGTGGACAGCCGCGCTACCACCCCACGGTGGGCGCATCAAGCAGAGCTGTGTGGCACGCGGAGCACTATGGCATGGCCTTCGGGATGTCGGCGCCAGAAGAATACGTGCCCCTCATGATGGACCAAGGACACCCTCACGAGGGCGAACAAGGCTCGCTCCTCAGCCCAAGCTGGGGGGACGAGGCGCCAAAAGCTGAGCCCTTCCAAGAGCCCCGGAACGGTCCCACTGGCCACGCTGGAGGCAACGATTATCGGGTACCGCTAATTCCTCAGGAGCAGGCATACGCTAATCATGGATCGCAAGAGGTGCAGGTCGCCACAGCGAGCAGCTGCCCCGCTCCCACAGTCTCCTACCCCTCGGGAGGAGGGCGCAGGGGGCTGCAGGAGAGGGGCTGAGATCCGACATCACCACCGCGGCGTTCGGAGCAAGGTGTTCTCAGGAGGTAGGCCCTCTGCTGGGGAGGTGCCTCAGGGCCTGCCCCTGGCGGAGGACCCGTGGTCGTCGGGGGAACCGCTGGCGACCGCTCTACCCCATCGGCGGCGTCCTGGTTTCCGGTCGTCGTTGATGGTACTAGAGTGTGGCGCAAGGCGGGGCCCTCGTCTAGCGATATGAAGCAAGGCCGGTACCTGTGAAGAAGGCCCAGTGCCTGTGAAGCTCGCCGCCCCGTGACACTCTCACGTAATAATGAGTGGGGTTGTACACGCCCCGGAGTCTCAGGGGTGCCGGCCTCAGGCCCTGGGGCTCCCTCCCACGCCCAGTGGCAGCACTTAGCTCCGCGCTGGTGAGAAGACGTCCAAGACTAGATTAGGTGTCGGACACGGTCTTTTGTCTGCTTTCGTTGCTTTGGTTGTCACTTTCCCCCGCTGGATTTAAGTTGGATTCGAATTTGAGATTTGCGTGTGTTCGGGGAAGGGGTGCTTAGTCTCGTTCGAGCAATTTCTCGCGTTTTGATTACCACTTCGCCTCAGCTGCCTCCCCTTGTGAGCCCCTCGCGAGCCGAGTCAGGCCTAGCTTGCGCGCAGCCCAGAATGCCGCTGCCGCATCCTCTCAGGAGGGTTTTTTACTGCAGATCCTACGGATTCGATCAGGGAACACTCGGGACACCACAGCCTCCCACAGGCTACCTCAGGGCCCGCACGGGACAAAGGTAAACTAGCTGACCAGCGCGTCGCTTAAGCTAACCACCTGGCGTAGGCGCATGGGCAATGTAATGTCTACTAATACGATGGACACAAGTTTCACATGAGGGGCTCCCCCTCCAAAATGCTCTCACAGCCATCAGGCCAAAACCTGAGTTCTGTTCATGCAGGGTAAGGAAACAGGAACGATGCATGATCAGTTGGATAAATCCCCCAATGCGTCCTCAGGAGCACCACCCGAATCGTTGCTGGCGTCACTGAACTCGCCATCGCTGTCTGCGTCGCCGCCAGCGGCGTCAGGGCCGTTCACCACACCGCCCTCGTCGGCAGCCACGATCACGCCGTTGTTGTCTGAAGCGAAGGCCCTGACAAGAGCATCCACGTTGTCTTCCACCCAGTGCGCCAGGTCGTCTCGGACGTCCTGGGGGACTGGGGCGATGGCGGCGTCAAAATCGAAGTGGGGATCCATGTTCCGGAGATGGCTGAAGACGCGAGAAAAGGCGCGCCCGAGTAGGGCGCGGCTCCTCTCCTCCACCAACCTGTCGCCCCTGACCGACCGCGCCTCCAGCTGCGTCACCATGTCGGTGAAGAACTGAAGGTTGCCGGCATAGTTGACTACGTGCGGCTCGCCAACAGCCGCCTCGCAGATGTTGCCCAAGGCTGTGTTGGCTCTCTCCCGGAGTGTGGTGAGCATGGGGCCGGGCTCATGCTCCAGGATCCGCCGCTGACGTATCTCATCCGCATTCTGGCGCACGATGACCTCAGCCTCCTCCGCCCGCTGGCGAAGAAGGAGCACCTCGGCCTGGGAGGTGGTTGACTCCCCTTGCGCTACCTCAAGGGCGGCCCGAAAAGCATCGGCCCGCCACGTCGCTTCCTCCAGCTTGGCCCTTAAGGGAGCAGTCCTACCTTCAGCCTCGGCCCGGATCAACCCCAGCCTCTCCTCGAACTCGTGCTCAAGGTTCAAGCGCGCCATCGCCACCTGATACGTCCATTTTGCGTCATGCTTTTATGTTAATATTTATTGCATTATGGGCTGTTATTTCACGTTATGTCGCAATACTTATGGCTATTCTCTCTTATTTTACAAGGCTTACCATGAAGAGGGGGAATGCCGGCAGCTGGAATTCTGGCTGGAAAAGGAGCAAATATTGGAGACCTATTCTGCGCAACTCCAAAAGTCCTGAAACTCCACGGAATATCTTAAAATAAATAAAGAAAAATCGTCACCAAAGATGAAGGCCAGGGGGGAGGGGCGCGCCCCCTACCTCGTGGGCCCCCTGGTGGCTCTCCGACGCCCATCTTCTCCTATATGAAGTCTTTCGATGAGAAAAAAATCATAAGCAACCTTTCGGGACGAGACTCCGCCGCCACGAGGCGGAACCTTGGCGGAACCAATCTAGGGCTCCGGCAGAGCTGTTTTGCCGGGGACACTTCCCTCCGGGAGGGGGAAATCATCACCATCGTCATCACCAACGCTCCTCTCATCGGGAGAGGGCAATCTCCATCAACATCTTCACCAGCACCATCTCATCTCCAAACCCTAGTTCATCTCTTGTATCCAATTCTTGTCTCTAAGTCTGAGATTGGTGCTAGTAGGTTGCTAGTAGTGTTGATTACTCCTTGTAGTTGATGCTAGTTGGTTTACTTGGTGGAAGATCATATATTCAGATCTTTTATGCATACTATTACCCCTCTGATTATGAACATGAATATGCTTCGTGAGTAGTTACGTTTGTTCCTGAGGACACGGGAGAAGTCTTGCTATTAGTAGTCATGTGAATTTGGTATTCGTTCGATATTTTGATGAGATGTATGTTGTCTAACCTCTAGTGGTGTTATGTGAACGTCGACTACATAACACTTCACCATTATTTGGGCCTAGAGGAAGGCATTGGGAAGTAATAAGTAGATGATGGGTTGCTAGAGTGACAGAAGCTTAAACCCTAGTTTATCCGTTGCTTCGTAAGGGGCTGATTTGGATCCATATGTTTCATGCTATGGTTAGGTTTACCTTAATACTTTTGTTGTAGTTGTGGATGCTTGCAATAGAGGTTAATCATAAGTGGGATGCTTGTTCAAGTAAGAACAGCACCCAAGCACAGGTCCACCCACATATCAAATTATCAAAGTACCGAACGCGAATCATATGAGCGTGATGAAAACTAGCTTGACGATATTCCCATGTGTCCTCGGGAGCTCTTTTCCTTATGTAAGAATTTGTCCGGCTTGTCCTTTGCTACAAAAAGGATTGGGCCACCTTGCTGCACCTTATTTACTTTTGTTACTTGTTGCTCGTTACAATTTACCTTATCACAAAACTATCTGTTACCACTTATTTCAGTACTTGCAGAGAATACCTTGCTGAAAACCGCTTATCATTTCCTTCTGCTCCTCGTTGGGTTTGACACTCTTACTTATCGAAAGGACTACGATAGATCCCCTATACTTGTGGGTCATCAAGACTCTTTTCTGGCGCCGTTGCCGGGGAGTGTAACGCCTTTGGTAGGTGGAATTTGGTAAGGAAAATTTTATATAGTGTGCTGAAATTTTCTGTCACTTGTTACTATGGAAACTGAATCTCTGAGGGGCTTGTTCGGGGTATCTTCACCCCGTCCAGTAGAGCAAAGAGTTGCTCCTCAACCTACTAAACCTATTGAAAATGAAATTCCTTTTGCATTTCCTTCGGGTATTATGGAAAAACTGCTGGCTAATACTTTTACAGGAGATGGGACAAAGCATCCCGACGAGCATCTACGCTATTTGGATGATATTTGTGGATTATTTAAGCATGCAGGTATACCCGATGATGTTGCTAAGAAGAAGGCTTTCCCTTTATCTTTGGAGGGAGACGCATCGACATGGTATAGGCTATGTGATGATACGAGATCATGGAACTATAAAAGAATGAAATTGGAATTTCATCAAAAGTATTACCCTATGCATCTTGTTCATCGTGATCGCAATTATATATATAATTTTTGGCCTCGCGAAGGAGAAAGCATCGCTCAAGCTTGGGGGAGGCTTAAATCAATGTTATATTCATGCCCCAATCATGAGCTCTCAAAATTGACAATTCTCCAGAATTTTTATGCTCGACTTTCTGATAACAATCGCACCATGATCGATACTTCGTGTGCTGGCTCTTTTATGATGAAGACTATTGAATTCAGATGGAATTTATTGGATAGAATTAAACGCAACTCTGAAGATTGGGACCTCGACGAAGGTAAGGAGTCAGGTATGACACCTAAGTTTGATTGTGTTAAATCTTTTATGGATACCGATATTTTCCGTAAGTTTAGCACTAAATATGGACTTGACTCTGAGATAGTAGCTTCTTTCTGTGAATCTTTTGCTACTTATGTTGATCTCCCCAAGGAGAAGTGGTTTAAATATCATCCTCCCATAGAAGTAAAAGTAGCTGCACCTATTAAAGTTGAAGAAAAGACCATCACTTATAATGATCCTATTGTTCCCACCTCTTATGTTGAGAAACCACCTTTCCCTGCTAGAGTAAAGGATCATGCCAAAGCTTCAACTGTTGTTCGTAAAAGCAATACTAGAACTTATACACCTCCTAAGCAAGTCAAAGTAGAACCTAATATTGCTATTGTTAAAGATCTCTTGTTTGATAATATTGATGGGCATGTCATTGAATTCTTTGGTGAAACTACTAGAATTGCTAAACCCTGTGATAGAGATAAACATAGACCTGTGGTAGGCGTGCCTGTTATTTCTGTTAAAATAGGAGATCATTGTTATCATGGCTTATGTGATATGGGTGCTAGTGCTAGTGTTATACCCATTGACTTATATAAAGAAATTATGCATGATATCGCACCTGCTGAGTTAGAAGATATTGATGTTACAATTAAACTTGCCAATAGAGATACTATATCTGCAATGGGAATTGTTAGAGATGTTGAAGTCTTGTGTGGGAAAACCAAATATCCCGCTGACTTTCTTGTTCTTGGTTCTCCACAAGATAGCTTTTGTCCCATTATTTTTGGTAGACCCTTCTTGAATATTGTTAATGCTACGATAGACTGCAAAAAGAATGTTGTTACTGTTGGCTTGGATGATATGGTTCATGAGTTTAATTTCTCTAAATTCAGTAAACAACATCATGAGGAAGAATTTCCTAGTAAGGATGAAATTATTGGTCTTGCTTCTATTGTTGTGCCTCCTAGTGATCCTTTAGAACACTATTTGCTAGACCATGAAAATGATATGTTTATGAATGAAAGAAAGGAAATAGATGAAATATTCTTTAAACAAGAACCTATTCTGAAACACAATTTGCCTGTTGAAATCCTAGGGGATCCTCCTCCGCCCAAGGGTGATCCCGTTTTTGAGCTTAAACCGTTGCCTGATAATCTTAAGTATGCTTATCTTGATGAAAAGAAAATATATCCTGTTATTATTAGTGCTAACCTTTCAGAGCATGAAGAAGAAAGATTATTGAAAACTCTGAAGAAGCACCGTGCCGCTATTGGATATACTCTTGATGATCTTAAGGGCATTAGTCCCACTCTATGTTAACATAAAATAAATTTGGAAGCAGATGCTAAACCAGTATGTGATCCTCAACGATGTTTGAATCCTAAAATGAAAGAAGTGGTAAGGAAGGAAATACTCAAGCTTCTAGAGGCAGGTATAATTTATCCCGTTGCTGAGAGTCAGTGGGTAAGTCCTGTCCATTGTGTCCCTAAGAAGGGAGGTATTACTGTTGTCCCTAATGATAAAGATGAATTGATTCCTCAAAGAATTATTACAGGTTATAGGATGGTAATTGATTTCCGCAAATTAAATAAAGCCAGTAAGAAAGATCATTACCCCTTACCTTTTATTGATCAAATGCTAGAAAGATTATGCAAACATACACATTATTGCTTTCTAGATGGTTATTCTGGTTTCTCTCAAATACCTGTGTCGGCTAAAGATCAATCAAAGACTACTTTTACATGCCCTTTTGGTACTTTTGCTTATAGACGTATGCCTTTTGGTTTATGTAATGCACCTGCTACCTTTCAAAGATGCATGATGGCTATATTCTCTGATTTTTGTGAAAAGATTTGTGAGGTTTTCATGGACGACTTTTCCATCTATGGTTCCTCTTTTGATGATTGCTTGAGCAATCTTGATCGAGTTTTGCAGAGATGTGAAGAAACTAATATTGTCTTGAATTGGGAAAAGTGCCACTTTATTGTTAATGAAGGTATTGTCTTGGGGCACAAAGTTTCTGAAAGAGGTATTGAAGTTGATAAAGCCAAGGTTGACGCTATTGAAAAGATGCCATGTCCCAAGGACATCAAAGGTATAAGAAGTTTCCTTGGTCACGCCGGATTTTATAGGAGGTTCATTAAGGACTTCTCAAAAATTTCTCGGCCTCTGACTAATTTATTAAAAAAAGATGTACCATTTGTCTTTGATGATGATTGTGTAGAAGCATTTGAAATACTTAAGAAAGCATTAGTCTCTACACCTATTGTTCAACCACCTGATTGGATTTTACCCTTTGAAATTATGTGTGATGCTAGTGATTATGCTGTGGGTGCTGTTCTAGGGCAAAGAGTTGATAAGAAATTAAATGTTATCCATTATGCTAGTAAGACTCTAGACAATGCTCAAAGAAATTATGCTACTACCGAAAAGGAACTTTTAGCAGTTGTGTTTGCTTGTGATAAATTCAGACCCTATATTGTTGATTCTAAAGTAAGCGACCCAAAGTCCACGTGGAAGCGGCCCAAGAGTTGAGCGCAGGGATCAACCTGCAACGAAGACGGAGCGTCAAGGCGATCTGTGTCAGGGGCGCCTGCCTGATGCGTGCTGCCAATCGCCTCGCCAAGAGAAGCGGCTGGGGCCTCAGGGGCCTCAGTCGCAGGCGCTGAGGGCAGTTGCTTGCCACCCTCAGCCTCAGCGGCATGGGCCCCAAGAGCTGCTCCCTCGTGAGCATCGCCCGGCGCTGTCACCCCGCCGGGAGCCCCCTCGGCCTCTGGCGCCTCATGCCTCCCTGCTCCGCCACTTGAGAAAGAGTCGCCTTGGCCGACTGGAAGGGCAGTCACCATCACTGGGTTCTCGTGAGGCCCCTGGAGGCCGGCGGGGCACGCCCCCCACTCATCAAAGATAGGCATCTGATTCACAAAATCGCCCCTGTTCTGGCAGAGGTACAGCAAGGCCCCTCCCTGCTGGATGCTGCCAGGGTTGGGGTCCCCAGTCAGGATCAAGAGTGTTGTCCTCAGCACTTCAGGCGTCAAGTCCTCTTCCTGGAGCCTATTATGATCATCACGCCCGCTGAAGGCCCACATCCGGCGGGAGTGGCGTTGGAGCGGAGCAACGCGGCGTAGCAGGAACTTCTTCACCACCTTGGGCGCTGTCACGCCAAGCGACCTCAAGAATGCGAAGCAGTGCCAGACGAAGACGAGCCGGGGGCTCTCAAGCGTCTCCTGGCCCCAGCCCGAATTGGGGACAGTAGGCAAAGTTGGCTCCGATAGCAGGGGGCTGGGCACCCCTCCATCCACATATAGCCACCGCTCGCGGAACCCAGCCGCGGGCAGAGGGAGCCTGAAGTCAATCCCTGAGGCCGCTGTCTCAGACGCGGCAACGAAGCTCACGCACGCCCAGCATTGGGTAGGGTCGACAAGGCGCAGAGAGAAGAAGTGGCGCAGCAAGGCAACCGAAGGAAGGATGCCCATCATTGCCTTGCAAACAAAGGCAAAGACCGAAAGGAGGGTGATGGATTCAGGACCCAGATGCATCATGTGGATCTGATAGTGGGAAAGCACGGCATTGAAGAAATCAGAAAAGGGGGGAACCAGACCCGCCCACAGGGCATCGGCAAAATACGGGACCTCGGTGACTATCCTGTCGATGGAGAAGTGGGACGCGGGCCAGGCCGTCGTCCTCCCGCATTCGTTGAAGATAGTGGCCAGAGCCGAGCTGACCTTGCCCAAGCCCTCGGCGGGGGCCGCCAACGGCGGTGAGCAAGGCGGAGGCATGGGTTTCTTCCATCTTCCCTTCTTCGTCGGAGCCATGGCGATGGGAAGGGGGGGAGGTTCGAGATTGGGTTGAAAACAGAAGCTGGAGTTTGAGAGGAGGAAGGACAGAGGGCGCTCGAGCAACAGAAAGGGGAGCGGCTATGTACGACTACGAGTCCGCCTAGCATGGCGCAAAATAAGGGGGCGTGGGGGAACAGTGCCGCCCACGCCCAATCAACCGCCACGCGGCGCCCAAGGCCGCAGGTTGTTAGGGCCTGCGGCGCTTTGCTCTTGCCCTTTCGCCTCCCTGCACGGCCAAGTCCGGGCGCGCCTTGGGCCCGGGGGCTACTGTCGACATTCTAGGAACGGGGGTCCCCAGACTTGCCTGCCTGCGGCCTACGGCGCGGCTCAAAAGGGGGCCCAGCGCGGCCCATCTTCATCAACACAGACCCAAGACCCTCGCGAGGGGCCAAGCCTCGCGGGGCGGACGACACGGAGCTTCCTCAGGCACGGCCTCATCAGGCTGGCTCGCGAGGAGGCGGAGAGATCAAGGCGGGGTACCTCACGAGGTGCCCGTGACGCAAGCCATGACGACCAAGGGTGCCAGGCGGGCGCCAGCCCGCGCAGTGTCCTTCTTTCCTCTTTGGTGCAAAGGGAGCAAGCGCGGGCGAGAGCATCAAGCAAAGGCACCCGTTTTGGTGCAAATAGACCAAAACCAGTCCAACGGCAGGGAGGAAGTCATTGTGGAGCCCAAGCCAGCGTCACCACCAGAGCCTTTGGCAGGCGAGGACCAACTTTAGTTAGGATAAGTGTACCAGATGTTCCCCTTCAAAGTGGCCAATTGTTGGCGCCCTTCCCGCTCAATATTTGGGAAGAGGCCCAGGGCCTTTGCCTATAAATAGGACTAGCCACCCACAGGGTAGGGGAGATCGGATCGCAATCGAGAAGAGAGAGAGAGAGAGAAGGGTGACTGAACTCTTCCTAGCAGTTCGTCGCCCCAGCCAAGAACAGACCCTCGCGAGGCTGTTCTTCCTTGTATTGCTCATCATCATCAGCCCAAGAGGCAATCCACCACACCACACACTGGAGTAGGGTATTACACCACAACGGTGGCCCAAACCAGTATAAACCCTGTGCCTCTTGTGCTGTTCTTTCCATAGCTTAGATCTTAGCGAGGCGGAGGGGTGCAGGTAGGTAGAAGGCGAAATCTCCGCGCGCACCCCAGTGTTCGAACCTAAAGGGTCTGCCGGAACCCGAAATCCGACAACAATGTTTACCCAGGTTCAGTCCCTCTCTATGGAGGTAATACTCTACGTCATGCTTGATTGATATTGATGAATATGGGTGTTACAAGAGTTGATCTACCACGAGATCGTGATGGCTAAACCCTAGAAGCCTAGACTATACGACTATGCTAATGAATGTGTCCTTTCCGACTATCCCCTCCAGTTTATTTAGACACTGGGTTGGCTTCCATTGGGAAGCAAAGCGGAGGATCGAAAAATGATCATTTGAGGACTAACCTGATAAACCTTGAACGCAGGCTGTTTCCCCTTTGGCCACTTCCCGGACTATGGAGATTGCCAATTTACAGCGGAAGCTTGATGTGGCAAGGGATGATCTTGCTTTAATCAATATGCGCCTTGACGAGTCGCAAGGTATGTATTTGGTGCGATCCTCATATATTTTTTTAGTGTAAGCATAACGCTGAAATTTGGCTGCAGATAGTGTTGCCGCTGTTGAAGTTCTTCGAGCGGAGCTGGCCCGGGCCAAGGAGCAGGCCCGGTGTAGCAGTGTTGCCGCCGTTGAAGTTCTTCGAGCGGAGCTGGCCCGGGCCAAGGAGCAGGCCCGGTGTAGCAGTGTTGCTGCCGAAAAGGCATGGGCTGAATTAGAAGCCGAGCGAGCTGCACAGCGCCAAGATGAGGAGAAGATATCCAAGGTGACGCTCGAGCTAGAGAATGCTACCGGACACTATGAATTTCTGGAGAAGAAGAATGAAGCCTTAACGGTTGATTTAGAGAAGGCCGTACAAGAGGCAAGAGGAGCACGGTCGGAATGTGGAGCGACCCATGAGGAGGTTTGACAGGCAAGGGAGATTGCGGCTGGAAAGCCTTTTCTACTACAAACCAAGTTCGGCGGCCCGAACTATGCCCAGCTCAACCAAGTATGGAGTTCTTCGGACGAGTTCTTGGATTTGCCAAAGAGTTCTGCCAATGTGGCCCGATATTACCAAGCGCGGGATGGATATGCAATGGAGAAGCTTTTCTGGTCGCAGTTTGGCGCGTCAAAGCGCCCTTTGTTGCTTAATGAACAGATGTCCCAGTGGGCCGAACTTCATAGGATGTCCAGTGCTGCCATGAAGGATGTCGTAGTCCGGTTGTGGCCAAACGAGCCTGTTCCGAACAGCTATTTCGGTTTAGTGCAAAGGCTTGTTGACGCGGTGCCGCATATCGATGCTGTGAAGCGGTCTGCGTGCATTGAGGGTGCACGGATGGCCTTTGCCCGAGTCAAGACGTTCCGGGGGAAGATGAAGGTTATCGATGTTGCGACGAAGGGTCCACCCAAAGGCAAGGACCATCCGGAACCGGAGCATTATTTTGAAGACATCCTAGAGGCTGCCCGCTTTGTAGAGGGTCAGTGCTCAAAAGACGTAATGTTCGAGTGAAGTGTATAAAAATTGTAAAAACAATTTTATAGTTTAATCTATTTATGTTTTGCTTGAAAGCTTGAATTCCTCCTGTGCGGCCGTTTTGATATAATCTGAAAATTTTCCAGTCATCGGGTTCAGCCCCCTCGTAGGAAGTACGGGGGTGTTCGAAAAAGCATTTAATCACTCTTATCCAACGTCTTGGTCCATGAAGGAGGTGATAATGTGGCAAACTAGGCAATCGGACTATGGGGCATTAACACTTTCACTTAGCCATAGGAGTTTTATGGCAGGGCTACGACATAGCCCCTGGTATGTATGCGGCGTATGGCACCTTACATATTTGACTTGAAAAAGATCCCTCATGTGACATGGAGAATCGCTAAAGATTCTAGTAAGTCGTAAGTGCTTGACCAGCTCACGCCGCATCATGACAGTCAGTTTTCGGCTTTCTCTACTGAGGTGCTCATCCGGTTTAGACCAGGGCACAATCACAGTAGTTCTCCCTTTACTACCCTAGCCGATAGAGCGGAACGTAGGGTAGCAAGCACAGGAGCCGGGCAACCCAACTATTGACCCAAGACAATGATTCGGAGCTGATGCATATAAGGCCAAACTTGCGACGCTGAAGTGTGCTATAGAGTTGTTCGGACTTTTACTAGCAACTCATTTGTTCCCACACCGAGCCCCTGGCAAGTTAAGCCAAGGTATTTTTGTGAAATAACCGTAGGAGCCATATTTGTCGGGAAAACCATACGTATGACTATCTCGGTTATTGTTTACTGGTAACTGAGCGATATGCCGATGATTACTTATGATATATGTATATAAAATCCATCCCCCCGGCTATTTGACATGCTCGGGGTTGGAGGCGGAGGAACATGCATAGTACAACCTCGAAAAATAGAGAGTGCGGTCTACAAAAGGTTATTTTGGACATCCTGTCACACGTCTGCGCCGCCAGTCCTCGGTGGGGGAAGTCCTTGATGGACATAGCCCCTTAGGTGAGCATACGGGTCCGGACTCCGATAGAGCCGGTTTCCGATTTTTGTCATGTTCATCACCTGTTTTTAAAGTACATAGAAAGAGGAAAATAAAAAGAAAGTAAATAGCTATACATAGAAAAAGGTTACTGGAGTGCTCACCGGTTTGTCCGTATTGTGCTTCCGCCTATGCCCATGGTATCTTGAGTGCATAATGATGTATGTGTGGTACAAACTTTGTAGGTGTATAGAGTGGGCGGCGGAAGTCGGGTTGCTATTGCCGTTCTACGGGTAGTCGATCCCCGGGTGGAGACTGCTTCAGACCCCCAGTTTGTCGTTGGTGAACCTTTCCGTCATCCCTGTCGCTTGGCGGCTTCCTTCCCCTATGTTCAGCGTTGAGCTTGCCAGTCTTTTTAAAGACCCAGTAGTTTCTGTTGGTGTGATTGGCTGGTTTATCGGGGTGGCCATGAATCTGGCAGAGTCGGTCCAAAAGCCTGTCCAGGTTGGATGGTTCATCTTGGTTCGCCCTGGATGTCTTCTTCCGCTGAGCGGACTTGGGGTTGTAGAATCCGGCGTTGACCGCTGTGTTGCCTGGTCTTTTATTGTCAGTGTGACTGTTGTTTTTGCTTCCTTGTGGCTTGCCGTTGGCGTCTCGAATTTTGGAGGTGCCCTGGTTGCTGCCGCTATTGCCTCTACAAGCGAGCCAGCTGTCTTCTCCCGTGCAAAAGCGAGTCATCAGAGCAGTGAGAGTTGTCATGGATTTAGGTCCTTCTTGGTCGAGGTAGCGTGCAAGCCACTCGTCCCGGACGCTGTGTCTGAAAGTCGTGAGGGCTTCCGCGTCCGGACAGTCAACGATTTGGTTCTTTTTAGCTAAGAACCGGGTCCAGAGCTCCCTAGCTGATTTGCCGGGCTGTTGGACGATGTGACTTAGGTCATCGGCACCCGGTGGCCGGACATGTGTTCCTTGGAAGTTATTGAGGAAAGCCTCTTCCAAGTCCATCCCGCTGCCTATGGAATTTTCAGGCAAGTTGTTTAACCAGTACCAAGATGGTCCTTTTAGTTGTAGTGGTAGGTATTTGATGGCGTGGAGGTCGTCTCCACGGTCCATATGGATGTGGAGGATGAAATCTTCTATCCATACTGCGGGATCGGTTGTCCTATCATATGATTCAATATTGACGGGTTTGAATCCTTTGGGAAATTCATGATCTATTACCTCATCAGTGAAGCAAAACAGGTGTGAGGCGCCTCTATGTTGGGCCACAATGTGCCGTATTTCTGAAGGAGTCCCATTGCGGTTTTCGGCCTGGTCGCGGCGAGTTGTGGCACGTCCGAATAGGTAGCCATCGTCGCATGTCGAAGCATTTTTTGGTGATACGTAGATCGCTCTTGCACTTCCTGCTCTATTGTCCCAGTCTCTCTACAGGTTGACTAGATAATCCTGGCCTGCATTGTTCCTACCTTTACGGCGAGGTGTGGCGGTCTGGTGTTCGGCTTGGGTTGCCTTTCTATCTGGATAGAGTTGCTGTCGACCTGCCGTGTTGTGTGACGATGGTATGGGCCCCGACGCCCTGTCATCGGACTGGTAGAGCGATCTGTGCTTTGGGTAGCTTTTGGCTGGGCCATTGAGGCCGTATTCTTCGGCGACCAGGACTTCGGTCCATCTGTCGTTGAGTAGGTCTTGGTCAGCTTGAAGCTGCTGCTACTTCTTTTTCGGGCTCCTTGCGGTAGCTATCAGCCTGCGCTTAGAGCGCTCCTATTTGAGGGGCTCTTCGGGTACGATGAAGTCTTCGTCGCCGAGGCTTTCCTCATCTTCGGAGAGCGGAAGGTAGTTGTCGTCTTTCGATCCGTCGTTGTGCAGGGCCCGTTCGTCGGGGCTGACTTGCTCGTTTTCCTGTTCCTCCTGCTCGAATGTTGCTCTCATAGGGTCTTCATTGCTTTCGGCGCCGTCCGAAGTACTGTTTTCTTCGGTGCCATTGTTGTTGCAGTGTGGCTTGGGGCGCCGGGGATTAGACTGTGACTCAAGAGTTTTAACTAGGTCTCCCTTGTCTCTGCCGCGAGGCTTTTTGAGTGTATCGATCATGTACACGTCATGCAAAGGGGTGGCCGTTTTGCACCCGATGACTAGCGGATCTTGGCCTTGCTCTTTATCTGCATCATTGTCTAGGCCGTCAATCTCTGCAGAGCCAGGGGTGGGCATGTCGGTTAAGTTCTCGACGGTTGCTATGAAGTGGGTGGCGGGCAGGAAGCAAAATTCTCCGTCGTCAGCCCCTAGTTCGAACCGAACATAGTTCGGCTACGAGCCTCCCGTGAATGACAGGTTCCTTAAAGAGTTTAGCACATCGCCCAAGGGTGCATGCTGAAAGACGTCTGCGGCACTGAATTCAAAGATCGATAACCGATCTAGCTTAGTGTCTGCGAGCGTATAGGGCCCAAAATTTATAGCTGGAGACGAATCCAGAGCTCTACTGACACAGATATCGCGGGGTGCCGAGTCCGTGTGCGGATCCAACGCCGCGGACTCTGTGGCTTCGGATGGCGCGATCTGCTCTGGCTCTAAGGCCGTTACAGCAATGGGGACCATCTCCTGGATGTGATCCGATGACAGATTTAGGTCATGTTCCTCGGAACGAAGGGGAGCGATTGCCACGGTCTCGAATTCGTTGAAGATCAAGTCTCCATGGATATCTGCGACGTAATTCAGGTTTCCAAATCTGACCTGGTGGCCAGGGGCGTAGCTATCGATCTGCTCCAGATGGTCGAGCGAGTTGGCCCGCAGTACGAAGCCACCGAATACGAAAATCTGTCCGGCGAGGAAGGTTTCCCCTTGGACAGCATCCCTGAGGGAGTCCTCGATAAGGGGCTCTCCGGATAGCCGGACAATATCCTTTGGCCGGACTGTTGGACCATGAAGATACAAGATTGAAGACTTCATCCCGTGTCCGGATGGGACTCTAATTGGCGTGGAAGGCAAGCTAGGCAATAGGGATATCTATATCTCCTCCTTTGTAACCGACCTTGTGTAACCCTAGCCCCCTCCGGTGTCTATATAAACCGGAGGGTTTTAGTCCGTAGGACAACATACAATCATATCATAGGCTAGCTTCTAGGGTTTAGCCTCTCCGATCTCGTGGTAGATCAACTCTTGTACTACTCATATTATCAAGAATAATCAAGCAGGACGTAGGGTTTTACCTCCATCAAGAGGGCCCGAACCTGGGTAAAACATCGTGTCCCCTGCCTCCTCTTACCATCCGCCTTAGACGCACAGTTCGGGACCCCCTACCCGAGATCCGCCGGTTTTGACACCGACATTGGTGCTTTCATTGAGAGCTCCTCTGTGTCGTCGCCGATTAGGCTTGATGGCTCCCTCGATCATCGATAGCGATGCAGTCCACGGTGAGACTTTTCTCCCCGGACAGATCTTTGTATTCGGCGGCTTCGCACTGCGGGCCCACTCGCTTGGCCATCTGGAGCAGATCGAGATATACGCCCCTGGCCACCAGGTCGGGTTTGGAAACTTAAACTACACGTCCGATATCCGCGGAGACTTGATCTTCGACGGATTCGAGCCCCTGCCTTGTGCGCCACACGGTAACGATGAGTATGATTTAGCTCTACCATATGACAGTGTTTAGGAGATCGCACCGGCAACCGCTCCGACCCTCAATTCAGAACCAGTTGCGCCATCCATGGACGGGTGGATAGGCCCCGCCACGGAGGCCGCACTTTCATCGGCGATCGAGCCGAGTATCGACCTTACCCTTCACGAGATCCATGACACCGAACTCCCGGATTCCTCCCCGGCCACGGACTCCGAACCGCCTACGCCCGTACCTATCAAATCCAATTGGGCGCCGATCATGGAGTTTACCTCTGCGGATATTTTTCAGCACTCGCCCTTCGGCGACATACTGAACTCATTAAGGTCTCTCTCCCTGTCAGGAGAGTCTGGGCCGAACTATGTTCGGCAGGATTGGGATGCGGATGACGAAGAAATTCGTCGCCCACCCACCACCCACTTAGTAGCCACTGTCGACGATTTTGACCGACATGCTCGACTTTGACTCCAAAGACATCGACGGTATGGACGACGATGCAGGAGACGAAAAGAACCACTGCCCACAGGGCACTAGACGCCCACTTCATCACACGATGTATACATGGTGGACACACCCAAAGAAAACGACGACGAGGAACGGAAGGACGCAGCGAAGGGTTGTTCCCTTGAGAAGCAGTCAAAGCGG
Organism: Triticum urartu; assembly: GCF_056163025.1. Lineage (NCBI taxonomy): Eukaryota > Viridiplantae > Streptophyta > Magnoliopsida > Poales > Poaceae > Triticum > Triticum urartu. The sequence goes on from NC_141877.1 coordinate 315,170,913, forward strand.
CGGCGTAAGCGCCGCTCCAAATCCCGCCTCGGCAGAAACAACGGTCATGTAGACCCAGCGATAGAGCAGGGCAAACCATCGCCCGATCAGGGCAACACGGAGAATCAAACCGAACAACCCGACTCCGTCGAAAATAACAGTCCAGACGACATCACACCAAACAAGCGCCCGGAGCAACAGAGTGCCCATCAAAGGCTTGTTGCCACTGCGAGGAGTCTGAAAAAGCAGAAGCAAAGGCTCAGGGCTACGCAAGACACACTCAGAATCAGATGGAGCGAAGTACTCAACACTGCAGCGAAGTACGGCGGTAATTGCCACACCAATAGCTACCCGAAGCGAAAGTTGCTACCTGAATTCGACGAGGAGGCCTTAGATCCCCCGCAATTCGAAAACAAAATGGCCATCCGGTCGGATAGACGACCTCGTGGCCAATATAGAGTGGCAAACGACGCCGCACATAAGCCAGTATGTGATCCATGCGAGGGCTCGCCTCAAAAGGATCCATATACAGGTCACGCAAGCGCGCTCCAGTATGCAATACAACACAACAAACATCCGAACACCACGGTACACCCAAATACAAGGGTGCCGCACACCCCCTATGTTTCATCGATGAGGTGATGGACCATGAATTTCCAGAGGGATTCAAACCCGTAAACATAGAGGCATACGACGGAACAACGGACCTTGGGGTCTGGATTGAGGACTATATCCTCCATATCCACATGGCTCGAGGAGACGATCTCCATGCCATCAAATACTTACCCCTCAAGCTCAAAGGGCCAGCTCGGCACTGGCTTAAAAGCCTCCCCGAAAACTCCATTGGAAGCTGGGAAGAGCTCGAAGATGCCTTTCGGGCAAATTTTCAAGGGACTTATGTCCGACCACCGGATGCAGACGATTTAAGTCATATAACCCAACAGCCCGGTGAGTCAGCCCGAAAGCTTTGGAACAGGTTCCTCACTAAGAAGAACCAAATAGTTGACTGTCCGGACGCCGAAGCCTTAGCAGCTTTCAAGCACAGTGTTCGAGACGAATGGCTCGCCAGACACCTCGGCCAAGAAAAGCCGAGAACAATGGCAGCATTAACAAGCCTCATGACCCTCTTTTGCGCGGGCGAGGATAGCTGGTTAGCCCGATGCAGCACCAGCGACCCAAGTACATCCAAAGTCAGGGACAGAAACGGGAAATCACGACGCAGCAAAAACAAGCGCCGAAATAAAGAAGACAACCCGAAAAGCATGGCGGTAAACGCCGGATTCAGAAGCTCTCGGCCAGGTCAGCAAAAGCCGCCCCCCAAAGGCAACAAAGACGAACTGTCCAGCCTAAACAAGATTCTGGACCAAATATGTCAGGTCCATAGTACCCCCGACAAACCTGCAAATCATACCCATAGAGAATGTTGGGTCTTCAAGCAGTCCAGCAAGCTCAACGCCGAACATAAGGGGCAGGATATAACAAGCAAAGACGAGGACGAGCCTCGCAAGCAAAGCACTGGGGAACAGAAGAAATTCCCACCAGAAGTCAAAACAGTCAACGTGTTACACGTAATAAAGGGGAGAAACAAAGCAGCATTCCCAGAGACACATGCCCCAGGGCCTATCACCGCGGAGTTCTGCCACTGGTCGCCCCAACCGATCACTTTTGACCATCGGGATTACTCAGCAAGTGTCCGGCGTGCAGGATGGGCTGCCTTGGTATTAGACCCAATAATTGACGGATACCACTTCACACGAGTCCTGATGGACGGCGGCAGCAGTTTAAACCTGATATATCAGGACACAGTCCGCAACATGGGGATAGACCCAGCAAAAATTAGCCATAGCAATAGTACCTTTAAAGTAGTAACGCCAGGCCCAGAAGGCCATTGCATGGGGTCCCTGCTACTATAGGTTATATTCGGCTTCCCCGATAACTTCCGCAGCGAAAATTTAACCTTCCATATCGCTCCGTTCCAAAGTGGCCATCAAGCACTACTTGGACGCGAAGCTTTCGCCCGTTTTAACGCAATACTGCAGTACGCTTCCCTCATGCTTAAGATGCCCGGTCCACGCGGCATCATTACAGTAACTGGAAATATGGAGCGTTCCTTGCGCGCGGAAAATCGTGCGGCTGCCTTGGCAGCCGCACACTAAATGGCCTCACCAACTAAAGCATCTGACAGGTCGTTAAGACCACAGACACGGTTGGACGAGTTCGGTACAGCTATAGGTAATTGATACATGTTTGATGGCTATACCCCTATTACAATACAAGGGGCTCAACGCGCGCGCACAAGTGGCAATCAGGCTCAATTTTACTCGTCTTGAATTGTACATGGTTTTTTAGTATAACCTACCTTTTTGCACGACAACTTTTCAACTAAGTTCCTCTCTTTTACAGATGACCATCGTGCTACACCCGTCCAGGATACGGCACAACGAAGACACAGGCGCAGACGTGCAGCAGGGACCCGCTCTAAGGATTCTTTTTAGATTAAGACCCTCAATAAACCTTTTTTACTGTCTCTTGTTGATACACATCCCTCGGATTCTCAGTACAATTGAGAAGGATGCTGGTGTCTTGGCATGTGGCCACGTCAGAATAATGCACGTACCTGGACACCACGAGCTTATTACAAAGGGCACTGTTTAGGCCCGGTTTACACCATAAAGACCGAATACCTTAGGGAGTGTTCGGCGTCGCGAGTTTGGCCTTATATGCACCAGCTCTGAATCATGTCTTTGGTCAAATGTTGGGTTTGCCCGGCTCCTGTGTTTTGTTGCCTTACGTTCCGCTCTATCGGCTAAGGCGGCACCAGGAGAACTACTGCGATTGTGCCCTGGTTCATCCGGGTGAGCACCTCAGTAGAGAAAGCCGAGAACTGACTGTCATGATATAGCGTGAGACTGGTCAACCACTCGATGACCTATCGGAATCTTCGGGATTCCTCCGCCTTAACGAAGGGCCATTTCCCGACCATGCATGGACGCACCCCGAATTTGGATGAGTGCGGAGCCACCAGGGGATATATAGTAGCCCCACTGTCAAACTCCTCTGGCTAAGTGAAAGTGTTAAAGCATTATAGTCCGGTTGCCTAGTTCGCTGCGCTATCACCTCCTTAATGGACCAAGACGTTGGATCAAGTGTGAACATGCGTCTTCTGTGAACACCCCCGCATTATATGCGTGGGGGCTGAAGCCGACGACTGCAATCTTTTAGGTTATATACATATATACATAAACGGCCGCACAGGAGGCATCAGAATACTTTCGGGCAAAAGTATAAATACAGCCTTGATAAACTTAATAAAACATTGTTTTTACAATGGGAATACATGTCATTCAAACATAATATTTTTCGAGCACTGGGCCTCTATCGAACGAGCGCCTTCAAGAACTTCTTCAAAATAGTGCTCGGCAGCCACTCGGCCTATGGCCGAACCCTGCGCCGCGACAGTGGTGGCATCCATCTCCGCCCAGTATGTTTTGACACGGGCAAGGGCCATCCGCGAGCCTTCTATGCACGCCGACCTCTTCATCGCATCAATGTGCGGCACTGCACCAAGGAACTGCTGCACCAAACTAAAATAGCTATTTGGCTTTGGCCTTTCCGGCCACAGATGATCCACAACAGACCACATGGTGAGTCCGGACAATCTATTCAACTCGGCCCATTCGGCAAGCCGATCAGCCAATGGAAGCGGACGCTCTGGAACATTAAATTGTGACCAGAATAGCTTGTCCACCTCCCGATCTGTTTGATCTCGGAAGTATTCGGCCGCATCGACAGCACTCGCCGCCAAGTCCATATATGCGTCCGCCGAACTCCACAGCTGGTCCAGAGGGGCATACTGAGGATCTCCAAACTTCCTCCGCAGCATGAAGGGTTTCCCAGCCGCGATATCCCCGGCTTGACGCAGCTCCTCCTTCTTCGCTCTCATCGCAAAGCGGGTGTCTTTGGTCACCATCGTGGCCTTTTCCAGGTCCGTCGCCTTCGCCCGATTTTCCTCTTCAAGAAGCTGGCAATAGCCGGCAGTGTCTTTTAACTTTACAGCCATCTTGGCCATTTTCTCTTTGCTCTCACAATGCGTGGCCTTTTCGGCCCTTAACTCTTCGGCCGCCTTTAAAGCGGCCGCATTACTACTCCTTGCTTGATCCTTGGCTCGGGCAAGCTCCGCCCGAAGGGTCTCCACGGTGGTAGCTCCATCTGCAGTCACAACATATTAAAGATATTGGCATCATGTTGCTCTTACTATGTGACATTCACCAGAAAATTCACATACCCTGTGCCTCGTCAAGCCGCTTGTCAACAAGCACGATGTCGACATCGGCCGCATCCAGTTGCCGCTTTAGTTCGACAACCCTATCAGTCCGGCTAGCCACCGGCGCCTCCACCACCTGCACGTAAAGGCAGTTTGGTTATTGCCTGGGACTATGATCCTCTGTTTGCCGCCATTTTTGACGACAACCAGAGTCTCAGGGGCTACTATCTACACAGGGCACATCTAAAAATGTGCGATACATTCAAAAAAATACATCATTTCACGTACCTCAAAACCTGTCAGTAGACTCATAAAGGCTTCATGCAGCCCGCTTTCGGCGGACGAAATCCTTTCAATCACCATACCCATCAATGTGCGGTGCTCTTCTGAGATAGCCGCCTTCTCCAGTAGATCCCTCCGTACATTCGACCGCGCACCAAACAGTGCCGGACTCTTTTGATTGCTCTCTTCAAGAGCCGGATACTGGGGACTTCGGGTGGCCATAGGATTACCTTCTGGCCTTGCCGGATTAGGAGAAACCCTCCGCGACGACACTTCAAGGTCGCCCGCTTCTTGAGCTGGGGAGTCCGGGGAGGCGTTTCGCTCTCCATCATCTCCGGAAGAAGATCCCCTGAAGACAAGCTCTGCTGAGAACGGCTAAGATCCGAACTGCAAGATAAATGCTTCGGTTATTTTCCTCAGAAGTAAGGTAGGATATCTTCACTATTAAGTACTTTTTGATTACTTACAGCTCGTTAGAGGGCTGATCCCCGCGCGGGGATTGTGCGGCAAGAGCACCCTCCGAGGCAGGACCCTCTGGTGGAGATTTCTTCTCCCGTTTGGAAACCTTGGTTTCTGGATCTTCAAAGGTAGTCCTCTTCCTTCCCCGGGGCGAGGGAATGTCAGATTCTTCCCCTGGGTTATCCTCCCTCACGGAGGCGCTCATTCCCTCAGTTGGAATAGGTAGCGGTGGAGGCCCGCTTTCGCCCTATTTATTCCCCCCTTCATCTTCCTTTGGGGGCACCTGGCAAGGTGCTGGCTCGAGCATCTTTTCCAGCACTGGATTGTCCAAGCCTTCAGGAAGGGGGGCCGAACACCGGATCATCTTCGCCTTTGTTATCCAGTCCTGGTCAAATAGCGATTCTTCAGAATGATGTCATGATAAATAAAAAGGACAGTGTGTTCGGCCATGGGATTACTTACTTGGTCCGCGGTGCGGTTGCTGCTCAGGCCCACGTCCTCGGTAATGTCCGGACACTCTATTTGAGGTCCGAAGAATGATTTGTACATCTCCTCGTGCGTCAAGCCGAGGAAATTCTGAATAGTGCACGGTCCTTCCGGGTTGAATTCCCACATGCGGAGGGGCCGGTGTTTCCAAGGCTGGACTTGACGAACCAGCATGACTTGCATTACCATAACCAGACTGAAATCTCCCTCGAAGAGATCTCGGATGCGGCTCTGCAGTATGGGCACGTCCTTGGCTGGACCCTAGCTCAGCCCCTGCTGATCCATGACATCAGTTGGTGGAGGAGGGCCCGAGCGAAAGATGGGGGCAGCTACCCACTTGGCACTTCGGAGAGCTGTGACGTAAAACCACTCCCGTTGGCACAATCCGGGCACCTATGGAAAGGAACCCTTTGGCCATGGAGCATCAGCAATTTTGCTTATTAAAGCACCTCCGCACGCTACAGACTGTCCCTCAACCATCTTCGGCTTCACATCGAAGGTCTTGAGCCACAAGCCGAAGTGAGGGGTAATGCGGAGGAAGGCCTCACAGACGACAATAAATGACGAGATGTGAAGAAGGGAGTCCGGGGCCAGATCATGAAAATCCAGCCCATAATAGAACATAAGACCCCTAACAAAGGGATCCAGAGCGAGGCCTAGTCCTCGGAGGAAGTGGGAGACAAACACAACGCTCTCGTTGGGTTCGGGAGTAGGGATGACCTGCCCTCGGGTCGGTAGCCTATGCAAAATTTCGGCGGTCAGGTATCTGTCCTCCATCAACTTCTTGATATCCTCCTTCGTGACGGAGGAAGGCATCCACCGGCCTTGAAGGCTGGATCTGGACATGATTGAAGGTCTGAAGCACCTGACCTAGGCTTTGGGTGTTAGAACTCGAGGCGGGGGAAGGTTTCGATTGAGCACGGGAGGGAAAAAGTAAAAGCCTTGTCCCTTTATAAAGAGGGTGAATATCAAGCGTCCTCCTCGTGGCCGTTTGGGACTTGCCTAAAATCTAGGAGTCCTAGGCACGGTTGGGTTACCCACGTCCATATTAATGAGAATCCCATAATAAGGGGAACACGATCTCTGCTTTGACAAGACGTGTCAAGAAACCGCCTCGCGTTATGTGTGGGCTGGTTAAGGAAAAACGGTTCGAATAATCACCGGGCCATGGCATAATGTCATGCTGCCAAAATGTGCCAGCAGATTGGATTTTTGGAAATATTATTCTCTCTACGGTGGTATGTGGAACTTATTTTGCAGGGTCGGACACTATCCTTGTATTCAAACTCTCCTATGGTGTATTCGGGGGAGGAACCCGCCTTGCAATGTCGAAGACAACACTGCGCGCCGGACTCATCGTCATTGAAGCCTGGTTCAGGGGCTACTGAAGGAGTCCTGGATAAGGGGGTCTCCGGACAGCCGGACTATATCCTTTGGCCGGACTGTTGGACCATGAAGATACAAGATTGAAGACTTCGTCCTGTGTCCGGACAGGACTCTACTTGGCGTGGAAGGCAAGCTAGGCAATACGGATATGTATATCTCCTCCTTTGTAACCGACCTTGTGTAACCCTAGCCCCCTCCAGTATCTATATAAACCGGAGGGTTTTAGTCCGTTGGACAACATACAATCATACCATAGGCTAGCTTCTAGGGTTTAGCCTCTCCGATCTCGTGGTAGATCAACTCTTGTACTACTCATATTATCAATAATAATCAAGCAGGACGTAGGGTTTTACCTCCATCAAGAGGGCCCGAACCTGGGTAAAACATCGTGTCCCCTGCCTCCTATTACCATCCGCCTTAGATGCACAGTTCGGAACCCCCTACCCGAGATCCGCTGGTTTTGACACCGACAGTCGCCATAGATGATTGAAGGGGCCATCGAACCCTTCGTCGACGGCACAGTGTAACTTTCAATGAAAGCACCAATGTCGGTGTCAAAACCGGCGGATCTCGGGTAGGGGGTCCCGAACTGTGCGTCTAGGATCGATGGTAACAGGAGAAAGGGGACACAATGTTTACCCAGGTTCGGGCCCTCTCTATGGAGGTAATACCCTACGTCCTGCTTGATTGATATTGATGGGTGTTACAAGAGTTGATCTACCACGAGATCGTGATGGCTAAACCCTAGAAGCCTAGCCTATATGACTATGGTAATGAATGTGTCCTTTCCGGACTATCCCCTCCGGTTTATATAGACACTGGGGGGATCTAGGGTCTACATAGAGTCAGTTACACAAGAAGGAATCTTCATAGTCGGTCGCCAAGCTTGCCTTCCACGCCAAGGAGAGTCCAACCCGGACTTAGGTATAGTCTTCGGCCTTCATGTCTTCACAGCCCATCAGTCCGGCCCATGGATAGCAGGCTGGACGCCCGAGGACCCCTTAGTCCAGGACTCCCTCAATTACTTCGACCACAAGCTCGATGATCACAACCAAGAGAACGACGCAAGAATGGACGAGATTCGCGCTTTATTGCTCAACTGCTCTTCTTCCACTTCTTCTTCATCAAGAAGGAGCCGCTCAAGTCCACACTCCGACTTCACCCTCTCCGGCTCAAGCACACCGACATGGAACACTCTTTGATGTGCCGCGCGCAACGATTTTCAAGCAAGCCTCAATCCTATATGCGACACCAACTCTCAAGATCACTGGCAACGTCAAACCCAAGAGACTTTTGCGCTAGCACGAGAACGGCAACGACAACGCCAGCATGAGGAGGAAGAGCGAGAGCGCCTACACCAAGAAGCACAATATGCCGAGGCACAACGCCAAGAACAACAACTCCTTGAAGCTCAAGCACTCGAGGCGCAACGTGCCCTTCAAGATTCAAGTCACGCCGTCACCACACGCAACCGCCATCGGCATGAACAAGAGGAAGCACTTCGCGAAGAGGTTCAAGAAAGAAGATTTCAAGCTCGCGTGCATCGTCAAGTTCCTCAAGCTCCTCCTAGAGCTCGACAAGCTCCTCCACAAGCTCGCCAAGAACATCAAGTTCATCAAGAGCATGAAGACCCTGGAAATCCAACATGACAAGAGCAACATGAGGTTGACAACCCTCCTCACCAAGAGCAACACGAGTTTGAGAATCATCAACAACATGGGCGTCATCATCCTCGACCCCAACACAATGAAGAGCAACTCTAGGACAAGCTAAAGTTCACCATGCCCAAGTTCAATGGAAGCAACGATCCCGGAGAGTACCTTTCATGGGCATTGAAGGTCGACAAAATCTTCCGTTTGCACAACTATGAAGAAGAGAAGAAGATCGTGATGGCATCCCTTGAGTTCCAAGACTATGTCCTCATTTGGTGGGAACAAGTTATCGAGCGCCGAGACGCAAGAGGTGAACCACCCATCACTACTTGGGCGCAAATGAAGGATGTCATGCTAGCACGCTTTGTGCCTACCTACTACAACTGAGACCTCTTCAAGAAGCTCCAACTACTCAAGCAAGGAACCAAGAGCGTTGAAGAGTACTACAAGGAGATGGAGATTGCCATGATAAGTGCCAATGTCACGGAAGATGATGAGAAAACTATGACACGTTTCTTGAATGGACTCAACCATCCTATCAAGAAGATCACCGACTTCCAACCATACTCGACCCTCATCGAGCTAGTGCATCAAGCCACCAAAGCGGAACGTCAAGTGCAAGACGATTACAAGTATGCCAAGTTCTCATCCAAGTCATACGGCTTCTCCAACACCCAAGCTTCAACGACTCCAACACCGTCTACCAAGCCTTCTACAAGCAACGCCGACAAGTCGAGTCACAAGAAAGCTTCATCTACTCCAAGTCATCCTCCTACAATGAGGAACTTCAAGTCGAGAGCTTCATCATCATCTACCCCAACCGATGAGACCGTCAAGACGAGTTCCTTCAAATACTTCACATGCAGAGGCCGAGGCCACAAGTCCTATGAGTGCACCAACAAGCGCACCATGATCCTCAACGACGACGGCACTTACGACTCAATGAGTGAAGGAGAAATGGACGCTCTTGAACAAGTTGTCATGCACCGACAAGTGAACGATGAAGGGGAACAAGTCTTTTGCGATGAAGATTCAAGTCCTGCTCTTGGTGTCTCCAAGGTCTTGGCTCTCCAACATCACCAAGATGAAGACCAAAGATGTCACATATTCCACACCAAGGCCGGCATCAATGGAAGATCTTTCAAGGTCATCATCGATGGAGGGAGTTGTCATAATCTCGCAAGTGAAGAACTTTGCTCCAAGCTCCAATTACCCAAGATGAAGCACCCACATCCATACAAAGTCCAATGGCTTAGCGACTCCGGCACTATCCAAGTCGAGCATCGAGTACAAGTCTCCTTCAAAATTGGCGCCTACGAGGACACCTTGGAGTGCGACGTCGTTCCAATGACCGTTTGCCACCTTCTCCTTGGACGCCCATGGCAATTTGATAGAGGAGTCATCCACAACGGCCGAACTAACCACTACATCTTCAAGATGAAGGGAAAGGAGTATGTACTTCGTCCCATGTCTCCAAGCCAAGTGGTCGCCGAGAAGCAAGCCACCCATCATGGAGAGCATAATGAGAGAGCGAGCCACCAAAAAGAGAGTGAGCGCCACAAGCCAAAACTGAGCGCCTCCATCATGAGTGAAAAGAAGAACTTAGTCCTAGTTGCCACCAAAAGTGAGATAAGAGGAGTGTGTGAGAACCCATCTAGTGTGATACACTATGTCCTTTTGTGCAAGGACAATGAAACACAAGCTAACACCTCTCACACTCTACCTTTAGTGTTATCTTCTCTTTTGTAGGAATTTCACGATGTTTTCCCCGATGAGCTACCTTTGGGACTACCTCCACTACGAGGCATCGAGCACCGCATCGACCTCATCCCCGGAGCACCTCTTCCGAATAAAGCTCCCTAGCGCGTCAACCCCGAAGAAACCAAAGAAATACAAAGGCAAGTAAAGCATCTCATAGACCATGGACATGTGTGTGAAAGTTTGAGCCCTTGTGTCGTCCCGATCATTCTTGTGCCAAAAAGAGACGGTAGCTTCCGCATGTGCTCCGATTGTAGACCTATCAATGCTATCACCGTTCGTTATAGGTATCCCATTCCACGCCTTGACGATATGCTTGATGAACTTAGTGGTGCCACTATATTTTCCAACATTGATCTTAAGAGTGGTTACTATCAAATCTGCATACAAGGGGGTGATAAATGGAAAACCGCTTTCAAAACCAAGTTTGGCTTGTATGAGTGTTCGGAAGCACCGGGTACTTTTATGCGTCTTATGAATCATGTCTTTCGCCCTTACATTGGTGTGTTTGTTGTGGTCTACTTCGATGATATCCTTGTTTTTAGCAAGTCTCTCAAAGAGCATGTCACTCATGTCCGAACTGTTTTACAAACTATTCGAAAAGAGCATCTCTATGCTAATATGGAGAAATGCCTTTTGGTGTTGATAAGCTCGTTTTCTTGGGTTTTGTTGTATCTTCTAAGGGTGTTCATGTTGATGAGTCCAAGATCAATGCTATTAAGACTTGGCCACAACCGACCAATTTGCAACAAGTGCGTAGCTTTCTTGGCCTTGCGGGTTTCTATCGTCGCTTTGTGAAAGATTTTAGCACCATTCCTTCGCCTTTGCATGCTTTGAGCAAGAAGAATGCGCCTTTTGTTTGGGGACCGTCCCAAGATACCGCTTTCAATGAGCTTAAGAATTTGCTTACTCATGCTCCCGTGCTTGCATTACCCAACTTTGAAAAACGCTTTGAGATTCATTGCGATGCTAGCGGTAATGGCATAGGAGGTGTGTTAACGCAAGAGAAGCGCCCCATAGCTTACTTTAGCGAGAAACTTTCCGGCGCGCAACTAAATTACCCCATCTATGACAAAGAGCTATATGCTTTAGTCCGTGTTTTGCATGAATGGGAACACTATCTTCGTGTGACGCCCCGAGACCGACGCGCCAGGTGTCCTCCAGTTATTCGCTGTTGTTACCTTGTCTTTTGCTTGCGTGTCGCATCTTGCCATGTCATCATCCGCATTGCATCATCATGTTTTCAAAACTTGCATCTGTCCCGGTCTCCAAGTTCTTTTCGTTGTCCGTTATGAGCCCAGAAACACTTGCACGCGCCCGCGGCACGTCCGAAATATTATTTTATAAGCGGCCGGAAAATGTTCTCGGAATGGGTTGAAAGTTGACATGCGGTGTTGCTATAGTGTAGATAGAACGCCTGTCAAATTTCATCGCATTCGGAGACCGTTTGATGCCCCAACGGATAACTATAACGACAATATAATCGGTCAAACATCGGACGTTTTCGGTCTCCGAAACTGTTGTCAGGCCTCTCTCTCTCCTCTCTTATCAGCCGTTTCCCTTCTGCACAGCCCACCTGCAGCCCACCTACCCCTCCTCACATCCGAAGTCGTCCGATCGAGATCTAATGGTCCGAAAACGGACTAGTTCCCCTAAGCCCTAGACCCCCCTACCCTATTTAAGCAACCCCCTTGCCATTTTTGGGCATCCCTAGCCCTTCCCCTACCTCATAGCCACAGCCAAACCCTCCCCTTCCTTGGATCCGGTGCCGCCACCTCGCTCCCGCCACTTGGCGCCTCCCAATTGCCCCTACGCCGTCGCAGCCGCCTGCCTCGCCCACTCCCACGATGCCACGCGTCCCCCCTGCCGCTCCCCGCCGCTGCGGCCCTAGAGGCCCATCGCGAGCCCGCCCAGGGCCGGTCTGGGCCCGAGGCCGCCTGCCGTGAACCCGCGCTCCAGCTCCTTCCCCACCGCCGCACTGAACCCTGCTCCTCGCGCCTCTCGCCGGTGCCGCACCTCCCTGCCGGAGTCTCCCCCGCGAGAGCTTGCCTCCGCCGCCTAGCGCCTCTCCACCGGCAACCTCGTCTGCTCGCCATCGCGCCGACCCACGCTGCCTCGTTCCACCTTTGTCGCCGCTCGCTTGGCGCTGGAGCACGCCGCCCATGCCGGATCCGGTGCCCCAGCAACCGGAGCTTCTCGTCCCAGCCACCTCCACTTCGGATCCGGTGGCTCCCCGCAGAGAGAACTAAATATTGATGGGTACCTAAACAGGAGAGAACTAAATAAATCATGTGGTGTTCCGTCAATATGCAACTCGTTGCATATTGAGATCCACTTAATTTTTAGTATTGTTTGTGCTCTTTGCCATGCCATGCATAATTAAACTGGACATGCATAATACTTGGTTGTGCATCATGCCATGTTGATGTGATGGTTGTTTACTATGTTGCTTGCTTATTTCCGGGTTGATTCCCTCGTTAGCTTCGGTTTCGTTCCGGAGTTGTGAGGAATCCATTCGACTACGTCCATTTATCTTCTTCATGGACTCGTTCTTCTTCCTTGCGGGATTTCAGGCAAGATGACCATACCCTCGAAATCATTTCTATCTTTGCTTGCTAGTTGTTCTCTCTATTGTTATGCCGCGATACCTACCACTTGCTATATCATGCCTCCCATATTTCCATGTCAAGCCTCTAACCAGCCTTTCCTAGCAAACCGTTGTTTGGCTATGTTACCGCTTTGCTCAGCCCCTCTTATAGTGTTGCTAGTTGCAGGTGAAGATGAAGTTTGTTCCTTGTTGGAACATGGATATTGTTGGGATATCATTATTATCTCTTATTTACTGTAATGCATCTATATACTTGGTAAAGGGTGGAAGACTCGACCTTATGCCTGGTGTTTTGTTCCACTCTTGCCGCCCTAGTTTCCGTCATACCGGTGTTATGTTCCTTGATTTTGTGTTCCTTACATGGTTGGGTGTTATGGGGACCCCTTGATAGTTCACTTTGAATAAAACTCCTCCAGCAAGGCCCAACCTTAGTTTTACCTTTTGCCTCACCACCACCTACCTTTTCCCTTGGGAGTCACGCTCTCGAGGGTCATCTTTATTTTAACCCCTCAGGCCAGTGCTTGTCTAAGTGTTGGTTCGAACCGAGCTGCCTGCGGGGCCACCTCGGGGAAACTTGAGGTTTGGTTTTACTCGTAGCTAGTCTCATCCGGTTTTGCCCTGAGAACGAGATACGTGCGACTCCTATTGGGATTGTCGGCACATCGGGTGGCTTTGCTGGTCTTGTTTTAGCACCGGGATTCCGAGTCGGATCGGGTCTTCCTAGGAGAAGGAATATCCTTCGTTGATCGTGAGTGCTTGTGATGGGCTAAGTTGGGACACCCCTGCAGGGTTTTGAAATTTCGAAAGCCATGCCCATGGTTATGTGGCAGATGGGAGTTTGTTAATATCCGGTTGTAAAGAACTTGACACTTAACTTAACTAAAATGAATCAACCGCGTGTGTAGCCGTGATGGTCTCTTTTTGGCAGAGTCCGGGAAGAGAACACGGTCTCGTGTTATGCTTGGACGTAAGTAGTTCCAGGATCACTTCTTATTTGCGTATGTTAGCCACCATATATGCTAGTGCTTGTTGCAGCTCCACCTCACTACCCCTTTCCTACCCATAAGCTTAAATATTCTTGATCTCACGGGTGTGAGATTGTAGAGTCCTCGTGACTCACAGATAGTTCCAAACAGTTGCATGTGCCAATGATACTAGTGCAGATGGCGCAACCAACCTCAAGTGGGAGCTCGATGAAGATCTTGTTCGTTGTTTTGTTTCATTTCCTATTGATCAGTAGTGGAGCCCAGTTGGCACGATCGGGGATCTAGCATTTGGGGTTGTCTTCTTTTACTTTGGTTCCGTAGTCGGACCTTGATTGTATAACTTGTATTTGTGTGAAGTGGCGATTGTAAGCCAACTCTTTATCCCTTTCTTATTCAGTACATGGGATGTGTGAAGATTATCCCTCTTGCAACAATCCTACCATGCGGCTATGCCTCTAAGTCGTGCCCCGACACGTGGGAGATATAGCCGCATTGTGGGTGTTACAAGTTGGTAATCAGAGCCATCCCCAACTTAGGATGCCCCTGCTTGATCGAATCGTTGATGTTGTGGAGTCTAGAACAAAATGTTTTGAGTCTTAGGATTATATATATCGGTGAGTGGGATTCTTTTTACTCCTCAGTCCCTTCGTCGCTCTGGTGAGGCCTCCTAACGTAGAGTTTTGACTCTTCTCTCCTCAAATTTCACGAAATTTGTTTTAGGATCACACGGGTATCTTGGAATCGTTCTGATGGTTTTGTGACGAGAAAATTGTTCTTGGTGCCTCCTGACATTTAGGGGTTGTGGCCGTGTCCCGGGGATTTGAGCTCCGAGGTGTTGTCGTCACAATTTTATCGTTGCAGTTCTGGAATACCTGAGTTCGCCGACATCGAAAATCTCTTTTATGCAGTTGTTAGTGAGATAACCTCAATGCCACCCAGTACTGGGGCGGGATTTCGGGAGTATTGCCATAACTCGTATAACAGATGCTTTTTGAAGGTTGAGGTACACGATTTCCGAAGGTTTCCTGGTTATGTGTTGAAGGATGGATACAGCTGGATGTAGGGATTATTAGTTTGGGTGAGATATTATGCTTCCCCTGTATCCCCAACACCTGATTGCATAACTAGAAAGTTTCAAGAGTTTATAAGTGGGAATTCAAGTATCTCGTAGTATATCTTTCCAACAGACACATGATACGATTTGGGATCTATGATATGTTTGTTTTGGCTTATTTTGCAAGCCAGTCCTTTGTTTTGTTTTGGGTTTTGGTATTCGAGTTGCTTCAATGTCAAGTGTTGATTCCATACCTTTCCTAAGCGGTGTTCTCATATTCCTATGTGAATACTAACCCTTCTTATTTATCGAGATTGACATCTTAATTCTATTTCCAACCGGTGTGTTTCTCTTCAAGATGATCCTATCATTTTTTCCATCCGCAAGATCCAATCTCAGTTTTCGTCAACGATGTTTGTTTCATCCGTCTCCAAGTTTTCTTTGTTTTCCCACCCTTTTTCTTCAAGGACTAAGATTCCTTATTCAAGTATCCTTTTATCGATGGGAAGTCTCTTCAGTCTTTTCTTTCAATATTTTACCCGGTGTTTCTTATGAAAATGCTAAGGGAGCTTCAAGTTCGTCACTCTTTACTCGTTTTCTTCTCCGGTGGATCCAACTCAAGCTTTCAGTGTTGATCGTATTCCTTTCCTTGTTTCAAATGTATTCTCATGCCGACGCACCTCTTAATCATCCACCTCTCATTATTTTCGTATCCAGAGTGTTGAAGATATCTGAGAAGATTTGTGTCTCCATTATCAATCCGTTCAAGATATCTTGAGGTTGTTATCTCATTCTAGCCATTTAATTCAACTGGCGCAATCTTTCTTAAGTTGTTCAACGGTGGTTCTATTGAGTGGGCCCTAACCCACAGGTCTTTCCCAGGATCTTACCTGACTCTTCTATTTTCCGGAGCTACTATCAAATTCTTCTCCAAGTTGACGTAAGAATGAATTATCATTAGTCAAATGTCCTTCTCTAATATCTTTCAAATTCTTTTCATCTTTGATTCAACCTTTCTAATTTTCATTCCGGAGTGCCTCAACAATTCAGGGTGGTGTTTCTCGTCGTCATTCTCGGATTTTGAAGACCGAAGAAGAGTTTTTCCTCCAAATCTTATCTGTTCTCTCAGAGATGTGTACTTTAAGCTTGATGCCATCCTCTCATAATTACTTTCGATTGTGAGAATTATTTTCAACCATCCGGAGCAATTCAGGAGTCTTTTCAGTTTGATTCTCCGGAGCCCATCATCTCAGAATTATTCATTCTCAGCGTGTAGCTATCGTTCTCCAAATCTTAACGGTGCATCATTCAAATATTCTCTAGTCAGTTCGTGATCTATTCGTTCTCACGTATCAAATTCCCTCAAGTATCTTCTTTCATTTTCTAATTCTTCCCGGTGTTTCTTTATCTTTTCTTCTTCCATTTTTAATTCTTACGGTGGTTCGTTCAAGAGTCTTCTTCCTTCGTTTATCATATCAATTTATTCGTTGTTTGAATCCTACCAGTGGTTCATTGAAGACCTTCCCAAGTTGGCGCTATATCTATCTTAATGCTTTATACGAGAATAAGTAGTATTCCAAACCCGTTGCTTGTCATCAATTTAAATTGGTGAAGGATACGCGTAACATAATTCTTATTCTTGTTTCATCCAAGTGTTCTAGCTTCTTCTTTCCAGAGTTGTTCATCATGTCACATTCTTGGTTCGAGATCCTTCATCTTTTCTTTCCGGAGTTTGAAGTTTTCTCGGTTATATCATCACGAAGATCTATCTAAATCATTGCAAGGCTTCAATCTTATTCTTTTCATCCTTCACTTCTTTTGATCATCCTTTTATTACCGGAGTTCTTCATACAGGCTCTACATGGTTGTTCGTCAAGGATTCATTTCATTCTTCAATTGTTCTTCAAGATTTCTCTCGGAGTTATGATCCGCCAAGCTATACTCTTAAATAAACATGGTGCTCAACACATGTCTTGTTTTGAGGAGTTCAAGCATTCTTAATATTGCATTCCGAAGTGCAATTCTTTCATATCTCATCTTTTGAGGTGGTGTTATGTCATTGTTGATAATTTCCCTTTGTGTTTCATGATTCACAAGTTTTCAAGAGTGACATATCTAAATCCATCATTTTCTCTTCGATCAAGTCATCTTTTCAGACCATCAATCTCTTCATTGGAGTTATCTTGGGTTTATTTCACCTAAAGCTTTCCCTAAGGATTGTTGCTATTTATGGTGCTTATAAATGACCCAAGTTCTTCATTTATCCTTCCGGTGAAATAAGTTTCTCGTCTCCTTTTTCATATCAATCCAACCTATTGTTTTCGTTAGTGGCAGAATTTCACCTCAATTTTGAGAAGTTTTCTTCCATAAGCCCACATCAAGCTTTTCCTTTCGTTGTTGATAATCCAACAACTCCGTTCTAGCTTTTGTTGTAAGCGTGCTCTCTCAAGATCTTGCTTCCCTCCATTCATTCCATTCCATTCTTTCTTTTCTTTCGGAGGCATTGTGATGTTGCTCTCTTCTCTCGTCATCTCAAGTTGTGAGGATTCGTGTTCTTTTCATGCTTATCTATTTAACTGGAGTGTCGTATTTTCAGTCGAGCTCTCTCATCTTATCAAGTTTTACCTCCCTTCTCAACTGGAGTGCTGTCTGAATTCGTTCTTACCCCTTGTGCCATTCTTTCAACAGTTCTGGAGGCAGTGTGTTGTTGATTTTCATCAAGTATCCTCTCATCTTGTCAAGCTCATATTCTTAACCTTCCTTTTCGAACCACAGTGTTGTCCTATTTGGTCTTTATCGTTCCTTGTACATCTCGTTTCTACCGGAGTGCTTGCATGTAATTCTTGTCCATTGCAACCCTTTTTCTTATGTCTTTCAACCTACAAGACTCTAGTAATGTTCCTTGTTCCTCTTTTCTAACAAAGTGTCTTCAACTTCGTTCATCTCCGTTGTATTCTTCTTTAAAATTATTTAACCACTCAAGGTTCATGGTTTCACTTGTTTGTCAAAGAAGCAACTTAGTTTTACCTCTTCTCTTCATCTTTCGTTTTCTCTCCGGTGCCATCCTAGATCTCGGGAC
Organism: Triticum urartu; assembly: GCF_056163025.1. Classification (NCBI taxonomy): domain Eukaryota; kingdom Viridiplantae; phylum Streptophyta; class Magnoliopsida; order Poales; family Poaceae; genus Triticum; species Triticum urartu. Next base: position 315,188,906 of record NC_141877.1, read on the forward strand.
GAGATCCTCTCATAGTGGTGGAGTGTTGTGACGCCCCGAGACCGACGCGCCAGGTGTCCTCCAGTTATTCGTTGTTGTTACCTTGTCTTTTGCTTGCGTGTCGCATCTTGCCATGTCATCATCCGCATTGCATCATCACGTTTTCAAAACTTGCATCTGTCTCGGTCTCCAAGTTCTTTCCGTTGTCCGTTCTGAGCCCAGACACACTTGCACATGCCCGCGGCACCTCCGAAATATTATTTTATAAGTGGCCGGAAAATGTTCTCAGAATGGGTTGAAAGTTGACATGCGGTGTTGTTATAGTGTAGATAGAACGCCTGTCAAATTTCATCGCATTCAGAGATCGTTTGATGCCTCAACGGATAACTATAGCGACAATATAGTCGGTCAAACGTCGGACGTTTTCAGTCTCCGAAACTGCTGTCGGGCCTCTCTCTCTCCTCTCTTCTCAGCCATTTCCCTTCTGCACAGCCCACCTGCATCCCACCTACCCCCCCTCGCGTCCAAAGTCGTCTGATCGAGATCTAATGATCCAAAAACGGACTAGTTCCCCTAACCCTAGACCCCCTACCCTATTTAAGCAGCCCCCCTTGCCATTTTTGGGCATCCCTAGCCCTTCCCCTACCTCATAGCCGCAGCCAAACCCTCCCCTTCCTCGGATCCGGCGCCGCTACCTCGCTCCCGCCACTTGGCGCCTCCTGATTGCCCCTGCGCCACCGCAGCCGCCAGCCTCGCCCACTCCCGCGACGCCACGCGTCACCCCTGCCGCTCCCCACCGCCGCGTCCCTAGAGGCCCATCGCGAGCCCGCCCAGGGCCGGTCTGGGCCCGAGGCCGCCCGCCGTGAACCCGCGCTCCAGCTCCTTCCCCGCCGCCGCACTGAACCCCACTCCTCGCGCCTCTCGCCGGTGCCGCGCCTCCCCGCCGGAGTCTCCCCCGCAAGTGCCTGCCTTCGCCGCCTAGCGCCTCTCCGCCGGCGACCTCGTCTGCTCGCCGTCGCGCCGACCCACACCACCTCGTTCCACCTTCGTCGCTGCCCTCTTGGCGCTGGAGCATGCCGCCCAGGCCAGATCCGGTGCCCCGGCGACCGGAGCTGCTCGTCCCAGCCACCTTGTCTTCGGATCCGGTGGCTCCCCGCGACGCCACCGCGCCGGAGGTCTCGTCGTTGCCATGGCCGCACCCGGCCTTCATTGTTGCCGCTCGCGTTGACCACATCCGCATGGGCTGGATCCCCGCGGCCCAGATCTAGCGCTCGCGTGGGCCTCAGGCAGGCCGGCCCAACCGCTGCCTCAGTCGGCCTCCTCTGGTTCCAACTGGGCCGGGCCCATGGGTGAGAAGCCCTCCAGTTCCCATGTTCCTATCGGGCCTGCTAGATACGGCCCGTTTCATGTTTTTTCCATAGTACGTATTTCCTATTTTTCCAGAGAGAGCAGTTTTGCAGAAAACCCCTTGTTGTTCATGCATATCATAACTCCCCAACCGTGCATCGGATGTAAATAATTTATATATGTAAAATGACTAGAATTTCATATAGTTTCACAATATCCAACTTTCATGCATGTTTGGGATGTTTAAAATGTTGTTTGTTTAAATTTTCTCAAATGCCATGTTAAAATGCTTTATTTCATAACTAATTAACTGTAGCTCCAAATTTAATAAACTTTATATGTAAATGGGGTAGAAAAATGCATATTTATCATGGTAGATTTACTTTGCATGTTTAATAACTCTAAAATTGTGTTTAGGGCAGAACAGTACCAAATCCATATTTTTGCATATGAGGATTTTCCGGACTTGTTGTTTGTTGTTCCGGCCTCATTTAAACTTGCCTAGATAGGTAGTTTTCATTTGCTCCACCCCTTGCCATGTTTAAGAACATTTAATATTGATGGGTACCTAAACAGGAGAGAACAAAATAAGTCATGTGGTGTTCCGTCAATATGCAACTCGTTGCATATTGAGCTCCACTTAATTTGTAGTATTGTTTGTGATCTTTGTCATGCCATGCATAATTAAACCGGACATTCATCATACTTGGTTGTGCATCATGCCATGTTGATGTGATGGTTGTTTACTATGTTGCTTGCTTCTTTCCTGGTTGCTTCCCTCGTTAGCTTCGGTTTCGTTCCGGAGTTGTGAGGAATCCGTTCGACTACGTCCATTTATCTTCTTCATGGACTCGTTCTTCTTCCTTGCGGGATTTCAGGCAAGATGACCATAGCCTCGAAATCACTTCTATCTTTGCTTGCTAGTTGTTCGCTCTATTGCTATGCTGCGATACCTACCACTTGCTATATCATGCCTCCCATATTGCCATGTCAAGCCTCTAACCCACCTTTCCTAGCAAACCGTTGTTTGGCTATGTTACCGCTTTGCTCAGCCGCTCTTATAGCATTGCTAGTTGCAGGTGAAGATGAAGTTTGTTCCTTGTTGGAACATGGATATTGTTGGGATATCATTATTATCTCTTATTTACTTTAATGCATCTGTATACTTGGTAAAGGGTGGAAGGCTTGGCCTTATGCCTGGTGTTTTGTTCCACTCTTGCCGCCCTAGTTTCCGTCATACCGGTGTTATGTTCCTTGATTTTGCGTTCCTTACACGATTGGGTGTTATGGGGACCCCTTGACAGTTTGCTTTGAATAAAACTCCTCCAGCAAGGCCCAACCTTGGTTTTACCTTTTGCCTCACCACCACCTACCTTTTCCCTTGGGAGTCATTCTCCTGAGGGTCATATTCATTTAACCCCCCCCCCCCCGGGCCAGTGCTTGTCTAAGTGTTGGTCTGAACCGACCTGCCTGCGGGGCCACCTCGGGGAAACTTGAGGTTTGGTTTTACTCGTAGCTAGTCTCGTCCGGTGTTTCCCTGATAACGAGATACGTGTGATTCCTATCGGGACCGTCGGCACATCGGGTGGCTTTGCTGGTCTTGTTTTAGCATTGTCGAAATGTCTTGTAACCAGGATTCCGAGTCTGATCGGGTCTTCCTGGGAGAAGGAATATCCTTCGTTGACCATGAGAGCTTATGATGGGATAAGTTGGGACACCCCTGCAGGGTTTTGAATTTTCAAAAGTCGTGCCTGCGGTTATGTGGCAGATGGGAATTTGTTAATATCCGGTTGTAGAGAACTTTACACTTAACTTAACTAAAATGAATCAACCGCGTGTGTAGCCGTGATGGTCTCTTTTCGGCGGAGTCGAAGAGAACATGGTCTCATGTTATGCTTGGACGTAAGTAGTTTCAGGATCACTTCTTGATCACTTCTAGTTCACGACCGTTGCACTGCTTCTCTGCTCGCTCTTTTTTGCGTATGTTAGCCACCATATATGCTAGTGCTTGCTGCAGCTCCACCTCACTACCCCTTTCCTACCCATAAGCTTAAATAGTCTTGATCTCGCGGGTGTGAGATTGCTGAGTCCTCGTGACTCACAGATACTTCCAAATAGTTGCAGGTGCCGATGATACCAGTGCAGATGGCGCAATCAAGCTCAAGTGGGAGCTCGATGAAGATCTTGTTCGTTGTTTTGTTCCGTTTCCTGTTGATCAGTAGTGGAGCCCAGTTGGGACGATCGGGGATCTAGCATTTGGGGTTGTCTTCTTTTACTTTGGTTCCGTAGTCGGACCTTGATTGTATTCTGGATGATGTATATATATATAACTTGTATTTGTGTGAAGTGGCGATTATAAGCCAACTCTTTATCCCTTTCTTATTCAGTACATGGGATGTGTGAAGATTACCCCTCTTGCGACAAACCTACCATGCGGCTATGCCTCTAAGTCGTGCCCCGACACGTGGGAGATATAGCCGCATTGTGGGTGTTACACTTTGCCCTCATGAATTTATCATTCATACCGATCATGAAACACTCAAGTATCTTAAGGGCCAAACCAAGTTGAACAAGCGTCATGCTAAATGGAGTGAATTTATTGAGTCTTTTCCTTATGTAATCAAGTACATCAAAGGTAAGGAAAATATTGTGGCGGGCGCCCTTCCCGCATATTCATGCTTGTTACTCAACTTGAATTGGATGTCATTGGCTTTGAGCATATAAAAGACTTGTATGAACATGATCCTACTTTTGCTACTCCTTATGCCAAGTGTTTGACGCACACCTCTTGGGAACGCTATTACATCAAAGATGCATATCTTATGAGAGCTAACAAGCTTTGCATTCCCGAGTCTTCTCTTCGTTTGTTGCTTTTGCAGGAATCTCATGGAGGAGGCTTAATAGGACATTTTGGATGCGACAAGACTTTCGCAACGCTCTCCAAGAACTATTTTTGGCCCAAGATGTTTCGCGACGTCAACCGCTTCACCAACCGATGCTCTACATGTCGCAAAGCTAAGTCCAAAGCTCAATCCCATGGCCTTTACATGCCTCTCCCAATTCCATATCAACCATGGGAAGACATTAGCATGGATTTCATACTTGGATTGCCTAGGACTAGAAATGGAAAGGATTCGGTATTTGTCGTTGTGGACCGTTTCTCTAAGATGGCACATTTTATTCCTTGCAACAAGATAGACGATGCTTCACATGTTGCTAATCTCTTTTGTAGGGAAATATTGTGTCTACATGGAGTGCGAAAGACTATCGTCTCGGACTGCGACGTCAAATTCCTTAGCTACTTTTGGAAGACCCTATGCGCCAAGCTCGGGATCAAGCTACTCGTTTCCACGGCGTATCATCCACAAACCGACAGCCAAACGGAGGTGACCAACCACACACTCTCCGCTCTACTTCGAGTACTCATCAAGAAGAACATCAAGGAGTGGGAGGAGTGCCTACCTATCACCGAGTTCTCCTACAACCGAGCAAGACACTCAAAAACCGGCAAGTCACCCTTTGAGGTCGTCTACAGATTCAACCCATTGTCACCATTGGACATCCTCCCTCTACCACTCCAAGAGCGTATCAACTTGGACGCAAGTGCATGTGTGACTCATCTCAAGAAGGTGCATGAACATACAAGACATACTATCAAGCGCCAAGTACAACGACTTGCGACCAAGCTCAACATCAACAAGCACCCCATGGTCTTCAACATTGGTGATCTCGTGTGGCTACACCTTCGCTAGGACCGCTTTCCCCAAGAACGCAAGTCCAAACTTCGAACACGCGCGGATGGACCCTTCAAGGTGCTTGCACGCTACAACAACAACGCTTACAAGATCGACCTCCCGCGCGACAAGTACAACGTGAGAGACTTCTTCAACGTCAAAGATCTCTCCCCCTATCATGGTGATGACGAATTTGATCCGAGGACGGATCTTCCCCAAGGGAGGGGAGATGATGCGGAGCATCCCAAGGTCATCCCCATGGACATACCATCGCCTCACCAAGTGCCTAGAGGACCCATGACTCGAGCACGTGCAAGATCTCTCGAAACCGAGGTGACATCTCTCCTCTCACACTTCCACTTCGATACACATGAGACATGGCTACTACCTCAAACGGAGACATTGTGCATACTCAGGTATCTAGGAGTTGGCCATGAAGAATCTAAGGCGCAAGGAGAAGAAGAAGAGGGAGATGGATGTGAAGACGGAGAAGAAGGAGAGCTGGAGAAGAAGTCCCACCCACCGGACGACCGGTCGGGACCGGACGTCCGGAGCCTGAAGCTCCAGCCGAACCCCAGCGAGCGGACGTCCGGCCCAGACGACCGGTGCCCCCTGCACCCGAGCCAAACGAGCGAACGACCGACGCCCCGGACGTTCGGCGACCGGACGACCGTCCTCCTCCAGAAATCCGCTACACCAGCCTCCGAGACAGAATGAGCGGACGACCGGCAGCCACCGGACGTCCGGCTGCCCATGAGACATCGGACGACCGGTCCCCAACGGACGTCCGGTACCTGGTTGTGTCCAGTTTCGGGCCCGAAGCCCATGTACCCCCTCCTTCCGCCCCCCTTTTGCACTAAGACTATAAATAGACCTCCTATTCATCCTAGCTAGGGTTAGCATTGGTTTAGCTCATATTTAGAGATAGAGCATTGCTCATCCACATCTGATCTACTCCATAAGAGAGACCGCGACCCCTCTTCAGAGAATATCCCTATGGATACAAGACCTCCTTGCGGAGAAGAACATCAAGACCTCCTCACGGAGAAGACCGGTTACCTCTTGTATCGTCCGTTGTTGACTTTGGACCTTAAATCTTCCTTTGTGTTCATGGATCTAGCGCATGTGTGATCATAATTGTTGGTTTGAGTGTTCTCTTGTGTTCCCCTTGTGATTTTCCCCTCGTTTCCCTCCTCATGTTCTTCGTGTTCTTCGCGGGATCCACTCCTTTCATGAAAGATCAGCCGATTAGGGTTCCTACCCTACATCATCGTGGTAAAAAATTTGTCCCATTTGGGCAAGTTTGGGTATAAGCTTCTCACAAACCAGAGCTTCTCACAACAAGCGGGATGGTTTCAGTAGGGAACGTGCCACCTTTGGGGATGAAACGATATCCGTTGCCTCTTATTGCTTTCAAAAAATTTCTAGTGTCAACATAGAACAACAGGAGTGTTGTGTTTAATTTTGGAATTTTTCGGGGTTCGTTTGGACATTTTTATACATTAACTGGGTTTTCTAGGCATTTTATGTGCATAATTCAAATTTGAACTACATGCACATGCTCCAGTGCATATAAATTGGTTGAAAAATCAAATTTGTGTCCTTCGGTGCATGCCTATGTCCCATGCAAGAAATGGGAATGAATTTTGAACACCAGGGCACTGTTGATTGCCGGCAAAACATTGAGATACTTTGCTTTTAAATTCTAGTAAATCCAAAACTCGTCTAAAATTCATGAAACTTGGAATGCTATAATGGAATGGCACCTGACATGCTGTGATATTTTTCGTGTCCATTTTGAGAGAAGGCGCACTCGAATAACAGCCAACAAAGGCATTTTGAAACAAATAGCTACCACTGTAACATCTCAAATGTTTTGTATAATTTAAATTGTGTGCGTTCTGTTAACCATTCACGTGATGCAACGCCTCACTCTTTTAATGGCTAGGAGGTGTCGTGCGGGCAGGTGCTTGAGTGCTTGACTAAATGGGAGGCGTCCGAGCTGTACTCCAATGCGGAGGCTCACCGGGAAGCATGCAAGTTGTACGCCACGCAGGCTCACTGGGAAGCGAGCCCTTTGACTTCCATGGTTGCCCGCCTTGCTCACATCCTCTACATTAATGGCGCCCAAGCCGCAGTTTAATATGGTATTTAAATATAAAACACTCATCGCAAATGTTTTAGTTAGAACACCCGTATGCAAAACCGACAACTTCGCCAGGAAGCCAAGGGAAAATGTGCCTAGCAGGATTTGTGCAGCTCTTGATTGCAAACATTTTAGTTAGAACGCCGGTATGCAAACCGACAGCTTCCCTAGGAAGCCAAGAGAAAATGTGCCAAGCAAAATTTCTGCAGCTCTTGATCGCAAACATTTTAGATAGAACACCCATATGGAAAGTAAGAGCTATGGTCATCCCTTCAATGCAAACGGTTGTTTTGGATGACCCGTGTGCAACCACGTACAAACAATTTGGTAAGATTTGCATATGTCATATTGGGTATGTTGCCATTTGTCAAACTGGAAAGATTGACATTTGTTGATCTAGTAACATTGCCATTTGTCAATCCTTATAACACTGCAATTTGTCAAAATATGTAGCTAGAAATCACTAGCACTATCTAATTTTTGCAACTAAAATTCAGTAATTAAGCATAGATTTCATTCATAGATTAAGCAGTTGTTCTTAATTTATACAAACAGTTCAACTCGACAGCTGAACCGACCAAACTTTCCCCAATTGTTGCCAACCATGTACCGAAATAGCTAGTTCAACTATATATACTAGCTAATTTTAAGTATGTTGTACAGTTCCACCACACATTTATAGTCAGATGAACTCAACAAAATATCCCCTAAATACTACTACGGAGGGGCTTTGTGCTACTTCCGGCAGCCTCTCCTCTGTCGAGCGCGCTCAGTAAGAGGCAGGGGAGGAGGAGGCCGACAAGCTGGACAAATGCAATACGGTGTCTTCCGCTGCTGCACGTTCAGCGACGCTCGCCAGATCGAACGCCCACTACCGCTTCAGACGATCCCTCTCGAAGCGGCAGGACTGCTCGTAGATCTCCTGATTCCTCGCCTCTGCGTCAGCGTGTTCTGCGGCCACGGCTGTGATAAGGCTCTTTGCGTGCTCAATGAAGTGCTCCTCCTCCTCCCACGGGAACTCGATGTAGCACGCAAGTTCGCTGACGCATGTGCGGGCCTCCACCTCCACCTCCCTCCTTCGGGCGGTGGTGGAAGAGCGGGTGATGATCCCGGTGGTCGACGGTGGGCTAGCGGCCACGGCGGCCGACGACGAGTTGGCGGCCACGATGGCTACATCCCGCCTTCGGGCCGTGGTGGCGGAGCGGCTGATGGCCGGCAGTGGGGTGGCAGCCACAATGGCCACCTCTCGCCTACAGGCCGTGGCGGTGGAGCGGGTGATGTCCCTGACTTTCGACAATGGTGTGGCGGCTGTCGGTGTCAAAACCGGCAGATCTAGGGTAGGGGGTCCTGAACTGTGTGTCTAAGGATCGAAGGTAACAGGAGGTAGGGGACACGGTGTTTACCCAGGTTCGGGCCCTCTTGATGGAGGTAAAACCCTACGTCATGCTTGATTGACTTTGATGAGTATAGGGGTTACAAGAGTCGATCTACCATGATATCATAATGACTAAACCCTAGATGTCTAGCCTAAATGATTATGACTGCCCCTACAGATTAAACCCTCCAGTTTATATAGATACCGGAGGGTCTAGGGTTTGTACACTATCGGTTTACAGAGAAAGGAATCTTCATATCCGAATGCCAAGCTTTCCTTCCACGCCAAGGAGAGTCCCATCCGGACACGGGGAAGCCTTCTATCTTGTATCTTCATGGCCCACCAGTCCGGCCCACGTCACATAGCCCGGATGCCCAGGGACCCCCTAATCCAGGACTCCCTCAGTAGCCCCTGAACCAGGCTTCAATGACAATGTGTCCGCCGCGCAGATTGTCTTCGGCATTGCAAGGCGGGTTCCTCCTCCGAATACTCCAAAGTAGTTGATCAAAAGAACTATACACGGCTTTGTACAATAGTTACAACCCAGGGCCATGAGGACAAAACACTTTAAACAAAAAAATAAATTATGTCTTCTAACAACTTTTTCAGCGAGGTATGGTGAAAGCACAAGTGCTCCCTAGGTGGTTTTGATAATTGATGACAACATATCTCTTGTTGGACTAACATTTATATCTAGCATGTTTCAGATAAGTTCAACAATGGAGTGGCATGGACTAAAGGTTGTGGGAACTCCTTCAAGATGCTAAGGACAAAGGATTGGCTAAAGCTTCAAGCTCAAGACTCTTCATTTTACATTCTAGTGATCCAAGATCACATTGAGTCCATAGGAAAAGCCAATACTATCAAGGAGGGATGAGGTGTTGCTTAATGAGCCTCTTGCTTCATGTGCTTAATGATATGCTCCAAAATCCTCAGCTACTTTCCCACTTCCACATATGACCTAAACCCAAAGCCAAACTCGGACCTACCGATTATTCCTATCCGGCGCCACCGAGTTTCACTTGTCATAATCCACTGCCAAACCCTAGCAATTCGGTTCTACCGATAGGGATCTCGGTCTCACCGAGATGGGATTGCAAACTCTATGTTTCCCTTTTGTAACTTTTCGGTCTCACCGAAAGAGCGAATCGGTCCCACCGAGATTGCAATGTAAACTCTATGTTTCCCTTTTGTAACTTTTCGGTCTCACCGAAAGAGCAAATCGGTCCCACCGAGTTTGCCTGACCAACTCTCTGGTTAGCTTATTACCAAACTCGGTCTCACCGAGTTTGTGTAATCGGTCTCACCGAGATTACGTTATGCCCAAACCCTAACCATATCGGTCCTACCGAGTTGCATGTCAGTCCCACCAAAAATCTCTAATGGTCACTAGGTTTACCTTTTCGGTCCGACCAAGTTTGTTGATTCGGTCCCACCGAGATTGGAAAACTGTGTGTAATGATTGGATTTTGTGTGGAGGCTATATATACCCCTCCACCTCCTCTTCATTCGTGGAGAGAGCCATCAGAACACATACACAATTCCAACTCATATGTTCTGAGAGAGAACCACCTACTCATGTGTTGAGACCAAGATATTCCATTCCTACCATATGAATCTTGATCTCTAGCCTTCCCCAAGTTGCTTTCCACTCAAACCTTCTTTCCACTAGATCCAAATCCTATGAGAGAGACTTGAGTGTTGGGGAGACTATCATTTGAAGCACAAGAGCAAGGAGTTCATTACCTACACACCATTTGTTACTTCTTGGAGAGTGCTGTCTCCTAGATTGGCTAGGTGTTACTTGGGAGCCTCCGACAAGATTGTGGAGTTGAACCAAGGAGTTTGTAAGGGCAAGGAGATCGCCTACTTCGTGAAGATCTACCGCTAGTGAGGCAAGTCCTTCGTGGGCGATAGCCATGGTGGGATAGACAAGGTTGCTTCTTCGTGGACCCTTCATGGGTGGTTGCTTCTTCGTGGACCCTTCGTGGGTGGAGCCCTCCGTGGACTCGCGCAACCGTTACCCTTCATGGGTTGAAGTCTCCATCAACGTGGATGTAGGATAGCACCACCTATCCGAACCACGGGAAAAACATCTGTGTCTCCAATTGCGTTTGAATTCTCCAAACCCTTCCATTTACATTCTTGCAAGTTGCATGCTTTATTTTCTGCTGCCTATACACTCTTTGCATGCTTGCTTGATATGTATTGTGAATGTTGAAATTATGCCTAAACTCCACTTAAACCGAAAAAGCTTAAAAATTGCAACTTTAGCATTAAGTGTCTAATCACCCCCCCCCTCTAGACACATCTACTTCAAGATCCTACAAGTGGTATCAGAGCTTTGGTCTCCATTGCCTTGGTTTAATCACCATTGGAGGAAGATGGATGTGTCTACCTTAGGGAGTCTTAGACATAGAGTGCCTATTCTTGATGGAGAGTATTTTCATGAGTGGAAAAATGAGATGCTTGTAATTCTCAATCAATATCATTTGAACAAGTATATTGCTAGCCCTTGTGCACCTCATATTGATCCTTTGCATCCCACCCTAGATGAAGATATTGACATGATTCGCAATCTTAGAACTATTGAGCTCATCATTAGAGGATTGCCCAAAAATTTGATTGCTAGTTTGCCTACTCTTAATTGTGCCTATACTATATGGAAATTTCTTGAGGAATGATTTCCCAATCATTCCTTGAAAACTTTGGATGAAATTCTCCATAAATCTATTGCCTTGAGTAAGATGAACTCTAGTGATCCTAGTTTTGGTAATTGCCTATTTGAACTTACCAATCTTAAGCATGCTAAAGGAGATGTTGGAATCATTAGTGATATCATATTCGAAGCTATAAGAATTCATAAAGGTGACCACTTTGATGATCATTTATCTAATGAATTACCCTCTCTAGGAAATGATGAGTCACAAGATCATGGTGAACATGGATACTATGATGATGATGATGATCATAGTGACTTCGATCTTGATGATGCAATGAGACATTTTGGTCTTATGTCAAATCTTAGGGGATATGAGTCAGGAGGAAAGGAATGGGTTCTTGATAGTGGATGTACTGATCATATGATCGGAGATGAAGAGATGTTCCGTGAGCTTGCTGAAAATGATGGCCCTCGAAAATATGTCACCTTTGGTGATAATTCAAAGGGTAAAGTGGTTGGCCTTGGCAAGGTGGCCATCTCACATGATAGTTCCATTCAAAATGTCATGCTCGTTGAATATCTTGGCTACAACTTACTTTCAGTATCTAGACTTGCTGATTTCGGTTTGAATGTCCTATTTACTGAGGTAGAGTGCCAAGTATTTCATCGAGACAATCATAAAATGGTCTTTACCGGTATGCGTAGAGGCGATCTTTACATTGTCGATTTCTCTAAAAAGGCACAACCTAAAACTTGCTTTGTTGCTAAATCCTCAAAAGGTTAGTTGTGGCATAGACGACTAGGTCACGTTGGCATGAGAAACCTTGACAACCTTATTAAAGGAAATCATATCCTTGGAGTTAACGATGTCATATTTGATAAGGATAGACTTTGCAGTGCTTGTCAAGCAGGTAAATAGGTTGGAGGAAGACATCCCGTGAAGAACATCATGACCACAAGAAGGCCACTCGAGCTACTTCATATGGATCTTTTTGGTCCCAACGCCTACAAGAGTCTCGGTGGAAATTCTTTTGGTCTAGTTATAGTTGATGATTTTTCAAGATTTACGTGGGTGTTCTTTCTTAATGACAAGTCGCAGGTCCAGAAGATCTTCAGAAACTTCACTAGGAAGGCCCAAAATCAGTTTGACGTGAAGATCAAGAAGGTTCGGAGTGACAACGGAACGGAGTTCAAGAATGCAAATGTGGAAACCTTTCTTGACGAAGAAGGGATTTCACACGAGTTCTCGGCTACATACACACCTCAACAAAATGGAGTTGTTGAGAGGAAGAACCGGACGCTCATCGAAATGGCAAGAACGATGCTTGATGAATACAAGACGCCGAAGCACTTTTGGGCAGAAGCGGTTGAGACAGCTTGTCACGCAACAAATCGCTTATATCTTCACAAGCTACTCGGCAAGACGGCATACGAGCTTATCACCGGTAACAAACCCCAAGTTGGATACTTTCGAGTATTCGGCTCAAAGTGCTACATTCTTGATAAGCATCGTCGTTCAAAGTTTGCTCCTAAATCTCATGAAGGTTTTCTACTTGGTTATGGCTCAAACTCTCACACTTACCGTGTCTACAACAATTTCACCCGAAAGGTTGAAGAGACGGTAGATGTGAAGTTTGATGAGTCTAATGGCTCGCAAGTAGAGCAATTGCCAATTGATGTAGGAGACAAAGACCCTTCAGAAGCAATCCAAGACTTGTCCATTGGCAAAATTCGTCCAACGGAGGTGAAGGAGAGTACTTCATCCGTCCAAGTGGAAGCTTCTACTTCACGACAAAGTGAACCAAGAATCAACACGGAAGCATCCACAAGTGGGACACACCAAGATGAAGAAGACAAGGAAATGCATCAAGACGAACATCAACGACCTCTTTCTCCACCACGACAAGAGAACGACGACGTCAACAATGAAGAAGGCCAAGAAGAAGAACCAGATGAAGAAGATGTTCAACGAAGACCCAAGCAAAAGCTCTCACGAGTTCGAGCAAGAATTGCCAAAGATCATCCCATCGAGCAAATCTTAAATGATATACAAACCGGGAGAATCACTCGCTCAAAGACTCGTTTAGCTAACTTTTGTGAAAACTATTCATTCATCTCTAGCATTGAACCTATGAAGGTTGAAGAAGCATTGGAAGATCCGGATTGGATAAACGCTATGCATGAAGAGCTACACAATTTTGAGAGAAACCAAGTTTGGACATTGGTTGAGAAGCCCGACAACAACCACAACATCATTGGTACCAAATGGGTGTTTCGCAACAAGCAAGATGAAGATGGACAAGTGGTTCGCAACAAAGCACGTCTCGTCGCCCAAGGATACACACAAGTCGAAGGTATGGACTATGGTGAGACATATGCTCCCGTTGCTAGACTTGAGTCCATTCGCATCTTACTTGCCTATGCTAATCACCATAATATCACCTTGTACCAAATAGACATCAAAAGTGCTTTTCTAAATGGTGAAATATAGGAGAAAGTTTATGTCAAACAACCTCCCGTTTTTATCAATCCTAAGAAACCAAATCATGTTTACAAACTTCACAAAGCTCTTTATGGTCTTAAACAAGCTCCTAGAGCATGGTATAAATGCTTGACCAAGTTCCTTACTACAAGTGGTTTTGAAATTGGTAAAATTGATTCTACTCTTTTTACTAAAAGGGTTAATGGAGAACTATTTGTATGCCAAATTTATGTTGATGATATCATATTTGGTTCAACTAACCCTCTCTTTAGTGAGAAGTTTGGAAAGCTAATGTCAGAGAAGTTTGAGATGTCTATGATGAGTGAACTCAAATTCTTTCTCGGTTTGCAAATCAAGCAAACTAAGGAAGGTACATTTGTCTCTCAAACAAAGTACACCAAGGACTTATTCAAGAAGTTCAATATGCAAGAATGCAAAGGTATGTCTACACCCATGCCTACTAGTGGACATAATGATTTGACCAAAGATGGTGAACCGGTTGATCAAAAGGTTTATCGCTCTATGATTGGTTCATTGTTATACCTATGTGCTTCACGTCCCGATATTATGCTAAGTGTGTGCATGTGTGCACGATATCAAGCTGCTCCTAAAGAATGTCATCTTAAGGCTGTGAAAAGGATAGTGAGATATTTAATCCATACACCAAATTTTGGCATTTGGTATCCTAAGAGGTCTTCTTTTGATCTTGTTGGCTATTCCGACTCGGATTATGCCGGAGATAAGGTTGATAGAAAGTCCACTTCGGGTACTTGTCAATTTCTTGGTAGATCTCTTGTGTCTTGGTCTTCCAAGAAACAAAACTCGGTATCCTTATCCACCGCCGAAGCGGAATACATTGCTGTTGGTTCATGTTGTGCTCAATTACTTTGGATGACCCAAACTCTTAAAGATTATGGGATTTATGTGAAACATGTTCCACTACTTTGTGACAATGAAAGTGCTATCAAAATTGGTCATAATCCTGTACAACATTCTTGAACTAAGCATATTGAAGTTCGTCATCATTTCATTCGAGATCATGTTGCTAAGGGTGACATTGATCTTAAGCATGTTCGCACCAATAAGCAATTAGCGGATATATTTACTAAACCTCTTGATGAGAAAGTGTTTTGCAGGTTGAGAGGATAATTGAACATCATTGATGCTTCGAACTTGGAGTAGAAACTCCATTGGATACATGCAAGACATGAGCTTATGACTAATCCATGATATATCTCTTATGATAACTATCTTATGTCTTGGATATATTTGCACCTTGCATGTTGTCTAACCCATGTAGGTGCTTGGTTGAATCTAATTCCATGAGATTGCGACTCACTCACATGTTGACCAATCTCCACATCACCAAGTCTCTACACAATCGCAGTTGAAGACAAGGAAGCACAAAACCATTCAAACATATCCTTTGACAAATTCTATGTTGAGCTTCATGATTGTCATTTTTGGATACACAAGTGCTCTTCCGTGCAAGAACTAACCCATGTAGGTAGATGAACTCAAACTCCAAGTGGTGCTCCCAACTCTTGATGAGCTACATCAACCTTGAGCACCCACACAAGTTCAACTACATGAGCAAGAACCACACCACCACCCAAGGTATGTTATTCCATCTTAGAGAAGCTTTACTCCAAGACATGAGTCAAAGCAACTCAACAAGATGTGAATACATCAAGATGCTTAAACAAAAAATGGTAACCCCATTTTGAGCTTAAACGATGAGTATGACCTATGATCAAGTGTTCTCACTTGACTCCTAAGTCAATATACTCTAACATAGGTGACTATGTCACCGCCCAACTCTAGATGAAGTTCTCTTGTGTTCTTTTTGTGTGTATCTCATGCATGTTTAGTTTCTTTCTCTTTTTCAAAAACAAAAAAAACTCCATCTAGATTTTTCAGTCTCTTCTCTTTTCTTTCTGTTTATGTTCTGCATTTTCTGCATTTAATTCCTTGCAAATCCTTCAGGTAATTCATTGCAAATCTTTGTGAGATCCTACATGTCTAGTGAGCTGAGGTGACAAGTGTTTTTCTCTGTGTGAACTCGGTTTCACCGACTTGTAATTTTCGGTCCAACCGAATCTTTTCGGTGCCACCGAAACATACCACTCGGTGCCACCAACTTCGCAACAGGAAAAACAGTTTGCCACTTGTTCTATATTTCTTCGGCTCCAGCTCTACTCAATGAATCTCGTCCTCTACAAGCATCACAGTTTTATCCATTGCTTTGTGCTGAGTCTCAAGGACCAAACCTATACGACGGATTCCAGAAAGCCCTTCTTGGAAATTGATGTCAAAGGGGGAGAGAGAGATCACATCAAAGCTTGTAGGAGAGAGAGATCACATCAAGGGAGAGAAAAAGTCTCAAGGACCAAACCTACAAGAGAGAAAGTATTAAGGGGGAGAGAGAGACTTCGAGGGGGAGAGAATACTCAAGGATCCCAGATGCTTGATGTTCAAGAGGAGAGATGTCACATGCCTTTTTGGGGGAAAGACATGTATTTGCATTAAGTTCTATCCATTTGTATCTTTCAGCTCTGATTTTCTGTTCCCTATCTTCTCCCAATATCCCATGTAAGATTCAGGGGGAGCAAGACACCTAAGGGAAAGAAATTAGTCAAATCCATTACATATCTTTATTCTTGGGGACATGTTGAATCCAATGTGGTACCTTGTACTCACTCTCTACATGTCATCCCAGTCTTGGTATTCTTGTGGTTTCTTTTGTTTGCTCTGGCTAGTGGATGTACCTGTGTTATCTAACTTTGTTTGTGCAGGTTCATTCCATCCTAAGCCAACTCAAGACCACAAGGTAAGTATATGCATCAAAATCATGAGTATGAGGAGTTCTTGATTATGTACATACTGTTTGCAAGAAGGACTTATGAGCATGAAGGTATTTCCCTTGATAATCTTTAGCTCTGATGCATATGGCCAAGATACATGTAACACATTGCCTACTCTGTCATGGTTATGCTCTCACATGCCTCTATATTTCATATTTACATGAGTGCATACATGTAGGGGGAGCCTATGCTTGTTACATGTCCTTCCAAAGCTTTACTTGCTGTTCTTTATATCTTTATCTAAAGCTTTGATGTATGTTGCCATCAATTACCAAAAAGGGGGAGATTGAAAGCACAAGTGCTCCCTAGGTGGTTTTGATAATTGATGACAACATATCTCTTGTTGGACTAACATTTCTATCTAGCATGTTTCAGATAAGTTCAACAATGGAGTGGCATGGACTAAAGGTTGTGGGAACTCCTTCAAGATGCTAAGGACAAAGGATTGGCTAAAGCTTCAAGCTCAAGACTCTTCATTTTACATTCTAGTGATCCAAGATCACATTGAGTCCATAGGAAAAGCCAATACTATCAAGGAGGGATGAGGTGTTGCTTAATGAGCCTCTTGCTTCATGTGCTTAATGATATGCTCCAAAATCCTCAGCTACTTTCCCACTTCCACATATGACCTAAACCCAAAGCCAAACTCGGACCTACCGATTATTCCTATCCGGCGCCACCGAGTTTCACTTGTCATAAGCCACTGCCAAACCCTAGCAATTCGGTTCTACCGATAGGGATCTCGGTCTCACCGAGATGGGATTGCAAACTCTCTGTTTCCCTTTCATAACTTTTTGGTCTCACCGAAAGAGCGAATCGGTCCCACCGAGATTGCAATGTAAACTCTATGTTTCCCTTTTGTAACTTTTCGGTCTCACCGAAAGAGCAAATCGGTCCCACCGAGTTTGCCTGACCAACTCTCTGGTTAGCTTATTACCAAACTCGGTCTCACCGAGTTTGTGTAATCGGTCTCACCGAGATTACGTTATGCCCAAACCCTAACCATATCGGTCCTACCGAGTTGCATGTCAGTCCCACCGAAAATCTCTAACGGTCACTAGGTTTACCTTTTCGGTCCGACCGAGTTTGTTGATTCGGTCCCACCGAGATTGGAAAACTGTGTGTAACGGTTGGATTTTGTGTGGAGGCTATATATACCCCTCCACCTCCTCTTCATTCATGGAGAGAGCCATCAGAACACATACACAATTCGAACTCATATGTTCTGAGAGAGAACCACCTACTCATGTGTTGAGACCAAGATATTCCATTCCTACCATATGAATCTTGATCTCTAGCCTTCCCCAAGTTGCTTTCCACTCAAACCTTCTTTCCACCAGATCCAAATCCTATGAGAGAGAGTTGAGTGTTGGGGACACTATCATTTGAAGCACAAGAGCAAGGAGTTCATTACCTACACACCATTTGTTACTTCTTGGAGAGTGGTGTCTCCTAGATTGTCTAGGTGTTACTTGGGAGCCTCCGACAAGATTGTGGAGTTGAACCAAGGAGTTTGTAAGGGCAAGGAGATCGCCTACTTCATGAAGATCTACCGCTAGTGAGGCAAGTCCTTCGTGGGCGATAGCCATGGTGGGATAGACAAGGTTGCTTCTTCGTGGACCCTTCATGGGTGGTTGCTTCTTCGTGGACCCTTCGTGGGTGGAGCCCTCCGTGGACTCGCGCAACCATTACCCTTCGTGGGTGGAGCCCTCCGTGGACTCGCGCAACCGTTACCCTTCGTGGGTTGAAGTCTCCATCAACGTGGATGTAGGATAGCACCACCTATCCGAACCACGGGAAAAACATCCGTGTCTCCAATTGCGTTTGAATTCTCCAAACCCTTCCCTTTACATTCTTGCAAGTTGCATGCTTTATTTTCCGCTGCTTATACACTCTTTGCATGCTTGCTTGATATGTATTGTGAATGTTGAAATTATGCCTAAACTCCACTTAAACCGAAAAAGCTTAAAAATTGCAACTTTAGCATTAAGTGTCTAATCACCCCCCCTCTAGACACATCTACTTCAAGATCCTACATATGGTGTTCTGACCTTATTATTATTTCGAACCATTTTCTAACCTCCCGTTTCGCGTTTCGAGACGCGGTATTCATTGACATGTCTTGTCAAAGCAGAGATTGTGTCCCCTTATATTATTGCGGGATTCTCATAAATACGGATTTGGGTAATCCAACCATGCCACTCGCACGACTCCTGGGGAGTAGGCGAGTTTTAAGGCTCATGGGGGGATGCTTGATATTCACTACCTTTATAAGGAGACAAGGATCCACCTTTTTACCCCACGCCTTCTTCCTCCTCAGCCCATCTAGTCTCGAGCTCCAGCACCCAAGTTTCAACCCTTTCCGTCCCCAAAAAACGCTCCAACCATGTCCGGATCTGGAGTGCAGGGCAAGTGGATGGCCTCCTCCGTCACGGAGGAGCACATCAAAGAACTCCGGGAGGCGGGGTATTTAGCCAAGGAAATCGCCCATCGGCTCCCTGCCAAAAAGTAGATCATTCCCACACCAAAGCCCAATGAGAGGGTAATATTCATTCCCCACTTCCTTCGCGGGCTAGGGTTTCCTCTCCACCCTTTCGTCCGCGGACTCATGTACTATTATGGGCTAGATTTCCATGATCTAGCCCCAAATTCATTCCTCAACATCTCGGCGTTCATCATTGTGTGTGAGGCGTTCCTCCGCATCCCCCCCACTTCGGCCTATGGCTCAAGGTATTCAACGTGAAGCCGAAGGTAGTGGAGGGTCAACCCGTGGAGTGCGGCGGTGCCATGGTGAGCAAGCTCCCTAACATCACCTGGCCCAAGGGGACCTTCATAGAGACCGTGAAGGGGTGGCAACAAGAGTGGTTCTATGTTACGGAACCTTGCGACACCTCATGGGCCGCCACTCCTGAGTTCAAAACCGGTCCGCCAATGCGGCTCATGTCATGGCTCGAGAAGGGCCTAGATTGGGCGTCATCCGACGAGGTGATGATGTTGCAAAAGCGCGTCAAGAGCATGGTGGACAAGAACACCAGCCTCGCCAGCGTGATCCAGGTGATGCTATTTCGTCGGATTCTCCCCTGCCAACGCCGGATTTCCCATATGTGGGAGTTCGATCCGTCAAGTCCTCGGACCTTACAACAGTTCTTTGGCATGAAGCATGAAGATATATGGAAGTTGTTGTTCAAGGCCCAAAAGTCGTGGCCACCAATGATCGAAGACCTCGGCCATGACTGCGCTCACCCAGCCACTCCAGTAAATTTTTCGGATTCCCAATCATATCCTTGATTTGTAGACCCAAGGGGTAAGTTTAACCCCTCCCCTTGTCTCCTAGGGATGGATGAAGAAGGAGGAGCGGATCAAGTGTCTGACTCCCCTGCCCAAAGACCCAACTATACCTCTTCTGACGAAGATGCTAGTTCCGACGCCGTACCGGGCACCGGAAAAGAAGGGCCAGAAGGTCCGAAGTGGCCTTCGCCAAAAAGGTACTTCGGACATTACATCCAAAGATACCCAAGCTCTTTCCTCCCATGATGAAGACGAGGAGGAAGAAGAGGAGCACAATTCTCCCCCTAAGGGGGGAGAAGAAAAGGGGAGCTTCCGAAGATCTAGAGGCGAAAGCGTCCAAAAAGGGGAAACTTTCCCTTTCAGATGATTCGGAATCGGATGCCGAAGCCGTCCCCGAATGGAACCCCAGGCCAAAGCCTTCGGCCGAATCGTAAGTGGTTAACGATAATGTATGTATCCGGCTTTATGCCTTGTGATTCTAATGCACATAATCATGTATTGTAGTCTGACCCGCGATCTCCCCCGGCAATCATCGTCCTCTGGGAATTCGCTGGGTTCCGACATGATGGCGAGCGAGTCGCCTCCACCAGTCTCTCCACCCACTGCTACGGTCAACATCGAAGTGTTGTCCCGAAGGGCCTCTCCAGGCCACGGAGAGGTGTGGGACACCGTCAAGGTGGCGTCAGAGGGCAATACCTCTACAACCGAGAACATGGGGGAACCGACCCCCATGGAGCCCGGCGACGGGGATCATGCCCAATTCGGCCCCCAACTGAATATCATTCATGAGGCCGATACGGCTCTGGGATCAGGCGAGCAGCCTCCTTCGAAGGAAGGGGGTGCGTCGACTCCACCGGCGACCTCTGTCAATCCGGAGGCATCAGACACTCTGATGGAAGCGCTTCAGAGCGCCTCCATCACTGAGGAACATTGCACCCTTATGGGAGCGGTGGTTGAAAAGATTCGGTCCGCTAAGAGCGAATTAAACAAGGCCTATACTAGCCTTCTGACAGGCTTTGAGGTACGTGGTTTAAATAAACAGAAGGCCTATGTATAGTTAGTAGCCCCTGAGACTCTGTTCAGCGCTCGCGAAGAAAAAGCCAAATAGGGGGTCGAATATTTCGCAGGAGATTAACATACATGTGTATCTGAACAAACAGGCGTCGAAGTTGGCGGCAGCCGCCCATGCCGATGAGGTTTCCAAACTAAAGCGGTGGCTGGAGCGGGCCAATGAAGAGCTCAACCGCACCAACAAATTGTTGGCGGAGAAGCAAGGTATGCGATTCACATTTGACATGATATGGCTTGTTGTTGTGCTATCTTGCTGAGTTTTGTAATTATGCTCACAGGTGACGCGTCTGAGGCCGAGACCCTCAAAAACGCGCTGGCCGAGGCCAAGAAGGAGGTGGAGGGGGAACGGGCCGCCCGCCAAAAGCATGAATCACGGGTGGAGGAAGTTCAGCAAGAGCTCAAGGATGCCATAGGAAAATGTGAGTCTGTAGAGCGCAAGCTTTCGAGTAGAGATTCCGAACTTGCTGAGGCCCTCCAAAGCGTGAAGGCACCTCGGGTTGAAGCCCAAGGCGCCTGCCGGGAGATCCAAGAAGCAAAGCAGATTGCGGTGGGTAAGGCCTTTAACATGCAAAGCAAATTTGTAAGGAGGAGGTACATATTACTGACATGCATTTGGAGCTCTCCAGGGGCGTTTGTGGATCTACCCCGGAGTATTGCCGGTGCTGCGGCGTTCTTCCAAGCCGAAGAGGGGAGTTTAATGGAGAAGCTGTTCTGGTCGCAGTACCTTGCACTAGAGCATCCGATGCCCTTCAGCGATCAGCTGAAGCAGCTGACCGAGCTGCATAGGGTGGCCGAACTGGCCATGAAGGATGTTATAGTCCGACTTTGGCCAGCCGAACCCATACTCGGAAGTTACTTCGGGCTTGTGAAGCGGCTCGTCAGCGCTTGCCCCCGGCTTGTTGTCATAAGGCGGTTGGCCTGTATCGAAGGTGCCCGGATGGCCTTCGCTCGTGTCTAGGTGCAGTGTGCGAAGATGAACGTTGTTAAGCTGGCAACCAAGGGACCGCCTGCGAAAAAAGAGCACCGCACACCGGAGCGGTATTTTGATGTAGTCTTGGCGGGTTCCCGCATTGTAGAGGGCCAGTGTTCGAAGGACACTATTTTTGAACGAATGTACCTGTAATGCCCGTACTTTGTATTATAAAACAAGGCTTATGTATAATGTGTTGCTTATTATACTTTGAAATCACTTCCTCCTATGCGGCCGTTTACGGTATCTGAGAGTTGGCCAGTCGTCGGCTTAGCCCCCACGTAGGTAGTACAGGGTGTTCAGAATGGCACCTAGACACGCTTGACCCAACCAGCATGGTCCTTGAAGGAGGTGTCAGTGCGGCGAACCAGGCAATCAAACTATGTGGCTTTATCGCTCTCACTTGGCCATAGGAGTTTGACAATGAGGTTTATAGGTGCAGCCCCTGGTGTTACTCGATTATCCGAACTTGGGTGTTGTAGACGCCTGACCGGGCATAGACCGTCCTTCGCATAATGCGGGCAAAAGCGCAAGAGATTTGTAGTTAGTCGCCGAATAGCTGACCAGCTCTCGCCGCACCATGACAGTCAGTTTTCGGCTTTCTCTACTAAGGTGTTTATCGGGATGAGCCGGAAACACAATTGCAGTAGTTCTCCCTTTACTGCCTTAGCCGAACAAGTGGAACGTAAGGCAATAACCACAGGAACCGAGCAACCCAACTATTGACCAAAGACATGATTCGGAGCCGATGCATATAATGCTATATTCGTGACGCCGAATTTGCACTGTAAAAGTGTTTTGGACTTGTTTTTTTAAGGCATGTACGTGGCTGAATGGATCCCCTGGCGATCTTGGTCATACCAAGGTGTACATGGCAATCAGACGAGAAAAAAAAGAAGGAATACAGTTAGGACATAAGCCAGTACCGAGTATGTTGGGCGAAAGACTGTTCCATTATAGTCTGATTGATACGTCAAGACGTATTTTTACAAATGATGTGACAAGCATCCAGGCTATTTTACATGCTGAATACCCAGGAAAGATGTGTATGGGTCCTAAAGAGGAAGAGGCGATCTTTAAAGATCCTTTAGATACTCTGTCGCACGTATGCATCGGGTTGCTCCTTGGTGTGTGATCCTTCAAGAGGATCAACGATTGGTTTTTCATAAAGGGACTGGAAACGGTGCCCTTGGTACCATCAAAAGTTGACGTGGGTTTAAGGAACCTGAAAAAGAAAAAATAAGGAAAGGAGAAATGATATGGTGGTCCACATAGGGTCGAGTCGTATTGTGCATTTTATTTTTAATATGCCTCCGTCTTTGCCCATGGTATCTTCAGTGCGTAGTTATGTACGCATGGTACATATGCTACGATTCGGTTGGGGCTCAGATGGAGGCTGAACTGCTAATCGAGCTCCAGACGGTCTTGATCGTCGCTCTGCAGGGTGGTCCGGACGCGTTTAATGGTGTCCGGGGGCTTGACTGCCGATGTAGTATTTGGATTGATAAGGCCATTTTGGACTTCCGCTGCAAGGGCCGCAGTGTGCTCCTCGGTACAGAGGGAGTGTTTCGTGTTTCCATTGACTGCTATGACACCGCGGGGTCCAGGCATCTTAAGTTTGAGGTAGGCCTAGTGCGGGATCGCGTTGAAGCGAGCGAACGCGGTTCGTCCGAGCAGTGCATGATAGCCACTGCGGAAGGGGACGATATCGAAGATCAAGTCTTCGCTTTGGAAGTTGTCTGGTGAGCCGAAGATGACTTCCAATGTGATTGAGCCCGTGCAACGGGCCTCTACTCCAGGTATTACTCCTTTATAGGTAGTTTTGGTGGGTTTAATTCTTGAAGAATCAATACCCATTTTATGGACTGTGTCCTGATATAGCAAGTTAAGACCGCTACCGCCGTCCATGCGGACTTGCGTAAGGTGGAATCCATCGATAATTGGGCCGAGGACCAATGCGGCCGAGCCTCCGTGACAGATACTAGTCGAATGGTCTCTATGATCGAAAGTGATCGGGCAGGCTGACCAAGGGTTGAATTTTGGGGTGACTGGCTCTATCGCGTAGACGTCCCTTAGAACGCGCTTGCGCTCCCGTTTGGGAATATGAGTAGCATATATCATATTCACCGTTTTGACTTCGGGGGGAAATTTCTTGTGTCCTCCTTTATTCAGCGAGTGAGGTTCGTCATCGTCGTCCTCTCTAGGCGACCCCTTCTCCTTATGTTCGGTGTTCAGCTTACCAGCTTGTTTGAAGATCCAACAGCTTCTGTGGGTATGGTTGCCGGGCTTGTCTGGGGTGCCGTGAATTTGGCAAGGTCGATCGAGTATTCGGTCCAAGTTAGATGAACTGCCTTTATTCTTTTTGAATGGCCTCTTTCATTGACCGGATTTAGAGCCACTGAATCCAGCGCTGACCGTTATGTCTTCGGTATTACAATTGTTGCTCCGATGCTTGTGTTTGTTGCGTCGGGGCCTGTCGTTGTCGTTTCTGATCTCGGAGGTACCTGCTCGCAGGTACCATTGTTGTTGCGGTCTAACCAGCTATCCTCTCCCGCGCAAAAGCGGGTCATGAGTGTTGTAAGAGCTGCCATGGACTTTGGCTTCTCTTGGCCGAGGTGTCGGGCGAGCCATTCGTCCCGGATGCTGTGTTTAAAGGCCGCTAGGGCTTCAGCGTCCGGATAGTCGACAATTTGGTTCTTATTAGTTAAGAACCTTGTCCATAGTTTCTGGGCTGACTCTCCGGGTTGTTGAACTGTGTGACTGAGGTCATCGGCGTCTGGGGGCCGTACATATGTACCCTGGAAGTTGTCTCTAAAGGCGTCTTCCAGATCTTCCCAGGTGCCAATAGAATTCTCTGGAAGGTTGTTTAACCAGTGCCGAGCTGGTCCCTTTAATTTGAGTGGGAGGTACTTGATGGCATGTAGGTCGTCACCGCGAGCCATGTGAATGTGGAGAAGAAAATCTTCTATCCAGACTGCGGGATCTGTCGTGCCATCATATGATTCGATGTTAACGGGTTTAAACCCTTCTGGGAACTAATGTTCCATTACTTCGTCGGTGAAGCATAGAGGGTGTGCGGCGCCTCTGTACCGGACGACATCACGGCGTAGTTCGGGCGGAGGCCGTATGCGGCTTTCGGCTCGTGTGAGGTTGTTTTTGTCACGCCAAGTCTGATGGCCATCATCGCGCGTTGGAGCACGCCCCCTTGATTCGTAGATTGATCTGGTCTGACCGGCTCTATTGTCCAGGTCATGTCGTAGGTCATAGGTGTATCCTGGGGCCGCTGTTTCTCTACCCTTATGGCGAGGTGGTGCGGGGTGGTGTTCGGCTTGAGCGGACGCTCTGTCCCGGCCACTGATACGTCTCCAACGTATCTATAATTTTTCATTGTTCCATGCTATTATATTATCTGTTTTGGATGTTTAATGGGCTTTATTATGCACTTTTATATTATTTTTGGGACTAACCTATTAAACGAAGGCCTGGTGCAAATTGTTGTTTTTGCCTATTTCAGTGTTTCGCAGAAAAGGAATATCAAACGGAATCCAAACAGAATGAAACCTTCGCGAGGATCTTTTTTGGAACAAAAGCAGTCCAGGAGACTTGGAGTGGAGCTCAAGGAAGCAATGAGGAGGCCACGAGGTAGGGCGGCGCGCCCCCACCCTCGTGGGCCCCTCGTGGCTCCACCGACCTACTTCTTTCGCCTATATATACTCTTATACCCTGAAAACATCCAGGGGAGCCACGAAACCATTTTTCCAATGCCACAACCTTCTGTACCCGTGAGATCCCATCTGGGAACCTTTTTTGACGATCTGCCGGAGGGGGATTCGATCACGGAGGGCTTCTACATCAACACCATAGCCTCTCCGATGATGTGTGAGTAGTTTACCACAAACCTTCGGGTCCATAGTTATTAGCTAGATGGCTTCTTCTCTCTCTTTGGATCTCAATACAAAGTTCTCCTCGATGTTCTTGGAGATCTATTCGATGTAATTCTTTTTGCGGTGTGTTTGCCGAGATCCGATGAATTGTGGGTTTATGATTAAGATTATCTATGAACAATATTTGATTCTTATCTGAATTCTTATATGCATGATTTGATATCTTTACAAGTCTCTTCGAATTATCAGTTTGGTTTGGCCTACTACATTGATCTTTCCTGCAATGGGAGAAGTGCTTAGCTTTGGGTTCAATCTTGCGGTGTCCTTTCCCAGTGATAGCAGGGGTAGCAAGGCACGTATTGTATTGTTGCCATCGAGGATAAAAAAGATGGGGTTTATATCATGTTGCTTGAGTTTATCCCTCTACATCATGTCATTTTGCCTAATGCGTTACTCTATTCTTATGAACTTAATACTCTAGATGCATGTTGTATAGCAGTCGATGTGTGGAGTAATAGTAGTAGATGCAGAATCGTTTCGGTCTACTTGACACGAACGTGATGCCTATGTTCATGATCATGCCTAGATATCATCATAGCTATGCGCTTTTCTATCAATTGCTCGGCAGTAATTTCTTCACCCACCATAATTTATGCTATCTTGAGAGAAGCCACTAGTGAAACCAATGGCCCCCGTGTCTACTTCACATCATATTATTTTCCCGTCAACTAGCTATTTTTGTCGCTGTTTATTTTGCAATCTTTACATTTCAATATATACAACAAAAATACCAAAAATATTTATCTTATTATCTCTATCAGATCTAATTTTCATAAGTGACCGTGAAGGGATTGACAACCCCTTTATCGCGTTGGTTGCGAGGTTCTTGTTTGTTTGTGCAGGTACTAGGCAACTTGCGTGTAGTCTCCTACTGGATTGATACCTTGGTTCTCAAAAACTAAGGGAAATACTTATGCTACTTTGCTGCATCACCCTTTCCTCTTCATGGGAAAACCAACGCATGATCAAGAGGTAGCAAGAAGGATTTCTGGCGCCGTTGCCGGGGAGATCTACACTGAAGCCAAGACATAGCAAGTACCCATCACAAACTCTTATCCGTCGCATTACATTATTTGCCATTTGCCTCTCGTTTTCCTCTCCCCCACTTCACCCTTGCCGTTTTATTCGCCTTTTTTCTGTTTGCCCTTTTTCCGTTCATCTCTTTTCGCTTGCCTCTTGTGTGTCCGTGTGTTAGATCGTTTGTCTTCATGGCGAGCCCTTCTTCTCTTCCTTTGTCTCCCAATTTTGAAGTTCTTCACTTCAAACAAAGACAAGGACAAAACTTAAAATATGCTTGGTACAGGATGATAGAATCCTATCGTAATTGCACTATAGGGGGATTTCAAGATTTTGCTTCGCAATTTTTATGTTGGGCTGACCATGTCCCATAGACAACTCTTGGACTTTTCCGGTAAAGGGAGTTTTATTGACGTTGATCCCAATATTGCGTATGAGATTATAGAGGGAATAGTAGGAATACTACCCCCACAAAAGGGACTCCATCATACTCAAGAGGGAACCCAAGTTTTTGAGAAAATATGCGAAGTAACTAAAATCTTGCAAAAATCTCTCGAACCCCTTAAAAATGTTAGTGGGAACCTTCACCACATGAATATGTTGACCACTCTTTGTAATAAGTGGTTGGATGCTCTAGATCTAAAGATCTCCGAGTATGAAGGGAAACGTAAGGAACCTCCCGGATCCGAGCAAAACCCTTCTAAAAAAATACCAAAGATGACAATACCTAGATCTATTCTTGCTTTTATGCCTAGCTAGGGGCGTTAAACGACGGTGCTTGTTGGGAGGCAACCCAATTTTATTTTTATTCCTTGCTTTTTGTTCCTGTTTAGTAATAAATAAATCATCTAACCTCTGTTATGATTGTGTTTTTTATGTTTTAATTAGTGTTTGTGTCAAGTAAATCCTTTAGGATCTTCTTGGATGATTGTTATTTGATCTTGCTGGAAAAAACAGAAAGTATGCGCTCACGAAAATAATTTTAATTTTTTATAAGAGAGCGATAAAATACTGATTCCAACTAAAGTAGATCAATATACAAATTAGTTAAGACTTCCTAATTTCTCAGGATTTTTGGAGTTACAGAAGTATTCGAAACCTACAGATTACTACAGACTGTTCTGCTTTTGACAGATTCTGTTTTTCGTGTGTTGTTTGCTTATTTTGATGAATCTATGGATAATATCGGGGGGTAGGAACCATAGAGAAGTTGGAATATAGTAGGTTTAAAAACAATATAAATAAAGAATGAGTTCATTACAGTACATTAAAGTGGTTTGTTTTCTTTTACTAACGGAGCTCATGAGATTTTCTGTTGAGTTTTGTGTTGCGAAGTTTTCAAGTTTTTGGGTAAAGATTTGATGGATTTTGAAACAAGGAGTGGCAAGAGACTAAGCTTGGGGATGTCCAAGGCACCCCAAGGTAAAATTCAAGGACAACCAAAATCCTAAGCTTGGGGATGCCCCGGAAGGCATCCCCTCTTTTGTCTTCATCTATCGGTAACTTTACTTGAGGCTATATTTTTATTCACCACGTGATATGTGTTTTGCTTGGAGCGTCTTGTATGATTTGAGTCTTTGCTTTTTAGTTTACCACAATCATCCTTGAAGTACACAGCTTTTGGGAGAGACACACATGAATCGGAATTTATTAGAATACTCTATGTACTTCACTTATATCTTTTGAGCTAGATAATTTTGCTCTAGTGCTTCACTTATATCCTTTTAGAGCACGGTGGTGGTTTTATTTTATAGAAATTATTGATCTCTCATGCTTCACTTATATTGTTTTGAGAGTCTTTTAGAACAGCATGGTAATTTGCTTTGCCTATAAAATTAGTCCTAATATGATAGACATCCAGGATGGGTATAATTAAAACCTTCATATAGAGTGCATTAAATGTTATGAGAAGCTTGATACTTGATAGTTGTTTTTAGATATAAAGATGGTAATATTAGAGTCGTGCTAGTTGAGTAATTGTGGAATTGAGAAATACTTGTGTTGAAGTTGGCAACTCCCGTAGCATGCACGTATGGTAAACATTGTGTGACAAATTTGAAGCATGAGGTGTTCTTTGATTGCTTTCCTTATGAGTGGCGGTCGGGGACGAGCGATGGTCATCTCCTACCAATCGATCCCCCTAGGAGCATGCGCGTAGTGCTTGGTTTTGATGACTTGTAGATTTTTGCAATAAGTATGTGAGTTCTTTATGACTAATGTTGAGTCCATGGATTATATGCACTCTCACCCTTCCATCATTGCTAGCCTCTTCGGTACTGTGCATTGCCCTTTCTCACCTCGAGAGTTGGTGCAAACTTCGCCGGTGCATACAATCCCCGTGATATGATACGCTCTATCACACATAAGCCTCCTTATATCTTCCTCAAAACAGCCACCATACCTACCTATTATGGCATTTCCATAGCCATTCTGAGATATATTGCCATGCAACTTTCCACCGTTCTGTTTATTATGACACGCTCCATCATTGTCATATTGCCTTGCATGATCATGTAGTTGACATCGTATTTCTGGCAAAGCTATCTTCATAATTCTTTCATACATTCACTCTTGATTCATTGCATATCCCGGTACACCGCCGGAGGCATTCACATAGAGTCATATTTTGTTCTAAGTATCGAGTTGTAATTCTTGAGTTCTAAGTAAATAAAAGTGTGATGATTTTCATTATTAGAGCATTGTCCCATGTGAGGAAAGTTTTGCAAAAGAAATGAGAAAAAGAGGGAAGGGGCAATGTTACTGTCCTTTTTCCACACTTGTGCTTCAAAGTAGTACCATGATCTTCACGGTAGAGTCTCCTATTTTGTCACTTTCATATACTAGTGGGAGTTTTTTCCATTATAGAACTTGGCTTGTATATTCCAATGATGGGCTTCCTCAAAAATGCCCTAGGTCTTCGTGAGCAAGCAAGTTGGATACACAGCCACTTAGTTTATTTTGTTGAGCTTTCATATATTTATAGCTCTAGTGCATCCATTGCATGGCAATCCCTACTCCTTGCATTGACATCAATTGATGGGAATCTCCATAGCCCGTCGATTAGCCGCGTCAATGTGAGACTTTCTCCTTTTTTGTCTTTTCACACAACCTCCATCATCACATTCTATTCCACCCATAGTGCTATGTCCATGGCTCGCGCTGATATATTGCGTGAAAGTTGAAAGAGTTTGAAAAGGCTAAAGTATGAAACAATTGCTTGGCTTGTCATCGGGGTTGTGCATGATGGGAGCATTTTTGTGAAGAAAATGAAGCATGGCCAAACTATATGTTTTTGTAGGGATAAGCTTTCTATGGCTATGTTATTTTGGTAAGACATAATTGCTTGGTTAGCATGCTTGAAGTATTATTATTTTTATGTCAATATTAAACTTCTGTCTAGAATGTTTTGGATCTAAACATTCATGCCGCAATAAATAGAACTACACTGAAAATTATGTTAGGTAGCATTCCACATCAAAAAAATATGTTTTTATCATTTACCTACTCGAGGACGAGCAGGAATTAAGCTTGGGGATGCTTGATACATCTCCAACGTATCTATAATTTTTGATTGTTACATGCTATTATATTGTCTGTTTTGGATGTTTAATGAGCTTTATTTTGCACTTTTATATTATTTTTGGGACTAACCTATTAAACGAAGGCCTGGTGCAAATTGTTGTTTTTGCCTATTTCAGTGTTTCGCAGAAAAGGAATATCAAACGGAATCCAAACAGAATGAAACCTTCGCGAGGATCTTTTTTGGAACAAAAGCAGTCCAGGAGACTTGGAGTGGAGCTCAAGGAAGCAATGAGGAGGCCACGAGGTAGGGCGGCGCGCCCCCACCCTCGTGGGCCCCTCGTGGCTCCACCGACCTACTTCTTTCGCCTATATATACTCTTATACCCTGAAAACATCCAGGGGAGCCACGAAACCATTTTTCCAATGCCACAACCTTCTATACCCATGAGATCCCATCTGGGAACCTTTTTTGACGATCTGCCGGAGGGGGATTCGATCACGGAGGGCTTCTACATCAACACCATAGCCTCTCCGATGATGTGTGAGTAGTTTACCACAAACCTTCGGGTCCATAGTTATTAGCTAGATGGCTTCTTCTCTCTCTTTGGATCTCAATACAAAGTTCTCCTCGATGTTCTTGGAGATCTATTCGATGTAATTCTTTTTGCGGTGTGTTTGCCGAGATCCGATGAATTGTGGGTTTATGATTAAGATTATCTATGAACAATATTTGATTCTTATCTGAATTCTTATATGCATGATTTGATATCTTTACAAGTCTCTTCGAATTATCAGTTTGGTTTGGCCTACTACATTGATCTTTCTTGCAATGGGAGAAGTGCTTAGCTTTGGGTTCAATTTTGCGGTGTCCTTTCCTAGTGATAGCAGGGGTAGCAAGGCACGTATTGTATTGTTGCCATCGAGGATAAAAAAGATGGGGTTTATATCATGTTGCTTGAGTTTATCCCTCTACATCATGTCATTTTGCCTAATGCGTTACTCTATTCTTATGAACTTAATACTCTAGATGCATGTTGTATAGCAGTCGATGTGTGGAGTAATAGTAGTAGATGCAGAATCGTTTCGGTCTACTTGACACGGACGTGATGCCTATGTTCATAATCATGCCTAGATATCATCATAGCTATGCGCTTTTCTATCAATTGCTCGGCAGTAATTTGTTCACCCACCGTAATTTATGCTATCTTGAGAGAAGCCACTAGTGAAACATATGGCCCCCGGGTCTACTTTACATCATATTATTTTCCAGTCAAGTAGCTATTTCTGTCGCCATTTATTTTGCAATCTTTACTTTTCAATCTATACAACAAAAATACCAAAAATATTTATCTTTTTATCTCTATCAGATCTCACTTTCGTAAGTGACCATGAAGGGATTAACAACCCCTCTATCGCGTTGGTTGCGAGGTTCTTGTTTGTTTGTGCAGGTACTAGGCGACTTGCGTGTAGTCTCCTACTGGATTGATACCTTGGTTTTCAAAAACTAAGGGAAATACTTATGCTACTTTGCTGCATCACCCTTTCCTCTTCAAGGGAAAATCAACGCATGCTCAAGAGGTAGCAGCCACGCAGCGGCCGGTCACGTTTGTCAGCATCGCGCATTGGTGGTATGGGCTCCGGGGCCTCGTCGTTAAATTGTGGTAGTAGCTTGCACTTAGGGTAGTTCTTTGGGGGTGTGAGGCTGTATTCCTCGGCTGCCAGGACATTAGTCCATCTGTCGTTGAGCAAATCATGATCAGCTTGAAGTTGTTGCTGCCTCTTTTTCAGGCGTCTCGCAGTGGCGATTAGTCGGCGCAAAAAGCACTCTTGAGGGGTTCCTCTGGAATGATGAAGTCTTCATCGCCGATGCTCACATCCTCTTCGGAGATCGGTAGGTAATTACTATCCTCTGAGTCCTCGTTCCCGACAGGATCGCCGGGGTTTACTTGCCCATCCTCCCAATCATCATGTTCGGATGTTGGCTCTACAGGGGCTTCAGGGTCTTCTGCGTTTTCCGAAGTGCTATTCTCTTCGGTGCCGGTATTGTTGTCTTTTTGGCGATGCGACTTTGAGCGGCGCCACCGGCGTCGATGTTTTCGAGGTGCTTCGGCGGGCTTGTCCTCAACCGGATTCTCGTTGTCGTTGTTGCCATCCTCTTTGGGTGTGTCCACCATGTACACGTTGTATGTGGAGGTGGTCGTCCATCATCCAGTAAACGTAGGGTTTTGGCCTTGTTCGTCTCCCGCATCGTCGTCCATACCATCAATGTCTTCAGAGGCGTAATCCAACATGTCGGTTAAATCTTCGACAGTGGCTATGAAGTGGGTGGTGGGTGGGACGTAAAATTCTCCGCTCTCGGCCCCTAGTCTGGGCGGGGCGTAGTTCGGAAGCGATCCTTCCGTAATGGCGAGTGATCGCATTAAGTCCAGGGCCTCGTTTAAAGGTGAGGGTTGGACAGAGAAACGAGAGTCCGTGGGGCTGTCCGTAGTCGGAGTCTCCTGGTGGCACCCGCTTGACACGGACCTCGAGAGTTCGGACCTAGAGTCCGACGGAGTGTCCGGTGCTTCTCTGGCAGCAAGCTCCATAAGTGCAAAGAGTCCGGCGGGCTCTAGACTCCCGTCTTCGGACCTGTTGGCCTGCTTCGGATCTAAGGCTAGAGCGGCAATTGGGGCCGCGAACCCTTCGAAGATCAAATTTCCTCGGATATCAGCGACATAGTTTAAGTTCCCGAAACTGATCTGATGACCAGGGGCGTAGCTGTCGATCTGCTCAAGGTGACCAATCGAGTTGGATCGCAGCACGAAGCCGCCGAACACGACAATTTGGCCTAGGGGGAAATCTCCCCCGAAACAACATCATGTGGATGATCGAACGAGCCATCGAATCCTTCGTTGACGACACAGAGGAACTCTCAATGAAAGCACCAATGTCGGTGTGAAAACCGGCAGATCTCGGGTAGGGGGTCCCGAACTATGTGTCTAAGGATCGAAGGTAACAGGAGGCATGGGAAATGGTGTTTACCCAGGTTC
Source organism: Triticum urartu (assembly GCF_056163025.1). Classification (NCBI taxonomy): domain Eukaryota; kingdom Viridiplantae; phylum Streptophyta; class Magnoliopsida; order Poales; family Poaceae; genus Triticum; species Triticum urartu. The sequence continues at coordinate 315,222,336 of NC_141877.1, forward strand.
GGACCCTCTTGATGGAGGTAAAACCCTACGTCCTGCTTGATTGACTTTGATGAGTATAGGGGTTACAAGAGTCGATCTACCACGAGATCGTAATGGCTAAACCCTAGATGTCTAGCCTGGATGATTATGACTGCCCCTACAGATTAAACCCTCCGGTTTATATAGATACCGGAGGGGGCTAGGGTTTGTACAGAGTTAGTTTACAGAGAAAGGAATCTTCATATCCGAACGCAAAGCTTGCCTTCCACGCCAAGAAGAGTCCCATCCGGACACGGGGGAAGCCTTCTATCTTGTATCTTCACGGCCCACTAGTCCGGCCCATGTCACATAGCCCGGACTCCCAGGGGCCCCCTAATCCAGGACTCCCTCTGCGGCAACGGCGGCCGGCAACAGTTGCCGACGGGCAGCGGCGACGGAGCATGTGGTGGGTGTTCTGCGCACACCCAACAGGGATGCCACGCGCACTACCCTATGCCGAGGACTGAGCCGCCGCCGCGGTGTAGCCTCCCAGCTGGAGCTGTCCTCTGATGACGGCGGAGTGGCTGAGCGACGACGACGGACCGGTGCCATTGGTGATTGTGGGAGAAGCAGACGAGATAAGCTACAGGGAGGGAGGGGAAAATGTGATGTAGGACTCGCCGGCCGTGAGGGTTTATATAGCAGGCCGGTAAGCATTGGGATTTTAGGGGATTTCACCTAGTCAGATGGGAAGCTTGCGCGGGAACCTGTGAGGTTGCGCGGGAGCGGGCTCACTGATGATTCATTGGTGCCACCATTTGGCCAAAAGAACGCCCCCGCGCGCTGCGCAAGCTTGAGCTGTAAGCCGTCTGTGGCAGCGGGGTGACAAGACGTGCGAGAGAAGGATGAAAGGACACGCACACATACGGTTAACACAAAAAAATGTTTGCGATTTAATTACCTACTATACCCCCATCCTGGTTTATATGTAGGATTTAACTAATAAAATACGAATGCATGTCGCCAAAGATTATATCGTTGGATTCGTATTTGAACATAGTTTCCAGTTATACAATTTTTGTAACATGCGTTAACACTTTTGGTTAAATTTGAGATTATTTAACAGCAAGCGTTTGCCCGCAACACACACGGCTTATTCCATCACAAACAACTCGGATGGATCGACTGTATGGCACGTACCGCACATGCAACTCTTATCTGATTCATGCTTGATGTCTCCGACATCGCTCGCACAATTCGTCTTATTTCCCGTGTATCACTGTGTCGGCCTCTGCTCGCGTCCCTCGGCAAGCTCTGCTCGCTGTTAGGCGCCGCAGCATGTTGTGCTCGTCGTTAGGCATCGCGGCGCGCTCTGCTCGTGTCCGTCGGCGCGCTCAGCTTGTGGACAGCTTTTCCTTGCATGTTCAACTGCTATATGCATATATATATATATATGGTTGCTCGCCATTGAGGCGACCGCGGAGCACTCTACTCACGTCCCTCCGCGCGCGCTCTGTCAGCGGTTGGGCACACTACAAAAAAAGACACATCCGTGACATTTTGGGCCGAACGAAAAAAATTTCTGTCATACATATGACACTTCTATGACGATAATTGTGACAAAACCCGGTATCATCATAGATGTGGTGGGTTCCTACTTCTATGACAAAAAATCATGACAGAAAATGGGCTTTTCGTCCTGGGCAGGACGGAGACGTAGCTGCATGACATTCTTTGGGCCATCCATGACGGAAAAAACCGTGGTAGAAGCGAGGGGGAGGAAAATTTCGGGGAGTTCCCGATTACGGTGGGAGGTCGGGGGCCGAGCGATGCGCGTATCTCTCATACACGTACGCACGTGTGTGCGAGGCGTTGGCTCTAACTGAACCTGAGCGAGGCGTTGGGCTCTAACTGAACCCGAGCGATTGCACTGCAGGCTACGCATTACTGAACCCGAGCGATCGATCCATGGCTGTTAACTGAACCCGATCAAGCGATTCCTTCGCTACTGCTGCTAACTGAAGCCGATCAATGCTGCCTCTGGGATGAACAGTGAGCGTTGCGGGGGGGTTGGATGAACAGTGAGCGGTGGCGTTGCCTCTGGATGAACAGGACCCCGTGGTGTGGTGGAGGGCTGGATGAATAGTAGACGGTGGAGGGGTGCCCGTGGAGGGGTGGATGAACAGGACCCCGTGGTGTGGAGGGTTGGATGAATAGTAGACGGTGGAGGGGTGCCCATGGAGGGGTGGTTGAACAGGACCCCGTGGTGTGGAGGGCTGGATGAACAGTAGATGGTGGAGGGGTGGTTGAACAGTAGCCGGTGGAGTAGCGCGCGGTGGAGGCTGGATGAACAGGAGCCCGTGGAGGCTGGAGGAGGTCGACGGTGGAGATGAACAGTATCCCGTGGAGTCCCATTTTGCGGTACGCCACACCCCTCCCGATGAACAGGACCCCCGTTTCGACCGTAGCGCTCCAACACAAGTCAGTTTCGTCCGTTTTGCGGTACGCCACACCCCTCCTAATCAACAGGACCCCCGTTTCGACCGTAGGGGGTCCGTTTCCTCCGTTTTGCGGTACGCCAGACCCCTCCCGATCAACAGGACCCTGTTCCGAACGTAGGAGGTCCGTTTCCTCCGTTGTGCGGTACGCTAGGCCTCGTTTCCATCGCCTGTTCCGTCCAAGCCCTCCCGATGAACACGACCACGCATTCCGTTCCGACCCAGTCAGTTGGCTCCCACGCGTTCCGTTGCCTCCCGATGAACACGACGCATTCCGTTCCCTCCCCATGAACACGACGCATTCCGTTGCCTCCCCATGAACACGACGACGACGTTGTTTCTCCGTTCCGACCCAGCCATGTACACGAGCCCTGGCCATACGTATGTGCGAGTAGGCGTTCGAGACCCCGCTCGTATGTACACATACGTGGCCGTATTTTCTTTCTTGCACCCTGGCCGTTGTACGTACGTGTACATGCTACGTGCGCGCCTCTACTATGACACGTGCGCGCCTCTACATCGACCAGTATTTACGTACACGTTCGCGACCAGAATGACAACGCTACGTACGCTTCGACCAGGTGGGTCCCGACTATCAGGCACTTCCTTGCCTGCAAAGATGTAGCTGGTGGGTCCCAGCAGTCAGGGGGCGAATCATTTTTTTTTGCCTGGACGCACTTCCTTGCGTGCGAAGATGTAGCCGGTGGGTCCCAGCAGTCAGGGGGCAAATCATTTTTTTTGCCCGGACGCACTTCCTTGTATGCGAAGGTGTAGCTGGTGGGTCCCAGCAGTCAGGGGGTGAATCGTTTTTTTGCCCGGACGCACTTCCTTGCTTGCGAAGATGAAGCTGGTGGGTCCCAGCAGTCAGGGGGAAACGCTTTTTCTGCGAAATACAGTGGCCCGTCCAGTGGGTCCCAGCTGTCAGGTGGAGGAATCATTATTTTCCGCATAATAAGGAGGCACTTCCTTGCTGCGTCCGTGGACCCAGCTGTCAGTTTCTCCACATACAGTCCACGTCCGATGGAAGCCGTTCCTTGACCATGTTGACCAGACCGTGCCGAGAGCAACATGGCGGTGGACGACGGCGAGGCCTAGGAAGGGGACGACGCGGAGCCGGGGAAGACGCGGCAGTGGAAGCCCGTGCGGAGAGGAGTACGAGGGTTCACTGGTTCGGCTGTGGTGTGAGGTTGTCGTCGCCGCAGGGCCTAGCCAGAGGTGGGAATAGTAGGGGGCGGTGAGGCCTCCGCGGCAGCACAGCCGTCCACGGGAGGCAGGAGCATGCGGCACGACTGGCGCTGCTTTGGGCGGCTGGAGCAAGAAGACCAGATGTTGAAGAAGCACTACGGCCGTTGGATGGACATGTACGATCACTGGAGCTAGAATCGTTCATATTGACTAAGTTGACAAAGCCCTCCATCCCCGTCAACTTAGTGGGCCCACAAGTCATCCTCCAACTATGGTGGGTCCCAGCTAGCAGGGGGTATTCATTTTTTTGTGCGTAATAAGGAGGCACTTCCTTGCTTGCGAAGATATAGCTGGTGGGTCCGACATGTCAGCGGGGGAATGTTTTTTCGCGAAATACAGAGGCCCTTCCAGTGGGTCCCAGCTGTCAGGTGGAGGAATCATTATTTTGCGCGTACAGTCCATGGCCGATGGATGTCGTTCGTTGACCACATTGACCAGGCTGCGCCGAGAGCACCATGGCGGTGGACGGCGACGAGGCCTAGGAAGGGAACGACATGGAGCCGGGGAAGACTCGGCAATGGTTGCCCACGCGGTAGGGAGTACGAGGGTTTACTGGTTCGGCTGCCGTCGCCGGAAAATAACAGGAGGTGTGGGTGAGTAGAGGAATGGCCTGGCCAGCAATGAAGTAGGGTGGGGCGGTGCGGCCTATGCGGCAGCACAGCCGGCAACGGGAGGCGGGAGCAGGCAGTCCCACCGGAGCTGGTTTGGGCAGCTGGAGCAAGAAGATCAGATATTGAAGAAGCAGCACGGCCGTTGGATTAACATCCAACGGTCACTGCTGCTAGAATCGTTTGTGGACTAAGTTGACAAAGTCAAAGTACACGTCAACCTAGTAGACCCACAAGTCAGCCTCCAAATCTGTCCCAAACAGCATACAACCCGAAATTTCTAGCCAGATTCAAATTAATTCTAACTCTAAATATACCTTAATTTAGATTCAATGAAATTTTACCCGCACAAAAACAATGAAATTTAAAATATCAAAATCCGAAAGAAAACAGTATTTTGGAACTAATTGTCTGTTTGCTGTATTTTTTCATTTTACAGCCCATTTATTATTACTTATAGCCCATTTCTTATTACTTATAGCTCATTTTCTGGGCAAAATGCATCCCTCCTCGTCTTGAAAGATTTCCGGCCCAGCAGGGTGTAGAAAAGCAAGTAGGCCTACGTTGGTTATTCTGCAAAAAACAAAATAGCTGGCTAGCCATTTTCAGAAAGGAAAAAAACAAACTGGGCTGGTCATGTGCTAAACATATGAAATAAAATCCTGGGCTAGACGGGCCACGGGGTCCCGCACAACCCAGTTGATACCCTTCTCCGTCCTGAAAAAATAAAATTACTGCGCGAGCTGCTGGGTCCCTACTGTCATCCTCACCATGTACAGTCATCTCATTATTCCTCTCGGTTGTTGACCATGTTGACAACACCGGAGGGCGACACCGCGGCGAGAGAACCAAGGCGGAGGACGATGGTGAGGCCTCGGACCAGAACGAACAGGAGCCGGGGAAGATCACAGCCAGCCGTGGGAGGTGGGAGCAGGCGGTCCGTCGGTGCTGGTTTGGCTTTGGCGGCTCGAGGAAGAAGAGACCGAAGAAATGTGACAGACGTTGAATGTCAATCCAACGGTCAAGATTGGCACAATCATTTGTTGACTAAGCGGACACCAAGTAGCATACTTTTTTATATATAGGAACAAAACTATGAGGAAAATGCGTTCGTCTGTCGTCCTCCTCACAGGGAACGTTCGCCACATAGGTGACTAGCACCCTTGGTTTTCAATCAAGAGGTCTTGGGTTCGAGTCCCAGGAACTCTCAATTTTGTCCTCCTTCCTTCCTCGCAAAAAAGGGAAAGAAAATCAAAGACTTGTGAAGGCGTACAGAACAAGCTAGTGTACCAGTAAAGAGACGTTGCCGAGTTTTAGAAAAAAGAAAGACGGGCTCCTGTAGCTGGTTTGAATCCAAACCTAGACTGTGACTATATATGGTGATATGCTACTCTGCAAGTAATGAAACTAACATATCCAACGTTCGCTTCTCCTCTTCTCTACTTACTCTGCCTAGCATCAGAAGGTTTGGCCGCAGCAACCATGTCCGCTGGCTGCTCGTCCACCTGCTCTTCAGCAGGCAACAACCAGATATGCGCCAAGTCGCCACCCGTACCATCGCCTGTGGGTCTCATCACACCCCGCCAGCACGCGCACCGCAGCCGATTTCTCATAGCAACCCGCTGCCGTTGGTGTGATGTGATAACCCACAAGTATAGGGGATCGCAACAGCTTTCGAGGGTAGAGTATTCAACCCAAATTTATTGATTCGACACAAGGGGAGCCAAAGAATATTCTCAAGTATTAGAAGCTGAGTTGTCAATTCAACCACACCTAGAAACTTAGTATCTGCAGCAAAGTATTTAGTAGCACAGTAATATGATAGTGGTGGTAATGGCAAGAAAAATAAAGATAGCAAAAGTGATGTTTTTGGTATTTTGTAGTGATTGTAACAATAGCAGCGGGAAAGTAAATAAGCGTAAACCAGTATATGGAAAACTCGTAGGCACTGGATCAGTGATGGATAATTATGCCGGATGCGGTTCATCATGTAACAGTCATAACATAGGGTGACACAAAACTAGCTCCAATTCATCAATGTAATGTAGGCATGTATTCCGTATATAGTCATACGTACTTATGGAAAAGAACTTGCATGACATCTTTTGTCCTACCCTCCCATGGCAGCGGGGTCCTATTGGAAACTTAGGGATATTAAGGCCTCCTTTTAATAGAGAACCGGAACAAAGCATTAGCACATAGTGAATACATGAACTCCTCAAAGTATGGTCATCACCGGGAGTGGTCCCGATTATTGTCACTTCGGGGTTGCCGGATCATAACACATAGTAGGTGACTATAGACTTGCAAGATAGGATCAAGAACTCACATATATTCATGAAAACATAATAGGTTCAGATCTGAAATCATGGCACTCGGGCCCTAGTGACAAGCATTAAGCATAGCAAAGTCATAGCAACATCAATCTCAGAACATAGTGGATACTAGGGATCAAACCCTAACAAAATGTAACACCCCGGATGTGAATTACCCAATATGTATTCCAACTCTTGCCGTTTCCGGCCTTAAGTTATTTTATTTTCTCAGGTTCTGGTTTTTGTCTCCGTGTGTTGTTATCATTGTCATGCATCTCATATCATGTCATCATGTGCATTGCATTTGCATACGTGTTCATCTCAAGCATTCGAGCATTTTCCCTGTTGTCCATTTTGCATTCCGGCGCTTCGTTCTCCTCCGGTGGTCATTTCTACCTTTCTTTCATGTGTGGGGATTGAACAGTTCCGGATTGGGCCGAGACTTGCCAAGCGGCCTTGGTTTACTACCGGTAGACCGCCTGTCAAGTTTCGTATCATTTGGACTTCGTTTGATACTCCAACGGTTAACAGAGGGACCGAAAAGGCCTCGTGTGTGTTGCAGCCCAACACCCCTCCAATTTGGCCCAAAACCCACCAAAACCCTCTCCATCATCTAGATCGTTCGATCACGATCGCGTGGCCGGAAACCGCACCTCATTTGGACTCTCCTAGCTCCCTCTATGCCTATAAATAGAACCCCCACGAAAAATCCGGATCTCTCCCCCGTCCAAACCCTAAAACCACCTCGCGCCGGCCGGACACGTCCGAATTCGGCCGGACAAACCGCCGCCGCCGCCCACGCCCTATCCGCGCCTGCCACGTGTCGTCGCTGCCTCCGCGCCCCACATCGCCGCGCCAGGCCCGCCAAGGCCCGAGGCCGGCCCCCGCGGCCCGCACCGCGCCCGTCGCCCCGCCGCTTCCATCCCGCGCGCGCGCCGCCGTTTTCCTCCAAGCCGGTCGCCGCCCCGACGCCTCCGGCGACCGCTGCCCCGCCGATCCGGAGCTCTGCCGCCCCGCCGCCAAGCCCGGCGAGCTCGGGTCATCGCCTCCGCGCCACGTCCGCCACGCCGGCGAGCTCCTCCGCGCCGACGTCCTCCTCCTCCCGGCCGGCGAGCCCCTCCTCCACGCCAAGTCCGACTCCGGCGAGCTCCAAGTCTGACCGGTGAACCTCGTAGTCCATGCATGAACAGTGACGGATCTGGATCTAGATCCAAACTCGGTTGACTTTCTGCCGAAACCCTAGTTCATATTGTCATGTTCATCGTGCCGTAACTTTGCATCCGTAGCTCTGTTTTGGGCATATAGCATATCAAAATGTTCACCTCAGAGAGTACATCATTTCATCTCATTGCATAATTTTCATTTGAGTTCATCTTGATGCCCGAAATGCTGTTAGAATTGTGCTATTTGAGATAATTGTCAAATCTGCTGCTCCAATTAGATATTTGTCATTTTTGCCATGGTTAATGTGTGCATGCTATGCCCCCGAGCTCTTGATGAGTTTTGTTATATGTTTTGCCATCTATCCAGAGGTGCAACCCATGTATTTTTGTGATGTGTGTGGTGACTAGCACAAGCCTGCAAAGTGAGGCATTCGTTAATGCTGATTTCAGGGACTTAGCATTTCCACTAAGTCCTTGATCTTTTTATCTCATATTGCCATATGTTCATGTTGTTTCCTAGTGATCCGTGCCTCTTTTGAGGATGATCAGTGAGGATGATTTGTTAATCTTGTAGTTCTCTATCCATCCATGTCTTCTTTTGCAATTATGGAGCACCCTAGCTTGCGTCAATCGAGCTCTACTTTTGTCATTTCGTGAATCTGGGCAGATTGTCTACTTGTTAGCAATTTTGCCGAGGATGTTGTAGTTGATCCGTGCATGCTATGTTATTGTTCTTGCCATGTCTAGCTTGTATTTTGTGTATTCTTGATGGGTGTATGCTTAGCTCGTTATGACTTGCTCTGTGGTGAGTGCATCGAGCTCGTAAACATGCCTACTTGATATCTGTTTCAGCATGCTCCAGTTTTTCACTAAGTCTAAGAACTGATTATGTTTTTGCCATGTTCACATGCTTGCAATTGTATTTTCTGATCCCTTTTGGCTCAAGGTCACTAAGGGACTTTTGTTAAGCTCTTTGAGTAGCTCCATGTCATGCTTTACTTTTCCATGTTCAGGTCCTGTAGCATATTGTTTTCATGCTCCAAAGAGTGCTATCTGATCTGAAATTCCAGACAAGTGTTAATTTCACTAAGTCTGAGATCTGTTTGTCAAATGCATTTTTGCCATGCTTGTTTGAACCTGTTAATGGATGAATTGGCCGTAGCTCAGTGCTAGAATTTTGTTAAGCATCATGAAAGGATTCCTGCCATGTATTTTGATGCCATGTTTGGATGATGTAGCATGTTCATCTTGTTGCATTTAGATGGCTACTTGCTGTAAATCGCAGAACGTGGCCATATTTGAATTGCTTGCCATTTCCAAACCGTAACTCCGATTCCTGCGTTCTTTATATCGTTTTCAAGCGATTTCATCTAATCTTTCCAGTGGCTCACTTGGATTTCCAAGTTGAGGCCAGGTTCATGTATTCCTTGTCAAACCTTGCATATGCAGCCCGTATTGCATCCCGCATAACATATCATCTTTGCATCATATTTTTTTGAGCTTTGCACGTGGTTGATTGTGTCCTTGTTGCTTGTTTGTCTTGTTTGGGTAGAGCCGGGAGACGAGTTCGCTAACGAGGAGCCCGTTGAGTTTGCTTTCGAGGATCCAGTCAACTCTGACAACTTTGCAGGCAAGATGATCATACCCTCGAAATCACTACTATCTTTGCTTTGCTAGATGCTCGCTCTTTTGCTATGACTATGCTACGATGCCTACCACTTTCTTATCATGCCTCCCAAATTGCCATGTTCAGCCTCTAACCCACCATGTCCTAGCAAACCCTTGATTGGCTATGTTACCGCTTTGCTCAGCCCCTCTTATAGCGTTGCTAGTTGCAGGTGAAGATCGGAGACCGTTCCTTGTTGGAACATTATTTACTTGTTGGGATATTATTATATTACCATGTTATCTTAATGCATCTATATACTTGGTAAAGGGTGGAAGGCTCGGCCTCTCGCCTAGTGTTTTGTTCCACTCTTGCCGCCCTAGTTTCCGTCATATCGGTGTTATGTTCCCGGATGTTGCGTTCCTTACGCGGTTGGGTTATAATGGGAACCCCTTGATAGTTCGCCTTGATTAAAGCTTTTCCAGCAATGCCCAACCTTGGTTTTACCATTTGCCACCTGGCCTCTTTTTCCCTTGGGTTTCCGGAGCCCGAGGGTCATCTTATTTAAACCCCCCCCCCCCCGGGCCAGTGCTCCTCTGAGTGTTGGTCCGAACTAGAGTCCTTTGCAGCGCCCCCTCGGGGAAACTCGAGGTTTGGTTTTAGTTGTATGGAGAGCTCATCTGAGTGTGCCCTGAGAACGAGATATTTGCAGCTCCTATCGGGATTTGTCGGCACATTCGGGCGGTGTTGCTGGTCTTGTTTTAACCTGTCCAAGTGTCTTGAAGAACCGAGATACCGAGTCTGATCGGAACGCCTCGGGAGGAGGTCTATTCCTTCGTTGACCGTGAGAGCTTGTCATGGGCTAAGTTGGGACTCCCCTGCAGGGATTTGAACTTTCGAAAGCCGTGCCCGCCGTTATGGGCAGATGGGAATTTGTTAATGTCCGGTTGTAGATAACTTAAACCTTAACTTAATTAAAATGTATCAACAGTGTGAGTTACCGTGACGGTCTCTTCTCGGCGGAGTCCGGGAAGTGAACACGGTGTTGGAGTAATGCTTGCGCAGGTTGTTCTCTAGTTTCTCGCTCGCGCTTTGCCTCCTCTTCTCGCTCTCTTTTGCGAACAGGATAGCCACCATATATGCTAGTCGCTTGCTGCAGCTCCACATATTACCTTGCCTTACCTATTAAGCTTAAATAGTCTTGATCGCGAGGGTGCGAGATTGCTGAGTCCCTGTGGCTCACAGATTACTTCCAAACCAGATGCAGGGCCTGATGATTCCGCTCCAGATGGCGCGCTTGAGCTCAAGTGGGAGTTCGACGAGGACTCTCAACGATACTACGTGTCTTTCCCTGATAATCAGTAGTGGTGCCCAGTTGGGGTGATCGGGACCGTGTCGCATGTTGGGTTATCTTTTATTTTGGCGCCGTAGTCGGGCCATGAGTGTTTGAATGTTGTAATTCTATTTATGTACTTGATTGACGTGGCGAGTGTAAGCCAACTATGTATCTCCCCTTTTATTATCTATATTACATGGGATGTTGTGATGATTGCCTAACTTGCGACAAAGCTTTCAATGCGGTTATGTCTCTAAGTCGTGCCTCGACACGTGGGAGCTATAGCCGCATCGAGGGCGTTACAAGTTGGTAATCAGAGCCTTCCCCGACCTTAGGAGCCCCATTGCTTGATCGTTTTTAGCAGTCGAGTTGTGTCTAGAAAAATGTTTTGAGTCATTTAGGAATTATATATCGGAGAGTTTAGGAATTCTTTTTACTCCCCAGTCTCCTCATCGCTCTGGTAAGGCATCCTGACGTAGAGTTTTGACTCTTCTCTTCTCAAATTTCACAAAAAAAATTTAGGATCACGCGGGTATCTTGGAATCGTTCCGATGGTTTTGTGACGAGAACATTGTCTTGGTGCCTCCTGTCAGGGGTTTTGTCGAAGTGTCCCGGGGAGTTGAACTCCGAGGTGTTGTCGTCATAATTTTATCGTTGCAATTCTGTAATACCTGAGTTTAGTACGCCGACATCGAAAATCTCTTTTATGCAGTTCATTGGTGAGATAACCTCGACGCCATCCAATACTGGGGCGGGAGTTCGGGAGTATCGCCATAACTTGTATAACGGATGCTTTTCGAAGGTTGAGGTAGATGGTTTCCGAAGTTTTCTCGGTTATGTGTTGAAGGATGGATACAGCTGGATGTAGGATTTGTTAGATTTGGGTGAGATATTATGCTTCCCCTGTATCCCCAACACCTGATTGCATAACCAGAAAGGTTCGGGAGTTTCATAGGTGGGAATTCTTGTAGCTCTAGTTCTTCTTCCACGGATATTTGGTTTGAGATTTGGATTTCTTACCGAGTATTCATTCTTGATCCGTACCTTATTGATTTATTTATCTACCTAAATTCTAAGTGGCTTCTCAATTTATGGATATGTGACCATTTCAAGAGGAATGCATTCATTCATTGTGTTCGGATGTGAAGACTTTATGTTGCAATTTTCATTCCGTTGGATTCAGCTTCATTTTATCTGTCAATGTGCTAACGGTGGTCAACCTCTTTAGGATGGCTCCCACTAAGAGCACCAGTCAGAATCAGAATCAAGATCCGCCACCACCTCCACCTCCTCCGGAGGCATGGCAAGCTGTGATGGCCGCAACCAATGCAAACACACAGTTGATCATGCAAATTCTTCAAGAGCGCAATCAAGTGAACCAAGGCAACAATCAGAATCACTTTGCTACACTCAACCAGTTCCTTGCTAACGGGCCAAAGACTTTCAGCAATTGTGTTGACGCAACTGATGCTGACGATTGGCTCGTGGATCTGTGCAAGCATTTCGAGTGCAGTAACGTCAGGCCTGAGGACTTCGTCAAGTTCGCTTCTTTCCAACTCAAAGATCAAGCTGCAGAATGGTTCCAGCAGTACAAGGACTCCAGAGGTGGACGTGTTATTACCTGGGATGAGTTCCGTCAAGACTTCAAAGCTCATCATATCCCCCAGAGCGTGGTTGAAAGCAAGCGTGAGGAATTCCGCAACCTGAAGCAAGGCTCTTTGTCTGTCTATGACTACAACAAGTTGTTCCAGAAGCTCGCCCGCTTTGCCAAGCAGGACGTCCCTGATGAGAAGAGCATGATATACCAGTTCAGGGGTGGTCTCAGAGAAGAAATTCAGCTAGCTCTTGTTCTCTTTGAACCCTTGAGGTACGATGAGTTCTACAACATGGCATTGAAGCAAGAGGCTGCTCAGCTGAGGTGTGATGCTTCCAAGAAGCGAGTCAGAGACACTACTCCTTCTTCCTCTACTCAAGTGTCCAAGCAGCAGAAGTATTGGCTTCCTCCTCCTCCGTTCCGTCCACTTTCAGAGGTCACGTGCAACAAGTGCCAACAGAAGGGTCACTATGCCAACAAATGCTTCAATCAGAGGTGTCTTCCTCCTCCTCCTCCTGTGAGATCGGCAAGTACAGCTGTGGTCAAGCATAACCCCAAGCATGCCAAGGTCAACTTGATGAATGCAGCTCAGGCAGAGGACTCGTCAGATGTCATCATGGGTAACCTTCCTGTTAATGATATTCCTGCAAAAGTTCTTTTTGACACTGGTGCATCGCATTGTTTCATTTCCAAACCTTTTGCATCGAAGTATGAGTGCGATTATCAGTATCTGCAAAATTCTTTGCAAATCGTGTCACCGGGCAAGCAAATGACAGCTAATTTCTGCGTCCCGAATATTACTATCACGTTGGGCGACTACAAATTTCTAGCTTCTCCTATTATTCTGGGTGACTCGGATATTGATCTTATTCTCGGAATGGATTGGCTTTCTAAGCACAAGGCACATCTTGATTGTGCTGCCAGGCAGATTCAATTGACTCATTCGTCTGAGGATGTAATTGTCTTTGCCGCTCATGATGATACCATCCGTCTGTTTTCTCTCAATGAGAAGGGTGAACTGGATGCTATCTCGCAAATTCCAGTCGTTTGTGAATATCAAGATGTCTTTCCAGAAGAGCTTCCAGGAATGCCTCCGCACCGGCCAGTTGAATTCGTCATCGATCTTGAGCCTGGCACGGAACCTGTGTGCAAGCGTCCTTACAAGCTCGGACCTGAAGAGTTGAAGGAGCTAAAGAAGCAACTCGATATTCAAGAGAGAATGGGTCTCATCCGGCCTAGTTCTTCTCCGTGGGGTTGTGGTGTTCTTTTTGTGAAGAAGAAGGATGGAACGGACCGACTTTGTGTTGATTACCGTCCATTGAACAAGAAGACCATCAAGAACAAATACCCACTTCCCAACATCAACGAGCTGTTCGAACAACTCAAAGGTGCCCAAGTAATCTCCAAGCTTGATCTCCGTATGGGTTATCATCAGATTCGTATCCGTGAGCAAGATATTCCCAAGACGGCTTTTAGGACAAGCTATGGTTCATACGAGTACACTGTCATGTCTTTTGGCCTCGTCAACGCTCCTCCGACGTTCTCTCGCATGATGAACTTCATCTTCAATGCCTACACCAATGACTTTGTTTTGGTCTATCTCGACGACATTCTGGTTTTCTCGAAGAACAAGGAAGATCATGCCAAGCACTTGCGTTTGGTACTCGATAAGTTGAGGGAACACCAGTTCTACGCCAAGTTCTCCAAGTGCGAATTTTGGCTCGATGAGGTTCTTTATGTTGGTCATATCATCTCCGCCAAGGGCATTGCCGTGAATCCTAACAAGGTGTCTGCAATTGTGAATTGGGAACCTCCTCAGAATGAGAAGCAACTCCGTAGCTTCCTCGGTCTCGCAAGCTATTGCCGAAGATTCATTGAAAACTTTTCTAAGATCGCGAAGCCTCTCTCAAATCTTCTCCAAAAGCACGTCAAGTACATTTGGTCTCCGGAGTGTGACATTGCTTTCAGCACTTTGAAAGAGAAATTGGTCACTGCTCCAGTTCTGACTCCGCCTGATGAATCCAAGCCGTACGAGGTCTTTTGTGATGCCTCTCTCCAAGGTCTCGGTGCAGTATTGATGCAAGAGAAGAAAGTTGTGGCTTATACCTCTCGTCAGTTGAAGCCCAACGAGAAGAACTACCCCACTCATGATCTCGAGTTGGCGGGAGTTGTGCATGCTCTTTTGACTTGGAGACATCTCTTATTGGGAAGAAAAGTGGACATCTTCACTGATCACAAGAGTCTCAAGTACATCTTCACTCAGCCTAATCTCAACCTCAGGCAAACTCGATGAGTCGAAATGATTCAAGAGTATAATCCGAGTATCGAGTATACTCCAGGCAAGGCCAATGTGATTGCTGACGCATTGAGCAGAAAGGCTTATTGCAACAGTCTGATTCTCAAGCCTTATCAACCCGAGCTTTGTGAAGCTTCTTGCAAACTTAATCTGCAAGTTGTTCCTCAAGGTTTCCTCGCCAACCTTCAAGTCTCTCCCACCTTGGAAGACCAGATTCGCCAAGCTCAGCTTCTTGATGCTATGGTGAAAAAGGTGAAGATTGGGATTGCCAAGAGTCAACCCAAGTACAAGTGCTACCGCCTTGATGACATGGATACTCTCTTCTTCGAGGATCGTATTGTTGTGCCCAAAGGTGACCTCCGTAAAGTGATCATGAACGAGGCTCACAATTCTCTCCTCTCCATCCACCCTGGGAGCACGAAGATGTATCAGGACCTCAAGCAGGCTTATTGGTGGACTCGAATGAAGCGCGAGATTGCTCAATTCGTGAATGAGTGTGATGTCTGCAGAAGAGTGAAAGCAGAACACCAAAGGCCAGCGGGTCTCCTCCAACCTTTTGCCATTCCAGAATGGAAGTTTGACCACATTGAGATGGACTTCGTAACTGGGTTTCCAAAGTCCAAGCGTGGCAATGATGCTATATTCGTTGTCATCGACAAACTCACTAAAGTGGCTCATTTCCTGCCTATCAAAGAGTCTATCAATGCAGCTCAATTGGCGGAACTCTATACCTCTTGGATTGTCTCTCTGCACGGTATTCCACAAGTGATCTCTTCAGACCTTGGCAGCATCTTTACCTCCAAGTTTTGGGATTCTTTTCAGAAGGCCATGGGCACCAACATCCGCTTCAGTACAGCTTTCCATCCTCAAACTAGCGGTCAAGTCGAGCGTGTCAATCAGATTCTTGAAGATATGCTCAGGGCTTGTGTGATCTCCTTCGGCATGAAGTGGGAGGATTGTCTTCCTTATGCTGAATTCTCCTACAACAACAGTTTTCAAGCAAGTTCGGGCAAGGCCCCATTTGAAATTCTGTATGGCAGGAAGTGCCGTACCCCTCTCAACTGGTCTGAAACCGGTGAACGTCAGCTTCTCGGAAATGACTTAATCACAGAGGCAGAGGAAATGTGCAAAGTCATTCAAGATAACCTCAAAGCAGCCCAATCCCGCCAGAAGAGCTACTATGATAGTAAGCACCGTGATTTGGCTTTCGAGATCGGAGATCATGTTTACCTCCGCGTCTCTCCTATGAAAGGTACTCGTCGCTTCGGTATCAAAGGGAAGCTTGCCCCTAGATACGTGGGACCTTTCAAGATTGTCAGCAAGAGAGGCGATCTCGCCTATCAACTCGAGCTTCCTTCAAACTTTGCAAATGTTCAGGATGTGTTCCATGTCTCTCAGCTCCGAAAGTGCTTCAAGACTCCTGACCGCACTGTCAACTTCGAGGACATTGAGCTCCAAGAAGATCTCTCTTATCGTGAGCACCCCGTTGCTATTCTCGAAGAGACTGAACACAAGACTCGCAACAAGTCAATCAAATTCCTCAAAGTCAAGTGGTCACACCATTCGGACCGTGAAGCTACCTGGGAATGCGAGGATCACCTCCGTTCTGACTACCCGGCGTTCTTTCAGTCCTAGATCTCGGGACGAGATCCTTTCGTAGTGGTGGAGTGTTGTAACACCCCGGATGTGAATTACCCAATATGTATTCCAACTCTTGCCGTTTCCGGCCTTAAGTTATTTTATTTTCTCGGGTTCGGGTTTTTGTCTCCGTGTGTTGTTATCATTGTCATGCATCTCATATCATGTCATCATGTGCATTGCATTTGCATACGTGTTCATCTCATGCATTCGAGCATTTTCCCCGTTGTCCGTTTTGCATTCCGGCACTTCGTTCTCCTCCGGTGATCATTTCTACCTTTCTTTCGTGTGTGGGGATTGAACATTTCTGGATTGGGCCAAGACTTGCCAAGCGGCCTTGGTTTACTACCGGTAGACCGCCTGTCAAGTTTCGTATCATTTGGACTTCGTTTGATACTCCAACGGTTAACCGAGGGACCGAAAAGGCCTCGTGTGTGTTGCAGCCCAACACCCCTCCAATTTGGCCCAAAACCCACCAAAACCCTCTCCATCATCTAGAGCATTCGATCACGATCGCGTGGCCGAAAACCGCACCTCATTTGGACTCTCCTAGCTCCCTCTATGCCTATAAATAGAACCCCCACGAAAAATCCGGATCTCTCCCCCGTCCAAACCCTAAAACCACCTCGCGCCGGCCGGACAAACCGCCGCCGCCGCCCGCGCCCTAACCGCGCCTGCCACGTGTCGCCGCCACCTCCGTGCCCCACATCACCGCGCCAGGCCCGCCGGGGCCCGAGGCCGGCCCCCGCGGCCCGCACCGCGCCCGTCGCCCCGCCGCTTCCATCCCGCGCGCGCGCCGCCGTTTTCCTCCAAGCCGGTCGCCGCCCCGACGCCTCCGGCGACCGCTGCCCCGCCGATCCGGAGCTCTGCCGCCCCGCCGCCAAGCCCGGCGAGCTCGGGTGACCGCCTCCGCGCCACGTCCGCCACGCCGGCGAGCTCCTCCGCGCCGACGTCCTCCTCCTCCCGGCCGGCGAGCCCCTCCTCCACGCCAAGTCCGACTCCGGCGAGCTCCAAGTCCGGCCGGTGAACCTCGTAGTCCATGCATGAACAGTGACGGATCTGGATCTAGATCCAAACTCGGTTGACTTTCTCCCGAAACCCTAGTTCATATTGTCATGTTCATCGTGCCGTAACTTTGCATCCGTAGCTCTGTTTTGGGCATATAGCATATCAAAATGTTCACCTCAGAGAGTACATCATTTCATCTCATTGCATAATTTTCATTTGAGTTCATCTTGATGCCCGAAATGCTGTTAGAATTGTGCTATTTGAGATAATTGTCAAATCTGTTGCTCCAATTAGATATTTGTCATTTTTGCCATGGTTAATGTGTGCATGCTATGCCCCCGAGCTCTTGATGAGTTTTGTTATATGTTTTTCCATCTATCCAGAGGTGCAACCCATGTATTTTTGTGATGTGTGTGGTGACTAGCACAAGCCTGCAAAGTGAGGCATTCGTTAATGCTGATTTCAGGGACTTAGCATTTCCACTAAGTCCTTGATCTTTTTATCTCATATTGCCATATGTTCATGTTGTTTCCTAGTGATCCGTGCCTCTTTTGAGGATGATCAGTGAGGATGATTTGTTAATCTTGTAGTTCTCTATCCATCCATGTCTTCTTTTGCAATTATGGAGCACCCTAGCTTGCGTCAATCGAGCTCTACTTTTGTCATTTCGTGAATCTGGGCAGATTGTCTACTTGTTAGCAATTTTGCCGAGGATGTTGTAGTTGATCCGTGCATGCTATGTTATTGTTCTTGCCATGTCTAGCTTGTATTTTGTGTATTCTTGATGGGTGTATGCTTAGCTCGTTATGACTTGCTCTGTGGTGAGTGCATCGAGCTCGTAAACATGCCTACTTGATATCTGTTTCAGCATGCTCCAGTTTTTCACTAAGTCTAAGAACTGATTATGTTTTTGCCATGTTCATATGCTTGCATATGTAGTTTTGGTGCTCCAAAGAGTGCTATCTGATCTGAAATTCCAGACAAGTGTTAATTTCACTAAGTCTGAGATCTGTTTGTCAAATGCATTTTTGCCATGCTTGTTTGAACATGTTAATGGATGAATTGGCCGTAGCTCAGTGCTAGACTTTTGTTAAGCATCATGAATGGATTCCTACCATGTATTTTTGATGCCATATTTGGGTGATGTAGCATGTTCATCTTGTTGCATTTAGATGGCTACTTGCCGTAAATCGCAGAACGTGGCCATATTTGAATTGCTTGCCATTTCCAAACCGTAACTCCGATTCCGGTGTTCTTTATATCGTTTTCAAGCAATTTCATCTCATCTTTCCAGTGGCTCACTTGGATTTCCATGTTGAGGCCAGGTTCATGCATTCCTTGTCAAACCTTGCATATGCATCCCGTATTGCATCCCGCATAGCATATCATCTTTGCATCATATTTTTTTTGAGCTTTGCACGTGGTTGATTGTGTCCTTGTTGCTTGTTTGTCGTGTTTGGGTAGAGCCGGTAGACGAGTTCGCTAACGAGGAGCCCGTTGAGTTTGCTTTCGAGGATCCAGTCAACTCTGACAACTTTGCAGGCAAGATGATCATACCCTCGAAATCACTACTATCTTTGCTTTGCTAGATGCTCGCTCTTTTGCTATGCCTATGCTACGATGCCTACCACTTGCTTATCATGCCTCCCAAATTGCCATGTTCAGCCTCTAACCCACCATGTCCTAGCAAACCCTTGATTGGCTATGTTACCGCTTTGCTCAGCCCCTCTTATAGCGTTGCTAGTTGCAGGTGAAGATCGGAGACCGTTCCTTGTTGGAACATTATTTACTTGTTGGGATATTATTATATTACCATGTTATCTTAATGCATCTATATACTTGGTAAAGGGTGGAAGGCTCGGCCTCTCGCCTAGTGTTTTGTTCCACTCTTGCCGCCCTAGTTTCCGTCATATCGGTGTTATGTTCCCGGATGTTGCGTTCCTTACGCGGTTGGGTTATAATGGGAACCCCTTGATAGTTCGCCTTGATTAAAGCTTTTCCAGCAATGCCCAACCTTGGTTTTACCATTTGCCACCTGGCCTCTTTTTCCCTTGGGTTTCCAGAGCCCGAGGGTCATCTTATTTAAACCCCCCCCCCCCCCCGGGCCAGTGCTCCTCTGAGTGTTGGTCCGAACTAGAGTCCTGTGCAGCGCCCCCTCGGGGAAACTCGAGGTTTGGTTTTAGTTGTATGGAGAGCTCATCTGAGTGTGCCCTGAGAACGAGATATTTGCAGCTCCTATCGGGATTTGTCGGCACATTCGGGCGGTGTTGCTGGTCTTGTTTTAACCTGTCCAAGTGTCTTGAAGAACCGAGATACCGAGTCTGATCGGAACGCCTCGGGAGGAGGTCTATTCCTTCGTTGACCGTGAGAGCTTGTCATGGGCTAAGTTGGGACTCCCCTGCAAGGATTTGAACTTTCGAAAGCCGTGCCCGCGGTTATGGGCAGATGGGAATTTGTTAATGTCCGGTTGTAGATAACTTGAACCTTAACTTAATTAAAATGTATCAACAGTGTGAGTTACCGTGACGGTCTCTTCTCGGCGGAGTCCGGGAAGTGAACACGGTGTTGGAGTAATGCTTGCGCAGGTTGTTCTCTAGTTTCTCGCTCGCGCTTTGCCTCCTCTTCTCGCTCTCTTTTGCGAACAGGATAGCCACCATATATGCTAGTCGCTTGCTGCAGCTCCACATATTACCTTGCCTTACCTATTAAGCTTAAATAGTCTTGATCGCGAGGGTGCGAGATTGCTGAGTCCCTGTGGCTCACAGATTACTTCCAAACCAGATGCAGGGCCTGATGATTCCGCTCCAGATGGCGCGCTTGAGCTCAAGTGGGAGTTCGACGAGGACTCTCAACGATACTACGTGTCTTTCCCTGATAATCAGTAGTGGTGCCCAGTTGGGGTGATCGGGACCGTGTCGCATGTTGGGTTATCTTTTATTTTGGCGCCGTAGTCGGGCCATGAGTGTTTGAATGTTGTAATTCTATTTATGTACTTGATTGACGTGGCGAGTGTAAGCCAACTATGTATCTCCCCTTTTATTATCTATATTACATGGGATGTTGTGATGATTGCCTAACTTGCGACAAAGCTTTCAATGCGGTTATGTCTCTAAGTCGTGCCTCGACACGTGGGAGCTATAGCCGCATCGAGGGCGTTACAAGTTGGTAATCAGAGCCTTCCCCGACCTTAGGAGCCCCATTGCTTGATCGTTTTTAGCAGTCGAGTTGTGTCTAGAAAAATGTTTTGAGTCATTTAGGAATTATATATCGGAGAGTTTAGGAATTCTTTTTACTCCCCAGTCTCCTCATCGCTCTGGTAAGGCATCCTGACGTAGAGTTTTGACTCTTCTCTTCTCAAATTTCACAAAAAAAAATTTAGGATCACGCGGGTATCTTGGAATCGTTCCGATGGTTTTGTGACGAGAACATTGTCTTGGTGCCTCCTGTCAGGGGTTTTGTCGAAGTGTCCCGGGGAGTTGAACTCCGAGGTGTTGTCGTCATAATTTTATCGTTGCAATTCTGTAATACCTGAGTTTAGTACGCCGACATCGAAAATCTCTTTTATGCAGTTCATTGGTGAGATAACCTCGACGCCATCCAATACTGGGGCGGGAGTTCGGGAGTATCGCCATAACTTGTATAACGGATGCTTTTCGAAGGTTGAGGTAGATGGTTTCCGAAGTTTTCTCGGTTATGTGTTGAAGGATGGATACAGCTGGATGTAGGATTTGTTAGATTTGGGTGAGATATTATGCTTCCCCTGTATCCCCAACACCTGATTGCATAACCAGAAAGGTTCGGGAGTTTCATAGGTGGGAATTCTTGTAGCTCTAGTTCTTCTTCCACGGATATTTGGTTTGAGATTTGGATTTCTTACCGAGTATTCATTCTTGATCCGTACCTTATTGATTTATTTATCTACCTAAATTCTAAGTGGCTTCTCAATTTATGGATATGTGACCATTTCAAGAGGAATGCATTCATTCATTGTGTTCGGATGTGAAGACTTTATGTTGCAATTTTCATTCCGTTGGATTCAGCTTCATTTTATCTGTCAATGTGCTAACGGTGGTCAACCTCTTTAGGATGGCTCCCACTAAGAGCACCAGTCAGAATCAGAATCAAGATCCGCCACCACCTCCACCTCCTCCGGAGGCATGGCAAGCTGTGATGGCCGCAACCAATGCAAACACACAGTTGATCATGCAAATTCTTCAAGAGCGCAATCAAGTGAACCAAGGCAACAATCAGAATCACTTTGCTACACTCAACCAGTTCCTTGCTAACGGGCCAAAGACTTTCAGCAATTGTGTTGACGCAACTGATGCTGACGATTGGCTCGTGGATCTGTGCAAGCATTTCGAGTGCAGTAACGTCAGGCCTGAGGACTTCGTCAAGTTCGCTTCTTTCCAACTCAAAGATCAAGCTGCAGAATGGTTCCAGCAGTACAAGGACTCCAGAGGTGGACGTGTTATTACCTGGGATGAGTTCCGTCAAGACTTCAAAGCTCATCATATCCCCCAGAGCGTGGTTGAAAGCAAGCGTGAGGAATTCCGCAACCTGAAGCAAGGCTCTTTGTCTGTCTATGACTACAACAAGTTGTTCCAGAAGCTCGCCCGCTTTGCCAAGCAGGACGTCCCTGATGAGAAGAGCATGATATACCAGTTCAGGGGTGGTCTCAGAGAAGAAATTCAGCTAGCTCTTGTTCTCTTTGAACCCTTGAGGTACGATGAGTTCTACAACATGGCATTGAAGCAAGAGGCTGCTCAGCTGAGGTGTGATGCTTCCAAGAAGCGAGTCAGAGACACTACTCCTTCTTCCTCTACTCAAGTGTCCAAGCAGCAGAAGTATTGGCTTCCTCCTCCTCCGTTCCGTCCACTTTCAGAGGTCACGTGCAACAAGTGCCAACAGAAGGGTCACTATGCCAACAAATGCTTCAATCAGAGGTGTCTTCCTCCTCCTCCTCCTGTGAGATCGGCAAGTACAGCTGTGGTCAAGCATAACCCCAAGCATGCCAAGGTCAACTTGATGAATGCAGCTCAGGCAGAGGACTCGTCAGATGTCATCATGGGTAACCTTCCTGTTAATGATATTCCTGCAAAAGTTCTTTTTGACACTGGTGCATCGCATTGTTTCATTTCCAAACATTTTGCATCGAAGTATGAGTGCGATTATCAGTATCTGCAAAATTCTTTGCAAATCGTGTCACCGGGCAAGCAAATGACAGCTAATTTCTGCGTCCCGAATATTACTATCACGTTGGGCGACTACAAATTTCTAGCTTCTCCTATTATTCTGGGTGACTCGGATATTGATCTTATTCTCGGAATGGATTGGCTTTCTAAGCACAAGGCACATCTTGATTGTGCTGCCAGGCAGATTCAATTGACTCATTCGTCTAAGGATGTAATTGTCTTTGCCGCTCATGATGATACCATCCGTCTGTTTTCTCTCAATGAGAAGGGTGAACTGGATGCTATCTCGCAAATTCCAGTCGTTTGTGAATATCAAGACGTCTTTCCAGAAGAGCTTCCAGGAATGCCTCCGCACCGGCCAGTTGAATTCGTCATCGATCTTGAGCCTGGCACGGAACCTGTGTGCAAGCGTCCTTACAAGCTCGGACCTGAAGAGTTGAAGGAGCTAAAGAAGCAACTCGATATTCAAGAGAGAATGGGTCTCATCCGGCCTAGTTCTTCTCCGTGGGGTTGTGGTGTTCTTTTTGTGAAGAAGAAGGATGGAACGGACCGACTTTGTGTTGATTACCGTCCATTGAACAAGAAGACCATCAAGAACAAATACCCACTTCCCAACATCAACGAGCTGTTCGAACAACTCAAAGGTGCCCAAGTATTCTCCAAGCTTGATCTCCGTATGGGTTATCATCAGATTCGTATCCGTGAGCAAGATATTCCCAAGACGGCTTTTAGGACAAGCTATGGTTCATACGAGTACACTGTCATGTCTTTTGGCCTCGTCAACGCTCCTCCGACGTTCTCTCGCATGATGAACTTCATCTTCAATGCCTACACCAATGACTTTGTTTTGGTCTATCTCGACGACATTCTGGTTTTCTCGAAGAACAAGGAAGATCATGCCAAGCACTTGCGTTTGGTACTCGATAAGTTGAGGGAACACCAGTTCTACGCCAAGTTCTCCAAGTGCGAATTTTGGCTCGATGAGGTTCTTTATGTTGGTCATATCATCTCCGCCAAGGGCATTGCCGTGAATCCTAACAAGGTGTCTGCAATTGTGAATTGGGAACCTCCTCAGAATGAGAAGCAACTCCGTAGCTTCCTCGGTCTCGCAAGCTATTGCCGAAGATTCATTGAAAACTTTTCTAAGATCGCGAAGCCTCTCTCAAATCTTCTCCAAAAGCACGTCAAGTACATTTGGTCTCCGGAGTGTGACATTGCTTTCAGCACTTTGAAAGAGAAATTGGTCACTGCTCCAGTTCTGACTCCGCCTGATGAATCCAAGCCGTACGAGGTATTTTGTGATGCCTCTCTCCAAGGTCTCGGTGCAGTATTGATGCAAGAGAAGAAAGTTGTGGCTTATACCTCTCGTCAGTTGAAGCCCAACGAGAAGAACTACCCCACTCATGATCTCGAGTTGGCGGGAGTTGTGCATGCTCTTTTGACTTGGAGACATCTCTTATTGGGAAGAAAAGTGGACATCTTCACTGATCACAAGAGTCTCAAGTACATCTTCACTCAGCCTAATCTCAACCTCAGGCAAACTCGATGAGTCGAAATGATTCAAGAGTATAATCCGAGTATCGAGTATACTCCAGGCAAGGCCAATGTGATTGCTGACGCATTGAGCAGAAAGGCTTATTGCAACAGTCTGATTCTCAAGCCTTATCAACCCGAGCTTTGTGAAGCTTCTTGCAAACTTAATCTGCAAGTTGTTCCTCAAGGTTTCCTCGCCAACCTTCAAGTCTCTCCCACCTTGGAAGACCAGATTCGCCAAGCTCAGCTTCTTGATGCTATGGTGAAAAAGGTGAAGATTGGGATTGCCAAGAGTCAACCCAAGTACAAGTGCTACCGCCTTGATGACATGGATACTCTCTTCTTCGAGGATCGTATTGTTGTGCCCAAAGGTGACCTCCGTAAAGTGATCATGAACGAGGCTCACAATTCTCTCCTCTCCATCCACCCTGGGAGCACGAAGATGTATCAGGACCTCAAGCAGGCTTATTGGTGGACTCGAATGAAGCGCGAGATTGCTCAATTCGTGAATGAGTGTGATGTCTGCAGAAGAGTGAAAGCAGAACACCAAAGGCCAGCGGGTCTCCTCCAACCTTTTGCCATTCCAGAATGGAAGTTTGACCACATTGAGATGGACTTCGTAACTGGGTTTCCAAAGTCCAAGCGTGGCAATGATGCTATATTCGTTGTCATCGACAAACTCACTAAAGTGGCTCATTTCCTGCCTATCAAAGAGTCTATCAATGCAGCTCAATTGGCGGAACTCTATACCTCTTGGATTGTCTCTCTGCACGGTATTCCACAAGTGATCTCTTCAGACCTTGGCAGCATCTTTACCTCCAAGTTTTGGGATTCTTTTCAGAAGGCCATGGGCACCAACATCCGCTTCAGTACAGCTTTCCATCCTCAAACTAGCGGTCAAGTCGAGCGTGTCAATCAGATTCTTGAAGATATGCTCAGGGCTTGTGTGATCTCCTTCGGCATGAAGTGGGAGGATTGTCTTCCTTATGCTGAATTCTCCTACAACAACAGTTTTCAAGCAAGTTCGGGCAAGGCCCCATTTGAAATTCTGTATGGCAGGAAGTGCCGTACCCCTCTCAACTGGTCTGAAACCGGTGAACGTCAGCTTCTCGGAAATGACTTAATCACAGAGGCAGAGGAAATGTGCAAAGTCATTCAAGATAACCTCAAAGCAGCCCAATCCCGCCAGAAGAGCTACTATGATAGTAAGCACCGTGATTTGGCTTTCGAGATCGGAGATCATGTTTACCTCCGCGTCTCTCCTATGAAAGGTACTCGTCGCTTCGGTATCAAAGGGAAGCTTGCCCCTAGATACGTGGGACCTTTCAAGATTGTCAGCAAGAGAGGCGATCTCGCCTATCAACTCGAGCTTCCTTCAAACTTTGCAAATGTTCAGGATGTGTTCCATGTCTCTCAGCTCCGAAAGTGCTTCAAGACTCCTGACCGCACTGTCAACTTCGAGGACATTGAGCTCCAAGAAGATCTCTCTTATCGTGAGCACCCCGTTGCTATTCTCGAAGAGACTGAACACAAGACTCGCAACAAGTCAATCAAATTCCTCAAAGTCAAGTGGTCACACCATTCGGACCGTGAAGCTACCTGGGAATGCGAGGATCACCTCCGTTCTGACTACCCGGCGTTCTTTCAGTCCTAGATCTCGGGACGAGATCCTTTCGTAGTGGTGGAGTGTTGTAACACCCCGGATGTGAATTACCCAATATGTATTCCAACTCTTGCCGTTTCCGGCCTTAAGTTATTTTATTTTCTCGGGTTCGGGTTTTTGTCTCCGTGTGTTGTTATCATTGTCATGCATCTCATATCATGTCATCATGTGCATTGCATTTGCATACGTGTTCATCTCATGCATTCGAGCATTTTCCCCGTTGTCCGTTTTGCATTCCGGCACTTTGTTCTCCTCCGGTGATCATTTCTACCTTTCTTTCGTGTGTGGGGATTGAACATTTCTGGATTGGGCCAAGACTTGCCAAGCGGCCTTGGTTTACTACCGGTAGACCGCCTGTCAAGTTTCGTATCATTTGGACTTCGTTTGATACTCCAACGGTTAACCGAGGGACCGAAAAGGCCTCGTGTGTGTTGCAGCCCAACACCCCTCCAATTTGGCCCAAAACCCACCAAAACCCTCTCCATCATCTAGAGCATTCGATCACGATCGCGTGGCCGAAAACCGCACCTCATTTGGACTCTCCTAGCTCCCTCTATGCCTATAAATAGAACCCCCACGAAAAATCCGGATCTCTCCCCCGTCCAAACCCTAAAACCACCTCGCGCCGGCCGGACAAACCGCCGCCGCCGCCCGCGCCCTAACCGCGCCTGCCACGTGTCGCTGCCACCTCCGTGCCCCACATCACCGCGCCAGGCCCGCCGGGGCCCGAGGCCGGCCCCCGCGGCCCGCACCGCGCCCGTCGCCCCGCTGCTTCCATCCCGCGCGCGCGCCGCCATCTTCCTCCAAGTCGTCCGCCGCCCCGATGCCTCCGGCGACCGCCGCCCCGCCGATCCGGAGCTCTGCCGCCCCGCCGCCAAGCCCGGCGAGCTCGGGTCGCCACCTCCGCGCCGCGTCTGCCACGCCGGCGAGCTCCTCCGCGCCGACGTCCTCCTCCTCCCGGCCGGTGAGCCCCTCCTCCGCGCCAAGTCCGACTCCGGCGAGCTCCAAGTCCGGCCGGTGAACCTCGTAGTCCGCGCGTGAACAGTGCCGGATCTGGATCTAGATCCAAACTCGGTTGACTTTCTCCCGAAACCCTAGTTCATATTGTCATGCTCATTGTGTCGTAACTTTGCATCCGTAGCTCCGTTTTGGGCATATAGCATATAAAAATGTTCGTCGCAGAGAGTACATCATTTCATCTCATTGCATAATTTTCATTTGAGTTCATCTTGATGCCCGAAATGCGGTTAGAAGAGTGCTATTTGAGATAATTATCAGATCTGCTGCTCCAATTAGATATTTGTCATTTTTGCCATGGTTAATGTGTGCATGCTATGCCCCTGAACTCTTGATGAGTTTTGTTATATGTTTTGCCATCTATCCAGAGGTGCAACCCATGTATTTTTGTGATGTGTGTGGTGACTAGCACAAGCCTGCAAAGTGAGGCATTCGTTAATGCTGATTCCAGGGACTTAGCATTTCCACTAAGTCCTTGATCTGTTTATCTCATATTGCCATATGTTCATGTTGTTTCCTAGTGATCCGTGCCTCTTTTGAGGATGATCAGTGAGGATGATTTGTTAATCTTGTAGTGCTCTATCCATCCATGTCTTTGTTTGCAATTATGGAGCACCCTAGCTTGCCTCAATTGAGCTCTACTTTTGTCATTTCGTGAATCTGGGCAGATTGTCTACTTGTTAGCAATTTTGCCGAGGATGTTGTAGTTGATCCGTGCATGCTATGTTATTGTTCTTGCCATGTCTAGCTTGTATTTTGTGTATTCTTGATGGGTGTATGCTTATCTCATTATGACTTGCTCTGTGGTGAGTGCATCGAGCTCGTAAACATGCCTACTTGATATCTGTTTCAGCATGCTCCAGTTTTTCACTAAGTCTGAGAACTGATTATGTTTTTGCCATGTTCATATGCTTGCAATTGTATTTTCTGATCCCTTTTGGCTCAAGGTCACTAAGGGACTTTTGTTAGGCTCTTTGAGTAGCTCCATGCCATGCTTTAATTTGCCATGTTCAGGTCCTGTAGTATGTAGTTTTGGTGCTCAAAAGAGTGCTACCTGATCAGAAATTGCAGACAAGTGTTAATTTCACTAAGTCTGAGATCTGTTTGTCAAATGCATTTTTGCCATGCTTGTTTGAACATGTTAATGGATGAATTGGCCGTAGCTCAGTGCTAGACTTTTGTTAAGCATCATGAATGGATTCCTGCCATGTATTTTTGATGCCATATTTGGGTGATGTAGCATGTTCATCTTGTTGCATTTAGATGGCTACTTGCCGTAAATCGCAGAACGTGGCCATATTTGAATTGCTTGCCATTTCCAAACCGTAACTCCGATTCCGGTGTTCTTTATATCGTTTTCAAGCAATTTCATCTCATCTTTCCAGTGGCTCACTTGGATTTCCATGTTGAGGCCAGGTTCATGCATTCCTTGTCAAACCTTGCATATGCATCCCGTATTGCATCCCGCATAGCATATCATCTTTGCATCATATTTTTTTTGAGCTTTGCACGTGGTTGATTGTGTCCTTGTTGCTTGTTTGTCGTGTTTGGGTAGAGCCGGTAGACGAGTTCGCTAACGAGGAGCCCGTTGAGTTTGCTTTCGAGGATCCAGTCAACTCTGACAACTTTGCAGGCAAGATGATCATACCCTCGAAATCACTACTATCTTTGCTTTGCTAGATGCTCGCTCTTTTGCTATGCCTATGCTACGATGCCTACCACTTGCTTATCATGCCTCCAAAATTGCCATGTTCAGCCTCTAACCCACCATGTCCTAGCAAACCCTTGATTGGCTATGTTACCGCTTTGCTCAGCCCTCTTATAGCGTTGCTAGTTGCAGGTGAAGATCGGAGACCGTTCCTTGTTGGAACATTATTTACTTGTTGGGATATTATTATATTACCATGTTATCTTAATGCATCTATATACTTGGTAAAGGGTGGAAGGCTCGGCCTCTTGCCTAGTGTTTTGTTCCACTCTTGCCGCCCTAGTTTCCGTCATATCGGTGTTATGTTCCCGGATGTTGTGTTCCTTACGCGGTTGGGTTATAATGGGAACCCCTTGATAGTTCGCCTTGATTAAAGCTTTTCCCGTAATGCCCAACCTTGGTTTTACCATTTGCCACCTAGCCTCTTTTTCCCTTGGGTTTCCGGAGCCCGAGGGTCATCTTATTTAACCCCCCCCCCCCGGGGCCAGTGCTCCTCTGAGTGTTGGTCCGAACTAGAGTCCTGTGCAGCGCCCCCTCGGGGAAACTCGAGGTTTGGTTTCAGTTGTATGGAGAGCTCATCTGAGTGTGCCCTGAGAACGAGATATGTGCAGCTCCTATCGGGATTTGTCGGCACATTCGGGCGGTGTTGCTGGTCTTGTTTTAACCTGTCCAAGTGTCTTGAAGAACCGAGATACCGAGTCTGATCAGAACGCCTCGAGAGGAGGTCTATTCCTTCGTTGACCGTGAGAGCTTATCATGGGCTAAGTTGGGACTCCCCTGCAGTATGGGCAGATGGGAATTTGTTAATGTCCGGTTGTAGATAACTTGAACCTTAACTTAATTAAAATGTATCAACAGTGTGAGTTACCGTGATGGTCTCTTCTCGGCGGAGTCCGGGAAGTGAACACGGTGTTGGAGTAATGCTTGCGCAGGTTGTTCTCTAGTTTCTCGCTCGCGCTTTGCCTCCTCTTCTCGCCCTCTTTTGCGAACAGGATAGCCACCATATATGCTAGTCGCTTGCTGCAGCTCCACATATTACCTTGCCTTACCTATTAAGCTTAAATAGTCTTGATCGCGAGGGTGCGAGATTGCTGAGTCCCTGTGGCTCACAGATTACTTCCAAATCATATGGAGGGCCTGATGATTCCGCTCCAGATGGCGCGCTTGTGCTCAAGTGGGAGTTCGACGAGGACTCTCAACGATACTACGTGTCTTTCGCTAATGATCAGTTGTGGTGCCCAGTTGGGGTGATCGGGACCGTGTCGCATGTTGGGTTATCTTTTATTTTGGCGCTGTAGTCGGGCCATGAGTGTTTGAATGTTGTAATTCTATTTATGTACTTGATTGACGTGGTGAGTGTAAGCCAACTATGTATCTCCCCTTTTATTATCTATATTACATGGGATGTTGTGATGATTGCCTAACTTGCGACAAAGCTTTCAATGCGGTTATGTCTCTAAGTCGTGCCTCGACATGTGGGAGCTATAGCCGCATCGAGGGCGTTACACAAAACTAACTCGATTATATGATAAATCTCAACCAACCCATCACCGTCCAGCAAGCCTACGATGGAATTACTCACGCGCGGCGGTGAGCATCATGAAATTGGTGATGGAGGATGGTTGATGATGACGACGGCGACAAATCCCCCTCTCTGGAGCCTCGAACGGACTCCAGATCATCCCTCCCGAGAGGTTTTAGGGCTTGGCGGCGGCTCCGTATCGTAAAACGCGATGATTTCTTCTCCCTTATTATTTTCTCTCCGAAAGCAAATATATAGAGTTGGAGTTGGCGTCGGAGGGTTTCCAGGGGGCCCACGAGGTAGGGGGGCGCGCCCCCCACCCTCTTGAGAAGGGTGTGGGCCCCTAGTCTGTTGGGGAACGTAGCAGAAATTTAAAATTTTCTACGCATCACCAAGATCAATCTATGGAGTCATCTAGCAACGAGGTGGGAGGAGTGCATCTACATACCCTTGTAGATAGCGAGCGGAAGCGTTCAAGAGAACGGGGTTGATGGAGTCGTACTCGTCGTGATCCAAATCACCGAAGATCCTAGCGCCGAACGGACGGCACCTCCGCGTTCAACACACGTACGGAGTGAGGACGTCTCCCGCGCCTTAATCCAGCAAGGAGGAGGGAGAGGTTGAGGAAGAGGGCTCCAACAGCAGCACGACGGCATGGTGGTGGTGGAGCTGCATTACTCCGGCAGGGCTTCGCCAAGCTCTTGCGGAGGAGGAGAGGTGTTGGGTAGGGGAGGGGCTTTGCCTTGGATGGTGTGTGCAGCCCTCCCCTTGCCCCTCCATATATAGGGGAAGGAGGAAGGGGGTCGGCCCCCTCTAGATGAGATCTAGAGGGGGGCGGCGGCCAAGGGGAGGGGGCTTGCCCCCCAAGCAAGGGGGGCGCCCCCCTTAGGGTTCCCCCCCCCCCCCCCCCCGCCAACCCTAGGCGCATGGGCCCATGGGGGGATGCACCCAGCCCATGCAGGGCTGGTTTCCTTTCCTCTACAGCCCATTAGGCCCTCCAAGAGAGGTGGCCCCTCCCGGTGGACCCCCGGAACCCCTCCGGTGGCCCTGGTACAATACCGATATGCCCCTGAACCTTTCCGGTGACCGTATGACAACTTCCTACATATAAATCTTCACCTCCGGACCATTCCGGAACTCCTCGTGACGTCCGGGATCTCATCCGGGACTCCAAACAACATTCGGTAATCACATACAAGTCTTTCTAATAACCCTAGCGTCATCGAACCTTAAGTGTGTAGACCCTACGGGTTCGGGAACCATGCAGACATGACCGAGACAACTCTCCGGCCAATAACCAACAGCGGGATCTGGATACCCATGTTGGCTCCCACATGTTCCACGATGATCTCATCGGATGAACCACGATGTCGAGGATTCAAGCAATCCCGTATACAATTCCCTTTGTCAATCGGTACGTTACATGCCCGAGATTCGATCGCCGGTATCCCAATACCTCGTTCAATCTCGTTACCGGCAAGTCACTTTACTCGTTCCGTAATGCATGATCCCGTGACCAACTACTTAGTCACACTGAGCTCATTATGATGATGCATCACCGAGTGGGCCCAGAGATACCTCTCCGTCATACGGAGTGACAAATCCCAGTCTCGATTCATGCCAACCCAACAGACACTTTCGGAGATACCTGTAGTGCACCTTTGTAGTCATCCAGTTATGTTGTGACATTTGGTACACCCAAAGCACTCCTACGGTATCTGGGAGTTGCACAATCTCATGGTCTAAGGAAATGATACTTGACATTCAGAAAAGCTCTAGCAGACGAACTACACGGTCTTGTGCTATGCTTAGGATTGGGTCTTGTCCATCACATCATTCTCCTAATGATGTGATCCCGTTATCAATGACATCCAATGTCCATGGTCAGGAAACCGTAACCATCTATTGATCAACGAGCTAGTCAACTAGAGGCTCACTAGGGACATGTTGTGGTCTATGTATTCACACATGTATTACGATTTCCGGATAACACAATTATAGCATGAACAATAGACAATTATCATGAACAAGGAAATATAATAATAACCATTTTATTATTGCCTCTAGGGCATATTTCCAATAGTCTCCCACTTGCACTAGAGTCAATAATCTAGTTACATTGTGATGAATCGAACACCCATAGAGTTCTGGTGTTGATCATGTTTTGCTCGAGGAAGAGGTTTAGTCAATGGATCTGCGACATTCAGGTCCGTATGCACTTTACAAATATCTATGTCTCCATTTTGAACATTTTCACGAATGGAGTTGAAGCAATGCTTGATATGCCTGGTCTTCCTGTGAAACCTGGGCTCCTTGGCAAGGCCAATAGCTCTAGTGTTGTCACAGAAGAGAGTCATCGGGCCCGACGCATTGGGAATAACTCCTAGGTCGGTAATGAACTCCTTCACCCAGATTGCTTCTTGTGCTGCCTCCGAGGCTGCCATGTACTCCGCTTCACATGTAGATCCCGCCATGACGCTGTTCTTGCAACTCCACCAGCTGACTGCCCCACCATTCAAGATATACACGTATCCGGTTTGTGACTTAGAGTCATCCAGATCTATGTCGATGCTAGCATCGACGTAACCCTTTACGACGAGCTCTTCGTCACCTCCATAAACGAGAAACATATCCTTAGTCCTTTTCAGGTACTTCAGGATATTCTTGACCGTTGTCTAGTGTTCCATGCCGGGATTACTTTGGTACCTTCCTACCAAACTTATGGCAAGGTTTACATCAGGTCTGGTACACAGCATGGCATACATAATAGACCCTATGGCCGAGGCATAGGGGACGACATTCATCTTTTCTCTATCTTCTGCTGTGGTCGGGCATTGAGCCTTGCTCAATCTTGTACCTTGCAACACAGGCAAGAACCCCTTCTTGGACTGATCCATATTGAACTTCTTCAATATCTTGTCAAGGTACATACTCTGTGAAAGACCAATGAGGCGTCTCGATCTATCTCTATAGATCTTGATGCCTAATATATAAGCAGCTTCTCCAAGATCCTTCATTGAAAAACACTTGTTCAAGTAGGCCTTTATGCTTTCCAAGAATTCTATATCATTTCCCATCAATAGTATGTCATCCACATATAATATGAGAAATGCCACAGAGCTCCCACTCACTTTCTTGTAAACACAGGCTTCTCCATAAGTCTGCGTAAACCCAAACGCTTTGATCATCTCATCAAATTGAATGTTCCAACTCCGAGATGCTTGCACCAGCCCATAGATTGAGCGTTGGAGCTTGCACACCTTGTCAGCATTCTTAGGATCGACAAAACCTTCCGACTGCATCATATACAATTCTTCCTTAAGGAAACCATTAAGGAATGCCGTTTTGACGTCCATTTGCCATATCTCATAATCATAGAATGCGGCAATTACTAACATGATTCGGACGGACTTCAGCTTCGCTATGGGTGAGAAAGTCTCATCGTAGTTAACCCCTTGAACTTGTCGATAACCCTTAGCGACAAGCCGAGCCTTATAGATGGTCACATTACCATCCGCGTCTGTCTTCTTCTTAAAGATCCATTTATTTTCTATGGCTCGCTGATCATCGAGCAAGTCAGTCAAAGTCCATACTTCGTTTTCATACATGGATCCTATCTCGGATTTCATGGCTTCCAGCCATTTGTCGGAATCTGGGCCCGCCATCGCTTCTTCATAGTTCGAAGGTTCACCATTGTCCAACAACATGATTTCCAGGACAGGATTGTCGTACCACTCTGGTGCGGAACGTGTCCTTGTGGACCTACGAAGTTCAGTAGCAACTTGATCTGAAGTTTCATGATCATCATCATTAACTTCCTCTCTAGTCGGTGCAGGCACCTAGGAACATTTTCTTGAGCTGCACCACTCTCCGGTTCAAGAGGCAATACTTCGTCAAGTTCTACTTTCCTCCCACTTACTTCTTTCGAGATAAACTCTTTCTCTAGAAAGGATCCATACTTGGCAACAAAGATCTTGCCTTCGGATCTGAGGTAGAAGGTATACCCAATAGTTTCTTTAGGGTATCCTATGAAGACGCATTTTCCGATTTGGGTTCGAGATTTCCAGGTTGAAGTTTCTTTACGTAAGCATCGCATCCCCAAACTTTTAGAAACGACATCTTAGGTTTCTTCCCAAACCATAATTCATACGGTGTCGTCTCCACGGATTTCGACGGAGCCCTATTTAAAGTGAATACGGCAGTCTCTAAAGCATAGCCCCAAAATGACAGCGGCAGATCGGTAAGAGACATCGTAGATCGCACCATATCTAATAGAGTGTGATTACGACATTCGGACACACCATTACGCTGAGGTGTTCCTGGCAGTGTGAGTTGTGAAACTATTCCACATTTCCTTAAGTGCGTGCCAAATTTGTGACTCAAATATTCTCCCCCACGATCTGATCGCAAGAACTTGATTTTCCTGTCACGTTGATTCTCAACCTCACTCTGAAATTCCTTGAACTTTTCAAAGGTCTCAGACTTGTGTTTCATTAAGTAGACATACCCATATCTACTTAAGTCATAAGTGAGGGTGAGAACATAACGATAGCCACCGCGAGCCTCAACACTCATTGGACCGCACACATCAGTATGTATGATTTCCAATAAGTTGGTTGCTCGCTCCATTGTTCCGGAGAACGGAGTCTTGGTCATCTTGCCCATGAGGCATGGTTCGCACGTGTCAAATGATTCATAATCAAGAGACTCCAAAAGTCCATCTGCATGGAGTTTCTTCATGCGTTTGACACCAATATGACCAAGGCGGCAGTGCCACAAGTATGTGGGACTATCATTATCAACCTTACATCTTTTGGTATTCACACTATGAATATGTGTAACATCACGTTCGAGATTAAATAAGAATAAACCATTGACCAGTGGGGCATGACCATAAAACATATCTCTCATATAAATAGAACAACCATTATTCTCGGATTTAAATGAGTAGCCATCTTGTATTAAACGAGATCCTGATACAATGTTCATGCTCAAAGCTGGCACTAAATAACAATTATTGAGGTTTAAAACTAATCCGGTAGGTAAATGCAGAGGTAGCGTGCCGACGGCGATCACATCGACCTTGGAACCATTCCCGACGCGCATCGTCACCTCATCCTTCGCCAGTCTTCGTATTCCGCAGCTCCTGTTTTGAGTTACAAATATGAGCAACCGCACCGGTATCAAATACCCAGGAGCTACTACGAGTACTGGTAAGGTACACATTAATAACATGTATATCACATATACCTTTGGTGTTGCCGGCCTTCTTGTCCGCTAAGTACTTGGGGCAGTTCCGCTACCAGTGACCACTTCCCTTGCAATAAAAACACTCAGTCTCGGGCTTGGGACCATTCTTTGGCTTCTTCCCGGCAGCTTGCTTACCGGGCATGGCAACTCCCTTGCCGTCCTTCTTGAAGTTCTTTTTACCCTTGCCTTTCTTGAACTTAGTGGTTTTATTCACCATCAACACTTGATGTTCCTTTTTGATTTCCACCTCCGCTAATTTCAGCATTGAATATACCTCAGGAAAGGTCTTTTCCATCCCCTGCATATTGAAGTTCATCACAAAGCTCTTGTAGCTAGGTGGGAGCGACTGGAGGATTCTGTCAACGACCGCATCATCCGGGAGATTAACTCCCAGCTGAGACAAGCGGTTGTGCAACCCAGACATTTTGAGTATGTGCTCGCTGACGGAACTATTCTCCTCCATCTTACAACTGTAGAATTTGTCAGAGACTTCATATCTCTCGACCCGGGCATGAGCTTGGAAAACCATTTTCAGCTCCTGGAACATCTCATATGCTCCGTGTTGCTCAAAATGCTTCTGGAGCCCCGGTTCTAAGCTGTAAAGCATGCCGCACTGAACCAGGGAGTAATCATCAACACGGGACTGCCAAGTGTTCATAACGTCTTGGTTTGCTGGGGGTGGTGCTTCACCTAGCAGTGCTTCAAGGACATATGCTTTCTTGGCAGCTATGAGGATGATCCTCAAGTTCCGGACCCAGTCCATATAGTTGCTACCATCGTCTTTCAGCTTGGTTTTCTCTAGGAATGTGTTGAAGTTGAGGACAACATTAGCGTGGGGCATTTGATCTACAAGACATATTGTAAAGATTTTAGACTAAGTTCATGATAATTAAGTTCATCTAATCAAATTCTTTAATGAACTCCCACTCAGATAGACATCCCTCTAGTCATCTAAGTGATACATGATCCGATTCAACTAGGCCGTGTCCGATCATCACGTGAGACAGACTAGTCATCATCGGTGAACATCTTCATGTTGATCGTATCTTCCATACGACTCATGTTCGATCTTTCGGTCTTCCGTGTTCCGAGGCCATGTCTGTACATGCTAGGCTCGTCAAGTCAACCTAAGTGTTTTGCGTGTGTAAATCTGGCTTACACCCGTTGTATGCGAACGTTAGAACCTATCACACCCGATCATCACGTGGTGCTTCGGAACAACGGACCTTAGCAACGGTGCACAGTTAGGGGGAACACTTTCTTGAAATTATTGTGAGGGATCATCGTATTTATGCTACCGTCATTCTAAGCAAATAAGATGTAAAACATGATAAACAACACATGCAATCAAATAGTGACATGATATGGCCAATATCATTTTGCTCCTTTTGAACTCCATCTTCGGGGCGCTATGATCATCGTCGTCACCGGCATGACACCATGATCACCATCATCATGATCTCCATCATCGTGTCTTCATGAAGTTGTCTCGTCAGCTATTACTTCTACTACTATGGCTAACGGTTAGCGATAAAGTAAAGTAATTACATGACATATAAGTTGACATGCGGGTCATAAATAAATTATGACAACTCCTATGGCTCCTGCCGGTTGTCATACTCATCGACATGCAAGTCGTGATTCCTATTACAAGAACATGATCAATCTCATACATCACATATATCATTCATCACATCCTTTTGGCCATATCACATCACACGGCATATGCTGCAAAAACAAGTTAGACATCCTCTAATTGTTGTTGCAAGTTTTTACGTGGCTGCTATAGGTTTCTAGCAAGAACTTTTCTTACCTACGCCAAAACCACAACGTGATATGACAATTTCTATTTACCCTTCATAAGGACCCTTTTCATCGAATCCGATCCGACTAAAGTGGGAGAGACAGACACCCGCTAGCCACCTTATGCAACTAGTGAATGTCAGTCGGTGGAACCAGTCTCACGTAAGCGTACGTGTAAGGTCGGTCTGGGCTGCTTCATCCCACGATGCCGCTGAATCAAGATAAGACTAGTAACGGCAAGTAAATTGACAAAATCGACGCCCACAACAACTTGTGTTCTACTCGTGCATAGAAACTACGCATAGACCTAGCCCTGATACCATTGTTGGGGAATGTAGCAAAAATTTAAAATTTTCTATGCATCACCAAGATCAATCTATGGAATCATCTAGCAACGAGGTGAGAGGAGTGCATCTACATACCCTTGTAGATCGCGAGCGGAAGAGTTCAAGAGAACGGGGTTGATGGAGTCGTACTCGTCGTGATCCAAATCACCGAAGATCCTAGCACCGAATGGACGGCACCTCCGCGTTCAACACACGTACGGAGCGAGGACGTCTCCCGCGCCTTGATCCAGCAAGGAGGAGGGAGAGGTTGAGGAAGAGGGCTCCAACAGCAGCACGACGGCGTGGTGGTGGTGGAGCTGCAGTACTCCGGCAGGGCTTCGCCAAGCTCTTGCGAAGGAGGAGAGGTGTTGGGAAGGGGAGGGGTTGCGCCTTGGATGGTGTGTGCAGCCCTCCCCTTGCCCCTCTATATATAGGGGAAGGAGGAAGGGGGCCGTCCCCCTCTAGATGAGATCTAGAGGGGGGCGGCGGCCAAGGGGAGGGGGCTTGCCCCCCAAGCAAGGGGGGCGCCCCCCTTAGGGTTTCCCCCCCAACCCTAGGCGCATGGGCCCATGCGGGGGATGCGCCCAGCCCATGTAGGGCTGGTTTCCTTTCCTCTACAGCCCATTAGGCCCTCCGAGAGAGGTGGCCTCTCCCGGTGGACCCCCGGAACCCCTCCGGTGGCCCCGGTACAATACCGATATGCCCCCGAACCTTTCCGGTGACCGTATGACAACTTCCTACATATAAATCTTCACCTCCGGACCATTCCGGAACTCCTCGTGATGTCCGGGATCTCATTCGGGACTCCGAACAACATTCGGTAATCACATACAAGTCTTCCTAATAACCCTAGCATCATCGAACCTTAAGTGTGTAGACCCTACAGGTTCAGGAACCATGAAGACATGACCGAGTCAACTCTCCGGCCAATAACCAACAGCGGGATCTGGATACCCATGTTGGCTCCCACATGTTCCACGATGATCTCATCGGATGAACCACGATGTCGAGGATTCAAGCAATCCCGTATACAATTCCCTTTGTCAATCGGTACGTTACGTGCCCGAGATTCGATCGTCGGTATCCCAATACCTCGTTCAATCTCGTTACCGCCAAGTCACTTTACTCATTCCGTAATGCATGATCCCGTGACCAACTACTTAGTCACACTGATCTCATTATGATGATGCATCACCGAGTGGGCCTAGAGATACCTCTCCGTCATACGGAGTGACAAATCCCAGTCTCGATTCATGCCAACCCAATAGACACTTTTGGAGATACCTGTAGTGCACCTTTGTAGTCACCCAGTTACGTTGTGACGTTTGGTACACCCAAAGCACTCCTACGGTATTCGGGAGTTGCACAATCTCATGGTCTAAGGAAATGATACTTGACATTCAGAAAAGCTCTAATGATGTGATCCCGTTATCAATGACATCCAATGTCCATGGTCAGGAAACCGTAACCATCTATTGATCAACGAGCTAGTCAACTAGAGGCTCACTAGGGACATGTTGTGGTCTATGTATTCACACATGTATTACGATTTCCGGATAACACAATTATAGCATGAACAATAGACAATTATCATGAACAAGGAAATATAATAATAACCATTTTATTATTGCCTCTAGGGCATATTTCCAACATGGTCTTCATCTTTGGCGAGGATTTTTTATTATTTTTTCTAAGATGTTCCGTGGAGTTTCAGGTCATTCCGAGAATATTTGTTTTCTGCACATAAAACAACATCATGGCAATTCTGCTGAAAACAGCGTCAGTCCGGGTTAGTTCCATTCAAATCATACAAGTTAGAGTCCAAAACAAGGGCAAAAGTGTTTGGAAAAGTAGATACGACGGAGACGTATCATGGTGCCCCTGCTGCAAATCACGCAGAGTCATCCGTCGCGTCTCGACCACAATCCGCAACCCTGGCCGAGTCTTCTACAAATGCTCGAATCATGGAGTGATAAATATGTTTAAGTGTTGTTCTACTGCTTTCAGTTACTGATTTTTTTAATAGTTTGGTTGATGAACTTCCAATTTGATTCGTGCAGAAAAGGGAAGATTTGTGTGATTTGTATTTCTGGGAAGTTGTTGATGTGGGGGAATGCAACTACGCTGATTATTTGGTTAGCCGAG
Source organism: Triticum urartu (assembly GCF_056163025.1). Lineage (NCBI taxonomy): Eukaryota > Viridiplantae > Streptophyta > Magnoliopsida > Poales > Poaceae > Triticum > Triticum urartu. The sequence continues at coordinate 315,261,763 of NC_141877.1, forward strand.
GAATCCCAATACCAGCAGGTTGGGGTGTTGGACAAGTAACTGAAGGAACGGCAGAAGAGGAAGATGCAGAGTAGAAGGTTAAAGATGCAGTTCCTCTGATCATGGCCAAGCAACAGCTATTGAACGGCCTTGACAGCAATGAGGAGATGAAAGAGCTTGTGAAGATAATGGGCAAAATCGATGTGCTCTGTAGGATGATTGTCTCTTTATTTGCAGTGTATGTAGCACTCGTGATGTATTCAGTGGCTATGACATGAGCACTTTGCTGAAACTAGTAATGATTGAAACCTGTATAGCAGGCTGGGCGTAGTGTTGTGAACATCTAATGATTTCTATTAACGGAAATCAGGGGGTATCCCCTTTTGCTCATATAAATAAATAAATAAATAGCAGAGGCCCTCTCGGGTCAGCTTTGTTCTCATTCGAAGACGTCGAGCAAATTGCAGTCCAAGAGCAAACTATGTCATCAAATTCAAGTTTCATAGCCAAATATGAGTACAACTAAACAACAATGTCATCAGGTTTTAGTTGTCATACAATCACCAAACACAAATCAGCATACATAACAAGTGATGTTCTCACAGCAAAATACTAAACAACATGTTCATCTGGTTTCAGTTGTCATAGAAAACACAATTTCACATAGTAGATAAAAATGTCTTCTAACAGGCAAATACAACAAAAGCAATGTAATCATCATCCGCAGCAGCAACGTCAATATCTTCGCCATGTGTATCAGTCTGAATTGTAATTCCCCATGGTGTCATCTTCTTCTTTGTCCTCAACGTCCTCGAATGTTGGCTTCTTCTTGATCAACTCTTGTATGTCCATAGCACGACAGGCAATCTTTTCACCGGCGTCATTGACGTGATGGTTCTCAAAGATATTAGGAACATATGTGTTATCTTGTACATCAAGAGCAGTGTAAGCATCATCTTGTTGTGCAACTTAATTAAATGAATTCCTCTGCTCAAACCTTTGCAATACTCTCCAGTCATCGCTACGTGCAAATGTGTCTTCCAAGAAAAATATCTGTGTTGCTTGATTTGCCAAAATAAAAGGCTCGTTGGTCTGATACGCCGCCTTGACATTGATGGATTTGAAATAATCATCAGCTCTGGGTTTTGCGATCCTAGAAAACAGGTTATACCAACGACAGCACAACAGAACCACACACCGATGATCCTCGAAACTGGAGATATACTGCAACTGAACAATGTCTGTTATGTCAGCATACATTTTAGTTATCTCTTTGTCATACGTATCCGTGCTCATGATGGCACTGTTTTGTGTCTTCCTGCCTTCGTCTCGTGCAAGGGTGTTGTAGCGCACATCTCCAACAATGCAAGATTCATAATGTCTTACCCGAGTATCAGGACCCATTGCTAGTGAGTAAAGGGCATCATCAACTGCCTGCCCATCCACCCGCATCTTCTTAACCTATGGTTAGAAAATAGACAAGCTGATCATCTTATGTACTCAATATATTAAAAAAAACTGACAGTGCACTTCAAAAGCTTACATGGTTCTTGAACCATTTCGCAAATCCTGCCATAACCAGTTTGTCAATGTTTCTTGGATTTTGCGGCAGTAACTCCTCTTTGTATATCTGCACAACATAGTGATCATGTCAAACATCTAAATATATAAGAATGTGCTGCAAGTTTAGTAGATTATGATGTATAAGCTACAGTACTGCACTTACTTGATATAAGGTAGTATCTTAGGATAGTTATTCAACACATACCAAACCATTTTGTCCAAATCTTTAGGTTTGTCCTCTTGTCGACTCTTCCCTGTAACTTGAACAGAATAATCGAAAACATTGAGCTCGGGATTGTCTTCACCCACCTCCTTGCTAAGCTGATCAGCTGTTTCAATGTATTTTGAGCAGAATGTCAACGCTTCTGTAGCAATGTAGGCCTCTGCAATGGAATCCTCGGGTCTAGCTCTGTTCCTAACATAGACCTTGAAAGTGCCTAGACGCCTTTCAATAGGGTACATCCAGCCATATTGTACTGGACCTCTAAGTAGTGCCTCATCAGGTAGATGAATAGCCAAATGCACCATCACATCAAAGAAGGCTGGAGGATATATCTTCTCAAGGTCGCATAGGACAGTTGGTATCTTGTCTTTAAGACGCTCCAAAGCATCTATCCTGATATTCCTACTGCAGAGTTCCGTGAAGAATTGTCCCAACTCTGCAACTGCTCTGTATAAGTCAGGGCGGCCCAATCCTCTAAGGATAACAGGTAAAACCCTTTGAGGTAGGATGTGGCAGTCATGAGTTTTCAACCCTTGTACCTTGTTTCCATCTGCACTGACTCTCCTTATAGGGTTGGAAGCAAATCCATGTGGGAATCTCACACGTGACAGGACCTCGCAGAATTCTTTTCTTTTTACCTTGTCCAAGACGTACACAGCTGGTGCCATATCCCATGGTTTACCTTCATCTTGCACCTGCAAATCCTTTCTGATACCCATGTGTGTCAAATCAATCCTAGATTTTAAGCTATCTTTCATCTTGCCTTCAATATTAAGAAGTGTGCCGATAATGCTGTCACATATATTTTTCTTGATGTGCATCACATCAAGATTATGCCGCAGATCCAAATCTTTCCAATACTCCAAGTCCCACAAAGTGGACCTGCGGGTAAACAATAATCTCTCTTCTACCCTGCCACGCTTCCTTTTCCCGCTACCATTACCAGGATGGTTTCCTGCTGTAATATGCCTGACCTTCTCTAATTCCACTTGCAACTCATCGGCGGTGAGCCTCTTTGGCGCATCACGGTTTTCATGCTTTGCATTGAACACATGTCTTCGGTATTTTCTAGGATGCGACTTGTCCTTGGCAAGGAAACGGCGATGTCCAATGTAACAGATCTTGCTAAGTATTGCGTATGACAGCGGATTCCTGTCAGAGCGAACACATGCATTGTAACCATGTGTCGTTCGCCCTGACATAGTGCCCAAAGCCAGATAATCATGGATGCACCAAATTATAATAGCACGCAGAAAGAAATCAGCTGGTGGGCTGCTATATAGGTCTCGAGTGAGAACACCCTTCCATAGCTGTTGAAGTTCCTCCACAAGAGGCTCCATGAACAAATCAAAATCCCTTCCAGGGCTTTTTGGACCTGGGATGAGGCCATCATGTAGTTTGATTCTTTGGTGCAGACATTTGGAGGCATGTTGTAAGGGATAACAAGCACTGGCCACATGCTATATGTGGCGCTCTGGTGGCCAAATGGGTTAAATCCATCTGAAGCTAAGCCAAGTCTAATGTTTCTCGAGTCAGCAGCAAACTCTTTGTGTTTATCATTGAAGCTTTTCCACTCACTACCATGAGATGGATGGCTCATTACATTCTGATCTCTGTACTCCTGGTTCCTAGAATGCCATAGTACATCCTCTCTTGTTTCAGCATCATGAAACAACCTCTGCAATCTTGGTGTAATTGGAAAATGTCTCAGAACATTATGAGGAATCCTCTTCACAGCATCGCCATCTTTCCATCTTGATGATTTGCATTTCGGGCATTCACTAAAGTTGGCATAATCCTTCCGGAATAGAACACAATTATTCTTACAAAAATGGATCATATCATATCCAATTCCAACTGCACGAAGGAAATTCTTCATTTTACTGTGGTGTGTGGCAGCTCAGACGCATCTGGGAAAGATTTGCGGAAAGTAGCCAACATAGCATCGAATGATTTGTTGGTCATCCGCTCAGATGTCTTCACCTGAAGAAAGGTGACCATAGCTGAGAATACTGACAGCTTATTTCCTGGGGTGACAGCAATGTTGCATTGTTCCAACATGCGGGCCCACCGTTTTTCTTCTGCAGGTGAAAGTTCACGGAATGCACGAGCATTTCGTAGCATTGTTTCAATGTTGGTCAAACTCACTGGCTCTGCCACCACCACCTCCTCCTCCTCTTCCACCTGAGCATCAGGCAGATCAAGATGGTGATCTGCTGCTTCCACGTAGTCAATAACATTGACGTTCACAACTTCACCATGATGAACCCACCTAGTATATGTGACCGACATCCCATACAAGTGTAGATGATTTTGCACAGTTGACTGGGGTCTTGTAACTGAATTCATACAACTGCTACACGGGCAAAGCACATCTGATTTCGGACCACCGTACTCAGCTCTGATAAAGTTCATGAAGTGTTCAACCCCCTCGACATATGCAGTGGAGAATCTTCGAGCAGAAGTTATCCAAGTCCCGTCCATCTGTTAGACATACAAATTAGTTCTTCTACTAGATATTACAGGAAAAACATATATGCTTTTTTATGAAGTCCAAAAAAATACCTAGGTCGATGTCTAAAGCTATGGCAAGATATTTGGACGAGCAGATCTAAGTAACGAAATATATGTAAAGCTAATTCAACAAACAGATTTGAGTGCCAAATTATGGCAGGCTGTTTCAGCAGTCAATGAGGCCAAGCACACAGCCATCGAACTATCGAAGGCCATCACAGCAACAAAGATCGAGTATAAAATGGTGTAGAGCTATTTCACCTAACAGATTGGCTACTAGACCATGGCAATCTACGTCACAATAAATATATGGCAGGATATTTTAGCAACTAATCGGCCTTGGCATGCCATCTCAGCTAAGCAGATTGAGTGCAGAACAGGGCAAGGAAGCTTCTTAAGCAGAGCATATTGACAGTAAACTACTTCGGCAAACAGTGAGATTAACAGTGTCTATCAGCTAACATTCAGCGCTACACCGACATGAACGGGGCCTCAGTCTAGAATGCGCGTACCGTGGGAGAAGCTGACCGCCGTGCGTCTCCACATGAACGTCGCCAGTGGTGGCGGCGCTGACCGCTGTGCGCCTCCACAAGAACGTAGCCAGAGGTGGCGCGGCTAGAGGACGGCAGTCTACGAGAGCGTATTGTGGGAGCGAGAGGATCGCCGAACCGCGGCGCCGATGTATCGGCGCGGCGGGGAGGGCGGCTTTGGCGGAGCGAATGGAGTGGAGGGGGACAGGGGGAGGGGGTGTTGGGGAATATTATTGGCTAGTTGGCCGAAGGGTGGTTGAATCGGATTTGGGGGGAATTTTGGGGTGTGGGGGGGAGGATTTTCGCGCGGTGGGCGGGGGGGGGGGGGGGGGGGGTTGGCGCATGGTCGGTTTCTCCAAGTGCAGTCCCACGTGTCAGTGAAGAGGCAAGCCGAAGCGCGTTCCGTTTGCGTGAGCCGTGTGCAGGACCGAACGTGTGTGGGGTGCAATGCGACCGCGACAGGAATGCTGTGAGTGTACCGCCTTTTTTCCTTTTAAACTAGGTGCTTCGCCCCCTCAAAAAAAATGTGTTGCTTCGCGCGATCCATCGATACTACTACTCCCTCCTTCCATCTATATAGGGCCTAATGCATTTTTTAAGACCGCCTTTGACTATTGACAAGATTAATAGTACATGACATGCACAATGTGAAAATTATATCATTGAAAGCTCCTTTCACACACGAATTTGACGGTGTGCTTTGTGTAAGTTGCATGTCATATATTATTGCTCTAATATTTGGTCAAAGTTAGCCTCGAAAAACGTATTAGGCCCTATATAGATGTAAGGAGGGAGTACTAGTAATCCGGTAATCCCGACTAAAACGGCGCGGCCGGGTCTTTTCCCGCGCGATATGCTGGGAGGTTGGCTTAGTTGGGTTTTTAGGACGAGTAATGCTACACCTACGTAATCCCAATTACGTAATTAACATAATGTGAAACATGTGAGCTGTTGATTGTAGATTGGGGGGAGGGGACCACCACCATGAAAATCAGGGGAGGAGAGAGAGAGGCAATTTACGTTAACCCTTTCGTAGGTTCCCGTAGATGTAGAAAGATATGAAATGCGTGAATGTGTAGTGGACGTACTATTGGAGTGCCTAAGATAATTTGTGTATGTATAGACCCTATGTGTTTATTTTACTTCGCATGTTAGATTTGTCTCAGTTCAATAAAAAGCAGAGTTGGTGATGATGGTGTGCCTGTCATCCTGCAATATAGGCCGTCTGATCTATATCTAACGGATAGGAAGGAAACTATGACAATTTACCCGCACTCCTCTCCACATTTGCAGATAAGGCTTTCCCTCGTTCATCCTTTTCTCCCACAAGATCTTGATCTTCCGTGCAATGCACGGGCATCTTGCTAGTACTCCTACAATATGTATATTATTGTGAAAGTTCATATACACTGGCCGAGATTAATGCAAACACGGCAGATTTTCATTACATTTCGAACTTTTATAGGACAGAAAAATAAAAGAAACCCGACCCTAAACCTATTCTACGGCGGCGACCGACGTCCTCCATCTGCGATCTCTATGTACGGGGGCGGGGTTCAAGACCCGTGAAGTGAAGATGCGGTCTCCGGTGAGGAAGAGTAGAACACGGGATACGGACCGGCCAGTTGGCACACCATGCCCTACCGCCTCCCATGCCCTACTCATCCTCGGAGGAGTCCCCGACCTCGGCGGTGTCGGACGTTGGACGGCGGCAAGTAGGACGCGTGGCTGACGGTGCTCCCGTCGTCGGCCACCAGCGTGGCCACCGCTTGTGCGGTCGCGTCCGTGTCCGGCTACGCCGCTATTGCGTCGCGAGAGGTGACTTGAGCGAGGGCGACGACCTCGAGCTTCATCCCCGAAGACAAGCTCTCCCGTAGAGCATTCGCACTTGCGGTCATGGCGGATGTGGTGCCAGGTAGGAGGACGATGTGCTATGGTGTGGAGGTTAGCTGGGTGTTGCCGCTTTAAGTAGCGCATTCCGGTGAGGCCAAGCGTCCGGGTGCGTCATTAAGTCGCCAGAGTTGGTTCCTTGGGCACCGAGCCTCTTAACGACGACATACGAATGGACGACATGAATGCGGGCAGCTGGTGCTGGCTGGGAACGCACCACGCGACGGTGCGAGGGACGAGGGTTTTGGTGTGCCAGGGTAGTCAGCTGCGGTCGTGGCAACGTTGGAGATGCCCTTTGCTCACATGCGATCCCCACATGTCATTGAAAAAGCAAGACGACCCGACATGGTCTCAGGTCCAGAGGATGCAGTTGGCCGCGCTACACCACTCCGCGGACGCGTCACGACGCCCCGTGCATCCTCGACGAGCCAGGTGTTGGGGTGTGTTTGGATTGTGGCCAAAGTGCACCTTACCAAAATTTTGGTCATGACCCAAAGATTGGTCTTTGTTTAGATGGTTGCCATTTTTTTGGCATGCCAATGAACTCTAGCCAACTCTAGTTCATTTTTCTTGCCAATGTCGGCCAAATCATGGGCAACCAATACCTCAACCAAAATTTTGGTCATGACCCAAAGATTGGTCTTTGTTTGGATGGTTGCCATTTCTTTGGCATGCCAATGAACTCTAGCCAACTCTAGTTCATTTTTCTTGCCAATGTCGGCCAAATCATGGGCAACCAATACCTCAACCAAAATTTTGGCTACCCAATGCTTTGATGGGGCAACCTTGGGCACAAACCAAACATACCGTTGGTCGTGCCACAGCACTAACGCCACCCTCGACACACTGAAACCGACCATGTCTAGCTATGATATGAGCGTGTTGCTCACCGCGGTCGCCGTGTCCAGAGGCGGTGCTGGAGCTGCGCCCCGTTGTTGGCCCCAACGACCCACATGAACGGTTGTCGGTGGCGAGGATGTCGCGGGCCAGCTCCTCCATTGGACTAGTCTGCCCCACATGTCGGTTTCCCTGTTTTCCCGGCCATATTCGAGCGCCAGTGCTCCGCGTTGCGCATTAGTCCTTCCACTATGTAGGCCAAGTGAGACAAGTTATTGTTTATTTGAGCCGTTCAAGTATAATCATGTGGCGTTTTCTTATTTCTCATTCCTCTCCAACCCTCTTCTCCATCGATCATGTCGCTCTCCAGTCGAGTCCATCCTCCCGCATGCCTCATTTGAACATTCCGCGGAGTATCATTCGCATGTACCCACCCTAGTCCTCTTTTAATAGATCTCCAGACCCCGAGATGAAATCGAGAGGGAACAAGTGGGGGCACGTCATACCTAAGGCGGATTCAAAATTTTGAACCGGTGATCATAGCATCCGCAAATCATATATAAAGGGTATTCAATGTTCGTTTCGTTTTTGAACGTACAATATACTCCCTCCTATCCTTTCTAGTTTACATATAAGTTTTACGTGTAGTCAAAGTATCTCTACTTTGATCAAAAAGGTATCAACATTCAACAACACCCAATCAATATTGTTAGATTCGTACGTACTCCTAGATTTGTACTCGAGATGGTTTCCAATTTGACTATTGACAAGATTAATAGTAGATGAGATGTATAATGTGAAAATTATATCATTGGAAACTCCTTTCACATACGAATTTGACCGTATGCTTTGTGTAAGTTGCATGTCATATATTATTACTCTAACATTTGGTCAAAGTTAGCCTCGAAAAACGCATTAGACCCTGTATGCTTTGTGTAAGTTGCATGTCATATATTATTACTCTAACATTTGTGTAAGTTGCATGTCATATATTATTACTCTAACATTTGGTCAAAGTAGTATAGTGGAAGTGGATCCTCTGACGTAGGTATCCCTGCCTTACCCTCCCTTTCGGTCACTTACTGGCGGACCCCATGCTTGCTAGGCCCCGCATGTCAGTTACTCAATGGGTTCGGCCACGTCAGGGGATCCTCATCCGTAGTATACTCCCTCTGTTTTTATTTACTCCGCATAAAACGGAGGGAGTGGTGGTATAATAAATGACGCGGGCGGGGAAGGGGGAGGGACGTCGGTTTGCTCTCAACTGCGGTCCCACAAGCGAGCGAAAATGCAAGACGAAGCGCGTTCCATTAGGTGAGCGACGTGGCGGGTCCAGCGTGCCGGGCTGCAACGCGAACGCGACAAGAGCGATGTACAGTCAAAACCGATTGACTGATCGTCACCGGAACCACTATTCACACCAGAACCTTCGCTGCTCGGCTTACGCCAGCCACTGCCCTAAAACCACACCAAATCTCCAGCCCATTCCCCCACCCTTCGATCCCCTAGCCCGCATCAAGCGTCCCCTAGTTCGTCGGAAAGCCATGGTGCGCCGCAAGATCACTTACTACAAGATGCTGACACCGGAGCACCGCGCAGAAATCGCGGCAGCGGTCGGCGCCACAGACCTCCGTTCCCAAGCTCGCTTTGCGGCGGGCCAATCCCCGAGTTCTCTAAAGCCAAGCTACGAGGAGGAGGAAGCTAACCCAATGTTCATGGCGGAGGTCGCGGCGCAGAAGGCCCCCGATGGGTATGAGACGATGGACGTCGACTTCGTGCCGGCGTCCGAGTCCCTCATGGTGCAGGCGGACCAGCGGTTCAACATGTCGATACTAAAGGAGGACCGGGAGGCAGAGGCTCAACTCGACGCGGAGCGCGCGCATGCCGCTGCCATCGAGGCTCTCCTGCAAGCAGAACCGGATGTCGTGGATGTGAACCGGGCGGCGGAGGCTCAACTTGAGGCAGAGCGCGCGGATGCCGCTGCCATCAAGGCCCTCCTGCAGGCGGAACCGGACGTCCTGGACTTGAACCGGGCGGCAGAGGCTCGACTCGACGCAGAGAGCGCGGATGCCGCTCTCATCAACGCCCTCCTGCAGGCGGAACCGGACGTCCTGGACTTGAACCGGGCGGCGGAGGCTCGACTCGAAGCGAAGCGCGCGGATGCCGCTGCCATCGAGGCCCTCCTGTAGGCGGAACCGGACGTCCTTGACTTGAACCGGGCTGTGCTCTTGTCCGTGCAGAGCGCCCGCACGCTCCGCTTGAACGAGTAGCTGGAGGCCGAGGACAACCACGGTGCGGAGACACACGTCGGCAGTGACGGCTGGTTCGCGCCGGTAGCCAAAGACGACGAGGCCGTCTCTTTCTGCAAGCAGTGATAGTTTTTCTTTATGTTGTTGTTTTTATGGATCTTTTGCTGTGTAAAAACATATATTTGTTATGCAAGTCGCCTGACTTGGGTCAGTCTACCATTTCAGTTGGTTGGATGAATATCCTACGTCTCCTAACCCTCCTTTCCTCCTTCTTCATCACCTCTTCTTCTTCCCCAACAGACCACCGCACGGGTCGTACGGATACTCCCCAACATGCAGTTGGATAAACATACTCTATGAACGAAAATTATGTGTCAGCGATAGGATGGCTGAGTTTGGTTTGTTCACATGCGACAACATGTGTCAGTGAGGATGCGTTCCCTTGGTTGGGTTTGCGGCGTGCAGGAGTGACTGTGTGAGGGTGCAGTGCGACCGCGGCGTGCAGGAGCGACAGTGTGAGAGTGCGGTGCGACCGCGACAGCCATGCGCAAGTGTACCTCCTTCTCATTTTAAAAACTTTAGGCAAGCTTGGCAAAAATGTGTGGCGAAGTTTGGCAATGCAAGGCCTAGACCCAAACAGGATAAGTATGTACGTACTAGGAGTACTAGTGTTAAAAAAGAAAGGCGGGGTTTTCCTTCATGGGATTTAATCAATACAAATCCTCGTTTCACGTGTCAATTAATGCATATTTTTTCTCCAAAGACCAAAGGCTAACCATCTCACTTCGCATCGCTTGATTAATGCAGCGCCATGCAAACTAAACTTCTCACTTCCGCATGCATGCATGTCGTCTCTCTCTCCCCTGTCCATCTCTCTGCACGCATGCACCTCTCACTCTCTCTCCTGTTTCTGCATGCAAGCAGCTCTCTCTGCCTTGGGAAGATGCGAAGCACATGGGAAAGAGAGATGGGATTACTGCAGGCATGCATGCGGTGGAAAGGGATGGAGGGCCCCGTTGGAAAGAGCAACAAAAAAATGCCAATGCGCAGAGCATTGCGGGGAAAACAAAATTTTCTTAGACGCAAACAAAAAAGGACTGGAGGGAGTACTACTAGGAGTACTAGTGCGGTGAGATGGTTTCTCGAAGAAGACGATGGAGAAGCAGAGTCAGCGAAGAGTGAAATGGTGGTTGCTTCGTCCGTGCTTTTGTGATTTGACGCCTCACTGCTTTGTGATTTGACGCCTCACTGCTTTGTGATTTGACGCCTCACTGCTTTGTGATTTGTGATAGAAGGGACAGGGGAGTAGACTCTGTGCTCTATACTGTACTACATGCGTCCAAGCATGGGAGAAAGAGGAGATACGTTGCATTTTTCTATTCCTTCAATCAATCAATCAGGGAGCTTCGGTTCCATCTTTTTGGCTTTGGCAACACCGTCCACAATGGTTCCCACGATGCCAAAAGCTATTTTCACATTTGGCTACACATTGTGGATGGCCTTAACCGTACCACTTGGTTTTGCTCCTGTGTGCTATCTATACAAATCTCAATTATATTGATCTAAAAAATTATAGAATCAAGATTAGTAAAAAGGAGGTGATTTTGCCACGCGGATGGCAGGGGAGGTTTCTTATTTGAGCAATGCTACATCCACGTAATGGTTTACGTAAAGTTACGAATTGATGTGATGTGAGACTATTTGATTGGATTAAAGGAGAGGATTAGGCCCACCCCACCTGAAAATCAGGGGGGGCATATATAGATTAGATGGAAAGTATACGTAGCCCTTTATAAGTCTAGGATTAGGCTTCTTATTTTCGGAGGACGTTGTCCTCGCGGTTTGCTAACATGCGGTCCCATGTGTCAGTGCTTTACCAAGCCGACCCGCGTCCCACATGAGGCAGAACAATGGCAGAAGCAACACGTGGTTAAGTTGAAGAAGATGAGGGAGAAGCGGATTCAGCAACGAGTGAAATGATGGTTGCTTCGTCCCTCCAACTTAACTGCGGGAAAGGTGCAACTTTGTGATTTGACGCCTCATTGCTCATTACTACGCCGGCGCCATGACTGGGGTGCTTCACCCCGGCTACTCTGCACTGTATTCTGGTATGGCACGTGGCCCCGGTAGCTTGATGTCCCACATGTCGGTGAAAGGGACTAGAAGATTTATGAAAGCAAGCGCTCCACTCTTACGATGAAGGAATAGACGACACGACGGCCCAGTGAACTGTCACTTGTATTGTATAGTACTATAGTTTTGCTGTTTCGCACAATCCATCGATACAAACCCGATTAAACAGGAAAGGCGGGATTTTTCCCGCGTGGTAGATGATACTGGCCATACATTTCAAAGGCAATTTTAATGCATGCAAACTGAATAATTATAAATAACAATATGATATCTAGTAAAACTAAAAATACATATGATTTATTGTGTTAGAGTGTAGTAGTAGTAGTAGTAGTAGTAGTAGTAGTAGTAGTGCTGTATTGCATAGTTGTTAGATGTAACATGCGAGAACGTGTAGAGATGTAGTTTTGGAGGGCCTACAGAGAGAAAAGCGTAATACGATCACTGACCTTCAGAATAAGCTGATTACGGTCACTATATACATTTTGCGGTGATTATAAGGTCACTTGCTCACAGTTCAGCATCGGATTGCACTCTGTTGACCGGCCAAATAGTCTGTGTGGCGCCATGTTGACTAGTTAAATTGACCACGTTCCTTGTGGGTCCCACCTATCAGTTCGCATAGGCAAAAGGTCAGATGAACACAAATTTATGCAGGCACGACAAGGCTCCAACCCGTGCGTGGGAATCACCTGGTTGTGTATGTGTCTGTCAGGGCCTGATGTGTGCGCATGCACGTGTAGGTTGAGCACTTGAGCGTGAGAGTGTGTGTTGGTCGTGTGGTGTACTGGTGTGTGCATGCATGCGTACGTGCGTGCGTGTGAGTGTTGCATGCGTGCGTGGCTGCCTGTGTACGTGTGAGTGTTGCATGCATGCGTGGGTGCATGTGTTGCGTGGATGCAGTTCGTGTGCATGCGTGCGTGTGTGTATAATCACCACACCAGCTCCTGTGTGTTAAAACAGACAGCTCAGCATACCAATACAAGGCCACCTTGTCCGTTGTGCCCGCGGTCATGACTTCGAACCACCGTCCAAATATTTTTTTGTCGTTTGTTTTCATTCTTACTAGCAAGATGCCCGTGCGTTGCACGTAACATCAAGATGCATTTGTATGACTTGTTTATCTTGTGAGAGAAAAGGATGAACGAGAGAAGGCGTTATTTGCAAATGTGGAGAGGTGTGTGGGTACCTTTTTGCAAAATTGCCATAGTTTATTTCCTATCCGTCAGATATAAATCGGACGGCCTATATTACAGGATGGCACGCACACCATCATCACCAACTCTGTTTTTCATAAGAGTGTATTTTATGTATTTTATATGAGTATAGATGTAGAGTAGATATGAGTCGACAGGTGGGCACAATGGTAGTGAGATAATGTGATGCAACACTAGAGGTGCCACATGGAGCATTTAACTGGTCAGCTAGTCACATGAGAAAATACAGAGTTGTACGGTGATCCCGTGACTGTATAATAACCACTAAACGTAAATGGTGACCGTAATGAGTGGATTCTGAAGTCTAATGTACGTGTCGTGCTTTCGCTTCAAATATAATGATCGTCATTGCATATATCGCGAGAGAAAGATGAAACATGCGTGAATTTTCTAGGGGCTTACTTTTAGAGGACCTGGAGATAGTTTTGTGTGCATACGTGAAAGGGGCGTACAGGGGGGGTATGCGATGGAGAGAGAGATGCTCTTCGTTTCTCTTTATTATGACTAACTTTGTATATAGTATAAAAATATACAAATTCACAGTGTGGAATAAATATTATTGTGGGCACCATGCAATGCAAATTAGAGTTCGTACTCCTCCATATAACTTTGTAATGTTGTATATATGTAGAAACTCTAAAATAATTTTTTGGCCACACTTTATTCAAAAGGAATGTTGTGTGCGAAATAAACGTGAAGAGAGGGCTTTTTAGATCAACGGGGTACGTGATGTAGCATGTGTGAATGTGTAGTTGATGCACTTTGGCGGGGCCTAGAGAGGTATGTGTGTGTATTACGTATTCAAGAGAGGCATGGATAGAGGAGCCGACGGGGGGGCGTGGGAGAGATAGCACGAGAAATGAGAGTGGTCTAGAGAGAGAGAGACGAATATGACGTCACGACAAGAGATTCCATTCCCTTGAGTGTGTGTATGCAAGGGGGGGAATAGAGGCACCAAGAGAAATTTTATGTGTGTGTGTGGTGTTTGTGTTGGTATGTGTGGGTGTGAGAAGATAATGAGACGTGGGGGCAGAGGGTGTGTCACCGCGTGAGGTCCGGTGGGTCGAGGTGAGGCTCTTTGTTCGGTTCCGTCCTGCGCCACATTGGTCGGCCCGTGACACATTTAGGAAGACCCATGGATGACTAGTCGTACAAGACAAAGATAGCAGAATTGTGAAGGACTCTGTGTCCACTGACAAAGCCGGCTAGGATTTGTAACCCTAGGTTCTCGGACTAAGGTAACCCCTTTATCTCTGATATTACTATTCATCCAACCTAACTTTAAGGGGCATCCTACAGAATGCTCTGCTAGAATCATACTCGTCGATTAGGAAGAGAGGTGTGAGACAATGTGTGAGAGACAGGCGTAAAGATAATGTGCGTACATGAGACACGTAGGCAGGTCCATGTATATAGAAAGGGTCGATGAGGATTGTGCGTGTGTATGTTTGCGAGAGGAAGGGTGCTTGTGATAAAGGTTAGTGAAAACAGTTGTAAATGGTTACGAGAGGGAGGGAGGGTTATATCTAGAGCATGTGTGCGAGAAAGACACCTCGGGAGAGAGTGTGTGAGCATGTGTGAGAGACCACCGATGGAGAGTGAAACTACACGTAAAAGACTGCTCTACACATTGATTAAAGATATAAATTGTATCCAAATATTAGGATGGGATCATGATATTTGCAATTCGCGTAAGGAGCAGTCATTGATCCATCAGACATCTAGATTCTATCGAATTTGAGCATGTCTATGTTATTATTCGACAAAATTGATCCACATAGTTAGTATTTTGAACTCCAGACAATGCATCGCTTTAGCAATCGAATATAAACGTGAGTATAGTTCATCTTGTGTGTGTAAAGCACATTATACATATGAAAGTTACACAATGGACATTATAAATAGCTACCCATGAACTAGCATACATTTGAATTCAACTTAAAGTGGTTTAAAAAATCGAATTCAACATGAAGTCCATTCAATTATTTGAATTTGATATCATGGCATTTGTAAACCATACCTAAATTATGGGGGCACCAATCTTTGCTCTGATTTTGTACATAATAGCATATGTAGTCGTGTACAAAATAGATTCAAATTTAGCTCCTCCATTCCAAAATAATTGTAGTTATAGGATTTTCAAGTGTCAAAATTTCAAAAAGAAGCTGATAATTTAATGAGGTTTTCAAACATACAAGGTCAAATATAACGTTGTCTATTTAGGTCAATCCTCATAGTTCAAGAGTACTCTAAACGTGAATGCTTGTGTTTCAAAATTTTGAACAAAGCGCCAAAAGAGCCTCTACTTGCCCGAAACTGCGTGAGACCAATGTTTGGTAGTACAAGGAAATTACTTTTCTAATAACTCTGACCCATGAAACCTACTAGCCCGACGTCCAAAGGTCTAAACCGGGGTAGGTTTGTAGCTTCATCTAGACGCCACGCAACTGCATCCGAAAAACATTCATACACAATGGTCGCCTAAGCACACATGCGTGCGGCCGAAATCGCTCCCGCCCACTATTTGGGACACCTGGGATTACCATCCTACCCCCGACCCGCAGTAGGTCCGAAATTTAAGAGGGGGCAAAGTTTGTACTT
Source organism: Triticum urartu (assembly GCF_056163025.1). NCBI lineage: Eukaryota > Viridiplantae > Streptophyta > Magnoliopsida > Poales > Poaceae > Triticum > Triticum urartu. Next base: position 315,277,496 of record NC_141877.1, read on the forward strand.
TCCCCAAATTTCAAACAAGCGTGTCCCATCTTCTGTTCAAAAAAGCCAAAAACAAGCGTGTCCTAGACCGAAACATGGTTCCCCCCTCCCCCCCCCCCCCGCCCACCCGTCCTATTCCCCATTCGTACTCCGTGGGCGCCAAAACTACCTCTCCACCAGCCGCGAAACCCCGGCGTCCTCTGTTTGCCACCCCATCCCACGCATCAACCGCCGCCCTCCTCCATCACACCAGAGCCGATACCCCGACGTTGTCGTCCACCGCAACCTCAACCGCAACGCCATCCACGACTAGTAGTTGAAGCCGAGGCCGAGCCGTTCGTACCCGAGCCAGTTCAACCACGCCGTCCTGCGCCTCACCGCTGCCGCTCCAACTTCGCCACCCTCCACCGCACCGGAGCTGTTCCTGCTACACCGTCCTTCGCCGCCTCGGATCTGCTTCCCCTCCACCGACATACGGCCATGGCAACACAGTCAACAATTTGGCCATGGGTTCGTCCAAACCTGCACCCTCCAGAACATCGGTTTCCCCGGTAAAAAGAAGAAGATCGCCGCGAAATGTGGAGGTGACCACACCGGCAACCGAAAAAGGTACTCCTCTTCCCTTATTCGTGCAAAGCTTACGTCTCTACTTGCACGGTATTCATCCCACAGAAGACACTAGTTGACCGCTTCTTCTTGATACTAGATGTTCCTAGTAACTCGTGATGCACAAGGTTTATCCTCATATACTATTTCACCTTAGCTAGAGGTCTGTGACCCCCCTGAATTTCAATTTATGGCCAGTTGATTACCAATTAACGGAAGCATTCCCCGGCGTAACAGGTGCTAGTACGCCTATTACGCCGGGGAAGCAGCGCCTTGGTGTTTATCTTAGGGGCGTGTGCGGCCTAGAGCTACTGGCGCCCGATCTGGAGGTCGGCCGGGATTAAAGGGATGGCCTGGGGGCATTGCCAAGCACGGCGGTGGTGTGAGGTCGATGGGAGGGCGGGGCGGCGGAGACAGGGTTCTGGGTCGGTGGTCACTGGCGGTTCGAGAAAGATCGTCAATAGTGACTGGCGGGAGGTAGACGAAGGCCATCTGCCCGTTCCTTATAGATCGGACGGTTCATTAAAAAAATCGACTGGCCTATTTATTTTCAGTCGACTGTTATCTTAGATATGACCACATGTGGCGGTGTGTTGGAGGAGTACCTGCATTTCCTGTGCTCATATATTACAAAATCATACGGAGTAGAATCTAATTTTGTTTGCCATGCAATGTTGTAGAGCTATCATCTGTCTCCTGTCATTCATTTTTCAGCCACCTGCTATCTGCTACTTTTACAGTGCACTAGTTCTGCACACACTTCACCCTTACTCTCACTATTGTGTTTTTATGCAAGGGTATTTCAGACCCTGCCTTGATAGAAGCACAAAAGAATAGAGAGAAGTCGCTCCAGTGTGGTACGCGGCTAGGCCAAAAACGGTTCAAGGCTTAAAAGGGTGTAGTGTTAGCAAATGCAGACGAGGAACGTAGCTCTGGAGTTGATGATCTCGCTCGCCGTGAACCACCAACTCAGGTGCTTGCTTTAACTTCACGGTGTCATATGTGGTTGCACGTTGCATATGGTGTCTAGCTTGTATTCGAAAGGTCGAAGTCGGTAAGATAAGGAAATATTTTTTTACATGAACCACCATCCCGTGAGCACCAGAAGACAAATAGCTAGTCAGGGCACTGGCCGAGCCAGTGACAAGCCCAGCAAAGATAGGTATCACCTGGAAGCCAACTAAAAAGCTGCAATGGTGGAGAAGCAGCCCGCCTCCCACCAGGCTCTCAGGTCCTAGATGATCATGCTCACCACTCCAGCCGGATGTCTAGCTTGTATTGCTTCCAATTTGATTAAATTGCATCTGCTTAGCTTACACATTATACCTTTGAATATGACATGCCTTTCTGTTTTTGGTACATACGAGTACATCTGTGTATTAACCATGTTCTTACATCAAACTAATATTCTTGTGTATCCCTCATCAATCACTTATGACGAGGCAGGCAGGCAAGGGGACTACTCCTCATTTAAAGAATGCAGTGTCGGCCTCCCGACATGATTCTCAAGAAACAGAAATGCTAGATGAAGATAGTGAACGTAGCTCTGTAGTTGATTACAGCATTTCCCTACACTAGCATCGCAGGTGCTTGCTCTAACTTGGCAGCATGATATGTGGTTGCATGTTGCATATGGTGTCTAGATTGTAATTCTTCCAATCTGGTAAAACTACATGTGCTAGTCTGCTTAGCTTATACATTATACCTGTTAATGTGACATGCCTTCCTGTATTTAGTACATAGTACATCTGTCTATTAAGCATGTCCTTACATAGAACTATTGTTTTTTTGTATCCCGCATCAATCAACATGACGAGACACCTTTAGTATATGAAGTGCGATATTAGTTGCATCTTTCATATGATTTATAGCATGCGCTGCTTCTAATTTGTTAAAATTCCATTTATGATGGGACGCTTTTAACTTGGCAGAGTCATATTGGTTGCATCTTTCATGTGGTGTCTAGCTTGCATTGCTTCTTATTTGCTGGAATGGTTTCTGCTTAGTTTACACAAACAGTTGTGAACATGCCATGCCATCCTGTTTTCATACATATTCCATCCTCGTATCATGTGTTTGCCTTACATCAAAGTAGTGATTGTCAGTATCATGCATGAATGAGTTCTGAAGATAGAATTTTATTTGCTTTTTCTTGTCAGTTTTACTTGACAATTCAAAATCAATAAAGCGGAAGGAAGTTAGCAAGGCAGCGGATAAAGGTGCTCCTTCCGAACGGAGGGCCTCTATAGTTTCTACTCCTCCACACCCCCAAGATGATTTCCAAGACAACACATGCATAGACACTCAACAAAGCTGTGTTTATGATGAGCACGTCTCCCCTAGTGCAGCATCACCGGTGCTCCCTCTAACTTGGCACTGTTATATGTGGTTGCATGTTATGTGTGATGTCTAGCTTGTATTGCTTCTAATTTTGTTGAATTCCATCTGCTTACTTTACACATTATACTTGAATAAGACACGTGTTCATGTTTCTAGAACATACAATATCTGTCTATCACACCATGTTCTTACATCAAATTACTACTGTTGTGTAACCTGCAACAATCACTTATCATAAGACACTTTTGACTTCGGAGTGTGATATAGGTTACATCTCACATTCTTTTCTAGCTTGTACTACTAATTTTTTGAAATGGCACTTATGACGAGACAGTTTTAACTTGGTAGAGTGATATTCGTTTCATCTTTCATATGATGTCTAGCTTTCATTGCTTCTAATTTGTTGAAATGCCTTCTCCTTAGTTTACACATCATAAGCTGTGAATATGCAATGCCGTGAATATGCAATTGCACTAATGACGAGAGACCTCTAACATGGTAGTGTGATGTTGTTTGCATCTTGCATATGATTTATTTCTTGTACTGCTTCACATTTGTTTAAACGCCATTTATGATGAGACACTGTAAACTTGGCAGAGCGATATTTATAGCATCTTTCATATGGTGTCTACATTCCATTGCATTGCTTCTAATTTGGTGAAATGTCTTCTTCTTAGTTTACCCATCATAGTTTTGGTTATCTCTTCCGTCCTGTTTTTCATACATATTACATCCTCCTATCATGTGGTTGTCTAACATCAAATTTCAGTTCGTCTGCATCACACGTCAATTTGTTCTGAAGAACTAAATTGTTATTCGTTTTTCTTGTCGGCTTGACTTAACATGGCACAGAGAAAGAGGAAGAAACACATAATGGCAAGGAATGAGAAGCGGATGAACCCTGCAGATTCTGCTGGTACTGATGGTGCAATAGAAGGTCAAAGTCCAGCGGAAATTCTACAAACACGGCATCCCATGCTACACGAGTTGCAAAAAAAGCCAAACAGAAACAAATAGCTGCCACCAAACAAGCAGAGACAGCCCTAGTTCTTGCAACACCTACCACAGTACTACCAGCTGCACGACTTACTCGTGTGTCAACTGAGCTAGCAGCACATTCCCAAGCTCCCTTGCCACCTGACACTACTTCCCAAGCACTCTTGACACAAGACGAGTTGGCAATATCAGATGAACCTTGTGAGCTTCAACAACAAGAAGGTAGTTGCTGGAGTCAAGTTATAGTTGCATGCTTCTTTATATGTAGTCTCACAGTTTGACGTACACTAACACTTCCTATGTTTGTTGTTGGACTAGCACCTAGGCTCGAGAGGAAACAAACATCAGGAATAATGCTCGATAGGTTAACTAAATCTAGAGGAGGAAGAATGGAGATCCGTTTTGAGGCAGGTTTAAAAAGGCCACGTGATGCTACAGAGTCAGCCAAGTTAGTATCAGAGGCAGCGGTTGCTGTTAGGTGTCATGTACGTATCCTCCCAACATGGATTCAGTACAGGAATGACAAAGACGAAACCCAGTTCAACACCTTCCTCGACCATTTATCTGTAAGTATGGTTATATATGGAAACTAGTAATATCGTCTTGCTCTGTCCAATACTTTCTAGGTTGCTGATAATGAGACTCCCATAATTTTCAACAGATGAGGTTCAAGTTGGATAGCCAATATGATGCAACCAGACAAGATTGCACCCATGTTTTCAAGTCTGCTCTGCGACAGTATCGGTATAACTTGAGGAAAACTCACTTTGAAGGCAAGGCTAATAGTGAACTTGCCCAAACATCTCCAGTGGAAAATATATCTGATGAAGACTGGAGAGGCCTCGTTAAACACTGGTCCGATCCGAAGTATCAGGTATATTATATATATATGTCATCAGATCACATGTTGAAGTCCTATTTACGCATGTGCCACACAAATCTATCTTCTTGTAGGTGAACTGTTCAAAGAACAAGGCCAACCGTATGAAAGTGAAATTCCAACAGACGACAAGATCTCGTAGCTATATTGCACACTGCGAGGCTCTTATAATTAGCTGTTGTTTCACTCTTTTCGTTGTACCATATTATCAGATCTATATTGACTTGTTCCAAATGCAGAGGAAAGCCCGTAAGGACCAAAAAGTACCTGAACCAAATGATGTGGAAATCTTCAAGGACTGTCACACCAGCAAGAAGAAGGGCATGACTGCACCAGTCAAAGCCGCTGTTGTAAGTCCTTAATCCTCATGCCTTTTAACTACTACTTACTCTGACTTGTGCCTTGAACTGCATGGTTTGCAGCCAATGTCTATTACTCTTTTCAATTTTATACATAATTTTCTTAGCGTATCATTGCACCTTACAAGGTTTAAAAGAGAGGAGTGATGTTCCTTTGATCTTGACCTGTAATCTAGTTCTGTGCTGGACTTGCCCACACAACGTTACAATTGCCTGTTTGTCTATTCTCAGTTGTTTTGTGATATGAATGATGCCATACTATGCTTACCGTATTATAAACTTCGTCTCTTTATCCTTAGCCCTCAATACAATGTGAAGAAATAGACAATACATTAGCGATAGTACATGGTCATATGTTTGGAACCTGGTTTTATTATGTACTTTGCAATAAAATACAACTATTATTTTACATGGATTCACCAGAATAAGTTCTGTATATAGAACAAAGCTATTTTGTTTGGTTTTGTTGCCTCCTTAATATCTTCTGTTCTGGTACTACTAATGTAAAACCTCAACTTTTCAGCGAGCTATGGAAAAAATGGTGGAACCGCCACCTTCTGAAGGTGGCGAGGCAACTATAACCGCAATGTCAGCTCTTGCTGCAGTGGGTCAGTACCTATCCACTAACAGTGCCAAAAGCACGTTCCTGCGTAATACTGGGTTGGTTGTTAAGGCAATATCATCCAAACTGCCTCATGATCAAGATATGCAAGCTCAAAGCAATGTTGTATGTGCGCTCCAGACACAAGTCCATTCCCTAATAGAGACCCTTTGTGAAACAAGGAGAAACATTGCTCGATGTCGTCAATATATGCATGGTTTTGAAACCAGACTATCAGACATTTGCTATGTTGTTCAGGAGCCTAGGGGAAATGAAGGCGAGGGTTATGGTGCTCCATGGGACAATACAGCATGAAAACGTAACAGTCAGGTCAAATGAACTGAGCTTCTGAACTTCTGGTGGTGCATTTATCTGCTAGACCGTTAAGTTTTATGCCAACCTTCCTTTTGTTATATAGTTGTAATTTGTTTTGGTGCGATACAAAATTTATTCTTAACGTGCAGCCACCGGCTGAAGAAAACAGCAAGCCATTTTGTATAGTGTAGGGTGTTCCCTATATTTGCACTGGTGGCGATCTTTGATGCCGAGTGGATGTAATCTGTGCAATCGCCTTAATAGCCTAGCGTTAGTTTCGGCCTTATTTATTTCCTAGTCTTCTTTTTCCCTGGTTTGCTAGTGGCCGCAACTACCATGGGCCATATACGGGCCGTAGGATCCATGGGTCTCCTACGGGCCGTCGATAAATGGGCCTTTAATCGGTGGGCCTCGGGCCGTCGGATAAATGGGTCTACATGGGCCGTAATCGGGCATAATTGGTATCGGCCCAGCACGGTAACAGGCCGTTAACAGGCCGTAGGACAGCAAAGGCTTAATTCTGTCACAGGCATAACGGGTCGTTAATGGGCCAGAATATAGGACGGGCTGGAAACGGCGCAACGGGTTAACAGGCCAGAAACGAGCCGACTCTTGCCATGGGCCGAATTTGGCCCATTAGGGTAACAGGCCAGTAACGGGCCGACTCTTGCCATGGGCCGAATTTGGCCCATTAGGGGAACAACCTAGTAACGGGCCGACTCTTGCCATGGGCCGAATTTGGCCCATTAGGGGAACATGCCAGTAACGGGCCGGAAGTAATCGAGGGCCGAAAAGGAGCCCAAGAACGTATGGGCCGTCAAGAGGCCGAAAGCTAACACGGGCTGGAAACGGCCCATGTAAATCACGGTCCATTAACGGGTATAAAGAAAATTATTGTTCATTATGGGCTGGAGTCACCGTGGGCCTGTAAAGGGCCGAAAGATACGAAGGCCTCATATGGGCCGAAAGACGTCGTGGGCCATACATGGGCCGAAAGTGAAATGGGCTGGTGTTATATTCGATGGCCCACATGACGTTGTTGGGCTGATTTCCTTTAGGGCCTAACGGGCCGTGAGTTAACGGGCCGTAAAATGGGCTATTTGCGAAGAGACCGTTAACAGGCTTTTCATGGGCCAGCCCGTTAACTTTTGACCAAGTCAGACGGGTCGGCTTTATAAGCTAAATGGGCCAGTGGTGGGCCGTGGCACGTGTCGACATATCATAGGCCCCTATCCGACCCACTGACGAGCTGACACGTGTTTCGTTCGGCCAATAAGAATTTTACACGTGGAAATTTCCCATTGGTTGGGGCTGTTAACGGGTTATCAGATCCAAAACCCGACCCGATAGCTTAACGGCGTTCCGTTACGGTGGATGCCACGTGTCGGTCACCCTTGACGAAAGAACTTCTGTGACGCGCGATTTATCGTCATGGAAGTGGACACTTCCGTGATGATAATTTTGGCAATGTCATGGAACACTTCTACGACAGCACAGGTATGACTATCTTGATTCTGTCATAAATTTGTCATGGATGTACATGCATGATAGAAAACGTGACCTACTGTGACAAACACGTATCATCACGGAAGTGTATTTTTTTGTAGTGGCGTGTGCTCACGTCAGGGGCTCCATATGCATGCGGTTGCACCGCACGCATTGCCATGCGATGCAATTATGTGCGGCACGATGGAGTTACGCGCTGCAAATTAGAACTGCCATCAGGGCCTGTCGATATTCCTGGCCGTCCGGCTTCCCCTTTAATTCACACGGCCTTTATAACCTTAGTCTCTTCAACCTTTCGATCGCGCCCCACAACACAACAAGCACACCCACGACGACACATAGAGAGGGGATGTCTAGCGGCGCTCCAATGGAGTTCGGCGAGCATAGAGTGGAGACCCACGCGAGGGAGACAGATCTCTCGGTGGTGTATACCATCGACCTGGCCATGGTGGACGATTACATCAATAGCGTTGAGCAGTTGCTTGCTCGAGACAAGTACAAGGTGGTCGGCATCGACCTCCAGTACACCGTTGGTCGTCCCGGCATAGATCATAAGGTTGCCGTCGCCCAGTTGTGCATGCGCCATCATGTCCTCATCTACCACTACTGCATGGCCATAGAGCCTTGCGACCGTTTCAACAGGTTTATCAACAGCACCGACTACAAATTCCCCACGGTGGAAACCACCGACTATGTAAAAGCGCTCAGTGTTATGGGCTTGGCCTGCAAGAACCTTGTCGAAATCCATGACCACTACAGGGGGTGGGGCAGCCTGGTCGAACTCGCATCGGCCGTCATTGACCCCTATTACGAAAAGATGAAGCAGGATACCCAGAGAACAAGTCCCCTATCCTGGCACAGGGCATGGATGCGGCAACTGGATGAACCTCACCTCAGGTTCGCAGCCAAGAGCGTGTACACATGCTACGAGGCACACAGGCGGATCGTTGACATGAGGAAGTGCCTTGTTACCCAAATCGACGAGCCCGGATCGAGCCACAAGTAGAGCAAGTGTCACAAGAAGTAGATGATTATCAGATGATCGTTTATGCTAGTTAATCATGCATGTAATATATAGTTTACTTTATTGGTGTGTGGAAATGTTATGTGTGTAGTAGCCACCTATGTAATTATGCATGTAATAGTTTACTTTGGTGTGTACAAATGTCATGGTTGTAGTAGCCACCTATGTAAGTGGATGTTTAATTTGGTTATGCAACCATGTCCTTATAAGTGTGTATATGTATATGTTGTTGTTCTGTATGCAATCTCATTGCACAACACACACATCTTATTAGCAGCAACTGTCTGTGTTATTATCGGTCTTCGTACACATTTCTTATTACAGACCTGTTTGCCGTGTATCACACACATCTTGTTATATTGAACCGTTTCTGTTCTCTTGTCTCGACACAAACAGTTCATCCGAGTGAACCGCATGCCGTATATCACACACATCTTGATCTGGCTGACCGTTTCTTTTGTGTTGCCTAATCACAAATAGTTTATCCGAGTGAACCGTATGTTGTATATCGCACACACCTCCATCTGGCTTCCCTTTTTTTGTTCCTTCTCATCGCAAACAGTTAATTGAATTGAACCGTATGCCCTGCATCGCACATGCAACTAAAATCTGAACCCTGCTTGATGCATCCTCCATCGCAAACGTTTTGCACCTTTTTGACGGTTTTTTGCACCACTGTTTGCGATTATTGTATCGCACACAGTTTCGTCGAAGGGTCTCTGATCGTAGTGTCGTGTTAGTAGCATCCTGCAGTAGTGTTACTAGGGTAGTACATACTTAGTATTGGAAGCATCACGCCTATGGTGTTCAACTTTGTTCAGTAGTGAAATCTTGGAGGTTATCTTGTCCAGAATATAAATATTCATAGACGCCATTTATACCGAAGAATATCACATAGCACTTTCGTCATTATTAAATTATGCACGAGCATCATTTTCAATGGCTTTCTTCATGCTAGTGCTATATGAACCATTCCAACATAAATGTTCCACCCATTTTAGACATCACTTAAACATACACAATTTTAGACACAAAAGCGTCCTCGCACATTTTAAAATTTATTTAGGCAATATAGAAAACAATTGGGAAAAAACCAACACATCTTGTTTTCGATTATTATGCCATACCTTTGGACACACACGACGAAGGCAAAATCTTACACCAAAAGGCAAAGGAAATACATGTGTCTCGTGAAAAAACTTTTTGGATGAATACCATGGAGAAGGAAAACTTGCACTAAAAAGGTAAAACAAATACATATGTGTCGTGAAAAAACTTTTTGGATGAATATGTGAATTGCATAATGATACCAACAAAATATCAGGTCTTCCTCAATCTAGGGAGCTTACAACAACTACATATATTACACTACAATTCCATCAACTATATTAGTTACTTTTTGTGTTGTAACTACAATTCTAGCTCTGACTCAAAATTTCAAATTCCATCAACTATATTAGTTACTTTTGGTTCTACATTGTTCTATTCATTCCAAATGTGTCCAACCCATCTATATAACAACACAATGTGCCATATATAATTTGTTCTGAGTAGATTGCAACATTACAATGAAGAGTCGTTATTGTGCCATATTTACCTACACACACTATAACCAGATAATGAATCAATTATCGTTGTTATTTTTTTGGAGCAATATTTTTGCACCGTATTAAAGCACACCAACCATCGTGTACTGGCTTATCACTAAAAGTTATGAAGAAACATCCCTATTACACTACATGGATTTATAAAACATATTATAGTGTTGTGAAGCCATTTTTCTTTGCCCAAAACTGTAGAACAATCGTTCCATGGCAACCTTAATAAATAAGTAGTATGTAGAGGGAAAACTAATGACTAGTGTACATGAAACAACTGACAAAAGACATCAAAAGCTATTTAGAAAAACCTAGTTACCCAATGAGTGAGTGGACCAAAAGATGCCCTTTTGGTCTGATGAACCAATGAAGCCAATTCATCTTTAAATATCTTCTCGCATGCGTATAATCTCAACTCTCTCTCCTCTTGAAAATATTGTTGTTACAACAAATTCATATACTCTAGTAGACAAGAATTATTAACTCCTTGAATAATGCCACTACTAGTTGTTGATTTGAGAGGTTTGCATGGAGATTATCTGAAAGTTTGGCAACCAAGGCATTATTATGACTAGCAACCTTGGGTCAAGTTGCATGATAGTAAGTGGTATATGCATTCTAAATGTGGGCTCACATGACACTCATTTAACGAAAGATAAAAGATATTTCGTTGAAGAATCTATCGAGGGTCCAACCTATCCATCAGCGACGGACAAAATTTTATTATTAAGTATTCTCTGTGCACATGTCTTTAATTTTCCAAGTGATGGAAACTGGGGTATCATGATTTCAGATAGAAATTTCTATGCTCGGGGAGTCAAGAAATTAGGCCCCCATGTATATATCCATGTATCATCGTCTTGGGAGACCCGTAGAGATCCCGCCATTTTGTAGGAGATGCAGAAACTAAGCATATGCACTTTGGGATATAGGTGAGATGAAAAAGATCAACCAAGTCCTCTCGATACAAGACATACTCGATTGTAGAAATTTCATTTATCACAAAAGAGTGCAACTACGCCATTTCAATGGAAAGCTTGGGGTTAATCAATTATCTTCCCAAAACAGAATTGGGTTGCCATTTTTGACGTTGCATCTAGATATCTCTTTAAAGATGGGCATTAACCTAATAGTGTCTCTCTGCTAGAAAGAGTCATCAACGGCAATAGTCGTTGGAGGGCTGTTGGGATAATGCAATTCCCAAAGCAAATTTAGCCAAGAGATATCAAAGGCGATTGTAAAACTTGTGACAGTTTTTCAGAGTGAAACCAATATTTTGCTTTAAATGATCTAGAATTCTAGTTCTTCTTCTGTTTGGGGCCTTCAAACTAGCTCCTACACTGTTAGGGGCGGATTCTTTTTGTTATATCATGACACCTAAATAAAAAATGCTTTCCATATTGATCTAATTACTTAACAATCCCTTTTGGCAGCATGAAGGTACACATGTCAAACCCGAGGGGGGATGAGAGAATTGAATTCACTAATTGCAATCTGGATGCATTGGTTAGGAAATCATACCAACATGCCAATCTCCTTTCAAACGTTTGAACTAGGGGAAGTACCTCATGAACCCTTGGTTTAGTTAATTAGACCCAATGGCAACCATAAGTATGTAAAAGGTAGAGTACTAAGCTGGCAATTTAGGTCTTTAGTTAGATGTAAAGACTTGACCTCATCCACATTGACTGGAATGGAACAATATTAACTTCAAGCCTCGCTGAAAGACCGGAATCTTCCAATAATTGATGCAAGTGTCTAACTGGAGCAATATATGCATACATACTGACTAGAGTATTGTTTGTATATGCCCTGTTGAGTACTCAAGCGGCGACGTCAACTGAGTCGGTCTCTGCAAATGATGTTTTTCATGGCTTTGTTAACAACATAGACTGAAGGGGTCTACAACTAAGACAAATAACAAAGGTGATAAAGGATACCCTTGTCTAACTCTCCTCTTGCAATTTAAAACTTGCCAGGCACTAGTGGTGGAGCTTGCAGCAAACAATCTGGGTCGGGCAAGCGGCAAGGGATTGCTCCTAGTCGGCTTTCCACGACCCATGGGTTGGCTATAATATGAGTAGATGCCACAGAGTTGGGCGGGCTGAGCTGCAAGGGATTGCTCCTGATTGTCTTTCCACGGCCCATGGGTTAGTTGTAGTATGGGCAGATGCTACAAAGCTAGGCGGGCCACGATGTGTGTTGGCCCACATGAAACTTCACCACTGCTAGGCACTCCATTTAATAGGATTCTCGATCCAATAGCACCATTTGCTACCACATTTGCTTCAGAGTTCATGAATCACTTTATGCTCAATTTTACCGAAGGCATTTCAAAATCTAATTTAGGATCATAAGTTCTTTATTTGACTTATGACAGTAATGTAGCTACTCAAAGCCTATGAGACACAATCTAGAATTGTTCTTTGATAAAATCATATTGATTAATGTGGACCAACTTTAGAAATCTATTGGCAAGCAACTTGGTGAGGTGTTGGACAGAGCTACTAAGCAAGGTAAGGTGTTAGGCCGGTGTGAACTGGTTGTGTTGTTATTTATGACAAAGCCTTAATATTACAGGCTATTGGCGTATAAACACCAGCGTATAATCGGTGTGCACCAGCTGTCACTGGTATTTACTACGAAGCACATTCACTGCACCAGTCAAAGTATAACCATCGCACACTAGCTGGCACTGGTATGTACCGCGAAGCACGTTCACTGCACCAGTCAAAGTATAACTGCCGCGCACTAGCTGTCACTGCTGTAAAGCGCCATTGCTGCATCGCGTTAATGTATAGAAGACAACGTATAACAGGGGTGCACCGGTTGTCGTTATCTACACCAGCCATTATACAGCACCGTATTAACGTATGAAACGACAATGTAAACACGTAGTACCAGTTGTCACTGTTATTTATGATGAAGTACAGCTATTGCAATGAACTAGTAACGCATAAATATGTAGCATTGTGCACAATCGTGTTCATACGAAGAACCAAAGCTAAGGACTCACAACGACGAACTATTGTGATCTTTCTGCATCACCAGAAAACCGTCCCGCTAACATTTGGTTGGAGGATAGATCACCAAAATAAATCAAACATGGGTAGAAGATTGGAATGGCCAAACCAACAACTCAAAATTTCAAACATGATAAATTTTGCCTCGATCCAGGTGTTGACCACACCACACCCTTGGCGCACAAGCAAAGCCGTGGTCATTTCTGAATGAACCAGGAACCAAAAAACCAAGCCCAAAAATTTGAAAGAGGGGAACCGAAAAAGAGGGGAAAGGAGACAAAACAGCCAACTTTCCCTCTCCCCAAGACCACGCCCCAACCGCGCTATTTAATTCACCGTGCAACTTACACCTTCCCTTCAGAGCCCCCCCCCCCCCCCCCCCCCCCCCCCCCTCCGCTCCCCCTCCCCTCCTCCTCCTCTGTAACTTCGTCTTTCACCTTCCCATCTCTCCTCTCCCCATCAAAACCGCACCGGGAGGAGCGAAAGCAGGAGGTTCACACTGCCATCCATGGACGCCTACGAGGCCACCAAGGTGGTGTTCGCGCGGGTGCAGGCGCTGCACCCGGACCTCGCCTCCAAGATCATGGGCATGCTCCTCATCCAGGACAAGAGCGAGGAGGACATGATCCGCCTCGCCTTCGGCCCCGAGCACCTGCTCCATGCCGTCGTCGCCAGGGCACGCGCCGACCTCGCCGCGGCCGCCCACCACAGCAAGCCCTCCTCCCCGCCCACGGCGTCCTGGGGCGCCGGGCTGCCAGCGGAGGACGCGCCGTTCCCCGGCGTCGACCAGGCCAGGTACGAAGGCGGCGGGGAAGGGTTTTACCCGCCAGAGGAGTTCGGGTGCTGGTCCCCGGCGAGCGGCGGGCAGCACCGCCGGAGCTTCTCGCTGAGCGACGCCGAGGCGGCGGCCGGCGGGTGGAAGCCGTGCATGTACTACGCGCGCGGCTTCTGCAAGAACGGCTCCTCCTGCCGCTTTGTCCACGGCCTGCCTGACCACGTCACCGAGCAGGACATGGAGGTCTGGACGGCGGCCATGCGGTCGGAGCTCATGTCGCCGGTCTTCCCCTTCTCGCCGTCGCCCAGAGGCCTCAACTTCCTGCTCCAGCAACAGCAGCAGCAGCAGGGCGACTCCCAGAGGTGAGACGATTACCGATTTACCCCCAAAGATTGCATTTTTGGTTGCTCTCTCCAGTGCTAATCTTGCTTGCTATTCCAGGGCGGTGGCGGCGGCCATGCTTCTTGGCGGTGGAGGCGGCGACGACATGCACAAGTTCTCCGTGCGGTCGCCTCGGATGGACCGCGGTGGCGACCTGGCCTCCAGCCCCGCCGCGCGGCAGATCTACCTGACATTCCCGGCCGACTCCACCTTCAGCGAGGAGGACGTGTCCTCCTACTTCAGGTACCTTGCCAAGCGCGCGCGCCGCCGCCGCCATGGCCGCTCTCTCTCCTTTGTCCGTTCAAGCAGCAAGCATTTTGCAGCCTTTCTTTGCTAACAATAACAATGAGAATCGACCCGTCCATGGAGCAGTTACTACGGGCCGGTGCAGGACGTGCGCATCCCGTACCAGCAGAAGCGCATGTTCGGCTTCGTCACGTTCGTGTACGCGGAGACGGTGCGACTCATCCTCGCCAAGGGGAACCCGCATTTCGTCTGCGACGCGCGCGTCCTCGTCAAGCCCTACAAGGAAAAGGGCAAGGTCCCCGACAGGTTCAGGCACGCTCCGCCATCGCCGCCATGCATTTCCTTGTCCACTTTCCGCCGTCGAACAGGAGCAGTAGATCGTTTCAGTTAATAATGGCAGGTTTTCGGAGATGGAAACGCATTTTTCTGACCTTGATTCATTGCTGTATGAACTGCAGGAAGTTCCAGGCCCCGCACCATGGCGACTTCGCCGGATGCACGACGCCCACCGGGCTGCTCGATTCCAGGGACCCCTTCGACCTCCAGTCGCCGCAGATCGGTGAGCGATACAACCGCGCATGCTGCATTCTTGCGGCATTCCCGTCGCCGATCATCACAAACTAATGGGTGCTGCGATTGATTTGTCAGGGCCGAGGATGATGTTCGGCAACATTGGCGGCCACGAGGCGTTCCTGCGGAGGAAGCTGGAGGAGCAGCAGCAGGCGGCGGAGCTGCAGCAGGCCATCGACCTGCAGAGCCGCCGCTTCATGGGGCTGCAGCTTCTCGACCTCAAGAGGGGCCACCACCATCTTGGCTCCCCCGTCGCCCCGCCGTTGGCTCTCCGGCAGACCGATGGCATCGGCAACAGCAATGCCATTCATTTGGAGGATGCTGCAATCCAAGGTTTTACTTTGCTCACCTCTTGATCTTGACATGTTATCCTCTTCTTGCATGCCATGGCATGGCAGGAGAGGTTGCTCTTTGATTGATCAATGGTTGTTTTATTTTTACTTGGAAAGAAATATCACTGATCAATGTGCTGTGACTGTACTGTGGCTTGTGGTTGTGGCAGATCACAAGATGAGCAGTGCCATGATGATGACATCTGCTCCTGCTGCTATTTGTGCCACCATTGCCACAGAAGGCAAGCAGGAGGAGGAGGGCGACGGGAGTGCCAACCAAGGGGTCAACTCCGGGGAAGATGAGAAGAGGGAACCTGGTCCTCCTCCTGGAGCAGCAGCGGCCAGCGCTGATGGATTCCAAGAAAGGTAGGATTTGTAGCAAACAATTACCAAATGGAGGTGTTCTCTTTTGGGGGAAAGGAAATAAAGGGCGGGCACAATAGCATAGGAGAAAGTAAACAAAGCAAGCTTGCTGCTTCTTACTTTTGCCTGCTTGCTTGATTGCTTGCTTTTCTTTTCTTTATCTATGTGCAAGTAGTATGTTAGTACTAGCAGTATATTATTCTCATTGACCAACAACAAAATGAGGCCCCAAAAGCCATTGCAAAAGGAGGTCAGGGTATATAGGCTGTTAACAGCGAGTGCTGATCATATCATAGGTTGCCCCTGATTGGCGCTTAACAAAGGGCAAAAGAAATGCAAAGGCAAAGGGTGGGATCATCATAAACAAAGATGAAAGAAAGAAACTTGAGGAATGATTTCTCAACTAATGGCTATTTTTAATGCTGGTTCTTATTGTTCTTTCAGAAGGAATTGTTATACTATGTGCTTAATTATGATTATTGATTATTGTTTGAACTGAACTGCAGCGGCGTGGAGGAGCACAACCTGCCTGACAGCCCCTTTGCATCTCCCACAAAGACGAAGGATGCTGCTGCTGCTTCTTCCTCTGCAGAGCCAGCCCTCGCTGGTAGCATCATGAGCAACAACGGCAGCCCTCATCTGGTGGCCTCATCTCTGTTCCCTCCTACCCCAACTGCCCTTGAGCTGCCCCCTTACAAATCCTGCTTCTTCCAAGTGCCCAGGTGAGAGAAACATCAAAGACTTCTCTTTGCTGTTCTTGGCTGTTGCTTGATGTAACATTATGAATATCTGATGTGTGTGTTCCGCTTCAGGTTCTCACCTGGCCATGGAGCCATCGGGCTGTGAATATTAAGCAGAAAACAGGGGTCTCCTGTCCTCTTAAGCAGAGTAAGTATTCATCAGGAACCAAGCCCTGTACTGTACTGTATTCTAGCAGCGCCGTAACGATCATTCACTTACTCCATTATGATGCAAACACAGAGCAATCCCTGATGGTTATGTTATGTGCATGCAGGGAAAGCCATGAGCACCCCATGAAGCGAGTGGATGGAAGGTAAAAGGCTCTAACAAATAATAGAAGTGATCCCGAGAGAGGAGCAGCGACACCACCAAACAACAGCAACAACAGAAGAAAGGAAAGGAAAATCTAGGTTGTTTTAGCTCTAGCCAGCCTGAATTAAGTCAGTCAGTATATGATAGTAGTAGTATAAATAATACCCCTCCTTAGTAGTAAGCTGCTCCAAGAAGAAGAAGAAGAAGAAAACTGTGTGTCTGTCTTATCTTCATGCATCATTTTGTATGCTGTGCTGTGCTGTGCTCTGTAATTTCATGGATGGATCTCAGAATGGTGATGATAGTAGTGGTAAACTGAACCTAGCAGTCCTGGTGTGTGTGCTTGTGGTGGCCAGTTGTTGTGAAGTGACGTGTCTGCATACATACAGATATCGAAAGCAAACAGGTAGAGGGAGAGAGAGAGGGGAGTGGACAAAAGCCAGACAGGGGTCGCAGAGGGGAAAGTGATGACCGGGACCAGGGCACGCACTCAGTCACGGGCGCAGAGGCAGAGAGAGAGAGAGAGAGAGAGAGAATCCTAGTGGAATCGCCTCAGCAGCAGCAGAGGCAGGCCTTTGGCCCATGCCCTTGTCAAAATGGACAAGGTAGTGTACTGGTCATGCTAGTACCTCAATGTCCATCCTCTGCATCTTGTTTTTGCCCTTTCTCCCTTTTCGACATCCTTTTCATCATTTCGGAGCATATATATTTAGAGCATCTCCAATAGACGATGGTAGATGCAAAAATAACTAACTTATACATCTCAGGCCAAAAAATGATCTTTAACAAATGATGTATATACATCTACATCATTTTTTTTAGAGTACGCAAATCAATGGTATGCAATTTGTCAAAAAAAATGATGTAGATGCAAAAAAAATTACTTTCAGAAAATGTAAAATACAACAGCTTGAGATGCAAATTTACGTCTCCACCTTTAGGAGATGTAAACGAGCAGCCGCACGCGTGAACCCTCCGCTTTCCACCGCCATCGTACGCCCCGATCCCTTTTCCGCTGCCATCATCGCCAACCGATTCCGACTAGCTCCGGCGCTGCCCTATGTTGCCGCTCATAGGTCTGGCTTCCTCTCGACCTCCCCTACCTATTCTCCTCCGCAGTCGGCCGATTCCGGCCATCCCTGCCGCCCCCGGCAAGATGCGGATGGGAGTGCGGCAGTGCGCCAAGAACTTCAGCTGTGACTGCGTCTTCCTGGACCTCTGACGCACGGTGGCCTGCAGCGGGAGCTGCGGCCCGACCTACAACGGCCATCCCATGCAGGAGAGGCGACCTGCAATCGGCGACAGCTTCCAATTTTGGCGGGGGCGGCAACCTGCAGCGGTGTAGGATCGAAAGTATGTCTAGAGTGGGGGTGATTAGACTACTTGAGCAAATAAAACTTATCATTTTCCAATTTTAGTTGTTGGCAAGTTTTAGCAATTTTACCAAGTTAGTATATCCCTACACATGCAAGTCTAAGAGTTGAGCAGCGTAAAGGAGGGATCGGGGAAATCAAACACAATGAAGACACGATGATTTTTGTCATGGTTCCGATATGTGCTACTATCATACATCCACGTTAACAGAGACATTAACCCACAGAGGGTAACGGTTGCACGAGTCCGTGGAGGGCTCCATCTACGAAGAAGCAATATTGTCTATTCCATCATGGCTTACGCCCATGGAGGACTAGCCTCACTCGGGTAGATCTCCACGAAGTAGGTGGCCTCCTTGCCCTTACAAACTCCTTGGTTCAACTCTACAATCTCTTGGAGGCCCCCAAGTCACACCTAACTAATCTAGGAGACAACACCCTCTAAAACATAATACACGGTGTTATTGATGATAAAATCCTTGCTATTGTGCTTCAAATGATAGTTTCCCAACACTCAAACACTCTCTCACAGATTTGGCTTTGGTAGGAGAGAGGATTGAATGGAAAGCAACTTGTGCCAGAAATTAAGGTTCAAATGGTTGGATTGGAATCTCTTGATCTCAACACATGAGTAGGTGGTTCTCTCTTAGAAAATGAGTAATGAAAGTAGTGGTTCGTTCTGATGGCTCTCTTAGAGAGTAGGCGGTGGTGGACGGGTATAAATAGGCAGCACCAAAAATCCAACCGTTACAAGTCTTTGCCCAACTCGGTGACACTGACATAAAAATCTCGGTGACACCAACTAGTGCAAAAGACTCGACCGTTAGGCTTTTCGATGAGACTGAACAGAACGACTCAGTGTGACCAAAGTGCAATGGCTAGGGCAAGACTTCATTTCGGTAGTTCCGATCGTTTCAACTCGGTAATTCCGAAATGAAACAACTTCACTACAAAAACTTGGTCAGACCATCTCGGTGAGACTGAGATCCATTTCGGCTGTACCGAAACGTTAGGGTGTGGCATGTGGCAGTGTATGGGGTCATCTCGGTGGGTCTGGATGGGAACATGTCAGTGGGACTGAGATGGACTTTTAGGGTTTTGGATGAAAGTGATGTGGAGAAGTGGTAGAGGATTTTGGAGCAATACCACTAAGCACTTGAGCAATTGAGTCATGATCAAAACCTCACCCCTTTTTAATTGTATTGGCTTTTCTATGGACTCAATGTGATCTTGGATCACTTAACCAAAAAATTTGAGTCTTGGAGCTTTGCCAATCCTTGTCCTTAGCATTTTGAGGGGTCCACAATCACTAGTCCTTGCCATGCCAATCACTAATCTTCTCTGAAATCTATTATCAGTGAGCATTAGATTAATTGTTGGAAATATGAGCAATTTACCATATGATTTTATTAACATAAATAGTAGATAAAACATGACTATCATAGTAGAGATGAAACAAGTCATGTAATCTAAAGGAGAGGAAGCAAATGGCATGTGCACATATGAACTAGAAGAGAACATATGTGGAACAAAGGCTAGAACAAGAAAGACTAGCGAAAGAAACTGAGGCAAGATATTAAACAGAGAGAACACAGAGACATACGGAACAACGACAGAAGCACTGGTCTTGGGGTCAGTGTCCTCGCCAGGCATGTCATCGAAGAGGTTGTCGACGTCGGGGAAGAAGTTGTCGTCAGGGAAGTAGTCGTCGGTGTCGGGGGCATCCTTGATGAAGAAGTCAGTAGTTGCGCGGAACACTTACCAAAAACCTTATCACCCTTCTCTCATACAGGACTCAAAGGGGTGGGGTTTCGGAGGCCTACTGTCCCGACCTGTGGTGCACACCGCAAGCCAGGATGGGGAAGACCGTAGCAGTAGCTCCGTGCTCAGGAAAGATGACGAGAGGAAGATGATGTTCTGATGTGTCTCTCTGGAGAGGAGCAACCTCTCTTATATAGGCACAGGAGAAGGAGGCGAACAGGCTGCGACGGGAGGTAAATGAAAAGAGGGAGATGAAGCGAACATGTAGCACGCGAAGAGGTGCGTCGTTCGGATTCAATCTCCACTACAACAAAATGTTTTAGCTCCCGTGTGACCGTTCGTATACCCGTCGTGCGTGGCAAAAATTTAGACATCGGCTCGGCTCATTCCCGCAACCCGCGGCGTGTTGTCACGTGACGTGGCGAGGTGGGCGGCGGCGGAGGAGCGCGTGTGAATGTCCCTCTTGTTCTCATGCTCATACATGTGGGAAAACAACCTCCCTTATAAGGAGGTCCAACTCCCACCAAACTAGCAATGTGGGACTAAACTTTAGTTCCACCTCTTACCTTGCACGAATGGGCTGCATGAGCCTCTAGGATTTATTAGGAATTCTGAAACTGCTACTGGGGTGGCCCAAAATAGACAAAATTCCAGCAATCCCCCACCAGATCCCAAAGGAACACAAAAGTTGCCTTTGGTTCCAAAACACTGTTTTATATACCAGCACTGCAGTGGAGACTAGTAAGTCGAACTTCTGCCTAGAACTCTATGCTACACTAGTAATCAACTTGAACAGTGGACTAGGCCTTGAACTGCAAGTTTTATGCGAATCTAGCTTCACACAAAGCCTTGACCGATACTAGGCTACCGTGGGACTTCCCCGCGGGTGGAGCTTATGCGTCATACTCCAAGACCTTTCATGAGTTTACTAGAGAGCACCCTACTCTCATAGATTGTGACATTTAACAATCAGACTCATATATGTGTGTTCTTCAAAAGATGTTCTGCAGGACAACATCTCTGCTTAAATGAGACACTTAGAACACATTAGGATATACATCAACCTACCATGCAGATTAGGAGAGTATTGTATCTTCATGGAGTGGTATTGTTAATAGTAAGGATACTCTCCTCTCAGTTGAACAACATATTGTCTTCTACATCTAATTCGCGGGATCTCCGATCACATAGACTAGGTTAGCACTGTGAACAACTCATATTATGGGTCTCATACCCATCTCCTTCAATGCATTATCTATCACATTACGAGATAGACCCTTAGTAGAAGGATCTGCCAGATTTTTAGACGTTTGGATATATCCAATGCAATAGCTCCGGAGTTTTTCATTTTCCTGACAGATTTTAACCTTCTCTGAATATGTCTTGATGACTTCATGTTATCCTTTGAGCTGCTCACTTTAGCGATCACAGTTTGGTTGTCGCAGTTCATAAGGATACCTGGTACAGGTTTCTCAACAACCGCAAGTCATTCAAGAGCCGACAAAGCCAATCTGCTTCGACCATAGTTGTATCTAGTGTTGTGAGTTCTGCTTCCATTGTTGACCTCGTTAAGATGGTCTGCTTGCAATACTTCCAACATATTTCATCAGCATCTGGGATCCAGTTTGAGTCACTATACCCTTCCACCACCTTTGGGTACCCAGTGTAGTGAATTCCATAACTTGCAGTGCCTTTCAAGTAACGCATAACTCTCTCTAGAGCTTTCCAATGCACATCTCCTGGTTTTGAGACAAACCGACTTAGTTTGTTAACAACAAAAGAGATGTCAGGTCTTGTAGCACTGACTAAATACATAAGTGAGGCAATAATCTGAGAATATTTCAATTGACCTCTAGCAATTATTCGATTCTTTCGAAGCAACATGCTAGCATCATATGGTGTTGGAGAGGGCTTGCAGTCACTGTAGCCAAATAGACTCAAGATCTTTCCCACATAGTGATATTGAAGCAATGTAATCCCACCATAATAGTCTCTCAACAGCTTGATGTTCAGAATAACACCAGCCACTCGTAAATCCTTCATCTCAAAACAACGAGATAGGAAATCCTTGACCTCCTTCATAACATTCAGATTTGTTTCGAAAATCAATATGTCATCAACATACAAGCAAATGATAACTCCCTCGTCCCCACCATGGCGATAGTACACATATTTGTCAGCTTCGTTTACAACAAATCCTGTAGCTGTTAAAGTTCTTTCAAACTTCTCATGCCACTGTTTGGGTGCTTGCTTGAGTCCATACAAAGACTTTAGCAACTTGCACACTCTTCCTTCCTGACCATCTACTATAAACCCATCTTGTTGTTCCATATAAATTTCCTCGTCCAACTCTCCATTTAGGAAAGCAGTCTTAACATCCATTTGACGAATGAGAAGACCATGTGAGACAGCTAGTGAAAGTAGTACTCGAATCGTGGTTAGTCGAGCCACAGGTGAGTAAGTATCAAAGAAGTCTTCACCTTCCTTTTGGGTATAACCCTTAGCCACGAGTCGTGCCTTTTACTTCTTGATAGTACCATCAGGCCTAAGCTTCTTCTTAAATACCCATTTGCACCCTATAGGTTGGCACCCATAAGCAACATTAGTGATCTCCCAAGTTCCATTTTATAGGTTGGAATCCATCTCACTACGGACCGCTTCATTCTAGTAGTCAGCATCTTTAGATGCATAGGCCTATGAAATGGAACTGGGAGTGTCATCTATGAGATACACAAGAAAATCATCACCAAAGGACTTTGCAATCCTCTGTCTCTTGCTCCTTTTAGGAGTCTTATCATTGTCCTCCACAAGATCTTCAAGATGTTGCATCGGAGTGGTAGGTTCAGAAACTGTAACCACATCCCGAATCGATGAACTAGGCAACTCCCGATTTAATGAGCTACCCATATCCTCCATGGGAAAGATATATTCAAAGAAAGTCGCATCATTCCACTCCATGATTGTACCAACATGCATATCTGGTACTTTCGATTTTACAATCAAGAATGTATAACCAATGCTATGAAAAGAAAACCCAAGGAAAACACAATCCATAGTTTTTGGTCCAAGCTTACGCTTCTTTGGAACTGGCACATTGACTTAGCCCCAAGTTCGTAAGTAAGAGAGTTTCAACATTTTCTTCTCCCATTCCTCGAATGGAGTTATCTCTTTGTTATTTGTGGCAACTCGGTTTAGGACATGACATGCAGTCAATATAGCCTCCCCCCACCATGCCTTGGAGAGACCCGATGTGTCTAACACGGCGTTACCCAAATCAGTTAGATTACAGTTCTTTCTTTCGGCTACCCCATTTGATTGAGGTAAATAGGTAGGCGTCCTCTCCTGGATTATATCATGTTCGGGATAAAAAGAATCAAATTCATTTGAAAAATACTCTCCACCACGGTCGGACCTAAGCCTCTTGATTTTACGATCAAGTTGGTTTTCCACTTCATCTTTATAGATCTTAAAAAAGTTCAAAGCCTCATCTTTTGATTTCAAAAGATACACTTGACAATATCTACTGGAGTCATCAATTAACGTCATGAAATATTTCTTTCCACCTTTTGTCAAAAAACCATTCATTCCACAAAGATCTGAATGTATGAGTTCAAGTCGTGCAAGATTTGTTGTTTCCGCAGTCGTATGAGACTTACGAGGTTGTTGAGCTTGCACACAAACTTGACACTTAGATCCCTTAACAGTGCTGAAACTAGGGATCGAGTTTAACTTGGCTAGTCGCAACATGCAACCAAAATTAACATGACAGAGACATGAATTGAAGGAAATATGCCCTAGAGGCAATAATAAAGTTGTTATTTATATTTCCTTATATCATGATAAATGTTTATTATCCATGCTAGAATTTTATTAACCAGAAACTTAGTACATGTGTGAATACATACACAAACAGAGTGTCCCTAGTATGCCTCTACTTGACTAGCTCGTTAATCAAAGATGGTTAAGTTTCCTAACCATAGACATGTGTTGTCATTTGATGAACGTGATCACATCATTAGAGAATGATGTGCACATCATTAGAGAATGATGTGATGGACAAGACCCATCCATTAGCTTAGCATAATGATCGTTTAGTTTTATTGCTATTTCTTTCTTCACGACTATTCCTCTGACTATGAGATTATGCAACTCCCGAATACGGGAGGAACACTTTATGTGCTTTCAAACGTCACAACGTAATTGGGTGATTATAAAGATGCTCTACAGGTGTCTCCGAAGGTGTTTGTTGAGTTGGCATAGACCGAGATTAGGATTTGTCACTCCGTGTATCGGAGAGGTATCTCCGGGCCCTCTCCGTAATGCACATCAGTATAAGCCTTGCAAGCAATGTGACTAATGAGTCATTTGAGGGATGATGCATTACAGAACGAGTAAAGAGACTTGCCGGTAACGAGATTGAACTAGGTATGATGATACCGACGATCGAATCTCGGGCAAGTAACATATCGATGACAAAGGGAATAACATATGTTGTTATGCGGTTTGACCGAGAAAGATCTTCGTAGAATATGTAGGATTCAATATGAGCATCCAGGTTCTGTTGTTGGTTATTGACCGGAGATGTGTCTCGGTCATGTCTACATAGTTCTCGAACCCGTAGGGTCCGCACGCGTAACGTTCGATGACGATTTGTATTATGAGTTATGTGATTTGATGACCGAAGTTTGTTCAGAGTCCCGGATGAGATCACGGACATGACGAGGAGTCTCGAAATGGTCGAGAGGTAAAGATTCATATATTGGAAGGTTATATTCGGACATTGGAATGGTTACGAGTGATCCGGGTATTTTTCCGGAGTACCGAAGGGTTACCGGAACCCCCCAGTGAAGTATTGGGCCAACATGGGCCTAAGGGAGAGAGAGGGAAGCCCACGGGAGGTCGCCGCGCCCCCCCTACTCGGGAGTCCGAATAGGACAAGGAGGAGGGGGCGGCGCCCCCCTTCCCTTTCCCTCTCCCTCTCCTTCCTATTCCCTCTGGTGGAAGAAAGGAAAGGGGGGGGGGCGAATCCTACTTGGACTAGGAGTCCAAGTAGGACTCCCCCCATGGCGTGCCCCTTCTGGCCACCGGCCTCTCCCCCCTCCTTTATATACGTGCCCAGGGGGCACCCCAAAGCACAACAGACAATCTCTTAGCCGTGTGCGGTGCCCCCTCCACAGTTTAACACCCCGGTCATATCCTCGTAGTGCTTAGGCGAAGCCCTGCACCGGTAACTTCATCATCACCGTCGCCACGCCGTCGTGCTGACGGAACTCTCCCTCGTCCCTCTACTAGATCAAGAGCTCGAGGGACGTCGTCGTGCTGAACGTATGCTGAAAACGGAAGTGCCGTACGTTCGGTACTTGGATCGTTTGGATCGTGAATACGTTCGACTACATCAACCACGTTACTAAATGCTTTCGCTTCCGGTCTACGAAGGTCCATGGACACACTCTCCCGTCTCGTTGCTATGCTTATCCTAGATAGATCTTGCCTGATTGTAGTTTTTTTTGAATTACTACCTTCCTCAACAGTGGTTTTAGAGCCAGGTCTATGCGTAGATGTTATATGCACGAGTAGAACACAAAGAGTTGTGGGCGATAATAGTCATACTGCTTACCACCAACGTCTTACTTTGATTCAGCGGTATTGTTGGATGAAGCGGCCCAAACCGACATTACATGACCGCATCCATGAGACTGGTTCTACCGACGTGCTTCGCACATAGGTGGCTGACGGGTGTCTGTTTCTCCAACTTTAGTTGAATCGAGTTTGACTACGGCCGGTCCTTGTTGAAGGTTAAAACAGCACACTTGACGAAAAATCATTGTGGTGTTGATGCGTAGGTAAGAACGGTTCTTGCTAGAAGCCCGTAGCTGCCATGTAAAACTTGCAACAACAAAGTAGAGGATGTCTAACTTATTTTTGTAGGGCATGTTGTGATGTGATATGGTCAAGATGTGATGAGATATACATTTTTGTATGAGATGATCATGTTTTGTAGAACTTATCGGCAACTGGCAGGAGCCTTATGGTTGTCGCTTTATTGTATGAAATGCAATCGCCATGTAATTGTTTTACTTTATCACTAAGCAGTAGCGATAGTCGTAGAAGCAATAGTTGGCAAGACGACAATGATGCTACGATGGAGATCAAGGTGTCAAGCCGACGACGATGGAGATCATGACGGTGCTTTGAAGATGGAGATCAAAGGCACATGATGATGATGGCCATAGCATGTCACATATTTTGATTGCATGTGATGTTTATCCTTTATGCATCTTATTTTGCTTAGTACGGCGGTAGCATTATAAGATGATCTCTCACTAAATTTCAAGGTATAAGTGTTCTCCCTGAGTATGCACCGTTGCTACAGTTCGTCGTGCCGAGACACCACGTGATGATCGGGTATGATAAGCTCTATGTTCACATACAACGGGTGCAAGCCAGTTTTGCATGTGCAGAATACTCGGGTTAAAGTTGACGAGCCTAGCATATGCAGATATGGCCTCGAAACACTGAGACCGAAAGGTCAAACGTGAATCATATAGTAGATATGATCAACATAGTGATGTTCATCATTGAAAACTACTCCATCTCACGTGATGATCGGACATGGTTTAGTTGGTATGTATCATGTGATCACTTAGATGACTAGAGAGATGTCTATCTAACTAGGAGTTCTTAAGTAATATGATTAATTGAACTTTAATTTATCATGAACTTAGTACCTGATAGTTTTTGCATGTCATTGTTGTTGTAGATCAATGGCCCGTGCTACCGTTCCCTTGAATTTTAATGCATTCCTAGAGAAAGCTAGTTGAAATATGATGGTAGCAACTACACGGACTGGGTCCGTAACTTGAGGATTATCCTCATTGATGCACAGAAGAATTTCTTCCTGGAAGCACCGCTAGGTGCAAGACCCGCTGCAGGAGCAACTCCGGATGTTATGAACATCTGGCAGAGCAAAGCTGATGACTACTCGATAGTTCAGTGTGCCATGCTTTATGGCTTAGAATCGGCACTTCAAGGACGTTTTGAACGTCGTGGAGCATATGAGATGTTCCAAGAGTTGAAGTTAATATTTCAAGCAAATGCCCGAGTTGAGAGATATGAAGTCTCCAACAAGTTCTATAGCTGCAACATGGAGGAGAATAGTTATGTCAGTGAACACATACTCAGAATGTCTGGGTACCACAACCACTTGACTCAGCCTGGAGTTAATCTTCCTGATGATAGTGTGATTGACAAAGTTCTTCAATCACTGCCACCAAGCTATAAAGGCTTCGTGATGAACTACAATATGCAAGGGATGGAAAAGACAATTCCCGAGCTCTTCGCAATGCTAAAGGCTGCAGAGGTAGAAATCAAGAAGGAGCATCAAGTGTTGATGGTTAACAAGACCACTAGTTTCAAGAAAAAAAGGCAAAGGGAAGAAGGGGAACTTCAAGATGAACGACAAGCAAGTTGCTGCTCAAGTGAAGAAACCCAAGTCCGGACCTAAGCCTGAGACTGAGTGCTTCTACTGCAAAGGGACTAGTCCCTGGAAGCGGAACTGCCCCAAGTATTTGGCGGATAAGAAGGATGGCAAAGTGAAAGGTATATTTGATATACATGTTATTGATGTGTACCTTACTAATGCTCGTAGTAGCGCCTGGGTATTTGATACTAGTTCTATTGCTCATATTTGCAACTCGAAACACGGGCTACGCATTAAACGAACATTGGCTAAGGACGAGGTGACAGTGCGCGTGGGAAATGGTTCCAAAGTCGATGTGATCGTCGTCGGCACGCTACCTCTACATCTACCATCGAGATTAGTTTTAGACCTGAATAATTGTTATTTGGTGCTAGCGTTAAGCATGAACATTATATCTGGATCTTGTTTGATGCGAGAAGGTTATTCATTTAAATCAGAGAATAATGGTTCTTCTATTTATATGAGTAATATCTTTTATGGCCATGCACCCTTGATGAGTGGTCTATTTTTGTTGAATCTCGATTGTAGTGATACACATATTCATAGTATTGAAGCCAAAAGATGCAAAGTTAATAATGATAGTGCAACTTATTTGTGACACTGCCGTTTAGGTCATATTGGTGTAAAGCGCATGAAGAAACTCCATGCCGATGGGCTTTTGGAATCACTTGATGCTTGCGAACCATGCCTCATGGGTAAGATGACTAAGACTCCGTTCTCCGGAACAATGGAGCGAGCAACTGACTTATTGGAAATAATACATACTGATGTATGCGGTCCGATGAGTGTTGAGGCTCGCGGCGGGTATCGTTATTTTCCGACCTTCATATATGATTTGAGCAGATATGGGTATATCTACTTAATGAAACATATGTCTGAAACATTTGAAAAGTTCAAAGAATTTCAGAGTGAAGTGGAAAATCATCGTAATAAGAAAATAAAGTTTCTACGATCTGACCGTGAAGGTGAATATTTGAGTTATGAGTTTGGTCTTCATTTGAAACAATGTGGAATAGTTTCGCAACTCACGCTACCTGGAACATCATAGCGGAATGGTGTGTCCGAACGCCGTAACCGTACTTTATTAGATATAGTGCGATATATGATGTCTCTTACTGATTTACCGCTATCGTTTTGGGGTTACGCTTTAGAGACGACTGCATTCGCGTTAAATAGGGCACCATCTAAGTCCGTTGAGATGACACCATATGAACTGTGGTTTGGCAAGAAACCCAAGCTATCGTTTCTTAAAGTTTGGGGTTGCAATGCTTATGTGAAAAAGCTTCAACCTGATAAGCTCAAACCCAAATTGGAGAAATGTGTCTTCATAGGATACCCAAAGGAGACTATTGGGTACACCTTCTATCATAGATCCGAAGGCAAGATATTCGTTGCTAAGAATGGATCCTTTCTAGAGAAGGAGTTTCTCTCGAAAGAAGTGAGTGGGAGGAAAGTAGAACTTGATGAGGTAATTGTAACTTCTCCCGAATTGGAAAGTAGTTCATCACACAAATCAGTTCCTGTGATTCCTACACCAATCAGTGAGGAAGCTAATGATGATGATCATGAAACTTCAGATCAAGTTACTAGCAAACGTCGTAGGTCAACCAGAGTACGATCCGCACCAGAGTGGTATGGTAATCCTGTTCTGGAGGTCATGTTACTTGACCATGACAAACCTACGAACTATGAGGAAGCGATGATGAGCCCAGATTCCACTAAATGGCTTGAGGCCATGAAATCTGAGATGGGATCCATGTATGAGAACAAAGTGTGGACTTTGGTTGACTTGCCCGATGATCGACAAGCAATAGAGAATAAATGGATCTTCAAGAAGAAGACCGACACTGACGGTAATGTTACTGTTTGCAAAGCTCGACTTGTTGCGAAAGGTTTTCGACAAGTTGAAGGAATTGACTACGATGAGAACTTCTCACCCGTAGCGATGCTTAAGTCTGTTCGAATCATGTTAGCAATTGCCGCATTTTATGATTATGAAATTTGGCAAATGGATGTCAAAACTGCATTCCTTAATGGATATCTTAAAGAAGAGTTGTATATGATGCAACCAGAAGGTTTTGTCGATCCAAAAGGTGTTAACAAAGTGTGTAAGCTCCAGCGATCCATTTATGGACTGGTGCAAGCATCTCAGAGTTGGAATATACACTTTGATAGTGTGATGAAAGCATATGGTTTTATACAGATTTTTGGAGAAGCCTGTATTTACAAGAAAGTGAGTGGGAGCTCTGTAGCATTTCTGATATTAGATGTGGATGACATATTGTTGATTGGAAATGATACCGAATTTTTGAATAGCATAAAAGGGTACTTGAATAAGAATTTTTCAATGAAAGACCTCGGTGAAGCTGCTTATATATTGGGCATCAAGATCTATAGAGATAGATCAAGACGCTTAATTGGACTTTCACAAAGCACATACCTTGATAAAGTTTTGAAGAAGTTCAAAATGGATCGAGCAAAGAAAGGGTTCTTGCCTGTGTTACAAGGTGTGAAGTTGAGTCAGACTCAATGCCTGACCAGTGCAGAAGATAGAGAGAAAATGGAAGTCATTCCCTATGCTTTAGCCATAGGTTCTATCATGTATGCAATGTTGTGTACCAGACCTGATGTGTGCCTTGCTCTAAGTTTAGTAGGGAGGTACCAAAGTAATCCAGGAGTGGATCATTGGACAGCTCTGTGTCACCTCCATAAACGAGAAACATATCCTTAGTCCTTTTCAGGTATTTCAGGATCTTCTTGACCGTTGTCCAGTGATCCACTCCTAGATTACTTTGGTACCTCCCTGATAAACTAATAGCAAGGCACACATCATGTCTGGTACACAACATTGCATACATGATAGAACCTCTGGCTGAAGCATAGGGAATGACTTTCATTTTCTCTCTATCTTCTGTAGTGGTCGGGCATTGAGTCTGACTCAACTTCACACCTTGTAACACAGGCAAGAACCCTTTCTTTGCTTGATCCATTTTGAACTTCTTCAAAACTTTATCAAGGCATGTGCTTTGTGAAAGTCCAATTAAGCGTCTTGATCTATCTCTATAGATCTTGATGCCCAATATATAAGCAGCTTCACCGAGGTCTTTCATTGATTTTTTATTCAAGTATCCTTTTATGCTATTCAGAAATTCAGTATCATTTCCGGTCAACAATATGTCATCCACATATAATATCAGAAATGCTACAGAGCTCCCACTCACTTTCTTGTAAATACAGGCTTCTCCAAAAGTCTGTATAAAACCATATGCTTTGATCACACTATAAAAGCGTATATTCCAACTTCGAGATGCTTGCACCAGTCCATAAATGGATCGCTGGAGCTTACACACTTTGTTAACACCTTTTGGATCGATAAAACCTTCTAGCTGCATCATATACAACTCTTCTTTAAGATATCCATTAAGGAATGCAGTTTTTACATCCATCTGCCAAATTTCATAATCATAAAATGCGGCAATTGCTAACATGATTCAAACAGACTTAAGCATCGCTACGGGTGAGAAGTTCTCATCGTAGTCAATTCCTTCAACTTATCGAAAACCTTTCGCAACAAGTCGAGCTTTGTAAATAGTAACATTACCGTCAGTGTCAATCTTCTTCTTGAAGATCCATTTATTCTCTATTGCTTGCCGATCATCAGGAAAGTCAACCAAAGTCCACAATTTGTTCTCATACATGGATCCCATCTCAGCTCATCATCGCTTCCTCATAGTTCGTAGGTTCGTCATGGTCAAGTAACATGACCTCCAGAACAGGATTACCATACCACTCTGGTGCGGATCGTACTCTGGTTGACCTACGAGGTTCGCTAGTAACTTGATCTGAAGTTTCATGATCATCATCATTAGCTTCCTCACTGATTGGTGTAGGAATCACAGGAACTGATTTATGTGATGAACTACTTTCCAATTCGGGAGAAGGTACAATTACCTCATCAAGTTCTACTTTCCTCCCACTCACTTCTTTCGAGAGAAACTCCTTCTCTAGAAAGGATCCATTCTTAGCAACGAATATCTTGCCTTCGGATCTGTGATAGAAGGTGTACCCAATAGTCTCCTTTGGGTATCCTATGAAGACACATTTCTCCAATTTGGGTTCGAGCTTATCAGGTTGAAGCTTTTTCACATAAGCATCGCAACCCCAAACTTTAAAAAACAACAGCTTAGGTTTCTTGCCAAACCACAGTTCATATGGTGTCGTCTCAACGAATTTAGATGGTACCCTATTTAACGCGAATGCAACCGTCTCTAAAGCGTAACCCCAAAACGATAGCGGTAAATCAGTAAGAGACATCATAGATCGCACCATATCTAATAAAGTACGGTTACGACGTTCGGACACACCATTCTGTTGTGGTGTTCCAGGTAGCGTGAGTTGCGAAACTATTCCACATTGTTTCAAATGAAGACCAAACTCATAACTCAAATATTCACCTTCACAATCAGATCGTAGAAACTTTATTTTCTTATTACGATGATTTTCCACTTCACTCTGAAATTCTTTTTACCTTTTCAAATGTTTCAGACTTATGTTTCATTAATTAGATATACCCATATCTGCTCAAATCATCTATGAAGGTCGGAAAATAACGATACCCGCCGCGAGCCTCAACACTCATCCGACCGCATACATCAGTATGTATTATTTCCAATAAGTCAGTTGCTCGCTCCATTGTTCCGGAGAAAGGAGTCTTAGTCATCTTACCCATGAGGCATGGTTCGCAAGCATCAAGTGATTCCAAAAGCCCATCAGCATGGAGTTTCTTCATGCGCTTTACACCAATATGACTTAAATGGCAGTGCCACAAATAGGTTGCACTATCATTATTAAACTTATATCTTTTGGCTTCAATACTATGAATATGTGTATCACTACTATCAAGATTTAGTAAAAATAGATGACTCATCAATGGTGCATGACCATAAAAGATATTACTCATATAAATAGAACAACTATTATTCTCTGATTTAAATGAATAACCGTCTCGCATCAAACAAGATCCAGATATAATGTTCATGCTTAACATTGGCACCAAATAATAATTATTCAGGTCTAAAACTAATCTCGAAGGTAGATGTAGAGGTAGCGTGCCGACGGCGATCACATCGACTTTGGAACCATTTCCCACGCGCATCGTCACCTCATCCTTAGCCAATCTTCACTTAATCTGTAGCCTCTATTTTGAGTTGCAAATATTAGCAACAGAACCAGTATCAAATACCCAGGCTCTACTGCGAGCATTAGTAAGGTACACATAAATAACATGTATATCAAATATACCTTTCACTTTGCCATCCTTCTTATCCGCCAAATACTTGGGGCTGTTCCGCTTCCAGTGACCAGTCCCTTTGCAGTAGAAGCACCCAGTCTCAGGCTTAGGTCCAAACTTGGGCTTCTTCCCTTGAGTAGCAACTTGCTTGCTATTCTTCTTGAAGTTCCCCTTCTTCCCTTTGCCCTTCTTCTTGAAACTAGTGGTCTTGTTGACCATCAACACTTGATGCTCCTTCTTGATTTCTACCTCCGCAACCTTTAGTATTGCGAAGAGCTCGGGAATTATCTTATCCACCCCTGGCGTATTATAGTTCATCATGAAGCTTTTGTAGCTTGGTGGCAGTGATTGAAGAACTCTGTCAATGACACTATCGTCTGGAAGATTAACTCACATTTGAGTCAAGTGGTTGTGGTACCCAGACATTCTGAGTATATGTTCACTGACAGAACTATTCTCCTCCATCTTGCAGCTATAGAACTTATTGGAGACTTCATATCTCTCAATCGGGCATTTGCTTGAAATATTAACTTCAACTCCTGGAACATCTCATATGCTCCATGACGTTCAAAACATCGTTGAAGTCCCGGTTCTAGGCCGTAAAGCATGGCACACTTAACTATCGAGTAGTCTTCAACACGCGTCTGCCAGGCATTCACAATGTCTACAGTTGCTGGCGCGGGTGGTACACCTAGCGGTGCTTCCAGGATGTAATTCTTCTGTGCAGCAATGAGGATAATCCTCAAGTTACGAACCCAGTTCGTGTAGTTGCTACCATCATCTTTCAATTTAGCTTTCTCTAGGAACGCATTAAAATTCAAGGGAACGATAGCACGGGCCATTTATCTACAACAATATAGACATGTGAAATACTATCAGGTACTAAGTTCATGATAAATTAAAGTTCAATTAATCATATTACTTAAGAACTCCCACTTAGATTGACATCCCTCTAATCATCTAAGTGATCATGTGATCTGTCAGTGTCAAAACCGACGGATCTCGGGTAGGGGGTCTCGAACTGTGCGTCTAAGGCAGATGGTAACAGGAGGCAGGGGACACGATGTTTTACCCAGGTTCGGGCCCTCTTGATGGAGGTAAAACCCTACATCCTGCTTGATTATTCTTGATAATGTGAGTGGTACAAGAGTTGATCTACCACGAGATCGGAGAGGCTAAACCCTAGAAGCTAGCCTATGATATGATTGTATGTTGTGCTGCGGACTAAGCCCCTCTGGTTTATATAGACACCGGAGGGGGCTAGGGTTACACAAGGTCGGTTACAAAGGAGGAGATATACATATCCATATTTCCTAGCTTGCCTTCTACGCCAAGTAGAGTCCTATCCAGACACGGGACGAAGTCTTCAATCTTGTATCTTCATAGTCCAACAGTCTGGCCAAAGGATATAATCCGGCTGTCCGGATACCCCCTAATCCAGGACTCCCTCAGTAGCCCCTGAACCAGGCTTCAATGACGATGATTCCGGCGCGCAGTGTTGTTTTCGGCATTGCAAGGCGGGTTCCTCCTCCAAATACACCATGGAAGAGTTTGAATACAAGGATAGTGTCCGACCCTGCAAAATAAGTTCCACATACCACTGTAGAGAGAATAATATTACCACAAATCTAATCTACTGACATGTTTCGGCAGCATGACATCATGCCCTGGCCCGGTAATTATTCGAACCGTTTTTCCTTAACCAGCCCCGCACATAACACGAGGCGGTTTCTTGACACGTCTTGTCAAAGCAGAGATCGTGTTCCCCTTATTACGGGATTCTCATCAATACGGACGTGGGTAACCCAACCGCGCCATCAATTACGGCGCTTGGGGGATAAGCGAGTTTTACCAGGCAAGTGGGGGCGCATAATTTAGTCCGCTCTTATAAAGGGATAAGATCTCACCTTTTCCTACCCACGCCATCTTTCTCCTTGCTCATCCATTCTCGTGCACTCGAGCTCCAGCGCCCAAGTCCGCATCCTCCTCCTCAACTCTCTCCAAAACATGTCCGGAACGGGAGGCAAGTGGATGGCCTCCTCCGTCACGGAGGGGCACATCAAAAAGTTGCATGGAGCCGGATATTTGGCCGCGGACATCGCGCACCGGCTGCCAGCCGCGGGGCAGGTCATCCCTACCCCAGAACCTCACGAGAGGGTGGTCTTCCTCCCCCACTTCATCCGCGGACTGGGGTTTCCCCTTCATCCATTTGTCTGCGGCCTCATGTTCTATTATGGGCTGGACTTTCATGATCTGGCCCCGAACTTAATCCTCAACATCTCGGCGTTCATCGTCATGTGCGAGGCCTTCCTCCGCATCCGGCCCCACACTTCGGCCTGTGGCTAAAGACTTTCAACATCAAGCCGAAGGTCGTGGGCGGCCAATAAGCGGAATGCGGCGGAGCCATGGTGGGCAAAATGCCCAACATTGCATGGCTCGAGGGCTCCTTCGTGGAGACCATAAAGGGGTGGCAATCGGGGTGGTTCTACATCACCGAGCCGCGCGACACCAACTAGGCGGCGGCCCCCGAGTTTCGATCCGGAATCCCCAAGCGGCTCACTTCCTGGAAGGAGAAGGGCCTGTCCTGGGGTTCATCGGTGGAGCTGGACGGACTCCAGAAGTGTATCCGGAACATGACAAGCAAGAAACTTAAGCTTGTCAACATAGTCCAGGTCATGCTCTTCCGCCGGATCCTCCCGTGTCAACAACGGGATTTCAACTTATGGGAGTTCGACCCGGCCCGGCACCAGACTCTATGCGAGCTCTTCGACACGATGCACAAAGACGTCTGGAGGGTGTTGTTCAAGGGCGCCGAGGTCCCTCCCTCTCTCACCGAGGACCGCGGGTTAAGCGCGAAGCACCCTGCAAATCCGGCAAGTTCTGTACATTTGGTAGGATATTTACTTCCCATATCTTAACCACGTGCGGGGTCTGAGCTCCCATGCCTTTGACAGGACTGGGTGGAGGCATTGGAGCAGATCAACTGTCCGACCCCTCTGCCCGAAGACACCGCGGACGCTCTCCTGACGGAGATGCTGACTCCGGCTCCTTATAAGGTGCCGGAGAAGACCAAGAAGAAGGCCAAAGGAACCCGAAAGAGTTCCTGGCGCCAGGTGGTATCGGACTCATCGTCCGATAACTCCGCGACGCACTCCTCCCATGAAGACGAGGAGGAAGATGAAGATGCTCCCCCTCTAGTCGGGGGAGACAAGAAAAGGAAGGCCGCCCCAACCGGGGAGGCTGAAGGGTCCAAGAAAGGAAGGACTCTCCTTCCGGACTGCTCCACCACCGCCGCCGAAGGCGAAGACGAGTGGCTGCTCAGGGCCAAGCCCCTGGCAAAGTCGTAAGTATTCAGATACCACAGTAACTCATAGCATACCATTGTCGCACTGCTTCTCCTAACGCCGAATATGATTATGCAGACCGCCCCAAGCCCGTATCAACGTATCCTCGTCCGACGGCTCCTTGGATTTGTCGTATATGGATAGTGATTCACTTCCGATCGCCTCCTCCCCTTGCCGTACAGACAATGCCAAGGTATTGTCTCAAGGGGCACCGAGCTGGGGAGAGACAGTCCCGGAGGCGCCTCAAGGCGACCTTCCGGACTCCAGGAGCAAGGGGAGCAAGGCTCCCGGGGGCTCCAAGTTCGGCACTCAGCCGGACACCGCGCCGGAACCGCCAGTGGTTTCGGACTCGGGCAGGCGGCCCCCTTCCAAAAGGGGCAAGACGCCCGTGCCGGTGACCTCTGTCCATCCAGAGGCACCGGACATCCTGCTGGGAGCGCTTCGCGGCACTTCCATCAACGAAGAGCACCGCACTATTATGAGTGCGGTGATCAAGAAGGTTCAGTCCGCCAAGAGCGGACTAACTGAAGCCTGTGCCAGCCTTCTAACAGGCTTTGAGGTAAATATTTAAAATATAGGAAAAATATTACCGCATAGACAGTAGCCCCTGATGCTCTGTTTGGCGCTCACAAAGAAAAGCCGAATAGAGGATCAAATAATATATGCAGGAGTCTAATATTAGTATGTCTGTATGCGTATGCAGGCTTCGTTGCTGACCTCTGCCGCACTGACTGCGGAGGTCGCCGCACTGAAGCAGGACCTCGAGGGGTCCGAGAAAGAGCTCGGCCTTGCCAAGAGGCAGCTCGAGGAGAACAAAGGTAAGTAATACCTGGTCTATAGGTATATATATATAAAAAAGATGCGATTGCAAAATGACAGGATCATCATGACTTTGCCAGGGGCCACGACCAAAGTGGCAACCCTGAAGCAAGCACTGTCCGAGGCCGAAAACAAAGCGGCCCAGGAGCGCACCGAGCGGGAAAAGCAAGAGGCACGGGTGGGCGAGGTGCAGCAAGAGCTCCAAGCTCTCATGACGAAGCACGAGGCGTTGGAGCTTGACTCGAAGACGCGAGAGTCCGAGCTTGTCGTGGCCCTTGAGAGCGCAAAGAATGCCAAGGCTGAAGCCCAAAAGGCCCTCCAGGAGATTGAGGCGATGAGGAAGATAGCGGCGGGTAAGGCATTCAATATGCAGAGCAAGCATGTGAAAGTAAATTACTTGTTACTTACCCGAGTCTGGAGCTCTCCAGGAGCATTCGCAGATTTGCCCCGCGGCGTGTTGGATGCCGTAAAATTTTACTGGGCCGAGGAGGGAAGCTCGACGGAGAAGTTGTTATGGTCCCAGTATACTGGGACCGAACACCCGGTGCCTATGAGCGACCGGCTGAAGTAGCTGGTCGAGCTACACAAGGTGGCCGAACAGGCCATGAAGGGCTTTATAGTCCGGATGTGGCCTGGCGACGCCCTTCCCAACAGCTACTTCGGCCTGGTGAGGCGGCTTGTGGATGCCTGCCCACGGCTGGAAGTCATCAAGCGGTCCGTCTGCATCGAAGGTGCATGCCAGGCTTTCGCCCGTGCAAAGGTGCACTGGGCCAAGATGGACGTCGTGAAGCTGGTGAAGGAGGGGCCGCCGCAGGGCAAGGAGCATCGCCACTCCGAGATGTATTATGAGGGTGTCCTGAAGGGTGCCCTTCTTGTAGCGGACGAGTGTGCGAAGGATGTAATATTTGAATGAACTTGCTCGTGTGATCCTGTATGATGAAAACTTGTTCATATGCGCTATGCAACGCTTGTTTGAAATTAAAATATTACCTTCTGTTCGGCTGTTTATCAAATCTGAGAGATGGCTAGTCATCGGCTTCTGCCCCCATGCCACGAGTGCTGGGGTGTTCGGGATAAACCTGAGCACTCTTGTTCCCATTTTTGGGTCCTTCGAGGGAGGTGCTCAGCACAACGAACAAGGCAATCGGACTATAATGCTTTATCACTCTCACTTAGCCATAGAATTCTATAATTTTAAATTTCGGCGAAGCCCCTAGTATTCGGAAGGCCGAATTCGGGGCGCTATAACGCCTTAAGCCAGACAGAGCCGACTCCTCGCTCTAAGCGGCATAAGTCTTTAGGGACTCGAAACGTCTCGAACAGCGACCAGTCTCTCGCCTTATCATGACAGTCACTTTTAGCTTTCTCTACTGAGGTGCTTAGCCCAGCAGAACCGGGGCACAATCGCAGTAGTTCTCCCAGTGCTACCTTAGCCGATATAGTGGAACGTAAGGTACCAAAACATGGGAGTCGGGCAAACCCAACTATTGACCCAAGACATGATTCAGAGCTGATGCATATAGTGCTATAAGTTCAGGGTGCCGCACTGTCGAAAGTGTTCGGACTTCTCACGCCGTATTGTGGGGTATGCTTAAGCCCCTAGCGTATTGGCCGTACCAGAGTGTACGGGTGCTGGATGTCATGAATGAACATATATATATATATAAGAAGAATGCAATAATAGTCTTAGTGCTATGCATTGTTTATTCAAAAAGGTGCATTAAAGCAGAATGATACAAGTAGTGCGATAAGCAAAAAGTAGGACTATTTGACATGTCCCCTCCAAGGGCAAGCTGAGGAATGGTATTAAAGCAAGTATTTCACTCGTTATCGTAATCCACCTGGGAGTTCCGTGGTGCGGCGTAGCTTTCTGCCTCCTTGGTTGCTGCATCATGTGTCCGGCAAGCATGCTGCCGGACAGGGTTTCCAGAGATTAAAGTCCTGAAAGAGAAAAATAACAGAGTGGGAAGCCCCTAGTGTGGTTGAGCCGCGTCTTGGGGCATGCTGTAGTCATCCCCCCCTCCCCACCTGTGCCCATGGTATTTTTAATGCGTAATTATGTACGCGTGGCACGGATTTCACTGTTTGGCTGGGACCGGGGTGGGGGCCGCATTGCTATGCGAGCTCAGAACGTGCCAGGCGGTCTTGTTGCCGATTACTCTGGGCACGCTTGAAGGTGTCCAGGTCTTGAATCGCCGAACTGGTGGATTGCCTTAAGAGGCTGCTTCGCGCTTCTGCTGCGAGGGCCGGAGTGTGCTCCTCCGTTCGGAGAGAGCGCTCTGTATTTCCATTGACTGTGATGACCCCCCGAGGTCCTGGCATCTTGAGCTTGAGATATGCATAGTGCGGTACCGCATTGAATCTCGCAAATGTGGTTCGCCCGAATGGTGCGTGATAGCCACTGCGGAACGGGACTATATCGAAGATTAACTCCTCGCTTCGGAAGTTATCCGGGGATCCGAAGACCACTTCCAGTGTGACTGAGCTTGTGCAATGGGCCTCTACACCTGGTATGATGCCTTTGAAGGTCGTTTTTGTGGGTTTGATCCTTGAGGGGTCTATGCCCATTTTGCGCACTGTGTCTTGATAAAGCAGGTTCAGGCTGCTGCCGCCATCCATAAGGACTCGAGTGAGGTGAAATCCGTCAATGATTGGGTCTAGGACCAGTGCGGCAAATCCGCCGTGCGGATACTAGTGGGGTGGTCCCTGCGATCGAAGGTGATCGGACAGGAGGACCATGGGTTGAACTTTGGGGCGACTGGCTCCAACGCATATACATCCCTGAGCGCACGCTTCCGCTCCCTCTTGGGGATGTGGGTTGCGTATATCATGTTCACCGTCCGCACTTGTGGGGGTAACTGTGACGCCCGGGTAATTAAGCTACAGTAATCCTCACTAATGATGCCACGTCACCTCTGTCACTGTACTTAATCTCGGGTTAAATCAAAATGGTTTCGAAATTCAATTCAAAATTATGATGGTAATAAAAGTTTTCAAAAAAAAATTAAAACAAAAATGTTCGGTGGTTGCCAAATATTACAAAGATAATTATGGTGTAAGGTTCACAATTTTATAAAATGCCTAAGTGTTTATAAATAAATAAAAACAGAAAAGGAAATAAATAAAAGGAAAACAGAAGACAATACAAAGAAAAAAAAGGAAGAGAAACCCCCCTCCCTGGGCCGTGGCCCAACTGGGCCAACCCAACCGGCCCAGCCGGCCACCCCACCAGGCCGGCCCACCTCCCCTCCTACTATCCCTCCCACCGTGACCTAACCCATCCCACGATCCCCACTTCCTCACCCCACGTCTCCCTCATCCTCCCACTCCGCCGCCACACACACGCACGCACGCACACTCGGTGGTGCGGGCACCCGAGCCGCCGCACCCCTGAGGCCGCCGCCCGCCGGCGCCGGGAACCGCCACCCACTCGCGCCCCCCCTCGCTCTTCCCCCTCCTCCCCGATCCAGATCGGATCGGGGGAACGGACCCTGCGGCGACGACTGCGCCGCCCCCACGCCGCCTGGGCCGCGCCGGCACGCTCCCCCGCCGGACTGCCTCCCGCTCCGCCGCTCGTCCCCGTCGTTCCCCCCCCCCCCCCCGAACTTCTCCGACCACCGCTGCCCCGTGCCCTACGCTCCCTCGGTGAGGACCCCGGTCCTCCTTCTCCCCGTCCCCTCTCGCCGGCGCTCGCCTCGCCCGTGCTGCGTTCGGCCGGCGTGCCCCGTGTCGACCAAGCCCTGCTTTGCCCTTCACCGCACGCGTCGGCTGCGTCCCGCGTGACGCGCGCACTCGCGTTGGCCGCTCCCCTGCTCCCCGCGTCACGAGCTCCCGCCCCTGCTCTTGCTGTCCGCCACCGCCGACGCTGGCCCCCCTGACCTCGCCTCCGGTCGCCCCCGCGCTCTCCTGGCCTCGCCCGTGCCTCGCCGCGCGAGCACGCGCTTGGCCGCCCGCGACCCCCCCTGGTGCTGCGTCCCCGCCCGGTGCCGCGCCGGATCTGGCCGCCCCTGGGTGTGCGCCCGTTCGGGCTGGGCGCCAGCGCCCGCACGCCCGCGCGCCCGTTATGCCCCCTGGGTCACTGACCGGGTGGCCCCACGGCCCAGAACGTTTTATTAAAAAAAGGGGAATTAAAATTAATAATAATAAAAATAATTAATTAATTAATTAATTGAGGAATTAATTAAGTTAATTAATCATAATTAGATTAATCAAATTAACTAATTAGTCTAATTAAACTGTGATTAGTTTAGCTGAAACCTGATTAGCCTAAACAGGGTATGACAGGTGGGCCCCGCTGGACCCACACGTCAGGTTGACCAAGTCAACCCTGTTGACTGCTGACGTCAGCATGACATCATGCTGACATCATAAATTCATTTTTCGAACTAATTTAAATAA
This sequence comes from Triticum urartu, assembly GCF_056163025.1. Taxonomy (NCBI): domain Eukaryota; kingdom Viridiplantae; phylum Streptophyta; class Magnoliopsida; order Poales; family Poaceae; genus Triticum; species Triticum urartu. The sequence continues at coordinate 315,318,908 of NC_141877.1, forward strand.
TTAATTAAATTCCAGAAATTAATAAAATCTTTAGAAAATCATATCTTTTAATCCGTAACTCGGATTAAAATATTTTCAACATGAAAATTGCTCAGAACGACGAGACGAATCCGGATACGCAACCCGTTCGTCCGCCACACCCCTCTAACCTATCGAACTCGCAACTTTCCCCCTCCGGCTCCTCTGCCCGAAAACGCGAAACACCGGGGATACTTTCCCGGATGTTATCCCCCTTCACCGGTATCACCTACTACCGCGTTAGGGCACCTCTAACGCCGTAACTTGTCTTGTCATGCATCACTATGCATATGCTTGCATTATATTTATTGTTTCTTCCCCCTCTTCTCTCTCTAGACACCGAGACCGACGCCGCTGCTACCCCGTACGACTACGGAGTTGACGACCCCTCTCTCTTGCCAGAGCAACCAGGCAAGCCCCCCCTTTGATCACCAGATATCGCCTACTCTTCTCTATACTGCTTGCATTAGAGTAGTGTAGCATGTTACTGCTTCCCGTTAATCCTATACTGATGCATAGCCTGTCCTTGCTACTACTGTTGTTACCTTACCTGCAATCCTAATGCTTAGTATAGGATGCTAGTTTTTCATCAGTGGCCCTACATCCTTGTCCGTCTGCCATGCTATACTATCGGGCCGTGATCACTCGGGAGTTGATCACGGGTATATACTATATACTTTATACATGATACATGTGGTGACTAAAGACGGGTCGGCTTGAGGAGCACCCGCGAGTGGATCTTTGAGGCGGAGCGACAGGGCAGGTTCCGACCACCTAGGAGAGAGGTGGGCCTGGCCCTGGTCGGCGTTCGCGGATACTTAACACGCTTAACGAGATCTGGGTATTTGATCTGAGTCTGGCCATTTGGTCTATACGCACTAACCATCTACGCGGGAGTAGTTATGGGTATCCCGGCGTCGTGGTATCAGCCGAAGCCTTCGTGACGTCAGCGACTGAGTGGCGCGCGCCGGATTGGACTGGAAGGCCACTAGGCTAGGTCTGCTTTCGGCCGCGTTCGCAACGTGCAGGTGTGCTAAGGGCGATGGGCCCAGACCCCTGGGCGCTTAGGTTTAGACCGGCGTGCTGACCTCTCTGTTGGTCTAGGTGGGGCTGCGACGTGTTGATCTTCCGAGGCCGGGCATGACCCAGGAAAGTGTGTCCGGCCAAATGGGATCAAGCGTGTTGGGGTATGTGGTGCACCCCTGCAGGGAAGTTAAACTATTCGAATAGTCGTGATCTTCGGTAACAGGACGACTTGGAGTTGTACCTTGACCTTATGACAACTAGAACCGGATACTTAATAAAACACACCCTTCCAAGTGCCAGATACAACCAGTGATCGCTCTCTCACAGGGCGACGAGGGGAGGATCATCGGTTAGGATTATGCTATGCGATGCTACTTGGAGGACTTCAGTCTACTCTCTTCTACATGCTGCAAGACGGAGGCTGCCAGAAGCGTAGTCTTCGAAAGGACTAGCTATCCCCCCCTTATTCCGGCTTTCTGCAGTTCAGTCCACCTATGATACCCTTATTCCATTTGATACCAATGCATACATATGTAGTATAGCTCCTTGCTTGCGAGTACTTTGGATGAGTACTCACGGTTGCTTTCTCCCTCTTTTCCCCCTATCCCTTCTACCTGGTTGTTGCAACCAGATGTTGGAGCCCAGGAGCCAGACGCCACCTTCGACGACGACTCCTACTACACCGGAGGTGCCTACTACTACGTGATGCCCGCTGACGACGACCAAGAGTAGTTAGGAGGATCCCGGGCAGGAGGCCTGCGCCTCTTTCGATCTGTATCCCAGTTTGTGCTAGCCTTCTTAAGGCAAACTTGTTTAACTTATGTCTGTACTCAGATATTGTTGCTTCCGCTGACTTGTCTATGATCGAGCTCTTGTATTCGAGCCTTCGAGGCCCCTGGCTTGTAATATGATGCTTGTATGACTTATTTTACTTGTAGGGTTGTGTTTTGATATCTTTCCGTGAGTCCCTGATCTTGATCGTACACGTTTGCGTGTATGATTAGTGTACGATTAAATCGGGGGCGTCTCAAGTTGGTATCAGAGCCGACTGCCTGTAGGAACCCCCCTTCCACACTCCTTGGCCGAAGTCGAGTCTAGGCATTGCAAAAACTTTTACTAACTTGGCTGTGTGCCTTACGGGCCCACGTCGCCATCGGGTGGTGCTAGGATCTTTTACTCCTCGACCTTTACTCTGGGACTCTGAACTCCCTTCTACTCGGGTTAAACGAATTTACTAACTCTGACACTAGGATCCCGTTACGACATTCACCCCAAAGTTGGATAAGCCCTAGTTATTCTTTAGAGTAGTACTTGAACATTATCCACATTGTCATTTGACTCCTGTGAAAACAACTTTGTTTTCAGATGGAACCCACGAGGCAGGTCGTGCGCCACACGACGGCCATTGGTGCCTCAGGATCACCTGCTGTGTTGGCTGAGATGATGACCTATCTGTGTTATCGCTGGCACCCTGAGTACACCGTCTATGAGGAGTATCAGGACTTCAACCAGGAGCAGTACCGTGCCATCGTCCACCTCTACTCTCGAGAGTATGACTCCACTACCGTGCTGCACACTGCTCATGGTGTTGGAGTGACTATCGATATGGCGGTCCACGATGCTGCTTATGCTGCCCTGACACGTCTCCGTGGCGAGTATCAGGAGTTGGACACCTCCCCCTTCAGGCACATTGCTATCGCATCCGATGTTGGTGCGGAGGGTTACTACACTGCTGCCTACTCCACTGTCACCCGAGAGCCCTTCTACCATCAGAACCTGGTTCTGCATGCTGATGGGCTGGATCGAGCTAACCGAGCTCTTCGCCACGAGTTGTACACCACACGTCAGCACCTCTACCGTGCTCTGACGATGTTGCACCCCTTCGTCGGATCTGGGGAGCTGTCGCGTTCTGCTATCTACCCAGCCAGGACCGTGATGCCCCAGGGCGTCGGCTGGCCAGATGTGGGAGGCTACTCTCCTGCATTGGGCCCTCTCCTGCCACCTGCGCAACGGGTTCCGCACCAGAGTATCCGCGGACCCCAGGCTACTCGCGTGGAGGTCTTCCCTTCGCGTCACTACCAGCTGTCGGGCTACAGCTACCTCCGCAGTACCGCGTGGGACTGATGTAGACTTGCTTGTTAGTGTTAGATGCATTCGCCGCGAGCCTGTGTGCCGCCTATGATGTCTTAGTCTATGTACTGAACACTGTGTAACAAACTCTATGCATGATCTCTTTTGTAAGATATGCCGACTACTATGTGGTATCTATCGTGCTGCTTTCGTTGTGCATGTTTCATCATGAATGATTCTTGTTTTTACAATTCCTCAATGCTGAACTACCCCTGTTAAATATTAGCAGGATGGTTAGACCAGGTGGTCGTGGTCGTGGTGGCAACGCCCCACCACCGCCTGAGTACATGGCTGGTATGATCCAACAGCTTGAGATGAATCGCCAGTTCATGGAGAATATGATGGCTCAGTTTCCTCGCCCCAATATGAACCAGCAGCCAACCCCAGTAACTCTGCAGGATTTCATGCGCCTGAACCCAACTGTGTACCGCAGCTCAACTCAGCCTCTGGATGCTGATGACTGGCTCCGTGACATCACCTATGAGATGGAGTCTGCTGATGTAGCCCCTGCCAGCTATGTCACCTTTGCTTCCTTCTTCCTGAAAGGACCCGCGGCTCAATGGTGGGACAGCCACAGGCGTACTCTGCCAGCTGGAACAATCATCACCTGGCCAGACTTCCAAGCTGCCTTCCGTGCTCGCTTCATTCCTCAGGGAGTTATGGACCCGAAGAAGCGTGAGTTCCGCAACCTCACCCAAGGCAACAAAACTGTGGAAACTTATCAGCGGGAGTTTCTGGACTTGTCCCGCTATGCTGAAGAGGACATTGCAACCGATGCACGCAGACAGGAGAAGTTCCGGGATGGCCTTCAAGCTGACATCAAACTCGCACTTTTAGTGCATGATTTTGCTGATTTCGCCACTCTGGTGAACAAAGCCATCAATGTCGAAACTGGTCTGCAGGAATACCAGAGCTCTCACAAGCGCAGCCGTGACACGGGCTCATCTTCGGGCCCGTCCTCGCAGAAGCGCAAGATATGGATTCCCAATAGCATGTACCAGCCAAGTGCACCTGCCCCAAGGCAGTCCTATGCTGCACCTCGTCTGCCTACGGCTCCAACTAGGCAGTCAAGGCTTCCAGCTCCACCACCCCAAGCTCCTGTTCCTACTCCCGAGAATGGTTTGTGCTTCAGGTGTGGACAACCAGGGCACCGTGCTAGGGAATGCAACCAGAAACAGAATCAACTGGCCCTTCCAGCAACTGGCCGTGGAAGCAACCAGCCTCGCATCAACAGTACCAAGTCTTATGGTCGTGTTCATGCCAACCATGTTGATCTCAATGAAGTTCTAGACCAGCCTGCTACCGTGATGGGTACACTCCTCGTAAATTCAGTACCAGCATCTGTTTTATTTGATACAGGAGCATCACATTCTTTCATATCAGCTGAGTTTGCATTCATGCATGGCATCAAATACGAAGAGATGAACACTGCGATTGTGGTACACACCCCTGCGGGCCAGTGTCAAACCTCTATGGTTAGTCACAACGTTCCCGTTGAAATTGAAGGACTGGAGTTCCTTGCCTCCCCCATCGTACTAAAGTCCTGTAGCATCGACCTCATTCTGGGAATGGATTGGTTGAAAGCGCATACTGCTTCTATAGTTTGCGCCACTAAGGTCGTCCATCTGCTACACCCTTCTGACGAAATAATAGCTTACCAAGCTCATCTAGTTCAGAACGCCGAGGCACGACTTTATGCCTTGAACGCGTTGAACGCTGCACCACTCGAGGGCATTGAAAACATTCCCGTCGTTCGTGAATTCCAAGACGTCTTCCCAGAAGAACTTCCAGGGATTCCTCTGGCTAGAGCTGTCGAATTCATCATCGACTTGAAACCCGGCACTACCCCTATAGCTAAACGACCCTACAAGATGCCGCCGCATGAACTCATTGAGCTTAAGGAGGAAATCGACAAATCTCTTGTCAAAGGTTTCATTCGCCCAAGTTGCTCTCCTTGGGGAGCACCTTCTCTCTTTGTTAAGAAGAAGGACGGGACAAACCGATTGGTCCAAGACTACCGTCCTATAAACCAAGCTACCATCCAGAATAAATACCCTCTTCCTCGGATCAATGATCTTTACGATCAACTGGCTGGTTCATCAGTGTTCTCCAAACTCGACTTGAGGTTGGGTTACCACCAGATCCGTGTTCGTGAAGAGGACATCCCAAAAACCGCCTTCGTGACTCGGTATGGATCATACGAGTACACCGTCATGTCATTCGGCTTAACGAATGCTCCAGCCACCTTCTCTCGTCTGATGAATTATATATTCATGGATTACCTCGACAAGTTCGTCGTGGTTTATCTGGACGATATCCTTGTATTTTCCAAGAACGAGGAAGAACATGCTGGACATCTGCGTCTTGTGCTAGAGAAGCTTCGAGAACATCAACTGTATGCTAAGTATTCCAAGTGTGAATTCTGGCTCCCCGAAGTAACCTATCTTGGGCATGTCATCTCCAAGGATGGTATTGCCGTCAACCCTGAACGAGTTCAGGCTATTCTCGATTGGACTCCTCCGAAGAATGTGAAGCAAGTCCGAAGTTTTCTCGGTCTCGCCAGCTATTGTCGTCGATTCGTCGAGAACTTCTCCAAGATTGCCAGGCCTCTGACTAATTTGTTGCATAAGGGTGTCAAGTTCGACTGGACAGACAAGTGTCAGGAAAGTTTCCAGGCGCTCAAAGACAAGTTGACTTCTGCCCCCGTACTTGCTCCACCTGATACTAAGAAGGACTTCGTCATTTACTGCGACGCTTTCCGTCAAGGATTAGGCTGTGTCCTAATGCAAGAGCGCAGAGTGATTGCTTATGCCTCTCGTCAACTGCGCCCTCACGAAGAAAACTACCCGGTTCATGACCTCGAGCTTGCTGCTGTCATTCATGCACTGAAGCAGTGGCGACATTACCTTCTCGGTAATCGTTGCGAGATCTTCACCGACCATCAAAGTCTGAAGTATCTGTTTACTCAGCCAGACCTGAACCTCCGTCAGCAAAGATGGATGGAGACTGTTGCAGACTTTGACGTGGATATATCATATACCCCCGGCAAGGCTAATGTAATGGCTGATGCCCTGAGCCGCAAGTCTTACTGCAACCACCTCCAGGTCCACAAAGTTCAGCCCTCGCTTACCGAAGAATTTAGAAGGCTGAACCTCCATATTGTTCCCCCGGGATCACTCGCTCCCCCTCCCGAAGGTTTTCCCAAACGGAACCTCCATGTTGTTTCCAAGGGTTCTCTCAATACCCTGGTTGCGAAACCAGATCTTGTGGACACCATCAAATGGATACAGAAATGTGACGATGAAGTCCTCAAGATTAAGCGCGACCTCAAAAGAGGAAAGCCCTCATTCTTCACGATCGCCGACGATGGCGCCTTGTATTTCAAAGGCCGCCTAGTGGTACCATGTTCGAAGAAAAGCCTGGATAAGACTAAAAGGGTTATGCAAGAAGCCCATGATACGCCTCTGTCCATCCATCCTGGTAGTACAAAGATGTACCAGGATATTCGTCAAAGATTCTGGTGGTCTAATATGAAGCAGGACATTGCTCGTTATGTTGCTGAGTGTGACGTTTGTCGCCGAATCAAAGCAGAGCATCAAAGGCCTGCTGGAACTCTGCAACCTATCTCTATTCCTGAATGGAAATGGGACCATGTTGAAATGGACTTCGTCACTGGATTTCCCAAATCTCAGAAAGGTAATGATGCTATTCTTGTCGTCATTGACCGGCTTTCCAAAGTTGCCCATTTTCTGGCGGTCAAAGAGACAATCACTGCTAATCAGCTTGCTACTCTCTACATGGCCAGAATTGTTTCACTTCACGGTATCCCACTGGTTATCAGTTCAGACCTTGGCAGCTTATTCACTTCAAGGTTTTGGGCGAGTTTCCAAGAAGCTATGGGGACTCATCTGTCGTTCAGTACTGCGTTCCATCCTCAGTCGCAAGGGCAAGTTGAACGTGTCAACCAAGTTCTCGAAGACATGCTTCGAGCTTGTGTAATCTCATTCGGCAAGAAATGGGAGGAATCTCTTCCATATGCCGAGTTCTCTTATAATAATAGCTATCAAGCTAGTCTGAAGATGTCCCCCTTCGAAGTGCTATATGGACGAAAGTGTCGAACCCCTCTGAACTGGTCAGAAACTGGGGAGCGTCCACTCTTCGGTCCGGATATTATCCAACAGGCCGAAGAACAAGTTCGCATTATTCGCGAGAATATCAAGACTGCTCAGTCACGTCAGAAAAGTCAGTATGACCGTCATCACCAAGACATGGTCTATCAACCTGGCGAAAAGGCTTATCTTCGAGTTACACCAATGAAGGGTGCTCACCGCTTCGGGATCAAGGGAAAGCTAGCTCCCCGCTATATTGGTCCTTTCACTATTCTCGAAAGGCGTGGTAAAGTGGCATATCAACTGGAGCTTCCGCCGAACCTTTCTCAGGTTCACGATGTGTTCCATGTGTCACAACTCCGCCGTTGCTTCAAGGATCCAATCCGAGCGGTGGATCATGAAGTGCTCGAATTGCAGCAGGACCTCTCCTATAAAGAGCATCCGGTCCGCATTCTCGACCAAGCTGAACGCCGCACACGTCAGAAGGCGATCAAGTTCCTCAAAGTCCAGTGGTCGAATCACTCTGAAGACGAAGCCACCTGGGAACGCGAGGATCGTCTGCGTGATGAATACCCCGCACTCTTTCCTTCTACCTCCTAAATCTCGGGACGAGATTTCTTGTAGTGGAGGAGAATTGTGACGCCCGGGTAATTAAGCTACAGTAATCCTCACTAATGATGCCACGTCACCTCTGTCACTGTACTTAATCTCGGGTTAAATCAAAACGGTTTCGAAATTCAATTCAAAATTATGATGGTAATAAAAGTTTTCAAAAAAAAAATTAAAACAAAAATGTTCGGTGGTTGCCAAATATTACAAAGATAATTATGGTGTAAGGTTCACAATTTTATAAAATGCCTAAGTGTTTATAAATAAATAAAAACAGAAAAGGAAATAAATAAAAGGAAAACAGAAGACAATACAAAGAAAAAAAAAGGAAGAGAAACCCCCCTCCCTGGGCCGTGGCCCAACTGGGCCAACCCAACCGGCCCAGCCGGCCACCCCACCAGGCCGGCCCACCTCCCCTCCTACTATCCCTCCCACCGTGACCTAACCCATCCCACGATCCCCACTTCCTCACCCCACGTCTCCCTCATCCTCCCACTCCGCCGCCACACACACGCACGCACGCACACTCGGTGGTGCGGGCACCCGAGCCGCCGCACCCCTGAGGCCGCCGCCCGCCGGCGCTGGGAACCGCCACCCACTCGCGCCCCCCCTCGCTCTTCCCCCTCCTCCCCGATCCAGATCGGATCGGGGGAACGGACCCTGCGGCGACGACTGCGCCGCCCCCACGCCGCCTGGGCCGCGCCGGCACGCTCCCCCGCCGGACTGCCTCCCGCTCCGCCGCTCGTCCCCGTCGTTCCCCCCCCCCCGAACTTCTCCGACCACCGCTGCCCCGTGCCCTACGCTCCCTCGGTGAGGACCCCGGTCCTCCTTCTCCCCGTCCCCTCTCGCCGGCGCTCGCCTCGCCCGTGCTGCGTTCGGCCGGCGTGCCCCGTGTCGACCAAGCCCTGCTTTGCCCTTCACCGCACGCGTTGGCTGCGTCCCACGCGACGCGCGCACTCGCGTTGGCCGCTCCCCTGCTCCCCGCGTCACGAGCTCCCGCCCCTGCCCTTGCTGTCCGCCACCGCCGACGCTGGCCCCCCTGACCTCGCCTCCGGTCGCCCCCGCGCTCTCCTGGCCTCGCCCGTGCCTCGCCGCGCGAGCACGCGCTTGGCCGCCCGCGACCCCCCCCTGGTGCTGCGTCCCCGCCCGGTGCCGCGCCGGATCTGGCCGCCCCTGGGTGTGCGCCCGTTCGGGCTGGGCGCCAGCGCCCGCACGCCCGCGCGCCCGTTATGCCCCCTGGGTCACTGACCGGGTGGCCCCACGGCCCAGAACGTTTTATTAAAAAAAAAGGGGAATTAAAATTAATAATAATAAAAATAATTAATTAATTAATTAATTAAGGAATTAATTAAGTTAATTAATCATAATTAGATTAATCAAATTAACTAATTAGTCTAATTAAACTGTGATTAGTTTAGCTAAAACCTGATTAGCCTAAACAGGGTATGACAGGTGGGCCCCGCTGGACCCACACGTCAGGTTGACCAAGTCAACCCTGTTGAGTGCTGACGTCAGCATGACATCATGCTGACGTCATAAATTCATTTTTCGAATTAATTTAAATAATTAATTAAATTCCAGAAATTAATAAAATCTTTAGAAAATCATATCTTTTAATCCGTAACTCGGATTAAAATATTTTCAACATGAAAATTGCTCAGAACGACGAGACGAATCCGGATACGCAACCCGTTCGTCCGCCACACCCCTCTAACCTATCGAACTCGCAACTTTCCCCCTCCGGCTCCTCTGCCCGAAAACGCGAAACACCGAGGATACTTTCCCGGATGTTATCCCCCTTCACCGGTATCACCTACTACCGCGTTAGGGCACCTCTAACGCCGTAACTTGTCTTGTCATGCATCACTATGCATATGCTTGCATTATATTTATTGTTTCTTCCCCCTCTTCTCTCTCTAGACACCGAGACCGACGCCGCTGCTACCCCGTACGACTACGGAGTTGACGACCCCTCTCTCTTGCCAGAGCAACCAGGCAAGCCCCCCCTTTGATCACCAGATATCGCCTACTCTTCTCTATACTGCTTGCATTAGAGTAGTGTAGCATGTTACTGCTTCCCGTTAATCCTATACTGATGCATAGCCTGTCCTTGCTACTACTGTTGTTACCTTACCTGCAATCCTAATGCTTAGTATAGGATGCTAGTTTTTCATCAGTGGCCCTACATCCTTGTCCGTCTGCCATGCTATACTATCGGGCCGTGATCACTCGGGAGTTGATCACGGGTATATACTATATACTTTATACATGATACATGTGGTGACTAAAGACGGGTCGGCTTGAGGAGCACCCGCGAGTGGATCTTTGAGGCGAAGCGACAGGGCAGGTTCCGACCACCTAGGAGAGAGGTGGGCCTGGCCCTGGTCGGCGTTCGCGGATACTTAACACGCTTAACGAGATCTGGGTATTTGATCTGAGTCTGGCCATTTGGTCTATACGCACTAACCATCTACGCGGGAGTAGTTATGGGTATCCCGGCGTCGTGGTATCAGCCGAAGCCTTCGTGACGTCAGCGACTGAGTGGCGCGCGCCGGATTGGACTGGAAGGCCACTAGGCTAGGTCTGCTTTCGGCCGCGTTCGCAACGTGCAGGTGTGCTAAGGGCGATGGGCCCAGACCCCTGGGCGCTTAGGTTTAGACCGGCGTGCTGACCTCTCTGTTGGTCTAGGTGGGGCTGCGACGTGTTGATCTTCCGAGGCCGGGCATGACCCAGGAAAGTGTGTCCGGCCAAATGGGATCAAGCGTGTTGGGGTATGTGGTGCACCCCTGCAGGGAAGTTAAACTATTCGAATAGCCGTGATCTTCGGTAACAGGACGACTTGGAGTTGTACCTTGACCTTATGACAACTAGAACCGGATACTTAATAAAACACACCCTTCCAAGTGCCAGATACAACCGGTGATCGCTCTCTCACAGGGCGACGAGGGGAGGATCATCGGTTAGGATTATGCTATGCGATGCTACTTGGAGGACTTCAGTCTACTCTCTTCTACATGCTGCAAGACGGAGGCTGCCAGAAGCGTAGTCTTCAAAAGGACTAGCTATCCCCCCCTTATTCCGGCTTTCTGCAGTTCAGTCCACCTATGATACCCTTATTCCATTTGATACCAATGCATACATATGTAGTATAGCTCCTTGCTTGCGAGTACTTTGGATGAGTACTCACGGTTGCTTTCTCCCTCTTTTCCCCCTATCCCTTCTACCTGGTTGTCGCAACCAGATGTTGGAGCCCAGGAGCCAGACGCCACCTTCGATGACGACTCCTACTACACCGGAGGTGCCTACTACTACGTGATGCCCGCTGACGACGACCAAGAGTAGTTAGGAGGATCCCGGGCAGGAGGCCTGCGCCTCTTTCGATCTGTATCCCAGTTTGTGCTAGCCTTCTTAAGGCAAACTTGTTTAACTTATGTCTGTACTCAGATATTGTTGCTTCCGCTGACTTGTCTATGATCGAGCTCTTGTATTCGAGCCTTCGAGGCCCCTGGCTTGTAATATGATGCTTGTATGACTTATTTTACTTGTAGGGTTGTGTTTTGATATCTTTCCGTGAGTCCCTGATCTTGATCGTACACGTTTGCGTGTATGATTAGTGTACGATTAAATCGGGGGCGTCTCAGTAACCTCTTTTGTCCTCTGGTGTTCGGCTGCCGGGGCTCCTCCTCGTCATTGCTATGTGACCCCTTATCTTTGTTTTCGGCATTTAACTTGCCGGCCTGCTTGAACACCCAACAGTCCCTGTTGGTGTGGTTGGCTGGCTTGTCGGGGGTGCCATGTATTTGACATGAGCGATCGAGTATACGGTCCAAACTGGACGGGCCCGGGGTGCTTCTTTTGAATGGCTTTTTCCGCTTACCGGGTTTAGAGCCCTTGAATCTGGCATTGACTGTCGTATCCTCGGTATTGTCACTGTTAATGCGGCGCTTATGTTTGTTACGACTTACGACGTGACCTGCCATTGCCGTCCTTGGTATCCAAAGTACCATGGTTCTTTCATGGCCAAGGTGCCGGGCAAGTCATTCGTCGCGGATGTTGTGTTTGAAAGCTGCTAGGGCCTCCTCATCCGGACAGTCGATGATTTGGTTTTCCTTTGTTAGGAACCGTGTCCAGAATTGCCTGGCCGATTCCTATGGCTGTTGAATTATGTGGCTCAAGTCATCGGCATCTGGTGGTCGCACGTAAGTGCCCTGGAAGTTGTCGAGGAACGCGGCTTCCAGATCTTCCCAACAGCTGATGGATTCTGCTGGCAGGCTGTTGAGCCAATGCCGAGCTGGTCCTTTGAGCTTGAGTGGGAGGTATTTGATGGCGTGTAGATCATCACCGTGGGCCATGTGGATGTGCAGGAGGAAATCCTCGATCCATACCGCATGATCTGTTGTGCTGTCGTATGATTCTATATTTACGGGTTTGAAACCCTCTGGGATTTGATGATCCATTACTTCGTCTGTGAAGCATAGGGGGTGTGCGGCGCCTCTGTATTGGGCTATATCGCGAAGCAGCTCAAATGAGTCTTGCCCCTGTGTTCGGCCCAGCCGGACTTACTTTTACTGTATCCGGCGTGACGATTATCGTCTCACATAGTGGCGCGCCCTCGTGATCCATAGATCGATCTTGCATGTTTTGCTTTGTCCTCCAATACGTCTCGCAGGTCTAGCATGTTTCCCCGTGCCTTGTCATTTTTATTTGAGTGGCGTCGGGGTGCGGGCTGAGTTTTTGGCTGAAATGCCTCTCTGTCGCGGCCACGAGGTGGCCGGTCAGCCGCATGATATGCTGGAGATGTAGGTTTGAGTGCTTCCTCCTCCAATCGGGGTAGCAACCTACGCTTTGGGTAACTCTTGGAGGGGCGTTCGAGTTTATATTCCTCGGCCACAAGGACTTCAGTCCATCTGTCAGTTAGCAAATCTTGATCAGCTTGAAGCTGATATTGCTTTTTCTTAAGGCTATTTTTCATGGCTATAAGCCGGCGCTTGAAGCGCTCTTGTTCGACGGGATCCTTAGGCATGACGAATTCGTCATCGTCAAGGCTTGCCTCGTCTTTGAAGGGAGGCATGTAATTATCATCCTCCGCCTCTCCATCCGCCGCTCTTTCAGGAGGGCTGGCTTCTCCATCCTCCTGCCCTAAATCTTGCTGGAGGGGATTGTTGTCGTCTTCGGCATTGTCCGGAGTGGTATTATCTCCTGTGCCGGTGTCACCGCTTTTGCTTTGGCGAGACTTAGAGTGGCACCGCTGACGTCGGCGCTTGGGTTGCTTCTTGGAGGGGCCATCCTCCGCTGTCTCTTCGCCATTGCCTTCTTTGGGTGTGTCCACCATGTATATATCGTACGATGAGGTGGTTGTCCAGTGCCCTGTGGGCAGTGGTTCCTCTTCGTCTCCCGCATCATCGTCCATACCGTCGATGTCTTCAGAGTCGAAGTCGAGCATGTCGGTTAAGTAGTTGACAGTGGCTACTAAGTGGGTGGTGGGTGGGTGGTGAATTTCTTCGTCATCCGCATCCCAATCCTGCCGGACATAGTTCGGCCAGGATTCTCCTGACAAGGAGAGAGACCTTAATGAGTTCAGCATGTCGCCGAAGGGCGAGTGCTGAAAAATATCCGCGGAGGTAAAATCCATGATCGGCGCCCAATCGGATTCGATAGGCACGGGCGCAGGCGGTTCGGAGTCTGTGGCCGGAGAAGGATCCGGCAGTTTGGCAACACGGCTCTCGTGAAGGGTGAGGTCGATATTCAGCTCGATCACCGTTGAGGATACGGCCTCCGTGGCGGGGTCTACCCACCCGTCCATGGATGGCGCAACTGGTTCCGAATTGAGGGTCGGAGCGGTTGCCAGTGCGATCTCCTGAACACTGTCTGATGGTAGAGCTAAATCGTACTCATCGTGACATTGTGGCGCACAAGGCAGGGGCTCGAATCCGTCGAAGATCAAGTCTCCGCGGATATCGGCTGTGTAGTTTAAGCTTCCAAACCTGACCTGATGACCAGGGGCGTAACTCTCGATCTGCTCCAGATGGCCAAGCGAGTTGGCCCGCAGTGCGAAGCCGCCAAATACAAAGATCTGTCCGGGGAGAAAAGTCTCACCCTGGACTGCATTGCTATCGATGATCGAAGGAGCCATCAAGCCTAACAGCAACGACACAGAGGAACTCTCAATGAAAGCACCAATGTCGGTGTCAAAACCGGCGGATCTCGGGTAGGGGGTCCCGAACTGTGCGTCTAAGGCGGATGGTAACAGGAGGCAGGGGACACGATGTTTTACCCAGGTTCGTGCCCTTTTGATGGAGGTAAAACCCTACGTCCTGCTTGATTTTTCTTGATAATGTGAGTGGTACAAGAGTTGATCTACCACGAGATCGGAGAGGCTAAACCCTAGAAGCTAGCCTATGGTATGATTGTATGCTGTCCTATGGACTAAGCCCCTCTGGTTTATATAGACACCGGAGGGGGCTAGGGTTACACAAGGTCGGTTACAAAGGAGGAGATATACATATCTGTATTGCCTAGCTTGCCTTCCACGCCAAGTAGAGTCCTATCCGACACGGGACGAAGTCTTCAATCTTGTATCTTCATAGTCCAACAGTCCGGCCAAAGGATATAATCTGGCTGTCCGGATACCCCCTAATCCAGGACTCCCTCATGATCCATATCAACTAAACCATGTCCGATCATCACGTGAGAAGGAGTAGTTTTTAATGGTGAACATCACTATGTTGATCATATCTACTATATGATTCACGCTCGACCTTTCGGTCTCAGTGTTCCGAGGCCATATCTGTATATGCTAGGCTCGTCAAGTTTAACCCGAGTATTCTTCTTGTGCAAAACCAGCTTGCACCCGTTGTATGTGAACATAGAGCTTATCACACCCGATCATCACGTGGTGTCTCGGCACGACGAACTGTAGCAATAGTGCATACTCAGGGAGAACACTTATACCTTGAAACTTAGTGAGAGATCATCTTATAATGCTACCGCCGTACGAAGCAAAATAAGATGCATAAAGGATAAACATCACATGCAATCAATATAAGTGATATGATATGTCCATCATCATCTTGTGCCTTTGATCTCCATCTCCAAAGCACCGTCATGATCACCATCGTCACCGGCTTGACACCTTGATATCCATCGTAGCATCATTGTCGTCTAGCCAACTATTGCTTCTACGACTATCGCTACCGCTTAGTGATAAAGTAAAGCAATTACATGGCGATTGCATTTCATACAATAAAGTGACAACCATATGGCTCCTGCCAGTTGCCAATAACTGTGTTACAAAACATGATCATCTCATACAATAAATTATATAATCACGTCTTGACCATATCACATCACAACATGCCCTGCAAAAACAAGTTAGACGTCCTCTACTTTGTTGTTGCAAGTTTTACGTGGCTGCTAAGGGCTTAGCAAGAACCGTTCTTACCTACGCATCAAAAACCACAACACGGTATAGTCAGATCTGTTGGTCTTCAGAAAGAATCCTGTTCATTGAATCTGATTCAAATAAAGTTGGAGAAACTGACACCCGCCAGCCACCTGTGTGCGAAAGCACCTCAGTAGAACCAGTCTCATGAACGTGGTCTTGTAATGTCGGTCTGGGCCACTTGATCCAACAATACCGCCGAATCAAGAAACAATTAGTGACGGCAAGCAATATGTATATACCCACGCCCACAACTCCTTTGTGTTCTACTCGTGCATATAACATCTACGCATAGACCTGGCTCTGATGCCACTGTTGGGGAACGTATTATTTCAAAAAAATTCCTACGATCACGCAAGATCTATCTAGGAGATGCATAGTAATGAGAGGGGAGAGTGTGTGTATGTATCCTTGTAGACCGAAAGCGGAACCGTTTAAGTAACACGGTTGATGTAGTCAAACGTCTTCACGATCCAACCAATCAAGTACCGAACGCACGACACCTCCACGATCTACACACGCTCAGCTCGGTGACGTCCCTCGAACTCTAGATCCACTTGAGGTCGAGGGAGAGTTTCGCCAGCACAACTGCATGGTGACGGTGATGATGAATTTACCGACGCAGGGCTTCGCCTAAGCACTATGACAATATGACCGAGGTTTGTTTCTGTGGAGGGGGGCACCGCACACGGCTAAAACAATTGTCAACTTGTGTGTTCTAGGGTGCCCCCGTATATAAAGGAGCAAGGGGGAGGCCGGCCGGCCCTATAGGGCACGGCCAAGAGGGGCAATTCTACTCCTAGTAGGAATTGGACCCCCCCCCCTTTCCTAGTCCTACTAGGAGAAGAAGGAAGGAGAGGGGAAGGAGAAGGAAGGGGGGGCGCCCCTCCTCCTAGTCCGATTCGGAGTAGGCCAATGGGGGGGGGGGTGCGGCCAGCCCTTGGCTGCTCCCTCTCTCTCCCTTATGGCCCAATAAGGCCCATAACTTCCCCGGTGGTTTCGATAACCCTTCCGGCACTCCGATAAATACTCGATACACCTCGGAACCATTCCGGTGTCCGAATATAGTCATTCAATATATCAATCTTTATGTACCGACCATTTCGAGACTCCTGGTCATGTCCGTGATCTTATACGGGACTCCAAACTACCTTCGGTACATCAAAACACATAAACTCATAATACCGATCGTCATCGAACGTTAAGCGTGCGGACCCTACGGGTTCGAGAACTATGTAGACATGACCGAGACTCATCTCTGATCAATAACCAACAGTGGAACCTGGATGCTCATATTGGTTCCTACATATTCTACGAAGATCTTTATCGGTCAAACCGCATAACAACATACGTTGTTCCCTTTGTCATCGGTATGTTACTTGCCCGAGATTCGATCGTCGGTATCATCATACCTAGTCAATATTGTTACCGGCAAGTCTCTTTACTCGTTCTGTAATGCAACATCCCGTAACTAACCCATTAGTCACATTGCTTGCAAGGCTTATAGTGATGTGCATTACCGAGAGGGCCAAGAGATACCTCTCCGACGATCGGAGTGACAAATCCTAATCTCTCGATCTATGCCAACTCAACAAACACCATTGGAAACACCTGTAGAGCATATTTATAATCACCCTGTTACGTTGTGACGTTTGATAACACACTAAGTGTTCCTCCGGTATTCGGGAGTTGCATAATCTCATAGACATAGGAACATTTATAAGTTATGGAGAAAGCAATAGCAATAAACTAAACGATCATAGTGCTAAGCTAACGGATGGGTCATGTCAATCACATCATTCTCTAATGATGTGATCCTGTTCATCAAATGACAACTCATGTCTATGGCTAGGAAACTTAACCATCATTGATTAACGAGCTAGTCAAGTAGAGGCAAACTAGTGACACTTTGTTTGTCTATGTATTCACACATGTACTAAGTTTCCGGTTAATACAATTCTAGCATGAATAATAAACATTTATCATGATACAAGGAAATATAAATAACAAATTTATTATTGCCTCTAGGGCATATTTCCTTCACGAAGATGTGTCTCGGTCATGTCTACATAGTTCTCGAACCCGTAGGGTCCGCACGCTTAACGTTCGATGACGATTTGTATTATGAGTTATGTGATTTGATGACCGAAGTTTGTTCGGAGTCCCGGATGAGATCACGGACATGATGAGGAGTCTCGTAATGGTCGAGAGGTAAAGATTCATACATTGGAAGGTTATATTCAGACATCGGAATGGTTCCGAGTGATCCGGGTATTTTTCCGGAGTGCCGAAGGGTTACCGGAACCCCCTCGTCAAGTATTGGGCCAACATGGGCCTAAGGGAGAGAGAGGGAAGCCCACGGGAGGTGGCCTCGTGCCCCCCTCCTTGGGAGTACGAATAGGACAAGGAGGAGGGGGCAGCGCCCCCTTCCCTTTCCCTCTCCCTCTCCTTCCTATTCCCTCCGGTCAAAGGAAGGAAAGGGGGGGCGAATCCTACTTGGACTAGGTGTCCAAGTAGGACTCCCCTATGGCGCGCCCCTCCTGGCCGCCGGCCTCTCTCCCCCCTCCTTTATATATGTGGCCAGGGGGCACCCCAAAGCTCAACAGACAATCTCTTAGCCGTGTGCGGTGTCCCCCTCCACAGTTTAACACCTCGGTCATATCGTCGTAGTGCTTAGGCGAAGCCTTGCGCCTGTAACTTCATCATCACCGTCGCCACGCCATCGTGCTGACTGAACTCTCCCTTGTCCCTCTACTGGATCAAGAGCTCGAGGGACGTCACCGTGCTGAACGTGTGCTGAACACGGAGGTGTCGTACGTTCAGTATTTGGATCTGTTGGATCGTGAAGACGTTCGACTACGTCAACCATGTTACTAAACGCTTCCGCTTTTGGTCTATAAGGGTACATGGACACACTCTCCCGTCTCATTGCTATGCTTCTCCTAGATAGATCTTGCGTGATTGTAAGAATTTTTTTGAATTACTACGTTCCCCAACATAAATGCCACACATTTGATTCACTATTGTTGAAAACAGGATTGACAACTTTTTTGCAAACATCTGACAAGGATAAATAGAACAGTCCTCCTGACTCATAGCCTTTAAACCAACAAAAGTTTCATATTTGGATATTACAAATTTATTTGACTCAAAGACAAGCTTGTAGCCATCTCTACACCGAAGAGATCCGCTAACAAGATTTCTATTGACAAAGGGGACATAATGCATGTTCTTCAGCCACACAATCTTCTGCGAAGTAAATTTCAGATCGACCATGCCAACACCACGGACAGAAGCACTTGAACCGTTTCCCATTATCACGGTGGAAGTCTATGTGGTCTGATAAGACGAAAATATGAAAATATCACCGCATACATGCACATTAGCACCCGTGCCAATCAACCAATTAGGGGAATGACATACTAAAAGAATAGTGGGAAATATAGCATACCCAACATCCTTCATGTCATTGTCACCAATGACAACATTAGCGGTCTTGCCGCCTTTCCCAAGGTGACGCTTGTCATAACGATTAGGGCAACTATGAGCCCAATGATCAGGATCTCCGCACACATGACAAACATCTTTCTTCTTGTCATTCTTCTTCTTGAAGTTGGTGTGTTGTGCAGCCTTGTTCTTCCCATCAAATTTGTCCTTATTGTTGAACTTGTGGGACTGGATGGTTTTCTTTTGTATAATATTGGCACTAGATGCTCCCTCGATACCTCGAGTACGTGTGTCTTTTGCTCTCGCCTTTTCTTCCACATCAAGAGTACCAATGAGATTCAGAACAGAAAATTCATGTCTCTTATATTTTAGAGACAGAGAGGTAGCAAAGTTTCTCCACGAAGGAGGAAGCTTAGTGATGATGCCTCCGACAACAAACTTGCCCGGTAACATACAATTGAAGTTCTCAAGTTCTCTAGCAAATGACTATATCTTGTGAGCTTGCTCAACCATGGAGCGCTCTTCAGTCATCCTGTAGTCATAGAATTGTTCTATTACGTACAACTCAGTGCCGACATCCAAGACCCCAAACTTGGCCTCAAGTTCACCCCACATATCTTTTCCATTATCAATTGATGCATAAGCATCAACTATGTTCTCACCAAGAACACTCAAAAGAGCAGCCTTAAACATGTATTCATTTTTTGAAAAGCTTTCTCCTGTTGAGTATCAAAATCTCCTTCAGGTTTGCCAAGAGTGGCGCCATAGTAGCTCATAGTTTGAAAACCAAAGAACGGCTCTCACACGACACCTCTTATAGTGGATACCCTCAAATATAGAAGGCTTCATGAAAGCAGCAAAACCACTCGGGATAAATTGCCTATAATATAGTTTTCGGATTGTTGGAAATATGAGAAATTTATCATATGATTTTATTAACAAAATAGTAGATAATTAATGACTTATATGTCGTTATTAATTACAAAAATCATCTGGACATTAGTTGCACTTCAAGCGGGGACCCTCCCCTTGGTTGGAGGCGCGCGCGAAGAACAGGGAGGCGGGCTCCGGCACTGGGCAACCCGCAACTCGCTGGCAGAGACGGGGGCGCGGGGGAAGAGGTCCAGCACAGGGAGGGTGGGCTCAACTTGCCGACGGAGGCCGTGGCGCAGGGGAAGAGGTCCAGTGCGGTGGTGGAGCAAGACAGGGTCGGCTTGCACTTCAATTTCGTCGGCCGATGCCGATGAAGGCCGTGGAGGACTGCATGGCCGTGCTATTGGGCGGGCGGTGGAACTGCAGCGGCATCAGGAATAAGGCATGGCCCTTGAGCTGGCCGGAGGCGCTGGACAGCTGGAGCAGCTCGTTGGCGGTCACTGTAGCCATGCCATCCATGGCTGGAGGAGTACAGGGGCGGGCACGCCGCTGTGTGCGTGCCTGAATCAATGTTCAGAGTTTGGTTGTGTGTGTGCTTTCAGAGTGTGACGCCCCCGATTTGACCGTACACTAATCATACACGCAAACATGTACGATCAAGATCAGGGACTCATGAGAAGATATCACAACACAACTCTACAAATAAAAAAAGTCATACAAGCATCATATTACAAGCCAGGGGTCTTGAAGGCTCGAATACAAGAGCTCGATCATAGACGAGTCAGCGGAAGCAACAATATTTGAGTACAGACATAAGTTAAACAAGTTTGTCTTAAGAAGGCTAGCACAAACTAGGATACAGATCGAAAGAGGCGCATGCCTCCTGCCTGGGATCCTCCTAAACTACTCCTGGTTGTCGTCAGCGGGCTGCACGTAGTAGTAGGCACCTCCAGTGTAGTAGGAGTCGTCGTCAATGGTGGCGTCTGGCTCCTGGGCTCCATTGTCTGGTCGCAGCAATCGGGTATAGAAAGGGAGAAAAGAGGGAGCAAAGCAACCGTGAGTACTCATCCAAAGTACTCGCAAGCAAGGAGCTACACTACATATGTATGCATTGGTATCAAATGGAATAAGGGTATCATATGTGGACTGAACTGCAAAATGCCGGAATAAGAGGGGGATAGCTAGTCCTATCGAAGACTACGCTTCTGGTAACCTCCATCTTGCAGCAGAAGAAGAGAGTAGATGGTAAGTTCACCAAGTAGCATCGTGTAGCATAATCCTACCCGGCAATCCTCTCCTGGTCACCCTGTTAGAGAGCAATCACCGGGTTGTATCTGGCACTTGAAAGGGTGTGTTTTATTAAGAAACCGGTTCTAGTTGTCATAAGGTCAAGGTACAACTCCAAGTCGTCCTGTTACCGAAGATCACAGCTATTCAAATAGTTTAACTTCCCTGCAGGGGTGCACCACATTTCCCAACACGCTCGATCCCCTTTGTCCGGACACACTTTTCTGGGTCATGCCCGGCCTCGGAAGATCAACACGTCGCAGCCCCACCTAGGCACAATAGAGAGGTTAGCATGCCGGTCTAAATCCTATGCGCGCAAGGGTCTGGGCCCATCGCCCATTGCACACCTGCACGTTGCGTACGCGGCCGGTGAGCTGTAACACCCCGGATGTAACTTACCCAATATGTACTCCAACTCTTGTCGTTTCCAGCCTTAAGTTATTTTATTTTCTCGGGTTCGGGTTTTTTTCTCCGTGTGTTGTTATCGTTGTCATTCATCTCATATCATGTCATCATGTGCATTGCATTTGCATACGTGTTCATCTCATGCATTCGAGCATTTTCCCCGTTGTCCGTTTTGCATTCCGGCGCTTCGTTCTTCCCCGGTGGTCATTTCTACCTTTCTTTCGTGTGTGGGCATTAAAAATTTCCGGATTAGACCGAGACTTGCCAAGCGGCCGTGGTTTACTACCGGTAGACCGCCTGTCAAGTTTCGTATCATTTGGACTTCGTTTGATACTCCAACGGTTAACTGAGGGACCGAAAAGGCCTCATGTGTGTTGCAGCCCAACACCCCTCCAATTTTGGCCCAAAACCCACCTAAACCCTCTCCATCATCTAGAGCGTTCTATCACGATCGCATGGCCGCAAACTGCACCTCATTTGGACTCTCCTAGCTCCCTCTACCTCTATTTAAAGACCCCTCCCGAAATTCGCGGATCTCCTCTCTCCCTAACCCTAAAAATCTACTCCGCCGCCATCGGACACGTCCGGCCGCAACCGAACGCGTCCGCCCGCCACCGCCGACCAACGGGACGCCGCCACATCAGCCCGCGGCGCCCCACATCGCCGCCTCAGCGCCGCCGGCCCGCCAGGCCCACGTCGGGCCCCCGAGAGCCCGAAGCCACCGCCGCCCGCGCCCGTCTGCTCCGCCGCCTCCTTCCCCGCGTCCGGCGCCCGACGCCGCCGCGACCCTCGCCGCTCCGCCGCGGAGGTTCCCCGCCGGCGCGCCGCACTCTCCTCGCCGGCGCTCGACGCCGACCGACCGCCGCCGTCTCCACCTCGACGTCGCACCTCCAAGCCACTCCGGTGCCGTCCCCGGCCATCTCCGGTGAACCCTCCTCATCCGCAAGCACCGGCGACCGCCGCGACCTCGATCTCCGGCTGACGAACCTCGGGCTTCGCGAGCTTCTACAGTGCCCGGATCCAGATCTGGATCGGATCCGGTTGACTTTTGTTCCTAACCCTAGTTCATGTGCTTATGTTCATCATGCTATATCTCCGCATCCGTAGCTCCGTTTTTGGCATATAGCATATCAAAATGTTCGCCTCAGAGAGTACATCATTTCATTCCATTGCATCATTTTCATTTGAGTTCATCTTGATGCCCGAAATGCTGTTAGAAGAGTGCTACTTGAGATTATTGTCAGATCTGCTGCTCCATTTAGATATTTGTCATTTTTGCCATGATTATTGTGTGCATGATATGCCCCTGAGCTCTACATATGTTTTGTTAAGGGTTTTTCCATCTTTCCAAAGGTGCAACCCATGTATTTTTGTGATGTGTGTGGTGACTAGTACAAGCTTGCAAAGTGAGGCACTTGGTAATGCTGATTTCAGGGACTTAGCATTTCCACTAAGTCCTTGAGCTGTTTATCTCATACGGCCATATGTTCATGTTGTTTCCTAGTGATCCATGCCTCTTTTGAGGATGATCAGTAAGGATGTTTTGTTAATATTGTAGTGCTCTATCCATCCATGTCTTTGTTTGCAATTATGGAGCATCCTAGCTTGAGTCAATCGAGCTCTACTTTTGCTACTTCGTGAATCTGGGCAGATTGTCTACTAGTTAGCGATTTTGCCGATGATGTTGTAGTTGATCCGTGCATGCTATGTCATTGTTCTTGCCATGTCTAGCTTGCATTTTGTGTATTATTTATGGATGTATGCTTAGGTTATCATGACTTGCTCCGTAGTGAGTGCATCGAGCTCGTAAACATGCCTACTTGAGATCTGTTTCAGCATGCCCCAGTTTTCACTAAGTCTGAAAACTGATTATGCTTTTGCTATGTTCACATGCTTGCAAATGTGTTTTCTGATCCCTTTTGGCTCAAGGTCACTAAGGGACTTTTGTTAAGCTTTTTGAGTAGCTCCATGATATGTTTTACTTTGCCATGTTCAGGTCCTGTAGCATATAGTTTTGTTGCTCCGAAGAGTGCTATCTGATCTGAAATTCCAGACAAGTGTTAATTTCACTAAGTCTGAGATCTGTTTAACATATGCATTTTTGCCATGCTTGTTTGAACCTGTTAATGGATGAATTGGCCGTAGCTCAGTGCTAGACTTTTGTTAATAATCTTGAATGCATCCCTACCATGTCTTTTTATGTCATGTTTGAGTGTTGTAGCATGTTCATCTCATTGCATTTAGATGGCTACTTGCTGTAAATTGCATAACGTGGTCATATTTGAATCGCTTGCCATTTCCAAACCGTAACTCCGATTCCGGCGTTCTTTATATCGTTTTCAAGCGATTTCATCTCATCTTTCCAGTGGCACACTTGGATTTTCAATTTGAGGCCAGGTTCATGCATTCCTTGTCAAATCTTGCATATGCATCCCGCATCGCATGCCGCATAGCATATCATCTTTGCATCATATCGTTTGAGCTTTGCATGTGGTTGATTGTGCCCTTGTTGCTTGTTTGTCTTGTTTGGGTAGAGCCGGGAGACGAGTTCGCTAACGAGGAGCCCGTTGAGTTTGCTTTCGAGGATCCAGTCAACTCTGACAACTTTGCAGGCAAGATGATCATACCCTCGAAATCACTACTATCTTTGCTATGCTAGATTGCTCGCTCTTTTGCTTTGACAATGCTACGATGCCTACCTTTTGCTTTCAAGCCTCCCAAATTGCCATGTCAAACCTCTAACCCACCATGTCCTAGCAAACCTTTGATTGGCTATGTTACCGCTTTGCTCAGCCCCTCTTATAGCGTTGCTAGTTGCAGGTGAAGATTGGAGACCGTTCCTTGTTGGAACATTTATTTACTTGTTGGGATATCATTATTTTGCCATGTTATCTTAATGCATCTATATATTTGGTAAAGGGTGGAAGGCTCGGCCTCTCGCCTAGTGTTTTGTTCCACTCTTGCCGCCCTAGTTTCCGTCATATCGGTGTTATGTTCCTGGATTTTGCGTTCCTTACGCGGTTGGGTTATAATGGGAACCCCTTGATAGTTTGCCTTGATTAAAGCTTTTCCAGCAACGCCCAACCTTGGTTTTACCATTTGCCACCTAGCCTCTTTTTCCCTTGGGTTTCCGGAGCCCGAGGGTCATCTTTTTTTTAAATCCCCCCGGGCCAGTGCTCCTCTGAGTGTTGGTCCAACCTAGAGCCCCTTGCAGCGCCACCTCGGGGAAACTCGAGGGCTGGTTTTAGTTGTACGGATTGCTTATCCGATTGTGCCCTGAGAACGAGATATGTGCAGCTCCTATCGGGATTTGTCGGCACATTCGGGCGGTGTTGCTGGATTAGTTTTAACCTGTCGAAGTGTCTTGAAGAACCGAGGTACCGAGTGTGATCGGAACGTCTCGGGAGGAGGTCTATTCCTTCGTTGACCATGAGAGCTTGTCATGGGCTAAGTTGGGACTCCCCTGCAGGGTTTTGAACTTTCGAAAGCCGTGCTCACGGTTATGGGCAGATGGGAATTTGTTAATGTCCGGTTGTAGATAACTTGAACCTTAACTTAATTAAAATGAATCAACCGTGTGAGTTACCGTGATGGTCTCTTCTCGGCGGAGTCCGGGAAGTGAACACGGTGTTGGAGTAATGCTTGCGCAGGTTGTTCTCTAGTTTCTCGCCCGTCCTTTGCCTCCTCTTCTCGCTCTCTTTTGCGAACAGGATAGCCACCATATATGCTAGTCGCTTGCTGCAGCTCCACTTATATTTTTACCTTGCCTTACCTATAAGATTAAATAGTCTTGATCGCGAGGGTGCGAGATTGCTGAGTCCCTGTGGCTCACAGATTACTATTACACTAGATGCAGGGCCTGATGATTCCGCTCCAGGTGACGCACTTGAGCTCAAGTGGGAGTTCGACGAGGACTCTCAACGATACTATGTTTCTTTTCCTGATGATCAGTAGTGGTGCCCAGTTGGGGGTGATCGGGACCGTGTCGCTTGTTGGGTTGTCTTTTATTTTGGCGTCGTAGTCGGGCCATGAGTGTTTGAATGATGTAATGTTATTTATGTACCTTGATTGACGTGGCGAGTGTAAGCCAACTATGTTATCTCCCCTTTTATTAATTATATTACATGGGATGTTTGTGAAGATTGCCTAACTTGCGACATATGCCTTCAATGCGATTATACCTCTAAGTCGTGCCTCGACACGTGGGAGATATAGTCGCATCGAGGGTGTTACATGAGCAGACCTAGCAACCTCCATTACAAAGGAAGTTGCGTTACGCGGTCCAACCCGGCGCGTGCCGCTCAGTCGCTGACGTCACGAAGGCTTCGGCTGATACCATGACGTCGAGTGCCCATAACTGTTCCCGCGTAGTTGGTTAGTGCGTATAGGCCAGTAGCCAGACTCAGATCAAATACCAAGATCTTGTTAAGCGTGTTATCTTGAAGTCAACGCGAACGCCGACTAGGGCCAGGCCCATCTCTTTCCTAGGTGCTCTCAACCTGCCCTGTCGCTCCGCCTCAAAGTAACAGTCGAGGGCCGTCGGGAACTCAGGCCCACCACTACCTGGATGGAGCCACCTGCCCCTTCAGCCCCCACATCAGAATCACCTGCGAGTACTCAACGAGCCGGCCCGACTTTAGTCACCACCTGAATAGTATGTATATATGTAGGTATTTACCCGTGATCAACACCCGACGTGATCACGGCCCGATGGTATAGTATGGCAGACTGACAAGAATGTAGGGCAACTGATGATAATCTAGCATCCTATACTAAGTATTTAGGATTGCGGGTAAGGTATCAACAGTTGTAGCAACAATGACAGGCTATGCAACAGAATAGGATTAACGGAAAGCAGTAACATGCTACACTACTCTAATGCAAGCAGTAGAGAGAAGAGTAGGCGATATCTGGTGATCAAGGGGGGCGCTTTCCTGGTTTCTCTGGCAAGAGAGATGGTCGTCATCACCGTAATCATACTGGGTAGCAGCGGCGTCGGTCTCGGTGTCTAGCGAGAGAAGAGGGGGGGAAGAAACAATAAATATTAAGCAAACAGATGCATAGCGATGCATGACATGACAAGTAGCGGTGCTAGGGGTGCCCTAACGCGGTAAGAGGTGGTACCGGTGAAGGGGGGAAACATCCGGGAAAATATCCCTGGTGTTTCGCGTTTTCGGACAGACGAACCGGAGGGGGAAAGTTGCGTGTTCGCTATGCTAGGGATGCGTGGCGGACGAACGGGCTACGTATCCGGATTTGTCTCGTCGTTCTGAGCAACTTTCATGTACAAAGTTTTTTCATCCGAGTTACGGTTTATTTTATATTGATTTTAAAAGAATTAAGTCATTTTTAGGATTTATTTAATTATTTTAATTCAACATTATCCAGAATAGTGTTTGCTGACGTCAGTAGTTGACCTGGTCAACCTGACAGGTGGGTCCCACCCGTGAGTGACCCATTTGAATTAAACACATAAATTAACCTAATCAGGATTATTTAGGGGGGTGGGCCCCACTGTCATTCACTAATTAATTAATTAATTAATCGGGTTAATTTGGTAAGTAAGGTGTAATTAGTTTAATTAGTTGTTTAACTTAATTAATCAAAATTAATTAAGTTAATTATTCCTTCAATTAATTATTATTATTATTATTTTATTTATTTGTTTTTAAAAAAATATATGTTCCAGGGGCGGGGCCCCCTAGTCAGTGGTTATGGGGGAGCCATAGCGGGCGCGGGCGTCGGGCATAACCCGAACAGAGGCGCACCCGACCGGCCGTTGCAGGGCGGCAGGGGAGCTCCGGCGAGGGTGGTACGGCGCGCGGGGCGGGCGAAGGCACCGACGGGGCGAACAGATCCGTGGCGGGCGAAGCAGAGGGGCGTGGACGCAGCCAGGGGGGCTGTGCAGAGCAGCAACAGAGGGGTCGCGGGCGAGCGACGCAGGCGTGGTAAGCGGCGACGAGGGTACAGGGGGCGGCGATGCTCGGGGATACAGGGGCACAGGCTCGTGTGCCGGGGCACGTGCAAGGGTGCGCGGGGCAGCGGGTCCAAGCAGCGGCGCGACCAGCGCGGTGAGAAGCAGAGGTGGGGCGCGGCAGAAGCAGTAGCAAGCAGCAGGAGGCGAAGCGGGCGCGCGACGACTGGGCAGCAGAAGTAGAGCAGCTGCAGCAGTGGGCAAGGCGCGACCAGACGAGGAAGCTGCGGGACGACGCAGCGACGGGCGCAGAGGCGGGGCTGTGGCGGTGCGCGGTGAGCGTACGAGGCCATGGGCGCGAGCGCCGGGCGTAGTGGGGTGCCGGAGTTGGCCGCGGGCACGGTGGCCCGGGGTTGGCAGCGGCACAGGGAGGCGTGGCGTAGGCGAGGCAACTACGAGACGGGCGGCGCGTGCAGCAGCAGCAGCAGGTGCGGCAGGAGCAGGGGAGGTGCGGGCAGCGACGGCGCGGTGCAGATGACCACGGCGCGGGCGCGGTCATCACGGGAACAAGGGAGAAGGAAAGGTCGGGGCCTCACCGCGGGGCCGTAGGGACAGTGGCAGCGGTGCTCGGGGAGGAGGACGGGGACGGCCGCGTTTGACGAAGACGACGACGATAGAGCCCGGCGAGGAGGAGATGAGGAGGAGGAGGGCGGCACCGCTCCGCGAGGTGGGTCCGACAACGGCGGGGTCTAGCGGCGTCAGAGGCGGTGGGCGGTGGGCGGTGGGCGACGCGGTCGGCCCGAGCGAAGGGCAACGGGGTCGAAGACGAGGGGTGCCGGCGAGAGGCTTCGACACCGAGCGATGGGCGCCCCGATCTCGATCCAGATTCGAGGAAGAAGGGGGAGAGAGCGAGATGGAGTGGGGGGTTGTGGGTGTCGGTCGGGCTGGGGATAAGGGGAGTGAGTGGTGGCCGTTTGGGCCGGCCTGGTCTGACGGAGCCGACTGGGCCAAGAGGCCCAGTGGGAAAAGGGGGTGACCTTTGCCTTTTTATTTGTTTTTTTATTTCTTTTCTATTTTATTACATTCATCAATTTATTTTAGTTTTGTAAAATATATTATTAGTACCTAAATTAGTTTTATGAATTACATCATGGCCCCAAAAGTTTAAACCCCAAAATAAATTAGTTTAAAATTTTATAAAGTATAAAAGGTATTTAACTAAATGTTTTTGTTGCTGTTTTATTTATTCAAGAGCATTTAATTATTTTATAATAATGTGGTCTCTCCATCCTAATTACCTATGTAATATTTGGTTCACTCCAAACATTTTAGTTTTAATATTTGAAAAAAAAATGTTTGCTTGATTTTGAATTTGAATTTAAATCAATTTTAAACTAACGTGAGATTAGCAACAGTAATCGAGGTGACGTGGCATCATTAGCAGAGGGTTACTGTAGCTTAAATATCCGAACGTCACACAAAGTTCATGATGTACATATTTTTTATTGATATTCATTGATAGTTTTGTGGGTTACCACCAATTAGCTATTGTTTTGGTCGTCGTCGATTTGATAAGCTGTTGTTTATGTCCAAAATTTTCTGAAATTTATAGTTTAAGTTCTGTTCGAAACATATGTTCTTGTTGTTGTGCTACTGTTGAGCAGCTGCCGCGGGGCCGGCGATCGGCTGCCGGTTTTACATCTTCACTTTTACATCATCTATTAGTTACCTTTTTATATCTTTAATATATATTATCGGTGAGAGTTACCTTTTTTAGAGATGTAAATTTTTACATCTTCAAATTTGCATCATCTATTATCTATTGGAAATGCTCTTAGAGCAACTCTAATGGGTGACCCATTTCGTCCGCCTGCGTTTGTTTGGATCGGCGTGGACAAAAGTGGCGGCCCAACGTGCCGACCCAAACTCAAATCGAGTTCGCCTGTCGTCCGCGCCGACCCATTTCCGGCCCAAAATTACGCCTGGAATGCGTCGGCGCGGACGCGTCGCGCGTCTCCTCGCCGTCCGCCGCGTCCCCACTTGGCAGCCACCCAATCGCCACCGGTCGTCTAAATTATGACGACCATCGACAGCGGACCCACGCGTCAGCCAATGGAAGCGTCCTTTCTTAACCACGCGTGCGGCGGGGTCAGCCTCATCCACTTTTCTCGTCCACATCTGCCCTCCCCCCACCACTCTCTTTACTTCCTCGCCGGCGACCGCAAACCCTAGCCATGGGCCTCTTCGACAGCAGCAATGGCAAGGGCAAAGGCACCCCCGGCGCCTCGTCCTCCCGTGCTCCCCTTCTCCTCCGACGGCGACGCGTTTCCGCCCTGGTCGCCGGCGCCTACACATCTCGATGCACCAAGCGCGGTGGCACTGGGAGTACAAGCAGCCATTGCCATACCCGATGTCACGCTGCCGCACCATTGGCATCTGGATCCACAGCGGATCCCGGTGCTGGCAGTTCCTCGTACACAACGGGCGCACGACGACGAGGTGCGCAGGCGCCGCGCGCAGCTCACGCCAGAGCAGCATCGGCTGCCAGAGTACGTCGCCGACTCCCCCAACTGGGAGGCGTGGTTCGCCCTCGAACACGAGGAGCAACGGCGCTCGGGTGTCGACGCCGTCCCGCCGCCTTTCCCACCGCCGCCCCCGCAGGTAGAGCCAGAGGACATGGAGGCGGAGGCGGAGTACCATGCCGCCCTCGAGGAGGCCCTGCAGCATGCGCTGGAGGCTAGCCGCCTCGAGGAGGACGCACGCTGGGATGAGCTGGAGCAAGCCCTTACCCTGTCGGCAGCGGTGGACTCTGTCCACACCCCGCTCTTCGTGCCGCCACCGCCACCGTCGCCGCCCGTCCAGCCCAAGCCGGAGCCGGAGCCGGAGCCGACGTGTAAGCGCTCCCCGCCTCCACCCACTTGGCCGGAGGAGGCCTACTCGTGGACGGGTCAGTACCGCAAGTGGGTGAGCGCGCCTCCAGTCCACTTCGTCGCGACGCCGGAGGAGGAGGCGGCCCACCTCGAGCGATGGAAGGAGCACTGGCTCCGCCAGGAGCAGGCCGACGGCGAGGAGCAGATGCGCTACGACGCCATGCTCCAATGCGACGCGGAGGCGCTCCGGCTCGAGGAGGAGGAGGAGCGCGCGCGGCTTGCCGCAATGCCGCCGCCCCAGCAGACGCCGGAGGAGGCGTATCAGGCGGCATTCGGATGGGCTGGCCCTGCTCCGGTCTTCATCGACCTCACCGACGACGGCGGCGTCAGCGGCAAGGGCAAGAGCAAGGCCGACGACGTCTAGGGCAGCGTGCCGGGCGGGCGCAGACTTTTTTTAATGTTTATTAGATTTAGGTGGACTTTGCCAGCGTTTGATCGGCTACTTTATGTTTATTTCGTGCAATTTATTTTTTTCCCACGACGACACATTTGTGTCGGCCTCTCCGTTAGACGGTCAAGTCGACTCATTTTAAAATACGGACGCGCACATTTGGCTGACCAATCCAAACAGACAAAAAACTGACAAAGCGTGCGTCCGTTTAAGTCCCCCGTTGGAGTTTCTCTTAGTTTGAATCAAAATCTGAAGAGAACCCACGAAAGAGCAGGCCCTTTTTTTTTTGAAACTCGAAAGAGCAGGCCTTGATAAGTTGAAGTTGAGCCAAGTCACAACAGTTTTCCATCCTGGGCTAGTCTCGGTTACTGGCGGCAACGAGTGGAAAGCAGATATCCGGGGCATGTCTCGTAACTCGGAGACACTGGCTGCGTCTGTTTCCACCATTATTAAATATCATTGTGCGCATGCAATTATTTTATAATCATGGGAGTATGTTACCACTCCTTGAAGTTGGAGTAAGAAAACAGGGTGGGTCCTCAGCCCCAGGCTGAACATGGCGACAGTGCTTCTTGGCTCTTGCATGGTCAACATCTGGTCAAGGAAGCAAATCATCACCTCACCTCGCCTGTTCAATCAACAGGGAATCCACTTCCAGTGATCCTCGCCGCCATATGGAACATCTCATCTACAACCAAATCACTCATGCCTCTTTTGGTTCATAAGATAGTATTATTGTAGGAATAGGAATTTTGTAGGAAATAAGATGACATGTATCTTAAATTTTATGAATAGGAATAGAAAACAAGATGTCATTTGGTTGACATCATTTTTTTTTTCCATTAAGTCTAGGCTCATTTTTATTTTTCTATAAAATGTGAAAGATAGGAACTAATCCTATGTAGGAATAGGAATCCATTCCTATGAATCAAAAGGCTAAAAAAAATCCTATAAAAATCCTATCCTCTAAAATTTTTATGAAATTCCTCCAAACCAAAGGAGGCCTCAAATGGGAGAGGATTCGGGGCACGCAAGTCCCGCCCGTGCTTTTATTTTGTGACTTTCAATTTTTATTTTTTTATATCTTTCGAATAAAAAGTTTAAATTAATTTCTGGTTTTATGCCGTGTTTCTCGTAACTCAGGTTTTTAAATAATAATTTTTTTGAAAAATAAATAATAAATATTAAGTTTCAACTCTTCAAACTTAATATGAGCAACCGGTAAAATTACGATTTTTGTGCCTACGACCGACCAAAAAGTGTCTTAAAATTTTATTACTCCCTCCATTCCACAATGTAGTGCTTCCTCTATCCTCGTGCTTCAACTTTGACCGTAAATTTAATTACCAAGACCGATTGCGGCGGGAGCAAAAATTATATCAGTGAATTCGTATTCGAAAGAAGTTTTTAATTATGTAATTTTTTCTCCCGCCGCAATCGGTCTTGTTCGTTAAATTTGTGGTCAAAGTTCGACCTCGGGAAGCGCGTGCGCACTATATTTTGGAATGGAGGGAGTATAAAATTAGGTACGAGCCAACGAGAAAATCACAAGTTTTAGTTGGTAAGTTCGAATGACTGAAATTTAAAATTTACTGTGTGTCTAATATGTCCTTATACGGGATCCAACTACTTTACAAACCGCGAGGCAATCGAGCAGCCGGGCAGGGTTTGGTAGGTACGTAGCCCCATACCTCCGTGCCCCTACGAGTTTTCGTCCCTCAAACTGTTCCTTTATTGTTCAAGTAGAAAAGCCCCGTCACTGTTCGGACACAAATTCACCATTCAATCGGACCTTTAATAGCCATCCCAATGTTTAGGATGTTCGCACCCTCAAACCTAACCCATATGTGTTCTAAAAAAAATCTAAACCCATATGTAAGGCGGTCAGGACGTGCCTGAACGTGGCCGCCACGTCGGACTGGCCCAATCTGGCGCAGTCCCATCCCACATATACCCCACCCGAACCAAACTCTAGTCCCTACTCCACACACTTGACCGCCCCATTCTGCTTCCCTGCCGTGTTCTTCCCGTCCCGTCTCCTCCTACCATGGCCAACTCTGGCAGCGGATTCGACAACAAGTCCGACCCTGTTGAATGGGAGGTGCTCCTTAAGGAGGGATCTAGCTCCGCCTCGGACGACAAGTAGCTCGCCTTCCATCGGCTGCAGATGGACAGGGGCAAAAACTCAAGCTCCATGATGCTCGCACCTCCAACCCCTGCTCCTAATGGACAACACTGGGTGCTCGTGTTGCACCGCCAACCCTATGCCCACCGCGGCTACCCGCGTCGAAGGTGCGGGCCGCTCGCCGCACGAGGTAGAGGGCGGCACAAGCCATATCCAACCGGTTCGGTTATGGGCTGTGTCACGCCCGAGCCACTCCCGCCCACTGACTCTAACGACGGTCTTCTCCACTACGTCATCCTCCACTCCTTCATGTCGGCGGAGACAGATGCCCCCCGTCGTCGACGACAAAATGCGAAGGTGATCTGATTGCCAAGGAGAAGGCAGCTGCCGCGGAGAAAGCCGCCCACCTCGCCAAGGAGCAGGCCTCACGGCCCGATGTCAAGCCGGGATCCGTTCCTCTCCCTCATCCGACAACAGCACAACCACTAACGATGATGACGATTCCTCTCCGTCCACCGATGTGTACGTCGAAGACTACTACCGCTGCTCCAAAGACCGCAAGGGGAAGGGACCAGCGAGGAAAGTGTGAAATCCAGCACCCCCTAGCTCTAATTTATGTATCGTATGATAAACTTTTGTGAATATGCTATGCTATGTCCGATCTTTTGTGAACTTCGCACGCTATGTCCGGCTATAAATTGAACTCTGCTATGTCCAATCTGATCTATGCCATATTGAATTATCTATGTGCTATTTTGATCACGCCGCATGGGGTTGCATGGATTTAGAGGTTCGGTTATAAGGGGGACGGCTGTGGACGTTGCCAAATGAGAGGTAACTGGACGCTATAGGGCCCAAATTAGGACATTTCAGTTGTAGATGTTCTTACACGAGTATTTTTTAGAGAAAAAATGTCACGGGGCTATTTCTTTTTCCAATGATAATATACATGTAGTTGCAGAGTAGCCGCGTCGAAAATTTGGTTTCTGTTGAAATCTGACTTAAATTTATGTCTCCATAATATTGTGCCTGAAATGCGTATATTCGGTACCTGCCGTGGTGATTAGAATTTCTGAAATTTCATCGGAAACAAGAGCCATTTTCTTGTGTGGTGAATACGTGTCTCATTTATATCAATAATGATCATAGTACAAGCCATGTAAACACAAAGATGCACTGGACCATATATATATATCTTTTTTTTTTTGCGGGCTAGGACTGTATATATCATGCTAGTACAAGCATTCTTATACTTTAATCATAACTGAAGACGCAGACAGTGCCTTTGAGCTAGCCCATGTTCAGAAAGGCTTCGCGCATGGCTCGGTACCTGGGTTTCAGCCTCTCCACTGGCGGCGGGTGATCCTTCACCGGCGGCGAGTCCAAGAACCGCCCCATCCACGCCGACAGAGACGGGAACCTCTCCTCGGTGACCATCCTCACGCCGATGATCTCCTCGTACATCGGGATCACGTACGCCAACGCGCCGAGCGACAGGTCGACGAGCCCGACGCTCTCCCCGGCGAAGAAATCCTTGCCGCCGAGGGCGAGCAAGTCCTCCAGGACCTGCAGCTGCTCCACGGCGGCCCCCAGCGCGGCCTCCTGGCCCTCGCTTGGCGCCGCCGTGAACCACTTCCAGATCGGCGGCGAGAGCTGCATGTGGTAATATATTGCTCAGTCAGATCGTATCATCTGTGACGAACTAACCGAGTTGGATCGAACTTGGGAACAGAGGAAAGAGAACCGCTGCGCTGACCTTGTCGTGCACGAACCTCACCCAGAAGCGGGCCATGGCGCGCTCGTGGGGGTCGTCGGGGAGGATGCGGCCGCCGCGGTAGCTCCACGCCTCGTCGACGAACTCGACGATGACGTCGGACTCCGCCACCGGTTTGCCGCGGTAGAGCAGCACGGGGACCTTCTTGTGCACGGGGTTGTGCTCCAGGAGGTCGTCGCTCTTGTTCCTCAGGTCCTCCTCCACGTACTCGTACTCCACGCCCTTGATGCTCAGAGCCCATTTTACCTTGAGGACGTAGGGGCTCGCCCACATGCCGAAAAGCTTCACCTTCTCCGGCGCTTCCTCTTGATGATCATCCATGGCGATGATGGCTTTCTAATCTAATGATCCGTTTGGCCAGTTTGCTGAATTTGTAGTGTTTTCTTGTGGCGGAGATATTTTGATGGCTCCAGTGTTTGATTAGTCAGGTCCGGTGGCTTGACTTGGGACTGAGCAGTCTGGACGATCGACGTTGCTTCCTTCGTTTTCACAGTTAATGAAAGGCGCAGCCAATTCAAGCATGAAGAAGACCTGCAATGCCCGATCACCTTTTTTTTCTTTGGGCCTGCGTCAGCCGACAGATCTTTTCAAAAAATCTGCCGCCTCGGCAGCCGTTAGATCTGACGCCATCATCGTCTTCAGCATTGTAACAAATGTAGTATTGCAGAGCTCTTTGCAATAGAGCTCATGTTGCAGAAACCATTTGAAATATAGATGATGTTGCAGATTTTTTTCGGCTTCACATTTTTGCAACATGGGTGTCCTTGCGGAAGGAAATTTTGCAGCACAAATGATCTTGCCAAAAAAATTTGCAATGGAAATGATGTTGCAGAAACGCCGCCATCGTTCGCCGTCGCCCCTTGCAACCCGGTCGTCGCAATTGCAACAGGGAGGCGACCGGTGATGGTCGAAAACGTCATGGAGGAGGTCGGCTGCAGCCGTGCCGAGCTCAGGCGCACCGCACGGCCGACGGTAGTAGTGGAGGCGAGCGGCAGAAGGACGGTGGTGGTGGCCGGAGTTCATGGTTGGTTGCGAACACGAGAAGAAGAGAGGTGTAGGGGGCAGGGAACAGGGTGCAACGATGGACGCAGGCCTCGCCGACGACGGCACTCCCAGCGATCGGCCGGATGGAATCGGGCGATGAGGCATCGTGGGAAATGTTGTGTTGACATTGTTTAGTGTTTGAGACCTGTATTATGTCTGATATACCTGTATTGCAACAATTGCAACAAGGGCCATATTGCAGAAGTTAGCCTATGGTGTGGGTTGCTAAGTATCGTCTGATCAAACGGTGGTGGAGGTGGTGCAGGGGGTGGACGCCCGCGCTATTATCAGTCGGGTGGAACGTAGCGTTTCTGTTTTTTTTTTAAGTTACTCCTTCCGATCCCGTATTAATTCATGCTGCTTTAGTATAAAAATACACTAAGACAACATCAATTAATATGAATTGGAGGGAGTAATATATCAATTCAAGCTCATTCACCCAACATATAATACAGTTCTAGAATTTTATCCTTCAGCTTCTTCAGTCTCTTGCATGGCTGATCGATTTTACTGTTTTTCTGATCAGTCATGGCTGTCGATTTCATTAATGAAATCAAATCTACAATGTTCGCACCACGTTTAGGACTGCAGCGTCGGCCCACAGAGATCATTTCCGATGTGTTGTTCAGCATTAATCAAATCCAATCTCCAGTAACAAACAATATACAATGGGGTACGTATGCGGACTTTTCCCTGTCCTTATTTCTTCAGTTGTAGGATTATCTTTACACCAACACCAAGCACAACCATGGGTCAAGCGAAACACTCCCTTACACCAGTTTGTCACCAGCATCCCGCATCACATCTCGTCTCGAGGTTCTTTGGTGGCCGATGACAGCGAGCACTCAGCCTCAACTGCCAAATCCTTGAGGACTCCTCGGCATGGATCACCAAACACATCATTCGAAACACTGATTGCGCATTCGTTGTTGCCCACGCACGCCTGGAAACGAGGAAAATAATAAGTGTTATGACATCTGGTAGATATTCAGATTTGCATCAAGTTAGTGAACAGAGTTCATGCGTCTGTTCCTTATCTAACAGACTGAATAAATAAACATATAGTGTAATCACCGACTTGCTCAGAGTCTCTTCTCTCATTTTCGGGATCAAGTTTAGCCTTGCGTTGTTCAGAAACCACGGTAAATTAACCCCTCCAAATCTTTCATTTTTCTTCTTTATTAAGAATTTTGCAAACACTGATTGATGCACATGAGCGTGGGAAACTAAAAAGGTGCTTTCGCATCCGTCCATTACAATTTTGCTAACACTTTTTATGATTGATGCACATGAGCGTGTGAAATTAAAAAGGTGCTCTCGCATTCGTCCATTTAGTATCAGAAGAAATTTACTAGGTTTAGCAGTCGTGACTTGTCAGCTTACCTCTGATACCAAGGCAAGAGTACTCGAAGCATGGCACTTTCCTTCGGAGAAATTCTGGCAACCACCTGATGGAGTTCCGTAGCTCGCAAATGTAATCTTAGTGATCAAATGCCCATCATCACACCGTAAGCGCAGTTCTGGTGCTATAGTATCAACCAAGACACGACCACTGGTAAGGCGTGACCAAGCAGAAAGGGGAGGATAATAACTTTCTGATATCCTTGAGCAGATTGTTTTGGTATAATGAACCTCCAGTGATATCTTTGAAGGGTCACCCCCTGTTTCTTCAAACAATACCAGAAGATTGTCCGACTCCTGCAGCCATTCTCGTGGTATGTGGTACCTGGTTGGAAATAACAAGGTTTGAGAATATATAAAATGGTTATGTGACAGTAAAAGGCTAGTTTTCCAAACAAAAAAACACATTGAAATAAAAAAATACACATTAATCTTATCAAATGAATGCAATCATAAGAATTTAGAGTAGACTAGTCACATTCCATCAGTAGGGGCTATGGAAGGATCTACTACTGGCACAAGCCTAATCACTGTAAGCAGATAAAATAAACGATGATGTTCTTCTCTGTTGAGAGGGTCGCCCCATTATGTAGTAGATAAAATAACCAGCTTGTGGAGCAGTAACCTTTTCAATTGACTCCCAGGAGACCTTGGGCGCCACGCTCACCAGTAACCCCGGAACACAAATTTCGTCACAGTTTTCTTTTGTGTGGATAAAATCTTGTCACAGTTGAAGCAAAGACCCTGACGATGACGTTCTGCCAACTCAGCTGGGGTGAGGTGCCAAACTTGCCATGGTGCCGAGCTACGTGAGGCGCAAAACAGTTGCTAGTGGTGCTAGGGGGGAAGGCGTCGGAGTTGTGTTTACTGCAGGAGGAGTGGAGGGGCACAAGGGTCCCGTGGGTCCAGAAGGCTAGTGTGGTGATGTCGATGGAGGGAAATGCCTCTCGTGACGGACCTTGGGAAAGGAGGTGGCGTTGTGGAGGTCGGATGGTTACTGAAGCTCGACATCGACGCGAACACCCTCGGGCAGCCCTGCTGTGTACAGAATTGCTGGGACGGGATTTGTCGGTGAGTAAGTGTACCCACTCGGAGGAGGATCGCATACAGGCGTATCCTGACCATATCACCGGCCCAAGCGTCCAAGGGATAGTTTCAGTACAAATTGAATGGTATAAGTTTTGTGATACATAAACCATGTTTTCTTGGTCAAATTGATGGTCAACGCCAAATCTCAAAATACATGCACGGTATGTAAATAGGGATGGAGGGAGTTTATTTTATGTAACTAAAAATATGATGAAATTCCTTGACTATGTCTATCAATATTGTATCATCACTTTAGGGTTCCAGTTTGTGGCTTATCTGCATGTAATGCTTACACTACAGATATGATAAATATAGACATAAAGAATAGACAAATATAGAAGAGAAACCCGGCACCATGCAATGAATTATACTAAAATCTTAATACCAGCTTTGGGTCGGCATTCCACAGTTTGATTGACATTTGCTCTCACTATACGCTCCCGGGTAGTTGCATGAAGATGAGCACCCAGATTCTGGCGCTACTAGTGACCAGTAGCGCCCAATTAGATGCCCATTCACCCAAGCCTGGCCCTTCCCCATGCTCCCAAGATAGATGGCGACAGGGTCGGTACCTTTAGGGGCATCAAACATTGTCTGCATATAGAAAACAGTAGTTAAGAGACAACCAATGTGCAGATTGCATGATCTTGCAGTAAAATCTGAAAATAAATTTGATGGACTAGATAAAGATTGGCTTGACCTGGGTAGGTAAAAGTTATATCAAAGACATGTCCATGCTAGCGCTAGAAATGATGGAAAGCACTAAAGGAACTAATACAATACCTCAGCCGTATATAATGGCAAGTTTATGGAGATGAAAGTCAACTTACCTTGTACCATGTAAAGGGTGACAGTATATCGTCAATCTGCATGCCACTCCACTCAGCACATGCCTGCTTCTCAGGAGCATAAATCATAGAAAACTCACCTTTCAGCCCCACCTGCATTTCAAATATACATCTTA
Source organism: Triticum urartu (assembly GCF_056163025.1). Taxonomy (NCBI): domain Eukaryota; kingdom Viridiplantae; phylum Streptophyta; class Magnoliopsida; order Poales; family Poaceae; genus Triticum; species Triticum urartu. Next base: position 315,357,885 of record NC_141877.1, read on the forward strand.
ATGTGCATGGTATGCTCAAATCAGGATAAAATATTTTAAGTCCATGGCAACTCCAGAAGCTTACCTGGAACAATACTAGGTAAAGAACACATGGTGAGAGATACTGTATGCAACATTTCCTTTGGTGGAGAACAAAACATGGAAGAACTGTAGCAGTTTCACTACCAAATTAAGCTGTAATTTTTTGGCTATATTTTCAGTAGTTAACCAGTAAATTCGGTCTAACGATATAGATGGTTTTGGACTACTTGTCATGTGTGTCAGAAGAATACTAGTACAGTATTCTAGTACCTTTAACAATCTAGTACCTTGTCATGTGCGTCATGTAGGTTGTCAAACTATTTTCGGAGTCTCACGAGGCCCTGTAACTTTAAAGATCGTCATCTGGATCCCGGAAGTGCATTCTAGCACCTAGCATGAGTAATTGCACTTCCGGGACACAGATGATGATTAAAGTTCCAGGACCTAAGGGAGACCCTGAAAATAGCACCTATGATACTCAATGCAAAGTCTGCACGCCTGCATCAAAGTGTGAACAAGGTAGAAGTGTGGCTGAAAATTCCAATGCTTTACCTGATATGTCCAAACGGAATGAGTCAGGTCAATGTCCCCATTTGGCAATCCAGTGAGTTTTACTTGCCCTCTAAATCCAGCTCCATCCTTCTCCAAGAAAGCACCATAATTCTTTGCGATTGCCCAAGACAATATGAGACATCAAATAATGTGTCACGTTTTGTGCGTGATGATCATACGTGCATATATAACAGAACAAAAACATACAGCTAGCTAAATGAAGATGATAGCATCACATGCATGCACAGCATACAAGTAGCTCACTTCAATGTAACTGAATTTCTTTCACCCATTATACCTTCAATCCCACAGTTTAAACATGGGTATAATATGAGAACAAAAAATGAGTTCTGCGGTAGAGGAGCCCCATGGAATTGTCATTAAGGTAGAAATGACCATGAGACACCAGAATTCGTTCCTAATGGGAGTTGAACCCTAGTCGGGAAGGACACACCACAAACTTAACCAAGAAAGCATAAGCCTGATTGCTGGACTAAGTGATATAGTTGCTAATTATTAATTACAGGTGAGTGCACAGATGTTTTGAGGCAATAACTATGTACGCCTGATCTCTCAAATGCTATAAATAATATTATTTAGCTAAAAAAGGCATCATAAAATTACGAAATACCTGCAAGCCAACAATTTCTGACAACAATGTCAGCTTATTAAGACCTTGAACAAATTGAACCGGTTGCTTCAGTGATACCCAGTGACCAACTTGACTACCTTCATATTGAAAGATTCCATTATGAACAAATGAATCTTTCATCTATGCATTGGCACAAAATCATCAACACCAGAGCATGTCATACTATGTTTCAAAAAAAATATCGGACAAGTTGCTTGTAGATAACCAAGACCAAAGTTTTTTACCAGCGATAATCTGTGTTGTACTACACAAATATATTTATATATTTATAGAATGAAATCTTGAAACAGGTGGTTCAACTATTTAAAGCATATAACAAGTACTAACTAATGTTGAACTGCACCGATGTTACACAGTTCTTAAATGGGGTTGGCAAAATTAAACAAAAACATCTCAATTTGAATTCATAAACACGTTTACTTGAAATAGTGGTCCATTACCACCACAATTAGGAATTGAATAATTGACCATTACCACCAAGGAACTAACGACTATGATCTAGACTATGATCTAGTGTAGGATACATTTTTTCCACATAAACAGGATGTCAGCAAATAAGTAATCATTTTTATGTAGATTGATAGTCCCAAATAAATACCTGCAAGCTCTCCATTTACAAATACACGAGCTACATCACGAATTTGGTCTATTTTTAGTGCAGGAAGAACCCCTTTTGAACTCCAAAATCCAACATCCTCATCCGAAATGTTTACACTGTTAAATCCAAAAATGTATTTATATATTAAATCTTCTCAATATAAAGGGTGCATTATCAACAGAATCAGAATGTGAAGTACATGACAATCAAACTGCATACTGATCAAGCATTCTGAAGGCACAACAGATCTATTGCAACCCAATAGCTGATGCAGATGATCAAGCAAACCATATCACTTTGAAAATCTACAAACATGTAAATTTCCAGAAAAATGTATTACAGTATTTCTCAATTCAATCAGCCTCCAAGGAGAGAACCCAGCCCAATCAGTCATTGGCTAACTAGAGAAGAGAATACTGGTAGTTTGTTCCCTACAGAATGTAAGCACACAAAATTATATATGCTCTAACAGCTTATATAGGTCAACATTCACCTGGTAGTATACCACAGGTAGTCAGATGTGTCCTTTGTTACATTCAAGTGCTCTAATATTCCCTGCGTAGCAAAGCTTTCACCACCCCATGTACCAATGATCTCTTTAGAAGTCCACCAAGTACTCGAGAAATAGGACCCATCAACCCCAGGTAATAAAAGACTAGGCTTATGTCTACTTGAATGACTTGGGGACCCAGATTCAAACGTAAAAACAGAAGTTTGTGCACCAACCTGAAATATAACAAGTAAACAGTTAAGAAGCACCACAAATGTAAAATAAAAAATAAAAAAAATCAGTGACATCTACCCAGCATGTTGATGTGGAACATCTAATTCAGATCCAAACGATTACAGCCATCCATATGTTCTAACATGACTGTAAACATGGAAATGCATGAATAATCAAATAAAGTAAGTCTGATACAAAGGTTAGACATTCGATGACAAAAATAAGTTCACCCAAGTAGTTTCTAAACTTCTGAAAACATTGTTGCTGGTGTTTTTTTATGCTATTAAAAGTTCGAACCTAGAAACTCTCATGTTTAACAATTTGGTATCTTTGTGGTCCTGAGGACAGGTGAGATTGCGGGGTTATCCTTGTGTGTGTACATGAGATCCCAGTGATCCTGAGAATAATTACAGAATTATTAATTATGCATGTTTTGTCATGAACCAGGAACAGCCTCCAGCTGAATACAGAAACTATGTTCGACCGCACTTCTAGAGACACCTCTGCTTGCATGGCCACCTGATGCGGCAGCCATGCCTGCTCAGCCTGCCTAAGCTGCAGTTGATGTAACCTGTTTCAGTTTCCTGTTTCTTAGTTTTTGGCTCCTGTTTTTCCCTTTTAGCCTTCATTTTGGTGCCCTGTACATGTTCTAAATGTTTCCACTATTTCCACTATTTTCGCAGTCTTCTTCTAATACAATATGACATGCATTCAGATGCTACTAGATAAAGCAAACATTGTGCTCATACATAGGAAAGAAATAATATGCACAGTTATAGATTACTCACGTGAGCAGTATTGAAAGCTACATTCTCACAGTCTGGTAGTATGCTCACAGACCATGGTGGCAGATTATAAGATTTACCAAAGATCCAGACTGATGCATATTTATGCTCATCAATATTGGCAAGAAAAGCGGAGCAAATCAGTCCATTTCCTGTCATGCTTCTGTTTGTTTGAACTTTTCCATTGGAATATACATGTGCCTGAATTAAACAAGAGTGTAAGCAAAGTATTAAGAGACAATTGCATTGGAGATACGTGAACTTGGTGCACGCGAACACTTAAACTAATCTGTCCACTGCAGCGTGCAGCATGTCAAATTGCACATCTCCTGTCCCTCTTTCAGGCCTGTAAATAACCAAATACCCACCTGAGCTGTGTATGATTCGTACCAATAGCAACCCAGATGCTAATTGACACCCTAAGGGCCAAACCCATCTCTTCAAAATTCCCTTCTTCAGGACTCCAGTGCCCGAATTACCCTCTCTGCTCTCATGACCTGGGGGCGACGGCCGGCTCCCTCTCTGCTCCTTGGGGGGGGGGGGGGGGGGGGGGGGATGAGCTGGGAGGTCGTGCAATATATGGATGGCATACCGCCAGAGATGGGGATGATGAACGGCCTATTACGGCTTCCATTTGCAGGTAAAAAGTTAACCATTAATCAATTTAGGATTATTTGGGGGTATTCCGTGAGCTTTTTGGTTAAGTCTCCACACACGATCCATATAGGACTTCGACAGCTCAATGCTGTCGTAATTTGGTTTGTGCTGCTGGGTCATTGACGTCATGGTTCCATCTCTGGCACTCTTAAAGTCGCTGGCATCCAAATCCTCCACACCATTGCCGCAGTTCACCGCCTCCTCAGTAGCTGTGGATAGCTTGACAAGAAGAACAGAATGGAGGCACTGGTAAGGATTGCCAAAAATTGGGAGTCCTAATCGAAAAAAGTACGATGCGTCCGAAGATTCGAAGTCCTCACAAGCATGGAATGTGTGTGAGTAGCCAGACATGGCATGCCATGTAGGCATGATTAGCCTGGCGGGCCTCAGTTCGGACCAAAGTGAACCCGAAAGCCAAGTTGATGGATTAGTCCATTGCATATTCCAAGTTCATGGGGTAGTGTTCCCACACGCCATGTTGATATTGCAATTAGCTCAAATGTTAACATTCACAACCTAAATTGTACATAGAAACCATCGCATACAAAACAAAACTCCCAGTCGGAGTATTACCTAGAAGTGAGACTGTTAGCTTCTAATTATAAAATAATTTTTGGGTAATAATTGTGAGGAAATATGCAATTGTATTTCCACGAGGCCAGAGGCAGAGAGGGTAGTTACGGCAAGTAAGAGGCCGAACCCCTAGACCTCTCTGGCGCGACGCTAGTAGGAGAGGGGTTGTCGCACATCATAGGCAGGGGAAGAGGTAACATGGGGGGATAGTAGATTGATTTATTGCTCGATTGATAGGAGACTAGAGGTAAGCATTATATAGCCAACGTTACAGGACTTAAGAGGCCTAATCCAAAACGTGGAATATTACTAACTAGACATGTAAACAATCTACAGGGAATAAATCCTGCAAAACTAAGAGGATACAACTAATCTTTTCATTTAGCGACTACTGCATGAATCTGGTGACATTGTTGCCACTCATGTCGGCCTCCTGCGCCTATAGGGGATGCCCCACATGACAAGTAGAGGGACAATAGGTTACACGTTCCTATAACCATATATTAGAAGGTTTAGACTATTTGCATGCACTAACCAGTAGAACCAAAAGCCCGAACTCATGGAGAAGGTTGGGCAATCCACACATACTCCACTAGCCCTGCTCATGTATGTCTCAAAAAGTCCTAAACATGGACAGAAAGAGGGACAACAATTTTCTATTCAAAACTGCGAACGCCAAGACTTGAACCAAGACCTCTTGGTTCTGATACCCTATCAAGTTTCATGCACAGTAAAACCAAAAGTCCGAACTCATGAAGAAGGTTGGGCAATCCCCATATACTTCAACATATACATAGCTTATGAAATCAAAAGCAAGAAAATCGGCAACAAACCTCTTGCATTGATCCTAACTTTACATATTGAGGCGAGCCATCCACTGCAATGAGAGCTGGTTCACAAAGTTTGATAGCTGTGTGTAGATCTTTCAGATGTCCCCACTTAGGCTGCCTTAAGAAACCTGAAAATAATAATACCATGCATTCTGAATAGTAACTCTGATGTTTTATACATGCAAAGACTAAGATATAACTTAGATGCCTACTCTTAAGTCACTTGATGATATACACATTTACCACGTTATAATAAGGCACCCACATGCTACCATATGACACAATTTGAATGAAGAAATGCTAAAATTGTAAAAGTTCACCATAATCCGTTTGTGGCTTCTATAGGTTCAACTTGTTAAGGAGTATTAATATTAGGTCAGAGTCCTATTAGGCTAAGTTTCCTTTCCTTGCACCCCAAGTCTTGTGTAATATGTATATGCCCCTTGGGCCTTGCAATCCATAATACAACTGACACGACTACCGGCCCATCAGCCTCATACACCTGGTGGCCAAGATCTTCGCCAAAGTCCTTTCCTCGCGCCTCGGCCCTAAGCTGGATCGCCTTGTCAGCCCGTGCCAAAACGCATTCATCACCGGCAGAAGTTTACATGACAACTTCATCCTAGTCAAACAATCAGCTCGACTACTACACCAGCTGGGTGCCCCGCGAGTGCTGCTCAAACTGGACCTCACACGCGCCTTTGATTCCCTGGCCTGGCCCTTCCTTTTTGAGGTACTACGCCAACATGGATTCGGAAACAGATTCTTGGAGTGGATCGCTATCCTCCCCTCTTCGGCGAGCACGCGTGTCCTGATGAATGGTGAGCCAGGCCCGCCTATTTGGCACCTACAGGGACTCCGCCAGGGGGACCCAATGTCCCCACAGCTGTTCGTCCTCGCCGTCGACACCTTGGGAAGGCTCATCAAGCGCGCGATCGACCTCGGCATTATGGCCCAGCTGCACCCTAGGCGCTCGATCCCAGCAGTATCCCTATACGCGGACGACGTGGTGCTCTTCTGCCACTGTACGTCGAGCGACATCGTGGCTGTGCGGGAGATTCTGGAGCTCTTTGGCCATGCCTCTGGCCTGCATGTGAACTACACTAAGAGCTCCGCCTCGCTGTTGCACTGTGACATGGATGAGGCCACGGACGTGCTTGTACACCTCGGCTGCCCCATTGCTGAGCTACCGATCACCTACCTCGGGATCCCCCTCACGATACGGCGGCCCACCGCTGCCCAGCTGCAGCCGCTAGTTGATGGGATCGCTGGACGGCTCCCTACCTGGAAGGCTGATCTGATGACCAAGCCTGGGTGCCTCACACTTGTCAAATCTGTTCTGGGAGCCATTCCAGTACACCAGCTCCTCGCCTTTGCACCACCAAAAAAGACTCTGCGCCAAATTGAGAAGATCCAGCGTGGCTTTCTTTGGGCCGGTCGCGCCGCAGCTAACGGGGGTCACTGTCATGTCAACTGGCGACGCATCTGCCGGCCCAGCTCGCTTGGTGGACTCGGAGTCCAGGACCTCGAGCGCGCTGGCCTCGCCCCGAGACTACGATGGCTCTGGTACTCCCGCACTAATCATGAGCGTGCGTGGCATGGCCTGGACCTGCAATTCTCTGCCGAGGAGAGAGCACTCTTCTTTGCCTCCACCACTATGACCATTGGAAATGGCCAGACTGCTCTTTTCTGGGAGGACCGCTGGATAAATGGGCAGTCCATCAGTCAAATGGCCCCAGCCCTGTACAACTGCGTCCCCAAGCGCCGCCGCAAGACTCGAACCGTCGCTCAAGGTATACAGGGCAACAGCTGGGCGAGCGACATACAAAGGACTATCGGGATCAACGAGATTGGCCAATATGTGCAAGTCTGGCAGGCGATTGAGCACTTCTTACTCTCGGATGCCCCCGACCAGCTTGTCTGGAAGTGGACTACCTCTGGCACCTATACAGCACGCTCCTGCTACCTTGCCACTTTCCAAGACTTGCTTCTCCTGAAAGCTCATCTGGAAAAGCTGGGCGCCGCCACGTGTCAAATTTTTCCACTGGCTAGCCAACCTTGATAGGTGCTGGACTGCTGACCGCCTTGTCCGTCGTGGCCTCCAGCACCAGCCCCGGTGCCCGCTATGCGACCAGGCGCCAGAGACGATGCGACACCTGCTCCTGGAGTGCGCTTTCGCCAAGCAAACCTGGCATGAGATGCTAGCTTGGCTAAGGATGACAATCGCAGGGCCAAATCAGGAGGAGACTCTCATGGACTGGTGGCTCCACGCCAAGCAAAACACGCCTACACCAATGCGCAAGGGTCTCGCCTCCATTGCCCTCCTGACGCCGTGGATGATTTGGAAGCAGCGCAACGAATGCATATTCGACAATGCCCAACCTCTTGTCCCAGTCCTGGTCTCTAGGATCAAGGACGAGGCCGAGCAATGGGCACGAGCTGGTGCTCGTGGCTTACGGGTCATCCTACCCACCACCTGGGATGTACACTAGTTTCTTCTGCTCCGGCATGAACTTTGACTCTTAGGAGGATTGTAAATAACTCTCTATCTTTCCAATGCAATGAAACGCAAGTCCTTTGCGTTTTCCCCAAAAAAATAATGCAACTGACTCTTCTAGAACTAAGAGACCACCTTCTATACAGTCAAGTACATCTATGTAGATTCTTGATTCTGGAGCATCTATTCATATGATCTATGATTCTTCTGCCCTGTCAATAGATCAGATCTATATACTTCTATTCATGTTCCTATTGCTGATGGTACTTATCTCCCCGTTGCTAGTCATGGCACGCTTAGCACCTCATATTTTCATGTTTCCTCTGTTGGTCATGTTCCTTGGCTTACCATGCAGCTCTTTTCAGCTGGCCAGCTTACTCACTCTGGTTGTTGTGTTCAGGACCGTCACCCAGGGGCTCTAGTAGGGGCTGGCTCCGGCGTTGTGAGTCACGAGCCCTTTGAGAGCTCGAGTGGTGTCACGGTCCCTCTGCTGCCATTGTTGCCAGTCTCTCTATCCCGTTACCTTGTCTACCGTCTATTCTCAGTAACGGCATCATCGTCTTGGTCATCTGTGCAACTCTCGTCTTTAGATCATCATGATTTTCTAGGGTTTATCTCCGGAGATGTATCTTTAGATTGTGAGGGTTGTAAGCTTGGTAACCAAATTCAGTTGCTTATCCTCATAGTGAGTTCGTGTCTTCCTTTTGACATTGTTCATTCAGATGACTGGAGTCCAGCTCCCTTCATTTTAAAAGGAGGTCATTGCTATTATATTATTTTTATAGATGATTTTTCTCGCCACTCAAACAAATTTTATGTCTTCTCGCAGTAAGGTCTTATCTATCTTTAAGCAACTTGTCACTATGGTTCATACGGAGTCCTCTACTCCTATTCGTGTCTTTCGTGTAGCTTCTACTAGTGAGATATCTCATGTTCGCTGCGAGGATTTCTTGCTGAGCAGAGTACACATGCTCACTTCTCTTGTCTCAGTGCACATTCTCAGAATGGTGTTGCTGAGCCCAAGCATCATCGCCTTCTTCAGACAGCTTGTGTGTTGATGATCCCCACCTCTCTTTCACCTCACTTTTGGGCTTAGGTGATTTCTACTTCGACCTATCTCATCAAAATTCAACCTTCTGCTCTGCGGTGTGGCATTCCTCTAAAGTGTCTATCTAAAGTCTATGTGGTCTTTCTCCCGGCTACTCTGCGCCTCGGCCATTTAGTTGTGTTCGCTATGTTGTTCTCGTCCGTCATGAATGAACTAAATGGACTGCTCCATCATTTGATTGTGTCTTCTTAGGATATAGTGTTGAGCACAAGGGCTATCGGCGTTGGGATCCTGTCAGTCATCGAATGCGAATTTCTCAGGATATGACCTATGATGAGTCTCATCCTTTCTATCCACCTCCATCTTCTCCTTCAGCCTCCTCTATCGAGTCTATTTCTTTACAGACTTAATCCTGACACACTTATTAGCTATTACCACTGCCGAGGCTCCTTCTCGTATTGTCCCCACTATCCTCTCCACTACATTCGTCGTCCACGAGTTGCAGATTATTCTGATGGATCGACCTTTCATGATGGGTCTTCTTTTAATGCCTCGTCTTCCCCTACCGCTTCGTCGTCCCCTGATGTGAGTTCTTCTCCGCACGTGTCATGTTTTCCTGATGAGCTAACCCTAAGGTCAACCACTTCATTCCAAACATTCCAGATCTGAGAAGAACACTCCCCATGCTCTCCCAACCCCAATCCTTATTTTCCTTGAGAGATTTGTGAGGAATTTGAGAGAGGAGATAACCCTAGCCAAGATCCAAGCTTCCCCCTCTCTTGACCAATCACTTTTGTGATTTGAGCAAGTTCCAAGCTTCCCACATCGTTCTTGTTACTCTTGGAGGTTGGAGACTCATAGGCAAGAGGAGTCACTGGTGCGGATCCAAATCCGTTGATTATCCTGACGTGTGTGAAGGTTTGGAGATGCCTCGAGGTCTACCACGAATGTTAAAAAGTTATCCCGACGGTCACTTCCTTGGGCCCCTTGAGTGATCAGATCCAAAAATGCATGGAGGTGCCACTTATGGTTGAAGAGTTAACCTAGTAAAGGATTCCGAATCACATGATCAAGAAAGAGAGGTTGAACTTGAGCTTGACCAATATCGTGAGGCGAAAGGAGTGGCATGTACGTCGCTGAAGTGTATATGTGGATTGCCTAACCTTTTCCATCAGTTCAAACTTTTGGTTGCGTTGGCTAGTACGTGAAGTTCGCGTCACGCATGAGAAGGGGTGTTGAAGTGTATATGTGGATTGCCTATCCCTTTCCATCAGTTCAGACTTCTGGTTGCGTTGGCTAGTGCATGAAGCTTAACATATGCAACGTTGTGATCCGATACGGTCTTTGTGTGTGTTTAGGAGTTGGCATGTCTTGCTAGGGGCCAATACCAACTAGTGACCGGGTAGGGGTACTCATGTCATGTCGGAACCAAACGTGCATGAACCTAAAGGGTCACACAAGTAATGGTCCGAAGTTGAAAACGGATTTGACCCGAAGGAAGAAAAGTGAGTTGATTGGGCCTAGACCATTAGGGAGGGTGCCCCAAACCCTAGAGAGGGTCGCCCCTTATAAAAGAAGGGCATGGGGAGGCGTGCACACCCTGACAGCTGCCACGTCACGCACCTCCACTCTTGCCCAAGGGTTTCAGAAACCCTATGGCGGCTCCGCCTCCTTGACTGTTGTTCCTGTTGAGCTTCATGTACTAGCCAACGCAACCAAAAGTCAGAACTAATGGAAAGGGCTAGGCAATCCACATATACACTTCAACACCCCCTCTCACATGAGACGCGGGAAGTCAACATCGTTGACTGTTGTTCCTATTAAGCTTCATGCACTAGCCAGCGCAACCAAAAGTCAGAACTAATGGAAAGGGCTAGGCAATCCACATATACACTTCAACACCCCCTCTCACATGAGACGCGGGAAGTCAACATGTGGATAGACTCAGAGGTATGGCTCAAGAGGCCTATACGTGGACACAAAGGGGGGGACAACAATTTTTGGATAAATTGCGAAAGCCAGGACTTGAACTCAAGACCTTGGACTCGATACCATGTTAAGCTTCATGCACTAGCCAACGCAACCAAAAGTCCAAACTGATGGAAAGGGCTAGGAATCCACATATACACTTCAACAGTTCCGAGTTGCTAGCACATCCCCACCCAAGCACCAGCCGGTTGCTAATCCCACACGTATGCATATCTTGTAGGCATTGCAACTACAACACTTGGACGGATTGTTGGAAGGATCCACGAGGACACGGTAATACAACTACTCTACATCAACGTGTTACACTGACTTTACTTACGCAAACAGGACTCCATATCTAGTGGTACACCTGCCGCGTATGCCAACAGCTGCCTCGAGGGCCTCCCCCTTGAAACAGTGATAGGTAACACCAAGCACTTCACGAAGTTGATACACAACCCTAATGTGTGCTCGAATTATGCGAGCAAGCTGCAAGCAATAAGTAACTCCATCCTATTCGGGTGGCAGACGATGACGAGGTTGTCCGCATACAACAAAACACTGGTCGGCAGGTCATGCAGCCTAAGACGCAAAGAGCTAGCTCAGGGTATCGGTCACTAGCAAGTCCTCTTATATGTTAAAACAAAAAAACACATTAAATCTTTATAGTTCTGAAGTCTTTGCACTTACAAAGAAACTCACATACCATACTCGTTAACTGGAGCATCATAATCATAACTTGTTATCTGAAGTGGACCACCAGCTGTTCGGGCAAAATTTGTTCCACCAAAATACTGCAAGCAAAATATTTAGAACCATCATATTCATGGTAAAACATTTTCACACTACAAATGAACAATTGTCTGACATTTTACTAGAAGTACCAGAATTAAGTCAACCCAGTAAAAGGCTATGCAATGTAACTTATGATATCAAGCTGGAATAAATATTTGTCAAACATCTAAGGGAATGTGAACCAAGGATCACTACACTGCTTGAAACATCTGTTTTGAAACTTGAAATATGCTCTGAACTTCGCCTTATGAAACTTTAGAAAAATGAGACCTGTAAGTTGTAATGAACAGAGCTCATTGTACTGCAGGTCTCGAGTAATGCTGATAGCACATGTATTGTCAGGCAAAAGAGGAGTCATGTAGTGACAGAAACACTAAAATCTTCAAATAACCACCGTAAACAAGTCACCTCTTGTATCAAAAAAGTTGTAGCTTACAACTTAGCCTATGCACTTAAACGAGAAACTGCAGTCTTTTCTTCGTCTTCTAGGCAATGAGAGAACCACCAAGAAAGCCACAATAAGAAGAAATCGACCGGCAATCCAAAGGATCACTAGCCCAAGTAGCATAGAATATGCCTGAAGCTGTAGGGAATTGGAGCATGGAAACGAAGACCGTGAGAGATAGTTCCATGAAGATATCGCAGAACCTGAAGGAGGTGATTCCAACGAACTTGAGAGGGAGAAGAGGCAAACTGACTCTGAACATGAAATCGATAGGAAATATCTGGACAAGCGAAAGCTAGATTGACAAGACTCACAACAAGATGGTGATTCCGCGTCCGATTAGAAAGAGGATCATCATCAAAAGCTTGAAGGTGGACATTGAGCTCCATCTGAGTCTTCAATAGTACGCTCATTGGTAAGAGCAGCACGAGCAAGAAGATCCTAAATGTACTTCTTGGAAGGTAAAGAAGCCATCTGGGTAGAAGAAACCTCATTCCCAAGAAAGTAGCCAAGAGGACCAAGATTAGACCAAAGAAACTGCTCACTGAGGTCAGGCACTCAAACCTCGCACGAGTGGCTACTGAGGAGAAGCACTCAAACCAGGCACGACTGTCAGGTTGGAGGCGGACCACCCGGTGGTGGATTCCACGCCAGTGCGCTCAAGAGCAACAAGCTCCTCTGCCATCGCATGTTGTCATTCCGGATGAACACAGCGTCACGATAAGAAGTGGCTCGAAAAGAACTAGGACGACACGATAAGAAGTGGCTCGAGAAGAACTAGGACGACGAGTGGGGACCACCTGCAGGGTTGAGTACAATGGGGGCGGCGTGCGGGGGTAAGATGGCATGCCACGTTGGACACCAGAGAATGTGTTGTGATGGGTGATGGGAATCGACCAAGTGCAGATGGAATTGATGATAAAATTGGGATCAGGATGGGCGACAGGGGAACTAGGGCACAAATACGATCAGGAAGACGATAGAAAATCAAAGTAGAGATGATACCAAGATAAGAGAAAAACGATCTGTGTGTGGCGACACTATGAGTTGCACGTGCGGTGGAGAGAGAGAAACTCTAAACCTGGGGCTTTGATGCCATGTTAGGAAAATAACAACTTGTATTACTCCAAGGCCAAGGACATGTATATATAGAGATACAAGTAGGGAAATAAGCAAGATACCCCTTATATAGTGGGGTATATACACACCACTAATATATACATCAACATGTGACAGCTCAAAGGACTGAAGCTAGGGCTCCATTCAAACGTATCTTGGAATCATATGCATATGCCAGTGATATGAGACAGACTAAGAGCCTGGGGCGCAAACATATTCAGATTCCCCAGCCAGATCAAAGTGCATATAAAGTAGATATTTGAATTTGCTGTTGGAGATAGTGATTCTTTTACAATCTCCCTTTTTATTTCTCTTATCGAGGAACATCTTACCATATAATAATTCTGTAAACTTCCGCCACGTTGGTAGAAACGAGCAACAGCAAAAGCACTGTCTTTGGCAGGCCTATGAGGCAATGGTCCACCCCAGTTGGCATACCTGCGCAATACATCAGGTCACATTTTTCAAGAGAACAAGAATATATCTTCAATAGAACATCAAAACTAGCAGGTCGTTCAATTAGTAATTCTTGAAGAAATATAACAGAAGGGTAGTCATATTGGGTTTAGGTACATCATTCATTTGGCAAACATTATTTATCCATGTGCATATGGTTACACATTCGGTTTGCTACTACAGCAAAACCATAGAACTCAGCAGACTTCTAAATTTTTGGCTTTAAAGCTAAACAAATACATGGAAGAAAGATCGATCATGCACATGCATACAGGAAAAAAAATACTCCCTCTGTCCCAAAATGTAAGTCGTATTTTGATTTGTTCAGACAAAGTTTCGCGAACTGTTTCTTTTTTAATAGGTAGTTTGTGTGCACACTGTCAAGAGTTAAATGTACATAGCCATGTAGCCTTTGTATTTTCCCCATTGTATAAGGGACTTTCTCCATATTGTACCACACTTGTACGTGTATATATGCTGGCCTATGGCCACCTGGGAATACAAGTTGCTATTCTATCGAGGGTCTTGCGGACGCATTCTTTCCTCTGTTTCCAGATCATCCAGGGGACGAGCATTGTGATAGATTGCAGAGCTTTGCGTAGTGTAGGAGGGGTCTGTGCCTTCGCACGCAGCCACCAGTCCAGCATGGTAAGTTCGTTGGCTGGTGGTTGGGCAGGTATGCGCCTAGTCCAGGATGATGTGCCAAGTCTGCTTAACGACCGCGACGCCGTCCAGCACCACCCCAGGTGTCTCCTTTGCGATCAAGACCCGGAGACCATCCAACACCTGCTCCTGGCGTGTCCATTCGCTAAGCAGACTTGGCACATCATCCTGGACTGGGCACGCATACCTGCCCAACCACCAGCCAACAAACTTACCATGCTGGACTGGTGGCTGTGTGCGAAGGCACAGACCCCTCCTACACTACACAAAGCTCTGCAATCTACACAATGCTCGTCCCCTGGATGATCTGGAAACAGAGGAACGAATGCGTCTTCGACAATGCAAGACCCTCGATAGATGCATTAGTCGATAGGATTAAAGACGAGGCCAAATGTTGGGCACAAGCTGGGACACAAGGGCTGAGGGTTGTCTTGCCCGCCTCCTGGGATGTCCACTGATCGGGCGCTGGGACTCTGTAACTATAACCTCCTAGGAGGCATGTACTCTCTCTCATCTTTTCAATGCAATGAAAAGCAAAGATCCTTTTGCATTTTCTCGAAAAATTTCCCTAATACCAGGCCGCCTGACCAGGCATGTTGGAACAGCAGCACACCTGTACAATTTAGCCCTGCAGCTGTGCTTATTTATCTTCCGTGTTCCATATTTGTTGTTCTTGAAAAAGTGTTCCACAGATCTCTCCTGCCTTTTGTTTATTTGTTTGTGCAGTTCGGTTTTCTGTTTGCAGTTGGACTTGTACATTTTGCCGACATCTTGATAAAAAGAAGGGCAGCCCGGTGCACGTAGCTCCCGCTTGCGCAGGTCCGGGGAAGGGTCCGACCACTTGGGTCTTTTGTACGCAGCCTTTCCTTACATTTCTGCAAGAGGCTGTTTCCGGGACTCGGACCCTTGACCTCATGGTCACAAGGCAACAGCTTTACCGCTGCACCAAGTCTCCCCTTCATTTGGCGACAGCTTGATGTTTCCCCAAAATACAAAATGATATGCACTTGGGTCCATGTTCGAGAAAAAAAAAATGTTTTATGCGACACAAAATTGATATCACTAGATTCGTATTTGTTAGTAGTTAGGACTGCTCGTACCGCATGTTAATCAAGTGTTGGTCAAAGCCTTGCCTTGGCAAATCAAATTACACCTTACATTTTGTATGGAGGGAGTATACTGCATTAGGCAGCAATATGTTTATGATTTTGTTCCCGAAAAGGGGTGGCTGGAAAATTCCTGCGATATAAGGATTATAAATGGAGCAAAATCATAAAACATATTTCTGCACTGATGCAGTATACTCTGCGTACAAAACAGAAGGTGTAATGCATGGAGCAACAAAAAATTCAAGAGCTTCCAATAAGGTGAAAAATGTAATGTTAATCACCACCCAACAATCTTGTTTATGATATTTGAACATTTTACACCATACTTGCCAAAAAAAAAGGAATTTTATTCGCAGATATCTGGCACAGGAAGGGCGGGCCTGGCACGGTGGTAGTCTCTCCACTTGTGGCCTGGAGGTCTTGGGTTCGAACCGGCCTCCTTGCATAATAATGTCTAGAAATTCCCTTCCTCATACCCCACCTTGTGTGGGAGCTTTCAGCACTGGGTATGCCCTTGTATGGATGGTTTTCCAAAAAGAAATCATGCCAATGCCTCTTTGGCCACTCTAGTTTCTTTTTCTAGCCAACCAACTCATGAGTGAGCAAAAGATAAACCCTAGCCAAATATATGTAGGGCGAGGTTGGGGTAAAGCCAAACATACCCTCAATGATGTTGATGTCTGAACATGAACTAGTAGACCTGCCTAATCACTACATCTAAAGGAGGAAAATATGATGTTCTCCTCCTGCCTAACCCCATTGTATTAAAGCCATGTTCATCTTGGGTAGATTAAACACACGGGTCCGTACCCCCAACTATCACAGTTCACACAACAAAGTACCTGATTATGCCATTAAATGTTCATAATAATGGCTGAAGGAAACCAGGAACAAACCACATACCATCCATCCCAATCCTCAGTCCATATCTTTGGCTTATTGTAAGAATTTGGCTGAAACCCATCGCAGTAAAATGCATTGCAAGTATCAAGCTACCAAAAAAAGTATCGAGTCAGAACTCTGTTACATATAGTAAACAGAAGTAGTGGAAATTATCACAAGGTTGTGAGGTCACCTACAATTTGTTCCGGAGCATCAGTTTGCCGGCACATCACCCAAGGAATGCCAGTATCAAGCCCAAGTGCCATCTGAGCTGCCCATTGCATATATCTCTTGCCTGCTTGACCATACTTGCTTTGAATATTCCCATATTCATTTTCAATCTATATAACAATCTCCAAAGGATACCCAATAAGAAGAAAGGTCATGTAATCGTGTTTGCTTCTAATGCATGCAACACAACTAACATATAGCATCCTAGTCAGCTTCATATAAGTTGTTGCACATATATGTTGGTTTTCGATAGAAAGAGGTCCACTTTTCTAGCATGGTTTCATGCTGATTCGGACGACGCCATATGTGGCCAACAATTAGAAGTTTAGGATAACTTCTTATCCACGTCACGTCTACCTCCCTCCCTGACCACCTGTCTGCTCACTTTCCCCAACCCGAGCCAGCCCAAATCCTAACTCTGGGGGACCCAGTGATCGGCAGTGACCAAGGCACCTAACTCTGGGGGACCCAGCGATCGGCTGTGACCAAGGCACCTAGCGCGATGGCTTTCGTTGGCCTGTCTTTGAATGTCTTAGAATGGGTGTCTCTCAGTCTCGAGGCTGAGATCTGTTCCGGCGGCATGAGAATGATCTGGGCGATGCTCTCAACCAGGAGAAGCAGACCAATCCGGAGCTGCGAGCAGGAAGAAAATGTAGATCAGCTTACTGTTTGGTCTGCAATTTGGGGAAAGTTGGGAGAGAAAGGGCCACATGGGAGAAAGAGCAGAGAGAGAGGGAGAGGAGAGAGAGAAGACAGAGCTCTAAAATGAGAGGGACAGAGATGTGCTGACATGGCATTTGAATGGCGTCGTGTACTGCTGACATGGACAAATTGTCCTAGTTGTCATCACATGGCATCTGAGTCAGCAAGAAACTAACAAACACAGGACCAAGGTTGTGAAGTGATTATAAGTGAACAGTTTGTTTAGGAATTGAAGGTTGAAAAGTGAACTTCCTGAAAATTTGAAGGCTGAAAAGTGGACTTCTTTCTTTCCAATATACTAGATGGCGATCAATTCTTGAATGAGACGGTATACGAGTTTCCAAGAACAAGAAGTTTCATGTAACAAATTTGGTACCACAACATATACTGACGATGGGTAGTCATACTACCGTATATGTGTATACGGCATAACATGCCATACGGGCCTAGGTGTACGTAGGACTTACAGGCCCATGCGGAGCACCACCGACCAAGGGAATGCATGTTCCAGATATGCAATAAGGAAACCTTGCGGGTTACAAAGCAATGGGGCCATGGGTTCTACTCGCATCCGATCTAGACTCCTACCCGTATACGAAGAGGATATATGTATGAGGGAAAAAGCCACCACTAACCAGAAACAATATGAAGGCATCCAAGACCCCGTAAGAAGGATCAATCAATCCAAGAGTCAGCAAAACCCTTAACGATTAGGCGGATCTCACCTAGATCAATCATCTTAGCCCGTTGGGCTGCCTACAAACTTGCCGGATCCATCCACTCTTTGTAATCCAGATTGTACTGGGCCCGAACCGGGATAAATCGTGTCCTAGATTCCCTGGTAACCTGAGTTCGAGGGCAACTCCATCGCGGTTGACCAAAACGAACACCACCAAATGTCCACGGATACGTCCAAGCTTGTCCGTGGACAGGAATAGGGGCGGACGCCTCCAACCGGAGTCACCAAATATGACCAAATGTCCGCCCTTTCCTACTTTTTTAATAAAACTAAACCAATGATCGCCTTTGGTCACTTTGCAAATCCATCTAGATCAATAGCAATCCAACCATACATTTAAATCCAAAAGTACTCCTTGAAAGATGTTCAACAAGTTTTTAAGTTTCATCGATCATCTCAAGCTTCCTCTCCTCGAGCTTGCACTACTTCATAGGTAATTGATCCAGTTGCCATGGTCATTGAGCTTCATCCAACAATGCATCATTGTTAAGGGCTTGCACTCCGTCCTATGGTACACCATGGTACAACGCGCATGCACATACGGGCTAGCAAAGGAAGACAAGGGATGGTCAACAACTTGCAACATAGAGCAAATCAATGAAATGACCAACATGTAGAGCAAAAAGAAGCAAAACTCACAAGCTCTTCGAGTGACGCAGCCCTTGGCCACCTTGTTCACACCAATGCATACGCACTGCAATACTTGTAGACGGCATTTTGAATGGCGTACCACCGATGGAGTAGCGACCTCACACCACAATCATGGATCACTTCCATGTTGTAGGGCGCGTAGTACTTATGCTCATTGAACCAAACATGCACACTTTGCCAAAATGCCACATTTATGCTTCATGCCTTGAAACTCCACACTTGTGGTCAACCTCGCATCACACAACAATTCATCCTCCTTCACCAAGTATGCGATTATCGTGTTTCCTTCAAAGTCAGCAACGACAATGTCAAATATTCTGCTATGGCATTTGGCCGAACGCTTGCCGGGCGTGGCATTCGCCATGGAAGGCGGCGACAGGGGCAGATGATACATGGGCGATAGGCAGGATGCAAGGCGGAACGACCGCGTAAGCCAAAGCGGGCGCCTGGTTGGAGTGGCGGCGAAGGTCCGATAAGGCCGGGGTGGTACAGCGGCGGCAGCAGTCACCGAGGGTGCGGATACAGAACACGGGGGAGGGACGAAGTGGAGAAAAAAGGGCTCCCGGTGGGGGCATTTTGGTGGGCCAGCGGTATCGGAGTCCGACGTGGCGGATGTCCGGAATCCCCCAAGCCTCCCCTAGGTTTGGTGTCAGGTTTGTGCAATTTTGGCCATCCAGACCGGTCCGAACAAATTTGGTGACCAGCGTTGGATGGCAAAAAATGCGTGGACAGTCCGGTCCGGATATTTAGGGGTGGTTTGGTGAACTGTGTTGGAGTTGCCCTCGCATTGCTAGGGCTACATAAATCATGCGCAACTACTATACCACTATGAGGCACCAAGGAAATTACCCTCGACAACTGGCATCGGCCTTGGGGACTTCGTGTCATCAAATCGAACCCTATGGAAAAGTGGATCCAGAGGAAGCAGCAGACTCATAAGAATTGTTGCGAACTTCACAATAGTGTCTCCCATGCTCAAGCCAACTAAGGCGTGTTCTGATAACTTATCGAATTGGAGACTGAGGAATCAAGAGACAACTCCCCCAGATCATCGTGCGGCGACCACTTGTGGGTGGTTGGGCTTGCTACAAGTCGAGGAGGGAAGCCATGGTCGTTCTTACCCAAGCCTCTACTCCCTGATCAAAGTGGTCCAAGGTGCAAATTCTCTTCGACGAAACTGATTGCTCGATGAGCTATCGCCTCTCAAGTCGCTACCCTTTGGTCGTATCACCAATGATAGACATAGCTCGAGTTCACCGCGTCTTGATCGGCAGTGGGAGTTCCCTAAGCATTATCATGATAAGGGACCTCGGGCAGATGCGGGTCTTGCAATCAGAGATCAAATCAACGTCATGATCATTCCATAGACTTAGGCCAACCCGGCAGGTGGTGCTCCCGGACATCATCGGTGAAGGGCACAATTATCACAAAGAGTACGGTGCTCCTTTCAAGTAATTGACTTCAAGATTCCTTACAAAGCCCTCTTGGGCCGAACATGGCTCACTAAGTGTTTAGACGTTTCAAGCTACCGCCCACATGGTAGTAAAGATCACGGGACCAAAAGGTATCATCATCATTCACGGCTCCCTCGAGCATACGGTATAATGCGACAAAGCTTCAAGTTGGGACAAACTCGGGATTGCTGATAACGCCAAACCTAATGTCTAAACTCACTCATGGGTCACGCAAACCTCATTGACGAGTTAACCCCATCTCGCTAGAAGCCCAAGCTCTCAGTCCTTCCTCTTACGTGATGATGACCCTATTGAGAGTAGCTAAGATGGGCTCTAATCCCCCCCCCCCATATGAGAACTCAAACTTGTCACCTTCCTTCGAGACAACGCAGACATCTTCACCTGGCTACCCGTCCATATACCTAGAATTCCCAGGGAGGTGGCCGAGCACAGGCTTGGCATTGACAAATCCATCAAACTAATCAAGTAGAAGCTACGACATTTTAACCTCAAACAGAAGAAGGTGATACTTTGAGAAATCAAGAAGCTGCGGAAGGCGAACTTCATCAAGCCAGTCCTATAGCCCACCTGGCTATCCAATCCGGTGTTAGCACCGAAGAAGAGTGGGGAACTTCGACTGTGCGTCGACAACACACGCCTAAATAAAGCCTGCCCACCGAAGAAGAGTGGGGAACTTCGACTGTGCGTCGACAACACCCGCCTAAATAAAGCCTACCCTGAGGATTCATTCCTGCTACTCCCTCTATCCATCTATATAGGGCCTAATGTGTTTTTCAAGGCTAACTTGACCACATGTTACAACAATAATATATGACATGCAAGTTACACAAAGCATACCGTCAAGTTAGTACGTGAAAGGAGCTTCTGATGATATAGTTTTCGTATTATACATCTCATATACTACTAATCTTATCAATAGTCAAAGGCAATATTGGAAAACTCATTAAGCCCTACATATATGGATGGAGTACCCTAGATAGACCCGATCGTCGACTCCACATCAAGCTGCAAGTACATGTGCTTCCTGGATGCTTACTCCCTCTGCCACCAGATCCGCATGAGAGAAAAGGATGTGCCCCACACCAACATTATCACGCCCTTTGGCACATTTTGCTATAAAAATGCAACCTTTGGGTAGAAGAACGCTGGTTGCACATAGCAGCACGCCATGTAGGAAACCTTCTACACCCAGATAGGTGAGAAAACGTGGAAGCTTATAAACCTGGTCATCAAATCGAAGATCAAGGCAATCCTCGATATGCCATCACCAACCAACCTCAAGCAGGTTCAAAAGCTCATGGGATTGATGGTTGCCCTAATTTGTTTTATCTCCCTACCAGGCGACAATCTCCCTTTCATCAAGCTGCTACACAACACAATGGTGTTATGTCAACCACATGTTGAAGAGTTCTTTTCTTTTTGTGGATCTTGTACGTTTCATTTCATTGGAAAGGCAGGGTTTGAGTTACAGTCCTACTAGGAGGCAATTACAAAGCCAAAATATGAAATCAGTGGATGTCCAAGGTCTAGGGGATAACAGCTCCAGATAGATTTTTTGCTTCCCATCTTTCCCGGTCCAATTTGTTGTTTCCCCAACCTCGCAGCTCGATTCCCTCTACCACGACGAGGGTTGCCTCCGACCATAGCGCGTGCTAGTTCACCCCTCAGCAAGCTGCCCCAACTCTTTGTCCAGTTCGAGTCGATGTTGAGTCGCTGCCTCTACGCCTATGTTGGGCCACTCCATCCAGCATGGATGTCGCTACGACTGCATCTGCACCCATCGAATTGACACGCTATGTCCATGCGTGTCGCATACTGCCATCGTCACCCTGCCTCTGTCCACTCGTCCGCGCTTGCAACCACCCAACAAAAGCCAGCCGCTGGCACCTCGCGCCGGGCGCTCCCTCTGTCGAGCCTTCTTCCATCTCTGCGGGCACTGTCGCCCGAGTTGCCTTCCCCAACAACCGTCATCCCAGTGCCCGCCACCTGCTTTCCTACCTAAGCACCCACCTGCAAGATGCCACCGAGCTGGTTCAACACTAGAGTTCATGCCAGTTCCACAGTAGGAAAACACACCAACACATGCATGCCTTATAGGTAATTCCACTGTCTTGGTCATTCGTGACTTGGGGGCTCGACCTCCTTGGTCCCTTCCCCATTGCTCCTGGTGGGTGGGTTCAATTCCTGATTATGGCCATCAACACATTCACAAAGTAGATCGAGTCCCTAACCAACATTATCGCAACAAAAAAGCCTTTGTCCCAAGCAAGTTGGCAGAGAAATGTATATAATGCAACGTCTTTATACGATTTGGCATCCCGAGTAGGATAATCGCTGACAATGGCTCCCAGTTCACCAGCTAGAGGTTTTTGGGATTCTGCGAGGACTATGGGACAAAAGTGTGCTTCGCATCCGTCGCACATCCCTAGAACATGGCTAGGTCGAGCACGCCAAGAACATATTACTACACAGGCCATCAATCGCGAGGAACCAAAAGGTTGCCCGGCCTTGGTAAAACTTGGGTGAGTGAGCTACCCACACTGCTTTGGGAGGCATGCATGCAACAAAGTCACGCCGTTGGTCAAAAGCCTTTCTTCCTCCTCTATGGGTCCAAATTTATGATCCCTTCCGAGCTGAAGCTACAATTCCCTCGAGTTACATGTTTTAATGAAAATAAAAAATGCAACACCGCTTGGATGAGTCGAAGTACTTGAGGAGCATCGAGATATCGCCTTCACACGTGCAACCAAGTATCAGCAAGATCTACGTAGTTGTCCAGAAGACCAAAACGTCACATGAGGAAGCGGATTATGGGGGTAGGGGTTCTCGCCCTACGAATATTCAGTCAACTGAAGTCCTCCCTCATTCCTAAATGAAATCAACAACACAGCACAACAACGTTCCACAAACATAGCACAATCTCAAGGGTCATTTACACAAACTGGGATGCGCCTTTTACCTCCAAGCCTCCATAATCGAGTCCAAGAGCAAGCAGACCTTAGATGCCGAAGGCCCCGACTTGTGGAGTCAAACCTCTAGTGTCTTGGCTTTGTGCTCTGAAGTCCGAGCCACACCCCGTGTCATGCTAGCATCCACTGTCGCTAATTCTTTCCTCTTCCCAATCTCAATGAATTCGTCCTTGGCCTTCTGAATGTGAAACTTAGGCCCCAATCGGGTTCTGGTGATTAATGACAAGGAAATTAAGAGGACTAATGCTTTATCAAGTATACTTCGGGAATGGGCTAAGTATCCTCCATTTTGATGAGTGGAAACATCATTGGTGGCCCCTTGCTTTCCATGCTATCAAGTGGTTGGTTCTTCAAGCTCATAGTTTGCAATTTATAGATTCTTAGTGGATCCAAGATCCACATTGAGTTCAAGGACAACCGCACTATCAAGAGGGCACATGAAAAATAACTAGGGATGCACTCTATCTCAAGATCCACAACCAAATCCCCAAGTTTTGCACTGCTTCCACTCAATTCCTCAAGTTCTCCACTTTCCTGGTACTTCTGAGTATTTCGTACCTGGTACTACTGACCCTGTGAGCATCGAGTGATCCTGTCGAATGAACCCTGCTCTACAAGTGTTTGTCGAAACCGCCTCCATTTTCCTCCGTTACCATCGAGCTTTGATCCTGCCAAGAGAATCTCTCTTAGCTCCGATAACTTCGGGCCTAACCTTTTTCAACACTTCCAAGCACCTCTCAGTTTGTATAGGTCCAATACTCCCGAGCAAATGTTATACGGCACCTCCGAGCTGAGAGATTGTCGTTTTTGCACCATTTCATTCTAAGGCTTGCTCTTTTTCTCCTTTTCTTCAGTACTTCGGAGCAAGTTTCTCCTTCACGCTGAGATGAGCTTCTTTGTGTTTGGTACCTCCAAGCTTTTTGTTTCCAGCACCTCTAGGTATTTGGACTTCTAAGATCATGGATGCAAGGTGCTTAATTATTTTTCTCAAGTAACATTGCTTACTTCAATAGCAGGGGTGCCAAATTAATCATCTATGTTCTATAAATAAGCACCGGTGCTAGGAAAAACTAGTTCTCTTTTGTACATGGCCTAAGAGGCTTACTAGGCAGCCCAGTACCTCCAAGCTCCAGGTACATATAGGAATGTTCGTTTTCCTACCTAACAGTTCAAATTTTGAACAGGCCCGCTACTACAAAGAATACCATGTGGTACTTCCAGGGTGGTTGTCTTTTACTGTTCAACGGTTAGATTTCTGCTTTTTCTATAAATAGACGCCACACCCCTTGAGTGGGTGAGCACTTTGTGAGCGTTTCCGAGAATAAAGCTTCTCGGCTGCTGAGCCGGAGTATAGTTAGTACTGGAAGTACAAAAGGCAGGACAAAAAGAATGTGTGCATCTCCGGTATCAAGCTGTTCCTTGTTGCCGCCCTTGTGTCCACCTTCCTCTTCCTCTTTTCCTTGCAATGCTTTCCCGAGGAAAGATGGGAGAAGAAAAGCAGTGTTGGACTCTGTCTCCCTCCCTTCCCCTCCCTCTCACTCCCTCTCGAACAAAAATATATATCCAATAACTGAAATTTAAGAATTGGTTCATACCTGCTGCAATATAATGGGACCACCTTGCCAAGAATAAAGCTTCTCGGCTTTCATCATGTCTACAATTTTTGTCACGAAAGTCTGCATTTCAGCCTGTTGAAACATTTATACGGCTTAGTGGTTAAGGAGTGCTTGAGGATGCTCCTCCCACTAAAATCAGTGTTGTAACTGTACATCGTTTCTACACATATAAGTGCAGGAATCATGTGACTTCATGCAGCATGAAACTCTTATAAGATGGAAAATCTATGATCTGAAGAAAGCCATGGATCAAACTGTGAAATGTTTTTTTACCTTGTATGGCTCATTGTCAGTACGAAATTCTATGCCAGGGATATCACGTAACCAAACTGGGAAACCACTGCACAAATGCATGACAAAAGGACAGATTAATAAACATCATGAATAATACTAAGTATTTTTTTTTCTCAAACACGCAGGAGAGCTGCTAAATAGGGTAAAAAAGGGCAGCCCGGTGCATCTAGCTCCCGCTTGCGCAGGGTCCGGCGAAGGGTTCGACCACTTTGGGTCTATTGTACGCAGCCTTTCCCTACATTTCTGTAAGAGGCTGTTTCCAGGACTTGAACCCGTGACCCTGCTAAATAGGGTAAACGTAATAAAAAATAATTGTGCAAAGCTGTAACCATGCAATTACTAAGATAATGCTTATTATTACAGAAACTACTGACGTTATGTTTAATGTAGAGGGAGAGAAAACTCAAACGACAATCTACCATCAAAAGCTCAATTGCACAAGGAAGAAGAAAATTTGTAACTCTGAAATATAATAACTGGGGCCTCTAAAGTACATAAGTGTAGCTCGTAACGTGTTTAAATTAGCTGCATTTATGAGTGCAACTGTGAAGTTTGATTGCTTTGATAAGTGGCAGCTATGAGATAAAAATAAGGAGGTATACCAATTATAGAGCACCTCCTATAATTAGCCCTTTAATTTTTTTGTGTGGGTGATAATTAGCCTTTTCCAGTGCCACTGTATATTAGTAGAAATAAATTGTTTGATTTGATGAACTCTTGACATACACCAACTGTGGTGTTCCCTTACGGCAGTAGAACTACATTTTTGTTCACAAACACCTCTTCCTCTACGTTTCCAGAGCTTCACCAGCTTCCCTTTTTTAATGAAGGAGG
This sequence comes from Triticum urartu, assembly GCF_056163025.1. NCBI lineage: Eukaryota > Viridiplantae > Streptophyta > Magnoliopsida > Poales > Poaceae > Triticum > Triticum urartu. The sequence continues at coordinate 315,383,770 of NC_141877.1, forward strand.
GCAAAATATGTCATCCTCCTAAAATGTAGGACATGTGAAGTGTCATCCAAATGCTATGGAAATCATGCATATTCGGCCCATTTAACATCCAATGGTTACTTACTGAGGTAGCTAAGGTAAACGTTCTCAGACATAGTGATTGACTTAAGCCTATACAGACAAGCTAGAAAGGATTATGTTAGTTGTAAAATGATGTGTATGTGCATGAAGACAACAAACACATGTCCGTGTATACCAATAATCAAAAAATAGAGCAAGAGAAAAAATTATAACGCAACTGAAAACTCTAGTAATTAGTACGGATGTGATCAGGATATTTCAAAAGTCCACTGTCAAGATATAAACAGACCCGAAATTCCATTCAGCACAAGCATATGGGCCGATACGAAGGAGAAAAAATAGGCCTTCAGCAGCAACCAGCTTCACAAATCTCACAAGATCAAATCTGTCTTCAAAGTAATACTGGGAAAAATGGAAGATGCATAAGTTCATATTCAAGGACAAAATATGTACAACTGAAGTAAACAAGTAGGCAACTACATTACCTGACCTTTGGCTGGTTCATGCCCATTCCAAAAGACATATGTCTCAATTACATCTGCACCACCTTCCTTGCACTTTGCAATTATACTAGGCCACATCTAGCACAATTTGCAAGAATTTAGTTAGAGCTACAAGCAATACAAACACCGTATTCCTGGGCAAACAAAGAACGATGCTAATCGCTCAGCAATTAATTTCATGCAGCACCCAGCTATTTGAAGCACAAGAAAACTACCAAAATCTGATGTCCATACTAAAAGTGATAATGAAACTCAGTCTCACACGGACGCCTCAAGAAGAGCCAGTGTGAAAATCTCTTGACACCCTCACGCACACCAGTGTCAGTTACAATTCCATCCGACTCGCTAACCGCAAACGAGCTTCGAAGGAAGTTCATGGAGGAGCAAGCCATGGTTATCCACCGTGCTATGAAGAAAAAATACTCAGGTTTTCAGTCTATCCTAGTTTAACTTCTTTTTATTATGGGAGAACACCAATTTTGTTCGTCCCTGCTCAATTGCAGCAGCCCCGACCACCACGGATCAAGCCACCACAAATCCCACATTTCCGCCGCACCAACTCGAACCTGATCAGGCATGAGTAAGCTCTTTGGCGGGGCGGCCTACGATATTGCGGCATTGAGGTAATGGAATAAACTCGCTCCGATAAGAGGGGGAAAACTACAACGGGTTCCGCCCGATGCCAACAACTCCACCAGAGGCTGCCTTTTTTTCCGGTAGCAACAGACGCTGCCCTTGCACAAGCCGCGGACGGCATCCTCACCTCGGGTGTGGCGCGGGGGTAGTGTACTCCTGCTGAGACGAGCATCCTCCGCTGCCCGCCGATGCGCACCGCACGATGGTCGTAGCTCACGTTGAAAGGCTCGAAGTAGGGCCCATCCGCCCCCCTCCCCACCACCTGGCTCAGCTCCCCCGCCGCTGATGCTGAGGCGGTGAAGTAACCGACGACGAGGAGGAGGAGGAGGAGGGGGAGGAAGGGGGGCCCAAATCGCGAGGGCGGCGGCGAGGCGGCCATGGCCAGAAGCACAGTAGAAGCACAGGGGGGTTACGGGGAGTGTATAACAGAGAGGCGGATGAAGCGAGGTTTTTCCTATTTTCTTTTGGATAATTTTGTTTTACGGAAGCTCTGACTAGGACAACGGATTGAGATCAGGATGAACGGAGCATAGCCAGATCGGAGATGGCGTATTCCAAACTCGAACTTGTTGCCGATACCTCACGCGACGCATTAATGATTGGAGTTCTTTTACGCGGGGAAATGATTGCGATACGTGGAGAGAAAGTAATTATACAGTACAACAAGAGCAATAAACCAGTTAGCAAGCAGCCGGCCATAGGTCAACTTTCCATCTATTTATCTTTAATCAGGATCATAGGTCAATACCATGTCATCTATGAAACCTTCACACATATAGCTCCCCTCTCTCACTAATTTAAAAAGGGTTTACAGATGATGTGCTTTTCCAGAGTCCAATAATTCTTGCCCCGATATTAAATTTAACATGTGGGTCTCACTTGTCAATGAGAGACGACCGTGGTGGGCGATGATGGCGGTGGTACAGTGACTCACATCGGTGGTGTCGCAGTGGTACGACTGTTGGGCCCATGGGACTGGGGGTACCCAGGGCCATCTGTCTGTGGTCCAGGACACGACGCCCTTACAAGGCCCAAACTGGCCCATCGTCAGGACTTCACGAGCAGGCCCCTTCGTGAGGACCCCGCCTCGCGGGGAGCGCGCCCTCAGGTATCAACAAAAATACCTCGTGTGAGACTTAGTCGTGAGGCCAACGCATCTTTGTAGTAGCTTGAGAGGGGTTGAGCGGAATCAAGAGACGCAACACAAGATAAGGATTTAGACACCTTCGGACCCCGAGAAACATCATCCGGTAACAACCCTGCGTGTTGTTTGTGGCTAGGTTTTATTATCATCACGAAGGAGTCGCCGTAAACCGGCTCTCCCAGTTATCCCTAACCCTTAAGATTATTTCCTCTCCCTCTTGGGGTGCCCTGCCCCTCCTTATATATGTTGAAGGGGCGGGTTACATGTAGAGTCCGACTCGGATTAAGACTTAAACTATTCTGACTTCTCTTCATGGGCTTAACGTCTTGGGCTTCATAACGTCTCGGCCTTCATAACCCCAGGCGACTCTATGCCGCCGGGTTATGACTGTCAACCAGTTATCACTGTCTGTCGGGTTATGATTGTCAACCAGTTATCACTGTCTGCCAGGTTATGACTGTCTGCTGGTTTATGATGGTCTGCCCGGTTATGACTGTCCACCGGTTTATGATGGTCTGTCGGGTTATCGTCTGACTTAACACCTGCTGGGTTATCATCTGACTTAACACCTGCCGGTTTACCAGGTCCGAGCCGGGTTATAGCTCCGGCCGGGTCATACCGCGGGGTATATCCTCGACATTAGCCCCGGTTTAATTTGGATTTCCATGTTAAACTGATCCTGATTATCCTTAAGTCCTTGTCACTTCCTTCCTTTAGAAAATCCAGGTCAATAGACCAACTTCATAGTCAATTTGCTTGTAGAAGAAATATTGTAAACAAAGAATCCATTTGAATCGTCCTTCAATGCTCTAACTTGACAAAAATACTGGCCTTTGAAATATTCAACTGATTTTCAGCCGGTTTAAGGATGTAGAACTTGCCAATTTATAAATATTGATGGCACCGGGTCATAATTGCAGTTAACATCAAGCTTGAAAATATATCTCTTATATGCCTATCACTTGTAGCCCCCAAGTTTTAAGAAGGTAGCGTAGCAACAGCTTAAGACTTGTTTCAATATAAATGTCACAACCTTGAAGAAATCCGATTTGTTCATCTCCGTCATTAGTCATAAACTGAGTATTCCACATATGTAGCCCCCAAGTGTCGGATTGTCATGCTTGCAGCAACCTGGGATTTGAAATTGCCTTATGCTCATAAAAACTTCAACCAGTGTAGCCCCCAAGGGCCGGATCATTATGCAATAATGAGCAGGGACTTTGTAAATATAATCATGTAGATTTGAGCAGTGACATGTAGCCCCCATCGTAGGGGTTGAACCCATGTCCACAAGGTTAAGAGCTTTGTGCTTTATCAACTGAGCAACGGACCCTTCAATATAATGGATTTAACTTGTGTACCTTGAATTATTGACAGGAGCAATTGGTAGCCCCCAAGGGCCGGCTCATTATGATGTGATGAGTCGGGTCTTCAATAAGGTGAGCAAACAATGACTTTGCATTAGCCCCCAAGTATCATGGTGCCTACTTGCAGCGACATGAGACTTGTGTATTTGATGTAATCTCAACTTGAATAATGTAGCCCTCAAGTGTCGGGTCGTAAGCCTGCAGCGACTCGGGACTATTCCTTCCATTGTATAATAACTTATATCCATTGCGCTGAAGCGACTTTGAAAACCTCAATTATAATATTGGTTATTGATAACCATAATAAAAATCCAGTCATGTTGGCTATTAAAGATTTGAATAATATAACCTGGTTTGAAAACTGATTCCTGCCACATAAACCGGTATATTCGTGGACATATGATACATGCTATGATGATGTAATGATGATGCAATATATGATGATGTATGTGTATGATTAAGAGGGTTTAAGTTATGGTTCGGATACGACCAGAGCCCCCAAGTAGTCATAATTGTGGCATTGCGCCGATCAAGAGATGTAGCTATGGTTCTAATACGATCAAGCCCCCAAGTGATTTCCCTGTTGTCCTTATGCCTATCAAGAGGTATAGCTATGGTTCGAACCCATAGCCCCCAAGTGATTTCCCTAGTGGCCTTACGCCAATCAAGAGGGTATAAGGTATGGTTCAGATACGACCAGAGCCCCCAAGTGATTATCCTGGTGGCCTTACGCCAATCAAGAGGGTATAAGCTATGGTTCACATACGACCAGAGCCCCCAAATGATTTTCCTGGTGGCCTTAAGCCTATCAAGAGGTGTGACTATGGTTCGAACATAGCCTCCAAGTGATATTGTGAGTTGTGCTCAAGGGATACCCATGTTTGAGCTGTGCTGTGCAGCAGACTCTCTTTGGCCCCTTATGATAATATTGGCTTGATGGCCGGATTACCGAAGTAACCAGAGCTGTGCTCTTATGATAATATTGGCTTGATAGCTGAATCAAGAGGGCAGTAATGCTATGTTCTCTTTGATGAATACACCTATGTTTGAAAGGAAGCCCCCAAATGACATTGTGAGTTATGCTTAATGGGCACCTATGTTTGAGTTGTGCTTTTGCAACAGACTCTCTTTGGTCCCTTAAATTTTTCCTGAGGATTCGAACTTGCGAGAGATTATTCTTTTGAACTGGAAATTCTTAAACCGGATATTGAGAGCTTCAAAGCTTTGTGGGAGACAACTTTCCCTTGAACTGCAATTTAAACCGGAATCTTTCTTTTTAAGCCGGGAATTTTCTGACGGCCTTTAAATTTGCACCAATATGATGGTTTAGGGTCCTGCATTAGATAACTTTACAAGCCAGAGTAATTGCTCTTTTAAAGAAAGCAATATATAATATAAAAATATACTGGATGATTTCACCTGATATGTCAGGCCAGTTAATATCCACTGTGGGGCTGATGATCACCATGGTGAAGCTGACGTCAATCACGGTCGAGTCGATCGTGGGAGCATATAAATGAATCAGCCGCGATGTTGTAAACCGGTGCGGACGCATGAACCGGTCGTCCGCTCATCGGGTAATATAACACGGAGCAAAACACCGTTGTAGAACGTTGCCAGTGCATGCTCTATACCCGCAGTATAACAATAATTTTACCTGTATATAAAAACACCAATAGGAAAGTGTAATGGTGCTCAGAGGAATTAAAATGTACTGATAAAATATATAAGAAAGATAACACCTAATTTTGTTTTTGTCGGATGAACGCAGATACTGGTGCCATATAATACTGGGTAGTATATGCACGTTGAGCTCCGCTGATATGATGTAGCATAACATCTACGTGACTTTTTTTGAACGAACAGTTGATCTTTCTGATGTAGTACTGCTCTGTATAGCTTTAGTATTTATAGCACCAGGCCTCCATGTAACCTGCCCTCCTTCGTCTTTTTCTTGTCTCACATGAGGTTTGTACGTGGATCACTTTGATTGAAAATACCATGTAGGCCATTCATGAGTCGTGATACCCTCATGTTGTGACTGTCAGGTACGTGGAGGGATAACTTGATCAATGTGACATAGCACCTTTAAACCGGAAGAAAATGATAGAACGTCATCTGCCTCCCTCTGCTGACACATGTCATCTGGACTTCATTTTTTTCGAAAAGGGGATCTTCCCGGCTTCTGCATCAGAGTGATGCATACGGCCATCTTATTAAAACAAATAAAAATGTTTCAACAAAGTCTCAAAGTTTCTAACTGAAAAAAAGAAAAAAAACTCACACAGAGCCAAAATGGCCTAGAAACACAAACTAGCCAAATAAAGGACGCCACAACCGGCAGGCTAAAGAGAGATAGGTAAAATAATTTCCTATCCTATTACATGACCGCCATCCAAACCGGTTGAAGATATCCCGAGCTACCATCTCCCAGGGGACAGATCCAGTAACCAAATGCTCCCTGGCCTCCATCTGAGTGAGTAGCACCACGAACGGATCAAAGCCGTGGCTCGGAAGATAACCTGCAAAAAATGAATACGTGATGTTCTGTTAAAAACCAAATCATTTCTGCAAGTTCAGATAGTCCACATCAAAGCGCATACTCCTACACGAATATGTCTCGCTAAGTCGGGCTCAATCCCATTAAGCCACGTCCCAAATAACGTGTTGACAGAATTCGGTGGAGTAATATTAAAAGCAATGTGGACCGTCCGCCAAAGAACTTTGGCTAGCGGGCAATCAAGAAACAAGTGCTTGATCGTCTCATCCCGATCACAGAAACTACACCTAGCAGGTCCTATCCAATTACGCTTCGTCAGGTTGTCTTTGGTTAAAATAACTTGTTTATGGACAAACCACATAAACACTTTTATTTTCAATAGAACTTTGACAACCCAAACATGCTTGGAGGTAGGAATGAAGCTCGAATTGATAACATCAATATACATTAATTTAACTGTGAATACTCCAGACCTAGTAAGCTTACAGCGTAATTCATCTGGTTGTTGAGAAAACTGAATCTCCATCAGTCTCCTAACTAGACGGAGCCATTCTTCCCAACGATTGCCCGCTAGCAATCGTCTGAACTAAATATTAAGGGGGATAGATTGAAATACCGTTGCAACAAACACCTCTCGTCGTTGACCAATGCGATATAAAGACGGGTATTGAATGGCCAAGGGTTCCTCTCCGAGCCAAGTATCCTTCCAGAAACGTGTACTAGCACCGTTGCCAATAATGAACTTTGTCCTATTAAATAAGGATTGTTTGACTTTCATCAGTCCTTTCCAGAAAGGCGAATCGGTCGGCCTGACTGTCACCTGGGACAAAGTTTTGGTTTGAAGGTACTTGCTACGAAGGATTTGCGCCCACGTGGCATCCGGCTCACTGGACAGCTTCCACAACCACTTACTGAGAAGGCATTTGTTCTTAACTTCAAGATTCTCAATACCAAGACCCCCTTGGTCTTTCGGTCTACAGATGATATCCTATTTGGCTGGGCGGTATTTTCGTTTTAGTTCATCACCCTGCCAGAAGAAACGCGATCGATAGAAGTCCAGTCTTTTCCTGACTCCAACTGGGACTTCAAAGAACGAAAAGAGAAACATAGGCATACTCGTGAGCACCGAATTTATCAGAATTGATCGGCCTCCGTATGACATGAGCTTGCCCTTCCAGCAACTCAGTTTCTTTTCAAATCGGTCATCGATGCATTTTCATTCTCTGTTTGTTAGCTTACGGTGGTGTATTGGTGTACCTAGGAAGGAAAAAGGTAAAGCCCCCAAATCGCGCCCAAACAATTGCCTATAAGCCTCTTGTTCATCCTTGGCTCTACCAAAGAAGAACAACTCGCTCTTGCGAAAGTTAATCTTTAACCCAGTCAATTGTTCGAAGAGGCATAACACCAACTTTATATTTCTCGCCTTGGCCAAGTCATGCTCCATAAAGATGATTGTATCATCAGCATACTAAAGGATGGATACACCTCCATCAACAAGATGAGGTACCAAGCCACCTACTTGACCATTCTCCTTAGCCCGTCCTATCAGAATTGCTAACATATCAAACACAATGTTAAACAGGATAGGGGACATCGGATCTCCTTGCCTTAGGCCTTTATGTGTCTGGAAGTAATGACCAATATCGTCATTCACTTTAATTCCAACACTCCCTTTTTGCGTAAACGATTCAACCTGGCGGCGCCAGACTTCATCAAAACCTTTCATACGCAATGCGTGTTGGAGGAATGGCCACTTGACTTTATCGTACGCTTTCTTGAAATCCACCTTAAAAACCACTCCATCTAATTTTTTTTTGAATGGATTTCATGGAGCGTTTCATGAAGAACGACCACCCCTTCAAGGATGTTTTTGTCCGGCATGAAAGCAGTTTGGGACTGTTGCACCGCAGAATGCGCAATCTGTGTGAGCCTATTAGTCCCGACCTTGGTGAAGATTTTGAAACTAACATTGAGAAGGTAGATCAGCCTAAACTTCTCTATTCTCAGAGCATCCGTTTTCTTAGGAAGTAGTGTGATTGTTTCAAAATTCAATGCACTTGCTTTCGCTCTCTCCACCTGATTTCCTCCAAAAAAATAACACCAACCACCGGCCACCGGCGGCAACCACCGCGGTAGGATGCAGGCACCACCAGCCGCTGCAACCACTCCACTCGCTATTCTTTTTCACCGGGTCAAACTCCCCCTCATAATCCTTTACTTCAAAGAGCCAAGACGCTCAAGGGTGCGTCAGTAAGGCGGAGCGATGCTGTGGCGGCTCATCGGCACAGGGCTGCGTCACAGGTAATAGGAGGTGAGCACGGCGAGGTGACTTGATGGTGATGGCGGCGAGGTGGCTGGCCAGGTCGGAGTGCGGCGGCTTGAGGGCAATCGCGGCAGCTCGCGGTGCCTTAGCAACTTGGAGGTAGATGCAACCGGAGGAGGGTGTCAAGGCGCCGGTGACTCGAAGACGACGGCTCAAAGGCGAATGCTGCGGCGGCTCCGCGGGGGCGAGGCCGGCTCGATGTGACTCGGATGGCGAGGCGAGGCTCAGCGGGGGCGAGGCGCGTCAGAAAATCACTAGTGAACTCCTGGCGATGGCGCCGGCGAGTCATAGCGATGGAAGCGGCGCAGGGTGAAGTGACTCCTGGCGGTTTTAGGCGACAAAGTCCGACTCGTAGCCGCATACTTGCAGGCGCTGACTTGGGTCGCAGGTGAACCGGCATCGGCGGTTCAGAGGCGGGCGAGTCCGAGGTAGAGCCGGCTCATGGAGGAGCGGTGGGTTGAAGCACGGCCACAACGACTGAAAGGCCAGGCGGCCCGAGGATGTCCCCAGCGAGGCGGAGCTATGGTGGCGGGCTGGCTTGGTAGCTCACGATGTAGGTGAGGCGATTTAACTTGAGGCCACAGCGACGCGCCGGTTTATCCTGAGGCCATGGAGACGCGCCAGTTTAACTTGAGGCGAAGCCGATGGACCGGCGTTGGTGAGTTGGAGCAGCAAAAGTGGGACTGCGGCGGCGAGTTACAGCAGCTCGACGACAGCTGAAGCAGGGACGCTAGGAGGCACCGCGGGTACTAGACTGAGGAGCAGCGTCGGCCGGGGCGGCACACGCAAGAGGCAAACTGCTGAAAAGCACGGGAGGCTCGTGGGCGAGGAGGCCTCAAGCACGGCTGGTTCACGCAGCAAGGTTGGTGGCTTCAAAAGCATGGAAACGGGTGGATCCTGCTCATTACGACCATGGTGGAAGTGGGCGCGGTGAATTGGCCGTAGCTGTACGTGACTCGTCGGTGAGGCGGCCATGGCAGTTTTGTAGGTGAGGTCGCGCAACGGCGGTTCTGAGATGATGGAGGAAACGACTCGGTGTGGCGTGGCGCCCGGCCATGACGTCAGAGACAGGAGGTCCGATTCGGCGGTTCAGTAGCGACTGCGAGATGGCCTGATGGTGACTTGTAGAAGAGGCCCGAGGCCACGGGCCCGCTCGCAGCAGCAGGATCAATCCGCGGCGGATCACGGTGAGGGCGGGCTGTCCTGGCACAGGCGACGACTCGGCGGTCGGCGGCTCAAGAGGCTGGCAACCGTAGCCGCAGCGGTAACTTGTCCGTGGACGTGCACTTAAACGGCGGCGGTTTGGAGCGAAATTGCGGCGTCGGCGACTTGAAGCTCCGGCGAGGCGAAGCCAGCGGGCGGCGGTGGCGGGTTGAAACTGAATCAGCGGCGGCCTTGAAACGGGGCGGCGGGCGGGCAGGAAGGCGAGGCGAACAGAGGCCACGACAACTATGATGGTAGCGGCCGGTTCATCACTCAAGCATGGTGGATGGCGGGTTGGCGTACAGCTCATCTTGGAGGCGACGTCGTGCAAAAAACAAGCCAACGTAGTGACGGCTCTGAACCGGCGAGGCTGCCGATTGACCGAGCCAGGGTGGCCTGGCCATAGCAGAGTCAGAGCGCAGCTAAGGTGGCTTACGGCAAGGGGAGGCCGTGGCGACTCAGTGGAAACCGCTCGAACGCAGAAACGAAGGCGGAGACGAGTCTATTCATGTTGACCTCTTCCTCCAGGTTGTGGTCATAGGTTGTGATTGAAAACGGCGTTTTGACGCATAAACAAGCCCACAACAGCAGAACGAACCATGGTGGTGGCAAGGCAAGACGGCGGTTTGAGGAGGCACCGGACCGGCGACCCACTACAGGGTCCGGCGACTTGGCAAAAACTGAAGCGGAAATCGAGCTGGAGACCTGCAGAGGCAAAAGCTAGATGGCCCGATGAACCAAAGCGAAAACCGAGTCTACCTCCGGCTCTGGGTCGTTGTAATCGAAATCGAGTTGAAGAGCCGATGGCGCGAGTCTGTGTAAATGTGGTACGTGAGCCGGTGACTCGGGGAGTCAGGGTTACTTGACAAGACGGTGAACAATGGCAGAGCCGCGGCGGTTGCGGCGATTTACATCTGCAAGGTTTGATTCGGCAAGGCAGGGTCCGAGCTTGGAATCGGAGGCAGGCGGCGCTGGTGAGGTTGACTCGGACACATCTTTTTTAGGAAAAATTCCGTTGATCCCGGCGACTCGAAATCCACCAAATAAGTTGTAGGATTGCGGGTAACCCTAACTCCTCTTGATCTCAACTTTATATAATCCATTGCTGAAAAATTCCATTAATCTTTGACTGATAAACTTCTGGTTGATGTGAATCCTTCCAAACCGGTTTATTTTTCATCCGAAAAAATTGCAAACTTCTCGATCCCTGGGAGAGATCCCTTCAAGAACTCGTCACCACCATGCATAGGCCCCACGGTGGGCGCCAACTGTCGTGGAATTGTCATGGCAGATGTCCTAGTGTGAGGACTTAGTCGTGAGGCCAACGCATCTTTGTAGTAGCTTGAGAGGGGTTGAGCGGAATCAAGAGACGCAACACAAGACAAGGATTTAGATAGCTTTGGGCCCCGGGAAACATCATCCGGTAACAACCCTACGTGCTGTTTTTGGCTAGGTCTTATTATCATCACGAAGGAGTCGCCGTAAACCGGCTCTCCTAGTTATCCCTAACCCTTAAGATTATTCTCTCTCCCTCTTGGGGTGCCCTGCCCCTCCTTATATATGTTGAAGGGGCGGGTTACATGTAGAGTCCAACTCGGATTAAGACTTAAACTATTCTGACTTCTCTTCATGGGCTTAACGTCTTTTGCTTCATAACGTCTTGGGCTTCATAACGTCTCGGCCTTCATAACCCCAGGCGACTCTATGCCGCCGGGTTATGACTGTCAACCAGTTATCACTGTTTGTCGGGTTATGACTATCAACCAGTTATCATTGTCTGCCGGGTTATGACTGTCTGCCGGTTTATGATGGTCTGCCGGTTTATGATGGTCTGTCGGGTTATCATCTGACTTAACACCTGCCGGGTTATCATCTGACTTAACACCTGCCGGGTTATTATCCGACTTAACACCTGCCGGTTTACCAGGTCCCAGCAGGATTATAACTCCGGCCGAGTCATACCGCGGGGTATATCCCCGACAGGGGGTACCCAGGGCCATCTGTCTGCGGTCCAGGACACGGCGCCCTTACAAGGCCCAAACTGGCCCATCGTCGGGACTTCATGAGCAGGCCCCTTTGTGAGGACCCCGCCTCGCGAGGAGCGCGCACTCAGGTATCGACGAAAGCCTTGCGAGGCCCTCTCGCAGGGCGACTTCTCGACGCTTGAAGGAAATATGTCCTAGAGGCAATAATAAAGTTGTTATTTATATTTCCTTATATCATGCTAAATGTTTATTATTCATGATAGAATTGTATTAACCGGAAACTTAGTATATGTGTGAATACATAGACAAAAGAGAGTGTCTCTAGTATGTCTCTACTTGAGTAGCTCGTTAATCAAAGATGGTTATGTTTCTTGACCATAGACATGTGTTGTCATTTGATGAATGGGATCACATCATTAGGAGAATGATGTGATGGACAAGACCCATCCATTAGCTTAGCATAATAATTGTTTAGTTTTGCTGCTATTGTTTTCTTCATGACTTATACGTGTTCCTCAGACTATGAGATTATGTAACTCCTGAATACCGGAGGAACACCTTGTGTGCTATCAAACGTCATAATGTAACTGGGTGATTATAAATATGCTCTATAGGTGTCTTCGATGGTGTTTGTTGAGTTGGCATAGATCGATATTAGGATTTGTCACTCCGTGCATCGGAGAGGTATCTCTGAGCCCTCTCGGTAATGCACATCACTATGAGCCTTGCAAGCAATGTGACTAATGAGTTAGTCACGGGATGATGCATTACGGAACGAGTAAAGAGACTTGCCGGTAACGAGATTGAACTAGGTATGATGATATCGACGATCGGATCTCGGGCAAGTAACATACTGATGACAAAGGGAACAACGTATGTTGTTATGCGGTTTGACCGATAAAGATCTTCGTAGAATATGTACCAACCAATATGAGCATGTAACACCCGGATAATTATGCTACAGTAATCCCACGTTAATGATGCCACGTCACCATGGTTACTATTGTTAATCTAGAGTTAGTTCAAAACCGATTCAAATTCAAATTTGAATTTAAGCCAAATGATAAAAAAATTCAAAAGTTGAAACAAAAATGTTCGGACCGTCCCAAATATGGCATAAGTAATTATGGTGTAGAAGACACAATTTTATAAAATACTTAAATACCATAAACTAAATAAAACAAAAAAGAAAAATAAATAAAAGAAAGGAAAATACAAGAAATAGAAAAGAAAACAAAAAAAGAAAAGAAAAGGAAGAAACACCCCTCCCTCTGGGCCGAATGGCCCAGCTAGCTAGCAGGACACCAGCCCAACCGGGCCACCAGGCCGGCCCACCCCACTCCTCTCCATAACCCTCCCTGAGGAAACCCTAACCGCTCCCCACACCTCACTCGCCCCACTCCTCTCTCCCCCTTCCCATTCTGGATCGAGGAACGAACCCCACGCGCCTCGACCTCGCCGACGATCCCCCCGCCTCAACGCCACCCGAAACGCCACCTCGTCGTCCTCCTCCTCATCGGCGCTGTCGTCCTCGGCTCCTCCTCAACCCCCGTTGCCACGTCCCTGCACCCGCCGTGATCCGCTGCCCTCTCCTCTTTACCTCTCTGCACGCTCCGCTCCGGCGCGGTGCGCGCTCACCGCGCCTGCTGGCGTCGACCCGCACTCGAGCTCGCGCGGGCCTCGGCTCGCTCCTCCGCCCCGCCGCGCACGCCCACGCGCTCCGCTCCCTCTCACGCCGCTCGCCCATGGACCTCCCCTGCGGCGCGCCCCCTCTGCTGCACCCTTCCTCTTTCCTTCACTCCCACGCACGCCCGTACGTCACAGCCACCGCGCCTCCTCGCGCTAACCCTGGCCGCGCCCGCTCCGGCTGCTCCGCGCCCCGGCCTACCCCGGCGCTGGCTCGTCGCCTGGCCGTGAGCCCGCCCACGCCGAAGCCAACCATCGCCCCTTCCGCGCTCGATGCTCGCCCTCTGTCGCCCCGCGTCTCCTCCCCCTTTGCTGGAGCGCGCGCCGCCCCACTCGGCTCGCCGGCTGCGCCCTCGCTCCTGCTACTGCCCCCCTGGACGCGGCCCGCCGTCGCCCAACGCGCGCACCCCCCGCCGTTGCCTCCTCTACCCACCGCACCTGCCGTGCCGCTACCTCCCCAGGTCGCCGTGTCCTCGCCTGTGCCGCTTCCTCGTCGTCGCGACCGCCTGGCCGGCGCCGTGGCCACCGCCCCCTGTGTCGTGGCCACCGCCCCCCTGCGCCGGCCCCTGCCGGGTCCGCCTGCACTAGGCGTGCGCCCGCTCGGGCGCGTCCTATGCCCCGCCCGCTTGCGGCGCCCCATAGGCCCCTAGGGCCAATGACATGTGGGGCCCGGCCCCAGAACGTTTAAAATAAATAAATTAAAAGAATTAAATAATAATTAATTAATTAACTTAATTAACACTGTTTAGTTAACTAATTAACTCTAATTAAACCTGCTAATTAAATATTTACAAATAATTAGTCTTCAGCCTATGACATGTGGGACCCACACGTCAGTTTGACCAGTCAACACCCCTGTTGACTGCTGACATCATGCTGACATCAGCAAACACTGTTCTGGATAATATTGATTTAAAATAATTAAATAAATCCTAAAAGTGCTTTAAATCTTTTAAAATTAATATAAAATAAACCGTACCTCAGATGGAAAACTTTGTACATGAAAGTTGCTTAGAACGATGAGACGAATCCGGATACGCAGCCCGTCCGCCCGCCACACATCCCTAGCATAGTGAACACACAACTTTCCCCCTCCGGTTCATCTGTCCGAAAACGCGAAACACCGGGGATATTTTCCCTGGTTGTTTTTCCCCTTCACCGGTATCACCACCTACTGCGTTAGGGCACACCTAGCACCACTACCTGTTATGTCATGCATCGATATGCATCTGTTTGCATTGTATTCATTATTTATTCCCCCTCTTCTCTCTGGTAGACTACAAGACTGATGCCGCTGCTGGTGCCCCGGTCGACTACGCTGTTGACGACCCCTCCTTGCCGCAGCAACCAGGCAAGCCCCCCCTGATCACCAGATATCACCTACCCTTCTCTCCACTGCTTGCATTAGTGTAGTGTAGCATGTTACTGCTTTCCGTAAATCCTATCCTGATGCATAGCCTGTCATTGTTGCTACAGTTATTGATACCTTACTTGCAATCCTAAATGCTTAGTATAGGATGCTAGTATACCATCAGTGGCCCTACATTCTTGTCCGTCTGCCATGCTATACTATCGGGCCATGATCACTCAGGAGGTGATCACGGGTATATACTTATATACATATTATATGATACTTGTGGTGACTAAAGTCGGGTCGGCTCGTAGAGTACCCGCGAGTGATTCACGGATTGGGTCCGAAAGGACGGTTGTCCCGACGGCCCTCTGAGTGGATCTTTGTGGCGGAGCGACAAGGTAGGTTGAGACCACCTAGGAAAGAGGTGGGCCTGGCCCTGGTCGGCGTCCGCGGTTATTTCAAAATAACACGTTTAACGAGATCTTGGTATTTGATCTGAGTCTGGCCATTGGTCTATACACACTAACCAACTACGCGGGAACAATTATGGGCACTCGACGTCGTGGTATCAGCCGAAGCCTTCATGACGTCAACGACTGAGCGGCGCGTGCCGGATTGGACCGTAAGCCTGCTCTTGTATTAAGGGGGCTAGGTCCGCTTCCGACTGCCCTCGCAACGTGCAGGTGTGCAATGGGCGATGGGCCCAGATCCCTGTGCCATAGGATTTAGACCGGCGTGCTGACCTCTCTGTTGTGCCTAGGTGGGGATGTGACGTGTTGATCTTCCGAGGCCGGGCATGATCCAGGAAAGTGTGTCCGGCCAAAGGGGATCGAGCATGTTGGGAAATGTGGTGCACCCCTGCAGGGAAGTTTATCTATTCGAATAGCCGTGTCCCTCGGTAAAAGGACGACCCGGAGTTGTACCTTAACCTTATGACAACTAGAACCGGATACTTAATAAAATACACCCTTCCAAGTGCCAGATACAACTCAGTGATCACTCTCTCACAAGGCGACAAGGGGAGGATCGCCGGGTAGGATTATGCTATGCGATGATACCTGGTGAACTTACCATCTACTCTCTTCATCTGCTGCAAGATGGAGGTTGCCAGAAGCGTAGTCTTCGATAGGACTAGCTATCCCCTTCTTATTCCGGCATTCTGTAGTTCATTCCACATATGCTACCCCTTTTCCATTTGATTCCAATGCATGCATTGTAGTGTAGCTCCTTGCTTGCGAGTACTTTGGATGAGTACTCACGGTTGCTTTGCTCCCCCTTTTCCTCCCTTCTATACCCGTTTGTTGCGACCAAATGATGGAGTCCAGGAGCCAGACGCCGCCGTCGACGACGACTCCTACTACACTGGAGGTGCCTACTACTACGTGCAGGTTGCTGACGACGACCATGAGTAGTTTAGGAGGATCCCAGGCAGGAGGCCTGCGCCTCTTTCGATATGTATCCTAGTTTGTGCTAGCCATCTTATGGAAACTTGTTTAACTTATGTCTGTACTCAGATATTATTGCTTCCGCTGACTCATCTGTGATCGAGCTCTTGTATTCGAGCCCTCGAGGCCCCTGGCTTGTAATATGATGCTTGTATGACTTATTTTATTTGTAGAGTTGTGTTGTGATATCTTCCCATGAGTCTCTGATCTTGATTGTACACGTTTGCGTCTATGCTTAGTGTACGATTGAATCGGGGGTGACACAAGTTGGTATCAGAGCCGACTGCCTGTAGGAATCCCCCTTCCACACTCCTTGGCCGAAGTTGAGTCTAGACATTGAAAAACTTTTACTAACATGGTTGTGTGTCTTACGGGCCCACGTCGGCATTTGGGTGGTATTAGGATCTTTTACTCCTCGATCGTTACTCTGGGACTCTGAACTCTCTTCTACTCGGGTTAAACGAATTTAGTAACGCTAACATTAGGATCCCGTGACCACATTCACCCCAAAGTTGGATAAGCCCTAGTTTTTCCTTAGAGTAGTATTTTGAACTATACCCACACTGTAATTTGATTCCTTTGAAACATCTTTGTTTTCAGATGGAACCCACGAGACAGGTCGTGCGCCACACGACGGCCATTGGTGCCTCAGGATCACCTGCTGTGTTGGTTGAGATGATGACCTATCTAGGTTATCGCTGGCACCCTGAGTACACTGTCTACGAGGAGTATTAGGACTTTAACAGGAGCGGTACCATGCCATCGTCCACCTCTACTCTCGGGAGTATGACTCCACTACCGTGCTGCACACTGCTCATGGTGTTGGAGTGACTATCGACATGGTGGTCCACGATGCTGCTTATGCTGCTCTGTCACGTCTTTGTGGAGAGTATCGGGAGTTGGACACCTCCCCTTTCAGGCACATTGCTATCGCATCCGATGTTGGTGCGGAGGGATACTACACTGCTGCCTACTCCACCATCACCCAGGAGCCCTTCTACCATCAGAACCTAGTTCTGCATGCTGATGGGCTGGATAGAGCTAACCGAGATCTTTGCCACGAGTTGTACACCACCCGTCAGCATGTTTACCGTGCTTTGACGCTTTTGCACCCCTTTGTCCGATCTGGTGATCTATCGCGTTCTGTGATCTACCCTACCAGGACCGTGATGCCCCAGGGTGTCGGCTGGCCAGATGTGGGAGGCTACTCTCCCGCACCTGGTCCTCTTCTACCACTTGTGCGTCGGGTTCTGCACCAGAGTATCCGCGGACCCCAGGCTACTGATGTGGAGGACTTCCTGTCGCGTCACTACCAGTTGTCCGGCTACACCTACCTCCACAGTTCCTCCTGGGACTGATGTAGGCCTTCTTATTAGTATTAGATGCATTCGCCGCGAGCTTGCGTGCTGCCTATGTTGTCTTTAGTCTGCGTACTGAACTCTGTGTACCGAACTCTATGCATGATCCCTTTTGTAAGATATGCCAACTACTATGTAGTAACTATCATGTTCCTTTCATTATGCATGTTTCATCATGAATGATTCTTGTCCTTGCAAATTTCTCAATACTGAACTACCCCTGTTATATATTAGCAGGATGGTTAGACCAGGTGGTCATGGTCGTGGTGTCCATGCCCCACCACCGCCTGAGTACATGGCTGGTATGATCCAATAGTTCGAGCTGAACCGCCAGTTCATGGAAAATATGATGGCTCAGTTTCCTCGCCCCAATATGAACCATCAGCCAGTCCAAGTGACTCTGCAGGATTTCATGCGCCTCAACCCAACTATGTACCACAGCTCAACTCAGCCTCTACATGCTGATGACTGGCTCCGTGACATCACCTATGAGATGGAGTCTGCTGATGTAGCCCCTGCCAGCTATGTCACCTTTGCTTCCTTCTTCCTGAAAGGACCCGCTGCCCAATGGTGGGACAACCACAGGCGTACTCTGCCGGTTGGAACAATCATCACCTGGCCAGACTTCCAAACTGCTTTCCGTGCTTGCTTCATTCCTCTGGGAGTCATGGACCGGAAGAAGTACGAGTTCCGCAACCTCACCCAAGGCAACAAAACTATGGAAGCTTATCAGCGAGAGTTTCTGGATTTATCCCGCTATGCTGAAGAAGACATTGCAACTGATGCACGCAGACAAGAGAAGTTCCGTGATGGCCTCCAAGCTGACATCAAGCTCGCACTTCTAGTGCATGACTTTGCTGATTTCTCCACCTTGGTGAACAAGGCCATCAATGTCGAAAATGGTCTGCAGGAACACCAGAGCTCTCATAGGCGCAATCGTGACACAGGCTCATCTTCGGGCCCGTCCTCGCAGAAGTGTAGGATATGGATTCCCAACAACATGTACCGGCCAACTGCACCTGCTCCAAGGCAGTCCTATGCTGCATCGCGTCTGCCTCCCCCACCAACTAGGCAGCCAAGACTTCCAGCTCCACCACCCCGAGCTCATGTTCCCACTCCCAATAATGGTCTCTGCTACAAGTGTGGTCAACCAGGTCACCGTGCCAGAGACTGCAATCAGAATCAGAATCAACTGGCCCTTCCCGCAGCTGGCCGTGGAAGCAACCAGCCTCGCAACAACAATGCCAGGTCTTATGGTCGTGTTCATGCCAACCACGTTGATCTCAATGAAGTTCTAGACCAGTCTGCTACCGTGATGGGTACACTCCTCGTAAATTCCGTACCAGCATCCGTTTTATTTGATACAGGTGCATCACATTCATTCATGTCAGAGGATTTTGCATTCATGCATGGCATTAAAAGCGAAGACATGAACGCTTCGCTATTAGTACACACCCCCGCGGGCCAATGTCGGACCTCCATGATTTGCAACGATGTCCTCATTGAAATCGAAGGACTAGAATTCCTTGTCTCTCCCATCGTACTGAAGTCCTGTAGCATTGATCTCATTTTGGGAATGGATTGGTTGAAAGCGCATACTGCTTCTATAGTTTGCGCCACTAAAACCGTCCATCTGCTACACCCTTCTGATGAAATAATTACTTACCAGGCTCATCTGGTTTAGAATGCCGAGGCACGACTTTATGCCTTGAATGCATTGAACGCTGCACCACTCGAGGACATTGAAAACATTCCCGTCGTTCGTGAATTCCAAGACGTCTTTCCTGAAGAACTTCTAGGGATTCCCCCTGCTAGAGCTGGCGAATTCATCATCGACTTGAAACCAGGCACCACCCCTATAGCCAAACGACCCTACAAGATGCCGCCGCATGAACTCATTGAGCTTAAGGATGAAATTGACAAATATCTTAGCAAAGGTTTCATTCGCCCTAGTTGCTCTCCTTGGGGAGCACCTTCTCTCTTTGTTAAGAACAAGGATGGGACGAACCGATTAGTCCAAGACTATCGTCCTATTAACCAAGCCACTATTCAGAACAAATATCCCCTCTCTCGGATCAATGATCTTTATGATCAACTGGCTGGTTCATCGGTGTTCTCCAAACTCGACTTGAGGTTGGGTTACCACCAGACCCGTGTTCGTGAAGAGGATATCCCAAAGACCGCCTTCGTGACTCGGTATGGATCATACGAGTACACCGTCATGTCATTCGGCTTAACGAATGCTCCCACCACCTTCTCTCGTCTGATGAACTACATATTCATGGATTACCTCGACAAGTTCATCGTGGTTTATCTGGATGATATCCTTGTATTTTCCAAGAACAAAGAAGAACATGCAGAACATCTTCGTCTTGTGCTGGAAAAGCTTCGAGAGCATCAACTCTACGCTAAGTTCCAAGTGTGAATTTTGGCTCCCCGAAGTAACCTATCTTAGGCATGTCATCTCCAAGGATGGTATTGCCGTCAACCCTGAATGAGTCCAGGCTATTCTCGATTGGACTCCTCCGAAGAATGTTAAGCAAGTCCGAAGTTTTCTCGGTCTCGCCAGCTATTGTCCTCGATTCGTCGAGAACTTCTCCAAGATTGCTAGGCCTCTGACTAATCTGTTGCATAAGGGCGTCAAGTTTCAATGGACAGACAAGTGTCAAGAAAGTTTCCAGGCGCTTAAAGACAAGTTGACTTCTGCCACAGTGCTTGCTCCACCTGACACTAAGAAGGACTTCGTCATTTACTGTGACGCTTCCCGTCAAGGATTAGCTATGTCCTAATGCAAGAGCGCAGAGTGATTGCTTATGCCTCTCGTCAACTGCACCCTCACGAAGAAAACTACCCAGTTCACGACCTCGAGCTTGCTGCTGTCATTCATGCTCTGAAGCAGTGGCGACATTACCTTCTCGGTAATTGTTGTGAGATCTTCACCGACCACCAAAGTCTAAAGTATCTATTTACTCAACCAGGCCTGAACCTCCGTCAACAGAGATGGATGGAGACTGTTGCAGACTTTGACGTGGGTATATCCTATACCCTAGGCAAGGCTAATGTAATGGTGCTGCCTTAAGCCGCAAGTCTTACTGCAACCACCTCCAGGTTCACAAAGTTCAGCCCTCACTTGTCGAAGAATTTAAAAGGCTGAACCTTCATATTGTCCCCCCTGGTGCACTCGCTCCCCCTCCCCCAGAGTTCCAAAAGATGAATCTTCGTGTTGTTACTAAGGGTTCTCTAAATACCCTGGCTGTCGTACCAGATCTCGTAGACGGTATAAAGACTATTCGAGGTTATGACTGTCAGGACCCCGATTCTAAGTCACACCGATCTAGCCTGTGACACCTCATATCACTTTGCGACCTCACACACGGTATCCCCACGGGTGTCGCCTTACCATGGCCCGTGACCGTTTGCTCCTTTTGGCTCACGTATATGATAGTGTCGCTAGCATCCATATGACAGAGAACCCGGGC
This sequence comes from Triticum urartu, assembly GCF_056163025.1. Taxonomy (NCBI): domain Eukaryota; kingdom Viridiplantae; phylum Streptophyta; class Magnoliopsida; order Poales; family Poaceae; genus Triticum; species Triticum urartu. The sequence goes on from NC_141877.1 coordinate 315,404,813, forward strand.
CAACATGACTAGTCGTGAACCCAAAGTGGCACTAACTTACGGGGACATGCATACATGAATCAACATCGAGCATGTCAGTCAGCAGCGTGCGAATCCGGTCTGTAGCACTGGGCTAACAGGACAACGGTGAACTGGGCTATAGCAGGCTAGGCAGGACTCCGGATGTCACTACGTGACATTTCCCCGAAGGGACAGACACAGGAACGAAGTGAATAAAATGCGGTCCAGTCAAGTGTTCCGGAGCAGTAGTGCTGGGCTAGCAGGACTCCGGTGAACCGGGCTGTAGCGGACTACTATGGCTCATGGAAGCACAAGACTACATTTTCCCATAAGAGAGGCTACTAAGGATAAAAACTAGGTTGTCGGATCCCACACATACCAAGCATTTCAATCATACACCCAATATGCTCAATATGTGTAATACAACATGGCATCACAACAAAACTCTACGACTCAAAGTATTTATTCATTAGGCTCCGAAGAGCCAAGAATTACAAACATGGGTCTCATGACCCAACATACAGAGCATACAAGCAACAAGCACATGCGGAAGGATAACTTGTCTGAGTACAGACAACTACAAATGAAAAAAGGCTAAGAAGCCTGACTATCTACAAGACCCTCCCAAGGGTACAAGATCGTAGCTGTGGTAACAAGCTAAACTTCGAAGTCCACGCGATACTACTAGTGAGACTGAACTCTCTCTGCAAAACATAAATTAAGCAAACATGAGTACAAATGTACCCAGCAAGACTTACATCACAACTAACTACATATGCATCGGTATCATCAAAGGGGTGGTGGAGTTTAACTGCAGCAAGCCAGCTTTGACTCGGTGGCTATCCTGAACTACGACTGCAAATAACTCTTTGAGGTGGCGCACACGAGTCCACATATTCACCATATCAATACACCACTATGGATCCGCTCCCGTCTCCCTACGAGAATGCCATCCATAGCACTCACGCTTATCTTGCGCATTTTAGAGTATCCACTTTCACTTGTCTATGAACTATGCAAGGGGTCCAAGTTTCCATATCTGAGGAATCCGGCTATTCGAATAGATAATGATAACCCTGCAGTGGTGTACTTCTTCACACACGGTCTCGCCACTTACCACCATGTACACATCGTGTATCTCGGCAACCTTCAAGCGGAAGCCTGGCGAGGGAGTCGGCCAGGACCTGACTAACCAACAAGTCTCTAGTCCAGGTTTATCACCTATTCGGGTTCCATCCGCAAGGAGATCCGACCGGGGTGTCGCTCACTGCCCCAAACGATGTGAGCAGGGTTCCCAAGCCCACCATCCGGGTGCCACTTGGTACACCGGGCCACTATGCCTAGTCTGTCCCAAGCCCACCTATACCGGGTGCCACCTGGTAGACTACTAACACTACCTACAAACACCAGAAACTAGTTGCAACTCCTGGACAGAGATCATGTTGATTAATAAGTCGAGAGAGCTTGGAGCGCCCGGAGCCCAATGTGTGGTAGTAACTGTTCATGGATCACAAACACAGAACTCAGTTCCTGAGGACAACTGCAATGAGACAACCCACCATGTACTCCTACATGGCCTCTCACCACTACCTTTACCAAATCATGTTCACACACTTAGCTCTCAACAGTAGGACATGTTCACCATATTCCAATTCATCCCCAATGAACCGAACCTGACTCAACTCTAAGCAGTAGCAAGCATGACAAAAAAGCATGAATGAGTAGGCACATCAGGGCTCAAACAACTCCTACTCATGCTAGTGGGTTTCATCTATTTATTGTGGCAATGACAGGTCATGCAGAGGAAAGGGGTTCAACTACCGCAGCATGTAACAGTTGAATCGGTGTTGTCCTAATGCAGTAAAAGAGAGCAGGAGCGAGAGAGTGGGATTGTATCGGAATGAACAAGGGGGTTTTGCTTGCCTGACACTTCTGAAGAGGAACACACTTCATCGTTGTCATCGTTCTCGTCGTCGGTACACGTCTACCGAGAGGGGACAAACACCGGCAACTGAGAAAGAACACAATCAATGCAATGCCACAATATGATGCATGATCATGACATGACAATATGTTGTGATTTGAGCTAATGCATCTAGCTATGATTTAAATGAAGTTGGTTTGAATACATGATTCAAATTCCAACTCCATATATGATTAATTAAATGCCCTTTATTTGTTTTGTCCAAAACAGAGGACAAACATTGTTCAAACATGCATGAAAATGGTACAGATGGATTCCTTGAATTTTTTTGATAATTTTTCATATATAAATTATTTCATTCTGAGTTATAGATTAATTGCTATGATTTTTAGAAGTTTTAGACATTTTCTGGAATTTTCTAATTATTTTAAATCCAGAAAATGATTTGCTGCATCAGCATGACATAGGTGTGACGTCAGTAGGTCAACTGGGTCGGCCAGGTCAAACCTGACCTATGGGACCCATACGTCAGTGTCTCAGGCTGGTTTGGTGGATGACAGGTGGGACCGGTCAACGTTGACTTGACCAAAGTCAAAGCTGACACGTGGGGTCCACACATATTAGTACTAATCTTAACAGAAAATTAGACTAACCTAATTACGCTCGGGGACCCACATGTCATTGACACAGGCAGCAACTAAACACGATTAGCACCTAAACTAATGGTGCCACGTCAGCCACCGGCGTTTAACCGCCGGCGACGACAGGCCGCGGCGGTGCTCGCGTCGGGTTTGCTCTACGGGCCATCGTTCGATGAGCGGTTTGTGGCTACGGGTTGCTTGCGCTTGCGCGCATCCAGTGGTGCTAGCGGTTGGGTGCGGGGAGGCCGGGAACGACAGCGACGACGACAACCGCGGTGGCCGGAGTTCGGACCTCAGCGAGAACGGCGTTGCAGCGCACGGCAGGAACAGAGGGTGGGTGCTATGCACTCCTGATGGCGTGCTGAGCATGTTGCAGTGCTCGGTTGTGGTAATAGCTAGCTCTGGTCGTGGCGGCGATGAGGCCTGACGGCGGCGAGCTTCGGAGCTCATGGGGACGGCATCTACATGATGCTAGGGACGAGGGGCAAGGGGAAATCAGGTCAGCGGCTCACCGCGGAGCTGCAGGTGGTTAGCGGGCTCGGGGACGTCCGGTAGCTCTCGAATCAACGGCGAGGATCCACGATGGCCGGCGATGGAAACAACAATGTTGGCGACGTTGTGGCACGTCCGTAGTTCCATGGCTTGGTGGAGAGGATGAGGAAGACATCCCGGAGCTCTTGGATAGGTCAGGGGAGCAAGGGGGTGGCTGTGGCCGCGGTAAACGGCGTCGGCGGTGACGAGCTCGCTCGGGTGGGTGAGAGAGAGTGGTCCAGGCGAGGGGAGAGAGAGCGCTGAGAGGGGGAGGATCCGGGGGTGTCTGGGCGTCTCACTGGGGTGGCTGGAAGAGTCGGGGCGTCGCGCTGGAGCAGGAGGTGGCACGGCTGCGGCATGCCGGGCACGCAGCTGCTCCTACTGGAAGGAGCTATAAGACAGCGTTGCCCCTGGTGGGCTGGGCTGCTTCTGCTAGGTAAGGCCCAGGTAAACTCTTTCTCTCGCTCTTCCTTTATTCTAGTTCCTGTTTTCTATTGTTTGCCTCTTTTTGAACTTGGTTTGCTAACCAAATTATTTTGTTGCTTCTGAAAATTGTTGTGGGAGCTAAAATAATTAAACCAAAGCTCCACAAAATATTTTAGAATTATTGGACATATATTTATTTAATAGTAGATATAAATCCAATTCAAATAGCTATTGATTTAATTCAAAGGCCCAAAATAAATATCTCTGAGTCTCCAAAAATATTGGTTTGAATTTTACCTCTTGCCAATATTTTTATAGAATAACAGGAACATTTTCTTGGACTCATTTGAAAAGATTTTAATGTTGATTATTTCTGAAGTGACTTCTGAGGGTTTCAACTAACCTCAATTCAACTTTCAGAATTTAGACATGATGCATGATGCTCTCAAATGCAACTAATTACAAACAAATTCTAGGGCTGTGACAACTCACCCCCACTAAACAAGAATCTCGTCCCGAGATTCAGGACGTGAGGTAAGAAGGCAGAGGGGACACGGAACTGACACAGTCTTCACGATCCATGTTGCACTTCATAAGAACGTTGATTCGATCACCATCTTTGATTACGACATCCTTTCCTTCGAGAACTTCATCCAACATGGCGACAAGAGAGCAAGACAACCTCACAAGAATGGATCATCGATCTTAAAGAACACAAGATCAACTCATGGAATGAGACTTAGAAACATCCCTTGAGCTAAGACGCAAAGCACACATCAGAGATGATGGATGAGAAACATATGACAAAGGTTCAAATTGGTAGGCCATAATTCCATGCTGGAGTAGGATAGTGCATGGTTTTCAAGGTAGTGAGGAGATAATTTCCATGATTCCATAACGAGACACCTCGGGAAAGGTGACTCGTAGAATTATTCCCTTAAGTGGCAAAAAGAATTACTTTTGATACAGAGATCATTGAAACTCTCTATACCAGCCTAAGGAAAATCACAATTGATCGTTTGAATGAATTCGAAAGAATGGCATACTCAGTTTGGAGAGGAAACTAGGGTTATAGGACAACTCGGCAATGGAAGGCACATTCCAATTGATACCGAGGATATAACCCAGTGACTGAGCGTGCTCTCAAGACCTTAGCATTTCCGTATTAATCAAGGTTTTACCAACATCCGTGCCGAGGATCCTGGCAACACATCATACTACCATGATGAACGGTGATGGAGGATGCAGATGCAAGGAGGACATCACTTTCTTAGATTTTTCCTTAGCAATGCCAAAGAAGCAAATCTGGATGATCAACCGAGAGACATTTAGCACTCCGCTTCTAATGTTCTCCTTGATGTACTAGGTACCACGGTCAATGCTTAAAAGCATCAACATGGCCATCAAGTAAAGGTCGGACTTCGGGAGCACAAAATCCATAAGGAACAACTTGTGGAATAAGTCATACCAAATCCTCATGGAGAAGATGGTCGAATTGCTCATTCAAGATACTACCATAATAGATCTTCCGACTAGCTGTGTTGGCCAGAACATCAATCTCGTCGGGACCTACATCATAGATCTTGGAAATGTTCCAGCCATCATATCTGCCTAAGATTCAGATCTGGCTGGTAACATGATTTTTTTCAGACAACATGTCTAGAAAGAAAGGTTGCAACACAAGTCGACGAGATAACGTTGCGAGACTCTCGGGAGATGAACTATGATAGCAAGATCCAAAACATGATCTGGTTCTGCTACACACATGTGAACATGTTGTCCAAGACAAGCATGACCACATAGTAGTCTTACAATAAAACACTACGAAAGTTCAGGTGAGGAACCATCATCGAGGATATCGAAGTCCTTACACAAGTCCGGATTAGCTCTTAGGAAGGAACTTCTTCTCCTTGAACAAATCAATCAGTGGCTTGGTGTGCTAGGGAATACATATGGAGTGGAGGTAATTAATCTACCAAACCATAGAATACTTCGCACGTATGCATGACTAATTTGGGATGATTCCAGAGGAAACAAAACAAACCTTTCTCAAATTCATGGCGGCAACTTACACCTAATGCACGTGAACTTGGAGAAAGTCACTTCTTTCACCAAAACATATACTTCATGAACGGGAGATGAAGAAATGCTTACAAAAGTTTCCAACACTAACTTAGATGTTCAACATGAATCATGGACAAGATGAAAATATTGCCGATGGGCTCAACAACAACTCATCGGAATTTCCATATCACTGGACTTCCACCATTATGTGAACAATGTGACAGCATTGGTCAGACCAAAAGATGTAATGGCGTATGCTCGAGGGATCAACCACGAGTAAGACAACATTACGAACATCGTTGGCTCTGTTTTGATTTGACGATAGCCCACACTCAAATCAAAGATTGGATAAGATAATAGCACCGATAACTGATCACGAGGATCAATCGAGGAAGATATCATCTTTCTTCAACGCCCACACACACAAGGATATCCCTTTGGAACGAACTAAGTTAGGCCAGCTTTTATCTTCCAACTCCCCAAGTTGTTACTTAGCTCAACCAACTAGCTCAGGGTATCCAACACAGATTCTTGGAGAAAGGGGTGGCTACAAGAAACCAACTTGATCATGAGCTCAACATAGTGGTCAGGTGACAACCCGGTGATACTTCTGAGAAGATATTCGGAAAATCACGAACCACCGAAATGTTATTAAGCTCGGGAGCAATCTTGCTTTCGAGGCAAGATGATATGATCAAAAGGGTGAGGGATTGACACAATCCTAACTCATTGATCGAAGAGTGCACCACAAATAAGGACTAGGTAGCACAATCATTCTTAGGATGATGACTCAATAACCAGCACACTAAGAATGAGAGTATTGTCCATTAACTACCAAGCAACGGAGTTGCTAGGAATATTGATTTCACACATCATGGTTCACTTGTCGGCATTCCGGTCACAACAACACAAAGACCGAGGAATGAATAATGATGGCGAGAAGTATTACTGTACCAAGAATTCAATGGTGTGCAATTCCCATGACATTCTTGATATAAAGATGGTAATACTCCAAGGTAGAACAGAACAAAAACTGGATTGACATTTTGATCTGTGGAATACAACTACTTTGACCCAATCGTAGATATGGATGAGGTACTGGAGTTTGTTTCTCCTAGTCATTCTGGAATAAAATGGCTTGACGGACCACAAGAACGATAGGCACCGATGAACGAATGCTCACATACTCTTGACTATCAATTGATAGAAGAAGGTCGGAATATAACTGAAGGGGGACAACTCAAAGGAACATATAACTTTCTGAGTTGTGGATGCATAGATTAGTATGTCGAATGAGTTCAACATATTTCTTCCGGATAACCCATGCAGAAAGGTAGAACTGGCAGAATCACAATTATGAATGGAGAGCTCCTCAGGAGTACTCTAATGGTGATCTTTTGGTTCAAAGAACTTCTGCCTTAATGGTTCATGGTATTTGGAAGAAGGAAATACCACGGACCTCAAGGACTATCGCAAAGATTACTAATATCCTAAAGGAACTAGCAACAATATCAACAGGAAGTGAACAGAGTGATTCTTGGGTCAAGAACACAGGAGTAGAATACCTACTACTAAATGGCATCACGGGATGCTATCAAGAATGGTGACCAGAATCATCACACCGGGAACACAAAACATGGCTAGATTACTAGGTGACTCCCTAAAACACCTAGGGTCATAATAATAGCTCCAACACATACGTCGAGGCAACAGAGTACCTCAACTCACTGGTTAGTATGCTTAATCTGGCCCAAAGGACATCAGGAACGGGAGGAAGGGATTTGCAGATGCATTAGAATGTTTAGAAACCTGGTGTCGGGGATATACCCCGTGGTGTAAACCGGCTGGAAGTTAACCCGGCCGGACTTGGCGGTTCATCTGAAGACCCCGCTGACACTTGGCGAGTTACTGGCAACCCGCCCTGACCTGGCGGTTTACAAGCAACCTGCCTAGTCATTATGACTCACTAGTAACCCGGCATGTGGGACAGACGGATGACAAGGCCCAAGGCCCAGAAGGCCGGTTCACGTTTAATGATGGGCCGGTTTAAGAGGAAAGGCATGAGGAATATTTGTCTTACAAGGAGTTAAGACCTGGACTTATATCCGGTTTGTATTAGAGATAGACTAGTCCTAATCCTAATAGGACTCCACATGTAAACCGCCCCTTCAACATATATAAGGAGGGGCAGGGCTCCCCAAAAGGGACAAGATTGACAAGTTCCACGAGTTGGACAAGTTAGGCTCTCAAGATAGAGCACTCTTGTAACCGTGATCGTCATCATCATCAATATCAATGAAGCAGGACGTAGGCTTTTACCTCCGCCATGAGGGGCCGAACCTGGGTAAAATCTCGCGTCTCTCGTCCCGCTCAACCCCTCTCAAGCTACCACATAGATGCGTTGGCCTCGCGACTAAGTCCTGACACTAAGGACATCTGCCGTGACAATTCCACGACAGTTGGCGCCCACTGTGGGGCCCGCGCATGGTGGTTTTGAGTTCTTGGAGGGATCTCTAGAGGGATTGAGAAGTTTGCAATTTTTCAAAGGAAGAAGATCTGGTCTGGAAGATTTGCATCAGCTTCAAATTTATCAGTCCCAGTTGAAGATATGAGAGTTTTAAGGTTCAAAAGAAATTAGGGTTACTACTGAGCCGCCGCCATCGGATGTGTAATCCGTCAAGTTACAGTCAAACCAAAGGGCAACACGAACAGTCAATGACCCGGAATCAGACCCTGACTACATCCGGACTTGGATTCACCGGCCATGCCTACTCTTCCTCGCCCCCGGACTCCACCATCGAGGGTCGTTGTTCCGTCCAAGTCAAACCGGCCGCTGAGCCCGCTGAGCGGTTAAGTCACCGCAGCTACCATCCGAGTCAAACCGCCTTGGCCTTCGCCCTGCATCTGCTTATGCCATCGAGGGTCATTGCTCCATCTGAGTTAAACTGACCTGCCGTCGCGCGTAAACCGCTGGGTCTCACCAGACACTGCCCTCCACCTCAACTCTGCGGCAACGACGTGCTTGCCTGCCATCCTCGACTTTGCTGTAAGCTGCCGCCGCGGATTCAACTCGCCGGAGTTCGCCTCCCTGGCCTTTCTGCCGCGGACTCGCTGAGCCGCCTTTGCCTCGTGCGCCGAAGCTGCCGCTGGCCAGACCTGCTACTGCTCGCTTCCTCAGAGTCGCCATGACCCTCTGTGGTCTCCGCCTGTGCTGCCGAGCCCTCCAAGTCGCCCATGGCGGGCCCTTACCGCTACCGCTTGGCCTTGCGCGAGACCCGCCGGCGCGGGTTTACCTCCAGGCAGGCCCGCGGCCTCGCTTTGATGCCGATGAGCCGCCTCCGCTCCGCTTTAATCCGTCGCTCCCTCCGCTGGCGTTGCCACTGCCTTGGGTGTCGCCCACTCCATACTGCACCGAGTTACCGACGTGTGTGCGACGTTACAAATCGTCAAGGATCAGACATCAATCATGGAGTGGTCATTTGGTACTAATTGAACGAAGAAAAATCAGTCACATAGAAGTACTGGTTGAGTACTGTTTACGTAAAAACCAAGTTGGCAAGGACGCCCAAGGTACGATGCGTTGTTCAAGGGGCAAGACCCACTTAAAAAATCAATGGATGCATGGCTGTTTGGACGTGAAGGCCACCTGGTCAAATTGCCGTACAATCACTTCATCCAAAATATATCAGGTGAAATCCGTCCGGTTTGTTTTCATAGCACATATTAATTTTTGTGTGACCAATTACTTTGGCATGTGATATTTTTTAACGTAGGACAATTGTTCATTACAAATGAGGCGTTATATTACGGGCACGGAGCACGCGCTAGCGACATTCTGCACCGGCGTTTCATTCGTGTCATACCACCCGGTGAATGAACGTGAGAAGGTCGCCGTCCCTGTTCGCCCGGTTTACATCAGCTTGCCGGGACCGCGCCCGCGATTAACTCGCCCGTCCGAGCCGGTTTACGACACCGGTGCCGATCTTCCCCGTCTGCACCAGCTTACAATGCCGCGGCCGACTCATCTGTCCGAGCTTCCTCTGATGTTGCGGTCGTCCTTGTCGTCCGTCTCTCGCGGCCTGGTCTACATCAACATATCGGGCCGCAGCTGTCTGCATGAGCTGTGTATTGAGTATGAGCAAGTCACAGCTTGGGTAGCCCGGTTTTTCTTTCAACAAAATAGAGGCAAATCATCATATACTATCAACCGTCGTCTGCACTGGGTGGTTCAATGGGTAGGCGCACAAATCGCCGTCACTACAGTTTGGTTAACTTCAAATCATCAGTTGGAAGGAACCATTGGCCGAGTTGCTGACACGGCTCATACGGGATCATTTACAACCCGCCGCAGTCACCTCAACCTTCTATGGATTCACATCGTGCTATCAACACCAATGATATACAAGTTATGCCGGTTTATATCACGGTCAAATATGGAGAATCTCAAGCCAACTCCTCGAGTCACCTTGAGACTTGGGGGCTACAATGATATGACTTAGCAAACGTTTCCGGTTTTCAGTGAAGTCAAGAACCCCAATACGTTGGAGGGAAAGATAATCCGGTCCCGGATTCACATCGTGTTGTCAGAAGATTTCCGGATTAGAAAGTATATGACAGTTACAAACTCCGGGCTCAATGAAGAAGTTTCGGGTCATCAGAAAAGGATTCTGGTTTACAATCCGGTACAAGGGAAATTTGTTCTCCGACAAAGCTCTGAAGCTCTCAAATCCGGTTTAAGAATTTCCGGTTCAAAAAGGAATTAACTTCTCACAAGTTCGAGTTTAAAGGCCGTCAGAAAATTTCTGGCTAAAAATTAAGATTCCGGTTTAAAATCCGGTTCAAGGGAAAGATGTCTCCCACAAATCTTTGAAGCTCTCAATATCCGGTTCAAGATCCCGGTTCAAGAAGAATTTATCTCTTGCAAAAAGTTAAAAATTGCCGAAGAGGACCTGCTGCCACGATGCGCGGTTCAAACATGGGTATCCCGCCTTACTGGCCTGACATATTATTGACCACATGGGGGCTTCTGCTTCATAAAGCGGGGTCTCTGTTCTTTTACATCATGCATGGTTACACGGAGCTGTTCTATCTTAAAGCGGCCTCCGGTTTACCCCTTGAAAATTTTATGAACATCACTTGGGGGCTTGGTCGTGTCCGAACCAATGCAACACCTTTTGATAGGCGAAAGCCACCAGATCACTTGGGGACATGGTCAAGTCTGAACCAGTCACGCCTCTTGGTCGGCCTAAGGCCATAGAATCACTTGGGGGCTTGGTCGAACCCGAACCATTGCCACGCCTCTTGATCGGCATAATGCCACGGTTTTATTTGGGGACCTAGCTGACTTGAACCATAGCTACACCATTGGGGAGCTTGGTCGTGTCCGACCATGGTAACACCATCTGATCAGCTCAATAAGCCTCTTTTTGCAAATAGTTTTATCATTGCCTTTGCTTCAATATTTTCCTTGATAATTATTTCTTTGTTGCGTTTTTAAACCGACAATTCTTAAACCGGTTCGACTGTCAAATTACAAATTGACGGAACACGGTCAAATCTTAATCCGGAGACTATCTGCCCGGTTTGATTTTCTGTTACCATCCTATTATGGAGTAAACCGGTGTTTATCACAACCCGGCACGGTTTATCATAAACCGGCACAATATGGAAGGAGTTATCAGTACTCAAGATTTGGGTTATCACCCTTACTACAAAAAGTTGGTAAAACCAACAATGTGATTCAATGTCACAGGTATGATATATTTCATATTTGATTATTCTTAAGTGCAGCCTTGGTTATAAACCCGGGTTATATGTTGGGCATTATGACCCGTCCGGCGGTAAACCGCCAGGACACTTTAAAACTTGTTGTATGCAGAAACATGTTTGTTAAACTGGCCTGGCTTTGGACTATAAGTCGCCAGTATATATATATTTGGATTGCGCCATTGGAATCATGCGCTTATAAATCATTGGGTTATATTATACAAATAGCCAAATTTGGCTGAATTTTCATTATGATATTAATGAATAAGGTTTTCACCGGATTATGTTATCTTGAATAGCCAACATGGCTAGATTTTTATGGTTATTAATAACCGGTATTATTGAGGTTTTCAAAGTCGCTTTAGCGCAATGGCTATTATTTTATCAAAGGATATGATTTATTCTACAATGGAAGGAATAGTCCCGAGTCGCTGCAAGCTTACAACCCGACACTTGGGGGCTACATTATTCAAATTGAGATTACATGCAAGTCTCATGTCGCTGCAAGCATGCATCATGACACTTGGGGGCTAATGCAAAGTCATTTTTACTAGTCTTATTGAAGACCCGACTCATCATATTATAATGAGCCGGCCCTCGGGGGCTACCAATTGCTCCTGTCAACAATTCAAGGTACACAAGTTTTCGTCCATAATATTGAAGGATCCATCGCTCAGTTGGTAAAGCACAAAGCTCTTAACCTTGTGGACGTGGGTTCAAGCCCTACGATGGAAGCTACATTATAAGATGTTATTTTCATTGAAGTATATATCAAGTCCCGGTTCAGTATTATCTTACTAAGCCGGCCCTTGGGGGCTACACATCACTGCTAAAATCTACATTATTATATTTACAAAGTTCCTGCTCATTATTGCATAATGACCCGGTCCTTGGGGGTTACACTGATTGAAGTTTTTATAAGCAAATTACAAGTCCTAGGTTGCTACAAGCATGACAACCCGACGCTTGGGGGCTACATATATGGAGTATTCGATTTATATGATTGAGATGAACTAAACGGATTTCTTCAAGGTTGAAACACTTATTGGAGCAAGTCTTAAGTTATCACTATGTTCTCCTCTTAAGACTTGGGGGCTACAGGTATTATGCATATAAAGGAGGAACATCTTCATTTTATCAGTTTTGAGCAAATCAAGAAGATCAATTACATGACCCGGTGTCGACAACAATTATGACCCGGCGCCATCAATATTTATAAACCGGCCATTTTGGTAATAGTAAACCGGCAAGTTTTACATCTTCAAACCGGCTGAATATCAGATAAGTATTTTCAGACCCATATTTCTTAAACCGGATTTGGGAGCTGAGTCAAAGGAGTTAGTCTTCACAATATTTCTCGGTGACAAACCAATGTCGGCAAATTGATTATGAAGCTGGTCTGTTGACCCGGATTTCCCAGAAGGAGGAAATAACAAGGACTTAAGGATGATCAGGTACCGGTTTACAAAAATTCTTAACCCGGAGCATAACCTGTCAAATTTGTTCTTGTGTTTATTTTGCAGCATAAGTTTACCATGAATAAATCCAAGCTAAACTTGGGGGCTAATATCGGGGATATACCCCATGGTGTAAACCGGCTGGAAGTTAACCCGGCCGGACTTGGCGGTTTATCTGAAGACCCCGCTGACACTTGGCGAGTTACTGGCAACCCGCCCTGACCTGGCGGTTTACAAGCAACCTGCCTGGTCATTATGACTCACTAGTAACCCGGCGTGCGGGATAGACGGATGACAAGGCCCAAGGCCCAGAAGGTCGGTTCACGTTTAATGATGGGCCGGTTTAAGAGGAAAGGCATGAGGAATATTTGTCTTACAAGGAGTTAAGACCTGGACTTATATCCGGTTTGTATTAGAGATAGACTAGTCCTAATCCTAGTAGGACTCCACATGTAAACCGCCCCTTCAACATATATAAGGAGGGGCGGGGCTCCCCAAAAGGGACAAGATTGACAAGTTCCACGAGTTGGACAAGTTAGGTTTAGACAATAGCTCTCAAGATAGAGCACTCTTGTAACCGTGATCGTCATCATCATCAATATCAATGAAGCAGGACGTAGGCTTTTACCTCCGCCGTGAGGGGCCGAACCTGGGTAAAACCTCGCGTCTCTCGTCCCGCTCAACCCCTCTCAAGCTACCACATAGATGTGTTGGCCTCGCGACTAAGTCCTGACACTAAGGACATCTGCCGTGACAATTCCACGACACTTGGGATGACTCGGACAGCATAACGGCTGTAAATGCTCAAAATGATTTGAGACATCCTGCAAAAATGGGCATAACCACTCAACATCACAATATCAAGGTTCGGAGGCGAGCTATGAACATATGGAAGTAGTAGGAACTGAACTGAAGCTTGAACTCAACAATCCTAGGCAACTACGGTTTAGTAACACGTCATCCTGAGAGATAGAAGAGAATCCTAGTTCTTAACCCCCGTAGAAAAGAAGAGGTTGACTCAGAGCAGAAGGGCATAAGGTAAAGGAGTAAAAAGAGCCTTACGTTCCCATCCACAATCAATTCCCTTATATAACTAAAGCATTTCTAGACTCAACTTCGACCAGCTTGGTTTGGTAATCCTACATGCAGTCAGGCTCTGATACCAAAGCTGTCAGGACCCCGATTCTAAGTCACACCGATCTAGCCTGTAACACCTCATATCACTTTGCGGCCTCACGCACGGTATCCCCACGGGTATCGCCTTACCATGGCCCGGGACCGTTTGTGCCTTTTGGCTCACGTATATGATAGTGTCGCTAGCATCCATATGACAGAGAACCCGGGCCGACATGACTAGTCGTGAACCCAAAGTGGCACTAACTTATGGGGACATGCATACATGAATCAACATCGAGCATCTCGGTCAGCAGCGTGCGAATTCGGGCTGTAGCACTGGGCTAACAGGACTCTGGTGAACCGGGCTGTAGCAGGCTAGGCAGGACTCCGGATGTCACCGCATGACATTTCTCTGAAGGGACAGACACAGGAATGAAGTGAATCACATGCCGGCCAGTCAAGTGTTCTGGAGCAGTAGTGCTGGGCTAGCAGGACTCCGGTGAACCGGGCTGTAGCGGACTACTATGGCTCATGGAAGCACAAGACTACATTTCCCCATAATAGAGGCTACCAAGGATAAACAACTAGGTTGTCGGATCCCACACATACCAAGCATTTCAATTATACACACAATATGCTCGATATGTGTAATACAACATGGCATCACAACAAAACTCTACGACTCAAAGTATTTATTCATTAGGCTCCGAAGAGCCAAGAATTACAAACATGGGTCTCATGACCCAACATACAGAGCATACAAGCAACAAGCACATGCGGAAGGATAATGTGTCTGAGTACAGACAACTACAAATGAAAAAGGCTGAGAAGCCTGACTATCTACAAGACCCTCCCAATGGTACAAGATCGTAGCTGAGGTAACAAGCTAAACTTCGAAGTCCACGCGATACTACTAGTGAGACTGAACTCTCTCTGCAAAACATAAATTAACCAAATGTGAGTACAAATGTACCCAGCAAGACTTACATCAGAACTAACTACATATGCATTGGTATCATCAAAGGGGTGGTGGAGTTTAACTACAGCAAGCCAGCTTTGACTCGGTGGCTATCCTGAACTATGACTGCAAATAACTCTTTGAGGTGGCGCACACGAGTCCACATATTCACCATATCAATACACCACTATGGATCCGCTCCCGTCTCCCTACGAGAACGCCATCCATAGCACTCACGCTTATCTTGCGCATTTTAGAGTATCCACTTTCACTTGTCTATGAACTATGCAAGGGGTCCAAGTTTCCATATCCGAGGAATCCGGCTATTCGAATAGATAATGATAACCCTACAGGGGTGTACTTCTTCACACACGCTCTCGCCACTTACCACCATGTACACATCGTGTATCTCCGCAACCTTCAATTGGAAGCCTAGCGAGGGAGTCGTCCACGACCTGACTAACCAACAAGTCTCTAGTCCAGGTTTATCGCCTATTCGGGTTCCATCCGCAAGGAGATCCGACCGGGGTGTCGCTCACGGCCCCAAACGATGTGAGCAGGGTTCCCAAGCCCACCATCCGGGTGCCACTTGGTACATCGGGCCACTTTGCCTAGTCTGTCCCAAGCCCACCTGTACCGGGTGCCACCGGGTAGACTACTAACACTACCTACAAACACCAGAAACTAGTTGCAACTCCTGGATAAAGATCAGGTTGATTAATAAGTCGAGAGAGCTTGGAGCGCCCGGAGCCCAATGTGTGGTAGTAACTGTTCATGGATCACAAACACAGAACTCAGTTCCTGAGGACGGCTGCAATGAGACAACCCACCATGTACTCCTACATGGCCTCTCACCACTACCTTTACCAAATCGTGTTCACACACTTAGCTCTCAACAGTAGGACATGTTCACCATATTCCAATTCATCCCCAATGAATCAGACCTGACTCAACTCTAAGCAGTAGCAGGCATGACGAACAAGCATGAATGAGTAGGCACATCAGGGCTCAAACAACTCCTACTCATGCTAGTGGGTTTCATCTATTTACTGTGGCAATGACAGGTCATGCAGAGGAAAGGGGTTCAACTACCGCAGCATGTAACAGTTGAATCGGTGTTGTCCTAATGCAGTAAAAGAGAGCAGGAGCGAGAGAGTGGGATTGTATTAGAATGAACTAGGGGGTTTTGCTTGCCTGACACTTCTGAAGAGGAACACACTTCATCGGTGTCATCGTTCTCGTCATCGGTACACGTCCACCGAGAGGGGACAAACACCGGCAACTGAGAAAGAACACAATCAATGCAATGCCACAATATGATGCATGATCATGACATGTCAATATGCTGTGATTTGAGCTAATGCATCTAGCTATGATTTAAATGAAGTTGGTTTGAATACATGATTCAAATTCCAACTCCATATATGATTAATTAAATGCCCTTTATTTGTTTTGTCCAAAACAGAGGGCAAACATTGTTCAAACATGCATGAAAATGGTACAGATGGATTCCTTGAATTTTTCTGATAATTTTTCATATATAAATTATTTCATTCTGAGTTATAGATTAATTGCTATGATTTTTAGAAGCTTTAGACATTTTCTGGAATTTTCTAATTTTTTTAAATCCAGAAAATGATTTACTGCGTCAGCATGACATAGGTGTGACGTCAGCAGGTCAACTGGGTCGGCCAGGTCAAACCTGACCTGTGGGACCCATACGTCAGTGTCTCAGGCTAGTTTGGTGGATGACAGGTGGGACCGGTCAACGTTGACTTGACCAAAGTCAAAGCTGACACATGGGGTCCACACGTATTAGTACTATGTAACACCCCGTATGTAACTTGCCATATCTGTATTCCAACTCTTGCCATTTCCGGCACTAAGTTATGATATTTCCTCGCTATCGGGTTTTGTCTTTGTCATGCATCGCATATCATGTCATCATGTGCATCACATTTGCGTACGTGTGCGTCTCCGTTTTGCATTCCGGTGCTCCTATGTCCTCCGATGTCCCTTTCTACCTCTTTTCGTGTGCGGGTATTAAATGTTCTTGGATTGGACCGAGACTTGCGAAGCGGCCTTGGTTTACTACCGGTAGACCGCCTGTCAAGTTTCGTGCCATTTGGACTTCGTTTGATACTCCAACGGTTAACCGAGGGACCGAAAAGGCCTCGTGTGTGGTTGCAGCTCAACACCCCTCCAAAGTGGCCCAAAACCCACCTAAACCTCCTCCATCATATAGGTCGTTCGATCACGATCGCGTGGCCGAAAACCGTGCTCAATTTGGAGCCTCCTAGCTCCCTCTACCTATAAATATAGCCCCCCCTCCAAAATTTCCGGATCAATACCTACCCTAAACCTAGCTCCTCTTCCTCCTGCCGCGCCGGACACGTCCGGTCCGGCTGGACGAAACCTGTCGCCACCGCCTCCTCCCGCCACCGGCCCGGGCGAGCCCGGATCGGGCCCCCCGAGCCCATCTACTCCCGTCGCCGCCCGCGGGTCAACGCCCCGACCCCGCGCCCGGTCGCCTCGCCGCCGTTCCGCCCAGACGCCGCGCTGCCCTTCGCCGGAGAGCTCCACCCCGCCGGCCGCCCTTGCCTCCGCAGCGCCACCGTGCGTCCACGCCGCCGGAGCCGCCAAACGCCGCCCTAAGCCGAGCGCCGCGCCGCCCCGCGGGTCCCTGGCCTCTCCGCGCCCTGATCCCCGTCAGCCGCCGTCGTCTTTGCCGATTCCGGTGACATCTGCGGCGATGAACCTCGAAGTCCGCACCCGGCTGATCCGGATCTGGATCCGCGCTACAGTAAACCCTAGCCGGGGTTGACTTTCTCCCTATCTCCCAGTTATTTTATGCATATTTCGTCGCATCATATCTCTGCAACCGTGGCTCCGTTTCGAGCGTGTAGCATATCAAATTGTTTGTCTCGACGAGTACTTCATTTCATCTCATTGCATCATGTTCATTTGAGCTCATCTTGATGCCCTAAATGCTGTTGGAAGAGTGCTAGTTTCTGTTAGTTTCAATTTCTTATCAGTAATTGGACATTTGTTATTTTTGCCATGATTAATGTGTGCCTTCTATGAACTTGAGCCCTACATGTGTTTTGAAGTATGCCATGCCATCTTTACAGGGGTGTATGCCATGTATTTTTGTGATCCCTGTGGTGACTAGCACAAGCATGCAAAGTAGCTCTCTTAATGTTGCTGATTTCAGGGACTTAGAAATATTCTAAGTCATTGCCCTGTCAATATTTTTATGCCATGTGTTCATGTTGATACAGAGTGATCCATGCCTCTTTTGAGCATGATCAGTAAGGATGTTTTGTAGATGTTGTGGTGCTATATACATCCATGTATTTGTTTGCATTTATGGAGCACCCTAGCTTGACTCAATCGAGCTCTACTTTTGCTATAAAATGTTCCTGGCAGAATGTTTACATGTTAAGCATTTTTGCCGAGCTTGTTGTAATTGATCCATGCATACTATGATGTTGCTCTTGCCATGTTTAGCTTCTATGCCATGTCTAATTGCTGGGTGTATGCTTAGTTTGTCATGCAATGCCTTGTGGTGAGTGCATCGAGCTCGTAAACATGCCTACATGATATCTGTTTTGCCATGTTCTAGTTTTCTGCTAAGTCTGAATCTGTTAACGATAATTGCTATGTTCACATGGTTGCCATTGTATTTTCTGATCCCTTTTGGCTTATGGTCAGTAAGGGACTTTTGTTTTATGCTTTGAGTAGCTTCATGCCATGCCTTGCTTTGCCATGATATGTTCCTGTAGCATGTTGTTATCTTGCTCTAAACATTGCTTCCTGATGTTAAATTCCTGACTTGTTGTTATTTTCACTAAGTCTGAAACCTGTTATCTTTTGCACTTTTGCCATGCTTGTTTGAACCTGCTATTAAGTGAATTAGCCGTAGCTCAGTGTTCATATTTTTTCAAGCATCTTGAGTGGATCCCTGGCATGTATTTTGTTGCTATGTTAGAGTGCTGTAGCATGTTGTTCTTGATGCATTTAGATGGCCTCATGTTGTTATTCGTAGATCGGTGCCATATTTGTTTTGCTTGTCATTTGCAAACCGTGCATCCGATTCCGGTGATCTTTATATCGATTTCGACCGAAATCAACTCCTCTTTCCAGTGGCACTCTTGGATTTCCAAGTTGAGGCCAGGTTCAATCTTTTATTTCCGAATCATGCATATGCATCGCATACCGCATCCCGCATATCATGCCATGTTTTGCATCATGTTGCTTGTGCATTGCACGTGGTTGATTGTGTTCTCCCTTTGCTTGTGTTCTTGCTTTGGGTAGAGCCGGGAGACGAGTACGTGATCGAGGAGCCCGTTGAGTACGCTTACGAGGATCAAGCTAACGTCAACTCGGAGAACTTTGCAGGCAAGATGACCATACCCTCGAAATCACTTCTATCTTTGCTTGCTAGATGCTCGCTCTTTTTCTATGCCTATGCTACGATACCTACCACTTGCTTATCATGCCTCCCATATTGCCATGTCAAACCTCTAACCCACCTTGTCCTAGCAAACCGTTGTTTGGCTATGTTATCGCTTTTCTCAGCCCCTCTTATAGCGTTGCTAGTTGCAGGTGAAGATCGGAGTTTGTTCCTTGTTGGAACATGTTTATTGTTGGGATATCATTATTATATCTTGTCTATTCTAATGCACCTATATACTTGATAAAGGGTGGAAGGCTCGGCCTTATGCCTGGTGTTTTGTTCCACTCTTGCCGTCCTAGTTTCCGTCATACCGGTGTTATGTTCCTTGATTTTGCATTCCTTACACGGTTGGGTTATAATGGGAACCCCTTGACAGTTCGCCTTGAATAAAACTCCTCCACCAGGGCCCAACCTTGGTTTTACCATTCGCCACCTAGCCTTTTTCCCTTGGGTTTCGGGACTCAAGGGTCATCTTTATTTTAAACCCCCGGGCCAGTGCTTCTCTAAGTGTTGGTCCAACCCAGAGCACCGTGCGGGGCCGTCCCTTGGCAACTTGGGTTACGTTGGCTTCCGTACGCTTAGCTTATCCGCTGTGCCCTGAGAATGAGATATGTGTAGCTCCTATCGGGATTTGTCGGCACAGCGGGTGGTCTTGCTGGACTTGTTTTACCATTGTCGAGATGTCTTGGAATCGGGATTCCGAGTCTGATCAGATTGTCTTGGGAGAAGGAATATCCTTCGTTGGCCGTGAGAGATTGTGATGGGCTAAGTTGGGACACCCCTGCAGGGATTTGAACTTTTGAAAGCTGTGCCCGCGGTTATGGGCAGATGGGAATTTGTTAATGTCCGGTTGTAGAAAACCTTAACCTAAACTTAATTAAAATGAATCAACAGAGTGTGTGGCCGTGATGGTCTCTTTTCAGCGGAGTCCGGGAAGGGAACACGGTCTCGAGTTATGCATGACCGTAGGTTGTTCTAGGATCACTTCTTCATCATAGTTTCTCGACCGTGCCTTTACCTTCTCTTCTCGCTCTCTTTTGCGTATGTTAGCCACCTTATAGGCTAGTCGCTTGCTGCAGCTCCACATCATACCTTTTACCCTTCCTATAAGCTTAAATAGTCTTCATCGCGAGGGTTTGAGATTGCTGAGTCCCCGTGACTCACAGATTACTTCAAAACCAGATGCAGGGACCGATGATACCGCTCGAGGAGATTCAACTAAGCTCAAGTGGGAGTTCGATGAGGACTCAGGACGATACTACGTTTCCTTTCCAGACGATCAGTAGTGGTGCCCAGTTGGGGCGATCGGGGACTTTGTCGCATTTGGGGCTGTTCTTTATTTTGGTTCTGTAGTCGGACCCTGATTGTATCTGGATGAATGTATTGATATTTATGCTATTGTGTGACATGGCGAGTGTAAGCCAACTATGTATCTTTTTCCCTTATTCTTTAAATGGGTTGTTGTGAATATTACCTCACTTGCGACATTGCTTACAATGCGGTTATGCCTCTAAGTCGTGCTTCGACACGTGGGAGCTATAGCCACATCATGGGCGTTACATACTAATCTTAACAGAAAATTAGACTAACCTAATTATGCTCGGGGACCCACATGTCATTGACAGAGGCAACAACTAAACACGATTAACACCTAAACTAATGGTGCCATGTCAGCCGCAGGCGTTTAACCGCCGGCGACGACAGGCCGCGGCGGTGCTCGCGTCGGGTTTGCTCTACGAGCCACTGTTCGACGAGCAGTTTGTGGCTACGGGTTGCTGGCGCTTGAGCACATCCAGTGGTGCTAGCGGTTGGGTGCGGGGAGGCCGGGAACGACGACGACGATGATAACCGCGGTGGCCGGAGTTCAGACCTCAGCGAGAACGGCGTTGCAGCGCACGACAGGAACAGAGGGTGGGTGCTATGGACTCCTGACGGCGTGCTAAGCATGTTGCAGTGCTTGGTTGCAGTAATAGCTAGCTCTGGCCACGGCGGCGATGAGGCCTGACGGCGGCGAGCTTCGGAGCTCATGGGGACGGCAGCTATAGGATGCTAGGGACAACGGGGCAAGGGGTAATCGGGTCAGCGGCTCACTGCGGAGCTGCAGGGATAGTTAGCGGGCTCGGGGACGTCCGGTAGCTCTCGAATCGACGACGAGGATCCACGGTGGCCGGCGATGGAAACGGTGATGCTGGCGACGTTGTGGCGCGTCCGTGGTTCCATGGCTTGGTGGAGAGGATGAGGAAGACATCCCGGAGCTCTTGGACAGGTCAGGGGAGCAAGGGGGTGGCTGTGGCCGCGGTAAACGGCGACGAGCTCGCTCGGCTGGGTGAGAGAGAGGGGTCCAGGCGAGGGGAGAGAGAGCGCTGAGAGGAGGGAGGATCCGGGGGTGTCTTGGTGTCTCACTGGGGTGGCTGGAAGAGCCGGGGTGTCGCACTGGAGCAGGAGGTGGAGTGGCTGCGGCATGCCGGGCACGCAGGTGCTCCCACTGGCAGGAGCTAGAAGACAGCCTTGCCCCTGGTGGGCTGGGCTGCTTCTGCTAGGTAAGGCCCAGGTAAACTCTTTCTCTCTCTTTCCTTTATTCTAGTTCCTGTTTTCTATTGTTTGCCTCTGTTTGAACTTGGTTTGCTAACCAAATTATTTTGTTGCTTCTGAAAATTGTTGTGGGAGCTAAAATAATTAAACCAAAGCTCCACAAAATATTTTAGAATTATTGGACATATATTTATTTAATAGTAGATATAAATCCAATTCAAATAGCTATTGATTTAATTCAAAGGCCCAAAATAAATATCTCTGAGTCTCCAAAAATATTGGTTTGAATTTTACCTCTTGCCAATATTTTTATAGAATAACAGGAACATTTTCTTGGACTCATTTGAAAAGATTTTAATGTTAATTATTTCTGAAGTGACTTCTGAGGGTTTCAACTAACCTCAATTCAACTTTCAGAATTTAGACATGATGCATGATGCTCTCAAATGCAACTAATTACAAAAAAATTCTAGGGCTGTGACAATGACTCTGAAGTCCAGAAGATTAAATGCCATCTCGCATAAGGAAAGCCCTCGTTCTTCACTACCTCCGATGATGGCGCCTTGTACTTCAAAGGCCGCCTAGTGGTACCATGTTCGAGGAAAAACCTGGATCAGACTAAAAAGGTTATGAAAGAAGCTCATGATATGCCTCTGTCCATTTATCCCGGTAGTACAAAGATGTACCAGGATATTCGTCAGAGATTCTGGTGGTCTAATATGAAGCAAGACATTGCTCGATATGTTGCTGAGTGTGATGTTTGCCATCGTATCAAAGCAGGGCATCAAAGGCCTGCTGGAACTCTGCAACCTATCTCTATTCCTGAATGGAAATGGGACCATGTTGAAATGGACTTCGTCACCGGATTTCCCAAATCGCAGAAAGGTAATGATGCTATTCTTGTCGTCATTGACCGACTTTCTAAGGTCGCACATTTTATGGCGGTCAAAGAAACAATCACTGCTAGTCAGCTTGCAACTCTCTATATGTCCAGAATTGTTTCACTTCACGGTATTCCACTAGTTATCAGTTCAGACCGTGGCAGCTTGTTCACTTCAAGATTTTGGGAAAGTTTCCAAGAAGCTATGGGAACTCATCTGTCGTTCAGTACTGCGTTTCATCCTCAGTCGCAAGGTCAAGTTGAACGTGTCAACCAAGTTCTCGAAGACATGCTTCGAGCTTGTGTAATTTCCTTCGGCAAGAAATGGGAGGAATCTCTTCCGTATGCCGAGTTCTCTTATAATGATAACTATCAAGCTAGTCTGAAGATGGCCCCCTTCGAAGTGTTATATGGACGAAAGTGTCGAACCCCTCTGAACTGGTCAGAAACTGGGGAACGTCCACTCTTCGGTCCGGATATTATCCAACATGCCGAAGAACAAGTCTGCATTACTCGTGAGAATCTCAAGACTGCTCAGACACGTTAGAAGAGTCAGTATGACCATCATCATAAAGACATGGTCTATCAACCTGGCGAAAAGGCTTATCTTCGAGTTACACAAATGAAGGGTGCTCACCGCTTCGGGATTAAGGGCAAGCTAGCTCCTTGCTATATCGGCCCCTTCACTATTCTCGAAAGGCGTGGAAAAGTGGCATATCAACTGGAGCTTCCGCCGAACCTTTCTCAGGTTCACGATGTGTTCCACGTGTCACAGCTCCGCCGTTGCTTCAAGGACCCAATCCGAGCAGTGGATCATGAAGTGCTCGAATTGCAACAGGACCTCTCCTATAAAGAGCATCCGGTCCGCATGCTCGACCAAGCTGAACACCGCACACGTCGGAAGGTGATCAAATTCCTCAAAGTCCAGTGGTCACATCACTCTGAAGAAGAAGCCACTTGGGAACGCGAGGACCGCCTGCGTGATGAATACCCCGCACTATTTCCCTCAACCTCCTAAAATCTCGGGACGAGATTTCTTGTAGTGGAGGAGTTTTGTAACGCCCGAATAATTATGCTACAGTAATCCCATGTTAATGATGCCACGTCACCACGGTTACTATTGTTAATATCGCGTTAGTTCAAAACCAATTCAAATTTGAATTTAAGCCAAATGATAAAAAATTCCAAAAGTTGAAACAAAAATGTTTGGACCGTGCCAAATATGGCATAAGTAATTATTGTGTAGAAGACACAATTTTATAAAATACTTAAATGCCCTAAACTAAATAAAACAGAAAAGGAAAATAAATAAAAGAAAGGAAAATACAAGAAATAGAAAACAAAACAAAAAAACAAAAGAAAAGTAAGAAACCCCCCTCCCCCTAGGCCGAATGGCCCAGCTAGCCAGCAGGCCACCAGCCTAACCAGGCCACCAGGCCGGCCCACCCCACTCCTCTCCATAACCCCCCCGAGGAAACCCTAACCGCTCCCCACACCCCACTCGCCCCACTCCTCTCTCCCCTCCCCATTCTGGATCGGGGAACGAACCCCACGCACCCCGACCCCGCCGACGATCCCCGCCGCCTCGACACCGCCCGGAACGCCGCCTCGCCGTCCTCCTCCTCGCCGGCGTCGTCGTCCCCGACTCCTCCTCAACCCCCGTTGCCACGTCCCTGCACCCGCCGTGAGCCGCCGTCCTCTCCTCTTTGCCTCTCTGCCCGCCCCGCTCCGGCGCGGTGCGTGCTCACCGCACCCGTTGGCGCCGACCCGCACCCGCTGGCGCCGACCCGCACCCGAGCTCGCACGCGCCTCAGCTCGCTCCTCCGCCCGCCGCGCACGCCCGCGCGCTCCGCTCCCTCCCGTGCCGCTCGCCCGCGAACCTCCCCTGCTGTGCCCCTCCTCTCTCCTTCGCTCTTGCGCGCGCCCATGCATCACAGCGACTACGCCTCCCCGCGCTAACCCTGGCCGCGCCCGCTCCGACTCCTCCGCGCCCCGGCCTACCCCGGCGCTGCCTTGTCGCCTGGCCGCGAGCCCGCCCTCGCCGACGCCAACCACCGCCCCGTCCGCGCTTGACGCTCACCCTCTGTCACCCCACGTCTTCCCCTTTTGCTGGAGCGCGCGCCGCCCCACTCGGCTCGCCGGTCGCGCCCTCGCTGCTGCTGCTGGCCCCCTGGACGCGGCCCACCGTCGCCCAGCGCGCGCACCCCCCGATGCTGCCTCCTCTACCCACTGCACCCGTCGTGCCGCTACCTCCCCAGGTCGTCGTGGCCTCGCGTGTGCCGCTTCCTCGCCGCCGCGCCGCCTGGCCGGCGCCGTGGCCACCACCCCCCTGCGTCGGCCCCTGCCGGGTCCGCCCGCACTGGGCATGCGCCCGCTCGGGCGCGTCCTACGCCCCGCCCGCTTGCGGCGCCCGATAGGCCCCTAGGGCCAATGACATGTGGGCCCGACCCCAGAACGTTTTAAAAAATTAATTAAAAAAATAATTTTAAAAATTAATTAATTAATTAATTAACACTGTTTAGTTAACTAATTAACTCTAATTAAACATGCTAATTAAATGTTAACAAATAATTAGTCTTCAGCCTATGACATGTGGGACCCACACGTTAGTTTGACCAATCAACACCCCTGTTGACTGCTGACGTCATGCTGATGTCAGCAAACACCGTTCTGGATAATGTTGATTTAAAATAATTAAATAAATCCTAAAAGTGATTTAAATCTTTTAAAATTAATATAAAATAAACCGTTGCTCGGATGGGAAAACTTTGTACATGAAAGTTGCTTAGAACGACGAGACGAATCCGAATACGCAACCCGTTCGTCCGCCACACATCCCTAGTATAGCGAACACGCAACTTTCCCCCTCCGGCTGATCTATCCGAAAATGTGAAACACCGGGGATATTTCCCCCGGTTGTTTTTCCCCTTCACCGGTATCACCACCTACTGCGTTAGGGCACACCTAGCACTGCTACTTGTCATGTCATGCATCGATATGCATCTATTTGCATTGTATTCATTGTTTCTTCCCCCTCTTCTCTCCGGTAGACTACAAGACTGACGCCGCTGCTGGTGCCCCGGTCGACTACGTTGTTGATGACCCCTCCTTCTTGCCAGAGCAACCAGGCAAGCCCCCCCTTGATCACCAGATATCGCCTACTCTTCTCTCTACTGCCTGCATTAGAGTAGTGTAGCATGTTACTGCTTTCCGTAAATCCTATCCTGATGCATAGCCTGTCATTGTTGCTACAGTTATTGATACCTTACCTGCAATCCTAAATGCTTATTATAGGATGCTAGTTTACCATCAGTGGCCCTACATTCTTGTCCGTCTGCCATGCTATACTATCGGGCGGTGATCACTCGGGAGGTGATCACGGGTATAAACTTATATACATATTATATGATACTTGTGGTGACTAAAGTCGGGTCGGCTCGTAGAGTACCCGCGAGTGATTCACGGATTGGGTCCGAAAGGACGTTTGTCCCGACGGCCCTCTGAGTGGATCTTTGTGGAAGAGCGACAGGGTAGGTTGAGACCACCTAGGAGAGAGGTGGGCCTGGACCTGGTTGGCATTCGCGATTATTTCAAAATAACACGCTTAACGAGATCTTGGTATTTGATCTGAGTCTGGCCACTGGCCTATACGCACTAACCAACTACGCGGGAACAGTTATGGGCACTCGACGTCGTGGTATCAACCGAAGCCTTCATGACGTCAGCGACTGAGCGGTGCGCGTCGGATTGGACCGTAAGCCTGCTCTTGTATTAAGGGGGCTAGGTCTGCTTCCGGCCGCCCTCACAATGTGCAGGTGTGCAATGGGCGATGGGCCCAGACCCCTGCGCCATAGGATTTAGACCGGCGTGTTGACCTCTCTGTTGTGCCTAGGTGGGGCTGCGACGTGTTGATCTTCCGAGGCCGGGCATGACCCAGGAAAGTGTGTCCGGCCAAAGGGGATCAAGCGTGTTGGGAAATGTGGTGCACCCCTGCAGGGAAGTTTATCTATTCGAATAGTTGTGTCCCTCGGTAAGAGGATGACCCGGAGTTGTACCTTGACCTTATGACAACTAGAACCAGATACTTAATAAAATACACCCTTCCAAGTGCCAGATACAACCTGATGATCGCTCTCTCACAGGGCGACGAGGGGAGGATCGCCGGGTAGGATTATGCTATGCGATGATACTTAGTGAACTTACCATCTACTCTCTTCTTCTGTTGCAAGATGGAGGTTGCCAGAAGCGTAGTCTTCGATAGGACTAGCTACCCCCCTCTTATTTCGGCATTCTACAGTTCATTCCACATATGCTACCCCTTTTCCATTTGATTCCAATGCATGCATTGTAGTGTAGCTCCTTGCTTGCGAGTACTTTGGATGAGTACTCACGGTTGATTTGCTCCCCCTTTTCCCCCTTTCTATACCCGTTTGTTGCGACCAGACGATGGAGTCTAGGAGCCAGACGCCACCGTCGACGACGACTCCTACTACACTGGAGGTGCCTACTACTACGTGCAGGCCACTGACGAGGACCAGGAGTAGTTTAGGAGGATCCAAGGTAGGAGGCCTACGCCTCTTTCGATATGTATCCTAGTTTGTGCTAGCCATCTTATGGCAACTTGTTTAACTTATGTCTGTACTCAGATATTGTTGCTTCCGCTGACTCGTCTGTGATCGAGCTCTTGTATTCGAACCCTCGAGGCCCTTGGCTTGTAATATGATGCTTGTATAACTTATTTTATTGTAGAGTTGTGTTGTGATATCTTCCCGTGAGTCCCTGATCTTGATCATACACGTTTGCGTGTATGATTGAATCGGGGGCGACACAAGTTGGTATCAGAGCCGACTGCCTGTAGGAATCCCCCTTCCACACTCCTTGGCCGAAGTTGAGTCTAGACATTGAAAAACTTTTACTAACATGGTTGTGTGTCTTACGGGCCCACATCACCATTTCGGTGGTATTAGGATCTTTTACTCCTCGATCCTTACTCTGGGACTCTGAGCTCTCTTCTACTCGGGTTAAATGAATTTACTAACGCTAACATTAGGATCCCGTGACCACATTCACCCCAAAGTTGGATAAGCCCTAGTTATTCCTTAGAGTAGTATTTTGAACTATACCCACACTGTCAATTGACTCCTTTGAAACATCTTTGTTTTCAGATGGAACCCACGAGATAGGTCATCCGCCACACGATGGCCATTGGTGCCTCAGGATCACCTACTGTCTTTGCTGAGATGATGACCTATCTAGGTTATCGCTGACACCCTATGTACACCGTCTACGAGGAGTATCAGGACTTTAACCAGGAGTGGTACCGTGCCATCGTCCACCTCTACTCTCGGGAGTATGACTCCATTACCGTGCTGCACACTACTCATGGTGTTGGAGTGACTATCGACATGGCGGTCCACGATGCTGCTTATGCTGCTCTGACACGTCTTCGTGGAGAGTATCGGGAGTTGGACACCTCCCCGTTCAGGCACATTGCTGTCGCATCCGATGTTGGTGTGGAGGGATACTACACTGCTGCCTACTCCACCATCATCCGGGAGCCCTTCTACCATCAGAACCTGGTTCTGCATGCTGATGGGCTGGATAGAGCTAACCGAGCTCTTCGCCACGAGTTGTACACCACCCGTCAGCACCTTTACCGTGCTTTGACGCTGTTGCACCCCTTTGTCCGATCTGGTGATCTATCGCGTTCTGTGATCTACCCTGCCAGGACCGTGATGCCCCAGGGTGTCGGCTGGCCAGATGTGGGAGGCTACTCTGCCACACTTGGTCCTCTTCTGCCACTTGCGCGTCGGGTTCTGCACCAGAGTATCCGGGGACCCCAGGCTACTGACGTGGAGGACTTCCCATCGCGTTACTACCAGCTGTCTGGCTACACCTACCTCCACAGTTCCTCCTGGGACTGATGTAGGCTTACTTATTAGTATTAGATGCATTCGCCACGAGCCTGCATGCCGCTATGTTGTCTTTAGTCTGCGTACTGAACTCTGTGTACCGAACTCTATGCATGGTCCCTTTTGTAAGATATGCCAACTACTATGTAGTAACTATCGTGTTCCTTTCATAATGCATGTTTCATCATGAATGATTCTTGTCCTTGCAAATTTCTCAATGCTGAACTACCCCTGTTATATATTAGCAGGATGGTTAGACCAGGTGGTCATGGTCGTGGTGGCCATGCCCCACCACCGCCTGAGTACATGGCTGGTATGATCCAACAGTTCGAGCTGAACCGCCAGTTCATGGAAAATATGATGGCTCAGTTTCCTCGCCCCAATATGAACCATCAGCCAGCCCAACTGACTCTGCAGGATTTCATGCACCTCAACCCAACTGTGTACCGCAGCTCAACTCAGCCTCTGGATGCTGATGACTGGCTCCGTGACATCACCTATGAGATGGAGTCTGCTGATGTAGCCCCTGCCAGCTATGTCACATTTGCTTCCTTCTTCCTGAAAGGACCCGCTACTCAATAGTGGGACGGCCACAGGGGTACTCTGCTGGTTGGAACAATCATCACGTGGCCAGACTTCCAAGCTGCTTTTCGTGCCCACTTCATTCCTCGGGGAGTCATGGACTGGAAGAAGCGCGAGTTCCGCAACCTCACCCAAGGCAACAAAACTATGGAAGCTTATCAGCGGGAGTTTCTGGATTTATCCCGCTATGCTGAAGAAGACATTACAACTGATGCACGTAGACAGGAGAATTTCCATGATGGCCTCCAAGCTGACATCAAGCTCGCACTTCTAGTGCATGACTTTGCTGATTTCGCCACCTTGGTGAACAAGGCCATGCTATACTATCGGGCCGTGATCACTCGGGAGGTGATCACGGGTATATACTTATATACATATTATATGATACTTGTGGTGACTAAAGTCGGGTCGGCTCGTAGAGTACCCGCGAGTGATTCATGGATTGGGTCTGAAAGGACGTTTGTCCCGACGGCCCTCGGAGTGGATCTTTGTGGCGGAGCGACAGGGTAGGTTGAGACCACCTAGGAGAGAGGTGGGCCTGGCCCTGGTCGGCGTCCACTGTTATTTCAAAATAACACGCTTAACAAGATCTTGGTATTTGATTTGAGTCTGGCCACTAGCCTATACGCACTAACCAACTACGCGGGAACAGTTATGGGCACTCGATGTCGTGGTATCAGCCAAAGCCTTCGTGACGTCAGCGACTGAGCGGCACACACCGGATTGGACCGTAAGCCTGCTCTAGGGGGCTAGGTCTACTTCCGGCCGCCCTCGCAACATGCAGGTGTGCAATGGGCAATGGGCCCAGATCCCTGCGCCATAGGATTTAGACCGACGTGCTGACCTCTCTGTTGTGCCTAGGTGGGGCTACGACTTGTTGATCTTCCGAGGCCTGGCATGACCCAGGAAAGTGTGTCCGGCCAAAGGGGATCGAGCGTGTTGGGAAATGTGGTGCACCCCTGCAGGGAAGTTTATCTATTCGAATAGCCGTGTCCCTCGGTAAAAGGACGACCTGGAGTTGTACCTTGACCTTATGACAACTTGAACCAGATACTTAATAAAATACACCCTTCCAAGTGCCAGATACAACCTGGTGATCGCTCTCTCACAGGGCGACGAGGGGAGGATCGCCGGGTAGGATTATGCTATGCGATGATACTTGGTGAACTTACCATCTACTCTCTTCTTCTGCTGCAAGATGGAGGTTGCCAGAAGCATAGTCTTCGATAGGACTAGCTATCCCCCTCTTATTTCGGCATTCTGGAGTTCAGTCCACATATGCTACCCCTTTTCCATTTGATACCAATGCATGCATTGTAGTGTAGCTCCTTGCTTGCGAGTACTTTGGATGAGTACTCACGGTTGCTTTGCTCCCCACTTTCCCCTTTCTATACCCGTTTGTTGCGACCAGACAATGGAGTCCAGGAGCCAGACGCCACCGTCGACGACGACTCCTACTACATTGGAGGTGCCTACTACTACGTGTAGGCCGCTGACGACGACCAGGAGTAGTTTAGGAGGATCCCAGGCAGGAGGCCTGCGCGTCTTTCGATATGTATCCCAGTTTGTGCTAGCCATCTTATGGCAACTTGCTTAACTTATGTCTGTACTCAGATATTGTTGCTTCCGCTGACTCGTCTGTGATCGAGCTCTTGTATTCAAGCCCTCGAGGCCCCTGGCTTGTAATATGATGCTTGTATGACTTATTTTATTTATAGAGTTGTGTTGTGATATCTTCCCGTGAGTCCCTGATCTTGATCGTACATGTTTGCGTGTATGATTAGTGTATGATTGAATCGGGGGCAACACAGAGCATCCATGCTCCGCTATTGGTTATTGACCGGAGATGTGTCTCGGTCATGTCTACATAGTTCTCAAACCCGTATAGGGTCCGCACGCTTAATGTTCAATGACGATTTGTGTTATGAGTTATGTGATTTGATGTGCCGAAGTTTGTTCGGAGTCCTGGATGGGATGACATACATGACGAGGAGTCTTGAAATGGTCGATACATAAATATTAATATATTGGAAGGTTGCATTTGGACATCGTAATGGTTCCGAGTGGTTCGGGCATTTTTCTGGAGTACCGGGAGGTTACCGGAACCCCCCCGGGAGAAGTATTGGGCCTAGTGGGCCTTATTGGTGGAGAGGAGAAAGGGCCACAAGAGAGGGGCGTGCCCTCCCCTTGCCCAAACCGAATTGGACCTGGGGAGGGGGGCGATGAGGGAGTCCTGGATTCCTGGGGTCCTCGGACGTCCGGACTATGTAACATGGGTCGGACTAATGGGCTACGAAGATACAAGACAGAAGACTTCTTCCCGTGTACGGATGGGACTCTCCTTTGCGTGGATGGCAAGCTTGGCATTCGTATATGTAGATTCCTTCCTTTGTAAACCGACTCTGTACAATCCTAGGCCCCTCCAGTGTCTATATAATCCGGAGGGTTTAGTCCGTAGAGGTAGTCATAATCACAACCATACAGGCTAGACTTCTAGGGTTTAGCTATTACGATCTCGTGGTAGATCAACTCTTGTAATCCTCATATTCATCAAGATCAATCAAGCAGGAAGTAGGATATTACCTCCATCAAGAGGGCCCAAACCTGGGTAAACACCGTGTCCCCTGTATCCTGTTACCATCGACCCTAGACGCATAGTTCGGGACCCCCTACCCGAGATCCACCGGTTTTGACACCGACATTGGTGCTTTCATTGAGAGTTCCACTATGACGTCATTAGAAGGTTCGATGGCCCCATCAGTCATCTACAACAATGCTGCCCTGCGGGAGGATTTCCTTCCCGGCCAGCTCTTCGTATTCAGCGGCTTCGCACTGCGGGCCAACTCGGTTGGCCATCTAGAGCAGATCGACAGCTACGCCCTAGGTCACCAGATTCGTTTTGGAAATCTGGATTATGTTGCTAATATCCAAGGGTTCACGACCCCAACCTTCGCTCTGGCCTTAGATCCGGAGCACATCGCTAGGTCCGAGGACGGGATTATTGAGCCCGTCGGACTATCTGCGGACACTAAGCCCAATATGGGAGAGCCGGAGGAAGTAGTCTCGCTGGCAACCATCATGGAGCCGGACTCTTCTCCGGACACTGGCTCCGAACCCTCGGAGTTAGCATCGTGTGAGCTCGGCCAAGGAGTTTCCTTCCCGCCGCACTCCACGAATTTTCTTCTCCCTGGCCAAACCTCGCCTTTAAGCGAGTCTCTGGACTTGATGCGATCCCTCGTCATTACAAAGGAGCAATGTCCGAGCTATGCCCAGCCCGGACTAGGGGCTGAGAGCAGGGAATTTTACATCCCACCCACCACCCACTTCATAGCCACTATCGAGGACTTAACTGACATGCTCGACTACAGCTCCAAAGACATCGACGCTATGGACGACGATGCCAGGGAGGAGCAGGCCGAAAATCCACTGTTTACCGGACGCTGGGCGGCCACCTCTTCGTATGACGTGTATATGATGCACACACCCAAAGAGGGTAACGACGATGATAAAGAAGATCTGGTCGAGGATAAGCCTCCTGAGATACAGCCAAAGCGCCGACGTCAACGACGCCGCTCTAAATCACGCCGTGGAAAAGACAGCAATACCGGCACAGGAGACAACAACACTCCGGAGGGTGCCGAGGACAAAGAAGAACCCGTCGAGCCGACCTCTAAACAGGATGACCGGGAAGATGGGCAAGTTAGCCCCGATGAACAGGCTGAAAACGAAGACTCGGAGGACAGCAATTATCTTCCTCTCTCTGAGGATGAGGTGAGCCTCGGCAACAAGGATTTTATCATGCCTGAGGAACCTCTCGAGCAGGAGCGCTTTAAGCGCTGGCTAATTGCCACTGCAAGGAGCCTGAAAAAGAAGCAGCAACATCTTCAAGCTGATCAAGATCTGCTCAACGATAGGTGGACTAATGTCCTGGCAGCCAAAGAATACGACCTCGAACGCCCAACCAAAAGTTACCCGAAGTGTAAATTGCTACCCTAGTTTGACGACGAGGCCCTCGAGCCCGCACCATCAGCACGTAATGCGGCTGACTGACCAACTCGTGGCCGGGACAAAATGGCAACTCAAGCCGAACACCAACCCATACTACCTCACCGTAAAGGTAGAGATGTAATAGCTCGGAGATATACATATGACCTGCGGCAAGACCTGGATAGTAGAGCAGGTCAGACCAGATCAATCTACGGATCGTGGGGGCTTGCCCCGACGCGCGACGACGGCTATCTAGCTAGACATGACAAGCATAATCACGCCCGGGCCAAAAACCACAGACGGACTCCATCTGAGCTGCATCGTGACTTGGCCCATATAGACGCGCCGCACACCCCCTCTGCTTCACTGATGAAGTAATGGAGCACGAATTCCCAGAAGGGTTTAAACCCGTGAATATCGAATCATATGATGGAACAACAGATCCCTCGGTATGGATTGAGGATTTTCTTC
The DNA here is from genome assembly GCF_056163025.1 of Triticum urartu. Classification (NCBI taxonomy): domain Eukaryota; kingdom Viridiplantae; phylum Streptophyta; class Magnoliopsida; order Poales; family Poaceae; genus Triticum; species Triticum urartu. Next base: position 315,438,519 of record NC_141877.1, read on the forward strand.
TCCATATTCATATGGCCCGCAGTGATGAGCTTCATGCCATCAAATATCTCCCACTAAAATTAAAGGGACCAGCCCGACACTGGCTAAATAGCCTCCTAGAAAACTCTATTGGCAATTGGGAAGACCTGGAAGATGCCTTTCACGACAACTTCCAAGGTACATATGTCCGGCCTCCGGATGCCGATGACCTCAGTCACATCATCCAGCAGCCCAGAGAGTCAGCTAGGAAGCTCTGGACTAGGTTCTTAATTAAAAAGAACCAAATTGTTGACTGTCTGGACGCCGAAGCCCTAGCGGCTTTTAAACATAGCATCCGAGGTGAATGGCTAGCCCGTCACCTCGGCCAAAAAAAACCATAGTCTATGGCAGCTCTTACCGCACTGATGACCCACTTCTGCGCGGGAGAAGACAGCTGGCTGGCCCACCGAAATAATAGCGCCTGTGATCCTGGCACCTCTGAGGTCAGGGACGGCAATGGCAAGCCTCGACACAATAAAAACAATCGTCAAAACAATAATGTAGGAACCCAAGACATAGCGGTCAACGCCGGATTTAGTGGTTCCAAATCCGGTCAACAGAAGAAGCCATTCAAGGCAAACAAAGATGGCCCATCCAGTTTAGACAAGATACTGGATCGGCCCTGTCAAATTCATGGCAACCCCGACAAACCTGCCAACCATACCAACAGAAATTGTTGGGTTTTCAAACAAGTAGGCAAGATCAACGCTGAACACAAAGGGAAGGGGACGCCTAGTGACAGCGAAGACGAGGAGACTCGCCAACCAAACATCAGGGGACAAAAGCAATTTTCCCCCGAAGTAAAAACAGTAAGCATGATATCTATGACGCATATCCCTATGAGGGAGTGCAAGCGCGTACCACGAGACGACTATGCCATAAAGCCGGTCGTACCAAAATTTAACCCATGGGCAGCCTGTCTGATTACTTTTGATCGCAATGACCACCCAACAGGTATCCATCACAAGGGTTCGGCAGCTTTGGTCCTCGACCCAATCATTGATGGATTCCATCTCACACGAGTCCTTCTAGACGGCGGCAGTAGCCTTAATTTTCTCTATCAAGACACTATTCGCAAAATGGGCATTGATCCCTCAAGGATCCAACCCACCACAACTACCTTTAACGGTGTAATACCTGGCGAAGAAGCTCACTGTATGGGCTCAATCACACTGGAAGTCATCTTCGGTTCACCGGACAACTTCCGAAGCGAAGCCTTGATCTTTGATATTGTTCCATTCTGCAGTGGATACCATGCATTGCTTGGGCGGACCGCGTTCGCTCGCTTCAATGCGGTCCCACACTACGCCTATCTAAAGCTTAAGATGCCTGGCCCACGTGGCATCATAATGATCACTAGGAAAAAGGAACAACCACTCCATTCCGAGGAGTATACCACGGCCATCACAGCCGAAGTACAAAGCAGACTCGTTAAACCGCATACCTTATCGGCCATTAAGCCACCGGCCTCTACTACACAAGACTCAATTTTTGAGCTGGATTAGTAGTTCTGCCTCCGTCATTTGCTGCATATGCCCATGAAGTTTACGCCGCGCATGCATAATTATGCACTTAAAATACCTTGGTCGTCGGCGGAGGCACAATTTGGACAAACCTACAGCACGGTTCGTCCTCCTACAACTTTTCTCCCTTCTTTTTAAACCGTTTCTTATCTTTTGTCACAGATGAATCAAAACCTGTTTGTCCTATGGACCTGCAAGGACTCTTTCTGAGCCCAGTTTTGTCCAGGCAACCAAAGATTTCTCCTTTTAAGGAACCCTCTTCGCTAAGGCAAAGGAAACGCAGACATGCGACAGGAGGTCCAAAAGATTTTTTTTGTAGACCAAACACTATTTAAAACCTGGATATAGCCTTTTTCGTCAGCGTTCGACCTTGGCATGTAAAATGACCTGGGTAGAGGTGTTATAATCTGTAAGATTGCGCTCAACGTATCAATCAGATTCCAGTGGACATAATTCGTCTTCAGTATTTATTTTTTCCTTATAGAACTGTATTTCACCTTTTCGGTGGTTTCACACACACACACCTCGGCACTAATCGCCAGGGGCTCGATACGACAACATATTAACTTGCCAACAAGTCCGAAGAGCTCTACAACATACTTCGGCGTCACGAGTTTTGGCATTATATGCATCAGCTCCAAATCATGTCTTTGGTCAATAATTGGGTTGCCCGGCTCCTGTGCTTACTACCTTACGTTCCGCTCTGTCAACTAGGGTAGTAAAGGGAGAACTACTGCGATTGTGTTTCCGGTTCACCTGGTTAAGCACCTCAGTAGAGAAAGCCAAAAACTGACTGTCATGATGCGGCGAGAGCTGGTCAACCACTCGGCGACTTACTAAAATCTTTTGCGATTTCTTCCGTATAACACGAAGGACTGTTTTCCGGTCACCTATGTAGCGCAGCCGTATTCGGATAACCGCGTACATACAAGGGGCTATATCGTAGACCCACCGTCAAACTCCTATGGCTAAGTGAAGGTGTTAAAGCCCTATAGTCCGATTGCCTAGTTCGCCGCACTGGCACCTCCTTCACGGACCAAGACGTTGGGTCAAGTGTAGTCAGTTGCTATTCCGAACACCCCCGCATTATATGCGACGGGCTGAAGCCGACGACTGGCAAACCTTCAGATTATAAAAAAACAGCCGCACAGGAGGTAATGCCTTTCAAGAAAAAGGCATAAATATAACACATCCTTAATATATCATAATATTGTTATCACAATTCCGATACATTCACTCGAACATAATATTCCTTGAGCACTGACCCTCTATCAAGCGGGCGCCCTCTAGGACATCTTCATAATAATGCTCCGGCGTGCGATGGTCCTTGCCCTCGGGTGGACTGTTTGCTGCAACATCGACGACCTTCATTTTTGCCCAGTACGTCTTGATGCGGGAAAAGGCCATCCATGCACCTTCAACGCACGCCGACCGTTTAACGACGTCGATACGCGACACCGCATCAACAAGTCGCTGCACCAAACCGAAATAATTATTCGGAATTGGCTCAGTTGGCCACAGCCCAACCACGACTTCCTTCATGGAAGCTCCGGACACCTTGTGGAGCTCAGCCCACTGGGCCATTTGTTCGTTCAGCAATGACGGGCACTTTGGCACGTTGAACTATGACGAGAAAAGCTTCTCACTGCACGTCCGTCTTGCGCTTGATAAAACTGCACCGCATCGGTGACACTTTTCGGCAGGTCCAATAATGAGTCTGTCCACAAGTGATTAAGCGGGGCATACTTTGGGTCGTCGAATTTAGTCTGTAATAGAAAGGGCTTACCAGCCGTTACCTCCCCAACTTGTCGGATCTCCTCCCGAGCCGCTCTAGACTCGCACCGTGCCTCTCGCGCCTCTTGTAAAGCCTTGTTGAGTTCGGCTGCCTTGGCTTTGTTATCCTTCTCGAGTGATTCGCATTGGCTTGTGGCATCCTTCAGCTCTCGCGCTATGGTAGATACTCTCTCCTCGCACTGGTGCCGAGCGGCTTGTTCGGACTTTAACTCAACAGTTGCCTTCTTCACAGCCACATTGCTCACTCTGGCTTGCTCCTTGGCCTGGGCAAGTTCAGCCCGAAGGGTCTCAACCACAGCAGCACCATCTGCAATTATGCATGTCCCAGTATATAATTTTCAGCTTCGTGCTAATATTAGTATACATGCATAAGCCGACGACCCCAAAACATACCTTGTGCCTCGTTGAGCCGCCTGTTGATAAGAGTAATGTCCTCATCCGCTGACTCAAGTTTCTGCTTCAAATCTGCAACTTTCGCAGCATGGGCAGTCTCCATTGACATAGCAGCCTGTTTTCAAATTAATCATGTCATTTCCTGAGCATATCTTTTTGATCCTTTGATCGCCTCCCTGTGGAAGCCGACCAGAGTCTCAGGGGCTACTGTCTATACACAGGCGCATTCGGCATGAAAAGAGCGGTTAAGATATTACATTGCATACCTCAAAGCCTCTTAGTAAGCTCGTGAAGGCTTCATTCAATCCGCTTCTTGCGGACAGAATCCTCTCAACTACTATACCCATTAAGGTATGATGTTCCTATGAGATGGACGCATTCCGCAACATGCCCATTAATGTATCCAGCGCCTCCGGACTCCTGGAAGCGACTACAGGAGTACGAAATCCCTTCAAAGGGATAAGTTCACTCGACCCTAGAGTCATCTTCGGCTGTAAATCGGATAGTCCCGGGCCTTTATTATTGGTTCCCATAGGGGCTACACACCCCGGATCCTTGACGACCGAAGTATCACCTTCGGGCACTGCCTTCATTGCCCCTCGCACCATTTGATGGTCGGGGGAGACCCTCCGAGATGACACTTCGAAGTCGTCTGCCCTAAGGGGCGAGGAAGCATGTGGAGGCGTCTCACTTTCCATCATTTCCGGAAGCAGGTCACCCGAGGAGGAGGACTATTGAGGAAGACTGCAGGCCGGACTGCAAACATATATTTAAGATGTTACCCTTGTGACCTGAAAAGAACGGGATATGCCTACAATACCCTTGTTCACTTACGATTCGCCAAAAGGCTTGTCCTTACAAAGGAACTGCGCGGCAACATCATCTTCTGAACCCGAACCGTCTGACAGGGACATCTTCCCTCCCTTGGGAGCCTCTACCTTCAAATCTTCGGAGGAGGTCCTTTTCTTCCCATGGGGAGAAGGGATATCAGATTTTTCTTCCCCTTCGTCTTCAGAAGAGGGAGTTCTGGTCTCCGCGGACATAGCGTCCGGTGTACCTTTAGAGTGGGAACCACCCCTGGCCTTTTTGCTCTCCTCTTTGTCCTCCTTCGCCGGCACTTGATATGGCGCTAGGGCCAACATCCTTGTAAACACGGGATCAGCTGAGTCTTCGGGAAGCGGAGCCGAACACCTAATTCACTCCGCCTTATTTATCCATCCCTGGTCGAAGACAGTTTCTCAGTATGTTGATACGGGGTAATTAACTAAGCTGTGTCCAGGAGTCGAGTGCTTACCGAGGTATCCGGATGGTTGCAGTCGAGGCCAATGTCCTCGGTTGTATCCGGCCACTACTTTCGGGTTCCGAAGAATAACTTCCACATCCCTCTGTGAGTTATGCCGAAGAAGTGCTGAAGGGTTCGTGGTCCTTTTGGATTGAACTCCCACAGGCGGAGAGGTCGTCATTGGCACGGCATAACCCGATAGACTAACATTACCTGGATCACATTGATGAGGCCGGTGTCCTTTTCAAGGAGACTCCGGATACGGCTTTGTAGCGTCTGCCCTTCATCAACTGATCCCCAGTCCGGCCCCTTATTAATCCATGATGCGAGTCGTAACGGAGGGCCAGATCAGAATGCATGTGTAGCTGCCCACTTATTACCGTGGGGTTTAGTGATGTAAAACCACTCACGCTGCCATAGGTTGGAAGTTTCTGTGATGGAGCCCTTTATCCAAAGAGTATTCGCGAGCTTGCTCACCATAGCACCGCCACACTCCGCTTGCTCCCTGTCGACTACCTTCGGCTTCACATTAAAGGTCTTGAGCCACAAGCCGAAGTGTGGGGGAATGCGGAGAAAGGCCTCGCACATGACAATGAACGCCGAGATGTGAAGAAAGGAGTCCGGAGCTAGATCGTGAAAATATAGCCCGTAATAGAACATGAGGCCATGAACGAATGGGTAGAGAGCGAACCCTAGACCCCGGAGGAAGTGGGAGATGAATACGCCCCTCTCGCCAGATCTGGGTGCAGGAGTAACCTGCCCCTTGGTAGGGAGCTCGTGGGGGATTTCCGTGGTCAGGTACCTTGCCGCCCGGAGCTTTGCGATATCCTCCTCTGTAACAAAGGAGGCCACCCACTGGCCTTGAAGGCTAGGTCCGGACATGACTGGGAGGCTTGAAGCGATTAAGTTGAAACCTGGGTGCTGGAGTTCAAGGTTGGAAAAGTTGAGGAAGAGGTAGGCGTAGAGGAGAAAGACGGGTCTGTGCCCCTTTATAAAGGCGATGAATATTGAACGCCTCCTCATGAGCCTTAAAACTTGCCTATTCCCAAGGAATCATACCAATGAGGCAGTTGGATTGCCCACGCCCATGTTGATGAAAATCCCGTAATAAGGGGACACAATCTCTGCTTCGACAAGACATGCCAATAAAACCGCATCTTGGAACGTGGAGCGGGAGGCTAAAAATGGTTCGAAATAAGGACCGGGCAGGGACGTGATGTCACGCTACAAAAGTTGTCAATAGATTGGACTCGTGAAATATTATGTTCCCTGCGGTTATGTGTGGTATTTGATCTGTAGAGCCGGACACATTGTCCGTGTTCAAAAGCTGATTTGGAGTATTCGGAGGAGGAACCCGCCTTGCAATGCCGAAGACAATCTGCGCGCCAAACACATCGTCATTGAAGCCTGGTTCAGGGGCTACTGAGGGAGTCCTGGATTCCCGGGGTCCTCGGACGTCCGGACTACGTAACATGGGCCGGACTAATGGGCTACGAAGATATAAGATAGAAGATTATTCCGGTGTCCGGATGGGACTCTCCTTTGCGTGGATGGCAAGCTTGGCATTCGGATATGTAGATTCCTTCCTTTGTAAACCGACTCTGTACAACCCTAGGCCCCTCCGCTGTCTATATAAACCGGAGGGTTTAGTCCGTAGAGGAAGTCATAATCACAACCATACATGCTAGACTTCTAGGGTTTAGCTATTATGATCTCGTGGTAGATCAACTCTTGTAATCCTCATATTCATCAAGATCAATCCAGCAGGAAGTAGGGTATTACCTCCATCAAGAGGGCCTGAACCTGGGTAAACATCGTGTCCCCTGTCTCCTGTTACCATCGACCCTAGACGCACAGTTCGGGAACCCCTACCCGAGATCCGTCGGTTTTGACACCGACAGGCCCCCCCTCTTTCCTTCCCCCTCTCTCTCCCTTCCCTTTCCCTCCAGTGGAAGAAAGGAAGGGGGGCGAATCCTACTTGGACTAGGAGTCCAAGTAGGACTCCCCCCTTGGTGCGCCCAACCTAGCCGGCCTCCTCTCTCCCTCCCTCCTTTATATACGTGGCCAGGGGGCACCCCGATAGCACACCAAGCCTTCTCTTAGCCGTGTGCGGTGCCCCACTCCAAAGTTACACACCTCGGTCATATTGTCGTAGTGCTTAGGTGAAGCCCTGCGCCGGTAACTTCATCATCAATGTCGCCACGCCGTCATGCTGACGGAACTCTCCCTCGTCCTCAACTGGATCAAGAGGTCGAGGGACGTCATCGAGCTGAACGTGTACTGAACGCGGAGGTGCCGTACGTTCAATGCTTGGATCGGTTGGATCGCAAAGACGTTAGACTACATCAACCACATTACTAAACGCTTCCGCTTTCGATCTACGAGGGTACATGGACACACTCTCCCACTCGTTGCTATGCATCTCCTAGATAGATCTTGCGTGATCATAGGAATTTTTTGAAATACCGCATTCCCCAACAGTGGTATCAAAGCCAGGTCTATGCGTAGATGTTATATGTATGAGTAGAACACAATGAGTTGTGGGCGATATTCATACTGCTTACCAACAACATCTTACTTTGATTTGGCGGTATTGTTGGATGAAGCGGCCCGGACCGACATTACATGACCGCGTTCATGAGACTGGTTCTACCGACGTGCTTCGCACACAGGTGGCTAGCGGGTGTCTGTTTCTCCAGCTTTAGTTGAATTCAGTTTGACTACGCCCTATCCTTGTTGAAGGATAAAATAACACACTTGACAAAAAATCTTTGTGGTTTTGATGCGTAGGTAAGAACGATTCTTGCTAGTAGCCCGTAGCAGCCACGTAAAACTCGCAACAACAAAGTAGAGGACGTCTAACTTGTTTTTGCAGGGCATGTTGTGATGTGATATGGTCAAGACATGATGTGATATAATTTGTTGTATGAGATTATCATGTTTTTGTTAAAGTTATCGGCAACTGGCAGGAGCCTTATAGTTGTCCCTTTATTGCATAAGATGCAAGTGCCATATAATTGCTTTACTTTATCGCTATGCGATAGAAATAGTTGCAAAAGCAATAGTTGGCGAGACGACTATGTGACGACACATTGATAGATATCAAGATGATGGCGATCATGGTGTCATGCCGGTAACGATGGAGATCATGATGGTACTTTGAAGATGGAGATCAAAGGCACAAGATAATAATGGCCATATCATGTCACATATTTTGATTGTATGTGATGTTTATCTTTTATGCATCTTATTTTGCTTAGTACGACGGTAGCATTATGAGATGATCCCTTACTAAAATTTCAAGGATAATTGTTCTCCCTGAGTGTGCACCGTTGCAAGAGTTCCTCGTGCTGAGATACCACATGATGATCGGGTGTGATAAGCTCTGCGTTCACATACAACGGGTGCAAGCCAGTTTTGCACACGTGGAATACTCGGGTTAGACTTGACGAGCCTAGCATGTGTAGATATGGCCTCGGAACACTGAGACCGAAAGGTCGAACGTGAATCATATAGTAGATATGATAAACATAGTGATGTTCACCATTGAAAGCTACTCCATCTCACGTGATGATCGGACATGGTTTAGTTGATATGGATCACGTGATCATTTAGATGAATAGAGGGATGTCTATCTAAGTGGGAGTTCTTAAGTAATATGATTAATTTAACTTAAATTTATCATGAACTTAGTCCTGATAGTATTTGCATATCTATATTGTAGATCAATTGCTTGCATATAGCTTCCCCGTTTTATTTATGATATGTTCCTAGAGAAAACTAAGTTGAAAGTTGATAGTAGCAATGATGCGGACTAGGTCCATGATCTGAAGATTATCCTCATTGCTGCATAGAAGAATTATGTCCTTGATGCACCACTAGGTGACAGAACTATTGTAGGAGCAAATGTAGACGTTATGAACGTTTGACAAGCTCGGTATGATGCCTACTTGATAGTTTAGTGCACCATGCTTTACGGCTTAGAACCGGGACTTCAAAAATGTTTTGAAATGCCATGGAGCATATGAGATGTTCCAAGAGTTGAAATTGGTATTTCAGACTCATGCCCGGGTCGTGAGGTATGAGACCTCTGGCAAGTATTTTTGCCTACAAGATGGAGGAGAATAGCTTAACCAGTGAGCATGTGCTCAGAATGTCTGAGTACTACAATCGCTTGAATCAAGTGGGAATTAATATTCCGGATAAGGTAGTGATTGACAGAGTTCTCTAGTCATTATCACCAAAGTTATTGGAACTTCGTGATGAACTATAATATGCAAGGGATGACGAAAACGATTCCCCGAGCTCTTCGCGATGCTGAAATCGGCGAACGTAGAAATCAAGAAAAGCATCAAGTGTTGATGGTTGACAAGACCACTAGTTTCAAGTAAAAGGGCCAGGGAAAGAAAGGGAACTTCAAGAAGAATGACAAGCAAGTTGCCACTCCCATGCAGAAGCCCAAAGCTAGACCCAATCCTGAAACTGAGTAATTCTACTGCAAAGGAAATGGTCACTGGAAGTGGAATTGCCCCAAATACTTGGCGGATAAGAAGGATGGCAAAGTGAACAAAAGTCTATATGATATACATGTTATTGATGTGTACTTTACTAGGAATCATAGTAGCCCCTGGGTATTTGATACTAGTTCAGTTGCTATGATTAGTAACTTAAATGGGAGTTATAAAATGAACAGAGACTAGTTGAGGGCAAGGTGAGGATGTGTCTTGGAAGTGATTCCAAGGTTGATAAGATCACCATCGCACACTCCCTTTACCTTCGGGATTAGTGTTAAACCTAAAATAAATGTTATTTGGTGTTTGCATTGAGCATAATATGATTGGATCATGTTTATTGCAATACAACTATTCATTTACGTCAAAGAATAATTGTTATTCTATTTACATGAATAAAACCTTCTGTGATCATACACCCAAGGTGAATGGTTTGTTGAATCTCGATTGTAGTGATAAACATATTCATAATATTGATGCCAAAAGATGAAAGGTTAATAATGATAGTGCAACATATTTGCGGCACTGCCGTTTAGGTCATATTGGTGTAAAGCGCATGAAGAAACTCCATGCTGGTGGGCTTTTGGAATCACTTGATGCTTGCAAACCATGCCTCATGGGTAAGATGACTAAGACTCCGTTCTTCGAAACAATGGAGTGAGCCACTGACTTATTGGAAATAATACATACCGATGTATGCGGTCCGATGAGTGTTGAGGCTCGCGGCGGGTATCATTATTTTCTGACCTTCACGGATGATTTGAGCAGATATGGGTATATCTACTTAATGAAACACAAGTCTGAAACATTTGAAAAGTTCAAAGAATTTCAGAGTGAAGTGGAAAATCATCGTAACAAGAAAATAAAGTATCTACGATCTAATCGCAGAGGCGAATATTTGAGTTATGAGTTTGGCCTTCATTTAAAACAATGTGGAATGGTTTCACAACTCACGCCACCTGGAACACCATAGTGTAATGGTGTGTCCGAACATCGTGACCGTACTTTATTAGATATGGTGCGATCTATGATGTCTCTTACTGACTTACCACTATCGTTTTGGGGTTATGCATTAGAGACAGCTGCATTCACTTAAATAGGGCACCATCTAATCTGTTGAGACGACACCGTATGAACTGTGGTTTGGCGAGAAACCTAAGCTATCGTTTCTTAAAGTTTGGGACTGCGATGCTTATGTGAAAAAGCTTCAACCTGATAAGCTCGAACCCAAATCGAAGAAATGCATCTTCATAGGATACCCAAAGGAGACTGTTGGGTACACCATCTATCACAGATTCGAAAGCAAGATATTCATTGCAAAGAATGGATCCTTTCTAGAGAAGGAGTTTCTCTCGAAAGAAGTGAGTGGGAGGAATGTAGAACTTGATGAGGTAATTGTACCTTCTCCCGAATTGGAAAGTAGTTCATCATAGAAATCAGTTCGAGTGATTCCTACACCAATTAGTGAGGAAGCTAATGATGATGATCATGAAAATTCAGATCAAGTTACTACCGAACCTCATAGGTCAACCATAGTATGGTCCCCACCAGAGTGGTACGGTAATCCTATTCTGGAAGTCATGTTACTAGACCATGAAGAACCTACGAACTATGAGGAAGCGATGATGAGACTAGATTCCGTGAAATGGCTTGAGGCCATGAAGTCTAAGATGGGATCCATGTATGAGAACAAAGTATGGACTTTGATTGACTTGCCCGATGATCGGTGAGCCATTGCGAATAAATGGATCTTCAAGAGGAAGACGGACTCTGATAGTAGTGTTACTATCTACAAAGCTCAAATTATCGCAAAAAGTTTTTGACAAGTTCAAGGTGTTGACTACGATAAGATTTTCTCATTCGTGGCGATGCTTAAGTCTGTCCGAATCATGTTAGCAATTGCCACATTTTATGAAATCTGGCAAATGGATGTCAAAACTACATTCCTTAATGGATATATTAAAGAAGAGTTGTATATGGTACAACAAGAAGGTTTTGTCAATCCTAATGGTGCTAACAAAATGTGCAAGCTCCAGCGGTCCATCTATGGACTGGTGCAAGCATCTCGGAGTTGGAATATACGCTTTGATAAGTTGATCAAAGCATATAGTTTTATACAGACTTTTGGAGAAGCCTGTATTTACAAGAAAGTGAGTGGGAGGACTACAACCTTTCTGATAAGTATATGTGAATGACATATTGTTGATCGGAAATGATGTAGAATTTTCAGGAAAGCAAAAAAGAGTGTTTGAAAGGAGTTTTTCAAAGAAAGACCTCAGTGAAGCTGCTTACATATTAAGCATCAAGATCTATAGAGAGAAATCAAGACGCTTGATAAGTTTCTCCAATGAGTACATACCTTGACAAGATTTTGAAGTGAGTCAAAATGGAACAGTCAAAGGAGTTATTGCCTGTGTTGCAAGGTGTGAAGTTGAGTAAAGACTCAAAACCCGACCACGGAAGAGAATAGAAAGAGAATGAAAAGTATGCCATGAATTTGGCAAGGGGGTACAATAGTGATCCAGGAGTAGATCACTTGACAACGGTCAAAATTATCCTTAGTGGAATAAGGAAATGTTTCTCGGTTATGGAGGTGATAAAGAGTTCGTTGTTAAGAGTTACGCCGATGCAAGCTTTTACACCGATCCGGATGACTCTGAGTCCCAATCTGGATACATATTGAAAGTGGGAGCAATTAGCTAGAGTAGCTCCATGTATAGTGAGGGAGTCCTGGATTAGGGGGTCTCCGGACAGCCGGACTGTCTCCATTGGCCGGACGGTTAGACTATGAAGATACAAGATTGAAGACTTCGTCTCGTGTCCGGATAGGACTCTACTTGGCATGGAAGGCACGCTAGGCAATACGGATATGGATATCTCCTCCTTTGTAACCGACCTTGTGTAACCCTAACCCTCTCCGGTGTCTATATAAACCGAAGGGTTTTAGTCCGTAGGACAACAACCACAACATACAATCATACCATAGGCTAGCTTCTAGGGTTTAGCCTCTCCGATCTCGTGGTAGATCTACTCTTGTACTACCCATATCATCAATATTAATCAAGCAAGACGTAGGGTTTTACCTCCATCAAGAGGGCCCGAACCTGGGTAAAACATCATGTCCCCTGCCTCCTGTTACCATCCGGCCTAGACGCACAGTTCGGGACCCCCTACCCGAGATCCGCCGGTTTTGACACCGACATTGGTGCTTTCATTGAGAGTTCCTCTGTGTCGTCACCTTTAGGCCTGATGGCTCCTCCGATCATCAACAATGATGCGGTCCAGGGTGAGACCTTTCTCCCGGGACAGATCTTCGTGTTCGGCGGCTTTGCACTGCGGGCTAATTCGCTTGGCCATCTAGAGCAGATTGAAAGGTACTCCCCTGGCCATCAGGTCAGATTTGGAAGTTTGAACTACATGGCCGACATCCGCGGAGACTTGATCTTCGACAGATTCGAGCCACAGCCGGGCGCGCCGCACTGTCACGATGGGTATGACCTAGCTCTGCCGCCGAATAGTACCCCAGTGGCCGCGCCTGCATCAGCTCCGACCCTTAGCTCGGTGCCAACTGCGCCAATCGAGGACGGGTGGCTAGACACCGCCTCAAGGGATGCAGTCTCAACGGCGATCGAGCCGAACACCAGCCTAATCCTCTGCGCAGCCCGTGACTCCAAGGTGCCGGACTCTTTTCTGGACTCCGAACCATCCGCGCCCCCGCTAATCGAATCCGACTGGGCGCCGATCATGGAATTCACCGCCGCGGATATCTTTCAGCACTCGCCCTTCGGTGACATTCTGAGTTCACTAAGGTCTCTCTCTTTGTCAGGAGAGCCCTGGCCGGACTATGGCCAACAGGATTGGGATGCGGACGACGAAGAAATTCGACGCCCACCCACCACCCACTTCGTAGCCAATGTCAATGATTTAACCGACATGCTCGACTTCGACTCCGAAGATCGACGGTATGGACGACGATGTAGGAGACGAACATGAACCAGCGCCTATAGGGCACTAGAAAGCCACCTCGTCATATGACATATACATGGTGGATACACCCAAAGAAGGCAATGGCGACGAGATAGCGGAGGATGACCCCTCCAAGAAGAAACCCAAGCGCCGACGTCAGCGGCGCCGCTCTAAGTCCCGCCAAAGCAAAAGTGGTGATACCAGCACAGGAGATAGTAACACTCCGGATAGTGCCAAAGGCAACAACAATCCCCTCCAGCAAGATTTAGAGCAGGAGGATGGAGGAGCCAGCTCTCCTGAGAGAGCGGCAGACGGAGAGGAGGAGGATGACAATTACACGCCCCCTCCGAAGACGAGGCAAGCCTCGGTGACGATGAATTCGCCGTACCAGAGGACCCCGTCGAACAAGAGCGCTTCAAGCGGCGGCTTATGGCCACGGCAAATAGCCTGAAGAAAAAGCAGCAGCAGCTTCAAGCTGATCAAGATCTGCTAGCTGACAGATGGACTGAAGTCCTCGCGACCGAGGAATATAAACTCGAGCGCCCCTCCAAGAATTACCCAAAGTGCAGGTTACTACCCCGAGTGGAGGAAGAAGCATATGATACGGCTGATTGGCCACCTCGTGGCCGCGATAGAGAGGCATTCCAGCCAAAAGCTCAGCCTCCACCCCGACGCCATTCAAATAAAAAGGCATGGGTAGATACGCCAGACCTGCGAGACATACTGGAGGACAAAGCAAAGCATGCAAGATCGATCTATGGATCACGAGGGCGCACCACTCTGCGAGACGATAAACGTCACGCCGGATATAGTAAAAGCAAATCCGGCCGGGCCGAACACAGCGGGCAAGACCCATTCGAGCTGCGTCGCGATATAGCCCAATACAGAGGCGCCGCACACCCCTTATGCTTCACAGATGAAGTAATGGAACATCAATTCCCAGAAGGTTTCAAACCTGTAAATATTGAATCATACGACGGCACAACGGATCCTGCGGTATGGATCGAGGATTTCCTCCTCCACATCCACATGGCCCGTGGTGATGACTTACACGCCATCAAATACCTCCCACTAAAGATCAGAGGACCAGCTCGGCATTGGCTTAACAGCTTGCCAGCAGACTCCATTAGCTGTTGGGAGGATCTGGAAGCCGCATTCCTCGACAACTTTCAGGGAACTTATGTGCGACCACCGGACACCGATGACTTGAGCCACATAATTCAGCGGCCAGAAGAGTCGGCCAGGCAATTCTGGACTCGGTTCCTTACAAAGAAAAATCAAATCGTCGACTGTCTGGATGCAGAGGCCTTAGCGGCTTTCAAACACAACATCCAAGACGAGTGGCTAGCCCGACACCTTGGTCAGGAAAAGCCGAAATCTATGGCAGCTCTCACGACGCTCATGACCCGCTTTTATGCGGGAGAAGACAGCTGGCTGGCTCGCAGTAAGAACATATCAAAGAACCATGGTACCCCGGATACCAAGGACGGCAATAGCAGGTCATGTCGCAACAAACATAAGTGCCGTATTAACAGCAAAAATACCGAGGATACGGCAGTCAATGCCGGATTCAAAGGCTCTAAACCCGGTCAGCGGAAAAAGCCATTCAAACAAAGTACGTCGGGTCCGTCCAGCTTGGACCGTATACTCGATCGCTCGTGTCAAATACACGGAACCCCAGACAAGCCAGCCAATCACACCAACAGGGATTGTTGGGTGTTCAAGCAGGCCGACAAGTTAATTGCCGAAAACAAGGACAAGGGGCCTCATAGCGATGATGAGGAGGAGCCTCGGCAGCCGCACATCGGAGGACAGAAGAGGTTTCCCCCACAAGTGCGGACGGTGAACATGATATACGCGACCCACATCCCCAAGAGGGAGCGGAAGCGTGCGCTCAGGGACGTATATGCGTTGGAGCCAGTCGCCCCAAAGTTCAACCCTTGGTCCTCCTGTCCGATCACCTTCGATCGCAGGGACCACCCCACTAGTATCCGTCATGGCGGATTCGCCGCACTGGTCCTAGAACCAATCATTGACGGATTTCACCTCACTCGAGTCCTCATGGATGGCGGCAGCAGTCTGAACCTGCTTTATCAGGACACAATGCGCAAAATGGGTATAGACCCCTCAAGGATCAAACCCACAAAAACGACCTTTAAAGACTTCATTCCAGGTGTGGAGGCCCATTGCACAGCTCAATTACACTGGAAGTGGTCTTCGGATCCCCGGATAACTTCTGAAGCGAAGAGTTAATCTTCGATATAGTCCCGTTCCACAGTGGTTATCACGCGCTGCTCGGGCGAACCGCATTTGCTAGATTCAATGCGGTACCGCATTATGCATACCTCAAGCTCAAGATGCCAGGACCTCGTGGAGTTATTACAGTCAATGGAAACACATAGCGCTCCCTCCGAACAGAGGAGCACACCGCGGCCCTCGCAAAGCAGCCTCTCAAGGCAATCAACCAGTTCGGCGCTTCAAAGCCCGGACACCTTCAAGTGCGCTCGAAGCAATCGGCAAATAGACCGCCTGGCACGATCTGAGCTCGCATAGCAATACGGCGGCCACCCCAATCCCAGCCCAACGGCGAAATTCGTGCAACGCGCACATAATTACGCATTAAAAATACCATGGGCACAAGTGGGGAGGGGGGACAACTACAGCACGCCCCAAGACGCGGCTTAAACCGCACTAGGGGCTTCCCGTGTGGTTATTTTTCTTTTTTTTCAGGACATTAATCTCTGGAAACACTGTCCGGCAGCACTATAGCCGAACACATGATGCAGCAACCAAGGAGGCAGACAGCTACGTCATACCACAGAATTCCCAGGTGAATTACAGTAACGAGCGAAATATTCGATTTAATATCATTCCTCAGCTTGCCCTTGGAAGGGACATAGTCCTACTCTTTGCTTATCACACTATCTGTATCACTCTGCTTTAACGCAATTTTTTGAATAAACAACGCATGACATTACGACTATTATTGCATTCTTGTTATATATAGAGTGTTACTATTCATCATCCAGGGTGCATAATAAGTTATTCTTCACCCGAGGTAATCTTACGATCATTTCATAATTAAATTACGTTTAGAATTCAAATAGTTACATTCCTATTGATTCACTACATAAAATTTGACATATGAAAATAAAAATATAGGTCATAAGACAAGAAAATTTGTAGTTTATGTGTATTTTAGACTATGTTTTTACGTTTGTAATTTTACATAACATAAAATATTTTTTACAGCGATTATATATTTTCTTACAGTCTCTTTTTACGTCGGAAATAAGATAAAACTTACGGAATGTTAAATTACGGTGCATTGATGGTAAAATAGAGGGGGGGGGGGGTGAAGAATAACTATTCCTCAACCAGGGTGACGAATAGCGTGACCCTATATATATATGTTTATTAATGACGCCTTGCAACCGTACACTTTGGTACGGCCAATACACCAGGGGCTTACGTACCCCACAATGCGGTGTGAAAAGTCTGAACACTTTCACAAGTGCGGCACCCCGAACTTATAGCATTATATGCATCAGCTCCGAATCATGTCTTTGGTCAAATGTTGGGTTTGCCCGGCTCCTATGTTTTGGTACCTTACGTTCCGCTCTATCGGCTAAGGTAGCGCTAGGAGAACTACTGCGATTGTGTCCCAGTTTTGCTGGGTTCAGCACCTCAGTAGAGAAAGCTAAAATTGACTGTCATGATAAGGCGAGAGACTGGTCGCTGTTCGGCGAGGTTTTCAAGTCCCTAAAGGCTTATGCCACTTAGAGCGAGGGGCCGGCCCTGTCCGGCTTAAAGGTGTGTATCGCGCCCCAAATTCGGCCTTCCGAATACCAGGGGCTTTGCCAAAATTTAAAATTATAGAATTCTATGGCTAAGTGAGAGTGATAAAGCATTATTAGTCCGGTTGCCTTGTTCGCTGTGCTAAGCACCTCCCTCGAAGGACCCAAACATGGGAACAAGAGTGCTCAGGTTTATCCCGAACACCCCAGCACTCGTGGCATGGGGGCAGAAGCCGAGGACTAGCCATCTCTCAGATTGGATAAACAGCCAAACAGAAGGTAATATTTTAAATTCAAACAAGCGTTGCATAGTGCATATGAAACAAGTTTTCATAAATACAGGATATAACGAGCAAGTCTCACTCAAATATTACATCTTTTGAACACTCGTCCGCTATGAGACAGGCACCCGGCAGAACACCCTCGTAGTACATCTCGGGGTGGCGGTGCTCCTTGCCCTCTGGTGGCCCCTCCTTGACCAGCTTCACGGCGTCTAGCTTGACCCACTGCAATTTCACACGGGCGAAAGCCCGGCGTGCATCTTCAATGCAAACAGATCGCTTGACGACCTCCAGCCGTGGGCAGGCATCCACAAGCCGCCTTACCAGGTCGAAGAAGCTGTTCGGAAGGGCGTCGCCAGGCCACAGCCGGACTATAAAGCCCTTCATGGCCTGATCGGCCGCCTTATGTAACTCGACCATCTGCTTTGGCCGGTCGCTCATTGGCACTCGGTGTACGGCCTCAACATACTGAGACCAGAACAACTTCTACATTGAGCTTCCATCCTTGGTCTGGTAAAATTGTGCGGCATCGGACACACTGCGGGGCAAATCTGCGAATGCTCCTGGAGAGCTCCGGATTCGGGTAAGTAATCGGTAATTTACTTTTACATGCTTGCTTTGCATATAGAAAGCCTTACCCGCCACTATTTTCTTCATTGCGTCGATCTCCTGGAGAGCCTTTTGGGCTTCGGCCTTGGCACTTTTTGCGCTCTCGAGGGCCGCGGCAAGCTCAGACTCCCGCGTCTTTGAGTCAAGCTCCAACGCCTCGTGCTTCGCCACGAGAGCCTGGAGCTCTTGCTGCACCTCGCCCACCCGAGCCTCGTGCTTCTCTCGCTCGGTGCGCTCCTTGGTCTCTTTATCTTCGACCTTGGTTAGCACTTGCTTCAGGGTCGCCACCTCGGTCGTGGCCCCTGGCAAATATACAATGATCCTATCATTTTGCAAACGCGTCTTCTTTTATATATACATATCTATAGACAGGGTATTACTTACCCTTGTTCTCCTCGAGCTGCCTCTTGGCAAGGCCGAGCTCTTTCCTGGACCCCTCGAGGTCCTGCTTCAGTACGGCGACCTCCGTAGTCAGTGCGGCGGACGCTAGCAGCGAAGCATGCATATGCATATTGACATACTTATATTAGACTCCTGCGATATTATTTGATCCTCTGTTCGGCTTTTCTTTGTGAACACCGAAAAAAGCATCAGGGGCTACTGTCTATGCGGTAATATTTCTACTACATTTTAAAACACTTACCTCAAAGCCTGTTAGAAGGCTGGCACAGGCTTCAGTCGACCCGCTCTTGGCGGACTGAACCTTCTGGAGCACCGCACTCATAATAGTACGATGCTCCTCGTCGATGGAAGCACTGCGAAGCGCTTCCAGCAGATTGTCCGGCGCCTCTGGATGGACAGAGGTCACCGGCACAGGCGTCTTGCCCCTCTTAGAAGGAGGCCGCCTGCCCGAGCCTGGAAACGCTGGAGGTTCCGGCGCGGTGTTCGGCTGAGGGCCGAACTCGGAGCTCTCAGGGGCCCCGTCCCCTCGGCTCCCGGAGTCCGGAAGGTCGCCTTGAGGTGCCTCCGAGACTGTCTCCCCTCGGTCCGGTGCCTCTTGAGACAGCACCTCGGCGTCATCGGCAGGATGAGGGGAGGTGGCGGTCGGGACTGGATCGCTATCCATGTCCGACGAGCCTAGGGAGCCGTATGATGATACATCGATACTGGCTCGTGGCGGCCTGCATAATTATGTTCGGCGTTAGGGAAAACAGTGCGACAAAGGAATTCTATGAGTTACTCTGGTATCCGTATACTTACGATCTCCCCGGGGGCTTGGCCCTGGGCAACCACTCGTCTTCGCCTTCGTCGGCGTCGGTGGAACTGTCCGGAAGGAGAGTCCTTCCCTTCGTGGACCCTTCGCCCCCCAGTTGGGGCGGCCTTCCTTTTCTTATCTCCCCCAGCCGATGGGGGAGCATCTTCTTCTTCTTCCTCGTCTTCGGGGGAAGAGTGCGCCGCAGAGTCATCGGACGGTGAGTCCGACGACGCCTGGCGTCGGGAACTCTTTTGGGTTCCCTTGATCTTCTTGGTCTTCTTCCAGCACCGTATAAGGGGCCGGAGTCAGCATCTTCGTCAAAAGAGCGTCTGCGGGGCCTTCGGGCAAAGGAGCCGGACAGTCGATCTGTCCGGCCGTCTCCTGCCAGTCCTGTCAAAGGTACGGGAGTTTAGATCCCGCGTGGAGTCAATCTATAAAAAATAAGTATCCTGTGAAAGGTAAAGCAACTTACCGCACTGGCTTGGCGCTTCGTGTTGAATGCACGATCCTCAGTAATAGGAGTGGGGACCTTGGCGCTTTTGAACAGCACCCTCCAGGCATCTTCGTGAGTCATGTCGAAGAGCCTGTTCAGAGTTCGGTGCTGTGCCGGGTCGAACTCCCACAAGTTAAACTCCCATTGTTGGCGCGGGAGGATCCGGCGGTGGAGCATGACCTGGACCATGTTGACAAGTTTGAGCTTCTTGTTCACCATGTTTTGAATACATGTTTGGAGTTCGGTCAGCTCCCCCAAACTACCCCAGGATAGGCCCTTCTCTTTCCAGGAAGTGAGCCGCGTGGGGATGCCAGATTGGAACTCGGGGGCCGCTGCCCATGCAGGGTCGCGCGGCTCGGTGATGTAGAACCACCCCGATTGCCACCCCTTTATGGTTTCCACAAAGGAGCCCTCGAGCCATGTTCCGTTGGGCATCTTGCCCACCATGGCGCCTTCGCACTCCGCCTGGCGCCCGCCCACAAACTTTGGCTTGACATTGAAGGTCTTCAACCATAAGCCGAAGTGGGGCTTGATGCGGAGGAAGGCCTCGCACACAACGATAAACGCCGAGATGTTGAGGATGAAGTTCAGGGCCAGATCGTGGAAATCCAGGCCGTAATAGAACATGAGCCCCCGGACGAATGGATGGAGAGGGAATCCCAGTCCGCAGAGGAAATGGGCGAGGAACACTACCCTCTCATGGGGCCTGGGGGTGGGGATGAGCTGCCCCTCATCTGGGAGCCGGTGCGCGATGTCGTCGGGCAGGTATCCGGCTCTCCTCAGTTTCTTGATGTCTCCATCCGAGATGGAGGAGACCATCCACCTGCCTCCCGCTCCGGACATGGTTGGAGAAGGTTGAGGTGGGAAGTGTGGACTTGGGCGCTAGAGCTCGAGTGTGTGAAAATGGATGAGCAAAGGAGGAAGAAGGCGTGGATAGAAAGGTGAATCCTTATCCCTTTATATGGGCGGACGAAGCTAAGCATCCCCACTTGCCTGGTAAAACTTGCTTATCCCCCAAGCGCCGTAATTGATGGCGCAGTTGGGTTACCCACGCCCGTATTGATGAGAATCTCGTAATAAGGGGACACGATCTCTGCTTTGACAAGACGTGTCGAAAAACTGCCCCGCGTTATGTGCGGGCTGGTTAAAGGAAACGGTTCGAATAATCACCGGGCCATGACATAACGTCATACTGTCAAAACAAGTCAGCAAATTAGATTTGCGAAAATATTATTCTCTCTACGGTGGTATGTGGAACTTATTTTGCAGGGTCGGACACTATCCTCGTATTTAAATTCTTCTGTGATGTATTCGGAGAAGGAACCCGCCTTGCAATGTCGAAGACAATACTGCGCGCCGGACTCGTCGTCATTGAAGCCTGGTTCAGGGGCTACTGAGGGAGTCCTGGATTAGGGGGTCTCCGGACAGCCGAACTATCTCCATTGGCCGGACTGTTAGACTATGAAGATACAAGATTGAAGACTTCGTCTCGTGTCCGAATAGGACTCTACCTGGCGTGGAAGGCACGCTAGGCAATATGGATATGGATATCTCCTCCTTTGTAACAGACCTTGTGTAAACCTAACCCTCTCCGGTGTCTATATAAACCGAAGGGTTTTAGTCTGTAGGACAACAACCACAACATACAATCATACCATAGGCTAGCTTCTAGGGTTTAGCCTCTCCGATCTCATGGTAGATCTACTCTTGTACTACCCATATCATCAATATTAATCAAGCAGGACATAGGGTTTTACCTCCATCAAGAGGGCCCGAACCTGGGTAAAACATCGTGTCCCCTGCCTCCTGTTACCATCCGGCCTAGACGCACAGTTCGGGACCCCCTACCCGAGATCCGCCGGTTTTGACACCGACACAGAGAATTGTAGACATAGAAAATTTGCAAAATACATATGGCTCTGAATGTGACAGACCCATTGACTAAGCTTCTGTCGCAACAAAACATGATCACACTGATAAGCCACAACTATAGGGGATCGCAACAGTTTTCGAGGGTAGAGTATTCAACCCAAATTTTTTGATTCGACAGAAGGGGAGCCAAAGAATATTCTCAAGTATTAGCAGCTGAGTTGTCAATTCAACCACACCTGGAAACTTAATATCTGCAGCAAAGTATTTAGTAGCAAAGTAATATGATAGTAGTGGTAACGGTAGCAAAAGTATTGTTTTTGGTATTTTGTAGTGATGATAGCAATAGCAACGAGAAAGTAAATAAGCGAAGAATAATATATGGAAAGCTCGTAGGCAATGGATCGGTGATGGAGAATTATGCCGGATGTGGTTCATCATGTAACAGTCATAACCTAGGGTGACACAGAACTAGCTCTAGTTCATCAATGTAATGTAGGCATGTATTCCGAATATAGTGATACGTGCTTATGGAAAAGAACTTGCATGACATCTTTTGTCCTACCCTCCTGTGGCAGCGGGGTCCTTATGGAAACTAAGGGATATTAAGGCCTCCTTTTAATAGAGTACCGGAACAAAGCATTAACACATAGTGAATACATGAACTCCTCAAACTACGGTCATCACCAGTAAGTATCTCGATTATTGTCACTTCGGGGTTAACGGATCATAACACATAATAGGTGACTATAGACTTGCAAGATAGGATCAAGAACTCTCATATATTGATGAAAACATAATAGGTTCAGATCTGAAATCATGGCACTCAGGCCCTAGTGACAAGCATTAAGCATAGAAAAGTCATAGCAACATCAATCTCAGAAAATACTGGATACTAGGGATCAAACCCTAACAAAACTAACTCGATTACATGATAAATCTCATCCAACCCATCACCGTCCAGCAAGCCTACGATGGAATTACTCACGCACGGCAGTGAACATCATGAAATTGGTGATGGAGGATGGTTGATGATGACGATGGCGATGGATTCCCCTCTCCGGAGCCCCAAACAGACTCCAGATCAGCCCTCCCAAGAGGTTTTAGGGCTTGGCGGCGGCTCCATATCATAAAACGTGATGAATTCTTCTCTCTGATTTTTTCTCCCCGAAACACAATATATAGAGTTGGAGTCGGAGGAGCTCCAGGGGGCCCATGAGGTAGGGGGCACGCCCTAGGGGGGGCAGGCGCGCCCCCACCCTCGTGGGCAGGTGGTGGGCCCCCTGGCCTTCATCTTTTGCAGGTATTTTTTTATATTTTCCAAAAAGTTGCTCCGTGAAGTTTCAGGTCATTCTGAGAACGTTTGTTTCTGCACATAAATAACACCATGGTAATTCTGCTGAAAACAGCGTCAGTCCGGGTTTGTTACATTCAAATCATGCAAGTTAGAGTCCAAAACAAGGGCAAAAATGTTTGGAAAAGTAGATACGACGGAGACGTATCAACTCCCCCAAGCTTAAACCTTTGCTTGTCCTCAAGCAATTCAGTTGACAAACTGAAAGTGATAAAGAAAAACTTTTACAAACTCTGTTTGCTCTTGTTGTTGTAAATATGTAAAGCCAGCATTCAAGTTTTCAACAAAGATTATAACTAACCACATTCACAATTACGCTTAGGTCTCAAGTTTACTCATATCAATAGCATAATCAACTAGCGAGCAATAATAATAAATCTCGGATGACAACACTTTCTCGAAACAATCATAATATGATATAACAAGATGGTATCTCGCTAGCCCTTTCTGAGATTGCAAAACATAAATGCAGAGCACCTTTAAAGACCAAGGACTGACTAGACATTGTAATTCATGGTAAAAGAGATCCAATCAAGTCATACTCAATGTAAACTAACAATAATGAATGCAAATGACAACAGTGCTCTCCAACTGGTGTTTTTTAATAAGAGGATGATGACTCAGCATAAAAGTAAATAGATAGGCCCTTCCCAGAGGGAAGCAGGGATTTGTAGAGGTGCCAGAGCTCGTTTTTGAAATAGAGGTGAATAATATTTTGAGCGGTATACTTTCATTGTCAACATAACAACCAAGAGATGGCGATATCTTCCATGCTACACACATTATAGGCCGTTCCCAAACAGAATGGTAAAGTTTATACTCCCCCTTCCACCAACAAGCATCAATCCATGTCTTGCTCGAAAAAACGAGTGCCTCCAACTAACAAGAGTCCCAGGGGGAGTTCTGTTTGCAATTATTTTGATTTAGTTTGCATAAAGCATGGGACTGGGCATCCCGGTGACCAGCCATTTATCTCGTGAGTGAGGAGCGGAGTCCACTCCTCTTGAGAATAACCCGCCTAACATGGAAGATACAGACAGCCCTAGTTGATACATGAGCTATTCAAGCATACAAAACAGGATATTTATTTGAAGGTTTAGAGTTTGGCACATACAAATTTACTTTGAACGGCAGGTAGATACCGTATATAGGTAGGTATGGTGGACTCATATGGAATAACTTTGGGGTTTAAGGGATTTGATGCACAAGCAGTATTCCCGCTTAGTACAGGTGAAGGCTAGCAAAAGACTGGGAAGCGACCAGCTAGAGAGCGACAACAGTCATGAACATGCATTAAAATTAATCAACACCGAATGCAAGCATGAGTGGGATATAATCCACCATGAACATAAATATCATGAATGCTATGTTGATTTTGTTTCAACTACATGCGTGAACATGTGCCAAGTCAAGTCACTTAAATCATTCAGAGTAGGATACCACCCTATCATACCACATCACAACCATTTTAATAGCATGTTGGCACGCAAGGTAAACCATTATAACTCATAGCTAATCAAGCATGGCACAAGAAACTATGATCTCTAGTTGTCATTGCAAACATGTTTATTCATAATAGGCTGAATCAGGAACGATGAACTAATCATATTTACAAAAACAAAAGAAGTCGAGTTCATACCAGCTTTTCTCATCTCAGTCAGTCCATCATATATCATCATAATTGCCTTCACTTGCACGACCGAACGATGTGAATAATAATAATAGTGCACGTGCATTGGACTAAGCTGGAATCTGCAAGCATTCAATAAACAGGAGAAGAGAAGGCAATATGGGCTCTTTTATCAGATCAACAATAATGCATATAAGAGCCACTTCAACAATTTAATTATGGTCTTCTCCTATCGACCCCCAAAGAAAAGAAAAGAAATAAAACTATTTACACGGGAGAGCTCTCAACAAGTAAAAGAAGAACAGGAAATCTTTTTGGGTTTTCTTTTTAATTACTACTACAAGCATTGGAAGTAAACTAATTAGAAGCTACAACTATTTTTTTGGTTTTTTCTTAAGGTTTATTAAACACACACGAAGAAAGCAAAAAAAAGAAAATAAACTAGCATGGATGATACAATGAAAAAGTATGAGCACCGACATCTAGCAATGAGTGTGTGAACATAAATGTAATGTCGGTGGGAAATACGTACTCCCCCAAGCTTAGGCTTTTGGCCTAAGTTGGTCTATGGCCACGGCTGGCCTGGCGGATATCCATAATAATAGTTGGGGTCATACTGCGAAGAAGAAGAAAACTCCGATTGCCACTGGTTGGCAATCATCTTCGGATCCCACTGGTAATTAGACTGTCATGAAGGATCAATTGGTGGTTCCGGCTCTGGCTCCATAGCTGGTGCAGGGTTCCGGTAGGCGTGAATAGCCTTTAACGGAACAAGGTACTGGCCTGCAGATAAATCAAACAAAGAAGGAGCAGGCAGGGTAATAGTCTCAGGATGATGTTTATCAAAGAACAATTTGTATTTAAGCTCTCCTTCCCTATTCTTAATAATAAAATCATGTGCCACCATACTTTTATAATCTAAATAAACATGAGGCAACACTTTTTCTTCCTTCTCATAATGCCTAATGGGTATGTTAAAATGTGCAGCTAGGCGTGAAGCATAGATGCCTCCAAAGATGGGCCCCTTTGTACGGTTCAGACTTAACCATTTAGCAATAATGTTGCCCATACTAACAGAGTTATCACCGTATAAACCGTGGAGCAAAATAATAATATCAGGGACACTAAGGTTTCTACAGTTTCCGCGACCAATGAAACAACGACTAGCAAATAATGCAAAATAGCGTAAAACAGGAAAATGTATGCTAGTAATTCATGCATCGGAAACATTCCTTGTTTCCCCTACAGTGATAGTGTCAATAAACCCATCCACATCCTCATGATGTGGTTCCTCTGTCTTGCCCTCGAAAGGGACTAAACAAACCCAACAAAAATCATAAAGTGACATCTCCTTATGCTCATCATATAAATGAAACTCCACTGTAGGTGGTGAACTCCTAGAATGGAAATGAAAGTTTTGCACAAAGATATTTGTGAGTAAGAGATACTGATCGCGTTGGTCGTGGAGGAAAGCAGTGAGGCCTGCATTCTTAGCCAATTCATAAAAATCTTCATAAATCCCGGCTGCTCTCAAGAAATCATCGGAAGTCCATTCACACGACCGAACCTCCGCGGTGCGAGGCAGATTATACTTAGGCTTCTGTGCCTTTTCCTTCGAGCTTCGGCTCGATGAGCCCCTCAAAAGTCTCTTCATCATTTACTGAAAAAATCTGAAATTTTTAGTAACTTCAAAATAAAAGTAAACCAAACTCAATAATATTGATAGCAACTACTCCTACAAGTGCCTAGAGCCTATATCATGCATCAAAACTACTTGGAACCATATAAATTTGACATGCAAGCTCAAGAACAGGGTCACCTAAGCAGCACAAATTTGCAATGAATAAAGCACTAGAACAAATACTAATTGGACCAATGGAGGAGTCACATACCAAGGAACAATCTCCCCAAGCAGTTTTGTGAGAGGTGCTTTGAGCAAGGAGATCGAAAATGGCAGCAAAATGAGCTTGGACTCGGGTTTGAGATGGATATTCGTGTTTGGGGGAGGAAGAAGGAGTGTGTGGTTGAAATGATAAGTGAAGGAGGGCCATCGTGGGCCCACGAGGCAGGGGGCGCGCCCGGGGGGTAGGGCGCGCCCTCCACCCTCGTGGGCAGGTGGTTGACCCCCCCTGCTGTGTTCTCAGTGCCAAATATTCTCAAATATTCCAGAAAAATCATATTTAAATTTCAGGGCATTTGGAGAACTTTTATTTTTGGGGTATTTTTATATTGCACAGATAATCAGATAACAGACAGAAAAATACTATTTTTATTTTATTTAATATAAATAACAGAAAGTAAAAGGAGAGTACAGAAGGTTGTGCCTTCTAGTTTCATCCATCTCATGCTCATCAAAAGGAATCCACTAACAAGGTTGATCAAGTCTTGTTCACGAACTCATTCCGAATAACATGGAACCGGAGAAATTTCGAATAACACTATGTTACCTCAACGGGGATATGCACATCCCCAATAATAAGAATATCATATTTCTTCTTGACAGTAGGAAGAGGAAATTCAAAACCTCCAAATATAATCGATGGAATTTTTCCAATAGAGTTGATACTATGAACTTGAGGTTGTTTCCTCGGAAAGTGTACCGTATGCTCATTACCATTAACATGAAAAGTGACATTGCCTTTAGTGCAATCAATAACAGCCCCTGCAGTATTCAAAAAGGGTCTTCCAAGAATAATAGACATACTATTGTCCTCGGGAATATCAAGAATAACAAAGTCCATTAAAACAGTAACGTTGCAACTACAACAGGCACATCCTCACAAATACCGACAGGTTTAGCAGTTGATTTATCAGCCATTTGCAAAGATATTTCAGTAGGTGTCAACTTATTCAAATCAAGTCTACGATATAAAGAGAGAGGCATACCACTAGCACCGGCTCCAAGATCACATAAATCAGTTTTAACATAGTTTCTTTTAATGGAGCATGGTATAGTGGGTACTCCTGGATCTCCAAGTTTCTTCAGTATTCCACACTTAAAAGTATAATTAGCAAGCATGGTGAAAATTTCAGCTTCCGGTATCTTTCTTTTGTTTGTAACAATATCTTTCATATACTTAGCATAAGGATTCATTTTGAGCATATCAGCTAATCGCATACGCAAAAAGATAGGTCTAATCATTTCAGCAAAGCGCTCAAAATCCTCATCATCCTTTTTCTTGGATGGTTTGGGAGGAAAAGGCATGGGTTTCTGAACCCATGGTTCTCTTTCTTTACCATGTTTCCTAGCAACAAAGTCTTTCTTATCATAACGTTGATTCTTTGATTGTGGGTTATCAAGATCAACAACATGTTCAATTTCTATATCATTATCATTACTAGGTTGAGCATCATCATGAACATTATCATTAACCTTATTACTAGTTTCAGGTTCATTACCAGATTGTGTTTCAGCATCAGAAATAGTAATATCATTTGGATTCTCAAGTGTTTCAATAACAGGTTCACTAGAAGCATGCAAAGCCCTATCATTTTTCTTTTTCTTCCTTTTAGAAGGACTAGGTGCATCTATGTTATTTCTCTGAGAATCTTGCTCAATTCTCTTAGGGTGGCCTTCAGGATACAAAGGTTCCTGAGTCATTCTACCACCTCTAGTCGTAACACTAACAACATTATCATTATCCTTACTATTCAATTCATTGAGCAAATCATTTTGAGCTTTAAGTACTTGTTCTACTTGAGTGGTAACCATAGAAGCATGTTTACTAATAAGTTTAAGTTCACCTTTGACATTAGCCATATAATCACCCAAGTGTTCAAGCATATTTGAATTGTATTTCAACTGTCTACCAAAATAAGCATTAAAATCTTCCCGCTTAACCATAAATTTATCAAACTCATCTAAGCATGGGCTAGCAAACTTAGTAAATGGGATTTCAGCTTTATCATATCTATAGAGAGAATTTACCTTTACTACCTATGTTGGATTATCAAGACCATTAGTTTCTTCAATAGGTAAAGGATTAAGATCATATGTTTCTTCAACAGGCGGTAAATTAAGACTGTGTATTTCTTTAATAGGAGGTAAATTCTTAACATTTTCAGCTGTAACACCTTTTTCTTTCATAGATTTCTTTGCCTCTTGCATATCTTCAGGACTGAGAAATAGAATACCCTTCTTCTTCGGAGTTGGTTTAGGAATAGGCTCAGGAATTGGCTCCGTAGGTGTCCAATTATTTTCATTTGTCAACATATTATTCAATAGAATTTCAGCTTCATCTAGTGTTCTTTCCCTGAAAACAGAACCCGCACAACTATCCAGGTAATCTCTGGAGGCATCGGTTAGTCCATTATAAAAGATATCAAGTATTTCATTTTTCTTAAGAGGATGATCAGGAAAAGCATTAAGTAATTGGAGAAGCCTCCCCCAAGCTGTGGGAGACTCTCTTCTTCAATTTGCAAATATATATATATATATATCCCTTAAAGCAGCTTGTTTCTTATGAGCAGGGAAATATTTAGCAGAGAAGTAATAAATCATATCATGGGGACTACGCACACAACCAGGATCAAGAGAATTAAACCATATCTTAGCATCACCCCTTAATGAGAACGGAAATATTTTAAGGATATAAAAGTAACGAGTTCTTTCATCATTAGTGAACAAGGTGGCTATATCATTTAATTTAGTAAGATGTGCCACAACAGTTTCATATTCATAGCCATGAAAAGGATCAGATTCAACCAAAGTAATTATATCAGGATCAATAGAGAATTCATAATCCTTATCAGTAACACAGATAGGTGAAGCAGCAAAAGCAGGGTCAGGTTTCATCCTAGCATTTAGAGACTGCTTATTCCATTTAGCTAATAACCTCTTGAGTTCGTATCTATCTTTGCAAGATAAAATAGCTAAAGAAGCTTCTTTATCAAAAACATAACCCTCAGGAATAACAGGCAAGTCTTCATCATCAATTTCATCAGTATTATCAGATTCAATATTTTCAATCTCTCTAGCCCTAGCAAGTTATTCATCAAGAAATTCACCAAGTGGCACAGTAGTATCAAGCATAGAAGTAGTTTCACCATAAGTATCATGTATAGCAGAAGTGGCATCATCAATAACATGCGACATATCAGAACGAATAGCAGAAGCAGGTTTAGGTGTCACAAGTTTACTTAAAACAGAAGGTGAATCAAGTGCAGAGCTAGATGGCAGTTTCTTACCTCCCCTCGTAGTTGAGGGATAAATCTTAGTTCTCGGATCTTTCAAGTCCTTCATAATGATAAGCAGATATAAATCCCAAGTGACTCAAAGAATAGAGCTATGCTCCCCGGCAACAGCGCTAGAAAATAGTCTTGATAACCCACAAGTATAGGGGATCGCAACCGTTTTCGAGGGTAGAGTATTCAACCCAAATTTATTGATTCGACACAAGGGGAGCCAAAGAATATTCTCAAGTATTAGCAGCTGAGTTGTCAATTCAACCACACCTGGAAACTTAATATCTGCAGCAAAGTATTTAGTAGCAAAGTAATATGATAGTAGTGGTAACGGTAGCAAAATGTAACGGTAGCAAAAGTAATGTTTATGGTATTTTGTAGTGATGATAGCAATAGCAACGGGAAAGTAAATAAGCGAAGAACAATATATGGAAAGCTCGTAGGCAATGGATCGGTGATGGAGAATTATGCTGGATGCGGTTCATCATGTAACAGTCATAACCTAGGGTGGCACAGAACTAGCTCCAGTTCATCAATGTAATGTAGGCATGTATTCCGAATATAGTGATACGTGCTTATGGAAAAGAACTTGCATGACATCTTTTGTCCTACCCTCCCGTGGCAGCGTGGTCCTTATGGAAACTAAGGGATATTAAGGCCTCCTTTTAATAGAGTACCGGAACAAAGCATTAACACATATGAATACGTGAACTCCTCAAACTACGGTCATCACTGGTAAGTATCCCGATTATTGTCACTTCGGGGTTAATGGATCATAACACATAATAGGTGACTATAGACTTGCAAGATAGGATCAAGAACTCTCATATATTGATGAAAACATAATAGGTTCAGATCTGAAATCATGGCACTCGGGCCCTAGTGACAAGCATTAAGCATAGCAAAGTCATAGCAATATCAATCTCAGAACATACTGGATACTAGGGATCAAACCCTAACAAAACTAACTCTATTACATGATAAATCTCATCCAACCCATCATCGTCCAGCAAGCCTACGATGGAATTACTCACTCACGGCGGTGAGCATCATGAAATTGGTGATGGAGGATGGTTGATGATGACGATGGCGACGGATTCCCCTCTCCGGAGCCCCGAATGGACTCCAGATCAGCCCTCCCGAGAGGTTTTAGGGCTTGGCGGCGGCTCCGTATCATAAAACGCGATGAATTCTTCTCTCTGATTTTTTTCTCCCCGAAACACAATATATAGAGTTGGAGTTGGAGTCAGAGGAACTCCAGGGGGCCCACGAGGTAGGGGGGCGCGCCCTAGGGGGCAGGCGCGCCCCCACCCTCATGGGCAGGTGGTGGGCCCCCTGGCCTTCATCTTTTGCAGGTATTTTTTATATTTTCCAAAAAGTTGCTCCGTAAAGTTTCAGGTCATTCCGAGAACGTTTGTTTCTGCACATAAATAACACCATGGTAATTCTGCTGAAAATAGCGTCAGTCCGGGTTAGTTCCATTCAAATCATGCAAGTTAGAGTCCAAAACAAGGGCAAAAGTGTTTGGAAAAGTAGATACGACGGAGACGTATCACACACCTTAGTACTCTTTGGGTGTTAATCTCATAGCGATGTGAACTAGATTTTTGACTCTAGTAAACTCTTTGAGTGTTAGTCACATGGAGATGTGAGCTATTGGTGTTAATCACATAAAGATGTGAACTATTGGTGATAAATCACATGGCGATGTGAACTAGATTATTGACTCTAGTGCAAGTGGGGGACTGAAGGAAATATGCCCTAGAGGCAATAATAAAGTTGTTATTTATATTTCCTTATATCATTATAAATGTCTATTATTCATGCTAGAATTGTATTAACAGGAAACTTGATACATGCGTGAATACATAGACAAAACAAAGTGTCCCTAGTATGCCTCTACTTGACTAGCTCGTTAATCAAATATGGTTAAGTTTCCTAACCATAGACTTGTGTTGTCATTTGATGAACGGGATCACATCATTAGGAGAATGATGTGATGGACAAGACCCATCCGTTAGCTTAGCATTAATGATCGTTTAGTTTTATTGCTATTGCTTTCATCATGACATATACATGTTCCTCTGACTATGAGATTACGCAACTCCCGTATACCAGAGGAACACTTAGTGTGCTATCAAACTTCACAACGTAACTGGGTGATTATAAAGATGCTCTTCAGGTGTCTCCAATGGTGTCAGTTGAGTTGGCATAGATCGAGATTAGGATTTGTTAGTCCGTGAATCAGAGAGGTATCTCTGGGCCCTCTCGGTAATGCACATCACTGTAAGCCTTGCAAGTAATGTGACTAATGAGTTAGTTGCGGGATGATGCATTACAGAACGAGTAAAGAGACTTGCGGTAACGATATTGAACTAGGTATGATGATATCGACGATCGAATCTCGGGCAAGTAACATACCGATGACAAAGGGAACAACGTATGTTGTTATGTGGTTTGACCGGTAAAGATCTTCGTAGAATATGTATGAGCCAATATGAGCATCCAGGTTCCGCTATTGGTTATTGACCACTGATGTACATGTCTTGGTCATGTCTACATAGTTCTCGAACCCGTAGGGTCCGCACGCTTAAGGTTCGATGACGATTTGTATTATGAGTTATGTGATTTGATGATCGAAGATTGTTCGGAGTCCCAGATGAGATCACGGACATGACGAGGAGTCTTGAAATGGTTGAGAGGTAAAGATTCATATATTGGAAGGTTGCATTCGGACATCAGAATGGTTCCGAGTGATTCGGGCATTTTTTCGGAGTACCGGGAGGTTACCGGAACCCCCTGGGGGAAATCATGGGCCTTATGGGCCATGGGAGAGAAGAGGGGATAACCCACAAAGGGGAGGCGCCCCCCTAGTGGAGTCTGAATAGGAAGGGGAGGGGGTGCGCCCCCCTTTCCCTCTTCCCCTCCTCTCCTTCCCCCCCTTTTCCCCCTCTGTAAAAGGAAAGGAGAGGGGAATCCTACTAGGACTAGGGAGTCCTAGTAGGACTCCCCTCCTTGGGCGCGCCCCCTAGGGCCGGCCGGCCTTATCCTCCCCTCCTTTATAAACAGGGAGGGGGCACCCCATAGACACACAAGTTGATCTTTTAGCCGTGTGCGGTGTTCCCCTCACAGAAACACACCTCGGTCATATCGTCGTAGTGCTTAGGCGAAGCCCTGCGCTGGTAACTTCATCATCACCGTCACCACGACGTCGTGCTGACAGAACTCTCCCTCGGCCTGAACTGGATCAAGAGTTCGAGGGACGTCACCGAGCTGAACGTGTGCAGATCGCGGAGGTCCCGTGCGTTTAGTACTTGGATCAGTTGGATCGTGAAGACATTCGACTACATCAACCGCATTACTAAACGCTTCCGCTTTCGGTCTACGAGGGTACATAGACACACTCTCCCGCTCGTTTCTATGCTTCTCCTAGATAGATCTTGCGTGACCGTAGACAATTTTTTTGAAATACTACGTCCCCCAACAAACTATGGGTGTTAATCACATAAAGGTGTGAACTATTGGTGTTAAATCACATGGCAATGTGAACTCGATATTGACTCTAGTGCAAGTGGGAGACTGAAGGAGATATGCCCTAGAGGCAATAATAAAGTTGTTATTTATATTTCCTTAAATCATGATAAATGTTTATTATTCATGCTAGAATCGTATTAACCGGAAACTTAGTACATGTGCGAATACATAGACAAAACAGAGTGTCCATAGTATGCCTCTACTTGACTAGCTCGTTAATCAAAGATGGTTATGTTTCCTAACCATAGACATGTGTTGTCATTTGATGAACGGAATCACATCATTAGAGAATGATGTGATGGACAAGACCCATCCGTTAGCTTAGCATAATGATCGTTTAGTTTTTCTGCTATTGCTTTCTTCATGACTAATACATGTTCCTCAGACTATGAGATTATGTAACTCCTGAATATTGGAGGACCACCTCGTGTGCTATCAAACCTCATAACGTAACTGGGTGATTATAAAGATGCTCTACAGGTGTCACCGATGGTGTTTTTTGAGTTGGCATAGATCAAGATTAGGATTTTTCACTCCGTTTTTTTGAGGTAAGGACAGTAGGAAAGGCTCCTACCGTGTTTTCATATATATATATATGAATGGGGGGTGTTACAATGTTTTTCATTTTTACAAGTAAGTCCCCTCCCAGCCCAGACAAGTTTGGGTTAGGTAGGGGAAGAAGAGGGGCCACTACTAGTGTAAATCAGAAATAAAAGAAATGAAGGCAGGGTGAACACCCTTTGTCCTATGTTGGAGGAGGCCGAAGTCTTCCTTAAATCTTCTCAGCCAACCATCAATGGTTGGAGCAATCCTCCTGAAATGTTTATTGTTTATTTCCTTCCACAAACTCCAAGCGGCCACTAAGAAGATGTCAAAGAAGAGCAGGCGCCCCCAAGAATCTTTAGCTTGTTGAAGAAGTTGGAGGTGGCAGGTGAAGGAGGGCCAATTAATTCCAAGGTTTTGCTAGCAGGATCGACTGAATGGGCAAGTGAAAATCATATGATCCACCATCTCCTCATCATGGGTGCCACAGAGCAGACAACTGTGGTCATCTCCTATATCACAGTGTCGGTGCTTGAGCATGTCATGTGTGTTTAGTCTATCATTCATGAGAAGCCAGCCAAAAACCTTTATCCTCATGATGTAACGAGAGCGCCAGAGAAGAGAGAAAGCTGGATGGGCGTTCGTGTCTCGAAAGTAGAACCTGTAGTAGTCGGCTGGTTGATAAACGGTTTTGCCCCAGGTATAGTACCAGACATCGCTATCCGACGTGGATGGATGCATGTGTGAGGAGAGTCGTTGGATGTCTCACGCTTCGTCCAAGGCTTGCGGGGAGAGCGGTAGGTGAAAGGCCTCCGACAGCACCGTGCTCTCCAAGGAATCCTTGATGGTCACATCTTCATGCATGGCAAAGGAAAATGCATGGGGATGCGAGCTTTCCAATACGTCTCCAGCCCAAAGATCTTTCCAAACTAGAGCAGTTGTGCCCGAAACCACTCGAACCTGTGTGATGCCTTGGAAGACAGGGGTGAGCTTTAGGATGTCACGCCACCAGAAAGAGCCAACATGATTCATGGCATGAGGGATTTTTTCAGCATAGTACGTGTCCCACGTAAGGTGCACCCACGGTACATCAAGCTTGTTGTAAAACTTGTGTAGGAATTTCATGAGCAAAGCATCATTTCGCAACCTTATATTGAGAACACTCAAGCCACCATGCTTTTTGGGTTTGTAAACCATGTCCCAGGCGGCAAGGGAGTTGCATTTGTCCCCCTGCTCCGTCTTTTTGGTCCAGAGGCATCTTCTTCTAATTTTATCGAGCATCTCAATCAGCTTGGGTGAGAACTTGAGCGTGCACATGGCATAAATGAGGAGGGATGTGACGGTAGCATTAAGCCAAGAAAGTTTACCACTGTAGGACATCATTGCGATCGTAGAGGTGAGATGGTGTTCAGCACTGCACACTAGTGGCATGAGGTCTCGGATAGTCGGTTTGGTTGTGCCAAGAGGGAGCCCAAGGTAGGTAAACGACATTGAGCCAACTGAGCACCCAAAGAAGCTCGCAAACGCCAGGGCAGTTTCATCTGATAGGTTGATTGGGATGAGCGTGGATTTATGGAAATTGATCCAGAGGCCGATGGAGGACGCATAGTCCACAAGGATTTCTTTGATCACAACAGCTTGTTGAGGGCATGCAGGCATAGCCAGGATCGTGTCGTCGGCATAATGGATACGGGGTAGTCCATTTGGCCAACGCAAGGGAAGGGCAACTGAATTTCCCCCTGCCTGAACGCGTTGTTGATGGCTGCTTGGAGGAGATCAGCTGCAATCACGAAGATCAAGGGGGACAATGGGTTGCCCTGCCTTACACCAGTGCGGCAATGGAATTGACGGCCGAGTACACCATTTAATAAAACCGATGATCTCCCGGTTGAGAAGATGCATTTGATCCAAGAAAGCCATTTGTCATTCAAACCCAAATGTTTCATAATGTTCAGCATAGGAGCGTGTTCAATTGTATCAAAGGCTTTGGCAAAATCTAGTTTTAGCAAGATAATTTCCTTTTTAGAGGCATGGCATTGATGAATATATTGGAAGGCCCAAGCAAGGCAATCTTGTATCGTTCTCCCCTTTATAAAACCATACTGGTTCTTGTGTATGATCTTTAGAATGACTCGTTCCAGGCGGTTGGCAAGCAGCTTAGTGATCATCTTAAGACAACAATTGAGGAGTGTGATCGGGCGGTAGTCATTGACAGTTTCAGGCGAATTGGTTTTTGGGATTAAGGTTATCAGGCCATCATTTATGCTAGTGAGATCCAAGTCCCCTTGATGGAAAGCCTCACAAAGGTTGTAGAAGTCTTGCTTCATAATAGGCCAGCATGCTTTGATAAAAGCCCCGCTGAAACCATCAGGGACGGGTGCTCGAGCAGCCAGCATTTGTTTAATCACCGCATCAATCTCATCGTGGGTAAATGGTTCAGTTAGTTGGTCTAGATCATCATGGTGCTACAGAATGCTAGGGAGGTTGAATTTTATTTCTGCTGGTCTCGAGGTACCCAGGCGGTCAGTGTAAGTTTGGAACAGGAGCACTTCTTTGCCTGTGTGAGTGTCAACGAGGGAGCCATTTTCTTTTTTGAAGCTTGTGATGTTGTTGCGATGGTATCTTTCAGTAGCAACAGCCTGGAAAAATTTGGTATTCTCATCTCCAAACGTGATCCACCTAATGGTGCAGCGTTTCTTCCAGTACTGGTTTTGATATTTAAGTAAGCGCAGTAAATGTTTCTTGGTGATATGCCGAAAGTTCGTCTCTGGTATTGTTAGATTTCTGCTGTTTTCTAGTTCATCAAGATGTGCAAGGGTCTCGTTGTAGTTAGCAATGGCTACTGAAAGTCGTGATAGGTTTTTGCTCCAAAGTTTTATGGCGTGGCGAAGGGCTTTAAATTTACGACAAAGAATGGTCGCAGCATTGTGGGCTCTAACTGGTCTGCTCCAAACCTCTTGGACAAGATCTATGAAGCCAGGGTGTAAAATCCAAAATGGCTCAAAACGGAAAACCTTGTTGCGAGGAATGTAGGTTTGGATGAAAATAATGCAGGGCACGTGATCAGAGACAGGCTTACCAAGAGGCTTGACCAGGGTGTTGGGATAGACATTAGTCCAATGCAGCAAAGTGAAGAACCAATCTAGCTGTTCAAGGATTGGATCTTGTTGCATATTGCTCCATGTATATGATCGGCCTTTTATAGGTAATTCAATAAGGCTCTGCTTACGGATAATGTCATTGAAAGTACACATGTTGTTTGGACACCCCCTGGCTTGTTTCGGTTGTCAGGCGCACAAATGTAATTAAAATCGCCAACTAGAAGCCAATCTTGCATGCTAGGTATATCTAGATTAAAGAGTCAGTTGGTAAACGTAACACGAGCGTCACCCGAACATGGACCATATACATTAACTAGCGTCCAAGAATGAGAGGACAATGTGCTAGTAAAGTTAATAACCAGGGCAAAGTCAGACGAAAACACAACATCACCAGTAAACACAGAGCTTTTCCATATAGTAATTAGGCCCCCCGAAGCTCCTTGAGATGGGACATAAGCAAACTGATCAAATTGTCTAGGGCAACAAGATTTAATAAAGGATAACTCAAAAGATGATTTCTTTGTCTCTTGAATGCAAACGACCGAGCAACCACTAGTTCATATGGCGTTATTAAGAGCTAACTGCTTATCATCAGAGTTGATGCCACAGATGTTCCAACAAAGAACCTCCCAACTATGCAAAAGGGGCATGCTATGAAAGCAAACTAGGCCCTGGAAATGTCATCCTCACCAGGAAGATCATCAGTATTCATGGTACCTGAGCGAGAGGACGAAGCAGTAGTTGGTGCAGGAGCCGCATTGAGGAGTTCTTCAAAAAGTTCAGCAATAGGGACAACACATCTGTTTATACCAATCTCCTAAAGGACATGGACATGTGTGGGAGGAACTTCCTCAGAAAGCGTCTCGTGGGCAGATAGGAGGAGCCAATTGATGGAACCAGCCGGGGTTTAACCCTAGAAATGGTAGGACGGGTGTCAATCACTTGGTTGACCTTGAAGCCATTGTATTTTTTGGATCGATTGCTCCGACGAACTTCAACAGTGGAAGTGGGTGCAGGTGCACGAGCCCGACGTCCACGAGTCACAACAAGGCCGGAAGGTTCAGTGATGGAGTTAACAGCAGCAAGGCCGACAGGCTCGGAAATGGAGTTAACAGCAGCAAGGCTAAGCACGTCTTGATTGATCCTGCGGTTGGAGCTGCCTGAGTGGGGCGGGTTGTTGCGTGCATCATCCAGAGGCAGAGTTTCAGACATGGGAACATTTTCGGCTTGATCAATGTCAGGGGTTGTTGGCGGCAGAAATTGTGCAGACTACGGAGAACTTTCTGTAATTTCTTCCAGAACCATAGAGGAAGTTGGAGATGGTGACAGCTGTGAAAAGGTGATGCCATTGTCGCCAGAGGAAATTAAGACCGAAACCTCCAAGTTGGCAAAATGCATACCGTATCCAGTGCACCAAGGTCCAATGGTGGCAATTGCAGGGCTCAGAGCATGGAAGATGAAGTTGTTCAGTTGCTGCCTGGGAATCGGGTCTGACAAGAGAAGGTTGAGCAGGTCTGAGCCTTGGGCAGAGAGGACAAACTGAAATCCTTGGTGGTGCAGACTAACAGAAACAGTTATTGCATCCTGAGCTTCAGACAGTGGTGGAGCGGGAGCAGCGACAGGGAACAAAAGCAGAGCATCTTCAATGGAAGCAGAGTTGCCGTCAGAAGAGGAGGAGGTGTCGTTCCAAGCCTCCATTGCATTATCAGAGATGTTGTCCTCCGGAACAATGCCATGCTAGAAAGTGAGACCTTGAGCTGCCAACCAAGCTTGATAGTTCACAAGATGAGGGGGAAGGGGTGGCAGTGGAGGAGCCGGAGGAATTATACATTCCCCCCAACCAACATTGTTCTAAGGAGGCCCATTGCCCTGATTGACATTGTCAGCATTGGGGGCGCCATTCTGCACCAACCAGTTGTGCACCTGGTGTTGATACAGTTGTTCGGCAGTTAGCTCAGGTCCAAACTGCGGATGAGGATTACCGTCAGGAGGTGGGTCTTCTTCACCAGGAGGGAGCACTTCAGGCAGCAGGCCATTCCAATCATTGCTCCGAAGGATTGTGATTTGGACAGTCCAGTAGTCACGCGCACCACCCAGCTGCCAGACGACGAAACTCTTTGGGATCAGACGGTGGCGCAAGACATGGGCTTTGATTAGCATATACCACCTGTCCTACCTTGGGTTGTACCAACTGACTAGAGAACCGTATCCACCCAGGGCTTTTGTGATGTAATAGTCAGTCTGGTAGTCATAAGGAAACCCGGAGAACATGAGCCATACCTCAGGGCCAAATGAAGTTGTGCGGTGATTGAGGGCTTCATTGTGTGGCATAAAAGAAATCAAGAGATCTTCTTCAAGCTCGAGTGGAGTAGCAACCGCAGTGTCATGCATGAAAGAATCCACAAATCCAAATATGCCAATGCCAAAAGGGTGGTCGCTGGATTCAGTGGTAAAGAGCTGATACTCATGGAGCAGACCTTGAACCATGTTGCGGATGGCCACACGGCAATGCAGAGGGACATAGGCGCTGGCCTCAGCGACGATGAGGAAGTCGTGGTTGAGCGGCAGGATGGGTCCGACAACCATGCCGTTGCGCACGATACGATCTGCCGGGCCGGGTTCAACGGCGAAGCCCGGCGGGAGAAAAGGCACCGGGTTGAGCGGGTAGTTTGCCATGGACGATGGAGCGGCAGAGGGCAGTGATGGTGGTGGCTGGTGAAGTGACGCGACTGGGCAGGGCTGCGGTGTGGTAGAAGCCGAGGCGGAAGGCGGACCGTGAGGGGTAGAGTGGGAAGACTGAGAAGTATTTGGCCTCCACTGCCACCTCCCGTTGAAACGACGTTTGCGGCAGGATTGCTCCACATGGCCATAAAATCCACACACAAGGCATCGAACAGTAGGCTTGCATTTATGATGGTTTTTCAAATTAACGAAAGGATCAATTTGTTCGATGAGAGGATGCTTGTTGCCAATTGTGGGTT
Source organism: Triticum urartu (assembly GCF_056163025.1). Taxonomy (NCBI): domain Eukaryota; kingdom Viridiplantae; phylum Streptophyta; class Magnoliopsida; order Poales; family Poaceae; genus Triticum; species Triticum urartu. The sequence goes on from NC_141877.1 coordinate 315,478,577, forward strand.
GCAAAAAATGGTGAGAATTGGGACTTAGCAAATAAGGGGCAATCAACAGCCTTATGACCAGGCGAGGAGCAATTAATACAAATCAGTCTAGCTTGGCAAGAAGCCTTGTGGTGTCCCCATTGGAGGCAACGAGAGCAAAGAACCTCCCAATTAGAGGATAATTCCAAAATATCAGCATCAGAATAGTGAGCCTAGGCCAGATCAGCTTTATGACGGGCCGAGAGAATAGCGGGCCAAGAAACATGCGAGGGTGCATATTTGAGCATAGACTTCAGGAAACATTGTGGCAGCGAGGGATATGGGATAAACAAAGGACATTTAAAAGCACCCAATTGAATGTAATTAGCCTGCTGTGATTCCTCATAATGAGCCTGGTTCAAAAAATGTGCAATTAATGTTGCACGATCATTGCCGGTGGTAACCATGCTAGCTGCTCGAGATGAATTTGCCAAAGAATAATCCATGAAACTATGGTCCTCAGGGGCATCGTGAGAATGCATTTGATCATGTTGAACTTGTTCCAAAATAGAAGTGGATGCTTCAGCTGCATTCTGGTTAGAAAGCCGCATGGACGAAATCTATCGGCGTTCTGGGAACGGGGGTCCCCAGACTTGCCTGCCTGCGGCCTGCGGCGTGGCTCAAAGGGGGGCCTAGCACGACCCATCTTCATCAACACAGACCCAAGACCCTCGCGAGGGGCTAAGCCTCGCGGGGCGGACGACGTGGAGCTTCCTCAGGCATGGCCTCATCAGGCTGACTCACGAGGAGGCGGAGAGATCAAGGCGGGGTACCTCACGAGGTGCCCGTGACGCAAGCCATGACGACCAAAGGCGCCAGGCGGGTGCCAGCCCGCGCAGTGTCCTCCTTTCCTCTTTGGTGCAAAGGGAGCAAGCGCAGCCGCAGAGTACCGAGGCATCACGCAAAGGTTGCCATTTCGGTGCAACAAGACCAAGACCAGGATGACTGCAAGACGGAGGTCATTGTGGAGCCCAAGACGGCGTCACCACCAGAGCTTTGTGCAGGCGAAGACTACTTTTGTCAGGATAGCTAGTACTAACTGCCCCCCTTCAAATTAGCCCACCATTGTTGGCTCCCTCCACGCTCTATATTTGGGAAGAGGACCAGGGCCTCTATAAATAGGACCAGCCACCCACAGGGCAGGAGAGATCGAGGAGATCAAGATAAACAATAGGAAGAAAGAGAGAAAGAGGGAGAGTTTTAGGAGGATCGAGATAAACGATCGAGGAGAGAGAGAGAGAAGGGTGACTGAACTCCTCCCAGCAGTTCATCGCCCCAGCCAAGAACAGACCCTCGCAAGGCTGTTCTTCCGTGTATTGTTCCTCATCATCAGCCCAAGAGGCAATCCACCACACCACACACTGGAGTAGGGTATTACACCACAACGGTGGCCCGAACCAGTATAAACCCTATGTCTCTTGTGTTGTTCTTTCCATAGCTTAGATCTTAGCGAGGCGGAGGGGTGCAGGTAGTAGGAGGCGAAATCTCCGCGCGCACCCCAATGTTCGAACCTCAAGGGTCAGCCGGAACCCGAAATCCGACATTTGGCGCGCCAGGTAGGGGTGCGCCGGAATTCGTCTTCCACCACCCCGTTCTCCTCCGACCATCGCGCCCATGTCTGAGCTCGTCGGGCCCGCGCCGAGCGCCGGGCCGCTCTCGCTTCCCGCGTCGCCCAGACGGCTCCTGTCGGCGGGCGTCCTCGCCGTTCCCCATCACCTGCCATCAACGCCGCCACCGGCCCGGCGGGGGACGAGCAGCAAGCATCGTCTCAGCATCCGTCCGTGCGGCAAGACGGCCGCACCGCTACTCCCTCGCTCACCCCAGCTGGTTCTTCGTCCCGCGCGCTCCACGCACCCATGGAGGCTCGAGCTGCGCTCATCGCGGCAAACGAGCTCCTGCGCTACCGTCTCGTCGACGACATCTACGAAGAATGGCTCGACCGCGTCGCCGAGCTTGTCCGCGCCGCAGGGGGCTCTCCTGCGCCGTCCGTTCCGCTGCACCGCACCTCGCCCCGCGCGGGCGACGAGGCTCCGGCAGCGCCCCGGCCGCCTCCTCCTCAAGAAGGCGCCATGGCTCCAAGGCGCGTGGCCCCTGGGCGGAACCCGCTCCGTCAGGTGCCAGCGCGGCAAGAGCAGAGCTGCCAAGAAGTCCCTCGCCCGCAAGAAGCTGCCCGGGCGCTCCCTGCTCCAGCACGTCACGACCATGCTCCTGCTCCAGCACGTCAAGACCCCGCGCTGCTCCCAGCTGCAGCGCGTGGGGACATGCAAGACCAAGCTCTCCGTCACCCAAGGCCTCCCGTGGCCACAGCAGGCTGCCGTGCCTTCACCACCGAGCTACGCAGCGTCGCGTGGCCCAGCAAGTTCAAGCCAGACCTGCCTCCTCGTTACGACGGCATGGCTGACCATGCGGAGTTCCTCCAGATCTACGAGCCGGGCATCGAAGCTGCCAATGGAGACGAGAAGGTCATGGCGAACTGGTTCCCCATGGCGCTCAAGGACGGGGCCCGCACCTGGCTCCTGAACCTGGCTCCAGGCACGATCTCCTCCTGGGACGAGATGCGCACCCGCTTCATCGCCAACTTCCAAGGTACTCGCGACCGGCCACCCGCCGTAAGCGACATGCGCCGCATCAAGCAACAACCCGGGGAGACCCTGCAGAAGTACATCCAGCGCTTCAACAACGCACGCCTCAAGATTCCCAAGGTGACTGAGGAGGCCATCATCTCAGCCTTCTCCGACGGCGTGCGCGATGTCAAGATGAAGGAGGAGCTGGCGATGCATGAAGACCTGTGCACTTCCTTGGAGCTGTTCAACTTGGCAACCAAGTGCGCCAGGGCCGAGGAAGGGCGTCTCTCCCTCCTCGAGCTGCCTGCCGCAGACCCAGAAGAGAAGAAACCCAAGGCCAAGGACGTGAAGCGCAAGGGGGCTGCCGTGCTCGCGGCAGAGCCAGACACCAAGCGGGGCAGAGATCAGCCTGAACCTTCCAAGGGCAGTCGGTACTGTGTGTACCACGACCTCCACACCCACAACACCAACGAATGTCAAGAGCTCCGAGCCGTGCGAGAAGGAAGGATCAGCCGTCGCCCCGACCGCGGTGACCGGGGCTACGGTCGAGGAGGAGGAAGGAACGCAGGACGCTGGGAAGACCGTGGCCCGCGCCAAGGGTGGCGCGATCAACCTCGCGAGGATCGCTGGCAAGACCCGCCTCGCGAGGGAGACTGGAGGGATCAGCCTCGCGAGGATCGCCCGCAAGGCAACGCAGGCCTCCCTTCACTGCCGCCGCAGCCAAGGAGAAACAAGGACCGCCACCAGGACGAGGGGGCTGGGGGCTTCCAGGAGCCGCGCGCGATTGCCTGCATCGTAGGCGGGGCTCAAGCCCCAGCCTCTCAAGGCATCTTCAAGCAGTTCGCCCGCGAAGTGAATGCAGCCCTCCCCAAGCTCGAAGCCGCGCGCCCTCTCAGGTGGTCGGCGTGCGCCATCACGTTCAGCTCAAGTGTGCGGCTACAGCCGGAGTCTTCCCGATGCTTTGTTCCCCAATCATCAGCAACGTGGTGGTCACCAGGACCCTCATCGATGGCGGGGCAGGGCTCAACGTCCTGTCCGTGGAAACATTCAACAATCTCCAAGTGCCCTACAGCCAGCTTCAGCCAACCAAGCCCTTCTCCGAAATCACCGACGGCTCCACGGTCCCGATTGGGCAGGTCCGCCTCCCTGTCACCTTCGGGGCACGCGACAACTATCGCACCGAACTCATCGACTTCGACGTCGCTCACATTCGCCTACCGTACAACGCCATCCTTGGGTACCCAGCGCTGGCCAAGTTCATGGCCATAACTCACCACGGCTACAACGTCCTCAAGATGCCAGGAAGTGGCGGAGTCATCACGGTGCCCTGTGAAGAGAAGGATGCGGTGTGTTCCCTGGAACGAGCCTTTCAGGCCGCGTCACTGGAAGACCCGGATCGCGGAAGCAGGAGGCTTCCTGAGACCGCCCCCAAGAAGAAGACATCGTTCGGCCCGGCCCCTCAGGAGGCAGGCCTCTCTGGGCCCGTGCCTGCCCAGGGGGAACCTCCTTCCATCGCATAAGAAAGCGCACCCGGCGCCCTCCTCAGGCAGGGCTCGGGGGCTCCCCCCTAGAGGGTCACCGACCTGGCTAGGGTCATGAGGGAGGCGCTTGGGCACCACATGGAGGCGTGTTTCGAAGCACGTTTCCCTCAAGAAGGAGTAAGGCAAGGAGAGTCAGACCCTCAGGAGTTCGTCAGCAAGGCCATTCAGGAGCTACAGGAGTCAAGAGTCATGAAAGGCGGCCGCCGCCTACCAGCAGTGGCTCCCCATCCAGGCGAGGATGGTGGGCCGCGTCTGCATCGACATACCAGGGCTCAACCGATTCGCCTCTCTGGAGCGCCTCTGGCCCTCGCGAGTGGGGCGCTGCGGAGGTCCACCCCACAGCTACGTTCTCATGCCTTACGGCTTGCCGAACGCGGCTGCCACGTACCAGCGCCTCATTAGGGGCATCATGGAGGCACAAGAGGCCAGGCGTTCTGCGGCCCTGGCGGAGATGGAGATGGTCCGCGAGGAGCCACTAGCGCCTCCGGAGCCTCCCTAGGCCCCTGGGCCTGGGGGCTCGTGAGGATCGGCTCCCGCAGCCCACCGAGTCTGCTACACCAACACCCCTTCGTCCTCAACGTCATCAAGTGATATCTTTCAAGTTTTCACTTCCAGCTGGGAGCGCCCCCAGGGCTGCATTATTCCCAGGCTGCGTGGGTCCGTCCCTGTGGCGTGTATCCCTTTTATTTCATGTTGTTAGCTTACCTTGTTGGGGGCGCCCCTCGGGCTGCATGATCCCCAAGTCGCTCGGGCCTGACCCAGTGATGTCTGCCTTCCCAGCATCTATTTGAATGAATCCACTCCTTCGCGGCTAATGTGTTTGACCTAGCTGCCCGCTCAACTGACGCCGACTGATGGAACTGCTCCCAAACGGCACGACGCTTGCGCATGGGTCCGTCCCTGCAACGCCGACAAACTTGGATGGCTGAGCTCTGGCCGCGGCAGCCCCGCATGGCGCCACCTCGTCAAGCCTTCAGTGCCACATTACCCCTCGGAAGCAACCAACGGCTGACTGTCAATTGTCGTGGCAACCCCTCGTTCTTTCTCTGATGGGTCTACAGGATCTCTTAAAGGAGCTGCATCAGGTGAGGCCCTTGCGGTGTCTCCTTCACTCTCATCCGCGCGAACCGCTTGCATGTTAAAGGGGGGTGCCTGAGCATCGCGACTCAGGGATCCTACTGGCTCTCCAGCCCTCACCCTCTGGCCTTGTCCACGGCATCGCAACCTAGCATACCAGCGACGGCTGAGACTCGCTCGAGGGCCGGGACCCGAGGACGTAGAGCAAAAAGGGGAGCAAAGGCAAGAGGGGAGGGACACGCGAGGACCTCGCCGAGCAACCTCATGCCTGCCAATGCACGGACCCGGCGACACACCAGAGAGCGACCCCTGATTCTCGAGATAAGTCACCACCCGGAAGCGCCAGCTACCGTGGCACCATCCCCGCACCTAATGCAATCCCGTGTTAGCGACGCCGCTCCCCTTTCTCACCGAACGACGGCTGCTTGAGCGCCAAAGGGGACCTCCTGAGCATCGCGACTCAGGGGCTCTTACCGGACTCCGGGTCGCTCACCTCCTGGCCTTGACCACGGCATCGCGACCTGGCATACCAGCGACGGCTGAAGCCGCCTTGGGACTGGGACCTGTCGGCGCAGAGCGCCAAGCCCTCGTGAGGTTCGAAAGGGAGAACTGAGCTAAGACGGAATGAGCAACTCGCACAATTCTACGACAAGGGTTATATTAACAAAATAGGATCACAGGCACCTTACAAGCCCTCACGGGACGCGTCTTTGATTCCTCGCAGGGAACAGATCCTAAAGGCACACTAACTATGCGCGCCCCTGCAAAAGATGCCATCGTCAATAGTGGGCCGTCAAGCACCGGTGCCAACCCCATCCAGATCAGAGTCGGCGGCGGCCTGACGAGCCCGCCCTGCTCCAGGAGCGGCGCCGGCTCGGGGGCTCGTAGCTGTCGTCGCTCGTCTCCGGAGTCGCGAAGAGCTCGCCGGAGTCGCTGGAACCTTCGACGCCTCCACCGCCTGAGGAGCCGTGAAGGGAGCGGTCGGCGGGCCCAGTCCTCGCCACAGCAGGGTCCCGGCCACCTCTCCCGGGGCAGCACTCCAGCCGGCGCCCGTTCGCATCGAAGACCTTGAAGAACATCACCGAAGCACCGTCGTACTCCAAGTGGATCGCGAAGGCGCCTCTTGTCCTGCAAACCCGGGCTATTTCGCTCCAAGCCTCGAGTCATGAAGACCTCGCCCGGGGCAACGACCGTGAACTCTGCCTTGGTCGCGAGGGTGCTGCAGCCAGCGTGCTGTAACCAAAGCTCCAGGGGCTCTCCCTGCGGGACGATGGAGGGGAAGAAGGGAGGAAGGTGAATCCAAGACTGAGAAGGCATGACGACGTGAAGCACGAGCTCTCGGGAGGAGCCTTCGGTGTGGACCCCAGGGGGGACGACCCACACCTTCGTGACCCGTCGGCACCGACGGCGGCGCCGCCCGTGGCGATCAGCATCAGCTCCTTCAGGGCCCTCGATGTGGGCGTACAAGGGAAGCGGGAACCCCGGCGGTGCCCGCTCGCACCAAGGCCTCGACACCACCTGATGGGCCCCCTCGTCCGGGCCACGGAGGACGAGCTGTTTCTTCGGCAGGAGCAGGTCTGGTTCCTCTCGGGGAGCCTTTCCCTTCTCTGCCATCGAGAACCGGCGGATCGGAGCCATCGCAGCAAGACGGAGCAAGGACCGGGAAGAAGGAGAAGCAAGGAGGGATGAACTGGAAGGGCGCGCGCCGTTCCGTACTTATGGCCGGCGAAGGCCAACCGCCGACCTCCACGATCGCAGGTAATCATGACCCACTTTGCATGCAGGGACTTGTCCAATCCGTGTAGTTGCCGAGGCGCCATGGGGAAGTGGAGACGCCCACGTCCAATCAACCGCCACGCGGCGCCCAAGGCCGCAGGCTGTTAGGGCCCGCGGCGCTTCGCTCTTGCCCTTCCGCCTCCCTGCACGGCCAAGTCCGGGCGCGCCTTGGGCCCGGGGGCTACTGTCGGTGTTCTGGGAACGGGGGTTCCCAGACTTGCCTGCCTGCGGCCTGCGGTGTGGCTCAAAGGGGGGCCCAGCACAGCCCATCTTCATCAACACAGACCCAAGACCCTCGCGAGGGGCCAAGCCTTGCGGGGCGGACGACGCGGAGCTTCCTCAGGCACGGCCTCATCAGGCTGCCTCGCGAGGAGGCGGAGAGATCAAGGCGGGGTACCTCACGAGGTGCCCGTGACGCAAGCCATGACGACCAAAGGCGCCAGGCGGGTGCCAGCCCGCGCAGTGTCCTCCTTTCCTCTTTGGTGCAAAGGGAGCAAGCGTAGCCGCGGATTACCGAGGCATCAGGCAAAGGTTGCCATTTCGGTGCAACAAGACCAAGACCAGGATGACTGCAAGATAGAGGTCATTGTGGAGCCCAAGACGGCGTCACCACCAGAGCTTTGTGCAGGCGAAGACTAGTTTTGTCAGGATAGCTAGTACTAGCTGTCCCCCTTCAAATTAGCCCGCCATTGTTGGCTCCCTTCCCGCTCGATATTTGGGAAGAGGACTAGGGCCTCTATAAATAGGACCAACCACCCACAGGGCAGGAGAGATCGAGGAGATCGAGATAAACAATAGGCAGAAAGAGAGAAAGAGGGAGAGTTTTAGGGGGATCGAGATAAACGATCGAGGAGAGAGAGAGAGAGAGCAGGGTGACTGAACTCCTCCCAGCAGTTCATCGCCCCAGCCAAGAACAGACCCTCGCGAGGCTGTTCTTCCTTGTATTGTTCCTCATCATCAGCCCAAGAGGCAATCCACCACACCACACACTGGAGTAGGGTATTACACCACAACGGTGGCCCGAACCAGTATAAACCCTGTGTCTCTTGTGTTGTTCTTTCCATAGCTTAGATCTTAGCGAGGCGGAGGGGTGCAGGTAGGTAGGAGGCGAAATCTCCGCGCGCACCCCAGTGTTCGAACCTCAAGGGTCTGCCGGAACCCGAAATCCGACAAAATCGGAATCAAGCCAAACTTACACAGCACTTTCTCAGAATTTGAACTTAAGTTGGAATCCGAGTGTGAGAACTTGAGAGAGGATTTAACAGTCATCATGCGTCGAGAGGATAGATCCTTTAGTTCTTCATCAACATGCCAACAAGATTCATCAATCGGAGCATTCGCAAAACGGCCATTGTAAAGATGGAAGTGGCAAACAAAATCTGGCCAGACACGATCTCTCAAACAGTGGATGAAATGTCCCACTTTGTTATTGGCCATCGAGAACCAAAAAGAACAAAAATTGATTTGATGCACTTTGAAACCAGAGCTAATACCCCCAATGCAACATTGCAGCGCAATACCAACCGAATCCACTGAGAGAGTGAAAGAGGCCGAGGAGAAAGAGACCACCAAAAAGAATTCCTTGGAGTCTCGAGAAGGAGAAAAATGGACTGTGGAGCCAAACCTTCGTCTCACTTGATCGGCCAAGGCAAGGCCAGGGGCAAAATCCCAATGCAAGAGGCCTTCCATGAGGAACAACCCTAGGAATCTCCATGGAGCTTGGTGGGTGGTGGGAGAGGATAGGTGGGAGAGGAGAGGTGGGAGAGAGCCATGTTGCCCTGTGAATGATTTGTCACTCCGTGCATCGAAGAGGTATCTCTAGGCCCTCTCAGTAATGCACATCACTATGAGCCTTGCAAGCAATGTGACTAATGAGTTAGTCAAGGGATAATGCATTATGAAACGAGTAAAGGGACTTGCCGGTAACGAGATTGAACTAGGTATGATGATACCGACGATCAAATCTCGGGCAAGTAACATACCGATGACAAAGGGAACAACGTATGTTGTTATGCAGTTTGACTAGTAAAGATCTTCGTAGAATATGTAGGAGCCAATATGAGCATCCAGGTTCCACTATTGGTTATTGACCAGAGATGTACATGTCTCGGTCATGTCTACATAGTTCTCGAACCCGTAGGGTCCGCACGCTTAAGGTTCGATGACGATTTGTATTATGAGTTATGTGATTTGATGATCGAAGATTGTTCAGAGTCCCAGATGAGATCACAGACACGACGAGGAGTCTTGAAATGGTTGAGAGGTAAAGATTCATATATTGGAAGGTTGCATTTGGACATCGGAATGGATCCGAGTGGTTCGGGCATTTTTCCAGAGTACTGGCACTACAAAAAAATACACTTCCGTGATGATACGTGTTTGTCACAGTAGGTCACGTTTTCTATCATGCATGTACATCCATGACGATGTTATGACAGAATCAAGATAGTCATACCTGTGCTGTCGTAGAAGTGTTCTATGAAATTAACAAAATTATCATCACGGAAGTGTCCACTTCCATGATGATGAATCGCGCGTCATAGAAGTGTTCTCGTCAAGGGTGACTGACACGTGGCATCCACCGTAACAGGTCGCCGTTAGCTATCGGGTTCGGTTTTGGATCCGATAACCCGTTAACAGCCCGGATCAATGGGGATTTTCCACGTGTAAAATTCTCATTGGCCAGAGGAAACACGTGTTGGCTCACCGTTGGGACAGATCTCATCCACTCATTGGAGAGGAGGCGCCTATGATACGTCGACACGTTGCACGGCCCAACAGAGGCCCATTCCAGTGAAAAGGCCGGCCCGTTTGACTTGGTCAAAAGGTAACGGGCCGGCCCACGGAAAGCCTGTTAACGACCTGTTCATATATCGCCCATTTACAGCCCACTAACTCCCGGCCCGTTACGGCATATCAGAATTAAGCCCAGTAGCTTCATCTGGGCCGTCCAATATGATTCCAGCCCGTTGTTACTTCCGGCCCATGTATGGCCCATGATGTCTTTTCGGCCCATATGAGGCCCATCGTAACTTTGGGCCCAATAAAGGCCCGAGATGAAACTGGCCCATAATGAACAGTGTATCGCTTTATACCCATTAACGGCCCATTATTCCATCGTCCATTTCTAGCCCGTTAACTTTCGGCCTTCTAAGGGCCCATTTATTCTTGGGCTCATTTCTTGAATTCGGTCAGTTACGGTCCGTTACTGGCCTGTTCCGTTTGTGGGCCAAATTCATCCCGTGGTTACATTCGGCCCGTTTGTGGCCCGTTAACTCATTGGGCTGTTTTCACAGTGTTATCAAATATGGCCTATTAACGACCCGTTATGATCCATGAATAGTACGGCCCATGTTTGGCAAAATGATCCTACACCCCGTAGAAGGCCCATGGATGCTACGACCCGTAGAAGACCAATGGACCCTACGGCCCGTAGAAGGCCCGTGGATCATAAGGCCCGTAGAAGGCCCATGGATCCTACGGCCCGCAGGAGGCTCATGGTTACAACAGTCCGTGTGTTGCCATGATTATTGTGGCCTAGTTACCAAAAATAGGTTATTGTGGCCACTAGAAAAACGCGGAAAAAGAACTGCAGTGACTACAAGCAAACAACTAAACAAGACAATTAGGAAATAAATAAGCAAGCAACTAACGCTAGCCTATTACAACTATTACACATATTACATCCACTTGGCATCAAAGTTTGCTACCAGTGCAAATATAGGGAACAAAGCAGCATATTACATACACTACCGTCAAAACTGGCCACCAGTGCAAGTAAACGCGACAACAAAACAAGAGCATAACTGAAACAACTTTAGAAGAACTCAAGAAACGTTATCCTGGGTATCCACCATGCTGGCAATAAGCTTAGCAAGCTTATTAGCTTTGTCCTGTTTGGCGCTAAAAGTCCTCCAATGCTTGCTGTTGCACCAGAAAAGTGTGCATCTGAATGCTCCAGGGACTTCCACAGTCCTTTTGCTTCTTGTCGTAGCACAATTGATCGATGTCTTTCAGCTTGTAGTTGAGACTCAAGAAATCGAACTGATTCAGACAGTGAGTTTGAATAGCTTGTGCAAGAGGTAGTGGCCAGTAACTCGATCACTAAACCAAGACAGGACTTTGGGGTTGTCTCACTGTCTTCAAGATAATCTTCCTTAGCTGTTTTATCAGCTTTGTTGGAGACCAACAAGGATATCTCACTATCCCGAACCTTAGCTGCATTACTTCCTTTACCATTGCTTAATAAGGCACTATTCCCCAATATTTTGTTAGCATTCTAAAATAAGAAACAAGCAGACACATAATAGGTTTAGCATGTACTAGTATATGAAACTCATTTTGGTGAACCAGTTCATTAGTAAGGTGGACAGGATTAAACTACCAAGTCTTCTATTGCCAAGTACTAGTACATAATACAAGCATCAAACAAACATATATCTATGTCCTATGGTCACTGCATTGTCTTGCCAAATCAAAACAAAGACACGGTTCAAATCATATCAGTTCATGCCAAAGCAGCAATGAAATAATACAAAGCGTGGGAAACTACACGACACAACAAGATTTCAGATGGGTACGACGGGTCTAATGTACAACAACACTATTGGCTATGTTGTGATGCTAGTAATGTGCATGATATGAGAAGTCAACTGAATACACAATTGAGATTGAAATCAACAAAGCTATTGATAAGAGCAAACCTGTTAAAAAACATGCGTGAACATACCTGCTGTGCCATTGGAGTTTTGATTGGATCCTTCAATTTAAAAATAAGTTTGTATGAGTAAATACAGTGATACAAGAGCAAAGCAATATGCACGATAGCAATGGAATCCTAAATTAGAACAATTGTTCTTTAGGTTTAAGCACTTGTTCTACATGAACAGATGATGCAAGTATAGGGGATCTATCGTAGTCCTTTCGATAAGTAAGAGTGTCGAACCCAACGAGGAGTGGAAGGAAATGATAAGCGGTTTTCAGCAAGGTATTCTCTGCAAGCACTGAAATTATCGGTAACAGATAGTTTTGTGATAAGGTAATTGGTAACGAGTAGCAAGTAATAAAAGTAAATAAGGTGCAGCAAGATGGCCCAATCCTTTTTGTAGCAAAGGACAAGCCTGGACAAACTCTTATATGAAGGAAAGCGCTCCCGAGGACACATGGGAATTATCGTCAAGCTAGTTTTCATCACGTTCATATGATTCGCGTTCGGTACTTTGATAATTTGATATGTGGGTGGACCGGTGCTTGGGTGCTGTCCTTACTTGGACAAGAATCCCACTTATGATTAACCCCTATTGCAAGCATCCGCAACTACAACAGAAGTATTAAGGTAAACCTAACCATAGCATGAAACATATGGATCCAAATCAGCCCCTTACGAGGCAACGCATAAACTAGGTTTTAAGCTTCTGTCACTCTAGTAACCCATCATCTACTTATTACTTCCCAATGCCTCCCTCTAGGCCCAAACAATGGTGAAGTGTCATGTGGTCGACGTTCACATGACACCACTAGAGGGATGACAACCTACATCTCATCAAAATATCGAACGAATACCAAATTCACATGACTACTAATAGCAAGACTTCTCCCATGTCCTCAGGAACAAACGTAACTACTCACAAAGCATATTTATGTTCATAATCAGAGGGGTATTAATATGCATAATGGATATGAACATATGATCTTCCACCAAGTAAACCAACTAGCATCAATTACAAGGAGTAATCAACACTACTAGCAACCCACAGGTACCAATCTGAGGTTTGGATACAAGAGATGAACTAGGGTTTGAGATGAGATGGTGCTGGTGAAGATGTTGATGGAGATTGACCCCCTCCCGATGAGAGGATCGTTGGTGATGATGATGGTGATGGTTTCCCCCTCCCGGAGGGAAGTTTCCCCAACAGAACAGCTCCGTCGGAGCCCTAGATTGGTTTCGCCTCGTGGCGGTGGAGTCTCGTTCCGAAAGCTTGCTTATGATTTTTCCTCGATGAAAGACTCGATATAGCAGAAGATGGGCATCGGAGGGCCACCAGGGGGCCCACGAGGCAGGGGGCGCGCCCAGGGGGTAGGGTGTGCCCCCACCCTCCTGGCTAGGGTGTGCCCCCCTCTGGAACTTCTTGCGCTCATTATTTTTTTTATATTCTAGAAATAGCTTCCGTGAAGTTTCAGGACTTTTGGAGCTGTGCAGAATAGGTCTCTAATATTTGCTCCTTTTCCAGCCCAGAATCCCAGCTGCCGGCATTCTCCCTCTTCATGCAAACCTTGTAAAATAAGAGAGAATAGGCATAAGTATTGTGACATAATGTGTAATAACAACCCATAATGCAATAAATATCGATATAAAAGAATGATGCAAAATGGACGTATCAACAGAGTACAGTAAGACAGAAGAATACATTACTTAAAAAAGGAGCTCATAGACCTTACCACATTCTTGGTCCAGGACCAGTACAGAACAAGGCGTTCCCAGTCATCGTCCAGTAAATGTGTCTTAGGAGAACGTAAGGGAATTTGTTGAGTTCCTTTGCCAGCGAAGTATGGTTTCTTCAGGTAATTCCGATACTACCACCAAGCATTCTTGAAGATAGCAGAGGTATTAGCACATGTTACCTCATCCCGAGTTTCCAAATCGGTCCTTCTCTATAGAGAAAAATGGGAAAATCCGCTGTATTATAACCATCATGGATGTAGAATGTATGGGACAAAGAAAAGTAATTGCCATGAATAACATTACTTACACACAACTCCTGGACAAACACCTGCAACTGGCATTTTCCTTCATCTTCAGTATAATATTTCCAAGATGGGAAGATACGCACATAGGATTTAACAACATCAAATGTGATGGATGCTAAACTACGACTAGCTGGTTGTGCTTCCTCCACATGAATAGGCATACTAACTGGTGGAGTTGGGGTTCGTTGTGGTAGTACTGGCCCTTTGGGCACTGGAGATGCCTTACTAACTACTCTTGTTTGGGAGCTCTGTGGTGGAGATGGTGCTGTGTCAACAGGAACTGGGTTACTATCTGCTGGGATTAGGGTTAGATTGGGTGAAGCTGGTTCTCTGACCATCGCATTAGGGGTACAATCTGCGAGAGTCTGGCTTATGTGTTGTAGCGCTGGTTATCATGCATGTACAACCGGGGTGCTATCTCCACCAAGAGGTAGCACTGTTTTATTTGAAGATCGTGTTTTTACTCCGCTAGATACTGGCATCACCCGCTCCAATTCAAATGGCTAATAAACATGAAACATAGTTGAATGTACAGACACTGCATGAGAGACAGATGCAATAGATAGCATGGAAAAAAGAGGGCATGAAATAGTTGACATGTATAACTAAAACGGATAGCATGACATAATTTCACATATATGATGTCTATCTAAACTGGATGGCATAGCATAACAGAATTCAAAGATATGATGAATAACTAAACAGGATCGCATGACATAATTCACATACATGTTAACTAAGTAATCAGGATCGCATGATTTAATTCACATGTGTGATTTATATGCTGAACAGAGGGCATTCAATATGATGTCTAAACTAAGAACATGGTGTTGAATATTGTGTATATGATGTCTAAACTATGCAATGCAAGACACCATATGCATGATATGAGCAGTATAACCGTGCCAAGTTAGAGCATACACCTCGGTGGGGGAATAGGACTGGTCATCTGTCTCTGAATCCATCTCTAAGGAGCTATCGGGACCCAACAAGAGATCTGCTTCGACAGGTAGCACTATCTGCTCTGAAGGCCTTGTTTTCACTCCAGATTTTTCCATCTCCCACCCAAATGGCTGATTCACGGGAAGAGTAGTTTAATGTACAAACATTGTCAACAAATGGAAATGTAATGAAGAAAAGGATGGGCAAGATATCATTCAAATATATGATGCCTAGTTAAACAGGATGGCATTGCACATTTCACATATATTATGGCTGGCTAAAAGACATGAGACTGCATAATTCCCATATATGATATAGAAACTAAACAGGTGGCATTACAGAACATGTCTAAACTAAGCAGATGATATATATGATGTCAAAATTAGGCACTTCAAGGCAACATATGCATGATATGACTAACATCATCATGCCAAGGTAGAGCAAACACCTTGGGGGGTAAATAGGAGTGGTCAGCTGCGTCTGAATCCACCTCAGAATAGATATCTTCCTCTGGATTACAATCTGGAGAGGGGGGGAGGGTTTCCATTGAACCCACCATGGAGCGATGTCTGCATGACATTGTATTGCTGCGCAAAACTCTTCTCCTTTTCTCTACATGTTCAACATGACTGTGTACAATATCTGACATGCATACAAAAAAAATATGGTGAGATTATGTAAGGAGAGCATGCAGAAATCTAGAGTGACGGTAACAACCAGTGGATGGATCCAAAAATAATGATAGAAGGCTGATGATTGCTTTGATTTAATAAAAAGACAGATGATGATTGCTTTACTATTTGTGTCCCACCCAAGATGAAAAACATAGGCATACCCTAGGTGAACCAGATATTAGACAGAGATACTATTCATTGCTGCCTCGATATGTGCCCCACAACTAATTTAGAACTCAAGTTTGAACATTAATTTGGACCTGACTTGGAGTCTAAGAGGTGAACAAGATGATAAAGTAACAGGTAATTTTAAGCAATGCATAACATAAGAATAAACAAAAGAGTGCGGCCTCTCTTGTGGACCCATATACTCCTTAGGTTCATCTGCTGAGTTGATGATGGTGATGCCATTGCGGTGGGTGCCGGCGGCAGGGAAGGAGATCTGAGGCGGCGAAAGACGGTTAGGAGTCGTGATGTCTAGTTTAGTGGACGCTTCTGTCGATGGAGCAGCTCAGGTGAGGTGGATGAAGTCGCGGCAGGAGCAGGAAAAACCACACAAAGTTTCCTTCGACACCTACCTATAACTGAAGTAATTCTGTAAGGGCTCATTTGGCTTGTATGATTCTAAAAACGCAGGGATAGGGAAAACACCGGAATATGATAGAATGCACATGGTAAACAGAGCATTTCTAAACACAGGATTTCTGTCAACTTGGGTGTTTGGTTTACAGGAATTGGAAGAGCAGAGGAATGCAAATAAACATGGCCAAAATAAAGTGAAATCATATGAAAGCGTGTACAGTTAGAATGTTATTCTGCCACTAATGCACTTGGTCTTGTTTTCATGCATAGGATTTTGAAAAGTAGGTCCAGGTGGATGTTTTGCTCCATTCCTTTCAAAAAAATGCATGAATAATTGAATAGTAGAGTGCAATAGGAAAATTTCCTATTGGTATGTTTTCCTGTTGAACCAAAATAGCCATAATGGATCGACATGAATGTAGAGTAATAAGTGATGCAACAAGTGTACAACCTCTTTGCCGTAGCCGTGTCAACCTCAGCATCATTGGGTTGGTCATTGAAGAAGTTGAGGCAGAGGTGGCTGTCGGAGGTGTGGAGGAAGATTTGAGGAATCTATAGACGGCGTCCAGGGCACTGCTCTGTTGTGATGGATCGTTCTATCGTTGGAGCAGCTCCGGTGAGCCGTAAGACGTCAAGGCTGAAGCAGCACAAGACAGACATCGTTAATCTCAAGTGAGATTCTAATAGCATCTCCAATAGATGATGTAAAATAGATGTAAAATTTACATCACCAAAAACCACCTGACTACAATAGATGAGGTAAAAACTATTGACTCTGAACTTAACTGTCAAAACTGAAATTTACTCTGGAATCTGAATGTTATGTCGAAACTGAACGCAATGGTAGCAGAGAGGCACTTGACATGTAGTTTAGGGAGGGCCTGCAGTTCATCTTCGACCTGCACCCCCCTGAGCCGCCATCCACCACCGGCCTCGCCGCCCTGAAACAACTCCCCACCGCCGGTCCGCCGCCGCCCCGAAACAACTCCCCACTACCGGTCTACCGCTGCCCCGGCCAGCCCTCTAGCCCCCCCCCACGCCGAGCTTTTTCTCCGGCGATCCCCATGCCACCGCCCCGCCACCGCGCCCCCACCACCGGCGACCATCGCCCCCACCCTAAACCCTAAGATAGATAGTGGGGTACCTCTTCAGCGAGCCCCCTCCCCACTGCGGGTGGTTCTTCCTTAACTCCGGCAAGCCCCCCCCCCTAAAAACCGACTGACCCAAAAGTCAAATCAGTTGACCGAAGTGTAGCTAAATCGAAGCAGAGCAGCAGCACGAGCGAGGGGGAGAGCAGCAGCAGCAGCGTGAGCGAGTAAGCGAGAGCCGGAGTAGCAGCAACAGATCCGGCTGGTATGGCCGCCGCCGCCGAAAGGGCCCCGCACTTGGGGAGAGCCGCCGCGGAGATGTCGCCCGTGGTGCCGGCTTCGAGGTAGCCACTCCATGGGGGTGCAGGATGGAGCACCGTCGGTGCCGGGAGGTCGAGTTAAGGAGAAGGTGCGATGCGATGAGTGTACAACCTCTTTGGTGGCGCCGAGTAGGCCTCGGCTTCATCCGAGGAGTTGCTGAGGATGTTGCGCTTCCGATGGAGCAGGTTAAGGCGGCGCTATGGGGATGGAGCAGCCGCGATAGACGAGGCGATCATCGGAGCAGCTCCTTGGAGGTGCTGTTGCAGTGGGCGACATCGCCGGGGAAGAGGCTCCGGCTGGGCAGCGGTGAGGTGGCAGACGGAGGAGGGTGGGGTTTTGCGGCTGGAGCGGAGAGGTTATGGCGGCCTGGGATTTCGAATGGCGAAAATGAGGCGATGGGAGGGGGGAACCATGACTTAGGGACGCACTTGTGCAAAATGTAGGGTGTGTTACAAAATTACCCCCACCGATTTGAACTAGCGGCCCTTTCGGCCTCAGGGTTAGAAGGGGGATTTCGCGTGTCGGGATTTGGCAGCTGGAGGGAGTTTTCGCGCGCGTTGTAATTTTGGGATAGTAAGGCGCGGGTTGTGAAGGCGCCATTTTTGGGAGCACGATATCTGAATTTTCGGGATATAACAAGGCGCGGGTTGAATTTTAGGGACAAGCCTAACGTGTAATATACGTACCAAATCAATTTGCACTTCCCTCAACGAAAAAGCCCAAAAAAAAACTATTCACACCACACAAAGAGAGAGTCTTGTCCCATTTTACTATATAAATGCTATTCAAAGCTACTCATACCAACATGTTATGTCCAATTAAATTTTTTCATTGGCTGTATAATGCATGTAACCTACTCATACCAACATTTTAGTGCATTCCAAATGTCTATACTACCGCTGCAATTCGAACTAAATTTGAATTCGTTTCTCTATTTCAATAAGAATCTACAATCATGATTGTTGCCAACTTCAACCATCATTCGTGTATTACCTTAACAACACACCACATGATTACTATAGAGATAGATATGAACTATGTGTACTATATGAACTCGAATTCAATTGTTTGAATACACTTGATGTTGATTCCAAATAATAGTACATTTGATGTACTAACTATATATTCATAATCTAAACCATGTTCCATACGTACACCGTGTTTATCACACAAAGTATAGTGCTCCCCCTACATTATGATAAGTATTTAGCCCTGAGCTGCAAAAGCCACACATTGGCCCAAATTATAATCAATGTTGTATATATTATATGTAGTACTAGCAAGATGCCCACGCGTTCCACAGAACATCAACATGATCAAGGGGAGGCCTTATTTGCAAATATGGAGAGGGGTGTGGGTATCTTTTTTTCAAAATTGACATAGTTTCCTTCCTATCCGTCAGATACAAATTGGACGGCCTATACTGTAGGATGGCAGGCACACCATCATTAACTACTCTATTTTTTTATAAGAATGGAGATAAAATATATTATATGTAGTATAACATGTTCATAACCACACCATGTGTATCACCGTTATATATATATATATTCACGCATGTGTCGGTTTAAAACACTATGATAAATTCTTCAAATATCTGAATTCGCTTTTTATAATGAATTATGATCTCTATTCATCTTTTACACCCACACAATCCTCTTATCTTTGTAGCTAGCGCTAACTCTCTCTCGTGCATGCACACGCCCGCATCCCTCTCACCCTCCCTCAGCATTCTCTAGCTCCATCGTGCAAATTCGTCTTTTCACTTTAGGTCGTTCACCCATGGTGTGTGTAGGCCCCCCAGCTCCTTTACGGCACACATCGATCGATATGCCTAGGTGTGCCTACCACAAACACAAGCTTCCCCTCTTCTCTTCTCACCGTCCATGCCTCACTCCCACCACTCTTTTCATCGATCTCGTACTCGCACACTCCTTCCCCCTCGATATAGTATGCCTCTTGCACCACCTCCTAGATGCATCCACTACAAAAAATGACACATCCGTGACATTTTGGGCCGAACGAATTTTTTTTCTGTCATACATATGACACTTCTATGACGATAATTGTGACAAAACCCGGTATCATCATAGATGTGGTGGGCTCCTACTTCTATGACAAAAAATCAAGACAGAAAATGGGCTTTTCGTCCTGGGCGGGCCAGAGACGCAGGTGCATGACATTCTTTGGGCCGTCCATGATGGAAAAAACCATGGTAGAAGCGAGGGGGAGGAAAATTTCGGGGAGTTCCCGGTTACGGTGGGAGGTCGGGGGCCGAGCGATGCGCGTTTCTCTCGTACACGTACGCACATGTGTGCGAGGCATTGGCTCTAACTGAACCCGAGCGAGGCATTGGGCTCTAATTGAACCTGAGCGATTGCACTGCAGGCTACGCGTTACTGAACCCGAGCGATCGATCGATGGCTGTTAACTGAACCCGATCGAGCGATTCCATCACTACTGCTGCTAACTGAAGCCGATCGATTGGATGAACAGGTGAGCGTTGCGGGGGGGGGGGGGTTGGATGAACAGTGAGCGGTGGTGTTACCTCTGGATGAACAGGACCCCGTGGTGTGGTGGAGGGCTGGATGAACAGTAGACGGTGGAGGGGTGCCCGTGGAGGGGTGGTTGAACAGTAGCCGGTGGAGTAGCGCGCGGTGGAGGCTGGATGAACAGGAGCCCGTGGAGGCTGGAGGAGGTCGACGGTAGCCCGTGGAGGCTGGAGGAGGTCAACAGTGGAGATGTACAGTATCCCGTGGAGTCCGTTTTTGCGGTACGCCACACCCCTCCTGATCAATAGGACCCCCGTTTCGACCGTAGCGCTCCAACACAAGTCCGTTTCCTCCGTTTTGCGGTATGCCACACCCCTCCCGATCAATAGGACCCCTGTTTTGACCATAGGAGGTCTGTTTCCTCCATTTTGCGGTACGCCAGACCCCTCCCGATGAACAGGATCCCGTTTTGAACGTGGCCGGTCGAACACAAGGCCGTTTCCTCCATTTTGCGGTACGCTAGGCCTTGTTTCCATCGCCTGTTCCGTCCAAGCCCTCCCGATGAACACGACCACGCATTCCGTTCCGACCCAGCCGGTTGGCTCCCACGTGTTCCGTTGCCTCCTGATGAACATGACGCATTCCGTTGCCTCCCCATGAACACGACGCGTTCCGTTGCCTCCCCATGAACACGACGCATTCCGTTGCCTCCCCATGAACACGACGACGACACTGTTTCTCCGTTCCGATCCAGCCATGTACACGAGCCCTGTCCGTATGTATGCGTGAGTTGGCATTCGAGACCCTGCCCATATGTACGTACGTGGCCGTATTTTCTTTCTTGCACCCTGGCCGCTGTACGTATGTGTACATGCTACGCGCGCGCCTCTACTACGACACGTACGCGCCTCTACTACGACACGTGCGCGCCTCTACATCGACCAGTATATATGTACGTACACGTTCGCGACCAGAATGACAACGCTACGTACGCTTTGACCAGGTGGGTCCCGACTACCAGGCACTTCCTTGCCTGCGAAGATGTAGCTGGTGGGTCCCAGCAGTCAGGGGGCGAATCGTTTTGTTTTTGTTTTTTTGCCTGGACGCATTTCCTTGCGTGCGAAGGTGTAGCTGCTGGGTCCCAGCAGTCAGGGGGAATGGTTTTTTTTTGCCCGGACGCACTTCCTTGTGTGCGAAGATGTAGCTGGTGGGTCCCAGCAGTCAGGGGGGTGAATCTTTTTTTTCGGACGCACTTCCTTGCGTGCGAAGATGTAGCTGGTGGGTCCCAGCAGTCAGGGGGCGAATCGTTTTTTTTCGGACGCACTTCCTTGCGTGCGAAGATGTAGCTGGTGGGTCCCAGCAGTCAGGGGGAAACATTTTTTCGCGAAATACAGTGGCCCGTCTGGTGGGTCCCCGCTGTCAGGTGGAGGAATAATTATTTTGCGCGTAATAAGGAGGCACTTCCTTGCTGCGGCCGTGGACTCAGCTATCAGCCTCTCCACGTACAGTCCACGTCCGATGGAAGCCATTCCTTGACCATGTTGACCACGCCGCACCGAGAGCACCAGGGCGGTGGACGACGACGAGGCCTAGGAAGGGGACGACGCGGAGCCGGGGAAGACGTGGCAGTGGATGCCCATGCGTAGAGGAGTATGAGGGTTCACTCGTTCAGCTGCGGTGTGAGGCTGCCGTCACCGCAAAATAACAGGGGGTGTGGGTGCGTAGAGGGATGGCCTGGCCAGCGGTGGGAGTAGTAGGGGGCGGTGAGGCCTCCGCGGCATCACAGCCGGCCACGGGCGGCAGGAGCAGGCGGCATGACCGGCGCTGCTTTGGGCGGCTGGAGCAAGAAGACCAGGGGTTGAAGAAGCACTATGGCCGTTGGATGGACATCATACGGTCATTGGAGCTATAATCGTTCATATATTGACTAAAGTTGACAAAGGCCTCCGTCCCAGTCAACTTAGTAGGCCCACAAGTCAGCCTCCCACCAAGGTGGGTCCCAACTAGCAGGGGGTATTCATTTTTGTGTGCGTAATAAGGAGGCACTTCCGGTGGGTCCGAGCTGACAGCGGGGGGGGGGGGACGTTTTTTTCGCGAAATACGATGGCCTGTCCTATGGGTCCCAGCAGTCAGGGGGAAACATTTTTTTTCGCGAAATACTGGTGGCCCGTCCGATGGGTCCCTGCTGTCAGGTGGAGGAATAGTTATTTTCCACGTAATAAGGAGGCACTTCCTTGCGGCTGTCGTGGACCCAGCTGTCAGCCTCTCCATGTATAGTACTCTTCCGATGGAAGTCGGTCATTGACCATATTGACCACGCCGCGCCGAGAGCACCACGGTGGTGGACGACGGTGAGGCCTAGGAAGGGGACGACGCGGAGTCGGGGAAGACGCGACAGTGGAAGCCCGCGCGGAGAGGAGTACAAGGGTTCACCAGTTCGGCTGCGGTGTGAGGCTGCCGTCGCCGCAGAATAACAGGGGGTGTGGGTGAGTAGAGGGATGCCCTGGCCAGCGATGGGAGTAGTAGGGGGCGCTGAGGCCTGCGCGGCAGCATAGCCGGCCACGGGAGGCGGGAGTAGGCGGTCCCGTCGGCGCTGCTTTGGCGGCTGGAGCAAGAAGATCAGAGATTGAAGAAACACGACGGCTGTTGGGTTGACATCCAACAGTTACGTCTTCTAGAATCGTTTGTTGACGTATATAATAACTAAAAAAATATTGCATATGCGTCAACTAAACAGGCCCACAAGTCAGACCACTCCCTTTTTTTTAATAATTTATATATAGCTCATGGCAACTTCTTATGCAATTTATTGCAGTCATTTTTTGGTTGGCCAGGGCCAATTTCGCATATTTCTATGGGTTCCAAACTATTTTTAATACTGAAATGTCAAGCCAGATTTAAAGTACTTTGAAGATATATTTAAATTAGGTTAATGCCCAGTGAAATAGGAATCTGAAAATGTGAAAAAATTCAAAAATTATAAATTAATTTCCAATTTGTCATCTGTTTTTATATTTACAACCCATTTCATATTACTTTCAAGATTTGCAGGCATCTTGAAAGAGTTGCAGCCCATCAGCGCATAGAAAAATAAGTAGGCCTGGATTGGGTATTCTTCAGAAAAAATAAACTAGGCTCATTTTCACAAGGAAAAAATAGCTGGGCTGGTCACATGGTGAACATAAAATATAGGCCTGGGCTAGACGGGCCACAGCCCAGTTCAAACCCTGCTCCGTCTCAACAATACCAAACCAAAAAAATACTGCTCGAGTAGCTACGTCCTAGGTGTCAACCGATCTTGTGCTGTTCTCTTGTCTATTGACTATATACGCTCACAATGTCGTGGGTCCCAGATGTCAGGAAAACACTAGGAGGAAGCATTTTATTTTTCCATATGCTGACGTGGTGGGCCCCTACTCTCATCCTCTCCACGTACTTCTACCGATTCCTGTTGTTTGTTGACCATGTTGACAACGCGAGAGGGCGACGCCACGGCAAGCGCACCAAAGCACGCGGTGGACGTCGGCATTAACGATTTAGGAGATGGTGGGGCGGCGATGCGTGCGCTGAGGCGCAGCCAGCCATGGGAGGCGGAAGCAGGCGGCCCCGCTGGCGCTGGTTTGGTTTTGGCGGCTGGAGGAAGACAGGACTGAAGAAACATGACAAACTGTAAAAGCAGCAGGAGTACTTAACAACCTTAACTGAAACCAGCAGGGGCACTTAACAACCAAAGCTGAAAGCAGTATGAGTACTTATACAGGTTCAACCGTACAAAGCACGCCTTGAACAGTGCTACTTTGCCTACAGTTAACCAAGGGTGAGGCCGCCAAGCCCCAGGACAAGGCCCAGGCGCCACCCCGCGCATCCACAACCTTCTGAAAGCGGCTTCATCTCGCAACGTGGTCAATAAACAGGATATTCGCTTTAGAGCCATGGAAAAGCATGAACATAATCTTCTGTCCTATTCTCCAAGATGGACGGGCCTTCACTATTTTAGACCACCCATGAATAAGTATCTTTTCACCTCCAAGGGGAATTGAGTAGGTAGACATAAACATCATGTTGTGACCAAGTGCAAGTCTTACCCGACCATGGTCAGGCATCTGTATAGGAACAATAGAACTCGGCAGTTCCTGTTTCAAGATCACAGCTGTAAAACTGTGTATAAGCAATAGTTTATGAACAACATATATAAAAGAAAACAGCTCGTACCATAAGTTTCTCGACACAGTTGGACGTGTTCAATGAGTGCAGCAATGGCACACATATCCCACATGGCCTTCCACCATTGAAACGCCCCACAAGGACCTCAAGACGATCAATAAAGTGTAGGAACTTGTGGATGTCGATCCAGTCAACTTCAGTGCCATTAGTAACAGCCAAGTTATTACAGAGTAACAAATGAGCAGACTGCTTAACTCTGAAAAAACCTACACGTGCCACCAATTATAACAAAATATTAGTTAGAAGTAGCATCTTCGTGAGAGATTCATTGCTACTTCTAAAGTTAAATTGTGATTAGTTAGACAGAATAGGTGGATTAAGAAGTAATCGAGGCCACAAGCAAGAACCAGATACAAAATTAACATGGATGAACAATTGGAACAACGTCGGGGGTGGAAGATCGCAGTGAAGATGAGACCCGGTTCTGCTATTTCCATCAACATTCGTGTGCCAACTTTCAGTCCGTAACACTTGAGAAAGTTTATCCAAGTTCGGCCATAAAAAAAGCAGCGATCTTCTTGGTTCATGAACCCAACTCGGAACTTATATCCATGGCTTGTCTTCACTGTGACCATTAAACTAGTGTATTCAGTTATGGCAAGGCTGAGCATCTTGAGTACATGTGTTCTGGCAAAGCAAATAATACACTGCAGGAAAAATAATATGAGAACACAACATGTTCAAAAAAACCCCACCCTCCCGGATAGAAAAGAGGATTCTAGGAACATACTATGCGTGTTTCAAAATACTGTGTTAGGATGAGAAGGATCAAGTGTGGCGTCTCGCCGAGGGCGCAGAAACCTGTAGGGTACTCGCACTTTGGGCACTGCAAATGAAACACACTAGATTCAGTAGGAAGAAAAATGCATCAACGGCGGCGGCTGCCATCCTAGCATTACCTGCGACCAAGGGACTTGGATTTATCGGGGATGGATGAAGAATTCGTACCTGGTTCTCCATGAGAAAACCCTATGCAATCGCTAAGAGGTGGTTTTCTCTGAACAAGCAGACGAGGGGGAAGGGGATTCATGCCCAGTGAAATATTGCCGCTTCGTTCGTCCATCTTACTGCTAAAGCTGGAAAAGGGGGGGTTGTGCTTTGACGGCTCATTGGGCATTACTGCGGCGCTACGACCGGGGTGTGTCTACCGTGAAGTTGTGCACTCTAATTTGTGCATATGGCATGTGGACCCCGTTGCCGGTTGCCCCACATATCAGCGAAAGGAAGTAGAAAGACAAGAGTAACTAGTTACACATAAATATATTTTTTGATAGAGAGATACTCCCTCTGTAAAGAAATATACAAATCTTTTATATCATAGGCTCACCTTGCCAAGAAATATACTCCCTCTACAACACACGGGCATTATGGGGGTTCAGCTTTTTTTATGGGGGTTCAGCTGAGAATATAATACTCAGATAGGCTCACGGTTCTAGACTTTGGGCCGCAGGCCGACCCTGCATGTTTGGGGGTCCATGTGTTCTACCTCAGCGCTTTTCATATTGCAAGCGATCGGTACAGCGCTGGTTTTAGATGTTGTCGCAAGGCGAATACACAAAATTGAATAAAGCACGACAGCTGTTGGAATGAAATTGAACGACAGTTCCTAACCAGCAATCAGAGTTGCAATTCTATCAACGATATACCATGTGATAAATAATACCGTCGTACTACTTATACACACAGGACACTTGTTTCACCATGCCAGATTATTACATCAAAATCTCTCGAAGGGTAGATCAGTTCGGCAGTTGCGTGCTGCTACTGAAGAATTTGAAAGTTGATTTGGACCAGTTCTCCTTGCCGAGAAAGTTCGATTTTGATATCATCCCCTACCGCAAGATATGATTTAGATTTGAACCTTGACCATCCTTTAGCATCAATCATGATGCGACCATCCTTTGTACTTATGGTATATTGAGCAGGTTCATTCACACCAAGGCTGCGCATGGTAAGAGAAACTTGGCTGCTGTCGCCCGAGTTGTTGAACGACTCCCTCGTTGCTCTAGGAATTCTCTTAATGCAAACAAGAAGACATACCCAAACAGTTAGATCAACACAGTGAATCATGCGAAACAACATGGAAAGAAAAAAGAACGAAGCACTTGGGCGGCCAATGCTTACCAAGAAGGTGGACATGTCGGTTTTTGTAAGGACTTTGGTATATGAAGTGCGAACTGTAGCCTAGTCTGTTGCCAGTGCAACTGCACGGGCTGGAGCAGATGCAAGTGCAAGTGTTGGTGCAGGTGCTGAAGCCGCTGCTGCTGCCGGAGATGGTGCTCCTTGTAGAGCTGGTGCCGGTGTTGGAGCAGGTGCCGGTGTCGATGCCCGATCCTCCGATAGATCAGACTGATCCGCTGACGCGGTCGGTGCCCAATCCTCAGCTGGATCAGACTGAGCTGCTGCCGCTGTCAGTGGTAGAGCAACTGCCGATGCTTGATCTGTGCGAGACAGCAGCGATCGTGTCTGGTCTGCTATGATCAGCTTTCTAACTTGACTAGGATCCGTGACCGTGATCCAGTTTTTTCTTCATTTCTTTTAAACGCGAGAAGGACTAATTGTGGCGTTTTTGTTAAACCAAACTGCAGTTCATCATAGGGATTCAGCTTGTACTCAGATAACAGACTGATCCAATTTTTTCCAGTAATATAAGTGATGGACAATGCCTTCGTTACTGACACGACATAAGAAGTGAAGCCCGCAAAAATAGCCATCGTAGAGCAAACCAAACGGTTTATTCTGTGGTGAATGTCACATGGCAAAACCTGCATAGTAAAATTGCAGGAAAAGAAAGAAAACATGACATTAAATCAATAAGATTTAGATAGTAAATCAATAATATTTACTTGATGTGACACGAGTGAATCCTTACCAGGAAATCACTATGTTGAAGTACTAAACGGAAGATTGATCGTCCAACTACGCGTGGCATGCAGGGGCCCCGCCTACTCCCACAAGCAGGACAGTCCAAAGGTCGTGACAAATCGTATGGACCGAACATCCATGGGACTGGAAATCCTGGTGGGTGCAATAAACCCTGCAATGCATACATATATTGGAGTGTAACCATAATTGATAAACCGTCCTCGCAAAAAATATGATCTGGATACTTCAAAATATACAAACTGAATTGAGTGGACAGACATTAACATAGACCGTTCTCAGGACTGACCACACACCAAAAGCGGCAGTACTAATAAACAATACAGGGTTCACAAACACAAATCAAGTACTGAACAATAGTACTTACTACAGACAAGCAAAGTTGCACTAACTAAACTCTGCAGACTATTTCTTGCCACCGACCTACGGGATGAACCCCGCATAACTGACTAGGCCATGGACTTCGTGTGAGATGTCTACATGCACCATCACCATCTTGTCAACCTTGGAGAAGCTAATAGAGTGGTCTTTCCACTCATAAACATGATGATGAAGACAGGCCACATCAGATTTGTTGGGAAGCTTTACAAGAACCACACCCTTCGTAATCGAAGGCACAACCAGGAAATTATTGTGGTCAAGTACAACCTCGAGAACACGCCTGACAACAATGCTACAGGAAAACACTAGTTCAGGACACGTGGAGACAAGGACATAACAGGTGGATAGTTCAGCAGTAGAACTCATCATCAGGTCTTCCAGTTCACACGGCATGACTTTGAGAACTTCATCTCCACCGCGGACCTGGTTCTAATTCAAACAGAAACCATATTTTATTACTACCTCCGTTCAGAAATATAAGATGATTTTCGATATTATACTCCATATATGACTACATATATGCACAGAAATGAGTGAACAAAGACACTAGAACATGTCTTCAAAGGCATGAGAGCAGAGGGATTACATGCAATATCCATAACACAAGTTACTGAGGCAAATATACCCTCTTAAAAGGTAGCATTGATGTTCATAAAGTACTCCCTCCGTCCCAAAATTCTTGTCTTAGATTTTTCTAGATACGGATGTATCAAGTCACATTTTAGTATTAGATACATCCGTATTTAGACAAATCTAAGACAAGAAATTTGGGGCAGAGGGAGTAGTTGAAAGTAATCTATAAGAAATCAGTGTCAACCTCTCGCATGTTTTGGTCAAAAGAGGAATTTAGAACCATCATTTGGCACACTAAAATCACATGCAAGATCACCCAGAAAGTTGTACTACCAGTACTAGTACTGCGTGTTAGATGAAAAAACACGATCAAGATTGAGAAAAAGATCGTCAACAAGAGACATTACCTGGACTTGCTTAATGAGGGATCCCGGAGAGGGTTGCTTGGACAGGGTGATGGCTTTGAGCTTGTCTACGATAGTCTCGGTGGGGTGCTTGCGCTTCTTCGTACTATGAGCCTCGACGGTTTTGGCCAGAGCCATAGACATCACGTCAGCCGGTGCTCCGGCGTCCATCCAAGAGAGGAAGCTGAGAGAGAAGAGTGAAAGGAGGAACGAGATGAGGGAGAAGCGAAGCGAGTGGGGGTTTTCTTCAATAGAGGAAGCTGAGAGAGAAGAGTGAAATGATGGTTGCTTTGTCCGTCCAACTTACTACTGGAAAGGAGGGGGTTTTCTGATTTGACGGCTCATTGGGCATTACTGCGGCGGTTCGATTGGGGTAGTCTACCGTCACTCTACTATGGAGTAATTTAGTGCATGGCTGGTGGACCCAGGTGCTGGCTGTCCCACACGTCAGCGAAAGTGAGTGATTTAGTGCATGGCTAGAGGAGGATCCACATGTTAGAGAGTGTCCACTATTTTTCTGAAGAAAAAAATGATTACAGCAAGCGTTTCCACTCTTACGACGGAGGAGTGCGAAACACGGCAGCCACTTGAACATACATAGTGCTCCTACTACTAGGCATGTGCAGTGGTTCATACGTCAGTACTACACAATCTTGTTGCTAGTGTAGTAAGATATGACGATAACAAATGATGTTGTGCGCATGTCAACTACTGCTATATGTAACATAGTACCACTTTTTTGACTGTCCGGTCGAGAATGAATGGTGAGATCAATGTTAACAGAACTAGGTCCACAGCGCACGGAGAGTATGGTGCTACAGTACTCCACGAAACATGAACCATATGAAGCACGAATAGTGTTAGGCAGGGTGTATGAAGGGTGCACGGGATGGGAGCAAAAGTTCCCTTCTCGACCCACTTTTGGGTGTTTGGCAGACTGCATGAAGGGTGCATGAGTCCACACTAGTAGGTTGACAAAAATACGCGAAGTGGAGACAACTATATTGAGATAAGAATGCAACCAAACACACCCACGCGCTTTGTGCTACAGTGACTGATCTGCACCGTCTGAGTTTGATCCAACGGTCATGTTGCACCGAGACATGGACATGCCCATGTAGAGGGTGCCTAAACACCACCGAAGTCCCTCTGCTTCTCGAGGCGCACGACATTGGTGATGCAGGGTGAAACCGCCCCGCAGAGCCCGCTCCCGGTCGACGGGAGCCAGTGTCAGGCGCCTCACCTCGGACTCCATGATCTGCTGCGCGGCCATGGCACCAGGTAGAAGCAATGGGGAGAGGCAGCAAAGGGGGCGAAATGGCTGAAAGGTAATGCAATCTATGGGAAGGCGGAGGGAGCGGGGAATCTTTTGGTTTTCACCACGGTAAAACACCAGTCAACGACTTCTCACATCAGGGAGCAGTGGGTTTTTACACGCGGAGTCATCGTGACTAATTGCTGCCGGCCTGCTGCCGTCAATCAAAAAATTAAAAATCCTGCCGTGCCTGCTCCTGTTAATCAAAAAATTAAAAATCCTGCCGCACCCAAACACCAGAGCAACACCGCGGTGGATATTTAAATTTACCTGCCGGCAAGTAGATAAAAAATGGGTGAAAAAACAAATGTGGCGGTGGCCTAGCTAATCGGTCGAACTAGCCCAACTAGCTAGCCACCGTGCTTCACTGATGTACTCGGCGGGAAAGGTGGTCTTTCATGATTTGACGACTCATTTACTTGCTTCGGCGCTACGACCGAGGAGGACCCAGAAAATGTGCGGTAGGGCCTCCCACGTCAGGAAGAATATATGCGTGCACCACCCGGGAGGATCCCGAAACCGCGCGGTAGGGTGTGCCACGTCTCGGCACGGAGGAAAAATGTGCGTGTAAAAATATACTGTATCAGACGTAGTACCTATGGTTCGACCTCGGGACCCAGCCAGTCGGTCGAAAACACCCCACTAGCCACACAACTTCATCATGCAAACGTGGCATGGAGGATAGATGTGGTTAGCTCCGTCTCAACCAGCCACAATGTCTCTTGTTCTAGGCGATTCTTCTATTTTCCAAGCTTTTTTAGTTGTAATAACACCACGGCAAGCTAGCGCCGCTCTTCGTGTGTGCCCGTGCAAAGGTTAGACGATGGAGAGAAGAGAGATTGAGATCGCAGACCTGGGACCCACCAGTAAGTGAGACAACGGTCATGCACGTGTTGACGAGGCACTCCCTCTACTCTACTCAACGCAAGTACTGTATAAAATCAAGTTATGGGACAAAGGCAACAACCGTTCGTTTTTTCAGGCTATCGACTTACGCTTTGTAGTCCAGGTTGCCAGTTCGAATCTCGTCTTTCAGATTTGTTAGTTTTAGGTCCAAATTTGATTAATGACAAGTGGGACCCCCGTGTGTTGTTCCGATATTTCAGTGTAGGATGGTTTTTTTGAACAAACACTTTGCACGGTTAGACAAGTAACGGCACGAGTTACACGTTTTTTGCAAGTTTACGAACAAAAATGACAGCGGCATAGAATATCACATCCACCCCGCAGCTTAGATACTATGGTGATACGAGTTTTTACACCGTTGGAAGTGAGATCCAATGTCTTGGGAGTAGTCTTTGTAATTATGCGCAATTTCCAAACTCTCCAAAGGTTTTTTTGCAAATAAAACATTCAGGCCTCGTGTGTGCCGCTGCATCTTCGATCCAACGGCTCCCCGGTGCTCATATTAGGTGCTCCCTGTAGCTTAATTACCCGCTACAGCGATATGAGCATCTAGGTCGTATGATCAGTGATCAGATGGCACATGCGTAGTACTTGTACTTTCTGCGCATTTCCCAAACTCTATCAGCCGTATATTGCAAAAAAATTCAAACCTCCTACTGTGGGCCGTTAGATCTCAGTGAACTCGTATCACCATAGAATCTATGGTGCGGGAGCACCTCATACTCTCCCGCGCGAGAAAACATAAGGTGCTATCATAGCTTGGATGCTACGGTGATACGAGCTTGGAGGTTGTTTGATCTGAGGTCCAATGGCATCTGAGCAGTCTTTGTGCTTGTAAGCAGTGGCCAAACTCTTTTGGGGCTTTTCTGCAAAAAACCATTTGAACCACCGAGGAGGTGTTGGGTCACAAATCCAACGCCTCCGAAGAGCTTGTATCACCAAAGCATCTAAGATGTGGTAGCACATGATATTCTTACATACAGGAGAATATGATGTCCTCCTTCATCTTAGATGCTCCGGTGATACGAGCTTCGAGGTCGTTGGATATGGGATCAAAGGGCATCTAAGTAGTTTTTGTAGAAATTGTGTGCAATTCTCAAACTCATCAAGGTTTCCTGCAAAAATATTAAGACACATCATGTGAGCTGCTATATCTCAGATCTACAAGCTCCAAGCAACTCGTATCGGCATATAGCATCTAAGGTATGGGGGCACATGATATTCTCCCGGGGAGGAGGGGTGGGGGTACATAACCAATCGGTGGTTGGGAGGGTGGGGACAAATATAATCTAAACAACCCTAAACAGAGCTCCACAATTTTATCTAAGGTCGAGGGGTTGACCCCCGACAATCATAGCTCCGCCTAAACACAACATTTGCATGTACTGTAGTACTAGACTTAATATTCATGTTTCAGTTTCATGTTCATTTTAAATATTGAACTGAGGACCATGGATGTCTTACATTTTACTCCCTTTGTTCCTAAATATTAGTCTTTTTAGAGGCTTCAACTGGACTGGCACATACGGATGTATATAGACATATTTTAGAGTCTAGATTCACTCATTTTGCTCCGTATGTAGTCATTTTAGAGTCTAGACCTGCCAGTGCATGCGCCTGCGCGTGCACTGACGCACATGCCCGTGCCGGTGCCCGTGCACCTGCCAGCGCATGGTCCTGCACATGCACTGACGTGCGCGCCCGTGCCGGTGCCCGTGCACACGAATGTCTCTGCCACACCGTCGACAGCGCCTGTCCCCGCGCGGGTGCCAGTGCCCCCCTCAGCGGCATCGATGGCCGCCGTTGACCGCTTCCTTGCACCAACGCTAGTCACCTCCTCCCAACAGTTGACTCGCTCCGAAGTCCAGAACATTTTGGCCTTCCTTAAAGCTAGGCCAACGTCGAGGAGTACGCCAACAACGGCGCAAGACGCCACCGTCGCCGTCGGTCAGTGGCCCGACGACACACAGAGCACGACAGAGGAGCCGCTTCCCACCGCGAGACACCCCCGCCGCCGCCGCGTAATCTAAATTTGCCATGAAAAATGTTCGGATTGCCATGCTTAAAATCCGAACGTTTATATTTCCGTTTATTTTATATCGATCATTGTATAATTTAAAGTCGGAGTCAAACTAAACGAAATGTATGGTTTGATCGATTGAATGTTGTGGTAGAGCTGTATCAAATTAAATATAAAACGTCATCAAGCCACATGTATTCCTTGTCATCCAACGACCTAGACTGCTTCAATGTCGAGCGCTCAACATGTTTAGCATGCAGTTAATTTCATGCCAAAAATAGTGCTAATCACATGACAACACACAAATAATATCCTAGTAGTTAATATCCGCATGCACTTAATATACTTCCAAATTAACGTGCATTGCATGTACACACTGACTAGTGCTGCTAGTACGTGAAACTGGTGCTGTGACTTGTGAACGCGTCCAGATATGGTCAACGGCAACATCGCCCGTGAGTTCTTCCTGTTTGCCCGTGCGTCTAAACGCAGAAGGGGAGGAGAGAGAGAGAGAGAGAGCACATATGGAACCCACCAGTAAGTGAAGGCGAATAGTACTAAAACTAATATTACATGTTATCCATTAATTGGGCTGTGGTAATATAAAAACATTATGTGCACAAAGGGGGTACAACAAACATTGCTATTCTACGTATGTTGGCTATTGACGTGCGGCGTGAAGGCCCGGTCTAATGTTCGATCCTCGTCCTTTATTTTTAATTTGTATATGGGTCCAAATTTATTTCATGACATGTGGGCCCCTCGGTGTATAGTTTGTAGCACTTTAATTTATGGGTCGAAATTTGTTCCATTCCAAGTGGACTATCGGTGTGTAGTTTTGTAGCTTGTTTATAATAATTAAAGAGAACAACATAGTTTTTTCAATAATACCATGGTGCGACGTTGAAGGCGAGAAAGGACGTGCGAGAGAGCGATGACCGAGCCAGAGGGAAATCAACTAGGGGAGTTGCATGGGTTGCAACGGTGTTTGGAGTAGTTGTGGGCCGAATGCTACGAAAATATAATCTAAACCGAACGAAATAGATGCCTACAAAAATTAATCCAAGGTTGGAGTGCCCCTCGCAATGTAAATAGCTCCGGTTTTGCGAGGGATGGAGAGGTAGTAGCTTCAACGTGTGAAAGATATGGTGTGAGAAAGCGAGGTCAATCGAGAGACATATAGATAGAGAGACAAAGTGTGGTCTGACATTCATTGAACAAATATATATGATCTCGAGAGATATTGTCCGATTGAGCTTTTTGGCAAGGGTGAGGGCTGTAAGATAGAGCTTGAAAGATGATCCAGTCACAGACGTGTAGATATATTTTGTGCGTGGGAGGAAGCAAGGTCAACTGATCACATAGGGTTGCCGTGCGAACGAAAGAGTGAGACGGGTTGGAGAGAGTGACCTAGATAGACGATGTGCGTGAGAGAGTATACAATGTGAATAGGTCAAATTGGGCTCAAACATGGTGATATATCGTTTTTGTCCGAGAAAGAGCGAGGTCAATCGAGACATACGGAGCGAGAGAGAGAGAGAGAGAGAGAGAGATTGAGTGAGCGTGGCCCACCATGAGGTCGAAAGAGTGGCGACGGCTTGGATGGAGTGACCTAGATAGACAATCTACGTGAGAGAGTATAGAGTGTGTCGATCAAGGCCCGAACAGGGAGATATATCATTTGTGTGTGAAAGAAAACAAGGTTAAACTAGACTCAGATAAAGAGAGCGAGATTGAGCGAGTGTGGCCCGCCGTGCGGAAGAAAGAGTGAGACAGTCTCGAGGGAGTGACCTAGATATACAATGTGTGTGCGTGCGCACGAGAGGTTGGGGGCTAGATAGGCAATGCATGTATTTAGCGCGAGAGGGTGAGAGGGAGAGGGGGGAGAGAGAGCTCGGCATGGGGTGCAATGGCGGGTGTGTGAGGTAAATACATTTGGTAACAGAGTGGAAAAAGGGGTTGTGTAGTTGAGAGACTTAGAGATCGAAACATGGAGAGAAATAATGAACGTGTGTTGGAAACCGATAGCTTCGTAAGGTGGTTAGGAGAGGAAGATTGACCGATACAGGAAGTATGCAGCGTTTGTGCGGCGGGGGGGTGGGTGGGGCTAAAAACAACATTTGAATGTACATAGTACGAGACTTAATATCGATGTCTCAATTCGGTGTACATTGTAACATTTGAACCGAGGACCAGGCATACGGGTAATTATTTCGAATTCGTGCCATACTAAGTTTCGAAAAGTTGACATTGACTCAGTTTTTTGTGCTATTTTGTAGGTCATATGTTTGAATCCATCCAATAGTATTCTCACTACCATGGTGTTCATCATATACATATGAATTTTTATTAAAAAAGTAGCATGGATACAGTGAAATGCGAAATCCCCGTTGGAATTGGAGATCGCTACATGACACACACTCTAATTCAAATAACTAACTACGTGACACACACTCTAATTCAAATAACTAATTATGTGACACACACTCTAATCCACGTTAGCATGGGTACCGTTTCGAATTTTTTTTCAAATAACTCCTCATTAATTAATTTATAGTACTTTTTCTGTTCACTTTTATAAGACCTTGAAGACATTTCAGACAATGTGCAAAACAGTTCATTTTAAGTTGTCTGAAACGACTTACAAAAGTGAACGGATGGAGTATCTCGTTTCGAATGACTAATTATTGCAAGGAAAACATGGGCATGGTAATACATACATATTCGTTTGCAAATGAAAGAAGATTCGTTTGCATTCTCAAATGTAGGCGCACCAGGAAGACCAGGGTCGTGTCGGGGTGGAAGCTGCTTCGGTGCCTTAAAGGCAACTGCCTTTGGGTCACTGACATGCGGGCCAACCACCTGTTGGGCCCACATGTCATGGACACAAACGCAGGTGCCTTAAGGCACCGAAGCATAGTCCTGTCGGGGTGGTTGCCTGTGTCGGACGGACGCGTAGCACCCAGCCACCCAGCCCCCCTCCCCCCCAAAAAAAGGACGACGACAATATAAGTTCGCGCTTCCATGTTTCAGATTGAAATATCTGGCGGCCCCAATGCCAGCCCTGCAAAATCTCTCTTCTCCATCGTCCCCTTCCGCGCCCAGATTTTTCTCAAATCCCTAATTCGCCGCCAACCCTCGAATCGCCCCTTGTCTCGTCTCTTTCCCCACCGTTCCCCACCTATGTGCCGGACGACGACGACGAAGACGACAGTCGCGCTTCGCCACCGCACCGGAGCTACCTCATCTACGCCCTCGTCCATCGCACCGGGTGGTCCACCAACAACGTCGGCCGCCGCAACCGACGTGCCTCACAGACACCGAGTTCCACCACATCAGGTGCGCTTCACCGACGCCGTCTCCCAGCTCACCGAGGCTACTTCACCGAGCACATCATCGCACCTCCGCCCCTCGAGGCCGTTGGGGCTTCACCAATGGTCTCGTCCACCGCATCGTAGCGCTCCGCTGCCACTCAAGATCTACATCCGTGCGCGGCCAGCCAACGCTAGCGCATCACCCTCAACGACTCTGAAGTGACCCGCACTCTAGCTAGGCGAGCATGCCCAAACACCGGCCCGAACTAGGTATCCACACATCAATCCCTTGTGCACTGTTCCAACGATGTTTGGATATCCTTTCACTGCTCTCTTAGCTTACACGCCTATGCAACTCCGACTTTAACTCTTATTTCTTCTGGAGATATCATCTGAAACAAGCAAATCCATTTTTTAGCGAAGCATGACGGCGCTACAGGATCTGGTACACATCCTGCACACTCGTATAACCTTGTAAGTATCTATCCTCCGGTACAACATCAAGGTCAATTCCTCTTATTTGATCAACCATTCGCCGTGTCAAAAATGCAGAGGGGGATGAAAGGAGCACAAGGCCTGCACATCCAAGCAAGTGGTAACATGGACTTGTACATGGAACATCCCAAGCGCAAGCAGAGCTGCAGTGAGCCTGTACAACAAGCTAGCGTAAGTCCCTGCATTTCATTTAATTCGTACTGGCATTTGTGTATGATTTGTGTGCAGTGGCTGATCCACGAATTCAAGTTACCAGGGGCGAACATTTAACTTAAAAAATACAAAGGCACTTGCACTCCGGAAATCAACATAACTTGAGAAATGTGAAGCTACATGCACTTTGAAAACCAGATAATGATCCAAAGTAGTTCAGATTATAAACACTAATGATGCAAGCACCAAAAAACACAAAATGCAACATGGTGTACAAGGACTACAAACATGGTCTGTACCTGCTTGAATTATTCGTTCTCTGGCTGAAAATATCGAAGTGTAATTGCACATATAACCACTGCGCAAACTGCATATCAATATATCTATCCTGCACAAGTATGCCAATAGTTTCAAACAACAGATTAGAAAAGTATTTATGCTATGTTGTCATGATACAGGGACTTTCTGGTAGATGGCCTCGACGTTTCCTCAAGCTATGAAAATGCACTATAATTTGCTTGTCATCAATGCCTGCAAATCTCTGTCTCTCTCAACATAGTAGATCATCATTAGACACTAAATCCTTCAATGAGCTTGCAAAATGCTTGCATTAGATCCCTCATTAGACATTATACGTTCATCACCAGGATCATGTAAAATGTTTGTATCAAATCTTTCATTAGCAGTCTGTTCATTAGACACTTCAGGCTCAAGAACAACATGAGCTTGTATGTTTGCACCGGAAACTTGATTATATACGTCAGATTCAATCAGTTCAGTATTGATTGGGGGATTTATAAAATAAGTAGAAATTGGTTTCATTTTCTCATAGATTCCCTACATACAAGTAATT
Organism: Triticum urartu; assembly: GCF_056163025.1. NCBI lineage: Eukaryota > Viridiplantae > Streptophyta > Magnoliopsida > Poales > Poaceae > Triticum > Triticum urartu. The sequence goes on from NC_141877.1 coordinate 315,515,920, forward strand.
TTACAACACCGTCAGGTTTAACTATTGGCCAGAAATTGAAGAGTTGAATTAGATATAATCAGGGATGTGATGTACCTGCTCGTTGCGCATGCTACTCTTGCAAGCTGCGACTGTCCGTTTGCGCAAGCTCGATGCCATGCCCGTGCTGCCGCCGCTGCCTCCCACGCAGGCTACACCCAGGGTTGGATCTTCATCTTCTTGTCCTTTCGTTCGCTTGAAGCCCGGCGACTGCCCTCCAACGAGGGCACGAGGAAGTGCTGTGTCGGTCTGTATAGCGACGGCTAGGTTAGGAGCGAACCAGACTAGAGGCTGGAGCGAATGAATTGGGATTTTTCCTGCTGTCGATCGATATGGGAGGCGCTCGTTTGGGCCGCGAGCCTGCTATAGGGCCTTCCTTGCACTTATGTTATTGGCCCATCCAAATTGAAACATTTTTCTTCATTTTTTACATTGCCTGCTCATGCGTTAGGACGAACAAAACTAGCATAGGCCAACCTGGACAACTCAAACTAGGTGCACACTTTCCAGCCACCTGAGGCGGCCGCCCATACCAGCCCCTATGGTGGCGTCGCCCCTTTTTGCGTGTATGATTGGATAGTGAAAAATATTCCAGTGGCACTTTTTATTTACCCACAAAATGGTTGAATTGCTTGTTTCTATGAACTGAGTTTGCCCATAATGTGAAGGATGCCAGTCTTTTCATCCTATTGTAGATTGCTTAGATCTCGATATGCGAAAAGTAATCGCATGAAATATACAGTAAAAGCCAGTGTGATGTGTTTGGCTACAACTAGTCTGACTACACGTCCTCATATAACATATCAAGGACGCACCATCTTACCAGATTAACCATTCGACTTACCCATGCAGTGTGGGAAGAAAGAAGTATTGGGACTGCATATCCAAGCAATTGATGCCATGGACTCCTTTGTACAACCTTGTAAGCGAAAAAGAAGTTGCAGTGTACCTGTACAAAGAACTAGCGTAAGTTCAGTTACCTGCTTCTCGGAATTTTAGTTAGCCACTTATTGCAAAATTGTTCAATTACGTTGCTTGGCTTAATTTAGTTTGCTACTGATTACATAATGGCACAACCTGTTAATCATATTGTAGACTGCGCCTATCTATGTGTTTGATATTTATTGTTAAGAATTACCTGTTTGCCTTAACTTCAATATCTACTTGTTTGTTTAACTGCTTTGCTGCTGCAACAACGGTTACAATGATGTTAATAACTACTTTTCAGCATCCAATTGAAACTCTTTAATTCCTTGTTTGTTTAACTGGTTTGCTGTTATAACTCCCAGTTGAGATGTTTTGCTAACTTCAGCTTTTCTGAATCCAATCGGAACTTTAATGGAAAAACAAGTTAGCCCAAGATCAAAGAGCGAGGTCCCCATGGACGTTGCATCATCCCACAACAGTGGCACCGGCCCAATCGTGCATTATGAATTGCCAACTAATGATGCTCTAGAGGCTAAACTAGTGGTAGAAAGAGATTCTGCTTCTGCACTTAGAGATGAAGTTGACATGTTGAGGAAGCAAACAACACAATCACAAGCAGTACTCAAGACAACCATTAAATATTTGGTGGATTTCAAAACAAAGCAAGCTGAGACTGACCAGATTGTTAAGGTCCTGAAGGAAAAAAGGAAATTAAATTCCTACTTGGTAAATCATAGGTGAAATGTTCTTTCCATAGTTGAATAACCTTTGTGTTGTCTGTTCATGTAATCAATCAAACCATTTGTTTTAGAGATCATGTAATAATTGTTTTTTTTGTTTTTTGGTTTGTAATTTTATTTGAGCACAAGTCTGTATTAATTGATAAGACTCGGAGACATTTCATTTTGATTGCTGGGCCAGACCTACAAATATGCCAATCGGGTTGAATGTGCATTCAGCAATAGTAGTAGTATAGATGGACCATAAGTGGCACGCATCGGAAAGGGCCAAGATGGTGGCTAAAAAAGCCATGTTGTTGTAGCCAAAAAAAAGTACAGCGGCCTGGCTTATGTATGTTAGTTGATATTATTGATCCATATACTCTATAAGTGTTTATATGTGTGTTAGTTCTGTACATTCTTGGTTGATTGACTCGGTATTTGAATCTTGATACATCGCTTGTGTACATATCTAAATGGGAGTACACATTATGCTGCGTGTGACATTTGAGTTGGACATGAAGTGTTCCAAATATTCGAATTCACCTTAAACTAGATTCTAGTTTCTGAATTTGAGTATCGACATTTGTAAACCATATTCATATATGACAGTGGAATACATATTTGTTGTCCTTTTGAAGATATATAAAAACACATAGAATGATTTATAAAGATTCATATAGGAATACAAAATGGATTCAAATTTAGTTGCCAGGGTAAACGTGGATGCTTATTGTCCCAAAATTTGGAAGAAGTAGCAAAATGTCCACTCCCACGTCGGCTGCCCGAAGCCAAGTGTTTGGAGATGGAAATTACTGTCTACCCATTACACGGACAATCCATCGGCCCGATTTCCACTACTCTAAATAGGGGTAGGTTACTAATTTCAATTAGACGTGACACGACCGCCTCTAAGCCCATTCCGACACGGTGGGCGCCAAACATGGGCGGCAAAACTCATTTGATTCAAGCTCGTCCGAAAGACCTCTGTTTCTCCCTCCATTCCCCATTCATACACGGCGGGCGGCAAAACAAACTCGACTCGGCCGAAATCGATGTAGGCAAATATTTTCAATAGGGGCAGGTTTGTAACTTCACTCAGACGTGACACAACCGCCCTACCTGTCAGCCCTGTTCATACACCGTGGGCGCCAACCATGGGCGCCAACCACCCTCTCCTCGCCCGAAATTGCTCTAGGCAAATATTGGCGAGATGCGAGATAACTGTCCTATCCCCAACCGGCGAGACGTCCAAATTTTTAACGAGGGCTAAGTTTGTAACTTTCCCATATTTCATACAGGCCCGTCCCAAAAACATGGTTCCCTGTACCTCTCCCTCCATTTTCCCATTCATACACCGTCAGCGCTAGAACACCCCATCCCCACACCAGCCTCCGTCTGCCACCCCATCCATCGCCGCCTTCCTCCACCACATCCATCGCCACCGTCCTCCACCATGCCGGAGCGCCTACCAAGACCGCGTCGTCCACTGCTAGAGATGGACGTTTCTCATCCACGGCGACGGACCAATAGCCTTACATCGCGTCCTCTCGCTTCATCGGCGCCATCGTCCTCTTTGTCGGAGCCGCTCACACGACCTTCTCTTCCACCGCAACGGGACTTATCCCCCGATGCACCCGTCTACCGTCGCAGATCTTCTTCAACGCCACCAATAGCCATCGCACCCTCGATGCCTACACGGCGCCGCAAGAGAGGTGGTACTTCATATCTCCTCAACTTTTTGATCTCAACCAGAAAATAGATCTTAACTTGGTTACTCTACTTTCTTTTCAGCTCTTAGAATTTAGTTCTTAGTTCGAAGCAAACAATGGATGCTAAATATCATTTCTCTGGTTTGCAGCTTCAAATCTGCCATGGCATAGCCATAATACAGTTTAATTGATCATGCTTAGGGTTTAATTGATCATGTTGGTTCCGTGGTGGTTTCTTTAATAGAAATCGGAGGGGAAACCCTCTTTTGCTAAAAATATATTCTTAGAGTTTCCCCCTTTTATGATCACTATACGATCAGAATACGTGCTTCGTGTCATAATAACACTGCTCCACCCATCAAGCTAAACAAGCTTAGTTGTTTAAATACGAATCTGATATTATTAAAACAGAGTTGTTTAATTGGTCAGCTAAATGTTCCTGAACTAGTTTTGAAAATGCATGTTCGCCGCTCGGGTGTGTATCTCTACAGGATGCCCACGGTGGGCCGGCCCACCCTGGGATTTTGGGTCGTCCCAGGCCCCGATTCCCCTCTGTTCTGATGCGCACTTCCGATCTCTACTCGCCCTCAGCCGCCTGCCTCGCCGGCGACTTGCCGTCCCCGGATGGCATGACTCTAGGAGGAGACGCCGGACTAATAGGAGGCCAGGAGCCGCTCGCCCAACAGCGTCACCGCTGCCCGGGCGCGTCGTGGTGCCTACCTTCCCAGTCCGTTCAGGGCTCAGGCGTGCAGCACCCACCAAACCAACCCGATTTATCCTGAGATACGTCCTCAACACTCAACAGCCACTGCTCATCACCCATTTTCTAATTGATTCATTACTCATTAGGCAGGACTGTCATTAGGGTTTGTTGTGTGCTTAGTGCTACCTACACTTAATGGTTTAGATGTATTTCGGTAATCTTTAGTACCTCTGAAGTTCACAGGGTTTTCAAAATTCTGGCCCTCGGAACAAGAACTAGTCATTTTGGATTGTTGGTCGTAGTGACATTTACCCAGATTACTACTGCAAGCCTGGTTTGTTGACAATTTTACTTGTCTTTCTTACTCATTCGATATAATATCCAATTATTCAAGTCGATTAGTTGCAAACAATAAGTGCTAGACAAACTTCTTCATTCAGATTTTGGACGGTCTCTTACTGCAGTTACAATTCTGCATACTTGTCCTAGTAAGCTCACAAGTAAATGATTGATTCACTACATCTATGCTTGCCTTGTCATATTTGTTGTCAATATTCTTTTAGGGTGGACCACCTTGTTTCTAAATACTGGAACCGTAGACATGAGTGAATAGTATTTCTCTATCTGTTGCCAATATTCTTTGAGGAAATCGTTAACTGGTAGCTGCTCGGTCGGCTGGGGAGTTGGGGATTAATAGGCTAACCGGCAAGTTAATCGGCCATTTAATCAATTAATCGGATGATTTATCAGGTAATCGGCTACTCGGGGACCCTATGAGTAGGGATTAATCGACAAGTTAACTGGTTAATCGGATGAATTCTTGAACAGGGGTGTGGGTAACGAACACTGCATTGTATAGAAAGAAAGTGTCATTTCTAGATTTTACATAGGTTTCGATCTTTTACATGGAATACAATCTGCCTACTTGCTTTGTGTCGCACTACCAACACTCCACCCTTGAAGCTAAACATTACGCCACTCATAATTGCTTAGTTTATTTGTTCAAATACGAATTTCATATGATTCCAATGTTCCTACTTCAGTTTTGAAATGTGTGCCTGCTTGTTATAAAGACATAAGGGGTTTGTATTTCTGTGTGTGGTCTGGTCAGCACGGTTGGGGAGGTGAACTTTGCATATGCAGGGGTTTATAGGGAGACACTCTTCGAGTTGAATCCGCAATGCATTCCATAGATAATCTGACTACTTTTTATGTTTTCATGAATCTCAGATTCTGAATAGCATCATAATGATTATGAGCTTGCGCGCATGAAAAGAATAAAGCAGAACAATGCCATGGCTGTCAAACTTGGCATTAAGGGGCTGAAATCAAGTGTAGATGCAATGCAATGCAAACGCTCTCCACTTACAGATTCATGCTCAGAATATGATCCTAACAGTGATTCTGAGCTAGAGGGAGACCTAAGTCAATGTAGCTCCCTAGTGGAGGAGTCAGAGGAAGATGCCCTATCTTATTCACCCATCAAGGTACTTGCTCTAACTTTCCAAGGTTACATTTCTCGCACATATCTTGCAACTGATGCTTTGCATTGCTTCTACTTTGTTGAACTGCCATTAGCTTAGTTTACACATCGTGTATGTGAATACACCCTGCCTATCCATTTTCAGTACATATTCCATCTGTCATCATACCATATTTATCCATTCAAATGCTGTTCTTGTGTTTCAGACGTTCAAAAGGAAGAGGGCGATTGCTGATCGTGGAGGAGCACAAGCAAAGTATTTGGAAAAGGTAGTGGCACTTGATAAATCAAATAGACCATTAGGTGTAGTTGCAATATCACCTGACCCATAAAATACCCCGACTCTAGCAGACTCTAGCCCTACTACACTGGTCATTTCTGATGCCCCAACTCAGCAGACCCCAACTGCAGCAAACAGTATGATTATGCCAGTTGACATAGCACCAGTTGTACGACACAAAACCCCCATTCCAGCAAAGAGTACACAAATCCAGTTGCCAAATCCCTTTTCGAACCAGAGAGAGCCCCAATTGCAGCAAATAGGACCCCTGTTCCATTTCTTCCCAGTTTAGAAGATGAAGCTTATGTTGCTGTCAGGAACTTTGTGTGCATCTTTCCTTCATGGAAAGATTATACCGCAGACACAGAACAATTTCCAGTCTTCCTCCGCAACTTACGCGTAAGTAATGTACTAATGTTATTCATGGTCATTACTGCATATGTTTCTACTGACAAAAGACACAAGATTTCATTCTTTTAAATAGGAGAGGAGCAAACTGGATTGTGATGACGAGCAAGGGTTGGTTGCGCTTTTCAAGCACTCGTTGATGAAGTATCGTTCCTACCTGAGGCAAGCGCACTTCGATGGCAAGCCTCTGAACAAAATTTCTGTAAAGTCTCCGGTGCTACATTTATCCGACGGTGACTGGAATAATCTTGTTACACATTGGTCTCGGCTGCAGCGTAAGGTACTGTCTATGATATCACATCACAATTTGAACTACATTTCTGCATTGTCCTTAATGTCTCACTTGTACGAAAACCGTTAGCAGAAGAACATTCGTTCTCAAGGGATCACAGAATCTCGCAACTATACTGCACACTACATTGCTCCTATGAGTACCTCTTGCCCTGTATGACCATACTTACTTTCATAGCTATTTGATTATGTAGCATCACTGCACATGTTAGCCTCATAATCATCCATTTGGTGGACATTATAAGATCCGTATGGACTCTTACATAAATTTAGAATCAACCCAATGCTTTTGAAGAGGTTTAGCTCTGCGGTCCTCTTGTAAGGACTGAACGTGGTCTATCACTGTACTTACATTAATAGCTACTCCCTCCATCCCATAATATAAGAATATTTTGTACAGTACACCAGTGTTCAAAACACTCTTGTATTATGGGAAGAGGGATTGGTTCATTTTGTAGCATTCTGCATCTTATCTCCCTCGCTCACCATTTACTAAAAAAGATCAGATCTATATTTAATCTTACCAACAAGTAGAATACACAGACAATGCCAGTGCAGAAGTGTAGCCCATTGCTCTTGTCAGTACATTTTGTCCTGTAACACTTGTACTTCCAGGGAATGGTAGTTGATTATGTAGCATCAATCTGCATCTTATCTTCATTATCCTCTATCCCTTCCAGTATTATCATATCTATAATTACTCTCTACAAAATGTAGAGTACAGGCAATGCTTATGAAGAAGATTTTGTGCTGAAATTCTTGAGTTATCCTTCCCTTGACATGGAGAAGGGCGTTATAAAGCCGGTGTTAACTGTTAATGTAAGTCAGTCCTTCTAAAGCCTTTATTCTCAACTGTTTTTTAATTTGCTCATACTCCCTATCGTTTACTGCTGTTTAGTTTGTTGTTTCTACCAAAATGCATGTTCGTAAGAACCATAAGTTCTAAGTTTTACTTGTAAAACCAAATTCCTTATTCATACCATGCACATTACTTAATACTCCCTATATGTATGCTTGTTTTTATGGATCTATAATCCAGTGTGTGGTGAAGCAACCCATGTTTGCACCTTGTCATCTCCTGTTTTATCTTACTGATGTGGCTGATGATATGAACAACATGCCATGCACATTATCCAAAATAGATACAATGATTTTCTTTGCCCTTCATCTATGCTTGTTATGTTGACATGGTAATCCAGTAGTGTGGTGAAGCTCCCCGCATTATGAACAATGCCAAATTATGCTATTGATATTTTGAACTTACTCTTTATTTTCTAATTTGAAATTGGATAGAATTGACAGAACAGTTATCATCTTTGTTTATACACGTGCAAAACCTGTCATCTCTCTGCTTTGTTTCAGGGTGATATGCCTGATGGCATGCACAAGTCTGCTTAAGGCTGTGAGACAAACCCAACATATATTGCAGCAAAGAAGGCAAAACATCTTGAAGATAGCGAGACAACCCCAAAGTCTTGTCTTGATGCAGTGTTCGAGTTACTTGAGACTAACAGTCAGACAATCTCACAGAATTCGTTGTCTGAATCAGTTCGACTTCTTCAGTCCCAAGTTCTAGCAGAAAGGCATTCTGCAACTCAACTTCGACTTGAAGTCCTATCTCTAAGAAAGATTGCGGAGCACACCAATGAGAACCTCATTGCTAAACAGCTACACCTGGAAGCTATGACCGACATGCTAGGCCGGTCTCACAGCCTTGCTCAGCAGCTTGCGCAGCAGTTCCCCCGCAAGGCTAAGCTTTCTTGAACTGTCTTGGAAGTGGTCTCAGTTTAGTATTATTTTGTTACGCTGCAATGGTGCCCAGTTTTTGTAATCTTCTTCTTCATTGCGCTTTATGATCACTGGCAGAGAACTTCGATGCCCAGTGGATGTAATATACCTTAAATCCTTTATTGTATAGTGTAGGTTTATTCTTAGTTACTATGCCATAATTTCTTTATTGTATAGAGTAGGTTTGTTCTTAATTCCTACTAGTTACTGCCATCATTCGCTATCTGAAAAAAATCAGATGTAGTCGACCGGACCGAAACATTCGACTCTAACGGGCCAGGTTTTTAGGGGGCCACAATTGGGCCGGCCTGCGTCTTTCTTCGGCCCGAATGATTGGGGCCTTCACACATTGCGCCAGGCCCAAACTTACACCAGCCTAAATTTTAGTTGGGCCTTTTATCGACCCAGCGCTTAGTTTGGCCCAGGTAGCGTTGGGCCATCAACAGGCTGAATATTGTACTGGCCTGTTACGGCCGAGATGAAACAACGGGCCTTTAGCAGGCCAAAATGCATGTTGGAACTCAATTTTCACTAGTCGTCGACGGGCCTTCAGCAGGCCGAAATGTAGACCGGGCCGTTTTGGGCCCAGTTAGCTCACGGGCCATTACCAGGCCGAAACATATCTCGGGCCTTAGTTGGCCCACTGATATCATGGGCCTTTAAGAGGCTGAAAGCTTAGCACAGGCATCAACGGGCCAAATTACGCGACAGGCCTTTAACAGGCCCAAAGTCATGTTAGGCTTAACTGTTGCCACCTTTAGCACGGGCCGTTAGTGGGCCCGATGTCCCGTCGGACCATATATGGCCCATGGGCAGCACGAGCCATTCCCAGGCCGAAAGTCACACCGGGCTGAAATGGGCCCATGTCTACATCAGGCCTCTAACAGGCCGAAAGTCACTGGGCTGTAGTTGGGCCCAAATATTCGCGAACAATTAATGGGCCAGATCTGGCTTCGGGCCGCAAATGGGCCCAAATATTCGGCGAACAATTAACGGGCCAGATCTGGCTTCGGGCCGTAAATGGGCCCAAATGTTGGGCGAACAATTAACGGGCCAGATCTGGCTTCGGGCCGTAAATGGGCCTTTATTAAGCAGGCCGTTATTGGGCTGGCCCACTAGTACTTGATTAAGTTCTACGGGCCTTTGACTGGGCGACCTTTTTAACCTATATGGGCCTCTGTTGGGCCCAGCCACATGTCGACGTATCATAGGTATGTCTCCTCCAATGGACGGGCGACATCTGGCCCACTTACGAGCTGACAGGTGTTCCCTTCGGCCAATCAGAATTTTACACATGGAAATTTCCCATTGGTCAGGGCTGTTAACGGGTTATCGGATCCAAAATCCGACCCAATAGCTTAACGGCGTTTCGTTATGGTGGATGCCACGTGTCGGTCACCCTTGATGAAAGCACTTCTGTGACGCGCGATTTATCGTCATGGAAGTGGACACTTCCCTGATGATAATTTTGGTAATGTCATGGAACACTTCTACGACAGCACATGTATGACTATCTTGATTCTGTCATAAAATCGTCATGGATGTACATGCATGACAAAAAACGTGACCTACTGTGACAAACACGTATCATCACGGAAGTGTATTTTTTTGTAGTGATCCCTCTCTCTCTATCCTTCTCCCCGAGCCTTATTTGCTTCTAACACATACATGCATGTATACCGATCGATCTCCCTACATATACCTAGGTTAACTTTAACTATTTTCCCCCCACCCATCGATCGACGTACCTCACAAGTTATGTCCCTCCTTTCTCTGACAAGGACGATTGATCTTCCTATGTAGTTACGTGTGCTTACCATAGCCATATCGTCCCCCCTCGTCATTCGTGCATGCCTCCTGACCCGTCTCTCGCAGGCACGTGCACAGACAGGCAGCCATCCCCTCTCTTATTGATATTGCAGGCGTGCCCTCCGTTTGTCTAGCAAGCCTCTCCCACCATGGGCGGATTCAGGCCCCAAGCAGAAGGGGCGGTGGCCTGGGGCGTAAGGCGCATCTCCTTTGTATATTTTAACACTTAGCTACAATAAAATGCTACAGTCAACTAAGCTGCCTGGGCCTTGGCCCATTTCGCCTGGAGCCTAGCCCATTCCTAGGTTTGCCACTGTCTCCCACCATTTGTTAGAAGCAACTCCACTACCACCCCCTCCAACACTCTAGCTCTGTCTCTCTCCCAACCTTATTCCTCTCCTACACATATGCATGGATGCCGATCGATCTCCCTTAATACATAAGGTAGGCCTCTCTCCTCCTCCACACATATACCAACCATTGTACCTCTATAATTAATTAGGCCTCCCCCCACCACACCGATAGTCGAGCGTTGTAGGTAGGTATCCATGCTAGAGAGACAAACTGCACCTGTCCCCTCTCACGTTCCAATAGGCCAACCACTCTATATCTTTGACGTGGGCACACACAAATTCGATGGCACTCTTTGTCGATCGCGCGCACACACACACACATCATCCCTCTCTTCGATCCTATGGATACCTCAAGCCGATGATACCTCCACTCTCTTCTCATGGATTGCCCCCTCTATATATATGATATATCCATGACTCTATTTCACACACATTGCATATGTTACATTTTTTGATTGACCCCCCCCCCAAAAAACACTCACGAACCCACACAGTATATCTCTCTACGTTTGTATCTCTCTCACACAACCCCACATAGGTGGTGTACATACACAAAGAGAATAGGTGCACGTACTCACGCTTCGTGCCCATCCACACTCGCGCGGGTACACGGTGGAGCTCATTTCTGTACGAAAATGGCAGCCCACGTGCTAATTTGAACGCGTGTAGCGGTTGTTTACCTACGGAGGTCGTGTACCACGCGTGCATGAAACAAAGTTTGACTTGATGCATTGGTGTGTTATTTTTAAATAAAGTTATATCGCTCAATGGCACGTACACATAATATAAAATGATTTTTATGGAGAAAAAGGTGGTCCGCTCCACTATATACAATGGAGCCTGCCTGCCTGGGTTTGTCTCTCTTCAGAGTATCTCACACAAGGCGGCAGTGGCCTCTCTCTCTCTCCCACCATTGGTCACTGATCCGGCCACATCCCGTCCGCCGGCAGAAAGGGAGGATGTGCATCGTTTCTCCGTTCGACGGCGCCGAGGCAGCACGTTCCGATCTGCGGTACCTGCCATTCTCTCTGACCAAGCTCCGACATGGTAGGGCCTATGCCACCTGCTCTCTGCCGCAGTATGGGCAGACCCCGCTCGCCGCCGATCACCTAGTTACATCCTGACGACCCCCAGGTATCCCCTCCGTCCTTGCTCCACTGCCCGTCTTCCCACGTCGTTGCATGTGGAAAATCTTGCATTTGGATCTTCCATAGTTCTTTGCCCAAAATGTAGCTCGCTTGGCGTACTTTCCATATTGCAATCTCGTCCTCACACCATTTTAGACAAACACAACCATGCTGTTATCTTCCCTTAGGACAAGGAATATGCTTCTTTTTTGTCGTTGTATGTGTCATCAACTGTTATTGGCAAGTAATTGGTTCCTTTCTACCTCTTTTTTGCAAACAGGGCTATCCATTTTACCTCGTTGCTATTGCGACCTTTTGGTGAACTGCACAAATCACTTTTTTCTTAAGAGTGTTTTGTCCAGTTGTACTAAAATGTCACATGGGCAACGTCTCTGCATTTCAGTGCGACCGCACAAAGGGATATTGGTTTTGCTCTATCCTCCTCATCCAACTTCGAGCCTAATATTCTCCAATTATTTGCTTAATCTTCTCCAACTAGTTAGTCTTAAGAGAGACTGCAAAGGTGACCAGCTTTTATTTGTGTGTTTATTGTTTCACCAGCAGTCCTCTATTATCGTAATCACACTTAATATCTTTGGTACAGGGACGCTCAGCTCTATTTTAGTGGAACTCCACAAAATGATCGAAATGTTGCATGCTCCACACAGCTACTTTTTTCCCAACATGCCTTGTTGATTTAGACAGAGCTGGGGGGACGTTGCTGCCAATAAAAGCATGGATCAATTTTAATTTAACACCTTCTCACAACTTCGTCTTCAGTTGTGATGTAAATATTAGCTCTGATGTGCTAATCATTGAGATGCATTAGCAAGGAAGTTAGTTTTTTATTGTTTCTGAAAGAGCATCGATGGCAGGACACACGAAACAAAAGCTGAAAGCTCAGAGCATTGTACAATTTCATGTCGCTGGAAAATTATTTGTATAGTACGTCAATTATGTAAACAAATGTTGGAAGCTTGATAGCATGGCGAGAAGCCTCTTCAGCATCAGGGTCCATGTGCCATGCACAAAATTATACTCCTCCGTTCCTAAATATTTATCTTTTTACAAATTTCAAATGGGCATATTTTAGAGTGTAGATTCACTCATTTTGCTTCGTATGTAGTCACTCGTTGAAATCTCTAGAAAGACAAATACTCCAGAGTATATTTAAGAACCGAGGGAGTAGTGCACAACCGCATGGGAGACTCAGCCCGGTCGTTGCGCCGCATTAATAGTGAGTAATGAGCAATCAAATCATAAGCCCCACCTTTCCCACTGTAAGTTGCTCGGAAGAAGCAACCATCAATACGCTCTTCTTTAAATCCGCTCATACTACTCCATCCATCACTGTTTACAGAGCGCACTTAAAAAATCTCTGGGACCAAGGCGACTACCGATCGGCCTGAAAAACATTGATAGTTATAGCATGGCGTTTATTACTAGAGGAAATAATGCGTACACACATGCATGCAGTGATTCCACTCCGGGTACACACATGCATGCACTTACTCCACTCCTTAGTACATCGAGATAAATTTGTGGACTTGATTGTGGTTACCATGCCCTAATTAATTGAGCATTAAACTAAACGCGTCTAAAGTCTCTCTGGTGGTGGAAATGCATCAGAATGAAGCGTGCCCTGTAAACTATGACGGAGGGAGGAGTAGTATGAAGGTGCAAAACCAAATACGCGTATGGCCAGTCGATCAACGCACCTCCTCTTGGCATATCACTGACATGTGGGACCGGAGTGTGAGCAAACCGATCTCAATTGATGGCAAAATGGCCAACCCGCCGTTCCTTGAGAGAGACGAGGAGCGAGAACACACAGACGGCTCGCACGGAGGCCAAGATATATTTGAGCATGATTGATCGATATCATCATTACATGTTCAATATTTTTTAATAGTATACTATTGGGCTGCCGTTTTCCGCCCTTCTCCCGAATAAATGTGTACTTTATCAGAGATTAAAATAAAATAAGAGTACATACGCTCCACCATGCGGTTCTAGTAGTAGTACTATTCATACTACTAAACCTTGCGCTTGTATCTTCGCCTCTTCGTGAAGTCAAACAATGATGGTACTCCGTGTAACACCCCGGGAATCATGCTAAATTAATCCTCCCTAATGATGCCATGTCATCATGCTTTACTAAGCCAAATCCCAGGTGTCCAAAAATCAAGTCGAATTCAATTCAAATTGCAAGTCAAATATTTGCATCTTCAAATGATCCAAAAAAATAGTTCACAATGTGGCAAATATTCTGTAAGCATTTTTCATGATGAAACCTACCTCCTTTGGATTCCAAAAATGCTCCTAGAAATTATTTGAGTGGTGTAACAGCAATTAAATTGGTCTTTTCAATTTCTAAAAGTGCTTAACAATTTCTGAATGCTCAAAACAATTTTGTGCAACTTCACAATATTTTAAAGTATTTATTGTGGCATGTGGCACATTTTACAAGAGTCTTTTGGTGCTCAGAATAATTGCAAAACAATAGCTATTTTATTTCTAGAAAAGAAAAAGGAAATGGGACTAACAACCTACTGTTCATTTGGGCTCTAGTTCAATAGTGAGAGCCCACTCCACCTCGCCAGCTTCTCCTTACTCCTACTCACCAGCTGCGCCGTGGACACGCATGCCCCGTCCAGGGCAGCAGATGGCCATGCGGCGTCCATCCCGTGGCTCCCCGATGCGGTTAAGATCTCCCTCGAACCCTAGGGCGAACCCTAATCCCCATTTTCTTCTCCCTCTCCTCGCCCTCGTCACAAACACGAATGCCCGAAGCTGCCGTCACCGCGCCATCGTCGTCGCGCACCGGAGCGCCCCCGAACCGCGAGGAGGTGTCCAGGAGCCTCCCCGCCCTTGTCTCCTTCGCCTACACGCTCCCAATCGAGTCGGGCCGCGCCGTACGCTTGGGATCTAGCTGGTTTCCTGCCACAGCCGCCGCCGTTCGTCGACAAGCATGACGCATCCGGCCACTCTCGCGCTCTCTAATCACGTCCACATGCTCCGTGGTGAGCTCTTCTACTGACCCCCCTTTTCCCTTCAATTCATCGTCGTTCACCATCGTCCCCGAGCTCGGCGTCCTCGTCCATGGCCACGCTTGAGTTCCCGTGTATGCATGCGCCTGCTCCTGGCCAGCCAACCGTGCTCGCGCCCCTGCACCCCGCCGCACCCCTGCATCGCCGCGCGTGCGTGCCGCCGCCCATGCTACCCCTGGCGCACACTTGCTGCTGCCGTCGTGCCTGCTGCTCATTGCTGCTGGCCGCCCCGCCCCGTAGCCCCATGCGATCCAGTCTCGCCCGAGACTGCGCCACCCTCCCCTCCTACTCGCCGTTGGCCGACTCACCGCACCGGCGCCGCCCGCGCTCGCGTTCGCCGGTGCCACCCGCCTCCGGCCGCCGACCCACGCCGCCCCTGCTGCTGCACTCCGCTGGCGCTGCTGGTTTCATCCACCGCCGTCACCGTCGTGTCCGCCTCCAGCCACAACTCTCCCTGCTCCTCCCCCGTGCTGCCCGAGCCCGCTGACGCGTAGCCCCCCCCCCCACGCCGACCACACCACGCCCGCATCCGACAGGACCCGACGCCGTTCCTGCCAGTTCGGCTCCGCCGCTCGCCGGTGCTGGCCGCGCCCTCCCACCCGTGAGCCCGCGTTTGGCCAGTGTCGTGGCCGTCGGTGCCATCCTGTGTGTGCTCGTGCGTAAGCACAGCCACACAAAGGTAGCCTGGCCCATAGCCAGATGGGTCCCAACCCTGTTTAATTTAGTTAGGTAACAAAATTGCTTAATTAGTGTTATGTTTGAATGACATATGGGTCCCACCTAATTAAATCAAATAAATCATTTTGGAATTTATTAAGACGCTGACGCACGGGACCTGCATGCACTATTCACCCTATTGACCAGTCTTTGTTGACTGGGTCAACTGGGCATCCGACCCCACCTACCAGCCTCAGTGGCGCACTGTGGGTGCACTGCACCGGGTGCACCCAGTTTTTAACTGGCGAATTTCGAATTTAAAATAAATAAGAAGAAAAATAGGAAATCATTAAAAAACTTTAGAAAATCATAGAAAATAAACCGTAGCTCAGATGAAAAAATTTTCTACATGAAAGTTGATCAGAAAAATGAGACGAACCTGAATACGGTATCCACATACCTGTCAGATGCCTCCAGCACTGCAAACATGGAACCATCCCCTCCGGTTCATTTGTCTGACAGATGTCCGAAACCGGAAAAACGGTCTAGTTAAATTCCCGCTTCGTCTGCAACGTGTAGAACTACGTTAGTTCGCCCCCAGCACATCGTTTTACTTTGACGTGCCTTGTGATGCATTGTTTGCTCTGTTATTTATTATGTTCCCCTGTGTTACTTCTTTTCGGTAGACCCCGAGGCCGCGGTTGAACCGGTGATCGACTACTTCATCGTCGAGGTTCCGTATCTGTCTGCAGAGCAACCAGGCAAGCAAACCCCCCCTTGAGCATTTCGATATCTCCCATCTCTTTCCCTCTCATGCTTGCATTAGAACTGCTACTACTTTCTGTATGATCCTACTCTGATGCATAGCCTGTTTTTGTTACCTGCTTTCGTACCTTACCTGCTTATTCTAAACTGCTTAGTATAGGTTGGCTAGAGATCCATCAGTGCCCCCACCTTGTCCCAGTTGCCCCACTTTATGTTCTATGACTCGATCAACGTGATCGACGTCTAGGCCCCGACACCGCGCATCACCCGCCTTAGTTGTACAACTCTGGGGATTTACTATCGAGTGCCGAGGGTGACACCTCATCAGCACTCACGATGTTAATCCTGTAGTGTAGCTATTTGGTCATGGTCATCGAGGGTGGTTCCTCCTTAACCACTTCCGATATGGCTCTGTCTTGCAACCCCTCAAGTGTGAACCTCGAGGGTGGTTCCTCCTACATTCACCTTGATGATTACATCGAGTGGAATCCACCGAGGGTGGTTCCTTGGAGTTTCCCCTTGGTGTTTGGACACATGGATACTTCGACTTTACAACTGTTACTTGGAAAGGCGGGTCGACCCTAAGGGGCACCCGCGAGTGATGTGGAGATGGGTTGACCTGGAGGCTACCCGAGAGTTGAACACGAGGCATGGCTGGGCACTCTTAGCCCTTGCTGCAAGCCCTCGAGACGGGGCGACGGGATCACATCTTTCGTGAGTCTCTGCTCATGAACGCACTACCAACACACTAACAGTTTGGATATTTGATCAGAGGGGCCTCTGGCCTGATAGCACTAACCATCATGTGGGCATAGTATGGGCGTTCTGCGTCGTATGCATCACCCGAAGCTTAATAGACATCATGCGATTGAGCGGCGCGCGCCGGGTTGGACTGGTAAGCACCTGCCTTTTTAAGGAGGTATCTAGGTCTGCTCACCGGCCGCCCACGCAACATGCAGGAGTTTTCGGGGCGATGGCCCAAGACCCCTGGGGGCATAGGTTTAGTCTGGCGTGCTGACCTCTCTATTAAGCCTAGGTCGGGTTGCGGCGTATCATTTGGCCGAGGCCGGACATGACCCAGGAAAGTGTGTCCGGCTGAAGTTAATCAAGAGTGGTGGGTAAGTTGGTGCACCCCTGCAGGGAAGAAAACATCTATCGATAGCCTGTCCTACGGTAACGGACACTTGGAGTTGTATCCCAATCGATACAACTAGAACTGGATACTAGATGCTGAGGCATGTAATGGATATGATGGTTCTGGGATTGTTTCCTCGCAGAGAGTCGAGGAAGTGATCTCTGGGCTGTTACAAAATACTTACTAATATTATAATATGCCACTCTTATCTCTTCTGATGCTGCAAGATGCTTGGAGCTGCTTGAAGAGGCTAATCTTCGATAGGTTAGGCTTCCCCTTCTCTTCTGGCATTCTGCAGTTTAGTCCACAGATACAGTCCATTCCTTTGATACAGATGCATACTTAGTTTAGATCTGATGTAAGTCTTGCGAGTACTTTGGATGAGTACTCACGGTTGGTTCGTTACCTCTTTTCCCCCATACCCGAATGTTGCGACCAGATGACGGATCCCAGGAGCCAGACGACACCACTGATGACTACTACTACCCCGAGGGTGCCTACTACTACGTGACGTCCGCTGATGACCTCGAGTAGTTAGGAGGCTCCCAGGCAGGAGGCCTTGCCTCTTCGATCGTTGTTGCTTTTGTGCTAGCCTTCTTAAGGCAACTTGTTTAACTTATGTCTGTACTCATATATTATTGCTTCCGCTGACTCTTGTGCATTCGAGCTGATGTATTCGAGCCCTCGAGGCCCTTGGCTTGTAATATAAAGTTTGTATTATTTTATTTTGTGTCTAGAGTTGTGTTGTGATATCTTCCCGTGAGTCCTTGATCTTGATCGTACACATTTGCGTGTATGATTAGTGTACGGTCAAATCGGGGGCGTCACACTCCGCATGTTGGGTACTACAATGTATGCCTCTAGCAATCTGACACCGAATGAACTGATGCATGTCCACCGCCTGGGCGAGGATAGGTTGCATTAGTCAAAAGGCGTAAGCGAGCTTCACCTTGTCCTGCAAGCTTCTCCTTGTTCTGCAAGTTGACGGGACACACCAAAAAGTAGTGCTAGTCCATACTCCCTCCTTTACGGTTAATATGGCTTAATATATTTTGCGAGAGAGCTTTATTCATATATAAGCATTCTTAGGATGACCATCCAAGAGACTGGTCACTAGGAAGCGAGGTAACCCGCAAAAAAAGGAAGCGAGGTGTTTCATTAAGCCAGCTCTCGGCCACATTCAAAGTGCAGCAAGCACGGTTTGCACAAAGATGCGCCGCAAGGTTTGCTGACCTGTTTACATGCTGAATAATATTACCAAGTGCTCCTATTTGTAACAGGATATGAGCTAGAATTAAGCGAGAATTGTGGCGAGTGTTCCATGCCCAACTTCCATTATCACATGCGAGAACCCTCGAAGAGAACCAAATGTGTTGAAGATTGCTTTATCACATTTTTAAAACATAATAAGAGTGCAGACGCTCCTCCATCCGGTTCCTAGTAGTATAGTACATACCTCTATAGCAGTAGTACTAGTACTAGTAAACTTTGCGCTTGGCTTCCTTCAAAAAAACTTTGCGCTTGGCTGTTCGCCTCTTCGGGAAGTCGAACAATAATAGTACTAGTATAGTGTATGCTTCTGGCAATCTGACACCGAATAAACTGTTGCACGTCCACCGCCTAAGCGAGGGAGAGCTTGCATTAGTCAAAAGTTTCTCCTTGTCCTGTGAGCCACCTCGCGCAAGCTTCTCCCGTCCTGCAAGCTTGTCCTCGTTCGCCAAGTTGACGGGACACAACAAAGTAATGGTAGTCCATACTGCCTTATTTCCGGTTAATATGGCTTAATTTCAAACGAGATAAATACACTGTCTGTCACTGTATATTTGTAAAAATATGGTCAGTGGACTTCATAATACGCTCATTGCGCTCAATATATACATTTTCCGGTGTTTATACGGTCACTAGCTCATCCAGGCTGAGTATGTGTGTGCATGCACGTGTAGGTTGAGCACTTGAGCGTGACCGTGTGTGTTCCTTCGTGTGCTCATGCATGCATGCATTAGGGCATCACGCGTGTTTTTGCGTCCATGTGTACGTGTGACTATTGCATGCATGCATGAGGTTGTAGTCCCTCACATTCACATGTTCATAAGTCAATGCTTTGTCAAAACGTTGCATGCAAGGTTTAATCATTCGTTGTTCACGCATGCATTCCCGATATTAATACGTTGGTAAAGACAATTTCTTGAGGAAAACAAGCCCATGAATTGAGTATAAAGGGGACCAATAAGCCAGGACGGAGGGAGTACCATTAGTGAACTGGAAGGAGGGAGTAGGTACTAGTAGTACAATACTATGTAACAACGTGCAGTAACAAAATTCCTCTATGCGCATCCTGTCTATGTGTCATGCAAGAAAATAGAGATAAGTACAAGTGAGACTCAGGAACGGTCATACACGTAGGGGAGTACATGTAGGGGCCACTAAGGAGTAGTCAAATCACACAATAAGTTAGTCGGAAGAAGCAACCATCATTTCACTCTTCAATGACACGTACGCAATATAAAATGGTTGATACAGAGAGAAAAAGGAAACCACTATATATACACTAGCAGGAACCTAAGCTACAAGCCTGCTTGCTTGGGTTGCTCTCTTCACAAGCATAGAACGACGGTGGCCACACCGGCGGTCACATATCCGGCCTGATCCCTTCGCTGGGGGAAGGGAACAATGTTCTGCGTAGACACGGTCGACATCGGCGAGGGAAAAATCCATAGTCGGTGCATCCCAATCAGGGGTCCTCGCGGTATGGGCTGATGCCACGTCCCAACCGCCCTTCTAGCTACAGCCCGACATCCCAGGTAGTACATCTTCCTTTTGGAGCCGACTTGCTCCACTACTGCAGCTCCCCAATCTTTCTCGACTTCTACCGGCTTCATGTCAAGATCGTTCCGAATCAAGAACACGAGAGAGAGAGATCAAACACATATCTACTGGTACATACCCTCAGCCCCGAGGGTGAACTACTCCCTCCTCGTCATGGAGAGCGCCGGGATGATGAAGATGGCCACCGGAGAGGGATTCCCCCCTCCGGCAGGGTGCCGGAACGGGTCTAGATTGGTTTTCGGTGGCTACAGAGGCTTCTGGCGGCGGAACTCCCGATCTATTCTCGTCTACGATGTTTCTAGGGTATATGGATATATATAGGCGAAAGAAGTCGGTCAAGGGGGGCACGAGGGTGGGGGGCGCGCCCAGGGGGTAGGGCGTACCTTCCTCCCTCGTGGCTTCCTCGAAGGTTCCCTGATGTCTACTCAAAGTCTCCTGGATTGCTTTCGTTCCAAAAATAAGTTCCGTGAAGTTTCAGGTCAATTGGACTCCGTTTGATTTTCCTTTTCTGCGATACTCTAAAACAAGGAAAAAAATAGAAACTGGCACTGGGCTCTAGGTTAATAGGTTAGTCCCAAAAATCATATAAAATAGCATATAAATGCAAATAAAACATCCAAGGTTGATAATATAATAGCATGGAACAATCAAAAATTATAGATACGTTGGAGACGTATCAGCTATGATATGTGAATCATTGAGATGCATCAGCATGCGTGTTCGTTTTCCTTTGTATTTGATGGAATGTTGTAACGGGGCAACCTTGGAGTAGGAATGAAAATGGAGTGGAAAGTTTCTGTTTTTCCGGATAAAAAATGGAAACAGAGAGAAACCAATGTTTCGTTTCGTTGGATCGCACCATCGAGCAAAACCAACGTTTAAATCACATCTGTTGTGTCCGTCTCTCACCCTCCTCCACGGCTCCACCCACATGGTCACTCGGCATGCCACTCACCGCAAATCGAGTATACGATAACTTTCTCGCCTAGTTGTCGATGGATCGTGCCATGGAGTACTAGAACTACTGGAAGAGATTGACGAGTTGGGGGAGGACAACTAGCTATAGCACAGACTCCCAAGAACTTTTTACATCCATGTTGTGGCCGGCTATTGCGACCTTTGAACGCGGAGCAGTCCGTGCACCGGGAAGCGGCATGGGCGACGCTCTCTCGGCCGATGCGCCGCTTCAATGCCGGCGCCAGTGAGAGGTCGCGTCCGCTCTGGCCGGGCATGAATGCAGCACTGACCGTTTCGGGCAGGAAGCACGCGTGGGTGATGAAGACAGTTCGGGTTGGTCAGGAGCGGGCGTGGCAACGGTCTGGACGCCCACAAACAAGAGATGTTGTACGTTAATATTGCTGCATATATAATTAACAACATAAATAATGTGCCAGTTGGACAAATATGATTGGAGATGGAATTTGACGTAAACATGGATATGCATGTCTATGTCTATGTGTGTGTGCGCGACGACTCTCGCGACCTGGAAGCGGGGGCGTGTTTTTTTGATCGAGTTTTCTTTCTTGGTATGTTAAAAAATTATCCGCCACTTTTCGTTTCTTTTTTCCGAGAACACACGTATTCTATTTAAAGCCACTGCTATGGAGAGATTTTTTTACTCCATTGTATATATAGCCTCTTGTTTGATAGGGTTTCTCACGTCTCACTCTCTCACCCTCTCCATATCAAAACAAGATGACAATGTCCACTCTATCTCTCCTCACCGGTGGTCACAGATCCGGCCGAATCCCGTCCGTTGTGGGAGGTGAGGAGGTGTAGCGTTGACGTTGTTGCCGTCGGTGATGGAGGAAGCCGATGCGCACTGTCCTCTCGGAGCCGGCACCAGTGTCGGTGTCAAAACCGGCGAATCTAGGGTAGGGGGTCCCGAACTATGCGTCTAGGATCGATGGTAACAGGAGACGGGGGACACGATGTTTACCCAGGTTCGAGCCCTCTCTATGGAGGTAATACCCTACTTCCTGCTTGATTGATCTTGATGAATATGAGTGTTACAAGAGTTGATCTACCACGAGATCGTAATGGCTAAACCCTAGAAGCCTAGCCTATATGACTATGGTAATGAGTATATCCTTTCCGAACTAACCCCTCCGGTTTATATAGACATGGGGGGGGGGATCTAGGGTTACATAGAGTCGGTTACATAAGAAGGAATCTTCATAGTCGGTCACCAAGCTTGCCTTCCATGCCAAGGAGAGTCCAATTCGGACACAGGTACAGTCTTCGGCCTTCATGTCTTCTCAGCCCATCAGTCCGGCCCATGGATAACAGGCCGGACGCCCGAGGACCCCTTAGTCCAGGACTCCCTCAGTAGCCCCTGAACCTGGCTTCAATGACGAGGAGTCCGGCGCGCAGATTGTCTTCGGCATTGCAAGGCGGGTTCCCTTCTATCCGAACTTCAAAATAGTCTTCAGATGCAATGATAGTATCCAGACCTGTCACACACACACCATAACCGCAGAGAGAATATATTTTTGCACGAGTCTAATCTGCTGACAACTTTTTACAGCATGACATCACGTTTTTCCAGTCATAATTTCGAACCATTTTTCGTCTGCCGCTCCACGTTTCGAGACGCGGTTACCATTGGCACGTCTTGTCGAAGCAGAGATCGTGTCCCCTTATTACGGGATTCTCATCAATACGGGCGTGGGGGACCCAACCGTGCCGTTTGCACGACCCTTGGGAATAGGCGAGTTTAAGGCGAGTGGGGAGACGCTTGATATTCATGGCCTTTATAAGGGGATAAGGATTCCCTTTCTTCACCCGCACCTCGGCTCCTCCTCAGTCCTTTCGTCCCTGAGCTCATGCGCCCAAGCTTTTAGCTTTTCCGTCATTCGAGAAAGCACTCCAAAGATGTCCGGATCCGGAGCTGGGGGTAAGTGGATGGCCTCCTCCGTCAAGAAGAGGGATATCAAGGCACTCCGGGAGGCCGGATATCTGGCCAAGGAGATCGCTCACCGACTCCAGACCAAGGGACAGATCGTCCCTACTCCAGAGCCCCATGAGAGGGTTGTGTTTCTCACACATTTCGTCCACGGGCTGGGCTTCCCTCTTCACCCCTTCGTCTGTGGACTGATGTTTTACTACGGGCTAGACTTTGATGACCTAGCCCCCAACTTCATCCTCAACATCACGGCATTCATTGTCGTGTGGGAGGCCCTTCTCCGCATCCCGCCTCATTTCGGCCTATGGCTGAAGACCTTCAATGTGAAGCCGAAGGTAGTGAGTGGCCAACAAGCAGAGTGCGGAGGCGCCATGGTGGGCAAGATGCCCAACGTCACCTGGCCCGAAGGCTCGTTCACAGAGACGGTGAAAGGGTGGCAATCGGGGTGGTTCTATATCACCAAGCCGCGTGACGCCAACTGGGTGGCGGCCCCCGAATTCCGATCTGGAATCCCGATGCGGCTCACCTCCTGGCAAGAGAGGGGCCTAACCTGGGGACCCTCGGACGAGCTAACTGGGCTCCAGACATGCGTCCAGAACATGACAGACAGGAAGATCAAGCTTGCTAACATGGTCCAGGTCATGCTCATTTGTCGGGTCCTTCCGTGCCAATGTCAGACTTGCTATCTGTGGGAGTACAATCCGTCCAAGCACCAGACTCTTTGGCACGACGCATGAAGAAATATGGAAAGTGCTCTTCAAGGCCAGTGAGACGCCACCGCCCACGACTGAAGATCGCGGGCTTAGCTTAAAACGCCAGGCTAACCCTTTAATAGCATATTTTGAGAAAAAGCCTAAGCTTTCCTACCCGGGCTTAGCTTAGATCGCGGGCTCTTTTAATGTTTTCGAGGCGTACCCTTTAATAGCATATTTTGAGAAAAATCCTAAGCTTTCCTACCCGTGTTTTCAGGACTGGATCAAGATAGCGGAGGGGATTAACTGTCCGGCTCCGCTGCCCGAAGACCAAGAATTCCCATTGCTGACGAAAATGTCGTTTCCAGCATCTTATGAGGTGCCAGAGAAGACGGCCAAGAAAGCGGCCAAAG
Source organism: Triticum urartu (assembly GCF_056163025.1). Lineage (NCBI taxonomy): Eukaryota > Viridiplantae > Streptophyta > Magnoliopsida > Poales > Poaceae > Triticum > Triticum urartu. Next base: position 315,539,981 of record NC_141877.1, read on the forward strand.
GGGCCAAGAAGGGCCCTCGCCAAAAAGGTGCTCCGGACGTGATGTCCGAAGACGAGACTTCCTCTTCGTCCGCTGACGATGACGACGAAGAGGAAGAAGAAAGCGACTCCCCACCTGTAGTGGGGAGGAAGAAGAGAGCGGCCCCCACAAATCTAGTGGCGAAAGCACCTAAGAGGGTTAAAGGCTCCCTCACGGATAACTCTGTGTGGGATGTTGATAGCAGCCTGGAGCGACCTCGCCGGACCAAGCCTCAGGCCGCCTCGTAAGTACCAAAATCCAAAAACGTCTGGCCTTCCTGGTTCGTAATATTGATATACCTTAAACCTTGTTATTGCAGTCCACCACACGATGGCTCCCTCCGATCCTCGATAGAGGGGTCGCTAGACTCGCAGGAGATGGCTAGCATGTCTCCGCCACCTGCTCATTCCGTCTCTCCCAAGGGTGATGACGAGGTGGTGTCGAAAAAGACCTTCCCCGACCGGGGGGCTTCCGGAGATCGTCAGGGTGGCGCCCTAGGACGATTCCTCAGTCGCCAGACACATGGGGGAAAAAGGCCCTATGGGGACTGGCGACAGGGGCCGAGTTCCCTTTGGACCTGAGCCGGATACCATTCCGAAGATCTACGCGGCTCCGGAGTCCAGCGAACTGTTGGAAATATGCCCTAGAGGCAATAATAAAATGGTTATTATTATATTTCCTTGTTCATGATAATTGTCTATTGTTCAAGCTATAGTTGTGTTATCCGGAAATCGTAATACATGTGTGAATACATAGACCACAACATGTCCCTAGTGAGCCTCTAGTTGACTAGCTCGTTGATCAATAGATGGTTACGGTTTCCTGACCATGGACAGTGGATGTCATTGATAACGGGATCACATCATTAGGAGAATGATGTGATGGACAAGACCCAATCCTAAGCATAGCACAAGATCGTGTAGTTCGTCGGCTAGAGCTTTTCTAAGTGTCAAGTATCATTTCCTTAGACCATGAGATTGTGAAACTCCCGGATACCGTAGGAGTGCTTTGGATGTACCAAACGTCACAATGTAACTTGGTGGCTATAAAGGTGCACTACAGGTATCTCCGAAAGTGTCTGTTGGGTTGTCATGAATCGAGACTGGGATTTTTCACTCCGTATGACGGAGAGGTATCTCTGGGCCCACTCGGTAATGCATCATCATAATGAGCTCAGTGTGACTAAGTAGTTGGTCACGGGATCATGCATTACAGAACAAGTAAAGTGACTTGCCAGTAACGAGATTGAATGAGGTATTGGGATACCGACAATCGAATCTCGGGCAAGTAACGTACCGATTGACAAAGGGAATTGAATACGGGATTGATTGAATCCTCAACATTGTGGTTCATCCGATGAGATCATCATGGAATATGTGGGAGTCAACATGGGTATCCAGATCCCGCTGTTGGCTATTGGCTGGAGAGTTGTCTCGGTCATGTCTGCATGGTTCCCGAACCCGTAGGGTCTACACACTTAAGGTTCGGTGACGCTAGGGTTGTAGAGATATAAGTATGCGGTAACCCGAAAGTTGTTCGGAGTCCCGGATGAAATCCTGGACGTTACGAGGAGTTCTGGAATGGTCCGGAGGTAAAGATTTATATATATGAAGACCAATTTCGGCCACCGGGAAAGTTTCGAGGGTCATCGGTATTGTACTGGGACCACCGGAAGGGTCCCGGGGGTCCACCGGGTGGGGCCACCTATCCCGGAGGGCCTCATGGGCTGAAGTGGGAAGGGAACCAGCCCCTGGTGGGCTGGTGCGCCCCCCTTGCGCCTAGGGTTGGAAACCCTAAGGGGGGTGGGGGCGCCTCCACCTGCCTTGGGGGCCAAGCTAGCCCAAGGCCGCCGCCCCCTCCCCTTAGATGGGATCTGTAGGGGCCGGCGCCCCCCCAGGCCCCCTATATATAGTGGAGGGGAGGGACGGCAGCCGCACCCAAGTCCCTGGCGCCTCCCTCTTCCCCCCATGACACCTCTCCCTCTCGTTGGTGCTTGGCGAAGCCCTGCCGAGATCCCGCTGCTTCCACCACCACGCCGTCGTGCTGCTGGATCTCCATCAACCTCTCCTCTCCTCTTGCTGGATCAAGAAGGAGGAGACGTCTCTCCCAACCGTACGTGTGTTGAACGCGGAGGTGCCATCCGTTCGGCGCTTGGTCATCGGTGATTTGGATCACGACGAGTACGACTCCATCAACCCCGTTCTCTTGAACGCTTCCGCTCGCAATCTACAAGGGTATGTAGATGCACTCCTCTCACCTCGTTGCTAGATGACTCCATAGATTGATCTTGGTGATGCATAGAAAATTTTAAAATGCTGCTACGTTCCCCAACAGTGGCATCATGAGCTAGGTCTATGCGTAGTTTCTATGCACGAGTAGAACACAAGTTGTTGTGGGCGTCGATTTTGTCAATTTACTTGCTGTTACTAGTCTTATCTTGATTCGGCGGCATCGTGGGATGAAGCGGCCCGGACTGACCTTACACGTACGCTTACGTGAGACTAGTTCCACCGACTGACATGCACTAGTTGCATAAGGTGGCTAGCGGGTGTCTGTCTCTCCCACTTTAGTCGGATCGGATTCGATGAAAAGGGTCCTTATGAAGGGTAAATAGAAATTGGCATATCACGTTGTGGTTTTGGCGTAGGTAAGAAACGTTCTTGCTAGAAACCTATAGCAGCCACGTAAAAACTGGCAACAACAATTAGAGGACGTCTAACTTGTTTTGCAGCATATGCCGTGTGATGTGATATGGCCAAAAGGATGTGATGAATGATATATGTGATGTATGAGATTGATCATGTTCTTGTAATAGGAATCACGACTTGCATGTCGATGAGTATGACAACCGACAGGAGCCATAGGAGTTGTCCTAATTTATTTATGACCTACGTGTCAACTTATACGTCATGTAATTACTTTACTTTATCGCTAACCGTTAGCCATAGTAGTAGAAGTAATAGTTGATGAGACAACTTCATGAAGACACGATGATGGAGATCATGGTGTCATGCCGGTGACGATGATGATCATGGCGCCCCGAAGATGGAGATCAAAAGGAGCAAAATGATATTGGCCATATCATGTCACTATTTGATTGCATGTGATGTTTATCATGTTTTACATCTTATTTGCTTAGAACGACGGTAGCATAAATAAGATGACCCCTCGCAATAATTTCAAGAAAGTGTTCCACCTAACTGTGCACCGTTGCTAAGGTCTGTTGTTCCGAAGCACCACGTGATGATTGGGTGTGATATGTTCTAATGTTCGCATACAATGGGTGTAAGCCAGATTTACACACGCAAAACACTTAGGTTGACTTGACGAGCCTAGCATGTATAGACATGGCCTCAAAACACGGAAGACCGAAAGGTCGAACATGAGTCGTATGGAAGATACGATCAACATGAAGATGTTCACCCATGATGACTAGTCCGTCTCACGTGATGATCGGACACGGCCTAGTTGAATCGGATCATGTATCACTTAGATGACTAGAGGGATGTCTATCTGAGTGGGAGTTCATTAAATAATTTGATTAGATGAACTTAATTATCATGAACTTAGTCTAAAATCTTTACAATATTTCTTGTAGATCAAATGGCCCATGCTAATGTTGTCCTCAACTTCAATGCGTTCCTAGAGAAAACCAAGCTGAAAGACGATGGTAGCAACTATACGGACTGGGTCCGGAACTTGAGGATCATCCTCATAGCTGCCAAGAAAGAATATGTCCTTGAAGCACCGCTAGGTGAAGCACCACCCCCAGCAAACCAAGACGTTATGAACGCTTGGCAGTCCCGTGTTGATGATTACTCCCTGGTTCAGTGCGGCATGCTTTACAGCTTAGAACCAGAGCTCCAAAAGCGTTTTGAGCAACACGGAGCATATGAGATGTTCCAAGAGCTGAAAATGGTTTTCCAAGCTCATGCCTGGGTCGAGAGATATGAAGTCTCCGACAAATTCTACAGTTGTAAGATGGAGGAAAATAGTTCCATCAGCGAGCACATACTCAAAATGTCTGGGTTGCACAACCGCTTGTCTCAGCTGGGAGTTAATCTCCCGGATGATGTGGTCATTGATAGAATCCTTCAGTCGCTCCCACCTAGCTACAAGAGCTTTGTGATGAACTTCAATATGTAGGGGATGGAAAAGACCATTCCTGAGGTATATTCAATGCTGAAATTAGCGGAGGTGGAAATCAAAAAGGAACATCAAGTGTTGATGGTGAATAAAACCACTAAGTTCAAGAAAGGCAAGGGTAAAAAGAACTTCAAGAAGGACGGCAAGGGAGTTGCCGCACCCGGTAAGCAAGCTGCCGGGAAGAAGCCAAAGAATGGACCCAAACCCGAGACTGAGTGTTTTTATTGCAAGGGAAGTGGTCACCGGAAGCGGAACTGCCCCAAGTACTTAGCGAACAAGAAGGCCGGCAACACCAAAGGTATATGTGATATACATGTTATTGATGTGTACCTTACCAGTACTCGTAGTAGCTCCTGGGTATTTTATATCGGTGCGGTTGCTCATATATGTAACTCAAAACAGGAGTTGTGGAATAAGCGGAGACTGGCGAAGGACGAGGTGACGATGCGCGTCGGGAATGGTTCCAAGGTCGATGTGATCGCCGTCGGCACGCTACCTCTACATTTACCTACAAGATTAGTTTTAAACCTCAATAATTGTTATTTAGTGCCAACTTTGAGCATGAAGATTGTATCAGGATCTCGTTTAATGCGAGATGGCTACTCATTTAAATCCGAGAATAATGGTTGTTCTATTTATATGAGAGATATGTTTTATGGTCATGCCCCACTGGTCAATGGTTTATTCTTATTTAATCTCGAACGTGATGTTACACATATTCATAGTGTGAATACCAAAAGATGTAAGGTTGATAATGATAGTCCCACATACTTGTGGCACTGCCGCCTTGGTCACATCGGTGTCAAACGCATGAAGAAACTCCATGCAGATGGACTTTTGGAGTCTCTTGATTATGAATCATTTGACACGTGCGAACCATGCCTCATGGGCAAGATGACCCAGACTCCGTTCTCTGGAACAATGGAGCGAGCAACCAACTTATTGGAAATCATACATACTGATGTGTGCGGTCCAATGAGTGTTGAGGCTCGCGGTGGCTATCGTTATGTTCTCACCCTCACTGATGACTTAAGTAGATATGGGTATGTCTACTAAATGAAACACAAGTCTGAGACCTTTGAAAAGTTCAAGGAATTTCAGAGTGAGGTTGAGAATCAACGTGATAGGAAAATCAAGTTCTTGCGATCAGATCGTGGGGGAGAATATTTGAGTCACGAATTTGGCACGCACTTAAGGAAATGTGGAATAGTTTCACAACTCATGCCGCCTGGAACACCTCAGCGTAATGGTGTGTCCGAACATCGTAATCACACTGTATTAGATATGGTGCGATCTATGATGTCTCTTACCGATCTGCCGCTGTCATTTTGGGGCTATGCTTTAGAGACTGCCGCATTCACTTTAAATAGGGCTCCGTGAAATCCGTTGAGATGACACCGTATGAATTATGGTTTGGGAAGAAACCTAAGCTGTCGTTTCTAAAAGTTTGGGGATGCGATGCTTACGTAAAGAAACTTCAACTTGAAAAGCTCTAACCCAAATCGAAAAAATGCGTCTTCATAGGATACCCTAAAGAAACTATTGGGTATACCTTCTACCTTAGATCCGAAGGCAAGATCCTTGTTGCCAAGAATGGACCCTTTCTAGAGAAAGAGTTTCTCTCGAAAGAAGTGAGTGGGAGGAAAGTAGAACTTGATGAAGTATTTCCTCTTGAACCGGAGAGTGGCACAGCTCAAGAAAATGTTCCTGAGGTGCCTGCACCGACTAGAGAGGAAGTTAATGATGATGATCATGAAACTTCAGATCAAGTTGCTACTGAATTTTGTAGGTCCACAAGGACACGTTCCGCACCAGAGTGGTACGACAACCCTGTCCTGGAAATCATGTTGTTGGACAATGGTGAACCTTCGAACTATGAAGAAGCGATGGCGGGCCCAGATTCCGACAAATGGCTGGAAGCCATGAAATCCGAGATAGGATCCATGTATGAAAACGAAGTATGGACTTTGACTGACTTGCCCGATGATCGGCGAGCCATAGAAAATAAATGGATCTTTAAGAAGAAGACAGACGCGGATGGTAATGTGACCATCTATAAGGCTCGGCTTGTCACTAAGGGTTATCGACAAGTTCAAGGGGTTGACTACGATGACACTTTCTCACCCATAGCGAAGCTGAAGTCCGTCCGAATCATGTTAACAATTGCCGCATTCTATGATTATGAGATATGGCAAATGGACGTCAAAACGGCATTCCTTAATGGTTTCCTTAAGGAAGAATTGTATATGATGCAGCCGGAAGGTTTTGTCGATCCTAAGAATGTTGACAAGGTGTGCAAGCTCCAACGCTCAATCTATGGGCTGGTGCAAGCATCTCGGAGTTGGAACATTTGATTTGATGAGATGATCAAAGCGTTTGGGTTTACGCAGACTTATGGAGAAGCCTGTGTTTACAAGAAAGTGAGTGGGAGCTCTGTAGCATTTCTCATATTATATGTGGATGACATACTGTTGATGGGAAATGATATAGAATTCTTGGAAAGCATAAAGGCCTACTTGAACAAGTGTTTTTCAATGAAGGATCTTGGAGAAGCTGCTTATATATTAGGCATCAAGATCTATAGAGATAGATCGAGACGCCTCATTGGTCTTTCACAGAGTATGTACCTTGACAAGATATTGAAGAAGTTCAATATGGATCAGTCAAAGAAGGGGTTCTTGCCTGTGTTACAAGGTACGAGATTGAGCACGGCTCAATGCCCGACCATGGCAGAAGATAGAGAAAAGATGAATGTCGTCCCCTATGCCTCGGCCATAGGGTCTATTATGTATGCCATGCTGTGTACTAGACCTGATGTAAACCTTGCCGTAAGTTTGGTAGGAAGGTACCAAAGTAATCCCGGCATGGAACACTGGACATCAGTCAAGAATATCCTGAAGTACCTGAAAAGGACTAAGGATATGTTTCTCGTTTATGGAGGTGATGAAGAGCTCGTCGTAAAGGGTTACGTCGATGCTAGCTTCAACACAGATCTGGATGACTCCAAGTCACAAACCGGATACGTGTATATCTTGAATGGTGGGGCAGTCAGCTGGTGCAGTTGCAAGCAAAGCGTCGTGGCGGAATCTACATGTGAAGCAGAGTACATGGCAGCCTCGGAGGCAGCACAAGAAGCAATCTGGGTGAAGGAGTTCATTACTGACCTAGGAGTTATTCCCAATGCGTCGGGCCCGATGACTCTCTTCTGTGACAACACTGGAGCTATTGCCCTTGCCAAGGAGCCCAGGTTTCACAGGAAGACCAGGCATATCAAGCGTCGCTTCAACTCCATTCATGAAAATGTTCAAAATGGAGACATAGATATTTCTAAAGTGCATACGGACCTGAATGTCACAGATCCGTTGACTAAACCTCTTCCTCGAGCAAAACATGATCAACACCAGAACTCTATGGGTGTTCGATTCATCACAATGTAACTAGATTATAGACTCTAGTGCAAGTGGGAGACTGTTGGAAATATGCCCTGGAGGCAATAATAAAATGATTATTATTATATTTCCTTGTTCATGATAATTGTCTATTGTTCATGCTATAATTGTGTTATCCGGAAATCGTAATACGTGTGTGAATACATAGACCACAACATGTCCCTAGTGAGCCTCTAGTTGACTAGCTCGTTGATCAATAGATGGTTACGGTTTCCTGACCATGGACATTGGATGCCATTGATAACGGGATCACATCATTAGGAGAATGATGTGATGGACAAGACCCAATCCTAAGCATAGCACAAGATCGTGTAGTTCGTCTGCTACAGCTTTTCTAAGTGTCAAGTATCATTTCCTTAGACCATGAGATTGTGCAACTCCCGGGTACCGTAGGAGTGCTTTGGGTGTACCAAACGTCACAACGTAACTAGGTGGATATAAAGGTGCACTACAGGTATCTCCGAAAGTGTCTGTTGGGTTGGCATGAATCGAGACTGGGATTTGTCACTCCGTATGACGGAGAGGTCTCTCTGGGCCCACTCGGTAATGCATCATCATAATGAGCTCAGTGTGACTAAGTAGTTGGTCATGGGATCATGCATTACAGAATGAATAAAGTGACTTGCCGGTAACGAGATTGAACGAGGTATTGGGATACTAACGATTGAATCTCGGGCAAGTAACGTACCGATTGACAAAGGGAATTGAATACAGGATTGACTGAATCCTCGACATCGTGGTTCATCCGATGAGATCATCATGGAATATGTGGGAGTCAACATGGGTATCCAGATCCCGCTGTTGGCTATTGGCCGGAGAGTTGTCTCGGTCATGTCTGCATGGTTCCCGAACCCGTAGGGTCTACACACTTAAGGTTCAGTGACGCTAGGGTTGTAGAGATATAAGTATGCGGTAACCCGAAAGTTGTTCGGAGTCCCGAATGAGATCCTGGACGTCACGAGGAGTTCCGGAATGGTCCAGAGGTAAAGATTTATATATAGGAAGACGAGTTTCGGCCACCGGGAAAGTTTTGGGGGTCATCGGTATTGTACCGGGACCATCGGAAGGGTCCCGGGGGTCCACCAGGTGGGGCCACCTATCCCGGAGGGCCTCATGGGGTGAAGTGGGAAGGGAACCAGCCCTTGGTGGGCCGGTGCGCCCCCCTTGGGCGACCCTTGCGCCTAGGGCTGGAAACCGTAAGGGGGTGGGGGCGCCTCCACCTGCCTTGGGGGCCAAGCCAGCCCTAGGTCGCCGCCCCTCCCCTTAGATGGGATCTGTAGGGGCCGGCACCCCCCCAGGACCCCTATATATAGTGGAGGGGAGGGAGGGCAGCCGCACCCAAGTCCCTGGCGCCTTCCTCTTCCCCCCGTGACACCTCTCCCTCTTGTTGTTGCTTGGCGAAGCCTTGTCGAGATCCCGCTGCTTCCACCACCACTCCATCGTGCTGCTGGATCTCCATCAACCTCTCCTCTCCCCTTGTTGGATCAAGAAGGAGGAGACGTGTCTCCCAACTGTACGTGTGTTAAACGCGGAGGTGTCGTCCGTTCGGCGCTTGGTCATCGGTGATTTGGATCATGACGAGTACGACTCCATCAACCCCGTTCTCCTGAAAGCTTCCGCTCGCGATCTACAAGGGTATGTAGATGCACTCCTCTCACCTCGTTGCTAGATGACTCCATAGATTGATCTTGGTGATGCATAGAAAATTTAAAATTCTGCTACGTTCCCCAACACGAATGGCATTCCCCAAAAGGAGGGAATGTGCCTGTTCCGCCGATGACCTCTATCCAACCAGAGGCACCGGATAATCTGCTGGAGGCGCTACGAGGCGCTTTGTAGTGACCCGACCCGAATGGATCAAGTCTCTATGCTTAAGTGTCATCCCTGGATCGGTATGCTGACACACAGTACTCGAGGATTTATAACAGAGGTAAATCACATGTAAAAGTAACGTAAATACTATTACCTCAATCCAAATAGCGGAAGTAACAATAAGGTTGTGGATTCCCATCAACACCAACGGCAAAGTTGAGTGTAGAAATCATAACCCTAACGTATCACTTACTCGTCATAAGATTCCTGCAACATGAGACGTTGCAGCCATAAGGGTCAGTACATTGAATATACTGGCAAATTCACACCATAGAGAATGATGAACAAAGGCTATCACTACATGCAAATATGGTTGGTGGAAAAGCTCTATGGTTATATGGTTTTTGCGAAAAGCCAATTTTTCCCTACTGCAAAGGAATAAATTTTATTTAACTATCATGGTGGTTGTTGAACATTGAGAATGGTTGACAGCATTCTCAATCCCAATTAAGTAACATCATTAAAACCCAACAAACTTAATTTAAAGTAACATGATGAGATTCACATGATAATCCAAGTACTAGATACTCAAGACGTCCAATACCGGGGACACGGCTAATCATGATTAGTTTATACACTCTGCAGAGGTTTGCGCACTTTTCCCCACAAGACTCGATCTCCTCCGTTGGATTTCTCGCACTACATGGTGTTTGAGAAACGGATGACCGAGACACAGTCTTTCAGAAGCGTTTGCACCTTACGATGGGTAGACCGTACCACCTACATCCCCTACATCTGCTAGTCTACCACTGTAAGAGTTCACACGACTTAATCAACTATGCTAGAGCCCATAATAGCTTGTGGCTGCACACGGAAGTTTCTAGTATGAATAATCTCATGATCCCTTTGAGCCTGGGTGGCGGTCCATAAAGAAAAACTGGCAATCGTTGGAATACCCAGGTGTCTAAACAGGCAATCGTTGGAATACCCAGGTGTCTAAACAGGCAATCGCTGGAATACCCAGGTGCCTCAATCCACCCAGATGTGTGTTAAAGTTGCCACCTTAAGTAAATCATTAATTAACAATCTCACATCTGTCATGAATACTCTCAAACCCAATCCACGTCTACGAGCATAGCATGGCAATATAAGCATAACATAATAGTACCTCCCAAGGTTTGAATGCAGGGCAATAGGTTCCTACCTCATCAACTACTTCCCAATACCCACATGTTATCAATTCCTAACCATGCAATGTTTGAGGGTTGAAATTAATGCATAAAACTGGGTATTAAAGGGATATGATCAAAGTGTGAACTTGCCTGCAATGTTGATGAAGATGATTCGCACTCAAAACTCTTGATAGTTCTACTCGTCACACTCTGGTCAATCTATCGTAAACAAGCACTAGTAACCACACATAAGCAATCACTCAAAAGATCGGGAAGAACGAAGAAGACAGTTCATAAAACATCAAAACCAAGCAAATAACTCTTGCAACATAAAACAATTTCTAACAGTACCAAAATTACGTGAATTTGGCCTTATCAGAAAGTTTAGGTCAAGAGCTTCGATTTGCAAAAAGAATCAACTAAATCGGAGTTATAAAACTCAAGTTATGATAAAAAAGAAGTTTGAATATGAATCTGAACAAAATTTGAAAATTTCAAAAAGTTGATGTGACAGGTTGACTGGATAGGTGAAAACAAGACGAAGTTATAGGCGCTCGTTTCATCTAATTTGGATGAACGAGTAAAAAGTTATGGCTATTTAAAAATCAGGGTCAAGCTGTTTTACGAAGGAAAAATAGCTACGGCTAGGGTCTAATGTATAAATACGTAGACTAATTGATAATCTAATTATTCTATCGTATTAGTCTAAAAATAATAAACTACGAAAGTATAAGAAGAAGAAAAAAAACAAAGAAAGATACCTTTATAAGGCAGAGAAAAGACGACTTTGGAGAGAAAAGACAATTTTCAGAAGTCGCGCCGGAGAGGAGAAATATATTTTTCTTAAATGAATCTAGTCAAATCAAAATATTGATTTAACCCGAATCGAATGATTTTTGGAGGCTCTATGAGTCTATATTTATTGGTGGAAAAGAGGCTTAGAGGTCAAAGGCTAGGCAATGTGGGATTAAATATAAGACCAAAATAAACAAAATAGAGGAGAAGAGCTAAGCGCCTCGCATGACCTAAAGCCCATCGGCCGGCCGCGCGCGTACGTGCTGCATTTTTTTGCCAAAGGAAAATAAAATCTGAAAAGGAAAAAGGCTGGCTGAGCCTGGCCTAATTAAGAGAGAAAAAACAATGGGGCGCCAAAAGCTACTATACTGCGCATGTAGGCGATAAATAAGTATGGGCCGCACGTACAATATTTTTTAGATAGAAACAGAAGGAAAACCGAATAATAAAAATAAAATAAAAATTAAATATAGGCATATTATATATCAAAATTTTCAGAAAAAGATTTTCTCCGACATGAACATTTTTCTAGCATTAAATAAAATACACACAAATTCTAATAATTCCAACAGTGCTCCTGCTCTAATAAGATCAACAAAAATCATTTTAAAAATACCAAAATGAAATCAAATTTATTTCTCTCCAATTTTCTGATGTAGGGAATCATGTTACCCTATTTTCTGTATATTTTATTTTTGGAGAAAAATAATTTGAGTAAAATCCAAATAACTCCAAATTGAAAAATAATTCCAAATGGACTTTAAATTTGATCCTTTTAAACTGCCAACTCATATTTCATATAATTTGAAGAAGTCATTTTATCTTCTCTCATGAAAATCATTGAGTCGCTTGAAGTTTCTGAATTTGAAAATATTTCTAAATGAAATTCAAATCTTTTCAAAACCCTTTTCATTTATTTAAATGGAAGAAGTCATGTCATCTTCTCTCGAGGGTTTTGTATTTGAAAAGAATTTGAATTCACGGAGATCAAAATGCAAAAGGTGAAAGTTTGGGAAAGTTCTTTTATTCCTTCTCATTTAACTTTCAAAAAGGTTTCGAATTTCACTCAATTTCACACTATCAATCAAATCTATCTATTTATTATAACATTCCAAAATTTAGAATTTTGGGATGTTACACGCCTCTTTTGTGGATGAACACCGTGCCCTTATGGGCACGGTAATAGAGAAGGTCCAGTTCATAGAAAGCGGACTGACCGAAGCCTACACTAGCCTTCTATCAGGCTTTGAGGTAAGTAATGCGTTTGTAGGAACAATATCACAGTATAGACAGTAGCCCCTGATGCTCTGTTCGGTGTTCATAAAGAAAAAGCCGAACAGAGGATCGAGAAGAAATATCGCAGGAGTCTAACATAAGTTGTCTGTGTGAATAAGCAGGTATCGCTGCAAGCTGCCACCGCTCATGATGCGGAGGTCTCCGGACTGAAGCGGAAATTGGAGAGGGCCGAGGAAGAGCTCGGCCTCGTGAAGAAGCAGCTGGAGGATAGCCAAGGTATGCAGTAACCTGTGGGTACATTTTAAGAAAAAATGAATAGTCCGTCCGGACTGAGGTGTCATAAACTTTATTAGGGTCCACGACCGAGGTGGCAGCCCTCAAGAAGGCGTTAGCCGAGGCCAAGGACAAAGCGGCCAAGGAACATGCCGCGTGCGAGAAGCACGAGGCCCAGGTTGGCGAGGCGTAGCAATAGCTCCAGGGCGTGATCGGGAGATTTGACTCCTTGGAGCGCGATTGTAAGGCGCAAGAGTCCAAACTGGCAGAGGCCCGCCAGAGCGCACATGATGCATGAGCCGAAGCCCAAAACGCCCTCCAGGAAATTCAAGCGGCCAAGGAGATTGCGGTGGGTAATTCTTTCACCATGTAAAGCAAGTATGTAGAAGAAATGTTCCTTGTACTTATCCGAATTTGGGTTTTCCAGGGGCGTTTACGGATCTGCCGTGCAGTATATCAGATGTTGCCGAGTATTATAGAGCCGAAGAAGGGATGTCTACGGAAAAGCTATTCTAGTCCCAATATCTTGGGCCCGAACATCCATTGCCATTCAGCGACCAGCTAAAGCAGTTGGTCGAGCTGCACAGGTCGGCAGAGCTAGCCATGAAGGACCTGATAGTTCGGCTGTGGCCTGCCGAGCCTATACCTAGTAGCTACTTCGGACTTATTAATCGGCTTGTAAGTGCCTGTCCGCGGCTCGAAGCCGTGAAGCGGTCGGTCTGTATTGAAGGTGCGCGTATGGCCTTTGCCCGCATCAAGACGCATTGGGCAAAGCTGGATGCCAAGAAGCTGATGACCGAGGGGCTGCTAGAGGGCAAGGAGCATCATCGACCCGAGCTCTATTTTGATGGCGTCCTGGAGGGGTCCCGCCTTGTGGCGGAGCAATGTTCGAAGGATGTCATATTCCCATGAGAACATTTGTATTATCCTATCCTGTAATATGGAACAATGATGTTATGTTTTACATTTTACCTCCTGTGCGGCCGTTTATGAAATCTGAGGGTTGACCAGTTGTCGGCTTCTGCCCCCACCTACATAGTACGGGGGTGTTCGGGATAAATCTAAACACTCTTTACTCCATATTCTAGTCCTTAGAGGTGTTTAGCGCAACGAACAAGGCAATCAGACTATGCGGCCTTTACCGCCCTCACTTAGCCATAGGAGTTTGACAATTAAGAAAGTTGGCGAAGCCCCTGGTATTCCGAAGGCCGAACTAGGGGCGTTGTACACGCCTAATTGGAGGAACTGATTCTTCGCAAGAAGCGGAAAAATCTCTAACGATTTGGAACCTCTCGAACAGCTGACCAGCTCTCGCCGCATCATGACAGTCAGTTTTTGGCTTTCTATACTGTGGTGCTCGTCCGGAAGAACCGGGACACAATCGCAGTAGTTCTCCCTTTACTACCCTAGCCGATATAGCAGAACGTAAGGTAGTAAGCACAAGAGCCGGGAAACCGAACTATTGACCAAAGACATGATTCGGAGCCGATGCATATAATGCTATAAGTTCGGGGTGCCGAACTATACTGGAAAAGTGTTTGGACTTTTATTGCCATAATGCGGGGTGTAATGAAGCCCCTGGCGCAGTAATACGCACCATGGTGTACGTGTGCAATAAGTAATATATACAAAGGTGAGGAAACAGGAAAATTAAGTAATAAGCTGACGCCACCATTTATTCACTAGTGTGATGTAATTAGTACGCCGAGGCATACTTTGTGCAAGTAATGTAATAAGCAAGTAAGGCTATTTAACATGCCCCAACCAAGGGCGAGCTACGTGCAGGTATGTAAAACAAGTATGGCAATCGTTTAATAGAGACCACCTGGGAATTCCCTTGTATGCCAGAGCTCCTTGCCTCCTTGGTGTGTTCTACAAACGGGTCGTCCGCATAGACCACGAAAAGAGAAAAAACCCGTAATAAAAAGAAAAAATAAAGGCGTGCGAATCCCAGGGTCGGTCAAGCCGCACTGTGAGCGAGTTATGCCTCCGTCAGTACCCATGGGGTTTTGAGTGCGTAGTTATGTACGCGCAATAAGGATGCCATTTCCTCATCGGGGCTGGAACGAAGGCCGAATTAACTAATTCAGCTCTTGACGAACCGAGCTACCCTGTTGTAGTGTAGTCCGGACCTTCTTATCGATGTCTAGGGGCTCGGCGGGCGGATTATGGTGCCGCTTGAGAAGGCCGCTCTGTACTTCTGCTGCTAGGGCTGCGGTATGCTCCTCTGTACGGAGGGAACGTTCCATGTTTCCATATACTGTAATGACGCCGTGTGGACCGGGCATCTTGAGTTTGAGATAAGCATAATATGGCACCGCGTTGAATCTAGCAAACGCGATTCGTCCGAGCAGTGCGTGGTAGCCGCTGCGGAAGGGGACGATATCGAAGATTAGCTCTTCGCTTCGGAAGTTATCCAGGGAACCGAAGACCACCTCCAGCGTGATCGAGCCCGTACAACGGGCCTCTACGCCTGGTATAACTCCTTTAAAGGTAGTTATCATGGGCTTGATTCGTGAGGGATTAATGCCCATTTTGCGTACTATATCCTAATAGAGCAGGTTGAGGCTGCTACCACCGTCCATTAGTACTCGTGTCATGTGAAATTCGTCGATGATTGGGTCGAGTACCAATGTGGCCGAACCACCATGACGGATACTAGTTGGATGATCACGATGATCAAAGGTGATCGCAAATGACGACCATGGGTTGAATTTTGGGGCAACTGGCTCTACTGCATAAACGTCCCTGAGTGTGCGCTTGCGCTCCCTTTTGGGGATGTGTGTAGCGTATATCATATTCACCGTTTTGACTTGAGGCGGGAATTTCTTATGCCCCCCAGTGTTTGGCTGCCGGGGCTCCTTGTTATCGTCCTCGCTCTGTGATTCCCCTTCCTTGTTTCTGCTATTCACCTTGCTGGCTTGTTTAAATACCCGGCAATCTCTGTTAGTATGGTTGGCCGGTTTGTCTGGGGTGCCATGTATCTGGCACGGACGATTGAGTATGCGGTCCAAGCTAGATGGTCCTCCGCCGTTCCTTTTATAGGGCTTCTTTCGCAGGCTGGACTTGGAGCCGCTGAATCCGGCGTGAACTGTGGTGTCATCGGCGTTATCGCCATTGCTTCGGTGTTTGTGTCTGTTGCGTCGGAGCTTGCCGGTGCTGTTTTTGGCCTCGGAGGGGCCTACGTTGTTGGCTGTGTTTGTACTGCGAGCCAGCCAACTATCCTCTCCCGCGCAATAGCGGGTCATAAGTGCCGTGAGGACTGCCATGGACCTCGGCTTTTCTTGGCCGAGGTGGCGGGCGAGCCATTCGTCACGGATGCTATGTTTAAAGTCCGCTAGGGCTTCGGCATCCGGACAGTCGATGATCTGGTTCTTTTTTATTGGGAACCTAGTCCAAAATTTTCTGGCGGACTCTCCAGGTTTTTGAACTATGTGACTTAAGTCATCGGCGTCAGGTGGCCGGACATAAGTGCCTTGGAAGTTGTCAAGAAAAGCTTCTTCCAGATTCTCCCAGCTACCGATGGAATTTTTGGGCAGGCTGTTCAGCCAGTGTCGAGCTGGTCCTTTGAGCTTTAATCGGAGGTATTTGATAGCGTGGATGTCATCTCCTCGGGCCATGTGGATGTGGAGAATAAAATCTTCGATCCACACTGCGGGATTGGTTGTTCCATCGTATGATTCAATATTGACGGGCTTGAACCCCTCGGGGAATTCGTGATCCAGCATCTCATATGTGAAGCAGAGAGGGTGTGTGGCGCCTCTATAGTAGGCCGCGTCACGGCACACCTCCGATGAAGTCCGTCTGCGGTTATCGGCCCGGGTGTAATTAAGTTTGTCACGTCCGAGTAGGTGGCTGTCATCCCGAGTGGGGAAGCTTCCTCACGATCCGTAGAATGATCTGGTGTGTCCTGCTCTACTGTCCCTGTTTTTGCAAAGTGGTGGGGCCGCTTGTTGTTCGGCCTGAGTTGTCGTTTTATCCCGACCACGAGGTGGTCGGTCTGCCGCACTATCCCGACCGCATGGTGGTCGTTCCGCATTACGCGAGGGAAGTATGGGATTTGGTGCCTCCTCATCGAACTGAGGTAGCAGTCTGTGCTTTGGGTAACTCTTGGCTAGGCATTTGAGGCTGTTTTCTTCGGCTGCCAGGACATTGGTCCATTTGTCAATGAGTAGGTCTTGATCGACTTGGAGCTGCTGCTGCTTTTTCTTTAGGCTTCTTGCAGTAGCTATTAGTTGGCGCTTGAAGCGCTCCTGCTCTAGGGGTGCCTCAGGCACGATGAAATCCTCGCTGCCGAGGCTCTCCTCATCCTTGGAGGGTGGACAATAACTATCATCATCTGGGTCGCTCAGCATGTCCTGTTTATCAGGGTTAGCTTGCTCATTGTCTTGTTCCTCCTGTTCGGATGCTGCTCCAACAGGGTCTTCGTTATTTTCGGCGTCGTCCGGAGTGCTATTTTCTCCTGTGCTAGTGTTGCCATCTTTTGAGCGGCGTGGCTTAGAGCGGTGTTTAGGGTGTCGTCGCTTGGACTATGTCTCAGAAGGTTTATTCACATCTGGGTCTTCTTTGTCATCGCCGCTAGATTCTTCAGGTGTATCAACCATGTACACATCGTATGAAGAGGTGGGCGTCCAACGTCCCCTGAATTGCGGGTCTTGGCCTTGCTCCTTATCAGCATCGTCGTCTATACCATCGATGTCTTCGGAGTCATAATCCAGCACGTCGGTTAAGTCCTCGACGGTAGCTATGAAGTGGGTGGCGGGTGGGAAGCAAAATTCTCTGTCGTCAGCCCCTAGTTCGAGCCGGACATAGTTCGGCTGCGAGTCTCCCGTGAATGACAGATTCTTTAAAGAGTTTAGCACATCGCCCAAAGGTGAGTGCTGAAAAACGTCTGCGGCGCTGAATTCGAAGATCGATAACCGATCTAGCTCAGTGTCCGCAAGCGTACATGGTCCGGAACTTATAGCCGTAGACGAGTCCGGAGTTTCGTTGGCGCAAATATTGCAGGGTGTCGAGTCTGCGTGTGGCTCTAGCGCCGCGGACTCTATGGCCTCGAATGTCACGATCTGCTCTGGTTCTAATGCCATTGCAGCAACAGGAGCCATCTCCCGAATCTGGTCTGATGACAGATTTAAGTCATGTTCATCAGGGCGAGGGGGAGCAATCGCTACGGTCTCAAATCCACTGAAGATCAAGTCTCCATGGATATCCGCAACGTAGTTCAAGCTTCCAAATCTGACCTAGTGGCCGGGGCGTAGCTATCAATCTGCTCCAGATGGCCAAGCGAGTTGGCCTGCAGTACGAAGCTGCCGAACATGAAAATCTGCCTAGGGAGGAAGGTTTCTCCTTGGACAGCGTCACTATAGATGATTAAAGGGGCCATGAACCTTTCGTTGATGACACAGTGGAACTCTCAATGAAAGCACCAATGGCGGTGTCAAAACCGGCGGATCTCGGGTAGGGGGTCCCGAACTGTGCGTCTAGGATCGATGGTAACAGGAGACGGGGGACACGATGTTTACCCAGGTTCAGGCCCTCTCTATGGAGGTAATACCCTACTTCCTGCTTGATTGATCTTGATGAATATGAGTGTTACAAGAGTTGATCTACCACGAGATCATAATCGCTAAAGGGAAAACTTTGTTTTTGCCACTCTACCTTTTGCCCACTTTGCTTATGCCACTCTAGAATTTAACATTTCACTTTTGCCACTCTTAGCTTTTGACAATATATCAATTTTGCCATTCAGTGGCAAAAGCAAAATTTTCAGAGTGGCGATTGTGATACATTGCAAAACCTAAGAGTGGCAAAAGTGAAATGAAAAATTACTGTTTTTGCCACTGAATGGCATTTGTGATGTATTATCAAAATCTAAGAGTGGCAGAAGTGAGATGTCAAATTCTAGTGTGGCATAAGCAAAGTGGGCAAAAACTAGAGTGGCAAAAACAAAGTTTTCCCATGGCTAAACCCTAGAAGCCTTGCCTATATGACTATGGTAATGAGTATATCCTTTCCGGACTAACCCCTCCAGTTTATATAGACACCGGGGGGAATCTAGGGTTACATAGAGTCGGTTACATAAGAAGGAATCTTCACAGTCGGTCGCCAAGCTTGCCTTCCACGCCAAGGAGAGTCCAACCCGGACATAGGTACAGTCTTCGGCCTTCATGTCTTCTCAGCACATCAGTCCGGCCCATGGATAACAGGTCGGACGCGCGAGGACCCCTTAGTCCGGGACTCCCTCAGCTGGCGCAGATGAAGGTCCTTTGCGCCCTTGTTTGCTGCCGTCGTGCGCCTGCCCGCCTAAGCGACATCTCGCCCACCTGAGGTATAACTTCTTGTACTGGTCCAGCTCCCCAGGTTGCTGCATGCGGGTTTTCTTCTATGCGACTACTCCCCAGCTCCCCATGTATAGTAGCTAGGGCTCGTCAGCTAGTCGAACATCACCTACTATTATAGAGGAAATGCCACTCGAAAAGTTGGCAGGAAGCTTTAACAGACGAAGACCACCTTTAGTCAGGATAAGTTATACTCCTGCCCCCCTTCAAAATTGGCCATTATGGCAACCCTTCCCGCCTAGAGTTTTCACGGGAAGAGAACCGAGGCCAGTACAAGTATAGGCTAGGCGCCATCGTAGAAGGGAAACCCTACCCTCAAGATAGATTTGAGAAGCCTCCCTAGGTCACTATCCCTTGTACTCTGATACTCATCCTCCCTCCCAAGGCAATCGATACACAAAGCAGGAGTAGGGTCTTACACCGCAAGGTGGCCCAAACCTGGGTAAACTATCATGTCTGTTGTTCTTTTTCCCTCTCGTTCGAGCACGCTGGAGCATCGCCGTAAGGTTGTGAGCAACGAGCTAGAGATTAGCGAGGTTCAATGAGCGCACCCCAGAGTTCAAACCTTTCTTGGGTCCCGAAGCCCCAATTCCGACATTTTGGTGCGCCAGGTAGGGGTGCGCCGAAGTTCTTCTGCTTCACTCCGGTTCTTGCTCCCCCATCTCCATGGCCGATGCTTGTCGTGTTCGTGTCGAGCGTAGTGCAGCTCGCGTCGCCCAGACGGAGCCTGCGGGCCGTGGCGACCGCCTCCGCTCCACCTTGGTCGCGGCCAACGCTGTGACTGACCCCGCTGCTCACGAGCTGCAGGATTCCTCCATGCACCATTTTGTGCAGCCCGATGGCCGCATCGCCACGCCGTCACTCACACTAGCTATGGACTCATCCTCCCATGCCCGCCGCAGGTCGATGAATGCGCAGGTCACGCTTCTCAGGCACGTGAGCTGCTGTCTTACCGCCCGGCCAATGAAGGCTACAACGCCTGGCTTGGCAGCATCACCGAGCTCATCAACGCCGCGGGCGAGGACCCGACGCCCTCCCACTCGCTCCGTCCTCCACCGTCTTGTGCTGGCGACATGGTGCACGGCGCGCCTCCGCCTCCTCTTTTGCATGGCGACCACGTCGTCCCCTGGCATGACGCGCGGCCGCACGACCCCGCCGCACGGAGCACCCGTGCCAGCTCGGGATGAGGCTAGCTGCTAGATTGTGCATTGAGTGTCGCTTGGTGCCCGTGCACCCCCCCGAATGGCAGTGCCAGCGCCAGGACTGGGCCGTCCAAGAGGCCGCAACGGCAGGACACCAAGACCGTTCTGCCCCCATGCGAGGCGCGCCCATGAGCACCGCCGGCTTCCGGGCCTTCACTCACTAGTTACGTCGGTGGTTTGGCCAGTCAAGTTCAAGCCGGAGCTGCCCCTGTGCTACAACAGCATCCCCGACCCCATGGAGTTTCTCTAGCTCTACGCGCTGAGCATCGAGGCGGCAAACGGCGATGACAGAGTCATGGCGAACCAGTTTCCCATGGCCCTAAAGGATGGCACACGCTCCTGGCTCATGAACCTGCCCGAGGAGTCAATCTCTTCATGGGATGAGCTCCACAAGCAGTTCATCACCAACTTCCAGGGCACACGTGACCGCGCCCTCGATGGAAATATGCCCTAGATGCAATAATAAAGTTGTTATGTATATTTCCTTATATCATGATAAATGTTTATTATTCATGCTTGAATTGTATTAATCGGAAACTTGATACATGTGTGAATACATAGACAAAATAAAGTGTCCCTAGTATGCCTCTACTTGACTAGCTCGTTAATCAAAGATGGTTAAGTTTCCTAACGATAGACATGTGTTGTCATTTGATGAATGGGATCACATCATTAGAGAATGATGTGATGGACAAGACCCATCCGTTAGCTTAGCATAATGATCGTTAAGTTTTATTGTTATTGCTTTCTTCATGACTTATACATATTCCTCTGACTATGAGATTATGCAACTCCCGAATACCGGAAGAACACCTTATGTGCTATCAAACGTCACAACATAACTGGGTGATTATAAAGATGCTCTATAGGTGTCTCCGAAGGTGTTTGTTGGGTTGGCATAGTTCAAGATTAGGATTTTTCACTCCGAGTATCAGAGAGGTATCTCTGGGCCCTCTCGGTAATGCACATCATAATAAGCCTTGCAAGCAATGTGACTAATGAGTTACTTATGGGATGATGCATTATGGAACGAGTAAACAAACTTTACGTTAACGAGATTGAACTAGGTGTGAAGATACCGACGATCGAATCTCGGGCAAGTAACATACCGATGACAAAGGGAATAATGTATGTTGTTATTGCGGTTTGACCGATAAAGATCTTCGTAGAATATGTAGGAACCAATATGAGCATCGAGGTTCCACTGTTGGTTATTGATCGGGGATGTGTCTCGGTCATGTCTACATAGTTCTCGAACCCGTAGGGTCCGCACGCTTAACGTTCGATGATGATTTGTATTATGAGTTATGTGTTTTGGTGACCGAAGATTGTTTGGAGTCCAGGATGAGATCACGGACATGACGAGGAGTATCGAAATGGTCGAGAGGTAAAGATTGATATATTGGACGATTGTATTCGGACGCCAGAATGGTTCCGGATCATTTCGGGTATTTTTCGGAGTACCGGGAGGCTACCGGAACCCCCGGGGAAAGTGATGGGCCTACATGGGCCATAGGGGAGAGGGGAGGCAGCCCACAAGGGGTGGCCGCACCTCCCTCCCATGGGGAGTCTGAATTGGAATAGGAGAGGGGGTGCTCCCCCTTTCCTTCTCGTGTTCCCTCTCCTTCTCCCTTTCCACCTACGAACACTATAAAAAAAAGACACATCCGTGACATTTTGGGCTGAACGAAATTTTTTTCTGTCATACTTATGACACTTCTATGATGATAATTGTGACAAAACCTGGTATCATCATAGATGTGGTGGGCTCCGACTTCTATGATAAAAAATCATGACAGAAAATGGGCTTTTCATCCTGGGCGGGCCGGAGACGCAGCTGCATGACATTCTTTGGGCCATCCATGACGGAAAAAACTATGGTAGAAGCAAGGGCGAGGAAAATATCGGGGTGTTCCCGGTTACGGTGGGTGGTCGGGGCCGAGCGATGCGCGTTTCTCTCGTACACGCACGCGCGTGGATGCGAGGCGTTGGGCTATAACTGAACCCGAGTGAGGAGTTGGGCTCTAACTGAACCCGAGCGATTGCACTGGAGGCTACGCGTTACTAAACCCAAGCGATCGATCGATGGCTGTTAACTGAACCCGATCGAGCGATTCCTTCGCTACTGCTGCTAACTGAAGCCGATCGATGCTGCCTTTGGATGAACAGTGAGCGTTGCTGGGGGGAGGGGTTGGATGAACAGTTCCCGGTGGGGGTGGATGAACAGGACCCCGTGGTGTTGCCTTTGGATGAACAGGACCCTGATCAATCGAGCCGGTTGGGGCTGGATGAATAGGACCACCCCGTGGAGGGCTGGATGAACAGTAGATGGTGGTGGGCTGGATGAACAGTAGCCCGTGGAGGGGTGGTTGAACAGGAGCCCGTGGAGAGGGCTATTGAACAGTAGCCGGTGGAGTAGCGCGCGGTGGAGGCTGGATGAATAGGAGCCCGTGGATGAACAGTCGCAGGTGGAGGCTGGATGAGGTCGACGGTGGATGAACAGTCGCCCGTGGAGGCTGGAGGGGGTCGACGGTGGAGATGAACAATATCCCGTGGAGTCCCGTTCTGCGGTACGCCACACCCCTCCCGATGAACAGGACCCCCATTTCGACCGTAGCGCTCCAACACAAGTCCGTTTCCTCTGTTTTTCGGTAAGCCACACCCCTCCCAATCAACAGGACCCTCGTTTCGACGGTAGGAGGTCTGTTTCCTCCGTTTTTCAATACGCCAGACCCCCACGATGTACAGGATCCCATTTTGAACGTGGCCGGCCGAACACAAGGCCGTTTCCTCCGTTCTGCGGTACGCCAGGCCTCGTTTCCATCGGCTGTTCCATCCAAGCCGGTTGGCTCCCACGCGTTCCGTTGCCTCCTGATAAACACGACGGATTTCGTTGCCTCCCCATGAACATGACGACGACGCAGTTTCTCCGTTCCGACCCAGCCATGTACACGAGCCCTGGCCGTATGTATGCGCGAGTAGGCGTTCGAGACCCTGCCCGTATGTACGTACGTGGCCGTATTTTCTTTCTTGCACACTGGCCGTTGTACGTACGTGTACATGCTACGTGCGCGCCTCTACTACGACACGTGCACGCCTCTACATCGACCAGTATGTACATACACATTCGCGACCAGAATGACAATGCTACGTACGCTTCGACCAGGTGGGTCCTGACTGTCAGGCACTTCCTTGCATGTGAAGATGTAGCTGGTGGGTCCCAGCAGTCAGGGGCGCGAATCTTTTTTTTGCCTGGACGCACTTCCTTGCGTGCGAAGATGTAGCTGGTAGTGTTGGGGAACGTAGCAGAAATTCAAAATTTTCCTACGTGTCACCAAGATCTATCTATGGAGAGACTAGCAACGAGGGGAAGGAGAGTGCATCTACATACCCTTGTAGATCGCTAAGCGGAAGCGTTCAAGTGAACGGGGTTGATGGAGTCGTACTCGTCGTGATTCAAATCACCGATGACCAAGTGCCAAACGCACGGCACCTCCGCGTTCAACACACGTACAGCCCGGTGACGTCTCCCACGCCTTGATCCAGCAAGGAGAGAGGGAGAGGTTGAGGAAGACTCCATCCAGCAGCAGCACAACGGCGTGGTGGTGATGGAGGAGCGTGGCAATCCTGCAGGGCTTCGCCAAGCACCACAGAAGAGGAGGGAGAGAGAGATGCAGGGCTGCACCAACGAGAGATCGAATCGCGTGTGTTCTGGGCAGCCCAATGCCTCAATATATAGGGAAGGGGAGGGTCTGCGCCCCCTCTAGGGTTCCCACCCCTAGGGGGGGCGGCAGCCCTAGATGGGGAGCAAGGGGGCGGCCAAGAGGGGATGGGAGAGGGAGGCGCACCAATATGGGCCCTAAGGCCCATATCCCATTAGGGTTTGCCCCCTCTCCATCTCTTAGGCGCATGGGCCTTAGTGGGGCTGGTGCCCTTGGCCCATGTAGGCCAAGGAACACTCCCTACAGCCCATGTGGCCCCCCGGGGCTGGTGGCCCCACTTGGTGGACCCCGGGACCCTCCCGGTGGTCCCGGTACGTTACCGATAAACCCCGAAACTCTTCCGGTGACCAAAATAGGACTTCCCATATATAAATCTTTACCTCCGGACCATTCCGGAACTCCTCGTGACGTCCGGGATCTCATCTGAGACTCCGAAAAACATTCGGTAACCACATACAAACTTCCTTTACAACCCTAGCGTCATCGAACCTTAAGTGTGTAGACCCTACGGGTTCGGGAGACATGCAGACATGACCGAGACGTTCTCCGGTCAATAACCAACAGCGGGATCTGGATACCCATGTTGGCTCCCACATGTTCCACGATGATCTCATCGGATGAACCACGATGTCAAGGACTTAATCAATCCCGTATTCACTTCCCTTTGTCTATCGGTACGATACTTGCCCGAGATTCGATCATCGGTATCCCAATACCTTGTTCAATCTCGTTACCGGCAAGTCTCTTTTACTCGTTCCGTAACACATCATCCCGTGATCAACTCCTTGATCACATTGTGCACATTATGATGATGTCCTACCGAGTGGGCCCAGAGATACCTCTCCGTTTACACGAAGTGACAAATCCCAGTCTCGATTCGTGCCAACCCAACAGACACTTTCGGAGATACCTGTAGTGCACCTTTATAGTCACCCAGTTACGTTGTGACGTTTGATACACCCAAAGCACTCCTACGGTATCCGGGAGTTGCACAATCTCATGGTCTAAGGAAATGATACTTGACATTAGAAAAGCTTTAGCATACGAACTATATGATCTAGTGCTATGCTTAGGATTGGGTCTTGTCCATCACATCATTCTCCTAATGATGTGATCCCGTTATCAACGACATCCAATGTCCATGGTTAGGAAACCATAACCATCTATTGATCAACGAGCTAGTCAACTAGAGGCTCACTAGGGACATGGTGTTGTCTATGTATCCACACATGTATCTGAGTTTCCTATCAATACAATTATAGCATGGATAATAAACGATTATCATGAACAAGGAAATATAATAATAATCAATTTATTATTGCCTCTAGGGCATATTTCCAACAGTCTCCCACTTGCACTAGAGTCAATAATCTAGTTCACATCGCCATGTGATTAACACCCAAAGAGTTCTGGGTTTGATCATGTTGCTTGTGAGAGAGGTTTTAGTCAACGGGTCTGAACCTTTCAGATCCGTATGTGCTTCACAAATCTCTATGTCATCTCCTAGATGCAGCTACCACGTTCTATTTGGAGCTATTCCAAATAACTGTTCTATTATACGAATCCAGTTTACTACTCAGAATAATCTAGTTTAGTGTCAAAGTTTGCATCGGCGTAACCCTTTACGACGAACTCTTTTACCACCTCCATAATCGAGAAAATTCCTTAGTCCACTAGTTACTAAGGATAACTTTGACCGCTGTCCTGTGATCCATTCATGGATCACTCTCGTACCCCTTGACTGACTCATGGCAAGGCACACTTCAGGTG
The DNA here is from genome assembly GCF_056163025.1 of Triticum urartu. NCBI lineage: Eukaryota > Viridiplantae > Streptophyta > Magnoliopsida > Poales > Poaceae > Triticum > Triticum urartu. The sequence goes on from NC_141877.1 coordinate 315,565,914, forward strand.
CGGTACACAGCATAGCATACTGTAGAGCCTATGTCTTAAGCATAGGGGACGACCTTCGTCCTTTCTCTCTATTCTGCCGTGGTCGAGCTTTAAGTCTTAACTTCATACCTTACAACTCAGGCAAGAACTCCTTCTTTGACTGATCCATCTTGAACAACTTCAAGATCATGTCAAGGTATGTGCTCATTTGAAAGTACCATTAAGCGTTTTGATCTATCCTTATAGATCTTGATGCTCAATGCTCAAGTAGCTTAATCCAAGTTTTCCATTGAAAACACTTTCCAAATAACCCTATATGCTTTCCAGAAATTCTACGTCATTTCCGATCAACAATATGTTAAAACATATACTCATCAGAAATTCTATAGTGCTCCCACTCACTTCTTTGGAAATACAAGTTTCTCATAAACTTTGTATAAACCCAAAATCTTTGATCATCTCATCAAAGTGTACATTCCAACTCCGAGATGCTCACTCTAGTCCTCAGAAGGATTGCTGGAGCTTTGCATCCTTATTAGCATCTTTTCAGGATTGACAAAACCTTTCGGTTGTATCACATACAACCTTTCCTCAAGAAAATCGTCGAGGAAACAATGTTTTGACATCCTATCTGCAAGATTTCATAAATAATGCAGTGACTGCTAATATAATTCCAACAGACTCTTAGCATTGCTACGAGTGAGAAAATCTCACCGTAGTCAACTCCTTGAACTTGTCAGAAAACATCTTAACGACAAGTCGAGCTTTCTTAATGGTGACATTTACCATCATTGTCCGTCTTCCTTTTAAAATCCATCTACACTCACTAGCCTTACGACCATCAAGTAGTTCTTCCAAAGTCTACACTTTGTTTTCATACATGGATCCTCTCTCGGATTATATGGCCTCAAGCCATTTATCGGAATCCAGGCCCACCATCGCTTCTCCATAGCTCGTAGGTTCATTGTTGTCTAGCAACATGACTTCCAAGACAGGATTACGTACCACTCTGAAGTAGTACGCATCCTTGTCATCCCACGAGGTTTGGGAGTGACTTGATCCGAAGTCTCATGATCAATATCATAAGATTCCACTTCAATTGGTGTAGGTGCCACAGGAACAACTCTTTGTGCCCTGCTATACACTAGTTGAAGTAACGGTTTAATAACCTCATCAAGTCTCCACCATCCTCCCATTCAATTCTTTCGAGAGAAACTTTTCCTCGAGAAAGGACCCGATTCTAGAAACAATCCTTTATTGCTTTCGGATCTGAGACAGGAGGTATACCCAACTGTTTTTGGGTTGTCCTATGAAGATGCATTTATCTGCTTTGGGTTCGAGCTTATCAGCCTGAAACTTTTTCACATAAGCGTCGCAGCCCCAAACTTTTAAGAAATGACAGCTTAGGTTTCTCTAAACCATAGTTCATACGGTGTCATCTCATCGGAATTATGTGGTGCCCCTTTTAAAGTGAATGTGGTTGTCTCTAATGCTTAACCCATAAACTACTATGGTAATTCGATAAGAGACATCATGGTATGCATCATATCCAATGGGGTGCAGTTATGATGTTCGGACACACCATCACACTATGGTGTTCCAGGCTGTATTAGTTGTGAAACAATTTCCACGATGTCTTAATTCTGTGCCAAACTCGTAATTCAGATATTCATCTCTATGATCATATCATAGATATTTTATCCTCTTGTCACGACGATCTTTCAACTTCACACTGAAATTACTTGAACCTTTCAATAATTCAGACTCGTGATTCATCAAGTAAATATACTCAACATCTACTCTAATCATCTGTGAAGTAAGAACATAACGATATCCACTACACGCCTCAGCACTCATTGGACTGCACACATCAAAATGTATTACTTCCAACAATTTGCTTTCTAGTTCCATTTTACTGAAACCGAGGCTTTCAGTCATCTTGTCCATGTGGTATGATTTGCATGTCTCAAGTGATTCAAAATCAAGTGAGTCCAAACGGTCCATTTGCATGGAGTTTCATGCATACACACCAATAGACATGGTTCGCATGTCTCAAACTTTTCAAAAACGAGTGAGCCCAAAGATCCATCAACATGGAGCTTCTTCATGCGTTTTATACCGATATGACTTACGTGGCAGTGCCACAAGTAGGTGGTACTATCATTACTATCTTTTGGCATGTACATGTGTATCACTACGATCGAGATTCAATGAACCATTCATTTTAGGTGTAAGACCATTGAAGGTATTATTCAAATAAACAGAGTAACCATTATTCTCCTTAAATGAATAACCGTATTGCGATAGACATAATCCAATCATGTCTATGCTCAACACAAACACCAATCTCGATGGTAGAAGGAGCGTACGATATTTGATTATATCAACATTGGAAACACTTCCAACACATATCATCAGCTCACCTTTAGCTAGTCTCCGTAGCTTTTATTTCGAGTTACTAACACTTTGCAACCGAACCGGTATCTAATACCCTGGTGCTACTAGGAGTACTAGTAAAGTACACATCAACACAATGTATATCCAATATACTTCTATCGACCTTGCCAGCCTTCTAATCTACCAAGTATCTAGGGTAATTCTGCTCCAGTGGCTGTTCCCCTCATTACAGAAGCACTTAGTCTCGGGTTTGGGTTTAACCTTGGGTTTCTTCACTAGAGCAGCAGCTGAATTGCCGTGTCATGAAGTATCCCTTCTTGCCCTTGCCCTTCTTGAAACTAGTGGTTTCACTAACCATCAACAATTGATGCTTCTTCTTGATTTCTACTTTCGCGGTGTCAAACATCGCGAATATCTTAAGGATTATCATACATGTCCCCGATATATTATAGTTCATCACGAAGCTCTAGCAGCTTGGTGGTAATGACTTCGGAGAAACATCACTATCTTATCTGGAAGATCAACTCCCACTTGATTCAAATGATTGTTGTACTCAGACAATCCGAGCACAAGCTCAACAATTGAGCTTTTCTCCTTAGTTTGCAGGTTAAGAAAATCGTCGGAGGTCTTATACCTCTTGACGTGGGCACGAGCCTGAAATCCCAATTTCAGCCCTCAAAACATCTCATATGTTTCGTGACGTTTCAAAAATGTCTTTGGTGCCTCAACTCTAAACCGTTTAACTGAACTATCACGTAGTTATCAAAACGTGTATGTCAGATGTTCGCAACATCCACAGACAACGTTCGAGGTTCAGCACACTAAGCGGTGCATTGAGGACATAAGCCTTCTAAGAAGCAATGAGGACAATCCTCAGTTTACGGACCTAGTCCGCATAATTGCTACTATCACTTTCAACTAATTTTTTTCTAGGAACATATCTAAACAGTAGAACTGAAACGCGAGCTACGACATAATTTGCAAAATCCTTTTGACTATGTTCAGGATAATTAAGTTCATCTTATGAACTCCCACTCAGATAGACATCCCTCTAGTCATCTAAGTGATTACATGATCCGAGTCAACTAGGCCGTGTCCGATCATCACGTGAGACGGACTAGTCATCATCGGTGAACATCTTCATGTTGATCGTATCCACCATACGACTCATGCTCGACCTTTCGGTCTTCTGTGTTCCGAGGCCATGTCTGTACATGCTAGGCTCGTCAAGTTAACCTAAGTGTTTGCATGTGTAAATCTGTCTTACACCCGTTGTATGTGAACGTCTGAATAAAACACCCGATCATCACGTGGTGTTTTGAAACAGCGAACTGTCGCAACGGTGCACAGTTAGGGGGAACACTTTCTTGAAATTTTAATGAGGAATCATCTTATTTACTGCTGTCGTTCTAAGCAAATAAGATGTATAAACATGATAAACATCACATGCAATCAAATAGTGACATGATATGGCCAATATCATATTGCTCCTTTTGATCTCCATCTTCGGGGCTCCATGATCATCATCGTCACCGGCATGACACCATGATCTCCATCATCATGATCTCCATCATCGTGTCTTCATGAAGTTGTCACGTCATCTATTACTTCTACTACTACAGATAACGGTTAACAATAAAGTAAAGTAATTACATGACGTTTATGTTGACACGCAGGTCATGAATAAATTGAGACAACTCCTATGGCTCCTGCCGGTTGTCATACTCATCGACATGCAAGTCGTGATTCCTATTACAAGAACATGATCAATCTCATACATCACATATATCATTCATCACATCCTTTGGCCATATCACATCACATAGCATACCCTGCAAAAACAAGTTAGACGTCCTCTAATTGTTGTTTGCATGTTTTACGTGGCTGCTATGGGTTTCTAGCAAGAACGTTTCTTACCTACGCAAAACCACAACGTGATATGCCAATTGCTATTTACCCTTCATAAGGACCCTTTTCATCGAATCCGATCCGACTAAAGTAGGAGAGACAGACACCCGCTAGCCACCTTATGCAACTAGTGCATGTCAGTCGGTGGAACCTGTCTCACGTAAGAGTACGTGTAAGGTCGGTCCGGGCCGCTTCATCCCACGATGCCGCCGAATCAAGATAAGACTAGTAATGGCAAGCATATTGAACAAAATCAACGCCCACAACTACTTTGTGTTCTACTCGTGCATAGAAACTACGCAATAGACCTAGCTCATGATGCCACTGTTGGGGAACGTAGCAGAAATTCAAAATTTTCCTACGTGTCACCAAGATCTATCTATGGAGAGACTAGCAACGAGGGGAAGGAGAGTGCATCTACATACCCTTGTAGATCGCTAAGCAGAAGCGTTCAAGTGAACGGGGTTGATGGAGTCGTACTCGTCGTGATTCAAATCACCGATGACCAAGTGCCAAACGCATGGCACCTCCGCGTTCAACACACGTACAGCCCGGTGACGTCTCCCACGCCTTGATCCAGCAAGGAGAGAGGGAGAGGTTGAGGAAGAATCCATCCAGCAGCAGCACAATGGCGTGGTGGTGATGGAGGAGCGTGGCAATCCTGCAGGGCTTCGCCAAGCACCACAGAAGAGGAGGGAGAGAGAGATGCAGGGCTGCACCAACGAGAGATCGAATCGCGTGTGTTCTGGGCAGCCCAATGCCGCAATATATATAGGGAAGGGGAGGGGCTGCGCCCCCTCTAGGGTTCCCACCCCTAGGGGGGGCGGAAGCCCTAGATGGGGAGCAAGGGGGCGGCCAAGAGGGGATGGGAGAGGGAGGCGCACCAATATGGGCCCTAAGGCCCATATCCCATTAGGGTTTGCCCCCTCTCCATCTCTTAGGCGCATGGGCCTTAGTGGGGCTGGTGCCCTTGGCCCATGTAGGCCAAGGAACACTCCCTACAGCCCATGTGCCCCCCTGGGCTGGTGGCCCCACTTGGTGGACCCCGGGACCCTCCCGGTGGTCCCGGTACGTTACTAATAAACCCCGAAACTCTTCCGGTGACCAAAATAGGACTTCCCATATATAAATCTTTACCTCCGGACCATTCCGGAACTCCTCGTGACGTCCGGGATCTCATCAGAGACTCCGAAAAACATTCGGTAACCACATACAAACTTCCTTTACAACCCTAGCGTCATCGAACCTTAAGTGTGTAGACCCTACGGGTTCGGGAGACATGCAGACATGACCGAGACGTTCTCCGGTCAATAACCAACAGCGGGATCTGGATACCCATGTTGGCTCCCACATGTTCCACGATGATCTCATCGGATGAACCACGATGTCAAGGACTTAATCAATCCCGTATTCACTTCCCTTTGTCTATCGGTACGATACTTGCCCGAGATTCGATCGTCGGTATCCCAATACCTTGTTCAATCTCGTTACCGGCAAGTCTCTTTTACTCGTTCCGTAACACATCATCCCGTGATCAACTCCTTGATCACATTGTGCACATTATGATGATGTCCTACCGAGTGGGCCCAGAGATACCTCTCCGTTTACATGGAGTGACAAATCCCAGTCTCGATTCGTGCCAACCCAACAGACACTTCCTTGCTACGGCCATGGACCCAGCTGTCAGCCTCTCCACGTACAGTCCACGTCCGATGGAAGCCGTTCCTTGACCATGTTGACCATGCCACACCGAGAGCACCAGGGCGGTGGACGACGGTGAGGCCTAGGATGGGGAGGACGCGGAGCCGGGGAAGACGCGGTAGTGGATGGCCACACGTAGAGGAGTATGAGGGTTCACTGGTTCGCTGCGGTGTGAGGCTGCCGTCGCCGCAGAATAACAGGGGGTGTGGGTGAGTAGAGGGATGGCCTGGCCAGCGATGGGAGTAGTAGGGGGCAGTGAGGCCTCCGCTGCATCGCAGCCGGCCACGGGAGACAGGAGCACGAGGCACGACCGGCGCTGGTTTGGGCGGCTGGAGCAAGAAGACCAGAGGTTGAAGAAGCATTATGGCCGTTGGATGGACATCGTACAGTCACTCGAGCTAGATCGTGCATATTGACTAAGTTGACAAAGCCCTCCGTCCCCGTCAACTTAGTAGGCCCACAAGTCAGCCTGCCATTATACTGGGTCCCAGCTAGCAGGGGGAGTATTCATTTTTTTGTGCGTAATAAGGAGGCACTTCCTTGCATGCGAAGATATAGCTGGTGGGTCCGAGCTGTCATCAGCGGTAACGTTTTTTTCGTGAAATACAGAGGCCATTTCGGTGGGTCCCAGATGTCAGGTGGAGGAATCATTATTTTGCGCGTAATAAGGAGGCATTTCCTTGCATGCGGCCGTGGACCCAGTTGTCAGCCTCTCTACGTGCAGTCCACTTCATATGCATGTCGGTCATTGACCATGTTGACCAGGCCACGCCGAGAGAACTAGGGCGGTGGACGACGACGAGGCCTAGGAAGGGAACGACACAGAGCCAGGGAAGACTCGACAGTTGTTTCCCACGCGGAGGGGAGTACGATTGTACGAGGGTTTACTGGTTCGTCTGCCGTCGCCGGAGAATAACAACAGGTGTGGGTGAGTAGAGGGATGGCTAGGCCAGCGATGGGAGTACGGTGGGGTGGTGAGGCCTGCGCGGCAGCATAGCCGGCCACGGGGAGGAGGGAGCAGGCAGTCCTGCCGGCGCTTGTTTGAGCGGCTGGAGCTAGAAGAGCAGAGATTGAAGAAGCACGACGGCCGTTGGATGGACATCCAACAGTCACTACTTGTGCGCCAACCTTTTTTAAGGAAAGCCTCAAATATGTGGAAAATAGCATACAGCCCATCTGCCATTATTTCTAATAATTTACAGCCCATTTGCTAATTCTTAAGATTTTTTGGAGCCCATATTCTTTTTGTTAGCATTACAGCCCATATTGTGGCCACCATTAAAAAAATATACGAAATTTTGCATATTTCGGTGCGGTCCGAACTGTTTTTAATCCCGAAATTTCGAGTCACATTCAAACTGATTTTAAAAATAAATGTATATCAATATAAAATCCAACAAATTGTCCACGCATAAAAATCAATGCAATTTAAAATATCGAAATGAAAAAAAGAAATTTGAAACTAATTACCGGTTTAATGTGTTTTAAAAATGTACAACCCATTTCTCATTACTGATAGGCCATTTTCTCGGCCAGCCGAATGAAGCTCTCCTCGTATTGAAAGATTTGCAGCCCAACAGGCCTGACAAAGCGACTTACTTGGCAAATCACAAAAAAACTGGGCTGTGGCCATGGACCCAGCTGTCAGCCTCTCCACGTACAGTACTCTTCCGATGGAAGTCGGTCGTTGACCACATTTTGACCACGCCGCGCCGAGAGCGCCAAGGTGGTGGACGACGGTGAGGCCTAGGAAGGGGACGACGCGGAGCCGGGGAAGACGCGGCAGTGGATGCCCACGCTGAGAGGAGTATGAGGGTTCACTGGTTCGGCTGCGGTGTGAGGCTGCCGTCGCCGCAGAATAACAGGGGGTGTGGGAGAGTGGAGGGATGGCCTGGCCAGCGGTGGGAGTAGTATGGGGGCATTGAGGCCTCCGCAACAGCACAACCGGCCACGGGAGGCAGGAGCAGGAGGCACGACCGGCGCTGCTTTGGGCAGCTGGAGCAAGAAGACCAGAGGTTGGAGAAGCACTATGGCCGTTGGATGGACATCGTACGGTCACTGGAGCTAGAATCGTTCATATTGACTAAGTTGACAAAGCCCTCCGTCCCCGTCAACTTAGTAGGCCCACAAGTCAGCCACCCACTATGGTGGGTCCCAACTAGCAGGGGGGTCTTCATTTTTTTGTGCATAATAAGGAGGCACTTCCTTGCGTGCGAAGATATAGCTGGTGGGTCCGAGCTGTCAGCGACGGTAATGTTTTTTCGCGAAATACAGAGGCCCTTTCAGTGGGTCCCAGATGTTAGGTGGAGGAATCATTATTTTGCGCGTAATAAGGATGCATTTCCTTGCGTGCGGCCGTGGACCCAGCTGTCAGCCTCTCCACGTATAGTCCACTTCAGATGCATGTCGGTCGTTGACCACGTTGACCAGGCCGCGCCGAGAGCGCCAGGGCAGTAGACGATGGTGAGGCCTAGGAAGGGAACGACATGGAGCCAAGGAAGACTCGGTAGTTGTTTCCCACGCGGAGGAGTACGAGGGTTTACTGGTTCGTCTGCCGTCCTCGGAGAATAACAGAAGGTGTGGGTGAGTAGAGGGATGGCTAGGCCAGCGATGGGAGTACGATGGGGCGGTGAGGCCTACGCGAAAGCATAGCCGGCCGCGGGAGGAGAGAGCAGGCAGTCCTTCCGGCGTTTGTTTGAGCGGCTGGAGCAGGAAGAGCAGAGATTGAAGAAGCACGACAGTCGTTGGATGGACGTCCAACAGTCACTGCTCTCGTGTGCATTATTTCTAATAATGTACAACCCATTTTCTAATTGTTAAGACTTTTTTGGAGCTCATATTCTTTTTGTTAGCATTACACCCCATATTGTGGCCACGGTTAAAAAGTATACAAAATTGTGCATATTTCGGTGGGGTCAACTGTTTTTAATCCCGAAATATCGATTCACATTCAAACTATTTTGGAAAATAATTTATATAAATATAAAATCCAAATAATTGTCCACGCATAAAAATCAATGGAATTTAAAATCTTGTAATGAAAAAAACTGAAACTAATTCCTGGTTTGATGTGTTTTAAAAATGTACAACCCATTTCTGTGCAAACCGAATGAAACTCTCCTCGTCTTGAAAGATTTGTAGCCCAGCAGGGCTGATAAAGCAAGTAGGCCTCGTTTGGGTATTTCTTAAAAAAAGAACTAGGCTGGCCATTTTTAGCAAGAAAAAAACACAACTGGGCTCATGATGTGGGAAACATAAATAAAACCCTGGCTAGACGGGCCACAGCCCCCCGCACAGCCACGTTGTTACCCTGATCCATCGCTAAAACTAGTATAAATAAAAACTGCTTGTTCCTCAAAAAAAAAACTGCGCGACCTGCTATGTCCCTAGTGTCAGCCGCCCGTAGTGTAATTCTCTTGTTTATTGACTACGTTGACAATGGCGTGAGCCCCATATGTCCAACCATTAGGAGGAACCATATTTTTGGGCTTGTAATATAGAGGCACTTGCTTGCGTACTGCCATGACGCTGGTGGGTCTCTACTGTCATCCTCTCCACGTATAGTCATCTCCTTGTTCCTCTCGGTTGTTGACGATGTTGACAATGCAAGAGGGCGGCGCACCGCGCACGGCGAGCGAACCAAGGCCGCAAGGCAGAGGACGACGGCGAGGCCTCGGACAGAACGAACAGGAGCCATGGAAGATGCGCCGGTCTAGTCTTAGGCGGAGGGGAGTGCAAGGGTTAACTGGTTCGGGTGTAGGTGCGTGTTGGGGCTGACATCGCCGGAGAATAACATGACGTGTGGGGGAATAGAGGGAGGGACTGGACAATGTTGGAGGGTACGTACGGTAGGGCGGCAGAGGCGCGGCCAGCCATGGGAGGTGGGAGCAGGCGAAGCCGACGGGGTGGTTTGGTTTGGGTGGCTGGAGGAAGAAGAAGACAAGAGATAGAAGATACACGACAGATGTTGGATGTCAATCCAATGGCTGGTAGGCAGAATCGTTTGTTCACTGGCTAGTAAGTCGACACCACCTTGGATAGGCTATTTCCTCACGGGTCCCAAATGTCATAATCCAAATCTGTCATGGTCATGCAGCCTTTCCTATGAAAATTTACAACCCATTTGATGTGCTAGTTCGAAATAAGTTTGTGGGTGCTGGTGGGGGCTAATCACTTGGCTTCTGTAATGCAAAGTGAGCTCAAGCAGCTGGAGAGCGTGATGTTATTTCCCTTGGTTGGGATTTGTTAGTTGTCACAATATTTCACTCTAAATTAAACGACTGGCAAGCCATTTGCCTTGCTTCAAAGAAAATATGATAGTCACTGCCGAGTTGAAAAGGGAAAGAACATCTAAATCCAGCTTACAAACTGTACAAAAGCATGAGGGTTAATTGTTCATCAGGTTTACAAAAAAACCCAGGTTGAAAAGGGCAAAAACATCTAACTTCAGCACTATTTTCGGCAGTCATAGTCAAATGGATCGGTCAGGTCCATAGAATGAACATCCTGGGTCATAAAATTTACTGGATTATGACCACAATATGTTGTAAATAGAAGCCCGGCACGTTCAGAAGCTCTTTTTCCCACCTAAAACTCCATTTTTGCTCTTCCACATACCCATCCATCAAAACCATGCTGCTGATAAACTTAAGCCTGATGGACAATAGTAACCTCACATTCAGCAGGAAGAATGTGACAAATCTAGTGTTTGCACGATTGGCTACATATCGTTCTAGCGTTATTGTCTTTAATCGAATCTCGTGAGAAGTGAGAAAATCCCGATGCTTATGAATCCACCGATTGGTTATAACTTTCTTACCCCGTCCTATTGCCTAAATAGACATGAAGATTGAAAACAGTTAAGGTCTAGAAAAAGAGTGTTGAAAGAGCAATAGTTGAACGGTTAATTCTAGTACACTATATGCGGGCTTCCAATGTGCCTGAAATTATCACCTTTATATACAACTTCTCCAGACATGGAAAGCATTGTAGCAAGCCAATAATCTTGTTCAGATCAAAACTATTCATTTGGATATATAAGATCTTGACAAAATCCAGCACCATTGATAGGCCATCCATGGAGAAACTCTTTAGTGAGCATAGAACATAATTTTAGTACAAAATGTGTACTCCAAGATGACATATAACTTATGCGCAGAAATTTAAAATGTATCTTATGGTTACAAGTGTAGATGATAATATAAAGTACCTGAAGAACTGTGGAGCCAAACACCATATTGAAATGAGCACAGAGATCATGTATTACACCCAAGGTCTCCAATTTAGGCGCAAAGAGGACGGTTATTTGCAACGGTGAATAACTAGAATCAAGGATCAACCTTTGAAGTGAAGGGGCATCTTGGATGATGAGCTACCTTCCGTCAAAAGAAATTCCAATTCTTACATGGTTAGGTGACTTTACTTGGAGACAACCGATTCTAACTGTGAAAACAAGCACCAAGCACTCTAGGGCAGGGCAACTGTAGTGGATGATGTTGTGCAATGAGGCCTCCGACATACGAACCTGCACAAGTGGAAGTTTCTTGAGAAATGGGAGTCGAAGGTTTAGTACCAGATTGTCTGGTAGGTCGCACAATGCAAAGGTGGCGGTGTGGAGAGAGGAGGAAAACCGCGAGATGGACATCGGTGCTGAGGGCACAGGTAGATGGCGTTCGGTATCTGGTAGGTGATTTCCAGGGGAATAGTAGAACTCAAGAAGTTGTAGTTCTATGAATTCAGGGGATTTCAGCCAGGTGTCCACCGTGCAGGGCATGGTATGCTTGCTCAGATAGCATGACGGGATGCAGATGCTTTGAACGGAGCCCTGGTGGGAGGAGATGATGGCTCTGGGAATTTCAAAATCATTGAAGAGAGATAGCTGACGACAATCGAGATTAAGGGGCACGGCGCGCCATAGAGGGCGCCACCGAATTGAGAGGACTTGGGTGCGGAAGCAATCCTTGGTGGGGAGAAGCGAGATGATCTCCCCAAGGACGGCGTCCGGGAGATCGCTGATGCGGTCCACCCGAGATTCTACAGGTTCCTGGGATCCGGTGGGGCGGGGTCGCCGCTTCTCCCTGCACTGCCAGGTGTGGGATCTACAACAGGCGTCGCCGCTGGCGGGAGCCTCATCTTCTTGGCGTTGGGGTCAGCCGACTCCATTTTCCTCGAGGGCGTCGCGTTCACGGATTTGAGCAGAGTAACAAATGACGAGCCTAGTTGTAGTGCGAGTGAAGAAGAAGGGGAGTTGGAGTTTTTTTGTAGTAGTGAGGAAGAAGGGGATCTGGGGTTTTCTGTAGGAGTGAGGTGAGGAATTTGGGGGTACGAGTGGAGCGAGCTGGCGTGAGGTGGGTGGGAGTGAGGAGGAAGAAGAACACCCAGGGTTTTTGGGGGCGGTGTGCTGGGTGTGAGTAGCGCCTCTCATTCAGTAAATATATGGACTTTTGAATTGATTTTACTATTTACTAGGGTGGATGGGCTGTTTTGTCTTGGGCCCAGAGAAACAATTACTACTAGTACAGTGGAGACACTCTACAACTACCCAGAAAAACAATTACTACTAGTATAGTGGATACAATACCGCTTCTGGCTCCTCCTAGGTCATCGAAGCGTCTCCCTCTACTGAATGTCATTATACTTTTGTTCACCGACATGCGGGCCATGCAGCGTGCGGGTCCAAATGCCATCCACCAAATTAGAAGGCAGTATGCAGGCGGAGAGTCACCCCGGTCATAGCGCGGCAGTAACGAGCCGTCGTATCATAAAACCCCACTTCCCCGCAGTCTAAGTTTGACGGACGAAGCAACCATCATTTCGCTCTTCGCTGAATCCCCTTCTCCCTCACCGTCTTCAAGAAAGGCAACACTCACATCTGTCACTGTTCTTCTCTCCCAACAAAGGGAAGGTAAGCGGATCTGTGATGTTGGTATACTTTCGTTCAGAGAAAAAAAAGAACTTTTGCAAAGCAGTAACCGACCCTCACTCTTTTTTTTTGTTTCATTGTCATTGCGATTGTGTTTTCCTTTCAGTGGTCTCCTAGTATTCGTCAGTTTCATGATGGACCAAAGAGAACCAGGCAAAGATCTGCCAATATTGGAGCAGACACGGGAGGCTGATCCCCACGAGACAGAGAGCTCCAAGAAGATGGAGGCAGCCACCGAGCCGACCCCAGATACGCTCACGGCCACTACTGAGATGGTCAACGCCCCGTTTGAGGTTATAGCCCCCGTGGCACTGCAGGAGCAGTTTTCCCCCTTCGAGGATGTCCCCCCCCCCCCCCCCGCTGAGCTACCCAAGGTGATTTTCTTCTTTGCCGATCTTGATTGTGGTTTTTCATCTAAGTATGTGGTGATGAATAATGCAAAATTTTATTAGCTTCGATGCCATGCTATACATAGTGGTTTAAATAACTTGTGTTTCTTATATTGGAAAGTAATTCAGAATTTGTTTCTATTTCAATTAGAGCCCTGATGCAGACAAGGATTGTGAGGTTGTACATGTCACTCGCTATGAGGCAGATGACCTGAATATATGCACTGTGAAAACATAGTTTTTAGGATGTTGGATCCTGGAAGCCATTTGTGCTTATACCAATGAAGAGTTGTATTCCAGCCTCACTATTGTCAGGCGTGTTGTCCAGGGTGTACTGAAGCACAAGAAGTTCAAAGCTACTCCTTCGTTTGTGAGGCATACTGTTCTTGTCAATCTTACGCAGGAAGATGACATGGCATGCCTCCACCAACAAGTTTATGAGTGGCAAGGCCACAAGATTGTCTTCATGAAGGTTCACAGGATTGAGCTGCTGCCGGATGTCCTCGATGATGTTCATGGCAAGGTCAGTCTTGTGTCTAGCCCAAATTAGATCGAGGCATGAAATAGTTGCCCCAGCTAGTGTTTAATAGTAGTTTGGATTGTGTCTAATTATCCGAACCTTGCTTGTTATTGAGCCCTCTGGGGCTAGTACTCTGTTTGAATCCGTCTATGGGAATTGCTTCTACTTTTGTGCGCCCATGAATCATGTGAGAACATCATAATTATTGCCGAAACAGATGCGTCCTCACTAGTTTTTTCATTAATATGGCATGGTAAGACATAAGTTGTCACGGTTTATCATACGAGCAGTGTGTGTTTTGATGAAATAGAGTACTCGTTCAAGAAATGTGCGCTAACGTATACATAAGTACTTGTAAACACTATTGGTGCTACCCCACTTGTAAGCAGTTGTGCAAAACACGGCACATTGGCTCAGCTCACTTCAACACTAGGCTATCGACCAACTAACAATCAACAATCTGCTGTCTGACATATAAGCAACTATGTATCTTGTTAGAGTGGTTCATGCAGTTAACTGAGGCCACAATGTAAATTCCAAATGTTCACACGCTAGTCCAGCGTTCATGTGGAACACTCACATTAAACTCGGCTACATAAAAAACTTAAAAAGCATAAGTTAAGCAATTTTATACATCTTAATGATTCATAGAACATAACAAACATATACTAGTTCACAGCAAAAGACAAAGTTGTGAGAAGGTTTACAAATCAGGAAAAAACAAGCAAGGCTTCTCTGAGCAAAGGGCCTCCCAGCAGGCTTAAATTTCCTGGAGTTCACTCTGGTTTTTTCTTGTTGCCACCATCCAGGGTTAGGTTCTTTCATTCCAGAATAACCAATTATAATTGTGTTCTCAGCTGGAATGCCGAACTGAACCATGTAGTGTACTGACCAGGTGAAATTCGTGTGCATTCCACTAAATTTAAGCATCGCTATTTGCAGAAATAAGCAGACCACAATGCCTCTTCTCTGCGCACCTGTCCAAAAACCCGCCGTGCAGCCGTGCCAGCTAGTCCTCGGTCCATGGATGAACTGGTAGAAAGTGCATTCCAGACTAGGATGCAGTTGTTTTCACTCGTCCCTATACTGCAATTAGGAAGTAAAACGCATGAATCACCTTCTTTTATATTGCGTTGGTCATTCTACCTAGTAACTATCAACGTAGGAATAACTGGAAGAAGGGTGGTTAGACGACGACAATGAGGGATAGCCATCTCATTTTGCGCAGTTCTACTAAAACTGAGGTGTATGCTTTTGATTGCACGGATAGAAACGATACGGAGACAGACATCCCTGTTTGCGCAAATATGAAATACGGTTATTTAAGCAGTGACAGATATTTGCAGTGGCGTATGATTAACAGCAGCATCTATTGTGTTATAATTGGCACTAGATTGACAGTATGAAAGTGTCCTTAAGTAAGTAGCATCACATCACATCACATCAACACTGCCGCTAGATTAACATGCAGAACAATAGCATTAGTATTACTGTCATGAGAGTAGCACATGGTCAGTAAATGTGCAATCAAATTTGTGCAATTCCACTGGGCTGAAGCAATGTTAGCGGTGTGAGATTTAAGTGTAACTGCAAAAACACAATTCATGGGAAATAAAGCAAGACGGAAGCACTTCATAAAATGGTGGTGGCATTGCTTCAATTTATCGACGGCACTAGACCATTACTTATAGTAACATTAGGTGGCATTGCTTAATGCTTCATGTGATTTTACATTAACGGTAGCGATATGGGCGTAGGGACAGCAGGGGCATAAAGTGGTGAGGCAGATGTGGTTTCCGAGAGCGGCAAACACTCAGGCAACATGTCTGCATTTGTCCCATTTTTATCTCCTCGACGACATTTTCCTATGTGAGCACAGGAAATCTAGACCTGCTCATTCTCATTTGCTTTGTCCCCCAACACCCATCACTTTCTTTCCTTCTTCAACCAAGATATAGGTCCACTTCCCCCCACCCTTCGCCATCCACCATGCTTTCTTCGTCTTTTCAACCAAGAGACCGGTTGGGTAGCCAGTATCAACTACTTTCCCCCGTTTCCTCTTAGAACCAAGCCCTAGATTCATGCTACAGCTTTCCCACTTTCTTCCCTGTTTGAACCAACTCTTAGAGTCGACTGTATGAACTAGCTTTACCTCTAATAATAGTAAAATTCTAGGTGGCTTTGGAATAGCGGAAGGAAGTAGAAAAAGATCCGCACGAAGCCAGGTGGGGTGCTGGGGCAGTAGAGCAAGGCAGGTTTCGAAGGAATATATACCCGAGGGTCGACGGCATGTGGCAAAGACGGCGTCGGGAGGCTGCATCTTGGCCACAATACTGCCGGAAGGAAGAAGGGGTCGGAGGCCCTCCCGAGCCGGTGCTCTCTCGGAGAGAACGGCACGACCGCCGATCGGGACGCGCGGGCAGCCGTTGGTCTCCTCCCTCGCCGCCGACCACAGCGTGAATGATGCACCTACACCCCTGCCCTGGTCGAGGTTGTCCGGCAGGATTTGTGACCAGCCGTGAGCTGAGAGAGAGTGTGGCCACCTATGTCTTGCTTAGATCCAGAGAGCATCAGAGAGTGAACGAGAGGAACCCTACTAAAGCAAGCGCTAAGGCTCCTGCTTATATATATATATATATATATATATATATATTGGAGTGATTTTGTTGTACCAGCTGCAAAAAAATGCGCTCCTACGTATACCCGCGAGTGGGTGTGAGAGAACTAGTGCGTGCGTGCACTGCTTCTCTTCGTGAGAGTACAATATACTATGCCCAAAGAACGTTCTCCACAAGAGTAATAGTATAAGTGTGTGATGTGTGAGCTAAAATAAAATGTGCGGGACGTCTTTTGTTTCTTAGAAGTTCTGAGGGTAGGGTGTGAAGAGCACATATGTGTATGATGTCTACCTGCAGATAGACGGTGGGTGCGAGAGGACCCGGGAGAGTCGTGACTCGTGAGGGTGCATGTGCGTGAGAGTGAGGGGGGCATGTATCAATGCAATGCATGTGTCCGTAAATCATTATCCGACAAACGTTCGCCACAAGCCTTTTCCTGACGAACTCCGTAAGAAATGTTAGATCGGCATCCGTCAGTGTCAGTTTTGCCGTGTCATTTAACAGAACAACCACTCCTCCTACACACAAATCTTCCACATGAGTGTTAGCAACTGCCATATGCTCCCTACGTTCCAAAATGCAGTGCATATAGCTTTATTGAAAATTTGAACCTCGCAAAATTTTTACCAAGTTTTCGTGTACCAAATTGCACATGTAAAATACCATGTATATATCATTTCATTCATCTTCGAGAGGTAACTATAAAGATGGGGGAGGGGTCTACAAAGAAAGACCATCATATCACCTACAGCAATTTCAACCATCCTTTGGTGTGGAGGAATATCATAGGAACTCTATATGATATGATTTTTATAGGATTTTTCCTTTAGAGCCAATTGGTTCATAGGAGTAGATTCATATACTCCACATTTCAAAGGAAATAAACATGATATCATTTCTATAGCTTTAGAGCCACTTGGTTCATATGAATGGATTCCTATACTCCCATAATTTCAAAGGAAAATAAACATTAGCGTATATTCAATAGAAAAGTTCCTATGATATGAACCAAATTACATCTCTTTTCTAATCCCTCCTCATAGGAATTGAGATACATGTCATCTCTAGATTCAATAGAAAAGTTCCTATGATGTGAACCAAATGACATCTCTTTTCCAATCCCTAATAATAGGAATTGAGATACTCCATGTCATCTCTTTCCCTACAACTTCCATGTATACATCTTCTATTCCTAAATAGCTAGTACAACCCACTAGTAGCTTTTTTCCAAGACATGCAACTATGGCACAAGAACTATATAGTGTGCGAATAACTTTGAAAGATGGTCATTGGATGAAGCTAATCCGACAGTGCAGAGATGAGAAATTCGAGCACTATTGGCCGTTGAATATCATCAACATTCTACCAGATCTGCCACATGTACAATTTAGAAGACTCCATGGTTGAACTTAAGCATAATGCACAAACCTCAAAACACAAGCACTTTTCCTTTGTTCTAGAATCTTCCATATCATAATTGAATTTTTTTTCTAAATGAATTGCCATTATTTGTTTTTTTACTTTATGCTTTACAATGCACAACCCCATGAATATTACCATTTTTATAAAACTAATTGATTTTGAATGAGATGAACTATAAGAACTAAACGAACATCTACATCATGCATATATGACTCAAAGCTTTACATGCTATAGTGTGTATTTTTTCATAATTTGGTTTCGAAATCTCATGCGTTCAATGCATGTGTACCTTACTAGTTTTGAGTAGAGTAGCAAATTTCACGCGCCCTGGGTGTATCAAAATGCAGGGCCCATGCATCATTGCCTTTCGGTCGAACCTACGTCCACAATTTTTTGTACGTACTATGTCTCCACTTGTCCCCGAACCCAAAATGCTGCCTCGTTCCCCTAAAACCAAATGGCCCACACATATTTAAGGCGTCGACTCGAACTCAATCCCTGTCCCGTTTACTACGACGTGGCCCCGCACGCCGTAGTAGTACTCCTACAAACCCTACCGCCGCACGCATCATCGGTTTTCTTCAAGAGGACGAGGGGTAAGCCAATTTGTAGTGGAGGCGCTTTAGAAAATGATATGTACTGGAGACCCCTACCCTAGGGTGCCCTAGGTAGCTGCCGCACGCATCATTGGTTTTCTCTTTTCTTTATGTTCTTGCACCCTAGAGTGAAATGATGGTTGCTTCGTCCGTCCGGCTTAATGCAAGAAAGGTGGGGCTTTGTGATTTGACCCCTCATCGCTCATTTTCTACTACTGCGGTGCTACGACCGGGGTGCCTCCAATTCTAACCGCTGCTCCAAGCTGTAATTTGATGCATCGCATGTGGAACAAGACGGTGGATGACCCACATGTCGGCCAAAGGGGTCCTGTTAAGTGTGTCGCCATTTCGTGTGCGGACTGACCCTGCTTGAGTTGCTACGCCAACACAACAGGTGCAACCTACCACTTGGTTTTGCTTCATGGTGAATCCCGACTATATTGATCTAAAGATATGTACCTAACTACCCTCTCCGTCTCATTTTTTAGGCGTCTCGGTTTATAGCGCGTGCACGTAGTTCTAGGTCATCCATTTGACTAACTAAATATGAGTTACTATGTCACAAAAAGTATATCATTGGATTATTAAGCGGATGTAGTTTCTAAACATATACTATTCATCACACATATAGCCAGTTAAATTCTCAACCTAGAACGACGTGCATGTCATGTAAACCGATACGGAGGAAGTATAGTAGTAAAAATGAGGTAATTTTACCGAGCGATCGGTGGGGGAGCATGGCCTGTCATGCGGTCCCACGTGTCATGATGTACCAAGGCGATGCGCATGACGGTGTCCTGGACTAGGGGGTACTCACCACATTGTCTCCTGACCAGGTGGATCCGGCTAAGGAACCCCATGGCGTTTCACTCATTGGCCACTTCGGGCAACCCATGCCGCATACAAGGAGTATTCCACAAAGACTTGGTGATCAAGACAAGGACTCCTCTCCACCAATGTATTTGGCTAGGACTCTTGTTATCCTAGCCCACTGGTGCATTATATAAGCCAAGGCCAGGCTAGTCAATAGATTATTATGACAATCATACAAGCTAGACTTCTAGGGCTTAACCATTATGATCTCGTGGTAGATCAACTCTTGTAATACTCATATTCATCAAGATCAATCAAGCAGGACGTAGGGTATTACCTCCATAGAGAGGGCCCGAACCTGGGTAAAACATTATGTGCCCCGTCTCCTGTTACCATCGATCCTAGACGCATAGTTCGGGACCCCCTACCCAAGATCCGCCGATTTTGACACCAACATTAGTGCTTTCATTGAGAGTTCCGCTGTGTGATCGACAAAGGATCAATGGCTCGACTACAGATCAACTGTGACATCGGCATCTTCGTCGCCGGCTCGACTTGTCACCTTGTCTTGACTGAGGACTGCGCCCTACCTCCGATCGTCATGTTCGGATGAGGGCCTTCATCAACATCAACTCCGATCTCTATCAAGATCATGGAGGAATCATCCATGCAGCTTTGGGGCTCAACGTCAACATTGCCCTCGGGCGACCGTACTGTTTTTTTGGACATCGAACTTGTATCCATCGCCACCGCCTTCTTGAGTGTCATTTCAACGATTGCTTCGGTGGAATAGCACGGAATTGAGTCTACAACAACCGTGGAAAAATTCATCGAGTTCCGATGGAGGAATCTCTGGCAATCAACGATATACCGGAGCCCTATCAAATCTGGAAGGGAATCTGGACGAGTTTAGGGCGTGATCTCTAGAGCCTAGCTAGGAGGTCCTTTGGAAGATCCAACCGTTCATCTGCTGCGGAATTTCCATATCTACCACCCCTTAAAATTTCCACTCGATCCGTCCGTCCAAACTCCTGGAACATTCCGATTAGTGCATCACTTTTCAGATCTGTTTTCTGCGCGAGAACGAATCCGACCCGAGTTCATCTTTTTTATGAACGGGATTTCGGACATCCTTTTTGAAGGAAGTTTTGTATGGGGTATTGTGTTTTGTTCCCAAACACATGCCGCTAAATTTAAAGTCTTTTCCAATATGATCTTCACCATCGTGCCGGTGTTAAACCAGCCCGACAACATTGCTCTACGGCTGCCGATCTGTGCTAGACGCGTCGTCGCTTTGTTGAGCCGAGCTCAACTTCTTCGGATCATCATCCCTGCGAGCCGAACAAGAGTTCGGCATCGCGAAGGATAAATTATCACCAACATCGCCACCCCACGGACCACACGGAGCGGGCACACCGGCATCGCCGCAGAGCCACTTCATCAAGCCGTCACTAACCATGTCACGAGCTACGACCTGCATTGGCATGGCCGCACTGTTGCTTCTTCAAGCCGATGTCCATCACGCCGACCTACTTCGACACCTCGGCTGGACCGGGGGCTCCGCTATTTCTTCGTCAACCTACTCCGGAGACTTCGACGTCACCAGCCGACCAACTTCGTTATGTTAGCTGGACCAGAGGATTTGCCTCGGTGAGACAATCTTTGCCAGCATCGCCATGTCGTCGCTTCATCGCCCATTAGGCAATGGGTGTGCGGATCGAGTCCCAATTTTGGGAGTAACCTTTATTCGGACTTCTACAATAAATAAACCAGGTGCTATTAATCCTAGCAATTTTTGTTTGTTTGGGTTTATCTTTTCCAAGGAATTATTACTCTGATTTGTCTCATCATCTGTACACAGGTCTATCAAATGGTGGTCGCATTAACGATGGTCGCGTGGTGGTTCGGTCAGTTTCCATACATAGTTCGGTGAACGCCGCATCCGGAACTCGGACCGACCTGTGAATTCGGCTTTGCCACGCCTTTACCGCATCATGCCGACGCACTGCATCGACAATGACTTAGGCGCCAGGCTACATATCTTTAAATAAATTATTTTTGCAAAAAGCAATTACGCAAGGATTTTATATATATTTATATTATTCGTTTTGGACCGCACTATTTTATGTGTGTAGGTGATCGACTTCGACTGCGTCACGCGGTCACTTCGGCAAGCCAACACCATCGTCCCAATTGGCATAAATCATCTCGTATGATCATCTTGTTGGTTGAATTGCCATACCGACATGTTCGGTTGCCTCGGGGACTTCAGCATCATCAAGAGGGTCCTACCTCGTCGGATGTTTGGCCCAGGGCCATATTTCTTTTATTACTCACTTTGCATGAATTATTAATCATGCAACCTTTTTTATTACTGTTATATCCGGCTTGCACTATCTTCTGTGCACAGGCAAATGATTCGGATTGGGCAGCGCTGTCACCTCGGCTGGACCGGGGGATACATCATCACTTCATTAACCCACACCAGGGACTTCGGCGTCACTCTGCCGGCCTGCATTGGCCGAGCCGTGTCACTACCTCAGAGTGCCGAAATCCTTGCTCGGACACCTCGGGCTTGCAGGCTGGAACCTTGGCCATGCCGAGGACTGCGAACCTTGTCGGATCTGTCATAGATCAATGGGCGTCTTCGTCCCGCCACAAGCCCGAATCGCGTCATCAACACCAAGCACATTAACCAGCTAAGTCGCTTTCATGCTCAAAAACTTCCAGTTTTAAATTTTGTTCGGTTCGATCAAGCATTATACTTTTTGGCAAAAAGTTGTTTGTGACAAAATTCCTTGTCAAAACTTTGTTTGTAACACACGAATTCAAATACCCCGTTTATTTAGGGGCTTCCTTTATGAAGCCTTTCCTCTTGCATATGATTATACTTGTATGGCTTCATTCCTTGTTCGTGTATTACGCCACAATATGCACCATGTTGACTTAAGTGTTTCGCAAGCTGGGTTGCCTGGCTCCTGTGCTTACCCCTACGTTCCCGATTGTTCGGCTAGGCAGTAAAGGGAGCACCTCTGTGATTGTTACTACCAGGTCATCCGAGTTAGTACCTCAGACTGGGTGAAGCCGAAAGGTAGCGCTCTTATTGTTTTCAATCATGGTCGGCACACAACGGAACTCATGAGTACAAAAAATCTGTTGCACAAGTCTCATAGTAACAATGAGCAGCCGAAGAAAGGTATCGGTGGGGGTACTATTTTCTTCGAAGATGATTCTTACACTTTGTCAGTAATATAGCATAAGTTCCCTGAGCGCGCTTTGTCTGTTACAGCCTTATAGCCTGATTGCCTGGTTATCGGAAACATCATCGATATTCTCGACAGGTGGAGTACATAACACTTTTCGGCCCTTGACCTAAGAGGGAGAAGCCGACGGTCGGTTAAGACGCATTTAAAGTTCGGGTGAACACAGATATGATATAAGTACTTCGGTACATACAATTATTATACATAAAATTCTCTTGCCCAAGTCACTTGGGGGCTCTTAAAAATTTATATGAGTTGTTTTATAGTAAATGTGTTTTCTTCTTGGTCGATGCAAAGTCTTTTTCTAAACTGACCTCGCAGAAGTACTCCGCCTTTGGGATAAGGAGCTTGAAGCCGTAGGCGGACTCGTGTGAAGTCTTGAGATTGGATGTGGCATGTTAAAGCACGATAGAAGCACAATTTTTTTTCAATTTTCGAATTGGCACTGAACACTTGATCTTGTTCGGACGTCAAGTTTTTACTGACGTTTTTTGGTTTTCCAAGCTTATGGCACTTTCAAACTATTTGTGTGTTTCCAGCATAAGTCTCGCGGTGCAACGCCTGACACCTTTAGAGATTTGGCAAAAACATTCTCGGATATTGCTGTATATGCATCGGTTTTGAATTGTGTCTTTGGTCAAATAGTTGGGTTGCCCGGCTCCTGTGCTTGCCTCCTACGTTCCGCTTTGTTCGGCTAGGTGTGCAAAGGGAGAACCACCGCGATTGTGCTTCCAGCTCGCATGGTTAAGCACCTCAGTGGAGAAAGCCAAAAACTGACTGTCACAATAAGCGTAAACTGGTCAGCAATCCGATGACTACGTTAAATGACGGGCCGATCATAACATTGGCCGAAAGTGTTTATTGCTTGACCTCGGTTGTCGCCGAACACTAAGCTGGGGCTCATAGCCAGCTTCCCCAGTTTAAAGCTCCTATGACTAAGTGAAAGTTATAAAGCCCGCATATCTGATTGCCTCGTTTCCGCTAACACAACCGCCTTTGGGCACCAAGACGTCGGCTAAGGGTTGTCTTGTTATTGCGGAGACACCCTGCGTAGTATCTACAAAGGGGTAGAAGCCGATGATGGGCCACTTTCAACTCATAAACGGTCGCAACAGAGTCAAAATAAATATATCATCAGTGTTCATATTCAATATACAAGCGCTGTCTTCCGTAATCATCATTATAAAGCCATAAATATGCATCAATTTGACTTAAGATTTTGGCCAAGCTGGGTTGCCTGGCTCCTGTGCTTACCCCTACGTTCCCAATTGTTCGGCTAGAAGGTAAAGGGAGCACCTCTGTGATTATTACTACCGGGTCATCCGAGTTAGTACCTCAGACTGGGTGAAGCCGAAAGCTAGCGATCTTAAAGGATATAATTGATCGGCAATGACGAAAGTGAAAATTTTGGTTCATTTAGACCATAGAGCTCGGAAACTTTCCCCGAACTAATCCTCAATATTTTCCTCCCACATTGATCGGAGGTGAGGTTTCATGATCATGGTAAGCATGACGACCCAAAGAAAGGAACCGATAGCAGGACTATTTTTCTTGGAATATGTTTCTTAATATAACATATCTCTCCGCATACCTTTGTTTATCAAACCGTATGACCGAATTGCCTTGTTTGTCGTAAATCTTTGCTCTCATGAAGGCTTTATAAAGTATGACAAATACTCCTCAGCTACTGGCCGAGGAGGTGAAAGCCGATGGTCGGTCAACAAAGTTTTGTACAATGCAGATTCAAGCATTAATGATGTAGAGTACTTGGATACATAGAATCATTACACATACTTTGTGATTTTACTCTGGATATCGATCCTTAATTCGGCCACTCGTGCCCATATTAAGGCTCGGGGGCTACTAGGCTTCGCACTCATTATTTATAAATATTAAAGGGGCACATTGATCCCCTAATCTGGTGTTGCCACCCGACCAATGTCTCGGGGGCTACTGCGTTGCCTGTTCAGTGCAGAAAATTCAAAGTGCTTAGTGTTTGGCTTGACCGAATTATGGGAAAACGTGTCTTCGGACAACAATAGGTACCATTTGGACCTATCTCGCGTCAAGCTGATATATTGCGGCAACTTCTCAAAACCCTCTCTTAAGGGCACGTTCGCCGATCACTATTATCTCTTATATATTACACTGTGTTTCTATTCCTACGTATGCTGCCGAGCTAGGAGCTGATCCTTAGGATGATTTCGCAAATCGACCAGAGTCTCAAGGGCTACCAGGATCAACAGTTTTATGTTTTCCTTCAGGTGCACCTCGAGTTTAGACCGACACAAACCTTGAGGGTTACTCGATATACATATGCTGGCTATATAGCTCGGCAGAGAGTAAATTGCACCAATCAAAAATATTCACAAAAATCAGCCCCCGGTCAGGGTGGTGCACCACCTCGGAAGCAGTCTAGCATAAAGCTCGGGTGCGAGTGGCTGGCTCCATAGAGGGCATTTCTGGCATTAAGCTCGGCCGAATTCGTTCAATCTTTTAAAAGACCAAGGTAGTTTATGACACCTCGGACGCTGACCATCGTTGGAGCTCGGAAGTGGTCTGGCATAAAGCCCGGATTCGAATGGCTCGTTCCATAGAGAACCTTTTAGTGTTAAACTCAGATAACCTCCTTCAAACTTTTTCAAGCCAAGATGATCTATGACACCTTGGATATAGTCCGGCGTTGGTGCTTGGCTGCAAAAGATATCTCGAATGCAGTCCGGCATTGGAGCTTGGATGCAAGAGGACACCGTCACACGGGAACAACTTCAAAACCGAGGTGTGGCATGAAAAATAATCCTAAGGCGTTGATAAAGGCCGAGAACTTAAAGGGGCTCCTCGGATACCCGATGTGTAAACCCTTCGGATTCAACTCGGCGATCCTCAAGATCGAAGACGAGAAGATTTGTTGAACCAGTTTTCAAGACCGATGAACGAAGATGAAGAACAGTTCGGAAGGATCGAGGAGCGTCCCCAACTTGAAGACCAGTTCAGGGGGCTACTGACGGTGTCCTGGACTAGGGGGTACTCACCACATTGTCTCTCAACCAGGTGGATCCGGCCGAGGACCCCCATGGCGGTTCACTCATGGGCCACTTCGGGCAGCCCATGCCGCATACAAGGAGTATTCCACAAGACTTGGTGATCAAGACCAGGACTACTCTCCACCAACGTATTCGGCTAGGACTCTTGTTATCCTAGGCCTCTGGTGCATTATATAAGCCAAGGCCAGACTAGTCGATGGGTTTAGCCATTATGATCTCATGGTAGATCAACTCTTGTAATACTCATATTCATCAAGATCAATAAAGCAGGACGTAGGGTATTACCTCCATAGAGAGGGCCCGAACCTGGGTAAAACATTATGTCCCCCGTCTCCTGTTACCATCGATCCTAGACGCACAGTTCGGGACCCCCTACCCGAGATCCACCGATTTTGACACCGACATCGCGTGTCCCTCTTGTGGCAGAAGCAATACTACGTGGTTTGAGATGATGGCGAACCGAAGTGTGAAATAATGGTTGCTTCATCCGTCTGGGAAGGTGTGGCATTGTGATTTGACGTCTCATTGCTCATTACTACTACTACTGGGGCGGTACGACAGGGGTGCGTCCCCCTGCTGTTCTGCACTATTATTTGGTGCTTGACACGTCGACCCGGTTGCTATATGTCCCACATTTCGGCGAAAAGAAGTACAGAATTCATGAAAGCGAGCATCGACGGAGGAGTACAAGACACGGCTTGGGTTTTTGCTGCTTCGCGCGATCCATCGATACAAACCCGGACTAAAAAAGGCGAGGACGGGTCTTTTCCCGCGCGGCAGGCAGGGGAGTTTGGCATAGTCTGTTCGAGGCAAGGAGGCAGGAAGGGAAACAAGCAAATAAAGGTTGAGCGACTTAGTTTTGGGAAAAATCTGATTTTACAGAGTACGTACCCACTAGGGTTTATAGGGCTCATCTAAAAAACATTCGTTTTCCGTTTTATAAGTGTCAATTCTACTACTAGTAGTAGTACCATCACATGTTGGATTTCGAGGTGCGTTAGATCACCCGACGCAAGCAGTGTCAAGAGAAAACTCACCAATGCATGTAGAAGTTCATGGAAATTTAGTGGTCATTCATGCATTCGTTCTAATTAATGCCTCAGTAAACATAACTTCTTGAGAAAAACAAGTGGACTAATTACTTATGCAAACTAGGAGTACGAAATTAATTCAACCACTCACCGTCTACCTTGGTTGGAGAGATTTTGAAATTGAGTCGTAAACTGGAAAGGAGGGAGTAGTAACTTTTGTCTCGATTACTATTTGTGGCCTTGTATAGATGCAAAATGTATTTTTTATAGTGGCCTTTGTAGGATCGAAAGTATGTCTAGAGGGGGGTGATTAGACTACTTGACCAAATAAAAATCTAGCCTTTTCCCAATTTTAGTTCTTGGCAGATTTTAGCTATCTTAGCACAACTCAAGCAATCTCCACACAATTCAAGCAGGCATGCAAAAGAGTATATGAGCAGCGGAAAGTAAAGCATGCAACTTGCAAGAATGTAAAGGGAAGGGTTTGGAGGATTCAAACGCAATTGGAGACACGAATGTTTTTGCCGTGGTTCTGATAGGTGGTGCTATCGTACATCCACGTTGATGGAGACTTCAACCCACGGAGGGTAACAATTGCGCGAGTCCACGGAGGGCTCCACCCACGAAGGGTCCACAAAGAAGCAACCTTGTCTATTCCATCATGGCCGTCGCCCACGAAGGACTTGCCTCACTAGAGGTAGATCTTCATGGAGTAGGCGATCTCCTTGCCCTTACAAACTCCTTGGTTCAACTCCACAATCTTGTTGGAGGCTCCCAAGTGACACCTAGCCAATCTAGGAGACACCACTCTCCAAGAAGTAACAAATGGTGTGTTGATGATGAACTCCTTGCTCTTGTGCTTCAAATGATAGTCTCCCCAACACTCAACTCTCTCTCACAGGATTTGGATTTGGTGGAAAGAAGATTTGAGTGGAAAGCAACTTGGGAAGGCTAGAGATCAAGATTCATATGGTTGGAATGGAATATCTTGACCTCAACACAAGTGTAGGTGGTTCTCTCTCAGAAAATGTGTATTGGAAGTGTAGGTATGTTCTGATGGCTCTCTTCACGAATGAAGAGTGGATGGAGGGGTATATATAGCCTCCACACAGAATCTAACCGTTACACACAATTTGTCAAACTCGGTGGGACCGAATGGTTAAACTTGGTTGGACCGATTCAGCAAACCTAGTGACCGTTAGGATTTTCGGTGGGACTGAGATGCAACTCGGTAGGACCGATATGGTTAGGGTTAGGGAATAACGTAATCTCGGTGTGACCGATTACACAAACTCGGTGGGACCGATTTTGGTAATAAGCTTACCAGAGAGTTGGTCAGGTAAACTCGGTGGGACCGATTTGCTCATCTCGGTGAGACCGAAATGTTACAAAAGGGAAACAGAGAGTTTACATTGCAATCTCGGTGGGACCGATCGCTCATCTCGGTAAGACCAAAACGTTACGAAGGGAAACAGAGAGATTACAATCCCATCTCGGTGAGACCGAGATCCCTATCGGTGAAACCGATTTGCCTAGGGTTTGTGGCAGTGGCTATGACATTTGAAACTCGGTGGTGCCGGATAGATAGAATCGGTGGGGCTGAGTTTGACTTTTGGTTTAGGTCATATGTGGATGGGGGAAGGTAGTTGAGGGTTTTGGAGCATATCACTAAGCACTTTGAGCAAGCAAGCCATTAAGCAACACCTCATCCCTCCTTGATAGTATTGGCTTTTCCTATAGACTCAATGTGATCTTGGATCACTAAAATATAAAATGTAGAGTCTTGATCTTGAAGCTTGAGCCAAACTTTTTGTCCTTAGAATTTTGAGGGATCCACTTTCCTCATCCATGCCATGCCATTCATTGAGCTTTTCCTGAAATATTAATCTTGGAATAATGTTAGCTCAATGAGCTATATGTTGTTAGGAATTACCAAAACCACCCGGGGATAGTTGCACTTTCAATCTCCCCCTTTTTGGTAATTGATGACAACATATAGATCAAAGCTTCGACAAATGATAATAAGAGTGAAAGATATTGTCGCTTTGAGAAGTATGTGAAAAGCAAGAGCTCCCCCTAAATTTGTGCATATCTTAAGATTTGATTTGGACTGCAAATGCACAATGAGTTAGGATCATGGGTTACTCTTCCATGTCACATACATCTTGATGGAGTGCTCAAAATCATAAGAATTAAATACATGCACTCATCACCAAGAAAAGTGAATGATCATATAAGGATAAGTAAGATAATATCATCTAACAAGCATAAGTGTAGCTTATGATCAACCACATGATCATCAATGTCTCACAGATAATAGCATAGTATCTCAAGCAATCAAAAGACAAACAAAGTTCAACCACCAAAGTAAGAGAGAATAAAAAGCAACACTCTCTCTTGAAGCCTATGATCTATACATTTTTCTCCCCCTTTGGCAACAAGTTACCAAAAAGTTCATAGAAAATGCATAGCACTAGAACGTCTCTCAGGCTTGGTCTTTAGGTGGTGGTGTACGGAGAACTCCAAGGATGAAGGCTTCAGTCGAAGTAGACGGAGCTGATGGGGTAGGTGCTGGAGCTGGTGGCACTGAAGCTGTAGCTGGTGCAGATGAAGTGGCTCTAGTGTCTGGTACAGGCACTGCAGATCTCTGAGCTCGAGGCACTCTGGCAAATGCATTAGTGGTTGTCTTGCCCTTCCTCTCCTGCATGTCATCCTGTAGCTGCTCCACAACAGACTGAATCTCAGTTACTTTGACATCTAAATCATAGAATTTTTGTTCCACGATTCTTTCCAGGCTCTCCTGGTTTTGAGTTAGGGTGGCCAACCCCTTCTCAATCCTCAGAGATGATGCTATCAAGTAACCAAGCTGGTCCTGCTTGCTTTTCAAAAAGTACTCAGATGCCTCCTCTTGAGTTGGCATCTTGGCAGCCTTCTCTTTCTTTGCCTTCTCCTTCTTTGCTTGTGCTTGCACTGAGGAGGGTTCATCTTCATTCATCACAACTTGGTTGTCCTCGAAGTCATGATAGATAGGCAAGTGTTCCTTATCCAACAAATAGGTGCCTATGCCCATCTTTGAGTTTATCAACTCCTGGATCTGTGGGGCATATCCACAACTTCTTTTCTGGTCAGCTGCAGTCCTCTTGATAGTCTCAACTATAAGGCTCATGACCTTGAACTTCTGTGGCACATCAAATATATGTAGCAAGTTAATTGCATGGCCTCTGATCATTCTGTGATCACCAGACTTGGGAAAGAGAGTGTGCCTAAGGATCCAATTGATTGTAGGCAGCCCTGACAGCAAGTGTTTTACTGACCCAAACTGGTGAGTCTCAAGATCATCTTCAGGAATCTCCTTGTACATATTTGCCGTAGAGTTGTGATCCATCTTCTTCTTGGCATAGACATCCAAGTCGTCTTCTTCTTCCTTAGGAGCATTGATCAGATTTGCCCATTCCTCAACAGTTGAGTGGTACCTTGTACCTTCAGACATCCATACTATCCTGCCATCTGGATAGAAGTGTGCTATGGAGTAGAATTGCATTATGAGCTCCTCATTCCACTTTGTAAGCTTATGCCCAACAAAGTCTGCAACTCCAGAAGCACTGAAGCTGTCAAACACACAGGATAGTTTTCCTCATTTTCCTTCATGTAGGTCCAGTTGACCCACCTCATATCACACACTATAGGCTTTTTGTCCAACAACACTGTCTCATAGAAATCCTGCTGTTCCTTTGTGTGGAACCTGTAATCAACAGCAGTCCTTCTCCTGGTAGCATATGGATCTCTCTCTCTCCATTTCCTCAGTCCTGAGTCTCTCCTGATCTTCATGTTCTCAGCCACAGGATGAGCATCATTGTGGTCTGGAATTTTTGGCTTCAATTTTCTCAGAACATGCTCTTCATCTTCTTCTTCAGCAACAGTCTCAGGCACTGGGGCCTTGTTCTTCTCAGCAGCTGGTATGTTTCTGGTATTTCTCTTTGGTGCAGTCTTGGGCTTGGAGGCAGCTTTGGGTGCTTCTTTGGGCTTTGATGATGCAGCCCCTGTCCTGATAGCATCAGCCATAAGCTTCTGTGCCTTGGGTGCTGGTGCAGCAACCTCTTCTTCCTCTTCTTCTTCCATCATGGAAGCATTTCCAATCACTCTGGCCATGGTCTTCTTGACCCTTTCCTTCCTTTTCTTTCCTTCTGCAGCGGGCTCTTTGGGTTGAGATTCCAAAGATGCTTGAGAGGATGCTCTGGCCTTAGACATTGGTTGTCTTCCTGCTGGCCTTTTGATCTTCATTCCTGGCTTAACTGCAGCTGAGCCGTACTCCTTCTTAACCACTTTCTTCTTTGATGTGGCCTCATCCTCAGTGGCCACATAGTCTTCATCCTCAGACTCTGAAGTTTTCTTCTTGCTTGCTCTAGTGGAAGCCTTTGGCAAATTGCTTGGGGTGCTCCTGCTACCATCATGTGAATTGCTAGAGGGACTAGTGCCCTCACTTAGGAGAACCTGCTCCTCTGACCTGTTCTGGCTGTCACTCTGGTCAGACATGTTGCAAACACTGACAGCAGACCCTGCGAATAGATATAGATGAGATAGAGTGGATGAGCATCACAAAATGCAGAGGTTTTTGCAAAAGAATGAGTCAAAGACTTAGTTTTAGTTTTTCACAGAAAGCATTTCGGATCAACCGATTTGCAAACTCGGTGATACCGAAGCAGCTGTTGGAACCTAAACTAGTGAACTCGGTCAGACCGAGTCACAGTTCGGTGCTACCGAGACTGCTAGGGTTTCACAAAGTCCTGAACTCGGTAACACCGATTTTCAATTCTCGGTCAGACCGAGAACCACATGTGCAATGGCCTTGGCCGAATCGGTGGAACCGAGTTCTGCAACCCGGTGGGTCCGAGATGGTTTCAGCGGAAACCTAACCCTAAATTTTCAATTCAACTCTAATCTACAGAGTGTTTTAACTGGGTAGAAGTGTTTCAATCGTGGCAAGAATCATAATGAACACAATGTGCTAGGAATCGGACGGGGATAGCACTGTGATCGAGTCCATACCCTAGTTCGGCGATGAACTCGCTACGGCGGCAACGGCGGGGAAGAATTCCGTTGACGGCGGCGGAGACCAGCGACAGGAGGCGGCTGGCGACGAGGAGGATGATCCGGAGACCCGGGAGGCAGAGCGAGCTATGCGCGCGGGAAGGGGGTTTGAAGAAATTTCCAAATTTTTTCCCGTGAGTATATATAGCCCGACCCTGTCGGTGTGACCGAGTGGAACAACTCGGTGGCACCGAGATGCATAACTGTTGACAGTTACATCAACTTGGTGTGACCGAAAAGTTCAAATCGGTTGCACTGAGATTGAAAACCTAGATCAAGTTAGTGATCTCGGTATGACCGAAATGGAGGAATCGGTGAGACCGAAACACACAAAGAAGTTTTGGAAGTTTAAGTCTATGACGAATCGGGGACTCCGAGTGCTCCTCACACAGAGTGGTTCGAATCTGACTTGATCAAATTTTGTGATGTAGCATGAATAGAGTTTGAGACGAGAAAATCATAGATAGCTAGAGAGGGTTCTTACGCATTCTTGTCCATCCACTTGGCAAAAGAAAATCAATCAATCAAAACAACAAGTGGATGTCCTCGAATGAGTAAAATATGCAATCAACATGCTCACACAATAAAATGGCAATTGAAATATATGGCAAAGCATGCACAACCAATTCTAGCATCTATCAAACAATTTGCGATGACTAGGTCATCTATATATGAGTATATTGACTTAGGAGTCAAATGAGAACATTTGATCATAGGTCATACTCATCGTTTAAGCACAAGTGGGGTTACCACTTTTACATAAAGCATTGTTGTGTTCACACCATTAGAGTTGCTTTAGCTCAATTCTTAGAGTAAAGCTCCCCCTAGATGTGAGATCCCCCCTAAGAGGGATGAACTAACCTTGGGTTTTGTCGATGATGACTTCATGTAGATGTTGAAGATGTGGATGCTCAATGTTGATGTAGATCATTTGGAGCTATCCATTGGAGTGAGTTGAACTTTCAATACCTACACAAGTTAGTCCCACAAGGAACAAACAAGGATATCCATAGACATAGAGTGATGCACACACAAGATGATGTCTATGAAAGCTTTTAGGTTACCCTGTCCCTTGTCTTACCAACAAGAGGGTTTGTGACTCCTTGAACTAGTGCAAGATGTGGAAGTTGATTGCACTTGTTCTTGCCAAGATGATAAGAGTGAAGTATGTTGGCGGAGTCACCCTCAAGAACTCTCTAGTTCTTCTTCTTCGGGATCCACACCATCTTGATGGGAATCCTCGGTGTTGTAGTTGTACTTGATGAAGTGGAACTTGAAGTAGTCTTGGGAACCCACTTGACTAAGGCCTTAGGAGCTTCTTCAAATGCATCAATTTCCTCTTGAAGCTTGTCCTTGCCTTTTTGCTTGTGGTCTTGTGGTGGAAGATCATCTTGAGCTTGTGTCCCTTTGAGAGAAGCCCTGTTCAAGAATTCATCCGATTAACCAATTAACTTGCCGATTAATCCCTACTCATAGGGTCCCCGAGTAGTCGATTACCCGATAAATCGTCC
Source organism: Triticum urartu (assembly GCF_056163025.1). Lineage (NCBI taxonomy): Eukaryota > Viridiplantae > Streptophyta > Magnoliopsida > Poales > Poaceae > Triticum > Triticum urartu. The sequence continues at coordinate 315,599,116 of NC_141877.1, forward strand.
GATTAATTGATTAAATGGACGATTAACTTGCCGATTACCTATTAATCCCCTACTCACCAGCCGACCGAGCAGTTACCAGTTAACGATTTCCTCGACAATGGAGAGAAGTAGGATCATACTTCTCTTGTTGAGTAACAAACTTCGTCTTGGGGTATTGATCTTCTTCCCACTCAACTCCATTGGCATTGAACTTTCGTTCAAAACCAACACCTTGATTCTTCCGGTGCCTTCCTTGCTTGCATACAACTTCCTCGAATTCCTTACTTTCGTCAAGGCTCTTGTAAACACCTTTCTCTATAATTCCCTTCAATAAGCTATTTTCTTGCTCAAGTGTAACTTGGCTAAGAAAATCATTAGTGGAATCAAGAGAACTACTAGAAGCAACAATATTGGATTTAGCATGATTATTGTTACTACTAGAGGAAGAATCTTTCTTGTTCTTGTTACTAGACTTGACTTGAGGCATGTAAGTGGATAAGAGTAAACGCTTGGCAATGTAAGAAGAACTTTTCTTGCGAAGATCATCATTGATTGCTTTTAAGAACTCATGCTCTTGCTCAAGGTTGAGCTTTTCAAAGCTCAATTTCTCATGAGTCCTTAAAAGTTCTCGATGATCTCCTAAGATAGTTTCATGAGCTAACTTAAGAGTGTTTAGTTCTTTAGTTAGAGACTCAATCTTCTCCTTATCATTGTCATTCGTTTTATCTTGATTAGCATGATTAATTGATGTTTCATCATAGTATTCATCACTAGAGTTGTCAACAAGTAAATCATCATCACCTAACAAGTCATCTTCATCACTATTGAAATCAACATACTCGGGGTGTGATACCTTTGGGCCTTTATCCATGAAGCATGTTCCAACTCCTTCATTTGGTGAGTCAAATATGTCGTAAGAGTTGGTTGTCACAAGTGCTAGACCGGCAACACCATCATCTTGAGTATATTTGGAGTCGGAGTGATAGCTTCTCTCGGAGTGGTTGTCGGAGTCGGAGCCGGATACCCATTCACCAACATGAGCTTGATGTCTTCGTTTTGTGTAGCTCCTTGATGACTTGTCCTTTCTTTCCGAATCCTTGCTTCTCTGTGAGGGTCTTCGTTCATAACGATCATCTCTACTCCTTCTTTCTCTAGATGGTGATTCTTCTCTTCTACTTCTTCTCTTGGGAGAATCTTCTCTTCTCTTGTAGGGGGCCGTACACTCATTGGAATAGTGTTCGGGCCTTCCACAATTGTAGCAGTTTCGCTCTCGACTAGAAGATCTTTTGTCATTGTAGGACCTTGATTTGGAGGTTCTCTCTTTGCTTCTACTCTTGTAGAACTTGTTGAAGTTCTTCACCATTAAGCTCAATTCTTCATTGATGGTTTGTTTCTCACTCGATGATGTGGGGGCTTCACATGAGGCTTTGTAAGCACCACTTGATTTGTTGTGAAGTTCCTCTTTATCCTTGAGTGACATCTCATGAGCAACACTTCTTCCGATGACTTCCGTTGGCTTGAGATCTTTGTAATTGGGCATCATTTGGATCAATGTGCACAGGGCATCATATTTTCCATCCAAGGCTCTTAGGATCTTCTTGATGATGAATCTATCGGTCATCTCTTCACTCCCTAAGCCGGCAATCTCATTTGTGATAAGAGCAAGCCTAGAGTACATTTTAGCGACACCTTCACCATCCTTCATTTTGAACTTGTCAAGTTGACTTTGAAGCACATCCAATTTGGATTCCTTGACAGAGTCGGTACCTTCGTGCATATCAATCAAAGTATCCCAAATTTCCTTTGCATTCTCAAGACGGCTGATTTTGTTGAATTCTTCGGGGCACAAACCTTTGAAGAGAATATCACAAGCTTGAGCATTGTATTGCAGCATCTTCACCTCTTCCGCGCTAGCCTCACGGTTCGGTTCCCTCCCATCAAAGAATTCACCTTGCAAGCCAATACACGCAATATCCCAAAGAGCGGGGTTATGTCCAAGAATATGCATTTTCATCTTATGCTTCCAACTAGCAAAATTAGTACCATCAAAATAAGGACCTCTACGGTGGTAATTTCCCTCACTAGGCGCCATACTCTCCTGGGTTGTGAAACCAAGGCTATGATCACCAAAGCTATGGAAATCAAGGCAAATGGAGATCAAATCTCTGATACCACTTGTAGGATCGAAAGTATGTGTAGAGGGGGGGTGATTAGACTACTTGACCAAATAAAAATCTAGTCTTTTCCCAATTTTAATCTTGGCAGATTTTAGCAACTTAGCACAAGTCAAGCAATCTCCACACAATTCAAGCAAGCATGCAAAAGAGTATATGAGCAGCGGAAAGTAAAGCATGCAAATTGCAAGAATGTAAAGGGAAGGGTTTGGAGGATTCAAACGCAATTGGAGACACGGATGTTTTTGTCGTGGTTCCAATAGGTGGTGCTATTGTACATCCACGTTGATGGAGACTTCAACCCACGGAGGGTAACGGTTGCGCGAGTCCACGGAGGGCTCCACCCACGAAGGGTCCACGAAGAAGCAACCTTGTCTATTCCATCATGGCCGTCGCCCACGAAGGACTTGCCTCACTAGTGGTAGATCTTCACGAAGTAGGCGATCTCCTTGCCCTTACAAACTTCTTGGTTCAACTCCACAATCTTGTTGGAGGCTCCCAAGTGACACCTAGCCAATCTAGGAGACACCACTCTCCAAGAAGTAACAAATGGTGTGTTGATGATGAACTCCTTGCTCTTGTGTTTCAAATGATAGTCTCCCCAACACTCAACTCTCTCTCACAGGATTTGGATTTGGTGGAAAGAAGATTTGAGTGGAAACCAACTTGGGAAGGCTAGAGATCAAGATTCATATGGTTGGAATGGAATATCTTGACCTCAACACAAGTGTAGGTGGTTCTCTCTCAGAAAATGTGTATTGGAAGTGTAGGTATGTTCTGATGGCTCTCTTCATGAATGAAGAGTGGATGGAGGGGTATATATAGCCTCCACACAGAATCTAACCGTTACACACAATTTTCCAAACTCGGTGGGACCGAATGGTTAAACTCGGTCGGACCGATTCAGCAAACCTAGTGACCGTTAGGATTTTCGGTGGGACTGAGATGCAACTCGGTAGGACCGATATGGTTAGGGTTAGGACATAACATAATCTCGGTGTGACCGATTACACAAACTCGGTGGGACCAATTTTGGTAATAAGCTTACCAGAGAGTTGGTCAGGTAAACTTGGTGGGACCGATTTGCTCATCTCGGTGAGACCGAAATGTTACAAAAGGGAAACAGAGAGTTTACATTGCAATCTCGGTGGGACCGATCGCTCATCTCGGTAAGACCAAAACGTTACGAAGGGAAACAGAGAGATTACAATCCCATCTCGGTGAGACCGAGATCCCTATCGGTGAAACCGATTTGCCTAGGGTTTGTGGCAGTGGCTATGACATTTGAAACTCGGTGGTGCCGGATAGATAGAATCGGTGGGGCCGAGTTTGACTTTTGGTTTAGGTCATATGTGGATGTGGGAAGGTAGTTGAGGGTTTTGGAGCATATCACTAAGCACTTTGAGCAAGCAAGCCATTAAGAAACACCTCATCCCTCCTTGATAGTATTGGCTTTTCCTATAGACTCAATGTGATCTTGGATCACTAAAATATAAAATGTAGAGTCTTGATCTTGAAGCTTGAGCCAAACTTTTTGTCCTTAGAATTTTGAGGGATCCACTTTCCTCATCCATGCCATGCCATTCATTGAGCTTTTCCTGAAATATTAATCTTGGAATAATGTTAGCTCAATGAGCTATATGTTGTTAGGAATTACCAAAACCACCCGGGGATAGTTGCACTTTCAGCCTTGTATAAGTAAATGGAGGGAGTACTAAAGGACATATATATTCCAAACAATATGATAATATCTCTAACCAAGGTAGTAGGGACAAGGAGTAAATGAAGGGAGTAGTAAAAAATTCTCCTCGTCCTGCGAGCCACCGCGCACGTGGGCGAGGGAGCGGGCGTAAGGCGTACAATACTACTACTAGTAAGCAAGCTTCACCTCATCCTGCGAGCCACCGCGCCCGTGGGCGGGGGAGATGGCGTATTAAGCAAGCTTCTCCTCGTTCTGCGACTTGACGGGACACATCAGAAGTACTCCGGTGTATAGAGCCTTACCTCTAAGGTAGGCCCCACATGGTTTGCCTCTTTTTTAACATAACGTGTCAAGTCACAATTTGTTTGTTCACCCGTGGTAGACGATCCTCCCTCCACCAAGTGGACAACCAGTACACGGTCAATTTACCACGTGGGCTGCCTTTTCGTACAGAAATGAGCTCCACCGTGTACCCGCGCGGGTGTGGTTGGGAAAGAGACGGGAGTACGTGCGCCATGCGTGCACCTCTTCTCTTCGTGCACGCCCCCACCTACGTGGGTGTGGGTGAGAGATACAAACCTATACAAATGGCTTATGCAGAATAACTACTCTTCGTAAGCCATTGTAAGAGTGGATAAAATGGTGAAGGAGGAGATAGGGGAGCGGCGGAGGTGTGCGATTCTTGGCCGGCGTTTGGCCTCGTTTAAATAGGAGATTAAATAGACGACGGACGGGAGGAGCTCGGACAGCGTTGCGTTTAATGTCGGCCCGGTCATGAACGGACATGTGTCCAGAGTGGGTTTCTCGGCTTCCACACGGGCGGGTTTCATGGAGGCGTTTGAATGTGGCAAGGAGGCGTGTTCAGCCGGGCGTGCAGCGAGTGGCGCCCTTGACTCTAACGAAGGACACTGCGTCATTCTTCCACTGACGTGTGGGATCTTTGGGTACATGGCATGCATGTTAGTGACCCAAGCAGGCAGCGCATAGCAGAGGAACCTTTGGTGGGCCAGGGCGGTCAGAAGCGGGCATTTCATAAACCGATGATTGTTCATTGAGTGTGACGTCATCCTTTTCATGTAGGTAAGCCTACTATGTTGATAGCCCGTTCGATACATTGTGATTTATAAAGACCGCTGCAAACATCAATGTTCTGCTTATCACAGATAAGATTGATTAATACCCGTAACAATCCATGTCCTTAACAAAGGGTGCATGCACGTATAGGTTGAGCGTGTGTCTTGCGTCGTGTGTTGTGTGCATGCAGGCGTGTGAGTGTTGCGTGTGTGCAAGGGTACGTTTCAGTGTTGCATGCATGTGTGCGTACGTGCATGTGTTCGTGAGTGCATGTGTACGTGTCAGTGTTGCACGCCTGCATGCGTGGGTGTGTTCATTATGTGTATGTGTCAGTGTTGCACGCCTGCATGCGTGCGTGTCTTGCGTGCGTGCATGTGTACGTGCGGGGTGAGGCTACACGTTAGTCGATTGACTTTTTCATCTCTGGTCATTATATTTTCCAGTCGTTGGATACGAAATCAAGGGCCTGCAGTTTATCATCAAACTCCACCCCCCTGAGCCGCCAGCCACCACCGGCCGAACCGCCGCCCCCCGCAGCCGGCCCGCGCCACCACGCCGCCCCGCCCGCCCCGAAACCACTCCCCACCGCCGGTCCACCGCCGCACCGGTCATCCCTCTATGCCCCCCGCGCCGAGCTTTTTCTCCGGCGATCCCCACCCCACCGCCCAATCAACGCGCCCCCCACCGCCGGCGACTGCCAACCAGAGGTCTCACGACTTCGAGTACCCACCGACCACTAATTTATTAGCATTTCTGTCCTTCATACACGCGCTGACGGGTGGGCCCTATGGTAACGTGCGCTGCTGAATGTGGACCGTTTGACTGGTCAATTGATCGTGTCATCAACAAATTACGGAGCTGTATGGTGAGCCAGTGACTGTATAATCACCCTAAAATGTATTTTGTTAACACAGTACAGACTCAAACTACCATTTCTTTCTTTCATATACGGGCTGACAGGTGGGCCCCATGGTTACGCGCCCCGATGGTGCAACACTAGTTGCGCCACGTGGAACGTTTGACTGGTCAATTGATTGTGTCATCAACAAAATACGGAGTTGTACGGGTGAGCCAGTGACCGTATAATCATGACATGTATTTTTTTAACACGGTACAGACGCAAGGGCTCATATATACGCGCAAGCACTCACCGCTATAAGCACACACACGCAGACCATACCCTTATGAGCACCTTCGAGAGAGTGAGCCAACATATAATCTTGAGATTTTAAGAAGTCACCACAGGTGCCTCGTAGTCGAGTGGAACGTCTCCTCCGACTGAACGCACATCGCCGGAAAATACTGAAATTAACCCAGGATAAATGCGAGCACCGGGACTTTAACCCTGGTGGGCTCGAGAAACCACTGTCCTCCTTACCATCCAAGCACATGTTGGTTAACACGACAAAATGTATGTGGTGACCATGATGAGCTTATTCTGAAGTCCAGTGACCATATCGTGCTTTCGCTTCAAATACAATGACCATAAGTGTCGTCAACAAAATACGGAGCACGCATCAAATGCAAAGTCCATTAGTGTCATCAAGAAAATACGGAGACATATCGTGAGCTAGATACCATATGATCACCACGAGAATGTATACGGTGACCGTAATGAGCATATTCTGAAGTCCAGTGACCGTATAGTGCCTTAGCTTGAAATACAGTGACCGTCACGCGTGCATGTGTCATGGGCATGCATACTTTTAGAGGGCCGAGAGATAGTTTGTGTGCGTACGTGAAAGTAGTGTAGAAAGAGGGGGTGTCCGGTGGAGACAAGGAGAGATATGCCCTTCGTTTCTCTTTCCCGTGACTAATATTTTAGGAGAATATATAAACATTCACAATGCAGAACAAATATGTTTGGATGCACCATGCAATTAACTTTCATGTATAACATTGTACTATTGTATATGCTTATTTTCTTAGTGGCTGATTGTGTGTGTGGTGTGGTGGGCACATCATTTCTAGTTGCGGTGGGTCAACATGAGGACTCATGGGTCGGTTCCAGGTTGGACCGAGACGCGTTATACGAAGACCCATGTGGAGGACTCGGCGTACAACACGAAGCTAGCTACCAGAGTCGCAGAGGACTCTATCCCCACTGGTGATAAGCCGACTATATATGATTTGTAACCCTAGGCCCCCAGTATGTTATAGAAGCTTGGGGGCTAGTTCGTCGATAGTATACACACACGCACAATGCCTGGTATTCACGTGTACTTTGTAAACACCCCTATCACTAATACACAGTACCAGGAGTAGGCTTTTTCCTCAACTGCAAGGGTCCGAACTAGGGTAAAACTTTGCCTCGTATTACCATCCAGCCTAACAGTCAGGGATATCCTACCGAATGCTATGATGGAATCATATCTTCCAACTACTAAGAGAGAGGTGTGTCTGGGGGGGGCAATGTGTGCGAGAGAGGCCTAAAGATAATGTGCATGCGGGAGACACATAGGCACATATATGTGCATATAGATGGCTAGTAGAGTCATGCGTGTGTATATATGCATGTGAGAGAAATAGTGTTTTCCAACTGAGATTAGTGAAAAGAGTGGTACATAGTAGTCAGAAAGAGAGAGAGAGAGAGATAAAGAGAGAGCATGTGGGTGAGACTCCCCGACACCCCGAGAGAGATTGTGAGCATGTGTGAAAGAGAAATGCTGATGCATATAAAGTGTGTGCACTTATGTGGTACATAGAGAGATATATAGCGCGTTTGTGAGAACGGGCCGAGGCATAGTGCATCTACGTGTAAAAGGCGGATCTATGCATTAAATTAAAATATAAATGGCATTATTATTTTTGGATGAGATCATGAATTTTGCAAATTGCGTATGGATGAAAATCGGTCTATTAGACACCCATACTCTATTGAATTCTAGCATGTGCATGTGTTTATTTCATACTATTGATCCACAGAGTGAGAGTGGTTTGAAATACGGGCAATGGATGCTTTTGCAATTCATATATAAACATTAATTAGTGCACTCCATGTTGTTAGTGTGAAGCACTTTATACATTTGTCACTTGCATGGATACATTCCAAATTGCTAGCTACAAAATAGAATACATGTCGAATTCAACATAAAAGGGGTTTCGAAGATTCGAATTCATAGGAAGTCCATTCATCTATTTGAACCCGAGATAATGGCATTTGTAAATCAGATTTAAAAGGGGGCATCAATCTTTGTTGTGCGTTTGAACATGCTATATATATTCATACGCATGTCTAACTTTTTTTGCAACCAAGGAGATTATATCTGGAACCATGCATGAACTGAGGTAAGTTGCATATTTTTTAATATATAATCGTGTACAATGTATGTTCAAATGTACCCCCTCCATTCCAAAATAATCGTAGCTTTAGGATTTTCAAGAGTAAAGATTTGTGAAGTTTGACAAATCTTCAATTCAAGAGAACCGAAAACGTTAATGCTTCTGCTCCCAAATATTGAACGAAGCGCCAAATAGGCCTCTGGTCACCCAAAACCGCGCGAGACTAATGTTTGATGGTAGGAAATTATTGTCCTGACTCTGGCCCGTGTAGCCTATCGGCCCGATGTCCAAAGGTCTAAATCGGGGTAGGTTTGTAACTTCACCATGACGCTAGTCTCAACCGCCTCCGAGAAGCATTCATACGCCGTGGGCACCTAAACACCCATGCGCTTGGCCGAAATCTATCTCGCCCACATTTGGGACACCTGAGATTACTGTCCTACCCCCAACCCGCAATATGTCCAAAATTTTAGATGGGGGAAAAGTTTGTAACTTTCCCCAAATTTCAAACAAGCGCGTCCCAGACCGAAATATTGTTCCCCCTTAGTTCCCCGCCTCCCTCCATTTCCCCATTCATACTCCGTGGGCGCCAAACGCCCTCTCCACCAGCCGCGAAACCCCAGCCTCCTCCGTCCTCCACCCCATAGGGCCCAATCCACCGCCGCCCTCCTCCATCACGCCGGAGCCGGTACCCCAACGTCGTCGTCCAACGCAGCCGCAACCGCAATGCCCTCAAGGACTAAGCAGCTGAAGCTGAGGTAGAGCTGCCTCTATGACACCGACGCCGACGTGCGCCGTACCAAAACCACTCCGACCACGCCGTCCTGCGCCTCACTGCTGCCGCTCCACTGTCGCAACCGTCCACCGCACCGGAGTTGTTCCCGCTACGCCGTCGTTCGCCGCCTCAGATCTAGTTCCCCGCCGCTGACAGATGGCCACTGCACCACACTCAACAACTTGGTCATGGGTTCGTCCAAGGCTCCACTGTCCTCCACAACTTCTCGTTTCCAGCGAACCACAAGAAGATCGTTGGAAAAACAGAAGGAGGAAAAAACACTGCCAGCAGAAAGAGGTACTCCTCTTCCCTTATTCGTGCAAACCTTACGTCTCTGCTCACACCGTATTCATCCCACAAAAGAAACTAGTTGAGCGCTTCTTACTGCATCTTCTTCGTGATACTAAATGCAAAAGGTTTCCTTCCTTTAATATTTCACCTTTGCTAGAGGTCAGTAGCCCGCCTAGATTTCAATTCAGGGTCAGTCGAACCGCAATTAAAAGAAGCAGCACCCGCTTAAGCGTGTGGAGCACCTAGTCCGCCTGTTCGTCGGGGAAGCGGCGCATCAGTGTCTATCATACGGGTGTGGGGCGCAGGAGCTGCTTGCGCCCGATCTGGAGGTCGGCGGGGCTTGAATGGATGGCCGGGGGGCGGTGCCAAGCACGACAGTGCGGTGAGGTCGAGGGGAGGGCGCAGGTAGGGGATTGGGCCGGTGGTCGCTGGCGTTTTGAGGAAGATCGTCAACACTGACTGGCTGGAGGTAGATGAAGGCGATCTGCCCGTTCTTTGTACATTGGACGGTGCAGGAAAACTGGACTAGCCTATTTGTTTTCAGTCGACTGTTATTTTCATAGAATCCTGTAGTAATTTAGTGTGCCATGCATGTTGTAGAGCTATCATATGTCTCCCGTCATTTATTTCTCACTGACCTACTATCTGCTACCTTTACACTGTACTAATTGTGCACACACTTCACCCATACTCACACTATTGTTTTTTATGCATGGGTATTTCAGACTCTGGCGCAGTGCTGATGAATGCAGAAAAGAAAAGACAGAAGTTGCTCCAGTGTAATTCGAAGATAAGCACTAAGCGTTTCAGCGCTCTAAAGGGTGCAGCGTCAGCAGTTGGAGACAGTAAACATAGCTCTGCAGTTGATGATCTCAATTGCCACACACAACCATCCCAGGTGCTTGCTTTAACTTCGCGCTGTCAAATGTGGTTGCATGTTGTATATGGTGTCTAGCTTGTATTGCTTCCAATTTGGTTAAATTGCATCTGCTTACTTTACACATTATACCTTTGATAATGACATGCCTTCCTATTTTTGATACATACTACATATGTCTAATAACCATGTTCGTACATCAAACTAATGCTCTTTTGTATCCCTCGTCAATCACTTATGATGAGACAGTCACCCCGGTGGGTTATTGTGAGACGCCATACTCATTTAAAGAGTGCAGTGTCATCCTCCCCACATGATTCTCAAGAAACAATAAGGCTAAATGAATATAGTCGACGTATCTCTCTAGTTGATGACCGCAATTCCCCCACACCACCATCATAGGTGCTTGCTCTAACTTCACAGTGTGATATGTGGTTGCATGTTGCATACGATGTCTAGCTTGTAATGCTTCTAATTAGGGTAAGTTGCATCTGCTTAGTTTACACATTATACTTGCGAATATGACATGCCTTCCTATTTTTGGTACACACTAAATCTATGTGTTAACCTTGTTCTTACATGAAACTACCTCTCTTCTGTATCCTACATCAATCACTTACGATGAGTCACCTTTATTCGTTGCATATTGCATATTATTTCTAGCCTGTTGCCATGTATTGCTTCTAATTTGGTCAAATACATTTGTTAGGGCACCCTTTTAATTTGGCAGAGTGATATTGGTTTCATCTTTCATATGGTTTCTAGCTTGCATTGATTCTAACAAGTTCAAGCACCTTGTGCTTAGTTTACACTTTATACATCATACATGTCAATATGTCACGCCGTCCTGTTTTTCATACATATTCCATCCTCCTATCATGCGGCTGCCTTACATGAAAGTAGTGTTCATCAGTATCATGCATCAATGAGTTCTGAAGAGAAAATTTTATTCCTTTTTCTTGTGGGTTTGACTTGACAAGGAAAAATCAAGAAAGACGAAGGAAAAGAGTAAGGAAGGCGATGATGGTGGTCCTCTGCAGCAACATAAACGGAGCATCTGTACCGATTCTCCTTGTACTGATAGTGCATTACAAGGTCCAAGTTTCCGCTCCCCTGCTCCACCATCCAAGGTGCTTGCTCTAACTTGGCAGTGTGATATCTGGTTGCATGTTGCATATGGTGTCTAGCTTGTATTGCTCCTAATTAGTGTAAACTGCATCTGCTTAGCTTACACATGATACATGTGAATATGACACACTTTCCTGTTTTTGGTACATATTATATAAGTCTATTACACCATGTTATTACATGAAACTACTCTTCTTGTGTATCCTGCATCAGTCACTTATGATGGGAAACCTTTAAGTTGGCAGTGTGATATTGGTTTGCGTCTTGAATATGATTTCTAGTATGTATTGCTTCTAGTTTGATGAACGCCACCTATGACGAGACAGTTTTAACTTGGCAGAGTGATGTTGATTGCACCTTTCATATGGTGTCTAGTTTGTAGTGCTTCTAATTTGTTGAAGTGCCTTCTTCTTAGTTACCACATCATAGGTGTGAATATGTCAAGCCGTCCATTTTTCCGTACATATTCCATCCTCGTATCATGACTTTGCCTTTCATCAGAGTAGTGTTCGTTAGTATCATGCATGAATGAGTTCCGAAGAGCGAATTATATCCTTTTTCTTGTCGGTTTGACCTCACAATGCAAAATCAATAAAGCTGAAGGAAACTAGCAAGGCATTGGATGATGGTGGTCCTTCCGAGCAACTAAAATAGAGGTTCTCTACAGATTCTACTCCGCCATGCTCCCAACAAGATTCACAAGACAACGCAAGGCTAGACAGTCAACGTAGCTATGTAGATGATGAGCACATCCCCCCTACTCCACCATCACATGTGCTTGCTCTAACTTGGCACTATTATATGTGGTTGCATGTTGCGTATGATGTCGAGCTTGTACTCCCTCCATTTCTTTTTAGTCTGCATATAAGGTTTGGTCAAAGTCAAGCTTTGTAGAGTTTGACTAACTTTATATTAAAAATATATAAAGATTCACAATATGAAATCAATATTATCAGATGCACCATGAAACATATGTTCATACTATATAGTTTTAGTATTGTATATGTTCATAATTTTTTATATAAATTTGGTCAAACTTTGTGCAGTTTGACTTTGACCAAATCTTATATGCGGAGTAAAAAGAAACGGAGGGAGTATTGCTTCTAACTTTGTTGAATTGCATCTGCTTACTTTACACATAATGCCCGTGAATATGGCATATGTTCCTGTTTTTAGAACATACTATATCTGATCACACGATGTTCTTACATCAGACTACTGTTCTTGCATATCCCGCATCAGTCACTTATGATAAGGCGCCTTTAAGTTGCCATTATGATATTGGTTGTGTCTTGCATATGATTTCTAGCATGTACTACTTCTAATTTGTTGAAACACCATACAGTTTGAACTTGGCAGAGTGATATTGGTTGCATCTTTCATATGGTGTCTAGCTTGCAGTGCTTCTGATTTTTTGAAATGCCTCCTGCTTAGTTACCACATCATAGGTGTGAATATGTCACGCCATCCTGTTTTTCATACATATTCCATCCTCGCATCATGTGTTTGCCTTTCATCCGAGTAGTGTTCGTCAGTATCATGCATGAATGAGTTCTTAAGAGAGAATTTCATTCCTTTTTCTTATCGGATTGACTTCACAATGCAAAATCATTACAGCTGAAGGAAATTAGTCCGACAGTGGATGATGGTGGTCCTTCGGAGCAACTCAAACAAGGGGTCTCTACAGATTCTACTCTGCCATCCTCCCAACAAGATTTGTAAGACAACACATGGCTGGACAGTCAACGTAGTTGTGTAGATGATGATCACATCTCCCCTCCTCCACCATCACAGGTGCTTTCTCTAACTTGGCACTATTATATGTTGTTGCATGTTGTGTATGATGTCTAGCTTGTATTGCTTCTAACTTTTTTGAATTGCATCTGCTTACTTTACACATAATGCATGTGAATATGACACGTGTTCCTGTTTCTAGAACATACGTGTACCTGATGAGCACATCTCCCCTACTCCACCATCACAGGTGCTTGCTCTAACTTGGAACTGTTATATGTGGTTGCATTTTTCGTATGATGTCTAGTTTGTATTGCTTCTGATTATGTTGAATTACATCTGCGTAGCTCACAACTTATACCTGCAACGATCACTTACCCATAAGACACATTTAACTTGGGACTGTGATGTAGGTTGCATCTTGCATTGTCTTCTAGCTTGTACTGACGAGACACTTTTTACCTGATAGAGTGATATTGGTTGCATGTTCATATGGTGCCTAGCTTTCATTTCTTCTAAATTTGTTGAAATGCCTTCCGCTTACTGTTTTTTCATACATATTCCATCCTCCTATTGTACGTGTGAATATGAAATGCTGTCTTTTTGTATATATTCCATCCTCCTATCCTGCGCTTGCCTTACATCAAATTAGTGTTCGTCTGTATCATGCATAAACTAGTTATCTAGAGCTAATTTTATTCATCTTCTTGTGGTTTTGACTTCATAAGGCAATATCAGAAAATAGGAAGGAAAAGAGTAAATTAGGGTATGTTGGTGGTCCTCCGCATCGATGCAAACAGAGACTCTAGATTTGCCACTGCTACTGCTAATGAAGTTGAAGTCCCAAGTCTACATGATGAGTTCATCTCCCGTACTCCACCATCGCAGGTGCTTGCTCTAAGTTGACAGTGTGATAATTGGTTTCATGTTGCATATGTTGTTTAGCATGTATTTCTTCTATTTTGATTAAATTGCACCTACTGAGTTTATACGTTATACATGTGCATATGACATGGAGTTATGTGTCTATAATACACTCCATCTATCTATCATACCATGTTCTTACATCAAAGTACTGCTGTTGTGTATCCCGCATCAGTCACTCATGATTGGATGCTTTTAACATGGTAGTTTGATAGTGGTTGCATCTTGCATTGATTTCTATGTTGTATTGCTTCTAATTTTTCAAATTGCCACTTATGACAAGACACTTTTAACTTGGCAGAGTAATATTGGTTGCATCTTTCATATGGTGTCTAGCTTGCATTACTTCTATTTTATTGAAAATCCTTCTGCTTAGTTTACACGTCGTAGCTGTGAATATGTCATGTTGTCCTATTTTTCTTACATATTGCATCCTCATACGGTTGTCTTACATCAAAGTATTGCTTGTCTGTATCATGCATCAATGAGTTCTGAAGAGCGATTTTATTCTTTTGTGTTGTGGGTACGACTTTACATGGCAAAGTCAAAAAAGAGCAAGGAAAATAATATTGTAGGGAGTGGTGTTACTCGTTGGGAGAAACGGAAAAGGATCTGCCGTCCATATTCTGCTGGTACTTATAGTGTAGTAGAAGGTCCAAGTCCACCGGCTAAATCTACAAACACAGTATCACCTGCTCCACCAGCTATAGCATCCGCTTCAACTGTACCAGCATCTCAATGAGTTACTTGTTCGTTTGCTTTGGAACTGGCTAGTTCCCAAGCCGCCTTCACACCTAACACTACTTCCGAAGCACTGCTGACACAAAAGGACTTGGCAAGATCAGATGAACCTCATGAGCATCAACACCAAGATGGTACCTGACTGAGTCAAGTTGCAGTTGCATGCTCCTTTATATGTACTCTCATAGTTTGATGTACACTAACACTTTCCATATTCGTTATTGAACTAGCACTATGGCGCATGCGGAAACAGACATCAGGGATAATGCTTGATAGATTAACAAAATCTAAAGGAGGAAGAATGGAGATCCATTTTGAGGCAGGTTTAAAAATGCCATGTGATAATACAGTGTTAGCCAAGTTAGTATCAGAGGCAGCCGTTGCCGTTAGGTGTCATGCACGTATCCTACCAACGTGGATCCAGTACAGGAATGAGAAAGACAATACCCAGTTTAACACCTTCCTTGACCATTTATCCGTAAGTAATGTTATTCATCGCAATTAGTAATATTGTCTTGCTCTGTCCCATACTTTCTAGATTCCTCCTAATAAGACTCACATTCTTTTTTCAACATATGAGGTTCAAGTTGGATCCGAAAGATGATGCAACTAAACAAGCATGCACTCATGTTTTTCAGTCTCCTCTGCGACAGTATCGGTACCACCTTAGAAAATCTCACTTTGAAGTCAAGGCTAACAATGAAATCACCCAAACATCTCCAGTGGAATATATTATAGATGAAGACTGGACAACCCTCGTTAAACACTGGTCTGATCCAAAGTATCAGGTAGGCTATCTGTATTTGATCAGACCACATATTGAACTTGTATTTGTTGGGTTTCGTAGTAATTTCAAAAAATTTCCTACGCACACGCAAGATCATGTGATGCATAGTAACGAGGGGGAGAGTGTTGTCTACGTACCCACGCAGACCGACTGCGGAAGCGTTGACGCAATGTAGAGGAAGTAGTCGTACGTCTTCACGATCCAACCGATCAAGCACCGAAACTACGACACCTCCGAGTTCGAGCACACGTTCAGCTCGATGACGATCCCCGGACTCCGATCCAGCAAAGTAACGGGGAAGAGTTCCGTCAGCATGACGGCGTGGTGACGATCTTGATGCACTACAGCAGCAGGGCTTCGCCTAAACTCCGCTACAGTATTATCGAGGAATATGGTGGCTGGGGGCACCGCACACGGCTAAGGAATAGATCACGTGGATCAACTTGTGTGTTTCTAGGGTGCCTCTGCCTCAGTATATAAAGGACTAGAGGGGGGAGGCTGGCCGGCCAAGGGTGGCGCGCCAGGAGAGTCCTACTCCCTCTGGGAGTAGGATTCCCCCACCAATCCTAGTTGGAATAGGATTCGCGGAGGGGGGAAAAGAGAGGGAGGGGGCCGGCCACCTCTCCTAGTCCTAATAGGACTAGGGGAAGGGGGAGGCGCGCAGCCCATGTAGGGCTGCCTCTTCTCTTTTCCACTAAGGCCCATCATGGCCCATTTAGCTCCCGGGGGGTTCCGGTAACCTTCCCGGTACTCCGGTAAAATCCCGATTTCACCCGGAACACTTCCGATATCCAAACATAGGCTTCCAATATATCAATCTTTATGTCTCGACCATTTCGAGACTCCTCGTCATGTCCGTGATCACATCCGGGACTCCGAACAACCTTCGGTACATCAAAATGCATAAACTCATAATATAACTGTCATCGTAACCTTAAGCGAGCGGACCCTACGGGTTCGAGAACAATGTAGACATGACCGAGACACGTCTCCGGTCAGTAACCAATAGCGGGACCTAGATGCCCATATTGGCTCCTACATATTCTACGAAGATCTTTATCGGTCAGACCGCATAACAACATACGTTGTTCCCTTTGTCATCGGTATGTTACTTGCCCGAGATTCGATCGTCGGTATCCAATACCTAGTTCAATCTCGTTACCGGCAAGTCTCTTTAATCGTTCTGTAATACATCATCCCGCAACTAACTCATTTAGTTGCAATGCTTGCAAGGCTTAAGTGATGTGCATTACCGAGAGGGCCCAGAGATACCTCTCTGACAATCGGAGTGACAAAACCTAATCTTGAAATACGCCAACCCAAGATGTACCTTTGGAGACACCTGTAGTACTCCTTTATAATCACCCAGTTACGTTGTGACGTTTGGTAGTACCCAAAGTGTTCCTCCGGTAAACGGGAGTTGCATAATCTCATAGTTATAGGAACATGTATAAGTCATGAAGAAAGCAATAGCAACATACTAAACGATCGGGTGCTAAGCTAATGGAATGGGTCATGTCAATCAGATCATTCTCTTAATGATGTGATCCCGTTAATCAAATAACAACTCATTGTTCATGGTTAGGAAACATAACCATCTTTGATTAACGAGCTAGTCAAGTAGAGGCATACTAGTGACACTTTGTTTGTCTATGTATTCACACATGTATTATGTTACCGGTTAATACAATTCTAGCATGAATAATAAACATTTATCATGATCATAAGGAAATAAATAATAAATTTATTATTGCCTCTAGGGCATATTTCCTTCAGTCTCCCACTTGCACTAGAGTCAATAATCTAGTTCACATCGCCATGTGATTTAACAGCAATAGTTCACATCACCATGTGATTAACACCCATAGTTCACATCGATATGTGATCAACACCCAAAGGGTTTACCAGAGTTAGTAATCTAGTTCATATTGCTATGTGATTAACACCCAAAGAGTACTAAGGTGTGATCATGTTTTGCTTGTGAGATAATTTTAGTCAACGGGTCTGTTACATTCAGATCCGTAAGTATTTTGCGAATTTCTATGTCAACAATGCTGTGCATGGAGCTACTCTAGCTTATTGCTCCCACTTTCAATATGTATCTAGATCGAGACTTAGAGTCATCCAGATCTGTGTCAAAACTTGCATCGACGTAACCTTTTACGACGAACCTTTCTGTCACCTCCATAATTGAGAAATATTTCCTTATTCCACTAAGGATAATTTTGACCGCTGTCTAGTGATCTACTCTTAGATCACTATTGTACTCCCTTGCTTAACACAGTGTAGGGTATACAATAGATCTGGTACACAGCATGGCATACTTTATAGAACCTATGGCTGAGGCATAGGGAATGACTTTCATTCTATTTCTATCTTCTGCCGTGGTCGGGCTTTGAGTCTTACTCAATTTCACACCTTGTAATACAGGCAAGAACTCTTTCTTTGACTGCTCCATTTTGAACTACTTCAAAATCTTGTCAAGGTATGTACTCATTGAAAAAAAACTTATCAAGCGTCTTGATCTATCTCTATAGATCTTGAAGCTCAATATGTAAGCAGCTTCACCGAAGTCTTTCTTTGAAAAACTCCTTTCAAAACACTCCTTTTATGCTTTACAGAATAATTCTACATTATTTCCGATCAACAATATGTCATTCACATATACTTATCAGAAATGCTGTAGTGCTCCCACTCACTTTCTCGTAAATACAGGCTTCACCGCAAGTCTGTATAAAACTATATGCTTTGATCAACTCATCAAAGCGTATATTCCAGCTCCGAGATGCTTGCACCAGTCCACAGATGGATCGCTGGAGTTTGCACATTTTGTTAGCACCTTTCGGATTGACAAAACCTTTTGGTTGCATCATATACAACTCTTCTTTAATTAATCCATTAAGGAATGCAGTTTTGTTTATCCATTTGCCAGATTTCATAAAATGCGGCAATTACTAGCATGATTCGGACAGACTTAAGCATCGCTACGGGTGAGAAAGTCTCATCGTAGTCAATCCCTTGAACTTGCCGAAAACCTTTCGCGACAAGTCGAGCTTTGTAGACAGTAATATTACCGTCTGCGTTAGTCTTCTTCTTGAAGATCCATTTATTCTCAATTGCTTTCCGATCATCGGGCAAGTCAACCAAAATCCATACTTTGTTCTCATACATGGATCCCATCTCAGATTTCATGGCTTCAAGCCACTTTGCAGAATCTGGGCTCACCATTGCTTCTTCATAGTTCGTAGGTTCATCATGATCTAGCATCATGACTTCCAGAACGGGATTACCGTACCACTCTGGCGCGGATCTTACTCTGGTTGATCTACGAGGTTCAGTAGTATCTTGTTCTGAAGTTTCATGATCATTATCATTAACTTCCTCACTAACTGGTGTAGGTGTCACTAAAACAGTTTTCTGTGATGTACTACTTTCCAGTAAGGGAGTAGGTACAGTTACCTCGTCAAGTTCTACTTTCCTCCCACTCGCTTCTTTCAAGAGAAACTCCTTCTCTAGAAAGTTTCCGAATTTAGCAACAAAAGTCTTGCCTTCGGATCTGTGATAGAAGGTGTATCCAATAGTTTCCTTTGGATATCCTATGAAGACACATTTCTCCGATTTGGGTTCGAGCTTATCAGGTTGAAGCTTTTTCACATAAGCATCGCAGCCCCAAACTTTCAGAAACGACAACTTTGGTTTCTTGCCAAACCATAGTTCATAAGGCGTCGTCTCAACGGATTTTGATGGTGCCCTATTTAACGTGAATGCGGCCATCTCTAATGCATAACCCCAAAATGATAGTGGTAGATCGGTAAGAGACATCATAGATCGCACCATACCTAATAAAGTACGGTTATGACGTTCGTACACACCATTACATTGTGGTGTTCCAGGTGGCGTGAGTAGTGAAACTATTTCACATTGTTTTAAACTGAAGGCCAAACTCGTAACTCAAATACTCTTCTCTACGATCAGATCGTAGAAACTTTATTTTCTTGTTACGATGATTTTTCACTTCACTCTGAAATTCTTTGAACTTTCCAAACGTTTCAGACTTATGTTTCATCAAGTAGATATACTCATATCTGCTCAAATCATCTGTGAATATCAGAAAATAATGATACTTGTCGCGAGCCTCAATATTTATCGAACCACATACATCAGTATGTATGATTTCCAACAAATCTGTTGCTCGCTCCATTGTTCCGAAGAACAGAGTCTTAGTCATCTTGCCCATGAGGCATGGTTCGCAAGCATCAACTGATTCATAATCAAGTGATTCCAAAAGCCCATCAGCATGGAGTTTCTTCATGCGCTTTACACCAATATGACCTAAACGGTAGTGCCACAAATAAGTTGCACTATCATTATTAACTTTGCTTCTTTTGGTTTCAATATTATATTATGTGTATCACTACGATCGAGATCCAACGAACTATTTTCATTGGGTGTGTAACCATATAAGGTTTTTATTCATGTAAACAGAACAACAATTTATTCTCTTACTTAAATGAATAACCGTATTACAATAAAAATGATCAAATCATATTCATGCTTAACGCAAACACCAAATAACACTTATTCAGGTTCAACACTAATCCCGAAAGTATAGGGAGTGTGCGATGATGATCATATCAATCTTGGAACCACTTCCAATACACATCGTCACTTCACCCTTAACTAGTCTCTGTTTATTCTGCAATTCCCGTTTCGAGTTACTAATCTTAGCAATTGAACTAGTATCAAATACTGAGGGGTTGCTATAAACACTAGCAAAGTACACATCAATAACATGTATATCAAATATACTTATGTTCACTTTGCCATCCTTCTTATCCGCCAATCACTTGGGGTAGTTCCGCTTCCAGTGACCAGTCCCTTTGCAGTAGAAGCACTTAGTCTCAGGCTTAGGATCAGACTTGGGCTTCTTCACTTGAGCAGCAACTTGCTTGCCGTTCTTCTTGAAGTTCCCCTTCTTCCCTTTGCCCTTTTCTTGAAACTAGTGGTCTTGTCTACCATCAACACTTGATGTTTTTCTCGATTTCTACCTTCGTCAATTTCCGCATTACGAAGAGCTTGGGAATCATTTCCGTTATCCCTTGCATATCGTAGTTCATCACGAAGTTCTACCAACTTGGTGATGGTGACTAGAGAATTCTGTCAATCACTATCTTATCTGGAAGATTAACTCCCACTTGATTCAAGCGATTGTAGTACTCAGGCAATCTGAGCATATGCTCACTAGTTGAGTGATTCTCCTCCATCTTTTAGCTATAGAACTTGTTGGAGACTTCATATCTCCCAACTCGGGTATTTGCTTGAAATATGAACTTCAACTCCTGGAACATCTCATATGCTCCATGACGTTCAAAATGTCTTTGAAGTCCCGATTCTAAGCCTTTAAGCATGGTGCACTAAACTATCAAGTAGTCATCATATTGAGCTAGCCAAACGTTCATAACATCTGCATCTGCTCCTGCAATAGGTCCGTCACCTAGCGGTGCATCAAGGACATAATTCTTCTGTGCAGCAATGAGGATAAACCTCAGATCACGGATCCAATCCGCATCATTGCTACTAACATCTTTCAACACAATTTTCTCTAGGAACATATCAAAATAAACATATGAAAGCAACAACGCGAGCTATTGATCTACAACATAATTTGCAAAATACTACCAGGACTAAGTTCATGATAAATTTAAGTTCAATTAATCATATTACTTAAGAACTCCCACTTAGATAGACATCCCTCTAATCCTCTAAGTGATTACGTGATCCAAATCAACTAAACCATAACCGATCATCACGTGAGATGGAGTAGTTTTCAATGGTGAACATCATTATGTTGATCATATCTACTATATGATTCACGCTCGACCTTTCGGTCTCCGTGTTCCGAGGCCATATCTGTATATGCTTGGCTCGTCAAGTATAACCTGAGTATTCCGCGTGTGCAACTGTTTTGCACCCGTTGTATTTGAACGTAGAACCTATCACACCCGATCATCACGTGGTGTCTCAGCACGAAGAACTTTCGCAACGGTGCATACTCAGGGAGAACACTTCTTGATAATTTAGTGAGAGATCATCTTATAATGCTACCGTCAATCAAAGCAAGATAAGATGCATAAAAGGATAAACATCACATGCAATCAATATAAGTGATATGATATGGCCATCATCATCTTGTGCTTGTGATCTCCATCTCCGAAGCACCGTCGTGATCACCATCGTCACCAGCGTGACACCTTGATCTCCATCGTAGCATCGTTGTCGTCTCGCCAATCTTATGCTTCTACGACTATCACTACCGCTTAGTAATAAAGTAAAGCATTATATTGCGATTGCATTGCATACAATAAAGCGACAACCATATGGCTCCTGCCAGTTGCCGATAACTCGGTTACAAAACATGATCATCTCATACAATAAAATTCAGCATCATGCCTTGACCATATCACATCACAACATGCCCTGCAAAAACAAGTTAGACGTCCTCTACTTTGTTGTTGCAAGTTTTACGTGGCTGCTACGAGCTTAAGCAAGAACAAATCTCACATACGCATCAAAACCACAACGATAGTTTGTCAAATAGACTCCGTTTTAACCTTCGCAAGGACCGGGCGTAGCCACACTTGGTTCAACTAAAGTTGGAGAGACTGTCGCCCGGAAGCCACCTATGTGCAAAGCACGTCGGGGGAACCGGTCTCGCGTAAGCGTACGCGTAATGTTGGTCCGGGTCGTCTCGTCCAACAATGCCGCCGAACCAAAGTATGACATGCTGGTAGGCAGTATGACTTATATCGCCCACAACTCACTTGTGTTCTACTCGTGCATATAACATCAACATAAATAACCTAGGCTCGGATGCCACTGTTGGGTTTCGTAGTAATTTCAAAAAAATTCCTACGCACACGCAAGATCATGTGATGCATAGTAACGAGGGGGAGAGTGTTGTCTACGTACCCACGCAGACCGACTGCGGAAGCGTTGACGCAACGTAGAGGAAGTAGTCGTACGTCTTCACGATCCAACCGATCAAGCACCGAAACTACGGCACCTCCGAGTTCGAGCACACGTTCAGCTCGATGATGATCCCCGGACTCCGATCCAGCAAAGTAATGGGGAAGAGTTCCATCAGCACGACAGCGTGGTGACGATCTTGATGCACTACAGCAGCAGGGCTTCGCCTAAACTCCGCTACAGTATTATCGAGGAATATGGTGGCTGGGGGCACCGCACACGGCTAAGGAATAGATCACGTGGATCAACTTGTGTGTTTCTGGGGTGCCTCTGCCTCAGTATATAAAGGACTAGAGGGGGGAGGCTGGCCAGCCAAGGGTGGCGCGCCAGGAGAGTCCTACTCCCTTTGGGAGTAGGATTCCCCCCCCCAATCCTAGTTGGAATAGGATTCGCGGAGGGGGGAAAAGAGAGGGAGGGGGCCGGCCACCTCTCCTAGTCCTAATAGGACTAGGGGAAGGGGGATGCGCTCAGCCCATGTAGGGCTGCCTCTTCTCTTTTCCACTAAGGCCCATCATGGCCCATTTAGCTCCCGGGGGGTTCCGGTAACCTTCCCGGTACTCCGGTAAAATCCCGATTTCACCCGGAACACTTCCGATATCCAAACATAGGCTTCCAATATATCAATCTTTATGTCTCGACCATTTCGAGACTCCTCGTCATGTCTGTGATCACATCCGGGACTCCGAACAACCTTCGGTACATCAAAATGCATAAACTCATAATATAACTGTCATCGTAACCTTAAGCGTGCGGACCCTACGGGTTCGAGAACAATGTAGACATGATCGAGACACGTCTGCGGTCAGTAACCAATAGCGGGACCTGGATGCCCATATTGTCTCCTACATATTCTACGAAGATCTTTATCGGTCAGACCGCATAACAACATACGTTGTTCCCTTTGTCATCGGTATGTTACTTGCCCGAGATTCGATCGTCGGTATCCAATACCTAGTTCAATCTCGTTACCAGCAAGTCTCTTTACTCGTTCTATAATACATCATCCCGCAACTAACTCATTTAGTTGCAATGCTTGCAAGGCTTAAGTGATGTGCATTACCGAGAGGGCCCAGAGATACCTCTCCGACAATCGGAGTGACAAAACCTAATCTCGAAATACGCCAACCCAAGATGTACCTTTGGAGACACCTGTAGTACTCCTTTATAATCACCCAGTTACGTTGTGACGTTTGGTAGTACCCAAAGTGTTCCTCTGGTAAACGGGAGTTGCATAATCTCATAGTTATAGGAACATGTATAAGTCATGAAGAAAGCAATAGCAACATACTAAATGATCGGGTGCTAAGCTAATGGAATGGGTCATGTCAATCAGATCATTCTCTTAATGATGTGATCCCGTTAATCAAATAACAACTCATTGTTCATGGTTAGGAAACATAACCATCTTTGATTAACGAGCTAGTCAAGTAGAGGCATACTAGTGACACTTTGTTTGTCTATGTATTCACACATGTATTATGTTTCCGGTTAATACAATTCTAGCATGAATAATAAACATTTATCATGATCATAAGGAAATAAATAATAACTTTATTATTGCCTCTAGGGCATATTTCCTTTAGTATTTATGTATGTGCCTTACAAGTGTATCTTCTTCTAGGCTAACTGTTTGAAGAACAAGACCAACCATTTTAAAGTGAAATTCCAACAGACAACAGGATCTCATAGCTATATTGCACACTGCGAGGCTCTTGTAAATAGCTGCTACTTCCTTCTTTTTTCTGCGCCATATTATCGTATCTATATTGACTTGTTCCCAATACAGAGGAAAGCCTATGAGGACCAAAAAGAACCTGAACCAAATGCAGTGCAAATCTTCAAGGATTGCCACACCAGCAAGATCAAGGGCATGAGCACACCAGTTCAAGCCGCTGTTGTAAGTCCTTACTCCTGCTGCCTTTGAACTGATTGGTACTGTGATGTGTTCATTTAACTACTTGGTTTGCAGCCAATGTTAGTTACTCTGTTCACTTTTATACACAGTTGTCTTAACATATCATTTCACCTTACATGGTTTAAAAGAGATGAAGGATATTCTTTTGGTCTTGATCTGTAATCTAGTTGTTATGTTCACGTGCGCACACAATGATAAAATAGCCTATTTGTTTTATATCTGTTTGCCCATGATATGAATGATGTCATACTATGTTCATCCTACTTTAAACCATATCTCTTTATCCTTAGATGTCAACGAATGTGAGGAAATAGATAATACAGTAGGCATGCTACATGGACATATGTTCCAAAAGTGATTTTATTATGTAGTTGACACTACAATACATGCTAATGTATTACAGTAGTTCACCAAAATAAGTTATGTATAAATGTGTAACCTACTTTGTTTGTTTTTGTCTCATTAGTAACATATCTGGTACAATAATCTACAAGTTCAAACTTCCAGGAAGCTATGGAAAAAATGATTGAACAGCCACAACCACCTGAAGGTGACGAGCCTACCACAGGCACAATGTGACACCCCGAGTCCGATGCGCCAGGTGTCTTCCAGTTATTCGCCGTCGTTGCCATGTATTTAGCTTGCGTTTTGCATCTTTCCATGTCATCATGTGCATTGCATCATCATGTTTTCAAAACTTGCATCCGTCCCGGTCTCCCAGTTCTCTCCGTTGTCCGTTCTGAACCTAGACACACTTGCACGCGCCCGCGGCATGTCCAAAATATTAATTTATAAGTGGCCGGAAAATGTTCTCGGATTGGGATGAGAGTTGGCGTGCGGTCTTGTTATGTTGTAGGTAGGCCGCCTGCCTAGTTTCATCGCATTCGGAGTTCGTTTGATGCCCACACGGATAAATATAGCGGCAATAGTAGTCGGTCAAACGTCGGACGTTTTCGGTCTCTGGAAACGGTTGCCGGGCTGCACTTCTCTTCTCTCCTCTCAGTCCATGGCCCTCTACATAGCCCACTTGCCCACCTCTGCTACCCCTCTCTGTTTTGGGACCGCCAGATAGCGATCGAACGGTCCAAAAACGGACTAAAACCCCCTCTCCTAGCCCCCTGCCTATAAATGGATGGCCTCCTCCTTCCATTTCTATCAAAACCCTAGCCTCCCTCGTTTTCCGTGCCACCCAACCACCAGCCGCCAGCCTCCTCCAACCTTCTCCTCCATTTCCGCGTCGGCCAAGTACTCCGCCGCCACTTGTCGCACCTCCATTAGCCCCGCCACCACCCGAACTTGCCCTCCTCCAACCTGCGCGCGCCACGCCGCCCTGCCTCCCCATCCCACAGCTGAGGGCCCGCCAAAGCCCAGTTCGGGCCCTGGAAGCCCATCGGCGCCCGAACCGTGCCGTCGCCCTGCTCCTCCCGAGTTCTCCCGCTCAACCCCGCTGCCGCAGCTCCGAGGAGCTCCTCCGATGACCAGTCGCCGCCGGTGAGCGTAGCCGCCGGAGCCCCCAGGCCAGATCCGCCCGGCAACCTCTCCTCCTTCAGTTTTCCCTCTCTGTGTCTCTCATGGTGGTTCCTCTCTCTCTCTGCTCAGGAACGCAATGGTTGCCTGAAGCTTCCCGCCCGCGCCGCTGGAGCTCCACCGCGCCGGATCCGCCTCCCACCGCCGGGAATGGATCCACCCCGCTGATGACCCACAAGTATAGGGGATCTATCGTAATCCTTTCGATAAGTAAGAGTGTCGAACCCAACGAGGAGCAGAAGGAAATGATAAGTGGTTTCCAGCAAGGTATTCTCTGCAAGTACTGAAATAAGTGGTAACAGATAGTTTTGTGACATGATAATTTGTAACGAGCAACAAGTAACAAAAGTAAATAAAGTGCGGCAAGGTGGCCCGATCCTTTTTGTAGCAAAGGACAAGCCTGGACAAACTCTTATATAGAGAAAAGCGCTCCCGAGGACACATGGGAATATCGTAAAGCTAGTTTTCATCACGTTCATATGATTCACGTTCGGTACTTTGATAATTTGGTATGTGGGTGGACCGGTGCTTGGGTACTGTCCTTACTTGGACAAGCATCCCACTTATGATTAACCTCTATTGCAAGCATCCGCAATTACAACAAAAGTATTAAGGTAAACCTAACCATAGCATGAAACATATGGATCCAAATCAGCCCCTTACGAAGCAACACATAAACTAGGGTTTAAGCTTCTGTCACTCTAGCAACCCATCATCTACTTATTACTTTCCAGTGCCTTCCTCTAGGCCCGAATAATGGTGAAGTGTTATGTAGTCGATGTTCACATAACATCACTAGAGGAGAGACAACATACATCTCATCAAAATATCGAACGAATACCAAATTCAGATGACTACTAATAGCAAGACTTCTCCCATGTCCTCAGGAACAAACGTAACTACTCACAAAGCATAATCATGTACATAATCAGAGGGGTATTAATATGCATAAAGGATCTAAACATATGATCTTCCACCAAATAAACCAACTAGCATCAACTACAAGGAGTAATTAACACTACTAGCACTCTACTAGTACCAATCCTGGACTTGGAGACAAGAATTGGATACAAGAGATGAACTAGGGTTTTGAGAGGAGATGGTGCTGGTGAAGATGTTGATGGAGATTGCCCTCTCCCGATGATAGGAGCGTTGGTGATGACGATGGCGATGAGTTCCCCCTCCCGGAGGGAAGTTTCCCCGGCAGAACAGCTCTGCTGGAGCCCTAGATTGGATCTGCCAAGGTTACGCCTCGTGGCGGCGGAGTTTCATCCGAGGAGATGGCTTATGATTTTTTGCTCATCTAAAGACTCCATATAGCAGAAGATGGCCATCGGAGTGCCACCAGGGGGCCCATGAGGTAGGAAGGCGCGCCCAGGGGGTAGGGCGTGCCCCCCACCCTCGTGGGCAGGGTGTGGCCCCCCTGGTGAACTTCTTGCGCTTAGTACTTTTTATATATTCTGAAAACGTCTTCCGTGAAGTTTCAGGACTTTTGGAGCTGTGCAGAATAGGTCTCTAATATTTGCTCCTTTTTCAGCCCAGAATCCCAGCTGCCAGCATTCTCCCTCTTTATGTAAACCTTGTAAAATAAGAGAGAATAGGCATAAGTATTGTGACATAATGTGTAATAACAGCCCATAATGCAATAAATATCGATATAAAAGCATGATGCAAAATGGACGTATCAACTCCCCCAAGCTTAGACCTCGCTTGTCCTCAAGCGAAAGCCGAAGTCGAAAAATATGTCCACACGTTTAGAGATAGAGGTGTCGATAAAAGTAAAATACGGACATGAGGGCATCGTGATCATTCTTAGAACAACAACTTACATAATTCTTGTCATATGATTTCTTATGCTAGAGTAATAATTGAATCACAATTTCAAGTATGAATCGTAAACTTCATTGAAAACTAAAAAACTATAATCTCAGTCATTGGAGCAATTGCAATTTATCATAACATAGGAAAGAGTCAATATATAAGATCTTTTCAGCAAGTCCACATACTCAGCTATCATATAGTCTTTCACAATTGCTGACACTCGCACAATACTTATGGGTATGGTGTTTTAATCGGACACAGAGAAAGATAGGGGCTTATAGGTTTGCCTCCCAATGTTTTACCTCAAGGGTAATGTCAACAATAATAGTTCATGAAAACTCACATCCAATTAGCCATATATACCAGGATCTTTCCAACATACTGTGCTTGCCAAAGGATAAAATGTAAAAAGGAAGGGTGAAGATCACCATGACTCTTATGCAAGGTAGGAGATAAAAGTAAAAGATAGGCCCTTCACAGAGGGAAGCAGAGGTTGTCATGCGCTTTTATGGTTGGATGCACAAATTCTTAATGCGAAAGAATGTCACTTTATATTGCCACTTGTGATATGGACCTTTATTATGCAGTCTGTCGCTTTTATTTCTTCCATATCATACAATCGATATAAAGCTTATTTTCTCCCACACTAATAAGTCATACATATTTAGAGAGAAATTTTTATTGCTTGCACCGATGACAACTTACTTGGAGGATCTTACTCAATCCATAGGTAGGTATGGTGGACTCTCATGGCAAAACTGGTTTAAGGGTATTTGGAAGCACAAGTAGTATCTCTACTTGGTGCGATGAATTTGGCTAGCATGAGGGGGAAAGGCAAGCTCAACCATGTTGGATGATCCATGACAATATAATTTATCTTAGATGTAAGAAAACATAACCCATTACGTTGTCTTCCTTGTCCAACATCAACTCTTTAGCATGTCATATTTTAATGAGTGCTCACAATCATAAAAGATGTCCAAGATAGTATATTCATATGTGAAGACCTCTCTTTCTTTATTACTTCCTATTAATTGCAATGATGACCAAAACTATGTTTGTCAACTCTCAACAACTTTTATTCATCATACTTTTTCTATGTGAGCTCATTACTCTCCATAAGATCCATATGATCTCTTTGTTTCCTTTTATTTATTTCTCTTTTCTTTTATTCACTTAGGATCATGGCAAAATAATCAAGCCCTTGACTCAACACTAATCTTTATTATATAGCTCACAGACTTGATTACATAGAGTGATCATAAAGCAAAACTCAAAACTAGATGATGCCATAAACTTTATTCTACTAGATCAAGATATTACCAAAATGATCGAACTAAGAAAAATGGTAAAGATAAAAGTGATGGTGATACGATACCGGGGCACTCCCCCAAGCTTGGCAGTTGCCAAGGGGAGTGTCCATACCCGATGCTCAGTTCTTCTTTGTAGGTGGAGAAGATGGAGATGATGATGGATAGTCACACATCGAGCGTAAGAGGTCCTCCAACCTGCGGATAATGCCCTTGAGTGCAACAATATGCTCCTTCAACAAAATATTTTCATGTGTGAGATACTTGTTCTGTATACGAGCTATCTCAATCATCTTGAAAGCTTCAATCTCAGTTGGGGTAAGAAGATTGTGATCAAGTTGAAGGATGTCTTCTACTGCCGGAGCATGATCCTCCGTGGCCTTCTTGATCCCTTCATCCTTGTTGATCTCCATGGGTTCTTCCCTCTTCAGCTCTATCTTCATTAGCCAAGCATCGTTGTCACCATTGTTGGAGGCGGGGGACGACATGATGCCTGGCCTTGACGACCCTGACAGGAAACAGCTCGAAACAAGAACAGAGGATATTTGCATGATACAGGAGTCAAAACCGTCGGGAGATTATATAATGAATTTTTACCAACCAAAATACGTGTCGTGTAAGAAAACGGAGTCCGGAGAGCGCACGAGGTGCCCACGAGGTAGGGTGGCGCGCCCTCCACCCTCGTGGACGCCTCGTGTCCTTCCCGGACTGCTTCTTATTTTTCTATTTTTCTAAATATTCTAGAACGGACAAATATTGCCTTCAAAAATGTTTTGGAGTCGGTTTACTTACTGTACCACATTCCTATTCCTTTTCGGAGCCTGTAACGTTCCGAAAAGTGTCCCTTATGTATTCC
The DNA here is from genome assembly GCF_056163025.1 of Triticum urartu. Lineage (NCBI taxonomy): Eukaryota > Viridiplantae > Streptophyta > Magnoliopsida > Poales > Poaceae > Triticum > Triticum urartu. The sequence continues at coordinate 315,629,039 of NC_141877.1, forward strand.
TCCGGGGTTACAGTTTCAATAACATTGGTTTCAACATTTATGGGATTACCTGAGATATAATGTTTGATTCTTTGACCGTTCACCACCTTCGGATTTGTGCCTTCGAAGTTGTTGATTTTTATGGCGCCGGAACGATAGACCTCCTCGATAACGCAAGGAACTTCCCATTTAGAGAGAAGTTTTCCTGCAAAAAATCTTAAACGAGAGTTGTATAGCAATACATAATCACCTACATTAAACTCACGCTTTTGTATCCTTTTATCATGCCATCTTTTAACTTTTTCTTTAAACAACTTGGCATTTTCGTAGGCTTGGGTTCTCCATTCATCGAGTGGGCTAATATCAAATAACCTCTTCTCACCGGCAAGTTTAAAATCATAATTGAGCTCTTTAATAGTCCAATATGCCTTGTGTTCTAGTTCGAGAGGTAAGTGACATGATTTTCCATAAACCATTTTATACGGAGACATACCCATAGGATTTTTATATGCAGTTCTATAGGCCCATAATGCATCATCAAGTTTCTTGGACCAATTCTTTCTAGACCTATTGACAGTCTTTTGCAAAATTAATTTGAGCTCTATATTACTCAATTCTACTTGACCACTAGACTGAGGGTGATAAGGGGATGCAATTCTATGATTAACATCATACTTAGCAAGCATTTTACGGAAAGCACCATGAATAAAATGTGAACCACCATAAGTCATTAAATATCTAGGGACTCCAAATCTTGGAAAAATAACTTCTTTAAGCATTTTAATAGAAGTGTTATGATTAGCACTACTAGTTGGAATAGCTTCTACCCACTTAGTAACGTAATCAACAGCAACTAAAATATGTGTATAACCATTAGAGGCAGGAAAAGGTCCCATATAGTCAAAGCCCCAAACATCAAATGGTTCAATAATGAGTGAATAGTTCATAGGCATTTCTTGACGTCTACTAATATTACCAATTCTTTGACATTCATCACAAGATAAGACAAACTTACGGGCATCTTTGAAGAGAGTAGGCCAATAAAAACCAGATTGCAATACCTTATGTGTAGTTCTATCTCCAGCATGGTGTCCTCCATAAGCATCGGAGTGACACTTGCGTAGGAGCTGTTCCTGTTCATGCTCAGGTACACAACGTCTACTAACACCATCTACTCCTTCTTTATAAAGATGTGGGTCATCCCAAAAGTAATGTCTCAAATCATAGAAGAACTTTTTCTTTTGCTGGTATGTGAAACTAGGTGGTATGAATTTGGCAACAATGTAATTAGCATAATCAGCATACCATGGAGCAGTATGAGAAGCATTTATGACATTTAATTGCTCATCAGGAAAGCTATCATCAATAGGTAGTGGGTCATCAAGCACATTTTCTAACCTAGACAAGTTGTCTACAACGGGGTTCTCAGCTCCCTTTCTATCAACAATATGTTAGTCAAATTCTTGTAGAAAGAGAACCCATCTAATAAGTCTAGGTTTAGCATCTTTCTTTTCCATAAGATATTTAATAGCAGCATGATCAGTGTGAATAGTTACTTTAGAATCAACAATATAAGGTCTGAACTTATCACAAGCAAATACAACTGCTAAGAATTCTTTTTCAGTAGTAGCATAATTTCTTTGAGCATTGTCTAGGGTTTTACTAGTATAATGAATAACGTTTAATTTCTTATCAACTCTTTGCCCTACAATAGCACCTACAGCATAATCACTAGCATCACACATAATTTCAAAGGGTAAATTCCAATCAGGTGGCTGAACAATAGGTGCAGAGATCAATGCTTGCTTAAGTATTTCAAATGCTTCTACACAATCATCATAAAATACAAATGGTATATCTTTTTGTAATAAATTAGTCAGAGGCCGAGAAATTTTTGAGAAGTTCTTAATGAACCTCCTATAAAATCCGGCGTGACCAAGGAAACTTCTTATACCTTTGATGTCCTTGGGGCATGGCATCTTTTCAATAGCATCAACCTTGGCTTTATCAACTTCAATACCTATTTCAGAAACTTTATGCCCCAAGACAATACCTTCATTAACCATAAAGTGGAACTTTTCCCAATTCTAGACAAGATTAGTTTCTTCACATCTCTGCAAAACTCGATCAAGGTCGCTCAAGCAATCATCAAAAGAAGATCCATAGACGGAGAAATCATCCATGAAAACCTCACAAATCTTTTCACAAAAGTCAGAGAATATAGCCATCATGCATCTTTGAAAGGTAGCAGGTGCATTACATAAACCAAAAGGCATACGTCTATAAGCAAAAGTACAAAAAGGGCAAGTAAAAGTAGTCTTTGATTGATCCTTGGCTGACACAGGTATTTGAGAGAAACCAGAATAACCATCTAGAAAGCAAAAATGTGTATGTTTGGATAATCTTTCTAGCATTTGATCGATAAAAGGTAAGGGGTAATGATCCTTTTTAGTGGACTTATTTAATTTGCGGAAATCAATTACCATCCTATAACCTGTAATAATTCTTTGAGGAATCAATTCATCTTTATCATTAGGAACGACAGTAATACCTCCCTTCTTATTCACACAATGGACAGGACTTACCCACTGACTATCAGCAATGGGATAGATTATACCTGCCTCAAGGAGCTTTAGTATTTCCTTTCTTACCACTCCTTTCATTTTAGGATTCGGCCGTCGTTGATGATCACAAACTGGTTTAGCATCTTCTTCCAAATTTATTTTATGTTGACATAGAGTGGGACTAATGCCCTTGAGATCATCAAGAGTATCAATAGCAGCACGGTGCTTCTCTAGAGTTTTCAATAATCTCTCTTCCTCATGCTCTGAAAGGTTAGCACTAATAATAATAGGATATATCTTTTTCTCATCAATATAAGCATATTTAAGAGTATTAGGCAACGGTTTAAGCTCAAACACGGGATCACCCTTGGGTGGAGGAGGATCCCCTAGGATTTCAACAGGCAAATTGTGTTTCAGAATAGGTTCCTGTTTAAAGAATACTTCATCTATTTCCCTTCTTTCATTCATAAACATATCATTTTCATGGTCTAGAAAATATTGTTCTAAAGGATCACTAGGAGGTACGGCAATAGAAGCAAGACCAATAATTTCATCCTTACTAGGTAATTCTTCTTCACGGTGTTGTCTATTACATTTAGAGAAATTAAATTCATGAGACATATCATCTAAACCGATAGTAACAACATCATTTTTGCAATCTATCTTAGCATTAACAGTGTTTAAGAAGGGTCTTCCAAATATAATGGGACAAAAGCTATCTTGCGGGGAACCAAGAACAAGAAAACCAGCAGGATATTTATTTTTCCCACACAAGACTTCAACATCTCTAACAACTCCCACTGGTGAAATAGTATCTCTATTGGCAAGTTTAATTGTGACATCAATATCTTCTAACTCAACAGGTGAAATATCATGCATAATTTCTCTATATAGGTCAATAGGTATTGCACTAGCACTAGCACCCATATCACATAAGCCATGATAACAATGATCTCCAATTTTAACAGAAATAACAGGCATGCCTACCACAGGTCTAGGTTTATGTAGCGACCAGACCTCAAACAGTCTGATCTCTGTGTATAAGTGTCATCCCTGGATCGGTAATGCTGACACACACAATACTCGAAGGATTTATAATAGAGTGGCAATCACACACTTATTACATCGAATGTCTCAAAAGAGAACTTATTACAATAAATATGGCTTAAGGCCATCTAAATACGATAACAGCGGAAGGCTTAGAAGATAAAGTGAGTCCATCAACTGCAACGGCATCACTGAGTGAAAGACCACGACCTAAGGCTCCTTACTCGTCGTCTGAAAAGTCTGCAACATGATACATTGCAGCCCAAAAATGGGTCAGCACATAGAATATGCTGGCAAAGTAACACAAGAGAGTAATGAACGGAATAAAGCTATCACTATATTCATATATGGCTGGTGGAGGCTGTATGGTTGATATGTTTTTGCGTAAAGCGAATTTTTCCCTACTGCAAAGGAATAAATTTTATTTAACTATCATGGTAGTTGTTAAACATTGAGAAGGTTCACCCAACTCAATCCCAATTAAAAGTAATCATCATTAAACCCAATCAAATTATATAAAGAGTGCTAAGATCCACATGATAATCCAAGAACTAGATACTCAAGATGTCCATAACCGGGGACACGGCTAACCATGATTAGTTTATACACTCTGCAGAGGTTTGTGCACTTTTCCCCACAAGACTCGATCTCCTCCATTGAAGTTCTCGCACTACATGATGTTTGAGAAACGGATGACCGAGACACAGTCTTTCGGAAGAGGTCCCCTTTACCGATAGATAGGCCGGTACACCTACAATCCCCTACATCTGCTAGCCCATCATGGAAAGGTTTCCCACAACTTACGCAACTATGCTAGAGCCCATAATGGCATGTGGCTGCACATGGAAGTTTCCAGTATGAATAATCATATGATCTCTTTGAGCCTGGGTGGCGGTCCATAGGAGAATCACACGGTACCCTGGGATTTCCAAAAAAATACAGGCAATCACTGGTTACCCCAGGTGCCTCAATCCACCCAGATGTGTATTAAAGTTGCCACCTTAAGTTGAACCATTAATTAACATCTCACATCTATCATGAATACACTCAAACCCAATCCACGTCTACAAGCATAGCATAGCAATATAAGCAACATAGAAGTAACTCCCAGGGTTTGATAATAAATAGGTGAATAGGTTCTACCTCATCTACTTCCCAAACCCCATAATTTAATTCAGATCCTAACCATGCAAGGATTGAGGGTTGATCTAATGCAATGAAAACTGGGTAGTAAGAGGTATGATCAAAGTGTTACTTGCCTTGCCGATGATCCGCGAAACCTAGAGACTCGATGTAGCACGCTTCGCACTCCGGGTACTCTATCGCAATCAAACAAGCATACAATAAGAAATCAAGCAAAAGCACGGGTAAAACTCAAATAATAGATCTAACCAGAAAGTTCAACTTAAGAACTACGGTTTGCAAAATGAATCAAATCAAACGAAGCAACAAAACTCAAATGGCGGAGAGAAACAAGCTTCATTTACTAATCTGGACCTAGGTCAAATTTTACAGTAGCAAAAACCTGTTTAAGTTGGTTAAACGGAAAGAGGGTTTCGAGACGAAACTCTAGGCGCTTGAATCGCCTGATTCCGATAAGCGAGCGAAAAGTTATACTAGAATGAAAATCGGATCAGAAATCGCGATTGAAAATAATCGCGGAAAATCTGAGAAAAAGAAAAACTGACGAACAGGCTAACAAATGAAGGTTCGCTGTCTGCGGCTAAATGGTGAAAACCGTTCCTAAAACCGAACGTAAAAATGGGCGTTCGCTAAATAACTAAACCGAAAAAATAAACCGAACCGGATCAAAAAAACGGATCTAGGGTTTACGAAATAAAACCGATAGTTTTTTTTTAAAACCGGAGGCTACCTCGAACTTCGGTGGGGTCCGGCAGTGGCGGCGGGTTCCGGTGCGGCGGCGCGGCAGCGGCGTGGCGGCGAGGCAACGGGGCGGTGGGGCAGTGCGGTGGCACGGTGCGGCGGCGAGGTGGTGCAGCGGCGGCGCGCTGGCGGCGGCGGAGCTAGGGTTTCGGGTGGGCTGGGAGGCTCGGGGGTCTCGGCTTTAAAGGGGCCGACCCGAGGAGACCTGGCCGAGTATAGCCCTAAGTCGGTTGACTTTTTTTAATAATTTTGACGTGCAGAAAAAGAAAGAAAAGAAATACTAAACGGACTCCAAAATCTCGAAAAAAAATTCCCCGTCCTCTAAAAATAAGCCGGACAAGGTGAACATTTATTTGGGCCTAAAATGCAATTTTGAAAAATGCATATTTTTCCTAATTCAAATAAAATAGTGACAAAACTCCGAATAAAAATCTTATTTGATTTTAATATTAAATCTCTGATATTTCTTTATTTTGAGGAAGTCATTTTATCCTCTCTCTTTTATTTTTAATCAAAGAAATATTTCAGAGAAAAATAATTAAAATCAAACGATCATTTTTTTCATAATTCGAGAAAAACTCAAATATGAAAATAACAAAATCCCCAACTCTCTCTCCGTAGGTCCTTGAGTTGCGTGAAATTTCTAGGATCAACCAAAATGCAATAAAACATGATATGCAATGATGATCTAATGTATAACATTCCAAATTGAAAATTTGGGATGTTACAAACCTACCCCCCTTAAGATGAATCTCGCCCTCGAGATTTGGGTTGGCTAGAAAATAGGTGAGGGTGATCCTTTCATAAGTCTTCTTCTCGTTCCCAAGTGGCTTCATCCTCGGCATGGTGACTCCACTGAACCTTGCAAAACTTGATAACCTTGTTGCACGTAACTCGGCTGGCAAACTCGAGTATCTTTACTGGTTTCTCCTCATAAGTCAAATCACTATCCAACCGTATCGCTTCTAGCGGCACTGTATCTCTCAGAGGAATTTCAGCCATCTCCGCGTGGCACTTGTTCAACTAAGAAACGTGAAACACATCGTGTACTCCGGATAATCCTTCGGGTAATTCCAACTTGTAAGCAACTTCTCCCATACGTTCCAAAACTCTGTATGGTCCCACAAAACATGGTGCTAACTTGCCCTTAACTCTAAAACGCTTCACTCCTCGGAGTGGTGATACTCGAAGATATGCTCTGTCTCCGACTTCGTAGATTGTCTCCTTGCGTTTCGAATCCGCATAACTCTTCTGCTTAGATTGGGCTACCTTGAGTCTATCACGAATCAGCTTAACCTTCTCTTCAGACTCTTTAATAAAATCTGGTCCAAACAACTGTCGGTCTCCAACTTCGTCCCATAACAACGGTGTTCTGCACCTCCTTCCGTACAGTGCTTCGAAAGGGGCCATCTTCAAACTGGCTTGATAACTGTTGTTATAAGAGAACTCTGCATAAGGCAAATTATCGTCTCAACTAGATCCATAGTCTAGTGCACAAGCTCTCAACATGTCCTCCAGACTCTGATTTACTCTTCCAGTTTGTCCATTTGTTTGCGGGTGAAAAGCTGTACTGAACTCTAGTCTGGTTCCCAAAGTTTCATGCAACTGATTCCAAAACTTTGAAGTAAACTGGGTTCCTCTATCTGATACAATGGTCCTCGGAACTCCATGCAGACATACGATCCTGGCCATATAGATCTTTGCCAACTTAGCACTGGTGTAAGTGGCCTTTACTGGGATGAAATGAGCTACTTTCATCAGTCGGTCGACTACAACCCATATCGAGTCATAGCCTGAACGAGTCCTGGGCAATCTCGTGATAAAATCCATGCCTAGTTTATCCCACTTCCATTCGGGTATAGGCAATGGCTGTAGCAATCCTGCTGGCTTTTGATGTTCTGCCTTCACTCTCTGACATACATCACAAACTGCTACATACTCCGCAATATCCTTCTTCATACCGGTCCACCAGAAACTGTCCTTCAAATCCAGATACATCTTGGTATTTCCTGGGTGAATCGAATATGGCGAATCATGGGCCTCTTGCAGAATCAACTTCCTGATCTCTTGATCATTTGGTACATATACGCTGTCCTCAAACCATAAAGTATCGTGCTCATCCTCACGAAATCCCTTGGCTTTTCCTTTGCTTATCCTTTCCTTTATTTCGGCCATCTCCTTGTCTGTCTTTTGTGCTTCTCCGATCTTATCCATCAAAGTGGACTGAATCTCCAAAGCTGCTACATAACCTCTTAGAACTATCTCCAAACATAGCTCACGAAGGTCTTCTGCTAACTCCCTGGGTAATTCTCCGGTCATGAGTGTATTGACATGACTCTTGCGGCTCAACGCATCGGCTACTACATTAGCCTTTCCGGGATGATAGTGCAACTTCATGTCATAATCCTTAATGAGTTCTAACCATCTCCTCTGCTTGAGATTAAACTCCTTCTGTGTGAAGATATACTTCAAACTCTTGTGATCCGTGTATACCTCACAATGGTTTCTGATGAAAAAATGTCTCCATGTCTTCAACGCATGTACTACGGCTGCTAACTCCAAATCATGCGTAGCATAGTTTAACTCATGGGGTTTAAGCTATCATGAGGCATATGAAACAACTCTTCCCTCCTGCATAAGTACGGCTCCAAGTCCTCGACGAGAAGCATCGCAATACACTTCATAACCTTGCGTTAATCTGGCAGGATCAACACTGGCGATGTAACCAAGCGTCTCTTCAACTCCTGGAAACTGGCCTCACATTCCTCAGTCCAATTGAACTTGGTGTCCTTCTTCAACAACTCCGTCATTGGTTTTGCAATCTTTGAGAAATTCTCAATGAACCTCCGGTAGTATCTTGTGAGTCCAAGAAAACTCCGGATCTCTCCAACTATCGTGGGTGCTTCCCAATTTGTCACGGTGACAAGTTTGTTGGGGTCTACTGCTATTCCTTCTCCGGATATAACATGTCCAAGAAATCCAACTTTCTTCAGCCAAAACTCACACTTGCTGACCTTGGCGTATAACTGATGTTCCCTGAGCTTCCCAAGTACCAAACGCAAATGTTCCTTATGTTCCTCTTCATTCTTTGGGTAGACCAGAATATCATCAATGAACACTACGACGAACTTATCCAAAAACTCCATAAACACCTTGTTCATCATGTTCATAAAGTAGGCAGGTGCATTAGTCAGGCCAAATGACATAACGGTATACTCATATAGCCCATACCTTGTGGTAAAAGCTGTCTTAGGTATGTCCTGCTCTCGAATCTTCAACTGGTGATAGCCTGATCGCAGATCGATCTTGGAAAACACCTTAGCTCCTTGCAGCTGATCAAACAAATCATTGATCATCGGCAGTGGGTACTTGTTCTTGATCGTTACTTCATTTAATCCACGATAATCAACAACCATCCTTAACGATCCATCCTTCTTCTCCACTAGAAGTACTGGTGATCCCCAAGGTGACGAGCTTGGGCGGATATATCCCTTATCCAGTAACTCCTTAATCTGCTTCTTAATTTCCTCTAAATCCTGTGCGGGCATCCTATACGGTCTCTTAGATATTAGCCCAGTGCCTGGCAAAAGCTCTATCAAAAACTCTATGTCTCTATCCAGTGGCATGCCTGGCAACTCTTCTAGAAATACATCCGGAAATTCCTTCACCACTGGTACTTCCTCTTGTACTACTGCCGATAAGCAATTTACTTGAGTCCTATTCGGCACATGCCAGGATACATACTTGATCCTTCTTCCTTCTAGGGTGGTGAGTAAAATTGTCTTACTGGCGCAATTGATGTTTACTCCATACATCGATAGCCAATCCATACCCAGAATCACATCCAAACCTTGCGATTCCAAAATTATCAGATCGGAGGGGAAAACATGCCTACCTATGGACAATGGCATCTGAAAACATCCATGGCTTGCCATATACTCTGCTCCGGGTGAGGTTACTAACATGGGTGTCTTAAGTACTCTAGTGGAAAGGTTATACTTATCCACAAATCCCCTTGATATGCATGAATGAGATGCACCAGTATCAAAAAGAACGACTGCAGTAAATGACTTAACCAAAAACTTACCAATTACTACATCTGGCTGGGCTTCAATCTCCTCCACGTTAACGTGGTTCACTTGTCCCTTGTTGAAAGGGTTGGGCTTCTTCCCAGAGCTTCCATTGCCATTTCCATTCTTAGCTTCAGGACATTCATTGGCGTAATGTCCAGTCTTCTGACACTTGTAGCAAGTAACGTGGCTTAGATCCTTCTTGGTGGGTGTTACCGGGGTGGAACGGTTCTGTCCGCTAGTTCCTCCATTACCATTGCCGTTCTTGAGGCCACTATGATTGTGCGAAGTTCCTCCATTATGAGTGTGGCCTCCATGGTTATGCACAAGTCCTCCCGAGTTCGGGGTGAAACGGGGTCTCTGCTGGGCTCCAGAATTATACTTCCCTTGTGCATACTTCCTCTTGTGGCTGTCAATCTGTTGCTGCTTCCCTTCAAGCATGAGAGCTCTATCAACCAACTCCTGGTAGTTATTAAAATTTGCTACCATCAACTGCATGCTCAGCTCATCATTCAGTCCTTCCAGAAACTTCTCCTTCTTAGCTGCATCTGCAGCAACGTCATCTGGGGCATAACGTGCTAACTTACTAAACTCATCCACATACTGGCCAACAGTGCGTCCTCCTTGGCGTAAGTTGTGAAACTCATGCTTCTTCATGGCCATAGCTCCTGCTGATACATGGGCAGTACGGAAAGCCTGTTGGAACTGATCCCATGTGACAGTGGCTATAGGATAAGTGACAGTGTAATTTTCCCACCATGAGGCTGCTGGTCCATCCAACTGATGTGCGGCAAAATGCACCTTCTCAACATCTGTGCATCCTGCAGTGGTTAACTCCCTTCCAATCCTGCAGAGCCAATCATCTGCAACTATCGGCTCGGTGCTACTGGAAAACACCAATCATCTGCAACTATCGGCTCGGAGCCAATCATCTGCAACTATCTGCTATCGGCTCGGTTGCAACCTCAGAAAACGGGCTAAGTTGTCAACTGGTAGTGGTGGTGGTGGTTTGTTGTTGTTGTTGCCTTGGTTCTGAACTAACAACTGCATCAGGGTATTCTGCTGCTGGATCAACTGAGTGAGCTCCGGTGGAAAGGTAAATCCGGGGTCATGTCTCGGAGGCATCTGAGGGTTTAGAGAGAAGAGAATAGAATAGAATGAGGTCTAGTGAGAAAACACTACCCATATGCACATGAGACAAACACAATCATATCACTCAATCAATCAAGCAAGGGCATACAATCGATCTAGATCTATTGTTACCAAGTGCTTGGACTATACTATTTACATGGTAGACTACTACTACTGTTTTGGTGGTCAACTAGAAATATTGATCGGTCGAAGACTCCATGACATCTGCTCCAGCTTCATCAACATAGTCATCATCGCTATCATCGGGGTCCGAGTCGGTGTCGTCGATGATGATGTAGTCCTCTGGATGAATCTCCTTGGGTTCTTCGTCTTCTCCTCCTGGTGCGGGGTCTCCCATGAATACTCCAAGCTTCCTTTCCAGATCGTCATTCCTCTCCACTAGTACGATGATTTCCTCCTCAAAATCTTCACGAGTAGCCTTGAGTTCTTCTTCAAGCTCCGTGATCCTGGTCATTGCCTTCTTCAGATCTATCATGCCCACGCACATCTAGTTCTCCTGGCGGCGAATATGCTGGTTTAACTCCTGGATGAAAGCTGCAATGGATCTATCCTTCCTGGTGCTGATCATCTCCCATTGCTCATCTCGGCACCCACAAATCTGGTAGATAGTATCGTTGAGATCCTTGTGGTAAACTTTTCCAATGCGTCCCATGGTGATGTGAGCTGCCATACTCTTTCCTGGACTCCTGTTTGGTGCATCGAAAGAAAACTCTATGGGCTCAGTGACTGGTGTGGATGTCCTTCCTGGAACTTGAACTTGAATCATCCAGCGCTCCTCTTCTGGTAAAGTGGCATTGTAGGTCCCGGTGAACCTTGGTATTCCAATGTTCAGGTACCTAGTGACTTCCTTCAAGTGTCTTCCAAAAGGGGCATCTTCATCCGGTTACGAAAACTTGTTCCTTGCGTCCGCCATCCTAAAGAGTAGAAAAAGGAGAGGAGCTAGAAGTGAGAAGAGAATAGTGATCTAGGGCTTTAGCTTAGTGGTCGTGTCCTACAGTCAGCGTGTGCTCTGATACCATCTTTGTAGCGACCAGACCTCAAACAGTCTGATCTCTGTGTATAAGTGTCATCCCTGGATCGGTAATGCTGACACCCACAATACTCGAAGGATTTATAACAGAGTGGCAATCACACACTTATTACATCGAATGTCTCAAAAGAGAACTTATTACAATAAATATGGATTAAGGCCATCTAAATACGATAACAGCGGAAGGCTTGGAAGATAAAGTGAGTCCATCAACTCCAACGGCATCACTGAGTGAAAGACCACGACCTAAGGCTCCTTACTCGTTGTCTGAAAAGTCTGCAACATGATACGTTGCAGCCCGAAAATGGGTCAGCACATAGAATATGCTGGCAAAGTAACACAAGAGAGTAATGAACAGAATAAAGCTATCACTATATGCATATATGGCTGGCGGAGGCTGTATGGTTGATATGTCTTTGCGTAAAGCCAATTTTTCCCTACTGCAAATGAATAAATTTTATTTAACTATCATGGTAGTTGTTAAACATTGAGAAGGTTCACCCAACTCAATCCCAATTAAAAGTAATCATCATTAAACCCAATCAAATTATATTAAGAGTGATGAGATCCACATGATAATCCAAGAACTAGATGCTCAAGATGTCCATAACCAGGGACACGGCTAACCATGATTAGTTTATACACTCTGCAGAGGTTTGTGCACTTTTCCCCACAAGACTCGATCTCCTCCGTTGAAGTTCTCGCACTACATGATGTTTGAGAAACGGATGACCGAGACACAGTCTTTCTGAAGAGGTCCCCTTAACCGATAGATAGGCCGGTACACCTACAATCCCCTACATCTGCTAGCCCATCACGGAAAGGTTTCCCACAACTTGCTCAACTATGCCAGAGCCCATAATGGCATGTGGCTGCACACGGAAGTTTCCAGTATGAATAATCTTATGATCTCATTGAGCCTGGGTGGCGGTCCATAGGAGAATCACACGGTACCCCAGGATTTCCAAAAAATACAGGCAATCACTGGTTACCCCAGGTGCCTCAATCCACCCAGATGTGTATTAAAGTTGCCACCTTAAGTTGAACCATTAATTAACATATCACATCTGTCATGAATACACTCAAACCCAATCCACGTCTACAAGCATAGCATTGCAATATAAGGTACGTAGAAGTAACTCCCAGGGTTTGATAATAAACAGGTGAATAGGTTCTGCCTCATCTACTTCCCAAACCCCACAATTTAATTCAGATCCTAATCATGCAATGATTCATGGTTGATCTAATGCAATGAAAACTGGGTAGTAAGAGGTATGATCAAAGTGTTACTTGCCTTACTGATGATCCGTGAAACCTAGAGACTCGATGTAGCACGCTTCGCACTCCGGGTACTCTATCACAATCAAACAATCATACAATATGCAATCAAGCAAAAGCACGGGTAAAACTCAAATAAGAGATCTAACCAGAAAGTTCAACGTAAGAACTCTGGTTTGCAAAAAGAATCAAATCAAACGAAGCAACAAAACTCAAACAGCGAGAGAAACAAGCTTCGTTTACTAATCTGGACCTAGGTCAAATTTTACAGTAGCAAAAACTTATTTAAGTTGGTTAAATGGAAAGAGGGTTTTGAGACGAAACTCTAGGCGCTTGAATCGCGTGATTCCGATAAACGAGCGAAACGTTATACTAGAACGAAAATCGGATCAGAAATCATGATCGAAAATAATCGTGGAAAATCCGAGAAAAACAAAAACTGACGAACAGGCTAACGAACGGACGTTCGCTGTTTGCGGCTAAACGGTGAAAACCATTCGTAAAACCGAACGTAAAAACGGGCGTTCGCTAAATAACTAAACCAAAAAAAATCGAACTGGATAAAAAACAGATCTAGGGTTTACGAAATAAAACTGATCGGTTTTTAAAAAAACCGGCGGCTACCTCGAACTCCGACGGGGTCCGGCGGCGGCGGCGGGTTCCGGTGTGGCGGCGCGGCAGCGGCGAGGCTGCGGCGGGGTGGGGCGGTGGTGCGGCGGCGCGGCAGCGGCGAGGCGGCAGCGCGGTGCGGCGGCGCAGGCGGCGAGGCGGCGGAGCTAGGGTTTCGGGTGGATTGGGGGGATCGGGGGTCTCGGCTTTAAAGGGGCCGGTCCGAGGAGACCTGGCCGAGTACGGCCCTAAGTCGGTTGACTTTTTTTTAATAATTTCGACGTGCAGAAAAAGAAAGAAAAGAAATACTAAACGGACTCCAAAAATCCCAAAATAAATTTTCCCCGTCCTCTAAAAATAAGTCGGACAAGGTGAACATTTATTTGGGCCTAAAATGCAATTTTGAAAAACGCATATTTTTCCTAATTCAAATAAAATGGCGACAAACTCCGAATAAAAATCTTATTTGATTTTAATATTAAATCTCTGATATTTCTTTATTTTGAGGAAGTCATTTTTTCCTCTCTCTTTTATTTTTAATAAAAGAAATATTTCAGAGAAAAATAATTAAATTCAAACAATCCTATTTTCATAATTCGAGAAAAACTCAAATATGAAAATAACGAAATCCCCAACTCTCTCCATAGGTCCTTGAGTTGCGTGAAATTTCTAGGATCAACCAAAATACAATAAAACATGATATGCAACGATGATCTAATGTAGAACATTCCAAATTGAAAATTTGGGATGTTACAGTTTATCTTTAGCACAAGGTTTAGCAATTCTAGCAGTTTCATCACAGAAATAAATAACATGCCCATCAATATTATCAGCCAAAACATCTTTAACAATAGCAATATTAGGTTCAACTTTAACTTGCTCAGGAGGTGTATATGTTCTAATATTGCTTTTACGAACCACTGTTGAAGCTTTAGCATGATCCTTTATCCTGACAGGGAAAGGTGGTTTCTCAACATAAGAAGTAGGAACAATAGGATCATTATAAGTGATAGTCTTTTCTTCAACTTTAATAGGTGCAACTACTTTTACTTCTATGGGAGGATGATATTTAAACCACTTCTCCTTGGGGAGATCAACATAAGTAGCAAAATATTCACAGAAAGAAGCTACTATCTCAGAGTCAAGTCCATATTTAGTGCTAAATTTACGGAAAACATCGGTATCCATAAAAGATTTAACACAATCAAACTTAGGTGTCATACTTGACTCCTTACCTTCGTCGAGGTCCCAATCTTCAGAGTTGCGTTTAATTCTTTCCAATAAATCCCATTTGAATTCAATAGTCTTTGTCATAAAAGAGCCAGCACAAGAAGTATCGAGCATGGTGCGATTGTTATCAGAAAGCCGAGCATATAAATTTTGAATAATCATCTCTCTTGAGAGCTCATGATTGGGGCATGAATATAACATTGATTTAAGCCTCCCCCAAGCTTGAGCGATGCTTTCTCCTTCGCGAGGCCAAAAATTATATATATAATTGCGATCACGATGAACAAGATGCATAGGATAAAACTTCTGATGAAATTCCAATTTCAATCGTTTGTAGTTCCATGACCCCGTATCATCACATAGCCTATACCATGTCAATGCATCTTCCTTCAAAGATAAAGGGAAGAACTTCTTCTTAATAACATCTCCGGGTACACCTGCAAGCTTAAATAATCCACAAACTTCATCCACATATATTAGGTGCTCATCAGGATGCGTTGTTCCGTCTCCTACAAAAGGATTAGCTAGCAGTTTTTCTATCATACCCGAAGGAATTTCAAAGCAGACATTTTCATTTTCAGTAGGTTCAGTAGGTTGAGGAGCAACTCTTTGCTCTACTGGTCGGGGTGAAGATACCCCGAACAAGCCCCTCAGAGGATTACTTTCCATAGTAACAAGTGACAGTAAATTTCAGCACACTATATAAATTTTCCTTACCAAATTCCACCTACCAAAGGCACTTCACTCCCCGGCAACGGCGCCAGAAAAGAGTCATGATGACCCACAAGTATTTAGGGGATCTATCGTAGTCCTTTCGATAAGTAAGAGTGTCGAACCCAACGAGGAGCAGAAGGAAATGATAAGCGGTTTCCAGCAAGGTATTCTCTATAAGTACTGAAATAAGTGGTAACAGATAGTTTTGTGACAGGATAATTTGTAACATGCAACAAGTAAAAAAAGTAAATCAAGTGCAGCAAGGTGGCCCAATCCTTTTTGTAGCAAAGGACAAACTTGGACAAACTCTTAAATAGAGAAAAGCGCTCCCGAGGACACATGGGAATATCGTCAAGCTAGTTTTCATCATGTTCATATGATTCGCGTTTGGTACTTTGATAATTTGGTATGTGGGTGGACCGGTGCTTGGGTACTGTCCTTACTTGGACAAGAATCCCACTTATGATTAACCTCTATTGCAAGCATCCGCAACTACAACAAAAGTATTAAGGTAAACCTAACCATAGCATGAAACATATGGATCCAAATCAGACCCTTACGAAGCAACGCATAAACTAGGGTTTAAGCTTCTGTCACTCTAGCAACCCATCATCTACTTATTACTTCCCAATGCCTTCCTCTAGGCCCGAATAATGGTGAAGTGTTATGTAGTCGACGTTCACATAACACCACTAGAGGAGAGACAACATACATCTCATCAAAATATCGAACGAATACCAAATTCACATGACTACTAATAGCAAGACTTCTCCCATGTCCTCAGGAACAAACGTAACTACTCACAAAGCATAATCATGTTCATAATCAGAGGGGTATTAATATGCATATAGGATCTGAACATATGATCTTCCACCAAATAAACCAACTAGCATCAACTACAAGGAGTAATTAACACTACTAGAAACCTACTAGTACCAATCCCAGACTTGGAGACAAGAATTGGATACAAGAGATGAACTAGGGTTTTGAGAGGAGATGGTGCTGGTGAAGATGTTGATGGAGATTGCCCTCTCCCGATGAGAGGAGCGTTGGTGATGACGATGGCGATGATTTCCCCCTCCCGGAGGGAAGTTTCCCCGGCAGAACAGCTCTGCCAGAGCCCTAGATTGGATCCGCCAAGGTTCCGCCTCATGGCTGCGGAGTTTCGTCCGAGGAGACGGCTTATGATTTTTTCCTCATCGAAAGACTCCATATAGCAGAAGATGGCCATCGGAGGGCCACCAAGGGGCCCACGAGGTAGGAGGGCGCGCCCCCCACCCTCGTGGGCAGGGTCTGGCCCCCCTGGTGAACTTCTTGCCCTTAGTATTTTTTATATATTCTGAAAATGTCTTCCGTGAAGTTTCAGGACTTTTGGAGCTGTGCAGAATAGGTCTCTAATATTTGCTCCTTTTCCAGCCCAGAGTCCCAGCTGCCGGCATTCTCCCTCTTTATGTAAACCTTGTAAAATAAGAGAGAATAGGCATATGTATTGTGACATAATGTGTAATAACATCCCATAATGCAATAAATATTGATATAAAAGCATGATGCAAAATCACCCGCTCGGATCTGTTCGGATCCGGCCAACCTCGCTGCCTCCCGCGGTCCACCTTCCCCGACTCTCGCGTCGGCGCCGCCATGGCCTCCCTGCTCATGCGGGCACACGAGCAGGACGACCAGCTCCATGTTCGTTCGGGTGGGCCCCGCGTCGGTCGGCCCATCTGCGGCTTGCTGCGGCCTAGCACCATCCCTGCTTTTGTCCAGCCGGCCTGAAGGCCCAAAGTGAGCAACTCCCACTAGCCCAGATCCATCAGATTTCGGCCCATGTCATTTTTTTCCTGTTCTGGCGAATTTAGTCTTTATCCAGAGTTACCAATTTTGCAGAAAAACCCTCGCTGTTCATGCATTTAATAACTAATAAACCGTGCATCATATGTTAATAAGTTATATATGTAAAATGCTTATATTTTCATCTAGTTTCATAATATGCCACTTTCATGCATGTTAAAAATGTTTAAAAGGTTGTTTGTGTAATTTTGCTCATATGCCATGTTAAAATGCTTTATTTCATAACTAAATAACCGTAGCTCCAAATTTAATAAACTTTATATGTAAATGGGGTAGAAAAATGCCTAGTTTAACATGGTGGCATTACTTTGCGTGTTTAATAACTCTAGAATTGTGTTTAGGGCAGAACAGTACCAAATTCAAATATTGCATATGGGGATTTTCCGGAATTGTTGCTTGTTGTTCCGACCTCATTTAAACTTGCCTACATAGGTAGTTTTATTATGCTTCACCTCTTGCCATGTTTAATAACATTTAATATTGTTGGGTACACAAACGAGAGTGAACTAAATGATTGAATGTGGTGTTTCGTAAATACGCAACTCGTTGCATTTTGAGCCCACCTTAATTTGTAGTATTGTTTGTGCACTTTGCCATGCCATGCCTCATTAAACCGTACATGCATCATACTTGGTTGTGCATAATGCCATGTTTATGTGATGGTTGTTTACTGTGTTGCTTGCTTCTTTCCAGGTTGCTTCTCTCGTTAGCTTCAGTTTCGGAGTTGTGAGGATCCGTTCGACTACATCCGTTTGTCTTCTTCATGGACTCGTTCTTCTTCCTTGCGGGATCTCAGTCAAGATGACCATACCCTCGAAATCACTTCTATCTTTGCTTGCTAGTTGTTCGTTCTATCACTATGTCTCGCTACCTACCACTTGTTATATCATGCCTCCCATAATGCCATGGCAAGCCTCTAACCCTCCTTCCTAGCAAACCGTTGCTTGGCTATGTTACCGCTTTTGCTCAGCCCCTCTTGTAGCGTTGCTAGTTGCAGGTGAAGATGAAGTTTGTTCCATGTTGGAACATGGTTATGTTGTGATATCACAATATCTCTTATTTAATTTAATGCATCTATATACTTGGTAAAGGGTGGAAGGTTCGACCTTATGCCTGGTGTTTTGTTCCACTCTTGCCGCCCTAGTTTCCGTCATACCGGTGTTATGTTCCTTCATTTTGCGTTCCTTACGCGGTTGGGTGTTATGGGAACCCCTTGACAGTTTGCTTTGAATAAAACTCCTCCAGCAAGGCCAATCTTGGTTTTACCATTTGCCTCACCACCACCTATACTTTTCCCTTGGGAGTCGCGCTCCCGAGGGTCATCTTTATTTTAACACCCCCGGGCCAGTGCTTCTCTAAGTGTTGGTCCGAACGGAGCTGCCTGCGGGGCCACCTCAGGGAAACTTGAGGGTTGGTTTTACTCGTAGCTAGTATCATCTGGTGTTGCCCTGAGAACGAGATACGTGCGACTCCTATCGGGATTGTCGGCACATCGGGTGGCTTTGCTGGTCTTGTTTTACCATTCTCGAAATGTCTTGTAACCGGGATTCCGAGACTGATCGGGTCTTCCCGAGAGAAGGAATATCCTTCGTTGACCATGAGAGTTTGTGATGGGCTAAGTTGGGACACCCCTGCAGGGTTTGAACTTTCGAAAGCCGTGCCCACGGTTATGTGGTGGATGGGAATTTGTTAATATCTGGTTGTAGAGAACTTGACACTTAACTTAATTAAAATGAATCAACCGCGTGTGTAGCCATGATGGTATCTTTTCGGCGGAGTCCGGGAAGTGAACACGGTTTTGTGTTATGCTTGAACGTAAGTAGCTTTAGGATCACTTCTTGATCACTTCTAGTTTCTCGACCATTGCATTGCTTCTCTTCTCGCTCTTATTTGCGTATGTTAGCCACCATATATGCTTAGTGCTTGCTGCAGCTCCACCTCACTACCCTTTCCTACCCATAAGCTTAAATAGTCTTGATCTTGCGGGTGTGAGATTGCTGAGTCCTCGTGACTCACGGATACTTCCAAACAGTTGCAGGTGTCGTTGATACCTTTGAAGATGACGCAACTGAGCTCAAGTGGGAGCTCAATGAAGATCTTGATCATTGTGTTATGTCTTTTCCGGTTGATCAGTAGTGGAGCCTAGTTGGGACGATCGGGGATCTAGCATTTGAGGTTGTCTTCTTTTATTTTGGTTCCGTAGTCGGACCTTGATTGTATTCTGGATGATGTATGTTTAACTTGTATTTGTGTGACGTGTCGATTGTAAGCCAACTCTCTATCCCTTTCTTATTCAGTACATGGGATGTGTGAAGATTACCCCTCTTGTGACAAGCCTACCATGCGGCTATGCCTCTAAGTCGTGCCCCGACACGTGGGAGATATAGCCGCATTGTGAGTGTTACAAGTTGGTAATCAGAGCCTTCCCCGACTTAGGAGCCCCCTGCTTGATCGAATCACTGATGTTGTTGTGTCTAGAACAAAATGTTTTGAGTGTTAGGATTATATATATTAGAGAGTAGGAATCTTTTTACTCCTCAGTCCCTTCGTTGTTCTGGTGAGGCCTCCTAACGTAGAAGTTTTGACTCTCCTCTCCTCGAATTTCACGAATTTTTTTAGGATCACGCGGGTATCTTGGAATCATTCCGATAGTCTTGTGACGAGAACATTGTTCTTGGTGCCTCCTGACATTAGGGGTTGTGGCAGTGTCCCGGGGAGTTGAGCTCCGAGGTGTTGTCGTCACAATTTTATCATTGCAGTTCTGGAATACCAGAGTTCGCCGACATCGGAAATCTCTTTTATGCAACTGTTGGTGAGATAACCTCGACGCCACCCAGTACTGGGGCGGAAGTTCGGGAGTATTGCCATAACTCATATAATGGATGCTTTTTGAAGGTTGAGGTACACGATTTCCGAAGGTTTCTTGGTTATGTGTTGAAGGATGGATAAAGCTGGATGTAGGGATTGTTAGTTTGGGTGAGATATTATGCTTCCCCTGTATCCCCAACACCCGATTGCATAACCAGAAAGTTTTGGGAGTTTATAAGTGGGAATTCAAGTAGCTCCTAGAATATCTTTCCAACAAACACATGATACGATATGGGGTCTATCATATGTTTGTTCCGGCTTATTTTGCAAGCCAATCCTTTGTTTTTCTTTTGGTTTGTGGTATTCGAGTTGCTTCAAAGTCAAGTGTTGATTCCATACCTTCCCTAAGATTTCTTCTCATATTTCTATGGGGATACTAATCCTTCTTATTATCGAGATTGTCATCCCAATTCTATTTCCAACTGGCGTGCTTCTTTTCGAGATGATCCCATCATTCTCCCCATCCGTAAGATCAATTATCAGTTCTTCTCAATGGTGTTTGTTTCATCCTTCCCAAGTTGTCTTTGTTTTTCCCGCCCTCCCACCCTTTTTCTTCAAGGACTCGTATTTCTCAATCAAGTATCCATCTTATTCTTGTGAAGTCTCTTCATTCTTATCTTTAAATGTTCTTATCCGGTGATTCTCAGGAAGATACTAGCGGAGCTTCGAGTTTATAATTCTTCATTATTTTTCTTCTTCGGTGGATTCAATTCAAGCTTTGTCGATCATATCCTTTCCTCGGTTCAAATGCTTTCTCATGCCAGTGCACCTCTTAATCATCCACTTCTCGCTATTCAATTGTTCCGGAGTGCTGAAGATATCCCAGAAGATTCAAGTTTCCATTCTCAATTCGCGCAAGTTCTTTTGAGGATGTTATCTCATTCAAGCCATTTAATTCAATCGGTGTAATCTCCTTTTAAAGTAATCATTTCATCGGTGTTTCTTTTGAGTGGGCCCTAACCCACATGTCTTTTCCCAGGATCTTACCTGACTCTTCTAATTTTCTCAGAGTTACTCTCAAATTCTTTTCCAAGTTTGACGTAAGAATGAGTTATCATCAGTCAAATGCCTTTCTCCAAGATCTTTCAAATTCTTTCATTGTTCGTTCAAACTTTCTATTCTTCATTATTCCGGAGTGTCTCAACAATTCATGGTGGTTCTCATCATCATTCTCAACATTTGGAGACTGAAGAAGAGTTTTTTTCCTCCAAATCTTATCCATCCTCTCAAGATTCATGGTTCTAGCTTGATGCCATCCTCTCATAATTGTTTTCGATTGTGAGATTTCTTTTCACCCATCGGAGCAATTCAGGGGTCTTTTCAGTTTGATTCTCCGGAGCCCATCATCTCAGAATTATTCATTCCAGCTTTTAGCTCCCGTTCTCCAAATCTTACCGGTGCATCATTCAAATATTCTACAATCAGCTCGTGATCTCTTCGTTCTCTTGTATCAAATTCCCTCAAGTATCTTCATTCATTCTCTAATTCTTACCGGTGATTCATCCCTTTACTTCGTTCATTTTCAATTCTTACGGTGGTTTGTTCAAGATTCTTCTTCCTTTGTTTTCATATCAATTTATTCGTTGTTTCAATCCTTCCGGTGGTTCGTCGAAGACCTTCTCAAGTTTGCGCTATATCTATCTTAATCCTTTCAACGAGAATAAGTAGTATGCCAAATCCGTTGCTTGTCATCAATTTAAATTGGTGAAGGATAAGCATAATGTAATTCTTATTCTTGTTTCATCCAAGTGATAATTCCTTATTCTAGAGGTTCATCAAAATTCTTGATTTCAGTTGTTCATCTTTCTTTCCTGGAGTTCCAAGATCTCTCAATTATATCATCGTGAAGCTCCATCTAATCATTGCAAGGCTTCTCACGGAGTTCTTTTCAACTTTCCTTTTGTTTGATCATTCTTTTATTACCGGAGTTCTCATGGAGGCTCTACATGATGGTTCATAAAGGATTTAATTCCTTCTCGAAGTGTTCATCGAGATTCTTTTTAGAGGAGTTCAAGCATTCTTCATCTTGCATTCCAAAGTGCAATTCTTTCTACCTTATCTTTTGGGATGGTGATATGCCATTCTTGACAATTTTCTTTTATGTTTCATGATTCACAAGTTGTTAAGAATGAGATATTTTAAACCCATCATTTTCTCTTCATTCAGGAGATGCTTTGCAACCCATCAACCTATTCATTGGAATTATCTTGGGTTACATTTCACCTAAAGCCTTCCCTAAGGAATGTTGCTATTGTGGTGCTTATCAATGATCCAAGTTATCTCTATCATCTTGGTGGAAGAAGTTTTTTTTCATCTCGTTGGTGTTATCAATTATATTAGTTGTTTCCGTAGTGGCTGGTTGTCACCTCATAATTTTGAGATGTCTCCATAAGCCCACAAGGATCATATCCTTTCGTATTGATTTCCCAACAACTCCGTCCAATCCTATATGGAAGGATGCTTTCAAATTCATTCGAGGTAGAAGATGTTGTTTTCTTCTTCGTTACTTTCAATCCGTTCTATCTTTTGTTCCGGAGGCATTGTGATGTTGCACGCTTCGACCCATCATCCCATTTTTGGCAAAGATCATGTTATTTCCTTTGCTTATCCATTCAACCAGAGTGTCGTGCCCTCTTTTCAAGTTCTACCCATCCTGTCAAGTTTTGCCTCCCTTCTCAACCGGAGTGCTATATGAAATCTTTCTTACCCCTTGTGCCATTCTTTCAATAGTTCCGGAGGCAGTGTGTTGTTGATTTCATCAGGTATCCTCTTAGCTTGTCAAGCTCATGTTCAATTCCGTCCATTTATAGTCGGAGTGTTGACCAAATTATATCATTCTTATTCCTTCTCTATCTTGTTTTAACCGAAGTGGTTTCAATATCTATCTTGTCACTTAACCTCTTGGTTCTCATCATGTTCTTTGTTCTTCTTTGCTAACGGAGTGTTTGCAATCTCGTTCACCTCCATTGTATTCTTTCTTTCGATTTGTTCAACCTCTCACGGTTTGTGGGTTTCACTCGTTTGTCAAAGAAGCAACTTAGTTTTACCTCTTCTCTTCCTCTTCCGTTTTCCCTCCGGTGCCATCCTAGATCTCGCGACGAGATCCTCTTGTAGTGGTGGAGTGTTGTGATGCCCCGAGTCCGATAGAGGGAGTCCTGGACTAAGGGGTCCTCGGGCGTCCATCCTATTATCCTTTGGGCCGGACTGATGGCCTATGAAGACATGAAGGCCGAAGACTGCATCGTGTTCGGATGGGACTCTACTTAGCGTGGAAGGCAAGCTTAGCAATCGAAGATTCCTTCTTATGTAACCGACTCCATGTAAACCCTAGATCCCCATGGTGTCTATATAAACCGAAGGGGTAGTCCGAAAAGGATAACACATATACTCATTACCATACCCACATAGGCTAGACTTCTAGGGTTTAGCCATTATGATCTCGTGGTAGATCCACTCTTGTAACACTCATATTCATCAATATCAATCAAGCAGGACGTAGAGTTTTACCTCCATAGAGAGGGCCCGAACCTGGGTAAACATTGTGTCCCCTGTCTCCTATTACCATTGATCCAAGACGCACAGTTCGGGACCCCCTACCCGAGATCCGCCAGTTTTGACACCGACATTGGTGCTTTCATTAAGAGTTCCACTATGCCATCAGCAAAGGGCTCGATGGCCCCTTCGATCGTCAGTACTGGCGTTGTCCAGGGAGAAACCTTCCTCCCCAGATAGATCTTCGTATTCGGCAGCTTCGTACTGCGGGCCAACTCGCTTGGCCATCTGGAGCAGATCGACAGCTACGCCCCTGGCCATCAGGTCAGATTCGGGAGCTTGAATTACGTTGCGGACATCCGTGGAGACTTGATCTTTGACGGATTTGAGACCGCGACAACCGCTCCCCATCGCCCCGATGGACATGGCTTAAACTTGTCATCAGGACGCATCCAGGAGATAGCTCCTGTAGCAGCTCCGGCCTCAAATCCGGAGCAGTTCAAGTCGTCCGAAGATGGGAAGCTCAACCCCATCACAGGGACCACCGATTCCGCGGTGCTGGAGCCACGCGCGGATTCCACCTTGTACGGTATCTGCATCAACGGAACCCCGGACTCACCTCCGATGTCGAGCTCCGAACCCTGCGAGCCTGTGTATGCCGAACTCAATCGGTTATCAATCTTCAAGTTCAGCGCCGCAGATGTCTTCCAACACTCCCCCATGGGCAACATACTAAATTTGCTAAAAAAACCTGGCGGGCGACCCATCTCCGAACTATGTTCGGTTCGAACTTGTGACGGACAACGGAGAATTTTGCTTCCCACCCACCACCCACTTCATAGCCACTGTTAAAGATGTAACCAACACACCCGATCCCCGTGCCGGAGACATCAACGGTATGGACGACGATGAGGGGCAAGGCCAGAACTTACTACCCGCTAGACACGGGACATGCACTTCCTGGTATGACGTGTGTATGATAGACACACCTTACGACGCTCTTGACGATGAGAAGGAGAATCCGGTCGAGGATAAACCGCCTGGTACACAGCCCGGACATCGGCGGCCTGGGCCTCATCCCCCAAGAGAAGACACTGCCAGCACCATAGAAGACGATACTCCGGACAACGAAGACCCTGTTGAAGTAGAATCCGAGTAGGAGGAACAGGAAGACGGGCAAGACAACCCTGATGAACAAGCCACAAGTGGGAACTCGGAGGACAACAACTATTTCCCCCTCTCCGAGGAGGAGGAGATCCTCGGCAACGAGGATTTTACCATGCCAAAGGAACCTCTCGAGTAGGAGCGCTTTAACCGCCGGCTTATAGCCACTGCAAGGAGCTTAAGAAAGAAGCAGCTGCAGCTTCAAGCAAGCCAAGACTTGCTCAATGATAGATGGACCGAGGTCTTGGCCGCCGAAGAATACGGCCATAGTAGCCCAGACAAAAGCCACCCCAAGAGTAGGTGGCTCCTGATACGTCTCCAACGTATCTATAATTTTTGATTGCTCCATGCTATATTATCTACTGTTTTGGACTATATTAGGCTTTATTTTCCGCTTTTATATTATTTTTGGGACTAACCTATTAACCGGATGCCCAGCCCAGAATTGCTGTTTTTTGCCTATTTCAGTGTTTCAGAGAAACAGAGTATCAAACGGAGTCCAAACGGAATAAAATCTTTGGGAACGTGATTTTCTCACCGAACGTGATCCAGGAGACTTGGACCCTGCTCCAAGGAACAAAAGAGGCGGTCATGAGGGTGGGGGGGCGCGCCCCCTACCTCGTGGGCCCCTCGTTGCTCCTCCGGCGTACTTCTTCCTCCTATATATACACACGTACCCCCAAACGATCAGAACAGGAGCCAAAAACCTAATTCCACCGCCGCAACTTTCCGTATCCACGAGATCCCATATTGGGGCCTGTTCCGGAGCTCCGCCAGAAGAGGGCCATCATCACAGAGGGCTTCTACATCATCCTAGCCCCTCCGATGAAGTGTGAGTAGTTTACCTCAGACCTTCGGGTCCATAGTTAGTAGCTAGATGGCTTCTTCTCTCTCTTTGAATCTCAATACAAAGTTCTCCCCCTCTCTCGTGGAGATCTATTCGATGTAATCTTATTTTTGCGGTGTGTTTCTTGAGATCGATGAATTGTGGATTTATGATCAAGTCTATCTATGAATAATATTTGAATCTTCTCTGAATTCTTTTATGTATGAATGGTTATCTTTGCAAGTCTCTTCGAATTATCCGTTTGGTTTGGCCAACTAGATTGGCAGTTCTTGCCATGGGAGAAGTGCTTAGCTTTGGGTTCGATCTTGAGGTGTCCTTTCCCAGTGACAGAAGGGGCAGCAAGGCACGTATTGCATCATTGCCATCAAGGATAACAAGATGGGGTTTATTTCATATTGCATGAATTTATCTCTCTACATCATGTCATCTTGCTTAAGGCGTTACTCTATTTTTAACTTAATACTCTAGATGCATGCTGGATAGCGGTCGATGAGTGGAGTAATAGTAGTAGATGCAGAATCGTTTCGGTCTACTTGTCACGGACGTGATGCCTATATACATGACCATGCCTAGATATTCTCATAATTATGCTCAATTCTATCAATTGCTCAACAGTAATTTGTTCACCCACCGTAGAATACTTATGCTCTAGAGAGAAGCCACTAGTGAAACCTATGGCCCCCGGGTCTATTCTCATCATATCAATCTCCATCACTTTAATATTGTTTTACTTTTTGCTTTGCATCTTTATACCAAAAATACCAAAAATACTTTATCTATCAGATCTCACTCTCGTAAGTGACCGTGAAGGGCTTGACAACCCCTAATCGCGTTGGTTGCGAGTAGCTATCGTTTTGTGCAGGTACGAGGGACTTGAGCATGGCCTCCTACTGGATTGATACCTTGGTTCTCAAAAACTGAGGGAAATACTTATGCTACTCTGCTGCATCATCCCTTCCTCTTCGGGGAAAACCAATGCAAGCTCAAGACGTAGCAGCTCCCTCAATACGATGGCAGGGCGATGGAGCCCATACCACCATCGAATAATGCGGGGGCGATCACAGTTCGGTCCAGACAAAGCAGCAGCCCAAGCAGAGCACCATACCAACCCATCCGGCATGGAGGGTAGAGTAGGACGCCCAAGATTGATGTATAGATCACGAAGATATACCCCGACCGACAACAATGGTCGCCTATCCATACACTATAGAGATGACCACGCCCGGTCCGAGCACCATAAACGGAGCCCGCCGGAGGTACTTCATAGTGTGGCCCAACATAGACGAGCTGCACACCCCCTCTGCGTCACGGACGAAATAATGGAACACGAATATCCAGACGGGTTTAAACCCATTAACATCGAATCATATGATGGTACAACAGACCCCGCGGTATGGATCGAGGATTATCTCCTCCATACCCACATGGCCCGCGGAGACGACCTCCACGCCATTAAATACCTACCTCTCAAGCTTAAAGGGCCAGCTCGGTACTGGCTAAACAGTTTGCCAGAAAATTCTATTGGCAACTGGGAATATTTGGGAGACGCCTTTCGAGACAATTTCCAGGGAACATATGTCCGGCCATTATGCGTCGATGACTTAAGACACATTGTCCAGGGCCCTGGCGAGTCAGTTAGGGAGCTCTGGACCAGGTTCTTAGTCAAAAAGAACCAAATTGTCGACTGTCCAGACGCAGAAGCCCTCGCGGCCTTCAAACATAGCGTCCGGGATGAATGGCTTGCGCGTCACCTCGGCCAGGAAGGACCCAAATCCATGACATCCCTCACCGCTCTAATGAACCGCTTCTGCGCGGGAGAAGACAACTGGCTCGCTCATAAAAGCAACAATGCCAGTGGCTCGGGCACTTCTGAAATCCGAGATGGCAACGGCAAGCCACGACGAACCGAACATAACAACATACGCGACACAGCGTGAATGCCGGATTTCACAATCTGAAGCCCGGTCAATGGAAGAAGCCACTAAAGGCAAACCAGGACGGACCATCCAGCCTTGACAGGATATTGGACTGACCTTGTCAGATTCACGGTCTCCCTGATAGGCCAGCTAATCATACCAACCGTAACTGTTGGGTCTTCAAGCATGCAGGCAAGCTTAACGCTGATCACAAGGGGAGGAGGCCACCGGGTGGCAAAGACGACGGATCGGCTCGCCAGCAGAGCACCAGGGGCCAGAAAAAGTTCCCCTCCGATGCTCGACCACTCCTGGAATGCAAATAGCAGTTCAGCTACCTCCACCCACCTACTGTACTAGCGAAATTTGCACCACATGCACATCACTACGCACTCAAGATACCATGGGCATCGGCGGAAGCACAACACAGACAACCCTACAAGCATTCCCGTAATGTTTTTATATGTTTTTCTCATTTTTCCGTATCATGTTTAAAGAATAGGTGACCAACTGGAAAGCATCTACAGCGGACTCTATCAGAGTTAGGATCCATACACTCACCTAAGGGGTTACTTCCGTTAAGGATCCCACCCCCCGAGGATGGGCTACACAGACGTGCGACAGGAGGTCCAAAATTACCTTTTGTAGACCGCACTCTTTACTCCGAGCCTGTACTATGCCCCTTTTCCTCCAATCCCGACCACGATCATGTCAAATAGCCGGGTCCGTGGTTTCTTTCTTCTTTTTTTATATACATATACATAAATTTATCATTGGCACATCACTCCATTCTCAGTAAGCCTCACCCGAGCCAAACTCTCATACCCCTTCAACAATAAAGTACGGCCTCAATGGATGCTTTGCAGACGCGCCTCGGCACACCCTGCCAGGGGCTCGACATGGGAACGAATGAGTTGCCAGTAAAAGTCCGAACAACTCTATAGCGTACTTCGGCGTCGCAAGTTTGGCCTTATATGCATCAGCTCTGAATCATTGTCTTGGGTCAATAGTTGGGTTGCCCGGCTCCTGTCTTTGCTACCCTATGTTCCGCTCTATCGGCTAGGGTAGTAAAGGGAGAACTACTGCGATTGTGCCCTGGCCTAGACCGGATGAGCACCTCGGTAGAGAAAGCTGAAAACTGACTGTCATGATGCGGCGAGAGCTGGTCAACCACTTGACGACTTATTGGAATCTTTAGCGATTCTCCATGTAATACGAGGGATCTTTTTCAGATCAGATATGTAAGGCACCACATGCCGCATACACACCAGGGGCTATGTCGTAGCCCCACCATAAAACTCCTATGGTTAAGTGAAAGAGTTAACGCCTTATAGTCCGATTGCCTGGTTCGCCGCATTATCACCTCCTTCATTGACCAAGACGTCGGATAAAGAGTGATTAAATGCTTTTTTGAACACCCCCGGACTTCCTACGAGGGGGCTGAATTCGACGACTGGAAAACTTTCAGATTATATTAAAATGACTGCACAGGAGGAATTCAAGCTTTTTGAGCAAAATATAAATAGATTAACTATAAAGTTGTCTTTTACAATCATCATACACCTCAGTCGAACATTATGTTCTTTGAGCATTAGCCCTCAATCAAGCGGGCGGCCTCCAGGACGTCTTCAAAATAATGCTCTGGTTGCGGACGGTCCTCGCCTTTGGAAGACGTCCTGGAGGCCATAGCGGGAATGGGCATCCGTGCACCCTCAATGCACGCTGATTGCTTCACAGCATCAATGCGCGGCACTGCTTCGACAAACATCTGCACCAGACCAAAATAGCTATTCGGCGCAGGCTCGGTCGGCCATAGCGGGACTATGACATCCAGATTCCGCTATTGGTTATTGACCGGAGACGTGTCTCGGTCATGTCTACATAGTTCTCGAACCTGTAGGGTCCGCACGCTTAACATTCGGTGATGATCGACATTATGAGTTTATGTGTTTTGATGTACCGAAGGTTGTTCGGAGTCCCGGATATGATCACGAAAATGACGAGGAGTCTCAAAATGGTCGAGACATAAAGATTGATATATTGGATGGGACATCGGATGAGTTCTGGGGGTCACCGGATATTTATCGGAGTGCCGGGGGGTTATCGGAACCCTCGGGGGAACTAATGGGCCAACATGGGCCTTGTGAGAGAGAGGAGGGAGCCATGGGCTGCCCCCCCCTTGGGAGTCTTTATTGGACAAGGAGGGGGGACGGCGCCCCCTCTTTCCTCCCTCTCTCCCTCTCCTTCCTTCCCCCTTCCCCCTTCCTAGTAGGACTAGGAAAAGGGGAGTCCTACTCCTACTAGGAGGAGGACTCCCCCCTCTCCTTGGCGCGCCGCAAGGTCGGCCGGCCTCCCCCTTGCTCCTTTATATATGGGGCAGGGGCACCCTAGAACACACAAGTTGATTGTTTCCAGCCATGTGCGGTGCCCCCCTCCATCATAATCCACCTTGGTCATATCGTCGTAGTGTTTAGGCGAAGCCCTGCGCCGGTAGCTTCATCATCACCGTCATCACGCAGTCGTGCTGACGAAGCTCTCCCTCAACACTCTGCTAGATCGTGAGTTCATGGACGTCACCGAGCCGAACATGTGCAGATCACGGAGGTGCCATACTTTCGATACTAGGATGTGTCGATCGTGAAGACATATGACTACATCAACCGCATTGTCATAAGCTTCCGCTTACAGTCTACGAGGGTACGTAGACAATACTCTCCCCTCTCATTGCTATGCATCACCATGATCTTGCGTGTGCGTAGGAATTTTTTTGAAATTACTACGTTCTCTAACAAAATCTTCGTATTTGGCGGCTTCGCGCTGCGTGCCAACTCAATTGGCCACCTTGTGCAGATTGACAGCTACGCCCCTGGTCATCAGATCAGTTTCGGGAACCTAAACTATGTCGCTGATATCCGAGGAGAATTGATCTTCGAAGGATTAGTGGCCCCGACCGCCGCTCTGGCCTTAGATCCAAAGCGGACCACCGGGTCCGAAAACGGGAATTTAGAGCCTGTCGGACCCCTGCAATTATGGAACTTGCTACCGGAGATCTGGAGGGGACGACGTCATCAGCAAGCCCGAAGACGAACCGAAATCCCCTTGTCACTAAAGTGCCGGACTCTCCCTCGAACTGTAAATCCGAACTCTCAAGGTCCGCGACAAGCAGGCACGTCCAGGAGGACCTCACCCCGGTCGGCCCGACGAACTCTCGCTTCTCTGTCCAAACCTCGCTCCTAAACGAGGCTCTGGACTTAATGTGATCCCTCGCCATTACAGAGGAATAGCTTCCGAATCATGCCCAGCCCGAACGAGGGGCTGAGAGCGGGGAATTTTATGTCCCATCCACCACCCACTTCATAGCCACTGTCGAAGATCTAACCGACATGCTGGACTATGCCTCCGAAGACATCGACGGTATGGAGTCAAGGTATGGTGTTTTTTCTCCCTGAAAGTGAATATATGGAGTCAAGGTTGAGGTCGGTGGAGCGTCAGGGGGCCCATCGCTCATCCCCGACCGCCACTCATAAGGAAGACAATCAATAAATAAATCATGCTCCGACTTCATCACATAACGGTTCACCATATGTGCATGCTACGGGAATCACAAACTTCAACACAAGTATTTCTCAAATTCACAACTACTCAACTAGCATGACTCTAATATCACCATCTCCATATCTCAAAACAATTATCAAGTATCAAACTTCTCATAGTATTCAATGCACTTCATATGAAAGTTTTTATTATATCCCTCTTGGATGCCCATCATATTAGGACCAAATTCATAACCAAAGCAAATTACCATGATGTTCTAAAAGACTCTCAAAATAATATAAGTGAAGCGTGAGAGTTCATCTATTTCTTCAAAATAAAACCACCACCGTGCTCTAAAAAGATGTAAGTGAAGCACTAGAGCAACAACAAACTACTCCGAAAGATATAAGTGAAGATCAATGAGTAGTCGAATAATTATGCAACTATGTGAAGACTCTCTAACATTTAAGAATTTCAGATCTTGGTATTTTATTCAAACAGCAAGCAAAACAAAATAAAATGAAATGACGCTCCAAGCAAAACACATATCATGTGCTGAATAAAAATATAGCTCCAAGTAAAGTTACCGATGAACGAAGACGAAAGAGGGGATGCCTTCCGAGGCATCCCCAAGCTTAGGCTTTTGGTTGTCCTTGAATATTACCTTGGGGTGCCTTGGTCATCCCCAATATTAGGCTCTTGCCACTCCTTGTTCCATAATCCATCGAATCTTTACCCAAAACTTGAAAACTTCACAACACAAAACTTAACAGAAAACTCGTGAGCTCCGTTAGTATAAGAAAATAAATCACCACTTAGGTACTGTTGTGAACTCATTCTAAATTCATATTGGTGTAATATCTACTGTATTACAACTTCTCTATGGTTCATACCCTCCGATACTACTCATAGATTCATCAAAATAAGCAAACAACACATAGAAAACAGAATCTGTCAAAAACAGAACAGTATGTAGTAATCTGGACCGAACGTATACTTCTGAAACTCATAAAATTCTCAAATAAATTGGTGGACCTGAGTAATTTGTCTATTAATCCTCTGCAGAAAGAATCAACTTAATAGAACTCTTCAGTAAAAAAAATGGTAGCTAATCTCATGAGCACTAAAGTTTCTGTTTTTACAGCAAGATCACAAAGACTTCACCCAAGTCTTCCCAAAGGTTCTAATTGGCACAAACACTAATTAAAACATAAAACCACATCTAAATAGAAGCTAGATGAATTATTTATTACCAAACAGGAGCAAAAAGTAAAGAACAAGAATAAGATTGGGTTGCCTCCCAACAAGCGATATCGTTTAACGCCCCTAGCTAGGCATGATGATTTCAATGATGCTCACATAAAAGATAAGAATTGAAACATAAAGAGAACATCATGAAGAATATAGCTAGCACATTTAAGCCTAGCACACTTTCTATGCATAGGGATTTTGTGAGCAAACAACTTGTGGGAACAATAATCAACTATCATAGGAAGGTAAAAACAAGCATAACTTCAAAACTTTAAGCACATAGAGAGGAAACTTGATATTATTGCAATTCCTACAAACATATGTTCCTCCCTCATAATAATTTTCAGTAGCATCATGAATGAATTCAACAATATAACCATCACATACAGCATTCTTATCATGATCTACAAGCATAGAAAATTTACTACTCTCAACATAAGCAAAATTCTTCTCATTCGAAATAGTGAGAGTATCATAAGAAACTCGAATACTATAAATTGTTTCCATATTAAAAGAGTAATGTTCAGAAAAGGGGTAATCATAATCATGACAAGTTTTATAAATATAATCATCACTACTTTTTGTAGCATAAGTATCATCACAATAATCATCATAAGTAGCAACTTTGTTCTCATCATAATCAATTGAAACCTCTTCCAAGATCGTGGAATCATTACTAAATAAAGTCATGACCTCTCCAAATCTACTTTCATAATTATCACAATAAGATTCAATATCCTCCAAAATAGTGGGATCATTACCGAAAAAGGCTTTCGCCCCGCTTTATAGATAAAGCAAACCACCAGAGCCATACAGTACAAGAAGGTTCACCCACACACACACAAAGCACCACAACATGAAGTACAAGGGGCTCTACTGAGGGCACAGCTCAACAAGCCCTGATAATAAGCAAAGGGGGCCGGACAACCGCAGGGTTCGAGACAGCAACGAAGGATCTAATCCGGCTCGGGAGGTGGTGGAGGGAGCGGCGAAGCAAAGCGGAGAGCCATCGAGCGAAGGTCGGCGATGATGGAGGTGATGGCGTCGCGATCCTGGTGACGGCTAAGCGGCCGCCAAAGCTGCAAGAAGCCACACAATTTGAACACAGCGTCAGTAGCACGTCGAAGGGGGACCCGTTGAATGACAAGCTTATTTCGTACGGTCCACAGCGTCCAGGCGAGCACCCCAATGAGCAACCACCTAATGTGGCGGCCGGACAAGGGGGAGGACTGAACCTCACAGAGGAGATCAGGGAAGTTAGTGTGACACCAGTTGCCACCGATGACCTCTCGGAGGTAGCCCCAAAGAAACTGGGCGGACACACACGAGAAGAAGATGTGATTCGAGGTTTCCGCCGTCCCACATAGGGGCAGATACCATCACCGGGACCCTGGCGCTTCAGGACCTCCACACCCGAGGGAAGCCGGCCACTGATCCATTGCCACATGAAGATTCTAATCTTGAGGGGAACACGGATAGACCATATAGAGTCGAGGACGCTTGGTCCGGGAGAGTGCGCGATGGCGCAGTAGAAAGACTTCATGGAGAAGCGGCAGAGGGCTCGAGACGCCAAGACAGGCGGTCGTCGCCGTGCTGCAACAAGTCAGGCTCATGGAGGGCCACCGAGTCAAGGAGCTCATGCCAAGCGGCAAACTCCGGCGGCCCAAATGGCCTCCGGAACGTGAGATGCCCTAAGTCAATAAGGGCCGACTCAACGGAGATCCTAGGTTCGACCGCTATGGAAAAGAGGTCAGGAACCGGGCCGTGAAAGGGAGATCACCGGCCCAGCGGTCGAACCAAAAAAGCGTGGCCAAACCAGTGCCAACTGCGATGGAGGTCCCAATGCGAAGGACTGGGAGGAGCTGAATGACAGACTGCCAAAACTGGGACCCACCCGTCCTAACGCAGAAAGCGAGGGGCTGCTCACGCAGGTACTTGCGGCGGATGATCTGCAGCCACAAGCCATCATCGCCGTTTGCAATGCGCCACAGCCAGCGAGTGAGGAGGGTCGGGTTCATGCATTTGGAGGACATGATGCCGAGACCACCCTGGTCCCGGGGCTTGCAGATGTCCGTCCAGCGGACCATGTGGTTTTTCTGCTTACCACCCTCGCCAGCCCAGAAGAACCTAGCTTGGACCGAGCCAATCTCGTGGTGGAGCGTTTCGGGGAGGCTGTAGAAGCTCATGATGAATAGGAGAAGACTGGAGAGGGACGAGTTGATGAGGATCGTGCGGGCTGCCTTAGAGAGCCACCTGCCCTGCCACGGCTCAATGCGGTGTTGCAGCTTGTGGACTGAGGGACGGAGGTCGGCCACAGTAAGGCGAGAGTCACTAATGGGGATCCCCAGATAAGAAGTGGGGAAGGTCCCCAGCTGACAGTTCAAGCAGATAGCAATACTCTGACTCTCAGAGGGGGAATAGCCCAAGACCATCACCTCACTTTTAGCAAAGTTAATTTTGAGGCCCGACAGATGTTGGAAGCAGAGCAGGAGAAATTTGATGTTCGCGATCTCAGCCTCTGAACCCTGCAACATAATGATGGTGTCATCGGCATATTGGAGGAGGGAGACACCCCCTCCCTCCACTAGGTGCGGGGTGATGCCGAGGATGTGGCCGGTGGCCTTGGCTTTATCCAGGATAGATGCCAAGACATCAACCACCATGTTGAACAGGAACGGAGAGAAGGGGTCACCCTGTCTGACCTCACAAAAGGTGGGGAAGTATGGACGGATCTCTCCATTGATGTTCACCGCGGTGTGGCCGGATGACACCAACTGGATGACCCGGCAGACCCAACGATCATCGAAGCCTTTCCGAAGCAATACTTCCCGAAGGAAGGGCTAGCTAATCGTGTCGTATGCCTTATGGAAGTCAATCTTCAGGAACACTGCTTTGAGGTTTTTGGATTTGACCTCATGAAGGACTTCATGGAAGACCAAGACTCCATCAAGGATATAGCAACCCTGAATGAAGGTGGATTGGTTGGGATGAGTGATGCGGTCAGCCAAAGGGGCCACCCTATTGGCGTACCCCTTTGCAAGGATGCGGAAGATCACATTGATCACCGTAATGGGGCGGAACTGGCGAATGTCGGAGGCGCCCGGGACCTTGGGGATCAAGGTAATGATCCCGTAATTAAGGCAGTGGAGGTCAATGGTGCCCACATAGAACTCCTCAAAGAGAGCCATGACCTCCGGCTTGATAGTGTGCCAGAAGGTCTGAAAGAACTTAACTGGCAAGCCATCAGGCCCCGGGGCGGACGCCGAGTTCATGGCCTTAATCGCAAGCCAAACTTCCTCCTCCGTGAACGGAGCTGTGAGGGCCGCATTCTCCGTGTCCGACACACATTGGGCGCCCACCCAGAAGGTGGGAGCAAGAGCCAAGCCCTCACGCGAGGGGCCGTAAAAAGGGCTTTATAATCATCATAAGTAGGAGGCATGCTATCATCATAACAAATTTGCATATCAAAACTTGGGAGGCTAGAAATATCATCTTCGTTAAACATAGCATCCCCAAGCTTGGGACAAACATTAATTGCAGCAAATATATTCTCAAACATGTCATTCTCATCATTAATAGTATGGATAGCACCGATAGTATAGCAATTATCATCATCACAATGAGTAATAGGAGCAACATCATTTGGGAGGGATACCTTTTTACCTTTACTTCTTCGTCTTTTCTTTTTCTTCTTCACATCATGTGTGGGTTCAACCCTCTTTTTGGAGCTCCTTATTAATGAGATTGGTTGAATAGAAGGCTCCTCATCGTTACCTGATTCATCATAAGAAATAATAGAAGGATATTGGGAAGTCTCTTCCCTTTCATTAGTATTCTCTTCATCTTCTATTTGTTTTCTTTTCTTTATGTAATTGCCAATATAAGGATTTTCAATACAATTCACCAAACAATACATATAAATTTCCTCTAGATCAAAATGAAGAAGTTCATGACAGGCAAATACAGGAAGATAGTTAGTTATATGTTTCACTTCTTCATAACCCATAAGCAAACTAAGTTCATTTTGATGTGCAAGGGAAATCAAGTCATCACAATTTTTGGAAATGATTAGATCATGAAACAATTTGCATCGGATGGTTAAATGACCATGTTCATTGCAAAGTTCACAAGTACAGCTAAGAAAATTTAAATTTTTAGCACAAACATCTAGCCTTTCTTGCAACCATTTAGTTTCTAAGTACTTATGCCTCTTACAAAATATATCTTCCCTAATTGGTGTGTACTTGCAAACTCTATGCACTCCACAAAAATCGACTTGCTTGTAAGAGACATTCTCATCATGACTAGTGCAATCATCATTAGTACTATGGATATTCAAAGAGTTCATACTAATAACATTGCAATCATGCTCATCATTCAAAGATTTAGTGCCAAACATTTTAATGCATTCTTCTTCTAACACTTTGGCACAATTTTCCTTTCCATCATACTCATGAAAGATATTAAAAAGATGAAGCGTATGAGGCAAACTCAATTCCATATTTTTTTTGTAGTTTTCTTTTATAAACTAAATTAGTGCTAAAACAAGAAACAAAAATATTCGATTGCAAGATCTAAAGATATACCTTCAAGCGCTAACCTCCCCGGCAATGGCACCAGAAAAGAGCTTGATGTCTACAGCACAACCTTCTTCTTGTAGACGTTGTTGGGCCTCCAAGTGCAGAGGTTTGTAGGACAGTAGCAAATTTCCCTCAAGTGGATGACCTAAGGTTTATCAATCCGTAGGAGGTGTAGGATGAAGATGGTCTCTCTCAAGCAACCCTGCAACCAAATAACAAAGAGTCTCTTGTGCCCCCAACACACCCAATACAATGGTAAATTGTATAGGTGCACTAGTTCGGCAAAGAGATGGTGATACAAGTGGTATATGGATGGTAGATAAAGGTTTTTGTAATCTGAAAATATAAAAACAGCAAGGTAACTAATGATAAAAGTGAGCACAAACGGTATTGCAATGCGTTGAAACAAGGCCTAGGGTTCATAGTTTCACTAGGGCAAGTTCTATCAACAATAATAACATAATTGGATCATATAACTAGCACTCAACATGCAACAAAGAGTCACTCCAAAGTCACTAATAGCGGAGAACAAACGAAGAGATTATGGTAGGGTACGAAACCACCTCAAAGTTATCCTTTCTGATCAATCTATTCAAGAGTCCGTAGTAAAATAACATGAAGCTATTCTTTCCGTTCAATCTATCATAGAGTTCGTACTAGAATAACACCTTAAGACACAAATCAACCAAAACCCTAATGTCACCTAGATACTCCAATGTCACCTCAAGTATCCGTGGGTATGATTATACGATATGCATCACACAATCTCAGATTCATCTATTCAAACCAACAGAAAGAACCTCAAAGAGTGCCCCAAAGTTTCTACCGGAGAGTCAAGACGAAAACGTGTGCCAACCCCTATGCATAGGTTCATGGGCGA
Source organism: Triticum urartu (assembly GCF_056163025.1). NCBI lineage: Eukaryota > Viridiplantae > Streptophyta > Magnoliopsida > Poales > Poaceae > Triticum > Triticum urartu. The sequence goes on from NC_141877.1 coordinate 315,666,973, forward strand.
AACCCGCAAGTTGATCACCAAAACATACATCAAGTGGATCAATAGAATACTCCATTGTCACCACGGGTATCCCATGCAAGACATATATCAAGTGTTCTCAAATCCTTAAAGACTCAATCTGATAAGATAACTTCAAAGGGAAAACTCAATCCATTGCAAGAGAGTAGAGGGGGAGAAACATCATAAGATCCAACTATAATAGCAAAGCTCACGATACATCAAGATCGTACCACCTCAAGAACACGAGAGAGAGAGAGATCAAACACATAGCTACTGGTACATACCCTCAGCCCTGAGGGTGGACTACTCCCTCCTCGTCATGGAGAGCGGCGGGATGATGAAGATGGCCACCGGAGAGGGATTCCCCCCTCCGGCAGGGTGCCGGAACGGGTCTAGATTGGTTTTCGATGGCTACGGAGGCTTCTGGCGGCGGAACTCCTAATCTATTCTACTCCTCGAAGTTTTTAGGGTATATGGGTATATATAGGAGGAAGAAGTACGTCGGTGGATATCCGGGCTGTCCACGAGGCAGGGGGCGCGCCCAGGGGTGGGGGTGCCCCCACCCTCGTGGGCAGCCCGGGACTCTCCTGGTCCATCTCTGATACTCCGTGGGCTTCTTCTGGTCCAAAAATAAGTTCCGTGAAGTTTCAGGTCAATTGGACTCCGTTTGATTTTCCTTTTCTGCGATACTCTAAAACAAGGAAAAACAGAAACTGGCACTAGGCTCTGGGTTAATAGGTTAGTCCCAAAAATAATATAAAAGTGTATAATAAAGCCCATAAACATCCAAAACAGATAATATAATAGCATGGAACAATCAAAAATTATAGATACGTTGGAGACGTATCAGCATCCCCAAGCTTAATTCCTGCTCGTCCTCGAGTAGGTAAATGATAAAAACAGAATTTTTGATGTGGAATGCTACCTAACATATTTATCCATGTAATTCTCTTTATTGTGGCAAGAATATTCAGATCCATAAGATTCAAGACAAAAGTTTAATATTGACATAAAAATAATAATACTTCAAGCATACCAACAAAGTAATCATGTCTTCTCAAAATAACATGGCCAAAGAAAGCTATCCCTACAAAATCATATAGTCTGGCCATGCTCCATGTTCACCACACAACGTATTTAAATCATGGACAACCCCGATGACAAGCCAAGCAATTGTTTCATACTTTTGATGTTCTCAAACTTTTTCAATCTTCACGCAATATATGAGCGTGAGCCATGGATATAGCACTATAGGTGGAATACAATGGTGGTTGTGGAGAAGACAAAAAGGAGAAGATAGTCTCACATCAACTAGGCATATCAACGGGATATGGAGATTCCCATTAATATATATCAATGTGAGTGAGTAGGGATTGCCATGCAACGGATGCAAAAGAGCTATAAGTGTATGAAAGCTCAAAAAGAAACTAAGTGGGTGTGCATCCAACTCGCTTGCTCACGAAGACCTAGGGCATTTTGAGAAAGCCCATCATTGGAATATACAAGCCAAGTTCTATAATGAAAATTTCCCACTAGTATACGACAGTAACAACATAAGAGACTCTCTATCATGAAGATCATGGTGCTACTTTGAAGCACAAGTGTGGTAAAAGGATAGTATCATTGTCCCTTCTCTCTTTTTCTCTCATTTAATTTTATTTTTTATTTTTTCGACCTTTTCTCTTTTTTTATGGCCTCTCTTTTTTTTATTCCGGAGTCTCATCTCGACTTGTGAGGGAATCATAGTCTCCATCATTCTTTACTCACTTGGGACAATGCTCTAAAAATGATGATCATCACACTTTTATTTACTTACAACTCAAGAATTACAACTCGATACTTAGAACAAGATATGACTCTATATGAATGCCTCCGGCAGTGTACTGGGATGTGCAATGACTCATGAGTGACATGTATGAAAGAATTATGAACGGTGGCTTTGCCACAAATACAATGTCAACTACATGATCATGCATAGCAATATGACAATGATGGAGTATGTCATAATAAACGGAACGGTGGAGAGTTGCATGGCAATATATTTCGGAATGGCTATGAAAATGCCATGATAGGTAGGTATGGTGTCTGTTTTGAGGAAGGTATATGGTGGGTTTAAGGTACCGGCAAAAGTTCTGCAATACTAGAGAGGCTAGCAATGGTGGAAGGGTGAGAGTGCGTATAATCCATGGACTCAACATTAGTCATAAAGAACTCACATACTAATTGCAAAAATCGATTAGTTCTCGAAACAAAGTACTACGTGCATGCTCCTAGGGGGATAGATTGGTAGGAAAAGACCATCGCTCGTCCCCGACCGCCACTCATAAGGAAGACAATCAATAAATAAATCATGCTCCGACTTCATCACATAACGGTTCACCATACGTGCATGCTACGGGAATCACAAACTTCAACACAAGTATTTCTCAAATTCACAACTACTCAACTAGCATGACTCTAATATCACCATCTCCATATCTCAAAACAATTATCAAGTATCAAACTTCTCATAGTATTCAATGCACTTCATATGGAAGTTTTTATTATATCCCTCTTGGATGCCCATCATATTAGGACCAAATTCATAACCAAAGCAAATTACCATGATGTTCTAAAAGACTCTCAAAATAATATAAGTGAAGCGTGAGAGTTCATCTATTTCTTCAAAATAAAACCACCACCGTGCTCTAAAAAGATGTAAGTGAAGCACTAGAGCAACAACAAACTACTCCGAAAGATATAAGTGAAGATCAATGAGTAGTCGAATAATTATGCAACTATGTGAAGACTCTCTAACATTTAAGAATTTCAGATCTTGGTATTTTATTCAAACAGCAAGAAAAACAAAATAAAATGAAATGACGCTCCAAGCAAAACACATATCATGTGCTGAATAAAAATATAGCTCCAAGTAAAGTTACCGATGAACGAAGACGAAAGAGGGGATGCCTTCCGAGGCATCCCCAAGCTTAGGCTTTTGGTTGTCCTTGAATATTACCTTGGGGTGCCTTGGTCATCCCCAATATTAGGCTCTTGCCACTCCTTGTTCCATAATCCATCGAATCTTTACCCAAAACTTGAAAACTTCACAACACAAAACTTAACAGAAAACTCGTGAGCTCCGTTAGTATAAGAAAATAAATCACCACTTAGGTACTGTTGTGAACTCATTCTAAATTCATATTGGTGTAATATCTACTGTATTACAACTTCTCTATGGTTCATACCCTCCGATACTACTCATAGATTCATCAAAATAAGCAAACAACACATAGAAAACAGAATCTGTCAAAAACAGAACAGTTTGTAGTAATCTGGACCGAACGTATACTTCTGAAACTCATAAAATTCTCAAATAAATTGGTGGACCTGAGTAATTTGTCTATTAATCCTCTGCAGAAAGAATCAACTTAATAGAACTCTTCAGTAAAAAAATGGTAGCTAATCTCATGAGCACTAAAGTTTCTGTTTTTACAGCAAGATCACAAAGACTTCACCCAAGTCTTCCCAAAGGTTCTAATTGGCACAAACACTAATTAAAACATAAAACCACATCTAAATAGAAGCTAGATGAATTATTTATTACCAAACAGGAGCAAAAAGTAAAGAACAAGAATAAGATTGGGTTGCCTCCCAACAAGCGATATCGTTTAACGCCCCTAGCTAGGCATGATGATTTCAATGATGCTCACATAAAAGATAAGAATTGAAACATAAAGAGAACATCATGAAGAATATAGCTAGCACATTTAAGCCTAGCACACTTTCTATGCATAGGGATTTTGTGAGCAAACAACTTGTGGGAACAATAATCAACTATCATAGGAAGGTAAAAACAAGCATAACTTCAAAACTTTAAGCACATAGAGAGGAAACTTGATATTATTGCAATTCCTACAAACATATGTTCCTCCCTCATAATAATTTTCAGTAGCATCATGAATGAATTCAACAATATAACCATCACATAGAGCATTCTTATCATGATCTACAAGCATAGAAAATTTACTACTTTCCACATAAGCAAAATTCTTCTCATTCGGAATAGTGGGAGTATCATAAGAAACTCGAATACTATAAATTGTTTCCATATTAAAAGGGTAATGTTCAGAAAAGGGGTAATAATAATCATGACAAGTTTTATAAATATAATCATCACTACTTTTTATAGCATAAGTACCATCACAATAATCATCATAAGTAGCAACTTTGTTCTCATCATAATCAATAGAAACCTCTTCCAAGATAGTGGAATCATTACTAAATAAAGTCATGACCTCTCCAAATCCACTTTCATAATTGTCACAATAAGATTCAACATCCTCCAAAATAGTGGGATCATTACTTCCTAAAGTTGACACTCTTCCAAACCCACTTTCATCAATATAATCATCATAAGTAGGAGGCATGCTATCATCATAACAAATTTGCATATCAAAACTTGGGAGGCCAGAAATATCATCTTCATTAAACATAGCATCCCCAAGCTTGGGACAAGCATTAATTGCAGCAAATATATTCTCAAACATGTCGTTCTCATCATTAATAGTATGGATAGCACCGACAGTATAGCAATTATCATCATCACAATGAGTAATAGGAGCAACATCATTTGGGAGGGATAACTTTTTACCTTTGCTTCTCCGTCTTTTCTTTTTCTTATTCACATCATGTGTGGGTTCAACCCTCTTTTTGGAGCTCCTTATTAATGAGATTGGTTGAATAGAAGGCTCCTCCTCGTTACCTGATTCATCATAAGAGATAATAGAAGGATATTGGGAAGTCTCTTCCCTTTCATTAGTATTCTCTTCATCTTCTATTTGTTTTCTTTTCTTTATGTAATTGGCAATATAAGGATTTTCAATACAATTCACCGCGCAATACATATAAATTTCCTCTAGATCAAAATCAAGAAGTTTATCACAGGCAAATACTGGAAGATAGTTAGTTATACGTTTCATTTCTTCATAACCCATAAGCAAACTAAGTTCGTTATGATGTGCAAGGGAAATCAAGTCATCACAATTTTTGGAAACGATTAGATCATGAAACAATTTGTATCGGATGGTTAAATGACCACGTTCATTGCAAAGTTCACAAGTACGGCTAAGAAAATTTAAATTTTCAGCACAAACATCTAGCCTTTCTTGCAACCATTTAGTTTCTAAGTACTTATGCCTCTTGCAAAATCTATCTTCCCTAATTGGTGTGTACTTGCAAACTCTATGCACTCAACAAAAATCGACATGCTTGTAAGAGACATTCTCATCATGACTAGTGCAATCATCATTAGTAATATGGATATTCAAAGAGTTCATACTAATAACATTTCAATCATGCTCATCATTCAAAGATTTAGTGCCAAACATTTTAATGCTTTCTTCTTCTAACACTTTGGCACAATTTTCCTTTCCATCATACTCACGAAAGATATTAAAAAGATGAAGCGTATGAGGCAAACTCAATTCCATATTTTTTTTGTAGTTTTCTTTTATAAACTAAACTAGTGCTAAAACAGGAAACAAAAAGATTCAATTGCAAGATCTGAAGATATACCTTCAAGCGCTAACCCCCCACCCCCCCACCCCCCGGCAACGGCGCCAGAAAAGAGCTTGATGTATACTACACAACCTTCTTCTTGTAGATGTTGTTGGGCCTCCAAGTGCAGAGGTTTGTAGGACAGTAGCAAATTTACCTCAAGTGGATGACCTAAGGTTTATCAATCCGTAGGAGGCGTAGGATGAAGATGGTCTCTCTCAAGCAACCCTGCAACCAAATAACAAAGAGTCTCTTGTGTCCACAACACACTCAATACAATGGTAAATTGTATAGGTGCACTAGTTCGGCGAAGAGATGGTGGTACAAGTGGTATATGGATGGTAGATAAAGGTTTTTGTAATCTGAAAATATAAAAACAGCAAGGTAACTAATGATAAAAGTGAGCACAAACGGTATTCGCCTAGGGTTGAAACAAGGCCTAGGGTTCATACTTTCACTAGTGCAAGTTCTCTCAACAATAATAACATAATTGGATCATATAACTAGCCCTCAACATGCAACAAAGAGTCACTCCAAAGTCACTAATAGCGGAGAACAAACGAAGAGATTATGGTAGGGTACGAAACCACCTCAAAGTTATCCTTTCTGATCAATCTATTCAAGAGTCTGTAGTAAAATAACACAAAGCTATACTTTCCGTTCAATCTATCATAGAGTTCGTACTAGAATAACACCTTAAGACACAAATCAACCAAAACCCTAATGTCACCTAGATACTCCAATGTCACCTCAAGTATCCGTGGGTATGATTATACGATATGCATCACACAATCTCAGATTCATCTATTCAAACCAACACAAAGAACCTCAAAGAGTACCCCAAAGTTTCTACCGGAGAGTCAAGACGAAAACATGTGCCAACCCCTATGCATAGGTTCATGGGCGGAACCCGCAAGTTGATCACCAAAACATACATCAAGTGGATCAATAGAATACCCCATTGTCACCACGGGTATCCCACACAAGACATACATCAAGTGTTCTCAAATCCTTAAAGACTCAATCCGATAAGATAACTTCAAAGGGAAAACTCAATCCATTACATGAGAGTAGAGGGGGATAAACATCATAAGATCCAACTATAATAGCAAAGCTCGCGATATATCAAGATCGTACCACCTCAAGAACACGAGAGAGAGAGAGAGATCAAACACATAGCTACTGGTACATACCCTCAGCCCCGAGGGTGGACTACTCCCTCCTTGTCATGGAGAGCGTCGGGATGATGAAGATGGCCACCGGAGAGGGATTCCCCCCACCGGCAGGGTGCCGGAACGGTTCTAGATTGGTTTTCGGTGGCTACGGAGGCTTCTGGCGGCGGAACTCCCGATCTATTCTGATCCTCGAAGTTTTTAGGGTATATGGGTATATATAGGAGGAAGAAGTACGTCGGTAGATCTCTGGGCTGTCCACGAGGCAGGGGGCGCGCCCCCCACCCTCGTGGGCAGCCCGGGACTCTCCTAGTCCATCTCCGATATTCCGTGGGCTTCTTTTGGTCCAAAAATAAGTTCCGTGAAGTTTTTGGTCAATTGGACTCCAATTGCTTTTCCTTTTCTGCGATACTCTAAAACAAGGAAAAACAGAAATTGGCACTGGGCTCTGGCTTAATAGGTTAGTCCCAAAAATAATATAAAAGTGTATAATAAAGCCCATAAAAATCCAAAACAAATAATATAATAGCATGGAACAATAACAAATTATAGATACGTTGGAGATGTATAACCTGCCAATCATACCAACAGAAAATGTTGGGTCTTTAAACAGGCCGGCAAGCGCAACGCCAAACACAACGGGAAAGGCCGCCCAACGAGGACGACGATGAAGAGCCTCGCCACATAACACAGGGGGACAGAAGAAATTCGCCCCCCCCCACCGAGGTCAAAACAATGAACATGATCTACGTCACTCATATCCCCAAGCGAGAGCGCAAGCACGCGTTAAGGGACGTTTATGCCTTAGATGCAGTCGCCCCAAAATTTAATCCGTGGTCAGCCTGTCCGATCACCTTCGATCACAGAGACCACCCGACTAGTATCCGTCATGGGGGCTCGGCTACTTTGGTCCTCGATCCAATTATTAACGGATTCCACCTCATATGAGTCCTTATGGACGGTGGCAGCAGTCTTAATCTGCTCTATAAGGACAACGTTTGAAAAATGGGCATTGACCCATCAAGAATCAAACCCACTAAAACCACCTTTAAAGGGGTTATACCCGGCGTAGAAGCATGTTGCATAGGATCCATAACGCTGGAAGTCGTCTTCGGTTCACCGAATAACTTCCGGAGCAAAGACCTGATCTTCGATATTGTCCCGTTCCGAAGTGGCTATGACGCACTACTCGAACGAACTGTTTTCGCCCGTTTCAATGCAGTCCCGCACTACGCTTATCTTAAGCTTAAGATGCCTGGACCACGTGGCGTTATAACGGCCAATGGAAACATGGAACGCTCCCTCTGTACAAAGGAGAATACCATGGCCCTCGCGGCCGAGGTATAGGGTGGCCTCGCTAGGCCGAAAACTACACTGGCAGTCAAGCCTCTGGACATTATTAAACGAGTCCGGTCTACCCTGCAGAACGACAGTCCGGCTCATCTAAAGCTAGATTAGCAATTCGGCCTCCGCTAATGCCCCATCCTGATAGCAGCATATGTACCGTGTGTACATAACTATGCATTAAAAATTCCATGGGCAAGGACAGAGGCATGCTAAACATAGGGTCCACGATACGACTTGACCCTATCCGGACCTACATATTGCTCCACCTTTTTTCTTGTTTTTATTTTTTCAGGTTCTTTATAGCCCGCATCAATTTCTAGAGCTAAAAAGGGCCCCCTTCCAGGCCCCTTATGCTTACTTGATTGTCGGTCCTTTCAAAGGATCCTACACCAAGGTGAAAAGCGGTGCAGACGTGCGACAGATTGTCCAAAGGATATTCTAGATCATCTTTTCAAATTTAGGACCTATATACAGCTTTCCCTTGCACTTGGCATGTAAAATAGCCGTGATGCTTATTGAATCTTTTGTAAGAATACGTTTTGACATACGAATCAGATTATAATGGAAATAGCTTCGCCCATCCTTGTTTGGCATTGGCACTTTTTTTGTTTTCCCACTTTATGTTCAAATTGGCATATACACCTCGGTACGACTTAAATCGACAGGGGCTCTATTCAAGCCATATACATATCTTCAATGATAGAAAGTCCAAACACTCTCAGAGTATATTTCGGCATCCCGAATACTGCATTATATGCATCGGCTCCGAATCACCTCTTTGGTCAATATTTGGGTTGCCCGACTCCTGTGCTTGCCACCTTACGTTCCGTTTTTCGACTAAGGTAGTAAAGGGAGAACTACTGCGATTGTGTTTCCGGCTAGCCTGCTCAAGCACCTTAGTAGAGAAAGCCAAAAACTGACTGTCGTGATGCGGCGAGAGCTGGTCAGCAATCCGGTGACTTACTAAATCTCTAGCGATTTATTCCGCATTACACGAAAGCCCGGCCTTGTTCAGTCACGCGTCTAAAGGCATCTAAGTTCAAAAGTTGCATACACACCGGGGGCTATCTTATAACTCCATCGTCAAACTCCTATGGCTAAGTGAGAGTGGTAAAACCACATACTCCGATTGCCTCGTTCGCTGCACTAATACCTCCTTTACGGACCAAGACGTTGGGTCAACAGGTGGTCATGTGCTACTCCGAACACCCCAGTAGTACCTACGTGCGGGCTGAAGCCGATGAATGGAAAACTCTCAGGTATACAACGGCCACACAGGAGGAATACACTTTTTAAGATAAGAAATATAAATATATTACAAAGCCTTGGTTCATACAAACATCCAGGTATTCGGACAAGTTCATTCGAACACGATGTCCTTTGAGCATTGTCCCTCTATTAAGCGGGCGCCTTCCAGGACGTCCTCAAAATAGCGCTCGGGCATATGGTGGATCTTGTCTCCGGGCGGACCTTCAACGGCCACGCTTGCGGCCTTCATCTTGGCCCAGTGCATCTTAACACGGGCACAAGCCAGCCGCGCACCCTCTATACACGACGACCGCTTAACCGCGTCAATACAGGGCAGGGCGTCAATAAGTCACCGCACTAGGACAAAATAGCTGCTCGGAACGGGTTTGGTCGGCCACAACCGGACTATGATGTCCCTCATAGCTGCGCCGGACATCCTATGCAGCTCAGCCCACTACGCCATCTGGTCATTCAGCAGTGCGGGGCGCTCCCGTGCCACGAACTGGCTCCAGAATTGCTTCTCCCTCGCATACCCCTCCTGGGCTTAGAAGAACCGCGCCGCGTCAGCAGCGCTCTCTGGAAGATCCACAAGGACATCTAGGGCACCCCACAGCTGCGCTACCTGCAACCACGCACATAGCAGCACATGAGCTTTAAACTCTAGAGGTACGGGCCTGAACAAAGCGTTTAAGAAAACTATATATATATATATATACATAAACACTATTCTGATCACGGGATCAAAATAATATTCTGATCACAACCTGACCTGCCCCGCTAGTAGTATGTTGAACTTCCCTTTGAACTAGGTTGAACTTCGGCCAACATTGCCCAAATGGGGCTTGCGACATACCGTTGGAAAGCTATGGACACCAATATCATGACCCAACTTAAATTTTTGGCAAAATATAAGCGGTTTTGAAAACCGTTTTTTCTTCGCCCAAAAAACGTGAATAATATTTTCGATCGCATTTCTAAACCGTTTATCGGAATGAGGCATATAATATGGCGTTGGAAAGCTGCTGCAAAACCGCTCCTTCCACATGTTGAAAGTTTTCTCTAATTCCCAATGGTTAAAGAGTAATTTGGAAAAACGTAAAATTTCATAAACCGAACAGCTGAGTTCGTTTTTCGATGTCATTTCTAAACGTCTAATCCAATGGAGGCATATGATACGGCGTTGGAAAGCTTATGAAAATGCGCTACTTTTTCATCTTCAAAGTTTTTTTTCTAGTTTTGAATGGTTTAAGAGTAATTTAGAAAACGGTCCAAGTCCTACCGAGTTCGTATTTTCGAGCTAATTTTCTAACCGTGCGTCCGAATGCAGCAAATGATATGGCATTGGAAAGCTTGAACAAATGCGAAACTTTTTGGTATGTATTGTTTCTCCCAATTCTTTACGGTTTTAAGTCAGTTTCGATAATGGCGAAAAACGTATTTTCGCAGTAATTTCTACAAACTTTATCGGAATGGGGCAAATAATATACCGCTGAAAATCTACGGAAAATGCGAAACTTTTTCATGTTGATGGTTTTCCCTGATTCCTAGCCGTTTTCAAGTAATTTCGAAAATGGCGGGATCATGCGTTCTGCCTTTATCACGAAACAGATTCTTCGAAAATGCACCGTGTGAAGAATCTGAACTTCTCGGTGTGTGTACCTGAACTTCACTCTGTTTTTCACGTGATTTTTTTGCTCGTAGATCTCCAACCACTGCTCCTAGCTCTCCATCCACTCACCGAAATTGAGCAAGTGATATACCGATGGAAAGCTGTTGTAAACACACAACTTTCCCGTGTTGATCATTTTTTCGTACTCGCGACGATTTAAAAAAAATCATCTGAAATTCATTCAGCATAGTAGTTGAACTTCCTGCTGTTTTCACGTTGAACTTCTATGACGTATTTTCGTTTGTAATTTCTCATCCATTCATTAGTGTTATACAAATGATACCGCGTCATCTTTGGAAATTGAACTTCTCCTTTTATTTTTGTTTTCTTTCAACATTGTTTAGCACGTCGAACCATGTCATCTTTAGAAATTGAACTTCTCATTTCTTTTTATTTTCTTTCAACATTGCTTTACACGTTGTGTACCGCGTCATCTTTAGAAATTGAACTTCTTCTTTCCTTTTTGTTTTCTTTCAACATTGGTTTACACGTTGAATCGCGTCATCTTTAAAAATTGAACTTCTCCCTTTCCTTTTGTTTTCTTGCATGTTTTACCTTGCATGTTTTAATTTATTTTGAACTTGCTGAGATAACACACTTGACCTTCTCGAACACAACATTTGACCTTCGCAAAACATAAAGTAAAGCCAAACTTTTGACCTACAAAGCATGCACAATTTTCTCCACTTTTTCAACAATAAACGTTGAGTCGCCCCGTTAGTTTGACATGAACTTCTGTTGCACATTTTCAAATGTCAGTTTGATTTTTCATTTTCAAAAGCACATTGAGCTTTTTTATTATGTTCGGTGGCAAGTAGCACAATCATTTTTTTGTTCCTGTAGAAAAGCATATGTGTTCGTCCTGCCATTAGTTTTTCACTTGACCTGCCGTGAACATTTTGTTCGACCTGCTCATGGCGCAATCCAAGAGGAGTCAAAAATCGACAAGTGCCGGCATGGCTCAAAAGCACGCACGGCTGTAGGTGGTGGACCTCGGCCGCAGCGGGTCGCAGCGATGCACGGACAAGCTCCAAGTTGAGACCGCCCCCAGCTGCAGGTCGGGACCTCCCCCGATTGCAGGTCGAGGTCAAAGGGATGGGGAGGTGATGGTTGGCTGAAGAGGGATCGACGGGATGCCCCCGATCTTATTTTTCACCTGAAATGCATTCCTTGTAGTACTTGAACTTCTCGTTGTTTTATAGACATGAAACCGCTCTATTTGTTCAATTTTTGAACCTCTTTGTGTATTTTTAGAAATGGGAAGAACTGGTGTTTCTTTAGTAAATGTCGAAGTTCTTCGTTATTTCAAACTGAACTTCTTGGTTTATTCATTAGTAACAAGAAAAATTCAAGTTTTTGTAAGAATTATTGAACTGCTCCATTTTTTGAAATTGAACTTCTTGGTTTATTATTTAGTAACAAGGAAATCTGGGTGTTTCCATATACATTGAACCATTCTATTTCTTAAAATTGAACTTCTTGGTTTTTTTTCAATTTGGGCTTCTTGGTGTTATTCATTTGTAACAGGAAAAAAATCATAGTTTTGTAATATCGTACAACTTCTTCGTTATTTCGAATTGAACTTCATGGTTCATTCATTAGTAATTGGAAACATTTCGAGTTTTAGTAATAAATATTGAAGTGCCCTGTTTTTTAAAATTGAACTTCTTGGTTTTATTATTTAGTAACAGGGAAAATCTGAGTTTTTTTATGAAGATTAAATTACTCCGTTTTCAAATTTGAACTTCTTGCTTTTATTCTTTTAGTATTAGGGAAAATCATTTTTTAACTAGTGAAGTTTTAAAATTAAACTATTTGTATTTCCTACTTTTTCTATACAGAACGGTGGACACCATAGCAATTACAAAATTTGAACACAAGCAAACAAGAATTTTCACCACATTCTTGTTAGTGTTTTGAAGTGATTTTTCTAGATTTAAATTTTGTTTTGTGCTCTTTTTCAAATTTGTTTGTCACTTGAATTCTAAAAAATCACAATTCTATGTTTTACCTTGCATGCTTAATTTTGCTTGAACTTGCTGAGATAACACACTCGACCTTCTCGAACAGAACATTTTGACCTTCAGAAAACATAAATTCAAGCCAACTTTTTGACCTACACAGCATGTACAATCATTTTTTGTAATATTTTTTCAACTCTTTTCATTTTATTGTTTTGAACTTCCAGTGGGTAATGAGAAAAATCTGAGTATTTTTATCAATTTTGAATTCTCTATTTTTAAAATTTGAAATTATTTGTTTATTTCTTTAGTAACGAGAAAAATGAGGGTTTTGTAATAAACATCTAAATTTGTAATAAAGCCGCCCATTAACAAGAAAAAAATTGAATTTCTCTCCGTTTTTTTTATGTTTTTTGAACTTGTAAATCCTAGGTTTAATATACTTTGAACTTTTGTTTTATTTTAAAGCGAACTTCACATTTTCCATTTTTTAAGTACATAATTGTTTTTGATTTTTAATTAAACATCAAATTTGATAGTTTTTTCATTCTGAAATTCATCGTTGATTCTTTAATAACAATGTATATCTTAATTTTTTAATAATGGTAAAATCCTAGTATTTAAATGAACATCAAACCACTTTGTTAATTTAGTTTGAACTTCTAGCTTTCTTATAAGGGGAAAACGTATTTAAACTTTTTATATTTGTTCCTTTATTTTAGTTTGAACTTCTTCGTTTTATTCTTTAGTAACAAGATTTTTTTTGAGTTTTTGTAAACTTTGATTGGTTGGATGCTTATTTAATTCTTTTATTAGTAACAAAAAAATCATTAGTTTTTTAATAAACTTCGGACCGCTGTGTTTTTACTCCTCGAGGACCACCAGGCAAACATGAGGAATTAGAGAACATGTACTTGCATCTTTTTAAAAAAAATGCACCCTTTTATTTCTGCACGCGAATTTCATACATGAACTTTGTATCTTGTTACAAATTTTTGAATTTTTCATTTCTTACATTTGAACTTTTTTCTCTTTCTCTTATATACACAAAAAGAAAATAAAACCACCCATATTTTGTCCTATGAACTTGCCGAGCTAAATAAATTAAACTTATTGTAGAGTAAACTTTTTCGAACTTCTAAATTTTCATTTCATGAATTCCTTGGTAGTTATATATGAACTTCTTGACACAACGATTTCTAAGGTGCAAAACATGCACAAAAAGAGAAGGGAAGATGTAAAATGAGTGTGCAAACACTATAGAAATTTAGGGATCATTTGAGCATAAGAATCAGCAGCAAAAAGACAATGCACGCTTACAAACAATATTCTCAAATCACATGGCCACACTGTAACTACAAGCACCCAATCCTTTTTTACATAAAAGATGCACTAACTAGTGGCGGACTTGCATTTCTCCACCACACATTTCCTTCGTATCTTCTCTCACCTTACCCACACAGTGCTGATGCGTTATCTTCTCCGTGATTTTCTTCTTCCATGTACTCTCAGACAAGCAACATCTTGATTGAGAAACCAACCGCAATGGTGGCCATTTTTCTGGAGAAGCTTCCCTGTACTCTTCATTTTCGCAGCTGGACTGGCACATCAGGAGAAGCTGACCTGCAATGGTGGCCAATTTTCTGGCGGGAGCTAGAGGCACGGGCACGCCTAGGTAGCCAGGAGCACGGCCGCAGCAACATGCAGGGTCTATAGCAAGGCCGTGCCCACTGTCTTCCACGGGATGTAGGTAGCAACAAGCAGAGTGGTATCTCCATCAGGAACAATTTTGGATGCATGGTCTTGTCTCCACGGCTTGCTGAGAAGACGCGGCGAGCTAAGGGACTGCAGCACACAAGAGACGAATATACATGAGATATCTTTCTAACATGTTCATTACATGGAGATCCCAGTATACATAAACCTTTCCGGGAAATACCAACTGGCGACATGTGGAAACGAAACCAAAGAGGGAATTGATCTCAGAAGAAGTCTACCTTCACCAGATTCAGCAGAAATTGAACTGGATGGTGGGCAGTAGGATCCAGGTGATGTGTTCATGAACTTCCAGCAGCTCTGTCATTGAACGGCCTGGGGCTGCGTAGTTGAACAGCTTGGGGTTGCGTTGGGACAACTCGGGCGGCGCTGCAGATCGGATAAGGGTGAGGGTTCTCTCCACTGCCCTGAAGAAAATGCTCTGAAGAACAAAACGCACACACACACACACAAGAACAACTGCAGATTAGGATTTATAAATGGTCCTCTGTAGACGTAAAGAAGTCTAGGAAGATCCTCGGACGCAGGCACACAACAGAGGATGAACACACGCATTAGCACGTACAACTCAGTTCCTCACATTCTACACTGTTAATTGTTTTTTTAACAACATATGAAATGAATTATCAAATTAATACTCAGAAACATGATCTCTTTTATGCAGATACAGACCCAATCGTTCATGGTTCTTTTTTTTAACATACTAAGATGAACAGCAGAGAAATATCCATACCAACAATACTGAATTTGCAAACAATATTGGAGAAGCAACAAAGTTACCTACAGCTTCGAACGAGTAGAGCTGATTCAGAAGAAGTGGTGCACGGGTTCAAGCAAGAGATGGCGGGAAGGTCGATCAGAGGCGCTGGAGAAGGTCACACGCGAGGGATGCCAAGGCAGGAGATGCAGAGGAGAGAGTTGAGGAGCATGGTGTGTTGGGCTAGATGCACTACAGATGGCATAATGCCCCTGGGATGCTGCTTTGGGGGGCAAGGGCGTTGCTGCAGGGGGGCGGCGGATCATGGGAGCAGGGTGGCAGAGCCCGGGAGGAGTCAATGCTTGGGCGAGTCAATCTCGCTTTCTCCGGTAGGATCCTCACGCGGGGGCGGAGAGCGGGGGCGGATGGCAGCTCTGGTGTTAGGAGCATTCCTCAAACTTCTTCTGGATCCGGCCTCGAACTTCTACCAGCAGAGCGCCGGCGGTGCTGCGAGAGGAGGCCGGCGTCAGCGTCACCGTAGAAGGCTTGCGGCGGTGTCATGGTAGAAGGCGCCGCCGCGATGGGTGGGGTGGCTGGCTGGCGTGATTCCGGATCGGGAGATTTCAAGGGGCAGCGACACCCGAGATTGGCGGGGCGGCGACGCCTGGGGTCGGGGGCCATGGCGGCTGGGGTTGAGGGCGGCGGCGGTTGGGTGGTCCCCGGCGATGGGTGGGTTGGGGGTTTCCTGGGGCGGCGGCGGCGGGTGGGTCGGGGGAGAGTGCGAGATGCGGGAGGTGGGGATGGGTGGTTGGGTTTTTTTTTCATTTGCGGGATCTCAGGAACACCTCGTCGGTGCCTATATAGGCTAATGTGATCCAAATAACTATTCTGATCCTAGGATTAGAATAGTGTTAATATATATATACCCTACGCCTCATCAAAACCCTTATTGATGTGGATGAGATCCTCATCGACCAGTCCCAGCTGACGCTTCAGTTCGGATACCTCAGCGGCCTGGACGGTCGCCGCTAACAGTGAAGCCTAAATTTCAACATATGAAAGTGCGTTAGCTCCTGTGAAAATTATTGATCCTCTGTCCGTCTCTTTTTTATTAATAAAGGGGACGATCAGAGTCTCAGGGGCTACTACCTATACTCAGGCATATTTTCATCTGAAGAGCGGTCAGGAATATTACATTGCATACCTCGAAGCCTGTTAACAAGACGGCAAAGGCCTCGTTCAGTCCGTTCTTGGCAGACTGAACCTTTTCAACTACCACACCCATTAGGGTGCGGTGCTCCTTCATGATGGAAGCTCATTGTAGTGCCTCCATCAGCGTATTCGGCGCCTCCTAACTAGCGGAGGTTGCCGCGGGAGTTGGCACTCCCCCCTCCCTCAAAATGGATTCACTACTAGGAAAAACCTTATACACAACATCTTAGCAGTAGCGCTGGACAAAACAGGTCGCTACTGCTACTTAGTAGTAGCGTTCTTAAATAAACAACGCTACTGCTACTACTTTAGCAGTAGCGCGTTCCGCGAAACCGCGCTACTGCTATATTTGTACTATGCGCAGATGGTTAGCCCCACTTAGCAGTAGCGCGTACCACTGACCAGTGCTACTGCTACGGCCCGTAGCAGTAGCGTGTTTCTGTGAAACGCGCTACTACTTACTTACCTTATCCTAGAGCGGTTCATCCTGGATCAGTCACTCCCTCACTCGCTCTCACACGCGCCGAACCCGTACATGGTCCGCCACCGCCGCCGCGCTGCTCCTCGCCAAGGTACTCCCTCCTCCCCCCTCCTCCTCCGGCCACCCTCCTCCCACCGCCCCTCTCCCTCCTCCTCCGGCCGCCCCCTCCCTCCTCCTCCGACCGCCCCCTCCCCCCCGCTCCCTCCCCCCCCCCCCCCGCCCCCTCCCTCCTCCGATCCCACCGGCCTCCTCCCCATCCTCCTCTCTCCTCCTCCTCCCTTCCCCTCCTCCCTACTTTAATGTAGTTTTTTTTACTGTTTTTAGTAAGTGTTTAAAATAATTAGTAAGTAAATTAATAAACTAGTTGAACTAGTTTAGTTTTAGTAAGAACTAGTTGAATTAATAGAACTAACGTATTTTTAGTAAGAAAATTAATATAAATAGTTTATTTTTAGTTTATTTCTATTTATAGTAAGTTTATATTTAGTAAGAACTATTTGAATTAATAGAACTAGCTGAACATGACACATTTGTTGTTATTTTTTTAGTTTAAGCAATTATTCCTGCATCGATGTTGTTCGCTAGGGTTTTATTTATAGGGTTTTTGTTTTTGCAGAAATCAAGGAGCCCCTCCATCATCCCCGCCGTCCTCCCCGTCACCGACCCCCTCCGACCTCGAGGTGAGACCAGCCAAATCTCCATGTCAATATGAGTCCTATAAGATATGATGTAGATAAAAACATGTATATCTTGTGTTGCTCAAATAGGATATGTGGTTGCCCAAGTGGTCGATCATGTTCATGTTCATGTTCATGTTACTCCGAGTGGCCTATGTTTTGCCGGAGTGTTGATTAATTTCCATTCCGGCAAATTTCAGGCGCTCGATATGTCCTGTTTTAGCAAAGGTCATGCCGGAATTTTCCGTGATTTTTGGCATGACTTGTGCTAGAATATGTAGGAAATATCGAGTGTGCTGGATTTTCTAGAAAGATAATTAAACGATATTTCGGATTGACTTTAAGTCTGTCAAGGCCGAAGAATCCCGACTGTTGTTGTGGGGTGTAATGTCGTACTCGTTTAGTACATATATTTAATTGTACAAGTTTAATATTTGAATTATGAACATAGGAAATGTCGTACTCGGACGACGAAAGTCTCCCGGGGGAGTGCGACTGGTGCCACGACGACCGGGGTTTCTGCGACAGGCCTCACCTGGATGAAGATCGGCGCTTCATCACTAAGCTCGAGCAGGCCTTCGATTGTGATATGGTAAGCTACGATGCAAAGTGTTTTTTTCGTAATTAAGCTCGACTTCTACTACTTCAACGTGTAATTTTCATCTTTTACAATTCGACTAGCTTATCACATGTCATGCAAGATGCTAGTCTTGGAGAGGATGGGTTTTGAAGATCATGAGAGAAATGAAACAAACAAAATTAGCCTAAGGATCCATCATGGTATGGATTTTGAGGTAAATCTATACAATTCTGAGAGCGTATCCCATTTTGGTTGCCCGGGTTGGGAAGCACTTTGCAAGATGTATGATTTTCAAGAGGGTATGTTTATCACCATGGATCTTGGTGATCCTGACATCGACTAAGACAATTTGGACATTTGGGTCCTTGTTGATACGCTTCCAATTCTACCGCTATGTGAGTTTCTCAAACATAGTTATTAACTAATTTATATTGTTCATTTCAAAATAGTTGACAGCTTATTTCCATTGACAGCTTATTTTCATTGTTCAAACAATGTGCAGGACATGGTAGACAGAGCCTACTACACCAATGGCTCTGAATTAACTTATCAGGAGAAAAATCATCTGGTCGCATTTTGTACTGATCTTGAGAATTACAATATCTATAATAAAACTCCTCCACATTATGGTCAATACGTGACACTAGTGCACGTGTTGAACTACGGTAACATCCATGGAGATGCCATGGTAAAAAAATTTACTATTACGACATCCATGCATCTTTTGCATAAATTCTTTTAAAACTTAACTACATTGCTAACTATGAAGTTATTACTATGTTTTTCAACAGAAAATCCCGGATGATTGTGTGCCTCATCTGATGTATCAGAAAGGTCACCTTAATGTTTTAAACATACAGCCAGGTCATCCTACGAATCTCACCTGTCCATATCGGATTTCTAAAAGAGGTGGAGACATGAAAATCACAGAATGGAAAAAATGTATGGACAGTCGTAAGGAGGTACTTGGAAGCAACATTGTGCGAAAGGCAAGAACTGGAGATAGGATAATCTCCATTCTCCATAATGGAGAGTCAGGGGCTATCTTGTTTTATGCTATTTTACCTAAGAGAATATAGTAGGTCCTAAGAGAATATAGTAGGTCCTATGAGATAAAATATTTATTATGTGGTACAATGTGTTAGAGTTGATTATGAGGAGTAGTTGGGATTATGACTAGTGACCAACTTGTTATGTGATGTCTCATTGATGAAAACGATGATCATGAGGAGGTGTTATATGACAATGATGTACTATGATGATAAGTTGTTAATGATATGACGATGATATCTATTATATCATTGGGTGAAAGAATCGCGAACTAGTTTCAAGTGGATGTCCATCCACCTGAAACTAGTCCATGGTTCTTTCACCTAGTGATGTAATAACTCATTATGATGTAAAAATAATCTCTAGATTGCTGCTGTATGAAAACTTGTATAAAGGTGTATGAATAAAACATGAAATAAAAAAGAAATAAAATATGAAATAATAGTAGTAGCGCGTGCTGGGAGAAGCGCTACTAGTAATTACCAGTGGCGCTGTTTGGACAAAACGCTGCTACTAAGTCGATATAGCAGTAGCGTGGGTTAACCCATGCTACTGCTAACCTTTAGCTGTAGCACCGTACCAGTAGCGCTCCAGCCCGCGCTACTGATAGGCCTAAAACCCACGCTGCTGCTAGGCCTTTCCCTAGTAGTGATTGCTTGTTCTGCTCCGGAACCATTTGGGTTTCTAGAGTAGTGTCCGACTGGTGGTCGGACTGGTCTAGACCCCTGCCGTTTGATCTTGAGGGAATTGTGTCTTCGGTGAACGAAGTGTTACCTTCCAGTGCCGTTTTGGCGGCTTCCCGTACCGCCTCGTGCCCCGAAGAGGCCCCGGGACAACACCTCGGTGTCATCCTTGGTGAGAGGCGGGGAGGCTCGCAAAAGTGACTCGCTCTCCATCATCCTTGGATCCAAGGAGTTCCCCTCCGATGATTGTTGGGGAAGATCGCGGGCCGGCCTGCACCATTCAAAACGTCAATACCATACTTGTCGAAACCGGACTTATGTACGGCATCTTCAGATACTCACGATTCGGTGAGGGGTTTCGGCCTGGGGCGCCACTTGGGGATGGCCTCGGTGTCTGAATCCGAGCCATCTGGAAGGATTATTTTTTCCCTTTTGGGTGCCTCCGCCTCCGGTTCTTCGGAGGCCGCCCTCTTCCTGGGTTTCATTCTCTCCGGACACCCCATCCAAAGTACCTTTGCAATGGAGGCCATACTTGGCTTCCTTGCCCTTCTTTCGGACCTTTTTCTTTGCCGCTTGATAGGGCGCCGGGACCAACATCTTCATTAAAAGAGGATTTGTTGGGTTTTCGGGCAATGGAGCCGGGCATCTGATCCGCTCCACCTTCTTCGTCCAGCCTTGTGTTATAAGATGGAATTCTCAGTCTGTCCCCTCTTTTGGTTAATTGACTGTGTTATGTTGGAAAAAATAGCACTTACAGGGGAGGCTGGATGATTGCAGTCGAGGCCGATGTCTTCGGACGTCTCCGGCCATGACTTTTGAGTCTTGAAAAGTAGCTTCCAGATCGCTTTATGCGTCGTGCCGAAGAATCGCGTCAGGATCCGTGGCCCTTCTGGATTGAACTCCCACATGCAGAGAGGCTAGCGTTGGCAAGGTAGAGACCGGCGGATGAGCATCACCTGAATCACATCTGTGAGGCTGTTGTTTTATTCTACGATATTTTTGATGCGCTTCTTCAGCATCAAAACCTCGTCGGATGATCCCCCAATCCAGACCCTTCTTGGTCCAGGACGCGAGCCGCAGCGGGGGTCCGGAACTGAACACAGGGGCGGCTGCCCATTTGGTGTTGCGGGGTTCGGTAATGTAAAACCACTCCTGCTGCCATATCTTGATGGTATCCACAAAGGCCCCTTTGGGCCAGATAACTTTGGGAAGTTTGCTTATCATGGCACCACCGCAGTCTGCGTGTTGCCAGTCGACCACCTTCGGCTTCACATTGAAAATTTTGAGCCATAGGCCGAAGTGTGGAGGGACGCAGAGGAATGCCTCTCACATGATGATAAATGTCGAGATGTGGAGAAAAGAATTTAGGGCCAGATCGTTAAAATCTAGCCCGTAATAGAACATGAGACCTCGAACAAAGGGGTGTAGGGGAAACCCTAGTCCGTGGAGGAAGTGAGGGAGGAATACGACCCTCTCACCAGGTTCTGGAGTGGGGATAAGTTGCTCTTTGGCAGGAAGTCTATGCCTAATCTCCGCTGTCAAATACCTCGCTTCCCGAAGCTCTTTGATGTCCTTCTCTGTCATGGAGGAGGCCATCCACTTTCCTTGCGAACGGATCCGGACATGATTGGAGTACTTGGTCGCGAGGGGAAAGCTTGGAACTTGGGCGCTGGAGCTTGAGGATGGGTGGGCCGAGGAGGAAGAAGGCATGGGGTAAAAAGGTGGATTCTTATCTTCTTATAAAGGGAGTGAATGTCGAGCGTCCCGCCACGAGCCTTAAAGCTCGCCTATTCCCAAGGTGTCGTGTAAACGGCACTGTTGGGTTACCCAAAACCGTATTGATGAGAATCCCACAATAAGGGGACACGATCTCTGCTTGGACAGGACGTGTGAATGAAAACCGCGTCTCGAATCGCGAAGTGGGAGGCTAAAAAAATGGTTCGAAATGATAATGATAAGCCTGGTATAACGCCTCGCTAAAAAAGTTGTCAGAAGATATGACCTATTTTTGTTTAAATATTTCGCCCTTGTGGTTTAGGGTTGTAAATATTATACAAAGCCGGATATAGTTCTTTTGATCAACTACTTTGAAGTATTCGGAGTAGGAACCCGCCTTGCAATGCCGAAGACAATATGCGCGCTAGACACATTGTCATTGAAGCCTGGTTCAGGGGCTACTGAGGGAGTTTTGGATTAGGGCGTCCCCGGGCGTCCGGGCTATGTGACATGGGTCGGACGGGTGGGCCATGAATATACTAGATAGAAGGTTTCCCTCTGTGTCCGGATGGGACTCTCCTTTGCGTGGATGGCAAGCTTGGCGTTCAGATATGAAGATTCCTTTCTCTGTAAACCGACTCTGTATAGCCCTAGGACCCTCCGGTGTCTATATAAACTGGAGGATTTAGTCCATAGAGGCAATCATAATTATACAGGCTAGACATCTAGGGTTTAGCCATTATGATCTCGAGGTAGATCAACTCTTGTAACCCTATACTCATCAAAGTCAAAAAGGGTATTACCTCCATTAAGAGGGCCTGAACCTGGGTAAACATCGTGTCCCCTGCCTCCTATTACCTTTGATCCTCAGACGCATAGTTCGGGACCCCCTACCCGAGATCAGCCAGTTTTGACACCAACAAGCACCCCAAAGACACAACAACTCTTCTCTAGCCGTGTGCGGTGCCCCCCTCCACAGTTACACACCTCGGCCATATCATCATAGTGCCTAGGCGAAGCCCTACACCGGTAACATCATCATCACTATCGCCACGTCATCGTGCTGACGAAACTCTCCCTCGCCCTCAACTGGAT
Organism: Triticum urartu; assembly: GCF_056163025.1. Taxonomy (NCBI): domain Eukaryota; kingdom Viridiplantae; phylum Streptophyta; class Magnoliopsida; order Poales; family Poaceae; genus Triticum; species Triticum urartu. The sequence continues at coordinate 315,689,875 of NC_141877.1, forward strand.
CAAGAGCTCGAGGGACGTCATCGTGTTGAATGTGTGTTGAACACGAAGGTGGCGTACGTTCGATGCTTGGATCAGTTGGATCACGAAGACGTTTGACTACATCAACCGCGTTACAAAATGCTTCCGCTTTCGGTATACGAGGGTACATGGACACACTCTTCCCACTCGTTGCTATGCTTCTCCTAGATAGATCTTGCGTGATCGTAGGATTTTTTTGAAATACTATGTTCCCTAACACGAAGCGCTGCGTGGATCACATCACCTTCACCGTCACCATGCCGTCATGCTGACGGAACTCTCCCTCGACCCTCTACTAGATCAAGTGCTCCCTAGGTGGTTTTGATAATTGATGACAACATATCTCTTGTTGGACTAACATTTCTATCTAGCATGTTTCAGGTAAGTTCAACAATGGAGTGGCATGGACTAAAGGTTGTGGGAACTCCTTCAAAATGCCAAGGACAAAGGATTGGCTAAAGCTTCAAGCTCAAGACTCTTCATTTTACATTTTAGTGATCCAAGATCACATTGAGTCCATAAGGAAAGCCAATACTATCAAGGAGGGATGAGGTGTTGCTTAATGAGCTTCTTGCTTCATGTGCTTAATGATATGCTCCAAAATCCTCAGCTACTTTCCCACTTCCACATATGACCTAAACCCTAAGCCAAACTCGGTCCTACCGATTCTTCCTATCCGGCGCCACCGAGTTTCACTTGTCATAAGCCACTGCCAAACCCTAATCATTTCAGTCTCACCGATGGGATCTCGGTCTCACCGAGATGGGCTTGCAAACTCTCTGTTACCCATTGCAATATTCTCGGTCCCACCGAGATATGCAATCGGTTCCACCGAGTTTGCTTGGCCAAATCTCAGTTTCACTTATTACCCAAATCGGTCCCACCGAGTTTGAGTAATTAGTCAAACCGAGTTTTGGATTTACCCTAACCCTAGCACATCGGTCCCACCGAGTTGATCCAGTCGGTCCCACCGAAATCTCTAACAGTCACTAGGTTTACATTTTCGGTCCGACCGAGTTTATGATTCGGTCCCACCGAGATTGGAAAACTATGTAAAGGTTGGATTTTGTGTGGAGGCTATATACCCCTCCACCTCCTCTTCATTCGATGAGAGAGCCATCAGAACACACACACCATTCCAACTCATATGTTCTGAGAGAGAACCACCTACTCATGTGTTGAGACCAAGATATTCCATTCCTACCATATGAATCTTGATCTCTAGCCTTCCCAAGTTGCTTTCCACTCAAATCTTCTTTCCACCAAATCCAAATCCTATGAGAGAGAGTTGAGTGTTGGGGAGACTATCATTTGAAGCACAAGAGCAAGGAGTTCATTACCTACACACCATTTGTTACTTCTTGGAGAGTGGTGTCTCCTAGATTGGCTAGGTGTCACTTGGGAGCCTCCGACAAGATTGTGGATTTGAACCAAGGAGTTTGTAAGGGCAAGGAGATTGCCTACTTCGTGAAGATCTACCGCTAGTGAGGCAAGTCCTGTGTGGGCGATGGCCATGGTGGGATAGACAAGGTTGCTTCTTCGTGGACCCTTTGTGGGTGGTTGCTTCTTCGTGGACCCTTCGTGGGTGGAGCCCTGTGTGGACTCGTGCAACCGTTACCCTTGGGTGGAGCCCTGTGTGGACTCGCGCAACCGTTACCCTTCGTGGGTTGAAGTCTCCATCAACGTGGATGTAGGATAGCACCACCTATCCGAACCACGGGAAAAACATCTGTGTCTCCAATTGCGTTTGATCCCTCCAAACCCTTCCCTTTACATTCTTGCAAGTTGCATGCTTTACATTCCGCTGCTCATATACTCTTTGCATGCTTGCTTGATATGTATTGTGTGTGTTGAAATTGTGCCTAAACTCCACTTAAACCAAAAAAGCTTAAAAATTGCAACTTGAGCATTATGTGTCTAATCACCCCCTCTAGACACATCTACTTCTAGATCCTACAAGTGGTATCAGAGCTTTGGTCTCCATTGCCTTGGTTTAATCACCATTGGAGGAAGATGTATGTGTCTACATTAGGGAGTCTTAGACATAGAGTACCTATTATTGAGGGAGAGTATTTTCATGAGTGGAAAAATGAGATGCTTGTAATCTTCAATCAATATCATTTGAACAAGTATATTGCTAGTCCTTGTGCACCCCATATTGATACCTTGCATCCTACCCTAGATGAAGATATTGACATGATTCGCAATCTTAGAACTATTGAGCTCATCATTAGAGGATTGCCAAAAAATTTGATTGCTAGTTTGCCTACTCACAATTGTGCCTATACCATATGGAAATTTCTTGAGGAACGATTTCCCGATTATTCCTTGAAAACTTTGGATGAAATTCTCCATAAATCTATTGCCTTGAGTAAGATGAACTCTAGTGATCCTAGTTTTGGTAAATGTCTTTTTGAACTTGCCAATCTTAAGCATGCTAAAGGAGATGTTGGAATCATTAATGATATCATATTCAAAGCTATAAGAATTCATAAAAGTAACCACTTTGATCATTTATCTAATGAATTACCCTCTCGAGGAAATGATGAGTCACAAGATCATGATGAACATGAATATTATGATGATGATGATAGTGACTTCGATCTTGATGATGCAATGAGACATTTTGGTCTTATGGCAAATCTTCGGGGATATGAATCAGGAGGAAAGGAATGGGTTCTTGATAGTGGATGTACTGATCATATGACCGGAGATGAAGAGATGTTTCGTGAGCTTACTGAAAACAACGGCCCTCGAAAATATGTCACCTTTGGTGATAATTCAAAGGGTAAAGTGGTTGGCCTTGGTAAGGTGGCCATCTCACATGATAGTTCCATTCAAAATGTCATGCTTGTTGAATCTCTTGGCTACAACTTACTTTCAGTATCTAGACTTGCTGATTTCGGTTTGAATGTCCTATTTACTGAGGTAGATTGCCAAGTATTTCATCGAGACAATCATAAAATGGTCTTTACGGGTATGCGTAGAGGTGATCTTTACATTGTCGATTTCTCTAACAAGGCACAACCTAAAACTTGCTTTGTTGCTAAATCCTCAAAAGGTTGGTTGTGGCATAGACGACTAGGTCACGTTGGCATGAGAAACCTTGACAAGCTTATTAAAGGAAATCATATCCTTGGAGTCAACGACGTCATATTTGATAAGGATAGACTTTGAAGTGCTTGTCAAGCAGGTAAACAGGTTGGAGGAAGACATCCCGTGAAGAGCATCATGACCACAAGGAGGCTACTCGAGCTACTTCACATGGATCTTTTTGGTCCCAACGCCTACAAGAGTCTCGGTGGAAATTCTTTTGGTCTAGTTATAGTTGATGACTTTTCAAGATTTACGTGGGTGTTCTTTCTTAATGACAAATCGCAGGTCCAGAAGATCTTCAGAAACTTCGCTAGGAAGGCCCAAAATCAGTTTGATGTGAAGATCAAGAAGGTTCGGAGTGACAACGGAACGGAGTTCAAGAACGCAAATGTGGACACCTTTCTTGACGAAGAAGGGATTTCACACGAGTTCTCGGCTACGTACACACCTCAACAAAATGGAGTTGTTGAGAGGAAAAACCGTACGCTCATCGAAATGGCAAGAACGATGCTTGATGAATACAAGACGCCAAAGCATTTTTGGGCAGAAGCGGTTGAGACAGCTTGTCACGCAACAAATCGCTTATATCTTCACAAGCTACTCGGCAAGACGGCATACGAGCTTCTCACCGGTAACAAACCCCAAGTTGGATACTTTCGAGTATTCGGCTCAAAGTGCTACATTCTTGATAAGCATCGTCGTTCAAAGTTTGCTCCTAAAACTCATGAAGGTTTTCTACTTGGTTATGGCTCAAACTCTCACACTTACCGTGTCTACAACAATTTCACCCGAAAGTTTGAAGAGACGGTAGATGTGAAGTTTGATGAATCTAATGGCTCGCAATTAGAGCAATTGCCAATTGATGTAGGAGACAAAGACTCTTCAGAAGCAATTCAAGACTTGTCCATTGGCAAAATTCGTCCAACAGAGGTGAAGGAGAGTACTTCATCCGTCCAAGTGGAAGCTTCTACTTCACGACAAGGTGAACTAAGAATCGACACGGAAGCATCCACAAGTGGGACACACCAAGATGAAGAAAACGAGGAAGTACGTCAAGATGAACATCAACAACCTCCTTCTCCACCATGACAAGAGAACGACAACATCAACAATGAAGAAGGCCAAGAAGAAGAACAAGATGAAGAAGATGTTCAACAAAGACCCAAGCAAAAGCTCTCACGAGTTCGAGCAAGAATTGCCAAAGATCATCCCGTCGAGAAAATCCTCAATGATATACAAACCGGGAGAATCACTCGCTCAAAAACTCGTTTAGCTAACTTTTGTGAAAACTATTCATTCATCTCTAGCATTGAACCAATGAAGGTTGAAGAAGCATTGGAAGATCCGGATTGGATAAACGCTATGCATGAAGAGCTACATAATTTTGAGAGAAACCAAGTTTGGACATTGATTGAGAAGCTAGACAACAACCACAACATCATTGGTACCAAATGGGTGTTTCGCAACAAGCAAGATGAAGATGGACAAGTGGTTCGCAACAAAGCACGTCTCGTCGCCCAAGGGTACACACAAGTCGAAGGTATGGACTATGGTGAGACGTATGCTCCCGTTACTAGACTTGAGTCCATTCGCATCTTACTTGCCTATGCTAATCACCATAATATCACCTTGTACCAAATGGACATTAAAAGTGCTTTTCTAAATGGTGAAATAGAGGGGAAGTTTATGTCAAACAACCTCCCGGCTTTGTCAACCCTAAGAAACCAAATCATGTTTACAAACTTCACAAAGCTCTTTATGGTCTTAAACAAGCTCCTAGAGCATGGTATAAATGCTTGACCAAGTTCCTTACTACAAGTGGTTTTGAAATTGGTAAAATTGATTCTACTCTTTTTACTAAAAGGGTTAATGGAGAACTATTTGTATGCCAAATTTATGTTGATGATATCATATTTGGTTCAACTAACCCTCTCTTTAGTGAAAAGTTTGGAAAGCTAATGTCAGAGAAGTTTGAGATGTCTATGATGAGTGAACTCAAATTCTTTCTCGGGTTGCAAATCAAGCAAACTAAGGAAGGTACATTTGTCTCTCAAACAAAGTACACCAAGGACTTATTCAAGAAGTTCAATATGCAAGAATGCAAAGGTATGTCTACACCCATGCCTACTAGTGGACATAATGATTTGACCAAAGATGGTGAACCTGTTGATCAAAAGGTTTATCGCTCTATGATTGGTTCATTGTTATACCTATGTGCTTCACGTCCTGATATTATGCTAAGTGTGTGCATGTGTGCACGATATCAAGCTGCTCCTAAAGATTGTCATCTTAAGGCTGTGAAAAGGATAGTGAGATATTTAATCCATACACCAAATTTTGGCATTTGGTATCCCAAGAGGTCTTCTTTTGATCTTGTTGGCTATTCTGACTCGGATTATGCCGGAGACAAGGTTGATAGAAACTCCACTTCGGGTACTTGTCAATTTCTTGGCAGATCTCTTGTGTCTTGGTCTTCCAAGAAACAAAACTCGGTATCCTTATCCACTGCCGAAGCGGAATACATTGCCGCTGGTTCATGTTGCGCTCAATTACTTTGGATGACCCAAACTCTTAAAGATTATGGGATTTATGTGAAACATGTTCCACTGCTTTGTGACAATGAAAGTGCTATCAAAATTGGTCATAATCCTGTAATATTCTCGAACTAAGCATATTGAAGTTCGTCATCATTTCATTCGAGATCATGTTGCTAAGGGTGACATCAATCTTAAGCATGTTCGCACCGACAAGCAATTAGCGGATATATTTACTAAACCACTTGATGAGAAAGTGTTTTGCAGGTTGAGAGGAGAATTGAACATCATTGATGCTTCGAACTTGGAGTAGAAACTCCATTGGATACATGCAAGACATGAGCTTATGACTAATCCATGATATATCTCTTATGATAACTATCTTATGTCTTGGATATATTTGCACCTTGCATGTTGTCTAACCCATGTAGGTGCTTGGTTGAATCTAATTCCATGAGATTGCGACTCACTCATATCTTGAGCAATCTCTACATCACCAAGACTCTACACAATAGTGGTTGAAGACAGGGAAGCACAAAACCACTCAAACATATCCTTTGACAAATTCTATGTTAAGCTTCATGATTGTCATTTTTGGATACACAAGTGCTCTTCCTTGCAAGAACTAACCCATGTAGGTAGATGAACTCAAACTCCAAGTGGTGCTCCCAACTCCTGATGAACTACATCAACCTTGAGCACCCACACAAGTTCAACTACATGAGCAAGAACCACACCACCACCCAAGGTATGTTATTCCATCTTAGAGAAGCTTTACTCCAAGACATGAGTCAAAGCAACTCAACAAGATGTGAATACATCAAGATGCTTAAACGAAAAATGGTAACCCCATTTTGAGCTTAAACGATGAGTATGACCTATGATCAAGTGTTCTCACCTGACTCCTAAGTCAATATACTCTAACATAGGTGACTATGTCACCGCCCAATTCTAGATGAAGTTCTCTTGTGTTCTTTTCTGAGTTATTGCATTTGTCCCTTGCATATTTGTTTCCTTCTTTTTCAAACAAAAACAAAAACTTCATCTAGAAACTTTCACTCTTTTCTTTTTCGGTTCTTGTTCTGCATATTTCTGCATCAAATTCATTGCAAATCTTTGTGAGATCTTACTTGACTAGTGAGCTGAGGTGACAAGTGTTTTTCTCTGTGATGAACTCGGTTTCACCGAATTGCCATTTTCGGTCCAACCGAATCCCTTCGGTACTACCGAAACATGTCACTCGGTGCCACCGATTTCGCAACAGGAAAAACAGTTTGCCACATATTCTATATTTCTTCTGATCCAGCTCCACTCAATGAATCTTGTCCTCTACAAGCATCACAGTTCTATTCCCTGCTTTGTACTGAATCTCAAGGACCAAACCTATTCGACGGATTCCAGGAAAAACCTTCTTGGAAATTGATGTCAAAGGGGGAGAGAGAGATCACATCAAAGCTTATCATCAGGGAGAGAGAGATCACATCAAAAGCTTATCACCTACAAAGGAGAAAGTACTAAGGGGGAGAGAATACTCAAGGATCCCATATATTAAGGGGGAGAAAGAAATCTCCAAGGGGGAGAGAATACTCAAGGATCCCAGATGCTTGATGTTCAAGAGGAGAGATGCCACATGTCTTTTTGGGGGAAAGACATGTTCATATGAACTCATTTGAATTAAGTTCTATTCATATCTTTCAGCTCTGATTTTCTGTTTCCTATCTTCTCCCAATATCCCATGTACGATTCAGGGGGAGCAAGACACCTAAGGAAAAGAAATCAGTCAAATTCATTGCATATCTTTATTCTTGGGGACATGTTGAATTCTATGTGGTACCTTGTACTCACTCTCTACATGTCATCCCAGTCTTGGTATTCTTGTGGCTTCTTTTGTTTGCTCTAGCTAGTGGATGTACCTGTGTTACCTAACCTTGTTTGTGCAGGTTCATTCCATCCTAAGCCAACTCAAGACCACAAGGTAAGTATATGCATCAAAATCATGAGTATGAGGAGTTCTTGCTTATGTACATACTGTTTGCAAGAAGGACTCATGAGCATGAAGGTATTTTCCTTGATAATCTTTTGCTCTGATGTATATGGCCAAGATGCATGTAACACATTGCCTACTCTGTCATGGTTATGCTCTCACATGCCTCTATATTTCATATTTACATGAGTGCATACATGAGTTTGCTTGGCCAAATCTCAGTTTCACTTATTACCCAAATCGGTCCCACCGAGTTTGAGTAATCGGTCAAACCGAGTTTTGGATTTACCCTAACCCTAGCACATCGGTCCCGCCGAGTTGATCCAGTCGGTCCCACCGAAATCTCTAACGGCCACTAGGTTTACATTTTCGGTCCGACTGAGTTTATGGTTCGGTCCCACTGAGATTGGAAAACTGTGTAATGGTTGGATTTTGTGTGGAGGCTATATATACCCCTCCACCTCCTCTTCATTCGATGAGAGAGCCATCAGAACACACACACCATTCCAACTCATATGTTCTGACAGAGAACCACCTACTCATGTGTTGAGACCAAGATATTCCATTCCTACCATATGAATCTTGATCTCTAGCCTTCCCAAGTTGCTTTCCACTCAAATCTTCTTTCTACCAAATCCAAATCCTATGAGAGAGAGTTGAGTGTTGGGGAGACTATCATTTGAAGCACAAGAGCAAGGAGTTCATTACCTACACACCATTTGTTACTTCTTGGAGAGTGGTGTCTCCTAGATTGGCTAGGTGTCACTTGGGAGCCTCCGACAAGATTGTGGAGTTGAACCAAGGAGTTTGTAAGGGCAAGGAGATCGCCTACTTCGTGAAGATCTACCGCTAGTGAGGCAAGTCCTGTGTGGGCGATGGCCATGGTGGGATAGACAAGGTTGCTTCTTCGTGGACCCTTTGTGGGTGGTTGCTTCTTCGTGGACCCTTCGTGGGTGGAGCCCTGTGTGGACTCGCGCAACCGTTACCCTTGGGTGGAGCCCTGTGTGGACTCACGCAACCGTTACCCTTCGTGGGTTGAAGTCTCCATCAACGTGGATGTAGGATAGCACCACCTATCCGAACCACGGGAAAAACATCTGTGTCTCCAATTGCGTTTGATCTCTCCAAACCCTTCCCTTTACATTCTTGCAAGTTGCATGCTTTACATTCCGCTGCTCATATACTCTTTGCATGCTTGCTTGATATGTATTGTGTGTGTTGAAATTGTGCCTAAACTCCACTTAAACCGAAAAAGCTTAAAAATTGCAACTTGAGCATTATGTGTCTAATCACCCCCTCTAGACACATCTACTTCTAGATCCTACACAAACGTCTTACTTTGATTCGGCGGTATTGTTGTATGAAGCGGCCCAGACCAACATTACATGACCACGTTCATGAGACCAGTTCTACCGACGTGCTTTGCACGCAGGTGGCTGGCGGGTGTCTATTTCTCCAATTTTAGTTGAATCGAGTTTGACTATGTCCGGTCCTTGTTGAAGTTTAAAATAGCACACTTGACGAAAAATCGTTGTGGCTTTGATGCGTAGATAAGAACGGTTCTTGCTAGAAGCCCGTAGCAGCCACGTAAAACTTGCAATAACAAAGTAGAGGACGTCTAACTTGTTTTTGTAGGGCATGCTGTGATGTGATATGGTCAAGACGTGATGAGATATAAATTGTTGTATGAGATGATCATGTTTTGTAAAATTTATCGGCAACTGGCAGGAGCCTTATGGTTGTCGCTTTATTGTATGAAATGAATCACCATGTAATTGCTTTACTTTATCACTCAGCAGTAGCGATAGTCGTAGAAGCAATAGTTGGCGAGATGACAATGACGCTGTGATGAAGATCAATGTATCAAGCCAATGACGATGGAGATCATGACGGTGCTTTGGAGATGGAGATCAAAGGCACAAGATGATGATGGCCATATCATGTCACATATTTTGATTGCATGTGATGTTTATCTTTTATGCATCTTATTTTGCTTAGTACGACGGTAGCATTATAAGATGATCCCTCACTAAATTTCAAGGTATAAGTGTTCTCCCTGAGCATGCGCCGTTGCTACAGTTCATTGTGCCGAGACACCACGTGATGATCGGGTCTGATAAGGTCTACGTTCACATACAACGGGTGCAAGCTAGTTTTGCACGTGCAGAATACTCGGGTTTAACTTGACGAGCCTAGCATATGCAGATATGGCCTCGAAACACTGAGACCAAAAGGTCGAACGCGTGAATCATATAGTAGATATGATCAACATAGTGATGTTCCCCATTGAAAACTACTCCATCTCACATGATGATCGGACATGGTTTAGTTGATATGGATCACGTGATCATTTAGATGACTAGAGGGATGTTCTTCTAAGTGGGAGTTCTTAAGTAATATGATTAATTGAACTTCAATTTATCATGAACTTAGTCCTGATAGTTTTTGCATATCTATGTTGTTGTAGATCAATGGCTCGTGCTTCCGTTCCCTTGAATTTTAATGTGTTCCTCAAGAAAGCTAAGTTGAAAGATGATGGTAGCAACAACACGGACTGGGTCCATAACTTGAGGATTATCCTCATTGCTACACAGAAGAATTACGCCCTGGAAGCACCGCTAGGTGCAAGACCGCCGCAGGAGCAACTCCAGACGTTATGAACATCTGGAAGAGCAAAGCTGATGACTATTCGATAGTTCAGTGTGCCATAGTTTACGGCTTAGAATCGGGACTTCAAAGACGTTTTGAACGTCATGGAGCATATGAGATGTTCCAGGATTTGAAGTTAATATTTCAAGAAAATGCCCGAGTTGAGAGATATGAAGTCTCCAACAAGTTCTACAACTGCAAAATGGAGGAGAATAGTTCTGTCAGTGAACAGATACTCAGATTGTCTGGGTACCATAACCACTTGATTCAGCTGGGAGTTAATCTTCCTGATGATAGTGTCATCGACAGAGTTCTTCAATCACTGCCACCAAGCTATAAAGGCTTCGTGATGAACTATAATATGCAAGGGATGGAAAAGAGAATTCCCAACCTCTTCGTGATGCTAAAGGTTGCGGAGGTAGAAATCAATAAGGAGCATCAAGTGTTGATGGTTAACAAGACCACTAGTTTCAAGAAAAAAGGCAAAGGGAAGAAGGGGAACTTCAAGAAGAATAGCAAGAACATTGCTGCTCAAGGGAAGAAGCCCAAGTCTGGACCTAAGCCTGAAAATGAGTGCTTCTACTGCAAAGGGACTGTACACTGGAAGCGACACTGCCCCAAGTATTTGGCGGATAAGAAGGATGGCAAAGTGAAAGGTATATTTGATATACATGTTATTGATGTGTACCTTACTAACGCTCGTAGTAGTGCTTGGGTATTTGATACTGGTTCTGTTGCTCATATTTGCAACTCGAAACATGGGCTATGGATTAAAGGAAGATTGGCTAATGACGAGGTGACGATGCGCGTCGGAAATGGTTCCAAGGTTGATGTGATCGTTGTCGGCAGGCTACCTCTACATCTACTGTCGGGTGGTTGGTGCGACATATGCCAATGGATGGCTTATCATTGTGGGAGCCAATAAAACATCGCCGGTGCCTGGAAACGGGATAAGGCGAAGACATGCACGCCGGCGAATCTTACCCAGCTTCAGGGCTCTCCGTGGAGATAACACCCCTAATGCTGCTCTGCGGGGTCTCCGCATGATCACTAGCTCGACGGGTAGCTACAGGATGCTCCTTGAGCTATTTGGTGAAAGGATGAAGGAGGGCAAGGCCAGCCCGCTCCTCTTCTCCTTCTGGTGTCTAAAACTATCCGAAGAAGAGATCTCCCTCTGCATGGGAGCCCTGGGGGGTTTATATAGGCCTACCCCCAGGGGTACAATGGTAATCCGACTGGGCATGGGCCCTAGCCGTCTGTATCTATGCCCACCGTCTTCTTCGCCGACTGGTGGGGCCCGCCGACTGGTGGGCCCCGCTGGCTGCCGGTCCTCTGGTCGACAGGCCGGCCCCACCGCTCGGGGGCTCTATCGGGGGCTGGTTATTGTGGCCCCGCCCTTAGTGGCGAGGGCTTCGTCTTGGCAAGCATGGCTACAGTGCCGCCGTCGGGCGCCTTATCTCTGTAGCCTTACCTCGTCTTATCTCCTTAATGGGCCGCCTCCTTCGAGGGAGTGGATTGGCCGGCTACTGGGAATCGGCCGTACCCCAGGCCGACTGGGGGTGGCCCGGCCGCCTTCGGGTGTCTCCATGACGGATGGGAGCCGCCGCCCACGGGTTGTACTGACGGCTCGTCGTGGGTGACATCATGGTCAATATGGCAACAGTGCCGCGCCGAACGGGTGAGGGCCACCCATACGGCGTACTGTGGCCAGGCTTGCTCCGGGATTCGAGGGTGGCAGGTTTCGCTGTAGCCACGCCCCGTCTCATCGCCGTTATGTGGGTGCAGATTTTGAGGGCACGATCTGGGCCGCCTGCTGAGGGGGCGGCTTCTTGGAGTCGGCCTTCTTGTGGCCGACTTCATGGAGCCGGCCCTCTCGGGGCTTTCTTCTTGGAGATTTTTAGGCCTAGGCCGCCTTCGTACAGCCGGCCTAAGGGGCAGTCGGCTGGAGGAAGGCGGCCCCACGTCTTGGAAGCTTGAAGGCTCGATCGGCCTATAATTTTTCTGAAGTGCCAGGGGGAGCCGGCTAGGCTACCCATGGTTATTTACTCCGTCAGTAGTCCCCGAAGATGGTTGGGCTCCGAGGCAGAAAAAGGAGTCGAGAATCTCAAACAGCTTCATGTCTTGAGGAGCCGGAGCCGGCTTTGATTAGGTGTGCCGTCTTCTGGAGGGCATCAAAGTTCGTGGGCGGGAACCAAGCGGCGCGCGAGTTAGGCTGCGGGCTGACCGCCCGCCGCCCACACGCCACGCGGCACCCAGTGGCTGAACAGGCCTGCCAGCCCACGCACGCGACGGGACGCCGCCGCAGTCCAGGGCCTGCCACTACCGGGCCACGGCCCACGCTCAGATCTTCTGTGGCCCGGGCGGACTGCGCACCTCCCTGCGGCGGTTGCCACACATCATGGAAGCGCAACAAGCGCAGGACGTGGGGGCAGTGGGCGTAGTTAATCCCATGTCCCCCACGCCTCGCCTCCTCGGCTTCGCCGTATGAGGCTTATAAGTAGGGGGAGGAGGGGGAGCGGCAAACGCTCGCACGCTCGCCCTCGCCCCGCCCCTTCTGTTTCTTCTTCTCTGTCGCCACAACTCCCCGCCGCCGCCCGGCTCCTCCGCCAACCTCCTTGGCGCGCCGTTGCTTTGCCACGGCAGGGTCGCGTGTCTCTCTGTCGCCGCATCTTTCTCGTCGCTGCGCCATCCTCATGGCGTTGTCGAGCTCCTGGGACGGCTCCAATGTCCACGACGACCACGTCGACTTTCTCCGCCGGACGCGGCGGCTGCCAGGCACGGACTACGTGTGGTCCGTCTCGCGCCGGAGAGGGAGATCTCGCCGGCACCGGAAGAGGACGAGCGGGTAATCTTCCGCTTGCATTGCCTGCGCGGCTTTGGCCTGTCGACGAGCGGGTTATTCCGCTCCTTCCTCGAATTCTATCATCTCCAGCCGCATCACCTCACTCCCAACGCGGTGATGCTGCTGTCGGCCTTCGTCACCCTGTGCGAGGGTTTTCTTGGCGTCCTCCCCACCCTTGAACTGTGGGGAGAGTTCTTCCAGTGCAAGCTTGGCACTGTTGTTGCGGGTGTGCCCGCCCCATGCGACGCCTTCATCGCCGTGCGGAGGACGGGCGACAACAACCCGTTTCCGTCCATCCCGCTGATCCAGTCGGTGAAGCTCTGGCAGAAGTCTTACTTCTACGTGAAGAATATTGCTCCGCAAGGCGACTTTGTCAACCTGCCGGCTTATGTAGCCGGCCCGCCGGCTGGGAGGCAGCCTTCATGGTCCTTCCAGTCCAGGTCGTTGTCTCCAGGCGGGGCCGCCTCCGTTGCCCGGCTCCGGGTGATGATCCAGTCGGAGGGTCTTTCTGGGGCCGACCTGGTGGCCGCCTTCGTGGAGCGCCGGGTGCTTCCGCTCTAGGGCCGACCTCACATGATCGGCCAGATGAGCGGCCGCTTCGACCCGTGCCGGCTAAGCACCAAGGAGATGCCTCACACCGAGGTGTCTTATATGGTGAATTATATTTCCAACTGCAAGCTCACCGAGGAGTGGCAGTACGGCAAGGTCCCGTGCTCTCGTGCCAATCCTCCGCCGGTAGTAAGTTTCTCTTCTTTTCTTCTTTGCTTGTTGCCGAGTTCATGGTGGCCGACTCCTGACCAGCCGGCTTTTCTTTGGCCAAACCCCGCGCTTCCGCCGGCAACCGGGATTGCGGGGGTGGAACGCCAGTTCCTCCCTGACCGCACGATGGACGACGTTGACGACCCGGACCTGGGGGTGGCTGCCATGGAAGAAGACGTCGCAGGGGAGGGCGGCGAGGCAGGCGGCTCTGGGCTCGGGGCCTCCTTCGAGGATTGGCCGGATGATGCCGAGGCCGAAGTTGTTCCGCGCCGTCAGCCGGCGCCCGATCACCAAAGCGCGGGCCTATCCGCCGCGCCGGCTCTCCATGGCGGCACGCAGAAACGCCGGGCCGCATTGACCTACTTTGGCAGTCGGCCCAAGAAGCCCAAGAGTACCGCGGCGGCGACCAAGCGGGATGAGGCGGCCGCGAAGGCGGCCCGCTTCCGCAAGGTGGTGAAGCAGTCGCAGGTGGTCTCAGGGTAAGTGTCACTGTTCTCATGTCTTTCTTTTTTCTTCTTCTTCGGTTGATGTTTTTCCAAACCTTTTTTCTCAATTTATCAAACAAGGCCCCTCTTTCCCTTGGGCGGGTCCCGGCCGCCTCCATAGTCGGAGCCGTGGGAGGGTCTTCAAGCTCCCGTCTGGTGGATCCCCGCGCCGACCTCCTAGAGGCGATGGAGCGGAACACGCGGGAAGTGCGGGAGGAGTGGGAGGCGGAGGAGCGGAGGGCGGCTTGAGAGGCGGAGCAGAAATCGGCGGAGGCGCGAGCCGTCGCGGCCGCCAAGGCCCAGGCGGAGGCCGCAGACGCGGAGAGGGAGGCGGAGGCCCAGCAGAACCAGCCTCCGTAGTTCGTCATTCCCCTCTGCGCCGCGGCTCCCGACACCCCTGTGCCCCCGTTGGAGGAGGCCGGCCGCGGCCAGCCGGAGATGGAGAGGGAGGTGGCGCCATCGCCGCCGACTGGAGCGGGCCGAGGAAGCCGGCCTGAAGTGCCGCCCGTGTAGCTGGCTGGAGGCGAGCCGGTCATGGGAGGGGATCTTGTGATCTCGTCACCGCTTCGCCGGCGCGCGGGGAAGGCGACTTCAGCATCGGACGCGCAGAAAACTGTGGACGTCGGCTCGTCGGCCCAGGACCTAGAAGCGGCCAGCGATAGCTCGTCCGGGTGGATGCCGGGCGGCGGGACAGCCGTGCTAAATGTGGCGGCGCAGGACGTCCGGAACTGGCTTCAGGCCCAAGCCACCGCGCTGAAGTAGTACACCCAGGAGTTTCTCATGACGCGATCGGTTATTCATGTGAGTCCTCCTGCTCTTTGTTGATTGCTTTTGATTTCTTCCGTCGGGGCGCGTCAGCGCACCCACTGGGTGTAGTCCCCGAGTTCCGAGCCGGCTACTGAGCAGGCAGCTTGGAACTTCTTGGAAAGCTTGATTGTTGTCTTGTTCTTACTCGTGTCCCTTGTCTTATCTGCAGGAGTACCACAACCTCCGCGCGGCTGCTTTCAACTCCCAGGCCCAGGAGTTGAATCAGAAGGCCACTGATCTGACCGAGAGCTGGAGTAAGTGCTTTGTTTTTCTTTTAAGTGGGGGCGCGTCAGCGCACCCACTGGGTGTAGTCCCCGAGATTCGGGCCGACTACCGAGTAGTCGGGTCGGATCTTTTTCTGACGACTTCTTTCTTTATATTTGCAGGGGCCAATGCTGGCTTGAGGAGCCAGCTAAGCGGAGCCCAGTCCTCCCTTCGCGCCAAGGAAGACGAGTGCGCCGCCCTGGCCCAGGAGCGCGATCGCCTGGCCAAGAAGCTGGCCGACCAGGAGGAGAGCCACAAGGCGGCCCTGAAGGCGGCACAGGACAGCGAGGCCGCCCTCAAAGCCGAATATGAGACCGAGGCGGCAAACTGGGCCGAGACGAGGCAGGCGCTGAGCCAAGGCTACAGCTGGGTGGAAGACTTGATTGACGGTAGGCCGCCTTCTTCTTTGCTTCCTTGCCTGCCTCCTACTATCTGATTCATTTTTTGACTTTGTGCCACTGCCTTCCTCTTTGTGCAGATTACTTTCCCGGCTACTCTACCGCCGCCACCCAAGCCATCAAGGCCTACCGCGACGCGTGACGGCAGGCGGGGGCCGAGATCGCGCCGGGTGCCAGCCGGTCACTTGAGGAGCAGCTTCTAGGGCTTCAAGCCCGCCTGCAGCTGGCCCACTGCATGCTCCGCCGTCTTTAGCGCGCCGGGGCACAAGTGCTGGCTGCCCTCTAGCCTGGCGAGGTGATTCCGCGCACCCCAAGTCAGACTGCCGACTGGCTGGAGGTCGCAGTCGGTCGCTTCGAGGCTTGGAAGGCGTCAGTGGCCGGTCTGGCGCAGGGCGGGCACTGGAGTTCGTCCGAGCCTGGTATCCAGGGCTGAACTTAGACCAGCTGAGCACCTGGCGGCAGGAGGCTGACGAGGAGCTGGAGGCGGTGCGGCCGGCTATTGTCCAGCGCGCCTCGGCGATCACCGAGTACACCAACACCAGCGCCTTTGCCCTGAGGTGGATGACGCCGGTGTCGCTCAGCCAGAGGAGTGGTTCGGGCTGAACCCGGCCGAAGGTGAGGACTCGGCGGAGGAGATTGCCTCCAGTGATGAGGGCGAAGGGGAAGAGGGAGAGGATGATGAAGACGCTGCGCTGGATGGTGAAGCGACCAGCCTACCTCAGCCCGATCGTGCCTCTAGCAACGATGCCGAGACTCGCCAGCCGGTCACTCCTCCAGCCGGCACCTCCGACTCCGCCAACCTGCCCAACTCGCCCATTGTTCCCCTGGCTTGATCCGCCATCCTTGCTTTCCTGCTTGTTACTCTTTTGAACAATTTTTAAATTTGCACAGTTCCACCCACTTGGGGTGTATTCAGACTATGTTGAATGTTGGCGTTTCGAAGGTCTTTTGTGTAAATATTATGCATGTGTTTGGCTTCCGTTTATGTTTGCTTGTTATCCTTTGGCTTTTTCCTTTGCCGCCTTCCCTTGGCCGCCGCCTTCCCAGCCGGACAGCTGCTCTGCAGTCTGTGGCCGGAGAAAGACTTGGTCGTTTTGGGAAGGCAAGTACTCGAGCTTTCTCAGATTGCAGCAACGTGAACGGGAAGCCGGCCAGCCGACTGCTCTGGTAGCCGGCTGGCGGGGTGGGAGGCCGGCTCACGTTATATAAGTTCGTTGGTCCTTAGCCGTTTTTTGCGTGGGCATCCTTTCCTGCCCTTGGCTCTTGCCAGTCGGACAGTCGTTTCTTCGAGCTGCGACTTTTGGTAAGAGGGGGCTTGGGTGCCGGCACACTACTTGTCTGACTGCAAGTGAAACTTCAGATATAACTTGAGGCGGCGAGTCCCCGGGCCGACTGGTCGAACCCGGTGCCGGACAAAGAAAGCAAGTGTAGTAACATAATCGTATGCGTGATACTCATCATTCATAGATAAAAGAGGGTAGTCCCCGAGCGCTCCTCGGGGCACCCCTTGTCTCGTACTTAGTACAAAAGGTAGCATGCTACGTACTGTTTTTTAATTGTAAAATCTTCGAAGGAGATTGGCGTTCCACGGTCGTTCCGACTCCTTGCCGGAATCATCTCTCTTGTGTGCCTTTGGCTTCTGCGCGTCGATTAGGTAGTAGGAGTCGTTGCCTAAAGCTCTGCTGATGATGAAGGGGCCCTCCCAAGGGGCTGAGAGTTTGTGCTGGCCGGCTGATCAGCCGGAGCACGAGGTCACCCTCTTGGAAAGATCTTGGCTTGACCTTCCGGCTGTGGTAGCGGCACAGACCCTGCTGATAGATGGCGGACCGACTGAGGGCTAACAGCCGGCCTTCTTCTAGTAGGTCAACACCATCTTCTCGTGCTTCCTTGGCTTCCGCCTTCGTGTACATGGTGACTCGAGGCGAGTCGAACTCGATGTCAGTTGGGACGACAGCCTCGGCACCATATACAAGGAAGAAAGGGGTGAAGCCGGTTGACCTGTTTGGGGTAGTGCGCAAACTCCAGAGGACGGCCCGCAGCTCGTCGAGCCAACAGCCAGCCGAATGCTCCAGTGGCACGACCAGTCGGGGCTTGATGCCGGAGAGGATGAGGCCGTTTGCTCGCTCGACCTGGCCGTTTGACTGCGGGTGGGCAACGGACGCTAGGTCCAGCTGGATGCCGTGTGTTGCGCAGAAACGTGCCAGTGCTCCCTTTGCAAAATTTGTGCCATTGTCGGTGATGATGCTATGCGGCACGCCATACCGGGTTGTAATAGCTGCGATGAAAGTAATGGCAGACGGCCCATTCGGCTTCTTGATCGGCTTTGCCTCAATCCACTTGGTAAATTTTTCCACAGCGACGAGCAGATGTGTCATGCCACCGCGTGCCGTCTTGAACGGGCCCACCATGTCCAGCCCCCAGACGGCAAAGGGCCAGGTGAGGGGGATGGTCTTGAGTGCAGAAGCCGGCAGGTGTTGCTTGGAGCTGAAAACTTGGCACCCTTTGAAGTGTTTGACTAGTTCCTTGGCGTCTTCCAAAGCAGTCGGCCAGAAGAATCCGTGGCGAAAAGCTTTGGCGACGAGTGATCTTGAGGCTGCGTGGTGACCGCATTCGCCTTGGTGGATGTCCCTGAGGATTGCTATGCCCTTCTCTGGTTCGACGCAGCGCTGGAAGACTCCAGTGACGCTGCGCCTAACAAGCTCTCGGCTGGCGATTGTGTAAGCTCCGGCTCGGCGTTGAACCTGTCTTGCCGAGATCTCGTCGGTTGGCAGCTCTCTATTTACTAAGAAGTTGAGGATGGGCTGGGCCCATGATGGAGCTGTGACTTCTTCTATTGTCAGGACTGCCACTGTGATAGGGGCGGGTGGGCTGGGTGGTGAAGAGTTGGAGTCGGAGTCGGCCACCACTTGTTGTGTTGATGCAGTCCCCGGGCCGGCTGCAGTAGCCCCCGGGCCGAGTTCCAGATTCCCCGGGCCGGGTGCGACTATGGCAGTCCCCGGGCCGCCTGTTGGAGTCCCCGCACCGCCTGCTTGGTTTCCCAAGTCGGATCCGACTGCGTCGGGGTTAGGCGGCATGAAGATGGAATCAGATTCTGGAGACGGCTTGACAGACGGCTTGAGGAGGCGGTGGAGAGAAACGCCGGCTGGTATAGCTTGCTGGGTGGATCCTACTCGTGCCAGGGCATCTGCTTGCATGTTGTCGGCACGTGGTACACGAAGGAACTCACATCCTTCAAAATATCCACTGATTTGCTGGACGAGGAAATGATAGCTCGCCATGTTTGCGTCCTTGGCGTCCCAGTCACCAGATGATTGTTGGACCACCAAATCCGAGTCGCCATAGCACAGGATCCGGCGGATGCTGAGCTCTTTGGCTAGCCGGAGCCCGTGTATGAGCGCCTCGTACTCGGTCACGTTGTTGGAGGCGGCAAAATGAATTTGTAATGTATACTTGAGCTTGTCGCCCTTGGGAGAGGTGAGGACGATGCCGGCTCCCAAGCCGGTGTGCATCTTGGACCCATCGAAGTGCATCCACCAGTGAGTGGAGTCCGGGGCCGGTGGCAGGTATTGGGTTTCGGCCCAATCGATGAGGAAGTCAGCCAGTGCTTGGGACTTAATAGCGGTGCGGGGCTGGTAGAAGATCGCGTAGGGGGCCAGCTCAATGGCCCATTTGGCCACCCGGCCGGATGCATCCTGGCTGCCTATGATCTCGGCGAGCGGGGCAGTACACATGACCGTGATGGGGTGCTCTTGAAAATAGGGCTTGAGCTTCTTGGCAGCGAAGTACACACCGTAGCACATCTTCTGGTAGTGTGGGTAGTTCTGCTTTGAGGTGGATAAGACTTCGCTTAAATAATACACCGGCCTCTGGACCGGCTGAGCTCGACCTTCTTCTGAGAGCTGGACTACAATGACTGTGCTGACCACCCGGCTAGTAGCGGCAATGTAAAGGAGCATGGGCTCCTTTTCAGCCAGTGCCGCCAAGACAGGCGGCGTGGTCAACATCTTATTTAGCTCATGGAAGGCTTGGTCCGCCTGGTCGTTCCACTCGAAATGAGTGGACTTCTTCATGAGTCGGTAGAGGGGGAGGGCTTTCTCTCCGAGCCGGCTGATGAAGCAGTTCAGGGAAGCCAAGCATCCGGTGAACTTCTGGACATCCCGCAGCTTGGTGGGAATCTCCATTCTCTCTATGGCCTTGATCTTCATCGGGTTGCACTCGATGCCGCATTCGAAGACCAGGAAGCCTAGGAGCTGGCCGGCTAGTACTCCGAACATGCATTTCTCGGGGTTGAGCTTGATTTGAAATCGGCGCAAGTTTTCAAATGTCTCTCTGAGGTCTTCCAGCAAGGTGCCGCGCTTCTCCGTCTTCACCACAATATCGTCTACGTAGACGTGGGCATTTCTGCCGAGCTGCTTGAGGAGGCATTTCTGCATGCAACGCTGAAAAGTGGCACCGGCATTTCTCAAGCCGAATGTCATAGTTAGGTAGCAGAAGGCTCCAAATGGTGTGATGAAGGCGGTTTTCAGGTGGTCAGTTGGATCCAACTTTATCTGGTGGTAGCCTGAGTAGGCATCCAAAAAACTCAACAGCTTGCATCCGGCTGTGGAGTCTATTACTTGATCAATCCTTGGCAGGGCGAAAGGATCTTTGGGGCAAGCCTTGTTGAGGCTGGTGTAGTCTATACACATGCGCCATTTGTTATTTTTCTTTAGCACGAGGACCGGGTTGGCGAGCCACTCTAGGAAGAAAACTTCCATAATGAAGCCGGCTGCCAGAAGCCGGGCTATTTCTTCTCCTACAATCCTTCTCTTCTCTTCCGATAGTCGGCGGAGGGGTTGTTTGACTGGTTTTGCACCTTCTCGGACGTGTAGCTTGTGCTCGGCGAATTCCTTCGGCACACCTGGCATGTCCTTGGGGGACCATCCGAAAATGTCCCGATTCTCACGGAGGAAATCGGCGAGCTCGCCTTCCTATTTGTTGTCCAGGTTTGCCCCGATGGTGGCAAACCTTTCTGGGTGATCCGGGTCCAGAGGTACCCTCTTTGTTTCTTTGGCCGGCTGAAAAGAACCTTGGGCATCACACTCCTTGGGGTCGGGGACAGGGCCGGATGCTTGCCGGCCATGGCCACGACTCGGTCCAGTATCTTCTTCTCCTTAGCAACTACAAGGGACTCGGCCAGCCGGCTGCTGGCAGCCGCACACTCGGAGGATTTCTTGTAGTCTCCGGCTATGGTGATGATGCCCTTCAACTTGGTATCTTCATATTGAGGTAGGAATAATGGGGTACAGCCATGAACTTGGCCAGGGCAGGTCAGCCAAGCAACGCCTGGTAAGGGCTCTCTAGATCCACCACTTCAAACCACACCGTTTCTCGACGGAAATGATCCTTGTCCCCGAAGAGGACGTCTATCTTGATCTTGCCGATTGGGGAGCAGGATAGGTCAGGAACAATGCCATGGAACACAGTCCGACTAGGCATGAGCTGCTTCGTCTTGATGCTTAGCTTCTCCATGGTGTCACGGTATAGTATGTTGATACTGCTCCCCCCATCTATCAGCACGCGGGAGAAATGGGCAGCTCGCCTTTCTGTAGCGAGGGTGGCATCCAGAACCAATCGTAAGAGCCGGGAGACGGCATCACCTCTGGGTGATCTGTCCGGCTCCAGCTAATAGGCCTTTCTGACGAGTGCATGAACTCTGGGTTGATGGAGACGACTGCGTTGACTTCTTGGTGTTGTCGGCGCCGGCTATGCCGATCTTCTGGCTGGCTTATAAAGACGACATAGGCGGCATGCTCATCGGGGTACTCGTCTTGAACTGCCTCGACCGCTGGTCGAGCAGCTGGCTGCGGAGGAGCCGGAGGCGGCTGACCAGCAGGCGGAGGTGGCGCCATCCCCTCACCCTTGGAGATCCGTGTGAGCCAGTGGCATTTTCTGGTTGTGTGGTTTGAAGGCTTTGCGCCGTTGTGAAACTTGCAGGGGGCATCAAGTGCTTGCTCGTAGGAGAAAGCCGGCTACCAAGCCGGCCTACCGCCCTTCTACTTCTTGGGTGCGGGCCGCCCTTCGGGTTGTTCGTCTTCGACGGTGGCCACCTGCCGACTGGTGGAAGGCGGCAAGGGAGCCTTGCGCTTGTGGTCGTTCTGGTACGGGTGTCGGCTGGACTCTCCAGCCGGCGTCTTGGGACTTGGAGCGAGCACCTTACCGGAGGCGTCTACTCGGAACTCGGTCTTCATTGAGGAATCGGCCGTGGCCCATTTATCAGCTATGATCAGCAGCTCGTCAAGTGTAGTCGGCTCGTCACGGAGGAGTCGGTGCTTGAGGAGGGTGCCTTCTCGGCACCCGACAGTGAAGTACTCTATAGCTTGAACCTTGTGCACTCCCTCGCAGGAATTGTGGAGCTTGGCCCAACGCGTGAGGTAGTCGCGAGTCGATTCGTTGGGCCCTTGGACACACAAGGAGAGCTGTCGGGGCTTGGGAGCCCGCTTGTAGGTGCTGGTGAAGTTACGGATGAAGGCTTCGGTGAAGTCTAGCCAGCTGTTGACGCTGTAAGGCTTGAGGCTGTTGAGCCAGGTGTGCGCCGTGCCTTGGAGCATGAGGGGCACATATTTTACAACAACACGCCTGTTGCCGTTCGCGATGCTAACCGCGATGGAGTAGTCGATCAATCAATCTTCCGGCTTCACGGAGCCATTGTACTTGGGCGTGTCTCTTGGGAGCGAGAACCCTTTGGGGAAGGGCTCGTCGCGGATGCGGGGGCTGAAGCAAGGCGGGCCGACATCATCTTCTTCTTCCAGGGCCAGGGATCGCGCAAGGCGGTCGATCCGGTGGCGGGCATCATTCTCGCCGACTCCTTCGCGGCGACCCAGCCGGCCGCTGAGAGTCGGATGCGTGACAGGTGGCGGGGTAGGGTATCTCTCCCCACGAGGTGGAGGAGGAGGGGGGTTGCCCCGCCACTCCACGGCTCGAGGGTGGCCCTCTGCGTCACGCTCGATGGAGATTCGAGTCCGGCTGCGGCTGGCAGCCGGCTCCTTTTCTTTTCTCGCGCGGGTGTTGCCCGCGGTCGGTGTCCGGGAAGTCGCGCCGTGCTCTCGGCGCGGGGGAGGACTCTCGGCGCGGACGCCGGCTTCATGCCGCTCTGTGGCCGCGTTGATAAGTTGCTGGATGCGTCTGGTCATGTAGGGGAGCTCGTCAGGCCCCAGCCCATTCAACTCGTCTGCGGCCGCCTGGGCGGCGCGCAAGTTCTCGAGAGGCATGGCATAGATTGGGCGGTCCGCTCCCAGCATGTCGGCGATAGCCGCGCCGTGTTTCTTGACGATGCCGACGTGGCTCGGCCCGTCGGGAGGCGGCATGCCGAAGGCAGCATGGTCGACCTCGCGCTGGTGAGCCTCGGTGAGGCGTCTCATGGTGGCTAGCTTCTGGCTCTCAGCAACGAGGGCGAGGCGGCGCGCCTCCAATGTCTTGGCGACCGCGTTAGCCGGGACGGGGGCGAACAAGTCGTGCAGCGCTGTCTACAGGGCGTCGTGGGCGTTTTCGCCTGAGGCGGCGCCGTGGCTGATGACCAGCACCTCGGTGATGGCACTGCCGCTGCTATCGGCTTGAGGAAGAGAGTCGTTGATGATTACCATGTTGGTGGGGAAGGCGTCAAGGGATGCCGTGTCGGAGTCGACAAGCATCGGGTCGGTGGAGCCAACCGACTCCCAAGTCCGCGGCAAGCTCGCCGGAGACGTGGAGTTGGTCGAGGAGGCTGACGAGGTGGCTCTCGGGGCAGTCTGTGCCCGCGTCGGATGCGGGCTCGTCGGAGATGCGAGCTTTGCCAAGAAGATCGACGATGCAACTCGCCGCGCAGGCGTCAGCGACGTCTTGCAGTGCGTCGGGGCAAGCGCCATCGGGCGAGCCGGGCTGGCTACGCATGCTGGGGAGGAAGAGGGTTCCCATCCAGAGCAGGTCTCCGGATGACGGTGCACCTGGCCCCACGATGGGCGCCAAATGTCGGGTGGTTGGTGCGACATATGCCAATGGATGGCTTATCATTGTGGGAGCCAATAAAACATCGTCGGTGCCTGGAAACGGGATAAGGCGAAGACATGCACGCCGGCGAATCTTACCCAGCTTCAGGGCTCTCCGTGGAGATAACACCCCTAATGCTGCTCTGCGGGGTCTCCGCATGATCACTAGCTCGACGGGTAGCTATAGGATGCTCCTTGAGCTGTTTGGTGAAAGGATGCAGGAGGGCAAGGCCAGCCCGCTCCTCTTCTCCTTGTGGTGTCTAAAACTATCCAAAGAAGAGATCTCCCTCTACATGGGAGCCCTGGGGGGTTTATATAGGCCTACCCCCCCAGGGGTACAATGGTAATCCGACTGGGCATGGGCCCTAGCTGTCTGTGTCTATGCCCACCGGCTTCTTTGCCGACTGGTGGGCCCCGCCGGCTGCCGGTCCTCTGGTCGATAGGCCGGCCCCACCGCTCGGGGGCTCTGTCGGGGGCTGGTTATTGTGACCCCGCCCTTAGTGGCAAGGGCTTCATCTTGGCAAGGATGGCTACAGTGCCGCCGCCGGGCGGCTTATCACTGTAGCCTTACCTCGTCTTATCTCCTTAATGGGGCGCCTCCTTCGAGGGAGTGGATTGGCCGGCTACTGGGAATCGGCCGTAACCCAGGCCAATTGGGGGTGGCCCGGCCGCCTTCGGGTGTCTCCATGACGGATGGGACCCGCCGCCCACGGGTCGTACTGACGGCTCGTCATGGGTGACATCATGGTCAATATGGCAACAATGCCGCGCCGAACGGGTGAGGGCCGCCCATACGGCGTACTGTGGCCAGACATGCTCCGGGATTCGAGGGTGGCAGGTTTCACTGTAGCCACGCCCCGTCTCATCGCCGTTATGTGGGTGCAGATTTTGAGGGCACGATCTGGGCCGCCTGCTGAGGGGGGCTTCTTGGAGTCGGCCTTCTTGTGGTCGGCTTCGTGGAGCCGGCCCTCTCGGGGCTTTCTTCTTGGAGATTTTTAGGCCTAGGCCGCCTTCATACAGCCGGCCTGAGGGGCAGTCGGCTGGAGGAAGGCGGCCCCACATCTTGGAAGTTTGAAGGCTCGATCGGCCTATAATTTTTCTGAAGTGCCAGGGGGAGCCGACTAGGCTACCCATGGTTATTTACTCCGTCATCTACCGTCGGGATTAGTTTTAGAGCTAAATTACTGTTATTTGGTACCAACATTGAGCATCAGCATTATATCTAGATCTTGTTTGATGCGAGACAATTATTCATGTAAATCAGAGAATAATGGTTGTTCTATTTATATGAGTAATATCTTTTATGGTCATGCACCCTTGATGAGTGGTCTGTTTTTGTTGAATCTCGATTGTAGTGATACACATATTCATAATATTGAAGCCAAAAGATGCAAAGTTAATAATGATAGTGCAACTTATTTGTGGCACTACCGTCTATGTCATATTGGTGTAAAGCGCATGAAGAAACTCCATGCTGATGGGATTTTGGAATCACTTGATTATGAATCACTTGATGCTTGCGAACCATGCCTCATGGGCTTTTGGAATCACTTGATTATGAATCACTTATTGGAAATACTACATATTGATGTATGCAGTCTGATGAGTGTTGAGGCTCACGGCGGGTATCGTTATTTTCTTACCTTCACAGATGATTTGAGCAGATATGGGTATATCTACTTAATGAAACATAAGTCTGAAACATTTGAAAAGTTCAAAGAATTTTAGAGTGAAGTGAAAAATCATCGTAACAAGAAAATAAAGTTTATATGATCTGATCGTGGAGGTGAATATTTGAGTTACGAGTTTGGTCTTCATTTGAAACAATGTGGAATAGTTTCGCAACTCACGCCACCTGGAACACCACAGCGTAAAGGTGTGTCCGAATGCCGTAACCGTACTTTATTAGATATGGTGCGACCTATGATGTCTCTTACTGATTTACCGCTACCGTTTTGGGGTTATGCTTTAGAGACAGCTGCATTCATGTTAAATAGGGCACCATCTAAGTCCATTGAGACGACACCATATGAACTGTGGTTTGGCAAGAAACCTAAGCCGTCATTTCTTAAAGTTTGGGGCTGCGATGCTTATGTGAAAAAGCTTCAACCTGATAAGCTCGAACCCAGATCGGAAAAATGCGTCTTCATAGGATACCCAAAGGAAACTGTTGGGTAAACCTTCTATCACAGATCCGGAGCCAAGATATTTGTTTCTAAGAATGGATCCTTTCTAGAGAAGGAGTTTCTCTCGAAAGAAGTGAGTGGGTGGGAGTAGAACTTGATGAGGTATTTGTACCTTCTCCCGAATTGGAAAGTAGTTCATCACAGAAATCAGTTCCAGTGATTCCTACGCCAATTAGTGAGGAAGCTAATGATGATGATCATGAAACTTCCGATCAAGTTACTATTGTACCTCATAGGTCAAGCAGAGTATGGTCCGCACCAGAGTGGTACGGTAATCTTGTTCTGGAAGTCATGTTACTAGACCATGACAAACCTACGAACTATGAGGAAGCGATGATGAGCCCAGATTCCATGAAATGGCTTGAGGCCATGAAATCTGAGATGGGATCCATGTATGTGAACAAAGTATGGACTTTGGTTGACTTGCCCGATGATCAACAAGCCATACAAATTAAATGGATCTTCAAGAAGAAGATTGACGCTGACGGTAATGTTACTGTCTACAAAGCTTGACTTGTTGCAGAAGGTTTTCGACAAGTTTAAGGAGTTGACTACGACGAGACCTTCTCACCCGTAGCGATGCTTAAGTCTGTCTGAATCTTGTTAGCAATTGCCACATTTTATTATTATGAGCAAATGGATGTCAAAACTACATTGCTTAATGGATTTCTTAAAGAAGAGTAGTATATGATGCAACCAGAAGGTTTTGTCGATCCTAAAGGTGCTAACAAAGTGTGCAAGCTCCATTGATCCATTTATGGACTGGTGCAAGTGACGGTGTCCTGGACTAGGGGGTAATCACCACGTCATCTCCCGATCTGTTAGATTGGGCCGAGGACCCCCATGGCCGTATACTCATGTGCCAGTTCGGACAGCTGCCGCATACAAGGAAGATTCCACAAGACTTGGCGATTAAGACAAGGACTCCTCCCCACCGGCGTATTCAGCTAGAACTCTTGTTATCCTAGGCCTCTGGTGCATTATATAAACCGAGGCCAGGCTAGTCGATAGATCATAAACAAACAATTATACCATAGGCTAGCTTCTAGGGTTTAGCCTCTCTGATCTCGTGGTAGATCTACTCTTGTACTACCCATATCATCAACATTAATCAAGCAGGAGTAGGGTTTTACCTCCATCGAGAGGGCTCGAACCTGGGTAAAAACATCGTGTCCCTTGTCTCCTGTTACCATCCGTCTAGACGCAGAGTTCGGGACCCCCTACCCGAGATCCGCCGGTTTTGACACCAACATTGGTGCTTTCATTGAAAGTTCCGTTGTGTGATCGGCAAAAGGATCAATGGCTCGCCCGCAGGTCAACTGTGACGGTGGCATCTTCATCACCGGCTTGACTGGTCACCTTGGCTCGACCGAGGACCGTGCTCCAACTTCGATCATCATGTTCGGACGGGGGCCTTCTTCAATATTAACTCCGATCTCTATCATGATCATAGAGGAATCATCCATGGAGCTCGAGGGCTCAACGTCAATATTGCCTTCGGGCGGCCGTGCTGTTTTTCGAGGCAGCGAACTTGTATCCGCTGTCACCGTCTCCTCGAGCATCGGTTTGATGATTGCTTCGGTGGAATAATGCGGAATTATGTCTACAACAGACATGCAAAATTTCGTCGAGTTCCTATGGAGGAATCTCCGACAATCTATGATATACCGGAGCCCTGTCAAGTCTAGACGGGAATCTAGACGATTTTAGGGCGTGGTCTCCAGAGCCCAGCTCGGAGGTCCTTTGGAAGATCCAACCGTTCATCTACTGCGGAATCCCCATATCTACCACCCCTCCAAATTTCAGCTCGATCCAACGGTTCAAACTCCGGAAACCTTCCGATGTGTGGACCAATTTTCAGATCTGTTTTCTGCGCGAATACGGATCCGACGCGAATTCATGTTTCTTTATGAACGTGATATTGGACAACCTTTTTTAAGGAATTTTCTTCTATGTTATTGTGCATTGTTTTTAAACACGTACCCATAAAATTTTAAGCCTCCTCCGAGGTAATCTTCACCATCACGCTGGTGTCAAACCAGTCCGGCAGTATTGCTCCACGGCTGCCGACCTGCGCTAGACACGTCGCCGCTTTATTGAGCCGAGCTCAACTCCTTCGATCATCATCTCGGCAAGCCGAACAAGATTTCGGCATCGCGAAGGATAAATCATCATCAACGTCTCTGCCCCACGGACTACACGGAGTGGGCACACCGGCATCGCCACGCGGTAGCTGCATCAAGCAGCGTCGATCGCGTCACAAGTCTTGACCTGCGTCGGCATCACCATGCTGCCTCTTCTTCAAATCATCATCAAACACGTCGACCTGTTTCGACACATCGGCTGACAGGTAGACTCCGGCATCTCTTCGGCGAGCTGCTCCAACACCTCGGCTAGACCGGGGGCTTCATCATCTCTTCATCAACATACTCCGATGACTTCGGCGTCACCAGCCGACCAGCTTCATCACGTCAGCTGGACTGAGGGCTTCGCCTTGGCAACCCAACCTTTGCCAGCATCGCCATGCCGTTGCTTTATCGCCCATCTGGCAATGGGTGTGCGGATCGAGTCTCAATTTTGGGAATCACCTTTCTTCGGATCGCTACAACAAATAAACCAGGTGCTATTAATCCTAGTATTTTTTGCTTGTTTGGGTTCATTCTCCCGAAGGAATTATTACTCTGGTTTGTCCATCATATGTACACATGTCTATCAAATGGTGGCCACATTAAAAACGGTCGCGTGGTGGTTCGGTCAGTTTCCGTACATAGTTCGGCGAATGCCGCATCCGGAGCCCGGACCGCCCTGCAAATTCAGGCTTTGTCACGCCTTCACTGCGTCACGCTGACGCCCTGCATCGACATTGGCTTCGGCGCCAGGCCACATTTATTTAAAGAAATTATTTTTGTGTAAAGCAATTATGCAAGGATTATATATATATATATTATTATTATTTCCTGGACCGCACTGTTTTATGTGTGCAGGCAATCGATTTTGACTGCGTTAGGTGGTCACTACTCCGGAGTGCCGAACTCCTTGCTCGGACACCTCGGGCCTGGGGGCCGGGACCTTGGCCATGACGAGGACTGCGAACCTTGTCGGATCTGTCACTGATTAATGGGCGTCTTTGTCCCGCCACAAGCCCGAATCGCGTCATCAACACCGGGCACATTAACCAGCTAAGTGGCCTTCATGCTCAAAATTTTAAATTTTAACTTGTGTTCGGTTCGACCAAGCATTATACTTTTTTGGAAAAAAGTTGCTTGTAAAAAATTTCCTTGTCCAAACTTTGTTTGTGAGCACAAATTCAAATACCCAATTCATTTGGGGGCTTCCTTCATGAAGCTTTTCCTCCTGCATATGATTATACTTGTACGGCTTCGTTCCTTGTTCGTGTATTACGCCACAATATGCACCATATTGACTTAAGCGATTTGCAAGCTGGGTTGCCTCACTCCTGTGTTTATCCCTACGTTTCCGATTGTTCGGCTAGGGAGTAAAGGGAGCACCTCTGCAATTGTCACGATCGGGTCATCCGAGCCGGACCTCAGACTGGGTGAAGCCAAAAGCTAGCGCTCTTATAGTTTTCAATGATGGTCGGCACACAACCGAACTCATGAGTACAAAAAAATTATTGCACAAGTCTCATAATAACAATGAGCATCGAAGAAAGGTATCGGTGGGGGTACTATTTTCTTCGAAGATGCTTCTTACAATTCGCAGTAATATAGCATAAGTTCCCTGAGCGCGCTTTGTCTGTTACAGCCTTATGGCCTGATTGCCTGGCTATTGGAAACACCGTCGATATTCTCAACAGATGGAGTACATAACACTTTTCGGTCCTTGACCGAAGAGGGAGAAGCCGACGGTTGGTTAAGACGTGTTTAAAGTTCGGTTGAACATAGATATGATATAAGTACTTCGGTACATGCAATCATTCTTTTACCCAAGTCACTTGGGGGCTCTTAAATTTATATGGGCCGTTTTATGATAAGTGTTCTTCTTCTTAGTCGTTGCAAAGTTTTATTATTATTATTATTATTATTATTATTATTATTATTTATCACTCCTTTTTTCGACACGAGCATGTGGTCACTAGCCGGGGAGCCTAATTTCTCTCTCAAAGTCGCTAGAGTTTAGTTCGCTAAACTGGCCTAATGAGAAGTACTCCGCCCTCAGGATAGGAGGTTGAAGCCGTAGGCTGGCCCGCTTGAAGTCTTGAGATAGGATGTATCATGTTAAAGCACGACAGAAGCACTTTTTTTTCTTCTAAGGCCAATTTTCGGATTCGCACCGAACACTTGATCTTGTTCGGACGTCAAGTTTTTACTGACATTTTTTGGTTTTCGAAGCTTATGGCACTTTTAAACTATTTGTGTGTTTTCAACACAAGTCTTGCAGTGCAGCGCCGGACACCTTTAGAGATTCAGCAAAAACATTCTCGGATATTGCTATATATGCGTCGGTTTCGAATTCTGTCTTCGGTCAATAGTTGGGTTGCCCGGCTCCTGCGCTTGCCTCCTACGTTCCGCTTTGTTCGGCTAGGTGTTCAAAGGGAGAACCACTGCAATTGTGCTTCCAGTTCACATGGTTAAGCACCTCAGTGGAGAAAGCCGAAAACTGACTGTCACAATAAGTGTAAGCTGGTCAGCGATCCGATGACGGTGTTAAATGACGGGCCATTCATAACAATGGCCGAAGTGTTTACGGCTTGACCTCGACTGTCGCCGAACAATACTGGGGGCTATTAACTGGTCTCCCAAACTAAATCCTCGATATTTTGCTCTTACATTCGAGCTAAGGTTTCATGATCATGCTTAGCATGACAACCCAAAGAAAGGAACCGATAGCGGGACTATTTTCTTTGGAAGACATTTCTTTTGTTACACAGTAATATAACATATCTCTCTGCATACCTTTGTTTATAAAACCGTATGGCCAGTTTGCCTTGTTTGTTGTAAATCTTTGCCCTCATAAAGGCTTTATAAAGTAGGACAAACACTCCTCGGCTACTGGCCGAGGAGGTGGAAGCCGATGGTCGGTCAACAAAGTTTTGTACAATGCGGATTCGAGCATTAATGACGTAAAGTACTTGGATACATAGAGTCATTACACATAATTTGTGTTTTTACTATGGATATCGATCCTTAATTCGGCCACCCGTGCCCGCATTAAGGCTCGGGGGCTACTGGGCTTCGGCCTTATTATTTACAAATATTAAAGGGGCACATCGATCCCCTGATCTGGTGTTGCCACCCGACCAGTGTCTCGGGGGCTATTGCATTGCCTATTCAATGCAGAAAATTCAAAGGGCTCAGTGTTCGGCTTGATCGAACTATGGGAAGCGCGTATTTGGACAACAATAAGTACCATCTGGACCTATTTGGCATCAAGCTATATATCACGGCGACTTCTCACGACCCTCTCTTAGGGGCCCGTTCGCCAATCACTATTATCTCTAATATATTACACTGCGTTTTTATTCCTATGTATGCTGACGAGCTAGGAGTTGATCCTCAGGCCGATTTTGCGCATCGACCTGAGTCTCAGGGGCTACTAGGAACAGTGGTTTTATGCTTGCCTTCAGGTGCATCTCAGGTTTTAGAGTGATACACACCTCGAGGGCTACTGGCTATATATCTCGGCAGAGAATAAATTGCACCAATCAAAAATATTGACAAAAATCGGCCCACATTCGGGGTGGTGCACCACCTCGGAAGCAGTCCGGCATAAAGCTCGGGCGCTAGTGGCTGGCTACATAAAGGGCATTTCCGGCATTAAGCTTAGCTAAACTCCTTCAAACTTTTTGGACCAAGATGATCTATGACTTCTTGGATATAGTATGGTGTTGGAGCTTGGACACAGTCCGGCGTTGGAGCTCGGATACATTTCAGCGTTGGAGCTCGGAAGCAGTCCAACATTGGTGCTCGGCTGCAAAAGATACCTCGAATGCAGTCCGGCGTTAGAGCTCGGACGCAAGAGGACACTGCCTCCCAGGAACAACTTCAAACCCGAGGTATGGCATAAAAATAACAAGGCATTGATAAAGGTCGGAAACTTAAAGGGGCTCCTCGGATACCTGATGTGTAAACTCGTCGGATGCACTTCAGCGATCCTCAAGATCGAAGATGAGAAGATTTGTTGAACCAGTTTTCAAGACCGACAACCGAAGAAGAAGAACGGTTCGGAAGAATCGAGGAGCGTCCCTAACTTGAAGACCGGTTCAGGGGGCTACTGATGGTGTCCTGGACTAGGGGGTACTCACCACGTCATCTCCCGATCTGTTAGATTGGGCCGAGGACCCCCATGGCCATATACTCATGTGCCAGTTTGGACAGCTGCCGCATACAAGGAAGATTCCACAAGACTTAGCGATCAAGACAAGGACTCCTCCCCACCGGCGTATTCAGCTAGAACTCTTGTTATCCTAGGCCTCTGGTGCATTATATAAACCGAGGCCAGGCTAGTCGATAGATCATAAACAAACAATCATACCATAGGCTAGCTTCTAGGGTTTAGCCTCTCTGATCTCGTGGTAGATCTACTCTTGTACTACCCATATCATCAATATTAATCAAGCAGGAGTAGGTTTTACCTCCATCGAGAGGGCCCGAACCTGGGTAAAAACATCGTGTCCCTTGTCTCATGTTACCATCCGCCTAGACGCACAGTTCGGGACCCCCTACCCGAGATCCGCCGGTTTTGACACCGACAACAAGCATCTCGGAGTTGGAATATATGCTTTGATAGTGTGATCAAAGCATATGGTTTTATACAAACTTTTGGAGAAGCCTGTATTTACAAGAAAGTGAGTGGGAGGTCTGTAGCATTTCTAATATTATATGTGGATGACATATTGTTGATTGGAAATAATATAGAATTTCTGGATAGCATAAAAGGACACTTGAATAAGAATTTTTCAATGAAAGACCTCGGTGAAGCTGCTTACATATTGGGCATCAAGATATATAAAGATAGATCAAGATGCTTAATTGGACTTTCACAAAGCACATACCTTGATGAAGTTCTGAAGAAGTTCAAAATGGATCAGTCAAAGAAAGGGTTCTTGCCTGTATTACAAGGTGTGAAGTTGAGTCAGACTCAATGCCCGACCACTGCAAAAGACAGAGAGAAAATGAAAGTCATTCCTTATGCCTCAGCCATAGGTTCTATCATCTATGCAATGTTGTGTACCAGACCTGATGTGTGCCTTGCTATAAGTTTAGCAGGGAGGTACCATAGTAATCCATGAGTGGCTCACTGGACAGCGGTCAAGAACATCCTGAAATACATGAAAAGGACTAAGGATATGTTTCTCGTTTATGGAGGTGACAAAGAGCTTATCGTAAATGGTTACGTTGATGCAAGCTTTGACACAGATCCGGATGATTCTAAGTCACAAACCGGATACGTATTTATATTGAATGGTGGAGCTGTCAGTTGGTGTAGTTCCAAGCAGAGCGTCGTGGCGGGATCTACATGTGAAGCGGAGTACATAGCTGCTTCGGAAGCATAACATGAAGGAGTCTGGATGAAAGAGTTCATATCCGATCTAGGTGTAATACCTAGTGCATCGGGTCCAATGAAAATATTTTGTGACAATACTGGAGCAGCAATTACCTTGGCGAAGGAATCCAGATTTCACAAGAGAACCAAACACATCAAGAGATGCTTCAATTCCATTCATGATCAAGCCAAGGAGGGGGCATAGAGATTTGCAAGATACATATGGATATGAATGTTGCAGACCCGTTGACTAAGCCTCTTCCACGAGCAAAACATGATCAGCACCAAGACTCCACGGGTGTTAGAATCATTACTATGTAATCTAGATTATTAACTCTTGTGCAAGTGGGAGACTGGAGGAAATATGCCCTAGAGGCAATAATAAAGTTATTATTTATATTTCCTTGTATCATGATAAATGTTTATTATTCATGCTAGAATTGTATTAACCAGAAACTTAGTACATCTGTGAATACATAGACAAATAGAGTGTCCCTAGTATGCCTCTACTTGACTAGCTCGTTAATCAAAGATGGTTAAATTTCCTGACCATAGACAAGTGTTGTCATTTGATGAATGGGATCACATCATTAGAGAATGATGTGATGGACAACACCCATCCATTAGCTTAGCATTATAATCGTTTAGTTTTATTGCTATTGCTTTCTTCATGACTTATACATATTCCTCTAACTATGAGGTTATGCAACTCCCGAATACCGGAGGAACGCCTTGTGTGCTATCAAACGTCACAACATAACTGGGTGATTGTAAAGATGCTCTACAAGTGTCTCCGATGGTGTTTGTTGAGTTTGCATAGATCAAGATTAGGATTTGTCACTCCAAGTATCGGAGAGGTATCTCTGGGCCCTCTCGGTAATGAACATCACTATAAGCCTTGGAAGCAATGTGACTAATGAGTTAGTTGTGGGATGATGCATTACGGAATGAGTAAAGAGACTTGCCGGTAACGAGATTGAACTAGGTATGATGATATCGACGATCGAATCTCGAGCAAGTAACATACCGATGACAAAGGGAACAACGTACGTTGTTATGCGGTTTGACCGATAAAGATCTTCATAGAATATGTAGGAACCAATATGAGCATCCAGGTTCTACTATTTGTTATTGACCGAAGATGTGTGTCGGTCATGTCTACATAGTTCTTGAACCCGTAGGGTCCGCATGCTTAACGTTCGGTGTTGATTTGTATTATGAGTTATGTGTTTTGGTGACTGAAGTTTGTTCGGAGTCCCAGATGAGATCACGGACATGACGAGGAGTCTCAAAATAGTCTAGAGGTAAAGATTCATATATTGGAAGGTTATATACGGACACTGGAATGGTTCCGAAGAGGTTCGAGGATTTTTCGGAGTACTGGGAGGTTACCGGAACCCCCCCTCCCCCCCCGAGAAAGTTAATGGGCCTCATGGGCCATAGTGGAGGTAGGGAGGAAGGCCACAAGAGGAGGCGCGCGCCTCCCCCCCTGCCCAATCCGAATTGGACAAGGGGTGGGGGCATAGCCCCCCTTTCCTTCTCACTCTCCCCTCTTTCCCCTTTCCCCTCTTCGTTGGAAGGAAGGGGGTGAATCCTACTAGGAGTGGAGTCCTAGTAGGACTCCCCCCCATGGCGCGCCACCCCTAGGGCCATGTAACGCCCCGAGAATGATGCGTCAGATGTCTTCCAGTTATTCGCTGTCATTGCCATGTCATTCGCTTGCGTGTTGCACTTTCCCATGTCATCATGTGCATTGCATCCTCATGTTTTCAAAAACTTGCATCCGGTCTTTTTCTCCGTTGTCCATTTCGGAATCCGACACTCTCATGTACACCCTTTGCACCTTCCAGATCTCGTTCTGCGAGCGGGAAAAAATGTTCTCGAAATGGGTCGAGATTTGTTGAGTGGCCTTGGTACATCACCGGTAGGCCGCCTGTCAAATTTCGTTCCATTTGGAGATCGTTTGATGCCCCAACGGTTAACTGTGTTAACCGTCAAAACCTTCTTTCTCTTTGCAGCCCAGCACCCCTCCACAATAGCCCACTAGCCCATCTAAACACCCTCCATGCTCTGCGTAGTTGGATCACGATCGTGTGGGCGAAAACCGCTCCTCAATAGCCCTCTCCTAGCTCCAAGAATCTATATAAACACCCCCTCCCCAAAATCTCGGGCAAAAACCCCTAACTTCTTCCTCCTCACGCTGCCGGACATGTCCGCGCGCCATCGGATATGTCCACCGCTGCACCCGGGCCAATCCCGGCATGCCACGTCGCCCGCGCCTGCCCCGCCGCCACGCGGCTCACCCCGGGGCCGCATCCGGGCTCCGCGCCCCACGGCCGACGCCGCCCAGCACCGCCGCCCCACCAGCTCGCCACGCCGCCGCCCACCTCTGCCAGTCGTGTCGCTGCCTCCTCCTCGCCGCCTGGCCGAGCTCGCCACTGCCCGTGCCACTCCGCCACCACGCCGCCGCCTGCCTGCCTCGCTATCGACCTCCGCCACCGTCGCCTTCGGTCGTCGTCGCCGTCTCCGGTGAGATCTAGTCCGGATCGGGACCAAATCCACCACTCCCTCCATCCAAACACCGTCCCCGCGCTGTACGACTCCGTCCCGGATCGCCTCGTCCACTTTTCCCCGGGGTGAGATTTTCTGTAAGTCCCAGATTTTCAACGTTATGTGTGCATGTTGTGATGCTTGTAACTTTGCGCATGTTGCTCCGATTTGAGTGTATGATATGTCGAAATGTTTATATCTGAGTGCTCTACGTGCTAGTGTCATTTGCATGCACTTTACTGTTAATCTTGATGCCTTAATCCTCATTGCAAAAGTGCTAAATGTTATAATATGCTGGAAGTTGTCATAACTTGCTGATTTGTCTTTTTCTTAGCATTTTGTGTGTTTACCTTTTGAGCATCATGTCAGCATGTTTTAAAAGCATATTCATGCCATCTTTACAATAGTGTAATCCATGTATTTTTATGTGCCCTATGGTGACTAGCACAAGCTTGCAAAGTAGGGTACCTGTTGTTGCTGATTTCAGTGACTTAGAGTTTTCTGCCAAGCCTGAACCTGCTATATTATGTTGTCATGTTAACTTGATGCTACAAGTGAATCCGTGCATAATCTGGAGATTCTCTTAGTAAGGATGTTTTGTAGATCTTGTTATGCTCTATCCATCCATGCCCTTGTTTGAAATTATGGCCTGGTGTAGCTTGTCATTACCATGCTCTAAAGTTGCTAAATGATGTTGCTATCAGTCTGTTAACAGTAAGTTCATTCTTGACATGTGAATAGCTTGTGATCTATGCATCCTATGACCATGTTCTTGTCATGAGTAGCTGCACAAATATGCCTTCTTGCTGTTGGTTGCATTCACTTGCCATGATATGCTTTATGTTGAGTTGCATAAGCTTGCAAACATGCCTATTTGTCGATGTTCCTGCCATGTTCAGTTTATTTCTACTAAGTCTGGAAGCTGTTATCATTTGTACTCTTGTCATGATGTTTTGAGCATGTTCTAGTGTTTTTTAGCAGTAGCTCAGTGTTTATGTTTTGTAGTGCTCTACCTATACATGCTTGCCATGCCCTTTGATGCCATGAAATGTTACTATAGCATATACTTTTGTTGTCTCAAAGTATGCATCATGAATCTGTTTTCAGCCTTACTTTGTTTTTCACCAAGTCCGAGAATCTGTTATGACTTGCTTACTTGTCTTGATGATTGCCATTGATCTAGGGGTTATATGGAGATGCTTAGTAATCATGTTTTGCCATGTATGACCTGTACTTTTGGTTGCTATGATCTTTCACTATAGCATCATTGTTTCATGCCTCCAACATGTCAACCTGTTATTTCTGCTCACATGTATGCCCTGTTTTTCTCTATGTCATAATCTGTATTATAAAGTTGCCTTTTGCTTTGATCATGTTGGATTAATCTTGATGCCTATGAACCTGAACCTTGTTGATAATTGAAGCATGTAATATGTACTTTGAGTGCATGTCAAGTTTGTGTCCATATGTTTCCTGTAGCATGTTGTTTCCTTGATTGCAAAGTGCCTAGTTGCTGTTTTGGGCAGATTGTGTTTGAAATTTGTTTCATGTGTATGTGTTGAACCGTGGCTCCGTTTGGAGCATGATCTACATGAAACTTGCTTTGTTTTGCATGTAGTTTCATGTTACCTTGTTGCATCTGACGAGGACATGTACCTAGGGTAGGGTAATAGGCTTGACCTAGACACCCTCCCCAATGACAGTACCCTAAGATCAACAGCATTCAAGGCACAACAATTTCACCGACTGGAATCACCTCAGAGTGCAACCCACTCGACCAACAATTCCACTCGGATAACCCAATACCATTCAACCAGTATATCACCATTCAACCGTACAAGAAACCACTCGGAATACAGAAGACCTAAAGTCACTCAGGATGGCAACGGTCAGGCATTCACTCTGTAGTGTTAATGATCATTTATATGACTTTATTGCTGGCGTTACCAGTAATGCCTCACCTTTATGTACATTGAACTCCTTGTAACGTGGGCTGGCTGGGGTCCTGGCGCACTCTATATAAGCCACCCCCCTCCACTGAGACAAGGGTTCGCACCCCCTGTAACTTCACGCATAATCCAGTCGACCGCCTCAGGGCACCGAGACGTAGGGCTATTACTTCCTCCGAGAAGGGCCTGAACTCGTAAATCTTGCGTGCACAACCTCATCGTAGCTAGGATCTTGCCTCCTCCTATGTACCCCCCTTTCTACTGTCAGACTTAGAACCACGATAGTTGGCGCCCACCTTGGGGTAGGTGTCTTAGCAACTTCC
The DNA here is from genome assembly GCF_056163025.1 of Triticum urartu. Taxonomy (NCBI): domain Eukaryota; kingdom Viridiplantae; phylum Streptophyta; class Magnoliopsida; order Poales; family Poaceae; genus Triticum; species Triticum urartu. The sequence continues at coordinate 315,728,228 of NC_141877.1, forward strand.
GATGAGGTTGCGATTTTTCCGCGTCCCATCGTCATGGTTTCCGGCGGAGGTTTTGCTGAGGGCCGCGACATCCGTCTCGGCACGCTCGTTTTCATCGCTGACGACTCCGCTTGGCTTCAAGAAGCTCCCCTTGATGTCGAGGCGCTCCCCGTCCGCGGGGCGACCCACTTCCGGGCGTGCGCTCGTGGCGTCCTTCTGCTGCAACCGTCGACCCAGTATCGGTCAGCTCCTGCAATGTCTTCGCTCCCCGTTGTTCGTCGCCGCAAGCAATCCGGTCGATCGTGGCTTCAGCGGTGGATTAAGCATGCGTGGCTCGCCGAACGACCACCCCTCAAGTCGCGGCAATCGAGCCCGACGAATCTCTCTACGGGTTGTTCGACCTGTCGACTAGCTCCATCGAGACCCTGTCCAAGTGTGACAGCAGCGACCCTGCGGCAGAAGTCCTGATGGTCGACACGCCACGCAGCCCACCTGGTTTCCGCCACAGCGAAGGCAGCGATGGCGGCAGCGATCCGTCGCATGTTCATGAAGAATATCGTCCTCAAGCCCTTACTTCGCAACAACGAGAGGAGCTGCATCGTTGCAATACAGAGGCGCTCCACACTCCCATCATTGGGGAAACCTCTAAGGCTCGGCCCTTGGAGACTGCACGCCTGGCCACATTGGCTGAGTGCGCGCGACTAGAGAATCTTTAGCGGTCACTCGATGATCGCGCTCGACGACTGGTCCCTGAATCCAGTCGACGACAGCGACAATTGTTTCCCCCCGATCATCAGGTATACCGTACTCCAATTCAGAATCTTACTTCTGTAGCCCGCATAGCAAAGTCAATCCAGTCGTCCCAGTCAGAGGCTGGAAGGGGTATGATGCAGATTCGAGCGTTGCTCCGTGCAGCGGGAGAGCAGAACACAGCAGTTTCCCAGTCGCGCAATAGGATCCATAGCAGGTATGTGGTTGCAGACACTGTCTAGTCAGGCCACAGCCCAAGATCACCTCTACGGCATGAGGGCCGAGGACACCATCAAGAGCAGTACATGGGTCGGAACCACGAACAATATGATCATCGGTTCGGCCATGAGGACCGCTGTCGAGTGTCCACGCCCCCTCCGAGGGGCGGATCGTATGCACCCCGGCGGCTCGATGACAGGAGTCTGTATGGTGACGAGCGAAGACATCCAATCGACCCCGGAGAACCTGGATTTGATGCAAGATCAATTTTGGTACAAGGTTTGGTCGACCGGAACAGAGCTCATAAAGAAGGACAGGACAGAGATCAACCAACGAGCAGTCGAGTGCATGTATCAGGACCTGAGTGTTTCAGCAGTGCCATCAGGGCCGCAGAAATCCCTCCCAACTTCAGGTTGGCGATTGGGGTAAGTCAGTTCACAGGTGAGTCCAAGCCTGACACTTGGCTTGAGGATTACCGAGTGGCTGTGCGGATTGGTGGAGGTAATGATGAAGTGGCTATGAAACATCTTCCCCTGATGCTGGAAGGTTCAGCCAGGGCTTGGTTGAATCAGTTGGCTCCTAGCAGCATATTCAGTTGGGAAGAGTTAGCCCGAGTGTTTGTCAGAACATTTGAGGGCACTTGCAAGAGACCTGCAGGGCTGACTGAATTGCAGCATTGTGTGTAGAAACCGAAAGAAACTTTGAGAGATTTCATCAAGAGGTGGACCACTTTGCATCACACAGTGGAAAACGTGTCAGAGCACCAAGCAGTGTGCGCTTTCAAGGAAGGTGTTCGGTATAGAGAGCTTAACTTGAAGTTCGACCGGACAGGAGATATGACTCTGGCCAGAATGATGGAAATAGCCACTCGGTACGCTAACGGTGAGGAAGAAGACCGACTCCGCAGCGGCAAGAGCAAACCATTCGCCCAAGACGCCGGAGGAGGTAATTCCAATCGGAAACAGAAGCGCAAGGCCGAACCCGCCGCTCTTGGTGAAGCTGCAGCAGTGACTCGGGGAAAATTCAAGGGAAAACCTAAAGGACCATGGGTCCCCAAAAAGGTGAAGGATTCGGCAGGAAATGACGTGTTAGATTTGCCGTGTCATATACACACCAAGGTGGATGAAGAGGGGAACTTGATTTATCCCAAGCATACCACTCGGTAGTGTCGACTCCTGATCCAGCAATTCCGAGAAGGCCAACCCAAGGAGAAAGAGAAAGAGTCTGATAAGGACGAAGACAAAGAGGAAGATGGTGGTTTCCCCAACATCAATGCCACTTTGGTGATTTTTGCTGATGTTGAGAGCAAAATTCGATTGGAAGTCATTAACAGACAAGTGAACATGGTTTCTCCAACAACGCCAACATATTTGAAGTGGTCTATGACTCCCATTACATTCGACCAATTTGACCATCTAGCACGTGTTGCTACCCAGGGCGGCAAGTGTTGGTGGTCGACCCGGTCGTTGGGGGTACTCGATTGACCAAGGTTCTAATGGATGGTGGCAGTGGCCTGAACATTTTGTATGCTGAGACTCTTCGAGAGATGGGCATCCCAATGTCTAAGCTCAGTGAAAGCAATATGCGCTTCCATGGTGTCATCCCTGGGAAAAAAACTGATTCACTCGGCCAGATCACTCTTGACGTGGTTTTCAGCGATTCCAAGAATTATCGCAAGGAAAACTTGACATTTGAAGTTGTCGATTTTCACAGTGCTTATCATGCTATTCTAGGGAGGCCTGCGTATGCTCGCTTCATGGATCAACCATGTTACGTATACCTCAAGCTGAAGATGTCTGGTCCCAAAGGTGTGATTATGATCACTGGTAATCGGCAGAGAGCGGAGGAGTGTTTCCAAAAGGGCTCAAAGATTGCTGATGAACAGATGGCAGCAGTGGAAATGCAAGAGTACCAGAAGAACGCAGATCCGAGTGATTTTCTACGTGCCAAGAAGCCTGCTTTAGAATCTTCATTTTAGTCGTCTAGTGAAACAAAGCAAGTCCATGTTCACCCGACCGATCCTAGTGCTGCTCCGACTCATATCTCAACAACGCTTGACAGCAAATAGGAAGAAGCGCTCATCCAGTTCCTCCGTGAGAACTGGGACATCTTTGCATGGAAGCCTTCTGACATGCCAGGTGTACCCAGGGGACTGGTTGAGCACCGTTTGTGAGTCGACCCGAAAGCAAAACATGTCAAAGAGCATCTCCGTTGGTCTGCCGTGGAGAAGAGGAAATCAATTGGTGAGGAGGTGGCTCGGCTTCTGGCAGCTGAGTTCATCCACGAGATATACCACTCCGAGTGGCTCGCCAATGTTGTCATGGTCCCCAAGAAGGACGATTCACTTCGCATGTGCATCGACTTCAAGCATATCAATAGGTCATGCCCGAAAGATCATTTACCTCTGCCCACATCGATCAAATTGTTGACTCGACTGCAGGATGCGAGTGTTTGTCCTTTCTGGATGCTTATTCCGGGTACCATCAGATCCGACTATATGGTCCTGATGAAATAAAAACAGCTTTTATCACCCCATTTGGGTGCTTTTGCTATGTTACCACGCCTTTTTGTCTCAAGAATGTTGGTGCCACATTCATGCGCATGATTCAGAAGTGCCTGCTCACTCAAATCAGTCGGAATGTGGAAGCATACATGGATGACATCATGGTCAAGTCACGTAAAGGTTCCGATCTACTGACTGACCTCGCCGAAACCTTTGCCAATCTGAGAAGGTATGATATCAAGCTTAATCCATCAAAGTGCACATTCGGAGTCCCAGGAGAAAAGTTACTCGGTTTTCTCGTTTCCAAACGAGGGATCGATGCAAACCCACAAAAAGTTGGTGCAATCCTCCGAATTAAACGCCATGTGCATGTGCATGATGTCCAAAAGCTTACTGGTTGCCTAGCCGCATTGAGCCGATTCATTTCTCGTCTCGCTGAAAAGGCATTACCTATTTACCGACTGATGAAGAAATCTGACAAGTTCGAGTGGACTCCTGAAGCTGACGCAGTGTTTGCAGAGCTTAAAACCCTATTTTCCACCCAGCCGATGCTTGCTGCTCCAATCAGCAAAGAGCCTTTACTGCTTTATATCGCAGCCACTGGACAAGTTTTCAGTACAGTGCTCACGGTCGAGTGGGAAGAAGAAGGCAAAGCCTACAAAGTTCAGCGCCCAGTGTATTATATTTATGAAGTCTTAACTCCGTCCAAGCAGAGATATCCTCATTATCAGAAGTTGGTTTATGGAATTTATTTGACGACAAAGAAAGTTGCACTTACTTCTCAGATCACTCGGTATCAGTTGTCAATGATGCTCCATTATCAGAAATTCTGAACAACAGAGATGCAACTCGTCGAGTGGCAGAGTGGGCGATTGAACTCCTTCCGTTAGATATCAAGTTTGAGGCAAAGAAAGCAATCAAGTCCCAAGCAATAGCAAATTTTCTCGTTGAGTGGAGTGAGCAGTAGCAACCGACTCAGGTTCACTCGGAACATTAGACTATGTTCTTTGATGGGTCCAAGGTGCTGAATGGTTCTGGTGCTGGTATGGTCCTGGTATCCCCGCGAGGTGACAAGCTCAGTTATGTTCTCCAGATTCACTTTGATTCCTCTAACAATGAGGCTGAATATGAGGCGGTTCTGTACGGGTTGCATATGGCCATTTCACTCGGCGTCCGTCGCCTAATGGTCTACGATGACTCAAATTTGGTGGTCAATCAAGTGATGAAAGAATGGGATACCAGGAGCCCAGCTATGACCGGCTATTGCAATGCAGTGAGGAAGTTCGAAAAGAAATTTGAAGGGTTAGAACTCCATCACATACCCCGAGTTAAGAATCAAGAAGCTAATGATCTGGCGAAGATAGGCTCCAAACGCGATCCTATTACCAGCAATGTGTTTTTGGAACATCTCCACACTCCGTCAGTTCAAGAGGATCCTTTAACAGAAGAGCCCCCACAACCGAAAAGTTCCACCGACTAGACTGAAGTTGAAAGTCCAGCCATGGTCGACCTAATCATGGAGGTTTTGGTCATCACCCCTGATTGGACGGTGCCATATGATGCATACATACTCAGATAAGAGCTTCCAAAGGATGATGATGAGGCTCGTCAGATTGTCCGTCGATCCAAAGCCTTCACCGTGATAGGTGGGTGACTGTACAGAGAAAGTGTGACTAGATTTGCTCAATGATGCATTACACCAGAAGAAGGTCGAATGATTTTCAATGATATCCACTCGGGGACCTGTGGTCACCATGCGTCCTCTCGGACAATCGTGGCCAAAGCATACCGAGCAGGTTTTTACTGGCCACGTGCAAATGAAATAGCAAAGAAAATAGTCGACAAGTGTGAGGGCTGCCAGTTCTACTCCAACATGTCTCACAAGCCCGCTTCAGCCTTGAAGACCATTCCACTCGTCTGGTCATTTTCTGTTTGGGGATTGGATATAGTTGGACCCCTGAGGACCGGCAGAAGTGGTTTCACTCATTTGCTTGTAGCAGTCGACAAGTTCACTAAATGGATCGAAGCCAAGCCTATCAAGAGTCTCGATTCAAGCACTGCCAATAGTTTCATCAGAGAGCTGATGTTCAGATATGGAGTCCCTCACAGTATTATCACGGATAATGGCTCCAACTTTGATTCTGATGAGTTCAGAGCATTCTGCGCCTCCCAGGGAACTCGGGTCAACTACGTGTCTGTCGCGCATCCGCGGTCAAATGGACAGGCAGAGAGAGCAAATGGTTTGATCCTCCAAGGGTTGAAACCCCGGTTGATGCGTGACCTCAAGCATGCAGCAGGTGCCTAGGTAGATGATTTACCTTCCGTCCTTTGGGGGTTGATAACAACGCCAAATAGATCGACTGGTCGGACTCCCTTCTTCATGATCTATGGGGCTGAAGCCGTGCTGCCAAGCGATTTGCTTCACAACGCGCCCCAAGTGGAACTTTTCTCAGAGGCCGAAGCAGAGCAAGCACGGCAAGATGCGGTTGACCTCCTGGAAGAAGAGAGAGAGAGAGAGAGATGGCCTTGATTCGATCGACCATTTATCAGCAAGATCTCCGTCGATTCCATGCCAGAAATGTGAGAGGTCGGGCATTTCAGGAAGGAGACCTGGTGCTCCGAGTGGATCAGCAACGGCCTCATAAGCTGGCTCGTGCTTGGGAAGGTCCCTTCATCATCACCAAGGTGATCCACAACAGAGCATATCACCTTTACAATGTGGAACACAAGAAAGATGAGCCACGGCTTGGAACACGGATCTGATCCGCCATTTTAACACTTAAGCACTCGGGAAAGTGAGTTGTAATAAGAATCGTTCAGTTTGCTTATCAAAGACAAAAAAATTTGTACTGCCTTAATAGTTGTTATCCTCTCAAGTTACATGTATGAATCCCCAGTGGGTGGCTTAGCTGCAAACCTGATTCGCCTAAGTTCCAAAAACTACTCCGAATGGAGAGCGATCTCTCCACTCGGAGGCTTAGCCGCGAACCTGATTCGCCTAAGTTTCTAAAATCCTACCGAGTGGAGAGCAATCCTCCCACTCGGGGGCTTAGCTGCAGTCCCGTACTCGCCTAAGTTTCTAAAATCCTACCGAATGGAGAGAAATCCTCCCACTCAGGGGCTTAGCTGCAGTCCCGTACTCGCCTAAGTTTCTAAAATCCTACCGAATGGAGAGCAATCCTCCCACTCGGGGCTTAGCTGCAGTCCCGTACTCGCCTAAGTTTCTAAAATCCTACCGAGTGGAGAGCAATCCTCCCACTCGGGGGCTTAGCTACAGTCACGTACTCACCTAAGTTTCTAAAATCCTACTGAGTGGAGAGCAATCCTCCCACTCGGAGGTTTAGCTGCAGTCACGTATTCTCCTAAGTTTCTAAAATCCTACCGAATGGAGAGCAATCCTCCCACTCGGGGGCTTAGCTGCAGTCCCGTACTCACCTAAGTTTCTAAAATCCTACCGAGTGGAGAGCAATCCTCCCACTCGGGGGCTTAGCTGCAGTCACGTACTCGCCTAAGCTTCTAAAATCCTACTGAGTGGAGAGCAATCTTCCCACTCGGAGGCTTAGCTGCAGTCACGTACTCGCCTAAGTTTCTAAAATCCTACTGAGTGGAGAGCAATCCTCCCACTCGGAGGCTTAGCTGCAGTCATGTACTCACCTAAGTTTCTAAAATCCTACTGAGTGGAGAGCAATCCTCCCACTCTGAGGCTTAGCTGCAGTCTCGTACTCGCCTAAGTTAAAAACCATCCTGATCTGCAAGGATGACGAGGTGCGGGTCATGCATAGAACCTAGTGCTCTTGTCCATGACCCACTCAACGGAGCTACGCCACAAGTACAACGTCCGCTCCATATCAATCCGCAAGGACGACGAGGTGCAGGTCGTGCACACCACCTAGTGCTCTTGTCCATGACCCACTCGATGGAGCTGCGCCACAAGTACAACGTCCGCTCCATCTTAATCTGCAAGGACGACGAGGTGCAGGTCGTCCACGACACCTAGTGCTCTTGTCCATGACTCACTCGACGGAGTTGCGCCACAAGTACAACGTCCACTCCATCTCGATCCACAAGGACGACGAGGTGTAGGTCGTGCACAGTACCTAGTGCTCTCGTCCATGACCCACTCGACGGAGCTGCATCACAAAGTCAGTGACAATTCCGACTGAAGAATCAAGTTTCACTCGGAGTCAAGAGATTCAAAAGCATCAAAGGTGAAGACAAACATATTCAAAGAAAAACAAAGTTCAGATAAATCTCGTAGGGTTCTAAACCGCAGATAAAAGTGCTTGGGCATCAGGCCCAAAGGAGTTTTAACGGTTATAAAACCACTCGGCATTCCGAGGCAAATTTAATTAAGGCTTAAAGTTTGTTCAATCCTCTGAAGGAGGACCGGCTAGCTCGACGAACTCATCCAGGTCAATTCCATCCGAGTGGCTGCTTCAATGAAGGTCTCCATGAAGGACTGGAACTGGCGATGTTTGGTGTTGGCGACCTTGAGCGCTGCTAGCTTCTCTTCCTTGGCCTCTTTGAAGTGGACACGAACCAGACACAGAGCCACATCAGCACCACATCGGGCGGAGGACTTCTTCCATGCTTGCACTCGGCCGGGGATCTCATTGAGTCGAGTCATTAGAGACTCGAGGTCATTCTGGAACCTCTCCTTCGACTAGAGTGCTGTGTCGACTCGGGAAACCGCAACCTTCAGTTGGGCCAGATAATCCACGACACTGGCAAGACAAGATTCCAGTCGGAGCATGTTTATGTCGGTTTCGTCCGTAACAGGAGAGTTGATGGGACCCAAGTTCGTTTCGATCCGTCCAGTCCCTTCTTCAAAGTTTTGGCAAATTCTGCACAGCACAGCAAAATAATGAGTCAAAGAGCCGTCTAAGGAATCAATAACTAATAAGGGAAACCAATCTACCAGGAGAAAATACCTTCAACCATGAGGAATAACTTCTTGGCAAGTCCCTCCAGATAAGCCTCTAGCTCATCCCTCTTCCGAGAGAGATCTTCAATCTTGTCATTCAGGGCTACCTTGTCCTTCTTCAGACGTGTCACTTCCTTGTTAGCTTCGGCAAGAGCAGTCTTCAGCTTGGCGTTGTCTTCCACTGACGTCCCGACTGAAGCCAACTTCTCGTCGGCAAGTGATGTCTTCTCTTGGGCCTCTTTCTGTGCCGCTGCAAGATCAAGATCCTTTTGTGCCAGAGCCTGCCTTATTTTCTCTAAAAAATAATAAACAACACTCGGTTCAGAAAGAAGAACGAGAATATGACACAGGAGATAGTTCAATCTCACAGTCGGCAAGTTTTTACCTTCCATACCAGCTATTTCGTCCTTGGCCTTCTGCAAGTTCTACTTGGCCAAGTCCAGGTCGAGATTGAGCTGGATCTGCTTCCTCTCGAATTCGACAAATTGGGATATGAGCTCACAGGATTTCTGAAGTCAGTAAATAAGATATATCAGTTGACAGAATCAAAGATTATTTGCTCCCGAGTGATGAAAAGAGTTCTAACACTACTGCAGAATCAAACATTCAACAGTAGTCTCGGGGACTACACCTAGTGGGTGCACTTGGCGTGCCCCCACTAGTTTGGTTTGATACTCGACTTGATCAGTCCAATCGCCCAAAAAAAGATAAAAGCAACAACAATATTGGGTCTCAGACCACCACCGACTGCCTGTAGTCAACTGCGGTCTCGGGGACTACACCCAGTGGGTGCACTTGGCGTGCCCCCACTAGTTTAAGAGTTCACTCGACAGGATCCGTTCGAGACCGAGTGGATTTATTATAAACAAAGATCTAGGACCCCCGCCGAAACAAACATTCGACGACAGTCTCGGGGACTACACCCAGTGGGTGCACTCTACGTGCCCCCACTGATTCGAAAGTTCACTCGACATCGACTCAAGTGAAGAAGATTGCAAAGTAAAATAATACACCCAGTGGGTGAACAGATGCACATGAAGTTTGAAAACACTCATCCACAGACATCTTACGAACAAGAAAGCAGCAGTTTCAAGTATCAAGTTAGAAGATCAGTCGGAAATCAACTAACCTGGACGTTGGCTTGGAGAGCTGCACTGGCGTCATAGGCGGCTTGGCTGGTCTCACGCACCGTCTTCATCCGCTCCATCATCAGGCCTGCTTGGCGTATAGCTTCTTTAGCAGCGCTCGCCTGATCCTCCGAGACATGATGGGTGACGAACAGCAGAGACGGTGGAACAGTCGCAACAATCTAAGAGTCTGAAGTATGGAGTTGAACAGATGAAGCAGGATCTCGGGCAGTCGATGCTGATGGACGTTCAGTCGACACAGGTTCAGCAAAAGTGACAGAGGCCCGATTGAGGTCTCTAGTCTGGTGGATTATCGGTTCGGGCACTGATGTCGTCTGAGCTGTCTTGCCGGTTGGCGCTTTCCTGCCTGAGCTCCTGCCTCTCCTTCCCATAGGCCTTAGAGGCACATCTTCATCGTCGTCTGAAATTTGATCACATGTTGCAGTGCTGCAAAAGATTCGACCGTAATATATCAGTCGACCTCCAAATCAATTGACAAAGTGGAGGCAAGACGGCAGAGTCACACCTGCTGTGGAGGTGGCCGCATCTTCCATTTCCGCATCATCCTCATCCCTATAAATATCCACGGAAGTCCCAGAAGTAGAAGCACTGCAAGTTCCCTAACTCACTCGGTCAAGCAAGAAAGCGAGTCGACGGCTACTTGAGAAGTTCTTGAACAAAAGCTTACCCGGAGGCGATAGGAACGTCGATCTTGATCTTCGGCAGGGTCTTCCGAGGCTTGGGAGCCGCAATCTTGGGTTGCTTCGGCGCCTTCTCAGTCGGAACGGGGGAGGAAGTTCGAGTGCACTTTGAAGTCTGTGCAACTGCCTTGCCGCGGATGCTCGCGGGGTCATGGGTCTGCTTGGAACGTCTTTCAGTATGGGGTGGAGAGTCGACCTCCTCGCCATTTCTTGAGTCCTCACTCTCCTCCTCATCCTCATCATCGGATCTCCAATTGCTACTTTCGCCCCCACTCGCCTCTCCCTCCTAGTCCTTGTCGGTGTCAAAACTGGCGGATCTCGGGTAGGGGGTCCCGAACTGTGCGTCAAGGCCGGATGGTAACAGGAGACAAGGGACATGATGTTTTTACCCAGGTTCGGGCCCTCTCGATGGAGGTAATACCCTACTCCTGCTTGATTAATATTGATGATATGGGTAGTACAAGAGTAGATCTACCACGAGATCAAGGAGGCTAAACCCTAGAAGCTAGCCTACGGTATGATTGTTGTATATGGAGTTGATGTCCTACGGACTACAACCCTCCGGTTTATATATACACCGGATAGGGTTAGGGTTACACAGAATCGGTTACAATAGTAGGAGACCTTGAATATCCGCATCGCCAAGCTTGCCTTCCACGCCAAGGAAAGTCCCATCCGGACACCGGACGAAGTCTTCAATCTTGTATCTTCATAGTCCTGGAGTCCGGCTGAAGGTATAGTCCGGCTACCCAAACACCCCCTAATCCAGGACTCCCTCAGTAGCCCCTGAACCAGGCTTCAATGACGACGAGTCCGGCGCGCAGATTGTCTTCGGCATTGCAAGGCGGGGTTCCTCCTCCAAGTCCTTCATAGAAGATTGTAAACACCAAGAGTAGTGTCCGGCTCTGCAAAATAAGTTTTCACATATTGCCATAGAGAGAATAATATTAACACAAATCAAATCCGCTGACGTATTCCGCAGTGGGTCACCACACTACGGCCAAGTCCTTTACTCGAATCGTTTTTACTTTTCCATCTCAGCACGTTTTGCGAGGCGGTTTCCTTGGCACGTCTTGTCAAAGCAGAGATCATGTACCCCTTTTACGGGATTCTCATCAATACGGATGTGGGTAACCCAACCATGCCATTTATCACGGCGCTTGGGAGGCAAGCGAGTTTTACTAGGCTGGTGGGGACGCACAACCGCATCCGCCCATATAAGGGGATAAGGATCCACCTTTTTACCTACGCCTTCTTCCTCCTTTGCCTATCCATCTCCTGCGCGCTCGAGCTCCAGCGCCCAAGCCCGCACTTCCCACCTCAGCCTTCTCCAGCAATGTCCGGAGTGGGAGGCAAGTGGATGGTCTCCTCCGCTACGGAGGGCCAAGTCAAGAAGCTAAGGAAGGCCGGATACCTGTCTAAGGACATCGCGCACCGGCTTCCCGAAAAGGGGCAGCTTCTCCCCACCCCGAGGCCCCATGAGAGGGTAGTATTTCTTCCCCACTTCCTCCGCGGACTGGGTTTTCCACTCCACCCATTTGTCCGGGGGCTCATGTTCTACTACGGCCTGGATTTCCACGATCTGGCCCCGAACTTCATCCTCAACATCTCGGCGTTTATCGTCGTGTGCAAGGCTTTCCTTCGCGTCCGCCCTCATTTCGGCCTCTGGCTCAAGACCTTCAACGTCAAGCCCAAGGTGGTGCGCGGCAGCCAGGCGGAGTGCGGAGGCGCCATGGCGGGCAAGATGGCCAACGTCCTATGGTTCGAGGGCTCTTTTGTGGAGACCCTAAAGGGGTGGCAATCCGGGTGGTTTTACATCACCGAGCCATGCGATCCGAACTGGATCGCAGCCCCCGAGTTCCGATCCGGACCCCCCACGCGGCTTATGTCCTGGAAAGAGACGGGCCTGTCGTGGGGTGACGAAAAAGAGGTAACCGGATTGCAAACATGCATCCAGTCCCTGGTGAACAAGCCAATCCGGCTTGTTAATGTAATCCAGGTTATGCTCGTCCGCCGGATCCTCCCGTGCCAACAACGGGATTTTAACCTGTGGGAGTTCGACCCGGCGCAGCACCAAACCCTTAGCAGGCTCTTCGACACGACGTACGAAGATGCCTGGAAGGTGCTATTCAAGGGCGCCGAGGCTCCCGCATCCACTTCCGAGGACCGCGGATACAGCTCGCAGCGTCACGCTAGCGAGGTAAGCTATCTTCACCTTTTACAGGATGTTAAGATTTTTTCATAGTTTGACTCTATGCGGGATCTAAACTCCCTTACCTTTGACAGGCTTGGCGGGCGATATCCGGACCGATTAACTGTCCGGCTCTGCTGCCCGAAGACCCAGCCCCAGCTCTACTAGTGAAGCTGCTGGCTCCGGCGCCTTATGTGGTGCCAGAAAAGAAGGCCAAGAAGAAGAAGACCACGGGGACTCGAAAGAGTGCCCGTAACATGGTGGTGTCGGACTCGTCATCCGACGAGTTCGAGACGCCCTCTTCCCGTGAAAACGAGGAGGAGGAAGAAGAAAACTCTCCCCCCCAGCGGAGGGAGGAGAGAAGAGGAAGGCCCCCCCAACGGGGGAGGCCGAGGGGTCTAGGAAAAGGAAGACCCCTCCGCCGGACTACTCCCCCGACGCCGAAGAGGGCGAAGTGGAGTGGCCAAACAGGGCCAAGCGTCCGGCGGAATCGTAAGTTCGGATATCAGAGTAACTCATGATGTTCCTTTGTCGCACAGCTTTCCCTAATGTCGAATGTAATTATGCAGCCTGCCCCGGGCCGAATTCAACGAATCATCGGGCGGCTCCCTGGACTCATCGGACGTGAACTCAGTTCCGCCCGCTGTCTCCCCCCGCACTGCAGACGACGCCGAAGTGGCGTCGCGACAAGCTCCGGGGCAGGAGGAGGTGGTCCCGGAGGCGCCGCAAGGCAACCTCCCGGACTCCAGGAGTGAAGGGGATAAGGCCCCCCAGGGCTCCAAGTCTGGCTTTGTGCCGGACACCGTGCCGGAATCTTCCACAGTTCCGGACCGCGGTAGGTGAACTCCTTCCAAGAGGAGCAAGCCTTCTGAGCCGGCGGCCTCTGTCCAACCGGAGGTGCCGGACAATCTGCTGGAGGTGCTTGACGGCGCCTCCATCGACGAGGGGCACCGTACTATTATGAGTACGGTGATCCAGAAGGTTCAGTCCGCCAAGAGCGGACTGACTGAAGCTTGCGCTAGCCTTCTAACAGGCTTCGAGGTAAGTAAAAATATGTAAAAATATTACCGCATAGACAGTAGCCCCTGATGCTCTGTTTGGCGTTCGGAAAGAAAAGCCGAATAGAGGATCTATTAAATTTTGCAGGAGTCTAACAAAAAAGAGTCAATATGCGTATGCAGGCTTCGCTGCTATCCACCGCCGCACTGACTGCGGAGGTGGGTGTCCTGAAGTAGGACCTCGAGCGGACCGAGCAAGAGCTCGGCCTTGCCAAGCGGCGGCTCAAGGAGAAAGAAGGTAAGAAATACCTTACAGAAAAGGTGCCTATAAAAAGGCGTGATTGCAAAAAAGATAACAGGATTGTACTGCTTATTGTAGGGGACACGACTGAAGTGGCGACCCTTAAGCAGGCGCTGTCTGAGGCCAAAAAGAAAACGGCCGCGGAGCGCACCGAGCGAGACAGACTTGGGGCTCAGGTCGGCAAGGTGCAGCAAGAGCTTCATGCTCTCATGAAAAAACATGAGAGTTTGGAGCTTGAGTCAAAGGCGCAAGCATCCGAGCTCGCGACGGCCCTTGAGACTGCCAAGTCTGCCAAGGCCGAAGCCCAAAAGGCCCTCCAAGAGTTGGAGGAGATGAGGAAGATAGCAGCGGGTAAGGCATTCTTTATGCAAAGCAGAAATATAAAAGTAAACTACTTGTTACTTACCCGAATCCGGAGCTCTCCAGGGGCATTCGCAGATCTTCCCCGCAGCGTATCCGCCGCCGCCGCATTCTACCGAGCTGAAGAGGGCAGCTCAACGGAGAAGGTGTTCTGGTCTCAGTATTCTGAGGCCGGACACCCTGTGCCCTTGAGCGACCAGCTGAAACAGTTGGTCGAGCTCCACAAGGCGGCCGAACAGGCCATGAAGGGCTTCATAGTTCGGCTGTGACCCAGAGAGGCCCTGCCTGGGAGCTATTTCGGGCTGGTGCGGCGGCTGGTGGAGGCCTGTCCGAGGCTCGAGGTCATCAAGCGCTCCGTCTGCATCGAAGGTGCCCGTCGGGCCCTTGCCCGTGCAAAGGTGCACTGGGGTAAGCTGGATGGTGAGAAGCTTGTGAAGGACGGGCCGCCGCCTGGGAAGGAGCATCGCAAGCCTGAGAACTACTACAAGGATGTTCTTGCAGGTGCCCGCCTTGTGGCGGATGAATGTACCAAGGATGTGATTTTTGAATGAACTCGCTTGTGTTTATCCTGTGCGCTGAAAACTTGTTCATATGCGCTAAGCAATGCTTATTGAATTTAAAATATTACTTTCTGTGCGGCCGTTTATCAAAAAATTGAGAGATGGCCAGTCGTCGGCTTCTGCCCCCATGCCACTAGTGCTGGGGTGTTCGGGATAAACCTGAGCGCTCTTTTTCCCATAGTTGGGTCCTTCGAGGGAGGCGCTCAGCACAACGAACCAAGCAATCGGACTATAATGCTTGAACACTCTCACTTAGCCATAGAACTCTATAATTTTAAATTTCGGCGAAGCCCCTAGTTCGGAAGACCGAGTTCGGGGCGCTATCCACGCCTTGGCCGGACAAAGCCAGCTCCTCGCTCGAAGCGGCATATGTCTTTAGGGACTCGAAAAACCTCTCGAACAACGACCGGTCTCTCGCCTCATCATGACAGTCAGTTTTAGCTTTCTCCACTGAGGTGCTTAACCCAGCTGAACCGGGGCACAATCGCAGTGGTTCTCCTAGTGCTACCTTAGCCGATATAGCGGAACGTAAGGCACCAAAACATAGGAGTCGGGCAAACCCAACTATTGACCCAAATCATGATTCGGAGCCGATGCATATAGTGCTATAAGTTCGGGGTGCCGCACTTGTGAAAGTGTACGGACTTCTCACACCATAATGAGGGGTACTGAAGCCCCTGGCGTGTTTGCCGTACCATGGTGTACGGGTGCAATCATGTCATTTAATAAACATATATGTGAAAAGAGGACAATGCAAAAAATAGACAAAAAGCTATGCATTGTTTATAGAGAGGGTATTTATCAAAGCCGAACGATACAAATAGTGCTATAAGCAAAAAAAGATATTGGACTATTTAACATGTCCTGACCAGGGGCAGGCCGCGGAATTGTATTCAAAACAGGTATACTGCTCGTAACAGAGACCACCTGGGAGTTCCATAATGCGGCATGGCTTATCTGCCTCCCTGGATCTTGCATCGTTTGTGCGGCAGTCGAATTGCCGAACAGGTCGTCCGAAGTATGGAGTCCTGAAAGTAAGAAAAAAAATTAAAAAAAAGAGTCCGGCAGCCCCTAGTACGTTTTAAGCCGTATTTTGGGCGTGCCGTTATTGTGCCCCTTCCCCTGTGCCCATGGTATTTCAAGGGCGTAGTTATGTACGTGAGGCACTGGTTTCGCTATGTCGCGAGAGCTGGGGTTGGGGCCGCATTGCTACGCTTGCTCAGAGCGTGCCAGGAGGTCCTGTTGTGGATTACTCCGGGCGCGCTTGGCAGTGTCTGGCTTTTTAACGGCCGGACTAGAGAATTGCCTAAGAAGGCTACCTTGTACTTCTGCTGCGAGAGCCGCCGTGTGCTCCTCCGTACGGAGGGAGCGTTCGGTGTTTCCGTTGACCGTGATTACCCCTCGAGGGCCTGGCATCTTGAGCTTGAGATATGCGTAGTGCGGCACCGCATTGAACTTTGCGAATGCGGTTCGTCCGAGCAGGGCGTGATAGCCATTGCGAAACAGGACTATATCGAAGATTAACTCTTCGCTTCGGAAATTGTCCGGGGATCCGAAGACCACGTCAAGTGTTACTGAGCCTGTACAGTTGGCTTCTACACCTGGTATAACGCCTTTAGAGGTCGTTTTTGTGGGCTTAATCCTTGAGGGATCTATGCCCATTTTCCGCACTGTATCCTGGTAAAGCAGGTTCAGGCTACTGCCGCCGTCCATGAGGACTCTTGTGAGATGAAATCCGTCGATGATTGGGTCGAGAACCAATGCGGCGAAGCCGCCATGACGGATGCTAGTGGGATGGTCCCTTCGATCAAAAGTGATCGGGTAGGAGGACCATGGGTTGAACTTTGGGGCGACTGGCTCCATCGCGTATACGTCCCGTAGCGCATGCTTCCGCTCCCTCTTGGGAATGTGGGTTGCGTATATCATATTCACCGTCCGCACTTGTGGGGGAAAGCCCTTCTGTCCATTGTTGTTCGGCGGCCTGGGCTCCTCTTCGTTTTCGCTATGCAGCCCCTTATCTTTGTTTTCGGCTCTTAACTTGCCTGCCTGCTTGAACACCCAACAATCCCTGTTAGTGTGATTGGCTGGCCTTTCGGGGGTGCCATGTATCTGGCATAAGCGGTCGAGTATTCGGTCCAAACTGGACGGGCCCTGAGTATTCTTTTTGAATGGCTTTTTCCGCTGACCGGATTTATAGCCTCTGAATCCGGCATTGACTGTCGTGTCTTCATTGCTGTCGCTGCTAACACGGCATTTTTTCTTATTCCGACGTGTCCTGCCACTTTTGTCCTTGGTATCCGAATTACCAGGGTTCTTTGATAAGTTGTTACTGCGAGCTAGCCAGCTGTCTTCTCCCGCGCAAAAGCGGGTCATGAGTGTCGTGAGGGCTGCCATAGATTTCGGCTTTTCCTGTCCCAGGTGCCGGGCAAGCCACTCGTCACGGATGTTATGCTTGAAGGCTGCTAGGGCCTCTGCGTCCGGACAGTCGACTATCTGGTTTTTCTTTGTTAGGAACCGTGTCCAGAATTGCCTGGCCGATTCCTCTGGATGCTGAATTATGTGGCTTAAGTCGTCGGCATCCGGTGGTCGCACGTAAGTGCCCTGGAAGTTGTCGAGGAATGCGGTTTCCAGGTCCTCCCAAGAACCCATTGAGTCTGCTGGCAAGCTGTTAAGCCAATGCCGGGCCGGTCCTTTAAGTTTGAGCGGGAGGTATTTGATGGCGTGTAGGTCATCGCTGCGTGCCATGTGGATGTGAAGGAGATAATCCTCGATCCATACCGTTGGATCTGTTGTGCCATCGTATGATTCGATGTTTATGGGTTTGAAACCCTCTGGGATTTTATGATCCATTGCTTCATTCGTGAAGCATAGCGGGTGTGCGGCGCCTCTGTACTGGGCTATATCACGACGCAGCTCCGAAGAGCTATGTTTGTTGTGTTCGGCCTGGCCGGGTTTGTTGTATCCGGAGTGAAGATCATCGTCACGTGCCATAGGGCGCCTGCGCGATCCGTAGATCGATCTTGTTTGTCTTGCCTTATCCTCCAGTACGTCTCGCAGGTCTGGCGCATTTTCCCGTGCCTTAGTTGAGCGGCGTTGGGGCATGGCTTGGGTGGAGGGCCAAGAGGCCTCTCTGTCGCGGCCGCGAGGTGGCCGGTCTGCCATGTCGTGCGCTAATGATGTAGGTGCTTCCTCCTCTGATCGGGGTAGCGGCCTGCGCTTTGGGTAACTCTTGGAGGGGCGTTCGAGTTCATACTCTTTGGCCGCAAGGACTTCAGTCCATCTGTCAGCTAGCAAATTTTGGTCAGCTCTAAGCTGTTGCTGCTTTTTCTTGAGGCTGCTTGCCATGGCTAAAAGCCTGCGTTCAAAATGCTCTTGTTCGGCGGGGTCTGATGGTACGACAAATTCGTCGTCATCGAGGCTTGCCTCGTCTTCGGAGGAAGGCATATAGTTATCGTCCTCGACCTCTCGGTCTGCCGCTCTCTCATGAGGGCTGGCTTCTCCATCTTCCTGTGCCGAATCTTGCTGGGGTGGGTGTTCTTCGGCGCTATCCGGGGTAGTATTATCTCCCGTGCCGGAATCACCGTTTTTGCTTTGGCGGGATTTAGAGCGGCGCCGCTGACGTCGGCGCTTTGGCTGTTTCTTGGAGGTGTCATCCCCCGCTGTTCCATCGCCATCTCCATCTTTTGGAGTATCCACCATATATATGTCACATGACGAGGTGGCCTTCCAGCGCCCTACAGGTGCTGGTTCCTATTCGTCTCCTACATCGTCGTCCATACCGTCGATGTCTTCGGAGCCAAAGTCAAGCATGTCGGTTAAATCGTCGACAGTGGCTACAGGAAGATGTCTTTGAATTTCTTCATTGTTCGTACCCCATCCTCGCTGACCGCAGTTCGGCCAGAGCTCTCCTGATAAAGAGAGAGACTTGAGAGAATTCAGGATATCGCCAAAAGGCGAGTGCTGAAAGATGTCCGAGGCGGTGAACTCCATTATTGGTGCCCAATCGGATTCGATCGACAGGGGCGCGGGGGGTTCGAAGTCCGGGGAGGAGTCCGGATCCTCGGAGTCACGGGTCATGCAGAGTGCGGGGCTGGCGCTCGGCTCGATCGCCTTTGAGGTTGCAGCCCTCGAGGTGACGTCCAACCGCTCATCCTCGCTTGGCGCAATAGGCTCCGAGTTAGGGGTCGGAACCGGTGCATGTGCGGCCTCCAGGACACTGTCCGGAGGCAGAGATAGATCATGCCCCTCAAGATAGTGCGGCGCGCTTGGCCGTGGCTCGAACCCGTCGAAGATCAAGTCTCCGCGGATGTCAGCCGTGTAGTTTAAGCTTCCAAACCTGACTTGATGGCCAGGGGCGTAGCTTTCGATCTGCTCCAGGTGGCCAAGCGAATTGGCCCACAGTGCGAAGCCGCCGAAGATGAAGATCTGTCCGGGGAGAAAAGTCTCACCCTGGACCTCATCGTTGCTGATGATCAAGGGAGCCATCGGGCCTAAAGGCGACAACACAGAGGAACTCTCAACGAAAGCACCAATGTCGGTGTCAGAACCGGCGGATCTCGGGTAGGGGGTCCCGAACTGTGCGTCAAGGCCGGATGGTAACAGGAGACAAGGGACATGATGTTTTTACCCAGGTTCGGGCCCTCTCGATGGAGGTAATACCCTACTCCTGCTTGATTAATATTGATGATATGGGTAGTACAAGAGTAGATCTACCACGAGATCAAGGAGGCTAAACCCTAGAAGCTAGCCTACGGTATGATTGTTGTATATGGAGTTGATGTCCTACGGACTACAACCCTCCGGTTTATATAGACACCGGATAGGGTTAGGGTTACACATAATCGGTTACAATAGTAGGAGATCTTGAATATCCACATCGCCAAGCTTGCCTTCCACGCCAAGGAAAGTCCCATCCGGACACCGGACGAAGTCTTCAATCTTGTATCTTCATAGTCCTGGAGTCCGGCTGAAGGTATAGTCCGGCTACCCGAACACCCCCTAATCCAGGACTCCCTCAACGGGACTCTCAAATGTCGGTGTCAAAACTGGCAGACCTCGGGGAAGGGGGTCTCGAGCTATGGATCTAGGATCAATGGGGAACAAGGGGTGACGAACATAGTGTTTACCCAAGTTCGGGCCCTCTTGAAGAGGTAATACCCTACGTCCCGCTTGATTATATTGGATATATGGTATGGTTCATAGAGTAGATCTACCTCGAGATCAGCATGAGCTAAACCCTAAAAAGGTGAGGTGATGAATGTAGCTCTAGCCCTAAAGACTACAACCCTCGGTTTATATAGACACTGGTAGGGTTAGGGTTACCGAAGATAGATTACAATAAGAGATTAAAGAGATCATGCACCTTTTTGACTTGGAGGGCACACCATGGCTTCATAGATCTCCTGTCACTATACGGCTCCACCAGTCCGGCCCATACTCAATGGGCCGCCGCCCCGAGGACCCCTTAGTCCATAACTCCCTCAGTGGGCAACAGGGTGGTCAATCTCCTTGAGCTTGTTACCTTCAAGGATTAAATCTCGTAGCGGTAGATAGATAAAAAGAAAAGTAAATAAATTGCAACAATGTATTTTTTTGTTTTAGTAATATGATTAAAGTAGACCTGGGGCATAGTTTTCACTAGAGGCTTCTCTCTCGAAACAATAGCATACTGTGGGTAGACAAATTATTGTTGGACAATTGATAGGAAAGCACATAATTATGACGTTATTCATGGGAATGATCATGTATATGGGCATCACGTCCGTGATAAGTAGACTGACTCCTCCCTGCACCAACTCCTTGGCCCGACCCACTTGGCTAGGAGTCGACATGGTGAGAGGCCCTCTAGCCGGGACACCATCACTTGTGTCCATTGCTAGCCGAGTTTCGGGTCTCCTTACCTTTTTGTGTGCTTGATCTCTTGTTTTTGTCATTCGTGCCTTCCCTTGTTTATTCGTCGGGGATGCCATTGTGTTCCATTTTTTACCTCCCTTGTGTTTGAGTTGAGGAATGACATGGATTTCAACTCACTTGTGTTTACACATTGTGTGTTTCCTGGGATGCTTGACGTGTGGCTTCTTTGTTATGCAGGTCCTCCTCGCGCTTGCCGACTGTCTGCTTTGCGGCGTGAAGGTTCATAGCTTGCTATGTTTACCACGATTTTGATGGCCTTTTCATGGCTAGTCACATTTCTTTCTTTCTGTCCATCCATTTGTGTGTTGTGTTCGTGTGCGATTTACTATTGCAACTTGCCACCTATTTTGTGTTACTTGCTTTGGAGGAGATTGAGGTGCCTGTGTGAGCATCACTACACTGGCACATTGTTTTTTTTGCGGCCTTTCGAGTTGGCTTCCATGCTTATGAGGAAGCTACATTGTAATGCAAGCTTGCACTTTTTTGTACCCGCGCCATCAAGGGCATTTCCTTGGCTTTTTTGTCAGCCAGGCTGCCTTTGATCGGGTGATTTTGTCTTCTTTCCTTGGGTTTTATTTTTCTCCTTCATTTACTCCCTTTGTTTCCCCTCCACATTGGGTCATTGCTCTATAGGTCTGGCATGTGCGTTGGTCGGAGCGTCCATTGTCGCAGCTTTTTTGGTTGCTACCGACCGTTGATCGGTGCATGTCAGGCACCTTTTTTGCGTTGTTGCCGGCTTGATGGAGGTTTGTTGCTTTCTGGGTCCAGCTTGTCGGTCGCTCTTGGTGTGGGAGGCGAAGAATGACAAGTGCGATGAGTAATGTCCCCAGGTAACACACATCAATTCGGCGAAGAATACCGACCGGCAACACGACACTTGCATGTGTCGCGTATACGCGATAGCCCCGACCAGCCAAGGGGTCGAAGAGACGTCGACAGACCGGGTAGGACAACGCCTTGAATATCCACCAAGACCGGGTAGGACTACATCATACGTTGTTTGAGGGCAAGGTTTTCATTGTGTATAATAACTATTCATTGTTGTTGATGTACATTTGGTTTGTTTGAGAAATAGAACTTGAAATATTATGGTGTTTGCACGTTGGCTCTTCTTATGTATCACTGTTTGTTGCTCCTTACGTTTCTATGAAATCAAAGCGAACAGCTCTCAAAATCATAGCAGGCGTCACGGGGAACAGTGTTCAATCAGCGTTAACTGGAGTTGTCGGCTAGGACATTTCTTGGTGTCTGCCAGAATTGATGCAACTAGGCCGTTCCCAACATACAAGCTAACTATATTAGTAGGTTTCTCCAATAAAAATCATAGAAAATGATGCCAAAACTATGTACAAATGATAGTGGCATGGACATGACAAAAATTATAAATACACCATTGAATCAAATATGATGTCATCCTTTGGAAGAAGGCATGTGCGAGGCACTTGAGTTCTTTGATGCCACTGGAGTAGGCTAATACTTGCACCGCTTTCATTGGTCATCCAAATTACTAGAGGCTAACACGCCCTTTGTCGCATCATTCTTTACCCGTGGGATTGCCTTTTTCTGTAGTATGTTTTTATGTTACCTTTTAGTTATGTTCTGATGGCATTTTTCTTCGTTCGTATATCGTGTTGGGGTGATGCTAAAGACGGTATTTGTTCTGAGAACAGTGAGCTTGTTCAGTGCATGGTTGTTGTGTCCTTACATATTTTAGCCTCGGTGTCGGTCGATGGTCATTGTGTGAGTCTCTTGGGAGTTCCTATGATACTATAACATTCATGTGAGCCAACCCTCCAAACTCCCGATTGCTCACCTCGGCTCCTTGCTCCACCTGCTTGCTTAGCATTTTCTTCGCTCGCTTCACGCTATCTTATAAAAAGCGGGGTGTTTTTATTTTGAAAGGGTTCATTAAATCAAAAGATGTTCATGGATTTTAGGAAATCTTAGATTTTAAAAATGATACAATCTTAAAATCTTTTAAAAAAATGTTCATGAATTTTAAAAATAATGATGTATTTCAAAAAGATTCATAAATTTGAAATAAAATTCACAAATTTGAAAACATAGAAAATATACACGGATTTAAAAAAATGTTCATGGATTTTAAAAAAATAAGTAGGTTTTTTAAAAGTTCATAATTTTTAAAATATTAATAAATTCTAATAAATGTGTATGAATTAAAATGTTAAAAAGGAATGCTTGAAACTAAAAAAGAGAAGAAAAAGGAAATCAATAACAAATAGGAACCCAACCAACAACACACACCCTCACAAGCAGGCCCAACGCCCCCCTCCCCCCCCCCCCCAACCCCGACGCGCTAGAAGGCTGCAAATTTGTCTACAAAAATTACAAGGCTCCAAATCTATAGAGCTTAGTATCGAAATAATGCATATCAATAAATGGAGGCAAAGATATTGCCTCCATTCTGAAAGGGAAAATAGTGCCAACACTGGTATCCTTAGAGTGTGAGTTTCTTGTTAACACTTTAGCGCAGTGGAAAAAGCTAAAGTTTAACTCATATGATCATTCCACGCGAATGTGACATTCGTGTGAGTCCCCCCCCCCCCCCCCCAGAAAGCCAAATCACATCGCAGCTCCTACTGGATTGATAATCTTGGTTCTCTAATAGAGGGAAATACTTGTTGATAGGCTACATCACCCTTACACTTGGGGAATCCCAACCACTCCTGCGGAAGCAAGCAGCATATGCGAGGCCTGCGAGTTCTTCGATGCCACTAGAATAGACTAATACTTGCACGTGGCTTTCGTTGGTCATCCAAATTACTAGAGGCAAACACGCACTTCGCCGTGTCATTTTTACTTGTGGGATTGCCTTTTTTTCTCTAGTATGTTATTGTGCTGCCTTTTTAATTATGTTCTGGTAGTATTTTTCTTTGTTTGTATATCGTGCCGGGTGATGCTAGAGACGTTATTTGTTCTGAAAGCAGAGTGGAGTTGTTTAGTGCGCGGTTGTTGTGTCCTTGCACATTTTGGCCTCGGTGTCAGTCGATGGTTGTTATGTGAGTCCCTTAGAAGTTCCTATTCCTCGCTCAACTCAGCTCCTTGCTTCACCTGCTCGCTTAGCATTTTTTTCCCGCTTGCTTCACGACTATCTTATAAAAAGCAGGCTATTGTTTTACTTAATATTTTTATTAAACTAAAGTATTTTCATGGACTTAAAGAAATCTTGGATTTTTACAAATGTTGCACTTCAAAAAAAAGTTTTTAAAAACATTTGTTAATATTAAAAAGATTCATGTATTTCAAAAGGGATTCATAGATTTGAAATAAATCCACAAATATAAAAACTTAAGAAACATTCACATATTTTTAAAATATTCATGAATTTAGAAAAATGGTCAAGATTTTTCTAAAATTCTATTTTAAAAAAATATATTCATGAGTTTTAATAAATGTCATGGATTAAAATGCTGAATAAGAATAATAATAAAAAAAAAGTAAATGACAGATAGGAACCCCAACCAACGGACCCAACGACCCCCCAATCACCTACGCACCAGAAGGCTTCAAATCTAGAAAGCTTAGTATCTTAATAGATATGCAAATCCATGAGTCGTGGCAAAGATTTTTGCCTCTGTTTTGAAAGGAGAAATAGTGCCAGTGCTGGAATTCTCACCGTGTGAGTTTCGTGTTGACACTTTAGCGCAGTGGAAAAGCTAAAGCTTAACTTGTATGACCATTCCACACGAACGTGACATCCCTGTGAGTTTCCCCCCAGAAAGCCAGAGCGCATCGCATCTCCTTTTTATAAAATAGAATACTAAAACCCTTTAGAAAAAAGAATACTAAAACAGTAAGGCGATTAGTCAGTTATTGCTACTTGCTCCTACCCCACAAAACCCCATTGCTACATATGTTTCCACATGGAGGCAGATAAATAGCCGAGGACGATCCAGGAGAAGAGGAGAGAAAAAGAGGCAACGCGGCATACTATGTGAGAATGCAGCAGCTGGTCCAAATTGCCCCCACCGCCACATGCTCTTGGGCAGCTTTAACTTGGTGCGGTCTCTTTTGGTTTTGGGAGGAATATTTTGGTGCTGTGGGATCCATCCTAGGGTGGCCAACATTCCCAGGTTAGATTCTGCATCGCTACAAATTAGGACCTCATAGACAGTGATCAATAGTGTACTATGCATGTATACAAATTCAGATGTCCATCTATACGCGCTGAGCGATGGACTGAACTCACTGGCAGCAGGAGCAATGGAAGATTTATAGAAATACAAGCCATCATGCGTCGTGTGCACGTGCGTGAAGCGTAAATTTTGGCAGGATGTTGGGCTTGGCAGGTTATAATAACAGAGACTAGCAGAGTACGTAGTATACAGTGAGCCATTGTCGAATGTCGACTGTCAGCAATCAGCAATTTAATAATACTATTCCACTGGAGAAGAGAAGATCTGCATGGTTGCAGCTCTGCATTCATATTTAGTACTGTTGCATTCTGAACTGGTCTGATCTGAATATGTGACCCGATCTTATGTTTAGCTCGCGGCAGCGGAATTGTCTAAATTCAGACATGCGTGCGTGCAGCAGGTGCAGTAGCATTTCAGGCGGAGTCGGCCTCGTTTCAAAAAAAAATTCAGGCGGAGTCGGCCTCGTTTCAAAAAAAAATTCAGGCGGAGTCAAGGTTTGGCTGCTGTCGCCTTTGCTTGCCTGGAGAGGAGAAGGAAGACAACGGCGAGACGATCAGGCAGCTGTAACCGTTGATCAAAACGGAAAGGAAAAGCGAAGAAGGAAAGAAGAGCAGCTGGGCGTAGTTATTAGTGAAGCGATCCGTGGGGGATGGGAGGACGAATGCAGTGATGGACGAGTAAAGAAAAGCAGATGGAGAAAAGTGACGGCGAGGACAGACGCGGACGCGGACGCGGTGATAAAATGGAGCGGCGTAGATAGAGTAGCAGCAGTACTAGTAGTAAGTAAATTGAGCGCACGCCGGTGCATAGCAACCCAGTGAGGCAGTACATAGGACGACAGCGCTGCCGATCTCATCTGTGCAGACTGCATCACAGGCACAGCACACGACGTGGGCGTGGGCCGTGGGGGCTCACGTACTCACTCACCCGGGCGCGGTCCACGGGATGGTGATTTGATGGTGGAATTCAATTCAAATCCATCTAACCTCCCTACGGATCCAGGCAAAGCTAGCTGCCACACGACACACTCTCTTATTAACCCTGCTGACCTTCACGCCTCGCTAACCGTAGGTTAGCTTAGCTAGAGATGGATGAAAATGGGACGGTCACATGCGGACGCAGGGAGGGAGGGGGAGCGAAAAACGGGAGGAGATCCGCGGAGAAAGCGACGGGGATCGCGACCTGCTTTGGACGCGCCGGCTCTTTACAGGAAACTCAATTGCAAATGCGGATTCGACTCCCTCAGCTAGCTTGACGCTGAAGCTTGGCTGCCTGTGAGCATGGCATCTGCCTCCAGCTGAAACCGGACAGCACGCACCAGCCAACGCCCGCCCCCATCGATCGTCCTCTGATTTTGGTCCCCTGGGGTGGTCGCCCCTGGCATGAACAAGAGTAGGAGTAGGTGGCATGCGTGGGGGGCATTTTGTTTTGTTTGCAATATCAATCAGGGAAACCATTTTGTTAGCCTGCTTTTCGAGGATGGGCAATTCACAACCTAGTAGGAGTACCACAGTACTGGCGACCACAATGATGATTTTCTTCCTACTACCGCAAAAGAAGAAGATAAAAGTCGGTCACGTAACTAAAGCCCTAATTTACTGCGTCGAACGTACTACAAAAATGTTGCTACTACAAAAATGTCGGTCATGTAACTAAAGCCCTATCTGTGCTTCTTCTTTTTTTTAAAAAAAACGGTGAAGTGTGTCTGCGCTTTGACTGATCTGATGATTATGGTGCCGTCAAAAGAAACAACCCAACCCCATCCATGTTCACACACTTTCTCATAGTTTTCTCTCTAATAAAAATCCAAATTTACCTGACAGCGAGTGGCCCACGGGGACTGGGGGCAGGCAGAGAAGATAGGGGCGTGGCGTCCAAAGGTAAAGCAAAAAAGAAGATGAATAGCGGGAGAAAGGAACTCGAGAGAGAAGAAGAGGGAGGCGGTCGGCTGCTCACTCCACAGTCCACAGTCTCCACTCTCAAGTCTCAAGTCTTGCGTTGTCTGGCCACTACCGCGGGGCGCCGGCCAATCAGTTACGCGTAGCGCTCTCCAAGAAAACCGCCTCCGCCTCCCCCTCCCCCTCCCCCGCCTCCTCCACGACCACGCCTAGCTTAATGCGGGACTAAGTGTATATAAAACTAATCACCAGCACACGCACACGCACACGCACACGCAGCGGCAACCCGACGACGACGAGCCGGGCCGAGGGATGAAGGGCCACCACCACCACCACCTGGCGCCGCTTTCGCCGCCGGCGGCGACGGCGGCCAAGCGCCGCTGCACCGGCATGGCGGCCGCCGTCCCGGCGCTGGTGCTCTGCTCCGTCCTCCTGCCGCTCGCCTTCCTCCTCGGCCTCCACAGCACCGGTCAGTAAACAACCTCTACCTGTCTCTGTCTGCCTCCGTAGCCTGAGTTGCCTCCGCGGATCTGTGCTGATTCTGTTCTGTGCGCGCGTGTGCAGGGTACGGATCGGAGGAGCGCGCGGCCGTCGTCATCAGCACCGTGAGATTTCCCGCACTCGGATTCATCCTCCTCCTCCGGTTGCTGCATTTTTTCTTTCGCTGCCGGAGTTTGCGAATTTTCTGACGGGTTTTGCTCTGCTGTGTTTGTGTTGCCTTTAGGAACTGGGGCTGGGGAAGCACAAGCATCTTGATGGGGCCATGAGGCACAAGCTGCTCAAGGTGCACTGTCCTAAATTACGCGTCCCTACTGGATTGCCGACAGAAAAGATGGCAACTTTGCATCACATTTTTGTGCATTCAGATTTTCTGAGTACCATTCCCAATTCTGTGGTGATTCTTCCTGCTGGTTTCTACAAAAAAAAAGAAAAATTACATTCGTATAGTAGTAATTAGGGGGTTCAATCATGCAATGCGCGTGTGCTTGCGTGCGTGTTTTCGTGGACGTCGGCTGCTTGCTGACGGCTTCGCCACCTACCTGCTTCGTGAGGAGAGGGGACGGTTGCTATTCTGGTCCGGTCTGGTCTGGTGCGTGGCATCACACCATTTGTCTCTGATGATGTTATGGGATTACACGACATGTGGCGTTCAGTGGTGCAAACTTCCCACTCGCAGTGTTGTGCAAATCACAAGTGATGCCAAAATAAATAGAGTAAATCAAATTGTGTTTGCAGTACTAATTCTCACAGCTAGTCAAATGATTCATCTATTTGGTATCACTTCTGCCAAATTGGCTTTTGTTGGCTTGGCTGTAGTAATCATTACGGTTTTAGTTCAAAAAGCTCTTCATTTGTCTATTTGATGAGTAGTCTCCTCTTCTCTTGTATAAACAGGATGTTTCCAAAATGATAACCTCGGGGTCGAACGGGATTTCCAGCGAGAAATCTAGTAGATCAAAGTCCAGGAATCTTGCTGCCAGATCAAAAATCAAGGATGCTTTCTCCTTTGTTGAGCTAAACAATGACACATCCAAAAAGAGAGGTAAGAAATGCGGGATCAAATAAATACTCCCTCCGTCCCAAAATATAAGAACGTTTTTGACACTATGCTACTGTCAAAAACGTTCTTATATTTTGGGACGGAGGTAATGCATGCCATCACGTTGACTTGGATTAGTACACGGGCTCCATGTCCTTCTTACTGTGTGCAATGGTGTTTCAGGATCTCATACACAAAGGTATCAACTAAAGGACTTGTCATGGAGATCAACGGTAAGAGATAGTTTTTATTTTCTCTTGTGTTGGCAAATTGTTTAGGTCGTCTGCGTTTCACTTTCCAATAATATTAGGAAGAGATCATGCCACACATGGGCTGTGACTACTTAATTCTGTTAGTATCATGGTGTTTGTACGGCTATTGTTCTGAGGCCTTAACCAATTGGGTTTTACAGTCAACAA
Source organism: Triticum urartu (assembly GCF_056163025.1). Lineage (NCBI taxonomy): Eukaryota > Viridiplantae > Streptophyta > Magnoliopsida > Poales > Poaceae > Triticum > Triticum urartu. The sequence continues at coordinate 315,756,768 of NC_141877.1, forward strand.
GATTTTCAGTTCTTCAAAGGTAAATGTTAAATCTATGTGTAAGAACATTGTTGCATCTCAGTGTGGCGCCAACAATAATTTTGTACATGTTTTTGTGGGCTAAACATGCTCTAAATCTAGATATATAGGTACAGTTACAGACTGTCTTATTGGGGGCAAGTTTTGCACCTTCAAAACTGCCTATTAAATATTTTGCTACCGTGAGTGTTTCAGTTAGGTGGCAATAAATAAACGCCTTTGCCGTAGTCTGCATTGCTGCACAACTGTTCTCCCTCTGGAATTTGGTGGATGATTTCCATTTTTCACCTTTACTAAGATGTTTAGTTAAAAAGAAATTTTACTAACATTTTGTCCCATGATAAAAAAAATTACTGAAGAACTTCATATTTACTGTGGAGAGTACATCAGATCCCTGGTTGATTATTATGCTTTAGATTTCTTGACAAATGCAATAACCATTGTTATCAAGCAGCAAATCTGGCGAACAACGCAATGATCTGGTACCATAAAAGGCTGAGATATGAATTCTAAATAGATTGGGGCACAACATGTTTTCATCTTTGCTTGAATGTCCAGTATGATTGTACTAGTGAGCCATTTGGAACTGTTCTAGTTTTCTACCATAAAACACTGAATTTGTTTTTTGACAGGATACTGCTGTTGATGGGAAGGAGAGCCAAGGCCAGGAAGTAGCACAAGAGGAGAATCCCAAGTCCTGTGAACTTGAATATGGAAGCTATTGCCTCTGGTCTGTTGAGCATAAGGAAGAGATGAAAGATGCTATTGTGAAGAGGCTTAAAGATCAACTGTTTATGGCCAGAGCCTATTATCCTAGTATTGCAAAACTGAAGCACCAGGAAAGATTTACACGTGAGTTGAAGCAACATATCCAAGAACACGAACGCATGCTCAGTGACACCATTGCAGATGCTGATCTTCCACCATTGTGAGTATTATCCTGGTGTTAAAATATTATCTTTTTTCAATAGAGGGATTTTAATTGACTCAATGGTCGCATCAAGGCGATACAACCACAAAGAGTTCACACCCGGCCTCTGCATAACAAGATGCCAAAGTATTATTTGTTAAACTGATTATAATATATATTACACTCCATAATGGCTAAAATGAGCATTAGCGATTTCAGGGCTGCTTCCCGTTTTTTATATGTTGTACTCCATCCATCCCAACATAAGTGTCTCAACTTTGTACTAACTTTAGTACAAAGTTGTACTAAGGTTGAGACACTTATTTTGGGACGGAGGAAATACTACATATTTGCTGACCCTATTGCTAGTCAGACTGGTACCCCGAAGAAATATGACCTATGTCCAACCCTCATGTATATGGCCATGTGGAATCTGTATGGAGGTATTAAGATGTTAATTTTACTGAATGCATCTCTAAATGTGGATATAGTGTTTTCTCCCTGTAATGATATATGTTTTCTTGTACATGCATCACTTAGAATATGTATTTGAGAGGTAGCAACTATCATGTCTTCATTACTGTGTGATGTAAAAAGTTCCTTGTATCAAGCAATGGAGTATACAACATAGAAAATGATGGCATGTACGACCTTACTTTTCTTTACTTTTTCTGTTGATTATTTGTCAGCTAATGGCTGCTTACTGTTTTCAGTTTCACAAAGAAGCTAGAGAAAATGGAAGGCACAATTGAGAAAATCAAGTCTTGTGAAGTAGGCTGCTCCAATGTTGAGCGGAAACTTAGGCAGCTACTCGATCTAACTGAAGATGAAGCTTATTTCCATACAAGGCAGAGTGCATTTCTCTATCATCTCGGGGTCCAGACTATGCCAAAAACTCACCATTGTTTGAGCATGAGATTGACAGTAGAGTATTTCAAATCTGTATCTCCTCAGAGGGAGCTATTAAATAAGCAGAAATTTGAAGACCCTGCCTTCTATCACTATGTAATGTTCTCCAGGAATGTACTTGCAGCTTCGACTACTATCAATTCAACAGCCATGAACTCCAAGGTATACTGTCCTTTCCAAATAGCTGAAAATCTTATGCGGAGTTTGTCTCAGTGCTAACGTATTTCCTACGACATGTTTCAGGATTCTGGCAGCGTTGTTTTCCATGTATTCACCGACACCCAGAATTTTTATGCAATGAAGCATTGGTTTGACAGGAACTCATATTTGGACGCTAATGTCCACGTGACTAACATTGAGGATCACAACAAGCTCTCTAAGGATGTTGAATCTCTTGAGAGGCAACAATTATGGCCTACAGAGGAATTTCGTGTCACGTTTCGTAATCATTCTCAGCCTCTCCGGAGGCAGATGAAAACTGAGTACATATCTGTTTTTGGCCATTCACATTTCCTCTTGCCTGATCTTCTTCCTAGCTTGAATAGAGTAGTTGTTCTAGATGATGATATGATTGTCCAGAAAGACTTGTCATCTCTTTGGAACCTCAATATGGGAGACAAAGTAATAGGTGCTGTACAGTTCTGTGGAGTTAGATTAGGTCAGTTGAAAGCTTATGTAGAGGAAAACAATTTCGACGCGGATTCATGCGTGTGGTTCTCTGGTCTGAATGTAATTGAATTGGAGAAATGGAGAGATCTTGGCATTACCAGCTTGCATGATCAATCACTTCAGAAGGTCAGTAAACTTGCCATTCCTCTTACAATCCTATCGAAAGAAAACTGTATACTATTAATTTGTTGACATATGGGAAAACGTGTAGTTTCTTCTGGTAAATCCTAGATGGCTAGGACTATCCTTTTCCTGTGATATCCTTTGTCATAATTATTTGTAGAGAACATACCTTGTCTGATGTATTTATTATTACCTTCACTTTTGTTGTTCCAACAGGATAGTTCGGTATCACATAGACTTGAAGCACTCCCTACAGGTTTACTTGCCTTTCAAGACCTGATATATCCTTTGAAAGGTTCATGGGTTCAGTCCGGTCTTGGATACGATTATGGAATTAGCCGTGTCGATATAGAAAAGGCGGCTACTCTGCACTACAATGGTGTCATGAAACCTTGGCTTGATTTGGCAATACATGATTACAAGAGCTACTGGAGAAAGTATATGACTAATGGGGAGAGGTTCATGGCAGAATGCAATATACATTAATGGCAGTGACATGAGACGTAGCACACGTTGCACAGTCTGCATTTGTGGGAGTTTGAAGCAGCAAACAGCATGAACTTGCTTCCACAAAGGGATATTTTTTCGGAGAAATGGGATGCAGTATTTATGATGTATCAAGTGCACCTCCGGTGACCATGGTGGCACCGCGTTGATTCCAAGAAGGAAAATAAGCTAAAATGCTTTCCTGCCAGAACACTACAGTTAGGAGGCCAGATGCACAGCAGCATGAAACCTGTTTATTATAGAGTCAGATGAGTCTTTTCATTTGCGCAGCTTGGAACCGCAAAAGTGCAGTTCTATGCTGATCATTTTTTGTACAAATTCTTTCGTGCTATTCTTTTTGCCCATGTGCAAGAGCTACACTGAGGGACGCCGATGTTCAGTGCTACACGGCGTGTACAGAGAACAAATGCCTCGGCCTGCAGCAATTCGCTTGTTATTATGGGATGGGATTGTTGATCTCTGTTGATGACATCATAAATGTATGTTTGTCAGCACTGTCGTGTTTTTGTGGCGTTTTGAGGTTTTCTTTTTTCTTGTGTGCTGTGCAACCCCCATTCTGTTTTGTAAAGGAAATTTAAGATGTCACATGGTTGTTCCTCAGAAAGGTTGCAGCCTGGTCATTTAACATAAATCTGATACAGATAGGAACTCATATAAGTAGTACTCCCTCCGTTTCTAAATATAAGACTTTCTAAAGATTTCAATAGGTACTACATACGGATGTATATAGATGTATTTTAGAGTGTAGGTTCATCCATTTTGCTCTGTATGTAGTCCGTATTGGAATGTCTAAAAAGACTTATATTTAGGGACGGAGAAAGTAGCTTTCAACTTTAAAACATAGAGAACCATAATGGCATAATGACAGTGGCACATCACTGAGATTAGCCTTTAGTATGTCTGCAAGATTAATCTAGCAGGTAACTGGTGACTTCTGCAAAGATGCAGCGAACACTTTGGAAGCTATATATTTGCCTATTGCACAATCCAGAGAGTCCAGCTGGGAAATTCTAGCCCTGGCGTTACAAGTTGTGAAGCTTGGGGCCATGAGGATAGTGGCCTTCGAGAGGGCACTTGCAAAGCCTGTGCAGCTCCAGGTACCTCTCCATGTCGAACCTGTGCTTGGCGCAGAGCTTCCTCCTCCTGGACAGGAAGAGCCTCTCCATGAAGTCCTGGTACGTCGGGTCCCTCGATGTCACGAGGAAGTAGGTGTAGCTGACGAGCAGCCCGGACGCGGTGGTGAAGAAGGCGATGGGCTCCATCACGTCCCAGGAGAGCTCCCAGAAGGTGAGGCGGAAGAAGAGGCCGATCTGGGACATGATCAGCCCCAGCCCGGACCAGAGGATGCGCCGGACCTGCCTGTGCGCCAGCTTGTCGATGCCGTCCTTCTTCTCCTGGAGCTGCCTCAGCTCCTCTCTCCTTGGGTCGTCCTCCACCTCCAGGGCCAGCGGCACCGCCCTTCTCACCAGGTCCACCACCTGCAGAATGGCGATACGGTCCGTCAGTGCAAGCTTCAGCTTGAAAAAGATTGACCCGGCTGCATTTTTTGTGATTCTTGTTCTGTTTTCCTCCTCTGAAGCAAGCAGAGATTTCCCCTGATTTCTGTGATCAGAAACCAGGACTTCTGTGCGCCTTGTGCATTAAAAGTTAAAATCAAAATCTATAATGATGGTGTAGAGTGATCATTAATACTTTTTCAGCTAAAAAAAGGCCCAAAACGGTTGCTTCTCCACAGTTGGAAGCAACAAAAACAATCTATAATGATGGTGTAGTCCTTGTGGATACATTTAAGGATTTTGTGGGCTTATAGCTCACGGCTCAAAGAATATAAAGTAATAAAGTTCATGTCATGTCGATGCTTAGATGTTTCAATAAGTGACCTGGACGTCATCTAAATAGGATTACAAGAATCCGCTTTACGGATTAGAGCATCGTATGATCTTGGTTCTGACCGGCCAGTGACCAGGGAACGTGAAGACTGAAGGTCCTTGCTGTTCAGGAGGCCTGGAAAGGAACACCTCTTGCTCTTATTTCTACAACATTTTAGTTTGATGAATTACGACAAATTCCAACTACATCTTGATTTTTCTTACTTTTGTTCCCTCTCAGTTAAACCCAATCGTAAGTAATTTGCAGTGTTCAACATTAGTTTGTTTATTAAGGTGTGGAGGAGGACTTCCAGTACACAAGTAATGTGTCAGACGTGAGAGTCGAACCTGGGTTGGCTAAGGCTAACCCACCAAGTTGATTGTGGAATCCTAAGAGCCTCCAAATCCCTAGCGTCTAGTATTGGGTGCCAAGCTTGACCTTAATTAGCGTCTACCATTTTTCATATCCCTTAACATTGATGCTAGTCAATTTCTCTCACCTTTAGCGTCTAAGACGCGGATGCACTAATACAGCACAATACAATTATATAACAATAGTCGATGCGCTCAAACTGTAATGGGATAATGTGATTGATTTGGTTGATTTATTTGGATTCGAAAGGAATCGCACGGGGGCCTTTCAATCAATGGAAATCAATTTTGAATATAATCTTGAATATGTACATGAGAAAATCTTCGTCCACCAACAAAACAACATTTGCAACAGGAATGCACCAACCCTAATCCATACATTTCCTAATATGACAATTATGGCCGGTTGCAACTAGAAAATCATTTGCAGGTATGGGAAAATTAAACAGAGATACTAGCAGGAATGTTAAAGGTAAATCTAACGGGCGCCTGAAAATCTAAAAGGGGTCAGTCGATTTCTAACTCTCTATCTCAACCGCTGGATCAAAATCCAACGTCTAGGGCTTCATCTCCAACCTCGAAACAGTACGACCACCGGCTGAACCGCCAACCACCACCACCCGCGGCCGGCAACGCTCCCGCACCAGCCTCGTTGCCCCACCCTCCCCTCAACCGCCGGCCAATCGTCGTGCTACCGCCACCCCCCGGCCATTCCTCTAGCCCCGGCTATGGACCAATTTTTTTCAGCGAACCTGCACCACCCCCGCACCCCTAACATAGCTAATGGGATCGTCAGTCACCCTAAGATAGATAGTGGGGTCACCTATCACCCTAAGATAAGACCCAGAGGGGTTCTCTGCCGAGCTTCTTCCTTCCTTCCGGCAAGCTTCTCCCTTTCCTCCATATGTTTCTTCCTTCACGCAAAATTCGTCTGGCCCAAATTCTAAATTCAAGCGACTTACATATAGCTACTGTAAATCTAACACACGTGTGATCGATCAAGATTTAATTAGTTGTGACTTGCGAGGCGACCAAGGCCTGGATTCATTTCAAATTTGTCGATCCTCCCGCGCTTAACAAACTGCTGGACCTGCTAATCGAATTTGTGCTACAGGACATGGTACAGACGGTGGTGATAAGTGGGTGCCTAGACACCCGGGTTCCGGAAGGCCTATCTCAGAAACGAAAAGGTGCCTGAAGAATGTCCATTTCGTGTCCTTAAATGTCAAAATGGAGCCTGAAGAGAATTTAAACCAGCGGTAGTAGCAGCAGGGTTTTTGGAAGAAAAGAAAGGAAGAAACAAGATGCGACCTTCTCGGGGTGGAGGTAGGCCTTGTCTCTGAAGAGCAGCAGGACGCCGGCGTCGTCCATGGCCCGCGCGAGGCCCTCCGCGTCGTCGCGGGTGCGCGCCGCCCCGGCCTCCACGCACGCGTCGAGGAGCTCCCCGTAGCCGATCGCCTCGCGGGGCCCGTCCCGGAGCCGCCGCTTCAGCGCCTCGACCCCGACGAGCCGCACCAGCCTCCTCGCCTCGGACGCCGTGACCGGCGGGTCCACCCGCGGTGGGTGCGGCGGCGGCGAGTAGAGGCGGCGGAGCGCGCCGGGCGGGCAATGCGCGCGGAGGCGGGAGGCGGCCGCGCGCCACATGGTCGAGGCCTGCGCTGCGTGCGAAGCGTGAGTAAGGCGGAGTGGAAGACGATCGATCTCTCTCGAGCTGCTTCTACTTGTGGGGTTTTGGACCTTTTCCACTCTCCATCCGATGTCTTGTGATCTTGTGTCCGCGACGTGGCGATGAGATGGCTTCACGGCGGGGGAAAGAATCCATCTGCAAAAGAGGGAAAGGAAAGTGCGTGGCGTGTTTGGGAGTTTTTGGGCGCCATCGCCTGCCAGCGTCTTTTTTGTTTCGGGTTCTTCCATTTTTGCCCACGTTTTTCTCGCTTATATACACATAAATACAAATGTTTTTTGTTACTCCTATGTAAGGTGCGGCTTACGTGTGGTGTGACGTGTTGTGATTTGAACGCGTTTGTTTTGATTACACGGCTCGAGAGCGTGTGTCATGTGCATGTGGTATACCCTCAGGCTGCATCTACATCTTTTTTTTTGCGGGGGAGGTTGCATCTATACCGATAATGTCTACACATGTCCTGTTCATATCTATATCTATATCAATTAATCGTGGCCATCAAATCATGGCAATTTAATGACCTAAATTACTTTTATGGTGAGCGCTTAATATATTTAATGTGCAATTAATATCATATCAAATATCAATGCACGTGATAATCATAAAATTATCTCGTAATTGACGTCAACATAAAATCAGCGTACAATTAATTTTTCTTTCAATATCACCGTGAATTACACGTACGCATTTACTAGTTTTTAAAAGGGGAAACACAGCATATAAAATCAGAACAGAGAGGAGGCCATCAATACTTCGTCCAAGTGCAGAAAGAATTGGTGCACTCCTAAACAGCCCAACAGATCATTCAACGATCTTTTTTTTTCCGAAGAAAAGGGGCTCACACCCCCGGTTCCATTCCATTGAAAGAAACCAGAAACCAACCAGTGTTCAAGTTACATCACAGGGAAGATGGTGGGAGAGCGTCCACTGTCATCTCCACCAAAAGTAAAAGGGAAACTAAAATCGTTATTCAGCTTACATCCCCATTTGGAGCAGACTGCCACTCCCTTACAAGACCAATTACATTCAACGATCTTATCTTGAATTGTAAATCACGACAGAGCTATATCTCACCTACTGCGAGATGTAGCTCTTACTCGCCGCTGGCGCTTATGATCCGGCCCATTACCGTGTTTCGCTCGATCCGTCACTATTTTTGCTCGCTCGGTTGGTTGGGTTTTCTTCTGCTGCTGTACACTAGCTGGACAGATCCGATTTTAAGACTTTCTTTTTTGTGTTTTTAGTGTTTTTACAGGTTTTCTTTCATTTTCAGACAAGCTAGTTTTTTCTCTTTCTTTTTGTGTTTCTTACGGTTTTTATTGGGTTTCTTTGATTTTCATGGTTTCTTTCCTTTTCTATGTGCCTTCTTTACAGTTTACGTCGGTTTTCTTCAGGGGGTTCTTCCTTTCATTATTTTGAATTGATTTTTGTTTTTTGTTTTTTCCTTTTTCAGTTTTTTTATTTTTTCTTCATTTTTCTTTGTTCTTTTCTTAGTTTTCATTTGTTATTTTTCTTTTTCTTCGACACATGTCAACTCTTTTTTCATATACCCTGTATATCTTTGTATGGACCTGGCTACCTGGTGCCCGAGCGCCCTCCCGAAAAGGAAAGCCCAACCGCGCGCCGCGTCAGGACAACCGAGAAAAGGAAACGCGCCCCGCACGCACCTGATCTAGCGCCCTGGACCTCTCGTTAGCGCTTCACGTGTTTCTCCCAGCCCCCGCCTGGTCCCCTCACCCACCCCCACTCTGATCCCACGCTTCCTCTCTCCCTCCTCTCTTACTTGAAGACCAAGAACATGCAGGGAACCCCTTCCTCCTCCCTGCTCCTCATTTCTTCCTTCGAAACAGATCTGGAGAACAAGGACAGGTTGCCTTCCACAACAATGACGTCTTGAGGGAGAAGAAACACATACAGGGACCCCTCCTTCCTCCTGCTTTCTTCCTGGAAATCAGATCTGGAGAACGAAAAGAGAGCCTACCTCCCCCCAAATAGGTAAGCACCTGCTCCCCCCAACCCTGCCTCCTCTTTTGCTCTTCGATCATGTATTGCTTGCTCAGCCACCCTGGTTGTGCCAGTTTTGAGACATCAACTGTTTTTTTTGCTTTGGTGAAAACCCAAGAGCGTTTGGTCGACTGCTTTTAGGCAACCCTACTGTATGCATGTGGCAACTATGTATAATGCATTGCGTACCTTGATGTACAACTGTAGTTAGGCAAAAAAAAGCAACACTAGATAAAAGAAGGGACAACTCTAGTACCAAAATTGGGCAACTTCGGTGTTGTCTAGAAGATGATGTGTCACTACTAGGGAAAAGCCTAGTAGTAGCGCGGGATAAATAGCTAGTAGTAGCGCGGGTGTCGGCGCTACTACTACGACACTACAGCTAACTAGTAGTAGTAGCGCGGGTGCCACCCGTGCTACTACTAATTATCTGTAGTGGGTCTTATACCCCGCACTACTACTATTACTTTCAAAAACAAAAAAAATCTCGATCTCGTGCGTGTTTTCAATGGCACCGGTGGTTCGATCCAGCGACGGTTGGGGTCGCTGGAGGCATGAGCGCCCAGCGGCAGACCAGAACTGGCGATGGCTGTTGGAGAGGGCCTGTTTCTATGGAAGAGCAAGGCAGCGGCGTGGGGCTCCTCTTCCTGACCATGCCAGATAGCTCCTGGTCGTCCATGGTGTCGACCTGCACGGGCATGGACATGGGAGGGTGAGTCAAACCAGAGGGAGAGAGAGAAAAAGAAAACCAAGGGAGAGAGGAAGGAGATGGATGGAGCAGTGGGGTTGGTCACCGGTGGTGAGGTGGTCCGACGTGGTGGCGCGAGGCAGCGGCCTCCTAGACGCCGGTGGCCCAAGACGGTGGCCTCTTTTGGCACCATGGAGGAGGAGGGCGAATGGGCAAGAGGTCCATGTGAGAGCGTATAGAGATAGAGAGGAGAGAATGACGGAAGAGAGGAGAGATTTGGGGGAGGAGATGGGGATTTCAGGGCTATTAAAAAACCCTGTACTTAGTAGTAGCGAGGGGTATGAGCCCGCGCTACTACTATCAGCTTAGTAGTAGCGCGGGTTTATACCCCTCGCTATTACTATGACATTGTCCCGAGGGAACGGTAGAGACCACTTAGTAGTAGCGAGGATTATAAACACGCACTACTACTATCAACTTAGTAGTAGCCAGGGTTATAAACCCGCGCTACTAGTAAGGAGCAGTAGCGAGGGGTATAAACACACTCTACTAGTAAGCGTCTACCTATAAGCTTTTCCCTAGTAGTGTGTGTCAGGATGTTGATTATGCCAGCCCAATTGTGATGTTGAACAACTACTCTACTGTTTTGAGCCAAGAAAACCCCAGGAAAACCTCATTGTATGCATGTAGCAGCTGGGGGTGTAATGAACTGTGTAGGTCAAAAAAATACAGATGCCCAAAAAATGGCAACTCTAGTATAAAAAAAGGGCAACTGATGTGTTGTTTAGCAGACAGATGGTACAAAACTAGCAAGCCCCCCAAAATACCATTTCTGTAAACATGAAGCAACCATAGTGTATTCATTGAGACAACTATATGTAGAAAAAATATCGATGTACAACTGGGCAACTCTATTTCTAAACGCATGCAAAACTGGGCATAATAAGGACTATAGAACTGGGCAACTCTATTTCTAAAACACATGCAAAACTCCTATGCTTTAAGGAGCATTTTGCATCGGCCAAAAAAATGAAGTATATAAAGTAGAAAAAAGCATAAAACTCATGTTAGAACAGTAGTAGTAATATGCATGTGCTAGAAACACAACTTTTGCATTTGACTATCATTCTCGCCAAGACACAAACGGCAAGCACATAAAAAATAGGATTCGAACAAAACCCACATTCATGTACTTTGCTACATTGCAGATGGTTCTCACTAAAAAACAAAAAGAGTATAGACTACACCAAAGATAGGTCTTCTGCCCCCTAGTAAGCTCTCCGTCAGATGCATGTTCTTTCCATGATCAAACGTTGCGACTCCCTGCTGTTGAAAAAGGAGCAATAAATGTAAAAGCACATATCACATAAAACAAACCTTTGCTGCTATATATGGGTGTCATACTGCTAGAAACATAAAGGGTAGAAGAAAAAGGAAATAGAAACTTTTTGACAATAATGAATATATATAAGTTGCCTCTGTTTAACTCTATAGTTGCCCAAACAATTGCTTGTAGTTTCTCCTTTTATTCTGGAACTAATTTCTACAACAGATGATACAAATGTTTTTGTGGTGGCCTATGTTGCAGGTGTTGGGAAACGTAGCATGCAATTTCAAAAAAAAATCCTACGCTCACGCAAGATCTATCTAGGAGATGCATAGCAACGAGAGGGGGAGAGTGTGTCCACGTACCCTCGTAGACCGAAAGCGGAAGCGTTTGAAAGTGCAACTATCCCCGGGTGGTTTTGGTAATTCCTAACAACATATAGATCATAGAGCTAATGCTACTTGAAGATAAATATTTCAGGAAAAGCTCAATGATTGGCATGGCATGGATTAGAAAGTGGACCCCTCAAAATGCGAAAGACAAAAGAATTGGCTCAAGCTCAAAGCACAAGACTCTACATTTCATTTTTAGTGATCCAAGATCACATTGAGTCCATAGGAAAAGCCAATACTAATAAGAGGGGATGAGGTGTGGCTTAATGAGGTTCTTGCTATTAAGAGGAAAAGAACAAGGCCCCAGTGCCTGAAGCTAAAGAAGAGGATGATGAATCCCATGTTTTGCGGAAGTTGAAGCCCAGAATTCCTGACCATAATGATGCTCATCCAGTCGCTGAGGACATGCACATCACGAAAGATGCAGGATTGAGGTTATGGAGATAGTCTGACCCATATGCTGTCAGGAGGAGAACTGCTGTGGATTATAGGTTCCATACAAAGGAACAACAAGATTTCTATGAAACCATTCTGCTTGACAAGAGGCCCATAGTGTGTGACATGAAATGGGTGGACTGGGAGTTCATCCAGGAAAATGAAGATCACTTCCCTGGAGTGTATGACAGCTTTAAGGCATGTGGAGTTGATGAATTCGTTGGACAAAATCTCACCAAGTGGGATGATGAGTTGATCATGCAGTTCTACTCCACTGCCCACTTCTATCCAGACGGGAGGATAGTTTGGATGTCTGAGGGTACCAGGTACCAGTCCATAGTTGATGAATGGGCTAAGCTGATCAATGCCCCTGCAGAGCATGAAGATGACTTGGATGTATATGCCAAGAAGAAGAAAGACCACAACTCCATGGCAAACATGTACAAGGAGATCCCGGACAAGGCTTTGGAAACTCACAAGCTTGGATATGTACATTTCTTGTTGTCTGGTCTGCCTACGATCAACTGGAACTTGAGGCACACTCTGCTACCCAAGTCAGGAGATCACAAGATGATCAGAGGGCATTCTATGAATCTGCTCCAATTGTTTGATGTCCCTCAGAAGTTCAAGGTTATGAGCTTAATGGTAGAAACAATCAAGAGGACTGCTGCTGACCAGAAGAGAAGTCGTGGGTATGCTGCACACATTCAGGGGCTCATCAACTCTAAGATGGGCACAGGAACTTATTTGCTAGACAAGGAGCATCTACCCATATATCCCGCTTTTGAAGACAATACCGTTCTGATGACTGAGGAAGATCCATCATTTGTGCAAGCACATGAGAAGAGAAAGAAGGCAAGGGCAGAGAAAGCTGCAAGGATGCCAACTGCTGAAGAGGCATCTCAAGTATTCCTGAAGAGCAAGCAATATCAGCTTGGATATCTGATTCAAGCTACACTGAGGATTGAGAAGGGATTGGCCACCCTGACTAAGAATCAGGAGAGCCTGGAGAGGATTGTGGAAACAAAATTCTATGATCTTGATATGAAGGTGACTGAAATTCAGACTGCAGTTGAGCAGATTCAGGAGGAAGAAGAGGAGAGGAGAGGAAAAGCAACCACTGATGCTTTCAAGCGTGTGCCACGAGGTCCAAGGTCTGCTGCAGTGCCAGTCTCAGATGCTAGAGCTTCAGTGTCAGCACCAGCAGCTACAGCTCCAGTGCCACCTCTAGCACCCACTCCAGCAGCTCCAACTACTTCATCGTAAGCCTTCGTCCTTGGAGTTGTATCCACACCTCCTCCCGAAGACCAAGCCTGAGAGACGTATAGCACTATGCATTTTCAAACTTTTTGTAACTTGTTGCCAAAGGGGGAGAAAAATGTATAGATCATAGGCTTCGAGAGAGAGTGTCTTGCTTTTTATCTCTCGTGCTATTTTGGTTGAACTACTTTTATTGTGTGCTTGTGTGAGATACCTTATGTCCTTGTGAGATACTTATATGATCATGTGGTTGATCATATGCTACATTAATGTTTGGTTGAATGATGCTATCCTTTACATTCCATATATGATCATTCACTTGCTTGGTGATGAGTGCATGCTTTTAATTTCTATCATTTTGAGCGCTCCACCAAGATGAATGTGACATAAAAGAGTAACCCATGATCCTAATCGATTGTGCATTTGCATTCAAAAGCAAATTTTAAATAATGCACAAATTTAGGGGGAGCTCTTGCTTATCACATACTTCTCAAAACGGCGATGTTTTTAAATCCTATAATCATTTGTCGAAGCTTTGATCTATATGTTGTCATCAATTACCAGAAAGGGGGAGATTGAAAGTGCAACTATCCCCGGGTGGTTTTGGTAATTCCTAACAACATATAGCACATTGAGATAATGCTACTTGAAGATAAATATTTCAGGAAAAGCTCAATGATTGGCATGGCATGGATTAGAAAGTGGACCCCTCAAAATGCTAAGGACAAAAGAATTGGCTCAAGCTCAAAGCACAAGACTCTACATTTCATTTTTAGTGATCCAAGATCACATTGAGTCCATAGGAAAAGCCAATACTATTAAGAGGGGATGAGGTGTTGCTTAATGAGGTTCTTGCTCAAAGTGCTTAGTGATATGCTCCACAACCCTCAACCACTCTCTCATATCCAAATATATCCCAAACCAAAAGTCAAACTCGGCCCCACCGATTTGATCTATCCGGCGCCACCGAGTTCACTTGACATAGCCACTGCCACAAACCCTAGTCTTTTCGGTCCCACCGATAGGGATCTCGGTCTCACCGAGATGGGACTGTAATCTCTCTGTTTCCCTTTCGTAACGTTTCGGTCCAACCGACATGAGTGGTCGGTCCCACCGAGATTGCAATGCAAACTCTCTATTTCCCTTTCGTAACGTTTCGGTTCTACCTAGAGAGCGAATCGGTCCCACCGAGATTGCCTGACCAACTCACTGGTTAGTCTATTACCAAAATTGGTTTCACCGAGTTTGTGTAATCAGTCTCACCGAGATTACGTTATGCCCTAACCCTAATGATATCGGTCCCACCGAGTTGACATGTCGGTCCCACCGAAAAACCTAACGGTCACATTATGAACTAAATCGGTCTGACCGAGTTGTATGATTTGGTCCCACCGAGTTTGGTGATTTGTGTGTAACGGTTAGATTTTGTGTGGAGGCTATATATACCCCACCACCCACTCTTTATTCGAGGAGAGAGCCATCAGAACATGCCTACACTTCCAACATACATTTTCTGAGAGAGAACCACCTACACTTGTGTTGAGGTCAAGATATTCCATGCCAACCACATAAATCTTGATCTCTAGCCTTCCCCAAGTTGCTTTCCACTCAAATCATCTTTCTACCAAATCCAATCCTATGAGAGAGAGAGAGAGTTGAGTATTGGGGAGACTATCATTTGAAGCACAAGAGCAAGGAGTTCATCATCAACACACCATCTATTACCTCTTGGAGAGTGGTGGCTCCTAGATTGGTTAGGTGTCACTTGGGAGCCTCCGTCAAGATTGTGGAGTTGAACCAAAGAGTTTGTACGGGCAAGGAGATCGCCTACCTCATGAAGATATACCCTAGTGAGGCAAGTCCTTCATGGGCGATGGCCATGGTGGGATATACAAGGTTGCTTCTTCGTGGACCCTTCGTGGGTGGAGCCCTCCGTGGACTCACGCAATCGTTACCCTTCGTGGGTTGAAGTCTCCATCAACGTAGATGTATGATAGCACCACCTATCGGAAGCACGCCAAAAATCTCCGTGTCTACATTGCGTTTGCTCCCTCCAAACTCTTCCCTTTACCTTCATATGCAATTGCTTTACATTCCGCTGCTATACTCTTAGAATTGCATGTGTAGGTTGTTTGCTCGACTTGTGCTAAGTTGCTAAAATCTGCCAAGATTAAAATTGGGAAAAGACTAGATTTTTATTTGGTCAAGTAGTCTAATCACCCCCCCCCCTCTACACATACTTTCGATCCTACAAGTGGTATCAGAGATTTGATCTCCATTTGCCTTTATTTCCATAGCTTTGGTGATCATAGCCTTGGTTTCACAACCCAGGAGAGTATGGCGTCTAGTGAGGGAAATTACCACCGTAGAGGTCCTTATTTTGATGGTACTAATTTTGCTAGTTGGAAGCATAAGATGAAAATGCATATTCTTGGACATAACCCCGCTCTTTGGGATATTGGGTGTATTGGCTTGCAAGGTGAATTCTTTGATGGGAGGGAACCGAACCGTGAGGCTAGCGCGGAAGAGGTGAAGATGCTGCAATACAATGCTCAAGCTTGTGATATTCTCTTCAAAGGTTTGTGCCCCGAAGAATTCAACAAAATCAGCCATCTTGAGAATGCAAAGGAAATTTGGGATACTTTGATTGATATGCATGAAGGTACCGACTCCATCAAGGAATCCAAATTGGATGTGCGTCAAAGTCAACTTGACAAGGTCAAAATGAAGTATGGTGAAGGTGTCGTTAAAATGTACTCTAGGCTTGATCTCACCACAAATGAGATCGCCGGCTTAGGAAGTGAAGAGATGACCAATAGATTCATCATCGGGAAGATCCTAAGAGCCTTGGATGGAAAATATGATACCGTGTGCACATTGATCCAAATGATGCCCAATTACAAAGATCTCAAGCCGACGGAAGTCATTGGAAGGATTGTTGCTCATGAGATGTCACTCAAGGATAAGGAAGAGCTTCACAACAAGTCAAGTGGTGCTTACAAAGCCTCATGTGATGCTCCCACATCATCAAGTGAGAAACAGAACTTCAATGAAGAATTGGGCCTAATGGTGAATAACTTCAACAAGTTCTACAAGATTAGAAGCAAGGAAAGAAGTTCCAAGTCAAGGTCCTACAATGACAAAAGATCTTCAAGTCGTGAATGTAATTGCTATAATTGTGGAAGACCCGGACACTGCTCCAATGAGTGTACGGCTCCCTACAAAAGAAGAGAAGGTTCTCCCAAAAGAAGGAGCAGGAGAGAAGAATCACCACCAAGAGAAAGAAGGAGTAGAGATGACCGTTATGAACGAAGAACATCACAGAGAAGCAAGGATTCAGAAAGGAAGGACAAATCATCAAGGGGCTACACAAAACGAAGACATCAAGCTCACATTAGTGAATGGGTATCCGGCTCCGACTCCGAGGATCACTCCGAGAGAAGTTATCACTCCGACTCGGAATATACTCAAGATGAAGGTGTTGCCGGTCTAGCACTTGTGTCAACCAACTCCTACGACATATTTGAGTCGCCAAATGAAGGAAGTGGAAGATGCTTCATGGCTAAAGGCCCAAAGGTATCACACCTCGAGTATGTTGATTTCAATAGTGATGAAGATGACTTGCTAGGTGATGATGATTTACTTGTTGACAATTATAGTGATGAAAACTATGATGAACTTCTTATTAATCATGCTAATCAAGACAAAACGAATGACGATGATAAGAAGGAGATCGAGCGTCTAGCTAAAGAGCTAAACACTCTTAAGTTAGCTCATGAAACTACCTTGGAAAATCATCGAGAGCTTTTAAAGACTCATGAGAAGCTACGCTTTGAAAAGCTCAACCTTGAGCAAGAGCATGAGTTCTTAAAGGCGAACAATGATGATCTTCGCAAGAAAAGTTCTTCTTACATTGCCAAGCGTTTACTTTTGTCTACTTACATGCCACAAGTTAAATCTAGCAACAAGAGTAATAAAGATTCTTCTTCTAGTAGTAACAATAATCATGCTAATCTCAATGATGTTGCTTCTAGTAGTTCTCTTGACTCCACTAATGATTCTCTTAGCCAAGTTACACTTGAGAAAGAAAATAGCTTATTGAATGGAATTATAGAGAAAGGTGTGTACAAGAGCCTTGCCGGAAGTAAGCAATTTGAGGAAATTGTACGCAAGCAAGGAAGACACCGGAAGAATCAAGGTGTTGGTTTTGAACGAAAGTTCAATGCCAATGGGTTGAGTGGGAATAAGATCAATACCCCAAGACGAAGTTTGTTCCTCAACAAGAGAAGTATGATCCTACTTCTTTCCAAGGAACACAAGCTCAAGATGATCTTCCACCACAAGACCACAAGCTAAAAGGCAAGGACAAGCTTCAAGAGGAGATTGATGCATTTGAAGAAGCTCCCAAAGCCTTGGTCAAGTGGGTTCCCAAGACTACATCAAGTTCTAATTCATCAAGTACGACTACAACTCCAAGGATTCCCATCAAGATGGTGTGGATCTCGAAGAAGAAGAACTAGAAAGTTCTCGAGGGTGACTCCGCCAACACACTTCACTCATATCATTTTGGCGAAGACAAGTGCAAACAACTTTCATATCTTGCACTAGTTCAAGGAGTCACAAACCCTCTTGTTGGTAAGACAAGGGACAAGGTAACCTAATGCATTCATGGACATCATCTCATGTGAATATCACTCTATGTCTATGGATATCCTTGTTTGTTCCTTGTGGGACTAACCCGTGTAGGTATTGAAAGTGCAACTCACTCCAAAGGATTGCTCCAAAGGATCTACATCAACATTGAGCATCTACATCTTCAACACCTACATGAAGTCATCATCAAAAAAACCCAAGGTTAGTTCATCCCTCTTAGGGGGGATATCACATCTAGCGGGAGCTTTACTCTAATCAATTGAGCTAAAGCAACTCTAATGGCGTGAACACAACAATGCTTTATGTAAAAGTGGCAACCCCACTTGTGCTTAAACGATGAGTATGACCTATGATCAAATGTTCTCATTTGACTCCTAAGTCAATATACTCATATATAGATGACCTAGTCATCGCCAAATTGCTTGATATATGCTAGAGTGTTTGTGCATGCTTTGTCACATATTTCATTTGTTATATTATTGTGTGAGCATGTTGGTTGCATATTTTACTCATTCAAGGACATCCATTTGTTGCTTTGATTGTTTGGCTTTTCTCTTTTGCCAAATGGATGGACAAGAATGCCTAAGAACTCCCTCTAGCTATCTATGATTTCCTTGTCTCAAACTCTATTCATACTACATCACAAAGTTTGATCAAGTCAGATTCGAACCACTCTATGTGAGGAGCACTCGGAGTCCCTGATTCGTCATAGACTTAAACTTCCAAAATCTCTTTGTGCATTTCGGTATGACCGAGTCATCCATTTCGGTCACACTGAGATCACTAAGTTGATCTAGGTTTTCAATCTTGGTGCAAACGATTAGAACTTTTCGGCCACACCGAGTTGCAGTAACTGCTCACAGTTTTGCATCTCGGTGCCACCGAGTTGTTCCACTCGGTCACACCGACAGGGTCAGGTTATATATACTGACGGGTCAAATTTTGGAAATTTTTCCAAAACCTTTCACCCGGCGTGACCTACTCTCCCTCCTCGAGTCTCCGGATCGTCCTCTCGCCGCCAGCTACCTCCCGCCGCTGGTCTCCGCCACCGTCAACGACAATCTGCCCCGCCGTTGCGCCGTAGCAAGTTCAGCATCGAAGTAGGGTATGAACTTGATCTTTGTGCTATTCCTTAACTCCGATTTGTAGCACATTGCTTTGCCATGATTCTTTCCACGTATGAAATCATCCTGTCCAGCGAAAGCTTCCCGTAGATTAGATTTGATTTGAAAATTTAGGGTTAGGTCTCCGCCGAACTCATCTCAGACCGACCGAGTTGTAGAAATCGGTCTCACCGATTTGGCTTAGGCCATTGCACATGCGTTTTCGGTATGACCGAAAATTGCAAATCGATGTGACCGAGTTCGATTCTTTGTGAAACCCTAGCAGCCTCGGTGCCACCGAACTGTGACTCGGTCTAAGCAAGTTCACTAGTTTAGGTTCCAAAAGCTGCTTCGGTATCATCGAGATTACAAATCGGTAGATCCGAAATGCCTTCTGTGAAGAACTAAATCTAAGTTTTTAAGTCATCTGTTTTGCAAAAATTCTGTACTTTGTGATGCTCATCTACTCTAGCCCATCTACAATCTATTCACAGGGTATGCTGACAGTTTGCCTACAAGATGTCTGATCAAAGTGACAACCCGAACAAGTCTGAGGAGCAGGTTCATTTGAGTGAGGGCACTAGTCCCTCTAGCACTTCTGATGAGGGAAGTAGGAGCACACCAAGCAACTTGCCCAAGGCAGCCACTAGAACAAGGAAGAAGAAGACCTCAGATTCTGAGGATGATGATTAAGTGGCTGTTGAAGAAGAAGTCAGCTCCAAGAAAAAGGTGCTGAAGAAAGAGTATGGCTCAGCTGCTACAACAAAGCCAGGGATGCACAAGAAGGCTCCAGCAAAGAGGATTCCCATGTCAAAGGCTAGAGCCTCAACTGCTGAAACTTCCAAGCCAACTAAAGAGGCAGTTGGAGAAGGAAAGAAAAGGAAGGAAAGGGTCAAGAAGACCACTTCCAGAGTACTTGGTAGATCCTCCATTATGAGCGACTCAGAAGACGAAGAAGAGGAAGAGGATGCTGCACTAGCTCCTAAGGCTCAGAAGCTCATGGGAGATGCAATTAAATCAAGGGCTGCAACATCTAAGCCCAAGTCTGCTCCCAAAGCTCAAGCTCAGAAACCCCCAAAGCCCAAGAGAAACACCAAGAGTATACCTTCTGAAGAAAAGAACAAGGCCCCAGTGCCTGAAGCTGAAGAAGAGGATGATGAATCCCATGTTCTGTGGAAGTTGAAGCCCAAAATTCCCGACCATAATGATGCTCATCCAGTCAATGAGGACATGCACATCAGGAAAGATGCATGATTGAGGTTATGGAGACAGTCTGACCCATATGCTGTCAGGAGGAGAACTGCTGTGGATTACAGTTTCCATACAAAGGAACAACAAGATTTCTATGAAACCATTCTGCTTGATAAGAAGCCCATAGTGCGTGACATGAAATCGGTGGACTGCGAGTTCATCCGGGAAAATGAAGATCACTTCCCTGGAGTGTATGTCAGCTTTAAGGCATGTGGAGTTGATGAATTCGTTGGACAAAATCTCACCAAGTGGAATGATGAGTTGATCATGCAGTTCTACTCCACTGCCCACTTCTATCCAGATGGGAGGATAGTTTGGATGTCTGAGGGTACCAGGTACCAGTCCATAGTTGATGAATGGGCTAAGCTGATCAATGCCCCTGCAGAGCATGAAGATTACTTGGATGTATATGCTAAGAAGAAGAAAGACCACAACTCCATGGCAAACATGTACAAGGAGATCCCCGACAAGGCTTTGGAAACTCACAAGCTTGGATATGTACATTTCTTGTTGTCTGGTCTGCCTACGATCAAATGGATCTTGAGGCACACTCTGCTACCCAAGTCAGAAGATCACAAGATGATCAGAGGGCATTCTATGAATCTGCTCCAATTGTTTGATGTCCCTCAGAAGTTCAAGGTTATGAGCTTAATGGTAGAAACAATCAAGAGGACTGCTGCTGACCAGAAGAGAAGTCGTGGGTATGCTGCACACATTCAGGGGCTCATCAACTCTAAGATGGGCACAGGAACTTATTTGCTAGACAAGGAGCATCTACCCATATATCCTGCTTTTGAAGACAATACTGTTGTGATGACTGAGGAAGATCCATCATCTGTGCAAGCACATGAGAAGAGAAAGAAGGCAAGGGCAGAGAAAGCTGCAAGGATGCCAACTGCTGAAGAGGCATCTCAAGTATTCCTGAAGAGCAAGCAATATCAGCTTGGATATCTGATTCAAGCTACACTGAGGATTGAGAGGGGATTGGCCACCCTGACTCAGAATCAGGAGAGTCAGGAGAGGATTGTGGAAACAAAATTCTATGACCTTGATCTGAAGGTGACTGAAATTCAGACTGCAGTTGAGCAGCTTCAGGAGGAAGCAAAGGAGAGGAGAGGAAAAGCAACCACTGATGCTTTCAAGCGTGTGCCACGAGGTCCAAGTTCTGCTGCAGTGCTAGTCTCAGATGCTAGAGCTTTAGTGTCAGCACCAGCAGCTATAGCTCCAGTGCCACCTCCAGCACCCACTCTAGCAGCTCCAACTACTTCATCGAAAGCCTTCATCCTTGGAGTTCTATCCACACCTCCTCCCGAAGACCAAGCCTGAGAGACGTATAGCACTATGCATTTTCAAACTTTTTGGTAACTTGTTGCCAAAGGGGGAGAAAAATGTATAGATCATAGGCTTCAAGAGAGAGTGTCTTGCTTTTTATCTCTTGTGCTATTTTGGTTGAACTACTTTTATTGTGTGCTTGCGTGAGATACCTTATGTCCTTATGAGATATTTATATGATCATGTGGTTGATCATATGCTACATTAATGTTTGGTTGAATGATGTTATCCTTTAGATTCCATATATGATCATTCACTTTCTTGGCGATGAGTGCATGCTTTTAATTTCTATTATTTTGAGCGCTCCACCAAGATGCATGTGACATGGAAGAGTGACCCATGATCCTAATCGATTGTGCATTTGAATTCAAAAGGAAATTTTAAATAATGCACAAATTTAGGGGGAGCTCTTGCTTATCACATACTTCTCAAAGCGACGACGTTTTTAAATCTTATAATCATTTGTCGAAGCTTTGATCTATATGTTGTCATCAATTACCAAAATGGGGGAGATTGAAAGTGCAACTATCCTCGGGGTGGTTTTGGTAATTCCTAACAACATATAGCTCATTGAGCTAATGCTACTTCAAGATAAATATTTCAGGAAAAGCTCAATGATTGGCATGGCTTGGATTAGAAAGTGGACCCTTCAAAATGCAAGGACAAAAGAATTGGCTCAAGCTCAAAGCACAAGACTGTACATTACATTTTTAGTGATCTAAGATCACATTGAGTCCATAGGAAAAGCCAATACTATTAAGAGGGGATGAGGTGTTGCTTAATGAGGTTCTTGCTCAAAGTGCTTAGTGATATGCTCCACAACCCTCAACCACTCTCTCATATCCAAATGTATCCCAAACCAAAAGTCAAACTCGGCCCCACTGATTTGATCTATCCGGCGCCACCGAGTTCACTTGACATAGCCACTGCCACAAACCCTAGTCTTTTCGGTCCCACCGATAGGGATCCCGGTCTCACCGAGATGGGATTGTAATCGCTCTGTTTCCCTTTCGTAATGTTTCAGTCCAACCGAGATGAGCGATCGGTCCCACCAAGATTGCAATGCAAACTCTTTATTTCCCTTTCGTAACGTTTCGGTTCTACCGAGAGAGCGAATCGGTCCCACCGAGATTGCCTGACCAACTCTCTGGTTAGTCTATTATGAAAATCGGCCTCAACGAGTTTGTGTAATCAGTCTCACCGAGATTACGTTATGCCCTAACCCTAATGATATCGGTCTCACCGAGTTGATATGTCGGTCCCATCGAAAAACCTAACGGTCACATTATGAACTAAATCGGTCTGACCAAGTTGTATGATTCGGTCCCACCGAGTTTGGTGATTTGTGTGTAACAGTTAGATTTTGTGTGGACGCTATATATACCCCTCCACCCACTCTTAATTCATGGAGAGAGCCATCGGAACATGCTTACACTTTCAACATACATTTTCTGAGAGAGAACCACCTACACTTGTGTTGAGGTCAAGATATTCCATGCCAACCACATAAATCTTGATCTCTAGCCTTCCCCAAGTTGCTTTCCACTCAAATCATCTTCCTACCAAATCCAATCCTATGAGAGAGAGTTGAGTGTTGGGAAGATTGGCATTTGAAGCACAAGATCAAGGAGTTCATCATCAACACACCATCTATTACCTCTTGGAGAGTGGTGTCTCCTAGATTGGTTAGGTGTCACTTGGGAGCCTCCGTCAAGATTGTGGAGTTGAACCAAGGAATTTGTACGGGCAAGGAGATCGCCTACCTCGTGAAGATCTACCCTAGTGAGGCAAGTCCTTCATGGGCAATGGCCATGGTGGGATAGACAAGGTTGCTTCTTCGTGGACCCTTCGTGGGTGGAGCCCTCCGTGGACTCACGCAACTGTTACCCTTCGTGGGTTGAAGTCTCCATCAACGTGGATGTACGATAGCACCACCTATCGGATCCACGCCAAAAATCTCCGTGTCTACATTGCGTTTGCTCCCTCCAAACTCCTCCCTTTACCTTCATATGCAATTGCTTTACATTCCACTGCTATACTCTTAGAATTGCATGTGTAGGTTGTTTGCTTGACTTGTGCTAAGTTGCAAAAATCTACCAAGAATTAAAATTGGGAAAAGGCTAGATTTTTATTTGGTCAAGTAGTCTAATCACCCCCCTCTAGACATACTTTCGATCCTACAAGTGGCATTAGAGCTTTGGTCTCCATTTGCCTTTATTTCCATAGCTTTGGTGATCATAGCCTTGGTTTCACAACCTAGGAGAGTATGGCGTCTAGTGAGGGAAATTACCACCGTAGAGGTCCTTATTTTGATGGTACTAATTTTGCTAGTTGGAAGCATAAGATGAAAATGCATATTCTTGGACATAACCCCGCCGTTTGGGCTATTGTGTGTATTGGCTTGCAAGGTGAATTCTTTGATGAGAGGGAACCGAACCGTGAGGCTAGCGCGGAAGAGTTAAAGATGCTGCAATACAATGCTCAAGCTTGTGATATTTTCTTCAACGGATTGTGCCCCGAAGAATTCGACAAAATCAGCCGTCTTGAGAATGCAAAGGAAATTTGGGATACTTTGATTGATATGCATGACGGTACCGACTCCGTCAAGGAATCCAAATTGGATGTGCTTCAAAGTCAACTTGACAAGTTCAAAATGAAGGATGGTGAAGGTCTCGCTGAAATGTACTCTAGGCTTGCTCTCATCACAAATGAGATCACCGGCTTAGGAAGTGAAGATATGACCGATAGATTCATCATCAAGAAGATCCTAAGAGCCTTGGATGGAAAATATGATACCGTGTGCACATTGATCCAAATGATGCCCAATTAGAAAGATCTCAAGCCAACGGAAGTCATTGGAAGGATTGTTGCTCATGAGATGTCACTCAAGGATAAGGAAGAGCTTCACAACAAGTCAAGTGGTGCTTACAAAGCCTCATGTGATGTTCCCACATCATCAAGTGAGAAAAAAACTTCAATGAAGAATTGAGCCTAATGGTGAAGAACTTCAACAAGTTCTACAAGAGTAGAAGCAAGGAAAGAAGTTCCAAGTCAAGGTCCTACAATGACAAAAGATCTTCAAGTCGTGAACGTAATTTCTATAATTGTGGAAGACCCAGACACTACTCCAATGAGTGTACGGATCCCTACAAAAGAAGAGAAGGTTCTCCCAAAAGGAGTAGGAGAGAAGAATCACCACCAAGAGAAAGAAGGAGTAGAGATGACCATTATGAACGAAGAACATCACGGAGAAGCAAGGATTCAGAAAGGAAGGACAAATCATCAAGGGGCTACACAAAACGAAGACATCAAGCTCACGTTGGTGAATGGGTATCTGGCTCCGACTCCGGCGATCACTCCGGGAGAAGTTATCACTCCGACTCGGAATATACTCAAGATGAAGGTGTTGCCGGTCTAGCACTTGTGTCAACCAACTCCTACGACATATTTGAGTCACCAAATGAAGGAAGTGGAAGATGCTTCATGGCTAAAGGACCAAAGGTATCACACCCCGAGTATGTTGCTTTCAATAGTGATGAAGATGACTTGCTAGGTGATGATGATTTACTTGTTGACAATTCTAGTGATGAAAACTATGATGAACTTGCTATTAATCATGCTAATCAAGACAAAACGAATGACGTTGGTAAGAAGGAGATTGAGCATCTAGCTAAAGAGATAAACACTCTTAAGTTAGCTCATGAAACTACCTTGGAAAATCATCGGGAGCTTTTAAAGACTCATGAGAAGCTACGCTTTGAAAAGCTCAACCTTGAGCAAGAGCATGAGTTCTTGAAGGCGATCAATGATGATCTTTGCAAGAAAAGTTCTTCTTACTTTGCCAAGCGTTTACTTTTGTCTACTTACATGCCACAAGTTAAATCTAGCAACAAGAGTAATAAAGATTCTTCTTGTAGTAGTAACAATAATCATGCTAAATTTAATGATGTTGCTTCTAGTAGTTCTCTTGATTCCACTAATGATTCTCTTAGCCAAGTTACACTTGAGCAAGAAAATAGCTTATTGAAGGGAATTATAGAGAAAGGTGTTTACAAGAGCCTTGCCGGAAGTAAGTAATTTGAGGAAATTGTACGCAAGCAAGGAAGACACCGGAAGAATCAAGGTGTTGGTTTTGAACGAAAGTTCAATGCCAATGGGTTGAGTGGGAATAAGATCAATACCCCAAGACGAAGTTTGTTCCTCAACAAGATAAGTATGATCCTACTTCTTTCCAAGGAACACAAGCTCAAGATGATCTTCCACCACAATGATAGAGGCAAAGGTGTCCCGTCTTTCGATGAGATGGTGGCTATCGTTTTGGAGGAAGTCGACTTTGATGATCCGACTACGAACGTGCGAGGACGCCGCGCCTTAGCAATCGCTAAACCAACTCCGAGAGGTTATTAACCACGCCGGAGCACGATCAACCTGACCACGAAGGTCTGTTTCCTGCAGGCAAACAAAGAACAAGCAAGAAACTAAGATTGCAATCAGGATATTGCGAATATAAGAGGAAAGCTTTATTGATCAAGGTGGGGTTCTGTGACGCCTTGGTCTGGTCGTTGAACACAAACGAAGTACGCGAAGTTGCAGCTATGGCAAACTTTTAATGTAAACAAAACCTAAAGTCTAAACGATGCCCTAAGGGCTGTATATATGGAGGAAGAGGGGGGAATTTCATGGCCCTTGGATGAGGGGTCCGAAACCAACCCTAACTCTTGTTTCCCCACACATACGGACTCTAAAAACAGCCTATACTTAAGTATTTCAAAAATACATGAGCCTGGCCCAATAATAAGGTGACGCAGCACCTAGAATAGCCTCTGGACGAAAATTATGAAGTGGCATCTTGAATATTTCGTCCAAGGCTTCATGCACTCCTTATGGTGGCTTCAAAGTCCTAAAATCATCACTTGTAACTCCGTTCTTGATCCCCTTGCGCATGCCATCATCTCCATGCTTGGTCTTGCTCCAGTGTTGATCCCTCTTATCCATGCCAGGCCCTTCATTCGTAAGCAAAATGAATGTATCCAATTTAGGCAGCATCATATTCTCATGAACATTAGAATAATTACCAAGAAACGAAAGTACCTGATAATTTAATTGGCGTGCGCGAGCTCTAGTAATTGGTCCAGTATGTATAGCAGCAGGGGTTGTGGGTGTTACAATGGTATTGATGTCCTCATCATCCTCCCCTTCTTGAAATGAAGTCGTCATCGACGGAAGCTCATCTTCCTCACTCAAATAAGGCTTCAAATCTGCAATGTTAAAAGTGGGACTAACCCCAAAATCTTTAGGCAGCTCAAGTTTATATGCATTGTCATTTATTTTCTCTAACACCTTAAAAGGACCATCAGCACGTGGCATTAGCTTTGATTTGCGCAAATTAGGAAACCTATTCTTATGCAAATGTAACCAAACAAGATCTCCAGGTGCAAACACAACATGTTTTCTACCCTTATCTCCAGCAAGTTTATTTAGCATTCATATGCTCAACGTTTTCCTTAGTTAAATCATGCATTTTTAAAATCAATTCAACACGTTCTTTAGCATCAAAATTAACCTTCTCCGAAGATGGAAGATGCAACAAATCAATAGGTGCACGAGGTAGGAAACCATACACAATTTCAAAAGGGCACATCTTGGTAGTAGAATGCAATGAACAACTATAAGCAAATTCAATATGAGGCAAGCATTCTTCCCACATTTTCTTATTATTCTTCAAAACAACCCTAAGCATAGTAGACAATGTTCTATTGACTACTTCAGTTTGTCCATCAGTTTGGGGGTGACAAGTAGTACTAAAAAGCATTTTAGTCCCCAACTTAGCCCATAAACATCTCCAAAAGTGGCTAAGAAATTTAGTATCACGATCTTAAACAATAGTATTTGGCAAGCGAATAATTTCACGAAAGAACAAATCAGCAACATTAACAGCATCATCGCTTTTATGACATGGTATAAAGTGTGCCATTTTCGAGAATCTATCCACGACAACAAATATGCTATCCCTCCCCTTATTTGTTCGAGGTAAACCTAAAACAAAGTCCATATATATATCCTCCCAAGGAACACTAGGTACAGGCAAAGGCATATATAAACCATGAGGATTGAGTTGTGACTTAGCTTTTTGACATGTAGTGCATCGAATAACAAAACGCTCAACATCCCGTCTCATATTTGTCCAAAAGAAATGTGTAGCAAGTATATCCTCCGTCTTCTTGACGCCAAAGTGTCCCATTAATCCTCCTCCATGCGCCTCCTACAATAACAAAAGACGAACGGAGCTAGCTGGAATACATAGCTTGTTAGCACGAAACACAAATCCACCGTTCAGAACAAACTTGTTCCAAGTTCTCCCTTCCTTACAATTCTGCATTACATCTTTAAAATCAGAATCATGCACATATTGATGTTTGATAGTCTCCAAACCAAATATTTTGAAGTCAAGTTGTGAAAGCATAGTATAGCGACGAGACAATGCATCAGCAATAACATTTTCTTTACCCTTCTTGTGTTTAATGACATAAGGGGAAGTCTCAATGAATTCAACCCATTTAGCATGTCTATGATTCAGTTTAGCTTGACTTTTAATATGTTTCAAAGATTCATGATCAGAATTTATAACAAATTCTTTGGGCCATAAATAATGTTGCCATGTTTCTAAAGTCCGAACAAGAGCATATAATTCTTTATCATAAGTAGAATAATTCAGACTAGGCCCACTCAATTTTTCAGAAAATTATGCAACAGGTTTGCCATCTTGTAATAACACACCTCATAATCCAATTCCACTAGCATCACATTCAAGCTCAAAAGTCTTATTAAAATCAGGAAGTTTCAGTAAAGGAGCATGTGTCAACTTATCTTTCAATACCGTGAAGGCTTCTTCCTGTGCGGTACCCCAAACAAAAGGCACATCCTTCTTTGTAAGCTCGTTGAGAGGTGCAGCAATGGTGCTGAAATATCTCACAAAACGCCTATAGAAACCAGCGAGGCCAAGGAAACTCCTCACTTGTGTGACCGTTTTGGGCTGCGGCCAACTCTCAATAGATTCAATCTTGGCTTTATCAACTTCAATTCCCCGTGGAGTAACAACATAGCCAAGAAAAGATACTCGGTCAGTGCAGAAGGTGCACTTCCCAAGGTTACCAAACAAACATGCATCACAGAGAGAAATAAAAATATCATGTAAATGTTCCAAATGTTCCTCCAAAGATCTGCTATAAATCAGTATATCATCAAAATAGACTACCACAAATCGTCCAATGAAAGCACGTAAAACTTCGTCCATTAATCTCATGAAAGTACTAGGTGCATGTAACGCCC
The DNA here is from genome assembly GCF_056163025.1 of Triticum urartu. Taxonomy (NCBI): domain Eukaryota; kingdom Viridiplantae; phylum Streptophyta; class Magnoliopsida; order Poales; family Poaceae; genus Triticum; species Triticum urartu. Next base: position 315,785,602 of record NC_141877.1, read on the forward strand.
CGGATGTAACTTGCCATATTTGTATTCCAACTCTTGCCATTTTCGGCTCTAAGTTATGATATTCCCTCATGGTTGGGTTTTTTCTTCGTTTTGCATTTTGTCCATGTCATGCATCACATATCATGTCATCATGTGCATCGCATTTGCATACGTGGTCATCTCATGCATCCGAGCATTTTCCCCGTTGTCTGTCTTGCGATCCGACACTCCTATGTCCTCCGGCGTCCATTTTTGCCTCTTTTCATGTGCGGGTGTTAAACATTCTTGGATTGGACCGAGACTTACCAAGCGGCCTTGGTACACCACCGGTAGACCTCCTGTCAAGTTTCGTGCCATTTGGAGTTCGTTTGATACTCCAACGGTTAACCGGGGAACCGTAAAGGCCTCGTGTGTGTTGCAGCCCAAAACCCCTCCAAAGTGGCCCAAAACCCATCTAAACCCCCTCCATCCTCTCGGTCGTTCGATCACGATCGCGTGGCAGAAAACCACACCTCATTTGGACTCTCCTAGCTCCCTCTACCTATAAATATGTGCATCTCCCCGAATTTCGTGGATGAACCCTAACCTCTTTCCACCTCGCGCCGCCGGACAAAACCGCCACCAACGGACGTGTCCAACTTCCCCGCGCCGCCGGCACATGTCGCCTCCTGATTCACCGCCGCCCCGCGCCCACTTGCCCGTGCCGCCCGTCCGAACCCGTGGTTGCCCGCCTCCTCGCGCCGCCCGGGTCCTCGCCGCGCCGCCGTCCTCCGCCATGAGACCTCGTCGCGCTGCCCGCGCCAACCTCGCTCCGGTCGCCGCCGTCAGCTACCGGCCGCCGTCCTCCGCCCCGTGTCTTGCCGCCGTCCGCCGACCACCGCTCCGGCGAACCTCGCCCGCGCCGCAGCTCGCCGTCTCTGGCGCGTCCCGTCCCTCTCCGGCGAGCCTCGGCAACCGTCTTCAACTCCGGCCACCGCGAGATTCCTCGTCGACAAACCTCGAAGTCCGTGCCCGAAAACCTAGATCCAGATCTGATTCAGAGGTCTATTTTCGTCTAAGTCTTTTCCCTGTTCATATTTTCTAGACATGTTCATTGCATCATATCTCTGCATCCATAGCTCCATTTTGGGCGTGTGAAATATCAAAATGTTCGTTAGGGTGTCCTATTCATTTTGTTCCATTGCACCATGCTTGTTTGAGTCCATCTTGATGCCTAAAATGCTGTTGCAAAAGTGCTATAAAATGTTAGTTCCTGATTCTTATCAGATTATGAGCATTTGTCATTTTTGCCATGATTATTGTGTGCCTCCTATGAACTTGAGCCCTACATGTGTTTTGGGCTATGCCATGCCATCTTTACAGGGGTGTTTGCCATGTATTTTTGTGATCAATGTGGTGACTAGCACAAGAATGCAAAGTAGCTCTCGTAATGTTGCTGATTTCAGGGACTTAGAATTTCACTAAGTCATTTCCCTGTTGTTATTTCAATGCCATGTATTCATGTTGCTACAGAGAGATCCATGCCTCTTTTGAGCATGTTCAGTAAGGATGATTTTGACATATGGTTATGCTCTATCCATCCATGTCTTTGTTTGCAATTATGGAGTACCCTAGCATGACTCAATCTTGCTCTACTTTTGCTATAAAATGTTGCTGGCAGATTGGTTACGCGTTAATCAATTTTGCCAAGGTTGTTGTAGTTGATCCATGCATGCTATGAGATGGTTCTTGCCATGGTTAGCTTCTTCAACATGTCTTCACTGGATGTATGCTTAGTTTGTCATGCAATGCCTTGTGGTGAGTGCATCGAGCTCGCGAACATGCCTACGTAACTCTGTTTATGCCATGTCCAGTTTTCTGCTAAGTCTGAATCTGTTAACGAAACTTGCTATGTTTACATGGGTGCCATCATATTTTATGTGCCCTTTTGGCTTATGGTTAGTAAGGGACTTTTGTTATATGCTTTGAGTAGTTTCATTCCATGCCTTGTGTTGCTATGTTCTCATCCTGTAGCATCCGACGTCTGGCTCATCCGGTGTGCCCTGAGAACGAGATACGTGTGACTCCTATCAGGATTTGTCGGCACCTCAGGCGGCTTTGCTGGTCTTGTTTTACCATTGTCGAAATGTCTTGTAACCTGGATTCCGAGTCTGATCGGGTCGTCCTGGGAGAAGGAATATCCTTCGTTGACCGTGAGACCTTGTGATGGGCTAAGTTGGGACACCCCTGCAGGGTTTTGAACTTTCGAAAGCCGTGCCCGCGGTTATGGGCAGATGGGAATTTGTTAATATCCGGTTGTAGAAAACCTGACACTTAACTTAATTAAAATGAATCAACATCGTGTGTAGCCGTGATGGTCTCTTTTCGGCAGAGTCCGGGAAGAGAACACGGTCTCGTGTTATGCTTGAACGTAAGTAGTTCTAGGATCACTTCTTGATCATAGATTGTCGACCGTGCCTTGCTCCTCTTCCCGCTCTCATTTGCATATGTTAGCCACCAAATATGCTAGTGCTTGCTGCAGCTCCACCTCACTACCTTTTCCTACCCATGAGCTTAAATAGTCTTGATCGCGAGGGTGTGAGATTGCCGAGTCCCCGTGACTCATAGATTACTTCCAAAACTAGATGCAGGTGCCGATGATGCCATTCCAGGGGATGCAACCGAGCTCAAGTGGGAGTTCGACGAGGATTCAGGACGTTACTATGTTTCCTTTCCAGACGATTAGTAGTGGAGCCCAGTTGGGGCGATCGGGGATCTTATGCATTTGGGGTTGTCTTTATTTTGGTTCCGTAGTCAGACCTTGATTGTTTCTGGATGATGTAATGCTATATTTATGTATTGTGTGAAGTGACGATTGTAAGCCAACTCTTTATCTCTTTCTTATTCAGTACATGGGATGTGTAAAGATTACCCTTCTTATGACATGCCTACAATGCGGTTATACCTCTAAGTCGTTCTCCGACACGTGGGAGATATAGCCGCATCGTGGGTGTTACAAGTTGGTAATCAGAGCCTTTCCCGACTTAGGAGCCCCCTACTTGATTGAATTGTTGGTGTTGTTGAGTCTAGAAAAATGTTTTGAGTCTTTTAGGATTATATATATATATATATATCGGAGAGTAGGATTCTTTTTACTCCTCGGTCCCTTCGTCGCTCTGGTGAGGCTTCGTGACGTAGAGTTTTAACTCTTCTCTTCTCAAATTTCACTAATTTTTTTAGGATCATGCGGGTATCTTTGAATGGTTTCGATGGTTTTGTGACGAGAACATTGTTCTTGGTGCCTCCTGACATTTAGGGGTTGCGGCAGTGTCCCGGGGAGTTGAGCTTCGAGGTGTTGTCGTCATAATTTTATCGTTGCAGTTTTGGAATACCTGAGTTTCGCCGACATCAAAAATCTCTTTTATGCAGTTGTTGGTGAGATAACTTCGACGCCACCCAGTACTGGGACGGGAGTTCGGGAGTATTTCCATAACTCGTATAACGGATGCTTTTCAAAGGTTGAGGTAAATGATTTCCGAAGGTTTCTTGGTTATGTGTTGAAGGATGGATACAACTGGATGTAGGATTTGCTAGTTTTGAGTGAGATATTATGCTTCCCCTGTATCCCCAACACCTGATTGCATAACCGAAAAATTTCGGGAGTTTTCATAGGTGGGAATTCATGTAGCTCTAGTATTTCTTCCGCAGATATTTGGTTTGTGATTGGGTAATCCTTACCAAGTATTTGTTCATGTCCGTACCTTATTGTTTTATTCATCTACCTCTATCTAAGTGGCTTCTCAATTTATAGAAGTGTGATCATTTAATTTGGAATTCATTCGTTCATTCTTGTTCAAATGTTAAGGCTATATGTTGCAATTTCGATCCATTTGATTCAGTTTGAATATATGTCTTTCAAGATGCTAACGGATATCACCCTCTTCAGGATGGCTCCTCCAATGCGTCAGAATCCGAAACCACCGCCACCACCTCCACCTCCGGAGGCATGGTAAGCTGTGATGGCCGCCACCAACGCCAACACGCAGATGCTTTTGCAAATCTTGCAAGAGCGCAACCAAGGAAATCAAGGCCATGGCAACAATCAAGTTTAGTTTGCTACCCTCAACCAGTTCCTCACAAACCAGCCGAAGTCTTTCAGTAACTGTGTCGAGGCCACAGACGCTGACGATTGGCTCGTGGATATCTGCAAACATTTTGAGTGTAGCAACGTCAGGCCTGAGGACTTTGTCAAGTTTGCTTCGTTCCAACTCAAAGACCAAGCTGCTGAGTGGTATCAACAATACAAAGATTCCTGAGGAGGTCATGTGATTACCTGGGATGATTTCCGCCAAGACTTCAAAGCTCACCACATTCCTCAGAGTGTTGTTGAGAGTAAGCATGAGGAGTTCCGTAATCTGAAGCAAGGCAGTTTGTCTGTTTACCAATACAACATCCTATTCTAGAGGCTCGCTCGCTTCGCCAAGCAAGACGTCCCTGACGAGAAGATCATGATTTATCAATTCAGAGGTGGCCTCAAAGAAGATCTGCAACTAGCTCTTGTGCTTTTTGAGCCGAAAAAGTATGATGAGTTCTACAACATGGCACTAAAGCAAGAAGCCGCCCAGCTCAAGTGCGATGCTTCGAAGAAGAGATTCAGGGATGCAACTCCTTCTTCTTCTTCAACTCAAGTGGCAGCTAAGCAACAAAAGTACTGGTTGCCTCCTCCTCCTCCGTTCCGTCAACCTTATCAGCAGAAGAGTAAAGGTGGCAATGGATCTTCCCACCCACCCAACCCAGGCTTTCAGAACAAAGCTTCGTCTCATGCTCCAAGGTCAAATGCTCCGTATCACCGTCTGCTCTCAGAGGTTACGTGCAACAAGTGTCAGCAGAAGGGTCACTATGCAAACAAATGCTTCAACCAGATGCGTCTTCCGCCTCCTCCTCCTGTGAGATCTGCCAGCAATGCGGTG